>NC_139395.1:185022500-190022500 GCF_054392235.1 Sus scrofa | reverse complement strand
CCAACTGCATTTTGAGCAGTTTGATTCTTCATTGCAGTGCATTATAATTATTAGCTTCCAAGTTCAAAGGAAGAAATAAGTATATCTGCAATAATAGATGAGAGATGTGCTATTTAAATAAATGGATAAATCAATGCGCAGAAGAAAATGTCTCCCTCCAAAATCACCTGCTCTGTAGTTTAAAATATTATCTAAAATAACTCATTCCACAGTGCTAAAATATCTCCACTCCAAAAGTCCTCTCTTGTCAAGAATTACTATTTAGTGTATCTCTGTGCCTTTATCAATAAAGTTTAGCAACCTATTAGAGTATGAGGGTATGCTCCAGCCTGGAGAATGCAAGCTTATCTGTCAGAGTTCTGGAAATCCAGAGTGGGACACGAACGTTGGTAGAGTGTCACACTAAATTTTGACTTTTAGTCAATTGCTTTTCCATGTGTCCTGCCCTCCCCTGCTCTCACACCACCTAAGAAGGCTGTCTGCTTAAGCTAGATCAAAGAAGGTATTTTTTTTTTTTTTTTTCTTGTCAGTGTGATTAAAGGAGCAGGCTCCATGGAGAAAATGTGAAAATTTGGAATTCTAACTGGTGTTTAAAAAAAACAAAAAAAAACTTTCAACCACTCTTTCTACTTTCATATCTTCTGGCTTTAGAAGTCTCTCTCTCTCTCTTTTATACAGGTTCCGTTTCTCTAGATAACCCTGATTAATATATTCCCCTTTTGCTAGGCCTAGAGAGAGAAACTTGATAGAGTTGCTCTTGCAGGGCTACCAGTAAGGTAAACATTACCAAACAAATATAAACACCAAATTAATTGCTTTTATCTCTTTTTTCCTCCCTCCTTGGAATTGCTGGCCATTCTGCACCAAAAGAAATAGACAATGTTTTCACTGTCTTTTTTTTTAATAATACAATATATTATATTGGTGGTTTATTTTTTAATTTAATTTAATTTTATTTTTATACCACATCTGCAGAAAATGAAAGTTCCTGAGCTAGGGGTCAAATGAGAACTGCAGCTATAGCCCTACACTACAGCTGAAGCAACACCAGAACCAAGCCAGATCTGCAACTTATACCGCAGCTTATGGCAATGCCAGATCCTTAACCCACCAAGCAAGACCAGGGATAGAACCTACATCCTCACAGAGACTATTATCAGGTCCTAAACCAACTGAGACACAATGGGAACTCCCTTGTTATCTTTTAAAGTACTCAAGACGTAACAATTTTTTGTATAGGTAGATGTAAAATTAAATGTATAAGATTTTCAGATCTTGTTAATATACTATACACGTTTCATTACATATATAGCTACAATTGTTAAAACATATTCCAGTCCAGAGCACAATCCTTATTTATTAGCTCTAAAATAAAAAAGGAAGATATATAGAATGACATCCCTGCCTATTCTGCAAAAAATGATTTATTACTATTTTTTAGTTAAAATGTATATTTATGGAGAGACTTAAAGCATATAATACAAGTTGCTGCTCATTTCCATGTGCCATAGCATGCTAAGTGAATATTCACATTTTTATAAACTTGTAGTTTTAGGTTTTAAATTACTTCAGTTTTCAATTCTCCATAGAATTTGGTTTTGCCAAAACTGCCTCAACTGGATATTTTAAAAATCTGCGTAATAAATTAGTTTTGCAATAATCATTTATAATGATATCTGCAGTCTTATGAACTTCAAAAGAGGTGAATCAATTTTTTTGAGAACAACATGTATATGTAGATTTTCCAATACACACAGTTAAATTTCTGATCATATATTTAAGATTTGCGCATACTGTGTTATCCTAAGTGAATCTGAAAATTACTGGTGTTCAAAAATGTTAATTTGTTATTATGTTCGGGGTTACAGAATAATGGTTTCATTCTGGCTCTTTGGGTTTTTGTTTTTTCCATTGAGTGCTATTGGGTTAGAAAAATCTTACGACCTCATTTTGTTTTGTTTTGTGTGTGTGTGTGTGTTTTAGGGCTGCATCCTCAGCACATGGAGGTTTCCAGGCCAGGGGTATAATCGGAGCTGTTGCTGCTGGCCTATACCAGAGCCATAGCAACCCCAGATCTAAGCCGTGTCTGCGACCTACACCACAGCTCACGGCAACACCGGCTCCTTACCCCACTGAGTGAGGCCAGGGATTGAACCTGCAACCTCATGGCTCCTAACCGGATTCGTTTCCACTGTGCCACGAGGGGAACTCCATGACCTCATTTTGGTTACCTACTGTTAAGAGCTATTCATGTGTCACAGAACATATTTTCTGAACATGTCAAACATAAAAAGATTCGGTAAGAAAGGAAGAAATTGGCAGTGGTTGGGGCTCTGGGTAATGGCTCTGGAAACTTCTGGTTCATGAAAAATTTCAAAAATCCAATAACATTGTTTTATTCATGTCTCTGTATTGTTCATAAAATGAACATTGTTTCAGCACTGGCTACAAAAATTTGAAACTCAATTCCTTTAAAAAAGTAGTGATTCTTCCTTAGAGGTGACTATATACCTTATTCAGTCCATTAGTCTTGTTAGAAGAATATATCAATGATCTTAATAATTAAGGATCTTTTAAAATCCATCCTCTACTTCTAAATGCATAACACAATGAGAAATTGAGCCATCTCCTTTGTGAGATATACTTTCAGATTCCTTCCTTCCTTTTTTCAATATTTGTCATATATTCCACTATATTCTAAAAATATCTCTTGAATTTTAGTTTACAAAATCGTGTGGTTTTAAAATAGAATCTGCCTTAGGTAACAAAAATATTTCTATTTCAAATTTTCTCTTTATAAATAAATATGTATATGACGTAAGTATATACTTGCCTATTTTATCCCCGATATTTAGTAATTTTGGAAGTGCAAAGGCAATAGTATTTTGCCCATACCCTTGAGTACACCAATGTGTAGTGCAGGAAAGTTTTCCGAAGCACTGCCTGTGGAGGTCATGGAGGTGTATCACACATCCTTCTAGTCAAGAGAACCTGCTGCAAGACCTGCAATTGGCATACAACCTCTGACTCTCTGTTGCATCTTTAGATTCACTACAATATTCATGCTAAGGCCCACGTCTCTCACAGATGCCCCCAACCAATGAGTGAATTTGGTAGGGTTGAAAGAACTGGGTTACTCCTGCTGAATGTTGGAATTACCTGATGGGAATCTTTGCTCTGAGGCTCCAAATGTCCCTGAAGAGAAATTTCATAGAGATAGATTCCAGAGTAAGGTTACTCTTAACACTTTTCCTCCCTCCCTTCCCCTTTCTTTCCTTCCTTTCTTCACACATCACTGTCTGAAGGTCTTCCATACCTAATTGTTTGTTCCCCTTTATTTTTCAAAGATCATTCCCCCAATAAATATTGTGCATGTCTATCTAATATTATCTTGGTGTCTGCTTATTGAAAAATCTAATCTGATGTATTAATGTTTTATGTAGTAAAATTAAGTTATATTTGAGACAAGAAGGTGTAAGAGTTATACTGAAACTCTGGAATTATTAAAACTCTGAAAAAGACTGAAATTGAGAGAACAGTATAGTGTGGTATGATGGGAAGAGAAGATATTTGAAATTTTCATTTTATTTTATGGATTTGGTAAACATTGTCTGCATAAATAGATCTGGCTTTGACTTGGGATCACCACATATTTCTGGGCTTTATTAACCCCTTAATTTTTAAAAGTTTGGACATTTAAGATAATGTATGTAGAATATTGAGTTCAGTTAGACATCTAATACCTACCAATTGTTCTAATTATTTCTTATTAATAAATGTAATCATAATTAAAATTGCTTTTATCAGAATAGTTGGGTAAATCAAGCCCAACTATTTCTATGCTAGTACATATATGTGCAAAGTTAATAGAATATAAACACAGGAATAAGCTAGGACAATTAGTTTCAAACTGTAACATACACAAGAAGAAAATCTAGGAAGGTTTTGAAATATATATCCCCAGGCCCTGATGTATAGACTTTGTTCATTATTTCTGTGTTTTGTTCAACATCAGTTTTTCTGATGTTGGTCATATATGGAACAAATGTTTAAGAAAAATATGCTCTGTGTGTGAAGAATATTGAAAAGTATTAATTTACTCATTTAACATGAATATACAAATTTACCTTAGGTTTTCAAATTGTAAAGTACCTGCAGTTAATACATGCATATTTATAAACAAAACATCCTGACTGGAGAAACATGTAAAATTGTCAGATATAATGGACCTTGCTGCACTAGTTATATTCTTTTCATAGGTGCAATTTCTCCCCACTTATAAGCTCAAATAGAACTAATGTGCAACTTACTCATTCCAAGTAGCGTAATTTTTAATTGTCAAAATCTTGACTTAATATTTACTTAATGAAATGTTAGCACTTCTCATAATATGAAATTCAATAATTTATAAATTTACATCTGTATCTATAGGTAACTAACAAATTTATTTCAGTTTTTATTTTAATATATCATTATGTAAATTTAAATTTTTAAATGTATAAGATATTACAGTTACGCTAATTATACTAATCAAGCCTTTCATAGTGGTATGCATGAGGCAACCATTTGATAAGTCTTTGAATAAAAGAATATAACTAGCTGACTAGGATTAGAGAAAACTTACCACATTTAATAGAAAGTAACCCTTTACAATGACATTTATCATTGATATGTGTTAATGTTCACAGAAAATTTTATAAGATCAGTAGTTTTCAGTCCCAATTTCTCTTTGTACAAGCAAAAATATTTTGATTTCATGTTATAAGTAACTCAATATAAATTATTTTTAATTGTAATCTTAAATGAATGATAATAAAGATTACTTTTGATTAATATAGAGCTGGAAAGTAAGGTTTCCCCTAGAATCTCTGAAAATGAATTTACTAAACAAACAGAATGAACTAGAAATCAAAAAAATATAGAAAATAACTAATTCTACAAATAAGACAAACCAAATATTACACAGGAAAAAAAGAAAAAGGAGGCAATGTTTCAATGGACTTTTTGATGCAATCAACAGCTTGCATAACAGCAAATATTTTGTCTCCTATGTCTTCTTTTAGAAGTACTGTTAAGACCTTTAGACATAAGGCTTAACAGCATAGTTTTTAGTTAGGAAAAGTTTGAAAATAAACCTCTACAGAGCATGTGGAATCTATTCTATGGCAGGCAATGCTACTGACAGTACATACCATTCACTTATAAAACTGGGTTCCCTTAGTGATACTTGATGACTGGTTTATGATATATCCATGGTAACTAGTTTCAGTTTGTTCCTAACCTATTTTTTCAAGATCAGCAACATTCAGTAGCAGATTCTACAGGTGAGCCTCTTGAGGAGAGAGCCAAACTTTCTTATACATTGTCACAAATGTGTCAAACAAACAAACAAAAAAAAGTATGAGAACTAAGAAATGTTCACTGTTGCTAATTCTTTTCTCTACAATTCTAATGAGATGATTAAGAATGTTGACTACCATATTCACTATGACAAACTGAAGATAGAATGAAGCCTAATACAAATGTCTGGTAATGAATTTCTTCAGTGTGGGCAACTTTGAGGGAGATGATGGTAGGTGGAGAATATTCCCAAGTAAAACAATACCTAGAAAATCAAGGCTATAGCTTGAACATATCCTTGCATAAAGTAGTATATGACTTTTTTTTAAATACAGACTATGTTCACCTTGCTTGAAATTTAATTTTAATATATGCCAAAAAGCCTAAAGTGACCTTGCAAAATTATACTAATATCCTCCAAATGTAGAAAATAAAGACTTTCATGGAACTTGTTTTCATAGAACAAAGTTATAAAAGAGAGAGAATATTTGTGGTCTACAATGACAGATGTGAATAAGGAAGAATGTAATTATTTTAATATAGAGAAGCAACCAAGAATGATTTAAAATGTGTCCCTCATATCTGTGTCAAGGTGTGACATTAAACTATTCTCTTCTGAAGAGTAATCTACAGATAATACAGTACAAGAAAATTAAGTTGCTTAAAAATAAGAACACAGTTATTATTAAATTTATAAAGTATCATGGTGCTTTAGTAACAAAATTTAGAATAAAGTACCTTTTGACAGGAGGATCCATGGAGTGAGGCTGAATTGTTTGTACTAAAAGGGGAGAAAAAAAGGAGAAATGGATCAGATTCTGATTGTTATTGATAAAAAGAATTGATAATAATAGAAAAAAACATGAAGAGGGAATGGACACACATTAGGATAAAGTTACAGAGGGATAGAGGAGCTTATTTTGGATGAAGATGGCATTAGTCGATAGGTTGCTACATCTTTGGAAAGCTACTGATATTAAATATTTGCCTGATTATATATGATGACTAAAAATGCAAGGAAAAAGTATAAATTTTGCAAAGAATTTACAAATAATTTCACAATTTTGCTTCTAAAATATGTTAATTTCTTTCATTCAATGCTCTTTGTCTCTTTCATGGCTTGATAAAAAGTTTTCTCAGCTTACTTCCATAATGAAATTTCATGCTATAGCTGATATAAAAGTATGATATGCTACTCATTCTAGTAAAACTTAATTTGAACTTTGAAATGTAAATCAAAATTTTAAATAACACTTAATATAAGTGATTTTAATTATTATTAGGTTATATGCAACATATTTGATTGACTACATGTTCAATATTGCTACTCATAATCTTTCCTTTATAATATCCTCCATTCCTTTTTTGTCTCTGTTTACCATTGGCCTAAACTCTGGTAATAAGTTCATTCCAATCAAATTATCATTTTATCATAATTTTTAGGTTTCTGTAAAGTACCTTTAAAAATCTATCCAGGACATCTCTATTCTTGGTATGTAGGAATCTAACATTTCAAAATCTGCCTCCTCCCCATAATAATATAGGCATGAGAAACTGGCAGATTGCTTTTGTTTCCTTTAAATTTAATAAAATAATGTTAATTGCTAGAGTAATACAACAAGGAGATGGAGTAAAGAGCAGCAATAATAGAAAACCTCCTAGACATTGTCAATTTAACAAATGATTTGTAAATTACAGAATTTTTCATTATCAAATGTATTTTTCCTACATCCTGTGGCATGCTGTGCAAAAGCGGTTGCCATTGAGTATATGCCCTGTTGGTGTCACTGCCTACAATTAAAAAAAAAAAAAAAAAACACACTTCCATGATTAAAAACCCTAAATGTAATTTTTTTCAAGAGTACTTTTTGAAATCTATAAATTTACTGAAAGAACTGCATATGAATATTCAAGAATGAACAATGATGCTGAAGGGTTAGACAGACAGGAAGGAAGAATTTGAGAATGAGAATGCTAATTAAGGACTTTTAAATTTGCATATTATGCAAATAACTCTACCCAAAACATCAACCTAAAGTGTTATTACTTGCAGAACTCATTGCCTGGTCCTGGCATCACCACTCTCATTTGTCCACAGATGGCCTGGGAAAATGGCATAACCAATTGCTCGTATGACCCTAGCCACTACTGGTCTCCACTAGTCAGACCAGTGGTGACATTAAGATAATGTTCTCCTGCATGGCTTCAGCTGCTGTTTACAAAACTCATCTGCTATTTCTATTTTCACAAATTAAGCAATGTAGAAAGGAAATAAAATTTTTGTTTAAAAGAGAACTTAAGGATGGAGGGATATATGCTAGAACTGAAGAGTCCTAGTATTCACTTCCAGGCCGGAGTCTTCCTGAATATATATCCTTATGTTCATATCTATCTATCTATACACATATACACACGAACATCTATTGTACATCTCTGAGCATCAGTTTCTACAAAGTAAAATACACATTGTAATTACTTTCCAGCACAAATCCTGTGTGAGAAGGTCATATTAACTAAAAGGTGTAAAAATACCATTCAAAAGTAAAGTTATCTCGGGAGGCATTTTTTTCAAGTTCTATAAACTGGAAATTATCAGTGATTGCAGATTCGCTGCAGATATAGTTTCTAATTAAGAACAGGGGAAAATTATTTCTCAAAAGCCCTTTTTAGACCATTCATTCATTCATTCATTCATTTACTACATCATTAGTGAATGATATCTGTGCTGTGGGCAGTGTGGTTCTGGGATGCAAAGGCTCTGTCCCCACAGAATTTACATTCTAGTGGGAGAAGAGAGACAATAAAAGCAACAAGTATACACTAAAGTGTGTGGTAGTGATAACTACTAAGAAGAAAAATAAAGCAGGGTAAAGAGTTGTGATAAATTGATAAGTTTGAGGGTGTTTATTTGAATGGTTGTTCAGGAAATATAACACTGAGGCAAAAGCACTGAATTAAGTAAGACTGAATCACCTGCCCAGGGTCAAATTCCAAGAAACATTAAACCCAAGTAGAACTCAGATATCCTTACCACTAAAAGAATGCCCTCAGCATTGTGCAATATCAGTCCACAAAACGATGTTTATAAAATATTATATTTATATATTCAAATATCAAATACTTAAACATAAATGGTCATGTCAGTATTTCTAGATGCGGGGAGCCGAGGAGATACAGGAGGCCAAGGAAGGGAACTAGCCTGACGGCACAGTTCCGAAGGCAGGGTTCCTAACCGAGGAAAAAAAGCCTACCCACTGGCACAGTTCCGAGGGCAAGTTTAGAAATAGGGAAAAAGACTTACCCAGTGGCACAGTTCCGAGGGCAAGTTCTAAAAATAATGAGGCTCACCTGCTAACCTGACAACAACGGCTACAATAACAAAAATGAAGGTTTTGCACAATAGTGCAAGAATAAAAATTGCTTCTTGGAAAATTCAGTCTTTCCTGTTATTTACTTATTACTCAGCCTTTTCTGTTATTTGTTTGTTTGTTTTTTGTTATTTTTCTATATTGTTTTGTGATTCAATAAAATTGGAACAGTAATAAAATAATAAGAGTTTCACCTTGGTGAAATTCCTCCTATTCAGATCTAATACAAGCAAAAACAAAGTGTTCATTGGTTTGTTACAAGTAAAAATAGGTTTTAGAGTTAGGTAATTGTGGAGTGTACAGTAGGTTAGAATAGGTTAGACATATATCATTCTTGATGGAAAAAATAATAATCTTACTTTTAATAAGTTTTGTAGGGAGCTTTTAAGTTTTATGAAATTAAGTTGCTTTGATATAAAAAATATTTTCTCATACTGTCCCCTGACCATAACGCTTTGAAGTTAGTACCCTAAGCTTTAATCTAAAAAATGAGTTTTTGTAAATGTTAAATTCTTGTGCTTTTGACCTTTCTAGTTGTTAAAGTTTAGCTTAAAACAATAAAGGGCGGCGCTTGCTAAAAGTAACCACAAGACGATTTATACCGAATTGCCTTATTTTCATATAATGATTTTTCCACATGATGTTTTGTACCCATTATAATTTTACATGATGCATTGTATCCATTAGTTTTAATTAAAATTCTTAGAACACAATGTATATCTACTGTACCATGCAGTCTAAAATTCACCCTTTGAGAATATGATCTAAGCACTGTGATGTAAGTTACAATTAAGCTGTCTATATAAACTGTTACCTATGCTAATAAAATTTGAGCAGTCCAGCGCCCTGAAAGAAGGGAAAAAGAGGCTGTCTCCGTGTGCTTCGCCGACACTGTCCATCCCCGGAGGGGTACCCTGGCTGCTGGAGCTGGATTCTGGCATCTAGAATATTGAAATATTCTAGAATAAGAAAAATAAGAGTGATTCTATATTATTGCATTTCTCCTGTTATTTATTGATGTCTTATTTTCCCATATATTAGAAGCTTTCATACTTAGAATATGAATATCTATTTATTAAAATATTTTCCTGCATGGTATTTTAATACTAAGCACTAACAAAAATGCATGAATCTAAATACAATGATGCAAAATCAGTACAATCTTGCTTATGAGCACATAAATTGGATTTATATATTAGAACTTTGAAGAATATTTTGTTAGTAATTTATGAGAAGCTCCTCCAAACAACAATTACTAATGATCAGCGACAACTTTAAGTGTGATTAGCAGTATCTTATTATCGAAGGCAAGACCTACTGGTAATTTCAACATTTTTCAAATAAACTCTATAGAGAGAAATATAAACTTTAAATGAATGATAGAAAATACAAATTTTTTTTCTTTAAAATGTTGACTCAAAGTAACTAGTAGCATCCATATAAACTTTTATTTTGTTAAACAATACAAACATATAAGAGGAGGTTTAATTGAATTTAAAAGTCAACTGATTAAAATAATGACTTCTTAGGATCTGTGAAATTGTTATTAAATGATTTACTTTTCCTATAATACAAAAAATAAAACTTAGGATTCTTAAATGCTTGAAAAACAAGTGATTTTTCTAAGGGAAGTATAATTTTTTCAATGTTATCAAACAATAAATTAGATCTAACATAAGGACAAATAATAAATACAGATTTCTTTTAGTCAACCCAACTTGGCATAAATAGCATTCAAATTTCACAAAACAAACTAAATTAATTAACTTTTCTTTTTCCTATAAATAAATTTTACAATTGGAACAAAATTTTAGAAGTTGAGAAATATAAAATCAATTTAATTTTAGTACTTTTCTGAAGCTGTGTAATACAGTATGAGTGTATACACACACACACACACACAATAAAGAGTTGCAAATAATCTGTATTCATTCAAATCACTATACTGACTTTCCTCAATAAACTGCATGGCTGAGTCTCCAATAACTCTATGAGGAATAGGCAGCTCTAGTTTCAGCTCTTTCATAATTGCCTATCGCTATGCTCAGTTTCACCTGATGGAGAAGTCTATTAGAACAATTTTAAAACCTTTACAGCATTCCAGCATTCATTGGCCTTTTTATAAAATCGTGGTTTCTTAGATTGTAACTGCTTATGGAACAAGAATACATTGTGTGTAGATGTGTGAAGTCAAAGTTTTAATTGCTTTCTCAGAAATATTTCCTTTAACAACATCTTGATAAAATTGAATGGGTCACATTAATTCTTAGGAAAAGTTTCACTATGAAATGACAAAAAGTATAAAGGTCTATGTCAGAGAACACAATTGCAGAATTTAGATAAATTTGGTCCTCACTTTCCAACATTCTTGTATGAAAGTGAAGATCAGGAAAAAACTGTTATTTTGTTATATGGTCTTACTGCTGAATTCTATGGTTGGCTTAAATTGATTTTTTTGTTGTTGCTGTTCTTCAAAAAGTATCAAGTAAAGAAATAATAACAGACAGCACTGCTGAAATATATAACTGCTTTTGCTGATACTCTTGAAGCATCTTATTTAATAACCACTGTTAACTGAATTTTAAATGCATAGGTGGACTTTTGCAAAAAGATTAACTACATTAAAATCATATTTAAAATTACTCTTAGAGTTCTACCTGAGCATTTGCATCACTGATGCCACTGAAGTTTTCACAGTCAGTATAATCTCCTCCATATTTTCTGAAGGAGATGTCTGGAGTTTCAGTTAAGTATATGTTTTAATATACGGGTAGATCTTAAAAGACTTAGGTAGAAAAGCCTCAGCTTTGTTTTGAAATACTTACATTTCACCTTTGTGCAGAGAATACGATTAAAATTTAATTTCTATTTACTAATATTGCATAATATACAAAAATAATGCAAATATCAATTTATTTATTTAATTTGCTTTTTGGGGCCACACCAACAGCATATGGAAGTTCCCAGGCTAGGAGTCCAATTGGAGCTACAGCTGGAGCCTATGCCACAGCCACAGCAACCCAGGATCTGAGCTACATCTTCTATCTACACCGTAGCTCATGGCCATGCCAGATCCCTGACCCACATCCTCATGGATACTAGTTGGATTCATTTCCACTGCACCACAATGGGAACTCCATGCAAATATCAACTTAAGGTCATTACAACATTGGTATTATCTATTGCACTTTGTTGGAAACAGCACATCCCCAAGACCCCAGTGGACCCTTAATATTCTTGCCAATAATAATTCCTTCTCTCCACCCTAAAGCTTGCAATTTTCCTGGCTTTATAAATATCACTGGTTTTTTCTTAATTGACAACTATATTTCTAATTAAAATATGATTTAATATTATTTGTTTGGAGAACTCTATATAAGTGAGAGTTCTATGTTATACGGTTTGTACTGGAAGGAGTTGTTCTATTCGTTCAGTATTAACTTTTTAAGATTTCACACTTTATGTAACTAGAGTGTATTCATTTTCATTCTGAATAGTAGTTGAAACTTTAATTGTATAGAAAAAAATAATAACTTGGTCGATTATGTGGCTAATGTGTAAAATATACAATTTTATTTTCAATCATTTGTTTGGAATTCTATACTACCAACATACACAAGCTCAACTAAAAAATTTACATTAAAATTGTATGTGACTTTTTTTTACTTTATTTCTCTAAGTTTCATATATTATTACTGTATGGACTCCGGGCATCAGACATTTACATGCCTGGGACATAATATGCCAGCTCCCCTACATTCCCAAAATACAATTTGCTCTTCTTAAAGGTTCTTTGAGAGATAAAATTTAAAATGTTAATAAAAATGCTTTATCATTCCTCTAAAATCACTCTATTTTTGCATTTTCTTACTATATATCTGACACTAGATTTTTTGTATTGTTTTGTTCTTTTGATTTTAGGGCCACACTTCAGGCATATGGAGGTTCCTAGGCTAGGGGTCGAATCAGAGCTATAGCTGCTCGCCTATACCAGAGCCACAGAAATGCCAGATCCAAGCCACATCTGCAACCTACACCACAGCTCACAGCAAGGCCGGATCCTTAACCCACTGAGAAAGGCCAGGGATCAAACAGGCATCCTTATAGATACTAGTCAGATTTGGGTCCACTGAGCCGCAATGGAACTCCTTGACACTAGAATATAATGAATAAAATTAAAATAACTGCATTATTTGCATAAAAGTAGAATAAGTATTTCAAAGACATATTTTACAGGTTGACTTAATTGGTTTACATACTTTTATGTTAAATACTGAGAATTATATTTATATTTGGCAGTCAAGAATATCCAAAATATGTTTTGTATTTATTTGCAGAAATATTAACCTGGATTTTCCTACATAATTTTTTATTTCCCCAACACATTATTTCTTTTTTTTTACTGTACAGCATGGTGACCTAGTTACAATGCTTCCTTTTATCACCCTGTAATTCATTTCTTGTCTCTGTTTTAATGGCTACCTTATTAAAGTTTTTTTAATGTCTAAATATGCAAACTATATATTCACATACATTTGCATAAACACACATATATAACATGTTTATATGTGTAGATATAATCTAACATACAAAGGTGTTATATATATTTATATATATAAATATACATATAAACAATTTGTGTTTATATTTGTGCTTACTATGTCTCACCAAACCCTATATAGTTTTTAATTGTAGAATATAGATACAGAAATTTAGATGTATAATTGGATGTTTAAAACATTTTTATTATATTTGATTTACAATGTTGTTCCAATTTCTGCTGTACAGCAACGTGACTCATTTATACATATATACATTCTTTTTTATATTCTTTTCCATCATGATCTATCCCAGGAAACTGGATGTAGTTCCCTGTGCTATAAGCAGGATCTTATTGTTTATCCATATAATTGGACACTTGAGCTCGACATTTTCAATTGCCACAGCAACTGCTTATATGTATGTTTACACAGATTGCCTAGAAAAAAAGTGTCATAATAAAAACTAATTTTGCCATCTACATCTCTATATTGTCAATTTATATTCATAATCTATGTTTTCCTACTTACCTTCACATTTCATCACAAAAAGAAAAAAGAAAAACTTATCACTGGTCAATTGTTTTCCAATTTATATATTTCTCCAGAAATTTTATTTCTACACGCCACATTAAGTTTTAACTTTGTGGTTTGAATTTACCAAAATTCACACAAGGTACTTCTCATAATTGGCAACTGTCTCAACATAAGATGTTATAAGATTAATAAACTTTCAAGACATATTCCCATCGGGTATATGGGTTCACTTTTTGTTTTAATGAACTATGTCATCAGTTTATACTGTTCACCATCTCTCACATCTCACCATTCTCTCAACTAGTTTTCATGTTTTTCTTCTTTATCACCTCTTATATCTCTCAGCAGTTCTTCCTTGGAAGTGTTTATGGGTGAAAAATAACATAAAACTATCTCATCATATGTCTTATTTCAGTTATTTTGCTTTATCTTCAACCATTTCTTATCCATTCTTTCAATTTTATTCAGTTCTAAGTGGCAGTTATTATAATATTTCCATCTTTAATGCAATTAAATATTTTCATTTTCGTCTTTCAGACAGTATTTTGTTTTCTTCTTATTATTATTATTTTGTCTTTTGTCTTTTCTAGGGCCGCACCCATGGCATACGGAGGTTCCCAAGCTAGGGGTCTAATCTGAGCTGTAGCCACCGGCCTACACCACAGCCACAGCAACACAGATCCGAGCCACACTGCAACCTACACCATAGCCTCCGGCAATGCCGGATCCTTAACCCACTGAGTGAGGCCAGGGATCGAACCTGCAACCTCATGGTTCCTAGTCGGATTTGTTAACCACTGAACCGCAACGGGAACTCGTCAGACAGTATTTTAAACTTCTCAGTGGCAGAAAGTGTTCTTTATTTTTGCATCTATATTATCTATCATAGTAAAAAATGCAAGGTGGGCACTAATTTTTTTTTTAAACGATTAAGTCAGGGCTCAGTGCCTCAAAATTAGCAAGTGATTACTACTGAAACTCACAATTCACACTCAAAAATTTTTTCTTATTCTAAAATAGAAAAACTTTGATTGGAATTGTTGATTTATTTCTAATCCAACTTGCAGTTTGCATGGAGTTTAAGTATAATCAGGAATGTGCTAGGCCCCATTATAATTACTGATTGAATTAAACCTTTTCAAATTTAACAGGACTACTGCCTTTTCTCATCTTAAAATGGAGGAAACCCATGTGCCTTTCTCCTGAATCTTCATCTTATTACTGCTTTCAATCTCTACTCTAGTCCGAATATAGTCTCTTGCTTTACAAGTCTTCTAAGCTGTATTTCTTTTCTTTTTCTTTTTTTTTTTTTTCATTTTTTTTTTTTTTTTCAGGAGAAAGGCACATGGGTTTCACCATCAGTGTAATTCTCCCACAATCTTTAAATTCAGAGACAATCAGGATTACAGGGTCCTTCAGGTAAATTCTGCTAACTCAGTCCCTAATTCTGACTGATTACTGTCTTGATTCAATGCCTCTCTTGCTGATTAGGTGAAGGATGCATGCATGCTTGTTTTGAGAATTATTTCCAGTCCATATAATTTTCACATCTTTGCATGAAAATATCAGTAGAACAGCACAGATTTAGGAATTCCAGTGCACACATTTTCTTTGGTATTGCACATGGGTTGTAGCAGTAGTGGTCTGCTAGACAAGAACTAGGACAAGCCAAGTCTGACATTCAGTGAAGACAGGCCTGTGCCTTCCAAAGCTGTGTCTGGATCAGTAATCAGAAGATCAAGTTTAGAGATGGGTCAGAGTGGAATAAAGGGGATTTGAAGGTGATGAGAAGAAACCCTATCTCTATATGGATAGAGAAAGAGATACTGCAGGCAGCGAAGCCACCCTCCTTGCCACCTTCTTTATCTGTCCTGGAAGCCCTGTGTATTGGCAGGATCTGCCTCACTTCGAGAGGAGGGCTAAGATAAGTTAATTATGTGTTTGTATTTGATACCATTTGTTAGAAAAAAATGCCAACTTTTTACTATGCAGCAATGTAGCTATTGTAAATGAAAAGCATTGATGGTGCAAATGTGCCTTGTCCCATGTAAATTTAAAGGTAAGCTTTCAAGTTTATAAAACCTTATCAAATTAATAGGAAGCTAATATCTTCCTGAAAACTTGAACTTGGGGATTTTGTGAATCACAAGTGAGATGCTGAGACTGTCTGGCTCAGTGCAATGTTGCAGCCGAGTATAAATAGGAACAATAATGATCTAGGCTTGGTTTTAGTTTATAAGCCAAGAAAGGATGTAACACAGTCTTGCTGGGTTTGAGTATGAAGTCAAGGAACTGTCAGAAAGAAGAAAAATATTTGTGCATCCACCTGAACCAAGAAGAAAATAAGAGGGAGAGTGACAATAACGTTCAGAAGATAGGATACCCTCAAGTTAAGAAAATGCCTTAAGGAAAAAGAAAATTTCTAGTTTAAAACTTTGTTCAGCCAATAAATATTTTATAATCCAGAGATGTACTATGAGGCCCATTAGGTCTAGAATTGGCAACATCTTAACCACTTTTACCCTAAAACACTTTAAATCTCTCCATTTGTGAATTTTCCTCTGAAGGAACTTATTTTTAATTTCATAGCCAACTCCAATCAGAAATGGCATTCACCTTCAAGAAATGTGTTTTATAATAAACTTCATTATAAAATATACAACTGAGTTTTATGAACATCTTATAGGCATATTATAGGAAATATGTTTATTCTTATGCAAAGATCTTTAATGATCAATTTTCTCTAAAATATCTCAGAACTGTAAAACCATTATTTAATTTTAAAATAAAAATGTGTTGATATGCAGTTACAAAAAATGATTCTTCATCATTGCTATTCAGAAATGTAATGCCTCTCTCTTCTTTATAACTCCTTACTTAATGTATAGTTGTCAACCAATGAAGCGTGAAGCATTGAATAAAATTACTTTCAAATATTAAAAAAATGGAGGAAAAATACCTTTTTAATCAATAAAATTGACTTTAAAATTACTCTATTTTTGTAAGTAATCCAAATAATAAAATCTTAAAAGTCACAAATCAGGATTCAGTTACCTAAAAAGTTTTACTTTTCTAGATAAAATAATAAGAAAGCTATTGCCATTCCTGAAATAATTAAATAAGACTTCCCAAGGAAGAGAGCACAGTGTAGGAAAGAAGATAACCAATTTAAACAGAAAAAGTTAAAGCTGTCCAAGAATTTCCTCTTCATGACTAATTCATTTTCATGGGAGGATTTATAAAAGAATCTCAAGACTAATTTATGGCTAACCTTATGACTTTGCTCCTTCTTGCAATACAGGCTTAACAAAGGTTTGGTTCTCACTGTGGGAGTAAAAATAGATTATTAATGAGATTTACAGTTAATGGTCTTTTATTTCATTGGTCAAGATTCAGTGAGGAAGAAAGAAACCACAATACATTTCAATTAAGAGAATATAATAACAGGAATTTAGTAAGCAGGGGATGGAAAGCTGAAAAAGCCCACAAGGGAAGCCCAAATTTAAAGTAGCTGCAAAAAGCATCTAATTCCCATAGGTCTGGAAAAACAAGCAAGTTGAGGTTATGCTATTTGAACTGGAAAAGTTAGAGAAGGGATTCTCTAGGGTTAGGAATCAGACTTCCCAGAAGGGATGCTCTGTCTAGAGCTTGGAAGAGGGTGTTAAAGAGCTGGGACCTAGACCTGTAAGAGGCAGTACTTCAGAGCTGCTGCTGGTGCCTCTGGGGAAGGCCAGGAGAGTAATGGAAAGAAGCTGGACCATGGGACTAACTACTGCTGCCAGGAAAAAAGATTTTGCTCAGGCAATGATGGTAGGAACAGAAGGTACAAGGACAAAGCAAGTTTCCTTTGACTTGTCCAGCCCTCAATCTCACTCCCTCCCTGCCTTTTAATGGTAGGCCCTAATAGGAAGCCAATTGACAAAGAAGAAATGTCATTTGTAGACTCCAGGACCAGCACAACAAAGCAGAGGAGAGAAAGATATATTTGGAACTGGGAAATAATAGCTTAATAACTCACATAAAATTTTTAATGGTACCATTTTGTTTGGGGTGCTCAACTGATGTGAAGTTGAGGACAACCAGGGTGGATAGAAGCAGTAATCACAAGTAAGAACAAATTCTAACTATGAAAATATCCGCACATAATAATAGAGTATAAAATCTAAAACAGGAGCAATGTTACATACATACTTTTAATCATGTAGATTTTTCAGTTCTTATATGTACTAACTGCAAAGAAGAATTTATTCACAAATTTTAATTATATTTGTGAGTTATAAAAGTTTATCCTACTAATGGAGAATAAACTTTACACAACAGAAGAATGATTTTGTTTAGTTTAAAATACATCTATCAATTCATTAAAAATATAATTATATCTGAAGAAGCAAACTTCACATATGAGTTTTTGAGACCACATGAAATATCAGGAAATATTTCCACCTTCTTATATGGAGTTGGAGTCCCAGAGAGAAAATCATTTTTTTTTTATTTTTTTTAAAGATGCTTCCAGATGTGCCTTTGTTTATGTGGACAAACATTCCCTAGAGTTTTCTTTTACAGTTCTCTGAAAAGCAAATTTTAATTTTGTAGACATAAGGTTAGCAATTGTCATAGTATTCCTGAGATAAAGAAGTACCAGATCTTCTTGTGAAATTAGCAGTTATAATCCATCCTGTACAAAGATGTTTACTGAGAAGGAGATAAGCCAATTTTCAAAGGGTCCAAGGAACTGTCTCTGAGGAATAATTTAAGAACATTTCCTTGCTAAGCTTTCCTATTGTTACTGCAAAATGAGTGTTAAGATAGTGTCAACCTATCAGTGTTAGCAAAAAAAGAGTCAAAAAAAATCCAAAATGGAACATATCAAGAAAGAAGATTGTCTATACTGACTTTCAACATAATTCCAGGATTAGAGGTTTACAGGGAAGAGCTTGTTCTAGCCCACATGCGGCTGAGGTGGAAAAGCTTCAACATCTGTATACACTGTCATTAAATGTGTGGTTTGAGACTATCTGCTGAGCATGAATGTGTCAATAAACAAGATTTCAAATGCTAGCATCCCTAAAGCCTGAGCAAGGATGAAAAGGAGCAAGAGCAGTGAGTCTGAGGTTGTGAGTAACTGGTTTTCAACAGCAGAAAATGACAGCAACATAAATATGAATGCATGTAAAAATCTGGACCAAGTATGTCGCTAAATTTTTACTCTCTCCATCTTGAAATTAGAAACTAGACCAACACTATTGTCAAAGGAAGTTCCAGTATTTTGACTTGTGAGGATCCTAATAAGATTATATGGTAAGGACCAAGTGAAACCTAAGAGACAGAATCATATGTGGATTTCAGTCTAATAAAGTATGCTCTAGCATCTAGTATAAATGTATCTATCTCTCATACTAATTTCAGCATTACAAGTTTTGCTGGCTGTATTTACCTAAGAAATAAAGAACCCCTTTATGTTTAAGTGTGTAAGTAGATACATGGAGGTTAAAATCCTGTCAGAGAGTCAAACACCTAGTCAGGGTCAGAGATGGATTGGGGGAAAAAAAAAAAGCTGATGTCATCTATAATTTATTCTACAATAGTCACCTCAGGACTCAATACATTCAGTAGAGGAACATAGTTTAAAACTGCTATTCAGTGCTATCACTCTTTGACATCAAGAAAAAGAGTGATGATGTAATACCAAATTAATATTTTATGACCATTAAAGTGAGGGCATATGTCCCATTCATTCTCTGATGTTATAAATGTTTAGGGTACAGAAAGTAATCTAAATCTTTGTGGAAGGAAGGGAAGGGAAAATTAAAAAAGTCAAATTACAAGTTTATCACTGTCAATTTAGGATCAATCCACAAAACAAACAAACAGAAAGTATAATTAAGAATTTCTCCCTGAGTTTACACCTAACTGGAAGCACTAAATCCTTGGACTTAATACTCGCATGTACTCAATTTCATTTTAGAACTATTTATTATCATTATTACACTTTAAATGAGTTTAGGATATGGTACCAAAGACGTATATCATAAAGGAAAAAGCAGATGTATTTTATTATATAAAAAATAAATTATTGTTCATAAAATTTTAAACACCATAAAATAAAATTAAAGATGAAGATTGCAAGCTGAATAACAATAATTGTGAGAGACATGACAGATAACAAGATAAAAGCTTCATACATAAATATTTTTTTCAATTAATAGATAAACAAAGGCAAAGGTGTGTGATAGGTATACATAATAATTAAATCTTTAGAATTATAAAGACAGTTATGATATACTAAGTAAAAATAGATTATTAAGCATATGTATACACACACAATAATCTCTGGAAAGATTAAGTGTCAAGACTGGATGAGTAAAATAAGGCTGTTAATTTTATGGTGAACATAATGCTTACTATCTCTTTCTCTCTCCAGCTCCTCCATCTCTTAGCCAAGTCTTTCTTTACTAGTGGAAAAAGCAATTAAATGGAAATTTGGGGGAGGAAAAAATAACTGAATAATGAAGGACTTCTAAAATGCAGCCATATATCGGTATCAAATTGATAACTTATAATTGAAAGACGGAATAGACATAAAGAAGGAGAGCTATATATTAGAGAAACACTGTGTTCTAATTAGAAAGAACAACAGACATGGTGTCAAATAAAACTGGATTCAAAATACACCTTTATGGAGTTCCTGTTATGGCTCAAAAGAAACAAACCTGACTAGTATCAATGAGGATGTGGATTCAATCACGGGCCTCCTCAGTGGCTTAAGGAGCCAGCATTTCTGTGAGCTGTAGTGTAGGTCATAGATGTGGCTCAGATCTGACATTGATGTAGCTGTGGCACATGCCAGCAGCTGTAGCTCCAATTGGACTCCTAGGCCTAGGGGGTCCACACCAGCACCCCCCAAATAAACAAAGAAAAAAAAATACATACTTTTGTACTGCCTAATTGTATCAACATTGACACATCACCTAAAAGCCTTTTTATTAAGTGTAATTATAGTCTCTAAGCTTCAGCATTTGTAGTGGTAGGAAAGCAGGAGTAAGGGGATAGGGATGGTATATTAAATATTTTGGGCTTTTTTTTCTGTTCTTTGCATTTACTGTGTATACTTAAAGTTCTTTTGCTTTGATATAGTTTTTCTGATCTCTGTCATCTATAAGATTTTCAGGAGTTCCAGTAGTGGCTCAGTGGTTAACGAATCCGACTAGGAACCATGAGGTTTCAGGTTCGATCCCAGGCCTCGCTCAGTGGGTTAAGGATCTGGTGTTGCCGGAGCTGTGCGGTAGGTTGAAGAACGGAGCTCGGGTCCTGAGTTGCTGTGGCTCTGGCATAGGTCGACAGCTACAGCTCCAATTAGACCCCTAGCCTGGGAACCTCCATGTGCAGTGGGTACAGCCCTAGGGAAAAAAAAAAAAAAATTCAATATATGGCAGTAAAACCTACCCGCAATTTCCTTAATGATTTAATTAGTTTTTCCTTTTTTTAAAATTCTTTTTAGGGCCACACCCCAGGCACATGGAAGTTCCCAGGCTAGGGGTCAAATTGGAGCTGTAGCAAACAGCCTACACCAGTCACAGCAACGCCAGATCCAAGCCGTGCCTGCAACCTATACCACAGTTCATGGCAACGCCGGATCCTTAACCTACTGAGCAAGGCCAGAGATGGAACCTGAATCCTCATGTATGCTAGTCAGATTCGTTTCTGCTGAGCCACAATGGGGACTCCTAGCTTTTTTTGTTTTTTATTTTATTTTTTTAGGGCCACACCCACTGCATATGGAAGCTCCCAAGCTGAGGTTCGAATCAGAACTGCAGCTGCAGGCCTACCTCATAGCCAAGGCAATGCAGGATCGGTGCTACATCTGCAGCCTACACCACAGCTCACAGCACCACTGAATCCTCAACCCATTGAGTGACACCAGGGATTGAACTCACATCCTCGTGGATAATAGTGAGGTTTGGTACAGCTGAGCCACAATGGGAATTCCTACCTTTTTTTTGTTATTGTTATTTGTTGTTTAAAGAAAGTCCTTCCCGGTTAAAGACAGAAAAATAGTTGAAAAATACGGTAAAGTTCTCAATTTTTGCATTTCCCTCCAGTTCAGATGAAATTTATTTTCCTTCATGGTGAGGAAGCAGATTGTCCCTCGTTTAAACAAATAAATTATTTTCCGGCACCAACATTAATTATTGGTAATTTCAAAAAGTTCACCGCATCTTCATGGATAATAGCTGGGTTCGTTAAACACTGAACCATGGTGGGAACTCCAACAACATGTAACTTTTACATTCAACAATGTGAGGAGGAGTTCCTGTCATGGCTCAGTGGTTAATGAATCCAACTAGGAACCATGAGGTTGTGAATTCGATCCCTGGCCTTGCTCAGTGGGTTAGGTATCCAGTGATGCCAGGAGCTGTGGTGTAGGTCACAGACGTGGCTCAGATCCTGTGTTGCTGTGGCTCTGGTGTAGGCCTGCAGCTACAGCTCCGATTTGACCCCTAGCCTGGGAACCTCCATATGCCGCAGGAGCGGCCCAAGAAATGGCAAAAAGACAAAAAAAAAAAAAAAAAAAAAAAAAATGTGATGAAACAGACACTATGTCAGTCTAGGGCTCAACTTTGAAAGGGCTGGAAGCTTCTGCATTGGTTTCCATGGAATGCTAATCTGCCCTGTGTGAGCCAAAACAGGGAGATCTGGAGATGGTATCAAAGGGAAAAGTGCCCTGATGAGTCCAGCCTTCAAGGTGTGTTCCCCAAACCACTAACCAGATAAGGAAGGAAGAAGCTAGCATGGAAATGGATCTTTCATTCCCAGGCACTCCAGTTTATGACATAAATTATACACAAACTTTCCAGTCAAGCCCTGACTTCTTCACTCAAAAATTATGAGCACATTTGTCCAAAGCCATAGACTGAATGACACAAGAGTGAACCCTAATGTAAACCATGGACTTTGGGTGATGATGATGTGCCAACATATACCTCTCTCATGGGAGGTGTTGATAAAGAGAGGAGAGTATGCATGTGCGGAGAGAGGGGGCATATACACATGGGGATTCCTTTCAATTTTGCTATGAACCAAAAATTATGCTAAAAAATAGAGGCTTACTTTTAAAAAATTGTGAGAAAATAAAACGATTCTGAAACCAAATATTTAAAGTATGCAAGATAGTTTATTTTAGTTAAAACATAATAAGGAATCAAATTTTGAGAATAAAAAATAAGTGAGAACTTCATTTTGATATAAAGGCAATTTTGAGTGTTTGAAGCCTTTTTAATTTCAAAATCTGAAATGCATAGATTACTTTGAACACTCAGAATATTTTATTCTAATAATAAAGTAATGCAAAAATTAGATATATGAAACCAGATATAACAAGTGTATGTATATATACTCTTGTATAACTAGTAAGTCAGGTCAAACATATAAACCATTATCAAATAAACCTATAAGACATATACCATTGCAAGTAACATGAATATTATAGTTTCAACTTGTGTGTGCAGTCTAGGTTAAGAAACTCTGTTTCTTTTTTTTTTTTTTTTTTATTTTCCCACTGTACAGCAAGGGGGTCAGGTTATCCTTAGATGTATACATTGCAAGAAACTCTGTTTCAACTAATTTAGTTGGTTTAGGAAGTTAAATTATTGTTACAATGTAATATTTTTCCAGTATGCAGAATCTAAGCTCTTACAATACTAATTGTAAATCAACATGAAAACTGAAATGCTTCCAGGCACTCAACTATACAGATTGGACAAAACGTCTCATCAAAGTGTTCCACCTGTCACTGATATAACCATAATTGCTGGAGGCACATATTTATTACTATGTACAACTCATGTAAATTGACTGTCAAAAGGCAGAGTTTCAGAAAGTGGTCCACAGAGAAGTGACTCTACATGAGTGTAAAAGTCAGAAGAGATCCACAGATATCTGACCACTATGACAAGAATAGGGTGGGCTTGGTGGCAGAGAATAATGAAAGAAATGCAATGTGTTAATCTGAAAGGCTGTCACTATCCAGGCAAGTAAATCAGTATATTTGTGTAGTTGAATTTCACAAGAATATTTTTGTCAAAACTTGCATATTCAAAGCACTGGCAAATCCAAAATCTAAAAATTTTTTGTAAAAAATTATCTTTGCATTATATTATTAGGATGCATGTTAAGTAGAATTGTTTTCAACAAGTCTTTTCCACCTTAAATAATACAGAGAACACAATATAAATTTAACTGTATTATCAATAGGACTAAAGATCATAATCACAAATTATGAACTTCTATGATGACAATGTATTTAACAAAAATAATTTCACCAAAGATGTTATTATTGAGTTTTTGCCATAGAAACAAATTAATTGGCTTTCACCACATATGATGCCGATATTAAATTAGTAATGTAAATTATCAGTGTGGGTTTCCTAAATCTGAGTATTTTTTTAAAGAAATCATATTCTAAGTATCTTGGCAAAAGTTTTTCTCCCTTCAGTTTTCTTGGGAAAAACTAACAAAATACATTTAACCACAAATTGTTCCTGCAAGCATTATATATCTATTTGTATGATAAAGCAAGCTGCAGCAAAGAGATACATATTCTAATAAGGTGTTTAGATTATATTCCCATTGCATACATGGAAGTGTTTGCCAAAGTAAATTAAGCTAGAAAGCTATCATTTTCTTTACTGATAGAGCTCATCTATATTCACTTGCCTTTCCTTTTTAATACAGATTTCTACTATCAAATTTCTTCAATTTTTTTCCTTCCTTTGGACTGATGTTTTCTTTCTCTCATTATAATGGTCTTAGAGAAAAAAGCATATCTTATAGACCCTTACAAGAGTGCTGAGCAAGATAATTAACACTGATTATTTTTGTTCCCAAATGTTAATACCCATTTTTATACACATAAACCAAACACTGTATTTCATCTTTAAATTATCTAATATACCCTAGTCTTCCAGGGTGTCCAATTAATGTCTGACATCAAGGGCATCTCACTTTAATAAAGCTTTATAGGCATAAAGAAAAATAAGAGACCTGGGCAAAGTACTGGGTTCATAACATGGTTATAATTACCACATTGTTTTAAAATTATTCATTTGTGCATTTCACACCTGTACTACCTGTGATCTCTCCAATGTAAAGAATATATGTTATTCACAATTGGTATCACTAGGGCAAATCTCAGTGTCTGCTACAATGGGAGTACTGCAAAAATTATGTTTGAAAAAATGGTGGGGTGAGTGGGTGGATAGATTGTTACATGAATAGAATAGTACATTAATTCCCCCCTAAAATAAAATTATGATGGAAAACAAGATTCCAGACATAAAAATGCTTTATAGAAGTATATATTGTTAGAGAAATAAAGTGTCATAATATACAGCATAAATTTGGCCCACTTTTGTTCAACATAAGCAGAAGTAATTATATATAAGAAAGTATTTGAAATAATTCTGAAAGACAATCTAGAATAAAATCTTTAAATCCATTGATGTCATCTCTCAAAAAGCAGCACTTAGACATGCATGCAATTATACAAGTCAATCATTTACACAGAGAAGCATAAAAGCATCCTGCAGAGACAGAAAATTAATAAGAATCAGCAATTAACCTTATTTCATCTATTCAAACATCTTAGAGTTTGAAATGTAAGTTATCATACTACATAATATCCTTTGGAATTTAGAGTGATGGCACCAAGGAAAAGGAACCATTATTCTCTCCCTTCAAAGCTATTGAAAGCAGGAGCAGAAATCAGAGAGTTAAATATAGTTTTAAAATGCATTGCCACATCAATGCATTTTAGCTGACTGCTCAGCATTATTTCCACCAACAATATTGTGTGGCCCTCTAGTTCACTTTCACTTAAACTTTATTCTTCCTCACATTATGACCCTCAGGAAGAGCTGCAGTCTCCCTTTAAAAATGCTCTTTAGGTGAGTTCCTGTGGTGACACAGCAGAAACAAACCTGAGTAGTATCCATGAGGATGCAGGTTTGATCCCTGGCTTTGTTCAGTGGGTCAGGGATCTGGCGTTGCCATGAGCTGTGCTGTAGGTCACAGATGTGGCTCAGATCCCCAGTTGCTGTGGCTGTGGCATAGGCCATCAACTGTAGCTCTGATTCGACCCCTAGCCTAGGAACCTCCATATGCTGCGGGTGCAGCCCTAAAAAGCATCAATCAATCAATCAGTCAGTCAGTCAATCTCTGTAGTGATGAAGCTGGCATTCACTGCAAGTGTTATTTCTCCAGATTTTACCATTAAAGTTCCCGCTTTGACAAGTCATTCCAACTTATATCCACGGGTGACACCTATTTCTACTTTTCTGTCAGAATGCACTTTAATTTAACATTATTTAGCTTCTATACCTCAAACTAACTCTCTCCTCACTCATAATTTATTCATTTTTTTCATGCAGCTTCTTCTCTTTCTAGGGAGTGTGCACAAGTTCTACAAAGCTTGGCTGGAGTACTAACTACTGAGAAGACTGAGGATGAGCTACCCACAGACAAAACAACCTCCTCATTCTCTCTCATCTGTAAAATTCGGATGCAACTTGACTCATAGGAGGCCTCATCACCAAATAAATTGGGATATACATTTATTGAACAAATATTGAATGTACTACATACAGTGTTAGGCACATTGAACACAGCAATAAATAAGAAAGACACTGTCTGTGCTTCATGGAGTTTCCATTATTTTGACTGAGTGAGGGTCAGATAGATATTTAAATTCCAATACAAAGAAAATACTGAATAGTGAGCAATATGGAGAAGAAGGGAACCAGGAGAGTAGAATATCTTTGAGGGAGACAATATGGACACTGTGGACTAGAAAACATAAGATTTGTATGACCTATTCCTAAAAGAAAGGTCACTCAGATTTGTCCAACCCTCAGGAACATATTTCACATGGAGAAACAGAGTCCAACTCAGAGAAAATGAAAGAAATGTTTGTTTGCAGGAAAAAAAAACAGTATCATTGCCAGAATTTGAGTTATCTGAAGAAAACATTCGTCAAAAGAAATAAAGAGGGAATAACACACACACTACTGTAAATAAAATAGATAATTAAAAATGACAGACTTACAGTACAGGGAAATCTACTCAGTAGTCTATGATAACCTATATGGGAAAAAAAGAATGGATATATGTATATGTATAACTGATTCACACCTGAAATTAATACAACATTGTAAGTCAACTATACTCCAAATAAATTAAAAAAAAAAAAAGGAATTAAAATCCATGAAGGTAGGGGATTTTGTTTGTTTCAGTCAGTACTGTGTCTCATCTCCATTGCCTAGAACAGTGCCTGGCACTGGTTGGCACCACATAAATATATGTTGAATGAACAAATAAATTAATTTGAAAAGACAAAAATAAAAATAAATAGAGGGGGGCTCGGCAGCAAAGAACATGACCCTCAAATGGCCAACAAACCTCCACAGAACTGCAAACATTTCTCTGTATGCAAGAAGATTCATGCTGAGAAATGAAAGACTGCAAAAAGAAGTTACATCTTAAGAAAAAGGAAAAAGATCTTTCACTAGAGAAACAAAGACCCCAGGTGGGAATAAATTCATTGGATTCCAAGAATATAAAAAACAGTGTTCTACCATGAGATGCTTGAGAATGGAGTGGTATTATAAAAGGAAAGAGGGTTAGAATAGGTCCAGGTAGACCAGGGTAAAGGGGTGGAGTTTTATTTTAGAATGATGGAAATTTATTGGATAATGTTAAGTATAGTTGTGACACAACTCGTCATAATATTAAAAAAATAATAAAGGTAATTTGGGATCCTACACATGGAAGGGATCATATGGGACACAAGAATGAAAGCAGGGGGTGGGGGATGAGTTAGGAGGCTACTGTGGAAGTTCAGGTAAGGAATAATTATGGCTTATTCCAAGAATGTGAAAAAGAAGGGACACATTTTGGAGATAACATTATAAAACTTGATGATTTAGTTAGATATTGGGTAGTTGGAAAGAATTATGGATAACTCAAATATTTGGCTCTCACAACTGACAAGACAACTGTTTTGTTTTCTGAGACAAGGAGGGCTGGGGGAAGAGAATATTTTGGCCTTGTTACATTTAACTTGTATATTCGGCATTAAAGGTGAGGTGTAAACCGGAGAGTTGGAGACATGAGGTCTAACTCAGTAAAAGTTAAAAGCTGGGAGAAAGTTAAACTTCATATAAAGGAATTAATAGTTGTGAGAGTTGAGGCAAGAGAGGTATATATATAGAATAAAGAAGAGGACCCTGGAATGACTCTACGGTAGTGTAACATTAGGCACTGCATAAGTGTCCTATTGTAACTCAAAGACAGGACTACAAAAACAAAGGCTTAAAAAATCGATTATCTTAAAATTTTGGATATCAGAGTCTAAAATGTCTCGGCAGCCTTTAAGGAAAGAATTCATTCCCTTGCTTTTTGCAGCTTGCAGGAGCTGCTCACCTTCCTTGGCTTTTGACCATGCAAACCTCCTATCTCTGTTTACATCATCACATCTCCTTTTTTCACTCTGCTTTCTCCCTCTTTCTAAGGTCCCTTTCGATTATATTTGGTTCACCAGGATAAATCAGGACAATCTCTCCATCCTGAGATCCTTAACTTGACCACATATGCAAAGTTCATTCTACCATATAATTTACTCACAGGTTCTGGAAATTAAGACATGAACATCTTTGAAGGTCATTATTCTAACCTACCACAGACATGTAGTGGAGTCTGGATTCAACTACATGGACCACAACTTTACAGCCCACATACTAGAATCTTTCTGGATATCAATTATCCTTGAAATTACTATGAAGAGAGGTGCAATTTTGGCTAGAGCAGAAAACTTATGGGATTTTTGAGATGAAAGGAAGATTAAAGATCACCTAATCCCCCCATTCTTATATAAATGAGAAAAATACTAGAGATTAATTAAATGGGATTAGGGCACACTAATTAGCGGTAAACCTAGAACTTAAACCCAGGTCATTTTACGTGCAGACCATAACACTCCTCTTGCAGCAGTATATCCTGTTTTTTTAATGAACTCATATTGGACTGTAAACTACTAATTGCCAGACTGCTTGGGTATGAATTCTGGCTCCATCTCATTTCTGTCACTAGTTTCTACATTTGGAAAACCAAGATAATAATAGCATCTATTAGTATGTTTATTGCACAGTCCAGGTTCCTTAAAAAAAAAAAAAAAACCAGAATCAGTAAGAGTGCTATCTAGTAAGGGATTTCTTATAAGTATTCAAACTATAAAATTGTGGGAGATGCTGAGAAAAAAGGACCACAAAGAGGAGTATGAGTACCAAAGTAGGAGATACCAGCCAGCCAGTGTTAGAAGCCATTCATGTCTAACAGCAGAAGTGAGTCTGGGAATTAGATTTTGTGGAGTAGTCTACAGGAAGCTATTATATTTTAGTAGTTTTTGCCTCCATAGTTCCAGAACTAAGCCTCCAAATGTGGGCCTAGAACTGCTGTTGGGCAGCAGATCTATATATAATAGTGGGAGAACAGTCTCTCAGCAGAGTGGAGGACAGCAAGGACATTCCAGAGCCCACCAGGCAATTCAGTGACTGCCATGTTTTGGCATCAAAAGACCTCCTTAGAGTAATTCACTTCACTGTGGCATTTAAACTCTGTTGACGTGAGCTGTGGTGTAGGTCACAGACATGGCTCAGATAGGGTGTTGCTGTGGCTCTGGCATAGGCCAGCCGCTATAGCTCCAATTTGGCTCCTAGCCTGGGAACCTCCATATGTCATGATGCGGCCCTAAAAAGCCAAAAAAAAAAAAAAGAAAGAAACATTTTAAACTTTGGGAGATGTATACATATGTGTATATATGCCTTTACTGCTTAATTTCTATCTTTTTCTTTTTTTGTCTTTTTTTTTTTTTTTTTTTTTTTGTCTTTTTGCCTTTTTCTAGAGCCGCTCCTGCAGCATATGGAGGTTCCCAGGCTAGGGGTTAAATCAGAGCTGCAGCCACCAGCTCACGCCAGAGCCACAGAAACATGGGATCAGAGCCACGTCTGTAACCTACACCATAGCTCACAGCAACACCGGATCCCCAACACTGAGCAAGGCCAGGGATCGAACCCGCAACATCATGGTTCCTAGTCAGATTCGTTAACCACTGAGCCACGACAGGAACTCCCTTAATTTCTATTTTAAATGAAGCATATTTCTTTTCACCATGTAAAATATTTTTGAAATTTCTGTTCCTAGAGATATAGAAATGCTTATTTATTGTCAGGATAATGATCCAACATTCTCTATAGTTTCTCTAAAGATTAGTCATTGATTTGCAATTCGCTTCTCTAATACAAAATGAAACTGAATTGATGCATTATTTTCTCCAAGAGCCATTAAAAAAAAAAATCTAAAATAATTTTATTTTTCTACAAAATAAGTGTTGGGCTTCAAGTCCCCTTCAAAGAGATTGAACTCAAAGCCTCTGGCCAAGACAAGAATTACCAGACCCTTATCATCACCCCGCCTGTCCAACTGTAATGCCCCTTTCCCTACCTTGAGCAACCTGGCCTACTCCTTCCAACCCCATACTAGGAAAGGTATGTGGCCTACTTCTCACACTGGCTCTATAGGGGCAATATATGCCCCCAAGCTACCAGTAATTATACCATAACCTCCTTTTCCCCAACCAATCAGCAGGTGTATCTCAAAAACAACCAGAAGATTGAATCTGCCCCATGCAGATGAGGCATCATTTGAGACCAATCAACATTCAGTCCTCATGCACATGCAGTAGGCCTGGGCAGGAAAAACCAGGTCTTCACTCCAGTCCACAGCATGGAGATATAAAGGGAAATCCAACTATAAAGTAGGGCCCAGTCCCTACTCGCAGGTCAGCCTGCTCTCCCTCTGAGAGTGTACTCTTGCTTTCACTTTAATTCAAATGCTTATGCTTTCTAATGTGTCCAATACAACTGTAACACTTTAGCTTAATGAACTTGCTTATGCTTTCTAACGCATTCACTGCTTTAATTCTTTGCTGCACATGGACAAGAACCAGGAAGACAATGTAGCCATAACATTCTGGTGCCGTGACTTGGCTTGCCCTCCATGAAGACCCACTTAAAATAGGGATCCTCGCTCCCTAGAGCTAGAGGATCATGGCTTCTTGTTCTCTGCTTTCCATCTATGCTATAGTATGCGTGAAACTTGGGACCATGGGATCTTACTGGGGGGGTTCTCCCTGACCTTCTCCCTTCTCTCTTTCTGGAGATCTCTGTGAATAGGCAGTTAGCTATGGGAGCAACTGAGGAATTCTGACCAGGGTTACACTCTGGTGTGTTCAGAAGGTCCCATTGCTCACTGTGCCTTAGTAACTGTTGCCCAAAAGGGTGAAGGTTCCTCTTTTCTTTTTGCTCTCAGCTGGGGAACAGGTCAACTGGTATCATATGGGTATTGGATAGGAGACCTAAGATTGATTCACATACACCTACTGCTTAAAGACTCCCATGAGAAGATAAGGGGGTCATGGAACAGATCAGGCTATTAGAGCATCTGACCCCATCAAGACAACTTCCGTGCAACATGAGGCACATAGCGGTTGAAGAAAAACGCAGAGCCCATGGTCCCTGGCCACAGCCTCCCCAATAGTATTATAAGAAGGAATCCCTAGCCTTCTGTTACTTTTACTTTGCCTTCCTTGACGCAGCTGGACTTTGACGGGAACTGTTGCTCCTGAGCCATCATTACCTTCCTTCTCTGTCAATGGAAAAGTGCCTTGTTACCTTCCTTCTCTATCTATGGAGGCTATCCCTGAACAACACCCCAACCCCTTATACCAAACCCTCCTCCTACAGCATGAGCCATGGTCCTCTTGTCAAGAAGAGGAATCCAATCAACTGCTCCTAGAAGTACTGACCACAAATGCTGGGTCAGGGCCTCATCCACTAGTATTAATGCCCCCTCCTGGTGGTATGACACTACCTAGGCTGAACAACATAGCCTGGGTTAGAATTTCAAGTATGGCTGGAGAAATCATACCACTGTGAAACTTCCTTTCAGATGCTAGCTGGCTTTGGGATGCCCGGCTCTAGTCTGGGGCACCCAGGAGTGCCCTCAAAAAATGCAGCTCTGACCTGAGGATGCCCAGCCCTCAAGCCTGCAGGAAACCATCCCAGAATAACCTATCACCCTCTCCTGACACAACTGTTGTTTCAGATGGGAACCAATCAGTCAGCCCCATTGGGGACATCTCTAAGATGTATCCTTGATAACTAGGACCCCTCCTCTCCCTGGGTTATAAAAACAGACATGACCATGTGCTCAGTGTCGGCTCTCCCTGATCATCAGGAAGTCGTCCCACTGGACTTGCAATGTCTCTTATCTCAATAAACTCTACTTTCTCTCGACCTAGACTTTCACTATGTATCTCTCTCTACTACTAATCTAGCACCTCATTGTCCTTCTTCTCTTCCACGCAGATGGCCTGATGCCTTGGGCAGGGCCCCAATATGCTCCCCCGAGGGAAGTTACTAATGGAAATTTAAGCAATAGCAGGGTCTAGGTCCCCTTCCCCATGTCTGATCTCTTCCACATCCAGGGTAAACTAGGCCCCTTTAGCCATGATCCTTACCACTTTTATCAAGGAATTTCAGGCCCTTACCGTAGCTTTTGCCTTGACCTGGCAAGACATTCATGTGGTCCTGACCACTTGCTGCACCCATGATGGCCAGAATCTGGACCTTGCCCCAGGCCTAAGACCTGTCTACAAGAGGACAGGAAAAAGGTAATCATTAAGACTGTCAGTTATAATAAGCTCAGGGAAATCACACAAGGGTCTTCTGAAAACCCAGCCCTTTTTCAGGCCTAACTGCCAACAGGCAGATACTAGAAGGAAAAGAACTAATCTGGATCCTGAGACCAATGAAGGGCAGATCATTCTTGCAGTCTATTTTATAAGCCAGGCGTCCCCTGACATTAGACAAAGACTACAAAAATTAGAACATGGCCCACAAACTCCATTCCCAGTCTTACCTGACACAACCTTTAAGGTTTCTAATAACAGGGAAGAGGCTTGTTAAATATTAAGGAAAAAAAAAAAAACTTTTCTGGCCTTAGGGGAACAAAGTCATCCCAGAAGGAATTTGCCTGTGCCTTTGAGATGCAAATGTTACACCTGGTCTTCTGGAATCCTTATCTTCACCATCCTTTTGAAATGCAAACCTCAGGAAAAGGGGCTCAAGTTGCTGTTCGAATTCTCAGAGGCAAACAGAAACCCTATGTCTTTTTCATAAACATTAGCAAAAAGGGTTTAGTCATCTAGACAGGTGACCTTGATTTGTTCTATTTGCCAGAAACCCAATCTGAATCCAGGTTCTTTTGCAACCAGCGGGTTTTACACAGTTGTAACTGATTCATGGCTGAAACTTTGGAATGGGAACTATGAGCTCTTTTATGTGTCTGTATGTTTCTGTATGTGTCTTGTGGACATATGACATTGCCAAAAATTAATTCATAAAGGAGCTCTACTTAATTGTATTAAAGGAAATTAAGTGCTTACATAAATTCTCAAAATACATAAGGTAACTGGCCAGAATTAATTTTAGGTTCACATGAACTGGGAAATATCCAGTATTAAATGATTATTTGGTATTAAATTTACTGAGATCATTAATATAGACGAGTACTTATAGAATCATCAACATTAAGTATAACACTTTAATTGTACCTAGGTTATATTAGAGGTTAAATAAGATCTGTTGCAAATTTGTTAGCAAGGAAAATAACTTAGTATGATAAAATTTTGATTAATAAATTTAAATGAAATAAGAAATTTTGGATGACTTCTTTAGGAATAATTGTTTTAGGAATTACTTAAGAATGATCTCTCCAGATATTTGGTAATGTTAAAATTTGGAGTTGTGCTAAATTAACTTAAATGATGGAAGATTATTGAATTGCTGGGTCATTTCCAAATAAAGTAAGATATTGAAACATTAATTACTGAACACTGGCTTCATTTTACAGAGAAACTTATGGTATTTAGAACTATAATATGTTTGGTGCCACACCTATTTTTTATAAGAAATTACATGCTTAAGAAATTATTGGTATTCATGTTTACCAATCTACACAGTCCTGATATAAAAGATAGTTCATGGTTATTTAAGGAAAGTAGGATGTGTTGGTTTTTTTTTTAGTAAAGAAGGTATGTGCTACCTCTCAGATGAAGTTTTAATGGCCTTATTGTTTTCTTGTGATCTTTTCTAACCATAAAAATCAAGAATTCTTTTCTGAAAAGTTATCACACTTTCAATGAAAATAGTTAGCTATTTTCATACCAAATTTAGAATACCATAAATGAAAATTATTGCCTTGGAATTTCAAAATTAGATAATCATTTAGACTCTGAAGCCTTGGAAAGTTATTTTTCATATATGTGATTGATTTATAGGAATATTATTCTTATTACAACTTTACAATTTCACAAGTTTGGAATACATTCCCAGTCTATATCATCTTTGTTCAGAAGAAAATAGCATTTCTAAAATTTTCATTACATTGAATAATTATATATACACAGTATTTATTTATATTTGATGGTAAATTATGTTTTCATAATTTAAAAAAGATTCTTTTACAAATATTGAAACTGAAGATAAGAATTTCAAGTCTCATTTTGGAGAGTAACCTTAGAATGAGAATATAAAACAGAATGAAAATACATAATGAGTATAGTATCTTTTATATTGTGCCAAGTGTATTTCTGTAAAATTAGGACATTTTATTTTATTTCATTTTATTATATTTTATTTGTCTTTTTAGGGCCACTTCAGTAGCATATGGAAGTTGCCAGGATAAGGGTCAAATGGAGCTATAGCCTTTGGCCTATACCACAGCCACAATGATATGGGATCCGAGCCAGGTCTGTGACCTACACAACAGCTCGCCACCATGCTGGATCTTCAACCCACTGAGTGAAGCCAGGGATTGAACCTGCGTCCTCATGGATACTAGTCAGATTTGTTTCTGCTGAGCCATGACAGGAAACTCCTGGAACATATTTCAAAATGAATTATTTACCTCCATCATAATTACATTGTTCTTTCAACTTGCAGAAACATTTCTTCTACATTTTTACATATAGAGCGTCAAGCCCCATTTCTCAGTATTTGTGTAATTTTAGGAGAAACATTCACAGCTAACTGAGCAGCCAAATATTCTCCTGTATTTCCTAGCTTTACTTGCAGTATTAAGAAATGTTTTAAGAAGATGTTTATATAGTGAAATAGTAATAATTAGTGTACTATTAACTGTGAAATTGGTTGCATTTAGCTGATAATATTGTGGTTCCGCAAACATGAATCTTAAAATTTATCATTTGAATACTTTTAGGAAAAGAGAGGAGGGAATAAAAATCCATAGTTAAGTAAAAATAAAGAACATACTAAATGTTCATTATTGCAAGAATAATCTAAGACCCAAATTCATAGCTGTTTTTTAGTAGTTTTTCCCCCTGAAAATTTTGTTATAGACTATAAACAAAATTGTTATAGAATATATAAATTTCTCAATTACAGTGTGGGGAATTCTATTTTGCATTTCTCTCTGCCATTATATTTCATTTTACTTCTCATACTATAGAGGAAAAATTAGCCTGGAGGAATGTTCTACGTGAAAGTGTAGAAACCAAAGATTGGAGAGTACATTTCAAATCATCTGGCAAAGTATCCTTGCTATTTGTAGCCAACATATTCAGTACAGCATTGCTACCAAGTGGCTATCCAGTATATATTTGAGTATTTCAGAGACAGGAAACTTCACTGGCTATGGGAAAGGACTCTTTTTCCTTTGGTCAGATAAATCATTAGAAATTCTCCATTATTCAGAATCTAATTATTTTCCTGTGTTCACAGATGTTGTTTCTACCTTGGCAGTTATATAGAACGAGTTAATTATTCTTCCTCTTGATTACTTACAACAGAAACATAAAGTAGTCCCAGTATGTAAGAACAACTCCCTATAATCTCACTTAATCTTAATAAAAAGTTCCATACAAACTTTCACCTAGTCTTCTCATTTACCACCTAGTTAGACAGGCAGATTTGTAATGTAATCTTCCACTAATAGAACTGCAACAGTAATTATCTGTTAGGAAACATGAAAGGATAGAGCACTGTGCTTTTTCAAATGCTATATCCACCAAAGGACACTGATAAAAAATGAATAAATAAAAATTTAAAAAGATAGAACTGAGTTAGAGAACTGTCAGTAGGACAAATTCATGAATTCGTTTATGCCTTTGGCTAAAATACATTACTCTTTGAGTCAGTTTGAAGCCGTTTGCACAATAGGGGTGTTTCACCTACTAATGATTTTGCAGCAGGCACGTGTATGGCATCAACATTTACTGGCATCCTCAATGTCAGTTATTTTTAAGAAGCTCTCTTCCAGGCCTCTGAATAAATTATCTATCAAGTGCAGCAGTGCATGACAACACCCACATTACAATTTGCAGTCTTGCACAGGCTCTCATTATCTGGTGTAAATGAAATCTCAAATCATTAAACTTTTTTAAAAATGAAAGCACCTTGCATTAAAAATATAAGCAATAGAAAGACCTCCTAGGTCATTCTTTCAGTCTATGATATGCATAGCAATGAGCCTGGAAATAAGTGTAATCCCTCAGCAATTGTTTATTTTCCTTTGAAAGACAAAAGTTTCTGTCAAACACACCATAGAAAAAGTTCAAGTAGGCTAGTTTCATCTATTCCACTGGGAATACTCTTAGAAAATTGGCCCAGAGAAAAGACAACACAAACACTGATGATAAGAAATAACATACTCTGAAATTTACCAAGTTATAAGTTATGTCAACAAAAAATGTAGGATGTCTGCAGAATAGCTATTAGTGATTCATGCTTCTGTGTGTCAGAAAGTTTTTTTTTTTCTCCACATACACTGTAAAATTTATTAAAAAAAAAAAGGAAATGGAAAGAGCTTTTCCTTAATCTGGTTATATGGGTCTTATCAATTTCAGGCAAGATGGAAATGCCTTCTTGACAATGAGTTTAAACTTATCTGCAGACTCTCCTGCTATGTTTACTATGAATTTTGATGACACTTTATAGGAATTTCAAAGCTATTTGATGTCACTATGCTTTTAATCCATGAAGTGAGGTTCATAACCCATCAAAAAACATTTAGTCACAAACCAATATGGAGTAAATATTATCTACCACAGCTTGCTTTGTTGTTGGTCTACCAATGCAAAACACATATAGTGATATAGCATAACATCTTAATATCGTAAATGTTGGGTAAAAACATTAAACACTCACTTATAAACTAACCACACTTAGATGTGATTTCATTTTGCATTACAGATATGTTTTAAATACAGTTTCAACCCCATGGTATATCTGAATCTGTAGAATTTTTTTTAAAAAAAAGAAAAAGTTGGAAAAAGCTCTAACAACCTCATCCAGAAAAGTCTAAGTGTAATTAAACATTTAATTAATGTGGTTCTTCCCTACTATTGTTAAGTTCCATGAATGCAGACACTTTCATTTTTTTTTCACCCGTGTATTTTTGGTACTTGACATATTCCTAGCATGGTAGATATTCAGCAAGCATTTGTTAAATGAATGGATACATGAATAAAAGTCAATGTCATATTCAAATTCTTGAGTTGTATTGCTCTCAAATGATCCTGCTAGCACAGATGTTGCTTTGAAAACATGTCTCACAAATAAATACAATTTTTTTGGTGCTCCAAGTATTGTGATGATAAATTTATTAGAAAAGTTCTAGCACTGAAAGAAATTTAGAGCTAAAACTGTATAAGCTGCTAACCAACTCTAGAATTATCTTTACAGTAGCTCTGATTGTGGTAGGCAGACTCTTAAGATGATCCTAGCCTCTTTGGATGCTCATGCATAATATCTTCCCCTTGAGTGTGCAATGGACCTAGTACTAACTCATAATATGGAAAAAGTGATGAAATGCTGGGTTCTGAGATTATGGTACAAAAAGAATATCTCGGTCTCTCTCTCCTCACACACACACACACACACACACACACTACTAACCACCAACAAAAATCTCCAGGTCACCTTGACTGTGTTATTTGACCATTAGATCTACCAACTGCTAATTTTTAACAATCTACACAGTATCTTTCTTCTTCATCCCTATGATTACTACTCTGTCTCTATAGGTCTGCATATTCTAGACATTTCATTTGAATGAAATTTTATACCATGTGGTCATTGTGACTGGCTTTTTTGATGTGGCATAATGGTTTGCAGGTTCATGAATGTTGTAGCATGCAGTGGTATTTCAGTATCTTTTTATTATTGAATAATATTTCCTTGTATGGATATAACACATTTTATGTATCTATTAATCACTTGATGGGCACCAAACTCCATTTTGATTAGGAGTCTAGACAGACACCGATAGTGAGGAAAATTATTTATAAATCTTCTAAAGTTGATATTTTCTATGTGTTTATTTAGTCTCAAATTTCATATAAACGCTTTAATAGCTTTTGGCACTAGGGGAAGAAGAGCAAAAGAGATGTACCGGTTCCACATTCAGTTGCTGGTAGTAACTGAAGTAATTTTACAAGGTTGAAGAGAGATGGAAGCTGAACTATTTCAGAAAAGTGGAAAAACAGCAGAGGTTTAGTAAAAGGATGTATTAATTATTCAATTCTCTCCTTTTACATATAACACAGTTGTTAATAACCGAACCCTTTTTTGAAAAGATCCTTCCTACCCTGATGAATATAGTGAGCAATACCAAGAAAGCAATCTCTCTAATAAAGGATTGCACTAGTTCTTAGCAGGAGGCTGAGTGATGAAACTGCTATTTTTGTAGTTGGAGAAATATTGCCTAATATATGATTGAGGCTACTAGAAAAGACTGAAACCCACTGGTGGGAAGAAATATTTCTCTGTGGTCACTTGATATCAGAATGAAAGAAATATATACTTGCTATTGTTATAGTAAACAAATAGCACAACAAATCATATTAGAAATATTTAGTGTCTTTTTTTCTCATATTTCTGAGAGTGTTTCATACTTCTCCATACTTTCCAAATTTATACCCACAACTCCTTTTATGTGGGAGTTCAACCTTCACAGCACTAAATTCAAAAGTCCTGACCACATAAGTCAAATTAGTTGTTTGTTTTTTGTTTTTTTTATAGGATGGCTGGTAATTTATGTCTTGGCTCAAAAAGATAACCTTGGGTAAACAGATCCACTAATAAGAATATGAAATAAAAGGAAAAAAAAAAGCATTGAAGGAAACATAGGCAAGAAGAAAGTAGCTCATAACCTAGATCAACTGCTTTTTCTCTAATATATAAGCCTATTTTCATCTTCCTTTGGATTCCCATAAAAATGTTTTGTATCAAGAAAAAAAATCCCTATATTTTTATGCATTATTTAGTGATATATTGTGTGTGTATATATATTAGTATATAAATTGACAGTATATATATCCTCAGGATGTTGAGATGTATCAGAAGTTAAAGAGATATACATGTATTATAGGTATTGTCATTTTTTTGTCTGATAAGGATGCACAGGCAAAAGAGCTTTAGGACATTATTATCGAGATTTTGGTGCATATCCTTTATTACAAAAAACATAGTTTTTTTTTAAGTTCTATTTTTGATGATGATAAAAGCTATCTTGAATAATAGACAAAAATCCACTGTCATTGAATGTTAAATGCAAAAATTAATGATTATTTTTTGTTTAGAGACTTATTGTGCCCTTTTTAATAACTCTAAAGTGCCAGGAAGGTTTAAATATAATGGTAGTACATGTGGAAAAGAAAAAAAAAAGCCAGGACATAATGTGTTATTGATTTAGAAACAGACCTATTGTTCTTAATGTTCCATTGTAGCATATATACCTTCTGTATAATTCACAGCCGAAAGCATAAGCAACATATCATAAAATTATTGGTGCTTTTCAACTTAGTATGCCTTAGTGCTCACTTTACAGACATGAAATACAAAAATAAAATATTCATTTTTTTCCTGCTTTTTTTGTATTTGGAATTATTCTTGTCAGCAGACGTAAAATGGGTTACTATTGAAGGGTAGTAAAAGGTGAACCTACAGCTGGACAGCATGAGGAAAGGGGATGAATATTAAATATTTTTAAAAACAATATATGTTCAAAAGAGTAATTTCAGAAAACTTCTAAAATATCAACAAAGTAAAAGAAAATATTTAGATAGATCATCTAAAATCTATCAGCCAGACAGAAATAAATATTGTCAATATTTTGAAATGTACCCTTTTAATATTTTACATGCATATGTATGTATTTGTGGACATTTACATGCATACATACATATTTATACAGGTTTTAAAAGCATGGGGTTATGCTGTACATTTTGCTTTGTAAATATTTTTTCTCAACATCTTTGCAAATTTATCTAATATTCTAACATATGATTATAGGCATGAATCTGACTAATGCATATTAATTCCTTATAATAAAATATTTAAGATGTTTTCACATTAATCACTGTAGTAACAATATGTAAATGATTGTATCTCGAATAATCTCTTAATTTTCTTTTTATTATTTCCTTAGAGAAAGCCTAAAAGGGACTTCATGTGTCAAAAGATACAGACTACATTTTTACTAACATATCACCACTCATAACATACATACTGACGTAGATTCTGAACAAGAATGTAGAGGATTCTCATTTCTTTATTCCCCAACTAAAATAAGATAGTGCTCTTTTCCTCCAATGCTAAAAGCATTATGCATTGTTTGCATCTTAATTCAGCAACTCGTTAAGATTATACAGTTTCCCCTATTAGCTATTATGTAATTTGTCCAATTTACACTATTCATTTTTGTAGTTTACTTATAAAAGGCTTTTTCAGATTAAATATATTAATAATTTGCCTATCATACATGTTTTAAAAAAATATGCTCAGTATTTTTTTTTCCAGCTGCACAAGTTTTAAATTCATGTAATCAGACATATGAATTTTTTTTATGGTGTTTATATATGGAATCATGCTTACCAAAGCCCTTTTCCAGAATTTTAAAAAAATAATTCATATATTTTTGAGCAATTTTACGACTTCATACAATATAATAAAGTGTGAGTTCTTCTGATATTTATGCTGATTTATTTTATAAAACCAGCTAATTTTATTTTCATTCTAAAATCTCAAGTTCAATAATTTTTTAATCCAAAAATGATTCTTTTCTAATTCATTTGAATTTTCAACTCTATTTGCAGTTTCAATTATACAAGTATATATGGTCAGTTTCCAGCATTTATAGACTATTTCACTTTTATTACCATTTATTCTTATGCCTATATCTTGATATATACAGCTGTAACAAGATATTTTTGAATCACTGCATAATGTGGAATACAATCAACAAATATTAATTTTCATTGAATTTTCTCATCTTCCCTTCATCGTTTACCATTATGAAAATGAAATTCTGAAATTGAAAAGGCAATAGAAAACAATCTTTCTTTCTCTGTGTATGTGTACGTATATTTGTGTTCATATCTTTTTTCCCAAATCAACTACAATAAAGCCTCTAAACATCTCAGCGTTTTCATCTAACATTGTACTGTGTTCCAAATACCTGTACTCATTTATAGATTTATTTCTTTAGAGTTATGGTAACAAATTCATCCACAGTGAAGGCCACGTAAATTTTCATAATGCCTGTTTCAAAAGAGTTTCAGAGGCCATTTCTATTATTACAACTACATTAAAACAAAGACAACAGAGCCTTATAAGAGGCAACATTTTCCTTTCTACTCACATGATCCACTTAAAATTGACTGTGTCTTCCTTGGCTAGAAATAACTAGTTCAGATGCTATTGAATTTTTGACAGGACTAAAAGAAAGAGGCTCTTAAACCCAGAGAGATTTATTCTTAGCAAAGAGTAGTAAAGGAGAAAGAAAAAATTATATTGATACTTCTTTTTCTATTTCAGAATTAGCTTTCTGAAAAGACACAGGAAAATAAGAAGTGTTGTAAATAAATAATTAAAATCTGAACAAATTACCTTGGCCAAAATATATCTAGAGTTTAGAGTTAATTAGTAGACAGTACTAAGTTTAAAAAAATAATTATTTGAAAAGTAAAAATTACTGAGTGATCCCCATACCAAGTACAAAGAGTAACCTATGGAAACTTTGACTTTACAAAATATGACTACATTCATACTTATCTGTCAAATCATACAAAACAACCAAAGTTAAATGATTATTACATTAATAAATATAGTCAGAGAGCTGGCATTTCTAGTTTCACAAGTCAATTAAAAGAAAAGCCTTCAGGGAGTTCCCATTGTGGCTCAGTGGTTAATGAGGCCGACTAGGAACCATGAGGTTGCGGGTTTGATCCCTGGCCTTGCTCAGTGGGTTAAGGATCCTGCATTGCCATGAGCTGTGGTGTAGGTCGCAGACGCGGCTTGGATCCCGCGTTGCTGTGGCTCTGGCATAGGCCGGCAGCTACAGCTCTTATTTGACCCCTAGCCTGGGAACCTCATATGCCATGGGAGTGGCCCAAGAAATGGCAAAAAGACCAAAAAGAAAAAAAAAAAAGCCTTCAGACAATCCATATTTAGCTTTGGGCTGTGGGGTTTTTTTGTTTGTTTGTTTTGGTACCACTAAAATGAATATCACTAGTGCTCTGAATAGTCACTATAGTTATAATGAAGAACCAAAGAAAAAGATGACTCAGCATTAGAAATCTATCTATTCGGGCCTAATTCCTGTTGATCATCACTATTTACCTTATTGCATAGTGGGAAAGATTGTTCATCTCCTTATACAATGACAAAGTCTTTAATAAAGCAACTGCATTCTTTCTAAACTATCATTTAAAAATTTAAGAGCTTCCAACTGGGATAAAGCAAAGAGAATTTTAAATATAGATGTATATAGATAAAATATAAATACAAGAAGTAATTTTGCAGTCTGTATTAGTTCATTATATTAAAATTGTCACACTATTTGCAAAGTTTATCATTAGAAAATTGAATCGACTTTATACTAGTCATTTTTAGATTAAAAAGACATACATTTAAAACAATCAATGAAATACTATCGATAAGTGAAAAAAAAATTCAAACATGAATTTTTCCAAGCACGCAACCCTAGAGGAAAACCAAACTCAGGCCAACACATGATCAATATGGTAAAGTGCACAGACATAATGTTTTTTACAGGGTTTAGTTAAGATACTGTAAAATAATTTCAAAGCATCACTGTGAAAGATTTAGTGTTTGGTTGTGCTGCAGGCTAAAAGTACTGACTAGGAGGGCCCCAGCTATTTATCCAATCTATTGCTTGTGCACTAATCTATGAAATTTTATAATGAATTTTCACTTTTCAATCATACTAACTTCCTGTGTCTTTTTCTTGAAAGCACATCTAGCCAGAGATTTGTATCTAATGAAAGGAAAGTTGGTCTGATAGTGATGCATTTAAACACGTTTTAAGGTTTGAAAATGTATATCATGAAAATAGTAAAAATCATTCTCATTTCCTCCGCAGAAAATACTTTCAGAGACATTTGTAAAAAATCATGCTGGTTTCTTTTCTTGAAATGATCTGAATGATGGAGAAGATCAATAGAGGGCACTAACAGGCTGTTCTGGAAAGCCTTTCATTTCATTGCTTGAGACAATGAAACCAAGCAGAGAAGTCAGCAATGTTTTGCTGCATAAAAGTTGCAGATGTAGTGGAAAGAACAACAACAACAAAAATCTACATTGTCCCTGAGCCTAAAGATAATTTCACAAACTTAATCTATCAGTGATTTACTTCTCTATATCAGATCTATGTATTCCCTTTCTAACATACCTTATTTTGCCTGTGGCTCTTTCAAATGAAATATATTTTTAGTTTTAGGCCGCCTCACTGAGAATTAAACTCAACCTAAGGAAATATTTAGTCATGCAGTCAACTCTTGGCAATCTATGTTGATGGAGCTATCCAGAGATATTCCCAAATAAGAGCTATTTTCAAATAATTATTGGCCTTGGTGTCCCACCTCTATATTTTATTTTGAAGTTATTTTTTATATTAAGCTAATAATTATTATGGAAAGAAATCTATGGTGATAATCAAACTTTAAAACAATCCAGTAGTAATGGTGATCTAGAGAGAGTTTAAACATTTTTGGGGCCACAGAACATAAGCAAGCTAATGAACAGCTAATGCTCTCCAGATTGTGATTTCTGGGTCTCCAGAAAAGTCTTTCTGATTACAAGGGAGTTGAGAAATGCACCTCAATCAACCATGAGTCCAGAAGCAGGAGAAATGGAACGTCCCTGAATGAATAGTATTGGTGAGGACTTAACAGGGATCATCAACATAAAGACTACAAGTGAAATTAGCTGATTATCTATGATGGGGCTAAGAGAGCATTTGAAGTTTATGCTTCCCTTTATTGGATAAAATCAGTCTAGTTTGATTTTTTCCAATGCTAAGCAAGTTGCACCTCTGTTTTTAACTTAAAGGCTGGTCCTTTCTAAGAAAGAATTCTTGTTTTTTTTTTTTTTAATTTAGTCTTGATTAACATATAAGATTTCTTCAAAAATCATCTAAATACAATGCCAGTTACAGACTACATCACACAGAGAATCATATTAAGAATCAGAGAGAGAGAGAGGTCTACATTCACACGCAACCTCTACAACTTTCAAGTAGTCCTACCTTAGAAGTGTATGGTAACAATCCCAATTTTCCTTATTTCTAAAAAAGAACACAACTTCAGCTGACTAAATTGAACTGAAGATAAACTAAAAATATATGTAGAACACCTAGTATATTTTGGGTGCTCATTAAATGTTGCATTGTGTCCTTACATCCTTTTCTTTTAGACAAAGTCCCTTCAGCTATGCCAATTTTAAATTGAATATTTCATGTTGATAGAGATGTTATTTCTGTAATTACCTTACCACAAAGTATGCGATTTTGTTTAAGCTTTTTTTTGCTTTCTATCTCCTATTGTTTCTTTGCTAAGTTTTTATTTCCATCAGATAGCCATCTGAGAAGATAAGAACTTGTATTTTGTTGTGGTATTTATTTACATTTTCCTGACAGATACTGATGTTGAGCATCTTTTTATGTGCTCATCAGTCATCTGTATATTTTCATTGAAGAAATGTCCATTCACATTCATCATCCATTTTTAGTTAGATTACTTGTTTTTAATTGAGTTTCAGATGTCCTTTATACACTCTAGATAAGTTTTTTTTCATCACAAGCATGATTTGCAAATATGTTCTTCTAATATTTGGCTTACCTTTTCATTTCCTTATTAAAATTCTTTAAAGCACAAAGATTTGAAAGCAATCTCTCTTTGCCATGGTGGTTACTCTGTTTAATGTCCATAAGTAACTTGATGCATATAAAATGCTGTACTATGGCATCAGGGATGCCATAATTAAGTACCACAAATATGATGGCTTAAGCAACAGAAATTTATTGTTTCACAGTTTTGGAGACTAGAAATTCAAAATCAAAACTTATATAGGGCTGGTTCTTTCTGTGATAGAAAATCTATTTCATGTCTCATCTAGCTTGTGGTGGTTTGATGGCAATATTTAGCATTCTTTGTTGGTAGGAGCATCACTCTTGATCTCTGGCTTCATCCTCCCACCATGACATGCTATGTGTGTGTGTATGTGTGTGTGTAAGACCAAGCATTCTCTCTTGATAAAGTGATCAGTTATCCTGACTAGAGGATGCTCTCACCTGAACTTAACTAACTGCATCAGCAACAACCCTAATTCCAAGTAAGAATACATATATTCTGACTAACTATGGGTTAGGACTTTAATATACAGATTTTTGAGGGACACAATTCAATCCATAGCAGATTCATTATCAAATAAATACTTATTCAATACTTACTTAGACTTAGTAAAATCTTGAAATTTACATAATATAACTATTTTCAAGGGTTTTCTCATACACTGTCTCCTCTCCTTATTTTTCTCATAAACTTTTGGTGAGATTATCAGTACTTATATTTTATCACCATTTTATAGATAAAGTAAGTGCTATCTATAGAGAAAGATTTCTGATTTGTTCCAGTTTATTAAGTTTCTATGTAACAAAAAGACAGAGGAACAATCTCCTACTCTATATTCTCTCCAAGGTCTTTCACATTCCTAAGAGGAATGCTTATAACTATATCTATCTACTTAAAAAAAAAAGGTAATACAAGTAAAAGCTATAATGCATGTATATATGTGTAAATGTATATCTGTGTATCTATAAATTTATGAGAAATTTTATAGAAAAATGGCATAACTTTTTATTCAACAAGGCTAATGCTTTGAGTTCTACTCAGCTAGATAACCTGGGTGATACAAAATGAACAAAAAGCATTATCTTTCCTTTCAGTATACTTACTGAAAGTATACTTATTCTTATCAGGGAATTTAAGAATAAAATAGAAAATAATGAATAAAAAAACAAGGTCAGAGAAACTATGATGAATTGGTCAACTGTGTGATTCAGATGGTGGTCAAAAGAGAATTAAATTTGGGTGGATTGAACTATTCTGGGATGGCTTTATAATGAAAACTGAACTTGAATTAGGGACTGTTATAAGGGGATGGAGCCTGACATCATCGAAAGGAGTAGGTATTCCAGATGAGGACAAAAACATGAACCAAGTTAACAAATTGGAATTGTGAATCTTCTCTCTGAGGAAGAAAGACAATTCGAATTACAGCAGTTGAAAAAAAAATGTAGACTTAATAATGCTAATTAAAAAGATAAACCTTGTCATTCTTCTCATCACTTACACTTACTGAATTATAAATGCCTGTACTAATAGCTATAAAATTTTATCTTAATTCCAAAGCATTTATCCAGCAAAAAGAGAACTACTCTCAAAAATAAGATCAAGTTTTTACTTCGTGGTATTAAGGGAAATTACAGCAGATTCAAAGCAATGGACTAAAATCACTAATACCTTAACTGCTTCTTTAGTCTACCTTCTGAGTACGGATGGAGTGTGGGTCAGGAAAGAACAAAATTCCCCTCCAAGGAAAGTCAACTCTAATCTGGTGGGTCAGTACTTTAACCTCACAGCCTACTCAATCCATCTCTATTTTTCTGGAACTACCAACAAGGCTGCCAAATGTGATCCATGCACTTGTCCACTAGAAACTGAATGGGAGCCATCAACTCATTTCACACAGGTCAGCAAACAGCAATCAAAGGCTAATGGCTTTCTGTCACCATCAGCCCAGGCTGGGTGCAAAGGCCGACCTGGAGGTTAGAAGCTCTGCATCCCATTACCTATCCCAGGAGCTATCTGGTCCCCCTCTAAAAAGCAATTTACTCGGTGCAAAATTGAAAGTACCACCTGATTTGCTGCTTTCCCAGTGCTGCTTTCAAAAATACCTAAAAGTTTCTAAAGTGACAGAACTGATGGACTGGACTCTTTGTTAAGTATTTGGCAGGTTTGAGGGAACAACAGTGAAAGCACTAATAAAGAGAAAAGTCAAGTTACATTGTGCCAAAAGAAGAATCAACATTCAATACCTGACTAAGACTCTTGGGCTAAAATTCTCATATAACTGTTATTAAATATAAAATATAGGCACACAAAAGTATTTTTAAGGAAAGCATTTTTTTTTTTTTCATGAAGAAACGATTAAGTGATACTAGTTGTTAGAGACAGATTGGGTGAAAATAATTACTTTTCTGGCTACATTGTTTTAAAACTGAAATTACATGAAGAGTAGCTGACATTTGTTATTAATACACTTTGACTCTAGAATTTTTTTTCAGAAATAGTTTGCCCCAAACTGTTAAATAAACAAATTCCATATGTCTTATTTAGATTTTAGAATACATTTATCTTAAAATTAATAGAAAAAAATGCTAAAAATGTAAAATAAAAAACTGTGGGTGAATTTCACTCTGAAATTTATGAAGATTAAGCCTCAAAAGCTAGCTCACACCCACGGCTCTAGTAATTTTGTCTTGATTCATTTCACTATTTCTCTCCTCAAGAAAGTCCTTTATATTAACTATTTAGGCTACAAACAACTTGGATTCACCCTTATTAACTGACTAGTCATATTATGAATCTATAAAAACCTATACTATGTCTAACTGTGCTTCTCAGACTATAAAAATCACTAGAATCAATGTCTGAACAGACTCCGTGGGCCTCTGGGGGGAGACACAGCCCAGAAAGTGGTTGTAGCATTTTCTCATGTTATTTCATAGCATAACTGCTCAGAAACACATAAAAAAAAAAAAGAAGTAAAAAATGCAAACGCAAAGATAAAGGAGAAGTGGAAACAGATACTAAGATCTGAAAAATGCTCAACAATTCTACTTAGGAAGAAATCTAAAAAATTTCATTCACTGTGATGTTTACTTGTATTTAGTTAAGACATAAAATTCCAGCTAGTTAACATAGAAATTACATGACTTTCAATAAAAAAAAAAGTCCCAGCTTGTCAAGTAATGCTTTGCAGTGTGAAATAATTCTCAGAACTCACAAAGATTTTACAAGACCCTGTGTTACTTATTTTACAATTTAGCTCAAATAATAACCATAATGATTCATCACAGGCCACTGACTTCTGTATAAATTGTGTGAATACATATACATATATATGTATATATGTGTGTGTCTGTATATTATTCAATGTTATATACTATGTATACTGGTGTATTCCTAGTGATATGTGTGTCTATAATGTTTTTCAACACATCATAGAAATTTGTTCCTAGAATAGCTTTAAAATATTGACACTGGAAAAGTATCTTAGAGTCTAATCAAATTTTATGAGTATCTTGAGTCATGTTGTTTTAACAGATACAGTTTAAATTCTAAAATAATTTGCCTTGGAAACTACTTTTTTTGGCTAATAAAGCATTTTATTTAGACTTAGAGAAAAGTTGAATAAATATAGAAAGTATATCCTTTACCTAGCATTCATAAATGTTACCATCTTATACAATTATGGCATAATTATCAAAAATCATAAAATTAACAGGTGTCAATATTACTAAGTTACAGACTTAATTTGAATTTCACTTGTTTTCCTCTAGTTTTCTTTCAGGATACAATCCAGGATCCCACTTTGCATTTTGTTTTTGTTTTCTTAGTCTCCTCTATTCTGTGACAGTTTTTCAGGCTTTCCTAGTCTTTCACTCTGAAGCTTCTCTTTTAAATGGGAATTTTATTTATTTTCTGAAGCAAGAAGATAGACATCAATTTCCACTGACTATTGCCCAATGGTGTTACTTCTATGCCAACCACTAAGTTAAATATGAAATCATCATTCATTCTGTGAAAATATGTAAAATCACACAAATATTTTGGATCAAGGAAGAATAATTATTGTTCACATATAATCATATGATGTATTTTTCTATTATCTCATTAGCATAATATCCATTATAAATAAGTGTTATTCAATCCCATTTTATATGACATGAAATTGAGGCTCAGAAAAGATACTTTGCCTAAATCACTTAGCGGATTAGTAGCATACCAGAATTTTAAAACAATATTTTTATATTACAATTTATATGCTCTGGACAATCTCCAATGAATGACAACTGCATATGATTAGATTTCTGTAGACTCTTAAGATCGCACTCCTGAAGAATCTACATCCTTTTTATCTGTCTTATACAGCATTAGCTGCCCATGAACAATAAAATATGACACAACCCAACAGAACCAAGTTGCCGAGTCCTACTGTGATAAATAGATGATCAACTTTGCACTTAATTTTTCTATTTTTCCATTAGGCAGTGTCAAATATTACATGTAAACAAATAATAAGTCTTCCCAACATCTTTCACACACATTTCAATGAGCAAAAACGTCCTTCTCTGAACAATGACACTAAATTTCCTCCTTCATATTATATCCCAATTTTGAAAGGAATTACATTCAGAGAGGTCTACCCACATACCTTTCTCCAGATTTCCTTGTAATCAAGTTTCCAAGCAATCCACGCTGTCCATCACGGAATAGTGTTTTCAGGCTCAATAAGTCATAAAATTGTGCATGTATACCAGTACTCCATCATCAAATGAAAGTGGTATATACATGACAGACTGGTATATACAGACTCAAGCAGACACGTGATGGCACAAATACATTACATAACGAGTGGTCCAAGTGCCTAAGGTCCTTCCTCTTGCCATAATACCTTCTTTCCTTCAGCCTGTACCTAAGGCTTCATGTGGAATTCCCTACAATGAGTTGACAGAGGGAAAGAAGACTCAGGCCTGGTTTAGAGGTTGTTCTGCATAATATGTAGGCACCTCCCCAAATATAGCATTGCAGCACATTTCTGGACATCCCTGAAGGACAGTGGTGAAGGGAAATCCTGTTTGTGGGTAGAACTTCAAGAGATGATTGATCACTTTGCTAGAAAGGAGAAATGGCCCAATGTGCGATTATAAACCAGTTTATGGGTTTGGCTAGATGGTTGGAGACCATGAAGAAAATAACTGGAAAATGGGTGACAAGGCAATTTGGGGAAGTATATGGACAGACCTCTCTGAATGAGCAAAAAGATGCAAAGACATCTGTGTTTCATGTGATTTCCCACCAAAGGGTAACCTCAGCAGAGGAGGCTTTCGATCACATGGCTATGACCTGTTCTGTGGATAGCAATAAGCTCTGTCTCAAGCAACCTCAATCATCACCTAAAGAACTCATGAATAAAGTGGCCAGAGTGGAAGGGATGGAGATTTTGTATGGGCTCAGCAATGTGGACTTCCATTGGCCAAAGCAGGCCTGTGTGCAGTCAATGCCAAGTGCCCAATCTGCTAGCAGCAGAGAACAACACTGAGTTCCAGAACAGGGCACTATTCTCCGGGGTGACCAGCCAGCCGCTTGGTGACAGGTTGATTACACTGGACAGTTTGCATCATGGAAGGAGCAGAATTTTGTCCTTGCTGGGAGAGAGGCTTACTCTGGATGAGGATTTGTTTTTCCTGCATACAATGCTTCTGTCAAAACTACCATCTGTGGACTTACAGAATGCCTTATCCATCTTCAAAGTATTCCATACAACATTGTTTCAGATCAAAGAACTCACTTCACAGCATTTTCTCCATAATCCAGAAGCTTCCAGCTTGAATAACAGTAGAACGGCCTTTGGATCACCCAGTTACAGTACTATCTAAGGGGAGGTACCTTGCAGGGCTGGAGCAAGATTCTTCAGAAACCTGAATATATTCTGAATCTGCATCCAATATGTGGTGCTATTTCTCCCATAATCAGGAATGAGGGGTCAAGAAGTGGAAATAGAAATGGTACTCTTCAGGAGTTCTGTTGTGCCATAGTGGGCTAAGGATCTGGTATTATCACTGAAGCAGCTCAGGTCACTGCTGTGGTATGCATTCAATCCCTGGCCTGAGAACTTCCACATGCTGTGAGTGCCACAAAAAAAAAAAAAAAAAAAAAAAAAAAAGTACTCACTCTCTAGTACTCCACTGGCAAAACATGTGCTTCTTGTTCCCATGATTTTACTTTCTGTTGGCTTAGACGTCCTTGTCCCAAATGGAAGAATGCTTCTACCAGAAGACACAATAAATGCTTCTACTGAACTAGAACTTAAGACTCCCACCTGGTTACTCTGGACTCTCATGTTGCACAAACAAAAGACAAAGAAGAGCTACTGTACTGGATGTAGTGATCTTAGCTCCCAAGGGAAAATTAGATATTCCTGACTAATGGAGGTAAGAAAGAGTACATCTGGAGTACAAGTGATCCCTTGGAGCTTCTCTTAGTATCACCATACCTTGTGATTAAGTCAAAGGAAAATCACAACAACTGAATCTAGGTAGAACTACAAATAGCTAAACTCTTTAGGAATGAAAGTTTGTGTCACCATACACAGTAAAGAACCATAACGTAGCTGAAGGCAAAGGGAATAAAGACTGCGTAGTGGAAGAAGGTAGTTACAAATAACAGCTACAACCATGTAACCAGTTACAGAAACAAGCTGTATAATTTTTAGGACTGTTACACCTTATTTTGCTGTGAATATGTTTGTGTATGTATATATAGCAAATATCTTTGTTTTCTTCTCTCTTACTCCATTATCATGTAACATTGTTTTTGAGTTACCATAATATTTAAGAATTACTAATTTTACATCATAGTAATTAAGTTATGGGATATCAAGAATAATAAACATAACTCAATGACTGTACCTGCTCTTTTGGAGAACGGTTTACTAGGTGTTTGGTTACTGCAGGTTGGTTGTATCATGTTAGACTGAATTCTGACCTTGCTGTTGTCTTTATTTGGAGATTAAGTATGGTTAAGAAGATGATGGTACTATTTTGATAAGAAGTGGATTTGTGATGGTTAATTTTATGTGTCTCCTTGACGAGGCTAAGGAATGGCCAGATATTTGGTTAAACGTTATTCTGAGTATGCCTGTGAGGGTGTTCTGGATGAGATTAACATCTGAACTGGTAGACTGAAAAAAAGCATATCGTCCTTCCCAATGTGGGTGGGCCTCTTCCAATCTATTAGAGGCCAAACAGAGCAAAAGGCATTGTAAGGGAAAATTCACTCTCTGTTTTCAAGCTAGGGCATTCACCTTTTGCACTCAAATTGGAATTTCTACCATCAACTTTCTTGGGTCTCCAGATTTCAGAGAGTAGATCATGGGATTTCTCAGCCTCCATTATTTCAAGAACCAATTCCTTAGAATGTATTTCTTTCTCACTTTCTTTATAAGCACATATAATTTATACATGTATATAAATATACATATAGATACCATTGACCTGGAACAAACATAAGTTTCAACTGTGCAATTCTACTTATACGTAGATTTTTTTTTTTTTTTTTTTAGTAAATACATATAGTGCTACATGGTCCATGGTTAATTGATTCCACAGATATGGACGACTTACTATGAGACGAACATTCATGGATTTTGCTATCCATAGAGGATCCTGGAACATCCCCAGCAAATACCAAGGGATGACTGCATAATTAAATCTTTGCCTCTCCGGTCTGTTATAACAAAATACTGGGAGTTCCCATTGTGGTGTAGCAGAAATGAATCTGACTAGTATCCATAAGGATGTAGATTTGATCCCTGGCCTTGCTCACTGGGTTAGGGATCTGGTGTTGCTATAAGCTATGGTGTAGGTTGCAGACATGGGTTGAATTCTGCATTGCTATGGCTGTGGCATAGGATGGCAGCTGTAGCTCCAATTGGACCCCTAGCTTGGGAAATTTCATATGCCATGGTGCAGCCCTAAAAAGCAAAAAAAAAAAAAAAAAAAAAAAGAAAAAAAGAAAAAAGAAAGAAAAGAAAAGAAAAACTATATAGACAAAGGAGCTCATAAATAGCAAAAATTTATCCCACAATTCCAGAGGCTGGAGGTCTCAATCAGGATGCCAGCATGGTTGGGTGAAGGCCTTCTTCCAGATCTCAGACTTCCTGTAGTATCCTTACATAAAAGGAGCAAGGGAGCTTTAAGGGAGCTTTCATAAGAGTTCTAATGCCATTCATGATGGTTTCACCTTCATGATCTAAGCACATCCCAAGGGACCATGTCCAAATACCATTATATTGGACATAAGGATTTTTTTTTTTATTCTTTTTAGGGCCATACCTGTGGCATTTGGAGTTTCCCAGGCTAGGGGTTGAATGGGAGCTACAGCTGCTGGCCTAGGCCATAGCCACAGCCACAGCCACAACAGATCTGAGCCACATCTGCAACCCACAGCAGAGCTCAGGGCAATGCCAGATTCTAAACCCACTGAGCAAGACCAGGGATCGAACCCATAACCTCATGGTTCCTAGTCAGATTCATTTTTGCTGTGCCACAACAGGAATCCCTGGACATTAAGATTTTAATATAATAAATTTCAGATGGAAACATTCTTTTAGATGAGAGCATTTCAGCCCTTGGTTTCCCAAACTTCATATCCTTCTCATATGAAGAATATATTTAAACTGATACAACCACTATGGAAAACAATATGGAGGTTTATCAGAAAACTCAAAATAGAACTATCATATGATACAGCAATCCCAATTCTGGACATATATCTGGACAAAACTTTCATTCAAAAAGATAAATGCACCCCTCTGTTCACTGCAATACTATTCACAAAAGCCAAGCAATGGAAACAACCTAAACGTCCACTGACAGGTGACTACATAAGATGCAGTACATATATACAATGGAATACTACTCAGCCATTAAATATAATGAAATAATGCCATTTGCAGTAATACGGATGCAACAAAAGATTATAATACTAAGCGAAGTAAGTAAATAAGAAAGACAAATACTATATGACATCAGATATCTATGGTGTCTAAAATATGGCACACATGAACCTATCTACAAAAGAGAAACAAACTCACAGACATAGAGAAAAGACTTGTGGTTGCTGAGTGGGGGGAATAATGCACTGGGAGTTTGAGGTTAATAGATGCAAACTATTACAATTAGAATGGATAAATAACAAGACCCTACTGTATAGCACAGGAAACTACATTCAATCTCCTAGGGTAGACTGTGACGGAGAATAATATACATTAATGACTAGGTCCCCTTTCTGTACAGCAGAAATTGGCACAATATTGTAAATCAACTGTACTTCAATTTTAAAAAAGAATATATTAATCACATCCCAACAATTCTGAAAGTCCAAATTATTCTAGCCTCAACTCCAAAGTCTAAGTCCAAAGTCTCAATATCATCTAAATTAGATATGGGTAACTCCAATGTACAATTCATTCTTAGGCAAATTACAGCTGTGAACCTGTGAAATTAAACAAGTTATGTGCTCCCAAAATACAGCATGGGTAAAGGACATACATTCCGAATCTAAAAGTGAGAAATAAGAAAGTGGTGACAAGTCCTAAGTTAAATCTAAATCCAACAGAGTAAATAACATCGAATCTTAAATATTAGTAAGAATATTCTTTGACTCAGTGTTCTGCTAGTTGTGCTCACTGGGGTATGCAGTCCCATCTTTGGACATAGCCGGGCATCCTCGCACATACAAGAAGCCACACTGTACTTTCTCAACACTGCTTAGAAATAGCTCTAGCCAAGTACTGAATCTCACTGCTCACAAGTTCTAATATTAGGACACAATCACAATTCAGCCAAGTTCTTTGCTACTTTATAACAAAGATAGCCTTTCCTACATTGCCCAATAACTTATTTCTCTTTTCTGTCAGAGTCTTCTCAAAATCATCTTCACCATCCATATCCGTATGGAAATTCTATTCAAGACCACTTAGGTATTCTCTAAGAAGATTAAGGCTTTCCCTACCTATCTCTCCCACTCTCTCTCTTACTCTCTTTCTCTCCCTCTCTCTCTTCTAGGCCTCATCAGATATGCATTTAAAACTCCATTCATGACAATGTATGCTTTTTCTAGCGTGCATCTCAAAACTCTTCCAGCCTCTACCCATTATCCAGTTCTAAAGCTGCTTCTACATTTTCAGGTATTTCTCATAGTAGCAACCACATACCAAATCTTCTGTCTTAGTTCATTTGGGCTGCTATAACAAAAACAACACCAAACAAAATATATGCTGGGTGACTTACAATCAACAGAAAATTTATTCTATTATAAATATTATACACACATACAGCTGACCCTTTACATGGGTTTGAATTGGGCAAGTCCACTTTATTTTCAATAAATATTATCGTACTACATGATTTGTGATTGGCTGGGTCTGCAGGGGTGGAATCAGAGATTTGGAAGGCCAACTGTTATGGTACTTGAGCACTGGTAGAGTCTGGTATCCACAGCAAGTCCTGGAACCAATCACCCTTGGATACTGAAGGATGACTGTATATTCTTCATATCAATATCTAGCTGATATATAAACATAAAACTTCATAAATATACATTATACATATTATATATACATACATACATACATACATATATATATTATATATACACATATGTACACATGTATACTACTGGATTTGTCTCTTTGGAGAACTCTTATACAAATGACCATGTAAGAATACAGGGAGAAGCTGGCCTCCTGCAAGTTAAGTAGAATTGACTTCAAGCCTTCAGAATTGTGAGAAAATAAATGTATACTGAGTTGCATATTCTGTGCTATTTTGTCGTGGTAGCCCTAGTAAACTAATATAGGCTTTCACTGTCATGAAAATAACAAAGAAGCCTGATCTGAAGAGAAACACAAAATATTTGAAAGAATGCAGAGTGAGTAATAATTGACTTTCCCAGCCCATGGTAGATCCTTTCTTCTCTTCTAGTTTTCTAATTGGCCAAGCACTGTAAGAGAGCTCTTCAAATTAACTGGACCTAACATACATTCCTACATAAGACCCTAGTTCCCCAAATGGAGTGCACACGCAATGAATGTCTAAATAAGACTATTCCTGACTATTCCACACATCACACTTACATATCATGTTAGTTATCTATTGCCACATAACAAATTACTACAAACTTAATGGCTAAAAACAATGCTCACCTTCAATCTCAATGTTTCTGTAGGTCAAAAATCCAGGCACTGGGAGTTCTTGCTATGGTGCAGTGGCTCGAGTTGCTGTAGAGGCGCAGGTTTAATCCCCTGCCTGACACAGTGAGTTAAAGGATCTGGTGTTGTTGCAGCTGTAGCATGGGTCGCAGCTGCGATTCAGATTGATCCTTAACCTGGGAACTTCCATATGCTGCAGGTGTGGTCATTAAAAAAAAAAAAAAAAAGAAAAAAAGAAAGAAATCCAGGCACTGGTTAACTGTGTCCTCAGATAAAGGTCTACCAGTGCTGAAATCAGTGTTTCCCAGGTTTGCATTTTCATCTGAAGCTAGGAATTCTCTTAAAAACCCACTCAGATTACTGGCAAAATTCAGTTTCTTGTAGTTGTAGGATGGAGGTACTGTTTTCTTGCTGGATAATGGCCAAAGACTGCTCTAAGCAATTAGAATATTTTCCAAATTCTTGACATATTGGGTTCTTGCATCTTTAAGGCTAGCAATGGAGAATGTTCCTACTATATATAGAATCTATCTCAATTTAGGAAGAGCCCAGTCTCTTTTAAGGGCTCACCTGATGATGTTAGTAACATCTAGATAATCTCTCTTTTGATTGGCTCAAAGTCAACAAATTAGGAATCTAATCACAAGAGTACTATTTCATTATACTTACAAAGGGAGAGGATTTTATAAGGATTTTATTAGAGGGTAGAAATCTTTGGGGCCATCTTAGGGTTGTGTCTACCACTTATCTAGTGCAGATAAAATGTATCCTACTACTTAAAAAGACAAATTTTAGAGCCGGACTTCAAATCCAATTATATTACATATTAACTATGCAATCTTGAGCAAGTTACTTAAATTTGATGTGTCCATTGTTTCCTTATATGTCATAGATACAAATCATAAAGTGTATCTATCTTGTAAATTGTTATGAGGATTTAAATTTATAAAGAGAGAGGAAAATGAGAAGAGAGAAGAGCGTATAGCACACAAAAAGAATTACTGGGGTTTTAGCAATTTTATTATTAATCAAAATAGAAATACACTTAAGGTGAGAAATTACATTGTATTAAACTGCCCTGCCCTGCCCTTGACCCCAGAGATCTTTCCTAACTCCCTACTCACCAGTTTCTTCTCCAGAGCTGTGACTACTCTACCTAATTGCCAATTAAGGTTTTCTAACATGTTTGCTAGTCAAATAATTTTCTCAAGTTGCATCAATACCTATTTAGATTACGCTAGGGTAGAAGGTTGCATTTAAAAATCAACAAAACTATGATGATCTGAAATAATAAATCTCTCATGTTCTGATAACTGGACAATATTTTAAAGTGTTTCTCAATCAAATATTCATGATATTGATTGATGACATATTATTCACACAAAATTGGGGTGCAACTATTACCTTTAATGTGGTATAGTTGCTTAATATAATTTGATGTGCATTATGAAAATAAGACATTAAGAGTGGAAATACGCTATTGAAAATGCAGGAAATGGAGATCAAAGCACCTAGTTTCTAAAGTCAGTTACCCATGTAACTTTCTCTGTGACACTGTGAAAATCTCTAAACCACTATAGGATTCTCCAGCAACAGAACAGCAACGAAAAGGTGAACAAAGATTGAAGACTCAGTTAAAAATTCTTTACTTTATGAGTAAAATATAGTATCACTATTAGCTTTAATTTAACAAATACCAATCTGCTTTTTCAGCTTTGATTCATAAACCCCCCAAATCCAGACTCAACTCTTTTTATAATAGCTAACCTTCTCATTCGAGTCCATTGTTTACTTTTTTTAACTCCTTTTTAAAATTTTATTTTTATACAGTTTTGAAGGCTACTTTTCATTTACAGTTATTAAAAAATGTTGGCTACACTCCCCGTGCTGAGTACATCTCACCAGAATCATCTTTTTTTCACACCCACTAGTTTGTACCTTCCACTCCCTGACCCCTATATTGCTCCCACCCCCAGTGGTTATCCCACTGTTCTCTATATTGGTTAGTCCACTTCTGTTATATTCACTAGTTTGTTGTACTGTTTTAGATTCCACACATAAGTGATATCATACAGTATTTATCTTTCTCTGTCTGACTTATTTCACTTATCATTATGCCCTGCAAGTCCATCTATGCTGCTGCAAATAGCAAAATATTCATTCTTTTTTTATGAGAATAGTATCCATTGTGTACATACTACATCTTTATCCATTCATCTGTGGATGGACTACTTATTTAAAACAGCTTTCATATCATTATCTCATTTCATCTTACACATATAAAAAATAAACACACACACATACAGACACACAGAATGTGGCGAATAGAGTAGATATTATCCCTAGGTAAGTATACCCCTTACTTTGTAAATGGAATAAGGGTGATTCAGAGAAGTTAGGTAACTTGCAAAAAAATACACATGTAAAGTGTTAGGACCATGACTTAAATATAGAATTCTGTGTCTGCTTTTTTCAGCACATCCCAGTAACTTTCTCATGTCATTTGCACTTTAAGATAACATAGTCTAACGCTTCTATGTTTTTAATCTTTAGGGAAAATAAGACAAGAATCATAATACAACTGCTATCAGGCACAAGTGGTACAGTATTGCACGGTATGCTTTTTAAGTGATCTGTAGAATCATAGATTTGGTAGTAAGTAGATATTTATTGAATCTATTGTTCCTAAACAAAGATAAACAATATAGAATACTGAGATTTCTGTGTTCCAGGAAGCATTTCTGAATAATACTGGATGTCTTATGTTGTCACCATATATGGAAGCTATCATATGAACATAGGTACCTAAAATCACAAGACATTGTACAATGGGATAAACTTCTTAGAAATTAAAGAATGACAGTGATAAGGTCCAGCATTTGAATACAGTTGGAAAAATATTTTCAATAATTTAGATATTTTTATTCCATTCAACTGTTTTCCTATGTCTTTTTTTGATTGGAAGTAAATTCAAAGAACTAAGTATATTTCAATTTTATGCTTATAAAAATTTACCGGAAATAAAGATTCAAGAGAATATCTTTTTCTTTTTTTAAAGGGCCACACCCACGTATGGAGGTTCCCAGGCTAGGGATCAAATCTGAGCTGCAGCTGTCAGCCTACACCACAGCCACAGCAACGCTGGATCCAAGCCACCTCTGTAAGCTATACCACAAGTCGCCGAAATGCTGGATCCTCAACCCAATGAGTGAGGCTAGGGATCGAACCTGCATCCTTGTGGATGCTTGTCAGAATCATTTCTGCTGTGCCACAAAGGAACTCCCTCAAGAGACTGTCTTTAAGAGAAGAAATATACGGACTTCAGAGGAGTATTATACTTACCTGTGTCACACATACAAGGTAAATTTTACCAATCTTGTCAGTCATTTCTGATTAATACAGAACCAAATTTAAATTGGATTTCTTTTTGTTCAAATGTCAGACTTAGTTTAACTAAAGATGAGTATAAAAATTAATGACAGTTTGAACATTAAGGATTGCTACCTAAAATTTTCAAAGCCTGAGTAAATATAGTTATTTGCCAAACACAAAAGGTAAATTTTAGGTAATGGTTTATAAAGATATTGATTACAATTTAATAGTTTCTTGAAATTTTTGGTTTTACAATAACTTGCATTAACTCTAATGATACCAGCCCCAGTATTTTAAACTATCTCCACTTTTTCTTTTAAGGAATAGAAAATAGGTAGGTTTAAGAGGTGTCTCTATGTTGACTTTGAGAATAATATAAAAGTAATTGTTTTACAAGTATAATTAGTTAATAAGTAAGGTATTTGAATAGCATATTTCCTCTTATTTCATCCCTACTTATCTCATCATTCATATTTGCATCAGAATTTGCTACACCATTGCAAAGTAAGGTTTGAGATAGTGATTTAACCTATGCAATTATATTTTTTTTTCTTATAACCTATGTTTATTTCTGATATGGGACATCTTGTCAGATACTCTTAAGATTCCATTGATAAGATTTCAAAAAAAGAGACAAATTAAACATTTACAGTGGGGTGAAAATTGCCAGATTATAACTTCAGCATTAACTATTAATTAAGAATAAATTTTATAAACACAAAGGGAAAGAACTGAGCATTTATCAAGCTTTTCCACTGATTACTTATGTGATTTGGGACAAATAACTTCTGTGTTCTTTTATCTCCATCTGTTAATTTATATTCTATAAAGCATTTTTTGTGTCTTAGAATATTTGCTAGGTAAAGTAATGTTAAAAAGGAAAAAAAAAAGAAACTGTCATCTGGAAAATGAGGATAATGACATAGTAATTGTCAGTTAAACAGTTTGAATTTTTTGGAAAAAAATATGAAGCAATTTGAAGCATTATTATTTAATGAAAGCAGCTATTCTGCTACTCACATTCACATGAGCATAACTATATAAATTATAAATGAATCTTTTTGCTTTGGATAGAAAATGGAAGGTAAAAATTGTCATTTATAGCTTTGACTAGCTTGACAGGAAAATCAAACTAGAAAAATCTTCCAATGATAAGCAAAAAATTTATTATACTAATCCACTTGGCTTATCTCTATCTTTTTATTGTTAATGTAAGCGTTAATGTAAAAATCTTTATCCATACTTTGGTTGTTTCCTATCTTAAATAATATCTTTTTTTTCTTACACAGTAAAATTTACAAAACAATCTTTTAAAACAGATGTAAGAGTATTACTTCTCAAATTTCTTACTGGATGTTTCCCTTGACTGTATTCATTTTCCAAAAAATTTTTATTGGTGATCTGCTAAATGTGACGTATTAAAATGTGTGAGGTTTTTGAAGACTGTACTAAAGCTTGCTAACCATGATATATGGTAGACGGTTGTGCCTGATTTTTAATGACACAAGGGCAGGTATAAACAAGCTCAACTCAGGGAGGAGAGAAGGGTGGTCTGTAAGGACCTTTGGTGTCCCTTAGGCCAGTCTCCAGCTACAGGACTAGATCATGGTCCAAGGAATCCCATGTTCATGCTCATCTCTCAATTGTGCTTTTACCCTGAAAGCCTTCAATTGAGACTATCTAGGGAGCATCACTCTTTTTCAACTGCTTTTTTATTTCAGTTAGCCTAGTTAAAAATTTAAAAATAAAATTTGCCTGCCTGTTTAGGAAGGTGTATTTTTCTTCTTCCTACTTATTTATACAGTCTTTTAATTGGTTATTGAAAAGAAGAAAAGTTCATTTTAATTTTTAGCTAATGAATCTTTCACTCATAAATTTGATACTAATATCTTCATATATTTTGTGAGGAAATTATTTAATATTTATTCACTATCTGTTGAATAGGATGATATGAAGTAATTGTGTGAAAAGAGCATGATTAATAATTTGGGAAACTCTTTAACAACTCTATAACACCCCTATATGTTCAGTGTTGTGAATATTTCTGTGAATTACAAAAATAAACCCTATTTTTGGTTCATAAACTCAAAAAGGCAGCAGTCAAGTGAGAGAATCTGACATGCATATGGTATTACAATGACACAAAAATATATTTTAAGTGCTTATTAGTTGTACTAAGTATAATGTCACACTGATGATAAAAGAATATTTTTAAAAGTTGAGTTTTATCTGAGAATCAGGAAAAGTTTAATGGAGAAAAAGACTGAATATGGGTAAGCTTTCTATTGGTGGATAAGTGTCAGAGTATATACTCCATAGGCATTCTGTAAGGAAAATAATTCCAAGAGAGGAAAGTGTGACTTGTTAAAACAACAGCTTGATTTGGGTCATGCTTATAACATAAATGGTTTTAAAAAGGATAATTGGCTAAAATGCAGACAAATCAATACCACCTTAAATTCCACTTAATAAATGCAGAGTAACACATATCTGACCAATTGTTGCTGATTCATTATCATATTTTTAGTGTATGTTCATAAATTCAGAAGAAGATAAAGGTTCTGACACAGCAATTGATGTACCATTACAAGAAAAGTGAATAACATATATTTAAAGAACTCCTAGAAAATTTTGGGACACATTATGCTAAAGAAGGGCTCATTCCTTTTTTATAAATGGCTGTATAAGCCTCATGTGGTTCAGATAATCATGTAACTACTAGGTGATTAAAATATCAAGTCCCCTATGGCTTTAACGTAGTTGATATTTGGAAGATTTGTATATCATCTTGAGAGAAAGAAAAACTGAGAAAGATTAATATATTGTAAGAATTAAATTAATATATGCACTGTATTCATTTTTAATAGAACAATATTATTATGTGTTGAGGAAAAATTACACTTTTCTGAAACTGAATTGGGCCTGATACACCACAGACAATGGGCGCATAGCCTTAGTCATCCCCTTAAAAACAGATGAAACAAAATATTCTAAGATATCTCTTTTTTAATCCACTTCACAATTCCTAGAGTAGATAGTAGTTATATTGTGTATAGCTTTCTTATAAGGAGAAAAAAAGTACTCTTAGCTGTCCATAAATTCAGAATAAAATATAAAGTTTTAGTTTTAAAAGTGTGGAGTCTGTTTCCCAATAGTGTAAGAAAGACAGTAATGACATGCAAGAAAGTTTAAATAAACTCATTAATTTTTGTATATTTATCTTCTATTCCATTTCATATAAACATTTGGATAAGTAAATTGTTTTTAATCTGTTAAGCTATAGAAAAGTTCATAATATTTCAAGGTGTTTCTAAGTGAGGTTTTGTTCTGAAAGAACTAAAATGACACAATCTGTGCATTTATAACTCAATTATCAAATTATCACCATCAAATGGAAATATATGTCTCTCCCAGGAGCTCTGAATGAGTTTGACCCAATATTGTACTCAAGGGTACAGGATGTAACAGCTTGTAAATCTTCTCATTAAGCAGTGTGAAAAAAATATAAATGTGAATAATAAAGGCTAAAATTTTAATGATGATTGTAAAAGAGTTACTGTATCTGAATCCTGCATCAAATATTCAATTTTTTTAATTTTTTTTATTTTTTGGTTGCACTTGAGGCATGCAGAAGTTCCTGGACCAGGGATCAAACCTACACCAAACTTGAGCCACTGCCATTAGGGAACTCCCTCAAATTCCAATTTAGAATGGTGGACTTTTATTAACATGTAAAGAATTATATTGAAAACAAAATATATTTAAGACCAATCAAGATGGTGGAGTTAAGAGGATATAGTGTTTAGCTCATCCCACAAACACATCAAAATTACATATACATGTAAAACAACTCTCACATAAAATTAACTAGAAATCCCAGCACAACCAAATCTGTAAGAAAAGAAGAGCAATCAGGTTATGACCTGTGCCCCTGGGAAGGGACTCAGAGGAAAAAGGAGAAAAAAACAGGCAGACACTGCCCTGGGGAGTGAGGGGTGAGAGCCACATAATGGACTCCACTTTCCTGGGATTCTACTCTTGGGAGATGAGCCCCCTCGGCTAGCAGAAAAAAGTCTACTCAGAAAATGTCTGCAGCTACTAGGTTTCCCATGACTGCCTCAGTGAGTGTCCCAACCTAAGCTAAGGAAATATTCCAGCCCTGCTCACTCCACATCACAGTGTGACACTGAATCTGGGGTAACCATAACCCAAGAGAAACCTCAGCCTTGGGCTGAAGAGGTTTCCCAGTCTCAGAGTGAAGCCTGAATGGGGTGGCAGTGAGTATTGTTGGTGCCTAACAGGAAGCACCCCGAAGCCACCCAGATGTATGATGGTGGCCACTCCACCACAGCTCACCTCCTAATACATGATGAGAGTTCACACTTGCCCCACCAGCTCTACAGTAAGGTTCCACAGAAGGATGGGGGTGGGAGAGCCTAGAGGAAGTAATTGGCTATGAGAAACAAAGGGGATTGACCTGCAGCTGTGCCTGAGCAGAGATAGGGAAACAAATATGGGCGCTTACACAGGCAGCTCATCAGAGACAGCGCAGAAATCTGCTGTCGACAGGAGCAAAGAGTCCACATAGGCCCCACTTGCTTCAGGACTCCTCTTCCGTGCAGTAAGCGTCCCAGTGTGGGGAGAGGGGAAAACATACACATATAGGAAACAGCAAAAGTTCAGGATCAAGCTCAGGGCTTCTGCTCCAGTAATTTGGGATCAGACCCTGCCCCAATAGGGCAATGATGGCCACTGAGCAGATGAGAAGTCCTGCCTCACAAGCAGCTCCAGATCCTCCATCTCCAGGCTCACCACCTAACAAAGTGGTATTTGCTAGCACACCCCAAGGAAGGATGTGACTTGCATCCCTGCAAATCCATTTCCCCCACCAAAGATACTGAGCACACCCAGTCTGTATAAAGGAAGCTCTCACATAATTTCACCACAGCAAGAGTGCAGCCTGAAGGTAACTGTTCACCTAAATTTAGAAAGGCATAGAAAAATAAGCAAAATAAAAAGACATAAATAATGAAACAGAATTAACCAGATAAATAATTGAAAGCAGTAGTTATAAAAATGTTAACTAAATCAGGGCAAAGAATAGATCTGCACAGTGATAATTTTAAAAAGGATCTAGAAAATATTTTAAAAATCCAATCAGAAATGAAGAGTACAATAGCGGAAATAACAACGCACTAGAAGGAATGAACAATAGACTAAGTGATACAGAAGAACATATACATGATCTGGAAGACCAAATAATGGAAATTCCCAATCAAAATAGCAAAAAAAAAAAAAGCTAGTTAAAATATGAAAACAGTCTGAGACCTCTGGAATAACATTAAGTGTACCAATATTTGCATTATAGGAACCCCAGATGGAGAAGACAGAGAAAGGAATCAATAATTTATTTGAAGAAATTAAGGCTGAAAACTACACCAACTTGAAAAGGGAAATAAACATCCACGTATAAGAATCATACAGGTCACAAACAAGATAAACCCAAACAGACCTACACAAGACAAACCATAATTAAAATGGCAAAAGTTAAAGATAAAAAGAGAATTCTAAAGACAGCAAAAGAAAAACAGAATCATATAAGAGAATCCCCATAAGCGTATTAGCTGATTTAAATTGCAGGCTACTCTACATTAGTATGTCATGATATATTCAAAGTACTAAAAGGGAAAAATCTGCAACCTAGCATAATCTTCCCAGCAAGTTTATCTTTTAGAAGAATCATAGGAGATATAAGCAACAACTAAAAGAGTTCATCAATACTAAATCTATCCTAAGAAAAATGCTAAAGGATTTTCTGTAAAGGCAAAAGAAGAAGCTACAGAAAAGGGCAAATCCCAAGAGAAAAGGCAAATATACAGTAAGAACTCTGGATCAATGACTTAAATAAGCCAGTATGAAGATTAAAGGAAAAAAATTATAAAAGCAATTATAATTACAATAAACAATTAGGTGAGAAACATTAGGATGTAAAATATGACATCAGAAAAACAATGTGGGGGAGGTAAGTAAAAAATGTAAGTCTTTTAGAAAGTGTCTGAGCTTAAATGACTATTAGTTTAAAACAAGTAGATATAGTTATAGGTCAACATATATCGACCTTATGGTAACCACAAATCAAAACCTATAATAAATATGCAGAAACTAAAAAGAAAGGAACATGAACATACCACTAAATAAATTCATCAAATCCCAAGAAACAAGAAGAAGAAAACTATGAAAACAACCAGAAAATAAGTAACGGAATGGCAATAAGTACCTATTAAGTATTACTTTAAACATCAATGGATTAAATGTTCCAATCAATATACAGTGTGGCTTATCTGCTTTTTTTTTTTTTTAAAAAAAAAGATCCTTCCATATACTGCCTACAAGACACTCATTTCAGAGCTAAAGACAGACACAAACTAAAAGCAAAGGGAAGGATGAATATATTTCATTCAAATTAAAAACACTGGAAGTTGTGGGTAGCAATACTCATATTAGACAAAACAGACTTTTTTGTTGTTGTCTTTTTCTCTTTTCTAGGGCTGCACCTGCAGCACATGGAGGTTCCCAGGCTAGAGGTCTAATCAGAGCTATAGCCACCAGCCTACAGCAGAACCACAGCAACGCCAGATCCAAGTGTATCTGTGACCTACACCACAGCTAATGGCAACGCCGGATTCTTAACCCACTAAGGCCAGGGATTGAACCTGCAACCTTATGGTTCCTAGTCAGATTCGTTAACCACTGAGCCATGACAGGAACTCCAAGACAAAACAGACTTTAAAACAAATTCTATAACAAATGACATAGGAGGGCATTATCAATATAAGAATAGGATATTATGCTCATCAACATATATGCACACAATATAAGTGTATCTATTTAAAGCAAATACTGATAGACATAAAGGGAAAAATTGACAATAATACAATAATAGCAGGGGACTTTATCATCCCACTTACATCAAAGGGCAGATCATCCATACATAAAATCAATACAGCAACAGTGGACTTAAATGACACAATAGATCATTGGATTTACAGATATTAAGGACATTCCATTCCAAGATAGAAGTATACACATTCTTTTTACATGCACATGGAATGTTCTCCAAGGGAAATCACATGCTGGGCCACAAGAAAAGTCTCAACAAATTTTGCAGATTAAAAATTGTATCGGGAGTTCCCATCGTGGCGCAGTGGTTAACGAATCCGACTAGGAACCATGAGGTCGCGGGTTCGGTCCCTGCGCTTGCTCAGTGGGTTAACGATTCGGCGTTGCCGTGAGCTGTGGTGTAGGTTGCAGACGCGGCTCGGATCCCGCGTTGCTGTGGCTCTGGTGTAGGCCGGTGGCTATAGCTCTGATTTGACCCCTAGCCTGGGAACCTCCATATGCCACGGGAGCGGCCCAAGAAATAACTAAAAAGACAAAAAAAAAAAAAAAATTGTATCAAGGATTTTTCTTACCACAATGGTATGAAACTGGAAATAAATTACAGAAAAAAAATGGGAAAAGAACTAACACATGGAGACTCAACAACATGTTACTATAAAACCAATGGGTATATGAAGAAATAAAAGAGGAAATCTGAAAATACTTTTGAGACCATGAAAATGGAAACACAACACTCCAAAATTCTATGAGATGCAGCAAAAGCAGTTCTAAGAGGAAAGTTTATGGGGATGTGGGCTTCCTTAAGAAACATGAAAAATCTCAAATAAAAAACCAAAGCTAAGACCTAAAGGATTTAGAAAACACAGAACAAAGCCCAGAGTCAGCAGAAGAAAGAAAATCATAAAGCTCAAAGAGGAAATAAATAAGTGACCAAAAAGTAGAAAAGATCAATGAAACAAAAAGATTTATTTTTGATAATATAAACAAAATTGATAAACCTCTAGCCCCTCCAGCCAGCCTCACAAAAAGAAGAGAGACAACCTCAATAAAAATAAGAAATGAAAGAGGAGAAATAACAGCCAATTCCATAGAGACATAATAAACCCTAAGAGAATACTACAAAGGGTTATGTGCTAACAAACTGGCAGACATAGAAGAAATGGACAAATGTCTATAAACATACAACATGCCAAGAGTGAATCGAAGGCAGATAAATCAAACAGATCAATCACTATTAGCAAAATTGTAATAAAAATACTCCCAGCAAACAAAAGTCCTGAACTAGGTGGCTTTACTGAACTAGATGGTTTCTAACAAACACATTAAGAAGAGATAATACCTATACGTCTTAAACTATTTCAAAAAACTGAAGAGGAGGAACAATTCCTAATTCATTCAACAAGGCCACCAATACCCTGACACCAAAACCAGACAAAAACATTACAAAAAATTACAGTACAACATATTTGATTAATATGAATGCAAAAATCCCCAATAGGAGTTCATGGGTATAAAGCAATCCTGAATTTATCTTAACATAAATGAGAAATTAGTATTAATTCATACAGAAAGAAACTGTTTCTCTTATTATTCAAGATGTGTTCTGACTTTTGAAGTTTAGTGCTATGATAAAGTTGGTGATATTCCAATGATTGCTCATTTTTATATAGTACACTATAATTGCTTCTTAATGGCTTACTAGGAAAAAAGATCTGCGATTTTTCTTTTTCTTGGCTGCACCCATGGCACATGGAACTTCCCAGTGCAGGGGTCAAACCTGCACCACAGCAGCAACTTGAGTCACTGTAGCGACAATGCAGATCCTTAACCTGCTGTGCCACAAGGGAACTCTTAGGATGGTTTTTGATGGACACTGTAGGTAACATCATAAATCCGTCATGTCCAGAAGAAAAAGGACAGATGTAGTTTAGATCATCTGTTTAGACTGATGCTAAATCTTTGACAAGGAAAGAGCTGGAACTAGGACAGAGGGAAGTGTTTAAAAGTCAGAACCCTAGGTAATCTCTACAAAATATTTAATTTACAGGCATATTTTTTTTTTTCTTTCTGGGTTGGTAGGATAATATATACTAAAAATAAGCCTTGGCAGCTCCTGATCTACCCTCTTTTGTTGTAAACTCATCCAGAAACAAGACCCACACAAATGCTATAGCTATGGGAACAAGTCCAGGATACATGTTTATATGAAAGGTTATGAGATGTGCTTCTGCATAGAAGCGTTCTACTTCCACTAAGAATGTAGAAAAGTGCAAAGAGCATTCCTCCCACCCTAACAAAAGAAAACTAGCTTGAAATCTAAAGAAAGAGGGTACTTGTGAGGAGAGACAGGATACAAGCTTTGGCACACACAGGACCAAAAAAGGGACCAAAAGGGAAGGGAGATTCTGGGTGACATATCAGCAGATAAGAAGAATTTAAACCGAATAAATTACTAAAGTCTAAGTACAGTGTAATTTATGAGTACAGGAAACAATAGAAGCCACAGACACAAGGGAGGGTCCTAATCATTCTTATGTTCTTTACCAAACTTTCTGTTTGTTCATGGGAAAGACTAGTCACAGAGTGGGAGGTGACAGAGCCTCCAGTGGTAGTCAAGGCTTGGAGAAAGTGGGGTGGGAGTTCCCATCATGGCTCAGCGATGAATCTGACTAGCATCCATGAAGATGCAGGTTAAATCCCTGGCCTCTGTCAGCAGGTTAAGGATCCGATGTTTCTGTCAACTCTGGTGTAGGCTGCAGATCTGGCTTGGATCCTGCATTGTTGAGGCTGTGGTATAGGCTGGCAGCAACAGCTCTGATATAACCCCTAGCCTGGGAACCTCCATATACTACGGGTGCGGCCCTAAAAAAAAGACAAAAAAAGAAGAAGGTGCTGTACATCCCTATGGGAAAAGCAATAAGCCACTCCCAGACAATTCTATCTCAAGCAAGTGGCAAAAAGGTAACTTGTCTCCTTAAGGATACAGATAGAGGTGTCTTCCAACTCAGGAAAGGGCATGTATCTGCTATGGGCCCAGACCATAAAAGAGTTTTTGCTTTTAGGAGAGGATTAGAAAACTCTCTCTCTTGTCTTGTTCCAGATTTTAATGGGACGGCTTTCAGATTTTCTCTCTTGAGTATTATATTGGCTATGGGTTTGTCATAAATGGCTTTTATTATGTTAAGATATATTCCCTCTACACTCACTTTGATAAGAGTTTTGATCATGTTGGATTTTGTTAAATGCTTTTTCTGCATCAACTGAAATGATCATGAAGTTTTTGACTATTCTTTTGATAATATGGTATATGATGCTTATTGATTTGCATACTTTGAACCATCCTTGTGAACTTGGGTTGAATCCCACATGGTTGTGCTGTATGATCTTTTTTATGTGTTGTTGGATTTGGATGGCTAAAATTTTGTTGAGAATTTTTATGTCTATATTTATCAAAGATATTAGCCTATAGTTTTCTTTTTGGTATTATCTTTGTCTGCTTTTGGTATTAGGGTGGTTGTCGAATCATAGAATGAGATAAACTCAAAATGGCTTAAAGACTTAAACATAAGGAATGACACCATAAAACTCCTAGAAGAGAACAAAGGTAAAGCATTCTCTGACATTAACCACACAAATGTTTTCTTCAGTCAGTCTCTCAAGGCAATAGAAATAAAAACAAAAATAAACCAATGGGACCTAATCAAACTTAAAAGTGTTTATCACAGCAAAGGAAACCATTAAAAAAAAAAAAGACAGAAAAAAAGGAAACCTAGGGAACAGGAGAAAACAGTTGCAAATGATTCAACCAACAAGGGCTTAATCTCCAAAAGATACAAAAAACTCATACTACTCAACCTCAAAAAAAAAAAAAAAAATCCAATTGAAAAATGGGCAGAAGACCTAAAGAGACATTTCTCCAAAGAAGACATATGATGGCTACTAGGCACCTGAAAAAATGTTCAACATCACTGATTATTAGAGAAATGCAAATAAAAACTACAATGGTGTACCACCTCACACTGATCAGAATGGCTACCATTAATAAATCTACAAATAACAAATGCTGAAAAGGGTGTGAAGAAAAGGGAACCATCCTTCACTGTTGATGGGAATGGAAATGGTACAACCACTATGAAAAAGAGTATGGCAGTACCTCAGAAAACTCAGTATTATATGACACAGCAATCCCAATTCTGGGCATATATCTGGACAAACTTTCATTCAAAGAGACATGTATTACACCTATGTTCATTGCAACATTATTCACAATTGCCAAAGCATGGAAACAACCTAAATGTCCATGGATAGATGAATGGATGAAGAAGATGATACATATACACAAAGGAATACTACTCAGCCATAATAAAAAAACAAAATAATGCCATTTGCAGCAACATGAATAGAACTAGAGATTCTCATACTAGTCTGAAGTAAGTCAGAAAGAGAAAGATGAATAACATATGATATCACTTATTTGTGGAATCTAAAACATGGCACAGATGAACCTATCTACAGAACAGAAACAGTCTCAAAGACATGGAAAACAGATTTGTGGTTGCCAAGGGGGAGGGAGAGGGAGTGGAATGGACTGGGGGTTTGGGTTAATAAATGCAAACTATAATACTTATAATGGATAAGCAATGAAGTCCTGCTGTATAGAACAAGGAACTATGTTCAATCACTTGTGATAGAACATGGTGGAAGATAATGTGAGAAGAGGGTATATGTATGCATGACTGGGTCACTTTGATCTACAACAGAAATTGACAGAACATTGTAAATCAACTATAGTAATTTTTTTAAATAAACATACATTTAAGTAAGTGGAAAAATAAAGAAAACTCTTTATCTGATGAGATGCACCAAAGATACAAAGAACAGTTTGACCATGATTAGAATCACTGAGAAAGTGATCTGCAAATGCAGAGACAGCCTAAAACTAAAGATGAGAGAGAACTTGCTTCCACTTCCAGCACACACACACACACACACACACACACACACACACACACACACACACACACCCAGCACTAAATAACAAGCAAGAGTCAACTACTGAGGAAGAGGCAAGAATAGGGATAAATAATATTTGAATCCTAGGCACATGGGGAAGGTAGAAATTTGAGGGTGGAATACAAGGATTGAGAAAGACTGCTTGACAAACCAGGCAACTTTACCTTTAACAACCAATTGTTTATTAAAGCTGAAAATAAAAGTTATTAGAGTAAGAATAATTTTTTAAATAGATGGTACTAGAATAATTATACATGCAAAATAAATGAATGAATATATAAATAAATTCCTGCTCTTTCAAAGAAACATGTTAAAAAAATGAAAAGACAAGCTTCAGACTGGGAGGAAACATTTCTAAATATATATCTGATAAAAGACATATCCACAGTATGTGAAGAGCCCTAAAAATCAATAAGAAAACAAATGATGCGGTGAAAATAGCAAAACATTTCAAGACACTTTACCAGAGATATGATGGCAAATAAGACATAGACAAAAAGGCTATACATACATAACTAATCATTGGTAAAATATAAATTGAAATCACAATGAAATACCACTACATTTATAATGTTAAATAAGAAAACAAAAATGAACAAAACAAAAAAATTTGAGATGAAGGATATTATGAGCAGTAACGCAAACTCTCCTAAATTATTGGTAGAAATGCAAAATGGTACAGGCAGTTAGGATTATAGTTAGGCAGCTTATTACCAAAGTTAAATATTCTATAACACCAAAGAATCCATACTTTAGTGTTACTGGGGAGAAATGAAAACTTATTTTCACACAAAACCATGCACACAAATGTTTATAGAAGCTATGTTGTCGAAAGTGAAAATAACACGTGCCCTTCAGTATATCTATATAATGGAATACAATTCAGCAAGAAGAAGAAATAAATTCTTGATACAAGGAATAACATGGATGATTTTCCAATGAATTATGCTAAGTGAAAAAGCTTGTCTTGAAAGGCTACATTCAGAATTATTTCCTTTACATCTCATTCTGAAAAAGCAAACAGATTAGTAGCTATCAAGGGTTGGAGGTAAGGAGAATGTTTGATTACAAAGGGGAAAGAGAAAGCTTTTTTCTAATAAGGGAACCATTCTGTGTAATTATGGTTTAATGAATCTATGCATTTGTCAAAACCTGTTGAACTGCATCCCTAAAAGGGCAAATTTTTCCAACTGTTACTGAAATCTTAATAATCTGACTCAAAACAAAATGTTAAAGTACAATTCTATCTTTGCAAAAGTTAAATAAAGGACAATATTTTAAGCATTCTCATTAATACTCAATGCAAACTCTATTTATAAAATGTGATAAATTTCATAGTAATAGAATTATAAGTCTGGCAAGATGGGATCAAGAACACATGCATTTTCTAAGGTAGAAATCTGAGGTTTTCATACTCCGCAGTAGACTCAAACAGATCTCATGCTTATAGACTGCAAGTCATAACAAAGAATAATGGTACATTTAATAGAAATGGGCCAATTACATTCCATTAATCTTCACTGAAAGAGACATATGCCAACTCTTCCATAATAAACTTCGACAATTATTCTTTTCAGAATATATGTTATATATTATAATATTCTTTATGTAATACATATATTACATAATATATATATATTATTTTCAGAATTGTGTAAACAATTATTCTTTACATAATATATAAATCATGTTTAGCTCTACCAAGGTTACAGTGCATTAAAATACTGAAATATGTGTCATATTATAGCCAACAATCAATGACTAAATACAGTTCATAGATTACTTCTTACACAAGAATATATGACTACTTTAGTGAAAAAGTTAACTTTAGTGGAAAAATTAATATTAAACAAAAATACGAATATATTAACAAATGGACTGAGCCTAAATACTTTAGCAATTTCTGCTGTTTTCAATCAAATAACCATTGAATTTCTTTTTTAAATGTGGAATAATTGTCATGAATTTCAGTAAGTTTCTAATAGTCCTAATAGATGCCAATATTAAGCATCTCTTAAGAAGTCTGAGACCTATTCTGAGTATATTTTGTACCTTGGGCAAGGATGCCTTTACAAAATAATAATAATGTTTCTAAAAATACATTATAAAATCCTGAAAAACAATCACGTCATGTGTTTTTCTAACACATTCAGCAAAATATAATAAAACAAAACAAGGATGCAAACCCAGTCATCTAACCAACTGTTCCTTTGTATAGTTTATTGTTTTGTTTTTTCCTGAGGGAAAGGATAGTTTAAGTGTAGCTAGAAAATCTTCTGATTTCTTCATAAGACTGTGAAATAAAGTTCATAGAACAAAATTACTTCTCCAGTACGTAGTAGTTTGCCGTTTTATTATTTTTTGTATCATTATTTGCAGAATTATAGAGGAAGTTATATTTTAGCTTGATGTATAAGATATTAACAGATAATCTAACATCAACCACACTTATTTATGGTTGTCTTAAAAATCAGTTTTGCACATGAAGAGACCTCTAACCAAAGAGTTTAGAAATATGAGGTGTGAGTTCTTCTTGCTTCAAACTACTTTTTTACTTTTATTATGAAATGAATTTAAATGTGAAATATAATTTTTCGACATCTAAAGCCATAGTTTTAAAAAATTACAAATGATAAACCAGATCTGAGAATGCTGTTCACTCACAATGTTCTGTAAAACAGCTCATATCATAGAATCTCCTAAATCATGCTTCCCTAGCTATTTAGCATTTCATTTAGTTCTTTTTTTCTTTTTTTGACCACCCTACAGCATATGGAGTTTCCAGGCCGAGAAACTCCAGATCCGAGTTGCAGTTGCGACTTATACAGCAACTGTGGTAATACCAGATCCTTAACCCACTGTGCTGGGCTGGGGACTGAACCTGCCGAGAGGCTGCTGATCCCATTGCACCACAGCAGGAACCCCACATTTAGTTCTTTTAATTCTAAGATTTCTAAGTGGTTGCCCAATAACTACCTTCTTTTCAAACAAGTAGTTCTGATTAGGTCATTGTCCCTCAATAGTGTATATTTATTGATCCAGATTAAAAACAACACAGGCTAGGAAATACATCATGGTTTTACAAAGAAGTTTTAGTGTACACTCAAGTATTAATTATTGATTTGGCAGTTAATTAGTTTTTTTTTTTTTTTTTGGTCTTTTTGTCTTTTCTAGGGCTGCACTTGCAGCATATAGAGGCTCCCAGGCTAGGGGTCCAATTAGAGCTGTAGCCTCAGGCCTACACCAGAGCCACAGCAACTTGGGATCCGAGCCGCATCTGCGACTTAGACCATCTGCAACTTAGACCACAGCTCACAGCAACACCAGACCCTTAACCCACTGAGTGAGGCCAGGGATTGAACCGGCAATCTCAGGGTTCCTAGTTGGATTCATTAACAACTGAGCCATGATGGGAACTCCTAATTAGGTTTTATGGTTTGCTTTTGTTATCATTTCTCTGCAGATTATCCTCTAAAATTCAAGATATAAGAAAACTGACAGAACACTGAAACCAGCTATAAGGGGAAAAATAAAAATCATTTAAAAATTAAAAAATAAAATTCAAGATATATATTTTATGTCCTATTAACATAGTGGTTTTTTTTTTTTTTTTTTTTTTTTGGCTGTACTTGCAGCCCACAAAAGTTCCCCCAGCCAAAGTGGTGATAACTCCAGATCCTTAAACCACTGAGCTATCAGGAAATTCCAACATAGGGCTATTCTTTTCTTTTTTTTTTTTAAACAGTTTTAATCATTTTGATTTAGAGCTAGGAATCAAGGAAGTATAATGTGGTAAAAATAAACTTATATTTTCATGGTTTAAGGTAGACAAACCAGGAAATTCTCCAAAGTGATTCTGTGTATCTTAGATGCATATTCCATTATAGCTGTGAGGTAAACTGATTACTGGAGAGCACATTTGGGTAAAGAGGAAACTAGATTGGAGAAGGCACTGGAAAAATCATCAAGGGGTAAAATTGAGGCTCTAATCTTTTTTTTTTTCTTTTTTTGCCTGAATTCATCTGAAAATTTGATCCCTAATTCATTTCTCTTGATAATTTAAATGCAAAGTGGTATGATAAGCAAATTTTCTACTAACATTGACTATTTTGGTGGGATAGACTTATCAGGGTTTAGATTTTATAAGACAGGTAAAGCTTCACCAGCAATCAGTTATGATATCATGCTTTATAGTGCAGTGCAAAATTAAGTGTAAATTTGCTTTTCCTGGAAGTGTTTGCACTTTATGTCTTATAAGTTTTTGAGGAATAAAAAGATGGTACTCAATTAAAAATGTTGGGCTTGAGTGCACAGAATGGTGGGGGGGATTTTGATCAGAGAACATCACAGGGACTAAATTTATGCTATGCAAGCTGTCTGTGCTCTACCCATGCTAATCATATTTATTTTCAGTGACACATTTGTGAATCCAGATTAAAATATTTCTATAACTGCTTTAAACTGCATCAGTCAGAATTCTGTATGAATCATTTATCACCCTTCCCCCAACTATTGCCCAACAAGAACCCCCCAGAGTTTTGTGTAACATGTTTCAGTTGAAAGGACATTTACAGAAAAACATGTACATGTCATAAATTTCAGCACACACCAAGAAACAATCTGCCTTCATAATTTAGTGTGCAGACTAAGTAAAAAACAGAATCTCTGGTGAATTATTGTTCCCTGTAGTCATAATGCACCTTGTTTCACTACCCATAAAACAATATGAAAAGTGGCACTGTGATGGATTCAGTAGTTATACCATATGCCAGAATATTTTCTCGGAAATACCTTCCCTTAAATATCTAACAAAACAGGTAGCTCATCATGGGCTGATGCATATGCAAGTCTAAAACATTTCCTGCATACTTGAAAAGGCCCTACAGAATAATTAAAGGATAATAAGTTGTTAGCATTATTCCAATAATTAAATGACCAGGAAGTTATATCGTGGCACTTGTAGGTCCCTTGTGCTTGATTTGTAGTCATATAATTGTATACTAGAAAGGATATATGCCCATGGTTTTATTAGGTCTGGATGCTAACATTCCATCTCTGCCAAAAATTCTAGAGTGCCTTGGTTGCTTAACATTTAGGTGATGCTACTCTGGAACAACGTAATATTTTCAAACCAATACAATATTTGAGAATGATATCTCTATTCACTCTCACAGTGTTAGCATATGTATGGTAAATAAGTGAAAAGAAAAATCAAAGCAAGAATCTGTACGTTAGGGTGGACAATTAATCACTTACTATTATTCAGTAATAGTATAATAAAACAAATTAATTTGAAATGTATGATACAACTAACTATTTTCCAGCTTTACTTTTGAATATGCAGATGAATATAGTTAAGCATGGGTTGACTATACACCCTATATAATCAGCAGACATTCTAAACTTACAAAAAATGCTCAACTGAATTTTTACTGTATCTCTTTTATCCACTATTCAGTCTTCACAGAAAGCCCAAGGCTAGATCTATTTTAAAAGACAATAAACAAACTTCAAATAAATGAACTATTAAATGAATAAAGCATTTTTCTTAGCATTAAAATGACTTTAAAAATTATATTCCAATTATTTAAAGTCCTTCATTAAATCAATGCAACCTGACATTCCTCCCTTTTTCCCATCTCATCCTTTTCTTTCATCTTCTTTTATTCTCTACACTATCTGCAAGCAACTGCTAAAAAATAAGTGCTAAATTATAGCATTTAAAATGTTTTATTTACTAAAAGAAAATTAACTCACAATTTAAGGAAAAACAGTATTTAGAAGGAAGTTTAATTTCACACACCAAAAAAGGCTGTGTGAGCATGGAATTATTCTAAATAACTGACGGTAATCAATCCTAGGCTTGATCTTCATAGAAAAGAAAGAAAAAGCAGGTAATAACTTTATTGTGAATATACTACTAAATTTCTCTTTGAAACATACATAAAAGTAGGATAAGAATCTCAACTGTCTTAATTTAAATGTTTTATCTTTGTATTTTCACAGGAGTTAACATGCTGTATGCTACCCAGTAAGTATATGATAGTTATTTTTTCATTGTTTATAAACATAATACTCCATTTTTTAAAAAAATAAAGAATTCTTATGTTAGCTCACAAATGTACTATTATATACCATTAAATTGGCCAAATAGTGCATAACTAAAAGTTCACCATGAATAGGATATTGCACATGAGGTGTGATTTAAAGTTATTTGCTTATTGGCTGCTTGATCTCGGGGAATTCATTTCATCTGAGAATTTTTCATCTGTAACTGAGGATGTTATCGATATGCTCTTGGAGATCTATTATGATGATTAAGAAAACAATGATAAAGTACTGTACACAGTAAAATATTTAGTAAGAGCAGATTTATTTTTCTTTACCAGAGAAACTTGGACAATGCTAAGTTAGGTGTGTGAGGCTCTTGGCTATTTTCCATGAGATGATTGTGGAAACGTAAATTTGGCCAAGTAAACATCAATTGCAACGTGGACAAGAGAGTACCAAAAAGCTTGGGTTAGTCAGTCCCAAGATAATTAATATGACATCCGCAAGCATAACACAATTGTAAAAGTATTTCTATCCTGTTTTATGTCAGGAAAGATTGTGCCTGCTGATCCTTTGTAAAAATGTTATTGCACACTGAGGAAGCTGTTTTCATCTGCAACCCAAGCTCAGAAATTAAAATGAGAGGAAAAGATGTGACAGAATGTCCTAACTATCAATGGTTTGGAGTTTAAAAAATAATGCCAAGTCACTTCACACATAAGAAAACAATGACTCTATCTTTCATGTAAAGTGCGTCAATAGATAAACTTTACGATATTTCTCCTTCATAAGAGAAGGTTCTCTTCTATTCAGAGTTTGAAAATGTTGAAGCATCTTCCTGTGATAGTAAACTCAGGCTATAAATTAATATGTGCCTGGAGTTCCCATTGTGGTGCAGCAGAAACGAATCCATCTAGGAACCATGAGGTTGCGGGTTTGATCCCTGGCCTCGCTCACTGGGTTAAGGATCCAGCGTTGCTGTGAGCTGTGGTGTAGGTCACAGACGTGGCTCAGATCTGCCATTGCTGTGGCTCTGGCATAGGCCGGTGGCTAAAGCTCTGATTAGACTCCTAGCCTGGGAACCCTCATGTGCCACGGGTGCGGCCCTAAAAAGGACAAACGCCAAATAATAATAATAATAATTAATATGTTCCTAAGTAGAAAATAAATTGGCTTTGGTGAAAAATGATATGACCCATGCTTGTTTCTTACAGTGCAGATAACTCACTGCCCCATGAATATAAACTATTCATTTGGGGCTTATCAAGAAGTGAATCTCTTCTGATCTCTAGACAAAAATTCTATTAAATAGTGTCTTAGTAATTTATAGATGCTTAAAACATTCTCTTCAGATTATAATATTTTAATCTGGTACTCACTGCTCTACCAACAGTTCATTATTTGGACAAAACAGATGCTAATTTTTAAACTTCAATTCTGCAGGTTTTCAAATAGGCCTACAGCTTAGGAATTTCTACTTTTGTTTTGTCCTTATGTAATCATAATTTTTTGCTCATAGATTATGAAATTTCTTCATCTTAAAACTACCTTGTTTACTGAGATTTCCTATGGATTTGATAGGAGAGCATTAAATATTTTCATTTTTCTAATATGAATTAGAATGCCCAATCAACACCATATCTTAACCTAGCTGAGACTGAGAGTAACATAACAAGCAGGTATGGTAATGCAGGCTGTCCCATGTCACTGTGTTTTTGCATATTAAGATAACTAATTTAGCTTGATTTGCCCTTTGACTCCATTTAAAACCCAGGTACATGAGGATATATGTCTTAGTTATACAAATGGTTATTACAGTTAACATGACATCTGGATTTTATGGAAGCCACCTACTTCTCTTCAGAATATTTATTTAAGTTTCTTAACCTTTTGAGATTCATCATACGGAAACATTTAGGGTTATTAACAGCTGCAAATAATATATTTGTTTCTCCTAATAAATTACTTTACCATAAGCTAATGGTCAACTATTATAATAACTGAAATACATTACAAGGTAAATTCTTTACTGGTGTCCAAAATGCTAAGCCATTAATATAAGCAAAATGAATGAGATTTATAATATACTTGTTTCATTACAGAATAATATATAATCACAATTTATGTGCTCTTTGTCAACTGAAAGCAATGTTTATGATGATTATTTCCGATGTTCTTTTTCATTTCGGCATATCAGAGGGGTGATTTGGAAGGTTGTAAAACAAATTATTTTATTTGTTTTATTTTATTTATCCTTTTTTGATACTAATAATATTAATATAGAAAAGAAAATATATTGCTACTTAAAACAATTCTAGCATAACTTGTTAATATTCTGAGGGTTTATAGATTTTATTTTGTTCTTAGAATGCAAATGCTTTTAAGAATTCTGTCCTCAAATGTATTTAATTTAGATCAAATTGTATTTAAAAATATGTTATCATAAAATCATATTTACTAACTTGTTTAATCCTACCCAAATGCTAATAGTTCAAAGAATTGTGAATTAACAGAATACATCCTGGATTAGTGTCTTATCTCTATCATAGCAACATTTGAGGCCTTGAGTAAGTTGCTTATCACCTCTTAGATATTTCTATTTATAGGCAAGATGAAATAAATATAAATGTTCTATATTTTTTAGGAAAAATTTCTTTCACTGTCCAGTTTTTTTCTATGATGCTGGTAGGGACAGAATGAAAGAGACTGTGAAATTTCAAAATGTGCAAGAGGGAACAGATTTACCCTGCCTCCAGAAATAAGTGAATGCTACACAAAGTATAAGAGGCAACAATGTGCAAATTTAGGACATTTGGCAGTATGGTGACTTGACAAGGTGAAAAAAATCAAGGTGAGCACTATTATTGCCCTTATTTATTGTCTGGTAAGAATCTCCAATTGGAACAGGAGGATGGTGAACTCTGGGGGAAACCTGGCAATGTGCTTGAGTTAAGGAGATGGGGTTGGCAATCTGGGAGGCCAAGATGGCTGGAGTTTGCATGGGCTAGTATCAAAGGGGAGAACATGGCATGGAGATCTAAAGTCCTAGTTGAACAGGACTTTGATGTTTGCATGAGGTGGGTAAAAGAACCACATAAAAAGTGAAAAGTGCACATATCAACTTTCACAAGGGCTGAAAATAGTTTGTAATCCCACTATCAAGCAGGAAAATTCTCACATTTTACAGGGCATTGGATAAGTACTCAGAAAGTTACTGACTCAGTGGTTGGGAAAAATTAGCTTTTGACTAAAGGCTGCTTTGTCCTGCCTAGAAAAGTTTATGTGTAAGTTTACAAGGATCAAATAGTTTCCAAATAAGCTACCATGCTCCAAAGTAAAGCTTAAAACTATTTATAAGAATATAAAATTATTCACCACCCAATAAGGTAAAATTCACAATATCTGCCATCCAATAAAAAATTACAAAGCACATAAAGGAGGAAAATATGACCCATAATGGGAGAAAAATCTGTCTATGGAAATAGACACAGAAGTGAATTAGATGACAGAATTAGTAGACTAAAACATTAAAAGAGCTATTACTTCCTTATGTTCCAGAAGGAAGAGAAACACTTAAGTGTGTTAAGTAGAAACACAGAGAATATAAAAATGACAAGAAATCAAACTTCTGGAGATAAAATTATGTCTGAGATTGAACAAATATGCCAACACAAATTTAGAGCAGACTAAGTACCATCAATGAAGAGTTAGAAAAACTTGAAGACAGCAATAGATAATAAAATGTCCAGAAAAAAAAGTCTACAAATAAAATGAACAGAAGCTCATTTCTGAGGAAAGCATTAACCTAACACCAAACTTAGAAAAAGAAATCTCAAGAAAATAAAAATATACATCAATATGTCCTAAGAATATATGCAGAAATTATCAACAAAATATTAGCAGGTCAAATCCAACAATACATAATTAGTAATATGTACAATGTTCAATTGACTATAATTAACAAACAGGTTAATCAAGGTTAGAGGATACAGTGTCAATATTTATATTGTATTGCTATATAATAGATGTAAGGAACATGAAAATAAAATTAAGAAATTTTCCTTTATGTCTGTTAATATTTGTTGTATGTATCTGGGTGCACCTATATTTGGGGCATATATGTTGATGATAGTAACATCCTCTCCTTGGATGGATCCCTTAATCATTAAATAGTGTCCTTCTTTGTCTTTCTTTATGTCTTTTGTTTTAAAGTCTATTTTGTCTGATATGAGCGTTGCAACTCCTGCTTTTCTGTCATGTCTATTGGCGTGAAATATTTTTCCCCACCCTTTCACTTTCAATCTATAAGTATCTTTTGTCCTAAGGTGAGTTTCTTGTAGGAAGCATATTGAAGTTTTTTGCCTTTTTATCCACAGACATAAAGGGAGATATTGATGAGAATATAATCATAGTAGGAGAACTTAATACCCCCCTCACATCAATGGACAGATCCTCTAGACAGAAAACCAATAAAACAACAGAGATCCTAAAGGAAACAATAGAAAAGTTAGACTTAATTGATATCTTCAGGACACTACATCCAAAAAAAGCAGAATACACATTCTTCTCAAATGCTCATGGAACATTCTCAAGAATCGACCACATATTGGGACACAAAGCGAATCTCAATAAATTTAGGAGCGTAGAAATTATCTCAAGTATCTTCTCTGACCACAATGCCATGAAATTAGAAACCAACCATGGGAAAAGGAAAGAGAAAAAACCTACTACATGGAGACTAAACAACATGCTACTAAAAAACCAATGGGTCAATGAGGAAATTAAAAACTACCTTGAAACAAATGATAATGAAGACACAACCTTTCAAAATCTATGGGAGGCTGCGAAAGCAGTGCTCAGAGGGAAATTTATAGCAATCCAGGCCTTTCTCAAAAAAAGAAGAAAGAGCCCAAATTGACAACTTAACCCTCCACCTAAATGAATTAGAAAAAGAAGAACAAAAAAGACCTAAAGTCAGCAGAAGGAAGGAAATTATAAAGATCAAAGAAGAAATCAATAAAATAGAGACTCAAAAAACAGTAGAGAAAATTAATAAAACCAAGAGCTGGTTCTTTGAAAAGGTGAACAAAATTGACAAACCCCTGGCCAGACTCACTAAAAAGAGGAGAGAAAGAACCCACATAACCAAAATTAGAAATGAAAAAGGAGAAATCACAACGGATACAGCAGAAATACAAAAAACCATAAGAGAATACTATGAACAACTATACGGCAACAAGTTCGACAATCTGGAAGAAATGGACAATTTTCTAGAATCTTACAGCCTGCCAAAACTGAATCAAGCAGAAACAGACCAACTGAACAGACCGATCACTAGAAATGAAATTGAAGAGGTCATAAAATCACTCCCTACAAATAAAAGTCCAGGACCAGATGGCTTCACAGGTGAATTCTATCAAACATATAAAGAGGAACTGGTGCCCATCCTCCTTAAACTCTTTCAAAAGGTTGAAGAAGAAGGAATACTCCCAAAGACATTCTATGAGGCCACCATCACCCTCATTCCAAAACCAGGCAGAGATACCACCAAAAAAGAAAACTATCGCCCAATATCATTGATGAATATAGATGCAAACATTCTCAACAAAATCTTAGCCAACCAAATCCAACAACATACCAAAAAAATTATACACCATGACCAGGTTGGGTTCATCCCAGGTTCACAAGGATGGTTCAACATACGCAAATCAATCAGCATCATACACCACATTAACAAAAAAAAGTCAAAAATCATATGATCATCTCAATAGACGCAGAAAAAGCATTTCACGAAGTCCAACATCCATTCATGATCAAGACCCTCGCCAAAGTGGGTATAGAGGGAACATTCCTGAATATAATCAAAGCCATTTATGATAAACCCACAGCAAATATAACACTCAATGGGGAAAAACTGAAAGCCTTCTCACTCAAATCTGGAACAAGACAGGGATGCCCACTCTCACCACTGCTCTTCAACATAGTTTTGGAAGTCCTAGCCACAGCAATTAGACAAACAAAAGAAATAAAAGGCATCCATATAGGAAGAGAAGAGATCAAACTGTCACTGTATGCAGATGACATGATACTATACATAGAAAACCCTAAGGACTCAACCCCAAAACTACTTGAACTTATTAATAAATTCAGCAAAGTGGCAGGATATAAGATTAACATTCAGAAGTCAGTTGCATTTCTGTATACCAGCAATGAAACATTAGAAAAGGAATACAAAAATACGATACCTTTTAAAATTGTACCTCACAAAATCAAATACCTCGGAATACACCTGACCAAGGAGGTAAAGGACCTATATGCCGAGAACTATAAAACCTTAATCAAAGAAATCAAAGAAGATGGAAAGAAATGGAAAGATATTCCATGTTCCTGGAATGGGAAAATCAATATTGTAAAAATGGCCATACTACCCAAAGCAATCTACAGAGTCAATGCAATCCCTATCAAATTACCCATGACATTTTTCACAGAAATAGAACAAACAATCCAAACACTTATATGGAACCACAAAAGACCCAGAATTGCCAAAGCAATCCTGAGAAACAAAAACCAAGCAGGAGGCATCACTCTCCCAGACTTCAAGAAATACTACAAAGCCACAGTCATCAAAACAGTGTGGTACTGGTATCAAAACAGACAGACAGACCAATGGAACAGAATAGAGAATCCGGAAATAAACCCTGACACCTATGGTCAATTAATCTTTGACAAGGGAGGCAAGAACATCAAATGGGAAAAAGAAAGTCTATTCAGCAAGCATTGCTGGGAAACCTGGACAGCAACATGCAAAGCAATGAAACTAGAACACACCCTCACACCATGCACAAAAATAAACTCCAAATGGCTGAAAGACTTAAATATACGACAGGACACCATCAAACTCCTAGAAGAAAACATAGGCAAAACACTCTCTGACATCAACATCATGAATATTTTCGCAGGTCAGTCTCCCAAAGCAATAGAAACTAGAGCAAAAATAAACCCATGGGACCTCATCAAACTGAAAAGCTTTTGCACAGCAAAGGAAACCGAAAAGAAAACAAAAACACAACTTACAGAATGGGAGAAAACAGTTTCAAATGATGCAACCGACAAGGGCTTAATCTCTAGAATATATAAACAACTTATACAACCCAACAGCAAAAAAGCCAATCAATCAATGGAAAAATGGGCAAAAGACCTGAATAGACATTTCTCCAAGGAAGATATTCAGATGGCCAACAAACACATGAAAAAATGCTCAACATCGCTGATTATAAGAGAAATGCAAATCAAAACTACCATGAGATACCACCTCACACCAGTCAGAATGGCCATCATTAATAAATCCACAAATAACAAGTGCTGGAGGGGCTGTGGAGAAAAGGGAACCCTCCTGCCTGGTACAGCCACTATGGAGATCAGTCTGGAGATACCTTAGGAATCTATACATAGAACTTCCATATGACCCCACAATCCCACTCTTGGGCATCTATCCGGACAAAACTCTACTTAAAAGAGACACATGCACCTGCATGTTCATTGCAGCACTATTCACAATAGCCAGGACATGGAAACAACCCAAATGTCCATCGACAGATGATTGGATTCGGAAGAGGTGGTATATATACACAATGGAATACTACTCAGCCATAAAAAAGAATGACACAATGCCATTTGCAGCAACATGGATGGAACTAGAGAATCTCATCCTGAGTGAAATGAGCCAGAAAGACAAAGGCAAATACCATATGATATCACTTATAGCTGGAATCTAATATCCAGCACAAATGAACATCTCCTCAGAAAAGAAAATCATGGACTTGGAGAAGAGACTTGTGGCTGCCTGATGGGAGGGGAAGGGAGTGGGAGGGATCGGGACCTTGGGCTTATCAGACACAACTTAGAATAGATTTACAAGGAGATCCTGCTGAATAGCATTGAGAACTATGTCTAGATACTCATGTTGCAACAGAACAAAGGGTGGGGGAAAAAATGTAATTGTAATGTATACATGTAAGGATAACCTGACCCCCTTGCTGTACAGTGGGAAAATAAAAAAAAAAAAAAGAAATTTTCATCAACAATAACACATCATAAGAATAAAATAATAAAGGATACTATAACAAAAGTGAACTCTTTTATAATAGAAACTACAAACATTACTAAGATAATTTTTTTTAAATCAAAATAACTGAAGCCACATTGGATTTTCATGGGTTGTTAGATTCATTTTACACAAGAAGTCGTATAATATACCAAAGAGGAGAAGGAAGTGGAGAGGGACAAATTAGGGGTATGGTATTAAAATATACAAACTGCTATATATAGAATAGAATTACTGTATGTAGATTAGAACTACTATATATTGTTTGTACTATATATATATTACAAATTACTATATTAGAATAAATAGGCAATAAAGATATACTGTATAGCACAAGAAATTATATTAAATTTCTTATAATAACCTATAAAAGAGTATAATATTTACAAAAATACTGAATCATCATGCTGTATACATAAAACTAGCAATATTGTAAAATGATAAAACTTCAATTAAAAAAATCAAAAGATGCTCAATACTAGCCATAAAGAAAATGTATCTTGAAACTATAATGAAATACCACATCACACCCAATAGAATGACTGCCATTAAAAAAAGATAATAACAAGTATTAATGAGAATGTGGACAAATTAGAACCTACACACACTGCTATTAGGTATGTTAAATGTTGTGGGCACTTCATCAAATGTCTTGTTATTCTTAAAATGTTTAAAAATATATTTGTCATATGTTTAAGCAATCATACATCTAAGCATTTACACTAGAAAAATGAAGACAAATATCCACATAAATAGTTGTATGTGAATGTTTATAGCAAAATTATTCATAATAGATATAGTAAAACAATCCAAATGTCTTATACATTGATGAGTGGATAAACAATATAGTATATTCATACAATGGAATATTATTCAGCAATAAAAGAGAAAATACTAATACATGTAGGAAGCACAAAAACATTAGGTGGAAAAGCCCAACATACAAAATTCTCACATACAATATGAATTCATTTATACGAAATGTCCAGAAAACAAACCTATAGAGAAATAAAGTAGACTGTTAGTCCCTGGGGCTAGGGATAATGGGACATGACTGCACATGAGCATAAGGGATCTTCTGGGTGAAAAATAAATGTTCTAAATGTACATTGTTTCACAATCTATAATGTGATAGAGCCATAATTCTGTAAATTCACTAAAAATTTTGGACTGTATACTTAAATACCAATTTTATGGAATAAAAATTAAATCTCAAGAAAAGTTTTTTGTTTTTTTTTTTTGTCTTTTGTCTTTTTGTTGTTGTTGTTGCTATTTCTTGGGCCGCTCCCGTGGCATATGGAGGTTCCCAGGCTAGGAGTTGAATCGGAGCTGTAGCCACCGGCCTACGCCAGAGCCACAGCAACGCGGGATCCGAGCCGTGTCTGCAACCTACACCACAGCTCACGGTAACGCCGGATCGTTAACCCACTGAGCAAGGGCAGGGACCGAACCCGCAACCTCATGGTTCCTAGTCGGATTCGTTAACCACTGCGCCACGACGGGAACTCCAAGAAAGGTTTTTTAAGCAAATAAATAAAACACCATTGAGTTCTAGGTCAACTTCAGTCTGCCAAACACTGTGTATTGGAGGAACGAGGGAAGATTAGGAGGAAAAAAACATGCTTAAGGAAATAACAGATGAAAATGTTCCAAACTTGATGAAAAGTATTAACCCATACTTCCAAGAAGCCATATGCTAAAGCCAAACATAAGAAGCATGAAAATAGTTATACAAGACACATCATAATCAAATGGTTTAAAAAGTACTAAAGAGAAAATTTTAAAAATAGCCAAAGTCAAAATAAACATTACAGAGTGAATGACAACAAGATTCTTGACAGAAGCAAAATGACTAGAAGATGATAGAGCAAAATATTTAAAATATGTAATGTCAACCCAGAAAACTCTACCCAGCAAAAATACCTTTCAAAAATTAAGAAAGAGAAAATAAGACTTTTATGGAAATATAAATGTTGAAACAATTTATCATCAATACTTCTGTATCACAAAAAATAAATAAATAAAGGTAGTCACCCAGAAAAAGAAAAATAATACCAGAAGGAAATATTGCAGTACTCAAAAAAATAAAGGACACTGATAATGGTAATGGTGTGGGCACAATTTTAATATCACAATTTTAATCTCTTTAAATTTGAGATTTATAATCCAAATAATGATAATGAATTGATGTTGACAACCTATGTAGAAATAAAATACATGACAGTGGTGACACAATGACCAGGTAGTTATAAGGTTATTACAACATATATGGAATGGGAAAATATTACTTGAAGGTAGACTGTGATAAGAAGAAATATATACTATAAATTCTAATTAATACAAAAAATGATAAGTAGAAGAAGAAAAAGAAAACAAAGTGGAACAGACTACAAATAGCACAATGAACAATTTAAACAAAAATATCAATTATCACATTAAATATAAAGTCCAAACAATCCAATTATAAGGCTGAGACTGTTATACTAGATTAAAATAAATTAAGCCCCAACTTTGTAGTCTCTGTAAGAAATCCACTGTAAATAAAAATACAAAAAAAATGATACGAGGGAAAGGATAGCAATAGCTGGCTTGCTCTCTACAAAGAAAGAAAGCTTCATTGGTTATATTAAGATCAGACAAATTAGTTTTTAGAGCCCTGAGATAGATGATAGATCATAGTAATTTCAATTCAACAGGAGGACAAAACAGTTCTAAATATTATTGCACCTGATAAAAATGTTTCAAAATAAATAAAACAAAAACTGATAGAGTGATGAGGTGCTACCACCTATTCTAACAGCAAACTATATCCAATTTATTGGAGTAGACTATGATGGAAGATAATATAAGAAAAGGAATGTATATATGTATAACTATATATGTATTACTGGGTCATTTTACTATATAGCAGAAATCTGCCCACCATTGTAAATCAACTATACTTTTATTAAAACAGATAAATAATTTTGCTAAGAAAGTGGAAAGTAGTTTATTTATTTTTTATTTTTGTCTTTTCTAGGACTGCACCCATGGCATATGGAGGTTCCCAGCCATATCTGCCACCTACACCATAGCTCACGGCAACGCCAGATCCCTGACCCACTGACTGAGGCCAGGGATTGAACCAGCAACCTCACGGTTCCTAGTCGGATTCATTAACCACTGAGCCACAACAGGAACTCAGGAACTCCACAAAGTAGTCTAAAAATCAACTAAAGAACAGAGAGGGAGCAAGATGGTGGAGGAGTGAGAGGTCATGCACACCTTCTCACACAAACACATCAAAAAAACACATCTACATGTAAAACGACTCGCACAGAACATCAACTGAATGCTGGCAGAAGAACTTAAACCTCCAAAAAGGGCAAGAAACTCTTGACATAACTGGGTAGTACAAAAGAAAAAAAGAGAGAGAAAAGGAATTAGGATGGGACTAGCATTCCCAAGAGGGAGTTGTGAAGGAGAAAAGGAACCCACCTCCTGGGAAGTCACCTAACTGACAAAAGATCGGCTGAGTCAGTGGGACCTAAAAGTCTCCAAGAAAAGCACAGCAGCTGGACTGAGAACAGCAAAGCAGAGTAAGAGCTGCACAGACCATTTGAACCACTGGCCAGGACACCACAGCCTGAGATGTTCAGGCAGAGGGTGGACGCTGAGAGTCAGGCTCCAGAGGTCACTCCTGGGGAGTGGACTGGGGCTGGCATGAGGGGCTAAGGAGCAGTGTGCCATGGGCTAAGGAGGGGAACACCATGGAAGAGGGAAGCCAGGAGAAGGTTTGGACCTGCAGGAGAGGCAAGGCGCCATTGTTGGGGAGGGGAGAGGAAAAGGGGCGGGCCACCATAGGAGACTCCTTGCTCTGGAGCATGGGCATGCCCATGGGCTTAGAGGGCAGGGGGGTGCTGCAGAAGCTATGGGCTGCAAGAAGCCTCTTGCTTGTTTAGGGGAAATTAGGCACTTTTTGTGCAGGTTAGCGGTGGCCAGGCACCTCTTATGTGGGCTAAGGGCATAAGGGGGCCAAATGCAACATGGTGCCTCTTGTATGACCTACAGGTGGCAGGAGCAGACTGTGGGGTTATCTCAGAGGCCAGAGGGAGGTGTGGCTCGCCACCACTGGGGGCCTGTGAGTGGGTTCCACCAGTGACCCCAGTCACCTCAGGGGTTGGCAAAAAAGAAAAAAAGAGGGCATTCCAACCAAGAGGGCATTCCAACCAACTCTCAATCCCCCGGGAACACACCTACCCTGCAGCTGCACTGCCAAATGCTCTGGTCACCTTGAAGATTTGCCTAGAGCTTATTACCACTTCCCAGGGCCCTGCAACTAGGAGTAGCCTGTGACATCTTCCTGCAGGTCCTTGCTCCTATTGAGAGCCCAATGACCAGGCATTGAGTGCTGGTCCTATCCATTGCCTCCTTCTCCCTCAAAACACACTGAGTATCCTGGGAACAACAGCCTATTAACACTGAAGAAATAGACAGCAAATGTTCAAACTTCCACACCAAAAATAAATAGTAACACCCCCCAAAATAAAAAGGGGTATTCTTGCATAGAAGTAGCCTTACAAGACTACAGTTTGGCTTCTCCAAACTCACAGAAAAAGGAAAACACAAGCAAGATGAAGAAGCACAGAAACCACTCCCAGTTAAAAGAACAGGAGAATTCACCTAAAGCAGGCACTGAAACAGACCTCTGCAGTCTGACAGACTTTGAGTTCAAAAGGGTGGTATTGAAAATACTGAAAAAATTAAGGGAGGATATGGACAGAAATGCAGATTCCTTATAAAGGAACTAGAAAATATAAGGAGCCAAGAAAAAATAGAAAATTCATCTGCGGAAATTAAAAACTGAGCTTAAGGCAATAAAGAGCAGAAGGAATAATGAAGAGGAACGAATTAGTAATATGGAAGATAAAATAATGGAAATCACCCAATCAGGACAGCAAACAGAAAACCAAATGCGAAAACATGAAAGCAATAGAAGAGACCTATAGGAAAATATAAAGTGGGCCAATCTATGCATAATAGGAATTCCAGAAGGAAAAGAAAAAGAAAAGGGGATTGAAAATATCTTTGAAGAAAGTATGGCTGAAAACTTTCCAAATTGAAAGCATACTGATATCAAGATATAGGAAGCAGAGAGGGTCACAAACAAGCTGAACCCAAACAGGACCACACCAAAACATATTACAATAAAAATGGCAAAAGTTAAAGGTAAAGAGAGGATTCTAAAGGCAGCAAGAGAAAGGCAAAGTGTTAATTATAAGGGAACCCCCATAAGGCTGTCAGCTGATTTCTCTACAGAAACACTACAGGCCAGAAGGATACATTTAGTGTTGAAAGGAAAATATTGCAGCCTAGAATACCCTATGCAGCAAGAATATCATTTAAATCAGAAGGGGAAATAAAGAATTTCTCCAACAAATAAAAGCTAAAAGAGTACAGCAATACTAAACCCATTCTAAAAGAAATACTGTAATTGCAATGTATACATGTAAGGATAACCTGACCCCCTTGCTGTACAGTGGGAAAAAAAAAAAAAAAAAAAGAAAAAAAAAAGAAATACTGAAAGGGCTACTCTAAACAAAAACAAAAACAAAAAAAAAAAAAAAAGAGAGAGAGAGAGGAAAAAAAAGTGAAAAAGAAGAATTAGGATGGAGGAAACCACAATTGGAAAGCAGTCACTTAAATAAGCCAGCATACAGATCTAAACATGAAGATGTTAAAAAAAAAAGACATCAAAATCATACATTGTGGGGAAGGAAAGTAAGAAAATATAGATTCTTTTTTTATTTTAATGATGTGTCTGAGCCTATATGACTATCAGGCAAAAGCAAGCAGATATAGGAAGGACTTAACATTCTTAAAAAAACAGGGCAACCACAAATCAAATCCAAATGTTGCATTCACAAAAACTGAAAAGAAAAGTACTCCAGCATAAAATAAATGGAAACCATCCAAACCAAAAAAGAAAGAAAGAGAAACATAAAATCAACTGGAAAACAAGGTTTAAAATGGCAATAAGTACATATCTATCTATAATCAACTTAAATATCAATGGACTGAATGCTGCAATCAAAAGACACAGTGTGGCAGATTGGATAAAAAAGCAAAAACCTTCAATCTGCTGCCTACAAGAAACTCACCTTAGAGCAAAGGACACATATAGATTGAAAGTGAGGGGGTGGGAAAAGATATCTCATGCCAGTGGACAAGACACAAAAGCAGGAGTTGCAATACTCATATCAGACAAAGTAGACTTTAAAACAAAGGCCATTAAGAAAGACAAGGAAGGACACTATTTAATGGTTTAGGGATCCATTCAAGAAGAGGATATTACTATCGTCAATACATATGTCCCTAGTATAGGAGCACCCAGATACCTAAAACAAATAGTAACAGACATAAAAGGAGAAATTGATGGGAATACATAGTAGGAGACTTTAACACCCCACTCACATCAATGGACAGATCCTCTAGACAGAGAAATGATAAGGCAAAAGAGATCTTAAAGGACGCAATAGAAAAGTTAGACCTAATTGACTTTTTCAGGACATTACCTCCAAAAAAATCAGAATACATTCTTCACAAGTGCACACAGAACATTCTCAAGAATTGATCACATACTGGGGCACAAAGCTAACCTCAACAAATTTAAGCGATAGAAATTATTTCAAGTATCTTCTCTGACCCATAATGGCATGTACTAGAAATCAACAAAACAAAGGAGGAAAAACTAACTACATGGAGAATAAGAGCATGGTACTCAAAAACCAATGGGGTCAATGAGGAATTCAAGAAGGAAATTAAAAAATATCTTGAGACAAATGTACCATGCTGTACAATAGAAAAAAAATTGTATTGAGAAAATAACTATTAAAATAATAATAATAATAATAATAATAAAGAAAATTTCAGGAATAATTTCAGGGATTAAGGAAAAGATCTTTCTTGATCTTGTATTAGTGTTGTTGATGAAAAAAGGGAAATCCAATGTGTACTTAGCTAATAGTATTAAGTGCTGTGATAATACAGATCCTCTGAGTAGTAGATTTCATGACTCAATAAATGATTCAACATGAATGGCTTTTCTTATGGGACAAAGCTGTGAGAAAAATGGGGTGTAAGTAGGATGAAGTCTAGAGACCTGGCATATCCTGCGCAAATCTGACCCTGAATGTTGAGGACTAAATATCTGTATTTCCCTAAAATGTATATGTTGAAATCCTGACCATCAATGTGATGATATTAGGAATTGGACCATTTAGAAGGTAATTAGGTAATGAGGTTGGAACCTACTTAAATGGGATTAGTACACTTATAAAAGGGATCCCAGAGAACTCTCTTGCCCTGTCTACTTTTTAAGGACACAAGAAACTGACTGCCTATGAACCAGGAAGCAAGTGGCTCTCAGCATACATCCAATCTTTCAGTGCCTTGATCTTGGCCAGACTCCAGACTGTGAGAAACAAAAGTTTGTTTTTTTAATCACCAATCTTTTTTTTTCTTCTTTTTTCAGGGCCATACCTGAGGCATATGGAGGTTTCTGGGCTAGAAGTTGCATCTGAGCTGCAGTTGCCAGTCTGTACCGCAGCTACAGCAAGGTGGGATCTGAGTTACATCTGCAACATATGCTGCAGCTTGAGGCAATGCCAGATTGTTAAGCCATTGAGCAAGTCCAGGGATCGAACCTGCATCCTCATGGATACTAGTCAGGTTCCTAACCCACAGAGCCACGATAGGAACGCCCCAATCTATGACACTTTTATTACAGCAGCTTAAAGAACTAAGGCAGATAGGGTAGAAGTAACTGGAGAGTCATTTCATCTAAAGTAAGTTTAATAAGGTCATCATGGAATTCTCAACACAAAGTCACTCGACAGAGGAAATTTGTCTTCCAAGAACTGGGCCTGCCTAGTACACAAGCTACTCCCCCACCATCACCCCAGCTTCAAGTAACTGAAAGGGGAGTACAGCCTCAGTGAAAACATGCAGATGGATTTCAGACTATAGAAACTGGAGGCCTTAGTAAATTATTTTTACAATTGGAGAGCCATGAGGCATTACTTAATGGATGTCTAGTCTACCCTTTGTGCTATGTAGATATAATTTTCTTCACGTCTAGGAAGTAACTTCTCTTAGTTGCAGTGGTCTTTCCTCACACTTAGGAGAAGAAAGTTACTGAGATAAACTGCAACCTCCACTGCTACATTTAATCTTGGTGCTGCAACTAGCACTAACACTCCCCTTTCTTTGTTATAAATTTCCCTATTTAAGTTTCCCTATTTACTCTAGTCTTTGTGGCTAATCTGTTATGGGATCCATATCTTCATTTCTAAATTATCTGAACCCATATTAACCATACCCTTCTGAGTCTGGACTTGCTATTCATGTTTTTTGTCCCACAATTATGATCCTGTAAGGAATTTTGTCAATTGCATCAATTTTTAAAAAAGTTAAAGTGTGAAGTGATATTATACAGTGGTTTTGATTTGCATTTCCTTGATTGTCAATGATGTTGAAAATATTTTTATGTAACTACTGGCCATTTGATATCTTGGGCGAAATGTTTATTCATATTATTTGGTTGGTTTTTAAAACTGAAATTTTCTTTTTATATTGAGTTGTAAGTATTATTTATAGGTTCTAAATGTAAGACCCTCAGATATGTGATAATGCAAACATCTTCCATCATTTGAGCTATCATTTCATTTTCTATGTTGTCTTTTGACGCACAAGTTAATTTTTTTTTATTGATGCATAGTTCATTTATAGCATTAGTTTCAGGTGTGCAACAAAGTACTTCAATATTTTTATGGATTATACTTTATACAAATAATTACAAAATATTGACTACACTCCCTGACCTATGTATTACATCCTTGTAACTTATTTTAAACCTAGAAGTCTATACCCCTTAATCCCCTTCACCTATTTTGCTCACCACTGCCCCTCTGCACTATGGTAACCATTAGCTTGTTCAATATCTATGAGTCTGTTGCTATTTCATCATATGTTTTTCAGATTCCATATATGAGTGAAAACATATAGTATTTATCTTTGATTTATTTCACTAAATCTAAGATCCTCTAGACTCATCCATGTTGTCACAAATGGCAAAATTTTATTTTTTATGACTAATATTTCATTATTTACATATATGTATTACTGATTTGATTTTATTATTAGTAAGAAGTCTATTCAGATTTTCTATTTCTTCCTGATTCAGTATTCAAAGGCTGTATATTTCTCAAAATGTAACAGGCTTCAGATTTGTTGGTGTATAACTATTTGTAGTATCCTTTTTTGAGTATTTTCGTGACAGCAGTTATAACTTCTCTTTCATTTCTAGTTATTTGGGCTCCTTTTTTTTTCCTTGATGAGGTTGTCTAAAAGTTTATCAATTTTTCATTTAAAAAAACCCAGCTATTAGTTTCATTTGTCCTTTCTATTGTTTTGGAGTCTCTATTTCATTTATTTCTGATTTTTTTTTTTCAGGCTGCACCCATGGCATATGGAGTTTCCCAGATTAGATGTTGAAGCAGAGCAATGGCTGCTAGCCTACACCACAGTCACAGCAATGCCAGATCCTAAACCCAGGAATCAAACCTGCGTCCTCATGGATACTAGTCAGGTTCATTTCAGCTGAGCCATGATGGGAACTCCTATTTCTGCTCTAATCTATTCTTTTCTTCCTTCTGCTAGCTTTGGGCTTTTCTTTTTCTTTTTTTCTAATTCCTTTAAATAGGAATCATCTTGTGTATACTCCCATAGTGTTGCAGGGTTTTTTCTCTTAGGACTTGTCCAGGAATCCAGATAATGTGTTCTAAATCCAAAATCTGCCTCTATTTATGAACTGAAAAAGGGATTATTGGGACCAATTTCCCAAAGATCTCACATTTTAACACATCTTCTGAATAAAAGTGCAGTGTTTCTATAGAAAACAACCTTTAAAGATAGAGATGATATATTTTTCCACAGCAGAGGGTAGATGTGTTTAGTATCCATTATAAAAACTTGGATTTGCTAAATTCAGGGTTCTTCTATAATACACCTTGTGTGCAGGTGTTCCCTGGCTTCCTTGTCACTTTACGTAAATTGGGACTTAGAAACCTGCCCCCCAAAATGCTGACACTTTGGCTACCACAATTGCTGTAAAATATTAATACCAGCATGTGGCATTTAGGAAGGGCTCAAAGTAGTATTACTGTTTACTAATATAAAAACTAAAATTAGTAAGTTACTTGAGAAAATTCTTTCAGGCCAATCCTAGATCTGACCAACTCTAAAACTGTGGGATAATAAATAGAATAAAATATTTCAGATCATGTATTAATTACCCAACACATGAAGGTTGGTCAATAACTATTGATGCTGCCTTTTTTTTTCTCTTTGACCTTTACTGAGATATAATTGACATGCTACCTTTCTTATATATGTACACATTAAAAATTTAAATAAATAGTGCTGCAATGAACATGCGGGTGCACGTGTCTCTTTTAAGTAGAGTTACATTAAAGAGGTCATATATATCATATAGTAGTTAAAAGCTTACATGCACTAAACATGATGACATGGATGAATATTTTTGTCTCGCCACATGTAAAATATGTTAATAAAATATGTCAACATGGGCAGGTTACATAGCCTCATCATGCCTCAGTCTTTACTTTTTTTTAATAGTCATTGTTATTTTTTTCAATTATAGCTGGTTTACAGTGTTCTGTCAATTTTCTTCTGTACAGCATGGTGACCCAGTTACACATACATGTATACATTCTTAGTCTTTACTTTTAAAAATTGAATTATAAGAATATCTACTTACTAGATTTAGAAGAATCCATCAGATGGACAGATGAATAGATAGATGATAATGATGATGACAGTAGATGGACAGCTATACACACATACAGAACTTAATACGGCATCTGACAAAAGCTAAACATTTAATAAAACTTTGTGATTATTAATAACATGTGGCTATATAGCTTGATCTTCACTAATTGCAATTACAGAAGTATTTTTAACAGTATGATATGACTATTGAGGTAAAAGCAAATAAGGAAAAAAGCAAACCTTTTCTTTGTATTCATTAACAAAAATTCAAAATTTTTGAAAATACACCACTTCTCACCATTAATAACTAGCAATTATATTGACATTCTATGAATCAAAGCAAGACATTTCAAATAAACAAAAGCAGAGATATTCTTTTTAGGCTATCTTTGGCTTTATCCCTCCAAACTTGTGAGAATCCAACATTTAAAAAAAAAAAAAAAACTTGATTTATGCCTTAGAGAACAAAGCATAAGCCAAGGATAATTCATTGACCTGACAAAAAACTACAGCAAAAAGAGAAAAAAGTCAATGAGACTAGGTGATAGTTTATCACTCACAGTGACTGGGTTTATCTCTGGGCCAAAATCAATAATGTTTGAGGAAAAAAAACTTAGATGGGCGAAGTCTCTGAATATCTTTCTAGTTAATATGTCTATCTGCTTTTATTGTACTTATTTAAATACAGTATGTTATTCTTAAGGAGATACTAATATATTAATATTTGAGAAATGGAGTTTATCTTTTTTTTTTTTTTTTTTTTTTTTTTTTTGCTTTTATTTACGGCCAGACCTGTGGCATTTGAAAGTTCCCTGGCTAGGGGTCAAATTGAAGCTGCCACTGCCTGGCCTACACCACAGCCACAGCAACACGGGATCAGAGCCACATCTGCAATGTATGCCAATAGCTCACAGCAATGTTGGATTCCCAACCTACTGAGTGACGGCAGGGATGGAACCCGCATCCTCATGGATACTAGTCAGATTCATTTCCACTGAGCCATGATGGCAACTCCCAAGGCAACAGTTCTGACCCTCTCTTTCACCCAGTAATTGCCTCCCCCACATCACACTAGTTTATTCAGGTTTTTTCATTGTCATAGTGATGCTGCATTTTCTAGCTTTAAGCAATACATTTGGCATTGTATAATTTTTATCAAACAAATGTAACTTACCAAGAAAATAAAATATACCTAAAATTTTTTAAACTACAAATCATATCGAATGCATAATTTGACTGTTTTGCAAACTTATATCTTCCCTCCTTATCATTTCTATTAATGAGATCAAAATTTCCCCAAGTACCACCTACAACATACAAAAAGTTTACTAAATATCAATTTTCTAATTATCTTTCAAGATATTTTCTCACAATCAGTGTAGCACGTTTATATTCTAATCAAAAGCCAAATACTTTAGCACAATTATAAGACCTTACTCTAAGTCTATGTGATATTTTAGTGTATTTAGGATTTTGCAAGTAGATCTTGAACTTCTGTTTATACTTTGGGGACAACAGTCAAAGAAAAGCTGATAAAAGTATAGTAGGAGTGCCCTGAAGAAAAAAAAAAAACCCAGAAAATTGAAGAATAGTACAGAAAAAAAAATTAAAACATTTAACAAAATAAGAAACAATAAATTAAAAAGCCATGAAGTAACACTTGGATTCATAAGCAACTTGATAAATGATATTTCTAAAACATGTATACCATGCCCCTTCCTTGCTTAAAACTTTTATATTTCTTTCTACTGTACTTCAAATTAAACTCTAGTTTCTTATTTTAGAGCACAAGTCTACATATGAGCTAGTTTCCATTTCCCCTGACCTCAGCTCTTACTTTTTAATGTTATTTTCTACACTGTCACCAGATTGGTCTATCTTGTCAAGAACACATCAAGCTTATTCCTGCCTTAAGGTCCTTATTCACGCTATTATTTTCTGAAACAAAAGCTCATTTTCCATGATATTCTTGCATGACATATTTTTGTATCTTTTCATATTTCCTATTAAATGTAAACTTCTTAGAAAGGCTTTCCCTGAACACCCAATCTAAATAGCCCCATATGTTACTACCACATTACTCTATGGCCTTTATTAGACTTGTCACTTCCTAAAGCCATTTGTTTCCTTTGTATTGGCTATATTCTCACCTCTGAAGTGTAAGTTTTTTGAAAGTAAGGATCTTGCATATCATATTCACTACTATACTCAGCATTTTGAACACTGACACTTACCTAAATGATCAATAAATATTTGAAAAATTAAGGAAAAAACTGTCATTTAAAAATATACTATGTTTTACTCTATTATTACTAAAACAAAATAGACTTTTACTTACTCCTCCACCTTCTTATGATGTGATTCTTATGAGCATGATGACTTAAGAAGACTGTCATTTGGAATAGCAAATCTTAAGAATATCAACATAAGTGAAAACTGTGAGTTGAAGTGATAAGCAACATGAATTAAAAGTACTGGCTCTATTCTCACACTGATTAAACGTTGAGTAACACACAGAAATGTTTTCCTTTTTTTAAAATAATGATTATATTTTTTTCCATTATAGCTGGTTTACAGTGTTCTGTCAATTTTCTACTGTACAACAAGGTGACCCAGTCACACATACATGTATACATTCTTTTTTCTCACATTATCATGCTCCATCACAAGTGAATAGATATAGTTTACCTTTCCACAGAAAAGAAACTCATGGACTTGGAGAGAGACTGGTGGTTGCCAAGGGGGAGGGGGAGGGAGCAGGATGGACTGGGAATTTGGGCTAATAGACGCAAACTATTGCCTTTGGAATGTTTTCCTTTTAAGTTAAGCATGTTTCATCTTTTTTTTTTATTTTTTTTTTACACCAAATATTTAAAGATCCTTTAATTTCAAGGTGCTTTCATTTACACTGAATAATTATTAAATTATTAATAATTTAGAAGTAGAACTTGCAATAGAATGCACTAACCTATTATTTATGATTATTTATTATAATTCACTTATAATGTTCTGTCAACTTCTGCTGTACTTCAAAGTGACCCAGTCATATAAAAGGGATTTTTTATTTATTTATTGCTGTGTAACAAATTATTAAAAACCTAATGTCTTGAATGTGTTTGCTCAAGATTGTGTAGGTCAGAAATATGGACTTAGCAGGACTGTATTCTTTCCTTGGGGCCTCGAAAGTGAAAAATCAAGTTATTGGCCAGAAAGTTTTCTCATCTAGAGCTCTGTATCCTCTTCTAAGTTCATTATGGTTGTGGAAGAATTAAATTTCTTGTGGTTATGGGACTTAGGTCCTTATTTCCTTGCTAGCTATCAATTAAAAGCCCTTCTTTGGTCCCACAGGCCATTCTCATTCTTCCTCACATGGTTCCCTTAGCTTCAAGGCCAGCTATGGAGGATCTCTCTCATTATCCCTCATGTCAAATCACTCTCACACTTCTAATCTCTTTAAGGGTTTACCCCATTAGGCCAGGCTCACCAATGCCACCAATTTGTTAATGTGTCTCCCTCTTTCTCTCTCTGAATCAACTGTTCCACATAACCTAACCTACTCACAGGAGTTATCCATTACATCCATAGTTCAGGCCCACCCCAAGGAGGTCAAGGAGATTGTACAGTGTCACCACCAGCAGATACAAATATTAGAGACCAATGTAGAATTTTGCCTACCATAAAGTGATATTTTCTTGGTACTTAATCAGTATACCCATTATATAAATAATGATTTATAGATTTATCTACTTAAAATTAATAAAAATTTTATAACTACAGGCAATGGAATATTAGTAAATTTTGTTTTTTCAGATTTATAATTTATATAGATTGCTGAAATTTTATGTAAAGCACAAGTTGATCATAAATTGTACCATTCTCAGTTACTTCCTAAATTCTCAAATAAGTGTAATCTGCAATTAAGGGTATTTATTTGCATATGCCATTTTATCATTGAATAGATACTTATATTTAATTAGCATCCAAGAGTTAACCAATCTGCTTAATAACAAACTGAAATTTAGATGAGATTTAATTTTGTAATTAGAGTACAATGTGTACATTAAATCTGGAATGGTGAAATGTTACCTGTTTATTAGGCATGGAAGTAGGACAAATGGTTTTGAGCCAATTAGACGTGTGAAGAGCACATAATAAATTTTTGTTATGTAGGGACTTCACTGTCTGTTAAATTGATAGAGAACCTACTAAATTACCTCCTTCCCATGCCCCTAAGATTCTTCGCCTCCAGTTTTTGCTGTGAGAATATGATGATTAAACTCTTTATCCCTGTTTATCTTGCTCATAGCAAGAAGCCTCGTTCAGGATCACGCCTCATCTCCCACACTCTTAGTTCCCCTATTGCTGTGGGTAACAACCTTAATTCTAACCTGGTCTCCAAGCCTCTTTCCAACTGCTGGAACCCTACACTTGGACCTGAAAACCCAGGATTGTTATAAGCAAAATCAACTCTTTTCTCAAATTCTTGCTAAGTGCTCCCCTTCTCTCTTTGTTCTGATATAGGACTGACTTTCCTTGATGACATTTCTTCCCCTCTAGACCTCCCAAGTGGTGGATTTTTCCCTTCATGCCTTTGGTAACACTAGGTCTTCAGGTGTTGAAAGTGTTTTCATTTCCCCTTGTAACTTCCAGACTTTTCTCTATTTCCTTTTCTAGAATTTCCTAAATTTGAATCACATATTAAATTTTACTTCAATCTTCCTAATTGCAGTTTACTACTGACCGACGTCTAAATCAATCTTTTCCGCTTATTTCCCGCAATATTGCTTGCGTTTTTAGCACAACTCAGAATATTTATATTTTACTGGTTCATAACATTCAATACAATTTCTATGAAATTTTGAAATTTCTCTTTCTAGAAATTATATGTTGTTAGGTTCTGGTAAATAGTTTTTTTTTTTTAATATCAAGAGTCTTTTCCTTTTATGAGTCTCTGCCTTTTTTGAGAAAATTAAGTAAATTTATATTTAATATAACAATACATTTTATGTTTCTCAGCTCAAATTCATTCATTTTATTATCATTTATGATGCTAAACCTGGGTTTCTGAAAACTACATTACCATTTTTTCTATTATATTCTTTTAGGTTCCAACAAAGAGGGGACAAAGAGAAGGCAAGGCTGGAGGAAGAAGGGACTTGCTCTTCCTGTGTCCTTCCTGGAAGCTTCCTATTTGTTAATGGTTCCTGTAAATGTCATTTGGCAACACCTTCTCTTATACCTGTAATAGCTCTTTCTGCAGAAGTAGCTGAATCCAGTGTGTCATTTTCCATTACTTCAGAACCAACCTCACTGACCTCAGTCATGTACAGCAACATTAGCTGATCAGGATCCTCTTCTCCCCTATTAGAGATTTGGTACCCAGTCTTTTGGGACCTTTCTCCAAGTTTCTAAATGTTAACTATTCCATACCCTTTAAAAAAAAAAAAAGGAAAGGAAAGAAAAAAAAAAAAAAAAGGAAACCTCTGTTCTATGGATGGTGTGCTTCCTCGATGAAATTATAATTCTCTTTACCTTTTCAGTTTCCTAGTTAAAACCATTCTTCATGCAAATTTCTCTATTTAAAAAAAAAAAACTCCAGCTAACACATTAATTCTTCTTGAAACTGGATGAGCCCTTTAAGTCAGCTGACTGAGGTTTTTCCTCGGATTAAGAACATTTTTTTAAATTTTTTTTTCAATTTCTTTTTCTTCTACCTCCTCTTTTTTAACCAAAGGGACACCTATGACTCAAGTGTTAACTGTCTAGAATATGTCCTTCAAATCTTTTTTCTTTCATTTTTTTTGCATCATTTTTATTTTTGTGTTGCTCTGTGTTTTGGAATAGATCTTAAATATGACATTTCAATCCATCAGTTTACATCTCTAAATATAAAACATTGGACAATAAATTTTTAATTTAAATGATCTCTTTTTTGTTGGGTATTTGATCTTTATAAATTATTTGTATTGATGGTGGTACTGCTAAAATCATCATCAAATTGTCAAGAGCATTGTGCAAAACACTTTTAAGAATTTATGCCAAGGAAATAAATGTGAAAATATATGAGTAGAAGATTATCATTGCAAGCTTATTTGAAGATGGCTGACCACAAAGCACAGAAAAACTATGCAGCTTTGAAGCAACAGTTAAATTACGGAGCCACAAATGATAAAATGGTGTTACAAAATGATTCAGGTGATGATTTGGGCAGATTATTTCTTTGTGACTTATTTCCTTCATTGTAAGATGAGCAAAATAATAATACCTCCTTACTAGAATACTTATGAATATTTGCTGAGTTAATGCAAGTAACACATTTTGAACAGCACCTGAAACATGGTAAGTCCTAATTAAATTAATATTAACCGCCATTATTTTCACCATTAAATTGTATTTTGTTATAGTTTGTAAGTGTAATGCATTCATGACATATTGTTAACATAGTTAACAAATATCAAGCTAGTTATAACAGTAAGTAAACTTTTCATTTAGTATTTTTGGATGCACAAATTAATACGGAGTACAAAATCTAGATAACTAATAAATTACTTACAATATATATGGCAGACTATGAACCAAATACATAACTCTCTCCAGGTGGAATAACTGTAAGTAATTTTTTTCTTTATTCTAAAATTTCTTACTTCATGTAATAACCATATTATACTTGTTCAGAAAAATTATTTTAAAAATTTGAAGTAAAAGGCTTAATAAAATAAATTGCCCTTATCTTTATTTTCTAACAAAGTATAATAATTGAAATCATGCTTTGTATCTTTTTGGTCTTAACATTAATTAAACATTTAAGGAAGAACTGTTAGTCTTTGCAAAAATAAAAACTATAATTAGACGGTAACATTACTTTTTGTAGATAGAAACATATAAATATGAATATTTTAGACAATTGAAGGGACTCAATAAGTTTTATCTGAGTAATAATCAAAATGAGAAATGAGAAAGGATGGTAGATAGAAAACAATATTGTTTCACTATACTATGTATATAAATAATATATAAACAATACGTATATTGTTTCAAAATATTCTAGAGATGTTTCAAAATATTAAGATGAAAACGAACCACTTCCTCAGGAGACACAAAATTATTTCCTAGATTAGTACCCAAAAAACTTCCTCCCTTCAAAACTTCAAAAAAGAAATTATTACTAAGTTTGAAAAAGGTAAAAGTGTATACATAACATTCTTGTTAACCTTTCTCCTTTCTAATAAAGACAGAAAGAAAAGGGCATCAAAATTCTTTTCAATAATAATACATTTATTAAAATTGATGGCATAACCACACAGAATCAAATTATTTAAATATATTTAAAATACAGTAAATTCTTAACTGATGATATATGCCAAAAAGACAAAATATAGTCTTGATCATGATATCAGAAAACTACCTTGATACTGTAATATATAGTGTAGCATAAAGCAGAGATCACAATAATATTCTGATTTTCAAAACTGAAAAATATGTATATACAAATGTTATACATGTATATATCATCTATTTGATTAATTCTATAATTCTTAAAGATGAATTCAAAATATAATTATAAATATAAATTATGATTATATAATTATATCATAAATTAAAATTATACTTAAATCTTATTTTTAACAATATAGTGCTTTTCCACCCACAAACAAACAAATGAAATCAGACTTAAAAGAGAACATGTTTGATTCTGTTTATATGAAATTCTAGAATATTTATGAAGCTTATTATAAATGATAAAATTTTTAAGAGTGCCTTTAGGAGATTAAGTCTTACAAATATGTATGTATTATACAGGTAAATAGACTATAAATAGATTTATATATCTGTATATATGAATATTAGTACATTAATATTGATATTTTATATTAATTTGTAATGTATATAAAATATAATTTAGTGAGACAACTATAAATGTGACTATTAGATATTTCATCACATTAAGAAATATTTGTCATTTTTGTGCTATAATAGAATCTTGGCTACATTGGAAAATATGTGCCTAATTTTAGAGACAATACTCTATATATGTTTATATATTTACATATAAATGATATACAGTATACTATTTGTATCAATGTTTATACGTAATTTGTATATATTTGTAATAATGATTAATATATTTTTAAACATAATTCAACAGGGGAAAAAACAAAAGAAGTTATAAATAAAATGAGATTCGCCATTAGTTAGATTGAGTGAAACTAGATGATATTTGAGAATTCCTAATACTGTCCTCTTTACTTTTGAATATGTGAAATTACCATAAAAAGTAGCTAAAAATGACATCATAATATAATGAAAAATGACATTTGCATAGTAATTACATCCAAGTATTTCGTATGGTTCTTTTGAAACTTTTTAAAGATGGCAACAATCCAAAGTACAAATAAGTTAAACAAGCAAAATATTCTAGAGATAAATGTCTTTGATGATCATTATGAATAAAAACCTGTTTTTCACATGTATAGAATAAGAGATATTCTTTGAAAATTTTTATTTATATATGTGGAAGACTTCCAAAAACCTGGTTATTGACACACAACATCAATCATCAAAGGCCTAATGTTAATAAGGGTGTCACACAGACTTAACTTTTTCCTTCATTAGGTGATAATTGTCTTAAAGCAGAATAGTGGTGTGATTGCCTAGTTATTTTCATACAGACTTCTATTTATCTTTTCTTCTAATTTAATGACAGTATTTTCTGCTGATTGCCTTTATACCCCTTGCCTGAATCTTTAAAAAATTTCCAGTATGTAAAACCAGTCTGCAAAAACAAAATGTCAACCTTAGCTGTGAGTGGCAGAGGTGATGTTCTTTCCTGATCAGGTTACTTCCATCAATACATATACCACCATCCCTTTCCACACACACACACACACACACACACACACACACCCTGTATTCTGCTATTCTATTCTCTTTTTTTTTTTTTTTTGGCCATGCCCATTATATACAGAAGTTCCCAGGTCAGGGATCATCCCCAAGCTACAGCAGTGACCTGAGCCACAGAGTGACAACACTGGATCCTTAAACACTACGCCACCAGGAAACTCCTCTGCTATCCTATTCTATTCATATTAATGTGGGAGGATAGGAAGTTGTAGTAGAAAAAATTAAAAATGGGAATAATCGATGCTTGGTATGCGAGCAGTAGTGTTGTCTTAAACACTTAGTTAAAATATATATTTTCCAAATGAGTTTAAGGGGTTTTAATGTCCGTCTCCTGAAATAATTTTGGAAAGCAATGTTTGCTAAAATCTCCTAAAATACTGATAGAAAAAAAATCTCTTAATATATATTTATCTAAGAGCCACATAAAGCAGGGGTCCTGGTATAATTAACAGCAGGCATTAGTTTTCTTTAGCTGAACATTTAGGTAATGGTTAAAATGTAAATTAAAAATTATACACTCTAACTAATACAGAGAATAGAGTTATAGCATATTGCTAGAGTAAGTTGCTTTAATAGTCTAATATACGGTTTGAAATAATAAACATCTCTTAATATTCAAAAACCTAATACATGTGTATGTGTGTATATATCCGTCTCATTTCTAGAGAGACAAAACCCATGGATTTATTCATCAGTAAGGATACTGTTTTCCTCAAAAGCAATTTGATTAAGACTTCAACGGATAGAACAAAAACGAAGAATGAAATTCCCAGAGATTTTTATTTATGGAAAAATAAAACTAGAAATGCTACATTTAGGTTAGAAGTCGTTTGAAGTACCTGATAAAGAAAACCTATGTAAGTGAGGAAAATCCTCAGCAAGGCATTCACATGTGTTGCCTATGAGCACTGCTGACTGCAAGAGAAACCCATGACCAAGAGCATGCCTAGTAAAACAAATCAGAGGGCTGCCAGTATTTCTAGCTCTAAGCTCTATTTAATATTATAGGGTTATCTTTCAAAAATGATCACCTTGATTTCAAATATTGAGTGTTCAGCCAAGTTTAATCAGGAATCAAGTATTATTTCTTGGTGAAATAAACCTTGATGAAAACTATCCAATTCTTCTGTTGCAAATTTCCCTACTCTCTTAGGAATAATATTTTAAATGCAAGTACATACATAAATTTGTGCATTAAAGCAAATCCAAAAATTAATTTGTTTTTAGATCTGAGATGATGAAGCACACAGTAAAGTCACAATATAAAGTTAAATTAATATAATGTTTATCATTTGTTTTCAACTCTAGAACGAGTTTCTTATGATTCACTCTAGTGAATAGGGTTATATTGCTTAAACCTAGTGACTTATCATTAGACTAATAAGCAAGGATTCTGTTTGATGAGTCAATATCCTTTGAATTTGTTTTACTTGATTTGTGTCTTGTTTTGACAATACTGCTAGTATTTGATGAGTTGCCAAAACCATGGGATGCCAAATCTGAGAGCTGAACTATATCATGGATGGTAAGTGATACAAACCCTCCTATGAGAATTTAAAGATTCTTCCTACAAATTCAATTTTGCATAAATCTCTTTTTTTCATTACTGATACCATCATTTTAGTTGAAACCTACATATGCTCATAAGCTGGTTAAACAACAGTGATATCCCCACATTCTTGTCACCATTTTTGCATCTTTGTTGCATTCATTCCAGCATCCAGGTTAACTTCTTTCTTCCTTTCTGCCTACATAAATTTCCTAAGATCTAGTTTAAGTACAGACTTATATGTGAAATCTTTCTTCATTATCCTTATCCATGACATTCTCTCTCCTCTGAATTCAATGTCAGCATGAACCCTGCTATCGAATAGTTTAAAACACCCTGATGATTCAAGGAAAGAAAACTGCACAAAATGACTAATGGCATGATCCAGGGCCAACTGAGTGATATAAACCATAAGTGGCTGACTGAGGCAAGAGAGATCACCAAGGACTGGCATAAGATTTGTGTTTGCTGAAAAATGGCAAATGTCTGCAAAGAGGAATACTCCAGATTTTAGGGATAAGATCATGAAATAATAACTTGGAAATAGATAAAAATGGAAGAAAAAATCTATTACTCATCTGTAGATACTTTAAAAGGAAATGTACATGAGAACTTAATATAATAAAGTTCATGAAGCTAAATTATTTTCTCCAAATCACCAGGACTCCTCAGATCTATCCCAATGCAGTTTCAAAGAGATACCACTCCATGATTTAGGTAAAACATATGCAATCTAAATCGCTGTAACCTGCAATAGATTTTTTTTTTTTTTAATGGCAGAAATTTTCTTTGCATTGAAAGAATACTGCAAACAGGGCTAGATAGTGAAAATTTATCTGCGTATTCCTAGCATCCTTCAAAAGAGAAATAATTGGATTCTGCATGATTTGTCCCAAGTATTCAGACAGGAAATTCCCTAGAGGGCATAAGGGAAATTCATTTTGGTATTACAGCATGATAGAAATATTTCTTAAAGAATATTAAATTCCCTTTGTTCCAATTCAGTGCTCTCCATATAACAATGTAATCTATCATTTGTTTTTCTGAGTAGATATACTCAAGCCCACTAGGACAGAATTTCTTATGATCCACTCAAAATTAATTGGGCAATATGGCCCACTGCACACTGAAAAACAGGCATGTGCTTCATTAATCAGTCTCCTATGAAACTGACTTACTTTATCTGTCCTTCATTTTGCGAAGACCTCTAAGTAATAAAACAAAAATCTTAAAATGAAACACTTAGAATACTTATACCCTCATAGCATTATGAAGAATATAACTATTTTTATCTTAAATGAACTTTTTGAAGTAATCCAAAACCAAAATATATGCACCATAGAATAATCAAAATGAATTTAAAAGGAAAAGTGGTTATCAATGGTCTTAGTGTTAACATTTAATAATATAAAATTGAAAATTAATTAAGAAATATAGAATAGATAATTTTAATATGTTACAGATTTTAAAATATTTTAATTATTTATAATGGTGTGTTGACCTTGGCCTCTCTGATCAGCTATATGATTTTATGTATTAGTGTTAAAGATGAACAGAGTTGAAAATACAATAGAAAGTTTGAAAACTAGTTTTTGTATAATCATACCTAAAAGGAAATAATTCTATTTCATAAATTGCACAACAAATGAAAAAGATGAAAAACAATTTTTAAAAGACCTTGGGGTCTATACTTCACCAATGATCTTCTAACAAAGGAACAAGCATAGCTCCAGTTAATTGATAAGCTTTCAAAATAATCACCTAAATTAATTATTCCAAATCTTCTTTTCTATGTGGTCTGATAAAATTACCCATTTATCATATTATCTCAGAAATTTCCAATATGCTCATAAATACTGAAATTCATATTTGGGTAATGAAAATGACTTGTCAGTCAGGATAACAACTGTTATTTTTTCATGCCTTCAAATTTTCTTTTCATATTTAGAGAAATTCTCAGAAATGAAGTTAAACAGTTGGCAAATTAATATCGCTCCTAATTTTGCTCTACTCTATTGTTCATGACTTGGTTTATTTGCATGAAAACAGGGCCTCTGATTCTTAAGAATTCATTTGCATGAACTGTTTCAGCACACACAGTCACAAGCTCCTCATTAGGAAGTACAATTGTATAATCACACAGCAATAGAATGGAAAGATGAATAAGACCCTGTAGATAACACAAGCTACTCTTTTCACATATGAAGACAGTATACTCCTGAAAATATAATACAAGATAACTTTGTATTTTTAACAACAGCAGAATTCTGTCCAAATCTTCCTGAATTCCAAAAAATGACTTGTATTACAAAACAATGTCACCAAGATATTTAAATGACTTTTAGATCTCAGGATACAAAATCTTTTGATCATGGTGCTTATTGATGATGTTTTGAATGTTACTCCTTTTCTCTTGGATATTATTTTGACAAATCATACAAAGTAAAATAGCTTTAACTAAGGAATGGTTAGTCTATGCTAGTCTCTTCCTAGGTTAATAATTACATTTAGTGCAAAATGGAAGTTCCCATTGTAGCTCAACAGTAATGAACCTGAGTAGTTACACATGAGGATACTGGTTTGATTCTTGGCCCAGATCAGTGGGTTAAAGACCCACTGTTGCCATAAGCTGCAGTGAGGGTTGCAGAAGCAGGTAGGATCTGACACTGTTGTGGTATAGGCTGATGGCTGCAGCTCTAATTCTTCCCCTAGCCTGGGAACTTCCATATGCTGTGTGTGGGCCCCTAAAATTAAAAAAAAGGAAAAACTAAATAAATTTATCAGTGGCTTTGTTTCTGGGTATGGAGTTTTGAAAAGTTTCTTAAAGAATAACATCCAATTTTTTAAAACATGATGAATTGAGTTTTATTATTAATAGACTATTTTTTAGAGAAGGCTTAGGTGTTCAAAATATGAGGAGAAAGTAAAAAGAAAGTTTCCATATAGCCCCTCTCTCCATTCCCACCCTTTCACCCTAAATTCTTTGGGGACACAATTTCCCCTATTATTAACATCTTTCACTCCTGTGGTACATTTGTTACAAATGATGAACCTATAGTGATACATTATTACTAAGTAAAGCTCATAACTTATATTAGGGTCCATTCTTTTTTGTTTGTTTGTCTTTTTGCCTTTTTTCTAGGGCCGCTTCGGCAGCATATGGAGGTTCCCAGGCTAGGGGTCTAATCGGAGCTGTAGCCGCTAGCCTACACCAGAACCACAGCAACGGGGGATACGCGCCGTGTCTGCAATCTACACCACAGCTCACGGCAAAGCCAGATCCTTAGCCCACTGAGCAAGGTCAGGGATGGAACCCACAACCTCATGGTTCCTAGTCAGATTTGTTAACCACTGTGCCACGATGGGAACTTCTAGGGTCCAGTCTCTGTATTGCATAATTAGGTGCATAGGTTTTGACTAATGCATAATGTCATGTATCTGCCATAACAGTAACATACTGTTGAGGAAGAGTTCCTCTGCTCAGAATATCCCTTGTGCTCCATTTATTCATCCTTTCTCCACCCACCCTTCCTCCAACCCTGGAGCCCTAGAAATTACTGATTTTATTTTTTACTGTCTGTTGTTTTGACTTCTCCATAATGTCATGTAGTTGGAATCGTTTACAGTGTAGCCTTTCAGATTTGCTGCTTTCATTTAGTAATGTACACGTCTGGGTAAAGTGTTATAATAAAACAAAATAATTAGAAATATAAAAGAAAGCATATAAAACCAAAGTAATATTAAATAGTCATCTTAGGCAGTTGGACTCCTCATTGTGCAACAGAGCCAATTAGGAAAAAGAAAAGCTTTGCCATATGACTGTATGAGATGCAAGAGGGATGGTGAGATAAAGAAATGAGTTAATATAGAAATTGGCAGAACCAACTATAATGGAAAAAATAAAAATCACAGAAAAAAGAGAAGGTAATAAAAATAACATGTTTTGGAGTCTATGTTGTTGAAGAAGTTATATATAAATATATGGGATTTTATATATATATATATATATGGCAATTACAACAGTTGCAAGCATACACTAAGGGCTTGCAATTATTTTTGACATTAATGATTTTCTTGTAATGTTTATTTAAGTAATACATATAAACACAGACACACAAAGAATTTGTTTATATGCAAATAAGCAAAATAAAAAAAACTCAACCAGTCACAGAATACTCTCATTGAACTTAGTTTACTTTTTTCTATAGATTTTTACTATAATTTCTACTGAATTCTATAAAAAATATCATACTATATACTCTTCTGTAATCTGCTTCTAATTTTGCATTTCCACTTCAATGAGTTACTTTCTACACCATCAATTTAATGACCCCATAATATTCTACACTCATATTTATTGTAATATATATGTGTATCTAATTACAACAGGCATTTATATTAATTTTTGTTTTTCCCTGTTAAAATATTCCTGGAATACAATTCTTAGACATGATATTTGGTATTTTTTACTCTAAAAAGTAACTAAATTGGTAAGAAAGGATTTCCTCTTACTAAAGTCATAGAGTCATAGATCTCTGATTAGTGAGTTTTTTAAAAAATTAACTTAAATTTATCAAGTAAATCTGATATCTTACTTAAAATCTATAGCAACCTTAAAAGCCATGTCATTGTTCTATAGCTCTTCATACATAAATCCAATGCTAGTTTTAGATGCTGCTTATTCAGATAAGGTCATCTAGATTACTATTTAAATATACATATTTCAAAGTCTATCTCCTGGAATTTCTAATTCAGTAATTCTCTACAGATCTGAAAAAGTTGTATTTTTAATATGCTCTTCAGGTAATTTTTTTCTCTTTCACATAAGTGTGTCAGATACTGCATAATCTCTGCCCTAGCCCTGGTGTTCTTACTCAAGATATGTCTGCAGAATATTTAAAAATTTTAATGAGGGTAGCTTTTCAAATATCTCATAAAAATACTTAAGGTTGTGTGCTGTAAAATTATCTCATGGGAGCTTTCAGTTCCCTCTAGCTACCATACCATGTCCTTCCATTATATTTTTTTTTACTGCTTAAAGACCTTTTACTTTTTAATTGTTTTATTAAAAATACTGTAGTTATAGTTTGCTGGTAGCTCAGTGGGTTAAGGATCTGGTGTTGTCATTGCTGTGGTGTGACTGCTGCTGTGTAATGGTTTTAATCGTTGGCCTGGGAGCATCTCCACGCTAGGGGCATAGACAAACAAACAAAAACCCTGTGATGCATATGATATGGTGGTGCTTGACTTTTTATATGAAATATGAATGGCAAAATGGAAAAAGCCCTTCACTGAAATATTTTCCTCTCCCAGACCTGGAACACTTACAGAACATAATGAAAAATATATGTTCCAATAAAATTGATTGTGTGTGTATGTTTGTATTTGTTGCTATGTTTTATTCAAAAGTCAGTTAATAATGGAGGAAAGTAGGCGGTAAAATTTGGCAGTGAAAGTAATCTTTTCACCAATATGAGTTTTAGGTTTCAGGGACTACAGAAAAACATCAATGATGCTATAATTCAATACTTTCTAAACACAACTAACTACTGCAGAGTATCTATGTGTAACACATTTTCATTCCCTTCAAGTTTCCAACCTTTGCCTTGGAAAAAGGTGCATATTAGCTCTGAAATGGTCTTAAAATAACTTCAACGTTTTCAAAGCTATCACTGTAAAATTTTCTATACCCCATATTATCTGCTTATAAATGGCATTACAATTAAAGGCTATATAAATTAAATGCTCTGTTTATAAAGCTTCCTATAAAATTAATCATTAAAACAATGTTGGAGAGTTTCTTATTCTGATTATGATATCCCTCAATATAATTAAAATATACTCTAGAGACTCCAGCTGGCAGGATAGAGGAAAACAAAGCAGAGAATCCAGTTATAAAGTAGATTTGCCAGAAATTCTCAAAATGCAGTACATTAAAACCAAGACATTTTTTAACAGAATTCAGTTTCCCCAAGGAAACTTCTCAAGATAATAACAGAGTTGGGTATAAAATGCTACCCTTTACTCCTCTTTTTTATTTATTTTTTTCAGGTAGTAGCAGGATATATATATATACATTTTTTTATTTTTATTTTTTTCCATTACAGCTGGTTTACAGTGTTCTGTCAATTTTCTATTGTATAGCAGGGTGACCCAGTCATACGTACACAGACACATTCTTTTTTCTCACATTATCATGCTCCACCATAAGTGCCTAAATATAGTTCCCAGCAGGATCTCATTGCTTATCCATTACAAAGGCAATAGTTACATCTATTAATGCTGAATTCCCAGTCCATCCCACTCCCTCCCCTTCTCCCTTGGCAATGACACTCCTCTTCTTTAAATGCTTCAATTTATTTTTAAATTATTACAACTATTTAATGGCGACAAAGGACTATAACTTAAAAATACATTCAGTGCATTTTCTGAAAACCATCAAAGTCAATAAAACATTTTTTTCAGGGAAATTAAATACGTGAGTAATTTCTATACCTATCTGTTTTATCATTATGAGTCCTAGATTACAAGAACTGGGACCTATGGTCTTTCATTTTCTGAATATTTCTTAAGAGTAGTACTATTTTTCAATTTCAGAAACTACAATCAGATGCAGCCCCAGAGCTGCATATGCAAAACATTATTTCCTTAGGGAAGTTCTCTGGTATATTTCCCCTCTCATCCTTTTTGTTTCTTTTAAAAATAATTTTTAAAAAATCTGGATTAAATGGAAAATATAAATAGAATACAATAAAATAGAAAAAAATCCTGGATACAATAGAGGTTTTTTTATTCCAAAGTAGATTTCACACTATTTAGAATTTTCCCCCTTGAAACCCATCCTATATCTAGTTTCTTATGAATTCCTGATTTGTTTTGGTTTAGTTTTGTTTTTCATAGTGATTTCTTACTTATTCCTATGATTTTTCTTTCAAGTTTCATGGAAGCAGTGTATTGACATCAATTTGTTTTTTAAAGCTGTATTCATATTTTTATTTAAATCATTTTTAAAGCTATGCTTTTTTTCTGAATTATGAAATGTTCTCCTTCTTTCAAGATGTATTTTTCTGATGACTCCTGCATCTCTCACTTTTATTTAGTATCAAGTTAGAAGGGATATCCAAGTTTGACACTTGCCAGTGAACACACTGTATATTATGGTCTTAACATTAGTTGACTTTTCCTTCAGAGTTCAACTAGCTACAGCTGAATGCACTCAGCTCTCATCCAATTCCAGTTTCTCATAAGAATTAATCTGATTCCCCTATTCTGGACTGAGGTGGGAACTTGTCTATACCTACTGCATGAATGAAGACTATGAAAATGCCATCTTCCTAATACGTATTGCTATTTTTCCCTATAATTCTGTTACCACTTTTAAATTATAGTCTTTATCTCTGTCTAGTCACTTATGATGGAACAACTTAATGTGAGAAAAAAGAATGTACACATGTATGTATAACTGGGTCACCATGTTGTACAGTGGGAAAAATATATATATAAGTAAATATCTCTATTAATGGATATACAGCTATGTTTACATGTTCCTCCTTATTACTAGTTTGGTTCTTTACTGGGATTTGTTGTTACTCAGTGGATTTTGAGAGGAGGATACTGTTAGGAGAAAGAACTGAAGGTGCTTACAATCCAGTGTTCAAAGAGGATACATTCATATAATAGAAAGGCTTGGTTAGGCCTGGGTTTCTGATATGTATTTTAAGCACTGTATGAAGGCACAATAAATCTCCTTACAGATTTGCTCTGCTCAGGACAGAACTATCAATGTGTGAACTGTCACTGGTGTTCCTTTACTTAAGACTAGAGTGTTGTTAGTAGAAATAAATTCTCCCAGAGTCTGGAAGAAAATAACTGGCATTTTTGTTTTTCTTTGTTCTTCTAGTGGTCATAATTATGTTAAAATTAGTAAGAATGTTTATGTGATGCATGAGCAAAGTCAAGGAAGATTAGATCTTTATTTTTAAAAAGGGAAAGTACCAAAATCATTTCTAATATATCTTTTAATATGTGCTTCCTTCTTTCTTCCCCCAAATCCAGTAAGATCAATTTGCTTTTCATCTGTAGCATCAGCACTGATAGAGCAGCATCACATCCCTTCATCAGGACATTTAATATTTAGATGGTCTAGCCCCAAAATAACTGATCATCTACCTTCTCTCTTCCAACTGCTAAAACTAACTACGCATTGATCTATGAACCATTTTGGGAAAACACCTGTCTATTCATGATTATCTTTTCTCATTCTACACCTCCCATATATTATTCTTATTGAAACCATGCTCTTACTTAAGGCTTCTCACAGATGCTATACATAACAGTTAGTCTTTTTTGATTTGCTGTTTAGGGTGATTGATCTCCTCTTTATGCCACAGCCTGGTTCTTATAATGCTGTTTTGATGTTACTCACAAATAAACAATGAGTCCTCTGCATACGTTCCTTAATGTGTTCTTCTCCCTCATCTCCACAATATCTTCTTAAAATCTCATAATTGCCACTCTTTCTTGCTGGTCTCCATTCAACTTTACAGAGGAGTGCAATGAAGTAAGAACTGCATTAATTCTCAAAACTTATTGGTCTTTATGCAAATGTGTTTTTTCCTCTCATCATTCTGGAAGAAGCCTTCCTTTATTGCTAAGAAAAAACCCTTATGCTTAGGGTTCTATCATCCCTGACTCTCCAAATAACAACTAGCTTATTTACTAGTTAAAAACAAGCTTTCTTTATCACTACTTCATCAGTATTTCAGTGTTTTCAAAATCTCCTATCTTAAATATCATTCCCAAAACCTCACATACTTATTTGTAAAAAGAAAAACATTAAATCTATCATTTTCTAAATGTTGTGAATATAGTGAAAAATAGATATTCTTTGATTCGTATTTATGATTTTATCATTTTAAGGTCAATAAAAGTGATATCTTCTAAACCTGTGTTTCTGTCTTTATGTTTGCCCAGAACTGTAAAACTACAAACCCAAAGACTTACTGATCATCTCCATTTGTATCCCAATACCCAGTTCTTCTTCTAATGTGCTTCTTTTGCAGAATTCTCTACCTTAGTAAACACAATCCACCCCATAGTGAAAATTAGAAACTCGCCTGTATTATTTGACTTCTCATTTTCCCAGCACTATCCCTCAATCATCACCAGGCCCTGTTGCTTCCGTAATACCATCTTCTCAGACTTCTCACTTCTCTTCTTACCTGTATTCCTGTGATTCAAAACACCATGATTTATCACCTGGTTTTTGACAACATTCTCCTAAGAGTTGTCTTCACTCCACTGAGATCTATAATTTACAGAGCAGCCAGAGTCATGTTTCTAAATCACACAACTGATGGTGCTGGCTAAAAATCTTAACACACTTCAAAGGCTCATTGCCTTCAGGAAAAATATAAATTTCTTACAGTAGCACAGAAGGCTTGTCCTAATCAGAAACTTAAAAATTTCTTCTTCCATGACTCCAACATTTATAGCTGGCCCCTGAAACCTAGTTGGAGATTCTTCACTTCCTTTCTCTTTGGTTGTTGCCAAAAAGAAGAAAAAGGCCTAATGGAATCTCCGGAACTCTAAACAATGGATTAAACACATAGTGGAAAGAAGCTATCTCTGTGGAAACAGGGAGCCCTCAACTGATCTGCAGTGGACAATGGTATGAGAAACTATTTTTATATGTAGTCAGTGATATATGGTTGTCATATCTACTGTAAATAAAGTATTTATCAGAAGAAATATCAATTATAAGAAATAGCCTCAATATAAGGTGGAGTAGCGCAATGGGACAATAGGAGGACTTTTTGGCATAAAGATTAAAACGAGGAATACTCTTAAAATGTAGTACAAAAGTAAAATTAGATGAAAACTATAAGTACTACTAGTGATGGAAAATTCCAGAAACCCAGTAACATGAATGTAAATTGGTTTCCCCAATGATATGAGAATAGAGAAGAAAAAAATTAGTAAAAATTTACAAAAAATATTCCCCAGCTTAAGTATGACACAGTTTCACTTAATTGCTTATTAGGAAGTTCCCACTGTGGCTCAGCAGTTAATGAACCTACCTAGTATCCATGAAGATGCAGGTTGGATCCCTGGCCTTGCTCAGTAGGTTAAGGATCCAGCGTTACCAGGAGCAGTGGTGTAGGTTTCAGACACAGCTCCGATCTGTGTTGCTACGGCTGTGGCGTAGGCTGGCAGCTATACCTCTGATTGGACCCCTAGCCTGGGAACCTCCATATGCCATGGGTGTGGCCCTAAAAAGACAGCAAAAAAAATAAACTGCTTACTATATGGTAATCAAGAAAAATTAGAGATAATAACTAGTCTTGCTTTTAGGAAATATCAAAATTCCAAAGACAAGTGGATCATATACGCTTCCAAAAATGAGAGAACAAATGGAAACAAAAAAGAAAAAAAAAAGAGTTCACTTATAAGGACTAGTCATTGTATTTCACCAGATTTCTTGGTAGTAATACTGAGCAGCAGAAGTTTCCTTCAAAGGGATGAGGGAAAATATGGTCAGGTGATAAATGCTGTACTCAGCCAAACTGCAAAGTGTGAAGACAGTAAGGAACATTTTCAGACACTTAAGACCACAAAAAGGTTATTTTTTTTCACATTTTTTTAAAGATACTATAGGATATATTTCAGAAAAAAATGAAAATCAAGGAGGAAACCTACTTAAGATGAAGAAGCTGGAACAAACCTGAGGTAGACACCAGAAGTCAGCCCAGGAGAGGTATGAAGCTATGCATAGCGTCTGGTGTGGAGAAAGGAGGTATGCAGTGTGGTAAGCAAATGATTAATAAAGTAATGAAAAAGATAAACATAAAATTGCTTTAGAGATGAGAAAAAGAAAAGAGAAAACTATAAATTCCATGACAATAAAATCTCACTGTTTCACACAGTTTTTATAATTTTGGTAGATCTGTTTGTCTTGAATAAGGAAATATCAGACACTGAGGAACAAGAAACTTAAGTTTCACCTTTGAATAATCTCTCTTCAATAAGCACTGGTTTTCATCCAAAAGAAAAAGCTAAATCTTTTTATAGTACCACTTGAGAAGTACCTTTATGCAGTGACCAAATTCATTTGTCAGGAGTGTATTAAATTTAAAAACATTTACTCCAGAAAACAATGAGATCGTAAGTTACTCAATTTTACAAACTTGCAAGTGTTCTTTAAATATATCTATACTTTGTCTTGAGACAGAATTTGTTTTTGGATTTGTTTATGGAATGAATGGAAAATGTATTTTTATTATTGATATTTTAAAATATTTTACTATGAAGTCTATATATTCACAATTAAAACTTAAAAGATGAAAGGTGGTATTTTTAAGAGAAAATGAAATAATATATCATAAAAATGTCATAGTTATCACTAAAATAGTGATAACTTCTTAGTAAATATAAAACTGGTAGTAAGTTAGCTTGTTAGATTTAACTGGCAACACTTTATTTTGGCTCTGAAACAGGTCTCTCAATTAGTTTACTAGCTTCATCTGAGCTTAAGTAATATAGAAATAAGGAATCCAGTGTCAATGAAACACACAGGAAATGAATAAATTGATTTTCATGTCCAAAATATGAAGACCAGATCTTTTTCTTTTTTTTTTTTTTTTAAATCCTGGCATGATATGACTTCAGGCAATGGAAAGGAGTTCTCTGTGTGACCAGATACATCGCCATCATTGTGCCATGTCTTCCACAATACAAAAAAATAAAAGGACAGGAACAAGCAAAATGCTTTTTGATAATGGTGATGAGGAAGATGTTATTGTTTGGCTTATCCTGTACCCTCACACATTCTCTTAGTGCCAGGCTCTGAAAGAAGGTAAGTTGCTAGCGTGTGCAGTCGAACATGGTATTGATCAGCTACAGGGAAGAAAAGGGAAATGACAACAAGAAGCTAATGGAGTAGCAAAGGAAGAGAAATTCTATTCTGACAAACAGATAAAGTCTAAAGCTAAGGTACAACAGAATTTGTAATAGAGAAGTAGAAAATAAACAAGATAGTGAGCTCTAAAATACAAACAAGAATGGAGAAATTAATCATGTAAGTTCCTCTTTTTATATTTATAGTTTATATTTTATACAATCTTTATATCCTAAAGGTGTGAAAAAAAAATTGTCACTGGAGGGAAGATCTGGGGTGCTATTTCTGTATGGCATAACTAGTATTGGAGCTGAGAGTGTATTGGCGGCCAGGAGAGAAATACTGTTTTAAGTCTATCAAACTGCTCTCTTTGTGAAACATGTCACAATAGTGGGTATCATGTGAACATATGTTTTGTGTTTGTTTTCTAGGAAATCTGCCACAGGGATTCAGTCTTGCTCTGCTGCTTAATGTAGGTCATGTGCCTTTTAGCTGACTTTAAGACTATCCTAATACTCTAACTGATGGCATCTTATTGCCTCTTCTGAGTTTTAAGAGGAAAATGTAAAACAGTGTTGATGTGTATCAGAGAAAATAAAGTTAAGGAGAAAGGAGTAAGTTAGATTTAGAAATTAGCCTTAGAAAATCAACTGCAGTGTAATGCACATAAAGATAGGAGTGAGGGTGATGTCAGATAGGACTAAAGGCCTCTGGAAAAGAGGAAGAAATGAAAATAACAAGTGGAAATGAAAAAAAAAACAATTATCAAAAATTTAAGTAATTTTATGATTCATGTTTTCTTTTCTTTTTTGAAGTTGGAGTTAAGAACATATGCTATGATTATTACCAATGAACAATTCACAATTACTGAACACCCAATATGTTCATTTAAGCTCACCACAATTGTATGAGGAAGATAAAGTTATTAGCTTAATTTTGCATATGAAGAAACCGAGACAAAGACTAAAGTAACTAGCAGATGACCACACAGTTAGTGAGTGTTGGTTTTGCTCCAGAGCCTGTTTTCTTAATTAGTAAAATGGATTATATCTCAAAATTAGAGAGCAGTGTCATGGTATAGTACTTCAGTCATAGTTATTAGTGGGAGAATTACACTTAAAATAATGAAAAAGGAAATTTTTAAGGGATTATAGAAACTTTGTTTTACTTTTGAGGACCCACCTCATGTTGGGACTAAAGATTTTGAGTACCCTTGATCACATTATAATGTGAATTTCCTTTTTTTTTTTTTTTTTTTTTTTTTTTGTCTTTTGTCGTTTGTTGTTTGTTGTTGTTGTTGTTGCTATTTCTTGGGCCGCTCCCGCGGCATATGGAGGTTCCCAGGCTAGGGGTTGAATCGTAGCTGTAGCCACCGGCTTACGCCAGAGCCACAGCAACGCGGGATCCGAGCCGCGTCTGCAACCTACACCACAGCTCACGGCAACGCGGGATCGTTAACCCACTGAGTAAGGGCAGGGACCGAACCCGCAACCTCATGGTTCCTAGTCGGATTCGTTAACCACTGCGCCACGCCGGGAACTCCTCCTTTTTTTTTTTTTTTTTTTTTTTTTCAATAAATCACTGCATTTTAATCATACACTAGGGCCACTATAACAACATATCGCAAAATAGATGAGTTTGGGTAACAGAATTGACTGTCTCATAATTGTCATAATTCTGGAGGCTGGAAGTCAGTACGTGTCAGCAGAGTCATGCTCCCTCAGAAACCTATAGGAAAGGGGCCCTTCCTTGCCCCTTCCAGCTTCAGGTAACCCTAAACTTTCCTTGACTTGTAGCAGCATATCTCCAATTTTCATCTGGCATTCTCTCTGTTCCTCCTCAAGGTCTGCTCTCTATGCATGTCTGTTTCCATGTCAAGTGTCACTTTTTATAGAAATTTCAGTTGTTAAAGGTCCAACCTAATGACTTCATTTTAACCTAATGACCTCTGTAAGACCTGTTTCTAAATAAAATCACATTCTAAACTACCTTGAAAATTTTAAAGTTTTTGAAAGAACTTTATTGACAACAAACACTGCCAGCCTGGAAAAAAATAAAGACTCTGGAACCCAAACTTCTATATAACAAGAAGTGGGGTGAGAAAGCAGCTTAATTGCCAAAAAAAGGAAGTATTATTTAAATACATTTTCATATATAACTAAGTAGGATAATTAAAGAAACCTCCAGAAAATAGAGGAATGGACTGTGGAGAAAAATGAACTAGGAATTCACTAGTAAGAAGCCTAAATGAGATATGTTTCCTAAAGCCAAGGTAGGGAGACTTGATAACATCTCCTCAATGAGATTCTGGACTTGCCATGAAATAGTGACTGCTATGTTTCCCTTCTCCATAAAGAACATTCCATGACGCTTATCTTGCCCCTATTTCAGCATTATATCTAGGTGTTTGGGAGACAGAGAAAAGCTGTTTCTTTATATCATAGGTCTTCATTTTAAAAGTAAATACCTGGAGTTCCCATCATGGCTCAGCAGAAACAAATCCAACTAGTATCCATGAAGATGTGAGTTCCATCCCTGGTCCCGCTCAGTGGGGTTAACTATCCAGAGTTGCCCGGAGCTGTGGTGAGCTGTGGTATAGGCCACAGATGGGGCTCTACCATTGCCGTGGCTGTGGTATAGGCCAGCAGTTCCGATTGGACCCCTAGCCTGCTAGCCTGGGAACTTTCATATGCTGCAGATGGCAGGCCTAAAAAAAGTACCTGAAGACATGTAGATCATGAAACCCTGGATTTCAAGCTGATGTAACTGGATGAGTCTTTTGGCAACCATGAAATAGTATCAGTGAGTTTTGCAGGTGAGAGAGAAATGAATACAGCAGATAGAACAGAATAGATAAGATTATTATAAAATAAAATTCATTCCCTTCCCCCTCAGAGCTCCTAGTGGCAAAATGCACTCCCCACTCCCCCATCCCAGTCACTGCTCAACTTTGGTCTTGCCATGTGATTTACCTTGTGCAACATGAGACAGGAGAGGTTCAATATCTTCTTGGAGTTGGATTCACTTTCTTGGGCTCCTCTTGTTGCCACAAAAAAAGCCTTCCCTACTGATTAGTTGCTGTTTTTTATCCCTAATTCTCCAATTGAACACACTTGAAGCCGACATGTGCTGAGCCTATGGTAGCCGTGAGGAGCCAATACTATACAAGTCAGACCTTCTTCCCTAAGCAGAACTGCCCAGCCAAGATCAACCTCCAACACCTGAACCCCAACCAATCTCAGGCAGACAAATGAGCACAGCTGAGATCAGAAATGCTGCATTTACTGATTGGATTTGTATGTTTGTTACTCAGCTTTATGTAGCAGTAGCTAACCAAAACTATCTCAGCTGAAAAGGAATATAACCAAGACGTATACAACCTACTCGCCTGTATTAGGTGCTGAAGAACCATTCTTGTCTTTTTCTCTTTTATTTGGGTACCTGCTTTGATACTATATGTGTTTTAAATTCACATGAATGAGTGAACGTTTATGTTTTTTTATTTTACTTTTTTAAATCAACTACTGATTCCTCATCTTAAAAAAGACCCAAAATTGTTAATGATTGTTATATTACTTCTGCTATATTTATTTTAAAATACTGTGATGTCACTCTGGAAAACAAGAGGGTTGAGGGTAAGACCATCCCCTGTTCGTAGGTACCTATACTTGAATTTTAATCAGTTAATTTCTTCTAACATTCCTTTTCATGCCCTCCTTCTTAAGGCCTTAAGAATAGTAAAACTGACAATGTGTCTTTTGCATGGAAATCATCTTTGTTACTTCCCAGAGACAGATGCTAGGCAACACCAAAGCTTCACTCTTTACCATATGAAAAGGAGGAGGCCAGAAATGTTTAGGTATATTTGGAATTCTCTACATTTTAATCAGCTCAAACATATTTTAAGAGCTATCCCATTTTTCAGACTTACAGTGATATAGGAAGTCAGTTAAGTCAGAAAGACAGGTGCCCGGTTATTTGGTCAAAGGGCAATCTGGATGTTGTTGTGAAGGTCTTGTTTCTGTGTGATTAACATTTAAATCAATAGCCACTGAGTAAAGTAGATTACCTTCTATAACGTGGGCAGAACTTATCCAATTAGTTGAAGGCCTTAACAGCAAAGACTGAGAGGTTTCCCCTAGGAGGAAGGATATGACCTTAATATTTTAACATTCTCTTAAGTTTCTAGGCTGCCTGCCCTGAAGAATTAGGAATCAATACTGCAAGTCCAAGTCTTGAAGTCCCAGCCTGCCGGCTCGCCCTGATTTTGGATTTGGCAGCCCCCACAATCTGTAAATATTTTTTCCTTCTGTCTTTCTCTCTCAGTAGCCAATAATGGTTGGTTATTGTGGAATAATCAACAATTCCACAGGATTTTGACAGTGGAAAACACCAATATCACTACTACATACTATCTTGCAACTATGGTTCTTAAAGTAGATGTCTGTAGAGAAACAAATATATATATATGTATTTTCTATTTCTCCAAAGCACCCTAATAAAGCCAGTAACCAGGAGGACAGACTTCATTTTAATAATACAACAGGAGAGTTTGGTTCTAAAGAAGCCTCACATGTATAAGTAATGACAGAATTTCTAGGTGAAGTCAGAGTAGTACAACAAGCTGTTCAGGTTCAATTCACTGCATCCTTTCTCTCTGAGCCATATGACCATGTGCTGTTACAACTATACACTGATTTAGTTACAATGCTGTATCATTTTAGCACTACTGTCCTCCACATTTAACCTTTTGAATCAATCTACTGGGTTATCAAGTGATTTCAATTGCTCTTAATAAATCCTTCTAACAGCAAATTTACACAAGTAGAAACAATGCAACCAGTGGTCATACAGCCAAAAAAGAAATAACCAACAATTCCACAGGATTCTGACACTGGAAAACACCAATATTACTACTACATACTATTTTGCAGCTATGGCTCTTTAAAGTGGATGTTTCTAGAGGAACCCAGGGGAAGTAGAGACTTCTATCATTATGATCACAAGATGTTTCAGGCTTTAGCCGTCAACTCTTAAAGGCTCCCTTCTGTATTCAAATTGTAGGATGGTCCCTGTGCACCCAAGGATCAAGATTATCTGGAAAATGTACTTCTTGCTTTTTATTCATTTCCTTTTCATTTTAAAAAATATCTATCATAGAAGAAAGCAAACTAGTAGAATTCAGAATGAACCACCAGAATGGGTACTCTTTGGTTTTTCAACCTGGGTCTGCATATTCCTTCTCACATTTATATTTAAAACAGTAACAGTAATATATGGAATGTGAATATTTTCTAGACTGTCCATCAGTTTTGTCTTGCCTGGCATTTTCCAAAGATATTTTCTCATAGTTATATTGAGGCTTGTATTTTTATAAAAATGCCACAGAGATAATGTGCTCTTCTCAATGAATCATGCTAAAGGGTACATCCTGTTCATATGTCTCATTATTAGTGATTTAACCTTAATCATGTGGTTAATGTCCCGTCTGCCACATTTCTCCACTGTGAAGTAATTTTCTCTTTGTAATTAATCCATGTTTAGGGGAAGATTTTTTTAAAATATGTAAATATCCCGTTTCTTCTAAAACATTTACTCACTGATTTTTAGCACAAATCAGTAGGTCTTGCCTATAGTAATTTTTACTGTATTGTCTTCCATTAATTTTTAACCAATGGAGTTGGCACAACTAGGAGATGATAAAAAGACCTGAGGGTTCAGGACACAGTTTTCCTTGCACATATTTTGTGGTATCTTCCTTATCCTCCTCTGTAAGTAAAATTAGTCACCTCAGAGTTCCCATTATGGTGCAGTGGAAACAAATCTGACTAGTATCCATGAGGATGCGGGTTTGATCCCTTGCCTCGCTCAGTGGGTTGGGGATCCGGTGTTGCCCTGCGTTGTGGTGTAGGTCACAGACGTAGCTCAGATTCCGCATTGCTGTGGCTGTGGCGTAGGCCAGTAGCTGCAGCTCCTCTTCAACCCCCAGCCTGGGAACTTCCATATGCCACAGGTGCAGCCCTAAAAAGCAAAAATAAATAAACAAAATTAGTCACCTAATCCAAATAAAAATGTATTTTCTTTTCTACTGATACAGGGATAGGAAGAGTCCAAAAAGCCATATGGTAATCTAGGTGTCCAGTACAATAAAACCCTTGCTATGCTTGTTTGTAGAAAGATGGCTCCTTTTGCTCCTGAGACCTTAAATCATCAGACCATATCGTTCTGGGATGAGGGCCAACAACTTGACATTAACTCATTAACTGAAATAGTTCCCAGTCCATGTATTCTGTCAATGGGAGAAAGAGTACCATGTGTTGGTTTGATTCGAACCATGTTTTGCATCCTGCAGGTGCGCTCTGTAATCTTGCAGGGCATTGCCTTACAGGTGGTGCCATAACTGAAGTTTCAATCGGTTATTCTGACATTATGTAAGGTCATTTGCTTCTGATGATGTGGCACATGGAATAATGATGGGACACATACATGTCAGCTCATTGCTTTCTTTATTTTGGCTATATCATAAATTCCTTTAGCTCCACCAATGTTAAGTTGGATACAAAGCTGTTGATTTTAGCACTGAGTATATACAGATGTTGTTGCTATCTGAAGCATGGCAGTTTTTTGATGATAAAAGTCCACTGTAATCACTTCACTACCAGGTGACTCTCTGATATTCCACAGGGATTTTGTCATATTGATAACTTGACATAGATCTCCAGTGCTGGTTCACTGGCTTTCAGTGGTGGCAACAGATACTTGAGCTTTACTCAGTGGATGTCTACATTGTTTGAGCACTGCCAGAACCAATACTTTTGGCACCAGGCCTATATTATCATGAGCTTGTTAAGCAAACACTGGGGTGTCTGGCAAAAGAGGCAAATCACCTTACTAACTGGTTCAAATGCTATGTGGAGGAAGCTCAAATGTTACACAAATATTTTCAAAGCCTGGGCCCATTATGAGAGCCCCATCCATATATCTCCTATTACAATTGTCACCTCCACAGATTATCCTATCTTTGCTTTCAATTTCCCGTTAATGTATCAAAACTTTTAATACTGTTTATTAGTCAAAGTTGATTATAATTCCTGCCTGTGTCTCCTATCCAGTCAGGATAGTTCTGTATACAGTTTCCACTTCTATTTAGTGAAGAGTTTTACACACTTGCTATCCATCAAGGCTACCACAAAACTGTGCTGTTTCAGCCCATATCAGCATATTATTTTTTTAAAAAACTACAAAACAGTCTTGAATTGTTTTCTCATTTATCCACTGTGCATGAATAACTGCCATAATGAGGTTTCAACTTCTAGTGTGATGAGAATATTTACATTAACAATCCACTTGTTGGAGTTCCCTTGTGGTGCAGTGGGTTAAGATTCCAGTGTTCTCACTGTAGTAGCTGGGTTACTGCTGTGTCAAAGGTTCAATCCCTAGCCCAGGAACTTCCACATACCACAGGCAGAGCTGAAAAAAGAAAAAAACAAAGAATCCACCTGTTAACACAAATTAACTGATCTCTCAACCTGCTGAGTCAGAATATATATGATGATAGCCATGTCTGACTTATAGTTTAATAAGAAAATACTTACTACAAGAAGAGCAGTTCAAATTATATGTGGTTACTTTGTACTACCTGTTTAAACATGCCTCTATCAGGGCCCAATAATGGACCTTGACCTCGATCTCACATGTAGAATAATCATTTACCAAAGAAGGCATAGCTTGGTTATAAAACAAGTCATAAGGATGTAATGTATAGCATGGTGACTATAGTTAATAACATTGTTTGCATGTTTGGAAGTTGCTACAAGAGTAAATCTTAAAAGTTCTCATCACAAGTAAAGAAAAATTTGTAACTATGCCCGGGAATGAATATTGACCTGACTTCCTGTTGTGATTACTTATCAAAATCCACAAATATCCACTCATTATGTATTATACCTGAAACTAATATAATGTTATATGCCAATTATATCTCATTTAAAATGTAAAAGAAGGCATGGTTATATTCCTAAACTCAAATTGCCCACATTTTAATTCTTCTATGTGGGTTTCTACATGAGCCATAGAGCACAACAAACCATTCATATATGGGAAACATATTATTGAAAAGCCTATACACTTGGAGCTATGTTAATTAAACTTATTCAATATAATTGGAAGAATTTTTATCTCATGCCATCCTTGTATTACCATACTTTGTGGCATCTGCCATTAGATACATATTTTCAGCTTTTCTTCCACTGTACAGAAAATTCCTTAGCTACCCAGGAATCTTGTTCCTAACAGAAATTATGAGGAAGTTCACTATATCAGAATTGCACAGATCACATAATACTGGCATTTCTCCCTCAATATCCTCCTACATTCCTCTCATGATTCATTCTTTGTGGTAAATAACAATAACAATCTCTGTCACACCCAGTCCCATCCCACATGATTGAGGAGTGTTCTTTAGCTGTGCTTTTGCTGAAATTGACATTTTTATTTCATAATGGTATAATTGTAGATGATCAGTAAATGTTCCAGGATTCCTGGGATAAAGATAAAAAAATCAGCGTCACATGGAATTCAGAACTGAGTGGGTAGGTGAGATAATATTTATATGCTGTATAGTGCCTCATTCTAGATATATGGATATAGGGAATGAGTGCCTTGGTTTAGTCACCTAGGTTGGTTACTAATCTTCATATTTTTTCCCCATTTCCATTACAATTACCCCATCTTTTATTGTCCAAACAACCAAAAAGTGCATTCTTTACTATCTTTATTGCTCATATACGGTATACTTTCTTTATCTTCCAGCCCTAAATATTATAGTGAACATTTTATTTTGTTTGTGTGTGGACTTTTATTTTGACAGAACACTCTGCTATATACATGGGCCAGATTTGGCCCCTGAGTATTAATCTAAAATGGCCCCACGGTCTTTACTTCTTCACAGCAGGATATGCTGTTAACTTTAAAGCCTATGAGTGCCAAACTCAAATTCTTAACAATTCAAATGCTTTCAATATTGTTCAAGTAAGCATAGTTTTTGGTCATTTAGAGACACATGTATTACACCCCCCAAAACTGTACCCAACATTTATTAAACATAGGTAAGACAAATCCTATTGTTATAAAAGACACCAAACTGCTTCTGCCCTTTAGAGCTCTATGACCCAGAGACTCCCCACCTTACTGCTGTATATCACCCATACAGATAAACCCTTTCTTCTCCTGGAAGTCCTTTACCCTATTTCCCTTCTAGGTGCTGGCCTTTAGCTGCTATCTCTGGAAGGTCTCTTGTAGGGGACTTCCCCTTTCATAGGCCCCCAAGCACCAGCCAATATAGCTTGTTATGTGTTGTTGCCTCTTGTGGTCCTACATTTTCCCTAGGCCATCTCTGAAATCCTCTAATTTGACACACCCTCTCAAAATTTAGCAAATGTCCAACCATGTAGGAATCGATAGCTTAGAAATTTTTGAGGTCATTTTCTTTATTGCAGCCTCTTCAAAAACTCATGGAAGAAGGAATAGTCCCTAAATATTGAGAGGGGAATAAGAAATCTAAAGTAGTGAGCAGCCAAAGGCTACAGGAAGACTCTATGTCTCCTAGCAGCATGAACAGAAGTTACTTAATGTTTAAAACATTAGAAATATCATTGGTAATAAAAACTTGATGTGTTCAGAAGAGAGAAACCATATACAGAATTCAGATAGTAATCCTGGAAGGGGTGGGGTTGGGGGACTTCAGTGCAGGACAGTGACAGCAGAGAGATAACAACCAATGACACTGGGAAAAATTATCCTGTCCTAAAGTGCTCCCTGTGTTGTTTATTATAATATTTCCACAAAACCAAGTATAATTTCTATTTGTGCTAGTCTCTTTTTTTCCAGAGCTGTTGGCTCTATGAGTCATGTCCTGAGATTCTCTGCTGAAATAGTGAAAAAAAAAAAAAATTAACACAAACATTTTTGCTTCTCTTCTCTAAAGTATTGAAATGAAAGAGAGAGGAAAAAAAAAAAAGGAAGATGAAATGCTGATTATATGGTAGTCCGAGATGGGAGCAGAAAAAGGATGATTTTTATGAGCTCATGTTCTTGCAACCCAATTCATCACTTTGAAATTCAAACACTTGTCAAATAGGACAAGTTCTGCATGGTTATAACTTGGAAGCACTATAGCTATTGATTTTTAAATTTAGATTCTTTGTCTTTTTTTATTCCTAGGAATGCACCAAGTTTTGTAAAATTTACTGCAATTTCAGTAGGAAGAAAATGACACAGTAAATACAAGAAAATAACTCAAGAAAAATGCTCCAAAGTATTTCTCAGAGAATTGTGTATACACACAGAACAAGCACATGTGTCAGATTTTCCAGTAGAGAGCTGATTATAACACTCTGAATTTTTTCAGTTGATGCACTGGACTATTTGTCCTAATTTTTGCCTCAGAAAATAAAATTGCTATAAGTGCATTTTTCATGTATGCAGAGATAGGAAATCAACTGAAATTGATTTATGTGTTTTATATTTAATAAGGGAGTCTGTTACAACACTTATTTATCAGACTATATAATCTCACATATTATGTTTATAATAGGTTTTGACGAGGCTAAACATAAGCAACAAAATCTGTTGCATTCTTAAACTAGTTAAAAATATAAATCAAAGGTAATAATACTATATTTACCAACTTGAAAACTAGTTAAAAATATAAATCAAAGTTAATAATACTATATTTGCTAACATTATAACTTACTGTTATAAAAAACATAATTCAAACTATAGTTTAGAATTTAGTTACGTAAAATAGCTTAGGTCTAATATTAATCATATGAGCAGATAAATTAAGTTATGAAAATTGAGGTCAGCTCTATCTTAGCAGGCTTAATAGTCTTCCCATTAATGTTATGGCTAACTTTTTTCACCAAGGAAGTTTAGGGGGATTTGGAGACTAATCATTAGATTATATGAATATACGTGTAAATACACATTTGGTTCTGGTTTGTCTTCTGTGCATAGACACTACAATAAAATTTCCAAATGCTATCTTAATTCTACCCTAATACTGTATTTTCAAGTTATCCCATTTTTGCTAGTTATTTTATAGTCAATATGAGAAAACTGAACCAGCAACTTACTTCTAATGACTAGTACACAAAAAAGTGACAGGATGTCATTCCAATATTATAAAAATATTCTGCACTCCAGTCTGCTCACTACTCTTGATCTCTTGTTTGCTCTCTAGAATAAAAAACCAGGTACCATGATATTGGCTACCCTATAGAGAGACAAATGTGGTGGGAGAAAGAAAGAGAGAGAGAAAGAAAGAAAGAAAGAAAGAAAGAAAGAAAGAAAGAAAGAAAGAAAGAAAGAAAGAAAGAAAGAAAGAAAGAAAGAAAGAAGGAAGAAAGAGAGAGAGAGAAAGAGAGAAAGAGAGAGAGAGAGAGAGAGAGGGAGGGAGGGAGGGAGGAAGGACAACCAGGGAGTCCTGTTCAACAACCAGTGAAACAGTGAAGCCTGCAATTCAGTGAAAATTCAGCAAGCCATGAGAGTGACCTTGGAAGTGGATCCTCCTCCCCCAACCAAGCCTTGAGATGACCACAGCCCTGATCAACACCTTATTGCATGCTCATGAGAGACCATGAGTCAGAAGACAAGCTAAACTATATCAGATCCCTAACTCACAGACACTGAGAGAAAAAAAAAAAAAAAAAAAAAAAAAGCTTGTTGTTTTAAGGCATTAAGTTATATGGTGATTGACTATATAGTAATACAAAATTAATCTATATGGTTTCCAAGATGACCATATAAGGGTAACAAAAAGGAAAAAAAAACAAATATTTTTAATTTCAGTGACTGCAAAATGGGGATGCTAGTGATAAAAATGATGAATTTGGGAGCAAAAATCCCTTGGGCCTAGTAGTCAAATAAACTTGACCTTTGATAAGACTGAGGAAATAATGGGACATTCAAATATTCAGAAATGCAGGGTGAAAATGAGGTAAGCAATTACATGAAAATAAGTATTTTAGAATCAGAGATTTAGATACTTATAACTATAAAGCAGCTTAAATATTTTCTCATTCAATATATCAATTTACACATGGCAAAAAGGATGACCACAAAGTTATTTCCTATGAAAAATATCATCCCACTATTTGAAGGCTTAGAATTGGGGCTCCTGACTGATTCGACTAATGAAGCATTATTTATTTATTTATTTACCTCTCAAAAATTATGTCAAAAAGTAACTCAGATTCTTTGTTAAGCACTCTTTTTTTTGGGGGGGGGGTTTGGCTCTTTTTTGGTCTTTTTGCCTTTTCTAGGGCCGCTCCCGCGGCATATGGAGGTTCCCAGGCTAGGGATTGAATCAGAGCTGCAGCCGCAGGCCTATGCCAGAGCCACAGCAACGTGGGATCTGAACCACGCCTGCGACCTACACCACAGCTCACGGCAACAGCGGATCCTTAACCCACTGAGCAAGGCCAGGGATCTAACCTGCAACCTCATGGTTCCTAGTCAGATTTGTTAACCACTGCGCCACAACGGGGACTCCAGTTAAGTGCTGTTTTCATGAGCTTCTGCACTTTAATATTTAAGGAATATTTTCACTATTTGCACAAATATATCCCATATTTGACAAAACCAGACCAGGAAAAATACTAAAGATTAGCCCATGTGGCTGAAATGGGAATGGGAGTGTTAAAATGAGTAATGTGGAAATCAAATCTATATTTAGAGGTTTGAAAATATTTTTTTTAGATTGAGTCTACCATAGAGGTGTAACAAACTTATCTTTATAATGTTGGTACGGTTATATATACTTTGTCATAATCACTTTTATTTGTCATAATTAGTGCAACCCTATTCAGATTTGATAATATCAATTTCAAGGTCCTGTTATCCTCTATCAAACCTGAACAGGGTACTGAGATTGGGAAATTTACTAACACTTTCTTAAACCTCAGTTTTCTTATCTGTAAAATAAATATAAAAACACTCCTTAGGAGTTCCCTTCGTGGCGCAGTGGTTAACGAATCCTACCAGGAACCATGAGGTTGCGGGTTCGGTCCCTGGCCTGGCTCAGTGGGTTAACGATCCGGTGTTGCCTATGAGCTGTGATGTAGGTTGCAGACATGGCTCGGATCCCACATTGCTGTGGCTCTGGCGTAGGCCAGTGGCTACAGCTCCGATTCGACCCCTAGCCTGGGAACCTCCATATGCCATATGCTGCGGGAGCGGCCCAAGAAATAGCAAAACGACAAAAAAAAAACCAAAAAACAAAAAAACTGCTTTATATTTTAGATATCACATATTACATTCAATGAAGAAATGCAAATAAAGTACTTAGCATATAATTTATGTATTACAAACTTAGTCAATATTAAACATAGTAATTTTCTTCTCTCTCCACCTCGTGTCCCTCAGAGAGCTTAACTTTTTGTGAGATGTCAATTAGCAACTGAATGAGAGAAAAGTAAACAACTGATTAAAAAATAAGCGGAAGACCTGAATAGACATTTTTCCAGAAAAGATAATGCAGATGTCTAACAGGCACATGCAAAGAGGCTCAACATTGTTAATTATCCCTAGAAATGCAAATCCAAACCATGTGAGGTGTCACTCCACACCTGTCAGAATGGCTGACATCAAAATGAACACAAACAACAAATGTTGACAAGGATATGGAGAAAAGGGAACTCTAGTATTATGTTGGTAGGAATGTAAATTGGTGCAGCCACGATGGAAAACAGTATGATGAGCCCCCGAAAAACTAAAAATAGAATCATTATATGATTCAGCATTTCCACTAGTGAGTATATAATGGAAGAAAAGGGAAACACTAACTCAGAAAGAAACATGCACCACAGTCTTCACAGCAACATTACTCTTAATACCCAAGCTATGGAAGCAATGTTATTGTTCATCAGCTGATGAATGCATAAAGAATATATAGCATATGTTAATGATTGAAAAGCTCAAAATTCAGTAATTAGGCAGATTCTATGATCCAATATGAGTCTACCTTGACTATATGAAAAAACGGCAGTTTGATTTTATTATTTAAGTACAATAAACCTCTCTATGTTAATTATTTTAAATATGTGAGTATTAGAATACATTGCTATTGGTGTCATAAATATAGGAATTTTAAAAATTATCTCAAATATGTCGATAACTTTTGGAATGACTAAAAATGTCAAAACAAAAGTAGATAAAAAAGATTCTTTCTTGGAAAAGAATCTCAGCCCAAAGAGAAGATTGACAGTAGTTATATTGGAAGGAAAATGGAGCTGCCAAGAATAACTCAGTTAACATTGACATTCTAAGCAAAAGTATTTAAAGTATTTCAAATTCTTGTTCATATATGATGGGTTGGCTAAAAATAAAGAGATGCCCAAATAAGGCTCAGAATCGTGATTTATAAATAAAAAAGTAATGGGTTTCAAATTTAATACTGTCCATATAATTAATTCAGAAACTAAATATAGCTGGTATGAATTAAATGAAGATTTGTAAGCAATAAAACTAGCTTGTAACTTTAATCGCTGAGTAGAAAGTGACATTTGAAAATTTCTCAAATCTTAGTTTATTTTCAGAATGGTATTAAATGGACATGTTTGATTTTCTTTAAATTGGCACTTTGAACAAAGTTTTCATAAAGTCTAAGAAAAGTTAATTAAAATGGTTGTTTCAAATCAGAAGACAGGCAATAGCCATGTGAGCTGCCTGGCAGGGAACTTGGAGTTCTGGCAACATAAGATGGCAATGTAACAGAACCAAGTACAGAAGTGTACAGAAATGCCAGGGATGAAAAACAGCCTCGATTAATACAATCTCCAGACAATGATACAATGAACTGTATTAATCCAAGTACTCTAATCCCCTAAAATTTGAATTATAGAAAGGATCTAGGAACTCTTTTTCATTTTATCAGTGAACTAAGAAGAACTTAGGAGGTCAGGTGAATTACCTAAGATCATTAGTAATTAATGCAAAGTTCAAATCGTATCTTGGAGTTCCCGTCATGGTGTAGTGGAAAAGAATCCTACCAGGAACCATGAGCCATGAGGTTTCGGGTTCGATCCCTGGCATTGCTCAATGGGTTAAGGATCTGGCATTGCCATGAGCTGTGGTGTAGGTTGCAGATGCAGCTCAGATCTGGCATTGCTGTGGCTGCTGCGTAGGCCAGTGGTTACAGCTCCTATTCAACCCCTAGCCTGGGAACCTCCATGTGCCACGGGTGTGGCCCTAAAAAGTAAAAAAATCATATCTCAAGGCTTCAAATTTCTAGTCCAATGTTCTTTTCTCCTTTGCCATGTCTCATTTTTTTAAAAGACAGAGTATCTGAAGGATGGCTTTACACAAATTGCTAAATCCTTTAAAACAAATTTCCTTTTGGTAGTCTAAGTTGACACCACTGATTTCATCTCAAGCTACTAATTGTTTCCTTAATAAAAATATCAAACTAAACATTAATTTTATAATTAATGAAGGGATATGAGTTAACAATTCATAAAGAACAAATCAAAATGAGTTATAATTATGTCATTTATATCTGATGTTTAGAATAAATACAGCAGTTTAAAACACCTTAAAAGCATATTTAGATAAATGGGAAAAGTTTGAATAAAATAGAATAAAGTCTGAATAAAATGGTAAAGGTTTGAGTCTTTGAGTTAGTGAAACAGTGTTTATATTTTTCACTATATCTGTCCTAAGATACCAGGGACCTTAGCTTTTAAACCGTACACAAACACATAGACATTCCTTGATTAAGTAGATGGAAGTAGACAAAGTCATCTTTCTTAGTGCCCTAGAAAATTAGATGAACCACAAAACTACCCAAATTTTTTAAGATGCCATACCTAGTTTATTTGTATTTTAATTTAAGCAGTTATAAATTATTATGTAAAATTAATCATTAATGTAATGGTCAACTTATTTTTTTTTTAGGCTTTTTTTCCTAAATTAGAGAAAAAGACATGATCTGGGTTAAATGTCATACCCACATTCTTCCACTGTTAAAAACAGAGTGTGCTTCAACTTATTCAAACAATTACTAGGAGATTCCAATTCCATATGATTTTAATCTATGTTTCTCACTTCAGTATGAGGACATTTCTTTCTTTTAACATGTATCTGTAAATGGGAACTAACTGTGCTTCTTTATTATAACAATAATTTGTACACATTTAATAAATGATATTGAATAGATATTTGAGTTTCTCCTCAAAATTTCCCTCATGAACAAACACTGATTGCAGGTCTTGATGGAAGAGTACAAACTTGCTGTCTTGTGAAATACAGCCTACCAGGGTACTGCGGGATCTATTAAATCACCTTGGTTTTTATTCTGCAGCCTGAATTACCAGCTCATTTACTTGTTCTTCCTTCAATTTCTTAAAGATTTCACCTGTTAAATTGCTCTCCCTTTGATCCTACCCTGCTTTTCACAATCTAATTAAAATGTGAAACCAAAAAATTGATTTCCAGAGAGTGAAATGTTTTTTGAGTTTGTACATTCACTAAATCATACAGTTGGAAGCATTCGTGTATGTTTGTAAGGGTAGCTTCTTCTCAACTCTTCTGAGGGCAATGACTTTCTTTCTGACATAACTCATTCTCAAAAGTGATTCTGATTTATTATTAGATCAAGCCATTAGCATTTAATATTACATAATGGTCTCTCAAAAATGGAATTGTTAGAGAATAGAATTAAATATTTGTAAACATGACAAAATTCTCACTAGGCTTTCATAGTAGCTGAAACACTGAGAGTGAATTTCATGATAAAGACAGTGCCATGGGCATATCTGAGTCCCTGTGTCTAAAAAGCAAATGGTACAAATAATTTCTAAATGGGCTCTTAAAAACTATTTGTTGGAGAGTTATGAAACTTTCAGGGTAATCTCTAAAGTTAACTGTGATTATTATAAATATATAGAGTGTTTGGACTGTACTCATAATAAGTCATTTTTAATAAGCTGCTTTTAGAACTCAGGTTAACCTTTGCTCTGTAAAATGTTGAAATACAAGAATTCAAGGCACAAAAGATCACTAGAACTAGAATTTTCCTAGAACTGACTGTAGGATTATTTGTTTGAAGGCTTGTATTCCTAAATTCAAAAAGATGAAAATATAAGTAGGATTCATTACTTTTCTAAGTCCCCTAGAAACCACATTAGATGGTGCCAGAAACCACATTAGAATCTTCTCTGCAATGTCTGAAAAGGTACACTCCATGCCATGAAAATATCAAGAAGCATTCAAGTGTACACAAATGTTGCACCCCTATGCAAATGGGCTTCTTTGCTACCAGAATACTGAGAACTTTGTTACTGGATTTCTGTTCTAACTTGTATTTTTTGATATAAATCCCCAACAATGTGCCATTTGGAATTAACTCACTGTAACCCAATTATAAAGTTAACAAACATTCTTCATCATACGGTTATTGGTTATTTTACCAATTAACTATAAAGAAAAATAGGAGTAAATTTTTGCCATACACTATATAGTAAAACCAAAAAATTCTGTCTAGGCTTATAGAAAAGTACTAGCCTATGCAAATAAAACATGAACAAGACAGTCTCTTACATGCTACCAATAAGCTATCTAGTTCTTTTTCTTTTACTTTTTTTTTTTTTTTTTTTTTTTTTGGAGGGTGGTGGACTGCAACTGTGGCATGTGGAAATTCCTGGGCAAGGAATCAAACTCGTGCAATAGCAGTGACCTGAGCCACTACAATGACAACCTCAGATCCTTAACCTCACTGTGCAAAAGGGAATTCCTAGCTCTTCTTTTTAGAACGTGTTTTGTATTATCCAGCTTAAGAGACTTAAATGAGGGAGTTCTCCTGCAGTGGGGTTAAGGATCTGGCATCACTGCAGCAGCTCTACTCCACGCTGTGGTGTGGGTTCAATCTCCAGCCTGGAAATTTCTGCATGGCAGAGGCACAGCCAAAGAAAGAAAAAAGAAAAAAAAAAAAAGATTTAAGGGAGAGGAGAAAAGAACTCCTTTCTTCCTTGGCTATCATAAAACAGTACCAATAATTACCAAATGTGTTGTTTTTAACTCTTATCTAAAACATCACAAATCTGATTTTGTGTTTTTTCTCTTAGAGTTTACATGCCCACTTTGGCTGAAGGAGTACATCTCTGCACCCAGGACAAACTCATAGTGTGCATTTAGGATCATAGACACAGGCCCATACAGTATTTATTTATGGATATGTTACTTTACACTTAAAAATAACTAACATATTTTTATAATAAAAAGCATTATGCGGAAAATGATTAACTTGAACTGGATAAGCATTTTTTAATGCTTTTGTCCTTGCATTTTCAGAGATTTAAAAGAAATACTTTTTTATAAAATAAGTAGTACATTCCCTTCATAACAAGAAAGTATTACATTTCAATAGTTAAAGGTTCACATAATAGCTTTTGTAATAATTATGGATTTTTAAAAGTTTTTGTTTTAAATTATTTAAAATTTTTGCTTTAGATTTTGTTTATTTGGGGAGGTAATGGAGAAATAAGGTATACATTTCAAAAGATTTAAAAAGGGGGATATAAATGTCTCACCCATGGGTGTCCAGATTTTCTTCTCAGAAATAATTATATTCAATTCCTTGAGTATCCATTTAGAGGTATTTTATGCAAATATGAGAAGTATTAAAAAGATTTAAAGTGGATATTCTGTCATGCCAAGGAAAGGAAATATATTTTAATAGCATATATATTTCCATAATTACTTTTTATCTTCCAAACACAGGTTTTAAATGTTTGCTTTATATAAAATGTATTCCATGATATATTTTTAATCTTCATTTTCTTAGATGTTATTGAAATTATAAAGATATTTATTGTAATGAATATATTGTATAATATTTCACTGTTTTATATTTTTTTATGAAGCTCCTTCATAATTAAGTAGTTTCAGCAGTTTTTTTAAATTAGTCTTCAGAGTGATTGCACTTTAACTATAGCTGAATTTTTTTGTATACATCATAGTTTTTATTTATTAATCATTGATTCTCAGAATTGTGGGAATTTGTTACACTCCGTTAATAGAATATATTATACATACACTGTACTCATATACTAACTTGTTTTCTTATTTTTTAAACACTTAGCAAATGCGGATTAGGAGGACGAGCTGAGAATAAAAAATATCAGTTGTCATTTTGTTTCAAAATCTTTGAAAATCAGTGTTAATTAGATTATATTTCATAAAATCATTCACAATTCTGTCATTTAAATTCTATTACTTAAATATACCATCTATAAAGTTTTCGAAGTTAATATACTATATTTACATGTGAAGCATATTTTGATTAATGTAAAACAATGACATTAGAACATTGCCTCATGCCATATTCAAAATAAATTCAAAATTTATGAAGTAACTAAATGTGAGACTTGAAACCATAAAAATCTTAGAAGAGAACACTCTTTTACATAAACTATACCCCAATTTTTTAATCTGTCTCCTAAGGCAAAAGAAATAAACAAGAAATAAATAAATGTGGCCTAATTAAACTGAAAAGCATTTGCACAGCAAAGGAAAACACAGACAAAATGAAAAGGCAACCTCTGAATGGAGAATCTACTTGTAAATATTATGATGGATAAGGGGTTAATATCCAGTACACATAAACAACTCTTACAACCTTACATCATAAAAACACAACCCAATTTAAACATGGGCAGAACACCTGAATAGATATTTTCAAGAGATCACATACAGATAATCAATGTAAACATGAAAATATGCTCAACATGTGAGTCATCAGAGAAATGAAAATTAAAACCATTTTGAGATATAACCTCACAACTATCAGAATTGTTATCATCAAAAAGTCCACAAACAGGATTTACCTTGTGGCACAGCAGGTTAAAGATCCATCATTGTCACTGTAGTGGCTTGGATAGCTGCTGTGGTATGAATTCAAACCCTTGCCTGGGAACTTTAACATGACATGGGTGAATGCCCCCCCCCCCAAAAAAAAACACCTTAAAAAAAAGACCACAGAGAACAAATGTTGGCAAGAAGGTTAAGAAAAGTGAAACCTCCCACACAGTTGGTGGGCATGTAAATTGGTGCAACTATAATGGAAAACATTATGGAAGTTCTTCAAAACACTGAAAATAGAACAATCGTATGAGCCAGAAATTCCACTATTGGGTATATATCAAGAAAACAAAAACACTAGCTTGAAAAAATATATATACCCAAGGTTCATAACAGCACTATTTACAATGGCCAAGATATTGAAGCAACCCATGTGCCCTTAAACAGATGAATGTATAAAGATGATGTAATATTTATATTTTAAAATATTACTCAGCCATAAAACAGAATGAAATTCCTATATTTACACAATGTAGAAAAGTGTACTATGCTAAGTGAAATAAATCAAAAAGAAAGACAATACTCTTTGCTAAAATTTACATGTTGAATCTAATAAAGAATACAAATTAATGTTTATAGCAAAACATAAGCTAGTGGTTAGGACTGGGGAGGGGGAAGAGAAAAATTGGGGTATGGGATTAAGAGATACAACCGTTATAAATAAAATAGATAAGTAACAAATATATACTGTAAAGCACAGGGAAATATAGTCATTATTTTAATAGCCTTAATGGGAGTTTAATCTATAAAAATATTTAATCACTATATTTTACACCTGAAACTAATACAACATTGTAAGTTGGCTATAATTCAATAAAAATTATACTTCCAATCATTTGCTAATACAGAAATGATTTCATAAACACTAAATATTTGACAGCCTTTGTACAAATAATCTATAAACATAAAGTACCTTTAAAATGTATTTATACAATAGCTTAAAGACTTAAGGATAAGACATGACACCATAAAACTCCTAGAAAAGAATACAGGTAAAACATTCTCTGCCATAAATTGTACAAATGTTTTATTAGGTCAGTCTCCAAAGACAATAGATATAAAAACAAAAATAAGTAAATATGACCTAATCAAACTTACAAGCTTTTTATAGCACAGGAATAATTTCAAAAAAGAAAAAAAGAAAAGACAACTTACAAAATGGGGGAAAATAGTTGCAAATGATGCAACCAACAAGGGCTTTATTTCCAAAATATATAATCACCTCATACAACTCAACAACAATAAAAAATAGACAACCCAATTGAAAAATGGGCAGAAGACCTAAGTAGACATTTCTCCAAAGAAGACATATGGATGGACAATAGACACATGAAAAGATGCTCAATATTGCTAATTATTAGAGATATATGAATCAACACTAAAATAAAGTACCACATCGCACTGGTCAGAATGGCCATCATTAACATGTCTACAAATAACAAATGCTGGAAAGGGTGTGGAAAAAAGGGAACCCTCCTACATCGTTGATGAGAGTGGAAATTGATACAACCACTATGGAAAGTAGTATGAAGGTTACTCAGAAACCTAAAAATAGGACTAACATAAGATCCAGCAATCCCACTCCTGGGTATATATCTGGACAAAACTATAATTCAAAAAGATACATACACCACAGTGTTCACTGCAGCAATATTTGCAATAGCCAAGACATGGAAGCAACCTAAATGTCCATTAACAGAGAAGTGGATAAAGAAGATGCAGTACATATATACACAATGGAATATTACTCAGCCATTAAAAAGAATGGAATAATTCCATTTGCAGCAATATAGATGGACTTAGAGATCATCATACTAAGTGAAGTAAATTGGACAGAGAAAGATGGATACAAATAACTTATTTGCAGAAGAGAAACAGACTTATAGACTTCGAAAACTTATGGTTACTAAAGGGGTAACAGTGGGAGAGGGATGGATTGGGGGCTTGGGACTGGCATATGCACATAGTGGTATATGGAATGATTGGCCAGCGGGGACCTGCTATATAGCACATGGAACTCTACCCAACATTCTGTGATAACCTATATGGGAAAATATTATGAAAAAGAATGTATGTATATGTATAACTAAATCATTTTGTTGTACAACAGAAATTATTGCAACAGTGTAAACCAACTATAATTCAATAATACTTGAAGTTTTTTTTTTTAAAAAAGATCTGAGAACTACACATTTTGACCAACAGCTATGAAAGGATCAACTGAGACATCATTTGAACTATTGGAGAGTAAAGTAAAAGAACCAGTAGAAGTTAATTAGGAAAAATAGTGATACAACCTAGCTGCTACATCCCATCACTAAACCCAAAGCTAGAACTACAAAAGAAGAAAGAGGGATGCTAATGGATCTTAAAAACAATTGTAAAAATTGTGCAAGTACTGTAGAGAGACAGAAAAAGTGTTAAAGGAAAATAACTTTGGTAGCCAAACAATTTTCTTTTAAGTGAAAGAGTAAATAAAGATATTACCAATAATAAAAAAGATACATACACCCCTATTTTCATAGCAGTGCTATCCACAATAGCCAAGACATAGAAACAGCCTAAATGTCCACTGACAAGATGAATGGATTAAGAAGATGTGGTAAATGTACATAAGGGAATACTACTCAGCCATAAAAAGAACAAAATAATGCCATCTGCAGCAACATGGATGGAACTAGAGACTCTCATACTAAGTGAAATAAGTCAGAAAGAGAAAGACAAATACCATGTGATATCACTTCTATCTGGAATCTAATATATGGCACAAATGAACCTATCTACAAAACAGAAACCAATTCACAGACCTAGAGAACAGACCTGTGGTTGCCAACGGGGAGAGGGGAATGACTAGGACTCACTGGGAGTTTCTGGTTAGTAGATGCAAACTATTACATTTGGAACGCAAAAACAATAAGGTCTTACTGTATGGCACAGGGAATCATATACAATCTCCTGAGATATACCATGATGGAAGATGATATAAGAAAGGGAATACATACACACACACACGACTCGGTCACCTTGCTATACAACAGAAGATGGCAAAACATTGTACGTAAACTATACTTTAATAAAAATTTCTAAAATGTACCTTATTTCAACTCTGGATTTATTTCTAATATTAATGCTGACATCTACATGTTGTATTTATATAAAAATTCTTTTAAGATGTTATTTCACTTGAGCTCTTAAACAATTGTTTCATTCTGAAAGTAGGGTGGATCCACAGAGTTCTCTTCAAGCCCATTATTTGGTTTCATAGGTTTTGTTTTTAATTGAGAACATTTGGAAATGATAATTTTTCTAAATGGTGAATTCCCTTCTTCTCTACACAGTTTCATCTGATCCTAATTCAACTTACTAGTTCAGGAAGAAGTGAAAAAGCTTTGGTAGAAGCATGGGCTGCTAAGCAAGAAAATAGGTGGGTGAAAAAATAGATAACAGATAAATAGAGGGAGATAGGGATGTAGAGACATAAGTACATGGGCTAAGTACAGATACCTATGTATCTATGCTACCCTACATCTATCTATCTATCTATCTATCTATCTATCTATCTATCCATCTATCTATCTATCATCTATCTATCTATCATCATCTATGTAAAAGAATCTTATATCAGAAATCTCAGATGTATAGAACTGATTTGCTTATACTCCATTCACAGGATCTTTTCTTCAGCATCTTGCTCATTGTTGTTCTAATGTTTTCTCTCTAATCTCTTTTCAATTGCACTCCTCTTCCTAACATTGACACCAACTCCCATAGATTGAATTTATATCTTAACATTGACACTAACTCCCATAGATTGAATTTATATCTAAGTTATAGATGTGTACACATAAATATTCAAGGTACTATTTGGAGGTTATTTATATAAATTTTGATGGTTTTCATCATTTCTGGTTATATATATATTAGGACTGAAGTTCCCAGGCTAGGGGCTGAAACAAACCTGCAGCTGCTGGCCTACACCACAGCCACAACAACACTGGATCCAAGCCACATCTTTGACCTACACTACCGCTTACAGTTACAATGGATCCTTAGCCTACTGAGCAAGGCCAAGGTTTGAATCTGCATCCTCATGGATACTAGTTGGGTTCGTAGCCCACTGAGGCACAATAGGAACTCCTAGTTCAATATATTTTATTTTATTTATTTATTATTATTATTATTTTTTGTCTTTTTAGGGCCACATCCATGGCATACTGGGGTTCCCAGGCGAGGGGTCCAATTAGAGCTGCAGCTGCTGACCTACCCCAGAGCCACAGCAACAAGGGATCCAAGCCACGTCTGTGACCTACACCACAGGTCACAGCAACATCAGACCCTTAACCCACTGAGCTAGGCCAGCGATCATTAACCGCTGAGCCACCAAGGGAACTCCTGGTTCAATATATTTTAAACCAAGTTTTCCTAAATATATGTTGTTCTTACTTCAGAATTGCTGCAAAATTAATCATATCTATATAACATGTTTTACTTCAACATTCTTTATGAAACACTAAGATGTATTCAATACTTTCCTGTCATAAACAACATGTAGCCAAAACTTTCTGTGCAGTAGGGTACATTTTTTGGGCTGCCTATGTGTGACCTCACCTACAGCTGTCATGTAAAGCCCCCATGCCTGTAAGTCACATCCCACATCAAGAAAAAAATGTTCTTTCTGTTTTCTACTTTATGATAAGCAGAAGAAGCTTGTTCAGTCAGTAACTGTGGAGAGTTGACACCCAGGAATTACCCTAAACAGGTGAAAGGCTTAAGTGACCAGAACCTAGCCCTGCAGAGGCCAACTCTAAAATATAAGCTTCATGCTTCCTCAGATGAGTATCAGCAGAATTCAGCTATACTCATCCACAAATGTACCTAGCTCCATAAAACATACCTTGCTATTTTTTCTTCCTTCCCTGGCAAAATCTTCCTACTCATTTTCTCCAGATTCAGTCAGTTTCACTCAAGTCTTTGTCATAGGCATTGAAAGGAATCAGTTGAAGATACAGTATTATAACAGACATTCTGATATCCCTGAGAATATATGTTGGACTGAAGATTGTAGGGAGTGAATGTAGTGAATGTAAAATACTGGATGATTGTATTCAATGCTCTACCCCTCCCTGTTACAGAATTATTTACTCTTGCTCTTGGTCACATGACCTCCCAGTGAGCCTTCCACTCCAGTAGAAGAATATATTACCTTTTGTCACTAATGTTGGGATTGGTCATGTAGCTAGAAATTCTAAGGGGATTTTAGTGGCCAAGATGGAAACAGAGGCTCAAATGTGCTTGCATGATTCTTCTTTACCTCTTCTGCTAATTTTTTTCAGTATATTTTGATCTAGTCCATTTACATATATATAAATATACATAGTATACTATATACATATATAATTTAATTTGGACTTTGAGGATCTTGTGTATCTTTCTTGATTTTTGATAAGGTTTTCCTATATGTTTTCTTCTATTGATTTCATTATTTGACTTTCATGATCAAAGTAATATGGACTTTCGTTTCATGTGGTTGGAGATAGACTGCCAGCTTTACTTTTCTTTATCAGTTCTCTTCCATTGCAAAGTGACATCACAGACATATTTAAACCAAGGTTTCAAAATACTTTTATCTTTTGCTGAGCTCTTTATTATGTTCCAATTGGCCCACCATCCCTGCATTAACACTGCACATTTTTACTGCTGCAGCTTTGTAGTGTTTCTTAAATAGTGGGTGGAGCAGGCTTCACTTTCCCAATCCCACTCCTTGGTAAATCTTTTACAAAGTACTTTTATCAATTCATAGACCTTTTTTTTTTTTTTTTTTTTCCCTCAATCTTTTTAGGGTCGCACCTGAGACATATAGAAGTTCTCTGGCTAGGGGTCAAACTGGAGCTGCAGCTGCCAGCCTATGCTGCAGCCAGAACAACCCAGATCTGAGCCATAGTCTGTGACCTACACCACAGCACACAGCAACACCAGATCCTTTAATCTACTGTGTGAGGCCAGGGATCGAACCCATGTCCTCGAGGATACCAGTCAGGTTCATTACTGTTGAGAGATGATGGGAACTCCAATTCATAGATTTCTATAATTGCTTATTAATTTCAGAATCAGTTTTTCACAATCCTTTAAAAATTCTGCTTGTTTAGTGAGTGAAATTGCATTGAGTTTTATAATAATTGGGGGGACATATTTTTAAGATATTTTTCATTGTAGTTGATTTTGATGTTCTGTCAATTTCTGTTATATGGCAAAGTGGCCCAGTCATACATACATACATATATATGTTCTTTTTTCACATTATCCTCCATCATGTTCCATCAGAAGTGACTAGATAGACTAGATATAGTTTCCTGTGCTATACAGCAGGATCTCATTGCCTATCCACTCCAAATGCAATAGTTTCCATCTACTAACTCCCAAATCCCGGTTCATCCCACTCCTGCACCCCTCCCTCCCCTCTTTGGCAACCACAAGTCTGTTCTACATGTCCATGAGTTTACAATTTTAAAGATAATTTTGATGGATTTTTTAAATGTCAGCCACATCACTATAGTTTCCCCATTCTATTCATAATCCTGTATGTGTGCCGTTCTCTCCACTAGGAAGAGCCCCCAGCATACTCTGCTCATGTAATTTCTACTCTTCATATATGGCTCATTTCAATCCTTATTTCATAAAGGATACCATTTCTTTAACATTTACTATATAAAATGTCCCTATTCATATCCAATAAGTATCATATATTCTGCAGCCAGACATTTGGTACCCTAAGGGTCATCATTCTTAACAAAGTAATGTAGTGTATACTAATATCTACTGCTATAACATTTTCAAGGATTAACTTTACCTTATATCTTTTTTTACCCTTAAATGTTCTCAAAATAGACATGAAAAGGTAAATATTCAAGCTTATAAAATATAGTCTATACTGACTGCTTACTTATGTGCCAGGCAGTTGGCACAAAGACCTAAAAATTATATATTTTGTATAAGTATATAATATATAAATGTGTTACATATAGTGGCAAAATTATACAGTGGCTTGAATATTTAAGATGCTAAAAGATTATAAAATATAAAATTATTTTAAGTGTGCTGAGCACAAAACTGACTTTCTTAATCATTCAAAGAAAGCTGTCTAAATCCAAAGTTTTGCTCATGCCTATTCTGAAGTACAGAAATTTGGAGGAAAATAATAGCATTACAAATTACATTAAAATTTAATAAAGTGTTGGGTTTTTTTCAGCAAGGACTTGCTTTGAAGTAAAAGATATTTCAGGTCTTACATATTACCACAAAATCATCATTAAAACATTCTTTGAAGTTCCAGATGTTTGCTAATTCCAGAAACTATACTTTGACGTGATACAAAACCACTTAAATCACTTTAAGAATTTTCTGTAAAGTCTAAAATCTCAAAAGAGTCCCAAATTTAAATATATTTTTCATTCATAGACAAAAATTTACAACTTTTCATCTGTCTTTTATAGTAATTCTAGCTCAATGCAGAAAAGCACATAACAGCATAATCTTAGTTACTAAGTAATGTCAGAAAATAAAACAACAGCTAAGAGAAAAACATTACATTCATATTGATAAGAAAAATTAGTAAACAATCTTTATCTTAAAAAAAACAGTTCCATGTAATGCATGAGTAATACCTACTTTTAGTGTTCTTGATTATTTATATTCTCAACAGAAGTTCTTTTTATTTCAAAGTGTAATCTTTATATCTTCTTTCACATGTTTTGCTATGAAATTTCCAAACATTCTGAAAAGTTAAAATAGCACTCTGTACATACACCTACTACCGCTTCTATGATGATTAGATTTTTATATTTTCACTTTAGGATACATCTATTATTCTTCAAATTATGCTTTATCTAGCATTCTTCAATGATCATATTTTTAATATATTTCATATACTTTATTCCCAAATACTTTAGAATGCATACATAAAATTAAGTTTAATATTTTGTGGAGCAACATTTACATACAGTGATATGCCCAAAACTTAAACGCACATAAATACAATTGCCAGGAACCTTAGTCTTTCTTGTTTTGGCTCTAAGTTTTGCATCCTTATCCTACACCAGATGTCCCTGTTTCACTATAATTCATATATTCTAAATGGCAGAAATCACAAAGAATCATGTTGTTCCCTAGTCCTTGGCCAATCTGCTGCTTATTCTCATCAGGATACTAATATGTCATTTAGCTTTGTACTAGGCTGTTCTGTCACTTTCTTACAGGAATATTGAACCAAAGCAGGCAGCCATTAGCATTTAGTAGTAACAGAGGAAAAGAGAAACAAACACAAAATGCCAAAGCCTAAGATAATTAATCCCTAAATGAAAGGTCATTTATAATTTGGGTATACAAAAGTGACATTGCTAAAATTAATCATCAGAACCTCATATACAGGATCCATTTTCCTGACAAAAGGTAGCCTACCTCTCCCTGGGTTGTATTAATGTGTGCTATTAAAAGCAGCATTGTTAGCCTAAAGGCATCGTCTATTGCTAATGTGAAATGTTGCCCTAGGTTTACAAAGGATAATTCTTGACTGTTAACAGGCCACCCTATAAAATCAATTACCTTGGCTCTAAATAAAATTTTAGTGGCTTTATAAATAATTAAAACTATAGGATATATAGTACTTGAACATTTCCATCGACCTCAAGAATAATTTTGTCATTGCAGTCTTATGCCTTCATTAAAGAGTATTTTTCATAAAACTTAAAAAGTGTTAAAACAATTCTTAAAATTTTAATATCTACAAACATGTCACTTCTTTAATTTCTAGACAGTTCTCTATTCAGACAATGTTAACATAATTTACAAGCCAAACCACTTATCACAATTCTTTCAATGTGTTTAGGGGAGCACACGATAAATATGAAAAATGTTGCCATTACACTATACATAAAAAATCTTTTTCAAGTTATCAGAGTGAATCAAATTCTTAGCGAATATAAAACACCATTAGTTTGCTTATATGTACAATATGAGTAGAATAATAATGTAAGTATGATGATATATCCTTTATGAGCAGTTGAATGATGCCAAAAAGTTCAACAAGCACCATTTACAAATAAAGTACTAAACCTAACAGTTTATTAGTTAATTTCAAAAAGGAATGTTCCTAAGATTTAGAATTTAAATATCTAGTATTTTATGAATTCTAATTCTTCATAACCCATTTTTCTTTATTATCTTTTACTTTTTGCTTTTTACAAAGTAATTGCCACCCTAAGTATAAATCAGATGGTCTAGACTATAAGACTGAGCTCCAGGGCTCAGGTTTATGTGTATTTGGTGAAGTCAGTGCAGAATTTTAAATATGTGATCTCTTTTGCCCTTGTAATTATTGAGTGCAATAAAATCTAAGGCATTATTTCATTCCTGCTATGCAATTCCCACATTTCAAAACTATTGAAATCAATCTGCATCTTGTCAAATAATACCAAAATATATGTAACAAAAAGGTGCCAAATAAAGTAATACAAAGAGAGGAGGATAAAAATTGTTCACACACCTATAGTTTTATTCCATTTGGGGACAAGAGTGTAGTAGTTTTATTTAGAAGTAAATTAAGATGATAAAATTTCTTTATTATTATTATTACTTTTTCATAAAGTAATAAAATGGAATCATTACTAATAAATAATTGAAAAGAAGTGCATTCTTCCAAAAAAATCCCAGCAAAACAATTTAAATTAACTATTATCTAAAACAAAGTAATAGTTGTCTTTTTGTTTTCTTTTGTATTTCCTTTGCCATGCAAAAGCTTGTCAGTTTGAATTCAGTTTGAGTAAGTTCCAATGGTTTATTTTTGCTTTTATTTCTGTTGCTTTGGGAGACTGACCTGAGAAAACATATGTAAGGTTGATGTCAGAGAATGTTTTGCCTATCTTATCTTCCAGGAGTTTAATGGTGTCTTGTCTTATGTTTGAACCTTTAAGCCATTTTGAGTTTATTTTTGTGCATGGTATGAGGGTGTGTTCTAGTTTCACTGATTTGCATGCAGCTGTCCAGGTTTCCTAGCAATTCTTGCTGAAAAGACTGTCTTTTCTCATTTTATGTTCTTGCCTCCTTTGTCAAAATTAATTGACCATAGGTGTCTGGATTTATTTCTGGGTTCTCTATTCTGTTCCATTGGTCTGTATGTCTGTTTGGGTACCAGTACTACACCGTCTTGATGACTGTGGCTTTGTAATATTGCTTGAAGTCTGGGAGAGTTATGCCTCCCGCTGGAGGCACCTTAGAAAACTATACATAGAACTACCATATGATCCAGCAATCCCACTCTTGAGCATATATCCGGACAAAACTTTCCTTAAAAAAGATACATGCACCCACATGTTCACTGCAGCACTATTCACAATTGCTAAGACATGGAAACAACTCAGATGTCTATCAACAGATGTTTGGATTAAGAAGATATGGTATATACACACAATGGAATACTATTCAGCCATAAAAAAGAACAAAAGAATGCCATTTGCAGTAACATGGATGGAACTAACTAAGTCAGAAGGAGAAAGACAAATGCCATATGATATCACTTATATATGGAATCTAATATATGGCACAAATGAACCTTTCCACAGGAAAAAAAAAATCATGGACTTGGAGAAGAGACTTATGGTTGCCAAGGAGCGGGGAGGGAGAGGGACAGATTGGGAGCTTGGGGTTAATAAATGTAAACTATTGCTTTTGGAATGGATTAGCAATGAGATCCTACTGTGTAGCACTAAGAACTATGTCTAGGTACTTATGATGGAGCATGATAATGGGAGAAAAAAGAATGTGTACATGTATGTGTAACTGGGTTACTATGCTGTACAGTAGAAAAAAAAATTGCATTGGGGAAATAACAATAAAAAATTTAAAAATAAAATGAGGTAATAGCTTTTTTTTATTTGTTTTAACTTTCCTATGTTTACTCAGCAATGGTCTTCTAGGCATTGTAGCATTTCATTTTTAGGAAACAGCAGGAAGAGTTGTAGGGGGTGAAGCTCTGTATGTTAATAGAAACTTTAAAGCAGACTAGAAATAAAAATGCTACTCATTCAACCATTCACTCCTTTATCCTGAAAATTGTCTCTTGATTTAGTTTGTAAGTGGATTTTGTAGTACACGCCAGGCAAACTACCCTGCCCCTGAAGCTGATTTATTCATGAACCAAACCTAGAGATGGGAGTTGGCCCAATTCAGCCTGGGAAGAAGGGTGCATATATGGATGGAAGCCAACTTTGCTTAAGAGCCTCCTCTGTCCTCTCTTTTTTGCTAAAACTGCTTATGATTTTAATTTCTCCTTTGTTGAGCATTCCTAGATGATAAAGAATTATGTTATAGCATTAAGGAATATTTGTAAACTAAAAAGTAAAGTGTTAGGCTGTTTCGACTTGCACATAACAGGTATAAAGAAATGTCACAATAATTAGGTATGTGGCTGAACCACAAGACTCCATTTTATAGCTCCCTCTTAGGCCTGCAGTCCTACCCCTTTCCCCTTTCTACATGACAGAGCTTTAGCCTCCTCACAAGGAATGCCCCCAAGTCAGATAAATTTCGAAATAGATTTTACCAGTGTCTTCATCTGATATGAAAACAGGAAGGATGTCTTATGCTGATGAAGATGGTTAATGATCACAAGACCCCCAGGGGGAGGAAAAACCTCCTGTTCCATTCAGTACCAGACAGGCTTCTCTCTAGTAGTCAGATTCTATTTTGAGCTTTGGCCTATTTAAATTCCCCAGAACTCCTTTTGGCAGCTGGGAGTGCAGCTGCAAATGCCTCTGGATCCTTGTCTGCCTTATCTTGCACGTATGTTAGTTATTCACAACAGACTTCGCGAAAGCACTTTAGGGAGGAGCCTGTTTCATTTTTTTGATCTTCAACTTACTTCTCAGTTCAAAGGATATTACTCAATATCTCCTCATTAGTCAATGCTTTCCAATATTAGTCAAATTTCACTGAAGCCAACAGCAGGGTCCAAATACTGGCTCTGTCTTTTGCCATTAGGCAATATTAAAGAATTTTTGAATCCACATATGTAAAAACAATTACAATTATTGAACTTATTTCACAAAGCCATTGTGAGAGGTAAATTAAAAAATTGTGTACTTAGGAGAGTCAGAGCCATAGCATGCACTCTGATTTATACAAGATTCTAGAAAGAACAAGTTAAGAGGTAACTAAAACAGAAGCCAAATGTATAACTTTGTATAAACAGAAACTGCATATCATATTTGTCTTTAGATCTTAATATAGTGGACATGACTTCATGTAATTTTATGTCATTCTCATCCTTCTTTCTGCTGAACTTGCAAGAGAATGTTTTTGTTCAGAGGCTCTTAGAGGATGATTTTCTTTAAGATAGGCCCTAGTTCAGAAGAGGATCTATAGCTCTTACAGAGCCTAGATTCCTGAAATACCCTTGAGGCTTCAGGAATAAGCCAAAAAGGCCTGTATGTGGATTTGCTGATTAATGAATAAGTTGATAAACATATTTATTCACTCAAAATCAAATATTCACTTTGCACCTCATCCTCTAGGAGGTTATATTCCAAGGCTAGGCAGAGACAAAGCAAATATTAGAAAATGATACAATCTTGCTATGGTGGAGATCTTAGCTGAGGTTGAAACACATCAAAAAGTCCCCAACTGTATTACAGACCATCAGGGAGAAAGGAAGTGCCAGAGAATGAACAGCTGTTACCTAATGAAATGTGAAGAAAAGGGAATGTATGAGGCAGAGGAACAGTATATACAAAGGGAAATGCTTCACTATAATTGGAAAATTAAGTGCAAGTTAGTAGATGGAGTAATAGACATGGAAGAGAAAATTTAAAGTAACTGACACTAACTGTAAGGCCACACAGTGACCAAGAGACATCTACAGATATTTGGTTTCAGAGCTCTACACAAGAGAGGCTGTTAGCATGCGATCTGGCATGAAGAGGAGAGTCTGGTACGGAAAGTCAATACTACTTGCTATGAAAACAAGAGTTGCCTAAAATTGTTCTGCTTTCACTCTGGAAAGCTGTTAAGACAGGAACTAGCATCTAACTCAGAGACTTAAAAACAAGAGAGCATGAAACAGCTAAATACGAGGTCTACCTAACAACATCCTTCCACATAAATACTGACTACCAGAAAGGACAAGAAATACTCAAGCTGTAATATTGGATGTAGGTGGGGGAATGGCAGAGGGATAAGCATGGATCTACTTTGTTTTTTTTTGGCCAAACTAATAAACTGGACTACGTTCTTAGAGCAACATGAGAGATTTCAGCTTTTTCTTCTCTTTATTTTTTTAAATTTTTTTTGTCTTTTTTTGTTTGTTTGTTTTTTTAGGGCTGCACCCATGGCATATGGAGGTTCCCAGGCTAGGGGTCCAATCGGACTGTAGCAGCTGGCCTACGCCAGAGCCATAGCAACACCAGAGCCAAGCTGCATCTGCAACCTACACCACAGTTCATGGCAATGCCGCATCCTTAACCCACTGAGCAAGGCCAGGGATCGAACCCACAACCTCACGGTTCCTAGTTGGATTCGTTTCCACTGCGCCATGATGGGAACTCCAGATTTCAGGTTTTTAAACAAAGATTAAAAATGATATCATTTGCCTTAAAAAAGATCATTCTGGAAGCAACGTGGAAGACTTACAGGAGGCATCAAGACCAGTTTTATGTTTATACCATGATCCTGGTGAGAAAAGTTTAGAGACAGAGCTAAGACATACTGCATTGATGCATTTCTAGAGAAAGTAAAAGGAATTTATTATACTGCAGTAGGACCTTTAGGGCATTAGAAGTCAATGTGTCCCTCTTCCCTAACCTCCAACAAGTTCACTGCCATTGATGATCATGTTTGTACCTTTGAATTGTAATTTCTGTTTTAAAAAGAATAGAGGCATTTAATTGACCATGAGTCCAAAGGAAAGATCATGGCAATAGAGCATAGTATGATTCAGGGTCCTTGAATACTGGACTGTATTCATGACAAGAATTTACTAATGCTCACTCATTAGTGATTGTAAATGTGACTTCTTTGAAGTCCAGGGGAATAAGAATGGGAGGTGAGAGCTGCACTGTGTATGTAGCTCCGGCCTAGTTCTGGTTCCTGAAGGGTGGTCTCAATCCTGTTGACTTGTGCCTTGTTGATAGGCATAGATAAAGGGCCTACAATAGGTTTAACAAACTGTAAATATCAACAAGTGGAACTGGAAGAAGAGAAAGAAGACCAATTCCTCATGGTAACTGCAGCACACAGACTGTTTATTAAAAGTATAATATTTCTTATCAAAGGCACAATCTAAAATCAACACAAATATAAACTAAAACGAAAGTAGTTCCTTCCTCTTTCTACCTTCCAATCCTGTTTTCAAAAGGATATCACCAGTCACTTATTCATATGTTTCATTAGGCATTAACTCTATGCTTCTAAATAATACGCTTATATTGTTATTTCTATTTTCATCCATTTTAGAATTATTATACTTACTTCCTTATAGAGGACTAAAATTTGTCTTTCATTTCCCACTGACCTCCCTTCCCCCATACTCCTGGTTAATTTATTTTGATGAATGAATCACCAATGTTTATTTTTTTTACATTTAAAAAAATATTGTTCACTGCAGAGCCAAGCAATTTACTACAATTACATTTTCTCACAGGTGCTGCTGCATTTCACTTTGTATAGAAACAATCACCTTGTTTTTCTTAGAATATTTGCTATCAGCAGAGCCATAATCACGTAAGTGCTCTATAACATCATGTATGCCATTGCCCCTTTCCCTTTATAGTTCCTTTTACAAAAAAAACCCAATAATGGTCACTGGCTGGAAGCATAAATTATGCCTGCATTTTTAAAATATTATATTTAAGTATGCTGTCTCCCAACCGGAAACAAAACTGAGTCTTTAGTAGCTCATTACGATGTTTCTCACGATGTAAGCTGTTTACAGTTTGAGGGTAGAAGGTAATACCTTTGAATTTCATGAGGGTGTGCCTGTTGCAGCACTTTTTGTTTACTGTGAGATAATTTCCTTCATCAGAATCAATAACGGCAAAGAAAGAATGCCAAAAGTCTGTCAGAAGCAGAATTTTATTTAGAATAAATGCTGATTTCAGTAAGAAAATACCACTGTCCTCTCTGTGATGGCAAGTATCTAATAGTTTTAATCTACCAACAATGTAGACGGCTATTTCCCAGGGGCAGGAATCAAACTGAAATTTTAGCATCAGTGTCTGCCCTTGGCAGATTAAGCAATCAACAGTGGCAAAAGCCAGATCATCCTTGCAGTGGAATTCAGTGAGTTGTAATTTTGCTGCTATGTGTACACTGGGCAAGGACTAGGTAGATGGGAAGTGAGCTATATTAACATTCACAAAATGTGTCATCTTGTATGTATGATTATGCTGATTTTTTTTTTTTTAATGGCTACATCCACAGCATGTGGAAGTTCCCAGGCCAGGGACCAAGTCCAAGCTGCAGCTGAGGAAATACTAGATCCTTTAATCCACTGTGCCAGGCCAAGGATCAAACCCATGTGTCTGCAGCAATCCAAGCTGCTACAGTCAGATTCTTTACCCACTGTGCCACAGTGGGAACTCCCAGTTTGCTTTTAAGTGAATGTCCTTTGTTAAGCACTAATGTGAAATATAGATATTTGCATATTTTAATTGATCCGAAAATATCCATCTATAAAGCTCTTCTCAGATATCCTTGGAACCAGTGTTTCCAGTCCTGTTCTTTCCACATTTCTACTTATCAATCTAAAACATTAGCAACATTTGTCTAAATTAGTTTAGATGAAACATTAGTCTAATAATCAGTTTACATGAGAAGGAACTATTCGAGCAGCTCTCTGCTATCAGGAGAAGGATGTGAGTCATAAAGGTGGAGAATGCTCTTTGCACATGCACATACCAGCTGAGATTAGCCAAAGCCTAGCCTGGACCAGTTGAAACTGACAATGCATGAGGAATGAATATTGATTGCTTAACATCACTGAAGCCATCAATTTTGTATCAATAGCTAACAGATACGAGAATTTTCTATCAATAGTAAACCAGTCCAGTGCCAACTGAGCTGTTCAGTAGCCTCCCCAGTAAGATTTTCTTTACCATTTTTCTTCGGGCACACTCCTATTTAGGGCTATAATGCTGCATTAATAAATTTCCTATTAGTGCCAGCATGTTGTTTAGAACCAAAAGGAAATTACTTTCTGGTCACAAAGAAATTTATGAGATTATGCTGTGGATTCAGGAAGAAGAGGCAATAAAAAGGAGTTGGTGTCACAGGCATGTGCACTCTGCACCCTAATTTTTATTGGTAGACTCCTGTGTTATTTGGGGTCCTCAATAATAATTAAATTTAATTGATAACAAGTGTCTAGCAATTCTTAAGACCTGGATTTTTTCCTGTGCAGAGATATACTAGGTAGTGGCTCTATTTCCCCTTGGGGAAGTATTGGAGGAGTAATTAAATCGCATATTCATTTTATAGTTAATTTTATAGCTTATTTTCTCAAGGATGCCCAGGCTTCCATTAAGAGGTATTTGAACTATCCTTGGAGTTCCCGTCGTGGCTCAGTGGTTAATGAATCCGACTAGAAACCATGAGGTTGTCGGTTCGATCCCTGCCCTTGCTCAGTGGGTTAACGATTCGGCGTTGCTGTGAGGTGTGGTGTGGGTCGCAGACGTGGCTCAGATCCCGCATTGCTATGGCTCTGGCGTTGGCCGGTGGCTACAGCTCTGATTCAACCCCTAGCCTGGGAACCTCCATATGCCGCAGGAGCGGCTCAAGAAAAGGCAAAAAGACAAAAAAAAAAAAAAAAAAAAAGGTATTTGAACTCTCCTATGTCTGAAATCTGGGTTAAAAAGACCAGTGATTTGCCGTTGCAAGAATATAAGTCCGATTTTTGACTGCTAGACCTAGGATTTTCCTGTTATAGATCAACTAATATTTTAATTCTCTAAGATCTACTTTATTCCTAAGGACATAAAAATCAGACCATCCTACTGAACTATGAAGAAAGGAAGTATATGGAAGCTTTGAGTTGTATGTCATTCTCATCCCTGGATGCTGAGAATGTGCACTGGCCATGCAATGATGTACCATGATTTATTTCTCACCCTTGGTGGTTTTTGCGTGTGGATTTAAACATACACAAATGCACACATATCCAAATAGAGAGATACAATTTATGGATTAACCAAATTCTTAACAACATCTTTATCCTATCCTAATTTTTTTTCCCTGTTACTTTGCAATCTGGTATAAATGCTGGTCACTGAATATATATATTGAATATATATAATGAACATCTATATCTATGGTCCTGAAAATGGTGATGATTTATCAGTAACTCAGAATCATGGAAATATAATTCATTTATCAAAATTTCCTCATATAATTTTGTCTGAAATGTAATTATTTCAAATAAGTTATACTTTTGTACTCTTAAAGCACATTGCTTTTTACTTCAGCTGAGCGTAAAATTTTTAATGATACTCTTTATTCAGCCAGAGTTTTACAAATATGAAAAGGACACATTGCCTTGGAAATATTTTTTCATTGTAAATATATTGTAGTTATTTTCTTTTGGCAAATAATGACTCCTTCCTCCATCTTTCCTCCTTCCTTCCTTCCTTCCTTTCTTTTCTTCTTTCTTTCTTTCTCTCTCTCTCTTTCTTTCTTTATTTCCTTGATTGCTTTTTGTATCCTTGATACTGTATTTGTCAAGAACTATTTCCCCAATAAAGTAATCATTACCTATTTTTATCCTGTATCTCATTGAACACAGCACTGTATCGAAAGAAGAAGTCACTGATAAGGAATCTTGAACTATTTGTAATGCCACTTGATTCTCCTTACAGGGATTTTAAGAAAACTATCATATTATTGAGGAGGCAAGTAATGAAATGAGGTGTTGGCACTACAAAAAAAGAAAATTATAGACCAATATCACTGATGAATACAGATGCAAAAATCCTCAACAAAATATTATCCAACTGAATCCAACAATACATTATTAGGATCATACACCATTATCAAGTGAGAGTTATCCCAGCAATGTAGGGATTCTTCAGTATGTGTAAATCAATCAGTGTGATATACCACATCAAAAAACTGAAGGAAAAAAAAGACATATGATCCTATCAAAAGATGTAGAAAAAGAAAAAAAAAAACATATGATCCTCTCATTAGATACAGAAAAAAATTCAACACCCATTTTTGATAAAAACTCTCCAGAAAGTGGGCATAGAGGAAACCTACCTCAAGACAATAGAGGCCATATATGACAAACCCACAGCAAATATCATCTCAGTTGTGAAAAGCTGAAAACTTTCCCCCTAAGAACAGGAACAAGACAATGATGTCCACCCTTACCATTTTTATTCAACAACTTCTGAAAGTCCTAGGCATAGTAATCAGAAAAGGAAAAGAAATAAAAGGATCCAAATTGGAAAAGAAGAAATAAAACTGTCATTGTTTTCAGACATGATACGCCACATAGACAATCCTAAAGCTATTACCAGAAAACTACTAGAGATCATCAAAGAATCTGGTAAATTTGCAGGATACAAAATTAATACACAGATCTATTGCTTTTTTTTTTTTTTTTTTTTTGTCTTTTTGCTATTTCTTTGGGCCGCTCCCGTGGCGTATGGAGGTTCCCAGGCTAGGGGTCAACTCAGAGCTGTAGCCGCCAGCCTACGCCAGAGCCACAGCAATGCAGGATCCGAGCCGCGTCTGCGACCTACACCACAGCTCACGGCAACGCCGGATCGTTAACCCACTGAGCAAGGGCAGGGACCGAACCCGCAACCTCATGGTTCCCAGTCGGATTCGTTAACCACTGCGCCATGACGGGAACTCCTATTGCATTCTATGTACTAACAGTGAAAGATCAGAAAGAGAAATTAGTGAAACAATCCCATTTACCATTGCATCAAAAAGGATGAAGCAGCAAAAGACCTGCACTCTGAAAACTATAAGACTCTGATAAAGGAAATTGAAGATGAAGCAAACATATGGAAAGATATACCATGTTCCTGGATTGAAAAAATCAAGATTATCAAAATGACTGTACTGCACAAAGCAACCTATAAATTCAGCACAATCCCTATCAAACTGCCAGTGGAATTTTCACAGAACTAGAACAAAATATTTTAAAATTTGTTTGAAAATACAAAAAACTCTGAATGGCCAAAGCAATATTGAAAAAGAAAAATGGATTGGCAGGAATCAGGATCTCCAACTTCCGGTTACAAAGCTATAGCCATCAAACGAGTATTGTACTGGCACAAAAACAGAAATACAGATCAGTGGAGTAGCATAGAAAGCCCAGAAATAAACCCATGCACTTATGGGCAACTCATCTATGACAAAGGAGATAAGAATACACAATGGAGAAAAGACAGCCTCTTCAATAAATGGTGCTGGGAAAACTGGTCAGCTACATGTGAAATAATGAAATTAAAATATTCTCTAACTCCATACACAAAAATAAACTCAAAATGGATTAAAGACCTAAACATAAGACCAGATATGATAAAACTCTTAGAGGAAAACATAAGTAGAACACTCTTTGACATAAACTGTAGCAATATCTTTTTTGACCACCCCAACTAGAGTAATTAAAATAAAAATTAGGAGTTCCCGTTGTGGCGCAGTGGTTAACGAATCCGACTAGGAACCATGAGGTTGCGGGTTCGGTCCCCGCCCTTGCTCAGTGGGTTAACGATCCAGCGTTGCTGTGAGCTGTGGTGTAGGTCGCAGACGCGGCTCGGATCCCACGTTGCTATGGCTCTGGCATAGGCCGGTGGCTATAGCTCTGATTCGACCTCTAGCCTGGGAACCTCCATATGCCACGGGAGCGGCCCAAGAAATAGCAAAAAAAAAAAAAAAAAAAAAAAAAGACAAAAATAAATAAATAAATAAAAATTAAAATTAAAATAAACAAATTAGACCTAATTAAACTTAAAAGCTTTTTGCACAGCAAAGGAAACCATAAACAAAACAAAAATAAAACCTACAGAATGAGAGAAAATCTTTGGAAACCAACCTATAAGGGATTAACATTCATAATATACAAATGTCTCATACAACTGCATACAAAAGAAAAGTCAATTAAAAAAATGGAATGAATATTTAAACACACATTTCTCCAAAGAAGACAGACAGATGGCCCAAAAGCACTTGAAAAGATGCTCAGCATCAATAATTATTAGAGAAATGCAAATCAAAATTACAATGAGGTATCTCCTCACACCAGTCAGAATGGCCATCATATAAAAGCCTACAAATAATAAATGCTGGAGAGGGTGTGGAGAAAAGGGAACCTCCTACACTGTTTGTGGGAATGTAAGCTGGTGCAGCCACTATGGAGTGCAGTATGGCAGTTCATTAAAAAAAATGCAGAACTACCGTATGATTCAGCAATCCCAATCCTGGGCATATACATGAAGAAAACAATAATTCAATAAGATACATGCACAAAAATGTTCGTAGCAGCACTATCCACAATAGCCAGGTCAAGGAAACAACTTAAATGTCCATTGACATATGACTGGAGTAAGAAGATGTGGTAGATATATACACTGGAATATTACTCAGCCATAAAAGGCCAAAATAATGCCATTCACAGCACGTGGATGGACCCCCAGAAATTATCATACCAAATGAAGTAACTCAGAAAAAGACAAATATCATATGAGATCTCTAATATGTGGAATCTAATAAAAATAATACAAAAGAACTTACAAAACAGAAACAGACTCAAAGATTCTGAAACCAAATTTATGGCTACCAAAGGGGAAACATGCGGGTGAATAAATTAGGAGGCTGGGACTGACATATGCACACTACTATATAAACTATAAAAGTAACAAGGACCTACTGTGTAGCACAGGGTAACCTACTCAATACTGTGTAATAACCTATATGGGAAAATAATCTGAAAAGAAATGGACATATGTACATGTATAACTGTTTTACTTAGCTGTTATGTACACCTGAAACCAAGACAAATTTTAAGTCAACAATATTCCAAAAAGATTTATTAATTATTTTAAATGTTGGCCCGGGTTATGTTTTGAGTTTATAAAATAAAACAAAAAAGTTTGATTTATGTAAAGCCTTCATTGGTTACTAAGTATTTAATGAAATAAAAGACAATATTGTGGTGAAGCTATGCAGAAAAGACATGCAGGTAATTTTTAATATTGAGAATAAATAAAGAAACATTTGCTACTTGATCCACATTAAATACTGGAAGAAGTCACCAACATCAGGCAAAACTGGGATGCAATCTGTGCTGAGTTTAACCTGATTAATTCAGGAGCCAGATGGTTTATCCAGGAAAAAGCATAATATTATAAAAATTAAGCCAATAGGGTCTTTGGGTGTTTTATTGAGCTACAAGGAGATGATATGAGAGAGAAGTGATTTTCTCAGTAAGCCTTGGCTTCTGAAACTCATTTGTTGTTTGATAAGATGGCTAAACACAGTTCCATGTGGAGTTGCTAGTAAATTCAGCAAAAGAAGACTTTTTCTTCTGTGAAAACCTTGCCACTACTCTTAAACACAGCTGTTGCAGAGCTAAGAAGGGACTGAGGCAATGAAATAAATAAAGAAGGACAGATTATACTGTATTGAGAGTCAGATTATGCTTGGCTTCTTCAGTTTTCTTCCAAAAAGTTTTTATATAATCACATTATTCTTGCAGTTGGTCCCTAATGGATGATAGAAGATGCCTCAAGGAGTGTTTACATTTTAATAAGACAGATGAAAGAAAGTCCCATTTGGCTGAAAACTACAAGTATCCACCCATAATCATCCCCTCTATTTGATTCGAGGTTCTTGGCTTTCCCCTAGGCCACTATTAGGACCATCAATGAGAGCTTTCAATATTCCAGGGATGAACACAGATTAAAAGAGATCCACTTTATAGACACAACTGAGAAGCTGTAAGAACTTTCTGTCAGGAAACACTGCCTAATAATTTCCCCCCATCCAGTTTATAATCGGAAATCCAAAGTAGCATGGGGAAAGATCATGAAAAAGAAATTTCCTGGAGACAGCACAAATTGGAGAAAGCCTAGGATCCCAGTTGATAACAAGAGATATTCAGGATGCTGTGGTAAATGCTCCTATTTACAGAGAATGCATCAAATTGACTCATAATTAGCCTGACTCATCGAGAACCAGAATGAAGTTTATTAATTCACAGCAGTTTTTACCCCCCAAAATTCTTAAAGGTATATCTCAGTGAGACATTAAATGCCTTCTACCTCAAGTCAACCCTGATTTACACAGCTAATCAGGTATTTAAAAAATGTATTCACTTGTATATCAGTCTATTGCTATTTTGAGATGTAACCAGATCAGATAGGTAAATTTCTAATAAGTTTGAAATGCCACACTAATATGTATGTGCATTGATCTTTGTTATTTATTTATTTATTTATTTATTTGACTGTACCCATGGCATGCTGAAGTTCCCGGGCCAGGGACTGAATCTGTACCACAGCAGTAATCCAAGCTGCTGCAATGATAACACTGAATCGTTAATACACTACACTACAGGGAATCCTGATTTTTATTGCTTTTATGTCTGGCATTTTCACAAATTTAAAGTTAGACTACCTGCATATTTTACTGGTAGCTGATAGAGAAAAATAAGAGCTTGGGATATGTAAATACAGAAACAATGCAAGTGAAACTAAGCACAGGCCAACATGAGAACCAGAGACTGAGGGACATTGGCTCTTAGCATCAATAAGTAAAGACTGATAAAAAAGAATGGTGAGCTATGGGAGTCCCCCGGTAGCCTTTTGGGTAAGGATCTGGCATTGTCACTGCTGTGGTGTGGGTTCAATCGCTGGTCTAGGAACTTGCACATTTTGAGAGCATGGCTAAAAAAGAAAAAAAAAAAAGAAAAGAAAAGAAAAATTTGTGAGTTAAATTGAAAAGTGGACAAATAGGAGAACTGTCCTGTAATAACAAAATTCTGCAAAGCTTGGCAAGAGTGATACTCAGAATATAAAGAGACTATACCCACACAAAAGGCATAAAAGTAAATATATGAGGAAATGTACACATAAATTAACTAGATTTCACTATATATATAGTTGACTCTTGAACAACTCAGGGTTGGGGCATGGACCCTCTGTGTAGTTGAAAATCTATGTGTAACTTTATAGTTGGCCCCCAATATCCATAATTTTGCATCCTCGAATACAACAAACAGTGGATTATGTAGTACTGTAATATGAATTTATTTTAAAAAATCCTCCCATAAGTAGAACCATGCAGTTCAAACCTGTGTTGTTCAAAGGTCAACTGTATTTCAAGCCATTATGTTGTACACCTTACATATATAAGATTTTTATTTGTCATCTATACTTTAATAAACCTAGAAGAAAAAAAGAAATCAAAATATGATGGTATCCACCTATCAAACAGGCACTGTGTGTAGTGCTGAAGCAGAGTCCTGTGGGAAAGGAAGGGTAGCTGGGTGCTCATAGGACCCAAGGAAGTTCCTACATTCAGGATAGAGATTTTTCCAGCATTTAAAAAACTGTTACATCTATATCATGTACACCAGTTAAATGGCAGCTACATCTGAACCACCCTCCCTGGATGTGAAGCAAAGAGCAGTATAAAGGATTTAGGGATGAGTCACTATGCTCGTGTACCCAGAAAATGTCTGCCCTGCTCCCCGGGCTGCGCACTAGACTGATGGAAATGTTTCATGCCTTTCATCTTTTGAAATACAGATTGTAGTCCTAGCATACTCTCCTATCCGCAATGTTTCTTGGGCCTAGGAGTTCACTATCTTTTCCCCTCATCCAAAGCCTCAGAACCTTTCACTGCTCTCAGTCAAAGACTCCTTTACTTTCCAAGACCTGGTCCTGAGGTTGCCAACCTCTGCTCTTTTCATAGATGCTGCTTCTTCTGGTTCCCCTCTCTAGCTATGCCCGCACTGAGATTTTTATCTTTAACCTCTATCCTATCTCCTCTTGCTGCTCCCCTTCAAAAAAATCCAAGGCAAACAAATCACAGTTTGTAAATACCGTGAGTCTACCAAAACACTTTTCCTTTTAGAGAAAAAAAAAAAAAAAAAAAAAGAAAAGAAAAGAAAAAAAAAAAAGCAGCAGTTGTTAGCATTTGGGATATTTCATTAGGATTTCCTTTCTTCTAAGTAGCTTTTAGTGCTGACCTTTAGTCATAAATTATTTTTTTTTCTCTTATACATTTGAATTGTTTTGTTCTGAGTTAAAAATCAGTAGAAACCACTGATAGCCTAGGAAGTCTACATATTAGGTTCACTCCTGTGGCCCCGCCACTTACTAGCTATGCAACCTGGACAAGCTACTTCTGTTTTTTGAGGATAGTGCTCTCCTCAGCTACCGTGAAGGTGAAAATCTCCACTATAGGAAGGCATTCAGTAAATCAGTAAATGGTAGTTATGCAGACTGTGAAAAGGGAGAGAAAGAGAAAAATGTACCTACATTTCAGGTCCTTCTTAGTCACCTCCAAGAGACAGAGTAAAGAGAAAAAAGTAAAGATGTTAAGGGTTTGCCAGATTCTCCTAAGTCCTGCCTCACTACTTCCTTCTCTTCTCTCCACTTACTCTTTAATGGGAGAATTAATCACTGTATTCAAAGTGAAGTGCAAGTATAGCCTCTTGGTTATATATGCAAAACCAGTTTTTATAACTAATGTTCACCCATATTAGTCTGCTTAGGAAATACTGAAAACTAATTAAATATATATGGATTAAGTCAAACTATCAGGAGTAGCAATGAAAAAATTTGAGACAGACTTAGAAGGATGAGCATTTTATAATATACCTGACCTGTATTCTACAAAATATTAGAAATAATTGAGGAGGTTCCTTTGGCCTGATCTCTGAGAGGGGTCTTTGATCTTCATACAGGTGATATCTCAAGAGAATGTATTTCTCTATTTCTCTCCCCACCCTACCCATCTCTTCCTACACACACACACACACACACACACACACACACACACACACATTTGAGGAAGAATTAACTGATCTTAACATATTAGGAGTAGTAGCTGACTTCTGAAATAATGCAACCTAAATAATCCGAAATGATGATCACCATTACATTCAAACTTGTTTGTTTAAAGTAAGAATATAATAAGTGGTATAATTAGGTGACAGAAAGGTATTACATGCAAACCTATATGATCTAAATATTAGCTTCAGGAAGATGAAGTAATTAATGTATTCAAGCCAATGATCTAGAGACTTTAAAAAATGCTGAAAACTGGAAAGTGAACTAGTGAAGGAAAGAAGTGAATGGTTTGTTATATGGCCTTTCTCTACCCTTAAAGAAGCCTGAGAATTTAATCCTTGATTAAATGTCCCTATAGCATTAACTCAAGATAATTTTTAGGAAATTATTCATACTAATTTCAAGATATATGAAAGTTCAGCTGAGCACAATGCAATAGATTAAATTCCTGCATCTACTGTTGAAGCTCTTCTGGAGTAATACGTGACCAACATTAATGAGCTGCAGAAGCACAAAAGAATGGGCACTGCCATGTACACTTTCAGGGGCTATATCCATGTATCAGTGGAAAGAGCCCCTGAGCTGGCTCTTCTAAGCTGAGGTTGTACACATACTCAGCAATCCCTGTGTAACTGTGAATGTCTGAATGTCATTCAAGGATATACTTGGGCTTCCTTTAAGGTGTTTAGACTTATGGCTCTCTTATCCCTCCATATTGAAACAGTTACCAAATCATAGGCATCCATTTATCTTCCAGGTGATAGATAAATCTATCCATCTGTTTCCCCTTAGTCATCTCTCTACAAGTAATCTGATAGAAACCTTTATCCTGTCAAAGACTTTGCACTGCTAACATAGTTGACTAATTGTCTTTCCTTTAGGCAGTTATATTTTCTCCACTTTAAAAAGGAATATTTATCTAAAAAACCTCTTCTAGCCCAATGAGCCTAAGTGAGATTTATAACTTAATGAAAGGCTAAATTCAAGATCCTCACTATTGCAGTTAAACACCAAGCCCAACATACCAAAATTATCAATATTAGCTGTTAAATTTTTAAATTAACTTTAAACAAAGTCTACTTGGATGTGCCCTACAGGAAATTAAATAAAATAAATGAGATATTAGCCTCCCAAATGTATTACTTTGAATTGGAGGCACAATTCCTCTATTTGTTTTTATATTAAAAAAAGATTATATTAACAGTGAGCAATGCAATGTGGTTAAAAAAATATGAGTGAAATTGCTTTAGCAAAATATATTTTATTTAGTACTTCAAGTAAGCCTCAGTTTTTGTGTTGAAAAATACTGAAGCTGAAAATTCCAAAACCAAATTCCGATTTCTACACGTTATGAGTTTATTAATAATCATGATTATATAAGCTAGCTTTTCCTGAGTACTTTTTTATCCTCAGGGAACCAACATATACAGTTTACATGAACTTTTATACAATATGTGCAAAAACACTTTGAAGTAGATACTATTGTTGTTATGCTGTTTTAGCCATGAGGAAATGAGAGACTAGTGTATTTAATTCTGGGAAGTGGTGTGGTTAGACTGAAAAACAGACATGCTAAACACACAATATTTTCTAAACTATTAAAATCTATCTGTCCCTATCTAAAATTATTTTATCAAGCTGATAACTAAGATTAATTCCATTGCCCAAATACATTTTATTTGAAAAATTTGTATCTTCCTTTTTTTTCTTTCATTCCTTCACTGACATATATATAGATAGAAAGATAGATGATAGATAGATAGATAGATAGATAGATAGATAGATAGATAGATAGATAGATAAACCTTGGTTACCTATGAAATTTATCTTTGAACTTCACTAATATTTTCCTATAAAATGTTCACTGGTCCTCTGGTCTCCAAGCTGCCCTAATCCAACCTGTGAACTGCTCCAAGACAAACATGATTGCATTAATTTGCTTAGTTACAGGAAGCCCTCCCTGACAGCTTAGGAAATCTCATCAGCTACAATGGGAAGTCTGTCCCTGACATCACAAAGTTAGACTTGTATGCTAGTTGGAAGAACTAAAACTACACCCTGTTCTCAAAAAACCTTTTTCTAGTACATTTCCAATTCCTATGATTTCCTCATTCTCACTGTTTATTGCAAAAATCCATTTTCTCAGATTTTACATATTTCTATTGGGTTTCCACAATCCACCCAAAGTAATGTCTTCTAATCTTTTTCAGCAATCTAATACGACTTATATTTCTATTCCTATTTATTGTCCAGAAGGATTATGCAAATACATTGTCCTTGCTAAATACTGGATAATTTATGTTCTGTCATTCCAGATAAAGAAAGAAACCTTAACTGTCTTGAATATCGCTTACTGATTTAATCCAAATGAGTCTAATTTTATGATCTCTGGATGAATGTTATTTGCTCAAATATGAAAGGAAATATTAGTTTTAGCTTGAAGGCCGTTATTTTCAACTCTGCCCTTCCCTCATCTTGAAGAAAATCACTCTTCTTAGCACTTTTGAAGAAATCTGTTTCAGATGCAACAGGTCAAGTAGTACTTATAAGCATAACCAAGTTTTATGCTTCATATGGTGTCTTCTGAGTGGAGAAATGGCGTAAAATAGACAGTCAAGGTAGAATGAAGTGTTAGGAGTTCCCGTCTTGGCGCAGTGGTTAACGAATCCGACTGGGAACCATGAGGTTGCGGGTTCGGTCCCTGCCCTTGCTCAGTAGGTTAACGATCCGTCGTTGCCGTGAGATGTGGTGTAGATTGCAGACGCGGCTCGGATCCCGAGTTGCTGTGGCTCTGGCGTAGGCTGGCAGCTACAGCTCCGATTAGACCTCCGATTAGTTCCCTAGCCTGGGAACCTCCATATGCCGCGGAGTGGCTCATGTAAAGGCAAAAAGACAAAAAAAAAAAAAAAGAAAAAAAAAAAAAAAAAAAAGAATGAAGTGTTATATTCTACAGAACATTTGATAGTTTTTGAATTTCTGTTCAGAAAATAATGACATAATCCTTTTTTCAATACATTCCTTAGTATTATATTTCAGAGTTTGTCTCATAATAGCATATCTATGAGAACAAGTCAATAATAATATATGAAAAGTTTAGTTCTCAATGTTATTGGTGACCAGAGAGAGAGAGCACTGAATACAATGCTTCTTTGATGAAGAGAATCAAAACACCTGTACCAGTTGATTTTTTTTCCCTCAGTGACAAACTTTTCTTTCTCTTTGCATAATTCTTTATCTTTGTTCTCTGACCTCCTTGACTATTGTCAAAACCAGAAACACTGGGCAAGTAATTGTCAATGTTGTCAAACAATCTCGTATTTTGAATACTCATTTTTATCCCTGTTTTATAAGAATGATGGAGCACATAATCAGAAAAGGTTTGTGTACCTTAGAGGGATTGCCAATAAAATTAGTCATTGTGCTTTCCTAAAATCATTTTTGCTTAATTAATTCTATTATGTTTGTTCGAAACTGTTCAAAGTTATTAATAGGAATTACCCATAGCATTACAACAAGGTCACTTTTTGTTCCAGTTGAATAATTTTAGAAATACTCAGGTACATTCTCTCCTGTGTCTTCTAATGTTTTTGGCAAGTGCACCATAAAAAGATTGGATGTCTTTTTTGGTCTAATAGCTAATTTTTTCCTACATTTCCCAGGTGCATTTTCAAGATTTTCTTTTTTTTTTTTTTCTCCTTCTGTGGGGAGACTTGGTTGAGTGAGCTAGGCATAAGATAAGAGTAAATGTTCCTATTAGAGGAAATATATTTATTTTATGGCACTTATCAAATGATGATGTTCTCTCAAACACGGTAAATTTCATGAAGCAAAAACTGACAGAATAAAGAGAATAGAGTTCCATAACAGTAGTTAAAGATGTTAATGCAGTATTTTCAATAATTAACAGAACAAGTAGGAAGAAGGTCAACAAGGAAATAGAACATTTGATCAACATTAAAAAACAAATAGACCTAACTAGTATCTATGGAATACTCTATACAACAAAAGTATACACATTCTTCTCAAGTGCCTATGAACACTCTCCAGAAAGAAATATATGCTATTATGTAAAGCAAGCCTAAACATATTTAAATGAATTGAAATAGTGCAAAATATGTTTTCTGATCACAATGGAATTAATTTAGAAATCAATAACAGAAGTTAATTCATAATAGTCTTTTTCCTTTAATTAAAGTATAGTTGATTTGCAGTGTTTCTTCAATTTTTGTTGTATAGCAAAGCAATCCAATCAGGCACAGTTCCCTGTGCTATATAACAGGGCACCATTGCCCAACCATTCCAAATATAACAGTTTGCATCCCAAAACTCCAAATTGTCCATCCATCCCACTCCCTCCTCCCTCTTTCATGGGAACCACAAATCTGCTCTCCTTGGCCATGCTCTGTTTCTGTTTTGTAGATAGGATTATCTGTGCCATATTTCAGATTCCACAAATAAGTGATATCATATGGTATTTATTTATTTTTCTTTCTGGCTTACTTCACTTAGTATGAGACTCTCTAGTTCCATCCATGTTGCTGCAAATGGTATTAGCTTATCTTTTTATGGCTGAGTAGTATTCCATTGTAAATATGTACCACATCTTAATACATTCATCTGTCGATGGACATTTAGGTTGTTTCCATCTCTTGGCTATTATGAACAGAGCTGTGATGAATGCATGGGTGCATATATCTTTTGGCGCATTCTGACTGGTGTGAGGTGGTACCTCATTGTAGTTTTGATTTACATTTCTTTAATAGTTAGCTATGTTGGGCATTTTTTTTTCATGTGCCTATTGGCCATCCTTATGTCTTCTTTGGAAAATTGTCTATTTAGGTCTTCTGCCCATTTTTTAATTGGGTTTTTTTGTTGTTGTTGTTGAGCTGTATGAGTTGTTTGTATATTTTGGAGATTAGGCCCTTGTCTGTTGCATCATTTGCAAAGACTCTCCCATTCTGTGGGTTGTCTTTTCACTGTTTTGATGGTTTCCTTTGCCATGCAAAAGCTTTTGAGTTTAATTAGGTCCCACTGGTTTATTTGTGTCTTCATTGTCATTCTACGAGGTGAATGAAACAAGATATTGCTGTGATTTATGTCAGAGAAGATTTCTGCCTATGTTTTCCTTTAGGAATTTTATAGTACTGGCCTTATATATTTAGGTCTTTAACCCATTTTGAGTTTATTTTTGTGTATGGTGTTGGATAGTGTTCTATTTTCATTCTTTTACATGAAGCTTTCCAGTTTTCCCAGCACCATTTATTAAAGAGACTGTCTTTCTTCCACTGTATGCTCTTGCCTCTTTATCATAGATTAGTTGACCACAGGTGCTTGGGTTTATTTCTTGACTTTCTATCCTAATCCATTGATCTATATTTGTTTTTGTTCCAGTACCATATTGTTTTGATTAAAGCAGCTTTATAGTATTGTCTGAAGTCAGGAGCTTGATTCCTCCATTTTTGCTTTTCCTTTTTCAATATCAATATTGCTTTGGCTATTTGGGGGTCTCTTGTGTTTCCATCCAAATTTTAAAATATTCTGTACTAGTTCTATAAAGAATGTCCTTGGTAATTTTATCGGGATTTCAATGAATCTGTAGATTGCCTTGGGTAGTACAGTCATTTTGACAATACTGATGTTTCTAATCCAAGAGCATGGAATACCTTTCTATCTGATTGTGTCATCTTTGATCTCTTTCATCAGTGTCTTATAGTTTTCAGAGTATAGGTCTTTTGTCCCTTTAGGTAGGTTTATTCTTTTTGATGTGATGGTAAATGGGATGGTTTCTCTGATTTCTCCTTCTGATCTTTCATTGTTAGTATATAGAAATCCAATTAATTTGTGTATTAATCTTGTAGTCTGCAACTTTGCCAAATTCCTTGATGAGTTCTAACAGTTTTCCAGTGCTGTCTTTAGGGTTTTCTAGGTATAGTATCATGTCATCCACAAAGAGTGACAGTTTATTTCTTCTTTTCCAATTTGGATTCCTTTTATTTCTTTTTCTTTTCTGATTGCTGTGGTTAGCACTTCCAAAACTATGTTGAATATTAGTGATGAAAGTGGAGGATTTTCGGCCATGTCTCAGTGGTTAACAAACCCAACTAGTATCTATGAGGACGTGGATTCAATCCCTGGCCTTACTCAGTGGGTTAAGGTTCCAGTGTTGGTGTGAGCTGTGGTGTAGGTTGCCGATGCGGCTCAGATCTTGTGTTGCTGTGGCTGTGGCATAGGCCAGTGGTTACATCTCCTATTCAGTCCCTAGCCTGGGAACCACTATATGCTGTGGGCACAGCCCTAAAAAGACAAAAGACCTAAAAAAAAAAAAAAAAAAAAAAAGAAGAAGAAGAAAAGAATTAGACATCCTTGTCTTGTTCCTGATCTTTGTGGAAATGTTTTCAATTTTCACCACTGAGAATGATATTAGCTGTGAGTTTTTCATATATGGTTTTTATTATGTTGAGGTAGCTTCCCTCCATGCTCACTCTCTGGAGAGAACGTTCCCCAAAACAAAATAGGAAGTGATACTTTCCAACTTATTCTATAAGGCCTATATTTTACTGATATCAAAACCAAACACAGACATCACAAGAAAGTTGCTTGTGCTTTTGATACCATATCTAAGAATCTATTGCCTATTAAGTGATGACACAGTTATAGTCTTCTAGAAAATGCCTTATTCTTAGCGATGTAATACAGTATATATAATTAAGAATTACTTGGTATTTTCTTGTTGTATACTTGACATACTGTTTGTATTGGCTACACTAAAAAAAAAGACCCTTCCTTTACACAAGGCAATAAACTTTAAAAACTTTATCAACACAAACTCTATTGAAATGAGATTCTTTCTGAAGCTTTGGCACAAAGTGATATGATTCTTTCCTCATGTGATAGCCTTGAGGGCCCAGAGTGGTGATGTTATCAAAGTCTCTTTTGGAACATGCTGCAAGTAAAAGCAGTGCTTCTTCCCATCCCCAGGTTTTATTTTATTTTTCAAATTTTAAAACTTTCTGTTATATTTGACTTACAACATTCTGCCAATTTCATCAGTACAGCAGAGTGACTGCACATTCTTTTTCTTACGTTATCCTCCATCCTGTTCCATCACAAATGATTAGTTACAGTTTCTCTTGCTATATAGCAGGATTCCATTGCCCATCCACTCCAAATGCAGCAGTTTGATTTTAGAAGCCTCTTATGCTACTGTTTTATCAGGAGAGCCAGAATACTCTCTCTGATAGAGCCATGTCTGTACTTACACTAACTTTTCTCACTTTCTTCTCTTCTCCAGCATGACATATTTTCTCTCCCATTAACAATATTTTCAGTTCCATTAAATTATATCATGATCTATAGATTTAGGCAAGTTACAATTAGTAGCCTTCATTCAGTCTCCAAAAACGAACTAGTCACATCTTAGAACTCTATTTTATGAATTGCTCTAAATTCCAGAGGCTTTGGATCTCTGACTGAAGGGAGATAATATCAGGATTATACTATCCCAACTCATTCTATCCCACACCTGCAGTAGCCATATATTCTGTGTATTATATTTTATTTTCCATTCCTGTACTGCTTACATTCACTTTCTCTCCCATCTTCTAATCTTGTTCTTCCAAAGAACATTTTGGGTATATGTTTCCAGATCACTTTTTTCTTTGGCTTACTAATTTAGACATTATAAGTTTGGAATCTAATTAGTCTAATTTTCCATGGCGTACTTCAACAATTTCCTTTACCATTTAAACTCTGAATTTATTTTCTAAACATTTAAGACTTTCATATAAAATGCAAATCTAGCTTGCAGGAAGCTCAACAACAGCACTCTGGAGGAAAAGCACAAAAATTGAATCTGTCAATATCCTTTTCAGATTTTCATTGTCTAAACTTATCCAATTAAAAAAAAAAATCTCCTCTGGGCTTAAGCAAGTCAAAATAGATTTCTGTGCTTTGCAGCCAAAGATATCCATTCATTTCCCTGTAACAGAACTAATTTCCAACAAGCACCACTATCATAACTTTAACAGTTCAATTTTGTTACTTTAGAGAATTAATGGAGCCACCAAATAGTATGAAATTAGTACTGAGAGGCATGTCATTGTCTTTAGATAACGGCCTACTGCAACATCTTCTCCAAACATATGAACAATGCTCACTTGCTTAAACTCTAAAGCAGGAAAATTTACACATCAGTTTCTTCTTAAGGTTATTAATATGTATATATTTTTGGTCCTAATGCTGCCATTAGAAATCACAAATTGCTTGCTTGCAAGGTAATCTCAGCCCAGATGCTCTGTGCCTGACTTGGGAAATGGGACCTTAAAAGCTCTCCCTCAATATTCTTTTTCTTATTTTCTCTGATCTAGTCACAATTAGGAAAGCAGCAGCTGCTTCCACTTATTGCCTGACTGTTTCAGAAGTACACTGGGCAGAGATGATAATGCCTTTCCTTTTACTTTGTTACGGAACATGCAACTGAGTCTGAAAGAGAACAGGGAAAATATCTATGAAAGCATCTTCTAATTGGATAATTCAAAAGATCTAGTAGTGTCCATAACTGGTTAGAGTTCCTAGGCACTAAGTGTTGTTCCCTCTGTGATACAGAAAAAGAGTGAGAGACGTGGATATTCTAATTAAAAAAATGTGGAGGCATGCTGTCAGACCAGAAGGGATTTTAATACACAAACAGTAGCTGCATGTGTTTGACATACATAGTGACAGTTTGAAAGGCTTTTTACATTCACCACATTTTCATTAAAATCGAGCATGTAAAACTAGACATTCTATTACCAGATCATAAAACCAATATATCCTTGGTTGTTTCTTGAAACGAGATTTTCACAAATTTGCAAGTGTAAGAATGTAACCTCAGGAAAGGTTCTGAGGAGCCAATCAAAAGTTAATACAAAAATGTGCTCAAGGAAAAGATTTTTACTTAAAAAAATTTTTGTCTTGTTCCTCAAACAATATTATTCAAGAAATAAATACCTATGTTTGTGTGAAGCAGGTAATAATCATATTTATTCTGCATAGCTATCATTTTAATAATAATGCATTAAAATATCAGCTTATAATAATGTCAATATACAGAAGAAAACTATTTTTTAATCTGGTTTTAGGAGAAAGTGAAATCAATCCAAAAGCAACAAGAATAAATTTTGTAATTTAAAGTAATTTATATTCTGTGTTTGTCTATAATTTTGACTGTTATATTTATTATTACCTCTTTCATAGCTACATTAAATCTGTCCTTCTTTATTGCCTTTTTTCTTTTATTCAGTCAACATCATGGTGGTTTCTGACTTATCTAGGTTATTTCTGTATATCACTTTAATAAAAGTTGATATATGAAAAAATAATTTTAAGCAATTATCTTCACCATAAATACTTTCTCTTAGTCATTCATTTTTAACTAAAAATGAAATGAAGGCCACATGAAGGATGAAAAGCTAACATTATGCACTCATTATCTAAGATTGTGCTTTTGACATTTGCTTTGATGGCAAAGGAAGTTACTTCCACTGTAACTATAGAAACAGATTGTACTCTGGATTACAGCCATTTCTATCTAGTAGTGAGTGCTGATAAGGAATATATTTGATGTGTTTAATGAACACTAATTACACCAACTATTTAGCAACAGATTTCAAATAGTATCATTCTGCTTGGACAGTCAGATCTGCATAATTTGAACTCTACTATGCTTCTGAAAAGTATTAACTCTTCCTAGTTTCACAACAAATATTGAGTAGCATCTATCTTGGTCCACGGAATGAGCTAATTACTATATAGAATTAATAGAAATAATAGCTACAAGAGTTATGAAAGCTGGAGAAGACCTATAGAAGCTAAACACTGGGTCAGTAAAATGGAAAGACGGGAACAGGGAAAACCAAACCAGAAATGAGACAATTTGACTCTTAAAATAAGTCCAAGGAGGCACATACAGCCATATTAGAAACTGGAGGTATTATAAAGGATTCACTGTGCCAAGCACTAATGGAAAGATTTTAAAATCCCATTATTCAGATAACATACAAAGTTATTTTTACAATTATAGACTTCTTCATAAGGCAAACACTCTCTGGATAGTGGTACCCTAGAATTTTAAATTTTTACTTATTTATTTATTTTTGCCCACACCTACATGTAGAATTCCTCAGGCTAAGGATTAAACCCATGCCACAGCAGTGCTCCAAGCCATAGAAGTGACAATGCCAGATCCTTAGCCACTAGGCCAGCAGGGAACTCCCACATTTAAAGTTTTTGAGAGTTTAAAAATTATTTGAAGTCAGCTTGTAGCAGCACTGAATGGATATATCTTAGGTACTTGGCATGGGGAGAAGAATAGCTTAGAATAGCGGCATTGGAATAGGAGAACAAAGTGAAATGATAAATTTTACTTACTTTACCCTTCCATTTAAATCAGGAATGGTAAATTTGGAATACAAGAAACCTGCAACCCTAACCCTCCAGCTATGGCAGGCACTTCTGGTTGTCCAAAGGCTTTTATTTCATCAAACTAGAATGATTTAGAACTCTTGATATTTTGTGGTTCAATATAGTTCAGAATGAATTGAAATCAATTTAATTGGCCTAACATTCAACAGATAACAAGAAATAGAAAAACAAAACAAACGTATACCAAAAAACTCTGGCTTAAATCAGTAGGGCAGTATTACTGATTAGTAGACTAGAAATAGGACTGAATAGTACAGAGCTACCAAAATAATAATCTTATTAATACCAGGCTTTGTATATGATAGCAAAGAATGCACAGATATGCCCCAGATATCCTGGAGTTTACATAGCAAAGGATCAGATATCTCTTACTTTTATAAAGAATGCTAGAGTTTTCCACTTGTTCTGAATCTTAAGATTTTTAAAAGATTTTATGTACTGTTCACTGATTTCCAAATTAATGTTAGGCAAACTTCAAAAAGGCCTCTTATGAACAACAGGATACAGACCAAATGGTACTCCTCAAAAGTAAGCAAACTATATTTATTAAAACAAGAATTATTTACTCTTGCTGGTAGAATCAATATGCTGTACATAAAGACTCATGTCTTTACAGATGCTATTTGGTCTTCCTTCCTTTCTTTCTTTATTTCTTTTTGGGACCACACATGTGGCGGATGAAAGTTCCCAGGCTAGGAATAGAATTGGATCTGCATCTGACAGCCTATGCCACAGCCACAGCAATGCAGGATCATAGCCAGGGATGTGACCTATACCACAGCTCACTGCAACGCAGGATCCTTAACCCACTAAATGAGGCCAGGGATCAAATTCAGATCTTCATGGATACTAGTCTGGTTCTTAACCCACTGAGCCATTACAGGAACTCCTATTTGCTCTTCATTTAAAAGCTTTATCCAGCTTCCACCCTTTCCAGGGGTCTGACTCCTCTAGGACTCAGCTTTAAATGTTTCTTTCCCCACAGAACCTTTTCCCATGTGACCAAGTCATACTAGGTGCCAATTTTCGAGGAACCTCTGGAACTCTATGAATGTTGCCTCCTTTCTTAACTGCTCAACACACTGGGCCATGAGATCCTTAAGCATATAATATACTTCTACCAGACATCTTTAATTATAAGTGGCAATGTCTTTATTTATAATAGATGGAGGGGAAAAGCATGAATAAATGAGAGCAAAGAGATGGGAAGAGGTAGGTGATAAAACTAATGGACATCTCAGACATAAGTGCACAGCAGAACATCTGGCTCCCTAGGTCCTGACAATACTGCTGCTCTCTCGGATCTCCTTGTCTCCTGAAATGGCACCGCCGTTCACTCATTTGTCCAGATAGAGACGTTTGTAACAAAGAGTCTAACTCCATTGATGTTGGATGGCTGACAGCTTTCCACCCCTTTCCTCTTATGCCACACTTCTCAGCAAGCTGATAAGAAACCTTGGGTGCCCTCTCCTTTGGCACAGACAGGAGATTCAAACTATGCTGGGGAAATCTCTAACCCCAGGTCTAACCACAATAACACCCTGAGCCACTTTGGTCTGACTTGAGAGGCTCACTCCACTCCCTCCAATGACCTCAATTATGCAAGTAAGGAAACTTTTCATACTCTCTTTGTATGTATTTGGCATCATCAGTTTGAATAATTTTGAGTGGTGGTCTTCCTTCTTTGGAGATTGAATACAACAATTCTGCAAGTTATCATTAATCCCCTTTTTCTTTATACACTTATTAAAATGCTTTATACCCAGCTATCAATTATACCTTCAAATTCATACCCCTAATCTGTCCTTTTTTTCATAGTCTCTCAAGTCCAAGCCACCATAATAATTCTTGGACCATTTATAATAATCCTTCCCTTCAGGAGTTCATTTGTCACACGATCACCTCAGTGATATTTATAATATATATCTATTGACCTTTCAACACTTTTAGAATAAAATTTAATAGTTTAGTACCTGCATGAGCTAAACCTTGTCCGTTATCTGACCTTACCTTCTCTTACTCTCCACCCCCCTGTAAGACTTGGCTCAGCCTCACCGTTCTTACTGCTCCTCACACACCAAATTTCTTCTCTCCTCAGGACCTTTGCAGAGGGCTTCCCTGATCCCCTGTATTAATCAGGGTTCTCCAGAGAAACACAACTAATTATATACATATAATTGTGCTCATATATGTGTGTATATGTGTGTGCATGCTTATTTATATATCCTATTGGTTATATATGTATAAATGTACACATATTTAAAATTTATATATAGTGAGAAAGACAGAGAGCACTAAACCTTGTGTGTGTGTGTGTGTGTGTGTGTGTGTGTGTGTGTGTGTATGTGTGTGTGTAGAGAGAGAGATTTACTATTGAGAGTTGCTTCACATAGTGGTTATGGTGGCTAGGAAACCTCATGACCCTCTCTGCAAGCTGGAGAACCAGGAGAGCTGATGATATAAGTCTCAGTCTGAAGGCAGGAGATTACGTTCCAGCTCAGTTAGAAAAGGAAAGAGATGGAAAATCCAGCTTTCTTTAACTTTTTGTTTTATTTAGACCCTTAATGGATTAGATTATGTGCACCCACATTAGGGAAGGCAACCTGCTTTATTCATCAACTGACTCAAGTGCCAGGCTCCTCTGAAAACACCTTCATACAGACTCTATCTGAGCATCTTGTGTCCAGTCAGGTTGACACTTAAAATTAATCATCACATCACAGTTACCTAAACTACTAATCACCAACTTTTATCACATTCCATCCATTCATCCTGCTTTATTTTTGTTACCTTTGTTAATTCATTTAAATTGCATTGTATAAAAAAGAAAACCCCATGTAGGCCAGCGGGTTGAGGACCTAGCATTATCACTGCAGTGGTTCAGGTTGCTGCTGTGGCACAGGTTTGATCCCTGGCATGGAAACTTCTGTAGGCCAAGGGTATTGCCAAAAATAAATAAAAGATATAGATAAATAAGTTAAGAATTACATTTTATTTTTTACTTTGTAAATATATTTCCCAGAAGAATATTTACTTCCAAGGGGCAGAGACTTTGTCATTATTCACCACTAGAATATTCTCAGTAACCCTGAATAGTGTGTATCTCATAGTATATACTCAATAAAATATTTATTGGTTAAATGAATAAGTTAACACATGTATTATTATATCTCCAAGCACCTATACATACCACACATACATACACATATGTCTCACAAAGTAAATTAAATGTATGTAATGAGACTAAATAAAAGGAAAAACAAGCTGAGTCAAATCTGAAAACGTAAAAAGTTCAGCCAGCAAGTTTTAGAGAACAGTAGCAAAGGAGTATATAGATAATTGGCACAATGTCAGCAGATTGATAATAAGTCTTCTCTTGATTATCAATACTAACAAAGTGCAGTGTCAGGATAAGGCTTTAGCTTCCATATTCTCTTTCTAGTATATGCATACTTGAAATGTTATTCTGTACATATTTTTCTTCAGTTCTATCCCATATGCAAAGAAGCCATTTAGAAAAATTACTATTTTTATTTTTTATTAAGATATACATACATTTAGTCACTAAAGAAACTCCTGACATTGTTTCACCCTCCACTTCACCTTGTAAAATTGGATGAAATCTAACTTAAGAATATAGATATTGGAGTTCCCACTGTGGTTCAGCAGGTTAAGAACTTGAGCCAGAATCTCTTAGGATGTGGGTTCGATCCCTGGCCTCACTCAGTGAGTTAAGGGTCTAGCAATACCACAAGCTATGGCTTAGGTTGAAGATGTGGCTCAGATCTGGCATTGCCATTGCTGAGGTACAGACTGCATCTGCAGCTCCAATTTGACCCCTAGCCTGGGGACTTCCATGTGCCATGGGTGTGGCTGTACAAAGATTGGTAGAGTGATGCTTCTCATGCCTGTGTGTGCATGTCTTCTCATTCTCTGCTTAGAAACTTCATGTAGAAGACTTGAGCCAGTTTGCAACTATTTTCTCCCATTCCACTGGTTGTCTTTTCATTTTTTTTTGTTTCTTTGCTATGCAAATGCTTGAGTTTGATCAGCTCCTATTTGTTTGTCTGTTTGTTTCTATTGCTTTGGGAGATTTACCTAATATAATATTTGTCTGGTTTATGTCAAAGAAGGTTTTCCCTATGTTCTCTTTTAGGAGTTTTATCATGTCATGTCTTATGATTAAGTCTTTAAGCCATTTTGAGTTTATTTTTGAGCATGGTGTGAGGGTGTGTTCTAGTTTCATTGATTTACATGCAGCTGTCCAGTTTTCCCAGAACCCCTTGCTGAAGAGACTTTTTCCCATTTTTTATTCTTGCCTCCTTTGTCAAAGATTAACTGGCTATAGTTGTCTGGGTTTATTTCTAGGCCTATTCTGTTCCACTGATCTGTATGTCAATTTCTGTACCAATAGCATGCTGCTTTGATTACTGTAGCTTTGTAATATTGTCTGAATTCTGGGTGAGTTATGCCTCCTGCTTTGCCTTCTTTCCTCAGAATTGCCTTTGCAATTCTGGCACGTTTATGGTTCCATATAAAGTTTTGGATTATTTGTTCTAGTTCTGTGAAAAATGTCTTGTGTTATTTGATAGGGATTACATTAAATCTGTAGATTACTTTGGGTAGTGTGGCATATGATATCACTTATATGTGGAATCTAAACTATGGCACAAATGAACTTAACTGTAAGACAGAAAGAGACTCACAGATATGGAGAACAAATTTATGGCTGCCAAGGGGGAGGGAGGAAGGAATGAGATGGACTAGGATTTTACGGTTAGTAGATGAAAACTATTACATTTAGAACACATAAAAATAAGGTCCTACTGTATAGCACAAAGATATATATCCAATTTCCTGGGATAGATCAAGGAAAATAATATTTTAAAAGAATGTATATGTATGTGTGTGTGTGTGTGTGTGTGTGTGTGTGTATGAATGACTGAGTTACTTTACTGTACAGCAGAAATTGATGTACAACATTATAAATCAACTACACATTAAGAAAAAAAATAAAACTCCAACCAAAATCAATAGTGCTCAGAAGAAAAAAATGAGATTTTTGCTTTTCTCAGACCAAACTTTTAAAGAAGGAAGACCATACCCAGTGATTCTTTTAATTCTTATTGGCAAGGAAATGTGGTGATAGGGGCCATTTTTGTGAGTGAAACTGAGAGTAAGTTAAAGGATATGAGAGAAAACCCTATAAAATACACTAGTTAAGAACACAAGGTTTGGAATCAAGCAGAAAAGCATTTAAATTCTGCTTCTCTCATTTTTTGTAAGATAGGGATAAATGATTTCACTTAATACCCCCAGTTTCTACAAGTTTAAAATAATTCTAACAGAACCCACTTCATTAGATTATTGTAGGATAAATAAACTAATGTATGCAGAATGTAGCACAAAACTTAATGCATGGTAAGAGCTATGTTATAGGAAGTTATTCTTAATATCATTGTTTGATATAAACATCTACCATGTCTTCTGAAGTTTTACAGGCACAAAGGACTATGTATTATGTTATCTGAAGTGAACGTTTCACTTACCTACACGACTATATCAATAAAACCAAATTTTAACATAATTCTCATTTGCATATAGGAATTTACCAGAAATGTATACTCAGAGATGCCCATAAATACATATTAGATTACATTATCAAATACCTCTGGGAGAAATTTTTAATATCTTATAGGAATAATGATGATGATGATTTTTATATTCTAGACAAAGAGAGAGACAGAGATCTGTATAGTAAATCATAATGGAGTTGTAATTGGCTACATAGACCATTCTGCTTCAGTAATTTTATTTTCAGACACATGGAAACAAAATCAGCTGGAAGCCATCTATCGTGAGAGAGATTAGACACGAACAAAGCTAAAAGAAGTCAGTTTATTGTTTTCGTTGTTTCCATGGACAAGATTCAAGAAAACAAAGAAGTCCAAGCCAGGCACTGATTACTATCTAAGCATTTAATTAAAATTGTGCACCATGGTATGAAGCTATCAACAAAGGCGCTGATGAGGATAAATGCTTTGCCTCAACCATCTGCTCCTTGTGGGGGAAGGGGCAGATTCTCAATCAATAGGTTCTTCACTCTGATCCATGGCCTGTTTTCCTGAGTTATTATAGGAATTAAGTGAGGCTTCCACCTCAACTCACTTCCTGTTTATGCCTCTGACACTGTAGTTTCATTTTAAACTACTTAACGTTTTATAACTTGGAAGGTGAGTATTTCCTCCAGTATTACTAAAGTATTTATTAATGATATTTTAATAAACACAAATTTAATAATCAGCAATCCTCTTCCAAACTAAGTTATGCTCAAAATCTTTATTCTTTAATCCCATGTTTTTTAACTAATCTATTTCTCACACAAACACTGAAATATGGAATTTTAACCTAAGTTTGAACAGTTTTGTAGCTGGTATTCCAATGTATTCTGAAGTAACATTTCATTAAATATATACTTATTAAACACTGAACCTGGAGATTCAGTTCATTTTATTTCTGGAAATTATCTGCCATATAAAAGGGTTGACAAAGTCCATTCATATAATCAAACCAATCAACCAAATCAGAAGTAATTTATCTCAGAAAAATCTAATTTTATTTTTTAACTCTAATAAATAGGTTAATAAGTATCTTGTGAAAACTTTCTCCTTCTAAATGGTAAGCTTAAAGCAGAAAAAAAAATGCCAACCTTCTTAGCAAGCTTCTCTGATTTTACTTTTATGAGTCTCATTTTTCAAGGCAGTACCTTTCTTACTGTGTATTCCTGATTTACACCATAGTAAGAAGCCAATGAAATAAATGTCTTTGCAAAACAGGAGAAAGGTAGCTATGGAAGGGGAGGTAGAGATCAATGGCTAATAGACTGATTCTTAGTCATATCAATCTTGGAAAAGTCTATCTATGGGACTGAGGATCTGGAAATTGATATTCACACCTCTGTTAAAACTGAAAAGTGTATTTTTTCTTTAACTTGAAGATTATGACTTAAATCTTCTACCTTGTTTTTTCCACAATGTGTTAAAATTTTTTTGTGATCATGTAGAATCACTGACTCATTTGTTTACAGACAGGATGTGTTGCCTAGATATTTTTTTACTAAAGAGGGGGTTAAAGTAATTCTCAAAACTACATTTATGTGCATGAATTTAGTAGCTCATAAAAATTTTGAATAAATTGTTAAATAGTTGATTTATGAGGGCTAAGGTTAACAGTAGCATCAGTTGCTCAGTCACATCATCTTGGCCTTATCTCTGATTCTATCCAGGGCTTGGGTACCAGTGCAGACTTCCCAGTTCAAGATGTACTTTAAGCTGGCAGGGCCTTCCTTCAAGTTCATGCCCCCACTTTGCTTTCTGCCCTGGGAGTGGACACTTGCAATAGGAGGAGGGCCTCAAACACAGGGAAGTTGTCATTTAGGAGCAATTTTCACCTAGTGGAAAAGAAGAGCTGATGGAAGGGCAAACAGCATTTAAAAGCATTCTGTGTGCTTCACTGGAAATCCCAGCTCAAACGAGCCTTTCTTGGTGATGAACTGACTAATTCTCCACTTTTTCTCCTTCCTAATCTCACCCTCTATTCTCTGCAATTCTTACTCTCTGAGATAATGGAATGCACAAATTTCACCCAAGACTTTGTTTCAAGCTGTGCATTCAAAGGAATACAAGCTAAGGTATTATTAATTGCAGCAACCCTAGCAACCCTAACTTGGGATTCTATAACTGTTTTACTCACTGGGAGGTAAAGAAAGACCTCCGAGCTGGTAGGCACCAAGATTATGATAATCCCTGGCACAATCGTTAAGACACTCATTTATAATGGATTTGGGGTAAAGTACAGGTGGAAGGATATCCCTGTATTACGCACTTACATTCTTAAAAAATTGTCTTTGCATAAGTAACTGCTTTGATAATTTCATTCATTGCTTTGTTAACTTTTTAGAAGTCAAGAATAAATAGAAAGGACAAGTCCTATTCAATCAAGTATTAACTCAGGGAATGCTATGAAATCCAGAAGTTCTGCATGGCAATGTTTAAAAAGATTCTTGTCTCAGTGATCTGGAATAGACCGGAATACATCAACTCTGAAAAAAATGGATTGCTGTTGCTCTACAACCCTTCTCTGAGATATTCTGAGTTATGAGTGATATATTTGATTATTTCATTTTATATAGAGGGAGAATTAACCCATGGTAAAAATGTACATAAATGCCTTGGCAGTAACAAATGGCTTGAATGATTGGTCAGGGACCTTGGAAAATCTGATAAAAGGAGATCAGAAAAGAGATACGAATGGACCTAGAGAGGCAGGCAACAATCATGTGCATTAATTGCATCTCATTTAAGGCCTAGCGGAGTTAATTTACTGCACATAAAAGCACTTCACCAGCCAGGTGGACTAGAGAATCTTTACTTTAAAGAAAGGATCATTACCTCTCATCCTTACCATTGCTTGTGTGATGATCCCTTTAAAAGTGAATCAGTTGTCAAAGGGATGAAGTATAGGCATTGGTTCAACAGCTTGGGATCCTTCCAACCAAAGTTTACCTAACTACTGAAGCTACTGAATATTCAATCTGCCATCTATAAATGTAAACTAATACACCACTTGCCCTTGTAGTTAAATAAAGAAATAAAAACATATAATAATTAATAGGTGGGAATTGGTGTTACAAAAAATGGTATAACAATATAATGATAGGGTATAACGATATGGGTCTGAGGGAGATGGTTGTATTTTTTATGTGAATGAATTAAGATTGTTTGTCAGATAAGGTGATATTAGAGCAGAGAGGTAAGAGAAAAGAGGGGGAAAGGTGTCTGGATATCTGGAAAAAGAACATTTTAGGAAGTGAGAAATACAAGGTCCACATTTCTGGGGCTGAAGCAGGCTCAGTTTTATTGAATAATAACCAAAGGGGCCCTGTGGCTTGAGTAGCTGAAAGAGGAGAGTGTTAAGATGTGAGGTGGAAAACAAAGTGGAAAGGAGGATATTAGGACCATTTATAACATTCTATTTTTCTTTTTTAAAGATTTTTATTTTTTCTATTATAGTTGATTTACAATGTTCTGTCAATTCTAAGCTCATGAGTATTATTATGAGTGAAAGGAGAAGCCACTAGAGAATTTGAGAAAAGTAATCATAACTTACTGACAATTTAAAGGGATCTCTCTGTGAGGAATGTCTCCTCCATGGGTTAATTTTTTTTTTTTTTTTTTTTTTTTTTTTTGCTTTTTAGGGTCGCATTCATAGCATATGCAAGTTCCCAGGCTAGGGATTGAATTGGAGCTGCAGCTGCAGGTCTACACCACAGCCACACAGCAACGCCAGGTCTGAGCTGTGTCTGCGACTTACACCACAACTCAACAGCAACACCAGATCCTTAACCCACTGAGCAAGGCCAGGAATAGAACTTCTTTCCTCATGGATACTAGTTGGGTTCATCTCCATTGAGCCACAATGGGAACACCTTGATGTGTTAATATTAATACCAGAGATGTTATGTAGAAAACTGCTTTAAATTATAGAAACATGATCATGGCTTCGACTAGATGAGCATAGGGAAAGGGGTGAAAAGAGGTGGTTAAACTATAGATATAGATGTGCAAATGCACACTCATGCACATATTTGTTAATAGGTTGGTTGATTAAAGGGAGATTAGGAAGGATGAATTCAAAAGTCCTTTCTAACTCCCAAATTTCTTGCCTATGAGCACGATGCCATAAATTAGAAAAATATATTTTGTTTCTCTGAATATTGAATTAGTAACCTAATTTGGATCAAGTATACATTCACATAAATATACATAAACATATGAATACGTGAAAATTCATACCTCTTGATTGAACTCACAATTCATTATCCTTCTATCTTTTGATTATATGCAAATACTTGTAAAAATGTGATTTGTGACTTACACTTTTTTTCTTCTTCATATGTCTCAGAGATTTCCTAATCTCTTACAGCTTCAAGATTTGTTTTATGTTTGTATTTAGTGCCTATGTACTTTCTTGGAGTTTGGGTTTTTTTATATTGCCAATCATTTATATTTCTGCAAAAGGAAATATGGGGAAGGAACAGACTTTTAAACCTTACAAGTTTCTGTTTAAAGAACAGAGGCAATCTTACTGTGACTTTTGAGAGAGATTGCTTTTATGTCATGATTTCAACTGATGTGCTTTCAGAAAGCCTGCAACCTGGATACATCATCATGATGGGTGAGATGCCACAGTTGAGATGTGATTCATTTCCACATAGACACATTGTCTTCAACGTTTGCAATAAAGTTTATTGAAAAGTGCATTTGTTTAAAAAGATCAACTTTCTTCCTACAATAATCTTTCTATTTTTTTCCCTTTGATGTTAACATTTATAGCCCTTTGCACGGCTATAAATAGTATTTATACTATTATACTATAAAATAGTAGTATTTTAAATTGACACTTGAAATGACTTTCCTAAAGATAAGAACCCAAGCACCAGGGACACTAACCTCCATTTACCTTAGGGGGTGCACAGGGTGTTCTTGCATCCCAGAATTTCCACCAAGAGCTGCACATGCCCTGGCCACTAAAAACCTCTTGGAGACTCTGCCATTCCAAGCCCTCCCTGGTGATTTATTCTAGCCCTCTGCTACAGCTGCCACTTACATATTTTCTATCACTTCATGGTTTAGCAGATGGGGAAATTAAAATATAATGAATTTATATAGTTGAACTCATCACAATAATGAAGATTCACATAAATGCTCCTTCCACCAAAACACAATATGCTTGGTTGGTGCAACAGTTGTGCAGTTAAAACACAGAAGATGAAGCTGGTCTTCAATTCCTTCCTGTGTGTATTACCTCAAGATGTCCAAATAATATTTTGCAAGTCCTTGACCTATTTTTTTCTCTTTAATCTATGTATATTGTGTGGATGTATTTTTATACAAGATGAATTAGGATGCCGTTTTGAATAAGGAGAGATTAGAGCAGGGACCTAAAGGGAGAGAGGGAAAAAGAACATAGATATACAGAAAAAAGGATATTTCCAGAAGTGGGAAATTCAAGTTAAAAGCTCTTGGGATTGATGTGGGCACAGTGTGAAGGAATAATAGCCAGGAAGACAGTGTGGCTAGAATAGCTGAATGAGGAATATATTATTAATATATGAGGTCCATAACATAGAAGGAGAGATGAATATAAGACTATTTATACAAATCTATGTTCCTATGTGTGTATTCATGCATGTAAGAATTATTATGATGCGTGTATTCATAATTATTTAGATGATGCCTTAGATCAATACTCATTCAATGTACATAGACACAGGGGGTATGTATGTAGGGGCTTCATGCAGCATTGAGAGAAAAGAGAACTTCTATTAGCAAATCTATTGCTCTGGTTACCCATTTAATTATAGAAAAAAAAGATTTTTTAGAGGAAAGAAACGATGGATTGCATCCAAATTTGATGTTCAATTTACAGATGAGAAAAACAAATCCCAGAGAGGTGAAATGACCTAACCAAGGACAGATGGCTAGGTACTGGCAGAGCAAAGGTCAGATTCCTTGGTTTTCACTTATGCATCTTTCATCTACAACACCATAGATATCAATTGATTAGGGAATACAAAGACTAGTAAAACAATGGTTTTTCTCCAAAGTAATGTAAAATTTACAGGAATAACTATTATGTGAAAACACCTTCAATTTATTATTAAGAAAAAAAATATGCACCATGCCATATACTCATAAGTTCTTGATTTATCAGCAAAACTGATCCTCTTAATAGTATCCTCAAACCTAACCCAGTAAATCATATGTGTTTACATTTCAGCTGTTTAAATAAGATTTACTTGAGAGAGATAGCCCAGCCTTACATAGGAGCTGACAGGATGTTTCAAGTCAATATACTCTTTAAGTTAACATTGCATATGTTGGGCAAACCTCAAGACTTTCTCAAACTTCAGCAATGAGGAATGTGAATTCTTGCACAGATGAATAATAATTATTCTCTACAACTCTTCACTCACCTAAGACAAGCTGGTTCTCTGGATAAGACATAATTATCAGTAAATTTTTGTTTAGGAAACAGTGCTAACATCAGAGGATAAAGAATCTGACTGCTATGGTAGAGTTAGCCTAAGACGAAGAAGAAATACATGGGCTATGCTGAATCACCAAAAAATTATCAAGATGACAAATCTAAGGAATTAAGTAAGAATAATTTACAAAGGACATAAGTCCTACTGAGGACAGTGGGGAAAACAGGAACATCTGCCTTGGAATGTCACAGAGATGAAGCATAAAATTAAAGGAATGCTCCAAACACACAATTTGGGTGAGATTAAAAAGGGGGGGTGTGAAAAATAAGTTCCTTGAAAAGTACTCAAAATGCACACAGAGTAAATTTTCGCTTTCAGCCATATCATTTCTTCCATCTGAATCCCTTTACTTTTAAAGGAGGAACTTTTTTCAGAACTTAAATATCATTGAAAAATAATGCAAAGTCTAGATAGAGATCTTTGAACTTTCTGTGGAAACATTATCCTTTTCCTCCTTAACTGCAGAAGAATTTTCTATTTATTTGCTTGGGAAAATATATCAATCCTGTACCTCACACTTATGCATATTCTTGGAGGGACTTAATGTTTGAAATAAAAGTGCTGCTTAATTTCTGCATCACTAAATGACCTTGAAATATCAGAAACAACTTTGAAATTCTAAGCCATTCTGTTACCTTCCTCAAAATCTGGGGGGGGTGGGAACAGATATTAAAGTTGTCTTTCAGATGTTTATGCGATTAAGTCATTGTATAACTGGCCCTTTAGTGAAAATATTTCAAATACATGTGAATGCATTTTGTTTCCTTCTGTGGTTAAATGGCCAGTTTAAGAATCACTGAAATCAATAACATTTGTGTTAAATTTCTTTAAACTATTAAGTAATCATATCCACTATATGCATACTGGTATGAACAGAAAACTCAGCCCATAATTATAACAGCAACATAGGAGTAAGAATGATGTGCTGGTTTAGGATTTGCATTAGCTTGTCCTACTCCCTGGTTTTCTTCAGTATTAGACACAACTTCTCAATGCAAAGTCATCCAGACTCTGATTTGAGGTGAATGAATTGTGGAGATGCTGTGAAACTATTGCAAAAATTCCTGAGGTTTTCCTTTTCAAATGCTGTGTATCACCTTTTTTTTTTTTTTAAGTTTTGCTTTGGTTAAAAAATAAACTTTAATTCTATTAAAAAAGAATGAGGGAGTTCCTGTCTTGGCTCAGATGTAATGTACCCAACTAGTATTCATGAGGATGCAGGTATGATCCCTGGCCTCCCTCAGTGGTTTAAAGATCTGATGTTGCTTTGGAGTTCACGGCATGGCGCAGTGGTTAACGAATCCAACTAGGAACCATGAGGTTGCGGGTTCGATCCCTGCCCTTGCTCAGTGGGTTAAGGATCCAGCGTTGCCATGAGCTGTGGTATAGGTTGCAGACGCTGCTCGGATCCTGCGTTGCTGTGGCTCTGGCATAGGCTGGTGGCTACGGCTCTGATTAGACCCCTAGCCTGGGAATCTCCATATGCTGCAGGAATGGCCCTAGAAAAGGCAAAAAGACAAAAAAAAAAAAAAAAAAAAAAGAGTCTGGTGTTGCTGTGAGCTGTGGTGTAGGTTGCAGATGGGGCTCAGATCCTGCATTGCTTTGGCTGTGGCACAGGCCAGTAGCAGTAGCTCCAGTTTGACCCCTAGCCTGGGAACTTCCATATGTTGTAGATGCAGCCCTAAAAAGCAAAAACAAAAACAAACAAACAAAAAAACAAGAATGAAACTTTAAGGCAACATTTATTTCCTAGAAAACCTTTTTCATTAATCATAAGCCATTAAATAGGAAGCAGCTCAATTACTGGTGGGAAAAGAGTTCTTCAAAGACTGTGTAATTTTGTCCTTGCGACTAGAAAGAAAATCCTGTGGCTGTAAATCATTGGCCAGAGGACTGGAAAACTTGACAGTTTCTGAGCCACAATATCAAGGGAATAAAAACACAGGCATTAAGAGAGGAAAAAATGAGATCCTGCTGTATAGCACTGGGAACTATATCTACTCACTTATGATGGAGCATGATAATGTGAGAAAAAGGAATGTATATATATGTATGTGTGACTGTGTCACCTAGCTGTATAGTAGAAAACTGACAGAACACTGTAAACCGGCTATAAGAGAAAAAAAAAATCATTAAATAAAGTAAAATTTTAAAAAATTTCAACAATATTAACAAGAACTATTCCCTTGGCTCAAGCCTTTCTGCTAATCTGTAACTTTAGCCTGGTCTCAAATGTCTCCCATAAAATTCTAGGACTCCTTGGGAGGTGGTTCACCTGTGCCTACTGGAGCACTCTTGTTGGAATCCTATTGGCAAGTGAACCGCCTCTGCTCACATTTTTAACACACTGTTAATCCTTCCTCCAGGGCATTTTGCTAGCACCTGCCCAACTCTGAGGCTGACAATTCTTAATGTGGAGGGTGCTGATATCTGCCTTGAGGCTTTGTTTCATGCCTCAAAGTTGCTGGCAATATTTTGTATTGCTGCAAAAGCTGCAGACTGCTTTGTGATTTCACTGTCCCAAGATGTTCAAGCCTTTACTCAATTGTAAATTACAGGCCTTAAAGATTCAAGCATAAACCTGGGGGATCAGGGGAAAGAAACTCTGAACGACTAACATTTCTGATTTAGAATCATTTCTCTTCTCTTATGCTGGTCTTTTAATCAAATTTTTGCAACTAATTTTTCTTAACTATAATCATACTTTCCCTAGAAGTTCTACATTTCTTTCAATGGAGACTGAATGCATGAGAAAGCTTAAACTCAAGCAAAAATGTCAACTTTATGGAAGGGAAGAGCTGAAAGGATTATTAAGAAGTATAAAAGTCAGAAGAAACTCAATGTCTAGTGACTGGAACCAGTTATGGAAAGAAAAAAATTCAAATTAAGCAATGTCATCTCGGTAGCTTTTGGAACACAGGACAAAGAAATCTGTACAAATTTTTCTAGACATTTTACCTGAGAAACAAGCAAATTACAAAAAAAGAAAATCTGAATCTAAGTTGTTTTTAACTTAAACATTTTCTACATGGAAAAGTCAAAATTCCCCGTGTATATGACTTTTACTCTGAAAAACGCTATTACTTGAAACTAAGTCCTAAGAGCTCATGGACTGCAGATAAAAAACGTCACCTGCCATATCAGTAAACAAAGGATACTGAGGTGAATAAGACTTCAGCCACTGAAGCCACCCCGAACTGTGCACCCTGAAGGGATTTAGGATGGAGAAAAGCTGTATACTGGCCCTAGACAGATAAGATGTATATGAAAAGAATGGTTTCAATGAGGTCAGACCCTTGCATCTTCCCATATGTAGAAAATTGCTAAATTCATTAACTTGGGATGTCTTTTTATTTAATTCCTATTAGTCTTTTGATGTTTTACTACCTGTGTTTTTTTTTTAATTGTTGTTTGCTTTGTTTGTTTTATTTTTGCAAAACTCTTATATATCCTGGTTCTTCCCTTACCTCTTTGGAGCAGCTCTTCAGAGCTCTCTGAGACGCAGCCTTCTGGGCTAAGTCCTCAAGTCTATCAAATAAAATATAATTCTCAACTTTTAGGTTGTGAATTTTTTTTTAAGTCAATAGGAAACAATATGTAAGAAAAAAATCTTGAGCTTATCCCTGTCTCATTCAAACTGCTCATGGAATACTTACCTTGGTCCTAAAAGAGAACTTGGGAAAATCCCATGATTATATTACTAAAATTTTTTGGCAACTCATCAAGTTCTATTGTCAACTTAAATCAAGCCTTAATAATTAAAACACTTGCCCCTGAAATTAATTCATGAATTTAGAGTCAAGATTCTCAATCCAATAATCTGAGGTCTGCAAGAACTAAGCAACTTGCCCCAAGAAGAGGGGGTCATTTTGAGCTGCTTCTAGTGTCTGGTGTTTCTCTCATCTTAATTATCCTTGGTATATGTGAATAAATTTTTCTTAAAAAATCAGATTATAGCTTTTTGATTTTTGTGTGTTATTGCATAATTTACTGATTTGCACTCTTATTTTATCATTTCCTCCCTTTGACTTATTTTGAATTTAATTTGATCTTTCATTTCTAGCATCTTATTTTGGAATCTTAAGATAGTTATTTTCCGGGATGAGCATTTTAATTATAAGATTTAAAGCTAAAATTTACCTTTTTTTGTTTTTTTAGGGCTGCACCCGCAGAATTTGGAGGTTCCCAGGCTAGGGTTGAATCAGAGCTGTCGCCGCCAGCCTGCGCCGCAGCCACAGCACCAGATCTGAGCCACATCTATGACCTATACCACAGCTCACAGAAACACTGGATCCTTAACCCACTGAGAGAGGCCAGGTTGAACCTACATCTTCGTGGATAATAGATTCGTTTCTGTTGAGCCACATCAGGCACTCCATTACCTTGTTTTCTAGACACTGGTTTAGACAGATACATATTGAGAAATAAAATATTGCCTGCTATATCAGTAAGCAAAAGATGTCATAGTCATCAGAGATGGCAGTTACCTCCCAGGGTAAGCAGGCGAGCCCTGAGGCAACTTAGGAAGAAAACAAATACTTGCCATCTAGAAGCCATCAGACTGCAGCCACTCCTGACGGCGAGCCCAGAGGAAACTCAGGACATGAAAATAGAGTGTACTGGACCTAGATAGCTGAGGTGCTTATGAAAGGAATGATTTCAGTCAGCCCAGTATTTTGCATCTTTCTATACATTGAAAAGCACTAAATTCCTTAATTTGAGATATCTAGTTTTACGTTATTAGCAATAATATTTTGTTCCTACTACCTGCCTGTCTTTTGTTGCAAAACTCCTATATATTCTAGCTCCACCCTCACGTCCTCACGGCAGTTTTCTCAGGGTTACTTCATGTGCTGCCTCCCAGGCCTAAGTCCTCAGTTTTGTCTACCCAAATAAAACATAATTCTCAACTTTTAGGTTATGTTATATGGATGTTTCCAGGCTAGGGATCGAATCAGAGCTGTAGTTGCGGGCCTACACCACAGCCACAGCAACACAGGAACTGAGCCATGTCTTTGACCTACAACACAGCTCATGGCAATGCTGGATCCTTAACCCACAGAATGAGGTCAGGGATCACACCAGAGTCCTCATGAATCCTGCTGAGCCACAAAGGGAAGTCCAGGTTGTACATAATTTTTGGTTGACAATAGATAGATACATAAATGCATAGATAGATATACTAACTATAGGCTTTGCTATGCTGTGCTTTCATTATCATTCAATTTGAATTGTTTTCTAATTTACCTTGTTATTTTTTATTGGATCTATTGATTATTTAGAATTAACTTTATTTTCACATAATTGGTAAACCAGCTATCTTTTGTATTTTTTTTCTACTTTAATTCAGTTACAGTCAGAGAATATATTCTGTATGCTTTAAAGCCTTTAAACTGTCTAAATAGATTTGTTTTAGGATCTTGTATATTGTCTATATTATTTAGTTTTCTGTGTTTTAGAAAAGCAAAGGATATCTGCATAAACTGAGTATTGTGTTGCATAGTTGTGGACAGGATAGTTAATTAGGTCAAAGTGGTTGATAATGTCAGAATTTTTGTATTTTCATTGATATGTCTCCTTATTTTAATTCCTGAAAGTGTTTAAATCTTAATTTTACTTGTATTTTTGTTCCTTTAGTTCTGCCAATGTTTTCTTTACGTACATTTAAGTTCAGTTATCACTGGATGATCTTTAAGGATTATTATATTTTCTTGATGAATTGACTCTTTTCATCTTTGGGATGTTTAACTCTTTTTCTCCGGTAGCATTCCTTGTCTTGAAAGCTATTTCACCTGATATTTACAGACAACATTCTTATGATTAGAGCTTATGTAAGGTATTTCCCATCTTTTTCAAATTCATTCTACCTCTAGCTTTATACGTAAACCATTTCTTTTGTAGTGAGAACATAGATTGGCCGTGCTTTTTTTTTTTAAATTCTCTTTTTAGGTCCATACTCATGGCATATGGAGGTTCCCAGGCTAGGGGTCAAATCAGAGCTGTAGCTGCCAGCCTACACCACAGCCACAGCAGTGCAGGATCCTAGACACATCTTTGACATACACCACAGCTCACGACAATGTCAGATACTCCTTGCTTTACTTTTTAATCTAATCATACAATCTGCTTTTATTTGGAATGTTTAGTAAATTTACCTTTTCATGTTTATTAAGGTATTTAGGCTTAAGTCAACCATTTTGCCATTTTTTTATTATTTGTCCAATCTGTTGTTTTCTTGTTCCATTTTTCCTGCATTATCCTGGATTAATCAAGGGATTTTTAAGCATTTCATTTTATTTCATTGACCAGATTTTCAGATTTAAATCTTTGTTATATGTATTTAGTGCTTGCTGTGTGGATTTTACCATTAATTTTTAACTTATTCAATATAACGTCAAGTAAGATTATGAAGCTTCAGGTTTGAAGAACCCTACAACAGTATGTATAAGTTTAACCTCTCATACTTGATAGCCTTATTGTAGTGAAGTTTTTACTTTTATAAAAATTGCAAACAACAGAGTACATGTCATTATTTAAATGTTAAGTAAACACTTTTTAATGGATAAAAATTCATGTTTTTATATATTTTTACCCCTTCTGAAAATCTTAATTCTTTCCTGTAGACCTTCCACACTGTGACTGTTCCCTTTTAATATAAAGAAACTTCTCTCACATTTCTTGCAATGAGACTGTAATGGCAACAATTTTTCTTAGCTTTATTAAAAATAAGACTATCTTGATTTTACCTGAATTTATTTTTTTTTTGAGAAAATGAAGAAAACAGAGTTTTGAATTGGTCATTTTCCTCTTAGCTCTTTAAATATGTAATTTCAAAATCTTCTAAATGCAAGATATCTGCAGAGATACCAACCTCTGATTCTGCTATTCCCCTGTATAATTATATATTTTTATTCTTGATTCTTTAAGAATTTGTGCTCCTTTTTTTCCTCAGCATTTTCACAATAGTGAGCTTATGTATGGTTTTCTAGGTATTTCTAATCCTTTCTTCTGGATTTCTAATTGCACAATACTTGATATTATGGACATTCCACAGGTCACTGATTTTTTTAATATCTTTTTTTTTTTTGCTTGAATTAGCATTTTTGTGTTCTTCCACAGGACCCACTGTGTTAACTTTTAATACAATATATATATATTTGTTGTTCTCAATTCCCTTTGGTTCTTTTATTTAATGTCCTCTTTGTTAGTTCTGTTATTGAATGATCTGAACATCTGCTTCCATTGGCCATGTTTTCTCTTGGTTATGGTTCCAATTTACTTGCTTCTTTGCATATGTTATATTTTTAAATTATATTCCATACACTGTATAAAAGAACAGTAGTGAATAAATTAAATTTTCTGTTCTTTTGATAATTTCCCAAAAAGCAAAATTTCTTTCTCCATATATTGTCTGCAGTGGTGGTCACTCAGATGCTCCAAGAATAAGAAAATGAACTGATTCTGTGCCTTCAGCTATAATTACTTTAAATTTATCTGATACCAATACCTAATTTTCTGTGTTCTTACCACTTTCAGAATGTTACTATTTTAGAGGAAGGTGACTTTCTGGAGCCTCAGTGACTTGGCTGATTTCTCCTTATGCCTGCAAAGTCTCTCCGTCTAGGGCAAGTCTGCTTCGGCATTTAACCTTGACCAGGCTAAGTACCCACATACAGTGTAGAAACTGCTGTAGCTCTCTCCCACTTATAAGGCCTCCTTTCTGTCTATAATTCAGGCTGTTGAAATTTCCTGACATCTACCATTCTTTATTAGCTGTGCAGGAAAATATGACTTAGAAAAAAAAAATCTATGTTGATTTTCTACCATGGTAATAATCATCTTTCTTAGCATTCTCCATCCTTCTATCTCCTGCATACTATCTAGAGTAGCAATCCATCTTTGGCATTTCTCTTCTTTTTCTTGTCTTGCTTACTTAAGTTTCCGGTGCTTCCTATGTTGCAGTGAAGAGGACAGAGGGTGTGATATACACTGGTATTCCAAGACTGATAATATCACGAAGTGACCTGATGTTCTTTGGTCTCTCAGACATATAACAATCACGCTTTGAGGCCAATCAAATGTTCACTCTGTAACTTGCATATAGAGGTTAGTGTTTCTTCATTATCTAATCACAGCACAGCTTCTGAGCTTTTGAACTTTTGATTTACAATTGGTATTGTTTGTCTCTGACAGAGAACTTTTTAATCAGGATCTTTTTAAAAATGACCCCATGAGACAGCCCCACCATAATCTGTTTTCTGGAATTCATGTAACCCTGATTTAGTATTGAAGGAAGGAAGGGATGAGGTGGCAGGCAAGACACCTGTGGGGAAAACCCAGCTGGACCCCTGCCATCCAGCCCTAGATGCAGCTCCTACCCAGCACAGCTTTACCAGCATATCCAAACCTTAACCTTGACCAAGATTCTTAACCTCTCTTTACCTCCCCAGCAGTCTCCTCCATTATATAATGATAATAATGGCAGTACCTACTACCTTATCTTCTGCAGACGTTTCCAAGGCCCTGTAACTCATTTTACATTTAAAAAAATAATAAATTCAGGACTTCTCTTGTGGTGGTAGTGGGTTAAGGAGCCAGCATTGTCACTGCAACAGCTGGGGTCACTGCTGTGGTACAGGTTTGCTCCCAGAAACTTCCATGTGCCACACGCAGAGCCAAAAAAAAAAATCATGTTGTTGCCATCTAAAACCATTATCATGTATCTTCTCATAGATTACTTAAATCAGGTTATTTCTTCAGATTTTTTGGTTGTCTGTCAGACAGCAATCAACTATGCTTCAAAAAATAAAGGAAGAATGTCTATTTTAATACACCTATTTATAATGCAGCCACCTATATCTCTTGAATTTCACCTAATTCTTAAGTTTTAGATATTTGGCCATGAATTAGCACTATTTTAGGTAGTTAATCCCTACAGCTTGATCTTATCACAAATCACTCTATATGCACTGATGCTAATCAACAAGTACAAAACACACATATTCTGTTTATGAAAAAAGATTGTTTTATCTCTCTTCTATTCTTCCATTTCTTGAGTTTAAGTATTTTTCAAAAATCTTTATGAAAAAATCAGTATGGGAGTTCCTGCTGTGGAGCAATGGGATCAGAGCTGTCTTTGCAGTGCCAGGATACAGTTTGATCCTCTGCCTGGCACAGTAGGTCACAACTTTGGCTTGGATCTGATCCCTGGCCCAGGAACTCCATATGTTACAGGTTGCCCAGAAAAAGAAAAAAAAAATCAGTATGATTTATAGCTTTGTAGGATGAAACTATTATTGGAATCTAGGGGCTCTAGCATTTGGAAATGTTTCTGCTTATTTCTTTGTTAACTTACATGTAATATGGAAGAATTTGGAGTATGGAATTAAAGCTTTTCTTTCTAATAGCAACATTTGACTATATATTCTATTTAACAGACCCCACAGATTAAAACAGCTAAATAGCCTACATAAAAATACAATAAATGTATCTATGATCCAATAAAAAGTTAGGACTATTTGGAGGCCAAATGCATTCAAAATATGTATGCTTTGAAACTTGGTATCAGATTAAGCAGAGGAAAATGTCACTGGCAATTTATAAACATAAATTCTCACTATCTGAGTGTTTTTAAAAGTCCAAGCAACAAGTATATGCAAAACATTTCTTCAACCATGGCCTTAGAATATTTCCACAAAAATTACTTCAATAATCAGAAGCTCACAGCTGCAAATCAAAAAGAGAAAAAAATATCCACACGTTAATGAGATCATTAATGAGAGCCATAAAATTTAATCATTAATGAGAGCCATAAAATTTAAATGAAAACAGAATTAGACCTGCAAAAATTTTAGATAACTGAATTGCTAGATTCAGAATAGATAATAATTATGTGTAAAAATAAAATAAGATTACTACCATTAGTAACAGGCAAGAAATTTTTAAAAATAAACAAAATTTTAGATACAATGAAGCAAGATTTACTGAACAACAAAAAAAAAAAATCTGAAGAAGTTATCCAGAATTTAGCATTAAAAGATAAGTAAGTGGGAAATGCAGGAAAATGAATATATATTTTCAGAATAAAAAGAGAAGGAAAAATACAAAGGCATCAATATTGAAGGCCCTTAAGAGAAACCAAAAGCATTACAAACTAGGGAAACTTCACCCCATGCAAGAAAGGAAACATACTGGATGATGTCAATACATTAATTCATTTTTTACCTAAAGGGAACTATTTAGCCTAAGGCATAGAGAAAAGAGAGTGTAATAAGAAAGGAGCAGTCTTACTGATGTGGGAGAATCAGAGGTCAGAATTTCAGCCTGCCAAAATAGTTGAAAAATAAAGAGAAGCAAGTATTCAATCAAGAAGGGAAGCAAAGAGTAGAACTTTCCATATTTGTATATACACTCTGCTCAGTCTAAACTGTATGGGTGAGGTTGAGAGTCCCACTCAGGGAAAAAACAAATAAATGGTTTAAAGTCGAGAAATAATTTAAACAGCTGCTTAACATTAGGAATCTGAAATTTTTATAATTCAGTTCTTGAGAAATTAGAGGTGTTTGACTTAATAATCCATTAAAACACTAAATTTGGCCACAGTTTAGGAATAAGAACTATTTCCTAAGACTAAGATTTTTCACTTGAGGAATATGGGCAAAATTACAATCTATTCTCTCTAAGAAAACTCAAAACCAAGATTCTCCAAGGTCAAGGTTAGCCGTGTGTAATTTAATGCAACTCAACATTCTATAGATAAAGTTAATAGAATCCAGATTTGCTACATAGATCATCTGTAATGTCCAATATACAACAAAAATATACTAGAAATTTTTTAAAAAGTAAAACATAACCTATATTAAATAGAGGAAAAAAGTCAGTAGAAACAGGCTAACAGACAATCCAAATAGAAGAATTAGCATACAGAGATTTTAAAGTTATTATAATAAATACATTAAAGAACCTGTAGGAAAAAAGGGAAAAAGAATTGGAAGATTTGGGGAAATCTGAGAAAATATAAAATCTCTTAAAATAAACCTAAGGAAAATTCTAAAACTAAGACCTACAATATCTAAAATTAAACATTAATTGAATGAAGATATATCAGTATTGGGAACAATACAGGAAAGAATCAATGAATTTGGAGATAAGTCAATATAAATTATCCAAACTAAATTGATTTAACAAATGAACAAAGCTCTGTGGTCTGTGGGTATCAAGTAGGCAATCATACATGTAATTAGAATGCCAGAAGAAAAGGAGAGATAAAATGGAGCTGAAAAATTTCTAAGAGATATTGGCTGAAACTTTCCAAATTGAATTAAAAATATCAAACTGGTCCAAGAATCTCAGAACACTTTAAGCAGAATGAATGTAATGAAGAGAAGACCAAGGTATGTCACAGTTTGACTGCCAAAAATTAACCATAAAGAGAAAAAAATCTTAAAAATGCCAAATGAAAGGACACATTACATACCAGAAAATAACAGGAAGAATGAAAACTGAAGCTTTCATTACATACACTGGTAACACATACAGGGCAAGATAATTTGAAGTTTTAAAATTCAAATTTTAAATATGATTATTCCATTATAATGACATTAAAAGTTCATTTAAAAGCAAATTCTAGAACTAGGAATATAAATAATCATTACTAAGATACACAGTAACAACTAATACAGTTCCCCTCCCTATCTGCAGTTTTTGCATCTCCAGATGTAACCAACTGTGGATTGAAAATATCTGGAGGATTTCCCATCATGGCTCAGTGGCTACTGAACCCGACTAGCATCCAAGAGGATGCGGGTCTGATCTCTGGCCTTGATCAGTGGGTTAAGGATCTGGCGTTGCTGAGAGCTGGAGTGTAGGTGGCAGACAAGGCTTGGATCCTGTGTTGCTGTGGCTGTGGTGTAGGCCAGCGGCTACAGCTCCAATTAGACCCCTAGCCTGGGAACCTTCATATGCCACAGATGTGGCCCTAAAAAGACAAAAAAAAAAAAAGAAAAGAAAAGAAAGAAAATATCTGGAAAATGGAATTCCCATGGGGGCTAAATGGAAACAAACCTGACTAGTGTCCATGAGGATGTGGGTTCAACTCCTAGCCTTGCTTGATGGGTTAATTATCCAGAGTTGCCATGAACTGTGGTGTAGGTTGCACATGTGGCTCAGATCCCACTTTGCTGTGGTTGTGGTGTTGGCCTGCAGCTGTAGCCCATTTCAACCCCTAGCCTGGAAATTTCCCTATGTTGCAGGTGTGGCCCTAAATAAAAAAGAGGGAGGGAGGGAAGGAAGGAAGGAAGGAGGGAGGGAGGGAGGGAGGGAGGGAGGGAGGGAAGGAGGGAAGGAAGGAAGGAAGAAAAAATATCTGGTAAAAATAATTTCAGAAAGTCCTAAAAAGAAAATCTTGATTTTTTTGCACAATGGAAACTATTTACACAACGTTTACATTGCATTATATATTATAAGTAATCATGAGATGGTTTAAAATATACAGGAGGATGGGAGTTCCCATCATGGCACAGTGGTTAACGAATCTGACTAGGAACCATGAGGTTGCAGGTTTGCTCCCTGGCCTTGCTCAGCAGGTTAAGGATCCGGCGTTGCCATGAACTGTGGTGTAAGTTGCAGGCTTGGCTCAGATCCCGCACTGCTGTGGCTCTGGCGTAGGCAGAAGGCTACAGCTCTGATTCGACCCCTAGCCTGGGAACCTCCGTATGTGTGGGAGTGGCCCAAGAAATGGCAAAAAGACAAAATATATATATATACACAGGAGGATGTAGGTAGGTTATATTCAAATACTATGTCATTTTATGTAAGGAACTTGAGCATTTACAGATTTTGGTACCTAAGGACTGATCCTGGAATCTGTCTCCTGCAGCTACTGAAGGAATCTTATACTTCCTTTGCTGATTAAGCACATCTTTAGAATTTAAATCTACCAATATAATCATATAATGGAAGGCTAATTCACATCACTTTATGTGCTGTTTAATATAGAATAGTATGAAACATATACAGGCATATAAAAGATACAATTGGTTTTGGTTATATGAATGTTAATTAGTTTTAAAATACAGCATCCTTATTAAACAGGGAATGCATGATCTTGGTTTTAAGTGTTAGCTAATCCACAAAGTAGTTATTCCAAGTTATTGGAATATCTTTAGATAAGGCTATTCAATATTTCCATCTTTATTTGGTACAAGAGGTGGTAACATGCCCATTAAATTTTTATAGTATACTAAATTTAAAATTGCTAAGAGCTTATAATACTGCTACTGAAAAAAATAGTGAGTGACCAATTATAATTTAAAATAATTACAAAATTCATAAAGGTATAAGTAACTATATATGCTTTCTCTTAACTTCAGGTAAAGAAATCTGTGTGGTGAGACATAAATACCTTAACACAATAAGAAGTGACATCTGGAGGAGAGGACAAGATGGCGGAGGAGTAGGGGGACACGCTTGCCCTCTCCTACAAACACAACAAAAAAAAGCACATCTACAGAATAAATGACTCGCACAGAACAGCAACCAATCGCTGGCAGAGGAACCTAAACTCCAATAACGGCAAGAAGTTCGTGACATTACTGGGCAGAACGGGAGAAAAGAGGAGAGTGAGAGAAGGTGAATCCGAGCGAGACGGGGGCTCCCGAAAGGGAACTGTGGAGGAGAAAGGGATCCCGCACCCTGGAAAGTCACCTACCGGGCGAAAGATCAAACGAACTGGAGGAATCTCCAGATGCAGAGAAGAGTGTAGCAGTAAGTTGGAGTACGGAAAAGCCGATCAAGAACTGAACGGACCATCTGAACTACGGGCACAGTCACCAAAAATTGAGACGCCTGGGTGGGGGCTGGGCACCGAGACCTCGGCTCCAGAGTTTAGTCCCCAGGCTGGGGGGGCGGGGTGGAGCGGAAACTGCTTGGGAGGTCTAGAAACCATTTGATGGGGCAGAGACTGCCTGGGAGACTAGAAAACAAAGCTGTCGCAGAGGAAGGGAGCAATACTCTAGGGGCGGGGAAGAGGAAAGCCGCATCAGAGGGAACCTGGGAGAAGAGCCTGGTCTTCGCCCGTGCTGGGGAGGGGAGAGAAGAAGGGGTGGGTCCCCATAGAATACCCCCCACGCCACAGCAAGCTTACAGGCCCACTAGCTAGCTGAAAGCTGTGCTTCCCAGTGCATCCCCTCCCCCTACCCCCACCACCCCCTATGCTCTCACCGGACCTGGGGCTGCCTGCCATCCAGGAGGGCTGGCCTCAACAATTGTCTGAAGCCTACCACCGCAGGGGCTGTCCCTGCACAGGCCTGCTTGCCCTTTGGAGGGGCTACACTTCCACAGAGCATCACCAAACACCACCAGCCCCCGAGAAAAGGCCTGCAGCCCAGAAAAGCTAGAACAAGCCTAGCCAGGCAGTGAATAGATCAGCCTAATTCTCGGATGGTTTTTCTGAGTTGGGTTGCCCTGGGGAGGAGCCTCTTGGGTTTCCAACGGCCCTGCTACCCGCCCAAGCCCCCAGGGGGTGCCCTAGTGGATCAGCTGCATAGGACTGCCAGCTCCAGGCAGGACCCCCTGCAGCCCAGAAAAGCTGCAACAAGCCTGGCCGAGTCGGGAAAAGATCTCAAACGGTCTTTCTGAGTCGGGCTGCCCTGGGGAGGAGCCTCTTGGGTTTCCAGCGGCCCTGCTACACGCCCAAGCCCCCAGGGGGTTCCCCACTCCAGCAGAATAGCTGCTCAGCACCACCAGCCCCCTGGAAGAGCCCCTGCAGCCCAGAAAAGCTGCAACAAGCTCGGCCAGACTGTGAAAAGATCCGCCTACATTCTCAGGCTGTCCTTCTAAGTTGGGCTGCCCTAGGGAAGAGCCTCTTAGGTTCTCAGTGACCCAGATAGTTGCTCCAGCCCCCAGGGGGTGCTGCACTCCTGAGGAGCAGCTGCCCAACACCACCAACCCCCTGCAAGAACCCCACAGCCTAAAAACACCAGAGCAAGCTCTGCATGACCAAGTGAAATCTGCTACCATCGTGGTGTGGACCTCCCAGTCCTGTCTGCCCTCCAGGAAGTCCTCCTTTGCTTCAAAGAAACACTGTTAGCCCCATCAACACTCCAGAAAAGCCACACTGCCTCAAAAAAGATTGACCAACAATGCCAGCCCTCAGGAAATATTCCAAGGCAGTGACAAGGCAAACACTGCCCGATCACGGAGAGTACAACTCCCTCAGAAGAAAGAAAACAACAAGCAATATGAAGAAGCTGAGAAACCACCCCCAGTCAAACCAACAGGAGAACTCACTAATACAGTCAACAATGAAACAGACCTGGAGTTCAAAAGAGAAATAGTGAAAATACTGAAGGAATTAAGAGAAGATATGAACAGTAATGCAGATACCCTCAGAAAGGAACTAGAAAATATAAGGAGGAGCCAAGAAAAACTACAACATTCATTTGCAGAGATGCAAACTGAACTAAGGGCAGTAAAAACCAGAATGAATAATGCAGAAGAATGAATCAGTGATATGGAAGATAGAATAATGGAAATCACTCAATCCGGTCAACAGACAGAAAACCAAATCAAAAAACTGGAAAGCAATATAAGAGACCTATGGGATAATATAAAGTGGGCCAACCTATGCATATAGGAATTCCAGAAGGAGTAGAAAAAGATAAGGGGATGGAAAATATATTTGAAGAAATTATCGATGGAAACTTCCCAAATTTAAAGGATACTGGGTTCAAGATACAAGAAGCACAGAGGGGCCCAAACAAACTGAACCCAAACAGACCCACACCAAGACACATCATAATAAAAATGGCAAAAGTTAGTGATAAAGAGAGGATCCTAAAGGCAGCAAGAGAAAAACAGAATGTTACCTACAAGGGAACCCCCATAAGAATATCAGCTGACTTCTCTACAGAAACACTACAGGCCAGGAGGGAATGGCAAGAGATATTTAAAGTGCTCAAAGGAAAAAATATGCAATCTAGAATACTCTATCCAGCAAGAATATCATTTAAAATAGAAGGGGAAATAAAAATTTTTCCCAACAAACAAAAACTTAAAGAATACAGCAACACAAAACCCAGGTTAAAGGAAATACTGAAAGGGCTTCTCTAAACCAAAAAGAAAGGAAGGAAAGGGAAGAAAAAAGAAAAGAAAAAAAAAAAGAAGAAGAAGAGGAAGAACTAGGACTGAGGAAACCACAGTCAGAGAGCAGTCACTCAAATAAGCCACAATACAGATTGAATCATGAACATGCTTCAAACAAAATAAAATTAAAAAGAAAAAATAAAAAAGAGTCATCAAAACCATAAAATGTGGGCAAGGGATGTTAGGAAGTAAATAACCCTTTTTGTTTGTTTGTATGTCTCACTTCTTAATTTTAATATAGTAATGAAGTGTTTGAACTTACAGGACCATCAGGCTAAAACACACAATTATGGGAAGGGGTTAGCATACTTAAAAAACAGGGCAACCACAAGCCAAAACCAAATATTGCATTTGCAAAAAAAAAAAATAAAAAAAAAAAAACACTCAAGCATATAATAACAGGAGACCATCCAACCAAAAAAAAAAAAAAAAAAAAAAAAAAGAAAGGAAGAATGGAGAACCATAGAATCAACTGGAACACGAGGTTCAAATGGCAATAAATAATCATCTATCAATTATCACCTTAAATGTCAATGGACTGAATGCCCCAATCAAAAGACACAGAGTGGCTGAGTGGATAAAAAGGCAAAAACCTTCAATATGCTACCTACAAGAAACTCACCTCAGGGCAAAAGATACATATAGATTGAAAGTGAAAGGGTGGGGAAAAATATTTCACGCCAACATACATGACAGAAATGCAGGAGTTGCAACGCTCATATCAGACAAAATAGACTTTAAAACAAAAGACATAAAGAAAGACAAAGAAGGACACTATTTAATGATTAAGGGATCCATCCAAGGAGAGGATGTTACTATCATCAACATATATGCCCCAAATATAGGAGCACCCAGATACATACAACAAATATTAACAGACATAAAGGGAGATATTGATGAGAATACAATCATAGTAGGAGACCTTAATACCCCCCTCACATCAATGGACAGATCCTCTAGACAGAAAACCAATAAAACAACAGAGATCCTAAAGGAAACAATAGAAAAGTTAGACTTCATTGATATCTTCAGGACACTACATCCAAAAAAAGCAGAGTACACATTCTTCTCAAATGCTCATGGAACATTCTCAAGAATTGACTACATATTGGGTCACAAAGCGAATCTCAATAAATTTAGGAGCATAGAAATTATCTCAAGTATCTTCTCTGACCACAATGCCATGAAATTAGAAATCAACCATGGGAAAAGCAAAGAGAAAAAACCTACTCCATGGAGACTAAACAACATGCTACTAAAAAACCAATGGGTCAATGAGGAAATCAAAAAGGAAATTAAAAACTACCTTGAAACAAATGATAATGAAGACACAACCTCTCAAAATCTATGGGATGCTGCGAAAGCAGTGCTCAGAGGGAAATTTATAGCAATATAGACCTTTCTCAAAAAAGAAGAAAGATCCCAAATTGACAACTTAACCCTCCACCTAAATGAATTAGAAAAAGAAGAACAAAAAAATTCCTAGAGTCAGCAGAAGGAAGGAAATTATAAAGATCAAAGAAGAAATCAATAAAATAGAGACTCAAAAACCAATAGAGAAAATTAATAAAACCAAGAGCTGGTTCTTTTGAAAAGGTGAACAAAATTGACAAACCCGTGGCCAGACTCACTAAAAAGAGGAGAAAAAGAACCCAAATAACCAAAAGTATAAATGAAAAAGGAGAAATCACAACGGATACAGCAGAAATACAAAAAACCATAAGAGAATACTATGAACAACTATACGGCAACAAGTTTGACAATCTGGAAGAAATGGACAATTTTCTAGAATCTTACAGCCTGCCAAAACTGAATCAAGCAGAAACAGACCAACTGAACAGACCAATCACTAGAAATGAAATTGAAGAGGTCATAAAATCACTCCCTACAAATAAAAGTCCAGGACCAGATGGCTTCACAGGTGAATTCTATCAAACATATAAAGAGGAATTGGTGCCCATCCTCCTTAAACTCTTTCAAAAGGTTGAAGAAGGAATACTCCCAAAGACATTCTATGAGGCCACCATCACCCTCATTCCAAAACCAGGCAGAGATACCACCAAAAAAGAAAACTATCGCCCAATATCATTGATGAATATAGATGCAAAAATCCTCAACAAAATCTTAGCCAACCGAATCCAACAACATATCAAAAAAATTATACACCATGACCAGGTTGGGTTCATCCCAGGTTCACAAGGATGGTTCAACATACGCAAATCAATCAGCATCATACACCACATTAACAAAAAAAAAAGTCAAAAATCATATGATCATCTCAATAGACGCAGAAAAAGCATTTGACAAAGTCCAACATCCATTCATGATCAAGACCCTTGCCAAAGTGGGTATAGAGGGAACATTCCTGAATATAATCAAAGCCATTTATGATAAACCCACAGCAAATATAATACTCCATGGGGAAAAACTGAAAGCCTTCTCACTCAAATCTGGAACAAGACAGGGATGCCCACTCCCACCACTGCTCTTCAACATAGTTTTGGAAGTCCTAGCCACAGCAATTAGACAAACAAAAGAAATCAAAGGCATCCATATAGGAAGAGAAGAGATCAAACTGTCACTGTATGCAGATGACATGATACTATACATAGAAAACCCTAAAGACTCAACCCCAAAACTCCTTGAACTGATTCATAAATTCAGCAAAGTAGCAGGATATAAGATTAACATTCAGAAGTCAGTTGCATTTCTGCATACCAGCAATGAAACATTAGAAAAGGAATACAAAAATATGATACCTTTTAAAATTGTACCTCACAAAATCAAATACCTCGGAAAACACCTGACCAAGGAGGTAAAGGACCTATATGCCGAGAACTATAAAACTTTAATCAAAGAAATCAAAGAAGATGGAAAGAAATGGAAAGATATTCCATGTTCCTGGATTGGAAAAATCAACATTGTAAACATGGTCATACTACCCAAAGCAATCTACAGATTCAATGCAATCCCTATCAAATTACCCAGGACATTTTTCACAGAACTAGAACAAACAATCCAAACATTTATATGGAACCACAAAAGACCCAGAATCGCCAAAGCAATCCTGAGAAACAAAAACCAAGCAGGAGGCATCACTCTCCCAGACTTCAAGAAATACTACAAAGCCACAGTCATCAAAACAGTGTGGTACTGGTACCAAAACAGACAGACAGACCAATGGAACAGAATAGAGAACCCGGAAAAAAAACCCTGACACCTATGGTCAATTAATCTTTGACAAGGGAGGCAAGAACATCAAATGGGAAAAAGAAAGTCTATTCAGCAAGCATTGCTGGGAAACCTGGACAGCTGCATGCAAAGCAATGAAACTAGAACACACCCTCACACCATGCACAAAAATAAACTCCAAATGGCTGAAAGACTTAAATATACGACAGGACACCATCAAACTCCTAGAAGAAAACACAGGCAAAACACTCTCTGACATCAACATCATGAATATTTTCTCAGGTCAGTCTCCCAAAGCAATAGAAATTAGAGCAAAAATAAACCCATGGGACCTCATCAAACTGAAAAGCTTTTGCACAGCAAAGGAAACCCAAAAGAAAACAAAAACACAACTTACAGAATGGGAGAAAACAGTTTCAAAGGATGCAACTGACAAGGGCTTAATCTCTAGAATATATAAACAACTTATACAACCCAACAGCAAAAAAACCAATCAATCAATGGAAAAATGGGCAAAAGACCTGAATAGACACTTCTCCAGAGAAGATATACAGATGGCCAACAAACACATGAAAAAATGCTCAACATCACTGATTATAAGAGAAATGCACATCAAAACTACCATGAGATACCACCTCACACCAGTCAGAATGGCCATCATTAATAAATCCACAAATAACAAGTGCTGGAGGGGCTGTGGAGAAAAGGGAACCCTCCTGCACTGTTGGTGGGAATGTAAACTGGTACAGCCACTATGGAGAACAGTTTGGAGATACCTTAGAAATCTATACATAGAACTTCCATATGACCCATCAACCCCACTCTTGGGCATCTATCCGGACAAAGCTCTCCTTAAAGGAGACACATGCACCCGCATGTTCATTGCAGCACTATTCACAACAGCCAAGACATGGAAACAACTCAAATGTCCATCGATAGAGGATTGGATTCGGAAGAGGTGGTATATATACACAATGGAATACTACTCAGCCATAAAAAAGAATGACATCATGCCATTTGCATCAACATGGATGGAACTAGAGAATCTCATACTGAGTGAAGTGAGCCAGAAAGACAAAGACAAATACCATACGATATCACTTATAACTGGAATCTAATATCCAGCACAAATGAACATCTCCTCAGAAAAGAAAATCATGGACTTGGAGAAAAGACTTGTGGTTGCCTGATGGGAGGGGGAGGGAGTGGGAGGGATCAGGAGCTTGGGCTTATCAGACACAACCTAGAATAGATTTACAAGGAGATCCTGCTGAATAGCATTGAGAACTATGTCTAGATACTCATGTTGCAACAGAAGAAAGGGTGGGGGAAAAATGTAATTGTAATGTATACATGTAAGGATAACCTGACCCCCTTGCTGTACAGTGGGAAAATAAAAAAAAAATTTAAAAAAAGTGACATCTGTGTGTATAAATAAATGAAATAATGGTGAATATTAAGCAAAAAAATATATAAAATATTATAATATACATTAATCTCTTTCTTTTTTCAAATATCTTCTCAAAATCATGTTTTGTCAAATCAGAATGTATATATATATATATATACACACACACATGTGTGAAGAAAAGATTGCCATACATTAAAAACATGTTTATGCATTTTCTTAAAAATTAATGGAACTGGGGCTATTTAATACTCTGTAAATATCTCAAATATTCTAAAAATAAGTTTGAACTTTACATGGCTATTGTGAAAAAGAGAAAATAAAATTAATCAATAGAGGCTGGGTTGAACAGAGTAGGTAGTACTACTAGTAGTAAGAGATGTACAAGCTGTTGCAATGCATACTTCCTATTTTTTCTGTGATACAATCCTAAATCATTTAAATATATTACCTTATTTAATTTACTAGAACAGTGCTATGAGATGTAAGCTACAATTTTTCTCATTTATTAGATAAGGAGATTAAGCAGAGAAAAGTAATTTGCCCAAGGTAATAGTGAATAAATGGCAGATCAAATCTTTAGACACAAGCAGTGAATTGCAGTGTAATTGGAATACAATATTTGGATTTTCCTATCATAAACAGCAGTTTTTACTTGAGTGTATTATATTTTCATCTTCTTTAAAACAAGGAATTGAATTGCATTCTCTCATGATTACATTGAAAAATATAAAACATGCAGTTCAACTTAGAGGAATTTATTAAATGCCTTCTCTGTCTAGGGAAATATGTTAACTTGATCTAGTAAGTGTCTTACTTGATCTTATATAACCCATATATTTTATATATCAGAAGGGAAACAAAACCCAATTAGAAGTATTGAATAGGATAGCTTTTGTTAGTGCCTATAGGATCTTTATAGAATCATTCTCAATTTCTTGAATATGTACTGCATTCCTGAGAAAGAACTCCAAAGTATAACATAGAAATCCAAGGTTCCAAGGAATTGAAAAGTATTACAAAATGTTTCAGGTAAAACAATTTGGATTTTATGTTACAGAAGTGTTATCCACTTTACACATGACTTAATAAAGCTTAATATGAGGCAGCATACAACATTGTTTTTAGAGCACAGACCTTGTTTTAGTGAGCTTAGGCTGCTATAATAGAATACCATGGACTGTGTGGCACAAAAAACATTTATTTCTCCCTACTGTTCTGGAGGCTGGGAACTCCCACATGAAAGTATTGGAAGACATGGTATCTGGTAAGAACACTCCTCCTGGGTTGCAGTTGGTTTTCTTTTAATTTTATCTTTACATGGCCAAGACAGAGATCATCTGTCACGTCTCTTCTTAGAAGGATATAAATTTTGTTCATTAAAGATTCACCCCTCATGATCTACAGTTGACCCTTGAATAGCATAGGGGTTAGGGGCATATTCCAAAATCTGAGTATAGATTTACAGCAGGCCTTCTATATGGTTCCACATCCTCAGATTCAACTAACCCCAGATGTAGTACTGTATGCATCTATTGAAAAAACATCCTCATGTAAGTGGATCTGCTGCACTTCACTTCAAACCTGTGTTGTTCAAGGTCAACTGTAATTTCCTTCTAAAGGCCCTGCCTCCTAATATCAGCACATTGTGGGGTTAGGATTTCAACATATGGATTTGGGGAATTTGCAACAACACTAATTCATCCATTTATTGAATATATGAGTATGGACAATTTTCTTAATTGTATATCCCGTTTTTCTCATGTATAGATTGGGAATAACACTAATACGTGGTTGGTAGTGCTCTTGTGAGAATTAAAGGAAAAATAGATGTAATTTTTGGCAAATAATAAACAGAATATATCATTATTATTTTATAAATATTCCACTCACAAAATATAGACAATAAAATAGCATTTATAGGCAACTAAAATCTGTCACTAGTGGGTTTGAGATGCTTAGCATAAAGGAATATAATTTCTTGATATTTAGGTCATAAGAAAGGAGGATGGAAGCCTTTATTTATGGTTGCAGAATTGTAATAAACTTTTTCTCCTTCAACAGTTCTGAACTTGTGAGCTTCATTAATTTTCGTCACAATCAATGCGTTAGGAAGCACTCTGGAGTCATTTATGTGGGGCTCTCTTTGCGAATCCTGTGGCAAATTGAAAGCGGCTTCAGGCTACATCCTCTCAGGCAATCTTTATCTTCTAATAATTGCACAGATAACTCTACTGAACTGAAAAAAAATGATGACAAATCTAATCTTTTCTAACAGTCTGTGTCCATATGATTATAAAGGAATTACTCAACAGTTTAGCTACTAATGTGCAAATCAGAAAATACAAAGGTGTAACCTGCCAAAGCATGTTTGTTCAAACATCAAGCAAAGAGAGTTGAGAGTTCAGATCACTCCATAGGAAAACATAAAACAGATCTTGTACATTTTTATGTTCACTGTATCATTGCATTCTTATCACTTAGCATTTTTTTTTTTCTTTTTATGGCTATTTCTGCAGCATATGAAAGTTACTGGGAAGGGGTGGAATTGGAGCCGCAGCTGCAAGTCTATGCCACAGCCATGGTAACAGCGGATCTGAGCCACAGCTGCAACATGCAGTAATACTGCATTCTTAACCCACTGAACAAGGCCAGGGCTGGAACCTGAATATTCACACAGACAACATTGGGTCCTTAACCTGCTGAGCCGTAAAGGAAACTCCTCTCTTAGCATTTTCTTGAAGGTGGAAACCACACTTTGTCTTTTTGTCTACTACTCTTTAGCAGCACTATAAATGTCTTCTCAGTTAAAGAACAAATAAATTAATGTTCACTTTTCCCAGAGTATAACTGGATTTTTAAAAAATTTTAAATGGTATAAGTACCCTGGTTAGTGTACAGGAATATAAAGCAACAGACATTGTGTATATTTAGAAATAACTAATTTTAGATTTTTGGTGTGTGTGTGCAGAAAGAGTTTTCTTAATGTAAATACAAATAATTGAATCACAGTATTTCCTCAAGAGAGTGAAAATTAGTTTAAAAGCAACTGCTTAACATAATTGCCTACTTGATACAACTTGTATTCTCTTAAGAAGTTCCATGACTCCTTTTGACATTTAAGTATCATTCCCTACCTTATTCCACTAATTCTCGCTTCTTCACTTCTTCTTTTTAACATATCTTATAAAAAGTAGGAAAAGCCCAGTTTTAAGTTGAAAAAATGAGTGAATTTAGTAAATCCGCATTCAAGGAATATGATTAGTTAACAATCTTTTACTCCCACCCTCAATAATTTAGTCTACATTATTTGGAGAATTAAACCCTTTACTCTTAATACAGTAATGAAGAAAACATCAGGCAGTTAAAAGGTGGAAGGTGAAAGCAGAGGAAGAGGGAAAGGAGAAGGTGAGTAGAGAATAAAGTATTTTGTGTTTTTTTGTTAGGAAAACAAAATAATAGTATAATAGATTTGCTCATTTTCCCAATATGTCTATTGGACCAACTTGTTCCTAAGTATTCATTGTCTTAAAATTTTTGTCTTTTCCAAATATTTCCCTTTTTTTGATAACAATAAGTTGATTTATAAATAAGTAAAATTCAACACACAAAATCTCAGCATGAAACAAAAAGCAAATACATTCAAATCTTGTCATTGCTCATAAAGGCTTCAAACTCAGAAGTTACATTTGTCAAAAAAAGGGGAACTGAATGTAGCTGCTTTTCAAAAGTGAAATAAAACGCTTCCTCTCTAGGACATTTCAGTCCTGTGTGTTAGTAGGCAGTGGAGATAGGTGGTACCGGTGTTAAGTTGCCAACTACTGTTAGAAAAGTTTTCCTAGGTTTAAAAGTATAATATGTCAGTCAACAAAGAATATTTGTGTTGAGTTATCTAATGGTACTAAACCCAATGTGCCTCCTACGTTTAATGTTGTGTTAACTTCATTTTGCATTAACTTCAAATCCATTAATGAATTATGGGTCCTCAAATATCCTTTTTTTTTTTTTTTTGCCAGCATTTATTTGTAAGATTCATCTGATTGCACTGAATTTCCTGTGCTGTCTTTGAATAATGACATTGTTTCAGCTGTGAGAACTTATTAGGAAACATGTGATGCTTGCAGTTTTGCACAAGTTGATTCCCCCCTGTGGAGTAATCTCCATTCTAATTTGACTGTAAAATTCCCATAAATTATTTCCATCTCATTTTAGATTTAGACATATTTCATTGATTGGTAATAGCCTTAAATTACTTTTTATTGTGATTGTAATTTTTTTTGTCACATAGCAGGAAATAGTAAATTATAGAGTAATTTAACAGGTGGAAATATACACAAGTAAGAATTGTTAGAAACAAAGATAAACCATTAGAACAAATTGTAGTTCTTTCATGTCTATGGCTTAAGAAATCAGTTCTTTCTTCTACTAAGTTTAATTAATCTGGAATCCTGAACTAGTATGCAAAATAAAACTTGTGTAATTGAGAACCATGGAATCCTAAAATAAGAATGCAACATAATATATTTGATGACAGTTATTTTGGGATGAAAATATTTTCATCTTAATAGCACAAAATTCTATATTAAAGGACAAGTGCTAAACTACAAACCAGTAAATATCCCTTGGCCTTAAATGAGCTTTTCCACCACACACTTAGATAAACTAATGTCATCACTCTCCATAAAAGAGGAGTGGATTGTACACAAGAAATCTAATTGTGTTGAGAGTTTTTAAGCATAGGGCTTTCATGGAATTTTTGTTCACTTCAGATGGAAGCCCTAAGGGATTTCTAATGGGTTATAATCAGAAGTAAAAATTCATGGAAATAAGTTTTCTTTTGTGGAAAGTCCCAATCTACAAAACTTCCCAGTTCTCTGAGTGGCACTGCTATTTAATCTAACATGAGTACTCTCTTTCTGAACCTAAATGAGATTCATTTGGATGCATTTAATGTTTTTAGAAAATACATTGACTTTTCCAGAATCCAGGAAGATAAGGAAAAACTTAGTTTTGGAAATCTTAAACAACTATGCAGTCATGTATTTTCTTCTGAAAATTTTAAAATCATTAAAATTTACTTAACTGATTAAATTGATGATATGTTGTTCCTACATAAACAAATCAGTGAAGAGAGTAAAAACTCAAAACAATGATATGCCAAATAATAAGATTTTTTTTTTTTTGGAAAATGTTGAATGCCTGTGTATATGAAAGAGTGTGAATATGTATGTTTTCTTGTATTTGTGCATTTGTATATATAAGTAAAATTCAAACTCTAGTTAAATTTAACATTTAGCCACTAGAATAATATATAATATGTTGGCATTAAGTTCAATTAGAATAAATGTATTGCATGATTTTCTCAAAGAGGTAGTGGAATATGGTAGAAATAAGATGAGTTTAAGTCAAAAAGCCCTAGATTCCATCCCTTCTTCTAGTGTATACTTTTTATATACTTTGTTCATGGACTCCTTTTCTACCTAAACATAAAATGGATAGGGTTAAGACCTATTTTAGTCATGGCATGACAATTAAATATAATGTTTACAGTTACCTTAAATCTCTCCTGAAACAAATAAATAATGCCATAGATTGTTTAGCATAAATTTTAAATTTAATTTCACTGAATGCAAGACAACAATTTGTAAGACACATTATTCTAAAGAAAGGCAAGTAAACAATGACACTAATATATAAGCGCAATCCATTTGGTCTCATTAGTTTCTACTTGCTTTGAAAAGTCTTCTCTCTCTTCTGGGAGATTTGAAATTTCTGATGCCTTCAATTTCATTTCAATAACAAAATATACATAGTTTCAACTACTCATATCTTCTACTTTTAGGTCTCATAAACTACTCTGTAGTTGCTTGTTTCATTTTTATAATGCATAACCTATTATTTTCCATGACTGTCTACATTCTCAATAACTTTTTGCTTCAATGCCAAATCAGTTAATAGTATTTTTTTATTTTTAAATAGTTGTTTGAATAATTTTTTAACAGTTATTTACCCAATACATTTTTTTCTACTGTACAGCATGTTGACCCAGTTACACATACATGTATACATTCTATTTTTGCACATTATCATGCTCCATCATAAGTGACTAGACATAGTTCCCAGTGCTACACAGTAGGATCTCATTGTTAATCCATTCCAAAGGCAATAGTTTGTATCTATCAACCCCAAGCTCCTCAACCACCCCACTCCCTCCCACTCCACTTTGGCAACCACAAGTCTATTCTGCAAATGGAAATTACAGTCAACATCGGAAATGCCAAAAATATGCATGTAAGCCAGGGTCTACAATTATGAACTGTTCTGGAGCTCCCATCTTGGCTCAGTGGAAATGAACCTGACTAGTATCCATGAGAACTCAGGTTTGATCCCTGGCCTTGCTCAATGGGTTGAGGATCTAGTGTTGCTGTGAACTGTGGTGTAGGTCACAGACATGACTCAGATCCTGTGCTGCTGTGGCTATGGCGTAGACCATCAGCTACAGCTCCACTGGACGCTAGGCTGGGAATTTCCACGTGCTACAAGTATAGCCCTGAAAAAAAAAAAAAAAAAAAAAAAGAACTTACAGCCAGTCAAAAAGCATTGACAACTTAACTATGGTCATTTACTTTTGCTTTCATTAAAAAAAAAACAAAAACAAAACAAAAAACACGGAATCTCAACCGCATGTGAGTCATCATTAGGTGCTTGAGATACAGTATAGTTACTGAGTTGGAAACAAAATGAAATGTGTTTTGAATATAAAATCTTTACTAATAATAAAAACTTCTGAAGCTTTTAAAAATATACTTTCTATACCTTTGTGATAGACCTGAGGAAGCTATGGGTATTTAGGTGGAGACTCAATAATCTGATCATATTTTTTCAAATATTGATGGTTAATAATATACTTTAAGGCAATACTAGATTTCACAGATTTATATGTGTATATATTCACATATGTATATATGTGTTTTAATATGATTCATGAAGTTTCAGTTGTGTATGATTTTCACATGGATAAACCAGTTAGCAATATCTAGTAATATCTTTATGGTTGAACAGGGTCTCTCACCTGTTCAACCATAAAGGTTCTTTTCCTTTCTTTCTTTTCTTTTTTGCCTGCCCCAGAGTATATGGAGCTCCCATACTGCAGTTATCACAGATCTGGTTACTTTAACACACTGTTCTAGGCTGGGGATTGAAACTGCTTGTGTGCTGACACTGCAGAGATGATGCCAATATTGTTGCACCACAGCAGAAACTCCACAATGAATGTTCTTTGATATTAAGTGATAACAGGTCAAAAGCAACATATTATAGATTATGAGATGTAATTTACTTAAGCAAATGTCTGAGTTATATGGAAATGATATTATATCTATAGAATATGTGTTAATATGCTATTACAGAAGAGAGCAAATAATTTGCAGATATCAAATGAATCTCTATACCAATAAAAAGAACAAAATAGAAAAAAATGAAGAGATAAATTAAAAGAATAAATAACAACAGGAATATCCAACACAGGAATTAGACGAAAATAATTACCAAACCTCAATGACTATCACTGATTTGGGTATTATTTGCATGCCATGCATATTTCCATATGAATATTTCATGCCAAAATTAAGTCCCTTATGTATTTATCCATTTATATAGCCATCAAGGGGTAAGTTACACTTCTAAGAGAACATATTTAGAATTGCTGAGATAGAGATCAAATGTATATTTATCATTCATAATTTTATGGTGGGACTCCTTATCTGCAGTGTCTCCCAAAAAATCTTCTAGAAATAAATGTGTCCCTCCCCAAAAAATCTTCTAGAAATAAATGTGTACCTCCTAGAAACACAGCTAACATCATTCTCAATGGTGAAAAGTTGAAAGAATTCCCTCTGAGTTCAGGAACAAGACAAGGATATCTGCCCTCGCCACTACTATTCAACATAGTTTTGGTAGTCCTAGCAACAGCAATCAGAGAAGGAAAAGAAATAAAAGAAATTCAAATTGGAAAGGAAGAAGTAAAACTATCACTATTTGCAGATGACATGATAATATATCTAAAGAATCCTAAATGTTCTACCAGAAAACTGTTAGAGCTCATCCATGAATTTGACAAAGTTGCAGGATACAAAATTAATACACAGAAATCAACAGCATTTCTATATACTAACAATGAAAGATCGGAAAGAGAAACTAGGGAAGCAATCTCGTTTACCATCACATCCAAAAGAATAAAATACCTAGGAGTAAGCCTACCTAAAGAGGCAAAAGACCTGTACTCTGAAAACTATAAGACACTGATGAAAGAAATCAAAGAGGACACAAACAGATGGAAAGACATACCATGCTCTTGGATTGGAAGAGTCAATATTATCCAAATGACTATACTACCCGAGGCAATCTACAGATTCAGTGCAATCCCTATCAAATTACCAAGGACATTTTTCACAGAACTCGAACAAAACATTTTAAAGTTTGTTTGGAAGCACAAAAGACCCAGAATAGCCAAAGACATCCTGAAAAAGAAAAATGGAGCTGGAGGAATCAGGCTCCCGGACTTCAGACTACACTACAAAGCAACAATCATCAAAACTGTATGGCACTGGCACAAAGACAGAAATAGAGATCCATGGAACAGGATAGAAAGCCCAGAATTAAGCCAACGCACCTTCAGCCAACTAATCTATGACAAAGGAGGCAAGAATATACAGTCGAGAAAAGACAGCCTGTTCAATAAGTGATGCTGGGAAAACTGGACGGCCACATGGAAAAGAATGAAATTAGAACACTCCCTAACACCATACACAAAAATAAACTCCAAATGGATTAAAGACCTAGATATAAGACCAGACACTATAAAACTCTTAGAGGAAAACATAGGCCCAACACTCTCCGACATAAACGACAGCAGCATCTTCTCAGATCCACTTCTTAGAGTGACGACGGTAATAACAAAAATGAACAAATGGGACCTAATCAAACTTAAAAGTTTCTGCACAGCAAAGGAAACCCTAAACAAAACAAAAAGACAAACCCACGGAATGGGGGAAAATCTTTGCAAATGGAGTGACTGACAAGGGATTAATCTCCAAAACTTATAAACACTTCCTGCAGCTCAAGATCAAAAAAGCAAACAACCCCATCAAAAAAGATCTAAACAGACAGTTCTCCAAAGAAGACATAGGGATGGCCAAAAAACACATGAAAAGATGTCCAACATCACTCATCATTAGAGAAATGCAAATCAAAACCACTATGAGGTACCACCTTACACCAGCCAGAACGGCCATCATCAAAAAGTCTACAAACAGGTAAGTGCTGGAGAAGGTGTGGAGAAAAAGGAACCCTCATACACTGTTGGTGGGAATGTAAATTGATGCAACCACTGTGGAGAACAGTATGGAGATTCCTCAGAAAAGTAAACATAGAACTACCATTTGATCCAGCAATCCCACTCCTGGCCATCTAGCCAGAGACAACCATGACTCGCAAAGACACATGTACTCCGATGTTCATTGCAGCACTATTTTCAATAGCCAAGCCATGGAAACAACCTAAATGTCCATCGACAGAGGAGTGGATCAAGAAGATGTGGTACATATACACTATGGAATATTACTCAGCCACTGAAAGGAACAAAATACTGGCATTTTTAGCAACATGGATGGACCTAGAAATTACCATGCTAAGTGAAGTCGGTCATACAGTGAGACACCAACATCAAACGCTTTCACTGACATGTGGAATCTGAAAAAAAGGATAGAATGAACGTCTTTGCAGAACGGATACTGACTCAGGGACTTTGAAAAACTTATGTTTCCCAAAGGAGATAGTTTGGGGTGGTGGGGGGATGCGCTGGGGTTGTGGGAGGGACATCCTATAAAATTGGATTGTGATGATCATCGTACAACTATAAATGTAATAAATTCATTGAGTAATATAAGGAAAATATGATGCACACACACTAATATTATCTATGCAAAAAGAAAGAAATCTTAACATCTACCATAACGTGGATGGATCGTGAAGGCATCATGCAAATATAATAAGTCAGAGAAAAAAAGGCAGATACCATACGATCCCACTTTATATGTGAAATCTAAAGAGGAACAACCCCCCCCCAACTTGAACTCATACATACAGAGAAATTAGTGGTGGTTATAAGAGGCAGAAAGTAGGCAAAATGGGTGGAAGTGGTCAAAAGGTACAAACTTCAATTTTAAAATAAATGTCACAGGTATGTAATATAAAGCATAATGTCTATAGTTAATTTTATTGTATTTTATATTTGAAAATTACTAAGAGAATAGATCTTAAAATTCTCTTCATAAGAAAAAATATTTTTGGTGATAGATGTTAACTATATTTATTGTGGCAATCATTTGGCTGTATATATAGAATCATCATGTTGTACACCCAAAACTAACATATTGTGTGTCAATTAGATCACAACTAAAAAATGAATGGTATTTCATTCAGGTTGGCAATTACATCCATTAGTTTATTTAACAGTTTTTTTTTCTAACAAAAAATTCTAAAGTTACTTCTAGAATTAATAAAATAACTATTACTTTATCTGTATTCATGCCTTCTATGGATACTCATAATCTGAATTGAAGAAATATATGGAAGTTTGTTGTAATAGCTTAAAAAACTAAAGAAAATATAAAGTATGAAACAATTCATAATCCCCATAATAGTATTACCCTTTATACCCTAAATCGAATGAATTTATGCCACGATTAAAGAGTTTGATTTATTTTTTTCATATACTTAAAGCCAAAGGACTGAGTGATAGTGTCTCATGATCAAACATATTTGCAGTGAACATAAAAACATCTATATTCACTGATTTATAGTAGAGATCATGTCATTTGCCTTTCCACTTTTGTACCAAAATGCCTTTGCAAAGCAAATGTATCACACAGTATATGCAGTAAAAAGAAAGCCTAACTCTTTAAATCCTCATCTAATTCATGACATGGAAACTGGTGAAAAATTACTGCTAATCTAAAATATGGCTGTGCAGTTATTAGGACAGAGAGTCTCCTTCAGGAGGGAAACTCAGTGAACATAGAAGTTGGAAAGCCATGCTCAGGTATGCTTATAGACTGATATCAAGAGTGTTCAAAATCTAGGATGGACATTTCAAAGAAAGAATAAAACACATTTTGGGGCAGTCTCTAATGCACTTGGATTGTATTTACTTCACAAATATGTACCAACTTCCTACTCTGAAGGAATGCTTTAGGTGCAAGGATAAATAATTTAAACATGGTTCTAATGGAGTTTCAATTAAAGGAAACATCACACAAATACTACTCGCTAGTCTAGCTAGGTCTTTGTTTAGGAGCTTAACTGAAAATAATTGAGAGCTAAAAGTCAAATTTATTTAATCAGTAGCCTTATTGCCTAGAATTTTCTAAGACCATAAGGAATGTCACTTATTAATGCCTACCTTATTTCCTATAAGGCTACCAAGTAATCCTCATGCCCACAAAAGAAAAAAAAAAAAATGCTGAGTTGGAAATCCAGAGATATCCATTTTACATGGCAATAGTTTAGTTTATTTAACTGAATTTTGGTTGTATGTTTATTGTGAAAGATACGAGATGGTTGAGAAGATAAATGGTTTGATACCGAGGGTGGTAAAAGCTTCATTTAAAGTGGGACATGTGTTGGAGATTCCACAACAAGACAAGAACTGCTTAAAACAGCTGATGATTTATACAAGAATGAAGCAGTTTCTGATGAAGACTTTGTGAACAGGTGTTCTGTGTTTTTACTTATTTCCCAGAAAGTTTTTTTTTTTTTCATTCTGCATAATTGGGAGGCTTCTTACTTCAAATTCCACTAAGGATTCTCTGCAATATGTCTCCCATATCCTACCTTAGTTATCAACTTTCCTTTCTCAAGAAGGTTTTAAAATGTCTGTTGGTAAATTATCAGAAAGTTTAAATCAGTCTAAATTTTTTTTTTAATTTTTAAAAACATTTATTTTTTAGAGCAGCTGTAGTTTTACAGAAAAATTGCTTAGATGATAGCAATAGGGAGAATTTCCATGCATCCCCTACATTTCCCTCATAACATCTTGCATTAGGATAACATGTGTTATAGGTGATGAACCAATAGTGGTACATTAATTATTAATTAAAGTACATAATTTATATTAGGGCTCATTGTTGTACATTCTGTGGGTTTTCACAAATACAAATACATGATGCCATGTATCCATCATTAGAATATCATACAAAATAGTATGGCCACCCTAAAAATACCCTCCATCTATTCACCCACTCTCTCTTTCTCCTGAATTCTTGGCAACCACTAATCTTTTGACTATCTCCATACATTTGCCTTTTCCAGAATATCATATATTTGGAAGCACACAACTTATAGTGCTTTTGGGTTGGCTTCTTGTACTTCTCAGTATGCATTTAAGGATTCTTTGGTGTGTGTGTGTGTGTGTGTGTGTGTTGTGACTTGATAACTGATTTTTTTTTTGGTTTAAAATAATATCAAATTGTATGGTGGGTGCACTACAATTTGTTCATCCACTCATCTACTTAAGGAGAAATTTCTTGCTTCCAATTCTGACAATTATTTAAAAAGCTGCTATAAACATTTCAGGTGCAGGCTTTTGTGTAAACATATGCTTTCAAATCATTTGAGTAAATAGCTAGAAGCTCCACTGCTGGATCTTATGGTAAGCCCATGGTTAATTTAGCTTTGTAAGAAACTGTCAAACTGCCTTCCAAACCAGCATTTTGTATTCTCACCAGCAATGAGTAAGAGTTTCTGATGTTCCACATCCTCCTCAGCATTTAGTGCTGTCAGTGTTTTAGGTTTTAACCATTTGAATAGGTGTGCAATACTCTTTCCTTGTTGCTTAAATTTGCATTTACTTAATGACTACATTGTGAAGAATCTTTTTAAATGCTTATTTTCCATCTGCATATCTTTTTTGGTGAGTTGTCTTGGCTTTTATAAAAGCTCTGTTATGTTAATAGTATATAAAAATTACCCTTGCTGTCCTCCTCCACAAGTAGCAGTGAGCTTTGGAAACACTGGACAGTCTCTGGGAGGAGGTGTATTTTTCAGTTTGAAAGAAGTGACATAGTAATCTAGAGAACAAAGAGAAAACTATAGTGGCCAAGGCTCTCCTTGCACCGAGTCTGTTTTGTTTTTCTCTTGAACAGTAAACTTGTTTACATTCTTCACATTTAGGTGAAGTATATAATTGATGATAAGACATTCTATCAGACCCTTTCAGGTCTAACCTATAAGAAATGTTCACTGTATGTATGAGTTCAAGTTGGGGGGGGTTGTTCCTCTTTAGATTTCACATATAAAGTGGGATCGTATGGTATCTGCCTTTTTTTCTCTGACTTATTATATTTGCATGATGCCTTCACGATCCATCCACGTTATGGTAGATGTTAAGATTTCTTTCTTTTTGCATAGATAATATTAGTGTGTGTGCATCATATTTTCCTTATATTACTCAATGAATTTATTACATTTATAGTTGTACGATGATCATCACAATCCAATTTTATAGGATGTCCCTCCCACAACCCCAGCGCATCCCCCCACCACCCCAAACTATCTCCTTTGGGAAACATAAGTTTTTCAAAGTCCCTGAGTCAGTATCCGTTCTGCAAAGACGTTCATTCTATCCTTTTTTTCAGATTCCACATGTCAGTGAAAGCGTTTGATGTTGGTGTCTCACTGTATGACCGACTTCACTTAGCATGGTAATTTCTAGGTCCATCCATGTTGCTAAAAATGCCAGTATTTTGTTCCTTTCAGTGGCTGAGTAATATTCCATAGTGTATATGTACCACATCTTCTTGATCCACTCCTCTGTCGATGGACATTTAGGTTGTTTCCATGGCTTGGCTATTGAAAATAGTGCTGCAATGAACATCGGAGTACATGTGTCTTTGCGAGTCATGGTTGTCTCTGGCTAGATGGCCAGGAGTGGGATTGCTGGATCAAATGGTAGTTCTATGTTTACTTTTCTGAGGAATCTCCATACTGTTCTCCACAGTGGTTGCATCAATTTACATTCCCACCAACAGTGTATGAGGGTTCCTTTTTCTCCACACCTTCTCCAGCACTTACCTGTTTGTAGACTTTTTGATGATGGCCGTTCTGGCTGGTGTAAGGTGGTACCTCATAGTGGTTTTGATTTGCATTTCTCTAATGATGAGTGATGTTGGACATCTTTTCATGTGTTTTTTGGCCATCCCTATGTCTTCTTTGGAGAACTGTCTGTTTAGATCTTTTTTGATGGGGTTGTTTGCTTTTTTGATCTTGAGCTGCAGGAAGTGTTTATAAGTTTTGGAGATTAATCCCTTGTCAGTCACTCCATTTGCAAAGATTTTCCCCCATTCCGTGGGTTTGTCTTTTTGTTTTGTTTAGGGTTTCCTTTGCTGTGCAGAAACTTTTAAGTTTGATTAGGTCCCATTTGTTCATTTTTGTTATTACCGTCGTCACTCTAAGAAGTGGATCTGAGAAGATGCTGCTGTCGTTTATGTCGGAGAGTGTTGGGCCTATGTTTTCCTCTAAGAGTTTTATAGTGTCTGGTCTTATATCTAGGTCTTTAATCCATTTGGAGTTTATTTTTGTGTATGGTGTTAGGGAGTGTTCTAATTTCATTCTTTTCCATGTGGCCGTCCAGTTTTCCCAGCATCACTTATTGAACAGGCTGTCTTTTCTCGACTGTATATTCTTGCCTCCTTTGTCATAGATTAGTTGGCTGAAGGTGCGTTGGCTTAATTCTGGGCTTTCTATCCTGTTCCATGGATCTCTATTTCTGTCTTTGTGCCAGTGCCATACAGTTTTGATGATTGTTGCTTTGTAGTGTAGTCTGAAGTCCGGGAGCCTGATTCCTCCAGCTCCATTTTTCTTTTTCAGGATGTCTTTGGCTATTCTGGGTCTTTTGTGCTTCCAAACAAACTTTAAAATGTTTTGTTCGAGTTCTGTGAAAAATGTCCTTGGTAATTTGATAGGGATTGCACTGAATCTGTAGATTGCCTCGGGTAGTATAGTCATTTGGATAATATTGACTCTTCCAATCCAAGAGCATGGTATGTCTTTCCATCTGTTTGTGTCCTCTTTGATTTCTTTCATCAGTGTCTTATAGTTTTCAGAGTACAGGTCTTTTGCCTCTTTAGGTAGGCTTACTCCTAGGTATTTTATTCTTTTGGATGTGATGGTAAACGAGATTGCTTCCCTAGTTTCTCTTTCTGATCTTTCATTGTTAGTATATAGAAATGCTGTTGATTTCTGTGTATTAATTTTGTATCCTGTGACTTTGAGAAACCCATAGCTAACATCATTCTCTCTCTCTCTCTCTTTTTTTTTTTTTTTTTTTGGTCTTTTTGCTATTTCTTTGGGCTGCTCCTGTGGCATATGGAGGTTCCCAGGCTAGGGGTCGAATCAGAGCTGTAGCCACTGGCCTATGCCAGAGCCACAGCAACGCGGGATCCAAGCCGCGTCTGCAACCAACACCATAGCTCACAGCAATGCTGGATTGTTAACCCACTGAGCAAGGGCAGGGACCGAACCCGCAACTTCTTGGTTCCTAGTCAGATTCGTTAACCACTGCGCCATGATGGGAACTCCCTAACATCATTCTCAATGGTGAAAACCTGAACGAATTCCCGCTGACATCAGGAACATTACAAGGATGTCTGCTCTCACCACTACTATCCAACATGGTTTTGGAAGTTCTAGCCATAGCAACTAGAGAAGTAAAAGAGATAAAGGAAATCCAAATTGGAAAGGAAGAAGTAAAACCATCTCTATTTGAAGATGACATAATACTATACCTAGAGAATCCTAAAGATGCTACCAGAAAACTGTTAGAAAAATGAAGCTGCTTTAACAGAAACATTTCTTCCCATATATGTAAAGTTTTCTCTTTTAATTGCATGTGTAAATTTCCTTTGATAGTTTTAAGGGATTTAAAGTCAATAAGTTATAAATGGAAAAACAACAAAGTGCAAGTACATTGCTGAATGGATTAGTCAAACACTTTCGTGTCAACTGAGGTCACTATGTCCATTAACATCTTGATATAATTGGCTTAAGCTTCCTTGCTTGTGAATAACCATATAGTACCGTAAAATTTCTACAAAAATCTAAGGGTCTTATGCCACTTGGGCGACCTCCAAGCTCATTAACAACCTTCAAGTTCATGCATCTGTAAACTTACGACACTGCATTAACCATTTTTCTCCTAGTTTTTTTTTATTGCTAGATATAAACAAAAGAATCATGTAACCTATTTATTTAATACATCCATAAATACTTCTATATTCCCATATAAACCAACACAGACCCAAATGCACAAACATACACTTTCACTCAAGGTTTCTCTATGTATATCAGACTTCACTGAAGGTTTAGCAAGATAATAACAATAGAAAAATTAGCAACTTAAATTTTAATTATAAGCTTCACTATTTCTTAAAGTTAATTCAGCCCTCCTACCACTATTAATTTTTCACTTTCTTATTTTTGTCACACCAAAGACAACCTCATTCTCTCTTCACTTTTGGATCTTTGCTCTATGTCCTTCTTTTGATTTCAAAGAAATTTATAATTTCTCTGTTTTACCCTATTTTTCCAGACTCCAGCTTTCTCATATACCCATAGACTATCACATTATCTTCCTGAACAAGACTTTTTTTCCTGTACTGGTGCCAAAAGAAATCAATTCATATCACTACACCTTTAAGAGCAGTTGCAAAAAATAATCTGCAGCCCCAGTTGCACATACTGAAATAGCATACTACTCTAAAATACTTGGTTCGTTCTTTCCTTTGAATGCCAATGAAAAACATAACTGCATAATAAATGTAATATTTATTTTAAATTTTTATTCTTGACTTCTTAAAATTAGGCTTATAAAACTATTAAATTTCCATCTGAATACATAAAGGTATTACCTATAAATGATAATCATTATTAGAATAATTTATGAAAAGTCATTTTTTTTTCATTTTGTAGTAAAAGCACACCTAAGGAGCAATGCAATTTAGTAAACCACTATGCCTTAGAAGTTTTCTTATCAAGAATGTCAAGCTATAGTTAAGATGTGGAAGACAGTGAGAAACTATAATGATCAGTGAGAAGACCAGGTAATTGGTCATGACAGCAGACTTAGGCCTCACCAGCATTTGCTATTTTGCCTTCTGTCTACATTCTGAGGATTTCAACAAAGGTATTATGGTCATGTGCTGAAAAACGTTCATTCACGGATATAACAGAAAAAAGCTATTTTTCAAATTCTATACATGTAATCTCTTGTGGTTTCATATTCTTCCCCTGTTGTTTTCTTCCAATCAGTGAAAGATGTTCACAACTTCCCAATGCAGATGATTGACAGCACCTTCTATGCTAAATTTCAGTCATAAAATATTCTATTTGATATAACTTACAAGTTAAAAGATAAAGTTTTTATCTTGTCTAGCAAAGGAAGAACAATTGACGGTTAAAGATATATAATCAAAGAAACCCTGAAGAAGTCCCTTCAACCAAAGCTCTCCCACCATCCTGCCCAGAAAAAGAAATTTCCACTCTTTGAACCATTCATTAGGACTAAGATAATGACTTTATAGAAAATTTCTGAACAGTTAATTTGTGAATGTTCATGAGATAGTATCTCAAATAATAAATTCTCACAGAAAGATATTTTAATACCTACTATGAAGTTGGGGGACAGAAAGTCTGAGACATGGAATGGGTGTTAGACGTCCAAGTAGGGAGAGCAGACAGGAAAGTGCATAAACATTCTGATTAAAAGGTAGTATGGAATAATGAAAAACTAGAAGGAATCAGGTAGGGATTTATTTCTAAAATCAAAACAATCTAGCATAGTATTTTTCCTATCACCGTTGCCTGGGATTTTTTTTTTCTCCTATCATAGCTTCATTCTGGAATCCAGGAATCCAAAATAATATCTAAATAATCTGTTTGAATTAATAATTTGAATGTATCAAATTTGATGGAAGGAAAGTAAATATATAAACATCAACTATATATGTATATTTTATTAACAAATACTTAACAACAAATATTTAAAATTTATATACTTTATATACTTTTTTTTTTTGGTCTTTTTGTCCTTTCTAGGGCTGCACCACGGCATATGGAAGGTCCCAGGCTAGGGGTCGAATTAGAGTTGCTGCTGCCAGCCTACACCATAGCCACAGCAATGCTGTGGATCCAAGCCACAGAAGCAAATCATGGACTTGGAGAATAATCTTGTGGTTGCCAAGGGGGAGAGGGAGGGGAAAGGTGCAGGATGGATTGGGAGCTTGGGGTTAATAGATGCAGACTATTGCCTTTGGAATGGATTATCAATGAGATCCTGCTGTGTAGCACTGAGAACTCTGTCTAGTCACTTATGATGGAGCATGATAATGAGAGGAAAAAGAATGTATACATGTATGTGTAACTGGGTCACCATGCTATACAGTAGGAAAAAAAATGCATCGGGGAAATAACAATAAAAATTTTTTTTAAAGGTTATGACTTATTATCGGAAATGGAAACAACTGTATAAAATTGTTATTTTAAAAATGTTCAATTTAACTCTGATTCAGTTGGAGATGACTTAATATGTAAGAAAGATTTTTAGGCCTTTATTTATTTTTATACTAGCTTATTCAAAATTGCTTTTAATTTCTACCTACCTTCCAATGTGTTAATATAGGAAATACCTTCTTTATAACAAAAATTTGTAAAATCTCTCTTAGATTGCTAAAAGAAGTTTTAAAATCAAGATTAGCAGTAAAAATGTCCAATTACCTACATTTTATATACAGAGAAATGATCTCTGTTTTCATGATGAGGAGAAAGACATTTCTATAACCTTTTTAAAATTTTCTTCTCTAGAAGCATCTCTGATTAGATTTTACTATTCACTTGTTTTGAGAAAACTTAATATAGTATTAGTTGACCTTCCACACAAATTTCAGGCACTTAATCTAAAATCCGTAACACTCCATCTCTGCACTAACTGCCAAATTTGCTATCACACCATATGTCCAACATACAATTTGCATCTGAATTGGGAAATGTAAATGATGTTTTAATGATTTCACTTACTAAGGAATAAGGTAGATAGCAGGAAAAAAAGAATGATATACATTTAATAATCTTCTCATTTGTGATATTCTTTCAGTCATAACACTTTGCCAAAGAAAGGCTTATACTCTGTAGAGCTCTTAATGAATAATCTCTAAAAATAAATATTAGGTTTAGAAAGAATTAGAACTATGCCATAATACTTTTATGAGAGATCAGCTGTAAAGCCATGTTAAATTGAGCATTGACTATCCATTTTCACTAAGATGCGTATTATGATTAGATGATAACTGAAATTCCATTTGATGATTTGACGCCTCACATATAAAAAATTGACAACACTTACTCAAGGTGCTTTTCAAAAAATGAAACACATTTTATTACTACTTCAAACGCTGTATATTTACCAAAAAAATCCAACACATTCCACAAAGATACTAAGAAAGTAACCCAAAATGTGAGTCATGTTTCTGTTAAAATGACAAATATTCCTTGCAATAATTTAATGTTGATAATTTAGTTTTTGTCTTCCAAATGAGAATTAAAAACCTATATAATTTTATATATTATTTAAAATATATGTAAATATATAATATATATAGTAATAAATATATTAAAACTCCACTTGAAATTCAATTGAAAGCAAAAAATATATGCCATGGTTCATAAATATATTTCAACTATTTTAACAGAAATATACTACAGATATATAAAACTGACTCAGCTAGTAGGCAATAAGGGAAGAACAAAGACAACTAAGAAATAACTAAGAAAATTAAGAAATAGTTTATATTAGAATTTTATACTAAAATACCATGCTTTTTCTTTCTTACAACTAAAAGTTGATCTCCATTCTCAGTGAAATATCCAATAGAAAAGCTTCTGAATGAAGTTCACATGAATACAGGTTATCATAGTTTACTATGATATTTGTTTTCACCAAATATGATATAAAAATTAAAATAGTTATGTTTATCTGTAATATGTGTCAATGAATAACTGGGTATCTTGAAATATCCAAAATTTCGACTAGATTTTAATTTAGGGTCATACCATCTTCAACTGTTCATTTACAAAGGGACAAGGCTTAGAATCATAAAACTTTACACAAAATGTACTGTGGCAGCAGTTCCCACTGTGGCACAGCAGGTTAAGGATATATATAGTAGTTAATATATTAAAATTCTATTTGAAATTCAATTGGAAATAAAAATATATATATATAGTATACTTTTTTATACTGTTTAAGCTTTTTTTGCCTCACAGTCTATGAAATTCATATTGTTTAACATATTAAGAAAGTATATTATTTGTATTTCTCTTATTGCCCTACTAGCTGAGTCAGTTTTATACAGTTTTATATATCTATAGGATGTTCTGTTAAAATAGTTGAAATACATTTACGAACCGTGGTATAATTTTGACTTTCAATAATAGATTCTACTCTTCACAATCTCACCTCAGTTTAAGGTTAAAATATAGCTACACAGCTGAAAACTTTATTTCTTAGACACTACAGCAGCAAAATGCAGTTTTGTGACTCCACTGGCTGCAATAGAGTATAGCTGGTAATGTATGCGAATTCCTCACCATTTCATTATTGACAGAATTTCTTGTCCTGAGCTTGTTTTTTGTTTTTATTGTTTATCTCTTCTTTTTGGCTAGAAAAGGCAGTGGTCTGGAAGAAAATCATGGATGGCAATCAAGTTTCCCTTCTATAATTGAAATTTTTTTGTAGTGTAGCATGTAAAGAATGCAGTTTTCAAGCTTGTGATAAACATTCACACTTTTATTCAGAATTTTTGAATCATTAATTGAATCTAATAAAATCACTTAAAAGACACAGGAATTTAAAACTGTATTAAAGAGAATTCTCATCCAAATACTTTGTTCAGGGTCTCCCCTGTGAATTGCTAACAGAAACACATAGTGAGAATCGAGTGTTATCAAAATGCCACGAGTTAAAGTCAATTTCACACTGATGTATTGTGTGAATTTTCATTTTATTTACAAAACATATTTTAAAATATATATGTATATTTACTGGCATTATTTTGGGGAATAGAGAAATATGCTATGGACAATCTACTAATTTTTACCTAGCAGAGAGTAGAATCAGTGTATTTCATGAGAAGGATGAAAGGGTAAGTCAAGTCAAGATCCAATCCCAGGTCAGAAATAGACGAATATAACCACAGAGTCCTACATAACATTAAGAAGCATACGAAAAATACCTTCCAGGGCTTAACATATGTCAAGCATCACTGTAAACAAAATACACGAATTAACCACTTCATTTATTTTAATAGTATTCTATGACAATATTGTTATTATTATTAATTTGTGAATAAGGATATTAATGGCCACAGTATGAATTTAGTAGATATTGGCACTGAGATTCAAACACAGACAGTCTAACTTCAGATCACTTACTTTTAGCCACCATCCTGAAAGGCTTCCCATAATGTTATAGGGCATCTGAGTCATTGGTAATCAGGCGTTTGCCATTGGGAAACCAAGGGAGAACACTGCAACTGTCTGCTGCCTCTCTTATTATACTCGTCAGCCAGTCCCAAGTTTTCAAATTGAACAACTAGCATTCCAGTATAGACAGGTCACTCTGAAAGCCCCATCTCTGTCACTTCCAAAGTCAGAAAGTCTTACTAAGATAAGAGGCAACGAAATCAGTCCCAGTTGAAATGGTGATGTCCAAATTATTCTTCAGCAACAGGAACAATAGCAGAGATGCTTACTGGAGCATTACAAGTTAAATCCAATCAACATATATTGCTAAAATATCTTAAACTAACTGAAAGCTATTTCAGTGAAGTAGCACAGTGTTGCATGGATACAGGCTAGATGCTCAACCAGCATCACAAAGAACCTTGCCCTGGGCCTGCTCAATCCCCATATCCGGACTGAATCACTAAGATTAGACACTCTTCTCTGGAAGCATGACCTTCCTGCTGAGATTTAAAATAGAAAGAAAAGCACTCAGAAAAGGTTCCAGCTTAATCAGTCATACTTTGGAAAGCTAGCCAACATGTATACCCATCATCCATCTGGGCAAAAGGCTTTACAGCTATTAGACATTAAATGACTCACTGTGCAAAGCTCTTTTCAGACTAATGGTGACTCTAATTTCTCTATTAGATGGACCAGAATATTAGGGAGGAAAATCTTTGCTATTATGCTCCTAGAAAATGAACTCCCCCAAAGCATAGATGAGTATAATAGCTGATAAAACCTTGAAAAATGCAAGGTTAAAATTGTGTTTATCTGTACCATGCCATCTGTATCCCCTAACAGCTTGAACAGGAAGGATTTGTTCCTTAAGCATTATTAGTTTTGCTAAAAATTGTCCTTGTTTTGCACTACCCTGAGGAAATAAATGGCATTGTAAAAATGAGACCACACTTATTATAACCTAACCTATGGACCACTTTTTCAAAAGTAATTTGGTCATTTGACATCATATACCTCCCTCTGAGAATAAATAGAAATATTGTGGGGTTTTTTGTTCTTTTCAAGTTCAACTTGCCCTTTATGTCAGCTTTCCTTTCATGTTATTTTTCATCCAGTTATTTATATCATAGTTGGTTTATATTAAATAAAACTCTTCCCAAAGTATTCCTCAACTAATTTGCTAAATTTAATATCTTATGATTTTATTTTTATTAACACACTGTGTTAGAAGTCACAATATATGCTTTTTTCTTGAGATGTACTGACTCGAAGAGGGTTGAAGGGGAACTTTGGGTACTGGTAATATTCTAATTTTTGGTGTTGGTACTGATTATGCAGTTCTGCTCCACAGTGTGAAAATTCAACAAGCCCTGCACTTAGAATATGTAAAGTTTTCTCTGTAAATATTACATTTGCATAAAATTTACCAAAAATGGCCTACTTAATAAGATTTAGTATACCAATAACATCAGTTCAATAAAAAGTAACAGGATTTGGCAAGAGGCACTCTTCTGAGGAAGGCGGAAATTGTACATTATGTCTTAGATTTGCTTTTAAAGAAATTAAAAAACACTACACTATCTTATCTTATAGACTAGGAAAAGTTATTTGAAACTAGAATTTGCACTTCTCAAAATAAGCGGCCATAACATGCTTTAGATTCTACACTTACACACTAGCAGTTATACTTGTACTAAAGTACCATGAAGCAAATACAAAAACTTTACATATCCCATGGACGAGCACATATTCTTAAGAAAAACTAAATTAGTACCACTCCAATACATATCTAGGTTGGTTATGGAGCATCCCTGCTATGATCAGAGTTTATTTGTGGTGCACTATATTAAAAATTTAGTTTTCAACTTTCATCAACATGAGAAACTCTGAAAGGCATAATCCCAAAGTGCTTTTACCTTTACTAAGAAAGAGACTGCTCTTAACCTTGCAGTGCTATTTGAAAGGCAATTCATTCTTTATTAAGTACAAGAATGGCATTATTAAAAATGAATTAAATCTCCCAAATTATCTAGTCAACAGTTTCTTTAATATGACAGATTACCTGGGGTGCTTGTTAAAAATACATAAGTTTCTGGGACCCACCATGGACTTTAAAATATATTTTGGAGAAGTAAGAATGAAAACACAGAATACATAAGAAGAATTTCAGATATTATTTTAATCAGGAAAAGTAGAGGAAAACTGATTTAGATAGTCAACTATTCAAAATTTCTCTTTTCAATTCACTGGAAGAAAATTCCCCAAATCAGGAATTTATCCACCCAAGGATATTCTGTAGCTGAATACAAAATATCTGGCAGGCAAGATATTCAATAGTCTCTACACATGTTTGCATAATTTTTAACAAAATGATCTTTGAAAGATGTGGTAATATCAGGAGCAATTACTGGGGAGGTTGTATTAGCTATAAAGATAAACTGGGTAAATAGATAATTTCTATCAGTGAAGTAATGGGTCCAGTAAAAGGCTAAAAAAACTACGATAACATGACTGGATGTTCCAAATTAGTTTCCCTATCATTGAAGTAGTAAATAAGATTTATAATCACCTTAATAATAATTTGCTATAAAATACTTAATATAAAATAAATAGCTAATTACAGAAGTTGGACTCAAGGAATTCAACTAGAGAAAAATGTATAGGTTGCAATTTTCTTGCATTTCATAGTGTGATAATTCTTAATGTTTGCTAATATATCAGTCTTCACTCCCCTCCCAGGCACATGGTAGAACTGTACTCTCTTGCCCTAATAACAACATGAAGGAAAAGCTTTTCCTCACCCTTCCCCATGTATTGACTCATGCTCTAAGTAAGTGAAAGATAAACTTTTTTTTTAATTAACAGAGATGTTTATGTTGATTATTACTGCAGGATAACTTCACCTAGACTTAGGCATACACAGAAAGACAAAAAATATTGTCTCATGTTCAAAATCAAGAATCAGAGAAACATTAGACTGGTAAGTTATAACTTAATAATGAACTAAAAATGATGATACCAGTAACAAAAAAATTAAGTGTAATGGGGAAGGTGAGATAATCCTGTACTTATATTGTTAAATGAAAAGCTGTCAACTCATTCATACCTCCCTTCATCTACATACTTAGACAGTAACTTCTACATTGACTCTAGTCTTAACCATGCAATGCATTTCAGTTCAAAGCACTGCTGCAAATATGAAACAGACATATGAAAATTCTTGTTTTTGGAGCTTAATTTTGCTTTAATTGCTCTTAGAAAGCTGACATGAACAGGCCACGAAAGCTGGTGTTTGATAAGAAACATATGGTCCCAGTCCACTGACCCAGCTGACAGGCAACTTACCACGAGACACTAGAGGAAGACCATTTGTGACCAACGTCTGAGCTTGAATGAGCTCATCTATGGCCAGTCCATTCCAGAGAATCTGTTCTTTAAAATCACAACCTGAATGAGTGGCTTTTGTTTTAAGCCAACTGACTTTTTGGGGGTAATTGGTTACACAGGAAAAACTAACACTTACATTATGGGTAGCAAAGTGCTATAGCATTCATCACGCATGCTAAATTTGCTAAATGATAGTTATTACATCAATCTGCAACTACCAAAAAAAAAGGGGAAAGGTTCAGGCTATTAAGAATTTCATGCATTATGCAAATAAACTTACTTAGGCAGAGTTTATGCTCTCCTCTTGTTCTCTTCCTTTTCTCTGGGCAAGTTTTAAAGAGAAAATTTATGCTGCTGTTAATGCACTGTTATATATGTTGAGTCACTGCTGTTATGTTGTCCAGGTGCAAAGGCACCTTAGATACTGAAGTACTGAAATGGCCTGAGGATATTCTAGACAACAGTTTAGTTCTTCTTTCAGGCTCATTTGCTTTGTCCTTTTGTTGAAGAATTCCAATTGTAAATATAGGCATATTTCATTTCATTGTGTTTCAATTTATTATGCATGTAAGATCCTGCCTTTTTTACAAATTGAATGTTTGTGGCCACCCTGCACTGAATAAGTTTGGGCCATTTTTCAAGAGCATTTGCTCACTTTGTGTCTCTGTCTCACATTTTGGTAATTCTCATAATATTTCAGAGTTTTTCATAATTATTACATGTGTTAAGGAGATCTGTGATTAGCAATCTTTGATGCTACTGCTGCAAAAAGTTTATGACTTGCTAAGGCTAGACGATGGTTAATATTTTTAAGCAATAAAGTGTTTTAATTAAAGTGTGTACATGTTTTAGGCATAATGCTATTACACATTTAATAGACTATACTATATCATAAAAATAAATTATATATGCACTGGGAAACTCAAAATTTCATGTGACTCACTTTATTCAATATTCATTCCACGGCAATGGTCTGGAACTGAATTTATAATCTCCAGGGCATGCCTAATAAGCTTTTAATTTGTGAAAAAAAGATGCAGATAATTACAGATATTGGTAGCAAAATGCTAAAGCAGATAGTGGTAAAGCCTGGAAAGTAGAAGAAGAATTATTGGAAAAGGCTGGAAAATGACATGTACCTTGCTATGGAAAAATGGAAGAATATGAATCATGATATACAATTCCAAAATAATTTACGAAAGTGTCCTATGCTGTACCTTGGAAGACAGAAAATACCTGAACTTGTAAGGCTGATTTATAATCCAAAGGTAAAGTGTTTTTTTTTTTTTTTTTGAGTTTAACTATCTATGGTAAGATACAGAAAGAGAGAGATAAGCTAGATATAGAACTGTTAATGTCATAAGCAAAATGGAGAGGCAACATGGAGGAGCTAAAGCTTGCTATGTTGGAAAATAAAATCGCTTTTGATTTATCGGCTTCCAACCCAATAAAAAAATTCTGAAAGTCCACAAGGTCTGGAAACAGATAAAATTAGCGTTATAACTATAAAACATTTTATTAAGACTTCTGTATTATTTCAGGTGTTGACTAATATACACCCGCAAATAGATAAAAGAATTTCTAAGAATCACTAGGACACAGAAGATAAAACTAAAAGAAGCAGTGTCTAGTTATAGAGAAGTTATGTTTTAGAAAAAGTTGCCTATATCACTGCTATCAATGGGAGTGCATTATAAATGGTATATAGAAGGACATACCATTCTTAGGGCAATTGTTCCAAGCTAATGGACCACTTACTTGGACTTAAAGGGACTGAATTTGCTCAAATTTTAAGAAGGCCTCTAAAAACATTCAATGGGCACAAATATGGTTGAAAAAAGCTACTCAGGTACAAATTATGGCCAAGTCTTCTGGAAAAGTGAAGATGTATCAAAGAGTGGAGCTGAGAGCCCAGAAAGGAGAGGCAGAAGAAAAATAACAAACACACAAACAAACAAACAAACACTGTATAATTCCAACACTAAGAGAAAATAAACCGAGAAGTCACTGCCAGGAATTAGAGGGATTTAAATATTATGAAGGACCCATCATTGCTATGTGCCTTCAGTTTTACCCATTTGAGGGTATCATTTGAAGTTATTCTGTTCTTGTCTCATTGTAGTATAGTTCATATCTCTCTGCATTTAAAAATAAACTGACAAAAAATTTGAATCCCAGGAGCCACCATGAGACATGATATATAATAAGAGATCCTATAGACTTTGATCCTGATTCTATAATTAGATAAGACTTCCGGGGTTTTGAGAAGGTATGAGAGTATTTTGCCTGTAGGCAGGATACTACTGTATCTATTTGGTCCATTGGGAAGTAGGTGTTTAAATGGATTTAAATGTGCGAAAGGTTTGTGAGGATAAACATCTGTAAAAAGAAAATGAAGGTGCCCAAATTTTGGAAAGGTGGCTATCAGACTACTATGCAGATCTAACAAAGTCTCTGCCTATACTAAGCTCCTGAGCAAAGACCACCTATTAATGAAGTCTGGCATTGGACAGAAATAGTTAAGCCTTTACCCAAAGTGTTGCTTAGTCAATGGCTTGGGACATCCCAAGAAGAACATGATCTCAGATCAAAGGCAGAAGTGAAAGAGTCAACAGCTAGAGGCTAGATGCTAACCATATTCATCCCAGCTGAATAAAGAATCTTTTCCTTAAAGGATAAACAAGCTCTAAGTTGGTTTCACTTGTGAATAAATAGGTCAGAGATAGACAGAAATGGACTGTGGTAATTATGACCCTTGGTTTGTTCCCACTTATCTGCATCCACAATTTCAGGTAGTATCCCTTCCCACAGTGGCTCTGAGATTTGCCCTTTTCAATTTTGACCTATGCGACAAGAGCAAAAGCTTGAAATACAAATGCTCATTAAAGACCGCTTTCTTGCTGCTCTGTTTTTTTTTTTTTTTTTTTTTTTTTTTTGTCTTTTTGCTATTTCTTGGGCCGCTCCCGCGGCATATGGAGGTTCCCAGGCTAGGGGTCGAATCGGAGCTGCAGCCACCGGCCTACGCCAGAGCCACAGCAACGTGGGATCTGAGCCGCGTCTGCAACCTACACCACAGCTCACGGCAACGCCGGATCGTTAACCCACTGAGCAAGGGCAGGGACCGAACCCGCAACCTCATGGTTCCTAGTCGGATTCGTTAACCACTGCGCCACGACGGGAACTCCTCTTGCTGCTCTGAAACCCAGATAATGTGTAAAAGATCATGGTCCAGTCTCCTGGACAGGCCAGCCCTAAGCCTAGATATAACTGTTCCTTTGTCCAAAAGCAAGCTAAATACATGAGATCAAGTGCACCTGAATACACAGTCTCCTACCCATAGATCACCACTTTACCATTCCCTCCTACACTGCAAATCTGATCTGATTACCAGCACAAGAGTAAGTAATTGAGAGGTTTAACATGTAGCCACAGTTAACTGAAATAAACATGGTGAGGAGAAAGTAAGGAGAAAAAAATAATCACTGTAAAATAGAGGTATTATATCATTTAATTATTTATTACATAAACTATATATTTATATACATATACAATATTGTAAGTAATAATATAACAAAATATATGTTTATGATTACGAGATCTATAATAACATAATATAATTTAATTAAAAGTAATGAGACAGTCTATCCTACTTATTAAAAATAGAAATACTACAAAACTACAGAAACCAAAACAATACTCACACAAACAGAGACATATATATCAATGGTACAGAGTAGAGTCCAGAAATGAACTCATTATGTGGGCAATCAATCTCATATGAAGGAGGCAAGACTATATAATAGGGAAAACATAGCCTCTTCAATATATGCTTTTATGAAAGCTGGACAATTGCATGTAAAAGAATCAAAGTGGACTACTGTCTTATATCCATGCACAAAATAAATTGAAAATGGATTAAGACTTAAATACAATACCTGAAGTAACAAAACTTCTAGAAGAAAGCACAGGAGGCAAGAGTATAAAATGGGAAAAAAGTCTCTTCAGCAAGTGGTGCTGGAATACTGGACAGCTGAATGTAAATCAATGAAACTGGAACACACCATCACATCATATACAAAAATAATCTAAAATGGTTTAAATTTCAAAATATACAAACAACTCATACAACTCAAAAGCAAAAAAAAAAAAACAAAAAAAACAAAAAAAAAAAAAACAAAAAAAACAAACAAAAAAAAAAACAAGCCATTTTAACAATGGGCAGAAGACCTAAATAGACATTTCTCCAAAGACATATCTAAGGTGGCCAACAGGCACATGAAAAATGCTCAACATCACTAATTATTAGAGAAATGCAAATCAAAACTATAATGAGGTAGCACCTCACACCAGTCAGAATGGCCATCATTAAAAGGCTACACATGACAAATGCTAGAGATGGTGTGGATTAAAGGGTACCCTCCTACACTCTTGGTGGGATTGTAAATTGGTAAAACCACTGTGGAAAACAATGCGGAGGTACCTCAAAAAACTAAACATAGAACTACCATATGATCTGGCAATCCTACTGCTCGGCAAATATCTGGACAAAACTTTCATTGTAAAAGATACCTGCACCACTATGTTCATTGCAGCAATATTCACAATAGCCAAGACATGGAAACAACCCAAATGTCCATCAATAGATGAATGGATTAAGAAGATGTGGTACACGTACACAATGGAATACTACTCAGTCGTAGACAGTACAAAATAATGCCATTTGCAGCAACATGGATGGAACTAGAGACTCTCATAGTAAGTGAAGTAAGGCAGAAAGAGAAAGACAAATACCATATGGTATCACTTATCTGGAATCTAATATATGGCACAAATGAACCCATCTACATAAAAGAAACAAACTCATGGTCTTGGAGAACAGACTTGTGGTTGCCAAGGGGGAGAGGGAGGGAGTGGGATGGACTGGCAGTTAGGGATTAGTAGATGCAAACTATTGCATTTGGAGTGGATAAGCAATGAAATCCTGCTGTATATGTATAGCCCAGGGAACTATATCAAATCACTTGTGGCGGAGCATGATGGAGGATAATGTGAGAAAAGGAATGTATAAGTGGGTCATTTGCTATACAGCAGAAATTGACAGAACATTGTAAATCAAGAATAATAAATTTTTTAAAGTAAATAAACGCTTGCATTGCATATTAGATGTTATAAAAGAAGAACCAGATTCTCTAGGGAGGAAGAGCTCTTAAGTTTGCACAGGAAGAGAGGAAGAGGAAAGTAAACTTAATGTACAGACGGGTGTGTAAAAGTGGGGAGTTTCTACCTTTAATTAGCTAAAAATACGAAGTGACAGATGGCAATTATGGAGTACACCATTAAAAGGCTGGTTTGCAGTGAAGAGTGAGTAGAACAATAGTGAGTGAACAAGGAACTTCTGATGGGAATAGGGGAATATAAGTTTAGAAACATAGGCAGCAAAGGAAAGTTTGTACCTCAAGAGCAAGAGCCTGGGAAACAAAATAAAACTGTTAATGTGTAAAATAAAAAATAAGGAAGTACACGCTTTAGCATTGGTCTTAGTAATATTTTTATGGATATGTCTCCTCAGGCAAGGGAAATAAAAGTAAAAATAAACAAATGGGACTTCATCAAACTAAAAAGCAGAATAGGAGAATATATTTGCCGACAATATATCTAATTAGTGGCTAATATCCAAAATATACAAATAATTCATGCAACTTAACCTCAAAAAATTATTTAAAAAATGGGGAGAGGATTTGAATAAACATTATTCCAAAGACAGCATAAGTTGGCCTACTGGCACATGAAAGATGCTATCCGTCAGGGAATTGAAAATTAAAACCACAATGAGATATTGCCACACACCTGTCAGAATGGCTATTATCAAAAAATCAACAAATAAGACCACTGAGGAGAATGTGGAGATAAAGGGAACACTTGTGCACAGTTGGTGGGAATGTAAATTGGTCCAGCCACTATGGAAAAGAATATGAAGATTCCTCAAAAAATTAAATATAGAACTACCTTATGACTCAGCAATTCTATTAGGTACTTGTCCAAAGAAATTTAAAGTATTAGTTAGAAAAGATACAGGCACCACTATGTTCAGTGTAGCATTATTTACAACAACCAAGATATGTAAGCAACCTAAGTAACCATCGATAGATGAATGGATAGGGAAAATGTGGTACACACACACACACACACACACACACACAGGAATATTACTCAGCCACAAAAAAAAGAACGAAATCTTGCTATTTGCAACAGCATGAATGGACTCGGAGGGTAACAGGCCAAGTGAATCAAGTCAAACATAGAAAAACAAATAAAGTATGATTGATTTCACTTATTAGAGGAATTAAAAAAAATAAAACAAGTGAACAACTGTAACAAAACAGAAACAAAGTTACAGATACAAAGAACAAACATCTGGTTGCCACAGTGAAGGGGAGAGGGGGAAGAAGATTGAGATACACAAACTTCCAGCTGCAAAATAAATGGGTCACAAGCATGAAATGTACACTATGAGGATTTTTGTTTTTGAAAGATGAAAACAAATGCCAGACTAGATTCAAAGAAAAAAATTATAAAGGGAATTCCTGGCATGGCTCTGAGGAAATGAACCTGACTAGCATCCATGAAGACATTGTTTTCAAACCCTGGCCTCACTCAGTGGGTCAAGGATCTGACGTTGCTGTGAGCTGTGCTGTACGTCGCAGAGGCAGCTCAGATCCTGCATTGCTGTGGCTGTTCTGTAGGCTGGCAACTGTACCTACAACATGACCTGTAGCCTGGGAACTTCCATATGCCATGGGTATGGACCTAAAAAGCAAAAGCAAATAAATAAATAAATAAGATTTACTTGTGAGCAGTAGGGTAGGAATGGGAAGGGGTTTCTATGTAATATATTTTTCATTTTATTCACCTTTGTGCCATTTGAATATTTATTTCCTTTAATATTAATCATGTTTGTAATAAATATTCACACACATAAAGAGAACACAATTCTCTTCACTGATTTAAATACAAGGATTGGTGGATTGTGTCATCTAAAAAACATTTTATATCGAAACAGCAATATAACATGAAACAGAACACAAAATATGCATTAATTTCCAAAGTTTTATTGAAATATGTGATAGAAAATAAACTGTATATATCTAAAGTGTAAAATTTGACATGTTTACACACATGTATACACCCAAGAAACTCTCAACACTAATAAGAAAACTAACATTTCAGTCAATTTGAAAAGTTTCCTTATACCCCCTTTCAATCTATCTCATCCCCTTCCACACCACTCCTAAGGAATAACTGATATGCTCTCTGTAACTATGCATTAGTTTACATCTATAGAATTGTATATAAATGGAATAATAGAACATGCGCTCTATTTTCATGTGGCATTTTTCACTCATCATCATTACTTTGAGGTTGAACCACGTTGTTGAATATACTAATACTTTTTTCATTAAGTGATATTTCACTTTATGATTATTTAAGAGCATTCTTATCCATTAAGCAAGTCCTAAACACTTGGGGTTTTCCATATGTATATCTGTTTACCAGTCATAAGGCATATTCTTTGATGAGAAGAAGGAAAGGCCATCAGTGAAGTAAAGAAAGAGCATGAGAAGAGGATGTAATGGATCTTAGTATGTAGGTATAGGTGGCAGCAGAGGCAGGGAAAAAGGTGGCCAGATGAGACACGTTTTCTGGGATAGTAATTACACACACATCATGGTATAACACCTGCAGTGGAATATACCCTACATCCTGGTCACTCAAAACAAAGAGAAGCCCACTCTCTTCAGCATGTGTCCACCAAAGCTTAGAATATCGCCAGGTAACTACATTCTCATTATACAATCATTTCTTCTTTGAATGTTACTCTTTTTTTATATAACGATTTTTTTTTCCATTATGCTGGTTTACCGTGTTCTGTCAGTTTTCTACTGTACAGCATGGTGACCCAGGTACACTTACATGTATACATCCTTTTTTCTCACATTATCATGCTCCATCATAAGTGACTAGACTTAGCTCTCAGTGCTACATAGCAGGATCTCATTGCTAATACATTCCAAAGACAATAGCCTGCATCTATTAATCCCAAGTTCCCAATCCACCCCGCTCCCTCCCACAGGCCTTGGCAACCACAAGTCTATTCTCCAAGTCCATGATTTGCTTTTCTGTGGAAAGCTTCATTTGTGCCTTATATTAGATTCCAGATATAAGTGATATCATCTGGTATTTGTTGTTCTCATTCTGACTTACTTCACTCAGGATGAGAGTCTCTAGTTCCATCCATGTTGCTGAAAATGGCATTATTTCATTCTTTTTCATGGCTGAGGAGTAGTCCGTTGTGCATATACATGACATCGTCCTAATCCAATCATCTGGGGTGTTTCCATGTCTTGGCTATTGTGAATTGTGCTGCAATGAACATGCAAGTGCATGTGTCTTTTTTAAGGAAAGTTTTGTCCGGATATATGCCCAAGAGTGGGGTTGATGGGTCATATCGTAGCTCTATGTATAGTTTTCTAAGGTACCTCCAAACTGTTCTCCATAGTGGTTGTACCAGCTTACATTCCCACCAACAGTACTGGAGGGTTCCCTTTTCTCCCATCCCGTCCAGCACTTGTTATTTGTGCACTTATTAATGACGGCCATTCTGACCGGTGTGGGGTGGTATCTCATGGTAGTTTCGATTTGCATTTCTCTACTAATCAGGGATGTTGAGCATTTTCTCATGTGCTTGTTGGCCATCTGTATATCTTCCTTGGAGAAATGTCCATTCAGGCCTTTTGCCCATTTTTCCATTGGGGTGTTGGCTTTTTTGTTGTTGAGTTGTATAAGTCGTTTGTAGATTTTAGAGACTAAGCCCTTGTCCGTTGCATCATTTGAAACTATTTTCCCCCATTCTGTAAGTTGTCTTTTTGGTTTCCTTTTGGTTTCCTTTGCTGTGCAAAAGCTTGTCAGTTTGATTAGGTCCCATTGGTTCATTTTTGCTTTTATTTCTGTTGTTCTGTGAGACTGACATGAGAAAACATTTGTAAGGCTGATGTCAGAGAATGTCTTGCCTACGTTCTCTTCCAGGAGTTTGATGGTGTTTTGTCTTACATTTAAGTCTTTCAGCCATTCTGAGGTTATTTTTTGTATGGTGTGAGGGTGTCTTCTAGTTTCATTGCTTTCCATGCAGCTGTCCAGGTTTCCCAGCAATCCTTGCTGAAAAGACTGCTTTTTTCCTATTTTATGTTCTGACCTCCTTTGTCAAAGATCAATTGACCATAGCTCTCTGGGCTTATTTCTGGGTTCTCTATTCTCTACCATTGGCCTGTGTGTCTGTGTTGGTACTACTACCACACTGTCTTGATGACTGTGGCTTTGTAATATTTGCTGAAGCCTGGGAGAGTGATGCCTCCTGCTTGGTTTTGTTCCTCAGAATTGCTTTGGCAATTATAGGTCTTTTGTGGTTCCATGTAAATTTTTGGATTGTTTGTCCTAGTTCTGTGAAAAATGTCATGGCTAATTTGATAGGGATTGCACTAAATCTGTAAATTGCTTTGGGGAGTATGGCCACTTTTACAATATTTCACCTCCTTGCTCAAGTGTATTGCCAGGTATTTGATATTTTGGCGTGCAATTTTAAAAGGTATTGCATTTTTGTATCCCTTTTCTAATGCTTCATTGTTAGTATACAGAAATGCGACTGATTTTTCAATGTTAATCTTATATCCTGCTACTGTGCTGAATTTGTTGATCAGTTCAAGTTGTTTTGGGGTTGAGTCCTTAGGGTTTTCTGTATAGGGTATCATGTCATCTGCTTACAGTGAGAGTTTTACCTTTTCTCTTCCTGTTTGGATGCCTGTAATTTCTTTTGTTTTTCTGACTGCTGTGGCTGGGGCTTCTAGTACTATGTTGAATAAGAGTGGTGAGAGTGGGCACCCTTGTCTGGTTCCAGATTTTAGTGGGAAGGCTTTCAGAAATTTTGTCAGAAATGGCTTTGATTATGTTCAGGAACATTCCCTCTATAGCCACTTTGGTAGGAGTTTTGATCATGAATGGATGTTGGACTTTGTCAAGTGCTTTTTCTGCATCTATTGAGATGACCATGTGGTATCTGACTTTTCTGTTAATGTGGTGTATGACGTTGATTGATTTGTGCATGTTGAAGCAGCCTTGTGAGCCTGGGATGAATCCCAACTGGTCGTGGTGTATGACCTTTCTTATATGTTGTTGGATTTGGTTGGCTAAAATTTTGTTCAGGATATTTGCGTCTATAGCCATCAAAGACATTGGCCGATAGTTTTCTTTTTTGGTGGTATCTTTGGTTTTGGAATTAGGGTGATGGTGGCATCATAGAATGTCTTTGGGAGTGTTCCTTCTTCTTCAGCCTTTTGGAAAGTTTTAAGGAGGATGGCTATAAGTTCCTCTGTGTATGTTTGGTAGAATTCTCCTTCGAAGCCATCTGGTCCTGCACTTTTATTTGTAGGGAGGGGGTGTTTTTATGACATATTCAATTTCATTTCTAGTGCTCAGCCTGTTCAGTTGATCTATTCCTTCTTGATTCAGTTTTGCCAGGCTGTAAGTCTCTAGAAAATTGTCCATTTCTTCTAGGTTGTCAAATTTGTAACCATACAATTGTTCATAGTATTCTCAAATGAGTTTTTGTATTTCTGTAATATCTGTTGTGACTTCTCCTTTTCATTTCTGATTTTATTTGGGTTTTTTCTCTCCTCTTCTTGGTGAGTCTAGGCAGAGGTTTGTCCATTTTGTTTACCTTTTCATAGAACCAGCTCTTGGTTTTATTGATTTTTTCTATTGTTTTTTGAACCTCTATTTTATTGATTTCCTCTTGGATCTTTATGATTTCCTTCCTTCTGCTGACTTTAGGTTTTGTTTGTTCTTCTTTTTTCTAATTCAATTATGTGGTGGGTTAAGTTGCTGATTTGACATTATTTTTCTTTTTTGAGGAAGGATTGTATTGCTATGAATTGCCCTTTGAGCACAGCTGTTGTGGCATCCCATAGATTTTGAGTGGTTCTGTCTGCATCATCATTTGTCTCAAGGTATTTTTTAATTTCCTTCTTGATTTCCTCACTGACCCATTGGTTTCTTTAGTATCATGCTCTGTATAGTCTCCATGTAGTTATTTTTTCTCATTTCTTTTCCTGTGGTTGATTTCTACTTTCATGCCATTGTGGTCAGAGAAGATACCTGAAATCATTTCTACACTCTTAAATTTGTTGAGGTTAGCTTTGTGCCCCAGAATGTGATCAATTCTTGAGAATGTTCCATGTGCGCTTGAAATGAATGTGTACTCTGATTTTTTTGGAAGTAATGTCCTGAAAATGTTAAGTCTAAGTTTTCTATTGTGCCATTTAGGATCTCTGTTGGCTTATTGCTTTTCTGTCTAGAGGATCGGTCTATTGATGTGAATGGGGTGTTAAAGTCTCCTACTATGATTGTATTCCCATCAATTTCTCCATTTATGTCTGTTATTATTTGTTGGAGGTACCTCTGTGCCCCAATATTAGGGGCATGTATATTGATGATTGTAATATTCTCTTCGTGAATAGATCCTTTAACCATTAAACAGTGTCCTGTTTGTCTTTGTAGCCTTCATTTTAAAGTCTATTTTTTTTCTGATATGAGTATTGCAACTCCTGCTTTCCTGTCTTGTCCATTGGCATAAAATATCTTTTCCTATGCCCTCACTTTCAATCTATATGTGTCCTTTGCCCTTAGGTGAGTTTCTTGTAGACAGCAGATTGAAGGTTTTTGCTTTTTTATCCAATCTGCCACTCTGTGTCTTTTGATTGGGGCATTCAGTCCATTGACATTTAAGGTGATTAATGATAAATATGTATTTATTGCCATTTTAAACCTTGTTTTCCAGTTGATTCTTTGTTACTATACTTTTCTTTTTTTGGTTGGACGGTTTCCATTTGCTTTCTGCTTGAGTACTTTTCTTTTCAGCTTTTATGAATATAATCTTTGGTTTTGATTTGCAGTTGCCCTGTTTTTTAAATATGTTAACCCCTTCCTATATCTGCTTGCTTTAGCCTGATAGTCATTAGGCTCAAACACATCATTAAAATAAAAAAAGATTCTATATTTTCTTATATTTCTTCCCCACATTGTATGATTTTGTTGTCTTTTTTTTTTTTTTTAACATGTTCATGTGTGAATCTGTATGCTGGCTTATTTAAGTGACTACTTTCCAATCGTGATTTCCTCTATCTTAATTCTTCTTACTTTTGTTTTTTAATTTAGAGAAGCCCTTTCAGTATTTCTTTTAGAAAGAGTTTCGTATTGCTGTACTCTTTCAGCTTTTGTTTGTTTCTTTACTTTCCCTTCTATATTATTTAATTTAATTAATTTATTTCTCTTTTGTCTTTTGAGGGCTGCACCCATGGCATATGGAGGTTCCTAGGCTAGGGACTGAATTGGAGCTGTAGATGCCAGCCTATGCCAGAGCCATAGCAACATGGGATCTGAGCTGCATCTGCAACCTACACTACTGAGCAAGACTAGGGACTGAACCCACAACCTCATGGTTACTATTCCAGTTCGTTAACCACTGAGCCACAACGGGAGCTCTTTCCCCTTCTATTTTAAATGATATTCCTGCTGGATAGAGTATTCTAGGTTGCAAATTTTTTTTTTTTTATTTTCGGTACTTTGAGTATATCATGCCACTCCCTTCCAGCCTGTAGTGTTTCTGTAGAGAAATCAGCTGATAGCCTTATGGGGTTTCCCTTATAATTGATGCTTTGCTTTTCTCTTGCTGCCTTTAGAATCCTCTCTTTACCTTTAACTTTTGCCATTTTTAGTATAATATGTGTGGTGTGAGCCTGTTTGGGTTCAATTTGTTTGCGGCCCTCTGTGCTTCCTGTACATTGATATCAGTATCCTTCAGATTTGGAATGTTTTCAGCCAAAATTTCTTCAAATTTATTTTCCATCCCCTTTTCTTTTTCTTCTCCTTCTGGAATTCATATTATGCATAGGTTGGCCCACTTTATATTTTCCCATAGGTCTCTTACATTGTTTTCATGTTTTTTCATTTGGTTTTCTGTCTGCTGTCCTGATTGGGTGATTTCCATTATTCTATCTTCCACTTCACTAAATCATTCATCTGCATTATTAATTCCACTCTTTATTGACTTAAGCTCTGTTTGCAACTCTGCAAATGAATTCTCTAGTTTTTCTTGGCTCCTCCTTATATTTTCTAGTTCCTTTCTAAATGAATCTGCATTACTCTTCATATCCTCTCTTAATTCCTTCAGTATTTTCACTGTTTCCCTTTTGAACACAATGTCTGTCATACTGCAGAAGTCTGTTACATTGTTGTCTGCTTTAGGTGAATTCCCTTGCTGCTTTACCTGGGAATGGTTTCTGGGCTTCTACATCTTGTTTGTGTTTTTATTTTTCTGTGAGTTTGGGGAAGCCAAACTATAGTTTTTTAAGACTACTTCTATGCAAGAATACAAGAATACCCCTTTGTATTTTGGTGGGGGGTACTATTTATTTTTGGTGTGGGAGTTTCAATATTTACTGTCTCTTTCTTCAGTGTAAGCAGGCTGTTATCCCCAGGATGCTCAGTCTGTTTTCAGGGAGAAGGAGGCAATGGGTAGGCCCAGCAGTCAGTGCTTGGTCGTTGGGCTCTCATCAGCAGCAAGGACCTGCAGAAAGGTAGTATAGGCTACTCCCAGTTGCAGGGCCCTGAGAAGTGGTAATGAGCTCTAGGTAGATCTACAAAGTGACCAGAGCATTTGGCAGTAGCAGCAGCAGGCTGTGTGAGTTCCCAGGGGAGTCAGAGCAGCAACAGCATGAAGCAATCCATCTCACTTAGCCCACATAGGAGGTACTGCACAGGCTGCTCCTCAGTGCAGGATCCTGGGAAGTGAGATCAGGCATGCATGTATTGGCTGGAGCACGTGGCAGTGGCAGCAACAGGGCGGGTGTGTTTCCAGTTGTACAACAGGTGGTGTTCCATCACAATGTCCTCCTCTGTAGTGCCCTTAAGGTGAATGGGGCTGCAAGTTGTGTCTGTTCACCGATATCTAGTCATAGCAAGCCACTTCCACCTCTGGAGCCAGAGATAACTGTGGTGATTTGCCCTCGCATCCTGTAGACCATTCAAAAAGCACCTTGTTCTGCTTATCCCCACAGGAGGTACTGCACAAGCTGCTCCTAGTTGTAGGTTCCTGGGAAGGCACACTGATCAAATGTCTGGGCACTTGCCAGAGTGTTTGACAGTGGCAACAGCAGGGCAGGTGTGCTCCCAGGGGAGTGAGAGCAACAACAGCTGGTGTTCTGTTGCAATGTACTTCTTGGTGCCTTCTGAGGTGGCTGGGGCTGCAAATGATTTTTGTTCAGGTATCCCCTGTGCTGGCATGCCACACTCACATCTGAAGTCAGAGATAACTGCAGTGGTTTGCCCCTGCCACCTGCAGGACACGTGAGAAGCACCCTGCCCCACTCAGCCAATGTAGGAGGCACTGCACCAGCTGCTATAGTTGTAGGGTCTTGGGAGGGGACCATGCCCAAGTTTCTGGGCACTTCCCAGAGTGTTTGGCAGTGGCAGCTTCAGGGCGGGTACGTTCCAAAGGGAGTGATAGCAACAGCGTATGGTGTTTGGTTGTAGTATCCTCTTTTTTCTTTTTGCCAATGCCTGAGGTGATCGGGGTCTCAGGTGGAGCCCATTCACAGGCCCCCAGTGGTAGCAAGCCATGCCTCCTTCTGGCCTCTGAGATGACTGCCATGGTCTGTCCCTGCCTCCTGTAGATGGTGCAAGAGACACTGCATTGCACTTAGCCCCCGATGCCCTTAGGCCACATAAGAGATGCCTAGACACTGGTAGCCTTCACAAGAAGTGCCCAGTCTCCCCTATATAAGCAAGAGGTTTTTCACCACCCGTAGCCTGTTCCAGAGCCGCCCTGTCATCCGAGAGCCCACGGCATGCGCATGCTCCAGTGCAGGGAGTTTCCTATGGTGGTCCGGCCCTTCTCTTACCTTCCCCAACAATGGCGCCTTGCCTCTCCTGCAGGTCCAGACCTTCTCCTGGGTCCCCTCTGTCTTGGCATTCCCCTCCCCAACCCGTGATGTACCACTCCCCAACCCATGGCACAAGCTCCTTAGCCCCTCAGGCTGTTCCCACATAGCCAGCCCCAGTTCTCTCCCCAGGACTGAACTCTGGGGCCTAATTCTCAGTGCCCAGCCCCGCCCAAGTATCTCAGGCTGTGGTATCCTGGCAGGTGGTTCAGATGATCTGCGCAGGTCTCACTCTGCTTTGCTGTCCCCAGTCCAGCTGCTGCACTTTTCTCAGTGACTTTAAGGTCCCTCAGACTAGGCTAATCTTTCTGTCAGTTAAGTGGGCTTCCCAGGATATGGGTTCCTTTTCTCCTTCACAGCTCCCTCTCAGGAATGCTAGTCCTGTCCAGATTCCTTTTCTCCCTTTCTATCTTTTTTTCTTTTGTTCTACCCAGTATGCCAATTGTTCCTTGCTCTTTTTGGAGGTTTAAGTTCTTCTGCCAGCATTCTGTTGATGTTCTGATGTGCTTTTTTGATGTATTTGTGGGAGAAGGTGAGCAGGACCTCATACTCTTCCGCCATCTTGCTCTGCCCTGTGAATGTTACTCTTCCATTATACAACCATTTTAATAAAATTAGTATTGTGTTTTTTGCCCACATGTGTTTTTCCCAATGAATCCTGGAAACTATCACCAAATAAATAAGATCAGGGGCCGCCATGTCTGAGAGGGACTAAATGGCCCACCTGTAAGAGAGGTGCAACACCCAAAGACTTGCAACTGACAACAAATAAAAGCCACTTTAACCCCACATCCCAGGCCACTAGTCTCATCTGGTGAGTCCGCTTGCATTTTCTCACAAGTATACTCCCCTTAATACACTTTTGTTTATTGCTTTGCCTAAGCATACATGGCTCTGACTTCTTTCTTTGCCAGGTGCAAGAACCAGTCTCCATATGTAGCTCTCTGTCAGCATAGAGGTTAGAGAAAGTAAAAAGTTTGTGTTAGAGCATATGAATTCAGAGGAGGGTGTCCAAGATTAGTTTTGTAACATTTTTTGCTGCCATAATGTTTGGTATTAAACAATTTAATATATCAGTAATGTACAATTAATATTTTATCCCTTATAAAAAAAATCTTACAACTCCTGGGCTTGTCTACACTTGGCTCCAGAATCCAGGCCAGGTTCATCTTGGCTCCATTTTCAGTTTTACACCCAAAACTTTCTAGGGCATGTTTTCTCACGATGGAGGTCAAAACTACCAGGAACCAAGAGTTTTCATGCTAGCACTTGGTTTACACATTTTGATTATATTTGGTGTATACTGATTTCACTCACTTCCCATTGCTCAAAGGAAGACAATGTGGCAATGTCCAAATTGAGTGAGTCACAAGCAAAGATATCAGGGAATAATACATTAATGAATAGCAATGCAGTCTATCACAGGAGTTTAAAAAGAGAAGCAGGAACAAGGTACTGTGGGCCTTGGTAAGGCAGTGTAAATATTTTGCATAATAAGCTAAGGATTTTAAGAAGGAGTGTGATATGTTCTGATTAGTTTTTTACAAGGATTTCTTTGACTACTATTTGGAGAATGGATTACATCGACATTATTACATAACTCAAGTAGTTAGACCACTTGGCAAGTGATTGCAAGAGTCTGGATTAGAGATAGGTGACTTGATCTTGACAGGCATTACTCACCATTTAAGTGGATTTCTTTTCCTTTTTAGGACCCTGATAGGTAAGTGATAATTATGAAATAGAAAAAAGTAGGCAAACTTGGGATATTTAGAGGTAGAATAGACAGAACTGACTGATAGATCAGAAGTTAGAGAGTAAGGCAAAGAATCAAAGATAACACCTAGAGTTCTGGCTTAAATTTGGATGGATGCTAATAACTTTAATGAAATGAAATAGACTATAAAATGAGTGATTATTGCCAAATATATGTGAGATGCTTCTTAGACATCTCTATGTAAATGTTAAGGAGCAACCAGATACATAAGTTTGTGTTAAGTCATTATCAGATCAATAGCTTTTATAAAAGTCATCAATCTGGTAGAAACATAAAGGAAACCCATGAGAGAGATCTGAACTACTTTAACCTATGGAAAATGAGAAGCTAGCAAAAGAGTTTGAGAAACAGGTGACTATAAAGTACTCAGAAAATGGAAGAGAATGGTATCATGGAAGGAAATAGAAGAGTATATCAAGGATAGTTGATCAACTGTGTATGCTAAGACACCAAGTACAAAGAAAAGGTAATTGAGTTAGGCAAGATGAAATTCACTGGTGACTTTCACAGGAGCATTCTCATTGGAATTTAGGGAAATGGAGCCCAAATGTAGTGAATGCGAAATATGTAAATGAAGAAGATGATGATCTATCTATCTATCTATCTATCTATCTATCTGTCTGTCTGTCTATCTGTTTAGTTTTGAAAGGAACATAGAAACTGAGATAGACTGGGACCTGGGACTCCTGGCTGCAGTGGCTGCAGTGCTTACACATGGACAAACATTTCCTGGGTAACGAAATACAAAAAAAACTATAAGGGATTAAAAATACCTGCATGCATAAGCAGTTAGAGCAAATTATGGACAACAAGATACAAAAAACTAAAAGACCAGTGGCCACTTCTGAAGAGCTCTGGGCAATATCAAGGTGTCAGAAGCAAAAGCAGGGTACTGTGCATGACCCCTGCACACAACACCACAAAAAAGGTGGGCACACTACCTAAGCCACCCATCTGACCTAATTCCTGGACCCACCTATACTCTCACCCCATAAGGAACCAGCTTTCCCTCTTTCAGGGAATGACCCAGCAAGAGAATCTGTTGCTTGTTTTCACTCCCCTCTGCTGCAGCAGGGGCCCATAAAACCTTGCCTGAGTTTCCTGTCAAACCTCTCAGCAATCGCTACTACTTAGAGGTCAAGATCATGGTCGGTAACAAAACTGCTCTAGAGAGAGAGGGACAATTATGTAGTGCTTATATTTATGTTTGCCTTTTGGATGGTTGGTTGTTATGTTTTGTTTTATTTGTTTAACATGGGACATGCCAGAGCTGTAAACTGGAGATCAAGTTCCACATGATCATCTCAATAGATGTAGAAAAAGCATTTGACAAAATCCAACATCTATTTGTGATAAAAACTCTTACCAAAGTGGGTATAGAGGGAACATACCTTAACATAATTAAAGCCATTGATGACAAACTCACATATATTTTTCAGTGGAGAAAAGCTGGAAGCCTTCTGATTAAAATCTGGAACAGTACAAGGATGCCCACTCTCACCACTGTTATTCACCATAGTATTGGAATTCCTAGTCACAGAAATCAGACAAACAAAAGAACTAAAAGGTATCCAAAGAAGAGAAGAGGCAACATTGTCACCAAATGCAGATGACATGATACTATATATAGAAAACCCTAAGGAATCCACACAAAACTACTCCAAATGATCAATGAATTTAGAAAGGTAGCAGGATACAAGATCAATATTCACAAACTGGTTGCATTTCTGTATACTAACAATGAAATATTAGAAAAGAAATATAGAGATACAATACCTTTTAAAATCACTCCACAAAAAATTAAATACTTAGGAATAAACCTGACTACGGAGGTGAAAGACTTAATATGCTGAGAACTATAAAACATTAATCAAGGAAATTAAAGAGGATTCAAAGAAATGCAAAGATATCCCAAGCTCCTTGACTGGAAAAATATTGTTAAAATGGCTATACTATCCAAAGCAATCTACAGATTTAATATAATCCCTATTAAATTACCCATGATATTTTCCAGAGAACAAGAACAATTCAAAAATTTATATGGAACCACAAAAGACCCAGAATTGCCAAAGCAATCCTGAGGGGGTAAACAAAAAACAAGCAGGATGCATAACTCTCCCAGACTTCAGACAATACCACAAAACTACAGTAACCAAGTCAGTGTGTTACTGGTACAAAAACAGACTACAGACCAATGGGAATGGAATAGAGAGCCAGAAATAAACCCAGATACTTATGGTCAATTAATCTTTGACAAAGGAGGCAAGAATATAAAATTGGAAAAAGACAGCCTCTTCAGCAAGTGGTGCGGGGAAAATTGGATAGCTGCATGTAAATCAATGAAACTAGAAGTATGATATTTATTATTAATATAGATTGGAAGCCAAGGCATGTGAGAACAGCACATAGACTAGTAGTTTTGGTGGTAGGAAGATAAGTAAAACCTTGTATGTTTGCTTCTCTATAAGAAGAAGAAGAATATAAATCAGGGGAGGAAACATAGGAAGTGTAAGACAAAAGAAGGTAAGAGACTTTTTTTTAACCTTCAGACTAAACTTCTATAGCTTTAAAATAGGAATTTTCCTTTTTTTTGGAGTAATTAGGATAAATTTTTGGAATTTTTGAAAAGAAGTATTAAAGTGGAAAGGTGTTGGGATTTTAATCCAATAGTGCTCTTACTAAATGCATAAGTTTGGGCAAACTATATAAACATTTTAAGCCCCAACTTTTCCCAACTATTAAACATGAATTAGAGTTTTCTAAACTCATCAAAAAGATTAATAAAGACTGGATAGAGACAGCACTATTCTCTCATGACACCTCAACATTTTTATGCAAAAATTCCATGTTTCTTTATCAAAATTAGAATAATATGAATAGCTTTTAACAAACCAAATAATTTATTTTTATAAAATTTTTCTTTACAGGATGAGTTCAAAAGTAAAGGGGTGCATTATAGAAGCCTGGGAATCTGCAGACCTGACAGTGTAAATGATGGTGTTCATGCTGGTGGGAATGCCTTCTGATTCTTGAATTGGAAATGACCAAAGGGAAGTGTTCCCCTCATTCTTTCTCAACTTTGATTCACCTTTCCTCTTCCTCTCACAGTAATTTGTTTTCCTTTTTTTCCTTCTTCTGCTGCTGAATATTCGGTATGAGTTTGCCCAGTGGAGTGGCTGGTGTGTGGATAATTAGTAGAAACAATGTTATTTTAATTTGCTTCCTCAAGGTCCAGCTTTGGCAGCTCCCTATGGCTGCTGATGTAGCAGAAGGAGACTACAGCCAATTACCTGGAGACTTGATTGGGTTCCCCACTAGCTAAGGGCACATAATGCCTCAGAGAGCACTGAGGAGAGTATCAAAGCACCAAAGAGACTATACAGACTTGTGAAACAAGAAATTGGCCCAAATCCTTCATTTCTGGCCACTCAGCACAATTCCCTATTTTCTAACCTGCTGAAGGCCCTATCAGTTTGAGTAATGAGTCTAAAGACCACAAGATTAATTACTCTAAGTCAAGTGAGTTTTAGGCTAGAAACAGCTTTAGATGGATTAACCACCAGTTTCATAATAGGTGGCATAGAAGAATAGAAAGTAATGCACAAAGAGGAAAATGTATACCAATACCATTTTCAGGTAATATAAAAATGAATATAAACATCCATAATTATATATACAAAATGTATAATATTATCATTTAATATATGAATTTAGGTTAGGAAAAATCCTAAGACTGCAGAGTTTACTAAGTGGTATGCTAGTATTCAAACCTAATTTTTCCAACTTACTTTAGCCCAGAAAAATTAAGTATCTTGCTGAAAACTCAGTAATCAAATTCTAAAAGAGAGATAGGAAAATACTCTGGGATGAATTATAAACTATTTTCCTTTCATATGGATATTTTACATAAGAAAATTCAATAACTATTTCATAGAACTTGCAGAAAATGTCAATAAATTAATATGAATTATAAAAATTGTCAAAATCATTTTCAGGAAATTGTTGATAATTCTAATAACATTTTGGACAAATAATCTTTATAAATAACACTGTGTTCAGCTTTTGGCTATAAGAAGATGTATGTTTTAACTTTATAAACATAACTGTTTAACTCTGTGCATTTCTCCCTCCTTTCTCCCACCTGAAATGAAAGAAAATTCTTCAAAGCAACCAGTCTTTTGGCTAATTGATTACTGCACACCATGACACAGAGCCTAATGTGTATTAAACCCATGTTGCTAAATTTTCAATTAACGCTCTACCAAGCTAAATAAACCAGAGCCTCTAGATACAGTACCTGGAAAGCTATAAAGTTATAATGCTGCATTTGCTCTACAGGATGTTTTTCCTCAACACATTTTAAGGTTTTATAGGAAATTAAAGTAACTCTGAAATAATTGCTTTTGTTTCAGTAAATAAATTTACTACTTATTCTTTATGCCAAGAACTTGGAAACTAAATTGTCAAAATAATACTGGTGGTTAAATAGCTAGGAATGGCATTTCTTCTCATATTCAACGATAATAGTTATATTTCTGTTGAGTTTGTCTGTCTTATACATATATTTCTGTTGAGTTTATCTCATACATATCTAATAAAATTAGTCATGGTATTATTCAAAACCGTTACTCATTTTTTAATTGAGGTATAATTGATATAAAACATTATTTTAGTTTATGGTATAAAATATGATTTGATTTTTTGTCTTTATTTTTTGGGGCCACACCCATGGCATACAGAGGTTCCCAGGCTAGGGTTTGAATCAGAGCTGTAGTCGCTGGCCTATGCCACAGCCACAGCAACTCAGGATCTGAGCTGTGTCTGTGATCTATACCACAGCTCACAGCAACACCAGATCCCTAACCCACTGAGAGAGGCCAGGGATTGAACCTGCATCCTCATGGATGCTAGTCAGATTCATTTCCACTGAACCACAATGGGAACTCCAACATAATGATTTGATATTCGTATATATTGGAAAATGATCACCACAATAAGTTAATACTCATTACATTACATAGTTCCAAAAATTTTAATTCCTGTAATAAGAACTTGTAATATCTACTCTTTTAGCAACTTTCAAATATGCAGTACAGTATTATTAACTATGGTCATCATGTTGTATATTATATCCCCCGTGAATAAATAATTGAATATTGGGAAAATATTTAGAATGCTGTATGCATACATTATTCTCAAGTCTTAATTGGTGTCCTCCAAGCCACAGGCATCAAGACAGAATGAGATGTGAAAGACATTTTTGATGGGAAATGTTCTATGTAGGATAAAGATGAGGAAGCAGGACTACATAAGAGGAGTCTTCAGACTCCAAAACAGGTATGGCATCTGTGAGAGGAGGGAAGGCAGGAAGGATGATGGTGCAGGGACAGTCTCAGACTGCAGCAAAGTGCTAAGAAAGATTAACAAGGCTAATGGTAGTCCCCGAGGAAGTTACCAGTTAGTGAAGCCATAAATGCTTCAGGAACGAGTGAGCACTAGAGCCCCTGCCAAGGTCAGGCATTGACTGGAAGCACCCTGAGAGAAGAATGGCTTTGATGCAAATGCACTGATGGTTCCAGAGAGTGGCATCTGGGGAAAACTCTGCTGCTCCTTACAGCCTTTTAATGAAGGAGGTCTGAGCACTGCAATCCCATGCTTGCCACTTGTCACAACAACTCTACAATTTATGTATTATCACAGTTCTACTCTAATTCTAAGAAAATAGAGAGGAGTTCCTGCCATGGCACAGTGGAAATGAATCGACTAGGAACCATGAGGTTGCAGCTTCCATCCTTGGCCTCTCTCAGTGGATTAAGGACCTGGCGTTGCCATGAGCTGTGGTATAGGTCACAGACACAGCTCAGATCCCCAGTTGCTGTGGCTGTGGTGCAGGCCAGCAGCTGCAGCTCCAATTGGACCCCTAGTCTGGGAATTTCCATATGCAGTGGGTGTGGCCCTGAAAAGCCAAAAAGAAAAGAAAAGAAAAGAAAAGAAAGAAAGGAAAGAAAGGAAGGAAGGAAGGAAGGAAGGAAACAGAAATAGGTTAATTATAGCACCCAAGGTCATATCTCAAATGTCCAAAGTACAAACATTTTCTTCATTTGTTGTGCATCATACATTCTCTGACACAATTACACATACTACATATATCTTTTGGGTAATTAAGTTTTAATATCACCAGATAACTCTACTACTGTAGACGTTAATATTTACAGAATATTTGATCTCCATGTGATCTGGTTTCAAATTCTGCTTCAATAGAAACTGCACTAAGCAATAAGAGATTGGGAAGCTTAAAAAATAGATGGAAGTTTTAGAAGCTGCCTGCAATAGTAATAAAAATTCAAAAGAAACTCAGAGAGATTGACTCACTTTTTCATTAATTTTCTTCTGCCTTTTTATAACAAGGTAATATTGACTACACTGGGTAAAGGAAGAATTCAGATGCTTCGATGCTAAGAGATTCCAAGGGTTGCTAAAAGAAATTGCGGCATCTCTCAAGGCGAATACCCTGTGATCTAAATGTTTATTTTTACTTCTAAAAATTATACCCCCTCCACTTCTGTGAATACTCTTTGCAATAGGAAAACACAATGGCCAAGATGCTAAGCAAGGTAGGAGACTATCAAACAGGGCTCTAATCTCCAGTTGCATTTTTGTCTTAATTCTCTAGATCTCCAGGCTATCCACAAGAGGAACTGGATTCTATCAGAAATGTGAAAAAAGAATCACCAAAGTCGCCTGACAAGTTATTTAAAAATTAAGTAAATAACAGATTTCCTAGCCCAGAAGATTAGATTAAATCAAACAAAGGGAGATCAGGGGCATTTTCTAAAAGTGTATTTATGATAGACTAGCTCTGGGAATCACTGAACCAGATGAACTGTAGTTATGCAACTCTTTACAAAATCTGTTTACTCAATGTTAACATTAAAACCTCCTTTCTAAAATTTACATTTAATTAAATTTACCACAAATTTTTAAAAAATCTATACAAAAGATCAAGAAGAGCACAAATAGCATATTGCAATAATGTTTTTGTCAAATGCCACTTAAGGCATAATGTAAATTAGAAGCATAAATCACCTGCTATGGATAATTAAATTTTTGGATCAAAATTTAATTTTACTTATATATGTGTGTGTTCATATGTCTATATACATATATATATATATATATATATAGCTATAATGATATATTAATCAATTATCAGTAGAAATCCTTGCCATTTATTAGATATGGAATTTCATACAATTATGTAAATGCAAAATTTTTTCAAGTGAATGGTCTTTGTGCATTTTAAATCCAGCCTTCTGCAGTACCATCTAAAATTTCAGTTGAATGATGTTTTTAATTTGTCTCTATTTTCATATATCAGCAGTAGATTACCACTTCATGTTACAATTACTCACCGTGTTTTATCTGTAAATGAAACTCAAAAGCATGATTTGAACATAATGTGCTGCCAGCACAAGCAGAGGCGTAACACACATGCTCCTATCACACCTTATGTCAACATGCTCATTCATAATAGTAAAAAATATACCCCCTAGGAAATAATTTGATTAAATCTTATCAGAGCAACTAACATTTCCTATTTGTGTGTCACATTTAAAATAGTCCAAAATCTTACAAGCTGATCTACATAGCAGTGAAGTGCATCATGGAAGCATTTTTTAACGTACATAAATAAGACAGTGAGTTTACTTCTTGTCTTTGTTGCTGTCTCCATGGGACACTGCAGGTATGCAGAAAAAAAAAATTGCAGTGTTTTGTTAATGTTGTTGTTTTGAAACTCATACAACCACTGTTTAAAGCTTCCCAAGTAGATAAGCTAATTTAAGTAAACCAAATAACTTAATCCTGCTTCCCACTGCTACTCAAACACTTATTGTTGATATTCTTTAAATCCAGTTTATCACTCTCTTATAGAAAGGTCATTAGAAACACTGCCGTTGTGCTATTTAACTACATGCTCTACTCAATTCTGCAATCAGGAAGAACTCTGGAGTGAAATGAAGATGAAAGAGAAATATGAAGAAACAAGTTATGCCATCCTAGGGACAGTAAGGGAGTATATATGTATATGTATGTGTGTGTATGTATAACTGAATCACTGTTGTACAGCAGAAATTATCACAACATTGTAAACAAACTATACTTAAATAAAACTTAAAAAAATCCCATTTGAATTTGAATTATATAATTAAAAAGCATAATGATCTTTACAATAAATCAAGCAGTATAAATATGCATAAATAAAAATGTATTAATCTCACCTTATTTTTTTGTTATCTTAACCCATTCCAATTCTCTCTCTTTGGAATAATCAACCTTGACTGTTGCATGTGTTGCTTTGCCACAATTTTCTTTATGGGGGGGTTGAATATATTTGAATACAAATTACACACTATCTATTTACTTGCTTCTTTTCACTTAACCTCTTCTGCTTCCCTTCTCTCTCTTTCTTCCTTTAATTTTTCTATGATTTTGACATAGGAAATAAATAGAGCTCCATCAGGAAAACTGAAGTAATCTAGATTTTCCAGTATCAAGAAAGTAAAAACTGCTCTTAGCTTTCTAGACACCTTAAGTGCAGGAATTTGTTCCCTGGATGATTTGGGGGTGGCTCACAGGGAATTCACAGCAAGCCTTGGGTTCTCTGTCCTTCCATCTGTCCAGGAATCCTCTCTCCAAAAGTTGTATAACAGCCTCTCATTAGAAGCATCTAACCCAGATTTCTGCTGGCAGGAGGGTCTAGAAGATACGGATCACAATGTCATTCTTGAGGTACACAGAGAGTGTGGAAGCGGAGCAATGTTGAAATAACAAGACAATTCAGGAAAAGATTTAAAATTCTTGAAACTCTGAATAACTATAAATTTCTTTATATTACAAATGATCAAAAATGTATAAGGATAAGATTTGTGTTGGAGCTCCTTTTTTCCCTCTCCTTATGGCTTGCCCTGTTTTACTCTTTCATTGATTATCTTTTAATATTCAGGTTTTTGAAATTTTACAAGTATAAAGTGCTTTATTCATAATTATATCTGGTTTATTTTAATACATTGAGCTAAGTATTTATTTTAGTCATTGGGCTTTGGGATCTGAAAATTAATGCATTTCAATATTAATAAATTTCCTTATGTATTTTTATGTGATAATTACCAAACAGCATTTCTTTGTGGCTTTTCAAAATCTCCTATTAATTGGATGTATGCTTTACTGAATTGGTATCTTTTTTGTTCTTTATTTTCTCTCATATTCCATTTGTTTATATTTTAGTTTTATTTCTGGAATCCTTTTCTTCCGTTTTATCTTCTAGCTTTTCTATGGGCTTGTTATTTTTAATAACCTCTATAATTTCTAAAATTTCCAAAGCATTTAATAACCTCAATTTCCAAAATAAGAATAAAATGGCTGATGTATACTAATTTTTTTCCACAGATGATGGAATAACTTTTGTTAGATTTTTTTACAGACGTTCACTATACATGTGTTAAAATTCTCCACTGCTCCTGCATTTTCTCAAATTGTTTGTCTTATTATCTGATTTTATGTGGAAGAATTTATTGGAGTATCTGTTGGTTTGATCATTGATTTTTATTTAGTGATGAGGTACCAAACTATTTAAGTTCGGTAAACTATGTGAGAAATGCAGGTAGACAGGCCTCATCTTAAGTGACAGGTACCAGCCTTTTTCATTGAAGAAGGATGCCAAATTGTGGTCTGACCCCTAAGAAAGTTGCTCACTCTCAAAACTGGAGGCTGTTTGCCTATTTTATTTGAATTAATTAGCTAGGAATTATAATTTTTAGTACATTTGTCATAAAAATTTATCAGTCTATTTTTCTTAGACTTTGTTAATGGAGAAATACAGGTAATCTATTCTTTTTTTGTATACCAAATGTCCTTCATTCTTGAATTTTCACTCTTCTCACATGTCTAACTAGGTTTCTTTTCTGACTATAAACAAAAATTCTTTAGTAGTTTTCAATTATTTATTGTTTTCCATCCATAAGGATTTCTCCCCCAAAACCTTTTTTTTTTTCTTTTAAGTGATGGCCAATTAATTATGCTAGTAATAGTTACTAATTTGAACATCCTTTTACACATATTTGAAATGCAAATGTCACCTATTAAGTTCACATAAATGCCTCAGCATAGTTTAGTAACTTTAGTAATTACTGCACAGTTTAGAAATTTTAGCTGATCTTTTAATCATTTCCAATGTAAAAAATACAATTATTTAACAGTAAGATTATAGAACATGTCACCATAAGTTACGAAAATTTCCACATTCTATTATTGGACAGTTTTCTCTGCACACTGAATTGCTGCTGAAAGAAAGCTGAGTAAATCTTGAGGATGAAATGCTAAATATTTGCATAGTAACAATATTTCCTATCTTAGAAACTTAAAAATGTACTCATTATGCCACGAATTTAATATTTAGATAAAAATATTAAAATAAGTGTTATTTTTCCATTTATATTGATGTAAAATTGGAAAATCTTTGCCATTTTAAGACCAATGTCATTTTTAGTTAATAAATATTTATTGAAAGTTATTAATTGCTGGGTAATATGATCACCACTTTATCACTTTGCTTAAATAACACAATATCACAAAAAAATGACTTTGTATCCACTTGTCATATCAGCAAAATTTATGTGTTATCTCATATATGTCCTGTCCTCAGACTGTAACTTTATTTGCATTTGAAAGGTCTGGCACCTACTCATTATTTTATTCATTTATTTTATTTTCAGTTTGCTTTTCAATAAAACCTATCTTCCATTTTCTTATCTCAAATCCTAGTTCTTGACCTCTTAAATTGGTTTAACTCTTATTTCCTGCTGATACATTTCTTCTGTCTCAATAATCAACTGAGCTAAGACTTTAGGAAAGCAACAAGGAGAATATGGCATTGTACTGATTGGCTAATAAACTAACAAACAGTAACAATCTTTCTTGTATCAGTCGGATACCATGTTCAGGTGCTTAAAAAAATGACTAGAAATGGCAGTTACATCACCAAGAAATGCTTCTCTATAGGTAGCAGGACTGCTAAAGTAGTTCAGGGATGCCTAGTCCTTCTTTCTGTCCTGCCACCTTTACTGCTTGACTGGTACTCACAGTAGCTTCATTGTCCAAGAACACTGCTAATGTTCAAATTACACCAGGATATAGAACAAATGAAGAAAGATGAAAAATGATTTCCTATAAACTTCTGCTACCAACTCTTCCTTAAATATCCTTGATAAGAATTTTCTCACATTACTATAATTATTTGCAAGGGAGTCTGAGACTTTGTGTGTGTGTTTATGTTTGAGGACACTTCATATTTCAATAATACACATTTCTGATTCTATGTAAGTAACTTTAATCCCTTCACAGTCCATCTGTTTGGAAAACTAGTTATTAAGGGGGATACCAATTCCCAAATATTGAAAGAGTTAGTCTTTTTTTTTTTTTTTTTTTAGGGCCCACCCATGCATATGGACGTTCCCAGGCTAGGGGTCAAACTGGAGCTGTAGCTGCCTGCCTCCGCAACAGCAGCAACAACATAGGATCTGAGCCACGTCTGTGACCTACACCACAGCTGACAGAAACACCAGACCCTTAGCCCACTGAGCGATACCAGAGATCAAATCCGCAACTTCATGGTTACTAGTCAGGTTCAATGACAACTGAGCCACAACAGGAAGAAAGAAATCAGTCTTTTCACAAAAGAGGCAGACTCAAAAAAATTTTTTAATATAATGATTTTTATGTTTTTTCCATTATGCTGGTTTACCGTGTTCTGTCAGTTTTCTACTGTACAGCATGGTGACCCAGGTACACATACATGTATACATCCTTTTTTCTCACATTATCATGCTCCATCATAAGTGACTAGACTTAGCTCTCAGTGCTACATAGCAGGATCTCATTGCTAATACATTCCAAAGACAATAGCCTGCATCTATTAATCCCAAGTTCCCAATCCACCCGGCTCCCTCCCATAGGCCTTGGCAACCACAAGTCTATTCTCCAAGTCCATGATTTGCTTTTCTGTGGAAAGCTTCATTTGTGCCTTATATTAGATTCCAGATATAAGTGATATCATCTGGTATTTGTCGTTCTCATTCTGACTTACTTCACTCAGGATGAGAGTGTCTAGTTCCATCCATGTTGCTGAAAATGGCATTATTTCATTCTTTTTCATGGCTGAGGAGTAGTCCGTTGTGCATATACATGACATCGTCCTAATCCAATCATCTGGGGTGTTTCCATGTCTTGGCTATTGTGAATTGTGCTGCAATGAACATGCAAGTGCATGTGTCTTTTTTAAGGAAAGTTTTGTCCGGATATATGCCCAAGAGTGGGGTTGATGGGTCATATGGTAGCTCTATGTATAGTTTTCTAAGGTACCTCCAAACTGTTCTCCATAGTGGTTGTACCAGCTTACATTCCCACCAACAGTACTGGAGGGTTCCCTTTTCTCCCATCCCGTCCAGCACTTGTTATTTGTGCACTTATTAATGACGGCCATTCTGACCGGTGTGGGGTGGTATCTCATGGTAGTTTCGATTTGCATTTCTCTACTAATCAGGGATGTTGAGCATTTTCTCATGTGCTTGTTGGCCATCTGTATATCTTCCTTGGAGAAATGTCCATTCAGGCCTTTTGCCCATTTTTCCATTGGGGTGTTGGCTTTTTTGTTGTTGAGTTGTATAAGTCGTTTGTAGATTTCAGAGACTAAGCCCTTGTCCGTTGCATCATTTGAAACTATTTTCCCCCATTCTGTAAGTTGTCTTTTTGGTTTCCTTTTGGTTTCCTTTGCTGTGCAAAAGCTTGTCAGTTTGATTAGGTCCCATTGGTTCATTTTTGCTTTTATTTCTGTTGTTCTGGGAGATTGACATGAGAAAACATTTGTAAGGCTGATGTCAGAGAATGTCTTGCGTATCTTTTCCAGGAGTTTGATGGTGTCTTGTCTTATATTTAAGTCTTTCAGCCATTCTGAGGAGGTTATTTTTGTGTACGGTGTGAGGGTGTCTTCTAGTTTCATTGCTTTCCATGCAGCTGTCCAGGTTTCCCAGCAATCCTTGCTGAAAAGACTGCTTTTTTCCCATTTTATGTTCTGACCTCCTTTGTCAAAGATCAATTGACCATAGCTCTCTGGGCTTATTTCTGGGTTCTCTATTCTCTACCATTGGCCTGTGTGTCTGTGTTGCTACTACTACCACACTGTCTTGATGACTGTGGCTTTGTAATATTTGCTGAAGCCTGGGAGAGTGATGCCTCCTGCTTGGTTTTGTTCCTCAGAATTGCTTTGGCAATTATAGGTCTTTTGTGGTTCCATATAAATTTTTGGATTGTTTGTTCTAGTTCTGTGAAAAATGTCATGGCTAATTTGATAGGGATTGCACTAAATCTGTAAATTGCTTTGGGGAGTATGGCCACTTTTACAATATTTCACCTCCTTGCTCAAGTGTATTGCCAGGTATTTGATATTTTGGGGTGCAATTTTAAAAGGTATTGCATTTTTGTATCCCTTTTCTAATGCTTCATTGTTAGTATACAGAAATGCGACTGATTTTTCAATGTTAATCTTATATCCTGCTACTGTGCTGAATTTGTTGATCAGTTCAAGTTGTTTTGGGGTTGAGTCCTTAGGGTTTTCTGTATAGGGTATCATGTCATCTGCTTACAGTGAGAGTTTTACCTTTTCTCTTCCTGTTTGGATGCCTGTAATTTCTTTTGTTTTTCTGACTGCTGTGGCTGGGGCTTCTAGTACTATGTTGAATAAGAGTGGTGAGAGTGGGCACCCTTGTCTCGTTCCAGATTTTAGTGGGAAGGCTTTCAGAAATTTTGTCAGAAATGGCTTTGATTATGTTCAGGAATGTTCCCTCTATAGCCACTTTGGTAGGAGTTTTGGTCATGAATGGATGTTGGACTTTGTCAAGTGCTTTTTCTGCATCTATTGAGATGACCATGTGGTATCTGACTTTTCTGTTAATGTGGTGTATGATGTTGATTGATTTGTGCATGTTGAAGCAGCCTTGTGAGCCTGGGATGAATCCCAACTGGTCGTGGTGTATGACCTTTCTTATATGTTGTTGGATTTGGTTGGCTAAAATTTTGTTCAGGATATTTGCGTCTATAGCCATCAAAGACATTGGCCGATAGTTTTCTTTTTTGGTGGTATCTTTGGTTTTGGAATTAGGGTGATGGTGGCATCATAGAATGTCTTTGGGAGTGTTCCTTCTTCTTCAGCCTTTTGGAAAGTTTTAAGGAGGATGGCTATAAGTTCCTCTGTGTATGTTTGGTAGAATTCTCCTTCGAAGCCATCTGGTCCTGCACTTTTATTTGTAGGGAGGGGGTGTTTTTATGACATATTCAATTTCATTTCTAGTGCTCAGCCTGTTCAGTTGATCTATTCCTTCTTGATTCAGTTTTGCCAGGCTGTAAGTCTCTAGAAAATTGTCCATTTCTTCCAAGTTGTCAAATTTGTTGGCATATAATTGTTCATAGTATCGCTTATGTTTTTTTGTATTTCTGTAGTATCTGGTTTTTTCTCTCCTCTTGGTGAGTCTAGCCAGAAGTTTGTCAATTTTGTTCAAAGAACCAGCTCTTGGATTTATCGATTATTTTCTATTGTTTTTTGAACCTCTCTTTTATTGATTTCCTCTCAGATCTTTATGATTTCCTTCCTTCTGCTGACTTTAGTTTTGTTTGTTCTTCTTTTTCTAATTCAGTTCTGTGGTGGGTGAAGTTGTCAATTTGAGATTTTTCTTCTTTTTTGAGGAAGGCCTGTGTTAATATGAATTTCCCTCTGAGCAATGCTTTTGTGGCATCCATATATTTTGAGTGTTTCTGTCTGCATCATCATTTGTCTCAAGGTATTTTCTAATTTTCTTCTTGATTTCCTCATTGACCCATTGGTTTTTTTTTTTTTTTTTTTTTTAGAAGCATGCTATTTAGGCTCCATGTAGTTAGTTTTTTCTCATTTCTTTCACTGCAGTTGATTTCGACTTTCATGCCATTGTGGTCGGAGAAGATACTTAAAGTCATTTCTATACTCTTAAATTCATTGAGGTTAGCTTTGTGCCAAAGGATGTGATCGATTCTTGAGAATATTTCATGTGCACTTGAGAAGAATGTATATTCTTATTTTTTTGGATGTAGTGTCCTGAAAATGTCAGTTATGTCTAATTTTTCCCTTGTTTCATTTAGGATCACTTTTGCCTTATTGATCTTCTGTCTAGAGGATCTGTCCATTGACGTGATTGGGGTGTTAAAGTCTCCTATTGTGATTGTATTCCCAGTAATTTCTCCTTCTATGTCTGTTAGTATTTGTTCTAGGTATCTGAGTGCTCCTATATTAGGGTCATATATATTGACAATTGTAATATCCTCTTCTTGAATGGGTCCTTTAGCCATTTATCCTTCTTTGTCTTTCTTTATGGCCTTTGTTTTAAAGTCTATTTTGTCTGCTATGAGTATTGCAACTCCTGCTTTCCTGTCTTGTCCGTTGGAGAGGAATGGGGTTGGCAATGTGGAGACAGCCTGAGGGGCTAAGGAGCAGTGTGCTATTGGCAGGTGAGCAGTACACTATGGGTTACGGAATGGAACAACATGGCAGAGGGAACACGGGAGAAGGTCCGGACCTGCAGGAGAGGAAAGTCCCCATTGTTGAGGAGGGCGAGAGGAGGAGGGACAGACTGCCACAGGAAATTCTCTGCACCGGAGTATACACGTGCCCACAGGCTCTCAGAGTGCGGGGTAGCTCTGGTACAGGCTACAGGTGGCAAGAATCCTCTTGCTCATTTACGAAAGCCTGCTCCCTTCTTGTGTAGGCTACCAGTGGCCAGGCACCTCTTATGTGGGCTAAGGGCATCAGGGGGCTAAGTGGGACATGGTGCCTCTTGCACCACCTAAGGTGGCAGGGACAGACCAGAGTGATCATTTCGGAGGCCAGAGGGAGGCGTGGCTCGCCACCACTGGGGGCCTGTGAGTGGGCTCAACCTGCGACCTCAGTCACCTCAGGCATTGGCAAAAAAGAAAAAAAGAGGATACTGCAACTAAGCACCATATGCTGTTGCTCTCACCCCCTGGGAATACACCTGTCCTGCAGCTGCCACTGCCAATTGCTCTGGGCAGTGCCCAGACACTTTGCAACTGTCCCTTCCCAAGACCCAACAACTAGGAGCAGCTCGTGCAGCACTACCTGAATAGGCTAAGTGGGACAGGGTGCTTCTTGTGTGGTCTGCGGGGGCCTCTGATGGCCGCATTCTGTCCATGCCACCTGAAGATCATGCAAGAGGCACCATGCCTGTGGTTCTCACTCTGCTTTGCTTTTCTCAGTCCTGCTGCTGTGCTTTTATCTGTGACTTTGAGGTCCCTCCGACTCGGCTGATCTTTCCATCAGTTAGGTGGCTTCCCAGGAGATGGGTTTCTTTTCTCCTTCACAGCTCCCTCTCAGGAATGCTTAGTCCCATCCTGATTCCTTTTCTCTGTCTCTCTTTTTTTCGTTTGTTCTACCTAGTTATATCAAGAATTTCTTGCCCTTTTTGGAGTTTAAGTTCTTCTGCCAGCATTCAGTTTATGCTCTGTGCGAGTTGTTTTACATGTAGATGTGTTTTTTGGATGTGTTTGTGGGAGAAGGTGACACGCACTACTTCTTACTCCTCCGCCTTCTTGCTCCACCCCCAGACGCAAAACTTAATGCAGTTCTCAAAGCACAGAATATTTGCTTCTTGTGTGTGTGTTTCTGTCAAGATGGTTGACAACATCTCATTGTCCATTGATCTGAAGCTAATCAATGAATCCTCTGCTTTTAACTAATAATGAAAATATAGTTGTGTGGATAAAATAATATATATGCAACTAACAATCCCATTTAGAAGACATTTACAGAAATTACTAGTGCATACCTTTCTTCAAATACAGCTGTGCAGGCATGACATAAACTCCTGCTCTGAAGCACGCTCTGGCTCTGCTTTCTGGGGGCCCTTCCTTGTCGATATGCACTTGGCTACATTAAGGTGGACAATGGGGAAGACATCCAGAATTCCTAAGGGATATATAATTTGAAAAACCTACTTCATGATGGTATATGTTCAGGTGCTTGAAACGTTTATATATATTTACAGTCACAGGCTACTGTAGGGCAGGATTGGAGTTTCTTTCTTAAAATAATAATAATAATAATAAAATATTAATACTCTTATTGACAAATATGATAGGTTTCAAAATTTCCCTTACATAGTAAGACAAGTTGTTACAATTTAAGATATATGCCACCCTAGTGAGACATCTAATACCTTGGTGAGAGATTTAGACTATTTTGGAACACATGATTTTTTGAAATACCTAAAAAATATCATGAAGAGAGTACAAAATAAGATGTCATAAAAATTTAAGTTTGCCTCTACATCTATATTTACTAGATATTTGGCTTTGAACAAGAAACAGACATTCCTAAACTTAGTTTGGACTTCTTTAAAATGCTATTAACCTCTATAAGAAACAAATGAGATAATACAAATGAAGGTGTTTTGTGGATTATAAAATAGCCCAGCTTATTTGGTGTTATTGTTATGATAGCAATTACTAAAAAGCACTTGCTACAATAGAACATTTTCTTTATATAAAATGTCATAAAAGAAAAAAATTATATAATGTGCTGAGCATGCTATCAAGGATTGCATATTGCTCAAGGGACATTTCTGTGAGAACTCAGCATTACTATTCTCTTGATGTCAAATGCATCACTGTGGTTGCATTATAGGACATCATTATTTGGGGCATCTTTCACAAATTTCACACATATAATGACTATATATAATTTTCCTTTTTGAAGCAAAAATAGAGATGTTGGTTTCTTATAATTGAAAAGCATTATAACATTGTAGAAATAAACTATTATCAAGGGCTCTGTGCCCTTGTTTTATAGGCCTTTAGAATCAAGTTCAAATATATTCCTTAATAGCTCATGAAGTGTACAAAAATATACTGAACACTGGAAAAAATATGGGGCCATTGAGAATGTACAAATATAGATATTCAGTCTTACTTCCTGTTATGCAGATGGATTTTTCCCTAGTGTTCCTGGAATGAGTCCATAATAGTCTGCCTGTGCGCACATCTAGGACTCCAGCCCAGGGCAATCTTTTTATTATCAAGAACCACTGTCAAAATACTGGCATTAGGTCAGGAAAATGAAGACAACAAAGCTAGAATTTAACCACTTCGACAGAATATGCCAGACTGACTCCATAGATATTGATTTAATGTAGAGGTAATTATTTAGAAAAAGAGTAAATGACTTATTTTCATATAACGCAGGTAAATTTCTTCAACTTAATTTTCAGGGGTTGGTGTAAGAGGAGACTTGTAGCATGTGTATATGTATATCATACATATGTGATATATACATATATATGTACATATAGCATGTTCTTTGTATATATTACATATGATATATATTTATATATAATTTTTATACAATGAAAAAATCTATCTCATTCTCATCTCTAACATACAAATACACTATAATAAGGATTACTATTATTTTTGTCTTTATTCTTCAATATCTATATTTACACAAGTGACAAAAGATATATGCCTTAATCCCTCTTATTTCATAAGAAATATCATATACTATCACACTGTTCTGCACCTTGATATTTTCCATTTAATAACATGTATTTTTATTAATGTAAACTTCTTTTATTTTTATACAGGTACCTAAATTCTACTTTATGATGATCCATAATTTATTTAACTGACCCCTTCTTAATAGACAGTAGCATATTAAGTATAATGTAATGTTTAAAAGTTACTTCAATGTAAACCTTCAACATGTTATTTCCTAGGAGTACATGCAGATGTGCTAGTCAGTGTAGACAGTCTAGAAAACTTAGATTTCTTCCAGGGCAATCTAGAATAAATGCATAAATTTTTAGAAACATTCAACCCACGAAAACTGAATCAGAAAGAAACAGAAAATCTGAACAGAATAATAACGAGTAAGGAGACTGAATCATTATTAAAAGCCTCCTGACAAAGAAAAGCTCAGGACCAGATGGCATCACTAGTGAATTTTACCAAACATTTAAAGAAGAATTAACATCAATCCTTCGTGAATTCTCCCTCCAAAAATTTGAAGAGGAGGGAACACTCTCAATCCGAAACCCATTTTATGAGGCTAGTATTGTTCTGATACCAAAGATAGATAAGGGAACTATAAGAAAAGAAATTTATAAGCCAGCATTCTTGGTTCTTAATAAAAATACCAGCAAATATAATTCAGCAGCATATTGAAAGCTGGATCAAGTGGAATTCATCCTTGGGATGTAAAGATGGTTCAATGTACTCAAATCAATAAATATGATACATCACATTAAGGGAATGAAAAATAAAAATCATATGATCATTTCAATAGATGCAGAAAGAGCGTTCTACACAACTCAATATCCATTCATGATGAAAAGTCTGGATAAATCAAGTGTATAAGAAATGTATCTCAACATAATAAACTCCATATATGACAAGCCTACAACTAACACCATACTCAATAGTTAAAGGTTAAAACTTTTTCCTCTAAGGTCAGGAACAACACGAGGGTGCCCTCTCATACCACCGCAGTATTAAATGTCCTAGGTAGAGCAGTCAGGCAAGAAAAAAAAATAAAAGTCATCAAGATTTGAAAAGAAAATTGTTTTCTCTATTTGCAGATGACATGATTTTTATATGTAGAAAATCCTAATCTATCAATAAACTATTGGATCTTAATCAACAAATCCAGTACAGTTGAAGGACACAAAATCAACACACCCAAAAGCAGTAGTATTTCTATCCAACAGTGAATTATCTCAAAAAAAGTAAAGAAAATAATTCTATTTACAAACTATAAAAAAATTCTTAGTAATAAATTTAACCAAGGATGTGAAAGATCTTTGCATTGAAAACTCTGACACATTGATGAAAGAAATTGAAGAAAAAGACACAAATAAGTGGAGATATATCCTATGTTTGTAAGTTGGAAGAATTAACACTTTAAAATGCCCATATTATCCAATGCTACCTATAGCTTCAATGCAATACCTATCAAGATTCCCATGGCATTTTTTACAGAAAAGAAAAACATTCCTAAAATGTGCATAGAACCACAAAAGACTCCCAACAACCAAAAAAATTTTGAGAAAAAATAACAAAGCTGGAGGCATCACACATCTTCATTCCAAAGCTGTGGTAGTCAAAAAAGTGTGATACTAGCTTAAAATATAGACATACAGACCAACAGAACAGAATAGAGAGACAAATAAGCTCATGCATATATGATCAATTAATATTTGACAGGCAAGCCAAGAATACTTAATGGAGAAAATACAGTTTTTTTTAATAAATGATGTTAGGAAAACTGGATAATCACATTCAAAATAATACTCGCAAAAATTAACTTGAAATTTCAGGTTTAAAGACTTAAATGTTAAGACCTGAAACCATAGACTCCTGGAAGAAAATAGGGATAAAATTTGTGATATGGGTCTTGGCAATGATTTTTTGGATATGATATCTAAAGCAAAAGAAACAATATCAAAAATAAATAAGTGAGACTATGTGAAAGTAGAAATCCACTACTCAGGAAAAGAAACGATCAACAAAATGAAAAGGCAATTTGCAGAATAGGAGAAAATATTTGTAAACCACAAATCTGATAAGGAGTTAAAATCCAAAATATGGAAGGAATTTATACAACTCAATAGAACCCACCCCCAAAAATAACCCAACCCCAAACAAAAAACAAACAAACAAAAAAACCCTAGATAATCCAAAATTTTAAATAGGCAAAGATCAGGAATGCGTATTTTTTCTAAATAAAATATATAGCTGACCAATAAGTACATGAAAAAGTGCTCAACATCACTAATCATTAGGGAATTGAAAATGAAAACCTCAGTAAAATATTACCTGACACTTATTATTAGAATGGCAATTATCAAAGACATGAAAACAAACACTAATGAGGATGTGGAGAACAGGGAACCCTTTCATGCTGATAGGAATGTAAATTTTTACAGTCACAATGGAAAAAAAGTATGGAGTTTCCTTAAAAAATTAAAAGTAGAAATACCATATGATCAAGAAATTCCACTTCTGGGTATACATCTGAAGGGAAAAAAATCACTACCCAAAGAGATATTTGCATTCCCAAGTTCATTGTGACATTATGTACAATAGCCAAGACCCGGAAAGAACCTAAGTGTACATAAGTGTACATTCAAGGACGAGTGGATAAAGAAATTGTCATAGATTAGTCAGCCATGAATAAGAAAGAAATCCTACCATTTGTGACAACATGGGTGGCTCTTTAAGGGCGTTATGCTAAGTGAAAGCAATCAGACGGAGAAAAACAAGTACTGTATAATCTAACTTATATGGAATATATTTTTTAAAAAACTCATAGAAACAGAGGTCAGATTTGTGGTTGCCTGAGATGGGGGAAAGTAGAGAGAGGAAAATGGGTTAAAGGAGCCAAAGGTACAAACTTCTAGTTTTAAAATAAACAAATTATGGAGATTTTATTTACAACAAAATGAATACAGTTAAAAATACTGTATTGTATATTTCAAAGTTGCTAAGAGAGCAAATCTTAAAAGTCATAATACACAAAAGTGTGTAACTATGTGAGGTGATGGATGTCAATTGAACTTATTATGGCAATCATTTCACAATATATATCAAATCATCACATTGCACATCTACAAGTAATAAATGTTTTATGCAATTACATCTCAATAAAACTAGTGAAAACATTAAAATATACACAGTCTCCAACTTAGATTTTCAAAATGTATATTTTTCTCATGTTTAAAAATGAAATATTTTTCTAAGTCTTTAATGTAAAGAGGTAACACAAAAATACCCTACATGCTTCAACTTCCATGCCGATCTTCTGTATCACCAGAAATTTCTCATAAAGATTTCTGGAGGGAGTTCCCATTATGGCATAGCAGAAATGAATCCAACTAGGATCCATAAAGATGCAGATTCTATCTCTGGCCTTGCTCAGTGGGTTAAAGATCGGCACTGCTATGAGCTCTGGTGTAGGTCGAAGATGTGGCTCAGATCCCACATTGCTGTGACTGGGGCTGTGGGTATAGGCCAGCTACAGCTCATATTCTACCTCTAGCCTGGGAATTTCCATATGCCACAGGTGTGGTCCTAAAGAAAAAAAGAAAAAAAGATTTCTGGAAATTCATTTTATATACATACACACACAGACATATTTGTTTTTGTTTTTGTTCTTTGGCTAAATCTGTGGCCTACGGAACTTCCCAGGCCAAGGATCAAATCTGAGCCACAGTTGCAACCTACACCACAGCTGTGGCGATGCAAGATCCATAACCCACCACATTGGATGGGAGATCAAACCCATACCTCAGCAATGACCCAAGGAGCTGCAGATACACTACACCAGGTTCTTAAACCACAATCGCACAGTGGGAACTCCTAGTTTTTTTAAACATTTGAAAGGAATTCTAATTCTAAAATAATTTACACATGGTTATGTGCATTATTAAAATGTCAAAAAATATGTAAACTTGTTAAGAATTTTATAACAAAATACTATAAACTGGGTGGCTTATATACACAACAGAAGTTTATTTCTCCCTGTTCTGGGAGCTGGAAGTCTACAATCAGGGTGACAACATGGATGAGCTCTGGTGACAGCATGGATGGGCTCTTCCAGGCTGCAGAGTGCCTACCTCTCATTGTATCCTCATGTGGGGAAGAGCAAGGAGAGTTCTCTGGCATCTCTTTCATAAAAGCATGAACCCTATTCATGAGGACTCCACTCTTATGAGCTAATCACCTCCCAAAGACTCCATCTCCAAATATCATCACGTTGAAGATTAGGTTTTAACATGTGAATTTTGGAGGAATACAAACATTCAGGCTATGGCTAAGCCACAAATAAAATAACACTAATTTAGCTGGTTTTAGTATTTGAAATACACTCCTCTAATGTTTTTTATTAATTACAAAATTGTTGATATATCATAGACATAAATCCACACCTACTTAATCATAGATAAGTAGATACAGAGATGCAAAAACACTATATTCAATGTCATTGGAAAATTCACAGAATGGTGGGAAAATTTGAACACAATCGTATCTCTAAAAGTGAAGGATTTTTTTTTGTTTTTGTTTTTGTTTTTTGTCTTTTTAGGGCCGCACCCACAGCATGTGGAGATTCCCAGGCTAGTGGTCTACTCGGAGTGATAGCTGTTGGCTTATGCCACAGTCACATCAATGCCAGATCCGAGCCCCATCTGTGACCTACACCACAGCTCATGGCAACGCCGGATCCTTAACTCACTGAGCGGGGCCAGGGATCGAACCTGCAACCTCATGGTTCCTAGTCGGATTCATTTCTGCTGCACCATGATGGGAACTAAAAAAAAGTGCAGGATTTTGAATTTTATAAAGAGAAGTGCTCATTTTTAAGCTCTTTAAATTTGAATATTATTCTACTTGAGATTGTTGTTCTAAAGAGAAATAGTCGGATTAGTTTAGATTTTGTTTTGCTTGCTAATATGATAATTCTCTCCCTCACGTCCCCAGTGCTATCAGAAATTAAACAATTAGGAAAGACTATGACCACCAAGAAAATGTGGTGTAATCACCAAACGAAAAGTAAGTGTTGATGATGATTGTTAAGACCATATTTTCAGAAAAAACTTTAAAAATTGTAAATATTTTGATTAATAATTTTATTTATAGATGTATATACTCATATTTATATTCCAAATATGATTGTCATTTTGTTTCATTTCTCAAAACATTAAATGCTGCACAATAACTTTACCAAAAATAACAAATCATAAAAACATATGACAACCTTTCATAGGTAAGAAGTAATTTCTTTCAAATTTTTCAGGTATATGACAGTCAATCACAAGATTAATATCCCCACCCTCTCTTGGCATTAAGGAAAGGTGATAGAAAGTGTAAATTTATTGGCATAATAAATGTATCCCAAAAGTCAGTCTAGATATATATCAAAGAGTGATGTTTATAAGATTATTGAATAAAAACCATCAGAGGGCTTTCTTATCAAATAATTGACCCTCTGTTACATGGCTCTGTTTAGAAAACCTTACTAAAAGGTTAATGGTTATAGACACAATGCAAACTATTTTATCATAATTTAATTCACCATTCTGAATACGGTATGAGATGTTGAGAGTAAAATGGACCAGAGATTATACTAGCAGCCTAAATTTTTAATTAGCTTTATATAAAATAACTCATTAAATACATTAACTGCAGTGCTAATGTTGAAGCCCCCAGTATAAAATGTTGGAAGTATAGCTGTAAATGTTCTAATTAAAAAATCTTTCAGCTGCAATTATATTTTTAATAGGAATGTAAGTTTAATTTTATAGAGCAGCACAAGGAACTAAAATTACAACTCTCATTTTACAAACACACAAACACACACACAGTGAAGTAACATACACCTTATTGGTAACCTGGGTTTCCATATCCCAACACCAACTTGACTGGAGAAATTAAACAATTACATGTACACAATCTCATTTGAAACAAGAAAAAATAAGGTGAGATAAATGCCAAGCTTTACATCATGAAGTAATAGTTTTTGTGAAAGAATTAAATTATAATTTATATCAATATCATGACTCATATATTCAAAGAATTAACCCTCAAATGTCATTTCTGTAACTTAAGTTTTATTTATGGGCATTCTTGGCAGAAAATGACTGGAGACCCTGCATTGTAGTGGTGAGAAATCCAACTCAAACTACTGAAGCCAAAGACAAAGTGTCAGTCAAGAAGCAATAACCAGAATGTAGCTCAGCCTCAGAAATACTGAACTAGGTTCTTATATGCACTGAGCTCTCCCTTTCCCTCTTCTTTAACTCTAGGATAGCTTTAACTAGAAAGAAAACCTGGGCTTTACCAGTCAGTCTCTGAGCTTTAGATTTGCTAGTTTGAACACCCTCTAAGAATAATAATATTCTTGAAGCTTAGAAGTCTCCTGGAAACTATTCCTTGCCCTGTCTAAAACCGATGCCCACGCACCCTTTGATCAGTCAAATAACTATGCCTCATGTGAGGTGGGAAGCATCTCACCTTGCTAGGGAACAGGTCATATTATATTAAAACTTTCAAATCCCCATGATAATCATGTGCCTGAGGAGGAAGTAATTCCTAAAAAAAGAGGAAGATTATCAGAAATTACAACAATTAAAGAGTATCGGAAATTACAACAATTACAACAACAACAAATAGGCAATTTAATTGCCTATTTACAGGATTTCTCTCTGGACTCAGTTTGAATAATTCTCATAACAAAATATTTATTATTTTGATAATTTTTTCTAGCAAAATGAAGCAGGTAGACTTGAATCCCAATTTGAGTTTATTGTTATATGAGTGGCTTATTAAAAAAGTGTAATAACCTACATAATTTCAATTTCCTCACTATGGTATCGGCTTATTATACCTTCCAGTAGTGGTGCTCTAAGGATTACATGGAATAATATGGCAGAACACCAGGTCCTTATATGGAAAATGCTTCTAAAAATGTTTTTTCCTGTCAAAAAGCCTTTCACGTTCTGCTACAAACTACCTTGATCTTCCGTTCACCCTCCTATTTCTGTCATGGAGATCTATGTGAACTATATCAAACTTCTCTTCATAAAAATACTTGAAATATTTGAAGACACTTAATATGTTCTCTTTAAATGTACCTGATACTTCTGAACCTAATACAGAATTTCATTTGCATGTGAAATATTATTCTGCTATATTTGACCTCTTTTTCCAGTCTGTCAGGATTTTAACTATGGATTTTGGTATGAAGAATACTGGCTGTCAATTTTAGCTTTAATTGATAACCATAACTTCTATATCTTTATTGCATTCATTAATAATAAATAATTAAACATATAGAACAGGACAGACTGAACTTCTCACCATAGAACATTTTCAAGGTTGATATTAATCAACACTTTAAATATATTTATTTAATAATCTACAAATCCACCTATTTGCTTTATATGCTAGCTCATATCTTTCCATCTTGCCCAAAAGTTGTAATGGAAGACTTTATCAATGCTTTTCTTCATCTGAGATTTATAGGAGAGCTTATGCAATGTAAGAAAACCTACCTGTATAAATGCAGGCAATGCCCTCACTATCCCAGGAATTCAGTCTTAATAAGTTAATAATGTATTATTTGCCCAATATTAGAGTTTTAGTGAATATCACACATAATAATATACATGAAAGCACTTTTATATCAAGTGCTAAAAGAAAGATCAAGTAGTATTACTATCATGCTAATTCCATTTTCTTATATGAAATGACCACCAGAAAAGTAAATAAAGCTAGTTTGCCCCAACAAGTACTCACTGAATCCATGTTGTATCCTATAATCACTCCTCTCTTGCTATATCCTCCCACACTCTGTTTAATACCTTTTTAATTCTGTAGAGAATTGATGATATTAAATACTGGATAACACTTGTTTCCTTGGAAACACTACAAATAACGTGTGGGTTCACAAGTCAGTCTTCAGAGGCCTAATTATCCATATTGTCGATATATTTACCTTTGATATATATTAAGATCCCCCGAGGAGCTTTAAAATTTCTAATGATCAAGCAATTGGATACAAACCATTTGAATCACAGTCTCTAAGGAGGTCATTTTTAAAGCTCTCAAGATCAGTTCTAATGTTCAGTCTGACCTGAGAGCTGCTACCACCATTTCCTAGATTCTAATGCTAGACTGGTGAGAAGAACATTTTACCATAGCCAACAGTAAACTGACTTTATAGGCAGAGTTTGTCTGCCATCCAACTATTTTTCTTTTCCCAACTCTTTTTTTTCCCTTTCTTTGGTGGTCCTCTCTCAAGGTAACCAGTTTTTATGGCCCTTCACAGCACAGCTTTTGCTATTTCTACTTATCTGGAAAAAAAAATTTTTTTTTTTTTTTTAAGAGGTCCCATCTGGCTCAGCTCAGCGGAAACAAATCTGACTAGCATCCATGAGGACACAGGTTTGATCCCTGGCCTTGCTCAGTGAGTTAAGGATCTGGCATTGCTGTGAGCTGTGGTGTAGGTAGCAGAAGTGGCTCAGATCCTGCATTGCGGTGGCTGTGGTGTAGGCCAGCGGCTACAGCTCCAATTCGACCCCTAGGCTGGCACCCTCCACATGCCGTGGGTAGGGCCCTAAAAAGACAAAAAACAAACAAACAAACAAAAAACCCACAAGCTTATTTTATTCTTCATCCTCCACATTCAAAATTCTCTTCCCCTATCAACTCTCAATATATGTGCTTTTTAAAGTAGCTTGTCAGTGAGTTTGTTATACATCCCGTGTTTTATATAAGGGAAAATGCTTGAGTCATGAGAATGTAAATCCACCACGTCATTAAGCACACCGTTTAGTTCACCTGTCATTCTCTTCTTAACAAATTCTTCATGAAAGAAGATGGACATTGATTTACATTCTTGTACAAGTTTCTTATCTTACTGCCAAAGAGGAATAGTTCCCAGACTGCTAGGGGTCCACAGACCATGATGTTACAGCAGCAGCATTAATGAATAGTTTCTTAAAGCATGGGTTGTACACCAGCAGCATCAGCATCACTTAGGAGTGTGTTATAATTGGAGCATCTCAGGCCGCATCTGAATCAAAATCTGCATTCTAATAAGATCCCTAGGAGATTCATAGGCACTATAAATTTTGAGATGCACTGATCTACAGTATACATTTAAAAAGAAAACCAGCAGATGGGAAAAATCTACACATGCATTGCTGGTTGACATGCTGACAGAGGAATTTTATTTTATCAAATGAAGTCAAGTGAAGGAATCATATTAGAAAGTAGGAACAGAATACTATTTTTATACATGAAGAATTCCAACTCTTCTTCTATGTGACACTAGGCTAGAAATTTAATCATGATGTGCCTCATTTTCTTGTCATAAAGTGAAGTTAATAATACTTATATTTCAGACTTTTCATGAAATTTTATTCTGAGGTATATAAAGCACTTAATATATAGGTCCAAGGCAACACAGATGTTAAATCTAGAGTTTCTTATAATATTAGAGAGCAAGCCATTTGAAAGATGGGCCCTGGGCAAAAGGTGGTCATTTGATTTATTATTCAGAGGTTGTAATGTCACTTAAAAACAGTGCACTGATGGTCTGGAGATGGGGATTCTACTTCTTTTTTTTTTGTCATTTTAGGGGCGCACCCGTGGCATATGGAGGTTCCCAGGCTAGGGGTCCAATTGGAGCTGTTGCTGCTGGCCTATGCCGGATTCTACTTCTGATTTGCATTTGCCCAGTAGGCTGATCTATGTCAGTGGACCTAATTTACAATGCCTCAATTCTCTCATTTATAAAAAAGAAAGTTTAAAGCAAATAAATGTAAGGTTATGCCCTCTTAAAATTTTTGAATCTTATAGGTGAGCAATAGTTTACTTCTCTTATTATATCAGCAGTTTCTTTCCATATCTTAAGTTATATTAAATTTAATCTTAAAGAACTGAAATTATTTTGGATGGCTAGAAAATTCTAATGATTTTCTTAATTTACCTTTTTTTTTTTTTTTTGGCTTTTTAGGGCCGCACCCTGAGCATATACAAATTCCCAGGCTAGAGGTCAAATATGAGCTGTAGCTGCTGGCCTACACCATAGCTACAGCAACACCAGATCTGAACCTCATCTGTGGTATACCACAGCTCACAGCAACGCCAGATCCTTAACCCAATGAGCAAGACCAGGGATCAAACCTGCGTCCCCATGAACACTAGGCAAGTTTGTTACCGCTGAGCCAGAATAGGAACTCCTTAATTTACCTCTTATTAATTTTGGTCTACTTTTTGTATCTGAATATTATCCTACATGATAGGAATGACTTAGCAAAACACTGGATGTGTTGTTTTGATTTCCCTGTTATCCATAATTGTGCATAATGTATTTAAAGTAGTAGGCTATTTCTCCATCTTTTGTTATTGTTGTTATTTCTTGGTTTTGGCCATGCCTGCGACATGCAAGTTCCAAGGCCATGGATCAAACCCACTCCACAGCAGTGACCTAGGCCACAGCAATGACAATGCATGATCCTTAACCACTAGACCACCAAGGAGCTCCTCCACCTTTATGGGAAAAACAAAACAAAACTTTTTTTGACCTTAAAAATACATGTTCAGTATCTTTATAGACCAGGTATTCTCCCAATGTACAGCACATTGCTAGCTTGACCTTTTCTGAAACTTTCATACCAGGTTAGTGCCTCTTCTTATATTTATATAACATAAATGCTTTCTTCTAATAAGTTCTACATGCATTTTCTTTGAGAAGAGACTTTTATCTACTGTATTATCTTACTATTGTATGAGAGAAAAATAATTTTTCCTCTACCCTTCTGTGTTATTAGCTGAGAGCCCTGTGATAAAATACAGATTAGGAAGAGAAAAACAAACAGAAATTTATTAACATGTATACTTCCTGAATAAATGAGAGATACTCTGGGAAGAAGAGAAACTCTCTGAGGTAGCCAAGCCACTGGCTTAAATACCATATCCCACTAAAGATGAAAGAAAGGGGTGGGGAGGTAAGTTATGAGAAGGTTATCAGGAAATATAAGGTTTTTTTGTTAAGGTATGTGTAAGGGTTTTTTTTGCTGAGTTAAGAGGAGGTTTCTTCATGGAAAAGATCTTATGATTTAGAGCTGTCCTCTTCTTGGTTAGAATGGAAGTCTCCTCCATAACTGTAAATCCCCCTTACAAAAAAGTTGACTTCCACTCATTTTTTAAAAAAAATTCTTGGTGCGCCTGCAGCATGTGGAAGTCTCTGGGCCAGGGATTGAACTCACGCCATAGCAGAGACCTAAGCTGCTGCAGGAACAAAGCCAGATTCTTAACCTAATGTGCCATGAGAGAACTTCTTCTGCTCTCTTTTCAGAGTTCCTTCTACATCTGTTCTCCCTCAAAAGAGTAAGCACAAAATAATCCTTGTGCCAAGAGTGGCATATTTTGCTACCCTTCCTGGGTATTTTTTTCTATTTTACTCACAGGCACTACCTGCAGATTCTCCTCCTCTACCCCCTGAGAATTAGCAAGTCTCATGAATTGAAAGCAGGGTGCCTGGGTTACATGTTTTTAGACTCCAAGAATAAGGGAGGTTGTGGGAAGAGACTTTAAATGACAAATCAAGATTAAAAACTAAACTATGCTGGAGATATTTATTTTACTACGTATTTTAACGTTTCCTCCCCAAAATGCAATTGAATGTATAACTAACTGAACATGACATCACACTCTATATTTGAAACCTTTTTAAGATGATGAGGAGACTTAATCATCCCAAAACCCTTCACTTCCTCGAGAACTACTGGTGAAAATACTGTATTTTTCTTATTTTATACTTTGACTCATAATTTCAATATAATTTATACTGCCTTATACCTAGTGAGTAACTAGGGTGAAGCAAAGTTTTCCCCAATCTTTTTACATTCTCTTAGAGCAGGAAGGTTATCTTATAACCAATGCAGCTGGTAACTACTACATCAGGCAAATAGTTTTCAGGCAACACAATATGGCACACAGCTTATCAGCCACTCAAATTATTTTCTAATTACATATAGCTTTAAATCTCAAACTGATCTCAGATTTGTTGCGAATTCCTTTCAAAAACCTCATCTTTAAATCTTTAAATTTCTTAGTCAAAGTACCTTAAAAAAAAAAAAAAGCAAACAACTCTGGGAAAAGCACTCCTTAAATTTGTTTGCCTGACGTGTGTATGTGTGTATTTGTGTATTTCTCTGACAAAAAAGGGGTCTTTCACCTATTTTATTTAGGCTTTCACTTTTCAAATTTTAACTAGCATCTAAATGTAATTAGAAACTGGTATTCACCAGTTTCATTCTAAAGAAGTATAATTATATTATATTTTCTGCATTAAAATTATAAATCTCTTAAACCAAAGCTTTACTTAGGTGGGCGGGGGGTGGTGGAGAGGATAAAACTATCTAGTGGTCTCTTCTTACATTCATTGTACAAAATGAGCTTTGCTTCTAGAACTTTGCCACTCAAATTTTCTTCTTAATATCTACAACTAGCCAAATATTAGCAACCTATCAACCTTTAAAGAAACACCTGGGCCTAAATATCATGCAAATGTTTTATATACATATTTCACTGACATTTTTACCTCCTTTGGTTTATAAATACCAGGGGTTCCTGGCTCCTATGAGGGAAATGGATGACACGATTCTTTGACAAAGATTGGGGTCGTGTGAAGGATGTGATTGATATAGGATAAAAACTAGTGTTTATTTTCAGGCTTTTTTCTTTTTTTGTCTTTTTGTCATTGCTTGGGCCGCTCCCGCGGTATATGGAGGCTCCCAGGCTAGGAGTCCAATCAGAGCTGTAGCCACCAGCCTATCTTTAGTCTCTAAGATATGTTTTATTATAATTTATGAACAGAAAAGCATTTGTCCTGAACAGTCAGCTTTTGCATGCTGAGACATGTTAATGGAATAACATTAATACGCAATAAAACCACTTTATACATATCAATAATTTAAGTAGGCCGCTCTAGGGGTTGGCTATGCAAAATTTGCCACAACAGGAACAAGAGAAAATAAAAAGCAAAAGGAAATGCAGCATGTCGTTGCACCATTCACAGATGCAAATTTGTATTACATATGTTTATGCCAAAATGAAATGTAAATCTCCAAAATGTCATATGAAATTTACTCTGATTCCATTGTAACAGATCTCAGAACATTTGAAACTAAAGCCAGAACTAAATCTAACTGAAGTTACTTATTTTAACCAAAATGTATAAATAGTGTGAATAATATTTTTTTCCTTAAAAACAATTACAGGAGTTCCCGTTGTGGCTCAGCTGTTAACGAAACTGACTGGCATCCGTGAGGATGCAGGTTCGCTCCCTGGCCTTGCTCAGTGGGTTAAGGAACTGATGTTGCCCTGAGCTGTGGTGTAGGTCGCAGACATGGCTTAGATCCCGCGTTGCTGTGGCCCTGGCGGAGGCTGGCGGCTACAGCTCCGATTGGACCCCTAGCCTGGAAAACTCCATATGACACAGATGTGGCCCTAAAAAAGAGAGAAAGACCAAAAAAAAAAAAAATTCCAGGAGGTATATGTGACCCTAAGAATATTAAAAGGTCAGGCATACACACACATGGACATACAAACACTCACATATAGGACTGGGGGTCACTCTTCTGCCTTTCCATTTCTGTCATTTTGTTCATGGGAACAGTCATTAGCCCATAGCTATGTCTGCCTTTTTTTTTTTTTTTTTTTAGTACTAACAGGTGGTCACAAGCCATGTGGAAAATATATTTATTACATTGTTAGGTTGAATTCATCCAAATTTTTAGTTTGAAGTCCTTTCACAATATTTCTTTATAATTCCTAAGAGTAGAACATTGATTCAGTGATATATTTCTGATGCTCAAAAAAAGAGGAAAAAAAAAACATGCTTTTCTTTTTTCTATGACTTTTTATCCAAAGGTTCTACTAAAGGTACCAAAACATTTAAACAGATTGAAACTGTGCTGTATATTTAATGGGACTCATTACTGTGCCATCTTTTAGCCACAGTCTTCCCAAATTCTCCATAAATGTGTCAAAATTTCTATATTCACCACAAATACTTCAGTATACCTTTACACTAATTTTACCTTAAATTCTAAAATAGTATCTGACTTTTTAATGGAATTAAAAAGGCTTCTATTATATTTATATTACATAATATAAAATGTGGAAAGCTAGATATACTGAGCTTAAAATTTTAATCAACATTCCCCACCCCCAAATGGTCATACAGGAAGGAACTGATTATATCTGGTGCCTCAGCATGGAATCAATATTGTTATTAATACATTACACCATTAATCCTCAAATTTGGGGCCTTGCACTTGCATCTAGCCTTGCCCAGGTCAAGTGGATTATTCCCTCACATTTTACCAGAGTTCCATCATGTTTTTTCCTAGTTTGTTTGTTTGTTTTCATTTGCTAAAGTTACTGGTGATGAGATAATAAGATAGTGTCTATCCTTACCCTCCCAAAACTTAGGTCCATCTGGAACCCTAGCATATGACCTTCTTTGGAAATAGGGTTTTTGCAGATGCATTTACTTACTATGAAGTCATACTGGACTAGAAGGGGGTCCTATATCCAATGGCTGTGAACTTATAAGAAAAAAAGAGGACACCTACAAATACACACAGAGAAGAAGGCCATGGACTAATGATGACAGAAACTGGAGTGATGTATTTACAAAGAATGCCAAGGATAGCTGGGAATCACCAGAACTTAGAAGTGAGGTGTGCAATAGATTCTCTTTCAGAGCCTACAGAAAGAACAAATCCAGTCTACACTTTAATTACAGACTTTTGGCTTTCTGAACTATGAGAGAATAACTTTGTTATTTTAAGCTTCTCAGTTTGTGGTAATTTGCTGTGACAGCCCTAAGAAACTATTAGGTTACTTCCATTATAGCTTAGCATTTGTTCCTGTGCTTAACATTATTAGTAGCCAAATTTATGTATGACTATGATACCTGCTACTGATTCTACCAAAGGCTGAGAACTTCCTGTGAACCCAGTAATGCTCAAGTCTCAGTCTTTAGAATGCAACAGTTTCTTCCAAAGTCCTATACGAATATATCTAATTCTAATTCTTCTTCCTCTTCCTCTTTTTTTTATGGTCACACCTAGAAGTCTCCAGCCTAGGTGTGACATCAGAGCTGTAGCTGCAAGCCTACACCACAGCCACAGCAACATCAGATCCAAGCCACATCTGCCACCTACCATGTAGCTTTAGGCAATGCCAGATCCCTAACCCACTGAGTGAGGCCACGGACCCAGTCTGCATCCTCACAAACACAATGTAGGGTCTTCAACCCATTGAGCCATAGTGGTAACTCCCCTAATATTCTTTTTTAAATTAAATTGTTTTCATAAAAGCGGGTCCACAAACAGTATAAATTCCAAGTACCACAAAACTGTGGTCAGCTCTTGGCAACTATTCCTGGGCACTTAGTTTAAGGTCAATAAATGATTACTGAATGAGTGAATAAATATTAAACAAATAAATACCAATGTATATTTATATGTTATGTTCTAAACTCAGCCAGCTGAAAAGTAAAATTTCAAACTAGTTCTGATCTTTGGATATTCTGAATTCCCATTAGCATCATCCTTCTTTTCTAGGAAAAAAAACAAAGAGGATTAACCACAAGTAGGAATTCAGACAAGAATTCGGTCACTATTAGGCAACCATAATAACAGGACTGGGACCAATCAGTAGGAGTAAACTTTATATTCAAAGTAAGTATGGATGATAAAATATATTACAAATGAATTTAACTTAAACTGTGTTTAAGAAATGTTTATAAAGTCATTTAAAATATTTAAAAGATTCTGTAAATTAACTGAATTTAAACCAAAATAAAATACAAATGTTAAAAACAGTTATCTGTTAGAAAATATCTGTCATTTGTCAGAGCCACAAAAGGCTTATCACTACAAAAGGAAGGGGGAAATAGAGGATGCTAAAGGATTTTTACTACATGGAAATAGAGGTAATAATGTTAGTAAAAACTGATTCTGAGGAATCTATTATTTTTAACTATAATCTTAGATCATAGGTCATTCATGGAAGTTAGTATTTGATTATTATCACTGGTTACATGTGTTACATATTTTTACATTATGTATAACTTTAGAAATTTGGTGACTAATAGAAAATGCAAAACTATTCTAACGTGCTACAAGTTTTTGCTGCATTTAATTAATTTTGCTTTTCACAGTATCACAATTTTTATTGCTCTAGTACCGCTTTCTCTGTTAAAAATAATGATTATGTGTTAAAAATACTATTAAGCACATATTTGTAATATTTATATGTATCTCTAGCAGAATAATTCCAAGGCTTATATTTAACTAATAATTGTAAGCATGGCTGTGGCCCTTCTGCAAGTACAGACTTGAGTTACGTATATTTTTCTATTATTTATGGTATGAGTTTAGTACCTTGGGGAAATCAGAACAATTTTTGGCACCTTAAAATTTTATCTTCTCTATTCTCTAAGTTCCTTAAAGACATCTTGATATCATTCAATTTTCTATATCTCAATAAGTGGCACAAGCCTCATACACATTAAGAGCTTAATAAGTATTTGTTGAATAACTAAATAAATAAATGAATATCATCTAAACTCTTAGGATAATGGAGGAAGAAAATGGTCCTGGAAATAATTAAGAGATATTCCCTTGTTGCCTGGTTTAAAATGACAGAGGCAAGGAGTTCCCATCGTGGCTCAGTGGTTAACGAATCCAACTAGGAACCATGAGGTTTCAGGTTTGATCCCTGGCCTTATCAGTGGGTTAAGGATCCTGTGTTGCTGTGAGCTGTGGTATAGGTTGCAGACATGGCTCGGATCCCACGTTGCTGTGGCTCTGGCGTAGGCCAGCGGCTACGGCTCTGATTCGACCCCTAGCCTGGGAAGCTCCATTTGCCGCAGGAGCGGCCTAAGAAATGGCAAAAAGACAAAAAAAAAAAAAAAAAAAGGAGGCAAGACTTGACTCTATATCAGGATTTTTTCAACCTCACTGAACTAGCTCTAAAATGAATGCTACTACAAAAAATAATGAGTAAAGAGATAAAGGTACACAAATACAGGAGAGTCTACAAGAATACATAATTAGTGAAAGAACTACTATCACCTATAGTTTATTTTACATGTAATAGTCTTGAAAACATCCTTTTCTGTATTGAATTTTTTTCTTTTATTTGAAAACTGTAATATTCAATCAGTCTGACAATGAGCTGGTTCCAACATCCTCACTTCCATACTGTTTCAAATCCACACTTCTCTACTTTGTGATATTAGGGCTGGGACTCTGCAAATGTACATTTCTCCTTTGCTAAGTGGGATTCCTTGTTAGGTTTTGCAAACATAGAAAACTAAAGGAAACTGGACAGCTACATGGGAAGACAGTGGCTTGCTACTCTGTGTTTTGCTCTTTTCCTATTAATAACACCCCATCAAAGCTTCTTCAGCTTAACGGCATCAGTTGGTGTGGGTACCAGCAGTTTGCTTCAGTTTTCCATTTGCTTTCTGTATTAAAGTTCTCCAGAAAACAGAATCAAAAGGACATATGTAAATATGTGTAACAGGAGATTTATTATTGGAACTGGTTCACAGTCATGGAGGCCAAGAAGTTCCATGATCTACTCTCTGCAAGCTGGAGAACCAGGAAACCAATGATGTAATTTAGTCAAGAGTCCAAAGGCTGAAAACCTGGAATTCAACCATGTTTAAGGCCAAGTTTAAGCCTAGAGGCCTAAGAACAGGGAGGCTGCTAGTATAAGTCTGAGAGTTCAAGGCCTGAGAACAAAAAGTTTCTACTACAAGGGCAGAAGAAGATAGAAAAGGAAGTTGCCTTTTTATGCAGGCCCTCAATGAATTGAATGATTCTTACCCTACTGATAAGGGTATATCTTTACTTTGCCTACAGATTCAAATACAAGTCTCTTCCTAAAACACCCTCAGACACACCTAAAATTGTTTTGCCAACTTTCTAGGTATTCCTTAGCCCAGTCAACTTGACACATAAAATGAACCATCACATTTCCCAAACTCCTGAAGCCAGCCTCATCAAACAATCTTGGTCTGCAAGCCTTTACAATGGCAGCTACTTTCTATGATTAGTACTGCTGTGTTATGAAGCAATGGATAGCTATTTATCCAAACTTTATTAATTTTTGTTGTTGTTAGAGTAATGGGTAATGGGTGGTTCAAGTTTCCTTACTGGACTTTAGCTAATTAAAAAAAATAGGAGATCTGAATCAAGATATCATCATTGAAAATGAAAAATAGATAAAAAGCTTTAGATTTTATTAATTTGACTATTTTCCATATACACTTAGTTAAGACAAACTTCAAGTATAAAATAGGAGTTAGAGTTTGCAATGAGAATGAAATATACATAACATCCAAATGAGAGGAAATTAAAGAAAAGAAAGTCCTGGAGATTTGTTCTCAGGGTGTTTAGGGAGCATAAAGGTAATAATTATTCAAAAAAAAGCACAAAAATAAATTACTTATATTTTCATAATTGTTTATTGGGCAGAAGCTACAGAAGCATAACATAATATGAAAAATAAATTAAGTAAAGAATATTAGTCAAATGTAGACAAAAATTGTTTTTTAAAGTAACATGAATATTTAAAAATCTGTAAAGTACACGAGAAAGAAAAGAAAAAAACTCAAGGAATTCCTCCTTCCTACTTTCCCACATACCCACCCATACCGTTGCCATATTGCTTTAGCTATCTTGTCAACATCTTTTACATTTTTTATATATTTTGTACTTTTCTTCATATTGTTTTCTTTACATAGAACACTTTTCCTACATCTGTCTACTAGTCCAACTCTAATACATCTGGTAAGGCCCAACTAAATCCAGCTCAAATGTCACCATCTTGGAGAATTCTCACCAGCCCTCCAGTCTGTGTTGACAGCTCCCTTTGCTGGGATCTGACAGGCCTTGTTAGTCTTTGAAAACATGTATTGTTAAATGCAGCCAGTCCCTTATTTAATGATGGTTCAAATAATGATGGTTTGACTTAGGCCTTCTGGATTTTATGACAGTATGAAAGTGATACGTGTTCAGTTAGAAACTATAATTTGAACTTTATTTCCTGGGCTAGCAATATGCTGTACCATACTCTCTTTATTTTTTAAAATTTTATTAGAGCATAATTGCATTACAATGTTGTGCTAATTTCTAATGTACTACAGAGTGATTCAGTTGTACATATACACATATTCATTTCCATATAGGCTGTTAGAGAACATGGAGGGGGATTTCCCCATGCTATACAGCAGGTCCCCATTGACCATCCATTCCATACACCACAGTGTGCATATGCCATCCCAAGCTCCCAATCCTTCCTCCACCAAACCCTTTCTTTTTGATAACCATAGGTTTCTTAAGGCTGTGAGTCTGTTTCTCTTTTACAAATGATTTTGTTTTATTTTAGATTCCACATATATGTGATATCATATGATATCTGTCTTTCTCTGTCAGACGTTCTTCACTTAGTATGATAATCACTAGGTCCATACATGTTTTTGCAAATGGCATATTTTGTTGTTTTTTATAGTTGAGCTATATTCCATTGTATATATGTACCACATCTTCTTTATCCATTCTTCCTAAATGGGCATTTAGGTTGGACATCTAGGTTGCTTCCAAGTCTTAACTATTATAAATATTGCTGCAATAAACATTAGGGTACCTGTATCTTTTCAGATTATGATTTTCTTTGGATATATGCCCAGGAGTGGGATTGCTGGATCATATGGTAGTTCTATTTTTAGTTTTTTGGGAAACCTCCATATTGTTCTCCATAGTGATTGTACCAATTTATATTTCTACCAAGAGTGTAAGAGAGTTTCCTTTTCTCCACACCCTCTCTAGCATTTATTGTTTGCAGACCACTTTTTGATGATGGCTATTATGACCAGTGTGAGGTCATACATCGCTGTAGTTTGATTTGCATTTCTCTAAAAATTTGAGATGTTCAGCATATTTTCATGTGCTATTTGTCCATTTGTCTGTCTTCTTTGGAAAAATATTTAGATCTCCTGCCATTTATTATAATTCCTTGATCTCTCAGCATTTCTTAATACTGGGAAATGGCAGTGAGCTACAACTCCGTCAGCTACAGGATCACAAGGGTGAACAATCAATACACATACGACCACTCTGTTTTTTACTTTCAGTACAGTATCAATAAATTACATGAGATATTCAACACTTTAAGACAAAATTGTCTTGGTGTTATATAATATTTGCTTACCTGTAAGCTAATATAAGTGTACTGAGCAGTTTTAGGGAGGCTAGCCTAAAATACAATGTTCAGTAGGTTAGGAGAATTAAATGCATTTTGAACTTAAGTTATTTTAAACTTGATTAGTTCATAGAGATATAACACAGTTGTAAGTCAAGGAAGATTAGTGTTAATGTATTATTAATATATTATATAAAACAACATATGATATGTAATAATATAATGTATTATATACTGATATATTATAAATGTATAGATATATCATATTAATATGACAATAAAATATTATATATAACAGTGATTCTAGTTACATATTTAGCTGTCTGTTTCTACTATGACTGAGTTCTACTGGGCAGGAATTGTGCTTAATTAATCTGTTCCTCTAACACTGTCTGAAGTTCGGCTGACATTCAAAAAATGTTTGGTTAATGAGCAAATAACTAAAGATTAAGTTGATTTATGGATACTGGCTAAGTATTTTGACAAAGTATGTGTATTAAAAATGTCAGACAACAAGTAGTATATAAAATTTTGCATGTTTGGTTAATATATCAGGTTTTATTCAAGCTATTTTCTACGTATACAGAGATATTACTCTCATTTCTTTCTTTCTTTCTTTTTTGGTCTTTCTGTCTTTTCTAGGGCTGCACTCGCAGCATGTGGAGGTTCTCAGGCTAGGGGTCTAATTGGAGCTGTAAACACCAGCCTACACCAGAGCCACAGCAACAGCAGATCCGATCCGCATCTGTGACCTATACCACAGCTCATGGCAACACCAGATCCTTAACCCACTGACCAAGGCCAGGGATTGAACCTGCAACCTCATGGTTCCTAGTCAGATTCATTAACCACTGAGCCATAACAGGAACTCCTATCACTCCCATTTCAAAGCTAGGATTTGGATCTAATAATTTGACCAAAAGTAAAAAGGCTGAAGAAGTAAGAAAAAAAGACAGTGGTTCATTTGGGTATGCCTATTGGAATGTACTTCAGATTAGCTATTAAATTGTACATGTACTAGACATTTGTTAAATTCTTGTCTTCTTTTTCAGAAATATTTCTGATTTCATGCAATTTTTTTGCACAATTCTTCCAATCCTCAACCACGAGGATGTTGATTTCATCTAGGTTCAGTCAACACACAATGGGGATTATTTCAAGAACACAAAATTTAAAAAAAAGTAAAAATAAAAATAAAAAATAAAAGGAGTTCCTGTTGTGGCTCAATGGTTAATGAATGTGACTAGCATTCATGAGGACGCATGTTCGATCCCTGGCCTTGCTCAGTGTGTTAAGGATCCGGCATTGCCATGAGCTGTGGTGTAAGTCTCAGACGCAGCTCGGATCCCGTGTTGCTGTGGCTGTGGTGTAGGCCAGTGGCTACAGCTCCAATTTGACCCCTAGCCTTGGAAACTCTCTATGTCATGGCCCTAAAAAAAGCAAAAAATTAAAAAAAAAATACAATCAAAAGCACATAACAGGGCCCATGGAAATACTTTTTTATTGATCCATCTAAATGCTACAGAGTAGATTTTTATGCTTTCCTAGATCAGAAAGTTTTAGAATTAAGTATGCCTGAACATGCCTATGATCATATTTCTTGGCATGTGAAGAGAACTTGCAAGAAAATAAAGCACAACACAAAAGAGACCCACTGTAAGAGATAGAGAAAGAGAGAGAAGGGATCCATGTATCAAGAAGAAAGATTTCTAAAAATATTTTTTTGGTCTTTTTTTCACTCCTGCACCCATGACATATGGAGCTTCCCTGGCTAGGGTTCAAATGGGAACTACAGCCACCAGCCTACACCACAGCCACAGCAATGCCAGATCCGAGCCATATCTGTCACCTACACCACAACTTGGGGTAATGCCTGATCCTTAACCCACTGAGCAAGGCCAGGGATCGAACCTGCGTCCTCATGGATGCTAGTCAGATTCATTTCCACTGAGCCACTATGGGAACTCCTAAAAATATCATTTGATCACTTGGATATAGTGATGTCTGGATCTACCTTTAATACAAGCCTTTGCAGATAAGTGACTTTATAAATTTCTTTTGGTTAGACCTGTTTCATTTTGTTCTGGCTTCAACTAAAACGGTCTTAATTATACATCATTTTTTTCATTAGCATGGTTCTTCAAGAAGTGATGACAAAGTTGGCATGACTTCACATTTTATACAACATGGTTTTTAACATTAAAGAACTAGAGACTCTCAAACTGAGTGAAGTTAAGTCAGAAAAAGAAAAATACCGTATGGATATCACTTAGAGCTGGATCCTAATATATGGCACAAATGAACCTTTACACAGAAAAGACAATCATGGACTTGGAGAATAGACTTGTGGTTGCCAAGGGGGAGGGGGACAGAGTGGGATGGATGGGGTGCTTGGGGTGAATAGATGCAAACTATTGCCTTTGGAATGGATTAGAAATGAGATCCTGCTGTGTAGCACTGGGAACTATGTCTGGGTTACTTATGATGGAGCTTGATAATGTGAGAAAATAGAACATGTACATGTATGTGTAACTGGGTCACCATGCTGTACAATAGAAAAAAAAATAATGTATTGGAGAAATAAAAAAATCACCTACATAATTAAAAAAAAGATCTTTTTAAAATCCATAACTCTGGCTTCACAACAAACATACAAAACAATAATCATTAACATAACCAACAAATTCTCACAAAATGCATAGTCAAAGGAAACTTGATACCTTCTATTCTACTTTTGAACAAGTCTAATAATTTGATTCATTATACCTCAAGGAGATGGATCACCAATTTAAGTTTTCATACATCTGGTGAGTTGGAACTCCCAACTTTATCATGTAGACTATAGCAATGAAAAAGAGAGCACTGAAAATTCTTGTTGATCCAAAATCTGCATTCTTGTAACTTTTAACTAAAGAAAATACTGAATAAGCATTTTTTTCTTACATTTAACAACTCTCCACATATTTGAAAAAAAATTACATGTATATTCAAACATACATATATTTCTTTTTTTCATATCTTCTTATACCTGAGTTAAACATCGCATTGACTCCATTATTCCTATTAAATAAAATCTAGATAATGTACTATATTCCTTCCTTCTTATAGATGCTCTGTTTCGATTGTGTCCTTTTCCCTCTAAAATGCATTACCTTGAATTGAAATCAATTTACAAAAGTTTTTTTCTGGCTAAGTTAGCATATAATGAAAACATTCCTAATCATGACTAGAATACATTAATTATTAGTACAGTCTAAGCCTGGGCTGTATTTTAGAGAACATGAGGATAATACTGAGCTGTGGTCAGTTAGAACTCACAGATCATTTACATACAAATTGCTGCAAACATTGAGCTTTACTAACTAACATGATGATGTAGAGAACTAAGCAATTATTTGCTTCTCTGCCTATTTCATTATTAAGCAATACTGACCAAGTAATCATAAACTATTTAGCAGTATAATTTTGAAAATCCTTAGCAGAGTATTTTACAAAGAAAATTTAATCTAAGTTAACTAAAATACTTAATTATCATAAATACACAGTGATCATACAAATGGCTAGTGGATTGTCTTTTCATTTTTAGCTGAACTGTGTAGTTCACTTTAATTCATTAAATAAATCAAATAGGTTAATACCACTGTAGAAGTCAAATTTTATATTATATTTTGAAAACTAAATTTTCATTGATATCTACTTTATGTTTTCTGACTGTAAAATTTAAATATGCTTATTTTAAAAAATTTGGAATATAACCAAAGGCATAATTATTCAAAAATTTTTTCAGTGTTAAAGAGGACAAGTAGTAAGGCATTTACACATATATCAGGAAAAATACACAATACATACAACTCTGGGATTATGTTTTCTTTTTCACCTAAATTAATAACTGGAAAATATTTCTGTTTTAAATATTCTTTAAAATCACCATTTTGTAACTAATGGAGTAGGATTTTCTATGTGTTTGTAATCAGTCATTAAGAATTCATGGAGTTCCCATTGTGGCTCAGTGATAACAAACCGGAATAGAATGTAGAAAGACTCAAGCTCGATCCCTGGCCTTGCTCAGTGGGGTTAAGGATCCAGCATTGCCACGAGCTTTGGTGTAGGTTGCAGACACAGCTTGGATCCCGCATTGCTGTGGCTGTGGCAAAGGCCAGCAGCTGTAGCTCCTATTCGACTCCTAGCCTGGGAACTTCCATATGCTGCATGTGAGGCCCCTCAAAAGCAAAAAGAAAAAAAAAGTAAGAAAAATAAAGAAAAGAAAAAAAATTCATGGGCTTTTGGAGTTCCGCTGTGGCTCAGCTTGGTAAGGACCTGACCTTGTCTCTGTGTGATGCAGATTTGATCCCTGGCCTCAGTGGGTTAAGGTTCCTGTGTTGACATGGCTGTGGTGCAGGTCACAGCTGCAGCTCCCATTCAACCCCTGATCTGGGACCTTCTATATACCACAGGCAAAGATGTGGCCATAAAAAGAGAAAAAAAAAAATTCATGGGCTTTTGAGTTTTTGACAATATTATTTGTAGGCAAAACTAAGCAGGCCATAGGACAAGGTTTATGAGGGCTCTGAAGGCCTATTAGTAAGAATTAATAAATGTCTGGATAATAGATTCTTCATCTAGTTACTGGATGAAGTTCAGAAAGTTTTTGGATCCTTTGTTAGCCACTGAAAGCTGAAAGTAATAAATGCAGACTGACTTCATGTCTGTTTGGACTGTACAGCATGTTACATACTCTAATTCCACTAAACAGATGTCTGGTTAATTTGAACTAACCTCAGAAAAGATGTTGATATTTTATATCATGAAAATTCCCACTGTCCACTTAATCACTGTGATAATGAGTATCACACATCTTAAATCTGCATACACGCTAAGACTATAAAAATTTCAGCATGGATACGGTTCTGAGTGAATAAGATTTGGAGAAAATCTCTGGACTATCTATTATGCTGTTTTTTCCTCACTTACTACCTCCTTTCAGCTACTGATGTAAAGAGATGACAAGACCAAATTCTTAAACATACTGCAATTAGTAGAACGGATAAAAGAAGACGACTGGTTACTAATACATAGGTTGCACCAGGGTTGATAATAAGCTCAAAATAATCCATTTTTATTTGTTTACAGTTAAATTTTTCCTTTCTCCATATTATTTGTCAAAGCTTATAACATATGAACTTCTAATAAAATTGGGGAAAAAAAACTGGCCTTCACTTAGATCACTAATTCATTCCACTTTATGGAAGGCAACATTTAAAGGGACTTAATCCTCAGTAGCACATTCTCTAGTTTTAAGGGGCTCAAATGAAAACCTAACTATTTCCCTTTATGTTGTCTCTAAAGGAGCCTATTTATAGATCTATTACTATTTTGCAAAGCCTCTTATTTTGGTTTTGCCTATTCTATATACATATCATTCAAATCAATGACTTGGCAAATACATCCGCATGCTTGTGCGGTCTCAAGGACATACCTGAATTAAATAGTCAAGTAACCACTACAAAACAAAAATTTCCTTTCATCCTAAAAGGTGGATGGATTCCTTTGTTATACCACACTTAATAATCAAATAGCTATTACATTAACCAGAGATAGTCTCTAAGAAATGCAGAATTGGAATTTTTTTTTACTGTTTTCTCTCATCCTTTAAAACCCAGATACCAAAGAAATCTTTAGTTTCCATAGCTTATCTGCAAATTAATGTGTCTTCAATGATGAGGTGATAATGATTATAGCACTGATTATATTTTTTTATTTTATTGGAGTATAATTGAGTTACAATGTTGTGTTAGTTTCAGGTGTAGAACAAAGTGAATCAGTTACTCATTTGCATATATCACTTCTTTTTCAGATTCTTTTCCCATATAGGTTATTATAGAATACTGAGTAGATCTCCCTGTGCTTTACAGTAGAAGCTTGTTAGTTACATGTTTTATATATAGTAGTATGAATATGTTAATCCAGCCTGCTAATTTATCCCTCCCCGCCACGTTTCCCCTTTGGTAACCATAAGTCTGATTTCAAAATCTGTGAGTCATTTCCGTTTTGTGAAAAGTTCTTGTGTATCATTTTCATTAGATTCCACATGTAAGTGATATCATATGATATTTGTCTTTCTCTGACTTACTTTACTTAATATGATAATTTCTAAGTCCATCCATGCTGCTGCAAATGGCATATTTCTTTTTTATGGCTGAGAAATACTCCATTGCATATATATATATATATATATATACCATATTATCTTTATCCATTTCTCTGTTGATGGAAATCTAGATTGCTTCTATGTCTTGGCTTTTGTAAATAGTGCTGCAATGAACACTGGGGAGCATGTATCTTTCTGAATTATTGCTTTCTCTGGATATATGATCAGGAGTGTGATTGCTCGATCATAGGGTAGTTCATGTTTAGATTTTAAAGGAACCACCATATGTTCTCCATAGTGGCTATACTAATTTACATTCCTACCAACAGCATAGGAGGGCTTCCTTTTCTCCACACCCTCTCCATCATTTATTATTTGTAGACTTTTTGATGATGGCCATTCTGGCCAGTGTGAGGTGATACCTCATTACAGTTTTGATTTGAATTTCTCTAATAATTAATGATGTTGAGCATGTTTTCATGTATTTTTTTTACCCATCTGTCTTTTTGGAGAAATGTCTATTTGGATCTTCTAACTATTTTTTAATTGGGATTTGTTTATATATAAATTTGTGTGAGATGTTTGTATATATAGAGATTAATTCCTTGTTGGTCTCTTTATTTGCAAAGATTTTCTCCCATACTGTGGGTTGTCTTTTTTTTTTTTTAATTTTTTCTATTGATTTTCTTTGTTGAACAGAAGGTTTCAAGTTTAATTATGTCTCATTTATTTAATTTTGTTTTTATTTTCATTATCATAAGAGGCAGACCCAGAAAGATAACTGATATGATTTATGTCAAAGCGTGTTCTGCCTGTACTTTCCTCTAGGAGTTTTATAGTTTTGGGCCTTATGTTTACGTATTTAATCCATTTTGAGTTTATTTTTATGCATGGTGTTAGAGAATGTTCTAATTTCCTTCATTTACATGTAGCTGTCCAGTTTTCCTAGCACCACTCTTTGAAAAGACTGTCTTTTCTCCTTGCATATTCCTGCCCCCTTTGTCACATATGAGTTGACCTTAGGTGTATGGGCTTATCTCTGGACTTTCCATTCTGTTCCATTGTATTTCCGTTTTTATGCCACTACTGTACTGTTGTGATGACTGTAGTTTTGTAGTATAGTCTGAAGTCAGGGAGCCTGATTCCTCTAGTTCCATTTTTCTTTCCCAAGATTGCTTTGGCTGTCTTTTGTGTCTCCATACAAATTTTAATTTTTTTCATTCTACTTCTGCAGAAAAAATGCCATTGGTGACTTGATAGAGACTGTACTGAATCTGTAGATCACTTTGAGTAGTTGAGTAGTATAGACATTGTGACAATATGATTTCTTCCAATCTAAGAACATGGTATATCTTTCCATCTGTTTGTGTCTTCTTTCTTTTATTAGCTCCTTGTAGTCTTCAGAGTACATGTCTTTTTCCTATTTAGGTAGGTTTATTCCTAGGTATTTTATTATATTTTATGTGATGTTAAATGGGATTTTTTCCCTTAATTTCTCTCTCTGATCTTTCATTGTTATTACAGAAATGCAAGAGAGTTTTGTGTATTAATTTTGTATCCTACAACTTTACAGAATTCATTGATGAGCTCTAACAATTTTCTGGTAGTTCGGGTTTCCTATATATAGTATCATGTCATCTGCAGACAGTGACAATATTACTTCTTCTTTTCCAGTTTGGATTCCTTTGATTTCTTTTCCTTCTCTGATTGCCTTGACTTCTCTGACTTCCAAAACTATATTAAATAAATTCAATGAGAGTGGACATCTTTGTCTTGTTCCTGATCTTTCACCACTGAGCACATGTTAGCTGTGGCTTTGCCATATATGGTCTTTATTATGTTGAGGTAGGTTACTGGAGTGGTTTTATCATAAATGGGTCTTAAATTTTGTCAAAAAAATTTTTCTGCATCTATGAAATGACCACATGGTTTTTATTCTTCAGTTATTTAATCTGGTATATCACACCAATTGATTTGTGGATACTAAAGAATCTTTACATCCCTCAGATAAATCCCACTTGACCATGGTGTGTGATCCTTCTAACATATATTGGAGTCAGTTGGTAATATTTTCTTGAGGATTTGTGCGTCTATGTTCATCAGTAATACTAACCTTTAATTTTCTTTTTGTGCTATCTTTGGTTTTGGTATCTTGATGATATTGGCCTTATAGAATGAGACTGGGAGTATTCTTTCCACGAATTTTTTGGAATATTTTCAGAAGGACAGGTGTTGATTCTTCTCTCAGTGTTTGATAGAATTCACCCATGAAGCCATCTGGTCCTGGACTTCTGTTTTTTGGAATTGTTTCAATTTCAGTTACTTGATAGCACTGATTTTTAAAGTGGGTTTAAAGTCTAAATCATTTTTCTTCCCAAAGTATGTCATTACTCTTGTTCTTTTATGCCTCTCTCTCTTTAGAGTTTGAGAACATGTCAATATCACTCCTTTCAAAGTTGTTCTCCTTCATGGAAGTATCACCTACAGTAAATTTCTAAACTTGAGTGTATTTCAATAGGTTTATTTGTTTGTATGTTTTTTAGGGACCATGTGATGTAACTCAGATATTTATATATTCTAGGCTAGAAAAATTTGGAAAGAAACTAACTGTAAAGACAGCGTCCCTTGAAAAAGAGCAGAAGGAAACATTTCTTTTTTCTCCACGAATAGAAATGAGTATATAAGTGAAACAAAAGTGTTATTCATTTAACAATTATGGATCATTAGGGAAACGTTTGAATATAAAAAATGGCCAGGAAAAATGGAAAGTCTTTGAAATATGCAAAGGAAATTACTGGAGTTTCTTTCAAGGGAATGCTATGTATTATCTAGTGGACTCTGGAGTTTTCTGAGACTGTAAAATATGTACCTTTCCATCTCTTTGACTAAATTATTTTATAATTTTGTAAATAGAGAAGTTAACATGTAGAAAACTAAAAGCAATACAACTTTTTTTTCCTGAATATAGCAACGAAATGGTTCTCATTCATCCTGATGTAAAATAAATTTAATTGGTAGAGGATAAAAATTTCTGTGATTTGAATCTTTATTTTAACAATAAATTTTTATTTATCTTTATTTTACCATTTTAAACACTTTCTAACCAGTTCCCTCATTAATTAGTGAGTTATGAAAATTTTTGATATATTTATTTTATATTTACATGAGAATGGCTTAGTTTTTTTTTTCACTATCCTACTTCACATTACAAAAATTATATGTGTGGAGAATAAAAAATAAGAAAGGTTTTGCTCAGCCTCTAGCAACAAAAGTTACCATTTGCCAGATCTTGTTACTATAGGCAGCCTAAGTCATAATTATAAACACACGTTTAAGAAGTTGTGGTTCTAATAAACCCAGTGGTATTATATTATAATATAAATGATTTTCTGTCCTGGCAGTGGAATTGCATTTTTGTACATTATTTCACCTTTTAAGCACCCTTTCATCCAATTTACTTGTCCTGGGCTGTGCCTTCACAGTCTTCATTGCTTTGGTGGATCTGTGTTTGCTCTTTTGAGAATTAGTGTTCAATAAAGATACACACTGAGCATCAGAAGAATAGAGGAAGTCTGTACAGCCTAGATTGCCAATGGTCTACAGTAAATTAGGTTTGACAGATTGCAATGTAAACTGAAGGTTCTGTTCGTGTAGTTTTATCTAAGGCTAGATAAAGGAGATTTTGAGTAAAGTATATTAAAAAGGAGGAATCTTTTCTGTTATTTGAAAGGGGACAAGAGAAAAGAGGTGCACACTAGAATGACTATTATCAAATAAAACAGGCACCAAGTATTGGTGAGAATGTGGAGAAAAGGGAACCCTCCTACACTGTTGGTAGGAATGCAAATTGGTGCAGCCACTATGGAGAACAGTGTGGAGGTTCTTCAAAAAAGTAAAACTACAACTCCCATATGATCCAGCAATCCAAATTCTGGATATACAGACAGAGGAAATGAAACCAGTACCTCAAGATGTCTATACTCCTGTATTCACTGCAGTATTATATTATGATAATGAAGAAAACATATGTGTTGTTTAATACTTAGGATAAAGAAATGGAGAAAGACAACGGGAGATTATACACACACATGTGAATGGATAAAGAAAGCTGGACACACACAATAGAATATTACTGAGCCATAGAATAGAAGTAAATCTTGCCATTTGCAACAACATGAATAAACCTAAAGAGCATTATGTTAAGTGACATAAATCAGACGGAGAAAGATAAATACTGTATATCTCACTTAAATGTATATGGGGAAAAGTCAAATTCAAGGGAGCAGAAAAGAGAATGGTGGTTGCAGAGGTGGAATGGTGGGGGAAATAGGAAGATGTCAGTCATTGGGTACAAGCTTCTAGTTATAAGATGAACAATTTCTGGGGAGCTAATGTACAGCATTATGATTATTGTTAACAATACTCTATTTCATATATGGAAGTTGCTAAGAGAGCAGGTCTTAGATATTCTTAACACACACACACACAGAGGGTAACTATAATGATGTGATGAATATGTTAATTAACCTATTCTGATAATCATTTCATAATATGTATGTCAAAACATCACCATGTTATGCACCTTAAATTTACATGATATTATATGATAGTTATGTCACAATAAACCTGGGATGGGGAAGAGAATGCAATCCTGGAGTAGGGCCATCAGCAACTTTTGAGAAAAAAATATATGGGTTGGAGCTTAATGGGGCAGCTCGTCAGACTCAACTGAGAATAGAAACATCACTAAAACACCACTGGAGCCTCTCCAGACATGATGGGGTGCAGTCATCTCAAAGGGAATCCTGGTTTTCCTGAGTCAGACAAATACAGCATTTATTCTTGTGACAAGTTTTGTTTTCATAAACCTCTGAGACTTGAAGAACAGTCTTTGAGATTATGACAAAGGCCTAGAGATTCCATATATTAAATGTGCAGTGATCTTCAGTGGGAGAGTTTCATAGACTCTCTTGATTTAAATCAATAGCTTTAATTAAAAACTTTCCCCAATTACCAATAATTTTTCCCTAAAGCTGCTTTTATTATCCACTATCAAATTCATATTACTAGTAGCAGATTAAGTTAAAATAAATATACACATTGCTCTGTTGAATTCTTCACTTACTCTTTCTCTCTTATACTTGAGAAATGCATAAAACAAACTTTTCTAATTTTTAAAATACTTATGGATGGAGCCTGGCAGCAGTTACCTGAGCGACAAGAGAAAGAAAAATCTTGGTCCTGGAATAATTTGAAAAACTCAAAGTCATAGGCAAATTTATGAAGCAATTATGTAATATTTTACAACATGAATCTATTTTTTTTTAAAGTTTATGGAATCTAAAATAAAAGAAGGGGGTCAGGGGAGGAAAGAAATAGTTGAGGGATATTAGGAGACACAAGCTTCCAGTTGCAAAATAAATGAATCACAGGTATGAAATGGATGATGTTGGGCATATAGTCAATCACTATGTAATATCTTTCTATGGTGACATATTATAACTAGATTAATCATGGTAATAATTTTGAAATATATAGAAATACCAAAACACCAAGCTGTATAACAATGATTAACATATTGTAGGTCAATTATACTTCAAAAGCAAATGAACTGTGGTGGGGGGAACTGGAATAAAGACAGTCAAAAGGTACAAAACTCCAGTTACAACACAAATAAGAACTAGGCATTTAATGTACAATGATACATATAATTAACACTGCTATATTAAAGTTGTTATGAGAGTAAATTAAAATAGTTCTTGTCACAGAAAATATTTTTTGCCTATTTTTTAATATTTGATATCTTTATGAGATGATGGATGTTCACTAAATATGACAATCATTTTATAATGTAAGTCAAATTGTTTTGCAGTACACCTTAAATTTGCACAGTGGCATATGATAATATCTTGATAAAACTGAACTAAAATTTTTAAAATGTATTATGTGACAAAATTTTTTAAATAAAAATAAAATGTAATAAAATAACAGGACGTTTTTATATCTACACTATTTTCCTTAGACTTAATTCCTTGTCCCCTTTCTGGGATAACCAGCAAAATGCATTTGTGATTTCAGAACAATAAAAAACATTTGTAATTTATGATCAAGTTATCTATGTATCTACTTAGTACATTTGATTGAGCTCCATTCCATACCAAGTATTTTTGCTCTGCCTGTAGGGAAGGGTCAGGGTGAGGAGGAAATTAAAAAAGCATGTAGTCTAGATTTCAAGGCCTTGCAATTTAGTGGTAAGGAGAGATACATATGTTTGCAACTATTTTTCAAATCAAACTATAGTTGGCACATTAGTAGAATTAAAAACAGAGTACTATAAACCCATAAACACAGAATAAATTAATTCCAGCCAGAATAATGTGTGAAGATTTCAGGGAGTGAGGAATACTTTATCTGAGCCCTGAAGATAGGGGTTTACCCAGCAGAGCTTCAGGGAAGATGAATGAGGAGGCACTAGTCAGGCAGAGACACAATATAGAAGCAATGCCATAACAATATGCAGGGAACAGAGAGGACAGTCAGAAGTTCAGGAAGACTGGAGGGTTGCACACATGCATAATAAAAGGAGAGATGTGGTGCCCTGTGTGACACTTTGCTGGAAGATTAGGTTGCTACATATACTGCATGCCAAAATAAGAAATACTGATGAAACTAGTGCACAGGGAGGAGCCATTAATATGTGGTTCCATTGTGAAGTCATATGACAGAGCCTTGAATCTGCATACTTAAGAGTTTACAATGATTCTATTATTCTCCCAAAAATGAATGACTAGACTAGTAACTCAAAAATAGCAAAAGACAAAACTTATGATAGAACCCAAATCTTGACTGTACATCCATTCATGTTTAAAATTGTGAAAGTTTCCTTAACTCTCAGGCATTTTATTTTGGATTTTTATTTTTTCCTCCAAAAGAGGTCAAGAAAATACTGTTTGAAATAAATGCCAAAATCACTGGAAAAATATATTGCTTTAGAGTTATTCCCTGAGGTGTTCATTTGAAGTGTTCAGAAATAACGTAGTATTATTGTAATAGAAATATCCAAAAATACTGGCATGTACACTAAGAAATAAATAATGAAATTCACTGTTTTAAATAGAATCTCAATTACATAGGAAAAAAGTCATTTTTCCCAATTATTTTTTTCAGTTTTTCTGAGATATAATTGATATATAGCACTGTATTAGCTTAAGGAATACAGCATAATTACTTGACTTACATATATCATAAATTACTTTCAGTCAATATTCATCATTCATATAAATCCAAATAAAAGAAAATATGGGGAAAAAATTCCTGTGTGATAAGAAATGTTAGAATCTACTCTCTTAACAGCTTTCATGTATAGCACATGTATCACATGTATGGCAGTGTCAGCCATAGTCATCACACTGTACATTACATCCCTGGTACTTATTTTACTTATAAGTGGGAGGGAGTTCATACCTTTTGAGAAAGGTCATTTTTTAAAGCATAAAACTCAATATCCAAAATAAGTCTGTGAAAAATTCTTCAAACTACCACTTTGTATGTACTTTATATTGTCTGCCTTTTAAACATACTAGTTTAGAGTTTTATTTTTAATATGCAAAGAAAGCAACACCCTAGGTAAAATCTCATAACAGGTAAGTAATTTTATACACAGAAAATACCTAAACATATGTTTTAGTTTTAAATTTGATGATGGAATGGAAAATTGCCAAAAAGGCATCCCTTCAAGATTCTTAAACATTTCCATTCTTCCACAAAGCCTATATTACACACTGGTTTTAAAAAAATAGTAAAAAAGGTAAAAAAAATAACAACAAAAAAAAACCGCTCAAGCTAGAATTTATGGCTATTTATGTCACACTGAAAAGTCAAGTGAACTACAGATTTGAACCATGGAGATTTCTCCCCTACTATGAAATGGTCAGTATTATGAAGACCACAATTATATTTTTATGATATATTTGACCTCTACATGGATACTTTCATTATCTGACAATCATATTCAATTTGCGAAACTAGCCCCAGCCATTTGAAAGTGCTTCGTACGCAGGGAAGCATTAAGTATTTTGTGTTGGTTTTACAGAGGGCCTTGTAGTGACCAGACGGGTACCTTCCATTTTTCCTTTTTAACAGTTGGGTTGCTGATCTCACAAATCATATTTCAGTTGGAAATGAAAGGTGCACCGCTGCCAGCATTTTGTTAGAAATAATGACACACTTTACTACCTGTAAGTGCTGACCGAGTGCTTCTGCCTTTTCTTCCCAAGGTGACTGTAACACAGATTGATGAAAGATTCTGCAGGACGACAAAGGTTAAAGATGCAGACCCAGAGCTAGAAGCCAGTGCTGACACTGATGGAGTGGAGTGCAATGAGAATGCCCACATTATTGTCCTATCCTCTGATAACCAATGTAATATGAAAACTGACTACAGAAGAAAGGAACAAATTAAATCCATTAATCAAGCATATCTCTGCTAAACAGTTGTTCTAAAGAGATGAACAAATGAAAAATTTACTGTTTGTTTTCATGCTTACAAGGACCGGGAAAGAAAATTAATTATAAGGTACTGGCTACGCTATTAGTTAAGTTTTTCTTGAGGAAACTATTTATTGCTTTGTCAAAGGACAAATGAACCTCATTAGGGAGATTAGTTTCACTTGGTAGTTTTGCATTAGGACAAACTAATAATACACACTTCAAAAGATACCCTAAGTGAAATTATGAAAATGGAAAATCCATTTTTTACTTCTTAATTTAGGAACTGCTTGAAAATGACCACTCTATTACCTACTGCAGAGCCAGAAGGAAATCGGATGTAGCCCCACTTTGCAACCAAGTGCCTGAAAGAGAACTACTTCAATGCGATCTTTTTTAGTGTTGTGATGATGAACTTATGCATTCAGGGGTAATAACTTGGCCATGGCATTTTACCCTTATGTTGAAACATGTCAAGCAGAGCTCCCTGCCAAAAGCAATTTTTGATAAGGTCCTTTAAAATCCTTTTCTTTTCAAAAATGTTTTAAGTGCCCTGGACAAATAGAAAGCTGATGTCTGGTGTTCTGAATTTCCCCTTCAATCTACACAGTGCAGGGCAGGAAAAAGAAAATTCAGCTCTGCTATCAATCCTGTCTGGCCAGTGGACTGAGGCTCCTGAGTCGACCACAATGAGTGCTGCTGAGTTTCAGCGTGCATTTAATCCCTGGCCTTTCTTGTCCAGGCTGCTAACAAGGGGGCCAATTACTGCACTGTGTGAGGAAGAGTGCTAGGCTGCAGACACCTGTCTTCCAAGACCTGGAGCAAAACCAGACTCATTCCACCAAGTGTATAAATCAGCTGTGAAATAATAATGACTTTTTTGGAACCAACTGACCTGGGCTGGATTCAGACTGCTGACCCAGAAAGGAAAGCTGCGCATATCCCATTACTGATCCTGTGAGGCATTGAAGACATCCCCATCCAATTCTGGCTTGCTTTTATTTACAGAAGTCTAGCTTTTGTTTATGGGAATGCGAGCCAAATTGACATTTACTTACTGTTTTTGTTTGGTTTGTTGGTTCAACTTCTCTAATTTAACAGTAGCTTTAGGGGCAAGGCTGCTCAATGAAACATGTCAAAATGGTATCAAAGTTCACTGATTCAACCTCTAAGCTCTGTTATTGAGGAAATGATAGATGTTGAGTATTAAAATAGTTTTCTTAATGTAAATCTAAAGGTTTTTTGGGGGGGAGATTATTTCACGATACTAAAAAAAAAGTTTCAGCATTTTTTAAAAGATTACATGAATCTGTAATAGTAATTCTCACAACCTATCCTGTTGTCTTGGGGTGAATGAGCTTTCAGAATTAGCTTATTGTTTTCTTTTCCCAAAAAGGAAGAATCCACATTGCATAGAGCCTGAAGTTTACACAAAACAGGAGCCCCCTTAATAATACAAATTTGCAAATCCGAATTCAAATGTCTTAGTTTGGGTTTCCCCAGAGCGAACTCTGAGAACATGGGTGTAATTAACTTATGTGGGAAGTGATCCCATAAGCACAGAGAGGGAGTGAGGGAGTGATATAGAGAAAATAAAGGGGTATGTATAAACAATAGAAGCACCACTTTGAGCAACTGGGGCTCCATTTTTTTTTCTTTCTTTCTATGGCTGCACCTATAGCATATGGAAATTCTCAGGCCAGGGGTCAAATTGGAGCTGCAGCTACCAGCCAATGCCACAGCCACAGCAATGTGGGTCTGTGACCTATTGCTTGTGGCAATGTGGATCCTTAACCACAGAGCGAGGACAGGGATCCAACCCTCATCCTCATGGATACTAGTCAGTTTCTTAACATGCTGAGCCACAACAGGAACTCCCTTGGAACTCATCTTTGCTGTGAACCCTCTGAAAGACATCTTAAATCACACCTCAGAAAGTCACGCTGAGGGGCAAGGAAACTGGGATCTATACCATCTATACCACTCCTGTTCCGCACTGGTTGAGGGCTATTCCTGAGGTCGAAATTCCTGGGCTTCCTGGCCTTCTCTATGCTTGTGTGGGTCCATGGATTGTGCATAGTCCTGCAGCAAGAGCAATTTCGAGGGAGGGAAAGGGCAACCATGGAAGAGCACAGGAACTGTCCAGCCGAGCCCTAGTTGAATTCCTGAGTAAGATTGGGGCAGGGAACACTGGAAGAGTACAGACTGCTCACTCTTCATTAGGTATGAATGTGGATATTTAATTACAAGATAAAATAATATCAGAAAATCACAAATAAAACAGATGACAACTATGGTCATCTCAGAGCTTCCCAACATGTGAGTAAGTATGGCAAAGGGGAACTCAGAGTGAAGTATGATAACTGCATTAAATAACTGCTGCTAACCTATCTTGTTGTAATAGTATAATAAAAATAACAATAATAATACTAAATATCCCATGAAAATATTGCTAATTATCTTTCCAAATATCCTAAAAGTGATCATCATTGAGTTGAGGGCCCCTGAAACTTGGATTTTAATATTTTTTATGAATCACCTAGGAAATGCTATTGTTGAATTTTTCTTATTGCCTTCAGGGTGAGTAGTTCAGATATTAAGTTCATCATTAACTGTTAAAGCCTTTCTGAATAATAACAAAAACAACAAAAATATTAACACAATAACTCAAAGCACATATTTTAATTCATACCAACACTTGTGATAATTAATAAGTTTTGATTATTTAAATCCTAGTTGCTCCACCATGACAGTTGATATCTGGGTGTGGGTAATTCTTTGTTTGGGAGGAGGAGTGCTGTCTTGTATATTTTAGGATATCTGGCAGCATCCCTGATATTTAACTTCTAGATACAGTAGCATAATCCTTCCCAGTTGAAACAAACAAAAATGTCTCCATATATTGCTAAATATCCCCAAGAGCATATCACCTCCAGTTGAGAACCACTAATTTACAGGAGAGGAAAATTGCAAACTAAAGATCTGACAAATGAAAAATGTCTGAGTTCTATTTAAATCCGTTTCATTTGCTCACACATCTTAAGTTTACCACTATGCCACAGTATGGATAAAACAATACTGTAACTCAATTTTTTAATACTCACACAAAATTATCATTTAGATATTGTGTGAATGAGAACATGAGCTTTATTTTTTTTTAAATGATTTTTATTTTTTCCATTATAACTGGTTTACAGTGTTCTGTCAATTTTCTACTGTATAGCAAAGAGACCCAGTCACACATACATATATATACACATTCTTTTTCTCACATTATCCTCCATCATGCTCCATCATAAGTGACTAGATATAGTTCCCAGTGCTATTCAGCAGGATCTCATAGTTTATCCATTCCAAAGGCAATAGTTTGCATTTATTAACCCCAGATTCCCAGTCCATTCCACTCGCTTCCCCTCCCCCTGGGCAACCGCAAGTCTGTTCTCCAAGTCCATGAGTTTCTTTTCTTTAGAGAGCTTCATTTGTATAGATTCCAGATATAAGTGATATCATATGATGCATTATATAATTAATTTCCACTGAAAGTGAGAACAAGGATAATAGAGAAAGTACAATTTTAAGTTGGTACTATAAGATGGGAGAAATTTCTATATAGAGGAATGTAGATGAAAACCACTGCAGGAAATACCAAGATTAGAAAATGCAATTCATATCAGAATATAGCCTGATGGAAATATAAATGCATGAGGGAGGCTGTTCCAACAAATACAAAATCTCAGCAGGGTGAGACAAGTGTTTTTGAAATTTTAGGCTTTTGTTTTTAAAATCTGGACTTTATTTTGTAGGTCATGTAGAGACTGATGCTTTTTGAGTAGGACATATGAATACAGTAGTAGCTTAAAATCAGAGGGTGGAAAAATTAAATGCAAGAAAGTACATAGCATGCTACATCGTCCAAAAGAGAATTAACAGCATTAATTTTAGAACCATGTCTTGAAAAATGTGAGCAAGTACACAGCTTCAACCAGAGTCCCTATTGGCCCTTTCACTTAAGAAATACAGGCAGCATCCTATATTTCTCAGCCTGATATTTAAGGCCCTTCACATATTGGCCTCATATTATTTACTTAGTAGCTACCCTTTCCCAGTCTTATCTCAATTCCCCTTTTCTTAAAATATACACTCCAATCTCACTGAACTATTTACTCTTCAAGTAGCTGGGTCTAAAAGCCAGAAAGGGAATCAGGAATAGAGATGTAGATGTGGAAGTAGTCCACAAGTTATGTTAAATAACTCTTTTCAAAAAATTATCCACAAAGCATCTGAATACACTCTGATTCTTATTTATGGTCATAAGATTATTATCCAATTATTGTTACTATATTAGACAAGCTCAGGTCCTGGCTCAGGTTATTATATTAGACAATCTCAGAAAGTAGTGTTGTGAATTTGGCTGGGCATCTACCTGCTAGCTATGTGACTTTAAAAAGAACTTTATGCTTCAATCATAGCTTCCTTAATTCTTCAATGGGAGTTATGGTGCGATTTACCCTCCAGCGTTTTCATGAGGATTAACATGCTCAGTTCAAGCCTTGCCATGTTCTAAGTATTTAATGACTGTGGTATCTCTCATCAGTATTATATTAATAAGTATTACCTGAGCATCACTACTCTCATCTGGAAAATGAAGCTATTGTTTTTTTTTCTTTTTTAGGGCCACACCTGCAGCATATAGAGGGTTCCCAGGCTTGGGGTCGAATCAGAGCTGTAGCTGCTGGCCTATGCCAAGCCACAGCAATGTGGGATCCCAGCCACATCTGCAACCTACACCACAGCTTACAGCAACGCTGGATCCTTAACCCACTGAGCAAGGCCAGGGATCGAACCCATATCCTCATGGATACTAGTTGGGTTCGTTAACCACTGAGCCACTATGGGAACTCCCAGAAAATGAAGCTATTGTTACATTAAATTTCTCAACGGTATTATCAATCTCAGATGATCTAATCTATGTGAAACTGATGTTTACACTATATAAGGTGCTAATAAAGTGGAAATATTAATGGCATTACTAGAGAAGTTTTCACTGCTATTTACAGGCATTTGATGAATCAAACTGTTTTCCTATTCTACACAGATTAGTCAGGATTGTTTGGCATGGAAATTAGAATTCTAGTTTTTGCTCAGGGATCCTTCTTTATTGGAAGTATACTGCACTAACTGAGTTGAAGGAAAGCCTGCAGAAACCAGAGTTCCTCTGGTGGCCTCATTACGTATAAACTAGATATTTAATCTCATAGAAATTCTCACCTTCTTTTTCATCTCATCTTTAATTGTTACTGTGAATCACCTTCATTCATTGAGCTTTTTACTTGGAGATGTGAAAGTTGGTGGCTCTGGGACTAAATGTTCTCACTTCAGGACCCAAAAAGAAAAAGGAACTTCCCTGCTGACTACACTTGGAAAACTCTAGGTGAAGGAATTTAATTGTGTCTTGTATCATATGCCTATTCTTATGTTAGTCAATTCATTCAGTAAATATATATAAAAACCTATTATTTTCCAGGTCATGATCTCAATATAGGTATATAGAAGTGAACAAGATAAACTTGTTCTCTCTTTATGCCTTTTAAATTACAGTGGAGGAACCAGAGAACCAGCAGGGGAAAAATTAATGAAATCAATTTAGTTAAGTAGAAGTGCAATGAAGAACTTATACAGAATAGTGTGACACAAAGAGAATGCGTTTAGACAGCCAGGAGAATTGGAGTATGGTGACAGGCCAATACAGTCAAGGTTTTCTTAAAGAGAATGGGTTAGGAACATAAATCTGGAGTGAGAAGGGAGCAATTCCCTCAAAGGAAAGGGGTGTGGTTATATCTCAGTTTGTTATTCCTAAAGACATGATGTTATTGAACCAAGATAAAGATGTCCATTAAATCCTCTTCTGTTTTTGTTGCTACTCTGGGTGATTTTAAGTTTTGGAAAAGAAGTGATAAAAACCAAGGCTCACATTATTGATGGTCTCTTAGCAAGTTCAGCTACAGATAATCTTTAGGGAAGATGTTATTTAAACACTTGGTCCCTTAGTCATTTACATAACAAGCTTAACTGAAGCTTCTTATTCAGGAAGTAATAAAATTGTTTAGCAGGAATCCTGAGAAATCACTGAAAATTGTCAAAAAAAAGTTTATTTCCTAAAAGTTCATGAAAAATTATTCTTATGAAAATATATATATTGGACTACATCTTTTGTACAACAGAAGATTTAAAAAGTGATCCTTGACATGGCGGTTGAAAAAAATATAAAATATTATGAATAAGCCATATTCAAATTTGGGTATTACCAGTTACTTCTGTACATATATTTGAGGATACTAATAAACGAATTTTCACTTTAATTCTTGTTTATGTGTGTTGTTTTTCTTTTGATGGAGTTGCAAAAGTCTGAAGACAACAGGAAGAGTATAAAGAGAGACAGTTAATCATTCCTTTCTCTGTGCTCCTCCTGTTCCTTGTATACAATCTTACTAAGTACTTTATATACATTATTTTAACGTATTGGTTTAGAGTTCTGTCTCTCCTGTGGGCCTGGATATTTACTAGGGCTAGTACTATAATTTAGTTTTTTTATCTCTGAGTGTACGGTCTGACATATCATCATGACTTGGTCAATATGTATGAAATAAATTAATGAGTCCATTTCAACAATTTCAACACTGACATCTTCTCCTTCCTAGTAGGATACCAGTGGGGTAAAACTGAATAATACAAGCATAAATAAGGTAGTTGATATGCATTGTTCAAAATCTAATAAGCAATGTAATAAAGAAAAGGCAAATATAATGTTTCCAACTTTATAAGTAGCAAAAGGAATGCCTTCAAATCAAATCCTCGTGTTTCACAGGAGTCTTGCAAAAGGCTTTCTCTCATCCATGGCCTTAACTAAGACATGCTTTCACCTCAGAACACCAGAATGAATGATACAAACTGATGATTACTGTTTCATTGCTGAATAAAATGTTGGAAGAGCCATAAAATTGTTTCCCTTCATCAGGGGTGCAACGTGGCAAATCCAGGGATAGCCACGCAAACTCAGCTCAACTTTTCAGGCAATTTAATTGGATGCCATTGGGTGCTGTCTCTGTGGAGCATTTCCCATAAGAAAATGATTCTTTTCTGTGACCTCCAATGTAGTGAAAACTATTTGGCTCAATTTCATCTTTTCCAGAAGAAAAGATCCAAAGAGAAATTATAAAAGAAATGTAATAACATTTTTACTCCTTTCTGCTGGAGGGATTTCCAATGTGACTGCTTTAAAACTTACTATTTTGCAAAAGTCAATTTTCTTCAAGAGGCCGTTGGCACTCAAATCAGCAGCACAATAAACTTGCCAGAGTCAGACTATGTTTTGAATGATGGAAAAAATCACTGCAATTTTATAAAGCAGAATGACTTGCTTTGTGATATTATTTATTTATTTTACTATATAATACATGTTGCAGTGGAGATGAAATGGGTGTTACTGGTTTAAGTTCAATGATTTCTCCACAATTTGGTGAACCCAAAAGCAGATACTCTATTATACTTTCAGAATAGGCAGCATCATAAGGGCTGGCTATTCAGATATCTGAGCGTGAAAGCCTGGATTCACATCTCAGTTCTGTCACTTATCAATATGTAAAATTATGCTTCTCTGTGCTTCATTTCTTTTCTGTAAAACAAGAATAATATCTGTGTATCTATATGTAAACATACATTTAATATGACATATAATATATACATATGTTTGTACACATATACTGATATATCAGTTCCAACTACATAATTGGGAACTGGTAAATAGATACCAAATTGGCTCATAGAACCACTGGACCACTAACTCTGACTATTATTGGGCCTTTGGTGAACTGAATTAGCCCATTTGTCACACATCCCCCATATAATCTATTCTAAGGGGAGGGCCATAATAACACTTCAGGTTATTATGGTATCAGGTATTGAAGTCAACACAAACCCTGCATGCAATAATCCTCCTCAGAATAACTATCTTCAGTGAACGGTCACCTGTACACGCCTAGCTCATGACTGCCACAATTACTAATACCTTGTTTATGAACTAGGTCCTTACTTTTACCTGAAATAACTACTTATTAAGGTTTGTTGAAAATGTGCTTCATCTTTGTTTTCCTGAAACTCCAGAGTCATGACTACCTCTTCTTACTTCTCATTTTATTTCCTTTCTTGACTGCAAGCTTGGGCATATTTTAGATTCCTAGTTCCTAATCTCTCCCCAACCTGTTGCTCCAAACATGGTTTCAATTTGCAGTCCCGGCTTTCTCACTGACACAATGCTGCTCCCTTTTCCATGGTTTTAGTCCAAATAAACATTGCTAGCAGGAGTGTATCACATAGCAACACAGCTATAATGCCAACTTTTTCCTTTTCAAACTCTATAAATCTCCCTGTTTCCTGCTGAACTTATTAGTACTCCCCTATGGTATAAATAAATGTTTACTTAACTTTCCAAGCCAATTATGAAGCTCTGTTTACATCTGATTTTACTTAAAAAAAAAAAAATGGTCACCTATGTTCTTTTTTTCTCAGTGTAATTTTCTAAATTAATTTTTAGATCACCACCACCATCCACTTCTTTTTGCTCTGCTTGCCAAAACAAAAATTGGCTGAAAATTCAGAATACTGTGAGGAACTAGAAAAATACATGACATTTAATTCTAACTGAATACTCATTCGGCTCAAGTATTTTAAGCCCTAGATTATCCACTGGAAACTGTTTCATATCCTTTTGATTTTCTAAGTCTTTGTAAATGACCCTTTAGTCACATAACATATAGATTTATCATTCTGATCTCTTCCTTTTGAATTAAATGCTTTATCACAATGAAATGTTCATCTTTAGACATAGTTATGGCTCAGGGTGGATCTCCATATTGGTAAGATCATATTCTGCTGAATCTCTGTTCTAAGTGTCATTTTCTTTCTGGGACTTTTAATGGTGATCAAATAAGTCTTTGTCATCCCATCACTGCAAGACTTCAAGATATTGAGTTTTGCTCATCGCTATAACATTTCACCCCACACAGCTTCAATATTTGGTAAATACCTTGAGATAAAGAATAGGTATGTGTTAGAAAGCTTCTAATATTCCACTTCAGTGCCTCGGTTGTGTTTTCTTTGGGGGCGGGCAGGAATTTTCCTGGGTTCTCAGACTTTATATAATCCCCAAATAAGTGTGCACAGAGAGAAAAGAGCTCAAAACACCCAGTGTCATTTCATCACTTTTTAAAACACTGCCTCGTCCAGGTTCTCCTGGGCTCACATTCCTTCCCCCAGGTGGATGGTTGACCTCTTGCTCCTAAGCTTTTCCAGACAATAAACCATTTTACTCACCTCTTCGGACTCAGACAATGTCCAGCACGTAAAACTACCCATACATCTGAGGCCTCCAAGTCTCCATTTTGTCACTTAAGCAACCCTTGGCACCACCAAAACTTTTGGTTATTTTCTTTGGGACCCAACAAGAACCCCAAGCATGGTCCATGCCTATATACGTAGCCCACATTCAACAGCAATAAATGCTTATGGGTAAAAATAAAAGCTGCCAAATATCAGTTCACATATGAACACCTCTCCCTTCTTCAGAATTCTATTCCATTTTAGTCCTCATTGCTTCCACAGCTCTTGGATGCTTTAAAAATACAGATTTTTGAAACTTATTCAGATATCTCTAGTTGTTGTCAGAGGGAGGCAGTGGCCCACCAAGACCAACTACATATAACTCAAAGGCAAGAGTTTCAATTTGTCCTTCTTGGCCTCAAGTTTTCTTCCCTTTAAGTTGAATTTTCTATATGATCCTACTTAATACAATCTTCAGTACCAATAAAAAAAAATTCTTTTTTTCTCATAAAGTTCTCTTTGAATTTTTCTATTACAACTATAGAATCAGTCATTCTTGGTTCCCAAGAATTCTGGTGCTTTTATGAAGAATAGCATCAGAGCATGATCAGCCAAAAACTTGGCACTGAGATTGTATTTCAGATGGTTTCATAGGACAGCCAAGAAAATGCTACCAGGAACCCAATAGTTATATTAAAAAAAAAAAGTATCTTAAAAAAGTGATAAGTTCATGTTATTTATAACTTGATTACAAATATTGCTATAGGAAGTTAGCAAGTTTACAAATATGTCCCTTTTGTAATATAAGTTGTACTATTTTATAAAAATATCATAATATACTATTTAACTTAACATATTATAAGTCTCCATTTTTTCTTCTTTTTAACACCTGAATTAAGTTTCCAGTGATTTGTTATAAAGTAAGGAATTCAGTAGATAACTGCTGTCAAAATTACTTTCATATGAAAAAAAATACTTCAAGACTTTCACTAAAAACAAATAATATAGACCAATAAATTCATTAACCTAGGAAGCATATATTTCAGAGAGAGTCACAATTACTTAAGGGCAAGGAAAAATATAACACAGACCAAAATAACATTTTGGTTTTGTTTTTTGTTTTCCTAAAGCTCACCTTCTCTCTGTGGCATTAATGTTATTTTTCCTAAGCTAATTGCCCTGATATGAAAGAATAATAACCTTCATTCTTTATCTCAAGAGAGTCAAATGGGTATAGCCCAGACTAGGTCCCTGGATTAAGCTACCCAAGCACCAAGTAGACAAGAATACTATCTTCCTATGTTTTTATATTTCAAAAGGATGAAGTACAGACCTGAGAAACATCTCTAGGTCATAAAGCCAGAGACAGCAGGCATTTATCTGGTCCTTGGAAAGATGTACTTACATTCCAAAAGAAATTAGGATGAGAATCCAGGATCCATTCCATCAAAGGAGCAAAGTGTTTTCTTTCTTTCAGGGAATATATACATGTATATGCCTATACATAATGTATATAAACTGAGACAATCCACTGTTTTGCCCCCTCACCAATGATGTACCTGCCCATATATGAGTTTTCCAGCTGGTTTTCATCATGTCACTGCAAGGGTAAGATCTGGGGCAAGGAAGGCGGAAGCAGTAGGGTAGTTAATTAAAATTCTGTCTCTGATCCAGAGTACATTCAAAGTAAAATGAATATAGCATATTTAGTTGCTAACATAATTTTTATTTGTACTTTAAAAATTACATTATAATTAATTAATTATATTAAATTATTTATTAATTATATTACATTACATTATATTACCCATAGTGTCAGAACATGCAGAGTCAGGTATGGTCTGCTAATCATATTCTGATGCAAGTATTCCAATGCAAGATTTCTTCATTAACCACCATCCTAAATCCTCAGCTCATAAACTCAACTTTGGAATTTCTAATGCCATTGGATTTATATATGAATAGGTATACTTGATATACATAACATTTCTACATATATATTTAATATGCACCATGTTTTCCATTTAGTAATTCTACTTTAATAATTAAAAAATATATTTTATGACATGTCACTGTGTTTTCACCAAAGGCTTATGGAAAGATACAATGCTACAACTACACACTATTTTCTTCTCAGTGCAGATGCTACCAAAATTCTAGCCACAAGTTAACTATGTCTGTAGCCATGAAGAGAAATAATATCATAATAATTCTATAAGCATTTTATCTTATTTTTAAACTAAAAATGGTATCTTCCTCTAAAGAAATTATATTGAGAAAACTCAAGCAGCATATTAGTTGTGGTACATCGACATAACTTTGATTTATTATGTATGGTAATATGAGAAATGAATGCACCTATCGTTATTAATCTTTCAGCATTGATAGGTCAAACATCTACCTATTCTACCTGTTCCAGTATCACATATACATTTATATATCTATTTAAAAAAACAAGAGTTTTCTTTTTGTATACTTCTTAGGGAAAAAAAAATTTTTTTTTGCCCATGCCTGTGACATGCAGAAGTTCCCAGACCAGGGACTGAACCTACACCACAACAATCAGAGCCACAGCAGTGACAACACTGGATCCTTAACCTACTAAGCCACAAAGGAACTCCTATAATTTTCTACTGCCTCTTGAAGGAGATCAGAACATTTCACCCACAAAGATTCTACTTTGGTATATTGACTATTTTGAGTTGAAGCCACTTGAAAAAACAAAAAATACAAGGAGAGGCTTTTCTCTGAACTCCCCTTATCTGCCTAAAGAAGGATTCTCCAAAAGGAAGTAAATTGTCCTAAATCCCCTTCCAGGGAGTTTCATCAACCAGGAAAGATTCACTCTTCTCACTGATGCAGAGATTAGAAATCAACACCACACCCAGACAATCTTTATCAAAAACTATCAAACCTTCCATCTCTTCTTCCAAGGACCAGTTCATCTTTCCTAAAAGTCACTTGCACTTTTCTGTGTTGCCTATATCCTCAGCTCTCACTCTCTGTGATTTAAATAGTACTTTCCCACCCTGCAGTAACCAGAGAAAAGCACTGGGCTCTGTCGTTTATAATCAACATGTTCCACTCTTTGGACCATAGTTCAGTGATGGTCACATGACTCAAGTCAGTCCAATCAGAGATATCCCTGAGATTTTAGCCAGGATAATCTGGAGGAAATGTAAATTTCTTTTTGTCTGTGTGTTGTTTTTTTGTTTTTCTACTGTGCCTGAAAATTCTGCGGATTTATGCCTAAAGCCCCACAGAATGGAAACATATAAAAATCCTGGTTGGTACAAGGACAGTGAAGAGGTGTGCAGAGAAGAGAGCTGGAGAGAGAAAAAAAATAAAAAAGAGAGAAGATGAGGGAAGGAAAGCTTGAATCTTAAAGATATTGCAAGACCCCTAGAATTTAGCCTTGTTCAAAGCAATTTCCTTTCCTAAATATTTCCTCCATTTTCAGTCAAGGAAGCTATTATATTCCACCTTTCTTTGCCCTAAACCAAATGTTTAGGAGGAAAAGATTCTGAATGATGCAGACTTAATTAAATGTTTCATTGCTTCCTAATATGAGATATGAGAAAACATAACTAGCAACAAGCCTAGACAAGACTAACCTTGACTAATGAAATGTTCTATAAAGGATATATTTTCTTTAGCAGCCTCATTCTTGTATTTTTCAATGTAATAATGACAAATTGGTCCAAACGTCTCCACCCACAATATCAGATTATCTTCTCTTCCACACTGTCAACCTACCCAAGTTAATACCGCTTATCCACTATGAGACCTAATGGAATAGATACTTTCTAACAGAACCATAAAGTCCAAATCTCTTCCTTTTCCAGTGTTTTCAGGCATACATGGATGGATGTGTATGGCCTTCAATCCTCCTTGATAACAGGTAGACCCCGACTAAAAATATAGTGATGACAGTACACTTTGCATAATTGATGAGGTTTAAAGGTAAGCTACCTATAGATATTTTAGCCCATTTTTATATTTTTTTTATGATTTGACTTTGGAGTGAACTACATGTGTTTCCATAATTTAATTGTAAGTTTATTCATCTGTTGGTGTTTTAAGCTGTTTCTCTAAGTCTTAAAATAACTCCCTTCCTGATATTGTTATAGAGAGGTGTTTCAGCCCCATGGGACCTAACTCACAATTGAAGTAATATTTTAGTGAATGGAATGAGGGGAGTTCAGAGAAAAGCCTCTCCTTGTATTTTTTGTTTTTTCAAGTGGCTTCAACTCAAAATAGTCAATATACCAAAGTAGAATCTTTGTGGGTGAAATGTTCTGATCTCCTTCAAGAGGCAGTAGAAAATTAAAAAGAATTAAAAAAATAATGATGTGGATGTCCCATCATTGCTCAGCAGAAATGAATCTGACTAGTATCCATGAGGATGCAGGTTCGATACCTGCACCTTGGTCAGTAGTTTAAGGATCTGGCATTGCTGTGAGCTGTGGTATGGTCATAGACACAGCTCGGATTTGACTCAGCTATAGCTCTGATTTGACTCCTAGCCTGGGAAGCTCCATACATTGTGGGTGTGGCTCTAAAAAGACTTAAAAAATTTATGTTAATGTTGGCTGATAGAAACATTTACTATACTATATAAAGATATGACCTGAATTAATTACATATCATTCAGTGAGTGGTTCTGTGTTCCTATGATTTCACATTATATATCTTAACACCTGGCCCCCAGCAGGCAAATGATTCATTGAACTAATTTTAAGTGGAGTGAGGTAAAGCATAGTGATTAAATGCTTTTTATATAATAAAACTCACAATGTAAAGACTGAGAGGGAACTTCAGGAAAGTAAACATATCTTTATCATATTAAATATATGTTGAAGTTCAATGTAGGAGGAGCTCAAAAATAAATAAACATTTAAAAGTAAAGGCAAATAATTATCAAGTAAATAATATAGAAGTGATTCTAGGAGTATATTTGGTGACTTTTTGGGGACAGTGAAGGTTGGGGGATAGAAGAAAATATAAATGATATAACCTTTACCTCCAAACATCTAATATTCAATTTTCTACTAATAGGTGCCAACCTAACTGCATACTATGATGCAAAAACCACTTGATTTGGGATATGTAATATTACATATTCAACAGTAAAAATAGCTAGATTCAGAATACTTCAGAAAAATTCCACAGTACTCACAAGCAGTTTGCATGAAACAACCTGGAGAAGGGGACTCTTTGTGAAGAAATGTATATAAATGTCAAATTTTCCCTAAAATATTTGATTAATTGAAACTGAGATTTTTGGAAAACTCACATAAGAAATGGGATGAAAAATTAATTAATGAACTATCAGACAATTTTTAAATGTCTATTAGATTATAAAGAAATCAGTATATTTAGTTCTGTCTTCTACATTGAGCTGTCTTAGTCACAAATACGTTAAATTAGTCAAGCTAATGAAGGCCTAAACTTTGTGAACAGGTTATCTGAGTAATTTAATTATACAAAATATGTTTTGCCTAAATTATATAAATATCTACAGAAAAAACTAAGAATTTTCCTTTTTGCCCACTGTGGTATCATATATAATTATTCATATAATTCAAGTATAAGTAGAATTTCTTCTAGAATTATTCACAACATTTATCAGTCTTTTTTGCTGTTGTTGCTATGAAGTATCAACTTTTATGATTCTAAAACTGTCCTAGTTCAACTTTTATGATTCTAAAACTTTCCTAGTTCATCTAGCTTGCCTCAGAATAAAAAGTCTCCTCTTGAGATTTCAGCATTGGCATTGGCTAGAATCATGGGATACTTAGGTCTACAAATATTTAACAGTAAAATCATTTTTCCCAATTCATTAAACTCAACCTTGTTAGGTCAGTTATTAATTTAACCATAGTGGACAGCTCATCTCTAATGTGTTAGAGAATTAGTATGCTCCTAAAATTAAATCTTGGTTATATTAATTAGAAAGAGCTTTAAAGGAGGCAGTGCTGTAGAGTGCAATGTGAACTTTCCAGCTTCATGCTCATCCCAAGCCCACTAGAATGTTCTTAGAGTATAAATAAATTTTCCTACATACATCAAAAATATATCTACACGTAGAGTAATCTTACTGAAAACAAATTAGAAACTGGGAGAAAGACTTATACAATCAAGAATGTAAGAAAGATCCGTGCGGATTTGGGCAGGAAAGGAAAGAACTAATCAGGCAGATACCTGACCCCTAGGAGGACATAGGCGAGAAGGGGGATTATATGGACTTAAAGATCCTCCCTGGAGAGAGCACTTCAAATCACACATTGGGCTCTGTAAACCTGGGGTCCAACATCAAGAGGATGTTCCCTTAGCTGGTTTGAAAATCAGTAAGACTTGCACCAGGGCTATAAGATACCAGACTTGCTCATGAAGAATGCGCATACTCTCACTTACTCCTAAAACAAGGTGGAAGAAGCAGACTGATACTGCCTGGACTCTGGTCAGTTTCCCTTGACCACCTCAACATCCATTACAGGATGAGCTTAGCATCTGTTGTGACAAAGATCCAGCTCAGATATACCCAGAGATGCAGCTCCACACTAAAGGTAAGGATGCTACAGCTGAGGAGACTGCACAATTTAGGGTACAGAGCTGGCTTAGATCTAGCACAACATCCAAATGAGGTAAGGGCATTACTGGCATTCATGGGAGCAGCAAAAACACAATGAAATATCACTTCACACTGTCAAAATAGCTATCATCAAAAAGTCTATAAATAAAAAGTATTGGCAAGAGTTCTCCAAAAAAGTAACATTTATGTAATGTTGGTGGGAATGCTAAATTGATGCAACCACTATGGAAAACAGTAGGAAGTTTTCTCAAAAAATGAAAACAGAACTATCATATGACCAAGCAATTCCACTTAGGTAAATACCTGAAAAAATCAAAAACACTAATGTGAAAAGATACATGCAACCAAGTGTTCACAGGAATATTATTTACAATTTCCAAGATACGTAAACAACCAATTCATCAACAGATGAATGGATAAAGAAGATGTGCTATACGTAACAGTGGAATACTATTCAGCCATTAAAACAATAAAATTTTGCCATTTGCAACAACATGGATGGAGTTGGAGGGTATTACACTAAATGATTAAGTCAGAGAAAGACAAATACTGTATGATATCATGCATGTGGAATCTAAAGGATGCAACAAACTAGTGAATATAACAAAAAAGAAACATACTCAAAAACAGAGAACAAACTAGTTGCTACCAGTGGGAAGGGGGAAAGGTGGAGGGAGAGTATAGAGATAGGAGATTAAGAGGTACAAATTATTATATATAAAATAAGCTATGAGGATATTTTACAACACAGGGATTATAGTCAATATTTTGTAGTAACTATAAATGGAGTATAAACTTTAAAAATTGCAAATTACTATGTTGTACACTTGTAACTTATATGATATTGTACATCAACTCTGCTTTAAAAATGAGAACAATTTGAGAGACCTACAGGACAATATCAAATGTACAAACATTTGTATTCTATGGGTCACAGGAAGAGAAGGGAGAAAGAAAAGGGTTGAAAATGCACTTGATAAAATTATGGCTGAAAATTTTCCAAATTTTACATCCAGTTACAGGAAGCACAGAGAGTACCAAAAGAGATGAAATCAAAGAGACATATAGCAAGGCATATCATAATTAAAATGGCAAAATTTAAAGATAAAAAGAGGATTTTAAAAACAGTAAAAGAAAAAGACTCACAAAGAGGGAAAAACCTATAAGGCTATTAGCTGATTTTTCTGCACGAATGTTGCAGGACAGAAGGGATGGCATGATAGACTTAGAGCACTGAAAGGAAACAATCTGCAACCTAGGATACTCTACCCAACAAGATTATCATTCAGAATTGAAAGAGATATAAAAAAAATGCTCATATAAGCAAAAACTATAAGTTCATCAATACTAAACACTCTAAAATAAATCAGAGTCTTCTCTAAGTGAGAGAGAAAAGACTACAAAAATAAGTTATATCTATAGGAAAGGAAGAATCCTACTAGCAAGGGCAAATATATAGAAAGTCTGGATAAACCATGTGAATAAGCTAGTATGAAGATTAAAAGACAAAAATTATAGAAATCAACTATGACTACAATAAACAGCAAAGAAGTAAACATGAAAATGCAAATTACCACATCGAAAAACACAAAACTTTAGGGAAGGGAGTAAAATTGACAGACCTTTTAGAATGTGTTTCAATTTAAATTACTACCAGTTTAAAACAATTAGATAGTTATGGGTCAATGTATATTAACCCGATGATAACCACAAATCAAAAACTTACAATTGGTACACTAAATCTGGAAACAAAGAAGCACAAATAACTACTTAAGATCATCAAACCAAAAGGGGAGAATTAAAAGAAGAACTTGAAGAACTACAGAAATATCTAGTAAACAAATAACAAAATGGTAATAGGTACATGCCTATCAATAATCACTTTAAATGTCAATGGACTAAATTTTCAAATCAAAAAACAATACTGTGGCTGACTGGCTAAAATAACAAGACACATATATATGCTGATTACAAGAGACTCACTTCTGAGTTAAAGCCATACATAGAAATTGAGAGAATGGAAAAATATATTTCATGCAAATGCAAATAACAAGAAAGCTAGGGTAGCTGTCCTCATATCAGAGAAAGTAGAATTTAAAGCACATCTATTGCAAAAGTAAAGTACATTACATAATGAGAAAGAGACCAATGCAACAATAGGATATAATATTTGTTAACATATATGTGTTTAGCTTAGGATCACCTATATATAAAGGAAATATTAACAGCATATTAAATGGGAACACTGACAAAAATTCAATAATAGTAGGGCACTTCATTTACATCAATGGACAGATCATCCAGATATAAAATTAATAAAACAATAGAAATGACACACTTGAATAACTGTACTTAACAGAAATCTATAGGATATTCCATCCAAAAAATGGCAGAATACACATTCTTTTCAACTGCATAAATAGGTTCTCCAGGATAGATCACATGCGAGGCTACAAAACAAGTCTCAACAAGTTTAAGAGAACATAAATTATATCAAGAACATGATGGTATGAAACTAGAATCAATTATGAAAACAAAATGAAAAATCAAAAAATACAAATGCAAAGGGAATAAACAATATACTACTAAAAAACCACAATGGTCAATGAAGAAATCAAAAAGAAAATTAGAAAATACCTCAAGACAAATGAAATTTTTTTTTAAAAAAAGTGATTCAAAATCTATGGGATTCATTAAAAGCTATTCTAAGAGATAATTTTACAATGATATAGGCTTATCTCAACAAACAAGAAAAATCTCAAATAAGTAACCTAACCTATCCTCTAAAGAAATTTGAAAAAGAAGAAAAAATAGAGCTCTAAGTCAGCAGATGGAAGAAAATAAATGAGAAGAAGTAAATAAAATAGAGATAAAAAAACAGAAAAGTTTAATGAAACCAAGAACTATTTTTTAATAAGATAAACAAAATAAATAAGTCTTTAGCAAGGCTCATCAAGAAAAAAAGACATGACTCAAACAAACTACATAAGAAATAAAAATCATTATCACGGAGATTCAAAAGAAAATCATAAAGGAGTAATATGAACAGCTATATGCCAACAAATTGGCCAACACAGAACTGGATAAATATCTAAAATCATACAACCTGCCAAGACTAAATCTGAAAGAAATAGACAATCTGAATAAACTAGTAACTAATGATGAAACTGAATTTATAATCAAAACACTCTCAGCAAACAAAAGACCAGGACTATACTGCTTCACAGGAGAATTCTACCAAACTTAGAGAGTTAATATCTATCCTTCACAAACCATTACAAAAAACTTGAAGAGGAGGGATCATTCCTAAATGTACTCTATGAGGCCACCAATACCCTAATACCAAAACCAGACAAAGGCACTACAAAAAAAAAAAAAAAAAAAAGGGAAACTTATATGCCAATAACTGATGAATTCAGATGCATCTGATGAATATAGATGCAAAAATACTCAACAAATATTAGCAAACTAAATTCAACAATATATAAAAAGGATCATACACCATGATCAAGTGGAATTTATTTCCAGGATACAAAAATGGTTCAATATTCACAAATAAATTAACACAATATTTAACATTAACAAAAAGAATAAAAATAATATGATCATCTCAGTAGACACAGAAAAATTACTTGAAAAACTAAACATCCATTCATAAAATCTTTCATCAAAGTTGTTATAGAGTAAACATAGGTCAACATAAGAAAGGCCATTTCTGAAAAACATCATAACCAACAGTTAACATCATAACCAACAGTAAAAACCTGAAAGTTTTTTTCTCTGAAATCAGGTACATCAAGAATACCCACTGTTACCACTTCTGTTTAATATAGTATTGGAAGTCCTAGCCATAGCAGTCAGACAAGAAAAGGAAATAAAAGGTATCCAAATTGGAATGTAATAAATAAAATTTTCATTATTTGCAGCTGGTATGAAACTATGGGAAATATTAAAGTCTTCATAAAAAATCATTGGAATTAATAATTGAATTCAAGAAAGTTACAGAATACAAGATTAATTGCATAATTCTGTTCTTTGGTATACATTAATGATGAATAATAAGAAAGATAAATCAAAAAATAATCCCATTAAAAATTACAACAAAATGAGAATAAAATATCTAGAAAGAAACTTAACCAAATAAGTGAAAGAACTATACTATGAAAACTATAAAACATGGATGAAGGAAATTGAAAATGATGTGAAGAAACATCAAAATATACCATGTTTGTGGATTGAAAGAATTAATACTGTGGAAACAGCCCAAGTACCAAAAGCAATGGACATATTTAAATGCAAGCTCTACCAAAATACCCATGATTTTTCACACAAGTATAACACATAATCCTAAACTACAAAATAGTGCAAATTTCCAAAGCAATCTTGAGAAAAAGAACAAAGCCGGAGGTATCACACTCCCTGACTTCAGATTTTACTAAAAAGCTGCAGTAATAAAAACAATATTGTATTGGCATAAAAACAGACACATGCATCAATGGAGTAGAATAGAGAGCCCAGAAATAAACCTATACACTTAACGGTTAATTAATCTACAACAAAGGAGACTAGAATATACAATGGAGAAAAGATAGTCTCTTCAATTAGTGATGCTAGAAAAACAGGACTGCTACATGCAAAAAAATGACATTAGAATATATTCTCACTAGAAACACCAAAAAAATTAATTCAAACAGGATTAAAGATCTAATTGTAAGATCAGAAAACTTAAAACTCCTAGAAGTAAACATAGGCAGAATACTCTTTGACCTAAATTGTAGGAGTACTTTTGGAGTGTGTCTCCTAAAATAAAGGAAGGAAGGAAGGAAGGAAGGAAGGAAGGAAGGAAGGAAGGAAGGAAGGAAGGAAGGAAGGAAGGAAGGAAGAAAGAAAGAAAGAAAGAAAGAAAGAAAGAAAGAAAGAAAGAAAGAAAGAAAGAAAGAAAGAAAGAAAGAGTGAACGAAGGAAGGAAGGAAGGAAGGAAGGAAGGAAGGAAGGAATGGAGTCAAAGGAGACACTTAAAAGATTCTGCACAGCAAAGGAAATCACTGACAAAAAGAGATCCTACCGAATGAGAGAAAATAATTACAGATGATATGACTAATGGAGAGTTTATATCCAAAATACATAAGCAACATATATGTAACCCAATTAAAAAAAAATGGGACAAAGACTGAACAGATATTTTTCTAAAAAAAGATGTAAAGATATCACACAGGCACCTGAAAATTTACTCAACATCGCTAATCATTAGAGAAATGCAAATCAAAACCCAAATGTGGGGGTCTTGCAATATGGTGGAAGAGTAAGAGGACGTGCTCACCCTCTCCACAAACATCAAAAAAACACATCTACATGTAAAACGATTTGCACAGAACATCAACTGAATGCTGGCAGAACTTAAATCTCCAAAAAGGACAAGAAACTCTTGACAGAACTGCATAGAACAAAACAGAAAATAGAGAGAGAGAAAAAAGGAATCAACACTGAGTCTAACACTCCCACGAGGGAGTTGTGAAGGAGAAAGGGAACCTACACCCTGGGAAGCCACCTAACCAACAGAAAGATCAGATGAGTCAGAGGGAAATCCAAGAAGGCAAGAAAAGCACAGTAGCAGGTCTGAGATCCAAAATGCAGAGTGAGAGATGCACAGACCATTAGAACCACTGGCACAGACACCGCAGACTGAGATGCTCGGTGGGGGCTGGGCGCTAAGACTTAGGCTCCAGAGGTCAGTCCCAGGGAGCGGGCTGGGCTTGGTGGTATGGAATCAGCCTAAAGGACAAGGAAGCAGTGTGTTGCTGGTGGAGAGGAGTGGTACACTAAGGGCTGGGGAGTGGAAAGCCATGGCAGAGGGAACCCAGGAGAAGGTCCTGATCCACAGGAGAGGCAAGGCTCTCCTGTTTGGAAGGGGAGAGGAGGAGGTGAAGGCTGCCATAGAAAACTCCTTGAGCCCCAGTGTGCATGCTTGCCCACTGGAACGCAGAGAGCTGAGTGCTCCTTCCCAGCACCTGGGCCCCGCCCCTGTGGATCCAGCCCTGCTGGCACCTTTGTGTGCTTCCAGAGCCTGTGCCCAGCCTGCATACATCCAGATTGCAAGCACCCTCATGCACTCCAGTGCCCACACCGCACCCTCACAGAACTGGCCCTGCCAGACCACCCTGGACTGTGCCAAACTACAGTTTGTCTTACCCAATTTTGCAAAAGAAGAAAAACACAAGCACAATGAAGAAGCTCAGAAACCATTCCCAGGTAAAGCAACAGGAGAATTCACCTGAAGCAATCAACAGTGAAACAGACCTCTGCAGTCTGACAGACATTGAGTTCAAAAGGGAGATAGGGAAAATACTGAAGGAATTAAGTGAGGATATGAACAGTAATACAGATTCCCTCAGAAAGGAGCTATAAAATATAAGGAGGAGCCAAGGTAAACAAAAAAATTCATTTTCAGATATACAAGCCAAGCTAAAGACATAAAAGACCAAAAAGAATAATGCAGAGGAACAAATTAGTGACTTCGAAGATAGAATAATGGAAATCACCCAATCAGGATAGCAGACAGAAAACCAAATAAAAAAAACATGAAAGCAATATAAGAGACCTATGGGATAAGATAAAGTGGGCCAATCTACGTGTAGGAATTCCAGAAGGAGAAGAAAAAGAAAAGGGAATTGAAAATATATTTGAAGAAACTATGGCTGAAAACTTTCCAAATCTAAAGCATACTGATATCAAGATACAGGAAGCACAGAGGGCCCCAAACAAGTTGAACCCAAACAAAGCCAAACCAAGACATATTATAATAAAAACGGTAAAAGTTAAAGATAAAGAGAGGATTCTAAAGGCAGCAAGAGAAAAGCAAAGTGTCAATTATAAAGGAACCCCCATAAGGATATCAGCTGATTTATCTACAGAAACGCTACAGGCCGGAAGGGAGGGGCAAGATATATCTAAAGTGCTGAAAAGAAAATATCTGCAACCTAGAATACTCTATCCAGCAAGAATATCATTTAAAATAGAAAGGGAAATAAATAATTTCCACAACAAACAAAAGCTGAAAGAGTATAGCAATACTAAACCCATTTTAAAAGTAATATTGAAAGGGCTTCTCTAAATTAAAAAAAAAAAAAAAAAGAAGAAGAACTAGGATGGAGGAAACCACCATTGGAAAACAGTCACTTAAATAAGCCAGCATAGAGATCCAAACATGAGGATGTTAAAAAAAAAAAAAAAAAAAAAAAAGACATCAAAATCATACAATGTGGGTAAAGGAAGTAAGAAAAAAAATTCTTTTTTTTTTATCTTAATGATGTGTTTGCACCTATATGATTATCAGGTTGAAGTAAACAAATATACGAAGGTGTTAACATACCTAAAAAACAGAGCAACCACGAATCAAAGCCAAACATTACATTCACAGAAACTGAAAAGAAAAATACTCAAGGATTAAAAAAAAAAAAAAAAAATGGAAACGATCCAACAAAAAAAAAGAAGAGAAACATACAGTCAACTGGAAAACAAGGCTTAAAATGGCAGTAAATAAATATCTATCAACAATCACTTTAATTGTAAATGGACTGAATGCTCCAATCAAAAGACACAGAGTGGTAGACTAGATAAAAAAAGCAAAAACATTCAATCTGCTGCCTATGAGAAACTCACCTTAGGGCAAAGGATACATATAGATTGAAAGTGAGGGGATGGGAAAAGATATTTCATGCCAATGGACAAGACAGGAAAGCAGGAGTTGCAATACTCATATTAGACAAAATAGACTTTAAAACAAAGGCCATAAAGAGAAACAAAGAAGGACATTATTTAATGGTTAAAGGATCCATTCAAGAAGAGGATTTGACAATCGTCAATGTATATGCCCCTATTATAGGAGCACCCAGATACCGACAACAAATACTAACAGACATAAAAGGAGAAATTGATGGGAATACAATCATAGTAGGAGACTTTAACACCCCACTCACATCAATGGACAGATCCTCTAGACAGAAAATCAATAAGCCAACAGAGATCCTAAAGGAAAAAATAGAAAAGCTACTTAATTGACATTTTCAGGACATTACATCCAAAAAAATCAGAATACACATACTTCTCAAGTGCACATGGAACATTCTCAAGAATTGGTCAGGAGTTCCCGTCATGGCACAGTGGTTAACGAATCCAACTAGGAACCATGAGATTGCGGGTTCGGTCCCTGCCCTTGCTCAGTGGGTTAACGATCCGGCATTGCCGTGAGCTGTGGTGTGGGTTGCAGACGTGGCTCGGATCCCGCGTTGCTGTGGCTCTGGCGTAGGCTAGTGGCTACAGCTCCGATTCAACCCCTAGCCTGGGACCCTCCATATGCCGCGGGAGCGGCCCAAGAAATAGCAAAAAGACAAAAAAAAAAAAAAAAAAAAAAAAAAAAAACCTGATTGAAATAAAAAACTGTTTATTAAAAAAAAAAAAGAATTGATCATATTCTGGGGCACAAAGCTAAACTCAACAAATTTAAGAGTGTGGAAATTATTTCAAGTATCTTCTCTGACCATGAATGAAACTAGAAATCAACCAGAGGGAAAGATATGAGAAAAAACCTACTACATGGGGACTAAACACCATGCTACTAAAAAACCAATGGGTCAATGAGGAAATCAAGAAGGAAATTTAAAAATACCTTGAGACAAATGATAATGAAGATAAAACCGCTCAAAATCTATGGGATGCCACAAAAGCAGTGCTCAGAGGGAAATTCATAGCAACACAGGCTTTCCTCAAAAAATAACAAAAATCTCAAATTGAAAACTTACCCCACCACTTAAATGAATTAGAAAGAAAAGAACAAACAAAACCTAAAGTCAGCAGCAGGAAGGAAATCATAAAGATCAAAGAGGAAATCAATAAAATAGAGATTCCAAAAACAATAGAAAAAATGAATCAAACCAAGAGCTGGTTCTTTGAAAAGGTAAACAAAATTGACAAACCTCTGGCTAGACTCACCAAGAAGAGGGAGTAAAAACCCAAATAAACAAAATAAGAAATGAAAGAAGAGAAATCACAATGGATACTGCAGAAATACAAAAAAAACCATAAGAGAAGAATACAAACAATTGTATAAAAACAAATTTGACAACCTAGAAGAAATGGACAATGTTTCAGAGGCTTACAGACTGCCAAAACAGAATCAAGAAGAAATAGATCAACTGAACAGACAGAAAACTAGACATGAAATAGAATATGTTATTAAAACACTCCCTACAAATAAAACTCCAGGACCAGATGACTTCAGAGGAGAATTCTACCAAATAGTCAAAGAGGAACTTACACCCTTCCTTCTTAAACTTTTTCAAAAGGTTGAAGAAGAAGGAACACTCCCAAAGATATGACACCACCATCAACCTAATTCCAAAATCACACAAAGATATCACCAAAAAAGAAAACTGTAAGTCAATACCTTTGATGAATATAGACGCAAATATCCTGAACAAAATTTTAGCTAACCGAATCCAACAACATATCAAAAAGATCATACACCACGACCAGGTGGGATTCATCCCAGGCTCACAAGGGTGCTTCAACATACACAAATCAATCAACGTCATTCTCCACATTAACAAAAGAAAAGTCAAAAACCATATGATCAGAGTTCCTGTCATGGCGCAGTGGTTAACAAATCCGACTAGGAACCATGAGGTTGCGGGTTCGGTCCCTGGCCTTGCTCAGTTCCGGCGCTGCCTTGAGATGTGGTGTAGGTTGCAGATGCAGCTCAGATCCCGCGTTGCTGTGCCTCTGGTGTTGGCCAGTGGCTACAGCTCCGATTCGACCCCTAGCCTGGGAACCTCCATATGCCGCGGGAGTGGTCCAAAGAAATAGCAAAAAGACAAAAAAAAAAAAAAAAGATCATCTCAAAAGATGAAAAGAAAGCATTTGACAAAGTCCAACATCCATTCATGATCAAAACTCTTACCAAAGTGGCTATAGAGGGAACAGTCCTTAACATAATATAACCCATTTATGACAAACCCACAGCAAATATAATACTCAATGGAGAAAAGCTGAAAGCCTTCCCACTAAAATCTGGAACCAGACAAGGGTGTCCACTCTCACCACTCTTATTCAACATAGTACTAGAAGCCCTAGCCACAGCAAGCAGACAAACAAAAGAAATTAAAGGCATCCAAACAGGAAGAGAAAAGGTAAAACTGTCACTGTAAGCAGATGACATGATACTCTATATAGAAAACCCCAAGGACTCAAACACAAAATTACTTGAACTGATCAACAATTTCAACAAATTCATCAAAGTAGCAGGATATAAGATTAACATTCAAAAATCAATCACATTTCTTTACCCTATCAATGAAATATTAGACAAGGAATACAAAAATGCAATACCTTTTAAAATTTCATCCCAAAAAATCAAATACCTGGGAATACACCTGACCAAGGAGGTAAAGGACTTATATGCTGAGAACTATAAAACATTAATCAAGGAAATTAAAGAAGATGTGAAGAAATGGGAAAAAATTCCATGCTCCTGGGTTGGAAAAATTAATATCATAAAATGGCCATAATACCCAAAGCAATTTACAGATTCAATTCAATCCCTATCAAATTACCCATGACATTACTCACAAAACTAGAAGAAGCTATCCAAAAATTTATGTGGAACCACAAAAGACCCAGAATTGCCAAAACAATTCTGAGGAACAAAACCTAGCAGGAGGCATCTCTCTCCCAGACTTCAGGCAATAGTACAAAGCCACAGTCATCAAGACAGTGTGATACTGGTACCAAAACAGACATACAGACCAATGGAACACAACAGAGAACCCAGAAATAAACAGACACCTATGGTCAATTACAAAGGAGCCAAGAACATAAAATGGGGAAAAAGTATTGCTGGGAAACCTGGATAGCTGCATTGCATGTGAATCAGTGAAACCAGAACACATCCTCACACCATGCACAAAAATAAACTCAAAATGGCTGAAAGACCTAAATATTAGACAAGACACCATCAAACTCCTAGAAGAGAAGATAGGCAAGGCATTCTCTGACATCAACATGATGAATATTTTCTCTGGTCAGTCTCCCAAAGCAATAGAAATTAGAGCAAAAATAAACCCATGGGACCTCATCAAACTGAAAAGCTTTTGCACAGCAAAGGAAACCAAAAAGAAAACAAAAAGACAACTTACAGAATGGGAGAAAACAGTTTCAAATGATGCAACTGACAAGGGCTTAATCTCTAGAATATATAAGCAACTTATACAACTCAACAGCAAAACAGCCAACAACCCAATTGAAAAATGGGCAAAAGACCTAAACAGACATTTCTCCAATGAAGATATACAGATGTCCAACAAGCACATGAAAAAATGCTCAACATCCCTGATTATTAGAGAATGCAAATCAAAACTACCATGAGATACCACCTCACACTAGTCAGAATGGCTGTCATTAAGAAGTCACATAAACAAATGCTGGAGGGGGTGTGGAGAAAAGGGACCCTCCCTCCACTACTGGTGGGAATGTAAGCTGGTACAACCACTATGGAGAACAGTATTGAGGTACCTTAGAAATCTGTACATAGAGCTACCATATGACCTAGCAATCCCACTCTTGGGCATATATCCAGACAAAACTTTCCTTAAAAAAGACGCATGCATCCACATGTTCATTGCAGCAGTATTCACAATAGCCAAGACATGGAAACAACACAAATGTCCATCAACAGATGATTGGATTAAGAAGATGTGGTGTATATATGCACAATGGAATACTACTCAGCCATAAAAACAAATGAAATAATGCCATTTTCAGCAACATGGATGGAACTAGAGACTCTCATCCTGAGTGAAGTCAGAAAAAGACAAAAATACCAGATGATATCACTTATATCTGGAATCTAATATAAGGCACAAATGAACCTTTCCACAGAAAAGAAAATCATGGAGTTGGAAAACAGACTTGTCACTGCCAAGGGGAAGGGAGGGAGTGGGGTAGATTGGGAGGTTGGGGTTAATGGATGCAACTTTTGCCTTTGGAGTGGATTAGCACTGAGAGCCTGCTGTTTTACACTGGGATCTCTGTCTAGTCACTTATATAAGATGGAGCATGATAATGTGAGAAAATAGAATGTGTACATGCATGTGTAACTGGGTCACCATGATGTACAGTAGAAAAAAAATTGTAATAGGGAAATAATTTTTAAAAATTAAATAAAAAAAATAAAAATAAAAGTGAACCCCCCCCAAAAAAAACCCAAATGTGATTTGATCGTATACATGTCAGAATGGCTATCACCAAAATACGGAGTTCCCGTCGTGGCTCAGTGATTAACGAATCTGACTAGGAACCGTGAGGTTGCGGGTTAGATTCCTGGCCTCGCTCAGTGGGTTAAGGATCCGGTGTTGCTGTGAGCTGTGGTGTAGGTTGCAGACTCGTCTCGGATCCCACATTGCTGTGGCTCTGGCATAGGCCGGCAGCTACAGCTCCGATTAGACCCCTAGCCTGGGAACCTCCATATGCCACGGGAGTGGCTCAAGAAATGGCAAAAAAAAAAAAAAAAAAAAAGAAAAAAAGCCTACAACAGAAAGAAGATCCCTAGTACACTGTTGGTGGGAATGTAACCTGGTACAGCTACTAAGGAAACCAGCACAGGGTTTCCTCAAAAAAACAAAAAAATAGAACTACCACATGATCCACCAATTCTACTTCTTGGTATATAGATAAAACAAAAACAGTTTTTGCAAAAAGAACATGAATTCAATACTCTAATAACATTATTGATGATAGCCAATATATGGAAGCAACGTAAGTGTCCATCAACAGCTCTTCGGGGAAAAAAGATGTTATATATATACATACATATATATAAAATAAATATTAGTCGGCCATAGAAAGAATGAAGTGATGAAGTGATGTTATTTGCAAAATTATGATGAATCTGGAGGGTATTAATTTGGTGAAATAATACCCTCCAGACAGAGAAATATAAATACTCTATGTTATTACTTATATGTGGAATATAAAAAATAAGTGAAAGACTGAATATAACAGAACAGAAACAAAGACATGGAAAAGATGTGAATGGTTTCCAGTGGGGAGAGGGAGGAGGGGAGTGGCAAAATAGGGGCGGAATATTAAAAGGTTCAAACTGCTTTCTATAAAATAATTCAGCTACATGGATATATCATGCTAAGTGAAGTTAGTCAGACAGTGAGACATCAACATCAAATGCTAACACGTACATGTGGAATCTGAAAAAAGGACACAATGAACTTCTTTGCAGAATAGCCGACTCAGACTTTGAAAACCTTACGTTCTCCAAATGAGATAGGTTGGGGGGTTCGGGGATGCACTGAGGGTTTGGGATGGAAATGCTATAAAATGTGGTTGTGATGATTGTCATACAACTATAAATGTAATAAAATTCAAAAAAAACCCAAAATATATACATTTGGGATCTGATATTTACTTCTCAGTCTCACATTTAGTAGATGAATTTTGCCCTCATTATAAATCGATTGTTCAATGTAAATAATTATTGCTTAGAAATCACTAACTAAAACCTGATGCACTTAGCATAAGTATTAAGCTCTCATTGATTTTTTTTTTAGTTTTGTCAAGCTCTCATTATGCTAATTTTATCACTAAGCAAACCATCCCTCTTATCCAGTCAAGCTATATCTGTTTGCCTTAGAAATAGCACTACATTTATGATAAGTAAATGTTGAATTATCTGTTTCCCTCAATAGATTCTAAATTCCTTGACAGCAAAAACAATCATCAAATTCCTCTTGTTCAATATTGGGCCCTAAGTAAAAATATAGCACAGTACAGTGTCTAGAACCAAGTATAAGTTTAATAACTATATGATGAATAGAGTTAAACAGAGAAATGGAAGTAGTCCAAACAGAGGACACAGGGATTACTATGTTTATACTGCAGCCCTCTTGTAAGCCCTTTAATACTGGTAATTATCAACTCCTGCTTCTAAACTTTGGATTATTGCACACTCTGGTATTAAGTCAAAGCTGAGAATCTTCTTAAGCCATATCTGTGAGAACATTATTTTGACTGCGGCAATATCTGAAGTTTTTCTAATTAGTTTTTAGACATTGTTTTGTATTTAATCTATCACCTGCTAAACTTACACACTTTTTATGCAGTGTAGAAAAAGATCATCTGACTTGAAATTTCTCTGAAGTGTGAAGATACTATTAATTTATTAATGGAGATCATGTTTCTAAATAACTTTGCTTTGAAAAACATTAATTAACAAACATTAATAATAATAATCTCAAAGACTAATTTGAATAGGAGAACTATTGGTTTACTTCAAATAACTCACCTGTATTTTATTTTATAAAACTTACTTTTATTATTTGCAATGCATTTAAGTTTTCACTGAACTTCATTAAGTTGTCTTTGTCCTTTAACTTTGCTTTTTTTTTTTTTTTTTTTTTTTTGTCTTTTGTGTTTTTAGGGCCGCATCTGCAGCATATGGATGTTCCCGGGCTAGGTGTCTAATTGGGGCTGTAGCCACCAGCCTATGCCAGAGCCACAGCAATGCCAGATCCGAACTGTGTCTGCAATCTAAATCACAGCTCTCACCAATGCTGGATCCTTAACCCACTGAGCGAGGCCAGGGATAGAACCCGCAACTTCGTGGTTCCTAGTTGGATTCGTTGCCACTGTGCCACAATGGGAACTCCGTCTTTGTCTTTTCAATAGCCAATATAAACAAAATGCCATTTATAAATACATTCAGGAGTTCCCGTAGTGGAGCAGTGGTTAGAGAATCTGACTAGGAACCATGAGGTTGCGGGTTCGGTCCCTGCCCTTGCTCAGTGGGTTAACCATCCGGCGTTGCCGTGAACTGTGGTGTGGGTTGCAGACGTGGCTCGGATCCCGCGTTGCTGTGGCTCTGGCATAGGCCGGTGGCTGCAGCTCTGATTTGACCCCTAGCCTGGGAACTCCATTTGCCATGGGAGCAGCCCAAGAAATGGCAAAAAGACCAAAATAAATAAATAAATACAAATACATTCAGCCTTCTCCACTTAGTCTAATTGTTTTGCTAAATGTATGACTAGTATTACTATCATAACTTCCAAATGGCATTTAAGTATATAGTGTATTAAATAATTTTCTTATTCATAAGAAATATCTTTACTTTGTGTGTGTGTGTTGAGTGTGTTTGTGAATGTGTGCACATGTTTTATATATAAAGTATATCAATCTAGGACTCTATTTCTGGAAGGTCTTGTTATCCCCTCACTTCTTAATCATTTTCATTTTTATCAATTTATTCCTTTTTTAGGAGTTTGTTTTCTCAAGAATGTTTCTAAGGGATGATAAAATAATTGTTCTCTGATAATTAAATAACACAATAGCAGTGTGAAATACTGCTACAATGGCAATTATGTTACAATATACAACTGTAACAAATAAACATATTGCACACCTTCAATTTATACAGCATTATTGTCAAATATATTTAAAAATTAAAAAAATGTTTATTAATATAACTAAATTAAATCCCTGCTGATTTTTTATAGCCTATTTATTTTTGCCCTTTTACTCTCATGAGTCTGTCATAAATGGTAAAATAATGCATAACATTTTCACTTTATCAAATCTAATCAGTGCACTTGCTCTTTTACTTTAAATAGAAAGAGGGCTCAGATGATAAGTACCCTCATTCTCATTCTTATCCCTGCCGGCATGCTCCTTAGGTGTTTCCAGCAATTCCTGAAGTTTATATGTCTTCAATTCAAAACAAATGCAATTCAAAGCAAATGAGACGAACATAACGGAATGAGGGCAGTCTTTCAATCAACTGATAGTTCATGAGCACCTGTTCTGTGCCTGGCGCTATTCCAGACCATGGGGATACATCAGTGAACAACAACCCAGCCTTCATGAAGCTCTTTCTCTATGCTTTGCAGCGCAGTAAACTGTGATAACAGAAATGCTTTACATCTGCACTTCCAATACGGTGGCTAGTGACTGGTGACATGTGGCTATTGAACACTTAAAATGTGATCGCTGTAAGGACTAAATTTCTAATTTTAATTCATTAAAAATTTTTAATTTAAATCACCACATGTGGCTAGTAGCTTCTGTATTCCCCAGCATGATCCCATATGTTTGTGTGTTTACAGGGGTGGTATGGAAAATGGGAGAGTTACATAGACATGGCATAAGGAATTAAAATTCTTAAGATTCTGAGATTTTTCTCTCAAAATTCTTAGATTACATTGTGTGGTTAGTCTTAGTTTCTTAAAGTCTGGTTAAAGTGATTCTGAAAGCCACAAGATATATGAGTCCTTGAAATACATAATTTAGCGGCAAAATGGTCTTTTTACTGATAGGCAATCATGTTGATGTCACAATTAACATCTGAACAGTAGTTAATGTCCACATAGAGAAGAATAATTATAAAAAGCCATTAATTAGGGTCTATTTTACTGTTCTATTGTCAGAACTAATTGCCTGGAGTAAGATGCTCTCCCCTGATTAATGGGATTATAAATGTAAGGCCAAGTCTGTGAAGGCTATACTGTTTCCCAGGCAAAATGCTTAAGGTTCTGGTAACAGTTAACACCAGGTAAAAACCATATCTTATGCTCTGGCTGCCCTGTCTGGATCTTAGTGTTATGTTAGGGACAGTTAATTGAGTTTTGCACATCCAGTAGATGATTCACCCAAATAACACACTTTTTTTTTAAGATAAAACTTGCCAAAAAAAGAAGCTTCTGTTATGTAATTACTGATTTTATTTTGGAAACTTGACTCAGTATATACCATAGAGTTATAATGAGAAACACCATACCCCTCTTGGTGCAAATTGCTATGTGTTCCCAACACTATCAAACATTTATATCCAACTTAATTCAACCCTAAACTTTTGTTTGGTTTGTTTTCTGTAGAATCCGGCATGCACCTATTTCCTGGGTACTGAGGCAGTGTCCAAACAGAGACAGAATTCAGCAGCAAAGCTGAATGCTCTTCCAACCCTTCTAGTAAGAACATACATACCCTTCTTCGGACCTTCGAAGCTTGTTCATCCCTCTCTTTAGCACTTTAAACAAGCTTCCTCTTGTATTATAGCATTTTTTATGCCTATTTGTTCCATGTAACAACTTGAGGATTGGGACAGGTATCAAAAACCACAAATCTTTCCCAATCCAGGAACTCAATGCAAACTCATTAAATATGTGACTGCGTAAATGAGTCAATAAAGCCCATGAGGACATAAAGCACATTTATTTTTTTTATTTTTTTTTTTTTGTATTTTCCCACTGTACAGCAAGGGGGTCAGGTTATCCTTACATGTATACATTACAATTACATTTTCCCCCAGCCTTTTTTCTGTTGCAACATGAGTATCTAGACGTAAAGCACATTTAAATTCTGTACTCCTTTAACAAAAATTTTAGCTTAACTAATAACTTTATATAATTTTATTCTCATCCATGTATTACCACACCCCTCATTAGAAAAATAAACAAAATGCCAATCCAACAAATAAAAATAGCATACCTCTGATAGTGGCAAGTGCTATTAATCAATATTTTATGCCTATTTACTATTTATCAGGGGTTCATAACGGTAAGTACTATATGAGTAGGAGGAGGTCATAACCCATATTTGAGAATAATTCACCAAAGAATTATTTATCCACTCAGTGTTCTGTGTCCTGTGGCAAGAAAAATGGGAAGCAGTATGTAAAATAAATAAAATGGAAAACAATACATATTTTCTTATAATGCAAATATTGCCTTCCATTTATTTTCATATATATGAAAAAATATATAAAAATATATATGTTTTGACAGTTCTTGCTGAGAAAAAAGGAGGCCAAAATGAGTATGTAAAGAATTTCCCACATTCCCTGCACCACATTTAAAAAAAAAAAAATCATTTCGGGACCACCAAAAGTCACTAAGACAGAATTGGATATGAAAGAAATTGGCAAGGAGTAACCTGGGGAGAATAAGGTCTCCAAGTGAAAGCTGAGGTGAATCCCAAATGTACAGATACTGGAGGCTGTCAATTAAGAACTCTCCACAGCAGGGTTTCTGTGTCAAGGATATCTGAGCAATGCCCTCCCACAGTTACCACAACCTTCCACTATCCTAACAAGGTGAAGAGTAAAACTGCCATACTGAAGTATTTCCACGTAACATATTTCAATAACTATCATTATAGAATCCATGTTAACACTCTTAGATTAAAGGGGACTACAGAAACAACAAAAGATAACGTGTCATTCTTGATTGCATACTGGTCTTAAAAATAGTTTAAAATAAAAGAGCTATAAGAACATTTGTAGGATAATTGGTAACATCTTAATATGGACTTGATAGTAGATGATTTTAGGGAAATATTTTAACTTTTTATGAGTGAATTACATTGTGGTTATACAGAAAATATTCTATTTATTGTAAAAGAATACTATGACATTTAGAGTAAAATAACGTTATTTTTATAAAATACATATTTTATAAATTTTATTTATTTACTTTTTTATCAGCAAAAAAGTAGCAAAGTAAGAAGTAAGTTCAAATTTTTTTTTTGGTTTTTATGATTTTTACTTTTTCCATCATAATTGAGTTAACAGTGTTCTGTCAATTTCTATCGTATAGCAAAGTGACCCAGTCTCATATATGTATATGTATATATATACATACATACATACACACACACACACACACTGTTTCTCACATTATCCTCCAACATGTTCCATCAAAAGTGACTAGATATAGTTCCCTGTGCGATACAACAGGATCTCATTGTTTATCTACTCCAAATGCAATAGTTTGCATCTATTAACCTCAGACTCCCAGTCCATCCCACTCCCTCCCCCTCCCCCCTTGGCAACCATAAGTCTGTTCTCCAAGTCCATCAGTTTCTTTTCTGTGGAAAGGTTCATTTGTACCATATATTAGATTCCAGATATGAGTGATATAACATGGTATTTGTCTTTCTCTTTCTGACTTACTTCACTCAGTATGAGCCTCTAGTTCCATCCATGTTGCTTCAAATGGTGTTACTTTCTTTTTATGACTGAGTAGTATTCCATTGTCTATATATACCACATCTTCTTAATCCATTAATCTGTCAATGAACATTTAGGTTGTTTCCATGCCTTGGCTATTGTAAATAGTATTGCAGTGAAAATACGGGTGCATGTATCTTTTTCAAGGAAAGTTTTGTCTGGATATATGCCCAAGAGTGGGATTTCTGGGTCATATGGTAGTTTTATATTTAGTTTTCTGAGGTACTGTCATACTGTTTTCCATAGTGGTTGTGCCAATTTACATTCCCACCAACAGTGTGAGAGGGTACATTTTTCTCCACACCCTCTCCAGCAATTATTATTTGTTGACTTGTTAATGATGGCCATTCTGACAGGTGTGAGGTGGTATCTCATAGTAGTACCACCTACTATGGTACTTTTATTTGCATTTCTAAAATGTTAAGAGTTATTAGCTATATCGTGAATGTACATATGTTCATGTAATTAAATATGTCCTCTAATACAATGTATATTTAGATATTATCATAGTAAAAATATTACAGAAAGATATAAACCAATGTCTTTCTTTTAAAACATTCCGCCCTAAAAAAGAGATGTAATAAATGATAAAGCAAAATTTTATTACTCCTTATTCTTAGTAAGCTTAGAATAAAAATATTGTTAAGAATTATTGCATCTGTGGATGAAAGTATTTTATTGTATTTTTTTGACAGAAAGTTACCTTATTGTAACCACTATGAAATCACATGAACCATTACAATGAAATATACTTTTTTTTTTTTTTTGGTCTTTTTGCCTTTTCTAGGGCCGCTTCCCACGGCATATGGAGGTTCCCAGGCTAGAGGTCAAATCGGAGCTGTAATCACTGGCCTACACCAGAGCCACAGCAACGTGGGATCTGAGCCGCGTCTGCAACCTACACCATAGCTCACAGCAATGCCAGATCCTTAACCCACTGAGCAAGGCCAGGGATCTAACCCGCAACCTCATGGTTTCTAGTCGGATTCACTAGCCACTGAGCCACGACGGGAATTCCCAATGAGATATACTTTTAATATGCATGGTTCTGACACTGGGGGTATCACTTTTCCAACCTTTTTTAATATAAAGAAATATTTACTGGAGTTCCCGTCGTGGCTCAGTGGTTAACGAATCTGAGAAGGAACCATGAGGTTGCGGGTTCAATCCCTGGCCTTGCTCAGTGGGTTAGGAATCCGGCGTTCCCCGTGAGCTGTGGTGTAGGTTGCAGACTCAGCTGGGATCTCAGCGTTGCTGTGGCTCTGGCGTAGGCCAGTGGCTACAGCTCCGATTGGACCCCTAGCCCAGGAACCTCCATATGTTGCGGGAGCGGCCCAAGAAATGGCAAAAAGACAAACAAAACAAAACAAAACAAAACAAAACAAAAAGATAAATATTTACTGTGAAAAATATTTTAAAATGTTAATTTGGTTTCAATTAGGGAGTCTTTAAAAAATAAGCAACATTTACTGGTATGTGAATGGTGAACATTGTCAGGTCTTGAATTTCCCAACTCAAGTACTAAAACTCTCATTTTCCTTGGTTAGCTCTCTAGTCTCAGCATTACCCTCCTTAGCATATAACTACAGTCAGAACATGACATTAAGCTCTGAATCTATGTGCACAATAGACATCACTGAAAAGCAATGATTTAGATAGGAAAGGTTAGCTCTGAGATGAATAAAACCTATAAGAATATACCTCATTTATCTTCTTACAATATCCCCGCTAAATAATTAATTTATTTGACTGTTTGTGCTCCAACAGGAGAGAACATCCAAAGAAAAACAATGTAGTGGCTATCAATGTTTCTTTTTTCATTAGTTTATTTGGTGATAATTTCCTAATAAATCTAATACCTAACTTTAGACTATCTCCACCACATCATCAGACAAGTTCCTGCACCTCCTCCTGAAAGATATCTAACCAATTAATCTGCCATCAGAGACCAGAGTAAAAGTCAATAAAATATTCCCTACCAATTCTAAAAGCTTTCAACTCTTCATACATCCTTGAAATTTTGTTTCATGAATGTGATAAAGTATAATGTGTGGTTAAAAATGGTTTCTAAGATATATTTTGCCTTTATTTTTCCTTTTAAATAATAAATTACTTCTTTAGTTTTAATTGCACAACATGGGGAAACTCAACAGTAAGGAAAAGTCTGAAGTAAACTATGAAGTCAGAGTCTAACATAGGCATAGTGAAAAGGAAGTGCTAAGGGACGGAAGTCACAGTGTACATGCAAGCACATCTAAAAGCCCTAACACTTGCTAGAACTGGCCCATAATGTGGATCTTAGCTCCTGCTGACCAAACAGAGGAAAATACTACCAGTTACAAAAATGCTCACTGTCAACAAAATACATTCACTTTCTCAGAAAAGCAAAGCAAAAGAAGTTTATTAACTAAAAACAATACTGAGAATAAGAAATACGGAGAATAAAACTATGCAGGATTTTAAAGAAGGTTACATATACAGAGTACTGAAAGAGTAGAAGCTTCCTAAGGGTAATAAACATGGGAGTCCCTTCATGGCTCAGCGGTTAACAAACCCAACTAGGATCTCTGAGGGTATATGGGTTTGATCTCTGGCCTTGTTCAGTGGTTAAGGATCCAGTGTTGCCGTGAGCTGTGGTATAGGTTATGCAGCTTGGATTCCAAGTTGCTGTGGCTATGACATAGGCCAGCAGCTGTAGCTCTGATTCGACCCCTAGGCTGGAAACTTCCATATGCTGTGGGTGCGGTCCTAAAAAAAAGAAAAAAAAGAGTAATAAACAGGCAGTTCAGAGTAAAATATTTACACACCAAATAGTCACAAAGCATTATACCAAACTATGACTTACTCAATTTGAGGGAAAAAAGCAGAAATTTTGAATCAACTTTTAATAAAATACTACATAAAAAGTGACCTTAAAAGTGTTCTTTAAATGCCACAAAATAAATGATTTCACAGAGAAGTTCTAAATTTTTTAAGAAATAGATAATAGTTACATTATTTACATTTTTCTATAGCATAGAGAATGATGAAATATCCCTAATCATTTTATAAAACTTACTTGGCTTAATAGCAAAAACTGGAGTTCCTATTGTGGCTGAGTGGGTAAAAACTCTGACATGGTGTTCATGAGGATGTGGGTTCTATCCCTGGTCTTGCTCAGTTGGTTAAGGACCCAGTATTGCTGCAAGCTGTGACAGAGGTCACAAATGGGGCCCGGATCCTGCATTGCTATGGCTGTGGCATAGACCTACAGCTGCAGCTCTGATTTGAGCCCTAGCCTGGGAACTTCCACATGACACAGGTGTGGCCACAAAAAAAAAAAAAAAAAAAAAAGGGAAAAAAATAGCAAAAGCTGGTAAACATTTGAATCAATAATATAGCTCAAACTCAGTTATGAATGTAGATGCTAATATTCTAAATGATAGAAGAGTAAATGGAGTCCAGCTCCATTAAGCTTTAAGATATAGCTAACAAATATTTATTACTGGGTGAAAAAATGGTGCAATATAGAGAAATATATCATGCAATCTATACATTTAGAATGGATAAGCAATAAAGTCCTGCTGTATAGCACAGGGAATGATATCCAATCACGTGTAAAAGAATATGATGGAAAATGATATGAGAAAAATAATGGTATGTGATATACAAAAAAAAAAAAAAGGCTTTCAGAACTTACACAAGAGACAGAACAAGAAAAGAAGTAAAACAAATAAGCTGGGCAATGCAAGAGCCTGGTTACAACATAGAAAAAGCTTTCAGACTACAGAGCAAGGAGGGCTAAACCAAACAGAGCATAGCAGTGTCTGTGATCTGAGGAAAGGGAGCCCACAATTGAGGTGGCCAAGGAAGCTAGAGTGGTGGATTGAAATATCAGAGAAGGGACTTACACAGAATTCTGGAATGCTGCCAAACAATCCTCTTGATTCTTTTGTCTGACTATTGATTTGTGCATGCAAGAGAAATAACTACCCAAAGCTGAAGAAAAACTTCTGAAAAGGAATAGGCAGAAAGCTCCGCATAGGTTGCAAAGAGTTTGTGTGTCAAAGAGGCAGAGTAAAAACACTTTGCAGCATCTTGATGTGGGACTTTAGTTCCCAGACTAGGTTATTGAACCTGAGCCACAGTGGTGAAAGTGGAGGATCCCAACCACTAGACCACCAGGGAACTCTCGAATGGCCTTTTAGTAGATGGAACATCACAGAAAATCCTAATAAATATATTGCCTTGGTGACAGAGCCAAATTAGCCTACACTAAATCCTGTCTGAAGTTCCCCTAGTATAAATGAAAAGCAAATCTTGATATGTAAATTATATAAAAATACACATAAGTAACTTATATGTGTTCCAGAACAAAGCTAAACAACATTTTTAACTTTATGACAAAATAGAGTAAAATTTAAAATACCTGGCATCCATTAAAATATTATGAGGCATGTAAAAAAAAATATGTAACCATAAGCTGAGAAAAATTAATCAATAGAAATAGAACTGGAAATGGCAGTGACAAGAGATTTATCACACAAAGATATTTAAAACAGTGTACATAAAACTCCATTATATATCAAAGAAAGTTGAAAATAATATAGACTGGGAGATATGTATTTTCAAAATAATATGTTTATAGAATTAAAATATAATATGTAATTTTTAAAATGTCCAAGACAGGGAGGTGAAGAGCAATAAGTTAAAAAAATAATGTGCAAAATTTTTCCTAACTTGATGAGTATCATCTTTAAAGTTTGATTCCAAACTTGATGAGCATCATCTTTAAAGGCAGTAAGAAATGTTTTTAAAAATTGCTTAAAAGTTATGAACCTGGATTTCTATACTCAGAAAAAATATCCTTCAAGAAATGAGGCAAGATAAAGATTTATTCTGACAAAAAATAACTTTTAAGAGAAAAAAATTTTTAATGTTTTTCAGCTTAATAGGATATAAAAACACATGGCCTAGACAAATCTGTGACAGAAAGAAGCAAGCAAAGATCTCTATATGAGAAAGAGAATCAAATAGAGCACATTTGTAATAAAAGAATAGAAAGAAACACAAATTTCATAGAATGTTTAAAATTCACATCTGAGATAAAGTACTAAATGCTGCTGCAAGGATTTAATATAGTACAATAAGTAAAGAGATTTGAATTTATTCCACAATTTAGATTGAAATGCATAATGCAAATATATAAAAAATAATCATATTCAGTTTTAACCAGTCCTTTAAAACAACTCATTGTTCTACTTTGAATTCCCTGTTCTTTGACCAAAGTGACGACTCTATATTCATTTCTCTTACTGACCCACAGAATTCCTGCCCAAAGTGACTATACATCTTTTAAATGCTTCAATTAGTCAATCAAACAATAATACATTTGGGGGAAATTACAATTGAGATGATTAGTTTCAGACTTTAAAAATACAGGGAAAATTTATAGAAATTTAAATTTAAAATGTAAAAATATACATTAATTGGTATATTTAATAACATAGACAATAAAAAGTACACTAAAATTAGATAATATTTATACCCCCTGTGTTTTTTAGAAAAAAGCTATAAAAACAGTGATAACATATTACTAGTGAGCATATTGGGATAAGAGTTGTGTCATGAATTATTCGCCAAAATGTTAAATAGCACTATCATTTTAGGAAAGCAATGTGACAACATGTATCAAAATTTTAAAAGAACACATACCCTTCAATTCAGCAATAGCAATATAATAATGACAATTAACATTTGCATAAAGCTTATTTTGTATCACCCATGTAGTCTAAACATTTTATGCAATTGGTACATTTAATCCTCATAACAATTCTCTGATGTATTTATTACTATTATTCCATTTTACAGATAAGAGAATTGATAACAAAATGATAAAGCACTTGTCTGAGAAAATGCTAAAGTTGGTTTGAATGCAGGAAACCCACTTCCAGAGTTGTGCTTCTAAAAACTTCATAGTTTTGCTTATATTTCACATGTAGGACTCTAGTCATAGAAAGAAAACTGAATGTTTAGCAAACCATTGTTATTAAGCAGAACTGATTCTGTGACATGATATATATATAAGAGAAAAATCAAAGTCCTGAACAAAGAAAATGAAACATCATTAATAAGAGTATCGAAGATACTTAGTACATCTAGAACATGGAATACTACAGAGCCAGCCATCATGATTTAGAACAATAATTGCTGTTTCGGAAGGATTTGAACAAAGTATTTTTGGGAGAAAGGAGTAAGAAACATTATTTTAAAAACCAATAAGAAAATGTATAGAGATAGATGATGATGCATATGATAGACAGATGATAGATATACGGATAGATAGAAGATAGATAGATCGATCGATAGATCGATCCATCTAGAAAGAAGAAATACAACACAAAACAGAAAGAAGGGATGGAGGGAGGAGAAATGGAAGGGAGTTAGGGAGGGAGGAAAAAAGAAAGGAAAAATATAAAACAGAAAGAAAAATGAAAGGATCTATCAACATGTATTAATCCTGGGTGATCTGGAAGATGTTGATTGGAGAGAATAATTAAGCACATAAGAAAAAATAAAACTGTTCAAAACTTTCTAGTTTATATAACATGATCTTATTCATGTAAAATGACATGTATGTGGGTTTGTAGAAAGAAAAATAGGAAAGTAAATGCAGTTAAATATCAATCCTTTCTATCAGAATTGAGAAAGCAAAATACCCATGAGATTCAGATCTTGGTGTTGAAGTTGGAGCATTTTCCACATACACTTTTATATTATCTTGTTCTCTTTTTTCTTTTTTCTTTTCCTTTTTTTTTTTTTTTGTCTTTTTAGGGCCGCACCCGCGGCATATGGAAGTTCCCAGGCTAGGGGTCCAATTGAATTGTAGCTGCCAACCTACACCACAGCCACAGCAACTTGGGATCCCAGCTGCATCTGCGACCTTCACCACAGCCCACTGCAACGCCAGATCCCCAACCCACTGACCAAGGCCAGGGATCAAACATCAAACCTCATGGTTCCTGGTCGGATTCATTAGGCACTGAGCCACGATGGGAACTCCTATTTTGTTCTCTTTCATATGTGTTACTTTAGCAATTTTAAAGCACCACATTAAACTCTGCTTTAAATATAAGTAAATGAAAATCTTTTAGAATAAATATATGCAATGAAAAAGCTATAGCCCTTGAGAAATCATGACCCATATATACCACTTCCCTAAAAAATTCTTTGACAGAACTACAAAATTTAGTCAAGAACAAATAGCCCATGACTAAAATAACAGTAGTAGTTGCATGAAGAAAATTACTGATTATAATGCTTTGATGTTACATAACACTAACAATTATCATGTTAATTACTATAAAAAAGCATTGTCACACTAGTATATTAATATGGCTTTATTATACCATCAAAGAGCGGGCTTTTTTAAATATTAAGGAAATCATCCTTTAATCAGAAACTTGTTTAAAAAGTCCACAAAAAATGAGTGCACCTAGCATCATTAGCACACAAAGTATGTATAATTTTGTCAATATAAGTAAACAACAGTCAATTTTCCCAATTCCAAATGAACAATAAAAAATACCAGCAAAACACTCAGGCTAATGGATCTGACTCTGATGTATGCCTTTGAAGGAAAATATAGACAGTTCAATCTCGTATATAGTTCCTAACAATAAATAATCAGTATTTTGCAGGAGTAAAAGAGAATCTCTGGAACATCTCTGTAGCATCTTCTTAATGTCCTTGCTATTTGTTGAGGGTCTCATATGTTCCACTTTCGTGCAGAAGATTTATGTGCTGTGTATGTATAAACAGAGTACAGGAGAGGTGTTTTGAAATTGCCATAGAAGTTAAATTCTTCCTGTAAATAAAATTTTTTCTTTGTATCTTTGGAAAGGCATCCTTTGTGACAGCTGAAAATTATTTCTGAACTCATATAAAAAGGTTGTCACTAGAGAGATATCTGATCAGACACCAAGAGCAGCTGACAAGCTTATCCACTCAGCTGTCAAAACCAAAACCATTTGAGAGTTTGGCACATTATGATGCCTTTTGTTACCCAGTAAGGTGGGATTTAAGTTTAGTGGGAAAGAGTTGTATCTACAGGGGCAAAAGCTGGCCATCTCAGTTGAAGAAAAGTGTAGTGTAGTACAAAGACTAGAGCTCTAAAAACTAAAAGACCTGGCTGGCATTACCAGTAAACCCCCTCTGTGGCTTTGGCTCAACCATTTAGCTCCCTTGTACCTTGCTTCCTTTACTGTATAACGAGGGATTTGTCAATATTTTTCTGAGTTTTAGTTTAAAAGAAAAGTTGGATCCTCAGGATGTTAATGGCAGCACCAAGCCAAATCAATTTAGGAAATGCTACTGATCCAATGAGCAAATGGTTTAATTCCAAAACCTGTTTCATTACAGATAATGCTGTTTTTATTCTTTTGCTCAGAGCTTTGGGACTTGACAGAATATAATCTGGGAAATATTATATTGATTGATATTTAATGCCCCTTCCAGATATAAATGTATATGATTTATTAATCCTTCAAAGTGAGTAGAAATGTTACATCACCATTATTTTTCATTAGAAACTTGACACACTTTTTTTTCATATTTAGCAATGTTCTGAAATAATATGGACTAAGGAAGAAAGCACTTTATCTCTTGTAAAGGACAGTTTTCTCTCTGAAACTTTTTTCTATTTATCTACTCACCAATTTTACTTAATATTTTTTGTACAAAAACACATTTCCTAGTATAACATATCAGTATAGCTATCAAAAACCTTTTTTTATATTCCATTAAGTAGCGACATATCTAATGTATTTTTCAAAATTTATATAAATTATCTCTTTGAAACTGCTATTGTGAATTATACAACTAGAGTGATGCTGCTCACCCACCCAACTAAAAATGACAGATTTTTTTTAATATAAATGGTTCCAAAGCAGTGCTCACAGGTATACTGAATATGTAAGAGTCCAAAATTAATTATATAACTGCCCTCTTGAAATTTTCCTGAGCCCAGAAGATACTGCCATAAAAGGAATGAACTTAATTTATACCAACTTTAAAATAATCTGGCTGTGACAGAGCATGACCAGACAGCTGCCTGTAGCCACAGCTCTACATTAGCTTATGTTTAATGAACTATTTTGGTTATATAATAAGAATTGCCCAGCTCCCTCAGACCTGTGCTATCTTGAGCAGCTTCCAAAGCTTTGAGAGTTTAAGCAAAGAAATAGTAAGAACAGAAAAAATAAACAGTCCCCCATAACTGCCACCTTCGGCACCAAACAAAAGGGTTGGGAAGGCATTACTGAGCTGACTTGGCTCTGCAGAACATATACTTGCTCAGAGTCAGGGCAACATACAGCAACTCTTCAGTTACACATTTTCCCTCTGTTTTCTGCTCTGTTAAGTTTTTATTTAAATGCAGAGATCTGACTGGAACATCACAGAATTGCTTTCCATGGAGTGGATATCCAATTACTATGACAATAGTCAGCAAAGAAAAATTAATTTCATGTGAAAAGTGACAAAGCTCAAACAGAATGTGACCTTGAATACAGATGTATTTATATTGGGAAGAAACTGCTCTTTCTTTTCCATCACTCAGATATTAGCTTTGTTACACAGGGAGTGTGCTTTCTTGTAATTTTATTTTGAGTTTTAAATATGTAAAAAATATTTAGGGACCTTATTTTTTCACATTAAATCCAAAAATTTTTCCTCAAAATATGGAAAACTTTAAAGTTGTTTTTAGACTCCCAGGCCATACTGAATATTTCCAATATCATTTGAAAGTCTTTTTAATTGGGGAACAAAAACATATCATCATAAGGTAAAAGTGAACATAGTTTGTTCTGGGAAGAGAAGGAAGCAGAGCTGATGCAAATATAAAAGGGTAGAGGGGAGGGGTTAGATCATATGAAGAACTGCTAGCAAAGTTTCGGGGTTTGTTTTTTATTCTAATGGTATTAAGCCATTGTAGGACTTATAAACAAAGTAGCAGGGTATTGATTCATCTAATGAAGAAATCACTTGGTCTGCAGTCTGGAAAACAGATGCTAGAGCATGGTTGGGTGATGGTATCTTGCATTAGTACAAAAATATTAGAGATGAGGGAAGTAAAGAAATTCAAAATATATTTTTAGTGATGTTGAAAGGTTTGCCCATTGTAATGTATACATGTAAGGATAACCTGACCCCCTTGCTGTACAGTGGGAAAATAAAAATAAAAAAAAAAAGAAAGAAAGAAAGAAAAAAAAAGAAAGGTTTGCCCATGGATTGGATACCAGGGAGTGAAGAGTTAGTTCTGTTAATTATGATACCTGGGACCATTCTATTTTAGACTCAGTGACAATATGGTTTTGAGGGGAATCATTAAACTGATAGATTAGAGACAGTTATAACACCCCTAGCTCTTTTTTCATTCAGTTGTAAATGCTCCCTACATCTCTATCCCTCTATAAAATGACCTTCATGTTGCCTTCCTACTTGAGAATGCTATGAATGTTGCACCCTGCAATCCATGTTACTTACTGCTCATTGTTTTCACGCAATCCCTTTCTCTGTCTTAATTGCATTACGCTACACTTGTTCCTATTGAATGTCAGTTCCATTTGTTTTTCATAACTTCACCAATTTATCAAAGTCAACTGAATTCAATCTCATCCTCCCAAGATGTTGACCTTCCCTTTTTCCCCTTTTTGTTCTCGTGTGTACTCCTAATGAGGTAAATTTTCTCCTCTATCATTTAGATTCTGGATTCTTCTTTCAGTATTGACCTCCACTATTCACTCACCTTTCCCATGGTCCATTGATAATCATGCTTTTAAAATCCCTTGCTTCCTATTGGTTTTGTCTGTGAAACAGTTTTAACTTTTAAGACAAAAGAAGTTATACTTACAAAAGGTATATTACAATCAATATTATACACAAAATTCTATGCTCAACACCATGGATTCAGGATAGGATTAATCAAACTTCATTGTAGAAGCATGAAGTTTCACATTGTAAATTTTGCCCATATGAACACACATTTCACATTATGGTATATCTTAAAGATGTTACGAAGTAAATTTACAAATATGCAATTTCTAGTTCTACAGGTAACTAGCATAGATGGGATGGCTAAAAAATTACATATATAAAATATTTATTTAAATCACACATATAAAACATTATATATTAAATATTCAAAATACATATTCAAAATGTTTTATTAAAACATATTTTGCCATATCACCTCTCATGCTGGTTTGACAATTTCCCCTTTGCTTTTTTTTTTGATAAATGCAAGCATAAACATAAAAACTAGCATTAAAATGGCTATTTTTCTTGCAGTACACTCAGTGTATTTACTCTCATTTCTCATCTTTATATAATATACAAATATATATGTAGTCAATATTAGGAAAATAATCTAATGTATAATGCCCTTCACTTACATTAAATACATGACCTTTAAATAATAGTTATTTTAATCTTGCAACTCCAATCTGCAGAGAATAAATGTCTAATTACATGGAGAAAATAATTAAAAATAAGCCTGACCTTTCTCTATGATTGTATATTGTATGTTTTTAATTAGAAAAAAAGTTAATATAAACCTGTGAACATAGATAATCATTTTAAAATATCAGTGTGTGTCCACCTTAATACAGTTTACTTTTCTGGATCAATGACTGCTTTCTATTCATTAATGTTAATATATCAAACTTTGTAAGAGTATGACATTTTATAGCAGTGAGCAATTCTTTTATTTGTCATTGTAAAATTAAACATGGAAGATTTAGTATTGAATGCTAAGAGAAATCTACCAATCCACCTAAAAGTACACCAAGAGCATAAATTAACACAGTACAGAGTTCAGTTTTTCTAATAATGCTCATATACAGTATATGAAAGTTTATTGCTAAGCCTTCTCAAAATTCCTCAACAATTTTGATATGTTAGAGATATATCACATATCTATAACATAGTTTATACATTCATGTGTTTGCCTTTAGGTATACGGCTTAACTGCAGCAATCATTTTGCTATGCATATGTATATCAAATCATCATATTAAATAATTTAAAGATATATAATTTTTATTTTAAAAAATAAAAGTGTAAAAAGATACATTTTGCCCTAATAGAAAACGTACATTATTTAAAATAGCATATACAAACTCTTCCAATGTTAGACTTAATCTTATATATTTCCTTTAAACAAATGAAATAATATATAAATACATCAACTACAGCTTATTAATAAAAAAGATAAATATATGTGACTAAAAACAGCATTTTTTTCTAATAAGTGTCTTTAACATAACAAAACAATGACTCTTCATAATGTTCTGTCCCTGAATCAATAAGATTATTTCCTTTTCCTTACGTTCCCATATTTTAGAAATAAAAACTTTAAATTTATCAATACAACAGGGTAGCAATAGTGCACTATAACATGCCTATGATAAACCATAAGGCAGAGGAAATATCTAAAAATTCTAAGGATGAAATCTTAATTCTTTTTATTTGATCTTACCTATGTCATTAATCACCAATATTGGGAATATACTTAAAATAATAGTATGTCAATTATTGTATCCACAGTTCAGAAACACTTTGGAAAAATTCTTATTATAGGAATTTTCATATATACACAATAATAAATGTCTCAATTTTATGACAGGTTTTATAAATTATTTTGAATATATAAAATCACGTCACCTTCAAAATATCAGCTTGTGAAAACTTATTTTAATCGAGTGAAGACTTCATCATTAAAAGTCTTGAAATAATTACTTGAAAAATATATTTTTGAAAGCAGTCATTCAGAAGAAGTCAACTGGTTCTAGAAAGTGTAATGGTTGTCTTTATGAAAAGTCATTCATCTTAAAAAGGAATGCCATCCAAAGTTGAAAGTAGTGATCATATAAAGGAAACAATTATGGAAGAAAATTATTTTGGGTGACACAATTTGCTCATCATAATTTGAGTAACTTATTTGAAAACAGTACTCTGTTGCTTCATCAAGTAGTAAAGAAAAAGTATTAGAAAGTTTTCATGGTATATATTTCAAACTTAACACTTTTTAAAATGATAGTTGTGACACTTATATCTTCCTCAAAAATGCTGGATATGCTAATTAGAAATGTATCAGTATAATTTTGGTAAAATATTAAGAAAAACAGGAAGGTCAAAAGGTTGATGGAATGTTCTATATCTGTACTGTCCACCTTAACAGTCCCTATCAACACTTTTGAAATTAAAGTTAAAATAATTAATATTAAATAAAATTAAAAATTCAGTCACTTAGTTTCATTACCAACTTTTAAAGTGATCAATAGACAGATGTTGCTACAGTCTATAGCACTGGACAGTGCAGATATAGAGTGGCTCCATCACTGCAGAATTTTCCATTGAATAGCATCAAATAGGACTTTCTGCATATCTTGAATTTTCAAGTAAATATCTATTTATCTCCATATTTCCCTATAAAGTTCCATACACAAAACGGTATGAAATTAAATAATATGATGTCTTCTGAAGAGTGAAAGTGATTAAAAGGTATTCAGTTTGGATGTAATGCCTTTTCAGAAGGCCAAATGAAAGCAATGCTAACCCTAAATATCGGTGATTTCTAAATTTGTCACAGTAAAGAAATAATCATCTACATTAAAAGACTGATATTCATACTACCAACTGATAATGCTAACTAAATTTTAGGTTCAATCTTATATATTCTAAATTTAGGGATGTATTTATAAAAAAATATTAATAAAAGTCCTCTAACCAATGTCTTTTGCTGGGAGGAATATGAACAGGAATTACAAAGTTTCAGTGATGAAATGAATGCTTCTACAGACAAACACAATTTCAGTCTGTTTTAGTATCTCCTCACCCCTAGATAAAAATGTTGATTAAACACTCTGTTTCAAGTTAGCCAACACTAAATATTAACACTCTATGTACAGTATGCAAAAGCTTCTAGATAGAGAGTACCACTCTCTAGAGTTAGCCAATAAATTAGCAAATATATATATAAACTCTGACCTTTCAGGGTAAGGAAGAAAGATAATTTGCTTAAGGCTGACTCTTTAATTTGAGATCCTTTGAAAACTCTGAATCACCCATTTCACCAGCCTATTATCATATTCAAAATATTGGAAGTAATTGGAGCATCTTATAATCTGTGAATTTAACACAGAGTGTTTTATTCTTCAAAGGAATGACAGAAAAATACACTTCTTTTATTTACAGCCACATCTTTTTAAATATAGAAATCATTTGGGTCTTTTTCTCAATTCAGTGGTGGGTCTATTCTTTTCACATGGTTAAGATGGTAAAACATGTTGAATGTTTTTGATTAAAAGTCTTAGAAATTTATTTACTAACATATATGTTTATATATGTAAGGGATGGAATGAAAAACAAATAAAAGTAAGGATTTTCTGATGATGGGAAAAAGAGTAAGAGAGAGTGGATAAATAGACTGGATATGAATGGTAGCTCTATATATTCATGGCCAGAGTGGAGATAAAAGTTAGAATCTACAGAGTGGTCTGAAATGTATGGTCACTTCAAAACCAGGCAGAGGATCATAAAAATACTGAAGATGAAGACAGTTTCAGAAAAAAACAATAAGGGTAAGATATACACTTCACCAAGGGGAAATGACAGGGCAGTAGGTGTGAGTGGACACAGGAACAAATTATAGAAAAGAAGCTAAGAGTTTTAGAAATAAGGGATTATGATGATAAAATAAGGTAATAGTTTTAGCAATAAGGGATTATGATGCAAGTGTTATTGATTTGAAAGTATATAAAGCCTCAAGCAATCAATGACATGCTCACAAATTAATGCCATTAGAAATCATCAACAATCTAGCTTTTGTTATGACTTGAAACATTAAAATACCTGGTGCCCACCAGATTTTTCTTCATTTCATCCTTTGTCAGTCACCAAGTAAATTATTTAAAATATTTTTTCATACTAATTCACTTTCTTCTCATAAGGCCAACATCCCATTGATGTCCTCAGTATCTCTGTTCCCAATTACTGTGACAGCTCAGCATATTCCCACTTGTCCCTTCTTTTTCCCCAGCCGCTATTATACCGTTAATCTCATTAGTGTCCAATGGAAAAGAACAGAATGGCTCCAGTGACAAGTAAGATCTATTTGAACTATACAACCGTGTTACTGATGCAAAATCTCTTTCAAATTATCCACCATACTAACCATGATTAACTTAGGTTTCTCCAGTTATACCAGGCTTAAAATGGGCACCAAATCTTTGCACATGATAGTACACTGACTTAAGACTTTCTCTTTGTTTCTCTTCCTTAATTTCCCAAAATTACCTGAAAAAGAAAGCACAAAATCTATTTCCTCCTTAAACCAATTATAGTGCTATTTACATGGTAGCCTTTCTAAATCAGTGTCTTTAACCTTTAGACCAAAGATCTAAAGTGAGAGGCTGAGTTATTGAAAGGAATTACAAATTTATGAGTATACAAACTATTGTCTATAGACTGCATAAATGAACATCATGCAAAAATTATATGACTATTAAAAATACATAGATAATTTTATGGATATATAGTTATAACTTCTTTAAAACATTTCATTATTATTTTTACTTAATATTTATAATGCAAAATAATGGTCTTTCACCTCACTGCTTAGATGAATTTCATCTCTTTTTCATATTACAAGAATGTAGATTCTACTATTAACTATTTCATATTAGCTAAATTTTTTGTCTATAAATTCAGTACAGTGTTTCTGAGGTAATTTTTTTTTTTTTTGTCTTTTTTCCATTTCTTGAGCCACTCTTGCGGCATATGGAGGTTCCCAGGCTAGGGGTCCTATTGGAGCTATAGCCATTGGCCTACGTCAGAGCCACAGCAACGCAGGATCAAGCTGCATCTGTGACCCACACCACAGCTCACGGCAATGCTGGATCCTTAACCCACTGAGCAAGGCCAGGGATCGAACCCACAACCTCATGGTTCCTAGTTAGATTCGTTAACCACTGCACCACGACAGGAACTCCGCAGTAAAATATTAATGAATCATTTTTTTCCCCTATAGATAAAACCTCATTAATCTTGAGGTTTGATGCTTTGGGCAAGAAGTGATGAATTTCTTTTTGCCTTGTGTATTAAACAATCTATAGCCATTAGTTTTTCTATGAAAAATATTTTCTTGGAGAAAAGCATATCTGACAAGAAACCTAGATACATGAGATTATATGAGATTATATCAAACTTTACTAGCCTATAAAAACAGATTATTAAACTATAATCATAATATGATCTAGGCAATATGTGCCAATATTTGCAATATTTTCAACTTGATGTTACCGGATTCTCAAATCTACCCATTATTCCTTTTTATTTTAAATTATAGAAATGGTTTTATATTTAAGTGACCTTACCAAGGTCTACGTGTGGTCTGATAACTGAAAAAAAAAATCACAAAAATATAAACAACTCCAAATCCTTTTGAGTGATAAAATTTTACTATTATTATGCTGGTCTTTAAAATACGATATGTGGGGGTCATTTCAATTTTTAAAAGCATACAAATGATATTAGCTGAGAATGTATTATGTGAGGAACAGTTTAAAATATATTAGTCAGCATTTTAATGGAGAAAAGTGAAAGATGTAACAACATATTCCTATGTCCTTAAAATATTTGCCATGAAAGGCACCACATCCAATAGCCTGTGAAATTTTACATGACTAAAGAATCTTTAAAATTGAAATTGTTGACAAAATAATAAACCCAATATAAGTAGCCAGATCAATGTGGATCAAGTTTTTGAAATGAAAACCTCAATTCTACTCAAGATCAGAACCTACACTTAGATAATTTCAGATATGGAAAGAAGAAATGGGATGATCAGCTCCCTATTCCTATCGGATGATATTCCAGAGAAACAATTTCCCTTGTGATTTTATAGAAAAAAAATAAAGATAATGTATTCAGTCATCTTGACTTTGGTTAAGACTCTAGGCAAGGAGTTCCCATTGTGGCTCAGCAGTTATGAACCTGACTGGTATCCATGAGGAAGCAGGTTTGATCCCTGGCTTCACTCAGTGGGCTAAGGATCCGGCATTGCCATGAGCTGTGGTGTAGGTCACAGATGCGGTTCAGATCCCTCCTTGCTCTGCCTGTGGCGTAGCCCAGCAGCTGCAGGTCCAATTCAACCCCTAGCCTGGGAAAGTCCATATGCTGTGGGTACAGCCCTAAAAAGGAAAAAAAAAAAAAAAAAAAGACACTCAGGCAAGACTGGACTTGTCTTTAGAAAGGTATCTCAATCGCCAAAGAAAATAAATCTAAGACCTCTTCTATTGAGAGGGAGTACAGAATTAGGATAAAACCTGTAGTTTGTAAAAAGGGACATAAACTGTTGTCTGACCACTATCCCAAAAAGCACTTCTGTGCTTTATTCACTAGAGAAAATATTCTCCACCGTGTACCTTACTTTTGAATTATTTCTCTTAAGAGATGAGTATCAGATAAAGTGACATGTGAAAACAAAAGGAAAGCCTAGTTCAAGTGAAAGACTTTCCTATTATTTTAGATAAAAATTTTCTAATATCTATCTAATATCATTGACTGGTATCTCAACTAGAATATTCGTTTCCAACCCTAACCAAAATATAAATTACATCCAATAGAGCTAATAGCATTGCTAGTTAGTTATCAAGATAACTATCTTGATTTAATAATATTTTTAAAAAGTTTTCTCTGAGAGATTTTTTTCCCCATGAAAAACATAAAATTTTCTTGAAAATTGTGTCAACACAGAAATACAGCCAAAGAAATCAACAAGAAATTATTAATTTGAATGGAAAAAAGTTAACCTGATTTGTTTAAACAACAAACAATTTTCACTCACCTTTTTATAGAAAGATTATAGTAAATACTTATGTAGCAACTTAGTCATGATAAAGTAACAAGTAAAAAACTGAGGAAAGAGGACATTTCATTAATTCCTATTTATGAATGATAATCTAGCTGGATATACAGATTATAGAAAAATGATGGCAAAGAGCAAATAATTGTGTTTGATAGTTTTCTCTCAAGTAGCTGTCTGGTTAACAGAATGTTAAACACGGAATTATTTGCTTTAAAATTTGATGTTGAAAAAAGTTTTCTAATGTATGTTTTTCTTTCTCTTGGGTCTCAAGGCAATAGTGATGAACTGCAAACTCTAGAGTTGGACAGATTTAAGTTTAAATTTAGGCTTCACCCTTTACTCCATGTCTAAACTTACAAACTATACTTTTATTTCTTACTCAGTAAAGGTCTAAAGTAAATATTTCTGGTCAGCTAGGACTGGGGTATGTGGTAGGGAAATGTGAGAAGACATAAGTTGGTAGAGAAGCAGTTCAAAAATAAAGGTTGTACCATTCTGAATTTGTCAGTGTTGCCTGGGTACTACTTCCTAGTCTTTGAAAAAAGAAAAGATCATGCAGAATCAAGCGTGTAAGTTAGACGTGTCAATCACATGTCACTTCTATTCATCTCCCATTGGTTGAAATTTAACTATATGAGCACACCTAACTGTAAGGTAGGGCGAAATGCTGTTTGTGGCTAAGGAGAAGAGAAAATAGATTTATTGAATAGCTGGAAGTCTCTGTCACTTACCTACAGTATAGAGCTCTACTGCAGATTGAATGACATAAAGTTTAGGATTCACTATATAGAGTTAAAACAATATTTGCTATTATTATTAATGCCAGTGTTACCATTCTGAACTTCATTTCTCATTATAGAGATTTCAGGTTGTGAAAGAGACTGTAAATTGGTTAAATATTTACTCTTTCCCAGAGGGAGCCTGAAAATTTTCTTTCTAACACTCTGATACAATTTTTATATTCTGATGTCATGAAAAGAGAATGAACTTAGGAGTTATACTGAGAGACTAAACTTCTATTTTCCTACTTAAAACCTGGGCAACTACAAATCAATAAGTGGTGACTGAATAGCTATAAATATTCACCTTGTACTTGCTTTAAGAACAGATAAATTTAAAGTTTGGTTGGATAAACATTAAGCAATGACAATATTTTTAATGAGTCCAATTATAGTGATAAATTCAGAGTGAATATAGTCAATGTGAAATGTAGACTACAGTAGGTGACATCAAGCAGAATGGTTATTATGCTAGCCCAGGCAAGAAATAACAGGAACTTGAACTAGAGCTATGGCCAAAAAAAAAAAAAAAAGAAGAAAAATACATTTGACCAACCTTTAAATGTGAAGTAACAGTACCTGATTGATAATTAAAATTTGGGAAACTAAAGAAGAAAAAATATTCAAAGGTATTTTCAAGATTTATTACCCAAAGGAGATGTAATATTATCTGAGCAGAGAACATGTGAGAAAAAGTACATTTCATAGAAAAGTAATAAGTCTTAGGTATATACATTTGAGTTCCCTGTACTAATTACATTGAAAATGCCTTGATTGTAGTTAAAAACAGTGTGCAAAACAGAAAACTTATGGTTGGAGATAAAGATTTCTGAATAATGAACATAAATGTGAACTGCTAGGTAAAAACGAATCATTAAAAAAAGCAAAGAAAGAAGCTTAGGAAGTGACTAGAGGAACTCATTAGAGGCAAGAGATGAAGTGGGAGAGCAGCAATGACACAGAATCAAAGGATTATAGACACAGGAGGAGGAAACAATCAACAAAATTATCAACTGATTTTTTAATATTAATTCGTTTGGTGAGGTATTTGGAAATGCCAATTTCATGAGGACCAAACCAACTATAAGTCCAGATTGCAGTTAGTTGAGAAATAAAAGAGATCAGAGAAAATAGATACTGTAACTGCAGACAAAATACTCAGTAACCTTCTTGGTAAGGAGAAAGAAAAAAAGTAGAGAAGTAACAAGAAACAGGTCAGAGATTTCATTTTTAGGGTAGAGGATAGCTCAATATGTTTGAAAATTGTGATGAAGGAATTCAGTAGGAAAGAGATTTACATTATAACAGGAAAAAAAGGCAATGTGAAAACCACAAGCTTGCAAAGGAGATGAAATAATGCATCTACTAAGACAAGGTGAAATCAGGAACATTCTATGGAGGATGAAAGTGAAGATGAGGAAACCCTGGCTTATTTCTCAAAGATGAACAAGGTTACATGTGTCAGGTGAAGATAGTGAGTTTCAAGGTGCATATTTTACTTACTCATTTATTCAAAAAATATTCTTTAAATGCTAAGTTCTAAACAATAAGATAGGAATTGGGAACACAAAATTGAATTCAATGTTCTTCCTAACTTCAAGGTGCTTACTTTTGATAGGAAAGACACATAAGGAAGGCAGTGATGAGGGAACAGAATGATAAACACTGTGATGGAGATGAAGACAGGATACTTCTTAACAGAAAAGGAGCTCTAATGTAATACAGGGGAGGATAGAAGAAAGGACACTTACTGAAGGAAAGAAAGCTAAAGATGAGTCTTAAGACTGAGTAGTCTTTAAGTAGGCAATTAAAGAATTAGGAGGGATGTTCTTGTTAGGGAAAATAGCATGACTGAAGGAAGAATTAGAAAACAGAATAATGAATTCAGAAATGAATTTGTTTACATGGCTGGATTTGAGAAATTGAAGAAATTCATAATTACCGGTACTCAAGTCAAATTGCAAAGCTAAGCAATGCAGTTAAAGTTGTATTTTCAGATAAGTTATGGTTAGCTATGTTAATATTTAAAATGTGAAGATAAGGCGTTCCCTCTATGGTGTAGTGGGTTAAGAATCCAACTGCAGTGTCTCGGGTTGCTGTGGAGGTACAGGTTTGATCCCTGGCCAAGCACAGTGGATTAAAGGATCCAGCGTTGCCGCAGCTGTGGTGTAGGTCACAGCTGCAGCTCGGATTCAGTCCCTGGCCTGGGAACTTCCATATGAAATGGGCATGGCCACAAAAAAATAAAATAAAATAAAATGTGAATGTGGGCTCATTAGATTTCCATTTAAGAAATAGTACTCAGATTCAAGGAAGACGATGAACTGCCAGAGGCAGAAGGACTACTTTGAACATTTTTACCTGTAAAACTGAGGTGGAAAATAGATGAAAAAATATTCTAAGAGCTATTTAGGAACTGAAGCTTCATCGGGCCTGGAAAGGGAAAGAAGTTTCTTAATGTGAACCGTAAGTCTTCAGTGGATAGTGGTACCAATAATAAGACAGACACTACAGAAGGCTGAATTGGGGAGGAAAATGATTTGGTTTTGAATTTTTGTTAATGCTTCAATCAGAGTTCAACCAGAGAAGCAGAACCAGGAGCACAGACACACACACACACACACACACACATTATAAAGAATTGGCTTATATTGTAAGGACTGTAAATGGCAAAGCAAGGCCAAGATCTATAGACTTTTCTTTCCTTTTTTTAATTTATTTTTTTCTTTTCCCTTTTTAGCCACCCTGTGGCATATGGAGTACCCAGACCAGAGATCCTCAACCCACTGTGCCAGGCCAGGATCAAACCTGTGTCCCAGCACTCCCAAGACGGCGCCAATCCCGTTCTGCCACATTGGAAACTTCTAGGCTTTCCTTTCTAAAGTTTAAATGAATTGAGTTTATTTACATACTGCAGGTAAAAATCTTTGGAAAGTCAGAAGGAGTAGGGGAGACTGGTGGAAAAGAATGTAGCAAAACAGGGACCTGAGTAAGGCAGTGGAGAACCAGAAGGATTTGGACAACTGCAAATGTCCCCTCGTAGTGGAGGTAGAGGGAAATAAAAATCCTCGGATTGAAAGGTTAGTGGGTACCCATGTCTCAGAGACAAAAACATTTACCAATAGATACATTCAAGTAAAAAGAGTAAAAGAACTTAAGAAATTTTCTTGGCAATAGGCACAGAGGTTATAATTTAGTTTTAATAATAGTAGTAGGTCACTTGCAGTCAGAAAATAAACAGAAAGGATATAGTGGGAAATTGGACCAGAGTTTTCTATTTAGATGGGGATATAAAATGACGATATTGCCATTAATTCCACTCCCAATGCCATGTTTTTAGCCCACTGTATTAGTTTTGCACTACAGGGGCAAGAAATGTGCACTATATTGCCATTGTCACAGCAGTAGAGACATAAAGGTAGTGGAAAGATCAGTTTTTTCCCTATCCAGTAGCCCTTACCTTATCAGAATTTTGATTGTCAGCACAGGGAGTTATTAACTCAACAATTCATTCTGCTGCACATAGGTTTATGTAGGTCCCAAATGCGCCCAGCATATCCTGTGGGCCACTTATCTCAGGGAGACTTTTGAAAATTAAGAAAATCAATCAATATGTAGGTTTCATGTATATTTAGATTTCACAGGGAATAATGTTATTATGAAATCAAAAAAAGAGAAGGAAGTAAGATAGGAAGGATGATAAGAAGGGGGCAGTAAAGGAAGGGAGGAGTAGGGATGTACTATAGAATTCCTTTTTTTTTTTTAAATAATTGTATTTTATTTTATTTATTTATTTATTTATTTATTTTTGTCTTTTGTCTTTTTGTTGTTGTTGCTATTTCTTGGGCCGCTTCCGTGGCATATGGAGGTTCCCAGGCTAGGGGTTGAATCGGAGCTGCAGCCACCGGCCTACGCCAGAGCCACAGCAACTCGGGATCCGAGCCACGTCTGCAACCTACACCACAGCTCACGGCAACGCCGGATCGTTAACCCACTGAGCAAGGGCAGGGACCGAACCCGCAACCTCATGGTTCCTAGTCGGATTCGTTAACCACTGCGCCACGACAGGAACTCCAGAATTCTTGGTATGCATGTTAATTTTAAAAATACTAATACATAATAAAAACAACATTGTATTAGTTTCCTAGGGCTGACGTAACAAATCTCCACAAACCAGGTGGACAACAAAGTTTTCTCAAATATGTGGAATCCAGAATTCCAAAATCCAAGTGTAAAAATGGCCATGATCTTTCTAAAGGCCCTAGGGAAGAATCCATTTTTGCCTCTTCCTAGCTTCCAGAGGTTGCCTGAAATTCTTGGCATTCCTTGGCTTGTAGCTACATCATGCCAATTTCTGTCTCTACTTTCACATGACCATCTTCCTTTTGTATGATTCTTTGTCTGTCTCCAAATGTTCCTTTTCTTTATCTTAGAAAGATACCAGTCATTGGATGTTGGGTCCACCCTAATTTAATATGACCTCATATTAACTTGATTACATGAACAAAGATTCTATTTCCAAATTAGGTCACAGGAACCAGGATATAGGGTATGAACATATCTTTTGAGGGGGTATAATTAAATCCACTACAATAAATGTTTATCATGGGGGAAAACTGCTCTATCTTAAATTATTTCACGTTCTGAAATACCGAACTATCATTTCTTCCTAGTCATAACCCAATAACTTAGTTTGCTCATCTATAAATTTAGAATACTATTAATTTCTACCTTCTCAGGTTACTGTGAGGACTGAGTTCATTAAAGATGCCTATGTTTAGAACAGCCCCTGGAGTTAGCAAGCACTTTGTAGGTGTGAGATGGGCATCCTTGAAACACCTGCTAGTCCCTCCCACAACAATGATCCTGTCAGGACTTCACCCTGAAGAAATGAAGAGATTAGCTAAACCTTATTGCCCACACAGTGTGGGAAGGAGCCAATCTATTAGTGAGACAGCACTAATTAAAGTATTTTTATCATGTTTCCCCTATTGTTTCTGCAACTTACTCTATAATTGGACAATTTACTCTATTAGACAATGACCTTGGGCATTATGGTTGGTTTTTGCAGCCCATTCTCAGTCAATTTCTAACAGAAGCAGGTGAACTCTCTTAATTGGTATGCCTGGGGAGAAATATAAACATGTCAAACGAACAATCATCAGGTAATACACCGTGTTGGATGACATTCACTTTCTGCTCTGCCAACTGCCTTTCAGGTAAGCTCAGTAACAAAGCAGGACAACTTTTCCTTTTCAGTATGGAGGTAAGATTAGCTCACTTAAAATGTATAATAGGGGAGGAAGGAAGCCTGAGGTGAACATGATAGGCTGGCAGTATCAATCCTTACCTAGTAAGTGCTATTAATAGACAAGCCGAGGTTGTAGAAAACCATAGATGTGCTACTTGAAGTTTTAGTCCCATATGTCAGTCAAGAGTCTCTTCATTTATAACTATCACTCAAATAAATTTACTGAATTTCTCCCCAGCCATTAGCCGGATTAATTGGTAATGTTATTTTGCAAAGACTCAAGCTGGGAAAGTCTATTAGAGCATTACCTTAAACCTACATCATTATGTGTGCTAGTTTGTTTGTCTGAAGTACCTATGCATGGAAAAAGAGTGAGTTCTTCCACTGTCTTGTGATCCTAAAGATCTCCCTAACCAAACAACGAATCTCAATATTATGAGTAATCCTCTTTTCTACAAGAGCTTCACTGTGTAGAAAGAATTAACCAGGGAGCTGGAATAAGCACAGTGAATCCCAGTCCTGTGTAAAGTGGGGTTAGTTTGACAATGTGCCTTATAATCCATTGACAGCAGCCAGATGTTTGAATCCTTGAATACTGAATTTAGGGAGGGAGTAAGAGGAAAAGGAGGCCAGAGTTAGTCCCAGTATTTTAAGTAGGAAAAGAGAAAACTGTAAATCTTCCAATTTTCTGTCCTAGCTGTCATAATCACATTTTCATCAGAGACTTAGATCTGTGCTTCTCAAATCTATTAGCTCATTAGCATCACCTGCGGGCATTGTGCTTGACCTTGTGCTACCTAAACTGTACCTGGGCCAAATAAATCAGAACTGGGTGGGGTAGGAGAGGGTGGCTGCTGCACAGGTAATTTCTTAATCGCCCTGAAGTAGTCTAGCTTTCCAGGAAGTATCCCCTTGAAGTAGCTATGAACCACTGACTGACATGGCTAAGTTTCATATTTTAGGTGCTTCATGTTTGTCATCTTCCACAGCTGTTCCTTGTTATTTCCCCAATTTGTAGCAATCACTACTCAGTGTTAATGAGGTTCTTATGTTGAGAAAGCACATGTTCTTTTTCATTTTCCCTTTCTTCTCCTTCGGAATTTCTAGCATTTTTTTGTATGGGTATTAACTTCTTGACCTTTCTAAGGTATAAGCACATTAGGTTAGTTCAATGATAGCACTGATAACAAAAGAATCCTATTTCTGTGTAATTGTCTAGAAAACAACACAAATATAGGTAATGCTCTTTAGAATCCTGCACTGATAATAACTGAAATACAACCAAACCCCGTTAGCTTGAAGAAGGGTTCAATCTATATTCACATTAGCAACAAATTGGGTTTTCTAGCCATAATTATATCAAGTTTTCCTAAAGCATGCCCCTTTTTAATGCTTTAACACCCCTTTAGATGTCAGATCACTGCTCTAGAAGTCAGATTATTGCTTATCTTTTAAGAATTGTGAGTAGTTTCATAGGGTCAGAAAGCCTGGAACAATTCAGCAACTTCAAACACAAGAGAATTGTGTATTAGTCTGTTTCCAAAAGGACAATGGCCTGAGGAATAATGAGCATTATAAATAAAATGCACTTCTACAGCAGTGTAATTTCAATATTTATTCATTTATTTCCACACCAGAATGGGAAAGAATCCTATATTCATAGCCAATAGCAACATACATATTTCTCACATTATAGCTTCCCAATGTCGCAAACAATGCTATTTTCAAGAAAACATTCATTTGCAAATCTGGCAGGCTTTGTTATCTATTTCTAAGATATTTTTAGCAACTTTTAAAACTATAAGACAGGTGCACTTATTATGACAACACTGTCTATCTGCCTGATCAGTATTTTAAAAAAACAAATAAATACACATGTTACTATTTGAAATGAAGTAGTGTAAACTTTATAAAGAGATGGACTGATAGTTTAACCACTAATACTACAAAAATTATCATGAGCTGAAGGTTTCTTAAGAGCAGGCCTAAAGATAACTTCATTTTGTGGCACTTCACCAGATCAGAACATTGATTTGATTTCTTTCATGTGTTACACTATTGATATCAGAGTTACAGAATCAATTTATAGGTGGCCCCACAGACCACTTTGTTAAATTTATGAGTAGCTATTTAGGATCAATAGTTGGAAAGTCAATTTTCTTCTATTCTGTTTATAATCAGTGTATATGTTTTGTTTTGTCTTGTTTTTTGCAGTATTGTCTAACCCACTTGCATATACTATAAACTTCCAATCAAGCCCCTCCATGGCAACCATAATTTTGCTTCTAGACAAAAGAAAAGCAACAACAAATGGTTTCCTTTTACCACTGCTCCCATTAAATTAACTGGCAAAGGTCATTCATACATGTTCTAAAAGAGTGGGGTGATTTTCATCTCAACTCACCATTGAAGGGAGAGTAGAGAGGATTTAATTGCAAACATAGGAATAAAATGTCAGCAGCAACTAAAAACTTCTGGATATTTAACTCAAATGTTATAGGTTTCTTATTGTGGAGCCTCTCCTGCCTGTCAGCCAATAAATATGTATTAGATACCCACAACTTCCCAAAAGTAATTAAAAATTAAACAGATTTCTTCATCTCCTGGGCCTACAGTTCACCATAAAATCAAAATCATCAAAATTCATTCTTATTCACTTGGTTCACTAATATATTCAATTCAATCCTATAAATATTTATAGCATGCTGCTTTCTACTGTCGGAAAGTTTACAGTCTTGTGTGAAAGATAACGCAAGCACATATAGCTAGCTACCCAAATGAGCTAAGCGTCATGAGACAAGCATGAATGAAGAACTATGGTTCAAAGTACAAGCAGTGATTCTCTTTACCAGAAGCCCATATGCCAGAGTAGGTACCAATGTAGGTCAAAATGTAATTGAGGATACATAAGTATAAAGAGACTACATGTGGCCTGTAAGATGGTAAGATGAACTGACTTATGCCAAAAATGTCATGAAGTATCTTCTACTTCTGGCCATAATAGAAAGCTTACATCAGACTAGCCCTCCATTTCTAAACAATACAAAGTTGGACAAAATAAATGAAACAATATTTTAATGTATTAGACTACAGGCAGCATAGAACCGAGTGAAGGAAAACTGGTAAAAGGAGTTACACCATCCCCTTATTTTTCTTCCTGGAAGCACTTTGTATCTTTCCCAAGATAAAGGGGAAGAAAGCCTGAAAAGAGAAGCACAAAAAGAGAAAGGTAATCTCACTGAGATGAGAAGAGGGAGATGTACTGAGAAGGAGCTCCAGAAATCTCCATAAAAGTCACCCTTGCATCAGTATCAAAATACTAAACTGCCTATGGAAAAGGTAATTAAAGAAATAGTTTATTTCCTCCTAGAGGTATGGATTACACAACTGTGTGTATTTGTTAAAACTCACAAAATTCTGCACTTGATATAGACACATTTCACTTTCTGTAAAATATATCTCAATTTTTAAAAAGTGGTGACATGATCCAGATCACCTTTTCATGAGATCACTCTGGCTGCTTTGTTCAAATTACATGGAAACAGGGAGAAGAGGTAAGTGCCTGTTGCAGTTAAGTCAATGAGAGATGGCTTGACCTGGACCAAGGTGTGATCAGTGGACTTGTTATCAGTTCTGAATATACTCTGAATCTAGAACCATGGATTTACTGGTGAATTAGAGAGAGGTGGGAAACAAAGGAAGAAGTCAAAATGACTCATAAGTTCTGGTTTGAACAAATACAAGGATGAAATAAACATGTAGTGATATAGAAAAGAATATGAGTGAAGCACGTTGGAGTGAAAAGTCAGGAATTCAGTTTTAGAAGTGCTAGAAGAGTTGGCTGAGATCATCAAGGGACTGCATGTAGGTAGAAAAGAGAAAGAGTCATGGTCTGATCCCTGGGACACCCTCAAAATAAAAAGCCATAAAGCTGAGAAGGAGCCATGAAAAGAAACTGAGATAAACTGGTGAGTGAGGCAGGATAAATTTTGAGACAATGGGATGTCCTGGCTGCCGTGTTAATCATTTGTCTTTTGCAGCCCAGAGGTCAACCACTCCCCATAAACTAGAGCCTTAGACTTTGAAACACATTCCAATCTCTTCTGTTAAAACAAAACAAACACCTCTCCACTATTCACTCCAACTATAAACCTCGTTCTTTTATCACCAAAGAAAAGATTTTAGAAAGAGTTGTCTTTTCTTCCACACTTCCCACTCACTTCTGAACCCTCTCCAAACTGGGTTCAGCCCCTAGTGCTTTGAAGAAGGCTTTCATTAATGTCACCAATAAAAGAAAAGCTTCGAAATCCAAATTTTACGTTTTCCTCTAGATCTGGTTTGATTTGATCTCTCCAGGGAATCTGCTATCCTCCACTAACTCTAATTTTCAAGAATCACACCTTCCTGTTTGTTTGCTTTTCCCCTACCTTTCTGGATTTTCCTTGTTAGTCTTCTTTTTGCCCTCATCTTCTGGTCTTTAAACGTTGAAATTTCTCAAAGCTTATTCATGGGCTGTCTAATCAATCCACATTCAATCTTTAAGCAGTCCCATTCATGTCAGTTGATATAAAAGAATGATTATTTTCCAACTTACCTGAGTTCAAATATCAGTTCTGCAGGATGATTCACTAGCTTTGCAATCATGGCAAGGGTTTAAGCTCTTATTGTCTCAGTTTTTCCATTTATTGTAAAATGGAGATTTTAAGGGTACTTACAGAGATAATGATGTTACTAGGATGAAAAGAGTCCATATTTATAAATCACTAATACAAATGAACATAACTAGAATTACCACTTGTAAGCAAATGGTTATTCATTGTTTTTCTATGGGCTAGACTTCCTCTCTGAGCTATAAACCTATATATACCAACATTACATTTTAATCTTAACTTAGATTTCTCAATGTCTCAAATTCAACATGTCCAAAACACAACTAATGATCTATTTCCCAAAGCCTTATGTCCAATGCATCCCCGCATGTACTGATTATACTCTTTACATACTTCTTGGTTCTATCTCCTTTTCAACAAGTTCTGATGAACCCACCAGACTATTCTATTCTAATTTCACCTCTACTTTCCACTATTGCAATAACTACTTAAATTTTACAGAATTCTTAATTAATATTAAAAATAGAAATTAGACTTAAAATAAAAAAACATAAATATCCTTTATTAAAAGATAACCCCAAATCCTCAGCAGTTCCCCAGACTTTCTTACAAATAGGAAATAAGAGAGCTGGAGGCCAATATTCAAGGGCTGATAAAATGACTGTCTTTGTCTTACAAATCTCTATGGAACCTGAACTGCAAATCTAGAAAGAAATCAAGATTCAACTATCTTTACCAGTCCCCTGGCCAGTATACTGAAGCAAATGCAATAGTTTCTTATTTTGCCTCAACGCATCTGTTGTTTCTTCTATTCTCCATGCTGTAGCGAGAACAATTTTCTATTTATGTTCCTTAAACTTAGCAAAAAATTCTTCATGATTTATTATAATTCAGGGAAAAGGACAAATATCCTAACATGGCTTACAAATCCCTCTGTGGCTGATTTCTTCATGGTCTTATTTCTACTCATCTCAATTTTAGCATTCTCTTGCTTTCAATAAATTCTTTAAACAATATATGCTTCCTTATACAACACAGCATTTGTTCAGCCCCTTTTATTCCACTTATTTAATTCTTACTCCGCATTTGGAGTTCAACTCAATAATCATTTTCTTAAAGCTTTTCCTGTCTCCAAATGTGGTAAAATCTACCAGTTCATGCAGACTTCTCAATATACACTTCTCCTTACTGCATATATCATTGGGATATTTTTCCATTTTAAAAGAATAACTTTGTTAATGATAACTCCATAAGCATAAGAACAGAATCTGTATTTGCTTATCCTTTCAGGCCCAGTATTGTTCAAATTGGCCCTTAAACACTGGGTAGGGGAAGGGGGTTAGGGGCCCTGATCTCCTGTGTGGTTGAAAAATCTGTGCATAAGTTTTTGACTCCCCAGAAACTTAACTACTAATAGCCTACTTTTGACCAGAAGGAAGTCTTGCAGGCAGCATAAGCAGTTGGTTAACACATATTCTATATGTTGTATGTATGTGTATTCTTATAGTAAAATAAGCTAGAAGAAAGTGTTATAAAGAAAATAATAAAGAAGAGAAAATTATTTTACAGTACTACATTATATTTATCCATACTGTAAGTTTACATCATCTTTACAAGAGGAATTGCATGTCAGTAGCTACATCAGTATTGTTTTATGTGATAACAAAACTGTAGTACATGGATATGGATATTACAGGTATTGCTAAGACTAGACACCAAAAATGAAAAGATAATGTGAAAAATAAATTCATATTTATTTAGATATATCAACTCATGCACTGATAACAAAGAAGCAGAATGCTTTATGGAAGCCTAATGTAATCAGTATGATTGTTTCACAGTAGCATAGCCTAAATGCTAATGAAGGAATTGTTACAAATTTTTATGGCATATAGTATGACAGTTAATTTAAAAAAAAAAAAACTACCTATCTTACAAGAGAGGTATACTGTACAGTAATGTAATTATTTGGAAGCAAATTTATACAACAGTAAGAAAACTAACACATTATAAATTTTATATTAAATATCATTAACTTTATGCCTATGTAAGGACAGGCTAGTAACCTCAATACAAGTCTTATATACTATGATATGCAGGATGAATACTTAGGTGATGACTGTAACACAAAAACTTTTGTCTCATATGGTTCTTCCTGTACAGTTATTTGATTTTTACACAAATATACTCACATAAATATACAACAAATAAGTTTGTTAACTGTACAGTGTGATGATTATTTACTATTCATTAAGTAGAAACGGACCATCATAAAGGTCTTCGGCCTTGCTCTATTCACATTGAGCAGACTGAGAAGGATGAGAAAGAGGAGGGGGTGGTCTTGCTGTCTCAGGTGGCAGAGATGAAAAAGGTGGAGGAGAAAGGGAGACGAGAGGCATGCATAATCAGAAATACATCATAATCTCTGTCTGATGGTTTTGCTTTTTTATTTCTCTAAAAGGAAATCTCTAAAGGGTAACAATCCTTCTTCAACTCTTAGATTTCAGTGCCTGTATCATAGAAACATCCATGTCATAAAAGAAATAAAAAGCAGTCTTGAATAACTGGAACCCTTCTGTCAGGCTGTCTAATACCAGTTTGTTTTCTGGCACAGATTCTTTTATGGATTCTTCCTCATCTTCTGACACTGGTTTGAAAGTGCTCATCCCCTCCAAATCATCTTCTGCTAAATCTTCTGGTGTGGTATTTGTTAACACTTGAATTTCTCCATGACTCCTATCTTGAAACCTTTCCTTCCCCACCTTGGTTGCCACGTCCACCATCTTTTTCATGATTTCCTTGATTGGCTCTATTGTAAATCCTGTGAAGTAATGCAGAAATCTGACCACAGTTTTCTCCAGCAGGATTTATTAATTTTCAGGCTTGATGGCTTTCATGGTATATATGTACATAAAACAATGATGGCACCTTCAGTGTAATCCTTCCAGACTTTCATGATATTCCAACAAGGGTTCTCTTTGGTAGTGTGACAGTCCTTTCCATAAATTATGAAATATAATGAGCTTTTAAAGGTCCTTATGACCCCCTGATCCAGAAGCTAAATTACAGCTGTTCTTCTGGGGACAAGTAGGCCATTTTTATGCATTTGGTGTTGAATTTATGGGGTACCAGGTGGCCAGAGGCATTGTCCAGTATCAAAAGAATCTTAAAAGGCAGAGTGTCAATGATAAGATACTTTCAGACTTTAGGGACAAGGCATCAATGGTAACAATTCAGAAAAAGAGTTCTTGTCCAGGTTTTCTTGTTGTACAACCAAAGGACTGCCAGCTGGTATCTTTCTTTTCCCTTCAAGGCTTAGGGGATAGCAGCTTTATAGATAAGGATAGCCCTGATCATAAACCCAACTGCGTTTGCACAAAACAGTAGAATTAGCCTATCCCTTCCTGCTTTAACTTATAGTGCTTGCTTATCTTCCTTACTAATTAATGCCCTCTGTGGCACTTTTCTTTTCCAGAATAAGATACTCTTGCCTGAATTAAAATCCTGTTTAGGTAGATATCTTCTCTTCTCAATGATTTTCTCAGTGGCGTCTGGGAACTCATCTGTTCCCTCTTGGTTGGCAAAAGCTGCTTCTCTTACCTTGATTTTTTAAAAGCTAAATCTCTTTCTAAAATTATCAAACCATCTTTTGCAGGCAAGAGTAAATTTTCTAGCTTTAGATCCATCACCTTTCTTTTATTGTAAAGTGTCATATAATGATTTGCTTTTTCTTGAATCATATTAGAGACTATATGTATGCCATTCTTATAGCAATCGTACACCCACAAGAAAGCTGCATTTTCAATACAAAATTAAAAATGTATTTCACCAAAAGTGCAAGGATTCTGTGTCTGTGTAGCTACAGTGATGGCTTCACGAAATTCCTCTTCTTTTTTATTTACAATAGTCTTTACACTGGATTTATCTTTAAAAAAAAAATTATGGTAGTTGATTTACAATGTTCTGTCAATTTCTGCTGTACAGCAAAGTGAGCCAGTCATATATACAATACACACACACACATATATACACACACTCATATATACATATATATACACACTCATATATACATATATAGACACACACACATACATTCTTTTCCTCACATTATCCTCCACCATGTTCTATCACAAGTGACTGGATATAGTTCCCTATGCTATACAACAGAACCTCGGTGCTTATTCACTCCAAATGCAATAGTTTGCATTTACTAACTCCAAACTCCCAGTGCATCCAAAGCCCCCCACCCTTAGAAACCACAAGTCAATTCTCCATATCCATGACTTTGTTTCTTTTCTGTAGATAGGTTCATTTCTGCCCTATATTAGATTCCACATATAAGTGATATCATATGCTATTTGCCTTTCTCTTTCTGACTTACATCACTTAGTATGAGAATCTCTAGTTCCATCCATGTGGCTGTAAGTGGCATTATTTTGTTCTTTGTTATGGCTGAGTAGCATTCCATTATGTATCTTCTTAATCCATTCATCTGTTTATGGATATTTAAGTTGTTTCCATGGCTTGGCTATTGCAAATAGTGCTGCAATGAACACAGGGGTGCATGTATCTGCTGGAATGAATGTTTCGTCAAGAAATATGCCCAGGAGTGGGATTGCTAGATCATATGGTAGTTGTATATTGAGCTTTCTGAGGTACCTCCACTACTGTTTTCCATAGTGGTTGTACCAATTTACATTCCCATCAATAGTGTAGGAGGGTTCCCTTTCCTCCATACCCTCTTCAGCATTTGTTTTTGTAGACTTATTAATGAAAGCCATTCTGACCAGTGTGAAGTGGTACCTCACTATAGTTTTGATTTGCCTTTCTCTAATAATTAGTGATAGTGAGTGTTTTTTCATGTGCCTGATGCCCATCCTAATGTCTTCCTTGGAAAAATGTCTATTCGGGTCTTCTGCCCATTTTTCAATTGGCTTGTTCTCTTTTTGCTGTTGAGTTGTATGAATTGTTTGTATATTTTGGAGATTAAGCCCTTGTTAGTTGCATCATCTGAAACTATTTTCTCCCATTCTGTTAAGCTGTCTTTTTTTTTTTTTTTAATGGTTTCCTTTGCTGTGCAAAAGCTTGTCAGTTTGATTAGGTCCCATTAGTTTAATTTTGTTGTTATTTCTATTACCTTGGGAGACTTACCTATGAAAACATTTGTACAGTTGATGTCAGAGAACATTTGCCTATGTTCTCTTCTAGGAGTATTATGGTTTCTCGTCTTATGTTTGTCTTTGAGATATTTTGAGTTTATTTGTATGCATGGTGTGAGGGTGTGTTCTAGTCTCACTGATTTACAGGCAGTTGTCCAGTTTTCCCAGCATAAGTTGCTGAAGAGACAATCTTTTTTTCCATTTTCTTGCCTCCTTTGTCACAGACCAATTGACTATAGGTGTTTGGGTTTATTTCTGGGTTCTCTATTCTGTTTCCTTCATCTGTATATGTCTGCTTTTGTACAAGCACCACACTCTCTTGATTACTGTCATTTTGTAATATTGTCTGAAGTCTGGGAGAGTTATACCTCCTACTCGTTTTCTTTCCTCAGGATTGTTTGGCCTTTCTTGGTCTTTTGCAGTTCCATATAAATTTTGGATTGTTTGGACTACTTCTATGAAAAATGTCATGAGTAATTTGATAGGGATGGCATTAAATCTTTAGATAGCTTTGGGTAGTTTGGCCATTTTAACAATATTAATTTTTCCAATCCAGGAGCATGAGATATCATTCCGTTTCTTTAAATCCTCATTTTACAGTTATCAGCATCTTTCACCTCCTTGGTCAGGTTTATTCCTAGGTGTTTAATATTTTAGGTTGCAATTTTAAGAGGTATTTTTTTATATTCATCTCTGAATTTTTTTCAATATCAGTATATGGAAATGCAACTGATTTCTGAATGTTAATCTTGTATCTGGCTACTTTGCTGAATTCGTTAATCAGTTAGAGTAGTTTTTGTGTGGAGTCTTTAGGGTTTTCTATATATAGTATCATATCATCTGCATATAGTGACAATTGTACCTCCTCTCTTCCAATTTGGATAATTTTATTTCTTTTGTCTGTCTGACTGCTATTACTAGGACTTCCAATACTAGGCTGAATAAAAGTGGTAAGAGGATGCATTCTTTTCTTGTTCCAGATTTTAATGGGAAGGCATTCATCTTTTCTCCATCAAGTATTAATTATACTGTCTGTGAGTTTGACATAAATACCTTTTATTATGTTAAGGTATGTTCCTTTTGTACCCACTTTGGAAAGAGGTTTTGTCATGAATGGATGCTGGATTTTGTTGAATGCTTTTTCTGCATCTATTGAGATGATCATGTGGTTTTTGACTCTTCTTTTGTTAATGTGGTGTATGAAGCTGACTGATTTGCATATGTTCAAGCATCCTTGTGAAGTTCGGATGAATCCCACTTGGTCATGGTGTACGACCTTTTTTAGATGGTGTTGGATTTGGTTGGATAAAATTTGTTGAGAATTTTTGCATCTATATTCATCAAAGATATTGGCCATAATTTTCTTTTTTGGTAGTATCTTTTCTGGTTTAGGTATCAGTATGATGGTGGCTAAATAAAATGTCTCTGGGGTCATTTCTTATTTCTTCTTCATTGACCTTTTGGAAAAGCTTAAGAAGGATGGATATAAGTTCTTCTTTGTATGTTTGGTAGAAGTCACCTGTGAAGCCATCTGGTCCTGCACTTTTGTTTGTAGTGGGTATTTTAATTACATATTCAATTTCATTTCTAGTGATGGGTCTGTTCAATTGATCTATTTTTTGGTGATTCAGTTTTGGTGGGCTGCATGTCTCTAGAAAGTTATCCATTTCTTCTAGGTTGTCAAATTTGTTGGTATATAATTGTTCATAGCATTCTCTTACGGTTTTTTGTATTTCTGTATTATCTGTTGAGATTTCTCCTTTTTCGTTTCTTATTTTGTTTATTTGAGTTCTTTCTCTCTTCTTGGTGAGTCTGGCCAGAAGTTTGTCAATTTTGATTACACTTTCAAAGAACCAGCTCTTGGTTTTAATGAGTTTTTCTATTGTTTTTCGAATCTCTATTCTGTTGATTTCCATTCTGATCTTTATGATTTCCTTCCTTCTGCTGACTTTAGGTTTTGCTTGTTTTTCTTCCTGTAGTTCTTTTAGTTGGTAAGTTAATTTGGTGATTTGAGGGTTGTTTTTTTTTTTTTTTTTCTTTTTTGAGGAAGGCCTGTATGAGCTTACCTCTCTCTAAGCACTGCTTTTGTGGCATCCCATAGATTTTTGAATGGCTGTGTTTTCATCATCTTTGGTCTTAAGGTATTTTCTAATTTCCCTTTTGATTTCTTTGTGGATTCAGTGGTTTTTTAGTACCATGCTGTTTAATCTCCATGTAATCAGTTTTTTCTCATTTATTTTCCTGAGGTTGATTTCTAGTTTCATGCCATTGTGGTCAGAGAAGATGCTTGAAATAATTTCTATACTCTTAAATTTGCTGAGGTTAGTTTTATGCCCCAGTATGTGGTCAATCCTTGAGAATGTTCCATGTGCACTTGAAAAGAATCCATATTCGGAGTTTTTCTGGATGTAATGTCCTGAAAATATCAATTAAGTCTAACTGTTCTATTGCATCATTTAGGATTTCTCTTCCCTTATTGATTTTCTGTCTAAAGTATCTGTGCTTTCATGTGAGTAGGGTGTTAAAGTCTCCTACTATTATTGTACTCCCATCAATTTCTCCTTTTATGTCTGTTAGTATTTGTTGTATTTGGGTGCTCCTATATTAAGAGCATATATTTTGACAAGTATAATAATCCTCTTCTTGAACTTATCTTTTTATCATTAAATAATGTTCTTCTTTGTCTTTATGTCTTCATTTTAAAGTCTATTTTGTCTGATATGAGTATTGCAACTCCTGTTTTCCTGTGTTTTCCATTTGGATGAAATATCTTTTTCCATCCCCTCACTTTCAACTGATATGAATCTTTTTCACTAAGTTGAGTCTCTTGTAGGCAGTATATTATAGGCACTTGTTTTTTTTATCCAGTCTGCCACTGTATGCCTTTTGATTGGAGTAATCAATCAGTCCATTGACAATTAAGGTAATTATTGATAAGTATGTATTTATTGCCATTATAAACCTTGTTTTCCAGTTGATTCTATGTTTTTCCTCTGTTCCTTTTTTTTTTTTTTTTTTTTTTGGTTGGATGTTTTCCTTTTATTTTATGACTGTGTCCTCTTCAGTTTTTGTGAATGTACTGTTTGCTTTTGATTTGTGGGTGCCCTGATTTTCAAGTATGTTAACCCCTTCCCATATCTGCTTGCATTAGCCTGATAGTCATGTAGGGTTAAACACATTCTTAAAAAAAAAAAAAAAAAAAAAAGGAGTCTACATTTCTACATTGTCTTACTTTCCTTCCACAATTTTGAAGTACTTTTTAAAGGTCTCCATGTTTATCCATTTGCTGTTCCTTGTGTTTATGGTCACTTTTACCATAGGTTTGTGTTTTTTCTTTTTTCTTTTTTTCCATTTAGATCTGTTTATTGGCTTATTTAAGTTATTATGTTCCAACTGTGATTTCCTGCATCCTGTATCTTCTTACTTGTTCCCTATTTACAGGAGGCATTTCAGTATATCTCTTAAAATAAGATTTAGTATTGCTGTATTCTTTTAGTTTCTGTCTGTTGGAGAAATTATTTGGTTCTCCTTCTATTTTAAATTATATCTTTGCTGGGTACAGCATACTAGGGTGTAAATTTTTCTTTTCTAGAACTTTGAATATATCTTGCCACTTTATTCTGGCAAGATAAATCAGCTGATAGCTTTATGCAGCTTCCCTTATAATTAACACTTTGCTTTTCTCTTGCCGCCTTTAGAATCCTCTCTTTATCTGTAACTTTTGCCATTTGTATTACAATATGTCTTGGTGTGGGTCTGTTTGGGTTCAACTTGTTTGGGGCCCTCTGCTTCCTGTATCTATATACCTATTTCCTTTAGGTTTGGAAAGTTTTCAACCATAATTTTTTCAAATATATTTTCAATCCCTTTTTCGTTTTCTTCTCCTTCTGCAATCCCTTACATGCATATGGCCCACTCTGTGTGTTTTAAATTACTTTCATGTTTTTTTCATTTGGTTTTCTATCTGTTGCCCTGATTAGGAGATTTCCATTATTCAGTCTTCCAAGTAACTTATTCATTCCTCTACATTATTCATTCTGCTCTTCAGTGCCTTTAACTCAGCTTGCATCTCTACAAATGAATTTTCTACATTTTTTTGGCTCCTTCTTATATTTTCCAGGTCCTTTATAAAGTAATATGCATTACTGTTCATAACTGCTCTTAATTCCTCCTTATTTTCTCTTAGTTCTTCCAATAATTTTACTATTTCTTCTTTGAACTTGCTATCTGTTAGAATGCAGAGGTCTGTTTCATTGTTTTGTCCTTCAGGAGAATTCTCTAGTTCTTTTAACTGGGAATGGTTCCTGAGCTTCTTCATATTGCTTATATTTTTCTTATTCAGTGAATTTAGGGAAAACATCTACTGTAATCTTGGATGGCTATACATATGTAAGAGTGCCCCTGGGTATTTTGTGAGTTATTATTATTTTTCTTGGTGTGAGGTACGGGGAGCCAAGGAGATGTAAAGACTCAAAAAAAGGACCTTGCCTGATGGCAGAAAAACCTGAAAGCAAGTTCTTAACCAAGGAAGGGAGCTCACCTGAATGGTACATGCCAAAGGTGGTCCTCTGGACAGGATAAAAGCTCACCTGAACAGTACAAGCCAAAGGTGGACTTCAGGTCAGGATAAAAAGCCTGTCTGAACGGTGCATGCCGAAGGTGGGCCTCTGGTCAGGATGAAAGCCTGCCTGCACGGTACAAGCCGAGGGCAGGCCTCAGGTTACACAGCTCTCATTTTGATGTTGATGGGGAAGATTGGGGGCTTTCCTGGGAAAACAATTTCCATGTTTGCGCTAGAGAACATGGATTGTTTCTCAGGTGACCTAGTCTTTCCTGTTTTATTTGTTATTCAGTTTTCCTCAGTCTTTCCTGATTATTTGTTTATTATTCTTATTTTCCATTCTTATTTTCCTATGGTGATTTGTGATTTAACAAAATTGCAACAATAATATAATAAAAATTTCATCCTGAAGGACTTTTCCCTATTCATATCCAACTTAATTAATATATAGTGTTTATCTACTAACTAGTTACAGTAAGTTAGGATTTTAATGAGGTTTATAGAAGTTAAACATATATTATTCTTGATCAAAAGAAACCCAGCTGTGAGTCTTGTCCTTGATTTTAGAAACTTTTAGTGATAGCTGGCTAAGTTGATTTGTATTTTCTCATACTGTTTCCCTGCCAAGGACACTTTAAAGATGGACACTAGTCTGAAGACAAAGATTTTTGTAACTTCTTCAGCTTGTGGGAATTGGCTGGCCATGAGATGGTTTGTGCTGGGTCTCCTCTTTCCCACATGATATGCTACACCTGTTTGTCCTTGAATTGTACTCATTAAATTTAGTTAAAGATTTTAGAATGTAATGTATTGCGACTGTACCATGTGATCAAAAAACAAAGCCTAAGAGTTAACCAATGTACTTTTAACACTATGATGTAATCTGTAGTGAAAAACTGTCTATATAGTCCACCACTTATGCTAATAAAATTTGAGCAGTCCAGCACCCTGAAAGAAGGGACAAAGAGGCTGTCTCCGTATTGTACATTTGCCAACGCCATGTCCCTCTCCGATCGGGAAAAAGTGTACATTCCCTGGCCGCCGGAGCTGGCCTCCAGCAGTGAGGGCAGCTTTTGGTTTGGATGTTTGCTGTCTCTTTTCTCAGTGTGTGCAACCTATTATCTCTGTGCTGGTGTATGGCCTGTGGTTGCCTCCAAGGAAATGGAGGCAATGAGCAAGGCTAGTAACCAGTTCCTTGACAGTGGCAAGTACCAACAGAGCAGTGGTGCAGGCTGCTCCTGGTTGCAGGGCCCTGGGAAATGGCAGTAACCCTCAGGAAGGTGTAGCTTGTGCCCAGAGCATTTGGCAGTGGCAGCAGCAGGGCATGTGCATTCCCAGGGGATAACCAAATATGGGTGGTGCTCAGTTACAGTGTTCTTCTCTGTGCCAACCCTGAAGTGACTGGGGCTACATGTGGTGCCTGTTCAGAGACCCCTAGTGGTGGTGGCCCATGCCCACCTCTAGAGTCTGAGATGGCTGTGGTGGTTTACCCCCTACATCCTTAGCCTGCGCAAGAGGTGCCTCACTGACTACAGTCTGTGCAAGAAGTGCCAGGCTACCCACAGCCTGCATAAGAGGTACCCTGCTGCCAGAGATCCAGACATGCAGAGAGAAAGATATTCCTATGAGGGTCCACCCCTCCTCCTCTCACCCTCTCCAACAATGGCACTTTGCTTCTCCTACAGGCCCAGGCCTCCTCCCATGCTCCCTTGGCTATGGCACTCTGCTCCCCACCCCATGGCACACTGCTCCCTAGCCTCTCAGGCTGTCTCCACACAGCCAACCCTAGTCCCCTCCCCAGAACTGACCTCTGGAGCCTGGGTCTCAGCATAGAGTCCCCACCCAAGAGTCTCAGGCTGTGGTGTCTGGGGGCAGTGGCACTGATGGGTTGTGTGGCTCTCTTCTCTGCTTTGCCTTCCCCAGTCCAGCTGCTTCACTTTTCTCCGAAGCTCTGTGGTCTCTCCATCTCAGATGATGTCCCTGTCAGTCAGGCAGCTTCTCAGGGTGTAGGTTCCTTTCCTCTTTCACAACTCCCCCTCAGGAGCACTGGTCCCATCCCAATTTCTTTTTATCTTTTTGTCTTTTTTTTTTTTTCCTTTTGTTCTACCCAGTTGTATGGGGGGGTTTCTTGCCCTTCTACCAGTGTTCAGCAGATATTCTGTGCAAATCATCTTATATGTAGTTTTTTTTAATGTGTTTGTGACAGAAGGTGAGCACCATGTCTTACTCCTCTGCCATCTTGATCCTACTGCATTCAAGCCAGGCTCCAACAATGGTCCTCCCACCTGATGTCATTCATACCAAAAGATGGAGTTTGGTTCAGAAGCAAAAAGCAGCATTATTCTTTGATTAGAGGATATAGAGGTGTGAGCTCTTGATCTAGAGCACATAGTCCCCTGGATTTATTTATTTTAAAATCCCCGACAACCACAGCTGTAGACCTCAATCTCTAGTACATATCAAGCACTTCAACTTTTTCTTGTAATGTCATGACTTTTCTATGCTTCTTGGGAGCACTGCTAGTCACTGGTGGCACTTTGTACAGGTCCCATGGTGGTATTTAAGGTTTACAGTTTTGCATTAAACACAGTGAAAAATATGAAAGAACCAAGAGAGGTCACTTTTACTGTGATTCGCAATTTACTGGAGAGACAAACCGCTCACACAAGATGATTAGTGTCACATGAAGTTTTAAGAGGATACTTGCAGCACTTGAGCTCTATGAAGCAGCAACAGGAGGTGGCTGTGAAATTATTACAGTAGTACAGTATGGATTTTAGTTAATTTTATGCACTTATGAATTAATACTGCATCCCTAAATTTGTTTACATTTCTCTGTACTTAGAATGGAGCCATTACAGTCTGTGTGTGTGTGTTTTCATCAATTTTAACTTTGTAACTGATTTTTGTGTATTTCATGTCAGTAAATAATAAAATAGACTACTGTCTACATATCATTTATACATTCATGACATATATCTTTCCTTTTTTTTTTCTTTTCTTTTTTTGTTTGTTTGCCATACCTGCAGCATATGGTAGTTCCCAGGCTAGGGACTGAACTGTGCCACAGCAACGATAACATGAGACCTTAACCCACTGAACTGCCTGGGATCTCCAACGTTCTTTCATTTTTTTTACATTTCTAGGCTATATGATTCATCTGTGAGTTTTTTTTTGAAATTGTCTTAAATCTCCCCAAAATTTTCCAATGTATTTATTGAAAAAAAAATCTATCCACATATAAGTGGATCCAGTAGTTCAAACCCAAATTGTTCAAGGATAAAATGTAGTATGAAAGTGCCTAATACATATATGTAGAGTGCACTATTTCTGTGCAATACTTAGAAAAATTTCCAATAAGTGAAAAAAATTAAGCAATTTAGTATAAAGAACCATCAGCACAAAAACAGAGTTAAAAATATGTGTCCATTCATGAGTCAAAGAGCATTAATGAGGAACAGCCCTCTCCGAGAGGTGAAATTGCCAAGCAAACACCAGCCTTTCCAGAAAATAAGTATTATTTCAGATGCCTTCTTGGTTCAAACAAAGAAACAGAGCTCTCGGAGTTGCTGTTGTGGCACAGTGGTTAACGAATTTGACTAGGAACCATGAGGTTGCAGGTTCCATCCCAGGCCTCGCTCAGTGGGTTAAGGATCCGGTGTTGCCGTGGTACGTGGTATAGGTCGCAGATGCGGCTCAGATCCTGCGTTGCTGTGGCTGCATAGGCCAGCAGCTACAGCTCTGATTACACCCCTAGCCTGGGAACCTCCATATGCCATGGGAGCGGCCCTAGAAAAGGCAAAAAAAAAAAAAAAAAGGAAAAGAAAAAGAAACAGAGCTCTCATGTGTTTGGTGATCTGTAGACTTGAAACATGGTGGCTATAATCTTTTCTTTATAAGCACCACAAAAACAAATTAAATCACAAAATATTAGGAGGAGAAATATAGGCCAAGAGACTATAACAGGCATATTGGAGCCAATTTGGAACACATGATGGAGTAGGTTCAGCCGTTAGAATATTTCACTCCAGGAGTTCCCGTCGTGGCGCAGTGGTTAGCGAATCCGACTAGGAACCAGGAGGTTGCGGGTTCGGTCCCTGCCCTTGCTCAGTGGGTTAACCATCCGGCATTGCTGTGAGCTGTGGTGTAGGTCGCAGACGCGGCTCAGATCCTGCATTGCTGTGGCTCTGGCGTAGGCTGGCGGCTACAGCTCTGATTTGACCCCTAGCCTGGGAACCTCCATATGCCACAGGAGCGGCCCAAAGAAATAGCAAAAAGACAAAAAAAAAAAAAAAAAAAAAAAAAGATTTCACTCCAGTGATCAGCTTGTAGAATATTCAGTACTTTCCCCGTGGGTTCTCTGCATATGGACAAGGAGCTTAACAGAATGCAAACAACAAGAGGTGGGACTATTCTTTATCAGTCTCAGAGATGATAATGTCTCTCCCAGCTTGGAGGTGATTAGAGATACTGAGTTGGGAAAAATATGGTAAATTGGGAAGCATGCCAATTCTCACCTGAGACAGCAATTTCATCTCCAACTTCACTATATAGTTCAAGCTAAAAGGGTACAAACTAAACAGAGTTGACAACAGGTCAAGAGTCAGGAATACCAAGACTGTTTCCTTATACCCCAAACATCTTTGTTAAATAATCAGCGAATCTGAAATCTCTAGCAAAGGGCCATTGAGTAAAGATTTTTACAGAAATGAACATATTTAACTCTCAAAACTTTTAAAAATAACATTGTCTAGCTGCGTAAGAAGACGGTTAACTATCACAGATTAGTTCTTCTAATGTTAAATAAACAAAACAAGACCAAAACAAACTTACGCTAAGCCCCAGGTCACCAAACTGAGACATAATTTCAACTCTCTCCAAAAATATAATATTAAACTAGTTTATCAAGAATTGCCTGATTAGCATTAGTTAGGTAATATACCTGATAGATCCCTGTTCTCCCCTAAAGGAAAGTAACTTTGGTGTAACCAACCTGCTTTTTTGACTAATATAACTCCTTTGTTCTCACTTCCTTCTGCCTATAAATAAGTCTTTCATTTTGTACACCTCCTCAGAGCTCCTTTCTATTTAACAGACTGGATGCTACTTGATTCAAGTCAATTTTTGCTTAAATAATCTCATAATATTTTAATATGCCTCAGTTCATCTTTTAACACTAATAAAGGCCATTTGATTGCATGAGTTTCCAGAAAACGGTATTTGAGTCTTGGCTGTAGGCATATGGAGAAACACTTAACACTGGAATCAGAATTACTTGATCATCTAAGGTTGAGAAAAAGTATCAGTGAGTTAAAGACATCTTGCATAGAAAACAAATGAGGTTTTTATCTGTAACGAATAAACTTCTAGGCACTTTTTTGCTTTTTGCCTTGTTTTTTTTTTTTTGTTTTTTGTTTTTTGTTTTTTTTTTTTTTTGCTTTTTAGGGTGGTACCCATGGCATATGGAAGTTCCCAGGCTAGGGGTCGAATTGGAGCTGTAGATACACCACAGCCACAGCAACATGGGATCTGAGCCACATCTGAACTACACCATAGCTCACGTCGATGCTGGATCCTTATCCCACTGAGCAAGGACCGGGATCAAACCTGCAACCTCATGGATCCTAGTCAGGTTTGTTAACTGCTGAGCCACAAAGAGAACTCTATAGGCATATTTTTAATAACCACAGGAATGGGTGGTAAGGTAACTATGTTGGATCACATTGTTAATACTAAATTGCTCCAAATAAAGACTTCCTCTCATCTTGTTTCCTTATCTATATCTGGGCTACCAGAAGAAACACTATTGTTTCCATGAATTTCTTTTTCTCACTGCCAAATTACTCTGGTCCATCTGAAGTTTCCTATGTCCCAGAAATAGTCCACTTGATACAACTGATTCTCATAATCTCTCATAAATAATTGTAATCTTCCTATATGTTTCTCCTCCACTGAAATTAAGGTGTTACCTCTGCTATGTTCTCTATAATATTAGCTTCAAGAAAAATGATTTCCTAAAAACCCTTGTTTGGTGTCTACCTCAATCAGGTACACCTGTGCCCCTCTGCCTCACAAATCAAAGGATTTGCCTGAATGGCCTTGTTATGGTGCCTCCACAATGGACTTCCTGTTGCAAATATCGGTATATATTATTTGAGCCCACATTTACAGCTCTGTGTGGCAAAAGGCAGCTCTATATTCTGCTTTTGTATGACGTTGTATATTTCAAACATTTAAATGAATGCTCTGTGACCATTCAGGATTTAGGAACAGACTGTCCCCTAATGAACAGGATGGAATTGGAACACGTCTCTTCACATTCGCTGACTGAGATTAATTTGACAAATACACATTAGACCGACCAACAGCTTGCTCAGTTACTCCTATTTGCTTTAATTTATTTAGCAAAAGACCCTGATCTATCAAGTTAAATGCCTTAATCATTCATCAGTTCACAGATAGTGAAAAGTCCCAGGCTACCACCAGATTATCAATCTGTGAAAGGTGAACATTTGGACAACTCATTTAACTGAGCAAGGTCTAAAGCCTCTAATATTTTAAGTTATTGGAAGCCATGGCTGAGCTGTAATCTTCCCCTTGTCAAATACTACAAACTTATAAGCAGACATTTGTTTCCATGAGCTAACCAAGCTCTAAATAAATGTATTTCCCCCAGCAGTTCATTCCTGACTAGGTATTTATTCAGGAGATCTTCATTCTGTTATTATATTGGATATACTTTAGTTTGTGCACAGAAATTATATTGTTTTGACAGCTCTATTATTTTTACTGGTTGGCTTGGAGCGATTTATCTTACAGTACATGAGGAATTTATTTTTTTAATTGGCTCTGCTTTTCTTTATGAATGTGTTTATGAGGTACTAGAGCAGTTTAACATTTTAATGTTTCAATGTTTTCCACCCATTTGGTAAGCTTGTAAACAGCAATGTTTCTGAAGGGCCTCTAAGCAGTTTTGAAAACAAAATTAAGAAGAAACAGCTAGTAAATGTAGTTTTATCTTTTAATAGTTTCTAACAGTGCTATCCTAGTATTAGTCTTAACTATACATAAAGGATCACTGATATTTGGGCTCAAAGGTAAAACCAAATATAAAAAATTCTGATAAGAAGATGCTTTAAAATCCTTTAAATTTCATTAGAAACTGACAAGAGTTAATAAAGAAGCAGAGTGTTAGTTTTATGTTGCTGACATTACCATAAGAGCCTGCACAACTGGTTGCTTAGGCACATCCAAGACCAAAGAGTATTTAACTAGTATTTAATTTTTATTTAGTATTTAACTTTTATCCTAGTATTTAACTTTTATCACAGAATGCTTAACTCTGATAACTGAAATAAACTAGCTTTTGACCACTGAACCAAAATTTAAAAGTTAAATAATTTCACAGGTAGGACAGCTTTTAGGTCCATAGGTTTGCACAGATAGCTTAGTAGGTTAAAACGTATTTTTTATAATCTAAACCCATGTAATAAAGATCTCTGAAAAACCATGAAATTATATAATGGGGAATTTGAGCATTTATTAACTACTATTTTGTTAAAATAGCTTAAAATATACCAGACAGGTACTCTAAGTTAGATTTCAATACAATTAAGTAGTGTATAAAATTTCATCTGAAAATTCAGGTACTTGTAACATAGGCAAATGCAACTTATTAGACTTGCATATATACTTACTCACTCAGCAAATATTTAATAAGTACTCTCTAAGTGTAAAATAATATGCTAGGAGTTTTAGGAAATTCAAAGATGAGTCTAATATCCTTAGCATGGATTTTTCATTGTCTCTTTATATACACATTAAAAATGCAATATGAAGTGGAACATCATAAACATGTCGCTTTCTGATGGTGTCAACAAAGTACTTTGAAAATCCATTGGAGAAAAAGAGAACTTTCAAAAAGTCAGTATAGAAATTAGATATGAGGAATGAGGAGAAAGGCAATTTAGGAGGAAGAAACAGTCTGATTTATAAAATAAAGAAACATATAAATCCTATCTGACCTCTAATTCATAGCCAGGTGACCACAAAGTATCTGAAGGATAAAAACTATCAATACATAACAGCATGAACCACAAAGTGACTCTGTCACTAGCTATACATTAGAATCACCTGCCTTTAAGCCCTACCTCAGACCACTTAAATCAGATTTCTTTTTTTTTTTTCCCCACTGTACAGCAAGGGGATCAAGATGTATACATTATATTTTTTTTTTACCCACCCTTTGTTCTGTTGCAGCATGAATATCTAGAAAAAGTTCTCAATGCTACTCAGCAGGATCTCCTTGTAAATCTATTCTAAGTTGTGTCTGATAAGCCCAAGCTCCCGATCCCTCCCACTCCCTCCCTCTCCCATCAGGCAGCCACAGTTCTGTTCTCCAAGTCCATGATCTTCTTTTCTGAGGAGATGTTCATTTGTGCTGGATATTAGATTCCAGCTATAAGTGATATCATATGGTATTTGTCTGTCTTTCTGGCTCATTTCACTCAGTATGAGAGTCTCTAGTTCCATCTATGTTGCTGCTAATGGCATTATGTCATTCTTTTTTATGGCTGAGTAGTATTCCAACGTGTATATATATACCACAACTTCCGAATCCAATCCTCTGTTGATGGACATTTGGGTTGTTTCCATGTCCTGGCTATTGTGAATAGTGCTGCAATGAACATGCGGGTGCATGTGTCTCTTTTAAGTAGAGTTTTGTCCAGATAGATGCCCAAGAGTGGGACTGTGGGGTCATATGGAAATTCTATGTATAGATTTATAAGGTATCTCCAAACTGTTCTCCATAGTGGCTGTACCAGTTTACATTTCCACCAGCAGTGCAGGAGGGTTCCCTTTTCTCCACAGCCCCTCCAGCACTTGTTATTTGTGGACTTATTAATGATGGCCATTCTGACTGGTGTGAGGTGGTACCTCATGGTAGTTTTGATTTGCATTTCTCTTATGATCAGCGATGTTGAGCATTTTCTCATGTTTGTTGGCCATCTGTATATCTTCCTTGGAGAAATGTCTATTCAGGTCTTTTGCCCATTTTTCCATTGATTGATTGGTTTTTTTGCTGTTGGGTTGTATAAGTTGTTTATAAATTCTAGAGATTAAGCCCTTATCAGTTGCATCATTTGAAACTGTTTTCTCCCATTCTGTAAGTTGTGTTTTTATTTTCTTTTGGGTTTTCTTTGCTGTGCAAAAGCTTTTCAGTTTGATGAGGTCCCATGGGTTTATTTTTGCTCTAATTTCTATTGCTTTGGGAGACTGACCTGAGAAAATATTCATGATGTTGATGTCAGAGAGTGTTTTGCCTATGTTCTCTTCTAGGAGTTTGATGGTGTCCTGTCGTATATTTAAGTCTTTCATCCATTTGGAGTTTATTTTTGTGCATGGTGTGAGGGTGTGTTCTAGTTTCATTGCTTTGCATGCAGCTGTCCAGGTTTCCCAGCAATGCTTGCTGAATAGACTTTCTTTTTCCCATTTTATGTTCTTGCCTCCCTATTCTGTTCCATTGGTCTGTCTGTCTGTTTTGATACTAGTACCATGCTGTTTTGATGACTATGGCGTTGTAATCTTTCTTGAAGTCCGAGAGAGTTATGCCTCCTGCTTAGTTTTTGTTTCTCAGGATTGCTTTGGTGATTCTGGGTCTTTTGTTGTTCCATATAAATGTTTGGATTGTTTGTTCTAGTTCTGTGAAAAATGTCATGGGTCATTTGATAGGGATTGCATTGAATCTGTAGATTGCTTTGGGTAGTATGGCCATTTTTACAATATTGATTTTTCCAATCCATGAACATGGAATATCTTTCCATTTCTTTACATCTTCTTTGATTTCTTTGATTAAAGTTTTATAGTTCTCGGCATATAGGTCCTTTATCTCTTTGGTCAGGTGTTTTCCGAGGTATTTGATTTTGTGAGGTGCAATTTTAAAAGGTGTCGTATTTTTGTATTCCTTTTCTAATGTTTCATTGCTGGTATACAGAAATGCAACTGACTTCTGAATGTTAATCTTATATCCTGCTACTTTGCTGAATTTATTAATCAGTTCAAGGAGTTTTGGGGTTGAGTCCTTAGGGTTTTCTATGTATAGGATCATGTCATCTGCATACAGTGACAGTTTGATCTCTTCTCTTCCTATATGATGCCTTTTATTTCTTTTGTTTGTCTAATTGCTGTGGCTAGGACTTCAAATCAGATTTCTTGGTGATGAGACCTGGCTCAAGCATCATTTTAAAACTCACCTTGATGATTCACCATGCAATCAATATTGGATCCAATATCCAATCAATGCTGTTAACAAGGAGTACATCCATTATAGAAGACAATATCAACTGGCCACGAAATGAAATAAATAGAGGTTATTAGGGCATTCCTCCCACTGAGTCTTTATTTGGCTTAAAATAGCCATCCTTGCCTTTGGAAATTTAACTTATACTCTTAAAATATCTCATCTTCTCTCCTTTACCACTGTTATATGGTTAAATTTCACTTTTTTCTCATGTACTGAAAACTTTATCACCAAGGTAATAGCCTTTATCTCCATCCTTGATCCTGCCACAGTTGTTTAAAATGCCAGGATATCTTTGCTTCTAAGTATTTGAATTTTTCATTTCTAATCACCTTTTTCTGCACTTGACCTAATGGTCACCTCCTAAACTCTGCCATCATCACTTTCTGCACCTCTGGAGCCATTAATTCAATAGTTTTTGCTGAAAATATTCTGGCCTTTCCACTTACTTTCTCAGGTTGCTCTCTAGTAATTCTTTAAATTTATCATTTCAGAAATCCAAAGAACCTTCCATTTTCACCTACCCATTATCTCATTTCCACTTTTACTTCTCTTGAACTCCAGCTAGGATACCATAATAAATCATTACCATTACTATATAACAAACATCTTCAACTTCATTGCACCCTCTTTTCCTCTTATTTCACAAAATTAACCTTCAATTATCTCAAAAACCTGCTTCTTAATTATTGTAATCCAAAACACAAAGATCACTGGAGAAGATTTGCCTAAATAATGATATTGGTATCTTTATAATCATGATCTCTAATCCCTTCTAGGCTTTCAACATTGACAAGTTGGGGATTTTTTTCAACCATATTTCTCTGGCAATTTTTTCTCCTATTCTTTATAAGATATATTCCATGAGATCATGTTTAAACTTCACCACCTCCCTGGCCACTCAGAAGATAACCAAGTCATAAATACCTTGTGTACTGGTCCCTACCCCCTCTCTTCTCAACATCAATCATCACCCCCTTTGTACTGGCCATTTTCATTAGAATAAATAGGGTGACTCCAATTCCTCTCCATTTTATCTGATCTTTTAAAGCTAAACTCTACATTTCTCTTCAATTCCTTCAGTCCCATTATTTCCTGAACCCAATTCATTCAAGTCTTCAACAATTACTTTCCCTTTGCTAAATCCAAGGATCAGTTCTCAGTTAGCATCTTACTTCACCTATCAGCACACTTGAAGTTGTTGGTCACTTCTTTCTTCTTAAAACTTCTTCATTTGATTTCAAGGGCACTACAGTAAGTTGATTTCTTCCTTTTTAAAAATCACTACTCCTTCTCAGTCTCCTTTACTGGTTGGTAGTCATTTTCCTGACCTCAAAAAACTTGAAGTGCCTTACATCTCAGTCCTAAAACTTTTCTTCTTTCTATATACACACACTTTCCATCTACATACATCCAATCTCATAACTCTGAATTCTGCTTCATAAAATTTATGTTTTTAGCCTAGAAATTCTCTTCTAAACCCTGGATTAATATTTAAAATATTAGTCACTCGCCACTTCATATCTCCCCCTAAATATCTAATTGATGTTTCACACTAAAATAAGTACTTAATCCTCATATTCTCTGTCCACCTAAATCTATCACCTCAACAATGAAATCTCCATCCTTCAGTTGTTCAGTTTAAAAATCTCAGAGTCATTCCTAACTCCTATTTTTTCTCACAACTCACATTCAATTAGTTGGTAAAGTCTATAGGCATTATCTTCAAATATATATCCAGAATGTCATTACACACACTATAAAAATATATCAAGAACTATATTTCTCATTAAATTCATTACTCCCAATGCAGATCAAACCTGGATTTTTCAACTCTCTTAATGTATTAGTACCTCTAATCCAAAACCCTTCTATTCTTTTCTAAGTGGTGTCTTAATTTCATCTTTGCCTACTTCAATCTATTTTTTAAGAGAAGCAGTCAGAGGGATTCTGTTAAATATAATTAATATAATTAAAATCATGTTGTTTCTCTTCTTTAAAATGTCCAAGGTTTTCCTGTGTTAGCTGGAATGAAAGCTACTCTCTACACCAGAACCACAGATGTTTCTTGTTTCTTTGTTGGACACTCTGGGCACATTCTCACATGAGGGACTTTTTATTTCCCCTTCTTTCAGTGTGAAATATCCAATCCCCAGATATCTGCATCACTCCTCACCTCCTTCACTTGCCACATGGACTCCTCCATGGGGAAGTGACAAGTGGCTGGCCTCAAAGCAAGCGAGGAAAGAAGCCACAAATCAAGAGAGGGAGCCAAGAGAGAAGCCACAGTTTACAGAATGCAATCTCAAAAGCGGCATCCCATCATATCTACCATACTCTACTCATTGAGGGTGATTCAGTAATTTCAGTTCATACTCAAGGTGTAGGGATCACACCAGGGAATGGATAATTGAAGGTAGCTATCTTTGGAGGCCGTTTTAGAGGCAGCCTACTGCAGACATGGAAGAAGACTAAGAGTTGGTATACTCTGTTTTCTTTCTTTCTTTCTTTTTTTTGTCTTTTTGCCATTTCTTGGGCCACTCCTGTGGCATATGGAGGTTCCCAGGCTAGGCATCAAATCGGAGCCATAGCCGCTGGCCTACACCAGAGCCACAGCAACGTGGGATCCGGGCCGCGTCTGCAACCTACACCACAGCTAATGGCAATGCCAGATCCTTAACCCACTGAGCAAGGCCAGGGATCGAACCTGCAACCTCATGGTTCTTAGTCGGATTCATTAACCATTGAGCCACAATGGGAACTCCAGCATACTCTGTTTTCTAAAAAGGAAAAAAAGAAAGAAAGAAAGAACATGGGCAAATATCTAAAAGCCCAGTAGAAAGGAACACAGAGACTTCTCAAAAATATCCTCATCCCAGTGCACAGAACCTATTACATTATATGGCAAAGAGGAATTTAAGGTTGCAGATGGTATTAAGTTTACCTATCAACTAACCTTAAAATAGGGAGATTATCTTTTATTATCTGTGTGGGCCCAATGTAATCACAAGTGTAAAATCCTAAAAAATAGAAGATATAGAGGTAGATGAGGAGTCAGAGAAAGAGATGTGAAGATGGAGTTACAACCAGAAGAGGCTCTGTTCAAGAGAAAGCAAAAGGGCCAACAAATGAGGAACGTGAATAGCATCTACAGACTGGAAAAGATAAGGAAATGACTTCTCCCCTACAGTCTCCCTCCAGAAAAGAATGCAGACCTATCAGCACCTTTATTTTAGCCCAGGAACCTTGTGTTGTACTTCGAACACAAAGAACTGTAAGATCCTAGATTTATATTGCTTTAAGCCACTGAATTTTTGATAATTCATTACAGCAACCAGAGAAAACTAATACAACTTGTATTTGGAAATGCACTCATTTGGTGAGGAAAAATTAAGGTCAATAAAGTTCAAATTGACTTGTATATTTAGAAGATAAGGATATATTAAATGATCATTAAGGTATTTAACAATAAAATTGAGAATATTAGGAAACTAGAGAACTGTATTTTTTTAATACCCCAGCAAATCATGTTTAAAGATTATAAGATGGATACCCATATATATCAAATCATAACAAATAAATGCCCATATCATGTGTATATAATGTATACACACACACACACACGCACACACATTAACTGTATCCAGTTGAAAAGCACAGGCTTATATTCAGGAGTGAAACTCCACATTTAATAAAGTGGAAATACATGCATAGGCCGTATCAACACTGCTTAACATCAAAATTAGATAAAGGGCCTATTCAGATAAATTTCAGGGGGATTTTTTTTTAGCATTTTTTAAAACTCAGAACTTTTGTCCTATCTTCAAAATAATCATTACTTTATCTCTTTTGCAAAAAGTATGATTCTTACTCTAATCCCCCATTTTAGACTCTGGTGATTCTAGCCAATCATGCATGTAAGCTTAAAGATAAAGCCTCCTAACCTCTTCCCTCTTCCTATCATTCATGTCTAGTTTGTCAGCAAGCATTGTTTATTTTGCTAAAAACATCAACAACAAGCTATTCTTCCAACATACATTTTCTTCTCCACTTTTATTCTCTTATAATTCAAATCCATATCATCACTCTTATGAGCTATAATCACAAACTTAGGTTTATTTGCATATCCATGGTATTTCTGCACCTTACTTTATGTGCTTCCTCTTATCCACTGTCCACACTGCAAAGTTCTATGAAAGATAAATCTGAACAAATCTTAGCACTTCTAATGTTTTTCATTGATTTTTTTAATCAACTGAACCAATATTTTGATTTCATAGACCAAATCATTACTTTATATATATGTAAGTACACAAATTCACTGAGAAAAAAAACATAGATTTTTTTAATACATTAATTTTGCAGGTAAAGAGTAAAAACTTCCATTCACTACTGACATCATTGCATAAAAGAAATAAATCCCAGACTTCAGGCAATATTATAAGGCCACAGTCATCAAGACAGTGTGGTACTGGTACCAAACAGACATACGGACCAATAGAACAGAACAGAGAACCCAGAAATAAACCCACACATCTTTGGTCAATTAATCTTTGACAAACCCAGACACCTTTGGTCAATTAATCTTTGACAAAGGAGGCAAGAATATAAAATTAGGAAAAGACAGTCTTTTCAGCAAGTATAGCTGGGAAACCTGGACAGCTACATGCAAATCAATGAAACTAGAACACACCCTCACCCATGCACGAAAATAAATAAAGACTTAAAGATAAGCCAAGACAACTATCAAACTCCTGGAAGAGAACATAGGCAAAACATTCTCTGACATCAACCTACAAATGTTTTCTCAGGTCAGTCTTCCAAAGCAACAGAAATAAAAGCAAAAATAAACCATTGGGACCTAATCAAACTGACAAGATTTTGCATGGCAAAGGAAACCAAAAAGAAAACAAAAAGACAACTTACAGAATAGGAGAAAACAGTTTCAAATGATGCAACTGAGAAGGGCTTGATCTCTAGAATATATAAGCAACTTATACAACTCAACAGTAAAAAAAGCCAACAACTCAGTTGAAAAATGGGCAAAAGACCTGAATAGACATTTCTCCAAGGAAGATATACAGATGGCCAACAAGCACATGAAAAAATGCTCAACATCCCTGATTATTAGAGAAATGCAAATAAAAATGAGATACCACCTCACACCAGTCAGAATGGCCATCCTTAATAAGTCCACAGATAACAAATGCTGGAGGGGGTGTGGAGAAAAGGGAACCCCCCTGCACTGTTGGTGAGAATGTAAGCTGGTACAACCACTATGGAGAACAGTATGGAGATACCTCAGAAATCTATACAGAGAACTACCATATGACCCAGCAATCCCATTCTTGGGCATATACCTGGACAAAAATTTCCTTAAAAAAGACACATGCATCTGCATGTTCACTGCAGCACTATTCACAATAGCCAAGACATGGAAACAACCCAAATGTCCATCAACAGATGATTGTATTCGGAAGATATGGTATATATACACAATAGAATACTACTCAGCCATAAAAAAAGAATGAAATAATGCCATTTGCAGCAACATGGATTGAACTACAGACTTTCATACTAAGTGAAGTAAGTCAGAAAGAGAAAGAGAAATACCATATTATATCAGTTATATCTGAAATCTAATATAGGGCACAAATGAACCTTTCCAAAGAAAAGCAAATCAGGGACTTGGAGAATAGACTTGTGGTTGCCCAGGGGGACAGGGAGGGAGTGGGATGGATTGGGAGCTTGGGCTTAATAGCTGCAGACTATTGCCTTTTGAATGGATTAGCAATGAGGTCCTGCTGTATAGCACTGAGAACTATATCTTCCTCTACTTTAAATGGGGCATGATAATGTGAGAAAATAGAATGTGTACATGTATGTGTAACTGGGTCACCATGCTATACAGTAGGAAAAAAATGTACTGGGGAAATAACAATTAAAAAAATAAATAAATAAAATAAATAAGTAAAAATAAAAATAAAAATGAAAAATTAATATGCATGAATAACAAGATCTCAGAATATAGAATATTCCCCAAGAACACAATAAATGTTCATAGATATGTTTGAAGACAAAAAGAAAGAAAGCAAAAAAAAAAAAAAAAGAAGAAAGAAGAGACAAAAAAGAAAAATTGTAGTATGTTTTTGTATTGAAAATGATTTGTCTGCTCCAAATTACCAAGAAGCTATTTAGATCTCTATTAAAATTTCTTGTTGACGCACTGTGTTTGTGTGATTGGGAGATAATACATTTGTTTGTATGGGGGACTGCCATGGAAATATATTGTATACAGCGTAAGAAAACTTCTCAAAACTCCTCTTTCCTAAAATTACAGATCTCATGGTCAACCACGTGCTTTACTCTTGCTTCTCCCGCTACTTTCTCTTCCTCTACTTTAAATGGAGCTTCCTTAGGATCACCCAATTACTTCAATGTGTAAATTTAGACTGTATTTTTCCCCATTGTTACCCCTTCTCTGATCACAAAAAAAAAAAAAAAAAAAAAAAAGAGAGAGAGAGAGAGAAGAAACAAAGAAAGAGAAGGAAATGAAGGAACAAAGGAAGGAAAGAAGAATTTTTGAATAATCTACACTTGTAGATCACTTAAATCACTGAAATCATCACCTTATGTGAAATCTTCACCTTGAAAGGGTTTTTGCAGATGTGATTAAGTTCAAGAATCTTATGAGGTAAACTTTTATTCACCAGGTAGGCCCTAAATCCAATGGCAGGTATCTATATAAAAGAAAGACTGAAATATTTGAGCTAGAAGAGGAGAATATATAAAGGGAGGAGATACAAAGAGTAGAAAATGTGAAAAAAAAATAATGCAGGATTGGACTGATCAACCACAAGGAATGCCAACAGCCACTGAAGACAAGAGGTAAAGAGCCAAGGAATGGAATCTCCCCTAAAGCCTCTGGGGTTGGGGGAGAAGGGAGCATGGTCTTGCCAGGGCCTTTATTTTGTGTATCTGGCCTTTAGAACTGTAAAAGAATACATTTCTGTGTTTTGAACTATCAAATCTGTGATAGTTTTTTACAGCAGCCAAAAGACTAATACACTCCTGAAAGATAACACCTATCCCCCACTAACACACATACATTGCCACTGCCACTTTTCTGTTTGGTGTTCCATCACTGCATTGATCACATCTAAAATGCCATATATCTGACTCACTTATCTTGTTCATCTTCTCTTGAGTTAGAATGTAATAAAGTTTAGGTAAGCATTTTCCTTAAAGAAATACTTTGGTCAAATTAATAATAAAACCGAACATGTCCCAAAACATACTTACAAGCAATAAAAATAAAACTAATTATTATATTTGGTTTGCTCTGAGGTAAAAGTGAGGTAACCACATATTCATTACTAGCCTCTAATCCTTTCAAAATTCCATCTTTAAAAGAAAACAATGTTAGTGAAGAAAAGAAAATGATATAAAAGGCAGATTGCTCATTTGGTGGAGGAATAGATAGTTATATGGGAGAGCAGAATCTGGAAGTGTTATTTAGAATCCATAAGGTAGTCAATTTATCACTGTTAAATATGATATTTGCATGTAATAGAAAGAAACCTGAGTTCTTTCTGCTTTCAACTGGGAAACCCCTCTAAATGAGTCAAGAAATGTATCAGCAAACACATTATGCACCAATAAAGACATGGCAGGTTTGAAGGAATTTTATCAATGATGCTCTATTTCTGTATATTGACCAATATAATCTATTTCTATAAGCCATTCAATTAAATAATATGAAATATTTGTAATGTAAAATAAAGACATGTAGAAGAATACTTGACATACTGAAGTTTTATGCATCTATCCAAGAATGCTAGTTTGTGAAAATGTTCTATTTATGCTTATTACTAGAGATATGATGTAAAATGTTTTTCCATTTAATTGGATAAATTTATTTTCACACTGAAAATAAAAGGAGAACTTAAGATATGGCAGGAAAGGATATCAATTGAAGGATAAGATCAACAGGTAAAAATAACCTTGCAATGTCTATTTTATACTAAAATAAAGTTGTATCACTCAACAGAGAGCCAACAAAAAATAGAACATATTATTCTATAATATGCTGTTCTGTTTATTCAAAAATAATTACAATGTTCAAAATCATATTTTAAATGATCAATATGATAAAATATTGATCATTTAAAATAAAATATTTCTATATACATTCACTTATCTAGTTGAATAATATTCAAAACACTACTTTGTAAAATGCCTCTATGTGCAAGCAAAATAATTAAGATTTTAATTTAAATGATAAATAAATAAAATCTTACAACCAACATGCAGCTCAAATAAAATACATGAAAAATAATTTGATACATTTTCCCAAAGGCAAAAGGGTAAAAGTATCTATTTATTTCACCCATTATTAACTCTAGAAACTTTGAAACTTTAAGCAGGAATGAGTGGTAATTATACATACACACACCCACACCCACACAACTTTCCAGTTGATATTAATGTCACTGGAAAGATTTTTGTTATTTTAAATAAATTTCTTCCTTTATAGTTTTAAATCTAGGACAGCTGAACAGAAAGCAGTATAATATCACCTTCTATTTTTAAAGAATATGCAAACAGAATTCTTCGTAAACTCCAAGCTATCATGTTAAAATCCAACTTCATTCTTATATTTTATTACAAAGGAGATATAGATTTATATTCCAAGATCCACTAAAGCCATTGGACTATTTTAAGACTTTCTAATCAAAATTGCTACATTGCTAAAACATGTCCTCTCACAAGAGTTAATGCTATAACTTCTCCAATTTTAGATGTTTGATTTCATGAATATGTATGATTCATTAAAACTTCAAAATGCACATTTCAAGGCATTTACCTGAACCTCTACAGGAACTGATAACAAAAGGATATACACTAACACTGATTTTTTTTTTTTTTTTGTCTTTTTTAGGGCCACACACATGGCATATGGAGGTCCCCAGGCTAGAGGTCTAATTGGAAGTGTAGCTGCTGGCCTACTCCAGAGCCACAGCAATGCAGGATCCAAGCCAAGTCTGCGACCTACACTACAGCTCATGGCAATGCAGCATCCTTAACCCACTGAGCAAGGCCAGGGATCAAACCCACAACCTCATGGTTCCTAGTCAGATTCGTTAACCACTGCACCATGAGGGGAACTCCAACACTGATTTTTTTAAGATACTTTTTAGATATTAGACATTTTATTTAGATTTTATTTAGAATTTTAAACTATTATAACATGTTAAAAATTCTGGAAATAAATCATGTAGATCTTTTGAATAACAAAATGACCTACTATTAAGAAGTGGATGCTTACACCAAAGTTTCGTTAATATAATAGTTTGTTTAGCTGGCTATGATAAAATATGTAAATGCAATATTTTTGTTACTTTTTCATATCTAATTGTTATGCAATGTTACCCGTCTAAATAGTTTTGAATAATTACACAACACCAGTGTCTTCAGCTAGGGCTTTTCTTCTAGATTACAGATTAACATGCTTACCATATATTTCAGCTTAGATGCTTACTGTATTTCAAAAGTCAAGATAAATGAATCCAATGTGTCCCCTATAGCTCCAGTCTGTTCCTCATTCACTGTTATTCATTAATATTTATAGATCACATACTATTTGCTAGGTATTATTCTAGGAACTTGTGATACATCAGTGAACAAAACAGATGAAAATCCTTGCCTTCTTGGAATTTATATTCTAGAGATCAATGCACTGCCCAAAACATCTGAATATCAATCACGAGTATGCTATTCTCTATTCTCTCACCCTAACACCTCATCAATAACCAAGTTCTTTCTACGCTACCATTAAAAGAATTCTCTGAAATTCATCCAGATTCTACATTTGATACTACCCAAGTCTAAGCCACGACTCCTCTCCACAGCTGTTGCAATCTTTTCTAACTTTTTGCCAACTCCCTTTCTTCCTCTCATTCATTTTCCACATATCAAAAGAGATTTTTATAAAACTAAACATGTTGCTCACCTGAATGAAATTACTCAGTGTAATAATAATTCCACTTCTGTCTGAAGGAGGAGGCAGTAGGTCTTTGCTCCTACAGAAATAACAAGGGGAAAAAAATCAATGGATTAAAAATTTGTATGTCAAGTACAGTAGAAAATTGACAACACTGTAAACCAACTATAATGGAAAAAATAAAAATCATTAAAAAATTTTATGTTAATATGGAATATCAAAGGGTGGTAAATTCAAGACTCATGGTAAATTTAAGACTAATGTGGGAAAGAATAAGAAATTCCTCAATGAACAGAGGATGTCATGACAGCTTTGACACCAAAGATAAGCATTTAGTCTGGGCACCAACAAGGACTAAGAGAAATCGGATGAACAAACACCTGTTGTCAGGTGTAATAGATTGGAAAATGGAAAAGTCCCAAATGCAAAATTAATCATTATTAAAGTCAACATTTCTTCCACCCACTCTCTCACATTGAGAAATTTGCTGAGAGAGAGGCACTTAAGAAAGATCTGGAAAACAGAAAATTCATACAACCCCATGTATCATGTATCATGTGCTGCTTGGAATCCAGGGTATCGCTTAAGTTAAGTATACTGAAAACCAAGTATCTAAAACCATGGTGCTACTGTATTGCCAGCTCAAATACAGACAACATCAGAATAATCAAAGCCACAGTGATAGCACCACAACAGATTGTGTACTGGTTTTGAGAAACAAGCATGATCTAATTAAAGGTGTGGCCCAACCCCAACTGAAATAAATTCTTGTAAGAATGTGAAAAATGAAACTCCTACCCTAATACCACATAGAAGAAATGGCTTACACTTTTAGGACTGAAGGTGTTACAATAATGTTTTGCTTCCAGAGTCATTTTTAGTTTTATTTTTAATTAGACCAGAATATAATTTTTAAAAGATATAAGGTATGCAAAGAAGCAGAAAATTACATTCATAATTTCAAAAACTCTAATAGACTGGACATAGAACGGAACCATTTATTAGTGATAGAAAAGACTTCAATATAATCACTACACATATATTTAAAAAAATGCATAATATAATGAGTGAAGAGTTGGAAAAAGACAAATGGAGACTTATCCAAGGAGAATAAAAAACAAATTTTATTTTAAATTCTAGTTTATCAAAAACACAAAAAAAATTCTGAATCATCAGATGAATTCAATTGGCATTCAGAAGGAAAACCGAACATACACAGTGCTGAGAAAGGAACATATTTTTAAGTGATTAGTTACTTAGTTTTCAAACTTGAGAGAGAAAAAGATGAGCAAATTAAAGTCAAAGTAAATAAAATAATGGAAATAAAAGTAGAAATAATTAAATAATAGTCAATGGAGAAAACAAAAAAAGATTTTACTTTTAAAAGGTTTAAAAACCTACTTAGCTCCTAGGAAGACTGGTAACATGAAAAAGATAAAACAGAAACTATCAATAAAGAAATATAAGAAACTATCAATATCGTGGGCACATTACTTCAGATCATATAGACCATAATACAATGATGATGGAGTAATTTACAACTTGGGATTGTTTTTCAATGATTTAATAACTTAAAATAAAATGGACAAATTCACATAAAATAAAATTTGAAAAAAAAACCTGACTATCACACCAGGAGCCCTTAAGGTGAACAATAAATTAGAAAAGTCAGCAGAGCTCTGGTTGCCATCCTTTTTCAGAGGCAGGTGGACTCACACACAGTAGTTCATGCTTAGAAAAGGGACATGTTTCAGGAACCACATTCCCGTCTCATCACAACACTGGCTTGTTAAGCTTTTGAAGATATAAACTCTAAATGAAAAAGAATGACTGTCTTCTGCTATTATGTGATATAATCTGTACAGAGCACATGTATTTCCGTGAGTATCATAACTGAGAAACAGTTCAGTCAAAAGACCTGCATCAGTTTTTTTAATTGCTGAAACTTTATGAAACAAAGAATTTTCAAAAAAAAATTTGGAACAATATTCTTTATCTGTCTGTTAGGTAGCATAGGATTGGGTCTTGGACCCAGGTGATTCAAAATAGGTCATTTGTCATTACCAAAAACAGGAGGTCTGTGATCAAATGATAAGGGGCACACGCAGATACCAGAGGCATGCTCTTCAGAGCACTTCCCTATAAAAATGAGGCATGCTCTTCAGAGAGCACTTCCCTCTAACCTATTCCCTATGCAGATAAGGCATACCGCCTAAAACTGGAGGATCAAAATGAGCCCCCACACAGAGATCAAACAACACTCAGCCATTATGCATAGCACAGGGGGCCTGGAGCAGAAGAATCAGCATCCCCAAACACATTCCCTGTATGGAGATATAAGGAAAGACCTAGTTACAGCCAGAGCCAGTCCCTACCCCAGAATTGCCTGCTCTCTCTGAGAGCATAAATAAAATCTGCTGTACACACCCCTACGAACTTGAAACTTGACTCTTGATTACAATCAAGACTGTGATCTCCAACACAACCAGAAGGAGCATTTTTCGCTTGGGGAGTTGGACCAGATAGCCCATTAAAAGCACCCTATCAAGAGCTGTAATTTTCAAACTAAGGCACTGTCTCTACAAGGGGAATTCCCTTTGACCTAGGGCCACTCCTGTTCTGAATAGAAAGCTCCTTCCTGGACAGACCGCTTGCATCCATTCCCAAGCTGCGAGACCCTGGCTCCATCCCTGCATTGCTTGCACACTTCCCAGCTGTAACACTCCCCTGTCTCCCGCCCTTGCCAGAACACCTGCACCTACAAATCCTTGTTGTGTGGGGGCAAGAATCCAGAGAAATAATGTGGAGGAATGTGACATGTTTAAGAAATAAAATATATAATTAAAAACCTCCCCACAAATAAGGCTGCCAGCCCAGATGACTTCAATGCTAAATTTTACCCAACATTTAAGAAGAAAATAAACCCCTCATAACCTATTTTATGAGGGCAGAATTATGTTGGTATCACAACCTAACAAAGATAATACAAGAAAATATGACAGGAATTCAAAAAGATGAAACAATAAGAGGTCCCATGATCACAGTCCCTTCAGAAAAAGTAATTTGGCAACAATCCACTGACAAAAGTACATTTGTAGCGTTTGGGATCCAGGAGGAAATTATGAAACTGAGGCAGAGCCCATGACCAAACAGGGTGGTATTGAGAAGGCAGACCTTTGTCAGTGTGACAGATGCACTAATCAGTGCCCCCAACAGACCCAGAAATAGCTCTGCCCTTCAACTGATTGGCTACAGACCCATTTGGCCTTGTTCCTACCACCACCAACATCGGCCAGCTGACCTGGCAAGAATCATTCCCACCTATCCCCAGGTCACAGATCCTCTGACCTGTCTTGTTAGTAAACCCTAAAGCAGCCCTGAGACCTGATCCCAGCACCCCTCAGCTGTGATCCAGGACCAATCCTACCCACCTAAATGAACTGAATAATGACCTCTCTCAGGTATGCAGAGAATCATAACCACCCACATACCAGGTAAGAGGCCATCATCGAAGATCCTAAAGCAAGCATTTGTCCCAGTGCCGGCCCTGCTGACCCAGATCTTAAAGGCAGTTTTATTCACGAGGGGCCCAAACAGACTCCATGCCCACCTTGGTCCCTAGTAATAGGCCAGCCAATGGTGAACTACACTGCTGACCCTGCAGCAGCCATGTGACTGGACTCCAAAGTTTATAGTGATAAATACCTATATTAGTAAAAAAGAAAGATCTCAAACAACCTCATTTGGCATGTAAAGGAATGAGTAAAGGAAGAACAAGCTAGGCTAGAAAAAGGAAGGAAATATATGAGTAGAACAGAAAAGAATAAAATAGAAAGTAAAATTACAATAAAAACAATCGACAAAACTATGTTTAGTTGTTTGAAAATATTAACAAAATTGACAAACCTTTAGCCATACTAAAACCAAGAAAAAAAAAACAACACAAATATGTACTTATGCGCTTATTGACATTTTTAAAAACGTTTTCCAGCTGTTTTTGCTATTCCTCTGTTCTTCACTGTTTCTGTCTCTTCTTTTGTGATTTAATTGTTTTTAAGTGTAACATTTAGATTCCTTTCTCATTTTCTTTTCTCTATTGACAATGTATTTTCTTTTCAGTTACCATGTGGTTCATATAGAACCTTTTACTATGGTTGTCTCCTGTAACTTGAGAGTAACTTAATTTTTTTCTTTTCTTATTTTTATGACTGTGCCTGCAGCATATGTAATCTCTTCACCTTCTGAAGGAGAGTTCTGTATCTGAGGGATTCCTCCCAATTTCTCCTGCATTATGCTATGTGAACTAAGTCAGACAAAGACAAATATTGTATGATCTCACTTATGTGTAGAACCCCCAAAAAACAAAAACATAAACCAACCAAATTCACAGAAACAGAGCATAGAATGATAGTTGCCAGGGGCTGGGGATTGGTCTAAGGGCACTAATTTCCAATTTTAAGTTCTAGGGATCTAATACACAGCAGTGATTATAGTTAACAGTATTGTATTATGTATTTGAAAATTTCTAAGAGAGTAAATCTTAAATGTTCTCACCACACAAACAAACTATATGAGGTAATTAACCAACTCTAGTAATCATTTTGCAATATATGTCAACTGAAAAAAATGTACATTAGAGCTGTGAGTCAAGTTTTATTCATTGTTTTACTGAGGACTATAGTCAGGAGAGAGCCCCTTAGAAAGCTCTGAGGAAATACACCAAAAAGGTAGGGGAAAAGGCATTATAAGTTGGCATATATATATATGTATATATATATATGAATTATTTTGGCTGGGAAATACATGCAGTGAAGCATACACTGAAATAGAATTACTATCAGTGACCAAAAAAAAAAAAAAAAACAACTATCTTGAGTTATAGATTTTAGTGCTTATCTATGTATGAGAAGCTGCAAGAATCTGGGGTCACTGACAGTCTTCCTAGATATATATATCTTAAGTATCTGGGGGACCATACATCCTAAACACAGATACTTCATCCTGAATTCCTTTCAGGGTATACTTGTAGGCCAGTGACTGCAGTGGCTAATGACTTGATCCTTTTAGAACTGGAATGGTGGACAACATATATATATAAAGTCATCATGTTGTTTATATATATATAAAATGTTTATATATATATAAAATGTTCATATATATATATGTATATATATATATATATGAAATCATCATGTTGTTTCCCTTATATTTATACAATGTAAAAGGTCAATTATACCTCAATAAAGCTGGGGGAAAATACAGCATCACGAAGTCATGGGGAAAGGACAAATACTTTCCATGATATTATAGGGAAAATTGCCTCACTATGTGGAGAAAATTAGATTTAGTTTTCTATTATACACAATAGATAAACATGATCTCCAGATTAAAGGTCTAATTATAGAGAGGTAAATATAGTTTTATCAACTGAAGAAGATAATTTGAGATCTAAGTGTATGGAAATAATTTTTTTTAATTCCAAAAACAAAAACAAACAAAAAAATAAAATGAAAACAATAAATTTGACCTTATCAAAATAAGGACAATTTAATAGACAGGGCCTATTGGAAGAAAATACTTGCACCATCTGAAACTGATAAATGATTTTAAAAAGGATATATAAGTGTGCATATGAGTTAAAGAAAAATATACATTTGGTCATTTAGCCAAATGTGCATTTCTCATCCACAGTTCCTGATTCACAGCTCCCCAAACCCTTGGAATTTCCTCGGCACTAATAGCAATGAGATAATATTTGGTCTCTTGTTCTCAATTCCTGTAAATGTTGCAGGGGAGGTGAATTTTGGGTCCCACCCAAGGGTGGAGGCTGGTTATCAGGAGAACCAAGTGATTAGATGGTTGGAAATTTCAGTTCTACCGCCTGACTTCTGGGAAGGGGAGAAGGGCTGGAGGTTGAATCAACTGCCATTGGCCAATGATTCAGTCAATCATGGCTATGTAATGAAGCTCTGTAAAGAACCTAAAGGCTTTTTGTTACTTATCAGAGGGCTTCCACCCTGGGAGCCCAGAATGCATCTGTCTGCAACTGTGCTCACCCCTCACTCTAGGAGGACAGACAAAAGCTCCTTTGTTCAAGACCTCACTCTTGTATCTCTTCATCTGTCTGTTGCTATGTATTGATACCTCTGATATCTTTTATAATCAATTATTATCCAGAGAATAAATGTAAATGGATTTACCTGAGTTTCTGTGAGTATTCTAGCAAATTAATTGAACCTAAAGTGGGGAGTCACGTGTAGGCAGATAGGGCACAAAAAGAGATTCAGACATGGCTTTCTTGACAGGAAAAGCCATCTTTGGCCTAAATCATTTTGTGATCTAAGCCTGGCCACAATGCTAACCCTTGAACAGGTGTCAATAATTAACAATCTTCAGGGAACAAAGGAATGTAAGAATAAAACAAAAGAATCAAGAAATAATAATTCCTTCTCAAGGGATATACATAACAATTTAATACATATCTTTGGGTTCTTCAAGAACCACTACCCGCACCTAGGTGGAAAATGATAACTATATGCTGCTACAGAATGACTGATAATGACCTTTTCTGATCCTCATGACTTTAATCAACTAAAGCTTGGACGCTGTCAGTTTTTGTCCCCATCCTATGCTGAATTCTCCTCTGCTCAAGACCCCCCATGAATGTGCATACAATGCCCAAGCCTCTTAATGAATATGCACATACCCCTTGGTTAACACTTCTCCAATTTTGCTGTTCAGAGAGATTTTGCTTTGGGAAAGATTCCTGGTATTCTCCTTACTTGTTGCAAGTAATAAATCCTTCCTTCTGCTCTTTGGCTTGGTTGTGTCTTCTAGCTCAACACCAACCAAGAGGTGAACCCAGTTTTCAGGTAACAATGGGAACCTGTGATATACCACCAGCTAGTCTGAAGTACAAATAACTTGGACTTGTGATTGCTATCATGAGTTGCAGGGGGTTGTAGGAATCTCCAGTTTGCAGCTGGTTGGTCAAGAAGCACAACCTGGGCTTCTCACTCATGTCCTAAGTGGAAGGTTATCCTGTAGGACTGAACCTGTGACTCTATCTATAGGTAGATATTATCAGAATTGAGATGAATTCTTGGACCCCCCTACTGGCATCTGAGAATTTCTTATTGGTGTGGGACAGTTTCCCCTTACACTTTGAGGTTGGGTACAGGAACTTTTGGAAAAAGTAACTGCAAATCTCCGACAAAAAGAACACTTGATAGAAAAATGAACAAGAGGCAATTGAAAGGGCAATTCACAGACGGTTCCAAACATCTGACAAGCATATGTAGAGCTGTCCAAAGTTACTATTAATCAAATAATTGCAGTTTTAATGAGATATAACTTTATATTTATCAGAATGATTAAAAATCATAACATGAGGTTATTCTAATTATTGTCAAGAATGTGGGTAGACAGGAACTTTCATGCCATGCTGGCAGTGTATGCAGCAATAATCACTCTGGAAAACCATCTGGAAATATGTAGCAAAATTATATATGAGTGTTTCCTTGACACAGAAGTCTCAGTTTTAGTATACATTCTAGAGAATACTTGCAAAATCAGTATAATAATATTTATAGAAAGACTCATCTTAGCATTTTTTATGATAATAGAAAACAAAGAGGTCCTCAGTGTCCATCACCAGCGAACTGGTCAATAAAATGTGATGGATATGAACCATAAGGCAGCAGTAGGATGAGTGAGCCACATGTGCACGTAGCAAAATAGACAGCCTCAAAACAGAGCATTGTCCAAGGTCACCACACACTCATATACACATGTGTGCATATACATAAAAAAGTAGTTATATGTTCCATCATTTGAATGAGTTGGACTGATATGATTTTCGACCAGATATCTATGTTTAACAGGAACTATCGATGGAAGACTTAATCAACACGTGTATGTATACATATACATGTATGTATATGTTCATACATGTATACATACACATACATGTACAAGTGGTGACAGAATCAATTATCCTTCATATAATTTGAATACTCTTCAGAGCTTTCTGCATTGCAGATTAAAGCTAGAGTCAGAAAAGTGTTCTGAGAACACATAAGCGACAATAAAATGAATCCTGTCCTTAAAATTTTTGATAGGTAAGAGAAGAAAATGTAATCAGCCACTTTACATTTACATTATTGATTACCAGCAGGATTTTGACTGTTGTAGGTAAATGTCAGGAATGCTAATTAGATTATTTCACAATTTATGTGAAAATTAACAGCAGAGTTTATTGCATGTAAAATGCAAAGTCAGAAAAAAGGAGTTTTATTCTTTTAAGTCTTTTCTTTCCTCATAAGGCTGCTTTCTTTTCTTATATCTTTTATATCCAAAGGATGATGGGATCAAACTGAACAGCTCAGAATATAGATTGGTGCCAGGGTGTTCTGTAAGTTTAAGTATGCAGACAGTGTGATTTTTATCCATGATATACCAAGAGTCTGCATAGCCACGTGGAAAGATTAATTACGGCTCACATCAATTTTGGCCTCTAGATGTCATGTAAAGAACATAACATCAGAGAGGAAGCTGCAGAATTTTGATTATGGCCATCGGAAAAACTGTGAGTGGGAATGGGAGAAAAAAGAGGACTGACATTATTTTACAGGGAGTGCATTCTTTTACCAGGCAGGCTGAAAATCACATCTTGGGAGCACCGTTAGGAAATGGTCACGTCATTTCAATTAGTTCATTCTTAGAATTAAAAGGAGAATGATGAAGTTTTATAATGGGTGTGTTCTTACGACCAGCCTCTAAGACTAAAAGTGATAGTGTTGGACTCAGAGTATTCAAGACAATACAGCAATTAATACCCTGCTGTATATCTTAAGAGAAAAACTAGAAAGAAATAAGAACTGAGATTTCTGTGCATTTTAATGATCTTTCTTTGAAAATAAGAATAAACAGGAGAGAAGCAGATTTGAGTGAATCTTAATTAAATTATTATATATGTTTAATTACAGTGTTTTAGTGTGAGACCAGACAAATGATATGGGTTCAATTTTTGTGCAAGCTGTTTCACAGTGGGAAAATAAAATGTCTCAGCCTGTTTTGCAAAACCGAGCAAAAAGGGGACTAGATGAATCACAGAAAAAATCCATCACAGAAATTGTATAACATGGATTAGAAAAGGAGACCATATCTGTTCATCCCTATGTTTCTTACAATCTTCAGTTAATTCATCACAGTGTAGCTCCCTGGATATTTAGGGACAATGGGAAATGTCCGCAAGCCCTCCTCTGATTTCCATTTGTAGCTCTAGAGTGCAGTGGGCTGCAAACAACAAGCCATTTAAATGCCTCCCAAGCTGCAAGTAGGCAAGCTTGCTGTAAGATGAGCAAGGAAATACAAAGCAGACAGACAGTGAGGATAGGGAAATCATGCAGAAGAACCAAAAGGAAGGAAGAGGAGCAGAATATAAGAAAATGAGAGTCTGCTTAAACCGATGTATGGTAATATGCTCAGACACTGGAAAAACTTCACAGCCGAAAGTAAAACAGCACATCTGATTTCAGAAGCAGAACAGTGGAATAATGAATAGTGTTGAACCTTTTGGTCCTTAAAACTAGGTTCAGATTTATTCCTAGGAAAATGCCAGTGATTGAAAAAGTAGTGGATTCCCCTTGAGTTGCTAAAGTTGAATTTCTTTTTCTTCCCTGGAGCTGCCAAAATAGAAAAATAAGCTCAGAGTAATTACTGGACTTGGTCTCATAATTATAGGTCTTGTTTGTGCATCTGAATTAAGCAACTTTTAACAAAAAACAGTTTTGCTGCATGCACAAGAAGAACATTATTAGTATTTATAAAATTAGATTATACTTTTATACTGTGATAAAAACCACAGTATTTTCAAATCATCATAATATTAATCTCAAGCATTTCTTAAGTACAGGCCAACCAATCTTGATTATTTCTTTCACTGCTGATTATTTAAAAGGTTGCCTACAGTAGGAACAGTCTTAAAAGAGATTTTTAGGCCCAAATCAAAGAGTTACTAGCAGTTGAAATCTCCATGTCTGTAGTTCAAGGGCAAACATAGGGAAGTTTCTCTTTGTAAATGGCATTAAGCTCGTGACCAAAATTCCTCCCGAAATATCAATAAAGGGTATATGAAAACATTGAAAAGAAGGGTAAAATTCAGAGTAGCATACACTGTAATTCTTGGTCAACCTATTTCTAGAATCTGTAGGTATCTGTACTAACCAAGAGTTTGTAGGAACTGATTTAGCATGTACATTTAGTGTGTGTGCATATATATACACTATATACACACTACATATATCTAGATAGATAGATAGACAGACAGACAGACAGATAGACACTCTCTAGGCTCAGCCACCGAGAGTTTTGCCTAATTGGAAGTAGAAGGAGGACTCTGTCTACATTCCTTATGTCACTGGATCAGCAACTTAAGTCCAGGGTGAAGACTTTCAAAGAACCAGGAAACTGTACACATGACCCATATTTCCTCATAGAATATTTTTCTGCTTCTATCAGGACTCTTCCACTTGTAGGTCCCTCAACTCTCTCTGCCTCATTACCAATCTTTGCATTAGACTACTGGGTCCATTTTCATTCTGTCCTTTGTTTTCCTTTATCATCCACCACAAGAAGCACAGAATTCCCATGTAAAGCCTCATGACAAGACTCCTATCCCAAGCACTGAGAACCACCTAGAGAAAAAGAAAATTAAAAAGGAAGAAGAGGAAGGCGCAGAGGAGGGAGAGAGACAGAGAGAGAGAGAAGCACTTCTTAAAAGTAAGTGAGTATAAAGTTAAGAGATGCATCTGAAGTCCTTGATGTTGAAAGGACAGAGGGACAGAGGAAGTGTTTGAGGAACAGAATAACAAGAAAGACCTGGATCAATAAGTCAAAATAGACTCTCTTTTCCCATCTTCATTTTCTATTTCAATCTGCACTTGCTTGGGGATAAATAAGCCATTTTCTGTTCTCTGTACTTAATTCTGTGTTCAGTGGAGTGTGTTGAGCTATTCAGAGGTCTAGAAAATATTCTTTAGAAGGATGAGTAAAAATGTGTTTTTGAAGAAGCTTTCTTGAGGCTGGTTAATACTCATAGAAAGAACACTGAGTATGTGTATACATAATTATGCATGATGATGATAAACTCATAATAACAATGCCTACTAGGTGAAAATTATTGTTATGGCCCTGACCAGAGTGGAAATCAGGAGAGGAGACCTAATTTATTTATTTTTGGAAGTTATCAACTGTCAAGGGGAAAAACTTGTCATTTGCAGCCTTTCTAGGCCTGTGTTGCAATGATTTCTTGAACTCACTCGGCATAAGAATTGGATGAATGCCTGTAAAGTATTGTGTAACCCTGAATGACTAATCTATAGTTAAGAAAAAAAAAAAGTTATGTTTCTAATAGCTAGGCTTAACATTTTGAAAGTCTTCTTTTCTTCTTTCTTAGGAAGAAAGTAAAGCAATAATTATACTTACTGAGCAATATGTTGTAGTGCTATGGTAAAAAATATATATACATTGTTAGAGACCATAATTCTTGTCTTTAAGAATTTAGAAAGAAGAAAACTTTGTAGCAGTTGACAGTCCTAAGAATGATATATAATTTATTTTTGATTTGGGAAAATTACTGAGAATGCAATGATTTATGGATATGTATAGTTATCACTAAACATTATAAAATTTCTGTCTAAAATTAGGTTTATGAATTTAAAATAACTTGGAAAAACAAAATTATTGATTTAAAAAGGGGTATGTTTCACTTCCATTCCTTTAAGCCACTTCTCTCCTTATATGCAGCACATGCACTATTATTTATAAGAGTTAAGAAGCACACTTACATACTCCACTGAACACAAAATTAAGTACAGAGAACAGAAAATGGCGTATTTATCCCCAAGCAGGTGGAGATTGAAACAGAACATGAAGATGGGAAAAGAGAGTCTATTTTGATTTATTGATCCAGGTCTTTCTTGTTATTCTGTTCCTCAAACACTTCCTCTATCCCTCTGTCCTTTCAACACCAAGGACTTCAGATGTGTGTCTCGACTTTCAACTCAACTTACTTTTAAGAAATGCTCGATTCTCATGCTCTCATTCTCTCTCAGTCTCTCCCCCTCTCTCTTCTTCCTATTTAGTTTCATTTTTTTTTTCCTCAGTGGTTCTCAAAGCTTGGGATGGGAGACTCAGCATGAGGCTTTACATGGGAATTCTGTGCTCCTTATGGTGAATGGCAAACAAGGACAAAGGACAGAATGAAAATAGACCCAAGAGTCTAATGCAAATATTGGCAATGAGACAGGGAGAGCTGAGGGGCCTAAAAGTGGAGAGTCTTGATAAGAACACAAAAATATGTGGGTTATGTGTGCAAATGTGTGGGTTATGTGTACAATTTCCTGCTTCATTGAGAATCTTGACTCAGGACTTGAGTAAATGATCCTATCATCATTTCCACTTCTTAACCCAAAATAAAGATACTGCAGCAATTTCAACCTCTTCTCTGTCATTTTATAATACTAAAATATTACCAGTCATTTTTATTCTTATGCTACAGTGGACAGTCGCATTTCCTCTAATTATATGATATGTGATATCATAGCCACTTGAATAAATATTTAAGAAAGACATTAAAGAGATTTTAAAATGTGAAACAATGCTACTCTTACTATTTTTTAATTTTGGAAAATAGAGTTATTTGTTGTAAAAATTGTTTTTGTTTTATGGAAAGTTAACTTTGAAATATTAAAAATTTTTTTCATTTTAATTTATAATACAGTAAATGTTGATGGATATAATCCATAAATATAAAAGCTCTTATGATCTTCAATACTGTTTGTAATAAAATTTTAATACCAAAAATATTGAGAACTACTTCAGGAAGGCATCATATATTTTCCTTTCATGTGTGGTTGGGGAAAGAAAGTGAGGAAGACATGACCACATCTTAAGCTCCTTGACCCCAAAGTGGAAGGTATTGATTCTGTTGCTACTCATTGTTGAGTACTAGCAAGTGGATCATGAGAAAAAGAGCAAAGGCTCTGGGAAACACAGTCCCTGTCCGTCAGCCACCTCAGAGCTCTAATTCTATGTTATGGGAAGAGGCGCACAAATCTTTGGTGGACATATAAATGTCCCTTCTACAATTTCCAATAGTAACAGTAATTATTCTCTCAGAAAGTTATTTAAGTTATATGGAAGAACATGCCTTGCTTGAATTTCCTCCATTCCTTGTTCTTATAATTCTTATATGATAATCATTCTTCATTTGTTAAATAGCCCTCTTCTTAGTGCATGATAAGCACATGCCACAAATATGAACATTGATGAATGAGTTAAAATTAATAAGGGCAAGAAACAATTGAATAGATCGGACTGTGCATCATGGAAAGTTGTACAGTTTGTACACTGAATAAAGTTGACAGATGCAGATCTCCTTGGGAGCTGAAGTCCAAGACAACTTATGTTAACAAACCATTCACCTGGCACTTGACTATTTCCCCCAAAAAAAGAGGTTTGTTTTTTTTTTCCTGTAGTAAAGCAAAAAAGAAGAAAAAAACCTGAATTAGTTGACAGGATGCTTTTTTAATAATTTGTACCAAGATGCCATATAGGACCTCAGCAACTTGTCACTCTACAAAGACAAGCATTTAGTACATTTTTATTGTCATATCTCCAGCACCTTGATAAGTGTCCAATATAAAATAAAAATTCTATGGATATTTGTTGAATGAATACACAACAGCATTGAACCTGGATCAATATGTAACTAGAAAGATGCTTATAATGGCATAATTTTGTACTCTGTCCTTGACTCTGAGCCAGTCAACATTTTTATTAATGCCTTAAATATAAAAAGAAAAATTATGCTGATTAAATTTTTGGATGACCCAAATCTGAGAGGATTAGCTAATGCAATTGATGACGTTATCGAGGTTCAAAAATAAAAATGGCAGGGTAAATGATGGGCCTAAACTAACACAAATCAATTTACCCAAAATAAATATCCTGCAAGTGAGCTCAAAGGATCAATTTTATAATTATATGCTTAGAAAAGCTTGACAAAAAGTAGTTTATATGAAAAATGCCTCTAAGTTTGTGTTCACTAAAACTATGAAAGGTATTAACGATATGATTAAATGCTTAAATAGTAAATGATTAATGAAAATAAAGTGTTTAAAGATAAATATACCCTAGATTAACCAAATACTGAGTTTTTCATTCAACATATTAAGCATTGTATCAATTTGGGATATCATATTTAAATAGCTGCTATATAGCACTGGGAACTACATCTAGTCACTTATAATGGAGAACAATAATGTGAGGAAAAAAGAATGTATACATATATGTGTAACTGGGTCACCTTGCTGTACAGTAGAAAACTGACAGAACACTGTAAACCAGCCATAATGGAAAAAATGGAAATCATTATAAAATAAAAAAGGGGCAAAAATAAATAAATAAAAGCTTATATTAATTGGGATAAAGTTTGTCCTGAGATGTGTTTGACCTACAGAGAGGATGAAGGGGGAAAACACATGCTTTTATATTTATACTTGTACTTGATATTTTTTACTTTTTTGTCTTTTGTCTTTTTAGGGCCGCAACCATGGCATATGGAGGTTCCCAGACTAGGGGTCTAATCAGAACTGTTGCCGACGGCCCACGCCACAGCCACAGCAATGCCAGATCCAAGGTCTGCGACCTATAACACAGCTCATGGCAATGCCAGATCCTTAACCCACTGAGTGAGGCCAGAGATCGAACCCGCCACCTCATTGGTTCCTAGTCAGATTCATTTCTGCTGCACCATGACAGGAACTCCTTGTACTTGATATTTTATATTTATACTTGTACTTGACATTTATGTTCAGCTATTTGAAGGACTTTCCTGTCTTCCAAAAGGAATTTGACCTTACACTGAAGTTCTCTAGATAGCAGCACTAGAATTTATATTGGGAAGGTACAGGGAAGTACATAACATTTCAACATAAGAAAGAGTATCCAACAATTGAAGCTTCTGAAAACCCAAAGAGGCTATGTTTAAGCAATAGTGCTTTCACTTCTTGATTCTGTTCACAAAGATCCCAGATGATAGTGCTATGTCTCTGAAGGATTGCCCCCTTTATCAGGAAACACAGATCATTTCAAAGATTCCTTTCTTTGCCAAGATTCTATGCCACACTGTGATTCTAACTCTACTCTGAAGTAATAACAATAAGTGGAAGAAAAAGAAAGAAATTAGAATCTTTGCCATTTATTGCCTCAGCAAGATGTTTGTGAATCAGCTCATGTAAACCTTTGAAACCACTGAGCACAACCCCCCACCCCTGCCCACCTTCTTCCCTAAATGTCAGGGGCTATAAACATGGCTGCTCTCCCTGACCTGCCTTGCTTCCTCCCTTCTCCTGAGATATTCAAATTCTTTTATCAACTGTCCAGGTGGACTCCTGGACCATCCATCAATTACTTCTTTCCCACTTACCATCAATTCTTAACATCAAACTCTACAAATTGTTAGCATATATATTTTGTCTACACAGCGGGCTTTGTATCGATAAGAACATCCAAAAGATCTATTCACTAAAGAATCTTTACCCCATAGTAATAATTAAGTTACCTTGCGCAGAGAACTTCCAAAGGAAACATGTTTGCTCATTTTTTTCTGTCACTTTTAACCATTACCTTGACCTAGAAACAATTTGAAAAAATAGCATATGTCATCAATTGAGCCTAACTTAATCATATTTGTTTTGACACTAAAAGCTATTTTGTTTTGTCTTCCCCCCCCTTTTTTCTGCTCAAATAAACATACTGCTTTTCCTAAAAGATAGCACAATGAAATGATGACTAGGAAAGTGGATTGAAAATATCCAATTCATATAAGCTATATATTTGCATATATATATACCACTATCAAACTTGCTAAAAATACACAGAGTCTATTTTTCTTTTCAAATATTGTATAATACAGTAAAAATAACAACTGTTTTAGGACACTGAATCAAAGAAACTTTTCAATGGCACAAAGCACAACTGCAGAACTTATGTTCCATGTACTAAGTCAAAGTAAGAAGCCCCAGTTGCAACAACTATTTCATTCAGCAGGGGGTAAGTTACACTTCTCAGACAGTAAATGTATCTGATGATAGCGGATAATCGGTGCCTAGAGATTCTTCCAGTATGGATCCTTTTTGACCAAAATATGAATCATAAAATCAGCCTCACAATGAATTACAGCAACCAGGTGAAAACTCCCATTGTGTCTCTTGACACTGTTACATGCAGAATTTTAAACATAAAATATGAGAAGTAGATGAAGGAAGAGTTCTAACCTACAGAGGGTTGATAGTACTTAGGGGCAGTTCACTAATTTCTCCTTGTCAACCATCAATCAACCTATAGAACTTTTCTCTTTTGGGCAACAAAGTAACAAGTAGATTTATACTCAGTATGGCATTGCAAAAATGCTATGACTAAGTGCCACAAGCTTTAGCATACAGAGTATTTGATTAAATTATCTTGCTTTTCAAATAAGAAATTCTAAAAAGTATATATTCCAGGCATGATCATAACTGACAAAATATTTGTGGAAACATTTTATTATTTCCTAAAAGCACTGGATATTTTATTTAGTTCATTGGTGAGAAACCAACAAAGCTCATTCATATAACATAGTAAGTCAGGGCTAAAGCTAAATATATTGATCTTATCAACACTTATAAATAGGGTTAGGTCATTTACTTAGAGTGAAATATAAAATCCTGTTCCACCTAAAAGAACAAGATTCAAAGAGACTTTTTTTAAGTAGACAAAAATGGAACCTAAAGGGTTCAAAAATGGAACCTAAAGGGGTACAATTGTTTTGAAGGAAAATTTAATAGTATCTACTGAAATTATAGATACATTTGGCTTTTGACTCATTAATCCCATCTCTAGGAATCAATCCCAAAGATATCCTATCAACAATATGAAAAATATATATGAGGTTATTTACTGAAGGACAGTTTTTTACTAGCAAAAAAGTGAAAATAACCCAAATATCTATCAGTTTAGGTCTTATTTAATAACTTGTTCATGATATGCTCTACAAAGTGGAACACCACTAGTGTAAGAGTAAATGAGTATATTTTATATATTACTGTGATATAATGGCTTAGATTTTTCATTAGTTGAAGAAAAAAGGTAAAGTGAGTATATTATATTGAAGTAGAATAAACAAAGAAGAGAATGTAAATATATATGTTTATATTTTACAGAAAATGAAATGAAAAACTGTTTTGTGTTTTATTTGTTTTATGTCTACCTACAGGTAGAGAGAGGGCAAGGGTATAGGATCAAGGGCAAAAGGATTGGAGCTAAAGATCTTTCAATACATCTATTTTTATATACTTAAAAAGAAATCATGAAAAATAAAAAGAAATAAAAAACAAAAATAGACAAAACTGTGTAAGTTGTTGGTGGCATAATACCAAAAGAGTAGCTATTTCAGGAGTCTTTAATATAGCAGTTTAACTTTTAAAAAATTCACACTGATTCCCATAAACATACTGTTGGTGAAAATTGTGATCATCAATGGATGTTTGTGTATTTTTGTGGAATACAGCAGAGGAGCAATTAAGTGATATCTTCATTCTATCACTGCTATTAATGTTGAACACTGATATTCTCTATGTGCCAAAAAACAGATTTAAATTAAAATGTCAGAATTGGTTAAATATAAATCCAGTAGTTTTAAATTGTAACTGAAAGAATCAGTTGAACTCATGATATATGTCACCTTAAAAAAATAATCCTATCTGCACTCACTGATAAGGCCTAAAATTAATGACCAAGAGTTGAATACAAGTAAGTTAAAAGGGCTTCTTGGAATAATGTTCATTCTAGGTTGGAACTAAATGCATACAAGATGAACCTAGAGGTTCATAACTCTTAGCAAGGAAGACATCAAAGACTATTCTAGTCTTACTTAAAGGAGTCACAGGTCAGTGTGACTGGGCTCCACTGGGCAAAGAAATAGTAAGAAAGACAATTATTGTAATGGAGAAAGCACATCAAGGATATTTAAATTAAGGAACTAATAACTGCAATAAAAGACAAAAAAATCAAAAACAAAAACAGAAACCTATTTTGTCACAACTGAAATATAATAACAAACCTACTATTTTAAAAACTTGTAAAAGGAACAAAATAAATATTTATCCTGCATTTTCTATGTGAATTTTACTAAACAGCAACCAAATAGAGGATGAGTATTTGTCTTTCTAAAAATAGGTAATGAATTAAAAGAATCAAAGTATCATCATTTTGCTATCCCTGAAATATTAATGGATAAATACATTAATCATTAAGTACAGAAAGAAAAACAAAATTGTACTTGAAATCATTAAGTACAGAAAGAGAAACAAAACCAGCTATAATGGAAAAAAAATGAAAATCACGCAATTTTGGTATGTCCAAATAAAAGGACATACCACCAAGGAAAGTGATTTAACAAACATCACAAATATCACACCTGAATTTGATCAAGCTCTTTGATTCAACTACCAATGAACAAAATATACAGAGGCTAGACAAATACACTAAAAGGTACCATAAAGATTCAGTCAGCGAAATCCAGACCCATGCGTAATGCTAAAGAAAATCAACACTAAATCTAACATAAAAGGGTCAAAAAAAATAGATGGAGAGGAAACTTTTATACTAAAAGAAATTAACAAGATATTTTCAATCAACAGTATGGTACAAACTTTATTTGGGTATCAAATGCATCAAACAATTAAACAATTATATTTATAAGACAATTATAAATTAGTACACTGCTATTTCAGGAATTAAACTATATCTAGTCACTTGTGATGGAGCATGATAATGAGAAAAAAGAAAGCATATATGTATCTGTGACTGGGTCACCTTGCTGTACAGTAGAAAATTGAGAGAACACTGTAAACCAGCTATAATGGAAAAAAATAAAAATCATTAAAATAAAAAAAAAGAATTCCATTGTCATATTTAGGTGTGATAATGGTAACACTTTTTTTTTTTTTTTTTTTTTTTGTCTTTTTGCCATTTCTTGGGCTGCTCCTGCGGCATATGGAGGTTCCCGGGCTAGGGGTCTAATCGGAACTGTAGCTGCCAGCCTACGCCAGAGCCACAGCAACGCAGGATCCGAGCCACGTCTGCGACCTACACCACAGCTCACAGCAACGCCGGAACCTTGACCCACTGAGCAAGGGCAGGGACCGAACCCGCAACCTCATGGTTCCTAGTTGGATTCGTTAAACACTGCGCCACGACGGGAACTCCTCCGGTAACGCATTTTTAACTTTCAAAGATACATATTGAAATACTGATGAGATGTTATAATGCCAGGGATTATTTCAATGTAACACAGGATCTTAGCGGGTGAAGGTGTTATGCTGAATTCCTCAAAAGCAGACCTAGAGATAGGGATTCAGAGGTTGATTTTGTTAAGTTAGTATACGCACTGCCACCCAAGCAGATGAGAGTGGGGTGAAAAAGTGGTATTTCATGGAATGTCCTGCAAAAGGAAGCTATAACATGATCCTGCAGTGAAAGTAAGGAGTACAAACGAAACCTTTGAGATTCACAAACCCAATACATAGAAGTTATGTTTTCATGCCCCATACCTGTCAATAACTGTTCCCTTTCAGAGACTGTAAAAGGTTATAAGATTTTCTTGCTATCTCTGTTTATTTCTGTAGCATTGCTAAGAACTTTCCATCCTACACCCAACTACTCTAACCCCACCCAACCCCCCAGCCCAGAAGAAGAATACCTGGGCTAATTACGGTGAAAATCTTGTACACAAGTATTCAGTCTATCAAATAAGAAAATAAGAGACATGAAATGAGAAAGGCTACCAAAAGATGATAACTAGTAAGAAAAACCAAGAAAATGAAAACAGAAGTTTCCTTTTGGCATAGCTGGTTAAGGATCCAGAGTTGCCACAGCTATGGCACAGCACAGGTCGCAGGTCGGATCCCTGGACCAGGAAATTCCACATGCCACCAGTGCAGCCAAAAAAAAAAAAAAAAAGAAAGAAAGAAAGAAAAATGAAGTGAAGCAAAAAGAGCTTGTCTCGAATCTTTGTGAAATCAGCAAATGACAAGCTTCCGGCAGTTTCTCCTCCATCTTCTCACAAGGCCTCTCCTCCCTGTTTTCTTCCTCCAATTCCCATTGGTGGGCCCCAGCATGCTTTCCTCTCTCACTACTACAGCAGAATGCATCTCTCTAAAAGGCATTCCCCCAGGAGGTTGCACCAGCCTTCCTGCCATGCTGTACAGTTTCGCCAGCTGCTCAGCACTGAAGCGAACATCCCTTGTTTAAGACCTCAGCTCCCCCTTCACCCCCGCATACTCAGCAAGCAGCTGATTTTCTCTAACTCCAATTTACGAGCATTATCTCAAAGTCCCAGTGTGACTGAAGCTTGAAAGAGTATCAGTTGTGAAACTCTCTCAATATATGGGCTGGAGAAATCTGAAACCCACACGCAGAGTAGCCTTTCCCCAACTGAAGCAAAAAAAGTTTTACTACTGTAGGTGGAACAAAGGAGAGGTCGGAAGTTTTTCTTAAACTAACTGTGTGCATGCCTGAACAACTTTACAACAGGCATTCAGCTTTCATCAGATTTCCGTACGGCCTCAAGACCTAACCTCAGCCTCCAGCACGCAATGTTCACTGTGCCTTATCCTGTAAAATCCGTGAATGCTCGAGTGCACATATGCACAGTAGCTGACTTTACAAAATGGGTAGAAATGGCACTCCAGGGCCAAAGCTTGTCCTTTATTTAAGGCTGGATAAGATTCATGTTACTTTTTTATTTTATTAAAGATTACAAATGTGTGATATTAGTTCCCTTGCCTATAATATATCTGCTAGATTTACAAAAATTAATGGTAAAAGCAGCATAGGGCTAGAGGGCAAGAGGGGAGGGTAAGAGTGCCTGTCCTTTGATTTCTCATTAATTTCTTCCTTTATAGACTGTACATGCACGTTATGTGAATTTTATGTGAAAAACATCCACTCATCATCCAAAAGAGCATAAGTGATTTTGAACTGAAAACAAAAAATGATAGGGAAAAAGAACCCAGCCAATATTACAGTAGAATTCTACTTTCGGCCAGCTCATCTACCAACATGGTCACCAGTGAGTAAATGAACTTTTCTCAGATTAGTGAGGAGAAAATCTTTCTCTTTAGTCAAATTTAGAATCTTAGTTGCCCTTTTTTTTCCCAATTTTTTTTTGTTGTTGTTTATTTCCCATTTGGGAAAATATAGTTTCTGCTGAGGCTGGATACTTAAATATTCTAACCTGAATTTTAAATTCATGGCATTTTTACTCTGAGAATGCAAGAAAATTCTGATTTAAATCTTTTAAAAATATCCCTTTACTGCTATTCAAATTTAATTATTGTAAGAACAGTACCACTATATTAAAATATAATCACCTTACACCTTTTGGCTTCATGACAATGTTCATAAAATGCTTAATATTCATGTAACATGCTACCTCACCCTGTAATATCACTATATTTATGGAAAGAAATTGTAATCCTCTTTACTGGCTCAGGTTAATTCCAATAAAATATTAAATCCATTTTCTAATCTAAATGAGTTCATTAGGAGAGGCATGGTACTGAGAATACCAAACTCTCTACAGAGTTCAGCTTCATTACATTTCCGCACGGTGCGTTTCCAGAGCTGTTGTACTACATTTATGAGGATTTATCTGTACTGTTCCAAAAACATTCATCCTAATTCTACTCCTTCTGTGCATGCTAATCATGAATATGTTAAGTGGAAATACTAAGCTTGTAGCCAATCTCATCCCCAGATGGGTTCAAGTTATGATTACAGAAGCAAATTTGCCATAAGCACTCTTAGAGCAGTGCCAGTGAGGAGGAAATGAAGGTTTGAAGCTATGCTAAAAAAGAGAGAGAGAGAGAAATAATTTGAGACAGAATAGAATATCATGGATGCTAGGAAAAAAAGGGGAGGGGGGTAATTCCAGATTGCCGTGTCTCAGGGAGAGCTTCAAGAATATACAAATAGATCTGTCCAAAGACATAAACACAGACTAAGTCATTAGTTTTAACTTCTCGGAGTTTCCAAAAGTCCACAACCCAAAGTTGAACTCCACATTATTCAGCTCATTACATCCAGCAAAGCTTTACTCCATTAAGCTCTCCATTTGAAAGAAATAATGGACCTTTTAGGAAGAGAAGATGAGACCAATCTGGGATGTTCAGGTAGTGAACAATTATACAATGCCCAACTGTTTGCCCATGGAGTGTTTTGACCTGTTTTTCACATATACCGAGCACTTATTTCCTTTCCCCTGCAGGTAAAAGGAAAAATAATAGATAATTTGGATTACATATCACATGGGATGAAACCATTAAGAATCTTTCAATCACCTCCAATATGTTAACATTTGCAGTGACCTCTGAGTAAAATTATCTTAATCTACATTTCAGATACTTAGTTAATGAAACAAAAGATTTCTCAGACATGTGGACGAGAGCCACCTATTTTTAGTAAAAGATAAGAAGGAGATGAGCAAGAAGAGTTATTTCTGAGTGCAAGTTTTTAAAATCTAAATATAGGGCTTTGTTAATCTATACAACCTCTGCAACAAATTGTCAGCCTAAAGTGAAATCCAGCGGCCACTGGTTGTCACTGTTGTACCACAAAACAGCAATGCAGGTAATAAGTCTTCCAAAGGACTACTTCTAAAAAAGTTTGAAATAATGTATCTGACTATTTGGTTTCTCACTAAACCCATACCATGGCCCCATGGATATCAGTATACCTAGTATTAGGCATTTTGATGTGGAAATTTGACCAAAATATAGTATATGAATCACACAGAGAGGTGAAAAAAAGATGATTACATACTTAAATATACTACATTTAATCATGTGAGATACCTGTTATATCTGTTAATTATAGCACATATTCTTTCTGTTTCAACTAAATAACATGTTAATGTCAGTGTGCATAACTGATCAAGATTTAGATACATTATTCAAATGAGGTGCTTTCTAATGATTGTGCTTATATTTTTAACCAGTAGATGATATGAGTAGATAACCTTGACATAATCTTCCCTTTTCCCAAATCTGATTAAAACTGGAAAGACAAGAAATCAATGGAATCCTGAATATAAAATCCCAAAATATTCTTCTGTGTTTGAAATTAATTAAGTACTGTGATGCAGGAGGCTCAAATCAATAAACATCAATGATGGTAGTGTTAAAGGTGGGAAGAGTTGGCAAGAAATTAGCATGGTATTCATGGTTATAAGATGATTATCTACTCAATGAAATTAAAGTTTAAAATTAGACCAACTGTGCTGTGGGAAAATGCAGAGACAGTTCTTGAAAGTCAAGAACAATGACTGTGCTCCTGAATACAACCTTTTAAATTTGAAAACTTAACACTTTTTTAAACAAATGAGAGGGTAAAACTTCAATTTCAATTTTAATAAAATAAGATACTTTCCAATCTGTATTAACAATCAGTAAAAACCTGGGCTCTACTGTTCCCGTGATCACACACAGAGGTGAACGGGAGAGAGGAGACGAGCATCACGGCTGCTTTTACTTATCATCTGCGCATACTTAGCTTGACTTTAGGGTCTATTTTCATATGATTTCTCAAGATAAAATACCATTATTTTTCACAGTCATTCTTCTTTTATCTCTCATTCCTTTCTTTCCTTTCTTTCTTCCTCTTTCTTTCCTTTTTTTTTTTTCTTTCTTGAATTGTTGTGTTTTTTTTTCCCTTAACCTCAGACAGAAGTTATAATCCAGCAGCAATGAGGCAAAACACAAAACTAGGAAAGAAGAGCTAACTAATGCTACCTATATTGCTAATTGATACAAGTATTTGTACCATTTTAACTTTTCTCATCAAAAATAGGTAAAAATATAAAGAGACCATATCAATCTCAGCTCTTACATTTCTTACAGCTTTAACTTTTATTAAGATGTAAGCATTTTAAATACATTGACTTTTTTTTCCTAATATGGAAAATGGGAATAATTCCCTCCTTTGCAAGAGGTAATCATGGTGGCAGAAACAATTTCACAAGAAAAGAGTTTACATACAAAAAAATTAAGCCATGAAAAGAAAGCCTATCAACAGTGATGTCTATTCACATAAACTTCCTACAATGTGTTCTTTAAACTAAGTGCTTTTTAATGTAGAAAGAAAAACAGCCACATAATCAGTAAGGATGCTTATGGAGAATGACATTCCTGGCCTTAAAACAAGGCCTACAGCAGCAGAATCTCTCTATAGAGTCTTTAAATACATATTTTCAAACTTCTCACATAATTAGGAACATTAAACTTTGAGAGTCACTCTTCCTATCTCATTAAAGAAGAGAAAATATATTATGACACTATAAACTTCATAATTATACCATTTTCATGATCAACAGAATAAAAAACAAAGGTTATATATTATCATTTAGCTGAACAGTCCTGAATAGAAGGTAGCATTTTTGTTTTCTAATATGATAATTATATATATTTATAATGGTATATTTCATAAACTACATGAAGTATAAACACTAGTTCAAGAAAGAAATCTTCTGAAATTATGTGTGATGGAAGGGATTCCACTAAGTACACCCCAGATATCCAAAAAACAAAACCAAAACAAAGAAACCCTCACATCTTCTGTCTTGTGACAGCTCTTGTATCACGGCTTTTTTGAGTGATTTTTCATTGGGTATCCTCGGATGGTTACTAAGTTACTTGGGGAAAGTTTCTTTGTGCTCGAATCCTTTGCATCTCCAATATACTCTCAGCTCTATTCATGTTGTAGGTCTGTGCAGAGTAGTCCATTGGTGAATTAAAAAGATATAATTAAGTACCTGCTGTATACTTCCCTAAGACCATATAGTTTTTAATCATTTAAAGTACATTTTTGTAAATTAAATAACTTTTAATTTAAGGCTTAAAGTTATACCATTTAAAATCCAACTATGCTCCAATGCCATATGTCTTCCATGTCCTCTGAAAGATGTGTGATGGTTGCATAAATAGCTTTAACCAAGAGAAGGAAAATAAAAGATTAGGAAGGTGGAAAGCATCAAGTTGTAGTATAAAATTCACCAGCCTGAAATCTAAGGTTGTGATGGTTTCTAGTTTCCCTTTCTCCTATTAGTGCCAGAACCTACAGGGCACAGGTTCCCCAACTAGAGACTACAAGTCCCAACTGAACTCATGGCTAGGATGGGCCATGTGACCAAGTTCTCTCCAAAGAAATATGAAGTTCCACATATTTCTACCATAAAAGGAGATCCCTTTTCCTTTAGTTTCTTATTTCTTTCTCTAGAAGGTTAAAATGGTAGTGATCCAGCCTCCACGGTGATTGACTGCAATACCCTAGAGACACCAGACTAATGAAATAGAAGGAACTTTAATTTCTACTTTAGACAGGTAAGAAGAAAGGAAAGTTCTATCTTGTCTGTAGTGCTGTATTTTTAATCCTCTGACTTAGCCTATAACCGAACTAATCCAGCCACACACGATCACGTTCAATATGTTACTTCACTCAGTTTTCTTCATCATGGGTTACTGATTATGGAGCTAACCAGCAGAAATTAGGGAAATTTTAACTGGTACAGTAGGTGGAACTCCAGAATAAGGAATCACAGGAAGGCAGTCAAAACCCAGGGAGAGCACTGATATAAATGTTATTACCACTGATGAAGAACATTTGGAAGTACAGAGTATGCGTTAGCCTCAAGGGAAAGTAAAATATTTAATATTCTAAACGGAAAAAAAATTTAGTTCTTGTCATACCTAGGGACAAATGCCATACCCAGAAGTACCTAGAAGAAATACGAATTATTGGAGTTCCCATTGTGGCTCAGTGGTTGGCGAATCTGACTAGGAACCATGAGGTATGGGTTCAATCCCTGGCCTTGCTCAGGGGTTAAGGATCTGGTGTTGCCATGAGATGTGGTGTAGGTTGCAGACATGGCTCAGATCCCGCATTGCTATGTCTCTGGCTTAGGCTGGTGGCTGCGGCTCCAATTAGACCACTAGCCTGGGAAGCTCCAAATGCCTCGGGAGCGGCCCTAGAAAAGGCAAAAAGACAAAAAAAAAAAAAAAAAAAAAAAAAGAGAGAGAGAGAGAGAGAAATATGAATTATTTAAGTAAGTGAAACTAGAGAGTAAGTAAAGCATAAACAAAATCAAAAGTTAAATAACCCCAATTTAAAGTAATTTAAAGCATACTTTAGCTTCCAATTTTTTTGCTATAATATCTTAAGACAGATATTTATCTTTTTAAAAAAGAGATGCATGACTAATTCCAATATCTGAAATAGTTATTTCTTAAACAAATTTTAAACTACATATAATAATACTGTGAGATTCAATTAATAAATAGACCATCCAAGTTAGAAGTCTGCAATTTGTATATGCCACTTTTCCTTCCTGTAAACAAAAACAGCCATGACTGTAAAATATGAAACAAGCCACCATCTCTTAACATTTGCAAAGTACGTGCTTTTTTGAGAAGCCAATACACAGAATAAGCAAAACAGGATAATTAAATGTTCAGGAAGGGATTTTAAAAAGAAGACATAGCTAGCTAAAGTAAAACTATCAAAGAGGTTGTGTTTATGATCATAGTCTGTACTGACTTGATGCACTGCCCCCACTTCCCCCTGTATCACCCTCAATGAGGCTAGGCCTTTCCAGGAAAGCTACTCCAGCCATTCTTTGATTTGTAAGTGGTTGCCAATCACTCAGATACATCAGGATTCTCCTGGAATCTTCATCAAATTCTCAGCTCCTGAAATAAATTATTTCTTCAGGGAGGCTGGGAGAGTTTATATGTCATATTATACCAACACCTTCACTCTGTCTATGCATCTTGTCACTTTACCTCTAGTAAAAACGTCTGAGTCTTATGTCCCCTAAAATTATCTCTATGCAGTAAAAATGCCTGGAGACTTATGTCCCAAGAAACTGTCTCTTTGCAGTAAAAATGCCAGAGTTATTTTCCAAGAAACTATCTCTTGCTTTTTAAGATGGTCTTTAGCCAAATACATCAACTATTACATAAAGGGAAAAGTGACTGCCACTCCCTTCTCTCTTCATGTAAAGATAATATATATTTATTTTGAGTAGAGTTCGTGATGATGTTGCCTGATTAGAACAGAGCAGAATATCTAACGTTGAGATTCTGAGACAATATGCAGTTTGCAGGTTTTGTTTTGTTTTGTTTTTTGAAATTCACTAGGAATAAGTTTACATGATTTGTTCTCACCCATCAATATAATTTTTAAACTATAGCATATCTAAGGTTACTAAATCAGTAATAGCTTACGTTTTTAAATTAACTCCAATAGTCAAGTCAAAAGTATATTTCATATTTATTAAAAACAATTTATTAAGTATACCTTACACCATCAACCTGTCAACATTATAGTTCACCTATCGATTATTATAATGGTTACTCAATTTGTCCCATTCTGTTTTCCATTATATGTTTCATGTATGTGCAGAAACAAGAATTACTGAATATTTGTGAATTCTTCTTCCTCTCAGGTGCTATCAAATGGAAAAAAGAAAAGAAAAAAAGACTCATTGTTCTTATCTCAACACTGCCAAATAGACAGACTTGAAATATCGAAGATTTTCATCCTTCTTGGAAATGGTTTTCAGCTTAAAGGCATTTGACCTGGAGTGAGGTTATATTTCAGTCAGCCTCCTGAATGGTATCTAGAGAGGCCCATCAGCAGAAGCTTAGCAGAAAAATGTGAGTGAAAGTTCAAGTGCCTGGTAGCAGAGAAAGCTGGAGGAGGGCAAATCAGCTTGAATATCAAAGCTAAATTCTGTCAAAATGGCAAAAGTCTTTTCCAAAACAAGGCATCCCGGGAAGGTAGTAATTGAGGAAGCTCAAATAATAGTTGACCTACTTGACTAATGGTCATCTTAGAAATCTTTGAAATGGTTCCTGAAGACATGTAAGACCCAGATGTTTCCATTAGAGGTAAAGGGATAAGCAAGTAGTTATTGATATAATGAGACTAACCTCTCTTAATATTCTTGATGAAAATACCTTAGTTCAGAAGCCAAGACTTTGACAAAGATTATAGCGCAATACTGACATAGCTAAGCAAAAGTCTGAGGAATTTTATTCTGGGATGTATAGCTAGGATCTGCATGAGCCAGAATCAATTATGAATTGACAGTAGAGGTATTTGTTTCAGCCCAAGCATTTTAAAAACAGTACCTTCTAATATGTATAGAAATGATCAGGGGAGAGAGGAAGTTTAAAACTCATAAAATGGCACCAAGACAGGTGTCGGTGCCTGGGTCACTCTTCTCTGTATTCAGGGATGATAGCAGAGAAACCATCAATGCCTTATGTCATAAAATTTTTTTCCCCTCAAATTGAGCAGCCTGATCTGTGATGGCACATAAGCATTGTCTGCTGGGCCACTTGGCAGCAATTTTCAGTCTATCTCTGTAAATTGAGCTTTACATTGTCCTTTGAATGTTTCCTCCTCTAAATTTACAGAGGCACCAATGCTGTTCAGTATACAGGACTCGCTTTTGCCTTTAGCTGACTGCCAGCGTCACTGGGCCTAGATAAACTGAGTAGTGCATGCCATTTTTATCAATCAGGTGTAACACAGCCAGCAGAGCAAGTGGGACTGCTTTTCAAGTTTAGCAGAAGGTGGGGGAAAAGCAGTCTAAAGGGGAGTTGGCTACCTGATAAGAAGTTTAGAACAGTTAGACTCAGGCTGCCCCACTTCCTGGTCCAGAGTTTCTTCCATGATTCTACGAGGTTTTTGTAGGAGATTCTTCAGGAGTAAGTGAGAAGGTGCTTATATTCTTTTGCAAGATGCTTAAACTGGCTGAAAAATAGAAACCCAACATTACTGCATTCTTAAGAATAGTGTGAGGAGGTGACATGCATTGGGAAATTCCATGTAGGTGGCCTGTATGCTATCACATCCCAGCGGTCCCTATGCTTAGTTAGGAAGCACAGCCCAAGCATCCCTTCTGTGACAATACAATTAGGAAGAGACCACTCCTGTTCTCTCACTGTTCCTTCACATGCATGAAATTACTTACTACTAACTCTGGATAACAACAAAAAATCAGTTATGTATGGCCACTGATTGAAGCAAATCTTCACCTCCCGTTACAAATGCATTGCAAGACATGCTCATATAGGGGTTTGTCTGTACAGAGGCTCCCTTCAGACTCATTTTCACAATGGGCTTGCGGTAGATCTCAAGGAAGATCATGGAGAGAGAGTATAAGTCTTAGTTAAAAAGTCTCAAGCATTGGAAACAGCATGTCCATTTTGTTGGTAATTTTTTCTCTACCTTCTACTCTGGGGGTTTTCACATTTCTCTGCTGATAGAAAAAGGAAAGCAGCTGGTTACAGCAAAAAAAGGTTATTGCAGTCCTAATTCAATTTGTAAGTATTAACAAAGAAGTGAACTCATACACTGAATATCCATTTATTGTAACAACACTGATAGGTTAGAGAGCAACACTAGGGTCCCAAAACTTCATTGCAGTGACTATAAGCAGAAAAGAACCTAATGGTCTGATAGTATACCAGCAATCCTCAAACATGCATGCTTGTAAGTATACCTTTTAGCCAGGTCAAAACCTTTTGTGTATTTTTTATTCTATCCAGGTTTGCATTCAATGCCTCCCTGAAGGCATCTAAGTGATACTTTCCTACAGGAAATCCCAAAGCACCACCTAACTCCATGCCCAAACTGGCTCACACATCATTCACAGGGAGTCAATCGCATGGTCCACCCTGTTACCACCACCACGGTCCTTCCTTGAAGATAATCCTGAAACCAATCATTTCTCCTCTTAAATGGACATAAAACATATTTCCATGACAAAAACTATGTTTGAAATAGGATTATTTTTGTTTTATTAGAGACATTTGTTGATAATAAACTGGGTTCTCTTTTATCACTCTAGTGTTTAGTTCTATTTGATGTTTTTCCAAAGTTTGCTTTCCTCCAATCTTATTTATTTTGAAGTAATATTTGCACTTGAGTACATTAATAGTTATCACTGTTGATTTTATTACTCATTCTAATTCTCAGACCTGTTAAGTACAAAGCATGAGTACCCTTTCTGCTAGCTATAACTCTACAAACCCAAAAGTATCTTTTAATTCTACTTACATATAACTATAAATGCTTCTACATAAATGTTCTATTTGAAGAGTTCAAGAATATGGTTGTAAAAATTTTCTATCATGTGGAATGAAACAAGCCAAAGCCTCACTAGTCATAAATTCCATTTATCTGCTTTAAAACAGAATATTTAGCCACTTTCCAGCCATTAACATGCCTCAATCTCTTACAGCCCAGGGTGCCTTATGAGTTGTTTAAAGGTTTAGGGTCTGGAGTGGAGGCTAACAATAAGCAACTGCAATGATGCACATTTTGAAAAGAGTTAAGTACTTCTACCAATAATCCTAAGATTTATTAATCTTGTTACTAAGCATATATCAATATTTGAGTCAATGGTTCCCCTATCTAGATGTGACCTAATTCCATGAAATGCAAGAAAAGTTTTCTGTCAATAAGAATAGCAGATGTTCTCTCTTATGCTGCTTGTGTCTGGCACTGTGCAAAACTTAAGCTATTATGCATTATGTCAAACCTCAACAATGATTTGAAGAGGGCAACAGTAACACAGGGGTAACTCCGTTGTTCTAAATCCCTGTCTTCTGTTATGCTTTTCTTACCTACGTGAAATGACTATTACTTATAAAATACTTACTATGGACTAGGTATAGCGCCAAGTCTTAAAATGAATTAAACCCATTTAATTCTTACAAAAGCTCTTAGGAGGTAGGTAACATTACTGCCATCCTATGTTGGAAAACCAAGTCCTAGAGAGGGGAATCTTGACTTATAGTACACAAGTAGTAAGTGGAATGGCAGTCAAGTACAAGCAGTCTTATTCCAGAAAACATGCTATGTGTTATTGCACTTCACTTTATCAACTTCATGGTACTTGCCTGATACCTTCTTAACCAAGCCTTGCTATAGAGCCTAGCTTTGCCATTAAGAATGAGATTGGTATGGGTAGGGGGATGCAAGATGAGAAAATTTGGAATTAGTTTGATCTTAAACTTGGATTTCCTGGGCCTGTACATCCCCTAACAAGCAGCAGCCCTTTGCCAATCCATTTGTAATTTGTCAGTCCTAATGCTGGAATTTTGAGCTGGCTTCTAAAGGGTTTCTAGGAGTTCCTGTCATGGCTTAGTGGTAATGAACCCAACTAGCATCTATGAAGACAAGCATTCGATCCCTGGCCTCACTCAGTGGGTTAAGGATCCTGCACTTTGGTGAGCTGTGATGTAGTTCACAGATGCGGCTCAGATCTGGCACTGCTGTGGCTGTGATATAGGCTGGCAGCTGCAACTCTGATTTTACCCCTAGCCTGGAAACTTCAGGTGCTGCAGGTGCGGCCCTAAAAAGCAAAATAAAAAATAAACAAATAAATAAATATAAAGTGTTTCTAGCCCACTCCATTTTCTGGAACCTTGAATATCTGTTTCTCTCTCGTTACGTCCCCACTTGTATGATATTCCTCATGATCTCAATCTTATCCTAAATTCTTCCTTCAAGTTGGATAAAGTTTCCTGAAATGATGACAGAATCTTGAGTTGTAAGTAAAGATAAACATCACAAAGTATCTTACAGAATTAGAAAGAATTAGTTTCTCCTGAGCATTTCAAATTTCTCACTGTCCTTAAAACTGGAATCTGCACTTGTCAGTGTAGATGGGGGGTCTTACATTTCAACTTCTCTTTCACTTTTGGATGTTTGGCCTTAAGTCTTATGCACTGTTCCATCCACACCTCCAGCACTTTCCCAGTATCTTCTCCCTTACACCCCCTGCGGACGAGGGTCTGCTCTCCAAAGGTGCTGAATATGCATTAAAAACATACTTTACTTTTCTATTTTTTTTATTTTTAATTTTTATTTTTTAATAGCTGCCCCCACAGCATATGGAAGTTCCTGAGGCAAGGGACTGAATCTAAGTTGTAGCTCCTTTAACCCGCTGTGCAGGCCAGGGACCAACCATGCCTCAGCAGCAACCCGAGCAGCTACAAATTTTTAAGTCACTGTACCACAGTGGGAACACCAACTTTACTTTTCTATGTTACTTTTATTTTTGTTTTTGATACTAATAACAGTAGGTTTCTAATGCCAGTCTTTACCCAAGCACAATCAGTGTTAATCCTTTTATTGTCCATTCCTAATTCTCTCTTGATAGTTTTGCTTGAAGACAGGCCCAAATTTTCATATTTCTTTTCTTTCCTATCTCCTTTGATAGGAGAGGTTAAAGAAACATGATTCTGTTGCTCCCATTTTTTCCTTCACCCATGGACACATTTCTTTGGTTCAAAGGAAGCTCCAGCTAAGGTTCAGTTACATAGCTAAGAAAAAAATCCAATCATCCTTGTTTTCTTTCACTCAGACAAAATCACCCTTCCTCATTTTCCAACAAATATTTAATTACAATGCTATTTCCTTGTGTATATTAAAATAATTCTTCATAACTTTTTCTAATTTAATTTCCTTTTATGTTTATGTTTCCCTATATTTGAGGCTTCATTATTACATAGCAAATTCTGCACTGAGTACAATGTCTGAAAAAGTGTAGATGCTCTTTAAATATTTACTAAATGAAAACATTCTCTTTATTATTACTATTTTGACATAGAAAAATATTTAAACCAAAAAACAATAAAATTCAAAGTGTCATTCAATTTAAAAAAGAATACATTTTAAGTTTCAAAAAAGAGAAAAACATAACCTATATTACAAAATCTACCCTTTTTCAAATTTAAAATTCTTCCTCCTACATTACAAAGAATCAACAGATTCTCATGTACACAACCTTTTAATCATTATCATTTTCAAAGGTTCATTTTTTTATTCAATGATCTAGGGGAAAAAATACAAGAGTTCTAAGACTCAAGCGTTGGTATAAATAAAAACTCAAACCATAGAAAAATATGTACATGTAAAGAGTAAATGCAACCTTGAGTAGACTCTCTAGGCTGCCAGTTTTAAATCAAAATGAATCAAATGTTACCTTTGGGGAGAATTCTTGATTTTATAACACACTGTCCCCAAGGGCAGGGGTAGAAGCTCAATAAAAATATGTTGAATTGACTTTCAGCACTTGGAGAAAAGTAACACTTCTGGGAATAGATGTTCACTTCTCTCAAATTTTCTCAGTCTTTTCCACCAGAGAGAGAAGGCATTATTCTTAAATTTTGCTCTACATTAATTTTAACATTTCACAGTAGTTTGCTTCCTATTTCTTATTTTTATCAGTTCTAATAACAGAAAAAAAGTGTGAAAATAAATAAATTAAATATAATAAAAAAAAGAAAAAGCATGGAAAGAAATACTTGGAAAAACTGAAAAACCAAAAAGAGGCATCAACGAATTTTCTTACTTAGCATGAGAATATGGGTTTGTACTTATGTAAATACATACACCACAACACCTGGAATTTATATGTTGTCACAAATGAAATATGCAATACTTCAGAGATTTTAACTAGGTTAGTTTCAGAAATTGTTAAGTTGTAGAAATTTAAGCTTGTAGAAATTATTACCTTTAACAACTGAAATTTAAATGTAATCAATTTTAAAAACTATTTTTCAGAAAAATATTTTCTCTTAAGTTTACAAGCTATTTAAAATATACTATTTTTCTAATACAAAATTCAGAAATCTTTCTGGCTTTATTAAGAATATCTAAACTTAAAAAAATCTATTTATTATCATAACATACACAATTTTATATTCTTATAAATTTTGATTATTTCAATTTTACAATAACAATAAAATATTTGGGATATAAAGTGCTGTGAAAGTGTTGGAAATATTTTCACATTTTATTTTTATCAATGTATATATAAATACGCCACATCATTTATGATAGATGAAACTGGATTGATAATTTTCATTTCCATATTCAAAATCAGGTCCCATAGTTCTGCTTTGTTTTTTTGTTTGTATTAAATCAAAGACATGATGATTATTTTAAGGACTTGTAAAGCTTGTTCTGTTAATATTTACCCCCCATTGTTTTTTTTTTAATGTCAGATTAGTCATCTTGGAATGAGTACAGCTTTCAATAATCCTCAAACTTGTCCAAATTTTTCTTCTTACAGATGCTGTGTTGAAGAGAGTGGACTGTTATTCCTTGGTAAGCAAACTATGTATGACTTGTCTGTATGAAACAATTAACACACTCAAGGCATCAATAAGTAACCTGAAAGTCATCATCATTAAGTGAGAGTATATGGGTAAATTATTCCTAGGTAGCCACTGACTTGCGGGAAAAATGACATCCTTTTTTTTTATCCTTTATTCTATTAAATAAAGGTGTGTGTGCATATATATATGATATATATATATATATATAAATTATTTAAATTACTAGAAACAGATAAATTTTCATCAGAGGAAAAAATATTAATAAAGTGAAAACTAAACAAAGCAAACATCAAATTTCTTACATATTGGAAAAACTATATTGATTATGGGATTATTTGCTATTGACTGCAAAATGTTCTGAGCTGGGTTTGGGGATTTTTTTTTTTATAGTAACTGAAAAAGCTAAATGCAGTTTTCCTAATTTTATGTCTAATATAGAGTACTGCACCCTAAAAACATTTTTTCCGGCATCTTTCAATCATAACAAAAGCCCAGCTGCTTATTGATGTGCTCTTCAGAAGTCTAAGTAGGTAATTAACCATTTTCTACTTTAGTTCCTCACTAAGATCTGAATTATCTATGGGACCTAAACATCATTTTTTTGTTACTTCCACTGCTTAATAAAGAAAGCCATAATTTAAATATGCAGTAGAGTGATTACCCTTTAATGAGAGATAAAGTGTGCTCTTTTGTTTATATCGTTACTTCTCTTTCCCCAGCTGCAAAAGTCTCTGGGAGGCTTAGCTGGTGTACTGGGAAGCAGTTATTAGTAACACCAGGGGTTACTAGATAAACACTGCCCCAAACAAAAACAAATCTTCCTTGGCTATAGCAAGTGATAGGAAATTGTTAAATTCAGTTCCACATAAGGACTCATTTGGCATGTACAATTTCCTTTCAATCAGCTAGAAAGATGTCAGAGTTCATAATCATGAGTCAACCTCTCGTCTACAAGAACAAAACACACCTATCTATATAGACCCAGGATATGAGCAAATGCTATTTTAATTTGGAGGTAGTCATTTGATATTTATCAAGTCTGCACTGTGCAGAATGCTCACATGATCTCTGCCCTATATGAGATAGTGTGTCTTCATAATTTTGATATGTAAATATCAATTCTTCAATTTTCAAATCACACATTAGATGATGCATAACTCAAGCCATCACAGCAGGCTTTTCTTCAGCCACTCGATGATAATTTTTACAAGTTCTAGAGGATTTATACAGGAACATATCTGGAGAGTTAACTGAATGAAATACTGCTAAAAGTTTAGCTGAGAAGACAGTAGAAACCCAAGCCATACAAGGATGATCAGGGAATTTTACACAAAAATCAGATCTATAAATAGCCCAAGGACTTAGGGATTGGATTGTGATTGAAAATTAGGGAAGTAAATAGTCACAATGAAACTATAAAAACAGTGGTCAGCTGGGATAGCCAATGGTGTTTGAATTTATCATTCCCACAAAGTAGGATAAACACATTGGATTTTAAAGGCATTTTTTGGTAATGATTATGAATGTTTCACTAGACTTTATCCTATGTGGATAGGAAATTCCTTCCTAATACTCGGGTCCACTGTATTTTGATTCCAAATTTATTCATTTAGCAATTCCAAAGAACCCTGACACTGAGGAGGGCACCCAAAGTATGGTACAGGCAAATATAATTGTAACTAGAAGATTCTTAAAAATTCACATGGAATAAGCCTGATTCATACATTGGTCCTTTGTGCACTATATGAATGTGAGTCAGTTCCTGCCAACACAACATTAGCTTTAAATGAATTAACAGACAATTGTTTTGGAAACTTCAAAACTAGTGATCAGACACTAACGCAAAACAATCTCCATCCGAGGACTGCCTTTAAGCCAAGACATGTTTGCGAAGTCAGCTGGCCTCCCTAAATAACACTGGCATGAACTTCTCATCCACCATGATCCCATAGGGGGCAGGAGTCACGTCTTATTAAAGTTGTTGTCACTAAAACTGAACAAATGTCAATTACACAGTGACTGCAAAGTACAGTTCTATGACATGATTGGATAGATGTTTCTTCGAGTTGTTTCTCTCTAAATGTGACGCATATATAGTTGTGTCATTAGCTTCTCACACCTCCAGTTTTAATCTAAATTTGGAACCCTTAACAAATATTTACTGGATGCCTATCACACACCAGAGACTGTCCAGGACATTTGGGGTACATAAATGAATTAATCAGAAATTCTTATTTTTGTGGAATTTACTTAATCCACAGCATTTAAGAACTCCATCTTCGCTGATGACTGTCTTATTGTCTTCTTCAGTTTCTCAATTCTCTGAATTTTACTCTCTCTGCACAGCTATGCCTGTTTCTTTGTTGGCATGCATATCTTTATTTAATATTCATCTATCATGCATATATATAAAATATATAAAGTTATGCTTTTTATTTATATATCAAGTATATACAATCAGTATAGTTTTTCAATATGTTTTATATATGCATATAGCTTTATATATAATATTATATATTTTCTAAAGGAACATAAAATAATTATATATACATATAAACATATTCATAGTTAAATTATAATAACTTTTGTGGCAAAGAATACATCTAAGCATTAAGTACAATGGTCTGCTTTGAACTAAGCAAAGCTCTAGGTTTTCTTAACACAGATACTGTGTCGGTAAAATCTCTACTGATGTCTTAGGTTTTCTCAGAAAAAAGAAAAGATTTGATATAGAGATAGTCTAGAGGAGGCATCTTGGGGACTGTTCTTAGCACAATACCTGTGAGAAAATGAAGGAAAGAGAATTGGATAGAGGTACAGAATTGAATTTTCCCTTCAATTGCAATGGATGCAACAAACTTGGCAAGCTCTAGAAACACGACGGCCCTTTAGAGACCAATTGTCCCTAATTAAAGCAAAAGAGTTAGACTTTACGCTTCCATATTTGATGAGCATTAAAGGTGGGCTAGTAAGAGACTCACTGTGAGCCATCAGTTGGCAACACCCAATGGAAGCTGTGAAATGTGTGCCTTGGTGCTGAATAAGAAGATCTGAGCAGTGGACCATAGCATCCTCTGCCCTCCAACTTTGGGCCACTCTGCTTCATTTTAGAAGCTAACCATGTCTGAAAACATCTCCAGGATTCTGGATAGTACCTTTTCTTGTGAAATTTATGTAAGGAAGTTTAGTGGAAAAACTATAGTCTGGTTTCCACAGCTAATCTCAGGGCCATAGATGATATTTGTAATCTCCCTTCTCCCACTGCCTTTTGGATCTGGCTTCCCCCCTACTAGCACCTCTGCATGTTTAGGTGCATATCCCATGCCTTCATTCCCAAGGACTCTAGGCACCATGCCTTTCTCTGGCCGTAGCTGAGGCACTTTTCATTTACTGTCAGAAGTGAGTAAAGAGTACCAAGAGACTCTTTCAAAGATCACTTGGAAGCCTTTGTCATATATATTCTTCCCTTCTCCCACTGTAATGGCAGTTTTAACTCCTCCTCACGTCAAGGTCAGTTATTGCTGTGAGCACAGCGATTTCTTTCCTTGCCTGTTGGTCTCTTGCTACAGGAGTCTGAAATGACCCAGTTTAAGCAGACACAATTTAAACTGAAATAGGACTTGTACTGCGTCCCTTGGTAGAAGCATTCTACTTCTGAGCCTCAGTCTCTACACTCACAGAGCCTAAAATTGCAGAAATGAAAAACACAAATTCCTCAGATGGGTCATTGGGAATAGTGGAAAATGGGACCATTCTTGCATCCATCCCTTAGTTCTTAGACTCCAAATCCTTCTTTTTTGAGAAAACATATTTTGTATACAATATCTTAAAAATCAGTGCCCCCATCCTCTCCAGACATCATCTCTAAACTGGCACAGATCTACACTGTTCTGCCAATCTAGCAGCTGCTGGGTGGTGTAGCGTGTGATAGGAGCAGTGGATGCCATTTCATAGCTGTGAAACGAGTTGTTTGATCTTTCCTGACATTATGCAGGATCTTTGCTAGTGGATTAAACACTTCATATCTGCAGATAGGCTGGCCCAGACTGCAGCAAGACCAGCTACATAATTAACTGGGCCCATGCAAAGTGAAAAGGTGGGGTCCCTTGCTCCATACTTGTTAAGAATTCTAAGATGGCAACAGAATAACATTAAATGAAGCATGATGCCCTTCTGAACTTGGGCCCTATGTGATTACACAGGTCACATGCCCATAACATTAGTCACAGACTACAAGAATTATAAATCCATAATGAAGTATGTGTTGATTCCAGGCAAGACAAATCACTGCTTTTTCCAGGAGGAAGAGATTAAATGCAATTAATTTGATATCAAGTGGCTGGTCTCAAGGCATAGGTGGCTCAGCACTTCTCTCTTTTGCTAGGAGACTGGATATTAGTAATGCCAGATTAGTTTTGGTGTGTGAAGCCCAGGCTGTCAGGTCCATGCATAGCTTGTGTCCCTGTCAGTCACCATGGCTACTCTATTCATGCACCTATTGTTTCAGATCTGGCTGGCCAATGTCAGAGGCTGCCAGACATCAACCAGCTGAGTCACTTCTGTACACTTTTTATTTAGTGCCTCTTTCATGATGATAATCTGATGAGAGTTAACATAACATACAAAAATATTAACACACTCTGTAGGTCTATCCACGTCTCTTCCTCAGAACTTGGTGTCCCCTATCTTATTTCTTCCAGGCCTCTGGACAGCAAACCAAGCCATCCACCATGGCCCATGACTTAGCTTATATTTTATCTTAAACAACTTCTCTTTCCATTTGCAGTGTATAATAAGGTGTGCTGCATAAAGCTCTGCTCACTGAGATAAACTATCATATAGCCACACTTTCAGGCCATCCTTGATTTGACCTCTCATACAAAAGCAGTCTATTTTAAACCCAAGTAGAAGTACTATTTGGGAGTTCCCGTCGTGGTACAGTGGAAAGGAATCCAACTGGAATGATGAGGTTGTGGGTTCGATCCCTGGCCCCAGGGGTTAAGGATACAGTGTTGCTGTGAGCTGTGGTGTAGGTCGCAGACACAGCTTGGATCTGGCATTGCTGTGGCTCTGGCACAGGCCAGCAGCTATAGCTCCGATTAGACCCCTAGCCTGGGAACCTCCACATGCTGTGGGTGCAGCCCTAAAGGGACAAAAGACAAAAAAAAAAAGAAGAAGAAGAAGAAGTACTATTTGCACCACAGCCCAGATCTGCTGCAGGAATCTTTTCTGGATCTGTCACAAGCCTAGCAACTTTCCATAATACTCAGTAAATGGACTGGAGAAGTATTTCCAAGTGCAGAATCTGCTATCACACCCAAAGAGACCTACAAGGTGTTCGCTTCCTTCTCGGTGGTGGGAAATGTAAGATGCAATCATTTGTGATTTACTTTGAAGGGAATCCCCTAGCATAAGCTAGAACTAATGTGATGGGTTCCTAAATCTTTGTAGGTTTTTTTCCCTCTTTATGGAGCATCAATATCTTTAAAATGCCATCAAGATACTTGAGAATTCTTGCTCATTGGGTCTGATTACATGAAAGAATCAAGAGAGTGGAACACTGTACTGTCTGCACAATGTCCTGACGGCCCAAACTACACTATGATGGGATGAAGGAGAGAACACATACACCTGGGGCAAGATGGCAGATATATTCCCTTCTCTGCCAAGTGTGAATGTGAGCCAATTCTGGTAATCATTACTCATGAGAACAGAAAAAATTTATTTATCAAATCAATGGCCACATGCCAAGTACTTGAATCCATGTTAATATGCTCTAGCTAAGACATGGCATGAAGCATAGCAGCTGGAAAAGGAACAACTACTTGTTTGGATTTTCAGAAGTTCACTGTCATCCTTCAGTATGTGTTTGTGGTAGTGGCCAGACTAGTAAATTAAATGGAATTACTATATCTGCATTGTTTATCTCTATAAAACTGTCACTAATAAGTACTAGTTTTAATTTACAGTATTGGCTATGCATTCAGTTTGAAAGACTTTTACTTGGCTTTCCTTACTATGTCAGCTCTTACACTAAAAGCAAGGAAACTTAGGCTGAGGTTTTTCCAGCTACCAAATTTGTCCATTCTAAATGTGGAATTGGGGAAAGGACTCATAGAGAGGTCCATGAACACATATGAGCCAGCACTCCATTTATCCCTTGACTCTTGTATGTCCCCTTGGAGCAAAATTATAACATGGTCCATAAATGAGAAACATGACAAAGAAGTAACAGTAAGATGGAGTTTCAATAAACATATGCATATGAGGTCATTAGTACTCACCAGTACAGTAACACTATCCTTCCAAGAAGAATTTCCTATAAAGTACCATGGTACTTGGGATATCATATGGCTATTGGATTCTACCAATAAACTAATCTACTTTAAAAGAGAAGGGGAAAAAAAAGAAATGAAAAATGAGAAGCTTAATTTTATAAATTATTTCTAATTTTCTGTTTCAAAATTCCAAGAGACAAACTGGCAAGGTTTACTCATACAGATGCATAAGTTTGAAACTCATTTTACACTCAGCAGATATTCAGATTATTGGAGGTAAGAGAAAGATAAGAATCAAGAAAGCACTTTAGAGATAATGTAGAAAGGGAGAAGATATCTTCTGAAGAACATATGAGTATGAATTCCTGTTGTTTTTTCTTTTTGTTAACTTATTTTGTGTATTTTCTGTCTGGTACATATTTCTATTTCCAGCGCCCCAAACAGTGCCTGGCACTTGGTAGGCCTTCAGTAAATAAAGAGTGACAAAATGAATGAGTGCAGATGCCAGGATCTGAGAGTACAATGGTAAACAATCCTCATCCCTGGCCCTTGTAGAAAAATCTTCTAGTGTGGAAGGTGATGATGTCACCAGAAAATCACAATGTAATAATACTAGGCAAGTGCAGTGAAACTGGAGCAAGAAGAGGGAGTTCCAATGATCTGGTGCTGCAAAATTAGACTCTGAATATAGTGTCATCTAATCTAAGACCTACAGTAACACTATCCTCACTAAGTGAGGAGGCATTAAAGAGGCTATGTCTGGGGTGTGTTAAGTTGCTGTAAAATGGGAGAGAGCTTCAGACATAGCATTACAGCTGATATAAAAGCCTGTAGTCCAGAGAGAGTTGGGCACACAGCATTTGGTTCAGTCTAGTTCCCTAGATGTATTTACATTTTCAATATTTTACAGGCTCCGAATTCCAAAGTTTTAGAATGCTAAAAAGCAACAGACACTGAAAATAATAAACATGATTTATATTTGGTATTAGGTATTTATAACAGACACTTTCATCTTCACAAAAGCTAAAGAAATAATCCTTATGCACAAAGTTTTGATTTTATAAGGTACTATATTCCATTTCATCATGCCTTCTGCTAATGCTTATAATGACAAATAGGTTGTCATATTAATTCATCAAAGCAACATTTCATGAAACCACATGAAAACTAATACTATGATAATGTGTGTCTATCACGTGTTACCTTGAGGGGAAAATCTATAAGTAGTAATTTTGTGCTATGAAGACATTTCATATTACAAAACAGCAGAGGCTGAAAGTTAAAACCTTTACCAGTTTATAGGCAGGTTGAATTATCCTGATGCAGTTGTATGTCTATGAGCTATTAGATAAGAATAATTTAGAGAAATATTTTGAATGTATGTATTTACCACCCTTTGAGCTAATGAAAATGTAACGTCATTTTATACTTATAAATTAATATGACATTTTTCTTCATATATGTTACATAATTACATTAGCAAAACAAAATACTTGTTTATAATTACTAATATTAATATATATTGTGCTGACTTTAAAAGACAAAACAATAAAAATCATGATTTGTCTATAAAGTTTTTTCAGTATTTTAAAGTTATTGTTTTTACACAGTGACTATGAGAGCCACTATCCATAGAGAAAAACTCCATAGTTCTATTATTACTTGGTCTGAGTCTTTAGGAAACTTACAAGCAAAAATAATTTTAAGGTTAAAAAAAAAACCGAGAGAGTATAATGTCCTTTTAATGTTCTTTTATGTTGGTGTTTGGAAACTAAAAGGAAAGGAAAGAATGCTGCAATAGTGGTGATATGAACAGCATTGAACAATGTTGTTTTATATGCAATGATGATGCATAACAGAAGAAGCAAAATGAGTCAGACGACAGTCTATCAAGTCCATTTTCCTCGTTTTGATTCAGAGGTTTTTTGCTAAAAATCACAAGCCAGTCTTAGTGGCAAGCTTCAGAAAACTTGCACAGCTCTGATAAGAAAGGACACAGCTCATACATATTCATTAAAAATTACCTTTTCTGGATCATGAATTTTTCAAGCAGACACTGATTTGACCTCTACAAGGAACAAAATTCAGCCTATAGTGGAGTGTCTCCTATTTCTGACCAAAAAAAAAAGGTGAAAAATTGGTTTTCCCAGCTAAGCATCTACTTTGTACACTGTGTGAGGTCCGAGGTCAGTTACCTCTGTGCTTCACATACTTGAGCATTAATATTCATTCAAATTACAATCTTTAAATTCTAAAGTTCTCTTCATACTTCTCTGAAAAAACTGATTGTAAGGCAGGCCAGGGTTTGCATTTTAACTAATTTTTAAAGTAACTTCATCTAACTTCTCTGTTGCTAAAAAATGTATGAATTCAGTAATTTTCTTTAGAAAAAAAGTCACATCTGCCTGTTTTGAATTTATATGCCCTCTCACGAAGGATAAAAGCCACATTTTTCCTAGTAATTATCTGCAGAGTGGGTGAATGGGTAGGAACATCTACATTCATGTTTATCGGAGAGCTATTGTTGGGATTTCATCTTCATATAGCTCCTTAGAGTTCATACATACAAAAGGAGCTTTACATTATTTAGGGGTTTGTTTTTTGCTTCCATTGTTATTCCTACAATATCTCAGTGGGGTAGTCAGCATTACCATCTGCATTGTTTAAACAGAGTTAACTGAGAAGTAGGATATGAATTATGATAGTTAATAGTGTGCAAGCTTAGCACGGAAATCATAACATTTTCCCAAATCTTGTCCTGGGTTCTTGTTTAAATTCTAGGTCCCATATCTGGGTTAAAGAGTGACAAAATAGTGGCCAAAATAACCCTTCAAATAAGATATAATTCAAGCTAAAGTGGAATAATTTTAAGTTTTTTTATGTAGCTAAACAGCAATAAAAGTTTTATTACAACTGGATTCTAATCCCAGCTCCTTCATTTTCTGGATTTGTGACCTTGGATACATCTTAACTTTTTTATGCCTTTCCTTCCCCTTTGAAAATGGAGATAGCAGAGTATTGATTTAGATAATTTTAAAGACACCTCAATTTATACCATATAGTTACTATTTAGTGTAACTAAAATGTAAAATTCACTTGATTTGAGTGCACTTTAACACAAAGACTGGTAACAGAATTTGTACTGGGATGTAGTCTCCAAGAGAAATGGAAATGTGCCAAATTAGACATTTCCAACCCTTCCCACACTTCAACTCTCCTGGGGAAAAATATCTTCAAGGGAACCAGAAAAGATAGAGAATACTGCCAAAAATGTGATTAGATGAGTTAGAGTCCCCACTTGTGTTGGTTTTTTTCCACTGGTAATTCATAGTCCAATGCACATCACCTCCTTAGACAGGTGCTCATCTGACTTGCTCAGGGCTATTCTTTGTGGATGGAACCTGGGTATTACAGTGATCTTGGTGATTTATTAAGTCAGGTGTTAATAATGCATCTTGTTGACCCTTACCCTGTCCCAATTTTTTTTACATTGTTGCTCCTATACACAAGGACACCCAGCCTATCCTCCCTAGGTCTGATGGCTCATGGCCCCAACTCCACTTCCCTCATGTCAGAGTTTGGAACAAAGAACAGAAATTATGCAAGGGAGACTGAGGACCAGTCTGGAGCTCTTCCACTCCTCCTTCTCCCCATCACTGAAGGATGTACATCAGGGCTGCCAGATTTAGTAAAAGAAAATACGAAATATCCAATTACACTTGAATTTTAGATAAACAATGAATTTTTGCATAAGTATGCTACATGCAACATTTGGGACATACTTAAAATAAAAGTTATTTGTTTTAGTTGAAATTCAAATTTAACTGGGTGTCCTGCATTTTATCTGGCAACCTTCTCAGGTAACCCAAATCCATTCAAAGAATCTCTTGCATGAAGAAAATAATTGCTTTTAACCTTTTGCCCATTATCCTCCTCAGTCATGCAGAATGGCAGAAGTCCCTAGTGTGGTGTATGCTTCCTTTTTATACTTCCAAATTATGCCATCAGTGTAAATCACCAGATAAATCTGTCATGCTTTTATTTCTACTGAGGAGTCACATGTTACCAGAGGTGTTGGGCTCTATAATCACCAACTAAGAATTCTTTAAAAGTCAAAAATACACTTAAAAACTTTTTAGGATGTCACATTGGTGGCTCTTACATATTCTCTAAGCAAATCAATTCTGGTCTGTTTTTCTTCCACTATCAGAAGACATTGCTATTATGTCATTGTTGTTATTTTGTTGCTGCTGAGCATCAAATAAGTAGGAGGTTTGATGTTGGAGCCATATTGTATAAGAAATGTCATTAATCTTTTGGCTTGTGATAGTCATCAAAAAATGTAACATAATATTCAGAATAAATTTAACCTGTTGCCAGAAATATTTTATTTTGTTTCATATTATTATGAAAAAAACACTATAGAAAGAAAGGGAGGGAGGGAGAAAGGGATAGAACTTTCAGTACTCTAGTGTTCTGAGCTATCATTATTTTTCAAATAGTATCCAATGAAGACCACAAACATATTCTGATGATATAAAATATTAATTCCTATAGAAATGTCTTGAAATAAGAATCATTAGGTCACAAAAAATATATGATATTTGTTTAGTAAATATCAACATATGATATCTTAAAAGCAAAAGAACAAAACTGTACTACACAAAACTTGGATGGGTAAATTTTAAACTAGGGTAGGTCTAAAAATCACTCTATTGGATTGCTTCCAGTACACATTATTCTCTTGGGGAGGGGGAGGGGAAAGGTTTTCCATTAGAATTATTTAAACTTTTTCTCCATTAGGCAAACAGAACAGGCCATGAGAATTCAGACATGTATTCACTTTTGTAACATGACAGTTCATGTTAGAAAATGATTACCCCAGCTCTGCAATGAGCACTTAGCACCAGGGGCATTTGGCTACATCACTCTGTAAGCACCATCACAGCTACAATTTCTCAAATACTAGAAGTTCATCTTTAATATTAAAAGCAGTACTTTATCATGTTAAACTTCTATTAAGTTTTTGTTTTTACATGACACTTAAATTAGCTTCTGACAAATACAAGTCTATATACATAGAACAGTGCATCATGCCCATGTTTGGCATGAGAGGCAAAGTCAGAAGAGGTGTCTTTCATTATGCTTTAATTTGATTGTTTATGCATGACAGTACATTTACACTGAGTTTCAGAAAGCTAGTTGCCAGAGATTCAAAGACTGGCAAATGGTACATTCTCTTCATAAAATAAAGAACCCACAAGTACCTACACCAGCTTACAAGTTATTCTTCATAAGCAACAGAATTGCTTTTTGCCCATTTCAGAGAGAACCGTAAATGTACCCAGCACAGCAAGAGAGAGCATAGGAAACAGGGAGAGCTTAATATTCCAACCCAGCTCACTAGAAGCAACCACCACAAAAAAAAAAAAAAAAAGAAAGAAAGAAAGAAAAGCTAAAATGACAGAGCAGTATTTTCTGTACAGCAACATAATTTGTCTGCTTTAAATGGAGAATAATAGTTTTAAGTTTAGAGCAGAACTAAAGAACTCAATTACTATTCATGGATTCTGAATTGTTCTACTTTGGAAACTCCTTTAGCATGAAATGTTGATCAAAATCAATTCATGTATCTATAGGGAAAAAACACACCTAGTTTCCCCTATGAATAAAGGACTTCTCCAATATAGATCACTGAAAAAAAAGTGTCACCAATTCATGCAAATGTATCTTAGTCAGTGGGACTAAACACTTTAAAACAATAACTTTTTTGGGTGGATGTTGAGAGATAGAGACATATGTATGTGTGTGTGTGTGTGTGTATATATATATATATATATATATAAAATACATATATATATACACACACACACATATATATATAATGGTAATACATGATCCTATTTTTATTCTTTCAAGTAACACTAATAAAAATGTGCTCCCCTCATGTAGCAGGCTTTACTATTGAACCATTATCAATTTTTTAAGCTTTAAAAATTACACTAATAATTACCTAAAATATATGGACCTACCTTTTACTAAAATTAAGAACTGGTGACACTGGAATTGAGTAGAGTTTCTGAGAATGAGAGTATAATAATAAATTGACAAATATTTCACTTCTTCATTCTTATATCCCAAAATAAGGAACGGTTGATTAGCTTTTCACTATAGAACTATAGAGCTATAAAGGAAGTATTAAGTAGTGGAAAATTATTTCTTTGGAATTCATAGCTGAATGATCTTTCTTTGCTTTATTTTTTCCTATATATTTATTTCTCCCAATCTTATCATGGTTTTCTAAGATGATGCAAACAAAAGTGGATGACCTGCTTCCCCATCATATGTTTAGAACAAAATAATGCCTATTAATGTGTGAAATATATCTATCTTGATTGTTTTTCACCCACATATTTTCTCATGAGTATGGTATAATCTGAGAAATACTGGTAATAAACTAAAATAAAAATGCATCCCTTATGTACTGACTTGTGTAAGAAAATACTTGCTTTTATATTGACATTGGCAAAATTTCATGACTATTATGAATTATAATTGCATTTCATTTACCATATTAAAAAATGTCCAATCCTGAAACCAAGCAAAACATAATCTATTTTTTTTTGTCATTATGTAAGAGAATGGTTAAGTCCTGAAGGCAATTTGAAAACCTTAGTTAACCAGCTCCTTCGGTTTGCATATTCAATCCCTCAATGTAACATATGCATAATTTCATCATCATTGTGTGCCATCTGGAGTATACTGATTGAACTGCAGTTTGAAAATGAGGGTTAAGAGATAATTTGGTTGCATACATTTAGAACTGAAATGTCTCCCATGGAGCAGAACAGAGTTATTTAAAAAGAGAACTATGACTAAAAGATGAAAATATATTCCATAAACTCAAGAAAACCAAGGAAGACAACTGAGCCCTTATGATTTTTCACCTCAAGCCTTTTAAAATTTTAACAACAGTGGTATTCTAAGAGAATTGTGGTTAAAAAAGAAAAATGTACCTACCTCTTAATGTAATAATTATAAATATTTTTTCAAACAACTTCACATATTTTCTTTAATTCATCTGGGAAGATTTAACATACTATCAACAGAGAATATCAGCTAAGACACTAGTGTATAAGCAATTTATTTTTTAACTTTAATATCACTTAATGTTAGGTTAGTCGAAAACTAGTAGGAATTCATCAAATTCAAGCATCCTAGCTAAGAATAATTGCTCTAAAAGCATATAAGAGACATACTTAAAACTGACAATAGTTCTAATCCAGAATTTTTATATTCAGTTACCACCATGTGATGTCAAGTGAAACACTTTATAAAACCCATTTTAAAATGGAATCACTTCATATAAGAATAACAGGCCCTCTCCCAAAATTTTTTCACATTTTCTCCTTTTTTGAATTTTTCTAATCTTAAAATTTTTCTAATATTCCATTTTTTTTTCATATTTTCTAACACCACTGCATGGCTGAGCCACCATATTGTGATGGACGTGCATACTAAATTTATTGTCAAATGTATAGCCATCATGAAGAAAATTACATGACCTAGACTTGCTAAAAATATCACTGATTTTCAAAAGGTTTTAGGGTGTGTAAGGCTATTAGCCTTCCTACATAATACATGCTGTTCTTTTCTACTTCTAGAAGAGAACTTTAAAAAAAAAAAAAAACTTTCCCCAAATATGGATTCCCAAATTTATGTAAAAAGAACTCCTATCACCAAGTGTCTACCTCTCTAGGTACTGCTTTCCTCCTCAGAGGATGACCTTTGAGCTTAATCTTTCAGAATTAGAAAGTTCTCCCTCTCCTCAATCCCTCTCATGATAGTTTTCTGGAACGTTGTTTTACTGTTCAGCTCACAGAGCAGATATGGAGACAGGAGCTGAAATATTCCAAATGTGAGTTAAAGAAGAATTTGAGTACCCATTATTAGACAGCTGTGGCAGTGCTAGCCACTGAATGAGGCAGTGCATAACTGAATTCCCCCTTTATTTATCTAGAAGAGCAGAGAGGAGCAAGCATCTAACCTATTACTATCACATCACAGAACATGACATTCTAATTTAGTCAGTGGGGACTCAACAATAAACTCAAAATCACATCAAGTTCCTCCCTGGTATGACAATTGATTACATCCCTTAACCTTTCTGCATCTGTGGTACCATCTGGAGCATTTAGTGCTTACATTTTTTGCACACAAAAAGCAGGTACCAGCCTATATAGATCTAAGTACATTGTCAGTCCTTCTACTGTAAGACTGTAACAACAATAGAAAGAAAAGAAAAAACAATAGCCAAAATTACCCTAAATTCACAAAAGATGAAATTCCAAAGAAAATTAAACACACACCTAATAACTAACATTTTATAGAATAACTAATAGGATTATCAATTTAAAAAGCTATCCATTCACTCTTGGGAAATTTGTCCAGACATAAAATAGAAAGGACATATTATAAGAAACTAATATGTGCCAGAGGCTTTACATACATGATATTTCATTTTATTCTAAGTAGTGAGCACTTATGTTTTATATTAATATAAAGTTAAGACTCTGAAATGTTAAGTAACCTGATTAAGGCTACACAAACATTTAATTTTGGAGCTAAGATTCAAACCCAGTTCTACTCCCAAAGCCATTGTTCTTCATTCTACATCATTAAATGTAATCCAGTTTAATATATATTAATCCTTTTGACAAATACTCATTAAATACTATATAATATGTTAAGAACCTCTGTTAGTTGTTGAACAAAATAGCAGTTACCTCTATTATATATAAAGAACTGTGCTAAGTAAAGGATAAACTTTGTTCAAAGCAAGAGTTTAGTACAGGGGTTCCCATCTAGGGCCATATTATAATATGTTGGGCTTTTCCTGTGCATTGTAGAATATTTAGCAGCATTCTTATCATCTACCCACCACATGCTGGAAGCACCCAATCCCCCAGCCAAAAAATATCTCCAGACATTGCCCAATGTCTCCCAGAAGCCAACGCTCCCCTTCCCACCCACCACCATTGAGAATCTGGTTTAGAATAAGGCAGATGAACAAGTTCTTGTAAAACATGTTAACATTATAAACTCTTGGAGAACAAGATCTATCCTAATATCTTCTGAAGCAGTTGATTTTGCAGCTTTTCTCACAATGAGACCTTAGGAAAATCTTGATTGATAAATGAATAAAGGAATCAATGAGTGAGAAATGATAGAAAAAGCTGCTAACAAAGTACTTACAGTGGAAAAGTAACACTGGTTTGAGCACTAGTGACCTAAAAATAAGTAGGGGAGGTCTGGTTTGTTTTACTCTTTTAGACTTCCTGCACTAGTTCCCAGACAGAGAGAAACAGAAAGAATATGTGAAAAAGTGTCACCCAAATTGACACTCACTTCTGCCATCACTGCACTAAGCCCTCTCCTCTCGTTTGCCTTATCCAAGTTCTGGGTATCTTGGCAGCCATGCTCTTACCTGCTACCTCCAGCTGTGAAATGTGGCAGAAACTCACAAAAAATTGCTTTTTTTTCCCTAAAATAGATGGTTTATAACTTTAGACTCTGATAACGTCATTCTCATAGTGGCATTTCTAAGTATCTACTTAAGCAAACAAAAACAACAACAAAACAGATTTATGGGAACACACAGGGAAAACGCAGGACCCATAATCTCTGTGATCTGTGTGAAAGCCCTTCATGAGTGAAGGTTGATGCTGTCCTGATCCACACTTAACTGGTGTGGCAATTGCAAATTATTGCTATGCTTGGGCATATGAATTTATAGTGACTTCCATTTCCTCTCTAAATTTACTTTTAGATAAAATTTTAACAGGAAAAGATGTAAGGATAGATGGAGAAAAATGAATACCACAGTATGTCTGTAGTGCACATGAGTGAGAATGACACAAGAAACCATTTTCTGAATACTGATCTAATAAGGATACAGATGGTGAAATCAAAAGACAAATCAAGTACAGGGCAACAAGCACATCCATAGTAACCACATAGAAAAACAAGTAATTTGTATGTGCTGTAAATATTCGTGATCTGTTTTATGGTAATAACAGAAAAACATAGGTACTGTTGAGTTTTATACCGTGTTGGGAATTCTACACTATGTTATTTAATTCATTAGGGAACTTTTAAAGATAAGGAAAATGAGAACTAGAAAGTTTACCATCAAGGATTCCCTGAGAGGGCACAGGGTCTTTAAGAGCACAGGGGACCTCGGAGGCATCCTTTCTAACTTCTGTTTCATTTCCCAGATCTCAGTAACAGCTTTCAGGAGCCAACAAGTATTTCTGGAGTGGCTTATCAGTGAGACCCACACAGGACACTTAACTTCAGTACTAGGAAGACACTTGCTCACAAATGGACTCCAACTATTTCCTACAAGCAGGATTCTGAGGGTAGAGGGTTGCTGAGGCTGTGCCAACTTGGAGCAGGATCAAATCGAGCCCAAGCTCTTTTAATTCATTAACAGAGAAATGAATCATAATCTCCCAAATAAGAGCACTCTGAAAAGGCTCTATGGGCAATCTGAGGAGCATGAGAACACCCTGGGAGCTACTGTCCATGTACCTGTGGGTTACCACTGCAACCGGATGTCTTTGGTCTCCCAACTTGATGGAAGAAGAGTATATAAACTTTATATTCAAACCTTTTCCCACTTGTCAAGCATATTTCTGAGTCACTTACTCATTTGTCATCTTTATTCATAGCAAGATGTCCATTTGTGACAATTCATTACTTTTCAGCACGAAAAGAGAGCACCACTGCTTAAATATGATCCATTTTCAACAGTTGAAGTAAACGGCAGCATTTTTAAACTCATAAGTGGAGAAAAGGAGGTTTGCAAATCGCCACTTTCCTGCTGTTTCTACAAAGTGCATTACCTAAAGATTACGAATTCCAAAGATTATGGAAACCATGAGACTTTATCAGGAGACACAAAGAAAAAAAGAACTATCCCTTTACAAAATTGTGTTCAGAAGTCTCAACAAATTACCAATGAATTGCAGTCATTTATGAAATTCCATGTTGCTGTATCTAGTTAACAGGCCAAGGCAGGGCCCCAAGTACAATCAACTAGTTCAAGGACACAGCACCTGTGTGCAAGGGTGAGTGACCGCTCTGTTCTTCCTTAGCCCCCAGTCCTGTAATTGCATTGCTAGCTGGCATACGAAAGAATCAGGCTCATTTGGCCCCTGTCTCTTCTAGTCAAATAGAGGGCTCCCTTTCAAACAAGTGACAAGTTTGGTGGGAATCCAGTCTGAACAGCACATTTACACTACTGTTGCAAGTATACAGCTCCCAGCAAAGGAAACAGGATATTATTTCTTAGGCAAAATGCTGTGCTCTTTCTTTTCACTCTGAGGAAAAATCCCATATGAAGTAAACAAAAGGGAAATCGTGGAGGATAAAAGAAAAAGAAGAGGAAAAACAGAATGTGTGATTGATACCTAAATACAAGACCGGCAGTTGGCTGAGATCCTGATTGTGTTCCAGGTCTCAGAGGGGCTTTATTTCTCTAAACTTCTTCTGAGAGAGTTAGAGCTATTCCAGAATGATCTTTGTTTCCCCCCCCCCCCCACCAAATACTTTCTTTCTTGAAAGCATGTTGTATAAGAGAGAAAAAAAGAGACCAAAGAGAAAAGAAAATAGGAAGAAGCAGTCTGCCTGTTTCTCTCTTCCTCCCTCCGCTTACTGGTAACTAAGGAAAACATAGACAGCTAGTACAGAGATTAGATTTTAACCAAGTGCTTTTTTATCTTTACACTAAGTCTCTGGTTCTTAGTTGAAGATTTCTGCTCCTTTCTTCCCTGCCTTTAAATGTTTCTGCTCAGTCATTTCTATTTCTCATCACACATATTCCCTAAGCAATTTATCCAAAGAGTCAACCACTACCCATGAACACCAGGATCCTGTAAACTGTTTATGAAAAGAGTCAGGAAATATTTCTGGCTGCATAGGCCATACAGTCTCTCTCACCACAGAAGTATCTGTACTCAATTCTGCTAAACAAAGGGAAAAATCTGCCGTAGATGATACGTAAAAGAAGTGAGTGTATGTGTGTTCCAGTAAAATTTTATTTACAAAAACACTTGGTAGAATGGATTTGGTCTGTGGGCCATAGTTTTTCAATGCCTGATCTCTACTAAGTCAAAAGGCCTTACCTTCAGTCTAGAACCTTCTATTCAGATACTTTCTTTCTAACTGCTATGATCTAAGTATTATGTACCTCCAAATTTCAGGTTGAAACCTTAATGCCCAATGTGACAATATCTCCTTTCAAAAGTGATTAGGTCATGAGTAGAGCCCTTATGAATGAGATTAATGCCTTTATAAAGATCCCCAAGTGAGCTCCCTTGCCCTTTCTACCAAGTGAAATAAAATGATAAGCCTACAACCAGAAAACAGGAATATCAAGTGAGGATAAAATGAGAAGTCTGCAACCTGACCATGCTGGCACTCTGATCTCAGATTTCCATTTCCAGAACTGAGGGAAATAAAGTCCTGTTGTATAAAAGCCACCTTGTCTTACTATTTTGCTACAGCAGTCCAGAGTAAGACACCAATTAAGAGCTACCTCTTCCTTGATGTCCCATTGGTGCTTCAAATCTCTTTCACTATTTTTCCCACCAAGCTCTGTTTTCAGGTTTTATATTTCAGGGTGTGACATCACTATCACTTCCATCACCTGGAAATTATCATTGACTAATCCTTCTTTCTCATCCCACTTTAGACAATTCTGTCAGATTTGCCACCTAAATATATCCTGAACCTCCCTCCCACATCAGTGCACCACTGCTTTAATGTGCGAAAATAGTATCTTTCCTTCCAGGTTTGCTTTCTTTCAAGCAACGACAAGTATGTTCATTGTAAAGTATAAACATGATCATGTTCTGCCCCTGTGCAAATCGTTTAAGGATCCCTTAGCTTGAAACATCAATCCTAATCCATATTACATGCTTAATTTCAGACCTCCTTAATTAGAGACTGCAGGGATAACAAATAATTATTTTAAAGGATAGTTCATTAGAAAGACTGACACTGATTAGCCTGGCACTATCCTACCTTTGTATTTAATCCATCTTCTTTGATATACACCAAAAAATCTTCATAATTTAGACCCAGACACTATCTTAAATCTCACGTGTTTTTCCCCAAACCCTTCTTGTGTACGCAAATGCTATTGGTGACCCATTGGCTCTCTTTACCTTTTAGGGACACATTGGCTCCAGATATGCTGTTAATTGAAGAGCCTGCACCAGGACCTGTCGGTTAAAGAAATTCCCTCAGGCTATTGGGATTGCTTTGTCTGCTCACACAGGTACCTGAGAATTAAGTTCCCTAAAAGCAGGCCTTGACTAATAATTGCAGGAGGAAGAGGATACATATATTACCAGCTCCTTGTCCTTTGCTTGGGATAACTCTTAAAATGTGCCCTAGGCTGTGTTTAGAGCTACCTAATGGGATTGAGCTACAAGTACTCACCCTAGGCATTTATTCATGTTGCATTCTTGCCTAACACTGTGATGGTAAATTTTACGTGTCAAGTTGGCAGGTCACAGTACACAGACATTTGGTCAAACTCTGTTGGTTGTTGCTCTGGAGGTATTTTTAAGATGAAATTAACATTTACGTCAGTGGTTTCTGAGTAAAGCAGATTATCTTCCATCATGTAGTAGTATCTCCTCCAAAGGCCTTAAAAGAAAGCACCATGAGGTGCCCTGTGAAAGAGGGAATTCTGCCTCCAGACTCTGCTCAGATTCAACTTTAGCACCAACTCTTCCCTGGGTCTCCAGCCTACTAGCCTATCCTACAGTTTGGATTTCAAGCCTCCACAATCATATAAGACCATACTTTAAATCTCTCTTTTTCTTTGGTGCACTACATATGTTGTTTCCCTGTTTACGGGATAATCTGTTTTTTTGGTAGCTGAACATAGTAATAGCAACTACCTAAATTGTTAACTAGTATAATGTAGATCAAAACTGAAGTCACCAGAAAGAGAGTACATTATATTCTCAAGGTTAGAGAGTGCTTCAGTATCTTTTAGAGTTTAACATTCCCAATACATTTGGGACATTAATCTTGGTTCGAGTTTATTAACAAAGTGAATTGCTACTACAATATATACACAATAAAAATATGAGGATGGAGGTGCAATATTTTTCATTGTAAATTAATCTGCTAAAATACTTGGAGAAATTGTATACCTTGGGTTTAAAATAGCTGCAGTTTAATATCATGTTTCAATAGTTTGTTAAAAAATACATATTTTGTCTTAGTATAGTTAAATGTCAACAGACAAACCTCTACTTCATCAACTTCTTATTTATGTGTTAATGTTTTCGAGGTTAAAATATTTTTCCATTGGAAAAAGCATATCAAGAGGAAACTTTTCACAATCAGATATCATAGAATTCTAATGATGCTACATGAAATGGAACACAAATAAATGAAAGGCACTATATATTGTTTAATTTTTATCAAATAAATTGTCCCATGTTATTGGGATATGACAATGCAATCCTAGTCTACTATTTCTATTGCTTCTATACTGATATAATGTAAAACATAAATAACCACAAGAAATATATTATTAATTACAATAATATAAAAATGTAACCAAATAGTACTTTTTTAGAACTCATAAACTTACAATCTAAAATAAATTATTTTCTGAAACATTCATTTAATACAGAATGACTTGAAATATTGAAAAAAAATTCCAACATTTTAAAAGAGAAGATTTGCTATAAAAAACTTTTAAAGCAAAAGAGTCTAACTTAATCACACTTTCAGTCAGAAGGAGGGTTTTTCACTCCTAAACCACTAAAACTTTAATAGTTGCCAGGAATAGTGCATAATATAATAATGCACTATTATATTAAAAATGAAATTGAATACTTAAATATATTATCCATCGTGTTAAGTGTTAAGAATGGTAATCTTTTTAAATAACTGTGTATTTTTTTACATTGAAATGAAGTAAGAGGACACTAATGAAAACGACAAGGCTCATCTAAAGAAACACAGGGGCTTTCAAATCATCAGAACAGTCAGCATAGGGAGCGAAGTCACTGATTTTTGCTCAGTGTAGAAATTCAGTGGGAGAGCAGAGGTTAGGCTGAAGCAGAAAAGAAAGAGAATTATTATTTATGAAGAATTCTCTCTATTGTGCCTCTTCTAATAGACAATATACAAGATCACAGACTATCATCAAAACAACAGTGAGAACTGGTATGATAACACCTGTTCTACATATGAGAAATCAATAGTAAAGATAAACTTAGAAGATGAAACAATACCCAGAATCACATAGCAAGTAAGGATAATAATCAGCAGTCAAACTGAGATCAGTCCCATGCTGAGGCCCTTACTTTTTACTGCCATTCATTCCACCTCTTGTATTGCTCACAAGCTCAGGAGAACACATCCAGAACTTATCTGAATAAGATTGTGTGTGTGCATCCAGGACCATAAGCAGGCATTGAGCCTCATGGGAGTTAAGTTTTCCAACAGTGATTTGGGGTTGCAGTTAAAATACCATCATGATTGATGTGGTTCTGGGCTGTGATCCCGAGTTAGCAAGCAAGCTTCTTACCTATAGCAGAGGTTAAAATTTCTGAATGGAAACTTTAAATTTTTAAAATATTACACTTGAGTAAATAAAAGACATTAAATCAGAAAGGTGTTTATCTAAAACAAAGTACAGGATTTTCATGAGAATCTGATCAAATGCGTTGCAGGACACTTGGTCTTACCCAAAATGTCATAAGATCCACACAAAAAGGTCCTTGGAATTTGGTCCTATTCAACATATCCACATGCATATTTGGTCCTTGCTAAATAGTTTTGGACAGTCCCATATGTCTTATGAATGTTTTGGCTAGGAATGAATACAAGAAGGAGCAAAAATGTTTTTGTCAATATATCAAAATTTTGTTATTAAAACTCTGAACAGGAGTTCCCGTCTTGGCGCAGTGGTTAACAAATCCAACTAGGAACCATGAAGTTGCGGGTTCAATCCCTGGCCTTGCTCAGTGGGTTAAGGATCTGGAGTTGCCATGAGCTGTGGTATAGGTCGCAGATGGGGCTCGGATCCTGCGTTGCTGTAGCTCTGGTGTAGGCCGGCGGCTACAGCTCCAATTTGATCCCTAGCCTGGAAACTTCCATATGTCGCAGGAGCAGCCCTAGAAAAGGCCAAAAGACCAAAAAAACAAACAAAAAAAAAAAAACAAAAAAACAACTCTGAACAGCTTTAAGGTCAACTCAAAACTTCAGTCTTCAATTCTGAAATGCAAAGTTGAGCTTGATAATTTCTTGCTACTTATTTACTATTGCTATGCTTTCTGTTTCTTTTTACTCATTTGGATTTTTCTACCATGTTACATGCTCTGAGATGTTAAAGTAATCTCTCTTTTACCTAATATCACCAAAAATTGAGCAGCAAAATGTCAATTCTTTTAAACAGTGTAAGCTCTTTATTCATTCAGAATATTTGAAACTTTATAGTACAAATTATTAAAAGTTATAATATAAAACATACCAAATTACCCTTTAAAATAATACTTAACAAACTTACAGTGTCATCATCTTTACTTCAAATAATCATTTTAAAGCAGGCAAGATGCTTTAGGAATCCAGCACTAACTCTGCTATTCTGAATTAGCCCATTCTATTAGTGTTTTGAGGACTCCTCCACTGTTTTTCTCTTTCCCTCTTATCTCTCACTTTGTGATTTTCTTTTTGACAGTCATAGCATAATCACATCTCTAATCTCTTATCCACTGGAACCTAACTTAAGGAGAATACAAGTAACTAAGCAACAAGTAATTTTTATACCACTTTCAATGTGACCGAAAAATTTTCCACCTTATTTCATGTTTACATTTTATTCCATTTTTATTTACTATTAATTTTTCTAAGAAGTTCATTATTTTTTCTATTAATTTAATTCTATCTACTAAAGAGAAAATGGACTAGTACTGATTTCTACTTTTTTTGTCTTTTCTGGGGCCGCACCTGCAGCACATGGATGTTCCCAGGCTGCACCACAGCCACAGCAACGCGGGATCCAAGCCACGTCTGCGACATACACCACAGCTCACAGCAGCACCGGATCCTCAACCCACTGAGCAAGGCCAGGGATCAAACCCGAAACCCCATGGTTCCTAGTCGGATTTGTTAACCACTGTGCCACGAGGGGAACTCCCTGACTTCTATTTTAAACACTGACTAGCTGAAATAATACAGCTTAGGCAGTGTCTTGGGGAGACTGAGTAATAATTTAGGATAATGAGGTCCATATCTTTTTACAATAAACAAAATGGTCTTTCATATATGATACCACAAAGGTAAGTTTAATCACTGCATGCATATACTTATACTTACAATTTATTGATACTTACTGTACAAAAATGTTCTTCTTAATGGATCATCTAACTGATCCATTTTCAAATTGTCTTTCAGGTCTTGGCCAAGGTTTTTGAGAATCATGTATTAAAATATGCTGACTTTGATTTAATAATTTAGTTCTTTTAAATTTGAATAGATTTTAGCCATAGCATATTGACCTACCTAATAAGTATATTTCTAAACAATAACATACATTTAAGTAGCATTTTATAATGCCCTAAAATAAGCTTTTGTATAATTATCTTATTTCTTTAAAAGTTAAATATGTGTGGCTGTGTTCTGCTTTTACTGAGGAGAAGAAATCATATTCACATTCAAGGTTTATACATGAATGCCCTTAGCAGCTCTTTTTGTAATAACCACAAATTAAAAACAACCAAAATGTCCATCATCAGGTGTAAGAATAAATAAAATATGGTATAGACAAACAATAAAATGAAGCTTAGCAATAAAGTAAATGAACTACTATACATACTACAACATGTGTGAAATCTCAAACTAGTTATGCTGAGTTTATGGAGAACAGTATGGAGGTACCTTAGACAACTATACATAGTACTACCAGCAGTCCCACTCTTGGGCATACATCCAGACAAAATTTCTTTGAAAAATACACATGCATTCACATGTTCATTGCAGCACTATTCACAATAGCCAAGACACGGAAACAACCCTAATGTCCATCAACAGATGATTGAATTTGGAAGATGTGGTATATTTATGCAATGGAATACTACTCAGCCATAAAAAAGAACAAAATAATGCCATCTGCAGCAACATGGATGGAACTAGAGAGTCTCATCCTGAGTGAAGTAAGTCAGAAAGAGAAAGAAAAATACTATATGATATATCACTTATATCTAGAATCTAATATAGGGCACAAATGAACCTTTCCACAGAAAAGAAAATCATGGACTTAGAGAATAGATTTGTGGTTGCTGGGGGGGGAGCAGAGTGGGATGGAGGAGGTGCTTGGGGTTAACAGATGCAGACTATTGCCTTTGGAATGTATTACTAATGAGATCCTGCTCTGTAGCACTAGGAATTATGACTGGTCACTTATGAGGGAGCATGATAATGTGAGAAAGAAGAATGTACACATGTATGTGTAATTGGGTCACCATGCTGGACAGTAGCAAATTGTCAGAACACTGTAAACCAGCTATAATGGAAAAAATAAAAATCATTATATATATAAAAAAAAGTCAGTCAAAAAATGCCTACCTGCTATGTGATTCTAATTCTGGGAAATGCTACAAAATGCAAACTAACCTAGTGACAAAATAATCTATAGTGATAGAAACCAAATCAGTGGTAGCTTGGGTACAGTTAAGAGGTACAAAATGGAAAAACTACAGAGGGACACAAGGAAAATTTGAGTATTACAGTATATGTTCACTACTGTGATTACAGTGATGATTTTGCAGGTATATAAATACATTAAAATGTCAAACTGTACGCTTTAAGTATGTGCAATTTATGGTATGTCAATTGTATCTCAATAAATGCTGTTAAAATCTTCTTGTTTCATTTCAATCTATCTTCCTGTGAAGTAGGATGAAACTGAAGTTTAGAGAAGTGATATCACTCTTCCATGACTGTGCTTTAAGTATCTATCATTTGGGAATTTAAACATTTTGGTATTTTTATTTAAATATTTGAATATTTCCTCTCAGTTGTATATTTTTCCATGTCAGTATTTTTCCTATAGACAAACACGGTGGATTTAGCACAGCCTTTATCATATTCAAGAATATCCAATACTAAATCTGAACAAGTGTCATGTACCATCTATTTTCTGTTTAAACATTATCTTCAGTATCTCTGATAAGAAAAGAAACAGTTCTCAATCCAATATGCCAAAGATTTATGGATACAATGATATCTAAATACTCCCAGTTTAATTAGTGTCACATAGCTCACCACAAAAATTAAATGAAAGCATTGAGAATACTAGTTATGTATAGCAGCATGGAAACAAACTAACATCAATCAGTCCTCAAGATCTGAAATTCCAATGTAACAAAAATAATAAGACTCGTATTAGTGATTCAGTTAATGTGGCATTTATCTATGAAATACAGAAACAACTCTATCCTCAAAGATAAGGTTAGGAAGAAAAAGAAGTTTACCTTCTTTCTGACAGTTTCAAGATGAAGAATAGTCTTTTCTATACTGATGAGAACCACTTTCACTGTAGGAGTCTGACTCTGTACCCTTTCCCTCTAAATCACTTCACTTCCATTCTACAAAAAGCCAGGGAAATGTGGATTCTGATGAATAGGGCACACAGTGGTACTTTAGAAGAAATTATTTACTTGTACTTAAATAAATTGATGCATATGGGTGTATATCACTGATATAAGTACAAGGACTGTAATTATATATTATGTAATTATTATAAGAACTATAATTTTTTCACATAGTGCCTTAATTTAGAGCTTCAGAAAATAAGAAAATGCTTTAGGAGAAGCTTCCATTTCAGTTAGGCAGAACATTAGTAAGTTCTACTATACAAGGGTAACTACTTTGATACCATGAATGTGCTCTCCAGTTGTGTGTCAGAGAAAAAAAAAAATATAAACACTCAAGTGAAAAATAAAGGCAAATTTACAAATCTAGTTTGCTGTCAAATGTTATTTGAATTTGATAAATTTTTCACCCCTAAAGTATGACTATAAAGGAAAGAAAGGAATGAGTGCTGAACAAAACTACTTCAACATTAGGTGAAGATTATTTTGTACACACAGAAAAGGAAAAAAAATCCAAAAAATAATTTAATTTCTGGAATAAGATAAAAAAAATCTGAAAATAGTTAATATTGGAGCTCAAAACAACAGAGGAAGAGATTGTCCTGAAATATGTACAGATTCCATAGGGAGAAAACAGGATGAAATGAGAGACAGGAGGACGTAAAATTAAATGAAAGAAGATAAATATTCCTTAGTGATATAAGGGAAAACTGCCCCCAAAATAAAATTTAAACAGTAAAATTAAAGTCTACCCTTTTGGACTTGAAACCAAGAAATAAGTATTAAAACAGTCTTACTGAACCAATATATTAAAAATTTTAGAATATGTACTTGAAAGATAAAATAATAAAAATGACAAAAGAAAATATAACATATATGGATTATGAAATGAAGATCAAAACTCAAAATTAAAGATGTTTATAAGGGAAAAATAAAACATTAAAAGAGAAAAAATATTTAGAGACATATCTAAAGAAAACTGCCATGACTGTCCCACATAATACTAGTGAAAGGAGAATGATACATAAATCTGTTATCTCATTTCAATATAAAAATTATAATGATAAAGTTAAAATGATTATTCAAAAAAGGAAACTGCTCTATATAAATAGTAAAATCTGATGTCTCATGTTTCTCCTCTGCAAGATTAAATGGAAAAGATAGAGGAGCAATATTTGGTTTTGAGAGAAATGTTGTGAATCTCAAAATTCTATGTCCAGCCAAAGCATTTTAATTAATGAAGGAAACCAAAAGATAATTTCATATATTAATGATCCATAAAATATATGGAGTTAATTTCATAAAAATGTGCAGCTTACAAGACTAAAACTAAAAAAGACAAAACTATAAAGATAAATAGAAGGGATAAAGCTCAAAAATTTTAATCACCAGCATAACTACAAATATATAAAGCAAATATAGAGTAAACATTAATGATAGAAAATGTGGAAATTACTCATTAATTTATTCAATAAGTATATGAGTAATTAGAGCCATGAACTTTTTTCCAGGTTCTAGTTATACTATACTAGATCAAATACAAGAACTCACGAATTCATAGAATTTAACATTTTAGTATTTTAGTAGAGGAGACAAACAATACATAAGTGTGTGTGTGTGTGTGTGTGTGTGAGAGAGATTCAAAATAGTATTAGGTTTTGCTACATTTGATTCTGAAAAGTATTTCTTCAAGAAATATGCTCCCAAATCAGTAATTTCTGAGTAGTGAATAATATGACAAAGGATAGAAAAGAAAAAAAAATCCTAACCAAAAGCTGCTTCTTTCAAGGGATGGAGTCATCAAGGTTTCCTACAACCAACTGTAGTTTTAAATCTGTAAAGTAAGCAGATGGAGCAATTCAAGATAAGGAGTGTATTCAGTATTTAAGTGAGTCATTGAACTCAGAAACAGTCTTCAGTACTTTATCATTTTTTATTGCAAAAGGCATAAGAGAATATTCTCCTTGTATAATTGCAGCTGCCTAAGACTGACTATCTTCAGATATCCATATAAATTTAAAAGGAGAATAAATAAAAATACCCATAACCCACACCTACAGTGTAACTAGTAGACAGAGAATTTTCTTCTAACTTCTCAATACATGTAACTGGAAAAGTAAATATCCAAACCAACAAAGTCATCTCCAGACCTTCCTGAGCCAAAAGTTAGGAGAAAATATGACGGGGTAGGGGGAGCAGGGGCCTGGCAGAGACAGTAAAAATTACCTACAGAAGATAAATTTTCACTCTAAGTGGGCAAATATTGAAAGTATTTATGAGACTTGTTGAACATAAGCAAATGTTGGTTCACACCCTCAAGACCTTCCCAAATGAAATCTGAAACTGCTCCCCCTCCACAGAGGACAAGAAAAGACCAAAGAAAGAAGCAGGTACTCCAGACTAGAAAGTACCAGTTTTAATCCAAAAGGAACTTATATATGAGGCTTGTCATGTTTCTCCTCTGCAAGATTAAATGGAATAGATAGAGGCAGCAATATGAGTAGATCTCTCCACCTGCCCGTGGATTCTTAAAAGTTTCTAGAGTATTTAACTGGGTTTAGCCACATATTCAGTCCAGATGGTATCAACAACACCCTGACCTCTCAGGACTACATCCTTGAAACACCTCCTAGTGTGGGAATGATGGGTGGAACACACATTCTGAAGACATGGAGGGGGTAATGAGCCCCAGTTGCCCAGGTCCAGCTCAACAGTCAACTGATAGTCACATCCTTTAGGTAAACTCCTCCAACAGTGAAACACACCTAAAAATTAAAAATCAAATGATTGACTGGGAAGCAATTTAGTAGCATATAATAATAATATTTAATGTTACCAATGTTTTTAAATCAAAGAAAAAAAAAGAAAAATTGAGAGCCAATAGTAAACTATATATTCATAGAATGATAATTAGAAATGCATGATCAACATAGAAATAGTCAGTTTCACTAACGGCATAAAAATACATAGGTATATTTCTTATTCACAATGAAAATATCATCCCACTTCTATCAGAATAGCTATCATCAAAAAGACCCAAATAGCAAATATTGGTAAGAATGTGTAAAAAAGGGAACTCTTGTACGTTGGGTTGGTGGGAATATAAATTGGTAGAGCCACTAAAGAAAACAATACAGTGGTTTCTCAAAAAAACAAAAATAGAACTAACACTTATAGTAGCTGTGAGACCTACCATATAGGGGCAAAAGATACATGCCCTCAAAGTTCATAGGAGCATTATCTACAATAGCCAAATATGGTAGCAACTTAAGTGTTCATCAAGAGATGAATGATTAAAGAAATAATACATGTGGGGGGAGGGGGGTACTATACTTGCAGCCATAAAAAAAGAGTGAAATTTTACCATTTGCAACCACATGGAGTATATTATCTTAAAATAAGTTAGAGAAAGACAAACACTATGTTATCAGTTATATATGAAATCTAAAAAAAGAAAAGAATGATTATGATAAAACAGCCTCATAGAGATGGAGAACAAACTAATGATTACCAGTAGGGAGATATATATGTGGAAGGTGCAAGATAGGGTTAGGAGATTAAGAGGTACAAACTACTATGTATAAAATAAAAAAAGCTACAAAGATAAATACAGGAATCTAGTCAATATTTTATAGCAACTTTGAGTATAATTTATATAAATTTTGAATCACTATGTTCTATGCTTGAAACTAACATAATAAATCAACCATATCCCAATTTAAAAAATACATATGTCATAGGAAATTTTAATTTTTAATTTTTATTTATTTATTTTTGTCTTTTTGCCATTTCTTGGGCCGCTCCCGCAGCATGTGGAGGTTCCCAGGCTAGGTGTCGAATCGGAGCTGTAGCTGCCAGCCTACACCAGAGCCACAGCAATGTGGGATCTGAACCGCGTCTGTGACCACACCACAGCTCACAGCAACACCGGATCGTCAACCCACTGAGCAAGGGCAGGGATTGAACCCGCAACCTCATGGTTCCCAGTCGGATTTGGTAACCACTGCGCCACGATGGGAACTCCTAATTTTTAATTTTTAAAATGACAAAGATTAAAGAGATAATATTCAATATTGTATTGACATGTGTATATTGAATATTGAATTTAATAAATGTTAACAGAAGCTATAATGTACCATATGTTAAATGGCTTTGAATAGTCATCATTTTGGGCTAATGGAAATATACTAGGAATAGAAATATATTCTATGGAAAAAAATCATGGATTTGCTTACAGATCTCTGTTGGAAGTTGTTTATTGTAATGTATAATAGGAAAAAATGAAAATGACATAAGGAAATTCTACTGATAAAATTTGGCATAGAGATTTAAATGGTATTTTAAAGAATCTTTTACTTTTATGAGAAAATTCTAATAATGTTCTAAGTGAAAATAGTATTCAAATAACAAGTTGCTAATCCATCCTTGTTGCTTTGTCCCATTTGTAGAAAATAATCTTTTGATTTTTTTAACCCAATTAGAAAACAGTGAAAAACTTTTCTTCATGGAGAGGCAGATGATTATTTGACTGCAAAATTACCTAAGGCACATTTAACATGGAGTTTTTCACTTCAATAACTGAATAATTAAATGTTAATGGGCTAAATTCTCTGATCAAAAGACACAGAGTGGCTGAATGGATACAGAAACAAGATTCATCTAGATGGTGTTCTGAAGAAACTAATTTCAGATCTAAACACAAATACACACTGAAAATAAAAAGATGGAAAAAGGTACCCCAGGTAAATGAAAATCAAAAGAAAATCAGGATATCAAACCTATATAAAATAGACTGTAAAACAAAAACTATAACGAGACAAAGAACATAATGTTATGATCATGGCACTAATACAAGAAGATATAACAACTGTGAATACATATGTACTTAGCATTGAGCACCCAAATCCATAAAGCAAATAGTAACATATATAAATGAAGAAATTGACAATAACAGTAGGGGACTTTAACACCCCACTTACTTACAACAATAGATCATCCAGAAACAAAATCAGTAAGGAAACACTGGCTTTAAATGACATATTAGGGCAAATGGACTAATAGATATACACAGGACATTCCATCCTAAAGCAGAATACAAATTCTTTTCAAGTACACATGGAACATTCTCCAAGATAAATTGCATCCTAAGACAAAAAGCAAGTCTCAGTAAATTTAAGAAAATTGATATGATATAAAGTACCTTTTCTGACCACAACACTAAAAGACTAGAAATCAAATATATGCAATTCCCTTCCGGCACAGTGGGTTACATTTGTTAAAGTGACCATACTACTCAAAGCAATCTACAGATTCAATTCAACTCTTATCAAAATATGAATGGTATTTTTCACATAACTGGAAAAAATAATTTTAAAATCTGTATGAAACACAAAAGACCTCTAATAGCCAAAACCATCTTGAGAAAGAAGAACAAAGCTGAAAGAATCATGCCCTCTGATTTCAAACTACGCTCCAAACTGCAGTTATCAAAACAGCATAGTACTGGTACAAATAATGATATACAGATCAATGGAACAGAATAAAGAGCCCAGAGATGAACCCACATTTATTGGAGCAATTAATCTAGGACAAAGGAGGCAAAAATATACAATGGTGATCCTACAGCCTCTTCAATAAATGGTTCTGGGAAAATAAGATGGCTACATGCAAAAACTGCTTTCTCACAACATGCAGAAAAATAAATTCAAAATGGATTAAATACTTAAATGTAAGACCTGACCACAGAACTTCAGGAAGAAAACATAAGCAGCATTCGCTGACATTCATCTTTGTGTAATTTTTTTTTTTTTTTTTTTTTTTGTCTTTTGTCTTTTTAGGGCTGCACCTGTGGCATACGGAATTCCCAGGCTAGGGGTCGAACTGGAGCCACGGCTGCTGCCCTATGCCACAGGTGTAGCAACGCTGGATCTGAGTTACATCTGTGACCCACACCACAGCTCACAGCAATGCCAGATCCTTAACCTACTGAGCAAAGCCAGGGATCGAACCCGCAACCTCATGATTCCTAGTTGGATTCATTTCCGCTGCACCATGATGGGAACTCCCTCATCTTTGTATAATTTTTTTAATATCTCTCCTCAGGCAAGAGAAATGAAAGCAAAACTAAATAAATGGGCTACATCAAATGAAAAAAAATTTTGCACAGAGAATAGTATCAAAGCTAAAAGGCCACCTCCTGAATGGGAGAAGATATTTGTAAATGATGTATCTAAGGAGTAATATCTAAAATGGACAAAGAATTCATATAACCCAACATCAGAAGAACAAACAACCTGATTAAAAAATGAGCAGAGGATCTAAATAGTCTTATTTTCCAAAGATGACATACAGATGGACAAAAGGTATGTGAAAATATGTTCAACATTACTAAAAACCAGGGAAATATAAATTAAAAACCACAGTGAGATATCACCTCACACCTGTAACAATGGCTATTATCAAAAAGACAATAAATAACAATTCTTGGTGAGAGTGTGAAGAAAAGGAAACCATCATGCAATAATGATGGGAATGTAAATTGGTGCAGCCACTATAGAAAAAAGTATGGAGAATCCTCAAAAATTGAAAATGGAACTATCATATGATCTATCAATCTCTCACTGGGTACTTATCTGAACAAAACAAAAACACTAATTAGAAAAGATATATGTATACCTATGTTCATTGAAGCATTATATAAAATAGCCAAAGATATGGAACAACCTAAGTGTTCCCAAATAGATAAATGGATAAAGAACATGCTATATATATATGCATTAGAGTACTATCCGACTATAAAAAAGAGTGAAATTTTGCCATTTACAACTATATGGATGGACCTGGAGTGTACTAGGCTAGGAGAATAAGTCAGAGAGAGAATACAAATCCTGTATGATTTCACTTATATATGGAATCTAAAAACCACTACAAATAAACAAACATAATAAAGTATAAACAGAATTACAGATCAAGAGAACCAGTGGCCAGAGAAGGATGTGGAGGAAAGAAAAAATAGCTATGGGAAATTAAGAGGTAAAAATTTCTAGTTGCAGGAGTTCCCGTCGTGGCGCAGTGGTTAACGAATCCAACTAGGAACCATGAGGTTGCGGGTTCAGTCCCTGCCCTTGCTCAGTGGGTTAACGATCTGGCGTTGCCATGAGCTGTGCTGTAGGTTGCAGACGCGGCTCGGATCCTGCGTTGCTGTGGCTCTGGCGTAGGCCGGGGGCTACGGCTCCAATTAGACCCCTAGCCTGGGAACCTCCATATGCCGCGGGAGCAGCCTAAGAAATAGCAAAAAGACAAAAAAAAAAAAAAAAAAAATTCTAGTTGCAGAATAAGTGAGTCATGGCTATTAAATGTACAGTGTGAGGAATATAGTCAGTAACTAAGAAATATTTTTGTACGGTAACAGATTTTAACTAGACTTTCCTTGGTGACTATTTTGAAATGTATAGGAAAAAAAATCAATAAGTTATGTAACAGGAACTAACATAGTATTATAGGTCAATCATACTTTAAAAACAAACTAACAAACATACAAAAACACTCATTAAAAAATTAGATATTTGGCTACCAAAGGTAGGGGGTGGGGCAAGGGGAATTGGATGAAGACAGACACAAGGTACTTACAAACTTCAAGTTATAAGATAAATAAAATACTAGGGATGTAATATATAACATGATAAGTATAATTAGCACTGATGTGTATTATACATAAAAGTTGTTAACGGAGTAAATCCTAAGAGTTTGCATTACAAAATTTTTTTCTTCTATTTAATTTTATTTCTAATGAAATGATGGCTTTTCACTGAATTTATTGTGATCATCCTTTCATGATATTTGTAAGTCAAATCATTATTCTGTATACCTTAGACTTATACAGTGTTGTATGTCAATTATGTCTCAAAAAAACCTGAAGAAAAGAATCACAGCTTTAATACTTTTACTCTGAAAATTAACTTTGTTATAGCCAAAAAGTATTCAAACAAAATTTAAATATTCCTTCTCATTCCTACCCAATATTCACTGATAAAACTGAGAATAATAAAAGCTATTTAGAAACTATTTGTATAAAAACAGAGGAAGTACGAGCCTTTTACTGTCTTTACTAAGGTAATAAATAATGTCAATCAGGAATAGATATTGAAATCAATTAGAAAGTATTTACCTCAAGAATGAATGCTTTATTTATTTCTGGGCTGCCCCTGTGGTACACAGAAATTCCTATACCAGGGATTGAACCTATGCCACAGCCATGACCCGAGCCACAGTTGTGACAATGCTGAATCCTTAATCCACTGAACCACAAGGGAACTCCCAGGAACAAGTGCTTTAAATGGTACACTTTTGTGTGTTTCAAAAATAAAAACAATTTTATATTTTGTTACTGCTATAAAATGACAGTATATTAAGCTTTGGTCTTTGATCATTTTTACACTAGTCAGGTTTAAACTTATACTGGATTTGTTGGTACCTTACATAAGGGAATATGGAGTAGCTGTGGTTTTTTTTAATGATTTATTTTTTCCATTATAGTTGGTTTACAGTGTTCTGTCAATTTTCTACTGTACAGTTAAGTGACCCAGTCTTATATATATACATACATATAGACACACACATTCTTTTTTTTTTTAATAAAGGTTGCTACTTCTTTGTTTCCTTTCTGAGTATTTTCTTGAAAATATAATAGGCCTGAAAAGAAGCACAACTTTTTGATTTACACTGTAAAGCCACGAGCCTCCTAGTTCTTGGGCCTATGAACATATGACTCCAAAAATTAACTGAAGAATTTCTCATGACCTTAGAGGAAAGTATCACAAGTTGCATCCATTTGTCTCTCAAGGAAAAGAGAAATTTTAGTTGTTTTTCTATCTGCTTTATTGAATAGATATGCATGAAATTCTGTCCAAACTTTGTAGTCTCTTGAGAATATTTTCATACATGTATTCTGACTACATTACTCAATAATAAATTGTTTTCTCTCTCTTACATATTGGTATATGGTATATAGGGGGTCTTTTTTGGCAAAATTTTATGTTTATTCACAAATTAGTGGCAGATCTAAGTTTTTATTTTGTATTTCTGCTTAAGAAATAGTGTACCTCTGACAAAATACTTCTAAAATAACTCTTATTTGGCTTTACAATTTATTGCTTGAGTACCATTAGTCAGAATTTTAAAAACTTTTATTACTTAACTATCAAAAGAGACTAAGGAAATACTAAGCAGTAACCAAATGTAGGTGTAAGAAAGATTTAAATTATATAGCTAAGGGAGAAGATTTATTTTTAAGGAGTATTTTTTTCATCTTTTAATGAATATGTATGGTATTCACCTATAGCTTAACTCCTATGAGTGTAGATGATTTCTGAGTGAAAAAATGAGAAAGATCATATCATGCACACATTTTGATTACTCATTTTTTAATATAGTTCAGAAATAGGGGAGTACAAGTGGTCAAATTTCTCTATTTGCTATGGAGATTTCCTAAAAAAAATAGCATAAGTCACTAGATACAGATAGATAGGTAGGTAAGTAGATAGGTAGGTAGGTAGGTAGATAGGTAGGAAGAAAGGAAAATAAAGTACTTTAAAAAACTGTACATTGATTATAGCAGACTCTTCTGGGTTGTTGATTCTGATTATATGGGAGCTCTGTGACTTTCATTGCCTTTTAGCTATTTTACAACTTTATAAGTTGTAAAAAACTGATAGCAATGTAAAATAATTCTTGTCTACAGACAGGCAAATAAATTCTGTTAGGCAAAGGTTCAATCGATTTTCCTCTCTCATAGTGGAAAAAGCCAGTTTTGTGTCAGTTGATCATTCATTTCAATATTCCTGATTTATAACTGTGTCTGTTGTTTGGATTTTTCTTTGAACCAACTATAACATCTGCCCAGCCTACTCATTAATTATTAGCTCAGCAAAATTTTAGCATATGTTTATTTTGTAACTGTAAGATAGTCATTTTGCCCTTTTAAAAATAATTAAAATGACGAAAAAAGAAAAAGTAAGGAAGGAGGGAGGGAGAAATTTATATTTACAAAAATAACTTTATTAACCCTCTTAAAAACTGATATCTGAAAAGAAGTCAATAAAAATAAAGAATTTTACTTATTTTTGTTCTTTTTAATTGGCATTTCTACTCCCTTATCTTCCTTCAAATAGTAGACTATACCCACATTTTGGTATTAAACACAACAGAGACTGACAGAAAAAGAGAAAGAGAAGAAATAAAGACATAAGGTAGAATGGTATATTATCCCATCTCCTTTCTTCTTACCTATTTCTGTAAACTTGTTTTCATAATGCCATATTTTTCTGCACCTTTTCATGATTTTCATATGGCAGCAATATTCACCAAAATTCTTGAACCAAAATTATGGAAAGAAAATTTCAGCTAAATGTTTCTTTTCTTTTGTAGGAGACTTACGTCAGTGAAATTCCTCAATTAAACCCTCTCAGAGCTTCAGATCTCAGATGTACACAAGAAGTCAAATTACTAACTGATTTTTAGGTTCACTTCCATTTTAAAATCTCCATGACTTACAGAAAGAAACAAATTCCATATGATATCACTTAAATGTAGAATCTAAAATACGGCACAAATGAGCCTATCTACAAAACAGAAACATATTCACAGATAAAGAGAACCGACTTGTGGTTGCCAAGGTGGAGGGGGTAGGGAGTGGGATGGACTGGGAGTTTAGGGTTAGTAGATGCAAACTATTATACATAGAATCGATACGAGTTCTCAACATGGCACAGCAGAAACGAATCCAACTAGGAACCATGAGGTTGAGGGTTCAATCCCTGGCCTTGCTCGGTGGGCTAAGGATCCGGTGTTGCCATGAGCTGTGGTGCAGGTCGCAGATGGAGCTCACATCTGGCATTGCTGTGGCTGTAGCATAGACCAGCAACTGTAGCTCCAATTAGACCCCTAGCCTGGGAACCTCCATATGCTACAGGTGTGGCCCTAAAAAGCAAAAAGACCAAAAATATATATATAATGGATTAACAACAAGGTCCTACTCTATAACACAGGGAACTATATCCAAACTTCTGGGATAGACCATGACAGAAAAGAATATACAATATATATATAATATAAAGAATAAAAATAAAAAATGCATATATATATATATATATAACTTTGCTGTAGTTATATATTTACAACATTGTAAATCAACCATACTTTAATAAAAAGTAAATACATAAATAAATTAATTAAATAAATAAAATAAAATCTCCATGACTTAGAATCACCAAGTAAAGGACAGGGGATTAAAAACCACATATAATCATTTAATATCATACCTCTTCTATATTTCACTGTTTCATTTTGTATGTTTTATACAGTTTCTTACAAGAAAAGTTACTTAACAGGCCAATTTTAAAATCATAAGACCTTTTAGTTCCGTACTTCCTACAATGTTTATTTCACCCTCATGTCATATTTTTTCCCACCTATACCAATGAGCAGTGAGTGAGGTATCACAAGAATTCAATATGTATTTATTCCAATCTTGCCTCCTAAATTCTAGTCTCAACACATCAGCTAGAGTTATCCTTTAAAAATTTAGATCTGTAAAGTTAAATCATGCCACTTCTGTACTTAAAACTATTCATGGATGTTCCATTCCCCTGAGAATAAAAATGAATGCTTTTATTACATGACTAGAATGTGACCTATAACACCATAGAAAATCTACTACCACTTGTGCTATATTCCCCTTCATTCATTCTCCTTGCACATTGTTGCTTTGTGTCCCTTGTATTGATTGCTCCCCTAGAAATATAAATGGCTAACTTCTTCACTTTCTTAAAAATATTACTCAGTCTTCACCTATCCCTAACAACTTTTTTTAAAGCTTAACTACCCCCTGAACCCCTGCCAAATTCCTTACCCTTCTCTAGCCCTTTTCTTCTCAGCACTTAACACCTTATAGTATACTATACACTACACTTCTTTGGGGGTTGTTTATTATCTGTTACTTCCCATAGAATGTAAGCTACATAAAGAATTAAACTTTTTTTTCTTTTTTTCTTTTTTTTTTTTTTAAGGGCCACACCCAGGGCGTATGGAAGTTCCCAGGCTAGAGGTCTCAGAGCTGTAGACACTGGCCCAAGCCAGAGCCACAGCAACGCACCATCCCAGCTGCATCTGCAGGCTACACTGCAGCTCACAGCAACACCAGATCCTTAACCCACTGAGCAAGGCCATTGATTGAACCGTGTCCTCAATGGATTCTGGTCGGGTTCATAATCCATTGAGCCACAACAGGAACTCCCATAAAGAACTAAATTTTGTCTCTTGAGTTCACTGATATATCTCAGGCACTTAAACAGTGCCTAGCCAAAAATAGATGGTCAACAATATATATTTGTTGAATGACTTTTAAAAATAAATTACTTAATTACTTAATCTTTCTCATTTAATCTTTTTCTAGCCTCAAAATAAATTATTTAATTGTGTCCATTTAATATAGCTATAGATGACAGCAATTAAAAAAAATGTTTACAGGAGATGCTATGGACTAAATAAACCTAACTTCCAATGTGACAGCATTAGGAGATGGAGCCTTTGGGCAGTAATTATGTTATGAGGCTGGATTAGTGTTCTGATAAAGAGAGATCTCTTACTCCTTCCGCCAAATGAGAAGGGAGAAAACGGCTGTCTAAGTGCAGGACATGAACTGTTACCAGATACCAAATTTGTCAGCACCTTGATCTTAAACTTCTCAGTGCCCAAACTGTAAGAAATACATTTCCTTTGTTAATAAGCCATCCAGTTTACGGCATTCTGTTATAGTAGAGTAAATGGACTAAGACAGGAGGTTATTTCAAAATTTTAAAAACATACTCCTAAATCACTGACATAAATGCTAGAATCAACTTATTCAATAAAGATAGTTTAAAAATATAAAAATTTCTTTGTGCCATATGTTATGTTAGACACTAAAGACAACAAAAGAAAGACATGTTCCTGCCCTCCAGGATTTCTAAACTTCTTAATCAAATAGATAAGTCAAAAAATATTAAAGAGAACATAAAGAAGAAACAAATGAAAATGAAGAAAAGGTTGAAGTTGGTTCCACCAAGCCTTTAGATTTTGAGCTGGAATGCTGATGCTGCAAAGTGAGCCCCTTTAAAAATCCACAGGCAGTAAATACTGTAGTCCCAAAAAAGTATGAGAGCAGAAGAACAGGTTATATGGAAGAAATTTCATTAGCCCTAATATCTCAGGGGACTGTTTCACAGTTTTATATTTGTAAGAACAGCCCTTGTTCAGAACTGAAAAGTTCCTTTATTATAAGCTTATCTATCTTGTATAATAGGATACTGATATCATATATTCCCCTTTACCTCTCCTGTGCCCAGTGAATGTGTATGTCTCCAGTTACTTGTCACACTTGCCATTTTCACCTTAAATGGCACTTATGAAGATCTTGCTATTGCTTTATAAAACTTTCTGCATTACTCTTTGTTTCCCCAACAGTTAATGATCTAAACTTTTATCAAAAGAAAACTCTTTCATCAAGCTATTCCAAAAATTTAAAGCAGTCAATCCACTAATATTTTTTTAAGCATTCATGCTGCTTTCACTGTTATAATAGGTACTGTTATGACTTCTAGATTATGTTAATGGAGAAACTCTCCAAAGTCGAACACTCACAAAGCATACCATTGTTCCACCCGCAGCAACCCATGCATTTACTCATGGCAATAAATTCAATCACATTACTTCAGTTATGGCAGATTTACACTCACTTGCTATCAGTCAGTACATTGACTTTAAAATTTGGCTCAGAGTTTTTCATTACCTCTATGGAACTTTCCTTTCTCTCCTATCAGAATTGGCCTCCATTTATACGTGCCCTCAGTCCTTACTCTCTAATAATAAATCTCAAATTCATCAACCCCCTTGTCAGGTCTCTTATCCATGGGCAACAGAGCATTCACCTGCTATGCCCCCAGGCTGTGGAATTCCCTGAAGTGAACACTCTTCTCCAAATCCCCTGAGCCTTAATCCCTTTCTGAGTCTCACTTATTAAAATTTGCTTTAAATATTTGATCTGCCACTGACACATGCTGTAGGCTTTACTGTTATAAGAATATATATACATAAGGAGAAGAAAAGTATTTTTATTGTCCTTACCATTTGTGAAGAGAACAAAATTATCCTCTGCTTCTTGGTTGGTATTTTATATTTTTCATTATTATTTCCCTTTTCTCCTTCATTACTAGAAGAACAATAACCCAGAAGGCTTTGGCCACTAACCAGGGCTTAGAGTTAAAGATTTCATGTTATGGGCTTATAAATAAATTGGTCACAATATCATTAATTACCTCACACCCTAGAGATTGGTATAGATTTTTTAGAAGACAACACTGAGTTAGAAGAAAAACAGCTCATTCCTTAAAGTTACCCTCCTCCATTGCCTGTCCTACACAGCAGCTTTCTCTTCTATTTTTATTTTAATTAATAAACATTCTGACTTTTGTCAAAAGAAAACAGAAAAGTACATTTAGTGGTACTAAAAGATATGATTTTTGTACTGTTATGGTGATATAAACAATAACATCAGACTTTGGAGCATGGATAGTCCCGTTCCAAAGTAGTCTGTTCACAGGATCTGCCAATATTAAAAGAATGCTTATTTTTGCATTTGCTTTGACACATAGCCCAGAACTATGCACACAGTGCCATTTCAAAAATGTTTTTAGAACACTGAATCTAATATTTTATCTCAGTTCTTTAAATTCTATTTCCATTTCCCTTTGAAAAGGATCTGGTTTTCTATCTGTTTCTCTATTCGTTAGAGTACACAGTTTTTCTGTCACCCTTGTCTCTTCTACAGCTGTTGATCAGCCTATTGATTAGAACCCAGAGGCTAGCTGACAGCGAGGAAAGGGCATTATATTCTGGCACAATTTCCCTCTAAGTGCTTAATGTTCTTTAAACCACTCATTCAATTAGATGGCACAAGCTATTACACACAAGTGCCCCACCATGGAAAATTATAAGCTCATATCTGAGAGATACAGAGAAAGAAAGGCAAAGAGTGAGCTAATAGGACATTGTCTGTATGTTTGGTAAATCCTGTGGAGTTTAGGGCTCAAGGTTAATATCAGAGTGCCAGGCTATGGAATTTAAACAGCAGGTAGATTTCAATAGCACAGAATATGAGAGAGAACACAGTACAGCTTGATATATTATTCTGTTATTTGAAATGGGTACTGTGTAAAATTCAGCATTTTCTCTGAAACATTTTGAAGATGACTTACGCCATTGAAAATAATGGCAAAGTTAGAACTTTTTAAAGGTTAAAGTAACATTACTAAAGTGGGTGACCTGATTGAATTTTACTAACTGGTAGAGTTTGGAAGGTTCTGATATGCTTACAGATAGAGAAAAGAAGTCACTTCTTTTTCCATGAGAAAAGGAAGACAAAAATTAACCTCATAAGATATAAAATTTAATATATGAGATTATTAGTTGTTATTAACATAGAAAGACTAGATTTTACATGAGAATAAAAACTATAGTGCTTCTGCTAGCTAGTGGGAGCCTTTTCACTGAAATTACACAATGCTGCTAAAACACAATGAAGGCTTGTTTTAGCCACTATTCACTCCCATCTCTGATGTCTTTGTGCTCTGCATCAATGTACAAGAGTACCTGACCACTTGATAAATGTTCTTACAATGGATATGAAAACACAAGCAGAATAGAGAATCAGTTTCATTATCTATCCTGGAAAACTCTGAAGTTTATAACTATTATTTTAACTTACATAACAACAGCTCATATATAAAGCAAAATCAATAAATGCGCAGCATAGTACTACATCTTTGCCTCATCTCAATTAATTTTCAAACTAACTTTATGATGTAAGTTTATTTTCTCCATTTTACAATGAGAAAACTCAAAATGAGACATTAAGCAATTTTACTGGTTAGGAAGTGGAGACAGATTTGGAATCCAGACAATATGATGATAGTTTAGCCACAATATAAACCACAAGCCTAAAGCATATCACAGTGTTTGTTTTATCCTTAAGTAAGCATATAAGCATACACTGTTTTTAAAAAGTTGGAATCAATAAAATCAAAGAAGAAAATTCAGATCACCCAAAATCTCATTACAAAGAAAACTACTATAAATATTTTGGAGGACATATATTCCAGGCTGTCTTATAATGGATAGTTTAGATGTGTTTGCAACCAACTTTTTTCAATTACCAAGTTTTACACTTAAACGAAACTTTTATGACCATAGTTCATTACATGAATATATATGCATCTTCTATGTACCATATTTTACCCAATAAATCACATAGTTTTAATCATTTACAATTTTATTTCTTTGTTGTCATTAAAACATTTATATGAACATCTTCACTACTAAATCTTTGGAATCATGCTTAGAATCATATTTGATTATTTTCCCAATATTTTGAATAGTTGACAACTGCTAAACTGCCCTTTAGAAAGTTATACCAATTTATACTCATTAACAATATGTAATAATACTCATTTATACCCACATTAAGCAAAGTGTCATTTTTTTCTTCTAGTTTTAATAAGATATAATTAACATATAGTGCTGTACAAGTTAAAGGTGTATAGCATAATACTTGGCTTACATACACCATGAAATGATCACCACAATAAGTTTAGTAAACATCCATAATATCATATAGATACAAAAGAAGAAAAAAATTAATTTTTATTTGTCATGAAAACTCATGATTTACTCTCTTAAAACTTTCATACATAACATATACTAGTACTAGTTATATTAATTATGTTGTACATTACATCATTAGTACCTATGTATCTTATAACTGGAAGTGTGTACTTTTTGATCACCTTCATCCAACTCCCTCTCCCCCGCTACATTCCACCTCTTGTAACCAAAAATATTAACTTTTTTCTGCATTTGTTTAACTGTAATTGATCAACAACATCATGTTAGATCCTAGTGTACAACATAGTGATTTCATATTTCGGCACATTATAAAATGATTACTGTGGTAAATACAGTTATCATCTGTCACCAAAGATATTATATTATTATTAATTATATTCTCCACACTAAAATTCAGCCTACTTCTGATAACCACCTATTTGTTCCTTACAACTAATAACTGTTTCTATATTGTTGCATTTATTCATTTGTTGTTTTTTATGTATATTTTTTCTACATATAAATGATATCATACAGTATTTGTCTTTATTTAATTTATTTCTCCTAGTATAATGCACTTCAAGTCCACCCAGGTTGCTACAAAATTTCACTCTTTTATGGCTGAGTAATATTCCATTTATTATATGTATGTATTAATATAAATTAAATCTTCTTTATCCATTCATCAGTTGATAGACACTTAGATTGCTTTCATATCTTGCAAATGTAAATAATGCTGCAGCGAGCACAGGGGTGCATATATCTTTTGGAATTACTGTTTTGGTTTCCTTTGGAAAACTACAGAAAAATGGAATTTCTCAGTCATAGGACAGTTCCACTTTGAATATTTGAGGACCTCGATACTGTTTTTCATAGTTGCTGCACCAATTTACATTCTCACCACAAGTTCACGTGTTCCATTTTCTCTATATCCTAACACTTGTTATTTCTAGCCTTTTTATAAAAACTATTATAAGTGTGAAGTGATACATCATTGTGGTTTTGAATAGCATTCCCCTGATGTTTAGTGAATATGAGCATCTTTTCATGTGTCTGTTGGCCATTTGTATGTCTTCTTCAGAAAAATGTCTATTGAGATCTTCAATCCATTTTTTAATCAGGTTTTTGTTCTTCTAATGTTGAGTTGTATGGGTTCTTTGTATATTTTGTATAAGAACCCCTCAATAGATTTATCATTTGCAAATATCTCCTCCCATTCAGTAGGCTGTCTTGTTTTTTTGGGGATAATTTTCTTTGCTATGTAAATACTTTTTTTATTTTGATGTAGCCCCATTTTTTTATTTTTGCTTTCATTTCCCTTGGCTGCTGAGACATATACAATAAAATATTGCTAAAACTCATGTCCTAAAGCAAGCTGCCTATGTTTTCTTCTATGAATTTTACAGTTTAAGGTATTACATTTGAGTCTTTAATCCATTTTGAGGTGTTTTTCTTTTTCTTTTGTAAATGGTATGAAAAAACCCAGTTTGATTCTTTTGCATGTAGTTTTTAATTTTCCCAATGTCATTTATTGAAGAGGATATCTTTTCCCCATTCTTGCTTCCTTTGTCTTAAATTAATTGACTGTATAAGTATGGGTTCATTTCCAAGCTTTCTATTATGTTCCATCAATCTATGTGTCTGTTTTTTGCCAGTACCATGCTGCTTTGATTAAGAAGCTTTGCAATATAATTTGAAAACAGAAAGTGCCGGGGCCAGCTCAGCAGGATGGGGAAGAACGGGTGCTGTGGAACTTAAGGAAAGATAGTTAACATAAAACAAGACACAGAGACATTTATCTTAAGTAAAGGTGGGAGCCGGGGGACTCAAGGTCTCAGGGACCAAGAGCGCGGGACTCAAGGTCTCAGGGACCAAGAGCACCGGGGAACTCCAGATCTCAGGGACCAAGAGCACCGGGGAACTCCAGATCTCAGGGACCAAGAGCACTGCCTCAAGAAACCACACTGCTTTTATTGTGAGATTAAGTGAGGAGTGGCTATGGGTGGATCCTACAGGGTTTACTATTATATAAGTTCTTTTACTATTTAAAAAGCCACTTAGGTGGTAAAGGGTTAAGCTCTTACTCTGACCTCTAGGCACATAACAGTTCTTAAGCTTAAGTCATTTATGCCTTTAGGTCTTTGCTCTTAAGCTTAAGTCATTTACCAGCACTGTGACTGTTTTTCCAAGAAGGAAGATGGGATAAAGTAAGACAAGAAGATAGGATAAAGTAAAGAAGGACAAGATGGAGTTTTCAAGGAAACATGTCTTGCAACAAGAAAGTATGATGCCTCCAGTTTTGTTCTTTCTCAAGTCTGCTTTGGCTGTTTGGATCTTTGGTGGTTCCATAAAAATTTTTATAATTAAGTGCACTACTTCTGTGAAAATGCCATTGGAATTTTCATAGGTATTGCATTTAATATGTAGATTGTTTAGGTGTTATGGTCATTTTAACAATATTAATTTTTCTAATTCATGAACACCATATATCTTTCTATTTGATTTTGGTACCTGCAATTCCTTTCATCAGTGTGTTACAGTTTTCCAAATAGAAGACTTTTACTTCCTTAGATAGACTTATCCCTAGGTAAATTATTATTTTTTGATGAAATGGTAAGTGGTATTAGTTTATGAATTTCTCTTTTTGATGTCTGCTTTTAATGTATAGAAATGCAACACATTAATTTTATTTTTTTATTACTCTATGAATTTTATTACATTTATATTTGTACAACAATCATCACAACCTAATTTTATAGCATTTACATTAATTTAATATCCTACAAATTTACCAAATTCATGTATTAGTTCTAACAGTTTTTTAGTTTCTTCAGGATTTTCTGTATATAATATCATATCATCTATTGTAGTTTTATGTCTTCCTTTCCAATTTGGATTCTTTTTTATTACATTTTCTTATCTGCTAGTTATGACTAGGACTTAAAAGACTATGTGAATAAAAGTGGCAAGAGTGGGCATCCTTGTCTTTTTTCTAATCTTAGAGGAAATGCTTTCAGCTTGTCAACTTTGAATATGATGTTAGCTGTGGATTAGTCATATCTGGCCTTTATAATGTTCAGGTATCTTCCCTCTATACTCACATTGTTGAGAATATTTATCATAAATGTATCCTGAATTTTTTCAAAAGCTTTTTCTGTGTCTGTTCAGATAAGTGTGTGATTTTTAATTTTCAATTTGTTGATGTGGTGTATCATGTTGACACTTTTGAAAATACAGATCATCTTTGCATCCCTGGGGTAAATTTCACTTGATTATGTATTGCTCACTTGATTATTGTATTTTTTGGGGGGGCTGTCTTTTGCCTTTTTAGGGCTAAATCCATGGCATATGGAGGTTCCCAGGCTAGGGGTCTAAGCAGAGTTGTAACTGCCAGCCTACACCACAGCCACAGCAACTCCAGATCCAAGCTGCATCTGCGACCTACACCACAGCTCAGGACAGTGACAGATCCTTGACCCACTGAGTGAGGCCAGGGATCAAACCCACAACCTCATGGTTCCTAGTCGGATTCATTTCCACTGCGCCACGATGGGAATTCCCTGATTATTGGATTGTTTTAATGTATTTTTAAATTTTGTTTGCTAATATTTTGTTGAGGGTTTTTCATCTATGGTCCCCAGTGATATCTGTCTGTAATTTTCCCTTTTTGTATTATTATTGTCTGGTTTTGGTATCAGGTTGATTCTGGCCAGGTAGAATTAATTTGGAAGATCTCTTTTCTGTTCAATTTTTTGGAAAAGTTTGAGAAGGCTAGGTATTAACTCCTCTTTTAATATTTGGTAGAATTCATCTATATAGGTGTCTGATCCAGGAATTTGTTTGCTGGAATTTCTTCTTACCAATTCATTAAGCTGTTCTAGGACCCAGCCCTACCTACTAGTGGTATGGGATTAGCCTCTAAGAATACCCCAGCCACAGAACCAGATTATCTAGGATCCAGCCCCACATATCAGTATACCAGCAATATCCCTATAACACTTGAGACCTGTAACAGGCTGCCCCTGAAACTGATATTACTCACCAGTGGGCCAAGACTAGACCCAGGCCCATAATCAACCACACTGAGACACAACCCCAACCATAAGCAGCTGGTAGCTTCCATGCTAAGTAGGGTCTGACAGCCAAGTGGGCTGGGGACATGCCCTACCTTCCAATGTACCCACAGTAAGTGGCCCTACCACAACAGTAGGACTCAATAGCACACATAGAGGCTACGGCATACAGCTCTGGCAACCAGAGAGCAGTGTGCTACTAGGCACCATAAGACATCACTTAAAATAAAGCACTTCTCCAAGATCAGGAAATGTAACCAACCTGCTTAATATATACAAATAAACACAGAGAATCAGGTGAAATGAGGCAATAAAGGAATATGTTTTCCAAATGAAGGAACAAGATAAAAATTCAGAGGAACTAAGCAAAGTGGAGATAAACAGTGTACCTAATAAAGAACTCAAGGTAATGATTATAATGATGCTCAATTAACTCAGGAGAAGAATAGGTAAATATAACAATCACATGTAAAGGTAGAAGGAAGGTTAAAAGACAAGTCATAAAATCATCCATATCCTTAAAAGGTAGTTAAAGGATACACAAAACAAAAAATAAAAATGAAATAAAATATGATGTCAACTACAGTAATCATGAAGGAGGGAAGTTTTCATGCATGGTTGTTAAGATTCATTTGAAATTAAGAGATCAGCAATTTTAAATATTTATAGGCATAGGTATAGATATTTAGATTGCTATATATAATAAACCTCAGGGCAACCACAAACCAAAAATCTATAACAGATATACACAACATGCAGAAGAGAAAGGAATTAAAACAAAACACTAAAGATACTCCTCAAAAAAAAAAAAAAAAGAGCAAAATAAAAAAAGAACCAAAAAAAAACCACAAAGAGAACCAGAAAACAATTAACAAAATGGCAATAAGTACATACATACCAGTAATTTTTTAATTTAAATTTACTAAATTCTCCAATCAAAAGACATAAAGTAGGAGTTCCCATCATGGCTCAGTGGTTAATAAATCCTACTAGGAACCATGAGGTTGAGGGTTCAATCCTCAATCAGTGAGTTAAAGATCTGGTGTTGCCATGAGCTGTGGTGTAGGTAGCAGATGTGGCTTGGATCCTGTGTTGCTGCGGCTCTGGCATCGGCCAGCAGCTACAGCTCCTATTAGACCCCTAGCCTGGGAACCTCCATGTGCCATGGGTGACGCCCTAGAAAAGAAAAAAAAAAAAAGACATAAAGTAGCTAGATGAATTAACACAAAGCTAAATGCTACCTACAAGAAACTTATTTCAAATCTATGTACACATACAGCCTGAAAGTGAGGGGTTAGGAAAAAAGTATTCCATGCAAATGGAAATACAATGAAATCTGGGGTAGCAATACTCATATCAGACAAAATAGATTTTAAAACAAAGACAGTGACAAGAGACAAAGAAGACAATTACATAATAACAAATGACAAATTCAAGAAAAATATATAACAATTGTGTGTGTGTGTGTATATACATACATATATCTCCAAAATAAGAGAACCTAAATACATAAAGCAAATATTTAAAAACATAAAGAAACTGACAGCAACACAATAATAGTAGGAGACTTTAACACTAAACTTATACAAATAATTCAGTAAGAAAATAAGGAAACACTGACATTAAATAACACATTAGACAATATAGACATATATGTGTGTGTGTATATACAAAAGCAGCAGAATATACATTCTTTTCACGTGCACAAGGAACATTCTCCAGGATAGACCATATGCTAGTATACAAAACAAGTGTCAATAAATTTAAGAAGATGAAAATCATATCAAAATTTTTTCTTAGGAAAAACCTAAGGGACTAGAAAGCAATTATAATAAAAAGACTGCAAAAAAACACAAGCACGTAGAAAACAAACAATATGCTACTAAACAAGAAATGGATCACTTAAGAAATAAAAGAGGACATCAAAAAATACCTGGAGACAAATTAAAATGAGAACATAATGCAGGCTGCAGCAAAAGTGGTTCTAAGAAGGAATTTAAAGCAATAAAAGCCTAGATCAAGAAACAAGAAAAATCTCAAATAAATTCCTTAATCCTACACCTAAAGGAAGTAAAAAAGAACAAAGAAAAACCAAAATCAGTATAAGGACAGAAATCAAAAAGATCAGAGCAGAAATAAATGAAATCAAGACTAAAATAAAGAATAGAAAAATCAATAAAATTCAGAATTGTTTCTTTTAAAAGATAAACAAATTTGAAAAGCCTTTAGTCAAACTCCCCAGGAAAAAAAGAGAGGACCCAAATCTATAAGATCAGAAATGAAAAAGAAAAAGTTGGAACTGATGCTACAGAAAAACACCTTTGTTTTTTTAAGAGATTACAATGAATAATTATATGTCAATAAAATAACCTAGAACAACTGGATACATTTCTAGATATGTACAATCTACCAAGACTAAATCATGAAGAAACACAAAATGTGAACAGACCAATTACCAGGAATAAAATCGAATCAATATAATAAAAAAATACTCCCAAGAGTGTAATTTTAAAATAACACAAAAGCTGCCAGTTTAAAACAAAGTGGTATTTCAATAATATTTTAATTTTATTTTTTAATAAGGAATTTAGAACATTTTTTCATATTAGTTGGTCTTCTATATTTCAGTAAGCAGATTGATAACATTTTGCCCATTATTAAGGTATCTTCTATTTTCATTGACTTGCAATATCTCATAGTCAATCATGTCATTATTTTTCTATGTGTATTACACCTTTCATTCCATTTCATCATTTGTACTTAAATCTGGTTTGCATGGTTTTGCCATGTACAAATTTTCACATTTTATGGTTAAATATCTCAATCCCCCTTTCTGTGATTTAGAGCTTTGCTTTTCAAGCTTAGAAGGCATAGTTTAAAAATGATTAGATAAATATTCATCTTTTTTCTGTTTTATGGCTTTATTTTTATATTTTAAAAGCTAATTAATGTGGAAATTATTTTGCATGGGGTGAAGTAGGTATTTAAATTTTGCCACCAAATCATGACTTATTTGAACTAATATTGGTCAGTGAATTGCTTATCCTTTGTCCACTAACTGTAGGTATCAATTCTATCAATTATATAATTGTTATACATTTTGGGGTCTGATTCTGATTTTTCTGGTCTTTCAATTTGATCAGCTAAATAGATAATTTACTGACTATTAGAAAAGCCACCTTATATTGATTCTCTTTAAAACCTTTCTTAGTTACATGGCTTCATATTTTAAATTAATTAAAATTAGAAACTCTTGATTAGAAATTTTTAAAAGATTAAAAAGTTATAGATGTACAATTTATAGGATCTGAAAGGTAACTACAATATTGGAATCTCTGTGTTTGATTAAAATAAAAGAAATCAAAAAGATAATACTTGGGTTTATTATTGGGATAATCATACAATAAGTGCTTTTAAAAAAAAAAAAAGTGCTTAGGAAGATGGGATTAAGATGGAAGAATAGAAGGACTGGAGCTCAACATCTCTCCTAAAACAACAAAATACACAATTAAGGCTGAGCAATCTTCAACCAAATGGACCAGAAACCTTCAAAAAGATATACTACTCCAGAAGACAAAGAGGAGGCCACATCAAGAGGCAGGAGGGGTGATTACACAATATAAGCAACCCAATACCTCCTGGGTGGGAAGCTGCACAGACTGGAAAGTAACTGGTTCACAGAGACTCACCTGTAGGAGTTAGAGTTCTGAGCCCCACATCAAACTCCCACATTTGGGGATGTGGCACTGGGAGAAAGAACTTCTGGGGCATCTGGAATTGAAGGCCAGTGGGGCCTGTGCACAGAAGCTCCAAGGGACTGAGGGATATGGAGACCCCATTCTTAAAAGGAGCACACAGACTTTCACATGCGCTGGGTCCCAGGGCAAAGCAAAGTCTCCATAGGAATCTGGGTCAAACCTGACTGCAGTTCTTGGAGGACCTCCTGGGAAAACAGGGGTGAATGAGGCTTACTGTGAGAGAAGGACACTGGAAGCAAAGCTCTTGGGAATATTCAGCAGCTTGCCTTTCTCTGAAGGTGGCCATTTTGGGAAAATTGGGCCCCACCCATCAGTCAGCCCTGAGAAGCCCCAGGGTAAACAACAATCAAGGTGGGATCACAGCCCTGCCCCTCAGTAAACAGGCTGCCTAAAAATCCCTCAGGCACACAGCCACCTCTAATCCCATCCAGAGACTAGGCCCCACCCAACAGAGGGATTAGAATCGGCTCCACCTACCAGTGGGCAGGCATCAGTCCCTCCCATCAGGAAGCCTACAGCAAGCCCCTGTACCAACTTCAGCTACAAGGGGGGCACACACCAGAAGTAAGAGAGGCTACAACTCTATTATCTATAAAAAGGTCACCACACCAAAAATTTATAAAAATGAAAAGACAGAGAACTATAACTCAGATGAGGGGGAAGGGGAAAAAACCAGAAAATCAGCTAAGTGATGAGGAGATTCTCAGCCTCCAGGAAAAAGACTTTAGACTGTTGATGTGGAAGATGATGCAAGACATTGGAAATAAACTGAGGCAAAGATGGATAACTTAGAGGAAACACTGAGGAAAGAGATACAAGACATAAAACTTAAAAAAGAAGAGATGAAACATACATAACTGGAATAAAAAAATTCACTAAAACCAGCCAACAGCAGAATACAGGAGGCAGAAGAATGAATAAGCAAGGTGGAGGACAGATTAGTGGAAATTATGGATGTGGAACAGAAAAGAGAAAAAAGATTGAAAACAAATGAAGAGAGTCTCAGAGAACTCTGGAACAATGTTAAATGCACCAACATCCACATTATAGTGTGCCAGGAGGAGAAGAGAGAGAGAAGGGGACAGAAAAAATATTCCAAGAGATAAAAGCTGAAAACTTCCCTAACATCAGAAAGAAACAACTCACTCAAATCCAAGAAGCACAACAAGTACCATATAAAATAAACCCAAAGAGGAATACACTGAGACACATTTTAATCAAACTGACCAAAATGAAAGACAAAGAGAAACTCTTGAAAGCAGCTAGGGAAAAGAAACATAAACATACAAGGGAACCCCGATAAGGTCATCGGCAGATTTTTCAGCAGAAACTCTGCAGGCCAGAAGGGAGTGGCATGATATACTTCACGTGATAAAAGGAAAAAATCTCCAACCAAGATTACTTTACCCAGCAAGGCTCTCATTCAGATTTGAAGGAGAAATCAAAAGCTTCACAGATAAGCAAAAGCTAAGAGAATTTAGCAACACTAAACTAGCTTTACAACAAATACTGAAGGAACTTCTCTAGGCAGAAAAGGCAGCAACAGGAAACAAAAACACCACAAATGACAAGGCTCACCATTAAAGCTATATCTATAGTAAAGATACAAAATCATCCATGCACAATTATGGCACCAAAATCAGAAATCATGAGAAGAGGAGGGTACAAATGCAGGACACTGGAGATGAACTTGCAATTAAAAGACCAACAACTGAAAAAAATCTCATATATATATATATATATATAGAGAGAGAGAGAGAGAGAGAGAGAGACTGTTATATTAAAACTTCAGAATAACTGCAAACCAAAAATCTACAATTGATGCACAAATACGAAAAATCAACTCAAATACAACACTAAAGATAGTCATCAAACCACAATAGGAGAAAACAAGTGAAGAAGGGAAGAAAAAAGAGCAACAAAAACAAATCCGAAGCAATTAATAAAATGGCAACAAGAACATATATATCAATAATTACCTTAAATGTTAATGGATGAAATGCCCCAACCAAAAGACACAGTCTGGCTGAATGGATACAAAAACAAGATCCATATATATGCTGCTTCAAGAGACCCACTTCACTTATAGGTACACATAAAATTGAAAGTGAGAGGATGGAAGAAGATATTCCATGCAAACGGGAATCAAAACAAAGCTGGAGTAGCAATACATATCAGACAAAATATATTTTAAAATGAAGAATATTTTAAGGGACAAAGAAGGTAACTACATAATGATCAAAGGATCAATCAACGAAGAATATATAACAATTTTAAATATCTACGCACCCAACATAGGTTCACCACAATATATAAGGCAACTGCTAATGACCTAAAAAGGAAGAATCAACAATAACACAATCATAGTGGGGGACTTCAACACTCCACTTACAGCAATGGACAGGTCATGCAGACAGAAAATCAGTAAGGAAACACAGGCCCTGAATGATGCATTAAACCAGATGGACTTAATACATATTTATAGGACATGCTATCCAAAAGCAACAGAATACACATTCTTCTCAAGTGCACATAGAACATTCTCTAAGATTGATCACATCCTGGGCTATAAATCCAACCTTGGTAACTTTAAGAAAATTGAAATCATATCAAGCATCTTTTCTGACCACAATGCTATATGACTGGAAATCAACAACAAGAAGAAAAAACTGCAAAAAGCATGAACACATGGAGCCTAAACAACAAGCTACTGAACAGCCAATGGATCACTGAAGAAATCAAAGAGGAAATAAAAAAATACCTAGACGCAAATGACAACAAAGATACGACACTCCAAAACCTATGGGATGTAGCAAAAGCCATTCTAAGAGGAAAGTTTATAGCAATACAAGCCCACCTCAGGAAACAAGAAAAAACTCAAATAAACAAGCTAACTTTAAATCTAAAGTGGCTCAAGAGAGAAGAACAGACAACACCTGAAGTTAGTAGGAGGTAAGAAACCATAAAGGTCAGAGCAGAAATCAATGAAATAGAAACGAAGAAAACCATAGAAAAGATCAATGAAATGAAAAGCTGGTTCTTTGAAAAGATCAACAAAATTTATAAACCCTTAGCCAGACTTATCAAGAAAAAAGAGGACTCAAATCAATAAAATTAGAAATGAAAAAGGAGAAGTAACAATGCACATCACAGAAATACAAAGGATCATAAGAGACTACTATGGCCACTATACACCAATAAAATGGAAAACCTAGAAGAAATGAACAAATTCTTAGAAAAGTACAATCTTCCAAGACTAAACCAAGATGAAATAGAAAAGATGAATGGACCAATCACAGAACTGAAATTGAAACTATGATTAAAAAACTTCCAACAAACAAAAGTCCAGGACCAGATGGCTTCACAGACGAATTTTATCAAACATTTAGAGAAGAGATAACACCTCTCCTCTGAAACTATTTCAAAAAATTGCAGAGGAAGGGATACTCCCAAACTCATTCTATGAGGCCACCATCACCCTGATACCAAAGCCAGAAAAAGATACCACAAAAAGAGAAACCTACAGGCCAATTTCAATGATGAATATCAATGCAAAAATCCTCAACAAAATACTATCAAACCTCATCCAACAATACATTAAAAGGTTTGTACATCATGATCGAGTGGGATTTATCCCAGGGATTAAACTTTTCACTGAAAGTTTAATCCTTTTCACTTTTAATCCTTTTCCTTTTCACTGAAATTACACAATGCTGCTAAAACACAATGAAGGCTTGTTTTAGCCACTATTCACTCCCATCTCTGATGTCTTTGTGCTCTGCATCAATGTACAAGAGTACCTGACCACTTGATAAATGTTCTTACAATGGATATGAAAACACAAGCAGAATAGAGAATCAGTTTCATTATCTATCCTGGAAAACTCTGAAGTTTATAACTATTATTTTAACTTACATAACAACAGCTCATATATAAAGCAAAATCAATAAATGCGCAGCATAGTACTACATCTTTGCCTCATCTCAATTAATTTTCAAACTAACTTTATGATGTAAGTTTATTTTCTCCATTTTACAATGAGAAAACTCAAAATGAGACATTAAGCAATTTTACTGGTTAGGAAGTAGAGACAGATTTGGAATCCAGACAATATGATGATAGTTTAGCCACAATATAAACCACAAGCCTAAAGCATATCACAGTGTTTGTTTTATCCTTAAGTAAGCATATAAGCATACACTGTTTTTAAAAAGTTGGAATCAATAAAATCAAAGAAGAAAATTCAGATCACCCAAAATCTCATTACAAAGAAAACTACTATAAATATTTTGGAGGACATATATTCCAGGCTGTCTTATAATGGATAGTTTAGATGTGTTTGCAACCAACTTTTTTCAATTACCAAGTTTTACACTTAAACGAAACTTTTATGACCATAGTTCATTACATGAATATATATGCATCTTCTATGTACCATATTTTACCCAATAAATCACATAGTTTTAATCATTTACAATTTTATTTCTTTGTTGTCATTAAAACATTTATATGAACATCTTCACTACTAAATCTTTGGAATCATGCTTAGAATCATATTTGATTATTTTCCCAATATTTTGAATAGTTGACAACTGCTAAACTGCCCTTTAGAAAGTTATACCAATTTATACTCATTAACAATATGTAATAATACTCATTTATACCCACATTAAGCAAAGTGTCATTTTTTTCTTCTAGTTTTAATAAGATATAATTAACATATAGTGCTGTACAAGTTAAAGGTGTATAGCATAATACTTGGCTTACATACACCATGAAATGATCACCACAATAAGTTTAGTAAACATCCATAATATCATATAGATACAAAAGAAGAAAAAAATTAATTTTTATTTGTCATGAAAACTCATGATTTACTCTCTTAAAACTTTCATACATAACATATACTAGTACTAGTTATATTAATTATGTTGTACATTACATCATTAGTACCTATGTATCTTATAACTGGAAGTGTGTACTTTTTGATCACCTTCATCCAACTCCCTCTCCCCCGCTACATTCCACCTCTTGTAACCAAAAATATTAACTTTTTTCTGCATTTGTTTAACTGTAATTGATCAACAACATCATGTTAGATCCTAGTGTACAACATAGTGATTTCATATTTCGGCACATTATAAAATGATTACTGTGGTAAATACAGTTATCATCTGTCACCAAAGATATTATATTATTATTAATTATATTCTCCACACTAAAATTCAGCCTACTTCTGATAACCACCTATTTGTTCCTTACAACTAATAACTGTTTCTATATTGTTGCATTTATTCATTTGTTGTTTTTTATGTATATTTTTTCTACATATAAATGATATCATACAGTATTTGTCTTTATTTAATTTATTTCTCCTAGTATAATGCACTTCAAGTCCACCCAGGTTGCTACAAAATTTCACTCTTTTATGGCTGAGTAATATTCCATTTATTATATGTATGTATTAATATAAATTAAATCTTCTTTATCCATTCATCAGTTGATAGACACTTAGATTGCTTTCATATCTTGCAAATGTAAATAATGCTGCAGCGAGCACAGGGGTGCATATATCTTTTGGAATTACTGTTTTGGTTTCCTTTGGAAAACTACAGAAAAATGGAATTTCTCAGTCATAGGACAGTTCCACTTTGAATATTTGAGGACCTCGATACTGTTTTTCATAGTTGCTGCACCAATTTACATTCTCACCACAAGTTCACGTGTTCCATTTTCTCTATATCCTAACACTTGTTATTTCTAGCCTTTTTATAAAAACTATTATAAGTGTGAAGTGATACATCATTGTGGTTTTGAATAGCATTCCCCTGATGTTTAGTGAATATGAGCATCTTTTCATGTGTCTGTTGGCCATTTGTATGTCTTCTTCAGAAAAATGTCTATTGAGATCTTCAATCCATTTTTTAATCAGGTTTTTGTTCTTCTAATGTTGAGTTGTATGGGTTCTTTGTATATTTTGTATAAGAACCCCTCAATAGATTTATCATTTGCAAATATCTCCTCCCATTCAGTAGGCTGTCTTGTTTTTTTGGGGATAATTTTCTTTGCTATGTAAATACTTTTTTTATTTTGATGTAGCCCCATTTTTTTATTTTTGCTTTCATTTCCCTTGGCTGCTGAGACATATACAATAAAATATTGCTAAAACTCATGTCCTAAAGCAAGCTGCCTATGTTTTCTTCTATGAATTTTACAGTTTAAGGTATTACATTTGAGTCTTTAATCCATTTTGAGGTGTTTTTCTTTTTCTTTTGTAAATGGTATGAAAAAACCCAGTTTGATTCTTTTGCATGTAGTTTTTAATTTTCCCAATGTCATTTATTGAAGAGGATATCTTTTCCCCATTCTTGCTTCCTTTGTCTTAAATTAATTGACTGTATAAGTATGGGTTCATTTCCAAGCTTTCTATTATGTTCCATCAATCTATGTGTCTGTTTTTTGCCAGTACCATGCTGCTTTGATTAAGAAGCTTTGCAATATAATTTGAAAACAGAAAGTGCCGGGGCCAGCTCAGCAGGATGGGGAAGAACGGGTGCTGTGGAACTTAAGGAAAGATAGTTAACATAAAACAAGACACAGAGACATTTATCTTAAGTAAAGGTGGGAGCCGGGGGACTCAAGGTCTCAGGGACCAAGAGCGCGGGACTCAAGGTCTCAGGGACCAAGAGCACCGGGGAACTCCAGATCTCAGGGACCAAGAGCACCGGGGAACTCCAGATCTCAGGGACCAAGAGCACTGCCTCAAGAAACCACACTGCTTTTATTGTGAGATTAAGTGAGGAGTGGCTATGGGTGGATCCTACAGGGTTTACTATTATATAAGTTCTTTTACTATTTAAAAAGCCACTTAGGTGGTAAAGGGTTAAGCTCTTACTCTGACCTCTAGGCACATAACAGTTCTTAAGCTTAAGTCATTTATGCCTTTAGGTCTTTGCTCTTAAGCTTAAGTCATTTACCAGCACTGTGACTGTTTTTCCAAGAAGGAAGATGGGATAAAGTAAGACAAGAAGATAGGATAAAGTAAAGAAGGACAAGATGGAGTTTTCAAGGAAACATGTCTTGCAACAAGAAAGTATGATGCCTCCAGTTTTGTTCTTTCTCAAGTCTGCTTTGGCTGTTTGGATCTTTGGTGGTTCCATAAAAATTTTTATAATTAAGTGCACTACTTCTGTGAAAATGCCATTGGAATTTTCATAGGTATTGCATTTAATATGTAGATTGTTTAGGTGTTATGGTCATTTTAACAATATTAATTTTTCTAATTCATGAACACCATATATCTTTCTATTTGATTTTGGTACCTGCAATTCCTTTCATCAGTGTGTTACAGTTTTCCAAATAGAAGACTTTTACTTCCTTAGATAGACTTATCCCTAGGTAAATTATTATTTTTTGATGAAATGGTAAGTGGTATTAGTTTATGAATTTCTCTTTTTGATGTCTGCTTTTAATGTATAGAAATGCAACACATTAATTTTATTTTTTTATTACTCTATGAATTTTATTACATTTATATTTGTACAACAATCATCACAACCTAATTTTATAGCATTTACATTAATTTAATATCCTACAAATTTACCAAATTCATGTATTAGTTCTAACAGTTTTTTAGTTTCTTCAGGATTTTCTGTATATAATATCATATCATCTATTGTAGTTTTATGTCTTCCTTTCCAATTTGGATTCTTTTTTATTACATTTTCTTATCTGCTAGTTATGACTAGGACTTAAAAGACTATGTGAATAAAAGTGGCAAGAGTGGGCATCCTTGTCTTTTTTCTAATCTTAGAGGAAATGCTTTCAGCTTGTCAACTTTGAATATGATGTTAGCTGTGGATTAGTCATATCTGGCCTTTATAATGTTCAGGTATCTTCCCTCTATACTCACATTGTTGAGAATATTTATCATAAATGTATCCTGAATTTTTTCAAAAGCTTTTTCTGTGTCTGTTCAGATAAGTGTGTGATTTTTAATTTTCAATTTGTTGATGTGGTGTATCATGTTGACACTTTTGAAAATACAGATCATCTTTGCATCCCTGGGGTAAATTTCACTTGATTATGTATTGCTCACTTGATTATTGTATTTTTTGGGGGGGCTGTCTTTTGCCTTTTTAGGGCTAAATCCATGGCATATGGAGGTTCCCAGGCTAGGGGTCTAAGCAGAGTTGTAACTGCCAGCCTACACCACAGCCACAGCAACTCCAGATCCAAGCTGCATCTGCGACCTACACCACAGCTCAGGACAGTGACAGATCCTTGACCCACTGAGTGAGGCCAGGGATCAAACCCACAACCTCATGGTTCCTAGTCGGATTCATTTCCACTGCGCCACGATGGGAATTCCCTGATTATTGGATTGTTTTAATGTATTTTTAAATTTTGTTTGCTAATATTTTGTTGAGGGTTTTTCATCTATGGTCCCCAGTGATATCTGTCTGTAATTTTCCCTTTTTGTATTATTATTGTCTGGTTTTGGTATCAGGTTGATTCTGGCCAGGTAGAATTAATTTGGAAGATCTCTTTTCTGTTCAATTTTTTGGAAAAGTTTGAGAAGGCTAGGTATTAACTCCTCTTTTAATATTTGGTAGAATTCATCTATATAGGTGTCTGATCCAGGAATTTGTTTGCTGGAATTTCTTCTTACCAATTCATTAAGCTGTTCTAGGACCCAGCCCTACCTACTAGTGGTATGGGATTAGCCTCTAAGAATACCCCAGCCACAGAACCAGATTATCTAGGATCCAGCCCCACATATCAGTATACCAGCAATATCCCTATAACACTTGAGACCTGTAACAGGCTGCCCCTGAAACTGATATTACTCACCAGTGGGCCAAGACTAGACCCAGGCCCATAATCAACCACACTGAGACACAACCCCAACCATAAGCAGCTGGTAGCTTCCATGCTAAGTAGGGTCTGACAGCCAAGTGGGCTGGGGACATGCCCTACCTTCCAATGTACCCACAGTAAGTGGCCCTACCACAACAGTAGGACTCAATAGCACACATAGAGGCTACGGCATACAGCTCTGGCAACCAGAGAGCAGTGTGCTACTAGGCACCATAAGACATCACTTAAAATAAAGCACTTCTCCAAGATCAGGAAATGTAACCAACCTGCTTAATATATACAAATAAACACAGAGAATCAGGTGAAATGAGGCAATAAAGGAATATGTTTTCCAAATGAAGGAACAAGATAAAAATTCAGAGGAACTAAGCAAAGTGGAGATAAACAGTGTACCTAATAAAGAACTCAAGGTAATGATTATAATGATGCTCAATTAACTCAGGAGAAGAATAGGTAAATATAACAATCACATGTAAAGGTAGAAGGAAGGTTAAAAGACAAGTCATAAAATCATCCATATCCTTAAAAGGTAGTTAAAGGATACACAAAACAAAAAATAAAAATGAAATAAAATATGATGTCAACTACAGTAATCATGAAGGAGGGAAGTTTTCATGCATGGTTGTTAAGATTCATTTGAAATTAAGAGATCAGCAATTTTAAATATTTATAGGCATAGGTATAGATATTTAGATTGCTATATATAATAAACCTCAGGGCAACCACAAACCAAAAATCTATAACAGATATACACAACATGCAGAAGAGAAAGGAATTAAAACAAAACACTAAAGATACTCCTCAAAAAAAAAAAAAAAAGAGCAAAATAAAAAAAGAACCAAAAAAAAACCACAAAGAGAACCAGAAAACAATTAACAAAATGGCAATAAGTACATACATACCAGTAATTTTTTAATTTAAATTTACTAAATTCTCCAATCAAAAGACATAAAGTAGGAGTTCCCATCATGGCTCAGTGGTTAATAAATCCTACTAGGAACCATGAGGTTGAGGGTTCAATCCTCAATCAGTGAGTTAAAGATCTGGTGTTGCCATGAGCTGTGGTGTAGGTAGCAGATGTGGCTTGGATCCTGTGTTGCTGCGGCTCTGGCATCGGCCAGCAGCTACAGCTCCTATTAGACCCCTAGCCTGGGAACCTCCATGTGCCATGGGTGACGCCCTAGAAAAGAAAAAAAAAAAAAGACATAAAGTAGCTAGATGAATTAACACAAAGCTAAATGCTACCTACAAGAAACTTATTTCAAATCTATGTACACATACAGCCTGAAAGTGAGGGGTTAGGAAAAAAGTATTCCATGCAAATGGAAATACAATGAAATCTGGGGTAGCAATACTCATATCAGACAAAATAGATTTTAAAACAAAGACAGTGACAAGAGACAAAGAAGACAATTACATAATAACAAATGACAAATTCAAGAAAAATATATAACAATTGTGTGTGTGTGTGTATATACATACATATATCTCCAAAATAAGAGAACCTAAATACATAAAGCAAATATTTAAAAACATAAAGAAACTGACAGCAACACAATAATAGTAGGAGACTTTAACACTAAACTTATACAAATAATTCAGTAAGAAAATAAGGAAACACTGACATTAAATAACACATTAGACAATATAGACATATATGTGTGTGTGTATATACAAAAGCAGCAGAATATACATTCTTTTCACGTGCACAAGGAACATTCTCCAGGATAGACCATATGCTAGTATACAAAACAAGTGTCAATAAATTTAAGAAGATGAAAATCATATCAAAATTTTTTCTTAGGAAAAACCTAAGGGACTAGAAAGCAATTATAATAAAAAGACTGCAAAAAAACACAAGCACGTAGAAAACAAACAATATGCTACTAAACAAGAAATGGATCACTTAAGAAATAAAAGAGGACATCAAAAAATACCTGGAGACAAATTAAAATGAGAACATAATGCAGGCTGCAGCAAAAGTGGTTCTAAGAAGGAATTTAAAGCAATAAAAGCCTAGATCAAGAAACAAGAAAAATCTCAAATAAATTCCTTAATCCTACACCTAAAGGAAGTAAAAAAGAACAAAGAAAAACCAAAATCAGTATAAGGACAGAAATCAAAAAGATCAGAGCAGAAATAAATGAAATCAAGACTAAAATAAAGAATAGAAAAATCAATAAAATTCAGAATTGTTTCTTTTAAAAGATAAACAAATTTGAAAAGCCTTTAGTCAAACTCCCCAGGAAAAAAAGAGAGGACCCAAATCTATAAGATCAGAAATGAAAAAGAAAAAGTTGGAACTGATGCTACAGAAAAACACCTTTGTTTTTTTAAGAGATTACAATGAATAATTATATGTCAATAAAATAACCTAGAACAACTGGATACATTTCTAGATATGTACAATCTACCAAGACTAAATCATGAAGAAACACAAAATGTGAACAGACCAATTACCAGGAATAAAATCGAATCAATATAATAAAAAAATACTCCCAAGAGTGTAATTTTAAAATAACACAAAAGCTGCCAGTTTAAAACAAAGTGGTATTTCAATAATATTTTAATTTTATTTTTTAATAAGGAATTTAGAACATTTTTTCATATTAGTTGGTCTTCTATATTTCAGTAAGCAGATTGATAACATTTTGCCCATTATTAAGGTATCTTCTATTTTCATTGACTTGCAATATCTCATAGTCAATCATGTCATTATTTTTCTATGTGTATTACACCTTTCATTCCATTTCATCATTTGTACTTAAATCTGGTTTGCATGGTTTTGCCATGTACAAATTTTCACATTTTATGGTTAAATATCTCAATCCCCCTTTCTGTGATTTAGAGCTTTGCTTTTCAAGCTTAGAAGGCATAGTTTAAAAATGATTAGATAAATATTCATCTTTTTTCTGTTTTATGGCTTTATTTTTATATTTTAAAAGCTAATTAATGTGGAAATTATTTTGCATGGGGTGAAGTAGGTATTTAAATTTTGCCACCAAATCATGACTTATTTGAACTAATATTGGTCAGTGAATTGCTTATCCTTTGTCCACTAACTGTAGGTATCAATTCTATCAATTATATAATTGTTATACATTTTGGGGTCTGATTCTGATTTTTCTGGTCTTTCAATTTGATCAGCTAAATAGATAATTTACTGACTATTAGAAAAGCCACCTTATATTGATTCTCTTTAAAACCTTTCTTAGTTACATGGCTTCATATTTTAAATTAATTAAAATTAGAAACTCTTGATTAGAAATTTTTAAAAGATTAAAAAGTTATAGATGTACAATTTATAGGATCTGAAAGGTAACTACAATATTGGAATCTCTGTGTTTGATTAAAATAAAAGAAATCAAAAAGATAATACTTGGGTTTATTATTGGGATAATCATACAATAAGTGCTTTTAAAAAAAAAAAAAGTGCTTAGGAAGATGGGATTAAGATGGAAGAATAGAAGGACTGGAGCTCAACATCTCTCCTAAAACAACAAAATACACAATTAAGGCTGAGCAATCTTCAACCAAATGGACCAGAAACCTTCAAAAAGATATACTACTCCAGAAGACAAAGAGGAGGCCACATCAAGAGGCAGGAGGGGTGATTACACAATATAAGCAACCCAATACCTCCTGGGTGGGAAGCTGCACAGACTGGAAAGTAACTGGTTCACAGAGACTCACCTGTAGGAGTTAGAGTTCTGAGCCCCACATCAAACTCCCACATTTGGGGATGTGGCACTGGGAGAAAGAACTTCTGGGGCATCTGGAATTGAAGGCCAGTGGGGCCTGTGCACAGAAGCTCCAAGGGACTGAGGGATATGGAGACCCCATTCTTAAAAGGAGCACACAGACTTTCACATGCGCTGGGTCCCAGGGCAAAGCAAAGTCTCCATAGGAATCTGGGTCAAACCTGACTGCAGTTCTTGGAGGACCTCCTGGGAAAACAGGGGTGAATGAGGCTTACTGTGAGAGAAGGACACTGGAAGCAAAGCTCTTGGGAATATTCAGCAGCTTGCCTTTCTCTGAAGGTGGCCATTTTGGGAAAATTGGGCCCCACCCATCAGTCAGCCCTGAGAAGCCCCAGGGTAAACAACAATCAAGGTGGGATCACAGCCCTGCCCCTCAGTAAACAGGCTGCCTAAAAATCCCTCAGGCACACAGCCACCTCTAATCCCATCCAGAGACTAGGCCCCACCCAACAGAGGGATTAGAATCGGCTCCACCTACCAGTGGGCAGGCATCAGTCCCTCCCATCAGGAAGCCTACAGCAAGCCCCTGTACCAACTTCAGCTACAAGGGGGGCACACACCAGAAGTAAGAGAGGCTACAACTCTATTATCTATAAAAAGGTCACCACACCAAAAATTTATAAAAATGAAAAGACAGAGAACTATAACTCAGATGAGGGGGAAGGGGAAAAAACCAGAAAATCAGCTAAGTGATGAGGAGATTCTCAGCCTCCAGGAAAAAGACTTTAGACTGTTGATGTGGAAGATGATGCAAGACATTGGAAATAAACTGAGGCAAAGATGGATAACTTAGAGGAAACACTGAGGAAAGAGATACAAGACATAAAACTTAAAAAAGAAGAGATGAAACATACATAACTGGAATAAAAAAATTCACTAAAACCAGCCAACAGCAGAATACAGGAGGCAGAAGAATGAATAAGCAAGGTGGAGGACAGATTAGTGGAAATTATGGATGTGGAACAGAAAAGAGAAAAAAGATTGAAAACAAATGAAGAGAGTCTCAGAGAACTCTGGAACAATGTTAAATGCACCAACATCCACATTATAGTGTGCCAGGAGGAGAAGAGAGAGAGAAGGGGACAGAAAAAATATTCCAAGAGATAAAAGCTGAAAACTTCCCTAACATCAGAAAGAAACAACTCACTCAAATCCAAGAAGCACAACAAGTACCATATAAAATAAACCCAAAGAGGAATACACTGAGACACATTTTAATCAAACTGACCAAAATGAAAGACAAAGAGAAACTCTTGAAAGCAGCTAGGGAAAAGAAACATAAACATACAAGGGAACCCCGATAAGGTCATCGGCAGATTTTTCAGCAGAAACTCTGCAGGCCAGAAGGGAGTGGCATGATATACTTCACGTGATAAAAGGAAAAAATCTCCAACCAAGATTACTTTACCCAGCAAGGCTCTCATTCAGATTTGAAGGAGAAATCAAAAGCTTCACAGATAAGCAAAAGCTAAGAGAATTTAGCAACACTAAACTAGCTTTACAACAAATACTGAAGGAACTTCTCTAGGCAGAAAAGGCAGCAACAGGAAACAAAAACACCACAAATGACAAGGCTCACCATTAAAGCTATATCTATAGTAAAGATACAAAATCATCCATGCACAATTATGGCACCAAAATCAGAAATCATGAGAAGAGGAGGGTACAAATGCAGGACACTGGAGATGAACTTGCAATTAAAAGACCAACAACTGAAAAAAATCTCATATATATATATATATATATATAGAGAGAGAGAGAGAGAGAGAGAGACTGTTATATTAAAACTTCAGAATAACTGCAAACCAAAAATCTACAATTGATGCACAAATACGAAAAATCAACTCAAATACAACACTAAAGATAGTCATCAAACCACAATAGGAGAAAACAAGTGAAGAAGGGAAGAAAAAAGAGCAACAAAAACAAATCCGAAGCAATTAATAAAATGGCAACAAGAACATATATATCAATAATTACCTTAAATGTTAATGGATGAAATGCCCCAACCAAAAGACACAGTCTGGCTGAATGGATACAAAAACAAGATCCATATATATGCTGCTTCAAGAGACCCACTTCACTTATAGGTACACATAAAATTGAAAGTGAGAGGATGGAAGAAGATATTCCATGCAAACGGGAATCAAAACAAAGCTGGAGTAGCAATACATATCAGACAAAATATATTTTAAAATGAAGAATATTTTAAGGGACAAAGAAGGTAACTACATAATGATCAAAGGATCAATCAACGAAGAATATATAACAATTTTAAATATCTACGCACCCAACATAGGTTCACCACAATATATAAGGCAACTGCTAATGACCTAAAAAGGAAGAATCAACAATAACACAATCATAGTGGGGGACTTCAACACTCCACTTACAGCAATGGACAGGTCATGCAGACAGAAAATCAGTAAGGAAACACAGGCCCTGAATGATGCATTAAACCAGATGGACTTAATACATATTTATAGGACATGCTATCCAAAAGCAACAGAATACACATTCTTCTCAAGTGCACATAGAACATTCTCTAAGATTGATCACATCCTGGGCTATAAATCCAACCTTGGTAACTTTAAGAAAATTGAAATCATATCAAGCATCTTTTCTGACCACAATGCTATATGACTGGAAATCAACAACAAGAAGAAAAAACTGCAAAAAGCATGAACACATGGAGCCTAAACAACAAGCTACTGAACAGCCAATGGATCACTGAAGAAATCAAAGAGGAAATAAAAAAATACCTAGACGCAAATGACAACAAAGATACGACACTCCAAAACCTATGGGATGTAGCAAAAGCCATTCTAAGAGGAAAGTTTATAGCAATACAAGCCCACCTCAGGAAACAAGAAAAAACTCAAATAAACAAGCTAACTTTAAATCTAAAGTGGCTCAAGAGAGAAGAACAGACAACACCTGAAGTTAGTAGGAGGTAAGAAACCATAAAGGTCAGAGCAGAAATCAATGAAATAGAAACGAAGAAAACCATAGAAAAGATCAATGAAATGAAAAGCTGGTTCTTTGAAAAGATCAACAAAATTTATAAACCCTTAGCCAGACTTATCAAGAAAAAAGAGGACTCAAATCAATAAAATTAGAAATGAAAAAGGAGAAGTAACAATGCACATCACAGAAATACAAAGGATCATAAGAGACTACTATGGCCACTATACACCAATAAAATGGAAAACCTAGAAGAAATGAACAAATTCTTAGAAAAGTACAATCTTCCAAGACTAAACCAAGATGAAATAGAAAAGATGAATGGACCAATCACAGAACTGAAATTGAAACTATGATTAAAAAACTTCCAACAAACAAAAGTCCAGGACCAGATGGCTTCACAGACGAATTTTATCAAACATTTAGAGAAGAGATAACACCTCTCCTCTGAAACTATTTCAAAAAATTGCAGAGGAAGGGATACTCCCAAACTCATTCTATGAGGCCACCATCACCCTGATACCAAAGCCAGAAAAAGATACCACAAAAAGAGAAACCTACAGGCCAATTTCAATGATGAATATCAATGCAAAAATCCTCAACAAAATACTATCAAACCTCATCCAACAATACATTAAAAGGTTTGTACATCATGATCGAGTGGGATTTATCCCAGGGATGCAAGGATTCTTCGATATCCACAAACCAATTAGGGTAATACACCACATTAACAAACCGAAGAATAAAAACCATATGATCCTCTCAACAGACGCAGAAAAAGCCTTTGACAAAAATCCAACACCCATTTCTGATAAAAAACCTTCAGAAAGTGGGCACAGAGGGAACCTACCTCAACATTATAAAGGCCATATATGACAAAGCCACAGCGAACATCATTCTCAATGGTGAAAAGCTGAAAGAATTCCTGCTGAGATTAGGAACAAGAAAAGGATTTCCACTCTCGCCACTACTATTCAACGTAGATCTGCAAGTCCTAGCCACAGAAATCAGAGAAGCAAAAGAGATAAAAGGAATCCAAATTGGAAAGGAAGAAATAAAACTATCACTATTTGCAGAAGACATGATACTATATCTAGAGAATCCTAAAGATTTTACCAGAAAAATGTTAGAGCTAATCCATGAATTTGGCAAAGTCACAGGACACAAAATTAATACACAGAAATCAATAGTATTTCTATATACTGACAATGAAATATCAGAAAGAGAAATTAGGGAAGCAATCCCGTTTACCGTCGCATAAAAAAGAATAAACTACCTAGGAGTTAACCTACCTAAAGAGACAAAAGAACTGTACCCTGAAAACTATAAGACACTGATGAAAGAAATCAAAGATAACACAAATAGATGGAAAGATATACCATGCTCGTGGATTGGAAGAGTTAACATTATCGAAATGACTATACCACCTAAGGCAATCTAAAGATTCAGTGCAATCCCTATCAAATTACCAAGGACATTTTTCACAGAACTCAAACAAAATATTTTAAAGTTTGTTTGGAAGCACAAAAGACCCAGAAGAGCCAAAGACATCCTGAAAAAGAAAAATGGAACTGGAGGAATCAGGCTCCCTGTCTTCAGACTATACTACAACACGACAATCATGAAAACCGTATGGGACTGGCACAAAGACAGAAATATAGATCAGTGGAATAGAACAGAAAGCCCAGAATTAAACCCACACACCTACAGTCAACTTATCTATGACAAAGGAGGCAAGAATATACAATGGATAAAAGACAGCCTGTTCAATAAGTGGTGCTGGGAAAACTGGACAGCCACATGGAAAACAATGAAATTAGAACACTCCCTAACACCATACACAAAAATAAACTCAAAATGGATTAAAGACCTAGATATAAGACCAGACACTATAAAACTCCTAGAGGAAAACATAGGCAAAACACTCTCTGACATAAACCACAGCAACATCTTCTCAGATCCACCTCTTAGAGTAATGACAAAAATAAACAAATGGGACCTAATCAAACCTAAAAGTTTCTGCACAGCAAAGGAAACCCTAAACAAAACAAAAAGACAACCCACAGAATGGGAGAAAATCTTTGCAAATGAAGCAACTGACAAGGGATTAATCTCCAAAATTTATAAACACTTCTGTAGCTCCATACCAAAAAAACAAACACCCCATCAAAAAATGGGCAGAAGATCTACAGAGACAGTTCTCCAAAGAAGATATGCAGATGGCCAAAAAACACAGGAAAAGATGTTCAACATCACTCATTATTAGAGAAATGCAAATCAAAACCACTATGAGGTACACCTTATGCCAGCCAGAACGGCCATCAGCAAAAACTCTACAAACAATAAGTGCTGGAGAGAGTGTGGAGAAAAAGCAAACCCATTACACTCTTGGAGGGAGTGTAAATTGGTGCATCCACTGTGGAAAACAGTATGGAGATTCCTCAGAAAACTAAACATAGAACTACCATTTGATCCAGCAATCCCACTCCTGGCCATCCAGCCAGAGAAAACCACGACTTGCAAAGACACATGTACTCCAATGTTCATTGCAGCACTATTTTCAATAGCCAAGACATGGAAACAACCTAAATGTCCATCGACAGAGGAGTGGATCAAGAAGATGTGGTGCATATACACAATGGAATATTACTCAGCCATTAGAAGGAATGAAATACTGGCATTTTTAGCAACATGGATGGACCTAGAAATTATCATGCTGTGAAGTCAGCCATACAATTACACACCAATATCACATGCTTTCACTGACATGTGGAATCTAAAAAAAAGACACACTGACGTTCTTCGCCAAACAGACACTGACTCGCAGACTTTGAAAAACTTATGGTCTCCGGAGGAGACAGTTTGGGGGGTGGGGGGATGCGCTGGGGTTTTAAGATGGAAATCCTATAAAATTGCATTGTGATGATCATTGTAAAACTATAAATGTAATAAATTCATTGAATAATTTAAAATAAAAAATAAAAATAAAAACAAAAAAATTTTTTTTCGTCTTTTGTTGTTGTTGTTGCTATTTCTTGGGCCGCTCCCGTGGCATATGGAGGTTCCCAGGCTAGGGGTCGAATCAAAGCTGTAGCCACCAGCCTATGCCAGAGACACAGCAACGCGGGATCCAAGCCGCGTCTGCAACCTACACCACAGCTCACGGCAATGCCGGATCGTTAACCCACTGAGCAAGGGCAGGGACCGAACCCGCAACCTCATGGTTCCTAGTCGGATTCGTTAACCACTGCGTCACGACGGGAACTCCCTTTTGTTTTTTTTGTTTTTTTTTGAAAACAAATTTTTTTAAAGTGCTTAGAGTGATTATAAGAGATGGTTTGAAATTACCTATGAAGGGATATATAAAATTTAGGGAACATTTTACTAAGCCACTGTGCTAACTCTACCACCTTTAAAACTAGAGAGGATACTGGTAGTATTGAATAAAAGTAACTTGACAAATGTAATCAGATTGGCCTTGAAAAAAATCAATTGACTATGGAATTCAAAGTTTTGTTTTTTGGTTTTTTTTTTTTTTGAAGTTTTAAAATCTTAGTTGAAATCCAGGTACAATATAAATATTCACTTAAAATATATCTTGTAGCAAATCTTGTTTGTATGCTTTTTTAATATAAACTTTTGTAACAGATGTAGCTATTCAAGTGACTGACTTGACAATACAAGGCTACAAACAGGTCCCCAGGAGGTTCACACTGTCTACTAGAGAATATACTTACACTTTGGATCTCCCAGAAAATACAGCTCCACAGCAAATGGCATTTGTTCATTAGAAATGACGTATTTCTCTTATGATCCATTTCCAAAGTGGGAAAGATATTATAAAGCTTTGCCAAGGTTAGACACCATACTGTCAGATTTGTTCCAGGAAAAGCAAAGAGACAAGCAAAGAGAATGCTCATTTTCAAGGGTACCTTATTTTGTAGCCACTTGAGAAATACAGTACCTTCTGCCCCCTAAATTTTTCCTACCTGCAAAGTTGTAAGGCAGACAGATTGGTGAGCAGCTTAGATTTCACAGGACAATTCTGGAGTAAATAAGCCATTCTATTTAGCTTTGAAAAAAAAAATCTATTGGAAGTGACAGAGTGGTTGATGAATAGAGATTATTTTGAAGTGTACTGCAGAAATTGGCCTTGGTACAGGGATTTTTTTTAAAGGCTGTTCTTCTGTTTTGTTGTTAGAATGAAGAAAATTGAGCAATTTTCCCATAAACACTTGATTCCTTTCCTATGTTATAGAGATGGAATTTCCCAGGAAGAAACTACACTTGTGTGACTTACAAGCAAGGAAAGAAAAGTCAGTTGGTCCCCAGGAAAAATGGTGCATTTCTCATTCTTTTAGTGATGAAAGGAATCTATAGTTCCATTCCTGATTTTAAAAGTTTCCATTTATACATGTGGAAAATGTATGCCTGAAGATTTAGCTCCTAGATTCCTGTGCTATAGAGTGATTTACATCTCACTGATCACTTTAAGGACAAAAGTACTAATTCACCAAGATGCACAAACCTGCCAAACTGTATTCCTTTTCTTCAAGGGTAGAATGATGATGATAAAACTAGCAGTAATATTTAAAAACTTTGTGTAGTATTAGTATATATCAGGCCCAATTCTAAAAACTTAATATTTATTAACATGTAATTTGCATAAAACTCTGTAAGACAATGCAGGTGTTAGAGGCACTGAGCCTCCATACAGTTGAAAATCTCTATATTACATTTGAGTCCCCCTCAAACTCAACTACTTACAGCCTACCGTTGACGAGAAGCCTTACCAATAACATAAACAATTATGCTATATGTTATACGTTTTATATGCTATATGCTATCTATACGTTTTGTTTTATATGCTATATGCTTAATATACTACATTCTTACAATAAAAAAGCTGGAGTAAATAAAATATTATTAAAATCATAAGGAAGAGAACATCTATGGTATTGTACTATATTTATCAACACCATAAAATTACATTACCTGTTTACAAGATGAAATGTCTATTAGTACCTACCTACATCAGTATTATCTTATGATTAAAAAAAAAAACACTGTAAATAGATTTTATGTGTATTACTTAACTAGACATCAGAAAATTTTTTTAACATGAAAAAGAAATTCATGTTTATTTTCAGGTACAACAACTTATGCATTGATAATGAAGCAGCAGCAATATGATTGCTTTATGGTAGTCTACTATAATTTATATGACTACTTCATGGTAGCCTAGCCTATACACTAATGAGTGGAATGTTATAAATTTTTTATGGAATACAGAAGCACAGTAATAGAGTATTGGAAACACTGTTACTTTAAAAAATACTTACCTATGATGATAGGCTTATACTACACAAGTTTCTCTAATTATGGAAGTGAGAGAGATACTTTATGGTAATGTAATTCTGTGAAACTAAAATTATAATTTTTAAACACATTCTTAATTTTATATTAAATATTGTTCACTTTATCTAAGAATAGCATAGTACCTGCATATTTTTATGCATTTGTCACATGTGTTTTTCTTAAATTTTTTTATAATTCTAGGCTATGTAGTTCATCTGTGAATTTTCTTCTAATGATTATGAATTCCAAAAACTTTTCCAAAATATTTTTTAAACAACAATCTGTGTATAAGTGAACTCACCCAGTTCAAATTATGTTTTTTGAGGATCACCTGCATTATACCTGTTTTAAAAAACAATGAAATTCAAAAATGTTTATACAACCTGAACAAGCTCACAACAATAAGAAGTGCAAATGGTACAGAATATATTCTTAGGGAAGAGAGATGGCTTCTAAGATTTCTCTCTCAACTCACTCAATTATGTCCTCTGGAGAGCACATATTATGATTTCACTTACACGAAATGTCCAAAAAAAAGCAAATATAAAGACAGCAATATACTGAGACAGAAAGTAGATGAGCTGTAAGTAGGAATGGGGAATGATTATAAATGGGCAATAGTTTTCTTTCTAAGGTGACAGAAATGCTTTAAAATTAGATTGCGATGATGGTTGTACAACTCTGTGGACACACTAAAACTCACTGAAGCGTACACTTAAATGTACATCAACTGTACACTGTGGCAAATTTTGTGGCATGTAAGTTATGTGTCAATAAAGCTTTTTCGGAAAAAAAAATTAAAAATCAGCACATTCAAATCAACTACTCTACATGAGAAGGTAATACAGTGGCTCTTCCCCAATCATGAAGGTGATATTCTTAAAAAAACTCATCATAGATGAAGTCAAAGGGGAATAATTTTATATTTAATTGGAATAATGATAGCTACAGGGAAGAAATTATTACTGTGATCCAAGAATATAATTATTACTATTTTACATTCTCTGAATTTAAAAACTGGGAAACATGCAAAAAAGGCAAAGTATGATGCATTCATGCATGAAAGAACCTGAATGTCATTTCATATGGCTTGTTTTAAGAAGCATTAATAACAGGCACTTTACCATTAATTTATATTTACCAATTCCTTTTACCTAGAAATATCCTTCATTCAATTTCTATACAGATTTCTAAATGTGTTTTGTGTTGCTTTAGATAACATGAAAATCAAGAGCATCTTTCCTGTGTGTTGTCCCCTTCTAAATATTCCAGCTCAAGTAGCCAGTTAGTGATCTGTAATTCTAGATGCTTAGGAACAGAGATGCTTGAATAAAACCACCATTACACTAAAAGGACAGAATTATGACCAATAAAATGATTAAAAAGTAATATCCCAATCCCTTCTTAACAAATTCCTTTATGTCATATCATAGCATTGAAAGTTTCCTGCTTAACATTTCTACCATCCACAGAATCATAGTTTAAAGGATGTAGAGAGTCCAGAGTTTTTCCTCATCTTACTTTTTCAAATGATCAACTACCCTCCTCTGATTTATAGCCTGCAATCAGTATTTCCTATATTAGTTGTCTACCTTTTTAGAGAACTTAAGTCAAGGAGTTAATTCGTCTAGGAAGATTTTTTATTTGAATCTTTGTCTAATTCAATCATCTTTTACTGGAGAGAGAATTCTGAAAGAATCTGCCCCCCATAAAATTTAACATTACACAATTTTTTTTTGTATATTTGACCAAATCATGTATCCCACTGGCATGTTTCTTTTTTGTTTGTTTCTTTCTTTCTTCCTATTTTTTTTTAGGGCTACATCTGTGGCATATGAAGGGTCCCAGGCTATGGGTGGAATCAGAGCTGCAGGTGCTGGCCTATACCACAGCCATAGCAATGCAGGATCCAAGCCACATCTGCAACCTATACCACAGCTTACAGCAACTCTGGATCCTTAACCCACTAAGTGAGGCCAGGGATTGCACTGTTGTCCTCATGAATACTAGTCAGGTTCGTTAACCACTAAGCCACGACGGGAACTCCTCATTGGCATGTTTCTTAATGATTCCCTCACCTTCACATAGGTTCACATCTAATCCAGACAGAGGACAAATTATTGCATTTTAATGCTATTTTCCTAAGATGCTTACTACCTACTTCAGTAAATCATTCTAAAATTAAAAATCCTCATGATTATTTCACAACCATATTAGTTCTAACTAAAGGAATTCCAAAGAAGACACTAAGGGGGTTTAAAAGATTGGGGCTAGGGGTTCCGATGATGACTCAGTGGTTATGAACCCGACTAGTATACATGAGGATGCGGGTTCAATCCCTGGCCTCGCTCAGTGGATTAAGGATCCAGTGTTGCCATGAGTTGTGGCATAGGCTGCATACATGTCTCAGATGCAGCGCTGCTGTGACTATGGTGTAGGCCAGCAGCTGCAGCTCTGATTCTACGCTTAGGCTGGGAACTTCCATATATTGTGGGTGCGACCCTAAAAAAGAAAAAGAAAAAAAAGACTGGAGTTGGAGGTGAGAATATAACAGATATTCCACACAAATCAATATCCATGTCTAATATCTACAGAGACAGAAGAAACTTGAACTCCATCTTGAGGGAGCAAGAATAGCACACAGCTTAGGAGCACAGACTTAGAGTGAATATCTTCCTATTTGATTCATACATCTGTTGCTAATAAATGTTTTCATCTTGAAGAAATTACTTATTCTTGTTGTGCCTCATTTTAAAATGGACCTAAAAAGAGTGCCTATACTATAAGATATTTGTGAACATTAAATAGGTAAATGCATAGAGTATATTTAAAACACTATCTGATATTGGATATTATTATATTGTAGGTCACTTATTCTCAATCAAGGAAGGAAAGGATATGTCTACACCACCTGGCAAGGTTTGTTCACATCCACCTACTTTTTCCCAATCCCAAGGATTGTACTTGTGATGGGGAGTCTCGAAGATTTTTAATCAGTGAGGAGTCATGATATTTGCTCTTTACAAAAATCTTTTTAAGGGCACTACAGGTGGATTGAGGAAAAAAAATCAGGAAGTCCATTGCAGATATTTATATAATGCTCTGAAAGAAAATTATAGCCAAAATGACAAGATGGCTACAAAATGCTTATCAAAGCGAAAAAAGGACAGATTTTATTCACCCGGTGAGTGCAAGATGCCACTCGTGTTTCTTTCTTAGGATTCAGGATGGATAGAGCTACCACGTCTAAGAGGGAATTAAAAATAAAGAACATGAAGTATTTTTCTTCATAATTAAACTCGTAAATGTGTACTCCGAAGTACACTTATTAGGAATAGCTACAAATCAGACTCAACAAAAGAAAATAATGTCTCTGTCTCTCTAGAGAAATTGTGCATTTCTTCTTTAATCACCCAACATCTACTGATTGCTCCTCTTCTCCAAGATCAAAAGTCTCTCTCCTGTGCTTCTTATTAATATCAAAACCTTAACATCAGGAATTCTGCTAGCAACAGACTCCTAAGTACGTTGCCATAAAGTGTTTATGTCACACAGCTACTAATTAATGGCTCTAAATGAATATTCTCAGCTGTTGTTTAAAACTGTAATTTAAGAAACACAACATGATGGAGGATGATGCTGGAAGTAATGTACTCAGCCTGCAGTTCCAGGCCCACTTTTCCCACAATGGCAGGCTTTGATGGAGAAGCTGGCTTGCACAAACCAAATGATCAGAGTCTTTTCCCAGTGTAAGCATAGTCTTTAAGGGAGAGAGAGGAATCACAAGTAAGTCAGCAAAGATGTGGCAAAATAGGTCATTCCAGGGCTTGAGTTGGGGAAAAGAGTCAAGAAACAATGTATTTCCACAGTTCACATCTCATCCCACAATCATAAGGTGCAAAATCAATTCATACAGCAGGGTAACAAGATCTGAAATTCCAAGCAAGTCCAGGGGGCACTGGCAACTAGAAATTGTACATGACTCTTGGAGAAAATTGATGTAATGTGCCACATCGATGGAAGAGCCAACAAGGTTTTTATTTTAATGATAGAACTGAATTCTGAAATTAAGCACAGCAGGTAGGAAATGGATCTAGCACAGATGTCAAAAGCTATCATTGGCTTTTGTGATAACACACTTTTTTTTCTTCCTTAAGCCCAGGCCAGTGGCCTATGTAGGTCATTGATGTTGAGCACGGAAAAAAAAAAAAAACCACAAGTGCAAGTGTCTTCTTGGGAAAATTTGAAATATGTTACTGATATTCAAAGATTCTTTGATTGTAGCAAATCTTTCATTATCAAATAGTAATAGTAGAGGTACCCTATTTTCCAATGAGCACATTTTACTGCATAACAGGCAGCATAAAAAAATAAGTAGCTGAAATAAGCACTAGCTAAAACAAAACAAATAAATGACACCAGAATTCTAGCCAGCATCTGATACCAGGCAAAATTTGGATAACCAAGAGTACAGTTCTGGTTTTGTGTTAATTCTTATTTTCACACAATTTGAATACTCTTTCTCCTGATATGTAAATTTTTCCTCCAGAAATGGCTTCCCCCCCCCTCCCATTTTCTAGCTTTCTACAGAAGAAAGGTTAAAACAATTTTGTAACTAATTTTTTTTCTTTTTAGGGCTGCACCCACAGCATATACAAGTTCCTAGGTTAGGGTGTCAAATCAGAGCTGCAGCTGCTCGCCTACACCACAGCCACAGCAACAGCAGATCTGAGCAGCATCCACAACTTACACCACATCTTGGGGCAATGCTGGATCTTTAACCCACTGAGTGATGCCAGGGACTGAACCCTTACCCTCATGGATACTAGACAGGTTCTTAATCTGCTGAGCCACAACGGGAACTCTGTAACTCATTTTTTTAAACTGATTTCTTATGAAATTCTTGGCTCATCTTAGTCACTGCAGTCCATACTGAACATAGAATGGCAAATTTTTCTGTCATTTATCATTATTTCAAAGTAGAAAATCAGCAAAGTAGAAGTTTTATCTTTTTATAAAAATGATATTCAGTCCCAGAAAATCCATGCATCATTTCCCTTTTTAGCAAACGCACTTGAGTTTTTATTTTAAGTGAAAGCATTTACCTATGTGGTTTAATTCAGAAGACACCAGTAAGCCCTTCTACCTCCAAGTCTTCCAAATCATGAGTGAAACACTAAGCCATCTCATAATTAAATGTGTACTTTAAGATCTTAAGTGGGTTTCTTTAAACGTAATCTGTTAAATACAAACATCTCTGGAAAAGGTAGTATATCAAGGCTGTTATTTTTCATATTTTTGAATATGTTATTGAAACTACTCTTTGGAATAAATCTTATATAGAAACAATATCTAAATAAGTTTAAGACAACAGGATTAGAACCTTGTCCATATTTCTTTCCTTAAATCCACATGTCCCCTGAGGGACCTCTCTGAAGTCTCAGTGATTCTTGACATAAATGTGAAACCTACTAAATCAGAGAGATAGACAAGAAAAAAGATCCCATTGTGAGTAGGTTGGTTTCTTTTTGTAGTTATGTAAGTATGTAATCCCAACATTAGTGACTTCACTCAACAATGAATAAAGCTTCTTTATATTCCAGAAATTATGCCAAGTCATGGGGATAAAAAGATAAGACACATTTTGTCTTCTCTGGAGCTTACAGACCAAAACAGGAAATTGAGAAATAGTCCTGTATATGTTCAAATGATTTTTGACAAAAGTAAGAAAATACAATGGAGAAAAGACTGTTCCTCTAATAAGTGTTGTTAGAGTAATTGAATATCTATATAAAAAAAAAGAACTTTGATGGATACCAAAAACAAACTCAAAATGGATCACAGATATAAATATAAAACCTAAGTATAAAACTTCTAAAAGAAAATAGAAAATTTTTCTATCTTCAGTTAGGCAGAGTTTAAAACACAACATTAAAATCACCATTCATTAAAAAAGATTAATTAGATTGACAAAATTTAGAACTTCCGCTCTTTGAAAAACACCGTTGGAGTTCCCGTCTTGGCTCAGTGGTTAACAAACCTGACTAGCATCCATGAGGACATGGATTCGATCCCTGGCCTCATTCAGTGGGTTAAGGATTCAGCACTGCTGTGAGTTGTGGTGTAGGTCGCAGACGTGGCTGGGATCCAGTGTTGCTGTGGCTGTGGCATACGTCGGCAGCTACAGCTCTGATTCAACCCCTAGCCTGGGAACGTCCATGTGATGAGGATGCAGCCTTAAAAAAGACAAAAAAAAAAAAAAAAAGAAAAGAAAAGTACTATTAAGAAAATAAAACACAAGTTTCAGCCTGGTTGAAATATTTGCAAATCACATATCCAATAAAGGATCTGTATCCAGAACAAAAAACAGAACTTTCAAAAGTCAGTAATAACAAAACAAGTTAAAGAAAACAAAAAATGGGCAAAATATTTTAATAGATACTTCATTAAAGATGTAGGAATAGTAAAATTAAGTAGGTTTGAAAACAATTCAGTATGTTTAGCCATTAGGTATTTAATACAAACCAAAATTTCAGTAAGATAACTGTACAAACCCACTCAAATGTTGAAGATTAAAAAGACCAACAATAATAAGAGTAGTTGAAAATGTGGAGGAATGGAAAATCTCATACATTGGTGATGGGAATGAAAAATGGCAAAAACCACTTTCAAAAACTATTTCGCAATTTTATATTTTAAAAAAGTTAAATATATACTATTTTATTATCTAGTCATTCAAATCTTAGGTATTCACCAAAAGAAATGAAAACATGGCATAAAGCCTCAATTTTGCAAGACAAAAAAGTTCTAGAGATCTAGAGGTCAGATGTACAGTATTGTCTCTATAGATAACAATACTTTATTGTACACAAAAATTTACATATCATGTTAAGCATTCATACCCCAACTATATAGAGATATCTGAAGTTGTACATGAAATTTTATTAGTTGCTTTAATAGCTAATTTGTAAATAGCTATCAGATAAATGGCTAAATAAACAATAAACTCTGAAATAGAAAGAAATAAATTATCAATTCGTATAATATTATTGATGAATCTGAAGATAATTAGTCTGAATGAGAGAAGCCAAAAAAATGAATACAGACTGTATGATTCAATTACTGTAAAATCCCATAAAGTAAAAACTGAAGTGAAAGAAAGCAGATCAAGGCCTTCCTGAGGGGGAGGAAAAAGTGCAGAATAAAGGGTACAAAAAGGGACATAGGGACCTTTTGGGAAGATGGATATGTTCATAACCTTGATTGAGGTGATGGGTTCATGAGTGTACACATATATCAAACTTAGCAACTTAGGGTTTTCAAATGTGTACATTTTGTTGTATATCTATTATACCTTAATAAAGCTGTTAGCAAAAACTCCAAATGTATCAAGAAAAGACAGTCTCTTCAGTAAGTGATGCTGGAAAGACTGGACAGCTACATGTAAAAGAATGTAATTAGAACACTAACACCATGCACAAAAGTAGACTCAAAAATGGATTAAAACTCTAAATAGGACTGGATAATACAAAACTCTTAGAAGAAAACATAGGCCAAACACTCTCGGACATAAATCACAGCAATAACTTTTCAGTCCACCTCCTACAGTGATGAAACTAAAAACAAAAAGTAAAAATAGGACCTAACTAAACTTAAAAGTTTTGCACAGCAAAGGAAACCATAAACAAAATGAGAAGACAATACACAGAATGGAAGAAAATATTTGCAAATGAAGCAACTGACAAGGGATTTTACAAACACCTCCTATAGCTAAATATCAAAAAAAAAAAAAAAAAAAAAAAAAAACCCAAAAAACCCAGTCAACAAATGGACAGAAGATCTAAACAGACATTTCACAAAAGAAGACATACAGATTACCAAAAAACACAGGAAAGGAGCCTCAACATTGCTAATTATTAGAAAAATGCAAGTCTAAGTTGCTGTGGCATACCACTTACACCAGCCAGAATGGCCATCATCATAAAAGATTACAAATATAAATGCCAGAAAGGGTGGAGAGGAAAAGGAACCCTCTTATATTGTTGGTGGGAATGTAAATTGGTGCAACCACTATGAAAAACAGTTTGGAGGTTCCTGAAAAAAACTAACAGAACTACTATGTGATCCAGTAATTCCATTCCTGGGCATCTATATGGAGAAAACCATAATTCAAAAGGATGCATGCACTCCAGTGTTCACTGCAGCACCATTTACAATAGCCAGTAAATGGAAGCAACCTAGATGGCCTTTGGCAGAGGAACAGATAAAGAAGATGTGGTACATATATGCAATGGAAAATTACTCAGCTATACAAAAGAATGGAAAAGTGCTGTTTGCAGCAATATGAATGGGCCTAGAAACTATCATACTAAGTAAAGTTGTCAGACAGTGAAAGACAAACATATTAAATCACATATGTAATCTAAAAAGAGGATGCAGATTTACTTATTTGCAGAACAGAAACAGACTCACAGACTTTGAAAAACCTATGGCTTCCAAAGGGGAAAGGTGAGGGGGTGATGGACTGGGGGTTTGGGACTGGCATATGCACACTAAGGTATATGGAATGACTGGCCAATGGGGGCCTGCTATAAAAGCACAGAGAAATCTACCCAATGTTCTGTGATAATCTATGTGGGAAAAGAATCTGAAAGATAATCTATATGGGATATGCGTGCATGCATAGCTGAACTGCTTTGTTGTACAGCAGAAATTATTATAACACTGTGAATCAACTATATTTTAATAAAACTTTAAAAATGAAAAGAGATGTGAATCAAAAAATATAAAATATGAAGAAGAACAATTTAAACAATTAAAAGGAAGAATTACATATTATGGGGGTAAAGCTTCATGTGTGTATATGAATACGTAGAGGTGACATGTACCCCCATTCTTGTTGGGGCATGGAAGCCTATTTTAGCCGGGCCAAGTAAGGGCATTCCAGGCTAAGTAAGTAACATGTGTTCATAGAATACAGGCTCCAATTGAATAGAGTAAAGCCAGCCTAAATATGACAAGGAAACATCTGTGATAAAAAAAATTACGTGCCATCTTACCCATCATGCTTCTCTGGCATTGTGAAACTCAATTTCTAGGACACCCAGTTGCTAATGAAGCAAATATATAATTTCTGATGATGTGATAAAATATAATGAAGCTCTGTAGAAAAGAGCAGATGTTCATGGGATGTTAGATACAAATTCCACTGACAATAACTATTCCACCCAACCATTACCTTCGCTTTTGCACTATTTTTATACTAGACCTCTTTGGAAGAGGGAAAGGGGGGGGTAGAAAATATCTGAACCAGGTTGAGCTTTCTAGTGGAAGCTATTAAGATGCTGGGATACCAGAAATTGCCCCCAACATCAGGTGCAAAGGAATTCAGCCTAGAGGCTCCCAAGTGATGTTTTGTCAGTATTCTCTGGATAAAAAAATCTGGTAAATAACATAGTAAGCAAAGATGACTGTCGAGATCACAGATGGCCAAATCTTTTTATTTTTCTGATTTTAATGTGTCTATCACTTAAAAAAATTATCATACCTCCAAATACCCATTTAGTTATCCATTTAGTATTTTCTAAATTACATACAGGCAACACCATCAAAACAAATATAAAGATCTCAATGAATAATGATAAAATGTATAAAAATATGTAGATAGATATAAACTATATGAAAACTATATAGCAACACAAGTTCTTTACTTCTGGTGTCGGACTCTTCGCGGCAAACATGCCTCACTTCAGACAACCCGGCTCTGCATTAGTCTGTGTCAAAGTGAGATCACCGGAGTTAGCCAGAAACGTCAGACGTGCTTATTTTTAAATGTTGATTGACACCTGACCCTGGACCTTAGGAGGAATGGCTTATTCTGCATTTAAAACTGAAACCATTTCTAAATAATGTTTTTATTAATAAATAGGAGTAGATGTGAATGGAGTGGAGAATCTTTACTCAAGATTTCAAATGCTGCTTGTACTCTTTTTAAAAAGCTATGATGGCAACAACAAAAAAAAAAAGAGCCTCCTGGGAATATAGATGACCAGGTAAGAATATATGTTCTTAGAGAAAGCTAACCGGTTCCCCAAAATGTCAAATCTGGATTACTAGGAGATGAGTAGAAGCAGGTGGGTCTTATCAAATGTGAAGCCCATGTAAAATACATGACAGCAGTTACCAAAGTCATAATGAGTTTCACTGTTACTGCCCACAAATCCTTGTACATATGCAAACACCCTTGCTAACTCTTTAGAAGAGCAAATATTTGCAAAGCAAGGCTTATGCAAACTAGAAACTAATTACCAATGTTTGTTTCCAGCCAATTTTTGCAAATTAAAATTCTAGCTCAGCCAAGAGAGTGTCTTTTAAAATAAGCTGGATTATCAATATTTATAAGTGATTAATCATTAGAAATGATATTACATACTTAAACTGTGGCCCAACTGTTCTCTCATTGTACAAAATGTATATTCTTTATGAAATACTCTAACAAAATAGCTACAAATGCCCTTAACTTTAAAATTATCACTAACTCTAATAAATCAACATATATTTAAGTATTTTATATGTACCAAAACCATAAAATATGGATTCTATTTAGTATATATCACCAGAACAGTTTTCAACAATTGTACCCATAGTAATTTTCTCTAATTACTATGAGAATAATGTATAATCCCTAACTTTCTGTTTTCAATCCATATGCTTGGTGGTAGAGTTGAAGATAAATTCCACAGCAATAGAGGTGGAGATAATTCCATGTTCTCTTATGAAACAGAGTTTACAGAGGTGAGAAAAGGTAAATGAAAGGGGAAAATGTAACATGTGCTAAACATATAATAAATTATCCATTTAATTTTTTAGGTGTCCTGGTTTGCATTTAAGGAAGAAAAAAAGAATTTATTGATTGCTATCATAACGCCTAGCACTATCAAACTAGTTCACATTCTCTAATTTAATCTTTAAAACAATACATGACAGAAAACAAAAAAGGATGGTGAGGTAGTGGTGGGGGGAGGTCTGAAGCTTGTCCAAGGTCACAAAGAAGATGCCCTCCCTGTCAGTATTCAAATTTCCCATCTTTTGATTTAAAACTAGTGATTTTCCCCTCTCTCCTTTTTACTGTTATATAAATTTTAGGCTTTAACTCATTTCCTAGTACCACATTTCATCCTATCAATGCCCAACCCTAAAATTCCAAAAACATTTCTTCTAGTTTAAAGAAATTAGAACTGGTTAGAGAGTCTAAGGAAATATAAGAATGCTGTATTCCAGTAATGAAATGTGAAGTATTTCAACCTCTAGGGAAAACCAGCTATGCAGTAAAGTTTGCTCAACATTAAGTAGAAGCTATTTAAAAAGTTTAATGAAGACCATGCTAGAAAAGATGCCCATTGCCAAGTCCTTCACGGCTCACCATAAATGTGAACAGCAAAGTGCTATCCATTTTAAAATCAATCAAGGTGATGCAACGCTTAAAATGCAATTGATTTTGGCTAATTTGCAAGTAGAAAGGTTTAGAACTTGAATAATTTCTTTTCCACTTTAGCTGGTTCAACAGCCTAGTCAATGAGTTGCCTAATTATTAGTCTTGTTTATTTATTTATTTACTTTAGATAATTCCAGAATGAGACAACTTTTGATTTATTTTCAACTGCCCTTGTGTAGCTGAAAGAGACCACAAATCAAAATTAAAAAAAAAAAAAAAAAAAAAAAACTCGTCAGTGAGAGCAAGACGAAGAAAAACCTCAAGTGCAAGAACTACGATTTCTGAGCTGTGTGTTTGGAATTTCTAAAAAATGAAAACAATTAAGAGACTCCATTTCAGCCTCCTCTTGGTGATTAGGCTGAAAAAACAATGAGAAGAAATAGGAAGAAAATCACTGCAAATTCCATTAGGGACAGATTAGAAAGATGTTAAATTACTCTTTCTGCCTGCCTTCTCTGGTCAGGCAGCTTAAAGAGCTTAGCATCTCTCCAAGCAATCAGCTTGTAACCTCAGTACCTTTTTAAACAGCATTCATAACATTTTAAAATACCTTTTATAAAAACACCACTCTAATTGAATGATATGATAAGGAGGCTGCATTCCCCAAGAATTTAGGGTCCCTTTTGTACATTTCTTCAAAATGATTCCTGCAAGAGGGAAAGCAGGAACACTTTAAAATCTGATAAAAATAACTAACCAGGATAAATATTTACATATAAATTATGTTGCATCCTATATATGCATACTTGTGTGTGCAGATGAGAGAAATACACAAACATATCAATAAATCTATATACATACATGCATGCACACTAAACGAACATTTGCAAATTTGAATATTTGTATCAGTTAAGAAAGTGAGAACTCAGTAAAATATTTTCGGCAAAATAAGCAGTTCAAAATTTCTGCTGTTTTCCCAAATATCTAGTTAATGGGGTATCTTTTATTCCTAAATTGCACATTATGCAAAGTAAATGCCCTATATTCCTTTGATAAAATTATTAGCTTACCTGAATACAGTTAATTTAAAATCTGCTTGTGGTAGGGAGTTTGCATCTTACTTTTCAGTGTAATGAGGTTTTACTGAATATTCACACAATTACTAAAATATTTTTGTAGAGTTATACTTAGTGCTATTATAGCTAAAGTTCTAGCAGCATTTAAATGTTTTTCTTATAGAAATTTAAAAACCTGGTGAATTGTTCACATTTTTCATGCTGAAAGATGGTCTGTCAAACAGAAATAGCAACACAATGCAAGCCATTTTGTGACTCAGTTCTTGATTGCACACAGCTGAGATTCAATAGCTACCGGGGGAATTAAGGACACCATCCAGACATCTGTAATAATTCCTCTACTTTTTTTCCCCCTAGTCTGAATGCTGCATCAGTGTGTCTGCCTATTTCTTGTCTCTATAATTATAAACAGGACAGCAGCATTGATGGATATCTTGAGCATAAAAAATCTACCCATTCACTAAAAGACTAATGAACATACCAGCAAAGTTATCTGGTCTGGAAACTTTGCTTATTATAATTCCTAGAACTCTGGTTCTGACATTTACAAATGACCCACTAAAGCTACTGTAGCTGATCATGATAACCTCAAAGTTACCTTAGCAACACAGCTCACCCTCAGTATGAATATCAGAATCCATGGAACCTCCTCCATATCCTGTATTTCTCTGAGATTATCACTGCTTATAAATAAATGCACACACATATGCACATGCATATATTCATACATTTATGCAGATGAAATTCTTTGAGATGAATCAAGTAATTGTACCTTAATATAGTGGCCCATTTCTGCAGCACTAAGCTATGTTTTCTGAAAGGTAAACAGCTGGCTAAATTGCATAGTCTGCAACAGAGCTGCATTCATAGCAGACTAAGGGGCTGCGGGATTGTCCTGGGTCTTAAAATAATAAACTTTCACCCAAATACATATAAGCCCCCCAAAGTTCCACACACCTGCCAGCACATGAAGGCATGATGCCAATAATCCAGTTTTGTTCACAGCAATCACCCTGGCATCCTAAATCATAGTCAATCAATTTTCATTCTAATCAAGACTGTCCAAAATTGATTTGTGACTCAATTCAGGACACTGAAGTTGGCATTTAATTAGATCTTTTTAGCATACCAACCGATATTTTTTTCTTTGTCCATCTGGCTTTCAATGCCCAGGGCAATCTCCTGCTCAGAAGATACCAATCCCATCCCAAGCCCCTAACTCTGGGAGGGAACACAGATAGTAGGTATTTCACATTATTTTCAGGTTCAATCACAAACATGAATTCTAAGGCTTCTACAAGATTCTCCTAGGTCCTCTTACAGCATGTATTCTTCTACTTTGTCTCATTTCCTTGTCCTGTTCACTAACTAGTCCCAAGCTATCATTCAGTACCTTAGCAAAATTTCTGAATTCCTTACCCTCAAGCCAAATCCTATTGCCTAACAATGTAGGCTATACAGAAGCATGCCACAATGACCTCATACCTGCAGAAATTATGCTGACTTACTGAATAACCCTAGCTTTTCATGCATTAATCTCATGCCATTTTGTTATTCCCCAACTACTGCAACTGTGTCCAAAGCAGGAAGATTTTCCATCAACACCATCAGCTACAGTTAACTAAATACCTGGCAAGGAATTAGAATTACATCCCCAAGAGCAGGCAGAGCTTGAACTTACTTCAGCACTTCAACAATTTGGGACATAGACTAGGTGAATGTCTAGACTCTCTAAGCATTCAGAATAGACCTTAGCTAGCCTCTGTCCTTCTCACACTTAGGCATTAAATGAAGGCATCTATTGACAGAGACAGAAACACCCACTATGACTATCACAAGGTCTCAGAATGCCAACAAAGCTGACCTATAGTATACCAGTATCAGAAAATGATCTCACTGGAAAGGGTATAACTCCACCTCCACTGACATGTCAGTGCCTCTAATCACAACACTTCCTGACTTTGTTATAATATTTATAATAAAATCTCTTACTGAGATTCCAGCACTATTCATGACCAAAGCCACATGGGTCATTCATTCTTTGAGGGTCAGAGATACAGCAACAAAGTAGAACATACCTCTGCCCTCATGATGTTTCACACATATTGAGAAGGAAGGCATTAAAATAAAATTTTAGAAAATAAAATATATATACAAGGTCATATGGTGATCAATACTATGAAGAACTATGATGTTGGATAAGGAAAGAGGACACTATTTAATTTTCTCCCTGAAATACAATATTTGATCTCAGGCTCGAGTGAAATGAGAGATGCAAATATCTGGAAAAGTTTTTCCAGAATGAGAAGTCTGAAAGAACAAGGCCCAGGGATTCTTGGTCCACATGGGAGCAGCACTGTCAGCAATCACTCTCATTTCTGTGTTATGAAGGACAATAATCCATTTAGACAAATTTCAAACAACTGGTTTGAACAAGATTTCCTAGAAAACCTTTTTTAAAAATTGTATTTCCTTCTTTACCAGAGTCATGCTTTCAGATTAGTTTTTCATAACATCTTGACCAGCTCCATTTCAGGGGTTTGAAAATGGACTCCAAAACCTCCAGTGTCTCTTCAATCCAGTCCATCCTAATGCTGCTAAAATTATCTTAGAAAAACAAAGATGGTGGCATGGCACTCTCCTTCCAGAACACAATGTTACTTAGGAGTCTGGCCTTGAAATTCTCCACCATCTGGCACTTGCCTCCAATTTCCAGGTTAACTTAGGAAAGTGTATTTTACTACATCAACATGCCTTAGCTGTGGCTGTATTTCCAAGAATCCCCATCTTCGTATGCTTCCAAGTTAAAGTTTGCCATAAGAGAAATCTGCGCATGGTTCTAATGGCAGTCATTCCCTTCTAAAGGTTATTGCAGTAGGATATGGGAAGAGACAGACACAGAGGTTCTGGCAACGGGCTTGTTCTTGACCACCCTGTCCCACATACAGTTCTTCTCAACAGCCAGTTCTGCTGATGAAACCTCAGACCCCTTGTCTTATGCGGAGGTAACAAACTGCAGCAGCTCTCCTCCCCACTCCCCTTCCATCGACTGGAAGAGTCCAGCCTTCCCAGATCTCTCTGCAGCTTCCAATTTGTTCACTCACGTTAATCCCTCAGAAGTTCTGGGTCTGACTTTTCTCTGATTCATGACAACTCTTTTTGTCAGACCCTCACTTCCCCAGTGTCTCAGATTATCTAAGGCCTTATTCCTATTAAAAAATTTTTTTTGGTTTTTATCGGCTTTTTTTTTTTTTGCTTTTTAGGACCACACCCATGACATATGGAAGTTCCCAGGCTAAGGGTGCAATTGGAGCTACAGCTGCTGGCCCATACCACAGCTATAGCAACTCAGGATCCAAGACACATCTGTGACCTACACCACAGCTCACAGCAATGCCAGATCCTTAACCCACTGAGCGAGGCCAGGGATCAAACCCACAACCTCATAGTTGCTAGTTGGATTCATTTCCGCTGTGCCACGATGGGAACTCCTAAAAAATTTTTCTTATTCCGCAAAACTGACTGTGATTTTGCCTCCTTTATTGGACTGGGACTCACTTTCTCTCTCTCTCTGTCTCACAAGTATACACACACACACACACACACATATTTACTTACCACTTTTATGTATACCCCTTCTGAATAAATAAAAATAATAAATTTAATAAATAATAAAAATAAACAATAAATAACATATTCCACTATTAATGAGGAAGGCTTATCTTTATTAACTTTTGACTCCTTTTTTTTCTTCTTAAAGTACGGAAATCAGTGGGCATGAAAAGAATGTTATTCCAACACCACTTGCCTACTGTGCAAATATACTGTTCTGCTTCCACAAATATGTTTCTCTAACACCAGTTACCTTATACATAGTCAGAACTTGGGAAAAAAATGAAAGTTTATATGCCGAATTTTCTAGCAAAATGGAGCCAGAAAAGCCAGAGTAGAATTAGAACTTTCATCAGGAAAGGAAAAAGCCCCCCGGTTCAGCTGCTACATTGGTGGAAGCCCTTTTAGCTCTACTTTAAGAAAAGTGCAGGGCCCCTTCCCCAGAGAGGCATGCTGCAGCTTTCCATAGCTCTCAGCTCATGGCATATTTCTCTTCTTCCCATGACCCCTAAATGGCAGCCCCACTGGCTCAGAGTTTAAGCTGGTCTGCATCATCTCAGTGCCCATAAGCCGGCATTTCCAATCTATTCTTCTGGTGCTTTTTTAAAAAAATTATCCCCTGAGGCCAACTCTGAGCTGCCTGCCTCTGCTGTTTGTGTTATATTCCCAGAGACCAATTAATATTTTAGCTAATGCTCTAGTTAAAAAGTTTTGCATCTTTGCCCAACTCTATTTTTTCCAGTAAGTTTTTCTTTTCAGTGTGCAATTTTGCAGAACAAAAATTAACCAAAAACATGTAAGTTGTACATGGCAGAAATGGTTGTACATGTTGTATAAATTATACATGCAATTATCTCTGAATGAGTCTCTAGCACATACTGATATGTGCTAAACTCATTCATTAATATATGTATATTTTATGTGTTTTTGTGTGGTATGCACATAAATATCAATATCTTGTGTACTGATTTCAATACTTTCTACGTTGAAAATCTTTGCTTCAATTTATGGAAACTATTAAGTTAGAGTGACAAAGTTCATGATTTCTTAGAGCTTATAGTTTGTGGAAAAAAGAGTAATTAAAAATAAACTACAATATTGTTTGTTCTAGATTTTTTGGAAAGCTGCTATTAAGAGAGCCTAACCTGATCTAATGGTCAGGAAGACTGTCCTGAAGAAAAAGGTGCTTCCCATAGATGTGAATGGTGAAGAGGTATTCAGAAGAATGGGGTGGTGGTAAATGTGAAAGTGGTAAGATAAGAGAAAATGTGAAAAAAAATTTGATAACTGAAAGAAATCAAAATCTGAAGCACTGAGTCTGAGGGGAAAAATTCCCAGCAACGGGGTAAAAAGAAATGAGCAGGACAAAGATCCTAAACAATCCTACCAGCCACCCATAAGGAGCTGGAACTTTGTCCTGGTGGCAATAAGGATTTCTTAAGGGATATTAGGGATGAGATGATCTGATCCAGATTTATGTTTCAAAAAGATCATCTGGCTTCACAGAAGGTGAATCACACATATTGATACAAACTATAGTAAATGAGACAGGAAGCTATTGCAAGAATTAAAAAATATATAATAGCCTGATCAAGAGCAGTAGAAATGGGGGTTCAAAAAAATGGTGACCTTTTAGACCACTCCTTTTAGGAGTCAATAGGCCTTGGCAATTAATTGATTGTCTATCATTTCATTAGTGGGTAAGGAGTTAAAGCTAACAATGGGATCATCAAGTCCTTTTAGTATTTTTGTGAGAGTAACTGGAAAGACGAAGCAATTTAACAAAATGGGAAGTAACAGGAATGGAATGAATAGACACTGAAAAGGAAAAGATGAAGTCAAGTCCTAGGTATGCTCTGTAAGAAGATCAAAAGAAAATTTTGCCTGAAAGTATATATTTGGTTATCTCTAGAACAGTAATGGTAGTTGAATCTTGAGAATGTGTGGAATGAGAAAAGAAGAAACCCTTAACTGAGATTCAACAATTAAGATGTAACTGTAGGGAAAAGAGACTGCAAAGAAGATGGAGAGGTAGGAAAACCAGAAGAGTATGGGCCCATAAAAGCTGAGAAAAGAGTTTCAAAAGGGAAAGTTGGGAAGTTCCCATCATGGCGCAGTGGTTAACAAATCCGACTAGGAACCATGAGGTTGTAGGTTCGGTCCCTGCCCTTGCTCAGTGGGTTAAGGATCCAGCATTGCCGTGAGCTGTGGTGTAGGTTGCAGAGGCAGCTCGGATCGCGCGTTGCTGTGGCTCTGGCGTAGGCTGGCAGCTGCAGCTCCGATTCGACCCCTAGCCTGGGAACCTCCATATGCCGCGGAAGCGGCCCAAAGAAATAGCAAAAAGACAAAAACAAAAACAAAAACAAAAAAAAAAAAAAAGGAAAGTTGGTCGTGCAGTCAAGAAAGTTATGAATATGCACAATCATTGTTTGCAGTTACATTGTCTACATAGCACACTGGTGACTTTAATGAGATCACTTTCATGGGAGGGGTGCAGTAGAAGTCACAATGTGGTGGTTAAGGACAGAGCAGGAAGCCAACAATCGCCACAGAAGAGGACGGTGACTTGTAAGTTTGACAGTGAAAAGGTTGAGATAGACATGGCAACAGTGCAAGGTGGTGGGGGGGTGATATAGGGCAGGTTTTACAGACACAATTGTGTTTGCACGTTCCTGTGCTCACTCTGCTGCCTCACAATATTTCTTCTTAAAGGAGCAATATTAAACTACTGGCACTTGATCCCTTCCCTCCCAAGTTTTTTTTTTCTTCTGTGGTCCCAGATCTCAACAGCCTCTGACACCATTTTCCCTGCCCCAGTTTTGCCCAATAGCTACTTGGATTTGCCCAATGGCTACTTCTTCCTTCTCTCTCTCCCAGGTTGCCTCTTGTCCCATTGGTGTTGCCACTCCTATGATACCTCCCAAAATTCTTAACAGTTTTGGTATCTCCTTTCTGCCTTCTCTACCACTAGCAGGGCTATCATAAGGAAAAATCTCTTAGTGCCTCCCCTCAAATAAAGATATGTCCCCAGTTTGTTATAGGATCTTGTATTTTGGAACCTGGAACATTTGCTTTTTATTAACAAGTGTCACCATTAAAATCACTGGTGCATAGAAAACATGAACCTGAATTCCAACACATGATTTCAGCATCTCAAAATTCTTCCATCTTTAGCTGATTTTTGTGGCTCTATAGAGAAACCTACCCTAACTTAGGGAAATCACCTTATCCTTACCATTAGGTCTCTAAATTCTTTGAACTCTTCCCCCTGTAATGCCTAGTGGATCTGGTAGCACCTGTGTCCTCAAGGAAGGTATGGAAATTAGGTATCATTATTTCTGACTAATCACTGCTCATTTCTGCCCTAGCAGATGAAAGACATATTATTGATATTCTCCCCCAAGCTTAACTGCCCTTGCACCTTGAAATGTGCTTTAAAGAAAACCAATAGTAAACATTACTTGAAAAGAGCAGCAGAAAATGTATACTGTATGTCTAAACATTTTTTCATAGTTTCATAACAAAAAAAACTAATCATCAAAGGGAAACCAGTCAAGGTTAAAAGCAGCACTGAAAAGTGATTCACTTGGTAAACAAGAGTAGGTGTAATTATCACAAAAGCAAACTTTGCTAAGGGGATAACTGTCAGAGCTCTTGCAGTAAAAGGTCTCTTTACCATTTTAATCCGACAGGCTGAGAGTTCCCTAGTGAAAACAATTTTCAATAAAATCACAAATGTAACTACGGTATTCTTTTAAACTTTCATTTCAGCCATGGCTACCAAAACAAGCTTAATATTTACAATTCAAATGACATTGGTAGATTGGCTGATAATATGGATTATAAAAAATCTTTTAGCACCATATTTCTATGTATTGAACAATACTCTATCAGCAGTGACACTGCAAAGAGTTTTGTTTATTTACTTGTTAGAAGCCAAACAGGCCTGTCCCCTGAAAGAAGCCAAAGTCAAATTTCAGTCTGGGAGGCAATTACGCACTCAGAAACTTTTAACATAAAATAGATAAGCTACAAGGATTTACTGTATAGCACAGGGAATTATAACCAATATCTGGTAATAATGTATAAAGGTTTACAAGATAATCTGCAAAAAAACCCTGAATCACTATGCTGTACACCTGAAACTAACACATACTCTGTATCAACTATAATTCAATAAAAAATAAGTTAAATAAAAGTGCACTTTCCAGAGACTCCAGATGACTCTCAGCTCTATTCTCTAACAAAACGTTATAGTATATGTGCCTCACTGCTGAACAGACCTACTGGGTTTTCCAGCAACCTCCTCATTTAAAAACAGAAAGGAGAAGTAACTTGTTCCAGATCATACAAGATAGTGACTCAAATGGTGACCTCTTAATACTTAGGCTATTGTGTTTTGTTTGCTTTCACTTTGGGAAATCTGGCAATGCTGGCCCAATACCACTTTCTGTGAAGACATTAGTACTCTTATCTTTGTACTATCACGTAATATCCACAGGCCAGTACTTAAACTGTGGTTAGTGTGGCTGAACTAGAAACTGAATCATTAATTTTATTCAATCTTAATTCATTTAAATTTAAGTTGCCACAGGTGGCTAAAGGCTACTATAAGAGTATGCAGTAATCAGCTCACAAAGAAATGTCCAGGGTACTCTCTGTCTCCACCAGAATCTAGTTATCCATCACAGGAAGGGCGACAGTATGAAATTTTCACTTCTCTGAAATAAGAGCGATGACTTGTGTTTCCTTCTATTTCCCACATTCCAACACCTGGCTTTATACAGAGTAGGCAAAAAAAAAAAAAAAAAAAAAAAACCTAAAATCTTTTGATGCTTTAAATATTCATTTGCTGTAACAAATGCTGGGATAGAAAAGAACAGAGTTTAGAAATGTTCACAAAAGCTGCCCTACTTCCACCTTCCTGCAGGGAGGAAAACCCATTCCTTCCTTAAAGTGGACTGAACCTCTTCCAGGAGAGGACCCTACATACACACATTTGTCTAATCAGGGCTCAACTTATATGGGATACAACTATTAGTGTATTCAACCCAGAGGGTAGGACAGCACAATGCAATTGCCACTGGAGTTCCCCTCATGGCTCAGTGGTTAACAAACCCGACAGCATCTATGAGGACCAGGTTCCATCCATGGCCTTGCTTAATGGGTTAATGTGGTATTGCCGTGAACTGTGGTGTAGGCTGCAGACGTGGCTCGGATCCAGCGTTTCTGTGGCTGTGGCGTAGGCCAGTGGCTGCAGCTCTGATTCAACTCCCAGCCTGGAAATCTCCATATGCCATGCGTGCGGTCCTAAAAAGACAAAAAGAAGAGGTAAAAAAAAAGAAAGAAATTGCCACCAAGCAGTTTATGGCCTCTACTGTCTACATCATAACAAGTGCATCCCTTCTTTATAATAAAAAGCCATTTACCTCTGCCTAGAGAGGAAATGTGGTAAGATCGATTCACTTTCTTAAATGGAAAAAATAATTGAAAATAGTATTGATTTTACTTTTCAGGTGACCATTTGAATGGTAAATGTAAGCTTCCCTTGATTAACAACAGGAAGAAAATCGGCAGGAATGTTAGAAACAGAATGTAACCAAAGAGCAACTTTCAATTATCACTTCGTTTAATTATAAACATTTTTACTTTTTTCAAACTCTTATGCAGTTCTCCCCTAAAGACCCCTGAAACACAAGTAAAATTAACTGTTACTGCAGCATTATTATCTTCTCTCATCTTTTATTTATCTGTTTGCTCACTTGATTGTTTCCAGAAAAGCAGGACTTTTGGTATTTGGTTATTTGGTTATCAAGTAAGTACCCTTTTCCCAGTGCATGTATTCCCTTTCCTGTCTTTTTCTTTCTCCCTTTTTAAATAAATAAAAAACATTCTTAATGATTTAAGGAAATGGATAGCTTAGAACAACCACCATCAGTCAAAAACTCTTGTTGACTATACCTCAAGGGAGGTCCTTTACAAATCCTGCAATGCATGTCAAATTCCATCGACTTCTTAAAAGGCCAAAAGGTCTTTTGACAGGGCCTCAAAATTGTTTCATCTTCTTAAGCTGTCCTCTTTGAAGCAAACAATTTTGATGCTCTGAAAACCAGCATTTATATCTATCACTCCCAGTCCCTAAGGATCATAATTTCTTTGAACTAAAGAATCAATGATGTTACTGAGGTGGTTTATTTAAAGACAATTTTGCTGTTTCTATGTAATCTTAGTGCTGTGTCAAGAATTCTTTTAAATCAAATGCTCATTTTACTTGATATATTTATGCTCCTACCAATACAGTTCTTCTAAATTAATGGAAAGTAGTCGTTAGCTAGAATTTGTCCTTAAAAATCGAACCCTGTGGTATACACCATCAGTAATGGGCTTTGAATACTTCATTATCTCCAAGAAAACACATCCTCATATACCTAGAGTAAGAGAATTGTATGGCCACTGTAAGTATTTATAATAAGCATAATCTCGGGGTTCTGAGCAATAACTAAATTAATAAATTGTGAAAGGAAAACAAAAGTCTGTGAATATTTTCTTCTGTGTTTACAGGATACACTGCTGCTCGTTGCAACAGCAAGGAACTTCACAATGTTGCATGTGGAGATGATCCGAAATCACTGCGGCAATTACTTAGATTTTTTAGAGTCTGTAGTCAGCAGTACCATAATTTTCACTTAATAGGCTTAAGAACTGGTCTGTCATTCATCCTTCAGAGCCTTAAACTGAATGATATAAACCCAAGATGCCTTAGATATATATATACTAAGATTTGGGGGATTCTAAGCTGATGCTTAGCACAGTTTCTAAAAAGGACTAACCCTACCGAGCTTTCTAAATCCCCAAGGCCCAATTATATTTCTTTGCTTCAGCATCACTTTTCAGATGTTTTCACCACTGCTGGTGAACACAGATAACACTGGGGTCACTGATGAGGGAATTCTTGAAAAGCAGGTTATTAAATACTAAGTTAATTGTAACTAATTTAGTGATTGCAATTGTTTCATGAAGAGGTTAGTATTGTTCACAAAATCATGTAATCTCAGAACTGAAAGTTCCTCAGATATAAAATGATATAAACCATTGGCTAAAGTTTAATCTTCCTTCCATATTCAAGCTTTTCCACTATTTTAAGACAGTTATCACACCTGCCCCTAGAGTTTTCTCTCCTCCAAGCAAAATATCCTTAGTTTCTTTCTCCTGTTTTTAACATAGGGATTTTCCCCCTCCCTCCTGCTCCAACCTCAATCACATTTCAAAGCTAATAGAGCCTTCAAAGGCTCTAGATTTTAGAGGCAGGCATAGCACACTTGATTCATTTTGAATTTACAGTCAAATTGAAAATCATGAGTCTTTCTACATGTTTCAGCTATAGCTTCTATCTTATTTTATTCAGTAAGACTTTTTTGACCTAAGAGTAGTTTTCACAGTTGTTGTGAAATTCAGGTAGTCTGTTGTTTCAGTTTGATATTATCTTCTTGTATCTTGATTTGACTAAATAATCTCAGAAGAATATTTAAAGTATGTATATCACAGTGACAAAAACAAATGCAATAAGTGAGCTCAAATTATGGGGCAAAAGGGGAAAAAAGTCCAAATATCTTCCTCTACTTTTCTCTGTAATTTAATAGAGATTCATAGATCACAAGAAATAAAGTTATTTGTTCAGAATCTCAATATGTAAACACAGTCAAGCTAAAATTTCTGACTGTAAAAAAAAATCAAAGAATGATTTTATTTAATAAATGTAAAGTCTTTTTTAGAAGAACTAAAGTTTATCTTTAGGAAAACATAAAACTATTTTTAATAAAAGAGTATTAGATAAAAGAGACCTGGAAACTTTTAATTTAGATTACTATTATGTTAGATGAGCAGTTTTGAGACCTATGATTTTCATACCATATTAGGAATAATCTGATAATCTCCACTGTAATTATTCCAAGAGGATTTTTCAAAAACTATCACATTTTTTAAAACCTTAAGAATATATACATATATTTCCCAAAGATTGTGTTCAATTCAAAATGATTGCATATTCTAAGCCTAATATATGTTAAAATAATCCATATCTACAGCAATCTAAGCATATAATTTAGTGCTATAAAAAAAATAAGTATTTTAATTGGTAGGCATTTTTAATAAAAATGTAGCAATGTGCTAATAAAAAAAGCATTAAGATATGCTTATGGCTGAATTCATATTGTAAATATTTCAAAATCAGAGGCATTTTAATGTAATTTTATTGAATACTATATTAGCTATCAATATCTAAAAATCTTTTAAACTTGAAATCCAAGGTTAGTTAATTCCTTGAATGTATTTTCACTCTACTATTTTTATTAGAAGCTTCAATTGGTTGATTTAGTTACTCACTAATTCAAAATTATGCTAGATGCTGATATGTCACTAAGTGGCTAAAGAACTCTGATTCCCCTATTGAAATGCGATCCATGAGGAATAAATCCAAATCTTTCAAATTAACATGTGTTTGGGGGTGTGCATGGTATTCTGTCAAACAGCAACACTTCCTTTGAAAAGCCAATGTTAGTTACTCTTACTACTCATTTCAAATCTGTTCTATTCAAGTTTGTATAATTTATGCGATGCTATTTGCAATATCCAGCTGCCTTGCATTTCCATATATTTAGGCAATATAAGGAAATTTTCAGCAACATTTTCACTTTTAGAAGTGCTACATTACAGATAAAGACCTTATTTTTCAAAGTATTATAAATTACTAAACAGTCCTCCTATTTGGGTTAGCACTTGAAAGCAAGTAATATTCCTAAGGCATAAACTACTTTCAGATACAATCTTTTGTAATGCTTACATTTGAAAATGAGCAGGCTTAAGCAAAACAATTCCTTCTAATCATTTTAAGTGACATGACAAAATATTTCCTATGAGCTGGTAGGTCATTTGAAAACAAAAGGTTAGCAAATCACGTCAGGCTTACATACAGAAACAATATAGAAAAAGATGTGGTCATACATAGGTTAGCGGGTAGGTCCAAAACTAATCTGTCCTCTCTTTTCAGGGGCTAACTAGTATCTGCTATATTGCTAGCACATTCCATAAAATCAACAATATCATGTTTTCCAGCTCTTCCTTTTTTGATGGATATAATAACTACTGCATTTTTAAAGCTTAGAGTTGCCAAAATCAAACACCCTGAGAATCCTAGAATTGTTCATCATTAATAATTTATAAGTTTGTACATGAACTATTTTTAAAGTCAAGATTAATAAGAAATTTATGAATAATATACCTGTCTTAGTCTGGGCTGCTTTTATAAAATACCACAGGTTGAGTCACTTGTAAACAACAGAAATTCCTTTCTCACAGTTCTGGAGGATAAAGATCCTAGATCAGGGTGCTAGCACAGTCAGGTTCTGGTGACTGGTCCGGGACAGGTCCTTGTGCAGGCTGCTGACTGCCAACTTCTTGCGTCCTCACAAGATGAAAAGCATGAGATAACTCTCTGGGGCTTCTTTCATAAGAACACTAAATAATCCTTTACACAAGGGCTTCACCTTCATAATCTACTTACTTCCTAAAGTTAAAGCCCCCACCTCCTACTTCCCTCACATTGAGGATTCAAATTTTAATATAAGAATTCTGGAGGGACACAAGCCATCAGTCCATAACAATCTCTAAGCTAAAATGGCAACGCTATGCACAGCATAAACAGTTTGGGGACACTGCAACAACTAACTCTACTCCTATAAAATTTTCTTCTTTTTTTTTTCTAAGCCTCCCATGCTCCACTTCACCCCCAGAGTACTGGCCAGGTTTAATCAAAACAGCTAAGATGTTTTTTGAGTGCTCCCTGCATGCCAAGCACTGTGATTAATTTGTATATGCATTAAGTCATTGGATATGTAGAATTTTCCAAGAATTTGGGTAGTTTCTAAATACAGTCATATCACATTGAGACCCAGCCTGAACCTGTTTAAAAGTTTAAACTAGGAGTTCCTGTCGTGGCGCAGTGGTTAACGAATCCGACTGGGAACCATGAGGTTGCAGGTTCGGTCCCTGCCCTTGCTCAGTGGGTTAACGATCCGGCGTTGCCGTGAGCTGTGGTGTAGGTTGCAGATGCGGCTCGGATCCCAAGTTGCTGTGGCTCTGGCGTAGGCCGCTGGCTACAGCTCCAATTCAACCCCTAGCCTGGGAACCTCCATATGCCACGGGAGCGGCCCAAGAAATAGCAACAACAACAACAACAACAATAACAACAACAACAACAATAACAACAACAACAAAAAGACAAAAAAAAAAAGTTTAAACTACATGATAGATGCAGACCCAGATCTCCACTTTAGCACCTAGCACCCAATACCACAATACTATATACCTAGTTCTTATTATCAACATTTATAATTTCCGTTATTTGGTTCTCCACCAGAACACAAATCTATCTGTAGATTAAGTAATGACTTCAATCAGAACATTCTTAGTTCTGGTTACAAAAAAATACCAAATTTCCAATACTATTTCTCCAAAAATAAATGCATATGTGTGTATAATTATGGCAGTGATTATTTCCAATTCTTAGGACCCAAAATGATCTTATTTTGTGTATTTTCGCTAGTCCCTACAATACCCATGCATTATAATAAAGGAATGAATAAGTAAAACTTATCACCAAATTCAGTAATATAATGATAATAAACCTATAACATATCAGCAGCAAAGGCACTAAATCTAAATAACAAAGTCCTGTCTTTCCCTAGTCCACATTTACAAAGTAGCTGATAAATTTTGTGAAATGTTAAATTGCAACATAAAAGATTTCCATTCTATATGTTCTTATGCATAGAAATGCAGAGAGGAAATGAGAGCTCATGTAATGTGTTATGAAAAATAAAACAGTTTTTGACTACAAAGGAATTACCTGTCATGAAATACAATACTCAGGTTGCACAACAACAATAAAACTGTCTTTAAATAAACTATCCAAGTAACATCATTGATTCTTCAGGTCCTTGGAGACGAAGAGCAGCAGATATGAGTATTGGTGTTCAAAGCTTCTAAAGTATTTGCTTCAGGAATGACAGCTTCCACAGATGAAACAATTCTGATTTCCTGCCTAAGACTCTTGGCCTTTTAGAAAGCCAGAGAATATTTGACATGTGTAGTAGGATTTTTTGAAAAGTAGTTCTCTCAAGTGATGTATAAATGAACCTTTTGCTAGATTTCTTCTGAAAGGGTGTGGACTTGGCAGCTGGGATCCAAGATCAGAGAGCCCTGTACTAAAAAGACAACTTGGTCATAAAGAGTATGAGACAGAGTGAAACTAGGCCCTGCCAGCAGTGCACAGAGTCAGGACAGAAACATTAGAGCCAGTAATAATTGGCCAAAGGACACAGCACTGAGAGAGTGATCCAAAGACAGGGCATCAAAAGTCATTACTTCTTTAAAATTACATAAACCTTAGACTTGAGAAATATTTCTCATTTCAAAGTGAACACTTCATAGCCCAGAGGGGTTGGCCACTTGTTAATGCATTCAATTTATTAGGTCATAATTTTATCTTATTTAAGTGGCATTTTTGTTTGTGAAATAAAATTTCTTGGAACATTAAACCCCCTTTTTATAAATAGTAGAGCATAAATGGGAAATGAGTGTTCTGGAAGGGTACTAAGTTTCTATTATAGATGAAATCTCCCCCCAAGGTGGTATTCCCAGGGTCTTGATCTACCAATCTTAGATAAAGACCTGAAAACAGACTACTGATCTTCTTTGACCTGTGGTAAAACCATCCTAAGTTGAAAATACTGTTACGTGAAAAATGCATTTAATACACTTAAGCTATGATGTTAGGTGGGTTAGGTAGGTTAGCCTACCTTAAACGTGCTCAGAACACTTACATTAGCCTATAATTGGGCAAAACCACCTAACACAAAGACTGTTTTATAAAAAGTGTTGAATAACTCATGCAATTTCTTGAATATTTTACTGAAAGTGAAAAACAATAGCTGTAAGTGTCTTTGTTATTTACCTCATGATTGAGTGGCTGACTGGGAGCTGCAGCTTGCTGCTGCTGCCCAACATGACAACAGTATTGCACAGCATATAATTAGCTCAGGAAAAGATCAAAACTCAAAATCTGTACCTACTAAATTCAGTTTCTACTGAATGAATATTGCTTTTGCACCACCATAAAATGGAAAACTCATAAGTCAGGAGTTCCCGTCATGGCTCAGTGGTAACAAATTCAACTAGTATCCATGAGGACGTGGGTTTGATACCTGGTCTTGGTCAGGAAGTTAAGGATCCAGCATTTCCATGAGCTGTCGTGTAGGTCTCCGACAAGGCTCAGATCCTGTGCTGCTGTGGCTGTGGTGTAGGCCAGAGGCTACAGCTCTGATTCAACCCCTAGCCTGAGAACTTCCATATGCCACAGATGCAGCCATAAAAAGAAAAAAAAAAAAAAAGAAAGAAAGAAAGAAAAAATAAATCGTAAGTCTAACCATCATAAGTCAACAACCATCTGCATAGGTCCAGTAACAAACACGTGGAGACAGTGAAACAATCACTCTCCCTCACACAATTCCAAATATCCAATAATCAAACTCTCACTTATTTAGCTTTAGCTCTATTGTCACCAGTTCAGTCACCTGGAGCTGAAGGATGGGCACTATGGAGGCAGACATATGAAACAGCTGTGGTCCTACCATGGGTAGAAGGACCAAGTAAGGTGTCCACAACCTCAGACCAAACCAGAGAGGTCAATCTTATCACCTCCATCTTATATTTCAGGGAACCAAAAGCCTAATTTGTCCAAGTGCACACAGGTATTAAATGGAATCAAAACAACTGCTGTAATTCCACATCCCAAGTCTGTCAACTTCACCACCTGACTAATGTGATATATCGCTTCACCTTCAAATATTTTTAACTGAACTGAGGAATTAGCCTTCAAAATTCAAATATAGATGAAACTGATGATTATTGTAGAGAGATATATTTCATTCACTGAATTTATGAAGCTAATATTCTTTTAGCAGAATCTAAGTTGTATAAAAATGCAGATTTCTTCTTAAGTTTTATGTTGCGAACTGTCACATTATATGTGAGGATAGCTCAATTTCAAAATGTGCTGATACTCTATCTTGGGGCACTATGAAAATAAGTACATTTCATAAAAATATGAGTGATGAACTAGATACTCTTTCTTCTTCATTCCCAGGATACCAGCAAAGAGAAAACAGTAGGGAGTCCCCATTACTGTCTCCTTTCTATTTATTACTGGAAATCAGTGGCATTGCTTTCATTTAATTTATGTTCAGTTCTATGGGAAAAGGTTGTCATTAGTTACTGGAGACAAAAATAACAGGAATAGTAGAAGTCACCTTGATAATTCCAGTTAAACTCATTTACTTCCAAAATGACTGTGATTTTATAAAATCACATGGGATTTTTTTTCAAGACCAATATATCTATATATATATATATATATGTGTGTGTGTATATATATATATACATATATATATGTATAAATGTTCTTTTTCTTTTATAGGATGTCAGATGGAGGCTATGACAATACGTTTTTGGTTTTTTTTTTTTGTCTTTTTTACATATCTTGGGCCACTCCTAGGGCATATGGAAGTTCCCAGGCTAAGGGTCCAATCAGAGCTGTAGCCACCAACCTATGCCAGAGCCACAGCAACGCGGGATCCGAGCCGCATCTGCAATCTACACCACAGCTCGCAGCCGTGCCAGATCCTTAACCCATTGAGCAAAGCCAGGGATTGAAACAGCAACCTGGAGTTCCCGTCGTGGTGCAGTGGTTAACGAATCCGACTAGGAACCATGAGGTCGCGGGTTCGGTCCCTGCCCTTGCTCAGTGGGTTAACGACGATCCGGCGTTGCCGTGAGCTGTGGTGTAGGTTGCAGACGCGGCTCGGATCCCGCGTTGCTGTGGCTCTGGCGTAGGCCGGTGGCTACAGCTCCGATTCAACCCCTAGCCTGGGAACCTCCATATGCCGCGGAAGTGGCCCAAGAGATAGCAACAACAACAACAACAAAAAAACAAGACAAAAAAAAAAAAAAAAGAAACAGCAACCTCATCATTCCTAGTCGGATTCGTTAACCACTGAGCCACAATGAGAACTCCCTCACAATACTTTTAATATACTAGTTATAATTCCTTAGCATCTGCACAAATTTCCTCTTCTTAAAGATGTCTACAGTTATTTTTTGCCTATATAACTTTCATGTTGTGTTCTGAGTTAGGGAAGGAAGGCATAGTAGAGTCTACAACAAAAACTATCTCAGCTGCACAGGTGAATTTTATCAAACATATAAAGAGGAATTGGTGCCCATCCTCCTTAAATTCTTTCAAAAGGTTGAAGAAGAAGGAATACTCCCAAAGACATTCTATGAGGCCACCATCACCCTCATTCCAAAACCAGACAGAGATACCACCAAAAAAGAAAACTATCACCCAATATCATTGATGAATATAGATGCAAAAATTCTCAACAAAATCTTAGCCAACCAAATCCAACAACATATCAAAAAAATTATACACCATGACCAGGTTGGGTTCAGCCCAGGTTCACAAGGATGGTTCAACATACGCAAATCAATCAGCATCATACACCACATTAACAAAAAAAAAGTCAAAAATCATATGATCATCTCAATAGACGCAGAAAAAGCATTTGACAAAGTTCAACATCCATTCATGATCAAGACCCTCACCAAAGTGGGTATAGAGGGAACATTCCTGAACATAATCAAAGCCATTTATGATAAACCCACAGCAAATATAATACTCAATGGGGAAAAACTGAAAGCCTTCTCACTCAAATCTGGAACAAGACAGGGATGCCCACTCTCACCACTGCTCTTCAACATAGTTTTGGAAGTCCTGGCCACAGCAATTAGACAAACAAAAGAAATAAAAGGCATCCATATAGGAAGAGAAGAGATCAAACTGTCACTGTATGCAGATGACATGATACTATACATAGAAAACCCTAAGGACTCAACCCCAAAACTACTTGAACTGATTCATAAATTCAGCAAAGTAGCAGGATATAAGATTAACATTCAGAAGTCAGCTGCATTTCTGTATACCAGCAATGAAACATTAGAAAAGGAATACAAAAATATGATACCTTTTAAAATTGTACCTCACAAAATCAAATACCTCGGAATACACCTGACCAAGGAGGTAAAGGACCTATATGCCGAGAACTATAAAACTTTAATCAAAGAAATCAAAGAAGATGGAAAGAAATGGAAAGATATTCCATGTTCCTGGATTGGGAAAATCAACATTGTAAACATGGCCATACTACCCAAAGCAATTGACAGATTCAATGCAATCCCTATCAAATTACCCATGACATTTTTCACAGAACTAGAACAAACAATCCAGACATTTATATGGAACCACAAAAGACCCAGAATCGCCAAAGCAATCCTGAGAAACAAAACCAAGCAGGAGGCATCACTCTCCCAGACTTCAAGAAATACTACAAAGCCACAGTCATCAAAACAGTGTGGTACTGGTACCAAAACAGACAGACAGACCAATGGAACAGAATAGAGAACCTGGAAATAAACCCTGACACCTATGGTCAATTAATCTTTGACAAGGGAGGCAAGAACATCAAATGGGAAAAAGAAAGTCTATTCAGCAAGCACTGCTGGGAAACCTGGACAGCTGCATGCAAAGCAATGAAACTAGAACACACCCTCACACCATGCACAAAAATAAACTCCAAATGGATGAAAGACTTAAATATACGACAGGACGCCATCAAACTCCTAGAAGAAAACATAAGCAAAACACTCTCTGACATCAACATCATGAATATTTTCGCAGGTCAGTCTCCCAAAGCAATAGAAATTAGAGAAAAAATAAACCCATGGGACCTGCTCAAACGGAAAAGCTTTTGCACAGCAAAGGAAACCCAAAAGAAAACAAAAAGACAACTTACAGAATGGGAGAAAATAGTTTCAAATGATGCAACTGACAAGGGCTTAATCTCTAGAATATATAAACAACTTATACAACCCAACAGCAAAAAAACCAATCAATCAATGGAAAAATGGGCAAAAGACCTGAATAGACATTTCTCCAAAGAAGATATACAGATGGCCAACGAACATGAAAAAATGCTCAACATCGCTGATCATAAGAGAAATGCAAATCAAAACTACCATGAGGTACCACCTCACACCAGTCAGAATGGCCATCATTAATAAATCCACAAATAACAAGTGCTGGAGGGGCTGTGGAGAAAAGGGAACCCTCCTGCACTGTTGGTGGGAATGTAAACTGGTACAGCCACTAGGGAGAACAGTCTGGAGATACCTTAGAAATCTAGACATAGAACTTCCATATGACCCCACAATCCCACTCTTGGGCATATATCCGGACAAAACTCTACTTAAAAGAGACACATGCACCCGCATGTTCATTGCAGCACTATTCACAATAGCCAGGACATGGAAACAACCCAAATGTCCATCGACAGATGATTGGATTCGGAAGAGGTGGTATATATACACAATGGAATACTACTCAGCCATAAAAAAGAATGACATAACGCCATTTGCAGCAACATGGATGGAACTAGAGAATCTCATCCTGAGTGAAATGAGCCAGAAAGACAAAGACAAATACCATATGATATCACTTATAACTGGAATCTAATATCCAGCACAAATGAACATCTCCTCAGAAAAGAAAATCATGGACTTGGAGAAGAGACTTGTGGCTGCCTGATGGGAGGGGGAGGGAGTGGGAGGGATCGGGAGCTTGGGCTTATCAGACACAACTTAGAATAGATTTACAAGGAGATCCTGCTGAATAGCATTGAGAACTTTGTCTAGATACTCATGTTGCAACAGAAGAAAGGGTGGGGGAAAAAATGTAATTGTAAAGTATACATGTAAGGATAACCTGACCCCCTTGCTGTACAGTGGGAAAATAAAATTAAAGAAATTATAAAAAAAAAATCTATCTCTTAGCAAATCTAGCACATACTACACAAAAGTTGTATCAAGTCCTTTATATACAGTATGAGTTAATATTTGATCCAATAAAGAATTAAAGGTAAATAAGTACAGCAGAAGATCCTCTATTCTAATGTCCTTTTCATAAAAGCGGTGGGAAAGTCACTCTAGATTCCGAAGGCACCCCATGGCCACCCAATCCATGGTAAGTGAAGCAAATATTCTCCATGTCACCTCTCTTTCTTGTCTTCTCTTCCTTTTCAAATATTCTTTCATCATCATCCTCCAATCTGTTGGACCTTTCTCATTTATCATCATCCCCTTTTGATCCTGTCCATATAAATTCAATGTTAGATGGAAACTGAGAAAAAGATTGTAGCATAAGGGGAAGAAGAGAATAAGGTTGTCAAAACTAATGGTGTAAGTTTTTACACAACAATGGAATGTCTACAAGTCATTTCACACTATTAGGACACATTTTAGACTTTGTTTCTTTTTTTTTTTTTTTTTTTCAGCATATGGCAGTTCCCAGGCCAGGGAGAACTGAATCAGAGCTGCAGCTGCCAGCCTACACCATAGCCATGGCAACCCCAGATCCGAGTTTCAACTTCAACCTACACTGCATCTTGCAACAACACAAGATTCTTAAACCAGTGAGCAAGGCCAGGAATCAAACCTGCATCTACACTAAAACAATGTCAGGTCCTTAATTCACTGAGCCACAATGGAAACTCTACAGACTTTCTTTTTGTTCTAATTAGTCTCTAATCTTATTCTCAAAACAATTCCCTTTCACATCCTGAGGTGCAAAATCAGATGAAAGGAGTTCCCATCGTGGCTCAGTGGTTAATAAATCCGACCAGGAACGATGAGGTTGCAGGTTCAATCCCTGGCCTTGCTCAGTGGGTTAAGGATCTAGCATTGCCGTGAGCTGTGGTGTGGGTGGCAGACGTGGCTCAGATCCCGCATTGCTGCAGCTCTGGCGTAGGCTGGCGGCTACAGTTCCAACTGGACCTCTAGCCTGGGAACCTCCATATGCTGTGGGAACAGCCCAAGAAATGGCAAAAAGACAAAAAAAAAAAAAAATCAGATGAGGGATAGCACATCAAACTAGTCATTTTGCTAAATGAAACGCCTGTTCCCTACGTTTAAAAAAAGAGATGAACAGATTTTGCACAGAAATCCATATCCTTGAGTTTCCTCACTCACTATTCCACTGGTCCTTTCTGTCTGGAACTTGTTTTCTCCCTCCTGGACCGCTACAATTCAGCATAGTCAAGTGGCTGTATATGAATACACACACACACACACACACACACACACACACACACACACACACACACACACCCTAACCATGAAGTGTTTAGACATCTGTGAATATTATCTTTGTACAGCTGAGAAAAATTATCTATGCAGTCTATGCTATTTAATCAACTTAATGTCTCTAGGCGGATTCACATTCCACATTGCTATGGGTGAGAGATCCTGCGTAAATGCAGAAAATGAACTCTCCTAGAAAGTGAAAGAAGTTAGAAGGAATTCAAAAGTTATCTGGTTCAACCTTCTTTACACATAAAGTGTGGCTGTGAGAGGTGAACATACTCATCCCAGATCTCATAGCTCTTTACTGTGTGCTGAGGGACAGAAGGATTGCTTACAAGCTCAAAACGAGTTAACAGGTGATGTGTTTATCTCAAAAATGGATTTAAAAAGTAGACTGCATAAAATAACAGGGGCTCCCTTACTGCATCTTAGGTACGTGTATATGAGGCCCAGGAAGAGTAACACAGGGAGGAAGATGTTGGTGGCGCATGCTCTATAGCACAATATGTCACTTTTCTAGAACTCTCTGGACCATCAAAATGGATTTCAGCTCCTCCCCTTCCTCTCTCAATTGGCAGGGAAAGATTGGGCATAAAACTATTCCATCATTCCAACTCAAAATGATCCACCGGAGGGCATCTCTCTGGCCATGGTGAGGTTATTCAAAGTAGCATTTGCCTGCAACCTCTACAGAGGAATGGTGCTTCTTGGAGGAGGCAGGCAATGAGTAGCTTAAAAAAAAAATTTAAAGAGACATATAAATATACATTCTTGAAGTTATACAAGAAATTTGTTTAAAAAATGGATTCCTGGGAGTCCCGCCCCGCCCCGCCCTGGTGCCAAGGGATTAGAATCTGAATGCAGCTGCTCAGCTTGCTGCAGAGGTGCTGGTTCAATCCCTGACCCCACTCAGCAGGCTAACGATCCGGCATTGCCAAGAGCTGTGGGCGTAGGTCACAGCTGCAGCTCAGATGTGGCATTGCTGTGGCTGTGGCATGGGCTGGCAGCTGTAGCTCCAATTCAGCTCAGCCTGGGAACTTCCACATGTTGTGGGTGCAGCACTTACAAAAATAATAATAATAATAATATGTATCCAACATTGGAGTACAGCAGGATTAGTACCTTGGGAGTGCTGGGCCTTGCACAGTGGTTTAAGGATCCAGCATTGCTGCAGCTGTGGTTTGCCTTCAATCCCTGGCCTGGGAACTTTCATATGCTGTGGGTGTGGCCATTTAAAAAAAAAAAAAAGGATTCCTCTAGCAAATGGAGTTGGTGGATAGTGTTGGAAGGATGTTTACTTTTATATTGTGCTCTTTGTTTTTTTTTTTTTTTTTACCATATGGAATGATTTATTTTGAACCAAGAAATAATTGATAAATTTAAACTTCCTAGTCGGGAAACCTCGGGAAGATAAAGGGTAATAGTACCAGATGTTTTAGTCTCCACCAATTGACGTGATTCTCAATAATCAATTCTTTTTTTTTGTCTTTTTTTTTTTTTTTTGTCTTTTTAGGGCCGCACCTGCAGCACATGGAGGTTCTCAGACTAGGGGTTGAATCTGAGCTGTTGTTGCCGGCCACAGCCACAGCCACAACAACGCCAGATCCAAGCTGCATCTGCGACCTATACCCCAGCTCACGGCAATGCCAGATCCTTAATCCACTGAGCGAGGCCACGGATCAAACCTACAATCTCATGGTTCTGAATCGGATTTGTTTCTGCTATGCCACAACAGGAACTCCGATTCTTAATATTTATCTTTTGGTTAACGCAGATCTAAAAATTTTTTTAATGTATTAAAAAAAAGAATTCCCCTCAACCCAAAACCCAAATCATGTCCTGAAAGTAACCACCAGACACTACCTGGGACTAATAATTACAAAGGTTCACCCCTATACATATAATGCTAAGATGTGGATATGCAGTTATAGTTCTAAGTCACACAATGTGATTCTATGAAACTATGTTTGCTTGTTTGCTTTGGTGTGAATCCCCTTCAGATACATAGCCTGTGTGGACAATACTTTCAATTGAAAATGTCCGTTTTTGTCTGAATCTCCTCCACAACATTGGGCCGGAGGAACTACCTACCCTAATACCTTAAGAACTATGTACCCTGCTTACGCACATTTATTCCCCTGAGGCATGGTGCATCCTTCTAAACACAATGGGCATTCTTTCTGTGGAAGTACTAACTGACTCCACAGTTACCACGAGGTTCTATACTCGCTCATGCTTCCCTCTCTCCTCACTCTTCCCTCTTCTGTCTATCTGTGTCTACATCTGTACACTCACACATACGCTTTGGTAGTTAGTAATAGTTTTATCCTTCCAAGAACAGATCTCTCATTCTACAGAAAAGTCTTTAATCAACCTCTGAAAAAATTCAACTTCTCAATGGTGTGGTTTACATACAGTTCTGATACAGTTCTGAATTTTCTCACCAGGGGTCAGCAGGAGGATGGGATTAGAAACGGCTTTAGGATTAAGTAATTCACAGCTTCTACACCACTCACCTAGGACCCCAACCCTTTTCCTCTCCTTAATAGCCCGCTCACACTTGCCAGGGATAGTATCAGAGAGAATAACACCAAAGCAACATAGCTTTGGTACTTTTGCACTAAACCAAGACTGGTATTCTCTAATTAGAGACTACAAGAGCTCTTTCCCAGCACAGCCTCAGAGAACCCAATTTAATACTGTAAGGACACTAATAAATGGGTTTATTGCTCCACTCCTAAAAGTGTCTTTCCATTGTTTTTGCTCTGATTTGGCATTGCTGATGTTAGAAATAAAATGTCTTCTTTTGTATCCCACCTGGCCAATGGATAGGCTCATATTAGAGAAGAGCACAAGATTAATTTTTCAAAAGCTACCTTGTGTTTTACCCACACCTCACACACATATACATTTATATGCACACACATATATGTATACTATTTACAAGCTAGCATTAGTGCATTCAATAAAATCTCTTTGGAGCCCAAAAAAGTCAATACAGTCAATCCACTTGCTTTTTGATAGAGAAGCATGAGTTCTTTCCACTTCTTTCTAAATGGTTCTAAGAAATAGCACCTTTGCCCTTCTTTAGTGCCTGTAGTAGCAGGATAATTCTCCAAAAATATTTTGAAGCCTTAGGCTCCTTTTCATCACATGGCTCTTGCTATTCCTGATATTTCCAATAAAAGAGAAATCCTAGCAAGAATATTTATGTATTGATTCCCAAGTAACCAAACTGTACTTCATCTATAGGTCAAAGTCTACTATGACAGAAACTATTTAAATAAAATTTTCCATATAATAAAAATACCCAGCTGATTACCCTTTATTTCAGAAAGTATTTCATTGAAATTGTAGTCTAAGGACCACAGCCAGACTCATGTAGAGTTCACTATAATAGGATTTGATTTATTGTGAATCTGTAAATACTCTCATTCACATAAGCTATTCATAAGCAATCTTCTATTTTCTGTATTGATGTTTTCTCTATCAGGGATAGATGACATCAAATTATTATTCTTTTTTGTGCAGCTTCAAAACACATAAAATTCATTGTTTTTAATCAAGTCATTTTACTTTCCAATTCACAGACTTATTTGCTGTGCATCCTGTTAGCCATTAGTATAAATTAGGATGGGTCCACAATTGTAATGATCCATGCCTTATTAACTTCCTCCCTTTATCAAGCACAGTGATTTAGGAGATATCAGTTCAGCCTACATAGTCTGCAAAATTAACATCAGTCACTCTGGAAATAATCGTGAAAGAAAGCATCTGAATAATATAGATAGAAATTCTAAGCCATGTAAGACCATTAGCCACTTGTAAACTTAAAACTTAAGGAAAGATAAAAGAGTGGAGGTCCATATGCAAATAGGTGTGTATCTACCCAGGAATATACTAGGTCACTTGTGTTGGATTTAGTCCATACACTGTATTCTAAGCATGTAAAGGTCTGGTAATAGGTTTTAAATGGAGGTAGAAATGGCTTAATGGACTAAGCTCTAGGACTTAATGGAATCAACGAGTAAATTTTAAAACCTGGTCTGCCACTAAAAGGTTATATAAACTTTAGGAGTCACTTAAATTTTTAGCAGTTTCGAGTTCATTACTTCCAGTCAGTAACATCTGAAATTGTGTGCCAAAATACACCCCCATTATCAGTTAAAAATTTACTAGGAGATGTTTCAGTCTCTATATGTATCCATTTACTTTTTTTTCATATTGATAGTTTTCTATTTACCTACATGCTTAAAGGACATAATTATTAAAAGAGATTTTACCTTTTACTTCTTTTGCCTTTAACATGGTACCTCTGTAAACCTACAGTTGTTAGTGAGAGATAACAACCCTCTCTTTTTTTTTCACTTAGACAATGGTTAACATTGAATCACTTGGGTATTTATACTCAAAGTGGTACAAAAAGGTAGATGTGGTTGGCCTCCTCAAGAAAATTCTATTTTGACATTCTACCAGTCACACCTTCTGGTATATGTATAGTTAGTACAGAGAGACCACTGAGAGAAGAATATAATCCTTAGTCAAGTTCTAATCATCCTGTCTCTGGATAGCCATTTTATCATATATGATTCCTTACATTCTCTGTCCCTTGGATTTATGCAAACTAAATCAAGTGAACCATTGCTCCTACCAATAGACCTCCTAGACCAAACTAATAAAAGGTGGAAAATTGCAGAGTTTGATTATGGATATCACAAATAAGGCACCTCTTTTATAATTAATTCTCCAAAACATCCATCCAATACAGTTCTAGCATCCCTTCTCACATTGTGACTTGGACTATGCAGTTCCAAGGGAGTGGTTATGCATCAGCTTAAACAATTTCTCTGCTATTCACTCCATCATTCATTCTGCTAGACTGCTGAGGCAGAGGTGACAAGAACAGGAGGAAATCCTCATCCACTGGGAAGACAGACACATGATCAAGTTACTTTCAAAGATCCAGGTGCTTGGTTGAGTGCTTTACAAGGATTATATCGGTTTATCCTTTTAATAACCCTATTGAGAAAGGCACCATAATTATCTGACATTTTGCAGAAGAAAAGTGAGGCAGAGGATAAATCATTTATCTAAAATCATATGCTAGAAAGTGGCTAACCATGGATTGAAGCCCTTGTAATCCAGCTAAAAACATGATTTGAGAATCAAATTGAAGCCTGCCGGTTGGAACAATGATGCTACAACTATAATACACCATATTTATTTTCAGAGAATAAAGTCTTTTCATTCCAAATGCTTCTTTATTTCTGATATGGGGCTAAGTCATTTTTCTAGAAAACCTACCTTGCCTGGGTAGTAATACCCTGTGAGATCATTCTCTCTAATCTGAACAAATTCATATCAGAAGAGAGAGAAGATTTAAGGAAAGGGAAGGAGAAGGCTGCTAGCATTTGTTGAGTACTTACCTTTAGAAGGCATTTTGCAGCATATGTTTGCAAACACTGAAAACAACTCTAATAAATAGGAATGGTCGACTTCATTTTACTGACAAAGAATCTAAATCACCAAGAGGTTAATTAACTCCCAAAGATTATTCTGGTTGGAATTCAAACCTACAATTATAAAATTTGAAAATATTCATGTTCTTTTCACCACATAAATAAAAACCCTAGACCCCACAACACCCCTTTCTACTCCCAACCCCAGCGTACAGAGTTAAATAGCTAATTGTTCAATTTAAATTTCAAGTTCTGTTTCATTTTATAGATTCAACAGAATTATTCTGAGGAAAAAATTTCACTGCTTAAGATGTACTGTCTCAAATCTTTAGTTATAAAACAGGCTAAGATGAGGGTTGGGGTTCAAAAAGAGCTCATTTGACCATATAATCCCTGTTATCTATTAAAACAGATTACATAAATTGCAGTCAATAGACAAAGCCTTACTATTATTTGATTTGCAACAACACATGTTCACCCTTCAAAACACAAAAAGATGGCATAGGCTTTGGCAGAATTATGTGCAGATACCATAGCTAATCCCTTGAAAGAAATCCAAAGTGATCACAAAGCCTTCTAGAAGACCATAACCAAAAAAAAAAGAAAGAAAGAACCAAAGAACAAAAGAAAAGAAAACCACCAAGGTTAAGGGAGCTGAAAAATGTCCATGCTGATCAAATTAGTCTTGGAATCCAGTACTTTGTTGATAAAACAGTTGTCTTCTAGAGACTCTCAGGAAATAAATGGATGGCAAGGGTTAATACAAATGCAACCTCCAGTATCAGAGAAGAACATTATTAGCCCACAAAGGAGTCAATCTTTCAATTGTCTTTGAGTAAGGCTGTCTCTTTAAGTCCATATCTTTAGTATCACTGAAATTTTCTTATAGGCTTCTAATGCTTAATGGGAGTAAATTGAAAACTTGAAAGATATGTAAATTTCTGGATTTGCAGAGTAACATCAACCTTAAACCAGACTACCGGAAATGGAAACTTAACTGGAGTTTTGCACTGGTGACCATGAAACAGAGACCCTGTCTTTGGTAGGGTGATAAGTGTAACATGATCTTGAGTATCCTCCATATCAAGAACCTAAGAATATGAGAATGCCTTTGCTTGGTAAAACTAGCTAACCAAAAGGCTGGCTGAAACCTCAGTTTTGCCGGACCATCAGCAGAAATTCTTCAAATTCCAAATGGCTATCACTTAAAGTTAGGAAAACCAGTAAAGCACGTAGAAACTGGGTCAAGCCAGGAGCTCTGCATTAAGCCTAAGGTGGCAAGATAATCCCAACATGGGATTCAAAATTCAAAATCAGAAATTATGTAGCCTGTGGGACTAAAGCATCCTTAGGCAGTCCAGGGTTATGGAGGGATGCCAGCAGAGCAGCTACATCAACCCAGATGCATGTGCCAAAAGTTTTCAGATAACAATATGGGGCAATGCCCTTTGGATACAATGTGGGAATGTGGATTATGGCAACTGGTGATTTAGCACAGCCTTGCCTTTTTATTCTTGATAAAGCTTGTATTTGGTAAACATCACTCAACATATTGTCAAGGGAAGTGCACCAGGCTTTCCCTTGCAGAGAACGTTCCAGGATAATTATAACATCACAAAAACACGTTGGCTCTTCTTTCTGAGAATAATGCTATCAGAGACAACATGTGTGGCTGAAAACACACTGGACTAGGATAGCAGAGACCTAGAGCTATACTCCAACCTGCCACAATTTAACAGATTTCTTCACTGGTAACTACATCAGTGGTGTCAAATGACTGTATCCCTATAAATTTTCAGGAAACAAAACATGACAAAATAAACACATATATGCACAAAAGTGTACACATAGACACACATATATACATTTACAAATACATGGGAATCGCTGCGTCAGGTAAGTAAAGATGATGGGACTACCTCTCACACACTCCACTACAGCTCATCTCTAAAACTCCTCTATAGAAACCCAAAGGTAGCTAAAAGCAATTTGAAGTAGCTAAGACTATTCTCAAATGTGTTACCCTGTGTGAGTTTTTTAACAAGAAAAAAAAAGCATTTAAATTTGACTTTTGATATGCCAACTACACTGTGTATATATCTAATCGTATTTTCTGGAAAAGAGTGTGGGGAAAATCTCTAAATTCCTTAGGACATTTTCATCTAGTTCTATTGATTTAATGTTTGTTAGAGGAATCACAAAATTTCACTGATTTATAAGAGGAAAATGAGTAGGAACACATACCAATTGAGACATAACTCTGAGTGTGAGTGAATTAGATACAGGATTCAATCTTTCTGATAAGGAAAAGAATTAAGAGAAAGTATAAAAATAGGCTTTAAAAAGAATAAAATTATTTGTAGTTAATGTCAACCTTTCTAGGAGAAGCAAAGTCAGATCTAACTCTCCCTTGGGTAAAGTCACCTCAGGGAGGGGGCTTATTATGGCATTTCATAAATGAGTCAATGAGTTTTCAGCAAGATGAAATCCCTTCACCTGAAGTTGGAGTCCTCTATCCCACCTGTGGACAGCTACAGTAAAGGCTATCTAAACAATGAGAATGCTTACAAGTTTAACAATTCTCAAATAATTAGAGAAAAATTAAGAAATTACAACACATTTCTTTTCAGAAAGGTAAAAACAATGTATTCTTTTTGGAATATTGGGGTGTCAAAGTGAATAGTTATGAAAAATCCACTGTTGATTATACACAAAGAACAAAAATCATGAGGCTGTCCTAGAAGTGTGAGACCCAAGAAATCTAACGTGCAGATTAAGAGAACAGTAAACACAATAACCGGATAAACCCAGATCATCTGGGGAAACTAAGTAATTACACTGTGATGGGAGATTTATGAAATTAGGAAGAGAAAGATGCAAATTTAGAATAATTTCATTAGCAAAAAGTAACTAATCCCCAAGGAAAAACACCAATTATATCCTTGGTTCTGTCATATTTGGGGCAAACTTAAATAAAGTAAATAATATGATATTCCAAAGGTGATTTAAGCAAACTTTCAACCTTTGCCTAGCTGTTTATCTTCTCATTAAACCAGCAAAGTTGTTTTTTTTAATAATTGAATGGCCCAGAGGAGGTTTATTACTATTTTTAGTATGTGAAAATCTGATTAAAATTATGCACTGTTACCTACTCAAGGCACATGCCTTATAATTACCAATTCATTAATTTATCCTCATTACTGTCATTCCCATTTTATGTGTAAAGAAACTAAGAGACAAAGGTTTCAGTTTCCTTGCTTAGTATAGCATATGGTATATGCAATGTCAAAAGGACGGTATTGCAGAAAAGGTAAAACATGAACTGTATACTGGAAAATGTGAAGGAGGAAGCCTTTTCTGGCAGATGGAGCTGCTTCTGGGTACGGAGAGACAAAGAGAGAAAAACAGAGAGAGTAAGATACATTTCAGAGACCCAGTGTTGTTGGAGAACAAATATGAAGGTGTAGCAGCAGGAAAGGCTTAGGGAGTTAGTCTGGTTCTGTGTCATGTAGTATCTTGAAGGCCAGACTTGGAAAGGTCTACTTTTCCCCTAGACCACTGAGGAAACATTAAAGGATTTTAAGCAAGGATATTTACATTTCCAAAATAATCTTTCTGATAAAAATGTTGAAAATAATTTGGAAGCCAACAATTCTAAAATTAGGGAATTCCATTACAGGATTCTTTCCTTTATTTTTTCCAGCTTCATTGAGATATAGATGACATATAAAATTATGTAGATTCAAGGTACACAAAGTGGTAAGTTGATACATCCCCATCACCTCACACAATTACTTTTGTATGCATGTGTGTATGTGTATGGTGAGAATATTTAAGATCTATTCTCTTAGCAGCTTTCAAGTATATAATATTATTATTGCTAACTAGAGTCACCATACTATACATTAAATCCCTAGAATTTATTCATTTTATAATTGGAAGTTTGTAGCTAATAACCAACATCTTCCCATTCCCCCAGCCCCTTGCAACCATCATTTGATTTTCTGTTTCTATGAGTTGGGCTCTTTCAAACTCCACATGTAAGTAAGATTACACATTGTTTTTCTCTTGACTTTTTTCACTTAGTGTCATGCTCTCATGATCCCACCACGTTCTTGCAAATTATAGGATTTACTTTTTTAGTGACTGAATATTACATTTTACACACACAAATGCCATTTTATTTATCCATTCATTCATCCACAAATGTAGGTTATTTCTATGTTTTGGCTATCATAAATAATGCAGGTGCACAGCTGGAGGGACTAGCCCCAAGCGCATACACGGCAGGTTTCAGCTGTAGGGATATAGGCTGGTATCCTATACTCAGATAACAGGCCATTCCTTCTGTGTGGCTGACACTGGTAGCCCCTTCCTTCTTCCTTGTTCCAAGTTATCTCTATACATCTCAAAATAAGGCTCTTCCCATAATCCAGGTATTACCAATTCCTGATTCAGGAAAGATGCAGAAAATGTAATAGCTCTGAAATATATGGAAGAAATGAAATCACTGGAATTTAGTAGCCATTTGGCACGGGTAAGAGGGAGAAGCCAAATATGGTTACTAAGAATATTATTTCTGTTACTAAGAATAACAGGAGTTCCACTGTGGCTCAGCGGGTTAAGAATTCAACATAGTGTCCATGAGGATGCAGGTTCAATCCCTGGCCTCCTTTAGTGGGTTAAGGATCCAGGGTTCCTGTAAACTACAGCATAGGTCACATATGTGGCTCATATCCAGTGTTGCTGTGGCCTAGGCCTGCAGATGCAGCTCCGTTTTGACCCCTAGCCTGGGAACTTCCATATACTGCAGTTTCGCCCTTAAAAAAAAAAAAAAAACTGCATACTGAAAAACCCCAAAAATGGTTCAGATTTTGTATGGAAAAAAATGATGCATTCAGATTTAGGCTCATAAGTTTGATAAGTGTTATTGGTTTAGCGGATGTCTTGCTGTTATTTTGTCAGCCTGTATAAACGATCTAGGAATTCAGAGCATGGCGGTGGTCGGTCATGCAGATTAGGTATTTCCTTTGTGACCCCTAACTGGGGGCTTTCAAATGGTAATCCAAAAACATAACAAGAACTACTCTAAAGTGCAGGCTTTCTGGAGTCTCAACTACATGGCTGGTGTGTTCATCAAGACCTCTCTGTTCTGCATGTTCAGAGCTCCAGTCTCTCCCAGTACTGTTCAACTAACAGAATCTGTTCAGCTCACAGCCCCCAGTAGCTTTTCTCTTCCAGGCCTCTTAGAATCTTCAAATATGCATAACAGTTCAGAGTTCATTCAAAGACTGGAGGTGTCCTTATATTAGTTTCTGGACTATTCTCTATGATAACTTGCCCTGAAAATTAAAGTTACCTCAGCAGCCCCAACTGATCTATGTCTTCCCTCATCTTGTGAGAGACTGCTGACCTCTACTTGAGCTCCCCTTCAAACCAAAGTTTGAAAAGTGCCTCCAGGCAAAAGCAGAGTAAATGTAGAGATTATTTTCTGTTCCTTTCACTTAAGGATCACAGTCCTTTTGTGAAATCTTGTCCAATGTATAAACAGTTGCTTTCTACATTTTTTTCTAGTTTCATAGTTCTTTATGGGAGAGAGTAAACCTATTATTTAGTCATATTCAGATTCCCATATAAAAATGTTAACAGATACTATTCAATTGACCTTCTCAAAAGCTCTATAGGGATTTAAGTGACCCAAGGGTACAATTGTTAAAATTCAAGAAAAGCATAGAGTTTTTACATCAAAAAAGTATAACTCGACAATCATTTCATTTTAATATTACTTTTTACTTTTAAAAAGTAATATAATTAAGTTTTTAACTCAAACATTTTCTTTGCATTTGTTGAAATACTGCAGGATGGATATATAAAGAAGGAGGTGTAGTACAGGTACTTTTCAAAGATACACAAGGTCTGTTTGGACAATATAAGGAAGTGACTTAGGATATGCATGAATGTGTGGTTGCTGATGAAGGAAGAATGAGATTAGGTTTCAAAACAGAATGCAATGTTTACTTGTAAAGGGATTAATTTTTCATCATGCCTCATTGCCAGAATGTTTTCTTTAATCTAGGGATAGTAGAACAGGCTGGATAAAACAAGCCATATAGAAGTCTGTGTCATTCCTGCGAATGGAGAGCAGAAAAAAATTACATAAGCATTTTTCAAAGCCTATTTTACAAAATACATGGAAAGTTTTTAGATATTCACAAAGAACTTGAGAAGCTTGAAGACGATGAGAAATTCTATGATGAAAAGCCCCGCTTAACTTGTTTTAATGTAGCATTTCACAAAATTGTTTAACCACAGAGAAAGATATCCAGCAATGTCAATTAATATGACCTGTATTGTGATCTAATTATTATGGCATTAATATAATGAGGAATCAACACACTGAGAAATCCTAAGTTCTATTACTTAGAAGTGCTTAAAGGGATTTTTTAGAGAGAAAAGAAAAGCCAGTGGACAACATGATGCAGTTTTTCCTGAGTCAAACTGATCAGTGAGATTACTGAAAGATCCTACCATAAAATAGTCTTTAAAACTAGAAAAATAATAAAGCCATTGACCCTGTAGCCAAACATCTCAAGAGGAGACCCACAAGAACTATGTTTAAGCAGATGGAAACACTGGTCATAGAGTAACTTATAAGTCAGTACATAACAGAGAAACTGAAGTCAGGATATATTATTTCAGTGATCAAAATACAAAGGTCAACAGAGAAAAAGACAAATTACAGCATCTGGGTGAGACAGAGCAGCATGCCTCTTACTCAGCAATGCTGCAAAGGTATATCTGTGCTAATGGAAAAGTCAGAAACAGGATAGTGAAAAGAAGAATGTAGTAGCAACATCAGCAGCCCAGTTAGGACCTTTTATTAAGAAAAAAATAGAATGGGGACTCAAGGGAATAAAGAAAAATTGTGATGAAATCCAACATTTGCTCAAGAAAACATTTCACAGCACACACTACAACGAGACACATTTCTACAGGCAGGAGGGGATGGCCATCCCGAAGAATACTAAGAGAATGAAAAAAAAGAGATTTTTCCTCCTAAGAACCTGTGGTTCCAAGAGTTTATCTATGCCTCATGAAAGGAGTAGCAATTAAACAGGTGACAAACCAATATCAATCACTTACAAGTGCAAATTATATGCAGGCCTGTACTGTTTAGCTATTAACTCAGATTATTCTATTTCATCCACTCATAACTTATTATTTATTGACCAATAATATGTAATTCTAATGTAATTCAAAGTTAGATTGTCTTTAAAATGGAAATGTTTGAACTTGATTAAAGTCAAGTCATGATCTTGGGCCTTGGGTGAAAACTACCCTTGACTATATCCAAGAGAGGAAAGTTAACCAGGTAACAAGACTGTACATACATACTTTCTTACCTACTACATATTTGTGTTTCATACTTTACCATCATTCAAACAGATGATAGTGTTGATCCATCTTCAATTAAGAATGGACTGAGAGGCATTTACAAGATGATTTTCTCATGCCAAGTTTTGGTTTTATACATGGGGAAAATGACATATATATTTATATAAATGATACATTTATCATTTATATAGTGATAATAAATAATTATAAATAACATAAATGATATATGTATATATCATTTCCCCCATTATAAAATATATTTACACACACATATATATATAAAATCTAGCTATACTGTTAAAACAGAGTCATATCCTAATTATCAGTGCAATGGCCTAAAATAACCATGGACCAACATGAGAGCTGTCCTTTTAAGGAAAAGCTACACTTTCTAGGAAATATTTGTTAATCTTTTGTTTTTCTTTGACTCTTTTTCAGTTATACTAGTATGAAATTAAGAAGGAAATGTTATGCTTGCATTTTTAAAAATTTCAATCTGGCTAAATGTATCTAAAATATTCATAAAATTAAGCTTTTTCAGGCTCAAAAAAAAAAAACATGGTTTCCTAAACTGTTTATATGAGTGACTCTAAGCTGATGGAGATATTTTGAGCACAAGGTGCAGCAGAATTTTAAATGACTTCCTCTTACTCCTCATCAGTGTCTATATGATTTCTAATCACTCCTCTACATATCAGCTGTGATGAGAATGAATCCAGGTGTGATGAACATGATGCTCTTATTATTCTGAAGGACGTTTATTTTTATTTATGCCATTGTGTGTAAGCTTCTCCAGCAATATTTAGAACAAACAGGCATACAAAGCTTCTAGGTCAAACCTTCTGCTAGTTTCATTCCTGGAGTGGGGGCAGAAATTCTTCCTGTTTGGATAAAGGTTTCCAATTGGAATAGGATGAGTGAGATCAGCACACTCATTCCCAAATTGCCCTTAGTCTGCTGTGGAATAAAGGAGTATTTTCTGAGTAGTGGTTGCATCTGAAGTTCTGTACCTCTCCAGAAAAACTGAAAAGAAGAAAATACATATTTCCCAGTGTCGACTTCTGTTAAAAGAAAAACTTTTCAAGCGCAGATGTCGATCCATAGATAGAGTTGTTATGGCAAGAGGAACTTTCCATAATTATAGGTAATCATGCAAACCCCTTGGAACACATATTCCATTTCATTTTTTGTTTCTGAGATTACAGTCTTGGGAAACGGGGTATTTTCACTTAGTGAGCAGATCTTCTGAAAAGCTTAGTCTAGGTTTTTTATTAGGCATATATTTGCTGACTATTTCCACAGGATAATAATTTTGAAGTTCAATTCATCCTCATGTCCGATGCTTCACATTTGTTGCTGTGCAAATAGGAAAAATAAACAAGAGCTAACAAAGAGAAACAAAGCTTAATGTTAGGAGCCCACTTGATCACAACCAGGAAATGGTTATATTTGGTTGGTACTTATTAAAGCTGCATATTTAAGTCTATTAAGATGCATTTCATTACCTCTGCCAAATGCAAATAGGCTTTCAACCTTTTCAGAGCAGCAGGATTTATTGTACAGTTCAAAGAATGATTGTATCTGCCTTCTGGGTTTGATGGAGTCTAATTTCATAATATATACACAAATAGGATTTGTTCTCGGAGTAACATCGGGACAATTTCAGAGCTGTAAGTCAGGTGCTTGATGAGCTTCTGAAAATATTTGTTTAGTATTCTGAATAATACATATAATTTACAGTGTTATCCTGAGATAACGAGGAAATGTTATTTCAAATAACAGCTTACTTAGTAAACATGAGTTCCAGGAGAGATACTACCCAGCTATCACGAGACAACATACATTCATTTTAGGTAAGCCCATATCTATAACTCATGTTCCAAGAAAATTATGAATATTGCTGTGAATTGGCTGACATTCTGCTCAAATAAGATTTCTCTAGCAGCTACAAAAATGTAAATGGATTAATGCAACTTAATTGCTTCGAAAATGCTTTATTGCATTGATAAAAATTATTTTGCACTTGAAGTGAAGCCAGGGGAAAAAAATTCTTAAAGGCCACCAGTAAAGTGTAATCAAAATACATTTGAAATAATTATAAAGTAAGCATTAAAATTATGTCCACTTTCATCAAAAGTTTTTATAAAAAATATTACTTACACATATATTCACTTGAATTCTTAAACTTTATCCTTTCAAAATTTAATTTATACTCTCACACAAAAAATAAAGTATACCTAAATGTTTTGGTACACTTTATTTCAACAGTTCACTTTGAAATTCAGATAGTTGATTTAAGTTTTTCTATTATTAAAAATACATTAATTACGAGTTCCCGTCATGGCTCAGCAGTTAACAAACCTGACTAGCATCCATGAGGATGTGGGTTCGATCCCTGGCCTCACTCAGTGGGTTAAGGATCCAGCATGGCCTGGAGCTGTGGTATAGGCCGGCAGCTACAGCCCCAATTCGTGTAGATAGCAGACGTGGCTCCAATTCGCATTGCTGTGGCTGTGGTGTAGGCTGGAGGCTACAGCTCCAATTGGACCCTTAGTCTAGAAGCCTCCATATGCCATGTTTGTGGCACAAAAAGACAAAAAAAAAAACATTAATCATCATAAATGAATTTTCTATTTTTTATGCTCAACAAATTTTTATGAATTTACAAGATTTGGGGGTATAAATATAATTCCAATTAGCTGTTTATCTATTTGCTTCTTAGTTATTGTTACCAGGATGATAAAACATGCAAACATATTATTTCTGTCTCTTGTCGCTCTTTATATACTATATGTATGTAAATGATATATATCATTATGGATATTTTATAATATATATGTAAATTTTAAAATAAAATAGTATATATAGTAGTTATAATAATCACAATAAACAAATATTTTTTAACCTATACATCTATACATCTTAGAACAATGTCTTGTGGAGTCTTGGAGAAATGAGAAATGAGACAAAATTTGTTGCATTATTACAGTTACGTTTCCCTTTCATTTTTTTAGTAAATAATTCTTTTCTTGACAAGTCTTATAAGAATGGCAGAGAAGTTTGGATATAATGAAATTAATCTAGATAACCAAAAGAAAAACAGAAAGTTAAAAAATTTCAGAAAACACATTTTGTTAATTAAGGCACAATTCTAAATCCAGTGCTTTTTAGTGATAATTCATTGTTTATAAAAGTACTAAATATATTAAAAATACATGACCATATTAAATTCTCCCAGAAATTAAAGTTTTATTTCTCCATTTCATGTGTGTGAGCTCCATCAATTTTATTTATCGTTTAGGAAAACCAGAAGGTATTCCAAGTTTGGGTTCTTTGTTTACCATTCAGATGTGTGTCAATATTAAATAAAATAGATTTCAAAGAAATAAAGGAAATGATGAGGGAACTTTGTAATGAATAAAGAGTATGAAAAATACAAAGCATCAATGAGATATAGTAGCATGGTGCTAAAGTTTTCATAAGCACACACACACACACACACACACACACACACACTCCCCATTACCACCACCACCGCCACAACTAAATGAGGCCAATGTCCTCCTTTCTCTGACCTCCAGTGTAAATGCCTCATTCACATCAAGTAAGAAAGCCAAGTTCATTAAGAGTACGCCTAGCAAAAGTTGAAAAATGAAATAGATCACCTACATTTACCTCCCAACAGCAATTCTCATATCCTTAAATAGCCCCTTTCTCTCCATTCCCACTCTAATTGAGCCCCATCAACTCAAATACTATCATATTTGCCACTACATGCCCTCATTTCTCATCATCACCACCCATGGTATTTGGCGTAAAGATTAAAAAATATTTTCCAGGAGTTCCCGTTGTGGCGCAGCAGAAACGAATCCAACTAGTAACCATGAGGTTGTGGGTTTGATCCCCGGCCTCCCTCAGAGGGTTAAGGATCTGGCATTGTTGTGAGCTGTGGTGTAGGTCACAGATGCAGCTCGGACCCTGTGTTGCTGTGGCTGTGGTGTAGGCCGGCAGCTGTAGCTCCAATTCAACCCCTAGCCTGGGAACCTCCATATGCTGTGGGTGTGGCCTTAAAAAGCAAAAAAAAATAATAATAATAATTAATTAATTAATTAATTTAAAAAAAATCCCGTAAGAGAACAGTCCTTGGATATTGATGTCTGTCCACTTTGCATGTATTCTTCTTGTTGAATGACAGGTAGGCAAGATTGAGGAAGGTTCATTTCTTTTTAGTTTCTAAACCTGCTTCAGGCTTTAACATTCTGGAAGATACAATGCCTAAATTTCTCCTCCAACATGCTCCAATCTCCAATCAGAAAACAAGCAAACAAATATCTTTTCTTAAAACGCACACCAGTTAAATGAAAATTATTTCAAATATTTGAAAATGGTTGTTGCACTATTTGAGTTTCATCACTGACCAAGCAAAATGTGTTTGTCATTCATTCCACCAGTATGTGCCAAGTACAATCTATAGTCTCAGTATGCAGCAGGAAAGATATAAGAAGATCTATACTTTTACCCAACATAATTTTCATGGGGGGTAAGGGAGAGACAATTTATTAGAAAATAAATAAACAAGTTAATTTCATCCTCCCTAGCCTCATTTACCCACTGTAAAATTACTCGTCAATTCACCCAGTCATTGAAGATTTATTTAAAATCTATAGTGTGTTGGCACTATTCCAGTACTAGTGAAAAAACACAAAACTCCCAGTTCTCATGCACATACATTCTAATGAGAGAAGATAGATAATAACCTAACTAAGCAGGTAAAACACATATTATGTTAGATGTCAAAATACACCACAAAGAGAAAATGGCCAAGGATAGAGCAAAAGAAGTTTACAACAAAGAAAGCAGGGTATCAGGTTTCAATTTAAACTTGGGTAACCAAGAAATTACTCTCTGTGAATGTGTTAGGTGAGCAGAATTCTGAAGGAGGTGAGGGCGCAGCACCTGGGAATCGCTTGGCGGAAATGAATTACTGGTACTTGGCTTGTTCCAAGAATAGTTCAAAAACCCAGCATGATGAGACTGAGAAATGAAAGAGAATCATAAAGGAAGGTAAGAGAGATATGACCATGGTTTGCAAGGAGTAAACTGATGGTTTTTAAACCTTGTAGACCATTCTAAGGACTTTGATTTTTAATCTGAAATGAGAAGCCAATGTGCACTGTGAGTGACAGATTTCACATGATCTGATATGTTTTAACAGGAAAGAGGCAAGACCAATTAGGATGCTACTGCAATTAGTTGGGATGAAGGATGAACATGAGATATTACTGTTATTCCACCAAGAGTATAGTACTGAAGGCAAAGAAGAATGGTTGGATTTTGAAGGTAGAGCCTATAGGCTACACTGGTGATTTGGATTGGGTGTATGAAAGAGAAGAATTAAGGATGACCTCAAGCTTATTAGCCTGGGCCACAGAAAGAATGGAGTTGCCATTAACTAAGTGGGGGATTCAGGGGAAGATTGACTTTGGAGGAAAGGTCAAGAGTTCAGTTGTAGATTTATAGTTTTAAGATGCTTACTAAACATCTAGGATATCTAAATGTGGAGATAATTAAGAAATATGGAGCTCAGGGGAGAGCTCCACATTGGAGGTACACATTGGGAAGCTATGACATTTAAAATTATAAGAACGAATAAGAGGAGTTCCCATTGTGGCTCAGCAGAACCATGAGGTTGTGGGTTCGATCCCTGGCCTCGCTCAGTGGGTTAAGGATCCAGTGTTGCCGTGACCTGTGGTGTAGGTTGCAGACACGGCTCAGATCTGGCATTGCTGTGGCTCTGGCGTAGGCCAGCAGCTATAGCTCCGATTAGACTCCTAGCCTGGGAACCTCCATATGCCATTGGTGCAGCCCTAAAAAAAAAAAAAAAAAAAGAATGAATAGGAAAAGTATGATAGTCTCATTCAACTACACCTTAGGGTATTGCTTAGGGTCTCAGACATTTACACTGGACCTAACACAAGGAAAGCCTTTAATAAATGTTATCTGTGATTTGGGATTCCGCTTTATATGCAACTACTTTTTATATTCATGATTTCCATAGCAGTTAGTATCTACCAGAAACTACAGTGTCAAGTCCGACTAAAATGAGCTACTAACCCTGTTACTGTAATTGAGATCATACATCACAGATCACACAAGGTTTGGAATATTGGTAGAAATAAAAAACAACATCCCTAGAATAGCATGAGGATGAAACATTGTTTATAGATGGTGGCTCTATGGATACATCCTTCTGATAAGAAATAAGAAAAAATGAAATGTGCGAATCAGATTAAAACTCCCTGCACCCCACCAAAAAGATAGTTTTATGCTGCCTTGCTGCGTGGTAATTTAGACTCAAAAGCAACTCAGAAACAACTTCACTGGTATGGAAAAGACATGAAAATTAAACCTGGCCATATTCTGGACTATCAGATATAGAAAAGTATGTTGGGAGTGTGCTTTGTTACTTTTTATTTGCATATACTTTTCATTTGAGGAATTCTTCTATTAGAAAGGATAAGACAGACTTAAGCATTTTCCAGTTATTTCAAAATATGACCTTTTTAAATATTGTCTTGAATCATAACCCTGTTGAGCTATACTTAAAAAAATAAGAGTGGATATTATAAGAGTAACATGTGTTCCCATAATCACATTATATTGATCTTAAAGAATGGGCTTTATGGGCAGCAACTGCTTAAGAGTGATTTAAGTCCCATTCCCAAGGAAATACGAATAGAATCTGTGGTAACATTTACCGATCTTTTCACATTTTTGCCCATATGGCAGAGCAAATTATTCACACTCAAAAACACATTTTAAAATCAATATCAATAGTTTTTTTTATTAGTTTTCTTATTTTGAATCATGGCTAAATTATAGAGCAAACTGAAAAGGAACATTTTTTTGTTCAGTTGTTATGTTTCTATACAAGTTTCAAGATGCAAAGTATAAACACAAAGTGAGTGATTATGAACAAACCTTTATGGACCATTGCTCTATCAGCATACTTGCACAAAAAAATTCATTAACAAACATAACTGAGAGTATTAAACGTTACGAACATGTTACAAAGGCACTTCTACCTTAACAGATATTGAAAAGCTGCATCTATTATGTCACCTAGTGGATAAAAAGAATATAGCAAGACTACTCCCTATGTGTGGGGTGGGCAGCAAAGTCAGATCTTGTTGAGTGTCTTTCAGAACCTAACCAAAAAGTTTGTAGAAGCAACTAGACAGTAGGATAAAGTGGCTTCTTGTTCTCAGGAGAAGCAGGTCATTATTCAAACACAAAGTTACCTACAGTATTGAGATAGAGAAAAATTACACAAGTGTTTATGTTTTTCATAAAAACCAACCCAAGTCCCATCCAAAGAGAAATGTGGTATCCATATTAACAGAAGACATTCTGCCCAAGCCATTGCTAATTTTATTTCTATATGAGCTGACCCAGTGAGTATATCATTTTTACTTTCAACAAATAAATAGTTATCATTTCCCTAAAAATGAGGAATTTTTAATAAGGCCAGATTGTAATACAGCGAAATCATATACAAACATGTGTTTTAGAGGATTCAAAAAACCAGCTAGTAAGAGAATTTTTATATTATTCAAAAACCCAATTACTACCAGGAACAAATGTGACTGAAATACTTTGCCACAAAGAGAAGAAGGTACCTGATCAATGTCAAATATAAACTTAATTGATAGTCACAATTTTAAACCCCAAGGTTGAACAACTCATTAAAGATTTATATTTATATTGAGCACATTTTTAAAAATTGAGGTATAACTGACTACAACATTATATTAGTTTCAGGTATGCAACATAAGGATTTGATATTTATACATATTGCAAAATGATCACCATACTAAGTCTACTTATTATTAACATCAGTCACCATACACAGTAAAAGATCTTTTTTCTTATGACAAGAACGTTGAGCACATTTTTAATAGCACTTGACTCCGTGAATGTTGAATCCTATGCTTTCCAAGGGAAGTATGTGACCCAGATTTGGAGCTTACGACTTGTATAACACAATCCTCAGAACTGACAGATACATTATGCAGTTTTATTTTTCTTTTTAAATTTAAAAAAAATTACCTGTTGTTAGAGTAGTTTTACTTACCAAAAACTTAAGAAAAAAGAAAAAAAAAACCCTCACATATTTTTACAGTGCCAAAAGAAGCCCGTATTCTCATCAATTTGTATGAACTTTTCTCTTCACCCCAATAATGAATAGTTATGCGGCAGAAAAGCAGACATGAAATCTGTCAACAATTTTAACATGATTAGTTAAGGAGAACTGCTGCTAGTTCCCCTTACACTGATCTGAAGCATTAACAGTTAGTTTAGGCAAGCTTGTCAACTAGGTCATCTGCCTTGGGCATGAACCTGGCATACAGCATTTTTGATAATCCTTTACTTGATTCCAAATGTCAAGCAACTCTAATGCTATTTTTCTTAGGTGTCAGTGTAATTGCCCCTGACTAGGAAGTGACTTAGTTTCTTGGTGTTCCACATATCTGTAGCTTCTTGCTCAAGGGACTTGTCCCAGGCTTCACGCATGTCATGTTCCATTAGCTATGGTTAACCAGGAGTAGACTTAAATAGCCTATTTTCCCTACAAATAGAAAAGGTTAAAGAACTGAATTTTCAATTAGTCATAAAGATTTTTCATGTAGGTGGTTATGTGTGAGGGCTTTTGTACCTGTTGTTTCTTCCCTCAATCTTCATTGATAAAAACAGGCAAATGGTAGTGATAAGCACTTCAATGTTATCATAGGCCCAGGATCCCCAGTTAGCCAGCAACAAGACTTCTGATTTTTCAATACTAAATAAAGCCTAAAAGATACTGCTATAAGCATGGACCAAAAATTAATACCAAAGAAATAATCTGGAGACATCATAATATTACATTTATGTAGATCCTAATCATGGCATGTTTGTAATAGTAATGAATAGAAAATAATTATCAAAGACCTGTTAAATATTTAAAATATGAGAAAGGTCTAAATTCATTTAAATATAAAAATAGTGATAATATATGATTAAGTGAATAAGTAAATAACAAAAAGCATGTACCATATGATTTTATTTGGAGAAGAAGGTTATATATTCATAATTGGGTATGTAAACATAAAAAACTATGACAAGGATATAACAGTAAAAATGAAAGTGGGTTGCTATTCCTAGATAACAGAATTTTTAGGTACTTTTTTTTCTTTACTATTTGTTATATTGATAAAATTGTGGCATATCCATACAATGAAATACTATTTGAGTAGGAAGAAACTAATAATACATGAAAAAGAATGAATTAATCTCAAAATAAGTATGCTAACCACTATAGGAGTCAACCTAATTTACCCATTTATAAATCGGTAACCAAAGGCATACATAAGAGGCGAGTCATCTAGTTTCAGTGAAAATGAAAATTGTTAGTTTCCTTTCTAACTGCAAAATTTCTCTCATGAGAATAGGATGCTATATGCTGAGCTAGGCTGGAAAAATCTAGAACAAAATTAATACTCCTTCACAGTCAATATGAGTACTTCTATTAGCTGTGAACTTCCTAAATGACTCCAAAAGTATGTTTGTTATGGTTCAATGCTCCCTGATTTCAAACTACACTACAAAGCTACAGCAATCAAAGTAGTGTAGTACTGGCACAAAAACATAAAACAAAGACACAAATCAATGGAGTAAAATAGCCCAGAAATAAACCCACACTTATTTGTTCAACTAATCTACAACAAAAGAGGCAAGAATATACAATGGAGAAAAGACAGCCTCTACAATAAATGGTGTTAGGAAAACTGGACAGCTATATGCAAAAGAATCAAATTGAAATACTTTCTCACACCATATAAAAAATAAACTCAAAATAGAATTAAAGTCCTAAATACAAGACCTAAAACCATGGAACTCTTAGAAGAAAAGACAGCCAATATACTCTTTGATATTGGTTTTAGCAATATAATTTTGGATATGCCTCCTCAGGCAAGGGGAACAAAAACAAAAACAAAGGCAACTAAAACAAAATAAAAGTTTTTGCATACAAAGAAAAATTATCAACAAGGCAAAAAAAAAAGAGACCAGGCTACCTACTGAATGGGAAAAGATATTTGCAAATGAAATATCTGATAAGGGTTAATATTCAAAATAAACAAAAACCTCATAAAACTCAAAAAAAAAAAAAAAGGAAAAACTCTATAGGTGGAGGACCTGAGTAGATATTTTTTCCAAAGAAGATGTAAGAATGGCCAAGGGGCATGCAAAAGGTGCTCAATATCACGAACATCAGGGAAATGCAAATCAAAACCACTATGAGGTATCACCTCACATCTGTGAGGATGGCCATCATCAAGAAGAAACACCCAGTTGGTGAGGATGTAGAAAACAGGGAATCCTAATGCACCATTAGTGGGAATGTAAACTGAATCAGAAAACAGCACTCGGGTTTCCTCACAAAATTAAAAAATAGAAAACTAGGACTACTATATCATCCACCAATTCCACTTTTGGGTATTTTTGCAAAGAAAACAAAAACACTAATTCAAAAAGGTAAATGTACCCTTATATCCACTGCAGCATTATTCACAACAGCCAAGATATGGAAACAACTTAAGTGTCCACTGATAGATGAATGGATAAAAATGTGATATATATATATGCATGATATATGTGTGATACACACACACATGCACACACAATAGATTATTACTCATAAAAAAGAATTAAATCTTGCCCTTTGTAACAGCATGGATAAGACTTGGAAAGTTTTATGCAAGTGAAATAAGTCATGTGTAAAAAGATTACTTAGATTTCTTATTTTGGGGGGTGGAGGAAGGGGAATTGGATGAAAGAAGTTGATAAGAATTTCTCTTCCTGTTACAGAGAGGGAATCTTTCTCATGGGGAAACTGTATGATCTGCTGTTAGATAGAAAGGGGGCAGTCAGAGGTCCCTTCCTGTATCTGCTCTTTCTTAAATGCATTCAGCTTAAAAATTAATATGCCAAAGAGTGTGACGTGTTCTGAACCCCTTCAGTATAAAAATACCTGAAAAGCACACAAAAAATTAGCAGTAGGATTAAAAATGGAGAATCAATTTAAATATGATTAGAATCACATTTAATTTGAATTACATACCTATGCAATAAAAACTCATCATTCTCCAGTATTTCTCCTCTTCCTGCTCCTTTACCCAGTTCTTATAAGGCTTACAGGAGGCCAGCTAAAGATGACATTTCCCAGCTTCTCTTGCAACCAAGTAGGATCATGTGACTAAGTTTTTAAGATGAAAAGTGAGCAGAAATCAGGCATGCCATTGCCTGGGTATTTTCTTATACAAAATTGCTTGTTTCGTATCCTGATCTCTTCCCCTTCCAACAGGCTGTGGGATGGCCTTTAGCCAGCTTTGGCCATGCAATGAGGATAGCACTGCAGTGACAGTATGCTATGAAGCTGAACTGAGCACTATGGAGCTGGGCATCTGCTTTTTATCTTCTTCAAGTCATTTGGAACTGTTGTTCCCTGAGAGAGAAATAAACACCTGTCTTTTGTGAGCTCTTACATTTTGAAATATTTTACAGCATCTTGGCCTATTCCCAATCAAAACCAACAAGCATATATTGTGTTTTAAATATAGTCTAAAATTTTAAAGTTCAAGATCAGTGAAACAAGCATATTTTAAATTAAGATAAACTGTCAGTGCCATTACCTATTTACCCAACGTGCATATTTCCATAATATTTGAAACTTCTATTTTAGAATGGCATAGCAATTTTGTTGATTTTTATAACACTTAACAGTTTAACTCCCAAACTGTTCCAAATATAATTATGTAAAAAAAAAATTGACCCATGGTAAGTCCAAAGGAAAAGACTAATTCTTTTCATTTTATTTCAGAGATTTGTTTTGATATTCACTTTTCTTCATTTTCCAAGACAACCCTCTCACAGGACTGTATTTCATTTTGACAGCTATGATACTGTCACTTGTTTACTTCTCATCAGATAATAGACTTTGGTATCTGATTAGCTTTACTCTATTCTTGAAAGGAAAATGTCATCCTCAGGCTAACATATCTTACTGATAGTTGTCAGTAAAATAACCTTTGGCACCTTCTCAATATTATAACAACTTCCACAAAATATATTGCAAAAGAGGCTAGCTGGATTCAAAAGTGACATTCATAATTTGAATTAAACGTTCCCAATAATTACAGCTTATAAATCTATAAAATTCTTAATTTTCAGGAAATGAGCATGGCTTGTGAATGAACTCAATTATCAAGCAATACAAAAGCTCTCATATTTTGTGTCACTATCAAAATGATTAGTGTAGTGTCATTTACTTCCACACTATTCTTCCAAAGCACAAAATATTTTCTAACCTGAAACTTCTGTACAGTGATTTCAGAGTTTTAATATCAACATTTAAAAACAGAGAATTGACTGTTTTTAAAACTCAATATTCCATAATTAATTAGATGATTAATATAATTACTCTTATATTCATATATGTTTACTTATAGGGGATTCTACATCTAAATTTTTTCCTGAAAGTATTTACATTGAACATTTCTATTTTCATTGCAAATTTTACCATAAACGTACATATTTATGAGAGTTTTTATTGTAAAAATGAAACAAGAAATCTCGTATTAATGGGCTGGTACAGGGGATGGAATCATTTAAAGTTTAAATTACCCCATCTGGTCCCTACAATCCATTTTGGGCTTTTTGAGATTACTGGTATTGAGTTTATTTTGGTACACTCATAAGAAATTTTTTAAAAGCCTGACAAGTAAATATCCACCAAAGAAAGGGAAAGCCTAGTATGTGTTATGCAAAACATAGATGAAGGCTGTTGCACAATGTTAAAATTTAGACGATGCCCAGAACCAAGGTATGGTCAGTGGGGATGAAAGAGAAGATGCAGAAATGAGAAACAATGAGAAATAAAATCTGTAATAATTGATAACTTACTGAATATGGGCAATGAGATTAAAAACAGGTCAAGGAAGGCTCTAAGGTCTAAAGTCTGGAAGACTTAGATAATGGGAGAAAGTAAAATACGCATTTGATGAATGAAAGTAAATGCCATGTCTACCTTGGTTCAAAATAAAGTGGGCAGGCATAGCAGGACTATTGTAGGAGTTCAGTAAATTTAGAGATATTGTCAATCATAATCGACATTCGAATTCTTATGTTTAATTTACTTGGAATCATTCTTATAGAAGGCATGTCAAAGACCCCTACTTTGAGGTAAGCCTGTTTTTCTGTTAAAATTAATAGCTGCAGGGAGTTCCCATCCTAGCTCAGCGGAAACAAATCTGACTAGTATCTGTGAGGACACAGGTTCAATCCCTGGCCTTGCTCAGTGGGTTAAGGATCCAGTGTTGCCATGAGCTGTGGTGTAGGTTGCAGATCTGGCATTACTGTGGCTGTGATAGGCCAGCGGGTACAGCTCCGATTTGACCCCTAGCCTGGGAACCTCCATATGCCATGGGTATGGCCCTAAAAAGACAAAAAGACAAAAAAAAAAAAAAAAAAAAAAAAAGCTGCAGAAAAAGAGGGAGGGAAGAAAAAAATAAGCATTTAACATCAATTTTGGAAAGCTATTTCCAGTAAGAGATTTAAGAAAGTTGCAAGTCAACAAATATTTACTACAACATTTAGTGCTGGAGTTTGGGCTGGAGTTCTCCTCAAGGGGAAATGATAATTACTGAAGAACTCTAATAGAGTGGAGATAAAGTCAATTGTTATAAGAAAAGTAACAACACTGAAACACTGCTTTCAAACAAAATTTAGATCACTTTTATTTAGAGATACACAGAAAAAAATAATTGGATCATATAGTATTTGTCAGGAAAATTATGCTCTGCTGTTTACCCAACAGAGATCCACTGTTTTGAGTAATTAAAATGTTTGTCACTGATCTATGAAGACATAAGTACAGAGATTCAAAGATTTTAGAAATTTTACAACCATTCGAAAATGTGTTTTGAATATAACAATAAAAACTTTGGCTTGCATTTTTATAAACATTTTCATATTTATTTCATATGTCTAGCAATTTCTGTTTTTATATTGCAATATTGGACTATGACTGAATAGAAACTTTCCAAAAAACTGGTCCTTCATCACAGAGGTTGAGAAGCACTATATTAGAGGATGGGTAACATTTCTACATAAACATGGAGGGTATTCCATAGTTTTTGCAAAAAAAAAAAAAAAAAAAAAAGCATTTCACAAGTTCTAAGGTCAGAAAGTAGTCTAGTTTCACTGAAGTACATGTGTATAAAAATTTAAAAGTAGAGAAGGCCGTGTGTTAACTTTAGGTTATATCCTAAGTCTTGAATGCTACAGTTTAATTAAAGAGGACTTTCCCAAGGTTACACTTATTGAATGTTCATTTGATTAAGCATTAAGATCAGGCTGATGGTAAACACAAGACAACTGCATTATATTATTTTTCTCTTAAAGGCACCTGGATACCCTGGTTTCATTAAAAACATATTTATTTTCAAGCCACTCTCCAAAGTTATCCTTTGTTCATTTTGTCCCTTTGGGTGAGGTACCTATACTTCCTTTTGGAGAACAGCTTTTTTTTTTTTGGTCTTTTGTCCTTTTTAGGGCCACACCCTCAGCATATGGAGGTTACCAGGCTAGGAGTATAATCAGAGCCACAGCTGTCAGCCTACACCACAGCCACAGCAACGCCAGATCCGAGTCACATCTGTGAACTACACCACAGCTCAGGGCAACGCCAGATCCTTAACCCACTGAGCGAGGCCAGGGATCAAACCTGCAACCTCATGGTTCCTAGTCAGATTCCTTCCACTGAGCCATGATGGGAACTCCGGAGAACAGCGTTTTTAATCACAAAATCCTCTTAGTACTAATTTTAAAAAAAGAATCCCCTGTATTGACGCCAATAAGGGATAATTTTTTAAAGTTATAGTAAAACGTGCATAGAAATCTAAAATGAACACATGCCAAATATTTTATTTATCTCATTAATTAATCAGAGAGCCAATAATGTTACAACTGGTTCAAAGGAGAATTCAAATAATTTACACATATAAAGGCAATCATGAATGCTGAAATAAATTTTCAGATATATGTAAATCTAATTATTACCTATAGGCAATAATCAGTTGCATTCTGTTGGACAATATTCATTTTCATTTCTATAGATAAGAATTACTTGCATTACTAAATAGCTCACAAAGGATGAAAGGATCAGAACCAGATAGAATCAGGTAACCAGAAAAGGTGCTCTACTCAGAAGAATAAGTAATTTTTAGTCTTTGTTCATTTCAATGCCCTTGGCCATTTCCCCCTACAATCCTATAAACCGAAACCTATTTTTATATGTGGTGTTTCAGTGTCATCGTTATTATTATTTTCTCAATTTATCATAAAGTAAGAAGAGGAAACAGTCCAGCTTCCTTAAAAGTAGGGTTTCAAATCAACTGCTTCTCAAAAAGTTTAGCTGCCAGGCATTTGAGAAAGGGATGCATTAGATTCAAGTAGCCATGTGCTGTTTGTTCAGGTTTCTTCCAATTCTCCATACGAAAGATTCATTTGTTTTTAATCCACCTCCGTTTACTGGCACTGAAAAGATCATGTTTGTTTCAGCAAATCGGCTTGACAGCCTGTGGTTTACAAGAAAAAATTGATAGACGCTTGGTTAAAACATGGTAGTAGGGTATGGAGTGACTACATAGCATCTGGGATTAATAAATGGACGTGTCAGCAAGCAGTGGGATGTTTCAGCATCAAATGGCTCCTATAGAGGAGACCCATACCTTACTTAGCATGTCTACTCTACCTTATACTGTCGACTCTAAATCCCAGACTGAACACAGCCTCAGGTTGATTGGTACTCTCTGAACAGGAGCCAGTCATTTCCAAAGGACCCTATTAGGCAGGCATGAATGCTTCCTAGAAACTTGAAAGGGATATCCCAAGCCTGAGGGGCTTTCCTGTTTATTCCTTTGAGGCATCTTGGTTGATTAAGTTTGAGGGTCTTGTGTGAAGGGTTATGGGGTGTCCATATGGTGAGACTAGCCACACCATACTTGTGATTAAGCTCCCCAGGGCTCTCAACTCAAAACCCTGCACTTGTATTCACCTCACTTAAAACTGTATGAAAGCCAAAATCCCTGAGGTCACATTGGCTTCTACTGAAATTTGTCTTCGCTGACAAAAATGTATCTTCTTTAAGAGAGGCCTATATCCTCCCACCTATCTCCCCTCTGGAAAATTGTCTAGCTGTGGATCAGACCTCATGTGTTATCCTTCTGATAGCCAAGATAAATCTGACTCTCTGTGTACAATCACTCTGATGCAAATAATTGCATGCTTGGCTTAGTAGTGGGTGCCAGCCACAAATGTGATAATTTCTTCTTCCCACAGCCTCACATAAAGAGGTAATTTGTTCCATGCCCCCAGCAACAGGTGAATGGCACAAAACATGAGCAATGCCTGCCTAGAGAAAAAGGCACGTTTTATAGAAAAAATGGGTGACAGAGAAATGATCCATATGCACAATCACTAAATTTGCATTAATCATTTTGGGATGGATGCTCCCATTGTATGAGTCTTGGGAAATTTGGCAGAGGAAAACTGTTGCCTAGAGAATAAAAACAGCTTTATTCTTGCCATCATAAGCCTGAGCTCTGGGGGATTCAGTTCCCTTGCCAGCTTTTTGAAACTCCAGCCCAAGGCACTAGAGTGTCACTTAAAGCCCTCCAATTCTTAATCAAATTCCAAGTTTTTTCTTTTTCCAATACTTAGGTTTCATTTGCTCTCAAACAACAGGATCAAATAAGCTTGCCTTTCCCATGGCAATTATGGGCTATTCCTTTACTAGTATGAGAAAAAATTAAAAAGTATCCCACAGGTAAATGTTTAGAAGATGATACACAGCTACTAGTCTAAAAATAATGATTTCAGGCTTTTTACAAACCATTAATTCTACTTTATATACTGTCAGGAAGAAATGGTCACTCACTCACGTGTCACTGAAACCAAGGCTTAAGCCATAGGTGAAAATGAAAGAAAATCTATGCCAGGAAGGTTGTACAAGAAAACTATACATTTCCAGCTGCACTACAAATACAGATAAACTAAATATTTAAAGGCCTGGAAGAAAACAAATCAAAACATAATAGATGGTGAATCAGGGAACCAACAAGTATTTATATATTTTTATGAATATATGGTTAGCTTTTTGTTCTATTTCATGCCCACAAACTCGGACTATCACTTTAGAACAGCTGCTCTCAATCACTCTCACAACCACTAAAGCTTCTTAATGTTGCATTATGATCACCCCCTACACACATACCCCTTTGAGATTTCTCTAGTCTCGACCTCCTATATCTGCTTATACCATCTTTGTGAGCGCAGCCATAAAAAATATCTACTGTACCAGTTCTTGTTCCAGAGGCATGCGCTTGAAACAAATATTTTAAATTAATCTCTTTGCTACTGAGGCTACTCTCACTTGCAAAATGGATGTTGGTTCTCCTCTGTGGTGTCTGCAGATGACATCTGGAGCAGGCCAGGGGGATGTGGAATGTACCTACAGCATCTGTTACCCCTTTCAACTCCAGTGTGTTCTGTCTGTACATTCCCATCTTCCAAAGCTTTTTTTTTTTTTTTTTCCCTCTCTGTGAAACTATACAAAACAAGCAACATGCCCTCATGAAAAGAGTTGGGGAGAGGGGAAATACCAGTATTTTATAGGAAATAATGAACTGCTTATCATCTGTGGTAGGCAGAAAAATGGCCCCAAGTCAACCTAATTGTCAAAGCAGAGGCCCACAGACAAGGGAACCCCAATGAAATCAGCAAAGCTGCTGACCCAGAGGAGGACACAGGTAGGCAACAGGACCCAGGCAAAACCAGAGTTGCCTAGCTAAGCCTCATCTATACTGCCAAACTGAAAAATCATGATCTAACTAAATGCACACACTTTCAAGTAACTAAATATCAGGGTGACTTTTCGTACAGTAATAGCTAATACCACACTTGTGCCTCCACCATCTGACTTCACAGAAAGAGTGTGCAATGCCTGACTACTTGCATGCCAAGACTCTTGAGGCATGGATTCTATCACAAGCAAACTCTGTAACCTCTGTCAACTCATTTAGCTCTGAAACTTTTCATCTGCAAAATGAGAAGTTGCTATTGTGTAATACAATACCATATCTAGCTTTATGAATCCATCAAGGATAAAAAGAGAAAGAATTTCAAGATATTCCTTCCATTAAGACAAACAAACAAAGAAAGAGCATGGCTGGTATGTGACTCTCAGATTACCACTTGTATTTTACTGGGAGAATCAATTTTAACAATTCTGACAACAAAATTAAGCCCTGAGTTGAATATACATATTCATTTCATACCTCCTCTTCTCATTCATACAAGACCACAGGAGAAGAAACTGAAGGATACAGTCCAGTAACAATAAAAACAGACAGTAAACAATAGAAAGGCTTATTTGAATTACCAAGCTTTAAGTCCCATTACTACCCCCTAATCAAAAAATAACACACTGCTCTCTATTTCTATATAACTTAGTGACTTTGCTTTTGTATTGAAAAAAGTCTAGAAAGCAGCTCTTTGCTCTGTGAAATAGAGCCAGTCACCACAACAAAACTGAATATTTACTTTAATTGTAAAACAGAATTGTGTGTGTGTAGTATCAAGTTATTTCCCAATTCTAAATTCACCCTCCTTATGGATAGGAATAATAAAAATAAATAAATAATAAAGTGATACATAAATAAATAAATAAATCCACCCTCCTTAACTCTTTGTGATGTCAAAGTTGGACTGTTTAACATTTTCCTGCACCAACTGGCACAATGTCAGGTTTTGTCAATAGATGGAGCTGAAGGGATGCTGCAAGCCCAAAAGAGAATAAGAAGCTCCTCTTCCAGATTCAGGAGGTCCTTATGCTGCAGCTTCTAGCAGAGGAGTATGCAGGAGGCCACTGGCAGTAATTCTGACAAGTTGGACTTGCTCCTATTGTGTCAGCTCAGTCCATGAACACTGAAGCAAGTTTCTCTGCCCCCAGCTGGCTGCTTTCTGTGGAAAGACTCAAGCTCTTAGCATTTCTATTAATTATGCTACATGATAAACAACATGTACGAGAATGTCATTTTGATCCTTTTTGACTAGCAGTCAACATTTTTTTTTCTTTTTAGAGCCACACAGCCGGCATATGGAAGCTTACAGCCTAGGTGTTAAATCAGAGCTGCAGCTCCTGGCCCTCGCCACAACCACAGCAACAGGAATGTGGGATCCGAGCTGTATCTGTGACCTATACCACAGCTCATGGCAATTCCATATCCTTAACCCACTAAGCAAGGCCATGGATCAAACCCGCATCCTCATGGATACTAGTCAGATTTGTAACCCACTGAGCCACAATGGAAACTCCCAGGAGTCAATTGCTTTTATGTCAAAAATTACCATATAAAAATTCATGAGTTAACAATTCATGTATCATTTCTTGAGTTTCAGATGTAAGATTTCTCAGTCCTCAAATTGGGAAGCATAACTATACTATCAAATAATAAGCAAATGAAGAGAGCTACATCCAGACTGACTTTTTTTGGGAGAATATAAATTCACTGTTTATAGTCAGAAAAAAGTCAGTAGACTTGGTCTTTGTAAAATATCAACCATGGTTTTAGGAAGGTCAATATAAAATATCAGTAGTACAAACAGTCTTAATAAATATTGTGAAATTTTCCTAAAGAGAACTGAATTTCCTTTAAAACTTGGAGAGGACATAGGCTGGGAGAAGTCAGTCATCTGGCTTGTAGTTTGTTTTAGGTTAGTTTTCCCCTGAAGCAGATCTTAAGAAGGTTCTCTTGCTGGTGATGTTTTAAGGAAATAGTCCCAGGAGAGTCCCAGAAGTACGCTGATATGGAGGCAGGTAGCACAAGAGAAAGTGAAGAAGGTAATCAAAGATGCAATTGCAGACAATGTCCCAGAAGGGTAACAGTAGCCTGCTACCACAATATCATGTTTTAGAAGTGTCCCAAACTAAGGTAAGGGACCTGGCCTGTCATAATTTCATAAGACTGGTCACTAGCTAAGGGCCTGCCAGAGGAAAGTCCCCTTCCAGGTATTCTGGGCTCTCTGCCCAAGTGAGCAGAGTATCTCTAATAAACTGAGAGCTGACCTCCTGTTGGAAAACAAAAAAAAAAAAACACACGAGAGCAGGTGGATGCAGGAGTGGATGGAGTTAAGGATGTATCCCAGGGCATCCAAGCAAAACAACAAGAGCATTTGCTACTTAATAAAATACTTCTTCTGTCCTTTTTGATATTTTATTTCAGATGATTGTCAGAACTATCCTGAATAATTTGCAACAGAGAAAATCAAAGATTTTAATCAAAAGATCAGGCATGGCATCAAACAGTAATAACCAGAGAGGGACTTTGTAATCCTATGGTAGGCTCTAGACCAGGACCCCTCATTTGTAAAGTAAACAAAAAGATGAATATTTTCTCAGGTCAGTCTCCCAAAGCAATAGAAATTAGAGCAAAAATAAACCCATGGGACCTCATCAAACGGAAAAGCTTTTGCACAGCAAAGGAAACCCAAAAGAAAACAAAAACACAACTTACAGAATGGGAGAAAACAGTTTCAAATGATACAACTGACAAGGGCTTAATCTCTAGAATATATAAACAACTTATACAACCCAACAGCAAAAAAACCAATCAATCAATGGAAAAATGGGCAAAAGACCTGAATAGACATTTCTCCAAAGAAGATATACAGATGGCCAACAAACACATGAAAAAATGCTCAACATCACTGATTATAAGAGAAATGCAAATCAAAACTACCATGAGATACCACCTCACACCAGTCAGAATGGCCATCATTAATAAATCCACAAATAACAAGTGCTGGAGGGGCTGTGGAGAAAAGGGAACCCTCCTGCACTGTTGGTGGGAATGTAAACTGGTACAGCCACTATGGAGAACAGTCTGGAGATACCTTAGAAATCTACACATAGAACTTCCATATGACCCCGCAATCCCACTCTTGGGCATCTATCCAGACAAAACTCTACTTAAAAGAGACACGTGGGAGTTCCCGTCGTGGCGCAGTGGTGAACGAATCCGACTAGGAACCATGAGGTTGCGGGTTCGGTCCCTGCCCTTGCTCAGTGGGTTAACGATCTGGCATTGCCGTGAGCTGTGGTGTAGGTTGCAGACGCGGCTCGGATCCCGCGTTGCTGTGGCTCTGGCGTAGGCCAGTGGCTACAGCTCCGATTCGACCCCTAGCCTGGGAACCTCCATATGCCATGGGAGTGGCCCAAGAAATGGCAAAAGGACAAAAAAAAAAAAAAAAAGAGAGAGAGAGAGAGAGACACGTGCACCCGCATGTTCATTGCAGCACTATTCACAATAGCCAGGACATGGAAACAACCCAAATGTCCATTGACAGATGATTGGATTCGGAAGAGGTGGTATATATACACAATGGAATACTACTCAGCCATAAAAAAGAATGACATAATGCCATTTGCAACAACATGGATGGAACTAGAGAATCTCATCCTGAGTGAAATGAGCCAGAAAGACAAAGACAAATACCATATGATATCACTTATAACTGGAATCTAATATCCAGCACAAATGAACATCTCCTCAGAAAAGAAAATCATGGACTTGGAGAAGAGACTTGTGGCTGCCTGATGGGAGGGAGAGGGAGTGGGAGGGATCGGGAGCTTGGGCTTATCAGACACAACTTAGAATAGATTTACAAGGAGATCCTGCTGAATAGCATTGAGAACTTTGTCTAGATACTCATGTTGCAACAGAAGAAAGGGTGGGGGAAAAAATGTAATTGTAAAGTATACATGTAAGGATAACCTGACCCCCTTGCTGTACAGTGGGAAAATAAAAAATAAATAAATAAACAAAAAGAGTCTAAGGAAATACAATGTATGAAATTTAAAGATTACATGACGTTCTGTTAAGTATAATTATTGGACATTGGAGATGAAGGTATTCTCCAAGGACCTCTGGGGTTTCTCTTTTCTCTCTCTCTCTCTTTTTAATGGCCACCCCTGCAGCACATGGATGTTCCTGAGCCAGAAGTCAAATCAAAACCATAAGCGCAGCCTATGCTACAGCTGTGGCAATGCTGAATCCAAGCCACAACAGCGACCTATGCCACACGCTGCAGCAATGCCAGGTCCTCAAGCCACTGAGCAAGGCCAGGGAATGAAACCACATCCACACAGAGACAACACCAGGTCCTTAACCTGTTGAGCCACAAAGGGAACTCCTTCATTTCTTCTTAACAGTGTCCTCTTAAATATTTGTTTTAGACACCAAACTGAATGCAGATTTTTAGGTAAGCTTTTCAACTTGAGTTCAGGATATTTCTCCTTGGATTTACGCAGCTTGAATCTGAGTCATATGCATTCTCTAACAATGTATAAACACTGAAAGTAAAAAAGTAGACAGTCTTATTTCCGAGTTTTCTATCCTATTCCACTGATGTATATTTCTGTTTTTGTGTTAGTACCATACTGTTTTTATAATTGTAGCTTTGTAGGATACTCTGAAGTCAGGAAGCCTGATTCCCTCAGTTCCATCATTCATTTTCAATATTGCTTTGGGTTTTCTGGGTCTTTTGCATTTTCATGAAATTTTTATACTATTTTGTTCTAGTTCTGTGAAAAATTGGTAACTTGATAGGGGTTACCTTGAATCTGTAGATTGCTTTGGATAGTATATAATCCAAGAACATGGTATTCCTTTCCATCTGTCTGTACCATCTTTGATTTCTTTCATCAATGTCTTATAGTTTTCAGCATACAGGCATTTTGTCCCTTTAGGTAGGATAACCCTAGGTATTTTAAATTCATTTTATTTTATTTTTTGCTTTTTAGGGACATCCCCATGGCATATGGAAGTTCCCAGGGCAGGTGTAGAATCAGAGCGATAGCTGCCTGCTATACCCATAGCCATAGCAAACAGGATCTGAGCCACATCTGTGACCTATACCACAGCTCATGGCAATGCCAGATCTTTAACCCACTGAGTGAGCCCAGGGATCAAAACCGCAACCTCACGGTTACTAGTTGGATTTGTTTCCACTGAGCCACTGTGGGAACTCCACAGTTTATTCTTTTCGATGTGATGGTAAACAGCACCATTTCCCTAATTTCTCTGATCTTTCATCGTTAGTATATAGAAATACAATATATTTCTGTGTATTAATTTTGTATCCTGCAACTTTACCAAATTCATTGATGAGCTCTAACAGTCTTCTGGTAGTATCTTTAGGATTTCCTAGGTATAGTGTCATGTCAACTGCAAACAGTGATAGTTTTGCTTCTTTTTTCCAATTTGGATTCCTTTTCTTTCTTTTTCATCTCTGACTGTCATGGCTAGAACTTCCAAAACTGTGTTGAATAACAATGGTGAAAGTAAATTAAGCACCTATGGTCAACTAATCTACTACAAAGGAGGCAAGAACATAGAGTGGAGGAAAGACAATCTCTTCAATAAATGGAGTTGTGAAAAATGGACAACTACCTGTAAAAGAATGAAATGACAACACTCTCTACAGAGTTCCCGTTGTGGCTCGGTGGGTTAAGAACCCAACAGAGTGTCCATGAGGATGCAGATTCAATCCCTGGCCTTGCTCAGTGGGTTAAGAATCCACCATTGCTGCAAGCTGTGGTGTATGTCGCAGATGTGGATCAGATCTGGCATTGCTGTGGCTGTGATGTAGGCCTGAAGCTGCAGCTCTGATATGACCCTAACTCGGGAACTTCCCTATGCCATAGGTATGGCTTTAAAAAGAAAAAAAAAAAAAAAGAGAGAGAGAGAGAACACTTTCTAACACCATACACAAAAATAAACTCAAAATGGATTAAAAACCTAAATGTAAGGCCAGATACTATAAACTCCTAGATAACATAGGCAGAATACTGTTTGAAATAAATCACAGCAATATCTTATTTGATCTATCTTCTAGAATAATGAAAATAAAAACAAAAAAAAAAATCAATGGGACCAAGTTAAACTTAAAACTTTTGCACACCAAAGAAAATCATTTAAAAAAAAAAAAAGGCAAACCACAGAATGGGAGAAAAATCTTTGCAAATGAAGCAACTGACAAGGGATTAATCTCCAAAATACATAAATGTATCATGGAACTTGATAGAAAAAACAACAACAACAACAAAAAAAAAATCAAAAAATGGGCAGAAGATCTAAACAGACATTTTTTCCAAAGAAGACATATACATGGCTTAAAAAACAGATGAAAAGATGCTCAACATCACTAATTATTAGAGAAATTCAAGTCAAAACTACAATGAGGTATCACCTCACCCCAGTCAGAATGGCCATCATCGAAAGTCTACAAACAGGTGGAATGAAATGGCTGAGGAGTAAGACGTCGTGCTCACCCCCTCCCACAAACATCAAAAAAAGAACATATCTACATGTAAAACGACTTGCATATAACATCCACTGAATGCTGGCAGGAGAACCTAAACCTCCAAAAAGGACAAGAAACCCTTGACATAACTGGGTAGAAAAACAGAAAAAGAGAGAGAGAGAGAGAGAAAAGGAATCAGAATGGGACTAGCATTCCTGAGAGGGAGCTGTGGAGGAGAAAAGGAACCCAGACCTGGGAAGCCACCTAACCGACTGGGGAGATCAGCCAAGATGGAGAGACCTCAAAGTCACCGAGAAAAGCACAACAGCTGGACTGAGGACAAAGTAGAGTGAGAGCCACACAGATCATCTGTACCACTGCCCCAGACACCACAGCCTGAGACACTTGCGTGGGGGCTGGGCAATGAGACTTAGGCTCTGGAGGGCAGTCCCAGGTAGAGGACTAGGGCTGACTGTAGGGACAGCCTGAGAGGCTAAGGAGCAGTGCACCATGGGTGGGGGAGCAGTGTGCTGCAGTGTGCTACGGGCTGGGGAGTGGAACACTACCAGCTGGGAAGTGGAACACCATGGCAGAGGGACCCAGGAGAAGGTCTGGGCCACTGGAGAAACAAGGCGCCATTGTTGGGGAGGGTGAGAGGAGAAGGGATGGACCGCCATAGGAATCTCCCTGCACACATGCTCTCAGAGGGCCAGGTGCATCTGGCATAGGCTACAGGTGGCAAGAAGCCACTTGCTCTGGCTATGGGAGACCGGGCGCTTCTTGTACAGGCTATGGTGTCTGGAACTTCTTGTGTGGGCTAAGGGCAGCACAGGGTTAGGTGCGACGTGGTGCCTCTTGCATGATCTGCAGGCAGCAGGGACGGACTGCAGCAGTTGTCTTGGAGGCTGGAGGGAGGCGTGGCATGCCACCACTGTGAATGGGCTCCACCTGCAGCCCCAGTAACTTCTGGGGTCGGCCAAAAAAATAAAAGAAAAAAGAGGGCACTACAACCAAGCACCACACACATTGTTGCTCTCACCCTAGACACTTGATCACTGTCCTCTCCCAAGACACTTCCAACTAGGGGTAACTGGTGCAGCACCTCCTGCATGGGCTAAGCAGGACAGGGTGCTTCTTTCATGGTCTGCAGGTGATGGGGGCAAACCACCACACTAATCTCTGAATCTAGAGGTGGGCATGGCCTGCCACCATCAGGGTCCATGAACAGGCACCACTTACAGCCCCAATCACCTCAAGGGTACCACAGAGGAGGGCACTGTGACCAAACACTGCCTGTTGCTGCTCTTGCACCCCTGGGAGCACACCAGCCCTGTTGCTGCCACTGCCAAATGCTCAGGCAGTGCCCACAAGCCTGATCTCTGTCACCTCCCAGGATCCTGCAACTAGGAGTAGCCTGTGCAGCATATCCTGTGTGGGCTAAGTGAGATAGGATGCTTCTTGCATGGTTTGCAGGTGACAGAGGCAAACCACCACAGTTATCTCTGACTCCAGAGGTGGGCATTGCCTGCCATCACTAGCGGTCCATAAATAGGCACCCTCTTGTGGCCCCAATCACCCCAGATGAGGGCACTGCAATCGAACACTACCTGTTGTGGCTCTCACTTCCCTGGGAACTCACACAGCCTCCTGCTGCCACTGCCAAATGCTCTGGGCACCTTGTAAATCTGCCAAGGCTCATTACTACTTCCCAGGGCCCTGCAACTAGGAGTAGCCTGTACCACTTTCCTGAAGGTCCTGTTAAGAGCTCAGAAACCAGACACTGAATACTAGCCCTACCCATTGCCTCTTTCTCCCTGGAAAAACACTCAGCACTCTGGGGATAACAGCTAGCTTACATCGAAGAAAGAGACAGCAAATATTCAAACTCCTACACCAAAAATAAATAGTAACCCCCCACAAAATACAAAAGGGTGCTCTTATATACAAGTAGACCTCCAAAACTACAGTTTGGCTTCCCTAAACTCAGAGAAAAAGAAAAACATAAGCAAGACGAAGAAGCTCAGGAACAATTCCTAGTTAAAAGAACAGAATTCACATGAAGCAGAAAACAATGAAACAGACCTCTGCAATCTGACAGACACTGACTACAAAAGGGAGGTAGTGAAAATACTGAAGGAATGAAGGATGAATATCAAGGAATTAAGAGCAAATATGAACAGTAATGCAGATTCCTTTAGAAATGAACTAAAAATATAAGGAAGAACATGGGGAAACTATAAAATTCATTTGCAGAGATGCAAAGTGAGCTAAAGGCACTAAAAAGCAGAGTGAATAATGCAGAGAAACGAATTAGTGACTTCAAAGATAGAATAATGGAAATCACCCAATCAGGACAGCAGACAGAAAATCAAATAAAAAAACATGAAAGCAATAAAGAGATCTATGGAACAATATAAAGCAGGGCAATCTACACATAATAGGAATTCCAGAAGGAGAAGAAAAGGAAAAGGGATTGAAAATATATTTGAAGAAATTATGGTTGAAAACTTTCCAAATCTAAAGCATACTGATATCAAGATACAGGAAGAACAGAGGGCCCCAAACAAGTTGAGCCCAAACAGACCCACACCAAGACATATTATAATAAAAATGGCAAAAGTTAAAGAGAGATTCTAAAGGCAGCAAGAGAGAAAAGCAAAGCATTAATTATAAGGGAAAACCCATAAGGCTATCAGCTCATTTCTCTATAGAAACACTACAGGCCAAAAGGGAGTGGCAAGATACATTTAAAATTCTGAAAGGATAAAATATGCAACCTAGAATACTCTAACCAGCAAGAATATCATTTAAAATATTAGGGGAAATAAATAATTTCTCCAACAAACAAAAGCTAAAAGAATACAGCAATACTAAACCCATTCTAAGAGAAATACTGAAAGGGCTTCTCTAGATTTTAAAAAAAAAAAGGTAAGAAGAAACAGGATGGAGGAACCACAATTGGAAAGCAATCACTTAAATAAGCCAGCTTACAGATCTAAACATGAAGATGTTAAAAAAAAAAAGTCTTCAAAATCATAGAATGAGGAGAAAGTAGGAAAATACAGATTATTATTTTTTTATTTTAATAATGTGTGTAAGCCTATATGACTATTAGGCTAAAGCAACCAGATATAGGAAGGGGTAAACATACTTAAAAAAAACAGGGCAACCACAAATCAAAACCAAACATTACATTCACAAAAACTAAAAAGAAAAGTACTCAAGCATAAAATAAATGGAAATCATCCAACCAAAAAAAGAAAGGAAGAAAAGAGAAACATACAATCAACTGGGAAACAAGGTTTAAAATGGCAATAAATACATATCTATCAATAATCACCTTAAATGTCAATGGACTGAATGCTCCAATCAAAAAACACAGAGTGGCTGACTGGATAAAAGAGCAAAAACCTTCAACCTGCTGTCTACAAGAGACTTACCTTAGGGCAAAGGACACATATATATTGAAAGTAAGGGGATGGGGAAAGGTATTTCATGCCAATGGACAAGACAGGAAAGCAGGAGTTACAATACTCATATCAGACAAAATAGACTTTAAAACAAAGGCCATAAAGAAAGACAAAGAAGGACACTATTTAATGGTTAAAGGATTCAATCAAGAAGAGAATATTATAATCGTCAATATACATGTCCCTAATATAGGAACACCCAAATACCTCCAACAAATACTATTACACACAAAAGGATAAACTGATGGGAATACAATCATAGTAGGAGACTTTAACACCCCACTCACGTCAATGGACAGATCCTCTAGACAGAAAATCAATAAGGCAACAGCGATCCTAAAGGACACAATAGAAAAATTAGACTTAATCGACATTTTCGGGACATCACATCCAAAAAAAAATCAGAATATACATTCTTCTCAAGTGCACATGGAGCATTCTCAAGGATCAATCACGTACAGGGGCACAAAGATAACCTTAACAAATTTAAGAGTATAACAATTATTTCAAGTATCTTCTCTGACCACAGTGGCATGAAACTAGAAATCAACCACAGGAAAAGAAATGAGAAAAAACTTACTACATGGAAACTAAACAACATGCTACTAAAAAATCAATGGGTCCATGAGGAAATCAAGAAGGAATTTAAAAATACCTCAAGACAAATGATAATGAAGACACAACCACTCAATATCTATGGGATGCCACAAAAGCAGTGCTCAGAGGGAAGGTCAAAGCAATACAGGCCTTCCTTAAAAAAGAAGAAAAACCTCAAATGGACAACATAACCCACCACCTTCATGAATTAGAAAAAGAAGAACAAACAAAACCTAAAGTCAGCAGAAGGAAGGAAATCATAAAGATCAGAGAGGAAATCAGTAAAACAGAGATTCAAAAAACAACAGAAAAAAATCCATAAAACCAAAAGCTGGTTCTTGAAAAAGGCAAACAAAATTGATGAACCTCTGGCCAGACTCACAAAGAAAAAGAGAGAAAAAAATGCAAAAAAAAATAAGAAATGAAAGAGGAGAAATCACAATGGATACTGCAGAAAGACAAAAAACCATTAGAGAATAATAGGAATAATTCTATGCCAATAAATTTGACAACCTAGAAGAAATGGACAACTTTCTAGAGACTTATAGCCTGCCAAAACTCAATCAAGAAGAAATAGATCAAGTGAATACACCGATCCATAGAAATGAAATTGAGTATGACATAAAAACACTCCCTACAAATAAAAGCCCAGGACCAGATGGCTTCACAGGAGAATTCTACCAAACACACAAAGCGGAATTTATATCCATCCTCCTTAAATTTTTCCAAAAGGTTGAAGAAGAAGGAAAACTCCCAAGGACATTCTATGACACCATCATCACCCTAATACCAAAACCAGACAAAGATAACACCAAAAAAGAAAAATATAGGCCAGTATCTTTCATGAATATAGCTATAAAAGTTCTCAACAAAATTTTGGCCAACTGAACCCAACAACATATAAAAAAGATCACACGCCATGACCAAGTGGGATTCATCCCAGGTTCACAAGGATAGTTTAACATATGCAAATCAATCAACATGATATACCACATTAACAAAAATAGTAAAAAAACCACACGATCATCTCAATAGATGCAGAAAGAGCATTTGACAAAGTCCAACATCCATTCGTGATAAAAACTCTTACCAAAGTGGGTATACAGGGAACATACTTAACATAATGAAAGCCATTTATGACAAATCCACAGAAAATATAATACTCAATAGAGAAAAGCTGAAAGCCTTCCCACTAAAATCTGGAACAAGACAGAGATGCCCACTCTCACCACTCTTATTCAACACAGTATTGGAAGCCCTAACCACAGCAATCAGACAAACAAAAGAAATTAAAGGCATCCAAATAGGAAGAGAAGAGGTAAAACTGTCACTGCATGCAGATGACATGATACTATATATAGAAAACCTCAAGGACTCAACCCAAAAACTACTTGAACTGAACTACTTTGAAATTTAGCAAAGTAGCAGGATATAAGATTAATATTCAGAAATCGGTCACATTTCTGTAAACGAACAATGAAGTATTAGAAAAGGAATACAAAAATACCTTTCAAAGTTGCACCCCAAAAAATCAAATACCTGGGAATAAAGCTGACCAGGGAGATGAAGGATTCTTATGCTGAGAACTATAAAACATTAATCAAGGAAATTAAAGAGGATTCAAAGAAATGGAAAGATATGCCATGCTCCTGGGTTGGAAAAATTAATATCATAAAATGGCCATACCACCCAAAGCAATCTACAGATTCAATGCAATCCCTATCAAATTACCCATGACATTTTTTACAGAACAGGAACAAAGAATCCAAAAACATATATGAAACCACAAAAGATCCAAATTTGCCAAAGCAATCCTGAGGAATAAAAACCAAGCAGGAGGCATCACTCTACCAGGCTTCAGCAAATATTACAAAGCCACAGTCATCAAGATAGTGTGGTACTGGTACCAGAACAGACATACAGACCAATGGAACAGAATAGAGAACCCAGAAATAAACCCAGACACCTATGGTCAATTAATCTTTGACAAAGGAGGCAAAGAATATAAAATGGGAAAAGGACAGTCTTTGCAGCAAGAATTGCTGGGAAAACTGGACGGCAGCATGCAAATCAATGAAATTAGAACACACCCTCACACCATGCACAAAAATAAACTCAAAATGGCTTAAAGACTTAAATATAAGACAAGACACCATCAAACTCCTGGAAGAGAACACAGGCAAAACATTCTCTGACATCAACCTTACAAATGTTTTCTCAGGTCAGTCGCCCAAAGCAACAGAAAGTAAAGCAAAAATAAACTAATGGGACATAATCAAACTGACAAGATCTTGCACAGCAAAGGAAACCATAAAAAAAAAAGACAACTTACAGAATGGGAGAAAATAGTTTCAAACAATGCAACAGAAAAGGGCTTAATCTCTTAAATATACAAACAACTTATACAGCTCAACAGCCAAAAAGCCAACAACCCAATTGAAAAATGGGCAAAAGACCTGAATAGACATTTTTCCAAAGAAGATATACAGATGCCCAACAAGCACATGAAAAAATCCTCAACATCACTGATTATCAGAGAAATTCAAATCAATGAGGTACCACCTCACACCAGTCAGAATGGCCATCATTAATAAGTCTACAAATAACAAGTGTTGGAGGGGGTGTGGAGAAAAGGGAACCCTCCTCCACTGTTGGTGGGAATGTAAACTGGTACAGTCACTATGGAAAACAGTATGGAGGTACCTTAGAAAACTATACACAGAACTACCATATGACCCAGCAAGCCCACTCTTGGGCATATATCCGGACAAAACTTTCCTTGAAAAAGACACATTCTCCCACATGTTCAAAGCAGCACAATTCACAATAGCCAAGACATGGAAACAACCCAAACGTCCATCAACAGATGATTGGATTAAGAAGATGTGGTATGTATACACAATGGAATACTACTCAACCATAAAAAAGAACAAAATAATGCCATTTGAAGCAACATGGATAGAACTAGAGAAGTAAGTGAAGTAAGTTAGAAAGAGAAAGACAAATGCCGTATGGTATCACTTGTATCGGGAATCTAATATAAGGCACAAATGAACCTTTCCTCAGAAAAGAAAATCATGGACGGGGAAAACATACTTGTGGTTGCCAAGGCGGAGGGGGAGGGAGTGGGATGGATTGGGATTTGGAGTTAATAGATGCAAACTATTGCCTTTGGAATGGATAAGCAATGAGATTCTGCTGTATAGCACTGGGAACTATATCTAGACACATGATGGAGTATGATAATGTGAGAAAAAAGAATGTATACATGTATGTGTAACTGGGTCACCTTGCTGTGCAGCAGAAAATTGACAGAACACTGTAAACCAGCTATAACGTAAAAAATAAAAATCACTATAAATGAAAAAAAGTCTACAAACAATACATGCTGGAGAGTGTCTGGAGAAAAGGAACCCTTCCTACATTATTGGTGGGGATGTAAACTGGTGCAACCACTATAGTGGACGGTGTGGAGTTTCCTTAAAAAAATTAAAAATATAACTAACATAAGACCCAGCAATCCCACTCCTGGGATTATCCAGAGAAAACTGTAATTTGAAAAGATACATGTACTCCAGTGTTTACTGCAGTACCATTTACAATAGCCAAGACCTGGAAGCAACCTAAATGTCCACTGACAAAGGAATGGATAAAGAAGATGTGTATAATGCAGTGTTATTCAGCCATAAAAAATGAAACAGTGCCATTTGCAGCAACATGGATGAATCTAGAGATTGTCATATGATATCACTTATAGGTGGAATCTAATGAAAAATGATACAATAGAACTTATTTGTAAAACAGAAACAAAGTCACAGATTTCCAAAGCAAATTTATGGTTACCTTAAGTGAAACCTTTGTTGGGGGGAAGAATTGGAACAATGGGAATAACATATAAACACTACTGTATAAAATACATGATTAACAAGAACCTACTGTATAGCACAGGAAACTCTACTCAATAGATTTTCAACCTATACAGGAAAAAAGAATGAATACATTTATATGTACAACTGGTTCACTTTGCTGTATACCTGAAATTAATACAACATTGTTAAGCAACTATATAGCAATAAAATTAAATTTTAAAAAAGCAGAGAGAATCTACTAAGCTAGAGAATACTAAGTACGGGAAAAACATAGTTTTTAAAGGGTGCAACTAAAAAGAAACTTGGCAACTGAAAAATTATTACATGAAAAATTTGAATTTCACCCTTAACAGAAAAGAATATAAGAATACAAGCAAGACAGCTTTGGCATGGTTTAATTGTCTGAGGAGGGATGCTTATGGATTAGAGAGCATCAGTATCTGCATTTATGCCAGATTATATATCATGCATAGCTGAAAAGTATATTTACCTGAAAATAAATCTGCAATGGCATTCTAAGATGCCAGAACTAATGTGTTACATTGTCAAATTATTTTGTTTCTGGCACATTTCTCCCTACATAAGGCAATATGTCTGGTTCAATCTTTGACCAGGCGTGAGAAATACAAATCAGATTCTACTCCTTTTCAAAGAATTAAGGATATAAATTAATCAGATAAATAAAAATAATTAGAGCATTAAATGTCAATATCCTAAGAAACAAAGAAGGAGGTTGGAAAAAGACAAGAATAACAAAGAGACGTTATACTGAAATGAGACATCTATATATTCCACCTTTTCTCTCTCCCTTGCTTGCTTTATCCTCCTCCTCTTCCACTGCTTTTTGTAATGAGGAATAAATTACATACAATAAAGTATACTATTTCTTAGCATAAAGTTCAATGATGGACATTACACACATACACAGATTATTCCAGCACCCAAATTCCCAATTAAATCCCCCAAGTAGCATGTCCTAATCTTTATCATCATACATAAATTCTGTCTACTTTTCCACTACTCATAAGTAGATTTTTACAGTATGTATTTTTTATTGGGCTTACTATAACATTATGTCCATGTTGTTGCACGTATCAGAAGTTTATTCTTTTTTATTATTGTGTGTTGTGTTACATGCATATCCTACATTTTAACTACCTTTCTATTTGTGAAGGAAATTACAGCTTGTTTCTTTGGGGGAGCTATTATGAATGCTGCAGCAGCATACTTTTATACATGCTAATTGGTGAACATTAAGAATCATTTCTATTTGGCATGTGCCCAGTAGTGGAACTGCTAGAACAGAGGGCATAATGTTTGGCTTTATAGATATAGACAGTTTCCAAAGAGCTATTCCAATTTCTATTTCTACCAGTATTGTATCATTGTTTCAAATGCTCCACATTCTTCCTAGAATTTGATATTGCTCCCCATTTACTTTCATCATTCTGTTGAGTTTAAGTGGGGTAGGTTTGTGTTTAAAGTTTGCATTCCTAAGATGACTAATGATATTACCTGCCTTTTGGTGTTTACTTTGATATTGCTTTTCATGAAATGCCTGAACATGACTTTTTTTTTGGAGGGGGCGGCATGGCATGTGGAAGTTTCAAGGCCAGAGATTGAACCTGTGCCACGGCAGTGACAATACTGGATCCTTAACCCACTGAGCCACCAGGGAACTCTCCTGCCCATGACTTTTACTCATTTTTAAGCTGGGTAGTCTACCCCTTTCTTACTAATTCGAAGTGGTTCTTTATATATTCTGAATACAAATCCTTTTCCAGATACATTTTTACAGACATTTTCCATTATATAGTATTTTAGTCTTTCAGTACTTTCTCTGGAAGAACAAGTGTTCTTCATTTTAATAAGATCTAGTTTTCTTTTATGGATACTAAATTTATTGTTCTATTTATTAAAGTATTGCGTACCAAAAAAATCATGAACTAATACCTTAGGAATTTCTATAGGTCTTGTAGTTTTTCTTTCACATTTAGATCTATAATATATCTATAAACATTTTTTTGTGTGTATGGTTCAGGTTCAGGGTTTTCCATATGGACATTTAATTGATGGAAAACTATTTATTAGAAAAAAAACAATTCTCCACTGATTGGAAAGTTTTTCATAAATAAGGTTATTATTATACTTGTAAATTTATTTATATGATTTAATCTGATCCATTTACTTATTTGTCTTTTCTTCCACAGTACCATACTGACTTAAGTACTACAGTTTTATAATGTCTTTTTATTCTGTGTTTTATGTCCTCAAGTTTTTCTTTGATATTGGGTTAGCTAATCTAGATTATTTGAATGTAAACATTTACTTAGAATAAACTTGTCAAGGTCCACAAAAAAAGCTATGCTGGGATGTTAATTAAGATTATATTAATCCTATAAATAAATTTGAGGATGAGTACATATTAACAATATTTACTCTTCTGATTCATGAATATGGTATAGATCTTCCTTTGTTCAGTTCTTGAATTTCCCCTAGTAATATTTTACAGATTGAAGTATAGCGATTACTATACACTCTTTATTAGATTTACTAAATGTTTCAGATTCATGTTTTATGCTTTTATGCTTTTTGCTGCTATTAGTGATGTGTATTTTTTCAAATGTCATTAAAATTATAAATGTAAACATAGATGATTTCTAAATATTAACTTTGTATCTAGCAACATTTCTAAATTCACTTGTTTTCCTCTTTTCCCCATTCTCCCTTTCTCTTTCTTAATAATATAAGGTCAATTCACTTGAAAAAACAAGTTATTTTGTAGCATTGTTCAACACTACTCACATTTTTACAGGATTCTTTCTAGTCTCTGATGATAATCAAGGATAAATTATTTATATTTATGTCTATTTCTAAAATAAGACCATATTAACATGTTATGTGGAATATTTTCATCTATCTGAAAAGTTAATTCTTTCTATAGAAATATGACAGAGTAAAGGAGTCTTCTAAAAATGTGTGTATACAGAAGAGAAGTAAGAATGAAATTCTGTATCAAGTTACTATAAACAAATCAGTGTCTACACACACAAATCAGTGTTTACACACACAATGCCAAGAATAGGATGGAGGCAATTTGGGAATGATTTAAATAATGATAAATTCAATCAATTTTCTTTCCTCTTTGTACAAGGATCAAATAATCTGGTGAGGACTACATATGTTTTTAAGTTTAGTACATAAGTTTATTCTTTAATTTAACAAATATTTATTAGGTACCTACTAAGCACCAAATATAGGAAATTAGGAAGGATTTTTCAATCTAGTGAAAGACATACAACTACTGAGGAAATTAAAATTTGATGACTGCTTCCTTGATAGGAAGAAAGGAATTGATACGTCTCAGTTTTAGAGGTGTGACTGAGAAGTAAGGAAATGAGGTGGGAATGTTGTCTTAGATGAGACTTGAAAACCAGTAGTTTTATCCAGGCAAAAAGAGCAAAGATACATTTAGCAGAAGATTGAATAATATCTGAAACTGATAAATGCGAATATTAGCTCTCTCTGAACAACATTCCTGAATTGACTTCTAAGTGTAATTGTTTGTTTTTCCCCCCCATGGATTCATTCTGTCCTCCTCCACCCCATACTGTAAAGCACACTGGAGCATTACTTTTTTATTTTTTTCATTGACAATGAGATATAGAACCATGTGACCTTCAATATCTTAGCACCAAAGATTAAAAACTCTATGACCATTTTCTTAGAAAAGGGTAGTGTTATTTATGGTATTGTAATGAGTATGGAATTATACTACAAAACCAGATTTCTCTCCTTTTTCTTTCATTTTTCCCTTTCAATTTCTCACTTCACTGTGTACTATAAAGGTATAAATTTCCATTTTACTTTCAATATACAGTAAACTTTATGCAATGAGCTGGGCTACTAGAGTTCAAAGAGAGGCTTAATACATCTAAGAAAGTCTTACTTTTTAATTTAAATTATTAATTATAATTATTTTTAAAGCATTTGATTGATTTTTGAAATATAAAATTATAATAATGTATTTAAATGTATATATTCAAAAAGAAAAATATTACATTCTATTTTACTCTAATGTTCAGCCTTTTGAGAATCTAAAGTACAAATCATTAAATACCTAAACACAACATACAAATACATGTACTTTCCTCTGCTAAAACATAGGAACAACAGTAATCCATTCAGATAAAAGGTTGATATAATCCAATAAAACAGAGTTTCAGATTATAACAATGAGGATTATGTTGGTAATGATGAACGTGGCCTTGAATTATAAGAAAATGACTTCATGCCTACACTTATAGGTTATATTCATATATATATATTTCTACTTATATATCTATATCCCTAAATAAGGCTATATTACCACTAACTTTCTTGCTAACTTACTTATACCTGTTATTTTTAGCCAAAGGAAATAGCAATATTAGATAAAGCCACTTCCTATTTAATGACCTCTCATAGCAAAATAAACCAAAAGAAAAAAAGAATATTTACACATGTGCACTGTGTGTGTGTGTTTTGATAACAATAACCTGACCCTTATCTACTGGGTGTATAAAATCAAACACTGAACTCGACTTAGAGATTTAAGATCCTATCCTTCATCTTTTCTAAGCTTGGGGAAAAAATGCTTTTTCTTTTTCCCTTCCAGGGGTGAGAGGTGGCCTTTTTACTAATCTCCAGGAGTGCTTATGAATTAATTCAAACCTGATAAAACCTTCCACTTTTAGAATGGAGGTGGTGGTTACGTTATAGGACCTATGTTAAAAAAACAAGGCTTTGAAGATACTGCCCTGTCTCTACAAGTTATTTATTCTCGGCAAGAGAACATCAAAACTGCTCCAATTCTTTTCAGAAAAAGTGCTTCCTTTATATGTTTTATTTTTAGAACCAACCTGTCAAAATAACTTTAACCTTCTGAATCATTCTTTAAAATGTGTAAAAAATTAAATTCTAAAATATTCTCTTAGGAAAAAATAAGGAGGGGGTGGCCTGCTGGTGAGTCATAAAGAGAATCTAAGGGCAATCAGGGACACAAATGAGAAATATTGCACAATTCAAAGTTTAATGACCCAAATGACATTTATGATTGTTCTTGAAACTTTCCATCAGTTTATAGATATTCACTGAAATATGAATATATGCAAATAATTGAAATAAGATTTTTAAGAATACAGTCAACTGAATTTTATATTTAGGGAAATTTCTCAGATTCTAGGGTAGCTACTTTCCAGTATGAATTATTTATTTTATTTTCCCTCTGAATGACACAAAAGTTTATATACATATATTTGTAATCTATGAGAAAAAGATGAAGATTTCTGTTTTAGACTAAATGTAACAAAAAGATAACTGCTTTCTATTTTCAACATTAGATGTTTCCTAATAGTTATGTCAAGTGTTTTGAGCAGTAAATCTGTACTCCTTCCAAAACTGAAAAGCACTACCATCTCCCGGGTATTCATGAAAATTGCATAAATGATTACAGTGTTGGTTATAACAGCTCCTAAAATGTTCAATATAAAATTGGTGATTCCTCTGCTGGGAACCCCCAGTGAGCAAAGAGGCAAAACTCAAAATCTTTATTGAGATTTTTCCAACTTTTGCAATCAGCCCATAAAGTAAAATGATTCTACAAGTTTCAACTAAACAAACACTTCTAAGCAAATCAGAATATAAAAGGATCATTTTTAATCCTAAGACATTTTCAGGTCATGTAAAAATTGTTTGTCAAATATAATTGTTCTCTGTCCCTTTTTAAACATCATGATGTTTGGCTTTGAAATGTATTTGACTATAGTAAAATTGACAGTACACAGCAATTTATATGTAGATTCTAAAATGGTGAGTACAAAGACTCAGAACCTCAAAGAGAGCCCGCAAAATATAATTATAAACTAGAGCAGAAATAATCCTCAGTTTCTGCAATCAACTTAGAGATATTACTAGTAGAAATATAGTACAGAATATTATAAATATTCCAATAACTACTCCCAGGAATTCGCTATTGTTTCAAGACTTCTTTTCCCTCTGGGGAAGAAATAATTGCTCTCCAGGCATAAATTATTAATAGAAACTAATACTCTTTTATTTTATGGACTGTTTAAAGTCTTACAGAGCACTTAACTGTGTTTAAGTGTTTTATTAATATTTATATATAAACATATATACATCATATATAATACATCATAAATACATATATATGTAAAATTTAGAACTCAGAACAAAATTACATGATTGAGTTCACCTGATCATAATAATGTGACTGATATTATTAACCACACTTTTATATGTAGAATCTAAGGATAACAATAATAAATTATCCAAAGTAACATAATTTACAAATGGAACACTGGGATGAACATAAATTTATTTTTTTTGCTGCACCAACAGTTTTCGGAAGTTCCTGGGACAGAGATCCAGGTACTTAACTCGAGCCACAGCAGTGACAATATCAAATTCTCCATCGCTAAGCCACTGGGCAACTCCAGCAAATTCTTTATAGAGCTGAAGGTCTATGCACTTTCTGTGACACCAGGGAAGGAAAAGTATCCTAGAATTATTTTTAAAAGCAATGTAGAGAGATCCCCTTTGGCTCAGCAGAAACAAATCTGACTAGTATCCATGAGAATGTGAGTTCGATCCCTGGCCTCACTCAGTAGGTCAGGGATCTGGGGATGCCATGAGCAGTGGTGTGTAGGTTGTAGGTCGGAGATAAGGCTCACATCCCCCACACTGCTGTGGCTGTGGTGTAGGCTGGCAGCTGTAGCTCTGATTCGACCCCTAGCCTGGGGACTTCCACATGCTGGGGTTGCGGCCTTAAAAAGCAAAAAAAAAAAAAAAGTACCTTAGAGCCTAAACACTGAACACTAGAATGCGATACTTTGGATTTCCCATTGCTGAAATGTCCCTGTAAGGGTCACCTCTTCTTTGACATCCATACCAATCACAACTCTAGCCTGAAGTGAATAGTCAGAATGGTAAATGGGATAAATCAATTCTTACAACAAACCACCAGTTGAAATTGCCTAAGTGACTACTTTCAGAAGTTAATTATCTTTCCTGGGGAAAGACTAGAATCCCAGAAGGAATTTGGACACCCTAATATATCAAAGATTAAGCTCATGCCTTTGAAATTGCAGTGCTTTACTCTACCTAAAGATAAGCTAAATGGAAGAATACCAGAGGAAACAAAAATAGAAATTGGATTTACCATTTTTTTCCTAAATGAAAGGATTTACTCAGCAAGCTTTTTACTTAATCATCTCCCATTGAAGAATATAAATCTCCTAAGTACTGAAATGGGAGTCATCTTCAAAGGATTCCAAATATGCCCTGTTTTCAAGGCATACCATTAATTTTACATTATTCATCATTTTCACTGTCAGAAGTTGTATACTAATCTATTAGATCATCAGCTAGATAACAAATATCATTTAGCCATTTTTTACTATAGAACACTTAGAAATATCTTTCCCAGCTGGCCAAAAAGAAAGATATCTAAGAGATCTGAAAAAAAAAGAAAAAAGGAAAAGAAAAAGGCTGGAGCAGCAATGTATTTGAAAATGTACCAAAGGTTTGAGAATTCATAACACTGTATGAAATGACTGTGGAAATGGCCAAGATGAAGTAAGCTTACTAGAGCCAATAGCATGCACTGATAGTAACTAAAACTCTGGATGAATACAGAGAAACTGAAAGACTAAAACAGTAACAGACAGATTGAGAAGGAAAGTCAAAACTTGAACAGACTCCAGCATAGCGGTGAGTTAATAGGTCTTTTTTTATCCCTTTTTTATCTCCCATATTTGATCTGAGAGCAAACTGGGTCCTATAACTACATAGAAGCCATAAATTGGAAAACCTCCCAGAGAAGCCCCTTTAAAAATGGGACTGGGAAAAAGACTCTAATTGGAGAATGCAAGAGGAATCCCTGGTGGGGGTTTGTGGTTATTGATTTGGGTTTGATTTGGTTTGTTTTTGTTGTTGTTTCTTTCTTTCTTTCCTGAACCTGCTCTGAATTCAGCCATTATTAACTGGTCACAGCAGCAGAGAAACCTAAAACCTTAAGTGAAATGGATCATTCATATACATTGCTGGTGGGAATGTAAAATGGTATAACCAATCTGGAAATCAATGTAGTAGCTGCTTACAAAACTAAACTTGTGCTTACAATACAACTCAGCATTTGCACTCCTGAGTAATTATCCCAGAGGAGTGAAAACTTACAACCATATAAAACCTTGTACAGGAATATTCAAAGCAGCTATATCCATAAGAGCTAGTAACTGGAGAAAAATCCAAATCTTCAATGGATGTATAAACTGTGGTACATTCTTACCAAGAATACTGTTCAGGAATAAAAAAAGGAAAAAATAATGATTAAGGCAACTGAGTGAAAAAGACAATCTCAAAAAGCCACACATTATTTGAGTCCACTTATGCAATGCTTCTTAAATGACAAATTATAGAAATGGAGAACAGAACAATGGTTGATAAAGGTTAGAAAGCAGGTCAGTAAGGGAACTAGAGAAGGTGGTTGTTATTATAAAAGGAGTACATGACAGATCCTTATGATAGAAGGGTTCTATATCTTGAGTATTATGGTAGTCACACAAATTGTCACATGTGATAAAACTGCGTAGAACTAAAAATTAGTGCATGTAAAACTTGTGAAATCGGAATAATGTCAGTAGATTGCATCAAGTTCCTAATCGTGATATTGCACTGTGGTTACACAAGATGTTACTATTAGGGAAAACTTAGTGAAAGGTATATGACATTTCTCTGTCTTTATTCTTCTTTTCTTTTCCTTTTTTTTTTTTTTTTTTTTTTTTTTTTTTTTTTGGTCTTTTGTCGTTTTCGGGCCACATCCACAGCATATGGAGGTTCCCAGGCTAGGGGTCTAATTGGAGCTACAGCTGCTGGCCTACACCACAGCCACAGCAGTGGCAGATACTTAACCCACTGAGCGAGGCCAGGGATCAAACCTGCAACATCATGGTTCCTACTTAGATTCACATACATTGCGCCACAACAGGAACTCCTGTATTATTTCTTATATTTGCATCTGAATGTACTATTACCACAAAATGAAAAGTAAAAAAGCCCCACAAAATCCTGAGAGAATTTAGGTAAAAATTTCCCTTTGAGCACTGCCTTTGCTGTATCCCTTAAATTTTATTTTTATTCGTACTTAAATATTTCCTAAATTCCCTGGTGATTTTTTTCTTTGACCCATTGGTTAATAATGTGTTGTTTAACTTCCACATATTTAAATGTTTCCCATTATTATTCTGTTATTGATTTCTAGCTTCTTTCTATTATATCCACAGAAGATACACTTATGAATTCATACTTTTAAAATTTATTGAGACTTGTTTTGTGGCTTAATATTTAATCTATCTTTAACATTGTATTTGAAGTTATTTTCTTGTAACAGCATATATTTGATCCAATGTGACAATCTCTATCTCAACTGGTGTGTTTCATGCACTTACATTTGTCACAGGCCAGCCTCCTAATGTATATGGAATCGCAAGAGCCCCAAAAAGCTGAAACAATTTTTTGTTTTTGTCTTTTGTCTTTTTAGGGCTGCACCCACGGCATATGGAGGCTCCCAGGCTAGGGGTCTACTTGAAACTGTTGCTGCCAGCCTACACCAGAACCACAGCAACTCCAGATGTAAGCCATACCTTTGACCTACACCACCATATCTTTAACCAACTGAGCGAGGCCAGGAATCGAACCCAAAACCTCATGCTTCCTAGTCAGATTAGTGAAACAAATTTTTTTTTTCAATTTTTAGGGGCGTACCTGTGTCATACGGAAGATCCCAGGCTATGGGTCGAACTGAACCTTCAGCTGCTGACCTACACCACAGCCACAGCAATGCCAGATCCAAGACGCATCTGTGACCTACACCGTAGCTCATGACAACACCTGATCTTTAACCCACTGAGCAAGGCCAGAGATCGAACCCACATCCTCATGGATACTAGTCTGGTTCTTAACCCACTGGGCCTCAACAGGAACTCCCTGAAACAATTTTTAAAAAGAAGAATAAAGTTAGGGACCATATAATTCCCTATTTCAAAACTCACGACAAAACCACAATAATCAAGATAGGGTGGTTCTGGCATAAGAAAAGATCCCTATCAAATTACCAAGGACATTTTTCACAGAACTCAAACAAAATATTTTAAAGTTTGTTTGGAAGCACAAAAGACCCAGAAGAGCCAAAGACATCCTGAAAAAGAAAAATGGAACTGGAGGAATCAGGCTCCCAGACTTCAGATTATACTACAAAGCAACAATCATCAAAACTATATGGTACTGGCACAAAGACAGAAATATAGATCAGTGGAATAGAACAGAAAGCCCAGAATTAAACCCACACACCTACAGTCAACTTATCTATGACAAAGGAGGCAAGAATATACAATGGAGAAAAGACAGCTTGTTCAATAAGTGGTGCTGGGAAAACTGGACAGCCACATGGAAAACAATGAAACTAGAACACTCCCTAACACCATACACAAAAATAAACTCAAAATGGACTAAAGACCTAGATATAAGACCAGACACTATAAAACTCCTAGAGGAAAACATAGGCAAAACACTCTCTGACATAAACCACAGCAACATCTTCTCAGATCCACCTCTTAGAGTAATGACAGTAAAAACAAAAATAAACAAATGGGACCTAATCAAACCTAAAAGTTTCTGCATGGCAAAGGAAACCCTAAAGAAGACAAAAAGACAACCCACAGAATGGGAGAAAATCTTTGCAAATGAAGCAACTGACAAGGGATTAATCTCCAAAATTTATGAACACCTTCTATAGCTCTGTACCAAAAAAAAACAAACACCCCATCAAAAAATGGGCAGAAGATCTACAGAGACAGTTCTCCAAAGAAGATATGCAGATGGCCAAAATACACAGGAGAAGATGTTCAACATCACTCATCATTAGAGAAATGCAAATCAAAACCACTATGAGGTACCACCTTAAACCAACCAGAGTGGCCATCAGCAGAAAGTCTACAAACAATAAATGTTGGAGAGGGTGTGGAGAAAAAGGAACCCTAGTACACTGTTGGTGTAAACTGTGTAAACTGGTGCAATCACTGTGGAAAACAGTATGGAGATTCCTCAGAAAACTAAACATAGAACTACCATTTGATCCAGCAACCCCACTCCTGGCCATCCAGCCAGAGAAAACCACGACTTGCAAAGACACATGTACTCCAATGTTCATTGCAGCACTATTTTCAATAGCCAAGACATGGAAACAACCTAAATGTCCATCAACAGAGGAGTGGATCAAGAAGATATGGTACATATACACAATGGAATACTACTCAGCAATTAAAAGGAATGAAATACCAGCATTTTTAGCAACATGGATGGACCTAGAAATTATCATGTTAAGTGAAGTCAGCCATACAATTATACACCGACATCACATGCTTTCACTGACATGTGGAATCTGAAAAAAGGACACACTGAACTTCTTTGCAGAACAGTTACTGACTCACAGACTTTGAAAAACTTATAGTCTCCAAAGGAGACAGTTTGGGGGGTGGGGTGATGCACTGGGATTTTGGGATGGAAATCCTATAAAACTGGATTGTGATGATCATTATACAAGTACAGATGTGATATATTCATTTGAGTAATTAAAAAAAAAGATTTAATAGAAAAAAAAGATTAAGGGGAATTTCCATAAGGATTAGAAAGACAAAAGTTACAATATTATCTTAGCAATTATTTTAAAATTCTGTCTTATAAAATAAAATTATACAAAATTGGAAAAAAATAAAAGATATATAAACAAATGGAACAGAATTGAACCTGTACATTTAATATACTAATTGATTTTTGACAAAATTGCCAAGTCTATTCAATGGAGAAAGAAGTTTCTTTAATAGGTGATGTTGAGACATCTAAAGTTCCATATGTAAAAGAGTAAATTTGGATCCCTACTTCATAGCATATACAAATATTAACTGAAACTTAATCAATAACCTAAAAATAAGGATGAAAACCAAAAAACTCTTAGAAGAAAATACAGAGATAAATCATCATGGCCATGGATTTGGCAATTAATTTTTAGATAATACACTAAAAGCACGAGGAACAAAATTATTAAAAAAATAGAAAATTTTAACTTCATAATTCAAAGCTTCTGTGTATCAAAGGAGATTATCAAAAAAAGTAAAAAGATTACATAGAAAAAGGGAGAAAACCTCAATCATATATCTGAAGAGGATTTACTATTCATAATATACAAGGAAATTTTATTAATTCAAGAACAAAAACAACCTAATCAAAAAATGGGCAAATGATTTCCATAGTCATATTTCCAAGAAGATATATAAATGGGCAATAAGTACATAAAAAGATGCTCAACATAATTAGTCACAAGGGAAACATAAGTAAAAACCATGATGAGATATGACTTTACACCTAATAGGAGAGCTAAAAAGGAAAAGAAAAATAAACATTGATGAGGATGTGGAACGTTGGTGAGAAGGTAGAAATTAGAATCCTTGTACATTGCTAGTAAGAATGTACAGTAAGGAATATCTGCTGTGGAAAATATTTTGCCAAGTCTTCAAAAAGATAAACATAGAAGCCTCATAAGCTAACAATTTCACTCCTGGGTATATACCCCAAAGAACTGAAAAGACAGAGTCACTCAGGTATTTGTACACCAATGATCATTCTAGTATTAATCGCTATAGCCAAAAGCCGGAAATTAGCAAAACATCCATCAACAGATGAATAAACAAAATGTAGTATGTACATACAATGGAATTTTATTCAGTCATGAAAGAGAATGAAGTTTTCATGCCTTCTACAATACAGATGAACCTTGGAAACCCTATACTAGATAAAACAGGCCATATACAAAAGGGGAGAAATATTGTACAAATCCACTTATATGAACTATCTAGAATAAGCAAATTCCTAAAGACAGAGATTAAAGGTTATTTGGAGCTGGAAAGAGGGGAAATAGGGACTTATGGCTTAAGAGCTACAGAGTTTCTGTTTGGAGTGATGAAAAAGTTATTAGAAATGAATAGCAGTGATGGTTATACAATATTGTAAATATAGTTAATTCCACTAAATTGCCCACTTAAAATGATTACATGGAAACTTTTGTTTTATATATAAACAAATATATATATGGGATTGGAGACCAGATCTGTAGCTATGTGGATTGGGAGATGGGGGAAAGGTATGTTTACTAAGGTCAGCATGTAGGACTTCTTTGGGGTAATGGATCTGTTCTATGTATTGACTGTGTTGATACACACTCTATCCATTTGTCCTTATTCATCGAATTTTACATTAAACCATGTGAATTTCATTGTACATAAATTTTAAAAAATTCAATCTATTGCCTCAATATAAAAATTCCTTAGAAAAAGTTTCCTGAAACAGAATGCTTTTATCCACTAAAATAATCACTTGCTAGGCTCCAATAATTTCCAAAGAAGTTCCAATTTTTGTGTGATATTCTTTTTATTTTACTGGTACTGTTTCCTTATACTTTAAAAATATTTCCAAATTATATGAAAAAAAAACTTGTAAATGCTTCATTTCTGAGGACCTTGGCTATTCACCCAGGTTAGAACTGTAATTTACAGAACATGCACCAATATAGCATTCATAAAAATTGAACAAGAATATTATTAAGTACTTCATCAAGGATAGAATTTTGTGATTTTCTGATGGAATGGGTTGACTCAATCTTTAACAACTGATAGGCCAAGCCCATCATTGTATTTAAACCTACTTTGCTTCAGGTTCAATTCTGTTCCTGCTTACGGACAATAGCCATTGGTCCTCTCAGCCCTGTCATTAATCATTTCTGAAGTCATATCGCTAAAATTTTTAGTAATTTTCATAAGATTGAAGAAGTGCTTCTTTTTCCACTAAGATAAAACACTAGCTATCTTCTTTATTCTGTTTCTTCTTGAAGATTCATGAATCACATTATCTGTAACTATTTCTGATTTTCCATATTAGAAGTAATCATTTTTCTCCCAATGTATTTTTAATAAGTCCAATAGTGAGGAGTATTATCATTTCAGTTCTTTCAAAGTATCTAAAGTGAATAGTGGCTATGCTTGTCATAACTGTCTCTATGACTCTGATTTCTTTACTTATGAGTTCAGTTGCTAGTAACTTTCAAGAAGTGCCTTATTTTCAGGCAATCATTTCACATTCCATCTTTCAATTCCACTAATTCCCTCTGCCTGTTCTATGATGCAGAATTCTTCTACAACTGCCACCTTGTATTTGATGTTCCTAAACATACCAACATACGCAAAAGCTTAGGATCAATACAACTTATTCTTTATTAGCCATGATACCTGATCTCCCAAAAAAACAAAAAAAACAAATTGTTTTACAACTCACACATTGCACTGAAGTCACAAATGTTCCATTCAATGGCAAATGGAAAGACCAATTCCATCATTGGTCTCACAATAACCATACAAAATGAGATTTGTACTGTTGGTGTGAGCTTGGATGATCTCTAGTACATAGGCCATATTTATGGAAATCCCAGTGGGAAGGAAACTCACGTGAATTCCTTTCCAGTATGTAAGACTCCTTTTATTTGAAACATTGTTCACCAAGCTGAAACTCTGTGCACTATGATTTATTGTACTTCATATCTGGATTTTACAGTTATAATCTAATGGTAATTGAGGCAGAGTTATCTACAGGCACTAAAGGCCTTGTAATATTTTCCTCTGTCTTCTGAGACAAGGCCTATTACAATGTATTTACATTTTGCATTTGAAACTTTTCAGTTTTGCATTGCATATTCATGGGTTTTAAATTATCCACATTTCCTTGAAATAATGTTGACAAATCTTATGTTTCCTCTTGGATCATTAATAGAGCTTCCTCCTCCCTGCTAACAAGGTTTAAATAAAGGTCTATGGGTAAAAAACTGTGCTTATATTCTTGGTACATTTGTCATCCATGGACACACATAGACCAAGGTACTATAAGGTGTAAATGTAAAATAAAAGGTTTATCGAGGCAACTCACAAGCAGAGATGCAGTAGAGTGCATGACTCTTCCAGCCTCTTGGATCAAGTAGACAGGCATGCTTGGGTAAAGCACAGCTGGAGAGCCTTTAAGCCTTGCTTCTGGTACCAGGCTGTTTTACTATTGAGCTAATTCAAAACTGCTGTGCGAGCAGCCTGCTAAGCTACCAAAAGAGAGTGAGAGTGGGGGTAGGAGGAGAATGAGCCTCAGAGTCATCCAAATTTGTCTCTCCTCGGCCTACCCCCTGGCCCTTGGTGGCTCATTAAGCATGAGTCTTTCCATTAGCTCTCACAGATTCTGGGTCACAGTGATTCTTGCATAATTGGCTAGCAGGTCTCCTGCAGCTGAGAAAGCTAGCAAGCCACTGCTTGAAACAATTGTGAAAGACCATTCTGGCCTTCTCATCCATACCTAAAATAGGAAATTTACACACACCAAACTTTCTGGGGTCAGAGGTATTCATGCCTGACTAGGTGAGGTCTGTCATTCCTCTTTGTTTATAAGTTAGGCTGTATATTCACTTTTAACAAAAAAAACAAGTTCTTCAGAGACTCAAGAATCACCCTTGTGTTATCAAAAGCAACTTCTGGGCATGAAAGAAGGTAGCTGTACAACTATAAAGGACAAAGCCTCTATTTGCATTCATGTCTCTCCACATGTCCTTAATTTGGGCAACATAAGCTATTCTTCCACTCACCAAGGTCACAAACTGTCCATCCATACACCACTGCCAAAGCAAACACAATTTAAAAATTCTTGAAGATGGCTACATGTTCCTCATCACCAACATCCATTCACGATCAAGACCCTCGCCAAAGTGGGTATAGAGGGAACACTCCTGAACAAAATCAAAGCCATTTATCACAAACACACAGCAAATAAATGTTCCTCCTCAAACTCTTACTGCCTCATGATTCCAGGGTACTCTGTTGTTCAGCCAAGGCAAAGTAGATATAAAATACATGTATAACCTTTAAAGAGCAGCAGGAAGCCAGCTAAGCCAGCCTGGTAGATATAATTAATGGAAAGGCTAGATTAGGGGCAAATAGAGGATTCTATGAGTGTCAAAACTTTTCCTATTGGGGATTCCCGTCAATTATGGTGGTTCTATGCCACTTGTTAAAGTATAGGAGGAATACTTTATTCAATAGGAGTCACCAAAATTCAATAGGGGCACAGTGCAATGGGGTCTCATAGTGGGGAAAGAAATTGGACTCAAGTCCAAATACAATATTGGCAATGGGAATTCATAGTCAAGAAGCAGGGTGCACGTCAGTGAATAAACAGTTTACTAAGAGAAAATATCAGGATTTAGGGGAGATTCCAGCTAAACCAACTAACAAGATTCTTGCTGGAGTTCCCATCATGGCAGAGCAGAAATGAATCCAAGTAGGAACCAGAGATTGTGGGTTCAATCCCTGGCCTCGCTCAGTGGGTTAAGGATCAAGCATTACTGTGAGCTGTGGTGTAGGTCCAAAGACATGATTCTGATCTGATGTTGCTGTGGATGTGGTATAGGCTGGCAGCTGTAGCTCCAAACAGACCGACCCCTAACCTGGGAACCTCTATATGCCGTGACCATGGCCCTAAAGAACCAAAAAAAAAAAAAAAAACACAAGATTCTTGCTGAGGGCAGCCAAGGTGATCAGCCATTACCTGGGGGGTGGCAGAGCTTTAAAAACCTTATTAGATTAGTTATTGAGAGAAACAAGATATGGAGAAAAAAAATTAACCTGTAGAATTAAATTTGTCATGGCTGGTTAATTATATCACTGCATTTTTCTTCGCAATATAGTACCTCCTTAAGCACTTTAAAATGGAAGGTATATAAAATTAAGGCAATAAATGAACTACCTATTTGGTACAAATCTAATTAATAAAGGTCATAACTAGACTGTTGATATGTGATACTATTATAACACAACAGTTAAACTTGGGAAATTATAACAGCAATTGAAAAAGACCATGTTAAAACAAAACCACTGGGACTAACAGGTCGGGATTTTAAGTAGCAACAATTCATATTTACTGGAGTATTTCAAGTTTTATAGGTGGTGAGCTAAACCAAATTAGCACGATTCTTGCCACAATTAGACAAGGCAGAGATGAATGTGGAAAAATGGGAGTTCTGGTTGAAAAGTTCAAGGGAGCATGAGTAGAGCTTGGATCAGGAAAGATTCTGTGTCATATACCATGCATTAATATAGATGTTTATTTTAGTCAATTTTAGGGATGCTGTTCTATGGAGAACAAAAATTGACCCCATACTATAAAATTACTAATGCTGTGGGTTATCAACAACTTACTCTCTTACAGCTAAGGCATTCTATAGGATTTCCCCATCTTGGAGAAAGGCTGTTTTTTATTAGTAATCCATGCCCTTTTTTAAGGTGGAGAATCTTGCTGACAAGACACTTACTGAGCTAATGGTTTGGGTAAAGCTCTAGGTGGGTCAACTTGTGAGAAATTCTAGGGAGTTGCTTATTCATGTCATTAACTGAAACTCAGATACCAAGCCTAGCTCTTGATGGTTATACCATGTCCATTTTTCAAAAGAATATTTTTAAGCTTACCTTCTCTTATGAAATTTATGATTCTGGAAGAGTCATGCTCTTTTTTCAGTGAGAATGATTTGCCTTCAATAGGACCTAGTCATAGGCTAGCAGCTACTGCTAGGTCTCAGAATATAAGTTCCTAAATACAAAAGCCCAGAAGCCACTGAATACCAGTGGAGAATTTTTGTTTGTTTGTTATATTTTGATCTGATTTTAGTTGTTTTTGCTGAGCCTCACACAGCTGCAAGGTTGGTCCCAGGAATCTGGAATTTGGGAGCTAAAATAATGGGTATATCAAAGATAGGCTTTGTCTTACTGCTATCTAGACACTTTTCAAGATTATGGCCTGCCAGTCAAATTTGGCCACTAATCATGTGCCTTGGGATAGAGATTTTAGCAAAATTACCAAGTATAGAATGCATTCCCTTACATACCTGAAGAGGTCAAACTACAGGTGGACCTCATTTCTTACAATGAGAGAAAGGCCAGCAAATTATACTTAACAGGCTATGAAATGTCTCTAAGGACTGCAGTCCAGTTAGCCCCTGATGAGAGCTATGTGGCAGAGCCATGAAGTCCGTCCTCATTTAAGGTCCCATTCAGATTTAGTCACTTGTGCTTGGATGCCATGTAAGGTAATGAGAAGAGATTTTGCAGTGGGGACCACTATCAAAATATCACCAATACCTGAGAATGTTCAGACCTCATCTAGGAGTCTGCATTGTACTCAAGTTTGAGCAATTCCTGATGACACTTCCCAGGAAAGTTTGCGACAGTGAAAACAGACTGTGTTACTTGTCAAGTGAAGACGAACTGATTTGGGGGATTTTTAGTTAAGGGGTATGGAAAACAGGGTATTAGCAATGCCTAAGGTTACATATAAAATACCACTGGTGACAGCTATTTGTTCAGTCACTGTAATGAAATGCTGAATCACAAGAAAATATTTCCTTCTTTATAACCCTCAATAGTCCACAGTAAGTCTCCAAATACCAGTGACTTTTAATGACTTTTCACTGGCCAGAATGGAAGGTTGTTTTTATAGCACCCTTGCCTCCAATGATGCTTGGATGAGGACAATAATTTTTTTTCTTTTTTTGAGAGGCGACATTATTTCAATGACACAACCTTGACAAACCTGAAGCAACTCTGAGCCACACATTCAAATATTAGAGAATCCACCAACAAGAGTCACAGTGCATGCATTTGCTCAGGTACCCAAGGCTCAGGTACGCAAGCACTTCACATTAATTACAGGTAGAATAACACACAAAAAAGCAAGTACAGTCCAGAATCCACTCCTTCACCAGGGCCCTTCCCCCAACAATATAATTAACAACTAGATAAAATGAGATTTCCTCATAATTCTTTTAAATCCAATCATCCAGGTTCTACATCAATGAATTGGGTTGTTTGTATTTTTTATCACAAAAATGGCCAGATAAGTTCCAGGTATTGATATAAGTCAATCAACCTGGAGGCACTTCTGAGCAGCCCTTATTTTGGTTTATTCCAAGTATTTTTACTCTCTAAGAGAAATGCCTATCTTTCTTTCCCCAAAGTACTGCTAATTTTTACAATACTCTTTAATCTCTTTTAGGCTCACCCATCCTCAAAGACAGCCAAAGGCCCCAAGCACAGCTTCTCTTTGTAACTGTGTCAATCTTCTTGCCTTCAGCCCACTGACAGGGAATGGGAATCTTCTACTACCTAGCCTACCCAGCCCATTCTCCCCAGCCCTGCCTTCTTCCCACTCATTCTAACACCCTGTTACTGTGTTTTCTTTCTTTCCTAGGAAATCTATCATTCTGAGATTTCAGATCAGAAATGCTGCTGTCATCTTCCCAACCACTGCATAGATCTGAAGAAACACTATAAAGCACTTACTGTCTTTAGAGCTTGGAACACCAAGGGCAACTCGCCTTATCTGGGTCTACAGCATACAGAGCTGCCAGCCCTCCCACTTTCTTTCCTCTAGGAAGGCATGTAGCTGAACTCTGCTACTTCCAAGAACAGCTCAGAATGGAGTGGTGTTTGTCCCTTTATGGTTGTTTGTTATTATGCAAAAAAAAGTCATTGACACACCACTTTAAAGGTAAAATAAAGTTAGAGAAAACCTGAAGGCATTGAGACAAGATGGGATGGGAGAATGTAGGTCATCTGTGTTTTTTAGTTGGATTAACCCAAAGGAAAAATAAATTCCCCCTTAGCTTCATATCAGGAGGTAGTTTTACAACTCAGAGCAAGGTATCCTACCTAAATTAACTCCTACTGACTCACAGGGACTGGGAGATTGAGGCACTATCTTCCTTTGTGAGTCCATTTCAAAGGGGTGGCTCCCAGGTCCTTGAAAAAGACTATGGCTAGGTTGTAAAACTAGCAAGAAGCTTTTAAAATATTTACATCTCAAAGGGGAAAGAAAATGATTTATAATTACGAATTTTCTAAAGTGAATTTTCCAGGAAAAGGGAGATCAGAGGCTTAGAGACTGCAATAAATGTGTCTATAAAGTTTACTCAAACTGAGGAGAATGTTAAGGCATTCTTGGGTGTCCTGCCTGGACCTTACAATCACCAACCTGTGAGTTAAAAATGGAGACTTAGCTTTAAGCTCCAGCTCTGATCTATTCAAGTAAACATCTATATTATTCAGAGAAATACTGTACTTGGAGCCAGGAACACTGAACCTAAGAAAAAAAGTCGGTTAAAAAAAAAAAAAGGTAATTTAGGAGTGGGGAGCCAAAAATTACCTGCTTTGAGCAGAAAACAGAATGTGAGTCAGGCAAGGGAGCCAAATATCAATGTGACCTCTCCTGGCTCAGGACACTACATTCTTCTGCCAGCTGTTGAACACCTCATTCAGAGCGTATTTTCTCAAAGAGTCTGCATCAAAGTAGCTTCTCTTTCCAGGGATGTAGTAGTCTACTTACCCAAGAGTTGCATACTCTTTGATATGAGTGTTTTTGACCTGAAAGACCCTTTGAAACATACTGTAATTGGCTCATCTAATTCATCCTGATTGATGTTCTCAACTTAACGAGTCTCACACATACTTTGCAAAGCTATCAAATCTTAGAGATTGATGCTTTCTTCCTAGACCATCCAGGAGTCAAGCACAAGTCAACAGGGCATTTGGATGGAGTCTCCAGAGTTACTGGGGAAAAACAAAAGTAGCAAACAGGCAGGTGAAGTCAAGCAGAAAGTGAAGGAGAGATGCCAATCGCCTCTCTTCCCTGCACAGCATTCACTAAGACCTGGAATTAAGTTACTTGACATTGCTGCCATTTTTCACTACAAATATATTAAAAATATTTAATCTCAACAGGGATATTGAAATAGCTATTATCTCTACCTTCATCCACTCTCAGTACTGCCATTTGGCTTTTTAAAATTCAGAAATTATCTCACCAACTTAAGTGGTGCCTCCCAACTTCAGAACAATGGCACTGGACAAACTCTAACTTAAAAAGGATAACATGATCCAATATATCTCTTCTTCTCCATTTCACCCCAGTGAGACCTTGCGTACTGTTGCCATGTGAAAGGTACCTGCTGGAATTGTGCACTACTGTGAAAATTTCCAATACATTCCTTTTACCTATTCCTCAACTGACACTGACTTCCATCTGCAAAAGACATGATTCCTGAACTAGGATGATATTATTGTTTGAAGCAAAGAGACTGAATGTTCACTGTTGGAGGCAAAGTGCCTCTTCTGATTCCTCCTAAGAGCAGAATGTAAGCTTTTTAGGGACTGGATATACTGCATTCATCTTTTGCTCACCCGGCCTACAGTATAGAGCCTGGTTCCTGGTTGACCCTCAATAAGAGGATGCCAAATAAATGAAATTATTAACTTGAATGAGTGGATAAATAACACTATGGAATAACTAGTTAGAATTAACTTAAAGCTCTGGAAAAGAGAAATGTCAATGTGTATTCTACAGGAGTAAACTGATGAGGTTAACCTGTTTTAACCATGTTGGATAACTGAGTTAATGAACCATAGAGTCACCCTACACAGGCATACAAAAAAATGCCTATATGTAGTATAATACCAAGGATTCTTTCATCTTATTCTTCTACTTTGGGAAGCAGGAAAGTGCATTCTGTTTCTTAAAATCACTCTCCCTGACAATTTTTCTTCAGTCTGTTGTATTGATTGATCTCATCAGTTTTAGCCTTGAAATGATAAAAAGGGTGGAATATAAACAAAGAACTGCCTGCACAATGTTTAGGTGGAGAACATTCATCAGTGCGAACAGCTCTAACTTAAAAGCAGTAAGAAGAGTATTCCCCCCAATGCCCAAGTATAGTTCTCAACTTTAATGAAAAAGAGACAATTAGAACAAAGGCACTTGCTCACTTCAAGTCACAATTCATCAAGCTGTCAAAGACAATAAAATGCTACATACCTAATCTTTCCTGTTAACCATAATGTAGGCAATGCAATTACATTGTTGCAGCAAATTGGCAAGAATTAGAGGAAGAATTAATGTAAAAACCTTGTGAAATTTTCTGTTCCAGTAAATGGTGTCATTCATATTTAAAAATATGGTAAAGAAATATTAAGTGAATTAGCATTAAATACTTCTTACTAGGACCATTTTCCTGCTCAAAGGTATTAAGAGTTTTTTTTAAGTATATAGGCAAGGAAAAATTAATTAGCACCACTAAAGCCACCTATTCAAATTAAACCCAAAAGCTAATTTTAGATGAAACGGAAAGTAGCAATACAAACAGTCATAATACATAGAAATGCAAGAGATAAATTTTATCGCAAAAATGGTCAAAATGCTTTCAGTGGACTTCTTTCATAAACAGTAAATCCATATTCACACAGAAGAGGAAACTAGCTGACTATGAAATTATATGATTAACTACATAGGGTATTTTTTAATGACCTCTATTTTCCAATCTCAGTTCATGGAGCTATAAGGAATATAGAAAAATAAAACAGCTCTCCCTCCTTTAAAAGTGTAAACATTAATTGAGAACTAAAATGCCAGCCCAAGGATTAAAAAGATACGAAGAAGTCACATCTAATCTGGAGGAGTCCATAACCCCTTGAGGAATGCTGAACATAAACAAAACATTGCAATTTATACTTTACTGTTCATGTATGCCAAGAAAATGGAAGACATATATTTTTCATGTCTGATCTAATCTTGCTTCAGGTCTCCACCCTGGTGCATAACAGCATGAGACTGGTTTTTCAAGTTTGCTTGATAATCTCATTTTAATTTATTCAGCTAATTCAAAGTTTCACCCCCATCGTGCTAGTTCTCTTCCACTTCTGTTCCTTAAAAACCAATGCATATTTAGAGAGATGGAGCTTGCAGGACTTCCAGGACTTGGACACCTTCTCTAGCCTGCATCCTGTCTTCTGAATCCTGGCTGCTCTGTGCTGTGGGTTCAGCAAGCCTGGCTCCCCTTTGCTATCTCATCAATACCTTGATCTTTGTTGCTATTTGGGCTCTCCTTATGTTCTCATTAAAGCCTCAGTCATGTACGTACTTTTGCCCAACCAGATCAAGCTTCCTTCCTCGTTCTCCCTGAAGGTCCTCAGCCAGAAGTATCAGTCACTTGCATCTTTCCAAAGTCATGGAGGGATGTTTCTATTTACCTCTTCAGCACAAACACCAAAACTGCCACTAGCTCCAGTTCTTGTCTCTGGCTCTCTCTGCTCGCTCATGGAACACACTTCCATTTCATTCTGATATAGCTTCCTCATGGTAAATTCTCACTTTAAATTCCAAACAGGAAGTTGAACAAAAAGAGCACTCCTTCCTTTTTTTTCCCCCTCAATAAAACACTCTTCTACCTCCCTCCCATCTATCCTATAAATCCTATACTTCTTTAGGGAAAAGAAGAATTTCTTATACTATTTTACATCAGCATATATATACCATATGCTATATTTTTCTCATGTTTCTTCCAGGAACCATAAAGTCACATAATTTTGCCCTAATTATGGACATATTTTAGGAAGAGGAAATAATTCTTTCCAGTAACCAAAACACATACAGAAATTCCTTACAAGTATTATCCCTATAAGACCATATTATTATAAGAATGATATAGGAAGACAAGGTTAATGCTATGAAAGCATAAATAAGAAAGATTAGATTAAGAAATTGAAGAAGGCTTAGAAAAGAGGGAAGTTGATTACAATGGTAAGGATAAGCAAAATTTTCAAAAATTAAAATAATGAATATTAAAAACTAAAGATCCACTTATACAAATGTATTTACTGGCCAACAAAATATTAGAGTTCTGTGGCAGACATAGGTATGTGCTGCCCAGAGGTACAAGTATGAACTTGCTGCTAAACTATGGCATTTTCAACAAGCAGCCTTCAGTCCTTAGGGCCTTCAGGGTCTGCCCCAGTCTCAGAAGTCACACTGTTTTGAACCCATATTTAATGCTGAGCAAGGTGAGGGTATAAAGTCCCAGGAATTTTGGCCTGATGTGACACTGATAGGCATTACTCACTCCAGAGCTCCCTGCTAAGTCAACTACGGCTTTATGGGGCGCCCATTGCAATTCAACACTTTCAAGGTCAAGTTTTGCCTCCTTTTCCTTTCACAAAAGTTGACCTTATAAAAAAAATTTTTTTTTTTTTTTTTTTTTTTTTTTTTTTTTGCACTCTAAGCTCTATCTCAGCTCCTGGAGAACTCAGAAATGGAGTCTAGGAAAGAAGGCCATAGGATGGGGCTTTGGGGCTAGATGACTTAGCAACCTGCAGACAACATACACCATCACTGGTGGGAGATGAAGAACATTCCTCCAACAAGGTGACAGTTAATACTTTTTACCAATAGTGAATTGGGAGGGTATCTCAGGAAGGAGTGGGGGATAAATTAGCACAGATAAGATCAGGCACTTCAACTCAGAAAGGATCTTGTAGATATAAAGATAATAGGGTGGAGTGGCTATGGCCAAGAGCCATTCATGCTTCCTTTGGAAAGATAACAAGCAATAGAGGTAATAAGCAAGAAAAACCAAGTATTAAAGCCAGAGGTATGTTTGGTTGCCTACATTAGGGGCTGTTATCATCTGCATGGAAGGAGAAAAAAAAATCCAAAAACCAAGTCCAGGACCTAATAATCTCAATGGTTAAATGCCCAACAACAACCAAGGTGAAATGCCCAACTGAGGCAAGTCAGTTATACCTTGGAAGGGGCTCTGAACAGGAAATCCTAGGATGCTGATCCATGGAGTGGAGCTGCTATCTGAGTATATATGAAGCAGATCCTATGGTGAAAGTGGGACCCTGGGATAGATATGATGTAGCCCAGATCCTTCAAAAAGACAGGACCTGATGTAGGGAGTATGCTCAGCAGACACCCTCCCGCTGTCAGCCACAACTGGTTACTAAGGGAGGGGGAGGTGCAGCATTTAGACAGTTCAGCCTGATGCAAATCACTCTGACAGGTGAACTTGCTAGTTGGTACTAAGTCTGTCTAGTCTGTTTTACTGTTTCCTGTGCCCAAGCGGGCCTCCACTCCTCTTCTTTCACAGGTTTCTAATATATATATATCAGATATTTATATATAGCCAAACTCCATTTATATATGTATTCCAAACTCCATCTCAAAGTCCTCTTCAGAGATCCCAAATTGCAACTCAAATTGCTCAAACTATAGCACAAGTATGAACATGCAAGGAGGGCATGGAGAGACCTGGGGAACGTGCAGCCAGTCCAGACTGGCAGCTGGCCATTTTAATAAGCACCGGAACTTACCTTTAGGACTTGTCTTGGTCAGCAACAAGATGAGTAGTCTCCATCCTCACCTGCCAGAATCTGAGCTTCCATAGAGGCCTTAAAGGATTCACTGATAGGCACAGCCCAGATGGTCTCAGCAATTCGCTCTTTTCTGGAGGAGGCTGCATCAATGAAAATGGCTCCCGCTGTAGAAATACTACTGACCCTTGAGAGTTGGGTCCCAACGAGGGCTACCTGCCCAGGCATCACTTGGGCCAACAGAAGGAGACCAGGCTCGGTTCTGAGGCAAAGAAAAGCTTTGTTCTTTGATTAAAGAATAGAGGGTCTGAGCTCCAGGGTTTCCGCGGCCCGCTCTCCCCAACCCGTGGAGGGCGGGGCTGCTCTAAAAGCGGGGAGGAAGCAGAATTCTCGCGAGTCCTGAGCACTCGCGATGCTGACAGCTTCAGAGTGAAGTGCGGCGGGGCGCAGCAACTCTGCGCATGGCCCTCCCCACTCCAAGGCTGTGGTGCATGGCGTTTCTGCGCGTGGTCCGCCAAATCAGGGGGTTTTGGGGGCAGCAGTCCTGCACAAGGAACTCTAGCCCAACATTTTAGGTGCATGTGAAACTAGACTAACTGCAGAGGAGGAGATGAGAACTTATCGCCTAGATTCCATTTTATTTTTCCCAGGGACCCCAGTGGGCTTTGCAGGTGACAGAAATGGTGGGCAGAGTATGCATTTCAAGGACAGAGGAAAGGGAGAGGACAGTGACCCGGGTCCTGCTGGTGGGTCAATCTGCACACAGTCTCACCCTTTCACTGGTCTCATCCAACAACCTACACCTTACTCATGGCCGGCATACAGTCTCACCCGCCTCCTTCTTAGTGTGCCACAGAGGTCAGCAACGGGTTTCACCAGCATGGAGCTGGTTCATGTGGCAGCTACTTGGCTGCAGTGGAGGCAGATGCCCAGCTTTAGCACATGCAAGAGAAAATGTGGATTACGGTAATGATTTCTGATAGAAGGAACAAAAACTCCTCCAAGAACCCCGTGATCCAGAACCACTGATTTACTAAATCTTATCTGCCAGGGCAGTGGTGGAGAAGTTCAGTCACTCAGGGATTCACTTGTATCTTCATATGATTTAACAAAGGTGGTATATTAGCGGATTAAGCAGGTATGAACACACAACATTGTTAATGGCATAAGTGCCTCCTTGTGACGCAGTAATCATGTCCTGGGGCATTCTATTTTTTTTTTTTTTTTTTTTTTTTTTGCGGGGGGGGGCAGTTTTTCTCCTTAGAGACGTTTCAGTGTTCAATAAGGACAGGCTTTGCTAGCTATCATTTAAGGCTTGATGGGTGAATTTACTAAGGGCTTCTATGTGCTATTGCGTCCTCCAGGCCCAGACAGGGAAAAAAAGTACCAGTGGAAAACAGAATGTGCCCATCTAGCCCCAAGATGAAGATTGCCAATTTTTGTTTCAATGAGGTAGATTCTCCCCTGTGCCCAGGGAAAACCTAGGGTGCAGTGGCCAAAACCCAGGTGATAGCCACAGCCAAAGATTTGTGTCACACAATACTGGGTGCCTTTGTGGATATTCAATAAATTCTTGGCTGTGTGACCCACTCAGTGCCAGACCAGTCACTATCCTTTAATGTGACAGAATGACGACACAGTTTCAGGGATAGCCTTCCTGTATAGCTGGTATAGTTGGGGTCTTCCTGTTTAGAGGGATTTTTCTGTTCCCAGCATAGAGGTGCCTGGGTGCTCACATGTCTGTTAACGGGGGTAGGCCACCTAAACCCATCCCATGTCTGAGCCTTGCCACCCAGTGTGCTAACTGTGGTGTTTTTAGGACTCTTCCAGTCAGGAGTTTGTTGGGTGGCCTGTGTAGTTTGATTGACAGAAAAAAAGAATACCCGTGCTCAGTGTTATTGAGAGTGTGTACCCCAGGTCAGATGTCTGTATTAGTATTGATAATATCAAATGAATTAAGAGTACTAATCCTAGCTTGTTCGTCATTAATGTACTGCTCTAGGGCCCTCCAATCTTTTCCCTGGCATGGTGATGCCATCGTGGCAATCCTGTTGAGTTGGAGAGGCAGCTTTCCACATACTCAACGCTTGGAGTGATTCCTTTGCCAGCATACGAGTGTGCCTCTGTTGAAGGATACTCACCATGTGCCATTCTTGTGACCAGAAACAGTAGAAGCAGCAAAAATCCAACATGGAAAAGACAGGTATTTACTAGAAACTTGTATGGAAGTTCTTCCCCCTTCTATAAGAGTAACAACTGTGGCCTGACCCTTAGATATCAATGTGGCTGCAACTTTAGGAATATCACCTGGTTTGGCACTACATGCATGTTGGCTGGGGGAGGCAGTACTGTCAGGTGTGATGAAATGGACTTGCTGTGGGCTATGCCAGACCATGCCCACCCCTCCTCCCCTCTTTCAGTGGTGCGTGTTCCATTCCAGGTAGGGTGTGTTTCGGTAGGTCAGGCTGGTAGCAGGACAATGGGATCCCAGTTGAGATTGAGTAATTCCCCATCATCCAGGGCTTTGAAGTAACTTAACCCATCCTGGTAGAGTGTCCCATTGCAAATTTCAATAGATAATGCCTCAGATGTGATGGAACTTGGTGTTTTTAGCATAATCTATGACGTGTTGACCCTTGGTGAGATTTTCTTGGCAAGGTTGTATTGAAACTTTAATACCTTTATGGTATTGGGTGTCCTAGTGGGGGTACCCAGTCTGGCATATGGGACAACAGGCCCTAGCGGTTGATCATTCAAATATATTAAAGTCTGAAACAGTACTTTAGCCCACCACTCCAAGGTGGTTTTACCTAATAATACTCTAATATGCTTTTACTGGTTACTTTACAGCTGACTGGGGTAACTTTTTAGCTTTTGAGTGCCCTCTCTGTCTTGGATCTTTGCACAGCCTGTACTCATTTCTAAGATTTGTCAGTTTCCCTCAGATCAACAATAGATTGCCCAACATCATGAATATCTTGTGCCACAACTGGGCTCAGAATAATACAAGCTTTCCAGAGTTTTCATTGTGGCTTAGCAGATTCAGAACCCACCTAGTATCCATGAGGATGTGGGCTCTATCCTAACCTTACTCAGTGAGTTAAGGATCTGGCATTGAGGCAAGCTACGACGTAGGTCAGATATCCGCCTCGGATCCCACATTGCTGTTGGCTGTGGAGTAGGCTGGCAGCTGCAGCTCTGACTTGACCCCTAGCCTGGGAATTTCCATATGCTGCAGGTACAGCCCTAAAAAAAAAAACCCAAATAATAATAATGATGATAATAATAATGACAATAATATCAGTTTTCTATACCAGGTACTGGGGACAAATTTAAATATCATGGCCTTCATTCCTGCAGTGAATGTAGCCCAGTCAGGTCCTTTAAAGACCAATTTCAAACTCCTAAGAATGTTTTGTACCTCCTCTATAGATTTCCAAAGCCCCTGTGGCCAATAAGAGCTCCCTCATTGGGCCAAGCATCACTTCAGGGTAGCATAGTTCAAATTACAAGGGAGTGAGTATCTTGAACACCCAAGTGCCATGCAGGCACTGCTGGAGGGCAGAGTATGGGGTGATTTGGCTCATTTTCTCTGCCTCCTGCCTGGTCAGAGAAATGCCATCACTCTCATATCCCATGGCTGCACTAACCATGCCTGGATACTTTCCCTGGCCTTTTGCTAGAACTTGGCAGCTATGACAATAAGCTCAGCAGGAGTATATTCTCTCATCAAGAACATTTCCTGAATCAGGAGCTTCCCTGCTGGCTGGGGTTGCCGTTACAGTGCTTTGGCTTCCTTTGTACCAGGGGTCAGATGTCACAGGTGCTCCATCCATTTCACTGTCAATTACAACATCCTCCTCTTCCCTCTCCTCACTTTCCCAGGGAGTCTACCTCTTCGTGTCCCAACCAGGCTTTATCACAAGCATCTAGACCTTATTTCTCAGCAGTGCACCCTCCTAGCTTTGCAAAACACATACTAAGGTCCCCAACTGGTTATCCTGTTGTTTCACCCTGTCTTCTACCCCAAAAGTGAGCAGAGCAGTGGGCCCTGCACATCCTCCTTTAACCTCAACTTTCTTTCCAATTTTCTAACTAGATTAGCTTCAGCCTCTAGTTTCACATCAGTGGCCACTGACCTGCCCAGGTAGAGGCCAGCCCACTGCAGCATCCATGGGTTTCCCAACTTTTCTGCTCTGTGCTCTGTGCACTTCCTCACATAACTGCATTAGACCAGTTGGTGTTTTCAGGGCATCCCCATACTGACAGTGTAGTCTACAAACATCTAACATGCAAGCCACCTATCCTCAAATAGGTGTCAATGGCCAACTCAGCATCTCCCTACAAGGATGCCTCTTTCCCAGGGCCCATTTCCTTGGTGTCTTGTCTGGCTTACTAATTGTTAGCTGGCAACATGGAGAATTTCCAGGGTTTAATCTGTGCATGGCCCCCATACACAAAGGGCAAGTAGAATCTGATGGTCACACTGGTGTGGCTGTCTCAATAAGCAAGGGAACTTACATATATTACTTGTCTTGGACAGCTTCAAGATGAGTCGCTCTCTGCATTGTCTACTAGAATCTTAAAAGTTTATGTAGAGACCTTAGCTGGGTTTATTCATGGATACAATCTAGATGGTCTCAATATCTCATTGCTCTCAAGCCTGTAATCTTGAGGCAGCACTTACTGTGAGGCTGGTGGGCAGAAGGTATATCCTAAGGAAAAAAGGGATGTTGAGGAGCATCCAATTGCCTGAATCCAGCTCACAGGTCAACCTGCAGTCACATGTTGATGACTTCCCCAAACATTCTTCCCAGTACCGAAACAAAACATTATAAGCTTCCATTTCAATTGTCTTTTGGGATGTTTGTATGTATTTGGTTCAGTCTTAATATTCTGTGTGCATTCTAGAAACTGACAAAAAATGTCTCTGAACTGACATAAAGTACACATTTATAACATATATAATGCATATGAATTGACTGAGATAGAGTATATGGTCAATGCAGTATGGCTAGAAGTAGGATAACTATATTATCTCAGGGCCATTTAATCTAAATAAGGGTTCAGCAAAGGAAGCCATGAAATTGGACAGTAACAGGAAGGGAGAGTGTGTAGAAAGAAAAAAAAGACATCTATGGACTTTCAGCATTAAAATGTCAAAGAAACATCAAAGGAAACCCTTTTTAAAAGCCCAGAAAGATAGGCTATGGAATGGGAGAAAATAACTGCAAATGATGGAACCATCAAGCACTTAATCTTCAAAATATACAAACAACTCATGCAACTCAACAACCAAAAAATAACCCAATCAAAAAATGGGCAGAAACCTAAATGGACATTTCTCCAAAAAAGTCATATGGATGGCCAGTAGGCACGTGAAAAGATGCTCAATGTTACTAATTATTAGGGAAATGCACATCAAAACTACAATGAGGTCACCTCACATCAGTCACCTCATACCAGTCAGAATGGCCATCATTGATAAGTCTACAAATAACAAACTGGAGAGGGTGTGGAGAAAAGGGAATTCTCCTACACTGCTGGTGGGAATGTAAATTGGTACAACCACTACGGAAAACAGTATGGCGGTTGCTCAGAAAACTAAATATAGAATTACTATATGATCCAGCAATCCCACTCCTGGGCATATATCTGGACAAAACTATAATTCAAAAAGAAACATGCACCCCTATGTTTATTGAGGAACTATTCAGAATAGCCAAGACATGGAAACAACCTAAGTGTCCACTGACACATGAATGAGTTAAGAAGATATGGTACATATACATAATGGAATACTACTCAGTCATAAAAAAGAATAAAATAATGCGATTCACAGCAGCATGGAAACAACTAGAGATTCTCATACTAAGTAAATAAGTCAAAAAGAGAAATACAAGTATCATATGATACCACTTATATGTGGAATCTAATATATGGCACAAATTAACCTATCTACAAAACAGAAACAGACTCACAGACATGGAGAGTAGACCTAGAGACATGGAGAACAGACTTGTAGTTCCCAAGTGGGAGGGGGGAGTGAGTGGGAGGGACTGGGAGTTTGGGGTTAATAGATGCAAACTATTACATTAAAAATGGATAAGCAGTGAGGTCTTAGTGTATAGCACAGGAAATTCTATACAATCTCCTGAGATAGACCATGATGAAAAATAATACAACAAAAACGAATGTGTGTGTGTGTGTGTGTGTATATATATATATATATATATATGCTGAGTCACTTTGCCATGCAGAAAAAATTGGAACAATATTGTAAGCAACTACATTTTAACAAAAAATTTAAAAAATAAATAAAATGACAGAGAGATGAAGAGGGACTGAGGATGAGCTGCCACTGAGGAACAAGAAGCAGTGGAGAATGCCCACCATAGGCCCTGTGAATAAAACACTTCACGAAGGATGGGGAGATCAACTGTGTGGAAAATCCTGCTGAGATATTAACTAAGATGAGAATACAGTTAGCAACTATGTTGTGGAGTGTGGAGATCATCGGTGACCTTGAGGGAGCATTTTTATAATGTGGCAGGGTCAACATACTGATTAGAGTACATAGATAAGAGAAGATAAATAAAGCTACAACTCCTTTGAGGGTTTTTGTTACAAAGAAGACAGAGAAATTGGAGAGTTGCTGAAGATAACATGGGGAAAAACATTAAAAAAGAAAGAAAGAAAAAAATGGATGAAAAGATAGAATCCAAAGCCTCTAGGCTCCCTTTTAACTTGAAGATGCAGCATCCTGGCCATGTGAAGACCACCAATGCAAATGCAATATCTGCCTTTCCAGGTCAATTTTTTTTCCCATATAGAGCTTTTACCAAAGATTTGACACATAAATGTTATTAAAAAGGATTCCTATTTTTCAGTCAAGTACTTTAAATTATGATCCACTCTCTTAAACACCTGCTCACTTATAATACTCTTCAAAACAGCTCATTGTTAAACACCTAAGTTAACTTACAATCTCTTAACAGGTTAAACACTAGCACTTAACTCCTAAAGTATATTAGCTACAAATTGAACATTAAGTAAAAAGCACTCAAGACTATTTAAGGCTTTAGTGCCGTCTTACAAAGTTAGGATATTTGCAATCAGATATGATTTTCATTAGCTATTATGGAAATAATCCACAGAACAATGTTCCCAATTAGTGTTATAAGAAAATGTTTCTCTTTGGAGCAAGACTTGAATCAAGGCAAAGATTTGGGTTAAAGTAAATGGCTCCCTTACCTTGAGGGACCATTTATTTTTGTCTCTCTCTGGTTATTTAGCCAGAAATAAGCAGGGACCCTGGAATGCAGGTTATATTTAATTGACCCTCTCCATCAGTAGCTGTTTGCTTTGGGAGGCAGGTGAGTGTCTAAGTATCAACTGCACCCGCTGCCAAAGTAGACATCTAACTATTCCTTTGGCTCCTGGCAGTAACTGCATTACTGCTTTCCAATTCCTCACCCTGCTGCCCAGGGATGAGTTCTAAATGCCCGGGGCTCAAGGTGAAGAGATTGAAGCTAAGGCAAAGAGTTATCCCAATTTCCAGTGAATTTGTATTGTTAACAATTTAACTTTTCAAAGGATTTTGGAGTAAAGCAATCAACTCTCTGGTTGGAGTGGGCAGGACATAAGGCTGAGATTGCTGAATCAATATGTGGAAACCTGACTGACAACTTAGGTAATTTGATGCAGGATTTGGGACAACAACTGGAGATAAATTACTTAACACAGTCGGGAACCAAAATTGTGTTCAGAAAGAGACGTATTTTCCTGAGAGGAGTGAGGAGAATTGTACTGACAGGCAAGTGATGGGCGCAAACAAAGCTCTTGTAATTATTTCATATGCAACTGTATAAGTTCTGATGAATATCTTTGAATTGTCTTTGGGGAAGGTATGGGAGTATTGCAAAATATATGTAAATTGACTGTGGTATGAATGCCTCCTCTTTAAAGTGCATTACTTTAGAATAGTTAGGGCTGAAATATAGAAAAATGCTCATTTTGTGGACTGAATACTGCAGTATAAAAAAAGTCATATTTTTATCTCTGTAAATCATGATGCAGTCCTTCTAGAATTCAATTTGGCTTATGAGAAACTGTGTAAAATACTTCATAGAAAGTTTATTTGTATTTTTAACTAGTTTGTATTGGTCTGCTACAGAAAGTTTCTTCCCCTCCTCTCAAATTAATATCCCCCTAGAATGCAACATATTTAGAAGTTGCAAAAACCAAGATGAATAGATCACCTTATCAACCCTAGAATATGAGGTAAAGAAGAGAAGGAAAATACAGAAAGGGGCAAGCTCAGTTGATTATTCACTGTCATAGTCAGTGCCAATTTAGAGAGGATGCTCCCTTTTTCACATGTGTGAGCAAACAAATGTTTGAAAGGGTTACTTCATTTCTGCATTGCTTTAGTGAAGATTGGGTAGAAAGGTAAGTGCCTTCCAAGGTGTAGCAGAGATTTGTTTTTGGCTTTTTAGATTTCACCTCCCCTTTCTAACAGAATTTTTATATCCTTTTGAGGAATTACACTCTCCAGTATGTTCTGCTATTGCCATAGTCAATAGATGACATGTGATATGAGTAAGGCCAATCAGTTGCTTCCTCCTGAGCAGAAGGTCAAAGGGACTAGATGTAATTGGAATCCATCCCATTCTAACAGCCATAACTCACCCAGATTATTACTCTTCCTAGATGCTTATTATTCTTGCTTTCTAGCACCTGGACTACTTCGCCTGCTTATTTCGAAGTTCAGTGCTCATTCCCAGTGTTCCATGAATTTTTAACCCCCATTATTTCCCCAGTAAATTATCTTTTGCTTAATTTAACTAGGCTTGATTTCTGTTGTTTGAAGTTAAATATTCCATAATTCATACACAGGACACAGCCCACTGCTGATAATTCTGCTGAGCATTATGCCACCATCCTAGTTCCCCATGACCACTGTGTGTGTGTGTGTGTGTGTGTGTGTGTGTAAGACATTTCAATGTGAGCTGTTCAGCACTTATCTTACATCTTGTCCACTTCTTTCAATGTCTTTAGCAATTTGTGCATAATACTATGATACTAAAACTGATCTTTTTCCTTGGCATTCTTTGATAAAATTGACCAACAAAAGGTACAATAATACCACATTCCTAGGAATTAGGCTTAATATCTTCTTCCCTTTTACTGCCTTTATCCAATACCTCACCATCTCTTAATGATTATGACTTCTCAATATTTCTCAGATCTGTATACATAACTCCATCTCTATCAACACTGCCCTGGATTAGAGTCATTTTTCTTCTGAGCTACTGCAAGACCTGCCTGAAAGGGGTGCTTATATTTATTTGTGTCCTTTTCCAGTCTATTCTCTGCATATAACCAGCATAGCAACCTTAATGAAATAATAATTTAAACATTTCACACTCTGCTTTAAACATTTCTATAGCTTCCCAGAACTCTCAGGACAATGTCTACGATCCTTGATATGTCCTTCAAGCCAAGTATTCTGACATTCCTCATTCAGTCTCCCACTTCACATAAAATCTATACCCTCATGCCACTGATCTTCCAGTGCCAGAAAGGAGCTATGTTTCTTCCCATTACAGGGTTTCTGTGCTTACCTCTACACATTTTGCCTTTTCTACTTAAATCTTAAGCATCTTTCAGATTGGCGACCTTCAGAATGTGTTTCATGTTCCCAGAAACACTTCCCATCCTCACCAATTAGATCAAATCCCTGTAGCACAGTTGTGTCAGAATCATAAACCTTTCTGGACACCACTTATTTCAGTTGCATTTGCATTGTAGGATTATAGAATTAATTATTCCTTTTCCCCTCTCCCAACAATGACATCTAAGCTACATAAGCACAGGGACAAAAGCAATTGTTTTCATCATTATTTTACCAGAACTAAATGCAGTGTCTGATGGATATTAGGTGCTTGGTAATGGATCAATAAGGTCAGTTTTCCCTGTGAAAGTATTACTTCCTTGAGGATAGGAACTAATTGTAACAAAGTGCTCAAAAAATCATTGGGTTCTTCCACTTGGGTTCAGTAAAGGAACTGCTTACATTAACCACTGATGAAGTTTAAAAACATATGCTTTATCACTCAAGGTCATGTACACATTTTGGTCACAACCCGATACTGAATAATTAAAAAAAAATGTTTCCAGACTCCCTTTGAATAATCAGACTCAACATGCCAGGCATGGTAGTAAATCATTTTTCATCAACAGCCTATGATATTTTTTTTTGACAGAGAACATTTCAGTAAAACTGAAATCATCAACTTCAAAAGAACATTTAACTTTTCCATTAACAGAGTACTTTATTTGAAATGCTTGTTAATAAGCTTAGGATATTTAAGCAAAAGTCTAAATTAAATATCAACCCTATCCCAATTAACTCTCATGCATGTATCTTTGATTTTCTAGTGACAACCTAGAAGTATAGATTCAGGCTCAAATCCCAGCACCAAAGTCCATGATCCTCCCAAGAACTTGATGAGACTCACTTGATCTGCTCTCCTATTTACAGGTTTTCCCTAGTTCTCAGATGCTGACTAATGTTGGCAATTTTTTTCTTACTGAAGATGAGCCACTTTTCTGATGTTCCATTCTGAAGAAAGAAAAAAAAAAAAAAATCTTATGCCTACAGAGGATTAGCCAGAGGACTCAAGCATGCTTTCAGAAAACAACTATATCATCACTCTCATCTCTTGTCATTTCAAACCTGCTCCATTGAACTAGTTATTCCCTATCCCTTAGATAAAATAGAATGCAGACATATGCCTTTTCTCATTATTCTTAGATAATAAAATGGTTTTACTCTGAAAGTGTTGACAGCCATCTTGTGACATTTGAAGCTGAAGAAGGAAGCCAAAACTAAGAGAAAGAAGCTGAAAAATAGAACGTTTAGTCCATGGTGGAATTTTTCAGCCACAGGCCACATTGTGCTCAGATCTGTTCAATTATGGGAGCCAATAATTTTCCTCTTTTACTTTCTTTGGCTTGAATTGCTGTTTTAGTTCTATGCATAACTGACCTATAACCTGCCAAGTGTGCTTGAGAAAGATTTCTCTCAGGTGACTGACTGCTCCCTGCACATGGTCCTTAGAGATATCTTACTCCCTACTCCAGAAACACAAATCTACTCACAGTGCTATCTGTTCAAAAACTCGAAGAAAACCACTAGGGGGATAGTAAGGGAGTTTTCTGTTCAAATTCCTTCACTTCCCCAACTTTGACAGTGAGGAGGTCTTTTGATGTTGCACTGTGATTGTTTTGAAAGACTCAGGCCTACTCCTACCAAAGACATGGGGACATAGTTTCTATCAGCTATACCCAAACCTACCTAGGATTTTCCATTTGACCTTGATGTTAAAGCTCCTGCCAGGATGGAGCCTACATCCTGATATCCTGGTGAAGAGGGCACAGACAACTGGAAAAGATGAAGAAGAAACCAAGGCACTGAAAATGAGGAGCATTGGAGAAAAAGAAGAGATATCAGAGAAAGGGATGGTTTCTAAAGGTACATTTAATCTAGGTGTTCCCTGTGTAGACTGAAAGGTGACAGTGTGAAAAGGAAAGAATGTTTTGTATCATCTGTCAGTCTCCATGGGCTTTCTTTTTTTATGAAAAATCAGATGGTATTCCCTCTGCTAACAGATTGTTCATGAAGAGCCTTTCAAATTGCACTAGACGTAGCAAATCAGTTAGAAAATGAACAACTCTGGAACTTGTTTAAATATTTATTTTCCATTCTTTTAGCCTTGAGGAACATTCTTGGCTCCCTGTAGGGGTGCTTTTGCCCCTCTGCCTCTTGTATAATAAGTCAACAACTATATCTAAAGGCCATGTGTGTGTGTGTGTGTGTGTGTGTGTGTGTGTGTGTGTGTGTAATTTTCACCAGTGAAAACTTAAAATGGAAAAAAATATATATATATTTCTATATATGTTTATTTTTCCTGTTGTCCATCATAAAATCTGTCCCAAGATCTAGGTCCAGCATACGAAGGACCAACTTCCCTATCTTTTGGATAAATTTCTTCTTGTTCATCTGCTTTTATAATACTTCCCCTCTTCCCCCCTCACCCCTCAGAATTGCTCTGCAATGGGATATTACTTAGAAACTGTATCAAGAAGTCAGCACTCCATTGTTGCTTTTAAATGCAATAATTATTTATGAATAAAATTACTATACATACATATAGTGGGCATTATATAGCTCAAGATTTTACAGATGCTGAAGCAACTTCTTCCCAAGGAGCAGTATAAATTTAAATTACATTCAAATACAGATATCACCAATTTGTAAAAACTTGAGGTGGGAAAAAAGGAAGTGAGGATATATTGTCTGCCCTGTGTCTAGAGGGCAATTGTTTTCTCCCCACTTACTAAGGAGAGAAGAGAATAGAAAAGAAGTGCTTACCCAGAGCTGCCATGGTTATGTTAATGCTTTTGGAATTTTCCCAAAGATTTTAACCAAATATTCAATCCATAACAAGTATTCCCCATGGCACCACTGAAGCATGCTGCAGTTACACATTATAAATGGAAGCCAAATCACACACTTATGTAAAATGACTGGTATAGCAGAAAAACAAGTTATGTATTTAATAAGCAATCTCAAGCTTGTAATGTAGTGAAACCCACTTGTAATTTCTTACATAGCTTTTTTTTTTCCCCCTGCACACACCGTTCATTTTTAAAGCTCTCTACAAGGCTTTTATAAAAATCAACTTAGCCGATATACCATCACTCCAATTTTTTTGCCCATTGCTTTGAAAAACTGTACTCCCATTCAGGAATATTAGTCATATCAAAATGCATGAAATGTGGTTGTATGGCATTCCTTGAAGCATGGTTTTTACTTATGAAATACGTATATTAAAGAAAAAAGCCTTCAGTACGTGCTTACACTCCATAGAGGTATGCTATCTTTCTAACCTGTGGGATACTTTTACACACAAAAGTCATTCATCTGTATTTTGTCTACCAAATTAAGGTTGTTACAGTTCATCACACTGCCATTACCCGTAATTCTGATTGCCTTAATGAAGTAACATAATGGGCATTTTTGCCAATTAAACATAAGGCTTTTGTTAAAAATTAAAATACTGGATATGGCAGTCAATCCTGAAACAGATTAACCTGAAATTCTGCCAACATATTTAAGCTGTCCATTCAAAGGTGAAACTATCCATTGTTGCTTTAGGCAGATCTTTTACTAGCTGGGGTCCCTCTCCACTGAATTCCTTCATTAACTCCTATGACATTTTACGTTTCTTTGATTAGATAATTATCCACGTCCATTCGAGCTATTTTAGATGTGTTTTCATGAACCCAACTCCTTGGAACACATTGTTGTCAATCAGATGGGGAAAATGTTATATAAACAATTAGTTTCCCCATTGGACAATGTTATAAGAAATTTTTCCCTAATCAACTTGGATTGGAAAGAAAACAAGTCAGTATTTTGCCAGTGAGTGCATATTGGCTTAGGTTTTCAGTGTCTTTTAGATTTATTTTTAACCTTGGCTTTCTGTTTGAGCCAGAAAAGATCATCTTCTTCCAGAGGATTTTTCTCCTCTTTTGCTGATTAGCTATAGAATGAGAAGAAGCACCTGACGGGCCACACTAAGAAGGATGCTAAGCGGTTTACAAGTCTCAGTAATTAATGACTATTTTTATCACAAAGAATATAGACTGGCTTCTTCCATCTATCTGAAACTCAGTGTAAGCCCCTATAAGCCTCAATGCAGCATAATTGGTGCAATAGAGCTGAAAATGAGATGGAGGATATAATGCAGCTTCAGTAATCCTGCCTTTAGCTAAAATGGAACAGTAGAAGCCCCTGGCAGCCTCCAGTGTGGTTGCCACTAAGATTTAAAGCCAGCCAGCTGTCTAGTGTTCCTTGTGAAGCCCATGTCACTGTTTATGCCCTTAAATAGAGTTCAAATGTTTTAAATAATGATATCTGTGAGAATGATTTACTGTGGTAAACAATTTGCTTCTCAGCCTTTTGGCTCTAATTGGGTGTTTTCTCTGATTAAGAAGCAATCATTGACTGTGTACTTATATTAGTTTTTATTCTGACCACCCTGTGCTTAAAATGTGCTCTCAAACCTCTTGGGATGAACAAATGGGTTTTGCTTTCTCAGTGCTGTTATTAAAAAACCCACTCTCTTGTAAAGCATAATATGCTAATAATAGGTCTGGGGACTCAATTGGGAAAATGAAAAAAGCTTCACATCCATGAAGGCATGCTAAGTGAGACCACGATAAGTGCTGGATAATGTGTTTGTTTTAGATTTGTGACCATCCCCTATACAGCCTGGGGGGATGGTCACAAATCTAAAGCGAACATAATATCAGGGCTGGAGAGCCCTGTGTTGTCCAGACCAGCCATAATCATAAATAAGCTTCTGGTAGTTTTCTACACTATGACTGCAAAGAACAGTTAAAACAAAAACGCAGACAAAGGGAGGGGTGGAGGATACCTTCTAGGAGAGTCCAAGACAAGCCAGGGCTATTTTCAGCTCCCTCTTTGAATAGCATCTAAGCATTTCACTCATGTTCTTCTTCACAATGCTGGCACCACTGACTGTAAAAATAAAAAGATGGGTTTCTTCAAAAGAAGGTTATATTTGGAGATCCATTAAGAGCATCTTCCATGAGGATTATATAATAGCTGAATGCCACCTCTCTGTGGATAGCAAAAATCAGAAAGTTTCTCTAAAAGCATCTCTTGAGTATATGCCAGGTATTCAAAATTCATTGTAGAAACCACATGGAATTGGATTCATCAGGGATGTGGTTAGAGTTAGCACAATGATACAGACGAATCCAATGGGATAGAGAAATAAGTTGTAGTTCAAATATTTTAAGAATTACTATAGATGATAAAATTCTGTTAGGATGAGAGCATAAAATACTACCTATCCATCGCCCCATGACACATAACAGTCCCCTGAAAGGCATCGTCTACTATCCAGTTCACTACTGCAGGAGTGCTTAGTAGGGGAACAGGTTTATAAGGAAGTTGTGGAGAAAAGTCCAAGAATAACTCCAACTGTTAAATGAAAAACAGAATGAAACAGAAGCAAATTTTGTATTTACTCAGTGTAAACAAAGCATTCATCATAACAGAATAGATTGGGTATATTATCGGTTATTTTCTTTTAGCTATTCCCACAAAGGTATAGACTTTGGTGATCTGAAGTGTACAGTTTCCTATAATATGAGCACCTCGCATTTTATTCCACTTAAATATCAAGCTGAGTCATGTTAAGATTCCAAGTTATAGCATCTAGGCAATATTACAGTTGTGGTGTAGCATAATGATCAAGATTGCTGGACTCCAGAACTAGATTGCCTGGGAGTGGTTCCTACTTCTGCCACTTTTCAGCTGTGTAACCTTGAGCAAGTTCTTCACTTAATCTGTAAGAGGAGGATAACAGATTACCTGAATAGATTATTGGGGTGAATAAAAGAATCAATACATAGGAACATAGTATTATTTAATAAATAAGCAAATAGAAGCCAAAATACGTACGTCAGTTTTCAAAGATCACATATTTAGGAAATACTAGGGCAGAAACAAGCATCCTGTGATTCTGCCATGTACTCCACATAGACCCCCACAGTGGCTCTATAAAAGTACTGATGCTTTTGGTGAGAATGATTCCAGTGATGGGAATACAAGTAAATGTAGGAACAAATAATTAGGAGAGGAAGATGCAACCCAGATTCTGAATACGTAAAATAAAAGATGAACATAGAAGAGATTAGAAGATCAAAGGAAGGTGATGAAATGCTCCACAGCCGTGTTTGTCTGCCCAGGTGCTTGATTGGACCTATTATGTATTAGATGAGCCACTTACACTAAATAGATGTGAACAATTGGTTCAGGTGAACAACATAAAACTTAGATTTGTATTTAGTTTTTTCTTGCCCTACACATTTATAATACCTCTCCTGCAGAGCCCTGCAAAACTGCTAATCCCTCTGTTTTATCCAACCAGGGAATACAATCCTGCAATAGGCTACTCAGTCTCCTTCACACACACCTGAATTCCTTTTAAGAAGATTTTCAGTATAGAGAAGTGGGTATTACAGTTGCCTTCTTCATAATTGTTAAATTTCATGAGCTCTACACACTATCAAAAAGCTACTGGCTATTCTGCATAAGAATGTGGAGAAAATGGAACATTATACCTTATATTTGATTTATTGGTCCTTCCAAAAAAATCACTTCCATCAAATATTGTCTGTGACAAAAATATCTCTCATAGTTTATATTCTCCAATGTCACATGCAGTGCTTTGAAAATATTAAATTTTTTGGTACTTCTGTATCTGATTTAAAATGATTTCCTCACTGGATAACCTTGGCTACATCTGACTCAATAATTCTTCACATTTTCTATAGGATTATCATACTATTACATGGCCCTGTTGCTACAATGCTATTTCATCAAAATAATAATGCACTCCAGGTAAGATTCCAGATTAGACATTTTTTAGGCAAGAGAATAAAATTATTTTACCAACTCAAGGATTGAATATTTTCATAAATTTGTTGTTATTTGTGTTTAGAATACCTATAAACAAGGTTTCATTTCACTTGCTCCTCTTCAGGCTCATACTCTTTATAAAGACATTGTTGTGAATTATTCTGATTACTGCATATTTAAAATAAATGGGTAGCTGTTAATGAAAGCAGATATATCTGATTAATAACAAAGAATTTTAAAAAGTAAATAAAATAAAATTACTCCCTAATTGGTATAGATACACAAATGCCTGAAAAGAAGGAAGTTGTCAGCTATTAGAAACATTTAGAAGAAGGACCAAATCTATTGCCCATATTGTAGAGAAGATTCTTGAATTAAATGAACGATTAGAGGGATCTTCTGTAATTCTATTAATCCTAAAGCAACTCAGAGTAGATCACCACAAGAAGTGGGTACATTTTTCAAGAAGTCATAATTCTTAGTATATTCTCCATTTGATATAACTTATTGGATTACTCTATAAGGCAATAGCCATGGACTCTGTATGACTATATGGTTGGCTCTGAATGCCAGCTTTGACACTTATTAGTTATGCAGAATTGGGCAATTTACTTGACTTCTTGGAAACTTTTTTTAAAATTGGTAAAATTAGATTAGTAATACCTATTACATAAAGTTAATATAAGGATTGAGAAAAATAACCTTTTAATAGTAATACAATTCTCAGCATAGACTGAAGGCACAATACATAGGTCCTATTATAACATATATAAATCAGTAAAAACAGCCATATCACCAAGAATGGTTTTAAAAGTTGTAAAATGCAATTGCGCCAAAGTTGTGCATAAAAACAATTCATTTATAAAATGATTGAACCATTTTTATCAGATCAAGATATTCATTCCTGTATTTCAATTATAACTTCTTGATCTGTTAATATTTCTTCGTTTATATCATCCAACTCACTTAGCTTAACATCCATTGAAATCACTTCAAAATGAGTCAAGCAATGTGTTTTTCTGGTTTGGAAGTTACTTTTTTCAAAAGCTGTAAACTCAGAGCCCATTGCCTTTGATAGAGGATCTGAAGAAAGTTGGGGACAGTGGACAGGGAGAAGTGTTCACAGGAAGGAACCTGTTTAGTGTTGAGTTCAGAAATAAATGTTGGAGTTCCCCTCACGGCTCAGTGGTTAACAAATCCTACTAGGAACCATGAGATTGCGGGTTTGATCCCTGGCCTTGCTCAGTGGGTTGAGGATCCAGCGTTGCCATGAGCTATGGTGTAGGTCTCAGACGAGGCTTAGATCCTGTGTTGCTGTGGCTCTGGCATAGGCTGGTGGCTACAGATCCGATTAGACCCCTAGCCTGGGAACTTCCATATGCCACAGGAGTGGCCCTAGAAAAGGCAAAAAGACCAAAAAGAAAAAAAAAAGAAAAAAGAAAAAGAAATATTGGTTATACACAATGGAAGTTCTAAAGAAATAGGAGGAACTTGGCACTGAGATACTAAACACTAAGTGGAAAATTGAGAGACCAGGAAACCCAACAAAAATAATAAAACACGGTTTATTGAATAATTGGTTTAAACTGGGGATTGTGTTATTTTACAATACTAATTTTATTTTATTTTTTTCTTCCTATGCCTGCACCTGTGGCATATGGAAGTACCCAGGCTAGGGGTCAGACTGGAGCTGCAGCTGCTAGCCCATGCCACATGGCAATACCAGATTCAAGCCCCATCTATGACTTATTCCACAGCTTGTGTCAAAGCTAGATCCTTAGCCCACTGAGTGAGGTCAGGGATTGACCACATCCTCATGGACACTATGTCAAGCCTGTTGAGCCACGATGGAAATTCCTGCAATACTAATTTTAAATTCATTAGCTTTTATACTTAGACTATGAAACCTTAACACAGAAAATGGAAAGTAGCATAAAGTTACCTGGTCAACCCCTCTGCCCATATCAGGAGTGAAGCATCTCTAGAGTATGGTGAATACAGGTCACACAAGGAGTGAACTACCAGAACATTTGCCTTGACCCTAAACCACTTTCATAATTATTTGTCAAAGAAATCCACTTAATCTTAATTTATCAGCTACCTATCAGACACCTGTTATTTTGTATTTATCAGGATAGTGAGCAATAAAACTTATTATAGTTGCAACTGCAAGTTCAACTGAGCTCCAGGGTGCTGCATACCACGTTTTGCCTATTGACTCTGATCACATCAGTATTCACAATAAATCATAAGGCTGCAGCCCATGAAGTTCTTCCTGATCTACCGGCTGGAATATCTGCCTGGAAAGAAAACCCAAGAACTGAGGAATGGAGAGACTGCTCTTCTGAGGCCTTCTAAAGCAGCCTGGATAAGTGTAATTGTTGCATCCTGACTTTCTATCACCTAAAACTGTGGCGGAAGTAGAAACATATTGTGCAGATTATATTCCAAGCTCTTTATGTCTATCATCTTCTTTAATCCCTGACACAACCAAATGCAATATGAACTATGTTTTATATTTTATGTATAAATAAACTGTGACTTTCAGAGTTATATGCTCCAAATTTCTCAGCTAGTTTAAGGCCAGAATTTGAACCAAATATAACAAAGTGTTTTGCTTCTTATATTACACCTCCTCCCATCAGATCCCTTCCTTTTCTTTCATTGCTTTTCCATTTATAAGACTATGACTTCTTAGACTTTATACTCTTTTTTGTTTTTCTATCAAAACCATTACAAAAACAAGAGCAGTCATATAGTTATTGAAATAACATGCCTCAGAATAACTTGCTGAAAAAAGTCTAAAACCTTGCTTGATAGAAAACAAATTATTTGAACAATCGGATTTTTGTCCTAAATTTGATAACTTAAAAACTAATTTTTTTCACAATGTCTTTAATGAAGATCCTCAGTGGATGAACGTTTTCTAAGTGGCTTCAGAGCCATTAAGGAAATACTAAAATATCTTTAATAGGTATCAGTGATATGTATGTTTTACTGCATTATAATACCTAAGACAATTTTTAGTTTATTTATGGTTCATATTGTTATTCTCAGCCAATTCCCTGATTGTGACTCATAAATGAAAGTTTAATGGAATTGTCTTTATTCAAAGCTACAGGGTCACTGGGCTTCTCCACTGCTTTTCTGCACTAAAATATTCTCTTTTAAAGTCCTAGAAATTATAGTACACAGTGAGAAGAGAAATAGTCTTTCTACCAGGGTTGCAAAGTTTCCAAATATAAATTGAAGTAGAATCTGCATAAATATTTAAATGTTCCTTGGCCTATTATTATCATTGTGTTCATAGTATGAGATTCATCTGCAAAAGGAATCAAAGGCTGAATTTAAATTCTCTACCAAGATAATTACCCATTGCATCTAATTTTGAGGGTAAATTATTAAAAGAAACTGGGGTCATCTACTTGTAGAGGACAGACGTTAGCTAAAATCAAGGTATGACCCTTCCTGTCGCATATTAAGATTAATATCTTTTCCCTCACGTCTTTGTGCTTACTTTCTTGCTGCATTAACCAAAGAGATTCCAGTATCTATTGAGAGCTGATGTCTATTTGCATGTAGATTCTTACTGTGAAAAGCTATATGGTCATGATTCTGAAATAATCCTGGTAGGTGAATGTGGATATACCAGTATTTTCTGGTAATGTTTTTAAGAGATTCTGAATGGGTCTGAACTCAGGCTTTTAAAGAATTTCAAATCTTTATCTACTCCTGGATGCTGCCTGCCAGCTTCAATTTCTTTACTTTAAAGGACTAATCTCCTTTTAAGGAAGGGCATTAACTCACCAAAAAGGAAATGGTGTGCTTGTAATGACAAATGAACATGACTCTTCTCTTCTGTTTGATAGAAGGGCACTTGTTCTGTCTAAATTGTATATTCTTTTGTAAACAGACTCTCCAGCCTCGAGCTGGAGGAATCAATGCCCTGCGCAGATGGTGCCAGACCTTTATTCAGAAATGCATGCACTTGATTTATATTAAAGTTTTGATATTTAACCTTCTGTCTAAACCTTAAATCAGTACCCTAGAGCAAGGACAAATGTCTTCATCTTTTTAAATTTAAAAATTTGTTTCAAACTATAGAAGAGAAATTAAAATCCCAGAATGATGTGAGCCTGTGAGTGTAAAAATAGCCCTCTAGCATAGTATGCATTTATAACGAGAGTTATAATCTAAGGATCAGTCTCTCAATATGAGAATGAGAATCAAAAAGAATTAGAGGAAAAAAGTTTTGTCTGTGGAAAGACATATATAAAGCCCCGTGAATTATAAAAGCCAAGCCGCCCAATTAAAATTCAAGCTTGTTTAAATATATCCCTATACCCTGTTCTCCAACATACATACAAATATACACATAAAAATATAACCTAAAATTATGTTATTTAGATTTTTTTTTAAAAAGTAATTACAGGACTTAACTCATATAGCAGCTAGGGAAATTATCACAGGTTGTAGCTACTGCCACCATAAGAATTGGTTTCAATTCAGCCTTTAATGAGATCAGCTATTTCTATTCATTTTCATGGGTACCTACTTCTGTAATGAAAAGGATTAATTTGAAGTTCCTAGAAATGCATCACCTAGCTCATGTTGAAGGGTGGCTAGTCTATGGGCCATAAATATAAATTCTTCAAGTAGTAGGTTGACTATTTCATTAAAACTGATGATGTTTTAGTATTTCATATGCAGAGCCATGCCAAGATTGTATAAAGCAAGCTTTTAGTATAGAATGTATTTGAGGAGGAAAAGCTGTCATGGAAAGGTGATTGTTAGTTACTCAGAGCAGCATGAGTAGGGGTTAGGGGGATGCTTCCTTTATCGAACAAGTGCAAAAATAATCTGTGAATCTCAAGTGTCTCTTATGGGTAAAACAGGCCTTCAAAACAAATCCCCACATGTAACATGGCCAATACAAAAGCAGGGGAAGGCCTCTGTCATATTGCCCCTTCACATGTCAATGATATTAATTTCACTTTCCTTTAAGTAAAAATAATAATGATTGGAGGGCAATATTTGAGGTTTGGGAGAAGATAGTGCACATGGTATGGTTACTTAGCCTCCAAAGAGTTAATCCTGATTGTAAGTCAGTATTTCCCAGCAGCCCTTCTCCAACACAGTATCCAGTGCAATTCAGACAGTCAGTTTGGCAATGGTAGGCTACGCTCATGCTAAGGGTGAGGGAAGCTGCAAAACTGGCGTCAAGTTCATAAAGCGCAAGTTCATTAAATTCCCTGAGAAGCTTGCAATGACTCAGACTCAGACTTTGTGTTATGTAAATTATGCTCATGTAATAATGAAGCAAGTCATTTATCCCCAGTTTGATAAATTTACTGAGGACAGAAATATAAAAAATAACCATTGTGGTTTCATATGAAATACAGGACAGTTGGAGTCCTAGACTTTTCATTCAGAGTGTTATAGACATATTTTCCAGATTCTATTTTCTGGTAAAAGAAGAGTTGGCTAACATTTTGAGAGTTAGTCATTAATTAAAAATATTTAAAATATCAAGATTTATTTGTAAAATGGTAACTATCCACCTCCTTTTTTTTAAAGCAGAAATTTTATAGAAAATGATAAAATGTTTATTTCTTTCAAAATTCTTTCCAGAAGCTGTTCTGAATCTTAATGTAGTGTTCGTTATCTTGCAAGTGAATAATAACATATAATGATTCTTGTCCATGCCACAGAAATGCCACTTTGGGACCAGTATCCTCTCTGACATTTATAAACCAGTAACAAGACAAGATCACCAATAATGATGCCCTGGGCAGAAATCAGCCCTAAAGTAGTGAGTCCACGTGGGGCATTGTTCTCCTCTGCACCAGAAGTGAGGAAGGGAACTCATGAGTGATGTATAAATCCTTCCACTGTACCTAACAGAGGCAGAGTGTTTATCTTCCTAAATATTTGTAAGATTCCTGTCACTTAGATATATAACACTCCAAGAAGACAAAAGGAAGAGGAAAAAAATGAAGTTAAAAAATATATCTTTCAAGCTATTGTGCTAAGAAATATCAGGGCAGGGGCAGCCGCTAAGTTTGAGTAGCTCTTCAATATATGTGTTTATGTAAAATGAAAACAAATTTATTTAGTGAAAAGAGGTGAATGGAAAAAAACATTTCAACTTCATTATTTCCAAAAAGAGCCCAAGTCACTGGTTGACTTTTTCCACTCTCAAATTGAATGGTCAGTTTTGTTAGTGTAATATTAATCAAAGCCACAGTTGATAGACTACCATATGGAAAGGAAGAACATTCATTTTTTTCTCAGCTTAATTAAGTTATAATTGATGAATATCATCTTCTCTTAAATATCCAAACTAGTATGGATCTTAACCTCTAAAAGAAAACATTTATTCCTTATCACTCTGATCTTTAGTTCTGTACATAAAATTGGATGAATAATTCATTGGGTAGCTATAAAGGCTAAACTAAGTAAAGTAACATGTAAAGTGGCTAGCACATTGTAAGCACTCAATAAATATTAAATGTTATTTTTACTCCTATAGGCATGTAATATTTCAGTGAATGAATCAGTAAAAATCAACTTTCCTTTAATTCAGACTATGGGGCAAGCATTAGTTACAGTTTGAAAAAAACAGAACAGAAGATTAAAAGAAACTGCAGATCCAGATAACTACTATTCACTAGAATTGCATCTCCATTTGTGATTAAACTTCAGCTTCTACATAACTCAAAATATACTAGAATAGTAGGTCATAACATTTATTGTGAATATCTCCACATGTAAAAAACAGATGATTATTTCTGACCAAAAGGCACCAGAGTACTTACACTACACTTCACAATTAACACGCTGGTATCGGCTCCTGATTTCACATGTAAAAACTTGGTCACCATGCTGTACAGTAGGAAAAAAAATGTATTGGGGAAAAAACAATTGATTACAATTAAGACTGAGAAAAAAAAAAAAACAACAACAGAAAAAGACTGGGCAATTTGAAATTCAGAGTGTGAACTGCATTTTTGTTTTCCAAAAAGAACTCATCTTCTCATACAATGAGTCATGGATTTAGCAAATATATTTAGCACACCCACTATATGCCAAATATAACGCTAGTACCAGCAGGAAATATTAGCATCAATAAGGCAAGACAGAGCTTACAATTGACACACACCTTCAACACACATTTGCAATCAGTCGAAAAACAAATATTGAACAAGAAAGTCAACCACAGTTTCTAAAGTTCAGTGGGGTTTTGACAAGTAGAGGTAAAGGAAAAGGGAATTATGGGCAGAAAGAATAGTACAAGCAGATGTCCAGATAATGGAAACCCAAGCTCTGATTTGCCCTTTCTACTTTGTCTGCCAAAACCTCCCTCTTTCTCCAAAGTCTAATACAATGTTTAAACTGACTGCTTATCCCTCCCCACATCCTCTTAATTGCTCTTCTTCCATAACATCTTCCATATTGCTTTAGTAAGTTAAGTCACCCTCTAGATCAGGAATGTCTAGAATCAGGAACATTAGGTCTCCAGAATCTTATGTGATACCTGGAAAATAGTAGTCACCAAAAATGCTCATTCTAGAGTATGCAGAATTATGCAAAATGAGAAGCATGACATGTGATTTATTATAAGAAATATATGTTTGGTCTTTGTCCTCATTCCTGACACAGAGCCCCTAAAACCCTTTGCATATTCTAAGTGAGAAGGGTGGAAAAGTTATCTTTTCTTACGTCCAAAGGTGACTTTGGATCCCACCTAAGGATGGGGGCAGGTTGACAGGATCACCAATCAAGTAAGTAGGTAATGAGTCAATCAAGTAAGGTGGAATTTTTAGTCTCACCTGCCCTGACCTATGGGGAGGGAAGAAGGCTGGAAACTAAGTTCGAGCCTGGGGAACAACGATTTGGGGGACAGAAAGAACATGAGACTACAGAAAACTGAGGAAAAAAACTAGAAAGAGAGAGCTAAGAGAGCTTACTGTCAAGAGGATTCCATGGAGAACGACATAGTCAAAAAGAAAGGAAGGAGATTAAGAAAAACTGAGAAAGAGTTATTAGAGTTGTTATTGCTGTGTTCACTGGGTATCAGCAAAAATTATTTGGAGGCAGAATGGAAGTCATTTTATCGGAAGAAATTTTTCTTCTCATGCTGGGTACACTTATATCTATGAACATCCTATTACAGAATAGAGTCTATAAAAAGTTATATAATATATCAATAGCCTTGTTATGGGTGAAAAAAGTGTTTATTCAAAGCAATTTCAATATATTACTGTGATTTGCACATAGTGATATCATTTTAGGAGTGCATTAGATGAAGATTTTGTACTTAGGAATCTATAATATGAACTTTTAAAGCCTACCATTATTAACTTTTCTGAGAGCTAGAAAATTTATACCAACTATCACAATTAAACTACAGTGGGAAATCAGTCTTGATGCAAGAAGAAGAAGCCCTCATGCTATTTTGGAATCAGTAGCTACTATTTTTATGAGGGAAAGTGGGTATACTTATAAAATGCAGTAGGAGGAAAATCAGACTACCCAGAAGTAATTTAGCCTGAAGTTTTCTGGAATGTTTTGCATTTTAGAAATTATGTATAGATTGTAAGGATAGGATGGTAAAAAGTGAAAAAATGAAAATAGATGACCAGTTACCAAGAGCACCGCCTGATTCAATTTGTAATTAGGTGTTTAGATTATCACTCTTAAACTTGCAATTACTTCAGTTCTGTTGAGAGTGAAATTCAAATTGCAAACTGTAGGATCTTGTTAGCTGAGCTAGTTTAAGACACGATAAATTCATACTCAGATGGACTTTCTTTCTGTATTATATAAATAAGCAAAGAAAACATTTTCTAGAGTAATATGAAGGTTAGTACATTTTTATGATAGAATTAAGTTAGTAATCTAGAGTCATGTCTTATGAAACCATGTAAAAGTCAGTGTATTATCCTTTACCCCTTTGAAGTAGATATTCATTCAGCCATCTACTCATTTATCTATTTGAATAATTGAATGCTTATTATACATCCAGCACTGTGATAGGCATTGGCTATAAAATCATAATATCCATCCCTTACTCTCAAGAGCTGGAAACCTAGAAGTGTTTTCTAGATGCTGCAAAATTTGTCAAAGAAAATTAATAGAGCAACTTTTATTTATTTACTTCATCTTTTTAGGGCTGCACCTGTGGCATATGGAGGTCCCCAGGCTAGGGGTCAAATAAGAGTTGTAGCTGCCAGCCTACACCACAGCCACAGCAACGTAGGATCCAAGCCATGTCTGTGACCTATACCACAGCTCATGGCAACTCTGGATCCTCAACCCACAGAGCAAGGTCAGGAACTGAACTCGAGTCCTCATGGATACTAGTTGGGTTCCTTAACCGCTGAGCCATGATGGGAACTCCCAATAGAGCAACTTTAAAAACCCAACATCTATGCTATACAACTACCACTTACATATCTCACTATATTAGCCAACATTCTTTATTTCCCCCATGATCTATCAGAGCCAAAGTCCACAGCATATGGAATGCTCTAGAGGAAGACCTCTCTTGTATGCTTTAATATTTTTCCTTCCATTAGTAGAAGGTTTTTATGTTTTTGTTTGTGTTTTTGTCAAGTGTACAATTTGGATTTGTTCCCAAACATGTTTATATAACTTATGCTTATGATTATAATTATGTAATTTCATTAAATATTTCTGAAACTGATTAAATATGGCTGTGAAAGTGTTTCTTTGATGTTGCTTCTGTGAGAACTAACTTGAATGCTTTATTAAATTTCAATAAAAATAAGTCCCCATGGGGCTGAATTAGTTTAGGAGACACAATTTTAAACAATTAAAACAAAAACTCTTATAAAGACATCTTCAAGCCTTCTCTACTGAGGTTAGATTACTTCACGATGGTCTTTAAGATCTTGGTCCACTTGAAAAAGAAAACAAAACTGGCTTTTGTACAAGATCTATTATGTGAATGATTTATGCTGGAAAGATGAACTCCAATTCCTGGGCCCATCCTTTAAAAAAAAAAAAAAAAGTAAAAACAACTTTGGTCTTTTATTTAAAAGTAGTTAATGAACATGTATTTATAGGTTTTAGGTTAATAGAAAAACTTTTTTTTTTTTTTTTGTCTTTTGTCTTTTTTTTTAGGACCCCACTCCGCGGCACAAGGGGGCTCCCAGGCCAGGGGTTGCCACCAGCCTATGCCAGAGCCACAGCAATGCCAGATCTGAGCCACATCTGATACCTATACCATAGCTCACTAGCAACACTGGATCCTCAACATACTGAGCAAGGCCAGGTATCGAACCCACAACCTCAAGGTTCCTAGTTGGATTCATCTCTGCTGCACCACGACTCTGGTTAATAGAGAAACTTTAATGCATGCATATAATAGATTATTTTGTGATACCTCACTGTAACAAACTTTTTCAATTAATTGATCTACTACCAAATTCACCTGCACGTGAGAGAAAGCTTTTTGCTCTGCTTGCTACAGACTGCAATTCCAAAGACCCAGGAATATGCCATAAAGGCATTGTGCACTAATTGCTTATGTAGATAGATATCTTTTTGTTATTTTTGTGGGGGTTTGGGTTTTTTTTTATTTTGTTACTTTGAAACAGAAAAGATGTTCTTGTTTCTCAATTTTAAAAAGGAAATTGGAGGTGATCATTCAAATTACGAAAAGATAACCCACAAGGACCAAAACTATCTTCACACATACACATCTGTCAACTGCCCTGTAGAAACTAATATATATTTAACTTGTCACATAATACCACTCAGCTTCTGGGAAATCACCAAATGTGTTATTTAAACTCAGTCTGTGCGTAGGGGAATGCTGTATTTAAAAGAACAGTTTTATCGGGAAAAATAAGAAATTCAAACTTCATTGCCCTAAGGTCTTATTCTAGGCTTACTTCTTAGAGGTACAACACTTCCCCCAGTTGATGGATCAAAAGTCCACATAAGGGAACCATCAGTTAGGTAGCATGTCCTGGAAAGGAATGTGATATGATAGTTTGAAAATTCAGTTTTCTATTGAAAATGTTGAGTTATTTAACTCTCAGTGATTCAGGATACTGATAAATACTTTTACTTGGAATGCACATCCTTGAATGTTATGTTGTAGCAATATCCAGAAAATGCTATCTGAACAAAGGCATTTTTCTTCCATTACATACTAATAGAACTAAGAAAAACAAATGTGTTTGTATACTGGATGCTTTATTAAACTACAATGACTTTAGTTGTTGCCTGTGGGATTTTCATGAGAACATTTTCTTCCTTTACTCACTCACATGCAGGCCATTTAATGGTCCTATTTAGTTGTCCACATTAGCAGACTTACTGATTTAGCAGATTAAAATATAAAAACTAAAATAACAACAGATTAAACTATCCAAAAAAAGAAGAAAAATCCTCAAACTTTTTATTCTGTGAATCTCTTTGAACAAGTTATAAGCACTATTATACTGTCTTTAGTCTAGAAAAGTCTAGAATTATAGTTTATAATTCAAACTATGACTTCGCTATACCATTTTTACTTTCTTTCTTTTTTTTTTAGGGCCGCACCACCAGCGGCATATGGAGGTTCCCAGGCTAGGGTTTCAAATAAGAGCTGCAGCTGCCGGCCTACACCACAACCACAGCAATGCCACATTCGAGCTGTCTCTGTGACCTACACCACAGCTCATCTCAACACTGGATCCTTAACCTACTGAGAAGGCCAGGGATTGAACCTGTGTCTTCATGAATCCTAGTCAGATTTGTTTCTACTGAGAAGGCCAGGGATTGAACCTGTGTCTTCATGAATCCTAGTCAGATTTGTTTCCACTGAGCCACGATGGGAACTCTCCATTTTTACTTTCTGGTTTTATCTCAGTTGCTGACTAATAAAATTGAAATCTTGTTTAGCTATCTCCACCATTTTGCCCTTAAATCCACTTGTTCATCAAATTTTGTTGATTCTTCTTCATCTCTTACAATCTCAAAGCCACCCACCAAGTCAAGGACCTTCTTAGCTGACACCTGGACAACAGGTACTAAGGATTCATTTTAACTCATGTTTCCTTTTCCCGTCCACAGTGCACAGCACTTCCAGATGAATCTTCTTCAAACATGGCGTGTATTACTTAATTCTCCTGCTTAAGAATTAAAAAAGCAATCCACTGACAACATCATTTATCTGAATGACTCTTGTTATTCCAAGTCTTCCATAATCTGTTCCCACTCAATCTATATTTAGTCTTCTCTAATCTATTTTTAATTAGCTAGGAGTTTGAATATAGAATTTCTTAATATCACTGTAAATCCCATAGCTTAAAACAAGGCAAACTATGGCCCATGGACCAAATTTGCTCTATCACCTAGTTTGTCACAACACCTAGTTTGTCTTAAATCTAAGATTTCTACATTTTTAAACAGTTCAGAAAAATCAAAAGAAGACTGATATTTCACCATACGTGAAAATCATATAAAATTCAAATTTAAGAGTGTATAGATAAAGTTTTATTGGAATATAGCTATGTTCATTTGCTTATATATTGTCTATGGCTGGTTTCACACAACAAAGCAGAGTTGAATAATTGCAACAGAAACCATATGGCCCACAAAGTCTAAAATATTTACTATCTGGCCCTGGATAGAAATATATATATTTCTCTCTATATGTATATCCATTTCCCTTTATTCAAAACAGCATATGCCAGCCATTTATACTCTATTCTATAAGCAATTTTAAGCATGAATCTCTTTTCAGCAAACTTAAGAAAGTTTTCATCAAAATGCTGCTTGGGCTTTAGTAGAAAATAATAGCAGGAGAAAGGGAGAAGGGAAGAGACAATATAAACACAAAGCAAGGGGAGAATTTAATGAAAGAAAAAGGTAAATAAAGAGAGCACCAGTAAATAGTTTATACAGATATAGAGTGAGAAAAGGGAAAACAAAATACGAAGGAATTGTTAAGGAAAAGTAGAAGCAATATTCTCACATCTAGCCAACTCCTGCCATGCTGCCCTTTCTTCCAATTAAAACAAAAAACAAAAAAACCTACCTATTAGCTCTTACTTAGATTTGTTTATCAGTTAAACCCTAATTAAGGCAATAATATTATTCTAAATTGCAGATAAGGGGTGTAAGACCTACAGATGTTGACCAAGTGACAGGCCTATAATTATAACACAGGTATGATGCCAACGCCCATTGTTGAAACACAACACTGCCTTTCATTATTCTTCAATACAGTGTTCTTTCTTTATTCAAGAGAGTATATTTAGTTCTTTAGAAAATCATGCATTTTTAAAATTACTGTGGAATACTGTCAAACTGAAACTCAGCTTGCCTTTTAAACTTAATAACTTCTTGTAAAATCCAAGTGTTGATTTTTACCTAAAAGTCTTTGTCAAAAAGAGATTTTATTGACCTGGGGAGATAAATTACACTGGTAGGTGATTAAATATCATCCTAATAGTGAATATTTATTGCCCTCTTACTATGTTGCAGTCATTCTTTCCTCATAATAATCCTAAAAGGCATGTAGAATTAGTATCCCTATTTGCATCATCACAGAAAGGTTTATGTAAATTGTCCAAAGTTATAGAACTAGGCAGAGGCTGGAATATGAATTTACATGGTCTAATTCTAGAGCCATAAGATTAACCATTATGCCAGGCTGAGAAAATCTTTAAAAGAAAAGAGCTAAATATATGAGACTCATGAGCACCTAAATGTATGAGGCTTACACTAGTGCTTTCTATTTTTAAAAGAAAATGAATTATCTTGCTTTGGTAAGACAATAATTGAATTTTAAGACTATTCAAGAGCTATCTTTGAAGACAAAGCAGCACAGCATCATGATGAACAAATACATGTGGGTGTTTGCACACACACACACACACACACACACACACACACACACAATTACAAACAGTGGTAAAATGTGCTCTTGTGGTCAGAAAGATCTCAAATGACCTTATGCTTACTAGCTTACCAGTAATCAGCATGCTTGGACCATAGTCAGTGAAATTGCTTTAGGTTCAAGAAGTATCTCTCCTTCAGGCAACACTCCAAACCAGCTTTCCTCATGATCAAATCTTGAGACTGTTAACGTAAAAGGTTTACTATCAGTACTGGGTTGTGAATGGTGCATAATGAACAGTCTGGCTCAGGTAGCCCCAGTTCATGTAGTCTCCAAATGCTGATGAGCACGGAGGTTGATGTCTGTTCAATCTTATTATTATTTTTAAGTTGATTTCAAGATAAGAAAGTTCTCTGAAATGAGGTGGAAGAAACTCTCTACTTCTGGCATAACTTTTTCCTGGTAAATTGTCTTGTATATTTTATCAACCTAATGCACTGAATTTCATAGGAACTGTACTATTTTAAAAGATAGATGATAAAACTATAACACAATGTTTAGACACTCTTTTTTCCTGGAGGTTGGTGTAAGGACACCAAGTAATTATATCATAACATGAGATAACTAATTACAGAGAGGCATATTACCTCTACCAGATAAAGCTATTTTTATAACAACAATTTCTCAACATTTTTAAGAAACACTTTTTTCCCACTTAGAATGTCTGACACCAGAATACATCTTAACATCCCAGAAGCAGATATAAATGCATACATTTAGTGAGGGGATACCCAACTCCAAATGTTGATTTTTACATCTTAAAACAGAGGATCTCTTAAAATGGAAAAAAATTGCAATGATTTAATATTGGTATAGTATCAAAATATTTTTTAATTAAAGAAAGCCCTTTGAATGTTTTCCAGTGCAGTTTAAAATTGAACATCTTTTCCCAAGAGCGTGGAATGCTCACCACCTCCTCCTGACAAGGTAAAGGATTAATAGTGGCAGCAACCATAACATTCTTGTCTCTCTTACTGCCAAGACCAGCACCCTGTGACGTAGTGAGAATTGAACATTACTAACCTTCAACTCAGTTGATTGGAAAGTTTTCATTAGAAGTAGGTTCTATTATGGCCCCATAACCTACATTTTAAAGCTCATTATCCTCGTTTTCAGCATTGATAAGCTGACAACTGTAAAACATTCATGAGAACACAATTGCAATCTTGATAAATGCCTCCACTGTGTAATCTACTGCAGTAATGATCTATGCATTACAATTATTTCTTAAAGTACCCTCAATTCACAAATTCACATTGTTTATGCACACACACACACACACACAAAATGATGTAGTACTAGACCTTAAGAGTTTTGGAATAATGCATTTTTTTTCTTTTATTACAGGGAAGTTTGCTTTCTCTACTCCTATAATTATGAAACATGAATGACATTTCTTTTTCCATCCATCAAACAGCAGTGTTCACTAGAAGTACAAATAACCCAAAGATAGTTAGTCTTAATAGTCAAGAAAATGTTAACTATTATATACACTATGGTAAATTTATAAACCTGTAAAATATTGTTTTCCTTCTCCTATATAGTGTTAGGAACTTCGTCATTAGGATTGCCTAAAAGGTTTCTTACAATGTAATGACCAAAATGATAATATAAGTAAAAAATGGAAGCAAATTTGCTTTTATTTAATTAAAAGTCAAAAATTTAAAATATCTGATGTAGATTAAGTAATAATCAAAAATTTCTCCTTTTACTTGGATCTGTGTTTTATTTAATACATTAAAAATATAAATATCAGTTTAGATAAATAGAAAATGAGTCTGAAAATACTTTGCAAAATATACCCCTGTTGACCTCTAGATGGCAAACTTTAGTAAATTTTTACAAGTGACCTGAATTCACAGTTTCTTACCAATTCTGTCTAATCCACCTATTGAAATGATTTTCTGTTAATAAGCTACTCAGAGGTATTTGTGCTCTTACGGAACAATGCATGAAAAAAGGGAATTACTTTTTTCTGAAATTTAATCCTCTTCTTTAGGATAACCTAATTGTATCCAGATGGTGTACTAGTGTCTTCTAGAAGGGTCATTTTGGTGTATGGGATGTTCTGCAAAAGTTTTACCTGATCATTGATTTCAAGTGGTTTCTAAAATCAACTATTTCAGTATAATTATAAAGATTAGTTATAGCTTTTATTTTAGAAATTTCAGAAATCTCATAGAATAATTTGTAAAAAAAAAAAAAAAAAAAGTCCTCTGAGAAATGTAAGGTACCAAATATGTGTATGGTCGCCATTAGAATCTCACACATGCCCTTTACAAAACAAATATCTAAAAGAACAAATTTCAAGAGCATGCATCTTTTTGTGATATATCATTCATGTCTGTTTAACTCTGCAATCACTGTTATTCCTTTAGCAAAGTTAAAAATATTCATTTTTAATGTCAGCTATATTCGAGTTGTCATGGGATGAACAGAAATAAAATTATAAAGAGAGCTGACAATTAACATATATAAAAGTGGCATTGAAAAGGACAAGTCTACTTTGAATATAATATTATTAGCAAGATTGCTGAAATATGAAATCCAGGTATAACTAGGATGCATATATATAGGATACATACATGAGATTTTCAGTGAGAACTTGAACTAACATCTTGATATAACTGGCTATGAGAAAAATCTGTTGCTTAGTATGCTGGATATTGTAGACCCCTTTCTGAAAGGTAGCTCCTCCCATACTTATACAAACTGTAGGAACAATATTCAGCATGATGTAATATTGGCTACTGACAATAACTGGACATCTGACCTAAGCATCTGACAAAATCTGGGACCACATTCTTTTCAAATTCCAACTTCTGGTCACTAGAATAGGTTCCTGGTACAAGGTGAACAAATAAGAATATTTCTCTAAAGATTATAAAACTAGAAAAATGGGAAAATCTCTCTCCACTGGCTGAAGCTAGATAGATATAAAGTTGATGAGTTAGAGGCAAGCACTTTTGCTTTAGATTGGAAGAGACGGAATGGGAAAGTTCTGAGGGCATTAAGGGCCTGGTTCCAGTTGGTGGTGAGCTTAAGCTATTTTCCAATCCTGCTAGTCTATGAGACAGCCTAGAAGCCAGTCATTAAGTTCCCACTTTGCTTCAGCTTATTCAATTTGCATTTGAACACTTGAAACCAACATAATCTTAACAAATATGTTTTGTGTATTTGATAAGATAATATTTTTGTAGCTTTATTTTGAAGATAAAAAATCATTTTGGAAGTAGGTCAAGCAGCTAGTTTTTTAATTCTTATTTATGTAAATATTAGCTTTTAAAATATGACAGACGCCAGATATACCTTCTTATAAGATCCAAGTACATTATTATTTTTGGACAATAAATAGAATAGTACATTTAACTTAGGAGACTTAAATACAGTGAAAACTGTGTGAACATAACGTAAAAAGAACTAAAATGAATAAAATAAAATTTTCTTTCATTAACAATTTTAAGTGTAAACGAGTTTTGGGAGGATACATACATGCATCATCCAAGAAACACGAAAATTGAGAATTTGCATTGCTCATAAAATATTGATCTAGATTGTGTATGTAAAACTGAAATGAGGTATGGAGGAGGAGCCTGGCTTGAACTCAGCTGTCCTCATCGCAAGCTGGGTGCCCTTTCACAAAACCCCTACAACTCAGTGTCGCATTCTTTTCAAGCAATAGACCTCCTTGTTTTCAACAAAAACCTTGAGATTGCTCTGAAAATGCTTTTTAGGTGAGTATGGATTTTCCTCTTAATTTTGGATGGCGAAAAATGCAAATGATTTCCACTAGGGGCTCCTAAAGTCCTGCAGCATGGAGAACACCTGCCTGAGGACTAAGCCAATTCACAGAGAGAAGCAGAGCAGGTGAAGACATGCAGTGAGGATGTCATTGAGCCCATAGATCCAATCGCACCCTCAAGTCAGTCCTGCCCCAAGATGTTACATTTAAATAAACTAATAACGTCACGTTTTTACCAAACCAGCTTGTGTATGGTTTCATCAGGAGCCAAAGGAGTCTTAAAAAATAGAGTCAAACCCCAGTTTTCTGATTCATATATTTCAGTAAATTCTCTTATTCTTCTCCAAAGGGTGGAATCAGAGTTACAGGATAGGAGGGAAACAGCATTTTTCAGAATTACTCCAGTTTTACACAGGAAACTTAAATTATTGATGGCAATATCTGGGTAGAATTACACACCCAGAAGCACATAAAGATTCATCGGGATCACATATCCAGATGTCTGTGTTCAGAAAAATGTTACTGACATAGTGATTGACAGAATAAGGTTTTCAGATTTTTTTTGAGAAACTGAAAGAAAAAGTGGGTCAAACTTAAAACATGAAATATCAGAGATTTATCTTTTAAACAGAAGATTAGCGAGCCACACCTAATAGATCTTTTCAGGTGAAAAATATATGAGGTTTTAGATTATTGCAGAGATGTCCAAAATGACTACTGTGAGTTAACTGAGTAATAACATTATAATAACAACTTTAAGGGGAGTATTTTTATGGTTTCTCCTTGGTTTTCTTTACTGCGTAATATAATTTTGTTAAATTCTGAGTTCCGAAATATTCATAAATTAAACTCTTGCAGAAGAATGTAATTGAAATGTTATATGTGGATTTCAGCTAAAAACTGGAATAATACAAGTTAGAAAGGAAAAGACTCTGGGGAAAGATTTTTTAAAAAGCCATGATGTCAAAAGGCCTGAAGTTCTTGACCTGTCAATTGCTAGACATACTGTCTTGGATAAATTGCCTGATATCTGTACATCTCAGTTTCCTCATCCATAAAATTGGATTGATGTAGGAGATAATTGTGTGCCTGTCTTCCCAACAGCCTTTCCTGGAAACTATCCACTAACCAAATGGGAACTGTAATCAACCATTTTCGTCTGAAACCTAGCGAATTTTCAGGGTGAAATCTGAAATTGGCCCCCATACACAAAGGGCAAGAAGAGGCCAAAGAAAGAGAGGACCACTCCAGCTTGGTAGGCGGTGGTTTTAATAAGGGAACTTAACGAGGCTTGTCTTGGGCGGCAGCAAAAATGGTAGATTTCTGCAGCTGCCCACCAGAATCTTACGAGGTTATACAGAGGCTTTAGCTAGGCTTAGTCATCGATTCAGTCCAGATGGTCTCAACAACATCTTATTCTCTCAAGGCTGTGTCTCTGAATCAGCTCCTACTGTGGGCACAGTGGACAGAACATCTCAACTCAGCCTGGGAAAGGAAGAGAAGTTCTTACCATGATATATTCTTCCTTCCTGAAAGGCTCTACCTGGAGGAGTGCTGTGTATACTGCAGGGAGCCAGGGGAACTATGAGCTCAGCAGGAAGCCGCCTATTACCTCCTCACCTGTAGGCAATTTTGGCCAGCAGCATTCCCAAATATGGGGTCACCTGCCCCCAATAGGAACGTGTTCCTGAGGCTTCTGTTGGAGCTGGCGGGGCATTGGAGGCAACAGGGGCAGGTGGAACAGGTGTGAGCTAGTGTTCAGGTTTTAAGGCTTTCCTGAGGACAATCAACCAAGCCGTGCGTTGTTGGTCTATCTTCTCAGATGGGGTCCTGACAGCAATGAGGCCAAACCACATTTGCTTCCCAATTTTGTTACGACACTTTACAGCTGATTGAGGTAGTCTTCTGACATTTTGAGCTCTCTCTCTGTCTTTGGCCTTTCCCACAGCCCATACCCATTCCCAGGATTTGTCACTTTCCCCAAGATTAGCAATGGATGGTCCAACATCATAAATATCTTGTCCCACAACTGGGCTCAGTATGATATCAGCTTTCTGTACCAGGTGCTATGTGCTAATTGGAGTATATTAGCTTTCGTTCCTGCAGTGAAGGTGGCACACACAGGGCCTTTACAGGCATAGTGGCCTCATTTCCAACCACCTAAGAATTTTTTGTGCTTCTTCTGCAGATTTCCAGGGTCCCACATGCTCAGGGCCAAACTTCCCTGCAAGATAGAATAATCCAATAGTATTTTGAAGCCCCCCGAGTGCCTTCTGGAGAGCAGTGCGGGGTGATACGGCTCATTTTTTCTGCCTCCTGCCTTGTCAGAGAAATGCCATCACCCACACATCTCATGGTTGCAGTAACCATGCCTGGATCTTTCCCCTGGCCTTTTGCTAGAACTTGGCAGCTGTGTCAATAAACTCAGCAGGAATATATTCTCTCATCATGAACATTTCCTGAATTGGGGTTTCTGCTGGGTGGGGTTGCTGTTACAGGGCTTTGGTTTCCTTTGTACCAGGGGTCAGATGTCAGAGGTGCTCCATCCATTTCACTGTCAGTCATAACATCCTCCTCTTCATTCTCTTCACTTCTCAGAGAGTCTATCTCTTGATGTCCCAACCAGGCTTCTTAGAGTGCACCCTCCTAGCCTTGCAAAACACATACTAAGGTCCCCAACTGGTTATCCTGCTGTTCCACCTTGCTTACCAGCCCAAAAGCAAGCAGAGTTCCTGTCAAAAGTTCATAAAAGACAGAAGTAAAACCAAAGAATCACTTAAATAGCAATTAGTAAAAGCTTATTGTTTCTATACAAGAAAAACCATTTGCAAACTGGGAACACTCAAACGAAAACATGGAATGAATCTCAGATATATTTTCATAAAGCAACTTACATAGTATGAAAACAGGAAGTCTTTATTCTTTATAGTAATTGGTTGCAACCTTAGATTTTTGCTATGGCTGTGGCATAGACCAGCAGCTGCTGCTCAGATTCAACCCCTAGCCTGGGAAACTTCCATATGCCACTGATGCGGCCCTAAAAAGCAAATATGTATATGTATACATAGCGGACTTTTGAAAACTTTAAAGTACTACCCCCAAAATAAGATAGTGTTATAGTGTAAATTTTTAGGGACTGTCACATAAAAGAAGAATTTCTTGCTATAAGTAGTTTCAAATGGCAACACCAGGGAAAATAAGATTTGGTGAAATTTAAAAGGAGGTAGATTTAAGCTCAATATAAGAAAGAGGGTTCTAAAAACTGGAATCTTGAAGTTTCCATTTTGGCTCACTGGGTTAAGAACCTGACATAGTGTCCAGGAGGATGTGGGTTCAATCCCTGGCCTCACTCAGTGGGTAAAGGATTCGGTTTTGCTATGGCCATGGCATAGGTCACAGATGTAGTTAATATTTAAAGGAGCCATCCACCCCCATTCTTTGTCCATGTTTTTTATTGAAGCTGAATGTTGGGTTGGGATTATTCAGGACTAGAGGATGTGACTTCAATGAAGCCCATCAGTGTATTGAACTTCCTACCCATAAAAATTGCTTACAGGACATGCCCATAAACTAAGCTGCTCTAATTAGTGTGAAATCAGAAAGTTGCTCTGGACCAATTAAATAGCCCATTGGAACTTTGCTGGGAATTCCAAGACAAAGATTCTATCTTCTATTGTAGGCATTTGACCCTGGAATCTGCTGACAACCTTCATGTGGTGCCGAGGGAAATAACCACAGAGTAGGTGCTAATACATTAGAAATGAAGGAGAGAAATATAACAAAAGTGTATTCTTGAGGACCAGGTTGAGTCATTGGATTAAATCTAGCATTATACCTTTTACAAAGATGAACTTTTAATTTCCTTTTAGTTTTTAAGACAGTTTGAGCTTCATTATCTTTAACCTGTAATTGAAAGCATCTTAAATAATGCAAGCGAAGGGAGTGAAGAATGAAGGCTACCAAAATAGGCCATCCCAAATTGTGCCTCTTTGGTATACGTGTTGTTTTGAGAATGAGCAGATGCAGGTCAAGGACTCATCAATAGAGAAAAGTTAAATCTGTATAACAAATCTTACTAAACAATTCTTGTTTACCATACTTTTCCTGGTAACTTCTTGTAACTTGTCTCTCCACCCCCAACCCAGAAGCCCCAAACTCTAGGATGGTATATGGGCCCAAGTTCTAACCTTCCCTTTGGACTGCTCATCATTGGGTGTTCCCATGGGAATGCAGGATACACATGCTAATAAACTTGTGCTTGTTTTCCTGTGGTTAATCTGTCTTTTGCCAGTCTAACTTACAAGCACTGCCAGAGATAGGGACAGGAAAAATATTTTTCTCCTCCCCTACATGGACACAAACTCCTTACACCTGCACAATCTGACATTTTACCCTAATGACAACGTTCATAAAATCCACCACAGTAAGGGTTGTGATGGCCAAATTTTAAAAATCAAAAAACAAAATTCGTCAGAGGAAGTTTGAAGATCTTGGCTTTATTGAGCAATTCATGAATCGGGCAGCTGTCCATCTAGCAACTGAAGGGACAATGCAAGGGATTGTACACATGGAAGAATTTTATAGGAAGAAGGGTGGGGCAAGGGAGCTGTTAGCAAAAAAAGAAAAAGGGGTGGGAAAGGGTGACTTTTGGAGGGGGGCAGGATATCTTTTTTTTTGCTTGGTGGTGTAGAGAACAGCAAGGGTTTTATCATTCAAATTGCCTCTTCTTCCTATGGGCCATGGAGAGGTCCCATGGGGCAGATTATCTCATTGGTGCCGACCAGAAAAAGCCAGACTGGTTAATTAAGATTTCATTTTTGGTGAAGGTCTAAACTGCAGTTAGGTTAGGTATTAAATCTAGGTTTGGTATCTTAGGTTTTAGCACAACTAACACCTTTTGGGGCCTGTGGGCTTTCTCTTTACCAGAATAAAATATTTATTCATAAACCCATTGAATATGAATTACCTGCTGCTAAAGGTGACAGAGAACTCTGAAAAGTCTTGAGCTGGAGGTCGAAATTTTCATACATAAAGTGTGTTCTCAGGACCACATCCCTCCCCTCTCTCTGAACCTACACCCTCTCCTCCAAAGAAACATATACAGACTATTTATCTTTGCCCATCAGTAACTACACACATAAACTGAATACGTCCTGGATTCCAACATTTTTTTTTTCTCTGCAAGAACTATATCTTGAAGGGTATTGAGGTAGGAAGGACTTAATATTTTTCATTTCCCAGAGTTACTTGCATTCTAAGAGAGCATGCCTATGTGAATCGACAGGATTGAACTCCTGTAACAAATATTTATAACAGAATATAATAGAAAACCTATCATAAATATGAGCCCCAGAGCCCACAAACTCCAGTGCTGAAGAAAAAAACAAAAACATAAAACTTTATTTATCACTTAAGTCCACATTCTGCCTCATGACAGAAAACTTAGCCTCATTTGCTTACTCTCTGCCTTCTCTTCCTGTCTCCTTTCCAGAAGGAGACAGGAAGAGGGTGCTAGATGCTGAGTCCAATCTGGAAATATTATCAGGAATAAAAACCTGTATCAAAATATTTCTACATTTCATTAGTAAAATTCTAAGAATAGAGAATTCTAAATTAACTGGATTGCTATATCTAATGGAATTTGATTTTAACCCAATCTTCTACCTAAAGCCTCATTTTAACAAAACAATATTAGTTTTTGAATCATCTTGGAAAGAGAATCCTTAAGATAGCAGAATAAGCAGCTAATGGTGAAATCTCCACGTCAGTGATTAGAAGCCAGGAGACAGACTATTCACCCTATGCTAATGAAATGATTCAAAAGAAGGGAGAGAAAGGAAGGAGTGATTTTTTTAGAGAAAACCTCTGAGAACCAGAATTTGCATACAGTTTCCAGAAAACAGATCTGATAAAGCCAGACTAGAAGATAATGAGCAAGGACATTTCCTCCTCTCCTGCAAATCTGCAGCCTCATCAAGATCAAACATAACCTGGCCTGGCTAGAAGTCAATTGGTAAAATAAATTATCAAAAATATAATTAAGGAAGCAGAGAAGCCTGGGCAAGCTCCTTGGACTTTTTTTTAATATCAAAGCCATAAAAATGAAGCTTCCTGGGGTCATTCCATCAACATCACTAACAAAGCTTACATCTGGCTTGACTCTGACCAGAGATCTCGCCTCAGAATCAATTAGGGCTATTACAAACCAGTGGTGCACAGGGGCTCATCTGTGCTTAATTGAGTAAAACATACTTAACCTTTCTGAGTAATAACTGTGGAAAATCATAATCCCTGTCTCCACTGGTTCTTTGTTCTAAGTCCTGCTACTTAAAATTGGGCTCTTTTCTGGATATGAAGGGAAAATGTTTGAAGTAGGAGAATAAATGGCTCAGGATGGTTTATCTGGCACAAGAAGATGTTATAGGAGTTCCCTTCCTATCACCATGAAATGCTTTCCAGTGTCTTGGAAGACTATCTTTGTGTTCCAGAGAGAGCACAAACATGTAAAAACAAAAGGCATCAATCAAAAGCGGCTAAACCTGGAAGTTGCATTGGACAATAAGCTAAACATGAGCTTCGGTCCAAAACACTAGCTCTTCAAATGCTTTGCAAGGATGTTCATTTATTTTCGCTCCTTTTCTGATGCTATATTCTAAAATTTAACTTTAAAAAATACTCCCAGATTATAAATTTAGCTCAGCACTTCCTTTTGCTTTTAACCTATTCCAAGAGGCAAGGCCAGAGAGTAGAGAGAAGCAAGATAGGAAATACAACTCATGCCAGAATCCAGCATTTTCCAAACAAAATTTCAGAGTCAGTCAATCTCCAACGTATCTATTTTTTTTTTGAAGATAGCCCTGTTGTAGAAAGAAGAGACAAGAAACATTTTTACCAGGCAGGGGAGGTGGGGTATGAGCTAATTACCAGAGAGTTGGGGCAAACCATCAAAGTCTATTGGTGTTCACTGAGCAACTGAAATCTCTGACCTAAGCTCTTTGAGGAGTGAGCCCCTTATGTCGATGGAAAGACTACCATCTAATTGTAATCTAAAGCCCTGGGCAAATAAGCAAGAACTATTTTAAAGAATCCAAACAGCTCATTTCCTTCTCCTGCTGGGTACACTTCTAACAAGTTGGCATTAGCACACACCTTCCTCTGAATGAACGAGAACAAAGGGAAAGAACAAACGAGATATAAAACAGAAAACAAAAATGCCCTAGAGTTGTTCTGAGCTCCAGCAGCTCAGACTGGGTGAACAGGGCTTACATAAGCACAGTGGGGAGTTCCCAAGCAGGCAGATCCCATGCCCTAGAAAATGCCTCTGATGTGGAACTCTAATCAAACTAAACAAAGAATTTTAAAGAGAGGATGAAAAAAAAAAGTGGCATGTTTTTCTGGGAAGAATATTATGTTGCCTCAGCTTCTCCGGAATCGGTATTCTGGCACCACGCAAGTGTCTGAAGTGTTCTCTGCCTGCAAAACAAAGCTCAAGTTATTTATGTTTTCGTCGTGTCATATTACATGCAAAATAATCAACAAAAAGGAGCCTCAGGTGACACAGATGGTAGCGCCAATTGTTTAAGAGAAAAAAAAACCTGATCACAAGCTTTGCATTAAAACTGCTCTGACAAATGAAATCATCATAAGAAGAAAATAGAACTTTGATTGAATAATAATTCTGAGTAAATGTCAACTTCCCCCATATCCATTTGGCATTAAAGATGGCTTCGGAATAAAATGAGAAGGACACCGTTTCTTGTTTCACATGAATAGAGATTAAGTACTGTAAGATCTTTTGAGAAGCAAGAATTCCCACAAGGTTTGGATGGGCTCAGATTTTTAAAAAAGAGGGTCTGTGTGTGTGCAGCCTATAAACACACCATCATATCCTTCATACTTGCACTGTTTTGAAGTGTTCAGTCTCTCAGATATATGAGGATAGAGGCCACACAAGCTAATAGAATAGCAGAGAAGGGCAGACACTAATCATGGTTTAAATGCGTTTTCCCATTTTTTATTGCCTACATGGAGGTGTCAGCGTATATGAAAATAACAATACACAGAGCATTTAGATAACCTTTTCTGAAATGTTTATGGTTGTGATCTTGTGTTGAGAGTGGTGTTTGTATAGCTTTAATATTTAAGATGTCTATGCAACTCTTTAGCTTCTTGCCTGTTATATTAACCACGACACAGATGACAGTGAGAGTCACAAATACAGCTATCAAGTTTGATATGTAACCCAGGGGACCTTTACACCCTGGGTTCAAATAGCTGTGACCCTGCCTTTGCAGGTGCAGGCCCTCGGCAGATCTTACCTCTGGGTAAGACACTGCCCTTGCACACCCAATGTGGCCTCTCCCTTTCTCTTCTTTCTGTCTGTCTGCTTCTAGAGAGCTAAGCCAGAGATTTCTCTTTTGTGAGTCTTTTTAGGTTTTGTCGCCTGCCGTTCTCAGTCGGCCCCCTTTCTCATGCTATCCATAAGCTATTTTGGCTTCTTGCTGTCTTCCCTCCCTTGTGCGTGACTTGCCTTGTGAAGCTCACTTACAGCTGTACACTTTCCATGCTGGTTGGCAGGCTGAGCTGTAGGATTTCATTTTTAGTGATTGTTGTGGTACTTGATGTCCCTTCTGATGTAAATAGAGCTCCACTGTTTCCAGAAAAAAAAAAAAAAAAAAAAAAAAACCAGAGCATTCTCTGTAAAGCCTGTGAGTAATGGTGGAAAGCTGAAAGGAGATTAATGAATTAGTCTCACCCTGGATGTCTTCCCCAAGGGTGCCCAGAGTGAAAAGTTGGTACCCATGACCTGATCTATCGCCTAATTTTTCACCATGTCGCAAGGGTAGTCTTGGCAAAGGGGATAATACTTAACAAACACACACCGCCCCCATGGATTCCCAAGCCATTTTGGCGCCCCCAGCAGAGGCTGGTCTCTTTTTTCCCTTATTACTATTAGCAATCATTTGTCAGGAAGGCTACAAGGGAGCAGCATGTACTGATGGCTTTCATTTCTGCATCTCCAAGGACTCTCCTTCGCATTATAAATGGTCATCACTGGTGTAAGCTGGTGCTGTTATTTTAGTCTCCTTCCAAGTAAAGACATTCTCCTAAGGATCTCTGCTATATGTGGCTGGCTCCATATTTCCCACGAATTACTGTGTATGCAGAACGGCTTCTGAGTGTTGTAAAGATATTCATAATTTTTTGAGCTGAAAGAGCTTCCCCAGAGGCCAATTTTATAGAATCCTCATATCTCATCTCCCTAAGCAGACCTTCAGGAAAAGATGATCCTAAAGCCAAATCTACAAACCATTCATACTTCTGCACCATCAGTAGTGGGCAATGACTCTAACACAGCCCCTCAACCGCCACCCATAATGCCATGACCTCATGTACTGGCTTTGGATTATAACTGTTTCTATTCACATCCACATCTATTCAGAAGTACCACAATTCTGGTCCTCAAATAATTGTAAATATGTTTATACAAACTTCTGAGAGATGTATCCAGACTGTTCATGTAATTTCTTGTATTTTTCTCCGATCAAGAGACTACTGTTTTTACTGCAGGAAGAAACTCCCATTGCCTCTGTAACATGTCTTTAGGGCTGCACAGTAGCTGATTGAAAGCAGCTTATTCAGGGATTGTGCCAATGCTGGAGAGAGATGACAAGTCTGGATAATTGCTTCGGTCAGCATTTTGAGTCTCCTCTTCACAGATGGTGATGACAGGCGTACTGCATCCTGAGACATATTACCAGTGCTTTATGGGAAGAATCCTTGGAGATGTTGGAGGAGCCCCTTCTAGTTTAGAAAACCTTGGCAATGAATGTGGCAATGTCCAAGGACTTTACTATCATTTGTCTGCCTGTCCCATCAACTTGGGAAAATGTGAATAGTGTCCTAAGCTCTTCCTTGAGTTTTCTGTGTAATTGAAAGCCTTATGCAGAAAGGTAGACGGCAATAAGGAAACTGACCAACTCTTACTCCCCAGGATTCCTTCTTCAAAGGCCTTCATAGTGAAAGAATAGAACCTATACTCTTGCTGTCATTTGATCCACAAGACACCACAGTACCAATGAAAAGGGAATCTAAAAGAGGAATATAAACATAGGCAAGAGCCAGAAATGACAAAAATGCAGTAGGTCTGAAGGTTGGTCTATGCTACTTTAATCCTTGAGGGTCTATCAAGAGCTGATTTCCCCTTGGGAATTGTTTTCTGAGTAGCTTTAAAAAGAACTGAACTTGAGAAACAAGAGTCTCAATTTGAAGATTTTGGAGTTTGGTTATTTGGTTTGTCATGAATAGGCTTTACCCTCTCAGATCCTAATTTGCTTTTTTTTTTCCCTTCCATTTTTTGGCTACCCCATAGGATATAGAAATTCCCAGACCAGGGATCTGGAGATCCTAGCTTCAGTTGCAACCTATGCCACACTTAAGGGCCATACAGGATCTTTTAAGCTGTTGTGCTAGGCCCAGGATTGAACCTGCATCTTGGCACTTCAGAGACACCACTGATCTCGTTGTGCCACAGCAAGTAGTTATATCAGAAACTCTGCTACTGCCCCTTTTATAGTTGTCTAAGTGTGGCTTACAATTTAGGACTCTTCCTACTTCTGAATTCAGAAATAAACATTTTGAGCAAAATGATAAAAACATATTTTTACAATATTTTGTTCGAGTTCTGTGACCCAGAGTAGCCAAAGATATCCTGAAAAATAAAAATGGAACTGGAGGAATCAGGCTCCCAGACTTCAGATTATACTACAAAGCAACAATCATCAAAACCGTATGGCACCAGCACAAAGACAGAACTGATAGATCAGTGGAAAAGGACAGAAATCCCAGAATTAAACCCACACACCTACAGTCAACTTATCTATGACAAAGGAGGCAAGAATATACAATGGAGAAAAGACAGCCTATTCAATAAGTGGTGCTGGGAAAACTGGACAGCCACATGGAAAAGAATGAAATTAGAACACTCCCTAACACCATACACAAAATAAACTCAAAATGGATTAAAGAACTAGATATAAGACCAGATACTATAAAACTCCTAGAGGAAAACATAGGCCAAACACTCTCTGACATAAACCACAGCAACATCTTCTCAGATTCACCTATCAGAGTATTGACAACAAAAAGAAAAATAAACAAATGGGATCTAATCAAACTTCAGAGTTTCTGCACAGCAAAGGACACCCTAAACAACACAAAAAGACAACCCACAGAATGGGAGAAAATCTTTGTAAGTGAATCAACTGACAAGGGATTAATCTCCAAAATTTATAAACACCTTCTATAGCTCTGTACCAAAAAAACAAACAAGCCTATCAAAAAATGTGCAGAAGATCTACAGAGACAGTTCTCCAAAGAAGACATACAGATGGCCAAGAAACACATGAAAAGATGTTCAACATTACTCATTATTAGAGAAAGGCAAATCAAAACCACTCTGTGGTACCACCTTACACCAGCCAGAATGGCCATCATCCAAAAGTCTACAAACAATAAGTGCTGTAGAGGGTGTGCAGAAAAAGGAACACTAGTACACTGTTGGTGGGATTGTAAATTGGTGCAACCACCGTGGAAAGCAGTATGGAGATTCCTCAGAAAACTAAACATAGAACTACCATTTGATCCAGCAAGCCCACTCCTGGGCGTCTATCCAGAGAAAACCACAACTCGCAAAGACACATGTACTCCAATGTTCATTGCAGCACTCTTTGCAATAGCCAAGACATGTAAAAAACCTAAATGTCCATCAACAGAGGAGTGGATCAAGAAGATGTGGTACATATACACAATGGAATACTACTCAGCAATTAAAAGGAATGAAATACCAGCATTTTTAGCAACATGAATGGACCTAGAAATTATCATGCTAAGTGAAGTCAGCCATACAATGAGACACCAACATCAAATGTTTTCACTGACATGTGGAATCTGAAAAAAGGACACACTGAACTTCTTTGCAGAACAGATGCTGACTCACAGACTTTGAAAAACTTATGGTCTCCAGAGGAGACAGTTTTGGGGGTGGGGGGATGCACTGGGATTTGGGGATGGAAATCCTATAAAATTGGATTGTTATGATCATTGTACACTATAAATGTAATAAATTCATTGAGTAATAAAAAACATATTTTTACAAATCTTCGCAACCACACATGGCTAAGAGGAACAAGCAAAGGAAAGAACAATGAAAAAAATTCATTAAAAAGTTCTTTTTGCACATAGGAACAGTAACATTTCTTGAGCACTATTCCATGTGAGGTACAGTTTTTACATGCATTTTACATGTATCACATATTTAATACTCATCAGAAAACTTGAGGTATATTCTATTATTTTCCACATTTTATAGGTGAGAAAACTGAAGCATGACACAAATCAGTAATTTAATCAATATCAAGTTATTAGTAAGTGGCGAATGTGTGGTAAAAAACCAAGAAATCTAGTTCTGTAGTATGCTACTTTAACCATTAGTCCATACAGCTTACAGTCAACACTAATCATTGTTTGGCTCTTACCAGGGGAATTGCTTAGGATCACCAATGATCACAGATATATCAGTTCTGTGTTGTGACAATGCTGTGTAATAAACCATTCAAAATTTTAGTCGCCTATGCCAGTGAGCTTTCATTAATCATGCATCACTAGGATTCAGCTGATGTAGGCTAGGCTTAACTGGGCTTGGCTGGGTTCATTCATTTTTCTGCAGAGTAGTTCTACTTTGTAGGCCTCTCCACTAGTCTTTGCTGGCATTTTGTTTACCAACATCCAGTGGCCCAGTGCAAGCCACATGGCAGAGTTCAAGAGTCAGAATGCAAATGCCCTACCAAAGGTATATGACAATAGGTATGGACACAGAGAGAGGTAAAGAATTTGGTCATTATGTCATCCACTGTAATTAATAACAAGGAAAGCAAATTGGGTTGGGAGCCGAGTTTTGCTTTATTTATTCATCCCTTCATCCATCCATTCAGTAAATTCCCTTGAGTTTCATATATAAGCACTGTCCTTATATTGTCGTAGCAAGCTAAAATTCAGAGTTGCTCCTTCAAAAAAACATGTAATCTCATGGATGAGATAGACAAGTCAACATTTACAATACATCATGGTATTGAAAAGAATGCTATGAGAGCAAACACTAGAGCTCCAAAGAAAGGTTGTATGTAATCAGAGAAAAGGAGAAAGGTGAGGAGTGACTCCCTTAAGATAGTGTTTGGGCTAAACATTAATATGCAGGTAGTCAGATAATAGCAAACGTGTCCTAAACGCTCATTACATACCACAGGATGTCAAGTGGTGAAAATATGGAAGTGAGATGGTGAAGGATTTGCATGCCACCCTAAAAACCCCAACTTTATCCTGAAGTCAGTAGAAGCCTATGAAAGATTTAAGAAAATTACCAAATTTTGTAAAAATGCATACACAATGCCTGACACTTTCCTGATAGATCATATTTACAAGTTAATATATAGGTAGGCAAGTGGTATTATACAGAGGTAATCTTTCTATAATATCCCTTTATTATGAAGTCCCAAAACATGCTTTCTTAATAATATTTGAGGATGGATCAGGCCTCAAATGACTGGTTCACACTTATTAATAAGCAACATGTAAGGTAAATATCAAAAAATCAGTTTCTTTAACTTTTACACAAACTATAAATATTTGAGTGAGCAGGCTTGGCACATTGTCTCCCTGCGGCCAAACTATGTGCAATAAATAAAATCAAAACCTGTTTTAATAATTAACAGTGAAATACAACAACTAGGACCATAAAACAGAAAGAGAGAATTAGATTTCTTGGTCAGCATGGAATCAAAATAATGTGAGTTAGATGAATTGAATGTTTAATGGCAACCATTGAGTTGGACTTCAGTCAGATCAGAAAAACTTGAGAGCTATTCCCTGGCTCCAAATCTAAGGGCCAGCTTTGCCAGTAGGACATAAATAACTTTATGTCCAATGACTAGGGTCTCCTCTTCCTTTCAGGATCAATACTCTCTGCCCAAAACCTTGGCTTCTTTTCTTGCATTTCCATGATAGACTGCTGCCCCTTCTGTGTGGCTCTTTTATTCTTTAAATATGTTAATACTTCAACCAGAAGCCATCTTGTCTATTACAACTCTGCTGATCTATAATCTAATATTGATTTTATCATCTATCTCCCAGAAAGCCAATTATTTCCTTCATTGTCAACATTCCTAGTGGGCTTCTTAATATCAGCCTCTTAATATCAAAAAAAAAAAACAAAAGGACTCTAGAATGTGTAGTCAACACCTATTATATAAACGTACATATAAAGTCAAGTAAGAAAAAAAAAACAGACATTTTTAGTTATTTAATGATGCAGCTCCACCGGTGAGTTTTGACCTGCAATAAAAGCATATGAGTTTTCTCTAAGTTATTTAGATCAATATATTCATGAAAACATGTTTTTTATTCACTGGAAATTTTAACTTCAAGTAATGCATCTTTCTAATTATATAGTAAAGGGCAACAGATACCTCCAGGTAATCTTTGAAATAGGAGAAGAAACAATTTGTTTGTTCTCTGATTTTCCATTCTCCTTTCTTGTGCTCTTTATTACCATGAGCAAAATATTTGAATGAAACAGAATTTTTATTTATAGATGACTATCTTCTGTTAATGTTGAAAAACCTCCTGACTCCTAAATAATAGTTTGATTACATTATGTATATTTCCTTGGCAAATGAACGAAGGAAAAGAAAATAAAGTAAGCAATCTCCAAATTGCTCACTGATATTGGGCCTTTACATCTTCAAATACAATGCTATAAGAAATTAAAATAAGGTATTTCATGAATCCATAATATAAAAATCATGTAGGAAAGTCAGAAAAAGTTTAAACCTGTGTAGATATACTGCTTCTTGTGTATGTTTGTTTCCATTTCTTTTTATTTATTCACTTTTTACATATGATTTGGGCGTTGGAGAAGGGAGGATTACCATATGTATCAAAATGCTTTTGTTTGCAAGTAGTAGAAAGCTAAACTCAAGCAGGATTAGTAAATAAAGATAATTGGCGTTCCCTCCATGTTGCAGCAGAAACGAATCCGACTAGGAACCACGAGGTTGCAGGTTCTATCCCTGGCCTTGCTCAGTGGGTTGAGGATCTGCTGTTGCCATGAACTGTGGTGTAGGTTGCAGAAGTGGCTTGGATATGGTGTTGCTGTGGCTGTGGTGTAGGCTGGCAGTTACAGCCCCGATTAGATCCCTAGCCTGGGAACCTCCATATGCCCCGGCCCTAAAAAGACCAAAAAAATAAAAAGATAATTTATTACTTTTGTGGTTGAAAAGTCTTTCAAGCAGTGCCTGAACCATAAGTATTACTCAGGTCTTTTATTCTTTTTGAATGTCTCAAGCCTTCTGTATAGGCATTTCTCTCATTCATTAGAAGCTTCTCAATTTAGAGTCCAAGAAGGATGGTGGTGCTTTCAGAGCGATCGTACTTCTGCATTCCTGCCCACCAGAGGACAGCATCTCTCCCACAGTATCCAAATAAACACCCTTAGATTCATTCTGATCAGACCAGCTAAACACAGGCCTCTGAACAAATAGCAATGGCCAAACGCCATCTCTATACCTGTTAATCAAAGCAGCTTTCTGCACCACATGCCTTCCTGGGGTGGGGGAGGAGATGTTCATTAAAATTGAGTAGTGGGAGGAGTTCCCGTCATGGCTCAGTGGTTAATGAATCTGATTAGGAACCACGAGGTTGGGGGTTGGATCCCTGGCCTTGCTCAGCGGGTTAAGGATCTGGTGGTGCTGTGAGCTGTGGTGTAGGTCGCAGATGGGGCTCAGATCCTGTGTTGCTGTAGCTCTGGCTTAGGCCAGCAGCTGCAGCTCCGATTAGACCCCTAGCGTGGGAACCTCCATATGCCAAGGGAGTGGCCAAAGAAATGGCAAAAAGACAAAAAAAAAAAAAAAAAAAATTGTGTAGTGGGAGTTCCTGTAGTGGCTCAGCAGTTAACAAACCTGACCTGAGGATATGGGTTTGATCCCTGGCCTCACTCAGTGGGTTAAGGATCAGGCATTGCCCTGAGCTGTACTGCAGGTCTCAAACCTCAGCTGGGATCTTGTGTTGCTATGGCTGTGGCATAGGCTGGGGGCTAGAGCTCCGATTGGACCCCTAGCCTGGGAACATCCATATGCTGCAAGTGCAGCCCTGAAAAGACAAAAAAAAAAAAAAAAAAAAAAAAAGAGAGAGAGAGAGAGAGAGAGAAACAAACAAACAAACAAAACCCCCCAAAACAACAACAACAAAAACTTCGGAGTAGTGGACCAAGAGAAAGGGAATACTTTTAGGAGTCAAGTAAATGAGTTTACACTCTGGCTTTAACATCAAATAAAACACATTTGAAAACCTCTTCCTATTTGCAGTAATGTATTTGGTTGATATGACTAGGGCACTCAAGAAGGTCATTTCATTTTCTTTTTCTTTCTTTTTTTTTTTTTTTTTTTTTTTTTTTTGTCTTTTTACCATTTCTTGGGCTGCTCTCGTGGCATATGGAGGTTCCCAGGCTAAGGGTTGAATTGGAGCCATTAGCCGCCTGCCTATGCCAGAGCCACAACAACACAGGATTTGAGTTGCATCTGCAGCCTACACCACAGCTCACGGCAACGCCAGATCCTTAACCCACTGAGCAAGGCCAGGGATTAAACCTGAAACCTCATGGTTCCCAGTCAGATTCGTTAACCACTGAGCCACAACGGGAACTCCCAAGAAGGTCATTTCAATGAAAGAAAAGAAAAGAAAAGAGAAGAAAAGAAAATCACCTATGAGAAGGATTATTGGGAATAATGACAGAACCTCAGTGAACAAGATTGGGATAATTGATATCCACCTTCCCCCACAATAGGACTCTATAACAATTTCCATTTGCCCTTTGGATGACCCAAAGGACTACTGCTAATCAAAAGCTGTTCTAAACTGCTAAGTTCAATTTCCCCTTGTATCGTCTAGGCAGCCACAAAACCCATTGTCCAGTGTTGCTTATTATCTTCTGTCACCATCCTTCTCTACACCTGTAAAATGATGAATAATAAAAAGCCAGGAGGAACACTCACAGGTCACTGACAAGGAATATATAGCTAACCCAACACGGGGGTGCTGAGTTTGTGATCCACTTAAGAGATTTAGTCATTTAGAAACTAGAAAGCAACTATCACATGTAAATTGAGACACATATTGCTGCATTGCAACTCTCTGCTTATTTGGTATCTTCTCTATATTTTACCTTGTTTTAAATTGTTTCTATTGAGAGATTTAAAACTTCCTTTCTTCCCAAAGAGCTACTAATTATCCTTAGGCAATGACTAAACCAAAGTCTGAATTTCCACCTTCAGGGCCATTTAAACCTGCTAAATCTTTGTTTCTATTTTCCATAAAGCACTTTCTCTATTTCAAGATATATTACTGGCTTCTGCAAAAGTAAATTCTTTCACCCTTAATCTAAAAGCAAGGCAAAGTGACTTGACCATTTGACCATCTCCTCTTTAACCCATTTCAAAATGTATTGCTATCTTTCCAGGTACCACTAGCCCTGAGCAGTGGGAAAATTTCAAGATATCCACTGCATAGCATCTAGACTTCAGTGAACTGAACCATCAAACTATTCTGTGCATTAAATAGATTGTGCATTAGTAATGAATATTTTTCCAGTCAAGGTTGTGTTATAAGGATTTAAGATGCAGAAGCTCAGCCATAAAATATGTACAACCAACAGCCTCGGAAAAGAATTGATTGAATGTGAGTTTAAAATCAAGTTTTACACAATCTTATGAGTGCTTTAATGAATTATTAGGTATTTTATTCTAATGAAAACTTCTATGTTAATCAGCCAAGGAAAGGTATATTTGCTTTAGATTAATACTTCTATGTAATAGAACCTAATTTACCTTCAAGAGTTCCTCTTTTAATTATTACTAGATTGTACATAATAAAGGGAAAAAAAGATATTGTGAGTTAACTATTTAAACTACCAGTAAGATATTCTAAAGATTAATCATGACATAAAACTCCTTATTTGTATCTGTTATAATCACAGTTGACTTCAGCAGCATTGTTGATGTTAAAGAATACTTAATTAATTGCATATATTAGATGAATACTTGAGATAAAGAAAAAGACAATAAGTGGAAACGGATGTTCCACAGTATGTTTTCATAATTATTATTCAGATTCTTTCGTTTGTTCCCTACATCCTGTCTTCTGACAAAAGCTGCCCTCAGTATTCCTACTTCAAAATAGAAGCCACTGCCCACAGCCTGGTCCTTCTGACTTAACCTATTATGATGTTGATGATGCAGTACCCAACAATTCTCCCCTACAGGTCTCAGCCACTCATTCCTAGCTGCTGAGAGTCTGAACTGCTGGCAGTTTTCAATTGAGCGTCTCTCCAAAATTTCCTGAAGTCAGTGGTTCTCAAACTTTAACTTGTATTAGAGTCATTGGGAAAGCCTAAAACACAGATGGCTATGTGCTCAGATTTCTGATTTAGTAAGCAGTCCAATAGTCTACCTTTCTAACAAGCACTAGGATGATACTAATTCTGCTGTTCTGGGGACCACACTTTGAGAAGCACCACCCTAAGCTGAAAAGACCTGCCTTCCCCAGGGTCACATTTCTCTCCCTGGAAGCAGCTCAGATTCATTGGGAGTATAAAAGCTAGGATTCTGTGCCTCCAAGGAACCAACCTAAAGGGCAATCTTAGCTCCAGATATCCTGGTAGGATTGGCGGAGGCATTTATCACTGCATAGTGTTTCAGTAATTTCCTCTGTCCAATGCTCTGTCCGTTCTTGTTCTATAGCTGTTGGTCCTGTGATTAAAAGACCCAAACTGATCTACTGAAAACACCTATCTAACATTTTAACAGCCCCTCAGTATCTCTAGAGTGCTAACCAGTCTCGTGCCTATCTTTTGCATTCTTCCTAATCTTAGAAAACTACTTAACTCCTACTGGCTGGATAAAAAGTGTACAAATTCATAATGTCTTGCTCCAGATTAGCTCTTTATACTGCCTGATGGGACTAGAATATGTGCAGGGGGTTTTCTTCTCCCTGTTTCCTCATTAACTGCCTTTTTCTTTTTCTTCCTACCTCCTACTCCACCATTTCCCAATGTACTTTCAGATGGACTTTTCATCACCTCACCTAATTGCACAAACCTGATGTCAAAGTCATCCTCCACATGCCCTTTTGCTTATTCCAAATATATATTACAGATTATGATGATTCATCTATAAAATATCTCTCCAATTATCTACATTTCTCCTTCCCAACTATCCATTCATGCCCCAGTGCAGGCAAATATTATTTCTCATTCTGGTAACATTAAAGCCTTCTTGACTAGATCCTGGTTTGTGTTACCTCCAATCCATTCTCTACCTTAGCAATGTTTCTAAAACAAAAAACTTGATTCCATCTCTCCCTTTTTAATGCATTCTTTCCACACTCTTCTATCATCAACATCCTGATGAACTATCCCACCCCATCTCTGCTCCACATATACACTTAACAATCTCCGAATAAAGTTTGAAAGTCTTAACTTGGCTTACAAGGCTGTTCATCATCCAACCCCTGCTTATATCTCTTGCCTCATCCTGTATCCCTGTACATAATAAAATATACTCCAGTTATGCTAAACAACTTGAAGTTCCCAGCCCCACATAAGCCACTCATCCAGTAAAATGTGTTTGAGTCCCTAAGAAGAAAGAAATGTAGGGAAACAAAGTTTAAAGCTTTCCAATCCTTGAGAATATATCCTTAGACCCTGAGAAGCCATTCATGAAATCCTAGGTTGAGAAATATTGTTATAGATGCAGTCCTTTGATATAAAACTAAAAAAAAAAATTACAGAATTTTAGGGCTAGAATGGACACTACATAAAAGCAAATAAGGAAAATGATGCCCAGGGAAATTAAATCATGTCAAGTGGCTATTAAAGGAGTCAGAATAGATTGGGAGGAGGTTGGAAAAAGTTGAAGAAAGTCTATAACATACCAAGACAAATTTTTAAAAAGTGGTTGTGGGGTGTCACCATTAACTTTGAAATCCACATAAGGTTCATGTGTATAAGAGACAGGGAACAGACTGGGTGGACAGCTCCAATTCTGGTCTCCAAGACAGACATGGTCCCTTTCAGAAGGCATTGTTGCCAGTGCCTCTTTGTTGAAGTTCAGGGAGATTTAGAATAAGATGTACTTACACCTTCATCTCTTTGAGCATGTGGATATGGTTCCAGTAGCTAAGATCTCAGGAAGAAATGCATTTTGTCTTATTAATTGGTAAACATACATGAAGCAAACATACTTGTGCTCAAAACTAAATAATAAAAATGCTCACACAGCAAAATCTGATGTTTTCTACCTTATTCTGCTCTATTCTAAATTATTTAGAGAAGGGTTGTGACCTGCTTAAATGATATCACAGTCTGTTAATGAGTTGTAACCCACAGTTTAAAACATAGTGTAGCCATGATTTCTCATCATTTAGTCTAACTTTGAGCTCTTCTTTGTGCCCTTATATCCATAATAGTAGTAATACTTGATAATACCCCAGTATATTCTGTCTTTTGGTAAATTAAGCCGTGTAAGGAGTTCCAGTTGTGGCTCAGTAGTAATGAACCCAACTAGTATCCATGAAGATGTGGCTTCATTCAGTGGGTTAAGGATCCAGCATTGCTGAGAGCTGAAGTGTAGGTTTCAGACTCAGCTCGTATCTGGTGTTGCTATTGGTGTGGCATAGGCTGGCAGCTGTAGCTCTGAACTGACCCTTAGTCTGGGAACTTCCATATGCAGTGGGTGTGGCACTAAAAAGTAAAAAAAAAAAAAAAAAAAGAAAAAAAAAAGATTAAGCCATGTAGTAGGAAAAAGGATATGTACTTTAGTCAGCTCAGGCTGCCACAAAATACCATAGATTAGGTGGCATAAACAACAGAAATGTTTTTTCTCACAATTCTGGAGGTTGGAAGTTTGATTTTGGGTTGCGAGCATGATCAGGTTCTGGTGAGAGCTTTCCTCCTGGCATTTAGTCATCTTCTTGATGTGTCCCCTCATTGTGAAGAAAGAAAGAAAGAAATCATCTTTCTGTGTTTCTTCTTATGAGGACTCTAACCCACCTTGAGGGCCCCACTAAACATAATCACCTCTCAAAGGCTCATCTCCGAATACCACCCACACTGGGGGCAGGGCTTGAATTTATGAATTTGAGTCAGAAATAATTCAGTCCAAAGCACAAATGCTCTTTCAAAAAGAAAGGATCTTCCAGCCCTGGTGGAAAGATAGACATGGAGAAAGTGGAAGTGAAAGGTAGTTGTGTGACAACTGTGTCCTATCTGCCTTGGAACCAAAATTCTAGGATGGACTCCATATTAAATGGAGGAGGACTTAGTCCTCAGTTTTAAGTTATAACATATAAAATTTCAAAACTCTTTGGAGAAGCAGCCTGGCAACACAAGGTAGGTGACACAAAGTATTGATGATTACCTGAGGCAGGCACATAACAACAGATCATGAGATTGTGACCTCTTCATTGTCCACAGCCTGGGAAAACACGAAAGAAACTCAGAATTTTTCATGTGACATCTTGCAGCGTATGTGGTAGACAGCCCAAAGTCAGAGAAATTGATATCATAAAATCAGAAATCTTTGCTAGGAATATCTGCTAGGGTTAACTGAGGGGTATGCCCTGGGTATAAAGAGGAGTGGCCAGCATCTCAGGAGTTTTCTTAAGCAGAGAAAGATGACATTAAGACCCTTCATGGAAGATACCAGGTTGGAAACCAGGTTTGAAACTAGGCAAGGTAGTCTGTACCTTGGAGTTTCCATTGTGGCACAGGGGAAATGAAGCCAACTAGTATCCATGAGGATGCAAGTTGGATCCCTGGCCTCACTAGTGGGTCGGGGATCCAGCATTGCTGTGAGCCATGGTGTATGATGCAAACAGCTCAGATCCTGCATTGCTGTGGCTGTGGAGTAGGCCAGCAGCTGTAGCTCCATTTTGACCCCTAGCCTGGGAACTTCCATATGCCGTGAGTACAGTCCCAAGAAACAAACAAACAAACAAACAAAAAGTCTATACCTTGACTGGAAATACTCAGAAGTCAAGCAGATAAGGATAACTTCACAGTGTGTATGCTGTCCATGCACCTAAAACATAGAGAGAGGAGGAGGAGAGGAGGGATGGAGACAAAGAGTGAAAGTCTGGATATGGACCACAATGATATAGAGAATGACAAGGAAATTGTTGCTAAACTGGAATAGACTGTGATGTATTTAATTGATAAGTTTGTGACTTAAAGTGTGACACTATTATACTTCACTTTTCTTTTATGCTCACTCTCCATTAAAATATTCTGACTTGTCATTTTAACTTAAGAAAAGTATAAGGTTATTTCTAAAAATATAACATAGGTTATCAAAAGAATCTTGGGTCAAAAACAATGTGATGGCATGCTCATATTTTTGGAACCAAGTAGTTAACTCCTCATTTCCCTTTATTTTAAAAATGGTAATAGATTGATCTATGCCATATGTCAATATCACTGATGTCACAAGAATTTGTGCAAAGCTCTCATTTATAAAACTAGTGTTCTTTGTGCCATTTTATATAAAAACTCTTCTTAGGAGTCCTCCAAACTATGTGAAAAGAAAAATGTATAACAAAGGTTCAATCCAAGGTAAATATCCATTTCTGGATAAATATGTAGCTGAGGATTACATGAATTACATTTGGCTATGGACCATCTAATACTACAGCCATTGCTTCTACACTTACCTGTTTCTAAGTGAGCATTGACTTTTACTGTACACCTACTGTGTACTTATTATGGTAAGTGGGCTCTTACATAGGATACATATTGAATAGGACAGAATTCCTTCCCTACCAAAGCTAACTGCTTAATCTCCCAAAGAGTAAAATGAAACAGTTACAAAACATTAATACTACAATCTGTGACATGTTTCATGTGCTACAGAAGCAGGGACCAGGTAGGAGCTTTTTTGCTGTGCAGTGGGGCTGTGTTAGGGAAACTGTGATGGACATCTTCACAGAGGTGATACTTGGACTAAACCTTATGTTATGGGAAGGAATATTGCAATATGGTTTCTAAAAAATATTTCTTTTTAATATTTAAGAGACCTGAATGAGTCATGTAAAAAATATCAGAATAGAGTACGCTGGAGCCACAAAAAATTTGGAAATTAAATTTTGCGGGTTTACCTCATGATGTCATGGGTTGGTTTCTATGACAAATAAGCCATTTTAAGGATAATTTTTAAAATCCATGGAGTTCCCATTGTGGCTCAGCAGTAATGAACCTGACTAGTATCCAAGAGGATGCAGGTTTGATCCCTGGCCTTTCTCAGTGGGTTAAGGATCTGGCATTGTTGTGAGCTATGGTGTAGGTTGCAGATGTGGCTTGGATTCTGTGTTGCTATGGCTGTGGCATAGGTCAGCAGCTGCAGCTCTGTTTTGAGCCCTAGCCTGGGAACTTGTGTATGTTGTGGGTGTGGCCATAAAAAGAAAAAAAATCCATGCAGCAGTTATTTATTTTGAGGAGACTGCAATATCCATTTATAAATATGAACAAATATCAGTGGTCCTAATATTATCAGAATGACTATTTGTGGCTGGAAATAAAATATCTGGCAATAATACCATGTTCAAATTCAAATATTTTTATGCTTAAAAATATTGACAGGTGCAGATTATATAACCTGAAAAATTCCTTAATGATCCAAAAATGGCTCAAGTAATGGTGATGACGTGAAATAATAAATGCATATCTTGACCCAACTTAGGTCAAATTCACTTCTCAAGAATTTTATTTATTTATTTATTTATGCTTTTTAGGGCCATACCCATGGCATATGGAGGTTCCCAAGCTAGGGGTCCAATTGGAGCTTAGCTACCAACCTACGCCAGAGACACAGCAATGCCAGATCTGAGCCGCTTCTGCAACCTACACCACAGCTCACGGCAATGCCGAATCCTTAACCCACTGAGCAAGGCCAGGGATCGAACCCGCAACCTCATGTATCCTAGTCAGATTGTTTCTGTTGAGCCACAATGGGAACTCTAAGAATTTTAAATTGGAACTGATTCCAGTGGGCTTTGGATGCTGCAAAATATGTAAAATTGGAACTGGACAGTCATGTTTGCCCACCAGCTTTATTGGGTAGCAGAAAGACCAAATACAGGAGAGAAAAGAACAGAGTCAAATGCCACACGAACCCAAAAAGAAGAAAGGAGAGATGGGGCTAAGTCAGTTACCTTGGTTTCTGGGTTGTCTTGACTGCCTTGGTTTGGATGCCCTTAGCTTTAGTCTCTTGCAAAGCCTGGTTGAATTTCTTATCCCTGGATTTCCTGAAATATGCCAAGATTGTTGCAGGTTTTACCTGGGCAATTATGAGAGGATTTTGTTACATCCAGAAAAATGATTAACACACTTCTTCCTTTCAAAAACAATAAAAAGATAGCCTAAGACCAAGAAGAAAAGACAACAAATTTTTTAAAGCATAATATCCAACATTCCTATCATTTTTGCTGTTGACGCCATTGAATAAAACTCAATAGAATATAAATGAATTCAAATTTTACCTTTCAATTCCCTTGGGTACACCGAAGAACGAAAATCGTATGTACTATTACCTAAATGAGATGGCTCCATAATTTTACCTGTAATATTCAGTTCATGGAAAAAAATATTAATTTTATCCTTTCCATGTTTATTCTTATGTTAAGTAGGTTAAACTAAAATGCTCAGGGTGATCCTGTAATTTCATTTGGGATTATGATTCTTTCTAACTGGAAAGAAGGTTAAAAGTAAAGTAGTTGATAAGCCATTTATTTCCAAATACCCGAATATATTGAGAGTCTAATTAAAATTTTGAATTATCCAGATGTTGGACATATATAAGCATTAAAAATAGAAAAAGGAACTGCCACTTGATAGGTCATAGGTTAGGGCAGTATTAGGAATAGAAAAAACTTTGAAGAGAAAAATGTGGCCTTAATGACATCAACTACATTTTCCTATTGAGGGGCTACTCTCACCATCCTATTCCATGATTCAGTGACTTTATAGTCTCTCCTTGCTAGTGGCCCCCTCTAAATTTCTTTCCTCATTAACTCTTCAGAAATTCATTCACACAAAAGGGATTGATAGTTGCTTAGTGTAAGCCTTCCCAGGGGAACTGTCATTTTAAGGCTTTAATTAAACAATAATCTTTTACTGCAGGATTTTTCAAAATGTGGTCCACAGAAAAGGGAGTATTTGAGGAACAAGGAAGTTTCCCTGATGCCTCTTACTATATCAGGTATGTAACCATCCATTCATCTCTCTCCTTAATAAATCAGGTCTTGTTAACAAAAAAGTATTAAACAGAAGTCATTACCCACTAATTCTATCTTATCATTGTAACCATTATCATTGTTATTCTCATTCATGAGTTATCTTTTCTTTAACTTGAAAGTTTATATATTTCCCCCCAAAGAGAAAAAAGAAAACAAAAAAAGGAGAATGAACTCATTGAGGCATTAAACAGATGATATCAAGGAGGCATGGGACCAATGGCAATTTTATGAGCATATATCAAATAAAATAATTATAGAAACAATAAAAAGGTAAGAGATAACTTATTCAATCTGATCTCCTGCATGTTGATCTGCAGCAAAGTTCTGTGAAAATGTGCAATACAATTTTTTCAGGCCAGTAATGCTGGTAGAGTTCTGGATGGTTGAATAGGTCACCTGTCTATCATATCATATTTGTGTAGCAACAGGGATGGACACAATTCATGATTAAGTCAAGGAAGGAGTTGATAACCCCCAAACCAAGACAGCTCAGGTAGCAGGTCATGTCATTGACCAATGCACCAAATAGCTACAACCCCAAGAACTGGGCCCTTGATCATGCCAGGGATATGGATGATGATTTATAGATTTATGGTGAAAAAACTCACAGCCTGAGAGCTGAGATCTGTCTCTCAAGTCTGACATCTGTTTAATCCAAAGCACAATGGGCAATATCAAACACTACATTGGCAACTCCTATTATTCTATGATTATTCTGCATAAGTAATTCCCCAGTAGGATAGGTATGTGTGAGGTCTGGATATTTGCCTTTACTTTTATCAGAATATAAAAAACAATGTAGAGATTTAATATATGGATACCTATATTGATTCATCAAGTCCTTAGTATTCATTCATCTCCCAGCAAATAATTTGGGGAGACAGCTGTGCCAAAAGCCTGTGTTACATACAACACATACACAGAACTGGGACCCAGGACAAAATATAAGAATGGGCTCTAGAATTAGGATGACTGGGTTAGAATCCCAGTGCTGCTAATGACCAGCAGTGTGACTTAAGCAACCTGTCCATACTCTTTAAGCCATGTTTTTTGTTTCATAAGAAGGATATGCTTATAAAGTTATCATGAAGATTCATGAAAACACATGAATAGCACCAACATTAATATAAGGGCTATTGTATTCTATCTTGGTCAACATGTTATAACACTTTCATTTGAAAAAAAAAAAAAAGCCTGATAATCAGGATATGTAAATAGATTCTTTTTGTCTTTTTCCTTTTTTGTCTTTTCAGGGCTGCACCCTTGGCATATGGAAGGTCCCAGGCTAGGGGTTGAATCAGAACTGTAGATGCTGGCCTACACCACAGCTACAGCAACACCAGATCTGAACCGCATCTGCAACCTATACCACGGCTCATGGCAATGCTGGATCCTCAACCCACTGAGCGAGGCCAGGGACTGAACCTGCATCCTCATGGCTACTAGTTGGGTTCGTTACCACTCAGCCACAATGGGAACTCTCATAAATAGATCCTTAATTTCAAAAACATAAATGATCATGTAACAAATTATAAGAATATTCCAGATTTAAAAAAAAAAAAAACCCTCTTAAGGAAAACATGGGCATTATCTTTTATTGAAATAGTCTATTAAAGCAGGGATACATAAAACTAAAGAAATTTTTTGTAATTTTTGTAAATTTTTTGCTTCCTCCAAAGTTCACACTGATAATAATTACTAAGCCACTTGCCAGTGAGAAATATGTCAGTTTGCAGTGGTTTAAAAAAGCAACCCAAAATTTAAAATGGGGATTCTCAGGAAATCTCCTCACATACAATTTCATAGAACACATTTAAATAAGTCAGTAGTGTGGGTGGGTTGCTAGGGAATGCTGTAGCTTAAAGCGCTTATGTTCTAGCTTTGAAAATATGGGTCCATGTGGAAATGAAATTATAAGAACTAAATGGTCAAATCCATCCACAAGCTCATATTTCAAAGATATGGCATACTGTCACAGATGGTACAGAATCTTCCACTTATAAACTGTAATCCCCAGGTGATTTCTACTGGAGAGAGATGCCCATAACAGAGCTGAGAGGATGCTCACCACTAGACCAGGAATTGTAATCCCCATACCCTCCTGTAGTTGCAGCTTAAAGATCCTGAAATTTAGCAAACTAGCTGAAAGCTTCCAGTACAGCGTTCTGAACACAGAGACTGCTCCAGGGATGTTAAGTAAGAAATGAACTAAACTGATTTATTCCTAAGGAATTTACTACATAAAAGTATACCTATTCCTACTTCTTCTTGAAGAGTTTACTTCCCAAAAGGATTGCAATAGAATGAAGTTGATTTGGAGTCTACGCATGGACAAGCATAAAGGTAAATATTTTTTTAAGAAAAAATTGAATTGTCCTGGGTGTCTGTTTTTATGAGCCAAAAACTGCTTACTCCAGTTTACTCCAAAAACTAATCCAGGATGTTTTTAGCATCCAGTAGGTACATAGTCAGATGTTTCCAATATAGTTCAGACTAACATTAAAAGTTCAGTATATACAGGTGCTTTGGGGAAGTTTAATAATTTTAAAAAATGGAACACATCATCCTCAACTAAGTACAGTTAAACCCTCTGCATCCATAGGATGCAGGACCTACAGATCCTGAGGACTGACGTGCACTACATCATTTTACATACAAGACTTGAGCATCTGTGGATTTGGGTCTCCACAGCTAGGTCCTGGAATCAATGCCTTGATGATACTGAAGAATATACTGTACTTTTAAAAGCATAGATCAATCAATCCATCAATCACTCCTCAGCGTCTGATCTTGATATAGGATCCTTTTTAATCTCCACCCAAATTCCATTTTACAGATGAGGAAACTGATTCACAGGAAGCAGTGCTGGGATAGCAGTGTTCTAGTAAAACTTAAAGTTCAGTCAAAGTTTCAAATCAATCATCTTTGAAAAGTGTGTGGGTAGAAATTAAAGGACAATTGAAGAGATATATAAAATACATTGAAAAAAGATTGCAAAAACATTTTCCCATCACTGAGACAGAATAAAGAAAAATGACCTAATAAGTAGCTTCTAACCTGCTGGTGGAAAACAAAATAGGACCGAAGTAGCTGATCTTCCATATGAAGGTAAATAGACTGAACCCATAAAGGGATAATTATTATTATTTTTTTAATATTACTCAATGAATTTATTACATTTATAGTTGTACTGTAATCATCACAACCCAATTTTATAGCATTTCTGTCCCAAACCCCCAGTGCATCCCCCCACCCCCCAACCTGTCTCCTTTGGAAACCACAATTTATTAATTTTTATTATTTTTAAATACAAATTTTACCTTGAGGCATTGTCATCAATGTTGCTTCCTTCCTTAACTGACGATAGTTATTTACTTCCCCCTATATTAAAATAAAGTTCATAGAAGGAATATAATTTTGAAATTAAGATCTATCTATAAAAAAAGAATAGATTTTATAGAGTATCCATCGATTCTCCACCATTTTAGAGTACATAAGTGAATTGGCTGAAGGCTTGGAAAAAATACACTCCAGGGAGTCATTCAGTATTGGCTAAAGAAATACACTCTTTTAAAGTTTTGTTGTTGCTGGTGATTTTATCACTTGTTTCTAAAATGCTATGACCAAACCTTTGGAAATCAGGCTCCTCAATTTCTTTCATGGATTCTATGGGACTGCAGAATAATTTAAGTTTTCATCTGAGTTAGGATCTTTACTTCTGTAGTTCATCAACCTCATCTGTCACGTATATGTCACTGAAATGAGAAAAACCTTAGAAGGCAGGAAAAAATTAAAAACAAATTAATGTGGGAAGATGATATAAATCAAGTGGTGAAGCCAAGAGTGAATTATCAAAAGATCTTTCATCACAGGAGTGAATACATTTTCCTTTCTCAAGAGGAACCCATTATGTGTTTTTGTTTGCACTATTATACATCAAGTGGCATATTAAAGAAATAGATTTATTAGGATTTAGAATGTGTTTTACTCTGATAGGAAAGAATAGCAGTCCTTCAAATTTAATTTGAAAAGGCTTAAACCATGAAAGTCTACATAGGCCCTGGTTAGTAATGAATGCTAAGAAAAACAAATACTATTTTTAACTTAAAACACATTAACGAATCCTCTCCCATAAGGAAAAAAAAAATGCCAAAACAATACCAAGTTAGGATAAACATTATTTATTCTCCCTAAAATCCTCAGAATTTATTCACTCAACTATGGCAGTGTGATGTTTTTATGGCAAATCATGCTCTGTTTACTGAGAGGAGAAAGAAATAATTAAAACAAAGGTTGCTTGTGTTTTCTAAGTTTGTTTGTATTCTGAGTTATACTGACTGGCTTTACCAATGGGTTTGGAAAGAAGCATGTATATAAAACAGAGATCTCAGTAAGGAGTCTGAGATTGCCAAGCAATTTAAGAGAATATTAAAGATAGAAATTCAGAGGTAAAGGAAAAATCAGCTCTTCTGTGGTAACTTGCCTAATCATCGCACTGTTATTTTATTAGAGAAATGTAAATAGCCATATTGGAGTCTTCCTGGAGGGGTGTGTGTGTGTGTGCACACGTACATACGTGTGAAGGGGGGGTCAGAGACAAAGAGACTTGTTGGGGAAAGAAATGTCTAGGCCTGAGAACAGTAAGTGCTAAGACTGGGGGAAGGAACCATTGCAGTTGGAGAGGAGAACTATGATTGCAATAGGGGGGATGCTCCAGAGGGGAGATCTGCTAGTGTCTAAACAGTTAAGCAGAAAAGGGCTTTCTTTTCTAGGGAATCATAAACAAGACTAGAAAGAACCAGATGTGGGTAAGTAGGATAAAGGGTGGGCTGGTGGAACAATAAATCAAAGAATGTTTTACTGTGAAGCCCCCTATTTTTTTTTTTTTTTTTTTTTGGCTGCACCCAGGCAAGGAATCCCATCTGTGTCACAGCAGTGACCTGAGCCCCTGCAGTAACTATACTGTATTCTTAACCTGCTGAACAACCGGGGAACTCTGAAGCCCCCCATTCTTTTTTTTTTTTTTTTTAGTGTCGCAGCATATGGAAATTTCTAGGCTGGGGTCGAACCAGAGCCACAGCTTCCAGCCAGAGCCACAGCAACACCAGATCCAAGCCGTGTCTTCGACCTAACCACAGCTCATGCAATGCCAGATCCCTGACCCACTGAACAAGGCCAGGGATCAAACCCGCATCCTCATGGGTATTAGTTGGATTTGTCCCTGCTGCACCAGAACAAGAGCTCCCAAAGCCCCCCATTCTTGACAGGGGCTCTTAAGGAGCTGGCTCAGGCTGAGGGTGGTCAGAATTTAAGGACCTATGGAAAGGAGAGAAAGTTAATTTTGTGTTCTGATTGATCAGGAGGAATAAGCAATTCAGCAAATTACTTATGAGGCAAAGAACAGAAATCTGGAGAGTCTGTGTCTGACTTGTCATAGGTAAATAAAAGCACATCTGTGAGTTACATCTAAATCGTATGGGGTAAGGCGGTTCTCTGTAGTACACTATTTGGCTGGAACACAAGACTGGACGGATTTTTTTTAACCATCACTGACTCCTAGGATCAAAGGGCCAGGGCAAAATTCAACATTGTCAGTCTTAATATAGCTTCCAGATCTGAGCCTTTCTTCTTGCTCTTGACCTAAAAAAATGAATAAAATAAAAACAAAAACTTAAAAAAAAATTCTCCCTTATTCTCTCCTGCCTACAAAGATCCTGGAAGAACCAGCTCACTGTCTCATGTGCAAAAGCATAGAAGGAAGAATGACACTGGAAAATCTTTAAAGAGGAAAGAGATACCCTTGGACAATAATAACTGAGCTGAGAATGGCCTTCTAAAATGATTGTGGTCACTCTAACAAGATAAAAGCACCTAAATGGCATTATTTCATTTCTTTTTATAGCTGGGTAATAGTCCATTGTGTATATATACCATATATTCTTTATCCATTCATCTGTCAGTGAACATTTAGGTGCTTTCATGTCTTGGCTACTTGTAAGCAGTGCTGCAATGAACATTGGGGTGCATGTATCTTTTTTTGTCTTTTTAGGGCCACACCTGTGGCATATGGAAGTTCCCAGGCTAGGGGTCGAATCAGAGCTATAGCTGCTGGCCTACATCACAGCCACATCACCAGATCTGAACTGCATATGCAACCTACACCACAGCTCATGGCAACACCAGATCCTTAATCCACTGAGTGAGGCCAAGGATCGAACTTGTGTTCTCATAGCTACTAGTCGGGTTCATTACCTCTGAGCCACGATGGGAACTCTTGCATGTATCTTTTTGAATTATGGTTTTCTGCAGATATATGCCCACAAGTGGGAATGCAGTATCATATGGTAGCTCTATTTTTAGTTTTTTAATCAACATGGATGGACCTAGAGATTCTCATACTAGGTAAAGTAAGCCAGAGGGAGAAAGTCAAACATCATATGATATCACTTATATGTGGAATCTAAAAGAAATGATACAAAGGAACTTAGATACAAAACAGAAATAGAGCCACAGACATAGAAAACAAATTTATAGTTACCAAGGGGGAAAGGGGGGAGGGATAAATTAGGAGGGATATACACACTACTATATATAAAATAGATAACTGACAAGTATTTACTGTATAGCACAGGGAGCTGTACTCAATATTTTCTAATAATCTATAAAGGATAAGTATCTGAAAAATATATATCTTTTTATATATACATACATATATATGTATGTATATGTATAACTGAATCACATTGCTATACACCTGAAACACAACATTGTAAATCAACTATACTTCAATTAAAAAAAAAGACAAAAAGTGCCTAGAAGGGACATGGACACATGTCATGTCATCAAAACCTCCCAGATGACTGGGGTGAGTCATTGCTGGAGCGTGTGGTTTGTTTCCAGAGCTCTGAGCATGGGAAGCACTACATGCAGCCTCTGGGCAGGCTGGCAGAATAGACAGCAGTGTACATGGAGTTTTTGAAGCCTCTTCCAGGCACATATTGGCAACTGGACCTGGCATGAACAAGAACAAAAAGGTCATATCTGACAGCAGATCTTATCCGAGTGAGAAAGTATAGACCAATTGTTTTATTATGTCCTGGAGGCTCAGAGTCAGGAGGTATGAAAACTAAGTGGGTGATGATTTTTTTCCCTCCTGGGAAATGGATGCTGCATGACTTGAATAAAGTTCATAAACCTCTGAACTCCTGCATCTTGTTCTTAATCAAGAGCAGTACTGAACATTAATTACCAGTTCGATGACTTATAAGTTTATCCTGTGAATTCATAAGCCAATAAAAGCTTGAGAAAAAGTTCTTCAAGATACAACACCAAGCATCAAGGGTTGTTACTGCTATAAACACTGCTACTATCAAAGGCAGAGAAATGCATCATAAATTATGTCATTAACTCCATAAGGATGAAGAGAAATTAGTTCTGCTCAAAAGTAACAAAATGCTGATAACTCTCATTCAATTTCACCATTTAGGAGCATTTACAACTTTTATCATTATTGTGATAAATTAGAGGTGGGAATGTAGTCTGAGCTTTCTCTAATTTTGTAGTAATAAGGCCATTTCTGACATACTCTGTCTCTGTCATTAAGGTAATATGGTTTGCTTCTTAATTATGTTTCTGGGGGAAGGTAAAATAACAACCACACCAGTGAATTCATCTCCTTTAACACATGTTAGTGTGAGATTTAGTTAATGCTAAAGAGAGGAGAGGAAAGAGGCTTGGGAAACCAGATTAGATTCTTCCCTTCTCTTATTTGTCCTAGTTTACAGAATGTTATTATTCTGCCTTCCATATATTACATATAATTAACATTTTGGCATCCTCTCTTTTTCTCATAATGTGGAAGTGTTCACTATAGCTTACCAAGAAGTCGTAAACATGGGTGAATGGGAAGTTGGAAGAAGAAAATTATTCCAATCCTGCTTTCTGGATCCCATTATCAAGGCATCATTTAACCACTCTCCTATGGGGGGGACAGTCACACCTAGATTACACCACCAACTAATGGAGACCACCTAGAGAGACTCCAAAATTTATAACAAGCAATTTTTAGGTTTTTTCCATTACCCTTTCTTCAGCAATATCCTCAATACTTATCTTACCATTTGGTGAATGATTTTGAATTTGAAGCATCATTTTCTTCTTAATCAATCACTAAGGTCCAGATAAGTTTGGTCTCCCTCCAGTTCTGTGTCCTCCCAAAGCAGCCACATCTTGGACAGCATAGACTCAAGCAATGAGCAACAAGAACTAGAAAAAGCCCCTCTTCCTCCTCCTCACTCCCAACCAGGAAGAGGCAGCTGAAGGCAGTATTGTAGAGCAGGCTGACCTCAGCTGACACTCCAAAAACATTTGCTTAGCACTGCACTAGGTATGGATAGAAATAAAGATAAATAAACATGGGGCCCAAGCCTTGCAGAAGCTGACAATGTATTAATGCGCTTGGGAGGATACTGATAAGTTTATTCACGCTGAACTGTTATTAGCTGACAAGTGTTAGTTCCATCAAGTGCTGTTGCAACAGGTTCCTTAGCAACCCAGTTTCACCTTCCTTGGTTGGTCTGTAGCCACGGGAGAGGCTGGTGACTGGGTATTGTTGTGTGGGAACAGCTTCTGAGGAAATCTGTCAAAGAATAATAAAGTTGCCCCACAAAGGCTCCAGGGAACAGATTGTCATCCTATTTCATCCTGGACCTTTTAGAGAATGGGCTCCTTGCAATGTCCCTTAACAGATTCTCTGCCAACCAAGAGGGCAAGTGTGCAGAGCTGACCTTGGAGCCAGAAGTCTCAAGAGACTCATTTTCTCATTAAGGATTTTATTCCCTTTCAAAGCACCATAATGTAACTTGAAAAACTACTTTCCTTTAAGAGCTTGTTTCACAGCCCAATGTACCTTGTGGGGTAATGGCCACAGAATTTAAGTTCAACTGGCTGTAATCCTAAAGGGCACCATATCAAGTGCTCAGAACATTAGGAATTTTAAGCTGGAAATAAAGTGGCCTCCTGAGTGAATTTCACATTTCAGTGAGTGGTTAGAGGAGATGTGTCCTGAAAAAAGGTTTTTTGGGAAAAAAAGTCTAGACAGGCTTTTTACAGGGGATGTCTATATTTCTGTCTATGGATATATTTTATATCCATGATATATAAATACGTATTTCCCATACTTCTATATGTATATATATTTATATACACTATTCTTGTATTCAACCTGAGGTTATTTAACAGTAAAATAATGAAAACCAGGGGCCAACCTACTTACACAAAAATTTATAGGATATTTATTTTGTTTGGACTGTAATCATTAAACAGTAAATTAAAAAAAAATAAAACTAGGGGTCAGTCGTCTTAGAGAAATTTTGCTGAAAAAAAATTATGATGACTTTTATCATTTAGGCAGGTCACTGAATACATTTAGGTTTAAAGTACATGAGGGCTACCCTGAACGTCAAGGCCTTGGCCAGTTAGCTTGGAACAAGGCTTCTTTCATCTATGAACATAGATTCAATAAACTGTTATAAGCAGTGGATGGTATCATGTGTTCCTCTGCACAAATCTTGAAGTGCAATTTATATAAACTAAGTAGGGAAGAAAACAAGAGCATGGGGTTTTCGGCAGTTTGTGTATTTTGTAACTTGTCATGACATTTTTCACATAGTTTGCTACTATGTAATATCTGGGAGACAATATAAGATGCCCCTTCTCAGTGGCTCAAGGAGGAGACAGAATGCTGCAACTGGCTATCTACGCCACCTATCATTTCCACTTCTGCTTGAAGCCTTCATCACCATGAATCAGTATCTAATGTACAACTTGGTGGCTATAGTTGATGGCACTGTATTCTATCATCGAAATTTGCAAAGAGAGTAGAACTTAAATGTTCTCATCAAAAAAAAAAAAAAAAGGTAAATATGTGAGGTGATGGGTGTGTTAATTAACTTGATGGAAGGAATTCTTTCATACTGCTGTATACATTTATCAAACCAACACATTATATACCTTATATACCTTACAACCTTGTCAATTGTACATAAATAAAAACTTAAAAAAAAATAAATCATTGTCATCCATATCTGAATGTTAAGGTTATCCAGAAGATAAAAATGTTTTAAATTGTTAGAAAAAAATCTGACTGGCACCTGTCTCCTCAAGTTCTGAAGATTTCACTCAGTCTTAAAAATAAAGAATTAATCAGAGCCTTACAAGAAAGAAGGGGCTCTGACCTTAATCAAGATGTTCCATATGACATATGATAATAATATGTGTCAAAATAAGTAGCATGTGGTAGGCACTCAATAAGTGTTTTTATTAAATAATAATATTAGTAATAAGACAATGTCTTTGTAAATTTACTATGTACTGTAATACCTGGCAAAACACTAAGGCAGTTCCAGCTGAAACACATGTTTTCTATAACTCATTTGACGCCTGATCTGACTTAAAGTCCCTTGATGGCAAAACTTTACCTGAACTACTGTGTGGCTATTTCTAGTCTTTGTTTATTCAAAGTGTGTATTTTCCTATACTTTCTTGCAGAATTGTTAGTACATTTGATTCCACAGTTCAAACTCTGTTATGGGGTATGTATAACATATATATTCTCTATTTAACCTTTCTTTAAAAATTGAAAATGTCTTAATTCTAGGATACATACAGCCTCAAGGGTTTTATTTTTTAAACTCAATATATTTTATTACATTTATAGTTGTACAAGGATCACCACAACCCCAATTTTACAGCATTTCTATCTCAAACCCCCAGCCCATTCCCCCTACCCCTATCCTGTCTCCTTTGATAACCATGAGTTTTTCAAAGTCTGTGAGACAGTTCCTCTTCTACAAAGAAGTTCATGGTATCATTTTTTTAGATTCCACACTTAAGTGATAGCATATGACGTTGGTGTCTCACTGCCTAATTTCACTTAGCATGATAATTTCTAGGTCCATCCATGTTGCTGCAAATGCCATTATTTCTTTCCTTTTAATGGCTAATATTCCATTGTTTATATGTACCACATCTTCTTTATTCATTCCTCTGTCAATGGACATTTAGGTTACTTCTATGTCTTGGCTACTGGAAACAGTGCTGCAATGAACATTGAGGTGTATGTATATTTTTGAATTATGTTTTTTTCCAGATAGATGCCCAGGAGTGGGATTGCTGGATCATATGGTAGTTCTATTTTTAGTTTTATCAGAAACCTCCATACTGTTTCCATAGTGGTTTTACCAATTTACATTCGCACCAATTGTGTGAGAGAGTTCCCTTTTCTCCACACCCTCTCCATCATTTATTGTTTGTAGACTTTTTGATGATGGCCATTCTGGCCAGTGTAAGGTGGTACCTCACACTAGTTTTGATTTGCATTTCTCTAATAATTAGTGATGTTGAACATCTTTTAATGTGTTTTTTGGCCATCTGTATGTCTTTTTTTGGAGAATTGTCTGTTTAGATTTTCTGCCAATTTTTTGATGGGGTTGTTTGTTTTTCTGGTATTGAGCTGCAGTGGTGTTTATAAATTTTGGAGATTAATACCTTGTCAGTTGCTTCATTTGCAAATACTTTTTCCCATTCTGTGGGCTGTAATTTCATTTTGTTTAGGGTTTCCTTTTCTGTGCCGAAACTTTTAAGTTTAATTAGGTCTCATTTGTTTATTTTTGTTTCTATTGTCATTACTCTAGGAGGTGGATCTGATAACATATTGCTGTGGTTTATGTCAGAGAGTGTTCACCCCATGTTTTCCTCTAAGAGTTTTATAGTATCCAGTCTTATATTTAGGTCTTTAATCCTAAATATAAGTTTATTTTTGTGTCTGATGTTAGGAAGTGTTCTAATTTCATTATTTTACATGTGGCCATCCAGTTTTCCCAGCACCAATTATTGAAGGGACTCTCTTTTCTCCATTGCATATTCTTGCCTCCTTTGTCATAGATTAGTTGACTGTAGGTATGTGGGTTTAATGCTGTGCTTTCTATCCTGTTCCACTGATCTATATTTCTGTTTTTGTGCCAGTACCATACTGTTTTGATGACTATAACTTTATAGTAAAGTCTGAAGTCAGGGAGCCTGGCTCCTCCAGTTCCATTTTCCTTTCTCAGGATGATTTTGGCTATTCTGGGTCTTTTGTGCTTCCAAACAAACTTTAAAACATTTTGTTAAAGTTCTGTGAAAAATGTCCTTGGTAATTTGATTGAGATTGCATTGAATCTGCAGATTGCTTTGGGTAGTATAGTCATTTTGACAATACTGATTCTTTCAATCCAAGAGCATGGTATGTCTTTCCAACTGTTTGTGTCATCTTTGATTTCTTTCATTAGCATCTTATAGTTTTCAGAGTATAGGTTTTTTACTCTTTAGGTAGGCTTATTCCTAGGCATTTTATTCTTTTTGATCTGATAGTAATTTTTTCCCCATAATTTCTCTTTCTGGTCTTTCATTGTTAGCATTTGGAAATGCAGTCAATTTCTATGCATTAATTTTGTATCCTGTAATTTTACCAAATTCATTAATGAACTCAATAGTTTTCTGGTAGTGTCTTTAGGATTTTCTAGTATCATGTCATCTGCAAATAGTGATAGTTTTACTCTTCCTTTCTAATTTGGGTTCCTTTTATTTCTTTTTCTTCTCCAGTTGCTGTGGAGTTTGACTTTCAAAATTATGTTGAATAGTGGTGAGAGCAGACATTTATGTCTTGTTCCTGATCTTAGTGGGAATTCTTTCAGCTTTTCACCATTGAATATGACATTAGCTATGGGTTTGTCATATATGGCCTTTATTACATTGCAGTAGGTTCCCTCTATGCCCACTTTCTGGAGGGTTTTTATCAGAAATAGGTGTTTTAGTCTCAGGGTTTTAGACAAGGGTTGTAGACACTAAGTCCTTTCAATAACCTTTGATTTAGTATTACTATTATATTTATTTTATGGTTGAAAAACTGAAGCATGGAGAGGTTAAGTAGCTTTTCTAAGGTCACATAGCTAATGATGATTGGAGTTAAGACCTAAATTTAGGCAGTTTGTCACCAAAACCCATGATCTCTATCCACTGCTTTGTACTACTTCTTATGTGAATAATGATATGTAATAGAGAAACAATAAAGTTTAGTGATAGGATAATGGAATGCCTACATAAAACCTATAAGAAAATGTTCTATGAATAAGCAAAAAAATTCTTTCTGTACATTTTGGACAACTAATCTAATGCACTGACTAAGAGCTACAGGCATGAGAAAGCAATGCTGAATAGAATAAGAATAGGACAAGGCCACTTTGTCAGTAGCAAGTCCTGGAAAACCCAGCATGTCAAAGAAGAACCAATCATCAGAGGGAAACCTTAAAAATCTCTGCATAGATGCCTAGAGAAGTCCCAAAGCATCCACCAAAAAGCAGGGACCAAAGAAATCAAGAGAACCACAGACCCACAGAGGTCCAAGAGGTGATTAAGAATCTCTCCTTCATCTTTTCCTTCTTCCATTAGGATTACAAGGCTTTCAACTAGTTTGCTACTAGAAGCTCTTCCTATTTCCCTCTGACACATAAGCAATCTGTGAAGACTAGTGCAGAGGTTACTGGGGAAAAATGCTGCATGATGCTGACTATTCACCTTGATAATTTCTCATTGAAAAACTATCTTATAGTTGTTTTTAATATTTATAAATACACTTAAAATAATAAAAAAAGTAGAGAGAGAGAATGTAATGTTTTCAACAAAAAAGGAGAGAAAGGGGGCCCTTTGTGAAATAATTGACTATTATGCAAGGGGCCAGAAGGGCTGCAAACAGATGCTGAAGGCAAGCAAGGAGGAAGCTGAAAATATAGATGATAATGGCCATAAAGGAAATAAGTTTTCCAGAGATTTTTATTTTATTATGATGTGTTCTGGAGCTGGAAAGGGTTAAGGTGAAATAACTCTACAAGTAAGGAGAGGATAATTCAGTTTGCTGGTCTCCGAGCTAAACGCTGGCCAAGTAGAATGGATTGCTTAATGCACCATTTGGAGTGGTGTCCAATTTATCCTGGGACTCTCATGCCTTGATTATGAAATTAGAAAGGTGAGTTCTTAAAACTGAACAAAGATGGTTATTGAAATGCATGAGGATTCATTTCCTAGCCTGTTTTTATTAAGCAATGGTATTAGAAGATAACACTTAGAGTAGCCTGAGGACAGTGAAATATTGTTGTAGCCACACTGATCCACAGAAATGTAAAGCCATTTTGTCCACAGATCAAAAGGTGATATTAAAACAATATCAACCTAACCTTCAGGTAATGTTGGAGTTAATTTACATGTGGACTTAGGGTGATTTGTATCAGAGACTAAGAAATTATTCAAAAAGATTTAAACTCTCCTCCCCCTTTACCCATATAAAATGGCCCTTCTCCAAAGAACTCTGATGAGCTTCTAACAGCAAGTTCTTCTAAGGCTGACAAATAAGCTAAATGGACTTTTTTAATCACTATAAAAATGAAGCATACTTGCAGAGATCAGAATGCCAATTATTTTATCTACAATTTCTTTCAGAGAAACTATATTATAAACTATCAAAACCCAGCCTAGCACTTCTTATAGCACAGCAATACATTCATGCCACTATCATTAGCAGCCAGAAAAAGGGGTTGAAAGTCAAGAAATATACAGTGTGTGATATCTGACCACATGTGTCAGAAGTTTTGACAAGACAGACATGATACAGCTTCAGTATTTTCAGATAAACTCTGAAGATTCATTTTACATTCAGTTGTAAATGTTGAATTCGCTGCAAGAAGAAACTGGATTTCTTCATGCCCTGGGTTAAAAAGCAAAGAATAGAGGGAAAATTCATGAAATGAGACATCTTTTAAAAATAAATACTTTAGCATGGTCATCTAACTTTGAACTGTAGTGATAGACTTTGTTTTTTGCCTACTCAGCATGCATTCTTCCGTTTTTCTGGCAATTAAGAACTCTATTTTTCCTTGCAAAGTAATTATGGCCCCTTTCCATTTTGCTCTGAGGGATGGGAAGTAGTCTATACCTGGTCAAACACATTTACAATGAGTACCTCAAGGACAAGCATGTGACCCTATTGGAAAGAGAAGCTAAGCTGATAAGCCAAGAGCCACCAAGAGCCTCTATGTGGCAAAAGCCTGCCTAAGAATGATGCTGACATGGAGAATAAAAGAGCCAAGAGATGGATAGAAGTGGTGGGAAGAGGAGTGGAGGGCAGGGGAGAGACCAAGGAAGCACTTGGTGATACTCTTTAGACATAACTCTTCCTAAAGCGGCCCCTTTAATTCTGGACTTTTCCATTATATAAACTAATAATCCCTTTTGTACTTACTATTATTTTAAGCAAATGTATTAATTGGGAGTCAGTCACTTAAAGTTTAAAGGTTCAAATTTTCAGAATTTGATGCATGGAAGTAGGGTAAAGAATAACTTCTGAACTAAGTCAAACTGACTATAAGAAGCTCAAATTTGTCTACCCCAGGAGATCACTGACATTACCTGTTATGCAATAATGACATAAAGGGTCAAATTATCTATTACTATATTTTAGGAGCTTGGGATGTGCCTACTGTAGCTGGAATTTTAGGTTACTAGGTATAAAATGTCAAGACAGCTAAATTTTTTATCTAATGTCCTTGAAAAAGGTAAAGCATATGGCCAAATTTGGCACACCAGAAAGTAAGAATGAGGGAAAAAATACTATTCCTGTTTGTTTGTTTGTTGCTATGAAGCTATAGTAATCAAGACAGGCCAATATTGGTAGAATTATAGACAAAATAGATTAATGGAAGATAAAAAAAAAAATCCAAAAAATAGACTGATTTTCCACAAGGCATAGCCAAGGAATTCAATAGGGAATGAAAAGTCTTATCAATAAAAGATCTGAAAAAAAAAAACAGAATAAAAGTATGAAAAAATATAATTTTTAACCACTATCTCTCCAATAGTAAAAAACTGACTTGGGATGTTCATAGACATAAAATATTAAAGCAAAGCCATAACATTTCCAGAAATAAACACAGACAAAAGTTTCTAGGAACCTTGGATATACAGAGATTTCTTAGAAATGGTAAAAAAGGCACTAACAATTAAATAAAAAATATAAAACACTGGGCTTATCTAAGATAAAAACTTCTGTTCCTCAAAATACATCATAAGAAAATGAAAAGGCTGGAACAATATTAGTAATACTTTTACCTAATGAAAAACTTGAATCCAGAATATCTAAGCTCCTGGAACTCAATAAAAGAAAAAAATATTCAATGGGTAAATATTGAAAGACACTTCACAGAGGAACAAATGAAAGTAGAATAAGCATGTGGAAAGATCTTCACTATCACTAGTTATCATGAAAAGGCAAATTAAGACCACAATGAGATACCCTATCACATCAATTAGAAACAAATTGAAGGAACTGATCAGACCAGATGCTGGCAAGGATGTGCAGCCCCTGAGACACTTTCCATTGCTGGTGAAAGGGTAAAACAGTAGAACCACACTGGAAATACTTCTGTCATTTTAGCTAAAGCTAAACATTATCTAACCTGTGTCAAGGCAATTCCTTCTATAGATAGTTACCAAAAGATATGAAAAAAACGTATTTCTTCATTCCACACACAAAAACCCATACATGAAAGTTGACAGCAGTTTTAGTCAATTGCTTCCCCAAACTGGAAACAGTTTCAGTGTCCATCAGCAGGAATACATAAAAACAATGTGTGGTATAGTCGTATGTTAGAATACTATTTAGGAACAACAACAATAGTAATAATAATAAGCTTTATTGTGATACATGTCACACAATGAATGAATCTCAAAAATATTATTTTGAGCAAAGAAAAACCAGACATAAAAGATTACCTACCATATAGCTCCATTTCTTTGAAGTTCAGGAACAGATTGTTGCTCTGATGCATATCCATCATGACACCTGTCCAGCCCTAATACTGTAATGAATAGTACCTGTTAAAAAATACGCTCACTAAATATCATTTATTGTTTTCAGAATAATACATAAAAATTATTCTTGGGAGTTCCCATCATGGGTCAGTGGAAACCAATCCAACTAGCATCCATGAGGACTCAGGTTTGATCCCTGGCCTTGCTCAGTGCATTAAGGATCCAGCATTGCCATGAACTGTGGTGCAGGTCACAGACAAGGCTCAGGGCTGTGGTTCAACCCTTAGCTTGGGAACCTCCATATGCTGTGGGAGCAGTCCTAAAAAGACAAAAAAATTCTTTAATCACTTAACATAGTAAAAAAATATGGATACATTCTAATTATTTAAAAAGTGGAGAGCACAGTACTGAGGTTTAGGAGACCTAATTTTTAGTCCTGGATTCTGTAACCTTCTACCTTTGTAAATTTTACCAAAATCTTCTATTTCTATGGGCCCAAATTTCTTCCTTTATAAAACTAAAGATCTATTATATACTTTAGAGTTTACCTCAGCCTTATACTTAGACAAAAGTGAATTAAAGAAATGTGTTTTCTACAGCCAGTCATTCAATAGACTTGGGCAGGACAAGTTAAGTAGTAATGTGTAATTATTACATTTAATAAGTACTTACTGAACACTTCCTATGAGCATGAATCTTTATGATGCATTGGGTTCAGGGCTGGGACCCAAAGGGGTTTCTACAAATTTGGATATTCTGTAACAAACAATATTCTATGTTTATTAAAAACATGTCTTTACAGTTAACGGCTACAGCACTTTATCTGTATAGCTATAACATTTTCCTTGTACAGTTCTATCTCCTACAACTTAGTTAAAAGACATAAATGTAGCATTAGAATGTTCTTTTTCTCCCTTGTGACATTTGGATCCAAGTCCAACTGTCAATGGCCAAATCTGCAGAAGTAAAAAACCACTTTGGAATACTGTTAGTTCTTGCTTCCAGGCTGATTTCTAGCAGATGTCTTGCCCCATTCATCCCCCCTTTTTATTTCAGCTGCCATCCTTTGCACTAACAAAACGAGTCTTTCAGCCATTTTATACACCCGTGGGAAGTTATGTAGCTCAGTACATGAGAGCACATCTGAATTAAGATTGCTTTTTTCCCCAGACATGTAAACACAAAGTACCTCATTGTGGCTCACATGCTCTGTTTCAAAGTTGCTTGCAAGGGTCCTGGAAATTTGATAGATTTAATACAATTACTTTCTGATCACAGAACTATTGGACTGACATTAAGGGTTAGAATGGATGTAAGTTGTTATGTTAAAACTGACCATGCAAAAATTTTACATGGGATCAAGAAAGTGTTCAAGTGAAGAGTCTGAAACATTCAGGAGTAAACCACATTTGCTCCCTTTGGAATAATACTATGCCTGCCTTCAGGTTTCTGATTAAGACCAACACCAAATTCCCATTTTTAGGAAGGTCTCATTAACATCACCAACTGTGGCCAAATAGATAAAATAACATATGTTTATTTCATAAGGCAAATGATTTCACCTGATAAATGCTATATTCTCACACAGCTTCACAATAAGTACAAAGCTAAATAAAAATGGAAATTATTTTGCAAGGTTTCCTGTAACTTAAAAAAAAAAATGAAAGAAAGATACCTTGGGACTTATTTTCGAGATATAGATTCCTGAAATTCTTTATTCTTTTATCAGCTCTGTTGCCCAAGGGGAAATCTGTACAACAGGCATCATATGTCTTTAATAATGAAGCAAAGTACTGTAGCTCAAATCTTTCGAGCAGCTAAGAAACCCAATTGTGGGTAGGAAATGCCAGAAGAGTTTGTTTTACTAGAGCTATAAATTCAGCAACATCCAAGGGTTAGGCTCATTTCAATTGAAGGCAGAAAGGCAAAACTGATGAAACATTTTAAAGGATAATCCATATGGACTGAGTTTGAGGGAGATTTCCCATGAAACAAATACCTTCCTTATATACCAGAGAGCTCTAGAATCTTCCCCTTCTTTTTTGTATTTAGAGGCTCAAACTCTATAAAACTTTTCAAAACAAAGTTTCATCCTCCTTGAAAAATGAAAATTGAAAAGTTTATTCTAAGAGCTTCTGGTATAATTTCTCCAAGTGAAATATTTTCTCTATGACCCAGTTTATGAATATGCAGTTCCAATTAAAAACTTCAAAATTAGAGTTAGCAAATTAAGATATTAAAGATTTTGCTTCTAATGACACTTTGTTACACCAAACAGTACATTATATGCCTAGCTGATGGACAAACTATGACTAAAGCCTGTTATTAAGCAAAGTAGATGCATTAAAGATAACTGTAAAAATAACTGTATTTAAAGCATCAAGAAAGCATTTTAGGCATCATTTTCAAATAGCCTCTTTGGTACTTCAAATTGATGTCATAATAAATACTATCCATTGAGATTCAAGACAAATTCTATCCAAAGATGTCAATTCAAGGTACAGCAGATTTAAAGAAAAAAGAAAAAAAACTTAGTCATTACTTCATTTTTCTTTTAAAAACCCATTCAGCTGAAAAATGTGTACTTTTAGTGACAAGGAAGGAGCACATTTACTTAGATGTTTTCATACAGGAAACCCAGGCCCTAGGAAAACATTGTACTGATAATAGAGTAGCTCTGTCCTTAGCTGGGAACAACTGAGCAACACCATTGAAACTGGTGTGCACTGCGTAAATAAAGGATCCCAAGGATCCCGTGTCATCCTGACTAATGAGCTTTCTAGTGGAAGTCTCAACACAGATCTAAAATGTACATGTCTCTTGGCAATGAGCCTACTTCAGGGCAAAATTCAAATTAACTCAAAGTAAATATTGCTCAAAACAATCCCATTAATTTTGAGAAATTTAACAGAAAAATTCCTTCTACACAAGTGATCTCTCCCTCTCTCTCTCTTTTGTAATTAGAAAACAGTATGATAGTTTTTCCTGAGTCTATCTGTCCTGCAGTATTTGGATAGTCCAGATGAAAGAATTAAGTGTTCTGTTCCAGAATTTGATATATGAGACACATTTCTCACTAAAAAGTCTTGACTTCTTCTTTAAACACAGTTCTAAAAGTGTGTCTATTTGACTTTCTAATCTAGAACTGGTTAGAAGCATAAAGTTAGAAGGGGTCATAACTATATTGCAGGCCATCAAAGAGTGACAAGGAATGACAGCTGACAGCCTGACAGAGAGGGGCAAGCCAGAGGAACTATAAAATAAACAAGGAATTATAAAAAGTAAACACAACAAACTGACCCAAGACTCTAAAAGGCATAGTATCTTTAGTCAAATATCTACTCAGATAATTATTTTACTCTATACTATAAAATTGATATGTATAATAATGATAGAGAATCATGAAGAGAATATTTAATTATGCATCCCACTCCAATAAGACAGGAAATATTTACCATATCATACAAATACTCAAATAAAAATACTGAGCATATTTAAAAAATAAAGCATGAGTATTCTTTGTGGACCCTCTTGTGGAATATCTAATTCCCAATGACGTCAGACCTCTAAAATCTAATGATATTTAGGTCAGATAATATGATAGTTAATATGACTTCCAGATTCTGACTGACAGCTCAAGGTACTAAAAGGTAAACAAACTATTTGTAATCATAAAAGTAATCTATTGCTATATAGTCTGTAATCATAAAAGTATCCTAATACTACATAGGTTACATAAAGGCAACCTATTGCTACATATTATTTTCATGATAATAGCATTTAAGGTTTTCAAAACATTTCTCTGAGTGGATATTTTATAACTTCTTCCCTATTAATCTTTGGGTTGAGCACTTACATTGTTTGTAATGATGTTGCAATTAAAGCTTCATGCCTTGGGATGTCTGTAATATAAACAATAGAAAAAAGATCACAAATGAATTAAATCTGAAGGACATATATTTGCTTAGCTGTTTAGCTGGATACCCAGTGGCAGGACTGAGTTCAGCTCTTTTAATACAACAATGCTGGACTGATTTCTCTGCAACTCCTCAGCTACGGGACATGGGCTTAGCTACAGAGCCAGCTTCCTTTATGGTTGCAAAATGCCTCTGGAAGTACCAAGCTTCACATGTCCACAAATCGAGATGTGTGGCAGAGCAGAGAAGAACTTTCTTTTTTCTTGATTTCTCTCTCATAAAAACTCAGAAGACTTCGTTCCTGTCACCCCCATGAAAAACCCTCTCCAATTTCACCCTCATGAATTATGCTAATGCTGGCACCTGAGCCCTGTGACTGGCAGAAAGCCATTCCCTGATTGACTTCAGTCTGGGTTACTGTACTAATCACCGTGGGATTTCTGAGACAATCAAGAGCAGGCCTGGAGGTTGTAGTGGATCTCCGTGACTAAGGAGGAGTCAATGCCTATCAAAACTTGGGTAATTATGGGAGTTCCCATTGTGGCTCATTGGGTTACAAATCCAACTAGTATCCATGAGGATGTGGGTTCCATTCCTAGCCTCGCTTAGTGGGTTAAGGATCTGGCATTGCTGCAAGCCAGAGTATAGGTCACAGACAAGGCTCAGATCCTGTGTTGCTGTGGCTGTGGTATAGGCTGGAGCTCTAATTTGACTCCTAGCCTCCTAGCCTGGAAACTTCAATATGCCACAGGTGTGGCCCTAAAAAGACGACAAAAAAAAAAAAAAAAAAAAAGCCAGGGATGAGTAATTATAAGGATGAGGAAAAATGAAAGGCTAGGTGCTAACAAACACTGACTGTTACATTAAAATGGATGTTGTGTGTATAGAATTTTCTCTTTTCTTTAGATTCCTTCTTTAGTATAGTTTATTATAGGTAATATGAATATTTTGATATATTTTAAACTTTTTGGCTACAATGACTGGAACTCATTTGAATTTGTGCACTCAAAGGAGGAAATATTTTAAAGTATGTAATATATACTCATTGTCTTGTTTTTCCAGGACAGTACCCTCCCCCAACACCAGGGAAAGTGTGTATAAGGGAGTGAGCTTATTTGCTGTTTACATTCTGTACTTTCTTGGCAAACAGTGATGGTGAAAGGATGAGCACCTAATCCAAGCATAGCCTATCATAGTTGTCTGCACCCCTGCTTGATTATGATTCATCCAGGGATAGAGACATGGTCCAAGCCAGATTAGGCTACTTGCCAGAAAGCTTTATAGCTAGGAATGGTGGGAGTTGGTTATGAGCTGATTTTGTTTCTTCTTGAAAAAGAGTGCTCAGAGCTGCTAGTGAGCACAGGTCCAACCTTACAGAGAAAACAGGTTTCAAAACACCAGGATAAAAAAATGGAACAAAAGTGTCCAGAAGGCATTGACAAAGGCTCTCTCATCCGCAAAACTCTACTTAGGCTGCCCTGAACTTTCTCAACTAGGCTGCCACTCTTATTAGACTTCCATGTTTGTCTCTGGATTGTTCAGTTTTAGCAAGAATCTTGCTAAGCTGGTTTAGCTAGAATCTTCCATCCTCCATATATAATCACCTTTGATATCTCCTTGGGTTCCTCATCTTTCATCATCTCTTAGTTGATGTCTGAGCACCCTGCCCTGCTCTCAGCAAGACTTCTGTTAGGTGGGTTTAGCCAGACTCTTCCCTTACCTCTGTTGCTTCCTTTTAGTAAATTTCCATACAATGACTCACATCCAAGTGGTTGTAAATTCCACTTGCCCATGCTGTATTTGGAATTGAGCCTAATCTCTCCCACAGCAATAACCTGTTGCAGTGGTTCCAATTTCTATTGCAGTGGCATCCTCTGAATAAAGTCTTCTTTACCTCCGTTAACAAGGGTTATTCAAAGAAAAATGAATTTTTTTTTTCTTTAATTGCATCTGAGCTCCTACTTCTTACTGTGTCCAACAACATTCAGGCCTTTCCCATTTATTAGTGTTGGAAGTTTCCAGAAAGGTGTTCCCAGTTACTTCTATAAATATCTCTGCTTCTTACCAATTAGCTTTCCTAAAATGTTGTCCTGGTTTGTAACATAGTCATCACAAGTCAGTATATTTTTGCTATTTAATAAATTATATAATGAATACTTCTGAACTGCCTACAGTATCACAGAAAAGTAGCAAAGTTGGAGGAAATCTGCTATAGTGGAAGAAAAATAGTCTTCAGGATCAAGCAAATCTGAATTAATGCTTACTAACCTCATGTTTACTAACCATATACTTTTTTGACACTAACTAAAGCTTCAGTCACTTCAGTTACCAAAATGGGCATATTTATGCCTAGCCCATGTCCTATTAAAAACTCAGCATTTAATAAATATGTTTTTCTTTTTTCCTGGAAGGAAAAAAATATCTTCTATTCTTAATTTAACTGCAAATTGCTTGATCTAGGGAACTCACATTACTCACCTCTCTATACATTATTATCTTAGTTTTTTTTTTTTTGCTTTTTAGGGCCACACCCTCAGCATATAGAGGTTCCCAGGCTAGTGGTTGAATCCAAGCTACAGTAGCTGGTCTATACCACAGCCACAGCAATACAGGATCTGAGCCATGTCAGTGACCTGTACCACAGCTCATGGCAACACCGGATACCCAGCCCACTGAGCGAGGCCAGGGATCGAAATCGCATTCTCATGGATACTGGTCAGATTTGTTTCTGCTGTGCCATGATGGAAACTCCTCATTGTCTTAGTTTTTAAGAATTTTAAAATCTCTTTAAAATCTAATTTTTATACTCAATTTAAGATCTTTATGTTTAAAATATTTATAAATATTGTTATGGCGATCAAATTAAATATGAATAACTTATATCTAGGCAAAGAAGAGAGTCTTTTTTCTGGAAAAATAATCACCCAGAGAATAAATATAGAGTACTGTGTCTCCATGGAATTTCTAACTTTTTGATACTATTCAATTGCTCTTTGAACCATTTATGAGGTTGATTTTATTCTGCTGGTGTCCTTAAGCCAAATGACTGGTGACAAAAGTGCAAGAAACTATGGTATTTCTAAGAAAACCATCCCCAATCTTTATATTCTCTTCTTTCTTTGGTAATATTTTGTTTCAATAAATGTATGTCTGGGGATTTAAGGGTACATTTAGAAAAATGGGAAATCTACCTCTGTGAAATCACTGGCTTTGTGATGTTCCCAATTATATATTCAAAACATATACAACCATGTACATTTCATGTGTTAGTGAACTTTTACAGTAAAATCAGAAACCTCCGTGCCTTATCAGCATTTCTATATTGATAGCTATTTCTTTGTAGACTTTTCCAACTTAATTTGCAAGCTATATAGGAAATATTCATTAGTGTATATTCTTGAAGTTTGAATTATTTGTAAGGATTTAATGAATCATTTCAGCAAGTTCACTTTAATTCAAAGAGAATGCTTTATTGCTTAGCCTTAAATTTTAAATTTATATGTATGCTCACTTCAGGAAACACCTTAATTATTTAAAGCTTTTCTTAACATATGCAGATATAGAACAATAGTTTTTTGAAGGCAGAAATATTCTTACATCAGAAGAGATCAGAAAAAAATGGATAAGAGTAGAAACACTGCTGTTTTTCATTTCCTTACATGCATTTGTCAGCTAAAGGTTATGTTTTAGGTCAAGAAAGCTTGTATGCTAATCCCTTCTGATGAGAGAATCAAGGAATCATGTTGGGACTTTGGTTTTCTTAAATAAAAGAATATTGTAATTCTCAGAATGGTAAAGATGTGTAAATATGATGTAATTTAAAATGCCTTTCTTATCTTTATATTTTGGTTGGTTATAATGTATAATCCAGAAATATATATACACACATAGGACCTAATGCTTACCCAATTTTTTTTAACTGATCTAAAATTTTGCTGTATAGGGAAGCAAAATTTTCCAAGTCCTAAATCCCTTTGTAATGCTTGCACTGCAACACATAATCTGGAAAACCTTGGGACATTTTTATCCTGGGGGGAAAAAGGAAAAGATATTGTATACAGTAGAGATTCATAGGGCAGAAACTTAAGAAACAAAAGATGCTAGAGTAAGTGTGTGTTGGGCAGATGGGCAGAGCGTGAGGACTGGTTTACAGTAAAATAAGCAATTTGATTCCTCTTGTATTTAACCTCTGCTCTTCCCTGGGAAGAAACATACATTCACGTCTATACTTGAATATGCAAACACACAGGGCTCACTGGAATTAGAGAAACAGCCATTGGTAGTTTCCTGGGTTTTCAGATAGTGGGCAGAGAAACTAAAAGTAGAAAACATTTGCCTCTATTTTCTCTACATGTATTCTTGGATATAAGTATTCCACTGAGGGTAAAGGTCATGGCTATTCTCATACTCTATCTCAACTAGGTAAGGGGAGGTGGCAGGTTATGGCATACATTCAGGATTGGAGTTTTGCTTTGTGGTCTCATGGGAGGTTTGCAAGGGAGGATATGTTGTTACATATTTCTGGTGAAAGCAAAAGCAGCTGATGGTCATTGAGAAATTATTGGCATTAGGAGTGTAGGTGTGAGAGAAATTGAAAGATGAGAGATTGTGGTCCTACAAAGACATGTTGGATTTCAAAATTTCAGAGAAGCTGTAGCCCCTCAAGTCAGACCTTGGAGTGTAAAGGAAGGAATGACTAAGGTATCAATGCTTCTACATTTTTTGAAAGTAAACAGATGTTTGGAGAATGACAGTTCTGGGAAAGAGGGATAGAGAGTGGCATGAAACTCAAAGAAGAGGCTTTTTGCACAAGGATAAAAGAATCACCATTGAAAGACTGCAATACTTTATATCATAAATGAAAAGATTTGCTCCCTGCTTAGTAGTCATGAAGGGTATTGTGTAAAACATAATGGGTACGTATTCCCTTGGCTGAGAGCAGCATCAGGTGAGGCCACTTTCCTGTTATTTGCTAGCCTCCTACAGACTGGCTTGACATTGATACATTACCTTTTAATGAATAAATTCATTGAACAGTCAAAGTGGCAGAGCTAAGTAAACACACTGAACGTTTTTATTACTCATTAAAGATATTTGGTCATTTGTAAGGTTGGCATATTGCTGACTATGTTTTCACTTCCATTTTCTTCAGCTAAGTCATAGTGCTCAATTGTTTCTCCCATAAAGTGTCTTTCGTATTTATATGTTCTTCTCCAACCCCTTTTTCTCAGCAGTAGTACTGAGTTGGAAATCTCTATTTTCTCTCTCACCTCCCTCCTCTTTCAATCATCTTAATGCATCAATCTGATTAAGCTTTGCAGAAGGGAGATGTCATTATCTAATTCGACTGCTCAAGAACATACACTGTATTGATTACCCACTGGGTTCACTATCAGGTGGTACGAAGTCCTTCATAAATCTACATCCTCAGCCTTGTTCTCTGCCACATCCCACTGAGAATGGTCTGTTCAGTTCTGGCTGATGTCCTGTCTGTCCTCTGATACACCATATTCATTCTCACTAATGCTATTTCATCTGCTTCAGCTGACTGTGCTTTTTCATCAATGAGGCCAAAGTCTACTCTGCATTGTGGCCAAATTATAATGTTTTTTTTTTTAAAAAATCATTTAAAATATTCCAGTTTACCATGACTTGTCCCTCCTCTCAATTTTAAACCTACAACCATTTCTTATTTTTCCCCCATCCCCCAATGGATTTAAAGGTATTTGAAGGAAAGTGTCAGATTATCTATTTCTTGCCCACCACCATGGTGCTCAGAAACAATATCGGGAACCTGTGGTGACACACACAGCTGTCAATATACCATTAGAAACACAGCACATTTCTTGAATGATTGCCTTCGCATTTTGTGAAGAATGTCATCAAGTAGTGACTACTTAGTATGATATTTTTTACATTACTCAGTTCTTTTTTGCATCAGAATTTACCAAAAGTACTGCTAGTATTGGCTTGTAATAAAGTCATTACTAAAATTATCAAGGCCAGAGCACAAATGGACTCTGATTATAGGTGGATGTTAGCTTTCAAAGAGTAAGCTTTGACTATTCAATTCATAAGTCTCCATTAAAAGACACTCAGTGACCTTACCCTTAAGCCCCAAGAGAGCCAATTCAATTTGTACTTCATAGCCTAGGAAGGCCAGATGCTAGTCTACTCAGTTCTGTGGCAGAATGATATTTAGAAGCATCTGAAGGTCAATCACGAGGAAAAACTCAAGCTCAGTAAAAGAAATAAAAAATGAATAATTTAAAGTGATGCATAACATACCATTTTGTTTCAGTTAATTCTATTTTCCACCTCTTTACTGTAAGACAGGCCAAACATAAGAAATTATAATTCCTTTCATAACCAAGAAAACACTTTTATGAAGAATTAAGTGTGAAAGTGACTTAGGTTCAAAAGTAATGAAATTACTCCTATGCTTCAAATTTATATTGGAGAAAATCTGGACAAACTAAATTTTTCTAGTTTAGGAGGAAAAGTCAGACAATTTCCTATTTGGGGATGGATGACAACCCTGTGTGTTACCTGGTTTTTGTCCTGATTGTGGTTATGGTTTTCCTCTTTTGTTTTAAGGAAGTTAAAGACATTTGAGTCAACATTCTTGTTTCCTCACCTGAAAAATAAAATAGCTAAATCCTATCAGCCCTCCCAGCATATCAAAAATTAGATTATCATCTCAGTATATCAGAGTTGGTGAACTACATTGCATGAGACTTTTCTGGGCAAAATATCAAGGGGATAAATGGTACATTCAGGTGAAAATTCTCTCTTTTATAGCAAAAACTATTTCTTCACACATAAATTACTTAAGCACACTCTCTGTGTCACTGAACTATACAGGGCATTGTGAATAGAAAGAAAAAAGAAAACCATTGCACATAAGGAATTAAGTTCCAAGGTTGGATAACAATATGGTTAGGGAGACAAAACACACATATATGAAATGTTCATAGCAATGAAATACAATGCCTAAAAAAGATAAGAGACTGGAAGAGGTTAAACGCTATGAGTTCCAAAGAGGGGGAAATCAGAGAGTTAAGAAATAAAGTTAAGAGTTCCCACTGTGGTTCATTCCCTGAGGATGTGGGTTTGATCCTTGGCCTCGCTCAGTGGGTTAAGGATCCAGCGTTGCCACAAGCTGCAGTGTAGATCTCAGATCCTGCATTGCTGTGGCTGTGGCTATGGCTGGCAGCTTCAATTACTATCTGACCCCTGGCCTGGGAACTTCCATATGCCGCAGATGCAACCTTAAAAAAATATAAAGAGGCATTCCCATCGTGGCACAGTGGTTAACGAATCCGAATAGGAACCATGAGGTTGAGGGTTCGGTCCCTGCCCTTGCTCAGTGGGTTAAGGATCTGGTGTTGCCGTGAGCTGTGGTGTAGGTTGCAGACGCAGCTCGGATCCAGGATTGCTGTGGCTCTGGCGTAGGAAGGCGGCTGCAGCTCCGATTCAACCCCTAGCCTGGGAACCTCCATATGCCGCGGGAGCGGCCCAAGAAATAGCAAAAAAAAAAAAAAAAAAAAAAAAAAAAAAAGAAAAAGAAAGAAAGAAAAAGACAAAAAAAAAAAAAAAAAGAAATATAAAGAAAAAATTCATGAAAACAAATACATGCCCATGTGCTAAATGCTTTTCTTATATTATCTCCTCTAAGGAAAGTTAAAGTGAGTTTTGAACAGGAAGACTTTGTGCACAAAAGGAGGGATGGAAATCAGAAGTTGGAAGACAGGGTAGCAGATGCATGAACAGGGTAGCAGGAGCAAAGAGAAGTCTGGAAATCATGTGGAGGTGGAAATCAAGCTGGGGGTGCACACAGAAATTTAAATACTCTCAATTCTCTCAGTGCTGATAAATTATTGTCCTCTTGAGACCCCTTCACCAGCTCCTCAACTTTCAATTTAAAAATATGGTTTTGGATTTCAAAGGCATCTTAAGAATGAGGTTCTTTTCCTTGTGGCTTCATTCAGCACATAACTAGCAGCTGCAATATCAGAAGCCTTTTTGAAACACTTTTGACTAGGTGTGAACTGCAAGACATAGTCACGTATAGATTCATTTGTGAGCTATAGCTTGTTTATGCCAAGATCCCTTGCTGTCTCTATCAGTATGCATGCCTTTTCTTCTTCCTCTGCCCCCTCAGAGTTCTATGGAGAAATTTCTTCATTTTGTTGGCCAGAAATCCTATTCGTGAGCAGAGTTGTTCAATCCAAAAAATTAATGCTACTGTACAGCAGAAATTGGCACAACACTGTAAATAAACCATACATTAATTTTAAAAAAATTCAACAATTATACAGAGCCTTCAGGTTGATTGTGACTATATGTATACCTTTCTCAAATATATCAAGGTTCCAGTTCTTGACTTTAATATTTCATTCTGATATATGGTCAATAAATCTCTTCAATCACTCTCCAGTTTAGGACATGATTCTATATGTAAAAGAATTAATTTCTCTTTATGCACATTAGCTCAAAACTTAATCCTAGCAGGATTTCCCCTTCTGAACAAACATTTTCCTTTTCCAGTTGGTTCCAAAGCAAGGGTAGTGAATTATTTGCTAGAACCAATGCACATATGAAACCGAGCAGGGCCCCTATGGAGCTCCCGGGAACAAAGGTCTTTCTCTGTAACCCATTTCTTGTTTTTTAGGAAATGGGCCTCATTTAGCCTCCACAGCCCTCCCTGAGTTCCAAGGGGCAAGTTCAGACAGTTGCTGATCAGGAAAGGGAGAAGATGCAAAGACAAGGGAGGACAGTCAAGCAACATTAGCATAGACTTGGGGCAGGATCCTGATTCCATGTCAAGGGATACACATAAGGATGTGGGCATCCTACATACCTGAGAGAAAAGGTATATTCCTTTTGCTTGTTTTAGAAATGAATACTTTCTAAAATTGAACAGCTTGGAGCCCTTCCTTGTGCTTCTTCCTTGTTTGACTGGACCCTAGAAACTGCCTGGAAACTAAATATTAGGCACCCTGAGCACAATTGTCTATGGGTTAATGATTATTAGCACTTGATGTTTTTCAGGAACTTTCCTGGTTTGTTCTAATTTCTGATCAATTTGCCCTTTTCTCAAGTATTGTTATTCTAGGTGATAACCCAAACGACTACCAGGATCACACGGGGATCTCCAGATGCCAGCTTCAAGAATTCTGATTCCCCAGAAGAAGAATGAATGTTTACCCCAACTCTGATTCTTACCATTTTTCTCCTTTTTGACTATAAAACTTCTTGCAGTTCTTCTCCTAAAGAGGGCACAGTCTATAAAGCATTAGCCTGCTGTGGCCTCCTTTGCCTGGCAAAGCAAAAAAAAGCTATTTTTTTTCTCCTTCACCAAAAACTCCATCTCTGTGTTTCTATTCAGCACCAGTAGACAGAGGCCTGAGTTTTGGCAACATGTACACCCACACCAAACTCACAACATGAGTATGTAACACTCACCCCCATTTCATGGTTTATCAAACACTGTATCTCCATATAAATAATTATGTAGAAGAAAAGATACTTCTAACTTGCTTCTTCCAGTTCATTCACCAAAAGATACAAAACTATGTATTAGGTTTTATTTCTTTAAAAAACAAAATGGCAAAATCTCCCTTTCACACAATAAGTCTTTGTTTTTAAACTGTGGGAAAATCTGTTTGACATAAAAGAAACAAAAATGAGTTACACTGAATAATGTCAGAAATGAATCCCATAGAAAAAAGCTTCCCAAGAAAAAAGCCAAAGATCCAACAGTTTGACATAATTCTCTGAAAAAGCAATAAACACATGCAGGGCTTGAAGAGGCACCCTAGAGTTGTTTGAATATAATTATGTATTTGAACTTGAAGATAAAGTATTTGACATTGGTGAACATTCACTGAACACCTGTAAAGAAAAATTCTTAAAAAAAAAAAATGCTTGCCACTCCTTAACAAACTTGAACTTTTCAATCATTCTGTCTGCCATTCTCAATTTTTTTCACCCTGATTTTACTCACCTCACTCAGACATCCTTTTTAACAATGCTTTTTCTAACACTCAAAGATCACTTTCTAGGAGTTCCCACTGTAGTACAATGGGATTGGCAGCATCTTGGGAAAACTGGGATGCAGGCAGGTTTGATCACTGGCCCAGCACAGTGGGTTAAGGATCTGATGTTGCCTCAGCTGTGGTTTAGGTCAAGATTGATCAGATCGATCTGATCCCTGGCCTAGGAAGTCCATATGCTGTGAGATGGCCAAAAAAAAAAAAAAAAAAAAAAAAAAAAAAATTATAATAATAATAAATAAAAAAGAAAAAGAAAAAAATCAGTTTCTAGCTAAACTTCCTACTATATCACTTTTGTTCTAGAAAAAATATTATTCCTTCTCTCACTTCCAACTTTCAGTTTAAAGGAGCTGGTCAGTGGTCTCCATCCCTTTGAACTGAACAAGACTAGCTCCAGGTTCCTGAAAAACTACATAAGCAACTGTTACTATAGTGACGCATTCATCAGAAGTGCTATCTATAGGGGACAGTTAAAGGAGTCTTGTGATGCATTGTTTAAGCTCTGTGAAGCTTGGAGGGTCTGCCTTTGCATGAACAATTAGAGCAAGCTTAGTCAGTGAAGGCAGGTTATAGGATATTATTTATTAAGCAAATTAGAGTCTAAGAGATCTAACCAATGACTGCCCTTGGGTTTCACAAAAAAAAAAAAAAAAAAAAGATTATGCTTTTCATCTCCAGGTTAATTATCAAGCATTCCTTCTTTCTCTAACAAACCCACAGCTGTCCACCACCCACTCCTCACATCTTCCCAGTCTCCTTCTCCTCCCAACTCTCAACATTCTGCTGATGGTTTTCTCTTAAAGAATCACCAGTGGCAGAGTTCCTATTGTGGTGCAGAGGAAATGAATCTGACTAGGAACCATGAGGTTGCAAGTTCGATCCCTGGCCTTGCTCAGTGGGTTGAGTATCCAGCATTGCCGTGAGCTGTGGTGTAGGTCGCAGATGTGGCTCAGGTCTGGCGTTGCTGTGGCTGTGGTGTAGGCCGGTGGCTACAGCTCTGATTAGACCCCTTGCCTTGGAACCTCCATATGCCACTAGTGTGGCCCTAAAAAAGACAGGGGAAAAAAAAAGAATCACCATTGGCAATCTAACTGGGAGATCAAATCCTGGCTTTTCACTTAGGACTTGTCTTAGTCCTCAGCAATATTTCTTACCATTGCCTACCTTTTGTCATTGTTGCTGTTATTTTGTTCTAAAATCCTGCATCCTTAATCCTTTTGTCATGTAACTTTGCATTTTCTGGATGTCTCTGGAAAATGCTACCATCTAACATTCTCTTGGTTTATTAGCTTCCACACATCAAATACATGTTAGTTCTTGGAAAGGTCTGAGCTCTGTATTCTATCTCTTAACTTTGTTAACTACCTCTTTATGGATGGCATTTAAATTTATATTTCTAGTTCCTAAATCTCCTGAGATATAGACTGAAATTTTAACAGCCTGCTAGACATTTCTACATGGATTAGCCCCAGGACCTAAAACTTAAGAGGTTCAAAATCAATGGCCTCATTTTTTCTCAACTTCTCTATTGCTTGTTTCCATGTCACTTATTCATGTTGCCATTTTTCCTCTTTAAATTTTTAGTTATCATCGATTTTCATTTTCTTCTCAACTCTTACTCCTCACACCATTACAGGACTCCAGCTGGTCACCAAGCTAGATAATCCTTCCATTACAAGATTCCAATATACAAGAATTTTATATTCCAAACAGTACAATTTTAAATTTCAGTTATCATTGTGTATTAACAACGCCTTGCAAAAAGTATGAGCTTTCTGATGGTTCTTCAGTCTATAAATCATTCTAAAGTAACAGCTGTGATTCATGATCATTGGCCAATAAAATAACTTTGAAAGTATGGGTTTGTTTATTTGTTTCTTTGTTTGTTTTTTTGCCACATCTGAAGCATATGAAAGTGCCCAGGCAAGGGATTGAATCTGAGCCACAGCTCTGACCTATGTCACAGCTGAGGCAATGCCAGAACCTTAATCTACTGTGCTGGGCCCACACCTCAGTAGTGACCTGAGCTGCTGGAGAAACGACACCAAATCCATAACCCACTGTGCCACAGTGGGAACTCCTGAAAATATATTAATGAGTGGTCACTGTATGTTATCCAGTTCATGTACAACTTATGTGTAGTTGTGTTGACTCCTTGTCTCCCATTATGGACCATGTGGCACTTTTACAAAAATGGATAAGTGCAAAAGGAAACTGGACAACAAAGATGAAAGTAGAGCAAATAAATGTAAGTGATAATGCTAGAAGGAAAATTTGAATAATATGCAAATGATGCCATGGAAACAAAACAAAACAAAACACTGACTGTGGGAATGTTGACACCTCCACCATTCAAGAGACTCTAGGTATGCAGCTAGATATTCGCATGTTCACTGAGGATGGGCTTATTAACATAAATGAGGAAAGAAATTGTGACAGAAAGGATAAACATTTCTCAAAATAAGTGATGCTAGCAAAAACTACATTAAAGGAATTCTCAGAGATACTTCATGAGACTAAAAGTTTAAACTATAAAATGTTGGAAGTTGATCTAAACTTAGAAAGGAGTACAACTTATCACGGCATGTAAAAAGATGTTCCCTCCATGTAGGAAGTTGTATGACAAAAAGGCAAGCGCTCATCAAACTACTCGACATATTTTATATTAAGAAATCAAACATGTTAATTGTCGGTGTTTCAAATGTTTTAAATTACTGTGAACTAAATAAGTATTAGTTTTGCTACTGTTTGAAAGTTCCTTTACACTTATAATCTACAGTAAATTTCCTTCTAATTTACTGTAGATTACAAATTATATTTGTATTATAGCTATCTTTCAAATATAATTGAAAACTTTCCAATAAATAGTGTTTGGTGTAATTTTTCTTGATTACTGAGGTTCTTTTGCATAGTTCCAGCTTGCATATTTTTATGATCCCTCATCACTGTGCAAGGCAAGGACTATGTGTACTATTGATTCAGTTTAAGCATCTTCCATGTGTTCTGCGCTGTATTCTGGGTGTTCTTGCTCAGGAACTTCCTCATTCTTTCAGGGGAAGAACATCAGCAGAAGGAGAAGGGGAGTCTTGTCAGGAGCTTCCAGGCATTCTGAGAATTACCCACTTTGGTGCTGTAGGAAGGTCTGAAAATCAAGTGGCTTTTAACAGGTATCTGTCTGAGAACCAGCTTTGGTGTTGCAAAGAGCTAAGTTTATGAGCAGTCTTAAAGTCTCATACTTCTGGATTGTCTGAAAACCAGAAGTAAGCTCCCTAACCTTTGCTTTATCAGCTCTTCCATGCCTCTAATAATAAATCACTCTGTATTTCTAATATATGTGGTGATGTGTTTTCTTGACTGCCCCTGACGGATTCAGTATTTAGCACCAGAAGAATTTCCTAGGTAAGACCCATCTAAAGATGAGTCTTTGTATTGGTTTATCTCACCTAGTGAGATGTGAAGACAGAGTAAATTTATCATTAGTGGAAAATGAGATAGTAGTCCCTAAGATACCCTGAAAAAAGGATGTAACCAGAAAAAAAAAAAAAAAGAAGAGAAGCTACTATGAGTATTTAAATTAATTAAATTAAATTAAATGGAATTAAAAGTAGGGATTTGGTTACACTGTTGATGAAAGAGACTTAGAATACATTTGGTGTGGTCGATTCATCTCTTTATCTGTGTGATTCTACTGAAACTACTCTGGCTTCAGGCCATTCCCATCTCTGGAGGAGCAAGTGCACCCAGTTTTGCAACTGGTCTCCCAGCTACTGACATTTACTACCTACAAAGTACACTCTAGAGGACCTTCCTGAGTTACAGCTCTTAAGTGCACAATAACATAACGGGGAAGTTGGCTAATGTTCTATAGACTTGCAGTCAAGTCCTAACTTGCAGTGAGATCACGGGCAAACGATCCCTCCGAGTGAAAACTTTTCAATAAATACAGTGAAGTGATAGGTGTAAATTGGCAGGTTTAGCCTTGGAATGTTTTGTTCATAGAAGTGCCGTTTGGAATTATAAACAGGTAAAAGTAGAGTTGCCCTGAATGATGGAGAGTGGTGTTGTGTAGACTCACCCCATCAGCAGCCCCACATTTTTGCCCTCGCCTCCTACCCACCTAGTCGTCCTCATGAGGATCCCCCACATAGCACAATTTCTGGAAATTGTTAGAAGAGCGAATTTTAAGGCCCATTCAGCTCTAAGTATTTCTATTTTTCTCTTACTTTGTTAATAGTCATTAGGGATTTCCTTAATGACTATAAGCAGTAAAATCTAATCCAATCTTCTTGGTTTAGAGATTGGAGGTGATTTATAAACTATTCATTCCACTATTATTTATTGCTTCCTTCATAGAGCCTGATTCTGAACTACTAATTCTTGATCTATAACCATCAGGAATCTAGCCATCTTCTATCTTTCATATCCACCACTGAGCATGTAAAATTTCTCATGATCTAAGATGCAGGCAGACCTCCAGTCATTTTAACCACAGACCAACCAGCTGAGGGAGAAGGTAAAGGCTATTATTAGCAAATGTCCTAGTTTTCTACTTTCTCCCCTTTAAGGAGTCTTCCTGGAAGTTCTACCTAACTTCTTTTTTTTTTTTTGCTTGCAATTTAGTCACATAGATGGAAAAATGATGTCTTTTGGCACCTGAATAATGGTTCTATTATTGCAGTAGACAGAAGAATGGACATTGGATAGGAAACTCATACCTGCTGCCACAACAACAAATCTATTTACTCCTTGGAGCCTACAGTCAGCATACTAAATTGTGAAATTCTATTACTTATTTATCTTTACATTCCTAGAACCTGGCACGGTATCTCAATACATGAATGAATAATAATGAATGAATAACAACTTTATCTTTTTTTAAACTGACATTTGGCAGCCAGCCAGAATGTCAAGAAGGGCCCCACATCATACTTGTACTAGGAATACAAGAAATACTAGAAATAGCTGACCAGGACAGTGGGGAGTGGGGGCAAGTATGATGTGTATTTAGGAATGCTCCTTCAAAAGAAAGAAACCAAAGTGAATAGTACTAGCTTCATTTCTGTAACTGCCTAAAATACGTGTATATATATGTAAATATACACCTATTTTAGAATGGACATTGGACAGGAAACTCATACCTGATTTTTTTTTACCCAAGTTTAGAGTTTTGTCCAATATTTAGTTTATCTTAACTTTTCGTATTACCTTCCTATTTCTTGTCTTTAATGACATACGTAAAATATGATAAAAGATGTAATAACTTATTGTTTTGTTGTACACAAAAAGTTCATCATTTTTTTCATATATACTTTAAAATATTTCACACACTGTACTGAGATTTAACATCCTGCTGTCACAATAATGGAAAGAAATCATGAATCTAGAAAATCCCAATTTTAGACTAATGAAATATCAAGGGAAGCTCCTATACTTCTCATTACCTTTAAGTGGTTCCTCAGCAACTAGTCACAAAATACGGAAACACATAGCTACAGACCATGCCATCATGACAGCCAAAACCACATTTAAAAATTTTATTCATCTATCTATCTAATCTTAGTCTATAATGTACATTTATATATCTACTGCCTTACTCCAAAAATGATTTATACGCACTAGAAATATATACTCCAATAAGGGATATAAAGATAAAATTTAAATATAAAAGTAAGAATAATCAGAGCAAAGGAAGATTAGGGTAACAACAACAACAAAACAGACCAACCCAAGATTAGTTAATCAAATGAAATGTATACATGAAATTATACTCTTTTTTCTTTAATCTGGTCTAAGATTTCTCATAACCTGGGGAAGCTCATTCCAGAGAATTTCGAGATCAGTATTTTGTGACACAGTTAAATACACATCAAGAGAATTTGAACCGAAGGAAATATGATTGTCCATTAACAGTTAAATTATGATTTTTAATGGAAATATTGACTCTTAGATAAGCTGACCTTGAATGAAAGTGAACTGAATACATGCGCACATGCATACACACACACACACAAACACAGAGAGAGAGAGAGAGAGAGAGAGAGGAACAGAAAGAGAGACAGAGAGAGAGAAAAAAAATTTGAAAGAAGAGTTCTTGGTCATGGAAGCATAGAAGAAGGAGCAATGTATCTCCAGGTTAGTGTATCCAAATTGTGTTTAAGCAAACATGGTGGGTTTTTCCCCCAAGAGGTTTATCGAGGATTGAGTTAAACAATGTAAACAAGTTCTGGAAACTCTGAGTTAAACAATGTTAGACCAGTTTCCTTCTTATAGGAATTCTCAGGGTCTTTGATATTTATTTTGCATTATGACTCTGTAAGGGGGAATGAAGCATATAAGATTTCCCAAAGTTGGTTGACAGTTACAGTAGATGCTACACCATGATTTTATTGCAGTTTCCCCTTCCTGCACAAAGAAAGATGCAGCTTCCCCTGCTATTAGGTTAGGACAACGTGACTGCCTTCTGGCTAACAAGGTGAAACAGGAGGGGTGTAAGCCATTTCAAAGCCTGGACTTATTCTGGAAATTCTGCAGTTTTCTCTGCTTTCGTTCTGACGTTGGAGGTCACATACTGCAGACAGCATAACTGCATGACGGCGAAAGGTCACCTATTCCGCACTGAAATGTGATGTGAAAGGAAAATACTCTTGTTTTGTCTAGTCATTAAGATTTTAGGGTCTACTTGTAATTTTAGCCTAGCTTTGCCTCACCTGAGGATTGTGGTCAAGCTCCTCCGTTTGGGGGAGCATTTACAAATATCCTATTTCTTAACCTGAAATGTTGTGCAGAGACAAATGGTTGAAAAACACATGGCCAAATACTTGCTTGGATTATTTTGCCTATAGGATTACTAGTGAGTTAAAGATAGAACAATTTTTACCAAAATCCTGAGTCTTAGTTTCTGAATGTTTTATTTCTCACTTGGAGGTCACTACCCAGATGGCAAGTGTAGTAAATTAGAAAAAGTAATTCAATTCAGATCAATAAGACATAAGTTTTAGACATTTGCTTTCACGTAATAATGATTTTAGAGCTTTGTTTTGTCTGTTGGTCAGGAAAGCAGATGGTGAAAGGATAATTGGTCATCATTGTTTCTGCCTGTTTAAAAAATTGTGGTCAGTCAGCTTCCAAAGCTCAACCTTTTTTCAATTTTCAGGTCCAGTTGTCTCCCTGGAATTCTGGATGTAATTTATTATAACACTATGTTTCCTTCGTAAAGGAGAATTGTCTGTGCAGGTATCTTCTTTCACACGATTTTTAAAAAACTATTAACTAAACTCTGCATTTTATTTGAATTTCACTAGTTTTTCCCTTACGCTTCTTTCCTGTTCCAGAATCCCATCTTGGACACCACATTCTATTCAGGCATCAGGCCTCTTGAGCCAACTCTGGGCTTTGACAGTTTCTTAGACTTATGTTGTCTGGCATTTCCTTATCTGGGTAGGTATCTCTATCATCAACTTGGCTAGATTATAGTACCCAGTTATTTAACCACATGCTAACCTAGGTGGTAGAGTGAAGGAATTTGGTAGATACAGAGGCACATCCACAGATGGTCCACAAATTAGGATGGTTTGACTTTAGGTTTTTTGCTTTACAGTAGTATTAAAGCGATACACATTCAGTAGAAACTGCACATTGAATTTTCATCCTTTCCTGAGCTAGTGATAAGTGGTAAGATACACTCTTGGGATGCTGGCAGCAAGCTGCAGTGCCCAGTCAGCCATGTGATCATGAGAACAAACAACTGCCGTGCTTACAACCATTCTGTCTTCTTCTTTTGGCACATCATTCAATAAATACATAAGATATTCAACACTCGATTATACAATAGGCTTGGTGTTAGGTGATTTTGCCAAACCATAGGCTAATAGTAAGTGTTCGGAGCGTGCTTAAGGTAGGCTAGGCTAAGGTGTACTGTTCTGTTGGTTGGGTGTGTTAAATGCATTTCAACTTCTAATTTTTTGTAACTTAAGATGGTTTTCCAGAGATGTAACTCCATTGTGAGTAAAGGAAGAGCCGTATGATGCATTGACTTTACCGATTACCCTTGACAGTGTGGGTGGGCCTTCCCCAGTCAGTTGAAGGCCTTAGGAGCAAAAACAGGTTTTCCAGAGAAGGAACTCTGCCTCAAGACTGCGGTATAAGGTCTTGTTTGAGTTTCAAGTTTGCCAGCTTGACCTACAGATTTTGGACTTGCCAGTCTCCATAACCATGTGAGCCAATTTCTTAATATTTGCCTTACATATATTACATAAAGAGATATACACACATTTATAAAATCTTATATACACATACAAAATCTTCTTATATGTTTAATCTCTTGAAATATAATCTCCATATTGTATGTATGTATACAATATATATGTATATACAACCTCTTGTGTATGTGTATGCTATTTGTCTTATAGTTAGACTAGGTGCTTGGGGGATAGTATTTTTGCCATGCTCATCACTGTCATTACATCATGTCAAGAGTACAAACCATCTTGGAGTTCCCATGGTGGCACAGCAGAAACGAATCCAACCAGTATCTGTGAGTATGCGGGTTTGATTCCTGGCCTCACTCAGTGGGTTAAGGATCTGGCATTGCCACGAGCTGTGGTGTAGGTTGCAGATGCAGCTTGGATCCTGCATTGCTGTGGCTATGGCTGGCAGCTGTAGCTGCAGTTTGACCCCTAGTCTGGGAAACTCCATGTGCCATGGGCACAGCCCTAAAAAGTAAAAAAAAAAAAAAAAAAAAAAAAAGAGTCATGCTATCAACATGAATTACTGATGATGCTAAACATGATCACCTGGCTGAAGTACTTTTCCAGATTTTTCCACTGCAAAGTCATTGTCCTCTTTTAACTAACTCTGCTCTTTAGAAGGTGGTCAATAAGTGTAACTCATACTCAAAACAGGAGTTTGGGGTAGGTATAGTTAAGCTCTACCTCTTAAGGGTGGGTATCCACAAAAATCTTCAGCATTCCCTTGTCAGAAGATTTGTCTCTTGTCTCCCATCTGTTTATTGACTCACTTATATCAGTATGAACTCAAGGATATTTTATACTTTATGCAATAACACATTATTTATTTTGTTGCTCAGATTGTTTCAGGTGTGGCCACTGAATGCCTTTCAGTTGGTTTCCATTTTCCTTTGACATGCTCCATTTTTTTGATTTGGGGGCACTTCCTTTCTTTCTGGTCTGATAAGAAACTCCAGGCTTATCTTGTATATTTCCTGCCAAAGTTATAGAATCATCCATTTTTTCCAAGGAGTCCTGGTTCCTTCTTTTGGAGAATAACACTATAAACCTGGATCTGGGAGCTGGATTCATGGTCTTTTTTTTTTTTTTTTTTTTTAATTTCTATGCCATATAGGACATGAATAATTCCTGGAACTTGAACACTATCTTGCAAAAGCATGGGGCATTGCACACCCTAGTTTGGCTTCAAATGCCATCCCCCTTTCCCACCAAAGACATTCAAATCCAACCAAAGACAAACAATAGAAAACAAATGAGAGAGCGAAATTTTTACCCTCAATCCAGAGATAGTCAATGATCCATCATGGAAGATCACAAAGTGAACTGGATGAGCATGAGCCTAGACCTAAACAAGGATAATAGCCATCATTTTTCAAAGTTTAAGAGACTTAGTGATAATGTGTAGAAAGTGGCAGCACAGGGCACAGTAACAAGAAAGCATTCAACACATGGCAGCCAATGCGGTATGTCTTTTAAAAACCAGGTATCTGCTTAGAATTAGTAGAATTGGGCACTCTACTGCTGTTTTTAAATAGCTGAGTGATGCCCACTTACCATAAGAAAGAGTAGAGGGGATAAAGAGCCACTCTGTGTGTGGGGGGAGGGGAGAGGTATACTTACCTCTACATCATACGATTGGTTTTAATCAATAGCTGACAACATGGCTAGAGGCATCTGTGAAATGAAATTACATGCAATGTTTTTCATTATTTCCATTACTGGAGTGAGTGCAAAATGACACTACAAACTCAGTTAAAAAGAATCTCTAGTTTGGAGTTCCTGTCATGGCTCAGTGGTTAACGAATCCGAATAGGAACCATGAGGTTGTGGGTTCAATCCCTGGCCTTGCTCAATGGGTTAAGGACCCGGCATTACCATGAGCTGTGGTGTAGGTCGCAGACGCAGCTCGGATCCTGCGTTGCTTCAGCTCTGGCATAGGCCAGCGGCTGCAGCTCCGATTCGACCCCTAGCCTGGGAACCTCCATATGCCTCAGGAGCGGCTCAAGAAATGGCAAAAAGACAAAACAAAACAAAACTCTAGTGGATATAAATGAGGCAATGAAGATCTTTCACAGCCCCCCCCAACTCCTTTCTTTCTAGAGTAAAAATAAAGGACCCATAGACAAATGGTTTGAGCTGAGAAATTCTCTAAAGGGATTCAAACATTATATCCTGCATTTCATTGCAAGGTTTGCAACCTTCTTTAAATACAAACCAAATCACTTGTTTAGAATAGGACCAGAAAAGTATCTAAAAACTGAGTACAAGTATCACACACAGAGATCAAGCAGTTCCTTAGTTCAAGATAAATATTGGAATCAGTGAACTTGGTGAGTTTTCAGTTTATTTCCAAATTGATACATGTATGTCTGTGTGTATTTACACACCCATGTATATGATATAGACATATATGTCAGAAATGTTTATTCATATAATTACAGCTACTTCCTGTATTAACTTAGACAAGAATGCACAGACAATTTGAACACTTACCTTATTGAATTCATACCCTCGTGTGGCAAAGTGATTTGGCGTGATCGCTATTAGTTTTCTGCTTTGCATTGTCTTATTATAAGTACCAGATAACTGGAAATTGCAGATTGATGGCTGATAACCTCCTCCTTTCTTCAAGAAATTAATATTTAATTGTGCAAATGTTTATTTAATGAGGATGTGTTTCTGATGACAGTACAGACTTTCAATCCAAAAAAATGATGGGACACACTGTTCTAACCTATGAACTCACTTTTGGAATTCTTAAGTTTCCTCTCTTACGTATTCCTCCTGCCAGCAGTGTGTACTGGGCTGTGAGCAGAAGTGAAAGAGAGAAAGAAATAGAGGCCCTGGACACCTGGTGGCTGAGTCTCCCTGGAGGGCATCTGTGGCTATTTCACTTTGTATACAGCTCACCCTATTGGTTACCATCATGAGGCTGCTAACTGTTATTCATAGGCCCTTGTTACATAAAAGCAGCATTGGAGAGTAGCTAAGACACTTAGGGGCAGTGCAATAACTGCATGGGAAGAAATTCACTGGGACTTCCTATGCCTTCACAGAAAAGGCAAAAATAAGCAAATAAAAGCAGTGGTGGAGGAGGATTGACGTCGTGCTCATCTGCAGTGGTGGAAAAAACGCAAAATCCTCTTCTCTGTGAAGCAGCCCATACCCCGCTGCCTGGGAGAGTGTGGGTAACAGTGCAGACAACTTGAAGGACAGACAAGTGGCACGTGATGGTGACAGTCTGTTTCTGGCAAACCTGGAAGATGTCCCAAATGCTGACTCACCATCCACACAGCTATCCATCCATTTATAAAACCATGATGATGCTTTTTTTTTTTTTTTCCCTTTTACTTTGTCTTAAGAGCCTGGAAAAGTCGCTGAATGCTTTCTAAAATGAGGCACTGGGAATAAAGAGCTATAATTGGAACTGAAATCTCCCAACCATTATATCACACCCTTCTTCTATTTATTTTATTTTTTATTTTTTCTGTCTTTTTGCCTTTTCTAGGGCCGCACCCGTGGCATATGGAGGTTCCCAGGCTAGGGGTCTAATCGGAGCTGTAGCCACCGGCCTACGCCACAGCCACAGCGACGTGGGATCCCAGCCTCCTCTATGACCTACACCACTCCTCTCATGGCAATGCCAGATCCTTAACCCACTGAGCAACGCCAGGGATTGAACCCGCAACCTCATGGTTCCTAGTCGGATTTGTTAACCATTGAGCCACGACAGGAACTCTGTATCACACACTTCTTTTAAAGCACAGGGCAGGCTTCTAGGTGAAACAGGCTATGTTGCACATATGAGGGTCAAATACCTCTTTCTGGTCCAGCAGAAACAGTAAGAAAAACCAAGTAAACTTCGGAACAACATGCCCTTTTGCATGAGCAAATATAAAAAAAAATCCCTTTTTTTTTCATGTAAATAAACATCACATTCTCCTCACAGTTTTTTTGGCAAGTGTTAAAATCCAGATGTAATGATTTGAATTATGGAGACAAAAGCACAGAACTACTATATCTTAATTCCTCAAACTATCAATTAAGAAACTCTGCCCTAAAGTATGAATGTTTCTCAGCCATTCTCTACAAATCACCATAAATAAGATAATAGAGCAGAAAAATTAGTAGGGAGTTCATTTGATTTTTTTTCCCCCCTGAAGGCTGGCTTCAGTGGGAAAATTTATCTACATTTCAATTCTCATGCGTTGTGAATGATAAATGAACTCCACTGCATAGAGGACATGACATTGCTGTGCCTTATATTTCTGTTTTTTTTTTTTTTTCATCAGAATGTTCTATGTAGCCCAGTTCAGAGCTCAGTGTTTGTCTCCCTACAGGAATGTGTAGAGGAGTGAAACCCTACTGCTCTGGGGAACCCTAGTTCAGGACATGATTCAAAACAGGCAAAAAGAAATAGTCTGAGAGGTGCAAGGCCAGCCAGAAAGCTGCTTCACTGTTTGGTTTCTCTCAGGCATGTCTGCTCTGGTCCATTCTAAACAGGAAGAGCAATAGGAAACTTATTTTACGATGCTTTCATCACCAGATTCAATGGCTGCAGGACCAGAAACAGTGAAAATATATTTGCCCTGAAGCTGCAAGCAGAACACGAGAGGAAAATACATTACCTTTCATGCTTCCCCCAGATCTATCTACGCTCTCTCCTGTATTATTGGAAGAACAGGCTCCTTATCCAGACAACCTCCTGTATGGTCCCGCATGGCAATGGCTATAACCCTGATGGGTGACAAATGTTGAACTGATATTGCTAAGGGGAGTCTGGAGTCAGAGGAAAAAATATGTGCATTCTTTTACAGTTGCTACAAGAAAAGTCAATTTATTGTCGCTGGTTATTTTTTGATCTTGAGGAACACAGTGGCTAAATCCCTCATTTTATGTTAGAGACGAAGACATCAACTAAGGACAGGGCAAAGTGAGAAACACCAAAGGTACAGAAAAGAAAATATGAAAAGAGTTGACCTTCAGAGTTCAAGTGGTATAAAGTGGGAAGCATTCCAGGAAAAATGTTGACAGTTCCAGTTTTTACTATTAAAAACAATGATATTTTCTGAATAAACTAATATTAAACTAAAACACCAAGCATCGTTAGCAGGAGGGAGTAAATTCTATTTGGGATAATAAAGCAATTACTAACATCCATTAATATTAAAAAATGAAAGAAATCTGTAGTTTTCTATGCTTCCTAGAACATGAAAAAATCAAAACAGTAAAAATACTTAAAAAAGCCAACAGAGATCAATCACTCTAATTTTTGATGTTGGTAATAAACATATTGGAGAAAAAATTATTATAAGGCAGACAGTAAAATTCTGCATCTCTCTGTTGAGATTATTAAAAATGTTCAAACAGGAGTTCCTGTTATGACTCAGTGGAAACCAATCTCACTAGGATTCTTGACACAGGTTCGATCCCTCACCTCGCTCAGTGGGTTAAGGATCCGTCATTGCTGTGAGCTGTGTAGGTTGCAGACGTGGCTCGGATCCTGCATGGCTGTGGCTGTGGTGTAGGCCAGAGGCTAGAGTTCTGATTCAACCTCTGGCCTGGGAACCTTCACATGCCATGGGTGCAGCCCTAAAAAGACAAAAAAAAAAAAAAAAATTTAAACAATAAATATAAAAAAATCTCACTAGATTACATGATGATGAGAATATTATTGGTACAAAAATGAAGATGTAAAATGAAATAAACTATAATATCAAAATGTCCTATATGTCTGCTAAGAAAGAAAAAACCCAACTATATTCTACTTTAGACTCAATATTTTATTTGTTTGCATGTATTTTTATATTTTACACCTAGGAACCTCCATGTATTGTTCTTGGGGGAAAACACTTGACAAAAGCAATTAACTTACATTACACTGTTAAATTCAAACCTTACACTGTGAAGACTAAAGAACACATTAGTAAGGTCAATTAACATGATGACAATATAGCATATAACTACTCTGGTCTTTTTGACTTTCCACAGAGGTCGAAGTGGGGGAAAAATGAGTTCTAGATGTGAAGTAATTTCTTGCCATTTTTTTAAAAGAGCCATGAGAGAAAACTAGCATATCTCTTTATTACATAAGAAATGAAAGCATAAAAAATTATAAGCTAGAACACAAAACACCATGGTTTAGACATTGTGTTATTATCAGTAACAGGCACAGTACACAGATCATGGCAATGCTAAAATACTAATAACACATCTGTAAGGGAAAAGCATCGCAGAAGGTTTTCTGTAGTATTTTCTAGTGTGTATAATCAGCTGGCATTCCTTTCAGGAAATCAAACTATTACTCTACTTTGAAGTGAAAGCAAATAGCACAGTTCAGACCTAGATTCAAGACTCTGCTTGAGTTATAAGGAAGATGGTTATTATACAGGTTTAGCTATGACGAAGCCTCTTTTGCTAATCTCTTCCATTACTGAACCAATTTTTAACAGAAAGTGTTCCACATACAACTTATTATCATGATAATCAGATTAAAACCAAAAAATAAAATAAAATAAAATAAAACGGAAGAAGCAGTTGGTACTAATGTAAAGGAAAATATCAGATCTTTAAAAAGAGTGACAGATGTTAGGTCTCATCTGTGCATCATAATTTCTCAGTGATGAATGAATTATATATCAATGATTATAGGCCTGTGGTCTACTATTAAACCAAGGGGAAATTTCATGATTGAGTTTCTCACTGAGTTGAGATAGTTAATTCAGCTTCTAAAAGTGCTCACATTTAGAGCCAGAGAGTAGCTTAGATATCTGGGTTGGTCAGTATAATTTCCAATTACAAAATAGTACCTAAAGGAAAAAAGAAAGTGTTGCGAAAATGTGCCCATATGTGGGAAAGATCTCAGAGTGGAGATAAGCATTTTAACGTTCACTCTAAATAAATCCCATAATATCACAGCAAAATTAACATCAGCAAAGGCAAGTGTGCAATTTTGCTTTATTTTTATTGACTGAAAGTAAAAGATATCTTGTGAAATGTTACAATTAAGCTCAGAAAAGGAGATATTAGCGTCTACCAAGATAGTACGTGAACAAGAGAACACAAGATAAAACTTATGCAAAATAAGGCATGGCTGAATTCATAGGCAATGACTTTATATTAACTTTGACACAATTCTTAGTTTTATATTATGACTATATACTTATTACAGTATTTCTAAACACAATTTGATAAAGGAGAATAACAGTCTTGGCACTCTGTTATTTAGACCAAGAGACATTAGAATAAAGTCATAGAATATCTGCCATTAAAAAAAATACTTATACATTCAACAGAAATAATCAAACATGACACATGATTCAAATTTGAACTTAAAAGGATCACATAATTGGCCAGTAAGACAAAACTATTTAAACACATAATTTTATATATATATGGCACTTCATTTGAGACACCTAGCTGTCCAGATGGCTGGAAGATATAGTCTAGAATCTGTAAAATTTCAAAACTATGACCCCCTCTACTCCTTAAAGAAAACTCTGACATTCATTTTCATAAGCCAATATTGAATTTCAGACATCTGACATTTTGCCTAGACAAATATATTTTGAAAAGCTTGCACATTATAAGCTCTGTGACAATAAGTGTGGGAAAACAAAGCGCGCATCTTCCTCTTGTGGAGCTGAAATCAGACTCTTCAGTTGGGCGGGTCCACGTTCTGAAGGATGAGGGCCACTCGGTTTGGAATGTACACCTAAGTCAACACAATCGCGTCAGTGCCGTTGAAAGAAACTCTGAGCATGATGTCATCCTGTCAAAGGGGCTGAGGTGTCACAGGCCTCACTTTCGCCTAAACTGCAGTTATCTTTACACTTCTACTGGCTCTGAGGAAACTCAGTTCCATTGTTCCAAAGGTTCTGGCGTCAATGACAAAACTCCTGTAAAAGCAATTACCACTAGAGGGCTCCATACGCTTTATAAAATTCAATGTTCCTCAGATAGTGGGGACATGAATGATACTTGCTGCACTCTTTAGGCACTAAGAGATGGTGAAGGAAGGCTGCCCCCCAGTTCACAGTGGTATTCTATTCAGGGGGGATAAAAGTAACACACAAAAGATTTCTTATATCAAGACACTTTCATTATCGTTCTGATTTTTGTTTTCTCCTATCACTTTAAGCACAAAATCTTAAAGAGAAGAGAAAAAGTTATCCTAAGTGCATTTCAGGCCCCACTTCAATTTAAACCAATCAAGAAGCTTGCCTCTGCACTGAAAATGCATTCTACACTCTCCAGCCCACGCAGAGTCCTGAGTCAGCACCTTTTTGAACAAGTACGTCTCCTGCCTCAGATCCATTTTTCACTTGTCCCTTCCATTCCCCACCCGCCACCCCACCAGCCTCACCTTCCACCCTACCAGCCGTGGCAACCAGGCCTTTTCCTTCCTTGAACACACAGCATCCTTCCCTACCTTTCAATCCTGGCTCCTGCTTGCCCTTCTTTTCTGAACACTTTTCACCCAGCTATTTTCCTCTCTCTCAGCCTTTGAAAAATACCAGCTCCAGGAGACATGTTCCCTGACAACTGTAGGTCAGATGCTGTCTCTATTTCATTCTATCACGTCACTGTATTTGTTTCTTTCTGAACACATAACTACAATTTGTAGTTTTTTTTCAAGTATATGATCAAGGTTTATGAGGGCAGAGGCCATATATCTTCATATTTCTAACTTTCAGTAGGTGCCAGTGATGACTGAATAAAAGAATGACCCAGCAATCCCACTCCTGGGCATCTATCTAGAGAAAACCCTAATTCAAAAAGATACATGCACTCCGATATTCACACCAGCACTATTTGCAATAGACAAGACATAGAAGCAAACTAAATGTTCATCAGCAGAGGAATGGATAAAGAAGATGTGGTACATATATACAATGGAATATTACTCATCCATAAAAAGAATAAAATAATGCCATTTACAGCAACATAGATGGACCTAGAGATTGCCATACTAAATGAAGTTAGTCAGACAGTGGAAAGACAAACATCATATCGCTTATATGTGCAATCTAAAAAATGTATACAAATGAACTTTGCAAAACAGAAACAGACTCAAAGACTTTGAAAACAAACTTATGGTTACCAAAGCATGACAGATCACTGGGGGAGGGATGGACTGAGGGTTTGGGATTGGCATATGCACAATGTGGTATTTGGAATGACTGGCCAATAGGGAACTGCTATATAGTACAGGAAAGTCAATCCAATATTCTGTAATAACCTAATGGGAGAAGAATCTGAAAGAGAATTGATGTGCATACCTGTATAACTTAATCATTTTGTTGTATAGCAGAAATTATCACAATATTATAAATCAACTATAATAAAACTTAAAAAATGAAAACAAAAAGAATGAATAAAAGAATAAATTGAGATCAATGTGCATATTTTATAGGATATTCTTTAAAACACTTACATCTAAAATAATTTTTAGAAAGTTGAGAAGTGATTTGAACTGCTTGATGCTTATCTATGTGCCATTTTACAAATAACAGATTTAATTACTATTAACAAAGCAGACAGTAAAATTATTATACATTGCTGTCATCATTGTGACAGTATCTCTCCACTTCTGACTTATTGTGAATATTTTACTATTTTCAGTCACTTTATCTTTAATTGAAAATTTGACTGATGGTTAAAAAAAGAAAAATGCTTTTATAGTTTAGAACTGGAATGAAAGAAGCAAAGTAAATAGAGATTTAGGGGGAAAAAAAAAGAGAACAGCTGATTTTCATTGAATGAGACCATCGTATATCCAAAGCATCTCAATTTTGCAAATGAACAAAATGTTTTCCCTTAAGGTTTCTTGCAACTCTTTAAAATCAGATATATAAATACAGTTGTTTAGTTGTGAACATTAAAGATTAAAGCACTTTTTAAATGACACTGAGAAATTTATATTATGAATGTAATAATTAGAGAACAGTTTTTTTAACCTTGAATTCAAAGTAAGAGTGATTTAGGAAAAGATCATCATTATCTGAGAAAAATTTCATAAATGCAAAAGGTCACTGGGTTGCTCAATGTCTCATGGTCTGATGTGCAATCCAAGTACTTTCAAAAGATAAATATTATATCCTTGTAGTTATTAAGTGTTGGAAACCGTGTATTTCAATGCGGTAATCAAGTTTCCCTACAATTTATACATTGTTTCTAATACTATATAGCTTTCAAACCACATCAAGATTGATTGATTGATTGATTGATGTGTTGCTTTTTAGGGCCAGACCTGTGGCATAAGGAGGTTCCCAGGCTAGGGGTCGGATCGGAGCTACGGCTACCAGCCTACACCACAGCCATAGCCACAGACAGGGGATCCAAGCCGTGTCTGTAACCAACACCACAGCTCATGGCAATGCCAGATCCTTAACCCACTGAGGGAGGCCAGGAATTGAACCCGAGTCTTATGGATCCTAGTTGGGTTTGTTACCGCTGAGTCATGATGGGAACTCCAACCACATCAAGATTTAATTGCCAACGTAATCTCTTCAATATTCTCCTTGACTGTGACAGCAAAGATGTTAGAAGACTAGTTCTACAAAAGAAAGCTGGAGGTACCCATGAACAAAGCAGGACTATTACCAAGGGTTCAGGCAGATCCAGTCCAAAGGATGGCATATTGCTACAATGAAGCTATAGACTAAAGCAACACAGACCAAAGCAAATGAAGAGAAATAAAAGAAAAACCAATTGTCAAATTCAATCAGTTCCCCCTCAAATTTTCTCAAAAGATGCATGAAGCAAGCGATGATCCTGCTCTTCCAAAGGAATCTGCCATGTATTCCTATTCTATGTGTTTAGTTTGGGGAATCACGGTACTAGGTATAACTAGTCAGGGGCCAGCAGGTTATAATCAGAATGGTTTTGAATTGTTCTGTTAGGAACATTCTAAACATGAAGACCAACCTAAAGTTTTCAATGGTGCCAGAAACTTGACAAAAGGATTTCAGTCCCTTTTACCTTAAAGAATATTTCATTGATACTATTTGGTCCTATAGGCAATAAAAGGATTCTGCTAAGCCCAGGTCTCCTGAGAAAGAAGCAGTGAAACACACAAGTTAGGCCCATGACAAAAAATGATAGGTCCCTGCGTAGTGCGGGGCACAGTACACATCAGGGCAAGTCACCTCAATCTCTTAGTGGATCTTAGGCAGTTTCAGTATCTACTCTGTTTAAGGCACAACTGCATTGTGATCTTATTAATGAAGTATGAATAAACTGTGCCGTGATAATTTAGAAACAATCTTACTCTCTGTGATCTTTGATATTTTAGCTAAACACATTTAAGAGTAAAACAAGCAGGAAGACATAAGAATTTCATGGTTTTTAATATATGCAATGAGTTTCCTATTGGGGCATTTAATGGTTAAAAAAATGCTCCAAGAACTGTCTCTAAATGATCTTGGCCATTTTATGTAAGGAGCTTTATGATACCAATTCCAGCCACATTTAGAGACCTCCTAATACTACCTGCTCAAAAAACCATCAGTTGATAATTGTACAATATCATTAACAGGACTATTGTGTAATTATTTTTTTTCCACTGCAGTGTTAATTGCTAGAATGTGTTTATGTTGTTCTAGAGTCCTTGCAATATAGGCAACATGCGAGAATTTCTCCAGGCAACTGATTTTTCTTAACCATGGTTATTTGTGGAATTTGGAGTTTTTTTCTTTATTAGGGTCTGAGTATATAAATCAATGTTCTTAGTAGTTAGGAAATGACTACCAGTTACACTAAAGGATTTAAGATTATCAGAGTTAATCCTTATGATGAGCAATTACAGACACGAACAATTTGAGGACTCTATAATTTAGTGCTAAGTACTGGCTCTTTAAATCTTGATTTATAAGATCTATAATTATAAATCTCAATTCTATAAATAGTTTTGATTCATGTAGCAAGAGAAATATGAACATAATTTAAGAAATATGAACATAATTTAAGTAGACTTAAATATAATGCTTGTATAAGCAACTAATATTTAAATACATGTATATAGAAACCATTTAGTATACACATCACTAATGATAAATGCTAAACATATTTTCTATGGTAGTCCATTTATTAGCCACTAAGCCCTAAATATTTTGTAACTAGGATCACCTTATGGACAGTGCAATTCTGTAGGGCCATGAATTTCATGTTTTCTAGCTATCTTTATAGTCAAATCTTCACATAGAATCAGAAAGCCACAGTATACTCCAATTCATTTATTAAGAGAGCCAAAGTGCATGATAATCTACCCGGTTATTTTAACTACCTTAATGGTGTAATCACTACGTCAATCAATAGTATGGCTAAAAAAAAAATAAATGATCACACAATGATCTACTATATTAGGTCATCCAGGCAAAGTGTTATATTCTCCCAGGGTCAAAATCTTTGAGTTGCAGAGATTAATTATACAATTTTGAAAACAGGGTGTCAAAAAATTGAAAATAGAAAATTTAACTTTCAATTAAAAAAAATGCCTAAGAGGCAAACTTTAAAATTTTCTGGAAATTGTCCATTTTATCAATAGCACATAATCGGGGGGATAATATCATTTGATGAAAAGGGCATTAGACCCTTAACAGTCTACCTATACAATTTGTCATAAATAAATCACAAATTATTTTGAAAAATAAAAGTGACTTATTTTTTTCACATACATGCTTTAGTTCATAAAATACTTTCTAAGAAAAAAGAAATCTTATTCTAATTCATTATTTTGCATTAGGGTTAAGAGGAAAGTGATGTTAATAAATATTTCTATGTAGAAATATATAGTCTTCTCTCATTCAATTTAGAAATATGAAAAAGAGTAAACTTTAAGAATCAGGATTGATTTCTTTTGGAAAAAACTACACATTTTCCTAATTCTGGGTAGAGCAAAAAACACTTCCCAACTTAATTTGTATTTTCAATGCCTAACAACTGAGGGACAATAAAAAAGCTCTATGCCAAACATCCTATTTAAACCAAGTCAACCTTTGAATTGCCAATTTTAGAATGGGAATAAACAGATCTACTTCTTAAAGATAAGGAGAGTAATTGGTAAAGTAATAGATGCTAAACCTACTGCTTTTCACATTTCACCATTAAGACTGCTTAAGTTACTAACTGCCAAAGAATCTAATTCATTTCAGGTTCAATTATCTCTGTTCTCCCTTTTGTGCTGTGGAATGTGAATGTATGAATCAGAAAGGAGAAAGAAAGCACCCCTGCCTTGTGCACTGCTTAAGATACAGGTTAACATATAAATTCCTACATCAGGAACCAAAATATAGAGAAACCATTATGCTAAAATCGAGTTGGCAATAACTGCTAGTGCAGAATGGAAAAGTTCTACCCTAGAGCTTCTTGGCATTTGTGAGATACTCTGACCATAGCACCTACATTTCAACTGCAGTGCACATGCCCTTCTCCTCTGGCTTCCCAGTTTCAACTGATGGAGCACTTAGAGATGAGGCTGGGGTGTAACCTGCTGACGCTGCAGTGCTTACGGCTATTTTAAGATTCCTTTGAGCTGCTTGTTGCTATCTTTGAAAACAGATTTGACACTTATTCAGTAGATCCTTTGGATTATTGAACTTGCAAATTAAGCTTTAGCAAATACCATGCACTAGTTATGATGGACAGAAATTTCATGGAAAAGAAAAAAGTTATATGGTTGTCTCCCCTTCTCTCTTTATTCTAGACATGTGGGAGGCAGAAGGTGGCTGAATGAGACCTAGAGCATTTAGGGTCATGTTCAAGAAACCTGACTGGATCCCAGCACATACAGATCAGTTTGATAAAGAGTTCATTATAATGAGGCATTCTTATAATGGGTTTGTTGTTTAATGCAATTTTTTTTCCACTGGCTCTTTGAAGGATAACTCTGGCAAGAAGGAATCTGTTTTATTGGATGTTCAGGTCTACCTGGGCTCCCTTATTCTTTTTTTTAAATTATTTTATTGTATTAATATAAATTATTGCAAAAATCACAATACCATAGACAAAAATACATGGGGTACTATAATGAATATTTTATGTACTCACATATTGCTTAATAAATCACCCTAAACACAAACCTTTTTTTTAAATTAGAGTTGATTTCCTGGCGTCCCTTGTTTTTACATTAAAACCAGTGATCATTTCATCTGGAGTCTAAAGATTCATTTAAAATGAGCCATTCCTGAGAGTTCCCACTGTGCCTCAGTGGTAATGAATCTGAGTAGTATCCATGAGGAAGTGGGTTCACTCCCTGGCCCAGGTCAGTGAGCTAAGGATCCGGGATTGCCGTGAGCTGTGGTGTAGCTCACAGTCATGGACTGGATCTGGCATTGCTGTGGCTGTGGCCTAGGCTGGCAGCTGCAGCTCATTTTCAACCCCCAGCCTGACAACTTTCATATGTCATGGGCGTCGCCCTAAACAGAAATAATAAAATAAAATAAAATAAAACAAGCCGTTCCTAAAGCACTCATAATCATTGAAAACAAGATGCTGCTGCTGGGAAGACAGGGCTTATCTTTACCTTCTGACCTAGTGGGACCAGCATTCTATGTCAGGCAGTGTTGAGTTCTGTTCTCTTTTCTTGTGTGCCTGAGGCACTGTGTTCTTCCACCTGTTATGGAGACTCATGTGACAGTCTCCATTCCATGTGTAATTCAGAACTGCACAGTCCATATTTGCAAGATCAATTCAATTAGTGCTCGAAAAGTAATCTCCTGACTGTGGCTGCCACTGGTTAGTTGGCTTGTTTTAATTATGACAAAATACCTTTGCTCCTAAAAATCTGAAATGATGTCAGCATATTTTCTGCCTACCCTCAAAGATTGCTAGCCTTCACCAACATGATAATTTCTCTGAAGTTGGGGGAATGTCCTCAAAGCACCTAGTGTCTTGACATGCTTAAAATACCTAAATAATTACTGAATAGCTATGACAATAACTTTTATATACATGCATAATAGCATTTTGCTGTCTCAAAAACATTTGGCTGTATTCATTAGTTTATACCATCTAAGAATCTCTTGCTATAGGCAGGATACTATTACCAATCATACCTACTTGGAACCTGAGGTACACAAAGGTCAAATTATTCAAGTTCTCATAGCTGGTAAATGGCATAATGGGGACTTGACCCCAAATTCCCTGCCATGACATTTTGTGTCCCCTCCCCCTCATTATTTTACAAGGCTTGCTTCTGCAACAGAACCCTCTTGGGGTACATGAACCTTTAGGAAAGTTGACTGTATAACATTTTAGATGTCTGAAACTTTCAAACCTCTTTCAATCTAGTTTAACTGGTTCAAGTTCAGCTTTATGGCAATTGGTTGCTGCTTCTCCATGTCTTCTCTTAGGAGCAGAATCACCTTCCCTAACCCTTAAGGGGTCTCTAACTCTTTTGGGTATTTCAAGAACTTTAACATAATTTTGGTATCCATTTCATAAACTTTTTTTTTTTTTTTTTTGCTTTTTTTAGGGCTATACCTGCAGCATATGTAAGTTCCCAGGCCAGGGCTTGAATCTGAGCTTCAGCTGCCAGCCTACACCACAGCCATAGCATTTTGGGATCTGAGCCACCTCTGTGACCTTCACCATAGCTCATGGCAATGCTGGATCCTTAACTCACTGAGTGGGGCCAGGGATCGAACTTGTGTTCTCATGGATACTAGTCAGGTTGGTTACTGCTGAGCCACGACGGGAACTCCCATAAACTATTTTTATCAATCCTATTTTACATGTCAAATGGGATGTTCTGACAAACTATAGCAATCATTCTTTGAAAAATCTGCTAGCATCTTTGAGCCCTCCCCTTGAAAATACGTATGAATTTATATCTCTCTCTAAACCCATATCAACATCATCATCAACACCCCCCCCATACACTTAGGGTAACACCCAGGTCTCATAAGGCCAATGACTTTTCTCAGAGCTGATAATCAACAACTCAGTCTTGCTCATCCCTGCTATTTTCATTTATTTTATGCCACTGTCTGTGACATATATAATATAGCAGCTTACAAAGTAAGGTGCTGGCACCACACATAGGTGAGAATATACTAGAAAAACAGAGGAGTCAGGGGTACTATAGAGGTTCTCATGCTTGACTTTTACTTAATTTTTTTTTAAATAAAAGAATTTAACAGTAAATTCTGTTATTACTGATAACATCATTAACAGTAATGATAAAGCTATATATTTGTTTGATACACCCTGGCCTCATGTAAGTGAAACAAATCTTAATCCAAGACCTTTCATTATACAACAACAAAAAAAATATGCAGATCTCAGACAGAGATAGAAGAGAGGAAGAGAGGCAGATACATGGTTAGTCAGAAAAAGGAAACAATATATAATGCAGATGTGGACTTGGCCATAAATTAAATGAAGAATTCCTACAAATCTGGAGTTTCTAAATTCTACATTAAACTTTTTGAGATATAGTCAATTTACAATATTATATTAATTGTGTATAACACAGTGATTCAAATTTTTATATATTATACTCTATTTATAGTTATTATAAAATATTGGCTACATTCCCTGTACTGTGTAATATATCTTTGTACTTATTTATTTTACATATAGTAGTTTGTACCTCTTAATCCCTAACCTTATCTTGCTGCTACTTTCTTCCCTCTCCCCACTGATAACCACTAGTTTGTTCTTTGTATCTGTGACTGTTTCTGTCTTGTTATATTCATTCATTTATTTTTTATTTTTTAGATTCCACATATAAGTGATAACAAACAGTATTTGTCTTCCTCTGACTTATTTCACTAAGAGTAATACCATCCAGGTCCATCCATATTGTTGTAAATGGCAAAATTTTATTCTACCTTCTTGTGGCCATGCTGAGGGTATCTGGAAGTTCCTGAAGCAGGCATCAAACCTGCACCACAGCCAGAGCCACTGCGGTGACAATGCTGGATCCTTAACCTGCTGAGCCACAAGGGAACTCCCTAGACTACATTTTTAAAAGAATTTAAATTTAGTGGTTTAAAGCAATATTCTTTCAGTGTGTCAACATCATAAAGTAAAATTTAGTTAATATAATACAACATTTGCCTCAGTAATATAATCATAACTAGGAAATCAGAGACTATCATAACTAGAATGGATTCAGTCTTCAATGACGCTCTGAAAGAAAAACTGTATATAAATAGATTCTTTTAAAGTATTTTAAATTAAACTTCACTAGATAGCCAATAATGTAAAAATGTGCTTGATGTAAAATATTACAGAGAAAGCAAGAACATAAGGGAGGAAATTATTAAAAAAAAGAAATGTTCACAATAGGAAGAAAAATAAACTCTGCCTTCCTCATATTTTAGGGGAAATAATTTTTAATCATATTAATATTCAAGTTTCGCCAAATATCCTTTATTAATAGTTTTTGCAAGACCCAGTTCAGTCCCACGCTGCACATTTTTTTTTTTTTTTTAGTGCAAACCCCCTTCCCTAGTCCCTGCCTTGTTTCTACGTTGCTTACTTACTGAGGAGTTGTTTCCTTGGGAAAAAAAAAACAAAACATTGTTTTGAAAATACAGAATTAAATGTAAATGTAATTAAAATATCTTAAAAATTTTACTTACCAAAAGAGAGTAGGGACGCTTATTATGTTCAAAAGGTTCAGAGAAGAAGTCGGTATTGTGGTCCAGTCTCTGGTGTCCTCCATATTCTGCTGCATCTGAATCTAGCACAATTTTGAACGTACAGCTCTTAAGGAATCACAACGGTTCAGGAGTTAAATGAGACATTATAAAAAATGTCTGGGACAGTATTTAAAATAGAATATTGTGAACACTGTTAAATGATGACTTGTGCTATGTTCTCATTTCTTCTCTAATATTTCAGAGTTTCTCATGTTTGAAAGGGGGCTTATAGGCTCTCTAGTGCACACACTCATTGGATCTTGGTATCCTTTTATCACAGCTTGTCATGATCATCCGTATCTATTAATGAAGACTCTACTTTTCTCTTCAAATCCGTAAAGAGTAAGTTCAAAATACAGTAATTTTAAAATATTCAATAGTAGCTATGCTAGCTCCATGTGTCCTCTACAAACACTACTAAATACTTACTAAACATAATCCATCACCTTCGATTATTACACATTTGATATGGCCGTGTCCTTTTTTCCTCATCTCTGAATTCATTTCAGCTTGAAAAATCCTGGTTGATAAAGCGAGGAATACAGAAGTGAACCAAAGGTCTGAAGAGTCCAAAAGAGTCCAAAACCAAGCAGGCTTACTCCCTGCCCTTGGTCACAGGCAACATGCTGCTATTAATGCATAAGATTAGCTTAAGACACTGTTCATCATGCCACAGGTGGATTGCTGTTGCAATCATGTGATCTGCTACAATTTAATATCTGATTTTTCACAGTGAGCTATTATGCATGTTAGTATTACCACATTTATAACAAAATAACAGCTATGGTTATTATGTTCAAATTTATGCTCAGATGTCTAGAAATGATACTTGATACAAAAATCCACCAAGAACTATACATGGGTACTTAGAAATTGAAGTTTCTTCTAGACTAAGGAGGGAGACAGGCGTGTCTAAGTGTTTTGTGTTTTCTTTTCCTGGTATATAAATATTTAATCTCATACATGTTTATATATTTTTATTTAGCAAAATTATCACATGTGGATAACATATTATGGCCATGATTTCCATGCCTAGGGAACCTCTGTTTGGGTAAGAGATGCAGATGGACTTGCCACAGGAACTTTCAGTGGGAGTGGTGGCTCCATATCACTCAATCCAGGTCAGCCGGCTCTGATGCAAATTTAGACTAATGATCATCATGTTAATGTGTTTAAAAGAGAAGGAAAGGGGGAAGGGAAAGGAGGGGGAGAGGGACTGAGTTCAAAAGATGACTACTGGGCACAAGCACATTCTAAAGTCACTCAGTATAGCTGCAAATGATTTGAGCATACCAACTTATTTAGTGGAGAAACACTGATGGTGACAACAAATCATTAGGGACATGATAAATAAATGAAGCATTGTGGGATGAAAGGAAGTACTAAAATAAAAGTTTAGCTTTTGTTCTTCATCCTAGTTCATTAAATACTTGCACAGACTCTCAAAAAACATTAAACAAAAGCAAGAAGAGTACAATAGAGTTTAAAGAATAATGCCCTAGAATCTTTTTTAAAACATTTGAAATATAGTATCAATTATAAAGCATTGGTTAACAACATAGATTCTTGGTAGCAGTGACTAAAGAAAGAAAGTATATCATGAAAAGTAGTGATTCTCAACCTGAGGGTTGACAGTCACTGGTTGTTGTGTTATTAAAAGGGTCTCACAGAATGGGTGATTATGTTATTATAAGGGACTGGGAATCTATATATTCCTTGTCTGAGGGCTAAATTATAAAATATAGATTAATTTAAACAGTTGCATAATTTATAGTGTTTTGCCCGTATATACTCTCAATCAAGGACACTGAAAGAACAATTGTTACATAAGGACCAATTTCTTTTTGACATTGAAAGGGATCATCACAGTGAAAATGGTTAGAATCTATTCACTTAATGTATATAATTTATCGCTATAAAGAAAAAGCTTACAAAAGCCATAAAGTTTCAAAACATCAGTTTAGACATATTTCTCTGATCTATAATTTAAAGAAAAAATTCTGCTGTGGCCACTTTTGGAATTATGCAGTCTTGTGTCTATATTACCCTGGGAACAACTTCCTTTAGAAAAGGTCACCCTTAAACTTCAGAAATTCCAACAATTTAAAACACTACATTAAAAGTAATGATTGTGAAAGAGCTTTGTAATTATAAATTACTACCACATATTACTCAAGAATCAGGAAATCTCTTTTAGGAACACTGTTGAGAACAAAAATTTTTAAAGACGTTATCCGGGCAACTGGATTTTGGTTTGTTTTTCTGTTCTCTTACTACGGCATCCCCTCACTCCCTCTCTTTCATGCACATGTGGGCACATACAGACACACATATGTGTGACCTACATAGTATCAAAACCCCTACAAAACCCTAAAACCCTGTCTTCCACTAAAGAATGTCTCTGAAAATACAACTCACAACCAATTTATACTTAAACTACCATCTTCACATGCTGTCCAGTTTCATAGTAGAGAAAGCAAATTTAGAAGGACATCGCAAAACCTCAACATCTCTTTGTTCATAGCTACCTGCCTATACCTAGCTGAGTGCCTTCTCATAATAGGTTCTCAATACATCTTTGATACTGATATTGAAGAGGACGATTCTGTTTCACTTAGAAAGGTCAAATTATATATCTAATTTTTTTACATTAGAAGAAATTCTCCTTGTTTTCTCATTTACTTAATAAATATACACAATATACAAAGCACTGTGCAAGATGAAAAAAATCATTCAAATATGGTTTTAGTTTACACAGCCCATAAGGGGGGATTAGAAATGCCCATGAATGTCTATAAATAGAGCAGAAAGCAATAAGCAATGAGAGGTGGAGCCAAGGAGGGAAGGTAGGACTGACAGAGATACAAAAGGTTTTGAAGTCCTGGCTAGACTGGTTAAGATTTATAATTAAGAATGAGAATGTTGAAGCTTTGTGAGAAAGGTTATGACAATCAGGAAAATTAACATGGGAGTTCCCACTGTGGATCAGCCCATTATAATTAGTATCCATGAGGACACAGGTTTGCTCCATGGCCTCACCACTCAGTGGGTTAAGGTTCCAGTGTTGCCATGAGCAGTGGTATAGGTTACAGATGAGGCTTGGATCTCACATGTGCTTGTAGTGTAGGCCAGCATCTGCAGCTCTGATTTGACCCCTAGCCTGGAAGCTTCCATATGACACAGGCGTGGCCTTAAAAGCAAACAAATAAAATAAAAAAGGTTGAGGGTAGAGCAGAATGGACAAGAGAAAGGCTAAGTCAGAAAAATCATCCAGGAATCTAGCAATGGTTCATGGATAGAAGTAATGCAAATAGAGAGACATATATAAACAAATGAGATTTTGGATGTGCAACTGACGATACTCAAAGGTAAGTAAAGTGATACTCAATTTGGGGAAATAGATATAAGGAGAGAATCGTTGTGCCCCCAAACACACAATAAGTTCAGGGGCAGAGCTGGATGTAGACACCAGGCAAATGTAGATTTAATTACCCTACACTCCACAAGTGGGGCCCTATTTTATGCCAAGTATAAGGCAAAGTGTTTTCATAGGCAGTTTCTTGTTTAATTCTAAATTTGAGATGCTAAGCACAAAGAGGCCAGAATGAACATGACATGAAGAATGAAAATAAGAAAAGGAGATAAGGTGATATCCACCTAAATGTTTAACCTAAATCAATTTAAAAGGTTGGCATTAAAGGACTGTAATTCTTAATATTATACATGGAGTCTGAATATCTGAGGTTTATTGCATTGGTTCTAGATCAATTTCTTGTTCAACTGGTTCATACAGTCATGTGGTTGGGGGATACAAAACACTGAAGTGAAACATTTGCCTTGCTCAATTTTGGAAAATACAACAGGGAAAGAATGACAGAATTTAGAATTTTTTATGGAGATTTTATTGTCTTAAAAAAAGAGATCAAATAGATCCTTATCCATTTGGATGTTGTTTTAAAATATCATGATTTCTTCTTATTTTAAATTCAAGAGCTTCCTAAGTATTTGATATATTCTATCAACAGGTTGAAGTAGATAAGAAGTTTTAAGCATTATTTTATAATCTATGTCCTCAAATTTGAACCAAGGAAGAGCCATGTTCTGAAGACCTGTACTAATAAGATTAAAGAGCAGTGAAGGCATGAAGACTCTTAACTTCAATGGCTCTTCAAATACTTCAAAAGCTGCTGTGTTTGCTCAGCCACTTGATAAAGTGTCTGTTCAAAGTATAAGGATTTTGATGTAAGAAGTACTATCATTTATATCATTCCGCACTAAACTCACTTCACTCCCGCTGATGAAACTAAGGAAATTTATTGTAAGGTACAAACCCTGAGGTTTCAGATTGAGTGACAATAAAAGGGGTTCTCTAGTGACTGGATGATCATAAAGATGGCAAAGCTGGTAAGTTACCATGAATCTTTAAATCTAAGACACCACCATTTTAAGATGAATTATTTATACACCTCCAATAAAGAGAAAAAATATCACTACGATGCCAATCACTGCAGGACCTATTCCAATTGAAGATGTGTTAAAATGTGAAAAAAGAAAAAGTACACTATGAATACATGAATTGGGTATGTTACTTTCAGGTCTGATTCTTTAATCAGCCCACTCATAGTACTATGACTGAAATAACTGTTGGGAGTTAAGTGACCCCAGGAGAGAGAATCTTTATCAAAGGCAGAAAATGTTAGGTATGAAATTCTAAAGAACTGTGAACAAACACGGATAGAGTAAGAACAGGTACTAAAAAGAAAAAAGAACTTTGTCTTTAACAGCCTAAAGATAACTGCCCAGCACAGAACTTGCCACAATATTCTAACATAATTGTCCCCTTTTTATTGCCAGCCCCAATTCACAAAATCTTAGGGTATGGTGGTATAGCATTTCAAATAGATCTGTCCCTTTATTTTACAAATATAGTTAAATTATACCTTGTTTACTCTCCTGAACCACAGAAATAGCTATAAATGACAACTTTTAGGTGCTCTCTCTGCTCTTTGCAAATACAGAAGTAACAAGGACTTGTGATATGTTGCTGTATATTTTATGAATGTGTATGTGTGTTAGAGTGAGGTAGGGGTGTGTGTGTCTGATTTAGGCATTTCTATCTTTAGCTTTGTCATCTAGAATATACAATGATGTAAAAATTCATCACTGGAAATGAGTTCTGATATTTTCATTATTCAAAACTATTTGATAGCAATGTGACATTTATGAGTGTAATACTTTCAACAGACAATATTCATTTAGCTTTTTTCTCTCCCTGACTTTTATTTTTTAAAAAATCCCCAAATATTATAATATTTCTAAAATGAAATTAAAGCAGAGTAATGTAAAAACAAATAAGATACTAACCATTGAATGTAGGCAAAGTATATTTGAAAAATAATGAATGGTAAGTGAAACTTCCCTTTAAGGGGATGATACATTTTTTTAACTCACACTGAAATTTTATTGTCCTTGTTAAAGGCAACAACTTCAATGCATGAGCTACAAATGTCTGTCTTCATTAAAAGTTTAAATGACAACCACGTTTTAATTAAGTGCACAATAGAAGAATATTTCTAGTATAATTAGGTATGCTTATTTCATCAATAGATTTCTGATTTGAGACTAAAAAATAAACTTCAGTTCCTTCAAGTTCACTAAACTATATGTTCTTAGAAACTACCATGCAGAATAGCAATAAAAAAAAAGATGAGTGGCTCAAATATAAACTACTACATAAATTAATAGATTGCTACACTTTTTGAAATGCATTTTCATGCAAATTATTAGTTTATTCTTAGGCATGCTTAATGATACACATCAGTAAATAGCAAATCAAATGATAATATAAAATATTGAGCACTACATAATTCTATATGCAAATAGGAAAATTATTCTCAATACTTTACAGAATACTTTGACTAACATAATTAGGAACTCTTCTTTGTCTTAAGAGATTATACAGCTTAAACTAAAAAATGTCACTGTTTCTCAGTAATTCAAGAAAGAGAAATAATGAAAAAATATGCCCACACTTCTAGCCTAACCTCCCTCTAAAATCGTTGTTTTCTATGCCATTAGGATTACTCCAAAACCTTATAAATTAAATTATTTGATGAAGCATTGGTAATTATCTAGATCTGCAAAAGAAAAAAAAGCAGATTTTTATTCATCTTTTAACTCCACTGCCATAACAATGAGTTCCAACCACACAGATGTAGCTCTTTTTATAAACATATTGTGCTCTTGAACTCAAAATAATTTTGACATGGGCTATACAAAAACACCTTCACCAAAATTTACTCTAATATATCCCTCAATGAAATTCAATGCAATATATATAAATGGAAAAAGATGATTGGAAACTTCAAAGTTTCCTGAAAAATAATGACAATTACAAGCATAAGTAAGCATCATCTAAACCACTGCATGCAGACAAATAAGTAAAGGAGAACGCATCCACAAACAGTAAAACACAGTGGGTATGTCCATGGGGTTTGGGGCCCAACAATTACATTCTAATCCCAGTTCTGCCAAATACCAACTGTGGGCCTTCCAGCAAGTTACTGAATTTCTTTGAGGCTGTTTCTCATTGGTAAAATGGAGGTAACACATCAAAGGGTTGCTGGGAGGATTCACGGAAGCCATGTACATTGGGTGCTTAACACAGTACAAGTGCTGTGTAAAATGCTCAAGGAGTTCCTGTCCTGGTGCAGCTGAAACGAATCTGACCTGAACCATGAGGTTGCTGGTTCAATCCCTGGCCTCGCTCAGTGGGTTAAGGATCTAGCATTGCCGTGAGCTGTGGTGTAGGTTGCAGACATGGATCGGATCTGGTGTTGCTGTGGCTGTAGTGTAGGCCAGCAGCTGTAGCTCCAATTAGTTTCCTAGCCTGGGAACTTCCATATGCCGAGGGTGCAGCCCTAAAAAGGACAAAAAGACCAAAAAAAAAAAAAAAATGCTTAAGAAAAATGCTCAGATTATTCGCGGCTGTTTATATTATTGTTATAGACCTTGGACCATTTAAACTGCTGTTTCAAGTGATAAAAAATGTAAAAGTGGGAGTTCCCGTCATGGCTCAGTGGTTAACGAATCCGACTAGGAACCATGAGGTTGCAGGTTAGATCCTGGCCTTGCTCAGTGGATTAAGGATCTGGTGTTGCCGTGAGCTGTGGTGTAGGTTGCAGAATCGGCTTGGATCCCGCATTGCTGTGGCTCTGGTGTAGGCCTGTGGCCACGGCTCTGTTTTGACCCCTAGCCTGGGAATCTCCATATGCCGCAGGAGCGGCCCAAGAAATGACAAAAAAAAAAAAAAAAAAAAAGTGGGTCAATTTACTCTCTTACCTTTTACACACAACTTGGCCTTTTCTTCCTTTATTTCTGTTCCCTTCTCCCATATCTTTGTTCTTACTAGAATCTAAACATTTTTCCTGTTATTTATAAAATTCAAACATTGATGTTTAAATTTAATTGGACAGTACATTGAATTGAGGATTACACGCTTTTTAAATTTTTGTTTTGCTTTTTTAGGGAGAAAACACTCCTCTGGGAAAGATTAAGGAGACCATTCTGAAGGCCTTAACTGAAAAGTAATCAGTTCCTCTCACTCTTCTGCATGTATCCTGGTTTTTCATGATAGCCTTATCAACTTTTATGATCCTGTAAATTTAATTATGATGTTTTCCCTTGTACTTTATTAAAATCAATCTCTACAAGGGAGTTCTGCCTTTCTGCAACCCCTCTCCCCTCTATTTAGGGCCTAAATTAACACCTAGCATATTTATTGGGTGGATTTTTTAGTATTTTCCTATTGCAGTATCCTCCTTGGGTTTTGATCTGAACAAGCTTTTGCTAAACTTTAAGAAATAATTTAACACTATTGTAGCCATAAAAAAAAAACCCAACCCTGATTTCCCCTCATTTTATAGAGTTAACATTTCAGATCTGTACCATATAAATTCTAACAAATCCCATTTCATTATCTATAAAGTTTTACTTGGACATTTTAAAAGGTCGTCTTTTCCTTCTTTTTGGAGAAGTCACAATAGCTAAACAAATGCATGTCAGCTTGAAACAATTAATGCTCAACTGAATAACTCTGACTGGTATGAGCCATGGAGATAGACATTTTATATAATTCTTAGCTGAAGTGGATAAATGATTACATGTTTACTAAAGTCGACATACACTCAAAGACTTGCATTATCAACTTGACTGGTTAGGTTTCTTTATACAGATGACTGAACTTAAACATAGAATATCTAAGTGACCTGTGCAAAATTATATATATACACATACACATAAAATTTGGCAGGGCCAGGATAGGCACCTAGGTATAACATTTTCTTACCACTCTACTACCATCTGCCAGATAAAGTCTGCAAAGTAAATGAACATTAAAATACATTTGAAGGAGTTCCCATTGTGGCTCAGTGGTTAACGAACCCAATTAGCATCCATGAGGATGTGGGTCCGATCCCCGGCCTTGCTCAGTGGGTTAAGGATCCAGCGTTGCCATGAGCTGTGGCGTAGGTCATGGACGTGGCTTGGATCTGGTGTTGCTGTGGCTGTGATGTAGGCTGGCAGCTACAGCTCTGATTCTATCCCTAGCCTGGGAACCTCCATATGCTGCGGGTGTGGCCTTAAAAAAAAAAAGACAATAAAATAAAATAAAATACATTTGAAAGCTAATTCTTTTAGTCATGGTAGCAGAAATATCCTTTCTCTATATCTGAAGTCAAAACTTGTTAGGAGTAATACACAGTTAATAAATATTTCTCTCTCTTTTAATGTTTTAAGACCAAGTAGAAAATCTAATACTTCTGGGTTTATTCAGTGCTTCAGAAAGATAATAGATAGGGGGCTGAGCTAGCTTTCCATAAGAAACTGTCAAGCAAAGCTTTCAGGAGTGTGCGTGTATGTGTGTGTGTGCGCACAGATAGGCATCACCACTCCTGTTCATTCCTGAGCACTTCTGGGCACATAACCCATTCCTGTTAACACTTTACCTAGGCCGTGAGGGAAAAGATTCAAAGTAAACATTTCCCCCACAGGCACCGAAAAGAATGAGTGAGAGAGCTTTAAACATACAAACACACATACACATACTCATGTTGTTGCTAATACATACATTTTCCAAGGGTACAATAAATCTCTAATATAATCATCTTTTTTTCTTTTCTTTTTAGGGCCTCATCTGCAACACATAGAAATTCCCAGCCCAAGGGTTGAATTGGAGCTATAGCTGTGCACCACAGCCACAGCAACACGGGATCCGAGCCACATCTGAGATCTACACCACAGCTCACGGCAATGCAGCTTCCCTAACCCACTGAGCGAGGCCAGGGATCAAACTCACATCCTCATGGATGCTAGTCAGATTCATTTCCACTGCGCCACAACAGGAACTCCTTATAATCATCTTTAAGGCAATCATATTGGTTTAATCTTACTAGGTTGGTGTGGAAAAGAGTTACACAAGGTGAGAGTAATGCTACTAAGTTACTTTTACAAACTGCATTTCTATACAATTCAGAACAAAATCAACAAATGTTTTGGCTCTCATAGTAAAACATGATTTATGTCATTGAAATGAGGGAAAATTCTGGCACATTTTGAATTAAATTCTATGTAGACATTTATTTTCATAGTTATTTCACAAATGTTGAGCTTTATTTATTAGACTATCCAATATTAAAATTCCAAAGTGATGGGACTATTATGGTTGTAAGAGAGTTAATCAAACCCAGTAAGACAATTCTATGTGTCCCTTAGGTAAGTCACCTGAATCAGTCAACAAACAAAATACTACCAGGAAAAATCTCCTACATTTGAAATTATTAAGGCAAGAAAAGGAAATGTATACAATTACATGCTTCAAAGATAAACTAGTGGGAAGTTCATCTCCCTAAATCTTTTTCAAGGCTGTGTCTATTGTATGTGGCTAAAACACAATGGAGTTCCCGTGCTATAAACTCATAAGGGATTATTGTGTATACCCTAAGTTCTACCACTCAGGTAAGATCACAAGCATATCAGGAAACTGAGGACAGTGAACTCCTTTTTTCACCTCTTTGTAAAATGCTCTTTCTTCCATTCTATGGGATTTTTAGTCCCCCAAATCTTTTATCCTCTAATATCCTTCAGCATCTACCCCGATGCTTTCCCAATCTGTACTGAAGCTGAAATATACTTATATTTATATCCTGGTTTAATAAAAATTTGAGTAGTCATCTTTTTCCTTAAAATTTTACCCTTTCAAAGTATGTTTGTTTTTAAAATATTCCAGTTAAATTGATCTGTATTTGTGAGTGTCAGAAACTAGGATAGTATAACAATGCAAAAAGAAAAAAAAAATGGCATCATTAACTCTTATAAAGAAAAGCAGATAAAACAAATACAATTATAACTAATTATTGAGACACGCTTTACCTATTGTAATGGCATTTCTACAGGGCACCAGAAAGATGAATTATCTTGTGCCCAAATAAAAACTGTGCTGAACTTACAGGAAGTAGTGTTTTGTTTTTTTTTTTTTGTTTGCTTGTTTTTTTTTTTTTTTAGGGCCGCACTTGTGGCATACAAGTTCCCAGGCTAGGGGTGGAATCAGAACTGCAGCTGCCAGCTAATGCCACAGCCACAGCAACTTGGGATCCGAGCTGTGTCTGCAACTTACACCACAGCTCACGGCAATGCTAGATCCTTAACCCACTAGGCGAAGCCAGGAATCAAATCCGCATCCTCAGGGATAACTGTTGGGTTCATAACCTTGCTGAGCCACAATGGTAACTCCCAGGAACTAGATTTAAATCACATTCATTCACTTACTAAGAATATAATCTTATGAAAGTTATTGATCTTTCTGATGCTTATATTTAGAAATAAGAATACCTGCCTAATTCCATCACTAAGTTGATGTGAATGTAAACAGAAGCCAATGTAAATAAAAGTATTCCTACATCATAAAGCGTTATGCAATTTAACTTTTTGGTACTAAAACCATCTCAAAATATATCTCCTAACCCAACCAATTCTATTTAATTTGAGTGGGCTGAACCAGGTCATGCCAGAATTCTTCTATCTCTGAGAAATCTAGGATTCCATGCTACCCAGTAGCCCCTAACAGTTTTTAAACATCACAAAATTGCACTTGGTGAATAGGGGAAGATCAAGGTAGGAGGGGTGGTTAGGGATTATCTTCACAGAGCTGACAGTTGAAGCTAAGAGCATGCGTGAGTTCAAGGGAAAAGAGAAAGAAAAAATGGTTTGGTTTGGAATTGAGCAAAAAAAAAAGAACACAAAGAGTGGGTACATAGGAAAGGGAAATCAAGATAGTGGTGCAGCATATGGAAAGTGGAGGTAAGGAAGAAAGGTGAGCTAGTGGCACAAGAAAGAGGAGAGGATTTAGAAGGAAGCAGAAGACTTTTCATTCTAGCATTTTGGAAGGGCAGAGTCATTTTGTGGTGGTAAACTGGGGAAGAGGAAATGAAAAGAGTGGACACGAGAATGTAGGCAACTTAAAGGATTATTATCTACTCCTCTGATCCTTTCTTTTCCTTCCTTTTATTATCAAACATCTAGTACATTTTTAGAAGAGTGATGATGACAATAATTATGACCATAGCAGCTAACACATACTGAACTGATAGTGTGTGCAGGACACTGTTGCTAAGCCTTTCACATGCCATTAACTCAGTTAATTCTGACAGTAATTCTACAAATATGTATTTTAAAGAGGAAAAAACTAGGAAACAAAAAAAAATTACTTTCATAGCATGAATAAATTGGAGAAAGGGAAACTGAACACTCAGACAGTCTTATTCCAGAGGCCATGCTCTTAACCACTATCCTAGTGAAAAGAACAAGTTTCTTTATGTTTACAAATATAAGACCCAGAAACACCTACTATAACTGGTGACCATTCAGCTTACTTTGTGAGATAAAGATATTACAGGAAGGGAAAAAACTGGAGAAAGTAATGTTTCAGAATCAGAAAAGAATGCTACGGGCAGAGAAACTTATTGTTTTCCTTAGTTGGACAAAAAGGTAGAGTGTTAGAAGGGGAGGTGCTAGAGTGAAAATTGACTACCTCCCTAAATAATAAAGAGCTTATGGGGGAAAAATTATAGTAATGGTTATAATTTTACAGACAAAGAAAATAATTTTGTTGTAGCTAATGTTTCTATAGTAAACACTTACGGTCTACCAATAAAAGGTAATATGACTCCACTTAATTATGCATTAATTAAATAAGCTTACTTGATAATAAATCTAAAGAATGCTTTCCTTATTCAACAATTGATATTATGTAACAACCAAAAAGATTAATTAGTTTCACAGATAAATTTCACAAGTAAAATGGGAATTAATTAGGCATTTTTCCATCATTAGGGTAAGAGATACCACATTAATGGAATTAGAGATGGTTCTTACACATGGTTATAATTGCAGCCACTATTTTCAAGGACACGTTGTCCATGGCTCTACTTTTTCTACTTTTCTTGGGAGAATCACAACTTTCTTTTGGTTGTAGCACCATATATCCTTAGGAGCCCTTAAATAGTTATAGTGAACCAGTAATTACATCATGGTTTAATTTTAGGAAGTTTTCTGTAGTATTCAGGTACCATTTTCACAGGTAAATGAAACACTGATCCTTCAGTTTGACCTGCGAGAGTCTGAGTTAGAACAGCTTAATGGAAAATGATGGAAAAAAATGTATATATATATATCTCACTTATAGAACATCCAAACATCTTTCTCGTAGGCAGGATATATTCACTGGGGAAAAAAAGAAGCTAATTTCTATGGAGATCCAGAAGAAAAAAGTAATTTAACATTCAATATTAGAAATTTATTTTAGATACTGAATGCTCTACTTAAGAAAACACTGTCATCAGATATAAAGGTGACAAATATAATTTATTTTTCAAAATAGAAGAGAGCCATCTGTTTGGGGCTGATTAAATAAAAGACTATTTAAAAAGAAAGGTTAGATAGGAAATCTTTCAGTCCAATGTTTTCATTGTGGATTTTCTTCCTGTTTGCAGTGCTGTTCCCTAGGAAAGGAGAAAATTTACTAAGTGAGATAGTGAGTGTGCAGTGCTTGAGGTGTGCAAAGCACGTAAGTTTCTAATAGTCAATTTTATTATGAATGTCTATTCAGCAAGTATTCTGACAGCAGATTCTACAATTTTAAATTCTACAAAATTATGACGTATGTTATTGATAACATTTTATCAATTTTTCCTACCATTTAATTAAATATCTGCTCTAAGGGAAAAGCAATAGATTATACAAATCTTTGTGTTTTAATTACCTAATTTTAAACAACTTCAGGAGCTCTTCCACCATTAGGTAGTTGTATCTTCCATCCATCTATTCGTCCATCCACCTACTGCCAATCCCTCTATTCATCACCATCCATCCATCCAACAATTTAGTTCTATGTTAAAAGTGTCTAATATATTCTAAGTAAAGATATAATTGCTAATATGCAGGTAAGAAATATACTCAGTCTTACCATATTATCTTGGGGTCAATTTCCACATAATAGTACCTCTTTTCACAAAATGGTAAAAATAATTATGTAGGTACAAATGTCCTCTCCCCATCATTTTTGATACAACTAGTACTGTTTTTATAGGGTACAATAATATTTGCTTTCTTTTATCCCCCTTAGAAAGACAAGAATATAAGATAGAAATCTTGACTGAGCTATTGTTAGATGAATTTTTAGACTCAGAGGTGACCATCACTGAGCAACTGAGCTATGGACCAAAAACAGAAATGCTGTTGAATGTCTCAGACTGAGACACTGAATAGCACTCAGCTATTCAAAAAATCTAAAAACATTTGTGTGTAGTAAGGGCTCACTCATTATTCATTACTGCCTATAGTCTTATGAATATATATTAAACCAATCTAAAAACATTACAGCAATTGCAATATTTTTTTAGCAGTTTCAATATTTCAATCATGCAAAATATTTTTCTTTGTGATTCATCTCAAGTTCCTGAGTGGAAAAATGATGCTAAATCATAGACTCTTCATTGCCAGTGGAGGAGGGGGGTATGTGTTTGTCATTATCATCAAATCACAGGGATTTCTGGACAGTGTTTAACAATGAAAAATTACCAAAATTACCTCTAGTATTACTTTCATCTTGAAACTAAAGAAGGCTAACCAAGGCCATGAGTATACATCCATTTTGAAGCTACAGATACAAAAGGACTTACATTAAATATAAAATTGTTAGTAGGATTACCTGTCTCTGTTTACATAAAGAGTTTCATTATTAAAAGCCAAATAGAGTAAAAGCATGTGTGTGCGTGTGCGTGCATGTGTTCTTTCTGTCCTATACACACATGCATAGGACAAAAAGAAACATCCTTGCATCTGCTCAAAGTCACTATGTAGATCTTTTACAAGAAACCCTTGTATTTGGGCTTTTTAAAATTTTTTTTACCAAACATCTGAAACTTGGAAAACTAGAGATTAGGTTCTATAATTTTAGTCCAAAAATTAACCTTTACATATAAAATCTTGATAGAATGTGGCATCTAGCTAATCCTAAATTAAGTCCTTTGTTTTTATTTGGTGCATAAAGCCTAGATTCTTATAAACACAGAATGTTACATAACCACGCTTCAAAGGCTTCTGTAAACTAAGCAACTCACAGCAACATCTCTGCCTTCAGCGATCACACTTCAGTGAATCATCCAAGTGACCTTACTTGCTCATAAGAAACTCTGTGTACAGGTTGCAAATGTCAGAGTCTGAATTTACATTTTAAAAAGTACATCTTGCAGCAGTTTAATGAAAATATTGCGAAGACCTCGGGTCAAATCCAAGTATTTACTCATCTGTTCCCTTAGCTTTAAATATTTTTGGCCTGGATTCACATATTCTTCACAAGCCATACTTTATGATTATCCTTGCTAACATTTCAATATTGTAACAGTTTGGAGAGCCATTTGGAAAGGGGGCTGCTGTTACACTATTATTCCCACCCCCACCTCAACAGCATGCTGACAAATAATTTGAAAACATTTGATATTAGTGTTGTTAATGCTCTCAGAATCATAAGAATCTGTAAATACCAAGAGACATACCTTATAAATGAGCTGTGAGGGCTTAAAACTTAAGTGAATATCTTACAGTAAACAATCCATGTGATACATCTGAAGAGTTTCCCTTTGAACAAAGAATAAGGCACATTTACATTCTACTCCAGAATGCAGAGAAATCACAGGAATTGACTTGAGTCAGTGATTTCACTTTTTCCTTTAAAAAAATTTTTTTTTTCTTTTGGATGATGATGACAGGGGTCACAGAGAAGAATTTGTGGAGAAAAATTCGTAGGGGCTGATGGTGATGTACTGAGGGAGATGACGAGAGAGGTTTATCTGTGCCGTGAATTTGTGTGTGATGTTCTCGTGCTACATTCTCCCCAGAAATACATCTAAATCATTTTGAACATCACAGAAATAAGCCATCATCCCAATACTACTATTGCTACCACCACAAGCCATACATATGGACTCATGAATGGAGGGAAAGAGGCATTGTGGTCTCATAGAAAGAATGTGGGCTTTGCAACACACTTCTTAACTTTCATCAGCTGTGTGCTAGAGGGAGGTTGGATAGTTACTGAAGGCCTCGGTTTCCTGATCTGTCACATAAAGCTAACACAGCCTATCTTCTGGGGCACCTGGGGATACTGAAGTAGATACTTAATAAAAATAGCTAGCAAATAGAAGACTCTCAAAAGAGGCCTCCTAACACCCACACTCTCCGCTACATCGCTCAAAATGAGGCATCATCATTTGTGCTATTCAAAATGGATCAGAAAGAGCAGTTTGTCCTAGGGGCTTAGCAGTTTTCCTTCTGATTCAATGCTGATTTGATAATGGTTTAAGTGAAGCAATGTGACTAGAGAAATACAATATTGATTCTGATGCTATAAAGGGCATTATGTTTCTTCCTTTCTCTCCAACTAAACCATGTGAAATCATAAGCAAATATACCTCATGCATTTTATCTTCCTAAGCGTGTAACCCGCCTACTTAGCCAGTGCACTGGGTCTCAGTTCTGCACCGCTCACATTGCTATCTCCTGCATGAAGGAATGTGGGTGATTACCACACTGAAGATTCGAGGCTAAAACGACAAATGGGAGGCAGTGCACAGGCAGAGCGTTTTTGTTGTTGCTATTTTCCCCCTGGAATATGGCTGCAGATTCCTTTTGCAGAAGCTCTACTGTGTCCTTTAGCAGTCATCATGAAGACCATCTTCAAAACCTTAGTGATACAAAGCTGACTCCCTTCTCAACTTTCCAAACGCATCATCTTCTTTTGAAGTGACAACTAAAAGAGTAAAGTATTGCTTCTATCTTGCCTGGGATTGCCCCCAAAATAGCTCCCCTTATACCACCATTTCTTGAGAAGACAGTCACCACATATTCCACACAGATCTGAGTGAAAGTTGATGTCTTGCTATTACGTATACAGGATATACAGGTTCAAAAAATGGAACTGCTCAAGAATTCAGACATGCTACCCACTGCAGGTTTATATTTCATAGTGACAGAGGAAGTTCAAATGACTTCTTTAGAAACTTGAAATTTGCTCTGGTACCAAATCCTGCTTTCCTGGGAATTAAAAATTTGATGAATTTCTTGACTTGATTAATACATCCAGTCTTGCCACTGTGGATCCTTCACAGAGAAAATCTGTATTCAATTCACTGGCCCTGTAGCTGGAAATACCGATGGCACAGAATACTGCGGTAAAGTCAGAAAATACAGCATAGAAATCCTAACGTTTTTGTACTTTCTATACCTGAAATGGTTCTATAATGCTGAGCTACAATGCTCTTTGAAGGTATAAGAATAAAGTCAGGAAGATGAAAAGACCAAAAAGAAATGAGATTTGTAAAAATGCTAAGGATAATAAAAAGGGACTGTTAAAGCTAAGCTAGGAACAACAAGAAGCTGAAAGAAGCGATCTATCAGCTGCTTAGGGAAGATAGTACAATCATAACATTAACACTCTGGCATTCTTTTATCTTCTCTACTAACAGGTTAGAGACAAAAGCAATGTTTTTTTATGTTCAGTGTTAAATTTTGGATTTTAGTTAAAATTATTAACTGAATAAATAAAGAATAATGCAGATATAAGACTAGAACAGATGAAGAAAAAACTAAAAATTTTTATTTGAATGCAGATATGAGTGAAAATGCAATGGCTGCCAGAAAAGCTAAGATAACTTTTAATTCCATTAATGAGAAAGCAGTCTCAAGATAGGAGGTAAGGGGCACTCTATGTTATACTCGCTGGACCATATCTGCAATACTCTGCTGTGAGTTCTGGAGACACAATGGAGAAGAGTGTGAGCAATAAGAGAGACATGAGGGTAATGAGTCTGGAAAGTATCATAAGAATCCATTAAAGAAACCAGAGGTGTATTTGGTCTGCAAGAGGGAAGGTGAAGGAGAGGTGGTGCTGTGAGGAACCAGTTAAATGCCTTTCTGATTTGAATAGCTGGGATGGAGTACAGGCACTAGCCCGGGAGAACAGAACTAATGCATTTACATTTAAGGCTATTTAAAACAATAATAATTATAAAAAACCTGGAGTTGCTTACTTTGTGAAATAGTGAGATTCCTAGGACTGGTGTTCTAATGACTGCTATGATTTGTGGAGGAATGTATACATGGGGTTTCTGCACTGAACTGAGTCACTGGTGCACACTACACTGCAAAATCCAGAAAATTTTATGATTTCAAGCTAGAAGTTAGGGCTGCAAGTATTGATATAGATTATTAAAAAGTATGGTTTAAAGTATATTAGAAATGCTCTCCTGCTCTCCCTTCCTTAAAAAAAAAAATCCTCATTACAGAAAAACTTATTCTATTAGATATCTACTCCATTAGGTCTTGCATACTTTTGAGTATTCAAAGAGACTGTTATTAAAATGCAAATGTTCTCAGAGGAAGCAATAAACATAGGAATTAGTTATAGCTTGTTGACAGAAAGACAGGAATGAGAGAGACAGCAAGAGTACATAAGGTCCAAGTGGGCACAAATCTGTAGAAGATAAAGTCCTTGCAATAAGGGAAATAATATTTCTTGAAGGTTCTCCTAGAGATGTGACAGATGACTGAGGCTGCCACTGTGACTTCTATGAAGATATGGCTCAATTTTCCAAGATGTCTGTATCGCTGGCAACTTTTAATGAGGACATTTTCTAAAATGAGTCACTGATATAAAGCCTTCAGTATTTATTAAAATAGAAAATTTCTGTATGACAGGTTAACTATAGGCAAATTGCTAAATTTCGGAATTTTCGATCTGTGGCAAGGTTAACAAAAACCAAACTAGACTTTCATGGACAGGGTAACTCTGCAACATTGAATAAAATTAATCTTTGGGTGGGTTTTATTTAATATAATATACATTATTATTTATGACTTAATAATATTTGTTAAAGTTACATAGACTTCAGATAATGTAACTTGAGCCAAGATGTTTCTCCTAAACATCATCACTGAGATTCCATGTATTTTCCATTTGTTAATGATCTTAACTCATACTTTTTACTCCTCTAAGTATTTACTCCTCTTTGCTTTGTTATCCTCGGTAATAATACCAACTACCATTCTTTTCACTGTTCAGAGTGAAAACTTATATTTTCTTTTCTATACCTCATGTCTAAACAATAGCTGAGTTCTTTCACTACAAGAAAGTCCTTAATATACTTCCTTCTATCCAACTGACATCACGTCAGTTCATGCCCTAACTATCTTTTCTGTGTAGGGCAATTTTTCATAATTAATATCTGTACTTCTAATCTCTTTCCTCATGAAAGCTCTCCAACACGCCAGGTACATGAGAACTTTCCCTAATGCATGCATTCTTATTAAGTAGCTCCCTAGCCCAAAACCTTTTAGTGACTCACTATGAAACTACAGGAAAGAAAAAAAGCCTAAACTAATTAATGTGGCATTAAAATCTTCTATTATGTGATCTCAGTCTATCTTTTTAGCTTTATCTCTGAGTGCTTCTTTTTATGTCATTGTTCTCCAATTAATCTATTGTGCTGTCCATTATCTAAGGATATTCTATGATTTTCAACAGCTGGAATGGCCTTTCTCAATTTTTTCTATTACAATTTTATCCATTTCTCAAGGCTGAAGCTTAAAGGACTTTTCTTAATCAATCAATAGATTGATCACTTAATCAGTCACTCTGATTGAGTGACTTTTTTATGCAGGCTAAAAAGGTCCTTTCCTTGATCAAGTAATCTCTCTTACTTATTTACTTACTTTCCTTTAAGTTGTCCTCTGTTGTCCTGTGGAACATTCTTGCCCCATCCTGTGTACTGCATGACACCTTACACCCTAGTTTGGTTTTATACATCTCTTTTCCCCCACTTAGGATCAGGAACAATGCTCTGCAGACACTTGAGTGTTCTGTAAGTGCATTTTGGCTTGATAATAGTCAAAATTACATTTTGATTATATGTTCTTATTAGGTGTAAAAGGATTGAGTCTTGGGCCATTACTTTAGCAGTTTAAAGCTGAGAAGGGTTATGTATGAGTTGCTACATGCCTAGCACCTGTCTGCACCTCTTCATGGAAATGATGAGAATATATGCTTCCTGACAGTAGAGCTCTTCTTCTTCTTTTTTCTTTTTTGTCTTTTTAGGGCCACACCCACAGCATGTGGAGGTTCCCAGGCCAGGGGTCCAATTGGAGCTGCAGCTGCTAGCCTATGCTGTAGCAACACGGGATCCGAGCCGCATCTGTGACCTACACCACAGCTCATGGCCCTGCCGGATCCTTAACCCACTGAGTGAGGCCAGGGATTGAACCTGCAACCTCATGGTTCCTAGCCGGATTCATTTCTGTTGTGCCACAATGGTAACTCCTAGAGCTTTTCTTTAGTGCAAGTGACCCTATTACACTAGCAGTATCTGAGAATTCTCTGTGCTAACTGGGGAGTGTTTGGGCTACTAGCCATAGCTGTAGCCTTTTCTCTTAAAGGCTCTGATGTCCTGTGAGATGGCAATCTGGGAGGATGAGGGAGAAGATAGGGAAGCATGTCTCACCACCCTCGGTGTCACTGAGCAGCATGGGGGAGTTAGGGGATGGGGGTGGGAGGGTGGCAGATGCCGAAGGCTACTTACTGGATAACACGGCCTTGCACTCCTTTCTTGCACAGATGCATTCTGTTGGGGCAACCACTTCACCAAGGAGGCCACTTTCCGGAGACTCGGGTAATTCCTGATTAAGCAACTCACAATGACAGCATTCTTCCCCCTAGACAATTCTCTGGGGAAGTGTGACTGAATTCTGGTCAATTGGATACAAAAGGAGATTTGCTAAAGTGACTTCATTCTTGAAAAGAGACACAAATCTGTGTGCCTTTTGTTATGTCTCAAGGTGACATTTGGAAGCATGGCTATTGTCTTGCCACGGTATCAGCCTTTAGACACTGCTGGCAACCTGAGAGTTGAAAGGAGAAAGGCAGAATGGACCAGGGAACTTGATGATACAGTCACAGTGCTGGGGTCACCCCACCTCAGGGCTTTCATTGTTTGGCAAAACACATTTTTCCTTATTGTTTGAGCCAGCTGAATAGGGGGTTTCCCTTAGTGTAGCTGGAGACACTATGATACGTAAGATTTCATGTTGGCATCAGGCAACTTGCTCAGGTGGCAGACATTAATCATTGCTAGGGCTTCAGGGGAAGAACACATTATTTCTACTGCCTGCTTAAAAATCTGTGCTGCTTTGTTGCAAGCTCCTGAATCTGTCATTTTTTTCCTATGGATTGGGTAAGTCACAGTCTTTTTAAAATACACATCATGTTTCATTTCATAACAATGATCACACAATTATTAATGTTTGTCTTCTTCACTAGCTTAAAAGCTCGGTGAGGGCAATGACTGTAACTGCCAGGAAAATTCCTGCATGTCCAGCCCCTAGCACAGGGCTGGCAGACAGGTGTTCAATAAATAGATGCTTAGTAAATATCTGTGAAATTAATGAGTGGATGAGTAAATGAATAGACAGGCAATAGCAAAACATTATTCCTCCTATTTCCTTTGCTTCTATCTCCCACGCCCCAATACTTTACCAATTCAGGCCCATAAAAGTGAGCTATGGCCTCTATTTTAGGAGACAGGAAAAAGAAAAGGGAAGGAAGCTTTCTTTATGACTACTGCCTACTCGCTCAATCAGTGGAGAGGGGACAGGAGACAATTCTCACGGGCAACCTACAAAATATTCTCACAAAGAGAAATAACAATCATCTCCTGTACTGCATATTGGATCAAGATATTATTCAAGAAAATGTTCAAAATCCTACTTTAGAGCCGGAATGGAGTTTAGGATTAATCTGGTATAAGTGAACAAAGATTTATTAATCATCTATTTCAAGTCCCTCATTTTTCAGATAAAATTGAGAGCCACTGCCATCAAGATGAGCATTAGCCTTTCTTCTGCTCTATGATGTAATCAAAAACTGAACACTGATAGTCATGTTCACTGGCACCAAAAAGGATATTTTCCTGGCAATGTCGTTCCAACTCGGTAATCAGTGTAGCTCTTGCTTGGATGAAAATTGAAAACAAAAAGAAGACCTGCTCTCTCAAAAGCAATGACCTTATTGGTTTCATGCTTTTCACTCACATGGGCCTGCAAGAATTAACACATATAGTACATTTAAATAATACCCAGATGCTGCTACAGGTAAATTCTTTACAAAAAAGTTGTTTTTGTCTTTATTAACAGCCTTGTTAATTATGAAGCCAAAAGTGAAAATGCCAGCATATCGTTTGACAATGTTGCAATTTTGCCATAGCAAACTCGAAGCCAACATCAGTCTCAAAAATTGCTTAAAGTATATAAATATCTCACCAGCCACTTGCCAATTTCAAACAAATTTCAGACAGAGAATTAGGGTTGTGGCTTAGGTTTTAAGTAAAATGCTATATGCTATATCCGAAGCATTTGTGTGTGAGTGTGAGTGTGTGTGTGTGTGTGTGTGGGAGTGCGTGTGTGTGTGCATATTAGATCTACTTATAAGTGAATTTTCTTTAAGTCCCTAGACTAATGAGGTAAGGTACATAAAATTACTCCTCAAGACATAATGGAACATTGTTATTATATTCAGATTTCAGAAATTAGAGTTTTCTTAAAAATTTACATTATTGTATAACTTTGTCAGATTCAAAAGCAAGCTGAAGTCCTTTACAACACATAAAAGAGAAAATCTAATAAAAGAGAAAGACCAAAAAGAAATGACATCATTATATACATCACATTTTACAGTGATGAGAAGCCTTTGCTTTTTCAACCCTACCCTCCTAGTCTCACCTCTGAGAGGACTTATTTGCACAAGTACCAGGAGCACCACTCCTCCTAATTTAATAATGTGAACTAAGACTCTAGGGTAAACAGCATGCCTTTTGGTATTCAACATTGTTCCTATTGAAAAGCAGCATCATTTTGCTCTCTCTTCTGGAAATGGCGCTTCTAATAAATGTGATTAGGGCATTCGTGTCATGTAGCCAATCTTACTGAATATATAAGTACCTTTGTTCAACCATTAAAAAAAAAAAAAATCAGAGACACCAAAGTAAAAACACATCAACAGTAATTTCAAACAGCACCAGTAAAAAGTAAATGGATTATAAGTAACACATACTATATGTTAATTTTTGCAAAGGGGAAAAAAAATCTGTATAAAATTTGCACCTGCTAATTACATTTTCTAAAACTTATTGAAAACCGAGATTTTAATTCCAAAGAAGAGTCAGGCTCATGAAAAATACAAAACAGCATGCAGGTATAATGGCATCTATTGAAATGACAAGTTAGAGACCAGTAAAGGAAGGAAAAAAAGGAATAAAGAAATCTCCATGTTGTCAAAGGAGTTTCTTTATGATGGCATAATTATTTATATAAAGGAAAACAGTCAAAACAATTAAGATGTTTCCACACCAATTTCCAAAGTGGATTCCATGCAGAGCTTTTGTCATTTATTTTAACCAATTGAAATTAAAAATTACAAAATTTAAACAACAACAATAAGCTAACTAGGAAAGTAAGCAGGGAATTATGCTTAAGATTTTCATTATCTATTAGGGAGACTTCAGTGACATGTTTTGACAACCTGAAGTATGTCACAGGGCACTACACACTGAATAATAAAGTGCTATTTAAAAGATCTGCATATAGATTCAAATCGATTGTCATTCTAAGCATGTACAACACTGGTGACTAAAACATAACATTTAGAGGAAAGAGCTTACCTGTGGAGCTGAAAGCCAACCACATCTTTCTTCCAATTTATTCATATCCCTGTCAAAGTTATTTAGGAACTTATAGCGAAGAAGGTCGTCATCAGTTAAATGAAACTGCCTTCTTGCATAATGGTAGCTCTCGTCATTTCCTTTTCTTGGGAAGTCTAACCATTCAGGATGCCCAAATTCATTACCTACATTAGAAAACAAATATAAACATCATTAAGTAACATTAGCATTTGTTATTAAGATAACTCAATAATTATAGGTTTTAAAGTCCTTGAAATCTATTTAAGTTATAATTTACTATAGCTGTGCCTAAAAATGATGTACAACCCCAGTTCTGAAACAGCATAGTCTAGTAAGGACAGCATTTAGACTCAGAAGCTCAGAGTCCTGCTTCAGCCTGGACATATACTACGGCTGTTCCACATCTCATTTTTCTCATGCACAAACTGAGAACAGTATCTCTGTCATCTGTATTTCATCTCTGAGATAATCTCTGAAATCTCTGAGTAATTTCCAAAATCTCTATTCCTATAATCTCTGAAATCTCTACAGTGTTTTACAATTTCCAAAGGCTTTGTATGTACATTATTTTTTATCCTCAAAGGAACTCTCTATTACATCCATTTCACAGATGAGAGATCCAAAGCTCTGGGCAGTTAAGGGATTTGTCCAACCTCACAGAGATAACAACTAGAAAAGCAACCATTAAAATTTAGTTCTTCTCATTAAAATCCAAAGTTCTGTGTGTTTTAAACTTCAGGTGCTAAAAAAAAAAAAACCCAACTCATCACTTTTCTTACTAATTTTCCCCATTCCTTTCTCATATCTATGTGCTACTATTAGACATGTATCTTTAATTTAAATGTGTCTGTATGTACATGTACATGTGTGGGGGTGGCTGGGACACTTGGTTGGGAACCCATGTAATATTATTTCTCATTATAATGATGAAACCAGAAACCAAATACAGTATAAAAAAGAAAAAACAACACATACATGCTACACATTCTTCATCGTGAAAATCAAATTTAGATAGCAGTGCTCTAATAGATTGGCTTGTATTACTTTTGCCGGGTTGGATTTCTACTTCTTTTTTTCCCCTAAAAATTAAACACTATTTTCCAAAATTGACTTGCATTTGCCACTTTACTGCTGTAATTTTCTAAGTCACAAATTTCTCCCTTGAGTTAGAAAGGACACAGCTGATACAAGTGTATCCATTTTCAACAACCCAGAAGTTGAAATTGTCCAAATTTATAGGTAAGGAAACTGAAGCACAGATAGATATTAAGTAGTAGGGTCTACAAATCAACAGTCTGATTTTAGCACACTGACTCTTGATTACACTCTACCATATTACTCAAAAGCAGACACCATGGAAATATAGTGCTAAGAGTGACCAAACTCTCATATGTAGACAGAGATTTCAAGATAATGGAATGATGTGCATTGGAGTGAGAATGTGAGAGGCAGTGGGGAGTTTGGTTTAGCCATAAAATAGGGCTTGTGGTGATGAAAAGAAGTGGGGGAGGCAGGATGAACTTAGATCAGGATTGGCCTTAATCTTTAGACCTAAAGCTATTTTTAAATAACGGGATGCAAAGTTCAAATGTGTTTTTTACTAAAATGTCTCTGGGAGGAGTTCCCGTCGTGGCGCAGTGGTTAACGAATCCGACTAGGAACCATGAGGTTGTGGGTTCAGTCGCTGCCCTTGCTCAGTGGGTTGATGATCCGGCGTTGCCATGAGCTGTGGTGTAGGTTGCAGACGCGGCTCAGATCCCGCATTGCTGTGGCTCTGGCGTAGGCTGGTGGCTGCAGCTCCGATTCGACCCCTAGCCTGGCCTGGGAACCTCCATATGCCACAGGAGTGGCCCAAGAAATAGCAAAAAAAAAAAAAAAAAAAAAAAAGTCTCTGGGAGTTCCCATTATGGCTCAGTGGACACGAATCTGAATAGCATCCATGGGGATGCAGGTTCGATCCCTGGCCTTGCTCAGCGGGTTGAGGATCTGCTGTTGCTGTGATGTTGCAGTGAGCTGTGGTATAGGTTGCAGATGTGGCTCGGATCTGGAGTTGCTGTGGCTGTGGCGTAGGCCGGTGGCTACAGCTCTGATTTGACCCTCGCTTGGGAAACTCCATATGCCATGGGTGCAGCCCTAAAAAAAAAAAAAAAAGATTAAAAAAAAATGTCTCTGGTACAATGTGGAAAAGACAATAGATGCTGGAGATAGTTGAATGGTAAGAAAGTTAACATGGAATTCAAAGTATAAGATAAGAAATGACCAGATGCACTGGGAATGGAGAAGAGAATGATGGAATCATATGGTATTTTTGAGATGGAAATTACAGGATTTGATGACTGCCTGCTGCATGAATTTTAAATCCAGTGAGGAAATTTATGAGTGATGTGAATTTAGGCAAATGAATCTCTTCAGTACTCAGTTTCCTCATCTTTAAAAGAGGATATACATTTGTTTCATAACAGTTCTTTTAAGATTCAAATGAAGTAAGTAAGGCATTTGGTGCAGAGTCTGGCAGCCAAAGCCTTCAATGTGTAGCAGCTTTTACATTGTACACTGATTACTGATGTTGCATAGGAAAGACTGACACAAAGGGCAGCAGGTGAGAGTTAACTACAAAACCAAGATTTCTGGCTCCCATCATTCTGAGGAGGGAACTGACCAACTTTGCAGCAGACCTACAAACAACCATGATGAATTCAAGGCAGCCATTTGGCTCCTCTTCACTCAGTTTCATGGTACTACATTATTACTTTATTTAAAGTGCAGAAATTCTACTCTGATGCATTTATTCATATATTTAATAATACAAACACATTTCCCTAAGCCAAATATTAATATTCTTTGAATTCCCTAATAAGTTAGATCTTAAAAGGCAGAATTGAATGTGAAAGTAATTTTGCTTCAAGACACACAGTTGATAGGGCAAAAATCAGGTTAGAATCCCCTCTATACTTTCTTCCTTCATTATCCCTCATGTCCATTCTGCAACCTCTAAACAAGCTTTCAGGGGTTACTTATAGTTAAACATATGTGTTATGTGCTGTAGCTATATATACACAAATATATGATATATATTGTATATTTATGCTACATATTATATATATATATATTTTTATAGTATGTATATAGTATACAGTTGATTATATTCCAGCCAAAATTAACATGTTAAACAATCTTCTTAAATTACAGTTCTTTTCCGGCTGAAACACAACTGAGGACCTCCTCATCTCCTAATTTCTTTCTAGTCTTCTAGAAAATGTGACTCAGGTCACAATTTATGTTGCTTGCCATTTTCTATAACTGCCTTAGGTGGACCAATGAGGTGAAAACATACGTTTTTCTCCAGTGTATGATTTAGCTTCTCTCTTAGTATTCCTCCTTAGAAGACTAGTTTTTATCAGTATAGAACTGAATGATGAGTTTGACCAAAACTATTGGAAGCAGTATAAACCTATCTCATGATCTGATTAAAAGCTGAGTACTTGCCTCCCCTACACACACACACACACACATACACTGGAAGCCTCAAGGATTCCTGGACTCCATTTAAAAACTGATGCAATGGGAAATTATATTATCACTCACCTCTAACAATCTATCATGAAAATTCATATGCTTATAATCTATAGAGTAAATAAGGATTGGAGTAGCACAATTAAAATTAAATGAGGTAACACATGCAAATTATTTAGAAGAGTACAAGACACATATGTGGCTCAATAGATACTACTACTATTTCAGTATTATATTTTCTTTTATTTATTATTTTTATTTACAAGTAATATGCCGATACATTGTTTTTAATAACACAATTAAGTATACACACAATATTTGAAATCTTATCAGACAACCACATTCGTGTGTTGAAATCATAATCCTCAATGTGATAATCTTAGGAAGAGGGGCCTTTAGATGGTGTTTGAAGGGGCCTTTGCAGCCCTTATGAATGGGATTAGTGCTCTGATAAATTAGATATTCCACTGAGCTCCCTTTCTCCTTCCACCACAAAGTGACACAACTAGAAGTCTATGACCTGGAAAAGGGCCCTCACGCAACCATGTGGGCACTCAGACTCCCAGTCTCCAGAAATTGTGAGAAATACATGTTTATAATTTGTAAGCTACCTGGTCTTTAGCATGTCATTATAGCAGCCCAAGCCAACTAAGAAAACACCATTTCCCTTTTGGACAATATTCTATTTATTTTCATTTATGTCTAAAGAAATAGCTATATATCTTATCTATATCTCTATACCCATACCTATACTTTCATATCTATCTGCCTACCTAGCTCACCTACCTACCTATCTGTCCACCTAAAACTTGTTTGTGAAAAAAGTAGATTTATACTATATGCTATTTGAATTTTAATATTAAGCATTTTCCATGTTAATAAGTATATATCACTATAATAGTATTCCATTATGTGAATAAAATGCAATTTTATTTAACTATTTTCCTCATCTTAGTTACTTTGGCTTTTTCTTATATTTTCCAGTCTTATAAATGCATCTCTGTAGACTAGTCTGATATTTCTCTAACATAAACTGAATAAGTGTAATAACTGTTCAAAAGGTAAACAGCAGATAGAATTGTATGAGAAAACATTTCCTAAGTTTTAAACATTACTAATTACTTGAAGATACAGGCACAAGCTAGCCAGGTGTTGCTGAAAATAATCTTCAAATTATATTCCTTGATTTATATGTTCATTTACTTTAAAAGTATTTTTTAATAATTTGAATTTAACATTTAATTTTAGTGCCCTCTAACATACACTGATCTTAAATATTCATTTATTTTTTTCAATAACATCTAAAAATTATTAACTATTAAGAGGAAAATTTGTGGAGTTCCCGTCGTGGCTCAGTGGTTAAAAGAATCCGACTAGGAACAATGAGGTTGCGGGTTCGATCCCTGGCCTCACTTAGTGGGTTGGGGATCTGGTGTTGCCATGAACTGTGGTGTAGGTTGCAGAATCGGCTCGGATCCCACGCTGCTGTGGCTCTGGCATAGGCCGGCAGCTGTAGCTCCAATTGGACCCCTATCCTAGGAACCCCCATATGCCGCAGGTGTGGCCCTAGAAAAAGGCAAAAAGACAAAAAAAAAAAAAAAAAAAAAAAAAGGAAAATTTGTTACATGAGGGCAAACTAAATACTTGGAGAAAATAGAAGAAAAAGATAAAACTGGGAAAATATTTGGTATCATAATCCAATTTAGAATTTTGCATGTCATTGCTTTAAGGAACATTCCACTAAGCATACTTACATGAAAACGAACTTCTGAGTTAGAAGAAAGAACTGCTTAAAAAAATACAATATGAAAAAGACCTTTATTCTATTAGAGAATAATTTATTAGTCTGTTACAGACTAATAAAGATTCTCTGAAACTTTTCTCCTAGAGACTTCTTTTCAAACTGAAAGATACAGAAAGTTGCATACAACAAAGAAATAGATAGAAAAATTATATTAGTGATTGCAGACAAAACATTCTACAGAGTGGCTTTTGAATGTTATCTCTGTTGTAAATGATCTGACAAGGGGCAAATTAAGTTTAATGTAGACAAACGCAACATTAAATTTCATATTTGGTTCAAAACTGTAAACACAAGCATAAAATAAATGGAGGCAAATCACAGAAAGACTTTCAAAGTGACCTTGGAAAAACAGTGAACCATTCTCAGACTGAACAGAGAAAACTGGAAAATGCCCGTTAGCTTCTTAGACTAGCTCACAGCTCACAAACCTAACGAAGAAAAATACTATCATTAAAACAAGTTAAGAATGTTCTTCTCAGCCATGGTCTACAAATTACTTAGGAAATGTGGCAGCACTTGAGACAGTACAGTGAAATATGGCCACCCAAATAAGCTTATACGTAAGGGCTGCTGTATATAAAGATGGATAAGAAATCTAAATTTATTCTGGTAATGGCAAAGATAGTAATTGATTTGTTTTAGTACAGATAACTTGATGGAATAGGGAACACATGATCTGAATCAGCATTTTAATTTAACCAAATTAAAAAATATGTGTGTATATATATTTCTAAATTATACATAAATATATGTTATGTTTACATGCATACATAATATATGTATATATTCCTCAATGAAAGAAAGCAACAGGCATTTCTAACCTGAGGTTCATGCATTCATACTGATTCCTGATATTTTATGCAAAATGTTGTATATATGTTCATCTGACCTGTGCATTTTTCTGAGAAGAAAAAGGTTTTTTACAGATTCTCCAGGCATCTGAGTCTTAAATAGGATAAGAAGTACTCACTGCATTAGAATGTTAGGAACTAGAAGAATGGAACACAAGTAAGGGTTTCTAAGCTATAAAGAGGGAAAAAAAAAAAAAAAAAGGTAGAAGCCTAAATTGAGGAGAGCATTTTAAAAATCTTTGGCTGGTTTATTCAACAGATAAGAGGTTTAGAAAAGTCACATTTAAACTAACTCTAGTGCAGAGAGGCAATGAGTGTGACTCCTGAGAACAATACTTCCCAAGTCCCAAATATGCATTACAAGTAACCTAGCACTAACCATCAAAGCAGGCTCTTTCCGCTCATTAAATTATGATTAGGATCACTCATGTAATACATGGGATGGTACTCATTTCAAAATGAAGAGAGGATGGTAATTTTTTGAGCTGTCACTTGGGACATTTTGTAAGAAAATTCACACTTCATGCCATGATTCATTGCATTCAATATAGTAACAGAAGTGGGTGCTTCCAGAAATGAGAAGGCTGAAAGCTTTGGGTAAACAACTTTAAAAATAAAAACAGGGGAGCAAGTGACTAACATTGCTATAGTTAATTAATGATTCTGGAAAATTCTACAAAGTTTTTCTCTCCCTTTCCATTTCCTCTGTAAATGGCACCATTCAAGTCTGGTTAATTGTGAAAAGCCTCTAAGCACGAAATTCCTATTGGGATTTCTTTTCCTGTAATTAATTTTTTGCTGTTTGATGTAAAGGTCCAAACTATAAATTGACAAGAAGCCAGCTGGTATAGTGATGAAATTCGAGACAATACAACTAATGAAAAAAGCCTCAGCTCTGTTAGCTGAACATTTTGATTAGCCAGTTTGTGTATTTTGTTTCTCTAAACTGTAATGCATACTAATTTTACCTAGGAATTAATTAAAGTTTGTCACAGCCTCCATGTTGTGGATGTTAGGCAACTCTTTGTTGATACCAAGTTTATGTATATATGAGAATAAGGTACAGTTTTAATGAGAGTATAAAAAACTTTAGCTCCTATTCCACTTAACTGCACTGAAAACTAACTCTTAAAAGGAAGTATCTATTTTATTTTTTATTTATTTATTTTTTTTAGGGCTGCACTTGCAGCATATGGAAGTTCCCAGGGTAGGGGTCCAATCTGAGTTGTAGCTGCTGGCCTACACCACAGCCAGAGCAATACCAGATCCTTAACCCACTGAGTGGGGCCAGGGATTAAACCTGTATCCTCAAGGATACTAGTCAGATTCGTTTCTGCTGAGCCATGATGGGAACTCTGGAAGTATCTACTTTAAAATCAAATGCTTTGGTCTTTCTCAAGGCTATCAAGTCACCAGAAGTTGGGGGCACATTATAAAATACCTTTCTATATTAGGGAGTGTGATTCCCTTTTTAGAAAAATAAATTTGCTATCCAATCCTTTGACTCATCTTTGACACTGATCAATCACTATGGCTCTGGGCAGGGGCTACACCTAATGTTTCTTCTCCATTCTCCACAGCATCTTTCTCTGTCCTATATCTACAACAGGGACCCCTTAAATATTTGTTAAGGTTGGATGTTTCCCTCTACAATTGATAAAGGTTTAACATCATCTTCTGTGAGGCACAGAAGCAAAATATCACAATCAGATGCAGAAGATGAGATAAAGGGTGGCATGTCAGCTGAGGCAAGCCAAACAAAAGTCAGCAGGGCTGCTGGGATTTCCCAGTAAAGTTTAACACAGCCTCCACCCTGAGGATTTTAGGTAACTCTTGGTTGACATCAAGTGAATCTATATATATATGATTTAAATACACGTCTAAATATTAATGTATATGTGTATGCATATACAGTGTAGTCCTAATGAAAATATTTTTAAAAACTGAATAAACTTTAATGACCATTCTTAACTGTACTGAAGACTATTTTAATCAAATGCTATGGTCTCCATGAAGCCTCCCTCATGCACACTCTTCCTTCAAAAGGCACAAGTCAGTGATTATATTCTGAGCCCCGCGACTCCCAATATTGGCCACATGCTCAACTATAAGACGAGAGAATCATTTTAAAACTACTGAAGTGTATCCTGTGTACCAGATAACATGCTCAGTATACATCAGCATGGTCCCTGTCCTCATAGAGCTTACAATCTAATAAGGAAGAAAAGAATTAAACAACTATAGAAATACCTATTTCCTTAAAGAAGAGGGGGTCAGGGAGAGGGCTCAAAGAAGACTTAAGGGATCAGTAAGACTTAAAACAACAAAAATCATAGGGAAGGAAGGGTGAGAATGGTAGTAAATCTCTTCCCAGAGCAAATGTACACACCCTGAGATGACAGTGCAGCAAGTTAGAGAGGAGACGCCTGAATTATGTCAACATACAGGGAAGGGGGGAGAGTCTGAGGAACTCAATGTTGAAAATCTAGAATTCTACTTGGTGTGAAAAAAACAAAAATTCATCTTTGCATAGTAGCCATGTGTGTAAGCTTTTAGATGCATAAAAAGTAACTGATAGCATGGGAATGGATGGAATTGCCTGGGGAGAATATGAAGGGCAGAGCGGCAGAAATGAGTAAAATGACAAAGCCTGAGGACCACTCATATAGCTAGTTGGGGCAGAGGAAGAGGGGCCTGGAAAAGTGTGCAGAGGAAGGCCAGAGAAAGAGGAGGAAAACCATGGTGAGAGAGGAGAGACTGACCTCTAAGGAGTGCTTCCCAGAGGAAACAGTGGTCAACAGCAGTAAATGCTAGGAGCCAAACTAGAACCTGAAGGCCTATCATTGATTTAGTAACAAGAGAGGACACTGATAAAAGGAAAGAGTAATAGCAGTGATGTCTGATGGTAAAACCAAAGGACTGAGAACTGTTTTTCTGTTTATTTATTCTACGATTTTTCTGACAAGTAGTATTTAACTAAATACCTGGGAGAGATTAGTTAATCTTAGTTGTATGTAAGCTTTGCATTTGTAAATTTTAATTTCTGAGGCATTTTATGCTGTGTGAGTATTTCCTATCCTAGGATATTAAAGAGATTAGTATACCATTAAATGTCCTTAAAATTCCTATAACAGATTGACAAATCTTTTGAACAAAGGACACAATAAATTTCAGCCCTTCATGCCCTAGATGAAGGGGACGGTGGCCTGAGTCAAATATTACACCTGTGCTCTCGATCCATCTAGTAATACTATTGTGATGGTCGCCCATGCCTCTGACACTGTGACAGCTTTAAGGGGCTAGAAACAGTGCTTCTCTTTGAGCTGTAGTAGCAAGGCTAGGCTGGTCAATACCCTCATTCTTCCCTGCTTTATCCAATCTTCCCACTGATAAATTATGCATTAAAAAGTCTTGAGGCAATAGCCAAATGAGTGCTGGGCACTTTGGAAAACAATTTTCAAGCTGAATTATGCTTGGACCATAGCCAAACCAATCAATCCCTTTACTTATCTCCACGATTAGAATTGCTTTTGCTGGTAAGTTCCTACTCATAAGGCACAGAATAATGAAGTAAATGATTATGTTAAGTGTTTTGATAAGAAGGTTGTCAAAATAAAACAGGTAAACAAAAAACACTCTTAACTATCAATGTCCATAAGTACAAAATGAGATTAACTTTATATCACTTACAGGTGTGACAGAATAAAGGTAGATGAATTTATAAACCAGTCATTTGAAATGCTAAAGAATTAGCATTATTGCATTGAAGGGTAATTACATATTTCTGGATGCTTTTATTTAAATCAAGAAAATGGAAAATACTTCAAATAAATGATACATAGAGTGGTTATAAAAGTATATTAACATCATAAAAACAATAGTAGTTACTTGAGAGACCTCTGTATATACATTATTCTGTGCTAGCGTTTCAGCAGTTGTTTCAAATAATAGTGTCAAAAAAACCCTCAATATGGGAGGGGATATTATTCCTATTTTCAGACAGTAATCAAGAAGGTTAGGTACAGTGGGAAAATAAAAAAAAAAAAAAAAGAAGGTAATATACCTTTCTAAGATTATGCAGGTATAAAGTATCAAGGTTAGTATTCAAACTTAAATCATCTGTATTCTTTCCATTGTATTTGGCATTAGGTACTTGATTTGAAAGACATTAGCTGGAAACCTATTATGAATGTACAGGCATTAGGGAAGATAATGAAAGACCTATAAAAAGATGTAAGGGTATATATTTCCAATTCCATTCTCAAGTGTATAAATAAAGTATACTTATTAGTGATCTGTGCCTCATTTTTGCTTTGCGTATTCTGCTACTCCAGCTGTTGCTACTCCAGGTGATAGCTGTTTGGTCTCCATGAGGCCTTTTTTAACTCTTGCAGGAAGACTTGATGCTTCTGCTTCTGCTGATACTTATATGTATGTATATTTTTTTCCCTTGCTAAAACTATTATTTAAATAGCATAATTTTTTGGGCCTTTGTTGTTTTGTTTTTGTTTGCCTTTATTAGACTGGGGATAAATATCTTATATTTTCATCTATAGTCCTTACTGCCTAATCTAATAACAGACATGGAATATACATTCAAGGATTTATTATCCTGTGTTGAAAGAAAAAATGAAGAAAATCTACTTCCCATAGTAAGCTATATACTGCTTATGGAAAATTCCATCTTTTTGACTACCCAGTTCATAGCACAGGGACTCAGATTAAGAAAGTGTTTAATGTTTTTTTTTGTTTGTTTGTTTGTTTTTAAACTGACAGCAAAACTGGTCTTTATTAGGGCCATAAGATAAACAAACAGAAGTGCTTTGAGATAGAAGAAGGATGGATAATGAGGAGCATATTCACATCACCAGGGAGGGGAAGATGCATGACAGAGATAAACCACTTCAGTTATCTATTTTTCAGAAGCCTCCTCTGGTGTTTTCCTCTGAATGCCATGCCAGTAGGAGGAAGAATTTCAAATGATTCAAGTTGCTCTGGATACTTTGACCCATATTCCACCTTTGTGGCACAATTTTGTTTTAAAGTAAACACAAGTATAACCAAACCAAGGATAAGACAATGAACAAAACAAATGTTGAATCGAGAATAAGTGTTATTTTTATGCAAACACAATTTTTAAAGAGCTAGATATTATTTTCTTAGGAAAAGTGAAAGCAACAGTAATGGACTCTTGTTATTCACTTTGAAACCATTTTGATGCTGCATGGAGCAGAGGACTCACAATATTCTGAGGGGGAGAAGAGAGTGAATAAGGAAGAGATGGTGGGAAAAGGGGGTTCTTTAATAAAATCGTATCTGAATTCAGATTTTTTTGCAGGTAGTTACAAATATCTTAGAAAGTGATTTGCTAATGGACAGTCTTATAAAAAGCACAGAAGTTTTGCATGTGGACATGGAACCCCCTGAAAGACTCTACAGCTTTTGAAGTGGTAGAAAACAAGCCAGGAAAACAGGAATACAAAAACAAAGAAAACATTGGCTGGTCATAAAATTAATCATACATGTGGTTTTGTGGCTATTCTAACTTTAGGTTTAGACCCAAAAGTTTAGTAGTGGAGTCCAACTGTTCTATTTTCCCCTATAAGTTTGCCTATAATTAGGACATGCTACCACTAAATCAGGGTCAGTTCTTTGGAGTCACATTAATGGAGATTAACTAACTTCCTTAGTGAATTATTAAGAGCTAAGCAGACACATTTAGAAGGAAAATATATAACCACAGGAAAGAATACTGGGAAGAAAATGTTCATATAAATCCTTTATACTTCATAACTGACATCTGCTTAACTCCATCCCGATATCTTTCCAGGCAGGATGAATATTTCTCTAAGAATCTAAGGCTCTTTCAAGGCACAGCCTGGATGTAGCTTTTCTGAGTTTCAATTTCCCACGGCCTTTATTCTGTAGCCAGAGACTCTAACTCCCTAGCAGAGAGACTTAACTACCTGCTTATAACTTAATCAAAGAACCAGTATCCGTTTGCCTTTGGATGATGCTTCCATCCCTCCAAGTTCCTGCCAACAGCTAGTTATCCTTCTCCACTTCCCTGCTGTCAGCTCTTGCTTCCTCTCAGGCCACTGGTGCCAAAGAAATGAGAAAAAAAAGTTCCCAAGCAGCACAGTGGCTTGTAGGAAAACTGTGAACTTCTTTCCCCAGTAAGAAGAAAGGGTCGCTGTATTTGTACGTGCTTGCTTCAGGCGTCTCCCTCTGCTCTGGGCAAAATGAGTTTTGAATTTTAAAAATGTGATGACAAGGTTATGAATTAGCCTATCAACTAGATTTGAAGGCAATTGTATAAGAAGGTTCAAAAACACCTAAAAGATATTTATGCTTTAAAACAATGGCATTGAAGTTATCATACACAAGTCCCCTAGAGAGGTGTGATGCAAGGTAAACCACCACCACCACTACCCTCCATAGAGGTAAAAATCTTCTCTAAATATTTAAACCTTAAAGAGTCCACACAGCTAAGTCATTCTCTACACTTCCATAAATGTTAAAATTCTAGTAAGAGAAAGAGTTTGGTAAAGGAAAGAACACAGAAATGAAGCAACACAACCCGTAATTCAATCAGTCATGTGTTTAACTTCTGTCCTATCCAACCATTTCATTAGTTAAATGATTCCATCTGGAAACGCTCACCACTAGTATTTGTCCCTGGATGAGTAGAGTTTCTTTGTTCTCCTTTAAGCTCTATCTCCAAATACACAGACCTTGCTTTGGTCAAACCAGGTAACCCATAGTAATATGATCACAGCCCATGTTTCCTACTTTCCCCCTCCAGTTAGTGCTCGGCTTGTAATGCTTGTTTTTTGCTTCCTCAAATCCTGACCATTCTTAACAACCAGCTTAGGCATCATCTTCTATGTCGGAGACATATTTTATCTCAGTCTGAGAAAATTTTTTTTTTCTTTAGCTAGACAAATGACTTTCAACAAAAGACATATCTCCTCACTTCTCTTTATGGTTTTGCATCTGTTTTGACCAAAGTTATACAAGCAGACTGTTAGGTGAAGATTCTTTTAAAAGAAGTGACTTAAATGGTGGATGTACACTTTGTGTCTCTCCTCCTTCTGTGTGTAGAGTGTTTTGGGACTCTGATCTGGACTATGTAGGAGGGGCAGCATTTCAGTTTTGTGACTTTTACTTTATACAATGAGATATTTTGTGCATGTAGATAAATAATTAGGTGATTTTAATGCAAATATATCAAGAAACCTAAGGTTATGACAAATATCTAAATAAACTTCCATTCTTCAGGCTAGAAACTATATGTAAAACATAGAGGGAAGCTATGAAATATGCGTTTATCATAAAACACACATATTAAACAATTATTTAATTGGAAATCAACGATGTATTTTTGAATAAAAGAAATACAGCTATTCAGAAATAAATGCTATAGCCTGCCTAAAGAGTAAAGACATATCCAAGAGACTCTAACTACACTAAAAATACATTAAATTATATGAATTATGGCTCAACAGCCCCTCACAAACTGGCAGGTGAATGTATATAACAACTTTGTCAAAGTCATTCCCAAACGTCTTAAAACGTTATATAGAATTATTAAATGTGTCTTTTTTTGGAGTGGGGGGGGGTAAAGAAACTTTTAATATTCCAAATGATAGATGTCAAGACTCACGAATATCTAAATATTCATAACAGCAGACATTCTAGGCAACCATCCAGGAATACATACATATATGCTTTAATGTTATTCCTGATACTCATTTTAAAAACTTTACAGGAATAGTGAAAACACAATAAAAGGTAAAATCTACTAACTGACATGTAACTACAAATTTGGTTGCAGTTTTATGCTTTCAAATAATTTTCTGACTTTAATTTAGTCCAGTCTTCAGTTAATAAAGAATTTCTTGGAGGGCCCTTGTGGCTCAGCAGGTCAAGTATCTGGTGTTGTCACTACTGTGGATTTGGTTACAGCTGTGGCATGGGTTCAATCCCTGCCATGGGTACTTTCATGTTGCAGACATGGGCAAAAAAAATAATAATAATAATAATTTCTCATAGAAATTTTGAAAATAGGCAAAATTATGTATATACAATGGTGAAGCATGGGGTATACAAAAGACATGATGTTTAGGACTGTGTCACAATATGTAACCTCAAGCTGTGTAACTTTTTCTTATTTATAACATAGTTAGATTTTGCACTTATTAAAAATGTACTACATTCAAAGCATTATTCCAAAGGCTTAATATCATTAAACATTTTAATTCTTATAAGTGCCCCATAAAATAGGTATCATTATAATCCCCATTTTTGAGATGACGAAGGTGAGGCACCAAAAGATTAAGTAATGTGCTAAAGATCACGTAACTTAGAAATAAAGCAGTCAGGAGCAGAATCTGAGCAGACTGTCCCCAAACTTGAATTCTTAAACACTATGTTATACCACTTCAAAATGAAGCTTAAAAAAAAGAATATCAACTTTGCAGGTAGGTTGTACTAAGTGAAATTATGCATGCAAAAATGTTTTAAAAACTTTAAAAGTTTAAAGAAATGTAATATCCATAGAAAAATGATGTAGGAGTGCATACAGGAAAAAGGATATGAAGAAAAGGATGCTGTGACTTGGCTACTGGCTGAATGTTACAGAAAAGGAAGAGGAAGGAGCAACTGAAATGACTCAAGAGTTCATCCACTGGTTACTAGAAGAGAGATGATGACACTCATTTTTCAAGAGCATCACAATTTGTAGGGAGGATGATTCCAGTTTTGGATTCCGTGACTTTGAGGAGCCAACAAGAAACTACATAAAGGTCTTAGGCAAACTACAAATGTATGTTTGTAGTTTGGAACAAAGGGTTGGATTTTGAGATGTTGATTGGGGATTATCTATATAAAAGAGGTGGCCAAATTCTAAAAGTGGATGAGCTGAGAAAGAAAGAGTAGAGGAAAAATTAAAGTGGTACAGGACAACACCTGAAGAAATATGTATATCATGAGAGAAACAAGGCAAAAAGCAGATGGGGGTTCCTGTTTGCAGAGTAAGGAAGGCAAGAAGGGAAGACCTGAGGGACATCACAGGAAACCAGGCCATCAGCAGAGTTCAGGGAGTGGGTGCAGAGACCTGAAGGTCAGTGGTGGTCTTGGAAACCAGTTTCCTGACTGAGAATGGGCAGCAGGGACCTACAAGGGTTTGGGTGGAAACAGAATATGACAAAGAGGGGTTAACACACGCAACTTTAACATGACTTTATAAGTAAGTTTGGCAAAGCAAAGGGAAACAGGTAGATAGAATTCACAGGTGAGTGCCCTATTTCTCAATTTATAAAATGTGCATTTTAAAGCAATGTTTCAAAAGTCTTTGATAGCTTCTCAGACTTGTTTCCTAGTTATTTCATTATAATTATCAAAATAACTAAAACAAATGTGTATAAAAATCATGGTAAAAAGAACAGTCTTCAGTCCAATGTTTACTGTTGCTATTGTACTGTTTAGCCACATTATAAAAGGAGACATGATTGTTGTATTTAGCTATAATTAAAAAACAAAAATAATTTAAGTTTCACCATAGTATATCATCGAGTTGCAGGGGAAATATTGTTTGGCATGAAATATATTGTGATAAGGGTCAGAACACAGCACATTTTCTACTAATTATAAAAATTCTAAACTTCTGCTTTTCTTTCAGTAAGTCATAATAACTATATTTGCTTTTTCCAGTTAATCTTCTCAAGACAAAATATATGAAAATGTTCCTGATTCGTTGTATACACACAGTTACATAGATAGAACTTGATTTTAGGGAACAAAACTATTAATACAAAAGGATTTCAATATATAAAATACTTATGTGTATAATAATTACATTATATTCTTATCCAAGAAAATAAATAATTTTCATAATATGCATATAATAATATAGAGAAATTAGAACTTTTTCTAATTTAAACATGTGACCTTAAAGTCAACTGATTAAATATGAACGGATATCCTTGTCTTTTACTATAAAAATGATGGGTATCTATAGGAAGGAAAATTAGAATGTAAGTTTCAGCTCTTTATCTTAAGCTGTCTGGCCTTTGATGTTATATTTGCTCAGGCAACTCTTGCCCTCATTTAGTCAGGGGCAGCATATATTGGCAAGGGAAAAAGAAAAAAGTGAAGAAGAATAAAAGAATTAAGTTGGAAATAGGCTAGCGGTCATTGAAAACTTTTTTTTTCACTTTCAAAAATACCTGAAACTTAAATCCCCACTTTTTTAGCTACTTGAGAAATATTTTCCAAGGGAATAAGAACTCTCATCAATACCACTGTAAGGAAGAATATGAGGCCAAAGTCTTTGTTTTATTTTCCATAAAGAACATTTAGTTACGTGGAAATGGCTGAGCCAGGACTAAACTTTTACGTGTCTACTCTAAAAGTAGAATCTACATATCAAACTAGAAAACTGAAATGAGTATCCTTGAGATACTGTTTCGAGATAAACAGAATCTAGTGGGCAACATTTGAATAGAAGGCTCGGAAGTGACAATGAATAATACAGTGTTTTTCAACCTTTTTGTCAGTATTACCTTCACCTACTACTACTACTACTACTACTACTATACACACACACACTCAGTAGCATTTTTTTTTCTAATTGTTTCCACCCCATGGAATTTAAATACTACACATCTACTGACCTACTATATATCTGTTTATATATACTATGACTTCTGGAGGGTAACAGCTATTACATTATCTAGAATACAGTTCACCCTTCCTTACTGAGCAATTTTCATCCCCACTGTAGTACTATCACCCTGCTGAGAATGCATGAATAAGGCATGTTGACAAAACCAGGAAGATAGGCGTGTTGTTGAAAATATGAGCACACATACTTCTTTATGTACAGAAGATGTGTGTTGTCTAAATCAGGTAGCCAAGGAACTGTTTCGTTATACCTCTTCAAAGATGTACAAAAAGAGTGTTACCTGGTCTATATGATCACTGTCTCCTTGATTTTATTTCCATAAACTCATTTCAGGAGTTGTAGGAAAGTCTGGCTCTAAAAATATAGGGATTGACTAACAAATTTCATAAAAATAACTTTTCAACTTTGCAAGCAAAAGAACATGTTTGACTATTTTTATTTATTCTGCTAATACTTATTTGGCCTCATTTATGGAAGGGCCCATAAAAACATAGACTTTAAAAGTACCCTAATTAAAAGACAGAGAGAGAGGGAGTCCTATTAGTTCACATAACTTTCAGAAGACCTTGCTTTAATAAATAAAATGCCTTTTAAAAAGTCAATAAATGGATTTTTTGAAATGCACCAGGGTTATAAATGTTTATTTGTTCAACATGCAATAATTAAGTTCTTCTGTCATACTACTATTTTAAAGTCTCTAGCTAGGCATAAAATAAGCTGATCTTTAAAAAAATATTTCAAGTGCGCAGCATTTTTACTTTATAATGAAGAAAAAGGAAAGAAAATATGAAATGTGGAATGAACTTACTAACCACATACTATGACTGATATTTTTTGTGAAACTATATGTAATACATTGGAATAATCCAAGATAGCTGAATGCCTTCTTGTTTGTAGAAAGGTATAACTAAGGCTGGCTAGGTTGGTAGAAAGGAGAAACTATAAAAATGACTCAGTATGACAACTTCATAATAAACTTATTTACCCATCTCACCAATTTGTTATCAAGTATAATAAAAAACTAACTTATGACCTTTATATTACCATAATGTATATAAGATTATCATTTTGAAAACACATGAATTATCTAGGTTTTCAAATTTTTATTTTTATCATCTTTTCATCCCCAGTGGTCATTTCAGCACATCTTAAAATGGAGCCTCTGAACAACAGTGTTTTTTTGGGTGTTGGTAAAGCTCAAACACTCATTGTTAGTTTTCATTAAAAGCAATACATAAGGGTCTATTGGATAGTGATGTACAAAGTTGCAAAGTTGTTTCTGGGTTATTTCTTCCAATCCATAAAACTCCTGTATAAAAACTGAAAGTTGATATTTCAAAAGTTTAATAGTATAAGCTTTTTAGTTACTTTTCAATACATTTCCCAACTATGTTTCTAAAGGGCAGATAAGCACTGCATTGCAGGCTTTTCTATAATATAGCTATAAGCTGGTTCTGCTTTTAAAGTTATACTATCATTCTTTTAAATTTATATTATGCTTCTGCAGGTACAACTTACTTTAAGCAACTTAATTATATGAATATATTTTCATGAAGGATAAGTAAGGTGGTAATTCTTTGCTATATTACAGATTTCTTTAAAATAACACATTTTTCAATTGCAAATAAATTATTCATTTTACAAACTCTAAATTAAAGAAAACTTTTCTGAAAGACAGTTACTTCATAACATGAGTTATACCTATACAGTTCTTTATATTTTTAAAAACTGTTTAAATCAAGTACCTGGATAATTTTTGAATTATGAAAAAAAGGCAGAGGCTGATTCAAACTTATACATTCAAAGAAACATATCTCTTATGTGACCCACATAGGACAAAAAATAGCATTAAAAAATAATTTACCTAAGTAGTATAACAATATTTTTATCTTTATATTACATAACTTAGCTAGAATTAACATTTAACTATCTCTTTCATTTAAGGTAATAATCAGAGGGATCCTAGTATTCGTATGGCTTTGGAAAATGACAGCTTTATTTTCCTCATAATTTTCAGAAAAATCTTTTTTTTTTTTTTAAACAAAGTAAAGGATCTTGAACCCATCCACAAGGAATATATCCAATTAATTGACTGATGTGAACAGTGTGGAAAGACTTGAGACCTACAATTTTAAGCCAATTTCAAAGAACTCCAGTGGCAAAGGAACTTGCAGTACTATATTTAGTTTGAGGTGACTGCCCCCTCAAATCTATCTCACACTGGAGTTGAGTAACATATCTAAACTGTGGATCTCACAATGTCAATCTCCTGTAAAACTCTTCAATTGCTCTCTATGACCTGGCCTCTCTCGCATCATCTCTGTTCTAAATTAATTCGTCCCTCATTCTGTTTCACCTTCTTACGTTTTCATAGTTACCATGCCAGTGAAGGATACTCAATGGAGGATCAGAATAGAGAAGCGAGGGACACTTTAAACAGAAACCCTCTTCCTTGGTGGCCCACCACTTCCTCCCCTGAATATCAGTTCTTCCTTGGGGTACTCATGCTGCTCAATGCACAACTTTTTTTTTTTTTTTTTGGCCACACCTGTGGCGTATGGGAGTTCCCAGCGCCAGGGATTGAACCCCAATCACAGCAGTATCCAGAACCACAGCAGTGACAACACTGGATCTTTAATCTACTGAGCTACCACAGAACTCGATTCAATGCACACCTTGGAGGTGGCATTTATTGCCCAATACACTTATGCCTGTCCAATCTCTTCCTGGACAGTGGGCTCCTTGAGCCAGTGCCCATGTCTTCTCACTCATTAGCTAGGTCCTAGGCCAGGGCCTGATCTGGTAGCAGGTGCTGCATCACTACACAATGAAGAAAGGGACTAATAAGTCACACAAAAGGGGACTAATAAGTCATTTGTAAGATTTGCTCAAAATTTGAGAATAAGTTACTTTCTCCCTTAATTTGTTTCAACAGGTTGCCATAAATATGAAATTTGGTTTGTTATTTTCCTCTTTGATTCATCCCTGGAGGGATGGCTATAGCCAGAGATTTGCCAACATACTGACAAACTTCGCATACATTTCGGGTCATACTAATACAGTTGTCCCTTTTGTATCTCAGGATGCAGAAACCACATGTATGGAAGGCTGACTGTACTGTGCGATTTTATATAAAGGACTTGAGCTCCTCAGGGGTTCTGGTACCCACAGGGGTCCTGGAACCAATCCGCTCCCCGCTCCCATGAATGGGAATGGAACGCTGACTATATTGACTTATATGAAGTAGTGGGTTTTGGAGGCAGACAGAGCTGGGCTCAAATTCTGGCTTTTGTATTAATTTAAGTCACTTAATCTTTCAATTTCCTCAAGTGTGAAATAAAGGTAATTATCCCTGCCTCTCAGGGTTGCAACTCAGATTTAAATGAGATATTATGTGTAAAGCACTTATTGTATTGCCTTGCTCAGGGTAAATATTTAAGATGTTGTAGCTCTTTTTAGAATAGCATACTTGAAGGCTGTCAAATTAAGATAAGCCACCCAATCCCTCAAGGAAAATACATTCCCAAAGAGAAACCTATGTCTTCCTGGTAAGAAGGGAAAAAAAGAAAGATTACAGTATTTTCTAAGGAATTTAACTTCTCTATTCGTAACTGAGATTAGGGTTTATATTTCATCATTCTGCTTTGTTTGGGGGAATGAGCAGTCATGGAGTGGTAACACTCAGATAATGGTATGAAGTTTTAGAGGCAGAGAAATCCACCTTCTAAAGCCTATCTACTGTTGGCAAATTGCTCAGGAGAAAGGTTGCCACAGCAGATTATTTGTGTTTAGAGAAGTCACCCCCACATTCTAAAGGATGACAGCCATCCACACACCTCACAAGCTCTAGTGATATATGTAATCAATCACCTTTTCCATCCTATGGTTATGAGGATCTTTACAGCCTGCTTGAATAATAGTGGAAGCATCAGTCAGTTTAGTCTTTTAGCTAAAATAAACTCTCTGATCAATCCTTTCTGGAAGGAAGACCTGTTGGTTTCTTGGTAACCTTTAGAAGCCTATGAAAAAAGGCTATGACTCAGATAACAAGACCTAACTTTATACTAAAGCTAGAGAGGAGCGAATTAGTGAAGGCAAGAAATGATTTCAGAGCCTAACAATATAGCAAAAATATTGTGAAGTGTAAGGAAAACTCATTCCATGGGATGGGTGGGGAAGAATGAGACTCTTATTCATTTACTGGTATCTTATTTAGGCAGATTCCACCAATTCGATGAGGTTATCACCCAGATGGGTCTTTGGGTTTGGATCAGAGGGATTCTTGTTAAAGATGTAACTCTAAATTAGGAATTCAGGGCTAGGTATGGTATCCATTAAATATTAATTTATCTTGATTCACATGTCCTAGGATAACATCCTTCTCTTCCCTCCTTAGGAAAATTAGCAGTTTGACAGAGGATCCTGGACCTAGCTGAGTTCCTGGATTTAGAGGATTCTTTGGTGGGGTACTGAAGCTCATTAAGTGAGCCTTTGGAGTTCTTTTAAAATGCTAGGTAATAAAGCAATAAAGAAGGTTTGATGAAATTTCTATGTTTCTAAATAATGTTAAATTACACAGTTCCTCCATTCTGTAAACTCCATCATTCACAACTCAACAATGCTGATGGAGAAGTTTATATGCCATTGGTCTCCTTCCAATCCAGGGCTATGTGGGTAGTGAGTCCGTTCTGTGCATATGCACTCAAACAGACAGTATATATACAGCATGTGCGTTTGTGTCTTTGTGTGTGTAGTAGCCTAAGAGCAAAGAATTCAGAGGCTAACTTTAGAAAATTTTGTGCTCTGGAGTTCCTGTCGTGGTGCAGCGGAAACAAATCTGACTAGCAACCATGAGGTTGAGGGTTCAATCTCTGGCCCTGTTCAGTGGGTTAAGGATCCGGTGTTGCCGTGAGCTGTGGTGTAGGTAGGTCACAGATGTGGCTTGGATCTGGCGTTGCTGTGGCTCTGGCATAGGCTGGCAGCTACAGCTCCGATTAGATCCCCTAGCCTGGGAACTGCCATATGCTGTTGGTGTGGCCGTAAAAAGACAAAAGACCAAAAAAAAAGAAAAAAGAAAATCTTGTGGTCTTTTCATGGGGAATTATTTTAAGATATGGATCTACTATATTCTTTTGTTACATTAGGAAATCTGCCATGTAGCTTACAAGTTGAACGTCCTATTTTTGATTATCTGACTTTGAGGAGATATAGATGAAAAGAAAAACAAGTGTCTCTCATGTGTGTGAATTTTCTTTATGATGATATGATCATATACCTTCTCTAGGAGAAAAGCCAATGCTCTAGATGGTATATTTTTACTTAAAAATCCATTACACCTGAGGAATAATCTTCCAGTGGTTAGCCATGTCCTACAGAGAAAAACAATTTTATTTTCCCAACAAGTCTCTCTAATGAAAATAAACAACTGCACCAATAGTAATATTTAATATCTCTACTTTCTAATGCAGCTTTAGAGTAATAAACAAAATAGAGAAAAATTCTTATTTCTGGTATAAAAGGCTTAGAAGCAAAGGGCCATAGCGAAGCAGACTTTGCTTAGGTGGATAAAGATGGGGATGCTGCAGTGGGTCTTGTCCCATTGATTTAAACCTTTCTGTGGACTTTCAAAGGAAGGTCAGCTTAGCTGAACAGTAGTTTAGGAAGAGTCATTAACACCACACACAATAACACCATTGACAACCACACATACCCCAAAAGAAGAAATGTAGGGGCCACACAGGTATCCTACCCTGAGATCAAGATCCTACCCTGAATGAAGTAAGGACATATAGGTTCAATTGCTTCTTTTTTCCTTTCATCATCCAGCTTACTAGCAGACCCTTTCCTATTTGTAAAGGGTGTGGTTATTCCATTTGGCCAGTGTGAGTGGACTAGAGAAAAATGTGGATAAGTTACACAAGAAACATTGTCCAACAGGTTAAGATGAAGTTTTTCCAAGTGACTCTTCCCCTAGGTTATGATCATCCGCAAGGATCTGAAGGTTCTTTTGTGAAAATTAACCCAGCAGAAAGAATATTTCTGGTACTGACAAGGGTATATAAATCACATGGGGAGAGGGACAGGAGAGTCAATAAACTAGTCCGCATTGGTTCTGGCACAGTCTGGGTCTGTCTTCGGCGCAACTTTCATTTTTGCATTTCCTTCCAACCAGTGGATCTCTGTTGTATCTCTACAAATTAAAATCACTTGGTGAGATTTTTAAAAAGCACTAGTGCCAGAGCTTACTAATTCCGGTGCAAAAAGGTGGATAGGGCTCCGGCTTCATTCAGTATGTTAAAGCTCCCCAGGTAACGACAGAAACACTTCCTTAACTCTTAGCCCAGTGTCATACTCATGGTCAAGTTTTCATTAAATGCCAGCCAAGATTGGTTATCAGTGTGCTGTGAATCAAATCAGGGCCATTACTTTTTAAGTCTATGCCATTTAAAATAGATCCTATTTGTGCCTCTGAGCTTAACAGGGCTTTGGGCCATTTAAAACTGCTCTTATTGAGAATTTTGCAGTTTTTCACGGCTTAGTTTTATAGACATCTACTAGCAGTGTTACATTCAGTAAACTTGCCTCAACAAGCTAAGAGAAAATGCCAAAAATTAGCACTCCTACTGTTCAGCAGAGTATATTTTGTCCTCTCATAACTGCTTCAATTCCAGCACTTAGCAGGAAGACATTTAAATTTTTATTGTATTCCTATCTATCAGAAAAAAGAAGAATTTACAGGTTTGACACTAAACAATCACGGATGGAAGATTTGAAGTAGGATCACACATTTTACAATGAAGTATAATGTAGCTATCACTAAATACAGACTGACACAAAATCCATCCAACTTTCCCTGTGGCTTTAGGGAGAATGTAACATATTCATTAAAGAATGTCCCACAGAATTTCAAATGTCAAAATACAATATAATCATATTGGGAAAATCCTTCAAATTTAGTAATGGAAATTTCATAATACTGCTGAGAGAGAAAATTGCTAGTTTGTAATTATGCTTCTTTCTCTGTAGGTATCATTCATTACAGAAACTAGAATAAGAGGATGGTAATGAGATTCCTAAACAAGAAAATAATAAAAACATATGTACATGTCAGATGACCCACTTTATTAATAAAAAAGTTTACTCCATTGTCATTATTTTTGTTTGTTTATAAATAGAGGAAATAATATAAGAAAAGCAGCCAAGCCTTCTCATTTAAATTTTATCTGTTATTAAAAATACATTTGAGAATGTTTCTTACTATCAACCAGGAAAACTCAGAAGCAGCCCCACTGCTGTTTTCCCAGTTTGCTGTCATAAGTCCAAGGTCAGCTTCATGGGCCTTCACTAGCCCTTCATGGACAGCTGGACTCACCACATACCCATCATCTGTCCCAACTTCTCTTCTCTTTCTCCTACATTCTTGTACTGTGCCCTCCTCAGTTTCTGTTCTAGAACCAGAGATATTTACATCCTCTCAGAGTACTCTTTTTACTTCCAAGCCTTAAGGACTCTCTTAAAAATCCCAAAGCCCAGGCTACAGCCAAGACCAATTCAACCACAATTTCTAGTATTTTTTGAAACTTTCCAGGTCATTACAATGTGCACTTTTGAGAGTCTGTGATTTACTGATCCTCTACTTTATCAGTTATTTTTTAATACTTTCGAAATCTTTCCTGCTTTTTGATAGATGTCTGACAAAATGCTGACTCTTGATTAACCATGGCCTTCCTGAAAAAAAAAAAAAATCACACAACCAAGAGGCTGATTCAGTTTATAATCTTGATTACAAATCTCAAACCACCTAGATATCCTACTGGGGTTCTCTAGTATTTACACACCTGAAGATGTCTATTTTATAATTTCCTTTTTTTTTAATGGCCACACCCACAGTGTATGGAAGCTCCCGGGCCAGGGGCTGAATCTGATCCACAGCTGTGACCCACACCACAGCTTTGGCAATGCTGGATCCTTTAACCCACTGCACTGGACAGGAGATATTACTCACACCTCCTCAGCCGCCTGAGCCGCTGCAGTTGGAATCTTAACCCACTGTGCCACAGCAGGAACCACTACTTCCACTTTTTTCTCTAACATCTCTTACTGCTTCCACTCTGAAATGATGACCTTACGAATAATATAAAAGCTATCATGCATGACCTTCTTTGCTTTCATACAACTCCACTTAAAACCACCCTGCACTCAAATCCAGAAATTGACATGCAAACAATGAGTTTAACTTGAACGAATGAATACATGAATGAGTGAACAAATCAATGAGTCCAAATGATTCCAGATTATTTCTGACATTTCTGTTTTATGCATTAATAGCTGATGTCATGGGGAATATGTGTTTTATGATTACAACACTAGCTTTCAGTTTTCTGGACTACCGTGCTATATTATAGTAGTGAAACACTGCTAGTTTTGTTGATTCAACTCTGCCAGTTCAGTATTTTTTAAATAAGAAATTTGAATCATTTACATTTTGAGATATACCCAGAGAGTTGTACACAGCTTTAAAATTTCAAGTGGAATGAAGGTGTACTCATTTAGAAAATGTTCTTCTATAACATAGAATCCCCAAGAGGAAGAAAAAAATGACAGCTGAGAAAGCAAAGCTTCTGTTGCAAGAATAATTCCCACTATAGTTCAAAGGCTTTCTGAACAAGTGGAATATGAACATGACAGTACTGAAAATGATTCAGGTCACTCTGCATTTGAATCTCTAGCTATATATGATGAAACTACAGAAAAGGAAGTCAAATTGGAAAAAAGAGCCAAAACAATCTCCTTTGAAACAAAACCGGCAGCAAGCTCTCAATAAGATTACAGTTCTTACCAAAAAAAAAAAAAAAAAAATAGTTGTTTAAAAAGGTTTTTTTCAAGGTATTAGATAAAACACTTGATTACATGAAAATGAAAATATTTGGGGTTAACTGTCCAGTATAGCTTTCTCCTTACCAATGCTCAATCCAGGATAGGATTTCAAAGAGCTTTTCTGAAAGGCTAGAAAATGTTTCACAGAAACTGATTTGGAACTAACTCAAAGGATGACAACACTTGGGGAGTTCCTGTCATGGCTCAGTGGTTAACGAATCCAACCAGGAACCATGAGGTTGTAGGTTTGATCCCTGGCCTTGCTTAGTGGGTTAAGGATCTGGCGTTGCCATGAGCTGTGGTGTAGTGCAGGTCGCAGACGTGGCTTGGATCCTGTGTTGCTGTGGCTCTGGTGCAGGCTGGCAGCTACAGCTCTGATTTGACCCCTAGCCTGGGAACCTCCATATGCTGCAGGAGTCACCCAAGAAATGGCAAAAAGACAAAAAGACAAAAAAAAAAAAAAAAAAAAAAAAAAAAAAAAAAAAAGGGATGACAACACTTAAAGGCCATTATTTCTAAATTTAAAATTTAAAAAAAGATTAAATAATACTATTTAGTCTTTCAATTTCTGATTATATTTTCATCATTTTGTTTGGCTAGGTGATTCTTAAGATTACATTCTAGTTTGTGTGCCAATATTTTAAATCAAGAGATGTGCTGGAGTTCCCGTCGTGGCGCAGTGGTTAACGAATCCGACTAGGAACCATGAGGTTGCAGGTTCGGTCCCTGCCCTTGCTCAGTGGGTTAACGATCCAGCGTTGCTGTGAGCTGTGGTGTAGGTTGCAGATGCGGCTTGGATCCAGCGTTGCTGTGGCTCTGGCGTAGGCCGGCAGCTACAGCTCCGATTCAACCCCTAGCCTGGGAAACTCCATATGCCGTGGGAGCGGCCCAATAAATAGCAAGACAAAAAAAAAAAAAAAAAAAAGAGATGTGCTTAATGCTTATACTTTAATTTATACTTTCCTTGATATTTTAAAATATGTTTGTGTTTATATTTTAAATGAATTAAATACTTGCTTTCTTCTCTATTTGTAGAAGTCTAAGCAGTCTGTAATAAAAAAATACCATCAATGCATTCTTTTGGTATTACAGTTGACTCTTGAACAACAAGAGGATTAGTCTACAAATAATTTATGGAGTTCCCTTCATGGGTCAGTGGTTAATGAATCCGACTAGGAACCATGAGGTTGTGGGTTTGATCCCTGGCCTCATTCAGTGGGTTAAGGATCCAGCGCTGCCATGAGGTGTGGTGTAGGTTGTAGACGCAGCTCAGATCTGGCACTGCTTTGGCTGTGGTGCAGGCCGGCAGCTATAGCTCTGATTAGACACTTAGCATGGGAACCTCCATATGCTGAGGGTGCAGCCCTAGAAAAGCCAAAAAAATAAAAATACAAATAATTTATAATCTAGCCTCCATATCCTTGGTTCTGTAGATTCAACCAACTGCATACTGTGTAGTACTGTAATATTTAACAGTGAAAAATATTCACATAGAAGTGGACCCTTGCTGTTGAAACCCACATTGTTCAGGGTTCAACAGCACTGAATTAATACTGCAGTATCAGTACTGGTGTTTGTTCCCAGTACACAATTACTGGACTTAGTAGCCCTCTGCCTGCCTGGCCATACCTCTCTACAGCAGTTCCTGACAAGTCACGTGAGGAGACCCTGTGCGTATTCCCTCTGCCTCAGTAGACTGGGTTAGGAAAAGGTGGCTCTTCCAAAATAACCATACAACTACCAGAAAATGATGCAAAATACATCATTATCCTCACCTTCTCTCCTTTGAACTGCTTTAGCACTTTATCTACATACATATATAGGCATATCTAGGAGATATTGTGAGTTCAGTTCTAGAATACCTCAATAAAGTGAATATGGCAATAAAGTGAGCCACACAAATTTTTTTGGTTTCTCAGAGAATATAAAAATTGTGTTTACACTATACTATAGTCTATTAAGTGTGCAATAGCATTATGTCTAAAAACAATGTACATATCTTAAAAAAAACACTATATTGCTAAAAAATGCTAATCATCATCTGCACCTTTGGCAAGCTAGAGTAACATCAAAGCAAATTAAAACCATGATGACATATCATCAAACACCTGTCAGAATGGCTATCATAAAAAGTTTACAAATAGCAAATATTGGCAAGGATGTGGAGGAAAGAGACTCCTAGTATGCTGCTGGTAGGGATGGAAATTGGTGTAGCAACCATGGAAAACAGTATGGAGGTTCCTCAAAAAACTAAAAATAGAACTACCATGTTATCTAGCAATAGCAATCCTGGAATATATTTGAAGAAAATAAAAACATAATTCAAAAAGATAAATGCTCATAGCAGCATTGCTTATAATAGCCAACCTAAGTGTCCATCAACAAATGAATGGATAAAGAAAATGTGATACACACACACACACACACACACACACACACACACACACTATGCAATATTGTTCATCCATAGAAAAGAATGGAAATTCTGCCATTTGCAACAATGTGGATGGACCTGGAAGGTATTATGCTTAGCAAAATGTCAGGAAGAAAAAACCAAATAATCACTTTTATGTGGAATCTTAAAAAAAAAATGAGTATTAAAAAAAAACAGAAACAAACTAGTGGTTGTTAGTGAGAAAAGAGAAGGGAGAGGGGCGAGATAGAGGTAAGAGAGTAAGAGATATAAACTATTATGTATAAAATAATCTACAAGGATATATTGTACAGCACAGGGAAATATAGCCATTATTTTGTAATAATTTTAAATGGAATTTAATCTATAAAAATATTGAATCATTGTTGTACACCTGAAACTAACACAATATCACAAATCAACTATACTTTTATTTGAAAAAGATCACTGATCACAGATCACCACAACAAATATAATAATGATGAAAAAGTCTGAAATAATGTGAGAATTATCAAAATGGAAAAGAAACAGGAAGTGAGCCAATGTCCTGGAAAATGGTGCCCAAAGACTTCCTCAACCTAAGGTTGCCACAAGCCTTCGATTTCTAAAACTGTAATATTTTTTAGAAAAAAAAAAAAAAAACACAAAGCATAATAAAGTGAAGCACAGTAAAACAAGGTATGCCTGCAACATATATTCACCAAGGTCATCCTGCATATAAAACAGATGTTTTTCACTCTATATTTATTTTTAATCAACAACTGAACATTAAATAACCACTGATTATAAAATAGAATAGACATATCCACATAGATTATCAATAATCATGTCTTATTTTTCTAATCTGTATCCTCTTAGGTATATTTTAAATAGATTAAGAAATAAACCATAAAGTTATTCAACCATCAGTCAATATCAGGCCTTTCTTACTGAAGAACTCATGATGTTTTAAAGTGATTGAAAAACCACATTTTTTCATTAAACTTGCCAATCAATGAGTGATCTCTAAATTGATTTCCTCAGGCCGCAGTTTTTTCATTTATTTGAAGTTTAATATTCCTAACTGACTTTAATCTCACTCCACTGCTTCAGTCCTACTCCTTCTTAGACTTTTCCTTAGTGTGTTAAATGGCTTTCTTATTCCTTTCTATTCTAGGTTTGTCTGCCTGAAATGGCTCATAAATTCCACCAACAATCTATTCTTCGAACCCAGTTTCCTACATATTCACATGACATTCTATGTTTATTTCTTTTTTTTTTATTTCTAATTATTTTTATTTTTTCCATTATAGCTGGTTTACAGTGTTCTGTCAATTTTCTACTGTACAGCAAGGTGACCCAGTTACACATACATGTATAAATTGTTTTTTCTCACATTATCATGCTCCATCATAAGTGACTAGACATAGTTCCCAGTGCTACAGAGCAGGATATCATTGCTAATCCATTCCAAACGCAATAGTTTGCATCTATTAACCCCAAGCTCCCAATCCAACCCACTCCGTCCCCCTTCCCCTTGGCAACCACAAGGCTATTCTCTAAGTCCATGATTTGCTTTTCTGTGGAAAGTTTCATTTGCACCGTATATTATATTCCAGATATAAGTGATATCATATGGTAATTGTCTTTCTCTTTCTGACTTACTTCACTCAGTATGTGTCTCTAGTTCCATCCGTTTGCTGCAAGAGACATTATTTTGTTCTTTTATTTCTATCATTATATCTAGTGAATGTACTAGTACAGGGGTAATTGACTGCTTACTTGTCTGGATTCCCTTTTGGATTTTGAGACCTTAAGGCCAAGAACTCTTTTCCACCTGGAAATATCCACCACTTAGCAATACCTGGTACCCAGCAGATACATATAATGTCTGAAGCATGAGGGAATTTTATAAATTGTGTTAAAATACATTCTAGAATATGCTATGAATATATTAAGTGTATAGTTTAAATTGATATCATCTCAAATTCACTGACTTTTTAAACTTAAGTTGCCTTATATCATCAATTTGCCTTCTTTTTCTCTGTTTCTGTCTCTCTCTCTTTCTTGCCACTTCTCTCTCTCTCTCTTTTTGTGTGAAATAAATCTGCACAGTTATGCCAGAAAAACATATTAAGTTCTACCCAATGCTCACATACACTCATACACAAAAAACCATATACTACAAAATAAACATTAATTGATTAGTATGATATTGGCTTATCCTAGAAATGAGAATTGAGGCAACCATTAGACCTCTTCATACATGAAAGCTAAGTAAGATACATAAGCAGCAACATTCATCAGACTGCTATAAATTAAAAACAACAAAAATAATATTTACTCTTAGTGATACTACAGAAATGGCTTAATTTCTGTATAATTAACCATATAATACCACCGAGGAGAATATCATTTGATTTTAAACAAAGAACTATTACTTTTACTGAGGTTCTCAATAGGAAATGAATTAAATATTTTAAGAAATTTTTAAGCACTATGCCATCAGATAAGATTCTAAAAATGGAATTGGAACATCAGCATTTAGGACCTATATATTTAATGGACTAAATAATAATATTAAAAATAATCAGAGTAAATTTCATTTAATTTTAAATTACATTTAAATTAAAAAAAACATGATCTATGAGCTATATCCCTCAATGTGTATGTATTTTACCATTTCACCCTGAAAACAGCCTTCTGCAGCAGGCACTACTCCATTCTACCACTAAGCAAACAAAGGTACAGAGTAACTATGCATCTGACTGAGCTCACACAGCTAAGCTTACTTTCCTACCCAGATCGTTACTTAACCACTATGCTCTATCTTTTCCCTGAAAGATATTTATTAACCATACTATGGTAGCCAATCTACATATTGATTTAATAATAATTTTTATTTCTAATTTTTTCAAAGTGTAAATAGAAGAAAAGACAATCAGCTACCATCAATTTCTAGTTGTACAACATTAGGTGTGTCCCTTTTCCCTTCAGGTTGCAGTTTCAGTAAAATGGGACTGGAACATATATATACCCAGATACTTGAGTACTCTTCTAATTTTCACCCTATGTTTCTGTGCAACTAAGACAGTATTTAAAAAAAGAAAACTTTTGTGCAGATTAAGTTAGATGATGCATATGAAAATGTTCTGGAAAATACAGCATGCTCTGTAAATACAAATTTACTTTTATTAATACTTATTATAACTCATGATTAATGATATAAAATATAAAAATAATTTAGCCACCCCTGCATCCCTCTTCCATACTTAATTTTTTGATATGAGGATACAGTAGAAGAATAGGAAATATCAATCTATTTATTCGTAATCAATTAAAATAACATAGCAAATAAAAAAAAATTATAGCAAATATTCCCTTATTTTCACTGGAGTGAAAGAACATTTTGAAACTCAAGATTAGGAGTACAGAGGACAAAGAATAAATAAATAAAACAAAAACAAGTACAATAAACCTGGTATTGTAAGAAAATTCATATTGATCTTAATATTTTTTGATAAACAGAATGCCTGTCTAAATGCCTGACAAATTTAGGTAAACATATTTAAATGAAAAACTACAAAAATGTGTTGTTCTTTTCCTTTTTTATTTAACTCATTCTTTCTCTACTAGAGGGGAATAAAAATAAAATTCTAAAAAGCTAATAAGTTTTAAAATGCCTAAAACATGCGTAAACAATCAGATTGCTCCTCGGTCTTGGATTTCTTAAATCGATCTTTTTAAAAATTAATTTCTCACATGCCATTTGAAAAAAAAATAACTGCTCTAAACCACAACTAGTGATTGCATTTAATGAACTACTGCTAAAAATATTGTAAGATAATTATATATGTATATATGCATATACATATATAAATATATAAAATGTCCTTTTTCAGAAAAAAAATGTGAAATCCTTGTGATGTGCTAGATACTGTGCTAATTGCTACAAGTTCATGAAGGTATAATAGTAAGATACAGATGACTCTTATTTTCATTCAATTTTAAACTTATCAAGGCAGCCATATATTTAATAGCTTTTTAAATATAATTTTGTTCCATACAACAACAGGCAAGTATAGGGTAATGTAAAGATGTATGGTAATAAACTTGATGAAGTTTAAAGCTTTAGAAAAGCTTCCCTAAGGAAAGCCTTGGAAGGATTTGCAGATGAAGGATTTGGTCAGGTATAGTAGGAGGTATTTGAGTAGAATGATTTCAAGAGGGGAGAACAACAAAATGTACAGAGTTCAGGGTGGAAGGAGGCTGGTACATTCAATGACCTGAAAGAAGGCTAGCTTGGCTGGAGAAGAGCAATCAACGGGGAGACCCATGGGAGACCATTCATGCAAGGCTTACAGGTCAGCTGGAGGACACTGTAGCCACTGAAGCCATTAAGCAGGAGAGTGACATGATCAGAAAATGGGAAAAAAATTTTAAAGTCAGGATAGCTCAAGGGGAAAGATTAAATTTTTCATAAAACAATAATAATTTCAGAAATTATAGACATTGGATATTACCGCTTTTAAAGCTAGTAAAGAAATGCTAGATTTAGATATGATACTGAGACAAAAAAATTTTAAGTGCTATATTGAAGTTAAACATTATAAGCCATTTGAAGGACAAAAGTAAGAATAAAACTTTAAAAGATCTTCGAGTCATATATCAAAGAATAATCTTGAAATATATTTGATATCACAAATACAGTCAATTTACAGACCTTAGAGAGAGATGCTAGAAATAATTATGTTTATTTAGTTGTGTTACTATTGAAAGTTCCATGTAAAGATTTTCCAAAAGAGAACTGTAGCTTAGTTGGCCCTAGGTTGAATATATATGGCTGAGATGATATTAACATAAATGTTTCACAAAATTTATGAAGTCACTGGAGATTTGTTAATGTCTTAGCTGTCCAAAATCTGTTTTCACCCTCAGAAAATACTGGCCAAGACTCAGGAAATAGTTTTCATTATGAACTTTCATCAGATCTTTTTTATCTGAAAGTTTTCAATATTAAATTCATTAGGGTCACTAAGTCACTGTCATCTGAAGATGGTTTTTTTATACTCTGATGCTTTGTTACATGCTATGGGCTAGAACTGTCTTCAACAAAGGACAGTCTCAGGAAAAGGACTTTATCAAGTACTTTAAACTACTGATAGTCTGAACTCTTTGGTATAGGCTTCTGAGCTGACATTGCTTACATGACGTCCAGACTAAAGCAGTAAACTAAAGCCCGATTACCAGAATTCTTGGATGGAGTGGGCTTCAAGAATGACAGGACTGACAGCAAGAACTCAGAGGTCTGATTTGATTTTGTTTCTCTATGTGGAAAGTTGTTTTAATTTCCACATATATAAAGAAGCTCTTCCACTTTCTTTTCACTTTCTCTCGCTCTCTTTTTTTCTTTTTTCTTTTTGGTCTTTTTTAGGGCCACACCACGGCATATGGAAGTTCCCAGGTTAGGGGCTGAATCAGAGCTGTAGCTGTCAGCCTACACTACAGCCACAGCAACTCAGGATCCAAGCTGCGTCTGTGACCTATACCACACAGCTCATGGCAATGCCAGATTCTTAACCCACTAAGAGAGGCCGGAGATCAAACTCATATCCTCATGGATACTAGTTGGGTTCATTACCACTAAACCACAATGAGAACTCTCATTCTTCACTTTCTTTTTAATTTATATACACTGTGACAATTTGGTAAACTCTGCTTTTGTAAATGAAACAAAAACATTTAAAAATCTCACACTTTACATGGTGACAGTTATTTATGTAGGTTTATAGACACTGCCTTTTCATCAGGATTTAATTAAATAAACTGATTGCCCAACTAAGGCCTTATTGGAAAGGCCATATCTGTGAATGATGTTCACTATGTCAGGGAGGACCAGCTGCTTTTACTTATGAATACAATGCCCGCAAAGTTCACTCAGGAAGCCCAGACTGGTGCCTAGAGGACAAAGTGCCTTCTCACTGGTCATGAGGGTCACTTCCTTGGGAATAGAAAAAATTCTGGTGATCCTAAGAGGAAAGGAAGGTACTGAAAGCTACAGGTTATATAGGTGAGATCTGGTGTATGGCTTATTGGGTTTGGCTTCCTAATCTCAAATGAGCAAACAACAGAAGCTTTTAAAAGTCCAATCTGAGTTTTTTAAATAAAATTTTCCAGATAAAAATAAACTAGTCTGAAGCCTCTATGGCTTTATTGCAGAAAAATAAGTCGGCCTCCCATACATATTTCCGAGTCTTCCTAGCTCTCTCTAGCTTAAAAACTGGTGAAATTTCAAATGACAGTGGTTGATCAGACACCAACAGAGATACCAAGAGAAAATTGTATTCATTCAAGATCCTTTAGACAAAAATGGCCTTTGAATATTCACGCATCCTATTTTTAAAAACAAATATTTTTTGTCTATCATATTATCTTGTGCCTTGGTTTCCATATTTATAATACGAATATACTGGTATACAATTACCTTAAAGAAGACCAATAATATTAGCTCAATATATTATGACATAACAATTATATCCTTCTTATGTTCAGTGAACAAACACTATAATAATAAAATACATTCATAATGATTAAATTCAGAAGAATAATTCTAGGTTTTAAAAAGTTCACCTCAATTTATTTAATATTGACAACACTATTAAATAAAATACCAGCCACTAGATAAAGTTTGCATCATGTATTAGTATAACAAGAATCTTAAAGTAATTTAATTTTTACAGTTTATACATGACAGTCTTTTAAAGAAATAAAGTAACTTTCTATTTTAAACCTGAACAACCAAACCAAAATATCCCACATGATTTATGTCATGTGTAATATTTGTTAACATTTTAAACATGGATTGGATATATGTTCAACTCATACTTACCCATGAAATTGAGATAGCCTTCTCCACCAAGTGTATGAGTAATGAGTCGAATCATTTTATGAAGCTGTATTCCACGATCAATAACTGGAGTAAACGGGGTCAGGACACTCATGTTGGTATACATTTCAGCATCCATCAACCAAAACGCCAGTGTCTTATCCCCAACAAGTGCCTATAAAAATAAAAGTCACTGATATAAATGCAAAGAATAGGTACTAAGCAGTTGTGATTTATCCAAGGATAACACGTGATTACATAGAATGGGAAACAATGCAGGAGAGGTGTGTGAATTAGTATTAACATCATGTATTTTCCAATAGTCACTTTCTATGATAAAGGTGAGCTGGTGAAATTAGATCTCTTGTATCTAGTTTCTGGGTAAAAAACTCATGATAAGCTATCTGAATATTTGTTATAATAAGTGATATTTCACATTTTTTGAACTTATAATAAATGTGTATTATAATGTTGTGAATACCAATAGATTTTTTTTTCATTTTCTTTACAATGAGGCTTTTTTTTAATTGAATGAAGGATTCTTTAAATTCTAAAGTGCTTTTCAAAAGTTTCAAGAACTTGTAACTTGAACTGTTATAAGAAGAACTTTTCAAAAGTTTCACACACATGATTTCATATAACCCCATAATCTTAGGTTAAACTATTAGAATACTAATAGATTAAAAAAAAATAATTCACATACCGTGATTTTATTTGTTTTGAAAGGCTGTAAGAGTTTCTTAAAAATTATTTAGATGATATTCATTTATATGTATGTAGATGTATTTATATATAAATTTTATATGTATATATATATTTCAATGGATCCTCTTCCCCTTCAGCAGAGATGACAAATTTTTCTTAAAATGTAAAATTTGCTTTCTTATTATATTTGCCATCTAATCTAAAATTAATTTGTTTTATATGAAAATACAATGATTGAGAAATGGAGCAGGTAACATAGAAACACCCTGAGCAGCAGGAGAGGCCTCTTAACAACCTGAATTATATATGGTTAAAAACAGCTAACTAATGCAAAGTGTTCTTTATTGACAAAAAATAATATATAATGAAACATAGAGATTATAATCATAATCCTGTTATCCTATTATTGTACAATTATTGTCATTTTTAGAAAAAAAAATTTATTTACAAAACTATTTTAATCTCTAAACTATTTTCATTAGAGTGACTTTTCCTTGAAATACTCTTACAAGAAGATCTACCCTTTCTGTGAGTTATTCTGAGGGCAAAGAAAGAACTGTGAGTTATTCTGAGGGCAAAGAAAGAACTGGCTCAGAGTATGGTTCCTGCCACAAGAATTCTCAATTTGATTAGCAGGCAACTGTCATCTGTATTACTTGAGTTCAAATTTTTTTGCTTCATCAAAATAGCTTCTTTGTTCTCTGACTTATACGTAAATATCTTCAATCTAAACATACAAAATGAATGTGTACTGCTAAGGACTGAACTGTGTCCTCCAAATTTATGTCAAAGTTCTAACCCTCAGAATGACTATATTTGGAGATAAAAACTTTAAAGAGGTTTTTTTAAGGTTGTGACCTTAAAACAACCTAGGTTAAATAAGGTCACAATTCTATGTGAGAGATGCCCTTATATGAAGAGAAAGAGGCATTAGGAATGAGTTTGCACAGGAAAAAGACCACGTGAGAGCACAGAGAGAAGATGGCAAGCCTAGGAGAGAGACCTCAGGAGAAATCAAACCCGCTGACACCTTGATCTTGTACTGCAAGAAGTAAATTGCTGTTGTTTAAGTCTCCCTGTCTGCTGGGTTTCAAAATAGTAGCCCTAGCAGACTAACGCATGAACCAGTGAAATGCAGCTTCAAACTGACATATACCTTAGAGTTCCCTATAAGCTGACTTTGGAAATAAGGCTCCATTGCTAAAAAAAAAAAAAAAGTTGGAAGATATAAAAATATTTGTTAGGTTATTTGACAGTACAATTTCTTTTCTTTCTTTTTTTTTTAAATATTTTTTTTTAATTTTCCCACTGTACAGCAAGGGGGTCAGGTTATCCTTACATGTATACATTACAATTACATTTTTTCCCCCACCCTTTCTTCTGTTGCAACATGAGTATCTAAACAAAGTTCTCAATGCAACTCAGCAGGATCTCCTTGTAAATCTATTCTAAATTGTGTCTGATAACCCCAAGCTCCCGATCCCTCCCACTCCCTCCCCCTCCCATCAGGCAGCCACAAGTCTTTTCTCCAAGTCCATGATTTTCTTTTCTGAGGAGATGTTCATTTGTGCTGGATATTAGATTCCAGTTATAAGTGATATCATATGGTATTTGCCTTTGTCTTTCTGGCTCATTTCCCTCAGGATGAGATTCTCTAGTTCCATCCATGTTGCTGCAAATGGCATTATATTATCCTTTTTTTTTTTTGTTTTTATTTTCCCACTGTATAGCAAGGGGGTCAGGTTATCCTTACATGTATACATTGCAGTTACAGTTTTTTCCCCCACCCTTTCTTCTGTTGCGACATGAGTATATCATCCTTTTTTATGGCTGAGTAGTATTCCATTGTGTATATATATACCACTTCTTCCAAATCCAATCATCTATCGATGGACATTTGGGTTGTTTCCATGTCTTGGCTATTGTGAATAGTGCTGCAATGAGCATGCGGGTGCACGTGACTCTTTTAAGTAGAGTTTTGTCCGGATAGATGCCCAAGAGTGGGATTGCGGGGTCATATGGAAGTTCTATGTATAGATTTCTAAGGTATCTCCAGACTGTTCTCCATAGTGGCTGTACCAGTTTACATTCCCACCAGCAGTGCAGGAGGGTTCCCTTTTCTCCACAGCCCCTCCAGCACTTGTTATTTGTGGATTTATTAATGAGGGCCATTCTGACTGGTGTGAGGTGGTATCTCATGGTAGTTTTGATTTGCATTTCTCTTATGATCAGCGATGTTGAGCATTTTCTCATGTGTTTGTTGGCCATCTGTATATCTTCTTTGGAGAAATGTCTATTCAGGTCTTTTGCCCATTTTTCCATTGATTGATTGGTTTTTTTGCTGTTGGGTTGTATAAGTTGTTTATATATTCTAGAGATTAAGCCCTTGTCAGTTGCATCCTTTGAAACTGTTTTCTCCCATTCTGTAAGTTGTGTTTTTGTTTTCTTTTGGGTTTCCTTTGCTGTGCAAAAGCTTTTCAGTTTGGTTAGGTCCCATGGGTTTATTTTTGCTCTAATTTCTATTGCTTTGGGAGACTGACCTGAGAAAATATTCATGATGTTGATGTCAGAGAGTGTTTTGCCTATGTTTTCTTCTAGGAGAATCCAGAAATAAACCCTGACACCTATGGTCAATTAATCTTTGACAAGGGAGGCAAGAACATAAAATGGGAAAAAGAAAGTCTATTCAGCAAGCATTGCTGGGAAACCTGGACAGCTGCATGCAAAGCAATGAAACTAGAACACACCCTCACACCATGCACAAAAATAAACTCCAAATGGCTGAAAGACTTAAATATACGATAGGACACCATCAAACTCCTCGAAGAAAACATAGGCAAAACACTCTCTGACAGTACAATTTCTTAAACAATTTGTCCTTTTCACTTGCTTTGAATTGTTTAATTGTATTTTTATGTGTAATTGTGTTCATTTCTATCATCTTTGATTCTATTACAAAACTATTTTGATAACTTCTACTTAGATTTTTTGCTATGATGTATGAATTTCTCTGATTCATTAATAAATACTCATTTTTATAATTTTTATCAGATTTAAAATTCAATGTATGATTGCTTTCAGAAAGAACTAAGAAACTTGCATCTTATTTGTACATTCCTGACAATTTATAATACAAGGCATAATTACCTGGATCTTAAAAGTATGAAATAATTCCTGGTAAATCTATACAGTTTCCATACATTTTGGAAGAAAAATTATGAAATTAATCTATAAATTTCATCTTCAATTTGTCTATTCCACTCATTATTTTATTTATTCATATAAAATAAACATATATAGGGAGCTCAAAATGTACTACAGCTGCTAGAAGTTTACAGTAGAAAGATATAATTTATGCATATATTTTAATTTTCATGTTGTTATATATTTGGCAAGGAGTTCTCCCATCCATAAATTAATATTATTCATTTCTTATTCCATTACATTTTAGCTCTGATTTTTTCATGGTTTTTTTTGTTTGTTTGTTTTTAATTTTTGTCTTTTTAGGGCCACACCAGAAGCATATGGAGGTTCCCAGGCTAGGGGTCGAATTGAAACTACAGCTGCAGGCCTATACCACAGACGTAGCAACGTGGGATTCGAGCTGTGTCTGCAGCCTACACCTCAGCTCATAGCAACACTGGGCCCTTAACGTACTGAGGGAGGCCAGGGATCAAACTCATGTCCTCCCAGATACTAGTCAGGTTCGTTAACTGCTGAGCCACGACAGGAACTCCTTTCACAGGTATATATTTGATCTGTTTCACAGCCAATTTAAGTTGAAAAGAAAGTACTGCTCTGATTTAGAAAATGCAAAATTTAGATGTCTATTTCATGAGTGAGAAACTTTCTGTAAAGGCCAAATAGTACAGAATTTAGGCATTATGGGCTACTTTCTCAGTCTCAACTACTAGATTTGCCATTATGGCTCAAAAGCAGCCACAGGAGTTCTAGTTGTGGCTCAGTGGTAACAAACCAGACTGGTATCCATGAGGATGCAGGTTTGATCCTTGGCCTCACTCAGTGGGTTAAGGATCCAGTGTTGCCATGAGCTGTGGTGCAGGTCACAGATGCAGCTTGGATCCCATGTTATTGTACCTGTGCTGTACACCTAAAGCTACAGCTCCGATTCAGCTCCTAGCCTGGGAACTTCCATATGCCGTGGGTGCAGACCTAAAAAGACAGAAGGGGGAAAAAAAAAAAAAGAAAGAAAGAAAGAAAGAAAAAGCAGCCATAGACAACAGGTAAATGAATGAGCATAGATGTGTTCCAATTAATTTCACTCAACAAACAGCAGGCAGGATTTGACTCAGGGGCCTTGGTAACTGACCTCTGGTCTACTTACAGTTTTTCAGTAGTTAGAGAAGACACCTGAATTACTAGTGTTTACCTTAAATTTTCAATTTTGGCTGAAATAACAGAGAAGCTTATTGTTTGAGCTTCAATTTTCTTAATACATACACTACGAATAATTTTTAAAAGTTTTGCTGTCTTCTTTTTAATGTATAGAGAGTTCATTTTATTTTGTTTATGATGATTCACAAGGATTTAAATAACTAGCCTTTTTCTCCATTTATTTATTTTATTGTGTGACTTAGTCACAGTGCTAAGGCTAGAAATACAAAGGTAATGGAAAGAAACTGTCTCCTTAAAATGTGATGAGCACATGAAGGATAGGGAAACTGTTTTTTTCCTATACACCAAGATGAAGGCTTAGAGAGAATATATCTGCCCCAGGGCATTAGGCCTTTATAGGACCTTCCCAGGGCAAGTAGGCATTTGCAAGTATGTGGGGAAAAGTCCAAGACTGGAACAAGGTTGACCTACTCAAGAATGGATGGAAATTTTACAGTAATGAATTATAGAATGCTTGGAGTGTTGAGCAAAGAATACGGGTAGAAACTATGACATGGGCCAGGATATGAGAAGCTGTGAATGAGAAGCTTTACCCAAAAGATCTGGGTTGACGAAATTAGCTCTGCCCTTTGGAAAATACTTCAGGCTACATTACGGGATAGACTAAAACTGAGGACAGAGGTCAGGGTGATCAATCAGCAAAAGATTTCAGTGAATGAGGGGGGAAAAAAATGATGAAAGCCTGTCAAAAGGCATAAAAGAAAATCTTCAGAAGGAAACCTAAAATGGAAATTGATATTAACCTGGATTAGCACCAACATTTCTCTTGTTACAACAAAGGAAAACATGTAAGATAACACTTGCAACTGTCATTTACAATCTTTTAATTGAAGTCTGGCATGGTAAAAAAAAAAAAATGAAACTGAATTTTGATGCTGGAATTTATAGATCCACAAGATAATTTTAAAATTTTCTCAAGTGTGAGCAGTTGTCACATAAAATAGAGAACAAATTATATTAACCGTATTAGACTACAGAAATTTGTATTGAGATATGTTTACATTTAGACATGTTAATAAATTCAGACACAGAGAGAGAATGGTTTATACACGTATTTGTTTACCTGATCATGGCTCTCTGCATAAGCAATGCTCTTTTCAAGGTGGCGTCTGTTTGTGAGTGTATACACTATATTGCCCATATTCCAGTCTTCATCTTTAAATTCTTTAAGTAGCTAAATGCAAGAGAGAAAATAATTAGAATGAACCATTATCATTCTTACTGTAAATCCCAATCTGAGAGTATACATCACATCAATCCAAATTATCTGACATGCAGATAAAAGCACACCCATATAGAGAAAATATCTTTGTTAAAACTCATAGCTTTTATACAGACTGTTCAAATGGCAGTGGTGTTGTATGTGCTTGTGTTTGCTTTTGTGCATATGATCTTATCACTGCACCATTAGGATTTCTGCAAACTTTTTCCCCTATAACAACTGCTACCTCTTGATTAATGACCACAGTAAAGTATATAGTGTAGCTTTTTGTAATATTCACAAGGTAGAGAGATACTTGTTACATTTTTAGGTTTGCATAAAAAAAAAACTGTAGGAATCGTATCTTATTCCAGCCTTAAAAAATAATTAAAATAACAACTATTATTTCAAAGTGCAAAGGCTAATATCATGAAATAATTATCATCTTAACATTTTTGTCTTCATTTCACTTGCTACTCAGTCTCCACTGCAGTTTCTGCACGCCTAACACCTCTTTGATGCAAATGACCTTGCCAAAATCTCAGATTATGATTGTCTCTAGGTCAGTGATTGCTCTTTCTTCAGCAGATGCTTGCTGTACATAATGATGTTGCTGACCCGTATGCCTGCCCATGAAATGCTTTCCTTCTTAGGCTACCATTGAAAGACTCCTGATTGTTTTATTATGCCACCACTTAATGCATCCTGCAAATTCCTTCCTCCATCCATCCTATAAAAGCTGGAGCTCCTCAGAGTTAATAGCCTAAAAAGAGTCTATAATTTTACTCAACACACTCATTCTGTCTGGGCTCACTTCTCTGTCCCAAAGTGTCAATTACCTGCTGGTGGCAGAATTCTAAATTGGCCCCTGTGATTCCTACTACCTCATATATGCCTCTTGAGTAATCCTTTACCTCGAGTGTGGGAGGGACGTTTTAATAAAATGGATATCCTCAGATGAAATTGAGATGATAATTGAATAATGTTTTAAGTTGCTAAGTTTTTGGTAATTTGTTGCACTACAATAGGAAACTGATGCAGATTTTGGTGGAAGAAATGGGGTTCTGGCCTGCTCGTATCTTCCTTGGTATTTTTTTTTTCTCAGTGCAACTCAGAAGTGGTTAACCATCCCTTATAATTACAGTAGGAACCACTGGGCACCAGAGGACAGGTGGTGTTAGGCAGAATAATGGCCTAATAATAATTCCAAGTCTGTGAATATGTCACCTTACAGCAGAAAGTTGTGATGAAGTTAAGGACATTGAGATGGGAATATTATCTTGGGTTATATGGATGGTTCCAATATAATTACAGGGATTTTTCTTAAAAGAAGTCTGAGTTGTGAGAGTAAGAGAGAGAACTGAAGATGTTACCCTGCTGGCTTTGAAGATGTGGAAAGGGGCCATGAACCAAGGAATACAAGCGGCTTTTAGAAGCTAGAAAAGGCAAGAAAATAAGAGCCTCCTGAAGGAATTCATCCTTGCCAATGCCATGATCTTAGCCCAGTAAGACCCATTTTAGATTTGTGACTATATGATAATAAATTTGTTTTATTTTAAGACAACAGGTTTATGGTATTTAGACTCAGCAACAATTTGAAACTAATGTATAGATTTACAAAAATATACCCTTAATTAAGTTGTGACTATTGTATAAAAACAATTCCGTAGAAGGAGGATAGACTTTTCAATAAATCATACTACAAAGCTGGACATTTGTAAGCAAAAGAAAAATCCTGACATACTGACTATATAAAAACTAACTCAAATGGCCTTAAATACACAAGGAAAATGATAAAATATTTAATGGAACAAGTGGGTGAATCAAATAATCTTAGGTTTCACACCAAAAGAGATCTCTAAAAGGAAAAGAAAAATAAAGGTAAATTGAATTTCCTCAAATTTAAAAGAAACAAGGAACTTTTGCTTTGTGTACGTTCACAGGAGGAGGATGAAAAGACAAGCCACAAAATGGGAGAAAGCATTTGTCAACCAAATATCCAAGGAGAGTTGAATCTAGAATATTTAAAGAACCCTTAAAACTCTGTAGTAAATAAATGATCCACTTAGAAATTGTCAAAGGACATTAATAGATACTTTACCAAAAAGGATATATAGAAGGCATATAGGCACACAAAAAGATGTTCATCATCACAAGCTATGAAGGAAAGGCAAATTAAACCCACAGTGGGATACTTCTATGAGAAAATATAGAAACTGTATCTTTCCAAAGTTGCTAATGGGAATGTAAAACAGTACAGCTCACCTAAAAAAATAGTTTGGCAGTTTCTTAACAAATTAACATCCAACTACTATATGACCCAGAAATTGTACTTTTGAGTATTTATCCCAGAGTAATGAAATTTATGGTCATACAAAAATATGGTCATACAAAAACAATCTGTAAACAAATGTTTATAGCAGCTTTATTATAAGAGCCAAAACCTAAAAACAATCTACATATCTTTTAATGGATGAGTGATTAAACAAACTCTGGTACATCCATGCCATGGAATACCATTCAGTAATGAAAAGTAATACACTACTGATACATGCAACAATCTGGATGATTCACCAGAGAATTCAACTGAGTGAAAAATGGCAATCCCAAAAGGTTACATACTACATGATTCCATTCTTGAAATGAAAAAATTATAGAAATTGATATCAGATTAGTAATTGCCACCATTGCATGGTTAAGAAGTGACAGGTGGAAGACAAAATGGGTGTTGTTACAGAGGCAACATATGGGAAATTTACGGTAGTGCAAGTGTTTTATATCTTGATATTGTTCATGTCACTATCCTGGTTATGATACTGTACTATAGCTTTGCAAGATGTTACCACTGGCAAGATGTTACCAATGAGAAATACTGGTTAAGAATACCCAATGATTGGATTAGGAAGATGTATGTATACACAATGGAATACTACTCAGCCATACAGAAGAACAAAATAATGCCATTTGCAGTAACATGGATGGAACTAGAGAATCTTATCCTGAATGAAGTAACTCAGAAAGAGAAAGAAAAATACCATATGATATCACTTATATCTAGAATCTAATACATGGCACAAAGGCAACTTTCCAAAGAAAAGAAAATCATGGACTTGGAGAATAGACTTGTGGTTGCCAAGTGGGGAGGGGAAGGAGTGGGAGGGACTGGGAGCTTGGGGTAAATAGATGCAGAATGTAGACTTTGGGATGGATTAGCAATGGGATCCTGCTGTGTAGCACTGGGAACTCTGTCTAGTCACTTATGATGGAACACTTAATGTGAGAAAAAAGAATGTATACATGTATGTGTAACTGGGTCACCATGCTGTACAGTAGAAAAAATATATATAATAAAAAAAAAAAAAAAGAGTACACCAGATCTCACTGTATTATTTCTTACAACTGCAAGGAAATCTATAATTATCTTACTATAAAAAGTATAATTAAAAAACTATACATAATGGAAAATGCCAGATGCTCAATAAATATTTGGTGGAATAGATAAATAAATGAGTTCAATTAAATACAAATATTACCTTTACATGAATACTTCAGGTACTAGATAATAAAAATGATTGAATAAAATGAAATATACAACAAATTGCCATTTTTTAGGCAAATACTTGTTCAATAAGTGATTAAACTAATATGATATTCCTAACTACTGATTTTGAACTCTACGAGTAGAAAATGGTAAATAATATGCTTTTGAGAAACAAAAGCATGAATGAAATCTAGCATTCTCATCTAACTCATACCCTATGAGTAGATAAATGCATGCTACAAGCAATCTGAGTACAGTTGTCATTTGTATTAACACTCTTCTGTATTTTACTGACATTAAGTAATTTAATCATTTATGGAATTTTTACAAAATTATTCTTAAATCCAAAAATTAGAGAGGATAACCACTCAGTTATTTTTTAAAATATATTAACTCTCTCTTGTTTTATTAACTAAGGGTCCCACTTTAGTGATGCAAAAAGGTTTTTAAATAATTACATAAAATAGAAGAAGACATACGCCTTCAGAGGATTTACTATCTACAAAGACAAGATGGTCATATCCAAAACAGAGGACAATAAATTTTTCTCTATCTGTATTATGTACTGCCTCATATAGTGTCTTGAGCATACAAGGTACTAAAATGTTTAGTAAGTTAAATTAAAAAAAAAAACTGCCATTATTATTCAGAGAAGGAAATAGCCTACTGTGAGTTATAATTGACTGGGAAAAAATTTAGGTTGATGCAGACCTTGAGATATTATTGAATCTGCACAGAGACTGGTGAAGGTTTTTCAGTAGGAGGTTAAAAAAGTAATACTTGTCACTTGTGAGGGAAAAAAGTCAGTGTGGAAGATCAGAAATAGTAAAAGACAGTGAGTGGATAAAGAACCTTCAACCAAGGTGAGAAACTTAAAGACCACAGAATTTTATAAGTAACAAATACAAAGCAACTTTCCCAGGTATTAAAGTTAGAACATACATCTGTTTGTTACTTTGATTTCTAAGTCTAATCGCCTGTATATAAAACACTTGTTTTTTGACCTGAAAATGTTTAAGAAATCATTATAAATGGAGAAACGGAAGTTGTGTTGGTAGAGGTTTAATGTCACAGCTGTGCACTGCACAAACTGCCTGGGGGTACAGCGAAGACAATTAAGAGATGATTACAATAACCACTTCCTTCAGAGGATGCTTCATGGTTTTCCTAAGCAAAGTTAAGCTCTTCTGCCATTGTGATCTCATGGCACAGGTCCAGAATCTGGCTGAAAGGGCTAATCACACAACTTTATTATTTGATACATATCTGACTCCCTACACATATTCGTCCTATGATTACAGACTTGGTCACTCAAAAATATTTCATTATCAAATCTAAGTCTATAAAACAACTTTCGTCTTTAAGGCATACATAAAAGGAAATAAAATGTAATCCAAACTACTTTAACTGCCGTTAAATTTAATAAAATTGGATTAGAAATAATACGTAAGGTGTGAAGTACAATTATTCCTAGTGCCAGGCCCAGAGTAAGGACTTTTAAATGCTAAAAGAAGGAATGGAAGAATCCAAATTTGTTGAGAAAAAAAAAAATACTATGAAGCAAGTACTAGGAATTAAGGAGTGACTCCTGCATTAATTGATGATATACAGGCAGAAATGGATGGTTTGATGAAATTTAACATGTTTTAAATATAGAACACTGAGTTTCATATAATTGCATTGATACTGCAAAATTCCACTTACACAGCTAACATTATATCAATCATATTTTCTTCTTGCCTGCATAATGCAAGTGTGAATACTTTAAATTAGAACTTTTAGAAGTTTAAGAAGCACCTTATTAAAAAGCACAAGAATCAACACACTGAGAGAATTTAACACCTCAATTATAATATCTGTAACTAATGATCACAACTAAGAAATAAAGCAAAGAAACAGTACATAAAACAACATAATACACAGTATTCACAGAAAAAAAAAATTACAAAAATTCTAACCTGGATCCATTTATCTGGAATTGCCATGGCTAATCGATAGTCAAAGCCACTCCCTCCCTGGGAAATAGGAGAACACAGAGTTGGCATTCCTGATACATCCTAAAATAAAGAGCATAAGCATTATCAGTTCATACTGCTCACATTTTTACTAAATATTATCCTGACAGTAAAAATCCAGGCCAACAAATGCAAACAATAAATAGGGGCATCTGTTTTTAGAATGTTTCGGTAACATAATTGTCAAATTAGATAAAATTGTGATAGCATATCTCACTTCTCAATAAGATTTTGGATAATGCTTTGCATTGCAGGAAGACTCTGATCTCATGACACTATTTTCTTTTCGCTTTTTCCTTAGTATCACATAAAGAATACAAAATAGTGAAAGCATTATTGCTGAAACATCATTTCTTACACTTATTTTTGAGCTACTGTAGGACTATTTTTTATTAGGTATTGCCTTCATCAAACTTAACAATATATGTGCGATGTAACTATTATCCTTGCCCTCTCCATATACAGCACTGACATAGAGTGTATTTTGTGAGCGCTTAGCTTCAGATGAAATGGGAAGTAGAGTTAGCACACTGAGAGTGAAGCAATAAGATGGCTTTCACTATAGTCAGTTACACTTGGAAAGGGTCTCTGAGGTTATCTAGTGGATGCTCTTCATTTAAAAGATACAGCAACCAAGGCTTATTGAGGTGAAGGGATCACTAAAGACATGTTTCTCAATGGTAGAGCGAGGACTCAGATGTTCGGCCTTTTGACAGTATCTTCCTACAATCATGCCACCACCAGATTATTGGTAATCAAATAAACCATCAAACAGATAAATAAAAAAAATGTATAAGGGCCCAATGTAACAAAATACATTATTGTAACAATTGTAAAATATGAGTCAAGTAGTAGCAAGTCTAACCAGCAATTCTAACTCCACACTATCTTTCAAAGAAATTATTTTCTCTTGCTCCATTTCCACAGGCACGATCTTATTTAATCTACAGTTCTACTTGCTTAGATCATTATGTTTCCAAATGAAATTCTCCATCTCATTTCTTGTCACACTAATTGCTGTTGATAAGTCTGCTCCTATCACTGCCTGTCAATACCTTTCAATAGCCAAAAACATAAAACTCAAATTCAGCTTAAGATGCAATTCGACAATTATAATTTAAGCATCAACAATATAGTTTACTATTTGACTATCTGCTTCCTTACTCGTGGTTAGAATTTGAGATCCATGGGGCAGGACTTCTGTGTTGTTGTGGTGGTGGGTTACTGACATATGCCAAGAATCTAGGACAGTAGATGAGTACCTGGCACAAAGCAGTAACTCAACAGATGTTTGCTGAGTGAAGGAATGAAGGTGCTGTCAAAGGTTTAAAGATAAATAAGACACAATACTTGAGCTGCAAGATTCATAAACTGGGGCCTAAATAAACACACACATACACTTATCGTGAAATGACAATGAACGTGATGTGGCTGTGTTGTCATAATTGTTAGCTGAAGTACACAGAAAGTGCTATGAAAAGATTTATATCTTTCCATCATTATTTCTACTATTTCATTTCAAATATTAAATTTATCAGCCACTTTGAAATATTTACTCTTCCCTGTGATTGTCAAAGCTTCTCCATGTGTGTCATTGACCAAATTCTCCTTGGATTATTATCTTTACTTCCTATAGCGACTATCACATTCTCTGAGCTCTCTGAGAGTTCACTGCTTCTTTCTCCACAGCACCATCCCCAAACTCTTCCCATAGAAGAGCTGAACAAAAAGAAATATATGACCTCTCTGGGCCTCCAAACTAATTTATTGTTTTCTAATGGAAGAGGGATACAGTTAAGTATAGTACATGGTAGAATACATCCATAAGAAAATATATGTTAATAATGTTTCATTTCTACATACATCTTTATAGTTTATAAAAACAAAAAAAAGATGAATTAAAAACAGTTAAAAGGGATGAATGGTTAACAGAGAAGGAACCATTTTAAAAGACATTGTATTTATCAAAATATGTCACATTTTCACAAATATGATAGGTATTCAGTTCCATTCCTTATAAACATTGGCTGAATATGTATTAAATACAGACACCTGTGTTTGAAACTGTAATTACAGACACAATGTCTTCCTTTCCAGAAGAGTTTTCTTAAGACCCAGTTTTCATAAAACTGGTGACAAGATGGCATTAAAGATCAACATAATTTTTCTCAAGAAAACATTAGGGTATCTATATCTGGTCTACAGGTAATTTTAGAAAATAGCTTGATGGAAAATAGAATCTGCTAAGAAAAATATTTAGACACCAATTGGTTTTAACTCCTAAATCTGAATCCTAGAAGGCTGCCCCATTAATGCATGAGATATCTGTAGCTCCATTTTGAAAGTGAAGAGTTAATGACTATTATTTTAACATTTTAAAGGAAAAAAATAAGTAAATGGAATGGTCATTAAAATGATGTTGACATTTACCAACATAGCATATTAAAGTGATCACATATGTTTCAAATAAAACTATATCTATAGATCACTTATGACTATTCCAGCAGGGGGGAGCTTTAGTCAAAAAATATTTTAAATTAATATAGCAAATATAATCATGTGGTATGGTAGATACATTCAAGGAAAAAAGGCTTCAATTTTAATAACTGTCATAAATGAATTCAAATTTCTACTACAGGACTTTATATGACATTGCATTACTTATTTGTTACACTACTTTCTTAAAAAAAAGTTCATGAGGATCAATTCCACATTTTGAAGAGACTCCCACTAGACAGAAAAGTGATGTATTGAAATTGAAGTAGTTTTCAATTTAAGTAGAATAAATTGAAGACACATCTTATTTTAAAAAAATCTAAAACCAAGTACTATAAAGTAGGCTAAAGTCTCAAAGTTTCATTGGTAGAAACGCTGATAATCAGACAAGAGCTCCCTAGATGATGAAACTACTTTACTTGAAATGAACGGAAAGATCAATGTAACAATTTTAAGTTTCATGTATTAAATAATTGCTTCTTTTTCTTCAGTACCATTTTTGATCTGTGCTGTCATTAATTGTTTGCAGTAATTTGTCATAATGTAATGTCTCTGCTTCAAATTGACATAAATATAACTGACAAACTAATTAACTTTTTTGATGTGGGACAGATAAAATTATATAAAAGATAAAAGTTTAAAATATACTCTGATTGATATTAAAAAATATTCAGCACATAAAGTTTAGTGTAAATATTAGAAAGCCTTATAAATTATGACCAAGTGAAGGCATAGAAATTTTGAAACAATACAGAGTATCAAAATGGTATTTTAATCGAGTTTTTTTTCATTATAAATGAAAATTTACTCTAGGAATTTAGGATCCATTGCTCTATCCCTAGAAGATATTTAGAAAGTGAAAGGCCTAAATAGAGTAACTGTTCTCAATCCAAAGATAAACTAGCAAATCATATCACTCAGTTTGAGATTCAGAGTTTGAGAAATGATGCTTGAGGAAAAAGGCTATACAAATAATATATATTACAGGAAGGAGACTGTCACTGCCACATTTCATTCCAGTGAACTAAATGCCAATGATGTGAAAACATACCTTAACTCTGACTCTTTGTAGTCTTAATATTTTTATATGCCAACCACTATGCTTTGTATAGAACAGTTTAACACACTAAATTCAATTTTAATAATAATTCCTAGTTAGAGGACTCACAAAACCAGAGGGATTTTAGTACTAAATCTAAATTAGCATAAGCATTTAACAAACTTCCTAATTTATCACATTTATCACCAAGAGGGGAATTGTCAATTATGCATATACCAAATTATATCATTACAGTGCAGCTTTGGGACAGTTAATCATGAACCTTCAATAATCATGAATAACTAGTGAACATTTGGCAATCCGAGAGCAATAACATAAACAAGAAAGGTAATCGCATCAAAACAAGAGAGATTTCAGAGAAGCTCGAAGGCAGTGATCCATGCCATCTCTAATGATTAAACCAGAAAAGAAAAAAAAAAAAATAGACAGGCACATATTAATATTCAATTCTTTTCTGTGCTAAAGGTCTTATGGCCATAGGACCTGTCTACTGATTAGATTATTTTACTTTCTAACCACTGGCATTTTCTTTTTTTTAACAATGGAATAATGACAAGTAATTAGTGTACACTATCTCCTAATAGGAAAACAGTGAATCCTAAATAACGTGCCACCCCATACAAGGTAGTTGCACTGTAGTCAGGGTGTGATTTCACTTATGCAATTATTGACAACACGGAGGGTGTTCAAATATTGTATGCAGACAAATTGTTCTATCTAAATTAAAAGGAGTCAGAGAGTAGAGATCATTATGGCTTTACCTCAGCTATTGTTATAGAATCTGGATACAGCGTGTGAATCAAATGATTTGCCAACATGAGATAAGTCAAAGCTTCCTCATCTACATGTAATCCAAAATACTCATGATAATCACCTGAAAAGGATTGACCTGGAGAACAGAAAATAAATATGGATGCATTATGTTAGCATGCAAGTCTTAACTCTGCACAACTGGCAACCCCACCAATTAGTTGGTTGATATGTTCTAGTCATAGCAAAGTGTAATGAGCCCCCATACCACATAATGTTATCAGCAACTACATGATTTAACTTAGAAAAGGACTCCATAACTACACTCAAAGTTCAGACATCCCACAATTCTATTTTTGTCTTACAAAAGCAAACAGAAACACTTGGATTTAAAACTTTAATTTGAGGAGTTCCTGTTGTGCAGCGGAAACGAATCTGACTAGGAACCATAAGGTTGCAGGTCCGATTACTGGCCTCACTCAGTTTGTTAAGGGTCCCGCATTGCCATGAGCTGTGGTGTAGGTGGCAAAAGCAGCTCAGATCCTGCGTTGTTGTGGCTGTGGTGTAAGCAGGCAGCTGTAGGTCCGATTCAACCCCTAGCCTGGGACCCTCCATATGCCGTGGCTGCGGTCCTAAAAATTAATAGATAGATAAATAAAACTTTAATTTGAACTGAATTTTACAGCAGAAAAATTAAGTAAAATGAAATCAAAGAGATTTATAAATTTTAACTCTTAGATATATTTTTAACACATTAGATGTTAATATTAGCTAGCTCCTATTTGATCCCTCTGAAGAAAAGCAAATATAAAAATCATGTTTATATTTTTTAAATATGGCCCCAATTTATGCAGTATGAATGTCCTATGATGACAAGACAGTTTAATATCTCTCAACATCTTTCTACCTCATCTTCCCCCACCTCCTGACTTATTTCCCTTATTGATTTTTATTCCTTCAATTCTTTACTCTTATTTTTAATTAAACCTAGTTAGTGCTCAATGCCTGCCTCCCCCTCCATTTCCTATATCTAAGTTCTTTATTTTGATTCCTTTTTTTTTCTCAGCTTGTTGGGTTCCGTCACTGAAAGATATTTTCAAGTATAATTATGGGAGTTTTATTCCTCAAGTTCTTTCAAATTCATCCCTCGATGGCAATCCAAATATCAAATTCTCAAGTTACACTTTGTTTTTTAACAATTTTGTAGATGTTTCTGTGGCAACAGAACAGTATGAGCCCAGCCATTTTTTTTTCATCCAAGTAGATAAATTGCTATTTCTTATTAGGAGTTATCTGATGAATTTCTCTTTATCACTGAATTTTCTAAATTAAACACCATGGCTTAATGTTAATTGTTATCTCATTTTTTTCTGATACATTATGTATTCTTTTGCTGTTCAGTTTCAATGTTTTCTTCCTCATCTCAAAGTGGAAAAATATGTTAAGTAACTCAGAATGTTTTTCTTTACCATTTCTTGGACTTTCTACCCATAAAAAGCATATCCTGTATTTATGGACTTCAGTTCATTTCCCCAACTCCTCAACTCCTTGGAAAATGCTGAGCCTTCAGCAGAAGGAGGTCCTACAGGGGCATATGAGATGTTTTGATCTAGGAGAAGATCTTTCCTTAATTTTGTCATGCTTGCCTTTTACATACCCTAATTCAGCTTCTCTACAAAGCAGAATAGATCAGTGAAACCTGTCATGTTTTATAGATCAAACTTCTTCTCTAGGACCATTTCATGGGGGCGGCACCATGATTAAGAGCAATAACAGCACACTTTGAATATAGCATCTTTCCTTGGCAGCATTTTTTAAGATTTACAGTCTGAACTCCCTTTTTTTGGATTGGTTGTTACCAGCAAATATTTGGTCATTAAAAAAAAAAAATTGTTCTCCATGTTATCTATTATTGAAGGATTAGGAGTCTGTGATCCAACTTTTTTGTACAACTTTTAAACTCAAGTTCTCTAATCCATATTTTTATTCACAAATTAATTTCAATTTAACAGCATATATATTCAAAAAACCATATTTTCTTCAATGTTTAATATGCAAACCCATACATTCACAAATGTTCTCATTTATTATTTTTGTTATTTATTTTTCATTACAATTGCTGCCATGTTCACATCCTGAGGGTGCTACATGAAATGGTATCCTTAAAATATTTTAAGAAGAATGCTACATGTTAAAGATAGCATATTGTTAAGTAGATATATTTCAAAGAAAATAATTATTTTTAATTCACTTGTAAAATATATTTGTACTTGGAGTTCCCTTCATGGCTCAGCGGAAATGAACTCCACTCGTATCCATGAGGACACAGGTTCGATCCCTGGCCTTGCTCAATGGGTTAAGGATCCAGCATTGCCATGAGCTGTGGTATAGGTTACAGATGTGGTTCAGATCCCACACTGCTGTGGCTGTGGCTTAGGCTGGCAGCTATAGCTCCAATTCAACTCCTAGCTTGAAACCTCCATATGCTTTGGCTACAGCCCTAAAAAGACCAAAAAAAAAAAAAAAAAAAAAATTGTATCCAATTTCTTGCCAAAAAGGGATCAGAAGTGATTAGAAAAAAGTTATACACAATGGAACTAATACAAAGCAAGCCAACAATAATGGTTATTGCAACGACGTAACTGAACCCCAAGCCTGGTTGTAATCTCCAAGTAAAAAATAAAACTATTAGTTAAATGTGTAATGTATCAGGTTACCTACCTATTCCATGATGATAATAGAGCATGGATGTAACACCATCAAAACGGAATCCATCAAAGCCATATTCTTCTAACCACCACCTTATGTTTGATAGAAGAAATCTTAAAACTTCCCAGCTAAAATATTAGAGGAATATATTTTTAAGCACAATGTATATATAGTGTTTTCTCTAATTATTATATAACCTTTGCTAAGAGTAGTAATTAAAACCAAAATCTCTATCTCAGGAATCATGATGTTCAAAGAAATATATGAACTCCAGAAAGCTACTAACATTTACTTTATTTGTTTGATGAAGTTCATTCTAAAATAAAAATCTGTCAAATTTCTTTAGCTGCAAAATCACTCCATATCTGAGAAAAACTAGGAAAAAAAAAATGTGTCAGTCTGATCCAAAGTGCAGGGACTCTGTTTTTGTTCAAGGCTCTGTCTTTAGCAAATACACAGTGATTACTACATAGTAAGTCATTACCAGAAAAAAAAAAAAGAGTCTGTTATTTAACTCTGAGTTTTCACCAAGATTTTTCATGTAATATAACCACAGTTACATAGTTTTTCCTTTTAGAAAATATAATTTCATTATCAGTAGACAACTGACCTCAGCCTTCAGTGTTTATCTGTGTAAAATATTTACTCTATAATTTCAAACAGATATACTTCAGAATAAAAAGGAAAAAGAAAAGAGAAAAAAAAGGCTTTTTAAATCAACCATGTGATAAGCAAAACTACATTTACTAGACTTGTTGTGTGAGGGTAAAAGAGAGCTAATTACTAGGAAACATATGTTTAACAAAGTAAAAAAGTTCTACCAGTGAAAGAGTCCTATATCCATAAAAACAGAAAGAAAACAAAGAACTGTTATAACTCAATTAAAAACACCACATGAAACAAGTCCATTTCGGACAACTGAAAAGAAGGCATCATCAATTAGTATTTTCTTTAGTCATACAGTTATGGTTGAGTTCTCTACCTCATTATATCTGTGGTTTTAAGACTTTAATACCTCATCAAGTTTAATGAAAAAGCAGTAATAGTGTACACAATTTCTTAAACCATTTGAAATTTTTTTTAACTTTCCTTACATTAAAGAATAAGCAGACATAAGTGGAGATTAAGTCATCACAATCAACTATAGAATTGTAAATCTAAACTTCGGGGAAAGATGAGTGTTGCTGGTAATTAACTTCAAATAAGTTATTTTGATTTTTGAAAACTTACTGAAAGTTAAAAAAAAAAAAGTTAGTAAAAGAAAACAGAAATTCAAGGAATCCAGTAGACAGGAAAGGGAGCCAGGAGGTTCTAGATTGTTAGGTCCAAGCCATGATGAAATTGTGAAGTTTGCTAATGTTTCTATTAATACATTTTTATTTAGGATTTAAAGAAAAAAATCTATTTAATAAAAATAAATGAATAGATCAAAACTACTCCATTTTGTGTAGGGATTTTTAATATATATACTTTTTAAAAGTATTTTAAAGTTAAACTTCATTTTTAGAGCAGTTTTGGGTTTACTACAAAATTGAAAGGAAGTATTTTTTACTTCTTTTAACAAGGTTGCTATATGAGTATTTCAGAAAGAATATATGAATACATTTGAATCAATAACCCTTTCTAAACAATATTTTGAAAAGGACAAAATTTTCTAATCTGTTCATTTGATTGGTCATGTATATTTTACTTCTGAAAGGTAAACTGAAAGTTATTTTAACCAAAAATACCACAGAGTAGGAATAAAACCTGTTTAAATACTAAATATCTTGGTTGGTGAAAAAGGTATGAATATGTAAACTAGTGACCACAAACTGTCCATGGGTCTGAGCTGATATGCACTGTTTTGTTTACCTTGCAAAGGGCAGATGACCCTTTAACAAACATGGGTTCAAACTGCCCAGGTTGACTAATATTTTTTAAAATACTAAATTATCCCTACATATTCTTGGATGTTGCATCCTTGGATACAGAGGGCCACCATATTCATAGGACTACGTCATTTTATATAAGGGACTTGGGCATCTGCAGATTTTGGTATATGGTGAAGCTCCTGGAACCAATCCCCTGAAGATTTGAGGGACAACTGTACTTGAAATTCTCCAGTTTGAATTTCTAAAGATGGAACATGTACTTTCTGGCCCCTCCCAGTCCCTGACACTCATCATTCTTATATCAACCCCTCTGACTCATTTACATTACCAGCCTGGGCTGGTGGACATTTGCTGTCAATTTCTAACATAAATGTCACGGACTACACGTTTTCCCAGGTAGATACATTCAAATGTGAAAACTGCATCTTAATATCTACAAAAATAAAAGAAGAAAAAAGGCAATGATATTGCTATTCAATGAAAAGCAGAAAAGGAGGTGATGTGAATTTAATAATTAAAAAGAAAAGCACTGGGAGTTCCCTTCATGGCTCAGTGGTTAATGAACCCGACTAGGGTCCATTAGGATGTGGGTTCGATCCCTGGCCTCACTCAGTGGGTTAAGGATCTGGCATTGTTGTGAGGTGTGGTGTAGGTTGCAGACATGGCTCGGATCCCACATTGCTGTGGCTGTGGTGTAGGCCAACAGCTGTAGCATGGATTTGTCCCCTGGCCAGGGAACTTCCATATGCCATCGGTGCAGCCCTAAAAAGCAAAAAAAAAAAAAAAAAAAAAAAAAAAAAAAAAAAAAAAAAAAGAAAGAAAGTATTTCCCAATGTCACATTGTTGATTAAGGGCAGAGTTACTAAACGTCCCACTGATTGCTGTTACCATGGTATTTGATCTATCCTCTTCCTGACCAAAAGGAGTTTTACAACTGCACTTAACATTCTAGGCTGTAACTATACGAGTATACAGATTCTTGGTATGAATAAACAGAAAAAGAATTTCCTGTGATAATCAAAAAAGAAACAATAATGAAAATGGAGCATCTAAATAAAAAGTTCAAAGGGGTAAAAAAAAAAAAATACTAAGTTCTACTCTTTGTTTTTTTTTTTTTTTGCTTTTTAGGGCCTCAGCTGTGGCATATGGAGGTTCCCAGGCTAGGAGTCTAATCAAAGCTACAGCTGCCAGCCTACGCTAAAGCCACAGCAATGCCAGATCCGAGCTGCATCTGTGACCTACACCACAGCTCACGGCAACGCAGGATCCTTAACCCACTGAACAAGGCCAGGGAATGAACCTGTAACCTCATGGTTCCTAGTTGGATTTGTTTTGCTGTGCCATGACAGGAACTCCCTAACTTCTATTCTTTGCACTTCTAAAATACTCTGAGGAGTTCCTGTCGTGGCGCAGTGGTTAACGAATCTGACTAGGAACCACGAGGTTGCGGGTTTGGTCCCTGCCCTTGCTCAGTGGGTTAACGATCCAGCGTTGCTGTAAGCTGTGGTGTAGGTTGCAGACGTGGCTCGGATCCCGCGTTGCTGTGGCTCTGGCGTAGGCCGGTGGCTGCAGCTCCAATTCATCCCCTAGCCTGGGAACCTCCACATGCTACGGGAGCGGCCCAAGAAATAGCAAAAAAAAATTAATAATAAATAAAAAAAAATAATAAATAAAATAAAATAAAGTACTCTGAACCTGGAGTTCCCGTGTGGTGCAGCAGACATGAATCTGACTAGGAATCACGAGGTTGTGGGTTCAATCCATGGCCTTGCTCAGTGGGCTAAAGATCCAGCATTGCCGTGAGCTGTGTTCTCACTGTGGCGTAGGCTGGCAGCTGTAGCTCTGATTGGATCCCTAGCCGGGTAACCTCCATATGCATCAGGTGTGGCCCTAAAAATAAAAAATAAAAAAATGCTCTGAACCTGACACAATGTATAAACAACATCAAAATCCTAAAAAAAAAATACAAGATTAAACTGATAGAAATAAATCAAATTTTACTGCTTTAAAAATAATTTATTTTATGAATATATAAATCATTAATAAAACATAAAATAGATGTGTTGTCTATAGTGACAAAAAAGAAAAGAGATATAGTTGAATAATAGGATTTGAACTGCATGGGTCCACTAAAATGTGGATTTTTTTTGATAAATATAATATCTGTATTTTGATTTTACAGATCTTTAACAAAGTGTGTGGGAGAGTTTGTGTTCACAATATGTGTAATCAAAAGAACTATGAATCTCCTGACTCAAATCCAAACTGTTTCCGCTTGGTGGCCCTGAGTGAGTCATTTATCAATTCCTTTGTTTTTGAAGGATAGAGTATCATGTTGATTTTAACGGTGCACGAGTAGGTGTGCCTAAACCCCAAGTTGTTAAAAAATAAATTGTACACAGATTTTACAGGAGAGTAAATTATCCATACAGTGAAAATAGTAATGAAACAAAAGTTAGAGCATCTTGTCTTTTTTTTTTTTTTTTTAACAAAATCTCGGGAAATATATTCAGGAAAAAAAAATCAGATCTAAAATTTTAAAGTTAGTAGCAGTAAATGGAAAGCAACAGTTAAAAGCATTAATTCCCTGGTTATACATATTTTCTAAAACTAGATAATTAAATGTGTTAGGTTAAAAAATAAAAAAACAAAAAACCCTGATCCTTATAAGGGTAACATTTTATAAATAATTAACCTTTGTTGTTCAAGAAAAAAAATAAACTGCCAGTGCAGGAAACAGGGGGAAAGACAGACTCATAATTATATTTCCAATATTTCTGTAGTCCAAATTTTGTTTTTCTTATCATCTTGGCATGATCGATCCAGACAGACTAATTCACCCTGTAAACTCAGTGTCCTGATGAAACTCATTTTAAAACATAGATTGCTTGCACTCAAGTTACAAATCGGGACTTTTGAAACCCAACAAGACAGAGAACCAGAAAGACAGAGATCTGAGTCACTAAATAACCAGATCATATACGCGAGTACATGCAGGGACATAGAGGACATTCAGGGACATAGTCTAAGAACTCAAAGTTGAAAAATAGCAACAGGGTTTTATAGTATCACTGGAATAAAGATGTAGCTTACTTTTTTCTTTTTCTTATACTATGTAAACATCCAACTTGATGTTGACAATGTATTTAACTATCAAATAAATAAATTTAGCCTAGGTCACAGAACTTAAATTACAGGAAGAAAGCTGTGCCAAGGGTCCTCCAGACCACCTCCAGGTTCAGCGATTCAGTAGGAAGACTTATAGAATTTAGATAGAGTCTTGGCTCAGGGCTATGATTTATTGCATGCAGCGAAAGAATGAAAAGCAAAATCAGCAAAGGGAGGAGTGCATGGGGCAGTGTTCAGAAGAGTCTCGGGCGTAGGGTCCCAAGAGTCCCCCTCTCCTGATGGAGTCACACTTAATTCCCGTGGTAACAAACTTACAACACTTGTGAAATGATGTCTACCAGGAAAGCTCATTGGAGACTCAGTTTTCAGCAATTTTATTGGGGGCTGGTGAAATCTTAAATATATCTTAAAAATCTAAATATAAAGGGGCTCCAGGTGAGGTACTCTGTTTTACACCCTACGTTCTGGCAGTCACATGGATGATGAATTTATTAAACATAAATACACGAATGAACTTGTTCAGTGATTCTAAGATTTGCCTTTTAAATAGAACACCAGAACAACCTTAAGGAATATATTCCAGGGAAAATAGAGAGTTCTGAAAAATGTCTATTACTATTTATACTATCATAAATTTCAAATTCAGCACCCATAAATTGCATTTTTCCTTCTTTGAGGGGGCCAAGAAGAGTTATGATGTATTCTAAATTATGACTGAATTACAAATATTACTCAACGTGCTCTGTAGTAATAAATGAACTGAATCATTTCAAATGAATGGTTTGCCTTGAGTCAAAGTAGGAAAATGTCTGGCAAAGGGTACAATAAAAAAGGCAATTTACTTTTTCTACTTCAAAATGTCATCAGACAGCCCATAACACAGTTGATATACCCAACTGATTAGAGTTCCATAAAAATATAAAACAGAATTTAAGAGCAGTTTTACTTTGGTATGTTAACAGCAGACAAGGTGGGGCTTTGATTTTAAGATTATTCCATTGACAAAGCTCTTAAAGTCTATCCTTAGAAACCACAAAGCAGCCCAGTATCCAAACAAGTAGAGGAGTTAGATGCTAACTTTTAGGAGGTGATGCTAACAAATATATATACTTAGTGGCCAGCTTGAATGCTTGAGAAGTAACCTATATTAGTTACTAGCTTTCTACCTTAAACTAATTAATACATAAATTAGAAACAAATACTATGTCATCTATATTGACTAAGATCAACTGTATAGCTTACTCATATACTTTATGAAAAATATAAACAAAATCCCTAAAATTCAGAAAAGGATAAGGAAATACAGCTGACTTTTCTGTGAACCATAGCTAAAAATGTTTAAATCACAGGTGTCTAATATAGAAACTGAATACATCAATGGGTAATATATACATTTAAGGATTTCTGGCAATCAAAATAATCAGAACTCTAACTGGTTTGGATGTCTAAAATACTCAACCTGTAATCAAGTAATGAGGATTTATTAAGGAAATTCCATCATATACAGATAATTCCAATATTAAGTTTTTTTAAAGAAATATCCCTAAAATCAAAAACTGTTGATTGTCTCACATTTTGCCAATGAACTTTATAATGAAATAAACTACAGGCAAATTTTCTTGGTAAGCAAGTATAATCAGATGTAACAACCTTTATTAGATGAAGTAGTACTTTGTAATTCAAAACCATCTGCCTAATGTACTTATTTGTGATGCTGAATAACGTCTGGGATTTTTCAAAATCAGCAACTTAGTCTACTGGGTGATATTAACACTACTAATATAGTATACTAATAAATAGGAGACATTATTAAACAGTGGCTAAATATCAAAAATATAAAGAAAAATGATTTATTCTTTTAAGCCATTCCATAGTCTTTGAAGCTAAATGGTCATTAAAAAATACATCATAAAACCCATTAAGCAAAAATTACATGTTTTGATCGAGGTATTTCAACTGAGGCAGCAGATTGACCTCAAACAAAGAACATACTTTTTTTTTTAATAGAAAAGGTATGGCATTTCAAATAACAGCATAAAGTCCTAAATCACAATGAAAATAACATTTTTCAAAAGGAAGATACTCTAAAATGTTAGCATTGAAAAGCAAGTAATATCTTACCACCTACTCTATCTTTAAAAATTCTTTAAAAAAAAACTCATGTAAACTTAATTTTAATTAAATTAGCTAATAAAAGGAAAAGGTTTAATTTTTGCTTTTTAACTAAATAGAAACTATACTTTGTCAGTCAACTGGAATTGATTGAGAAAAAAATTTTAAAGAACAAAAAGCGATAATTCATATCTAATACAACATAGTATCATCTATAATAAAAAGTACCTGGGTTTTTAGACACTGAGAATTATATTGAGGCTATTATATATATATTAATTTCAAATAAAATTAGATAGCAAGAAGCACATAATTCCAATGAGATAAATTATGAATTTAGCTACTAAAAATCTATGATAATATAAATTTCAGAACATAGGTTTTTATTATAAAATATGATTTTAAAGTTTTCATTTTGATATCACATTATTTTGGGGATTTTAACCTGCATGACTTTATTTTATTTAAATTAACATACTATTTAATCATATGATATCCACTGAGCCCTGGTTATCTATATTCATTATTACAATAAAACATTTTCTTTCCCTTAAGGCCTAAACTGTACTTAGCTTATTAAATATTGAATTAAAAGTACTTCTATTTGTATAATCTATAAGTCCAATCAGGTATTCTCTAGGAAATAAGTAGAAAAGGATAGCATATCTTTATATGCTAAATGCTTCCAATTATACTTTCAATAAAAAAGAAATACTTGACTTGAGAAATTTTCAAGTCCCTTTTTTTCTCTAAATTTATATTCTTAACCAGCTTGGTTACCTGCTCTAATAAGATGAGAAAAAGTCAAACTTCAAGGGGAGTGTGTTTGTATCTGTGCATGTATATGTGGGGGCGGCGGTTTGGGGGCAGAATGGTATGAGGCCAGCAGTGAAAGCAAAAGTGAAAGTTTTCAGTCTGATACAAAATAAAAAAGAAACAAATCTAAAATAACTCATGACCCACCCTGATAATGATTACTCTGACTGACTAAAAACAATGAATTTTACATCATTTATTTTTAAACTGTTTATATATTTCTTCCCTTTTCCACAAAGATTACCAAGTTATTTTTTCAAAGCATTAAAGCTTATAAATTATACTACTGAAGTTTGGACAAAACTTAAAAAACATCTTTTTCAAAGTAGAGGACCCAAAAAGCTGAAGAGTTCAAGGTCCAGAAAACAGAAAGCTAAGCTAAATCATCCCCCATAATGAAACCTAGGTGAGGTATTATGTAAAATTATTAGACATCTCATCTGAACGAGGCATTACTCTTCTCCAAAATAAATCACTATAGGTTAGCTAACTACATATAGATATACAGAAACACATCCATCTTTCTCAAAGTTAAAAATTCTACCTTACCTTAGAATGAAGATAAATTCTGCTCCAGATTAAAACTGACAGTGACTTAAACACGTACAGATACACATTATTATCGGCAAATATTAAATTAGTAATTTTCTTTTAAAAAGTTATTTTAAAGGTAAAAGTTTTTAGATACTATTTATATTATTTCTTCCTCATTTTTTCCTCTCTGAATGCCTTATTTATAATAGACTAAGTGTTATATTTAAGTAAACTATTATAATACTTCTCTTGTGCAAAGATACATTCATGAACTTGATTTACATCATCTTATTAAAATTCATAAATAGATGCTCAACATCACTGAGATGTTAGAGAAATGCAAATCAAAACTACCAGGAGGTACCACCAGTCAGAATGGCCATCAGTAATAAGTCCACAAATAACAAATGCTAGAGAGGGTGTGGAGAAAAGGGAACCCTCCTACACTGTTGGTGGGAATGTAAATACAACCTTAAATCTAGAACTACCACATGACCTAGCAATCCCACTCTTGGGCATATATCAAGATAAAACTTTCCTTGAAAAAGACACATGCACCCCTATGTTCACTGCAGCACTGTTCACAATAGCCAAGACACGGAAACAACCTAATTGTCCATTGGCAGGTGAATGGATTAAGAAAATGTGACATATACACAATGGAATACTACTCAGCCATAAAAAAGAACAAAATAATGCCATTTGCAGCAACATGGATGGAACTAGAGACTCTCATACTAAGTCAGAAAGAGAAAGACAAATATCACATGATATCACTTATATCTGGAATCTAATAAACAGCACAGATGAAACTTTCCACAGAAAAGAAAACCTTGAACATGGAGAACAGACTTGTGGCTGCCAAGGGGGAGGGAGAGGGAGTGGGGCGGACTAGGAATTTGGGGTTAATAAATGCAAACTTTTGCCTTTGGAAGGGATAAGCAATGAGATCCGATGTATAGCACTGGGAACTACATCTAGTCACTTATGATGGAGCATTATAATGTGAGAAATAAGAATGTACATATGTATGTGTGACTGGGTCACCTCTGTACAGCAGAAAATTGGCAGAACACTGTAAACCAGGTATAATGGAAAAAAAAACAAAAATAATTAAAATAAAAAATTATAATTACAGTGTCAAGTTTACCCAACTTCATTCGAAAAATGACTCAAGGAAACCTAAAGATAGATACATCTAAATAGCATCAAAAATAAATGAGAAAAATACAGGTAAAGGAGAAAAAAAAATCTTGCAGATACACAACTATAAAGCATCTGGTAATTAGTTTTCTTTTCCAGTCCAAAATAATTATGATTTTATAGACTATATTGACTATAAGAGGGTTTTCCTTGACTATCACCTTTAAATGATGATTTTTTAATATTAAAGGAAAATAATATTACAGTTTATATAAAGTTATAGATATTTAGAATACTTAGGAAGTTGCAACACAACAATGTACTCTGAGACTAAAAATGGATAAGCACTTGGGGGAAGATATGAACTGGAGAGTACCAGTTGCATAGGGTTAGAGATAAGGCAAAGTGAAATAAAGAGGCACCTAGTTCCTCAGTACAAAGTGTGTGTGTGTGTGTGTGTGTGTGTGTGTGTGTGTGTGTATTTTCTGGGGGTAGAAAACTGTATGGGAAGCTGCTATTAATCATATTTAAATTTCAACTATCACTCCTTCAGTAGTTTTAAAATTTGCACTAACCTTGCTAAAAATATATATAGTTCTTCAATGTACATTTGTACACGTTCCTACAAACAAAGGGAGATAGCATTTTGTGGGATGGCTAGAATAAAATATTATGGAAAATATAGGTGTTGTATAGGATAGAAAAAGAAAGTCAAAATCACTGAGCGTCTACTGCCCATATTACATAGTCTTCTATACCCCATATTACATAGTCTCACTTAATATGGCTGTAATATCAAGTGTGTTTCAGGGATGAGAATCTGAGATTTTTAGAAAATTAAATAAAATGCTCACCCAGCTAATAGGTACAGGTGGAACTCAACCTTTTGAGTCCAAAACCTTAACTCTCAAGTATAATTTCATAGTGCAACATTCAGCATGACCATGTATAAATTAATTTTTGTTTTTGTCAATTCCCTGGTACAAAAATTAAAAAAAAAAACACATACTTATAACTCTAATATGTGGTCATGTCAGTTGTATGAACTTGGGCAAGGGACTTAACTTCTCTAAGCCTCAGTTTTCTCAAGTGTAAAATGGAAAATAAATTCAACACACTCCTAAAAGAGGGTTAGGTTAAATAGGATAATGTGTATAATATGACCAGCAGTATTTGATATGCAGTAAGGGATTGCTTAAGGGAAACTTATTGGAATTCACTTTAAACTTGTTCAGAAAATCTGTCAATTCACTTCTGACAGGCAGAACAGGAATACATTTCTTTCTTCTTTCTACCTATTTATTCTGCTTGGTTAATATGTTTATTATTGCCTTTAATCTGAAAAATCGTCATAGAAAATTGTGGTTTAGTTTTTCAGCTCCCAGAGGTTCATTCCTGGACTCTGAGGAAGCTTCTCTTTTTCTGAGATCCCCCATATATCCTTTGGGCATTTTAGAAGGGTTCTAGCTCTTCTTTGAAACATCTTTCTCAGGCTTCTTGTCACAGACTGGATTCTCGCTCATAGCAGCATGAGCTTTCTTAGACATCTCCACCACCATGTCTAGAGTTACACTGTTGTTTTTGTAGAGGGAATTAATTCTTGTAAGCATCTTCATCTTCTTCAATCAGGTAACACATATAATCTGCCATGTTCTGACCCAGGATGTGCTTCTCATGTACTTCTGCAATGGATTCCTTGCCTTCTGAATCATAAGCAGAGAGTCATTCGGTACTGTGAGGGACAGACAAGCCTCTATCTACAGCTCACTCTTGGGCTCCAAAATTTTATTTTCAGTAGGAGTTCTGGCAAGCCCTGCATCCACAGCAGGTGAAGGCACCAGGTTGACCATCAATGCTTTCCACATCGTGTACACCTCCAGTCACCTCCACTTGGCCTTCATAGGTCTTGGCCATGTTGAACGTAGTGAGAAACCTGCAGGCCAACAATTGGCTAGTACAAGATATCACAGCATAGTATTTTAGGCCAATCTTCACACTCTATTTTGGGAATTCAAGAGCATTAGTTGCACAAACTATCATATCTCTTCTACATGGAACAAGTGATCTGACAAATGGTGTCTCTGTCTGTTACATGAACTATCATCCTGTATTTGGGTGTATCATACTTATTTTTACCCTGGATTATCAAGCATTTCTGAGTGTAGCAATCAACCTGACCCTCTTATCTTCTTTCAAATTTCACTTGGCATTTCTTGGATTAGGCCTTATTCTTAATAACTTAAAAAATAATGTATTGAGGAAATTAAAATCAAATCAAATCAAATCACTGTTTAAGAAAAAACAAAAAAACTCTGTCTTGTAGGAGACCCTTGTGCCCACTGCTAGTCACAGACCTACAGGCCCAGCACCTCTGGGTCAGGGTGGGAGGAGCAGTAAGGGATGGGATGGGGAGGGGGCTGGCCGCAGTCCATGCACAGGCACAGTAAGTAGTCAGAATTTTTCTCTTTAAAGTGACTACCTTTGGGATAATTTTCTTTCTGGTAAGATATATCCTCTGGGAAATGCCCACTTCATGTTAAATCCTCTTTCCCAATTAAGTGTCACTTTTTCCTTGACTCCTGCCCTATTTCTTCTTCAACTGAGATGCTGCTCTTTCTGTCAGCCTTGAGAATCCATTCCTTCTTTTCCTTGCTCTCTGTGGCAACTTAATCCCTAAACTAGTTCTTCATATGGTCTCTTATCTTTCCCTTCCTTTTCTTTTCTAAACTCTTTTCCTCTCTACTTTTTCTCTTGTCAGCCTCTCTTCCTTTTAAATTGTCCAATCTAATACACAGCACAAATGAACCTACATACAGAAAAGAAACAAACTCATGGACTTGGAGAACAGACTTGTGGTTGCCAAGAGGGTGGGGAGAGGGAGACTGGGAGTTTGGGGTTGGTGGATGCAAACTATTGCATTTGGAGTGGATTAGCAATGAGATCCTGCTGTACAGCAGAGGGAACTATATCTAATCACTTGTGATGGAACATGATGGAGGATAATGTGAGAAAAAGAATGTATATACACATATGGCTGGGTCGCTCTGCTGAGCTGCAGAAATTGACAAAGCATTGTAAATCAACTATTATAGAAAAAATAAAAACATTAAAAAAATAAATAAATCATCATTGATAAGGCAAAAGTGAATTCCTATCAAACCAAACTAGCCATTGCTTGAAATTCACTAAGTAAACAATATCTAATAATTCTGAAAAATAAAGACATCTAGTGCCTTGTTGGATGCATTTTATAAGAACATTATGCCAGACCTCACTTAAAATCAAGGAAGCATTTGCAACACACTCACACAAATAGTAATGAATTAGGAGTCAAGAAAATGATTCTAGCCAATTTTGCAAAAATCAATATAAGCACTTAACCTCTTTGAACCTCAGAGTAATATTTTTTGAAAAGAAGGTACTAGATTATTTGTTCTCCTTCTAATTTTACATTTCATAAGCTTTTATTAAAGTGAAACTAATTCAAGATAAAAAATTTCCTGAGTTTTAGGATACAGAGTAAATAATTTGAATCATTTCACTATATACTAACATAATCCAGACCTAAAGTGTTATCACATCAAATAATGCATTTTAGGCAATAATGGAATTCTAGATGACATGAAAAAATAAACATACAAACTCAAAAACAAAACCATTTGGCCTATCCTCTCCCTGCAACAAAATCAAACATAAAATTTATTTTTTTTTATATTCCTCTTCTGTCCAAACTCTACCTATTACACAAATCTTAGCATAAGCTTCACACAATCTTCCTGGGAATTCCTTACATTAGTATTATTTGAAGGGCAACAGGAGATAAACTGGTTCATGTAAACATTTTTCCAAACACAACCATTAATTTCCTGAACTGAATTAATAAGGTACACAGAAAGCTAAAAAACTCAAGTAAAATCCAACATTAATTCTAAAACAGTAAAAATAAATAAACTAATATATATTACTTAAGAAACTGTGTTTTCAGTCATTGAAATAGGAAATGGAAAGTAACAAAACTCTTGCCTACATTAAAATAAATGCAACTTAAAGATTAGAGTACTTTGGACACTGCAAAAGTGGCTATGTAATTAGTATGGTGCAGACTTTTAGAAATTTATTTCCATGAAGAAAACTACATAAGAAATTATTGATTTGGAATGCTCAAATAAGATTATCCTTTCCCCCCCCCCGCGTTTACAATCACTGTTTAGGGGCCTTCTACAACATGTTTACCACTATGAAAAGTAAAACCATTAAACTCTTCACTAATCATATTTCCTTATTAATGCATGAATTTGTTTAATTTTAAGTTTTAACACACATGGGCATTCATCTGAACATATACCCCAATTAAAAAAAAAAGTAATATATCCAGCCTCTAGTTAGAGCAAATTTAGAATGACCTGCATGTATAGCCTACATTGGAATAAGAATGCTTATGATTAAATATTGAAAACTTCCCCAAATGTTATATAAATCTCTGGTGATGACAACAAAAGAAAGAATCCACAAAAACATCAGTATCCTTAAGGAATTATCAGCTTCTTTTTGTTTGCTCCAGTTATAAATTTTGCATTTGCACATTGCTGCCTAGATTTTCAAAGGGTTCTGCAATGTTTAATTTAACAATCTACCCATATTGCTGTAATAAAGCCAAGAACTTCTACATATATATAATTTATAATATCCATATCAGGGACAGATTAGTGGGCAAAATAGAACTTCCAACATCCAGGACTGTAATTAATGCAGAAATGGGCAAGCGTCATCAAAATATGACCAATCAAAAAAAAAAAAAAAAAAAAAAAAAAAAGACTTCTCAAGCTTAGGCACTTTACCCCCAAGAATATACAAAAACACATAAACTGGGAGTTTTCACTGTGGAGCAGCATAAATGAATTCAACTAGTATCCATGAGGATAAGGGTTCGATCTCTGCCCTTGCTCAATGGGTCAGGGATCCGGTGTTGCTGTGAGCTGTGGTGTAGGTTGCAGATGCGGCTTGGATCCCATGTTGCTATGTTGCTGTGGCTGTGGCATAGGCCAGCAGCTGTAGCTCGGATTTGACCCCTAGCCTGGGAACTACATATGCTGCCAGTACAGCCCTAAAACAAAAACAGAAACATATAAAAAGTGATGCATCTTCACAAGACTCAATTTGACCTGATGACTGGGAAGTATAAAAAATGAGTTTCTAAAAATTCTAGTAATTGTAAATATATATTGAATGCTTTTTAAATGCTGGACCTTGTATGATGTGTTCAGTGTGAATTATTCCATGGAATTTCCACAATAACCCTCAGAGGTAGGCACTACGGTAGGGGTTGGTAAACATTTTTGTACAGGACCAGAAATAAATATTTTAGGCTCTGTGGGTTATGATGCAATGATTTAGTTCTGCTGTTGTAGGATGTAGAAGGTCATAGACAACATGTAAAGGAATAAGCATGACTCGATTTCAGTAAAACTTGATTTACAAAAACAGAGAGCAGCCAGATTTGGGCCACAGATTATAGGCTGCTAACACCTGCAATTAAAACTCACATTTTACCAGGGTTCATATGTAACTTTGACAGGGCCACACAGCTGACCAATGATTAAGTCAGAATCTGAACTCAGGTTTCTTATTGCAGAATCAAAGCAGCCTGCTACTACGTACATCTGCCTCTTGACAGCAGTTTAAAGAGTAAAATAAATACAAATATATTCTGAAGTAAAAGATAAACTGAAAATTTGTAAAAGATAAAACAGATCAGAAGAAACATCTGCAATGGACACAGGTCCTAGGAAATAAAAGTTTAAGCTCCTCAAATATTAGATGTGAAAATTTTGAGAATTTAGCTTATGCTTACAAAATTAACTTATTAAAAAGGCCTGAAATTATTTTAATTTTCCATGGTTTCAAGATTCTTTTTCATATACAAAGACACAGGATGAACTGCCAAAGTGACCCAGCCAGATTTATACAAATAATTATCAATGTACTTTGCAAATACACAGGGCGGGTCAGGTTGAGATGAATGACCCACATCTAGGGCAAAAATCCTCCCCAGCCAGAGTGACCCGGCCCTTTAAAAATATGCCTCATCTCACCTGGGATAAAATCCAGTCTACTGTCCTGGTTATAAGGTCCAACATGATCTGGCACCAGTCTAATACTGTGAATTGCTAACTTTCACAAAGTATCAGCATCAGTGGCATTCTGTCTGTTCCTCAAGCACATTCAAGCTCATCTCAGCCATAGGGACTTCATATCACTGTCTGGAATTCTCTGCCTGAGTTGGACACCAGCTTAAATGTCAGCAGATTTTATCAACAATAAACTCTGAGAGGCCTTCTCTGGACACCCAGGGATCATATGTAAGAAAATATGTCTTAAGCAAGGAATTTTATAATTGTGTTCATCCATAATTAGTTTTCAATTAACCCCTCAAGTTCCTTGGAACTAAGTCTCCCACCGTTACCAAAATTAATTTTTGTTGCTGAGAATCACTAAGTTGGATACCTGCTGTATATCAGGAGGTCACTACTCATAAAACTATCAATGGTTTTCTGGATCAGTAGTCAATTCTCCCATGCAGAACTATTCATTTCCACAAAGAGGGAATCTGCAACCTAAAACTCAAGTCTTCTCCTCTATTATACACAGATAATGGACAATGCAACATTAACAAAAGAAATCAGAAAATAAAAAACAGTAACAACAAGGAAAGTAAGGAGAGGCACTATCTAGTTAATTCCACTGTGCTTCTTCCACTGAAAATTGTTTTTGAGATTTTATTTAAGAAATATAAATTCTACATGTTACTTTCTGATTAAATGATGGGTTCAGGAAAGCTGCTTACTTGGGCTATACCATCTTCTCCCTTTTAGTAAAGACCTCCCAAATTACATTTTCACTACCATTTTCAACCTGCACTGAAGGCAACTGAATGTGTTTGTAGCATTTGCTTCTTCAATGGCATGTAGAATTGTCATTATGAACAGTTCCAACTACAATACTCAATGACCCTCAAATAATAAGCAACACGAGACTGTCAGAATCACGATATATCTGTTAACTCCTGAAATTCTCCTCCCCGCCTTTGGCTGCTGGCAGTCAGCACATTGGGGAGATAAAGAAAGAACAGAAAACTACCCTTTACTGAGAATCTATGATAGTCAAATGCTTTATCCAGATAATCATAATTTATTTTTTCTTTACACTTATACTAAGGGTTATCATCCTCTAATTACAGATGAGGAAATTAAAACAAGAGATTTTAAGGGATTTTCCAAAATCATCTGGACAGGTTAAGTGAAGGATTGAAACACTGGTACAGATCTGTTTGACTTTTCTCCCATCCAAAACATTGCTGAAAACAAACAGAGTTTATCCACGGACATGGCAACTAAACCACTGATTATAGACCATGTGTTTCCCTGCCTCCCAAATTATTGTCTAACTTTTGTTCCTGACAGTTTTTGTTTTGACTTTGTTTATTTTTTGCTTTCTCTTGTTATCTCCCCTATTATTGGTATATTAGTGAAGTTCATAAAGTTTTGGATGTATCACTGGATGTTCATGGAGCTTGCAGCAATGGGCCACCTCACTAGCCATCTTAACTTGCCTTTTCTAGAGCACTCTTGCTCATGGTTGGTTTCTTTTAAGTTATTAATTACCACCACAATGTATTTCATTGCTGATGTTGTGGACTACTAACAGTCAAACCTCCTTTGGAAAGAATTATAACATTAGAATATTTTAATGCATATTGTAATATATAGATTGCTCACAACAGAGCCACAAATAGCTCAAATTTGGCAGCCTAACTTGTCACTAACATAAAAATATGATTCACATGCATTCACGGACAGTTATATGAGGGATAAATGAGGAAAAAAAAGAAAAACGGGTATAAAAATTAAATAAAGATATAAATGTGAACAGAGAATGAAACAGGCACATAAGTGGAAAGGTCCAGAAAATAATGGCTATACACAAAAATTAGTATAGCTCTGAAGTATGTATTCTTTTTATAACTTGCTAATTTTTTCCAACTAGTATGATGTCCCATGTTATATGTCTGGTCTCTTGGTTCAAAATTTTTCTTCTTTTTACTACAGTCACATTAGTACTAAGCCAGCAAGAACAAATCTGTATGTGAAGCCTCCATGCCTCTCCATCACCACCCAAGGATATAATTCCTTGACCTTTGATGTAGAATGCTAACCAAAGAATAATTTCAAAGATCCTTTGTCTCATAGATACTTGTTAGACTTTGGCAATAGTTTATTTTATGAAAAGTATGCCTCTTTTAAAGATGAAAGAAGGGAATATCTAGTTGAAGACAAATGCATTTTTGTGAATATTTTTCACATTTATAGATAAAAAGCCTACATTTGTTTCCCATAATTCATAAACACTTCATAAGGAAAGGCCTCTTTGAAGGTTTATGATCCTATTAAAATAAGACAGAAAATATGATTTTGATTAATCGGGGTGGCCTATATTTTTCTGCTGTGGCTTTTAACAGACAAAAGTTTGAAAGTAGCCCCACAAGCTCTGAAGTGCTGTCATCACAATGGCTGGCTGAACAAAAAATACAGTAGTTCTCCAAAGCTCCAGGGCTTGTTGGTAACACCTGTGATTGCAGGTGGCTCTTTCTGAAAGAAACACACCACTTTCCTCTTCATTGGTGACCACTGTGTTCCACAGTGGGTCAGAGGTGACCAGGGTGCTTTCAAGTTCAGTTTCATATTTCTGAAGAACTGGATTATGAGCACTGACAAGTTCCCAATTTAGCCTGTTAGAAACATAAAAGTGGTCCACTTTCCAGCCTTTAACATATATTTTCATTCACTAAGTATAGCAGGAGATTTAATCTAGTGACCTTCTTTTGGAATCCAATTTAAAGCTAAATGATAGATTTTAAGAGTTGTCACAAGATATGTATTGAGGCTTAAAAAACAGCAGCTTCACTAAACACTCAAGGGAGAGTAAATGAGGTAAAACAAAACAAAACAAAAAAAAACAAGCGGAGGAGGAAGGAACACAATGTCACTCAAAGAGTGAGTGATTCTCTGTTACTTGTATACACATTATTTATGAGTTTAGATGACTGTGCAGAACCAAATCTTAATATACTAGAAGTATTCCAACACAATTGCCCTTTTGAGGTATAAAATAAATAGAAAACAACAAGGATACAATGCATCACTAAACAGGGCGATGGCTAAGAAATTTCTGACTAAAATATAATATGATACAGTCAGAACCCATCTAGTATATTACATTCAGAATTCCAAGTTTAAGAGGGATATAGACAATTCAAGTTTGCTAATAAATGAGAATTCAAAAGCAAGTAATGCGATAGGAAAAACAATTGCAGAGAGAATGAAAATACATACTCTGGAAATAGAAGGAGCCTTGGGGTAAAATATTCAAAGGCACTCTATGTAGAAAAGTAATTGGATCTGTTTTGTGAGTGTCCATGGGTTAAAAATTAGTAGACAGATCTTTAGCCCGATATAACAAAACATTTTCTAAAGGCCAGACCTGTCCAAATAAGGAACAGGCTACCTCATGAGATGGGGTTCACACTGCTGAAGACATCTAAGGATCAGGGATGATGAAGAAAAGATTAAAGAATTAATCAACTGTATACTGAATTCTCTACAAAGAATTGAGTCTACAAATTCCTTGAAAGAGAACTGTCTACAATGAGACCCCAGACTGATAAAGAGAGCATCTTAAAGTAAAATAAATAGCAACATACAATGAGTAACACTAAATAGTAGCAGAAAGAAATGTAACTAAGAAATACCTAGTTTATAAATGCTTCTTTGATGAGTTAGGGAATACCTAAGTGCAGTCAAGGTTTGAATTGTCAAAATCAGGATGTCCTGAAAAAATCTGAGAAAAAGCTCAAGAAACAATAATGGAAAAAATAAAAATCTTTTTAAAAAATCTCACACTGTACATCCTACACTTACACAATGTTATTTGTAAACTATATCTTAACAAAGCTAGAAAAAATAAATTAATAGTAAAAAAAAAAAAAAGAACCCCACACAAAAAAAGAACAATGACCTGCATTATACTTAGTAAAAGCTAACATCATTACTAATCTTAATAATATGCATTCATCAGTCCTAATCCATCACTGATGGGAAGAAAGAAACACTAGTTGGTAAACCCAAACTTTCCTCTTATTACAGGGGTAGGAGCACCTCTCAGGCAGGAATGGTTCACAAGGCATTTACTCCACCAGGAGTACATACTAAGGCAATGTCATGTTTATAGAGTTTATTCTATGCTCATTTTAAAATCTTTTAAGTTATTATTTGAATTCAAAAACTCTTTGGAACAAAACAAAGGTGACATGCTTACTGAACATAAAGGGTCCCAACTAAATTTCAAGGGGAATACACCATCTAACATTATTAGATCATTATTTTTAATATACTTTTATGAGTTTAGTGTATGACCTCTATCACTCAATGTAATCTAGGGCAGGGATTCTGTACTCTGAAGTTGAGGGTCAGCTCTGAGTCCCAGTGATTTTAACTGGCATTGATGTTCTAAGAATGCATGAGCAGCAGAGGTCCTGATTTGACTAAATCTAAACAAAAGTTACATAAAAATATCTATTTGTAAGTTATCACCTATGTAAATATGCTTTTGAAAACAAAGGCTACTTTCTTTCTATGCACCTGCAGCATATGGAGGTTCCCAGGCTAGGGGTCCAATAGGAGCTGTAGCTGCTGGCCTATACCAGAGCCACAGCAACGTCAGATCCAAGCCGCATCTGCAACCCACACCACAGCTCACAGCCATGCTGGATCCCCAACCCACTGAGCGAGGCCAGGGATCGAACCCGCAAGCTCATGGTTCCTAGTCGGATTCTTTCCCACTGTGCCATGGCAGAAACTCCCAGTATTTATTATTTTTAATTGCTAAATATTATTCCATGATATAAGTGTACTGAAATTTGTTTAACCATTCATCTGTTGAAGCATACCTGGATTGCTTCAGGATATTAGTAATGAATGAAGCTTCTATAAATATTCATGTAGATGTCTTTGTGTGTGTGTGGGGGGGCTATTCTGGGGGATAAATACACAAGCGTGTGATTCTTGGGTTATATGGTAGTTTCCCAACAACCACACTGTTTCACAGAGTAATTGTAACATTTTACAGCCTCATGAGGAATGATCCAGTTTCCCTGCATCTTCACCAGCATTTGATGAAGTCACTATATTTTAGTTTAGCCATTTCAACGGATGTGTGGCAATATCTCATTGTAGCTTTAGCTAGCATTTCCTTAATGACTAACAATATTGAATATATTTTCTTTCATCTATTTGCCATCTACACACACTATTCATTTCTTCTGATCATTATTTAACTGGGTTTTTGTTTTGTATTTTTCTTTTTTAAATGTGGAGTTTTGAGACATGATTATGTTTGGTTGACCTTTGAACAACACAGATTTAAACTTGTAGGTCCACTTATACACAGGTATTTTTCAGCAGTAAATATTACAGTACTATATGGTCTGTGGTTGGTTGAATCCACAGATACTTCTGAAATACAGAGGGCTGAACTCTAAGTTAGATGCAGATTAATTCCTGCGTTGTTCAAGGATCAACTGTATTCTAGATCTGAGACCTTTGTTAGATATTGTTTGTAAATATGTACTTTGCAAACATTTTCTCCCAGTCTTTTCTTTCCATCATCTTAGGGCTTATATATCATATTTTGATAAAGTCCAATTTATAAGTTTCCTTGTATTGACTGTGCTTTAGGTGTTGAGTTTAAAAATGCTTTGATTACTACATTCTGAATTTTTTCCCTAAAAGTTTTCCAGTTTTACATTTTACAATATCAGTCCATGATTTATTTTAAATTTTATGAAGGTGTAAATTTTAGGTTAAGGTTTATTTTTAGCCCATGTATGTCCAACTGCTCCAGCATCATTAAGTTGAAAAGACGATCTTTCCTCCATTGAAATCCTTTTCTACCTTTGTCGAAAATTAGTTGGGCATTTTTGTGTAGGCCTATTTTGGGGTTCTCTATTGGTTTCAACAATTTGTACCTATCCTTCCATTGGTACCACATAGTTTAGATTACGGTAGCTTTGTAATAAGTCTTACAATTGGGGAGACTGATTTCTAACACTTTATTTCTTTTATAAGATTGTTTGACTCTTCCAAGACAGTTGATTTACTTTTCCATATTATTTTAGAATAACCTTCTCTATGTCTAAAAAAAAATCTTGCTGCAACATTAATAAGAATGGTCTTAAACTGTTTTTTAATAGGGGAAAAATGACATCTTCACCATATTGATTCTTCTAGTCTGTGAGCACAGTATGCATCTTCATTTATTTAGATCTTTTCATTTCTTTCTGTGGTGTTTTACAGTTTTCAGAATACAATCTTATCTACATGTTATTATATTTATACCTAAATACTTCTTTTGAGAGAGGAAAGAAAAAGGGAGGAGAAGGAAGATAGGAAAGGAAGAAGGTAGAGAAGGAAGGAGTAGGTTTAATTAAAAATAGCATATTTTTTATTTTAATGAGCCTATGTTTATTGCTAGTACATAGAAATAAAATTGATTTTGTATGTTCTTCCATCTTGCAATCCTGTTAAACTTACTTCTTAGACTTTTTGTTTGTTTGTTTGTTACTTCTCTGTTTGGATTCCATAGGATATTTTGTTGTTGTTGTTTGGGTTTTTTTGTTTGTTTGTTTTTTGGCCACACTTGTGGCATGCAGAGGTTCTTGGGACAGGGATCAAATTTGTGCCACAGCAGTAACCAGAGCCATAGCAGTAACCAGAGCCACAGCAGAGACAATGCCAGATCCTTAACTCACTAAGCCACCAGGAATCTCCTCCCTGGGATTTTATATGTAGATAATATTACCTACAGATAGGAATAATTTTATTTCTTCTATTCCAATCTTATGTCTTTTCTTTCTTTCTTTTTTTTTTTTTTTGGCTTTATTTCATCAGCTAGGACTTTTATCACTATGTTAAATAGGCATGGTGAGAGCATACACATTTGCCTTGTTCTCAAACAGGGGAAAAGCATTTAGTTTTTGGTCATTAAGTGTATTATTAGATGTAGATTTTTTTAGTAGATGTTCTTAGTCAAGTTCAAGAAGTTCTCTATTGCAATTATTCTGAGCTGTTTAATTATTATTATAAATGGGTATTGAATTTTGTAAAATACTTTTTCTGCATCAATGAATATAATTTTTTTTTCTTCTTTAGCCTATCAATATGATGGATTATATTAGTTGATTCAAAACATTTAAAAAGCTTCACATTTCTGGAATAAACCCTACTTGGTTATGATGCACAACTCTTCTTATGTATCACTGAATTGCATTTGCTAATACTTTGTTAAGAATCTTTGTGTCTATATTAAAGAGGAATACTGAGCTGTAGCTTTCCTTTTATTACGGTCTCTATCTGCTTCTGGTATCAGAGCAATATTGGCTTCATAAAATGAACTGTGAAGTGTTCCTTCTTTTTCCATTTTCTGGAAAAGGTTGTGTATAGTTAGTGTGACTTATTGAAATGTTTCAAAGAATTATCCACTGGACATGTCTGTTCCTTTAAAAATAAACAAATAAAAATCTGTATCATTTTTAAGCCATTATAGTCAATGGCTATTTAGAATCTGTTTAGAAGAATCCAAATCAGAAAACCATAAAAAGAGATCATTTACATGTTATATCTAGGTAGGACCAATGGAAACACTATTTCAAACATCCTGATCTAAAATTTGGGAGTCACAATAAAGCACCATGCGGTCATCACTGTCTAGGTGTTTTGGAAATTTTTTCCTCAATAAGACAAATAAATATTGACTGTTTTCACCTACTGTGATAAGGAATGAAAGAAAGAGAAAAAGAAAGAAAGGAAGGAAGAAAAACATCTCTACCTATGGATTTATTATGTGAAATTACAATTTAAATTTCATGTAGTAGTAATATTTTAGGAATGGATCCATTTTATTTATGCTGTCAAAAGTATGTATGTAAAACTGTTCCTAGTATTCCTTTATTGTTGTTTTGCTATCCGTGGAGTGATATACCTTAAAAACTAAATAGAAGAAAACTTTATTGTATTCACCCATATTTTTACTCTTTCTATTTTCTTGTTCCTCACTGATATCCCAGTATTCCTTTCTTTTATAATCTCCTTTCTGTTTAGAGAATTTTCCTTTAGCTATTCTTTGAGGATAGGTCTACTGGACAAAAATTCTTAGTTTTCTTTCATCTGTGAATGTCTTAATTTATGCTTCATTCCTGAAGGATTTTTTGCTGGTTTATAGTTAATAATCTTGTAATAAATATCTTTAGGTATACAGTGTTTTCTTTTTAATAAATAATAGGCTTATAGCCTTATAATGAAATATAGCCTTAAGTGAAATAACTCAATGATCATGCTTTAGAATTTTTAACACAAACACTGACAAAAAGACTGCAAAAAATTATACACCATGAAAACAGTGCATAAAAGCGATTCCCTACTCTTAGAGAGAATATGGACTAGTTGACTTCAGAAGACCCTTCTAACTCCGTGATTCCAAATGTTACCAGACACCACTGAGAAGGATCATTTATCATGTTAATTTTTAGACATGCCTTTATTGGTCAGGGTTTTCCAAAGAAACAGACTGAACAGGATATAAGATAGATAGAGAGCCAGACAAACAGACTCAACATTCTTTTCTATAAAGAGCTTAGGGATGAGTTTAGGAATGATATGCATGTATATCTTTCCATATATATGAAACGTCTTACAGAAATTTGATTCATACAGTTATAGAGGCAGAGAAACCCCACAATCTGGCCTTCTGCCAACTGGAAAAGCAGACATTGGGGGGTATATTTCAGTCCCAGGGGAGCTTATGATGTAACTTGCAGTCAGAGGCCTAAGGCCTAAGAACGAGGGTTCCACTGGTGTAAACCTCAGAGGTGGAAGGGCCAAGAACCAGGAGCTCTGCTCTGATGTCCAAAGGCAGAAAAAGATGGATTTCTGAGCTCAAGAAGAGAGAGAGGAAGAAAAGTCCATCCCTTCTTTACCTTTTGGTTCCACTGGAGTCCTCATGGAATTTGATGAAGTGCACCCACACTGGTCAGGGTGATCTCTTTACTAAGTCTCCTGAATCAAATGCTAATCTCTTCTAGGAGCACACCCACAAACACACCCAGAATTTTTTCTTTTTTAAACCAGCTATTTTGCATCCCTTAATCAAGCCCAGGTGACACAAAAATTAACCATCACAATGACATAAATAAATAAATAAACAAACTCTGAAGAAGACTGAGGAGTTTCTTTTGCCTTTGATATTCTCAGCCAATACCTGTTTACTCCCATATCAGTTCACCTGGGCATTTTTGCTTTTCTCCCAGCTCAGAAATTCATTGATTGTGTACATCCTACACTGACGTTTCTTCTCTATAAAAACTTTAGGGATAAGTTTAGGACATACTTCACTTTACAGCTGTAGAGTAAGTCCTTGAGAAAATAGAATTATTTACTTCTATAATTAGTTGAAAAGTTATGACCAGACCCAGAGGTATTGGTACTCCATTATTTTTTTAATCTGTAAATAAATTACTTCATTAGGCACTTTCGGGGCCTGAAAAACTGCTACACACCCCAAAAGAAACACCTTAACTAATGTATTCACAGAAATCTCGGAATTTGTATATGAGACACTTTTAAATTAAAAAATGACCCTTTATGTGGAGAAAAGGGAACCCTCATACACTGTTGGTGGGAAGGTAAGCTGGTGCAACCACTAGGGAGAATAGTATGGAGGTTCCTTAAAAAACCAAATATATGCATTCCCATTGTGGCTCAGAAGGTTAAGGACCCAACTTATCTCTGTGAGGATGAAGTTTCAATCCCTGACCTTGCTTAGTGGGTTAAGGACCAGCATTGCCATAAGCCATGGCATAGGTCACAGATTGGCTCAGATCTATTGCTGTGGCTCTGGTGTAGGCCTCAGTTGCAGCTCTAATTCGAACCATGGCCCAGGAACTTCCACATGCTTTGGGTGCAGGTGTACTTTAAACAAACAAACAAAAAACTAAAAATAGAACTACCATTATGATCCAGAAACCTCACTCCCAGGCATATATTGGCAGAAAACCATAATTCAAAAAGATACATGAATCTTATATTCATTGCAGCACTATTGCAATAGAATAGCCAAGACATGGAAGCAACCTAAATGTCCATCAGCAGAGGAATGGATAAAGAAGATATTGTACATATATACAGTGGAATATTATTTAGCCATTAAAAAGAATGAAATAATGCCATTTGCAGCAACATAGGTGGGCCTAGAAATATCATACTAAGTGTGTAAGTCAGACAGAGAAAGACAAATATACTATAAGAGCACCAACATGCACAATCTCACACAAATGATACAAAAGAATTTATAAAACAGAAACAGACTCAAATATCTTGAAACCAAATTTTTGGTTACCAAAGGGGAAATGTGGGGCAGCATGGATAAATTAGGGGTTTGGACTGACATATACACACTACTGCATGTAAAGTAGATAGATAACAAGGACCTACTGTATAGCACAGGGTAATCTACTCAAATAACCTACATGGGAAAAGAATCTAAAAAGGAATGAACATATGCATAACTGATTTACTTTGCCATATACCTCAAATTAACACAACTTTCTAAGTAAGCTACCTTTGAAAGAAATTTATTTTTTAAAAAGATGATCCTTTAAATTATATCAAAATAATGAGAAAATATATGGAACAATTTTATCATTTTGTCATACAGTGTAAAGAAAACATAATTTTCATTCATTTGTTTTTCAAAAGAGATCTTAAATGGTAAAATCACTATAAAAACAAGCATATAACCCCATATGACGCAGATGTTCAGTACCGTGGCTGAACTAGACCTGCAATACTGATTCTATAGGAAATATATCCTTCACATTATCCACATCTATATGAACTTGACTCAAATTTATCTTGAAAGTACATATACTCATGTTAAAAAACTATAATTTCCCATATAAATTTACAAATAATACAGTGACTTTTGATCTTCTACTCTATCTGCCCATGTTGAAATCAGAATAGAGAGAGACCTGTATCTGATATATATGAAACATATAATCACAGGTTCTTATACTAATTAAATAAGATTGACAATTAGATTGCTTATTACTATATTTAAACACATATTTCTATATTTTTATGTTTATATAAAATTGTTTATAAATCAAAATATTCATAGAAGTTAATTATATGCCATGATAGATTTATTGATAGATAATGGGATGTAAGATTGGAACTTATAAATTTTTTATCACTTAACACTTATTTAATGGGCAGTGGGTAAGATAAGTCCTTGATAAAATTGTGAACTTATGTGGGATGGAAAAAATTATAGAGCAAATAATAACATACATAATTGTTTGAAAATTATCCTCTAGGTTAGAGGCATTCGGATTTTAAAATTCTTTAGGGACTTAATTAAAATAGAAAGAGTCATCACTTCTCAAAAATATGGTCAAGAGATTTAATTTTGGCTTTGCATGTTTATTTTGACATTTTTAATGTGAGGCAAAAAAACATTTCATACTTAAAACAATATTTTTTCTTTATATTTCTTTTCAGTTGGTCTCAAGAGTAAAACCTTTTAATTATATATAAAACAACATTACCATTAACATTAATTTATACAAAATTATAAAATGAAGTTATCTTCACACATAAGAACAACTGGACTTTATAAATAAGTTGGTATATCAGAAAATAGATCATGATTTCCTATTTAACATGCTGCTTTAATAAATTTTTCAGGGCACAAATAAAATTAAAACTGAATATATAAAATATATCAATTTAAAAGGCTTTACTGTGTGGCAGCATGGGAAGATAAAAATATTTTTGAAATAGAAAAATTTTTAACATCAAAAGCCAAAAGAAATGTCAGAACATCTTGCATGAAAATATCTCATGAAATACACAGAATACTTTCTCAAGATATATAATTTTGTTTTAGGTACAATTCTAATAGTTAAGTATTTATTGGAGAGCAAACCCATACCTTTCGAAGTCAAAAGGCAAGTCATTGAAGTGACATGTCTAATAGTAGAGACTAACATGGAGAGTATTTTCAAAGTAATACACATACATTATGAGACCTGTATAAATGCAATATTAAAGTAACAAGGGGAAGTCCAGATTAAGTCTGTACGAATGAGGTGGGCAAGAGGATGTTCAAAGGGGCAGGGACAAGATGGAGCTGGTAGAGCTTTTATGAAGGCTTCCTACAAGAGGAAATAGATATTTGGTCTTGAAATAAAAGACAGTGTATAGGAGTTCCCGTCACGGTGCAGAGGAAACAAATCCGATTAGGAATGATGAGATTGCGGGTTTGATCCCTGGCCTTGCTCAGTGAGTTAAGGATCTGGTGTTGCCATGAGCTGTGGTGTAGGTCGAAGATGTGGCTCGGATCCAGCATTGCTGTGGCTGTGGCTTGGGCTGGAGGTTACAGCTCCAATTTGACCCCTTGCCTGGGAACCTCCATATCCTGCGGCACTAAAAAGCAAATAAAATAAAAGACAGTGTTAAAGTACAGGGGGGAAGGCATTCCAGAGACTTGTCATGTGAAAGGAACTCCATACTGCAGAATTTATAAAGGTATTAAGCCCCTAATTTACCAAGAACTTGGAATTCATCCTTAAGATCAATTACTTTTAAAATGTGATTCTTGCACCCACAGGGCTTCAGTGAAGATGCCTCAGTGCCAAGAGGATAGGACATGAGGCTGCTGGGGCAACTGGGAAAACCCTACCTTGGTTCTTCAAGATGCAAAAAGGATTAACCCACCTTGACTACTGCCTATTGTTCTTAAAGTCCGTGTGCTTTCTCCCAGAGATTGGCTAAGGGTATACAACAAAACTGTGGACACATCCCTGCTTTAAGTACCTTTTAAAAATAATGCCATATCTTCTAATAAGTATGTTTCTTGAAATTTAGAATAAGATCCTTTTGTATATCAAAAAGTTATAACGGGAGTTCCCGTCGTGGCGCAGTGGTTAACGAATCCAACTAGGAACCATGAGGTTGCGGGTTCGGTCCCTGCCCTTGCTCAGTGGGTTAACGATCCGGCGTTGCCGTGAGCTGTGGTGTAGGTTGCAGACGCGGCTCGGATCCAGCGTTGCTGTGGCTCTGGCGTAGGCCGGTGGCTACAGCTCCGATTAGACCCCCTAGCCTGGGAACCTCCATATGCCACAGAAGCAGCCCAAAGAAATAGCAAAAAGACCAAAAAAAAAAAAAAAATAGTTATAACTGAATGTATCCATGGGCCCATAATTTCTGCCCTGGGGAAAACAGAAAAGGAGTCAGGCCTCTGCTGTAACTATCCCACCTGCCATCCCAAATGCATGTGAACATGCACACATGGTCAACCACCAGGCTTTTCCTCAGACAGCTGAAAACGAAAAACACCTTTGTGTTGCCCACTGCTAATTGTAATCCTAACCACCTAGTACACAATGGTCTTTGTGCTGAAGACCATTTAGGCAATCAAGGAATCCCACTTTCAGTCAGTGGACTAGAAACAGGATAATGTCCCAAGAAATTTGGGAAAGCATATCTGACAAGGCATAACCGACTTGTGAAACCCTGTTTTATGTCTTTTGGTCTCCTATTTCTATCTCATATGATCAAGAAAGTATCAATCTATGACTTAATCTATAAGGATGAGGCAGCCTCAAGTGTGAGAAACTCTACAATAGACGCTGGATCTCCATTTTCACCAGAGAATGAAATGCTCATTCTCCAACAGCATTCATCTGTTTAGAAAACAACTGTCATAGGCTATAGTTTACTACTGAATGATTTACATTTGTCAGTCAGTCGCACACCAAGTTTGCATTTGAGAAAGTTTACTCCAATAATATTATGAAAAATATATGACGATGAATTGAGAATGTTTGTTTTTTGTGGGAGTGTTTTTGTTTGTTTATTTTTTGTCTTTTTAGGGACACACACATGGCATATGGAAGTTCCAAGGCTTGGGGTCGAATTGGAGCTGCAGCTGCCAGGCCACACAACAGGCACAGCAAGCTAGGATCTAAGACCTACATGGCAGCTCATGGCAACACCCACTGATCCTTAATCCACTGAGTCAGGCCAAGGATGGAATCCGTGTCCTCATGGATGCTAGTCAGGTTCATTACTGCTGAGCCACAACAGAAACTCCAAATTGAGTATATTTGAGTCAATTGTCTCTCAAGCTTACTAGGCTTATAATTAATTATACCTCCTGCTGCGACTTAATATTTAACAGATTTGATCCTGAAAATTCTTTAAACTGATTCTTTTTGTTGTTAACTTTCTGGAAATGTTAACTATATGAAAATTCAAAGAAAATGGAGAAGGAAAAATTGTCATTCAAGTATTTATTGACTACCCTTCTCCAGCCTTTAAAACAGATTTCTGTGAAATTAAAGGGATGTCTCATAATCATAGCAGAATTCCAACTCTAGTCAAATCCAGCTTTCTGCTTGGTCTATAGATAGATGGGCTCTCAATATCACTCAGGAATCCCATCTTATTTCCTTAATGATGAAATAACTTTTCCATTCTCTCAGATGACAATTTCATACCTCTTCTCAGCTAGAATTCCCAACATCTCTCTCTTAACTTTTCCCCTTAAGTAAACTGCTTTGACTTTTTGAAAAAAATGAAAAACTAAAAGCAATTATAGAACATCATCAATACCCAATCAACTCTACCACTCTCTGTGCTAAAACCCTTATACTCTGTCTCCTTATTATAAGGGTTACACTGTCCTTGTCCTTTTCCAAGACCAGCCCTCCATTCGTATCCCAAATCCCATCATCCCTTCCCAAAGATTTGTACCTGCAGTTATTCATTCTCTACTGACTCAGCAATTTCCCCTTGCCTATTGGTTAAACCTTATCAGCTAAAATATCTCCTCCCTTAAAAGAAGCCTTCTGATTTATAACTCTCTATTTCAGCTACCAACCCATTTCTCTACTCCCCTTTAAAGATTATCTCCTCATAAAAGTATAAAAGTTACCTACACTTGCTGCTTTCAGTTCCTCACTTCACATTCTTTTTTTTTTTTTTTTTTTTTTTTTCTGCTTTTTAGGACCGCATCTGCGGCATAGGTAGGTTCCCAGGCTAGGGGTCAAATCAGAGCTGCCAGCCTATGCCAAAGGCACAACAATGCTGATCCAAGCCTCGTCTGTGACCTACACCACAGTTAATGGCAATGCCAGATCCTTAACCCATTGAGCAAAGCCAGGGATCGAACCCGCATCCTCATGGATACTAGTCGGGCTTGTTACCACTGAGCCACAACAGGAACTTCCCACATTCATTTTTAACCCATTGAAAGGAGAATTTCAACCCAATCATTTGAATCAAACACTTTTTAGTCCGAATGAACATCCACTGGGCCAAATCAATATCTAATTCTCAATTCTCTTCTAACATAAGCCAAGCAGGCACAGTTGAAACTACCCCCTCCTCCCGTCCTTTTATTTCGCCTACAGGTTCTTCGTCCTGACCTCTTCATGGGAAAGTAATTAGGACCATATCTTTCCTCATCATCACTTTTCAGGTGATTTGATTCACTCTGATAGCTTGAAAAACCTTTGATAAACAGATGACTTCCAATTTTAATTCATAAGCCCTAACCTCTCCATTCAATTCCAGGCTCAGATAGTTGACTGGCTATTCAACATCTCCATGTGTATGTCAAACAGACATTTCAAATTTAAGTCATCCAACACACCTCTTTTAATTCCCCCCTCAATACTTCTCCCAGTTTCCTGCAGTTCTATAAATGGCTATGCTGTATCTCTTGCTCGAAAGGTACAGAGGTGTCATTTTCAAAGGCCCATTTATCCACTGATCAAAAACTTAGAAATAATTGTCCTTTCCCTCATACACAACAATCACTCAGCAAGTTTCATCAGCTCTCCCTTCAAAATGTATCCCGTTTTAATCTAATCAATTCTTGAAGCCCCTGATGGTACCATTCTGATCCAAGACATAGTTTCTTGCTGGCTTACTGCAGTGCAAATGTCACACCATTCCCCTGATCCACATCACTTAACAGCTTCCCATTAAATGGAGAATAAACTCAATAAAACAGAAGAAAATCCATACTCCTTACAGACATCTACGAGGCTTTACATGATCTAACAACTGCCAAACTCTCTGGATTTTCCTCCAATTCCCACTCACTTATCATTCTGCCTCTCTTGCCTCCCCTTCAACATACCAAGCCTGTTTCTCCATGGGGACTTCACAACTGCTTTTTCCTCATTGTTCACTCATCCTCTGGGGTTTTATATTGTACCTCACTTCATTCAGGTCCCTGCTTAAAGATTGCCTCTTCAGAAATGGTTATCTTGACCACACTGAAAAATAGCCCCAGTCATAATAACGATGAACACTTCTAGCTGGCTTTATTTTTCTTCATGGTACTTGCCACTTTCTGGAATTTTATTTTGTACTGTCTGCCTTCCCCATAGACAGGGCTCAGAGGACTAGGTTCTTATCTGTTTTTTTTTTTTACTCCTTCATTTCCCAGGTTCATGCACACCAACTACATAATGAATACCCAATACAATTTTTTAAAATTAATTAATTAGTTATTCAGCACCCGTGTGTGCCCAACTTAATTTTAATATTTGATTCTAAGCAGCAGATTGCTTTATCATCAACATGTGTCCATAAAGCCCCTGTCCTTAACATTTATTTTAAAAAGCTGAGACACTCAGAAGTTCATTTTATATACTTCTCTAGCATATGTATATGTTTTCTAAAGACACCTTACAGGCATTTCTAATAGAGAAAAAGTATTTCATTTCTATCTTTAAAGCAACACTTCCTTTGCTTTAAAACAAATATAATTGCACAGTTTAGAAATGTATATTCTTGCCCTATTTCGTCTATCAATTTTAGGTGTGTTGAGATTGTGAACTGTAGTTAATAGCAAGAAATCAAAACATCCAATAATCTATGATTAATCTGTATAAACTTTCAGATAAGTCTATATACACATGAATGTAACTATGTATATAAATGATAAGAAAACTCAAGAAAACAACTTAGTTCATATTGATATAAACTAGTTACTATCTACAGGGTAATATAATTTATAAACACATACAACATGAGAATTGGATTTCTACTTTCTGCAGGATGTTAATAAATCCTACAGCAAGAGTGAATAAAAGGACCAAGCCTCCCTCTGGCTTGTTCTCCAGCTTCTATGAATAGCCTAGGTTTAAGCTTAAATGGCCTCAAAGGTTTGCATTTCTTAAGGCAAATTTCTAGCTGCAACCAGCTTTTTGTACATGCTGAAATAATCAGCACAGTGGGGAAATAAGCCCATCAGACAAAGAGGAAAGAAAAGCAAAGCTATGCCCTCACCTGACACAGAACCGTATCTTTCCGAGCCTCAGAACCTTGCTCCCCTTTGTATGAAGAAGGAGGAGGAGGAGGAGGAGGAGGAGGAGGAGAAGTGGATGGAGGGGGAGGAGAAGCTAAGGGGAGGGGAGGAAGAAAAGTCACAAAGAAAAAACAGAATACTTCACTCCGGCCTTGAAGGGAGAAATTCTTAGGTCCTTATCAATTCAGAAATGACTACCTGATCTAGACACAAAGGATAGCATCTCCTCACAGTATCTGGTTGTAATTAGGTTCTTATTTTTGCATTGCCTATATTTTAATATTTTACATCTCGCTTGCTTGTGGCAAGTGGAGTTTCTATATTAAGACTTTCAAAAAGAACATAGAGACAATTTCCCTTTAGCTCTTTCTAGAAGTTGATAAGCACATATTAAAAAAAAATAAAATCCATGACTTCTTATTTTGGCTATCATCTTTTAAATATCACAAAGTTTAAATTGCCAAATGTACAGCTAAGATCTAGGAGACAGAGAGCAAAGAGCGAGACAGAGAGAAAAGAAAGAAGCCAGCCAGACAAACCTTTGCTCTGCTGATGGGGAAGACTGATAACCATATTTTGTTTAAGTTTGTGTAAATCCTGAAGCAGGTTGGGCCATTACTTACTGCTTGAGGAAATAATAGTAAAAAAGCTTCACTTCTGTAAAATGTACACTATAAATAATTGTACTATAGATTGATAGGGTTTGAGAGTGATCAAAAAGAAATGAAAGATTTCAATAAAATAAGCAAATTGATGACAGGTACAGAGCAGCCCACAGCTTAGAAAGAGTCAGGGCTTGGATGCCAAAGCAAATCTGCCCTAGCTCCACCCCCTAACTACCACAACTTAAGGTCACTATACTTCTATTAGTTACGGCACTAGTGAAAATCTTCATTTTCTTAAAAGGACACGTTTCAAGTAGGATATTCTTTACAAACATTTAAAACCACCATTAACAATGTTTATAATATGGAATTTACACATGCACACTCAACAGAATATCTCCTAAAGATGAGATCAAAGGAAAAATAGGTAAGTTATCACTATTTTAAAATATAAAATGCAAATATAATTGCAAATTTTATCTACAGATTATGATAGATAACTAAAGAATGACGAGAGAAAGCCAGAAGCAAGCATTCCAGGGGATTGATTTTAGACTACTAAAGTTAAGAAGGGGCTTTTACACTGTAGACAGGAAAATAAATGGGAGCTAGCCATTCAAAGGTAATACTCCAGGCAGAGGGAAAGCCCCAAAGCAAGAAAGGCAGGAGAGTCATTAGAGATGAATGAATGAGAAGAAGAGGAAGTTAGGATGAGACTAGAGCCAGGTCCTTCAAAACTTCATATGTTAAAACTAAAAAAAAAAAAAAAAAAAAATCTTCTGAGGGCAATGAAGTGCTTCAAGGTCAAAGACATTTGAGAAATGAAGTATGAATGTGTAGCACTCACTTGGATATTCAAAATGCGCATCAGCTAATTAAAGACTCCAAGAATTTCAACTATAAAGAAATGTGTTGAACTTGATTTAATTCAGGGTCTTCCAAATTTATCTGAGCGCTGCACACTCTTCAGGTAACACACATTGGTATCCTGCTGAACTTTGCTCCTTGGTGAATCATTTCCCAAAGTAGTTACATGGAACAAATTGCTGGGACAAACCTGGATGCCATTGTTACTTCATGAATTAACTGAAATACCATTTGCTTTATCTGGGAATAAAGGGACCTAAAATATTCAAAAAGTATTATTTTGTAGAGATAATAGGTTTCATTTTTACTCATTTGAACAAATATTTGACAGTCTACTCTCTGGCAGGCTCTGAAATACTGTGCTAAACAATAGGGTTACAAGAGGTAGAAGACCTATATTCTAATTTGGGAGGCTTAGAAAACATAAGTGCATTCATCCATTTCTTTATTCAACAAATTTGTGTTTAAGTAAGTCAAGCACTGTTCTAGTCCTGAGGGATAAAGGAGGAAACAAGACAACACTGTCTTTGCTTTGGTGAAGCTTATATTCTTGCCTGGAGAGAGTTAGAGTATTAAGCTTCTAGAGGAGAAAAGTAAACTAAATAATAATGCAATCCCCAAACTAGCATAGTAAAATACATATTAACATGTAAAAGAGCAGAGAGTAGAGATAGATAATCAAATAAGAACATTTAACACAGGGTCGGGGGGGTAAGAAAGAGAACCTGGATTTGAGAAATAATTATAAGTAATATAAAGTGGAATTGTAATAGCTAAATGGATATATGTTCAGAGATTGCAAGATACATAAATTTGAGCTCAACAAACAAGTTTGGATGTGGAACAAACCATGGGAGTTATAAAAAATAATAACTAATTCTTACTATGTGCCAAACTTTACATATTTTTAATATTTCAAATTAAAAACCTTACATATTTTTAATATTTCAAATTAAAAACCTTACATATTTTTAATATTTCAAATTAAAAACCTTACATATTTTTAATATTTCAAATCTCTCAACAGCTCCATGAGGTAAGCTCCTTTTCAATTACCATTTTAGAGACAGATGTGGGTACCAGGATATTCAAAATTATGTATGTGACTTGCATTTCTTTTGGACAGTGTTGTTCTCTATACTCCTCTATACTCCTCAGCAGGACTACTGGGTCTCTATTTTGCACATTTATTTTGTGCATGCCTCAACTACAATTTTCCACTTTTCCTACTGACCCCACGCCCATCAGCCTGGCAACACAGCTGTCTCCTGAAGCACATGGTCAGCAGGGAAAGCAGTCATGAGTGTCTTTTGCCACCCCTATGATTTGACCATGTTCATCCCTTATTTTATCACTGAGCTCCCCAAATGTAATTTTATTTTACGGGAGATTTTGGATACTTCACTTCTGGAAAGGTTGGGAAAAGGCTATGCCTGCTAGCCTTTCAGATGTAACCACATGAGCTAGTCGATGAGCCCATGGCAGAAGCAAGGAAGAAAAACTTCAGGTCAAGCAGAGCCCATGTTAGTTTATTATAAGGCAGCACTCAGTAATGAGACTTAGAAAGAAAACATCTGGGACAAATGCTAGTCCAGACTGGGCTCCAAATGACAAGCATAAAGGTGTGATCTCCCTACTCATAATCACTGTCATGACATCAAAGGCTGCACAAAATAGAAAGTGGCGGCCATCAGTAGGAGCTAAAAAGGCCCTTCTGGCCTGAGCTAATCTAGGTACTTTTAGAGGAAATAGTTTAGCTAGTACACTAAAAAATGTGTCACCTAATTCTATTTTGGGGAAAGATTGAATGATTTGATTTAGAATAAACATCCTGAAATTACAATTCTGTTTCTCTTACAACAAAGCACTATAAGATATTATGCTAAGAAATATATCAGATGGCCCCTGACTTAAAATGCAAAAGAATCAGGGTAGTTAATCTGATAACTGTTTTAATGAAATGCCTTTGCACCTGAAAATTTTAAAAATATAAACAGGCAAAGGGATGTTTTGCTTATGCCACACTGGAGGGGAAAAAAGCAGTCCACATAAATAAAGTCTTCACAGTAACTCTCATTGAGAAATAGCTGACAGATAACTTTAACTCAATCTTTAAAATAACATTTAAAAATGTAACATTTTTAATGGAAATACTTTGAAATCACACTTTACTTTTTCCTGGCACCTAAAAAGACACTTTTCAACATGACAAAGTTTTTTTAATGACTTGCATTCATTATGATCAATTATTACCCCCACACTGCAGTCTAATGATGCCCAGAGGGACAATTACAATGTGTGGAACTGCCTGCTGCTGCACCTGAGTAACTTCCCAACACTGTGCTCTCAGTTCTGGTTTCTGACCTTGATGGGCTTTCTCCCTCTGCCATAGCTCTTGGCTGTAATTTCTCAGTTCTGCTAGAAATTGATCATGACCAGTCATTCCCACAAACGTTCCTAATTTGGGGCTTCTACCAAGCTTAATGTGATTTTTTTTAAATCATGTGAGACCACAACAAAGATCCACAGTAATTCTGGCATGTATTTTGGCTCATGAAAAAAAATTGCTATTCCCTGTCTTCATGCCTCTTGGTATGTTTCAGAAGGATAGGTTGGCTGGTTAATCTGCCCACAAGAAAGACTCTGACAATGATACGGTGGTTTTACCCCTACAAGTCAGATACTTACAATGTAGGGTGAATGTGTCACTAATCTCACAATCACAGGAGGGAAGGGCAATTAGAATCTTATTGTACAGATGGAGTAATTAAATTTAGATGGATTAACTCATCTGGTTGTGGTTACATGCTAAATGGTGGAATGAGTATTTAAGTTCAGGCTGATACCTAGAGCCCAGCCCTCTAACCATTCCCTATAATGCCTCTAAAAGTCAGTAACTACACTGGTATATTTTTTTAAGAAATTACTTATAACCTAAATGCAAGGTATTAAAATGAATATTACTGAATTTTAACTCTGTGGATTTCTTCGATAAACGTGAATTTTGATTTAATGAGTCTGATTTTAAAGGCACTTACTTTGTTGATTCATCTGCTACTTAAAATCAAGGAGATGTTAACATAATTCTCCTGAGTGACAGTATCATACTACCGGTTTAAGTTTATAAAATTCCCATTGCTAATCCAAAAAAAAGTTGAATTTAGTGGTGTACTTAGGATAAAAAGTATCATTGTCCTATTATCATATCTGACTCAGTATCTACTACTTAATTTTGGAAGTTTTGTAAAATCTTACTTTTTTAACCCAAGGTGTACCTCAGAGTCCAGAGACAGCCTTAGAGGCCCAGATATTATTTATATCAGTCCTAAATGTGTGTTCCTTTGGCCTGCACAACAATTTCAAAATTTTAAATTAACTGCGGACATTTAAAAATGGGAATATTTCCTGTAAAATGTGGACTTCTGACTTCTTTCAAAGAACTGGAAGATGTGGCTTCATGGGCCACATCCTCACATGGAAACAACTAGCAGCCTCTTTTGTGGCAGCCTCTTCAGACAGGACCTATTTGCTGTCGGTTGCCAACACCTCACCTGGCCTGCTTCCCTCAGTGAACTGCCTGGTTTGTCAGTTGAACCCTGCTTTCATCTGAAAATACAGCTCCAAACTCTCCATAATATTCTATGTTTGGCCTACCATGCATTTTCAATGTTATTTTACATACCTTAAACAACTATACGTAAGTAATATTATCATTATGAGCTCCTTTTATGTGAAACACGTGTTAAACAGCATGGTTTAAGATCAGAGAGGTAAAGTTCATTTAATTCCAAAACCACTTATTTTACATTATGTCAGATCTTCAATATCTTAACTAGTAGTATTTATTATTATCATCATTATTTTGGTTGGAAGTATCTTTTTAGAGCTTTCTTCACTGAGTTCAGTTTTAAGTAACAGGGAGCCCCACCAAATCAATACTTCGTAGTGTCACTTTCATGGCTGGCAAATTTGATGATGAAAAGTTTATGAGACAGAAGAGAAAGAGAGACAGAGACTGCTCTACTTAAAATATTCTCTATAAGAAACAGTAAATTTTTTTTTTTCTTTTTTGGACGCCTGTCGGGCATATGGAAGTTCCCAGGCCTGAGATAAAAATCCAAGATGCAACTGCAGCCTATGCCACAGCTGTGGCAACACTGGATTCTTAACCCACTGTAGTAGGCCAGGGATCAAATCTGCATTGCCACAGAGACAACACCAGATCCTTAAAACACTGCAATACAGCAGGAACTCCAGAAATAAAAAAATTATTAAATTTACTTCTACATTTAAAACATAAACAACAAATACATCACTAAAACTAAAAAAAAAAACCAAAAAACAAACAAAAAAAAAACACCTTACCTTTTTTGAATGTAACATGGTAAGTGCCATGGAGAAGAAATTAGGCAGGAACAGGAGATAGGAAATGGTGGAAAATTGGAGGAAATATTTCAATCAGGTTGTCAGAGAACAAAGTTCAATAATGTAGGTAAGGCACCTAATGCCTCCAAACTGAATAACCCTTAATAAAGGTTACCACTATAATCACCACGATCACCATCCATCAAAAGACCAGGTGAACCCACCTGGACAGCAAGCTGGCCCCATCTGCTGTCCGTTACATGTGCTAAGAATAGAGCTTAAGTCTTAGAAAAGTTGGCTATTACACTGTTTTGTTTCCTAAAGCACTGAGACAAAATGTTAACTATAAGTGCCCCTGAGTTTTACTGATGTTTTCGGCAGACAGAATTTTGAAAAGCTACACAGTCAAAGGTCTAATCTTGGGAAAATATTTTAAGCTGAAAAGAGACAATGAAATAAATCCTGAGGCTCATGGCTTGTCTTACTAACAGCAAAAGAAAAAGAAGACAGAATGAAGACCCAAGGTAAACCAAATAGAGATATCTCACTATCACAAAATGTGGATGGGAAATTCAGAAGTTAGAGAAAAATGCGCCTGATTGATAATCCAAATGAATGGGGGGGGGGGGTGGAGAACCCTCAAAAATAAATAATTTTATATTAGTTGTAAGTATGTGTCCTTGTAAAATTTTAAGAGATACCTGTATTTTCTGAAAATAACTGGCTCACTATAACATGAGTTATTTATCTGCAGCATAACACTAAGGAAATCATTCAGCTGGGAAACCATGAAATATCTCTTTATAACTTCAAAACCGCTAGTCCATAACCTAGAAAATAGACATGCTTAAACAAGTTGTTTGTTACACACAGATAAAAACAGAAAAAAATGATTTTTTTTCACTTTTTATCTGATTGTTTAAAGGTCATAAGAAAAACCCAGATATTATTATTATAGACTCAACAAAATTCCCAGACTTAAATGGATAACCACTGCATAGGAACTTTCAGACCATTTTCACAAGCACACACTGTTTTAAACTAAAGAATCTGCTTTTGGAGCCATGCTCGACATTTTCAAGTTTAAGGTGAGTTACCAAGTAGAACGGTCCTACTTTACAGTAAGTTTGCATTTGAGAAGGTGAATGTTACTGGTGGGTAAGACCTAAATACTCAGGACATTTTCACAATATCCCTGTGCACTTACGTTGTAGACTTGTGGGGAATAAACGAGGCAGATAATACCAGGAACAAAGTTTATACAAAGACGGTAAATCCTTATTCCAGTGCTGTGCTCTGCATCAATAGAAACCTTTCTGCTAGGCTGAATAATCTCATAAACCCTGTGAGAGAAGTTATATTTCTATTATTCAAACTCAAATCCAGATAGATTAGATTGATATAGCAACATCCTTAATCTCCTTTACGAAAGAGAATTAGTCTGTCTGAATTTTGAATCTAACTGTACTTTCTTTGAAATAGTAGATTTAACCATTTTCCTTAGTCAAGCTGAAATGAGGTTCTGGTTTAATAGGAAAAATTACTAAAGGAAGAGGAAAAAAATACTGTAAAAGATGAAAACAGTAAGACTTTATAAGATCCAGCATTATTAACAATGTTATCTGAAATTTTAATATTCTTAATGAATAGGCTATATAAGTTACTGTTTATTTTTAACTATCTGACTCCCTTTGGAATAGTTAGCTGTCTGCTAAATCTATGTCCAAAACACCTTTAATCACCCATCATTTGCTTTTTAAAAAGCAAATAGGACAGGTATTTGTCTAAAATGATGCTATATCATTTCAATTAAAAAAAAAGTGTTCTGAAATCTATCCAAAGAAATTAAAACATATACTTTCTCTTAGGGTTTTGTACTAACTTAAAACTACAGAAAAATATCACCTCCCTAAAGACATGATATATGGTAGATGTTCAAAAAGTTTATTAAATAAATAATTCAATACATTTATGAATGAAGTAACTGAAAAAAGTTTCTTTTTAAAAAAGAATCTTGGATATTAATCTTAATCTACCTAATCTTCCCTAATTTATCTGATCTTGCCACTCAGGGGCCAGGACACCTCATATTCCTCCATAAGCATCTGTCCTTACTGCAGCCTCCAAGGTTCCCCATGTTCGGGCCCCTACTCCCCCTCAGACCCCACCACCTACCTCTACCCTCCCCGTACCAAACTGAATTTCTTGCTGTGCTTTGGACACTCAAGAACCCTTCAGCCTCAGGGCCTTTTCACTTGCTATTCTCCCCACCTGGAACATTTTTCTGAATCTTTACAGGGTGCAGTTCCCTGTTTTATACAGGCCTCAGCTCAAATCTCACCTCCTCAGAAAGGCCTTCCTTGGTTACTCTATCTTTTTGTTTTGACTATTTGCCCTATCAGTTAAAACTTTTCTGCACAGTCCTCCATATATGTATTTATTTATTCATTGTATATACATAAAATAATCAAGGTCTGGTTAAACTTAAAATCACTTTGATATGTGATATTATTGTTTGTTCTGGCTATAACGGCTCACTAAAATAAAGACAGCTATCTTTATTATAAATTTTTCCCCCCAATTCCTTCCGCTATCCACAGCCTTTAATAAAATTTGGCTTGTATATTTCCATTTTCCCTGAAGTTAGGTGATCTTGCCAAGTAACAGCAAAATGATATTTATATTTATATTTATATTTATATTTATATTTATAACCAATGGGTTTAAGATAATTTTAAAAGTTTGGCAGAAAATGCTCCAAGATTCCTATGTATGCAAATACAATAATTTTTGTGACTGAAATTATTTGGGGCAATAAATCACAAAGATGGAAACTTTTTCTTGATCTTTTTTCCCAAATGCTATCTTTACAGTTAAACATCTTTGAAAGCAGTTACTTCAAATTAATTGTTAAAACGTCCCCTATACCTAGAAGGGAGTTGTTTTTTTGTATTTATTTCTTTACAAATTTTGGATAGCAAAAGTTTCAAGCCTACATATCTATGTATCGTATAAATATATAAATCTACAACTTTTCCAGATAATACTTGTTCTCAAAAGTAGTTAAACATATTTACCCCTTCTATGCTATTTTTCTGTGTTTTGTAACCATTTTTCCTACAGCAAAAAGAGCAATTATTTTACCTAATGTCATGTGGCTTTTTGTTTTTTGCTTTTAAGAAATTACAAAGTAGCATATGACTTTAAAGTTCTCTTAAAAAATATTTTAGGGAGTTCACTGTGGCACATCAGATTAAAGATATGACATTGTCACTGAAGTGGCTAGGGTCATTGCTAAGGTGCGAGTTTGATCCCTGGACTAGGAACTTCCACATGCCACAGGCATGGGCTAATAATAATAGTAACAATAACAATAAAAATAGTATTTTAGAAGTTTCTATTCATGTCCTGGATGATTAGTTTTTAAATATCTTGCTAATCATAATGGTGTCATGCATTCATTAACTAATGTATCCATGCATAATACACATATGCTGAAATTAAGAGTCATAATTAATAACTTATTTAGTCTGGATACAATATCATATATGCCAAATTTTCTTTTTGAATTTTAGTACCTATGTTTATGAGGGCTTATCCCAAAAATTCAAGATTGTCTTGATATTCAAAATCAATAAATGTAATTCACTATATTAAAAACTAAAAAGAAATATCACATAAGATAGCACAGAATATTTAAGATCCAAATATCTACTCTCAGCAGGGAAATCCTCTATGAATTTCCTTCCATATTCTTTTATTTTTCTTTCTTCTTTTTTTTTTTTTTTTTTTTTTTTTTTGCTTTTTTAGGGCCGCAAGTGTAGCAAATGGAAGTTCCAAGGCTAAGGGCGGAACTGGAGCTGCAGCTGCCACAGCAAAAGGAATGTGTGGGATCTAAACAGTGTCTGCGACCCATAGCACAGCTGATAGCAATGCAGGATCCTTAACCCACTGAGCAAGACCAGGGATCAAATCTGTATCCTCATGGATACTGGTCGGGTTCATTATCACTGAACCAAAATGGGAATTCCTTCTTCCACATTCTAATTTGTGGGAAAGACCTAGCAAGATTAATAAGACAATCTTCATGGGGGAACAGATTTGTGGTTGCTAAGGGGGAGGGGGAAGGGAGTGTGGTGGATGGGCAGTTGGGGGTTAGTAGATACAAAATGTTATATTTAGAATGGATAAGCAATGAGGTCCTACTGTACAGCACAGGGAACTATATCCATTCTCTTGAGATAGAACATGATGGAAGATAGTATGGGAAAAAGAATGTATACATATGTATGACTGGGTCACTGTGCTGTACAGCAGAAATTGGCACAACACTGTAAATCAACTATATTTTAATAAAAATAAAACAGGGGGAAAAAAGATTAAGAAGACCCAAATATCTCAGTGTCTGTACTAAAGGATATTTCCTTCCATGTGGTTATGACCTTAAAAAAAACCAAACTGGATTCACTTTTGTTTCTGAAAGGAATTCTAATAACTCAAGATAAAAGCAAAGTATCTTCCTGCCTAACAGTTGTCACATTACAAACTCATGCTGACAGAATATGATTATACTACTTTACATTGTACCCAAATGTAAGATTCAGGGGAGAAAAAATGAGCAGTAGCTCTACTACGCTATCTCCTTTGAGATTCCTATCTTATCTTTGAAGAAAATACTCAACCAAGAAAAGGTTCTCATTTGAAGCTTTAATAAAGGTTAAGGTATAATAACTGTTTTAGCCCCACAAATGTGCAGTTGTCTTGTTATTTTTATCAAGTGCATTTTACATAGTGCCAGACACATATGCAAACTAGAATTTAAAACTGAGATCCATTAAATTATATCCATTATTTCTCACTCTAGAAACTTCTGAAACTTATGGGTGACAGATTTGTCAAGAAGTGCTCTTTACTAACTAAAGAAAGAACAACCCAATCTCTGTTATGAACTGTCATTAGTAATTTAGCAGAGGGAGAAGGCAGTTCAGCCGAGTAGAGAGAAAATTAAAACATGGGCAGCTTCTGATTGGAAATTTATGCATAGCAGGTAATGAAACAGCACAGTCAGGATCTCTGGTATTACTCAGAGTGAGAGATTTAATTCTGATAACTCTGATGATGGCACTTGAATCAGAGATTACAAATGGTGACAGGCTGTCACATATAGATGAGGAAAAATGAACATCAACAACATATCACTTCAGAAGCTGATTCTATATAAGGTCAGTTTTTTTTCAAACAGTAAATATAATGATTTCAGAGATTATTGTAAGTTTTCAAAGGTTTATTAGGTCTCAAACAAACCATGTACCATTTCTACATTTACTTTTCGGTGGAGTATAATATTAATCAACATATATCAAAGGTAAAGGGTGAAAAAGAAATTGTATTTTAAAATATGAAGTATAAATTGCATTTTCTGACTTCGTCTGGGTAAAGAGCAAACCCAAAATTATAGGCAAGCAGCTATTCTATTCTATGTAGAGAGTATAGTAAAAGCTTGGGTTTTCCTGTGTTTATATGCAGGTAAGGAATACTCATTAAATGCAGCCACATACAAATAATGCTACTTGTATTTATAAGGAATAATAATTTTTATTTTGGATATTCTATGCCTTTTTACATTTACTAATTATCAACAATGGCTTTATTATTTTTATACTTATTTGTATATTTTTTCAAAATTGCCTATTTCAGACAAACTCTCTACCACAGAAATAGAGCTAAGGATAATAATAATATTTCCATAAAGACAGGTATCTCAATACATCTCTTTTTAATGTATGAAGTAGCATATTTATTGTGTATGGTTAAAACTTGTTAGATGTGGGAATTTTAAAACTTAGCCCAAAAATTCTTTAATACTTCTTGCTTTGAAATAAAAAAGTCCAGGTCCCTTGAACCTGCAACTGCTTGGACATTGGCTTGTAGCATAAATGACAGTGTGTCACTTTCCAGACCTAGATCATCACATGAAGAAGAGAGGAACTACTGCACTGATCTACGTCCGAAATATAGATCTGGAGGCAAAATAAACAACTGCTGTTGTCCGAAGTCACTAAATTTTGAACTGGTTTGTTAAGCAGCAATAAATAACCAAGAAAGCACAGTAGGACTTTAATCCTGAGTCCTAATCATTTATAAAAATAGCTTTAGCATTACACCACAACAATGCTATACTATTTATGCTGTAACTAATCAGAATAGAAGGAAGAAAATGTAAATGAAAAAGCCTGATACATTTTCATCAGGCTAATAAAAATATTGTCAATAAAATTTTAAATAAATTATACATAGTATTAAGAAAATAATTCAAACTATCCTAGACTCAGAGTTCGCTTTGTGACTCAGTGGTCAATGAATCTGACTAGGATCCATAAGGATGCAGGTTTGATCCCTGGCCTCAGTGGGTTAAGGATTTGGCGTTGCTGCGAGCTGTGGTGTAGGTCACAGACATGGCTTGGATCTCCCACGTGGCTGTGGCTGTGGCTGGCAGCTTAAGCTCCAATTTGACCCCCTATCCTAGAATCTTTAGGATGTTATATATCGTAAAACCTAAACATTAATGATTTATTCATTTAAATTTGGAATTTTAATTTTTTAAATTTGGCTTTGTAGGATTTACCTATATAGTTTAAGGATATATAAAAAACCAGTAGGATAAACCCATACAGAAAATACTAATTTTATAAAAATTAGAAAATTTAAATATTTTCAAGTAGGCAAGTAGAACAATATATCAAATAATAGAAATACATTTTATTTTATTTTATGTTTTGGCCTCACCTGTGGCATGTGGCAATTTCCAGGCCAGAGATTGAACCTATACCACAGCAGAGACCCAAGCCGCTTAACAACACCAGATCCTTAAGCTCCTGTACTACAAGAGAACTCTTAGAAATATATTTTAAATGGAACTATATTTATATAGGACTAAGCCTATATGACAATGCAGCCCAGAAATTCATAATAAAAATAATACAAAGCTAAAATCACAGTACACATTGTTTAGCAAAAGCAAGCACCTGAGAAAGATTAATAGTTAATTAAATAACAAAAGAACTGGAGGCAGAGCAAGATGGTGGAGGAGTAAGAGGCTGTGCTCATCTTCTCCCACAGACAAATCAAAAAAACACATCTACATGTAAAACGACTTGCACAGAACATCAACTGAATGCTGGCATAAGAACTTAAACCTCCAAAAAGGGCAAGAAACTCTTGACATAACTTGAACAAAAGAAAAGAGAGAGACAGAAAAGGAATCAGGATGGGACTAGCATTCCTGAGAGGGTGCTGTGAAGGAGAAAAGGATCCCACATCCTGGGAAGCCACTAACTGATAGAAAGATCAGCCGAGTCAGCGGGACCTCAAAGTTGCTGAGAAAAGCGCAGCAGCTGGACTGAGAACAGCAAGGCAGAGTGAGATCTGCACAGATCATCTGAACCACCCGCCTGGGGCACCACAGCCTGAGACTCTCAGGTGGGGAAAGGACTGGGGCTGGCTGTGTGGGGACAGCCTGAGGGGCTAAGGAGCAGTGAGCCATGGGCCGAGGAGCGGTATGTCACCGGTGGAGGAGGGGAATGCCATGGGCAGAGGGAACTTGGGAGAAGGTCCAGGCCCACAGGAGACTCAAGGAGCCATTGTTGGGGAGGGGAAGAGGAGGAGGGGCGGACCACCATAGGAAACTCCCTGCACTGGAGAATGCTCCTGCACCCATGGGCACTCATAGGGCTGGGCAGCTCTGCGCAAGTTACAGGAGGCGAGAAGCCCCTTGCTTATTTAGGGGAGATTGGGTGCTTTTTGTGAGTGGGCTTCCTGCAGCCCCAGTCACCACAGGGGATGGCCAAAACAAAAAAACAAAAAAACAAAAAAAAAAAGAGGGCACTGCAACAAAGCACCATAACCTGTTGCTCTCACTCCCCTGGAAGCACACCTGCCCTGCTGCTGCCACTACCAAACAGTCTAGGCAGTGCCCAGATGCTTGATCACTGTCCCTTCCCAGGAACCTGCAACTAGGAGCAGCTTATGCAGCACCTGCTGTGGGGGCTAAGTAGAATGGGGTGCTTCTGGCATGGTCTACAGGAGGCAGGGGCATACCACCACAGTTACCTCTGGCTCCAGAGGTGGGAGTGGCTCGCCACCACAAGGGGTCTGTGAACAGACACCACTTGCAGCCCCATACACCTCAAGGACACCAGAGAGGACAGCACTGTGACCGAACACCACCTGTTGGTGTTCTCACACACCTCAGAACACATCCACCCTGCTGCAGCCACTGCCAAACATTCCCAGCAGTACTCACACGCCTGATCTGTGTCACTTTCTAGGATCCTACAAATAGGAGCAGTCTGCACAGCACCTCCTATGTGGGCTAAGTGAGATGGGTTGCATCATGCATGGTCTACAGGTGGCGGGGGCAAAACAGCACAGTTATCACTGACTCTAGAGATGGTTATGGCCTGCTCCCACCAGGGGTCCCTGAACAGGCACCACCTGCGGTTCCAATCACCTCAGAGGAGGGCATTGCAATCAAACACAAGCTGTTGTTGCTCATGCTCCCCTGGGAACTCAAGCACCCTGCTGCTCCTTCTGCCAAATGCTCTAGTCACCTTGAAGATCTGCCTAGAGCTCATTAACACTTCCCAGGGTATTAGAAATAAAAGCGAAAATAAACCAATGGGACCTAACCAAACTGACAACCTTTTGTACAGCAAAAGAAGCCAAAAAGAAAACAAAAAGACAACTTACAGAATGGGAGAAAATAGTTTCAAAGGATGCAACTGGCAAGGGCTTAATCTCTAAAATATACAAGCAACTTTATTAACTCAACAGCAAAAAAGCCAACAACCCAGTTGAAAAATGGGCAAAAGGCCTGAATAGACATTTCTCCAAGGAAGATATACAGATGGCCAACAAGCACATGAAAAAATGTTCAAAATCACTGATTATTAGAGAAAATGCAAATCAAAACTATCATGAGATACCACCTTACACCAGTCAGAATGGCCATCATTAATAAGTCCACAAATGGAGTTTCTGTCGTGGCACAGTGGAAAGGAATCCAACTAGGAAACATGAGGTTGTGGGTTCGATCCCTGGCCTCACTCAGTGGGTTAAGGATCCGGCATTACTGTGAGCTGTGGTGTGGGTCACAGATGCGGCTCGGATCTGGAGTTGCTGTGGCTGTGGCAGAGGCCAGAGGCTGTAGCTCCCATTAGACCCCTAGCCTGGGAACTTCCATATGCCACTGGTGGGGACTTAAAAAGACAAATAAATAAATAAACAAACAAACAAATAATTAAAAAAAATAAGTCCACAAATAACAAATGCTGGAGGTGGTGTGGAGAAAAGGGAACCCTTCTACACTGTTGGTGAGAATGTAAGCTGATACAACCACTATGGAGAACAATATGGAGGTACCTTAGAAATCTATACATAGAACTACCATATGACCCAGCAACCCCACTTTTGAGCATACATCCAGATAAAACCTTCCTTGAAAAAGATACACGTACCCGCATGTTCACTGCAGCTCTATTCACAATAGCCAAGACATGGAAACAACCCAAATGTCCTTCGACAGATGATTGGATTAGGAAGATGTGGTATATATACACAACAGAAAACTATTCAGCCATAGAAAAGAACAAAATAATGCCATTTGCAGCAACATGGATGGAACTAGAGACTCTCATACTGAGTGAAGTAAGTCAGAAAGAGAAAGACAAATACCATATGATATCACATAACTAGAATCTAATATACAGCACAAAGGAACTTTTCCACAGAAAAGAAAATCATGGACTTGGAGAATAGACTTGTAGTTGCCAAGGGGGAGGGAGATGGAGTGGGATGGATGGGGAGCTTGGGGTTAACAGATGCAAACTATTGCTTTTGGAATTGATTAGCAATGATATCCTGCTGTGTAGCACTGGGGACTATGTCTAGTCACTTATGACGGAGCATGGTAATGTGTGAAAAAGGAATGTATACATGTACGTGTAACTGGGTCACCATGCTGTACAGTAGAAAAAATTTTATTGGGGAAATAATAATTAAATAAGAAAATAACAAAATAACCTAAGCATTAATTAAAAAGATAAATATGTTTTAGTTTCGGTAATAGATTTTTTTTAAGACAATTATGTATAATCCCCATTTCTTAGAAAGCTAGATTATTTATTTATTTATTTAGTTAGTTAGTTCACTTTTTTTTAGGGCTGCACCCACGGCATATGTAGGTTCCTAGGCTAGGGGTCAAATCAGGGCTATAGCTGCTGGCCTAGGCCACAGCCACAGCAACAGGAGCTCAGAGCAGCGTCTGCAACCTACACCACAGCTCACAGCAATGCCAGATCCCCAACCCAGTGGGGAGACCAGAGATCAAACCTGCAATCTCATGGTTCCTAGTTGGATTTGTTTCCGCTTCACCACAATGGGAACTCCAGAAAGCTAGATCACTTTAAACGGACTTTGAGAGCTCAAGGTGCAGAAAAATATACTATAATACTTTAATAAAATAATCATTTTATAACATAAAATCCACCCACTTAATATATTTCTTTTTAACACACAGTTCCACAGTAGAATTGTTTCAAAACATAAAAACATAACAATTTAGTTTACTTTGTTCATAAGGCAGAGTTCTGTAGGAGAGTCATTACTTATTTATCCAACTATGAACCAGAAAGTTCAATTAATGGTATTTCTTGCCCATAATCTACTTTTACAAGACTTCCTCAATAGCAAAATTGTTGAGTTATATCATAGAATTAGCACAGGTTTAGTCCTTTTTATTGTTATAAATCTACAGTATAAAAAGCAATGTTTAAACAGGTGATACAAATACAAAATACCTTCACAGAAGGAATTGCATTAATCCCCAAACTCTCCCTCTACTTATAATGAAAAACCTGAGAAGCAGAATGATTAATCGATTTGTACCAGAGTAAAACTAGGCCTGGAACCCTGCCACCTGCTTCTACCTCTTGAGTCTTTTCTCATATATTATGCTGCTTCATCTGGCATGAGTGATTCCTATACAGCTACAAAATATAAAATAATGCATGATATTAAGAGTGAAGCAAAACAACTTCTTCCACATAAAAGTCATCTAATTTATGTTGAAAAATTAGAATTTTGTATTTTACCAAAGTAGTGGCTGAAGCATTTTTCTACTCTGCTCATTTTCCAACTATGTATGTATTTATTTCTGGTGCAACATCCAAAAGAAAATTCATTAAATTCTTTCAGAAATATTATTAAAAATTAGTTATACATTACTCGATATCCTGCTACTTTTAATACACCTGAAAACACATTTTTATTATATCTTCACTTATGATACATAATGGATACAAGTTGATGGTATTTTATTATTTTTTATTTTTAAAAAATTTTGCCATGCTATTTAGATTTAATTGCCTAAAATACCCTTCTATTTAGATGGCAAGTCAGAGATGTCGGTTTTGTTTGTTTGTTTAAGCTAATTATGACCTCAGAAACTTAAAAAAATATGACTTTTAGTTTATCTTTAGTAACCCCAAACTCACAGATATCCAGCCCTATTCCTCTTCCTCATCTTAAGAAACTGTTTCAGCACTAAGCCTTACTTTATTATCTGTAAGATGGTCATAACAATAGTATTTACCACGTGTAAGTAGAGTTGTGCAGAATAAATAAAAATAATGTGTAGCTAAGATATATAAAACACTGGCACCACATATGACATATTACATTCTAATAAGTGTTAGTTGTTATCATAGTTATAATAACTGATTTGCAATCACAAACATGATAATATTAAGATAGCAAGATGTAAACTATGATTTTTTAATGTTGTTAAAAGTTTTTAAAAAAACAATGTATATTTTTCTATTAAAAGGTGATTTGCTATGTTTAATTCAAAGTGATAAAGTATGTTTTAGATATTAAAAAATTATCCACATTAACCTTTTAAATGGCAATATAACCATTTAAATGTTAAATGGCATATGATTTTTAAAACTGAAATTTAACATTCACCATGAATATATGTGCTAATCAAAACAAGGTACAGCCTCTAAGCATGTTAAACATTCTTATAAAATTAAAAACAAATTAAGAAATCAAATACCAGTGAGAGAGTACACAATGAATTTAGTAAAATGCCTTGAATTATCTTTTAAAGAAATAAGACATTTCCATATTATATGTACATACCTGGAATAGTCAAACAATCGACTGTCCCAAAGATTATGATTCCCTCGAGGTCCATAATGAAAATAACAGGACTCTGTCCCATCAAACATATTCAATCCATCTTCTGAATTTTTTGAGGCATGACTGTGCACCAAATCTAAGAGGACTGTAATACCCATGGAGTGAGCTGTGTCAACCAATTCTTTCAGCTCTTCAGGAGTTCCATAACGGCTTAAGGTAAAGGAGACAGCAAAAACAAGACCACATTATATTTAAGGCAAGAAGCCAATCATTTACTACAAATCAATTGTTTTACCAGCACAGTACTAGATACTTTAAATATGCAAATACAGTATGATATAATACTTAGATACAGCTAAAGTGGCTTAATATTTTTATTAAGTATTTTTAAAAGCATTCAATAAAGAAAATAAATCTGGCTACTGATTGTAGATAGCTCAATGAAAATTCACATTTTGAATAGGCAGATATAATCTCACTTCTCTATACTCAGAGCTTCTGATTTCTACCTCTAAGCCTAGCTGGTTTGGGGAGCATGGTCATTCCTGTTCACATACTTGGCCATGGTTGGGGTTGCGGGGGCTCTTAGAACACTTCCTTGAATATCCTTGATGCCTTACTGAGGTCATCCTCCCTGAACTTACTTATCCCCAGACTGGAATGCATCAAGTACGAGTGGGCCTTGTCACCACACAAGCAGAAAAGATGGGCAGCTCACATGCTCATGTGTGTGTTTTAAAAATAACTGTCTAGTCTGTGTGAAACAAGAAACAAAAATCACTTCCAGGAGGAAGGGTTTTCTTAACCTACATAAAATCCCAATATTGCAGTCTTTCAGAATATCCAACTTTTGCCTTTTAAATAATCACCCTTGTGATGAGCTGTTTACTGTCACTCTTCCTTACTAGACCATACGTTCCTTGAGGGCAGGGGACCTGACCACCTGGTTTCCCACACTACAGTACAGAGCTTAGTATACAGCAGGTCTCCTGAGAGCTAACTCCACTGGGCAGGAAGAACTATCTTTCAAAAGTGCCAATACAATAATGTCACCTTTTACTTAAAACCATGCTTGCGCTTCTATTGTCTTTAGGATGAAGACCACTGTCTTTTTTTTTCCTATGTTTTTGTTTTTTGTTTTTGTCTTTTTTGTTTTTTTTCTGGGTCCACACCCGCTTGGAAGTTCCCAAGCTAGGGGTCTAATTGTAGCTGCAGCTGCCGGCCTACGCCAGAGCCACTGCAACATGGGATCTGAGCCGCTTCTGCGACCTACACCACAGCTCACAGCAACGCCAGATCCCTAACCCACTGAGCGAGGCCAGGGATCGAACCTGCAACCTCATGGTTCCTAGTCAGATTCGTTAACCACTGAGCCACATCGGGAACTCCTGAAGACCACTGTCTTTATCATGACCTGACCCATGACCTACTGCACTGCCCCCTCCACTAATTTTAGACCATTACTCTTCTTTTCCTAGCTACCTATGTTTTTTTCTCAATCATTGAACAATGAATAAACACATGCCATCAATGAATAAACATCCCTCAAATTTCATTGATTGATTGATTCATTCATTTGTTTTTTTCAACAAATACTTATTAAGCTATCTACCATGTGCCATAAAACTTTCTATGCTCTGGAGATTTACCAGTGAACAAAATAAATATCATTGCCCTTATGGAATTTATATTCTAGTTGGGTGACAACAAATAAATAAGCAAAATAAGTGGAATGTCAGATAGCAATAACTGCTCTAAAGAAAAATGAAGCAAAGCCACTGGTGGAGAGGGAGGGTTTGCTGTTTTAAATAGGGTCATCAGTGGAAGTTTTATGACAAAGGCAATATTTAAGCAAAGACTTGAAAGAAGTAGGGAGCAAGGCATGTGAAGATCTTAGGGGAATAGTGTTCAGAAACCAAGGTCACTGGAGACAGAAACGAGCTAGGAGCATTTGAAGAAGAGCAAATAGGCTAGTATGTCTGGAACAGAACAATCAAGAAAGAAGTGAACCAGAGAGTTGGCCAAGACTCAGATCACATGGGAACTTAGGGACCAGTGTAAGGCATTTGGCTTTTATTCTGAAAGAGACAGGGGATCATTAGGGAGTTATGAGCAAGAGAGTATCATGATGTGACTTTCATTTAAAATCATGACTTTGGGAATGGTGCAGAAAGTAGTCCAAGTGTATGGAGGAAGAGAAAGCTAGGGAAGGAGGATAAGAGAATGCCGAGTGATCAGTTACAGAGCTAATGTAATAATGTAGGCATGAAATGGCAACCTAGAGCAGAGTGGCAGCAGTTGATGTAGATAGATTTGGGATATATTTTGAAGTTGCAAGTGGCTAGGTTTTATGATAGTGTAGGGAGGGAAATCAAGGGAAAAGTCAAGTATAACAATTTATCTGGGGCTTAAACAACTGGAAGATGAAGATGTCATTTACTGAATTAAGGAAGATGGCAAGAGAAAAAGGTTAGAAGATCAGAAATTTAATCTGGGGCAGGTTAAGTACAAAGTATGTATTAGATATCCCAACCTCAAATAGGCATTGTTTGAAGTTCACAACAGAGGTGAGGACTGGAGAGTTAAATTTCGCAGGTGGCATACAAAGTGTATTTAAGCCACAAGAATGAGACTTGATGAAACTCTCAAGGTACTTCAGATATATACAGAAAGGACAAGGGCTGAGAACCAGGAGGTTAATCTTTAGTGGTCAGAAACAGCAAAGAAAATAAAAAAAAGAAGCAACAAAAGAAGTGAGAAAAGCAACAGGAAGGTTTAATATTCTGAAAGACAAGAAAAGAAAAAAATTGCAAGAAGGTGGGAGTAATCAATTGTGCCAAATGCTGCTGACAGCTCAAGTAAGCTAAGAACTGATGATTGACATAACAATGTGGAGGTCATCAGAACCCTTGACAAGAGCAATTTCAGCAAAGAGGTGGAGAGCTTACTTGGAATGAATTCAAGAAAGAAGAGTGGAGGAATTAGAGACAAGAAGGACAGATAACTCATTCAAGGAGAAGTCCTATAAAGAGAAACAGGTAAAGGGATCAGCAGCTTTCTTCTATGTCTGGAATTCCATCTACCTATGCCCACATCACCCCTCCCCCCCAGTTAACTCTTAATCATGTTTTAGATCTCAGCTGCAACATCAGTTCAGATCTAATCTACACCTATCAGACCCTTGATTCTACGCTATCAGAACACCCTATCATCTTCCTCTTAGTGTTGATTACAGGTAGAAATCATAACATGTATAATTATTGGATTTCTGTCTATGTGCCACCATACTGTAAGCTCTATGAAACAGAGACAATGTTGGAGTTGTTCAACTTGTGCTCATTCAGATCAGTACCTCTATAATTGCATAGGATCCCATGATGTCTTTCTGCCCAGAGAACCATATTCCTTAGATTTCAGCTTGGAAAGAAGGCTAGTCTTTCTGTGGATAGTATATGTCCCACCAAGGGCTCCTCAATTACCTTCCTACATAAGTCAATCTCTTTCCAGAAAAGGATGTGAACTCTAGCAACAATGGCTTCCACAGTTATGATTTTCTAACTAAAGCTTGGGCCTCCATACATATGACGATTTCTGCAGGCTTACTAGGTATTCTTTACCAGTCATCATTTCACGAAAAGCAATGTTAAATCAAGCCAAGCTCAAAGGCTGGATAGGAAGAAAGTCCATGATCTTAATAAAAGTTAATGCTCAGCTTCTATTAACTCTGTCAACTGTAAAATAGGTTATAAAACATCATATAAAATATAGAAATTTATTTCACTTTAAAAAATTTTGGTTCAAACAAGAATGGATTTTTCCTTCATTTTTACCTTGAAGCTGCAAAGAAGCTTGTGATTTGGTAACCAAAACTGGCGTAGTAAGCATGTTCCATGATTGCCATCAACTGAATGCAGTTGTATCCTATATAAGCAAAAGTCAAATACAGATTCAAAGCCATATTTTTAAAAAGTAAAGAAAAAAAAATATATACTGCACCCAGATTGAAAGACATTAAATTTTACATAAAACCTAGAAGATTTGGTCATTGTGAAAAGTTCTACTACTTTAACATCTTTTGTTTGTCTGACCTTCTAATACGAAATTGGGCAGTTAGTTCTTAAGGGTTACATTCTAGCTATTTGAAATGTCTTCATTTTAACAAGTAATAAATGATATGCAAATATACTCTTAATTTGGCTTTAGAATATTAAAGATGGCAATCTGCATATGCTAAACTTCAGTTGTACTTGTAATATTCACAGTGAAGATTATGAAAGCCAAATAAAAGTAACTGATCTATGCCATGTGCTTTTTCTTTCACCTTTTTCTTTATATTTCAGTTATTTCTAGCATAAGATATACCACCAAATCCATTTTCCTATAAGGGAGCTTTTACAAATAGCATTAACGCCTCTATTTTCCACTGTTTCTTGTACCTAAAAATTACTCCATAGTCACACAAGGGCACACATGTACATACACACAGGCATGTGTACACATATCCTTCTTTTCTCTATCTGAAAATATTTTGCTTTAACACTTAAAGAACTGATTCAAAAAGACAGGCATTTTATCTTTAAAAATCCTTAATATTTGAAAATATTTACTAATGTGTTTTTAATGTAAGCAAATAATTAGAGAAGAAGAAACCTTGGTCTTTAAAAAAAAAAAACTTTAAAAAGTTAGGTTTTTCTTCTCCAAGATACAATTGGCAAAATTTTCCAATATGATCTGATTGCTTTGAAAGTTATATTTCTGTAACATACATAGAAAATATTTCTATTCTGTTCTCCAAGTCTAATTCATGTCACTATAACTTCTTGTACACATATTCCAGTATATAATTAATATTGGAACAATTACAAATTCACATTAGAAATTAGAGATTCATAAGTTTAAACATAAACCCTATGATTCATAATTTGCTAAAAAGTTATTACTGTTGGCCTGGTAGACATATTAATATAAACTACTGCTCAGATAACAAAAATCAAGTATATACTTAATAACAAAATATACCATTTATAGTTTATTTCTCTATTATATAAAAATATCATTCTTACGTTCAAGTACCAATTTATAACTTCCATTGTTAATTTTGTGTCATTAACCATTCCTGAATTTGTTTATGCTCAGAGGATTAGGCTAGGTAATTCAAACACAAAGATGAATAAGAGAATCTCTCATCTATTGAAACTTCTGCAAGATCGAGTTCACAAACAATTTATTACAGTATGAAATGACAGACCATCTCAAGTATAGCAATCTTAATGTATTATTTATTAAATATAACCAATATTAAATCCCCCATACATTTAATGAATTTTGGTTTCTGGAACCTGACCTCACCATCTCAGCTAATCAGGATTCCTATATAACTGAAAACTTCAACCATGAGAAACTTTTCCTCTAGCCAAAATTTGGACTGCCTACCAGAGGCAGAGTAATTAAATGTAGTTTTATCTTCCTCCCTAGTCACTGGGTCAGGTGCAAATATGCTGTGAAATGATAAAAAGCATTACCTATATAAAGAAAATAACAGATTTAAAGCATTCTGAATCAATAATTCAGCAGTACGCTATTCACTCTCCTGCTTGTCCCCATGAAGACAGGGTCTATGTCATTAGCGTCCAATATACAAACACCTAGAACAATGTGTCTCACACAGAAAGATGCACCATAAATATTTGTCAAATAAGTCATCCTGACAGGAGCTACAGACACAATAATGTTGAAATAAAATGAGTTTCAGTCACCCTACAAATGTAAGATTTTTTTTCCCTAACAGACTAAAATGAATAGGCTATAATCAATGACCATTTACACTGATAAAAATTCTCTCCTGTAGAAAAGTAATTACGCTTACATATTTATCTGCAATTTTGGAAGCCATCAGTTCACATTACTTAAAATTGAAATTAGAATAATATCTTGAATTCTTGTGTTCTATCTTACTCCATTTCTCTTTTCTATGCTATCGCTATTACAGGGCAATTTGAGAAGGCTAAAATAAAATGCATTTCTATTACATATTTAATCTCTTAACACAAAAAAGAGACACTTGTAATTAGCTTTTCTAATAAGAGAACAGACTCATTAAAATTTTATCTGATAAAAAATCACAGTTATTACTTACCAAGGTCTTTGATTCTTGGTAGTACATTGCATGTAAAATGTTTATATGAAGCTATTTTTCCTTCATAGGAAGAAATTCCCACATGAGATTCATAAATTCTTGGACCTTTTGGCTTCTTTGGTTTGGAATGCTTAAACTACAGAATATTAAAATTATATATAGAATTAGACCAAAAATGCAGATATAACACTAACAGATTAAGAATGTTAAGTGAAATGATGAATTAACTCAGTCATACACTTTGAAACTACTTTCACATATAAAAGGTACTGGCTACCTCCATTAAACTTTCTTTAAAAAAAAAATCCTCTTTAGGATCACGGTAATGATCTATTTTAAAAGAACAGTTATGCAATAGATTATGCCTTATCATTGAGCCTAAGCCTTAGAGAAAACATAAGAACTGTGAAATGCACATGTAATCATTAAATGCACAGTATTTACAAGTTTCAGTAACTTAAATGACAGAAAAGTGAGCTCAAAGATCCTTATAACTTGTCAATAAAACAGCCTTAAAAATTACCCTAATTAATACATTCATGAGAAGTCTTCATATTTGTTGTTCCTAAGGAAAATGATCCTGCTTTAAGTCCGTGACAGTGAGAAATATTACACCACTGAAGAGTTTTTGATGAATCAAAGTTATGGTTAAAATTTTATAAAAATCAGTATCTCTTATAGGTTAATACGCAGAGATTTTGTTTTATGCCCCCTCTAACCTCAGAAACATACAATAAAACAAAAGTTCACTTTCATATTTTATTGGCTACAGATGATGGACTCTGATATATGTGCAGCATAATGGGTACACTATGATGTAAAATATTAAACCAGTGGTGAAGAGAGAAGTTGAACATTATTATAAAAGTTACAAAAGTAAAAATTAATTTTCCTAGAAATATTGGAATAAGCATTTATTTAAAGATTTGTTGTTCTCACTTTATATGGGTGTTCTGGATCCCAGTGTGTCCAATCATAATTCACATTATCACCTTCACGAGTCACATACTTTGCCCACGGTGAAATACGATATAAGATCTCTCCACTTTTACTTCTAATAACAATCTAAAAAGAGAATGAGATGTTACTGCCTTAAAATACTTTCAAGACTCAAAGATAGTGCATGATACTTTATGAGCACTGCAACAAGTAAAAAAAAAAGAGTGATCTTAAGAATCTAAACTGCCATCCAGATGTACGACCTTCAAGATGTTTAAATTCTATGGACCTTGCTCGCCTCATCTGCTATGGTATTTGATCTTTAAAGTCACTTCCAGGTTGAATTTCCATCATTGCCAACCAACCATTAGAGTAGTTAATTAAAGTAAGCATAGAGTAGGTAGTAAAAAGACATGAATATTATTGGAAGCTATGGCCGGTAAGTCAACGGAAGGAAAATAATTCTATTGTATTTAAAAAAGTGATTAGTTATATCATCATCTCTTCTTTTACCTTTTCATAGCAATTAATGATAACATTTTCAAGAGCTAAAGGAGAAAAATGGGTTTTGATTAACAATTGTATTGTACATACACACAGACAAACCCACAAATATTTTCCACTCTTTCTCAACTTTTTTTCCACCCTATTCCAAGTATGCCTTACAACATAAAACATTTTCTCTTTTAACCATTTATTCCCATATTTGCCAACAGGATCACTATTGCTATCAATATAAAAATGGGAAAGAAATTTTTACTGAGTCCACCACTTTAGACAATACTGAATAGAGGACTTTGAATTTATCAGCATGGCTAGGTAGCAAAGTGAGCTACATGAACAGAGTTTCCACATAACTAAAATATAGCTTTTTTTTACATTATCTTTTTTTAATTAAGAATAGGTATAGTATGACCAAAAAATGTTCAGATTGGGAGCTATAGCAAGCTCTCAGCATTGAAGAAGAACATATTCTTCAGTGTCTTTTAAAAGAGAAAAGCTCAAGTAATAATTAATATTTAATTACCATAATTATTGGTAAATAAATATTTGCAGAATACTTTACGGTTTAGAGAGGACTTTCAGAGTCATATCTCACTTGACTCAGAGAATCTTTATAATTCAAATATTAAGTGAGATTTGGTGAGTAGCCAGAAGTCCCAAAGTTACTGAGTGGTGGCATGAAAAGCTGAGCAGAGCTTCTGTCACCCACTTTCTTTTTCTTAACACACATTCATAGCACTTCCTTCAGATAACAACAAAATAAATAAATAAATCATAATTTAAGGTGGAGGGAGCAGGTGAGTGGTGAAAAAGAATATCTCATTTACATGAACTCAATTCTATCTCCTTCATTTTGCCTACTTATTAAGCCAATTATAGATAAGAGTTGCCATTATTCCAACAATTATCACCGAAAAAAAAAAATGAATGCATAGGATCAACACAGTCTAGGAGTACTTTATCCCCCAAAATATCCCTTAAACCACATAAATTTCTAGTATAATACAGACCAGCAATATATTTGAAAAAAGGCCTTTTTGCTTACTCATCAACCAAGAACAGGCTACAAGGAAATAAAATAATAGAAATAAATTTCAATGACTAGCACCCTGCCTAATCCATCACGTATCTTGTCTCTGTTTTGCAAATGGCTATAAACCCCTTCATAGGATGATCATAACCCAATAATTATTTTTGAAGGTGTCTGTTAGGAGAGAGAATATTTGAAACTTTAAGAACATGAAGAATCTCCTCATGCCAAATATAATTTCCACATTCTTTGGAACATTAATTTATCTTGCTGTACACATGAATGTCTTCAGAAGCTACCGAGTGAGTGATGGAAGTTGGAGGAACAATGTTTCTATGGGTCTTTCTTACCCCTACATATTTTGCTGGGTACAAGAATACAAGGTCTTACTGATGACAGAGGCCATTTCTCAGGTTTGTGTTTTTAGCAGGCAACCCTGAGGAATGAAATAATGTCTCCCTTGAAGACAATGGACAAACTTCCTTACTGCCTGCTATAAAAGAATGGATTCCCCAAGGTAAATACTCCTCAGCCATGAGGCAAACTGTGTGCACAGCATCCATCTAGACTATATAGAGTCACTCCTAAAAGACCTGGAAGATAAGGGAAGTATGATGCTCATATTCTGCCATGAGTAATAAAGTCATTTGTCTCTGACTCAGGGGTCCTGTGTTTTCTATTAGAATCCAATCAAACAGTAACAGGATAAGTTAACAACTTGAAGGTACAGTAAAATCAAATCTTGGTGGTTTACTCATTCCCGAACAACTTCAATATTTTTGTTACCAAAAGTTCTAGTTCTTCAATTATATTAGTGTATTATATTAGACATTTCTATTAGTCAGTTATATTAATGTTGCTTCTTAGGGTGGAAAATTCTAATTATCCAATTCCTTCCTTTTTTGTTAGTAATAAAATTAAAGCCTATTATGTAGGCTCACATGTATTATGTAAAACAAAGCATCTCACCAAATTGGGAACACTTCACTGTTATCATTACATAAAAGGCAAATTAATTTATCTGTTTTTTGGGCCCCTGAATTCTGGAAGTATTTTTGTTACAGTTACAGGTATTTTTGTTACCAATACACTTGGCTAGAGTAGCCACCTCATCTCACCTTTGAGTTGCTGTTCTGAAACTGCTGTAATAATCAGCTAAGAGTACTATATCTAAATAACTTAAACTTGAGAGACATTTCAGTAAGAAAAGAAAATAATCTTTCTGGACTAAAATTTGCTTCCAAAATTCTTCTTTTTTGGGAGGGATGGGATGGGGAATGGGAGAGATGAGCATACTTCCTGGATTTATGCTCTCTTGAGTTCAGATTCAGATTCAAGATTTTTTAGATGAAATAAGACTTTATATCATTTAATTTGCAACCTCAAAAAAGCACATACTATATAGCAAATTGAAAAGAAAGAGCTATTTTGAATGATCTTTCAAGAACAGTAAGTCTAATAGCTGATGGGTAGAAGAGGTCATTTGGTATTACCAAACATAAAGTCTCATACACTACTAGTATGAGTATAAAATAGTATGAATGTTCTAAATAGCAATTTGACAGTATGAATCAAAAATTAAAAAAAAAAATAATTCTCAATGACCCAGCAATTCTAATTATAGATGTTTGCCCTGTGGAAATAATCAGAGAAGTGCCCAAAGAACTATATTCTCATCTATTAATCTTAATGTTACTTCTATTAGCAAAAAGGGAATGACCGAATAGTGTATTCTTGTTAAAAATTATACTATTGAATAATATTTAAGGTTGCAAGAAAACTTTAAAGTTATAAAAAATAATGTGTTGCATCTTCCCAATATAAATGCACACAAACTCATAAAGTTATTTAAAAAATAGAAAAAATATTGAGATGGCTGGACATGAATTGCTATCCACTCATTTCACTTCTAGATCTTCCATAGTCAGAAAAAAAAGTATTTTAATAAGGGTTCCAAAGAGATGAAGTATATAATTGTGCACGCTTGTGAACCCAAGCTACTCAAGTTGCATATATATGTGTTGAATATACAATTTAAATATACTGACATAATGTTAAAAATAGAACTTCAAAAAAGTATACTAACATCGCTACAAATCACTCTAATAAAGAATATACAACAGGAGTTCCCGTCGTGGCTCAGTGGTTAATGAATCCAACTAGGAACCATGAGGTTACGGGTTTGATCCCTGGCCTCGCTCAGTGGGTTAAGGAGCTGGGGTTGCTGTGAGCTGTGGTGTAGGTCACAGACGTGGCTGGGATCCCATGTTGCTGTGGCTCTAGCGTAGGCCATTGGCTACAGCTCCGATTAGACCCCTAGCCTGTAAACCTCCATATGCCATGGGTGTGGCCCTAAAAAAAAAAAAAAGGAATATACATCAAATTGCTTTAAAGGAACATACTAATGAAAATAATATCATGATGAATTTTTGTAGGGCAAATAGGTCATTTGTATAATTACAACATTTTGTAACATGGCAAAAAGTGCCATTAGGCTCTTTTTTTTTCTTTCTTTCTTTTTTTGGTAATAGCATGCAGCAGCTTTATGTGGGAGCAGGAGTTCCCAGACCAGGGATTGAGCTTGGGCTACAGTAGAGATGAAAGTGCCAAATCCTAACCACTAGGCCACTAGGGAACACCCTAGGCTCCTTTTTTAATGAGTCAAATAATCCCTTTGATTTATGGGAGGTTAATATCAGAAGACATTATTAAATTAAAGAAGTGGATAAAATAAACCTCTACCTGTGTAAAAGTCAAACAGACTTAGTGAAATGTATAAAATCTAAGGAAATGATATTTAAAACCAAAATATACAATACAAAAAACAGTTTGGTAAAAGAGTGAAGACCTAAAAAAACTGCATGGGTGTTTATGTATGTGTGTATTCATTCTCTAGGAATATCTTTTGAAATGCTTCTTTTCAAACAATGTTATTCCTTTGGACTGGAAAATCACTGAGATAAGATGCTCCTCGGGTGGCCAACAATTTTATATAAAAACAGTAGATGTGTTCAGCTGGTTAGAAGTGTTCGCACACTCTGGAAAATGGTATTGTGTGTAACTCTGAGTTTCATGAGTGAATGTGTAGAAGACCAAGAGAAAAGGCACAGATATTGAAAAATATAATTTAATTTGCCCAGATTATAATACCAAAATCACAACATGCTTTGAAGAAAACCTCTTCTTTAAAAAAATAAAAAAGCAGGATTAAAAAGGATATTAATAAAGATAAATATTTAATAGGGTACAAGTTAAAGTAAATAACCAAGCAAATTCATATCTAATTTACAAAGCCAAGTTATCTCCATTCCTTTTATTTATTTTTTTTAATTTTTGGCCACACCCATAGCATATGGAAGTTCCTGGGCCAGAGATCAAATCCAAACCATAGCTGCAACCTATGCTACAGCTGTAGCAAAGCCAAATCTTTAACCCACGATGCCAGGCCAGGGATTAAAACTGCACCTCAGTAGCCACCCGAGTCGCTACAGAGATATGTTGGATCCTTATCTCACTGTGCCACAGTGGGAACCCCTCCTCATCTCTTAAATTAGCTCTAATTTATATAATAATATCTAATGTCATTGATATTATATGCAACATACATAAACATGAGTACATGATATATAAAATATATAATCGATAATATATACATATTTTTTTAAAAATGAGGACAGTTGGAGCAACAGGTGATGATAAATATCAATATTCTATTGTAAAATATATAATTGATAATATATACATATTTTTTAAAATGAGTACAGTTGGAGCAACATGTGATGATAAATATCAATATTCTGTTGTGTGTAATTAAAATGTGACTAAAAAGGTATATCTATCTATCTATCTATCTATATATACAGACACACACGGAGAAATACATACATTTTGAACATTAATTTTAAGTAATTTTTAGAAGTGAGTGGGACAAAATAGAAGAGTATGAAAAAATTATAAAAGAGTATTATCACAATGGAATACTACTCAGCCATAAAAATGAACGACATAATGCCCTTTGCAACAACATGGACGGAACTAGAGACTCTTATACTGAGTGAAATAAGTCAGAAAGAGAAAGACAAATACCATATGTTATCACTTATAACTGGAATCTAAAATATAGCACAAATGAACCTTTCCACAAAAAAGAAAATCATAGACTTGGAGAAGAGACTTGTGGCTGCCCGGGGGGAGAGGTAGGGAGTGAGAGGGAAGGAGCTTGGGGTTAAGAGATGCAATCTATTGCTCTTGGAGTGGATTTACAATGAGATCCTGCTGTGTAGCATTGAGAACTATGTCTAGATATTTACATCGAAACATGACAATGGGAGGAAAAATTATGTATGCATGTATGTGTAACCTGGTCCCCATGCTATACAGTGGGAAATAAATAAATAAATAAAATAAATAAAAGAGCATTATAATTAAATAGGAAAATAAGTGATATTTCAGAGGAGAATCTGATGGTTCTACCAATAACCAGAATTCTGAAGAAATAAACATGTTTTTAATATTTAAAATTAACATAGCATAACATTATTTTTAAATGCATAGATACAATTATCAAAACTTTAACATACCTTAATATACCTTAATATAATTTAAAAAGTTCTTCAATCTCATTTTAATTCAACTAAAATTTTATAACTAATCTATGTTTTTAAAAAAAGGACATATGAGTATAAATTTTTTGCTCAGATTTGTTTGCTTGTTATTCCTATTTGGATCAATTATAAAATTCAGTAAGATTATTTAAGAAAGAATCTCCTTGCCATTTTGAGAGGCTGAAAAAGCCCCCTCAGATGTCCCTATCATACTCTTTACAATCTGTGACTGATAATTTATATAACAAAAAATGGCCATTGCAGAGGTAATAAAAGGATCTTAAAACGAACTGTTCAGATTATGCAGGAGAGCAATCATACATGTCCTGATAAGAAGGAGGCAGAAGGTTATTCTACACAAAGACAGAAGAGAAAAAAGCAATGTGACCAAGGAGGTAGAGACTGGAGTGATGAAGACACTAGCCAAGGAATGTTAAGGGCCAGGAGAAGCTGGTAACAGAAACAGATTGTCCCCCAAGCCTCCAAAGGGAGTATGTCTCTGCCAAAGCTTTGGTTTCAGCCCAGTGATACTGAGTTTTTAACCTCTGACTTCTAAAACTGTGAGAAGAAAAAATTTTCTGTTGTTTAAAGACACCAAATTTGTGCAACAGCCATAGGAAACTAGACAGCAATAAAGAAAAAAATTGAAGGCAATCACTCTGCTAAGAATAAGATGGAATGTACTAGAATTTAGTTAAATTTTTGTCAATGCCAGATAGAGTTAAAAGTTAAAGTTATCCTAATGAGTAGTCTAAATAATACATTTTATCTCTTACTAACTTCCTATTCCCCCAAAGTAGACAAACACATAGCTACACATTTCAGTGACCTTCACTAAACAAATTAAGTCCTTGACAATTCCCAGGAAAAGCAAACTCCTTCAGAATCAACCTTGCTGCACTCCAGAACTGATAGGAGAGTCTTCAAAAAAGAGAATTTGTAATATGCAGTTTTTATTGCTGGCCTACGCCCAAGTAATTATTTTCAGGGATTGAAACAAAAAGAATCAGTCTTTAGATGATGCAAATAAAAGCTCTAAATTTACTATTTAAAAAAAAAAAAAGCTATGGAACTATTTTTTTCTTATCCAAAACCTGATATATACTTGTTTTATTAAACAAAGATGAAACTGTTCAATAGATAATCAATTGTTAATAATCATACTATTTCATTCTACATTTTCTAATCAGGAGCATCAGAAACACTACCTAACTATTAAAAGGCTATTTATTTCATTGTGAACTTGAGTTTATATTTCAATTATTGAGAAAAGAAAACCAAGACACCGATAAAAATATCAGGGCATTTTTCTAATAATAATAAGCTCCTCATATATAAACGACCACTTTGTGGATATGCTTTTTTTTTTTTTTCTTGTATCTTTAGAGCCACACCTGAGGCATATGGAAGTTCCCAGGTTAGGGGTTGAATCAGAGCTATAGCCGCTGGCCTACACCACAGCCAAAGCAGTGCAGGATCCACAGCTCACAGTAACGCCAGACCTTAACTCACCAAGCCCCTGAGCGAGGCCAAAGATAGAACCTGCCTCCTCATGGATCCTAATCAGGTTTGTTAACTGCTGAGTCACAACAGGAACTCCCCACTTTGTGGATAAACTTTAATAAGGCTACATATAATTGGTTGGTAAAATTACATAAATTAGGGGTAATATGAGCTGTAACTGACATTACTATTATTTAGGAAATAATGAACCTAATATGGTTACCAAATAAAATTACTTTGTTATTTGAATTTTTAAAATTTTTCTTTTAATTTTGTCTGGATATTAAAGTTCCTACATTTTAGCAATCTCCATCTTTGTTTCATAATTTATTTCATAATTTTCAATTAAATAAACCAGCTTACACAAGCCAAGCGCATATAAAATCATCATAAAAACTGTCACATTCTTGTTAGGCCCTTTTCATCTACAATGTTCAGGGACTGAGGGAGGTGGAAAAGAGATTAAATGATTAGATTAAGGTGCTTAAATTCTATGTTAAGTAGTACTGGACTCTATACAAAAGAAAAGGCAATATTCTTCCTAGTACCTTGACTAAGAAAAGATAGAAATCAGTTGAACTTCAAAAGCAATAACATATTTTTGATGAATTTTCACTGGTTCCCATTATTTTGGCTTTGTATAAAATTTATTTTAAAACATGCCATCACAATTCAGGGGTTTCTTTTTTCCTTTAGTAAGAAATAAGAAATTTTTCAAGGTTAAATCCTGTAACAGCAGCTCGAGTAGAAAGTTATAGGATTTCTTCAGCAAAAATGAAGCCCCGAATTTAAAAAAAAAAAAAAAAAAAGCCTACTTTTCTTAAAAGATCAAGCCTACTAGCTATGAAAAACAAATTTATAATATGACAAAAATGAATATCATCAAATCAAATAATATCAATTTTGCATAAAGGACATCAATGTACAGAATAAAAAAAGATTATTTTTGAGGTAGCATACTCATTGCTACTTTGCTCCTGATTTAACATCATTTGTAGAAGTACAGAGATATACACATTCCCTTTTATAACACTTACACATGGGAGAGAAGAAACTGCATAATAATATCAAAAAAGAAATAAATGAAGATCAGTAGATGCTTCTTCTAAAAGCAGGTCCTTATTGAGAATGATTTAAAGAGACAGATACTCCTGTACCTATAAAAAGGAGTATTACTCCCATAGGTTTCCATCCCAGTTACCCAATCTTCTAGGCTAGTTAAGAAGTATTACAACCATATTTTTTTTTCTGTTTCAGTCTTTCGACTGAGGCAAATCTTTAAAGAAATAAAGAAACAACTAAGCAGAACTGATAAAGTGTTTGCTTCATTTCAAGTACATTACCTGAACAAAAACCTTATAAAGTGAGGTCACTACAAAAAGACAAAATCCAAAGGGATTATGCCAGATTTAGGAAGCAGGCATTGAAAACGATATCTCTGAGCAAGTGAGAATAACTACCCCTAAGTGAAAAGAACAGGAACAATGCCGCCGCAATGTTGTAATCGGGTAAAGATTGATTAGGTGTCTTAGACTAGAAAACAAATGAATTACACATGATATAAAAATATAGGATTTAAGCTTCCAAGATATTGAAAGATCAATATAGTAATAAAAGAAAAAAGCTATGAAAAGGGGAAAAAATCAGTGAGTTTTCATTACTGAAAAAGTGTGCTTCAAAGAGACTCATCCATGTGCAGTGAAGGCTAGAATTCTATTAAATAAACAGAGTTATAATCTGGTATAATGCCAACAAAAAAAAAATCTAAGAAATATTTTTAGAAGTGCTAGGATGGGGGAGATACTATCATAAGAGGAGTTAAAACTCTCTTTCAAACATTTTATTAAGTATAATTACAAAATTCTATATGATCATAAATTGAATCATTTGAAGAAAAGAATGTGATTCTTAACCAATCACTCTAAGTGCTACTGCAATGAAGTAAAATATAATGTAGGTGGAGGGTAGGGAGACAATTCACCCCTCAGAAGAAACCTAGAGAAATTCCAGAGACTAAATACAGAATATATAATTATAAAAATCACAAAGTCTTTTGAGAAAACATGATTATATATTTAATATACCCTGAGGCTATCTCTGAGAATATAATTAATGGCTATTAAATAAAGAAAACAGTTAATAATGAAAAAATTCATAGTAATATATAAATATCCTTTACAAATTAAGGTCTCAATTGCAGAGGGCAACACTATCATTCTTTCTTTCCACAAAAGACACATATTTAGCCAAAGGCAAGTGGTAATAGGGGAAGGAGAACTACAGATAGGTATGTGTGAATGCTGATAAGAAAAGAAGCGGTAACCCCATCAAATGAGAAAGTGATTCAACAGACAGTATACTGGGAAATAGATAATGACTATCTTTCATATGTGAGATAGGAAACTCAAGATATGCATTTAGATAATTTGTTGTCAACTAATGGACAGTGACATGGGAAGAAGTAGTGGTAAATAATAGGAGTCTTCACAATATAGAGCTATTTATTTTAAACCTTCCTAGTTCAGCTGTATTTAAATTATTAAACATATATACTCCCATCTTATGTAGATAGCAAAGGTACAGAACAGCAAATGAACTTTGATCTTCAAGTGTGGCAAACCCTCTGGAGAAGCAGGGAAACATCTTTGACAATGAAATCAATAAAGCACAGGTCAGAAAATTACCCACCTGACTTGGCTTCTGCATGAGACTCAGAGAATAACCAAATAACCATGTGCTGAGATGAAGTGACATATGGATGTATGCATATGAGACGCTTTTTTTCCTATCAGTGGTATACTGAGTCACTTGGGAAATTTTAAAGTTTATTGGCATATAATAAAAGATTGAAAGATGTAAAGATAAACTGACTGAAGAGTAAAAAAACAAAAACAAAAAACTTTCAATGGAAGAGGGTTAAAAATTAATGTTAACATTTAACACACATTTAACTGTGCTACCCAATAAAATAATTCAGCCTAAATGTAAATATTTAAATAATAAAAAGATTATAAAACATGTACTTTGCCATGAGAATAAGGTCCTGTAGGCATACCATGGTTCATTATTACTTGATTTCAATATTACTTGACCAAAATGCAAATATTCTATTAAATACAACCAAAAATAATACCTACCTAAACAGTCACAAAATGTAATTTTCTCCCTTTTACAAGCACAGTATTAAAAGATGAAATACTAAATAAAAGTTCTTTTAAAAAAATCAATGTCTATATAATTTAGAAGAAAAAGCATGAAATACTTTTATTTAAAAAATACTCCTAAAGAAAAGTGGAAGTGTTCAATTCTCCAGACTTTATAACCATATTTAAAATCTACTATGCCCACATTGAAAGACAAAAGAATAAAGCACTGTAAAAAATGTGCAAGATATTTCACAGCACATGAATATAAGAAAAAGAGAGTCAGATAATACATTTAAAGTTATTTCTAGAATCAATGTTCACATAAAGGAAGCAATCAGGGAACAGATATTTATGGACAGTCTAATTTTCTAGATAACTGTGATTCACTTCTATAAGCACTAAAAGAGAAAGAGAAAAAGAATATGTTTTGTAGTTATCTTTCTAAAATGTATTATACATTCCCTTGAGAACTTAACACACATTTAACTATGTGTTATAGGAGGAATTAAACACTTGTGGAAATTGATTTGTATACGCTGAACTGTGACATGTCTGCAATGTGAACATTCCCCCCTGAACTCAGTATAGAGAATATTAGACTTTTCTATGTGTCTTTGGCAGCAGTTTTCAACTGTGGATGTGCAATGAGAAGCACCTGAAAAAAAATTTAATATAAAGATGCCTGAGTCCTACTTCTATCCACTGTCACCACCCTACCTGTCACCCTCAATTCTGATTCTGTGGGCTGCCATCTAGTACCTTAGGAGGTAAACACTAGACCTGTAGAAAGCAAAAGACAAAGTAGCTACAGGGACCAGCGTTCCAATAACAACAGGGTAGTTTGCTTATTTTTAAAAATAAAGGAAAGAAAACTAACAACAGAGTTACAGGGAATGTATTTTCTAAACTTTAATAATAAATACCTTTGCAAATGACAAAACATATTTCGCAATAAAATTTGTCCTCAACTTTGAATTTTAATTTGTCTCTTATTCAGTAATAATGTGCAATTTGTTTTCATTCTTCATAGACTAATCTCCCCAAGTATTTTCAAGCACTACCTCACTTTAATCACTAAAGGTAACCATGCTAACTTGAAATATATTCATTTGTGGTCCTGAGTATACCCATGAATGCCCTCACATGATTTACTTATCGAAAAATGTCTACTATACATAAGAAGGCCTCATAAAATAGTAGGGTGGATCTATTCAAGTATCTGTTCTTACCCTACAGTTCAACCTATCATTGAAAATACTCACAATTTTCTACAATTTATCACATAAATCATTTTTCAAAACAATATTTGTAATGGTTACTTACGCCATTACTAAAATTATATAATTTTCTTTTCAATACTGTGTTCTTAGGAATTCCATTTATAGTTTTTATTTAAAAGTTGTGGATGATATGGGTTCTACAGTCAGTCAAACCACTTTCTGGCATTTCTGCCTGTAACAGGAATGGAAAAGCTTAAAGTCACATTTCACACTCCCTTGCGGCTAGGTTTCTCCATGTGAGATCTGGAAGAAAGAAACTAGTACTTCAGCTAAATCATGCAAAGAACAATCATTTTTTGCCTAAGAACCCTGAATGATGCTTAATCTAATAAAATGCCATTATCCACATAGGTCTGAACAGTGGAAAACTCAAAGACATTAACATGCCACAACTCAACTAGCTCATACATTTACAATTTCTATTTTTACCTCCCTATATATATGCAGAGTCAGTTTTTTCACGAGGAACAATCCCCCCAAAAATATTTTCCTGGGGAAATTATTTTCATCATGCATTTGATTTCAAACTAAAATTTTAAATTTTAAATTGTAGCAATATATAGGAATCCTCAAAGAGAGATTTGGGGGTGGGGGAGGATAATGTGAACCTAAACTGGGATTTGAAGCAGTACTTTTATCATGAAAAATAAGAAAAAGATGCTTTGACCTAAGGTGGGGCATGATTTTAAGAAAACACACCAATACTGGATTATGTGATACTGCAGAGTCAAAGTAAGTTTGAAAAAAGAAGTGGAAAAGTAGGCTCATATGAAGAAAAGCTGGAGGTAAAACCTGGAAAATAGAGGCCTAAATAATTGAAGGAGAATGGATCAGATTTCAAGATTTCAAGATTCAATAGGCCAAAATTGAAAAGTCTTAAGATGTGTCAAAAAAAAGTGCTAGCACTAGGAAGGCAAATAGTATAAAAATGGCCAAAAAAAAAAGCTTTGAAATGAAAAAGAAAGCACCTACAGGATTACTTTCTTCAGATGTTAGAATACCTTTTGATAGAATTATCAATTTAAAAATGAGTTCACGTCTTAGGAATAAATGCAAAAGATTGATGCTCAGCTGAAAAACAACTATTTAAGACACAGCTTACAAATGCTCTAAGAAAAAGACCATACTTTGAGGATAGGTTATAAATGCTTTAATCATCAATCAAATGTTTATTAAAAGTACCCACAGTAAAAGTACCTATTTGCCAGAAATAATGTTTCAAGATTTACAGGTAAGTGAGGTGTAGTTTCATGTATCACTTAACAAATTCATTTGAAAGAATGATGAAAATATTTGCATGAACAAAAATTTGCATAACTCACCCACTGTAATTAGCCCAGTGTAAGATATCACAGATTATTATTTCATTATTATCATCACTTCAAACCTCTCAAGATAACTGTTTGTAAATGTGACTTCTTAGGTCAATTAAATAGAATTAATTGGCCATCATAAACTAACAATGTTTAACATGATGAAGTAAACCCAGTTTAATATAAATATGCAAATATCAAAAACACTGTTATTTACAAAGGCAACAAAAGCCATTACCTATATATTATTCAACTTATGCTATTTCATTAAATTCTAATTTGTATATGAAATAAAGCCTGAGTTTTACCTTAAATTCAGAGGCAGTTCACAGCCATGTTTCATAATAACATACATATATCTCTATATATTCACACATATTGTTGTTGTATGATCTCCATTTAGATTCTACAGGCAGAAGTAGTGTTTTCAACCTCTTAGGAATGCTGATTAAATAATTAGGTTCTGAAAGTAATTTATAAAAATTAAACAAATGAAAACTATCAAATTGATGTCAGGCGTGAGACTTTTTAAAGTAAAAGAACCTATTCTGACTCTTGCAAACATTTTTTTAAAAACATTTAAGTAGTCTTCTTGGGATATGGTAGTGGTTAATTGAAAATCTTTAAATCTTAAGTACTTCTTCACAGTCTGTAGGAAAAGTTACAAAGGAGTACACAATAAAATCTAAAACCATATCTAGCAAAACACTCAACACTACTGAATAATTTATAGGAAACTTCAGAGCACTTTTAGGCTCAGATGCAAATAGCAAAGAGAGTAGAAAACAAAAATGTTGAACAATGGTAGTGAAGCCAGAACTCTTATCTGAATATCTCAGGAAAGCATAAAATTAGTATAAAATTACTTTAGCTATAAAAAGAAGTCGATTTATATGATATCCAAGTATATTACTGAGATTTTATTCCCTTTTATAATATGCCAAGGTGGAATGCTTAGCCAGAGTAAATGTTAGCTTCTAGCTTGTATATATCACTCTAGTAATACGAATATGGAATTTAAGTAAAATAGTAATGTACCTTCCAAGATTTGCATGATAAATTGAGCAGGGGAAAAAAAGGAAGTTGAGAACCAACAGGAATAATCACATTTTCATGATTTTTACCAAAAAAGCACATAATTACAGAGAGGCAGAGAGATGGAGAGAAAGTTTATAGAAGCCTGGAAATAGATCAGAAAGAACACTCACAAAAACCAAAACAGATGACAGGAAACAGGGCCAGGCTGAGAAGGGCTACTCTGTTTTCCTTCCATATTTCTTATTAAGTCCTGTGTTTTTTAAAAGATATTATGAATCATGTTTAATAATTAGCAAAATAAAAGTAAAAGTGACTCTCCATAATAAAATGGAGGCATTTCAAATATCAAAATAAACTTTTCCTAGGTTGAAACTCTATCTGATGACCTGTAGTTCTCAAGCCTCAACAAATATACACATGCATGTATATAAAGAAGTTTAACTTTTTTATTAACATTATAAAATTCCAAAGGAAAACTATTCCAAGGAAAAATAGTCTTCTTGTGTCTCATATGTTCAGGAAATTATGTAAACTGAAAACCTGCAAAGAATAATTTAATCTTAACCAAAATGCCATGCCTTGGCTTTCCAAAAGAGGGAGATAGAACTCCACTGCCACAAATGCATCAATTTGATGCATAAATGATGTATTCAAAAACACAACTTATTGAGTTACTGAAGTAAAATAATTTTAAGAAAAAAATTTAAATTATGTGTTTATTTTAGCCTTACGATTTTAATTGCCTAAAGAGCACAGTAAAATCTATGAAAAATATCATGTCATGATCCACAATAGTAAAACGGAAGCTGCTCCAACTCTTTTATGGAGCTCTCAATTGTAGAATAAAAATATGACAGAAGTCGCACAGTGTTTATATTTTGAAAAAAACATTGATTCAAAGAACACAGATGTTATGGTTGCTAAAAACCATGGTTCTGACTATTATATATACAGAAAAAAAAAAAAGATTTAGTATTGTTCAGAGGAACTAGAGACAGAATGCTATCCATTTCCTGCAGTGACTATTAAAAATATGAATATTAAATGCTGTCCCTGGGGGCTTCCTATTGAAAACAATATTTACAAAACTGACTATAAATTAAATCAAATCTTTTAAAACACACTGCATCTTCTGGAAAAAAAAAAAGAATATAATCTAGTTTCTAAATTAAGAAGAAGAAAAGTAATCAATGACTTAAAAAGTCCAAAGCAGAAGAAACATTTGTGCTGCATTATGATCAAAGAAAATACACCAGTGACGAAAGAAGAGGTATCAGCATCAAATTTGAGATATAAATTCTACTGGATAAAGGTAATGGTATCACTCTCTGGGCAAATATATTATTAAAAGAATACATAATTGTTCTAAGTTAAATACATACCCATATACATTAAAGTATAAAATGCAAGCAAGCAGAAACATTTGAAAACAGGGCATTTATTTAGGATGCTATTTACCATATTTATTTATTTTACCCACTCTATGTAATTACAGGTGAAAATAGATGGTTCATTTCTCTTAATTAGCAAGTGGCCAAATCACCAAGTTTTCATATATTTAAAATAAGGTTTGATCTACTTGATTACTATAGTTCTTCCAACTTCAACATTCGCAAAGGATAAAATAGAAGGTAAACATCTCAGTTTGATTACTATTTCAGTCATTTACTAGGATACTTAATCTAGCCAGCATCTACTTTCTTCAGTTAAAATGGGGGAATAATGATAGTATCTATACCTCACAGAACTTTTAAAGAAGGGTTAAACCAGAACAAACTGTTAAGTAAAGAAAAGGCTTAAAATAGTACCTTTCATACACTGAATGCTCAAAACAGTATTTTTTTTTTTAATTCAAAATAAAATGGCTCTAACAATTTAAGCTCGCTCATAAAAGCAGAACAGAATTCCTGGAAGACTATTCACAGTCATGAAAAATACTACAAATAAAAATATCTCTGCTGATAATGTTTTCTTATTTCTACCAGAAGTAAGTACAGATCAGTTATTTTGGGGTGAGCATGAGCAAGCTGGTGTTTTGCCAGCTCAGACTTTACAAATAAGAAGAGATGTATGATCTTAGGCAAGCTATAATTTCTCTGAAACTCAATTCTCTTAACTAAAATAAGAATATTAGACAAGGATGATCTCAGTGGTTCCTTCCTGTTTGCAAACTCAAGGATGCTTATTATGAAGAGAAAACAATATGGTGTGTAGGGGTACAGAAATATATATACCTATGTACAGATCTAGATATAGATAGAGAGCAGGATAATAAAAGAATAATAAAAACAGCATATGTAAACTCTGAGGCTATGTGAAAAATCAATGCTTAATCATGTTATTTCAATAAGAAGTAACTTCTAAACCATTTTGAAAAAGGAAATGCATTTAGAAAGGCAGAATACAGAAAATGGGCCATTCTAGGAAGGGAATGGAATAAAGTAGATATCCAGAGAAAGAAAACACAAATTCAGTGAGAGTATTAAAACCTGATTCTAGAGGATTACATGAATCTCCAAATTTAAAAGTGGCACACTGTTTACAAGGAGATCCTGCTGAGTAGTATTGAGAACTATGTCTAGATACTCATGTTGCAACAGAACAAAGGGTGGGGAAAAAAAAAAATGTAATGTATACATGTAAGGATAACTTGATCCCCTTGCTATAGAGTGGGAAAAAAAAAAAAAACAAAACAAAACTGGCACACTGAACAGAAGAAAGTTTAAAACAACAACAATTATTCAGTTAGTAAGAAAATGGAAACACCACATTAAGAGTTTAGGATTGAGTTAAAGCTAAAAAAAGTGCCAAGTACAAGATAAAAATAACAATGACTTACATCATTAGATCATTTTCATCCTTTAAAGGTATCTTTGCTAAGTCATTAGTTGGCAAATGTAAAATATAAATATACTGGACAAATAAACTGAGGAACCAGGATATAAGATCAATGAGCTAGTTATTAATAGTTAAACAACAACCCAAAGCACCTGACCCCCTGGCCCGATGTTATTTCTGTAAGGCCAGTAAATCCAAATCTGTCACCCACCAAATCATCAGGAACTGTTTAAACGCACAGGGCCCTATTCCTCTGCCATGGTGATACAGGGCTGTCTTTGAAAACTAGGGTTTATGTGGTAGAAATGCCACAGGAGTAATTTAGACAAAAGGCAACACAGGCCTGAGCAACCAATGAAAAGAACAATATTCAAGAAATTCTATAGAGGTAGAACCAGGTAAATTTCTCAACTGAATGTGAAGGTAATAGAAAGACAAAAGTAAAAGAACTATAAGTTTACAGGAGACTAGAGGATGGGGCAGACTCTTTGAGAGTGGTAAGGTTACACTGATTCACAAATGAGAAAATGAGTTTTGTTTCCTCATATTAAATGTTAGTTGTACACTCAGATCTCATGAGATTTTGAGATTCATATACAGAACTGAAAGATACATGTATTTTTTGCAATGTGTTCAGAGTTTTTTTTTCTGTTAAAATTAAGCAACTTAAGAACTACATGCAATATCCGAGTATATATGCATGAATATATTTTATGTTTATACATAGGTCTACCTTCCCTCATCTTCCAAACCCACAAGAACACACACACTGTTGAAATGCAGAACTAAAAGTTAAAATATATTGATTTCATCATTTATTCTTCCAGGGAAAAAAATCTTATTTTAAACTAATTAGGCTAGTAAAACAGAATTGTCTGGTAAGTCTAAACTATAAATTATTTTATTTGGAATCCTTATTTTCAAATACTTGTTATTTTCAAAATTTGTCTAATTTAAATTATTACCCTTCTAAGTCTAGTAGAAACCCTCTCTTCATACATAAGTTAGGATCATTTATAAACAATATAAAACACTTAGTCTAAGGAAAGCAAATATTTGCTTGGTAACAGACTATTCATGTGTGTGAATTACTCTGTAATGAGGCTAAAATATATTAAAGTTATGGATCCTTTTGCAAAGGCATCTTTCTTTTAGAATACATTCTCATTAACCATTAGCCTAAAAAAATGTTCTATCCATATATTAGATATAAATAATGATAAATTAAAATAATGTATTTTAGGCAAATTTCAGTATAGTATGTTTGGGAAATTACATGAAACACAAGATAACTGTACTAAATGGTAAATGGTTGACAAGCTTCAGGCGTTATAAGCAAAAACAGCCACATTTGTTCATGCGATTTGTTAGAGGTCACTGAAAAGACTATGGGAATTGTCTTCACCAAAACTTGAAAGACTCACTTGGTTATCGGATGGACAAAAACATGTGTGCAATATGAGAACAGTATCGAAGTTCATCCCAATGCTCGCAGTTTATTTCCTATGATATGCTTTTTCAAATTGATTAGATCTTATTGATTACTCACATCCAGTCCTTGTATTTGATTAGTCTCAAAACAACTAGCTTTTCTCATTTCCAATAGTACTTTCTTCATTAAAGATTCTCTATCCATCTTAACTGTGGAAGTTTCATTTTGGTTCACAATCTCCTTGATCTCTCCCATAACATTTCATTAAGATTTCTTTTAAAGTTGTACAGAGATGTTATACATAGTTCCAAGATTCTTAAAATATAAACTTTGGGTTCAGAAAAGGAATGTTCAGAAGCACATAAAATTCTTTACATACATAAGTGCTGGGCAAAGCACACAGATTATATAAACACTCCTATGAATTTTCAGACACTGGTGGAATAACCCCATGGCACATCAGTTAAATCTCAGGAAACAGAGCATTTTGTAGGGAGGGAGATAATTCTGATTTACAGACTCATCAGATACTGCCTTATTATACAATTTATAAAAATATTTGGCCTGTACTCACAAAGTCTACAATGATGTGACTATTAAAGGCTAAATAAATATAGCCTTTACACATATTTGTGGAAAAGAAAAAAGTTGAGATTACAGAGCATTAATTAAGTACTGGGCACTGTTATAAATGCTTTCACCCTCCCATAAATTCCAAGGGTAAGTATGATTATTATTCCCAGGTTAGAAGAAGCTACTGAGGTAGGAGAATGAATAGCCAAAGGTCACATCATTAGCAGGTGTTGGAAACAGCAAGTGAATATAAGCAGTCTGGATGGAATCTATGCTTACATATGCTATACTATTACCACCACTCAAGAGAACATAGAGATATGTATCCTTGAAAATACAGGTTGTGGAGTCCTATTGCGGCTCAGGGGTTAACGAATCCGACTAACATCCATGAGGACGTGGATTCAATCCCTGGCCTTGCCGTGAGCTATGGTGTAGGTTGCAGACATGGCTTGGATCCTGTGTTGCTGTGGCTGTGGTGTAGGCCGGCAGCTACAGCTTTGATTTGACCCCTAGCCTGGGAATCTCCATGTGCCACAGGTACAGCCCTAAAAAGACAATAAAATAAAATTAAAATAAAATAAAATAAAATACAGGTTGTACTGGTACCAGCATAATGTCAAAGCCATCAGATAGGCAGAGTGAACAAGAGGAATGTCACATGGTACCAAGTACATATTAGATATTCAGGTAAGACTGGTACTGCACTGAATAATGTTATTGGGAAGTACTCTCAAAGGAGATAATGTGTTCTATCAGATGTACTATGAGAGAAAATAAATTTAAATAACAAAGTGTGTATTGAGAGAAAAAAATGACCACTATATTTCCTATTTATTGTGAATAGGAAAAATCAGAAAGCTGGAATCTACTTGAGTGTTATTTCTTTGAAGATTTTTGAGACCTATTAGTTAGAATTTTTTTTTTTTAATACAGACTGAGGGATAGCCAAAAGGCTCAGTTATGTAACTTGCTCAAAGCCATAAATAGCATATAATGAACTTATATATTTCAAAGTCTTTTTTATCCAATTCACTATACAAAATAATTTTTCATGACATCCAACAAATGAGATAATAAGCAGACTAAATTTAGTAAACATTTTCATAGTTATTCCAACTTCTCCAATGCTTTGTCTTTAAAAAAAACTGCTGTAGCAAGGCTCCTGGAACTGATTTAATATGAAGTGACTCCATGAATTCATATATCCTAATCATGTATTGGGGGAAAAGGGCTGAGAAAGGTTTCTCTGACTTTAAGGAACTCTGCAACTCTCATGATGTAAGTTTCACTGATTAGGGTGATTTGATGTGGAGAAGTAAATAGCACACTTTGGGTAGTGAGAAAGAAAATTTGTAAAGGCATTCAACAGAGAGTTTTCAATAGAGGGTGTATTTCTCTGCTGAAAAAAAATAAAATATAAAATCTTGCTCAAACATCCCTTGATTGCACCTGGCCCACATTCTTCCTCATTGGAATTAAAACACCTGTATACAACTAATCAAAATAAAGCCAACATGTTTTTGCAAAGGACCTTGAGAGCTACAAATTAAAACAAAACAAACAATGAAAGAAAAGAAAAAGAAACAAGATTTACGGAAACAATTCTGTCTTTTTAAAACATTATTACCAATGGTAGATGCTAAGCAAAAATGGAGTCCTTTGAGCAGTTCTCAAAGTATGGTCCCCATACCAGCAACACTGGCATCAACTGGAAACTAGTGAAAATTCAAATTCTCAAGCTCATCCCAGACTTACTGAATCATACATCCTGGGTATATATTTTATAAGGCTGCCAGATGTTTCTGATACAAGCTAAAGTCTGACAACTAGTGCTTTAGGGAGCTGTTACACAGGGGTTTGGGGACGTGCAAGTCAATGGCATAGACATGAGGAATGGAGAGTTTATGAATAAAGGCAATATCTATAGTATGATCACCACTGTGAATGGCTAAGGGCCATGCAACTTAATGAAACTGAGTCAGGAGGCAGGCAAAATCCCTAGAGCAGAGGAGGTGGGCTAACTGAGAGGCCAAGGCCAGTATGTGGACTGGTCTCCTAAACAGATTCTAAAGTCACCAAAATTATGAATGTTTAAAATATATCTCAAGGATACAACTGAAACATTTTATGTTGTTTCTGTCCTCCCCATATGTTATGATTTTACCCTAAAATACCTTTTTGAAAAGATAGATTTTGAAAATATACTTATTTTAATAAGATTCAGTTTACTAACAGTTGTGCGTAAAAATGTTTAACCAATTTACTGGTTTTAAAGAGCAGTCTTCTTTCTAAAGCTCTTCTAATACTGTATAAAATATCTTGAAAATTACTTCCATTAATTATCACAAGTTTAAGGAGTTCAAGTTGTGGCACAGTGGAAACAAATCTGACTAGGAACCATGAGGTTGTGGGTTCGATTCCTGGCTCCGCTCAGTGGGATAAGGATCCAGCTTTGCCATAAGCTGTGGTGTAGGTCACAGGCGTGGCTTGGATCTGCATTGCTGTGGCTCTGACATAGGCTGGCAGCTACAGCTCTGATTAGACCCCTAGCCTGGGAACCTCCATATGCTGCAAGTGCGGCCCTAAAAAGGACAAAAGAAAAAAAAAATTATTACGAGTTTAAATATAAATGCTGGCTCAGGCCCTTTCCTTCTTATATTCCTACAGACCTTATTTTTTTTTAAGAATGAAGATTTAAGTATGTGCATTAGAAAATGCTCACCATGAACACACAAAAATTATTAGAGCCAATATCTCTTTAGTTTTGTTAAAAAAGGAAAGGAAATCATTCTTTTTGAACTCCATTTTAAATTTTAGGTATCTCAACTCTACCCATCCAGCTGTCCTATGAATTCTCTGTCACAGAGGCAATCAGTTTTGCTATTAAAGAAAACCAGTTTAGAGCCTAGCTGCTGTCAGTTGCAGATCCTGCTCAGTATGCTTTTACATCTCACACTGCTATGTTCACATGCAATGTTTTCATTAAAATCCTACTTATTTTATGCAGAAATTGTTGTCAAACTAAAAATAGCATTAAAAGTAAGACTGGCATTTCATGATAATTTGTACATCCTTTAAAAAGTGGCAAAATTTTAAGCTTCACATAATATCTAATAAATTCCAGATTGCTTTAGGATTTTACCTTCATTTTATTTGTTTAATGTTGGTGTTTACAATGATCTAAAGCATGCCATTATGATTACAATTATTAACCAACTAGCAACATCCTTTAGTGTATATTATTTATAATATCAGCTATAACCTTCAATTTTTCTTTTTTATTATTAAGATTACCATAGTTTTTGTAAGTTACAATGAATTATAAAAGTTTTAAAACAATGTGTTTTTATGGCATAGAAACACATAAAATAAGGATACATTATTTAAAGTTAATCTGAGAAGTATAAAAAAAAAAGGGAAGTTCCTAGCACAAGGTTAACTCTCCCATTTACTTAACAAGTTCCTTTTAAATAGCCATGGTAAATGTTAATTGTATTTCAAAATCAGTCCTCCATTTTTCCTTTAAACACGACAGAACCTGCTGAGTTTTAGCTAGACAAATGGCCCCAAAGGTAAAACCACATTTCCCAACATTCCTTGAAGTGAGGATGGCCCATGTGACAAAGATCTGACCAAAAGGATGTATATAGAAATGATGTGTTCACATCCTTAAAAGAGAATGCCTTGATCTTGTTTTCCTCTTTCTACAGAAACACAGAGAGATGGTGAGTATTGCTCAGCATGTGGGTGACATGTTTAGAAAGTGAAGACCAATGGGATGTAAGGAACCTGGTCTGAACCTTACACGTGCAGGAGAACCAGCCTAACCGCAGAGTACCTACTGACCTGTACTTTTACTTCAGAAAGAAACAAATCATCTATATTGATTAAGACACTGTTATTTTGGTCCTTCACGAAGTAAAATAATGAATATCCTACCTAATAAGATGACTGAGAAAGAAACAGCCTTAATAAGGAGTAATAAACAGGTCAAGTCAACCACGTGTGGTCCTGGGCCAGCAAAACATATTGTACTCCAAATATTAGCACGGTCGGACTTCCGTGTGGCTCACAAGATAACTATTCGGTGTTGCTTCTACAGTGGCTGTGGCTCAACTCCTGGCCTGGGAACTTCCATATGCCGCAGGTGCGGCCACTTGTTTAAAAAAGAAAAAAAAAGAAAAAAGAAAAAAAAAGAAATAGCACGGTGGGGTCCCAGCACTCACCTTCCCTGGCTCATCTCACACCTCATTTTGTTTTCTTTTTTTCTTTTCTTTCTTTTTTTTTTTGTCTTTTTGCCTTTTCTAGGGCTGCTCCCATGGCATATGGAGGTTCCCAGGCTAGGGGTCAAATCGGAGCTGTAGCCACCAGTCTAAGCCAGAGCCACAGCAATGCGGGATCCGAGCTGCATCTGCAACCAACACCACAGCTCGTGGCAATGCCAGATTCTTAACCCACTGAGCAAGGCCTGGGATCGAACCCGCAACCTCATGGTTTCCAGTTCCTAGTAGGATTCGTTAACCACTGCGTCATGACGGGAACTCATTTTGTTTTTTTAATCACATTCATTTCTGAATTCTTCATCCTTCCTCAGTCTAGCCACACTAGCTTTAGAAACAGGTTTCTTGCATCCTCTACCCTCAGCTTTTCTTTGTGGTACTTTACTGTTACTCCTCTAACTCTGTAATACCACTGAAGTCCTTACAGGTATCATGTGTGGCCTCATCTAGCCACTCAGACTTCACTTTCTGAACCTCATTCCTTTTTCAGCTCCCAAAGAGACAGGTCTGGCCAGAGAGGGTAAAACGTGGATGTATTCTCACAATAGGCATGGGAATTAGTCTAGATTTAAAAAGTAAAATCTACTTTGCCTTGCGATGCTCTGGCTTACATAGCTATAAAACTACATATATGCGTACATACATATGTGCATGCACATATATATATATACGTACATGAATAATGACTAACAATATCATGAGATCAAATTATGTGAATTTGTGTGCACGCCCCCTTTTGAGGGGTCTTCATTGTAAGCTGCCCTCACGTTGACGTCATGATATCATCTACTAGTAGTTATAATTTCATAAAATACATAGCTTGAAATATATATATACATATATTTAATATACACATGTGTGAATGTGTATACAAATATGTTTCTGTACTATGTATAGTACATGTTATATTAAATATTCCTAAAAATTAAAAAATGTCAGGTTGTTTTCTGTGTTCTCCCAAATGTATTACTGTCACTGCCACTTGCTCATAGGAAAATATGTATTCTAAAAAACATATTAAGATTTACAAAAGTCTCTCACTTTAGCCAAAGGTTAAGCTTGGTAGTGTTTTTAAACATAGATATCAAGAAGTCACAGAAATTGTAATTAAACTAATAAAATTACAGCAACATAACATAATGTTATGTTAGGAACACAACTTCTACAGCCAGACTTCCTGGGTTTGAACCCCAGCTCTGCCAGCTATCACCTAGCTATGTGACTTTTAGCAAAACATGAAATCTTTCTGTGCCTCAGTTCCTCAACTGAAAAAATGGAGATGATGAAAATAGGACTTTAGTAATAGGATTATTATGAGGGCTAAATAAATTAATATTCATAACACTTGAAATAGTAACTGGCACATAGAAAGGCTATTTAATAAATAAAAGAAAGAAAGGAAGCTTTTTCTAAGGAACAAACCTGACTATTTATACTCTAGTTTAGGCTATAAATTTTGGATAGTCAATCACTGAATATTTTAAATTATGAAATAATTATTTTACATACTGCATTTTTAAAAGAAGGCAAACAGAAAAAAACACAGGAGAAAAAGAAGAAATCAACAGGTTTGTGAGGTTTTTTTCCTGTGCTTATCTCTGAAGGTGACCTTTTCGGGAAAATGTATGTTATTTGTTCTCTGAGCTGTGTATGATTAGTTTCTTCATCATACACAGACAAATTAGGAAGGCTGCTGTGGTGCCCAGAAATCATCCGTTAAACAAAGTCAAAATTAATGATAAAATTGAGTTCCCTTTGTGTTTGATTTTCATCTATCTGCACTCAATTATAAACGAGCTATCAAAGAAAGCTACCCATTAGCTCTTAATACATAATGACTTGAGAAAGCAACCCCTATACTGCCACTGATTTCTCACCGACAACCTCCTACTCTCAGCAGGCTTTCGCCGAAAATTAAAAGGGAAAACAAAACTCCATAGTCCAAGTAATTCCTGATCCTGAGCCCTACCATGGAAACTTGGAAATCAGGCTTCATACATGCAAGCTATGATGAGTTTTCATCTATATATCTAAAAGAGAGTGATGATTTTTTTCTTTCATCATAATTTATTGTACCTTAAGTAAAATAGGCATAATAGCAACAGTACATCCCAGATTCCCATTTCATTGTTTCAAAAGTGAATATTCTTTAAAGTTAGAGAAAGTTTTCCTTGAGGAAAATGTCTAAAACAGAGATGATATGTGCTTTAGCCAGAGGAAATAACATCTAGTTATTTATGTGGGGTAAGAGCGGCATCATCCCATAATTAGACTTTTCTCTCTTCATGGTACTCATCCAAATGCCTAAATATTCTGAATCCTGGCACATTGCATAGGAAATCCATTCTGTAGCCTCCTAACTAACTGTTCTGAACTATAAGGAAAAAGAATTAGACATTGTCCATTTATTCACAGGTGATTTAAAGAAATATTAAAATGGATTTGGATCCTGACTTGAAATAATTTCAGGCCCTTATTCACAGACTGAAATACATTTAATTTATATTCTTCTTACTTACAAAAAAAAGGGGGGAAAGCTTATAATTTTAAATGTAACATAATATTTAAAAATAAAATGAGAAGAAAAAACCAGCAGTTACAATGAAAATGGTCAGAAGGAGAGAAGGGCTGGAGGGCAAGGAGGTGAGATAATGGCATAGGACTCTGGAGTTGGATGGTTATTACAAGCGTACAGTCCACTTAAGTTTTCTGACAGACAAGAGAAAGGGGGAACCATGAGATAAAAATAAGCATTTCAAATCTTCAGGAGAGAGGCAAAGTTTTTTTTTCCTAATATTAAATACTCTAAACAGTACCTCAAGAAGGATCTTTGCTTTAAAAGTAACACAGAAAATGCTAAAGACTCATTAAAAAGAACTATGATTTCCAGGCTAATATTTGTTTATTTTCATTATTTTATTTATTGTTCACCCTGATATCAACAGGGTTCCTCCCATAAACAGCAGTTCTATGCCTGAATTCAAAGGAAATTTAAAATTACTGAAATACACTTTATAAATTTCTTTCACTTTCTATATAATGTGCATATGCAAAAGTATTTCCTGATCCTAACCCTTTCATCTATGCAGTCAATAAACATTTATAGAATAGCTTCCATGACTCAAACATTACTAGGTTCCAGAGACACAAAGATGACCAAGATACTGACCTGGTCCTTAGAAAGTTCACAACCCATAAGTACATATCATTACAGTGACTATGGTGGAAACAGGCTCTAGAGAGGCTTGCGGAGTAGAAAGTGGAGTTTGGGATTATGAAAACTTCACCAAAAATAGTGGCACATAAAGTCTGTATCAAAGATCAAGAGTTTGTCAGATTACTGAAACGGGGGAAAGCCATTCCACATAAAAGCATGCTGTGTTTGCATTTGCTGAGACATGACCAGAACAGCATTTAAGCAATAGCAAATAATTCAGTGTGGACCTTATGCTTTATTATCCTGGACTGAATGTTTGCATCCTCCCAAATTTTATATGTTGAATCCCAGCTGTGCAGTCCAATGGTATTACGAGGTGGGGCCTTTAGGAGGTAATGAGCATTAGGCGAGGTCAAGAGGGTAGAACTCTCAGGAATGGGATTATTGCCCCCACTAGAGTCACTAGAGAGCCTGTTTCCTCCCTCTGTTCTTTCTCTACTATGTGAAGAGAAGTTGACAATGAGAAGCTGGCAGTCTGAGACCTAGAGAAGAACCCTCACTAGAACTCGACCATGCTGGCACCATCATCTCATACTTCTAGCCTCCAGAACTGGAAGAAATACATTTCTGTTGTTTATAAGGCACTCAGTCTATGGTACTTTATCATAGCAACTCAAACAGACTGAGACAAGGATAAAGTCAAAGCTGGAGAGGAATTCAAAGGCCGGAGCATGAAGGACTTTGTATGGTAAGCTAAGGAATATGGAATTCATCCTAGAGGCTAATGTTGTTCAGTTCTTTCAAAACAGAGAAATCATTATTGAGACATAACTGTACATGGGAGCCCAGCTATAAAACAGAAAAGGAATCTCCTTATTTCAGGTGAGCACTGGGAAATCTGAAAACTGATCAGATCAGCTTCCTGACACACAGTTTGGAAACTCTGGCTACATAACTAAATCGGAGGTGGGGAGAGTTTATCACAAAGGTTTTAAAGTAGAAGCAGCAGATTTCAAATTTTAGAAGGATGATTATGGCTAAAATATGAAAATGTGTGGGAAAAAAATGAGAACCAAGGGGAAGATGCAGTATGAGAATAAGACTATTTTGAGAAATGAGTAAAATGTGAAATCCTTTATTAGGGCAGAGGGCAGTAAAATTTTTAGAACATCAAGGATAAAGAGAAAATCTGAGTGACTTCCACGAGAAAAGGGTGATTACATTCAAAGGAGTAAGAATCAAATTATCAGGATTTTTATCAGCAACACTGGATATAAGACAAAACCATATATAATAAAATTATAAATATAAATCTATGTATTTAACTATCAATATAAATTATACATATATGCATACACACACACACACACACACACACACACACACATATAGTAATATATAAATTTTAATCCTAGACAAATACATAAGATCTCAAGTCCTGGCAAAAAGAATTTCTACAGGATGTGCCATAGGAAAAGAAAGTGTTAACAAGTAAGCTGCAAAAATAATGATTTATGACAAGTTTAAGTTGGCAGGTGGTACAGAGCAAAAGAATGTACTTTATCTGTGGCATAACTAGAAATGATCACTCAGGAACTGCAGAAGACGGAGATCCTATCATAGGCCATGGCACAGTGGAACTCATCTATAATTTTTTTTTTTTTTTTTTTTTTTTTGTCTTTTTAGCTATTTCTTGGGCCGCTCCCACGGCATATGGAGGTTCCCAGGCTAGGGGTCGAATCGGAGATGTAGCCACCGGCCTACGCCAGAGCCACAGCAACGAGGGATCCGAGCTGCATCTGCAACCTACACCACAGCTCAAGGCAACGCCAGATGGTTAACCCACTGAGCAAGGGCAGGGACCGAACCCGCAACCTCATGGTTCCTAGTCGGATTTGTTAACCACTGCGCCACAACGGGAACTCCCCATCATCTATAAATTTATATGAAATACTAATGCGAATACATGGTTCAAATGATTCAGAATGGTAAACGAGATTTATACTGCTTCATTCATAAATCTTAAATGTAAATTATCACCATCCGGCTATCTGTACTATTTTATTTTATTTTTTATTATCAAATTAGAGTAGGAGAGGATTGAAATCAAGTGTGGATACAGAAAGAGCAGATGCACATGGTAGTAAAGCTCTGTCTGTGAATCTTTACAATATAAAAGAAAAAGAGAACACTCAGGGTCCATTAACAGCAACTAATTTTTGTTAACTGAAAATGAGATTACTTCAGCATTTTTATATGCTCTAGAAGAGAGAGTACGAACATTTGTGAGGAAAAAAAAAAATGAGATCATTAAGGCTCAAAGCCCTAGAAAAAAGTAAAAAAAAAAAAAAGTTAAAGAATAAATTGTTCAGTTCCCTTTGTGGTGCAGTGGAAACCTCAACTAGTATCCATCAGGATGCGGGTTTGATCCCTGGCCTCTCTCAGTGGGTCGGGGATCTGACGCTACCATGAGCTGTGGTGTAGGTTGCAGACGTGGCTGGGATCTAGTGTTGCTGTGGCTGTGGCTGGCAGCTGTAGCTCTGATTTAACCCCTAGCCTGGGAACTTCCATATGCCATGGTGTAGTCCTAAAAAAAAATAACAATAATAAATAATAAATAAATAAATAAATAAATTGTTCATTATTAAAAATTATCTTTTTTTAAAGTTAGAAATGTAAGATTTAAGAAGAAGCAAAAAGAACCTTTATCAAAATTTAGCAACTGTATTGCCCTGCATGCTTTTAAAGGAAAATCTAAAATAGATTCACTATTTAGTTTCGTTATATATCTGACAGCTTCATAAGTCAATACGAGTCAAACTGACCATTGTCTCCAACATAGAACTGGTTAACTCCTGTACAATCTTGCCTGACTTTATATTCTTTTATTCTCTGACAATCAATCATTAACCTATACCCACTAACTCTCTCAAGACCAAGCTTAAAATGAATCTCTCCTCATAATCATTCCCTAACTAACTATTCAACCTGTGACCTTTATTCTCCTCAATCTTTCTAGTTTCCTAAGAATCTCCAATCCTTGTCCTCTTTCTGTCATCTTCTCTCTTGGGTCCCTTCTGGACCCCATTAATATTTAACCAAAAATGAAGGGAATTAACAAATTTAAAAAAGTAATAATCACATATTCTATTTATTTACTTCTACTTTTCTGTTAAAAACTTCTTTAAAAAAAAAAAAAGTTTCTTTCTCTACTACCTTGCCAGCTACAGAATGCTCAAGTGACTCATTTTATGGTGAGTTCCTAAGTGAACAATAAATTCAAAGTGCATATATTTTATTTCTTCACATGTATCCAGAAAAGACAGTGCAATATGCCAAGTGCAGAAAATATAGAAGTAAATATGTGCTAAGATATTAAGAAACAAAAAGAGCAAAATTTGTAAAAGAAATTAATGTGATGCAAGCTTAAAATAGAAGGAAACACACCCACTTTCAACCTCACCCACCCTGTAGGCAGAGTTATGCTACAGATTGGCAAATAGACTGCTTTGGAAATTTACACATTTAATTCGTGTTTCCTACTCACATTCTAGAGAGCTTCAGGAGGAAAAGAAAAGAAAAATGAATGAAATTAAAAAGACTTTAGCCTCATCTACAGAGGAAGACCATTTCCTAGTAGGTTATTTAGGTTCATTAACATTCATGTTGTATTTTGCAAACACAAAAAATTATAAGCTTTGTGGTAAGGGAAAGTGCATCTAATTTTAACTACACATCCTCCCACAATTAGATGTTTCAGAGTCTTAAAGGTTGATTTAAGTTGAACCAGGTAATAGATGAAGTGAGTAAAGAATTTTCTGTGGGTCACAGACAAGAAAATCTTTATCACATATAATAATATGTAAATATATCACAAGTAAGACATTATCAGTCAGACCAAAATTTTATAATCATGGCATATGATAGGAATGTAATACCTAATTGAGACCCCAGAATTATAAAATATTCTTCTATCCAATAGGTGCACTTTTTCTTCTTTTATTTAAACAAGGGTGTTTAACCTGGGTTCCCATTGTGGCTCAGCGGATTAAGAACCCTTCATAGTGTCCAGGAGGATGCAGGATCAACTCCTGGCCTCTCTCAGTGGTTAATGATCCGGCTTTGGAACAAGCAGTGTCACAGGTCACAGATGCAGATCAGGTCCAGCCTCACCATCGCTGTGGTGCAGACCTGCAGCTGTAGCTTCAATTTGACCCCTATTCCTGGAATTTCCATATGTGGTGGGTGCAGCCATAAAAAGAAAAAAAATAATATAAAAATTTAAAAAATAAAAAGGGTTTTTAAGAAGTATGACTTTAAAATGACACACCTACCAAACTTCCATTGAAATAAATAACAGCAAAGCAATGCAAAAAGTATTAACAGAGAAAGAAAAGGAGGCAACAAGAGAACAGAAATTGAACAATGTTTTGGAACTTAGAAAGTAGTAGGAGGGGTAAGAAACTAAGTAGACAGGCAAAAATTAAAATCTGCTCTTTAAGAAGAAGAACCTGAAGAGAGCTGGTCAATTTGCTTTACGGAAACCCTAGGAGACTGGGCATCTCGAGGCTCCTGGTACTGGTAGAAGGTAAGATGCAATGTCAAGGAGTTCCTGTTGTGGCTCAGTGGAAACAAACCCAACCAGTATCCATGAGGGTGTGAGTTCAATCCCTGGTCTCACTCAGCTCAGTGGGTTAAGGGATCTTATGTTGCTGTGGCTGTGGTGTAGCTCCAATTTGACCCCTAGCTTGGGAACTTACATAAGCCACAGGTACAGCCCTAAAAACGAAAAAAAAAAAAAAAAAAGAAAAAAAAAAAGAAAAAATAAGATGCAGTATCAAATAAGAGGGCTGTAGGCTCTTGAGCCAAGCCTTCTCCCTAACCCATACAGATAAATGTGTATCCCTTCAAAATGTCACCTCTTACCCCTCCAATGGGAGATCAGAGTTTCACTCTCTAAGAAACACTGAAGTAGGAAGGCCCAAATCCAGAAACAATGAGCACAGCAGATGGCATAAGTGAATCACATAGGTGAAAACTAGGGATTCAGTGTCTTACTGAAAGTTAAGACCTTTACCTACTTTCCCTGTCCTTATCCATGGATGCCAGCTGCCTCACATACCCCTTCTACCCACTCCTTGTAAGAGACTGTAAGATTCATCTCTGGCTGGAAAAATTAATAATTTCAGAAAAAAGCTTTCACTTATTGTCATCAACATAAAGGCTGGCCCACTTTCTGACTACCCAACAGTGACGATCACCAGGAACAAAGTTCACTGGGAACAGAATTTTCAACTGCCTTTTCCTAACTCATTCTAAAATATGATTATATAACCATGGATCACCAGTCATTTCAAGATAGCCTGCAATGCAAAAAACAAGGAATTTTTAAAAACACAGGGAAAAAAAGCCTGAAAAAATAGTGACAGGATGAGGGAATAAGAAGAAAACTTGGGGAAAACTAAAACATCTATAATATTTTCAAAAAGATAAATGTATCTTTGGGCATTTAACAATGATGGAATCAATGATAAAAGGTAGAGAACATAAGCATGTCATTAGAAATGTTTTTAATGTGATTACTTAAATAAAAGCAGATGGAAGATAAGTAATTTCTGAAAGTGGAACAGAAAGTCAAAATGATGGGCAACTTGACAAAAAGATAGAAAATATAGGAGATTAGATATCAAAAGGTTAGAATTTCCTGAAACAGTGGACAAAAATGTGGAGAGAAAGAAATGGGCAAAAAAATAACATAAGAAAATATTCCAGAAATAAAGGATAAATTGCTTGTGAGATTAACCTTCTTAACTAAATATTTAGATACTAACATTTTAACATGCCACATCCCTGCCCAATGGCATCCTTCTGCCTAGCAATTTCATTCTAGCTCTCAATAATTGTTTAATTTTACATGATAAATTTGATCTCTTATCCTCTAAAACCCAAACTCTTTCTATAAACCATCTATCTCCTTTTGATGTTCAGGGAAGGTCACTTCAATACTTAACACCCTGAAAAATGAGGGTGATAGTCTCCACAAAAAAAGCAAAACCAAATATGGTATAAAATGGTGTGTTAAATCTGAGACAAGGCTCAAGTTCTACTTCCTCTGTTATCACTTTCTTCCCCCCCATTTTTTCTCTGTGAACCTTCAACCTGACCAGTAGTGGCATTATGGATAGGAGGACAGACTTTGCTATTAGCGAAGCCAGAATGCAAGCCCAGGCAATAATACCATCTACTTAACCTCTCTAAACTTCAGTATACTCATCATGAAATGATATGTAATAACAGTATCTTATTTCACAGTGTTACCATAAGGATCAAATTAAATATGAATGTAAAGTAATCTCTAATTTCTTTCATGTGTCTCATCTGAGAAAACTGTAAATGTGGGTGTTGGGTTCCATGACTCTTTTCTATTCATCAATTGTATATCATCTAAATATAATTCAGAAAGAAATAGGATCTGCTCTGAATTGAAATGTGCCCTCCTCCAAATTCATTGTTGAAGCCCTAACCCCCACTGTGATGGTATGTTGAGACAGGGCATTTGGAAGAAAATTAGGTTTAAATGGAAGGCATAAGCCTGGGGGCCTGATGATAAGATTCTTGCCATGTGAGGACACAGCAAGAAGGCAGCCATCTTTAAGCCAGGAAAATAATGCTCACTGGAACCCAACCATGCTGGCTGATCTCAGACTTCCAGCCTTCAGAACTGTGAGAAATTAAATTTCTGTTGTTTACACTGCCCAGAATACAGCATTTTGTTATTTTAGCTCTAAAGATCACTATTATACAACCCTTTGAAAAGGTTCAAGGTCTGGCATCAAGAAACCTCTATTCTAATCCATTTTGTTACTGATTTGGCAAAGAAAAGTTAAAGTACATAAACATCCTAAATAAACACTTCAAAGAAGACAATGCGTGGAGTTCCCAATGTGGCTCAGCAGGTTAAGAGTCCAACTAATAACCATAAGGATGTGGCTTCAATCCCTGGCCTCACTCCGTGGGTTAAGGATCCTGCATATGTTGTAAACTTGGCTCCAATTTGGAGCTCTGATTGGACCCCTAGCCGGGAAACTTCCATATGCTGCAGGTGCATCTCTAGAAACAAACAAAAAATTTTCTTTTTTTGGGGCCCTATCCATAGCAGTAGAAGTTCCTGAGCCAGGGATCGAACCCAGACCTCAGTGACAAGGGTGGATCCTTTAACTGCTAGGCCACCAGGGACCTTCCTAAAAGAAGATAATCCTGATTGTCATTGCTAGTCAAATGGATATTAATAGAAATAATTTTTAAGAAAAGAAAACAGAAATCAGAAGAAAAGAAAGGAATTCTTCAGTTTGCCTCCAACCCACCTTTCAGGTTTACTTTCCCTGGAACTCTCACTTCTCTTGACCTGCACTCTTTCACTGACCTCCTGAGCCCCATTTTACTAGTCAGTCAGATCCACTTATCATTGGCTTTCTGCCCCAGGAGGCTAATTGATGTGGACCATATTTCCCAGAACTCTGGCTTTTTATTGGACTGGGCAATGTGGAACCACAGGAAGAGGTCAGAGAAAGGAAGAAGAGTGAGAGATCAGAGTATTTGTTTCCTTATTCCCCTAGCTCCTTCCCTGCAAGGTAGTCATGAATTAACCACATCTGTCACCAAAACTCAGTGCTCCTCTCAAGATGGCTGATTCGGTCTCCCTCTGGGTTCTAGTAATTGATCCCATGTTCCTTGTGGCCTAGGCAAGGTTAGTATGGGTGTTGCTAAGTCCCCTCACCCCACTCTCCTTTGAACTCTAGAGCAGATCCCTCGCATGTTCAACTTTGAAAACAGCCTTTCGGAGGTGGAAAGAAAAAAATAAACAAAACTGTTCAAACTGTCCTATTTTCAGTATGCCGTTGCTTCCTGTTGGAACTTCAATCAATACACACACTTTTATTCATGCAGTACACCGAGTTAAAACAGCCTTCATCTTTCTATCTCTCTGGGCAACTTCTAAACATGTTACCAAGTGTGCTTGAATGTCACTGCCCTTCTGTTATTTCCCCTGTTACTATCACAGAATGAATAAACTGTTCACTAATATTTTGCTCCAATAGCACTTTATTTTTAAAACACACACACATCCCACATATATACTATAATTCAGTTCAAGCATCACGGAACAAGGACAGTACCTGACAAATGGCAGAACCTAAATAATTATGTTAAATTCCTATGAAACACCTTGAGAATTTTTTTTTTAAGTAGAATTGTTATTAAAAGTGTATCCCTTAAAATAAGGAACAAAAAATACCTTTACATAATTAATTTGGCTATGCATTCAAAAGAAGAAGTATCAAAGACACGAGTAATATATGACTATTTATTCCTTAGGAACACAGACTTCTGTTCTTTCCTTATATCTTTATAGCCTTGAATATCACCTTATTATATTACTTTATTTTTAAAATATTTTGTTCCCGTCATGGCTCAGTGGTTAATGAATCCAACTAGGAACCATGAGGTTACTGGTTCGATCCCTGGCCTCTGTCAGTGGGTTAAGGATCCGGAGTTGCCATGAGCTGTGGTGTAGGTCGCAAACATGGTTCAGATCCCGCGTTGCTGTGGCTCTGGTGTAGGCCGGTGGCTACAGCTCCAATTCAATCCCTAGCCTGGAAACCTCCATATGCCATGGGTGCGGCCCTAGAAAAGACAAAAATAAATAAATAAATAAATAATATTTTGTTTGGTAAACTTACTTAAAAACACAGAAAAGAGACATTTACATCACCATACAAGTAATTAGGTATCTTTTTCCAAAGTGTTCCATTGGAAAAAAATGGTGTTTTGCAGAGAAAACAAAGCTTTATTTCAATGGTAGGTGATAAATTCTTTTTTGTCAATGATTACCACATAATTCATAAGAGAAACATCCACAAGTGAGTTATAAAGGTCAATTCCTTGTAGACTGAAATAAATTTTCAAGTTCAATTTAAAACGAGAGTTTTAATTACTGTGGTAGACTACCTAGGGACAATTTCAGATTGAAAGGCCAAAAACCACAAGTTGGTGATTTTTTTTCTTCTTTTTATGGCCACACTTGCAGCATATGGAAGTTTCTATGCTATGGATCAAATCAGAGTTGCAGCTGCTGACCTATGCCACAGCCATAGCAACACTGACCCAAGCTGCATCGGTGACCTATGCTACAGCTTGTGGCAATGCCAGATCCTTAACCCACTGGGAGGCCAGAGATCAAACCTGCATCCTCTGGAGCCTATGTCAGGTCCTTAATCTGCTGAGCCACAATGGGAACTCCAACTTACTGGTTTTTGTATAGAGAATATAACCCTACCCTGTCCCCAAAAGAAAATCTCATACATCATTTCCTATAAATGAAAAACTAATTATATCACCATATTGACACTATAATAAAATCTAAATGTTTCCCAAAATTTGAAACATCCAAATATTATGAGTGATATTTTGGTCCTAAGTTTCCAATAAATTTATCTTCACTAAAATCTTTATAGAATAATGAAGAAAGATTACACAACAGTTAACTTGATATTTGTTGTATGTTTATTTACTGTGAGATATTTTTAAGGCCACATAAAAAAGTAAAAGATGCTTTTTAAATTATTTCATTACATCTGCATCAAATAAATTTATGAAAGAAAGCACAGGACAGAGAATAGCGTCAAAAGTACCTTAGTCCGAATGGGCTGCTATAGCAAAATACCAGAGACTGAGTGGCTTACAAACAACCAAAACTGACGTCTCACAGTTCTAGAGGCTAGAAATTCAAGATCAGCTGCCACCATGATCTGGTGAGGGCCCTCCTCCAAGCTGCACATTTCTTACTGTATCTTCATTTGGTGGAGGGGCCAGGAATCACTCTGAAGCCTCCCTCATATGGGCACTAATCCTATTCAGATGGCTACACCTTCATGACTGACTTAAGCATCTCCTAAAGCCCCAAGTACTAGTACCATCATATAAGGAATTAGGATTTCAACATATGATTTGGAGGGAGGCACAAATATTCACACCATAGCAGAAAGTATAAAAGACTTGAAATTGGATGGTCGAGGCAAATGCCTATCATCATTTCCTATATATACATCAATAATCATTCATTCCTAGTAATTGTTTTCCCAATATATAACAAAAAAATGAAAATTAATTCCTTCACTGTATATAACAACAAACAAACAAAAAATTAACATGGTGAATAAATAGTGGTTACCAGTGTGGACAGGGGAGAAGGAAGCAGGGAGATAGGCATTCATGATTAAGAAAAACAAAGTATTACATACAAAATAAATGAGCAACAAGGATACGTTATACTGCCCAGGGAAATACAGCCATCATTTTGTCATAACTTTAAATGAAATATAATCTATAAAAATACCAAATCACTATGTTGTACACCTAAAACTAATATAATATTGTAAATCAACTATACTTCAATTTAAAAAATTAGCAAAAAAAAAAATTCCATTAACCATTTAATGCAAAGACGAGGTAAGGTGTTAGAGCCCATAAAATTTTCTAATTCAAGAAGACGAAAAAAATTCTGCAGCCTTTTAAAATATTAGTAAATTCAGTTCTTAAAAACAAAACATAACAAAACAAATGGTGCTAAGAACAAAGCAACTAGGACTATAATAGTCACCTTGCCTCTCAGTTTCCTAAAATCAAGCCTTATAGACCACAGAGAAATCAAGCTCTGTGGTTTATTCCTTCAAAGACTGGGCCTCAAAATGGCTTTAACATTCAATAAATATTTCTTGAGTGCCTACTCTGTGGCAGACAGTCTTCTAAGAAATGTGAATATATAGTATTAGCAAACAAAACAGCAAAGGCCCCTGCTCTCATGAAGCTTATACTGACTTGGAAAAGGGATTATTTATATTAAATGTAAATCCCTCGTATTGAATACTATAGCTACTTTTTCTCCTTTTCACTACAGATTAAGAAGAACCTTGGCTGCCATCCCATGTTAAAATGTCTCTTTATTCCAGACAATATTGCTCTTCTGGTAACCATATTATGTGTGGCAATATTTCAGTGTTTTCAGATACATTTATAATTTCATTATTTGTAAAAAAAAAAAAAAAAAAAAAAAAAAGGCACAGTAAACATACCATGATTTTTTTCTTATTTTAAATATACTTTAAGTAACTCTAGTTAATACTCTTAAATACCAAATGCCAGTAAACCCATAATAATTCAATCATAGGATTTATCATGATAAATGCTATGAATGCTATCACATGTCCAAAGAAGGGAAAGAGATACGAGGGGCAGGGAAATATTATAGCATTGATTAGCATGAGATAAAAATCAAGTAAATATTCAAGGAATTTAAACTGCCTCTCAAGTAATCAAATCTGTAATCTGTAATCCAGATTTGGGGATCCCTCCTAAAAGCCTCCCTTGAGGAGACAGATGAGGGCAGCTGTGTTGACTCTGCACACCCTGAATGCAGAACAGCATGGTCAGCCAAAGCAAACAGCAGAGGACAGGCAGATCCCTAGACGAATCCAAGGGCCTTAACCAAGGAGGACAACAAAAGTAAGAGCCCTGATATCAAAGACTAGAAAGAGACCAGGAAAATCATATCCCCAAAAGGTATGGGTCTCCAACACAGTACTGCCTTCCACATTCATACAACTTACCACAAAATCAATCATATCAAGTCTGTCTCTACAGAAAAATTTTCTCTACTTTTGCTAATTTAAAGAAAGGTCTTGGAGTTCCCAACATGGCTCCGTAGTTAACGAACCCAACTAGCATCCATGAGGATGCTGGTTCAATCCCTGGCCTTACTCAGTGGGTTAAGGATCCTGCGTTTCTGTGAGCTGTGGTGTAGGTCACAGATGCAGCTCAGATCCTGTGTTACTGTGGCTCTGGCGCAGACCAGCAGCTACAGCTCTGATGCGACCCCTAGCCTGGAAACCTCCATATGCTGCTGGTGCAGCCATAAAAGACAAAAAAATAAAATAAAAAATAAAAAAATTTTAAAAATAGAGAGAGGTTTCATTATTTTTAATTAAACTTTGCTTCCCACGCTAAACTTTTAGAATTATTCAATCATCCTTAGATAAGGTTCCAAAGTTGATAATAATACAACTTTCAGTATTTTATCAACCAAACAGTTCCAGTCTAACACATTTCAATGTGTTGATGACTTCTTTTAAATTTTCTTCTATTTTAAAATTTATACTGTTTCTCCCATAATTATTACATATCGGTTTACATTCTAATATTTTAAATCAAACTTTGCATAAAGAACATAAAGAAAGCAGTAAATTCAAATAAAAACTGAAGGAAGGAAAATACCTTTAATTTGGATCCATGAGGTACTAGGACAGATCTATTCTGCTTCGGTGGGATATACAGCTCCCATTTCCCAAAATCCAGTTTTTTATATGGGTATGAAAATGGATTCCAATCATCTGAAAAATAATGAAGATCAGTTAACAACAGCAGGATAAGAGAGTTCCCACTTTGACTCAGTAGGCTAAGAAACCAATACAGTGTCCTTGAGGAAGTGGGTTCGATCCCTGGCCTTGCTCACTGGGTTAAGGATCTGGCTTTGCTGTAAGCTGCAGCATAGGTCACAGGTGCATGCAGCTCAGATCTGATATTGCCATGGCTGTGCCATAGGCCTGCAGCTGCAGCTCCAATTCAAACCCTAGCCTGGGAACTTCCATATGCTGCAAGTGTGGCTGTTAAAAAAAAAAAAAAAAAAAAAAAAAAAAAAAAAAAGCATAATAGGACAAATAGTCAATGAATTTCAATTAAAGCATAATATACTGCCTACTAACACAGAATCAAATTGACTAAAAAACATTGTTTTCTAAGGTGCTAAACAAAATATTCTACTAGCCATTTAGAAAAATCAGTTTATTCTTATTTTTAAGAAGTGTATTTAAAAGTTTGCCTTTTGCATCTTAAAACTGAGATTATAACACATTTTCCATTGAACTTTCAACTCTAATACTTCCATCAATAAATAGATGATGGGTTCTTTTTTAAGAAACACTGTCAACAAAGAGAGATAATATGAAAAAAATAAAAATGCATTCTAGGCAATTAGATATTTCTCATGGTATATAAAAAATGGTGAAAAATAATTAAAATCATATTATCCAAATCCGCAAGTGTGTGACAGAGTTAAAATCTAAAAAAATGCCTCAAACAAGAATGGCAGAAGGTTATGAAATACAAGAGGTAAAGGAGAGGGAGATTGCAGATGCCAGAAGAAAGCCAAAAATAACAACAACAGATCCATCCACACAAGGAAATTTAACATGTAATAAAGACGGCATTAAAAATCAGTGACTAAAGGACACACTGTTTAAAAAGTGATGTTGGGACGATTGGTTATCCTTACAAAAAAAAAAAAAATGAAATGGATCTCTACCTTATAATATACCAAAGAATCATCTGAGCATAATGTTTAAATATGACAGACAAAACTATAAAATTCTTGTAATAAAATATAGGAGAATATATTTATAATCTTGGATTTAAAGTTTTTTTAAAGCAACACACACAAAAAAAACCTTAAGGAAAAGCCTAACGAATTTGTCCACTAAAATTACAGAATTTTATTCATATATAGATAGATAGATAGGTAGATAGAATAAGACAAACTACCCATTGAAAGAATATATTGGTAATGAATATATTAAGAAAAAGCATCCAAAATATATGAAGATTTATAAATCAATCAAAAAAGAAAACAAATCAATAGAGAAATCAACAAAGATATTCAGAGGAAGACAAGTGAAAGGCCAATAAACGTAACACAATGATGCTCAAGCTCACTCTTAACGCTATTACACTGTTGGTGGGAATGTAAATTGGTGCAACCACTGTGGAAAACAGTATGGAGATTCCTCAGAAAACTAAAAATAGAACTACCATTTGATCCAGCAATCCCACTCCTGGGCATCTATCCAGAGAAAACCATGACTCGAAAAGACACATGTACTCCAATGTTCACTGCAGCACTATATACAACAGCCAAGACATGGAAACAACCTAAATGTCCATTGACAAAGGAGTGGATCAAGAAGATGTGGTACATATACACAATGGAATATTACTCAGACATTAAAAGGAACAAAATAACAGCATTTTTAGCAACATGGATGGACCTAGAAATTATCATTCTGAGTGAAGTCAGTCATACAATGAGACAACAACATCAAATGCTATCACTGACATGGAATCTGAAAAAAGGACACAATGAACTTCTTTGCAGAACAGATACTGACTCGCAGACTTTGAAAAACTTATGGTTTCCAAAAGAGAGAGGTTGGGGGGTGGAGGGATGTGCTGGGGGTGTGGGATGGAAATGCTACATCATTGCACAACTATAAATGTAATAAATTCATTGAGTAATATGATATATATATATACATATGTATCACTATATAGAAATAGCCAAAATATGAAAGTTCATGTTAAAGGGTAATAAAAATACCATTTATATCAAGTTCAAGAAACATGCAAAACAGTATTGTATAAAATAGATACATACATATGTAGCAAAAATCTCAAAAGAAAAATGAGAGTTTCAAATATCAAATCTACTGTCATTTCCATTGGGCAAAGGAAAGGGAACACAGGAAGTTTTAATAATGTCTGCAACATTTTATTTTTTCGGTGGTGTACACAGAGATGCTTATTACATTTTCCCTATTTGCTTATGCCTAAACTATTTCACTGTTTAAAAAAAAATTAAGCAGCCCTATGATGCTATGCACTGTAGTGCTATGAAATGACATTTTTTAACTGAAAAGATAAGAAAAACAATACGAAGTTTGTTTTATGTCATAATTTCCTCTTTTCACACCAATACTTTCACCCCATTAGCTCTAGGTTCTTCACTCTCTGCCAGTCTGAATTTTATTAGTAGATTAGGGGTAAGAAACATTTAAATAAAGAGTCCTTCAAAACATTTCTCTACTCCTCATCAGAAAATAATCTGAAAATATTTAAAGGCATTTTATTTTCAGAAGCAGCTCAACAGGCTCTATGTTATTATACTCTCCTGCCCCTAAAACATCAAATGTATTTCACCTGCTTATGGTGTGACATCCCTTTCCAAAGCAAACAATTTAGGGTATAATTAGAGAGAAAAATTAAAAAAAAAAGCTTGAAATATGAATATCTAGGTAGTATAACACTTTTTACAATTACTGCATTTCTTTTTAAGCTAATCACTTAAAACAATTAATAAACTTAAGACAAGCAGCAGATCTTTTCCTGGTTAGTTAGATTTGAAAATAAAGGGCACAGTTCATTAGTTCATTCATTCATTCATTAAATATGAACTAAGCACTTAATGGAGGCCCCGCTCAATGCGGAACTCAAAATTAGTGTTCAGATGACAGTCGTATTTCATCCAGTAAAGGTTAAAATGAGTAACAGTACACCAAAATGGACAGTAAAATATATAATATAGGATCATCTAAAAATTAAACTATAAATAAGACTTTGTTACTCTGAAAGTGAAACGTCAGAGTTCCCATCGTGGTGCAGCGGAAATGAATCTGATTAGGAACCATGAGGTTGTGGGTTTGATCCCTGGCCTCGCTCAGTGGGTTAAGGATCCAGCATTGCTGTGAGCTGTGGTGTAGGTTGCAGACGCGGCTGGGATCTGGCATAGGCCAGCAGCTACAGCTCCGATTAGACCCCTACTCTGGGAACCCTCATATGCCACAGATGTGGCCCTCAAAAAGACAAAGAAAAAATAGAAAGTGAACCTTCAATTACATGGGAAATTTTCATATGCAGATTTATGTAAACAGTGTTTTCAGTAATGTAAAATTTTTTGAATATTAGTTTTTGAATATTGATTGAAATTGTTCTTTAGCTTATAGTTAAGATTTAAACAAGTAATGTTTTAACATTTGTACAAAGAGAAATACTTTGAAATCACATTTTCCTTTCATTGTGCCTCTGACACACATATTTTTAATTGTACATTATAAAAACATTTTCTCTATTATTTTCAAGAGCTTCATTTGATTAGCACACCTCATCTCATAGCAATTCAGGTGTTAACTTCCACTGCAGGTACATTTCTCCTGCCAAACTCCAACGTTGGAAGAAAAATTTGGAACACCGTCATATATGTTCAAAAAGAAAATCCATTCTACCAACAATCTTGAGCAATGGTAGAAGATTCTAAAGAATTCATAAGTGAGAGAGAGGGTTAGCATTGAAAGGGGCTTATGTGTGAGAAACGACTTCATATTTTTTTCATTGGACGATTATCTCCCCATATAAATCCCTCTTCAGCCAGACCACTGCCAGTCTTTTATCTCCTTGATTCTGGCTTCAATCAGTGTTCATCCTTGCATTCTCCTCCTTCTTCCTTTATTAAATAGTCTTGCTTCTTTCCATTCAAAAAATGGATACCAACCAAACTAACCACTTCTACAGTATGGCAGGCATGTGAAAGATTTTTTCTAATAAAATCAATTTACCCCTAAAATGGTTTTCCAAAAATAATGAGTAAGATAAGCTTTTCTCCATAGGATAATTAAGGTCCAGGAACAAAACAGTCAGAAAAATTATTAGATTTTGATCTATTCTCATAAACTTAACATTAAACCTTTAGTTAAGAAAGAAGGAACTACAATTAAGGTATAGCTGGATATAACTGTGGGAAATAATCATGGGTGTATGCAAATAAAAATAGTAAATAAAAATTAAACATCCAATGAGTGGTGTAAAATATTAAATAAAACTAATTTTTTTTATTTTAAATGAAATTTGCTTTAGAAAAACACAGAAGGCAAAACAATAAGAGTTGAAAGACACATTTTGTGGAAATTTATGTCATGTGAAATGTCATGAGACTTTATTCCTGAAAACAATCGAAAGTAAAGTAATATTAATAATGATAAACAGCTCTAAGGCAAATTATTTATATCTAAGGAGCATACATTTAGAACCAAATTACTCATTTTTTATTTTAATCCTCTATGACCTTATACCTGATTCTACAAGATAGAATTAATTTTAATTAAATACTTACTGAAAATAGTTTGTATCTCTATATAGGCCTCAGGATAGGACCAAAAATATCCCATCATCACCAGCTTGATAATTATTTGCTTCTCTATCAAGCTCAGAACTGCACATTGAGAGTTTGCAGTTCAACGATTCTCAAGCTTTCACTCATGTCAGAATCACTTGTTAAAGGAGACTGAGCCAGTTAAAACAGACTGCTGTACTCTACCCTCAGAGTTTTGGGGTTCAATATACCTGAAGTGTGGTCTAATAATTTGCATGTCTGCATGTCTAACAAGTTCCTAAGTGATGTGGATGCTGCTGGCTGAGGGATCACATTTGAGAATCAATCTCCTGGTTCAACAGCTGGGTTCAGAAGTTCTCTGCTCATAGCTCTGTGGGTGATTCTCTAGATTAAATTAGACTTATAGGTTATCAAATAATGTTCTAAATCAATAGCTCAAGGAAATTTCATAATAGAAATTATCATTAATAATCATTCAAGGCAAATAATACTCATTTGAAATTTAGGATTAGAATTTGGGATTGACTAGGGTTGTAAAGCCCAGAAGGACGACTGGGAAAGACTATATGACAGACCTGAGACCTTAAGGACTCCAAATGTATTAGTGTGAGAAAACATAAATTTACAATTTGAACATGAAAAGATAACATATATTAAGACCATTACTCAATATACTGTTCAGAGTGTCTATAGATAATGTTTCCTCCAATAGTCTCACCAAAAGATTGCATGGTTAAAAAATATAGGCCACTTGGATCACAAAATGAATAAAAATTTGAAGGTTTCTACCTCAAAAAGTAATATTAAAGTTTTTAAATCTTAACATATTAACTCATTCTTCTTTTTGATGTATCATTTCCTGCTATAACCTAGACTTTGCTAGGCTCAAGGGTTAGGTACCCCTAAAGCAATGTGTACTTATTATTCTAGTTTTAGTATGTTTAAGGGCGTGTTTCCTGCTTGCATAAATTATTTTATTAAAGCATTTTCTAAGACTTCTGATTATCAAGTTTGAGTAACTTGACACAATTTAAAAGCAAATATTTAAATGGGTATTTTACTATTAACAGGCTGAAACACACCATCATATTGACAATGCAAAAGATTCTATTTGTCCGTAGACTCAAAACCAGCAGAAAAAATTTAAATCGAGATATGGAAAAGAAACGATGAGTGATGCACAGTTTAATATGAACTGCAAACACACACTCAGCACAGGCGATCAAACATTAACTAAGGTCACTGCATCTGGAGCACAAACTCTATATTTATTTCAAGCCCAACAACCTTTCTTTTTCTAATGTAATAATCCTCACATAAAATTCTTAAATGTCAGCCTCCTTCAAATATTCCTGACTCTTTAACTTACAGTAAAGTGCTTCTCGTCATCAGCACTTAGCCACCTCAATTCTGTAGAGTTTTTGAGTTTAGTACATAATTTTCTTACGCATGGCCGAAATGATTCCAACTTACGACATGGAGCCTTCAATGAGGATGCCAATGTGCTGAAGAACACGGGCCACACTTGGGGCAAGCCCTGCCATAAGGCCTCACTGAGCAGTGAGGTAAGGTCCTGGATGGATTTAGCAGATGCAATATCCGATCTAGTATAAGGCCAGCACTGGCCCATATGTAGATGTCAGTCACTTCCCACCTGAATGCATATCCCTCATCTTGTACGCTAAGTATTTGGAATATCACTTCCTTAAAGCAAATAAACACCCTCCTTCATCAAACAATGTTTGTTTTTAAGCTTCAAGCTTCAGATCATGTAGAGTTTACAGAGACTTAGAATGCAAAGTTGTCTTGTCATGATGGAAGCTTGGGGACTTCTCTCATATCAAAGAAGCACCCAGTCTCTTTCCAAGAAGTCAGAAGATCCAGAAGTGGAACTTCCTATGGTACGGCCCTTCCCCAGGATTCTGGGAGGATCACAAAATTTCTAGAGGTAGAGAACAGTACTCTTGACATATAACTCTGTGCTTTTTGACTGCCTTTTCTTTTCCCCCTTCAGATAATTCTTCCCCTCAGTTGAGTACCTGAGAATCACCAAATTTCTTCTGGCATACAATATCTTGGAAATAACCTTAAGACCCCCAGCATTACTTCTCAGGAGGGAAATCTGCTCTTAACATGCATTAGTTTAGGATAGCTGTGGTTTTCAAGAACAAAATCTAGAGTATATCTGAATGCCACTGACTTCAGAACCAATGGGATGTTAATATCTCACTGCTTTAAAGAACAATAGTGCTCTGTCCTATGATATGTAGCTTTCTGGAAATTAGGCAACAAATTAATAATCTAGAAGTTCATTTACTAAACTGTTCTTAAAGGCATGCATAGAAGAAAAGAGCACCATGATTTAAAAAAAAAAAAAGTGGTAAAAGTGACCTTAAATAGCATTAACCATGTATTTATGATACTTTTATGAAAGAAAGGGCTAATAAATATGGAGTTGGCCCTCCATATCAGAGTTCCATATCCACATATTCAACCAAACATGAATCAAAAATATTAGGGGAAAAAAGTCCAGAAAGTTCCAAAAAGCAAAACTTTACTATACATTGCCAAATATTTACATAGCATTTACATTGTATTTACAACTCTCTGCATAGTATTTACATGGTATTAGGTATTATAAGTAATCTAGAGATGATTTAAAAAATACAGGAGGATGTGCATAGGTTATATGCAAACATTTTACATGAGGGACTTGGTTTTAGTATCCTCAGATTTTAGTACCTGCAGATGGGGGAAGGTTCCAGAACTAATCCTCCAAAGACATAGGATGACTATATATAGTCACCTAGGATTTCAAAAAACATGAAAATATAACCAAAAAATGAACAGAAGGGGGAGGGAAAACATAGATTGTTTCTAGGATTGTATATTGTTTTATTTTAACCATAGGACCAGGTAAACAACTCATAAAATTAGAAAATTTAATAAGTCAAAATGGGGGAAAATAAAGGGGGAAAAAGTCTTTTAAAGTGGAAATAAAATGAACCTATATGATGGTATTTGAAGGTGGAGCCTTTGCGAGGTAAGTAGAATCCTTAGGAATAGGGTTTGAGCCTTTATAAAAAGAATTTCAGAGAGATCTCTCCTTCCTTCTACCCTGTGAGGATTTTACAGAGAAATGACTGCAGTCTCTGAATCAGGAAGAGAGTCCTCACCACACACAGAATCTGCTGGCACCTTGATCTTGGACTTCCCAGCCCCCAAAACCATGAGAAATAAATTTCTTTTGCTTATAAGCCATCCAGTCTATAGCATTTTATTAAAGAAGCCTGAACAGACTAAGACAAAACTCATCTTTGTTTTTCCATATATTAGGAAATGTCCATAATAAAAATTTAAAAGCTAATGTTATGAGGTCTATATGAACAAATACATGTCCAATCACTCTCTTTGCCATCAATTGTAAAAAGTGATCCTAGCAACCAAAGGGTATAAGATTTTAATTTCTTTATGGTCTAAACACTAAACGCCGATTAACAAACCACTTTCTGGACAGGCAGTTCCAGTTTATACTCGCAGAAGCAGCATGTAAGAATAGTCAACTCTCCATATCCTCATCAACACTAGGGATTATCATTTTAATAGCAAGGCACGCCTGCCTTGCTCATCCAGGGCTCACTAAGAGAATTAAGCTCTAATGCCCTAGGGATCCATTGTATGCAATAAATTAACTTCTCTTCAAAGCAACTAAGAATTATACTTGTTATGTACTACACTTGGGAGAATTTAGAAAATAGGCATTCAAATCATTTTCTGTGTTCTGTGGATCAGGTTCGGAACCAGCACAAGAAAAGTTGCCTCTCCTTAGTGTCCTAGTTGTAAAAGATAGCTTTGATGCAGAGTGTTTTCATTTCTTTTCAAAACAGGTTATAATTATAACTTATTATTCTTTTTAGATGTATTGTTATATGGGAAAAATTATTTGGTAGGTATTATGTTTTCTTTTAAACTTGAATTTAGTTCCAGTTTTACTGAAATGAATTTAATAATGTGGTATCTTTTATTACCTAATACTTTGGTAATCAATTCAGTTATTTATTTACCAATCTATTTATTTTTAGCAGTATAAACCACTCAATTATCTCAAAAATAGATTTTATGGAGAGCACTAGTATAGGAACTATATAAAACATGTAAAAACAAAGCTGTTTTCCTTAAAAGTGATCCTACATAGCTAGGCCCCCTCCTCACCTCTTACTCTCCTCCCAGAGCCTACTACTCAAGAACTCAATTCTAAAAAGTGCTACAATGTTTATGACTCTTCCATATATCCTTAAAATACATCATTTTAATTTTTTTTTAATTCTCCATTTAATTTTAGTTTACTTGATCCACTACAAGTTAAGAATATATTAAATTCTATCACGGCAATTGGGTCTAAAAACTCCATTTCTAAAAATTCTTGCCATCTATTCTCGACTAAAAATACATGTTATGTGAGACCTAAGGATAGAGGCTTTTATCTTTGCTGTGACTTACGTGACTGATCTCTCTGCCACTTTACCTGGGTTTGTTTTTGGTCTGGATTTGACTCCTTTTATTTTAAAATCTTTCAGCAACAGTAAAACAAAGGGAAACTTTAATGGTTAAACCTGAGAAGAGATATACTATTTGCTTAGAAATAAACAGAGAAGAAGACAAATAGGAAGGGGAAAGAATGGGAGAGAGTTACTAATCTAATATGGTCAGTCATCAGAGGAAGGCATCCATGTGCCACGAAGGGTTCTCAATTATGTTGTAATTAGCTAGTACACTGAGCTATATCCCTCACTGCCAGCAAACACCTGGAGCTTAGAAGGAGGGCTCTCTTACAGACATGCATTCCAGTTCATACTGTATTGCTATCAATTGCAATTTAATCTACTTATGACTTCCCCAGATTTGTTTTTTTAATGATTTATATTTTTTCCATTATGGCTGATTTACAATGTCCTGTCAATTTCTACTGTACAGCAAAGTGACCCAGTCTCATATATATATAAACTGTTTCTCACATTATCCTCCCAACATGTTCCATCAAAAGTGACTAGATATACTTCCCTGTGCTATACAACAGGATCTCATTTTTTATCCCCTGCAAATGCAATAGCTTGCATCTATTAACCCCAGACTCCCACAAGTCTGTTCTCCAAGTCCATGAGTTTCTTTTCTGTGGAAAGGTTCATTTGTGCCATATATTAGATTCCAGATATGAGTGGTATCATATGGTATTTGTTTTTCTATTTCTGATTTACTTCACTTAGTATGAGCCTCTAGTTCTCTAGTTCCATCCATATTGCTTCAAATGGCATTATTTTCTTCTTTTTATGGCTGAGTAGTATTCCATTGCGTATATACACCACATCTTCTTAATCCATTAATCTGTCAATTAACATTTAGGTTGTTTCCATGTCTTGGCTACTGTGAATAGTGCTGCAGTGAACATATGGGTGCATGTGTCTTTTTCAATGAAAGTTTTGTCCAGATATATGCCCAAGAGTGGGACTGCTGGGTCATATGGTAGTTCTATATTTAGTTTTCTGAGGTACCTCCATGACATCCCCAGACTCTTCTCTACACCTTAAAAATATAATCTTTTGTTTTAGGATGTTCCACCTGAACCAGTCCCTGGTGCAAGCTCATGGGACAGGTCTACAATAATCAGAAAAGCAATTACATAGGTCTCCCTGCTAAAACTATAGCCACTTATGAAAATATACCAATGAAAATAAAATATTTTCTAATATGGTTAGCAACGTAACAGAAATGGACCTATGTGTCAACGGTCAACTGATTTTCAACAGGGGTGACTAAGACCATTCAATTCGGGGAGAGGATAGTCTTTTCAACAAACAGTGCTAGAACAACTATATCTCCACATACAAAAAGATATATTTGAACTCCTATCTCAAAACATATACAAAACTAACTCAAAAGGATAGAAGACTTAAACAAATGAGGAAATACTATAAAATTCTTAAAAGAAAACAGGGGTAAACCTCAGAGACTTCAGTTCTTAAATATGGCACCATAAGTATAAATAACTAAAGAATAAAACTGATAAATTGGATTTCTTCAAAATTAAAATTTTGGACTTCCTGTCATAGCACAGCAGGTTAAGTATCCTGTCTCTGTGAGGATGCAGATTCGATCCCTGGCTTTGCTCAATGGGTTAAGGATCTGGCATTGCCACAAACTGTGGTGTAGGTCACAGATATGAATCAGATCTGGTGTTGCCGTGGCTGTGGTTTAGGCCTCAGCTGCAATTCCATTCAACCCCTAGTTCGGGAATTTCCACATGCTGCAAGTATGGCCACTAGAAAAACAAAAAATTTAGTTTTGGGTATCAAAAGACACTGTCAAGAAAGCAAATCAGGAGTTCCTGATGTGGCTCAAACAGTATAAATCCAACGAGCATCCATGAGGATGCAGGTTCGATCCCTGGCCTTGCTCAGTAGGTTAAGGATCCGGCATTGCTGTGAGCTCTGGTGTAGGTCACAGATGCAGCTCAGATCCCACCTTGTTGTGGCTCTGGCTGTGGCTGGCAGCTGTAGCTCAGATTCGACCACTAGGCTCAGAACATCCATATGCCTCAGGTGCCCTGAAAAGTCAAAAAGCAAAAAAAGAAAAAGAAAGAAAGCAAATCATATATCAAATTAGGGACTTAGGGCCTTAAGACTAGAATATACAAAGAACAATTTACAACTCAAAAATAAAAAGACAACTCAATTTTTTAAATGAGGAAAGTATCTGAATAGACATTTCTACAAGGAAGATGTAGAAACAACCAATAAGCATGTGAAAAGATGCTCAACTCATTAGTCACTAGGAAAATGCAAATTAACACCACAATTAAAAATAAAAAACAAAAAACAAACAAAAAAAAAACCCGCCACAATGAGATACCACTTCATTCACACTGTGATTGCAATAGCCAAAAAGATGGATGGTGAGTATAAAGGATGTGGAGAAACTGGAAACCTCATTTACTGCTGGTGGGAATGTAAAATAGTACAGCCACCTTAGAATACAGTCTGGATGTTCTTCAAAACAACAGAAGTACCATTTGACCCAGCAACCCCACTCCTAGTTAGAGAACCAAAAGAAATCAAATCATATATCCACAAAAAAACTTGTATATGAATGCTCATAGCAGCATTACTCATAAAAGTAAATAGTGAAAACAATACAAATAACCATCAACAAATAAACTGATAAACAAAATTATGCATATCCATACAATGAAATATTATTTGGCCATAAAAAGTAATGTATTATTTGGCCATGCTATAACATGGAAGCCTGAAAACATTATGCCAAGTGATAAAAGCCAGTCACAAAAGACTACATGATTCATTTATATGAAAAATCCAGGAAAAGAAAATGTATAAAGACAGAGTGTGCAGTTGTCTAAATCACAGGGAGAGATGGGAATACAGTGAAATGACAGCTAAAGGGTACAGGGTTTCTTTGGGAATAAAGAAAATATTCTAAAATTGATTGTGGTTATGGTTATACAATTCTGTTTTAATATATTAAAAACCATGAAATTTTTCACTTTAAATAGGTTAGTCATATGGTATGTGACTTGTATGCCAATAGAGCTGTTAAAAAATAAAAGTATTTTAAAGGTCAGCCAGCCTTTATCTATTTATTTCTATTGAGCTTTTCCTCTAGACTAAAATCAGGTTCTATTAGAGATATCGTAAAGGAAAAGACCACAAAGGGAGACGTATATAAAAATTTAATACTGAGAAGATAGCTTGGTCAATAAGTAACTAAAGAGTCTAGATGGATAGATGAAGACTTCTTTGAAGAGAAAAGAATTAATTTTTCAAAGCTTTGAAAAAGAAGAACAACTTGACCATATTATAATATGGAGGGAAAAAAACCAAATAGGCTTTTAAGCAAAGAAAAATGTCTATCTTCTTCTGGAGCCCAGATTAGTGGTAGTTTTATGAGCGATTACCAACCAATCTGCTGCCACTAATGTTAGAATTCACCTTGGACTCTGAAAGAGTCCTATAAAGAAAAGAAATCTAAAAACTATCATATAATCTATTCCTTTAAGAAGATTAAAAAAAAAAAAAGGCTTGAGCAGAGGTTATCACAAAACTAACAATATAGGAAGAGAGAGTTTTATTATGACAGACAAAGTAGTAAAAGTCATTACAATAACAAAAAATAGGATGACTTGGTGACACTGATGGCATCAGCAGTAGCTATGGTTTGTCCTTAGTGCTTGACATTCAATATCTAACTCAATTATCTCAAATGTCCTAAAAAAGTAATACCAACTTCATTTGATGGTTGAGGAAACAGGTTCATATAGGGAGAGCAATAAAGCCAATGCCCCACAGCAATTAAGTGACCCAGCCAGGATTTGAATCCATGTTAGTCTGACTCCTGCTTCTGTCTGTGTGTGCTTTCCCTCCAGGACACACCATAACAATCCAGACCAAGCCCAGCATAGATCTACATTAGAAATGCACATAATGCATATCAGGCTCTTAACTACATTTTATGTTTGCACTATCAAGGACAGCTCTTCTTCTGTAATCTTAGGCTTTCAGAAACAAAATTTGCACATAGGTTTTAATAGAAAAGCTCAACAGTATGTGTTTGCAAACCTTTAAAATGTTAGACAGGGCTGTGGCAGTTATACCAGAGCAAGAGCTATAGGTCTGTCAAACAAAGGGCACCCACAATGCCCAGCAAGTCACCATTCCCAGCCAAGCAAATGGTAGACCATGTGATACAGGCTGCTCCCTAGATCCTCAAACTTAACTGTCAACAAATATTTTGTTAGTGTGTGGAATAGACCCAGTGTTTATGACTATAACCACTCATGGAGGATAACCACAAAGTTAAAGAGAGTGACAGCAAGACAGAGAAAGGGAGGGAGAGAGGGAGAGAGAGAGAATAAGAAAAACAACTCCAACTGAGCAGCTTCCAAGACATCCACAAAGAGGTAAAGCTATATACTCTATTCCCCTTGAAGCAGAAAACTTCATTTTCTACTTCACAGAGAAGACTGGAGTCATCAGGCAAGAACTCCCTCAGTTTTTTGCTTTCAAAGCTACAAACTGATACCTGTAGCCAGCTTTTCCTCCTTCTGTAAGGAAGAATCCTGTGTGTGTGTGTTTTCTCTTACTCAAAGCTAATACCTTGATGCCATTTTTTTCCTTTTTGTCTCTTCTCAATTACTTTCTCACATTCTGAGGTTTTCAAACATTCTCTCTCTTCAGGATCTTTATTCTCAGCATTTAAATATGAAATGGTATATTTTCTAATTCTAAAACAACATTAATGGCAGTGAAGAAAACCTCTTTTGGCCTAAGTCACCCCCTGGTTCTCCTTCCACTGACAGCCTAATTCCTTAACTGCTGTCTCCACTTCCTCAAAGCCCTTTGTCTCCTAAAAGGTTTCTAATATACTCTGGCAACAGTCACCAGCAACTTCCAACTTTCCAGTTTCCACTGTTCTTTTCAGACCTCAATTCACATCAGCTTTCAGTGTCATTTAAAACTCCTGATCATTCCTCCTTGGACATCAGTAATACCCATCCAAGTTGGTTCTCTTAAACTATATATACAGCAAAGATGGGTAGGGAAAAGAGACCGCATCTGAAAGCTGTTTCAGAGTTAAAATTGATAAGGAGAAGTATTTGGTTATTAGGGGTGACAGACAGTAATAATTTCTTGCTTGGGTGGTTACTAGAACAGGATAGGGAATGCAGATGTAGAAGAAAAGAGAATTTGAAGGAACTGGTAACCACCAACACCATCTATTACTACAGAAAGGTCAAATAAGGAAAAGATACCTTAATTGAAAGAAGAGGCCGTTTAATGGGGAACACATGTGCATGAGGCTACTATCATTTTTCTACATTTTTTCTTATCAGAAAAGTATAAAAATCAACATGTACAATAAAAAAGACACTGAAGCACTCACAAGCCAACCTCCTCTAGGCTAATAGCTTAGTTTAAAATTTTCTCATTTTTTTTTTTTACTATATAGGTATTTATATGCACAGACATATGTTTCATACTGTAAATCATATATGAAATTATTATATACATACAAATTTTTAAACACAATTTTGTACTCTTTTCTACATACTACATGGTCAGAATTACCCTTGTCACTACACACTAATTAATGACAGTAGTTCCCCAACATGGCTGCTTTCAAAAGTTAGAAATCAATAGATTCCTACTCTGATCCTTAAATCAGATCCAGGAGTGGATCTATACTTTTATAAAGGTCCTTAATTTTGCATTATGCACACAAAGGTTGGGTAACCAACAGTCTAAAACAGCATTCTAGAAACTGACATAAAATTAAAGAAGGGATTTTTAGTTTTCCAATTTATTTAAGAAGGAAAGAGATGAGCAACTTTATATGCAGAGAAAAAGGAAGCAGCAGAACAAGTGACAGGATAAAGAGGAAACAGATATACTATTTTTAAGGAATAAAAGGGAGAGGGATTCAATGTATGGATTCATGACATTAACTTCTTTCAGCTTTTGAAAGCACCAGGTAAGAATGGTACAGAAATTTTTTAGGGAAATGGTTTAGAAGTTGAAATTTTCATTTTGCTATCTTCTACTTTCTTTGAAAAGTCAGAGCAAGTATTATACTATGGAAAATGAGGAGACAGTGAAATAAGGGATTCTGCAGGGAGTGATGAAACTGAAGAAGCTACTGTGGAGGATGTAAGAAGAAGCTGCCTGGGGGATGTGGAAGTGATTTCTATAGAGTGTTAATGGCCATGAACCCACAGAAACAGCAGTTCACACAGCAATGTGATTTTCCTCATGGTGGTTAGAAACTGTGCAGGAGCAGAGAAATTAGACAATTTGATATGATCAGCACTGCAGATTTACAAGGCTAGTGTGGGAGAAGAGAAGGCCAAGGTTCAAAGGAGATGAAGCATTCAGGAACAGAGTGGCTGGAGGGCTGAGAGCAAGGGGTGCAGAATAGACATCAACGTGACACAGACTTATCAGAAAGCATCATGGATCTAGATGTCACATTCAGTCTCAGATAACTGGTACCATGGAATCTAGAATGGAGAAATGCTACTACAGCAATCTTTGTATCTTTTACACAATAAATTTTGATAATGCTTTGCAATAACTCCCGTCTTTCATCAGCAGCCTCATTCCACCACCAAAAAAAAAAAAAAAAAAAAAAAATTGGTTGCTACTCTCCACCTTCCCTAAGCATATCAAGAACTCTAAAAAACAGAGCCAGAGCCACCCTAGCAGATTCATAAATGCATAATTAAGAAGTAAATGCTCGCAAATGACACACACTGAGTTACAAATAGTGTGTTACATAGTATTACTGTTGCTATTGCTGACTTGTGCACCAAGAGTGAGCACAACTCCTCTGAACTTCCCACAAAAAGCCTAAACCTGTACCTATCATTACCTGTACCTATCATTATAAACCTGCATATTATTATATGCGTCTACAGTAATCTCCTTGCTTTTGACTACAAGGTATTTGAAGGTAAAGATCAAGTTTTCTTCATCTTTATGTGCCAACACCTAGTAGAGTACTCCCATGTATGTACTTAGCAAGTTTTTACTGGAAGAATAAATTTTCAACTTTTTATGCCATACTGAGATCACAAGATAACTTGGCAACTGGAAATTTAGCAAAGAGAAAAATTAACCCCCTAAAAATCACTTCTTCTTAGTTTTGCAAGGGCGCATAAATAATATTCTTTAATAAGACTTCATTATGCACTGATTATAAAAACTTTACACTTAGCAAATAATATAAATGATTAAAAAGCACAAAAACCTATGTAATTCCTTTTCATTATCCTTTCTAATTAACATGGGTCACTAACTAAATAGCTTAAAAGAAAATTATACTATTTAAAAGAAACATGAATGTATTTACTTCAATTTTAAGATAGAGCTTGTTTTCTTTCCTTTACATGCTAAACTCCAAAAATATTATATATAATTTATATCATATATGAATATATTTCAGAAGGTCACTTTTTTGAGTGGTGATACTTAATTATACATTAATTACATGTTATATGTAAAGAAAAGTTTACAAAATTATGTTTCAAAAACTGTGTGTGCATGCATTAAAAATGTGTGTGATTAATTACATGTAATTACAAGTGATCCTCTAAAATGCTCAATAAGTTACTAATCTAAAGATTCACAAAGTGCCTAATTATCCATATATAAACACAAGCAGCGTCTAAAATAGACCCTATATGTGATTTCTACATTTATAACACACATAGGACATAATTCATTAGGCTATGCTCCTTCTTTTCTGAAATCCAAAATCCAAGAAAATTGAATCACTTTTAAATGAACCAATGTGTTTATTAGCTCTGTGGGGTGTAAGAAAACTTCAATTGCTACTCTCTGTCATGCTGATATAGGCATAAACTCTCAGGTTAAACTTCTGTCTTTGTAGTACAAGTTTCAATTTGGATTTTAAAAAGCTTGAGGCCATCAATTTTCACATCTTTCCCCACTCCCATTTCAGAAATCTGAGACCCAATTTCAGGAACATACTGGCAAGTTACATAGAGGTTTAACATGTTCAAGAGGAAATCTGCCAGCCATTAAGGCAATTCCACATAAAATAAAGAACATTTAAACCATTTATCATTATCAGGTTTTCTGGCTTTTGCTATAATAGCCATCATCTAAACTCAAACAAAGAAATAGTCACTTTTTTTTTTTTACTATTGTACTGATCAGATTTAAGAACTCTAAGGTTTGAAACAAAATCATTAAAGCATTTCTGTCACTTTTAACCACCTCCAAACAGAGCCTGCAAGAAGCCTTCTCATCCCACAGCACTCTCTCCCATCACGGCTGGACGAGGCCACTCACTATATACCACTTTTCAAACAGACTAAGCTCCTCCCATCCTCTCTTGACAACTGGCCATCTGTCCACTACACAAACCATTTAACTTTATACTCTGGAGATAGAGAACTATCTACTTTTCCTGTGCCTGCCCTCATCTCTACTGAGCACAGGGAGGAGAGTCCACTACTATGGGGGCTGCTGTCCTACATGAGTCTATGTGGAAGCAAGCTCTCTGACACCAGGGAGACCCCCAACACAAACCAAGGTCCTATCTACATCCCTTCAGTGCATACTTTCTCTCCAAGTTCCTCTTCTTAAGGTTCCCAAAGAAATGAGTGAACTAGATCTCAGACACAGCACCATAAATCAAGTAAGACAGGAAGAGCTAATACAGAAATAGCAACCAAAAAGTAATAAGACGTAACTCCAGCTTTAGCACTGGATCAGGCTCACAGCAGAATATCAATAGAGTACATTAAACAAATAGTTACCTCAACTACTCGTTATTTTATACTTACATGTAATAAGCATTTTTAAACTGCAATACTGATATGGTTCACCATAAAGTATGTATTAACCATTTGCTAATAATTCATCATCTTAGCTTTTGTTACTCTTTATCCTAACAGAATGAATATCTCGTAAGAATACCATAATCATGAATCAAATTTTTAAATGATGACAACTTTATTTAAAAAAAAAAAAAAGTTAATGGGGAAAAACTGAAAGCCTTCTCACTCAAATCTGGAACAAGACAGGGATGCCCACTCTCACCACTGCTCTTCAACATAGTTTTGGAAGTCTTAGCCACAGCAATTAGACAAACAAAAGAAATAAAAGGCATCCATATAGGAAGAGAAGAGATAAAACTGTCACTGTATGCAGATGATATGATACTATAACTAGAAAACCCTTAAGGACTCAACCCCAAAACTCCTTGAACTGATTAATAAATTCAGCAAAGTAGCAGGATATAAGATTAACATTCAGAAGTCAGTTGCATTTCTGTATACCAGCAATGAAACATTAGAAAAGGAACACAAAAATACGATACCTTTTAAAATTGTACCTCACAAAATCAAATACCTCGGAATACACCTGACCAAGTTGATAAAGGACCTATATGCCGAGAACTATAAAACTTTAATCAAAGAAATCAAAGAAGATGTAAAGAAATGGAAAGATATTCCATGTTCCTGGATTGGGAAAATCAATATTGTAAAAATGGCCATACTACCCAAAGCAATCTACAGATTCAATGCAATCCCTATCAAATTACCCATGACATTTTTCACAGAACTAGAACAAACAATCCAAACATTTATACGGAACAACAAAAGACCCAGAATCGCCAAAGCAATCCTGAGAAACAAAAACCAAGCAGGAGGTATAACTCTCCCAGACTTCAAGAAATACTACAGGAGTTCCCGTCGTGGCGCAGTGGTTAACGAATCCGACTAGGAACCATGAGGTTGCGGGTTCAGTCCCTGCCCTTGCTCAGTGGGTTAACGATCCGGCGTTGCCGTGAGCTGTGGTGTAGGTTGCAGACGCGGCTTGGATCCCGCGTTGCTGTGGCTCTGGCGTAGGCCGGTGGCTACAGCTCCGATTCAACCCCTAGCCTGGGAACCTCCATATGCCGCGGGAGCGGCCCAAGAAATAGCAACAACAACAATAACAACAACAACAACAACAAAAGACAAAAAAAAAAAGAAAAGAAATACTACAAAGCCACAGTCATCAAAACAGTGTGGTACTGGTACCAAAACAGACAGACACACCAATGGAACAGAATAGAGAATCCGGAAATAAACCCTGACACCTATGGTCAATTAATCTTTGACAAGGGAGGTAAGAACATAAAATGGGAAAAAGAAAGTCTATTCAGCAAGCATTGCTGGAAAACCTGGACAGCAACATGCAAAGCAATGAAACTAGAACACACCCTCACACCATGCACAAAAATAAACTCCAAATGGCTGAAAGACTTAAATATACGACAGGACACCATCAAACTCCTAGAAGAAAACATAGGCAAAACACTCTCTGACATCAACATCATGAATATTTTCTCAGGTCAGTCTCCCAAAGCAATAGAAATTAGAGCAAAAATAAACCCATGGGACCTCATCAAACTGAAAAGCTTTTGCACAGCAAAGGAAACCAAAAAGAAAACAAAAAGACAACTTACAGAATGGGAGAAAATAGTTTCAAATGATGCAACTGACAAGGGCTTAATCTCTAGAATATATAAGCAACTTATACAACTCAACAGCAAAAAAGCCAATCAATCAATGGAAAAATGGGCAAAAGACCTGAATAGACATTTCTCCAAAGAAGATATACAGATGGCCAACAAACACATGAAAAAATGCTCAACATCGCTGATCATAAGAGAAATGCAAATCAAAACTACCATGAGATACCACCTCACACCAGTCAGAATGGCCATCATTAATAAATCCACAAATAACAAGTGCTGGAGGGGCTGTGGAGAAAAGGGAACCCTCCTGCACTGCTGGTGGGAATGTCAACTGGTACAGCCACTATGGAGAACAGTTTGGAGATACCTTAGAAATCTATACATATAACTTCCATATGACCCAGCAATCCCACTCTTGGGCATCTATCTGGACAAAACTCTACTTAAAAGAGACACATGCACCCGCATGTTCATTGCAGCCCTATTCACAATAGCCAGGACATGGAAACAACCCAAATGTCCATCGACAGATGATTGGATTCGGAAGAGGTGGTATATATACACAATGGAATACTACTCAGCCATAAAAAAGGATGACATAATGCCATTTGCAGCAACATGGATGGAACTAGAGAATCTCATCCTGAGTGAAATGAGCCAGAAAGACAAAGGCAAATACCATATGATATCACTTATAACTGGAATCTAATATCCAGCACAAAGGAACATCTCCTCAGAAAAGAAAATCATGGACTTGGAGAAGAGACTTGTGGTTGCCTGATGGGAGGGGGAGGGAGTGGGAGGGATCGGGAGGTTGGGCTTATCAGACACAACTTAGAATAGATTTACAAAGAGATCCCGCTGAATAGCATTGAGAACTATGTCTAGATACTCATGTTGCAACAGAAGAAAGGGTGAGGAAAAAACTGTAATTGTAATGCATACATGTAAGGATAACCTGACCCCCTTGCTGTACAGTGGGAAAATAAAAAAAAATAAAAAATAAAAAAAAAAAGTTAGGGAGTTCCTATTGTAGCTCAGTGGTAACAAACCCCACTAGTAACCATGAGGATACAGGTTTGATCCCTGGCCTCACTCAGTGGTTTAAGGATCTGGTGTTGCCGGCAGCTACAGTGTAGTTCGCAGACATGGCACATAGCACTGATTCCGTGTTGCATTCTACCCCTAACCTGGGAACTTCTATATGTCTAGGATTAGGCCCTAAAAAGCAAAAAAAAAAAAAAAAAAAAAAAAAAGAAAAGGTTAAACAATCCATTCTTCTATTGCCATTCTTTGCTTATACTAGACATTATAATCATTATTTATAAGCATGATTAACTCCTACTGAAATAACTCAATTGGTCACCTATTCCTAAGATCATGCACATATAAGTCTGGTGGCTTTCCTGAAATACCTACTTCAATTATTATATACATGAGTTCTTGTTCAAGTCGGTCCACTTCTTTTAAATTTCCTGTCTCACAACTCAAATGTAAAGAGTGTACACCAGTTTGTTACTTATGTATCTACTGTATTACACAGACACACACGTGCGTTACACACACATTCAACACTGTTATCTTACAGTTTAGATATAAAATTATCCCGAAAGTATAAATCAGCTTCTAGAGACATAAACTGATTTCGCATGTACATCATGGCAGTTAATATGTAATTCAAGGGTATGAAATTGGGATGCTGTTGGTAAGCAGACCAGTAGTAGAATGAGTGTGTAGAGTACTACTAGCTAAATCTTTCAGTTACTATTTACTAGGTATGTGACTTTGGGTAGGTCATGTAACGTCCTGAATTTCAATCTGTTATCTGTAAAATGTAGAAACAACCCTCTGCTAAGGAATACTTCCTAGCAAAGAAAATCTACAAATGGGACTCACTTTCCTGAAAGCTCATGGTCCTCAAACTTTCTCCACCTCAGTGGCTACAGTACAGAGGACAAAATGCCTTAAATGCAATCCTGGCTGTGGCACAGGTTAGCAAGTGTGAGTCCCATAGTCTGTCATAATTTGCTCATCTGGAAAATGGGGGTGATTAATGGTATCTACCTCATTAGGCTATTGGGAAGATTTAGTGAAACAGTCAGTATCAAACACTCACTGCACAGGCAAGCGTTTAACCACATTTTAGATACAATATAGAATATGTCAATTTCTTCCTGGAAAAGACCTGTTATCCTTCTGTGTTCTGATAGGACACTCTTATTTTTCTTCTTCTTTTTCTTTTTATAACCACACCTGAAGCAAATGGAAGTTCCCAGGCTAAGGGTTGAATCAGAGCTGCAGCTGCCAGCCTACACCAAAGCCAAGCAACAACAGATCTGAGCAGCATTTATAGCTTGCAGTAACGCCAGATCCTTAACCCACTGAGTGAGGCCAGGGATCAAAACTGCATCCTCCTGGATGGGTTCTTAACTCACTGAGCCACAATGGGAACTCCAAGACACTCTTACTTTTCTAAAGCCATTTCTTCTCTCACACCTTCACCACCTCTTTGTTTTCATCCTTAACTCCCCAAAAGCTGAGCTTTTAATGGTTCCACCTTCAACTGTCTCCTATATTGTTCAGTGACTTATAAAACAAAATTTTGAATGATTTGGTGGAGAAATGAATGTAAATTCCATAAGAAAGAAATATTTTATCCTGGAGAAACTTAAGAGTAGGCTTTACCAGGTATTGTCTACTTATTCCACAAAAATAAGAATCCTCATTTGTCATGCTTTCACTATGGATCAATACCACCACCAATGAGCCTAGTGAGAGAGTCCATGCCTTCAAAAGGTAACCCAGCAAGGACATGTTTTGACAAATTAGACAATAATGTTCATATTTTCCATTTAAACTTTGGAAAATGCTGGAAAAAAGCAAAGGAGTTAGTGAAGAAATATTTATTGTGAATATTCCAGATGTCAGGCACTGTGCTAAGAGCTCTCACATGTACACAACTTTATCTGCTCTAACTTACTTTATAGCACTGTACATGGCAGGTTCTTCCTACATGGGTGATGATGATGGCTTAAATCAAATCCTGGACTTTATTTTAAGTCCAGATGAGGATAATCTATCTTCTTACAACAATGGGTTCCATTTTCTGTATGCCTAACATGACCATGCTTTCTTACTAAGCATCTGAGAATGAATGAATCTCAATCTTCATTGAGAAAAGATTAACAAATCTATAATGTTGCAATTACCTTCTGCGTAATGATGGTATATTTATAGGAGATTTCAGTTTGTGACTACCTCACCCTGTGGAGAGGAGGGAATAAAGAAAACAAATACGGACCATTTTCCATAGAAACTTTTCCTTTAAAAAGGAAATAAAATATAGAGTGAATAGACTTACATTTGACAGAGTTTATTTTGATTTAATATGTACAATTAATCTGAGATACTTTTGTGCTAGTCAGAATGACCTAGCCATTTAAAAAAAAAAAAAAAAAAGTTGTAATTGCCAAGAAGAATACAGCTATAAAGCACTTAAGGCTATATTACTACCCATCTGAGTAGGTCTTAGGAGAAAATAAGCCAGTAAAAGATAAAATCCTCTTCTGACTTAGTAACCCTCAGGAAAAAAGGATCAGTGATGTTGACAGATTGACAGGAGGCACAGGCCTGATCACAGGGTAGAGCTGTAGTAATTGGTATCAACCCTGTCCCCCATCCCTACCCCCTGGCTTTGGAGAAACTCCATGGCCTCAAATCCAGCCCAAACATCAGCATCTGCTCAGAACAAGGGACGTCGATGTGCTGAAATTAGAAAATGCAAATTCCAGGGCTGGTGAGAATGGTCAAGATTAGTAGCTGACTACACATCCTTCTGTTTTCAACTTACTTTTTCTTAATGTCTTGGGCTGAGAGTGCAAAGCCAGAGGACACCAAAGAAGCTTGGAGCACCCTCATTTCCTTTAGCTAACCTAAAACCAATTCTGTAATAGTAGAGTTTGCAAATCTGGCCAACACATGCACCCAATATATATTCTTATTTATGTTTGCTTTTCTACTTTGACAACTTCATTCTACATACGCTTTAACTTCTGGAAAAGTACTACCCACCAGCCAGAATTATAAATGAGAAACCAACTCCTTGGGTGACAACACTAAAATGCTAGGAAATAGAATTTATAAGGACTGAGGAGCTGTGTTGATGAGATGTTAGGAGAGGTCAGGAGGCAGACCCCACTTTTGTTCTCAGGTTTTAGTTTAGTTTGCTAAGTTTCGTTACTTTTTCTATCAGGAGAAAAGTAAACCATACTTGGATCCAATATACTAAGTTACTAAATTCTTTCAGAAACTTTCTTTATATGTTCACTGTAATAGTTCAATTAAAATGTACCTTTTGGGGGCTGAACTTTACAAAGAATCCCTATTAAAGGCAAGTCCTGAATACAGGTTAAATACAAACTAACTATAAATTTAATTTAAGATTTTAAACCTACTTCTAACTTAAAGAAAGGTTAAAGCAATCTACTTTTAATTAAATATATCTATGGCAACTTAATTCCAAATCTTAAGGTTCTGCAACCCAATTTCTCATGATAAGAATATTACTAAAACTCATCTGCATTGAATGACAATCTTCCATTCCTCTCAGCTCTCTGAATCCATTATCTCTCTCATGGGAATGAATGCTTTGCTATGACTGATGATGAATAAGATATATAGGACAAATGATGCACTTTTTCATTTAAAAGACTAAAAAGGAAATTCACTTTAGTCTCCTTTCTGCCTGGTTTCATTAAAATCTAAATACAGCTATTCTAAAAGATTTTTTTCCAGCTCAGTTCAGTTTGACAAAAAATGCCTCATGTATCATTTAAATCAATTACAGATTCTCTGGAAAAATACCTCAAAAGTTTCACTTTGACACTTTTTGGTTTAAAAATAATCACACAAAATGTCAGCAAAATAAATAAGCAATCAGAAAATCCTTAAGAAAAAAATACAGGAAAAAACCCCAGTGTAGTGAAAAAGTATAGTATTGATAATTATTAAGAAATTACATTCTAAGGGTGTTTCAACTTTAGATAGTACTTTAGAAGATATCTTTATATAATTCTTTATTTGGAAAAATGTCTTTATATTTTATAAATTTACCTTTATTTGTTTATTTATGTATTTACCTAAAAATCATACAGCAATGGTCACAATGCTTAGAATAACACTGAAATTTTCGATTTAATTTTCTTACTAGATGAGCTTAGGCAATTACTGACAGTTGAGAAGAGACCATCCGTTTCCCCTTCTAGATGAGAATTATTGTCCTTCCTTATCATCACTGAATTTTCATGAATTATCACAGTGTCTGGAACAAAAAAGATACTCAATAAATACTGCTACCTAAGGGAAGGGAAGCCAGAGGGAGGAAGGAGAAGTTACTGATTGTAAACTACAGATTTTCACATGCTGTTCTCACTTCAAGGACTTGAAACTATCAACTTTTTTTAAAAAAAAATCACCATATGCCCATGCACAATTATATTTAGTGAATTAGAACATTATTTGGGAAATACTACACCTTGAAGAGAGTAAGCATCTTATTTTAAGATTATAGTCTATTACTCCAGGGGAGAAATAAAAGAAAGAAAAACTTTGATTTTACTTGCCCAGAGTTTAGAAGTACTGATAGTCACTTCACATTGTTTTATGACATTTTAACAAGTTATTATTACTACTACTAATGAAGTGATTAATAAAGTTCCATCTCTTTTCCCTAAGAACTCAGGCCCTTTTGTAAACCTGAAATTCTTCCACTTATTAATATTAGTTATAAATCTTGCTTAGAATTAATAACATCAAAGATAGATTCAAGGACAAGAAGAAGAAAGAAAATAGGGAAGGAGGGAGGGAGGGAGCAAGCAAGGAAGAAACCTTATTGAATAGAACTGTACATAATACACTGAGGTAGTTATTTACTTACTTTATTATTATTTTTTTTTAGGGCCACACCCGCGGCACATGGAGGTTCCCAGGCTAGGGGTCTAATTGGAGCTACAGCTGCCAGCCTACTACACCATAGCCACAGCAACACCAAATCTGAGCCACGTCTGCGACCTACACCACAGCTCTTGGCCACACTGGATCCTTAACCCACTGAGTGAGGCCTGGGATCAAACCAACAACCTCGTGGTTCCTAGACAGATTCGTTTCCGCTACACCACAATGAGAATTCCTGAGGTAGTTATTTAAAGAAGTTTGGGGTCACGTAGAAGAAAAAAGAATAAAAAATGTCTCTAGTGATTTCTGTACGCTCTAAATCACATAAAGAGAAACCGGGTAGCTATTCTGGTTATTCTCCACACGAGGAAGCACATTAAGGTCCCTCTGAGGTTCTTGGACTTGCTCTTCGAGACCACAGAGGCTGACTTCAATCTCCTCTGACCTTCAGCTTCAGGCCAAGTCTGACCAGTTGGAGACACTGGCAAAAAGAAATGTGAAATGCTAACATCCACTTCCATGCAGGCTTCTTTCTGGCAGTGGCTGCCTTTCTCTCTGACCATAGATTCTGGAATGGGGCTCCTCTTTGAGGGCTCCAGTTTTAACTCAGCTCCAGCAACCATTCCCTCTTTTCTCTTTCCTACACCCAAAGGAGCAACAGTTTCTAGTTCTGGTTGTTCTCTTAACCCTAACCAGCCTTCTGTAAAGAGCCCTTCATGGAACGATCTCCACTGAAATCCCTGAGCATGCCCCCTGTGTCGTGCTGCTGCCTGACTGATACAGAGGCAAAAACCCTGTGACTCTCAAGAAAAACTCTTCAAAACAAGCAAGTCTGCAAATCACTACCACTTAATGACACTCACAGTCTTAGTGGGCTGAGGCAGCAAAAATAAGGATAGCAAGTTAGAGCTACCAGGATTAAAAACAAACAAGCAAACAAACAAACAAATTCCTGCAAGGTGCCTAGAATTATCAGTCTTCACCTGGTTCATTCACCTTCAATCCTGATGGAGCTCTCTTGTCACCCATTTCCCCCTGATCAGGATGAACAAACACATCTTCACATTTCTATCCATAAGGCAATGTCCAAATTAAGCATACATCAGCCTGGCCTATATGTTCCATCAACTGGTAAGCATATTACACATATTTATCACCATAAAGATATAACTCACTGGAGTTGCCGTCATGGTGCAGTGGTTAACGAATCCGACTAGGAACCATGAGGTTGTAGGTTCGGTCCCTGCTCTTGCTCAGTGGGTTAACGATCTGGCGTTGCTGTGGCTCTGGTGTAGGCCGGTGGCTACAGCTCCGATTCGACCCCTAGCCTGGGAGCCTCCATATGCCGCGGCAGCGGCCCAAGAAAAAGCAAAAAGACAAAAAAAAACAAAAACAAAAACAAAAAAAACTCACATTTGAATGAGTAATTTTTAAGTAAAATGGTCATGGCTATTCATATAATAATAGCCTTTTTAGAAAATCTTCCAAAATTTCATTATTATCTTTATAGAAACATGGTAAGCACTAAGTATTTAGTGAGGCTCCTATAGGTTAATTCAAAATGTTAAAAACTAATGAATGGTTCTTACCTTATAGCCAATATTGTTCATTGCAAAATCAAGCGGAAGACTAGGACTGCAGATATTTGTCCACATGAGGCAGAATAATAACTCAGGTCATCAGTGTAGGAGTATGGATTTTAATGCATTCTTTGATATAACTATTGATTAACATGTGTGGCTTAAGGGCTCCAGGGAGTAACATCCCCAGAGGCCTTGTTTACTATAGGAAGTGTACCTATGCCCAGATGGACCTTAATCCCTAATCCTCTGTGACTCAGTTTATGGGAAGAAAAGGGTGAAGAAACCATGAGATTTACAGGACATTTCTACCCCTAAGACCCCGACTGGACAATGACATATAGATAATTGAGCAAGGCCAATGGGAGAAAACCACATATTTCTGGACCCCACGTTGGTACCTCCCCATCTTTAAGGGATAAAAACCCCTATAAGACAATAGAGAAGGGGGTTCTCCTCCCCCCTCCCAGAAGCCCTGGGAGCTATTTGCTTTCCTATAATAAAGACTTTGCTTGCTTGCTTGCTACCTGTGTGTTCTCAAAGTTCATTCTTCGACTGTGTGAACAAGAACCCGGATTCCAGTAACATCTTTCTGGCATCACACAGTCCAATAACATGACCCTGGGCCACTATATGAGTCTGTCCAAGCTTCCATATCAAAATGTCACAGAGTGCATGGTTTAAACAACAGACATTTATTTGTCACAGTTCTGGGGGCTGGGAAGTCCCAGGACCAAGGTGCCAGAAGATGTGATTCCTAGGAGGACCTTCTTCCTGGCTTGCAGACCTTCCCACTGTGTCTCACATGGATAGAGAGAGAGTGAGCTCTGGTCCCTCTTCCTCTTCTTTTAAGGACATTAATTCCATCACAGGGTCCCCATGACTCATCTAAGCCTAATTACCTCCCAAAGACCTCACTTCTAAGTACCCTCACATTAGGGGTTAGGAATTCAACATATCAATGGGGGGAGGCATATGCACATAAACATGCTATCTTTAATAGCCACCTAAAGGAGGCTCTTTCCAGCATCAAGTTTAAATTGAGCCTTACTTTTTTCTTCTACTGAAAACCTTTATTCTCGTCCTAACATCTTACAAGCTTCCAAATGTTTTCTCCATTTTGCCATTTTCCTCGCAGGGAACTTCTTCTCAGGACTTCTCTTTCTGCTTTTCTAATTGTTCTCCATGGCTGTTGCACAACCCAGCTGAGACTTTCCACTTCTCCTTCTCCTGAGCTTGAGTGACTGACTCCTGCATCCCGTGTCTTCCTCTTTCTTGGTTTATTCCCTTACTTTGCTGGCATCCATCTTTCACCTCCTTAGGAAGAATGCTCTGAAGGTAATGCTTTGAGCACTGCTAAATATCTGAAAATATCTGCCTAGACACCTGATTGATTGATAAATTGGACAGGGAGTAGGAATCAAATTTCTTCCACCCAAGAAATCTGAACTAATTATTTCATTGTTCTCTACCTTCCCTTGTAAATGATAAGTCCATCTGATTCTCTCCCAGAAAACTTGTTTTTCTTTCCTTCTAGAAGACTCTCTTAAAAAAAAAAAAAAAAAATGGGTTGCTGCTCTTGCCCTTTGCCTACTATATGCTAGGAAAAGAAAGTATGGTATGGTGTGACTTTCCACACAGAGTAGGAAAAATGAAAAGGAAGGATAAACAGATACTCTAGCAACTGCTTGCTTATAAGTGATACAAGCCCTCAAAAAAAAGAGGGCAATACATCATTCACATTCAACTGTACCTCAAGAAACTGTGATTCAAAAGTTCGTTACTCAGCCTGGAATCTTCACTTTATCAACACCCAACTTACTCTGCTTCAAGTGATATATGGACCACACTGGGGGTGAGGGGAGACATGATAAAGATGAAACTGTTCTTCGTAGAGAGAACATCAAAAACCTTATTTAAAGTAAGGTATAACTAATTTGCTACAATGTAGGAAAAAAAAATATTATCTCTCACTGCTGAGTTTCCAGGAATGCTTTGTAACATAACTTAAACTCTATAGTATATATTTCTCTACCATAAGACTTAAAAATTCACAAAGTGAGAAAAATAATATATATATATATATATATTTCTACTGTACTTTGCTGTACAGTAGAAATTGACAGAACATGGTATATTTACCATAATAGAAAAGATAAAAATCATAAAAAAAAATTCACAAAGTAGGTAAAACTAACTATAGAAAAATACTGAAAATACTTTAACAGAGGTAGGGCCACTGAGCTGAATCATTTCAGGGGTGCTTTCAAATAGCTAAAATATATCTGTGAAGGGTGTCTTTCAGACTTGTATAACTCAATAGGCCAAAGGGAAGGAAAATACTATTCCAGTGAGGAGAATCCAGAATGGCAACCACTTGTTTTATCTCAAATAGAGGGACTTAATATAGGCAATTGATTACATAGATAGTAGATGAAATGAGAATTCAAATAGAGGACAATTAAGCAACACACAGATTAGAAATAATAGGAATCTGGTAATCCCCCTAAGAGAGGGGCAGTATTACTGGAAACCAGAAGCCAAGGCCATCTAACAGAAGCTGGAAACAAGGCAAGGCTTCCCTGCAAGAACTGAGCTCACAGAGAGAATAGCAATAACAGCTACAACATACCAGCTGCAGGAGACAAGGTCAGCCTCACTTAGACAGAGGGTGGGCAAGGAAATAAGGGAGAAGTCCCTGGCTTCTCCCTCCTCCCATTATCAAGTCTTCCCCACTAGCACCTCCAACTAAACCAACTCAGAAGCAGAGTCCATGGGAGCTTGGGAAATGTGATGCAGAGCAGAAAAAAGTAGATAGAAGGATCTTAGGGCAAATAAACAAATGACAAGCACTGCCAAGTATGTGAATCTGGTAAGAACATCAATAACCTAGGCAACCCAGATAACTGAGAGCCCAGGTTCACATAAAAGCTTGTACACAAATGCCCATAAAGCATTATTCCCAATAATAGCTTTTATCCACAGTATTGGAAAACTGGAAATAACCCCAGTGTCCATCCGCTTAGAAGTAGATAAACAAAATGTGTTATATTTACACAATAGAATTTTATCCAGCCATAAAAAGGCTGATGGACTGTTACATGCTACAAAATAAATGATCCTTGAAAACAGTATGATAGTGGAAAGAAGCCATAAATAAAAGACAACTTATTATATAGATCCTGTTTCCAAATGAAATGCCCAGAAAAGGTAAATCCATAGAAACAGAAAATAGATTAGTGGTTGCCAAAAAATAGAGAAGAATTAGGACTAAATGCTTAATAAGTATGACATTTCTGTTTGGAGTGATGGGAGTGTTTTGAAACTAGACAATCTAGTGACTATACCGAAAACCACTGAAGTGTTCAATTTGAGGTGGTAATTTTGTGTTATGTGAATTATACCTCAACTTTTCAAATGTTAAAAGAAAGAAAAGAAAAACCTAAAAAGTGAGAGTACATAATAAGCCTTTCAGATTCTGGGGAAGTCATTAGTCCCCATGGCTGTTGGGCAGTGGCACATCATGGTATCAATACTGAAGGTCACTGACACTTGCTGAGAAAATGCGGTGTTATTTTCAGGTTCCTAGTCTCTAGGTAATACACTTGAGGTACTTCTGCCACTGATTTACAAGCAAAACTAAGATGGCTAAGTCATTTTTTTCAGGAACCCATCATAAGAGGTAGGTCTCTGACAGTCAAAATTAAAATGAATATTTTCACAGTTTCACATGAGGAATTGCAAAGCTACAAAGAAGTAAAAATGTCCTTTTTTATTTTCCCCCAAGAGCTACTCAAGCTTAAATATACTCCCCAATTTTTTAAATAACAAAATGGGTAGACAAGGATTGAAAATGTAAAGAAAGAATACAAGTTTGTCATAAGGAAAAGATGGAAAGGATGTGAGAAGAGTGGTACAGATTCAAAGCTTAACAATAAAACGAACAAAGCTTCGAAACTAATCAGTGAATTTCAATTGACTTGTTTGGGACAACTGTCTGGATAAGCAAAATAAACAGTGCTATTATCCTTTGATAGATGTGCTATATTTCTGTAAACGCCCCTGCAATGCAGCATGATATTCAGTTATGTTATCTGTGGCATAAGAAAGAATATCACAACAGATTAAATTGGAGTTGCCTTAAACATCTACCTTAAGTGACAGCTTCTGAAAGTAATACAATTTGAACTTGAAAAGTTTAGTTGTGATCAAGATACAAAGAATGTTGATATATGTTATAATCAGTCACACTTGGGGCTAGATGTGACTATTATAAAACAGAACAACACTTCTCTAAGAAAACCTCTAACTTGATAAGAGAAAAGTATGAATAATGTACCTTCTTTTTATAATAAATGGTGAGCTTAATAAAGTCACATTAATGGATAAAATTATGAACATGTCAAAAGACAAGTGTTGAAGAACAACCACAAATGAAATAATTTTACAGACATCAAGAACAAGTCTAACATCAAAACTGAAACCTAACAAAAAGTATTTATTGTATCATCCAAACAATAAATTTTTAACGGGGGAGTTAAACTAAAGCAACATGAGTCGAGAAAATTGTTTTTTATGTCACACAATTTAAAGTTTACTTTCTTGCAGTAAGGTCTCTAATAGCATCCCCTAAAATGCCAGGAAGTAAAGATACTTCCCTATAAAAATAATCCTGGAGTTCCCATTGTGGCTCAGTGGTTAATGAATCCAACTAGGAACCATGGGGTTGCAGGTTCGATCCCTGGCCTCGCTTAGTGGGTTAAGGATCCAGTGTTGCCGTGAGCTGTGGTATAGGTTGCAGACACGGCTCAGATCCTGCATTGCTGTGGCTCTGGCATAGGCTGGCAGCTACAGCTCTGGTTGGACCCCTACCCTGGGAACCTCCATATGCTGTGGGAGCTGCCTTATAAAAGGCAAAAAGACAAATAAATAAATAAATAAATAATAATAAAAATAATCCTGTTAGGCATTATAATAATGCTAACTCATCCAGCACAACTGGGGCCAGAAGTTGGTACATATATTGAAAATATTGGTTAAAGCAGAGAATGATTACATAAATAGTAAAATTTATATGTAAATAGTAAAAATTTTATTTTAACTTAAAACACAAATATAAATATTCACCCACCTTCTGATATAAGATTAGAGCCATTTCTTGAAGTTTAGGTCCTCTGATTAGGATTCTGTATCATCTTTCTTATATAAACCTATATCTACAATGCAATATCTATAATTTTTTATTTCCTTTGGATTAAAATAGAATGGAAGCTAAAAGGTGCATGCAAAATAATCTGCCTATGAAATTGTTAGATTTATATCATTTTTTGCAGTTCACTTGTGAAAGCATAATTCAAAATAACGTCCTTACTGAGATTTTTCCCAATACATAATTTCTTTTGCTGTCACGCTCATGGTTCATCACTTTATATAATATTATATTACAGAATTACAATGGGAAGAATGGGCATTCACAGGCTTGGAAGCAGATGGAAAATTGACTCACCACAAGCACACAAAGCAATTGGCATAAGCAGAACCACATCCTTGAAGCAGACCATAGTCTATGCCCCATGCATGCTCAGTAACCTGCAGGAAGCAGTATCATTTACAGTGATTCCCTCCAGAAGAAATAAATTCAGTAAGTCTAATAAGTGGACAATGGTTAAGTAAACCTCCACTGTATATCTATTCCATTGAAAGTGAACAATCCATCGGCAAGCACACATAAAATGGTTGGGAGAATTAACTTCACGTTGGAAAGCTAGAGAAAGTTCTGACCACTTTCTGCAAAAACACCTATTGGCTGATTTGTTATTTTAAGTTCACTTACATCTAAGAGGCCATTTCTCAGCCTCGGTGCTGGTGTGGTTAACAGCCCTAAAGCCTTCTATCTCTACCTTGTACTCTGCCACCCTGTCACCAAAACATTTGTAACAGAGCTCCCAGGACCACCCTGGAAAGTCACTTTCTAAAAACACCATAATCTCCAATAAGCCACTGAAGGAAGGCACATAACAAAAATACATACAAAGAGGACCCACAGAAAGTTGAAAATGTCTGCATAGCAAAAGACTCCTTGAAATGCCATTTGAATCCAAAGGTCAGTAGATATTCCAGAGAAAACTTCTCAATAATCTAAGTTGGAGCACTACCCTACCTGACACCAACTCATCTCTGCTGCCACAAAAAACAAACAAACAAACAAACAAACAAACAAACAAAACCTACAAAATATCTCAAATACCAAAACTCTGAAAAGGTTACACTTTATATTATGAAGATATGTTATTTGCCACAGGGCTCATTTTACTATTTTTCTCAATTTTTCATAAGTGTCTGTAAAATCAAATTCTGCTTCTGGTCTCATTGACAATAGGGGTTGGCCAAATTATCTGGTTAATGAAACGCAAGCACAAATCACATTTGCCACTTTTAAGTTGAAGCTTTTAGAGCCATGGCAAGTTTTCTCCATTGCTCTTTCTCTCTCTCAGGAGATCAGCACATCCCACACAGGGGATGATCTTTCACCCTGTATCCTGGAAAGACCTTAAAACTTGGGGCAGAGCCACTGCTGACAATTTCAGCCAACTTGAGCAAGAAATGGCCTTTGTTACTGTAAACCATTAAAACGGTTTTTTGTAACATGCCATACCACAGTGAAAGCTAACACAACCACCATGGATTTAGTTGAAGAAAGAGAATACAAAGAAGGTGGACATCAAAACTATATCTTCCAACCATAAAGGGCTTTTTTTTTTTTTTTCTTTTTATGGCATATGGAACTTTCCAGGCTAGGGGTTAAATCCCACAGCCACAGCAATAGGGGATCCGAACAACATGTGCAACTTATGCCACATCTTGTGACAAGGCCAGATCCTTAATCTACTGAAAGGCCAGGGATCAAACTTGCATTCTCATGGACTTCTAAATCAATAAAAAATGATCACTAATTTTTAGATCAGTGTTTCTCAAACTATCTATCATGATGGACCAGTTAACTTTCCTTTCTCAAACTATCTATGATGATGGACAAGTTCCCTTTCCTTTTTTAATTTTCCAATCTATTATAGACCAATACTTGCATAAAATATAAAAAAAGAATTCTTAGAAAATAAAAGATGCTTTCAAATTTTAAGTCCTGATACTTGTATAATCATTCTTAGATTCCACAGAAATAAAGTTACTCTGTAGAACTTCTATTAAAGTTCCTAAATGCCTATTCCCCAGTTCTGACAATATATTATTGCAAGCCAATTACATGGCACGAAACCACACCACTCTGCAAAGCACTGTTTCAGAGGGTGTGGAATTAAGAGATCTAAAGGCTTCTGTGATGACATAAACTTCTCGGCAATTGCCTAACTGGAAACTAAACTGTAGCAAATTTCATCTAGAAAACAGTTTAAAAAATTCCTTAGTATCTTTCCCACTCTGCAAAAACCTCTGTGGATCCTTTTTTCTATAGGCATAAAAATCAGGTGTTTTTTTTTTTTTTCTTTTTTTTTCCGGTCTATCAATGATAGACATTTGGGTTATTTGAAAAGTGCCTCGCTCCCAGACTTAGTAATTTTAAATGAAATGTTTTCAGTTATAGCGAATAGGAACCCAATTATTTTATATTGACATATGTAGTTTACCGCCTTTCTCTCTACTTATTATTATCTAGCTACTGGAAAGCAGCTAGTTTTCTCCAATTATTTAGCAACCTACAATAAACATGATTGAGTTCTAAAACCCAAGTATATTTTAAATCACATTTAATTTTCTAAAGAATAAATCTTTCGTTTATTAAAGATGATTCAAAGTTTCAGAAATTCATCTCAAGGCTTTAAAGTAGTTTCTGGCTGTCCTAGAAATACTTTTGGGGTGGTAAGATTCCAATCTTGATGAATGTCATTATATATCCACTCTCCTAGGTTGCTGCAGCAGCTGCTAGCTGCTTAAAAAGCTGTTCTAAAAAAAAAAAAAAAATGACTGAAAGGAAAAGAAATGAGTCTTCATTTTCTCTCAAATGAAGAAAAATATGGGTAATACATTTAAAGTGAAGGTGTTTTCCAAGTTTTAAAAATGTGGATGGCAAAAGCCAGTACCACCTCAGTTTGGGCAAAACAGAGACTAAATCATTTGATTTTTGTAAGGTTCAACTGCCTTTTGAAATTAATAGTAATTTTTTAATAAGGAAAAAAAAAGACCTATGCAAATTAAAGTACTTTCTCAATCTTGTCAACTAAGATTTCTGTAGCATTGAATAATGTATAAAATGTCCTCACATTTGCAATGTAGTTAGTACTTAAGAGCAACCCAGTTAGGAAAGTAAGAGGAATATCATCACCTTTATTCCTACAAAGCCAGATGAAGAACCATGCTTAGAGAAAACCACTATGGTTTCAAACACTAAATCCACATTTTCTCTCTCTTTTTTTTTTTTCCTACACACCAATTCATGGTCAGTTCTTTCTTAAAGATCATTTATTCCTGACAACAATAAGCATTTGTAGCTAGGGTATTTTTAGATCAGCTGGCAAAAAAAATACACTAGAAAATACCAGCAGTATTATGAGTAAGCCCTGAGAAAAAAGTATGGTGCAATTTCTAAGATGATTAGAAGAGGAGAGAGACATCACAATATGCTAACATATTCTGTTTTACTGGTTTAATATTCTATAATATAGAATTAAAGTCTAGATAGTCTTTAATTTTATTATCTTCTGGAAAAATATCAGAAATAGATGGCTAATCATTAAGATAAAAATTGAACTAAGAACATTTCATTTTACTGTTTTCCTGTTATTGTAAATATAAGTAATAGTCAATTTATTCCTTAGCAGATATAAGACTTTTGCTGTTGGATGTTTGAAGACATGTTTTATATTTTCTGTAGAGGTACAAAGAAGAGGTAGGTACAAAAGCAATGTCTTAAATTATATACATATAGCCTTTCATGATAAAATCATAAGTAAAATTATGGTACTTTTCAACTCATTGCCAATAGGTACAGAAGCAATAGGGGGTTTTTTGGTGATATTTCAAGTACATATATAGAAGTTAAGCTTATTGTTAGACAGGATGACAAAGGAAGGAAGAGAATTCTTTAAAATGATCTGTGTTAACAGTTAGAGATTATTTCCACAGAATCTTTTAAGTTTACTGCTGTTTCAATTTAGTTGATAAATATGAAGTTACATTTATACAGTTAAATCCTTTTTAAAACATTTTAATATCATTAGCAAAACCATCTAGAACAATTTAATTAATCTTTGCATTTTCTAACTTTAAAATATCTACTGTAATTTTTAGCTAATTAACACAAATTTATTTTTCCTTCAGTTTGGTACAAATTTATACATTGGAAGACTTACCATAAAATCTAAGACATTTTTGATGCTGAGAAAAACCTCAACAACAGCAAAAAAATAACTTTATTCTTGTTCAACTCTTCTTAGACATAAAAGATAGATTTTTATATAAATAAGGGAAAAATATAGAATTCCTTGTGTTTTTTTTTTTTTTTAAAGCATGGTTAGTTCAGTAACTTATGAGTATATTTTCAGCTATGTTGTCATTATTATCAAAATTCTGTATTCCACAAAGTCATATTAAATTAATACTCGGGTGAACATTTTTTCAAAGACATACTATTTTAAATGCATTATTAACCCAGAATTTTGGGTCTGCTCTCAATTTGAAATTTTTTCTTTTTCTTTTCTTTTTTTTTTTAAGTCAAAACTCTTCAGTGAAAAAAAGTTTGAGATCCCACACATAAAAAGATACTGAGAACTTGTAATGGGGCAGAAAAAAGATATACTTTCATCTAGAGAAGAAAATAGATTAGACATTTATATTTCACCTACATGCTGCCTGTTAATTAACAGTTAACTATATTCTATCATGATTAACTATTATGTATCACAATTTCACTTGTCTTAGTCTTTCTCATCTCTCCATTAAAAATAACAACCCATAGACTAAATCTGATATTCTTTGTGCCCTTAGACACTAAAGAAATACTGCCTAATTGAAAATAATTGACTAAACATTGTTTCAAGTATATGGAGAGATTTCAAATTATGTGATATACCTTCAAAAAGTGTAAGATTTTCAAAAATCAAATGAAATAGAAAAAAGTTAAAAGGATGGTTTTACATAAAAAAGGGAACTAGATAATTTTTAGTTTTCTCTTTGAGGAAGATTTTCTAAATTATTTTTTTTCTTTTCTAATATAATGATTTTTTCCATTATAGCTGGTTTACATTTAACTTTTAACATTTAAGTGTTAAATCCTAAGTCATTAAAATTTTCAAATAAAATTTCCAAACACACATATGGCCCAGTTAGATTTACAAGGCACAACTTTTAATAATTCAGCATTAGTCATTATGATAGCTACCAGATCTAGTTTTCATATAGTTCCCTCCCCATATTTTTCTTTTGCTAAATCCTATATAGTGGATTCAGACAAAGGTGGTCACTGAGCACTTGAAATAAGGTTAGTGCAAATGAGAAACTCAGTTTAAAGTTTTATTTAATCTTAATTACTTTATTAAATTTTGAAATCATTACTCAATTGAGTTACTAGAACCTTTACCAGTATTTGGAGAAACTTGGATATGTACTTTAAAACTGAAAACTTTATTAAATTAAAATATAGATCAAGTATTTCCAATGAAAAATACTTACCAGATTCAGAAGATGCAGTACAAAAGAATAAAAATATGCTATTAACAAATTCCATATTGACTACATGTTAATAATATTTTGATAAATTTGATAAGTAAAATTTATCATTATTAAAATTTATTCAATTCTTCTTCTTTACTATTTTTATACAGCTACTAAAATCTTTGAATTATGTAAGTAGTATTCACTGTATTTCTCAGACAATATAAATAAACTCAAAACTTTTTTTAAAAGTCAGGTTCCTTAAGGTATAATTTACATATAGTAAAATTCACTCTTATGTGTAAATTTCTATAAATTCTCACAAATGTAGGCAGTCATGTAACCACCACTACAATCAAGACATAAAACATTTTCATCACTCCAAAAAGTCCCATTATGTTTCTCTGTAATCAACTTACACCTCCTACTCCCAAACCCTGACAGCTCATTTTTCAGTCCCTACAGTTTTGCTCTTTCCAGAATAGTATAGCAAGTAGACTTCTGAGCACATGAAAATCAGATTTGAAAGACTATATGACCCTACAGTACTAAAGGTTCATTATCATTCTGATACCTACTTTCCTGGTATTACAAACATTTTGCCAAGGCCTATTTTTCCAGTTATTCCATTTTCAAAACTGAGCTTTCGTCCTTGTCACTATCACAGTAATTTATTTATATTTATAGACTCAATCTGAGCAGACTCTATTAGAGTTATTTACATACAGGTCTTCCTTCCACTAGACTGCAAGCTCAAAGCTTGACTTTTAGAACTACTACGTTTTCCTTGGATTTAACTGCCTAGTGAAATTAACAGTGCAGATAACAAGGCTGAGAATAATTTCGCACTGTGTTATTAAAAAAGGGGGGGGGGGAATGACTGATGAAGTTCATCCTCTAGATTAAGTGTCTACTTTTATTGAAGTCTCAAAAAAGGATATTAGAGGATCCAAGAACTACAGTACCACCTAACCAGCAGCAAATACTGGTAGAGATTTAACCTACACCAATATCTTTTCCTAGATTGCTCTTGGTTTTGTCAGAGCTTGCTACCAAAATTGAATAAATTTGGAGAAGTCTGCCTAATGCTGTCTCCCTCATAAACTCTGTTATTTCTGGTACATGACTGTATAGAACATAAAGTTTTTTAAGAAACACAGGTAGTATCACATTACAGCAGAAACACCTTTACCACAAAAAGGTATGAAAACATAATAAATTCTATAGCTCTATCTGAAAAGTAGAATATTCGTAGTCAACAATCTTCATAAAGTGAAATATATGAACTATAATGTCGATGTTCTAAGTGAATAAATTAAATATTACAGCTGACTATAATGCTCCCAAAATACTTACTGAAGTCTCCAGTAAGAAAAACTCCTTCTGCTCCTGGGGCCCATTCCTTGCAGTACAAACCACCATCAGCACATCTGTGGATGCCAAATGATTCATAACCTCTGGAAAACTTATCAATACCACCTTCGTTCTCTCCAAAGTTGGTCAAAGTCTGGTTAAAACGCTTATACCTTTGAAAAAGTGTAAAAGAAAGGAAATTGAAAAATTAATCATCTTCCAGAAGAGCTGCTGTAATTAAGTAACTGCTTTACTTTTATTCAGAAAAAAAAAAAAAGACATCATTAAAGAAGAATGATGTGAATAAATTTCATTCATTGGGAGAGTTACCTGGTAGGATAAAATCATTCTTATCTCAAACTGAACTAATCCAACCAACTTTTTTTTTGTAATTTCAACCATTTTGTTATAAAAGAGAAGATATGATGCTTATGTTATTCCACGAGTATTTTAAAATCAGCACTAGAGCAACTTCTGTGTCAGGACAGTATAATGAGGAGTTCCTGTCGTGGCTCAGCGGTTAAAGAACCCAACTAGTATCCATGAGGATGTGGGTTTGATCCCTGGCCTTACTCAGTGGGTTAAGGATCTGGTGCTGCCATGAGCTTCGGTGTAGGTTGCAGAATGCAGCTCAGATCCCGCTTTGCTGTGGCTCTGGCATGGGCCGGCAGCTACAGCTCTGAATGGACCTCTAGCTTGGGAACCTCCATATGCCATCGGTGTGGCCCTAAAAGACAGAAAGACAGAAGAAAAAAAAAAAAAAAAAGACAGTATAATGAGGGAACATCTCTACATCTCTTTCCTCTAACCTCTAAAAAAACGAAAGAAAAATAGTTAAAAACCAGCAAGAAAATTAAAATTACCCTACAGCAGATTTGGCACACTTTTCCTGTTAGGGGGCAGATCGTAAATATTTTAGGCTATGTCAGCCAAATGGTTTCTGTCACAACTACTCAACTGTGTCTCTGAAGCATGAAAATTAGCCACAGACAACATGTAAATGAATGGGTATGGTTGTGTTCCAATAATAATTTATTTACAAAAACAGGTGGTGGAGCCAAATTTGTCCATAGGCTGTAGTTTGCCTAGCCCTGCCCTATGGTAACTTAGCACAGAAAGAACATATATCACCTCAAACTAAAAAGCTAGTGGCCAGGAGAAGAAACCAAAGATTTCTTTCCAAGCAGGACTGAGAACAGCACATGGCTGCTCCTGACTCTCTTAGATCCCCAGAGTCCATATTCATGACAGGTACACCAAAAACGTACTACTATATTCACATATTAGCACCAAGTCTGGGGAGAAAGACAAAACTGGTAGAACTAAAGAAGTGAAGCTTGTGGCGGGTGCCTTCTGTCAGAAGTGAAAATTCAAGAACTAAACCATGAATCGAGCAATGCCCATACACTTCCCTGAACTTCCCCATACCCTGGGGGTGATCAATAAAAGTCCCAGGAAGTCTTGAATCCAAGTAGGGGATATACACAGAATATACAAAATTTGAGAAGCTAACTAGCGAAGAACTTCTCAACTCAGCTGAATAAGAAAACAATCTTTCCACAAATATTTCAAATATAACTTCAACTTTAAAATGAATTGAATAAGAACAAAAGCCAAGACATTATATTATAGAACAACAGAATGAGAAGTAAAATTAGACTGCAGACCCAAGGAAATAAAAAGAGGAACAAAATTATATCATTTGAAAACAATAAATGAATTAGAATTAGCAAGGAACAAAATGTATATATAACAAAAATAACAAAGTATTAGGTAAATGAAAAATTGGAAATTGATAGCATTAGAAGGGAAAAACAAAAAAAGCTGAAAATATTAACGAAAAGTTAAGAGATATGCAAAATTCAGGGGAAAAAAATGATCCAAATAAGGATAGCTGGTGACTCTGAAGAACAAACTAAATAAAATGAATATAAAAGATACAATTGGACAATCTATCCTATAGAATTAAATCTGCATAGTAAAAATAACACACTATGTTTTAAGAAAAATTTACAGAATGTACAAATGCACAAACATTCACAAAGCATCTTCCAGTTTAAGCTACTGAAATTCAAAGGAGAGAGAAATAAAGCTATAGATAACTGGTATAAGAAAGGGGAAGAGGACATTTTTTTGCAAAGGAACATTGAAGACCAAAAGATAACAAAGCCACGCCCACACAATTCTGAGAAGGAAAAGTGGTAATCTAAGGATATTATATGAGACAAATCTCTGGTTCAAACCTAAGGAATTCTTTAAATATTGCCAAATTTTAAAATAATTTTAAGTTTATGACACTAATGAACCATTCCTGAAGAGAAAAAAAAAATACTTTCTATAAAAAAATTAGGCAATTAAAAGACTAAACACACACACACACATATACAGAGGAATAGACAGTCATTGCAGTCATGTGGCTAAGCCCTGAGTCTTTAAACACACAACCATGGCTAGACAATTGTGTAATTATGTGACTGTGATAGTGAAAAAGAATGCCAATGGACAAATGAAAATTTGATTTATACTAAAAAAAAACAAGAGATAAGTGAAAGGGAGATGAAATACAGCACAAGAGTGGTCAGATCCCTATTTTATTATAACAGAATCACTCAACATTGACTGTCATCATTAAATGTTTTGATCTCTTTATAAATCTTGGATGGGCACTTTAGAAAATAGCATCTCAGTGTAAAGAAAGCTGCATGTGAATTTCAGCCATTTCCTTCATTTTACTTCAGTTTTTTTTTGTTTAAAATTAAATTTAACACACATTTATTTTTCCTCATGTTTTATTATATTATTTCTATCAAACTATTTCTCTATACTTTTACTTATAAATAAGTATATAAAAATATAAATAATGAAGTTCTCTTAATACCGGTGATGATTTTTTTGTGTTTTTTGGTGGGGTTTCTATTTACTTTCTCCCTTGCATTGTTCTAATTATTTATAAGAAAGAAATATTATTTAAATAAAAATGTTTTTCCTGGAACTATAAAATTTTTAGATTATTAAAATGTCTATATAATCCTATAAGATATTCTGGAAGAATTTTACTGGGTATGTAAAAGTATGGCTTATAAAATTTGGGAAATTGAAATAATTTAAAACAGATCAACAGGACAAAACTGAGTTCCTGAAATAGACATGAACACAAAAAGAAATTAAACACATCAAAAAAGGATATTCCAAATCAATAAGGATGGCTTACCAAATAAAATACTGGAATCTAAGTTTATAAAAATTGATCTCTAAAACCAAAATAACTTTTAAACATCAAATTTATAAATATATATTCATTTATTTATATATATATATTTTTTTTTTCTACCGTACAGCATGGTGACCCAGTTACACATACACGTATACATTCTTTTTTCTCACATTACGTGTTCCATCATAATTGACTAGACAGAGTTCCCAGTGCTACACAACAGGATCCCATTGCTAATCCATCCCGAAGGCAACATTCTGCATCTATTTACCCCAAGCTCCCACCTCACACCAATCAGAATGGCCATCATTAATAAATCCACAAATAACAAATGCTGGAGGGGGTGCGGAAAAAATGGAACCCTCCTGCACTGTTGGTGGGAACGTAAGCTGGTACAACCACTATGGAGAACAGTATGGAGGTACCTTAGAAAACTATACATAGAACTACCATATGACCCAGCAATCCCACTCTTGGGCATATATCCGGACAAAACTCTACTTAAAAGAGACACATGCACCCGCATATTCATTGCAGCACTATTCACAATAGCCAATACATGGAATCAACCCAAATGTCCACTGATAGATGATCGGATCAGGAAGATGTGGTATATATATACTATGGAATACTACTCCTCCATAAAAAAGAACAAAATAATGCCATTTGCAGCAACATGGATGGAACTAGAGACTCTCATCCTGAGTGAAGTAACTCAGAAAGAGAAAGACAAATACCATATGATATCACATATCTGGAATCTAATATATGGCACAAAGTTATAAATATTAAAAGTAAAAGTTTAAAAAACCAAGAGTTCACAGAAAAGGAAGTACAAATGGCCAGTAAACACTTGAAAAGATGCACAAATTCATACATAATGAAGAGGTGTAAACCTAAATTTCAAATTTTCATTTTCTACCTAAAAGACCAAAAAACATGTCTGTGTGGACAGAGTGCAGGGCCAGGAAAAAGACATTCCCAAATACTCTTTAATGAAATATAAATTAGACAACAATTTGGTATCAGCCATGAATATTTCAAAATCACACTCTTCAACTAAATAATTCCATTTTTAGAAATTTATCCCTCATATATATTGCACAAGGAATCAAAGACACCTATGTTTACAATGATCATTACAGCATTATTTAATATACTGAGCCATGGAAAATACCTACCTGTTCAACAAGGGAGGCTGGTCGAGCTAACCATGGAACATCCAAACAACAGATTACACAAGATCCATTAGGAAGAATGAGGTAGAGCAAAATGTGCTGATATGGAAAGATGCCCAACATAGGTTGGGGAAAAAAGTTGCAGAGCAGTTTTCTATAAGCATCTATTTGTACAAAGAAATATACATACAGCTATAGATGGCATATACATGGTAATTTCACACGGCCTCTTCCTCTCCACCAGAAGTTGGATTCCAAATGAGGTGGAGTGAGCAGAAGCCTTGAGCCTCTCTAGTCCCACCACACTCAACACATCTGCTTCAAAGACAAGAAGAGGTATAGCACAGAATCTAATCAGAGGAGTACAGTGCCTACGGAAGTGGTGGGTGTGACCAGAATGTTTCATATATGACCCCCTTTTGTATTGTATGTATGTATGTGTGTGTGTGTATATATATATGTATATATGTATATATACACACAACATACAAATACACATGCCCCCTTGTGAGTGCACATGCCCATAGTTTTATAAAAATCCAAATTACATTTAATCCATTATTTGAAACAAATTAACTTTTATTTATTTTTTATTTATTTTTTTAGGGCCACACCCATGGCATATGGAGGTTCCCAGGCTAGTGGCTGAATCCGAGCTGTTGCTACTCACCTACACCACAGCCACATCTGCGACCTCTCCCACAGCTCACTGGAAACGCTGGGTCCTTAACCCACTGATGGAGGCCAGGAATTGAACCTGCATCCTCATGGATACTAGTCAGATTCATTTCCAATGAGGCATGATAAGAACTCCCAAATTAACTTTTAATGAAATAATATAACCTCAGTCTCACTGACAGTCTTTATTCCAGAAGGACACAAACTGAACCACTGACAGGAGCCAGGCAGGTATCATAAATATGAGGAGCTGGTCCTGTGTAAGAAATACAAAAGGGCAAGCCTGATGATAAAAGAATGACCAATGAGGTTAGCTTTAGGGTATGGAAAACAATGCAGGAAGGAACTCGGGTGAGATTGAAAGCACAAAGTCCATGGAAAAGTGATAGCATCTATTTAATAACTATAGCCTATGACTATCAAGCATTTGCCAAATCAGAATGAAAAAAAATCCAGATTTTTCTATGAACTCTCCCTAATTTAACATTGGCAACTGTTTCAAATTACTTCAAACACTGATCTGGACCAAAAATAAAAATAAAAAAGGCAATACAACAACAACAACAACAAAAAAAAACCACCTCAATCTATGGATCTAATGAGAGAGTTGTATGCAAACTCTTTCACACTTTCTAAATTCTACGAGAAAATGATTTTTACCTCTTACAGATATCTTTCAACTGTAACTCCTGGTGTATGGAAACTCTAATCTATATTAAACAAATAAGCAACAACATCCAATAAAATGATCAAACAGTAAGAAACAGCACAACAAATCTGGATTTAGAATTAAAAAAACACAAAAACATTCATTATCAAAATATAAGGAAAATTATTGATTTTTTAAAAAGAGTTATCAATTTTAAGAGGGCAAATAAATGTGGAAATAGTTATATCATCAATGTGGTTATAATGCCTTTAAAACACAATTTTAGATTTATATAAAGTTTAAGTTAAAAAATAATCATTCTTAAGAAGTTTTCTAAGATACGTACAAATGTTCCATTTACTAAAAATTGAAGAGAAACAGGATTATAGCATGATATTACTTTAACTAAATATCTTGACTTCCTCAAGGTCAGCCCTATAGCTTCTGATACAGAAATACACATTCCACTTTGAAATCACTGTGACTCAAAAAAGAAAATGCCTGAGGATATAGCAAGCTCATCATGCCTGTGCCCTCTCCTACTACCCTCGTCTCTCTTAATATTTTGCTATGAATTTATAGAATATTTAAAAACTGGGTCAAGTTCTTGGTAACTGAGAACATAAAATGAAGTCAGTATTGCAACTAGCATTTTGTACAGATATAAAAATATTATCAGATTTTAACTCTACATTGATGTTTTTAATCCTTTTTTTTACAAAGAAAGAAATAGAGGCACAGATAACTATGTTAAATTGCCCAAGGTCAAGAAGGTTAGATACAATAGAGACATGAAAAAAAGTATCATTCATCACAAAAGGTATATTTTAAGTAAGTCGAGACAAAAATCTCAAATTAAAAGTCACATTTTCCTTTGAAAAAAAGCCCTTTAAGTTTTATTCATAAGGCTATTAATCTTATAATTAATAGAATCAGCTAAATCTCTGGAAAGAAACAGTGTAGGTTCAAATCCTGTTACAAACTATATATATGGTCTCGAACAAATCACTTAACCTCCATTTTCCTTAATTTCTTCTCCTGTTAAGTGGGGGAACCTCATAGTTTATAAGGAATCAATGAAATCAAACTAGGAGCCATCCCCACATTAGCCAGCAAGTGCTCTATAATTGTAAGCTGTAACTTTTTACCATCTCAGGGAGAGGCCATGCTGTAATATGCTTTTTAATTCACAATTTTTAACTTATAACACTTGTTTAGACTGAAATGTACATAGCAATTAATAGCAAAAACTGGAGTTCCGTTGTGGCTCAGCGGTAGCAAACCTGACTAGTATCCACAAGGCCGCAGATTCAATACCTGGCCTTGTTCAGTGGGTTAAGGATCTGGCATTGCTGTGAGCTGTGGCACAAGTCCCAGACATGGCTCAGATCTGGTGTTGCTATGGCTGAGGTGTAGGCCAGCAGCTTCACCTCCAATTTGACCCCTAGCCTGGAAACTTCCATATGTCTCAGCTGCAGCCCTAAAAAAAAGGACAAAAAAAATTATTAGCAAAAATTAAGGATTGTTTCTCCTTAAATTCCACAGTGTTTGAGAATACATCATTTTTTCCTGCTAAGAAACATTATAAATATGACATACTAACATATAACACATATTAACTTGAATGTATGAATTATAAAAAGTTTGGAAGAAAATTAAGTAAATTGGATTGACTAGGGAAAAAAAGTAGTTACTTTAGGGAAGTAGCAAAAGATAAGTTTGGGGGAAAAAAATGAAATAGGCTAAAATCTTTGCTCGCCTGTAAGACAGTTCACCCCAGATCTGTATTGAAGTTGTAATTTCAGGCAGGGTCGTGAACACAGGAGATTATGTCAGCGGAGACGGATCATACTTTATCTGGAAATGTCTAGGATGTAGAATTCTTTCTCAAGTACTTCTGAGTAGGCCTGAAATCCAAGTTACCCATTGGGGAAATTCCTTCCTTGCTAGCTTAATTCTCAAGATTTTATACTGTCATCTGCTTCCTAGGGGAGACTGGATTAGAGACAAGAAAAAGCACAGAAGTAAAAGCTCAACAGGAATTTTTAATAACTAAAAAAGGGGAAAATAAGGTTAAAGGAAGGGGAAATGGATTTTTTTTTTTTTTAAGGAAAAATATAGCTACTTAAATCAGCTTTTAAAAAGACTTCAAGGTGACTGGCAGAAACTTTCTTCTTAGAGCACAAAATATCCAGAATATACAAACATATATATATACAAGTCTGTCAAATGAAGGAGAGGCATTTAAGACTTTAAGGTGATTAGTTTATGTCTCTCAATCAAGGATAAGTATTCAACAATAACCAAAAAGAAAAAAAAAGAAAAAAAGAAAACGACAATATATTTATTACAGGATAAAAATATTTATTATGTTCTAATAGTTCAGTTACATAAAACAGGATCCTTCCCTTAGAAGTTCATCAGTCCAGTAGAAGACTGTTCAATTCAGAGTAGGATAGGGCTGAAATAAGCAAGTGTTTAACAAAATAATAAGCAAGACAACAGAAAGAACGAGTGGAAGAAAAGGAGATTAGAAAAGGCTTTAAAAAGTGGCTGGTATTTGTGCTATATCTTAAAGGATGAGTGGAATATTTTGACAGTTGGAGAAAAAAAAACAAAGAGAACATTATATGTGGTTCTTATGGACATGACCACTAGCTGCACGTAGCCAGAGCAGAGAATGAGTAGAAACCTAGTGGCCAATCAAGATGGAAAAGATGATTTGCAGCTAGGAAATAAATTAAGTAAAAAAATTAAAAACTGTAAGACTTTACAGAAGAGATAACTGATACAATCAAAGACAGGTTTTTAAAGGGAGCAGTTTGAAGGATGAATTTAGAAGGTAGAGTGTGGAGATTAATGAAACCTTTATTAAATAGACTAAACATTCAAAGTAAGGGGTTTGTGGACTCTTTTGTTATAGAAGATTGATCAATGAAAATAATTTAAAAATTGACATCATAGTAGACAGAGTTTCTCATTTTTGAACACAGTTCCTTATTTTTAAATGTTCAAATGTATTAATCAACAGATAAATATATATATTTTCAAAATTTCATTTAAAATTTTGGCAAAAATCAACTATAATAAAAAACTGTAAAAAAAGGAAAAAAAAATTTTAGTAAAATTTTGGTAACATTGCTAATTTGTATTCAATTTAGCATATACTCTAAACTTATCTATCAGGAAATAGTAAAAAGTGGGAACACTTAAGTAAAAGTGACATGCAAGGAGTAGTAAAATCTATAAATCTATTCCACAAATACTACTAAGCATCTTGTCCAGTGCTATGCTAGTCAATGAGAACTGAGATTAAAGATATTGTAAGAGTTCCTGCCTTCAAGATATTCTTTGTTATGTGCAAGAGATAGTAAGACAAAAAGTGAGAAAGCATTATGTAAAGCATAGATAAAGGCTTATAACCATAAAATAGAAGTAGCCAGAATGTGAATTCCACAAAGACAGGGAAAATTATCTGTTTTGCACATTTATATACCCAAACACCTAAAACACTCACATATTTAAGTACTCAACAAACAAACATTTAGTGAGCACCTATTACTTGCCACACTGTGGCTCAGAAATGGTGTTACGATGGTTAGAATTATAAGATTGGGATCATTATACCTGAGTTTGAATCTCAATCCTACCCTTTACCGACTATAAGTAAGACTCAATGTCTGAATCTGAAATAAGAACGGTAACAGGAACGTATTTCATAAGATAATCAAATAAGATAATGTACCTAAAATGCTTAGCATAATTAATACGTTTCACATGAAATGATGAAGAAACACACTGTTAGGGAATTCCCACTGTGATGCAGCAGAAATGAATCTGACTAGTATCCACAAAGACACGGGTTTGATCCCTGGCCTAGCTCAGTGGGTCAAGGATCGGGCATTGCTGTGAGCTGTGGTACGTAAGTCGCAGACACGGCTCACATCCCGAGTTGCTGTGGCTGTGGCATAGGCTAGCAGCAGTAGTTCCCATTGGATCCCTAGCCTGGGAATTGCCATATGCCACGGGCGCAGCCCTAAAAAACAAATAAATAGATAAATAAATACACTGTTAGAACAATAAGCATGTTCAATATGAACGTAAGATTTGAGAACATGATAACTAAAGTCAATTACCTCTTCAAATATAAGAAAGACATAATCCACCCTAACTGGATGAGTCTCTTGTATTCACTCAGTCCCACTGCCCACCAGGTTTTGTGACTGGACCTATGACGGCTGTAGCTTGCAAGCAGCTCCTGGAAAAGGCCAGATACTACAGCATGGCCGTGTGCTGAAATAAAGGCCAAACTTTTAAAGGGATAAACTTGGACCAATAAGAGATAGAAAATGAGAAGTCATCCTCAGATAAACCCATCACTCTTGCACCTATAGGTCCCATGTGACTAAATAATCAGTTTTATAAGGAAATATATTATTTCATCTAAGATGTTCATGTTCATCGACTTGGATATTATATCAAGTTCAAACATATGGATCTACAAAAGTGAACAGGAAACCAGAGGACAGGCTGACCCAATCAAGACACCAACTGCCACCAGAAGCCAAAACACAGCCCCCTCAGCCCTCAGTGCTATTTAAGAAGAATGAAGACTATTCCTATGCTTTAGGTCTATTCTGGAGAACTGATAAAAACTGAGAGTAAGTAAAACAGTTCACTCCCAGCTTCTCATTTCTACTCAGACTGATAGTAACATGCATGTCTGTGGTTTCTAACTGAAGTAGTTTCTCTTACTATTACAACTCTTACCAATGCCTTTGTTCCTAAGCTTTGGGGCTATTTGTCAATGAAATAAGTTCTTTTACATATGGAATTAATCTAAGACTAATTGGTACAGACAATGTACTATGCTCCAGACATGATGACACACTAGAGAAAGGACAGATTTTAGAGATAAAAGGTTTGGTTCTTCTAATGCTAGGTCCATTAGCAAGCTGACCTTAGATTTTTCACTTTATGATCTCGGAGATTCAGCCTCCTCACTTATAAAACAGAAAGGTAATAGCACTGATGTCAGGACTATTGTGCTTATATATAACTAGCCCATGAAAAATAAATTAATTCAGGGCATGTCTCACCTTTCTTTTCTTAAAACAAGAAATTAAGGTGTTTCTAAGTATAAAAAATAATAAAACATTGAAAAAATTGGAATAGTTATATAACGCTAATTATAATACAATAATAAAAATCTAAAATGTAATTCAATTACAAGCAAATATTAAGCAAGTTACTAATTTTAACCTTTTTAAGAATCCCTTATTCATTCTGTACCAACTCTAAAGCACAATCAAATGCACTATGGACAATCTGATGTCTAGCTAATTTTTCTCAGATCACATGGTTGATTTCTTATTTCTGATGTTATAAAATAAGCTACTTAAATAATAGTTTTGTTCTTGTTACATCTAAAGTTAAATGTAAGTTGGCTACTTTGCATTTCCAACTAATAAAATATATATTGAAAGTATGATTATATAGAAATTAAATTTTTCTTTTTTGGGAGGAGGAGAATGAGGTCAACTCGAAACTAGTAAGTTAACTTTTAAAAGTGAAAGTTGTGATTATTTAAAATAGTTTCTGAAAGTAAATAACGGCTGTTATTTATTAAATGTTCTTTCCTAATTCTGGTTCTGAGCCATAGAGGTGAGGGTATGGGGCAAGGAGTGGTCACTGCTGAGATCCTTCCAGGTCTAAAGCCTACAGAACCCAAACCATGAAATGTTCTTAAATTAATGAAATACCTCTGGTGGCATTAGGTAGAAAGTCTTATACAACTCCCTATTTAGCTTAATAATAAAGTACTTATTTCTAGAATTCAACATTTAGGATAATGGAAATGACATTTAATGACACAACATAAAGAACCTACTATATAGCCATTAATGTAAACATATTTTGACTTCTTAACAGATTAATTAATTAGAATAAATTAACAAAATGTAGCTAGAAATTAATTTTAATCACTGTGTCTTGTCTCTTGGCTGCAAACAAATTAATAATATATTGCCCTTGCAGTTTACCAAGGTATGATTAATGGTCAGTATTAAAATTTCTGGGGTCTTCTGGCAATGTGAAAACCTGACTGCCTAAGTAGGAAAAAAGAGTCATCTGAATGTAATAAATCAGAATTACTGAAGGTAAGCCCTGTGAGATGGCCCATCTGGTCAGGCCTGGAAGTGTCAAGAATTGTCCCAAGCACTGTAAGCAGCCAGCCTCTTTACCAGCCACTCTCTTTCCAGTCACGCTCCTGTTCACGTCTTTGCTACATGCTCTGCTGATTACCTTGGAAAAGGGCAACGCTGTAACTGTTCAACTGACCTTTCAGTTTATTTTCTCTTGTGTAATATGAAACATGAGCTAACACAGTCTTAGTCTACTGATTTTTAGCAAGAAATCTAACTTAATGTTTCAACAGCTCTTGGCTCAAATAACACTCTGTTCTGTAGTCAGTCAGGTTTCTCTTTGGGGAAAAATTACATGGCAAAGACCAAAGGTTTGGACTAAAAAGAGAGGAGTGCTTGAGGTCCTCCGCAATGAAGACCACAGTCTGCACACTAGCTGTGCTTCTGAGTACATGTGATCAACTAAGCTGCTGAGAAACAATTCCAAGCTCTTAAAATAACCAGGAGAATATTGTTCTCTAATGTAATTCATTGTAGCAATAAGTAGATTAAAAATAATGATGGTTACATCCTTTCAGTCTTCTAAGAATGTCACTGTTACTCAAACATTGTTAAAATTTCTATATTCACCAAAGTAGAAGGGGAAGTTAGGGAGTGAAAAGATCCAAGTTCTAGACCAACTCTAAGCTACTAGCTACGTGAACTTGAGGAGGAAAACCACTCATAGCTTTAGCTTCCTCTTCTGTAAAATAAAGAAGCTGAATTGAAAGGTTCCATCCAGGTCTAAGAACCTGTAATCCATACTCTTTTTTTTTTTTTTTTAATTTGATACTGGGCCCTAATTCCTCCAACCAAGAAAAGAAAAAATGCACCCCAATACAAAGGTTATTTTGGACATCTCCCACATACACCAAAGAGTGTATATTTTACCACACATGAGTAATAATTTTAAATCTATCATTTTTCTTAAAATAAAATGCAGCCTATTAACCATCTATAAAACAGAAATTATAAAGCAAATAGAACAAAATTGTCAACTGAAAAAACTATAAAGAATCAAAAATATCACAAATCATAAATGATAAAGACTAATATCTCATGGAATACTTAACCATGTTCCAGACATTTGGCACGCAGCTATTAAGTGGGTGAAGCAGGAGTACAAATTCAAGACTTTGCTTCCAGAATATCTGTCCTTAACCATTACTCATAATAGTACCCAATAATTCTTGCAGTTTCCTGTTTTCTAATCGTCTGGACTTCTATACTAAATTTAAACTGTTTTTTTACTTAGTGTTTAAATAATTTTCATATGCTAAATTTTTTATAAAAAAAACCTTTTGTTATACATTAAGAGTGATGCAAATGGTCAAAAATAAAGTCATCAGAAAACTCACTTGAAAAACATTAAAAGTTGTCATAATTATACTAACTAAACAAATCCATGAAGCATTCTTTTTTATAAGTTATTTATTAAAGTCTAACAAAAGACAGAAATGACATTGGCATGGATTTTAATTACCCAGAGAATTTTATTTGGAGGGCAGTTGTACTCGTCACAATGAACATGAATTAACTGAGTTGAAGCAAAATATGTATACAAGCACTTCTTATACCCCTGATATATCATTTCAAACCAGATGGTTATTACATCAAATACAAAATAAAAACTAATGGACACTAATTTTTTCATCTAAAAACATCGCCAAAGATAAGAAAGTTTATATATTGGTTCTTGGCAAATCAACAAACCCAATCACACATTTGAATTTGTTAAATATAGCCATATAGCCATGAACTTTATCCTTGTGAATATTTTCACGTTAGAAACATGATAAATTAATCATTTTTCACTTTGACAATGGCATAGAACACACTATACTAATACGTATCAAAGCATCCAAGGAAAGATATATATATATCTTCAACAAAAAAATCCTCTGGACTAAATAGCCATGAAATATCAAAAGTCTATCAAACACTGACAGATTTTGCCTTTACTGAGGGAGACAAAGGTTTCAAAATTCTGTCAGTACAAAACCAAAAGATCAAAGAGCTTTCACAGTGACTCCTAACATATTGGCAAGATCACTTTTAAGTTACAAAAATCTGTTTCATATCTATATCCATCTATCTTTCCATCTATCTATCTGTACATACACACACACATACATATACACACATATTTCTTTTTTACATCCAATGACCTAACACAGACCAAACAGAATTCGTCTGAAAGCACAGAACAGTTTGGCAAATAGAGTAGTCTGTTATATTGTCTGCATGTCTCAATTTATTATTTCTCCCAAATTACATATTTTATTCTTTTAAATACCGATCCAAAGTGAGATTGAGATAAAGTATTTAAATGCTACTGAGCAACAATGCTCTGCAGGTTTTATAATGAAGCATGGATATAAAACAGCATTTATACATTTCACTTATCATACTATCAAGTGTCTCTGCACCAAATTAAACTACTATAACCAAAACCATAATGCTATAAAGAAAACCCAAAGTTAAATTTCATTGAAGTATGGCTAAATCTGTTTGCTAATATTGCTACCCTGATGCTTAATTTAGCAGCCTTTTCAACATCAGTAGAATGGATACTTTAAATTCATCTAGAACACTTATTGCTTATGGGCATAGTTTTCCAGCTGAGTGTTCCCAAAATGCTCTGGCCAGATCACATAGTAGTACTGATAATTAAAGCCTATTCATAATCAAAACTACTGGAGTTGAGAACTCATAGAGGCTACTCATTACTCACAGGCCAACCTTTCCTAAGGCTGCTTTCACAAACAGCTTTGGCCAAATTTTCCCAATGGTATGTTTTTGTACATAAGTATACAAAATACAGTTCTATAAATTTCCCTGCTGACATCTTCTCCCACTAGATTAGAGATTGCCATAATGCCAAGGATCATCTTTTAATTTTACAACCTCAACATCTAGTACAACATGTATTAAGAAATGTGGACTGAACAAATGGTCCTTTCAGTATGGTTTACCATGGAGTATCTATAATAGTAGAAAATGTCAACAACTGAGGTGATTTCAATCATAACTTCTACCTATTACAGAGCACTTACTATGTACCTAGCATTGCGCTAAGTGCTCTACAAAAAATGTCATTTAATTCTCTCAACTCTATGTGTTGAGAATTCTATACTTACTACACAAATGAGGTAGCCAAGAATCAGAGACATTAAGGCACTTGACCAAGATCACTCAGCAAGTTATTGGTAGAACAAGAATTTTAAAAGATGTCTTCAATTCTGTTAAGGTTCCTTAAAAATAGTCATCAACATAATAATAACTACTAGCAACTGTTAATCAATTGCCAACACGATCAATTCAATTTCAAATCTCCTTTAATTATTCCCAAAGTTCATGTGGAGTAACTTAGCTGTAAGATTAATATTCATGCATAATATTTTTGAATTTTTGAGCACACCATGCATATCACAGATATAATTTTAATGAATATGTATGCTACATCATCCACAAAACATTAAGAAGTGTTAAATCTGTATTTATTGACATAAAAAATGCTCATTATATCTTATTGTTAAGTGAAAAAGAATCAAGTTTAAAATGCTTTTATTGTTTAATTATAAATGTACACTAATACATAAAGTACTTCAAAGATTATATAACAAAATATTACCAATCACCTCAAAATAATGAGGTTATGAAAGATTTGTCTTATATTTTTCTACTGTAAACATGCAAAGACAACAGAATACAAAGTAAACTATGAAAGAATCTATAGTATAATTATTATTTTAAAGTTTATTGTTTAAAAAATAGTTTAAAAGTTCTAAGGTAGAGCATATATAACCCAACCATCAATTTGACAAAAGTCTGAAAGAGTATTTGTTGGAAAGCAAACGAGGGAGGAACAGGAGGACAATCAAATAATGAAAACTTACATCTCATTAGCTCTCCTACTATTCAAATCACAGTAACAAAAGACAAAACGCTCCTTAATAATATGATCCGCTATGAGACGGGTAGCTCTGCTGAAGTGAAATGTCGAGGCCTTTGAAAGCTTTGAAGATGATTGATTCTGCCTATATGTATTTTCCCCGCCCCCTTTAATCCATTTATTAATTCATTCAAAAATGTTCAGGCTCTCTCTATATAATGATCTCCTAGTTTAAATGTCCAATACCTAATTAGGTATCCAACAATAGCAGGTACTCCTGAATAAAATATCACCTGAGCTAAAGAGAAAAGGAATAAAATTTGGTGTGTGTCTTCCAGAAAATTCCAGTTTGGTAGGTCTCCGTAGCATTGATTATGGCATCATTTCTTCAAGGATGTAACCAATCACAATCTTCCTGATGCTTTCACACTCACTCTCAAAATGTCAATCCCACCTCACTCAAGAAACTGACACATATCTTTGGTGTTAAATAGATGTAATTTTTTTCAGATGAAGACTGCACTATCAAAAGTGCTATATTTAAATAAAAACTACCACCTACAGGACAAAAGAATAAGCCATTCAATTGCTTGCCTTATATTTTTTTCTTAAAAAAAAAAAAGCAGTACAATACATCTGTTGCACAGAGTCTCAGTGATAGACCTATTTTATTATTGTTTGCTTCAATACCTATTTCCCTCCTTTCTTCTGACTTCCAGCAACATTCTCAAAACCATGCTTACAAACAATAAATACTAAAAGCAGTGGCACTGAAGCATGACATACTCATTCTCTTCGAAGACTGGTTACCACTACAGCACAAAAGTCCAGCTCAGCATCCTCATGAGTAATATTATTTCTATTTAAAAACTCCCAGAGAAGACAGAGGCAGCCATGTAATTACGTATCTGCAGCCACTCCATCCACCCTGCCTCCTGCTTATAGACAGTGTGCAGAACTACAGAAAACATTAGCCATTCAGTCTCACAAATCAACTCCCAAATCAAAGCCAGAGCTTTGGTTCTGGGTTTGCTTGTTTTGCTTTCTTTGTTTTATTTCTCATCCCTGGAAAACAATAGGTTTCAAATTCCCTCCCTCTAACATGCTACTAGAATGAACACCTAAACAATAATTGCATCCCATCAAGAACTGGGCAGCTCAACAACTGCTGAGAAAAGTATGTTTGACATTTTTCTCCACAAGACTCCATTCTCAGTTCCTGTACTGGTTCAGTGAACATAGTTATAATTGAGAGAAGTCCAAATGCCAGGAAAGAGTCATCCTACAGGAAATATATATGTATATGTTTAACATATTTTTACAACTCACTTTAAATGAAACTAGATTTGTTTCCAAATTCATATTAAGAATAGTATTTGGTAGCATTTCCTTATAACCTTCTAAATTTAAAAAATGAAAATGCTGCCCAAGTATGATAATAAATAAATTATGATACTGTTCACTAATTATTTCCTCTGGTTCTGTGGTATCAAGATGTTACTTAAAATTATAATATTTAACCAAAATCTCCCACACTCCAAGATTTTTTTAGTCAATAAAAAGAATCAAAGATTTTTCAGGACAGAGAAAATCTTTTCTCTTCTTCAAGGGAAAAAAAAAAAGCTAAAAGCCTCAACTGATTACAAAAAAAGTATTCCAAAATAAATTCTAGATCCAGTTTCCACAGCTCCTCTACATAGTTCCAAAACCCAGTTGTAGTCACAGCACCTTAGGTTAGCAAACAGCAATTTAATGATTTCATATGTACATGTGAAAATGTGCTATCTTCCACTGAAAGAAGTAAAGCTCATTCATTGGAAGCAAAAATCAATTCAATTTTTTTTTTATTAAGGGCCGCATGTGCAGTGGAAGTGCATATGGAAGTTCCCAGGCTATTGGAGCTACGGCTGCTGGCCTACACCACAGCCACAGCAAGGCCAGATCTGAACTATGTCTGCAACCTACACCACAGCTCACAGCAAAGCAAGACCAGGGATTGAACCCATATCCTCATGGATACTAGTTGGGTTTGTAACCCACCGAGTCACAAAGGGAACTCCAAAAAATCAATTTTTTGAGAATGAAAAATAAAAATCCAAAGTCTGGGGAAAAAAGTGAAGAGTTCCTTTCATAACCAAACACTCTAAAACCAAATACTAACTTTAGATACTTGAGTCACATAAATTCTCTAAAGTCAATGAAAGCATTTTATCTTTAACTTCCAAAAAGTATTTCTGTAAGTGTTGTCCCTCCTCCATTCAACTTAACTGGGGTGCTTATTACAATCAAGATATTTGAGATTCTGGCTCAAATGCCTGTGACTGAACCCAATTTCAGAAATAAGGTCCACGAATAGCCATATAACATTTTTTTTCACATCTCTATTATGCACATCAAACTATTTTAAGTCTACTGTACACTGCTTCTTAATTAAAGTTACTTGAACACATAACCAAGATATTTTTGTCTCTTTAAGAGTAAGATGAACCATATTAAGAATTCAATTTTACCTGATGTTGCAATTTTGGTAAAATTCAAATATATTTATTTTTCATAACATCGTATTTCTCCTTAATATCATCTAACAACACATCCCCTTTCAGGATATTTTTGTACTAAAAGTGACCTCAGGATTCTCCCGAGATATATCAGCATTGAAAATACACATGAGAAACAACTCTTCTCTAAAGGAAACCTTCAGCTTCTTTTTAAGAACAATGAGATGTTCATTTCAGGACATGAAGAAGTAGAGATGGCTCAAGGAGTTATACACAGAAGTTGCTAAGCAACCTAGGGGCTTTACATGAGTTGTGTTTCAAGCTTGTACCAACCAGAGGGATTATTTCAAATGTCCTCGTGGTACTGCCCAGAGCTGATGATGCTCACTTAGTTTTGGGCACCAAAGTGATGTTGCCCAGTTAGGATACTTGGCTATGCCTTGGTGACTTCAGTGAGTGGTAGCAAAGGAGATAAAGGGGTATCACTGGGGGTTTTCTGGTCCCCTTTGTTCTTCCCTGAAGAAGTGATTACCATGGTGATATCAAAATCAACCAAATTATCAAATTGAGGCAGTTTGATGGGCAAGGTACTTGGTATTCTCCAATAAAAATATGAAAACACAAACCATGCTGAATTCCTGGGCAAAATGCCCTTAAAACAGGAATTCTGCAAATGTCACACACTCTCTTCCCTGGATGCAATATGTGTAACCTCTTCCAAAAGAAGACCCACAGATCTTATTACTGAGAACAAACTAAAGTCACAGATTAGTAACCTATTAGGAGAAACAAAAAAAGATAATTAATTTTGTGGTGAGTGTTAGAGGATCTTTAAGGCAATAGATGGGAATTTGACCAAGGCATTCCCAGAATAAACTACTTTTTACAATGTGTCATCAATCTAGACATGTTAATTTTCTATACATAAATGTTGAGAGATAAGTAATTTTTAATCACCTGCCACTGAGTAATCATTGCATAATATAAAGCCAAATATCTCCAATATAATTATTCATTTGATGAGAACCTTAACAACAGTTTTTCAGCTCAAGTACAAAAGAGAATGAGTGTCAATATAAAGTGAGATTCCTAGCAAAAATAGGAATAAAAAAAAAAGTAGGCAGTATATTTTTAAGCTTTTTTTGGTAGATAAATTCATGCTGAATAAATTGAAGTGACATTTGGTTTCTCATAAATTCCAGTCTGTCCTGATGGCCTCCAAAGTAACAGATTCTTAAATGTAGCCTTTTTGACTAAAACTGACACCTAGCCAGAACTGTCAAGGCATGAGATTATTTTAAAGATGTTTATATGCTAAATAGAAATCATATTAGCTAATTAGATAGAATTATCATTTAACCTCTCAACACAGAGTTACCAATAAAAATTAGTTTCCTGGCAATACCTATTTTATTTGTGTATAGATTAGCTATTAAATCATAAGCATTATAAAACTTTTTAAATGAGCCAAAAGATAAAATAATACTGAGGGTAAAAGGAGATGATATCAAAACTTTCTGAATTTAAAACGTCTTACTGAGCAAGAATCTGACTCATATAAAATCCAGAAACAAAGACATCAGTCATCCTAAAGACAGCTAAATGTATTCAAAAGTAATTTAAATTTTGCAAGTAAAAAAATACAAAATTTAGCAACTGATGAAGTAGAAACCCTATAGGTGGAGGTGAGGAAGAACTATAATGATGCAATATAAATTAATTTATTCCAATTATACCCATGTGCTTTGTAATTACCTTGGCCAAGGACCTGTCTCACTTCAGACAGTTCAGGGAAATTAAATGGAATCACCTCATCCAATTTTTCCTTTAAACAGCAGAAACAGGCAAGTATTAAAAGAAATGAGAAATAGTAAACCTGGCCAGCAGTGAATTACCAGTCTAGTCTGGAGCTAACACCTTTAGTTTAGCCATACATTTCAATGGAATCTACAACAGAAATACACCCTAATTAGTATTTGGCCATCTAAAGAATAAAGAAAAAAAATGTTTTTAAAGTAAAGGAGGATGGGAGGAAGGAAGGAAGGAAGGGAGAGGGAGGGAAGGAGGGTTGGTTCAAAATATGCAGAATATCTTCTATATTTCCCTTCCAAATTCACCTCCAACCTTTTCTACCCTAACCTCAAGAAGCTGATATATGTGGTCTGCATCAAATGGAACCCAGGTTCTTCTCTGCAAACAACTGCTCTCTAATTAAAAAGCAGCTCCAACTTACTACTAAGTACTAGTAGAAGATAATGACCTGCCCCTTAATGTCAAGGTATTATGAGATTAGAGTCCATGTTGAACTGGATGTGTTATCTGACCTATCAAACCTTTAAAGTGGACACAAAGAATGGAATTCCATTACAAAAAGGAAGTGGTAATATACAAGACCAAACCCAACCAGGTCCTGAACACAAAAGTAAACTAAACTACACAACAAGTGATTCAGACTAGCAAGTCACTTGCTCCAACTATGCTTATGCCTCTCTCTAAATCCACATGTTTGGCCTCAAGGGGAGCTCCTGATGGCCAGGAAACAGAAGAGGGAAAAACATGGATGCATCTTGCATAAGTTAGGCATGTCCTATATATTCCACTAGTGGTAACCTCCCCAGTGAGTGAAGCTGGTTTGTACACCTGGTTTTCTACTCTGTCTGGAATAAGAAATAACTAGAAGTATAGTTCAACAGTGATTTACAGGCTAGCAACCACATGGTCTGGCCAGCAATGCATATACTTAGAAACACATAAGTTTAAAAATTGGTGACAAAGAGGTATGTTGATTGACCTCTAAGTATGAGTAAAACAGTATGTTGATTTCTGTGCCTCATGGAAATATCTATCATAGAACACACACAAAGGGGTAGGCTCTTAATCACTGAACAAGTGGATCCATTCAGTGCATGTCAGTCAGCCATCTCCCTCCAAAAATATAACCCTTGCTCATACACAGAGTTGCTATGATGGCAGGGATGGATGCTATAACTGGATTCATCAACATGGTCTTCCCCTCATCAAAGCTAATCTGGGAGTTCCCGTAGTGGCGCAGTGGTTAACGAATCCGACTAGGAACCATGAGGTTGCGGGTTCGGTCCCTGCCCTTGCTCAGTGGGTTGGCGATCCGGCATTGCCGTGAGCTGTGGTGTAGGTTGCAGACGCGGTTCGGATCCCGCGTTGCTGTGGCTCTGGCGTAGGCCGGTGGCTACAGCTCCGATTCAACCCCTAGCCTGGGAACCTCCATATGCCATGGTAGCGGCCCAAGAAATAGCAAAAAGCCAAAAAAAAAAGAAAAAGAAAGCTAATCTGGCTACCACCTATGCTGAATATGTAGCCATCCAAAAGTAAACTGTCCCAATAAACCCCTGGAATGTTACCCTTCTCTGGGCTGGTCAACTAACTTCCTTGGTAGCAGGGTTGATTACACTGGACCCCATACATCAAGGAGTTGCAATGTATTCTGGGTATAGATTTGTCTTTGATGTTTCCACTAGCATCACCATTCAAGGAGTTATACTTTATCAATTGCTATGCTGGATGAGATAATCATGCCCCTGAGGGCATATTATGTACAAATAATGAAATTACACTTAGGCAATTCACTGGTATTACTAGATGTTTCATCACCACAAACATCCTTTGCCACTTTTTATAAAATGGAGAATGGTCTGCAGAAGTCTCAGCTGTGATGACATTTGGTAGGCAACAGCCTGAAAGCTTGACATGCTGCGCTGTGAGATACAGTGTATGCTCCAAACTAGCAGCCAAGATAACAGTGTTATCTCCTAAGAGGCAAAATGCAAGTCCAGGAATCAGATGGAGGAGGAGAGCGTCACCCCCTCACTAACATATATGATAAGGTACAGGATGAATTTTGCTTCACACAGGGACTTTAGGCTCAGTATGTTGAGAGATCCCCATTCCCAAGGGGGAAATTCTTCCAAGAAATATGGTCATATTTTCAACTAACTGAAAGCTAAGTCTACCCTTTGGCCATTCTGTGCTCCTCAAGCTACTGAACCATGGGAAGAGGAGGAGGAAACAGATGTAGTTTCACAGTGGAGGCCAAAAGAACTCTGTTTAGAATCAAGGAATATACTAGGAAACCTCATAGTCCCAATAAGGGACAATCTTATAAAAACAAAACCACAAAGGACTCATAGCCTACAAAAATGAACCCCATAAAGGTTCTTCTTGCAAATAACCCTATCCAGCCAAGGGGGAGGGGGAGGGGTAATGGGGCCTGTAGCAGCTATGCTTTGTATTACTTGATCATATATATTTTCTTTCTTTTTTCCTCTGTGCTCTCTTATATGAAGAATATTAGTGGTAGTCAATGCTTTATATTTCAGTAAGGATATAACCAGTTTGACATCACCTGATGGTAAAGCAGCTGATGAGACTTTGTGCATCACCTGTATTGAAATTACAAACTTTTTAACCTTAAAAAAGGGTAAGTATATAGGCTAAGAGACAAAAGGGTTTGACTGTACCAGGCATCTTTCCTTTGCCCTCTGCAGGCCCCTTCTTCATCATTGTGCCCATTCTTCTATGCCCGAAGAATAAGACCTATATGGACTATAGCAACAGACCTCTGGTCCCCAGTGGGTGTGGCCATTGGAGAGATCCCAGAAGAGATCACAGAGAGGAAGGTGAATAAACTGGGACACATTCTCCAGGCTTTGTTCCTCTAATCAAGTCGACTCTGTCCCTGAACCAAAGACCACTGGTCTTTTCAAAACGGATGACTCTATGTGATATTCTACTTTCTGATTATCTTAATTGCCCCTTCCATTTATTCCTTCAGTGCTACAGATGGTAGTAATGTCAGAAGCTAAGCCCCAGGTCACTGCATTATCCACTGTGGTTTCCTTACTATCATATCTTTGTAAATAAATCATCCTTAGATTATACTATTTTGATTCCCTGTGGCAGCCCTGTCAGATATAATGTCTAAAAACTTATTTTTATACACAAATAAACTAATTTTTATTTCCAATCATCCTATAGAAATAATATCAAGAAAACAAAACAGTAAACAAAAACTTATAGATATAGTGATTATATCACCATGAAGACAATTATCAGCTTTATTTCTTTACAACTATAGCCCAATACCTAACACAGTGTCTGACATATAATAAGTATTAAAACATAGTTGTGAGGAGTTCCTGTCATGGCTCAGCAGTTAACAAACCCAACTAGCATCCATGAGCAGGCGGGTTCAATCCCTGGCCTCACTCAGTGGGTTAAGGATCCAGCATTGTCGTGAGCCGTGGCATAGATCACAGACGTGGCTTGGATCCTGCATTGCTGTGGCTGTGGTGTAGGCCGGTGGCTACAGCTCCGACTGGACCCCTAGCCTGGGAACCTCTATATGCCGTGGGTATGGCCTTAAAAAGACAAACAAAAACAAAAACATAGTTGTGAAATCAATGAATACACATAGGCACTATGAGAATTGCATTGAGCCAAGTCAATAAGTAAAATGAAACAGAAACCCTGCTATTATTCAAGATAATTATCACTCACAAAAGGACATCAGACTACCACATAGCACCTTTTATATTAGGCATACATACACAGCAAACCCATTTCCATCAAAAATAACTACAACCTCATGTTCAACTATATTAAAAAAATATTCCAAATGAATGTGATCATTGTTCCTACCATCAATAAGATTTGAACATTTAAATCTGCAAGCTACAAATATTGACACCCAAGTTCTAGTACTATTCCTATAACTAGAGGACAGCCTCCATCCAGTCACTTAAATTCTTCCCTATTGTTTATGCCAAAAATCTCAGATATCCTTGATTACTCCCTTTATCACATATCCAATCCATCAGGAGATCCTTTTGATTGAATTTTCATAATAGATCCAAAATCCAATCACTTTTTGTCACTTCCATTGCCACAATACTAGCCAAACCATCATCATCTCTCACCTGGATTATGCAAGAGAAATAACAGTCTTCCTGTTTACATCTTTGCTTCCTACAACCTTTTATGTCACAACCAGAGTAATTATGATGGTTAATTTTATAAGTCAACGTGAATGAACCAGGGGATACCCAAATATCTGTCTAACATCATTTCTGGGTGTGTCTGTGGAGATGTTTCCAGATGAGATATGCATTTGAACTAGCAGACTGGTAAAACAGACTGCCCTTCACAAAGTGGGTGGGCATCATCTGATCCTTTGAGGGCTTGAATGGAACAAAAAGGTGGAGGAAGGAATATTCACTCTCTAACCAACTAATGTACTTGGGCACTGGTCTTCTACTTTTAGATTAAGATTTATAACATCTGTTTATAACACTCTTTGTTCTCAGGCCTTTGGAGGTGGATTAGAACTTACACCATCCATTCTCCTGGTTCTTAGACCTCTGTACTTGAACTAGAACTAAAACATCACATCAGCTTTCCTGGGCCTCAAGTTGGCAGACAGCAAATCAGGGGACTTCTCAGGCTACATAATCACATCTCCTCATAATAAATCCTCATGTGCCTGTGTATATATGTATTTGCATATGTTCATCTGTTTCTCTACAGAACCCTGAGTAATATAGTAATTATTTTAAATCATAAGTAAGATCAAGTAATTCCTCTGCTCAGAACTCTCCAGTGGCTCCCTATCTCACAGTAAAAGTCAACCAGTCTTTACAGTAATCTACACACGCTTGTATATTCTAGGCCTCAGTCACTTTTCTTTCTTACATCATTTCTTACTGCTCTGCCCCTAACTCACTATCCCAAACAAACTGGTGCCATTTTCACCTTTCTGAATACTCTAGACAAACCCCTGATGAAGGCTTTTGCACTGGCCATTTCCTCAGTCTGGAATGCTCTTTCACAGATCTCTGCATAATTAATGACACTTCAGGTCTTTGCACAAATGCCAGATTCTCTCAATAGTTTTGATCTTGAAAAAAAAAGCCCATTTAAAACTGCTCCTTCATTCCAGTGTCCCTTTTCTGTTTTCTTTTTGCCATAGCATTTACCATCCAATATGTGTTAGGTTTATTGTGTATCACTTGTCTCCTGCTGTTAGAAAGTAAGCTCCTCAAAGGTATGGATTTTAGTCTGTTTTGTTCATTTTTAGATTCCAAGTGCCTACCACAGTACCTGACTGACAGTAGGTACTGAATTCTGTTTCTTTCTTTCTTTTTTTTTTAGGGCCACACCCATGGCATATGGAAGTTCCCAGACTAGGGGTCAAATCAGAGCTGCAGCTGCGGGCCTACCCCATAGTCACAGCAATGCGGGATCTGAGCTGCATCTGCGACCTACACCACAGGTCCCTACACCACAGGTCACAGCAACGCTGGATCGCCAACCCACTGAGCCTGAACAAGGCCAGGGATGGAACCCACATTCCCACGGATACCAGTGGATTCGTTTCCACTGCGCCACAATGGGAACTCCCCAAATTCTGTTTCTTTACTTGAACAAAAGGTAAGAGTTGATCAAATTTGCCTCTCTTAGCTACAGAAGTATTTACTTTCTGTACATATCTGTTAGTTTACTAAATATAAATGAGGTTTTACTTGTTTAAGAGCATTAGGTATAATCATTTATAAAATATTTGAGAATAGAAACTCTGGTTTATTTCCAAATTTTTCCAAACTAATTTTTATTCTCATTTTTATATACAGGTCATTAAGCTATAGACCAAAGTGACTTTTACACCTAGGTGTGTTTATATGTAAAATAAATACACTAAATTCCATAAAGTTACTTTCTAGTTGACAAACAACAAAAATAATCACTATTCAAAGATAAAGCTCAAGTCAAAAGGCTTCAGAAATTTGTATTTCATAGGTCTGATATTGTATAAGTTATTCAAAGTGAATTTCCACTTTTCAAATTAATATGGGGTTTCTTGTTTTTCTTTTCTTATTTAAATACCATTCATTTGGAGAAAGAAAAAAAAACTGTATAGACTCAGAAGTGTTGAACCGATTTGAACACTCTATTTAGTTAAGTTTTGCTGGATCACCAGATTAAAGCATGGAGTTCATCATCCACTTTCTGGCATGTATGAGTCTTACTAAAGCATCTAGATTATGTGTTACTCTTTGCTCGTTAGATATAAAAAGCATGATGGTTTTAGTATACTGGTCCAGGATGATGTTCTCTAGATATTCTGATAATTGTTTTGTATTAGTGTTTTGTATTAGTCTGGGTTCTCCAGAAATATAAAACCAATAGTAAATATTGAGATATTTATTAAAGGAATTGGCTCACATAGTTATGGGGACTAAGAAGCCCCAGGATCTGCAGCTCAAAATTTGGAGAGGAGTTCCCTTGTGGTGCAGCAGGTTAAGAATCTGGCATTGTCACCATAGAAACTTGGGTTGTTCCTGTGGCACAGGTTTGATCCCTGGCCCGGAACTTTTACATGCTGTGGGTATGGCCAAAAAAAAAAAAAAAAGGAATCAAAAGTTGAAGACTCAGAAGAGGCAATGATTTAATTCTAATTCAAATCTAAAGGTCTGAGAACTCAGAGAACTAGTGGTATAAGTTTCACTCCTATAAGTCCAAGTCTGAAGGCAGGAAAAAAATCAACATTCCAGCTCTAAGACAGGCAGAAAGAGGGAATTCTCCCTCCATGTCTCTTTCTTCTATTCAGGCCTTCAAGGGATTAGATTAGGCCCACTCACATTAGGGATGGCAACCTGCTTTACTAATCCAAATTTTAATCTTATCCAGAAATACCCTCACAGACACACTTTTAGTAATGTTTAGCCAAATACATAGGCTCCTTAGGGCCAGTTAAGTGGATACATAAAATTAACAATTATAAGGTCTCTATGAACCATATTATGACAGAGATCAAGAAAACTGTCATTGCCCCTGCCCTAAATATACGAAAGTATTTGATTTGAAGGCCATCTGCCCGCTCATTATTGCCACTGGTAAAAAAAAAAAAAAAAAAAAAAGCCAGATTGATTGCTGCATACCACGTGCCAAAGACAAATAACTTCAAATCAGAAAACCAAAAGGGAATGTTACAGGAATCTCCACTGGTGAATCTTTCTAGTCTTTGAAGATGACCCTACTCACTGAAAAGTTTCCAGCAGTGTAGACTGCTTAGGGCTTTGTCTTTTGTTAGTGATGGGCAGTTCCAGAGGCTTCTACTTGGCCCTTCCTAAATTGTCCTCACTCCACAAGAAGTCAGTGAGTAAATGGTGCCAATTCCCATGCCTGTTGCAACTATGCTCTCAGGAAACTGGAAAGTACCCAGAGGATTAGTCTGACAAGCTACTGAACCCATACTGATGAAGATTAAGTGACCTCCATAAGCCTCAACTGTGACTGATGTGCCACTGTGGCATTTATGTCCCCAAGATAAATCCAGAACTTGTTTTTATTAACTCTCCAAAGTCTGGGCTTTTTCCTGGCAAACAGCAGGTGACTTTGGGAAAGCTTTGAAAGATTCAAGCATATATTTGTGGTAGTATTTTATGTCTCTTCTCAAGGGAAATCAGCCTCTCCTTTAATCAAGAGAAGCTGTTCTCCCTGTTTCAGTAACACAAGTTTCTACTCAACATACCTAGAATTTCTCTGGCTAGACAGATTAGGGGAAAATGTCAGTAATCAGACAATGAGTCACTGTCCAGAGAACACCATGATCAATTAGCCACACCGCAAAACCCTACATTTCAAAACAGACTGCTACTTCACCCTTGAAGCCTATTATGGCAATTATAGCTACCTTATCAATGAGGCCTAGGCACTGCCAGAGCATTTTGCTGTCACTCCAGAAACTTATGATCCCCACTGATATCAAGGAGTCCATCCCAATGGCAGCCTATTCCAATGACAATTCCCAGTCCAGAGCTGCCACAGAGGTTTGTTCCCCTCATCAATACATTTCCTAATTCTGAATCAAAGGTGTGCCCCCTGGAACCTCGGGCGGGATGCCAAGGGGGATGAGGATACTGTCCATGATAAATCTACTCTATCATTCCCATCTTCCTATGCCTTCTTCCTTCCTCTACATCTAAACCTAATTAAATGTTAGCCATTGCAGAGTCTAAGTTCTAGTCAAATAACCAAGCAAACTCTTGGAGCCATTTGTAGAAGCTCAAGTCAACACATTAAATACAGATTCTGAAGAACACTGATATCAACAAATTTAATTCATTCTTAATCAAGTATACTCATACCAGTAGGTTCCATTCTCCTTGGTCTACTTTTCTTAGAATTCAACCCAGTACTTTACTTCCAGGTTGCTACTGATACAAATTAGCTTGCTTACCTGATATGCCAAATCATCCCTGTGAAAAGCTAGGATGTGAAAAGCTATGGGCCTAAAGAAACCAAAAGAAATAAAGGTAGATCTTGAAGAGAATTTTGTTTCTCTATAAAACCTATAATCTCCATGTCTCTGGTTTATTTGTATTTATTTTCATACTTGGCAATCTCATGAATCAGTATTTTTTTTCTTTCCATTTACACAGCTACCACCCCTATTATAAGCTACCATAACCACTTACCCGGAGTACTGTGATTGCTTCCTAATACTTTGAGGATGTAACTGTTACATACCACTTAGCCAAAGAAACTGTAATGAAAACATAAAGATATCAAAGATTCCTTTTTAGAAAAATCATTCTTGCAGATATATTTAAAACAGAAGGGGGTGGGAGTGAAGCAAGTAGAGAGGTGAACAGGAAGGCCAATTCCAAATTGGATCAGATATTGATAGTGGACTGGACTAGAGTGTCAACATCAGAGATAAACAACTGTGAGATTCAACAGGCCATAAAGTAGGGGGGAAGGGAGGTGAGAAAGAAAGGAATCAATGATAATAGCAGATTTCTACTGAATAGATATGTAATGCCATTTACCTAAAAGAGAAGGTCATCTCCAAGTGTGAATTTGAAGGTCAGAGAAAGGGTCTGGGTATAGATACAAATTTTGAAGTGAATGAATAAATACATGATATTCAAAGCAGTACTACTCAAAAGTGTGATCCATGGACCAGTGCTGAGCTGCTTACTGTTTATCACTGGTCCGTGACGAGACAGGTACCATGATTGAGAGAAAGCTCTTGGAAACTTTGATAGCAATTGTATAAAGTAGTTTTATATCCTTTGAGTGTAACTTAAAAACTAGGGCTTTTATTTTGAACATCTTTTTTAAAATTTAATTATTCTAATAACCCCTGTTGAATTTTATAAAAGTATCAGTCTTTGGTAGATAATCAAGTAAAAAAAAAAAAAAAAAAAAGACTGACCCCTTCATCATTTATCACAGGTTGGAAAGCACTGATTTATAACTATGGTAATAGATGCAATCACTTGAGGAGAAAAACTTAAAGACAAATTGTAATTTGGGGGGTTGGGTATGATAGTGTGTTTGATCCTAGTTGCCCTCATCATTCTTTAGCATCATAAAAATTGTATACCCTGGAATGTAATCCCCAAGATTGCTTTATTATGCACATCTCCTTATCACCATCAATAATATTCACCGAGCACTTACTTCTTGCCAGGCAGTCTTTATATGGATTAGCTCATTTCAAAAATCTCAATAAAGCTAGTATTAGAATCCCTACATTAAAGATTTTTTAAAATGAGGTTAGGGAAGTTAAATAACTTAGCTATGTCACATAGTTAATAGTTCAGAGAGCTGAGATTTGAACTCAGGCCAACTGATCCAAGCCTCAGCTTTTAATTACTGCATAATATATACAAATATATGTGTATGTGTGTGTGTGTATGTATAGATAGATATAGATATTCAACCTACCAATCAGCCAGTTTATGTTTTAAGCAAAATACTCCATATGAAATCAAAACTTCCATACATATACCTTCTAGATCTAAGAATTTATTTATATCTTGGTGGTCAAGTAGTTTCATATACTAGCATTTATCCTTGGATTATTCTTATTACTTCTAACTAGGCAATTACTGCTCAAGAACAAAAGATAGAGGCATACCCCCTAAAACCGAACATACTGACTGGTAAATACTGAGTAAACTCTAACACCTGTTTCAAAAGAGTTTGAATCTAAGAAACTAACTTTCCTTAACAGAAAAGTAGTTTACTCTGTCCATCAACTTAAGGCAACACAATAATGTCACACAGACTTGACTAAATTGAGAGTGTTTTCATTACCAACTTGAGTCTTTTCCAAGGGACTTCCCGAAGAGGTTAAGCCAATTTTACCTGGCTAGTTATCGTTTGAGAAATAATATATTATACTTCTTTAGAAAAATATTTTGGCCAATTTTCTTATTTCTAACCATAAACATATAACCAAATATTATATAAATTAGGCATGGCTTTCGTTTAATTTTCTAAAATTTCTTTCTATAGCCCATGATAAGCAAGTAGGAATAAAAATTAACTAATACATATTATAGTACTTTTATCTAACCCTAGACTTTTCCATTTTGGGGGTCTAATTCACACCTGAATTTCATCTTAGGTCCAAGAAAATGTAATATTAAATAATACTAACATGGCTATTACCTATTTCAGTGTTTAGTATCTGACAGGCAACATGTGACATGCCTTAAATATATCTTTCCACTAAAGTTAATCCTTGGAATAATTTTGGCATATAAGTATTTTTTGTCTCATTTTCGCATATGAAGAAACTGTGGCTCAGTGAAATAAAGTCCCAATGCAGAGTCAAAACTTAAACCTAATCTCTCCCCAAAATCCATGTTCTTAATTATTTTGTACACTTCCTCCCCTCTGTAAAATGTATAAAGTTCCCCTTGTAGGGATCACTTCCACAGAGCTGCTTGCTAATAAATATTTCCTTGCATTAATTTTCTCCAATGGATTACAAGGAAATCATTTCCTTCTCCGGATTTGTGGACATGTAAGTATGAGATGCTGGATGACTTTAAGAAAACTCAGGTGGCAAAACAAATGATTTTTCTAACTGAAAGTCTAAATCATGATTCAATTGTGAAATCCTGACATGTTAATTCTGTTCCACAGATAAAAAATAAATAAATAAATAAAAACTCTGAGATATAAAGGAATGTGCTTTGAAGCAAGCAATACAACTTCTACTGAAACAATCACAGGATCGCTAGAATATCTATTTATTTTAATGTGGGATATTTTAGCATAATGAAGATTACTACACTGAGTTAAACCCTTACACAGAGAAATTCTATCATCTTAGATGAGCCACTCAAAGTAGCAAGAGCCCAGGCTCCTTAATTGTAGAAATAAAGGCATAAAATTAGGGTACAACTAGAGATTTTTCATACCAAGTAAAGTCAGAAAGAGAAAGTCAAATACCATATAATATCACTTATATGTGGAATCTAAAATATGACACAAATGAACCTATCCACAAAACAGAAACAGACTCATAGACATGGAGAACAGACTTTTGGTTGCCAAGAGGGAGGAAGGAGGGCAGGGGATGGACGAGGATTTGGGGCTTGGTAGTTGCAAGCTATTATATTTCAAATGGATAAGCAATGAGGTCCTCATGTACAGGAGCAGAACTATATCCAATCTCTTGGGATAGACCATGATGGAAGACAGTATGAAAAAAAGAATGTATATACATATATGTATGACTGCATCATTTTGCTGTACAGCAGAAGTTGGCACAACATTGTAAATCAACTATAAACAAAAGGCACAAAATTAAACTTAGTTGAAAAATTTGAAAGAATGTGACTAGCAGTGATGCATTTTCATGTATTATAAGCACTACAGAAAAAAAAAGAAATTCTGATTCTTATAATAAATTAAAATGGCTATGATTTCATTGAAAACATAGATAAATATATTTTGAAAATTATCGTGAAACAAAGAAAATAAAGGAAGGAAAGAAGGGAGAGAGGGAGGTAGAGGAAATGGAAGGAGAGAAGGAAGTGAGGGAGGGAGAAAAAGGAGGGAAAAATCCCAATAATCTTGGGTGGGAGGAAGTAAACAATCACTATAGTCAACAACTTCATGCATTCTTTGGCCTGCTACTCAAAAGTTGGTGTAGTAGCATCACCTAGGAATTAGCTCAAAATGCAAATTCACAGACCCCACCTCAGACTGACTGCATCTGCATTTTAACAAGACCCACAGATGATCCAGAGACACTATTCTAGGTTATTTGCATTGTTAGAGAAAGAGGAAAATCTCATAATGGCTTTACCTCTCTCCTATCATTTTCAATCCGGGTCTCATCTTGTGGCCTCTGACTAGTTACGTAAGCAGTTTCCCTCAATTACAGTTCTCTTCTGCCTAGTGCATTTGCTCAGAAAAGTAACTATACCACTGAGCAACAAAGGGGGTTAGGAGGGTCTGCCCTTCACACATGGGAAAGTCAGCGCCTGCCCCATCCCCCCACAAACACAGGATTCCTTCACAGATTCAACAAACCTCAGATCATTTAGTAGTATAGCCTTTACTAGTGAAAAATACCTGTGTATGAGTGGACCAGTGCAGTTCAAACCTGTATTGTTCAAGGGTCAGCTATAATTAGAAGTTAGGTGGTCTCCAGTAAGTGAGCAGGTAGTTCATTACTTTATGGCTTTGTGGGTCTTTTTTTTCTGTTTTATTTTGGCTTTTTAAGAACCAACATTACATAGAAGTGGACACCAGTTTAGAAAAACTTCCCTGTTTCATAGCTGAAACACTCACAAATGCTTAAACGGCTTTTCTTAGACTATACTGCAAAAACCATCATTTAAATATATGTAAATGTAAGAGGGTAACTTTAAGTTATTATCACCTATCATCAATATCACTTTACTTCTAATTAGCTGACCAAACAGAAAACCAAAAGGAGGAAAGAAAACAGGATAAGAGGCTCAGTTACCACAAAAACATGGCTAAAAACTAATAAATATATATTTGCCTCTGAAATTACCAGTTAGCATTTATTAAGATAATTAGAAATTATGTTGTAGGGTCACTAATCCTCAGGAATTCATTCATTCAAGAAACAAATACTTCCAGGAGTTCAGTCGTGGATCAGCAGTAAGGAACCCAACTTGTATCCATGAGGATGCAGGTTCGATCCCTGGCCTCACTCAGTGGGTTAAGGATACAGCATTGCCATGAACTGTTGTATAGTTCGAAAACATGGCTCAGCTTGGATCTGCCGTTGCTATGGTATAGGCAGGCAGCTTTCACTCTGATTCAAACCCTAGCCTGGGAACTTCCATATGCCACAGGTGGGGCCCTGAAAAGACAAAAAAAAAAAAAAAAAAAAAAAGTAAAGAAACAAATACTTCCTTATCTAATAGACTCACCAACATAGACCAATTTCACTACACTGTACTACACAGAACCATCTCAAGACCCCATAAAGAAATCTAGTATAAATTATTTGCATCCTTTTTCTTTATAAGTATGCCTGCAGATTTCTGGTGACTAGGCAAGGAGAAGACGTAAAGAAATGGCTTAGAGTTTTGTCAAAAGCATTAAAATGAATGCTTAATTGTTGGTATGACAACCACTTGTATCTGTTCAGTCCAGAGTTAAGCACTGTATGTATTCTTACTTTTTGTAAGAAAATCTAAAATGCTCTTAAAATATCTTTTCCTTCTCAGATCTTACAGGAAACTCCAATAGAATGTTCTTATTTTTCTCAAAAAAAATCATTATAAATATTACCGTTTAAGGAAATAAATAGTCTCTCTTTCCATGCTGCCCACTGAATGATTTATATCTGTTTAAACCAAGTCTCTGCCTTACTTCCCAGGAACCCTGGAACATTTAATGGTTCCAGTCTTTCCAATTTAGAAGGTAACAAATTTTGCAAGACTTGTACTATTATTTCTTTACATTTCACAGTACTTAAATTTAACGGTCCCCCAAATATACTACTTCCTAATTTCAAGCACATAGTTCTCATTATTAAAAGTGATTTCACTATTAGATGATCATTAGTCTGATGGTCCGATGGCTTCATCGGGAAATTGCAATGAACTTCTATTGTACTGCCTAAGAGTGAATACACACAAAGACAATTTGTTTAAAATCTAAAAACTAGGTTTTATCCTAAAAGAATCCATCACAAACAGCCAGAGCTATAAAAACTCTTAGGGAATCATTAAGGACTGAATGTTTGTGTGTATGTAGGAATCCTAATCTCAAGGCTCCCAAGGTGGAGCCTTTTGGGTTGTGATCAGGTCAAGAGGGTAGAGCCCTCATGCATAGGAACACAGTCCTTATAAGAAGACACTGGAGAGAGCTTGCTGCCTCTCTCTCTCTCCTCTCTCTGCCCAGGTAGGATACAAGAAGACAGACATCTCCAAACCAGGAAAGTGTTCTCACCAGACAGTGAATCTGTCAGTACCTTGGCTTTTCCATCTTCTGGAAGTATTAAGAAATATATTTCTCTTGTTTAAGCTACTCAATGTGTAGTACCCTGTTAGCAGTCCAAACTGACCAAAGCGGGAATCAATCAGCCAAATCTGATTAGTCACCAGATGGAAGCCCAGACCACTAATTATTCAGTCAAGATATCTCTCACACACACAGATACACACACAGAAAATGCCAAGTGACTGGGATTCAGAAAGTTAAACAAAAACAAAAACAAAAATAGAATATAGTCAACAAAAGTCCTACAACAACTCAATCTATTTGTAACTTATTCACATTGTTACTATTTCTAAGTTATAAGTGAACCTTAATCAAACAGTAAAGAAAAATAAAATAAAACCACAATGGCATTGGTCAATAGTAATTAACTAATAATATATTCATACGAAAACATCTCTTTGATGTCATAAAATATTTTTCTAAAATTTTAATATTATCATTGTATTTTCAGCCTACATTTTCCATTAGTGCAGAAATGATTGCTAATAGTGTACAGGAATCAGTAGCATTGTAAGTTTGAGAAATATTTCTTTCAATAAAATGCCTAATTTTTTTAAGCCAAAGAAAAAATATTCAGACCTAGAGTAAATCACGATGTGATAGAGCCTGGGTTGTATTTAAAAGTGTAAATTCTGTTTTAAGCTTTTCCACTCCACTTGAGAAAGAGCAACGACAAAATTTCCAAATGTCAACACAGATGGAAGTTGAGAGGAACAGCAATGAAATTTAAAATGCAAACTATAACCCAAAAAAGAAGTACTCTTCCTTTCTCATTTTTAACACTATGCTATCCCCAAAGAGAGGAAAATCCCAATTTTCTCCCATGTTTGTACACAGATATCAGCACAATGAATGAGAAAACACTTATTTTGACTCAGATAAGACATGCTATAAAAGCCATTCTATACACACACAAATACAGTCATATAATATGTATGATCTATATAAATGTATAAAACATTTACAGCATGGACAGAGTTCTAGTTTTAGTTTAAGCTTAAGTCTCTCCAATATATATGACTCCTTAAATCTCTTGGAAAACCTTCATATTATTATATATGATTTGAAACCTACCTCTGTGTAAGCCATTGTTGGCTAATGACAAGAGCACAATGGCTTTCTCTTATTTGCCTCTGTTTACCAGACTTTCCCCATTAAAAAAATACATCCCTTCAAGAGGATGTCATTACTACAGAATTCATACCCAAATGCAGCTTCAAGAGCCTCAGCTTAGAATGCTGTCTTATCTCAAGACAAAATCAGGCCTAATTCATGATCATTTGGGAAGGCAATCCAGATAATTTGCTTCATTCACTTTTAAGATACTACCTTAAAAAGGAATCTGCTACCTATTAAATGAAACCAAATGCCTTTCATTTATCAGTAGAGGTAAAACAGTCTCTTATTTGAGTGTGAATACCATTCAAGAAAATTTTGTGGATGACTTTAAAAGTTCAAGTGGAAAGTTAGAATTTAATTCATTACGAAAACAGTCTGGTTTATGACCTAGAAAACTCAAAACAGATTTGAAATAAAATTAAAAATAAGCTATGTTATCGCCTTAGTAATAAAAATGAAGTAATTTTGTGAACCATGGTATTATCAACAAATAGAAGGCACAGGAATCTCAGCATTGGCTCTGCAGCAAACACACACAAAAAGACATTCCTAGGAAATCCATATATAGAATTTTAACAGTGAAGGTGAATGAAACTAGCAAGGATAGAAATTACCAGTGGCCTGGCTAGGAAAGCATGTTGGGCCTGAGGCAATAGAAGTTTTTTAAATGGGAGAATGTTCTGAAATAGAAAGCATGTTAAACAGAATTGCCCGAGGACTGTTAGGAAATGAAAAATTACGCTAACTGCATTGGGAACAGCAACCTGATAAAAGCACAATGCACAAATTACAATCTTCTTCACGAGTAGTATTAGACATGAGAAAGGTTAAGCTGTATGTGAGAAAGGTTTTGCCCACCACAGGCCACTACATGATAGAAGAATTACTTTCAAGCGTTTCTAGGGACCCTACAACAACTATGGTAATAAATATTTCTATATTTCTAATATCACAGAACAAACTGCACTAAACCCCCAGTCAATATCTATTTGCAAAGGACCCCTGGAGTGCAACCTCTACTCTAAGCTCTATGGAAAACACTAAAAGACAATAATGTGTTCCCTAAATATATTCTTCCCTTCTTAAATTCAAAACACAAATCCAGCATCCAAGGGATGCTCAGTGAGTCAGCATGTTCTGAGCAGCCACAGTGTGGAAAACACTAGACTGAAGTGAGAAAGAAAACAGCTTCCACAGGAAGACCACTCATGAGGGCAAATAATGCTATGAACAGTAATATTTTTAGCTATTATTATAAGGGCAACTACTAAGTATGTAAAGTGAGTAGGTGTAAAATGAAACACTGAAAAAATTATCATCTGGAGGAAATAAAAGCAAATCAGAAGAAAGGAGCATAAGGCACAAAACACATGTGTTCATGCACACACACACACACACACACACACACACACACACAATATTTTCAACAGTTTGAAGAGTGATCAAGGAGCTATCCTTCCAATCCTCCTCTTTTATAAGCAGAAACCAACTCAGGAATAATGCAAGTCATAATGAGTCACTACACATAAGCAAGATTCTTGAAACAGGGAAGTTAGGAACAGCTGTCATTTGGGCTGAGTCAAAGTGAGGTTGGCATATCCCAAAAGGTCTAGGACTATTAGAGCATAGAGAGCCACCTGATCTCAGTTACTTTATCAAGAAATAACAGATTTATTTTGGCTGACCTAGGTTTCCATTTTGCTCTGTGTGTGTTTTTGGCTCTTGAGACAGATGTAATGTATTTAGCATATGAAAATACGACACAAATAAGAATCACCTAAATGAAAAGGGCGGTGTAGACAAGCCTTATCAAACAGTCTGGGGAAAACGTGGCCACCTAGATATCCCCAAATTAACTGAGTATGTGGCGTATCTCCATGTCTACACCAAAGACACCATCCATGTATCTTTTTTCAAGTATAAAAAAGATCACCAGTCAGTAATTTCCAACTCCCTCTCTCAAGCAAAATCAGAATCTCTGAGCCTACTTGCTTCTGCTATCGTGAATGCAGACTGAATCTTCCTCCTTCTTTAGTATTCCTCTTCAATGTCTTCATGGGTCATACCAACTCTTTCCATAAAAGCTCCTCTTTGAAATAGATAATCAAAGGCTGGACTCTCTAATATGGTAGTCACTAGCCAGGCATAGTTGCTGAAACAGTAATATTTTGAATACACTGAGTTAAATGGTACATACCATAAATGTTATGTTTCTTTTTTACCTTTTTAAATGTAACTAATAGAAATTTAAAATTACATATGTGACTTATATTACATTTCTATTGGATAATGCTGATCTAGGTGAGACATTTAGGGTGGGGTCAGGTGGAGGCATTCACCATCCATCTACAGTTCTAAGACCTTCATGACTGGGTGATACACATCAAAATGTCCCCCTGGCTCATTCAGGAATAGGTGTCCTTAGCTTACTTAGGAACTGCCTCACTGCCTCTAAAAATAGTACACAATCCCTTCCAAAATAGGCTTATCTGCTATAAAAAAAGCATACAGATATGTTATCAAATATGATTTATAAACTATTTTAGAGGCTTCAGTTCTTACACAATATGGCCATTCTTACACAAGCACATTTTGCAACTGAACCATTTTTGCAAAGAAATTTCCACTTCAAAGCAACAAAAACATGTAAAGGTCAAATTATAACTTATTATGCAGTCATCCCTCAGTATCCACAGGGGATTGGTTCCAGGACCCCAAACTGACAGATGCTGAAGTCCTTTACATAAAATGGCACACAACCTACATACATCCTCCCATATACTTTAAATCTCCTCTAGATTACTTATAATACCTAATACAATGTAAATGCTATGTAAATAGTTGTAAATACAATGTAAATGCTATGTAAATAGTTGCCCATGCAAGGCTAATTCAAGTTTTGCTTTTTTGGAACTTTGCAGAATTTTTTATTCCTGAATATTTTCAAGCCATGGTTGGTTGAATCCTCAGATGTGGAAGCCACAGATTCAGAGGGCCAACTGCAGTTTTTAAAAAAGATTAATGTCTTAGCTATCATATCCTGTGACTCTTTCTAAAAAAAAAAGAATCTCATGGATTTTGCCTACATTTTTCAAGATTCAGTCCTCCCTTATAGAAAAATAATTTTAAGAATTTAAGGCAATTCAAATGAACTCCTTTGTGCTATATACTCCCCTCCTTAACAGAATAGTACATACTTTTATCTCTTACAATGAATTTAATGTACAAATATCTACTATAATTGCGTTTACTTGTAATTGTCGCTATTAGTGCTCCCATCAGGTAGGAAGCCTATCTTATTTATATTTATTCTGCTATCACATAGAAAAATGCCTGGAACAAAGAGGAAGTCAAAATTGGTTTGCTAAATAGCAAATTAAGGAGACAGCCGGTAACTCAGATGCCCACATATACCTAGGAATACCACGTGTGGAGAATAATTTTCTCCATGTGATCGCCTTCTACAGCTTACCATAAAGACCCAGATGCAACAGTGAAACCCACAGTGAAGATGTAAGAAAATTAACTTTGATACTAAAATAATCCGCTTTTACCTAAAATAAATTAGAAAATCATTGTGACCATTAAAATATTAAATAATTAACTTTAGTAGTATATATGGATTACTTATTTTCAAAAAACTGAAATATTAACTTATAACTAATTTGGCCCATTACTAATCTACTCAGTTTTGAACTTAAGTTCCAAGCCATGCCTCACTACTCAAAATACCATCTGGGAAATAGCAGCAACAATATCACCCATAAGCTTCTTTAAAATGCAGAATCTCAGGAGTTCCTGTCTTGGCTCAGTGGAAACAAATCTGACTCGTATCCATGAGGACACAGGTTCGATCTGTGGCCTCGGCTTAGTGGGTTAAGGATCCAGCATTGCCATGAGCTGTGGTGTAGGTTGCAGATGCAGCTTGGATCTGGTGTTGCTGTGCATGTGGTATAGGCCAGCAGCTACAGCTCTGATTCGAACCCTAGCCTGGAACCTCAATAAGCCGCAGGTACAGCCTTAAAAAGACATAAAAATAAAATAAAATGCAGAGTCTCAGACCCAAAGTACATAAAATGATGTTTACATAAATCATAATAAAAATTGTTATTATTGTGATGATGATGATTTATCAGTCTCTTTTAGACGTGTAGTGCCTCAGATCCATCATAGCTAGCAATCATTGTAGAATGATCAAATCCTCCAAAGTTCTACTTTACTTTTCTGTTTAAAGTAGGTAGGTAAATTTTAGCTATCTTATTCATAAATTTTCCAAATTTTGCCAAATAAATGTACTAACAATTTTCATCTGATAACATCTAACCAATTCGTTAGGAAATCAACATGCTCTGATTTATAATTATTAATAGCACAATAAATCCTGATAAACATCAAAGTAAATATTAAGATTGAAATAAAACCAAAAGCTAATTTTAGTTAGATAAAAAGCACCTAATCTTGGGAAATATTAACATTACTTTTGTTAATATTTAATAAATTCATTTCTATAAATGAGAGTTTAACATAAAGTTTTCAGAGATTTACCTGTCATTTAGATCAAGCAAACAGACACAATGAATGAATAAAATATTATTTTTAAAAGCAATACTCTTATTAGTGTAGAACTAAAGAAAATATGATACTGACAAATGGTTCTAAGTATAAGACATGAAATAATAACTTTGAGGAATTCCTGTTGTGGCTCAGTGGTATCCATGACACAGGTTTGACTGCTGGCCTCAATCAGTGGATGAAGGATCCAACTTTTCCATGAGCTTCGGTGTAGGTCACAGCAACGGCTCAGATCTGACATTGTAGCTCTAATTCAACCCCTAGCCTGGGAACTTCCATATGCTGCAGGTACACCACTAAAAAGGCAAAAAAAAAGAAGAAGAAAAGAAAAGAAAAAATTGGAAAAGTCAAAATTACATATTCAATCTATATTAATGTCTATTATGTTTGGAATACAAATCAGTAAAATAATGCTATCATATAAAAATATGCAAATTAAAAACTAGAAAAACTCTCAAAAGACTATTTGAGAATGAACTTTTATATCTTTCACACATTATTTTTCCCATGTTTCCTAAAGTTTGAGGGGCTGTCTTATGATAATAACCATAAGTTAGAACGAGATAGTAGAAATGAGAAAACTTTCAGGTTAATTAGTTCCCACTGCTTTCATAACCTATAATATACATAAAAATTATCATTCTTCATATATTTCAGTAAGACCCAAATAAAGGCTAATTTATTTTTGGTCAAGTGGGTCCCAATACAGGTCTGTCAGAGTTTATGATCTTAAAAAGGAATCAAATATCCTCAGACAATTAAAAAAAACAGTCAAACCTTATGCAAATTTAACTCAAAATGGATCATATACTTAAATGTAAAACAATGTAATTTCTAGAAGGAAACATTAGAGGAAATCTTTAGACCTTAGAGTTAAACAAAGACTTCTTAGACATGATGACAAAAGCACAATCTACCCAACAACAACAAAAAATCAATAAATTGGACTTCATCAAAATTTAAAACTTTTCTTCAGTGAAAGACCCTGTTAAAGAAGATGAAAAGGCAAACTAGAGACTAGTTTTAAATATTTGCAAAACAAATATCTGACACAGGACTTGTACCTAGAATATGTGAAGAAATCTCAAAATTCAAAGGTTAAAAAAAAAAAAAATCAATCCAGTTAAAAATGGACAAAAAACATGAAAAGACATTTCACCAAAGAGGACATATGGGTGGCAAAGAACATTTTAAAACATTTCAACATTATTAGCTATTAGAAAAATGCAAATTAAAACCACAATGGCCTATCATTACACACCTAACATTTTTAAAAATGTAATACCAAACGCTGGCATGCACCTTTCTGGTGGAAATGCAAAACAGTACAGATACCATGAAAAACAGTTTGCAACTTCCTACAAAACGAAATATACATTTGCCATGGGATCCAACAATTACACTCCTAGGCATTTCTTCCGAAGAAATAACACCCATATATAATATCCATATCTAAGCTTTACTGTGAAATTTTTAAAAGCCCAAAACTGGAAACAAGCTAAATGTTCTTCAACAGGTGAATGGATACATCCATCCGATGGAATGCTATTCAGTAACAAAAAGGAACAAGCTATTGATATATTCAATTTGAATAGATCTCAAAAGGCATATTCTGAGCAAAAAAAAAAAAAAGCTAACCTCTCAAGATTACATATTATATGACTGAATTTATAAAACACTCAAAAAACAAACAAAAATTATAGCTATGTAAAGTAGATCAGTGCCAGAGTTTAGGAATGGAGAAAATGGGAATAGTACACTTATAAAGGAATGAAGAGTTACTTTATGGTGATAAAACAGTTGTCTCTTCACAGTAGTGGCAGCTACCTTAATATATACTTGTGATGAAAGTACAAAGAAGTATACATAAAGACTGTTGAAATCTGAATGAAGCCTGCAGATTGTATCAATATCAGTTTTCCTGGTTTTGAAACTGCAATACAGTTAAGCAAGATATTACCAATGGGGCAAGCTTGGCTAAGAGTACAGGAGCGTTCTCTGTACTACTTGTGCAACTTCCTCTGGTCTATAATTATTTCAAAATAATTTTTTTAAATTCAACCCAACACAACTTTCAATTCTTTAAATTCAGTATATTTTTAAATGTCCTCTAATTCAAAAGGTCCTTCAAACCTGCTACAACCAAACTTCAATTTTGATAACATTCTTGCTTCTCTCTATTTCCTGTTTATGTGTTGTATTTGTAAGTTGAGGTTTCCCTAATACTGCTTGGATAGCAGATAGTTTTCAGTAAAAAGCATTTTTAGGAAGTGAAGCAAAAAGTGACCCATTAGCTTCACTATGGTCCTCTCACTAGCAAGCATAATTTAATCAAAATAGCACTGCCAACTAAAATGGTCAAGAGGATGGAAGACTCCCACATGAAAACAAACAAAAAAGCACAAATAAGCAAACAAAAGTATTTGAAATTGTTAATGCTAAAAGATAAGAACTGGAGGGGGAAAAAACATGGAAATGACAAACATGAATTTGTGAATCTCTAGAATCCTGGAGTAGTAACCAATTTTCTTGAGAAAAGATTGTAAAACAATGAAAAAGCAATGGTAACTTACACATTAATTACTAATGACCTCTAAAGAGTAGTATAAAATGATCATGACTAATAGGCCTATAACCTCTTAGGGAAAATAAAAGTAAAAAACTAAAATGACCCCACACATATCACTGATCTATTTTGACATCAAAGAGGAATCATTATGCTGTCCTACTGTCCAAAGGAAAAAAAAAAAAAAGAAGAAGAAGAAGAATCCCATTCTTCCACAAATTGTTCTTTAGTCTCTCGTCAAAGAGGAAACACTGGTCTTGTCTATGATGATAAAAATCTTCCATTTATATGATAAGTCTATAGCGGGTATGTTCTAAAGAATAAAACTTACACATCTTAAGCTTTTAAAAAAGAAAGGTATAATGGTAAAATGCATAAACCTGTATGGAGTTAGGTAACAAAGATAATTCATGTTTTAAAGACTGAGCATTAAGGGAGTTCCCACTATGGAGCAGTGGAAATGAATCCAACTAGGAACCATGTGGTTGCAGGTTCCACCCCTGGCCTCGCTCAGTGGGTTAGGAATCCGGCATTGCCGTGAGCTGGGGTGCAGGTTGCAGACATGGCTCAGGTCCTGCGTTGCTGTGGTTGTGGTGTAGGCCGGCAGCTGTAGCTCCAATTCAACCCCTAGCCTGGGAACCTCCATATGCCACAAGTGTGGCCCTCAAAAGACCAAAAAAAAAAAAAAAGATTGAGCATTAATTAATTGACATCTTTAATTTAGTTCTTTTCTTCTTTCTAACCCCACTATGCTATACTCTATTCTCCAAATAACTTAAAGCAGATAATTTTTGAATGAGCCCAAGAGAACATAGGAAAATTATTAGTAACTGACAAAGCTCATCTCCTCTCAAAACATTCTCAGGTATTTTGAGTAAATTATCTATGAAATTAAAAAGAGAGGATAGTCATCCTCCCCAAATCACTGGGCCAGGTGGCTGAGGTGAAACCAGAGATGCTCATTTTGTTCTGGAGCAAGTAAGAGTGTCTGTATTTGCCCCAAGAAAGGAATCCATAAAAATACAGACCAGGTATAGAAAAGTGAAAGCCATGCCCTAGAGGTTGGTGATACTGAGGGTTGTGTCTAGACTTCTCTCAGCAGGAGTAGAAATGCCTGGATTCTGTTCAGAAAGATGTGTACATAGATGTGCTATTGGGGAACTATAAGGTGGTTTCATTGGGACTTTTTATCTTTAGCCAGACATTATCTCCTCCTTTGGAGCAAAGGAAAGAGCCTAGGGAAGCTGTGATGGATGAGACAAAAAGGCATTTCTCAAGAAGATAATGTGTGCAATTGAAAGCTTTGATTATGCAGGCTCACTTTCAGCTAAGGATGGCCACGCCATGGGACAGTTCTGGCCAATAATTTGTAAACTAGATGGAGTTTACAGGTTAACTGATATATGTTTGGCTAAAATGGACATAGCAAGGCAGCTCACACTCCTGCTAGGAAGACAGATATGGGCCCTAGATGTGTGCAGCCATTTTCTAAGCATCAGAATAAAGACCATATGTTAAGGATAGTACAGCTGAAAGATAAATGGTGAGTCAATGTTAAGGCCCAGACCCCTCACTTTCACTTTCTTTGTGAGAAATACAAACATCTATTTCCATAACACAGAGTTTGTGAGATGTTCTCTTCTTTGGGGGTGTGTTCGGTTTCTGTTATATTCAACCTAAACATGAAACCGATTTTATCATGTTCTATATTAGAGAACATAACTGTATAATGCAGCTATTCACAGTTAAATACAACCTGTGGCTAGGTGCTTATCATTTATGAAAATAAAAATAAATTATATTGATGATATAGAGTAACAAATTTAGCAGAAGAAATTCAATTATTAGTAGAACAAATAGTTCTCACTTGCTAAATATGTGGAAAACATTAAGGTTACCTACACAAGAAATATATTTGCAGATTTGCTTTATGATTATCACATTCTAGATTACAAACTTGAAGCACGTACCCAGAAACTAATTACAATTTATCTTTCAGAGGATCTATTAAAACACACATGAATATTCCATACCTTTGTTTTCTGCATCTTACTGCAAAATGAAGCATATAGAAAATAACTAAAATCATTAAATAAGAGAGGAAAAAAAGACGAGGAAAGACATAGGATTTAAAATTTTTCCTTATAAATAAATCATTTGTTCAGACGCCCCTAGATAATTCTTTTATTTGCAAACTTTCAAACTATGATTGTACACATATTTTTTCCTCTTACTTTCAAAGTCATTCCTGCTATTAGTTAATTCAATATGACCATTCCTCCAACTATCCAGAGTTCAGGAGGAAGAAAATCCCTGCAGCTGTTTGATGCCCCAGAATATGAACACTTAGCAGTCAGATGAAAGAAGAGAAAAGACAGAAAAGGAAGATCAAGAAAAGAGCGATTTTGGGTTTCTGCAGGCTGGCATTTACCTCTCTCAATAAAGGGAGCTTTGTGCTCATTATGTCCCAGAACTCATCTTGCCTTCAGCCTACAGTAAACCGGCAATTTGCCTTATCATTTCCTCTCCAAATTAAGGATCAAAGTTGAAACATATTCTTTTCTTTTTCTATTAGATTATGATTAAAATTACCACCTCCTCACCTCATTCACACAATTGCACTACCAGGAAAGAGAAGGAACTCCTTAAAATAAAAATGTCATTAAACAGTAAAAATGAAGAGTTGTGGGGAACTTCTGGTCAGGTTATTTATCTGATGGTTGAGTTCAGAACACAGGATTAAAGAAGCTAAACAATAATAAAATCTTTTGAAAATAATATTCTGGCAAATATTTAAGATGAAAAGTTAGTTTGCTAATAATATTATGGTTATTAAATGATTATCATTACTTACTGAGCATCTTCATATATATATTCCTCGTCCTCACCCCCACTAATCTATATCTTACCAAGGAAGAAACAGGGTCACAGAGGTTGACTAATTCACCCTCGAATTCAATGCTATTTAGCATTTACGACAGCTAAAATTCGAACTTCATCTTGCTCTTGTTCTTAGCAACATGGACACTCAGCCACATATTTTTTTTTTCACATTTTACATGCAAAAAAACTAAATTTAGGATCTAAATTATTATGATCTTTTAAACATCAAAAATCAATCAGGTTAGTCACAACTTAATGTCAAGAGTATAATAAATTAATGAATATATCACAATGTATGTTTAATGTGGACTTCTGCCTTCTGTCAATGCACTGGGTTCTTGTTATCCCAAACACAAAACAGAATAAGGCTGCTTTTGCATATTAAGCACAAAGAAACCCTGGATTCTAATCAGTAGTGAGCATCTATTGATGAACAGACATCACTACGAGAAGAGAATCCACTCTTCAGTAAGACAATAAAGATACTTTAGAATGAAAGGTATCTGGGAGAAGCAATTCTCTCCAATGAAAACACTTTCATGTTTTCCTTTAATATCTATAAATGTATAATTGAGGGTTAATGTATACTTTTCAATAACAGCAGCATGATATGTTTAGCAATCTACAACAAACTACAGCACATTTCACAGAGACTGTTATCATCTCACTGACTAACTAGGGCCAGCCTGATGGGAGCTAAACCAAATCCTCCAAAAAGTTACTGCATACAGTTATTTCTCAGGAAATGGTGTAGCAGGTGCCAGAATCTAAACTATACCAAATGCTCCATGGAGTCATTTTAAGGCACTGTGAAAAAGAGAGGAAATCAGAGCCTCTTGCCCATCACTGTAAAGAAATCAGGAGTGACTCTAGGGTTAGCTTGGACATCAGCTGCAAAAGGCAATTGAGTCCACTACTAGTATAGAAGAGCAGGCCAGATACAACCTGTAACCTTCAAATTCTTCTTTGTCTTCTAGAATCACTGATATTTGATTTTCTTCAGAACTTACAACTAGGCCAGGCCCTGAAAAAAGTGAACCATTCAGTTCTAACATAAAATTTCTGTACTGTGACAATCAGTGTTTGGTGTAGTTGCTGATACACCAAATCTAAACTACTTTCTAATTCTGATTACATACCAGTGTAAAAAGCTATCTTTATTTCTAACAAAATGGAAATGTTCACTGCAATTTTGATACTTAACACACTTAGGCTCATAAAAACCTCTCTTCCCATTCTTGAGCATGCAATCTGACCTCAGGCACTCTTCAAACTGAATATTCTTTCAGTGATTAAATCTTTTGTCTCTGTGGAGTATGGAAATATCTAATTAATAACAAATTTCTTTATTTTCTCTCGTTATTTTTAGCTTTTTACTTGAACATACATTCCCCTGCCCCAGATAACCACACATAACTCCTGGTAACCACCCTTTCTTTTCTGTCCATCCAGCATAGCATCCCTAACAATTTTAGCTTAAGGTGAGCTGACCTGAGACTTACCGATGGAGAAAAGAGAAAAACAGAGTCAGAAGACATTCATTCAGCCATTTTCTCATTCAAATACTACATGTGATCATTCAAATAAGTCAGGTACTGTTTTACAGACTGAGAAAATAACAGTGAGCAAGCAATATAGACAAAATGCCCATCCACAGGAGCAAATAATCGAGCAGGAGATACAAAAAAGCAGAAAGACAACCACATTACAGTAGAAGATCACCCTTACAATATGGGTTTTTAAAGGTCGTAACTAAGAGGTGGGAAGAAGGTTAAAGGATGGGAAGAACTCAGGGAAGGTATTTAATATACCTCTAAGCTGTGTCCTGAAGCATGTATAGTCACTCATAAGGCAGAAACAAAGTATGCATCAAGTACAAGAAATATCATGTACAAAATCATAGTTGGGCCCACAGCTAGGCCAAAACATGTGGCATCCACAACACGATAATATGCTGGCATACTTCAAATTTATATTCTTTGAACATTTGGTAAAGATTTATTTTACGGGGTAGAGGAAATGTGTTTTCCATTAATAAAAATTAAATATGGAAACAACTCCCCTTATTAATTCTTTTCTACTGAGTTAAAAGAGTCACTCTTCTGATAAAGATCAGAAAATGTTTCTGGTTCTCAGTCTCTCTTGCCCTTTACTCAGAGATCCATCTATGCTTCTAACTTCTTAACGAGCCTACACAAAATAAGAAATGAAAATCTTCAATATTTAAGAAAGGAGTACAGGTGTAAAATAGATATCATCTTTCCAATTTACTCTAGTGATATTTTATTGCCCCCTATACAACAGCCCCCAGACATCCCAGCTACTTCTTTATACTTATCCCCCTTCTGATTAGATGGTACAGAGTGAGAGGAAGGTCCAAAGATGAAGCTAAAAAGGTAGACAGGGATCAGATAATAGAGAATCTTGTAGGTCATGGGAAAGAGACGACACTATACCTTAAGAACCAGGGGAATTGTTGGGAAGATTTAAAAGGGGGGAACAACTGTGAGAATGTTTTTGTAAACCAGGCTAAAGGTGCTAGCAACTTGAGTAAGAGGCTGGCAATAAGAATACAGAGTGGCAGATACCTGAAAAGTAGTTAGGAGCTACCATTGACTAGACTTGGAGATAAGAAGAAGGGGAGAAGAGATAATTAAGGATAATTCTTAAGTTTTAGGCTTGAGTTGTTAGTAGATGAGGATACTCCACACTGAGATAAGGCATAAAATGACAATCAGTTTTGGAATGAAGAACCCTAAATTCAGTTTTATCCACATTGAGTTTTATACTTACATCAAAATGAATATTTATAAATGAGACCAGGAGATTAAGACCAAGAGAGAGATTTAGGGTGAAGATAGATATGGGCAGTCTCAGTACATAGATGGAATTCATGTGATGGATGAGCATGCCTAGGGAAAGTATGTATATAAAATAGAAATACATAATGGAAGAATGTATATATTATGTATTCTCTTTCCTGGGGAAGAGCCCTGAGAATCTCTTATTAAATGATCATAACGAGGCTGAGGAGAAACCACTAGAGATCATGGAAGAAAAGCAAGAGCTATGTAGTATCATGACTTCAAGGATCCAAGAAGAGGTCCAAAATATCCAGTGTTAGAGGAAAAGAGAAGGAAAGGGGTATCCACTAAATTACAAAAAGTCATTATTTGTGAACCTGTTAAAACAGTTTTAGTAAAGAAAGATTAATCTCAGCTGTAGCAAGCCATGTGAACTTAAACTAGCCACTTGACCAATTCTCAGGTTCTTCATCTGAAAAACAGGAAAAACAAAAATGCCCACCCTTCTTACCTTGTGGCTTTATTATGAGGATTACATTAAATACTCTACTGTATCTAAAAGTTACTATACAAACTTCAAACAGAGGGTATAAGCAAGTGTTACTGCAACTGTGCTGTTTCTCCTGCTGTTCACAAATGTTAGTTTGCTGCTTCACCCACATGGTTGAAAAGTCACATTTGACTTACACTGGCCCATAAATATATCAGCAGAAGTGGCTGATTGCTAAGCAAAAGCTGTAAGAAACAGTGCATAGTTCAAACATGTTCTTGTTCCTTGCCATTGACACTACAGAAGTGTATTTCAAAATGAAGGCTTCATCAGCCGAGATCCTTGAGTGTCTGCCATGAGGAAAGCCTGACTCACGTTGGCACGTAACATGGGGACAATTAAATGTTGTTTTAAAACACTACAATGTTGGAATTATGACCATAGCAACTAACTGCAGTATAAATAACAGATGAAAAAAAGCAGGAAAGGCAGGAGGAAAATCCTATCCCGGAGATAAGCAATGAGACATCATAGGGTCTGTCACACACTAATATACTAATATTTATTTTATGGCATAGAGTAATTCACTAACTCTCACACTTGATTCAACAGTATTATAGTTACAGAAAAGGTAAACAAGAACAAATGTACATAACGGAATTTCTAATGAAGACACACTGGTTGGGGAAGAATAAGACAGTCTATCAATAAGAAACTGCCTCCTCTATCACCATTGCACTCTCGTTATTTGTACCCTAAATTTTCCTCACTCCTTAGTAAACATACTTTCTTTTTTTTTTTTTTTTTTTGCTTTTTAGGACCACATCCGTGGCATATGGAGGTTCCCAGGCAAGGGATCGAATGGGAGGTATGGCTACCAGTCTACACCACAGCCACAGCAATGCAGGATCCAGCCATGTCCACCAGGTACACCACAGCTCATGGTGTACACTTTAACCCATTGAGTGAGGCCAGGGATTGAACCTACAACCTCATGGTTCCTAGTCAGATTCATTTCTGCTGCACCACTACAGGAACTCTGGAGGAAGCATACTTTCCACCTATGCTTGACTGGTTGTATATCTGTGTTATGCCAAAGACACACTGACCAAGTGGGTCATTAGAAATGAAAAGAATAAAGGAAAAGTAACCAGGGCCAAATTTTACGAAGGAAAAATTCTTTTATTCTTCAAATGTTCACAGTAAAAGTTACTGCTGACAAATGCCAAATTACTATTTGCTATGCCTAAATGGAACATGTGTGCTGGAAAATAGCAATTACTAACAACCAAGGCCAGAAGTAGAATCCAGGCCAGAGTGAAGCACAAGGACCCACTGGACCAGCCTTTTCATCAAGAACATTGCATTGCCCTCACTTCCTTACTCTGGCCTTTGTGTCTCTCATTAATTTTGACAAACCATGAAAGAGGATCAAAACTGCGTCAGTCCTAATGGAGTCGAAGTGAATTACATGAAAGAAACACTTAAGGGATTATTTGTCTACTTGTGATTATTTTTTTCAAACAAAAAGGAGGGGAAACATAGACAAAACATTTCCACAACTCTTCTTTTAGAAATGTCTTAGGTGTCATTTTACAAAGCATACAATGATTAGTGTCATCATTAATAAGCACATCAAAAAATTCTCACCACCATCTTTTGCTCTAAAATTTTGGGACAACTTATAAATCAAATCCAATCTTGAACAATGAAGATTATACACTAAATTTCTTTGAAAGCATATATTGTAAACACTGAAGGCAATTTCACAAGGCTGCTCCAAGAATAGCTTATATAAAGGCCCAACATCTGATTAAGCAACAGCTCAAGGTGACTGCTTTTGAAGAGGGCTCATGCATTAGGATAGTCAAGCTCTGGAATGAGATGCTGTTTTCAACTCTGACCCTTAACAATTGCTGAATTGAGAGCAGGCAGTAGGGACAACGCCAGGTCACAAATCCAAGTTGTTTTTTTTTTTCCCCAAACTTCCAATCTACCGCATTTCATTACCTGCAGTACTGCTTCTTGCCAGCAACAAGCTACAAGTTTTCTATTACCTGAAAATGTGACCAGATATATTCTGTTGCCATGGTCGTTTTCAAGTGACTCTGCTAAAAGGCCAGAAACAAATAACAATGTGCTTATCTCACAAACATAACTACTATAACTAGTATTAAGAACCATTTTAGTCTTCAAAACTATACCTTTTAAGTTAAGCTGACTACTAGAAGTATTATCCTAGCAACTTAATTCTGGCAAACTAATTTACTACATCATGATATAGGTCAAGCTAAAATCAAAGCATACTAAATCTGCCTCTAGAAGTATGACTTTCGTCATCTTTCTCCCTCTTCAGGATGACAGTGCCAAACGTGGACCGACGCTGGCACATGTTTACTCATTCACTTGTCAGTGTTGTCCCAAGGGGGTTAAAAAAAAGTGACCAAGATATGCTTAATCTTCTCTGAGAGGCGGAATATTAACCAGAAAAGACAAGCTGCCTGAAAGAACCCTATTGGATAGAAACCCACAAAATTTGCTATTAAATAAACCAGAAAGTTTTAAAAGCACTATTACACAGGCCAGATGTTATGCAGAGGCTAATTCAGAGGACCATTCTGGGGAATGGAAGGGTCAGATAACCTGCAATGTCACTGCCTCACTCCGCAGAGCACCTAAGGAAACATGTGCTGGAAGCCAAAGCACACACATAATGGCGCAAAACCTCTGATTCGAAGGGAGGGGAGAGGGATGAGGAAAGTTTATTCAGCGCTTGCACTTCTAGTCAGGCGGCCAGCGTCGTCATCCCACAACTCCGGAAGCCGTAGAACCCAATTACCTGACTCCACCCGAGCCGAGCTCAGAAGGTCGGGGGCGGGGCCGACGTGGGTGGAGCCGGCAAGGGGCGGGGCCCGCACTCCCTCAAGCCAAGGGGCGGCCCCAGCGGGCGCGGGGAAAGCGGGCTGCTGGGCTTTGAGGAGTGGGGCGGGGGAGGGGGAAGAGCCCCGAGGGGGTCAGATACCTGCGCTGGAAGTCCGGAGCGTAGGGCTTCAGGTACGGGTCCGTCTCTAGAAGTCGGGCCAGTTCGGGCACGTCGGCCAGGGCAGAGGCCAGCGCCTCCTCAGAGCCTTCGGCGGGAGCCGGGGCACCAGCCGAAGCCGCCATCTTCCGCCGCAGCCCGAGTAGCCGAGGCCCGAGAGTGTCGAGTGGAGCCTGAGCGGAGACTGGAGCTCGGGCTGGGAGTAAGGCGGCGAGGGCGGAGCCGGAGGTCGCCCGGACAAGCCGAGGCGAGCTGAGGAGGCCCAGGGCCCTTTATAGCCGGGGAGAACGGCCCCCTGTTCCCCTTCCCCCCCCCCGCGGGCGGGGAGGAGCGGGATCCGGAGTGCGCCCTGGACGCACGTCCCGAAAGGGGAGGAGGCGCCCAGGCAGCCTACTCACGCGGCTCGCACCTGGAGGCCACCGAGACCTACCCTTTCCTCCCAGCGTCTCTGCCCCGGGGGCCGAGGCCACCCCGGGAGGCGGGTCCGGTGCAGACCTTGCTCAGCCTTGACCTCTCTGATCCTGACCCATCTTGGCTCCAAGGCAACTCCCCCCGCCCCCCAACACACCTTCCGCCTTATTTCTTTAATCAGCTTCTCCTGGCGGCATTGGCTATAAGGTTTTCTTGAAAGGGACTTTTTTCCTCCAAGTTCTGAGAGTTTCTTATTAACTTAGTGTTTCATACAGATGAAATAAATTCATTATGAGGGGAACAGTCAAGTATGGATAGAATAATGCCTTTGAAAATGTTAATTATGCTTCTTTACTGCTCATTTTTCCCCGTTTCGTGAATTTAACCAAAAAAAGTCAGGATCCTGGAACCACTTCAGGGATGTTCTGGTGTTCTGGTATTCTCTGGGTTACCAGCACTGAGAATTGAAACCATATGGATTTTTACTATTCCCTATGCCTAAAAAAAGAAAAAGAAAGAAAAATGCTCTCTTACCTTTGAAAATAATTGTAACAAACTTTAGCGATTAAACTACACTTACTGAGATAAGATACAGGGAAGAGCATTAAATTGGTATTCAGCTATGCTCCTTATTAACGAAGTGCTAAGGCAAGAAACCTCTTCCTCTTGGTTTAGGAATGGGGAACTCTAGGCAGTCTCCCCCACTTGGAACTTGTTTATGTTTTCATTCCCATTAACTTTTTTCTAGTTTAAAGATCCTTTTTTAAGAATACAGAATTACTTTGCACATAGAGACTGGAGACGCTTAGAGGCTGTCTCTGGCTAATAACCTCAGTTAAGACAGAAGTGTCTGGAATCCAAGGGGCTGTGGAGAAGGACATTTGAGCAGCCATGGGCCTTTAATTTTAAAACGTTCAGAACATTTCCTGTGATGGGGTTAAAAAAGACTTGATGAAAGATATCTAGTAAAAGAGGAAAAAAGATATCTAGTAAAAGTGGAAGTGGAGGATTTGGAAAACCTTCAGAAAGATGTCTTACTTTCCATAAAGATGACAGCTTGCAAACATTTGTGGAATAAAAAACAACACTTGAAACTCAAGCAGGATACCTAATAGACCCACAGATTTATCAGAAATCCAGGTTCATGTGGCTACCTGCCTACTGAAATCTCTATTTAGCTGGCTAAGAGTCTTGAGCCGCTTGTCACTGGAGACATACACTAAGAAAGTCTTACCTCTTCTGCTACCACTTTTTTTTTAATACTTAATGAATTTTATTACATTTATATGTGTATAACAATCATCACAACCAAATTTTATAGCATCAGAGTTCCCGTCATGGCTAAGTGGTTAACAAATATGACTAGGAACCATGAGGAGGTGGGTTCGATCCCTGGCCTCACTCGGTGGGTTAAGGATCCAGCATTGCCGTGAGCTGTGGTGTAGGTCGCAGATGCGACTTGGATCCCTCATTGCTATATGGCTCTGGTGAAGGCGGGCAGCTACAGCTCTGACTGGACCCCTAGCCTGGGACCCTCCAGGTGCACCAGGTGCGGCCCTAGCAAAGACAAAAGAAAATTTATAGCATGTCCATCCCAAACCCTCAGTGCATCTCCCTATACCTCAGCATGTCTCATTTGGAAACCCTAAGTTTTTCAAAGTGTGGGAGTCAGTATCTATTCTGCAAAGAAGTGCATTGTATCCTTGTTTTAGATTGCACATGTCAGTGATAGCACTTGATGTTGGTGTCTCATTGTCTGACTGACTTCACTTAGCATAATTTCTAGGTCCGTCCATGTTGCTACAAATGCCGTTATTTCTTGTTATTTCTTTCCTTTTAATGGCTGAGTAATGTTCTATTGTGTATATGTACCATTTCTTCTTTATCCTCCTCTGTCGGGGGACATTTAAGTTGTTTCCATGTTTTGGCTATTGCAAATAGTTCTTCAGTGAACATTGGAGTACATGTGTCTTTTCAAGTCATGGTTTTCTCTGGATAGATGCCCAGGAGTGGGATTGCTGGATCAAATGGTAGTTCTGTTTTTAGTTTCAGAGGAATCTACATACTGTTTTCCACAGTGGTTGCACCAATTTACACTTCCACCAATAATGTAATAGGGTTCCTTTTTCTCCACACCCTCTCCAGCACTTATTCTTTGTAGATATTTTGATGATGGCCATTCTGGCCGGTGTAAGGTGATACCTCATAGTAATTTTGATTTGCATTTCTCTAATAATGAGTGATGTTGACATCTTTTCATGTGTTTTTTAGCCATCCGTATGTCTTTTTTGCCCCATCAAAAAAATGGGCAGAAGATCTAAACAGACAATTCTGCTATCACTCTCATGCAAGCCTTTCTCTTTAACATAGGTGGATTTGGACCAACATATCTAAGTGTTTCTCTTCTAGTCTTTCTCACCTCCAATCCATTTTCTAGTGTTGCTCAAGCTTTAGTGTGCATATAAGTTATCGGGGGAATCTTGTTAAAAGCATAGACTCTTTTTCAGTTCTGGGTGGTGCCTCGGATTCTGAAATTTTAACAAGCTAAGAGGTGATGCAGCTGCTGCAGGTTGGAAGCACGGTTTGAATAGTAAGGATCTACTCAAGGAATACATCATACAACTTAGAAGACATATAGGTTCACTTGGAGTTAAATATAAACTTCTTACTCTTCCCTAGCAAGGCCTCCATAATCTGGTGCCTGACTACCTTTCCACCACTTACTCTCTGGCTTTACTATTCTGTAGTCACACTTTCCTGAAACTTGCTGAGCACTTTATAGCCTCTAAGACTTTACTTGCCCTTCTCTTTGTTAGGAATTTCCTTTCCATATATCTATTTGCTTCCCATTCATTGAGGTTTCACCATAAATGTCAGCTCATCTCTGATAAGCCTCTAATTCAACTATTAAATATCTCAGTATTTTCTGTTATAGTGCATTCTGGTCTATGCAATAGTTAAAATTTAGGTGTTTCCTTTTATTTATTGATCTCCTCTGTTAGAATGTAAACTCTAGGAGAGCAGGGACCTATTCTGTTTTGTTCATTATTGAACAAGTATTGATTGAAATCCCATGTGCCAGCCAGTTTCCTAGGTACTGGAATTAGTGGTGAACAATACAAGTCCCAGTCATGATAATGCTCACAGAACAGGTAAATCTGTAGAGACAGAAAGTAGTGTATTGGCTTCCCAGGGCTAAAGGAAATGGAGAGTGACTGCCAATAGGTAGAGGGTTTCTTTTAGGGGTGAGGAAAAATTTCTAGAATTGATTCTGATTATGGTTTCACAATTCCATGGATGGACTAAATTGTACACTAAGTAGGTGCATGGTATGATGATTATAGCTCAGTAAAGCTGTTTTTAAAATACAAAAAAAGAATTTTCAAAGTATAAATAATATGAAATAGGAGTTCTCTTGTGGCACAGCAGGTTAAGAATACAGCTTTGTCACTGCAGCAGCTTGGGTCACTGCTGTGGCACAGGTTCAATCCCTAGCCTGGGAACTTCCATGTGCTACAGGTGCAGCCAAAAAAATAAAAATAATGTGGAATATATATACTCTTTAACACATCTTCTCTGTTGAAAATGACTAGGGGAAAAAAAAAAAAAGAAAAGCAAAGGAGAGGTCCATGACTAAACTCTGCAGAGAGAAGTAGAAAAGAAGTAATTTTCAAGTAAAAACCAGCAGTGGTAATAAAGGAGAATGTAGTTTCCGAGAAGACAAAGGAGAAATTTCAGAAGAGAGTGATGATAACCCTCCTATCAATAATGTCATTGTTGACCCAGGTTCCCTGATTATTTCATTTCCTCATTATTTAGGCTTTGACCTCATTTTGTCCCCTCATGGTTATAAAATGGCTGCCACATCTAAAGGGAAGAAAAAAAATGTTTATATTGTGCATCTTTGTCTAAGGGAAAACTTTCCTTCATATCTCTTTGTCCCTTTGGCTAGAGCTAGGTCACATATCCACCCCTAAACCACTGGTATACAGGAATATGACTACCAGAATTGGTTTAAACTAATTGTGATTCACTGCTTGAGTTGGGTCCAACTTCCCTTATTGCATTGCTGCCCAACATGTGGATAAAATGGTGATTCAGTTCACATGGAAAAAGAGGGATGGATAATCATGTCTGCCATGTCTCCCTTTGCTACCCATCCAGGATCCCACTACCCTGAAACTTGCCAGTGTTATTAACTATTTTGTCCCCTTGTGATTGGTTTTACCATACTTACATGGCAAAACCTCAACCTAGAATCAATGAATTTGTCTTCTCCATTCCTACATCCAGACTGCTTCTGGGGAATACCATATAACAAAACAGAACAAAACAAAACAAAACAAAAAAGAAAAAACAAAAGCAAAACCCCCAAACTGTAAGAACAATAATGACAAAAATATAACTAAAAAAAAAGAAAAAATAACAAAAAAACATTAACTGTAAGAACAAAAATGCTCATCAAGGTTATTGCAATTTTACAGGACGTGCACTATATAAGGTATGCACAATCAAGAGGACAAATGAAGGCATTTGCCCTGAGGAAGAAGAACCCCTTCCTTTGCACAAAGGTGCCTCTCCCTCCTCAAACTATGAATCTTTAGGAGCGTGCTTACCAACAGAAGGCACTTCTTTCTAATTCACAAAGGTGAGTGGCAGCCCTGCCTTCAGTTCTCTTTCCTTTGACCATAATGTTTTTTCTTCATTGCCAAGTAATTGAAAGACTATCTCATTTACTTTTCAACACACCCTGGGCTCGCTTATGTTTCTACAATATTGAAACATCTCTTTACAGAATGCCCAAAACCATCTACTTGTTTAACCCTATGGACAGTTTTTGTTGTTGTTGTTGTTGTTGTTGTTGTCTTTTTGCCATTTCTTGGGCTGCTCCTGTGGCATATGGAGGTTCCCAGGCCAGGGATCTAATTGGAGCTGTAGCTGCCAGCCTATGCCAGAGCCACAGCAACGCGGGATCCGAGCCGATTCTGCAACCTACACCACAGCTCACGGCAACGCCGGATCATCAACCCACTGAGCAAGGGCAGGGATCGAACCCGCAACCTCATGGTTCCTAGTCGGATTCGTTAACCACTGCGCCACAATGGGAACTCCTGGACAGTTTTTTGTTCTTGTCCTATTTATTCTCTGAAGATTTGGATCTGCTGATCATTATTTTTCTCATCTATTGTGGAAGAAATGGATAGAAAGTTGTGACAGGATTTGAGGTAATAAACAGAGATGTTTAGCCTCTGTGAGATATGAGAAAGAAAGCAAGCCAAGGACAAGAAGAATCCTGAATAATGATGAGATCACAGCTGAGGCTGGACATCAAATACCAGAAATAGTGCCATGTGGCCCAAGCATTAGTTTTTCTTCAATATTGATAGGCTGGGTATTTGAACTCAAAAAAGTAAGTATTTGAATGAAGCTAGAGTTAGAGATGTATACTGGGGTCAGTATAGCAGAAGGTCAGTAGGGCTGAGAAACTTGTGCTGGTAACCAAGTCACACAAATACTTAGCCAGGGAATTCAGTTAGTGAGGGTGTTTAAAACAATAAAGGAATTAAAAGATCTTTGTTAATGCAAGGATAAGAAAAATGGTTAGCAAAAGGAAAGTTGTTTATGGTTAGATAGGAGCAGTGACTGGCTCTACACTGCCTGAGTTCTCATCAGAGCTCCTCCATGTAGACCTTGATGGATTACTTTGCCTCCCTATGCCTTTGTTTTCTTAACTGCAAAGTGTGGTGAAGAGAAACTAAGAATATTGAATCATTTCATGAGTTCTTAGGATAGTGCCTATCATATAGTAAGCACTACATGTGTTAGCTATTATCATTATTACTATTAATAGATAATAATTTTAGGAGGGAAGCTGTGACTTTTTCATCCCTATATCCACAATACCCATTCATATTTCTCCATATTAATATTTAACTTATTCAGTAATTCTGAATATGGAATATGTAAATGTGGAAGAAACATGAGGATGGGTAATTTATTTATTTTACAAGTTAAATACTTAAATGCCTACTATTTTTAAGACATTATATAGTAAAGCACTAAGATAGTATAAAGAATGTTGATATGATCCATTAAAATATTAAGAATATTAGACAGTTCATAAATAAAAATTTAAACAATTAATGACAGCTCAAATAGTACACAGTTTTATTAATACTATATTTTAAAATTTAATCAAATTTTAAAATCCCATTATTTGTTGTCCTTCCTCTTGCTCTCCCCCCCCCACCAGTACCATAGGTATTATCTTCTTGAAGTAATGGAATTTAACTAGATGTATGTTCCTTCAGATTTTTCCATTGAAACATTCTAAAACTTGATAAAGCAATGGTTACAGAATTCTATAAATGCTTAAAAAAATCATTGATTTATGCATTTAAAGCAGGTGAATTTTATGGTCTGTAAATTATATCTCATAAAGGTAGTTTAAAATTATCTTGCATAAGACTGTAAGTAAGACTGCATTGAAAAGGCGGATCTAATGGCTGGCAAGAGTTGGTGTCCCAGTCTCTAAACTAACATCCACTTATTTCTGGATTAAATTCAGCAGAGGCAGTAGCAAGCCACATGTGCCCTTTACCACTTACCTAGCCTCTCAGGGGTTCTTGGAGGAAGAGAAGTTCATTTTGTCTTCACCCTCTAACCTCTCTACTTAGATGGCCAAGTGGTGAGTGTTCAATATAACAGGGATTGTTACCACCTGGAAACCAGAGTGAGGCAAATGACTTTTCCAGAGATGACTCTTAATTGTTTACGGATGATTACTCTTCAATTACTTTTGTCTTAAATTTTATGAGAACCAGTCACCTAAAGGTGAAAAGCTCTAACTTTTGTGATAAATCCTCTGAGCATCTGGTGCTCTCCATTAGAATGTAAGTAATTTCCCTTAGCCTCAGACCTACCCATGCAAAATGTAATTTTTATTTCACTCAAACTTATAAGTGTCCTTTATGCCTTATGTTATCTCTAGTAATTTTTATATCTGAAATTTTCAGTACTTCTCAGTTGTTTCTTATTTGAAAGTTTTGCAAACTTTTAAGATGCAAAATCTCCTAAGAGTCAAGTAGCTAAGCTTATTGTAATGGAGTTATTCTGAAAAGATTACAGTTCTTCAGAATAATAGCTAATAATAATAACACACTACTTTCTACAGTCTAGGAAAACTATTTTATACTGCCTCTCAGAATATGAAGGATACATGTAATTTTTTTAAAGACTTAAAAATTAGGCAAACAAAATTTAAAATGATGTGTGTATCAACTTTACCTAAATGAAATGCAGGTCTCTGGCCACTCCAGAACAAAGCAGAGAGCCAGGAAATAGGGGTAGTGGGGGGTCACAAAGCCCATGGTTTAAAGCATTTTGCAATATGCTTATAGGAAGACACATCCCATTCCCATCACCTAGTATAATAGCTTGAATGGCGGTCCCCCCAAAAATATGTCCATGTCCAAATCCTTAGAACCTGTAAATGTTACCTTACTTAGAGAAGGTCTTTGCAGATGTAATTAGATTAAAGATCTTGAAATGAGGAGATCATCCTGAATGATCTGGATGGCTCCTAAATCCAATGAGAGTGTCCTTAGAATAGACCTGGAGGGGAATGGTCACAGAGAAGAGAAGACAATGTGACTGTGAAGGCAGAGATTCCAGTGACACAGCTACAGGTCAAGGAATGGCAACAGGCCCAGAAGCTGGAAAAGGCAAAGAATGGGTTCTTCACAGAGCATTCAGAGGAAATGTGATCTTGCCAACACCATGCATCCAGACTTCTGACCTTCAGAACTGTGAGAGAATACATTTCTGTTGTCTTAACGCAGTCAGTCTTTGCTAATTTGTTTTGACAGCCTTAGGATATTAATAGGTCCATTCAGTCTTTTAAAAATGAATTCTCAATTATTCCAGATTAAAAGCTGCAAATTATAGCTTCCAATCGCAGAGGAATTGCTTTAGGACATTAATTATCATATATATGCCAATATCACCTATTCAACAAAAGGGTTTTGAGGTATCTAATAAAAATACTTCTGATAAGTGAAATAATACTTGACAAAAGAAAAAACAACAAATCAGAAAGTCCATGACATATAACTGCAGACCTTACTTCTTAGGTTCCTAGTAGCAAAAGCAAAGAAGGAAAGATATTAGGTATCTATAATTCTATAAAATTTGAATTATTTTTTCTATTTAGAAAGGGCTCTATAAATGATAGGTATTGAGGGAATTCCCTTTGTGGCGCAGTGGTTAACAGAATCCAACTAGAAACCATGAGGTTGCGGGTTCCATCCCTGGCCTTGTTCAGTGGGTTAAGGATCCGGTGTTGCCATGAGCTATGGTGTATGGTGTAGACACGGCTCGGATCCCTTGTTGCTGTGGCTCTGGCGTAGGCTAGCAGCTGCAGCTCCGATTAGCCTAGGAATCTCCATATGCCGCGGGAGCGGCCCTAGAAAAGGCAAAAAGACCAAAAAAAAAAAAAAAAAAAAAAAAAAAAATAGGTATTGAGTGACATTTTGAATAATGTACTTGGAATCTAATTTCAAAGGCCTTTCCCAAGTAATATCATACTACTGTGGACATCACTATGATATTATTGCATTGGACACAGACTTTGGAACCAGGCTACCTGGGTGTAGGTCTCAATCTGGAGCTCACTTGCTGTATGACCATGGTGAGTTAATCTCTCTCTCTCTCTCTTTTTTTTTTTTTTTTTTTTTTTTTTGGTCTTTTTAAGGCTGCACCTGTGGCTTATGGAAGTTCCCAGGCTAGGAGTCAAATCCGAGCGAGCAGCTGCTGGTCTACACCACAGCCACAGCAAGATCCAAGCTGTATCTGCAGCTTGCCACAATGCCAGATCCTAACCCACTGAGCGAGGCCAGGGATTGAATCCTCATCCTTACAGACATTGTGTAGGGTTCTTAACCCACTGAGCCATAAAGAGAACTCCATCTTTGTGCCTTAGTTTTTATAAAGGGAATGATAACAGTACCTGCTTTCATATTGAGAGTAGCTCAAATCACATAAGGTATTTAGAACATAGCATATACGAATCACTCAACAAATACTAGCGTTTATTTTTCTTCAAATCAAAACAACAGCAAAGGAGAGTGATGTGTCCTATAAAATTCTCTATAATAATCTAGATTCATACAAAAGTAAGAAGGTGTTAAGACCTTGAAGATTGCTAGCACACCCTCCGGAAAAAAATAATGTGTTATTATGTCAATGAAACCTGACCTGAGTTCTGGTGGACACTGACACTGATTTGAGGTTTTCTAAATGAATCTTCTAACCAGGAAGCAATTTGTCCTTGGATCAATGTATGTTTTAGATGTTCCAGGTCAAAGCTAAATTATTAAGTTAGGGCCTTGTTGTCAGAGGTGCTGATCCTCTCAAATTGCATCATAAGATGGCCATGCCAAGTTTTTGAAAAACAAATTGTAAAGTGTGGGGAGGTTGACTAGGATAATACCCTGTTACATATTCTTTAGGTAGAAATGTCTTTGGAACAACATAGGTTGAGCCCACTGACAATAAAGAAACAGGCAAAAGATGGCTCAAAAAGACTATAAAATGCCCATTTACTAAAGCAAAATAATCTGGGTGCTTTATTTAACTATAATCCTAGTCATACTGTATCTGCTGTAGGATATGAAATTTTTACCTGAGCATAATAATTTTTCATCTTTTGGACTTCGAACATACCTGAATTCTAGTCTCAAGCTTTGTCATTTATAAGCCATATGACTTTAGACAAGTCACTTTCAAACTTTAGTTTCATCTTCTATAGTATAGATATAGTAAAGTATATCACTGGGAACATAAGGCATTAAAGTATGATAATACCTAGGAGTTCTCTTCGTGGTTCAGCAGTTAATGAACCTGACTAGGATCCATGAGGATGCAGGTTTGATCCCTGGCCTCACTCAGTGGGTTAAGGATCCAGCATTGCCGTGAGCTGCGGTGTAGGTTGCAGGTGTGGCTTGGATCCTGTGTTGCTGTGGCTGTGACGTAGGCCAGCAGCTGTAACTCTGACTAGACCCCTAGCCTGGGAACTTCCATATGCCACAGGTATGGCCCCAAAAAGCAAAATAAATAAATAAATAAAAATAAAGTATGATAATACCAAGACCATAACTGGAATGTACTGACCTACCTAAAGCAACTCAGTTAATTTAGGGAGAGGAGGCAGAGTTGAGCTATTATGATTATATCTAATAAAAGAAATAGTGAGTAACCTTCCCAACTCTCCCTTCACCCCAACAGAAGGATTCTCTAATTGCCTCACTCAAAGGACAAAGAGCTCTGATAATATTGAGGTGGGTGAGTTTTAACTATAATAGAGTATAATGATTTAGAATACTGCTCTTGTCTAAATTAATGACAACCATCTTCAAAATGAACTTTTGCTACATTCCATATAATTGTGGTGGGGGGCAGGTTTCAAGAAGGTTTGCTTTAAAACTAAGTTATTGGAGACAAAAAGAAGCTGACCTAAATTAGCTTCAGAAAATATCATTTTGATTGTACACTATAAGACTAAAAAGAAAAAAAAACTGTATGTAAATATTGTACTCTAGTTGGTAAATTTATTTTTCACAGAGGTATGGGCTAGGAATTCTGCAGTTATGCTAGGTTACTCTGCATGTATCACAATTTAAAAATTAAGTAAATAAATTGTAGGTAATTGTAGCCATATTTCTGGCTGTCAGAGACTGAAGTTATAAATAAGCAATAAGGAAAAGATACTCTGTGGTACAAGTCAGAGATAGGGATATGAACTCAGACACACACACAGAGGGAGAAATATCAAAGAAGGTGTATATAGTGGTTTATATAATACATATATTTCTAGCTCTGTCTGCTGAGAGGATAGGAAAGCAGTGACACCCAGTAACAACAAGCATAGCCAGCACACATGTCTTAGTTTCTAAAAACTATTTCCCAATACAAAGAACCAGGGCTCCTTGAAGAAATGCTGATTCAAGGAGCAGGAGGGAAAATTCAAGATGAACCTGGAGCATTTTATGGTGCCAGAAAGTAAGATGGGTTTTTTTTTTTTTTGTTCGTTCGTTTTTTTTTAAGAATGTTGGGGTGCACACCAAAAGGACCATAGGAGCCAACCAGAAAGAGTCCTTAATAATGGTCAATGTAGGAATCATTTGACTAGCAAAATAAATAAGAGTAGTATTGGACCTTTAGTAGTAGTAGTATTTATAACCCCAAAGAGCAAAGTAAATGTCAGCAAGTACACTCAAATATACACAATTAATTAAACAAATGTGTAAAACGGGGAAAAAGGAAAAATCTTCCTTCAGAAAATTTCCAAATGATTTAGGTGGAGCCTCCCCCCTTTAGGTGCTTAATTTTCCTCCACTGGAATGTGAGCTGGACTTAGTTACTCACTTTCAAATAAAAGAATATGAAAAGTAGGAAAACGGAAAACAGGAACTTTATAGTGAAGAAACCTGTCAGATTCCATCTTAACCAAGTAATCAAAATTATCACCACCAGTGACAACATGTTGATATGATGTATCCTTTGAGATGATGTGATAAGAAGCACACTTTACCTCTGAGTCTTTTCCAAAATCCACCAAGAATTCCTAATCATGGAAAAAAATATCAGATGAAACCAAATCAAAGGATGCTCTGCAAAATACCTGACCAAGTATTCTTAAAAATTATCGAGATCATGAAGAACAAAAAATGGGAAACTATCACCAGTTGAAGGATACATGATGATTAAATGCAGAGTGGTGTCCTGGAATGGATTCTGGAACAAAAAAGATGAAATCTTAATAAAAAACTCCAGTTTGGTTAATAGTATTATACCAATGTTAGTTTCTTATATAATGCCCTTATATGTTAGCATTAGAGGAAGCTGGATGAAAGTTACATGGGAACTCTTGTGCTATCTTTTCAACTTTTCTATAAATCTGAGAATATTCAAAAATAATTGTTTTTATATTTAGAATGTCAACTATGATAAAATATTAATATTTGTTGATTTTGGAGAGAAAATACATACAGGTTCCAAAGACTATTTTTCTACATGCAGGCTTAAAAAACTATTTTTAAAATTAAAAATATTTTATTTTTTCTAAAAGAAAAAATATTGCAATATTCATTTTCCCTTTATTCTCAATAGTGTTTAGTGCTTATACAAACCTTATGTTAAATGAAAATATAAGCTAATATTTTAATAATATCATAGTTAATCAAAAATTTCTGACTCTTCTAATGGAATTAAGTGAAATGGATTTTCTAAGCTTATATTAACTCTTTGAGTTTACAAGGCTGTCAGTTATCTGGTGGCATAGTGTTCTGAGAAATTTAAAGGAACTGCTACAAGTACCTAATTAATCCTTACAAAGTTGAGATAATCTGATTCATTAAAAGAACAATGTGTGCCTGGCACTGAACTAGAAATTTTTAATTAGCATTTTGTACTTTGCCGATAACTTGATTTTCAGTGAAAAGAAGTGACTTTCTTTAGGTAATGTACCAAAAAGTTTAAAGCACAGAATTTTAATAAATAGAGAAAAGCGTGCATAAATGACCTAGATGTTAAGGATTTATTTTTCTCATATTGAGATCAACTATTTTTTTTTGTGAAAGTGACATTCCCTAGGCCAACCATAGTAAATAATTTCCTGAGAGGATTTATCATTTTATCTGACCCCAAATATACTATACTTTTGAGTCTAAAATACTTGATCTAAAAAGCTGTTTGATGGAGAAATATTGAAAATTTTCCTTAGTAGGATGAGGTCAGAAAAATTTTAAAGATCTAAGAATAGCTCCAATATAAAAGGATTGTAGAAATGGGATATGAGGTACACATTTCTGTGAAGTTATCACTACTTATTAAATGACAGGTACTATTGCAGTATCTAGGTTTGTTTTTTCTTTTTCTCTTTTTTTTTTTTTTTAGTGAACAGTGTTTGGAATAAAATTTCTTGCTCATTAAACTTGATATTTCTCCAGAGTTGGGGAAATGTAGTTTAAATTAAAAAGATATACATATGTATGTGCATGGAAAAAGAAACTTTGACTCAATATTTTACCTTGAGCTGAATTTTCTGCAGAAGAACTATGCATAGAGTTTCTTAATCTTCCTATTACCCATCTCCTTTGTTAAGATCAACTGGGGCTTCAGCTTCAGGTCAGATGGAGTAACAAGGATTAGATTTCCATCCTGAGTGAAACAATAGCAACAAAAATATCAAGTCAAGGTGTTGGGCATCAGGCAACCAAAGAAGGTGATCCCTGAGAGATGGAAAAAAAAATGAGGGGAGCCCTGTATATGTCCTAGCTTATTGCCATGAGAGAATTTCCAAGTCACAGTTCAAGGATGAGAGACACAGGGAAAACCTGTCTTGAAGAAGTGGAAGCTGAGGTCCAGAGGAAAAGCAGGCCAGAGTTTATAAGACAATACCAGAAAAGAAAGAACCACACAGAGAAATAACCTAGAAACACGCACATCGTCCCAGCTGAGTATTCCACAGTGTACTGATCAATGCTTTCATTTCAGGAAACTGCCAGAGGCTGTGAAAGAGGTATTCAAAAGAATTAGAGAACCGTGCTTAACATTCAATAAGGCCAGGAAAAAAATGCTGAATCCCTTCAGCCAGAGTAGAAAAACTCATAATTCTTGTAGCATTGGATTGAGTATTCAGGAAGGCCTTGCCTTGGCCTTCCTGAAGGATACTCTATGCAGGATACTCTTCTGGAGACAACTAAAAGCAAGACCAAGGATTTTAGAAACAAGACCAAGGATCTGTTTCAAGTGACTTAACTGCATATGTGAAGGAAGCTTAAGAATATTTATAGGAATAAGAAAACATCTATTCAACACATGAAATTTACAAATTCTGGCATCCAATCAGAGATTTGCAGACACGACCCATATGGAAGAGAATAATCAATCAAAATTGATTTAAAATTGACAGCATAATCAATCAAAATTGATTTAAAATTAACACAGGTGTTAGAATTAGCAGACCCAAGGAACACAGCTATTTTACTTAGAGTACATATGTCAAAAAGTTAAGTAGAAGTATTGAAAATGTGACCACATCAAACTTCCAGAGATGAAAACTGTTATGTCTGAAATGAAAATTTAAGGACAAATACCTTATGGAATAAATAGCAATATAAATATTGCAAAATTTAAAATGGAAAAAAGTAATTTTAAAAAAGAATGCAAAGAACACCAGTGAGCTGTGGAACAATTTCAATCAACTTTTTAAAATTTGTGTAATTAGACTCCTGAAGTAGTGAAAAGAGAGGAAGCACACAAAACAATTTGAAGAAATAGTGTCCAAAATTTTCCAAATTTCATGAAAAGTGAACACCCACATTCTAATAAGCTCTATGAGCCTTAAGCACAAAAAAATGTGAAGAAAAGTACACCAAAACACTTCATAATGAGATTGCTTTAAACCAGTCATAAAGGGAAAAATCTTTAAAGCTGTTACAGGAAAAAAGACATATTGTGTACAGACAAAAATAAGGAAGACAGCAAATTTCTCATTGGAAAAAACTCAAAAAGTAGAGTCATATCTTTAAAGATGTGAAAGAAAAGATTGACAACCTAGAGTTTAATATTCAGTGAAGATATCCAAAAATGAAAGCAATAAAAAAGATAGTTCAGATATACAAAAGATGAAAGAATTCATTTTGAGAAGACTTATACTATGAGAAATTTAAAATTTGTCAGGCAGATGAAAAATGATGCCAGATGAAAATACACATCTAAAGGAATGAAGACCATCAGGAAAAATAACTACATGTGTAAAAAAAAAGAATTTTTTAAATAATTAAATATTTCTTCAGAAGTCTTTCCTCAAAAGACTATTTAAACAAAATAGTTAAAATGTGTGTTTTACAACATTTGTAAGTAAAATGAATTAAAAATAGTATAAAGTCTAAGAAGTAAAAACAGCAGTAAACTATCTTCAACTTACATATAATAATATAAAATTACTTGAAGGCAGAAACTGCTAAACTAAAGATGAGCACAAAAAACAACAACAACAAAAACCCATTAATACAATCTGTAAAATAACAAAGCAAAGAGGTATAACTAATAATGCAACAAAGGAGATGAAATGGGATGACTTAAAAAAATACTCAGTTCAAAAGTGGGCATGAAAAGGAGAGAAGCTGAACAAAGAACAAAAGGGACAAGAAGAAAATAAATGAGACGTTAGATTTAAACCTAACGATATCCATAATCATATTAAATATTATAGGTCCAGACATTGTAGTTCAAAAGGGATTGTCAGATTAGATAAAACAAGAAGACTCAGCTCAGTGCTGCTTGTAATAATTTCACTTTAAATATAAATATACAAAAGAGATGCTATGCTAACATTTTTTTCAAAAGGAAACTTGACCAACCATACTAATATCTGACAAAGTAGATTTGAAGGCAAATAATATCACCAGGGATAAAGAAGTTCATTTCATAATGATAAAGAGATCTATTTATCAAAAGACATAGTCATCCTAAAGATTTGTACATCCAGTAATAGATTTTTCAACACACATAAAGCAAAAACTGATAGAATTTCAAGAAGAAATAGACAAATCCACTCTAACAGAATAGTTGGAAATTTCATACCTTTCTCTCAGTATATGATAAAATAAATAGAAGATCAATAACAATACAGAATATTTGAACATTGTCAACATATTATCAACTTAATGGACACTGCTATAGCACTCCATCCAAATATAGTAGAATGCACACTCAGTGCATTTACCAAGAAAGAAAAGCTAAATAAGATTTATACATAATCTATCTTACATCTATATATGTAGACAATAAAATGTCTCAATAATTTTAAATAGATTAAGTTATAAAGGACATGCTTTCTAACCACATTGGAATTAAATGATAAAACCATAAGAGAAATATATACAGAAAGTCCAAAAATAATTGGTGATAAATAACATACTTCTAAATAACAAATTGATTAAAAAAGAAATCAAAATCAAATTAGAAATATTTGAGCCTAAATCAAAATAAAAATATGTGATAGAAATTTTGTAGTGTGCCACTAAAGCAGTAGTTAGGGGAAAATTTATATCACTTAAAATCTGTATTAGAAAAGAAGAAAGTTCTCAAATCAGTGACTGCAGCCTCCAAATTGGAAAAAGGAGAGGTAAATAAACCAAAGTAGAAGAAATGAAAAGATTGCAATGGAAGTCAATGAAATAGAAAACATAGTTAATAGAGAAAACCAAAGAAACCCAAACCAAATTCATTGAAAAGATTAATAAAATTGGTAATTTTTAGAAAATTAGCAAATAAATTTCAATAATAAAAAAGATTTATATCATGAGCAAGTAGGGCTTATTTAAAGAATGCAAAGTTGATTTAATATTTATAAATTAAGTAATTCCTCTGGAATTTCTTCCCATTTTTTTCCCTGTAGTTTCTTTCTTTATTTTTTTTTCAGAAATGGAATCATTACCTACACAGTTGGTCAAGAGAGAAAATTGGCATTCATGCCGTCATCCTCAATTGCTTCTTTTTCTTCATTTAGCATATAAATCTTAAAAATCCGCGTTCAAATTTCTGTCCTATTTATTCACTTTTCCCCAGTTTTCCTATGGGCACCAACCACCCCTCTCTAATTCCCAGCACCATGGTCCCATTGGTCTACTCCAATAGCTTTCTCAGTGGTCTCTTGCCTTCAGTTGATTTCTTCTTTATTCTTTACTCTCAGCTAGAGCATTAAAAAAGTAAAAAATAAAAGTATGAAATTTTTTTTTTGTCTTTTTTTTAGGGTCCCACCCATGGCACATGGAGGTTCCCAGGCTAGGGGTCAAATTGGAGCTGTAGGCTCTGGCCTATACCACAGCCACAACAGTGCCAGACCCAAGCCGTATCTGTGACCTACACCCCAGCTCACAGCAACGCCAGATCCTTAAGCCACTGAGCGAGGCCAGGGATTGAACCTGCATCTTCATGATTACTAGTCAGATTCATTTCTGCTGAGCCAAATTGGAAACTCCTAAAATGGTTTAATTCTTGCTTAAGACCCTTTAACATATTCCTGTTTCTTTTAGAATAAAATCCAAGCTTCTTAAATGGCTTACAGGGCTTCCTACAATATGGATGATCCCCACGTATCATTTCAATCTCATCTCTTACATACTACCTTCCTGTATTTTATTCACAGTTAGTTTCTTTTAGCTTTAGTGGTATATTATTACCTCTCTGGCATCTGAAAAGCCTGACTTTTCCCTGAGGCTTCAAGTCCTGTGCCATTCCCTACTTTTGCCAAATTAATATGCACCCATCTTTGAGTCTCAAATTAGATGTCATCTCATTGACCCTACAGTAGGTTGCCAAAGACTAGATTGGATCCCATGACATTCTGCCTCGCTCTTCTACAATAACTGTTATACATAAAATTACTTATTTAATGCCTATACTCTCTGCCATATTGTAAACTTCATGAGGACGAAAACCAAATCTATGTTATTGTTATGTCCTTACTACTCAGCCAAGGCCAGGCTGATAAGAAATGCTAAAAAATATTAAATGAATGAGTAAATGAATGGCTTTCCCCTGCCCCCAGGATCTATAGTGTGACTATTTTATACTTTTCCTTGAGATGAAACAAATGCATTCTTAAATTTAGGCTATGGCATTAATGGCTTCAAGTTCTAGCTATACACTATGGATAGAAGGTCCACCTTCCCTCAAATATGTTACGTGGTGATCTGTCATTTTCTTCCGTGCTATTTGCTCTAAAACTGTCCTGTCTCTACCTAACTCACTCAAAGTCCCTAATTATAGGATAAAAAATTAATTGCTTTCCAAAAGGTCAATGTTAAAGCATGTCATTTTTTTTTTCCTGGGGGCAGAATCCCATTTTCCTTTTTGTCCAGTTGGAAGTATTATATTATCAGATTTACTAATTGCTAAACTGCTATCCCTGAGGATATCAGAGAAAGAATACACAGCTATTAGTAGCTATGAGCTTTATCCAGAATAATAAGGCACCCTCTGACCTTTATGTTTTGGAATACTAAGTAAGGAAATTATCTATCAGAAAGAAGGATGATACTAAAGACTAACTTTTACTCCCTCACAAATTTGTAGAACTTAGCTCAAATTATTTTAAAATTGATATGTATTTTTGAGTAATTCTTTTATTTTTATTTTATTTTTATAATTATTTTTATTTTTCCCATTATAACTGGTTTACAGAGTTCTGTCATTTTTCTACTGTACAGCATTGTGACCCAGTTACACATATATGTGTAAATTCTTTTTTCTCACATTATCATGCTCCATCATAAGTGACTAGACATAGTTCCCAGTGCTACACAGCAGGATCTCATTGCTAATCCATTCCAAAGGCAATAGTCTACATCTATTAACCCCAAGCACCCCATCCATCCCACCCCCGGCAACCACAAGTCTCTTTTCCAAGTCCCTGATTTGCTTTTCCGTGGAAAGTTTCCTTTGTGCTGTATGTTAGATTCCAGATATAAGTGATATCATATGATATTTCTCTTTCTCTTTCTGACTGACTTCACTCAGTGTGAGAGTCTAGTTCATCCATGTTGCTGCAAATGGCATTCTTTAGTTCTTTTGTATGGCTGAGTAGTATTCCATTGTGTATATATAACACATCTTCCTAATCTGATCATCTGTCAGTAGACATAGAGTTAATCTTTTAATCTGGGGTAACAGAGTGGTTCCCAGGTACTAGATTCCTGTGCCAGCTTTCTCTGGGATCTTTGTCACAGGCCAACTAAAGGCAGAATAAATGATATTAACTCTGCAGGAATAAATGGTGCCAAGTTCCATGACATAGAGAGAACTCAAGCACAGGCTTTAAATTGCATCCTAAAATCAAGGCCAAATCAGCACGATTAGTTGCACATAAATTTGATTTGAAAAAAAGAACAGTTAAAGAAATCAGATAAGTAAAATATAATGCGCTTGATAGTTGACACCAGAAGTACAAAGTGAATGGGCGCATCAGTGTACATACATTCAGTATTTTCATCAATTTGCTGGTGCCCTTCTCCATCTGTAACTTTCATCAGTGAAATGGAGGTGCATCTTACAATTGATGATGTGCCAGATTTAAATATATTTTCTTTATTAGTGATGCATATAGTGACGTGCCTTATAATCATGACTGATTGATTAAAGTGCAGTTGATCAGAATGGATGATGAAATACTGTTACAGTGGGCCTTTTGTATCTGCTGATTTCTCATCCACAGAGTGAACCAACCTCCCATCGATTTTCAATTTTTGATTTTTTGATCTGCACTTGGCTAAATCTGCTGATGTAGAACCCATGGTATAGGGGCTAATTCTAGTACACCATTTTACATAAGGGACTTGAGAGTCTGTGGATTTTGCTATCAGCATGCCGGGGTGAGGAGGTGGCAGTCCCGGAACTAATCCCCTTGTGGATACTAAGGCGCCCCGGTGTTTGCTTGTAAATATATGCTAGTAGTATATGTTCATTGTCATATTTTCAACTCATGTCACAACTGACCATTTATTTTTATATTTGGCAGAATTTATGCATACTTTATAGTTTAAGAAAGAGAATGAGAAAGATCTGTAAGAGACACAGTTGATAGAGAGTTATAATGTGTCAAAACCTCAACAGCTAGCAACAGCGCAGAAAAGGCTTATAAACTCAGTAAAGACCTGCATTCTAGAGAAAGAAGTCCTTAGACAAATAGATATAGAAAGATGGAGGGTGATGGATGGAGGTGGAGAGCAGCAGAGAGAGAAGTACACAATATGCAGATATGTAAAAGCACCAATATAATTTTCTTCTATTTAAAGATGACAGGAGTATCTCTAAAGTTAGGCAGCAGGACTTCAAGGTTTTTTGTGTTTTTTTTTTTCTTACTTAGAACTTTCTCTTTAAAGTTTACATTGAGTGATAACATAATTAGTTGAGATGGAAAATGCCAAAGGAAACTGAAAAATCTAACACATGCCGCATATGAATGTCTTCTCAGTAAATTCTTGCGTGGAATCTTTTTTTCTGTCAAGCAGTGTATGTCAGGAAATTGTACCTAAAGAAAGAAGGCTATCAAACTGTGGCACCCAAAAAATCAAAATATGCTCAGTGGTGCTCAAGAATTGCAGAGGAAGGAAGAAAAGCTTTATGTTAAATAATAAAACTAATCCCTTAGAGCATGAGCACGTGCGTGTGTGCGCGCGCATGCACACACACACACGCACACAAGAACTAACCACAAAGAAACCTCTATTTTGCCTTTCCACCAACGTTCCTTACAAGGCAGTATATTATTTTACAAGTCACTAACTACCAAAAGTTACTTTCAGTAAAGTATGGCTGCAACTGACAAAGGTTTACCCCAGTGGACTCTTGATTGTTTGTATACATTCTTCCTGGGGGGAAAAAAAAAAAAAGCAAGATTTTAAAAATGTTTGTTTTTACATGTTGCAGAAAGCTCCAGAGTAAGTCAGAGGAATTGAGATAAGTGGAAAACAGCTTGTTCTTCTTGCCAACCACGTGAAATTAACACTGAGCATAAGCTTTCAAAAGGGACTTAAGGGTGCTGGTCATTAGGAAGACAGTGATGGTGTCCCCTGTCTATTATCCCTGATATTTCATAATTGGTTCTAATGCATGATACTCTCAAGGTACCATCCTCTACCCCATGGTGCATGTGGCTGGCAATTGCTTTGCTGGTCTTGATTTTTGTACCTTGGATCTGCTGCTTGCCTGCAGTTTATTCACCTTTTACTAACTCTTTTCCAAAAGAGTAGGATCACCCTGTAGGGATACATTGATTTGTGTGTGTGTGTCCGTGTGTGTATAGTTTTCCCCTAAATTCCGCCTTGGGAAAGTGAGCTGTTCCTAACAGATGTATCTCCCAGAATGTTTTAATGAAAAATGGGAGGAGAGGGGACTTATCCCCATTGGCTTCTTTACTCAAGTACCCTTTTTTGAAAGTGGAGCCTTTAACTTTATTTGCTGTTTCAGTTGTTTTATTTTAGCCAGTGAAATAAAGATTGGCCATACTAGAACATAAAACATTTTCTTTTGGTAATCAGTAGTTGCTAACCTATACAAAATTCTTAGTTTTTTTTTTTTTAATCAAAATGCTTTTCATTCATAGTACATTGGTGTATACATTCTCCTTTCCTCATATCCATCAATGAAATAATAACAAATAAGAACTTCTAAAATCCCTTAGACAGCTGGAAATTTTAAATTTCAAATCTGCTAACATCAACAGATATTAAATATTTAGCTATCAAATGTCATTAAATTTTGTAGTTTGATATTTTTATTGTAACAAAAAATTTAGTAAGAATATTAAACAAAAATGATGTAAAGTATGGCTAATTTTTATTAGAAATAAGTAAGTTCATACATACTTTTAACTTTTTTGAAAAATTCCTTTTTTTTTTTTTTGTCTTTTTAGGGATGCACCCATGGCATATGGAGGTTTCCCAGGCTAGGGATCAGAGCCTATGCCATAGCCACAGGAACGCGGGATCCGAGCCAGGTCTGTGACCTACTCAATAGCTCACAGAAACACCTGATCCTTAACCCACAGAGTGAGGCCAGGGATTGAACCCGCATCCTCATGGATACTGGTTGGGTTTGTTAACCACTGAGCCACGACAGGAACTCCTTGAAAAATTCATTTTAATGGCAATTATTAGCTAAGATTCTTAGTTAATTCAGATTTCTTGTGACATCACTTTCAACTTTCTAGGCTAATATAATAGAGCTAAGTTTACTTCCAGTCATCTCCTAGATCTTTTACTTGGCAGTTCTGGAAACCAAACTAGTTTTTAAATATAGTACCACCTCCACATTAGTCTCCTGGATTTGTATGAGTTAATGTGTCATTAGATCCATCTCTCAGGCTATACTTTTCCATTTCTGAAGAGCAATGTTCTTGGTCAGCACTGTATGATATAGACTGATGATAGAACTCTCTGATTGCAGTATATTGAATATAGTTCTTAATCGGCAAAGCCTGCTTTTGACAATTGAAAACATAAACATAAAAGATAGGATAATGATACACACAAATCAATTAAATTGATTGGTGCTTGCAGTGTTGATGCACCATTTGTTTTGTAGACAGTTACCTTAATCAGACAGTACAGGAGATACCTTTGGTCCCAGAGAACTTTTTCTTAAATCACTGCACCTCAAATACATTTTAGCTTTACATTCATTTTAATAGTCAGTGGTGATGCTTGGATTTAAAGAGTACTAACATTCAGTTGTAATTTTCTCAGTAATTTTAAAGTGCTTTGTGGATTTTGCTTTAACGGAGAGAAAAATATATCAGAGCCGTCACAATCTTTCATACCCCGATACTCTACTCCCCCTCCAATCCACAGATCTTTTATTAAATTCCACCATGCCTCTGTGGGAAATGTGAATAGTCATTGAAACTGGTTCTATGCCAGGATTTGAAAGCTGATACACTGAAAAATGTACCCAGTGTGTGTTAAATGAACACCAAACTCCCTGGCAATAAGAGAACTAATATGAGACTATGACACAGTCAAATTTAGAAATAGGATTAAAAATAGTCCCTGGGTTTTCTTTTCAAGGTCATTCACAGACACAGTTCTCATAGTCCTGTGGGATTCCACCCCAGTTAGATTCCATTTCACATGCAGGGTATTCTTTTCTATTTTCAGCCCATTATGACTTTTGAAGAAATACAAGACAGGAAACTCCTATTTATTAAGTATCTGCTACATTCCTAAGATTATGCATGATGCTTTCCTTTATATCTGATGATGATGACGATATTATTGGGTTATGTTTTTTAGGCACAAGTAGGCTGATTTCCATTCTTCCTTTTACTTTTTCCCATCAAATCTTGTCAGTTTTGCAAATGAAGAAATTGATGTTTAGAGATGCTCAATAACTTGTTGAAAGTGACTGCCACTTTTACTAAATGCAAACAGATTTGGAACTCAATTTCTTTGTTTCCAAAACCCAAATTCTCAAAAGAATCTCAATGCCAAAATTTGAGATTTTGTCTTGTCTCGTACTGTCTTGATGTTTTTGCATTAGTGAATTGCTCACGAAAATAATAGTACCCACATCAGGGAATTATTGTGAGAATACAATTAGTGAATGCATGTAAAGTTTTTATAACAGTAGTGCCTGGCACATGGAAAATATTTAAGAAACGATAGCTGTTGGCATTTTTGTTTGATAATAAAAAGGGAGTTCCAGCTGTGGCACAGTGGGAACTAAGAATCCAACTGCAGTGGCTCAGATGGCTGGGGGTTATAGGTTTTTCCCTAGCTCAGCACAGTTATGGTGAAGTTTTCAGCTGCAGCTCAGATTCAGTTCCTGGCCTGGGAACTTCTATATGCCATAGGTATGCCCATAAAAAAAAAAATCATTTAGGCTGTTGTATTCCAGAAGATAGCAATCTTTTCTTTATATGACTACTTTATTATTGCAACCCAATACATACAAAACACTAAAACAAACAAACAAAACAGAAAAACTATATAGCTATAGGCCTTCTTCTCTCATTCTATCTTCCCAATACTTTAAAATGGCAAAGTTTAAAATATTTATGTAAAGTATTATTTAACTTAATATTTCTGGGGCCTATGACCTATTTTGTAAAATCAGCATGTCAGAGATAAGGATATTTTAAAACCAACATGCACTAAAAGCTTTAATAGCTGATCCTCAACTACTGTTCCATTTTTAAAATGTTCATTATCCCAAAGAAAATGAGAAATGGAATATAAGGTATTGTGTGAAACTGTGTTAGTGTTCCCATCCCATGGCTAATGTTCAAAGATTCAAACATTGCTGTATTTTTGAAACATCCCCCAAAGCACTTTCTTTCATTTTCTTAATGGGCTGAGAAATTTTTTCCTATATTTGAGACTTCAGCTTGTTTCTCAATTTACTAGCAATATATTATCTATAACAGCTAGTCAACAGGCATTTTGGCATGATACCTCTCCTTAAAATGCCTGGGTTTTCAGCAGGGCCTTGATGAAACTATGTTAAAGTTGAGACCATTCTTGGTTTAAGATAGTAGTAACAGTATGTACTTGTTATTCCCTTCTCCAGACCTTTGTTTCCCAGTGAGGCAGATTGCTTGCCAAGAGCTAACCACTCTTGCTGAAGTGTTTTTGCAATTGACATCACTCAGTCTCTCAAAATAGTAGTTTTATCCAAGCTTACAATTAGAAGACTTTTAAAGTACAGTGAAACCATAGCAAGGAATCCCAGCAGGAGCTGGCTCTTAAGAAGGCTTCTTTTACTCTACTATACCAAAAAGGTGGCCTTTTATATTACTTTTTAGTCATGGTTGTGTTTCAAAGAGGTCAACACTTAAATGAGTTATTCAATCAATAATAGTTGCCTTTAAAACAGTTAGGTTGGTGCTGTAAGTACAGTGTGGAAATCATTAGTGCAGTTCACCAACTATTTCTGATCCTTGGCTACCTGGTGGGATTTTTTTTCCTGATTTCCTTTTTACTTGGCTTCCTTAGGTGAGTCCATGTGACTAGTTCTGGCCAAAAAAGTCATGAACAGAAGTAACATGAGCTACTTCTGAGCCAAAGCATTTAATTGACAGAGTGCGACCCTCATGAACTGTCTTTCCTGCTGTCACAGTGATTGGCAGCATTCCAGACAGTGGCTGCAACATCCATCTGTCTATTCTCTGAAAGACAATGAAGAGCAAAACCCTCAGTTGATCTGCACTAGATGTACAGAGTGAGCAAACACTCTGTGTAATTGTGTTAGCCACTGCGATAATAAACATTTGTTGAGCTAGCCACAGAGACATTTAGGATTGCTTGTTACCATAGCATAATCAGGCCTATCCTGAGGGATACACACAATAAGGATTGCAAAAGAAAAACTGTGGCCATTCAAAGAGTAAACTAGAAGAGGCAAATTTAGCAAGTTACTTGTATAGTCTTTAATGACGTACTTATGGCAACAGGTGGTCAAATTTATTTCATAGGAAGTTAGACTCTAAAATTGGAGCTGTGATTTCTGAAGTCAGTGCCTAATACTGAGTAGTCATAATGAAGCAATTGCTCACAATGAATTTTTGCAGTATCTTACACTTTATTTTAAATATATATGTGATTAAAACTAATAATGTGTATGTACATATATTTGCTTATAGTGAAGAAGTAGAGTAATTGTCTCATAAATCATTTATTATGTTCATTCAAAATAATAATACTTTAGATCATTTTTCATGATAGGATACACTGTAAAGATGTATTATATTCTCAAAGGGAAAAAATAAAACATAGCAAGTAGAGACAAATTGCTCCTCTATGCAGTATTCTGTTACACAGGGGCAGCAAACTATGGTTGCTCTCCTTGTTTGATCCTAAGTACTTCTCTTTAACGTCTTCATTTCCTGTAATAAGACAGTTGTGTATCATCATTCATCACATATCTAAATCTTGCATGTATTATTTTGTATTTTTTACTGTATGCTGCCTCTTAAGGGTGACTAATCACCTATATTAGGACTCACTGTGGAAAGCAGTGCTTAAAAAGTTTCTTAAATTCAGAGTTCATATCGTGGCTCAGCAAAAATGAATCTGACCAGAATCCATGAGGACATAGGTTCTATCCCTGGCCTTGCTCAGTGGGTTAAGGATCCAGCATTGCCCTGAGCTGTAGTGCAGGTGGCAGATGTGGCTCGGATCTCACATTGTTAAGCCAGCAGCTACAGTTGCCATTTGATCTGTAGCCTGGGAGCCTCCATATGCCAGTGGATGTGGCCCTAAATGACCAAAAAAAAAAAAAAAAAAAAAAAAAAAGTTTCTTTTTCTAGATGTCTTAACATTAAAGTTAAAGGAAATATCAGAGTTCGGCCTGGAAAACCTCTCCTATTTTAATGTATTTCAGTATTATTCTATCTCTCTCTCTCTCTTTTTTTTTTTTTTTTTTTTTTTTTTTAGTTTTCTCAGGTATAGTAGCATCAATAACTTTAGTCCATGCTATTATGATATCACTCTTAATCTCCCATTACTTTCATAATCCATCTTAGGTACTTCTCCAACACTGCTATCACACACTCAAAAAGTAAACAATGATAAAGTTTCAGAAACTGTAATTTATAATGATGTGTGATTACGTTATGTTCAGAATAAGTACTTTCCCTTAGAAATTGTTTTAAAATAATGTAATTGTTCTTTTTCATCCATGCAATAACATGCTATTTTGTCTACAAAATGGTGTATAATCAAATTTCCTGTATTGATGGATTTCCAAAATCCACACTTTGCACACGCTATGAAACAAACCATCTTTTGGTTGTTAAATGAAATCACTCTAACTCGGATGGCTCAAAATAAGACGTGTGAAGTTAATTGATTGAACAATTGGAATTTGAAGTAAAGCACTGAAATCTAGTTCTTTAATAGAAGGTTAGACAGTGATTTCTTTCAGAATATGTGTCTGATTAAAATTCTTCCATTACACTTCACAGATGGAAGAACAAACTATTTTTTGTTTTAAATGATAGCACTAGATTCAGAAACTGAGCCCCAAAGATTGGATGCAGATTTCAAAGGATAGTACACATTTGTACCCTATTGCAGGTTCTCAAAACTCCATACCACAAAGTGGGATGAAAATACCAATGACCATTTGCTGTTCATTCTTGTGTGACAAAACAGATTGGCAATAGCTAATATTTCTCCGTGTTGTCCCCGATGCAAATTTAAAAGCATATGTTAATTTCAACACAAAAGCTATGTTGAAACATTGACTCATTTCTACTTTGCTGCTCATTAAAAAAACAAACCATACATCTACTCACCTCTGTTGCTTTTGAATACACTTAAATAGTCCATGTATATAAGAAATGATACCTAATGTGTATTCAGTTATCAACTATCTAGGATTTAGGAAAGTTGAAGCAACATAGTTCAAATTCGTATACAATAAAAACTTTGTCATATGTTTTGAGTAGAATGAATTATCTTTTGTTTATATAGTATATGCCAAATACAACAAAAATTAGCAACTCGGAAAGATTAAGGGTAGTATCAGCCATGTATTATAAGATTATCATGGATGATCTACAAAATTGAGGACTTATGTACAAATATTCATAACTTTGTTTCACCTATTTTGAAATAATTTTCAGGTATCTTATAATAAAAGCATAGGTGTGGGAAATATAAAGCCATTTGTCCAAAATTAAAGTATAAAAATCAAATTGTAAAAATGAGGATGGGGGAAAGTAAGCAGAAGAAAACTTCTATCAACTAACCTCCACTTAATTCCTTACCCAAATAAAAAGCCTTGGATATGAATGAAAACATACAAAAAATTAACAAACAAAAAATATTTATGTGCATTTAGTTTAAAGAACATGTTTGTTTATATGTAATTCTTAATAATTCCCAAATTTTTCAGAAATTTTAGGTAACCAACCAATTAGATAGATACCAATTGAGGATAAGAGGGTAGCTAGTACATAAAAAATGGTGATAGAGAAAAATAACAGCAGATGGGTATAACCCTTTTTTCCAACCATAAGTAGATTTGCCATGTAACTGATAAAGCTTAAGCTTCAAGGTTCTGAGCTTACGAGTCCCTTCCATAGTCTTGCACTTAATTTTGTACTCATAATTTTGTTTTATTTTTTATTTTTTTGTGTCTTGTCTCTTTTTTTTTTTTTAGGGCCACACCCGCAGCATATGGAGGTTTCCAGGCCAGGAGTCGATTCGGAGCTACAGCTGCCAGCCTACACCGCAGCCACAGCAATTCTGGATCTGAGCCGTGTCTGCGACCTGCACCACAGCTCATGGCAAGGCCAGATCCTTAACCCACTGAGCAAGGTCAGGGATCGAGCCCACGTCCTCATGGATACTAGTCAGATTCGTTAACCACTGAACCACAATGGGAACTCCGTGTACTCATAATTTTAAAATTTCTTTTCTTGAACAGGGCTCCCAAGATTATATAGACCTGAGGGCCCATAAAGGTTGGATTGGTTCTTGACTCAAAGTTTCTTGTCAGTCAAAGGAAGATTTAGTTGATCATATAATGCTCAATGTTTAATAATAAGCAACTTGCCAGTTCATCAAGAATAATAAATATTTTTTCCAGTTGATATGCTCATAGAGAAACTTACTGTTAATATTTCATGTGAGGACACTGAAAAATATAATACAGTCCTTTGGCAATGATGTTACAGTATGGCAATATATCACAGAAAAATGCAACCTTATTCTGCCTACAGTGTTTCCTTATATTTTCAGGAGAGCACAAAAGGGCCCTGGAGTCAAGTTTGCTGGGAAAGTTTGTTATGGGATGGAGAGAGGAGAAGAATAATAGCAACCTCAAGGGGGAGGAGAAAGAATAAAATAGAAAGAAGATGAGCTAAAAGGACAAGCACATCATGTACAGAAAGGATATTATCCAGCCACGGTAGAGTAGAAAGATAAACCATCTCATGGAACTGGAAAATTCAACAACTTGTGTAGAATTTTCCATTGCCATCATGCATAAAATGAGAGCAGTAAAATCAAAGCATTATTAGTAATGAAGAAACTAGATTTTCAATGCAACTAAACGACAAGATGATATAAAGGTAATTGGTCATGAGAATGTTTAGCATAAGTAATGGGTTGTCTATTTTGAAAATTGCTTTACCATAATTAAATTACATAAGCCACTGTTTCATTGCAGCACATTCCAATATACCATACTTAAGAAAACAATAACTATTTCAAACATGGTATAGCTATTATTTCCCAACAAACATTCAAATCAGGATTTGTCCACTGCTATATTATTGGCACATTGAGGATGCCTAACATATACCAGATTCTCAGTAATTTAGGAAATTAAAAATTTATGCAATATACTTATGAAACTCTAGAAAATTAAAATATAATTTTAAGAAGGATGTAATATGATTATAAATATACTTACTGTACATACTAATTATTAAAAAGAACTCTGCAATAAACTATATATACATAGTAAAATTTACAACATTATAAATTGAGTATTTTCAAAGTATTAGCTAATTACAGTAGGCATAAATTGCACTCTATCACCAATAAACTGCTTGGGGAATCCTGAGAATGATGGGTGATTTCTATTATTTCTATCACTTAAAAAATCTATCCAGGGAAGTATATAATCTCTCTTCATTTTCTCATGCAGCAAATAGAAATACTTAGAATTGTTCACTAGACTCTAGAAAAGTACTAAAACTGGGAACAATTTTTATAGAATTAACAATTGTGGTATCTAATATTTAAGAGCTTCATCAAAGGCTTTAGTTGGGAGACTCTGGAGAAACCCTTCTTAATGATGTTAACTATTTTTCTTTGTACCTTTGTACTCCCAAAGAAGAGCCTTGAAGGGGAAAATAACTCAAAAAAAAAAAAAAAAAAGAACTAAAACTACTTCCTTAGAATTGTATTTAGAAAGAAGAAATATAACTGTCTTGGCAATAATTGGTGTTTATATATTTACTACGTGGTGGTGTGTATTTAACTATTCCCTGACAGTCAGTTTCATATCATCTGTTTTCTACTTGAGTCCATTTTCTAGTGCCAGCAACTTGAGACTCTGCCATAGATATTAAGGAATAATTAAAGTAGGGTTATTTAGATTGTTTTGAATGAAACAGTGTAGAAACTCTGAGACTTTTAGTAGGATGATTATTTCCTATTTAAGTTTTTATACAATAAGGATTTACTATTCCATCCCCCTTTTTTCCTTCAGGCTAGAGGCAACCTTTAGATGATATACCAAGAAAGGGAAAAAAATAAGGCATTATTTCTCATTGGTATGTCCCTTTTACTGATTAAAACAATATATCAATGTTTGGGTGGTAAAAATATTAATAAATTTTCACCTGAGTAGCCATTTGATCCTTTGGATTTAATTATGTCATTACTGAAATTGTAGTTTGCTAAAATGACTCCTATCACTTAATTTGTTATATTTTTATAATTTTGAGTTATAGAGTATGACGTTTATGTTATGTAAGTAAAATGTACCAACTATTGGCTATCTAATCATTAAAACTTTTGAATGCATGGAAATTGTAGTCCCCATTTTTTAAAGAAATATTACAGATGTTCAGAAACAAGAATATACAGCAATAGAGATTGATATAAAATATTTCTGGTTTAAAACAGAGAGAGAGAGAAAAGTGCATGGTTCTGTCCATTATTTGGGACAGAATTGTTGAGTCTTAGGGGTCAAGAATGGGCTCTTAAAGAGAATTATCAGCTAAAGTAAAGTGCTAGTTAGTTGCGAGGAAAACGGCCCAAAAACACAAGAGCAAGTGTAGACGGGGCAAGTAGCACACACATTAGAAATAATCTAGGGGCTTAAAGTAGGCACTTTTCTGAAGTAAATACAGAATTAATAAAAAAGATTGACATCTAATTGCAGGAAAGTCCTGGGCTAACAAATAGAGAGGGCTAAGAAAAGTAAGAAAATTAACTTTTAATCTGAAAGGGTTAAACCTGGCCATGATTACCTTAGAAATTGAAATGGAAATGTTCCTTTCTGGCTGTAATGAATCAGCTTTAAAGTCTGAAGCTGTTCAGGACCAAGGACAAAGGCAATTCAATACAGCCACATAGATTTTCTCATCCCACTTGTCTGAGAATCGTATATAATCTTATAGCTGGAAATGGCTTCAGAAATCATCCATCCTAACTCCTTTACAGATGAGAACACTCGGAGTTCCTGTTGTTGTGGTGCAGAGGAAATAAATCCAACTAGGAACCATGAGGTTGCTGGTTTGATCCCTGGCCTTGTTCAGTGGGTTAAGGATCCGGCGTAGCCATGAGCTGTGGTGTAGGTTGCAGACACAGCTCAGATCTGGGATTGCTGTGGCTCTGGCTTAGGCAGGCAGCAACAGCTCCGATTAGACCCCTAGCCTGGGGACCTCCATGTGCTGCGGATGTGGCCCTAAAAAAACAAAAAGACAAAAAAAAAAAAACAAAAAAAAAAACACTGAGGCATCCAGTTATTACTAACTTATCCAGCCACCCTCTTAGTAAGAAATAAAGTTCAGTTTAAAATCTAAGTTTGCTTATATCTGGTACACTGTTCTCTAGGATATACAAATATCTAAAAATCACGTGCACAGATTTCAAGGGGCTGTTTTTATATTAAAAAGGTAATTTGTATTTGACTTTTGTGTATGTATTTCTAGTGTGTGTTTGTGCGCACGTGTGTGTGTGTGCATATAGAGGTTAATAGTCTAAATGAACAGAAAGACTTTATTTAAATAGCTCAGATTATTTCAGAGTAAATGTACCCATCCTAATTTTGGTATATTTATTCGGAAATGGCCAGAAGGAAGCTGACCAAATTCAAAATATCTCCTTGGATCTTTTATTTTCCTTTGTTTAGTAATATTTTAAGTAATCACTGTTTTAATCTCTTTATTCTGCAATTTTCCTATCTAATATCTGAGAACTCTTCCATATTTGTTGTTTTTGGGGTTGGTCTGTGTTTTTATGCTATTGTTAATTTCAACTAGTTTGGTGTAACTAGTTTCACCAAATTTATTTGTTTTTTCTTCTTTTTATTTGAAAGTTTGGTCAAGAAGAAATAGAATTTATAAAAAGTAAACTATTATTGCAATAGGATAGAGCAAGTATCAATTAAGGGAAAAGTCATATTATTGATAGAGAATATTTTGTCTACTTTTAGACAGAGAGGTTAAGAGCAACTAGAGTAAAGGCTAAATTCAAGTTATGATATAAGATCCAGAGGCTTATTTTATGACCTGTATAGTCACTCAAATAATAAGATAAATTAGAAATTGAAAGATAAATCCTAATTTAGAGAAACAATGTGTTTTTTTTAAACAAAGAGACTTGCTCTCCATAGAGGATATTACAACCTCTTGATAGAGTGGAAAGATTATGAACTTTGGAGTCTGAGTGCAAATGTTGGCTTGACTCAGAATAAGTAATATTGGGAAAGTTTCTTAGCCTCCTCTCAGTCCCAGCTTCTCTCTTTGAAAAATAAGAATATGCTTTTGGATAGCATTAAATCACTCATGTAGACATGTTTGTCCTCTCTGATATGGACTTCTAAATAGCTGAAATGTAAATTTCTACTCTGTTTCCATTTCTCCTTCTAGAGCCATCTATCAACATTCAACCCAATCATTTAAAGTCTTTGGCCTTGATCCCATTTGCCATAAACTGGTGCAAGTTTCCAGAGATTTTATGAAGATACAGGATACAGATACCCTTGTGGATCAGCGGTAACGAATCCAACTACTTGCTATGAGAATGCAGGTTCAATCCCTGGCCTCACTCAGTGGGTTAAGGATCTGGTAGTGTTGCTGTGAGCTGTGGTGTAGGCCAGCAGCTGCAGCTTCCATTAGACCCCTAGCCTGGGAACTTCCATGTGCTGCAGGTGCGTCCCTAAAAGGCAAAAAAAAAAAAAAAAAAAAAAAAAGATATAGGATCCAGAGTTCCCTTTCACCAATTACCCAGCTTTATTTGTTGTAATAAACTCCAAGAGTCAGGTTATTAACTCTTATTGTAGATTTGGGATTCTCCAGGAAAGAGTCTGGTAGAATCTCAGATTTTAAATCTAATCTTGAACTAAATACTGGCCCCAAACTTCTGCTTATTTCTCTGTGTATCTCTAAATTACTCTTTTCATCTCCTGCTACTTCATCCTGCTTTGCTGTGAGGTTTTTGGATGGGAATTATCTATTGAAATTCACCTGGCTATTGACAAAGAAACTCTTCTTCATTTTTGCTGAGAGTATGCCGTTTCTGTCCTGGATTAAGCAGTTTATACATATCGAGCTACCACAATTTAACTTAATCTGTAGTGAAGGGACTCCATGTGGAGATCACACCCAGTTCACAGATGTATTTTTCCATAGATTACAGTAAAATTGAATAGACAATAACGTTAAAAACACCCTCTCTTTTCTTAATGCAGAGGGTCTGGGAAAAAAATCAAGCAAATAGCGTTAATAAGAAGATAAGATGATTTGGTTTTGGAGTTTGCTGTACTCCTTTTAAAATTTTGTTCAGATTTTAACAAGACCAGTTGACATTTGTGCTCAAGTTGTTTTGTCTGTTTGTGAGAGGGTATTCCTTACAAATGGGTATGGTTATATAAAGAGATGAGATATTTTCACGTTTCAACTTTAGAGTTAAATATTAGTTTACATTGTATTTTATAACTTCCTCAGGGAGAATTTATGTGTGCAAGTGTAATGGAGCTTGGCTCCCTAATGTAAAAAAACTTTTTTTCATTTTCTTGTGAAATGCATACATGGAACATATTTTCATTTATTAATTCCACCAGTAGTTTGTAATGGAAAGATACATACTTTAGCAAAGAAACAAGTTACTTTCTGAAATCTCTCTCTTTTTTGGGTGGGGGGTTAGACCCATAGCATATAGAAGTTCCTGGGCCATGGATTGAATCCCCATCGGCAGTGACCTGAGTCACCACAGTGACAATGCTAGGTCCTGAACCCACATGCCACAAGGAAACTCCTCTGAAATCTCTCTCTTTTTTTTTCTTTCTTTTTTTTTTTTTGTCTTTTTTGTCTTTTTAGGGCCGCACTCATGGCATATGGAGGTTCCCAGGCTAGGGGTCTAATCAGAGCTGTTGCTTCCAGCCTACGCCAGAGCCACAGCAGTGCCAGATCTGAGTGGCATCTGTGACCTACACCACAGCTCATGGCAACGCCGAATCCTTAACCTGCTGAGCGAGGCCAGGGATTGAACCCACAACCTCATGGTTCCTAGTCGGATTTGTTTTCGCTGCACCACAATGGGAACTCCTGAAATCTTAATTTAAATCTTAAATCGAATTCTTTTTTTTTTTTTTCTTTAAGGGCCACACCTGCAGCATACGGAAATTCCCAGGCTATGGGTTGAATCAGAGCTTCAGCTGGTGGTCTACACCACAGTCACAGCAACATGGGATCCGAGCCACATCTGCAACCCACACCCCAGCTCACAGCAACACCAGATCCTTAGCCCACTGAGTGAGGCTTAGATTGAACCCGCATCCTCATGGATGCTGGTCAGGTTCGTTACCGCTGAGCCATGATGGGAACTCCTAGAAGCTATTTCTTGACTTTGATCATTGTCTTCACATTTAGGAAAAACATATAGTGCCACAACATTCTCACACATATACATTAAATCCAAGGAAAACTTAAAACATCTACCATTTTAATCAAGGGGAAATAAAGGAAGCTGTTTAAAAATTGTGTACTCTAGCACAAAAAAGAGGAGAAGATTTAATTTTTGCTTCTGTGTGCCTTGCTCTCCTATCAGTTATTACCTTGAGACAATTTGGGACATAAATCTGTGTGATTTCTTTTGCTTGCAGATTTCTTACCTACATAATTTCATTAACATTTCCCTGTAGGTCTCAGTTCACTGCTTGAACTTGGCAACTGTAATTAATTATTGAAAAAGTTTTCCTTTTTTTTGGTCATGCCCAGGGCAAGTTAAAGTTCATGGGCCAGAGATCACACTCATGCCATAGCAGTGACCCAAGCCACTGCGGTGGCAATGCCAGATCATCCTTAACCTGCTGTGCCACAAGGAACTCTGAAAGCGTTTTGTTTTTGTTTTTGTTTTTTTTCCTCTTATAGTTAGTCAAAATCTGCTTTCTGGACTCTCTACTGATTGGTACTCCTAAAAGTCCATGGGTTCTAGGAATCAGTCAGACTGAGGTCACAACACATCATCTCTGGCAATATATGCACCCTACCTGATAGTTTTGAACCTTAGTGTCATTTTCTGTAAAACGGGAATAGCAGCATATGTATTGTGCCTGAGTATGGACTATAATAAGAATGTTCTACTTGCCAATTTATTCTGCCTTCTCCTTTTTTCCCCTTTCTCCAGAAGGATCTGATATCATCGAATAGACAAGATGGAAATGTTTAAAGCAATTAATGAACAATATCAGTATGTATGTAATTAAGCATTAAATCAATACTGTATCTAAATTTACATGTTGATTTGTGGTGTATAATCACTACTGTATCTAAATATATATGTTGATTTTTGGTATAGCATGCATAATATTGTAGAATTTAATTTAGACCTCAATATTTTTCAAAAACATTGTAATAATTTTCCCTTGTAATGCTTGCGTGTCCTTCTGTTTTCTCTCTTTCTGCTTATGGTCATCTCTGTTAACAATTTCTTCCACTTTCTCATGCCCAATCAGTTATCAAATCCTATTGATTCTATTCTTGTGTTGTTGCTCATTTGACCCCATATATATTTTTTTCTCTTCCTGCTCTAGTCCTGGCCCTCGTTAACTCTTGCCTGTACTATCACATTTCACTCCCAACTGGTCTCTTTGACTCAAGTTATTTCCTTTTTCAGTTCATTCAGTGGACTCCAAGTGGTCTAATATTCTCAAGTCAGAGCTGTGATCAAGAAACTGCCTTGCTCAAATACTTTCGATTTCATATTTCTTCAAAAATGAAGTCCAGGTACCTTCTCTAGGAAATTAAGGTGGTCTATGATCAAGCTTTGCCCTGTCTTACTCTTGTCTTACTCCTCATCACCCTGCTTCACAAACCCTAAGGCTTTGACAAATTTGATACTAGCTGCTTCCTTTTTACACTTTCCAACACCTGTCTTTGATCAATGCTTAACTTTAGCCTTGAATTATATTCCCTCTTTCTATAATTTTTACCATCTTTGAATGTTTACCCCAGATATGACCTGTATCTCTCTTTTATTTGTGCTCCTGCAGTCATTGTGGCCATTTTTGTCTTTTTAGGGCCGCATCCGTACCATATGGAGGTTCCCAGGCTAGGGGCATAATTAGAACTACAGCTGCCGGCCTACACCACAGCCACAGCAACACCAGATCCGAGCTGCGTCTGCAACCTACACCATAGCTCAGGGCAATGCTGGATCCTGAACCCATTGAGCAAGGCTAGGGATCAAACCCACAACATCCTGGTTCCTAGTTGAATTTGTTTCTGCTGTGCCATAATGAGAACTCCCATTGTGGCCACTTTAAAACACTTGTATTATTTTGCCCTGTTTACATCTGCATGATCTCAACTAGATTATAAACTTTCTGAAAATTGCCTTTACATCCAGCTCCTTAGCCAGTAGAGTTTTTAAACTTATAGATACAGAATATTTCTTTTGAAGATTTGAGAATTCATTGTGAGTTGGAACAGCAGAGTTTGTTTCATAAAAGAGGGCAGTCTTTGAATTTGATCAGAAGAGAATTTAAGGAAATACTTTTCATGACAAAAGTTTGTATAAGGCAATCACCAAGTAAAGATTTATATCGAGGGTAAAGTTGGAAATACTTTCCAGTAATTATAAAGGTGTCTCATTGCAGACATCTAAAAAAAAAAAGAGGAATTTTAAAAAGTATAGGATGGGAAAGTAGAAAGAACATCACGTCAGGAGTCATTAGACTAGTCAGTTTTACTTCTCATAGTTATGGGATTTTTACAGTCTTCTGTTGCCATTGTGTGAAATTAGCATAAGATTCAATGGTTTCTAGTCTCTTCTGGCTTTAAAATTCTCTGCCTATAAAGAAATAATGGACTACTCTATGTTTTTGAGCAATTAGTGGCTTATAAATTTTTTACATAAGGAAGATAGGAAAAAGATCAAAGATGATTAAAAAATCTTTATAAATATAAAATTTTAGCCACCTTATTATTTTATATATGTAAAAATAGTTAATTTATGTAGAGATCTGTAGTCACATAAAGTGTTACAGGTTGATGTGTGTAGATATCCACATATTGTCCATTTACCATTTACTATTTGAATGTTGAAAATCTGCAATATAGAACCATAATAGTCTGGAGGGGTAACAGCTGTTATACAGGCTCACACTCAAACCATCCCAGACAAATATGATTCTGTCTTTGATTTTAAATACCTCAAGGCAAATGGCAGTCTTTTCCTAGCTCAAATAGATCCAATTACCTCTAATGACCCTCTTTCAGTTTATTGTGTTTGTGATCCAGGTGTTTTTGCTGAAGCCTAGAGTAAAATCTTACATCCTTTTGTGAAAACTCCTGGACAAATGAATAAAAATTACTGAGACCTTTTCCCACAAAAAGTATTTTTTCATCTGAATATTTGAGCCCCTACTGTGTGAAAGACAGTGTGGAAGGCCTAACACAGGAGATAAAGATGAGTAAGACTGCCTTTGATCTCAGGGAGATTATATTTTGCTAAGATACAGCAAACATGTGAAATGGCCTGAGCTTCTGAAGGGCAGCTATGCAGTAAATGACTGTTGACAAATCAGATAAAGTAGAGGTTAAAATGTAATGTGTACCACCAGAGAGATACAAAAGCAATGGGAACTTGGTATCTTGGTTCCCAGAAAACTTGTCAGGAAAGTTGTATTTGGGCCTTGAAGTTAAGTTCTTAATATGATTAAATGTTGGAGTGTCAGTAGGGTTTTGGATGATAGAAAAGAAAATTCCCAGAAAAAAAATTTAAAAGGCAGGTTAGCCTAGAATAAAATTTGAAAAGAGGAAATGGCTTAATTTGGCTGTATTATAAGGGAACAGTGGAGAATGGTAAATGGCTTCAAAGTTCTTCATTCTGTGAGTACCTTGGGAGTCATCAAGTGTTTGCAAGTAGGGAATTAGTATGTAAGATCTTTGCTATTTTAGTCACACATTAATATGACTATAGTAATTTTTAAATAGAACATTCAATACTTAGAAATGCATGCACTGAAAATACAAACCAAAACAAAAAACTTTATGTATCAGCCTTTTTATTTCTCACTACTCTGAGCAATTCTCTGATATCAAGAATCAAATGGAGTGTTTATTGAATTTCTCATTCAGCCCTTGAAGGGGATGTTCAGGGAAGTAGCTGAATCTGGTCATGATTGTGGACTTCACATTCTAGCATATTATGAATTTTTATTAACATTAGATTTATTATTATTATAAAACAAAGCAGGCCTATAAGACATAATTTTAAAATAGAACCTCAGATAAATCATACTTTAAAAGTATTTTTCCTTAATACATAACAACCATGCTAGATTTCTTTTTTTTAATTTTAGGGCCGCACCCATGACATATGGAAGTTCCCAGGCTAGGGGTCACATTGGAGCTGCAGCTGCCAGCCTACCACACAGACACAGGAGTGCCATATCTGAACCATGTCTGCACCTATACCACAGCTCATGGCAACACCTGATCGCAAACCCACTGAGCAAGGCCAGGGATTAAACCTGCATCCTCATGGATACTAGGTGGATTCATTTTCACTGCACCACAATGGGAATGCCATGCTAGATTTCTTTTATTGACCACTTCTTGCCCTAAAATTATGCCAGAAAAAATATTATTTTGTTATTTATAAATGTCAAGAGGGAAAAATATTGAAATATGATTTTGTTATTTCTAATCATCAAGAGGGAAAAATGTTGAAATCAATATTTTTCAAACAATGTCATCATTAAATTAATTTTTCAAGTAATGCTGGATGTTATTATATTCATTTGGTTCTGGGAGATATAATGATATATATGCACCCATATGTTAACAATCCAATTACATGCTAAATGTGCATTTAGCCTAAATGCTTACTATAAACTGACATAAATTCTTACTAAATTTTTATCTTTAAATTCTTACTACAGTGGATCATTTCACCTTAGTGATCAGGGGTGTTATTCTCAATGTGTGCAAATCCCCAAAAATCAAATACCTGGGAATATACCTGACCAAGGAGGTAAAAGACTTATATGCTGAGAACTATAAAACATTAATCAAGGAAATTAAAGAAGGTAGAAAGAAATGAAAAGATATCCCATGCTCCTGGGTTGGAAGAAATAACATCATGAAAATGGCCATACTACTCAAAGCAATCTACAGATTCAATGCAATCCCTATCAAATTACTCATGACATTTTTCACAGAACTAGAACAAACAATCCAAAAACTTATGTGGAACCATAAAAGACCCAGCATTGGCAAAGGAATTCTGAGGAACAAAAACCAAGCAGGAGGCGCAACTATCCCAGACTTCAGGCAATATTACAAAGCCACAGTCATCAGGGTAGTGTGGTACTGGTACCAAAACAGACAGACCAATGGAACAGAATAGAGAACCCAAAAATAAACCCAGACACCTATGGTCAATTAATCTTTGACAAAGGAGGCAAGAACACAAAATGTGAAAAAGAAAGTCTTTTCAGCATGTATTGCTGGGAAAATTGGACAGCAGCATGCAAATCAATGACACTAGAACACACCCTCATACCATGCATGAAAATAAACTCAAAATGACTTAAAGACTTAAATATAAGACAAGACACCATCAAATTCCTGGAAGAGAACTTAGGCAAGACATTCTCTGACATCAACCTTACAAATGTCTTCTCAGGTCAGTCTCCCAAAGCAACAGAAATTAAAGCAAAAATAAACCAATGGGAACCAATCAAACTGACAAGCTTTTGCACAGCAAGGAAACCAAAAAGAAAACAAAAAGACAACTTACAGAATAGGAGAAAACAGTTTCAAATGATGCAACGGACAAGGGCTTAATCTCTAAAATATTTATACAACCCATCAAAATAGCCAACAACCCAGGGAAAAATGGACAAAAGACCTGAATAGACATTTCTCCAAGGAAGATGTTCAGATGGCCAACAAGCACATGAAAAAATGCTAAACATCACTGGTTATTAGAGAAATGCAAATCAAAACTACCATGAGATACCACCTCACACCAGTCAGAATGGCCGTCATTAATAAGTCCACAAATAACAAGTGCTGGAGGGGGTGTGGAGAAAAGGGAACCCTCCTGCACTGTTGGTGGGAATGTAAGCTGGTACAATCACTATGGAAAACAGTATGGAAGTACCTTAGAAAACTATACATAGAACTACCATATGACCCATCAACCCCACTCTTGGGCATATATCTGGACAAAACTTTCCTTGAAAGAGACACATGCACCCACATGTTCATTGCAGCACTATTCACGATAGCCAAGACATGGAAACAACCCAAATGTCCATTGACGGATGATTGGATTAGGAAGATGTGTATATATACACAATGGAGTACTACTACTCAGCCATAAAAAAGAACAAAATAATGCCATTTACAGCAACATGGATTGAACTAGAGACTCTCATACTGAGTGTAGTAAGGCAGAAAGAGAAAGATAAATAGCATATGATATCACTTATATCTGGAATTTAATATACAGCACAATGGAACCTTTCCATAGAAAAGCAAATCATGGACTTGGAAAAAAGACTTGTGGTTGCCAAGGGGGAGGAGAGGGGAGTGGGATGGATGGGGTGCTTGAAGTTAATAGATGCAGACTATTGCCTTTGGAATGGTTTAGCAATGAGATCTTTCTGTGTAGCACTGGGAACTATGTCTAGTCACTTATGATGGAACATGATAATGTGAGAAAAAATAATGTATACATGTATGTGTAACTGGGTCACCATGCTGTACAGTACAAAATTGACAGAACACTGTAAACGAGCTATAAGGGAAAAAATAAAAATCATAAAATAAAAAAATTTTAAAGTAATGAATATCTGTTGTAAGATACTGTAGAATATCTTCATTCTCCTTTTTATTGAATATACGCTCAAACCCTTTGTCAGGTAACATTCTATTATCTTCTAGGATAAGTGGAGTGTATTTTACCACCACAGTGATGTTGGGCTTGGACATGTGACCTGATTTAGCCAATGGAATATGAACAGCCATAACATGAGCAAAGGTTTTAAAGTACCAGTGTGGGTAAATGTCAGTTCTTGGGTTTCTGCTGTCCCCTGTAGAGGAATAAACCTTGAGTATTCTCTGATCCCAGAGGGATAAGACAAGTGGACCAGAGTTGAACCTGACCTTCTGGAGTCCAATTCGGCCTAAGTGAGCCCTGGGAAGCCCAGCTGAAATATGTGAATCTGCAGCCAACATATAGATCGATGAGTGTGAAAAAAAATGTTTTCGTAAGTCACTGAGACTTTGCGGTTGCTCCTTATTCAGCATAATTGTAGTTGTAATTGACTAATACATGTTTTACTTTATAATATTTTGATAGTTATATTTCCCAAATAATGGTAAGAAATAAATGGAGTGTTAAGACCATGAGATTTATTAATAATAATTATTAAATTTAATAAGTTAAATGTGAATTAAATGTCCCAATATAAATATGTTTCAGTAATGGTAATGAGATTTTGGTAACTAAAAATATGGTCTTCTCTGAAAACCATTTTTTGTCTTATGAGGCCCGAAAGAGAGTTCAAACCAAAAAGGGGATCAGGCTACACAATTTTTATATAGGAAAGCTCTAAATCATTTGACAGTTCTACTCCTCAGATTAACATATTATAAAATTTCCCTTCTTAAAACACAGCATTAGAAAAAATTGCATGTCTTTTTGAATCATTCATCAGCTATTTATTGTAATCTCTTTAAAAGTCAGTTCTTAGGGGCCATGGTGTAGGGCTTGAATTACCTTTGTTCTAATGGGGACTTGCTTAAAACAAGTGGCCAAAAAACGTAAATACGCACATAAGTTTTATAACTTTAAAACTATGCACAGATACTTGGGAGGAGAAAGTTCCAGTGTCATACGAGGATATGCTTATGAGTCATAGACCCAGTTGAATAAATACCTCAATTTTAATGGATGGCCTACACTATTCAAATAAGCTCATCTAAAAAGTTTCAGCATATATATATATATATATATATATATATATATATATGAAAAAATATATGAAGTTGTATAATTATAGAGTGAATATTTCCATTTCAGATGTCAGAAGCATCTTGTCAAAAGCCAAGAACTATGAGTAAGTGGATGAAAATACTTTGCTTCATAAACAAGTTGGCCTATTTTATTTGACCTACTTTTTAGAAAGGCAATTTCCTTTTAAAGCAATTGTTGAACAATTAAAATGTTATTTCACAACAATAAGGGAAGAAATAGGGATTTTAAGACCATTTTCTTTCAATGAGACTAAAACAATTTTCTGTACATTTATCTATCAGTGCATAAAACTCATCAAGTGTATGTTTTGTCATGCATTTCCAATTCAAATTTCTCAGTTTCAGAAGAAAATATTTTAAAAAATATATGTAATATGAAAGATTTTTGTTTGATAAGATTTCCACATTTAAGTTGAAGCATGATAGAGAGCTGATTTAATAAAGGCTATATTTAGTTAGTTGGTTAATTCTTGGATGGAAAAAAATAATTATAGCTAGTCATTTCACTTTTTAAGGTACATATAATTTTTTTTTATTTTGAATATCATCATTACTTTTTTTAGGATCATAATGAGCTAGGTAGCTTATCTTATTCCAATTAAGCACAAATATTTAATTTTGTAATTAGTTACCCATATTTTTTTTTTAAAAGTAAAGCTTTCAGCCCCTAAAACAACATAATTAGGGATAATAAAGATAAACTCAGCTAATGAACATAGCATTGAAAATGGAATTCTGAAAAATTAAATGAACTCTTGCTTTGCATGTCAGTGAAAACCTTTTGTTATTTTCTGGCAGGTATCTGGATAGACAGAAGCTTTCCCATGTATTGACAGAATTGTGCAAAGCCCAATTAGTTCTTCAGCTTTACCAACGTCTGTTCTTTCCTGAGAAGTAATTTCAAACTATTCCTAAGCAAGCAGAAAGTTATTCACATTATAAAAAGTTCATGAATACTTTAGCTTAGTTTTATTTTTGGCTTTTTAAAGACAGGCAAAGAATATCACAAACAACGGCTTTAGACAAAATATACAGTACATTAGGCCTGGTGCTTCAACCACATTAAAAAGATCAATAGCCAAGGTAATGGAGAGGAACTGCATGTACAGAAGGGGAAAGCAGATGAGAAATAAAATATTAGAAATGTATGAACATGTGTACATTTCAGATTGCTTGCCAATTTAGCATTTAATTTATATAATACCTATATACCTACATTGTGCTGTATTCTTTCAAGTTTAATAGTCATCTCCTCAACCATGGTGTAAACTTGAAACAGCCTTTGTGTTTTATAGTCCCTCTGTATTTATTAACACAGAACCAAGCCTAGTGCTCAAGACCCAATAAATAATTATTGATAAATTGAGATCATAATTCAAATAAGATAGGACTCTGTGATGTTAGAATGTTCATTGCAAACAACACAGCCATTAGGGATTCAAATACAGGTTTTTGTTACCTCAAAATTGTTTATTTCTAATTTTAAGGTTGCATTAACTGCTACTGACTGCAGTTTCTAAGACAATTTTCACTGTAGTTAAAAACTTCTTGCTCATTTAAGTGCATTTATTTGTGTACTTCTCTTTATTGTCTTTTCTTCTTCCTTTGGTTTTGTGCAAAAAGACACATTATATGCTCTTTAAGAACTGCTTTCTTCACTTTCAGGCACACATTAAAATCCTAAAGTGTGAAGACCACCCTCTTTTGACAATTATTTTATCTTCACTCCCCAACTAAAGTTTGGGAAGAAAGAATTAATTGAAGTTCAATAAAGAAGTATGGGAATCCCAGCCTTCAATCCCCCTGATGCTGCATAGGAAGAGAGGTCGGTCAAAGAAATCAAAATGGCACACAGTTTTTCATTACATGTTTCAGTGTTAGGGGAGAGAAGCGATACGGAAGGTATATCCTCTCCCAGAAGCAAAGTTCCAAACAGTGATATGATTATGGAAGGACTAACTTGTTTTCTGTGGACCACATTGTATTTGTAGGAAAATTCTTAGATGACGTCACACTGACTTTTAGTTCTGTGTATTTAGTGTTATACCTTTGTTTTAGACATAGGTAATTGAATCTGTCTGTAGCTCAGTTTATGTCAGATTACTTCTCTGGAGTTGAATGGATATTGGAACCCAGCTCTTCTCCATTTGTGGCCTATGGTGGGAGCTGTAATGCCGTTTTGAGTGAAGAGCATGGCTTAAGCTATGCTTTCTAAGTTATGAATAATTTTTACACAATCTTGTGATAAGGAGTATGATCTTAACAAAAAGAGTAGTGATCATTACTAAACAAAATACCTGAGAGTGTTACTGGAGAAGGGTACCTGGTGATTGTGTTGTAGGTTATATATGCTTCTAATTCAGGGAGATTGCTTTAAGAAAACTAATAGTCCCTGGACAAAGATTTTCTGTGTCACTAATCATTGAAAATCTGCCAAGATTTCAATGTATAGTAAGCAGCATATTAACTAACATTCTTATTTATATGTGAATTTCACATGGCTTGTCTTTTGGCTCATTGGACATAGGTAAGTGAAATGTGAGCATAGTTAGCAGTAGGGAGCTTTCCAGGCTTTCTGTCTTTAAGCTCAATGAATCACTCTAACATCCAAACTGGTATTGCACTATTTATACTGTCTAATCAGGAATATAATTTTGCAACATTGAGTTTGCAGCACAACCATAGCATTGCAATTTTGCACACATTTTGTTAATGTGCTTTGTAGCCCATTAAAGGCTCATCTTTGTGGCCCAGTGCCATATGCTACCAGTCTAGAGTATACCTCTTAAGCAAGAGGAAATAAAAAGGAGTAAAATTATAATGTGCTCTGTGCTATTGGTTACCTATTAACAATCAACCCCCCTTCTTTCCTAATCAAACTAATTTTGTTCAAGTTCAGGGAAAATGTGCTCAGGGAAGATGAGCCCCACTCCCAGCTAAGTGTAGAAAGCATGAAGGACATAGGTCATTATCTCATTACCCTTTCACCAGGGATTCATTTGGAGTTTGTATGGATCTCAGTTCTGACCAATAGGACCTGAAAGAAAGTCTATTGCAAGTTTTCTGCGAAAGGTTTCTTCCTGATAAAAGAAATATACATGAGGAGAAAAGCACCTCAATTCCCTTTCCTTTCCAGCCTTTGGATGTTGTTATAAGGTTTTAATGGATAGGGTTGCTGCTGCCTAGAGGCGAGGGATGAGGGAGATTGATGACACGCAGAGCATGGAAAATCCGAAGGTTAGAAAGAGCTTAGGTACTTTAAGGCATTGTTAAGCTGCTGAGTCAATTCTTAGATCTGCTTCTCTCTGGACTTCTTGCTGAATGTCATAATAAGTGTCCTTATTGTTTAAGCCGCATTTAGCAGGGTCTTCTGTTACTTACAGACAAAAGCATTCCAATAGATAAAAGAACTTAGTTAAAAGAATGCAGTTTGTACCAGTGTGGTTGTTTCTCTCACAGGCAAAGACAAGGCAAAGAAAAGAAGGGCATTACTGGTTTACTAATGAGCTTTTTGTAGATCTGGCAGTTTATAGATTGAAATGCATTTCCCCCATAGAAACATTATAAATGGTGTCCAGTTCCCAAGGTAAGCCCATAAGGCCCATTTAATCCAATAATGCCACAAAATCTGTACAGTCTAGTAGAATTGAATAACCTTGAAAAACAATGTTTCCTTTGGGACAAAAATGAATTCAGGAAAGAAAAAATGAAATTCAGAGATTCAGCTTGGCAAAACAGAAAAATCATCACCTCAATGGTAATAAAAACTGAGGACTTTCCTTCCCTTAAGAACTGGGCCGTGGGAATTATTATTAACCCATATCCTAAAAGGCAATGGGAATACCTGCTGCCTGGGAGTCAGCCTGAGAGAGGTTGAAGGCTACCCAGTGATACAGGAGGAAGATAGAAGCTTGCAAGGGGAGAGTTAAATGTTTTCTTTCCCCTCTACCCTATTGTTTTAGGAATTTACCTGCCTATTTCTATTTGTATACCACTACCTACTATTTCTAATAAAACATTATCTTTTCTTTTCCCTGAAGCATTCACAACTTGTGCCACACTGAGGCAGACCCAACTGTGTTATGTAAATGAAAAAATAGCTGTTGAGGGTGGTATTTAACTTGGAGTGAAGTGGCATGACACTCTATTGGTATTAATTTAATCTGTGCTTTGTTCTCACCAGTAAAGTTGGAAGATGTGAGAAGTCTTATTGATCATTTCTCCCTAAAACTTGAGAACGTTGCCAGATTTTGTGTTTCAGCTTCTGAATTTCTTGCCTTATGGAGTTCTCGACTATATTTATGAGCAGAGCCAAGTGCTGAGGTGGTTAGGACCCCAAAAGGCAACTCCCATTCCCACTCTACTCTTTGTTGGTTTATTTTCTCTTTAAGCCTCAGGGAAAAGGCAGACAAGCTGGGGAGGAGAAAGAATTTTCAGGATTTTTCTTGGAAGCTTCAGGAGTAAATGATGATATGGGAGGCTTTTGCTGAATGACAGAAATTGCAGGCCTGTTACCACCCTGAATACTTGAGACCTCTGATGGCATGATACTGGGATGTTGGAGGAGGAGACTAAATTAATTCTTGTGATAGGAAATAAAAATTCCCTAAAATGATTACAGTTAACCCTTGATCAACATAGGGATTGGGGTGCACAATAAAAAATCTGAGCATAACTTACAGTTGGCCTTCTCTATCCAGGTTTGTATCAGCAGTCTGCATTAGAGACTCAACCACTGAGCACATAGTACTATACTACTTACTACTGACAAAATATCCTCATGTAAGTGGACACACACACAGTACAAACATGTGGTTCAACGGTCAACTGTATAATGAAACTATGTATAGCTGACCACATATAAGTTACATATAAAGGGTATATATCAGAAATGTCTCTGAGGACTTCTCTGCTTTTTTCCAGTTAATCACTGAGTCCCTGCAAGTATGCACATGACTTCTATTACACTTCACTGAAAATATCTTTTATGTATAACCCAGTATCATGTGGGTTCCTTATGAACATCACTCCTTTGGGGATTACTAGAGATTTTCAACTGATATAACCACAAGAAGTAAAAGTTGGGCATTAGGTAAATGGTTCCTCCTTTCCAATTTCAATTTTCTTTTTCTTTACTTAGACCTTCACTTCTAGCCCCTGTGTTTTAGTCCATTCAGGATGCAATGACCAAAATACCATAGACTGTATGGCTTACAAACAGAAATTTCTCTCTCATAGTTTTGGAGGCTGGAAGTGTGGGATTAGGGTGGCAGGATGGTCAAGTTCTGGTGAGAGCCTTCTTCTGGGTTGCAGGCTGCCAACTTATCCTTGTGTCCTGTCCTTGAGCAGAAGAAGCAAGCTCTCCCATGACTCTTATAAGGGCACTGATCCCATGCATGTGGTTGCCGCACTTATGACCTCACTCAATCCTAATTACTTTACAAAGGCTAATTTCCTAATCTACTACCACATTGTAGAATAGGATTTTAACATGTGAACTATGTTAAATTTATACTGTTTATAACACCCCCGTAATTCCAGGGGGTATGTATCATCTGCCACTAAAGAAAGAAACATGAATTAATTAGTTCCTTAGTGTTTTGACAGCTGATGAAAACAAGTACTCTATTACATCGTATAGAATTAAAACCTCAATAAATACATTTTCATTAAATACATGGGAAAATATTAGATTGAGAGAAGTTTCCTAGTGAGGCTTCTCCAGAATCCCAGTTTCCTTATAGGAAACATAGTTGGATTCCTTGCTGGGATCAAGGCTCATCTTCCTGTCCAAGGTAGTGCCTGCAAGGACAGGAAAGTCCTCGGCAGGGGTTTACCAAGTATAACAGTGTAATAGTTTTCTATTACTGCGTAGCAGCTAACTTCAAACTTAGCTGGTTAAAACAACATGTTTCTCATCTCACAGTTTCTATAGGTCAGGAGTCGGGGTGAGGTTTACTGGCCCTCTGCTTAGGGTTTTCATACAGCTGCTATCAAGTTGTCCACTGGTCTGAATTCTCATTTGGGAAAGAATCCACTTTGAAGCTCATTTAGCTTGTTGGCAGAATTAATTTTCTTATGGCTGTAAAACTGAGGCTGGCTTTGCTAGCTGTCATTGGGAGGCCACCCTTAGGCCCTTGGAGATACTTGCAATCCCTAGGGGCCACCCTCAATTCCTTGTCACATAGACTTCCTCAACATGCCTACTTAAGGCATCAAGCAGCAAGAAGATGCTCTCTTCAGTCTGGTAAAACAGAATCATGTGTAAAGTAATGTAACATAATCACGAGAGTTACCTTTTGCCATATTCTTTTTTTTTTGGCCATACTCTTGGCATGTGGAATTTTCTGGGCCAGGGATCGAAACCATGCCACAGCAGAGATCTAAGCCACTGCAGTGACAGTGTTGGATCCCTAAACCACTGCACCACAAGGAAACTTCCACCTTTACCATATTCTATTGGTTAGAATATGATACACATATTCTAACACACGCACAGGACAAGTTACATAATCACTATGTCATTAGCATCATCGTGTCCCATCATATTTCAATAATATAATCCCGAGCAGTTGGTACACAAATACTAACTAGACAGACGATACTGGTCATGCAAGGTTTTGTCATGGCCCATGAGTCAGCTCTGCTTCTGAAATCCAGGTGGAAAGAGGGAATACCAGAAGGGTCCAATCAGTTCACTGCATTTCTACCGCCATAGAGTTACTATTGAATGCTCTGGATTCTTTAGTGAAAGGCTTATTCGACGGCTAAAATCTTTATGCAAACTATGCTAGTGATTGCTATTTAAGCTTCAAGTTTGTAGCTCTCTGTCACTCTTTCTAGAGTCATAGACCAGGGCAACTGCAGCCTTCTTCTTTAAGAAATCCCACTGAGCCCAGGTCAATCATAATAGTCTCTCTCTTTCCCCTCACAGCGAATTCCCCTTAGAGTCTCTGACATGTCAGCAGAATTTAGTCAGGGCCACTTCTCTCCAAAAGGCAGTTTTCCTTAATTTCCAATCTCAGGGCAAAGTGGTTGAGATTTTTGCCTCATTCATTCACCAAGGGTTCCACATGTAAATTGGTGCACCCACTTCTGAGACTGATTCCTGAGAGTTAGGAGCAGCCCTGCTAAATCTAACAGAAGATTTTTTTCAGTGAGGAATGACTTTATGCCTTACATTTGCATAACTGCACAGAGTAGACAAGAATGGCTTTATGATGACTTTTTTACCTCTTCCTAAACAGAGAAGCAGCTGGTACTCTGCTCTGTAAAACAAATTAAAGCCCTGCCTCACCAGGCATTTCAGGCACCCCATTATACTGGTATTTTATTACACATGTCTTCAAAGCAGTCTGTAAGTACTGAGTCTTTATCACTTGAGGACTATGGGAAGTTTTGCTGTTATCCATTTTGCTCTGCCAAATGCTGTCTGGAACTGTGTGATTCTTCAGTTCTCTGTCATGCCATCCCTGGAATTTTTGTCTACTTTCTTTATGCATGTTATAGCTATAAGAGTAGTGTTTTAAGGTCTCTTTATTAGGAAAAGTATAACCAAAAGGAGCTGCCCCAGAAACAAGGAGGCCATGGCATTTCCTATTTAGCATGTTAATCATTTCAGGTGTTGTTTACCTTTTTCACATAATCCTGATATCACATATGTTACTCAAGCACATGGGACTTCTGAGGTTTTTCTAGAGCCTTTAACAGTGAACAAGTACAAGGACGTAGGAAGTAGAGGTTAGGTAAGGAATTTTTCTTTCTTTGCTACTTATACTTTGCTTTCTCTTTACCCCTTCCCTGGAAAACCCATTGAGACCCCAATTTTAGAACAATTTTTCTCTATCTGAATCTGTCTATGGGATATATGAATGTTAATGATAATTTCTGAGTACTGAAGTTAGATGAGTTTACATTTCAGGACAATCCTGACTGATACCTCCTTGGACATTTACAGCAGAGGGAAAGATGTAGTACCTTAAGGTGAAATTAAAAAAAAAAAAAAAGGATAGGAAAGCGGGACAAGTGTCTTGAGTTTCGAACATTATCCCTTTCCAAATGAGAACCATGCCACAAACAGAGGAAAATTCCTGTAGGCACTGCTCGTCACAGGTAGGATAGCTATTATGGTATAGCCATTTATATATAAGGCATGTGCAGGCACATTCTCTTTCTCTCTCTCTCTCTCACACACACACACACACACACACACACACACCCCTGAGACTGCCTAGGTATTATTTTGGCTGACACAGCTATCGCAACTCGTAATGATCAGGGTTTTTAGTTACAGATGACAGAACTCTAGCTAATGAAAGCAGAAAGTGATTTATTAAAAGATAATGGTACCTCCTAAATCATTGGGAGGGCTGAAAAAAAGAGGCTCAATGCTGAATGCTATGACAACTCCCAAAACCAGACCATAGAAACGAAGTATTCGGACAGCTGTTGCCTCTTCTATAATCAGAAATTTGCTAACTCAGGAAGCTGCTCTTATAACTACTTGCTCCAGAATAGCCACCTGTGCCAGGAACCATATCAGTAATATAGCAGATCAGTGATATGAATCTTATACTGACTGTTTTTTCATGTAACTAAGTTCTAAGTTAGGAACTTATGCCAGTATGCCTGGATGGGTAAACCTAAATCATATCTTGAAGCTTCATCACAAGGGAATCTGGGAAATACTGCTTTTTTCTTATTCTCTCAGCATCCGCATACTAGGAATTAGAATAAGTGTTAATCAAGACACCACTGTGTTCTGACACTCTATTGAACTTAGTAGACTACCAAAGGAATCTTATTCAAAATGGGGGAATGAATGACAGAATTTAAGTAAAAAGACAGTTAAATAAAACCCAAGCAACCAACCAAACAAACAAACAAAAAAACCAAAAACAAAACAAAAACAAAAACAAAAACAAAGCAGACTCTAAAATGACCTCTCAGTAGCCATATCCTTGTTTATATACACTTCTCCCATATTTAATCATGGCTGGTCAGTAAGACCAAGAGAATACATTATGCTACTTCTGAGGCTATGTTATAAAAACATTGTAGTTTCTGTCTTGATCTCTTGGGACTTCTTGTTCTGGAGAAGAACAACCTCCATGTGGTAAGACACAAAAACAGTTCTCTGGAGAAATTCTCCTGGAGAGAAACCAACTTATTCACATGAACTTGCTAGTCATCATGGAGATGGAGCACCAGCCTCAGTCAGACCGTCAGAAAACTATAGAAAGAACTGACATCTGACTGCAAATTCAAGGTCTTGAACCAAAATATACAACCTAGTTTTTTTCTGAAGTCCTGGCAGAAATGGTGAGATAAATACATGATTGTTGATATATATTATTGATAGCTTAAACCACAATATTTTGAGATGATTTGTTACCTAGCTACAGATAAGTAATACAAGCCTCTTACATAGTGAGGTCAGGAAAGCCTCTCTAAAGAGATGTTACTTGATATAACCTGAATGCAATTTAATTAGTTATTCAAAAAGTAACTAGCTCTTTGATAACTAGGAAATTAAGTGTTCTAGGAAGAAGCAGTAAAAGGTAATAGCCCTAAAGTGGGAAAGAACTTGACTTTTCAAGGGACAGAGTAAGACAAGTATGTGCTTAGCATCATGTGGAGGGTTGGAGGAGGATGGAATGGGAAGAGGTAAGTAGGATCCAGCTTCTTTAAAATATTGTGGGTCATAGTAGGGATCTGGATTTTTTTCTAAGTGCAATAGGAGTTATTAAAAGGTCTTAATCATTTTAGTGATGTGAGGTAATAAGAGGAGATAAAGGAGTTGAGTCTTCCTGATATACTTAATCAAGAAGTCCTGCTGTGACAGAGGAGCAGATAGAGGGTCATGTGAGATTTTTTCCTCTTTTTTAAAATGGGTACAATGAAGGCCTGTTTTTATGCTGATGGAAATGGTCTTAGAGTGAGTGAGAAATTAATGGTGCAGAAGAGCAAAGTGATAATTGCAGGACAATTGCCTTTAAATAGACATGAGGGATGAATTGGGATGACAACAAGAGAGGCAGTTCCTCAGTAGGAGCAAAGATAGAAAAGAGGCCAAATCCACAGGGATGTTGGCAGTTAGACTGGTAAAACTGTAAAAATGAGGTGATTTTGTTTGATTGCATCTATTTTCTCAATAAAATGTTCGGTTTGATTATAACTTTAAAGTGGAGATATATGAAGTTTGAAGAAAGATGAAATAGATATTTGTGTTGCATGTCTGAATAAATGGCACACTCAGTTGGAATTTCTGTTTCTTTCCACTTCCAGGGAAAACAACAACAAAAACAAGAAAGAGTAAAGCAAGTTGGTATATTTAGCCCAAAAAAGCATGGCTGGTGGTGAGGGAGGATAAAAGGGAAAGAGAAAACTGAAAGAGAAGCTGATCTTATTTTATTCCCCCTAGAATTCTAGAATTTTTTATTTAAAGGGAAGCTTAGATGAGTAAATTTAGACAAAGGCATAGCCTTTGCAAATTTCCTTTGTCCTTTCTGTTCTTTTTGTTTGGTTATCCCAGGTATTTATATTTATAAAATGAATTGATAATTTCTGTTTTTATCACCAGTGGAACCAATATGGTCATAACTAAAAACTTGGAACTTTTGCTCTGACAATAGCACCAATGATTATTTGGCGAGATATATTCATTCACCAAAATTGCCTAAATGGCTACATTGTTCATTGAAGTTTTCCAGGTGTAGGTAGTAGGAAATAACAGTGAGTGAATAAGACAGGGAAGCTCTCAGCCCTCCTGGGTCCTTTACCGTGGAGATGATCCATACACTATCATGTACTCTGGCCTTCATCTCCCACGTAGATAATCAGGCATATTTTCAATCTTGCAGCTACATAAAACATGTCTCTAATTTGCACCTAGAGACAGTATAGTTTAGTGTTCACAGGGTGGTCTCTGAGCCTAACAAGACTGAATTCCTTTAACTATCTGTGCTTTGTCTTCTCATCTGTACAGTGCGAACGATAGAACACATCTCATTCATTTCTTGAAATAATTAAATGAACTTTTACACATAAAATGCTTAGTGTAGAATCTATCACATGTGTTATATAAATGGTTCTTATTAATTAATATGACTATCTTCATATAAATTGGAAAGAGTTGGGCTTAGATACATTTTGATCTTGGTTTAAACTAGACATAATTTAGAAACTAAATGATCTTACATTACCCCTCCCACTCACACAATTGCATAGGGACATCAAAAACAAGTGTTTGTGTATATATGTGTATATATATTTGCACATTTCACTGCTCCTGTGGAAATATATGTTTATTATGATAATCAGACACTGGTTATGATATTGCTTTTATCCTAACGAGGTTTATCTTCATATTACAATTTTAGAACTCTATTTTATAAATTAATACTAAAATTTGAGTTAGTGCTATAACTAAAAATGTCAAATCAAAATCAAACAACTGCCACAACCAACCAATGAATGATTTAATGTATGCATATATTATTCTACAAAAGCAACTAACATGAACACCAGGAAGTCTCCCCATTAACACTATCCTTCCAAGTATAATAAATGCTTCAATCATATTTATACATTTACAATCCCTGCCCATGATGAACAGGTATAAATTGTTTCCATTTAAGCCTGTACAGATCAATTATTTAGTTTTTTTGAAGGTTTCTTTTAAATACAATTACCTTGAGGAAGAAAGATGAGTTTATGAAAGCTTCTAAGGAATTTATGCAAAGAAAAAAAAAAAAAACAGTGCCCGAGTTGCTTTTCATTTTTAGAGGGCTTATTTTTTTTCTATGTTTAAAGACTGCATTATGCAGTCATTCATTCTGTAAATTAAACCTTTTGATTCCTAGTAGCATTATGCAAAGCTAGCTTATTGTACCTATTTGCAAATACACTATATTAGTGAATGCTTTCTTTTTCTTTGCCCAAATTGCCAAAATGTGTCACAACATACAAAGAATATCTCAAATGTTACCAAAATAGGAAGTTTTGTGTATGCTATGATAAGTGCAATATATGGTATAGTCAGCCACTCCAGGTGCCTAAAGAGAGGTGGAGCCATGAGATTAAAAAAGAAAAAAAAAAAATGAAAGCACTCTGAAAATGGAAAAGCACCTAGGGGCACTTCCTCATTGAAGCACAACTACTGAACATGAAGAAAGTTTCATGAAACTAGACTTTGTGGGATTTTTCCCAATCCTACCCTTTTCTGGCTCTGCAAGTAAAACTGTCTGCACTTCAAATTTCCTCAGATCCTGTAAGATGGGTAAGAGATTCAATGGGACAGATTTTCAGAAACAGAACAGAGGAAGTGGGGTAAAGTTGAGTTACCTAGATATTCCAGACTATTTTGTCATTATATTTTAAACTATAATGACAAATTAGAGTTATGACATATTAACTCTTCCTACTGTGTCCACTTTATTCTATTAATTGTATTGAAATAATTGTATTAATGTGGGACAGCACACAATCCCAATGATAGGACAGAACCAGAGGAAGAGATGGAATTTACATAGCTACAATGTTTTTGCACCTCCTTATCTAGTCTTTAACCACCATCTTTATTAAATAGAAAATTTAAAGTTTATTTATTTTTTTTTTTTAGGGCCTCACCTGCAGCATATGGAAGTTCCCAGGCTAGGTGTCAAATCAGAGCTGCAACTGCCAGTATATGCCACAGCCACAGCAATGCAGGATCCAGCAATGTCTGCGACCACAACTCAGGGCAACACCAATCCTTAACCTACTGAGTGAGGCCGGAGAATGAACCCACATCTTCATGGATACTTGTCGAGTTTGCTAAGACTGAACCACAATGGGAACCCTGAAAATTTAAATTTTTAAAAAAAGAACTTGAGTTCCCGTCATGGCGCAGTGGTTAATGAATCCGACTAGGAACCATGAGGTTGCTGGTTCGGTCCCTGCCCTTGCTCAGTGGGTTAACGATCTGGCGTTGCCATGACCTGTGGTGTAGGTCGCAGACCCGGCTCGGATCCTGCGTTGCTGTGGCTCTGGCATAGGCCGGTGACTCCAGCTCCGATTCAACCCCTAGCCTGGGAACTTCCATATGCCGCGGGGGCGGCCCAAGAAATGGCAAAAAGACAAAAAAAAAAAAAAAAAAAAGAATATACCAGAGTATCACTGTTAATAAAGACTATCATTTAAAAAAAAAAAAAAAAAAAGAACTTGAAAAGGCCTTAATTCTAGTTGTTCATAAGGAGTGGAGGTCTGCAAGGGGCCAAGGGACCAGTGAGGGGCAGAAACATGGTACTGAGTGTGGAAAGGAATGGAATGCTCTTTCCTCTAAGAATTTAAGGAGAAAATTTAGGATTTAGGTTGTGTTATTCCTTCTAAAGCATTCTCCATTTGAAGGTAGTCAGTATCCTCTCATATACACACATATTGTACAGACACAGAAAATATCTATGAGAAAAAGCTTTAGAAGCTTTATCAGCTATTATTAAAATAAAGATGCAATAAATAACTACTTACCGTAATATTTTTATGCTGAAGTATTATAAATTAGCTATTGAGAGAAAAAATCAATAGAGTCTTGGATTATTTTTCATGAAAGTGTGAAACAACAAATTCAATATCTATCTATCCCTCTCTCCTCTGCCCCAGTGAGCTATTTTTCCTTCTGGTTGGTTTGTTCATTTGCTTTACAGTATTTATATGTCTCTACTCTTGGAATTCTCATAGCACCTCTCCTCTTTATTATCTCACTTCCTTTAACTCTCAGAGACAAGGATGTGGCCCTCTTTTGAGCAGAATGTGAGAGGAAAATCTTTACGCTCAGAATATGAGATTTACATTGTACTAGGGACAAGAATGATAACAAATTCATAAACAAATTACCAATGGCTTTAGGATCTTCATAATTTTTTTTTTTTCACAGACATGACTGTGTGTGTGTGTGTGTGAATGCATGATTTCAGCATAGTTTTAAGAGTGGTATTGTACATATTCAAATCTAATTGTCCCTTTAAAAGTTTCTTTTGTCTACAGAGAAAATAAGCATGTTAGGATGAAAATAGATACTGCGTATAGGTGTTACTTGGGTTCCACAAGTGAGCCTGGGATCCTTTATTTACTTTACCTTTAATATACTTGTTTAATACTAACTTCAGGGAGATGTGCAAATAAATTCATATCGGGAAAAAAAGCTACTTTCTACAAAGTCTATATAATTGATAGATAGATTGCCAATGAAAGAGAAGATTTTAGTCTCTGGAGCACAGTTTTCAGAGATTTTGCTCCCCATGGGCCTGGGTAAGGGCTTGCAAACCCTCCAGTGGCCAGAGCAACACCTCCAACCCCCTCTGGCCAGTCTTCTTTGGTCTTGAGCAGTATCTGTCTGTTTACCTTAAAGTGCGGTATGCAACACAAACATTACCATTTTAAGATAGGAAAACATTGCCCTAAGGAGCTATGACTTTCCAGTTCTGAGAGCTGCTTTGCATTTCTTTTCGTAACTGAATAATAGTCTTTGATTGTACTCTTTGTCATTTCTATGCCTATGTATATGTCTATCTTTATTTTTATCTATATCTACATATTCTACAGCTATTTCTTGAGCACACACAATATGCCATACAGAGTACAAAATAATAAAAATCTGATTTTGATGAATGCTATGCAGACAAACAATATAAACTGAAAACATAATTTGCAACAAATAATGGCTAGAAAGTTTGATTTATACACTATTTCTATTTGTTATGAAGTGACTCTTTTGATTCTATTTTTCAAAAATGTACCTCTTCTTTCTTTCCTGTGCTGTAATCTAGGTAAGCTTAATTTCCTTGTTCATCCTTTTCTAAAGAGAAAGAATTTATCCCGTGTTCATGTCTATGAAGGAAGAACAGGAACTGGATTATCTGTTACTCTTAATATTGGTTTGAGAGATCATCATCTTGTTATTTCTAAGGAAAGCCAAAATATCCTAGTATTTCTGTTTGTGAAGATTTAAAAGAAATGAAGCAAGCTATTTCCCTTGAATGCTGTTAAATTCAACAAAGGAGCTAAGTGCTTAATTCCAGGGGTCTGTTATTATTTGTAAACTGGTTCTTAAATAAGGATACTTACAGATGCCTCTTGCTCCAGATGGTACCATTTAACTGCCTGTGTTACTCATGAGTGGTTTTCTGCTTTAGCTTTAAACAAATACTTAACACAGCAATTCTGTTATCAAGAATTCTCTCTTAAAATTGGAGCAAAATCCTAAAGTGTTTCATGAAGTGGCAGCACAAGCAATTTCCTTAAGCATGGGACATATGGGTTAAAAATAAATGGACCATGAAGGTACTGGTGGAGATGGGGAAACAAAACAAAACAAAGCTATAGTCAAGTGGAAAGAGAAAAGGTCTCTGGACTTAGCTTGAAGATCTGAGTGCAAATCCTTGCTCTGCTACTTAGCAGCTTGGTGATCTTGATAGGTCTCAAAAAAGGCGGGTATAAAGTCATTCCTTTCAGAGGATTAGTTTGAAGGCTAAATGAAACTATTTATTTATTAGTTGAGGACTAAATGAAACAAATATCTTCCGACACTCTTTCTTATGAATGTTAATTGTCGTTATCAGGAAAAAAAAGTTTTCACGGTTGCATCCATTTGAGAAATGTCAGGTTAAACCAGTAAACAGGTTTATTCAATGAAAGACATCTCAGTCTTTAAGATGCTAATATGTTTTGTGACTCTCTAAGAACACATTTGTGTCATTTTGAATCCTAAACTTATTTTATTCCCAGCCAGCACTCTTGTTGGAAGGATATTCTGTGGAACACATTTTGGGAAATGTTACTCTACTTTTTAAAGTGTTTTTCAAGTATAAGCTGTTAAAAATTTAGATGTTAACAGTAGACAGTAATCTGGGACCTATACATTACTGATTTGTGTTCTGATGACCTTTCCTATCTGATTCTCAAAATTAATCCACTATAGATAACATTTTAAAATAAATTAGTCAAAATAAAATAAATTATAGTCATAAATTATGATGCTCAGTACAGCAGGTATTTAAAAATAAACCAACAAAAAGCAAAACAAATAAAAAATGTATTTTTATCCACAGGTCCAGAGACTACTAGTTATACTTCTCGGCTTTATATTTAGAATGTAGCCAGATATGATTTTGCCCCCTTCATGGAATTTTTGCTCTAGAATTTTACATGTACAGCTTAAATTGAAGCTCTGTGAAAAATTTAATGCTGTTTTTGTATTCCTTTTGGTAATACCTGAAAGATATCAGAGTATCAGAGAACCAACTTAAGTACGAGATAAATCTTAATTAAAATCCTAAAGGCTGCTAACTTGCTTTGTGATAGCTACAATTTACGTATGCTCTTGCCTCAGTTTTCTCATTTATAAAGTGGGTATGGTAATATATACCTTACGGAATATTTGGGAAGTGCAAAGAAGGAAACCACCAGATGACATCTACTGACATACAACTGTTGCTTTTGAATGATAATAGAAAGTCATATATTTGTCTATTTAAATGAAGATGTATGTAGGACTGGGAGTTATGTGATCACAAATTCCCAGTTTTTAAAAATTACAAACAGAAATCTTTATTAAAATAACTCTAAATGATACAGTTAAATTTTACTTATATTGCAAAAAATAGAACAAAACACCCTGGAGTTCCCATCATGGCTCGGCAGAAATTAATCCGACTTGGAGCCGTGACATTGCAGGTTCAATCCCTGCCCTCGCTAAGTAGGTTAAGGATCCGGCATTGCTGTGAGCTGTGGTGTGGGTCGAAGACGTGTCTCAGATCTGGCGTTGCTGCGGCTGTGGCAGAGGCCAGCAGCTATAGCTCTGGTTAGACCCCTAGCCTGGGAACCTCCAAATGCTGTGTGTACAGCCCTGAAAAAGCGAACAAACAAAAAACCTCCAAAAATGTCTAATCTGTACTGCATATCTGTTTCTGTGGGAATCCTTCCTTAAATATTTCTCTTTTATTTCTTCTCTATGCCCTTTTGCATATTCATGATTACTTAGCTCTTATATTGGGATTCAAATTTTGGTAATTATGTTTTTAAAATTCTAAACGGTCTTACTGCCTTTTTATTTTTATTTTTTTGTCTTTTGTCTTTTTTTTTTTGTTGTTGTTGTTGTTGTTGTTGCTATTTCTTGGGCCGCTCCCGCGGCATATGGAGGTTCCCAGGCTAGGGGTCTAATCGGAGCTGTAGCCACCGGCAACGCGGGATCCGAGCCGCGTCTGCAACCTACACCACAGCTCACGGCAATGCCGGATCGTTAACCCACTGAGCAAGGGCAGGGACCGAACCCGCAACCTCATGGTTCCTAGTCGGATTCGTTAACCACTGCGCCACGACGGGAACTCCTATTTTTTTTTTTTATTATTTTATTTTATTTTATTTTATTTTCCCACTGTACGGCAAGGGGATCAAGTTATCCTTACATGTATACATTACAATTACATTTTTTTCCCCCACCCTTTGTTCTGTTGCAACATGAGTATCTAGACAAAGTTCTCAATGCTATTCAGCAGGATCTCCTTGTAAATCTATTCTAAGTTGTGTCTGATAACCCCAACTCCTGATCCCTCCCACTCCCTTCCTCTCCCATCAGGCAGCCACAAGTCTTTTCTCCAAGTCCATGATTTTCTTTTCTAGAAGATGTTCATTTGTGCTGGATATTAGATTCCAGTTATAAGTGATATCATATGGTATTTGTCTTTGTCTTTCTGACTCATTTCACTCAGTATGAGAGTCTCTAGTTCCATCCATGTTGCTGCAAATGGCATTATGTCATCCTTTTTTATGGCTGAGTAGTATTCTATCGTGTATATATACCACATCTTCTGAATCCACTCATCTGTCGATGGACATTTGGGTTGTTTCCATGTCCTGGCTATTGTGAATAGGGCTGCAATGAACATGTGGGTGCATGTGTCTCTTTTAAGTAGAGTTTTGTTCAGATATATGCCCAAGAGTGGGATTGCTGGGTCATATGGAAGTTCTATGTCTAGATTTCTAAGGTATCTCCAAACTGTTCTCCATAGTGGCTGTACCAGTGTACATTCCCACCAGCAGTGCAGGAGGGTTCCCTTTTCTCCACAGCCCCTCCAGCATGTGTTATTTGTGGATTTATTAATGATGGCCATTCTGACTGGTGTGAGGTGGTATCTCATGGTTGTTTTGATTTGCATTTCTCTTATAATCAGTGATGTTGAGCATTTTCTCATGTGTTTGCTGGCCATCTGTATATCTTCCTTGGAGAACAGTCTATTCAGGTCTTTTGCCCATTTTTCCATTGATTGGCTTTTTTGCTGATATATAATCAAAGCCATTTATGATAAACCCACAGCAAATATAAGACTCAATGGGGAAAAACTGAAAGCCTTCTCACTCAAATCTGGAACAAGACAGGGATGCCCACTCTCACCACTGCCCTTCAACATAGTTTTGGAAGTCCTAGCCACAGCAATTAGACAAACAAAAGAAATAAAAGGCATCCATATAGGAAGAGAAGAGATCAAACTGTCACTGTATGCAGATGACATGATACACTACATAGAAAACCCTAAAGACTCAACCCAAAAACTACTTGAACTGATTCATAAATTCAGCTAAGTATCAGGATATAAGATTAACATTCAGAAGTCAGTTGCATTTCTGTATACCAGCAATGAAATATTAGAAAAGGAATACAAAAATACAATACTTTTTAAAATTGTACCTCACAAAATCAAATACCTCGGAGTACACCTGATCAAAGAGGTAAAGGACCTATATGCCGAGAACTATAAAACTTTAATCAAAGAAATCAAAGAAGATGGAAAGAAATAGAAAGATATTCCATGTTCCTGGATTGGGAAAATCAATATTGTAAAAATGGCCATACTACCCAAAGCAATCTACAGATTCAATGCAATCCCTGTCAAATTACCCAGGACATTTTTCACAGAACTAGAACAAACAATCCAAACATTTATATGGAACCACAAAAGACCCAGAATTGCCAAAGCAATCCTGAGAAACAAAAACCAAGCAGGAGGCATCACTCTCCCAGACTTCAAGAAATACTACAAAGCCAGAGTCATCAAAATAGTGTGTTACTGGTATCAAAACAGACAGACAGACCAATGGAACAGAATAGAGAACCCGGAAATAAACCGTGACACCTATGGTCAATTAATCTTTGACAAGGGGGGGCAAGAACATAAAATGGGAAAAAGAAAGTCTATTCAGCAAGCATTGCTGGGAAACCTGGACAGCTGCATGCAAAGCAATGAACTAGAACACACCCTCATACCATGCACAAAAATAAACTCCAAATGGCTGAAAGACTTAAATATACGGCAGGACACCATCTCCAAGAAGAAAACATAGGCAAAACACTCTCTGACATCAACATCATGAATATTTTCTCAAGTCATTCTCCCAAAGCAATAGAAATTAGAGCAAAAATAAACCCATGGGACCTCATCAAACTGAAAAGCTTTTGCACAGCAAAGGAAACCAAAAAGAAAACCAAAAGACAACTTTCAGAATGGGAGAAAATAGTTTCAAATGATGCAACTGACAAGGGCTTAATCTCTAGAATATATAAACAACTTCCTGCCTTTTTAAATTTTGCTTATGAGGGTTTCAGGAATAATACCAAGTATATTACTTATTCTCATCTTAAAATTATTACCTGCATCTTAAACTGATACTCTCTTCCACTTTCAGCTGATTATTGGTACATATGAAAATCGTTGTGAACCTTTGTTCAGATTATCAGGGCTTCACTGATGTAAGGGGGAGGAGACATAGCTGATTGTTATGTTTTAAGACCTCTATGGAGGTTACTTTTGGAGCTCAATTATATGTCTATTAGCAACTGAAATTCATTTAGAATAAAACACCAGCACCTGCTCTGATATCTTCCATAGTGATGCCAGATTGCTTCTCTACTTTTTAGAAACCTGTCCTAAGGCTTATCCTGGAGACAAGTACTCTGGCAAATCTGAGAACAAGAGGTTGGTGAGGCTATTTTTAGCCTCTTGACTAATTTACAGCACCAATTGCCCCAAGTTCCTGCTTCTTAGACTGGATATTCTGGAGTTTTGATGGAAATATTCCCTTTAAAGCAAGTCTCTGTTTTTCTTGATTTGTACTAAAAATTACTCCGGTCTGTTCAACTTCCCGTTTATCTCCCACTCTTTGTCCTATTCAGAAGTTCTTTAACTTTCTGGTCAATACTATAAATTTATTCTAATTTTCTAATGGCTTCTCCTTTCTCTCCAGTAGGATTTCTAGAGGGTGAGAGGGAGAGGTAAAGTCCATTCCATCCTAGTCACCCATATTGAAATAGAAAACCGTAAAATGATGTGTAAGTCTTTCTGTTATCACCTTTTACTTCCTTTACATGATCACAATGAGAACCTTTCTTCTCACTCTCCTTTTTAAACATATTTAACTATTGCCAACAAGAATCTTATTTCTCAACTTTTGACTTGGTTTCCATCCTCGAAAAAGAAATTTCTCTTCAGAGTTGAATATGCATCATCCATTCATTCATCAAATATTTGTTGAGCACTTCTTAGATACCAGGTGATGAATAAATACAGACTGCCTCACTAGCACAGAGCTAAACTCACTTCTCTTCTGCAAACACAGAGCAAATTTTCTTCTGTTTTTCCCTTGAGAAGAATAAACCTGTCTTTACCTTTCCGACTATTTAACCTATTGACACAGCACATGTTTAGTTTTTGTTTAAATAATTGCTTACTTTTTGAGAGATAAAAAAAATCTAACTTGGTAACTGAAAAGAGTATTTAAGTTTAAATATTAAGCTTCAAATACAGCTGAAAATTAAACTGACGTTTTAATTTTACTGTCAATGCCATGTATATTTTAGCGACATTCTAATAAAATTATTGCCATTGTGTAGGATATAACTGATGGCCTTTAATGCAAGCATCTGTCTTTAAATTAAATTTTCTGAATTTATTTTTTATGGTCTTCTAAGATATGTAGAGTTAAAATGTACTTTGTTTATATTGAAGAAGGAACTTCCTGATAGTAAAATCAGATGGGTTTCTGAGATTGTTTATGAAAAATCTTTTCATCAGAGTTTATGGAATAATCCGTGTTCTCATATGTCTTTGGAAATTTCAATGTGGTTATCTTGAAGGCTAGAGACTAGACAAAGTGCCTCCTTAAGGTCCTTTTCAATCTTTTGACCTTGGGTAATTCAGCCTCATCATTTCTAGTAAGGGAAGTGTTTTTAAAAATGCCAAAATGCACATGAAACTACTCTGTGCATATGCAAATGAGCATGTGGGAGAAGAGATGGCTATGACTCTCAAACTGGGGCATGCCTAATCACAGGGGTATAGATGATTATGCTATGGTATATGTGAAGTTGTAGGATGCCCATGGTCCATCTTTCTGCCATGTCAGTAATCTTAAAATTTTAGAGGTAAACATTTAAAATTTTTATTATAATAAATGTGGATATATAATAGAGTACAAATCACAAATTTTTTCACTGATTTAAAAAAAAAGACCTAAGTCTTATTCTTGGACTACTTTGTATTTTTCCTTCTGCGTCCTCTCAGAGGCATTATTCACTCTCCTCTGCTATACTTCGGTGGCAGTGGAATCAGGGCTCTCCCATAGGTGAATATATTTGGCCTAAAATACTGATTTCATCACCTATGTCATTATCATAGCATGAATAACATTTTTTTAAATGCTAGTGATTAATTTATCTAGATTCAAGGAATTCCTGTTGTGGCTCAATGGCTTATGAACCCGACTAGTATCCATGAGGGTGCAGGTTCAATCCCTGACCTCGATCATTTGGTTAAGGATCCTGTGGTGACATGAGCTATGGTGTAGCTCATTCAACTCCTATCTTGGGAACTTCCATATGCCACAGGTGCAGCCTTAAAAAAACAAACAAACAAAACCAATAAAAATACTCTTTGAGATTAGCAGATTAGAACTTGATCTATTTTTTTTTTGCCTTTTCTAGGGCCGCTCCCGTGGCACATGAAGGTTCCCAGGCTAGGGGTTGAGTTGGAGCTGTAGCCGCCAGCCTATTCCAGGGCCACAGCAACGTCGTATCTGAGCCACGTCTGCGACCTACACCACAGCTCACGGCAAAGCCGGGTCCTTAACCCACTGAGCAAGACCAGGGATTGAACCCACAACCTCATGGTTCCTAGTCGGATTCATTTCTGCTGCACCACTATGGGAACTCCTAGAACTTGATCTCTTCTTAAAGTTGTTAAAAGAGATATATAAACTAGCCTCATGATTATATCTATTTCTACATCTCTTTTCATGTATTTGACATATTAAAACATTAATATCTGATTGAAAGTTAAATGTTAAAAATGCATGAAGCATGAAAAATTGTCCTTTATATATTGTGCTACTTGTGGTTGATTACTGGCCTAGCACGCATAGCTCTTCTTCACTCTGATTGTACCCATATTCTTCCTTTTGCGCATCTCTGAGTTATCATCTCAAGCCTTTTAAAACTGAATCTCTAAATGTTACTAAAATACTTGGGAAATCACTAAGTTCGAGATAAAGTACATGCATATTCAAATTATTCAAATGACAGTTTTATTTTTAGTTAATTTTCACTTATGGATGCCTCTCGTTTCTCTATCAAAACCTAGATAGAGCCATGAATTCCTTCAATTTTTTTTCCCTTCATTTCTGGCATCTATTTTAGAGATCTCTGCAAATAGAGAAATCTATATATATGGCTTCTCCTAGTTAACTTCACACCTTTTTCTCACCCTAAACATCCTTAAAATTTAAGCCCAGAGTCAGGGCCAGAGAAAGACTCTGAGGGAGAGTGAGCACGTTATTTTTCTTACCTTTCCTGTTTCTCCTTTCTCTCATCTTTAGCAGATCACATGGGGAAATGTTTATTCTCCTTCTAGCTTTCCTTCTATTCCTGTGGGTAACACCAGACTGATGGGATCTAAGCCAGCCCTGATATTTCTAACCTTTTGCCAACAATAAAAGCATTGAGATGTACACTGGCCTGCCTAGTTCATTTTTCAGTAGCTCTGCACTCAGGAGGCTCAGTAAGAATAATTTCATGAATGAATTTTGGCATGTTTTCTTTGAAATCATGAATCAAGAATCTATAAAAACAAATATCTGATAAAATAACCATTTAAGCCGTGGAGTTAGAAGGCATCATTTTCTAACCAGAGCAGTTCTGGATGGCTTCTAAAAATGTGGTATTTAAGGTCATTGAGCCTCTTCTTAGACATTTTCAGTAAAAAGTGTCTCTTTGGATACTTTCAGTGAAAATTCATTGCCACAAATAACCGATCATACTGCCAAATTCCACTGTTAAAAATTCTGGTTTTAAAATTGATCCTAAATCTATCATTTAATGTTTTGCATCTGCTGGTACTGGTGATGCCCTCTAGAATAAAATACTAATTTTTTTTCTCTTCTCCATGGTGTTTCTTCAAATATTTGATGGAATCATATCTTTTATTAATCTAGTGGTTTGCTGGAGCTGGTCTATGCCAGATCACAAGAGCTAATTTTAAGATTTTCAGGAATTTTTCAAACTAGTTGTCAAACTAGCCATTATTAGAAAGTAAATTATGTAAACTTGAAGTTAAAGAAATTATATTAAAGATAATAAAAACAGCTTATCACTTAATTATTTTACTAGTTATTTATTTAAACCTATAACTGCCTGAAAGAAATACTATAGATAGGAGTTCCCATTGTGGCACAGTGGAAACAAATCTGACTAGGAACCATGAGTTTGTGGGTTCGATCCCTGGCCTCGCTCAGTGGGTTAAGCATCCAGTATTGCCGTGAGCTGTGGTGTAGGTTGTAGACATGGCTTGGATCCTGTGTTGCTGTGGCTGTGGAATAGGCCAGCAGCTGTAGCTCTGATTTGACCCCTAGTCTGTGAACCTCCATGTGCCAGGAGTGTGGCCCTAAAAAAAAAAAAAAAAAAAAAAAAAGAAATGCTATAGATAGAGATACTGTATATTGTTGTAATACTGCATATACCTTTCCAGCCCTGCATTCAGTGATACCAGAATGATAGTGTGAAATTGTCCATGTATTTATACTATAGAAATGAACAAATGCTAAAAATTAGGGCTTTCTTCTCTTTTTTTTCTGGGGAATTTTTCTGAAATATTTATACGACACTACTGCCTCATCTCTGATCCTGCCTAAAAATTTTATGCAGTTCCTATCATCTTCTAACCGCTCAAAAAGCATTTCCGTATAATTTTATGAGCAACTCTATGCTCTCAAGCACCTTCCTCCAGATACCCATTGGTTTCTGTTAGTACCCAGCACCTAACTCAAATGTCTAGTAGAGGAATTCCTACCAATATTAGGATATTATTATTTTTTACATGGCCCAAGAAACATAGTTTTAATTATTTGTAAACTACATTCAGGCATTATCTATAGAAACAAGGCCAAAATTATAAGTTGTCCCACCTGTAACAAGGATTTTTATGATGCTCTAATAATGTAAATTTAAAAGTATTATAAAAAAATACGTGTTACAGAAAATAAACAATTATTAGATGTTATTGGTAACAAGAGTGTGTAGGTCACAGAAAGTAATATTTCCACTATATTCTTCAATAATCAGAACAAAATGTCAAGTATTATTCTTAGTTTTAGTGCCTCATTTTAATAACAACATGGATAAATTAGGGTAAGCTCAGAAGCATACCTAGAAAGATAAGGAGTTTTGTTTTGATTTTGTTATTCGATTCAGGCTTAATTTTCTATGTTTTAGTTAAACTAATATCAATATTTGTTTGTATTCTCAGGCGATTCACTAAAATTTTTATAGATTATTATAATTAGATAGTATACACATTGATAACTGAGGATAAGTTCAACAATAAGCCAACTTTCTACCAATTTAAAAATTCACAGACTATAAATTAAACATTCCTAAAATTAGGTTAGTTTTCATCTTCATATTCTTAGACAACTCTCTATGTTTTCAGGGAAAAAAAAAAAACTCCAATCTTTTAAAAATGTGAAAACCCATACCTTTTGTAGCAGAATAAAAGACATCAGAGTCCATTCTTTAAAGTGTCATCATATTTAATAAATACAACCAGATGTAAATTTGGCTGTGAACAGAAAGGATCACGTGATGTACAGCAACCAAGAGTAATATATCACAGAAAAATAAAGATGTGGAACCAGGGGCAAAAATAAAATGAAGAAGGCAGGGCAAAAGGCATAGGGAGTTGGGGGATGAGGCCACAAAGATTAGGCTGAGAGTGGTAAAGATATCAAAAAACATTATTAAAGATTAGAGAACATACTTTTTATGCAGAAGGAGTTGCTGAAGATGTTTAAAAAATGAGTAATCTGAAGCAATTCTATTTTATATGGTAATACAGGCAATGTTGTGGTCTGTGTTAGACAAGGGGAAAAGTCTAAAAGCAACATGGCCAGTAATGAGTACATTGCAATTCAATAGCCAGATCGAATTGTGTGCAGATCTGAAGTGATAGCGAGAACAGTGAAGAATTGGCAATCTACATAAAGATGGTAGTTAAATATCATAAAGTATAAGCAAACAAGCATACCACAAACAAGATCACCTAGAGAGTAAGTATTGTGAAAATACACCTTGGTCACAATCTTAGAATGAACAGAAAAAATTCAAGAAGAAGGCCTACAATGCCAAATGTCAAGAGTGAGATATACATGTATATGTGTGTGTGTGTTTGTGCGTGTGTGTGTGTATATATATATATATATATATATATATATATATATGTATATCTACACATATATGTGTATATACATATGTATGTGTGTATAGTTAGGGAAGACTTAAGGGAGTTGGGTTTGGAGGAAGAGAATTAGATTGAGGAGACCACTGATTGTTTTTGAGCAGACTGACTATACTGGCTTGTCCTTGAATTGAACTGCAGGACTGAGGATGGAGGATGTAACTTTGAGTGACAAGAACTGAGTGCTTCCTGATGCTTCAGCTGGAATTTGGATATTTTCATCAGCACATCTGAAAGACGGTAACTTTCTCCTTTCAAACAAGTTGCAGAATTTTGCATTTCATATAATTTTATATCTAATAACATAATTTTCCATTGCTACTGGGAGATTTTTCTTGAAAATCATGTTTCTCTGGGCAAGAAATGAAAGTGTGTTCCAACAGAAGACTAAACAAGTAAGTCCATAGCGTAAAGCAATAGTTCTAGTTTTGACATAGTACATTGAAAGGAATTGGTTTTCTTGATTTAGTGTTGGAGGATGCAATTAGAATAATAGAAATTTTTTGCAAATCACCTTTTCTGTCTTTTTAAATCCAAGTGGATTTCTGTGGGGGAAATAACCTCTCTTTTTATGGCTATTTGTACAGTTGAATGAAGAAAGGATCTTTCATGGCAAAAGGATATGCTGTAATGTACATGTCCTTCCAAATGTTAAAAACTTGTTTAGATTTGCAAAGAAATTGTCTTCATACAATGAAAATCTCTCAGGAAGTCCAACTGCTTATTTATTTGTTCTTTGAAGCGAAACAAATCATCATTAAAAAGGTTCAGCTTCCAATTAAGACCTTTTCAAAGCTTAGAGGGACTTGTTCACAAAAGTTCAAATCCCTTAGAAAATGGCTCATTGCTGCCTCAGAGAAAGAGAAAAATAGCTACTGATGAGATTCAAATCATTCTCTATCTTTTCTTTCATTAATTTTAAACATAATTCATAGGCCATTATGCTCTGGAAATCAAAAGAATTATTCCTTATTGTAGCCCACCATTTTTCATCATTATACACACACAATGTCCAATTTCACCCCACTCATTCAAAATGGCGCTTAAAGCAGGCAGAAGAGATTAACTCCAATACTTGCATTTGGCTTTAATTCATAGCTTTCTAAAGAGTTTTACTAGTCTAAATATGTATTTACACAATGAATATGATGAGTCATTTCTAAAATGTAAACATACTAGTTTAAAAAATTGCTTAAATATGTATTTCTGCCTGAGCTTCTCTCAGGATGTTCCTATGAAGTTCGTAGCAATAACTCGCTAATATTTGAATCACACCACTTCTCAGTACATTACAAATAATAAAAAAAGAATGAGCAAGGGGTCTGGATACTTCTCAGAGTAGTCAAAATATTTTAATCCATCATATTTCTTGGTGTTGGATAACTTTAAAATTTCTAATGATCAAACAACTATACAGAGGTTTCAGAGAATAATAGTTTCAATTTCTATAAAGAAAAACTCAGCTTAACACACTGGCTTTTGTTCTTGGATAGAAGAGTACATTTCACTACGTCATCAGTCTCTCTTTGCTTTTAAACAATCTTCTGCACGTTAGAAAACATTCCAAATCTTATTTTCTGTTGCTAGTGAGGGTACTGATGATTACCATTTGGAGGTCAGTGTCAATGTCACCCTGTGTCTGAGGTTAGTATCTCTGCCCTGAAATGCCACTGCCAGTTTCAGTTCTGGTCCAAGTTGAAGCAGAAGTGAATTAGAACAGCATGTGTCATAGATATGGACATAGGAAGAAGAGAAGCACAGTAATTCAACTTACTTGCTCTTAAATCTCTTTGTTTTTAATGATACCTATTTTTACTATAGGGAAATCTAGTTTCTAAATCCAAGCAAACGATTTTGTAAATGTTGTTTACTTTATCTCTTTCTTGACTATTTTATTAGAAGTTCTGTAAATACCTATTCAACTGATTTGACCTTGGACGACTCTGCAACTCCCACTCTCTCTTCCACCATTCCCCACTTATAACGTTGGACACAGGCTAGTTTTTCTAGGAGACAGACTTTGAAATGTGGAACTTTATGGAGGAAGTTTACTGGGGAATGTTCTCTAGATATATAGCTATTGGAAAGTGATAAAGCAATACCAGGAAAAAGGAGAAGCTGAACTGAGAGGCAGTTACAACAAAGGCCTCAGAGAGTCTTATGGAAGCTCTGGAGCTGAGATGTCCCTTTAGAATTGTGTGCATTGAGGCAGGGGGGGAATCTACTAATGCCTTGGTTCAAAACTTGAGGATTCAGTGTTAGAATTCTACAATCATCAAAGCAGACCTGGTATCAAATGTCAAATCTGGATAAGAATTACATTTGAATTACCTCAGAAAATAATTTTGCAGAAATATTTATGTTGATAGTTCTATGACCTGACCCCTCTGGAGAAGGGTGGTGGATTTCATAACTTTGAAAAGAATTTATTAAGGACCTATGAACCAGATGTATAAGGATCATCTCAGTTAATTTTGAAAGCCAAGCATTATATTTTTTCCTATTTTATAGGTGAGAATACTGATCCTAACTGTGATCAAGTGAATTGTCAAGGTTTATGTAGTTAGCAGGCTTGCATGCAAGCCTATGTGTATATGCTCAGTGGTTGTACTATACTCTTTTATGAACTTTGGGGAGGGGATTTATTTGGGAGGCAGGTGTAAATTAGAATTGATCTGATTATGAAGCAAGAGTCAACAATCAAGATAAGGGTTCAAATGTTATATTAGGGATCCATAGAGAAGCAGAACCAATTGGAGTGAAGGGGGAGAGGAAAGAGAGAGAGAGGGAGAGAGACAGAGAATGAAAAATTATAGAGGCTGAGAAATCTCACAGTCTGCAAGCTGGAGACTCAGGAAAGTCAGTGGTATAATTTAATATGACTATGAAGACCTGAAAACCAGGAGAGCCAGTGATGTAAATCCCAGTTTAAGGTCAGGAGAAGATGAGGCGAGATATTCCAGCTCAAGCAGCAAGACAGGAAAAAGAAGGAATGAATTCCTCTTTCCTCTGCCTCTTGCTCTTGTTCTTTTCAGTTCTGTTCTGGCCCTCAGTGGATTGGTGATGCCCATCCACGCTGGTGTGGGCAATCTAGAGTCCACTGTTTCAAATGCTAATATCATCTGGAACACCCTCACAAACACAACCAGAAATAATGTTTAATCTGAACACCCTGTGGCCAGTCAAGTTGACAAAACTGAATTCACCAGCACAAATAGCATAGCCGTTCATATTTGGAAATATTCATTCTTTTAAGTTTGTAGTTACCATAGTAATTGATGATAAACATTTAAAAATGTAATATTCTTTAAGAAGATTAAGACAATTTATGATATCAAGGATAATGCCAACTAAAGAGAATCGGTTGTCTAGTATGTTCTAGTACTGTATTAATTACTTTAGACACAGCATTTTACAACATGAATACCATTATTATTACTATGTTTTAGGTGAGAAATTTAGAGAAGTTAAATAAATTTCCCAAGGCCATATTACCAGTAAGTTACAGGTCCAGAAGTAAAATTCAGACTATCTTCCTCTAAAATTTGAGCTCTGCGCCACTACTCTATGTGGTTTCTCAGTGATCTTTCTGAAATGTACAAATGTCAAGATATAAAATTGCTCACATATTGGTTTATCATGGAAACATCAGTTAGCTCCTTCTGGAATTACTGTAATTTTTAGAAGCAATGCTTTCTCTTCCTTCCTGCATTGGATGATTCTTTTGTCAACTTGTTTAATTTGAGAATGCTTTTTTCTTAGAAAACTTTCCTGTTCCAGGTTAAAGAAGTCCAAAAAAAGAAACTCATATGACATTTGGGAGGCAGAAGTGAAGCAGCAGCCATTGTTCTCTAAAGGTTGTCATGATTAGTTGTGGTGACAGAGAGGGTGACACATCCCAGTTTTGTCCTCTCTGTCCTACACTTTGAATCTAGCTCTTCTTCCTGACTATTGGCCCTGCTAACCAATAGCAACTCCATATCTTCATTAGGTTCTTGACTGGGTATTCAAAAAATCAAGAGCTTCAAATATACTTCTCTACTAGCTACCTTTTCATGGTTTTGTTTCAGTAGCTCCATGCGCCTAGCTTCTCACATCAATCAGTTGGTGATTCTTTTGATCCTCCAACTTTATCTTTTGGGTCTTCACTACTGTTTTCCCCACATTTGTGTGAAGTCTAATTCCTATAATAGATTCCTTACCCTGTGTCTAGAATTGTTCTGTTTCTCTTACTATATTCTGAGTGATACAGAAATTAGTATCTGTGAATATGTGTTACCATAACAAAAATCCAAATCATAAGACTTTGGGGGCAAGGAATGAGACTTTAAAAATATTTATAGAAAAATCACAAAGTTTTTAAAGGGAATTTTGCTAGAAAACATACCATGAAGTTAGACTGAAGAGGACAGACTGTACAAACTGAAAAAGCCTATGGGCTCCTAATTTCTACAAGGAAGGAAGTAGGCTGAGAGAGCTTTGCAGATAAAAACATGGGAAATTATTATTATTTTTCATATCTCAGAGGGAGTTGCAAAGCCCCCAGGGAGTGAACCCAGCTGAGAACAATGGATTATGAAACCATTGCCAGATCACAGAATTGGGGACTAATCAAGAAACATTCTGCGCTCCCGCTGAAACTGGGGGACCTAAAAACATGCCCCTAGTGTATTTTATTCTTTTGTTTTTTTCTTTTTTTCCCCTGTTCTCTAACTTTTCCTTTCCTTTCATTCCCTTCCCTTCTCTTCCCCTCCATTCCTGTTTCTTCCTTTCCCTTTGTTTGCCTCATTGTAGTTTTAGAATTGCTTTGAACTCATGACTGTGATTCACACTATCCTCCTTCCTGGACAGAAATGTCTGTAGTACTTTTTTTGTCTCTTTCTCACCATTGAATGCTGATTATGCAAGCTCAGATAATTCATATCTTTAAATTAAAAGTTTTTTAGGTTAAAAGAAGTTGCATCTGATGTCTCATCCATATATGGCCCTAATTTAAATGATGCGATCTTGTACTTTGAGCCAGAGCTTGATGCCATGGGATAAAACTTTGTGGGTGAGAGCATTTTACATATGGGAGAAATGTGAATTTTGGCCAGGAAACCATTTCTTCTAAGCCTAGACATATTGCTGCTCTCATCAAGAAATAGAGACCACTCTTGGATCTGGGCCTCTTTCAGTCAATATAATGCAGAAGAAATGATGCTGTACCAGTTCTGGATCCAGCTCTTTTTGAGCCTGGCATCTACCTGGTTCTTGGAGCCCTAAACCACTATGTAAGATATCTATTTACTCTAACGAAGAGAGAAGCTAAGTACTCCGCAGCCATTCTGGTCAGTCCAGCAACTATGGGGATAGAATTTTTGTGGAGATTCTAGCTCCAGCAAAGCCCTTGGCAGAATGTAGCTTCATGAGTGACCCCAGCTGGGTGAAGGGAATAAAAGCCTAGCTGACCCCAGTCAATCCACAGGATTGTGAGAACTAAAAAAGTGTTACTGTTTTAAGCCACCAATTTTTGAGATAGCTTGTAATGCAGTGATTGTTAACCAAAAGAGTTACAAATTAATGAGTTAAAGAACAAAGGAGCAAATGGATGGTTAGAATAAAGGCCTCTGTAAATGGAAGTAGATTATATTACCTAGGCTATCACTGGATGGTTATCACAAAGGCGTGTTACCCTTTCCTTCTGTCTAGTGCCTTTTGTGAAGCTTTACACCTATGATTGCCTGTGGGCACCAAGTTGCTATGAAAAGGTTCTACATCTTTGTGTTGAGATAAAAGAGAGGAAGGAAAAAAATTGTGTTTTTGGCTAGGCCCCAAAAGTTTAGATCAGAATAGCTTTCTTCTTCTCTATCTCTTTTCAGGAAGTATCATGACCATTACTTAAAAAACAAACAAACAAACAACAACAACAACAACAACAACAAAAACTTTATTTCTACCAAAGATTGAAAGTTATTAAGTTTTTTTTTTTTTTAAAAAAAATGAGATAGGGAAACTTAAAGCAATAAGGAAAAGACATGGAAGACATGGAAAGTAAAACTTTTTTGTTGTGGGAGAAAAGTGGTTCTAAGAAAATAGCTAAAACAAAGTCAAAGGATCTAATTCGCTATCAAAGTATCATTGAAAGACTTCATATCAGCATGTTGTGAATAAACTAAATAAAAAGCACGGATTAGAGGCAAAGTGATAGAGAAAGTTTACTTCAAAATAGAAGATCAGCTATAGCTTGGCTGAGAATTTTGCATTTGAAAGTGGTTGTATGGGGTCTTAGTATCTCAGAGAGCAGAGTATGTTAACGGAGATAAGGAAATAGAGGGAAACAGGCTTTATAGATACTGCTAAAAAAGCAATAATGAGGAATGATTTAACAAAATTCAAAGGTTTCAGATCATTTGAGAGCTTGAAACAGCAGATGGTAAATATACTTCAATTCAGGGAAACATAAAAAAAAAAAAAGATGCATAGCAATAAAGAACTACAAAAGAAGGCTGTGGAAACACATTTCAGTGGACTAATCACCCAGTACACCAATCAGCAAATATTTGAAAACTTTTAGTGCAAAGGAGCAATCTTCTAAGATGCGCTTCTGGGGAGTTCCCTGGGTGACTCAGTGGTAACACACTGGTCTAATATCCATGAGGATGCCAGTTGGATCCCTGGCCTTGCTCAGTGGGTTAAAGATGTGACCTTGCCTTGAGCTATGGTGTAGGTTGCAGACGCAGTTCAGATCTGTCGCTGCTGTGGCTGTGGCATAGGTTGGCATCTGTAGTTCCGATTCAACTCCTAGCCTGGGAACTTACATATGTATACCTCAAATGTGGCCCTGAAAAAAAAAAAAAAGACAAAAAAAAGTGCTTCCAATTTTCAGTCTTAACTATTGAGGTAATGGTGGGGAAGAGGGAAATGAGAGAAAATGCTTAGAAGTGGGACAAAATAAAGATATTTTGGAAAAAAGATTACTTTAGGAAACATAAGATTCTTAATCACTAACTTCAGGGCATTTAACTTTCTCCATGAAAATAAAAAGCATTTTGGTATGTGTTAACTTTTTTAATAGGGTACATTTTATTACCCTATGTAAGAAAGTGACTAAAAATAGCCAAGAGAGCTTTTTTCCAAATGGAAATGGATTATATCATCTGTAAACCACCAGTTGTTTACGCTGATGATCTTAGTGACAGAGGCAGATTCATAGACATTTATATGACCAAATTGACTAGAACATTTCAAGACATCTGTTTCTACGTGGTTTCTGTATTTAGACAGGCACCTCTCATAGAGGAAGCTTAAGTGGAACTTTTAAGGCGTCACTCCCTTCCTGTTAATAACAAGAATTTCTCATTAAGTTGTTCTCCCAGATTTCACAATTTTCTCAGGGACAGCAGAATTTGTCCCTCTAACTACAGCAATTTCAGTATGTTATTAGCTTGGAGAGCACTATTTTTTCTTTTTTCTTATTACCCTCAACATTTATCTTGGAACAAAGTGGAGTAAGCTCATGCTACCTTATCTTTCTTTGGAGAGAGTTTTGACACTAGCAGGCATGCTAGTTATTGAATTAACCTGTGATACCATAGTGCATTTATGTGTGGTGGTTTTGAACTGAACTCAAAATTCTCCTATAAGGGATCTCTAAGAACTAAGACATTGAAGGGCAAGATAGGTAAAGACATGCCTTGAGAATAGGCAAGTTTTAAGCAAGAAAAAACTTTAAATGGATGTCTATAGGAATATCTTTCTAGATGTTAAAAAAATGTGGTAGTCATCAAAATGTTATAGATGTTTAAAATGGACTCCTATCTAAAGTCCAGAGGTAAAAGCTCTAAACAACTTCTCTAAACTCCTTTAAACTGATTCTTCTTTTTAAAAAAATTTCTATTGGTAAGAGTTTAATTGCCACTAGAATTATTTTCAAGTTAAGAGAATAAGAGGATTGACTTTTTAAACTTCAGAATGAACTTCCCTGCTTATGGCTGACAATATTTTCCAATGTGAAGAACTGAAACTTTTCACAATGAAATCATAAACTTTTAGTGTACATTGACTCTCTGCTTTATGTCTCATCCATCTGCCACAGAGGCATATTCTAGTTGGCATACTGATAATAGCTAGCAAGCATAACATGTGCAGTTTTATTTATTTATTTATTTATTTTTTATCATTTTAAGGCTGCACCTGAGGCATATGAAGGTTCCCAGGCTAAGGGTAGAATTGGAGCTGTAGCCACCAGCCTAAGCCACAGCCACAGCAACACCAGATTTGAGCTGCAACTGCGACCTACACCACAGCTCACAGCAACACTGGATCCTTAGCCCACTGAGTGAGGTGAGGGATTGAACCTGAATCCTCATGGATACTGGTTAGATTCTTTTTCCTGAGCCATGACGGGAACTCCCCATGTGCAATTTTAAATTTATTACTCATAATAGAAACTGAAACAATGTAGACATGATTTAAAATGAATTCTTGTCTAATAAATGGTCAGTAACAGGAAATCTAATTTTCAATGTTTAAATAAAATATACTTAAGATTACAAAATAGTGATTATTTACTTAATTAAAAAAACAAAGTTAGCTTTAAAATTTTTGATGAATTTCTTTTTCCTTCAGTTGGCATATTGGCACAGGTAAACCTTAAAAAAAGACTTTTTCCCCTATTTCAAAGACCGTGACCATGACTTAACTGAAGGCAGGATTCCAGTCATTTATTTTTTTATCCTCTGTGCCAAGAACAGTCTTTGCAGCTGGTAGGCTAGCAATATTTGTAGAAGAAATACATAAATCACAATTTAGTACTTGCTGGTGGGTTCTAAGAATGTTAAGAATTAAAGATAACCAAAAAATTAAATTCACTAAAAATTGCATTTCACTTGAATTGTATGTATATTTTACTTTGGTGAAAGCAGAGAGAGGGTCACAAAGTCAGAAGATGCGAGGCAGTTACATTTTTTTAAAAGATCAAGAGTTGCAGAATTGGTAGAGTAGCAGAGAGATATATTTAGAAGTAGACTTAAAATATGACAGTTCATGACATGGTATTTATTAAGGAACACACTTCACATATGGGAGTTGACTTTTTGCTCTAGCATGACTTGCCTTGCACCTCCTTTATATAGAACAAACAAAATGCTTTTGTACATGACATTGTGGCATGGTTTCTCAATTAGATTCTCTGATATAATTATAAAAAAGCTTTTAGTAGTTTTCTACTGTATAAGTAACCATTTTGAAATTGATATAAGCTAAATGTAAACGTGGCATCAACAGTGCATTATATTTCTAAAAACGTATTCTTGATTTTGTTGTTCTTGTTCCTTATTTGATCATACCCCTAGCAGCAATTCAGTACTTTCCCTGTGGACCACAGTCCTCATGCTCTCTTCACCCGATGGTAGAAATATCCAGAGGCCCAACAAAATGTTTTTTCCTGTTCACAGGAAATTTGTTGCTGGGCATGTGGCTGCCCAGCTAGAGACCATATTTCTGACTCCTTTGCGGCTAGTTGTGGTCCTTTTGCTATGTTTTCACTAATGTGGTGTGACCAGAAGTGAAAGTGACACTTCTACCTATGAGTCTTAAAATATTGGGCATGTGAATTCTTTGTGTTTTCCTTTCCCATGAGCTGCAGCATGGTCTTTTAGGATTAAGCTATGGCTATAAAGATGAGAACAATTTAAGTGATGGTAGAATACAGTGTAAGGGATTTAAGTCTCTGAATGAGTTTGTATGGCATAGATGCCTGGTTATCTGGACTGCATATTTGGATCTGTTACATAAAAGGAAATTAAATTTGTATTTTTAATCCTCTATATTTTGGCGGATTTTTATTACACAATTTAGTTACAGTGATTGTAAATCACCATAATCCAGGGTAAATGGAACTATAGCTCATTACTTTAGATGCTGGCACTTCACTTTTGAAAATAAAAATTGGTGTATCATATCTTATCTTCTGTTAGGTGCATCATATTATAAGTGATATGCTCTCCTTGGTCTTCATTTGATTTAACATTAGATGCTATGTGAATCAGGTATGTAGATTTCATAATTTCTGGCAAAGGGGGTTATCTGCCCAAATGGATTCAAACAAGGAGTCTTGTTCAGCCTAAGAATTTATATTATAGTTTACACTATTATTATTTTTTAAATTATAGTATAGTTGATTTACAGTATTGTGTTGGTTTCAGGTGTACAGCATAGTGATTTGGATTTTTTTTTTTGCAAATTATATTTAATTGTTGTATATTACAAGGTATTGGGTATAAGTCCCTCTGCAATTCATTAAATCTTTTTGCTCATCTATTTTATGTATAGTAGTTTGTATCTGTTAATCCCATACTCCTAATTTGTCCTTCTCTCCCTCCCTGTCCCATTTGGTAACCATATTTTTTTCCCCCATGTCTGTAAGTCTGTTTCTATTTTGTATATAGAGTTATTTGTATTTTTTTTCAGATTAAACATTAAAAAAATTATTTTATTAAAGTAGATTTACAGCATTGTGTTAACTTCTGCTGTACAGCAAAGTGATTCAGTTATACATATAAATATATATTCTTTTCATTTATGATTTATCACAGGGTATTGAATATAGTTCCCTATGCTATATAGTAGGACTTTGTTGTTTATCCTTTCTTCATATAATAATCTGTTATCTGTTATACCCAAACTCTCAGTTTATCCCTCCCCTATCCCCTCTCCCCTTTGGCAAGCACAAGTCTGTTCTCTAAGTCCGTTTCTGTTTAACAGATAAGTTCATTTATGTCATACTTTAGATTTCACATATAAGTGATTCATATAGTATTTGTTTTTCTCTTTCTGATTTATTTCACTTAATGGGATAATCTCTATATCCATCCATGTTGCTGCAAATGGCATTATTTTATTTTTATGGCTGAGTAGTATTCCATTGTGTGTGTGTCTCACATATTCTTTATCTATTCACCTATCAGTGGGAATTTTGTTTACTTCCATGTCTTGGCTATTGTGAATAGTGCTGCTATGAACATAGGGATGCATGTATATTTTTGAATTATAGTTTTGTCTGGATATATGCTCAAGAGTGGGATTGCTGGATCATATGGCAACTCTATTTGTAGTTTTTTAAGGAACCTCCATACTGTTTTTCATAGTGGATGTACCAATTTATATTCCATCAACTGCATAGTAAGGTTCCGTTTTCTCCACTCTTTCCAGCATTTATTTGTAGATTTTTTAATGATATCCATTCTGACTGGTGTGAAGTGATACCTCTTAGTGTAGTTTTGATTTGCATTTCTCTAACAATTAGCAATGCTGAACATCATTTCATGTGTCTATTGGCTATCTGTTTGTCTTTGCAAAAACGTCTATCTAGGTCTTCTGCCCATTTTTTGATTGGGCTGTTTGTTTTTTTGTTGTTGTTGTTGAGTTTTCTAAGTGGTTCATATATTTTGGAAATTAAGCCCTTTTCAGCCATATCATTTGCAAATATTTTCTCCCAGTCCATAGGTTGTCTTTTCATTTTGTTTATGGTTTTCTTTGTTGTGCAAAACTTGTAAATTTGTTTAAGTCCTGTTTGTTTATTTTTGTTTTTATTTCCATTGCTTTGAAAGACTAACCTAAGAAAATGTTTGTACAATCTATGACGGAGAATGTTTTTCTTATGTTCACTTCTAGGAGTTTTATGGTGTCATGGGTTATATTTAAGTCTAAGTCATTTTGAGTTTATTTTTGGGTGTGGTGTGATATGCTTTAGCTTCATTGATTTACATGCAGTTTGTCCAACTTTCCCAACATCACTTATTGAAAGAGACTTTTCCCCATAAGATTTTCTTTCCTCCTTTGTTGAAGATTAATTATCCATAGGTGTGTGGATTTATTTCTGGGCTCCCTATTCTGTTTCATTCATCCATATATCTGTTTTCGTGCCAATACCATTCTATTTTGATTACTGTAGCTTTGAGTATCATCTAAAGTCTAGGAGGTTATGCCTCCTCCTTGCTTTTTTCCCTCAGGATTGCTTTGGCAATTCTGGGTATTTTATGGCTCCATATAAATTTTAGGATTTTTGTTCTGGTTTTGCGGAAAAGTTAATGGATAATTTGATAGAGAGAGTGTTAAATTTGTAGATTTCTTTGCATAGTATGGCCATTTAAAAAATATTAATTCTTCCAATCAGGGAGCATGGGGTATCTTTCCATTTCTTGCAGATTCCACATTTTTAACTGTTTGTAACTATAATTTTGTATAGTTTGATAGGTATTCTTGGAATATAATTTGTCTTTATAAAGTCTCATTAACTGTTGTGCTTTTACTTTTAATTGAGTGTACAAAAAGGGACTGGAATGTTGAATAATAAAAAGTTAGTGGCAGATTCCCCTGGTGGCCCAGTGGTTAAAGATCTGGCATTGTCACTGCTGTGGCTTTGGTCACTGCTGTGGTGCAGATTCAATTCCTGGCTCAGGAAATTCAAATGCCATGGGTATAGCCACCCCCCCCCCAAAAAAAAGTTGAAGAGGTATAATATTTGGATGAATAATTTAATAGCTATAAATATAATTAAATAATATTGAAAGTAACTTGAAAAAGGAAGAAGATCTCAGGCTCTTTTGACTGTACTAGGAATTCTTGAAAGAAATATTAGAAATACATAAACTGTTTTTCTGTAAAAATTTCCCCAAATCTGAACCTAAACACTTTTGAGCATACACCTATTAAAATATCACAAGAAATGTAATCAGTATCTTGTAGAAACTAGTAAGAACAATTTCACTGCTGAGTAGAATATCTGTGACCTGGAAAACAATTTAAGGTTTTTTAAAAAATGGCTCTGTTCTGAACAGTTCTTTCAATAAGTTCAGGTAAATTGGAAATCAAGTATGCAATGTGGCTCTTACTTTACCTCTATATCCTGTCTGCAATGCATGAAAAAATCAAAATGATATTTGCAATAATACAGCATGAGCCAATCTATGAAATTTAATGTCCCAAAGAAGATCTTGCATGCTTGAACAAGAATACAATGAAGAAAAAGTTACAATAATTATGAAACTTATGACCATTAAGTTATTTATGTTTTGTATATTTGCTGCATCTTTTTGTAAACATTAAATAAGCAATCTAAGAAAATAATTTTCTGGGAAATGACTGAGATAACCAGAGATAAGAAATTAAAATGAATTATTTGGCAGCCACTGTATAGTAACATTAGATTAAATTCTACTGTTGAAATTGCCTCTGTATTGTATGTAGTTAGAAAACACTTTCTCAAATGATCAACATCTATTTCCTAAAGTGTAGTTATGGATAATATGCATAGTTACAAATCATCATGGACTTCCTTTAAGAATCAGTCCAAGGAGAAGTATTCAGACAAATAAATACCTTTTAATAAGTCAAGTTCCAGCTGTGAACTTCAAGGCAATCATAAGAGATAAACATAAAGAGTCGGGGATAATACAAAATAAATAAGTCCTATAAAACTGGAAATTTGTGGGGTTTAAATCCTCAGGAATCCACAGGATGTCCACAAATGCATTTAAAGGGCAAGACTTTCAAAGCTAACATAAAAATCTGACTCATTATCTTTTTGTAATTTAGTATTTCCTCTTTTAATAATTCTAAATAGAGGGTAGCTGAATTAATCTAAACTTCTTTTCCATCAAAAGTTCATTACAAGTGCCCTTGGCTCTGTTCTCATCTCCTTCATCCCTGCACATCTCTCCTGCATGACTTCAAAGAGAACTCTCCACACAGGAGATAGGAAAGGGAGGCAAGAGGATGAGAACAGGGCCACCTCTGTTAAAAGAGAGGCTTAATTAAGTACATATTTGAAGAGTGCCTTTGACATGAAAAAGCAGTAAGAAAATTCAGTACTATTAACACTGAATGAGAAGTGCTTGGTCCTGGGAGCAACGTCTTATAGAGATTAAGAAAAAATTTTATAGTCTCCTCCTTCAGGCAAGCAGTTTTCAGGGGGGTTCTTTATTGATCTGTCATCCTAAGAGAGTCTGTAAATCTAGCATCTGCATATTGATTGCTGGTTTGTGTGGAGGAAGAGAAAGCAGAGAACAAAAGATACATCTTTCTTAAATCTGAATAAAACTGCTTTGCAAAAGGACTTACAATATATGTGAAATTTGAAGGAAGACAGTTTTTTTGTTTGTTTGTTTTGTTTTTTTTTTTGCTTTTTAGGGCCACACCTGCAGCATATGGAAGTTCCCAGGCTAGGGGTCGAATTGGAGCTGCAGCTACTGGCCTATACCACAGCCACGCAGGATCTGAGCCGCTTCTGTGACCTACACCATAGCTCATGGCAACACCAGATCTTTAACCCACTGAATGAGGCCAGGGATCCAACCCACAACCACATGGATCCTAATTAGGTTGGTTAACTGCTGAGCCATGAAGAAAACTCCTAGAAAAAAGTTTTTATAATAAAAGGAGCATCTTTATTTTCATTTATTGCTTAACAGAAAATTAACTGGCATGTTTTATTATAAAAATAACCAATAGTAATGTTACAAAGTGTGCAAACTGAAAGCTTCAACTGAGATATCATGATTCCTTAGATATAAAATTCAAAAATGAGATTTCCTGATGAATCAAAATGCATATAACTAAAAAAACAAAAAACAAAAGAACCTAGTTAGAAGGCTCTTGTACCCTAAATGAAAGGATTGAGAAAAATAGTGAAGTAAGAAGAGAATATTTGTGCCATGATTTCTATCAATAGAGGGCACTGGACTCATTTTCCACCCCAAGGATGCAGAGTGGGAATAATCTGTCCTCTACCTGAAACCTAGAAAGAAGGGTTTCACTGGGAACATTTAGAGAGCTCAAGATATGGTCTATTATTTTGGGGACTCTCTTGTCTACCATCTGACAAATGCCCTGATGTTCTTCAGGACAGGGTCATGACTTTCTGTGGTGGCAAGGTCAAGGGAAAAAAGAGGGTTTATTTGTGGAAGATCTACATTTTCACTGGTAGAAGGAAAAAAAAATCATGAGCTTTTTCTGTAGACCAGGTAGGTGTTGATGAAGAGTGGGAGTGCCATCCTGGAGCCATTTAAAATTCTGTCCAGCATGACTTCCTGGATAGAACAGGATTCTAACTGATAATCTATGTATGAAGTAGCTATTTTAGGGATTAGAGTGAGAGGGAAGCAGGCCTCCAAAGAAGTTACTGAACAAGAAGTTAACAGGCGTTGTAGTTAGAGGGAGCTAGCCTCAAAAATGTCCTCAAAAGCTTTTAAATATCTCCCAGGCCAAGTTCCTACAATGCTGTCTTATGATAGGGACTGTCCAAGTGAGAACTTCCCTGCCTCTACTCCCTTTAATTTAGGATTGGTATTTAAAAGAACAGATGAGAGTACCTGTGGTGGCTCAGTTGTCACAAACCCAGCTAGTATCTATGAGGATGTGAGTTTGATCCTTGACCTTGCTCAGTGGGTTAAGGATTTGGCATTGCTGTGAGCTGTGGTGTAGGCTCCAGATGCAGCTCGTATCCCATGTTGCTGTGCCTGTGGCATAGGCCTGGGGCTACAGCTCTGATTTGACCCCTAGCCTGGGAGCATCCATATGCCACGAGTGTGGCCCTAAAAAGACAGAAATAAATAAATATATAAATAATTAATTAATTAAAAGAAAGGAACAGATGAGTAAAGAGGAGATGAGTAAGACATAAAAATCCATTGTCTATACCCTCTAACACTTCTACCTCTGAAATGGCCAGTTGGCAGCCAGGCCCTAGATGAAGAGAAGAAGAGATTTTTGATTATTGGTGACTGAACAGTATAATTTCTGAAACAAGACTGTGTTTATGCCATTAACTGATTGTAGAAACTTCAGCTACCTAAAACTGACAAGTGGATTTATCATGAGATCATCTTGTATCAGATGAATACTACTCTCAGTAGAAAAGAAAAAAAATAAAATGGAATGCAAACATAAAGTTTTGTTTTCAGTTTGCCACCTGTACTGTGCTTACTAAATAGCAACTATAAGCTTAAAATTAATTTTTTTCCGAAGAAACTACAGCAAAGAAGCAACTGATTAAAAATGGAACATATATGTTATTTTGCTATGTAACCAAATTAATCACCATTGAACACAACCTTATTATTCCTTAAAGTTAAAATACAAATTTAAACTCAAAGGGGGAATAGCTGAGTTTCACCAAGGCCTGCCAAGGCCCGCCTTATCCTAAAAGATATTAAGCCAAAAATTCACGTATTTATAATTGTACCTAGAAGGCCAATTATTCAATGTCATACCAGTAATTTAAAGCTAAATCAGGGCATACAAGTAGTAACTATTTTAAGGTTTCCTTAATTTGGTAGAAATATAGAAATATGTGATTAGACAGATATAAATTGTGGGGACCTGGCAGTTATACTTTAATGGCTCAAGTAGGAAATATACAGCCATTGTGTGGAAGGTTGACTAGATGGCCCACTGAAAAAAAGGTTTTCTATATGTCTATTTATCTGAGCCTTCAATAAGGAGATTCATGCAAATCTTACTAGTTTGGCATGTTGTTTTGGTTATGAACTTTTAAGTAAACTTAAATTTCTCTGCCATGATCTGTCAAAGATGGACTTTTTAAAAAATGATTTGAATGGGTTTCATTTATTAGAGTCAATTTAAGGCAATAGCATCCTGATTCTATTAATTAACTGTCTTACCAGTAGAAAATTGAGTTTCTGTCCTCTGCTTTAGAGAGGAGAGCCTAGGACAAAAGGAGATACTATTGCATTAGTAATAAAGAGACAGATAAGGGCTCTTTCTCGAGCTGCAAAAAAATAGTTTTAAAAAAGTGGTTCTGAGCAATCTTCAGATAGTAAATAAAGACTGTGAAGATATTTATTTATGAAACTTGTATTCTTTTCTTCTTTTTGAAATTATTTTAAGGATTTATCTAGAGCTTATAAAAATGTCTGACAGATGAATCAGTTATGAATCAGTTTCTATTCACTGTCTAAATCAGACCTTCATCTTTCAAGTGGATCTTGATAGTACTACCTTTTCCCTTTAAGTTCCTTACTTCAATGTTGTTGTCCTCTCATGGACCCTCCACTATATTGACAGATTACTTTTTAATGAAAATCTGTTAACATTTCTTCTTTGTTTAAAACAAATTATTGATTTTCAATTTTTGAATGGAGTGTCTCTCAACAATTTGTTTCCTGCCTTAATATATAAAATATATGGCATTCATATGAGGGACAAACCACCTCAGGCACACTTAACTTCAGTCATATTAGTTATTTGCTCTGCTTTTTTCTTTCTTTTTTTACTGCTCAGAAAATCATATTGAAATGTAAGGGACTGAAAGTAATGGTAGAGGGATAAGCTTCTTTTATTAAAAAGAATGATTTGGGGAGTTCTCATCGTGGCTCAGCAGTTAACATACCCAACTAGGATCCAAGAGGATGTGGGTTTGATTGCTGGCCTCTCTCAGTGGTATAAGGATCTGGCATTGCCGTGAACTATGGTGTAGGTTGCAGACGTGGCTCACATCTGGCCTTGCTGTGGCTGTGGCTGTGGCTGGCAGCTGTAGCTCCAATTTGCCTGGGAACTTCCATATGTCATGGGTGTGGGCCTAAAAAGCAAAAAAAAAAAAAGATTTGTAACTTTAATTCATTGCTATTATTAACAAATTACTGATATAATAATGTATCAAAAACACTACAGTTAAAAATCCATTGGATTATAGGATAAATTCAAAGTTTTCAATTTGGAATTCATAGCTCTAGTCAATTTTTTTCTGCTTCTTCTTCAATCACATCTGTCTCAGACAGGGAAATAATGCAAATTACACTGGAGGGGCCAGAGGGGAGAATTATCTTGTGAGGAGGAACATAAAAGGACAGCAGAGGCTAGAGAACAACAGACTTTTTGAACTTCACAGTTTACCTGAGACTAGTCCTGGATCCATGAATTTTCTCATGCACTTTAGGACTGATTTTAATAGGCACTATTACAACATTGGCAGCCTTTCAGTTTACAATACTGAGGAAATAATAGAATTTAAATTATGGATCTAGGACATATTAAATTGCTAAACTTGTTAGTAACTCTGGAGATTAGAGCTTCGTAATTTAAATTTCACAGTCCTACATTTTCTTACTAACATTATGTGAACTATTAGAGTGGCAGAAAGTCACAATCAAATAACTATATTCCAATTATTAATATTACATTTGATTATACTATATATCTTTAATAAAAATATTAAGAATTCAATACCTTACAAAATTCAATATTCTTACAAAAATAAGATTAATTATTATATCTGTAGGTAAAGTAATTCATCAGATCAGGTAGTTACTGAATTGCTATCTCTAAGATCATTTATCTTTATCATTCTGTTCTGAACTGAGTGGAATCTCCCATTTAACAAACAAAACTAAGGAAACAGTAAAACTAGAAAATCATGTGTATAAATTTCTAAGTCATAATTTCAAAAATCTCATGTCAAAGTTCACATGCATCTTTTTGATAAGGTTTTCCTTTTTAGATATAATTTTCTTCCTAAGACCTCATTTGACAATTATATTTCTCCTTGAGTCTATATTTTTATGAAGATTTCTATCTTCCTAACTAAATTATGGTTTCTTTAGAGACAGGAACATGTATTTCTATCTCTTTGTGTCCCGAACAAATAAAAGAATGCTTTAGGGATACTAAGACAAATTTAGTTTAGCAGAAACTAAGTTTGACAGAAAAACATACAGGATTTTTTTTAAGTGACTCAACATCATTATAAATAAACACTTGGTTGCAAGTACTATTCTAGATATGAGATAAGTTTTGTGGCACTTGCCTTCAAACAGTTTACAGTCTATTTACAAACACAAGCTGCATACCCAAGGCTCACTCATAAAAATGCTAAATGAGAGGCATAGATATTAAGTATTGGAGGAGTTCTGAAAAGAAGTGACCACTGTTGATGGTGTTAGGGAAATTTTAAGGTGTCTGAGTAGAATTAAATAATATTTTATATAAATTTTATATTACAAGTAAAGGTTTTTAAAAAAATTATTTTACAAAAAGAACGTCATTGTACTCATGCACAAGTTAAGGGGACATTTTGAACTTATTTAATCCTCTGAGGAGGCTTCCTTTGGCATCTGTATATGTAAACATATCATTAATATTATTTTGAGACTTAGACTCTTTTTTTTCCACTGCACAACTGTACTTTCTAATAAGAAGTCATGCACATTTTGTAATGTAAAGTTTTATATTCACAAATAATTCAAATGAGGGACATGTAAGTACTGCCATAAAATTTACTGCTCCTTTGCTTTGGCAGTTAGAGAAGTCCAAAGGCCAGCAATTGATGAAAAATAATTTTTATAAATAGTGGTAAGGCCACTATTTATAAAAACTAATGAGAAATAAATTATTTCTATGGCAGTGTGGAATATTTCAGTAGTATTACACCGTCATGGGTAAGCTTTGTGAGACAAAAACAGAAGCCTCTGATTTCCAAGTGTGGTTTCACTAAATCCCAAGGGGAAACTAAAGGTCTGAGACCTCTCACCCAAAGTGTTTTATCATTTAGACTCTTGCCCTAGTTTATTTGACCTCAAAGTTCATATTATTTCCACTTCATTATATTAATTAACCCTGGGCATTTATGCATGCATGTGCATGTACATATACACACATGCACATACACACACATACACACTCACATATACACACACAGGCTTAGTTTTCTTTCGAGTTTAGAGACTACTTTAGGTAAAAGAGATTTATCCTAGTTGATCAATACAGTGTTAAAAGTTACATAATGAAGATTCTTGTCTTAATTATCCTGTTGCATTTTTGCATTTCTACATTCATAAATATTACTTACTTATTTACTTATTCCTTCACTCATTCACTCATACATTCTGCTAGGTGATTCTACAGATGATTAAGAAAGTCTCTGTGTTCTAGGTACTTACTAGCCAATTGGGAAAAATAAACATATATACAAAGATACGCTATAGGTATTAAGATGAAGGAAATTTCTTGGTTCAGTGAAGAAATAATGGAGCAGAGTCCAATAATTATATTGTGAGTTATAGTAAACTGAAGCCTCAGGTTTTTAAAATCTGTTTTATGTGTTTGCCTTTAGAGATAAGACATTTTATTACAAAGTCCTTTTCATAACCACAGTTTACAGAGGTCTTGGATGGTGTCCAATATGCACCTATCCAAGGGTATTTTAATTCTTTCTTTTGTGCTTTCCTTTGGCTTACATATAATTCTGTCATATAGGCCTTGAAACATTTTAATCTTTATTATTTGTTTAAATGTTCTAACTTAACTAGTGCTTCCTAAAGCCACTGTCTTTATTCACTGTGTAGCTAAAGCGTAACACAGAATTAGGCTTATATAAGGCATCTAATGAACATTTGTGGAATAAATGAAGCAAATATGCAGCAGCTGACAGTTTATAAATCTCTTCATAAAACACATATATATGTGTATATATACATGTATATGCACACACATGCATACATACACAAAATATATATGTGTGTGTACATGTTTATGTGTGTGTGTATATATATATATATATAAAATGAAATTATTATTACTATCTTAATGTGAGAGAGAAAATTGTACAATTAAGCAAAATTTATTCTGTACTACAGATTTTTTTTCTTTATCCTAACCATGATAATTGTAAGATAGTTCAGGGACTAATACATTTATTTTGTATATTGAGAAGTTGCTGCTCAGAGAGATTGTTATTAGGGCAAGCTCAGGTGTAAAGCCAGAACTAGCAACAGGGTTACTGATTCCTAAATCAATGTCCTTCCATTTTACTATACTAGTAAATGCACTAACATAGGAAATAAGGATAATAACACCTATTTGTTCCTTTCACCCAGGGTTCTCAGCATGCTTTGCTAATTGTATCTACAACCAGAGGAAAAAGGCCTCTTACACCTCCAGGATTTCGCCTAATTCATTCTGCAGCCAGTGGCTGAGCCCAAAATACAGCCCTTCCTTCATTTTGATCAAAAGATCATATTGGCTATGCAATCTATTAGTGTCTAGAGAAGCTGCGAGTTACATTTCTATGCTTCAAAGGATAAAAAGCATTATTTCTGTTTTGAGATCGTATTCAAAAAAAAAAAAAAGATTGTATGTAGGAGGTTCATTCAGCACACACTTCTTATATACCTTTAAATCTGTCTTAAAATAGAAGTCTGTCTAGTTCCTTTGGATCTCTTATAAATTGCTAATGTCAATGCTAAGAATATGTTATTTAGTTGGAACTTTTAAAAAGCAGTACAGTTTAAAAGTTAATACTTATTATTACATAGACCTCATTTGGATTAATGCAATGTTGATGTTTAAGTGCTTATATTTTCCATCCTCATATTAGTCTTGGCAGGTCATATTTATAAAAGATGCTTGACACACCAAAGCCATTCTTTAATTTAGTTCCTTAGAGTAGGTGATTGCAATCAAGCATTTGCAGATAGTATTTCTGGCAACAAGCATATATGATAAGATTAAGTAGTAATGGATACGATTAGAAATAACAATTATAACTCTAAGATTAGGGGAAAAGGTTTACATATTTGAAAGTTTGGATTAAACATTTTATGAAACATATTTGTTTAATTAAATTTAAAATCTTTCCCTTATTAAAATTCTCTATCGTATCTATACTCATTCAACTATTGCTTCCTTATATTACAGTGACTTTGGGATACAGATTTTTCTTTTTCAGAAATTACTATTAATGATCAAATATTTGATTAGGTTCCAAAGTAGTCTAAGTTGGTTATAATGGCAAAAATAATGAGGTTGTTATTTTCTGGTTCAAGTATTGACAACATTGTCTCAACTATTAAACTCTAATACTTGGGAGTCTCCTGTTGGTAATTTGGGATTTACTGATTAACCTTAAACCCCTGGTAACTCTCAGAGCTAATTGCCCTCATGATGCAACTTTTAAAATCATCCAGCCCATCCATCCCAACACCAGTCCCTACCTTGCAGTATTTTTCCAATGTGAGCACATTTGGCAAATCAATTAAAAAACCCTAATTATTGAGTACCTTACATTAATAAGGTCATTGTGTTAATTGTGAGAATACAAAAATAAACATATATCATGTTCTCAAGGAACTTGTTACCAGTTAAAATACAGAACATTTAAAACTCAATAAATTTTAATTTTGCTATATAAAAAGTTTATGAAAAAATAGAGTCCATGTAAACAAAGGAAATGACATATATTAAAAAATACTGGATGTAAGATTAAGAGTCAATATACTGTATTGGTGTTGAATACTACCCCTCTATCCAGTCTGCATCAGTTTAAATCTCAGCTCAACCAGATAGGAGTTAAGTGACTTTGGGCAATTACTTGCATTCTGTCATGTATTTATTATATATTATGTCTTTGTGGTGACATAATTAGTGATAATAATAGTGTAACTGTACTTCAAATTGTTGTCTGAATTAAACAGTGCCTGGCACATAGTAATGCTATATGAGTATCAGCTATTGTTAGTAGTAGCATTAGACTGAAGAATAACATAATAATGTGTATATAAAGTGCATGGTAGAGTGCCTATTTCATAGTAATCAATTGAAAATATTGGTTTATTATCTTCATTATTATATGTGCTTGATTGCTATGTCACGTTTTGAAGAAAGTAAAACCAAACCATAACAAACCAAACCAAAAATATACTCACAAGGTAAAGACTAATATGTCATATCTCCACATCTAATTGAAAGAAAAATCATGTTATGTTGTGATTTTTTTTAAGGGATAGATTTTGAAAGTTATCTGAAAAAGGGAATGGTCTAGGATATTAATAATTGAATAAATTACAAAGTGAGACACGTAAAACAAAAATGAATGAAAAATACCATACTAGTATCACTTCCTAGTATCCTAGAACTATCTGCGTTCTGACCGAAAAAGGCCAAATCTTAATATTAAACCTCAGTCAGTTTCCAAATGCTGATAAAATAACTGCAGTTCTTGCCAGCAAAATAGCATATATATATTATTTACGTATATATATATATGTATATCCCCTAGAAATTCTTCTCCTTACCAAAATAGCAAACAAAACCAAACACATCCGAAGTGATAGTGCATGTATTTGTGCTTCTACAAAAGACTTCAAAGACACATTCCTGTTAATTTGCCAATCTGGCTTGCACAGAAGTAAATGGGTTTTGGAGAATGACAGTGGATTATTGTAAACACATTCACTAGCGATTCTAATTTCAGTTGCTCTTCTGGATGTGTTTTCTTTACTGGAGCAAATCGGTAGAGTATCTGGCAACTGGTATGCAACTATGGATTTAATGAATGCCTTATTCTCTATACCCGATGGTAAAGACTACCAGTAGTATTTAATTTCATCTGAAAGAGACTGCAGTACCCTTATACTTCTAATTTCAGGACCACGTCAACTTTTCAAGTTTTCTGTCATAAATTCATCTGCAAGGATTTTGTTGTCCTGCTATCTCTCTCTTTCTCTCTTTTTTATTCTGCTATCTTTACAACATCATACTTATCTGCTACTTTTATATTTATTGGATTTTCTGAGCATGATATAATAAATAATTGATATACATGGTAAGTCACATGCATGCCAGAGGCTGAAAAATAAACCCACTAGAAATTTAGGGGGTGGAAATTCAGTTGTTAAGGAAGTACTTTACATTGCAGTGGCAAGGAAGGAGTACGTCAGAGAAGACATGCAATATATGTATTTGACTAGACCTCAAAAAATGGATGAGACTTTTATAGTTAAAGCTAGGGAGAGAAGGACATTTTAAGTGGAGAGAAAATGCAGTGAGAAAAACATGGAATTAGAAAGTGGAGTGGCATGAAAGCCGTTTCGGAAATGAAGACTAGTAACTGAAAAGACTATAACTGGAAATGAAGCCGGAAAGACAAATTTGGGCATGAATTTCCAAGACAGGTATTTTGGAGTTCATTTTTGCTAATAAGGTTTGTATTTGAACTACAGGAAATGTTTCAATAGGTCTGTTAATCTACAAGAGGATGCAGGAACCAATGGGAGGGGGTGATTTTGATATAAACACTCATCTTTTTCTCTTTTCCTCAATCTGCTGACCTTAGAAGTCTGATAGGTTGAGTACTGTTGACCCCAAGTAAGAGCTGTACCTTTAATTGAATGTTGGCAAAAACATGACAGATTTCTTTACCTAGACTTTCAAAATCTTAAATGGTGGGGATAAAAGACAAAATTCAAAATCACACTTACATGAATAGTAATATCATCGCCATGGCGGTTGCTTTGCCCATTAGTTTTTTAACTCTTTAAATAGCCAATCTCTTAGCAAGAGAATAGATTGTAAATTATCAAGAGGGTATATTATTTAGAAATAGCCTGAAAGAATGAAATTACTGATGTTTGCACTTTACAAATAAATGTCTTAATTAGTGGGCTAAACAGGAAGATGTCACTGGTCTACTCTCAGGGCTACTAACAGTTTAATAGACTATTCACAGTTGCAACAGAGGGATTGGGTAGTAGCAGCAGCAGCAGTGCTGATAGTGGTAGTAATACTATCAGTCACACTTATTATAAACTTAGATGTCAGGAACAGTTCTATTAAACTCTCTGAAGTAGATAATTACCCCTATTTTGGAGATTAAGAACCCGTGACACAGAAAGACCACTAACTCTGATCAAGGGTCCACACCCAGAAAGTGTTAGATCAGGCAACCCAGCCAGTGTCACCTCAGAGTCTGTACCCTTGATTAGCATACAGTATGAGAAAACTTGCAGTATGGTTCATCACGCATAAAAGCCTAACAAGTCTTGGGCATAATTTCTGGAAACAGATTACAGTTGTTTGTTTTTGTTTGTTGTTAATCAATGAAAACAATTAGCCTATTTTAAAATAATTTATCTTTGCTATATTAGCATGTCACCATAACTCCAGGGATAATGAATAGTAAAGGTTAATATGAAGTATTATCATTCCCCCTTTTTCATCAATCACAACAGTTGCTAAACTTTTTTTTATTCTTAAAAAGAAAAACTTTACTGAGGCATAATTTACATATAATAATATTTACTGATTTTAAGTGTCTGATTTGATGAGTTTTGAAAAATATATATGCATACTAAAAAATACATGTAGCCATATATCATATATAGAGTAGTTCTACTATCTCGAAAATTTAACTTATGCCCCTCAGCACTCAATCATCTCTCTAATTTATCCCCTTTGACAACCAGTGATATGCTTTTCTCTATTGTTTTTCCTTTTCCAGAATTTCATATAAATGGAATTATATAATATATACTTTTTTGTCTGGCTTATTTAACTTATCATAATGATATAAATATTTATCTAAGTAGTTGTTTCTCTTTATTGCTGAGTAGTACTCCATCATAAAAATATGCAATAATTCATTTATCCACTCATACGTTGTCAGACCTTTGGGTTTTTCTAATATTCAGCTACTTTAAAAAAAGCTGCTTTGAAACTTTGAGTATAAATTTAGTCTTTTTTTTTTAAATTCATGACATTTAAAAATGCATAGTTACTTTAAAATTTTACCATTATTCTGAAGTTGAGAGTTTTGGTTGATTTACTTTCAACATTGCCTTCTTTGGATTACACTAAAGACTTTACTTTTGATTCATGTATTTGGCTTCATGGTCAATTGTGTTAACACTTCTTGGTTCTCTATACTTCATACTGATACTACTATGTTTGTTATAGATATGTTTTCATTGTATTTTGTTTTTAATTATTACATGTTCAAATATTTAAACCTCACTTGGAAATTCTGCTTTTAGTTCCATCAAAGAAGATAGCCAGGGCTGGGGCCAAAGAATCTCTCTAGATCCTATGGTGATAATTCAAATCTTATTTGATAGATGTAATAAGCTATGCCCAAAGGCCAGTGGTCCTGTTCCAGAAAGAGGAATAACCAATTAGTAAATGAATGACTTATCCTTAGTTTGTAATTGAATTCCACAAGTTAATTTTGGTTAAACAAAGTCTTATGAATCATGAACATAGTGCATTAAAGTGATGGCTGATCTTTGAATCCTCCTGTGAACTAAATGTTTCTAATACATTTCTAAAATAGTGAGAAACCTAGGTATAGTTTCATTTATTGCTCACTGTAATGGCCATTAACCAAGGGATAACTTTTTTTTTTATTACTCAATGAATTTATTACATTTATAGGTGTGCAATGATCATCACAATCCAATTTTACAGGATTTCCATCCCACAACACCAGCGTATCCTCCTACCACCCGAACTGTCTCCTTTGGAAACCATAAGTTTTTCAAAGTCTGCTAGTCATTAACTGTTCTGCAAAGAAGTTCATTGTGTCCTTTTTTCAGATTCCACAGTCATTTGATGTTGGTGTCTCATAGTCTGACTGATTTCACTCAGAATGATAATTTCTAAGTCCATCCATGTTGCTAAAATGCTGGTATTTCGTTCCTTTTAATGGTTGAGTAACATTCCAATGTGTATATGTACCACATCTTCTTGATCCACTCCTCTGTCAAGGGAAATTTAAGATGTTTCCATGTCTTGGCTATTGAAAATAGTGCTGCAATGAATATTGGAATACATGTGTCTTTTCGAGTCATGGTTTTCTCTGGATAGATGCCCAGGAGTGGGATTGCTGGATCAAATGGTAGTTCTATTTTTAGTTTTCTGAGGAATCTCCATGCTGTATTCCACAGTGGTTGCACCAATTTACACTCCCACCAATAGTGTAATAGGGTTCCTTTTTCTCCACACCCTCTCCAGCACTTATTGTGTGTAGACTTTTTGATGACGGCCATTCTGTCTTGTGTAAGGTGGTACTTCATAGTGGTTTTGATTTGCCTTTCTCTAATAATGAGTGATGTTGAACATCTTTTCCTGTGTTTTTTGGCCATCCATATGTCTTCTTTGGAGACTCATCTGTTTAGATCTTCTGCCCATTTTTTAATGGGGTTGTTTGTTTTTTTGGTATTGAGCTGCAGAAGGTGTTTATAAATTTTGGAGATGCATCCTTTGTTAGTCGATTCATTTGCAAAGATTTTCTCCCGTTCTGTGGGTTGTCTTTTCATTTTGTTTAGGATTTCCTTTGCTGCACAGAAACTTTTAAGTTTAATTAAGTCTCATTTCTTTATTTTTGTTTTTACCGTCATTACTCTAAGTGGTGGATCTGAGATGTTGCTGTCGTTTATGTCGGAGAGTGTTTGGCCTACATTTTCCTCTAAGAGTTTTATAGTATCTGGTCTTATATCTAGGTCTTTAATCCATTTGGAGTTTATTTTTGTGTACGGTGTTAGGGAGTGTTCTAATTGCATTGTTTTCCATGTGGCTGTACAGTTTTCCCAGCACCACTTATTGAAAAGGCTGTCTTTTCTCCATTGTACATTCTTGCCTCCTTTGTCATAGATTAGTTGTCTGTAGGTGTGTGTGGGTTTAATTCTGGACTTCCTATCCTGTTCCACTGATCTGTATTTCTGTCTTTGTGCCAGTACCATGCAGTTTTGATGATTGTTGCTTTGTAGTATAGTCTTAAGTCCGGAAGCCTGATTCCTCCAGCTCCATTTTTCTTTCTCAGGATATCTTTGGCTATTCTGGGTCTTTTGTGCTTCCAAACAAACTTTAAAATATTTTGTTTGAGTTTGTGAGAAAATGTCCTTGATCAGTTGATGGGGATTGCATTGAATCTGTAGATTGGCTTGGGTAGTATAGTCATTTTGATAATATTGACTCTTCCAATCCAAGTGCATGGTATGTCTTTCCATCTATTTGTGTCATCTTTGATTTCCTTCATCAGTGTCTTATAGTTTTCAGAGTACAGGTCTTTTGTCTCTTTAGGTAGGTTTATTCCTACGTATGTTATTCTTTTTAATGTGATGGTAAACAGGATTGCTTCCCTAATTTCTCTTTCTGATCTTTCATTGTTAGATATTTTGTTCTAGTTCTGTGAAAAATGTCATGGGTAATTTGCATTTGGCATTGTGTTGAATCTGCAGATTGCTTTGGGTAGTATGGCCATTTTAACAACATTAATTCTTCCAGTCCAGGAGCTTGGATATCTTTCCAATTCTTTGATTCCTATTTAATTTCCTGGATTAATGTTTTATAGCTCTTAGCATATAAGTCTTTCACCTCCTTGGTCAGGTTTATTTCTAGGTATTTAATTTTTGGGAATGTGATTTTAAAGGTATTGTGTTTTTATATTCTTTTCTAGTATTTCCTTGTCAGTATACAGAAATGTAACTTATTTTTTAATCTTAATCTTGTATCCTGCTACTTTGCTGAATTCTTTGATCAGTTCAAGCAGTTTTTCTGTGGAGTCCTTAGGGTTTTCTATATATAGTATCATGTCATCTGCGTAGAGTGACAATTTTACTTCTCTTCTAATTTGGATAACTTTTACTTATTTTGTTTCTCTATTGCTGTGGCTAGGACGTCCAATACTATGTTGCATAAAAGTGGTGAGAGTGGGCATCTTTGTCTTCTTTCAGATTTTAGTGGGAAGGCTTTCAGCTTTTCTCCACTGAGTATTATATTTGCTGTGGGTTTGTCATAAATGGCTTTTTTATGTTAAATTGTGTTCCCTCTATATCCACGTTGGTAAGTGTTTTTAATCAGGAATAGATGTCGGATTTTGTCAAATACTTTTTCTTCATCTATTGAGATGATCATGTGGTTTTTGATTTTTCTTTTGCTAATGTGATGTATGATGTTGGTTGATATGTGTATGTTGTACCATCCTTGTGAACTTGGGTTGACTTCCCCACTTGGTCGTGGTGTGTAATCTTTTTTATATATTGTTGGATTCAGTTAGCTAAAATTTTGTTGAGAATTTTTTTGTCTGTATTCATCAAAGATATTAGCCTATAATTTTCCTTTTTTGTAGCATCTTTATCTGGTTTTGGTATTAAGGTGATGGTGGTTTCATAGACTGTCTTTGGGATTATTCCCTCTTCTTCAAACTTTTGGAGAAGTTTAAGAAGAATGGATGAGTATAAGTTCTTTGTATGTTTGGTAGAATTCGCTTTTGAAGCCATCTGGCCCAGGACTTTTGTTTGTATGGAGTGTTTTTATTATATATTCAGTTTCATTTCTAGTGATTGGTCTGTTCAACTGATCTATTTCTTCTTGATGTGGTTTTAGTGGGGCTATGTGTCTCTAGAAAGTTGTCTATTTCTTCTAGGTAATCAAATTTATTGGCATATAAATTCATAGTATTCTCCAATTTTTTTTTGTATTTTTGCAGTATCATTTCTTATTTTATTTGAGTTCTTTCTCTCCTCTTCTTGGTGAGTCTTGCCAGAGGTTTGTCGATTTTTTTTTACCCTTTCAAAGAACCAACTCTTGGTTTTGTTTTTTCCTATGGTTTTTTGAATCTCTATTTTATTGATTTCCTGTCTGATATTTATAATTTCCTTTCTTCTGTTGACTTTGGGTTTTGTTTATTCTTCTTTTTCTAATTCTTTTAGGTGGCAGGTTAAGTTGTCGATTTGAGATTTTTTTATTTTCTTTATTGAGGAAGGCTTGTGTAGCTATGAACTTCCCTCTAAGCACTGCTTTTGTGGCAACCCATAGATTTTGAATGGTTGTGTGTTCATTATCATTTGTCTAAGGGTATTTTTAAAAATTATTTATTTATTTATTTTTTGAAATTTTTATTTTTTTTACAGGATAAAATACATACATTTAAACACAATTACATTCACACAGATTATTATATCATGGATCTTAAGAAACAGATTAAGTGACTCCCTATGGAGAAGTGGAATGGAAAATATGCTAAGACAAATAGGAAATTTATTCTATACTTTATCCCATTTTGTATGGCTTTCATCTTTACTATTTAGTATTATCCATTACATTTCAATTTTTCTTTAAAAATTAGCATTATATTAAAATTGTTATATTATGCAACTAAAGTTTATAAAGAAGAAAGCCTTATATACCAATAAATATTTTATGTAGCATAATAAAAAGAATAACTTAACTGGTAAGAATAACAAAAATAATACACCCTCTGAAAATAAGTAAAATATAAAATGCATAAATTGGTTAAAAAACAGTGTAGCTATATAAATATTTCCTCACAATTTGTTACATCTTATTGATTCTTCAATATAGACATTAAACCATTCTAGGTGATGTGATAAAGAAGACATTACAAACCTTATATCATGCCATGGGGAGAAATGGTTATTAATAATACAATTGTAGAACTGTGTTATTTAATTGTGCAGTTGCTTATTTAATTATAATTATCATAAATTCTTTGATGGAGAGGAAATCAGAATCAGATCTAAGAAGACTTCAGCATTCCAAGAATGATGTCGAATGACCCCCCTTTATGGTGGATTATGCACTTATTTACTATGAGATATATTTCTTCTCCAGAGATTCCTTGTTTGTGTATTCATTGTAGATTTTTGGTTTGCAGTTTTTCTGAAGTTTTGACATAAGAGTCTATATGTATATGAGATTGTTTTAAGTTGTTGTTCTCTTAATTCCAAGTTTATCTCCAGTGTCCTGCATTTGTACCCACCTCTTCTCATGAGTTCTGATTTTGGTGGTATAATTGTGCATGGATGATTTTGTATCTTGGCTGAAGTTGGTACAGGGGCTTTCTGTAAGCCTCCTGATGGGAGGGCTGATGCCTGCCCACTGGTAGGTGGAGCTGATTCTAATCCCTCTGGTGGGTGGGGCTTAGTCTCTGGATGGGATTAGAGGCAGCTGTGTGCCTGAGGGGTCTTTAGGTAGCCTGTTTTCTGAGGGGCAGGGCTATGATTGTTGTTTGGCCTGGGGCTTCTCAGCAGCTGACTGATGGGTGGGGCCAGATTTTCCCAAAATGGCCACCTCTAGAGAAAGGCATGGCTGCTGAATATTCCCGAGAGCTTTGCCTTCAATGTCCTTCCCTCACAACAAGCCACATTCACCCCTGTTTTCCCAGGATGTCCTCCAAGAACTGCGGTCAGATTTGACCCAGATTCCCATGGAGGTTTTGCTTTGCCCTGGGACCCAGTGCATGTGAAAGTCCATGTGCGCCTTTTAAGAATGGGTTCTCCATTTCCCCCAGTCCTGTGGAGCTCCTGCGCACAAGCCCCACTGGCCTTCAATGCCAGGGGCTCTTTCTGGCAATGCCAGGTCCCCACACATGAGGGTTTGATGTGGGGCTCAGAACTCTCACTCCTGTAGGTGAGTCTCTGTGAACCAGTTAGTTTTCAGTCTGTGGAGCTTCCCACCTGGGAGGTATGGGGTTGTTTATATCACGAAATTGCCCATCCTACCTTTTGATGTGGCCTCCTTTTTTTCTTCTGGAGTAGGGTATCTTTTTTAAGGTCTCCAGTCCATTTGGGTGAAGAGTGCTCAGTCTTTAGTTGTGAATTTTGTTGTTTTTAGGAGAGAAGTTGAGCTCCAGTCCTTCTATTCCACCATTTTAATCCTGTCTCCTTGTCTAAGGGTATTTTTAAATTTCCCTTTTGATTTCCTCATTGACTGTTGGTATTTAGTAGGATGTTTAGTCTCCATGTAGTCAGTTTTTTCTTATTGTTTTTCCCTGTGGTTGATTTCTAGTTTCACACCCTTGTGGCTAGAGAAGATGCTTGAAATAATTTCTATACTCTTAAATTTGTTGAGGTTAGTTTTGTGCTCCAGTATGTGGTTAATCCTTGAGAATGTTCCATGTGCACTTGAAAAGAATGTATATTCTGATTTTTTTGGATGCAATGTCCTGAAATTTCAATTAAGTCTATCTTTTCTATTGTGTTTTTAAGGATCTCTGTTGCCTTATTGATTTTCTGTTTAGAGGATCTGTCCGTTGATATGAGTGGGGTGTTATAGTCTCCTACTATTGTATTCCCATCAATTTCTCCTTTTATGTCTGTTAATATTTGTAGTACGCATTTGGGTGCCCCTATATCAGGGGCCTATATATTGACAAGTGTAATATCCCCTTCTTGCATGGATCCTTTTTCCACTAAAAGTGCCCTTCTTTGTCTTTCTTTCTGACCTTTGTTTTAAAGTCTATTTTATCTGATATGAGTATTTCAACTCCTGCTTTCCTCTCATTTCCATTGGCATGAAATATCTTTTTCCATTGCCTCACTTTCCATTTATATGTGTCCTTTTCCCAAAGTTGAGTTACTTTTTGGCAGCATATTGTAGGTATTTGTTTTTTTTGTTTTCTTTTTTTTAAATCCAGTTTGCCACTCTGTCTTTTGATTGGAGCATTCAGTCTATTAACATTTAAGGTAATTATTGAAAAAGATGTATTTATTGCCATTTTAAACCTTGTTTTCCAGTTGATTCTATTTTTCCCCTTTGTTCCTTTTTTTTCCTTCTTTTTTTGATTGGATGATTTCTTTTTATTTTATGCTTGTGTCCTCTTCTTTTAAGTTTTTCTGAATATATTGTTTGGTTTTGATTTGTGGTTGCCCTGTTTTTCAAATATGTTAACCCCTCCCTATATCTGCTTACTTTAGCTTGATAGTCAAATAGGCTCAAACACATTCTTTAAAAAAAAATTCTAGATTTTCCTACTTTCCTTCTCAACATTTTATGATTCTGATGTCCTTTTTTTACATCTTCATGGTTATCCTTTTGCTCTTCCTTTTGCTTATTGTCACTTTTAAAATAGTTTTTTTTTGTTTTTTTTTTTTTCCTTTCAAATCTGTATACTGGCTCATTTAAGTGATTACTTTCCAATTGTCATTTCCTCAATCCTATTTCTTCTTACTTCTTTTTTATTTAGAGGAGCTCTTTCAGTATTTCTTTTAGATGGGTTTAGTATTGCTATACTCTTTTAAAAGTTTTTGTTTGTTGGAGAAATTCTTTATTTCCCCTTCTATTTTAAATGATGTTCTTGATGGGTAGACTATTCTAGGCTGCAAAATTTTCCATTTTAGTACTTTGAATGCATCCTGCCACTCTCTTCTGGCCTTCAGTATTTCTGTAGAGAAATCAGCTGATAGCCTTATGGGGGTTCCCTTATAATTAATGCTTTGCTTTTCTCTTGCTGCCTTTAGAATCTTTTCTTTAACCTTTGCCATTTTTATTATATGTCTTGGTGTGGGCCTGTTTATGTTCAACTTGTTTGAGTCCCTCTGTGTTTCCTATATCTTGGTATCTGTTTTCCTTAGATTTGGAAAGTTTTCAACCGTAATTTCTTCAAATATATTTTCAATCCCCCTTTCTTCCTTCTCCTTCCAGAATTCCTATTATACATAGATTGGCCCACTTTATATTATCCCATAGAACTTTTATATTGCTTTCATGTTTTTTTCATTTGGTTTTCTGTCTGCTGTCCTTATTGAGTGATTTGCATTATTCTCTCTTCTAAGTCACTAATTTGTTCCTCTGCATTATTCATTCTGCTCTTCACTGCTTTTAACTTAGCTTGCATTTCTAGAAATGAATGTTCTAATTTTTCTTGGCTCCTTCTTATATTTTCTAGTTCCTTTCAAAGTAATCTGCATTACTGTTTATATCCACTATAATTCCTTCATATTTGCTTTTAATTCCTTCAGTATTTTCAGTATCTCCTTTTTGAATTTGGTGTCTGTTAGACCGCAGAGGTCTGTTTCATTGTTTGCTCCTTCCAGGGAATTCTCCTGTTCTTTTATCTGGAAATGGCTCCTGAGCCTCTTCATTTTGTTCATATATATTTTTTAATTCTGTGTGTTTAGGGAAGACAGTTACTGTAGTCTTAGCGGGCTATATATTTTTTAATTCTGTGTGCTTAGGGAAGACAGTTACTGTAGTCTTAGCGCAAGAGCGTCCCTGGGTATTTTGTGAAGGCTCCTTATTTATTAAGTTATTTTTTGGCATGAGGTATGCTTTTGATTTGGATGCTTGCTGTCTCTTTTCTGTGTGTGCAGGCTGTTATCTTTTTGAAAAGGGGTGTGCTGGTGTATGGCCTGTGTGTGTTTACAGGTAGATGTAGGCAATGGTCAGGGCCTAGTATCCAATGCCTGGTTGCTGGGCCCTCGACAGTGGTGAGGACCTGTGGGGAGGTGGTACAGGCAGCTTCCTGATTGCAGGGCTCTAGGAAGTGGTGGTGACCCAAAGGCAGGTAGGTAGTGCCCAGAGAATTTGGCAGAGGCAGTGGCATAGTGTGTATGTTCCTAGGAGAGTGAGAGCAACAATGGCTGGTGCTTGGTTGCAGTGCCCTCCTCTGCGCCAACCTCTGAGGTGACTGGGGCCACAGGTGGTGCCTCTTAATGAACCCCTAGTGTTGGTGGGCCATGCCCATCATGGAGTCTGAGATGACTGCAGTGGTTTTCCCCTGCCACCTGTAAAGCATGCAAGAGGTGTCCCATCATGCTTTGCCAGTGTAGGAGGTACCGTCACCCATAATCCACACAAGATGCTTCTCGCCACCTGTAGCCCCACCCTTTGAGGGTCTTTGTGGGTGCAGAGAAGGATATTCCTTTGGTAGTCCACCCTTCCTCCTTTTGCCATCCCCAACAATGGCACCTTGCTTCTCCTGTGGGCTCAGACCTCTTCCTTGTTTCCCTCAGCTGTGGCACCCCACTACCCAGTCCTTGGTGTACAGCTCCATAGCCCCTCAAGTTGTCTCCACACAGTCAACCCTAGTCCTCTCCCTGGAACTGACCTCTAGATCCTGAGTTTCAGTGCTCTTCTGAGCATCTAGGGTCTGGTATCCCAGGAGGTGGTATAGATGGTCTTTGCTGCTTTCTCTCTGCTTTGCTCTCCTCAGTCAAGCTGTTGCACTTTTCTCTGAGGCTTTGACGTCCCTCTGTCTCAGCTGTTCTCCCTGTCAATTAGGTAGTTTCCCAGGGTATGATTTCCTTTCCTCTTTTGAAGCTCCCTCTCAGGAGTACTAGTCCTGTCCTGATTCCACCGCCCCACTTTTTTCTTTTGTTCTACCCAGCTATGTGGAGGGTTTCTTGCCCTTTTTTGGAGGTTTAAGTTCTTCTGCCACTGTTCAGTAGATATTCTGTAGATTTTTTTTGTATGTGTTTATGGGAGAAGGTGAGCACCAAGTCTTACTCCTCTGTCAATTTGATCCCCAGCATTTCCATTTTGAATAATCCTTAGAAGTCTAATGTATATAGAGATAGGTGTGGAGAAGGCAGTAGAGCATATCAATAAAATGAGAGAAGATAAGGGATTGTGTGGGCGGAATGCTGGCAGTAGAGTTAGGGTTCCCAGGTGTCAATTTATTGCATCCTTATGAGCAATCGTGAACAATCCATTTCACCTCTTTCAAGATCCACTTTCTTCATCAGCCTACAGGAGAATTCAGGGCCTGATAAAAATTCTTGTGATCCTTATTTCACAGGTTCATTATCAGAATTATATCAGATAACATGTGATGGTGCCTTGTAAGATGGGATGCACTATTTAGGTATTATTGGGTGTCTGAAAAGTAGTGCTACAAAGTTTGAAATGCTGAATAAGTTTTCCAAGATGTTTAATGGCTTTCTTGCAGCGAAAACAGTCATGGTAAAAAAAAATCTTATGAAGTTCTTGGTACTTTTTGGAAAACTCAGTTTTAACAAATCTATTTTCTTTGTACTTTCCTGGATATAAGTGTTTACTGCAGGGTAAAGAAAGCTGCCCTTCCCACTAGAGTTCTATAAGAAATTTTCACTGTTATTGATTCCTTCATTGACTGATTGAACATATTTACATTTTCTTTTCATAAAGTGTACGTGAGAAGAAAGCAACCTGGATTAAGATTTGTGCTTTCTTGTATAACTTTTATTTAGCAGGCAAGATCAACTGTGGGCAAGGCTGGATCCGGGTTTTGTGCAGCCTGAAGCTTAACCAACTTGAAGGACCCTTTTTGAGGAAGAGAGCACAAAACTGCAAATACAAAATTAGGTATGAAAATTAAATTTTATTTAGGTTGAGAGAATAAATGAAAAAAATCAAGTCCCCTTCTTCTCAGATCTTTTTAGGCTATTTCTTGGATGTGCTTACATAGAAATGCTTCATGATTGCAGATTGACTTCTCTTTCTCACGTGGACATTTACAAGCCCAGCATCTCCCAGCAGCCACAAGGGATTGTGCTAAGAAAGGACTGTGCTGGTGTTTCTGATCCTGACTGCTGGGAAAGTCTATTTAACTGCTTTTGTTCTGATTATCGTCACTGGAGCTATCGGGCAAGCTATGCAACACCTTAAAAAGCACAAGAAGGCTCTTTTCTAAAGATTATAGCTTTTTCAATCCACCCCCTTCCTCCAGTGTAAGTGCTAAGTGATATAAGGCATGGGTCTTCAAAGAGTTCTTCGTATAGGTGGTTTCCTGTGTCTAGGAATTTAAATAAAACTTATGAGTGAGGTCTGGAGGCTACTTTGAATGTTCACTTGCTTTCTATCTCGGTGATTTTTTATTTTATTTTATTTTCCTGCTGCCCTCTCCCTTAAGGCTTGCCATCCTTTATTTTTTTAGGTATCTTTGATTTTGCTGCATAGAACAGTGGTTCTGACACTTAGCTACATACCACCCAGAGAGCTTTCTAAACTCCTTAAGTGAGGTTACACTCCCAAGCATTATTATTTAATTAGTCTGGGGTGATTTTATTACACAGCCCAAGTTGAGAACCATTGTCTAAGATCCCAGTGGTCTGTATTTTTTTAGAGCCACTCCATTGTTTTTTAAAGAGATCAGAAATGGCTGAAGATCCAGAGGTAAATATGCATGAGAGCCCACTAATTTACACACTTTTCGCTGAAAAATTAAAAGGCTACTGAGTTATTTACACATGGTTGAAGATGATATTGAGTGATTCTCAAAATTAGTGTGGATATTGTGTATATCCTCTTAACCATTGAAAAGAGGGAGAATTTAAAGATTAACTTCAGCCTGGTCTCTAAATTTACTACCTTTTACAATTTTATTCAAACTAAATGGCTGGATTTATCAAGCTAGAAGTTTTTATGTTTTAAAACTTCTTTAAAACATCATGATGATTCTCTTATTTGAGGAATCAGTAGCAGATCATACATGAATATGAAGTAGAGTAAATTGGGAAGTGAGGGCTGGAAGCTATGCTGTAAAGTGGAATGGCTAGAGGATGGGGAAGTTGGGTGTGGTGCTGAGTTTACAATGTAAGGTACACATGGAGCCCAAATGGAGATGGAAGCTGGGTTTTGAGGTCTACATAGGTGTCTATTGGAAATGAGCATACAGAATTACCTTCTGGCATATATTTAGCATTACAGTAATAGGACTGAAATAAAGAGATATCTTGGTAGGTATTCTCAACAGCCCTAGAAGCACTGAAGTGTGATGCTGAACCTGGTGTTTGTATCAGACTTCTTGATGCGAGTGGATGTGTAAGCTCAAAGGCATGCTCCTCTCTAGAGTGAAGCAGGGTTCTTAGGGCCTAAAACTGAAGCAAAGAGCCACATCCTTTGGTGAGTTGTGCAATTTAGGATGTCATGACCAGCCTTTAGATTAAATGTAATTGAACATAATTGGTAGAAAATGCTGTTGTCTAAATAGATGAATCCAGACTCAGTCTATGAGTGATGAATTGCCAATTAAGTATATATAGTTAGATAGGAGGGACATATAACACAGGGAATTCTGATAACTTTGGTACTTTCAGCTTTAGAATATCTTAACAAAACCTAAGAGTTGAGGGTAAGGCAGTGGAAGGCTAGGATATTATTTCAAGTGTGTCTTCTGGGGGTGAGGGAGAAAATGGGAGAAGTATAATATTTTAAAACTTTCATACGAGAAGTACTGTGGAAGTAGGGGATGGAAACAGGATGTCTTGGAAGAGAACACAGTACATTTTGGTGAGAAAAACAGTTTCCCTATTTTTAAATATCAGTGAAGGATGAAGTCTGGTTGGGAGAGCAGAAAGAGTGAAGGGAGTCATTAATAGAAGGAAAAGTATACTAGGACTTCTATACTCCAAGAGGAAAAGGGATAATACATAGCACTTAATCATACCAGGAAAAATAAGAAAATAATAATCATGAGTTAAAATTAAAACGTAAAATAAATTGTTTAAATCATTATATAATAAAGGTGACATTTGTTATAGGTATTACCAAATCACTATAACAAAGCCAGTTCTTCTATTGAAAGAAAAATTGAGAATGGGCTAAAAAATTCTTTCCAAATCCCAGTTAAAACTAGTTTATAGAAATAATTAAAACAAAGTAATAAAGTATGCCAGTGTAAAATGTATATTTTACTGCATGTCATGTCAGAAAAATTGAAAGCCGCTATTTCAGGAAGTTGTATAATTCCAACCTGAGAGTCGCCCACTTGGTTGGTTATTGATTGATTCACTTATTCTTTCATTTTCTCAACAAATGCTTATTGCATTCTTAACATTCTCCAATAGTATTCGGAAAAGTTTTTGATTTGCATGGAGAATAAGAAAGACATAATTTGTGATTTCATGGAGTTTGCATTCTAACAGGGGAGATAAATAATACATAAGTTTAACAAGCCCACAATAATTTCATGTTAGATATAGGCTATGTGGGAAAAAAATCAGTGTGCTTGCTATAGAATAACAGGAGGTGACATAATGTAGAAAGTGTGATCAGGAAAGATGACTGAGAAAGTGACATTTGGTTCAGTTCACTTCAACTTCTGTTAAATACAAAGTTCCGAATTTCTGCATCTGATATTATATAGCCTATTTCCTTTCTCAGTCACAAACCTTTTAATAAAATTTATAAAGAAAGTTACTTTGTTTCCCTCTATAAAATGAAGGTCTCATTTTTACCCACTTATAAAGAGTAAAAATTATCCACTTAATTTATGATATTTGGAATCAAATCAGACTTATTTTATTTGCCTTTAAGTTTAAAAATACATCTGAAAGTAAATGGAAAGAAAAGAACCTCTAGGAAAATTTCTTAAAACCAGTCTTCTAAAAATAACATCAAAAAACCAAGTAATTAGCTAAATAGGCTTCATATTCAAAGAGAAATTACCAATTAACCTTCCCTTGGCCCCCTATCAGGAAAGACGGCTAGAGAGTTGAAGAGTGAGGAATTCCTACGGAGGGAGGATCTGATCCATTTTGAGGGATGCCCTTGCTAGAGGCAATACTTACTTGAAAGAAAATCCCAGCCACTGATTCCACTTAAGTTTAGAAACCTCTTAAGGGCTGAAAGGGAGAGCTCTGTTTGCTGAGAGAAAAACAATCAAGACAAGGAAGGGGTTGGTTGACAAAGCCAGCTCGGAGTCAGATCTGTTTTCTGTCAGTGGGTTTAGGTTTGGCACTAGAGATAACCAGGAAGATTATGTTTTTTGAGCTCAGCATTGGTGAGATATAATATGCAAACATTTTTTCTAAGCTGTATAACCTTAATTTGTTGATAAAAAGAGGATATACTATTTATGTTAGAATTGGAAGCCTTTCTGAATTTGGATGCTCTGTTGTGTTTACTGCTTCTTGGTTTGTTATTCTGTCCTTATGTCACCTACAGAAATAGAACATTTTAAATAAAATCCTTTCATGAAAATAAAAAATAGAAGGCAAGGCGCTGGGAGTTCCATGTCCTCACTCCTATAACACTGTATCTATCCCTCTATTTTTACAATAATGAAGAGGCTTAAAGATGTTTACTTATAAGTGCTTTTCTCTAGATTACTAAATTCTTTGAGGGATCTTGTTCATCCTTGTAATATCAGTGCCTAACGATGTCTGACCTACTTGGAAAATGTTGAATTAAAAAAAAAATGGGAATGCCTATTCACCTTATTTTAAATGTGTACATTCATTCCAATTTCGGCTTTTGCCCCCACTTTTCTTTACTTTTCTGATAAAACTCCTTATCATGTTCTCCAGTGACCTCCATTATGCTGTTTCAGGGACCAGCACCTTACATATCAGGAGCATTTGGTACCATCCGTCATCTCCTCCTCCTAGAAACATTTCTTTATTTGGCTTCTGGGACAACACATACCTTTGTTTTTCTCCCTTCCTGAACCACCAGAGTGCTTAATTCTAAGATCCCTTTTCCATAACCGCTTTCTAGATGCCTTCATCTAGTGTCCTGCAGTGAGACACTCACATTTAAATGGCACCTCCATCTTGAACACCATCTCGCTTAGCCAGTAACTTTTACTTTACAACTTAATTGGCATCTCAATTTCATCTATTCAACTTCAAAGCCTGATTTTCCTCGCTAAAACCTGTTTCTCTGCAAGTCTTTCCCATGTTGCTCAGACCCCAAATCTTAGTTGTCCTTTACTACTTTGCCCTCTAGACCACATGTTTAATGGAAAGCTCTGTTGTCTCTATATTCAACATAGATTCAGAAATGGACCACTCCCATTACTTTCGTTACTACTCTCTAAACCAATGCAACCTCTCATTTGGATGATTATTAAGGCTTCTTAGATGAATTCCCAGATTCCCCACTTGGCTTCCTATAATCTGTTCTTCATATGGTGGCAGGCATAACTCTGAAAATGATGTCCAGATCATGTCCTTTCTCTGACTGCGCTCTCCTATTTTCCCCTTGTCATACTAAAGGTCAGCATGCTTAAAATGGCTCCTGGAAAGCTCTGTGATCTGAGACTGAACCTTCTCTCTGACTCAACTACACTCTCTTTTACTGTACCTCCTCTTGTTCGATAAAGACTGGTGTCACTGCCAAACTTGTTTCTCCTTTAGGTCAAACATGCTCCTTGCTTTTGCCTGGTGTTTTCTCCAGGCAGAAACAGCCTAATGGCTGGTTTCTTATTTCCCTCTGATCTTCACTCAAATGTCACTTTATCAGTGAGGACGTCCTTGAAAGTCTCTCTCACACACACAAAAGCAATCACTCCTTACTTGCTCTTGCTATTTCTTTTTTCTCAGTATAGTACTTATCACATTCTACAAAATTTAAATGTTTTATTCTTATTATCTGTATCCCTCTGCTAGAGTATAAGCAGGAAGGGAGAAAGAGTTTTCTTTTGTCTGTTTTCTTCAGCACATAGAATAGACGAATATTTGACATATAGTAGGCACTTGATAAATGATGATTAAAAGATTGAGTTTATGACATTTTATTTATTTAAATTACTGAAAAACTTTGTTTTATCTTTCAGCATACTATGTAGTTCCAGCATATAGCGAAATCCACTATTTATTGAGAAGTTTAATTAATATCATTAATTGAGATGCTGGAAACCCAGGAGTAGTGGAAAAAAATGAGTCAGAATTTAGACAGCTCTTGTCCTTAAGGTGTGGCCTAGGCTAGCATAACTAGCTTAAGCAGACCCAGGAGGCTGATATTTACTCTTTAGACATAGGTTCCAGTGAATGCAGTGTTCTAAGTTTTTTTTTTTTTTTTTTTTTTTTTTTTTTTTTTTGTCTTTTGTCTTTTTGTTGTTGTTGTTGTTGTTGCTATTTCTTGGGCCGCTCCCGCGGCATATGGATGTTCCCAGGCTAGGGGTTGAATCGGAGCTGTAGCCACCGGCCTACGCCAGAGCCACAGCAACGCGGGATCTGAGCCGAGTCTGCAACCTACACCACAGCTCACGGCAACGCCGGATCGTTAACCCACTGAGCAAGGGCAGGGATCGAACCCGCAACCTCATGGTTCCTAGTCAGATTCGTTAACCGCTGCGCCACGACGGGAACTCCAGTGTTCTAAGTTTTAATTCCCAGAGTTTTTGACACTAGTCGTTTATGTGGGCAGGCAGAGAGAACACTGCAGAGATGAATCAAGAGTTAGGTGTGACTCTATGTTGGGGGGAGGATAGAATTAAGTGTACTATATTGGCTGGGGAGCTCCCGTCATGGCTCAGTGGTTGACGAATCTGACTAGGAACCGTGAGGTTGCAGGTTCGATCCCTGGCCTTGCTCAGTGGGTTAAGGATCCGGTGTTGCTGTGAGCTGAGGTGTAGGTTGCAGACGCTGCTCGGATCGCGTGTTGCTGTGGCTCTGGTATAGGTCAGTGGCTACAGCTCCTATTCGACTCCTAGCCTGGGGACTCCATGCCATGGGAGTCGCCCTAGAAAAGGCAAAAAGACAAAAAAAAAAAAAAAAAAAAAAAAAAAGAGTGTACTATATTGATTTATCCTTGCCAGTGACATAAAGAGGTATAGGAGCTTCTCGAGAGTGGAGATTGGCAAGAGCTAGGCACCATACCATGGGCTGAGCTTTAGAGTGGTGTTCTAAAGGACCAAGAAAGGGAGTTCCTGCTGTGGCGCAGAGGGTTGCAGCTACCACTTAGATTTGGTCCTTGGCCCAGGAACTTCCATATGCCACAGGTGCGACCAAAAAATGAAAATGAAAAATAAAGAGCCAAGAAGGAAGACAGGTAAGAACAAAGGAGAGAGGGCTCAGTGCTGTTCTGTTTAGGAGTCTGGGACCACAAAGGATGTAGTGAGCAGAGGACGCTGGATGTGCTAAAATTCTGAGGATATGACGGTCATCATTTGTCCTCTGGAATTTAGGACATGTTGAGGAAGAAGATATAATTTAGAAATGAAGAAAGAAAATATAGAATTCCTGATATCCAGTCTGGGTCATTGGCCCTGGACAAGGCTTTATTTCATGTCTTACCAGATGAAAGTGGGGAGTTGGGGGAGAGCATAACCCAGGCAAATATGACCTGGTTCTCTTGCAATGAGCTTGGTGGTATCAAAATACTGATCAAGCATTTTTTTTTTTTTCCTTTGGCTATGTCCATGGCATGTGGAAGTTCCCAGGCCAGGGACTAAACCCATGCCACAGCAGCAACCCAAGCTGTTGCAGTGACAGCACTGGATCCTTAGCCCCCTGTGCCACAAGCGAATTCCTCAAGCATTTCTTTAGTACCAGACACTGTGTATTCATTTTTATTTAATATTTACAATGTTATTAACAATTAGTTAACCTAGAGATTTAACAGGAAATTGAGTGTTAATGTTGTTCCCAAGGTCACATGGTCTAGAAGTGCACACGATTGAAATTTGAACCTAAAGTGGTTACATTGCGAAGTTTATACTCCTTTCTCTATTTCCAGGTGGTTCTTAAACCTAGATGTGCATTAGAATCTTCTTGGTAGCTTTTAAAAATAACTAACTTAGATAGCACCCCCAGGTATCCTGATGTAATTTGTCTGGTATGGGTGCAGGCATGGAAATTTTTTTTTCTTGCTTTGGTAATTTTCCCTAGGTGATTCAAGGTATAGTTGAGATTGAGAACAACTGCTATACAATGTTGAGGGGAGGGGAAGATAGGGGAATTTAACTCACTGTAATGTTTTTAAGGTGTGATCCAGGACCAACAGTTTCATCAGAGAACTTGTTAGAAATACAAAAACCTTCCTTGAATTAGAAACTAGGGGTGGGGTTCAACAATTCGCATTTTAAAAACTTCTAATACACACTAAAATATGAGAACTCTTATCATGGGACTGAGGGTCTTGCATTTGAGCTCAAGAAGACCTAAGTTTTAACTGGCTGTCAACATTTAACAGCTATACCCACTGAATCAAGTACCTCAACGTCTCTAGGTCTTAATCTCCCCAGATGTAAAAATGGTAATGCTATTTACTGCTCTGACAAATAATGGGAAACTTTATATAATCCAACTGGCCCACACCAAGTGTTCGATAAATAGCAACTAATAGTAAGGGGTAAGTATTTCAGAAAGAGTGATGAGTCAGAAATTGAGCCTGTAAGTGGAGCTTAAATGAGCCTATCTTTAAAGATCTGGGGGAAGGAGGTTATGAGAATATATAGTAGGTACTTGAGAGTTGCATGGGTGTATTGTATCTTAGAAGACTCTCAACAGCTAATATTGAAAAATGGACAAAAATATCTGGCCTACAGAATCCTTAAATAGTTGTATTTCTGAACAGAATTGGAGTTACCTTTTATGCATGCTGTTGGATATGTAGTAGTTATATAATGATTATTAACATTTTCTACTTTTTCATTTGGTTAGATAAACATGTTGCTGATTTGCTTTTAGCTTCACCTGTTTAAATATTCTTTGAATGTTTAGATAATAGATTTGGTCATGTAAAGTACTGCTGACAAATGCGTTAGATTTGAACCTTGGACTTAAAGTACACATCCTTTCTGAGCCAAGCTTCATTTCCTCCCTATTTATTCTCCTTTGAAGATCCAGAGTCTAAAAGCAAGTACTTGTGGCCACCAGAAAGAAGGCATGTGCTGAGAGAATGAAAGGATACCCAAGATCTTAAATACTCCCAGATTTTTTTATTTTATACCTCAGTGACAAAAGAACCTGTGTGCCTGTGTATGTGTATATAAGATATCTTTAAGAGGTTACTGAAGATTATCTATCTTAACTTACTGAGAATAACTGTGTTTTAAATATAGTAATTATAAAATAGTATTACCAGTAAATGGCTCTGTAGCCAATTGTATTTAGCCTTGTCACTGAAACTGTCATTAGTTTGAGAAAGGTGAGCTATTGTAGGAGGGAACTGAACACAAACTTGTTTCCTTTGCTCCAGAAGATACTGCAAGTAGATTAAATAAAATCCTGGAGATGTTTGAAAACTTTTGAGAAAAGAATGAGGTGGATAGCAGAAAGAGAAACAATTAGGTGAGAGGGAACTATTGATTTAGATTTTCTTAGAAATATGAGTGCAGGAGGCATTTCAAATTCACACTTACACATACACTTGAAGAGGGTCCTAAAAGGATGTCATGGTACTTGAGAGAAAAAAACCAAAAACAATTTTGCCTATTGACCTAAAAGTTCAGTCTTTGCTTTAACAGTTCTCATAGGTATAGGATAAAATATCTGATCTCTCTGAGTGGTTTATATTTAAATATGACTTTAGTAATTGTTCTGGTGTCATGTGTAGTTTTAAGTATAGAATCTAGAATATAGTCATGACATTTATGTTGAAAAAAATAAAAGAGTAACTAATGTCACTCTTTCAAAAAAAAAAAAAAAGAAAAAATCATTGGATCAGAAGATATTCTGTCATACAGAAATTTGTGAATTTGGGTCCTGGGTCAATCCCATTATAATTATTTTATTTATTTATGAAATGGAAGGATAAATACATTTGGACAATCGAAAGGGGCAGAATCTTAATTTATGCATGTAGGCAGTTTTTAATAATACATTACTGTGAAATTTATAATATCATGAATTCAAAATCAGTACTCTAAAGGAGACAGTCAAATCTTTATGTAAGTGCTTGTAACTTTCTTCTGAAAAATACTGGTCACTAATTTTCTCTTTTATACTTGTTAAAAAGAGATATTTATCATTTAATTCTACTACGTTTAACCTTAACTTGTCAATAGATTCTTCAGGATTTGTGAAACTATTTGCTCTTCTAATTAAAAAGTGAGGTTACCATAGCAACTAGTATATCCTTAATACTCTGCTTATGTAACCACTGAGATTCAGAGCAGTTTTTCATCTGGATTCTTCTATCAGCTACACTTATTTCAGATGCTCTCTTGCACTCTGGACTATAAAGGAAAATGCTTTCTTTACTGATTATACACATTTGAGTATTTTTAAACAATTTTCTTATAATATAGACCAAGTGCCTCTGATGTCTGGAGAAATTTTGAAGGTGGAAATAATGTAAAAGCACTTTAAAAAATTTTGGAAATACCAAAGGAGTAGTGGTAATTGTTTAAGTAACAGTGGACTTAGAATTTCAATTTCAGAAAAGGCCTTGAAGTAAAAAGGATCAGTCATTTGATGAATATGTTATTCTGAGGAATTCTTCTACAAGAGAGATCACAACTTGTTCTTGGGAGACTTTCTTATTAACTCAGAACATGTAATAAAAAGGAAATCTTGCTTGGCTCCTAATAAAATTTGCTACAAATAATATGCTTGATTTCTGCATTGAATGAGTGGACTTGGCATTCTGAAAATTTAACACATTCTTTATATGGCTTGTTTTCTTGCTGTTGAACCTTTCCATATGCTGCTGCTTCTGCCTGGAATGATTTAGTCATTTCTCCACCCCTCCATCTCTACTTTTCCCCTAGTATTTCTTGGCTTATGCTATTTATTCTTTAGATCTTGGTCGAGATGTCCTGTTCTCTGGGAATATTGCTCTGATTCCCCAAGACTACATTAAAGCTCCTTCTACATGTTCGTGTTACACCTGCTGAAGATAGTTTTTCATGTCTAAATTGTATTGGCTGGTTCACTTGTCTGTCATCTACTTGCTGAAATGTCCTGGAGGAAAAAAACAGGGTCTCATTAGGTACTGTGAGCTCGAAGATCCACTGAGTACCTGGTTTAATAGGTTTTCAAAAAACCTAAAAAATTGTTATATGAGGTAATGATTAGTTTCTAGAATTGCTATAACAAAATACCACAAACTGGATGACTTACAACAACAGACATATATTTTCTCCAGTTCTGGGGGCCTGAGCTAGAAAATAAGATATTGGCAAAGTTGATTCCTACTGAAGGTTCTGAGGGCCAATCTCTTCCATTCTTCACTCCTAGCATTTGGCAGTTACTGGCAGTGACCAGTGTCCCTTAGTTTGTAGATACCCACTCCAATCTCTGCCTCTGTCTTCACATTGTGTTCTCCTCTGTGTATGTGTCTATATGTCTTCTCTTCTCATAAAGAAACCCGTCATTTGGCTACCATAATTCAGTTTGACCTTTACTTGATTGCATCTACAAAGACCCTATTTCCAAATAAGGTCACAGCCATCGCTACCAGGAGCTAGAACTTCAATTTATCTTTTAGGGGACAAAATTCAACCTGCCGCAGTGACTATCTAGTAGATTTTTACTTTAGGGTTTATATAAAATGCAATCCGAATCATGGTCAGGCCAGCCACTAAGCCTCTCATTATTTAGTCACTTAACAGTCACAGAATGGGAAGTACTTGGTCAAATTATTTTAATGGTTTCAGACTTCATAATTTTTTAGACAATTTCATTTATTGTAACAGACCCTTTGATTCAGTTGCCAAATAAATGAACTAGTCTGCTGAAACAATTCTAGAAATGATAAATTCATATTCAGTGACTTCAAAATGAATTAGGCTTGAATAACTGGTATATTCAGGGCTGTTTATTCTTAGGTGTAGCACAAAGTCTTCTATTTCTAATTTGGGTCATTTTTATTTTATACCCTCTGCAAGGAAATGGGAGAAAAGGCAATAGTAAAAGTTATTTCTTGGCATTTAGCAATTAGTTGATTAACATGCAAATTTTATTCAAAGTAATATAAAATATGCATCTATTATTTTTGGTTCATCAGATTGGGTTATTTTTAAATTTAATAAGATGCAACAATAATTAAGCAATTTAAAATATATAATTTAAAACTGAACTAGTTTCTCAGGGGCGATGATTGCCAGGTTGCACATGCGGTTCCAGGGACATGCTTAGCTACAAGGTCCAACAGACAGAAGGCAAAGGATGGGACCTGGAAACTAGCCCATCTTGGCAAGGACTAGGGAGAGAAAAGAAAAATCCAAGCTAGCGCAAGGGAAAAGGGGAGTTTTGGCATGAGTCTATGCATGTGTGTGTTATGTGCCTGTTTATGTGTGGTATAGGGTCTTGGGATAAGGGGTTAATGTGTTTGGGGATCTGACTGAAAGTGAATGGGAGTGGCTGGGAATGTGCTTAAGTGTTGATGGGTCTGTGCATCCATGGCATATAAAGAAATGTTGCTGTGACTAGTAGATGTTTTATGACTTCCAAAAGACATGTCTCTTAGATTCTCTAAATTAATAGGACTTGACTCTTTCAAAATTTTAGAAATTCTCATAGGGGTTTTCTTATTTTTATATTCTGATGAGCCAGCAGGGGGAAGTCACACATTACTTTTTGGTGGGCCTTAGGACAGTTTCTTCAGACTTTTTCTTAAAAAGGTCTATCTTCTTGATAAAAAATTTAAATAATTTAAGATAGAGTACTTATAGTTATGTTCTCATAAGCACACTAGAATCAGTTTTCAAAGATCAGCCTTCAACTTTGTTTCTTATTTTTTCTAATTAAAAAAAGATGAAACACCCCAATATTTCTGGTAACAAGTTATTGCCTTGTTGATAACATTCATAATGCTTCCAAATTGATAGTTCCATTTGTAACATAAGAAACTTAATTAGTGAATTCAGATGACAATGCAAAAAGTGAAAGAAAAATCTATGGACCAGTTTTTAGTGCTAAAAGTAAATTATTTTGGTATTTGCTACTATATTCTTCACCTACCTTCTTCTGCAGTTTAAAAATATCTGAGGAAAAAGCAAAACAGTTTAAACTCCAAGATAAAAATGAGAATAGCTCTTTGCGACACAAAACATAATATAGGGACTTTATAGCTATTGTTTCTGAGAATGTAAGAGCTGATTGCATCATATTGTTTCTATTCTGTAGGAAGAACACTGTAATGCTTACATGGCTAGTATTGGGATGATCAAAGTCAATATATTGTGCGGTTTTGAGTGACGTGTAGGGATAACACCATTATTCTTTGTATTTTAGTCTCTTTACTAAGTTAATCATGTTCACTGTTCTGTCATCAATTGTCATTCACTCATTTTGTAAAATGTGAGCATCTGAATTTAATGTTATTGTATTGTTTCTGTTTACTACAGCTGGTTGCAAGAGACTCAAATAACAATTTCATAGCTACACATAAAAGGTCACAAAAAATAGACATTCAAAATAGAAACATCTTACTTTGCAACAAGTATACAATCTGAGTGAGATATCTAAAGTTATAAAAGCTGAAGTGAGTTTATCACATATGTAAACATATCTATTTGTAAAGTACTATACATTTTTTAAAAAAGTAAATGGCTAGGTAACATTTATCTTTGAAATCATAAATTCTCAATCATTATGATTATTGCATATTGCTAATTACGTGTAAATGTTTTAAAAATTACAAAGAGAATAGAAAGTAGTGATCACATATTTAACAAATATGAAAAATATGAAAAAACTATGAAATGATTCATTCAGATCAAGAAATAGAAGATAAATATTTAAGATGGCACTTAGCAGAAAAACAAAACTATATAATTTGTATATTGTGTATCTTGAAAACTTTTAATTGTTACACCCTGCCCCCCCCTCTACCCAAGTGCAGGAGAAACAAATTGTAGTAGGAGAGAAAGCAGAATGAAATGGTGACAAGATAGCTATACTTCCAGATTTATATCTGTCACCATCAGAACTTCTTTAAAAGTGTTAAAGCAAAAATTTACCCTAGTAACTAGCTCTCAGAAGAATATTCTTAAGGGATACTGAATCAAAATCACAAATGGCTCATGGAAGAGGAATAAAATCATTATTTTCTTTCATTGATAGAGATAATACTGAGTTATGAGACTTTCCTCTCACTATTGGGGTTATAATTTTAGCCATTCTCTTCCGGAGTGAGTGGGTTTTTTCCTAAAGGTTTATGAAGTTTAAAGTTGTGAGAGCACAGCAGTTAGATGTAAAGTGTTGTGCAAACCAGATCTAGATTAGTTATGTTCATTGACTAAAAATAATGAAAACATATCAATAATCCTAAAATAGTGGCAAAAAGATTACACAGAATGAATTATAATCTTAAGAACCAATAATAAATATACTGACAAATTTGGTGAAGAACAATTAGAGGCAAGTTAGGCTACTAGTTAGATTAGATGTTCTTTAATAGTAAGATTTATGACTATCACATCCAAGTCATCATCTGCTCTTTCAAGAATAACTGCCATATAGTAAGTACGAAATATTTTTTTTAAACAATAAACAGGTTTCCTTGCAATTGATGTAACATATTAATTTAAAAGTAGTCATAGAAAATTACCCTAATTTTAGCTCTGCTGATTGAGATCAGAATTGGTATTACAATAAACATGGTATGGTGTATGGTAGGCTCCAGTGCATGGATTATGTATTACCTAAGACACTTCAATTTCCTGTCATTTTATGTTGTTACTTGTACTATCTTTGTGTTAACATGCCTTGTGATAATTTAGGAGCTGTTACATAGTCTTACAAAAAAGAATGCGAGAACTCTTGACTTAAAATATTGAATTGCATGTAATATTACATGAATTTACATGTTGCATATTGTGATTAAGTGGCCTGAATTTCAAGTATGTAAGATAAAATGGAAATAATGCAACCTACTGCAATCATATTGTGCCAATATTCAGGCACGGCACAGAGGAAAGACACAACAGGTTTTGAAACCAATCAAATTAATCACAGCCTAAGCTGGGAAATAGAGAGGCAAAGATTGCTACTCATCGGGTCATGCTGCGATGATGAAGGAAACAGATCTGATCATTTGATTACGGGGCTGTAGATACAGAATTGTGGCAACACTTCCCAAGTAACTAACTTATGATAATGTGTGGGTATTTCTGTAGCATGGAAGCTTGAGTTGAATCTCTCTTGTAACATATGGTGTGTTTTAACGTGAGGACCCCAAAATCAACCAAAACTGTGCAAGTCTCAAATCAAGCAGAATTTATGATACACAGAAAACAATACAGGAAAAGGAGCTAATAGTGTGAACTTGAAAAACAGTATCAGAGTAGAAGCTCTTGAAATATATGTCAGAGACCTATAAATATAATTGTAGGATTCTGACTTTCATTTTTGTTTCATGCTGACCACTTAAAACCTTTTTTGGGTCCAGTAGTCATCTAGTTCTACGTCAGGAGATAGTTTGAGTATTTGGAATGCTGACTAAGATGATGAAGATGAGTAAGACCAACATTGTTTTCCTACTAACTCCTGTTTTCTTCTTGAGTTCAAGGGCTCCATCTAAGGAAATCTCTGAATGAATATGATGTGTTTGTTGATAATAATAAACATTTACCTGGATAATAAAGTGATGGTAGGTCGTATTGGCCTCTTAAGAAATTCTGAACCCAGACTTTGTGAAATATATTAATGTTTAATTATTGGGACACAACAAAATAGAATATCTCTTTGAAATGAAGGCGACTTTGGGAGTTCCCTTGAGGCTCAGAAAGTTAAGGATGTGGCATTGTCAAAGCTGTGGCTTTGGTTACAGCTGTGGCTCAAGTTCAATTCCTGGCCTGGGAAATTTTGCATGCTGTGGGTGTGGCCAAAAAAAGAAGGTGACTTTGATTAAAGTATTAAAATAGCAGGCCTAACATTCTTTGAGTGACTTTGAACACATTGCTTATCTCTTTTCCTGTTTTCTCATTTATAAAAAGGAGATGTTAACATCTTCTTTATATGGCCACTGTAAGGATAATGAAGTGATATAAGTGAAGAGATTACTGGAACACCTGACAGGTAGAAGATGCTTAATTGGCTAATAGCTATTTCTATAGCTCATAAGATTCTCTTCACTATTTAAATTCTTCATCATTTTGAAGTGGATGATGTCTTCAGGCTTAGGTGATATCAGATACATTTTCATCCTTTCTGTTTCAAAAATATGACAGAAAATAAATAACTGCTAAGGAAATATTGATAGTTCACAAAGTTTTTAAATTTTCAAAGTCTGGGTATTTTGGAACACCAAATTATACCTGTTCTGTATTTTAATGAGTGAAACTGATATCATAACTTTTTAATGTAATGTATTTTCATGGCTCCTGTCACTGTGAAAAACAAGTTTTCAAAGGAATACATTTAAAAAAGAAATGGATATGTGAATGCTTTTGGTCCCTACTCTTTTAGCCTTGACAGACAAAGTGAGGGATGAAAGAAAAGCTCATTATTTTGAAGAAATGACACCTTAAATTAAAATGGCAGTGTTCCCTCTCTTTCTTAGAAGTTTCCTTTACAGTAAAAACTAAACGTCTGTGGAGTTCCTGTCGTGGCGCAGTGGTTAACGAATCCGACTAGGAACCATGAGGTTGCGGGTTCGGTCCCTGCCCTTGCTCAGTGGGTTACCGATCCGGCGTTGCCGTGAGCTGTGGTGTAGGTTGCAGACGCGGCTCGGATCCCGCGTTGCTGTGGCTCTGGCGTAGGCCGGTGGCTACAGCTCTGATTCGACCCCTAGCCTGGGAACCTCCATATGCCGCGGGAGCGGCCCAAGAAATAGCAAAAAGACCAAAAAAAAAAAAAAAAAAAACAAAACTAAACGTCTGTAATGGATTGAATTTTGTCCCCCCACCTCAAATTTATATGTTGAAATCCTAATTCCTAGTACCAAAGAATATGACTCTATTTAGAAATTAGGGTCATTGAAGATGTAATTACTTAGTGTGAGATCATATGAATAGTGTGGGTCCTAATCCAATATGACTGATGTTCTTATAAAAAGGGGAAATTTGGACATAGACATGGATACAGGGAAAACACCATATGAACATGAAAGTAGAGATTGGGGTGATGCTTCTACAAACCAAGGAATGCCAAATATTGCCCAAAAAACTATCAGAAGCTAGGAGAGACATATGGAACAGATCATATCCCTCATAGCCCTCAGAAGGAAACAACCCTGTTGACGCTTTGATCTCAGACTTTTAGCCTCCAAAGCTATAAGAAAATAAATTTCATTAAGCCACCCATTAGGTTGTTATGGTCACGCTGGTCAACTTATACAACATCACATTAATTATTTAAATGTGAATTCTGGGAAATTGTGTATACATTTGTATTAGGCTTCTATTGCTGAGAAATAAATTACAACAATTTAGCAGCTTAACACAAATTTATTATCTGACAGTGTGTGTGAGTCAAGTCCAGGAACAGGTGAGCTGGAGCCTCTGCATGTGTTCTCACAAAGCTGCAATCAAGGTATTAGCCAGGCTATGTTCTCATCTGAAGGCTTGACTAGGGAAAAATCTAATGCCAAGCTCATTGAGGTTCTTTGCAGAAATCTTTTGTACTTATGTGATTGAAGTCCTCATTTTTTTTTTTTTTTTTTTTTGGCTAGTTGTAGTGTGTGCTCTAAGAATTGCGATTTTCAGTTCCTAGAGACTGTCTTTTGCTCCTTGCTAGGTGCTCTCCTCCACAATCAGTTCACAATAGGACTGTTTGGGTTTTTTTTTAAGGCTTCCAGGAGAATCTCTTTCAGGCCAGTCAACTAAGACAGAGTTTTATATAATGTAAGGTAATCATGGGAGTAACATTATATCACCTTTGTCAAATTCTGTTGGTTAAATTCATCATTTTAGCCCACACTCAAGCAGAGTTAACTGGACAAGGATGGACCTCACTGGAGGGTCACTCTAGGATGAGTTGACCACAATATCTAAAAAATATCTTTTTATTAGTAATGAGAAAGTATGACCAGCTTTGGTATGCACACACACATTTGACTAGGGAAGCAGATCAGCTGTTCAATTAGAAAATAATTATAGCATTTACAGAGCCTGCAACTCTGTAATAATCGGGTTCTGAAGACAGAGATATAAAGTTATATTTACTTGGAGAAGATTAACTAGTGCAAATACTGCCATTCTTCAAAAGCCTTTTGGTTTTTAAATTTTTTAAGCTAGGATTGAGTTTATTACTATCTCTTATACATAAAAATACATTTAAACACTCTGCAGTACACCTGAATTAAAGTAAAATGTTTATAATTACATGGGAAAGAGATAAAAATATTTTAAGTTATAAGAATGTAAAGAAAGAAAAACATAGTTGATCAGAATTATTAATGTATTTTTAGTTCTTTCAATGAGAGATATAATTAAAAACAGCTAACAAAGGGCCAAAGATACTAATATTATAGGTGAAATTGTGGAATTTTAATTGAATACAATTGGGAAATATTTTCAAAATCCTGTATTCATTCTGAAAAATATTAGAGATGTGATTTGGTCACAGACATTCTATAAGTTAAATTGTGTTCCAATTAATACTACATTTTTCTAAGTTCACATTCAATAGATAAAAGGGAAACTATTTCAAAATTTAACTCCAAGTTATATGTGATCTGGTTCTATGATAAATTGATGTACTATGTTTTCCCACTTTTGTATCTTTAAATTTGCAAAGCTCTTTTGAAGTTATATACTGATTATTTTTATTATTAGAGTAAACAGATATTCTGTAGAGTTAGAATTAACACATACATGTCATATAAAAAGGTCAGTCAGCAAGGATTGCTTTCTAAATTTTATGTCCCCTGACAGCCATCAGGCAGCCAGCATAAAAATGCATTTTGAAGCCATGGAGTCTTCAGTTTTTATCTCTGACATAACATTGAAATTCGACAGATGGAAGCCCAGCAGCAAACATGCAAAGTGGATGCCAAATGAGGCACATATACATAGCAGAGTGGTGCCCTACCCAGGTGGTCATTTTCTTCTTTCCAGAACCTTTAACATGGCTCACTCCAAACTTGACTATGCTGTAGTGATATTGACACATTCTTCAGTCATTGGTGAATGTCAGTGGGCTCTTGGCTCTCTGTATAAGGAACTTTAATGCTCTCTCTGCTATGTACATATGTCCAAGTTGGCAGCCAGTTGGCATGGATGCTGATGTGTCTCTATCTGTCAGATCTCCTTATCACCTTTGGGATGGAGATAGACGATACGAGTATGTCAGCAAGAATATTACCATTGGCTGTGTAAGGATGTCCAGGGATTAAAAACTAGGAGATATTTTAGAAGGGACCTGGAAACTTATCTTTATAATCTAAACCAAATATCTATTATCTTTTGGAATCCAGGGACAATCCAATTAAAATAAGAAAAACTTTAGGACAATTTTAGCTAAGATTTTAAGTAGTCTTCAATAGTTAGTGAACAAAACACACCTTGTGCAATTGAGCCAAAGAGACTGTAGATCAGACTTATGGAGGATGAGAATGTTTCTTCTAATACTTATCAGGCAGGGCATTTTTAAAAATCTTAATATCCAGTACATTTAATTGATTAAAATTACAATAATAGATTATTAAATAAAACATAATCATGTAGATGTTTTAAATATTCACTATAATCAGTTTCCAGACTTTTTTAGAATGATGTGTATATTTCTACATTCACATGCATGTAAGTCTACACTTTCCATTTATCCTATCCAATATACAGCTAATGGAAGACACCCAATTCATTTTGCTATAAATTTATCAGGCAACCTTGACATAATTACTTGAACTTGTTCCACTTCAAATTAGCTTCTCTATCATCTTTTCATTTCAGTGATGTTATCTTTAATTCCTACATTCATTCATCCATCTATTCATACCAACAAATATTTACTGAACTCATTATCACCTGTCCAACCCTTTAAGCAGTCCCTCTGACAATGTTTCCTAGTTAATTTCATAAAATCACTAGCCACTCACTTGCTCATTCACTTGAGACAAATATTTGAGAATCAGTCTTGATTTTTCCCTTTCACTGACCTCTCACATGCAATCAGTTCTTATTCTTCTTAATTCTGTTTCCTAAATATCACAGATTAGTCATTCTATTTCCAATGCCAGCAATATAATTCTTTCCTTATGTATTCAAGTGGCCATGACTAAGACTGTATAAGTTAGACTTTGGGAAATATACCAATGTCAACCTGTTTTATGATTGTAAGAATGCATTTTTCAGAAAGGAGATAAATATTATAACTTTTAATCATCTTGGGGAGATTAACTATGGAGTAGGAAAAACAGACTGGGACAATTTTCTAAGGAAGTTTTTCCCTTTTCCATCAGAATGATGGTGGCAGACAATAGCATCTCACTTTTAGATGTGGAAAAGTTGTCAAAATATTCTTTTTTTTTTTTTGTCCTTTTTAGGGCTGCACCTGTGGCATATGGAAGTTCCCAGACTAGGGGTTGAATTGGAGCTGCAGCTGCTGGCCTGTGCTACAGCCACAATAATGCCATATCTGTGCCATGTTTGTGACCTACACCACAGCTCATGGCAAAGCCAGATCCTTAACCCACTGAGGGGGGCCAGGGATCGCACCTGCATCTTCATGGATACTAGGCAGGTTTGTTACCACTGAGCCACAAGGAGAACCCCCCAAAATCTTCTTTCTAAATATAAACTTATCCCATTTATTTTTTAAATTTATTTTTAATTGAAATATAGTTGATTTACAATGTCTTAATTTCTACTGTACAACAAAGTGATTCATTTATACATATATAGTTTTTAAAGTATTATTTTCCATTATATTTATCATAGGGCATTGCATGTAGTTCTCTGTGCTATACAGTGAAAACTTTTGTTTGTCTCCTCCATGGATATTAGCTTACATCTGCTAATACAACCTCCCACTCCATCCTTACAACTCTCTCCCTCTTGGCAGCCACAAGTCTGTTGTCTTTGTGCATGAGTCTGTTTCTGTTTTATAGATATTTGTGTCATATTTATATTTCATATGTAAGTGATACCATATGGTATTTGCCTTTCTTTCTTGGTATGAGGATCTCTAGTTGTATCCGTGTTGCTGCAAATGGCATTATTTTGTTCTTTATATGGCTAAATAGTATTCCATTGTGTGTGTGTGTGTGTGTGTGTGTGTGTGTGTATCTTCTCATCCATTCATCTGTCAATGGACATTAGGTTTTTCTATGTCTTGGAAATTTTGAATAGTGCTGCTATGAATATAGGGTCACATATATCTTTTTGAATGATAGTTTTTTTTCTGGATATATCCCCAGGAGTGGGATTGCTGGATCATATGGTAGTTCTATTTTTACTTTTCTGAGGAGCCTCCATATTGTTTTCCATAGTTGGCTGCACCAACTTACATTCCCACCAACAGTGTAGGAGAGCTCCCTTTTCTCCACTAAACTTATCCTATTTAAATGACACCCCTGGATTAGGAATGGAAGCCTTAACCTTTGACTTTTCTGTGATCGTCTTGAGCAGAGCAATAACAGAAGAGAACAACCTGAACCCAGGATAACGTCACTTGTATATTACAGGTAAAGGGGAATGATCTGAGTTCAAGTTTGATGGGTGAGAAGGAAAAAAAAATCCTTTGGAGATTCTGGGACACAATAAAGGAAGAGAGAACTTGAAGGAAGACCATACTTCATCTTTACCTTGGCAAGTGCTGACTGTGGATCCTGACATCAGTCATCATTGGTTACGTCCTCTGTAATTATAATTTAGTGGTTACAAACATAAGATCTGGCGATAGATTCTGTGATCTCTAGAGAATTAATGTCTCTAGGTCTCAGTTACTTCACAGTAAAAAAAAAAAAAGAGAGAGAGATAATAATAACACTTATTTTGTATGGTGGGGTTTAATTGAGATAACACAGGTAAACATGTAGAACAGTATTTTTCATTGAATAAGTGATTAGCAGATAGAAGAATATATAAGCTGTGAATATAATTCAAACAAAATGATTGAAAATGCAACTTATACTGACTTAACTTCCTCATTCTACCTTCCTCCAGATTGCCCTCTCTGACCCATCCTCCAGGACTGCTGACAGAATTGACAGAATGTACTGTTTAAAACTAGAATTGATCATGTCATACCCCAAGTTAGTTTTATTCAGGCACTTTTCATGGATTTGAAGTTAGACCAAAATTTCTCACCATGGGTTGTAAGGAGGTGACCATATGATTTATCATCTAAGCTTAAGAGTGAAAGTTTGCACTATTAATAATTACTTTGGACCCAATCAAACTTATAAGCTTTTGCACAGCAAAGGAAACCATAAACAAAATGAAAAGGTAACCTATGGACTGAGAAAATGTTTGCAAATGATGGAACTGGCAAGGGTTTAATTTCTAAAATATATGAACGTGTTATACAACTCAATAACAAAAAAGACAAACAACCCTATCAAAAAAGGGGCAGAAGACCTAAATAGAAATTTCTCCGGAGAAGATACGCAGATGGCCAATAGGCATATAAAAAGATGCCCATAATTGCTAATTATTAGAGAAATGTAAATAATAACTACAGTGAGGAGCCACCTCACACTGGCCTTCAAGAGGTCAGACTGGACTTCATTAAAAAGTCTCAAATAACCAGTTCTGGAGAGGGTATGGAGAAAAGGGAACTGTCCTACGCTGCTGGTGGGCATGTATGTTAGTGCAGCCAACTATGGAAAATAGTGTGAAGGTTCCTCAAAAGACAAAAAATAAAATTACCATATGACCCAGCAATCCCACTTCTGCGCATATATCCAGCCAAAACTATAATTCAAAAAGATATATGCACCCCTGTGTTCACAGCAGCTCTATTCACAATAGCCAAGACATGGAAACAACCTAAATGCTCATTGACAGATGAATGGATGAAGAAGATGTGGTACATACACGCAATGGATTACTAGACAGTCATAAAAAAGAACAAAATAATGCCATTTGCAGCAACATGGATGGACCTAGAGATTATCAAATACCATATAACATCACATATATATGGAATCTATAATAGGACGCAAATGAACCTATGTATTGAAACAGAAGCAGACTCATAGACATGGAGCAGAGATTTGTTGCCAAAGGAGGGTGGGGAGGGCTGAACTGGGAGTTTGAGATTAGTAGATGCAGACTATTACATATGGAAGGGATAAACAACAAGGTCCTACAGTATAACACAGGGAATTATGTTTAATATCCTGAGATAAATTGTAATAGAAAAGAATATAAAAAAAATGTGTGTGTGTGTGTGTGTGTGTGTGTATAACTGAATATATATAACTGAATCACTTTGCTGTATAGGAGAAGTTAACACAACATTGAAAATCAACTATATATCAGTTAAAAAATATTTACTTTGGTATAACAGGCATAACTCAGGCATACAGAGACTTATAGTTACCGTGGTTATAAAATCTTTCCATGGCCTGTTTTCCAACCTTACCAGTTATTTTTTTGTTTCTAGTGCTGGCTGCAGCCACCCAGATTCAGCAGAAGTTCCTATACTATTATGTTTTTCTATTCCTTTGAATATGCAGCTGTTACAACTCTTACTCTCTTCTCTCTATTCTTTTACCAAATTTCTGTCTGTCATTTTAAGCTTTTCCTGAGTTTGGAAATCTCTCTGGATTCATGATTTCTGAGACATTTGTGTGTCAATGTGTAATATGACACAAGCTTATCTTTATCATTTTAATAGTAAAGAATAAGATAATTGTTGTTGGCTATATTTCTGGCACACTGGTACCCAGGATAGATATTTTATATATGCTTTCTCAAAATGATTTTGCAAAGTATACATATATTTTCTGAAGTTTTAAGATAAACTGAAGCCAAGGGGATTTAAGTGCCTTGCTGGGGCCCATATAGCTAGTAAGTAGCAGAGGCAATGTTCAAATTCATACTGATCTGTATTTAAGTCCATCTTTTCACCAAGTTGCCCTCTCATTAAAACAGTGATTGCAGGGTGTTCCCATTGTGGCTCAGCAGGTTACAAAACCAACTAGGATTCATGAAGATGCAGATTTGATCCTTGGCCTCACTCATTGAGTTAAGGATCTGGCATTGCCATGAGATGTGGTGTGGGTCACAGATGTGGCTCGAATTTGGTGTTGCTGTGACTGTGGTATAGGCCAGCCGCTGTAGCTCTGATTCGACTCCTAGCCTGGGAACTTACATATGCTGCAAGTGCAGCCCTAGAAAGCAAAGAAAAAAATCCAGTTATTGCAAAGAACTGTAAAGGGCATGTACATCGTCTCTCTGCCTACATGATAGATTTCTTCAAGACTAGTATTTTTCCTTATTCATTTTTTTTTCTTTTAAATTCCCTATACCTTTTCCAGTGTTTGGCCCATGATAAGCACATAACAAATGTTTGATAGATGAGTGGGTGACTCACTCTTGACCAATTCAATGACTTGGTGAACAGTAACCAGTTCATTTCAGTTCAAAGACATTCTTCCCTAGTTTTCTGCCTTCAAACACATTCCTTTACCTTGGGGCTCTGGTTCTGGTTCTCATATCTTGTTCAACAGCCTAACCAGATCCCGTGAGCCTAAAACCAGCACTGGATTAAAATATTTGCAAAAAATCAAGGCAAACTTATATACAAGGCAAGGCACAAAGGCTTCATAGGAAGTGGATTAATCGGGAAAACAAAATGTTTACTGTTTAATATGCGAAGAACTTTATGCAAATATTGCCTCCATTGTTTTCTTTCAGAATTAACCAGAAATGTCTTTTTTTCAAAACATCTTTCTGAGATCATTAAGGAGACAGCAATCGTGATAAGAATATGATGAGGAAGAATGAGAGGTAATTTTGGAGCATAAGGTTACTGTGGAGGAGGCCAGCTCTTAATGAGATTTTAAAGCAGGGGACTTTGGATAGCTAGATGGCAGTATGGCAAGACTGACAGTGTGATGGCACAGGAACTCTGGTGATTTGGAAAAGGGAGTATCAACCCATAAAAGAGGAAGTGGCACAGAAAAAATTTAGTAAGTAGTACCATAGATAACCTTCACTGTTCAGTTTTGTTTTGGACTAGTCCTCACCTCCTTGAAAATCCAGGTGCAAAATGAATCTGCCATTTGACTCATATTTCTTTCAACTTTAGAGTGACTCCTGCAGACACAGATGGGACACCTCCAAATGTGAGTCCTTGCACAATAGAAGAAAATTGTGCAAGGGTACATTATGACATGAACAGCTGTGCTTGGAAGGGCCTGGTGTGAATTGGTCACTTCAATGTTTTGGGCATAAAATGCTAAACTCTACTGTACCTCAACATAGCACAGAACTCTGAGTCTCTATTTCTACTTTGTTCTTTAGGTATATGGAGAGAAAGATGTACAAAAATGAATGAGATACAGTCCAACATTGAGAGTATCCTGGCTTAGATGGCTCAGAGGCGGCTGGCTGTATATTAGGGCTCAAACAGAGTCCTGCAACCTGAATTCTACTCTCAACTCTGCCATTACTGGCCATGTGATCTTGAGTAAATCTGGTCTTCTTGTGTCTCCAGTTCCTTATGTTTTAACTGGGAATATTGCAGAATGATTCCCAAAGCACATTGCAGCTTTACGAATTTTGTATTATTCTTAACAATGTTAGAAATGCTAAAAGAAACATGGAATTTTGGAGTCAGCCAAATTTGAGTTAAAATCCCCAAACTACCACTGAATGACTGCGAGAAAGTAATGTAGCCTCTCCACAGCTCATTTTTCATCTGGAAAATGGGAATGATATTGCCGACCTTGCCGGCTTGCAGTGGCTACCAAATGAGATCAAATGTGAAGCCAGCAGCATCTCACCTGGTGTATAGAAGATACTGATAAATGGGGGTTATTATTGGGATATTTTTATGTGCAGAGGGAAATCTCATTTCCTATGAGATGCATGCCAAATGGGATGCTCAAGTTATTGTTTGCATTCCTCACCCGTGATGGTGTCCATGAATTGAAATTAGCACTGTGTATGAGCCTCATGGGATTCAAGTGTTGCTAAGGCAACCACTAATTTCCAAATCAGGATAAATAGTTTCACAGAATGTACAGTTTCCTTTAACAAATTGGATTCCAGTGAAGGGCACACCTTTCCTTCCCCTGCTGCTCTGTACCCAAGTCTGGGCTCTGCACCTGCAGCTCTGTGTGCCAGTGGCCGCTTTCATCTTCTGCCAGCAATACTCTGAAGGTAACAGCCAGTAACAGAGATCCCTGAGGTCTGTCAGCTTTACCCAGTCTTTACCTTTTGTACTTTGTCAAGTTGGAGTCACATTTCTTGACTCACACAGTAGGGCACTGAAACAGCTCCTTGGCACATTCATGTACTAGACTTCTAAGCAAAGATGCCATGCGGTTTGCCATCATCTCTTTCTGCCTTTTTCTTCCCACCCCCTCAACTATCCTTATTTCCCCTACTCACTCATATGAATTCTTGCCGTGAATGAACCTATTATTAAGCCAGCATTGCCTCTGCTGCTACATTCTTGTGTTAAATTAGTCCTCTTCATTGTTGCAAATAATAGGCGACCACTTATATATCAACGAAAATTCACTGCACTGCTGTGAGATTATTTTAGTCCTTGATAAACTACACATTCCTGCCATTGTTTATGATTTTAAGTGATTTAAAGTCTGTATTGCTTTATTTTAAATCTTTTCTTTTGGAAGTGGTGACCAATCTTCCTCATGTACACTGGGTACTTTAACAGTGGCATCTTTTTTTTTTTTCTTTGCATTAATTCTTACTGTTGGCTTTGCTTTTGAATATGCCAGTAGCAAAGTATGAATACAATACAAAAAATTTAGGGAGGCATGTTAATTAGCTTCCTTAAGACTATGGAAGCAAAATTATGATTATTTATTCTTTTCTGGTCAAGTCCTTAAGTTAGAAAAGCCTCACTAGCTTTTTCACACCTCTTTTAGGAAAAATGCTTGGCCATCCACCTTCACTGAGATTTTACTGTATGCCAGACACAATGGCCTCTCATGCATTTTGTTGCCCTAAGGACATGAAATAACTGCAAAGTAGGGATTTTCATGTCCATTTTACTTATGTGAAAACTTAGTGGAATATTAAAAGATCTTACATCAAAAAAGCATTCAATCTGGAAAACTCAATGTTTCTTTGCAGTGTGTTAAAATTATTGACAAATCCACTGAGCAAAACATTTCTCCTCATGCTTAGAGAAAAAAAAATTTTTTAATGCAAAACATGTATATAAAATTAAAATGTATATATTTAGTTTATTTTTTAATTATTTTTATTATTCAATGAATTTACCACATCTGTAGTTGTATAATGATCATCACAATCTAATTTCAAGGATTTCCATCCCACAACCCAAGCACATCCCCCCAACCCCCCAAACTGTCTCCTCCAGAGACCAAAATTTTCTCAATGTCTTGTGAGTCAGCATCTGTTCTGCAAAGAAGTTCATTGTGTCCTTTTTTCAGATTCAGATTATAGTTTTGTCCAGATATATTCCCAGGAATGGAATTGCTGGATCATATGGTAGTTCTACTTTCAGTTTTCTGAGGAAACTCCATACTGTTTTCCATAGTAGTTGTCCCAAATGTCAGTAAAAACATTTGTTGTTGGTGAATCATTGTATGGCTGACTTCACTTAGCATGATAATTTCTAGGTCCATCCATGTTGCTAAAAATGCCAGTGTTTCATTCCTTTTAATGGCTGAGTAATATTCCATTGTGTATATGTACTACATCTTCTTGATCCACTCCTCTGTCGATGGACATTTAGGTTGTTTCCATGTCTTGGCTATTGCAAATAGTGCTGCAGTGAACACCGAAGTACATGTGTATATTTAGTTTAAAGGATGATAAAATGAACACATTTTTTTCTCGTTAAAAAGAACCTAGCATTCTGGGCCTATTGGCCCTCAGATCCATTGCTCTATATCATAGGAGGGATGGCCTTTCCAGGTTTCTCTACCCTAATTCCCTTCCATTTGTGTTAGGTGAGTGTGAACCATGGCAGGAGATTGGAAGGCAGGAGGAAGGGAGAAGCCATGGTATATTCTCTTGCCACTGCCCCCAATTTTGGATAGCTTCCCTGGCAGAGGCTGTGTATTTTCCATAGCTTTTAATCAGGCCTAAGTGGTTCCATTCTGTGCTCTGGTAATACCACTCCCCCCCCCCCACGTTTTTTCTTTGGCCTGGAGATGATAGTGATTCCTGCTTTTACTTGTTCCTGGCTTACCACACTCTCTCCTGTTTGGTTTTTCAGCTCGTCCATCACCTATATCAGTAATTTTTGATTAAAAATTTTAAGTTAAAATATAGTTGACTTGGTTGTGCCAGTTTCTGCTGTACAGCAAAGTGACCCATTCATACATATATATACATTCTTTTTAAATATTATTTTCTATCATGGTCTACTCTAGGAAATTGGATATAGTTGTTTCCTGTGCTAGGACCTTGTTGTTTATCTATTCTAAAAGTAATAGTTTACATCTACTAACTCCAAACTGCCACTCCCTTCCACTCCCTCCTCCCTCCTTCTTGACAACCACAGGTCTCTCTTCTATGTCTATGAGTCTATTTCTGTTTCGTAGATAGGTTCATTTGTGCCATATTTTATTTTATTTTTATTTATAACTTTTTTTTTAGGTTCACAACCTATGCCACAGTTACAGCAATGCAGGATCCAAGCCACATCTGCAACCTACACCACAGTTCATGGCAATGCCAGATCCTTAACCCACTGAGCAAAGCCAGGGACCAAACCTGCCTTCTCATGGATACTAGTTGGATTTGTTTTCGCTGTACCACAATGGGACCTCCCTGTGCCTTATTTTAGATTCCACATATAGATTCCTGATATCATACAGTATTTCTCTCTTTCTTTCTGACCTGCTTCACTTTTTTATGGCAGAGTAGTAGTCCACTGCATTTATACGTACCACAACTTCTTAATCCATTTATGTGTGGATGGACATTTAGGTTGTTTCCATGTCTTGGCTGTTGTGAATAGTGCTGATCTGAAAGTAGGGGTGCATTTATTTTTTTAAAAAATAAACTGCTTGCCTTTGTATCACCAACTGTATTATTATTATTATTATTATTATTATTATTATTATTATTTTGGCTGCTCTAGTGGCATGTGGAAGTTCCTGGGCCAGGAACTGAAAGTGCATTGTAGTTGCAACCTGTACCACAGCTGTAGCAACACCAGATCCTTAACCCACTGAGCCACACAAGAACTTCTGCATGTATCTTTTTGAATTGTAGTTTTGTCCAGATATATTCCCAGGAATGGAATTGCTGGATCATATGGTAGTTCTACTTTCAGTTTTCTGAGGAAACTCCATACTGTTTTCCATAGTAGTTGTCCCAATTTACGTTCCATCTAGCAGTGTAAGGGAGTGCTCTTTTCTCCACACACTCTCCAAAATTTGTTATTTGTAGACTTACTAATGATGGCCATTCTGACCATTGTGAGGTGGTACCTCATTATAGTTTTGATTTGCAGTTCTCTAACAATTGGTGATGTTGAGCATGTGACTTTGGCCATCTGTATGTCTTCTTTGGAGAAATGTCTATTTAGGTCTTCTGCCCATTTTTCAATTGGGTTGTTTGTCTTTTTGTTGTTGTTGAATTGTATGAGTTGTCTGTATATTTTGGAGATTAAATCCTTGCCTCACTTGCAACTATTTTCTCCCATTCTGTAGATTGTTTTTTCATTCTTTTTTTATGGATATTAAATTTATTGTAAGGCAAATACTTGAAGTTATGTCAATGTTTAGTTCTTGATTAATGGACCGTAAAAGCCCTGTGTGTTCTTTCTTGATCATACCTCTCCCCCAACCTCAGAAGTAACCACTAAATTGTTTTTTTTAAATTTAGCATTCTCTTGATTTTCTTTATCATTTTATCATTTATGCATGCCTAAACATGCATATATTTTACTTTTGTCAGGTTTGTACCTTATATAAAGGGAATCACACAGTGTGTTCTCTTATATGATTCATTTTTTTTCCAAGAATACATTTTTAAGTTCCATGAAAATCTTATATGCAGCAGTTCATTATTTTTCTCTAAAGCATAGTATTCTACTGCATGAAATGGCGTAATTTACCTACTCTCTATGATGGACTTTTGTCTGTTTCCAGTTCTTACTCTTATGAACATGTTCCTATGAACATTTTGATATGTGTTTCCTGGAACATATATGTAAGAACATGTCTAGTATATGAGATTATGAGTGGAACTGCTGTAGACTACATAAATGTTCAGGTTTACATGGTAATTCCAAACTGTTTCTTCAAGTGATTGTACTGATTTATAATCCCACCAGTAAAAATGCATTCCAGTCATTCCAAATCTTAGCTAGCATTTTGTTTTATTGTGCTTTAAAAGATTCAAATGAAGATAAGAATCTACATAATGTATCTAAATAAGCTATTTTATATATACACCTTTTTACAGTGAGATATTCTTATGTTCATATTTTTTGCCTGTTGTGCAAGCAAATGTAACATTTCTATAGTGTCTATGTATGAAACTCTTATTTATTTATAGACTAGGAGACTCCCATAAATCATTACAGTAAGCTTTTCATTCTACGGAGGTTAATTTGTTAAACATGTCTAGTTAGAGGATAAGAGGATGTAAATATGTGACTCTCTGAATCTCATGTTTGACTAAAGTCTGTAGATGAAGAGGAAGAAACAGGGGAAAAACCATTTCAAAGTGAAGTTCTAGACCACTTATTCATGGCTTGTTGAGGAGATACCCCAAACAGGTTATGTAAATTTTAGCCCAATACTCACTTCAGAGAATAGAATGTTGAGATTAAGAAAAATATTTCTTTGGGGAAATTTGTTGCACTCTGGTAGTGTTCTCACCACCCTTGGGAGAAGGGAATAAAGTCCTTTTCCCTCACTCCAGTGGATGTCTTGGAGAACTTACTTGGGTCTGAATCTTTAGGCACAAGGAGTGGTACTAGGCTCATGCCTAAAAAATTGTCAAAGCAGAACCTGTGGCTGGGTAGTTATTCTGATGGAATGGAGAAGATACATGTTGTACGAAAGTCACCTGCGCTCCAAGTGTTTGACAAATCAGAAGATCTACAGACCAAAAGTGGACTTGAGAGATAGGTTTTTGCTAAATGGTTTGACTGGAAAGACTGTGGGACCTGAATAGAGAGCCTGAGCAGGTTGGATGAGGTTGAGAAGTGAGCTGAAGCAACACGACAGAGTCATTGCCATGTCAGGTGAGTAACATTTGGATAATTTTCAGGGTGTGTGAATATAGAGTGAGGTTGTATTTTTCAAAGACTCTACGAAGGGTGGCCACAAAAGAAAGATTCATCTTTGAACATATACCAAGATGAGAGTACCAATCCCAGATTTCTGAATTACCACTATACCAGTAAAGTTAGACTTCCCTACTCTTTTTCCATCTCTCCTTCTTTCTGTTCCCAATTTCAACAGAAATTGAGTGATGGATGGTAGGAAAAAGAGAGAAAGTCAACCATGCTGTTTTACCAAGCAGTTCAGTATGAAGAATACCGGTGCAGAGCCAGAGAACAGCTTCAAATTTAAATAAATTTCTGACTTTTGCCATTACACGTATAACAACTAATTATATGAATGAAAATGTTTTGTGACAGGGGAACTTTTGAAAGTGATGAGAAAAACCATAGGAAAAAAAAAAGGCAGTTTGAATATAAACAGTTACCTCTTCTCTATCTGAAATTCCCACTAAAAGTGCTGTATACACACACACACATCCACACTCCCACACACATATATATTTTAAAGCACACACCCAATGGCACCTAGGAAATGGGACAGGAGGCAATAGCAGACCCCACAGTAAAAGTTTTTTAAGGCTGAAAACCAGCAGGACAACTGGTAATAGATAAAGCAGAACCAAGAAAGCTGAATCCTTCTCACTGGGAGGGTTGACAGTCAATTCGATTTAATTAAAGAATTACTAAAAGGCTCAGGAGTTGGCTAGCACTAGAGACCTGTAGAAGTAGAGGTGAAGTTGGGTGAAGTAGAATCATTAGATTTCTGTTTAAAAGGCATCAGAATCTCTAGATTCCCTTCAGAGTGTTCCATAGCCCTGTATATGTTGTTCTATTTCCAAATAATACACTTTATATTCTTCTTCCTGACTTCTCACATTTAGATAGTACCTTTTTACTTCACCGCACATTTTTTCTATATAGTTTTACTGTCATTTTGGATGATTAATATATTATGTTTACATTATCTTGGCTATGTAAATGCTGTTTACTGGTAAGCCATATAGGATACCTATTTTTCATGAAGACTTTTTTGTTTTTCATGGCGTTAGTAAAGGGCTTTCCTTTTAAAATTTGATTGTCGTTATAAGCCTATATCCAGAGGACTAAGATGATGAGTCATACAAGATGTTCAGTAAAATAAGAACACCCACATTCACAGGACTAAGGGTTTGAGGAAAAACTGAATTTGAGAATAGAGTAGGAGAGTTTAGAATTAGAATCACCAAGCAAGTCATATTGATTGGCAAGGCTGGATGTCACTTCAGTTCAATTAATCTTATATACTGTATTTTCAGCACTGCGTTAGGTCCTGAGAATGCAAGCATGCTTATTTTCAATATTATCCATGACTCACCTGTCACATTCTAGTGTTGTCAGAGGGACAAATAATAAAAAATTATATCACAATGTATTTGAAGAAGGGTATTGTGGTTGGGTGAAGGTAAATCAGGAAAAACTTTAAGAGTCACAAGGCTCTATGATTCTTACAGGACTGGTAGGAATTTAACTAGATGGAGATAGAGGATAGGGAAATTTCAAACAAAGAGTAAATATTTAGATAATTGCTAGGTATAATTTTAGAGGAAATATTTTTCAGTACTACTGAGGATAAATCTAGAGAGAGAGATCAGTGTGGAGCCACGGCAGTAGTCTAGGCAGAAAATATGAGGTATTAAACTAATACCCTACTCAGAATGCAAGGAACTGGTTTGAGAGTTGGTATAACATTTGAAATAATGGGACAGTGTTACTACCTGCACATTGAGGGATGCAGTAGACTCTTGAATAGTGTTGGTGCTTTTGTTTGGGGTTATTGATGGACAACATGCCATTTGCTGAGATATCCACATAGGAAGAAGACAGATTTGGGGGGAAAACGATGACTTTAAAGATCTATTGAATGTGTATTATTTGCGGAAGATATGTATGGAGAAAATAATTAAGTAGGGTAACATTTTTAGATGTAAATGTTATTTTAATTCCTTCTCTCTGAATCAGTTGGTCTTCCCCTAGCCTAGGCAGTTAGGGTATTCCATCTACACTGCCGCAAGAGAAGAGACGATCATTACAAAGCAGATAAAAGAGTTTTGGGCTTGATTTCCATAAGCATAGGCCTTGCCATAGAGAAATGATTTTGGAAAAAAAAAAAACCTCATCATGAAAAAAGATAAAAATATTTGTTTCCTGCAAATTTTCTTCCCTTCATAGACTAGAGGAAAAGTTCAAGGGCTTGTTTCTTGAGCCTCTTAACACCAGTATCTGGAGATTTGACAATTACAGTGTTTTCTCACAACAAGCAAGAGCAAGAGGAGAAGAAATCTTCTCCTGGCATGTTTGGGTAGACTGGCCAGAGAGCATCACAGATTTTCCTAGAGCCCTGAGTGGTTTGTAATCAAGAGAGTATTTTCCATGTACCCTGTAATGACTGGTACATGGCTGAAAGTCAGCTGAGCTTAATGATGTCAAGGAAGATGTTGCAGTACTGATTTTTGTGGATTGCTGAGCAAAGTGAAAACTGGGAACAGAGACATCTCAGCAGGTGACATTGCTGGTATATAAACAAATTATATTCAAACCCTACTGCGTCCTAGAATTTAAAAACAAGTCTAGGGAGAAAGCTGATTTCACCTTCAACTGATTCAAATTAGTAAATTAATTATAAGATGAAATGAATTCTCAAAATAGAAATTAAGTTCAATTATTGAAAAAGAAAAAAATTCATTTATTGGATGTGGTGGTTTTGTAGGCTGGAATTCATATCTGCTCTATACAGTAGACAACTGGATAGGCTCTCCTGGGATGCCATTGATAAATCTCATCTGGTGGTATTGACTTGGAAGTCATCAGTGTATCTGTGGTGGCTGGAAGGCTAGCAAGAATTAGATTACTTTGGTAACATGTGGAGCAAGAGAGAAAAAGTTTAATGGCAAAAATGTCTTAAAAACACCAAGACTCAAACAAGTGGAAGAAGATAGCCCCTTAAAGAATACTGAGGAAGCATTTTTAGAGAAGTCTCCTTTTGAAGGAGAAACATGTGTCTGAAAGTCAAATGTTGCTGGCCTTGCATTTCAGTTCAAAAGGGCTGTCATCTAATGCGTGTAGGGTTCATGATAAACATTATTTATTGATAAAATAAAATGTCTTTCTTGCCTTTCATAGTTTACATGATTAAGCTAAATGACTCCTGAAGTTCTTTGTTTCATATTAATTTTGAATTCAGGTAGAAAGGGGAATTTGAATGTTGGTACACATGGACATTTCAATGAGTTTTATTAAAAAAAATGTCAGTGCTTACCACCCTCACCTCTACCCTACCACCAAAACAATGAACAAAAACACATACACTGAATAGCCTTCAAATAACATGTATTAGATTATAGGCAAGCTGTGGTTCATCATAAACAGATGTAATATAGGATAGCCTAAAAAATTACAGCCTAGCATCTTGGTAATTCTTGAATCTTTGTTAGTTTCAGTTGTCTTCAAGTAACCCATAGTAAAAAATTTCCTATGATGTACATGCTGGTATTCTTGAGTACTTTAGACATATAGACTCTTATTTGGGATAAAGCTGAAGAGGCTGCCAACACTTCATGTATCAGCCTTGGTAAAAACTGATGTTCATGTGTTTCTGTCAGTTGTCACCTGGGATGGATTTCACTTGCCATTGTGAATATAAAAAGCTCACTATCCCATTACTAATTCCCATGAGTTATTTAGTCCTGTCTTTCTTTTTCTAAAGGTTAAACTCTTATCTTTCTGCTAAAAAGTTAGATAATTAACATTCTCACTTACAATGCTTCCATAACATCTGTAGATTATGCACCATTAATCAAGTTCCTCTGCAGGCATGATTGACTTTTGCAAAGAAACTTAGGGAATAAATCCTTTCTTTTTAGTAATAACTTTGTTGTTATTATGCTTTAAAAAGTCCCTTTCTGAGCAATGCAATTTACAGTAATAGTCTCTAAATTGAGAGTCCCTAATACTTAAAATAGGTATTATAAGACCATACATCAGAAATAAGAGTAAATGACATATTTTAGAATCTTTGAATGCTATCTCTTTACATTAAAAACTTTAGAATTTGTGATTTCCAAAGCATTGCATATTTATAAAATTATTTGTGTTGACATTTAAATTCTCCATTTGCAAATGACGGAAGGAAAAATTAAGGATATTTACTTTATTAGCATTTTAACTTGAATTTAGAATTCACTTGTATGGAAAAAATATATAATACAAAAACCAGATTTTTAACATTCTAGAATTTCTATGCCTGAATTATTTGTCAAGAGTACCTGCACAAAGCAAGTGCTGGACATTTATAGGAAATATGTCCTAGAAACGATTTGTTCATGGAAAAAAATCTGTTTTATATCTGTGATGTTTCCATGACATTTGCTTTCTTCTATAGGTTTCTTGTAATACCTCCTTGATATGTCTGAGGAGATAGATTGTGGGAACTCTTTGGAATCTTTAGAGATCTGTTAAACATAGAAATAAAACCTCTTCTTTTCTATCATAAGACCTTGTTTCCATTCTCTACCTTTTGTTCCCTTCTCCTTTCTTTTTCCTACCACTAAGTGAGTGGTAGAAAATACCAAATAATTAAAAAAAAATAATAAATGAACATAATTTTTTTGGTTGGATAACAAAAAACACACAAGAATTGGGTCAATAACCTAAACATCAATGTTCTATGCCAAAGCTATTAATAAATACCCTGGACTAAATGGCTCTTTCTTTAAATGGCTCTAAATTTTAAATATAAGAACAATTTTCAGAGAAAAAAAAGAGTGACAATCTTAACATAGAGCATATAATTTTTTTTTTAAAATATCAGTAGGAGCATAGAGATAATTTTTTGGGCAGAGGATCCAGAGTGTTGGCAGAGAGGATTCATAATAAAAAGAAAACAGGGTAGTGCAAATAGATTTTTTAATTAGGTGTTATGGAACATTACAGAGTCTAGGTATCTTCTACAAATCATCGATTAATCAAGATCTTTGTATGAGACTAAGGTCTTGAAAAGGTGATATATGGAATAATTAGTCATCAAGTAATGCCTGTATTTATAAAAAATTTTCTGTATGAAAATCACCATATTTAGTGTTCATTTAAAGTTTAATGTCTAACCATTTCAAAATCTTTATAAATTAGCTTATATTACCCTCTATTTCTTCTCCTTCTGTCCATTGCTAAAGAGGCAAAGAAAAGATTTTCTCTGTGAAGGTTTTGGAACCCTTTATTCAGAAATAATTCTTTTCCTTTCTCTGAACCTCTGTAATTTGGAGCAGAGCTTAATTAATCACTTTGCATCTTACTTTGTTTGTTTGTTTATGTGTTTTGTTTCTCCATGTTAAATGTCATCTCAGCAAGGGCAAGGGCCATATTTCAGCCATCATAGTCCTAGAAATAAGCCAAGTGCCTGACACAAGCAATCATAGTTTAAAAACATATGTGAAAGTATAGAAAATTATATTATTAGAGTTAGAAACAAGGGGCACAGTAAATATCTTGAGCTTAGGTAATGCTTACTTCTTTCTTCAGCTACAAAAAGTCTCCATGATTAATTATTACTTCCTAACTAAAGACTAAATTAAGAACAAAATGACTAAAAACAGATTTGTTACAAATTAATAAAACTATGTAATTCAAATATGAGGAAAAATATATGTGTTTCTTTTTTTAAGTACACGGAGAGCAAAGTTGACCAAAGAGATGGCAATTGTTCTTCTACTGAGAATTTTACTATAAGCACACACAACTTAGCTCTAATCTCCCTTTCTCCTTCCTTCTCTCTATGTATGTATTCTTGTTTGGACAATAATATTTTGGGGGGTATATTTTTTCACCACTGCATCCCCAGTAATTACCACACTGGCTGACATGTAGCAGGAACTCAATAAATATTTGTGGATGGCCACACATTTCTATATTACCATTGAGGATCATACATAGATAGAAACAGAAGATATGCCCTTGTTTAAGTAGCTGGAAAAACCTAGATGATTAGATCACCTCTAATACACATGAATCTGTTTCTCTAAACACTGTTTCTGCTGAAATTAGAAATATCTTCATTCTGTGCTCAGTTTAGCATTTAATAAACAAATCACAAAACTCTATGAGGCTATGTTGGTCTCTATCTCCAAAGTCCAGAGGCCAAATTGAAATGAGCATTGGCCTATTTTCTCTAATAAATCAATTTGAACATTGTTTGTAATATAAGACAACATTTTTAAAAGACACAATTATAAATATCGTCAACAAATAAGAAATCGTGTTTAATGAGCTCTCTGTGGAGCTTGCATGGCAAAAAGAGAGCTTAAGCTCCATAGCAATATACCAGATTTGTGGATAGACAATAATCTTAACATTTTTGAGCTTTGTTTTTTCAAAATCTAGCTCTCATACATGGAGGGCAAGCAGAGATTGAAGGAAAAGGCAGACTACTCCAGATAGGTAGGTGGTGGTTTTAATAAGCAAGGGAATTTACGAGGCTTGTCTTGGGGCTGGGGATGGGGGTGGCAGCAAGGCAAGTACATTTCTTCACCCACCCACAAGAATTTGAAGAGTTTATATAAGGCCTAAACTGAATGTAGTCACATACACAGTCCAGATGATATCAATAATACCTTATTCTCTCAAGGCTATGTCCTTGGCATAGCTCCCACTGTGGGAATGGTACGTAGTTAGTACTTTCCAAGGACAAGGATAAAGAGACTCATCGTCCGAGTTTAGTTTGTGGGTCACATCCTCTTGATTACCGCCTCCAAATTTAGAAAGTCATTATTTCTGGGAGCTTATGTCTATAAACGAAGACATGAGATATAGAGCATTTAGGACTGAACGAGGACACATCATGAGACAGGGAGTCCTTAGAAAAGAACCCATGGCTCCTGGCTTCCCATTTAATACCTGTTTCGATACATCCAACAATTTAATGACATACACTTCTATCCAAATATTAAACTAATTTAACCATTTAAAGGTAGAATGAAATGTAACAAACAGTCATTCAAACAAATCAGAGCAGGAAGCCATATTTCTCTTAATCAATAGAAAGGCACATCCTCTGTATAATTCATGTATTACTAAGAGCTCCATTAGGTGAAAATTTTGAGAACTCCAGTGTAGATGATCCTTGATTTCATGAGCCCTCGCATTATGATAGACCACAATTTTCCTTGAGTTTCCCCAATTTCTCTGGCACTTTATTTGAATTTTTTGGTCCATTAAAAAAAAAGTAATGATAATCTGTTTCTGACATCAGAGAATTTTTCAAAATCTCTGTTTCTGAAGGCTATTTTATACCACCTTCCACTGACTGGAAGACCATGTTTGCAAGACTGATGTGAAATGTTATCTTTGGATGTTGTATATAATTCTTTAAAGCACTCCAGTGTTTGAAAAATGGTATGTGAATCAATAAATAATTAAAATAATGATGATGATGACAGAGGAAGTCTTTTGGGAAAAGTATTTCAAACTGAATCATGAAATTAGTCTTTCAACATTTCAAGGTATCAACGAGAAAGGCAGACAATGGAACATATACAAATTAATATCTTGGTCAGGTGGAGAAGTTTAAAAAATCCTTTAATAGAACTGAAAGTGTAGCTATTGATTTCTTAGGAGATAGGATTGCTAAGGGCTGAATTGCTTCTATGATTAAATCACAAGCTTCAGCTCTGGCGTCAGTGTTTCCTTCAGTCAAAATCACAGAGGATATCTGCAGATCCCTAGAGCTGTTTCTCTGAGTAAACTAGTAAAACATAAATATTTCCCTGAGGGGTTTTGATCCAGTGCTAGATTAGCTGCTTGAAGTTGATCATTTCAGTTTTTCTTAGAGAGATCTATAGAAGCTAGTTACCCACTTGACTTGCCCTTCTGTATCTGAGAATTAAAATGGATAACAGTTGAAACCTCTGCATTTACTTAGTGCACTGCAGGGCAAGATGGAAATACAGGTTCTTAATGTTCAGCCTTTTATGTTTCTACCTTCTGGCTTAGATTTTATTGCTTTTGGTACTTGAAAATTTTATATTCAAGAAAGGGAAGGTAGGTATTTAGAGTTCAGAATTTATCACCAAACACTCTTTAATCTCATGAGTAAAATAAATCACCATTAAAAAGATAGTCTTATGAAGCAAATTACATATAAATTAAATTCCCCAAAATGCCAAAGCAGCAGGTGGGGTGGGGTGCAAGGGAAGGTAAGGTTTTAATCAAATAAGTTTATTAGACATTCTCAACTTAGTTATATACAGATCCAAGACAGTTTTTTTTTTTTTTAATTTCTCCTCCAATCATTGCCTTCAACCATATTTCATTGATTATCCTTTTACCAACCCATAATGACATTTCGGGAGATCCCAACATTTCTCATAACTTTCTGCTATTAAAAAGTGCAATCTAGTCTTGTCTGGTTTATTTATTTATTTATTTATTTATCTTTTTGCCTTTTCTAGGGCCGCTCCCATGGCATATGGAGGTTCCCAGGCTAGGGGTTGAATCGGAGCTGTAGCCACCGGCCTACACCACAGCCAGGCCTACACCACAGCCACAGCAACACAGGATCCAAGCCACATCTGCGACCTACATCACAGCTCAAGGCAAGGCCAGATCCTTAACACACTGAGCGAGGCCAGGAATCGAACCTGAAACCTCATGGTTTCTAGTCAGATTCGTTAACCACTGAGCCATGACGGGAACTCCTAGTCTTGTCTAGTTTAAAACTTGAAGTTCATCATTGCCTCTCCTCCAAGGAGAATTTCAGTTCCACGACTTTACTCCTTCGACCTTTACTCTAGATCTGAACTCCCCCATAGATAGTGGTTGGAAGAGGCATTACAGAAACAGGCAATAATCTTTTAAATTCACAGGTATATTTCCCTACCCTGAATACTTATGTACGTAAAAATGGCCAGATGTGGATGGCCTCTGTCTGGCAGGCATCAAATGCTGCTCTTCCAGATACAAATGTGATTCTTTCCAGCCATAGATATTCCTTTCCATTTCATAATCCCAGAGGTGGGAGTTTCACTGGCTCTAATTTCTCTAATTGCCTTTCCTTTCTACTCTCCACCTTCAAAATTTCCAGACCTTTTCTCTGCCTCTCTTGGTCTTTGTGGTCAGCCTTCACTGGTCAGGCACCAGGGAGGTGACTCTAACTTGGGTACCCTCTCTAATGTCTATTTGACTCATAGAAATCTGCTACATTCTCACTACTTCAAATCAAGGAAATGCAGGCTACTTCATTTTTCCTGTGTCATCACATTTTCTTTTCTAGGCAATTCTCTTTTCTGCCTGCTCATGTAGGCTTCAGACGATTAGGAGGTCATGGCAGAGACAAACTGTCATCCAGGAAATGTGATGCCAGTCTCCCCTCCTGGAAAAAGTTACTCCTCACTTTGTTGTTGGATAAGGTGAACATATATTTCACTTTCTAAACCTGGTCATTTTTGAGAATACAGGGAATCACAGTGTTCTCTTCCTAGAATAGTCTCAAGACTAAGGAGATTCTCCTCCCTTCCTCTCACTAGCATTTGGTTTATTTTGAGGGAAGAAATAGGGAAGTGGAATTTAATGTTATGGGTAGCAAAGTGAGTTTTTTTTTAAATCAAGGTGTCTGGCCCTCAGTTATTTGTGCTTCTGTTTGGAATATTAGGTATTTGATGTCCTGTAATTAACTTGTAGTCTGAGCTACAGAAGTTACAGGGCAAGAGGAGAATAAACTGTTTTCAACATAAATATAAAAATTTAATTGTAAAAATCAGATACTTCAGGAATCATGATTTTTACATAGGATTAAGGTAACTCATGTAATTTATTTTCAACTAACCATGTGGTAAAAGGTGTGGTTTTTCAGGAAAAAAAAGGCAGTAATATTCTAAGACCATTGCCATCTTGTTAACTTTCATTCTATAAATATATCACCCATCTCCTATATCACTGATTTCTCCTTTGTAGGAAAATTCTCCTCAACCTACATATATGCTATAATACATTAGCTTTCACTTTACCAAAAACTCAGTCTGTTTCGATTCCATTCTCTACGCTTGTGACCATATAGTTTATCTGTTCCTTTCATTTCATAATTTCTCAAAATAAATGTTTACATACATTTTCGAACTTACTTTTTAATTTTTTTTTCTCAAACTTCCAAGCTTTTTTCCCTATGCTATTTTCGCATTGCTCTTGTTATGGTTACCAGTGGCTAAAGCCAGTGTTCACTTCTATTCCTCGTCTTGACCTCAGCAGAATTCCGTAATGTTGGGCTTCCCTTCCCAATACATTCCTTCATTTGTGGTCTGAGACATAAACCACCACAAGTGGTGGTTTTCCTTTTACTTCAATTTTGGGCCATTTCCAACTATTCAGAGAATGTCTCCTTTTTCAAATCTTCAGACTACGGAATGAGTCAGGGCTCATTCCTGAGCTCTCTACTTTCCTTTTATATACTGTTTTACTAGATGACCCAGTCCTATAGCTTAACATAAATCTCTATATAGGTGATTTTCAAATATGTGTTTCTAGCCCTGATCCCCCCAGACTTGTACAGCTAATGGTCTTTTCAACATCTCTGCTCCACATCATCCAAAACAGTTTATTCAAGACAGAGTTCTTGATCAATTTTCAGTCCACTCTGTAGTCCTCAGATTAAGTAAGTGAAACTGCAACCATTCAAGCTAAAATGTATATAATATGTTTCTTTTTTGTCTGCCCTGTGACATATGGAGTTCCTGGGCCAAGGACCAGATCTGAGCCACAGTTGTGACCTCTGTGGCAACACTAGATAAAGGTATTTAATCCACTGTGCTGGGCTGGGATCAAACCTGCATCCTGGTGCTGCAGAAATGCTGCAGATCCCATTGCACCAAAGCAGGAACTCCAAAGCAAAAATCTTAGGATTTAACCTTGATTCTTCTCCTTTTCCCATATCCTGGGTCTAATTCATCAGCATAATTCAATAACTTTTATTCCAAAGTCTATAATAAACATGTTTGGAGTTCCCATAGTGGCTCAGGGGTTAACAAACTCAACTAGCATCCACGAGGACATGGCCCTGGCCTCTTTCAGTGGGTTAAGGATCCAGTGTGGCTGTGAGCTGTGGTATAGGTTGCAGATGAGGCTCGGATCCTGCATTGCTGTGGTATGGGCTGGCAGCTGTAGTTCCCATTGGACCCTCTAGCCTGGGAACATCCATATGCCAGGGGTGTGCCCCTAAAAAGACAAAACAAACAAACAAATAAACAAAAAAACCTGTCCCCATAACCTCTATCTTGAATGCTAAAATCATAGTCTAGATATCACAGGATAGATTCAGATGGATTACATCCTGATATTGCTACTCATCTTAATAAGAGGAGTCATTTTTTTATAGGTAAAAAGTTATAAGCAATTCATTTTCCCTGATATCACAATATGGTTAATTTGAGGCTCTTTAGAGTGACTTTTGTTGTTGTTGTTGTTGTTGTTGCTATTTCTTGGGCCGCTCCCGCGGCATATGGAGGTTCCCAGGCTTTGGGTCGAATCAGAGCTGTAGCCACCGGCCTACGCCAGAGCCACAGCAACGTGGGATCCGAGCCGTGTCTGCAACCTACACCACAGCTCACGGCAACGCCGGATCGTTAACCCACTGAGCAAGAGCAGGGACCGAACCCGCAACCTCATGGTTCCTAGTCGGATTCGTTAACCACTGTGCCACGATGGGAACTCCTAGAATGACTTTTATTTTAATTTTTTATTTTCCACAAATTTCCAAAACCTATTTCTCCTTTACTCTGGAGAGGAAAGCAAAGAAAGCCGTAAGCAAAATGCCAAAAGACTCTAGATCCAGATTTGAGAGTTGAAATCCTTTAAAAATTAATAATTTTACTCTCATTTATGCTTCATTATATTAGTCATATGTTATTTATACTATTAAAAGTGTCTTGGATGCTAAAAAGAGTATGTGCCTACTTAGTACTTTTATTAACATAATTATGCCTGCTTATTTTCAGTCCGACTGAAATGGTGGGGAGTGGGGTAGGGAACAAAGCTTTTAAAGCACAGCACATGCAAGATGTGAGCCAGAGTGAACATATATAATGAGATTGTGGTTCTTTCCTCAAATCTATTCTTTTGTCTCTAGTAATTCCCCGTACTACTTCTGATAAGCCTAAGTGTTTTGGAAGAAATTGACTTTATCTCTGGATCTGGGTTTAGGTCTTATGGCTCAATCCTAAACCCAATGGAATAAACCCATCGCTTAGGTGGGTATATGATTCAATTTGAGCTAATGTGACAGGAGAAGAGACTTCTGAGACATTTCTGGACAAAAACTATGTCTTCTGAGAAGTGTTTCTATGGGCTTGGATTAAGGAAGCAGGTAGTCCTGAGCATTGATCTTGGCCACTTTTGTTGGGTGAGTCAGCCTTAGGGTAAAGCAGAAATTCAGAGGCAAAACTATTATACAGAAAGATAGATCATCCCGTTGTGGAATAAAGTCACTTCTGAGGCCTCCCCATACTTTTTGGAACTTCTGAGCAGGAAAACCAATGGATCTCATTTTATTTTTAAGTCAGTTTCAGCTGTGTTTTTCTGTTGGTTCTATTTGAACACCTCTAAGAGGGAGAAGATAGCTCAGCTTCTTTTACTATTTTCAAAAACCTGAGAGATGAATATTTTCACTTTTAAAAGAAGTAAAGCAGAAAATAAATGGAGAAACTTTGTATCCCCTTTTGAATTGGAATATTTTCACCATAGCCTCAATATTGTGTGAAAAATAAGCATCAGGAAATCTGTGTTCATAGGTTAGTATAGGCATCATTATACAACACAGTAACTGTTTTCCCCTTAGGTGCTGAGATACCTTACCTTTGGATTTGTTTCACCATTGAATGGGCTGTCCAGAAATCTAATCGCATGATGAAAGAAAGAATGAAATTACTAATGGGACAAGAAATTTTAAACTGAAGGCAAATAATGTTTTAACTTTAGCAATATAACAAAAATAATGAGATTGCTGAAATCACAGGATAATCAACTTCCCCATTTACTTGGCTTATTTTAAGGCTGTTATGTCTCAAGAGTCATTAAAGGTAAACATTACTACTATTTTCTTCACCTCAATACTTCTTATCTTCCAATCTTTTTGAACTTTATATCCTTTTGGGTAAAAAAAAAAACAAACCTGGGTCATATTAATATTCATTTCCTCCATTATGGTATAAATTTTTATCTTTGAGACATTCAGAACTCAAAAATATTATTTCACTAATAAAATTTCTCCTTGCATTCAAACTTTTGGACTTTTAATACTATCTTTATTTTGGTTTAAAAACCCATTTTGGGAGTTCCCAACGTGGTGCAGTGGTTAACGAATCTGACTAGGAACCATGAGGTTGCGGGTTCGATCCCTGGCCTTGCTCAGTGGGCTGATGATCCAGCATTGCCGTGAGCTGTGGTGTAGGTTGCAGACCCGGCTCAGATCTGGTGTTGCTATGCCTGTGGCATAGGCTGGCGGCTACAGCTCCAATTCGACCCCTAGCCTGGGAACCTCCATATGCCACAGGAGTGGCCCTAGAAAAGCCAAAAAAAAAAAAAAAAAAAAGGAAATAACAGATATTACTAAAAAAACAAACAAACAAACAAAAAAAACCCATTTTGACAGTCACAAATCTAGGACCCAAGACTTGTCTTCCTAGTTGACTCTCCTCTAAGTTAATAAATCTCAGTCTCAAGGTCCTGTTTTCACCAAGGAAGGTCCACAGTAAAAGGCATTACTGGGAACAACAACAACAACAAAAACCCAAAACAAAAACCCCCTTTGGGTTATTATTCCAAAATGTTAGCCTACTTTAAATATTTAATTTATATAAACTAGAGGTTTCATGTGCCTTCCCTTTCCTTCTCAGTGGGTGCTTCTAATTTGCTAAGTATTTAGATATTTAAGCTTAAATGGCTCTTCTATGTCCTCTGCAAGTTGCTTCATAAGTCTCTTCACTGATGCTCTTTGGGGCTGCTTCTTGGTATTTTAATTATGGCTGGTTCTTGCAAGCCATAGTCCACTTGGTAGACTAATGGCTCTTCTTTGACAGAACTGGAGGGAATGGCTGGAGCAGATCTTCTCTACTTTTTGAATTCTTGTCATTCAGCCTCCAAAAGGCTAACACACCAAACTGCAGGTGTATGCAGTCAAGGAAGTTTCATAGGGAATTTACAACATAGGAGAGAAAAAATATTAAAGTTCTAGCCAGTTGGGACTTCCCTTCAAACCTGCTGTTAGAGTTCAAATACATCTTTTACAGACACATCTTAATTCGTAGGGGCACTACCGTAGTTACACCATCCTTTCCTGACCTCAGGTTTGTTGTTTATGTTTTTATACACCCCTTCAATTTTCTCTGTTGACTTCATCTCTCTTTCGAAATTCCTGTTAGCTTTGCTAACAGTTGAACTCTTACTGTTTGTATCCTTTCTGAGTCCTACAGTCTTAGTGGGTCTTCCTGCTTTGGTTAGGTGGGGGTATATGTTTGCAACTTCCCAGTCTCCCAGGCTCCAGTCCCATGAAAGAGGGTTAAAGTGGATTTTTCAATTTTATGTTCTTTTCCCCCTTCATAGTTGTATTCTCACAGTTATAAGAACTGCTAAAAAAAAAAAAAAAAAAAAAAAAAAACTCATCTTAGAAACACAATATATTTTTCCCTTTAAACATAGCATAATCTAAATCTCTCTTGAAGAAAGAATATTTCTTCTATTAGTAAAGCTGTGTGCTGCCAGTGGGTTAGCGATATTGTACAATGGAGCACTTGGGGTCTGGCATCAGCACAAAGAACTTTTAATGGTTGCCTTCTCTGTTGGATGGGGAATGGCATGAGTCTTGAATTAATTCCCAGGATTCATATTCTCCTCTGACATGAAGGAGTAGGGTTGCAAATTTCTGTCACCACATCCATGTGGGGGTTCCTTTAAAGTCAAGCCAAAAATTCATTAAATTTTTAAAACTTACTTGCTTTTGTTTAAACTTAAAATGGTTTTTGACCTTAGACATGTTATGTAGCACCAATCTTGGTTTTATAATTTAGCAAATGGTAATTATACAAGCTAGCAGTTCTTCAGGTATCAGAAAAGTTTTAGCATATTACATTTTATTTTCCTCTGACTTAAGCTTTACCACATTCTGCCTTGTATTGTAATTGCACAATTAGCCATGTATTAAGGATCTTCTTTAATAAGGCAATATTCTGCTAAGCACTGTGAGGGAGGGGGTAGAAACATATGTACACACATGCATTTTTCTCTCTTCTATTAGGTGGTGATATCCTTGAAAGAAGGACCTTTATTATATCTGTAACACGCAGCAGTGCTTTGTTCAAAGTAATTCAGAGATTAACCACAAGTACAGAAAATAAGAGAACTATTTTCACAAAATTTGCAAGTCTATTACTGAAGTACATATAATAACACATTGACCTTTCTCTCAAAATTATCAGAGAATAGTTCAGATCTTTGACTCCTATAGTCTAATCATAGACCTCGACATTTTAACCAGGAATAGAGATTAGTGTGGTTATTTCATCATGGCTTGTTGGTTGTAATCAAGTTGCCGGGTCATTACTTTTGATCAATCAGAATTATCTCCTCCTGGGACCTACAGGTGAGGGTTATTTTCTTTAAAAGAAGTGCTCATAATTTTCTTACTGTTTGTCTTTTTATCTGGTATGATATTTTCCAGACTATGGGTGTTAAATGATAATTCTTTATTGACCTGACTGGGTTTCGGGAGCTTTCACAATTTTCAAGGAAGCTTTTTAAATGTTTTGTGATCTTTAGGATTTAAATTAGAATTATGATGACCTTTCCAAATCAAGAAAGCAGAAACTTGCTCCTATCTGAAGGCCAAGCAGTTAAAACGGATATGATTGGTCTCTTTTGGCTCATTAATTGTATGTAAGTAGATAACAGAGAGCTGAAGCTTTTGTTAAATAATTGACACACTGTTAATTCCAACTGGTAATATAATCTGGGCATGGCATTAAACTAAAGCATAAAATGGCCTTTACGGTATTAAGTGGAGTGGGGAGTCAAATAAATGCTGCTTAGAGAGCAAACCGGATGACTCAAGTTCTCCCCATATCCTCAGTGTGAGTGTTGATACCTATTACAATGTTTATAAGCTTGCTGTGGCTTCATCATTGCCAAGACCACAGGAAAGTGGCCCTGTAAGTAGCCCTGCTTGTATTTCCTACAATACCACTTGTATTTCTGATTGCTGCTGAAAAAATATTACCAAAAATGTAGTGATTTGACATTCTGAAGTCAGAAGTAAAAAATGAGTATTACGGGGCTAAAACAAAGTATCAGTAGAGCCTCTTCTGGAGGCAGCAGAGAAGAGACTATTTCTTTGCTTTTTCCCGTTTTTAGAGGCCAGCTATATCCTCTGGTTCCTGTTCCCATTCCTCTATCATCAAAGCCAGCAATGTCACATTTTTGAATCTCCTGTTTTGACATTCCTATTTCCCTCTTGCAAAGACCTTTATGTTATATTGGGAGCACCTGGGTGATCCAGGATAGTCTTCTCATCTCAAGGTCCTCAACTTACACTTGCAAAGGCAAAGGTCCTTTTGGCATATAAGGTAATAATTCACAGGCTTTGACGATTAGGATATGGACTTTTTTTGGGGGACCATTATATTGCCTACCATTTGATAAAAATAACATTTTAAATTATTTTAAAGGATAATTGGATACTATGATCTAAGTGTAAGAGCAGAATATTGGTTCAATATCAAAATAATAATATTAAAAATTGAGCAAGTGCAATGATTTGTGTGGTGGAAAAACTGGGTTTTTGACTATCTCGTGTTTTAATCATGTTAGTGCTGGGTATTTACTGAAGATTTTATCAACTTCAATTTCATTACCTAGATAATGAGTTTATAATGCCTACTTCATAAGATTCTTTGGAAAAGCTTATGTTGTTTTTTGTATCAACACCTAGCATGGTCATTAACTCCCTACTCAGGGAGAGTTGAAGTTTTAATGTGAATTCTCAACACACTGCTTAATAAGTATGTGGGCTGGTCATATAGCATTTGGAATGTCCTTGATGTGGCCCTGAGAATAAGGATGCCCGGATGTTCTACTGTGTGCTAACTCTATCTACTAGATTAAGACAGACAAGGGAAAAATAACATTCTATTTGGTAATTCCACTTCTTGCTGGAAAGTTCTGGTTTCCAAGGTTTCATCAGAAAGAAATGCAAAGCTGAGTACTTAATATTGGAGAGTATTAGGTCTATGATCTCACTGGTTGGTGACTGGACATTCATCAAATTAATGTCTTCAATTAAATAGATTTTTTGAAAAATAGAACAAATGAGAGCCAATAGGTGTTTTAGGCAGGTAATAAATAGACTTTTGTTATATCCAGAAGAAAATGGATGACAGTTGAATTCAACATGGTAAAATATTATTGGTTTTAACCTTAAGACAGATTGGCAAGTACTTGCTGTCAAAAATTCTTGATTTTTCTCCTCTTGATTTTGCTACATAAATAAATGGATTCTGCTGCTTATCTGAAATCCTGATCTAATGCTGTAATTTTATTGTCATTTGATATCAAGAGTTATCAGAATTTATTTGGAAATATATACCCTTTGGGTGGTTGTCTTAAATATTACTTAATCTAGAAGTATATTATTTTAATATTTTGGCTGGTGGGGCTAAAATAGTCTCCAATTTGAAAAACTAGGTTCTGTCATATTTCTAATTTTAATAATTCATAAAATCATATGTTTTTGGAGATTTGATTTAGTGCTTCTTGAAAAGGTTAGTATTAAGTGATACAGTTTTATTTTGCTTCCCCATTGGTTATATAAAATTACAATTTTTTTAATGTTGAATACATTCATATAAATGTGTCATCAAATAGCTAATAAGGTATAAAAAAATCATTACCCTTTCTTCAGAAAGCTATCTAAGCTGGTGAACTATAAAATTTTGAGTTCTTTTGAGTGTCACTCGGAGTTCTGGGGATGTCTCTTTTTTGAATCCAGAAATCATAAATTGAATATCTTGATATACTTGAGTAAGCAGGAAATGAGCACTGCTTTTGCAATTGACTCATAGATGCGATCCTAAGCAGGAGGGCAAGGATAAAGAGGGTAAGAATGAATAATAAATGCATTTGAAAATGAGATTTAACATGTAGAGGGTACCAAAATTTTTCCAGTACTCTAAAGAATCACAGTTTCTTTTAATTTTACCATGCTTCTAAAAGAGTAGAATGTGTGACTGGTAGATTATTTCAACCCTATTAATTCTATCCTATGATAAAAATAAAGTCTTTAGAAATTTTTTTATTGTAATAATATGCCAAAATGGCTCTTCATTTTACATATTCTATGTAGGAAACTATGTTTTTTCCTAAGACTTTCCTCCATTAATATTTGTAGTAAATGTATTTCAATTTTTTTTTTTTTGGTAGGAATTTGCTTTGTTAACTTGACATTGGGGTTAGGTTATTTCAATTGCAAACAAGTGAAAATGGAATCAGAAGTATATTTTACAGGGTGGAAAATTTCCTCACAACTTCACCTTCTTTTTTAGGCTCAATTTTTGCTTTCATTTTTTTTTTTCTTTGAGGATTCTGAAGAATTCCAGCTTCCCTACTGTTGCTTCTTACATAGATTCATGTTGAATATGTATTTCCCAGCATCCAGAGATGCTGATTCAGTGTAGTTGGTGACAGGTGTCTCAATGACAAAGGCAGGAAGCCTTTAAAATCTTCAGTTTCAGAGTGCCAGGATGGGTATGACATAGGCCCATGCTGACAATCTAAAATGAAGGCTCTTGGCATAATTGCTTTTCATTCAAAACTTAAGAAATGCAGCTGCGTCCTCTTCACCTCCAATTCTTGCAGTCTCTATGCATGGAATGTAGAATTCCCTCCTTCATTTCTGAATTTCCATTCCTTCCATCTTTAACTAAAGATCAGTGAACTTAGTGCTATTTCTGTTGTTACTAAACTTAGCCTGGCCCAAATAATCCATTTAGTTGGAAAACAAATCTAATATAAAAAGAAGGAATCTGTGTTCTTATTTATAAAGGAGTGTATGTCTTTTCCTTGCAGTGACAGGGGCACACAGGCACTGCAGCACAACCTCAGGCAAAACAGAAAAAGAAAGGAGAAAGCACTGCCTTTCTCCAGAAATGACTCACAGTATTTATTCAAATGACAGGATGAATAAATTATCTGAAGATTTATAGGAATCTATTAACTTTTGTGCATGAGTTGTAGGTTAATTGCACTAGAAGAATATGTTCATCCATGAATGCTCTTAGCTGTATGGATAAACACACATGTTAATCATTTTTAGAAATAAACCTGACCCAGGAAAAGCAGTAGTCTGGAATGGGTTAAAAATCAAGGTATAATTTCATATAATTCTGTATTTCTTCACACGGATTAATTACTTACATGTTTTCTGCCTGAATTTAGCTACACATATATACAACTCTTCATAATTTGCTAAGGAAGTTTTTGTCACAATGACTTCCCACGCAGCACTTTGAGTTGTTGAATAAAGGCTCTCCATAAATGAACATATTATAACCTTAGGGCTTCTGCATAATTTGAATTGGTTTTATAATCCACAGTTGGGTAGTATTAAAGGAGCCACCAATGGCCACGGGAGCAGCCTTGAAAATTGTCAGCTTACCATATATCCAGTTGCATCACCTCTGAATTTGATCACTGTCAAGAACAAATCATAAGGAAATGGATACCAATTCCGATAATGAAGCTGACTGAAATGGCTCAAGACCTCCTTACCAAATTTAAAGGAAGGCAGTATCAGAGCCAAATAGCTATTGTTCAGCTAACATTTTTCTTTTTGATTACACTGTGGTAAGGCCTCGAAGAGACAGGTAGATTTAGGAATGTGTTGAAGCTAGTGGTGAGGGTAACATGCAAATGTATAAAAAAGCAGAAAGTATCCTTATGTGGGCATTTTCAGAGTCAAGCATGAAATAATTAGAGATATATAACTATTTATGTCACCATTATCATTAACTACCTATGGGTAGGTTCAAATTATTAGGCTTCTACTGAAAGAAAAGCTTTTATCTTTTGAGCAGCATGTTATGTTTTGTTATATGAAGAAAAAACTTTGGTGGGATTATTGAATGTTATCTTTAGATCTTTTTTTCTTTCTAACTCTTTCCCTTTCTTTCTCTCTCTTTCTTTTTCTCTCTCCCTTCCTTTCTTTTTCTCCCCCTCCTTCATTCCTCTCTCCTTCTTCCCTCCTTCCTTCCTTGCTTTTATCTTTTTTATCTGTTGTTATTATTGGCAGATATGATATTTTAAGTATTAAGACCCATAACTATGCAAAATCTGCAAATGGGACTATTTATTTAAGTAGCATATATAAATTTTGATTTAGCAGAACCAGAAAAATAACACTGTGCTTCTGGAATTGTGAACTAAAAATATCCTTGATGATTTAGTACAAGCTCTCCTCTTCCCAAATATATTATCCTGTTTAAAGATATTGAAACTCTTACATTGCTTTCATTAAAATGTAACAATATCATTCAAAATGAACTAAGCCATAGTTTGCTTAATTAGTTTAGTCAGTCAGACAAACAAACCTCTGTATGTTTCAGAGGGCTAGTCTACAGGTTCTAGGTTTCCCTGTGTTTTCTATATGCTTTTCAAAGTGTGAATTCTTTTGGACTATGACATTTGAGGAATGCCTTTGTACTCTGTATTTTTTTCAGTGTACCAGCTGCAGAGTGATTAGTGAATCATTTTAGGACATTACATACTAATTGCTAAAATGATTAAGGCTCTTTCCTCTCCTATACTCAATCTCTTAACCCATCATTTTCCACTTTCACAATTTAAATGCAGATTATCCAAATTTTGATTCACTAACATGCTCATTTAGCTGAAGATCAAATTTTGTTTCTGAGAGATATGCATCAGTTTTCCCCAATCTCTTGCAACTAAAAAGGCAAATCACCATCCTTGGCCAAATGGATGGAAAAAGGGGAGAAGGAAGAGGAGAAGGAAGATTTCTTTATTCTGGGACTGCCTTGGGGCTAAATTGTCCATCTTGCCAAGAACCGCAATGAAATCTAAATACATGAAGACATTGCTGACTCTCCTCTACCAAGGGTAAACTTTATAGTGTCTATACACTAAGTAACATCCCAAACAAGTGGAGACAAGGCAATTATGTATTTTTTAAAAACTGTTTGAGAGTTACATTTTGTTGCAAATAGTCCTTTTTGCACAAGACATTCTCTGAATCTGAATATCAGTGTGTTTTTACAACCCTGATAATATCATATTCATCTCCAGTGATAAGAAAATGCTACTCCATTCTTGAGAGCAAAGAGAAAATTCTGACTGATAAAATGGTCAAACAGGGCTTGATAACAATTTATTTCTGACCTTTTAATGCCTTCTGTTCTTAATGATTTTCTGTCATTTCTGTCTAGTCCAGACTTGAGTCTCAGTCTCAGAGGTGCTTAGCTTTATGTTGCCACTTAACTTTCAACTTCCATTTTTAGCACAGAAAGGTAAATCAGTAATTGTCACTTTGGCTTCTCAAGGTTTGTCAGGCACCCAAATGGGATTATGTCATAGATATGAAGGGTGTTTCATATGACTTTGACTTTAATTTTGATATAATCATAGAAATGTCTTAGGACTTCAGGAACTTAATTATCCTATTAGCCTCACCTCTTCCTTTGCTTGAGTTTTTGGTTCATTACTCTGGTCCTTTCTGTCCCCTGACCTGTCAAGAAATGATTAAAGAAGAAAAAAAAAAAGAAAGAAAGTAATTCCAGAGCATCTTCAGTGAGATTCTCCTTGGCTGATGATTGTCTCTTTCTCAATGTCCTCTTTTTCTTTTATCTTTTCTTTTTTATTTTATTTCTGAGCTGATGACGTGCATTTCTCTCCTTTGGCCCTAGTGGAACAATTGCGAGGCTCAAGGAACCACTCTCTGAGAGGTTAGTGCATTCTCCTTTTATTTCAAACTTGAATCTGATTTTTATTTATTAATTGGAGCCCAGGGAGACAATGACCCACTAGAGATCTTCTTTGGAAGAGGGGAGAAATGGGAAAAAAGGAGTCTCAGAGAAACGCTCTCTGGAGAATGTCTGTCTTGAGAAGATAAAAACTTGTTTCCAATACATTTATCCAGATAGAGTTGTCTATAGATCTGTGGCTGTAGATTACTGTGTGCATGTAGTAGTCAAAACTTCATTTATAAGGGAAAGAAACTGAACTCAAATGGGCTGAAGCCAGGAAGTCTTTAAGGATGAGTGGATTCGAGACCCTGGTAGTCAGCTAATTATTTCTTTCTCTCTCTCCTTGCCCTTCCATTTTTTTTTCTTCCTGCTTGCCTCTGCATCTTTCTCTGTATTGCTCCTATTCTCTCCTGCTGAAAATCAACTCTCTCTCTTGATGGGAAAGGTAGTCCCAATCTAAAGAGAAAAGGGACTTTTCCCTCCCAGCATTTATAAAATATCTTCTAAGGAGTTACCTGGAACTGTCCCTAAAAGAATTCCATGGCCATCTTTTGGCTCAGTCTCTATGGACAGGGGGTGGGAGCCTGAATCGAGTGCTCATCTCTGCTGACATGCAGTGGTCCAAACCTGTGATCGATTGTCTCACTGTATTGGATAGAGGGGGGACAGCTCAGCAAAGGAAGATTGTGTGCTATTACCAGAATTAGGGGTACAAGAAAGCATTTTGGGAAATCCATATTTATTAAAATGTAGATTTCTGTATATTACATATATAGTAAATCAATCAATATACCTAGAGGGGTATTTTATTTTATTGTTTTTCTTTTAAAATCTTTTCACAGTGGGAGCACAATATTTTCTGGCTATTTGTCTATAATGCATTTAATGATTACATTCTGTGTGTCAGATATGGAAAAGTTGGACTAGTTCTTATTATCATCTTCACTCAAATACAAAACATTTGTTGAATACCCACTATAAATTAAAAAAATTGCTCCAGGTGCTACTAGTTACTTTTTATCATAGCAAGTAGTAAGTATACTTGCTTTTTCATGGTGGCTTTATGTCTTTTGTCTTAAGAGTTCTCAAAAAGATGAATTTATTCTGTTTAAAAAAACATAAAGAAGCTTGGTGTTCATGATTACTTGTACTAAATTTTACCATGTTTTTTAATACTTGTTTATAAAAAAATCATATGGTATTTTAAAGTATATGTATATATATAAATACATATATATTTAAACTTCATATTATGGATAAGGGAAAAGTACCTTAAGATCACTGTCCTGAGCAGTTATTGCCCTTGAGTCTTATTTCCTAGATCTCATCAATACATTGTTAACATTTAGATCAATAAACAATTATTGTTCTTTGTGAGATGCTGAGAGTAGATTTGGAGAATTTATATGTTAAGAGGCATACTTTACCAGGGGCTGTCAAATGTCTAACTAACAAGTAAAATGTATTATCTATTAATTGATATCTATCTATCTGTCTGTCTGTCTGTCTATCTATCTATCTATCTACCTACCTATCTACCTATCTACCTATCTATCTATATCTGTGAGTCCAGAAAGATCTTTATATATCTATCAACCAAAGTTATATAAAAGATATTTGAATTTTTTAAAAACTTTCTACAGATTTCCACAGGGAGTAGAGCTGATATTACTGGCTCTGTGCCTCATAGTGAGTTACAGTTATAATGGGGACAGCAGGCTTCTATAACTCTGTTTAATAGAAAGCAGGGTACCAGCAGAGATTTTCTAACTCTACATTTAAAATCCCCCCAATAGCTATTATTACTTCTTAAAACCATTTGAGTATTAGCGTCAAATCAAGTGGAATAGTTTCATTTAAATAATTTAAGGGGCTGACTGATGTTCTCACATTGGCCATAATAAATAATATTATTAATTTCAAGAGAGAGAGGAGGATCAGAATATTGTGATTTGGGGTTTCTTTCAACTGAAAAGTATTTTGAAAAGGATTAAAGGAGCAGATTTTCCTCCTCTGGGTTTGACTCCCCATGTATCCCACCTCTGGTCCTTTCATAGAAACCCCACCCATTGTGTTTGGCCCTGTGTACCTGCCCCCGCAGGGTAGCATCCTATGGTGAGAAGTTTTATTCTTCTGTGCAACAAGCTTATTGATCAGCAGGGTTTGCTCACTCAAGTATAAGGACATTTTGATTTGTTCCCTTGGGTTTTCTTTTCCTTCATGAGAAAACCCTTCTGAAGAATTCTTTCACCCCTCTTATTGTGCTTCAAATCAATCTTTCATTTGATATGATGTGGGAAAAAAAGGACATCTTAAGACTTATCTCCAAGACAAAAACTCTCCGTATACAGTAGTTATTCTCCTTTGTTTACATTATCTGTATTTTCTCTGTGTATTGGTCATTGTAACTATTTTTAAGAATAAAAATTGAATTTATTTTTCCTGCACTGCTAATTAACATTCAAGTAGCACTGTGTTTCTCAAAATTCTGGCCATAAAAATTATTTGAAAATACAGATTTTTCAATTTGGCCCTTGAAATTTTGATTTAGTAAATCTGGGGTGGGGCTTGGAATCAATATTTTAAATAATATGTCCAGATAATTTAAGTTTGGGAAATACTGAATCATATCCTATACTTTGACAAATTGAATAGCAGTCACATCATATGATATTCCAAAGTGAATATCAACCCTTGCTATTTCATGTTCCTCTTTCTAGTATTTTAGGCTTCACATTTCATGGCATTGCTTTGTCATTTCTATGGAATCCTTTCCTTGTAGAACTGAATTTGTCTCTGGTCAGCTGTAGTCTTCTTTGAGGTGAAATTGGAGGGACTTTCATTATTTGTACTGGCCTAGAATAAAAAAGGAAAGCTAGAACTAAAAAAAAGCAATTGCTACTATAGGCTTATCTAGCACTAAGGAAGAGGACCAACCAAAAGTAACATGCTTTGATAAATGTGTAATGAAAAATTTACTTGCAGAGGAAATAAGGCTGGAAATGGCTGGGAGCCAAGAACATCTGTGTTCTTGGTATCCCAAACATGGGAAAGAAGCAGCTGTAACTGAATATATAACAGAAACCCTGGCACCATTTCTAATAATGTGGAAGGAAGCTCTGGATATACATAGATGTCTTTCTGAAACCCAGAAAAATGAAAAATACTGGGGAACTCCCAAGTAATACCATTAGCTATCTTCAGGAGAAATAATATTAAAATGGTTCAAGACAATGAAGACAGCTTATTTACGTAAGAGAAAGAGAAGTTACCTATTGCACACATCCTATAAGCCAACTCAGGAAATACATTGTATAGAAATATAGCCATACACTTATATTTAATCATACATATGAGAGGTAAAGTAGAAGACTTTTAAAAACACACACTTCTTATGTTTTCTCTAAAACCATAAGCTCTCTCAGGGCTAAAGTATTATCTTTGCTTTTCTAAGTAGTTCTTCATTCTTTGCATAAGCTCAGCCAGTTGTTCTAAGGACGACTGGACAGAGGTACCTATAAAATAGAATAAAAAGTAAAATGGAGATCAGGAAAAATCAAATGGTACTAGCTGCTGTGTTTCCTTATTTCACGATACCAAGAAAATTTGTTTTAAATTTCTTATTAAATGAGTATCCAGGTAGGCATAGTAGTTGGCATAATTCAAATATGTTCATGGTGATGGTGGACACACGACACCCTTTCCTTGGCTAACTTCTAGCTAGGTTTGGCTGAGTGACACAGTTCTCATTAGTGAAATGTAAATGCAATTCTGTTGGGTCAGTTTTTGTTTTCCTGATAAAAATGAATAGACTAGGCTGGCAAGCTCCTGGTTGGTTCTTCCTTCTTCCTGCCTGCAATGAAGACATAAAGCTGCAGATGCAAGAGCCAGATTGTGATTCTGAGGTGAAAACCATGAGGAGAGCAGACAGCCTAAGTATGACAGAATAGAAGGACCTATTGGATTCCTTGATGTCCCACTGCACCCACACTGGACTGCTATCTCTGAACTTTTGTTTTGTGAGGAAAAAGCCCAATTTGTTTAAGCTACACTTGGTCAATTTTAAATTATTGGTAACTCCAACTCTGTATGAAATTTTAAAAGAAATTTTCAGAATACTTTGCTCTGCTTTTCTACATAATTTCCTGAGAGTCACTACTATCAGTTCTGCCTGTCCTCAATGAACCCATCAATTATTTAGATCTCAGTTCTCCTCATCTCTCTATCATTTTCTCTCATTAAAATTTACTCAAAAATGATTTTATATTTTACTTAATTATATATATATGTATAATATATTTTTATATATTGCTTAAAAATGTGACCTCAATTCAAAATATGCATGTGCTTTATATTAGCCATAAAAACTGTTAAAAGAGAAAATGTTAATTGTGGACTTTTAGGCATATAAGATATGAATAAGAGAATTTTGTCAGTGGATGGAGGGTGAGTAGAAAAAGTCCTTAGTAAGTCGTATCACATACAAATTCTTTTTTTTTTTTTTTTTTGTCTTTTTTTTTTTTGTTGTTGTTGTTGTTGTTGTTGTTGCTATTTCTTTGGCCGCTCCCGCGGCATATGGAGGTTCCCAGGCTAGGGGTTGAATCGGAGCTGCAGCCACCGGCCTACGCCAGAGCCACAGCAACGCGGGATCCGAACCGCGTCTGCAACCTACACCACAGCTCACGGCAACGCCGGATCGTTAACCCACTGAGCAAGGGCAGGGACCGAACCTGCAACCTCATGGTTCCTAGTCGGATTCGTTAACCACTGCGCCACGAGGGGAACTCCCAAATTCTTATGTATATATATTTCTTGCTTTTTAGGGCCACACCTGTGGCATATGGATATTCCCAGGCTAGGGGTTGAATTGGAGCTGCAGCTGCCAGCCTGCACCACAACCACAGCAATGATAGTGACGGCCAGGGATCCAACCTGCATACTCATGGATACTAGTTGGAATCATTTTTACTGAGCTACAACAGGAACTCCACAGATTCCTATTCTTAAGACTAGTCCTGAAAAAAAAAAAAAATTACCTGGCTTATGTGGATCAGGTACACTAATTTTTAATTTTATGTGCCTTATTTTGTAATCAATCCTAAATTTTCTTTTCTTGCTAATATATTGGGGCTCATGATTAAATTTGTTTAAAATAATTCTTTCGTTAAAATATCCCCTTCATTCAAATGCTTAGAAAAACCACTTATTCGCCTAGATAGAACCACATTCATAGTATCAGTTAAACTTACTTGGTTGCAAGTCATACTCTGAGTGAAAGAGGGAAGGAAGGTTGGATGGAAATGTCGTACACTGCCCTGATGCCTAAGGGGAGTTCTGCTAGCCTGTTGGGGAGTCCTCTAGACAAAACTGACCATCAGAAAAGTGTCTCAGGAGTAAGACTGCCTTGGTATTTCTATTAAACTTAGTTATTGCCTCAGAGCAGCCTATAAACTGCAAATGCGGTGATGGATTTCAGAGCTTAGCAGCTGGTGTCCTTGATTATTTACCTTCCCATAGTTAGAAGTTTGAAAGGTGCGTTTGCATGGCAACCTAAGCAGTTCTAAAACATTAACTTCTAGGGGGAGTCATTTAAGAAATTTTTCTTAGAACTTTAAAAAAACAGACAGTCTAAGGTAATTAATATCTATAGAAAAATCAAAGAAAATGTTCATTTTGATAAATAAGAGTTTTAAGAAAGTAAAGATCTTTCAAATCAGTTTCTTTCTCTACAATACCTTTATATCATTTTCTCCTTTTAGAGTCACTTCTAATTTTATGCAAAACTACTTTTGAGAAAATAGGAAAGAAGGATGTCTCCGGTTGTGGTAATTTGCTCCAGACAAAGATGTATAATTCATGCATTAAACAAATGTTTATCGAACATATACCAGATATTTTTCTATACTCTAAGGATATAGCAGTGAACAGAAAAACAGGACATTTTTACTCTGGATATTTTATTCATTGTGGTGATGAAAGGATTGTTAGGTATTTTTTTGTCAGGGTAGATTATGCATGTGATTTGAAAACTTCAGTGTTCAGCTGAATAACCTGGAAGATGTGTTAAAATACAAATTGCTGGGACCCATCCCCAGAGTTTCTGATGCAGGATAGGGCCACATCATACTACTCTAAGGCCCAAGATATGAAAACAAATAAATGGAATATTTGGTGAACATTGCTGCCTCTGTCACAGATGTGAAGGGTCAAGAATGAAGAATAGATTTGAATAATTATTAAAAGCTATAAACCTAGGCAAAATTTATTGGTCAAAAAATTCAGACATTGTTAACATAAACTCAAATGAAGATATGGAAGATATGTTTTTCAATGTTGTGAATAATATATAATTAGGAGGGATAGTTAAGATGTTAATTGACATCTGAAATGACAGACCAAAACCAAAGGATGGAATTCACTGCAAGTTATGCATTCAGGTTTTTAAAAAAAGAATCATCAAATGTAAGATTTAAAATTCATTCATTTATTCATTCAACAACTAATTATTTAATAACCACTGTGCGCTAACTATGGATTTGTGTCAGAAATACAGCGATGATCTTTTTTTTTTTTCTCCTGGCTTTGTTGAAATATTACTGATATATAGCATATGCAGGCTTAAGGTGTACAATGCAATGATCTGATACATGTATATATTATGAAATATTTTCCACAGAAAAGTTAGCTAACACCTCCATCTCCTCACATAGTCAATATTTTTTGTGATGGTGACATTTATTCTTTTAGTAACTTTCATGTATATAATACAATAGTGTTAATTATAGTCACCATGCTATAACTTAGATCCCCAGAACTTCTTTATCTTATAGGAGGAAGTTTATACTCTTTGACTAACATCTCTCCATTTTCTTCTTCCTTCAACTAAAGCCAATTACCATTCTGCTCTCTATGAGTTCTGCATTTTAGATTCCACATATAGTAAGAATATATAGTTTTTGTCTTTCTCCCTCTGGTTTATTTAATTTAACATCATGTCCTCAAATTCCATCCATGTTATTGTGATTGTCAAGATTTCCTCCCCCCCCCCTTTTTTTTTTCTTTTTCAGCCACCTCACAGCATTTGGAGTTCCTGGGCCAGGGATCCGATCCAAGCACAGTTGCAACCTAAACCACAGCTGTTGTGACCTGTGCCACAGCTGCAGCAACCCTGGATCCTTAACTGACTGTGCCAGGCTGGGGATTGAACTTGCATCCCAGTGTTCCAGAGATGCCGCTGATCCCATTGCACCACAACAGGAACTCCAAGATTTCCTTCTTTTTATAGCTGAATGATATTGAATTGTATGAATACATAAACACCAAATTTTCTTTATGCATTCATCTGTCAATAGAAACTTTGGTTATTTCCATGTCTTGGCTATTATTAATAAAGCTGAAATGAACATGACAGTGCACATTTTTCATTTCCTTAGGATTCACCCAGAAATGGGATTGTTGAATCATATGGTATTTCAATTTTTAATTTTTTGAGGAACCTCACCATTATTTTCCATAGTTGGCTTTACAAATTTACCAACAGTATACAAGTGTACATTTTCTCCACAGCCTCACCAGAATTTGTTGTCGCTTGTCTTTTTGAGGACAGCCATTCTAATAGGTCTGAGGTGATATCTTATTGTGGTTTTGATTTGTATTTCACCGATAATGATTAGTGATATTGAATACCTTTTCATGTACATGTTGGCCATTTGTACATTTCTTTCAAAAATGTCCTTGATCATCTGTCAATTTATTTGCATTATTTCATTCTTTTGCTGAATTGTATGAGCTCCTTCTATATGTAAACATTTATATTTATATCTAACACAAACTTTTTAAAAGCAATATTTATTATTGATCTATAATTGATTTACAATGTTAGTTTCAGGTATACAGCAAAGTGATTCAGTTATATATACATATATATGTCCCTTTGTTTTCAGATTCTTTCCCCATATAATATTGATTAGAGTTCCCTATGCTGTACAGTAGGTCCTTGTTGATTATTTATTGTATATGTAGTAGCGTGATTATGTTAATCCTGAATTTCAATTTATATCTAGGATATTAACCCCTTATCAGATAGGTGGCTTTAAAATATTTTATCCCATTCAATAGGTTGCCTTTTTTTTTTCTGTTCAGGTCCCTTGTTCATTTTTGACTTATTGCTTGAAACTTTGGCATCATATTCAAAAAATTATTGCTAAGACCAATATCAAGGACTTTTCACCTGTATATTCTCCTAGTAATTTTACAGCTTTGGGTCTTGCATTTAGGTTTTTAATCCAATTTGAGTTAATATTTGCAAATGGCAGAAGATATTAGTCAAATTTCATCCTATATATATCTGTTCTATTGGTCTATGTACATATTTTTATTCCAGTACCATACTGTTTTTATTACTCTAGCTTTGTAATATCACTTGAAATCAGGAATTGTAATGCTTCCAACTTTGATCTACTGCTCATGATTGCAATGGCTATTTGGAGTCTTTTGTGATTCCACACAAATTTTAGGGTCATTTGTTCCATTTCTCTGAAAAATGCCATTGGAATTTTTTTAGGGATTGTATTGAATTTATGAATGGCTTTGGGCATCATGGACATTTTCACAATATTTATTCTTCTAGTCTATCAGCATAAGATATCTTTCTATTTATTTGTATCTTCTTCAGTTTCTTTCATCAAGGAAACAATTTTATTTTCCTCAATAGATGCAAAAAAGGCCTTTGACAAAATCCAACACCCATTTCCAATAAAAACCCTTCAGAAAGTGGGCATAGAGGGAATCTACCTCAACATAATAAAGGTCATATATGACAAACCCACAGCTAACATCATTCTCAGTGGTGAAAAGCTGAAAGAATTCCTCCTGAAATCAGGAACAAGACAAGGATGTCTGCTCTCGCTACTACTATTGAACATAGTTTTAGAAGTCCTAGCCCTGGCAATCAGAGACATAAAAGAAATGAAAGGAATCCAAATTGGAAAGGAAGAAGTGAGACTATCACTATTTGCAGATGACATGATACTATACCTAGAGAATCCTAAAGACTCTACCAGAAAACTGTTAGAACTCATCAGCAAAGTTGGCAAAGTAGCAGGATACAAAATTAATACAGAGAACTTTGGCTGCATTTCTATATACTAACAACGAAAGATCAGAAAGAGAAATTAAGGAAACAATCCTGTTTACCATCACATCAAAAAGAATAACATACATAGGAATAAACCTACCTAAAGAGACAAAAGACCTGTACTCTGAAAACTATAAGACACAGATGAAAGAAATCAAAGATGACCCAAACAGATGGAAAGACATTCCATGCTCTTGGATTGGAAGAGTCACTATTATCAAAATGACTATACTACCCCAGGCAATCTACAGATTCAATGCAATCCCTATCAACTGACCAAGGACATTTTCTCACAGAAATCAAACTAAATATTTCAAAGTTTGTTTGGAAGCACGTAAGATCCAGAATAGCCAAAGCCATCCTGAGAAAGAAAAATGGAGCTGGAGGAATCAGGCGCCCTGACCTCAGACTCTACTACAAAGCCACAGTCATCAAAACCATATGGTACTGGCACAGAGACAGACACATAGATCAGTGGATCACGATAGAAAGCCCAGAATTAAACCCATGTACTTGCAGTCAACTCATCTATGACAAAGGAGGCAAGAATGTACATTGGAGGGAAGACAGCCCCTCCAGTAAGTGGTGCTGGGAAAACTGGACAGCTACATGGAAAAGAATGGAATTAGAACACTTCCTAACACTGTACACAAAAATAAACTCAAAGTGGATTGAAGACCTAGATATATAAGACCAGACACTATGAAACTCTTAAAGGAAAACATAGGCCCAACACTCTCAGACAGCAATATCTTCTCAGATCCACCTCTTAGAGAAATGACAAATAAAACCAAAAATAAACAAATGGGACCTCATTAAACCGAAAAGTTTCTGCACAGCAAAGGAAATCCTAAACAAAATGAAAAGAGAACCCACAGAGTGGGGAGAAAAGATCTGCAAATGAATCGACTGACAAGGGATGCATCTCCAAAATTTATGAACACCTCCTGTAGCTCAATACCAAAAAAAGTGAACAACCCCATCAAAAAATGGGCATAAGGTCTATACAGACAATTCCCCAAAGAAGACCTACAGATGGCCGAAAAAACACATGAAAAGATCTTCATCATCACTCATTATTAGAGATATGCAAATCAAAACCACTCTGAGGTACCACCTTACACCAGCCAGAATGGCCATCATCAAAAGGCTACCTGCACACAATAAGTGCTGGAAAGGGTGTGGAGAAAAAGGAACCCTATTACACTGTTGGTGGGAATGTCAATTGGGTGCAACCACTGTGGAAAACAATATGGAGAGTCCTCAGAAAACTAAAAGTAGAATTACCATTTGATTCAGCAATCCCACTCCTGGGCATCTATCCAGAGAAAACCATGACTCAAAAAGACACATGTACTCCAATGTTCATTGCAGCACTATGTGCAATAGCCAAGACGTGGACACAACCTAAATGTCCCTCAACAGAGGAGTAGATAAAGATGATGTGGTACATATACACAATGGAATATTACTCAGCCATTAAAAGGAAGGAAATAACAGTATTTTTAGCAGCATGGGTGAACCTAGAAATTATCCTGCTAAGTGAAGTCAGTCGTACAATGAGACACCAACATAGACTGATATCACTTTCATGTGAAATCTAAAAAATGGACACAGTGAACTTCTTTGCAGAACAGATGCTGACTCAGAGACTTTGAAAAACTTATTGTTTCCAAATGGGACAGGTTTGAGGGGTGGGAGGATGCACTGAGGTTTTGTGATTGAAATGCTATAAAATTGTGTTGTGATGATCATTGTACAACTATAAATGTAATAAAATTCACTGAGTAATTAAAAAAAAGACTGGATTTATGTCATAGACAAATTAAATTACTTAATCACCTAAATAAATCTAATCACTGTTATATATGATAAAAAAAATTAATAAAATATAAGCAAAAAATTAATTTTATTTTCAGTGTACAAATCTTTCACTTCCTTCATTTAATTTATTTCTAGATACTTTATTGTTTTTCATGATATTGTAAATGAAATTTTTTCTTTATTTCTTTTTCAGCTAGTTTATTTTTAGTGTATAAAATCACAACTTTTTAAAAAATTTTTTTAATAGTTGCTTTACAATATTCTTTCAATTTCTGTACAGCAAATTGACCCAGTTATACATATATATATATATATATATATATATACACATATTCTTTTTCTCATATTATCTTCCATCATGTTCCATCATGAGTAACTGAGTACATCACAACTGATTTTAACAAGTTGATTTTATATCCTGCAACTTCACAGAATTTAATTTGTTCTAATAATTTTTTGAGGGCATCATTAGGATTTTCTATATATAAAATGGTATCATCTGCAAACAGTGATAATTTTACTTGTTATTTTCAGATTTGGATGACTTTTATTTATTTATTTTTGCCTTCTTGCTCTGCCTAGGACTTCTAATACTCTGTTAAATAGGAGTGGTTAGAGTTCATCCTTTCCTTCTATCTGATCTTAGAGGGAAAGTTCTCAGATATTAACCACTGAATCTGATGTTAGCTCTGTGCATGCTATTTATGGCCTCTGTTATGTCTAGATTATGTTCCCTCCATCTCCAGTTTGTTAAGTGTTTTGCAATGAATGGATGTTGAATTTTGTAAAATGCTTTTTCTGTGTTTTTTGAGATGACTGTATGACTTCTTATCTTTTATCTTATTACTGTGGTGTGTTACATTTATTGATGTGCTGTTGAATTTGTTTTACTAGATTTTATTGTAAGTTTTTGCATTTATATTCATCAGGGATATTGACCTGTAATTTTCTTCTTCTTTATCTGACTTTGATATCAAAGTAATGTGATTTCATAACATGAGTTTGAAAGTATTCCATGTTTATTTTTTGGAAGAGTTTGAGAAGGATGGGAGATAATTCTCCTTTAAATATTTGGTAGAATTCAGAAGTGGAACCATCTGGTCCTGGTGTTTTCTTTGTTGGAAGGTTTTGAATACGTATTCAATCAACCTTCTTGTTATTGGCCTTTTCAGAATTCCTATTTCTTTATGATTTAGTCTTAGTAGGTTGTATGTTTCTAGGAATTTTCCATTTCTTTTAGGTTATCCAATTTTAAGCATGTGATTATTCATAGTAGTCTTTTATGACCCTTTGTATTTCTGTGGTATCAATTGTAATTTTGCCTCTTTCATTTCTGGTATTATTTATTTGATTATTCTCGTTTTATTTTTCTTTCTTTCTTTCTTTCTTTCTTTCTTTCTTTCTTTCTTTCCTTCCTTCCTTCCTTCCTTCCTTCCTTCCTTCCTTCCTTCCTTCCTTCCTTCTTTCTTTCTTTCTTTCTTTCTTTCTTTCTTTCTTTCTTTCTTTCTTTCTTTCTTTCTTTCTTTCTTTCTTTCTCTTTTCTTTTTATGGTTGCACCTGTAGCATATGGCTAGGAGTTGAATTGGAATGGCACCTACAGGCCTATACCACAGCTACAGCAATACCTTGCTGGGTAAAGTATTCTTGTTTGGCAGTCTTTATATTTCAACACTTTGAAAATATCATCCCACTTTCTCTTGGTCTGCAAATTTTCTGCCAAGATATCTATGGATAGCCTTATCTTTTATTTATAGAATTTTTTTCTCTTGCATTTAAAACTCTCTCTTTGTCTTTGATTTAAAACAGTTGGAATATAATGCGTCTTTGAGAAGTTTATCTGGGTTGAAATTTTGGAACGACTTACAGAATTCATTATCTTGAGTGTCCAACTCTCTCCCCAGATTTGGGACATTCTCAGCCATTGCTTCTTCCCTTCTAGGACTCTAATAATAATAGATTGTTTCCTTTAAAGGCATCCCATATTCACATAGGTTTCGTTGCTCTTTTTCATGCTTTTTTTGTTTTGGTCCTCTGGATAATTTCAAATGCCCTGTTTACAAGTTCATAGATTCTTACTTCTGCTTATTTCAATCTGCTATTGAAGCTATGTTTTGAATTCTTCAGTTCAGTTATTGTATTCTTCAAATTTAGGACTTTTATTTTGTTATTTTATTTTATTTTGTCTTTTTTGTCTGTTTAGGGCTGTACCCGTGGCATATGGAGGTTTCCAGGCTCAGGGTCCAATCAGAGCTACAGCTGCTGGCCTACGCCAGAGCCAAAGCAATGAGGGACCCAAGCCATGTCTGTGACCTACACCACAGCTCACAGCAACACTGGATCCTTAACCCACTGAGGCCAGGGATCAAACCTGCAACCTCAAGATTCCTAGTCAGATTTATTTCCACTGTGCCATGATAGGAACTCCTATTTTGTTATTTTAATCTGTTCCTATTTTTTGTTATTGAACTTCTCATTATGTTCATGCATTGTTTTCCTAATTTCACGTAGTTGTCTCTCTCTCTTTTCCTGTAGTTCACTGAATTTCTTTAAGAGGATTATCCTGAATTCCTTGTCACTGTTCATTGATCTCCATTTATTTAGGGCCAGTCTTTGGAGTTTTATTAGTTTCTTTTGGTGATGTCATATTTCCTTGACTATTCAGGATCCTGTGGTCTTATTTTTGTGTCTACACACTTAATGAAGTAGGCACTTCTTCCAGGCTCCACAGACTGTTTTCAGGAGAAAAAAAACCTTCACCAAACAACCTGTTCAGCGATTCTGTATGATGTCTTCAGATGGGCTTCCTGTTGGCATCCTTGGGTACACATATCTGGTGGCCATGAGCAAGTGAGCAGGCCTGGTGCTTGGGTACATAGCCACCAGCCTGGTGCCTAAATCTGCAGGAGGTGGCCTGGAGCCAGGGTTTACTGGGGTTGGCCTGGTGATTGAAGTTGTAGCAATAGACCTGAAAATTGGGTATGCATGCCTAAGCCTGGATTTTGGGTCCACATGGGCCAAATAGGTTCCAACAATCTGGGATGGGCCTGATATTTGTTTCTAATGGGGCTGGTCCAGTTCTAGGATGGACTGTGAGTCTGGTTTCACAGGAGCTAAACTGAAGGCCATAGATGCCAACCTGGTCCTAAAATGAGCCTGGAGCCTTGGTCTGTGAGAATCAGCCTATAACCTATGGCCTCAGCCTATAACCTCAGGGGTCAGTGTGGAAGTTGGGTCTGTGGAAGCTGATCTGGCTCTGGGGCAGGCCAGGAGCCTGAATCCTTTGGAGCTGGTCTAAGAGATGGGGACTGGCCTGATACCAGGGCGGGCTGGGTGCCTAGCTTTGAAGATCTGATCTGGAGTCTAAGTTTACAGATACCAGCCTTGTACTGGAATGAGATGTGGGCCTGGGGCCGTAGCAGCCTACCCAGGGCTTGGGTGGGTCAAAAGCTTGGGTCTATGGTAGTAGGCCTGATGGTGGGCATGCCAAAAGACCATGTTTGTGAGTTTCCACTTAGAGCCTGGAATTTCTAGAGTCTGTTGGGAATCTGGAGCCATGGGAGCTTCCTGGAGCCGTGGGAACCAGCTGGTGCCAGGATGAGCAGGGTGCCTAGATTCATAGGGAGCCAGGGCCATGAAAGCCAACTGGGGCCATTACAGTGGCAGGCATGGATGTGATCTGGGGGTCTAAGTTTGTAGGAGTCTACAAGGAGCCACCTAGGTCTCCAGGAGCCTGATGCTGTAGTCTGATGGCCCTGGGGGCCATGGTGAAGTTGGGCATTCATTTCACTCTTCTTCTCCCATTGAGAGGGTGTCTCTGTGTTGAGCTGCCTAGGTTTGGGAGAGGGCAATAAAAATAATGTGATTCTATCTTTTTTACCCTCTTCAAGTTATATTTTTTAATTCTGTGCTGCACACAGGTGCCTAAATATATCATCTGGTATTCTGGCTCTTTCGAAGCTTTTTTTTTGGTGCACATATAATTGATCAAATTGATATTACTAGGGACAGGGACAAACACTAGAAATTCTTTTGCTGTCATTTTGCTGACATCCTCAATAAGAGATTTAGCCATGTTCTTACTTGGAAGAATTTTCATTAGTCAGTGGTATAGTGGGAGTCTAAATAGCTTAAAACCATTCAAAAGATAATGTTGTATCAGGTCACATTAAAAACTGTAACTTTGGAAAACAAATTCAGGATAATGTCTCTACTGTTGGACTGGAACACACCTGGAAAACTGCTTTCATTTCTGAATAATCCCAAAGAAGGAGACTTATAAATGAGAGGAATACAGAGGTGCAATCAGGGTAGTAAGGGTCTGAAAAAAGTTTCAAAACTGAAATTATCACTGCAGATTGGAGATATTTAGTCTTAAAATTAAAAAAAAAAGAACCAAAATTTAAAAGTGTATAGTCATGGCACAGTAATAGTTTTCAAATACTTGAAAGAGTTTCAAGCAGAAGAAAGAAACGTCTTATTACCTCCCCCAAAGGGTAATATTAGGACAGAAAAATAATGGGGAGGAAGATTACTGCATGTTGGGAAGATTACCAAATTATTGCTAGGTGATAAAGAAATATTTTCTGAGAGTAAACCATCTAACAAGGAATGTGCTTAACCATCTTTTTAGATAACAGTCCCACTGGATAAATCTTTGCTGTAGGAAAAGAAAATGAGTCTCATTACCTTTGAAGACTCAGGACCCAGAACATAGACACTCCTTAATAATGTCTATATAATGAATGAATTAATTCTATTATGTGAAAATATGCTCTGAATTAAAATTTTTGTGCAATTAGTATATATGCACACTAGTTGTGAGATGCCTAGTTCTCCAATTGCATTGCCTTAGGAGGGTATGTAGGATAAAGCATCCATCCAGGCTAGAAAAAAACACACGCTGACAACTCAGGAAAGAGCACTGCAGATACTCCACTCTTAGTAAAGCAAACCATGGGGCTAAAGACAGTACAAGATCAGAATACTTAAAGCAAGTTTAGAAGACATTTTATCTCTTAGAGGCCAGTACTCTCATATATCCATTATGGAGATTATGGCTCATGAAAGAGTATAAAAAATGATTATTTTTCCTTCTAGTCTCTGATGGATGTGAAGCACAAGCTTAGGTTGCTGCATCTAGTCTCAGAAATTGATTCAAAGGGTTACTTATGCTTTCAGGACATAATCCTCTGAAACAGTTCTAGCATCAGTTTTTGCTATTGTGAGCTGTCTATTATTTGGTTTTCTGTCAACCAGACAAGATGTCAAGTCATGTTTTCTTGCTGCAAATTGCTGCATATTATCTATCCCCTGGTGAACTTCTTTTCCACATGTTCATATTTAAGTAGGAATAGAGGTGAATACATAAAGTTGAATGCCTGAATTGTTTTTAAAAGGCCAATTCAGAATATTTTAAAAAGTATTTTAGTGTGTCAAATGTGAATTGACACACAGCATTTTGCTCACAGCAAGCTGAAAAATCTTCAGAATATGAACTTTTTATATGACTTAGGAACTAAAAATTCAAAAAGGTAAACTCGACTGTTTTGTAATGAATGTTTTTGGAAACACATTTGAAATCTATTCTTTACCCAACAAGCTTGGATATACATGTCTTGGGCATTATCTTTTCTTCACTTGGCAAGCATAGCTACAGACAACGTTTTCACTTGTCTAAAGGGGTTTTTTCTTTTTTCTTTTTTTTAAGTTGGTAAAACTTTCCTCACTTTTTAGTGAGAGAGTGGTATTTGTTTCAAAAAGAAACCCTAAAAAGGTTTTAAGCTGCTTTGTTACAATGCTAGATTTTATCATTAGTGCTCATTATCTCTGTGTTTGGCAAGGATGCTTTTATGTTTAGGATAAATAATTTTATTTATTCAAATATAGTTTTGACATTTATTGAAGAATAGCCAATTCTTAACTTTTCAGAGCAATGTCAAAAAGCCTAGTCACGGATTAGCAAAGTAATGTACTGGAATATGTAGATTAGGCAGTTACAGTAATTAACATATGCAGCTTTCAAAGTAGAAACTTAATGTTCTGCAGTTTTGTTCAGCTATAACTGGAAAGTGCTGAAATTTCAAGCATAGTTATAACCATCAGTGTTATATATACAGCAAAATATGTTTATGCTCAAAACAATACAAAAGCAATGACAAATAGAAAAAAATCAGTTCTTAAAAAAACAATTGCTGTCTATCTATTTTGCTTGTTTTGCACACAGCTGCTGGTGAGATTTGATGATGGGTGAGAAAGTGGGAAAATGGGTGGCATGATTATTACCTGGGACACTGAGGTGGTTATATAGCCCATTGAGAATTAGGGAACAGGGGAGCAGGAATTGAGTGGGCTCCATAAGGTAGGGGCAAGGAAAACAAAGATCTGGGATTGAGTGGAAGGAATGAGAGAGAATAAGAAGGAAGACACTGACTCACTGAATATTATATGCTAAGTCCTACACAGTCCTAGATAATTTATGATCACAAACTCATTTCATATCTACAGCGACCGACTAGAATAGATAATACCCTCCTCAATTTATAAGTAAGAAAACTAAGGTTCAAGAGAGTTTAGGGAATGCACCAGGATTACACAGCTAAATAGAAAGTTTAGATTAGTTTTGATGCCTATGAGGCATCTTAACCATAATGGTAAGTAGGAAATTGTTTATATAGTTCAGGATTGGGGGAGAAGTAAGGTTTGGAGGTAGAAATATGGGAGATATCAGATCAAAGATCATAATTATGTACTCTATCTTGAAGAAATCACTAAAGGCAAGAGTAGCGCTAGTGAGGAAACCAGGAACCATAGCTCTCTCAGCCAGTTATAGTGATGATTAAGCCATTCTGTGTAAGTGTAGTTTTGGCTTGGTTGCATAAGAATTCCTGTTAAAAACATGTGGAAAATTTCATTTTTCAAACACATCAACCCTCCTCCACTTTTTAATATTAAAAGAGACAAGAATAAAGTGGGTGGATTGCAGCCCACTTTGTGTTTGGGAGACTTGAGGGTTGGTGGTGGCTAGAGGACTCCAGCATAAGGTTTGGTGTCAGATAGTTGTTTTCACTGTGACATGGGTAGGAGTTAATAGTAAATGCAAAACTAAGAGATAAGGCAAAAGCTGGGGGAAATAAAAGTGACACAAAGCAGGATATTATTATCAAGGCATAAATATAGTCAAAGGAAAAAAAACCTATTGGACAAAAGAATAAGAACTCATAAATAACACACTTAATAAGAAAAATGTTCTAGCATACCACATGACTTTTAGTAGGACAAAGAGAAATCAAGAAGTAATCTTTCTCTTCTCAATATATATGAGACCCTGATACAGCTACATCTTACAGTCTGGTCTTTCCATTAGGTCAAACAAGTTTAAAAATAGGGGAGGAACTAGAGAAGACAAACAAAATTTTGTGTTAAGATAAATTAATCATGGTAATATGATCTCAAATAATAAGGTATTTAATATTGTAATTGAAGGGTTTTCTTAAGGAGATTGTTAAATACTTTTTCTTCATATTACTAAACAAATGATCTTACATTACCTGAAGTCAGAGTCAGGTTAAAAAAAAAAACTTTCTAGGAGCCATTAGGCAAAGTTGTGGCACACAATTTTTGACAGGCAGTCCCTTAAGCATCTCAATGTGATACATTAAATAGAGTTATGTTTGTCTGTCTAATTTCCCTTGCCCTTGTCCATCTTTGAGTGTCCCCATTCTTAGGTGTTTTTTTCTCAGATCTTTTATTCTGTGTCTAGATTTTCTCATATATTGGCTGTCAACTAATTTCTCCTAAGAAGTTGACTTTAGGTTGTTAGAAACAGAGACGATGAATGGAAAGAGTACTGGAGCAGAAGACAGCTGTCATGTATTTCCAGTCCCGATTCACATTAATTTTCTGTGCTTTAGTTTTATTAACTATAAACTAAGAGAGGTGTATTAGACTCTCTAAGATTAAACTGGATTTTTAGACTCATTCTAACTCAAAGATGATTTGACTTTATTCTTTTCAATTGTGAACTTTTCCACAGTTGTTTGCCTTTAGTAGTAGAACTGTTATAACATCTGGTGGCAAGGACTGTAATAGAAGGTTCCCTGGAAAAAGCACCATGGAAAATGTTGTTGAGAGTGTCAGAGGAATTCTGTAGGGATTTTTCTGTGCAGGCCAACTGTAACACAGTGTCTGTCACTTTTTACTTGTTTTCTTTCTTAACTTTTTCAGACTTGTCCATTCTACTTCATAAGGGCATCTCATTCATCCTTACTTTCCTTCCCACTGCTACTGCCCCTTTTATGTCTCTCTCTCACACTACAACAATATATTCCTTTTAAGAATACTGATCTCCTTTTTAAACCCTCTTCAATGTGTTAGCTGTTCAAAGTGAATGATGTTCCCAAATGAGGGTCTTAATCATGACCTATTTCTGCTCAAAAAGTTTTGATGCCTCCTCATTGTCTACAAAGTCTAAACTTATTACTAAGACAGTTAAGGCCCTAAATAGTCTTTCCATCATGATCCCATGACCCTGAGTCTACTGCTACTTCATCTACCCACTAGTCTCTGAATGTATCATGGACTCAATAACTATTCTGCCTTTGCTGGTGCTGTTCCCTCTTTTGGGATTATTCTTTCTCCCTCCTCATTGCTTTCTACAAAAATTCTCTATGTCCTTTAAATATTAACTCAGCCACCTCCTCTGTGAAGCCATTTTATGGCTGGATTAATCTTTCATAACACTTTATTTTTGTGTGCTTTATAGAGTATGATTCAATCCATCTTTTATTATGGATTGTGTTTGAGTTTCCCCAAAACTGTCAAACTCCCTGAGGCGGAGCCTAAGAGTATTCACCTATGAATTCCTCAAAGTGCTTACCTATGCAGATAAATATTCAATAAATGCTTTTTTGGAGTTCTCACTGTGGCATAATTGGTTAAGAATCTGACTGTGTTGGCTCAGGTTGCTGCAGAGTTGTGGTTTTGATCCCTGGACTAGTGCAGTGTGCTAAAGGACCCAGTGTTGCTGCAGCTATGGTGTAGGTCACAGCTGTGGCTCAGATTCAATCCGTGGCCCTGGAATTTCCATATGCTGTAAGTGGGGCCATAAAATGAAAAAAAAATATATGTTTTTGGATTGAATTCTCTTAAAGAATGGAAAAGTTGATGTAGGAAGATATATTCACTTGATTGACAAGTGCTGTGATACTGATGGTCCCGGAGAGAGTAAAATAGAGTTTAAATAGGGCACAGGGATTATAAGAATGCAATAGTGTATGTAGAAAAGAAGGAAGGTGGAATGATCAGAGAAGAATCTCAACTGGTCAGGAAACAATCAGATGACTTCAGGATCCACTGGAGGTAAGAGAAGATAAGCACAATTTCAAGTGTAGGACATGAGGACAATTGCCTTTTGTGTACTAAGAGGCTCATTAGCTGAATAGGGAAGAAACCTATTTTAACTGGCTGGGCACTGGTGCTGAGAAGTTTTCAGTTTCTGAATAATTTCAGAAATGTCTTCTACTAAAGGAGAGAGGGTACGAGATTCACTGGGGCTGTAGAAGAAAAAGGGCTAGTCTAAAGCGATGATATCTGTCAAATAGTATAAGACAAAAATGGCTGAGAAAACTGCAGTACCCTACACAATTTGAGCAAAGTGATGGGCCTCAGTCAGGACCAGGGTGCTCATGTTTGAGGTTCTCCATGCTGTTGATAACATAATTGGTAGTCTGGTAAATATCTCATGAGTCTCAGACCTCCTCCTAGTAATGCTTCTAGGATTCCTTATGTTCAGTGAATATTTAGAAAGATGGAATTTCAGAACAATTTACTCTTATCTTATACTGCATTGATGGGGTGCTGGTCTCTGAGTAGCAGCTAAGACTTATCATTCATTCAAGAAATATTGAGTGCCTACCGTGTATTAGATTAGCAAAGTCAGACACAGTTCTATTTTGATGAAGTGGAAAGTTTAGTAGGAAAGGCACACATTAGTTATATATTCAAAAACTAAATGTATAATTACAAAGTGTAATAAATGTCAAGATTCATAATGTCATGAGACTATTCTGATCTCATCTGATAATGGTAATGCTGGCTCATTATTCACTGGCTACTTGTATTGGACAATTACTTAACCACTTGTTGCCTCAGTAACTTTTTTGGTAAAATGATAAAAATATAACCTGCTTTGTAGGCTGTTTAGAATAGCATGCGGCCTAGGCCTATGGCAAACATTCATTACATTTTAGCTGTTTGTTGTTATTGTTGTTGCTATTATTTTAGTGAATCAGAGCTCTATTTCCAGTACTCCTTTTTTATTTCTTCTTAATGGATCAATGAGATTTATTCTATGCCCCTTTTGAGCAGTTTCTGTGTTTAGGTGTCACACAAAACTCTGGAATGTGTAACATAAAAATAGTGGAACTTGATACATTAATTATATTGTAACCATTTTATCATGTAATATGTAAAAATAAGAGAAATCATCTTGGTTATCTGCTATCACTATTTCATTCATTCCTATACCCACCCATAAACTAAACATTTCTTGAGAAAATAAAGCTAGAGAATAAGAAGGTAAATTGGCCTCAATTCCTGATCTATCTCTCAGTCTGGCACAATGTAGCAAGAGAAGTTATACAACTGAGAACTATACCAAGTATAGCTGAGGCACAGTGTACTGTTTCCACTGAAGTTGGGGAGATGAGGGAAGTCAAATGACAAAGCAGAGAGGGAGCCCGCCCATCCTTTTCCTTATCTTATAAATGTAGAAACAAATTCTGTTATCATTCTCATTCACACAATGTATGCTAGAGAGAGCTATGAAGATTTCTAATGGCATTCTATTAATCATTGTGCAATTTTATTTTGGGAAATAAACATAGCAATGATCATACTTTCAACTTTTGATTGATTATAGCAATCATACATAGTGATTCTTGGCAAGTTTACACTATACCATTCATTCAGTTTATCAGCATGCTTCTTTCCCTGATCTTATCAAAAAAAAAAACTAATGATAATTATATACATTATTTCCCTTAAACTACCCTCTTACTCATTTTATTCTTATTTTCCCCTTTGCTGGCAATTTCACTACTAACCCTCCTACACTTCTGTCAGTTTTCTGTGAAAAACAGAAGAATGTCCATGTAAAAAGCCCTCTGGAATTATAGATCATAGGATTTGGAAAAAAATAGCAAGAAATAGTATATTATACTAAGAGATGCTGGTGATAGTTTTTAATCTACATTATAAGACAAGAGGGGAAGAAAGAAAAGATATGAACAGGGAGGTCTTTGAGAGCAGAGCAAAATGATTTAAGTAGTTTCTGATGCATATTTCTCTTTATATCCATTTTATAATTTTTTTTTTTTTATTTTTAGGGCTGCACTCATGGCATATGGAGGTTCCCAGGCTAGGGGTCGAATCAGAGCTATAGCTGCCAGCCTCCGCCACAGCCACAGCAACACCAGATCTGAGCCTCATCTGTGACCTCACTACACCTCAAGGCAATGCTGGATCCTTTAGCCCACTGAGTGTGGCCAGGGATCAAACCCGCATCCTCATTGGATACTACTTGGATTTGTTTCCACTGAGCCATGACAGGAGCTCCCATTTAATAAAATTTCTGAGTCCAGAAGGTAAGTTGACAGTAGAAAGCTAATATTTGTCAATTGAAAAAGAACTAGGTTTCTTTAAAACAAATTTATTTCACAAGTAAATATTTTTGTATTTCAAAAGTAGGTGAGCAGAGTAATGCAATGTCTGGATTTAAAAGTTTCATTACCTGGTGGGAAAGGATAAAAACAATTATTCAACAAATTGAGAAGGGTGAGGTAAAGTACATGGTAACAAGGAAAAGACAGGCATAGGCCCTAAAAGAAAAATGTAATGTTATAAGTACCAAATTATAGGGAGTAGCCTATGATTTATTAAACTTAACATAGATGGAATGGATGACTATATTAATATCCTTTATTTCAAGAGGTAGAATGAAATGAAAAGTAAGCAAAACAATGGTGGCATGTGCTTTGTTCTGCAATAAGTTACTAAAGTTACCATAAATGTCTATGGCATCAGCCAATCACTTTTCCGGAAGAAGCTCATAGAAGAAGAAGCACATCACTGTCTATTTACTGAAAGAGTCAAGGAAAAAAAAAAACAACTTTCGGATGGGCTGGCTGTGCTAAGGGGAAAACATATAGGTCATCTAGAGATACACAATCAATCAAATCAAAAGAAAAATAATGCAGATAAATGGAAAAGAGAAGACAATGGAAATGCACCCCAGGAAACAGAAAATCTTTAGGGTATAAGTGAGTAAATGCCAGGAGGATAAAAGAATATGAAACAAAAAGGAAGTAGCAAGATGATAAATTGTGGGAAAAAATATGTGTATCATAATTTTCCTCATTTCTAGCCCAGCTGCTAGCCATAACTTCCCAGGCCACCCGTTGTGTAGCATGAGAAGTTAGCTCAGAATTGACACTGAGTAAGGTCTACTGAATAACTCTTGATATGCAATTCATCTATCATTTTGGAAAAATATAAATATGGAAAGTGAAGGAAGACCTTTTCCTATGAAATACTCATAGAATTCCTTGGAGATGAAAAGAAAAAGTATTCTGAGAGAATAAACACTGAAGATACTATAACCACTAGGAAATGGAAATAGGGGGTTGGGTAAAAGGAGATTTTCAATCATTATTTTCATCAGATTTGTTTGATTTTTTTATAGGCATATGCCATAGTTTTTAAATTCAAAGATTAATAAAGATTTTTCAAAGTGAAAAATGGACAAAACAGTTTTTTAACTCTACAAATTTTTTTATTGACAATTGATTTGAATATGAACCCAAAATAAAAGTGGGCAAAGAAAATCAGTCTTTTATCACCCTTCATCCCATCACACAGCTTTATTGTCCTATATAGCACTTACCATTGCCTGAAGTGATGCTATATGCTTGCATCTATGTATATATAGTTAAAGCATAGTTGATTTATGATATGCTAATTTTGCTTGTATGGCAAAGTGACTTATTTATACACATGTATACATACCTTTTTTATATTCTTTCTTTTATGGTTTATCTTAGGAGACTGGATATAGTCTCCTGTGCTATACAGTAGGGCCTCATTGTCTATCCATTCTAAATGTAACTAATAGTTGCATCTACCACCCCCAAACTCCCAGTCTATCCCCCTTCCTCTCCTCTCCTCCTTGGCAACCACAGGTCTGCTCTCTGTATCTCAGTCTGTTTTTGTTTTGTAGATAGGTTCATTTGTGCCACATTTTAGATTCCACCTATAAGTGATATCATATGGTATTTATGTTTATCTTTCAGACTTACTTCACTTATATAATTTCTAGTTGAACCCATGTTGCTGCAAATGACCTTATTTCATTTTTTGTGGCTCAGTACTATTACATTGTATATATGTACCATATCTTCTTAATTCATTTATCTATCATCTGTGGACAGTTAGGTTGTTTCCAAGTCTTGGCTATTGTGAATGGTTGTGCAATGAACTTCGTGGTGCATGTACCCCCCTTTTTCTTTAAATCAAATTTAGTTTTTATTAGGATATAGTTGATTTACAGGGGTGAATCAATTTCTACTGTACAGCATAGTGGCCTAGTCATACATATAAATACATTCTATTTCTCATATTATTTTCTATTATGATCTATCCCCAAGAAAATGAATATATCCCTTTGAATCATTGTTTTGTCTGGGTATACGCCCAGGAGTGGGATTGCTGGGTCATATGGTAATTCTATTTTAATTTTCCGAAGAACCTCATTAACTATTCCCCATAGTTGTTACACTAACATACATTCCCACCAATAGTGCAGGAAGGTTCCTTTTCTCCACATCCTCTCCAGCACGTGTTATTTGTAGACACTTTAATGATGGCCATTCTGACTGGTGTGAGGTAGTACCTCATTGAAGTTTTGATTTGCATTTCTCTAAGAATTACTGATGTTGAGAATCTTTTCATGTGTATATTGACCATTTGTCTTCTTTGGAGAAATGTCTATTTAGGTCTTCTGACCATTTTCCAATTGGGTTGTTTTGTTGTTGCTGTTGTGTTGTATGAGCTGTTAGTGTATTTTGGAGATTTAAGTCCTTGTCAGTCGCATCATTTTCAAATATCTCCTTCTAGTCCATGGATTGTCTTTTCATTTTTTAATGTTTTCCTTTGCTGTGAAAAAGCTTGTAAGTTTAAGTCCCATTTGTTTATTTTTGTTTTATTTCTATAGGCTTGAGAGACTGACCTAAGAAAACACTGGTATGATTTATGTCACAGAATGTTTTCTCTATACTCTCTTCTAGTTTTATGATGTCATTTCTTATGTCTTATGTTTAAGTCTTTAAGCCATTTTGAGTTTATTTTTGTGTGTGGTGTGAGTGTATGTTCTAACTTCATTGATTACATGCAGTTGTCCAATGTTTGTTCTCAGCACCACTTGCTGAAAAAACTAACTTTTTCTCATTTTATATTCTCAGTTTTTTTTGTCAAGGATTAATTGACTGTAGGTGCATTGTTTTATTTCTGGGCTCTCTATTCTGTACCATTGATCCATATGTCTGTTTTTGAACTAGTACCTCATGGTTTTGATTACTGTAGCTTTGTAGTATTGTCTGAAGTCTGAGAGAGTTATGCCTTCCGCTTTCTTTTTTCCCTCAGGATTGCTTTGAAAATTTTGGGTGTTTTATAGTTTCATATAAATTTTTGGATTATTTGTTCTAGTTCCATGAAAATTATCATGAGTAATTTGATAGGATTGCATTAAAGCTATAGCTTGCTTTGGGTAGTATGGCCATTTTAACAATACTAATCCTCCAGTCCAAGAGCATGGAATATCTTTCCATTTCATTGATTTCTCTTTAATTTCTTTGATTATGTTTTATAGTTCTTAGTGTATATGTCTTTCACTTCCTTGGTCAGGTTTCTTTTTTTTGGGGTGATTTTAAAAGGTATTAATTTTTATATTCCCTTTCTGATATTTCCTTGTTAGTATAAAGAAATGCAGCTGGTTTCTGAATGTTAATCTTGTGTCCAGCTACTTTGCTGAATTCTTTTATCAGACTTAGTAGCTTTTATGTAGAGTCCTTAGAGTTTTCTATATGTAGTATCACATCATCTGCATATAGTGAGTGTGATCTCTTCCATTCCAATTTGGATATTTTATTTCTTTTTCTTTTCTGACCGCCATGGCTAGGACTTCCAACACTAGGTTGAATAAAAGTGGTGAGAATGGGCATCATTATATTGTTTCGGATTTTAGCAAGAAGTATTTCAGATTTTTCTTCTTTGAGAATTATATTGGCTGTGGATTTGTTGTACATGATTTTTATTATGTTAAGTATGTTCCTTCTATACCCACTTTGATAAGACTTTTTTTTTTATCATGAATGGATTTCAAATTTTTTCAAAAGCTTTTTCTGCATTTATTGAGATGATTGTGTGGTTTTTGACTTTTCTTTTGCTAATGTGGTGTATTACATTGATTGATTTGTGTATGTTGAACCATCCTTGTAACCTTGGGATGAATCCTACTTGTTCATGGTGTCTGACCTTATTTATGTGTTGTTGGATTTGATTCACTAATACTTTATTGAGAATTTTTGTGTCCTTATTCATCAAAGATATTGTCTTTTATTCTCCTTTTTGGTTGTATCTTTGTCTGGTTCTGGTACCAGGGTGATGGTGGCTTCATAGAATATATTTTGGAATGTTCCCTCTTCTTCAATCTTTTGGAAGAGTTTGGAGATTAGTATAAGTTCTTGTATGTTTGGTAGAATTTGCTTGTGAAGCCATCTGGTCCCGGATTTTTGTTTGTAGGGAGTTTCTTTAGTTTTTGCTTTTGTTTTTAAGCACAGATTCTATTTAAGTTCTACTGTTTGATCTATTCAAATTACCTATGTCTTGATTCAATTTTGGTGGGACATATGTTTCTAGGAAACTGTCCATTTCTTCTAGGCTGTCAGATTTATTGGCATGTAATTGTTCATGGTATTCTCCTATGGTATTTTTGTATTTCTGTAGTATTGGTTGTGAGTTCTTCTTTTTCATTTCTTCTTTTGTTTATTTGAATTTTCCCTCTTTTCTCCGAGAGCCTGGACAGAGTTTTGTCAATTTGGTTTACCCTGTCAAAGAACCAGCTCTTGGTTTTATTGCTATTTTTTATTTTTAAATCTCTTTAATTTTTTCACATCTGATCTTTATCATTTCCTTCCTTATGGTGATTTTAGGTTTTGTTTGTTCTTATTTGTTTGTCTAATTCTCAGGCAGTAGATCAGTATGTTTTTATTTTATATGATTTTTATTTTTTTAATTACTCAGTGAATTTTATTACATTTATAGTTGTACAATGATCATCACAACACAATTTTATAGCATTTCAATCACAAAACCTCAGTGCATCCTCCCACCCCTCAAACCTGTCCCATTTGGAAACAATAAGTTTTTCAAAGTCTCTGAGTCAGCATCTGTTCTGCAAAGAAGTTCACTGTGTCCATTTTTTAGATTTCACATGAAAGTGATATCAGTCTATGTTGGTGTCTCATTGTACGACTGACTTCACTTAGCAGGATAATTTCTAGGTTCACCCATGCTGCTAAAAATACTGTTATTTCCTTCCTTTTAATGGCTGAGTAATATTCCATTGTGTATATGTACCACATCATCTTTATCTACTCCTCTGTTGAGGGACATTTAGGTTGTGTCCACGTCTTGGCTATTGCACATAGTGCTGCAATGAACATTGGAGTACATGTGTCTTTTTGAGTCATGGTTTTCTCTGGATAGATGCCCAGGAGTGGGATTGCTGAATCAAATGGTAATTCTACTTTTAGTTTTCTGAGGACTCTCCATATTGTTTTCCACAGTGGTTGCACCCAATTGACATTCCCACCAACAGTGTAATAGGGTTCCTTTTTCTCCACACCCTTTCCAGCACTTATTGTGTGCAGGTAGCCTTTTGATGATGGCCATTCTGGCTGGTGTAAGGTGGTACCTCAGAGTGGTTTTGATTTGCATATCTCTAATAATGAGTGATGATGAAGATCTTTTCATGTGTTTTTTCGGCCATCTGTAGGTCTTCTTTGGGGAATTGTCTGTATAGACCTTATGCCCATTTTTTGATGGGGTTGTTCACTTTTTTTGGTATTGAGCTACAGGAGGTGTTCATAAATTTTGGAGATGCATCCCTTGTCAGTCGATTCATTTGCAGATCTTTTCTCCCCACTCTGTGGGTTCTCTTTTCATTTTGTTTAGGATTTCCTTTGCTGTGCAGAAACTTTTCGGTTTAATGAGGTCCCATTTGTTTATTTTTGGTTTTATTTGTCATTTCTCTAAGAGGTGGATCTGAGAAGATATTGCTGTCTGAGAGTGTTGGGCCTATGTTTTCCTTTAAGAGTTTCGTAGTGTCTGGTCTTATATATCTAGGTCTTCAATCCACTTTGAGTTTATTTTTGTGTACAGTGTTAGGAAGTGTTCTAATTCCATTCTTTTCCATGTAGCTGTCCAGTTTTCCCAGCACCACTTACTGGAGGGGCTGTCTTCCCTCCAATGTACATTCTTGCCTCCTTTGTCATAGATGAGTTGACTGCAAGTACATGGGTTTAATTCTGGGCTTTCTATCGTGATCCACTGATCTATGTGTCTGTCTCTGTGCCAGTACCATATGGTTTTGATGACTGTGGCTTTGTAGTAGAGTCTGAGGTCAGGGCACCTGATTCCTCTAGCTCCATTTTTCTTTCTCAGGATGGCTTTGGCTATTCTGGGTCTTATGTGCTTCCAAACAAACTTTGAAATATTTAGTTTGATTTCTGTGAGAAAATGTCCTTGGTCAGTTGATAGGGATTGCATTGAATCTGTAGATTGCCTGGGGTAGTATAGTCATTTTGATAATATTGACTCTTCCAATCCAAGAGCATGGAATGTCTTTCCATCTGTTTGGGTCATCTTTGATTTCTTTCATCCTGTGAAGCCATCTGGTACTGGACTTTTGTTTGTTGGAAATTTTTAAATCAGAGTTTCAATTTCATTACTTGTGATGGGTCCATTCATATTTTCTATTTCTTCTTGGTTTAATCTTGTCAGATTCTGGGCCACAATTCACATTCCCTTAATGCAAGTCCATCTCCAGTGTTCTACATTTGTACCCTCCTCTTCTCATGATTTCTGATTTTGGTAGCATTTTTGTGCATGGATGATTTCCTACCTTTACTGTGATCCTTTACTGGTGTGCCTTGTCATTGGTGGTATTTTTGTTTCTAGTTGTGGCCTTTTCTTTTTTGCCTAGTGAAGTTCTTTAAGGATTTGTTGTAATGCTTGTAAAGCTGGTTTAGTAGTGCTGAATTTTCTTAGCTTTTGCTTATCTGTAAAACTTTTGATTTCTTATTCAAATGAATGCAATCCTTGCTGGGTAATGTAATCTTGTTTGGAGGCTTTTTTCATTTCATCACTTTAAGTATATTGTGCTGCTCCCTTCTGGCCTGCAGAGTTTCTGCCGAAAAGTCGGCTGATAACCTTATCAGGATTCTCTTGTATGTTATTTATTTCTTTTCTCTAGCTGCTTTCAAATTTTTTTCTTCATCTTTAATTTTGGTTAGTTTGATTAATATATTCCTTGGGGTGTTCCTCCTTGGGTTTATATTATATGGCAGTCATTGTACTTCCTGGATTTGAGTGAGTGGTTCCTTTGCCATGTTAGGGAAGTTTTTAGCTATCATCTCTTCAAATATTTTTCTGTCCCTTTCTCTCTCTCTTCTTCTTCTGGCACCCCTATAATATGGATTTTGGTGTGTTTAATGTTCTCACAGTGTTCTCTGAGACTGTCTTTATTTCTTTTCAATCTTTTTTCTTTTCTGTTCTGTTTCAGTGATTTCCACTGGTCTGTCCTCCACCTCACTTATTTGTTCTTCTGCCTCCTGTATTCTGCTGTTGGTTGCTTCTAATGAGTTTTTTATTTCAGTCATTTTACTTTGTATATCTGCCTTCTTAAATTTTAAATCTCATATATCTTTGGTCAATGATTGCCATAAATTATCAATATTTGTCTTCAGTTTATTTCCAATGTCTTGCATCATCAGTCTAAAATCTTTTTCCTGGAGGATGATAATCTCCAGATCACTTAGTTGTTTTTGTGGGGTTTTTCTCACTCCCTTCTCTGAGTTATAGTTCTCTGCCTTTTCATTTTTATAGTGGTCTGTTTTTTGCAGACAATGCAGTTGTAGCCCCTCTTCCTTCTGATGTCTATCCCCTTGTCACTGAAGTTGGTATGGGGGCTTGTAGGCTTCCTGATAGGAGGGATTGGAGCATTTGGTTGTAGTTTTGTTGTTTATGAGCGAAGGTGATTTCTAGTCCTTCTATTCTGCCATCTTAATCAGTAGGTCAGTATGTTTGAGATTATTGTTTTTTGAGGATGGCCTGTATCCTTTTAAACTTCCCTCTAAGAACTTCTTTTGCTACATCCCATAGATTTTGTCTGGTTGTATTTTCATTATTGTGTATATCAAGGTATTTTTAACTTTCTTTTCTGATTCTCTCATTGACCCATTGGGTTTTTTATTAACATATTGTTTAGTCTCCATGTAGTCACTTTTTCCTAATTTTTTTTCCTGTGGTTGATCTGGTTTCACTCTCTTGTGGTCTGAGAAGGTGCTTGAAATAATATATTTAATCTTAAATTGTTGTGGTTGTTTTGTGCTCTGGTATGTGGTCAATCCTAAAGAATATTCCATGTGCGTATTCTTTTTTTTTTTTTTTTTTGGATGTAATGTCCTGAAAATATTAAGTCTATTTGTTCTATTCTATCCTCTAGGATCTCTTTTGCTCAATTGATTCTCTGTCTATTGATGTGAGTGGGGTGTTGAAGTCTTCTATTATCATTGTATTCCCATCAATTTATCCTTTTATGTCTGTTAGTATTTGTTTTATGTGTTTGAGTACAGCTGTATTGGGACACATATGTTGATAAGTGTAAGATTCTCTTCTTGTATTGATTCTTTAATCGCTGGATTTTCCTTTATCTTTCATTAAGACCTTTATTTTAAAGTCTATTTTTTCTGATAAGAGTTTTGTAACTCCTACTTTCTTGTTATTATCATTTGCATGAAATATCTTTTTCCCTCCCTTACTTTCAATCTTTATGTGTCCTTTGCACTAAGATAGATCTCTTGTAGGCAATATACTGTAAACTAATTTTTAAAAACCAGTATGCTACTCTATGTCTTTTGAATGGAGCATTCAGTCCATTGTTTTTTAAGGTAGTAATTGATACATGTGTATTTATTTCCTCTTTAAATTTTGTTTTCCAGTTGATTTTGTATTTCTTCTTTTTTTTAAAATAAATTTTATTAGTGTATAGTGAACTTAAAAAGTTGTGTTAGTTTCAGGTGTACAGCATAATAAGTCAGTTATATATATGTCCATTCCTTTTCAAATTCTTTTCCCATGTAGGTTATTACACAGTATTGAATAGTTCACTGTATGCTATGCATTAGGTCTTTGTTACCTATTTTATATATAGTAGTGTGTATATGGGCAATCCCAAACTTCTAATTTATCCCCCCATCCTTGTTTCTCCATTGGTAACTATAAATTTGGTTTCAAGATCTTTGAGTCTGTTTCTATTTTGTAAGTTCTTTTGTATCATTCTTGTTTGATTTCAACTATTAGTGATCTCATATGATATTTGTCTTTCTTTGCTTGTCTTACTTAGTATGATAATTTCTAGATCCATCAATAATATTCCTTCAAAAGGCATTATTTCATTCTTTTTATGGCTGAGTAACATTCCATTGTGCATATATATGTCACGTTTTCTTAGCCTTCATGTAGTCAGTTTTTTTCTCATTCCTTTTCCTGTGGTTGATTTCTAGTTTCATGCCATTGTGGTCAGAGAAGATGCTTGAAATAATTGCCATACTCTTAAATTTGTCGAGTTTAGATTTGTGCCCCAGTATGTGGTCAAAACTTGAGAATGTTCTACATGCACTTGAATATATATTCTGATTTTTTTTTTGGATGTACTGAAAGTATCAATTAAGTCTAACTGTTCCATTGTGTTATTTAGAATTTCTGTTTCCATATTGATTTTCTGTGGAGTGTTAAATTGATGTGAGTGGATTGTTAAATTCTCCTACTATTATTGTATTCCCATCAATTCTCCTTTTATGTCTGTTAGTATTTTTTGTATGTATTTGAGCGTCCCTATATTAGGGACATATGTATTGACATCTGTAATATCCTCTTATTGAATTGCTTCTTTTCCATTAAATAATGTCCTTCCTTGTCTTTCTTCATGGCCTTTGTTTTAAAGTCTATTTTGTCTGATATAGGTATTGCAACACCTGATTTCCTGTCATTTTCATTGGGCTGAAATACTTTGTCTATCCCCTCACTTTCCATTTATATATATTCTTTTGCCTAAGGTGAGTCTCTTGTAGGCAGCATGTTGTAGGCTCTCATTTTTTTTTTAATCTGGTCTGCCACTGTATGTCTTTTGATTGGAACATTCAGTCCATTGACATTTAAGGTAATTATTGAAAAAGATGTATTTATTGCCATTTTAAACCTTGTTTTCCAGTTGATTATGTTTATTCTTTGTTCCTTTCTTTTTTTGATTGTATGATTTCATTTTGTTTTATGCTTGTGTCCTCTTCTTTTTAGTTTTTGTGAATGTATTGTTTGGTTTTGATTTGTGGTTGCCCTGTTTTTCAAATATGTTAACCCCTTCCTATATCTGCTTGCTTTAGCTTGATACTCATATAGGCTCAAACACATTCTTAAAAAAAAAAGTCTGGATTTTCTTACTTTCCTTCCCCACATTTTATCATTTTTATGTCCTTTTTTACATTTTCATGGTTATCCTTTTGCTCTTCCTTGTGTTTATCATTACTTTTACAATCTTTTTTTTCCATTTTAGATTTTTATACTGCCTTATTTAAGTGATTACTTTCCCATTGTGAGTTCTTACATCCTGTATCTTCTTACTTCTTTCCTATTTAGAGGAGACCTTTTAATATTTCTTTTAGAATGGTTTTAGTATTGCTGTATTATTTTAGTTTTTGTTTGTTGGAGACATTCTTTATTTCTCCTATTTTAAATTATATTCTTGATGGGTAGATTATTCTAGGTGGCAAATTTTTCTCTTTTAAAAATTTGAGTATATTTTGCCATTCTCTTCCAGCCTGTAGTTGAGTATATTTTGCCATTCTCTTCCAGCCTGTAGTGTTTCTGTAGAGAAAACAGTTGAGAGCCTTATGGAGGTTCCCTTATAATTAACTCTTTATTTCTCTCTTGCTTCCATTAGAATCCTCTCCTTATCTTTAACTTTGCCATTTTTATTATATTTTGGTGTAGATCTGTTTGATTTCAACATTTGTGTTGCCTTCTTTGCTTCCTGTATCTTAATATATTTATTCTTTATATTTGGAAAGTTTTCAGCTGTAATTTATTTAAACATATTTTCAATCACCTTTTATTTTCCTTCTCCTGGAATCCCTATTATGCCTAGATTGGCCCACTCTACTTTATCCCATAGATCTCTTATATTGCTTTCATGTTTTTCATTTGGTTTTTTGACTGCTGTTCTGACTGGGTGATTTCCATTATTCTCTCTTCCAAGTCACATATTCTCACATCTGCATTATTCATTCTGCTCTTCAGTGCATTAAACTCAGTGTATGTCTCTGCAATTGAATTTTCTTTCTTTCTTTCTTTCTTTCTTTGTTTCTTTCTTTCTTTGTTTCTTTCTTTGTTTCTTTCTTTCTTTCTTTCTTTCTTTCTTTCTTTGTTTCTTTCTTTGTTTCTTTCTTTGTTTCTTTCTTTGTTTCTTTCTTTCTTTCTTTCTTTCTTTCTTTCTTTCTTTCTTTCTTTCTTTCTTTCTTTCTTTCTTTCTTTCTTTCTTTCTTTCTTTCTTTCATTCTTTGTCTTTTTGTCTTTTCTAGGGCCGCTCCTGCAGCATATGGAGGTTCCCAGGCTAGGGGTCAAATTGGAGCTGTAGCTGCTGGCCTACACCAGAGCCACAGCAACATGGGATCTGAGCCGCATCTGCAACCTACACCACAGCTCATGGCAACGTTGGGTCCTCAACCCACTGAGCAAGGCCAGGGAGTGAACCCACAACTTCATGGTTCCTAGTCAGATTTGTTAACCACTGCGCCATGACAGGAACTCCTTGAATTTTCTTATTTCTTTCGGCTCCTCCTTATATTTTCTAGTTCTTTCCAAAGTGATCTGCATTACTGTTCATATTGGCTATTAATTCCTTCATATTCACTCTTAATTCCTTCAGTGTTTTCACTATCTCCTTTTTGAACTCCATCTTTTAGACTGCAGAGGTCTCTTTCATTGTTTGCTCCTTCAGGGGAATTCTCCTGTTCTTTTAACTGGGAATGGTTCCTGAGCTTCTTCACTTTACTTATATTTTTCTTATTCTGTGAGTTTAGTGAAAACAACTACTGTAGTCTTGGAGGGATATTTATATGCAAGAGCATCCCTGGGTATGTTGTGAGGGCTTCCTTTCTTTTCTTTTTTTTTGGGGTGGTGCTTGCTATCTCTTTACTCAGCATATTCAGGCTATTATCCCCTTGATAGAGAGTGTGCTGTTGTACTGGCCTGCATGTATTTCCAGGGAGACGAAGGCAATGGGCAGGGATAGTAGCCAGCGCCTGATTGCTGGGCCCTAGACAGTGGTGAAGACTTGTGGGAAGGTGGTGCCAGTTGCTCATGGTTTCAGGGCCCTGGGAAGTGGCAGTGACCCTCAGGGAGGTGTAGGCAGTACCCAGAGTGTTTGGCACTGGTAGCAGCAGGGCATGTGCATTCCCAGGGGAGCAAGGGCAATGGGTGGCACTTGGTTACAGTGCCCTCCTCTATAGCAACCCCTGAGGTGACTGGGGTTGCAAGTGGTGCCTATTAATGGACCCCTAGTGGTGGCAGGCTCTGGCCTCCTATGGAGTCTAAGATGGCTTCAACAGCTTGCCTCCACAACCTGTAGCCTGCACAAGAGGGAGCCCACCATGCATAGCCTGTGCAAGAGGTGCCCCACTGCCTGAGAGGCCATACATGTGCAAGAAAGATAGTCTGGTGGTGGTCGCCCCCTCTTCCTCTCACCATCCCCCAAAATGGCACCTTGCTTTTACTGTGGGCCCAGGCCTCCTCCTTGCCTCCCTCATCCTTGGCACTCCATTTATGAGTCCATGGTGTACTGTTCCCTAGCCCCACAGGCAGTCTCCACACAGCCACCCCTAGGCCTCTCTCTGGAACTGACCTCCAGAACCTGATTCTCAGTGCCCAACCTCTGCCTGAGCATCTCATGCTTTGGTGTTCAGGTGTGGTTTGGTACTACTGATGGTTTGTGTGGTTCTCTATGTTTTGCCCTCCTCAGTCTGGCTGCTGTGCCTTTCTCCAATCTTTGAGGTCCCTACATATCAGCTGATCTCTGCATCAGTTAGGTGGCTTCCCAGGGTACAGTTTCCTTTCCTCTTTCACAGCTCCTTCTCAGGAGTGTTGGTCCCATCCTGATTCCTTTTTTTTTTTTCCTCTTCTCTCTCTCTTTTTAAAATTTTGTTCTACCCAGTTATATGGAGGGTTTCTTGCCTTTTTGGAAGTTTAAGTTCTTCTGCCGGAGTCCAGTAGATGTTCTGTATGAAATGTTCTACATGTAGATTTTTTTTATATGCATTTGTGGGAGAAGGTGTGTATCATGTTTCACTCTGCCATCTTGATTCCCCATATCTTCTTTATCTAATCCTCTGTTGATGGATATTTCGATTGCTTCCATGTCTTGGCTATTTCAAATAGTGCTGTGATGAACATTGGGATGGATGTATCTTTTAGAATTATGGAATTCTCCAGTTATATACCCATGAGTGGGGTTGCTGAATCTTACTGTACTTCTATATTCAGTTTTTTTAAGAACCTCACTACTGTTCTTCATAGTGGCTGCAACATCATACATTCCCACCAACAGCTTAGGAGGATTCCCTTTTCTCCACACCCTCTCCAGTATTTATTGTTTGTAGGTTTTTTGATGATGGCCATTCTGACTAATGTGAGGTGGTATCTTTTTGTAGTTTTTATTTGCATTTCCCTGATAATTAGTGATGTTGAGTATCTTTTCATGTTCTTTTTGGCCATCTGTCTGAGGTGTTTTTTGGGGAAATGTCTGTTTAGGGTTTTTGACCATTTTTAATTGGATTGTTTGGTTTTTTGGTGGAAAGCTGTATGCAATGCTTGTATATTTTGGAGATTAGGCCCTTGTCTCTTTCTTTCTTTGCAGAGATTATTTCCCCATTCTTTAGCTAGTCTTTTAGGTTTGTTTATGGTTTTCTTTGCAGTGCAAGCTGTGCTGATAAGCTTAGTTAGGTCCCATTTGTTATTTTTATTTTTATTTTCATTACCCTAGGAGGTGGGTCAAAAAGATTTTGTTGTGATTTATGTCAAAGAGAGTTCTGCCTATGTTTTCATCTAAGAGTTTTAATGTATCCAGTCTTATGTTTAGGTCTTTAATCCATTTTGAGATTATTTTCATGTGTGGTCTTAGAGAGTGTCTTAATTTCATTCTTTACATGTGGCTGTCCAGTTTCCAAGCACCACTTAATAAGGAGACTGTATTTTCTCCATTGTATATTCATGCCTCCTTTGTTGTAGATTAATTGAGTACAAGTGAGTGGGTTTTTTCCCTGGGCTTTTTATGCTGTTCTGCTGATCTATAGTTCTGCTTTTGTGCCCATATCATACTGTGTTTTTTTTTGTTTTGTTTTTTGTTTTTTTTGCCATTTCTTGGGCCACTCTTGAAGCATAGGGAGGTTTCCAGGCTAGGGATCTATTGGAGCCATAGCTGCTGGCCTATGCCAGAGACACAGCAACACGAGATCTGAGCCACGTCTACAACCTACACCACAGCTCATGGCAATGCTGTATCCTTAACCCACTTAGTGAGGCCAGGGATCGAACCCGCAACCTCATGGTTCCTAGTCGGATTTGTTAACCACTGAGCCATGACGGGAACTCCCATATCATACTGTTTTGATGACTACAACTTTATAGTAATGTCTGAAATTGGCAAGCCTGATTCTTCTAGCTCTATTTTTCTTTCTCAAGATTGCTTTGTGTATTCAGCATCTTCTGTGTTTCCAAACAAATATAAAAATTTTTTGTTCTACTTCTTTGAAAAATGCTATTGGTAGTTTGATGGAATAGTGCTGAATCTATAGATTGTTTTGGATAGTGTAGTCATTTTGACAATATTGATTGTTCCAATCCAAGCTCATGGTATATCTTCCCATCTGATTGTGTCATCTTTTATTTCCTTCATCAATGTCTTACAGTTTTCATAGTACATGTTTTTTACCTCTTTAGGTAGGTTTATTCTTAGGTATTTTTTTTCTCTTGGATGAGATGGTAAATGTGATTTTTTTCCCTTAATTTCTCTTTCTGATATTTCATTTTAGTGTATGGGAATATGAGAGATTTCTGTGTATTAATTTTAAATCCTGCAACTTTACCAAATTCTTTGATGAGCTCTGGTAGTATCTTTAGGATGTTCTATGTATATTATCATTTTGTCTGCAAACATGACAGTTTTACTTCTTTTACAATATAGATCATTTTATTTCTTTTCCTTCTCTGATTGCCTTGGCTAGAATTTCCAAAACTCTGCTGAATACAAGTGGTGAGAGTGGACATCTTTGTCTTTTTCTGCTCTTATTGAGAAATTTTTCAACTTTTCACCATTGAGAATGATGTTAGCTTTGGGCTTGTCATATACAGCCTTTATTATGTTGACGCAGGTTCCCTTATGCCCACTTTCTGAAGTATTTTTATCAGAAATGGGTGTTGGATTTTGTCAAAGGCTTTTTCTGTATCTCATGAGAAGATCATATGGTTTTTATTCTTTAGTTTGTTAATATGGTTTATGAAAATGATTTATTTGCATATGTTTAAGAATACTTACATCTCTGGGATATATCCCACTTGATCATGGTGTATGATCCTTTTAATGTATTGTTGGGTTTGATTTACTAATATTTTGTTGAGGATTTTTGCATCTATACTCATCAATTATATTGGTCTCTAATTTTTTTTTTTTTGTGGTGTCTTTGTCTAGCTTTGGTATCAGGGCATATATATATGGGTAGACGGCATATATATATGGGTCCTATTTTTATATCTATTCAACCAGCCTGTGTCTTTTGGTTGGAGCATTTAATCCATTTATATTCAAGGTAGCTATCGATATATATGTACTTATTGCTGTTTTTTTTTAATTGCTTTGGATTTATTATTGTTGGGCTTTTTCCTTCCCTCTCTCTTTTGTTCTCTTGTGATTTGATGACTATCTTTAGTGTTGTATTTGAACTGCTTTTTCTTTTTTTAATGAATGTGTCTGTGGTAGTTTTAGTTTGTTGTTCCCATGAGTTTTTGATATAGCATTCTATGTATATACAAAATTGTTTTAAGTTGTTGGTCTCATAATTTAAAATGTGTATTCAATAGTCTGTATTCATCCTCTTTCCATTATTCTTCTGTCGATATATATTTTGCTGGATGATTTCCTACTTTTATTTTATGTTTTCCTTTACTCATTTGTAATTTCTTGTTTCTAGTTTTGCCCTCCCCCCCCCCCCCCCGCACCCTGACCCCAATCTACAGAAGTTCCTTTAGCATTTGTTGAAGAGCTGGCTTTGTAGTGCTGAATTCTTTCAGCTGTTGCTTGTCTTTAAAATTTTTGATTTTCCCTTTTAATCTGAATGAGAACCTTGCTGGGTAGAGTATTCTTGGTTGAAGTTTTTTTCCTTTCACACCCTTAAATATATCTTGCTACTCCCTTCTGACTTGTAAAGATTCTGTTGAAAAATCAGCTGATAATCTTAAGGGGATTCCCTTGTATGTTATGTGTTGCTTTTCCCTTGTGACTTTTAATATTTTTTCTTTGTATTTAACTTTTGTCAGTTTAATTAATATGTGTCTTCATGTGTTTCTCCTTGAGTTTATCCTGTATGATACTCTTTGTCCTTCCTCTACTTGATCTTGTGTTTCCTTTCCTGTATTAGAGAAGCTTTCAGCTATAATCTCTTCAAATATTTTCTCAGGCCCTTTCTCTCTCTTCTCTTTCTAGAATCCTTAAGATTCAAATGTTGGTATGTTTGAGGTCTCTGAGACTTTCCTCATTTCTTTTTATTCTTTTTTCTTTATTCTTTTTCATGGCAGTGATTTCCACTATTCTGTCTTCCACATCACTAATTTATTGTTCTGCTTCAGTTATTATGCTTTTGATTCCTTCTATTGTATTTTCAATTTCAGATATTGTGTTATTCATCTTTGTTTTGTTTGCTTTTTAAATCTTCCAGCTCTTTGTTAAACATTTCTTGTAACTTCTCCATCTATGTATACATTCTTTTATTCTGAGATCTTGGTTCATCCTTACTATTATTACTCTGAATTCTTTTTCAGGTAGATTGGCTAGCTACTCTACATTTGGTGGTTTTTGTGTGTTTTTATCTTGCTCCTTTTTCCAAAACATATTTCTATGTTATTTCATTTTGTCTTTCTATTTTTGTGATCTCCTTTCTGCAGGCTGCACTATTTTAGTTCTCTTTGTTTCTGGTGTCTGCTCTCTGCTGGGTGATGTTGGTTTAGAGATTTGTGCACACTTCCTGGTTGGAGTGACAGGTGTCTTCCCACTGGTGGCTGTAGCTGGGTCTTGTCTCTCTGGTGGCCAGGGCCATGTCAAAGGATGTGTTTACAGGTGGCTGTCAGCTCAGTATGACTTTAGGCAGCATATCCGAGATTAATATTTTTTTGTGCAAGGGCTATTTTTTAGTTTGGATGCCTTCCACCTCTTTTCTCAGTGTATGCTAGAAGTTATTCCTTATAGGAGATGTGCTGATGCTATGGTGATCAGTGCCTGCAATGGATATTGAGTAGGGCCTCCTATTTTCTCTGTGGTTGTCACAGTCCTGTAAGGTGCAGGGTTTCTTCATAGTTGTTGTAGGAGAAGCCCCCAAATCTGTTTCTGAGCTGTTTCTGATCTGTGGTGTTAGGTAGTAGAGATTGCAGCACTCCCACTGCGAGAGGATCCACTGAATATTCTTCCACTGGATCTGTCTACCTCTGAGCGTGCCCTGTTGTGTCACTTTTCATTCACTGTTGGGGCTCACAAAGTACACTGTTGTTTGTACTGCTCATCTTAACCATTGGTATGTTTATTGTTTGTACTGCCCATCTTAACCATTGGTATGTTTGTTATTGGCAGCAGTGTCTCTCAGATGTTGTTTTCACTTGGTTACCAGTCTTGATCCACTAAAGTCAGGACACAGGGCTGCAATACTCATGCTCCTGGGCCCACTGTGGGAGCTATGGAGTAATCTCAGACTCTAGTCTAGTCCATATCTTGTGTGTACCCACCCACAAAGCCCACAGATACTACAGCCAGGCCCCTTTCAGCTACAGGAACACTTGTCATTCAGATATTTCACCAGCACTGACTTTATATAAGTTCAGCGATGGAGGTGTAAATCTGTGGTTTTCATAGCTCAGAGAAGAGCTTTCAGCTCTTCCTCCTTAGTGGCAGGATCTCTGGCACTCAGCTGTGGCTTCAGCTCCACCTCTATGTGTGAACAGCCCACCAGTGATTGCTCCCAAGGCAGCAAATGCACATGGGCCAGGTTGCCTGTGACTGCTTTGGAGGTAGCAGGAGGACAGGGGTTGGAGTGGTGATGGATGTGTGTAGGGAGATTGGGCAGTGTTGAGATCAAGGTATACAAGGTCCTGCTCCTGGCAGGAGAGGGGTGGGGCTGTGATGGGGAGCAGAGTCTAGCTCAGGCAGGGGCCTGTGTGGGAAAGTAGTTTGTAATGGTGGCCCTGTCCCTTGTAGACCACATAACAACATGTTTAGCCTCCATGGTGGCCAGGCAACATCTCCAAATATTCCCAGTTATGGTGATCTGCCCTCTCCTGCACCCCAGTCCAGGCTGTCTCACACAGCCAACAGCCATCCTAACCCTGGTATTATTCTCTAACTCTCACGCTCTAGCACTCAGCTCCCACTCTTATCTACAGACTCATGTCTTAGCTTGGAGACACAAAGCAGTTGCACAAACCCTCTGTGTATGTCCTATTTTGTCCTTCCTATCACAGACTGGCTGTTGTGCTTTCCTCAGAGCATCTGAATCTTTTTTCCTGACACAGCTGGTCTCCCCACTGGTGAGGGGACTCCTCCAGGTGCAACAGTTTCTCCTTTCCTTAAGCTCACTCCCCTCTTATCCATTTCCTCCTTTTTTTTTTCCCTCTTAAGTCCTACTCAGTTACATGGAGATCCCTCTTGTCCTTTCTAATGTTTGAGTTTTTTCTGCTATTGTTTAGTAGATGTCCTGTGAGGATTGTTCCATTTATAGATGTATTTGTGGGAAGATGTGAACCCCATGTCCTCCTATTCCACCATCTTGCTTCTCCCCTGTTTATTCCTTGTTCCTTTCTTATTCTTTTTGTGGTTTGATGATTTCCTTTTATTTTATATTTGTGTTCTCTTCTTTTTGGTTTTTAAGAATCTATTGTATGTTTTTGATTTGTTGTTACCCTATTTTTCAAGTATGTTAACCCCTTCCTATATCTGCTTGATTTAGACTGATAGTCATATTGGCTCAAAAACATTCCGAAAAAAAAAATCTACATTTTATTAATCTCCTTCCCCAAATTTTATGATTTTGATGATCTTTTTTACATCTTCGTGTTTATCCTTTTGCTGTTCCCTGTGTTTATGATTGTTTTCACAAATAGTTTTTGTTTTTCCCTTGATCTATTATATACTGGATAATTTACGTGATTTACGTTTCAACTATTATTTCCTTCGTTCTATAACTTGTTGGTTCTTTTCTATTTAAAGAAGAACTTTCAATATTTCTTTCAGGATAGGTTTAGTATTCCTGTCTTCTTTTATTTTACTTCTCTTCCTATTCTAAGTGCTAGTACTTCTGGGCTATTCTAGGTTGCAGATTTTTCCTTTTAGGACTTTGAATATATTTTGCCATTTCCATCTGGCGTGTAGCCTTTCTGTAGAGAAATCATCTGGTAGTTCCATGAGGATTTCCTTGTAATTGACTCTTTGTTTTTCTTTTACTGCCTTTTGAATCCTCTCTTTAACTTTTGCCAATTTTATTATAATATGTCTTAGTGTAGGTCTGTTTGGGTTCATCTGGTTTGGGACAGTATGTGCTTCCTGTATTTGGATATCTGTTTCCTTCTTTAGCTTTTGGAAATTTCCAGCCATAATGTCTTTCTTTCTTTCTTTCTTTCTTTCTTTCTTTCTTTCTTTCTTTCTTTCTTTCTTTCTTTCTTTCTTTCTTTCTTTCTTTCTTCCTTCCTTCCTTCCTTCCTTCCTTCCTTCCTTTCTTTCTTTCTTCCTTCCTTCCTTCCTTCCTTCCTTCCTTCCTTCCTTCCTTCCTTTTAAATTTATTAGGATTTAATAGAAAGTATGATTTTTTTTTTTGTCTTTTTAGGGCTGTACCTGTGGTATATGGATGTTCCCACACTAGGGGTCAAATTGGAGCTACAGCTGCTGGCCTATGCCAACAGCCATAGCAACTCCATATCTGAGCTATGTCTGTGATCTACACCACAGCTCACAGCAAAGCCAGATCCTTCACCCACTGAGCAAGGCCAGGGATTGAATCCAAGTCATCATGGATACTAGTCAGAGTCATTACCACTGAGCTACAATGAGAGCTCCTAGAAAGTCTGAATTTAAGTTCTAAAACTCAATAGTATAAATTTAAAATGGGGTTTTGTTTTCTTCTCTGTTTACAAAAGAAGCCTAAGTGCAGCCAAAAAAAGATTAAGCAAATAATCTTTATGCAGCAGATCTGAATGTCTGTCACCTAACTCAGATTGCAAGAAATGTCTATTTATGTTCTATGTCTCAGTTTAACTCCTAACTTGGAGACCTCAATCCACCAAACAGGCAGAGAAGTTAATTTCATTCTTTCTTAAAGATTCTTTACCACACCAGGAAGGTTTAGGAACTTTATCCAGTGTTGAGACATGGAGAATAGGGTGACCTCACCTGTCCCCTCTCAATTAACAGCAGAGCCTTCATTGACCCATCAGGGCCATCAGGGTTTTTTCTAAGGTAGGGAACTCTCTGTCTGAGCTCTCCTTGTTTTCCACCTCCCTGGCTTTGCTGCCAGGAAGCAACAGATGACCCCCACTACTCAGGAACCCATAGGCCTCTTTCTCCTGCTCCCTCCCTCTCTCTATCCTTTTTAGTCTCAGGAAATCCTAACCCAAGAGGCACTTTCTTTTTTCTCCTTAGAAAATCTCCTTGGCCCTTACATTACCTTTATAAACATTCTAAGTTCTACTGTGGGCTTAAGCTTTGAGAAACAAAATCCAGAAGTCGACATACATTGCTTCTACTTTCTACCTTAATATATACCTCCCCTGAGGCATGAGGGGAGTACAAGCTATTTGCTTGAATTGGAGTAAAGAACCTGGGAAAATAAAAAAATAAACAAATTAATAGTTTGAAATATGCAGCCATAAAGATAATGGGACACTATTACATGGCATTAAGAGAAACTATATGGACCAGCCATACTTTCTTCAAATACATTTTCAATCCCCTTTTGTCTTTCTTCTCCTTCTGGAATCCCTATTATGCATATATTTGCATGCTCTATAATATCCCATAGGTCTACTATATTGTTTTAATTTGGTTTTCTGTCTGCTGTTTTGATTGGGCAATTTATATTATTCCATCTTTCAGATCACTTATACTTTCTTCTTCAATATTCATTCTGTTATTGCATGCTTTTAGCTCAACTTTTGTCTGGACAGATGCATTTTCCAATTTTTCTTGATTTCTCCTTATAGTTTCTAGTTTCTTTTACAGTATAATCTACATTTCTGTTGATAGCCTTTCTTAATTCCTTCAGTATTTTCATTATCTCCTTTTTGAACTTGGTGTTTATTAGACTGAAGAGGTCTGTTTCATTGTTCCTTCAGGGTACTTCTCTTCATCTCTTAACTGGGAGTGGTTCCTCTGCTTCTTCATTTTGCTTGTATTTCTCCTACTCTGTGAGTTTAGAAGTAATTGTCTATTGCAGTGTTAGAGGGCTATTTATATGGGAAAGAATCACTGCATCGCTTGTGTGGATTTTACATATATATATATATTTTTGGCTTGAGAGCTGCTTTTGGTTTGGATGTTTGCTGTCTCTTTCCTTAGTGTGTCCTGGCCATTATCCCCTTGATAGGGGCTGTGAAGGTGTGAGACCACATGTGTTTGTGGAAAGAGGGAGAGAGAGTTTGGTGCCTGGTCATGGGACTCTCAGCAGTGGCTGCTAGTGGCCATGTGTACCCCAGGAATGTGGACGTAGCAGTTGGCACCTGGCCATGTGGTTGTGGATCTCTTGGTGGTGGCAGTGGTGGACTGCCTTTGCTTCCAGGGAGGCAAGTTGCCCAACTCACTAGCAGTGGCATTGGGCAGGGAGGTGGGGATGGAGGTTGTTGCCTGGTCACGGGATCCTCAGTGGTGGTGGTGTCAGTGGAAGTGGGTCATGTGTGCTCCCAGGGAGGTGAGGGCAATGACTGTTGCCTGTTCATGAGACGCTAGTAGAGGCAGTTGTTTGGGCCACCTCTAAAGACTCAGATGGCAATGGTAGCTCTCACTGACCCTGGAGTTCAAGCAAGTAGGGCCCACCACCTGACAACCTGCACATGGAGAAAGAACTTCCTATGGCAGTCCCACTCCTCCCCTCTCACATCCCCCCAATAATGGCTCCCAATATCTTTGGCAGGCCCAGGCTTCTTCCTACACTCCCGTGGTTGTGGTACACCACACCCCACTCCCCTCAGGTTGTTTCCATGCAGCAAACCTCAGTCCTTTCCCCAGATCTGACCTCCAAAGCCTGAGCCTCAGTACACAGCTCTCACCCACTCCAGTAGACAGGTGTCTTAGGCTGGGGCATGCCAGGCAGGCAGCACCAACCTTCTGTACAGGTCTTTCTTTAATTTGCCCTCTTCAAACCAGTTGCTGTACTCTCCTTCAGGGCTCTGAAGTTCCCTCTCTGTCCTGGCTGGTCTCTTTGCCAATGAAGGGCCTTCCAGTTTGCAGAAACCTTTCCTCTTTCATAACTCCCTCCCAGGGGTGCTAGTCCTATCTGGGTCTGGATTTCTTTCCTTCCTTCCTTCCTTCCTTCCTTCCTTCCTTCCTTCCCTCCCTCTTTCTTTCTTTCTTTCTTTCTTTCTTTCTTTCTTTCTTTCTTTCTTTCTTTCTTTCTTTCTTTCTTTCTTTCTTTCTTTCTTCTCTCTCTTTCTTTCTCTCTTTCTTTCTCTCTCTCTTTCTCTCTTTCTTTCTTTCTTCTTTCTTTTGTCTTACCCAGTTACATGGAGATTTTCTTGCACTTTTGAAAGTCTGAGGTCTTCTGCCAGCTTTCAGTAGATATTTCCATTACAGTCGTTTCACATGTAAATGTATTTTTGATGTATTTGTGAAAGAGGGGAGCTCATGTCCTCCTCTTCTGCCATCTTGCCAGACCCCCCTAAACTGTTTATATATTGTTTAGATGGTGACTTCGTTAAGGCTATAGGACCAATTAATTGGTTGGGTAATGAATGAATGTATCCCTTACTCATTCTTTCTTTTGTGATAGACCTAGAAAGCAGTTGAGCATGAGACTAAATCAGGTGAACTGCATAAATTCTTCAAAGTATTTGTGTGTGTATGTGAAGACAATGAGAAGAAAATTTGAAGAATTTTATGTTTTCCACCTTTTCCAGTTGTAGCTCCTTCCCTTTTGTAACTGTACGTGCGCTGTTAGAAAACTGATTGTTATTAAAATGAAGAATACCGAGTTCTACCAATGAATATTCTAATTTTGTAACATGGGTTGGGCCTGAAAATGCACATTTTTTAACATTTATTTTTATTTTTAAAATTTGTATTTTTTAAAAAATGTTGGGTCATTTTTAATAGATGATGTACTAGAGGCATCTAGATCAGAAAATCAACTAGGTAGTTGTATATATAATTCTTCATGGAGGTAAAATCTGGGTTTATAAGCACAGAGTTATTCATTAAAGCCTTGGAAATGGATTAGATTGCCCAGAGGTTATTATTATTAATATAATAATTTTTTAAAAACATAGAGATAAAAGAAACAAGCTCACAGTTAAGCTATGATGTACTTTAAATTTTAACATCCAAGCAGATGAGACTATGTTGGCAAATGGTGATGTAGAGGGTTGGAGGGGTAGCCACAGAGAGAAGGAAAACAAGGAGAAGATCCTAGTGTCACAAGCCCAGAAGAAGAGGGTCTTCAGAAATAAGACCCTCCCCCTGCCCCTCCACCCATGCCCACCTACCAGACAGGCAGTGGCATCCCCACCCTTCAACCTCCAGGCCCAACTTGGGCTCAGGGTGGACGGTAGATCATTGGGCCCCTGACTGTGCAAGCCTGGGCTCCCAAAGCCTTTGGCTTCTTCCTGCATAGCAGGAACCCCTGGCACTTCACATGTGTACCCCAAGTCCAAACCCTGGTGGCCAGGCCCATGACCCACATTTAAAATAAGCATTTTCTGAGAATTGTCACACTTTTTCTATTAAGGACTCTATAGTAAATATTTTAGGCTTTTCATTTTAGAAGGTCTATATTATCATTTCTCAACTGCAAAAGTAGCTATAGACAGTAAATAAAATAGGTGTGGTATTATTGGTATTATGCCAATTAAACTTTTTTTTTTTTAACAAAACTAAGTGGCAGAGTGAATTTGGCCCATGGGCATGAGTTTTTTTCTATCGAGAGTCTTTTTAAATGGGTTTAGAAGACATTTTGAGGACATGCACATTTATATACAATATTTTAATTTAATGCAACTCTCACAATTGTTTTGAAAAATTCAGGGCAGGAGTTCCTGTCATGGCTTGGTGGTTAATGAATTTGACTAGGAACCATGAGGTTGTGGGTTCAATCCCTGGCCTCAGTGGGTTAAAGATCTGGTGTTGCCATGAACTGTGGTGTAGGTGTCAGACGCGACTCATATTCCGCGTTGCTGTGGCTCTGGTGTAGGCCGGTGGCTACAGTTTCGATTTGACCCCTAGCCTGGGAACCTCCATATGCTGTGGGCGCAGCCCTACAAAAAGATAAAAAAGACCGAAAAAAAAAAAAAAAAAAAAAAAACTCAGGGCAGAGAGATGTAAAAGGTGCTTTCCCTCCATTAACAAGGATAGCTTTACATCAGGAACTGGAAAGCTTAATTGTATGTGTAAGAACATAATTAAGGGGTTTAGTATACTAACTGTCAACACTGAGCTATTACCACTATAGCCTATGGTTTCGATGAAATGTCAGTGGTGGAGTACTGAATGACGAAACGTCCCTGGTAACGTTGATGACAAAATGTCAGTGATAAGATGCTGCATGGAGAGATGTTCCTACAATGAAATGTTGCCTAACAAGATGTCCTTATGATGAAATGGTCAACAAAATGTCACCATGACAAAGGAATACACACACACACATAGCACACTAAGAATGACATGGTAACTTGGCTGCATAATTATTTTCAAACTAATTTAAATTGTTAGAAATCCTTTTTACTTTTTAAATCAGAGACTTCTAGCACATTTAAACACCAAAAAGTTTTTTTTCCTGGTTTTTTTTTTCCCCCTGGGACATGGCAGGTGGTCCCTTTCATCTCTGTGCTTCTTACTCTGCAGAATGTTGCTGAGCAGGTGATCCTGGCATCTCTGAGTCAAGAGAGCTAGTTCAATCGCCTGCTTTGCGTTACCCACCTCCCCCACCTCCTTCCCAGTTGGAACAGTAAGTTCTCTGTGAAAGCTTCTGCAAATGATGACAAGAAGGAGAGTTCTCAGGGAAAGCAACAGAGCTTTAATGTGAGTAAAACTGTTCCAAATGTAAAACACATTTGAAAATCTAAATGTGTGCCCCCGAAACCACATCAATAGAACCTTTAATGATCTTCAGAACCAGGCTTTTCTCTTCCAGTCAGTGGGAAGATTGTTTCAAATCTGTTTGTGCCTGAAGCACTTTTGATTGTGACAGTCTTCTCATTCATGGGCTAAACATGGCGTCCCACTGGAAGTGCCATCCAGGTTCACAGCAATACAGTATGATATGAAAGTATAAACAGAAGTCGGAACTGCATTTCTCCTCTGAGATAACAAGTGCAACTAGATTTTCAGACCACCTATTATGCCATAAAAAAATAAAAGGGAAAGGAAAATAAGACTAACTTTATGTCAGCTGCCTGTTTGTGGGAATGAAACTTATCAGGTTAATATGGAGCCCTTTAAATGGCATCTATAGACAGTATCTTGATCCTTACTTTTGGCCAATTGTTAAAATTTTTCATAAGATAAAAGCAGAGATAGTAACACCAATCTAAATGTTCCACTTTTTGTGGGTTGGGTAATCACAATTGATTAAAAAATGAATTGTTTCACAACTTGCCTTACTTTTTCCCTTTTGCTTCGAGTCCCAGACTAAAAATAAAGGCTCAGCCATACCTCATGTTTGGGCTTCCCAACATACAGATTAAGATTTAAGATTCTTGTAACGCTGTTTTTCACAGTAACGAGCTGACTGGATAAAATAACACTGGATTTCTGTATAGATAGATATACTCTACCCTCATTATAGAACTATTTCAAAAGCCAAGGATATTGAAAGTTATAACAGTAATGTCAGCCCTCATGATTAAATCATGAGGCACATGAGTTTTTCGTTTAAATTTGATGTTCTCATGATCTCAATATTTTTCATGCAAATCTTGTTATTTCTGCATCCTTTCACACTCCAGCTTAAATTGCTTGTCAATCGCCGTGCTTTTCTTGAGTGCAGCACTTCTGAGCTTCTCCAATACGATTTTATACATCTATTTATATCTACTTCTTTAGTATATTTTCCCTTAAAGAAGACATTGGTATAGCATTCCGAATCACATTTAATGAAGTCTTTTGAATTGGGAGCAGTGATTTTTGGAGGCCAAAAGAGATGAGGCAAGAGGATTGGTTTGGCTAGGGAATGGGGAGGGGGAGGAGGAACTCTAGGTTAAGAGAGGAAGAAGCCTTTTTATATTTCAACATTTATAACATTTTTAAACATCATAACTAGAGTGCTTACACTAGGGATTGATTAGAGCAAGGGCAAAACTGCAGCCTAACAAAGAGAAAACTATTAATTGGAAAAAGTTAGGTAACAAAAAAGGACACTTGAAAAAGCCCCCATAAATTAACCCTTGAAATCACAAATCTTTCAAGGGAACCCACTTTTTCAGAACTTGTAAGCCCTCAAGTTTTAATTTTTGAGTCAAATTTTTCGTGAATATTACTTCTGATTTCCATAATACTTCCTGGTATCATCATTCCCTTTGACCTTAGAAATCTAAGGGCCAGAGAAAAATATGTTTCTACCAGGTCAGTGCTCTTTCTCTTTCCAAATTTATAAGACTTACACTGTAGATACCTACAATTGCATAGACAAGTTTCAGTCCCCTGTTACCAACCCCTCTAGTGTTCCATCTTATTTTTTCATACAGATGAACCCATTGCCATGTATCTTGTAAAATCAGCTAATGTGCTTGCACAGAGCTGGAATGTCACTGGTATAACAAGACACAATAATGTTCACTCATGTAGTCGAGGACACTTCTAATTGATTATACATTTATTTGCCATACCACTATTTTCCTTGGAATATTGCTTAAGAAAAAAAAAGTTTGAATAATCTCATACTGTTTTAGGGCTTCCCAATGTTTATTAATGAACACAATACAGAGCTTTATATTTCAAATGTGTTCTCAAATGTGTAACCTACTTATTACTTTTCCCATGCATTTTTATATTCCAGAGGATTGTCCAGTGACAGAACATTTTCAATCATTACTTCTCTTTGGTGGAATCAATTACCTCCTGATAGATTCCCTTTCCAAGTTTAAAATTGCATTTAAAAACTCATCTCTTTTCTGAATTCTAATTGGATGTACTTTGAACTCTAGATTCTTTTAGTGAATATTGTTTATAAAGCTTTCTAAGACTTAAAAGTCTTGTTAACACATTTATGGGCTGAGTGTAATAATCAACATATAATATGTGATTCTTTTGGGAATTTAAATTTATTAAACAAAGGTTTTATTTACTCACAAGGAAAAGACCTAAAACATAATACTGACAAATAAAAATTGAGAGGTAATGTTATATTTTAAACATATTTTGTTCTGCCTACGTGATTTGTTTAAGGGCATATTTAAAGATATTGAAAATAGAATTGCCTATAAGTGTCTCCCTCATGCACACGGAATCATACATAGTGGCATATTTATATGCCTTTTATTACAAAGCAACCCATCAACTTTTCAGTAATTATTTTGCAAACATACAATCTGCAGTATAACCAAGAGGTAAGAAAGTAAGTAAAACACACCTTTAAATAAATATCCTACAGTGTATGAATTTTCATTGACAGCTGTCATGTACAAAGCATTTTATTTATTTGTATTACAATATTTGTTTTTTACAATAACCTGATGAAATGAGTTTTAGGCCTATTTTTCAGATTAGGACTATAGGAATGGAGCTAAAATTACCTGTTGGAATTTACGTAATTAGTTAGCAGCAAAGTTGGGATCTGAACCTAGATATAACTCACTCCAAAGCTATGCACATTGGTTTTAATATGGCAACCTATCTCTCAAAGTAGACGGCAGAAGATTCTTGATTTAAAATGTGCTTAATTTTATCTATAGAAAAATTATTTGGGCTTTCCTTAGAGCTACTTTTTTGCTATTTTTTTTTTAAATCAAAAAACAAATTTTACTGCTTAACCTTTTTTGGGGGGGTCTCTAATATGATATACTGTATAAAATGTGGATAGAGAAGACATTAATAGTGCAGATCTGGCAACCTCTCTAATCTTGAGATTACTTGGAAGACACAAGGGACATGCAATGGAAATAACGCAAATCTTTTTTGCAACCTTAGCACTCTAGAGGATTTAGCATTATTCCGATAGTGGCAAAATTCAACCGCAGAAGTCAAACATTAGAAAATCTATCTTAGCTCCTTCTGACTTGAGGTGAGTGTAAGACTAGTCTTTTAGGTCAATGTCACAAAGCTTCAGCCCTTGTTCTTTTTTTTTTCTTTATTTGTCTGACTAGTGTCTTTAAAAATATAAATTTGAATGCCTTCAAATTTTCAAATATTTGCTTTAAATTACAGGCCCTTATCACACACTACCCTCCTACCCCAGACCTACTTGAGTTACTTATATCAGCATTTTGACCACAAAGATATTTGAGTTTGCAACTCTTAACCTGAGTGTCAGGTAAAGATAAGCTTCTTTTTCTACTTTAATTTTACCCATGGTTCTTCTGAAGTACCCAGAAGGGTTGGGATTAGACTGAGATGATTTAACCTTGGGCAGAACATTTTAGATGGCACCAAAAACCTCAGCAATAAGATAAAGAAAGTTTTAATAAAATCTTTTAAAAAATAAAAATTAACTCCCCAAAATTATGAAAATCAGAATAAAGGCATCCCCTTATCCTCATTCTGGTATCCAAACTTCCTCTAGAGACTATTATGTTTTTATACTAATAGCCTCAATTCCAAGGCCCTCATTCTTGGTTAGGCTCTGCTTCTTCTGCCTCATCTCCTAGTCTGAAAATAAGCAGAGTAGCAACCAATCCTGATTAGATGAAAACTCAAACAGCAAACACTTACGGCTCTATCCAGAATAGGAGACCACACACAGTATGCTTTGAAGAAATCCTCTGTATATTTAATAATTTTAAAACAACAATAGCTAAGAGTTATTGAGCACTTCTGTGGAAGCCCTGAGCTAGACACTTTATTTGAATTATTTTAATAACTTCTGACAACTATCGTTATGTGATAGACATTGCTGTTATCCCCAATTTTCATATGAGTCTCAGTCATTTGCCAAATTAATACGTGGTAGTGTAAGAGATTAAAGTAGGATATCATGATCATAGAATATACATTTTTAAGGAAATAACTAAAACTGACTCTGAGTCATAAAAATAAGGCTAAATGATTTTATCTTAAAAAGCAGGAAGGTACTATACTAAGAGAGCTTGTTATTTAAAACTGGTTGTTATCATGGGATAATTGGAGATTTTTTGCAGATTTCCTTTCTTTCTTACATCATCATCATCATCATCATCATCACAATCATCATTTTTTTAATAATTACATTTCAGATCTTCACTGGAACACAATATATATATGTGATTAAAAGCAGGAATTTTTATTTCCAAAAGCTTGGCTTAAAATATCAAGAGCCACAGTATAGAGCACTCAGATCTGGCTGAAGCATAAATTAGAGTGAGGAGAACTCCAGGATGAGGTAAGAGTTCTCAAGGAGTTTACGACCTTGATCACCAGGATTGAGAAAGAAATTTGGAGAAGATGTGATTGGAGTTAGGAGTGCTGAATTTCTGTATGTAGGAAAATAGCAAGCATTGTGAAAAACCCCACACTCAACATGCTGCCTGAGAGGTAAAGCAGTGAGAGTAGAGCCACATGGTTTGGTGTTATGCCTCTGCAGTGCACAGGGGAAACAACCATGACTACTGAAGTGAATGTATTTGGAATGAAAAGATGCAGAGTGAGTGTATCTCAAAAGTGGAGGCCATGGCAGGACCTCAGATATCCTCAGTGGATAAATAGGGATGAGGCCCACTAGCAGAGGCCATAGAGGATGCAGAGGACCACAAACTTATTGCTGCAATCCTCCATTTCTTCCTCTTGCCCTTACTCTGCCTCTGTTCTGTGCTGTTAGGTCAACCTTCCCGGGAGCCAGAGCCATCCAAGGAGAAGGGAAGGTGAAGAGAGAGGTAGGAAATACTGTATTGATTGCGTAGTGGTCTCAAAGAGATTGAGATTTAAATAGGAATTGTGTCTACGCTTCAATTTGCAAGAATGAAAATTTCTCTATCTTCAGAAATGGGTAACAGTGAAAATAAGGTTACTCACAGAGGAAAAACGGGAAGATATTGCATATCTGTGTTGTAATTGTCAATTTATAGCTCCTACAGGAAAATAAATTTAACAATATTATGGTACATCATTTATCTAGAAAATTAACCTTTGTGGAATGTACTCTCTCACTATGATAGAAAGTCAGAGCATCATTTTATGTGCAAAATATCAATTAAATTTTGTTATCCATCCAACAAAAGAATCAGAAATACACATTTTAAAATTCTAAAGATTTTAATATAATAATCATGTGTATTTTATGACTGCCTACAGATATCAGATTCTACCAAAATCCATTTAAAAAAAAGAGTAGGATTTTTTTTTGTGATTAGACATCAGCATTGATCTGCCATTTTCTCCAGTACTTCTCAGTTTATCAAATTAGGTTTGATGATTTTTGCTCATAAGTTCAGATTCATCTTCTATATTAAAAAAAAATATTGTGGTGCACGTTTAAGGGGTTTAATATATTTCTCATTGTAATATCAGTCCATATTGAAACTGTTAGTAGAACAATGCAAATCAGCAGAGGGAAAATGGAGAAATCGAAGTAAAGAGGGTTTGGTAGAAAAAAGTCACCCTTACTGGTTTTTCTTCCAAACCTTAAACAATTATGAAAGTTACAACCCCAGACTCTCAGCTGCTTTGCTATAAACTTCTTTTAGCTGCTTGCTCAGAGTGAGGAAGAGTTTCATTTGTACAAGTGTATGTGCTTCTAAGAGTCATGAAATCCACTAGAAAAATATCACATTCTGATAAATCACAGAAAGAAATGTGAAAATTTCAAGAAGCCCTAAAAATTGAAATTTAAGGAAAAGGCTAAGAGATTTGGCAAAGAGATTTCAGATATTAAGACTAAATTTTTGTCTATTGGGATCATTTTTTTTCTCCACTATGTTGAAGGAAAGTGAAGTCTAGTGATACTATAAGCAAATAGCAAATATTAGGAATCAGGAAAAACTTTCTCTTTTCTGAAATTAAGGTAAGCTACTTTAGCATACTTTAGGTACCTTAAAGTAAAGATCCTCCTAACTCACATATTTCTTTTAGTAATTATTTGATAATTTAAAAAAGTTAAATTATATAATTTCTTACTTTGAATTAACCAATGTATAATTTCAACTCAGAGTAATAAAAGGAAAACATCCCTCCTCTACTATACATTTGGAAACATCACCTGTTATCTGATAGAATAATTATTGTTATTTTGGTTTCTAGATTAAAAGCAAACGGCAGATAGAATGCAAGTAGGATTGCTGGGAAGAAGGCCAGAGGAAATTAGAGTCAGAAATGTAAAATGTGTGCAAGAGTTTGTCTAAGGAAAAGCAAAGTCACTCTGTTTGGAAAAGGTTGAAATCTCATTATTTTGCAAGAGGTACATTAACAACTGCAAAAGCTTCAGGAATTCCAGGTAATCAAGAGTCTTAGAAGCTCACTGAGCCAGCATGCTTCTTCCCACGAATGCTGCCTCTATAAAGCAGATTTTTCATTTTAACATTAATAGCATGGTTGAGAAGCTCTTGATAGAGTAGCTTCTGGGGGAATGGAATTTTTCTGAAGAAGAAATAAGCCTGGAAAAGCCAGAGCAGCCATAACTAAAGGCTGAAATTTACTTCCCGACTAGGCCTTCTTTTTGGGGTAGGTCGGGGGAAACTGTTTCTGAAATCAAGCTATGTTTCTGACAATGTAGGATTCCTAAAATTATTGGCAATCAGAAAGAAAAAGATCTTTAAACACCTCTTGTGAGGAGGTTTTATTTCTTTAATTAAATAAAATATTTAAAGAGACAGAAAAAAGATGCCTGATGTCTCCCTGGATTTCACTGAGCAGTTGTATTCAGGATAAATCTGTAGTGCCTTTCCTCCCTGTCTTCTATTACTCAGTTGCTGACTGTAGCCCGAGGTAAAGTGATCGCTGTTCCCTGTCTCTTCATTTCCACCTCCTAACTGTGCTCCTTGATCACCGCTCTCCTACCTTCGCACATTTTCTCCCTGATGTCCTCATTTCTTCATAGCACCATTTCAAGTGTAGATTTCCCTGGTGGAGAAATATAGCATGGTCTGAAAACAAAACAGAACAGAATTCTATATTGATGTAGATAGCTCAGACAATGCAGTGAGATTTTTTTTTTTAAATGAAAAACCAAAACCCAAAAAGGAAAACAGAAAAAGCAAGTAAATAGGAAAGAAAGCAAAGGCCTCGAATCAAGGTCAGACTTACAACTCATTATAGCTCGGAACAATTTACTCCATAAATACGAAAAGGAAGGTTTGTATTTAGAGGAATGTTTTGTTTTACAGGGCTAAGACATTTCCCTGGAGTACTGGGAAATGCTCAGTTTGATTATGTGCCTTTCCTTACCTCATTTGATACACTGTGTTGAGGTAAGAACAAAAAGTCACCTCTGGCTTTAGAGCTCCCAATACTAAAGCTTTAATATATTATTTAAATTTTATAATATTTGCATAAACAAAATACTGTATATACTATTTTGTAGTTTTCTTATTTTTAAGAATTTAAAGTAATGCATTTACTTTAATACCAGTTAAACAGAAATGCTGTTAAAATCTTATTTCTAACAAAATGAATTTCTCTGCTTTGCCCTTCCGTATTTTCTGCCTAGCTCTCTACTAGAGTCATTCTCAACTTTTTAAAAAAACATTTTCTCCTGTGTATTTGTGTTCATATTCTAAATAATATAATAATACTGCTAATTCTTGATTTGTATAGTTAAGGTCTCCTATGCTGACCTCCTACCTGGCAGATGAGGAGTTAGCCCTCTGGCTCTCTCTCTGTTTCTCCTCCATTATTCCAATATCGTCTTGTCTCAATTTGAGGTTAAAGTTATATTTAGTTTTTATCTTAATTCTGAATAAACACCTTTCACTGTAGAGCCAAGGAGCATATTGTTTCCTTTCCTGCCTCATTTTTTCTTTTTTTCTTAGAGTCAATAATTTCCTAAATATTCTCCAACAACCTTCAGTACAGTTTTCTGCATGATCAAATATATCAGATTAGTTTTCCTCTACATTTTTTTTCCCTCCAACAGATTCCCCCCAGAACAGTCTTATCTTACTGCTCCAGTGTTGACTCCTAATTTTCTAGGCCTGCAATGAAGCTGTGGTCCTAGAAATTCCCCTCACTTGACATCTGTTGCTGGAACTCTATTTCTTGATTTCATGTCTTCTTTATCGGTTACCTTTGCATGTTAAAAAAAAATGCCAACTGAATGAGAATTTTATTCATTTGTTTTCAGATGAATTTATTGAAAATGTTGATGGTATTATTCTACTGCATTGTGTTTTCGAAACAAGACTATCTTAATGCTATAGGTACACAGAATAATAACTGACCCTTGAGTTTCCTCTAGTGTTATTAACCTAGTCAGGTGCTTTCATAAGGTGCTCAATAAAGAAAATAATAATCTGGAAATGTAAATATATTGTATTTCTATAACACTCTTTATATTAGTGGGAAAACATATGGTTGGATATACCTGATATGAGAAATAAAAGCATTAAAGCATTAAATTTTACAAATAAACTTGAAGATTTTTTATGAGGATGCCACTGATAGGAAGTTACACTACATATATGTGGTTTTCCAGTGACTAAGTGTAAGACCAATTATCAGTCAAAAGTGATGAGTGATTTTTGATGATATCTTGGACATGTGTACTATACTGTGAAACGCAAGGTCATACTTAAATCTTATGTTTGAGCAGTGATACAATGCCAGTGGGAAAGAGGGGTGAGGGCACTAGGCCACCTCATTTTTTGCCAAGTGGGAGTACATCCTAGGTACTCCTCTGCTGGCATCGAAAGGGGAGTGCCTGCTTATTGCTGGATGGGGCTAAGGACAGGCTTCCTGGTAGGCCTATGCTGATCCCACCAGGGCTGAGAAGGGGAGGGTCTCCTTATTACTACTCCCCAGGTAGCCTGCATGAACACCATAGGGTGGTGGGAGAGACCTGTTACTTTCTGGAAAATGAGGAAAATCTAGGCTTCTTAAGAGGTCTCCTCTGATAGCACTTTGGTAGGAAAAAGGAGGGATCACCTCATTACTGCTGGTTGGGAATGAGAGTCCTTGACCACCCGAGTTCTCCACTGGCCCCCCAAAAAGTGAAGAGGCTTTTTATGGCCAGTCTGGCATGTACATTTAGCTCCAACACCACTGTGGCAGTGATGGGCACGGAATCGCTACCAGGTGAAGATCTAAGTTTAAGCTCTCCATTTGGCCTTTTTTGATCATTGGGAGTGGGCCACGGTTTTTTCTTTTCTTTTCTTTTTTTCAGTTTTGGTGAGATATAATTGACACAATAATATTACATAAGTTTAAGGTGTACAATGTGATGATTTGATATATGTATATGTTGTGAAATGATTAACATAATGAGGTGAATTAACATATCCATCACCTCAAATCATTACCATTGTGTGTGTGTGTTTGTGCGGGTGTGTGTGTGATAAGAACATTTAAGACTTACTCTCTTAGCAAATTTCAAGCATACAGTATGGCATTGTTAGTCATAGTCACAATACTCGACGTTAGATGCCCAGAACTTATTTATCTTATAGCACAAACTTTGTACCCTTGGTCAACATCACCCCATTTCCTTCACCTCCCTGCGTTTTTTTCCATGATGTTTGACTGGGGTAGAGTAATTATTATTTAAAAGTTTTCTTGTTATGCTGCCCTTGACTAGCCCTTTGTCAAGAGAGAGTAGGCTTTTGTTGGGACTTTTTAGTCTGCACCCACGGGCATTTCTAGGTTTGCTGCTTTCCCACCATCCAGTCTGGAATATATGATGCCAAAAGAAAACCCAGTGAACCCTCTGCTATGTTTTTCCTCAAGTCCCAAGATCCCCAGCTGGTCTGGGCCTTTTTCTCTCTTCCTCTTACAGTCTTAAGTTCATTTTACATAAAATGTCCAGAGGTGTATTATTTCTGAATAGGAACAACAGAGAGAAATGCATCTACCCCATATCAGATGAGATATCTAGAACTGGAAGTCCTGACCTGACTTTCAAGTCCTATGCTTTTCATTGAATTCAATAATGAAACTGGGACATTTTGCTCAGAGAATTGTATGAAAACATGAACATGGAATCTGTTCTTAGATATATACTGTTACTTCTGAACCTCATACAGTACATTTCATTTCTTTGTGAACCTAAGTGTGGGAGAAAATGGGGAATAGAATGTTTAGAGGGATGAGACTGTTGAGCTGTGGTGTGGTCCCTTGATAAGTAGCATTAACTCACCTGGAGATGTGTTAGGACTGCAAATATCCATCTTCACCTAAGTAATTAAAGAGCTTTGGGAGTGGGGGATGCAGCAATCTGTTTTTAAACAAGCTATCAGGTGATTTGGATGTGAGTTAAAACTTGAAGAACTGCTGAACCATAGGAATACCTAAGATGCCTGCAATTTAGTAAGGTCTACTGGTGGAAGAGTGAGTACTCCAGAGCCCAGACATTAATATACTGTGCTTTACTTGTGTGGCTTTGTCCTGGAGGCTTCTTCTGCACCATTTTCTTCCTCTTTCTTAATTGTGAGTAAACAAGGGAAAAGAAAGTAGGAATACTCAATGCTGAAGCTACAATTTGCCTATGTGGTCTTGGAGTGGATGGATAGCCATATCTACTTATCTCCACATAAGAAAGAACAATATATTAAGAGCCTGGCTTACATTTAACTCTCAGAAAAAGAGAATGTTAAGAGATCCATGTGTAAAACATAAACTTCCACTTCTGAAATTATTTGAAGAAATTGGTATCTTCCAAAAGGAAGACATAATATATAAGGCTGTCTTGTCTTTTGTAACAAAGGAGAAATAAATGGAAAACTAATAGACTCTAAGCCTCTGTTTGACGGAGATCAAGTATGTGCCAAGAGGCCATAATGAGCGGAGATGCTGATGCGGACTTTAGTGGGTGTGTGCCACAACAAACTTGGCTACCCTGAGAGTTGATGGAGGACTGGCGGTAAGTGGGATCATTGTATTGCGATGCCCTGGATGCCTGTCTATAATGGTTGATTCTGGCTGAGTTGGTTATTTTCATCCTTTATTACTCACAGCGCTTATGGAATTTAGCAAAAATTCTGTGACTTAGTAAGCAGAGGAGCATCTAGCCATGAAGTAAGACTGTTTTTTTCTGTGTTAAGGCTAAGTTTAAACAGTGCATGGGAAGGGACATTCTCTAACTCAGTAAGCATTATCTTTATCATTACTGTTACTTCTTGAGGATCTCCTAATTCCAGGTTGTCTTGCAACATTGTAGTTCATCATCATCTGCCTTAAGGATTCTGTAATATTTAAAATCTCTTGACCCACTGGGGCAGATAGAATCACATTTCACTTGCTCCCCTAAAAGGCACAAAATCAAATTACACCAAAAGGCTCCTTAGAGTACAGCTCTTTGCCAATTACTTGAATTATTTTCAGCCACTTTGGCACATTTCCCCTCCAGATGAAATGAAAACCTTTTCGTCTGCACCAGTGAAGGATTTCATATTTCTTAGTGCTTCCACATATACAGTATAATGAGAATAAAAGCTTCTCTGCCTCACAGATCTTTCCTACAGTGCCATAATGCAGGAAAAATAACATCCATTTCTAACACATGAAGCCCACATATTTTCTAAAGATGAAGAGAAAGACATTAACATTACACAGGAAAACTATTTGCTCTTTGCTTTAAATTTCCAAATTTGAGCACACCAGAGATTCCAGACTTCAAAACTACATACATCTGTGCTGAGATGTGGACCCTCTAAGGTGCTTCATTATTGGCACTGAAAGCTGGTTTCAGGAAACACCTGTTCTGAGTAAGCAATGTGATCAGAGAGTGTCAGCAGGGCAGACAGATTTTAAGTGAAAGATTGTTACTTACCCAAAAGCCATTTGGAAGCTAAAAACTGCAATATCAGCAAACTGGCAACAATAACTTAAATATCCCCAAGTACATTATTAACACTTAAATCCTCTAAAAATCAGGTGACTTCTTTTTAAAAGTTTTTTTGTCTCAAGATAGCAAATTGTTTCTCCACATTTATCATTTTATAAAACCATTTTTTTGCATTGATAGCCTTACTTATCTTTTATTATTCCCAGTGGCCCTTTATTTTTCTTTCTGATTTGTGTTATTTCTTTTCCACCAGTGCCTACAGCAGCACTCACTGAAATCACTACCCATTGCTCAGTATTCTTCCCTGCTCTCAATAGCACAGCCTTTAGGATTGAATCCCTTGCCTAGAGCATTAAGAACTGAGGAGAAAAAATCGCTACTCATTGCTTTGCTTGCAGTTCTCATTTGGACTAGTGCTTGCAGAAATTGAACTGAACTTTCTTCACTGTTACTGCATCTGTAAGGTAATTGCCTAAACTTGTTGAGCCAATCGGAATTGCTGTTCTTGAGTTTTGCAAACGTGAAGAATCCGATGAAGCAATTTGTAAGCCATATGTGGTACATCCCTCTTTTCCCACTCAAAGTCATATTGCTCTCTATAGGATTGTGTATGACCCTTCTGAAAAATTACACTCCAGAATTCTATTTAAAAGCTTCGAACATCAGTGTTTAGAAAGATCATTCCTATTTATGGGATCATTTTTGTTGCACAATTTTTATATTAAATGAAAGGGGCTTGAAACTCTTTAGCACTTTCTCTAGTGTTTTGGGTAACTCAAAGAAATAGCATTTAATAAGAGAGAGAACACACACACAAATGGTCCTGTAAAATAAAAGAAGGGATAATATGTCACGTGCTTATGACATCATTTTATCCTCTACAAAATTTGTGTTCAAGACAGAGACATTTCAAAATGCCTCAGTACTTGTGCTTCTTGAATTGGGAAAATAGAATATTTTATATATGTGTATATATGTATGTATATGTGTGTATATATATATATATATATATATATACATACAATATCTTTAGAGAGAATCTTTAAATGGAATGTTTTATCTATCAATCTAGAGAGAAAAAGAGAAAGCAATAGTTTAGTGTTTTTAGAAAAAGCTCAGGAAATTTAAGAGCTTATCTATTTGTAGTTTAGAGGCAGAGTGAATAAATAAGTTATGTATTTCTGGAACCATGTTCCTATCCCTACCGGTAAAATTTAAAATACTTCCCTTCATAAGGAAAGTATTTTTTCTGACCCAATTGAATCCTTAATTAATGCCAAACTAGTTAAATTATCCTCTTCAATTTGATGTCATGCAGGTCATCATCTCTTAAAAGGGAGAATTACTGAAAACTAGTCCAATTTTTAAAAATTTTAAAACATTTTTCTCTCTTGTAGACCAGTCATTGAAAAGATAGAATAATCACTTAAAGTAGCCATAATTCTGCAGATCTTATTATGCATATTTACCCTAGAGTCTCATTCTTTTTCTTAAAAGATCATGTTATTCACAAATCTTAGATTAATGTACTGACTTGGCTGAGAGAAGCACTGTGGTGAGACACGAGGCAAAGGTTTAAGAAATTTTGGTTAACTTAAGACAGTGTAAAAGATTACATTTTCAAGCAGTACAGGGTATGTTGTTATGAAAAGGCTATACATTTAAGAAACTTGAGAGGTCACATGAATGAAAGAAGGGTGGTGGATGGATGGAGGTTATTTCAGTGCTATCCACAGGAAGCAGTTGAACCATTTCAGTGCAATATGGCAATTATAATGATTATTATTAAATTCATAAATGGTAGTGGAATACTGTATTTATGTGGATGCGCTACATAATAATGACTGATAGGACAATATTCCTGAGCCATCTGAAGGGAGTCAAAATTGGGATTTCTATAGGAGCTGTGCACTTGGCAGGAGGATATAAAGATTGTATATAAAATAGGGGGAGTTAACCATGGAAATTCATGAGCTTAAATTAATTGTTATGATCATTAATACCTACTTCAGATGTGGCATTTTTCTGGGTTCTAAGATGATTGACACAATACCAGTATTATATAATATAGCCTTATATAATGAACATCAGACCATAATAAAGTTATAGTCCATTTATCAACTATTTACTGATGAAAAATATCTGTATACATATGTTAAATATAATTAATTAAAATACTTTGAGGCACATAAGCAGACATGCTGGTGAAATGGGTACCATTGGAATATGAAACTGAGTAAGAATTCAGTGAAAGTTTTCAGTAAGCGATAAAAAATTGTTTCCAAATATGATAGACAGGACAGGGGCTACTTTGAGAATATAGAACATTTTGAGAAAAATCTTAGAAGACTCAACAGAGAAAATTGGATGAGGAACTCATATAAGAACTGAGTTGTTTTATGGAGGGTAGAAGAATTTGATAAAGGATTTGAAAATCTGGCCAGAAATTCTGATGTCAAAATTCAAAAAATTGAAAGCTTTTCAGACATTTGAAGAAAAAGGTATGCAAGCATGGTGACAGAGGATAAAGCTGCCAATCAGAATGCCCTGAATATGAATGCCAAAATTCAAAAAGTAAATAAAAGTTTTAAAAAATTGATATAGATTTCTTGTACAAAATCACTTAATCTATAGTTGGAATATTCTCAGTCTTAGATAACTAAAGAGATTTTAACACTAATTAGATTGTTGCAGTGACAAGATCTTATTTTTTCACATAAACATACTTTCTCCTTCATTGCCTACAAAAATATTTTCCTTTCACTTTATCACAGTAGCTTATTTTGATTACGCTCAGACCTCAGTGCATCACCTACACCTACCCAGCTAATCTGAGTAATTAAAGAAAAATGATGCATGATGCATTTATAGTTAAGTGAAATGAGTATAAATCTCACACAACAGCTGGATTCCTATACTTGGCAACACGGTACAGTTTGAGGAAAGCAATCATCTTCCTTTCCTGTTGGCAAAACACTTCACTGGTCTCTCCAATTTGAGTCCTCTTCAGTATTTAGTGTCTGCTCACTTTGTAATGCACAGAATGCTACTTCCAGATGGACAGGCTTGTCATATGCTATTTTTATGCTGCACTTTATAATTTTAAAGTGGGAGCAGTTATTCACCAAACATGGAATGTATCACTTATTGTATACATTGGAACAGCTTTTCAAGTCAGCATGCTCAACCAGCTGCTAATAAGCTTAATACACTCAGATGAATGAAAGCATATGTCAGTCAGTCAGCATACATTTAAAAGTTCTTATCTTGTGTGGCGCTGATAGGGATTGAGGACAACTCCTAAGAAGGGAAGGCAAGATTCCTACCCTTGAAGAGTTTCCAATCGTGCATGGAGGCTAAAACCAAATATACGCAATTGACAAGAATTTGAAGGCAGAAAACATCCTGGAAAATATAATATGAATATATAGGTGAGAAAGAAACAGAGAAAAACAGTAATATCAACATTGGATTAATATACAGCAGAAGGCCTCCTGAAGCAGATAAGATTTAACCAACTATTGAAGGAGAGTGTATATCTAAATTTCTTTTTTTTAAATTTACTCATGCATTTATTTATTTATTTTTTTCCCACTGTACAGCAAGGGGATCAAGTTATCCTTACATGTATACATTACAATTACTTTTTTTTCCCCCACCCTTTGTTCTGTTGCAATATGAGTATCTAGACAAAGTTCTCAATTTTACTCAGCAGGATCTCCTTGTAAATCTATTCTAAGTTGTGTCTGATAAGCCCAAGCTCCCGATCCCTCCCACTCCCTCCCTCTCCCATCAGGCAGCCACAAGTCTCTTCTCCAAGTCCATGATTTTCTTTTCTGAGGAGATGAGATGTTCATTGGTGCTGGATATTAGATTCCAGTTATAAGTGATATCATATGGTATTTGTCTTTGTCTTTCTGGCTCATTTCACTCAGTATGAGATTCTCTAGTTCCATCCATGTTGCTGCAAATGGCATTATGTCATTCTTTTTTATGGCTGAGTAGTATTCCAACGTGTATATATACCACATCTTCCGAATCCAATCATCTGTCGATGGACATTTGGGTTGTTTCCATGTCCTGGCTATTGTGAATATTGCTGCAATGAGCATGCGGGTGCATGTGTCTCTTTTAAGTAGAGTTTTGTCCGGATAGATGCCCAAGAGTGGGATTGCGGGGTCATATGGAAGTTCTTTGTATAGATTTCTAAGGTATTTCCAAACTGTTCTCCATAGTGGCTGTACCAGTTTACATTCCCACCAACAGGGCAGGAGGGTTCCCTTTTCTCCCAGCCCCTCCAGCACTTGTTATTTGTGGATTTATTAATGATGGCCATTCTGACTGGTGTGAGGTGATATCTCATGGTAGTTTTGATTTGCATTTCTCTTACAATCAGCGATGTTGAGCATTTTTTCATGTGTTTGTTGGCCATCTGTATATCTTCCTTGGAGAAATGTCTATTCAGGTCTTTTGCCCATTTTTCCATTGATTGATTGGTTTTTTTGCTGTTGGGTTGTATAAGTTGTTTATATATTCTAGAGATTAAGCGCTTGTCGGTTGCATCATTTGAAACTGTTTTCTCCCATTCTGTAAGTTGTCTTTTTGTTTTCTTTTGGGTTTTCTTTGCTGTGCAAAAGCTTTTCAGTTTGATGAGGTCCCATGGGTTTATTTTTGCTCTAATTTCTATTGCTTTGGGAGACTGACCTGAGAAAACATTCATGATGTTGATATAAGAGAGTGATTTGCCTATGTTTTCTTCTAGGATTTTGATGGTGTCCTGCCGTATATTTAAGTCTTTCAGCCATTTGGAGTTTATTTTGGTGCATGGTGTGAGGGTGTGTTCTAGTTCATTGCTTTGCATGCTGCTGTCCAGGTTTCCCAGCAATGCTTGCTGAATAGACTTTCTTTTTCCCATTTGATGTTCTTGCCCCCCCTTGTCAAAGATTAATTGACCATAGGTGTCAGGGTTTATTTCCGGGTTTTCTCTTCTGTTCCATTGGTCTGTCTGTCTGTTTTGACACCAGTACCACACTGTTTTGATGACTGTGGCTTTGTAGTATTTCTTGAAGTCTGGGAGAGTGATGCCTCCTGCTTGGTTTTTGTTTCTCAGGATTGCTTTGGCGATTCTGGGTCTTTTGTTGTTCCATATAAATGTTTGGATTATTTGTTCTAGTTCTGTGAAAAATGTCATGGGTAATTTGATAGGGATTGCATTGAATCTGTAGATTGCTTTGGGTAGTATGGCCATTTTTACAATATTGATTTTCCCAATCCTGGAACATGGAATATCTTTCCATTTCTTTCCATCTTCTTTGATTTCTTTGATTAAAGTTTTATAGTTCTCGGCATATAAGTCCTTTACCTCCTTGGTCAGGTGTATTTCGAGGTATTTGATTTTGTGAGGTGCAATTTTAAAAGGTATCATATTTTTGTATTCCTTTTCTAATGTTTCATTGCTGGTATACAGAAATGCAACTGACTTCTGAATGTTAATCTTATATCCTGCCACTTTGCTGAATTTATGAATCAGTTCAAGTAGTTTTGGGGTTGAGTCCTTAGGGTTTTCTATGTATAGTATCATGTCATCTGCATACAGTGACAGTTTTATCTCTTCTCTTCCCATATGGATGCCTTTTATTTCTTTTGTTTGTCTAATTGCTGTGGCTAGGACTTCCAAAACGATGTTGAAGAGCAGTGGTGAGAGTGGGCATCCCTGTCGTGTTCCAGATTTGAGTGAGAAGGCTTTCAGTTTTTCCCCATTGAGGATTATATTTGCTGTGGGTTTATCATAAATGGCTTTGATTATGTTCAGGAATGTTCCCTCTATACCCACTTTGGTGAGGGTCTTGATCATGAATGGATGTTGGACTTTGTCAAATGCTTTTTCTGCGTCTATTGAGATGATCATATGATTTTTGACTTTTTTTTTTGTTAATGCGGTATATGATGTTGATTGATTTGCATATATTGAACCATCCTTGTGAACCTGGGATGAACTCAACCTGGTCATGGTGTATAATTTTTTTGGTATGTTGTTGGATTCGGTTGGCTAAGATTTTGTTGAGAATTTTTGCATCTATATTCATCAATGATATTGGGCGATAGTTTTCTTTTTTGGTGGTATCTCTGGTATTGGAATGATGGTGATGGTGGCCTCATAGAATGTCTTTGGGAGTATTCCTTCTTCTTCAACCTTTTGAAAGAGTTTAAGGAGGATGGGCACCAATTCCTCTTTATGTGTTTGATAGAATTCGCCTGCGAAGCCATCTGGTCCTGGACTTTTATTTGTAGGGAGTGTTTTTATGACATCTTTAATTTCATTTCTAGTGATGGGTCTGTTCAGTTGGTCTGTTTCTTCTTGATTCAGTTTTGACAGGCTGTAAGATTCTAGAAAATTGTCCATTTCTTCCAGATTGTCAAACTTGTTGCCGTATTTTTGTTCATAGTATTCTCTTATGGTTTTTTTGTATTTCTGCAGTATCTGTTGTGATTTCTCCTTTTTCATTTATAATTTTGGTTATTTGGGTTCTTTCTCTCCTCTTTTTAGTGAGTCTGGCCATGGGTTTGTCAATTTTGTTTACCTTTTCAAAGAACCAGCTCTTGGTTTTATTAATTTTCTCTATTGTTTTTTGAGTCTCTATTTTATTGATTTCTTCTTTGATCTTTATAATTTCCTTCCTTCTGCTAACTTTAGGACTTTTTTGTTCTTCTTTTTCTAATTCGTTTAGGTGGAGGGTTAAGTTGTCAATTTGGGATCTTTCTTCTTTTTTGAGAAAGGCCTGGATTGCTATAAATTTCCCTCTGAGCACTGCTTTCGCAGCATCCCATAGATTTTGAGAGGTTGTGTCTTCATTATCATTTGTTTCAAGGTATTTTTTTTATTTCCTTCTTGATTTCCTCATTGACCCATTGGTTTTTTAGTAGCATGTTGTTTAGTCTCCATGGTTGATTTCTAATTTCATGGCATTGTGGTCAGAGAAGATACTTGAGATAATTTCTATGCTCCTAAATTTATTGAGGTTAGCTTTGTGTCCCAATATGTGGTCGATTCTTGAGAATGTTCCATGAGCATTAGAGCAGAATGTGTATTCTGCTTTTTTTGGATGTAGTGTCCTGAAGATATCAATTAAGTCTAACTTTTCTATTGTTTCCTTTAGGATCTCTGTTGTTTTATTGGTTTTCTGTCTAGAGGATCTGTCCATTGATGTGAGGGGGGTATTAAGGTCTCCTACTATGATTGTATTCTCATCAATATCTCCCTTTATGTCTGTTAATATTTGTTGTATGTATCTGGGTGCTCCTATATTTGGGGCATATATGTTGATGATAGTAACATCCTCTCCTTGGATGGATCCCTTAATCATTAAGTAGTGTCCTTCTTTGTCTTTCTTTATATCTTTTGTTTTAAAGTCGATTTTGTCTGATATGAGTGTTGCAACCCCTGCTTTTCTGTTATGTCTATTGGCATGAAATATTTTTCCCCACCCTTTCACTTTCAATCTATATGTATCCTTTGTCCTAAGGTGAGTTTCTTGTAGGCAGCATATTGAAGGTTTTTGCCTTTTTATCCACTCAGCCACTCTGTGTCTTTTGATTGGGGCATTCAGTCCATTGACATTTAAGGTGATAATTGATAGATGATTATTTATTGCCATTTTGAACCTCGTGTTCCAGTTGATTCTATGGTGGTTCTCCATTCTTCCTTTCTTTTTTTTTTTTTAGTTGGATGGTTTCCTGTTATTATCTGCTTGAGTGTTTTTTTTTTTTTTTCATTTTTTGCAAATGCAATATTTGGTTTTGGCTTGTGGTTGCCCTGTTTTTTAAGTATGCGAACCCCTTCCTATAATTGTGTGTTTTAGCCTGATGGTCCTGTAGGTTCAAACACTTCATTACTATATTAAAATTCAGAAGAGAAATATACAAACAAACAAACAAAAAGGGTTATTTATTTCCTAACGTCCCTTGCCCACATTTTATGATTTTGATGACTCTTTTTTATTTTTTTCTTTTTAATTTTATTTTGTATGAAGAATGTTCATGATTAAATCTGTATGCTGGCTTATTTGAGTGACTGCTCTCTGATTGCAGTTTCCTCAGTCCTAGTTCTTCCTCTTCTTTTTTTTTTTCTTTTCTTTTTTCTTCCCTTTCCTTCCTTTCTTTTTGGTTTAGAGAAGCCCTTTCAGTATTTCTTTTAGCCTGGGTTTTGTGTTGCTGTATTCTTTTAGTTTTTGTTTGTTGGAAAAAAATTTTATTTCCCCTTCTATTTTAAATGATATTCTTGCTGGATAGTGTATTCTAGGTTGCATATTTTTTCCTTTTAGCACTTTAAATATCTCTTTCCATTCCCTCCTGGCCTGTAGTGTTTCTGTAGAGAAATCAGCTGATATTCTTATGGGGGTTCCCTTGTAGGTAACATTCTGCTTTTCTCTTGCTGCCTTTAGGGTCCTCTCTTTATCACTAACTTTTGCCATTTTTATTATGATGTGTCTTGGTGTGGGTGTATTTGGGTTCAATTTGTTTGGGGCCCTCTGTGCTTCCTGTATCTTGAACCCAGTATCCTTTAGATTTGGGAAGTTTCCAGTAATAATGTCTTCAAATATATTTTCCATTCCCTTATCTTTTTCTACTCCTTCTGGAATTCCTATTATGTGTAGATTGGCTCACTTTATATTATTCCATAGGTCTCTTATATTGCTTTCCTGTTTTTTGATTTGGTTTTCTGTCTGCTGACCTGATTAGGTGATTCCCATTATTCCATCTTCCATATCACTGATTTGTTCTTTTGCATTATTCATTTTGGTTTTTACTGCCCTTAGTTCAATTTGTATCTCTGCAAATGAATGTTCTAGTTTTTCTTGGCTCCTCCTTATATTTTCTAGTTCCTTTCTGAGGGTATCTGCATGACTGTTCATGTCTTCTCTTAATTCCTTCAGTATTTTCACTATTTCTCTTTTGAACTCCAGGTCTGTCAGACTGCAGAGATCTGTTTCATTGTTGACTGTTTTAGGTGAGTTCTCCTATTGGCTTGACTAGGGGTGGTTTCTCAGCTTCTTCATCTTGCTTGTTGTTTTCTTTTTCCTGAGGGAGTTGTACTCTACGTGACTGGGCTGTGTTTGCCTTGTCACTGCCGTGGAATGTTTCTTGAGGGCTGGCATTGTTGGTCAGTCTTTTTTGAGGCAGTGTGGCTTTTCTGGAGTGTTGATGGGGCTAACAGTGTTTCTTTGAAGCAAAGGAGGACTTCCTGAGGGCAGACAGGACTGGGAGGTCCACACCATGATGGTAGCAGATTTCACTCGGTCAGGCAGCTTGCTCTGGTGTTTTTAGGCTGTGGGGTTCTTGCAGGGGGTTGGCAGTGTTGGGCAGCTGTTCCTCAGAGTGTAGCACCCCCTGAGGGCTGTAGCAGCTATCTGGGTCAATGAGAACCTAAGAGGCTCTTCCCTAGTGCAGCCCAACTCAGAAGGACAGCCTGAGAATGTAGGCAGATCTTTTCACAGTCTGGCCAAGCTTTTCTTGGCTGCAGGAGGTCCTGTAGAGAGCTGGCAGTCCTTTGCAGTTGTTCTGCAAGAGTGCAACTCCCCATGAGGGCTGGAGCAGCTAGCTGGGCTGTTGAAATCCTAAGAGACTCTTCCCCAGGGCATCCCAACTTGGAAGGACTGTCCGAGAATTAGGCAGATCTTTTCACGGACTGGCCAGGCTTGCTGTAGCTTTTCTGGGCTGCAGGGGGTCCTGCCTGGCGCTGGCAGTCCTATGCAGCTGATCTGCAAGAGCTCGGCACTCCCTGAGGGCTTGGCCAGCTAGCTGTGCCACTGCAAAGCCAGGAGGCACCTCCCCAGGGCAGCCCGACTCAGAAAGACTGTCCGAGAATTAGGCAGATCTTTTCACGGCCCGGCCAGGCTTGTTGTAGCTTTTCTGGGCTTCAGGGGGTCCTGCCTGGAGCTGGCAGTCCTATGCAGCTGATCCACGAGAGCTCGGCACCCCCTGAGGGCTTTGGAGGCTAGCTGGGCCACTGCCAACCCAAGAGGCTCTTCCTCAGGGCAGGCTGACTCGAAAAGACTGTCTGAGATTAGGCAGATCTTTTCACAGCCTGGCTAGGCTTGTTCTAGCTTTTCTGGGCTGCAGGCCTTTTCTCGGGGGCTGGTGGTATTTGGTGCTGCTCTGCGGGGGTGTAGCCCCTCCAAAGGGCAAGCAGGCCTGTGCAGGGACAGCCCCTGCAGTGGTAGGCTTCAGGCAATTGTTGAGGCCAGCCCTCCTGGATGGCAGGCAGCCCCAGGTCCGACGAGTGGGTAGGGGGTGGCAGGGGTGGGGGGAGGGGATACACTGGGAAGCACAGCTTTCTGCTAGCTAGTGGGCCAGTAAGCTTGCTGTGGCATGGGGAGTATTCTATGGGGACCCACCCCTTCTTCTCTCCCCTCCCCAGCACAGACACAGACCAGGCTCTTCTCCCAGGTTCCCTCTGATGTGGCTTTCCACTTCCCCGCCCCTAGAGTATTGCTCCCTTCCTCTGTGACAGCTTTGTTTTCTAGTCTCCCAGGCAGTCTCTGCCCCATCAAACTTGACAGACCAGTTTCTAGACCTCCCAAGCAGTCTCTGCTCCGCCCTGCCCCCCCAGCCCTTTCCCAGGGACTAACCTCAGGAGCAGAGGTCTTGGTGCCCAGCCCCCACCCAGGCATCTCAATTTTTGGTGACTGTGCCTGTAGTTCAGATGGTCCGTTCGGTTCTCAATCTGCTTTTCAGAACTCCAACTTACTGCTACACTCTTCTCTGCATCTGGAGATTCCTCCAGTTCATTTGATCTTTCCCCCAAGTAGGTGACTTTCCAGGTTGCAGGATCCCTTTCTCCTCCTCAGTTCCCTTTCAGGAGCACCTGTCCAGCTCGGATTCACCTTCTCTCACTCTCTTCTTTTCTCTTGTTTTACCTAGTAATGTCACAAACTTATTGCTGTTATTGGAGTTTTAGGTTCTTCTGCCAGCAATTGGTTGCTGTTCTGTGTGAGTCATTTATCCTGTAGATGTGCTTTTTTTTGTTGTGTTTGTGGGAGACGGCGAGCATGTCCCCCTACTCTTCCGCCATCTTGTCTCCTCGTATATCTAAATTTCAACAGGAAAACTTCTATCTATAGCATAGAAAAAGATTAACAGAAAAAATGCAAATACTATCTAGCAGCTATATAATTGATTTGGTTGGAGTTTAAAATGATATACAAAGATGAGAAACGACAGAGAAATGAATCAAGGATTAGGTGTTTGGATTTGGTATAGGAAGATAATAGGGAGATATTAGAGATGACAGAAGTCATGATAATTGCATTTAAAGAAGACTAGTTTGGTAACGTCTTATATGGTCAGAGATACCAAACAATCAGCTGAATAATTCAAGCATTAAAGGGGTAAGAGACTAATCTATAGAAATGGGTAGGAGGTGGTAACTACCCCCATCAAATCTTTTTTTTTTGGTTTTGTTTTAAATTTCATTTAATGAATTACTGTGTTTTACTTAACCAATTCCCAACTGATGTGCATTTAAATTTTGTCAATATTTTTACGTGGTTAATGAAAAACATCTTTGTAAATGAATTTTTATAAAAATATCTAAATGTGTGTTCCTAGAATTTTATTATTATTATTAGTTATTTCCCAATTTTTTTTCTACTGTACCTCATGGTGACCCAGTTACACATACATGTACACATTCTATTTTCACACATTATCATGCTCCATCATAAGTGGCTAGACATAGTTCCCAGTGCTACAAAGCAGGATCTCATTGCTAATCCATTCCAAAGGCAATCGTTCATATCTATTAACCCCAAGCACCCCAACCAGCCCACCCCCTCCCCTCCCCCTGGCAACCACAAGTCTATTCTCCATGTCCATGATTTGCTTTTCTGCGGAAAGGTTCATTTGTGCTTTATATTAGATTCCAGTTATAAGTGATATCATATGGTATTTGTCTTTGTCTTTCTGACTTACTTCACTTGGCATGAGAGTCTCTAGTTCCATCCAAGTTACTTCAAATGGCATTATTTCATTCTTTTTTATGGCTGAGTAGTATTCCATCGTGTATATGTACCACAACTTCCTAATCCAATCGTCTGTCAATGGACATTTGGGTTGTTTGTATGTCTTGCCTATTGTGAATAGAGCTACAATGAACATGTGGGTGCATGTGTCTTTTTTAAGGAAAGTTTTGTCTGGATATATGCCCAAGAGTAGGGTTGCTGGTTCATATGGTAGTTCTATGTATAGATTTCTAAGGTATCTCCATACTGATCTCCATAGTTACCCCATCAAATCTTAATTGTCCATATAATTTTTTGATAAATTTAGTATATCAGTGCCTTATGAAGTCAATAAGAGATATTGCCACCTCTTTAAGCAAGGCTATAGGATGTAGAAATGCATGTTATATGGGGTTAGAGGAAATGTCAATTTTAAAGAAGGATCTCTATTAAAAAGAAATCTCCTTATTCCTTTCTATGCACCGTGCACTATGAATCACAATCAAGTGGTATCAACATGTAAATCAGATGGACACACCATGAACAGAAAGGAAAGGAGACCCTACTCCAGTATGATCTTATATTAATTAATTACATCTGCAACGACCCTGTTTCCAAATAAGTTTATATACTGAGATATAGGAGTTAAGACTTTGGGAGAACATGATTCAATCTATAACAAAGCCCTTGCAACATATCTTCATATAGTAATGTTCAAAGGGTGAAAGAATAAATGCTTCCTTCTTATTTTATTTTTGAAGTGTATACTTTTCCATGTGCTCCCATGTCACACACGAAAGACTTCCTCAAGCATCTCATTGACAAGAAAAGAATCATCTGCCTTTATTTAAACCAATGACAGCAAGGGAAATAAAACTGCTATGACTGACTTAGACTAGAGATTGGCAAACTTTGGTTTTTAAGAATCAGGTGATATTTTAGGCTTTGTATGAAGTACGGTTTCTATTGCATCTACTCATTGTGGCCCCAAAGCATTCATAGATACTAATGGATGGGTATGGCTTTATCCCAATGAAACTTTTTAACTTTTTTACAAAAATAGTCAGAGTTTACCCAAGTGCCATAGTTTGCCAGCCCCTGACTTAGACTAATATAAATAAAATTATATATACAGCATATCTATCTAGGTTAGTGACTGACCTATACTCCCAGACTTCTGGCCAAGTTAAACTTGAACCATTTTCCCCCTTTTTTTTAACAAAGGAAGAAGATTGATATTTGTTGGAAGGTGACATATGGTCAACATAAGTATAGCACTCAGCCTTTCTAATCTTGAGTCATTTATGGCACAGCATGTCAGGACTGCTCACTTGGAAATGGTGCCTTGAAAGACAGGTTTGGAGGGTAAGGGCACAACATGAGAATCAGGATGCCTGTGTTCAAATCTTTGCTTTGCAGCTAGTCAGTTGAATGACCTTAAGAAGTTAACTAGCATTTCTGTGTCTCATATTCGCATAAGTGAAATGATGGTGATGATAATAGCACATCCCTTTTATCTAATATATTATAGGGTTGTACTGTGGATTCAGTAATAAACTAGTAATGAACCACTCATTTACTTGAGACTTTTGTAAGTTGTATTTGGAATATGAGACCTATTTCTACATTGTGGAGGAATTAGAATTTGAGGTAAAAGCTTAATGCAAATTTGCTATTCACAATAGTATTCTTCTTTCTTACCATTCTTTAACATTCCCTTCATGACTAATGAATTAATTCATACAATGACATACAAAGATGAGCTATAGTACAAGAAGTGATTAAGACCACAGAATTTAATTAATGATATTTATGGCCACAGCTGGAGAAAAACGAGCCATAGAACAATAGGTTCAGCCTATGGATTTGGATTCTATTGGCCTCTACAATCAATACAGATCACTCCAGAGTGGAAAGAACAGTAGCGATCCATATTGATGATGATATCTGGCTGAGGCAACCCATAAGGTTTGTGCCTGTGCTGCTCTGGTTGCTTGTATATAGATGGATTTTAGCTGATGCTTATGTCTTATCCCATCAGCACTGCTTGCCCCATCCTTACTGGGTTCACAGAACTACTGTTTCTACAGGGGAAGAGGAGCCCTTAGAAAGGTAAACTTGTCTTTTACGTCTTTTCTTCTTTCTAGGACTTCTGTTAATGATTCCTTTCTACAGAAGACTAATTTAACTACTAATCATTTCTCTTTCTCAGGATGCCATTAAAATCTGCTAGGGATGATGTTATTAAATAAACATTTAGAATGAATAAGCAATGAGGTCCTACTATATAGCATAGGAAACTATATCCAAGCTCTTGTGATAGAACATGATGGAAGATATGAGAAAAAGAATGTATATGTATATGTATGATTATGTTGTACAGCAGAATTTGATACTACATTGTGAATTAACTATAATTAAAAAAAATTTAAAAATCTTATTTCTAGAGTACCCATTGTGGCTCAATGTGTAGGAACCTGACATAGTGTCCATGAGGATGTGGGTTTGATCCCTGGCCTCTCACTCAGTGGGTCAAGGATCTGGCATTGCTGCAAGCTGTGGCAGATGTGGCTCAGATCTGATGTTGCCATGGCTGTGACTTAGGCTCTGATTAGACCCCTAGCTAGGAATTCCCATATGCTGCCATGGTCTGTTAAAAGAAAAAAATCTTATTTCAGCTAAACCTAGGCTGGCCTTATTCCCATTTACACGTTTTACATCTAAATCAATATGAGACTGCTAATTATCTTTACCTTCCATTACTCTCTCAAAGGTGTTCCAATTTGGACAGTGGTCATCTATACATACATTACTAACTGCCCCTTCCAACCCCCTGATACTGGGGGGGGGGGAGGTTGGAAGCAAATCCCAGATTTCCTATCATCTCATCTTGAAATATTTTTTGTATAAATATCTTTCTTAAGAAGAATTCTTAGCTTGCCAAATGTCCATTTTCTCCAAAGTCATATTACAAATTCTAATCAATAATAAAATATTTAAAGGGCAAAACGCTAGATCCATGCTAGATAGTCTCTTCTTCTTCATTCTCCTTTTTTTGTACTGTGTTTTTATGCTCCAGATGGACCGTTTTGACTAAATTGACTGATCACTGTCAACCTGCACAACCCATTATTTGACTTCAGGGACTTAGTTAATGGTTTGGCCAAACTCACTGGTAGCTTTGGCACCTGCAGTTGTACTTCAGTTGCTAAATATATGATATATGGGATGTTGCTTAGGGCTATGGTAAGGCAAAAATTAGGTCTAACAGATATTCCTTCTGTATGACTTACTAATTGTGAAATTAAATATGTAGGAAAAAGTCCTTCAACTTTGAACATTTCAAAAACCTTTAGTGATTGTCATTTTTTTCTACCACTGAATAAAATATTTATGGAAAAAACCTGTATGGATCTGAAAAGTAATTGAAACACTAGAGGTTTATGTCAGCTACATCAAGGCTTTCATATAATGTGCTATCTTAGAGTTGGGAAAGGGATTTGCTTATTTTTGGCACAGTATTTTGTGTTAGATATTGATTTAAATAGCCCAATTGCTATCTTTTTCTTATGTTTTAAAATGACTATTACAGTAGTGAAACTAGAACAGAAGAACTAACATCATTAACTCCTAGTTAATAATTACTTTTAGGAAAAGCAGATGGTACCTTTCTTCCTCTATCACATTATACTACAACACTTTCTCTGCTCTTGGAATGTGCTTCCCAAGAATTCCAGTTTGAGTCACTGCAAAACTACAATCACATGGGAATATTTCGTTTAGTACAAACCAATAGTTTTCAAGTAAACTTCCAACTGAGACATTTTGAACAAGTTGTATGTCACTTTTGTGTGTGTTAACAAAAGTTTCAAGACCTTTTGACAAATTCTGAAGATTTCAGTTCATTTGAAAAGGACAAAATGAAGACAACCAGTCATGTGCATGTATGTTGTGATATACTTATGTATTGCTATATGGAGAAACTTTGTCTTTAGATTTTGCTATAATCCAGTATACAAAAAAAAAAAAAAAGTCATTTATTCCTGATGAATGCATTGCATCAAGAGAACAGTGGTCAATATAAAGTTTTCTCTATGAAAACCCAGGATTCCTATTCATCACCTCTGTCACTAAAACATAACATTCAATTTAAGCACAAGCATCAGTGATCTTAGAATTGAAGGTGCTGGGATTGGTACCCAGTCTTGATCCATTTCCTGATTACTTTCTCTAGTTTTCTTCCTCCGTTTCTTTTATCGTTCTTGGTTTCTCTTGAGGTCTCATTGCCTTTGGGATATAACAGCTATAAAAGTCTGTGTTAGAAGTTACAACGCAATTCACTTTGCTTGGCCCTGTGTTTATGACATGATTGGTATCTGTGAGCAGGTGGGGAATTGGAAAAATGTTCCATCTGACTCTGAATGTGGCATAGTCTGATTACAGCACAGACGATGAGGCAGATTTCTTTCCTCTGATCCTAGGAACATCCTATTGCTCTTGTTCTGACACCAGGAATAGTTCTGTCTTTTTAACCTTTTCCAAAGATCAGATTATTCTGGGTTCTGGGCCTTGATGATAACTCCAGTGTGTTATCAGTTGTCAAGGAGTGCTCTCTACAACCTTAATACATCCTGACAATCACTATCCTGAATGACTCTCTGCCCTAAACTCTAAGAAATGCCCCATCCTTGGCAAATATTGCAAAAATTTGCAAGTACATATGCAACTAATGAAAAGAGGTTAAGCCCAAAGCTTTTAGCTTAATTGTGCATGCAGTAAAGGTAGAAGAGTCAGAATACTTCATCTTCCTACTGCAGTAACTCGCCATTTTCTTACAGTTAAGCCTCAAACCTTTCTAGGCTGGCATGCATAAATAAAAAGATAAGGAAATTGAACTTGTGTCCTGAAAATGGAACTCTAAATACATAGAAAAGAACCTTCTTTAAGAGTGGGTAGAAATCTGTTCATCTTCCCTGAGCCTAAAGAACGAGGCAAAGGTCTACTAGCTATAAAAAGATGGAGATAAGAACAGCTGGAAAAAGCTTAAATAGCACTTTTTTTCTCATTTACATCCTCTTCATGGTTCTGATTTCCCTCTAAGGAACCATTTCAGAAAGCAAATGAAGAAATGTACCTGGGAATTCATAATATGCTGAAAGAACTACAGAGTGAAGATATTTTGAAAGGGAGGACAAATCTTTGTAGGTACCACGTTGCTTTTTAATGGTCACTCTCCCTTAACTGATATTCTACAGTTAGGCCTAATGTAAATTTTGGAAGGGATGTTTTAAAATATCTGAACATTTGTTTTGGCAACGTCAGAGTGTCTTTTGGATGGGAAATACCATTGTTAGTTTCAGAGAATTGAACAGAGTTTTACATGCAAAATGACTTTCTGGAGAAACAAGCATTTCATTAGGCAGCTGCCTGGAAATGTTAAGAGATGCTAATTGCTTGGCAGACTTATAAGAGCAGGGAGCACAGAGGGACACTCTTGTTACCCCAATTCATGGAAAGCAAAAAGTGATACAAACTGAATCTAAGAAATGTATTTTTGTTTGTAATACTACTTTCTTGTAAGTTTAAATGTTTTATATATTTTAAATATATGTATTAAATAATACAGCAGATAAAATTCAATACCAAGTAAAACAATACTTTAAAGTTATGAAGAGTCTCAAACACAGTAATTGTGCTTGAAGAACTAGGTGTTTCTCCCAAGAGGCTATGATTCTTACAATGAAAAAAATCCTCAAATATCATTAACCAAATACTGGACAAATAATATCATACTTGGAGGTAGAGTTAATTAATAATCACTATGAGTCCTATGAAACCAGTAAAATAAGCATCTGTCTAGCTAGTATGGCTAGAGAACTGCTAGCAAGTCTTTAATGAAAACAAATAAAAGCTTCATTTATTGAATATTTCTGCATTAAGCATCCAAGTGTTTAACGAAGACATTGCACCCTCCCACCCCCTCTGCTGAAGAAATAAAGCTTAGCTTCCAAATATGTCTTCTAATTATTAAGTAAATAAGTTTTTGATTTTTCAGAGTATTATGATAAGTTCAAGTTATTTAGGTCTTAAAAAGAAACATGGCGTCTTCAATAGTTGTTATGCCTTATATAGAAACCAAAGCATGTTTATTGAGTGCTAGCTGGCATCAGGCACTCTTTTAGTGTTTAACATATATTACCTAACTCAATCCTTAAAACAATCATATCTAATAGGTGCCATTATTACCATTATCTCCTTTTACAAAAAGAAAATAGGCTTAGAACTCATGTAACTTACCCAGAGCTGTAGAATCAAGAAGTAGAACAAGAATTGAACCCAGCTTAGTCTGGATTCAGCCCCTACATCATCAACACTATACCAGAGGTTTTCATACTTTAGTTTACACCAGAATCACTGGAAACTTGTTAAAATACAGAGTGCTGGACTGTAGTCCCAAAGTTCTTGATTCAGTTGGTATGAAAAAAAGCCACAAGTTTTTCATTTTAACAAGTTCCCAGGTTAAGGCCAATTTTCCTGGTCAGGGGTCTACACTTGGAAAACCTGTATGCTGTCCCATAGTAGTATTTAATTTACTGAGAATTATGATCTCTTCCACTGGACAGATTGTTTTCTCTTTGAGATCAGAGAATGTGTGTTGTATTTGTTTTTCAGTTTTCTCCAGCTGATGTTTAGAAGTAGCAAGTAAGTACTCAATATGTTTGTTCAAAGTATGAATGAATGAATGAATGAATGAATCTCCAAAACCCTCTTATAAAGTATGAAAGACCCTAGGAGTGATCTTTAATTAAGTTTTCATCTTACAAATAATTGGATATGAATTCATTTATTAGGAATTAACAAGTTAACCTCCTAAAAAGTCCTGGAGGGATTTATGGCAGGATTCTCTGATGCAAATTATGAAATATGGTTGGGAACAAGCCAAGTGGCAATGCTTGAGGACAGTCCTGGGTGTCATACTGCATTGTAGGGCCCAGGAACAGAAATGTGAGTCTCGGGTGGGTGAGGGGACCCAAAAGCTGGGAAGTGACACTGAAAAGAGATAAGAATGTTCCTTTGGTCAGGAAAAAAAAAAAAGAACTGCTAGGAAAATAAGATGTTTTTGGATGGCTGGAAAGACTGCAGAATGTGGTATAAATAGCCAAGTCTTTAGAAGCAGGCAGATATGGCTTCAAAAGCCTGGTTCTATTACTTACTAGCTGTATGCCAATGAGTAAAATATAATTTGACCTTTACTTTTTCATCATTAAAATCACTTGACTCAGGAGTTCCCACTGTGGTGCAGTGGGTAAAGGATCTGGGGTTTCCTCCGTGGTGGCACAGTTTCAATCTCCTGCCTGGCACAGTGGGTTAAAAATCCTTTGTTGCCACAGCTGTGATGTAGGTCACAACTGTGGCTCAGATTCAATCCCTGCCCTGGAAACTTCCAATAAACTGTGGTGTGGCATAAAAAGAATCACTTGATTCATAACATTAATATGAAGTTAAAGCAACCTAACATATATAAATCGTATTGGTACTCACCAAAATTCATTTTCTTCTGTCCTTAACACTTCTGATTCATGCTACAAATTAAAACACCACACATTCCACTTTGGGGGAAGTTCATAATAAAAGAATGAATATGTACATTTCTCTCTACTTATGACATAGAATAGACTCAGACTTGGGCTATTTCTGAAATTTGCTTATATTGTTGTAGTGACTTTTATGTGTGTCTAAGCTGAAAGGTCCAAGATTGACCTCTTTAATTGTTAGATTTTTTTGTTATTCTCTTGGACTAGCTATCAAGAGTAATTTATTTTGTCTATGCCTGGTTATCAAGATCAATAATACGTAAAATATCAGTGCTGTAACCTTTGTCCTTTTTGTGTATCCTCATATTACTCTTAGAAAAGCTTTATTTTCCTTACCTTTAAAATAGAGATGCTAAAGCTTAAATGTGAAATGAAATTAGTTAGGGGAAAAAGTCATTTGCTGTTAGAGTTTAGCTTTTTTAATGCCCACTTCAGTGCTTCCAGTTAGGTGTTGCTGCTTCATTGAATTACAAACAATAGAACTGACATTTCCCATGTATTTTATATTAATCACACTAAAAGTTTTGTTATTATAATACTATAAGAAGGTTTTCAGATTAGAAATCATCTACTCATCATATGCTTTAAGAAGACCATTTGATGCAACCCTAATTTAAAACTGTTTCTTTTTTTTAAAACATTTCATTTAGCACTTCCGCTCCCCTTGTCCCTTGGTAGTTAGGTTTTGGCAGGTTTTGAGGAGGTTTCTAGATGCTCATATAGGTCTGTGATCATACTTATTCTACTTGGATAAGTATACATGTTATGATTGTTCTTGTGTGATTTTATGTTTTTTGAAACAATTTTTCAAGCACATTTCTAAGATTTAGTGCATTTTAAACCAAGATCTTTTGCTTTTGAAGGAGATCAGAATGTGCCACCCCAAAATATGCCATTTTGGCATATTAATAATTTTGAAATAAAGTTACTTAAGAAGCAGCCAGTGCAAGAAGGACACTTTGACTGTCCTTTGTCCCTGGGAAAGCAGGAGATAAATCTCCCATGTGAAAGGTACCCTCCCTGTACCAAGAGGGTTGAAGGCATCCTTATCACCAGAGAGAGGAAATTCAGGGCTGAGAAGGCTGTATAAACAAGCCTTGCTACTTCTTCACTAATTTACTACCCTGAGCTCAAATTTCTTTGTCTTGTCAACTCTTCACATATTTATTGTTTTGTTATCTAATAGGTATAAAAGCTGCCTGCTTTGGTTACTTATTTGAGTCGTAGTTTTTTTAATAAGCTCCTACAGTTATAAACATTTCTTTTTCCTGTTAATCTGTCTTATGTCAATGTAACTGTTACACCAGTGAAATTCTACCCAGTTTTACAGATAATGCCCCAATGTCTTCTATGGATACAATGTCTTCTATGGATGCAATGTCTCACTTTTCTTGAAAACATTTGCCCCCCCCCCCCACCCATGGACTCTTACAGAGAGTGGTGCTGACAGGTGTTTTAAGAACACTGGAAATCATTGCTGCCACAGGTGTGGTTGCACATCCTTGTAGTGACAGATTTGTTAGGAATTCATATACACATACTTTTTCATTTAAAATGATTAAAATAAACTCTGCGAGGCTTTATATTTTTAATGGTGCTTTCTTCAAAGCTCTGCAGCCTTATAAAATATCTTTTATAATAAGACCCATTTTTTTTCCATGTCAACATATAGGCTTGTAAATATGCTAAGTTACTTGATAATAGGCAATGAAAAATTTCATCTTTAAGTTATTAGCTATGCATTAGCTTCGGTTAAGAACAATGGATTATTTATTGAATATCAATAAAATAATTGTATCTTTCTGAAGCAAGAGCTTAATGACTGACAAAAAGAGTTGAAATAGATACTCTTTTGTCCTCAGTGACTGCCGGTCTCTACCACAGCTTCTGAAACTTCATTCAGTTCTAATAGCTCTGAGGCCTATGGCATGATTCCATTTGGAACACAGCTTCCCTACAAAGCATTGTGAGGAACTCGGTGGTATCTGAAGTTGAAACTAATTAATTGATTGGGCCAGTCATTTAATAGGTATTGAGTACCTACAATGGCCTAAGCATGGTTGAAGGCTGGTAATAAAGCAGTGAATGAAACAAATCACCACCCTCATGGAGCTCATATTCCAATGAAGGGAGAGAGACAATACAGAAAAAAAACAGGATATAATTTCAAGTAGTAATACACATTGTGAAGCAAAGTAAAGTGGGATAAGGGAATAAGGAGTAATGGGAAGAGGATCCAGTTTAGATGAAAAGAGTGTATAGTTTTAGAATATGTGATAAATAATATTCTTAAGATATCCTTGGTAATACCAATATAAATAGTAGACACAAAAATTATTTGTTGAGGAGTTCCTGTTGTGCCTTAGCAGATTAATATCCTGACTTATATCCACGAGGATGTGTGTTCAATCCCCGCCCTCACTCAGTGGGTTAAGGATCCAGCACTACTGCAAGCTGTGGCATAGGTCACAGATGACTAGGATCCTGAGTTGCTGTGGCTGTGGCATAGGCTGGAAGCTGCAGCTTGGATTTGATCCCTAGCCTGGGAACTTCCATTTGCCGCAGATGCAGCCCTAAAAAACCCCAATATTTGTTGAATAAATGAAACACTATTTTTTCTACAATCTCCAATAATTATTATTCTAATAGGCCTGCTATAAATTTCGGCACAATGGGATCAGTGATATCTTTGGAACCCTGGGACACAGGTACAATACCTGGCCCAACACGGTGGGTTAAGGTTCTGGTGTTGCTGCAGCTGCAGCTGCAGCTCAGTTCTGATCCCTGGCCCAGAAACTGCATATGCTGCAGGGCAGCCAAAAAAGAAAATAGAAAGTATACATTAAGCATCTATATACATACATAGGGATAATAATGTGCCCTAAGTAATATTTTTTAGTTAAAAAAATGAAAAAAATTATTGAAGTATATTTGATTTACCATGTATTAGTTTCAGGTGTACAGCAAAGTGATTCTGTTACATATATATATGTATCCATTCTTTTTCAGATTCTTTTTCCATATGGGTTATTACAGAATATTGAGTAGAGTTCCCTGTGCTATACAGTATGTCCTTGTTGGTTATCTGTTTTATATATAGTGGTGTGTATATGTTAATCCCAAACTCCTAACTTATCCCCACCCCCACATTTCCTCTTTGGTAACCAGAAATTTGTCTTTGAAATCTGTGAGTCTGTTTCCAGTTTGTAAATAGATTCATTTGTATCATTTCAATTAGATTCCACATTTAAGTGATATGATATTTGTATTTCTATTTCTGACTTAGTATGATAATCTCTAGGTCCACTCATGTTGCTGCAAATGGCATGGTTTTGTTCTTTTTTATGGTTGAGTAATATTTCATTGTATATATGTACCACATCTTTATTCATTCCTCTGCTGATGGACATTTAGGTTGCTTCCATGTCTTGGCTATTGTAAATAGAGCAGCAATGAATATCGGGGTGCATGTATCCCTTTGAATAATTGTTTTGTCTGGGTATATGCCCAGGAGTGAGATTGCTGGATCATATGGTAGTTCTATATTTAGTTTTCTGAGGAAACTCTACACTGTTCTCTCTAGTACTTCCACTAACAGTGTAGGAGGGTTCCCTTTACTCTACACCATCTCTAACATTTTTGTTTGTAGATTTTTTGATGATGGACATTTTGACTGGTGTGAGGTTATTACTCATTGCAGTTTTGATTTGCATTTCTCTAATAATTAGACCTAAGTAATATCAGTAGTCCTTGTACAGCAAGCGCTTGAGTTCCATGACATCTGACATCAGTGTAAGTGATCATAAGGAGGAAAGAATTACAGAAAGAGTATTCCTTAAATTAATAAATCAAAGCATTTTCTATTGTGTTGGGTAACAATGAGTTAGGTAAGGAATGAGTAGGTCTTACAAAGTTCGTTTTTTATTGCTTAAAGTATTTTTGAAAAAAACATGTCCTAAGTCACTTTAGTATATAAACTAGGAATATACAAAGAGCCAGAAGACTACTGTAACTTTCTACCACATGGTCTCTACAAAGATAATGGGCTGCTATTTATAAAGTATTTGATTCTTTGAAAATCTTTGTCTTCCAACTAGAATCCCCATTATATGCTACAGGAAATGTTCTCAAAGGCATTCCATGGCCTGAGTTCCTCTTCAGAAATATAAATATTGAATTGGAAATGCCTCATAACTTAATATTTTACCCCTCATAGGTGAGTTGGTTTTATTTTTTTTTTAAATTTGAGGATTAAACCCTCAAAGGAAAGGCAGGAAGCTTCTTGACAGGGCTGTTTATGGGATTCAAGGTATCAGGCAGATTAGGAGATCTTTTGAGGAGATTCTTAACATGTTACTAGTCATTTCACTTAAGAGTAGTGCTGAGGTATTCTGATTACATGAACAAGCAGAAAAATTCACCTTTTTACTAACTTTATTCAAGGTCAAATTTGTTTTTAAACTTCCCTCTATGTATCTATTATGCACTCACTACTCACAGTGAAATCTTTATACCTCACTTATAAAACAAATTAAAAAACAGGAGTCAGGGGAGGGAGAGAGTGAGGGGTGAGGAGAATACAACAGAGATATCACAAAAACCTGAGTCTTGTTCAGTATTCACTTATTTTACATTTAGTGTGTATTAAGTTTTTAGCATTTCACTATTTTCTCCTCTTTTGTAAGCTTCACTCCAGTAGTAACTCAGAGTACTACAGCTTATAAAAAGGGACTTTTATCCATAAAAGAGCTTTTCTATTGAATGAATCAGAAGATAAAACCAAGGCACTTTAAAATATATCTCTATCATTTTTTTTCTCAGCTTGTTGCTGTAGACCTTGAGTTTAAACTAGTTTAGAATCAATCAACTCAACTCAGAAATAGAATGAAAAACTTCTCAGAAGAAAGTGAGAACAGAGGAACATATATATGTACATATATATATATATATTCTAAATCACCGATTATCCCTTGTATCTCAGAATTTATCAATGTTTCACACAAGATCAGAGCATGTGACAAAGCACTTGTAGGGCAGATACACGGGTCAAGCTGCCAACACTGTCACATAAATTGCAAGGTGGGTTGAGAGTCATTAGATAAGATAGTAGAACAAGGGGAAAAAAAAGTGGTTATTTCATAAAGATCAAATCTACTTTTCATTAGTTCTTATCTAGACTATAACTGTAGTTGAAAACAAATCTGGGTTGGCCTAGAGAAGCAGTCAATTTACAGCTTCAGAATACTATTAAATAAGATTGAAGCTCTTTGAGGTAGAAAGGAGGCTTTCTGCTTTCTTTTGGAACACCTATAGAATTATATTCATGCAAGTGGCTTGTGAATTTTTAGGAATGAATTATTTTATTTTTGAAAATTCATTTAATCAGAAATTATAAGACTACGGATTCTCAAGCTTAATGTTTTTATTTATTTGGTTTTGGCTTGAAAGGCATGCAGAAGTTTCTGTGCCAGGGATTGAATTTATACTACGGCAGCACCCCAAGCCACTTCAGTGATAATGCCAGATACTTAACCCACTGAGCTACACAGGAACTCCTCAAGTTTAGTGTTTTTAATACAGATCTTCCTTGACTTAATGATGAGGTTATATCCTGATAAACTCATTATAAATTAAAAATGTCATAAGTTGAAAATGCCTCTAATGTGCCTAACCTACTGAACATCATAGCTTAGCTTCATCTACCTTAAATGTGCTCGGAACACTTATAATGACCTACAGTTGGGCAACAGTATCTAACACAAAGCCTATTTTATAATAAAGTATAGAATATCTCATGTAATGTATTGAATAATGTACTACAAGTAAAAAAAGAATGGTTGTCTAGGTACAGAACAGCTGTAAGTGTATCTGTTGTTTGTCTTGGTGGTCATATGGCTGACTGGGAGATGGGGCTCAGTTGCTATTGTCCAGCATCTTGAGAGAGTATCTTACTGCATATTACTGGCTGGGAAAAGATCAAATTTTCATCAAGTCAAAAATCACATGTAAAACCATCCTAAGTCAAGGACATCTGTATTTAGTATTATATCTAATAGAGATGTAGTGACAACCTGGAAACATGTTGGTTATGCCCAAGAGGAGTAAATGCATCTTCTAACTTAGAATATGAATATGAAATAAAGGAATTAAGAAAGGATTCCCAGGAGACCAAGCCTAACTATGTACTGTGTAGATGGACAGGTAAAGGCCTTGGGGTAAAGGATTAACAATGCCTGTGTTCCTGCTGTGTCGGGATCATCAGTTAACAAGCAGTCTATCATGCCTAAGCAATCACAATGACAAAAGGAGAGCCTTGGCTTTGTAGAAAAGGAAATTGATGGGAGACATATATTACTATCAACTCAGGTAGAACAGAACTCCTTTTCTCCCAGTTTCTCTTTCCTGACTAGCCATCCTTAATTTTTTTTTTTCTCTTTCGTAAACCTCATTTTTACAGGTGTTCTGAAAATATTGGTTATTGATTTTACAGTTATCATGAAATTGATAAATGCTCAAAGTCTTTGCCATTTGCCTTTTAAAATAACATTGTGAAAAGAAGAAAAGCTATTAAAAGAAAGCAGTGATGCCCATGAATGTTGGTTTCTAATATATTTATACCATACTAGTATATCTAATCTGCTATTGAAGGTCCTTAACGCATTCATTAGTTCATCCATTCATAAACTTAAATTGAGAACTTTTGTGTGCCAGGCACTGTGCATGAGGCCAGTGATTAAAAAGATGAATAATACCTGTTCTCAAGGAGTTTTCTATTCTCTGGGGACACTAGTTAAAGACCAAGTGATGATGAAACTTGGTTAAAAATGTTATGCTACAGGTTTGCACATACTATTATGGTTGGGGGGCAGAGAAGGGTGAGGTATATCCTAAGGCAAAAGCTGCATCTAACTTGAATCTTGCATTCCTACTGGAATAAGCTTGGTAGAGGAGAGTGTACCAAGCTGATCACACAGTGGCTCTAAGTCACAGTACACAGACAATGGGCAAGCCCATCTAGTGTTGTGCCTGGGAGGCCCTTTGTAAATAGTAGTTGGAGGAGGAAATCTACATACATAGACTAGAAATGTTACAAAGACATATTATTTTTATAGGGCTGAGATAATAACTTCTTAGGGGGACTATTCAATTATTTCTGCTTTTAGTGTAACAAAGATTCTCTCATTATCCAAACTCTATTCAGGCCCCTCTAAGCTCTTTTTCATCTGGGCCTGACTTTTGGACTTCTGTGCTTGTCTCTGCCTTGTCCATTTTAGGAAGAAACCTGCTAATCCCCTTTAACAGAATCCTCCACCCTCTGTATCTGATCAGCCTCTATATATCTAATCAAGTCCATTATCCTACACCATTTCCCAGGTAATATCACTCTGGCTTGCCTTTAGTAAACCCCTTGTTAGGTTGGTTTAACCAGTATCCCCTCACCTCTGATGTTCTTGCTCAGTGCTTTTTCACCTACTGATCTCCATCCTGCTCCTTGGCTGTAAATTCCCATGCTCTACTTGAAGTTGAGTCCAATCTCTTTCCCTCAATGTAAGATTCCATTGTGGGAGGGAGTCCTTGCACCTGCCTCCATGGCCTCCTTTGCTGTTATTGCTGGCGTGCTTTCCTCTTTCGTGTCTTTTCAGGAATAACAGCAATATGGTGCTCTTGCAGCAATGAGGAAGAAAATTACAGAGCTAAAGAGACAGCAGTAATTCTAAAACCATAAGTACTTTAAAAAATGACTAATGATTCATAAGCATATTTTTGAAGCTTCAATAATAGTGAAAAGTAGTTTTGTAATTAATCCATGGAAACTTAGTGGAAGGCAATAAAAACGAATGTTCAATCCACATTATTGTTTGTGTGACATGAATCCTTCAAATCAAAACTAAATATCTTTACTTAAGCAGCCAGTTGAATTTTTTCACACCACATTTTCTGGTAAAACTTACAGGGCTAGGCTAATGTGAATAGTGGATCATTCCTAATATCTACTAAGCATTGCAAAAGTGCTTTCTTTTTTAAACAAAAGTGCTTTCTTAAAGGAAAATCAAACCTCAGTGTGAGTATGGGAGATACTTTACAGAATTTTTTTTTAACCCTTTTCTTATTTTTGTAAGAAGAAGAGGTAAAGTTTATCTTCTGTGTTTTGATTTAGTATTTTGAGATAAGTTGTTTTTCCTGCTTGAACAGAAGTGGTCATGCTTTAATTCCATACACTGTCATAAAAATAATAAAAAATATAGATGAACCAATAATGACTATCCTTCTCCATCCTCACTCGCAACTCTTTCCTTTTCCAACTGAGTCTTAGATATAAATATATAATAAACTTCTGTTTAATAGCCTTGGGAGCTGTGGCCTAGTAGCTTGCTTTGCTTCAGATGGACAGACAGACATCTCTTCTTTAATTATCTAACAAAATGCTTGGTGTTGCTGAGGGAACAATTTGATTGGGCTAGATGGTTGGTTAGGGGGTGGTTTTTAATAAACTCATTTCTCTTTGCTTTAATCCAAGAAGCTTTCAAGAATCAGTGCATTATGTGCACAAGACTCCAGACTACAAGTTTTCTATAAATATTTAATCTAATTCCCATAAAAATTCTGTGAGAAAAGTACATATACTTCATTTGGCAAATGTGGAAATTGAGGTTTATAATTAAGTAGCTTTACAGGAACACAAAGGTAACAAGTGGTAGAACAGAGATTTAAATTCAGATCTAATTTTTTAATTCCAAATCCAATGGCCTATTATGTTATATTAAAGTAAACTGATTTTTATTATTTACATCCTGGTAACATTATTTATGTGTAGAGGAAAACATCATTGAAGACATACCCTAGCAGGTGGATGAATTTTTATCTACACATATAATTCTATGTAAGTCTAAACTACTGCCACAGACAATGACCTCATTGCTGAAATTCTTTTTAATGTGGTTTGATTCTTATACATCTACATTTCTTAACTGGGTTTCAGCAAAAAATGTATTTAGTTGGGTCTGAAAGAAATCTAATACTTTACCTGTGACTTTCAGGGAAAGATGTGTGCACACAGTGTAAAAACCTCCTAAATTAAATTTGCAAAATAAACTCATCATTTCTAGTTGTCTCTGTTGTGCATAAAGCACAAGGAGTGCTATTGCTGTTGCTCTCAGAGGGCTTTTTATGCACTGTGACAGGTTGAAGAACTGCTGTAGGAAAGAATTTGGAACAGCAGAGGCTGGGCATACAAGTCACCTCTTGTCTTGCCTAGTTAGTATCAGTAGAGTTTAAGAAGGTCCGACACCTGTATGTGATTCAGGGAATTAGGATCAAAGAGATTCTTCCATGATCTGACGTTGGTTTGCACTCCCAAGTGTATCTTTCTTTTTCAAATCTATTTTTCATTTTCACCATCTGAATTGAAGCCTTCTGTTTAACTAGAGGCAGTAAAACATGGATGTAGAATCAATGAGTCATAAATTAGCTACTCAAAGATTCATTAAGTGTAAGCTAGATAGGATACCTATTTAGGGCATGGTGTTATTGGAAGTGGTCCATGGTTGTGTTCATAGATTTAGTTGTCTCCACTACTCATGTTATGAGAAATAAACATATCCATTAAGAGAGTTACCCTGGTAATGCTTGCAAAAACACTGCATTTAACACAGAGATGACAATTCTCTTTAAGATACAGAACTTTAGTAAAATGACTACTCTTTGTTACAGGTAGTGTATGGCTGCTTGCCAAATAGTTCTAACTTACTGAATGACGTCTGAGGAGACTAGGGAGAGTTTTGCTTGTACACGAAAGAAATCAAATGACTGAGGTGGAATTCTAGGAAAGGAAAGTCATTAGTAGAAATATTATAAGGCGTATAGAGAATGCTTTGTTTATAAATGCTTTATAATAATTTTTCCTTTGATTCATGCAGGATTTCAGCAGCAGTATCAGTTCTGTGATATTGTTCTCTCACACATTTAGGCTGAATATTTTTGGTTTAATATGTTAAAGAATCTTGCTCACATCAACCTGCCTTTAAGACAGAGACATCAAAATGCTCAGAAAGGTCACACTAAAATTTTTAGACATAACCTCTGAGTTTGAAAGACTAAAACCAATTTTTATTTAAATTTTTTTCATTCATTCACTGAAGGTTTTTGTGCTAGTATTCTTCCCATTTTAGAGATTAATGAAATGAAGCTGATATCATTCTCATTTTATATGTTAATACAATTAATGACTTGATTAAAATGAATACACCAGTTATAAATAGAGATGAGGATTTAGCTTCAAATTAGTTTCATTGGTGGACTTGCTTTATGGTTGTGAGTAGTGAATACCCATTCCTAGTTATATTCATGTGGTTTAGATCATATGGACAATGAAAAATAAGATTTCCTTACTTTAAATTTTAAAGTTACATTACCTAAGTATTATTGAATATATGAAAAATTTGAAAATTACTATAAATAATTCAGAAATAACTCACAGATTTTCAGAAACCCTATAGATGTGGATTTTGAATAATATGTTCAACAAAATGCCATTAAGGTTATATTTCAGCATGCATGTGGAATTTTAAATAGTCCATATCAAGGGTGAATGGGCTAAATTCTGCCTATCACATTTTGTAAATAAAGTTTTAATAGAGCAGAGCCATTCCCATTTACTTATGTATTATTTTTATTTATGTATTGATTTGGTGCTACAATAGCAGAGTTGATTAGTCGTGACAGAGATTGTATGGCCTATAAGCCTAGAATATTTACTAGCTGGGCTTTAAAAAGAAAAGAAGTGCTGACCACTATACTATATGATGCAAGCAGGAAACCTAGTCCTCATTTATTATAATAAAATATATAAGGGTTTACACATATAAATTTATATGAGGTCATGCAAATAACATTTATTGAACTTATATTATGTACCAGACAGAGTGTTTAAATGGCTGTATTATAGAGATTAAAATTTAAGATTAAGTATACTATCAAAATTTTCTCATCTCCCAACTTTTTATTGCTATGTTTAGAGCAACCTAGAAAGTTGCCAACAAGCCAACATAGGAAGTGGAGAAGTATTAACTCACTAGAGATGGATTCAATTCCATTTCATTCCATTTCAATTATACATAGTCGGCTGGCCATTTCATTTGCACATAAGCCAACCTAAGATATTTAAAGTAAGACATATATATTACTCTTCTCAGAATTCATTTATCAACCAACTTATAGCAATCAAAGAGGATTAAGGGAGGGAAATACTCTTACTTATGTGATGTTATGCAATGTTTCAAATCAAGGGAAAAGTAGCTAAAATTCCATGGTTCTAAAATTATGCAGATCCCAAATCATTTTTCAAAGAATTCTCGTGAACATAACACTATGTATTTCATAAGTAGCACACAGAAAATTGCCTCTGAACTGCTAGGAAAATTTAGAAAGTTCAGAGTTCAAAAAGCCAAGAATAACTAGAGATGGGATTAAAATGGCAGAATAGAAGGACTGGAGCTCAGCTTCTCTCATAAAAACAACAAAATTACAACCACATGCTGAACAATGTTCAACCAACTGGACTGGAAACTTTCAAAAAGATATCCTACTATAGAAGACAAAGAGGAGGCCACATCAAGAGGTAGCAGGGGCAATTATGTGATATAAGCAACTCCATACCTGCTGAGTGGGAAGCTTACAGACTAGAAAGTAACTATCACAGAGACTCATCTACAGGAGTGAAAGTTCTGAGCCCCATGTCAAGCCCCCATGCCTTGGGATCTGGCATTGGGAGAAAGAGCCCCCAGAGCATCTGGCATTGAAGGCCAGTGGGGCTTGTGTGTACACAGGAGCTCGAAGGGACTGGGAGGAATGGAGACCCCATTCTTGAAAGTCACACACAGGATTTCATGTGCCCTGTGTCCCAGGGCAGAGGGGAGGCTCCATAGGAATCTGGGCCTGCCTGCAGTTTTTGGAGGATCTCTTGGGAAAACAGGGGGTGACTATGGCTCATTGTGGGGGAAAGACATTGGAGGTAAAGCTCTCAGGAATAACAATCAGTATGTGTTTCTCTGGAGGTGGCCATTTTGGGAAAATCTGGCCCCACCCACCAGTGCTGAGAAGCCCCAGGCCAAACAATATTTTGGGTGAGATCTCAGCCCCACCCGTCAGTAAACAGGCTGCCTAAAGTCCACCCTAGACACACAGCCACCTCTAATCTCATCTAGAGACAAAGCAGCACTGCCAGAGGGATAGGAATCAGCCCCACCTACCAGTTGGCAGGCACCAGTCCCTCCCATCAGGAAGCCTACAGCAAGCCCCCATACAAAGTTCAGCCACAAGGAGGGCAGACATCATAAGGAAGATAGGCTACAACTCTATTGTCTGCAAAAACAACACCACACCAAAAACCTATAAAAATGAAAAGGCAGAGAACTATAACTCAGATAAGAGAGCAAGAAAAACCAGGTTATCAGCCTCCAGGAAAAAGATTTTAGATTGATGATGCTGAAGATGATGCAAGACATTGGAAATAAACTGGAGGCAAAGATTGATGATATACAGTAAACACTGAGCAAAGATATTAAAGATTTAAAACTTAAGCAAGCAGAGATGCAAAACACAATAACTGAAATAAAAAATTCATTAGAAGCAACCAACAGCAGAATATAGGAGGCAGTTGAACGAATAAGCAAGGTGGAGGATAGACTAGTGGAAATCACTGATGCAGAACAGAAAGGAGAGAAATTATTGAAAAGAAAATCTGAGACAATGTTAAATGCACCAACATCCATATTACAGGGGTGCCAGAAGGAGAAGAGAGAATGGGACAGAAAAAATATTTGAAGAGATAATAGAGGAAAACTTCCCTAACATGGGAAAGGAATGACTCACTCAAATCCAGGAACCACAATGAGTACCATACAAAATAAACCCAAGGAGGAACACCCCAAGACACATATTATTCAAACTCACCAAAATTAAAGACAAAGAGAAAATATTGAAAGCAGCTAGGGAAACTAAACAAATAACACACAAGGAAACACCAATAAGGTTATCAGCAGATTGTTCAGCAGAACCTCTTCAGGACAGAAGGTAGTGGCACCATATATTTAGAGTGATGAAAGGGGAAAAACCTCCAACCAAGATTACTTTACCTAGCAAGGCTCTCATTCAGATTTGAAGGAGAAATCAAGAGCTTTACAGATAAGCAAAAGCTAAGAGAATTCAGCAACAGTAAACCAGCTTTACAACAAATACTAAAAGAACTTCTCTAGGCAGAAAAGAAAAAGGCCACAACTAGAAACAAAAATACCATAAATGACAAGGCTCATCATAAAGGCATATATGTGTATATATATATATATATATATATATATATATATATATATATATATATATGTAGTAAAGATAGGAAATCATCCATGCACAAATATGCTACCAAAATCAGAAATCATGAGAAGAGGAGGGTACAAATGCAGGACACTGGAGATGCAATTACATTTAAGAGACCAACAACTGAAAACAATCTCATATGTATAGAGACTCCTCTATCAAAACTTTAGGGTAACTATAAACCAAAAATCTACAATTGATACACAAACAAATAAGAAAAATCTACTCAAGTACAACATTAAAAATAGTAAAACCACAAGAGGAGAGAATAAGAGAAGGGAAGAAAAAAGAGCAGCAAAACAAATCCAAAACAGCTAATAAAATGGCAATAAGAAAATGCAGATCAATAATTATCTTAAATGTAAATGGACTAAATGCCCCAATCAAAATACATAGACTGGCTGAATGGATACCAAAATGAGATCCATATATATGCTGTCATCAAGAGACCCACTTCATTTCTAGGGGCACATACATTTTGAAAGTGAGAGGATGGAAGAAAATATTCCTTGAAAATGAGAAGCAAAAGAAAGCTGAAGTAGCAATATTTGTATGAGAAAAAATAGACCTTAAAATTAAGAACATTATAAGAGACAAGGAAGGACATTACATAGTGGTCAAAGGATCAATCCAAGAAAAAGATATAACAATTGTAAATATATATGCACCCAACATAGGATCACCACAATCTATAAGGCAACTGCTAACAACCTTAAAAGGAGAAATTTATAATAACACAATAATAGTGGGGGATTTTTATCACCCCACTTATAGCAGTGGACAGATCATCCAGAGAGAAAATCAGCAAGGAAAAATAGGCCCTGAATAAAGCATTAGAATAGTTGGGCTTAAGAGATATTTATAGGACATTCCATCCAAAAGCAGCAGAATACACATTCTTCTGAAGTGCACATGGAAGAGTCTCAAGGATTGATCACATTCTGGGAAACAAATCAAGGCTTGGTAACTTTAAGAAAATTGAAATCTGGAGAGGGAGGCCAAATGGTGGAAGAGTAAGAGGATGAGCTCACCATCTCCCACAAACACATCAAAAAATCACATCTACATGTAAAATGACATGCACAGAACATCAACTGAATGCTGGCAGAAGAAGTTAAACCTACAAAAAGGACAATAAACTCTTGGCATAACAGGGTAGAACAAAAGAAAAAGAGAGAGAGAGAAAAGGAATCACGACAGGACTAGCATTCCTGAGAGGGAGCTGTGAAGGAGGAAGGGAACCCACACCCTGAGAAGCCACCTAAAGTGATGGAAAGGTCAGCCAAGTTGGAGGGACCTCCAATATGCCAAGAAAAGCACAGCAGCAGGTGTGAGAACTGAAAAGCAGAGTGAGAGCACAGATCATCTGAACTACTGGCACAGACACCACAGCCTGAGACACTTGGGTGGGGGCTAGGCACTGAGATTTAGGCTCTGGAGGTCATTCCTCAGGAGCAGACTGGGGTTGGTGGTGTGGAGACAGCCTAGGGGGCTAGGGAGAGGTGTGCCCTGGCTTGGGGGAGTGGTACACTAAGGGCTGGGGAGTGGAAAGCCATGGCAGAGTGAATCTGGGAGAAGGTCCTGACCTGCAGGAGAGGCAAGGTGCCATTGTTGGGTAGGGGACTGGGGGAAGGGCAGGCTGCTATAGGAAACTCCTTACATTCCAGCATGCATGCATGCCTGCCAGCTTGCACAGGGTGGAGCATGCTGGGGCAGCTGGCCTGTTGTGGACCATGCCTCCCCTCCCATGGGAAGCCACTCCCTGGCCCACCATGGACCAGGCCTCCCTTGGACTGAGCATCTCAGGAGAAGCCCCCCACAGCCAGAAGAGCTTGTTATCCCACCATGGACCTGGTGTCTACAGCAGTGGGAAGCCACTTGCTAGCCCGTGGCAGACCAGACCTACAGATGGCAGGACCAAACCACCTTAGTTATCCCTGAGTCCAGAGGTGGGTGTGGCCCACTGCTGCTGGGGATATCTGAACAAAAATCACTTTCAGCCCCAACCACGTCAGAGGGCTTCACAGAGAAGTACTCTATGATGGAACATCACCTGATGTTGCTCTCACTTCCTTGAGAGTACACCTGCCCTGCAACTACCACTGCCAAATATTCTGGGCAGTGCCCAGATGCTTGATCACTGTCCCATCCCAGGAACCCACAACTAAGAGTGCCTTGTGCAGCACATCCTGTGGGGGCTAAGCAGGACCAGGTGCTTCTTGCATGATTTACAGGTGATGGGGGCAAACCACCGCAGTTATCTCTGGCTCCATTATCTTTACTAGGGGTCAGTAAACAGGCACTACTTGCAGTCCCAAATCAGCTTATGGGCTTCACAGAGGAAGGCATTGTGACCAAATCAACTGTTGGTGCTTGGAAACACACCATCCCTGCTGCTGCCACTGCTGAATGTTCAGGGCAGTACCTATAAGCCAGATCTCTGTCACTTCCCAGGACATTGCCACTAGGAACAGCCTGTGCAGCAACTCCTATGTGGGCTAAGTAAGACAGATGGCTTCATGTATGGTCTAGAGGGGGTGGAGGCAAACCACTGCAGTTATCACTGATGCTAGAGATGTTCATGGCCATTCCCACTAGGGGTCCCTGAACAGGCACCACCTGCAGTTCCAGTCACCTCAGAGGAGGGCATTGCAATCAAACACAAGCTGTGTTGCTCTCACCCCCATGGGAAGTCACACACCCTGCTGCTGCTACGGCCAAATTCTCTGGCCACCTTGCATATCCTTCTAGAGCTCATTGCCACTTCCCAGGGACCTGCAAATAGGAGTAATCTGTGCCATCTTCCTACAGGTCTTTGCTTCTGTTGAGAGGCCAATGACCAGGCACTGACTGCTGGCCCTACCACTGCCGCCTTCTCCCTGAAAACACACTGAGCATCCTGGGGATAACAGCCTGATCGCATTGAAGAAAGAGATAGCAAAGATTCAAATTCCCACACCAAAAATAAATAGTAACCCCCCCCAAAAAAAACACAAAGGGTATTATTGCATAGAAATAGACTTACAAGACTACAGTTGGTCTTCCCCATATTCACAGAAAAAAAAAAAAAAAAAAAAAAAAAAAAAAACACGAGCAAGATGAAGCTCAGAAACCATTCCCAGTTAAAGCAACAGGAGAATTCACCTAAAGCAGTCAACAATGAAATAGACCTCTGCAGTCTGACAGATTTTGAGTTCAAAAGGGAGATAGTGAAAACACTGAAGGAATTAAGAGAGGATATGAACAGTATCACAGACTCTCTCAGAAAGGAGCTAGAAAATATAAGGAGGAGCCAAGAAAGACTAGAAAATTCATTTGCAGAGATACAAACTGAGCTAAAGGCAATAAAAACCAGAATGAATCATGCAGAGGAACGAAGTAGTGACTTGGAAGATAAAATAATGGAAATCACCCAATCAGGGCAGCAGAAATAAATTCAAATGAAAAAACATGAAAGCAATATAAGAGACCTATGGAATAATATAAAGTGGGCCAATCTATGCATAGTAGGAATTCCAGAAGGAGAAGAAGAAAAGGGGGATTGAAAATATATTTGAAGAAATTATGGCTCAAAACTTTCCAAATCTAAAGGATACTGATATCAAGATACAGGAAGCACAGAGAGCCCCAAACAAGTTGAACCCAAACAGACCCACACCAAGACATGCAATAAAAATGGCAAAAGTTAAAGAGGATTCTAAGGCCATCAAGAGAAAAGCCAAGCTTTAATTCTAAGGGAACCCCAATAAGGCTATCAGCTGATTTCTCTACAGAAATACTACAGGCCAGGAGGGAGTGGAAAGATATATTTAAACTGCTGAAAGGAAAAAAATTTGCAACCTAGAATACTCTATCCAGCAAGAATATCATTTAAAATAGAAGGGGAAATAAAGAATTTCTCCAACAAACAAAAGCTTAAAAGAGTACAGCAATATGAAACCCATTCTAAAAGAAACACTGAAACACCTTCTCTAAATTAAAAAAAAAAATTAAGAAGAATTAGGATGGAGGAAACCATAATTGGAAAGCAGTCATTTAAATAAGCCAGCATACATATCCAGACACAAAGACGTTAAAGAAAAAAATACATCCAAATCATACAACGTGGGCAAGGGAAGTAAGAAAAAGAGATTCTTTTTTTATTTTAATGATGTGTTTGAGCCTGTATGACTATCAGGCTAAAGCAAGCAGATATAGGAAGTGATTAACATACTTAAAAAAGAGGGCAACCACAAATCAAAACTGAACAACATACTCACAAAAACTGAAAAGAAAAGCACTCAAGCATAAAATAAATGGAAACCATCCAACCCAAAAAAGAAAAAATAAAAGAGAAACAGAATCAATTGGAAAACAAGGTTTAAAATGGCAATAAAAGCACATCTATCAATAATCACCTTAAGTATCAAAGGACTGAATGCTCCAATCAAAAGACACAGAGTGGCAGATTGGATAAAAAAGCAAAAACATTCAATGTGCTGTCTATAAGAAACTCACCTTAGGGCACAGGACACATATAGATTGAAAGTGAGGGAATGGGAAAAGATATTTCATGCCAATGGACAAGACAGGAAAGCAGGTGTTGCAATACTCATATCAGACAAAATAGACTTTAAAACACAGGCCATAAAGACAAAGAAGGACACTATTTAATGGTGAAAGGATCCATTCAAGAAAAGAATATTACAATCATCAATATATATATCTTTAATATAGGAGCACCCAGATACCTCCAACAAATACTAACAGACATAAAAGGAGAAATTGATGGGAATACAATCACAGTAGGAGACTTTAACATCCCACTCACATCAGTGAACAGAACCTCTAGACAGAAAATCAATAAAGCAACAGAGATCCTAAAGGCAACAATAGAGAATTTAGACTTAGTTGACATTTTCAGGACATTACATCCAAAAAAATCAGAATACACATTCTTCTCAAGTGCACATGGAACATTCTCAAAAATTGATAACATATTGGGGCACAAAGCTATATATAGAAAACCCTAAGGACCTAACCCCAAAACTACTTGAACTGATCAACAGATTCAACAAAGTAGCAGGATATAAGGTTAACATTCAGAAATCAGTAGCATTTCTGTATACTAACAATAAAATATTAGAAAAGGAATACAAAAATCCAAAATTGCACCCCCCAAAATCAAATACCTGGGTATATACCTGACCAAGGATGTGAAAGAGTTACATAATGAGAACTATAAAACATTAATCAAAGTAAATTAAAGAAGATGGAAAGAAATGGAAAGATATTCCATGCTCCTGGGTTGGAAGAATTAACATTGTAACATGGCCATACTACCCAAAGGAATCTACAGATTCAATGCAATCCCTATCAAATTAACCATGATATTTTTCACTGAACTAGAACAAACAATCCAAAAATTTATGAGGAACCACAAAAGATCCAGAATTGTCAAAACAATACTGAGGAACAAGATCCAAGCAGGAGGGATAACTCTCCCAGACTTCAAGCTCTATTACAAAGCCACGATCATCAAGAGAGTGTGGTACTGGTATTAAAACAGACATACAGACCAATGGAACAGAATAGAGAACCCAGAAATTGACACCTATGGTCAATTAATCTTTGACAAAGGAAGCAGGAATATAAAATGGGAAAAAGGCAGCCTTTTCATCAAGTATTGCTGGGAAACCTGGAAGTGGCATGCAAATCAATGAACTAGAACACGTCCTCACACCACACACAAAAATAAACTCAAAATGGCTAAAAGACTTAAAAATAATACAAGACACCATCAAACTCCTGGAAGAGAACATAGGCAAAACATTCTCTGACATCAACCTTATGAATGTTTTCTCATGCCAATCTCCCAGAACAACAGAAATAAAAGCAAATATAAACCAATGGGACCTAGTCAAACTGAAAAGCTTTTGCACAGCAAAGGAAACCAAAAAGAAAACAAAAAGACAACTTACAAAATGGGAGAAAATAGTTTCAAATGATGCAACGGACAAGGGCCTAATCTCTAAAATATGCAAACAACTTATTCAACTCAACAGCAAAAAAGCCAACAACCCAGTTGAAAAATGGACAAAAGACCTGAATAGACATTTTTCCAAGGAAGATATACAGATGGCCAACAAGCACATGAAAAAATGCTCAACATCCATGATTATTAGAGAAATGCAAATCAAAACTACCATGAGATACCACCTCACAGCAGTCAGAATGGCCATCATTAATTAAGTCCACAAATAACAAATTTTGAAGGGGGTGTGGAGAAAAGGGAATGCTCCTGCACTGTTGGTGGGAATGTAAACTGATACAACCACTATGGAGAACAGTATGGCAGTACCTTAGAAAACTGCATAGAACTACCATATGACCTAGCAATCCCACTCTTGGACATATAGCCAGATAAAACTTTCTTTAAAAAAGACACATGCACCCACATGTTCATTGCAACATGATTCACAATAGCCAAGACATGGAAACAACCTAAATGTTCATCGACAGATGACTGTATTAGGAAGATGTGGTAAATATACACAATGGAATACTACTAAGCCACAAAAATAACAAAATAATGCCATTTGAAGCAACATGGATGGAAGCAGAGACTCATATTGAGTGAAGTAAGTCAGAAAAAGAAAGACAAATACCATATAATATTACTTATAACTGGATTCTAATGTACAGCACAGATGAACCTTTCTATAGAAAAGCAAATCATGGACTTGGATAATAGACTTGTGGTTGCCAAGGGGAAAGGGGAGGGAGTGGGATGGACTGGGAGCTTGTAGTTAATAGATGCAGACTATTGCCTTTGGAATGGATTAGCAATGATATCCTGCTGTGTAGCACTGGGAACTATGTCTAGTCACTTACGATGGAGCATGATGATGTGCCAAAATAGAAGTGTACATGTATGTGTAACTGGGTCACCATGCTGTACAGTAGAAAAAATAAGTAAATAGAAGGTAAAAAAGAAATTGAAATCCTGTCTAGTATGTTTTCTGACTACAATGCTACACAACTGGAAATCAACAACAAGGAAAAACAAAAAACTGCAAGAAACTCAAACACATGGAGACTAATCAAAATGCCACTAAACAACCAATGGATCACTGAAGAAATCAAAGAGAAGATTAAATAATACCTAGAAGCATGTGACAACAAAGATACAACACTACAAAACCTATGGGATGCAGCAAAAGCAGTTCTAAGAGGGAAGTCTATAGCAATACAAGCCTACGCCAGGAAACAAGAAAAAGCTCAAAAAAACAAAAACAAAAACAAAAACAAAAACCACCTAACTTTACATCTAAAGCAGCTGGGACAGAAGAACGGATATGACCTAAAATTAGCAGTAGGAAAGAAATCATAAAGTTCAGAGCAGAAATCAATGTGATAAAAATGAAGAAAACCATAAAAAGATGAGGGAAACTAAAAACTGGTTCTTTGAAAAGATCAAAAAAATTGATAAACCCATAGCCATACTTATCAAGAAAATGAGAGATGACTCAAATCAATAAAATTAGAAGTGAAAAAAGAACAATTACAATGGACATTACAGAAATACAATGGATCATATGGAACTCCTACAATTATATGCCAATAAAATGGAAAACCTAGAAAAAATGGACAAATACTTAGAAAAGTACAGTCTTACAAGACTAAACCAAGATGGAATGGAAAAGATGAATGGACCCATCACAAGTAATGAAATTGAAACTCTGATTAAAAAACTTCCAACAACCAAAGTTCCAGGACCAGATGGCTTCACAGGAGAATTCTATCAAACATTTAGAGAAAAGCTAACAACTATCCTTCTGAAGGTATTCCAAAGAATTTCAGAGGAAGGAACAATCCCACTCATTCTATGAGGCCACAATCGCCCTGATACCAAAACCAGACAAAGATACCACAAATAAAGAAAATTAAAGACCAACTTCACTGATGAACATAGATAAAAAAATCCTCAACAAAATACTAGTAAACCCAATCCAAAAGTACATTAAAAGGATTGTACATCATGATCAAGTGGGATTTATCCCAGAGATGCAAGGATTCTTCAATATCTGCAAATCAATCAGTGTGATACACTACATTAAGAAACTGAAGGATAAAGAACATATGATCCTCTCAATCCTCTCACTCCAGGCAGAAAAAGCCTTTGACAAAATCCAACACCCATTTTTGATAAAAATGCTTCAGAAAGTGGGCATAGAGGGAACCTACCTCAACATAATAAAGGCCATATATGACAAACTCAGAGCTAACCTCATTCTCAGTGGTGAAAAGCTGAAAGAATTCCCACTGAGATCAGGAACAAGTCAAAGACGTCCACTCTTGCCACTAATTTCAACATAGTTTTGAAACACAGCAATCAGAAAAATAAAAGAAATAAAAGGAATCCAAATTGAAAAGGAAGTAAAACTATTACTATTTTCAAATGACATATACTATACCTAAAGAATCCTAAAGACTCTACCAGAAAAATGTTAGAACTCATCAGTGAAGTTGGCAAAGTTGCAGGATACAAAATTAATACACAGAAATCAACTGCATTTCTATATACCAACAACAAAAGATCAGAAATAAAATTTAGGGAAACAATCCCATTTATCATCAAATTGAAAAGAATAAAATACTTAGGGATAAACTTACCTAAAGAGACAAAAGACCTGTGCTCTGAAAATTATAAGATGCTGATAAAAAAATTCAAAGATGACACAAACAGATGGAAAGACATACCATGATCTTGGATTGGAAGAGTCAATATCATTAAAAATGACTATCCTACCCAAGGCAATCTACAGATTCAATGTAATCCCTATCAAATTATCAAGGACACTTTTCACAGAACTCTAACGAAATATTTTGAAGTTTGTTTGGAAGCAGAAAAGATCCAGAATAGCCAAAGCCATCCTGAGAAAGAAAAATGGAGCTGGAGGAATCAGGTGCCCTGACTTCAGACTATACTACAAAGCTACAGTCATCAAAACCATATGGTACTGGCACAAAGACAGAAATATAGATCAGTGGAACAGGATAGAAAGCCCAGAATTAAACCCACACACCTGTAGTCAACTCATCTATGACAAAGGAGGCAAGAATATACAATGGAGAAAAGACAGCCCCTTCAATAAGTGGTGCTGAGAAAACTGGACAGCCACATGGAACACAATGAAATTAGAACACTCCCTAACACTGTACACAAAAATAAACTCAAAGTGGATTGAAGACCTAGATATAAGACCAGACACTATGAAACTCTTAAAGGAAAACATAGGCCCAACACTCTCAGACATAAACCACAGCAATATCTTCTCAGATCCACCTCTTAGAGAAATGACAAATAAAACCAAAAATAAACAAATGGGACCTCATTAAACCGAAAAGTTTCTGCACAGCAAAGGAAATCCTAAACAAAATGAAAAGACAACCCACAGAATGGGGAGAAAAGATCTGCAAATGAATCGACTGACAAGGGATGCATCTCCAAAATATATAAACACCTCTTGCAGCTTGATACCAAAAAAACAAACAACTCTATCAAAAAAATGGTCAGAAGATCTCAATAGACAATTATCCAAAGAAGACATACAGATGGCCCCAAAACACATGAAAAGATGTTCAACATAACTAATTATTAGAGAAATGCAAATCAAAACCACTCTGAGGTACCACCTTACACCAGCCAGAATGGCCGTCATCAAAAAGTCTACAAAAAATAAATGTTCGAGAGGCTGTGTAGAAAAGGGAACCCTATTACACTGTTGGTGGGAAATTAAATTGATGCAATCACTGTGGAAAACAGTATAGAGATTCCTCAGGAAATTAAAAGTAGAATTACCATTTGATCTAGCAGTCCCACTCCTGGGCATCTACACAGAGAAAACCATGACTAGAAAATACACATGTACTCCAATGTTCATTGCAGCACTATGTACAATAGCCAAAACATGGAAACAACCTAAATGTCCCTCGACAGAGGAGGAGATAAAGATGATGTGGTGCATATACACAATGAGTTATCACTCAGCCATTAAAAGGAAAGAAAGAATGGCATTTGCAGCAACATGGATGGACCTAGAAACTATCATGATCAGTCAGATGGTTAGACACCAACATTAAATGCTATCAGTTACGTGTGGAATCTAAAAAAAGAATACAATGAACTTCTTTGCAGAAGAGATACTGACTCACAGACTTTGAAAAACTTATGGTTTCCAAATGAGACAAGTTGGGGGATGGGGGGATGAGCTGACGGTTTGGGGTGAAAATGCTATAAAATTGAATGTGATGATCATTGTACAATGATAAATGTAATAAAACTCATTGAGTAATAAAAAAGTCATAAATAACTTTTGTATTAGTATGAGTATGAGCTAAGATTTTCAATGTAGTTGTCCTAATTTGGTAGGAACACAAAAATTAGTTATTACCTGTACTTTAATTTTGTTTTTGTTTGAATAATCCTTTTTAGCCAGAAAACTGGACCACTGATCAGGAGCATTTTTAAATAAAAAACTGCAAGAACAACTTATGATCATAATTCATTAGAAGGCTATTATTTTAACAAATGTGCTTCTTTTCCCAGCTTGCACATTCAACCATTTTGAATGCTCAATAGATTAATTCATAGCCAAGGGAAAGATTTTCTAGAATTTAAGGGTATTTATTAAGCACTGTGGCAAACACAAAATGATATAAATAAGTTTATCCTATATTCAACTCAATGAGCATAACATACTAAATTTTTTTAATGGCAAAATATTACACAAACTGCATAAGCTATGATATAGGTTACATTACAGGTACATTTGTCTTAACACTCTCCTGTAAAATTCTGCCAAACTTTCACTTTCTTTAGCCATAATTGTTATTATATAGAAAATAATGAACCTACATAAGCAAAATATAAAGGCATAAATTTATTTATTTTTTTCTTTCTACAGCTGCAGTGATCCTCAACCTACTGAATGAGGTCAGGGACTGAACCCACATCACCACTGACTGGCATCCTCATGGAGACTACTTTGGGGGTTCTTAACCCACTGGGCCACAATGGGAACTCCTTATTTTATGTTTTATAAGAATTTGTATTGTGGTGCAGTGGAAACAAGTCGGACTAGTATCCATGAGGCTGTGGGTTTGATCCCTGTCCTTGCTCAGTGGGTTCAGGAATCTAGAGTTGTCATGAGCTGTGGTATCTCTTGGCTGCAGGGTGGCAGACAAGGCTTGGATCCAGATCCCTGTTGTTGTGGCTGTGGTGTAGGCATGCAGCTATAGCTCAGATTTGACCCCCTAGCCTGGGAACTTCCTTAGGCTGACGCACATAGACCATGAGTGTGGCCCTAAAGAGAAAAAAAAAAGAAAAAAAAAAAGAATTTGTCTCCTGATTCTATTTGATTATCTGACTCTAATTTCTTTTAGTCTTGCAATCTTATGAATAGTCTTAGACAGTCAATTAAATTGAGGTGTGAGTAAATTAGGAAGTGTTCATTTTTCTCTACATAGCATCAACCATGGACATTCAGGAGGCAATGTATGTTCAAACAGATAGGATAATATCTTCTTCCATACAAATAATAATAAAAAAAACAACAAAAACCTGTTGTTTCAAAATGTATTCTCTCTCTCCATTACACCTTGAAAGATTCTTGCCCTGGTCTCCTTCCCTTCTAGTTTCCCTCCCCTTTCCCCTCCCCTCCCCTCCCCCTCTTCCCCATATCCCTTCTCCTCCCCTCCCCTCTTCTCATTCCCTCCTTCCATCTTTCCTTCCTTCCTCTCCTCCCCTCCCCTCTCCACTTTCTCCTCCCACTTCCATCAGCTTCCCTCTCCTCTCTTCCCATTCCCTCTTTTCCCCTCTCTTATGGTCTGCTCTTATCCTTTATCACTCTATATAATTCACTAATTTGTTATGTTTACTGTTCATTTTCTACCTCTACTGCTACACTGTAAAGCCTAAGAGGACAGGGATTTTGTTTGTTTTGTTCCTACTGCTTCTCATCTGCCTGGAACTAGCTTGGCATACATGAGAAATTCAGTACATATATATTGGAAGAAAGGTAGGAAGGCCAGAAGGAGAGAAGGAAAAAATGGATATTATTTGAAGGAATTATTATTATTATTGGTCTTTTTAGGGCTGCTCTCATGGCATATGAAAGTTCCCAGGCTAGGGGTCGAATCAGAGCTGTATCCTCCATCCTATGCCACAACTACAGCAACATCAGCGCCTCATCTGTGACCTATACCACAGCTTATGGCAACACCCAATCCCTAACCCACTGAGTGAGGCCAGGGATCAAACCTGCATCCTCATGAATACTAGTCAGATTCATTTCTTCTGAGACATGATGGGACCTCCAGAAAGAGTTATTAAGGTGAATCAGTAAGAAATATAAAATATAGCAATACACTGAAGCACAACAACAAAATTAGTAAAATCCTTGTATAACTTTTGCTTTCCTCTCTTTCACCAGGGTTATATTTTCCTTAAATAATGAGCCCTGACTGAGAGCAACTGGGAGCAGAAATCCAATCCATGCCCCACTTACCAAATCCTGAACACTGATGTGACTTGTCTTTACCCAGAGGGAGGGCATTTTCCTAAATAACATAGGGGCCCAGCATGGGCCAGCTATAGCCTTTGCATCTACTCATAATTTGCTGTAACATTCATTCTTGGCCTGATGTTCAAACAATGCAACATAAGCTTTTCTTATTCATCCTGATGATTTACCCTCCATTTAGTGTATATATTTTTTTCTATTAAAACACTTATCTGATTCTTTTTTACTTAAAGCTTTATTTCTGCCTTCAGAAGAGACATTCCACTGTTAATCCTCTGTAGAATTCTGTCAAATTAAATACTTTATGAATAAGGATTCCCCTAATATACAAGGCCTTTTATTTTTTTCTTTTTGAAATAGAGATCAAACTTGGTGTAGAATGAAAGATTGGTCTCCAGTTTCCACCCTTCCTGGCACCCACATTTTCACCTGGGTCTTACCATGGGCAGAATATTTCCCTGACTTTGACTTGGGGCTCAGCGTTACGACGTGTTTGGCCAACAGCACATTGATGGGAGTGAGTACTGTGTCCCCAGAGGCCTCATATATTTCCACTGGCCCTTTTGTACCTCTGCCATTGTCACAAATAAAACAAGGCTCATAAAGCCTGTTGGTAAAGAGAGGATGAAAGCCATGTAGATGACAGCCACTTCGGCTGACCCAAAGAATGGCCCTCGGAAGCAGATGAGCTCCAGCAGCTACAGGGAGAAGATCCACCAGACAAACCTACCCTTAATTAACCAAAACATAGCCAACCTGCAGATTCATAAAGATCATCAATTTTGTCTCAAGCCCCTGAGTTTTGTGTTGATTTTTAGGCAGTGTTTTTGGATAATGGCTATCCAAAATAAAAGCCAACTCTATTTCTTTTGTCAACGGCCCAAAGCAACAGTTATACACAATTCATTAAACATATATTGAGTGTGATACCAATAGCAAGGCAAGACACTTTAATGTGACTTACACTATTTGCTTAATTTTACTAGGTGTGTCTGCACCTTTTTTCTTAATATAATTTTTTTTGTGTGTGTTTATGTTCTAATTCATGACATGTTAGCAAAATATTATAACTCCTTTAACATGACTACAAAGATGTACAAACTGGAGTAAGGGACACCCATCATATGTTTTTGTTCTGTTCTTCTTATTCTTTTTTTTTTTTTTTTTTGGTCTTTTTTTGCCTTTTCTAGGGCCGCTCCTGCGGCATATGGAGGTTCCTAGGCTAGGGGTCGAATCAGAGCTATAATCAGTGGCCTATGCCAGAGTCACAGCAACGTGGGATCCGAGCCGAGTCTGTGACCTACACCACAGCTCACAGCAACACCGGATCCTTAACCCACTGAGCAAGGGCAGGGATCAAACCTGCAACCTCATGGTTCCTAGTCGGATTCATTAACCACTGTGCCACGACGAGAACTCCTTGTTCTGTTTTTCTTGAAAATATTCCTCTTTTCCTTAGGCTTTTTTGCAACCACTGAAGCAATTTTATCTGTTTTGTGCTTCATTCCTTATGTGAATTAATTGCCATCTCGATGTATTGCCATAAAAATAGGGATTCCTAGGGAAAATGCTTTCATAGAATCGACTTAATTATTCAGAGACCAATTATCCTGTTCTAGACTATTCACATTGTTTTTATTTCTTCTCTTCTTCTCCCTACATTTATATATTTCTCAGTCCATTAACGATTCATTTTTCTTCTCATTAACATCTCTGGTAAAAAGTATGGTGATAGAGATAATTGAGACTTCAGGAAATGATAAAACTTTTGAATTAACTAAGCTCTGGATACTCCATCTTTCTATCTTATTAAGACAAATAACTGAATTTATTGCATTGTGTAGGTAAACCTAGACTGAGAAAGTCTGATTATTATGGTGTTCTTTCAGATGCATAAATATATAACAAGAACATCAAAATGTTTTCTTTTCATTAGACTACAAACTGAAATTATATCACTGTTACCCTCTTCTAATAAATCTTTTTGATATACTCTGGCTCTCAGATTTAAGGTTATAAGTTTGTGGTGACAGTTATTAACTATTATATTTCAGTTTTGTGATGCTGGAGTCTCTGCAAACCACATTTCTTCTTTGCCAGCTCTTTTCCTGTGAGCTCTGCCAATGGAAGACATGTTTGGCTGAAAAGCAGTGAAGAGAGAAGGCACTTGCTTCTCTCAGGGGTTTGCTTCTCCTGTCAGCCTCACCTTAATATAGCTTCTAAACCCTGAAGTAGCTGTTGGTTCCAGTTTGTTGCTTTCTTCCTTATTTTTAGAACCAACCTCATGGCATTTCTTTGGAGAAACTAGCAACACTCTGGTTTCTCTGGCAACACCCTCTGTCCAGGTTAGGAGGGCATCTTATTTGAGCTCTTAAGATACCAGTTGTAGTCAGAGGTTCTCCCTTCTGAAGGATCTAAATCAGCTTCTCAAAGCCTCTTCTCTAGTGTCCTGAGAATCTCAACCTCTTCCTTTGTTCCTCATATTCTAAGGGTAATAGATTCTTCTTTCCTTTACTTACTATCGCTGTATTAGTCCAGTGTTCCATTTTTGATTGTTCATCATTCCAATAACTCTTAATAATTCCTATATTAGATTCTTTCTGTTGAACTAACTAGTGTGTTTTTCATTTCCTAGCTAGTATGTTTTCCACACTCTGATAACATGGTGCTAAATTTAAATGTCAAGCACTGTAAAGTCTAAGCCTTTTAGCTTGCTTTTTTTGCCCCCTTGTTCTGTTCATAGCTTGCTATAGAAATGCCTGAAAGTCACAGTGGATTTCCCTGACCCCATATTCTGATCACTAGGCATCTATTTTATATCATTTGTACCAAATACATTTTGGTGTCTATTGGTTTAGCCGTGTTAAGTGGTTCATTTGCACTGTTCCCCTCATCAGACACTGAGATCTAATTGCCATGCTCTCTGCATCCTTTCAGTCATCTCTCTCCCACATGTCATTATTTGGCTCATTTCTATCCTTAGGGAACAATGTAGAGTCCTCATCCTCATCAGCCACTTATTGAGACTGAACAGTGTCAATGTCAGACTGACTCTCACTTGAGTTTTCATTATCTGCCTCCATGTTGGCAAAATTTCCTTTCATGAGGGTTGATGTGGGGCTTTCACATTAGGCCTATTAGTTTTAAGTAAGGGGTGGCCATGGCCAGTTCTAGTCTAGTTCCCTTGTGTCTCCTTTCCTCAGCATTCCACTGGTTATTATTAACTTATAACACAATGCTGTGTAATTAAATCTGTACTTAGTGCTGAAAAAACAGCTAAGAAGCAATCTGAGCCTTCTTTCAGCATTCATGCACTGTTATACAAAATCTCAGATTTCTGTCCCTGGATCAAGCTAGCCCCAAGGTTATTTGGCTCTTCTGTCCCAACATTTCTTAACATTTATATTGTTGGTTCTTCATGTTGTCACCAAGGTGGAGTTCTTCATGTGCCATTCTAGAATTTGGTGTTGACCACAATGTCCACAGATGAAAAATTTTCACTTTTTATTTTTTGTCCCCCCCCCCCCAAATTAACTAGATGAATGGTGATTTGTGTCTCTCAAGAGAATTCCTTCCAAAGTCAGCTTGAAATGTTATTTATGTCAATTGTCTATGTACTTTTGCCATTTATTTTCCAAGTAAAAAACACTTGGTAGCAGCCTCTTAAGAGAAATATTTTGTTGCATACTGTTATCTAAAGTGTATTCACGAGCTTTTTGGAAGAACCAGGGAAGCAAACAACAAAAGTGAATTGGAATTGAAAAGAGTGAAACACTCAGGAAATTTTCTTTCTTTCTTTCTTTCTTTCTTTCTTTCTTTCTTTCTTTCTTTCTTTCTTTCTTTCAGAGGCACCCATGGAATATGGAAGTTGCCAGGAGAGGGCTCAAACTTGCACTTCCACAGCAACCAAAGCTATTGCAGTCAGATCCTTAATTCATTGTGCCACAACATGAACTCCCAGGACATTTTCAAAGTGAATTTCTAAATATATATCATACCGACCATTTCCTCCCTTCCTTCCTTTCCTTTTTTTCTTTCATTAGCTACATTATGAAATCTGACTTTTACACCAGCTGTCATGTATGATTGAATGGTAACCAAATGGAGGAAAGCATTGAAAGGGAGGACAGAAGTCTTATTTTAGTAACAGAAAATATAAATATAGAATTTTGATGTAATTTATTTTAGATCCCCTCCCTCTACTTTCTCCAAGGAAATTTAATGGCTAATGGCTGGTAATCAGACACATGTATAAAATGCCAGATATTGTTTTAGGGAAAAGTTTAGAAGGGTAGTGAGTTATGGGACAAAAAACAAACAGAAGGTGAAATTCTGAAGACCAGATGTTTCACTGAGTAAAATGTGTAACGAAGAAAACTGGTTGAACAGAAGAAATTATTTTCCAGGCTTTTTTCAATCTACTGAGAAAGTATGCTATCACTGTTTTCCCTGCCATGTCTTTCTTGTTTCCTACTTAGAGGGAAAATCTTAAAATGTGCAGCATCAATATTATAATGATGTAAATGATGTATAGTATTTTCTGCTGGCTCAAAGAGTGGTGGCATTTCTGGAAGGATGAAAGCTGGGTCACACAGCCAGCGCATGAATTGGAGGTGACCCACAAAAGACAGTGCTGCAGTTTTCCATATCTAGAGGCTTTTTCTGGGTCAAAAGAATGCACTTTGCCTTTGCCTCAGACAACTTGAGCCAGCTGGACTCTATCCAAGAATATAATGCTGACAAATCCCAGGGAAGCAAGAAGCAGCAGCCTCTTTCTCACTGTATACCATGTGATATCAACATTGCTCTGAAAAGTCTTTGTCCATTTGACACATAGTAACAACTAAACCTTGCATTTCTGCATTTGTTAGATGCCAAATAGTGGCCTTGAGTATTGAGTCAGAAGTTTCTGCACCTACAGATCACTTAGTGTACACTATAAAGTACTTCTGTCTATAAAGATTAAAATACCCTCTTAATCCTTAAGGGAGACTGAAGAAAGATTTACTGTACACCTTACGCATATGCTCACTTAATGCTAAGAACAACAATTACTTATTTTGTAGATCAGGAACTGAATATTGGAATCATTAAGAACCCTGGAATGATGCTATTTTTACCCTTAGTTGTGAGAAGAATAAAGTGAAATTTACTTGTGTCCTAGGAGATAAGAGCATGAATATAGATAATAGCATTATTTTTAATAGAGAAAAACAAACCCAGAGAGTACTCAAGTGTGAGAAGTATAAGTAAATTAATTATGGTATACATATATCCAATGGGATACTATAGAGCAGAGGATATAAATAAAATACATCTATATATGTTAACATGGATAACCCTCAAAAACATGATGTTGAAAGAAAATTTCTAAAAACAGAAAAATGTTATTCTATTATGGAATTCAAAATATGAAATAATTTGAATTGAATCTCACAAAATGAAATAATATATTATTTAGGAACACAAAGATATAGTATATTGTAAAACTGCAAAGGAAAATTAAAAAAATGATACATCAAAAAATTCATCTGGAGTAAGGAGAATATACCCATGAGGTTTGATAAAGTTGTTTCTTAAAATGTATGGTGCATACCTAGGAGTTAAATTTTATTATTGTTTTAAACTGTATAGACTCATTATGTACACCCTTCTTATACACGATGCAAAGAAGAACAAGAAAATAGATAAAAAAAATCAATTTATAATGTAAATTCAGTGCCCTGTCCACAATATTACAGCAACTATGAATGATATCCAGAATTCTGTTTACTTCCACGTATAAGCAGAAATATTTGTTAAGACACTAAAGAAGCGATATGGAGGACTAAATATAAGAAACAATATATATAAATGCATATAAGAAAGTTCATCCAAGCTATAACCAGAAATCATACAACCCAGTAAAATAAGAGCTGAAAGATGTGATTAAAAAATGGGCAGGAGTTCCCATTTTAGTGAAGTGGATATGAATCCGTCTAGTAACTGTGAGGATGCAGGTTTGATCCCTGGCCTTGCTCAGTGGGTTAAGGATCTGGCATTGCTGTGAGCTGTGGTGAAGGTTGCTGACGGCTTGGATCCCGTGTTGCTGTGTCTGCGGCGTAGCCTGGCAGCTACATCTCCAATTCGACCCCTAGCCTGGGGAGCTTCCACATGCTGAGATGTAGCCCTAAAAAGCAAAAAAAAAAAAAAAAAAAAAAAAAGAAAGAAAAGGCAGAGGGCCAGAGGAACTGAGAGAAATGAGTAGATTTTTTTCCAGAGAATACATAAAGATGAACAACAGGTACATGACAATATGCTTAGTATCACTAATCATCAGGGAAAGGCAAATCAAACCACAATGAGATATCACTTCTCATCTGTTGAATGGCCATTATCAAAAAGATAAGAGGTAATTATTGTTGAGGATGCAGAGAAAAGGTAACATTGGTACACTGTGAGTAGGAATGTAAACTGGTGAAGCTACAATTGAAAGAAATATGTAGATTTCTCAAAAAATTAAAAAGTAGATCTACCATATGACCCAGCAATTCCAACTCTGGATAGTTATTCAAAGGAATTGAAAAACTAACTTGAAAAGATATCTGTACCTCCGTCTTCAATGCAGCATTATTTGCAATAGCTAAGATATGGAAAAACAACCCAAGTGATCACTGATGGATAAATGAATAAATGGGATATTATTCATCCATAAAAAGACATGATAAAAATTTTGTCATTTGTAAAAACATGGATGGACCTTGAGGACATTATGCTAAGTTAGATAAGTGAGTGAGAGAAAGACAAATTTCCTATGATCTCACTTATATATTGAATCTAAAAACAAAAAAAAATTGAACTTACATGTAAAGAGAACAGATTGATGATTGTCAGAGGTGGGGGTAGGTAGGTGAAACAGGTGTAAAAAGTTACAAACTTCCAGTTATAAAATAAACAAGTTGTGGGGATTTAATGTACAGCATAGTGGTATAGTTAATAATATTATATTGTATATTTGAAAAAATTGTTGCTGAGAATGGATCTTAAAAGTTCTCATTACAATAAAAATTATAACTGTGTGATGATGAATGTTAAATAGACTTATTCATTGAATTATTATATTGTACAGCCAAAACTAAATGATAAGTCAACGATATCTCAATAAAAAAGAGAAAGTTTAGATTTTATTTTTAACCCTTGTTTTGGCTTGTTGATTCACTTGACTTCTCATTTAGCCCATATGATAATGCACTTTCTGTAGAAGCTGTGTATTAAATAGTGTCTTTCAAATATAGTCTAAATGAGAATTTAAACCATTTACCAACACTAACCCTTATTGACTAACACTTGCCCCAAATCCTTAAATGAAGGTAAATAAAATATTATAATAAGGGTTTAAAGACTGCAAATAAATTGGTGGCAAATGAAATTACAGGGTTAAATTCTGGAGCACATTGTAGTATTGTAACCATAATTGCAATCTCTTGTTTTAGAAAATAATCCAGAAGGCAGAGACAAAGTCTATTAACAATTCCTTTTGAATTGTGTCCGGTACACAGTTATAACACTTTGAATGCTAAAATGGAAAGATTGTCTTTATGGCAATTTCTATTTTTCCATGTTTATTTATGAAAAGTACTTGACACTATTTTAATGGGAGAGAAAACTAAAGATTATTTGGACAGTTTTGATACACTTGCAAACAAGGTTTACATGTCACTATTGAGCAAAGCAAAGGTGATAAAATGGGAACAGAGCTATTATTTAATCCTGGTTTTGTCATAAATTCACTTGCAAAATTGCCTCCAAAGTCCTGTTCATTCTCATTGATCTTTTCTTCAAACCGTGCCACACTTACCAGATGATTTCCCCTTTCTAACCTGGGGAACTTCTTGACACCCCAGAATGTGATCTTTTCTGCTTGATGCTCTGTACTAGAGACGAGCTCTGCTCTTCCCATTGTGGGCACAGGCAGGTGTCCTTGGCCCTGTCCTAACATGATTGGCTGGGAGCCTGGAACCATAAAATGGCCTGTACCTCTGTTTCTACAAAGCTGCTGGGCCATTTCCGCTTTGCAGCTGCTTGTCTTGAATGCCAAATTCTACTAGCGAGTCCTGGCTGACCACCTGGCCAGGGACATGCAGCCAGCTGCCACTTACAGCTTCAGGCTAACATATAAGCATATATTCTGATGTCTAACCTCAGCCTTGTGTGAACTCACTTCTGCTCCCAGCTCTTTTTCTCAGTGAGAATTAATTCATGGCTGATTCTTTTCTTCTTCCCTTATATGCTTCCTTCTTTCCTTTCTGTCTAAAACTAATATTTGTAAATTGTCTATTAAGAGCTCTGCATTGTGTGAGGATAGAGTCATTTTTTTTAGGGCACACCCACAGCATATGGAGGTTCCCAGACTAGGGGTCTAATCAGAGCTACAGCTGCTGGACTACACCACAGCCACAGCAACAACAGATTCAAGCTGTGTCTGTGACCTACACCATAGCTCACGGCAATGCCGGATCCTTAACCCACTGAGCAAGGCCAGGGATTGAACCCGCAACCTCATGGTTCCTAGTTGGGTTTGTTTCTACTTTATCACGATGGGAACTCAGAGGATAGGGTCTTTATTATAGCTCTGCCAATATGTGAGAACTGAGGTTTAACATGAAGGGAAAAGTGAAATAAAGTCTCCCAAACATTAAAAAAAAGTTACCAAATTCCATTCCCATAGCTAACAAAATTCATTTCCCATCTTTCTTGGAAGTCACCAGGTCCCAAATGATTCTTGGTGCATTTAAATGCTATTCAACAATCCCAGCTGACAGTTGTTAGCTGACTCTGTTTCTGACATAACTCCCATCTCTGCCAGGATGTTTTTGTTTTGGTATACAGACAGCACCGTGTATCCAACAGTTAACCTAATATATTTCTCTTATTCTCTTGGGTGCCTTTTTGCAGCTAAAAATGATTCCATGTTGTTTCCTAATGAGAATTTTGGTCAAACACCAAGTGGTAGTAGCAGGTCAATCCTTAGGTTTAACCCCCAGCATTTCCTCTTTGCTTTTAAAAGCTCATTGGACAAAAGCCAAGGTAGCAGTCAGAATCCAGGGGAACCCAGGGAGAGAGGTTTATGAATGCATGGTGAGCACATATTATCAGTTCCTACTTTGGTGTTTCAAGTTCTCCCCTGGTGTTTGTAAGTATCTTGATAATTACAAGAAAATATTACCTCCTAAAAATTGAATCTTCATTTCAAACTAAAGAAATTAAAAAATACTCAATTTTATGGAAGTTGGATGAACTTTCTTTTTTTTCTCTCTCTCTCCATTTCTTTGTTTCTTTCTTTCTTTCTCTCTCCCTTTCTTTCTTTCTTTTTTTCTTCTTTTCCTCTCCCCCCCTTTCTTTCTTTCTTCATGTAATGAAGCTTATTGGTAGAAATAAATAATTAGTTCTGGAAAATCATGGCATCTGACCTATTTTCTTCATAATTAGACAACATACCTTTCCTATTACTGTCAAAGGCTCTGCCCTGGGCAGATCTTGGCTTTGAGATCTTAAATCATAAACTCATTTAAGCCTCTACAGTATACATTGGGACTGAAGCCAATATCTTCATAAAATGTGGAATAAATACAATATTTTATAGGTAAAAGTACACTTTCAAATACTTATCACTACATATCTCTGATAAGAATAACCAAATTTACATATACGCATATCAGTATATGTTGCAAAACTCATATAACAAGACATTGATGTCCTTTAATGCGGTCATACTTCTGGATGATTTTTTTCACACTTTTAAATCCTCACAATGATATTGACCTGGATGTATGCACCCAATGGAAAAGAACAAAGGGCTTATACAGTCGATGCCAACATTGTTCCTTTCTAAAGTGATGCTGGAGAAAGACACAAACAGATATATTTAGACCCTGTAGTCTCATTTCTCTTAATAAAAGAGCATTACCAAAGCCAACCACGCTGCTTTGTGACATAATGGGTAGGGCTGACATGCCCACACAAACAGGGGCCTCAAGAGGCTGCTTCAGGGTTTTGATTTCTTGCCAAATAGTGAATAATCTTATAATCAAATGTGCAGCAATAACAGACACAGCCAGGAGGATTAAGAACTAAGTATCTATTGGACTGCCTGATCTCTTTGTTCTTTAGGTTTAGAGGAAGATAAATGAAAAGGGGGAGGCCAAGAGGGAGTGGTTTAATATAGAATAAATTGTCTAAAAGGGATCAGTGAAAGCAGGATTATCGATGAGTTGAAGAGTGAGCTAGCTGACTTTTTATTTTAAAACTAAGACAGGATAGAGGTATGGGGATAAAGTAGGAAATCAGATAAGAAAAACAAAGGATGCAGGCATATTGGCCTTAAGTAGTCTTTTTCTGTTTCTGAGATTTCTTATGTTCTTGTGCTCTGAGCCAAGATCAATTGAGATTAATCAGTTGTATAGAAAGCATTGTGATCGCATTGCAGGCTTTTAAAGTTTAAATTTGTTTATTGAGCACAATTTGGTTAGCATCAGGTGCTGAAGTTATAGACACCAACACTAGCATAGAAATTACTTTATTTAGCTCCCAGTTGTAAGTTTCTATAGCAACTGGGTCCTATACCAGAAAGCTGAGATTCTAGAGCTCAAGTGATTCAGTCAGAGATGGCAATATCATATTTGGGGGGGAGGGTGGGTTTGCTTCCTTTTTTCCATTTTCCCCCTCTGTTTTGTGAGAAGTCTCTTCAATGTGACTCTGTCTGCTTAGTCATACTTTTAATTACACCTTTTGCTTTGAACTTTCTCCTCTTGGCAGCAGTATAAAGTACCTATTTCGGTTGTGTTTCGATTTCCATTCAATAGTTAGTATGTTGATGCAGAGTAGGTGGATGTGATCTGCTTTCAATACAGTTGAAAATTCTGAATAGTGAGGAAAGTGTCCATAGTGCCAAATGTAGTTAGCCACTCCAGGCAGAAATTAGGATGTTAATTCAAAAAAGAAACCTAATCTAATTTGTTCATTACATTTTCATTCTGTTCATAAATGCAATGTCATGATCCTTTTAAATACACAGTATATCCCTTATGAAGTTTTAAAAATAAAATTTAAGTAAACATATACTTGGAAGAAAATTGATTTTATTTTTATGTTTTATAAATGAACATGTTTATTGTTACAAATAGGCATTTTTCTGGAGAGGCTTGTTATGGTTGAAGTAATATTTTATGATAGTAGTTTAGCCAATACTGCAGAAAGGCTTTGAGAAGAATAATTATATTTGGGTTCCAATTGTGAGAATAATCACTGCATTAAAAAAAGAAATAAACATAGCAGGATTCTCTCCATGTTATTGAATGGTTCTGATCCAAACACATACATGTGCGCGCACACACACACACACACACACTCTTAGATAAAATAAACCCTTACAGGAAATACATATTTTAAATAATAGCATTTTTGGGGATGAAACTTTGTTTTAAAAGAACTGGCTTTTTATATTTGAAATGATCACTAACTGACTGGTTTAGAGACTAGTTAGCAGAAGAATTCTTACCATGTAACATATGGCACAGAATGAGTTTGGAGAATGACAGGAATATACTGTAAAAGCAAGAATTCTACTTGTACCCCGATAAAACAAAACAAAGCAAAAATTTCCACTAAATGTTCACATTTATTGCTAACTTGGGGCCTATTAACATTTAGATAATACAGTTTCTAAGAGGCAGCAGCTAGAGATTGGCCAATTATAATTTCACGATTCGAAGAGAAAATCTTATTTGACTCAAAAATTCTGTACTCATTTTCTCCTTTCATGAATTATCACACAGCCAAAGCATAGTGTGTGAGAGAGAAAGGATAAAACAGACTTGTTTCCCGAGTGTCTGCAAAAATGCATCACCTCAGATGAACTTGATTCTTTTCTTTTTTTTTTCACTAAACAAATTTTCTTTTCTTCTAATTTTATAACTGATTTAACTATAATAAAATCAATTGTGTGAATAAAATAGATTGTGATTATCTATCTCTATTTTCAGTTTCTATGAGCAGTCTTGAAATGTCACCATTTTGCAGGAGAGTTTGTGTCATTTATTTATTACAGTGTGCCTACTATATCAAGATATATCCAAAAGTCACATGAGTTTGACTTTAGTCTCCCAGACAAATTGTTTCCAGAGCTCTGTTAAAATTCTGAGTAGATAATTGTTCTTTTAACAAACTATGCATGGGGAAAACATTTGACAAATAAAGAGCTGTTATTAGTCTATTGTCACATTTGAGAAGGTTTTAGAACTTTTGCAAAACAGATTCTGTCATAAATCATTGAATTTATTTTTCTTTTTCAAATTCGTCTGTAATACAATTTTTCTTCAAGTAATAATACAATAATTAAATAACACATATTGGATCACCTAATACAGTAATTTGATTAAAGAGTTAAATGATTATTCAGAATAATATTATCTAGAATATAGAACTTGCAAATAGCAGGATGGATTTCTCGGCATTTTACTGCAGAAATGAAAATAGCAATAAGTTGAATAAGATAAATGATTCATACAATTTGGCTTTATTTGCTAAATCAAAAAAGGTTTATTTTAAAATACATTTTAGTCATAATCAGTTTTTATAATCACTAACCAATCATAATTGATTCTCATTAATTCTTTTTTTGGTAGAATGAACAAAAATGAATCAAAATCAAAAGATTAGCAAGTCAAAAGTTTGTTGTGTTATTATGTGCAAAAAAGGGCAGATCTGAGAGTACTCTCTTTACTAGGCTTATTTGCAAGTTTGGCCATTGGCTAGTACCTGAGAACTTGGCTTCTGAAACATTGCCTAACTGATATGGTAATTTTGTTGGGGCTAGACTCTTTGTGCAAACAATGTAATTTATAGTGCCATCTGCTTTCCTTCTGTGAGTCAGTCTTTTGATGGTTGTTAGGCAGATAATGCCTATGTGATCGGTCCCCAATAAAACTCCTAAACTCTGAGTTTAAATTGAGACTTCTTTTGTGGAAACATTACTTGTACACATGTTGCTGCCCTTTTTTTTGTTTGTATTTTGGTTAAAGGGAGAATGTGCTGTGTGTGACATCTCCCATGAGGAGAAGATAGAGGGATTCCCACAGATTCATCCTATCCTTACCTAATGTCATTTCTCTTTCTGATCTGTGATGTTTACTGTCTTCATAATAAATATTAGCCACTAGTACCATATGCCTGAGTCCTGTGAGTCATTCTAGCAAATCACCAAATATGTGGGTATTGGAGGATCCCTGAAACTGATAACTACTTGGAATGATTTTATCATTGTGGGAGTTTAAAAGAAAACCCAAACTGAGCCATGACATGGATTAAATGTATGGGAGTAAATATCTGCAGAGTAAATCAACATTTCAATATATGTGCCATGACATATGCCATGTATCATCTTCTCATTAAAATACTCATAAAGACTGACAGTAATACAGAAGCTGATGTCAACTTTGTGAACAAAATGGAAAAAAAATAGATGCTATGCCATGGTTTGGCATAATATACATCAACTCCACTATTGCTAATTTTTGCTGTAACTGTATCTATCAACTCCTGGTGGAATTTGAGCTTCTGTTTTGGCAGCTTCCTAGCCAAAGCAAGAAATCATAGAGGAGACCCTAAAATAAAAATGAGTTAGTGAAAAGATGCTCAATATCACCAATTATTAGAGAAATGCAAATCTAAAGTACAATGAAATATCACCTGCCAGTAGTCAGAATGGCCATCATCAAAAAGTATACAAACGATAAATGCTGGAGAGGGTGTAGAGAAAAGTGAGCCCTCCTACACTGTTGGCGGGAATGTAAATTGGTACTACCATTATGAAGAACAATATGGATATTCCTTAAAAAACTGAAACTAGAACTCCAACAATCACACTACTGGGCATATACCCACACAAAACAATGACTCAAAGGGATACATTCACTCCAATGTTCATTGCATCACTGTTTACAATAGCCAAGGCATGGAAACAACATAAATGTCCATCAACAGAGGATTGGATAAAGAAGAAGTGATACATGTATATAATGGAATATTAGTAAGCAATAAAAAAGAATGAAATAATGTCATTTGCAGTAATGTGGATGGACCTAGAGTTTATCATTTAAGTGAAGTAAGCCAGAGAAAGACCAATATCATATGCTATCACTCTAACACAAATGATGCAAAAGAACTTATTTATAAAATAGAAACTAACCAAAAGATTTTGAAATTAAATTTAGGATTACCAAAGGAGAAATTGTGGTGGGTGGGAAGGATAAACTGAGAGGATGGAATTAACATACACACACTACTATATATAAAAGAGATAACTAACAAGGACCTACCGTATAGTGCATGGAGGTTTACTTAATGTTCTGTAATAACCTATGGGGGAGGGGAGGTATAGATATAGGTATACATAACTGATCCACTTTGCTATAAACATGACACTAATACTACGTTTTAAATCAAAGTAGCTCAATAAAATTAAAAAAAGAAAATATACAGATGACAAAAAAGCATAGAAAAAGACGTTTCATATCATATATCATCAGGAAATAAAAATTAAAACAATAATGAGATATTAATATATACCTATTAGAAGGGCCAAAATCTAGAACACTGACAACATCAAATGCCCTTTAGAATATAGATCAACAGCAACACTCATTCATTGCTGCTGGGAATACAAAATGGTACAGCAAATTTGGAGGACATTTTGGCCACCTCTTAAAAACTAAACATCAATACAATCCAGTACAATGCAGCAATCATTTTCCTTGGTATTTACCCAAAGGAATTGGAAACTTCAAGCAAAAACCTGCTCATGGATGTTATAACAGCTTTATTCTTCATTGTCAAAACTAAAAAGCAATCACTATATCCATCAGAAAGTGGGTGAATAAACTGTGGTACATCCAGATAATGGAATATTACTCAATGTTAAAAAGAAATGAGATACCAAGCATGAAAATTCATAGAGGAATCTTAAATGCATATTACTAAGTGAAAAAAAATCAATATGAATGGCCACCCATTATATGATTCCAACTATATGGCATTGTAGGAAAGGTAAAACTATGGAGATAGTAAAATTACAAGCGATTTTTTTTTTTGTCTTTTCTAGGGCTGCACCCGTGGGATATCGAGGTTCCCAGGCTAGGGGTCTAACAGGAGCTGTAGCTGCTGGCCTAAGCCAGAGCCACAGCAATGTGGGATCTGAGCTGGGTCTGCGACCTACACCACAGCTTACAGCAATGCCAGAACCTTAACCCACTGAACAAAGCCAGGGATCGAAGCTGCAACCTCATGGTTCCTGCGCCGTGACAGGAACTCCAAAATATAAGTGATTATCAGGGCTTTGGAAGGTAGATGGAAAAGATTTTATGTCTTGTAGAAGTTGTCTTCTGCTCACTTAAGTTTTCTCAGTAGGTAATTTTGAAAATAAAGATGAAAAAGTAGATTCTTAGAAGAATCAAGAGTATTTAGCAGAATAAAAATGAATGAACTGCAGATATGTATTATAATTGTCAATACATAATAGAGGACATCAATATTTGTAGGCATGAATTTAAAGTGAGACCAACTGGTATAGTTGTACATTTTTCTTTTATTTCTTTGTTTTTTTTGCTTTTTAGGGCTGCACCACAGCATATGGAAATTCCCAGGCTAGGGTTAAATTGGAGCCTACAGCTGCCAGCCAGTGCTACAGCCCCAGCAATGTGGGATCTGAGGCAAATCTATGACCAACTCCATAGCTCATGGCAATGCTGGATCCCTGACCCACTGAGCAAAGCATGGGATCCAACCTGCATCCTCATGGGTACTAGTCAGATTCGTTTCTGCTGCATCACAATGGGATCTCCCCATTTTTCTTGAACCACACAGTCAGTTTCAAAATATGATGCAAGGTGTTGGAGCTTTACCACATAAATATCACACATTAAGAGAGAGCCAATAAATCTGATGGTGTAAGAAAATAATTGTTTATAGTCTCCACAGTTTATTAGGCTTGGCAGTGGAATTATTCAGGTAAAGTGGGAATAAAGAGTGTGGGGTGAATGAAAGACAGTGAAAATGAGGTAGGGTTAATAGATTGTAGGTCTTTACAGGATTGAAGTATTGAAGGTATTGAAATACTGGAGATAATGAGTTGGAAATGTATCAGGTAATATTCAAAGAACGGAATTCTCAAAACTGAGATTATAGGTTTGCAGTTATTGGTAACGACAAAAGCAAAGGTATGATCAGGGGAATTAATGGTTAGTTTGGATGGAGAAGATAATTCAAAAGAAATCAGAAGGCTAGGGTACTGGAGGCATTACCTACATGGATATTAAAATCATCAAAAATGAAGACACTAATCAGTTAGGGAAAGTTTTTAAATTGTCCATAAATAAGAAGAGTCAGCTGGTAACTGAAACAAAGAGGTAAAGATTATTATAGCCTAATGACACAATATTCAAAGCTGGGAATATTTAAGGCAAGAGGGGAAAAAAAAGAGTCTGAAATTGACAGTGAGAGTAAAAATAAACCTTCCCATCTTCAACCCAGTATTAGGAAGGCTGTGGGCAATAAAATGACTACCACTAGGGGGGCTGTCTTGGGAAGAAGGAATTAGAGAAAAAAACTGAGATTATAGACGTTTTTGCTGCTGATGGATGGTGTGATCCAGAAGGTACAGTGGGGAAGTTTTATAAGTGGGGTACTGGTAGGAACTGGGAAGAGAATAGAGGATATACAGAGCTGTATGGAAAACAAGAGGAGGAGATGGAGAGGCTTTTCTTGGTAGCAAATAGAGAAAGGGAAAAGGGATGTAGGGGGTCTTGTGCTGGTGCTCTCAAGGCAAACGATGATAAGGCCTTGAGGGAGGAAGGGGAATTAGAGGAGGTTGATCAAGAACATTTTTTTTTAAACTACTGGTAGAAGGTAGAATAGAAGTCTAGAGATAGTCTTATTCAGAAAGCCTAGAACCTTTAAAAAACAAAAAAACAAACAACAACAACAAAAAAACAACTACTGGTAGAAGGTAGAATAGAAACCAGGCTAGAGATACTCTTATTCAGAAAGCCTAGAATTCTCTGTGGAACTGGCAGATGAAGGCTCGGAGGTCTGAGGAGGGTGGTAGGTCTTTGAGTGTTCAAAGGTTAAGGGCTAACTCTTGACATCTGCTAGAGTTTGGGCAGGATCTTACTTCAAGCATAAGAGGGTTTTTTTATTCCTGTATAGGTGTAGGATATGATAGTAAGTGACAAAAAAGTGGAATGTGAAACATTTTAAAATTGACTCCAGTTTTCTTTCTAAGGTTGAATACATATCCATATAAATGCACAGGTATATAAACATGGAATGGAGACATGGACATCAAAATATTAAAAAATATATTGCTAGCTTGTGTGAGCTTATAGGTGATTTTTAATATTGAAATATTAATATATTCTATATTATCAAATAGCATAATCAGAAGAAAGTCTTTTATATCAGAAAATATTTAAAAATAATACATTTCTGGTTATGGAGTCCTGTATATTTAATAAATATCTGATGAAGTGATGACATATTTGAGTATTTGTTATGGATGTTGCTTAATTCTGAGAAGTCAGTCTCTATACTTCACACTAGCAACAATAACTTTTAAGCAATTAAAAAAAATAAAGTGTTATTGGTAACAGCACGGGTGTTCTCATAGGTGGTTTTCAGTTAAAATGTTAGAATATGAGCTTTAACCAGAAGAGAGTAATTTTTTTCTTTTTGCATTTATGGTTTTTTTAAGTTTTATTGAAGTATATTTGATTTACAATGTTGTGATAATTTCTGCTATACAACAAAATGATTCAAAAGAGTAATTTTAAATTTACTTGAGTGATTTAAATAATTACACGGAGACTAGGCAGGTCTCTATCAGATAAACACATACTCTTAGAAAACAGTGAGGATGATTTAAGGAAAATCTACAAGTCTGTGTTAGAGAATTTAAATCAGCATTTCAATAATTGAGGAGGATTTAATGTAAATCAGGGAGACTTTTTGAAAAATCAATCAAAATAATTCATTAAAGCAGTAATCACTAGTAAGCCTGGCTGTTGCTCTACTTTATAGGTAAATGAAATTGGTAAATATTGTTGAAATGACACCTAACCTCAGGTAGTTTAACTTTATTGCTAAGAGAAAAAAAAAAAGCAATTTATTATCACCTGAATTTTCTTTATTTTCCTCCTGCTGCAATGCAGAAGGGAAGATTCAACCAAATAGTCAATAGAATCATAAATGTGGACAAAGTTATGTTTCATTCTTTGAAAGGTGATCCTAGATATGTAGGTATACAATTTAAAACTACTGGGAAGCCATTGAGCTAAAAAATAGATCTTAGAGCGGGCTTGCCTCCTGGCTTAATTTAAGGGAGGGACTGGACCTGAAGGTCGGGGATGAGTAGAGTATAGGAATGATGTTCAGAAGGGTTGGGAAATATGGTATTAACTACTAGAAATGAAAGAAATAAGAATCATAATTTTGGACAAAGATCTGAGTCAACATAAGAATCACAGTATAACAGTTTAATTTCAGCTTTTTGGTCAAATGATGCCTGGTCAAATGATGCCTGGGGCATTTCTCCCCCTAGTTCTGACTTACATTGAAGGCCTGTCAATATCCTCATCATCCTTTCAATCACTGGAGTAAGACTAAGATATCTAAATAAGCAGACACCTTCAGATACCTGGATTGGTGCTTCAGGATCTCTTCTGCTAAGATGCTGACACTAATAGAGAAAAATTCATAAACAATTCAGTTACCTTCCTTTAAACCCATCCTTCAGGACTTTTGTAAGCATATTGATTAGGAGTAACGTAAAAAACTATCACTTTGCCTCATATAAAAACTGTGAGATCTGTAGTTAACACTCTTCCTTCAATCCTGTTTAAACTTTTGTTTTTGGATAATTACTCCCCCATCCCTGTTGGGAATGATAAGCAGTTACTTTATTTGCGCTGATAATGACATCATTCTTTCATTCATTTAACAATGACTGAGTTGCCTCCTTGTGAAGGCATCGAACCAGGTTCTCCAACACAGGCATTGATAAGATATGACCCTTTCCTTAGGTTGCTTATGGGTTAATAAGACAACCATGAGAAATGAAATAATTATGATCCACAGGGATGGGGAGGGGGGAGGGTGCATGCAGATAGAAAAAGTTATGCAAATTTTATTGCAGCCCACACGAAGGGAACAAATCCATCCTGAGTGGAACTGTTAGGGTGGGGACGAGGTGAGCTTTTGAGATGAATGTTAAATAATGAGGGGCTGATAATTACATGGAAGGAGAGAAGGACAACATCATAGCCAGACAGTGAGGTGTGTAGAAAAGCCTGTGAAAAATGAAGCTGGGAGACTCACCTGAACTAGGGAGCCAGATCATGTAGATTCCTTTATCCCTTGGAAAGGATTTAGGCTTTATCCTGAAGTGAATAAAAATGAAAAAAAAAAGTTTAAAAAATAGGGAGCATTTTGAGAGCAAGCTATGGATGATGGCTTTTTCATTTGACAGGAAGAGTTCTGGAGGAGGAGCCATCAATTAGGATCATGATAAAGTTATCCAGTTCTCAAGATCATTGGGGACTAAATCAGTGTTTGTAACCCCGGCTAAACATTACAGTCACCTGGGAGCTTTAAAAGCTATTGTTGCCTGGGTCCCCCCAGCATTTCTGCTATAATTGAACTGGGGTGATATCTAGGTGTTAGGAGATTTAAAAGTTTCTGCAGATGATTCTAGTATGTATCCAAGGCAACCATTTTTGGAGATGAGTGAAAAGAGAAGATGAACTTAAGCCAAATTTAAAAGAAAAAATGCAGCAAATATTTAGATAAGGGGGACAAAATTATATCAGCATTAAACATAGTTCTCTACTTTCTTTCTTGGTTTTTGAGTTGATGTTAGCACTGTAAACTCTGCTAAATAAAGCAAGGAAAGAAAGTTTGAAGGTAATATGAGTAGGTTGGTTTTGATTATGTTTAGTCTGGAGTTTCTAGGAAATCCAGGACAAAAAATTTAAACTTGGAGAAGACTAAAACAGAGGTTTTTTTTTTTTTTTTTATTTGCAGTATTTTCAAATTCATCAGACCCTTTGGTTCACGCAATGGACCTGTGAAGTATATAAAACAAGTAAATTTACATAATAATACTTTGTAAATTAATAAACTTTGTTTTAGAACAGTTTTAGATTTTCAGCAAAACTGATCAAAATGTCCAAAGTGTTCTCATATACCTCTGTCACCACACACAAATTTCCTTCTCCACTATGGACATCCCCGCCACAGTGATACTTTTGTTACAGTCAGAGGACCTATGTTGATACATCATTATTATTCCAGGTCCATAATTTACATTGGGGTTCACTCTTGGTGTGATACATTCTATGGGTTTGTAAGACTTTATAATGACATATATCCACCATTGTAAAAGTTGTACATAATAGTTTCATTGTCTTAAAAATACACGCACTTTGCTTCTTTATCCCTTCCTCCCACCAATCTCTGACAACAGTTTCTTTTTGCTGTACCCATAGTTTTGCCATTCCAGACTGTTGTAGTTGGAGTCACATAGTATGTAGCCTTTACAAATTGGCTTCTTTCACTTAATGATGTGTTTAAAATTCTACCATCTTTATTCATGGCTTGATAGCTTGTTTCTTTTTAGTGATGAATAATATTCCTTGGATGTATAGAAGTATATTTTTTCATTTATCTATTGAAGGATATATTGGTTGCTTCAAAGTTTTGGCAATTATGAATAAAACCTCTACAAATGTCCACATGCAGGTTTTTGTATGAACAGCTTTTTCAACTCATTTAGGTAAATACCGAGTAGAGTTGATTCTTGAACAATAAAGGGGTTAGGGGCACTGACCCCACAGATAGTTGAAAATTCATGACTCCCCCCAAAATTTAATAGCCTCCTGTTAGTCTGAGCCTTACCAATAACAAAAATAATCAATTGGCACATACTTTGTATGTTATATTATTATATACCACATTCTTATAATAAAGTAAGCTAGAAGAGAGAAAATGTTATAAAAATCACAAGAAAGAGAAAATACATTTATAGTATTGTACTGTATCTATTGATACCATAAGTTTGCATTGTCTTCTTATAAGATGAATCTTCTGTCAGTACCTACATCAATACTATATTATATGGTACAAAACATTGTAGATGTTATACATATTACCAACACTAGACATAAAAATGAAATGATAATGTAAGCAAGAAATTCATATTCATTTATAGGTATAATGATTCATGCATTGATAATGAAGAAGCCACAGTACAATTGCTTTATGGTAGCCTAGTGTAATCGATATGATTGCTTCATGATAGCTTAGCCTATATGCTAATGAATAAATCGTTATAAAATTTTATGGCATACAGTATTACAGTCATATTCATAACTCAGTATTGGAAATGTTGTTATATTATAAAAACACTTATCTATGATGGTAGGATGATAAGTATTTTCTCCAATTACCAGACAGAGAGAGATATCCTGTAAAGTAATGTAATTCTATGCAAGCAAAATTATAAAACCATAAGAAAATTACACATTATTAATTTTATATTAAATATCCTATGTAAGGATAGACTAGTATCTACATATATTTTATGCATTCAACATATGTTTTTCTTAATTTTTTCAATATTTCTAGCTACACAGTTTACCTGCAAATTTTTTGATTGTCACAAATTTCCAAAATTTTTTCAATATATTTATGGAAAATAAAAAATCTGTATATAAGTGGACCTCCACAATTCAAACCCATATTGCTCAAGGATCAATTGTAGTATGATTGCTGGATTATAACAAAAGTATGTTTAATTTTGTAAGAAACTGCCAACTGCTTTTAAAAAAAAAAGGCTTTACCATTTTGCATTCCTACTAGTAATGAATATTACTAGCCAGCATTTGATGTTATCAGTGTTGTTGATTTTGGCCATTGTAATAGGTGTGGAGTGGTTGCTCACTGTTGTAATTTGCATTTCTCTGATGACATATGATGTTGAGCATCTTTTCATATGTTTATTTGCCATCTTTATATCTTCTTTGGTGAGATGTCTGCTGAAGTCTTTGTTCCATTTTAAAATCAGGTTGTTTATCATCTGAATGCCAAGTTTTAAGCATATTTGCACATTTTTGATGACTATTCTTTATCAGATGTGTCTTTTGCAAATATTTCCTCTCTGTGGCTTGTCTCATTCTGTAATAATATATATATTTTTTTAAGAAATAAAATTTGCTGTAAACAACACCTTTAGATTCTGCTCCTTCTTTTTCTTCTTTTTTACTCTTCTAGCATATCTACCTTTTTCCTGCATAGTTCTGGAGAATTTGCAGGTAAATTTCATATACTATCAATGATAATAAGTAAATAAGCAAGATAATTATAACTGGATGTTGGGGGAATATTGATGAGTGTTGTTAATAGGAATTTAGCTAAGTCAGTAACTGTAATAAATGTTACTATCTTGTTTGTTAACATTATTTTTCAAAGAATGTGAAAGGTAGAGCACAATATTGCTATGATGCTGAAGAGATTCATAATATTGTGGCCCCAAATCCTGTAACATTTGGATGTAGTAAACTGAAGTAATCAACAGTCACAGTTTGTGGGACTTCTGGAAAAGACAAAAAAGTGTTCCAGGGGAATTCCCATCATGGCTCAATGGAAAAGAATCTGACTAGCATCCATGAGGACTGGAGTTAGATTCATGGCCTTGCTCAGTGGGTTAAGGATCCAGCATTGCCATGAGCCACGGAGTAGTTCGCAGACATGGCTTGGATCCTGTGTTGCTGTGGCTGTGGTGTAGGCCAGCAGCTACATCTCTGAATTGACCCCTAGCCTGGGAACCTCCATATGCCAAGGGTGTGGCCCTAGAAAGACAAGAAAAAAAAAGTATTTCAGGAAAAAAGAGACAATTAACAGGCACGTTGATAAGTTACCATTATCTTCCATACCTATGTTAATACTCTTCTTTCTCAGTTACAAGTGAAGAAAAAGAAGTTCTAGCATGAATTTAGTTGTTCATTATGATGGGAGGTATATGAAAAGATGGCACATAGCAGATCAATTAGAGGAAACTAAATTATCACAAATCCAGGAGCAGTTTAGAAGCAGTATACTCCAGAAAATAAAATGCAACTCCTGTAAATATTATAAATGCTATAAATGTTAGTATTGATATGTTTGGAATTTGTTGTGAAAACTCATGGAAGCCATAAGAACTATTAATTTAAACTATGATCCACGAGCTTTAGAGTTTTAAGGATGTAACTGAAAGTCAGCTTGCATGGAAAGTGAAGGATTCAGTTGGGTAGGCCTATGCTTCTCATCCTTCCTATTAGCCAGACCCTGTTTATATTAGTTTTACATATCATGTTTGACATATACTTAAACAAAAATGATTCTGCAACCAAAGGACAGTTGGAAACCAATAATTTAAAGCATTCTGAAGTTCTCTAATTGGACATTTTTACCTGAAGATCTTGTTTATAATCATCATTAATCATTCTAAAGACAAATCTCAACACTAGTTGAGCAAATAAACGGAACTATCATTTTAATCACAACTTATGTCTTTACTTCAGCTGCCCCAAAGTATATTCCATATAATGTACATGCATTTGTATAGTTGCAAAGTAATTGTTTTTCTCAAAAGCAATTTATTAAAATTTCAAGTAGGTGTGGTACAATTTTGAGTTAGTCAGTTTTAATCCCATAGAGCTTTCATTTTAACACATATTTGGTACCTTACTTGTATGAGATTCCTTGCCACAAGAATTTTCACTTAGATATCAATAAATATTACACTCAGTCACTTGTTGAAATATAGTATCATAAATGGGCTATTAAAATTTTTTTTTGGGGGGGACTTTGTTATTATAAGAGAGTAATTTTCCAACTTCAGTAAATGTTAAATCATTATGGTCTCTTGGGATTAGCTGGATAAGACATTTCTTGAGAATGTGTATTTTTCTTTTTTGGTGATTGAACATTTTCTTTTACTTGAAAAAAGCAGTGGTTTAGGAATTGGTGTCCTCAAGGATGATCATTTTTTAAAGCAGTGTGTCATTATTAATCAAATATTACTCATTTGCAAATTAGATGGAGATTTATTTACAATGGGGATAATTTTTGCCAGTAATGAGAAACCTTGTGTCTATGATCCAGGTCAATATTTTCCTTACATAGAGCTACCTGGAAAATTGAACTTTATGTGACTGTGGGTTGTTCATGAAAGTAAAGACAGCTTGGTGGTCTTAAGAAATATTTCATCCAGGATGGGGTAAATTCACATTATCCACATTATACTACAGAAGATATCTGTTTAGTTATTTGCATATTTGTGATGGCAATTCTCTCTTAGACAAAGCTGCTAAGCATGGACTCACTTTTTAATGTAGAAACTATTTTTTTTTTTAAGCTCCACGTGGGCCACAGCATTTTTTTATTGTTGTTTGTCTTGAAACAGGGAGACCGTCTTGGATATACTGTAGAAGAATTGAGTGGTTTATAATTATCCAGGAAACTTAGATGTGTTTGATCTCCTTGAGTGGATTTGGTAGACTGCTTTGTATCTATGAATATGTTATTACTTAGATGGTTACAAGCATTAATATTGTTTGGGTTATCTTTCAAACTCATAATAGTATTGCCCCTACTGACCACAGATAATTCATGGGAACCATGTAATATTGCCTCCGAGACATTGATGATTAGATTGGATTGGACACATGACACAATTGAAGCCAACTAGAATCTTCTCTCTTTTTCTGAATGGGAATGAGATAGCAAATCACTCTTGCTTATAGACAACATTTGATATGCAAAATTAGGAGCTAAGATGTGGCCATAATATCCTATATGGATGAAGAATTGGAGAGGAGAATAGTGAAGCACCATTGATAAAAAAATACTTAATAGTTTACATTTCCCAGTTTTAGTCATTATCTGAGAGATTCAGCAGCAATCCTGTTAGACTTCCATAAGACTGTTTGCTTCTTTCATTTTTTCACAATATTTTGCTTTGTTTTTTACTTAAGTAATTTTGAGTTGTTTATTTCACTTGCAAGGGAGATATCTCACTAAATAATAATGGAATCCATTAATGAGGACAAGCATTATGAGAGCACATGTAAGTCATATGATATGTGCTTAATATATTTAATAATTATGATTTTAAAATGTTATGATCTTTACAACTTTCAGTTTCAGAAGATAACCTTTATCTGACTTTGTCTTCAAACTCTGGGAATCCTCTGCTTTAGCCACTAAAGCACTTTCTACAATGATATTTAAGATGCACTTCAAATCTAAGATTACATGAAATCGTTGGCTTTATTTCATAGGGCAAAATATTGAGGCGTTATCTTTGAATAAATAAAGTAATAAGTCACAGTTACATCTAATGAGTTGTTATTGAATTTTTCAGGCAAATCAAAGGCCCCCTCTTATGCACCTAGTAAATGCTGATCTTAATTGTTAACTTGCCATTGATGTCTTAATCTTATTGACAAAAGTGTAAAGCATTATGTAAGTTCCATGTTGAACTACTAAATTTGTAAAATATGAAAGAAGAAGACTCTGCTGACTAAGAATAATGTTTAATTTTTTTTATTCTTGAAAATGGCTATTTAAACATTTGCATTTTGCATATAACCTAATTTTTGGATTTGTATCTTTGTGAACTCTTCCTGTTAGGAATTGTCTGTTTTTGTGAGTCTGCAATGCATTTACTTTAGGATTTTATTGTTTTGAATTTATATAAAGTAGAGAAAATAGATTTGGACTCTCTGATCAATTCCTTCAGGTGCTAGTCCCCTTTAATTGCAGTATTGATTGCAGCAGGTATAATAGCACCTGTGATTTTATACAACATACCATGTCAGCCTTAGAGGAAACAAAAGCTTTGGAAGAAAGTGGTTCAGGTTACTATTTATCTCATGACCCTATGAAAGTTGACATGTGTCATCAATAGTGACATTGCTCAAGATTCAGATTCCTTTGCCATAGCTTCTGAAAGTTAAGGCAGTTCTCTGAATCTTTATAGTCTTGAAATTTCTCCATGCATATCTCCCCTGAGAGTGTTAATATTTCTTGAGTTCAGCAAGGTCAGATGAAAAGCAGTTTTTTTCCCTATCTCTGGTTCCTGATCAGCCTTATTATTTTAGGTAACAACCAGCAGAAGAATTTTGAATTCTAGGAGCTCATAATTTAGTAAGCAAAATAAGCCACAAATATGAACACTGGCAATCCAAGATGGTCTGTTGGTGGCATATCTGTGAATGAAGCGTTAGGGGAGAGTGATTGTGGAAAATATATTTGCTAAGAGGTTGGACCTGTCCCAGCCACTTTTACCAAAGTTATTGGTAATTTTAGGCAATAAATATAATCTATATAATCTAAATTTCTTCATCTGAAAAATGGGAATAATAATATTCACTTCATTAAGCTCTTTGTTAGAAGAAATGAGACAGTGTGTACTTCTAGATAATTGTAAGCACTCACAAAATATAAGTGAAACATCATGCCTGAAGTAGAGTAAGAAGTTACTTTTACCTCATATAATTAGGAAAGAAGTCAGGAAAGAAAGAGAAACTAACTATAAAACATGTAGGGTTTCAAAGACTGAGATGGTGGGAACTGCCTCTTAAGTGATGGGTATCAGTGGTGTGAAAATGTAACATGTGACTACAGGAAAGTCAATAAACTATTTTGAGAGATATCTAATGCTTATTTGGATTGACACTTATACTTTTCACCAAAAGACCCCTAAGGACACAGGGAAATCTCTGACTCTGGGGAAGGAAACACCACCACAACCATAGCTACATTGCTACAATAGTAATAAACATTTATCAAGGGCTTAGAGTTGGCTGGGCTTGGTGCTGAACATTCACTGTCTCAGCTGATTGCCAACATTTCCCTAAGTTATTTTAGCTTACGGAGAGTGAGGCTCCTAATTAATGAGTGAGTTGGTGGTGGAACTGAGACTCTTGGGAGTGTGACTGCAGGGCCCTCCCTCTAAAATTACTTTATATCGAGGGACATAGTCCTGGGTGTCCAATTTTTTGGAAGTCTCTTGTTTTATTATATATATTTTTTTAAACCATGAAAATGTTGAATTGCATTTCATAATTTATACATTTGTTTTTGTATAACGTGTTTTAAAGTACTTTCTGTGCAAATGTTCTCAGCTGTCTATTTAGCAGGTTAATAGTATAACACAGACTGCCAATTTTAGAAGATCTTATATTTTTCAAGCTTCTCCTTTCAAGGATATTAGAATTTAACCCTGAGAGAGCTTCAAGCAATTTTTTATTTGCTTGTTTGATGGTGTTTTTCACTATGCAATTCCTAGCCTAGACTCTTGATGCTTTGTTTGCAAAAAGAAAGTCTGATGCTCTTCCTTCAAAGTTTGCATAATTAATGCTACATTCACAGTTTCATGCAGTTATTAATTAAGGTTTTGTGATAAAAGAGTACCTTCATATAAGATTTTCTTGAAATTTTAACAGTTTTTCAGCTTTTGATTGATAGTTAAGTATTTGTTATGAGGAATCATGAATCTGCTCTAAATAAAACTTATAAATGGATTCTTAAACTACAAGCTTTGAGTCACTTGAAATATGTCTTCTATGGAATTAATAATAGGTAATTTTAAAGAAGTAGCTGTAAACATCTGTATGGCACAAGATTACATTCTAATTAATGTTATTTACCACCTCAGAGAACAGTGTTGTATTTTAGTTGTAAATAATTATATGAATCTGTGTAAAATGTGCCTACTACTCACAAATTGTCTTCTGTTTGTACTTTAACTGCAAAGACAAATGCAAGCTTGAATCAATTATGTTTAATATCTTGATTAGCAGCATATCTCAGGAAGGAATTAACGAAGTTTACAAGGTTTATGAGATTCAGGAATACTTTAAAATTGCAAAAACTTTCATTTATTGATAGTTGATAATGGATGAAAGTTAGGCTTAATCTAGTAACTAAAAAGTAGACAAACAAAATGTCTAAATTTTAATAATTCTGGTTCTACTTTAATAAGAACTTGAATATATACAAATTTAACCCTAAATTTTATGAGATTGGATGTCCCTGGGCAAGTGAATTATGATTACATTTACATATAACATTTTACAGAACAGTTATAGCCAGTATAGAGAGACAAACATATTTAAGAAACATCATGCCTCTGATACTGATTTTTTTCTCTGGCATGTAGCCAAAAATTTCCCTTTAAGAGGAAAATAAGATTGCCATTTTTATTCTGATTACTTGGTCTGGAAAGTTGCTTAAAGATACCCCCAACTACGATTTATTTTAAAATTAAATGTAGAGTTTTTCTTTTCTTTTCTTTTCTTTTTTAATATATTCTCTAGGAGTTCCCACTGTGGCTCAGTGGTTAACAAATCTGACTAGGAACCATGAGGTTGCAGGTTTGATCCATGGCCTTGCTCAGTGGGTTAAGGATCCGACGTTGCCTTGAGCTGTGGTGTAGGTTGCAGATGCGGCTTGGATTCTGTGTTGCTGTGGCCCTGGCATAGGTCAGCGATTAGACCCCTAGCCTGGGAACCTCCATATGCCTCGGGTGTGGCCCTAGAAAAGACAAATATATATATATATATATATATATATATATATACTCTCTGTGTGAAAAGAGTAAACAACGTAATGGATCAATAATTTATGATGAGGTAGTACAATTCCAATAAATCTGAAGTGATATTTTTCTTTTTATATTTAAAAAATATAGTTGATATACAGTATATACAGTATTATGCCAATTTATGCTGTACAGCATTGTTACATTCTTTTTCTTATACTGTATTCCATCACGTTCTATCCCAAGAGATTGGATAGAGTTCTCTGTGCTGCACAGTAGGACCTCACTTCTTATCCATTCTAAATGTAATAGTTTGCACCTACCAACCCCAAACTCCACATCCATCCTTCTCCCTCCCCCATCTCTTGGCAACCACAAGTCTTTTATCTATGTCTGTGAGTCTGTTTCTGATATCCCTATGTTCATTGCAGCACTGTTCACAACAGCCAAGACATGGAAACAACCTAAATGTCCATCAACAGATGAATGGATTAAGAAGAGGTGGTATATATACACAATGGTATACTACTCAGCCATAAAAAAGAACAAAATAATGTCATTTGCAGCAACATGGATGCAACTAGAGATCCTCATACTAAATGAAGTAAGTCAGAAAGAGGAAGAAAATACCAAATGAACCTGAAGTGATATCTTTAAATGGTCTCTACTTTTGAAGAGTTTAAGTTTAGCAACATATGCAAAATAATGTAAGTAATTCAACTATATTACCTTGTTTATTACATTCTACATATATAGTACAAGGGAATGAGTACAATATACAAAAACTACATGTGCAAAAGCATGGAGAAGTAAAATAATATGACTTGTTCAAAGGAATGTGAATTTGGCATTTTTAGAAATTAAGAAGGGAAGACTTGGTGGGTGGATATGAGACTACAGGGCAACCATATCAAGAGATTAGAAGTAAGATAATTGGACTTAGAGTTAAGTAAGATACTTGTTAAATGGAATTTCATTATTTTAATGAGAGAGTACCCTAGAAAAGTTTTGAGTCAGCTCTGCAAGAAAGGATAGTGGGTAGAGATACTGAGTTCCTCATGAAGTATGGGGATTGCAGAATTAGAAGAAACCTGGGTTCTTTTTGACAACTGAGTTTGAGAATGGCAATCCATAAAGATGTCCTACCACAATGAAACATGGATGAGGGAGCAAGAAATATGGCAGTATGATCATGGGGTCTGAACATAAGAGGGGTTCCAGATCACCCCCCTGATTTTTGAGAAATTTGTGTAAACCTAGAAAGGCTGAGAGTAAGAGCCATGTTCTTTCTAGTAACTACAGGCAACATATTCAGAGAATCTCATTGAAGTCTTAGTAGGTAAGCGGTACAAAGCCACCAGCTACGTATGTAGGAAGTCGAGGGGCCTGTGCTCTCAGAGGGAGTGGTGAACCCAGGGGTTCTCCTCTGCCATAAATTATCATCCCAGATTTATAGCTGCCCACCACCAAAGACTCTTCTGCCAGGAATAGCTCAGGGCAGAGAGCTAGAGTCATGATCAGTTGTAGCTGTAGGTCCCAAGTGAGCCTAGGAAACTGCAGTCAGGGCCCACATGAGCAATTGAAAGGGCCTTGCAAATGCCTTCAGATGGACTTTAAACAGATAGTCACTGCTTTAAATAAACTAGAGCCAGAGAGTGAAAAACCTCAAGTGGACTCACTTAAAGTATCTTCAAGAAGTAGGGAGGTCAGGAGCTGGGATGAAGTTGAAAGAAGTTCAGTTTCAGAACATCTGAATTTTACTGACTTATGTTGTTGCTATTTAAACTCCACTACACATTTAAAAATTGATATTGGATATTCAATTGTTATATTCCCCTGACTGAAGGATTGACTCTCCCCTTTTTACTAGGAATTAAATTTACATAAGAAAGCATTTCATGCCAGTTGTAGAGATGCTTTTTCTTGTACATATTATAATTTTCTATCAAAATAAATTTAGTGATTATACTATTCTGGGGTTATTTCTTGACAATTGGCTACAATAGAATTTGTTCATGAGTTTTTTTTTTTTTTTGTAGTACTATACTATAAAAAAATGAGTAATCTGTAAAAGACAGTGTCCTAATGTGCACTTAATGCTTAGAAGAACATCGTTAATGGAACAGTTTTATTAAAGAACAAAATACAGCTTGATTTTATGGAGAATTAGTAAATAAATGAAAATATTAATTTCTGAAATCTCCATAAATAACCTTTTTGTCTACAGTAACCATTTTAAAACCATTTTATAAGACCATTTTATAAGAAGCTTTTAAGAATACTATGATGTATTTAGATAAATTCAAGGAGAAAAACCTAATGATGAGACAAGATTTATCCTCTCCTCCAATTTCTTCTCTTATTCCCTTTAGGGAATTCCTTACTCATATATAACCATTTCATGAATGCATATGACCCTCTTTGCACAGTTGTCTCAACATTCTTGGCAATAGAAATTTCTAACTTTCTTTTTCATCTTGCCCCGATAAGTGCCACATTCACCTCAGCTTCCTGAGGTAAATTTCCCACCCTGGATGTAAAGCCCTTTCCCTTTACTCTTTCTCAGTGATAAACCATATTATCAGATTTCTATAGAAGAGAGAGAAAGGGCTGAGGAGAAGGAAGGCAAATAGTTTAGGAAATGTGGGGTGGGTAGTAAGGAAGTGATGATTTCGAAAGGACATATTAGCTGTAATCCCAAGTGTGCATTTCCCTCCATAGTTCAGTTCTGCCATTACAAAAGATTAAAAAAAAATGCTTTGGCTTAATTGTGGAAATTTCCCGAGTTTCAGTCTATTACTTGAGCCAAGAATTTGGGAATTTGGACTGCTGCTCATTGTTTTTCTTTAAATATCCAGTGCCATTAGAAGCATCTGCTCACCCTGCAGTCCTTGAATGCCTCCTTTCTGGCAGACTTCTGTGGCAGTAGCTCAGTTTCTCAATGCTTTCAATGAGCATTTTGTTCCAGATTACTATAGGTGAAATATGAATTGTAGATGTGCTACATCTTGCTGAGATGTTGAGATTCTCCTCTTAGAATATTAGATGATCCTGTGGTGTGCTTGTTTTCAGCTCCAATTAAGCGAGATGATTAACTTCAGATTTCTTCTTATTTACCAAGATTGCTAAAGGTTAGACCACTGGGGACACAACCCTGGATGCTCTGTGTAGCATGGTAGCCACTCCAATGTTGCCTTCACAACCTCATTATAGTATCACTTTTCCTCCCACTAATAAGCCTTCTTTACTTCAGAAACCACAAATGGTCTCTGGTGAATTTAATCTGCCAAGCAATTTATTTGGGAAAAAATAAACAGATATAATAGGACATCTAGAGAATGAGGCTCAGAAAAACTCAAAAGCCTAACTGGCTAGAAGCACAGGCAGTGTAATCTAAGGAAAAGTTTGTGGACGAAGGGCCGAGGCTTCCACCATTAGACCCTGGATCCTGTCACTGGCTCTGCTGCCCTTGGACTGTGAAGGCTGCTCCTGGCACCACCTGACTCCTTCCCCTGGACAGCCAGAATCAGTTCTAAAATTGTTTTGCTTCCCTGCCATGAGCACCTGATTGAAAAAGCATAGCTTCCAAGAATATGGGAGAAAAAAAAGTCTGATTTTTTAGCTTCTTTATTGCAAGGTGGTCCCTACATGTTCTCAAATGAATACCTTGGTGGATTTCCTCACATGTAAATAAGAGCAGTGGGCTGGAAATATTCCAGTATTTTTTCAGATCCATTTACCATATTTTTCCATCCTGCTTGATGCCCTGAGATGTATAAACTCCATCGACCCACCCTTCTGGCTGGCTTCAGCTGAGGTCAGTCAATAGAAAGCCCAGACTGGAGACCATAGGGGATGAGAGAGCACGAGCAGGGTTTTTATTACCTCACCTTTCTCCTAGCATGCTCTCAATATACTGGATACCTTCAAGAATGAAGTGTTCACTTCTGCAGGAGATCCTCTCCAGGTTTCTCCAGCTTTCTGAGTCCTTGGGGTCCTATAATGCCTTCTTCCCTTCACTCCTTCAAATCTAGGGATGGTGATGACATGAGGTCATGCACTGTCCCTAGTGGGTTCTGGATACACTCCTTTCATTTTTGTAAATTGCTCCTTAATGAAATCCTCCTCAAATTATCCTAATTTGAAACCACCATCTGTTTCTGGCCGAGACCCTGAATGATACAGGCACCCTTAAAATTGGCAAATGTCCTCTCTAAAGGGTACTTTCTCCCTATGGTCTGGAGCAGAGCTGTTCTGTGAGGAACACCACATGCCTCCTATTTTTTTTCCTCACAGCGGTCCTTTTCTGCATCCTGGAAATGGACAGCCTTCGAAAAAAAGAGGTAATAATTCTGGGGGCTTTTCACTATAGCAGATGCATGAAAGGACTTAGAGAAAAGACATCTCAAAGTAAAATGATGTGAAATAGAGAAAAGTGGTGGAAATTTTTTATGGACGAGAAGAGAGTTTTCACTCCAGAACCTCTCAAAAAAGAAACACACTGGCCATACCAAAATATTATATTATGGTAGGCCAAAATAATTTTAAAAAAGGGGAAATTTTAGATATTGGAACAAGGGGACAGTTAATACAATATGTTGCGTTAACAATACAGGGAAAGCAGTTTTAGGATCCTTATCATCACACTGTATGTATGTAATTCACTATTTTGCCTAGGCATGTGGCCAGAGGTAGATTTCTCTACCTGGCATAATCATACTCTTGCCAGCCTTATGAGAAAGAAAAAATGTTCCTTGTTGGAGCAGGTCTAGCCAACACCCCTCCCATGTCCCCTCTTTGCACACATCTACACCCTGGAGTCTGCTTCATGTGAAGGCCTGTGAACTCTGCTTGAGGGCCTCAGTGTAGACGTGGGGGCAGACTTGCTCTGTATACAATGCAAGCTTAAAGGGCCAGAGAATTAATGCACCAACCCATGACAGAGGGAGAGTTAATGGGTAATTTCCTCAGGTTTTTCATCCCTTGATTGGGAATATTATCTCCTCTGAGTGCCCTAATAGGATAGAGCCACTTCCCCAAATTGTTAACTAGACTGATAATCTACCTTTTGTTGGTTTCCTGTCCCTTCCCATCATACTGTTCACTCCCCTAGGGGTGCTGCCTAGGATCACCTCTTAACTTACCTATACTTGAATCTTTGTCTTAGTGGTTGCTTCTGGGGGAATCCAAATAGACACTTGGTGCCAAAAATGGTCATAGGAACAGACCCTCAAGACAAAATTTTGGAACTGGATTAGTCACCAGCCAGATGGCAATGAGGTTCCTATTACTAGTGGTAAGCAGTAAAGTTATAACATCTCCTATGCTAACTTTCTGACCTGAGGTGAACTGGGTTGTGGTTACAGAGGAAGGAGACACCTTAGTTCAGGCAATACCTTTATCTCTTGGTAAATATGGGATAATGGTAATTATAAGGACATGGCACTGATTGGTATATAATAAGTGCAATAAAAGACTTATAGGATAAAATTGACAGACCTGAGGCAGTGAATTATCAATTCTAGGCTTGGTGTGACACAGACCATATCCTCCAAGAGTGGGAGAGCAGATTGCTGACAGAAGTACAAAGTGGGCTGGATTCACAATGCTGGCAATGTTCATACACTGGTGTCAAGGTCCCACTGGGGAAAGAATGGACATGGAGACTTGAAGATTTCCTGGGTGGATGCTTTAAGAAGAAAGTATTTGCCAAGTGAGTTATGGAGTCTATGGAATACGTACAGTAGGAGCTGGGAGAACATGCTTGAAAATGAACGTTAAAATATTAGACTGTGATAAGGGATGGGGAATGGGATATAAGGCAAGAAAAGGCAGAGTATATTGATATGAGGAACTCTCCTAAGATTCAGTATTAAGTTCCCAGAAGAAACTCTGACTGCCCATGGTGAATGAAGTGCATTTGCTAGAACGTCCTTGGAAAATATTAAAGAAGGGATTAATAGTTTAAGTTATGTTGGTATGTTAGAATAGCTTTACTTTGTAATACTAGATAATTAATTAGCTATGTTCTCTAGTGTGGTTCAGAGGGTATGCCCTTCTCTAAAGTAATAGAGAATGGGATAGTAAAGGGCACATCAATATTGTTAAGTAGGTGCTATATCCTGCAGACTAGTTTATGGTGGGGAATGAGAATTATGGTAATTTGTAATTGTGGATGTCATGTAACAATGCTTCACTAGCAGATATATGGATATAATTCTTGTAGTAGGCGGTAAGGTGAGAGTAACAACCAGGAGGCCTTGATCTTTTTTTTTTTTTCAGTGAAAAATCAACAAGAAATGTTTTTATTTAAAAAAATCAGATAGAGTTATTGTAGGTAAATAATAAGGGGGACTCAAGCAACCTTTCAAAAGGGGCCACACAATTTGTCACCTGAAGATTGAAAGTCTTGTGGGTTGTTAATAAAGTAACTCCATTTTATATTGACAAAGATCAGGAAAAATGGCAACTTGGACTATCCCAGAATTTAAGTCCATAAAGGGTGAGTGTGTCATATTGTGTTGTTTATTCTGTTTAGATATCAGATAAAGCAGTCATTAGTTCAATCAAATTACTTAATATTATTACTTCATATAAAAGATCAAGGAGGCTTTGATCTTTAAGAAATACAGTATGTATATAATTTACTGGAGCCTAAAGTAACTTGGAGGGGGAAGCACAAATCCCTGAGTATATAGTAGAGATAATGGAGAGTCTTCAACACCATACCATCCATTAGAAACCAATCACTTTATGGCAAGTTGATTGCATTGGACCCCTTATATACTAGGGTAAGGGATAATTCATCCTTCCTGGCATTGAAAAGTATCTCCAATATAGTTTTACTTTTCTGCCTGCAATGCCTCAACCAGTACCAATGTCCAAGGATTCAAAATTATACATAATATTGCCTTCACTTTATGAAAATGTGCAGTTGACCATAAGAATTATAGATTTCATCATAAACTGTACTTTTCAGAAACTACCAGCCAGGAAGAACTTTAACTAGGCCCCTAAGAAGCTATTCCAAAGTTCTATCCATATCTCTTATAATGAGTAATGTCCCTTTACTGATTTTTTCCCTTTCTTTGTCTTCTTCCCCATTGATAGTTCCTGAGATCACATCAGAAATACAATTCTTGCATTTGAATCTGCGGAATTCCAAACTAAGAAATACAGTTGATTAACAGATATATAACTAAATGATGTGCGACCTCTATCTGGTAGGTATGGATTCACCTACAAATAATAGAAAAAACATACAATTAAAAGCTTAAATACACAAAGAATTGTCTAGTATAATTACAAATTTGAAGATATTCAATCCAAGACTGGCACAGTCTCTTAATTATGCCAAAAGAGGATCAGGATCTTTCTCAGCCTCCACACATGTGTATGTCCTATTGCCTCATGTCACAAGAAATCTGCTCTACTTCTAGGCCTTGCATCATTTTCTAGTCAAAATAAAATGAAGAACATTGAGAGGAAAAGATAAAATTAGCAGGCATTTACCCACCTTTGTCAGTGGGAAGACAACTAGCAGCAAGGAAGTTTGGATGGTTGGAGCTTGAGTAGTTGTGTTTTTAACTTTTACAGACTTTATAATAAAGGCGTAGGAGAAAGAAGATGACAAGGGAGGTTCTGTCAGCCAACCTACAGTGTTATCATATAAATAGGAAAAACTTAGAATTTGTTTTTTAAAAATTTCACCTAAGATCTAATCTAAGTTTTTAAAAATAAGTAAATAAATAAAATTGAAATGTTAAACTGAAACTCTCTAGAATTTTTAAAGGAAATCTCTTAAAATAATTTACTGTATTCAGCTGTAAAGTTTTCATATGCCCTATTTATTAATTTGAGAAGTGTACCTCAAGTACTTATGAACTGCCTTCCATGAACACAGCTGACAAAATTTATACTCTTCTTGAACTTCTTTTCTATGTTATGAACTATTAAAAATGCCTGGTTGAAACAGCAACTGATATAAACTTTTTATTCTTTTGGGCCATAAAAATATGTCATATAACTTACAATACATTTTATCCTAACTGTAAGAATATTTTCCCTCTTAACTGAAAACAACCAAAATTTATTTTTCTGATTCCTAACGCTTTGTGAAAAAATTCCAAATAACTTCTGACACTTACATCTTTTCAAGTACAAAGATATCCAGAACATTTAACTTCAAATACTGTACATTGTTAAAATTTTCAAAAGCACAAAATATAAAGAAAGTGAAACAGGATATACCTGGTTCTGCTCATGGCCTTGAGCTATCGGCTATGGTTCCCACAGGCGACTGTTTGCTACAGCTTGCATCTCTGCTATAGACTCATGCTTTCTATTAAATAGCTTCAGTTGAGAGCTGACACTAAAATCTAGAGCATTCAATTATTTTTATTTTTTGTGGCAGCAAGTGATTTTTTTCTGTGCCAATTTTGTCTGTTTGGCTAATGGTCTTACATATTTTTAACCGCTATTTTTATTTGCACTCATTATTTTCACACCTTCTAGAAGTAATGTAACAGCAAGATTTTTATCACCACAACTGGTGGACACCTGGGTCATTCCATTGACCATTTAAAGAAATATTCCCAAGCTGTAACACTGCTATTTCTATGCATTCACACACTTCATTCTGCCAGTTGATCTGAGAACTCTGTTTCTGCAGTTTAAAACCCCTTTGGAAACTTTTCATTTTTAAATGCATAATATTTTAAAACCAAAATAGTATAAAATTATGAATAATATATAAATTTTATAGCAATCTTTGATTTAGCATGAACAGTCTTTAATTATATCAATAGAATAGTTTCTTTAAAATTGTTTTATAATCATACATAAATATATTTCTGAAAGTTTAACTTACTTTTAATTAAAATAAAATTCATGCAGTTTGATAAACTAAATCACATTAATATGTAAATAGAACACTGTTCACCTTAGGATCTTCTATCCTCAAATAGCTTCAGTGAGATACAGCCTTTAGGGAGCAATGCCCTTTTTTCACAGTGTAGTTGGCCCTTTCATGTTGGATTGGCCCCTTTAACACGTCTAAACTTTACTATATGAATTATGACCTATTTTTCACTTAACACAGGACAGATCATGTCTCTAATTTTATCACCTTGATGCATATTCATATTCTGAACTTTATTATTTTTTACTTATCCTGGTTTAGAGTATCATTCATTTGAATCTCTAACACTGGGTTATACATTAGAATTTTCATAGTGAATAGCATGATAATTTCTAGGTCCATCCATGTTGCTACAAATTCCATTATTTCTTTCCTTTTAATGGATGAGTAATATTCCATTGTATATAGGTATCACAGCTTCTTTATCCACACCTATGTCGCTGGGCATTTAGGTTGTTTCCATGTCTTGGCTATTGGGTATAGTGCTGCAATGAACATTGGGGTACATGTGTGTTTTTGAGCCATGGTTTTCTCTGGATAGATGCCCAGGACTGGGATTGCTGGATGAAATGGTAATTCTATTTTTAGTTTTCTGAGGAATTTCCATACTGTTTTCCACAGTGGTTGTACCATTTTACATTCCCACCAACAGCATAATAGGGTTCCCTTTTCTCCACACCTTCTCAAGCACCCATTGTTCATAGGCTGTTTGGCAATAGCTGTTAAGCTGGTGAAGGTGGTACCTCATAGTGGTTTTGATTTGCATTTCTCTAATAATTAATGATGTCAAACATCTTTTCATGTGTTTTTTTGGCCATCTATATGTCCTCTTTGGAGAATTGTCTGTTTAGATCTTCTGCCCATTTTTTTTTTTTTTTTTTTGCTTCTTTAACTTTTGTTTTCTATTACTATTTTTTTATATAATAATTTTTATTTTTTTCCATTATAGCTGGTTTACAGTGTTCTGTCAATTTTCTACTGTACAGCATGGCAACCCAGTTATACATACATGTATACATTCTTTTTTCTCACATTATCATGCTCCATCATAAGTAACCAGACATAGTTCCCAGTGCCACACAGCAGGATCTCATTGCTAATCCATTCCAAAGGCAATAGCCTGCATCTATTAACCCCAAGCACCCTATCCATCCCCTCCTCCCACCTTACGGCAACCACGAGTCTCTTCTCCAAGTCCATGATTTTCTTTTCTGTGGAAAGTTTCATTTGTGCCATATATTAGATTCCAGATATAAGTGATATCATATGGTATTTGTCTTTCTCTTTCTGACTTCACTCAGTATGAGTCTCTAGTTCCATCTGTATTGCTGTAAATGGCATTATTTTGTTCTTTTTATGGCTGAGCAGTATTCCGTTGTGTATATATATATACACACACACGTACGTATATATGTATATATATGTGTATATATATATATATGTATATACACACACACATCACATCTTCCTAATGTGTGTGTGTATATATATATATATATATATATATACACACCACATCTTCCTAATCTAATCACCTCTTGCCTGCCCATTTTTTGATTGGGGTTTTTTTTTTTTTTGGTATTGAGCTGCAGAAGGTGTTTATAAATTTTGGAGATTAATCCCTTGTCAGTCACTTCATTTGCAAATATTTTCTCCATTCTATGTGTTGTCTTTTCATTTTGTTTAGGTTTCCTTTGCTGTGCAGAAACTTTTAAGTTTAATTAAGCCCCATTTGTTTATATTTGTTTTTATTATCATTACTCTAGGAGGTAGATCTGTGAAAATATTGCTGTGGTATATGTCAGAGAATGTTTGGTCTTTTGTTTGTTGGAAGTTTTTTAATCACAGTTTCAATTTTATTACTTGTGATGGGTACATTCATCTTTTCTATTTCATCTTGGTTTGTTCTTGGAAGATTGTACTTTTCTAAGAATTTGTCCATTTCTTCTAGGTTTTCCATTTTATTGGCATATAGTTGCATGCAGTGGTCTCTTATGACCATTTGTATTTCTGTGATGTCCATTGTAACTTCTCCTTTTTCATTTCTACTTTTATTGATTTGAGTTCTCTCTCTTTTTATCTTAAGTCTGGCTAAGGGTTTATCAATTTTGTTGATCATGTCAGAGAACCAGCTTTTAGTTTCCTTGATCTTTTCTATGGTTTTCTTCATTTCTATTTCATTGATTTCTGCTCTGATCTTTATGATTTCTTTCCTTCACCTATCTTCATGTCTTGTCTGTTCTCTCTCGAGTTGCTTCAGATGTAAAGATAGGTTGTTTATTCCAGTTTTTTCTTGTTTCCTAAGGTAGGCTTGTATTTCTATAAACTTACCTCTTAGAACTGTTTTTGCTGCATCTCATAGGTTTTGGAGTGTTGTATCTTTTTTGTCATTTGCTTCTAGGTATTTTTTAATTTCCTCTTTGATTTCTTCAATGATCCATTGGTTGTTTAGTAGCATGTTATTTAGTCTCTACATGTTTGTGTTCTTTGCAGTTTGTTTTGTTGTTGATTTATTTACAATTTTTTTGAAGGAACCAAGGTTTTATTTGTGGCCCAGAATGGGATCAAGCCTTGAGAATATTCCATGTGCAGTTGAGAAGAATGTATGAGTACTTTTGGATTGCTACTTTCGGATGGAATGTCCTAAAAATGTCTATTAAGTCCATCTGATCTATTGCTTCATTCAGGGCCTGTGTTTCTTGTTGATTTTCTGTCTGGATGATCTGCCCATTGCTGTAAGTGGGGTGTTAAAATCCCCCACTATTATTGTGTTATTGTATATATGCCTTTTAAGGTTGTTAGCAGTTGCCTTGTATGTTGAGGTGATCCTACGTTGGGTTCATATATATTTACAATTCTTATATCTTCTTGGGTTGAACCTTTGACCATTATGTAGCATCCTTCCTTGTCTCTTATAATATTCTTAATTTTAAGGTCTATTTTGTCTCATATAAATATTGCTACTCCAGCTTTTTTTGCTTCTCATTTTCATGGAATATTTCCTTCCATCCTCTCACTTTCATTTGGTATGTGTCCCTAGAAATGAAGTGGGTCTCTTGATGACAGCATATATATGGATCTCATTTTGGTATCCATTCAGCCAGTCTATGTATTTTGATTGGGACATTTAGTCCATTTACCTTTAAGATAATTATCGATCTGCATTTTCTTATTGCCATTTTATTAGCTGTTTTGGATTTGTTTTTGTTGCTCTTTTTTCTTCCCTTCTCTTTTTTTCTTCCCTTCTTCTCTTGCTCTCCTCTTGTGGTTTTATTACTATCTTTAATGTTGTACTTGAGTAGATTTTTCTTATTTGTTTGTGTATCAGTTGTAGATTTTTGGTTTATAGTTACCCTAAAGTTTTGATAGAGGAGTCTCTATACCTATGAGATTGTTTTCAGTTGTTGGTCTCTTAAATGTAATTGCATCTCCAGTGTCCTGCATTTGTACCCTCCTCTACTCATGATTTCTGATTTTGGTAGCATATTTGTACATGGATGATTTCCTATTTCCTATCTTTACTATATATATATATACACATATATATATGTATATATATGCCTTTATGATGAGCCTTGTCATTTATGGTATTTTTGTTTCTAGTTGTGGCCTTTTTCTTTTCTGTCTAGAGAAGTTCTTTTAGTATTTGTTGTAAAGCTGGTTTACTGTTGCTGAATTCTCTTAGCTTTTGCTTATCTGTAAAGCTCTTGATTTCTCCTTCAAATCTGAATGAGAGCCTTGCTAGGTAAAGTAATCTTGGTTGGAGGTTTTTCCCCTTTCATCACTCTAAATATATGGTGCCACTACCTTCTGTCCTGAAGAGGTTCTGCTGAACAATCTGCTGATAACCTTATTGGTGTTTCCTTGTGTGTTATTTGTTTAGTTTCCCTAGCTGCTTTCAATATTTTCTCTTTGTCTTTAATTTTGGTGAGTTTGAATAATATGTGTCTTGGGGTGTTCCTCCTTGGGTTTATTTTGTATGGTACTCATTGTGGTTCCTGGATTTGAGTGAGTCATTCCTTTCCCATGTTAGGGAAGTTTTCCTCTATTATCTCTTCAAATATTTTTTCTGTCCTGTTTTCTCTTCTCCTTCTGACACCCCTGTAATATGGATGTTGGTGCGTTTATCATTTTCCCATAGTTCTCTGAGACTCTCTTCATTTTTTTTCAATCTTTTTTCTCTCTTCTGCTCCACATCAGTGATTTCCCCTAGTCTGTCCTCCACCTTGCTTATTTGTTCATCTGCCTCCTGTATTCTGCTGTTGGTTGCTTCTAATGAATTTTTTATTTCAGTTATTGTGTTTTGCATCTCTGCTTGCTTAAGTTTTAAATCTTTAATATCTTTGCTCAGTGTTTACTGTATATTATCAATCTTTGCCTCCAGTTTATTTCCAATGTCTTGTATCATCTTTGGCCTCATCAGTCTACAGTCTTTTTCCTGGAGGCTGATAATCTCCAGATCACATTGTTGTTTTTCTGTTTTTTTTTTTTCTTGCTCCCTTATCTGAGTTATAGTTCTCTGCCTTTTCATTTTTATAGGTTTTTGGTGTGGTGTTGTTTTTGCAGACAATAGGGTTGTAGCCTCTCTTCCTTCTGATGTCTGCCCCCCTTGTGTCTGAACTTGATATGGGGGCTTGCTTCCCCTCCGATGGAAGGGATGATGCCTGCCCACTGGTAGGTGGGGCTAATTCATATCCCCCTGTGGGTACGGCTTTGTCTCTGCATGAGATTACAGGGGCTGTGTGTCTGGGGGTCTTTAGGCAGGCTGTTTACTGGTGGGTCTGGCCTGTGATTCCACCTGGATTACTGTTTGGCCTGGTGCTTCTCAGCACTGATGGTTGTGGCCAGATTTTCCCAAAATGGCCCCCTCCAGATAAACACATGCTGATGATTATTCCCAAGAGCTTTGCTTCCAATGTCCTACTCCTACAACAAGCCACAGTCACCCCTTGTTTTCCCAGGAGGTCCTCCAAGAACTGAAGTTGGTCCAACCCAGATTTCTGTGGAGATACGGTTTTGCTCTGGGACCCAGTGTACATGAAAGCCTGTGTGTGCCTTTCAAGAATGGGGGTCTCTGTTTCTCCCATGCCCATGAAGCTCAAGATAACAAGTCCCACTGGCCTTCAATGCAATATGCTCTGGGGGCTCATTCTCCCAGTGCCAGATCCCCATGCTTGGAGACCTGACCTGGGGCTCAGAACCCTCACTCCTATAGGTGAGTCTCTGTGATGAAGTTACTTTCCAGTCTATGGGCTGCCCACCTGTTGGGTATGGGGTTGCTGATATTGAATAATCACCCCTCCTACCATCTTGATCTGGCCTCCTCTTTTTCTTCTGTAGTAGAATATCTTTTTGAAAGTTTCCAGTCTGTTTGGTTGAAGGTTGTTCCTACATTATTATATGATTACCACAATCCATTTAACATATCCATTACCTCTCATAATTACCATTTGTGTGTGTGTTTGTGGTAAGAATGCTTAATATCTCCTTTCTTAGGAAGGCTTAAGTATCCAGTACTGTAGTGTTTAACTATAGTCACTATTCTGTACATTATAGCCCCAGAACTTATTAATTCACTTGTTAAGTATTGACCTAGCATATTAGATATAAGGATCAACTTATTAAGGAATTTTTTTCTCATGAACATGATAAATAGGACACTCATAACATTTCTTTTAAATTTTTTTTTCTTTTTTGGTCTGTGGAAACCAATCAAAAGAAAGAAAAAGTGAATAAATTATTATTTAGATATTAAGAAATTACCTATCAGATTATAATTATGTCTAGGAACTCTTTATCTTTCATCAATTTCTCATTTATTTTGCTTGAACTTTGTTCTAGAAAACTAAAGATGAGGGGGAGTAGGCCACAAAGGGGTGGTGATATAAGTGGAACTAATTATATACTGGAAATATATTATTACTTTTGCATTAAAGGTCAATTGTACTTTATGTATTTCATATTATCATATAGATCTCTAACTTCTTCAGTTTGATATGTTTGAATCTCCTTGTTCCACAATTTTTATTGAGCATATATTTTATTTTTGCAAATGATCCTTAGGATCTCATTGAGGTATAAACTTACATAATGCCATGGTACATATGAACTTCCTACATTATTTAGCATATAAATTGACTTCTGATAGGCTATAAAATTTTTTACACAAATTATCCAAAGTCCAGCTACTTAACATATCTTAATTGAATCATAAGAATTCTTTCTTTTAATGATCTAAATATATGTGTGTATGTATAAATAATAGTGCAAGTAAATTGGCAATTGCACAGTAAAAAATACACAAAATGTATATACATAAAAGATAATTATAAAAATGTAATGATCTAACCTATACATGAGTGAAATGGTACATCCACTATGAATTAAATGATTCTAGAAATCTTAATAGTTTATTTTTTAGGAGAAAAACAATACTTTTTCAATTTTTAAAAATGGGTTTAGAGGATATAGTATTCTTTCAAATGTGAGGAACACACAAAACACAAAAATCCATCAATTTTATTAGCTAAGGAATTTTCTAATGCCTGAACTGCCCTAGAAATTAACCTATTGTCAATGTTTACACATCAGTGCAATCTAACTGAAATTTCCACCTGAGTTAGTTGATTGGAACTTGTTAAATTAGTCCAACTATTTTATTTGTGTTGGCAGGCACATTTTCCTACGTGTCATGTGATTGACAGATTTGGTTGATGGAACAATGAACAATCATTCTTCCTCTTACCATCTCTTTAGCCTGAGGCATCCTCATTTACCATCTTCGTGCTTTTTTTTTTTTTTTGCCACCTCTCCTGGCTTCCTTAAATGCTCATAACATTTTATAATAATGCTAGGAGAAGCTTGGAATGCTCTGGGCACATTCCCTTCTCTGGTGAAGGCATTGATAAATTACACATCTTGTTCCTGAAAAGATTGAATGAAAGAATGGAATGCTGTGAATTTCAAATCACTACTGATAGGGTAATTCCAGTACTGTAGTCTCTGCCACAGAGAGAGTTTGGGAAGGAGAATGCTTGATTGTAGTACAGTGCCTGACAAATAAGCACTCAACAAATTACATTGATAAATCACCAATACATTAGGTCAATTTAAAAAATGTTGATGTTCTCTTTAGAAATACCTCTTCGATACTAACAGTGCTTAACTACACAGCACTGGATAACTCCCAACAAAAGTCCAAGCTCCACGGTAAATATTCCTTCTCTGTTGGTAAGGAGGGTGCTGCAACAAGCAGCAACCATCCAAATCTCAATTAGGCTTCTGTGCTTCATTGAGAGCTTGGAAATCCTAGTAGAGAAAGAAAAAAATAGTTTATGTAATTTCCATTGGCCTTCACTACAGTCATATAGGTTGTCATCTAAATCAGCTTATGGTTGGCAGCAACTGAGACCAGAAGTGGATTACCTGTAATCAGAACCATGTGCTTTATTATAACAATGAAATTAAGGAATGATATATACCAGTAATCATAATAATCTTTTGTCTTAAAGCTTAAAACACACAACCCTCTATTTTGTTCCCTGGAAGTATTTACAAATGACTTGAATTGGAACTGATTATTCTTTTCACAAAATGCAATGAATGCCATTTCCTCATGTCTTGTAAGGTTTTACAACCTTCAAAAGAGTTAATGTCCATTGGTTGATTAGTTTTATGCTTTCCCTAGCCAGCTCATATTTTTTAAGGCTAATAATTTTTAGGAGCAGTGGCTGAAATTTCAGAGCATAAAGTGTTTTAGTGTAGGAAAAGAAAGATAAAGACCAAAAAAAAACTTTGCCAAGGAACATATATTGTCTTTTTGACTAGAGACATCTAGCCAGTGTGACACAAAAGAAAAATGCCCCATATTAGTGTTTTGTTTCAAGACATATGTAATCATAATGTCACATCTAACTCCCTTTTCCTTGATCTTGACATGTTAGCAATGTTCTGGTCAATAAGTTATTGAAAGGCTATTTCATTACTAGGCATTAGCCTCTTAGATACAGACCATCATCCTATATTTTGGGAGGAACATGAGATAATCAGAGGACATTAGTTTGATGGAGAAACAGTCACCCAAGTTCTTCCAACAAAATGGGCAAAGCACCATGTTATTACCTGTTGCCTGAAAAAGAGATAAAAAATATCCAAAATGATGCTTCTTCCACTTCAACACTCCAACTCCCAACAAATTATGCTGCTATAAAAAGAATGACTAATTATGTTTCCACTAGGTACTATAAAGTGTCCAATTATGGGTCTAATTAGAAGGGAAGGATGTAAAGTAATGGGCCTTTATTTAGAAATGTTGATATTCTCAGGACACCTTCTAAAGTGGTTTCTGTGTTTTGTTTTATGTATTACATTTATTCTACCTTTCTGCAACTTGCTCAGATTTATCTCAATAGGACAAACATCTGTCACATCTTGCATATTGCTTTAATTTGATTGTCCCTGACCCCTTAGGCAAATACAGACAGGTGGAAAACATACTGGCTATTTCACACAACATCTGTAGTCACTTTAGCCAGTCTTTTTTATGGCTTATCACAGCATGAGAGGGTTGCAGAAACCAAACTGCTTCTCTCTCGTTGTAGCAATGAAAGAGAACCAGGTGGAATTCCATCCTCTGTTTGCTTGAGCAACTCTGTACCACTTAGCATGTACAAATGCTGGCCAAGGAAAGACATGCCTGGTGGCAGGACTGGTCCTTAAGAGTTAGGGGAAAAGAGAGAAAAAGCTTAAAAAATGGACAGGGTATGCCTTTCAATTAACTCATTATCTTTATTCTGTAATTCCAAAGGAATTTAATAAATGACCATACACACAAACACACACACTCATGCACTCACACATTCATATACAAAATGTCTTTAGCAGCAATTTGACATAATTAATGAGGTTGCTCTGGCACATCTTGAGGACAGCATATTAGTCACAGTTAATGACTTGCATAGCCTCCTCAAAGAGCAATATATCCTTATTAAATGTTTCTAGCATAGAACCAGGGAAGACCTTAAAATATCCTATGGTCAACAACCCTATATCCAATATCAGTAAAGGGATACACCCTTAAAATAGCCAGAACTGATAAGATGATGATGAATATGATGCTGATGATGCTGGTGATGATTTTTAAGTAGGTCAAAACAAAACAGGAATATATATTCTCCAAAATATACTTCATGACAGTCCTAGCCTATAATCACTATTTAAGTCAAGAAATCTTTTCTTGTAACTGAGTTTTTACCCTAATTCAAGTCGATTTTCTCTTGTGTAGACAACAATGGAAATGGAGAAAAATTGCTAAGCTAGTACTTAATCAACTTGGAGATAGTTATTAACTCATCCTCCTGCCTTCTGTGCTATAAAGTTAACTTCTTTAGTCTTTCTCACTAGAATTGATTTTCATCTTTTAAAATGTTATTATTTAAATTTTTTTGACCCGCTAATGTTTTCAAAGCATAGGAAGGAGACTACCTCTGTCACCCGGGAGGTAATTACCAATGTTGTCTCTAAGAATGAAGATTCTTGGATACCTCCATATACATGGGAGCATGGAAGAGCTGTGCTTGGGACCTAGAATCTTCACTTTTAATGTGAATCTTGGGGAGGTCCTTCTGCATATTGAGGTGTGACTGCCAGTACTCTAACATCTCTTCATTATCCAGATACCTTTTTCAGCAAGGCACAGAAGATATATGATCTCTAGTAAACTTTTCTGTTTCATTATTTCACTATTTCTGTGTTTCAGTTTAGCCAAAGGATAAATATGGGCCCCTCCGGTCTATTTTTAACCCTTCCATATTTTCATCAATAGTCTCTGATCATTCTTTCTGAAAGTATGTCATCTCTTTCTAGCATGTCCTCCTAATATGATTACAAAGTGATTCCTATTACTCTTTCCTTTCTAGTCTAACGTATATAACTTTCCCTCCAGCTCTCAGAGACCTGCACTTCTCATTTCCTTGTCTCTACTCAATTTCATGTAACTTTTTAAAAAAGTTCTTACTCAGAGGGTTAAGGATCTGGCATTGCTGTGAGCTGTAGTGTAGGTGGCAGACTCAGCTCAGATCCTTCATTGCCTTGGCTGTTGTGTAGGCCGGCAGCCACAGCTCTGATTCAACTCTTAGTCTGGAAACCTCTATATGCCACAGATGCAGCCCTAAAAAGACAAAGGACAAAAAAAAAAAAAAAAAAACAACAACAACAACAAAAACTTGCATTTCATGTGTATTTATTTTAATTTATTCTTGAATTTATGTCTCAACATCATTATGTTTTAATATCCCACTTATTTTCCTAGCATTTGGTACCAGTATCCTATAAAACTTTATTTCACAATCCTGGCATAATTAGTTGCATATACTTCTGTTGTATATGTATTACGGTCATCTGTGAGAGCTTTTAGAAGATACACAAGAACACTCTTTGAGGAAATAGCAACCAAATCAGTTCTGCTTATTTATAGGTTGAGATAAAGTTTTTATGTAGACATTTCAGATCAGCTCTTCCTTTTATACTACAGCCATTCCTTCTTGTTTCTCCCTAGTTATTTTCTGCTTAATTCACTGTTTTCTTACATGAGATTTACATGCCCAAAGAACACCAACATTTTGCTAAACCCAATTCTTGATCTTCCTTGTTCTTGACCACTTTTTAGTGTTTGCTATTGGCGACCATCTCCTATTTCAAATTCTTCTTACCTTGCTTAGGGACTATTCTTTTCTCTCCATACTCCTAAACTTGCTTTTCTTCCCTTTTCTATTATTACACACAATCTATGGGTTTACCTAGAGTAAGGTCCTCCATTGTGTTTGTTTTCTCTCCATTTCTTTGGAGGACAGGACACATTTCTATAATTCCTGTGGACATTTCTTAACCAAAACACCCCAGTGTTTTTCTTTGGCTTAAAGACTTTCTCCAGCATTTCATTACTCCATCTCTGCTATGATAGTCATATCTATAATCCTATTATTTCTTCATTTGTTGTTGCACATTTATTCCTGAAATATTTAGAACCTAAATGGATAGAGCGGAGTTCATCATACTTTTCTGTTGTCATTTATTTCTCTCATTTTCCTTTTATTTATTTATTTTAATAGAGAATAAGTTCTAAATCACCATGTAGCAGGTTCAGATTTGAAGTCACTGTTACTTTATTTCCTTACCTCAAGTATTATCAGAAGCTATTGCTTTCTTGCACCAAAGTTTGACTAGGTCATGTGCACTCTTGGAGTTGGATGAGAATTTGGCAATTATTCCAACAAATATTCTTTAAATATACTATCAACATTTATATCAGGATGAAACTCATTTTCTGTTATTTAAAAAGGGTATGCAGAGAGAGATGCATCTACTAATTATCTTTCATTGTCCATAGTAGCATCAATATTTTGTAAAAAGGTGTCTCAACATGTTATTACTTCAATTTTCTGGTGTGATTTTTAAACTCCACATTTTCTTGAAAATCTTATTTTAGGATTTAAATCTAGATAATAAATTCTTCATTCTTAGTATATCCCACATTACTTATTTTCAGAAGTTTAGACAGTGGTGATCACCAAATTTAAGCAGCTAAATAACAAAAGTTTAAAACATACATATCATAAAACTCCACCCCATCCTTGTGGTTTCCTCCCAAATTTGGGACTATTTTTTAAAATTTGCATATTAAAAGAGTGCTGTATATTTGATGAGGCTGAATCAATTTACATTTTTAAATCCAATGGTATTTTTATGGTTTTGCATCTTTGGAGAGATAGTGTCATAACTGACTTACAAATTAATACAACTTTGTTTCTTCCTTACACTATCTTCCTAAAAACTATTTTATACCTAATCATAGGGTCTCAATTGTCTTCTTCAAATTTGCCTCTTCATCTGGCATTTATGTTCAACCAACTTCCTTTTTCATTTTTTACTAGAAGTTAAATCTCTCTCATTTTCTCTCAAACACAGTTGTGTTAATTTCAACACCTGGTCTTTATTTATGTTACTCTCTCTGCTGGAATGTCAACAAACATTTATTGAGCAAAATCATTTAGAATATGGCCTTTTGAAATCAGAAAGAACAGAGAAGAACTCTCGTTCTATCACTTCAGAGCAGTATGACCTTGCATTGGTAATTCAACCACTCTAAAATTTACTTTTCCCAACTGTACCTTATAAATAATGATGCTTATTAGGTAATCACTATTGGATGAGAATATTCAATCATATGATACATTTTTTCATTGTTTGCAAAATTCCTTGTACAAATAACTGCTCAATCATTGTTAGCTCTTTATTATTACCAGTAGTAATAGTTGTGGTAATTGTGATCTGCTAGCAATAGTGAGGTAATCCTAGTAATACATAAAGCATTACATCAGATACAGGGGATACAACAGCAAAGATGTTACTCTTCCCTTTAGTGAATCTACAGTTTACAGAGCAGAAAAGAAAATTAATCAAATACTTGGAGTAAAGTCTATCTGCTACACAGCAGGTGAGCCTGAATTAGTTTCAACATCTTGAGAGTTCTCCCTAATGGAATGAGGCTTTGAGATAAGAAAATATCAGAGTTAATCATGTTAATTCGAGGAGGGAAGTGGGGAGAAAGGGCATGCTCAGGCAGAAGGAGCAGCACTCATGAGGGCCTGGAAGTTGAGGCATATTGGAGGAAAGTAAACAAGTGCTGTGTTGCTGAAGAGTGGTCTACCTGGAAAGTAAAACTGTCAAGAGATTAATCCAGGGAGTTAGGAAGTATTTAGATCATGGTCTTCTTTAGGATTGAGAAAAGACTTTGTATTCCCTTGGAAGAAAATAGTTTAAAAAGGATGTTGAGCAACAGAGTGACTTAATTGAAATTTATTTATATTGGACTACAGTAACAGATAACTGTAAACTGGGCAACTCAAGACAAGTAAATGTATTCTTACAGTTCTGGAGGCTGAAAGACTGAAATAAGGGTATCAGCAGGCAGGGCTGTGCTCTTTCTGAAGTCTCTGTGATTGGGGGGAATCCTTTCTGGCCTCTTCCTACCTCCTCATGGCTCCTGACAATCCTGATGTCCCTTGGCTTGTAGATGCAGCCTATCTCTGCTTCTGTCATCTCTCCATTATCTTTTAGTATTCTCTCTGTTCTTTTTTTCCCCCTGTGTCTAAATTAAGACTTATAAGGACACCAGTCATTGAATTGGGGCACACTAATATAATACAGCCTCATATTAATCTGTTTCCAAATTCACAGGTATTGAAGGTTAGCATTTAAAAATATCTTTTGGGGAAAAAATAATTCAACCCACAACTCTGATTAGCATGGTGGTAATTAGGAGAATCGATTTTAGCAGAACAATTAGAAACAGAAGGATGGTGAGAAGGACTTAGCAGGAGAGCAAAAGAATAAGAATGGTGGCCTGAACAGGCATTATGCTAATGGAGAAAAAAATGCATCAGATTTCACAGATTCATTAAGTTAAATTTTCCAAGTATAATCAATAAGAGTTGCATATTGATAATTATTTTGGGAGAGTGGGTAAGATAGAGAAAGTCTAGGATGATTAATTGTTTCTTGCTTGGCCAAGTGGATGAATGGCAACACTGAGAGGGAAAGAGTGAAGAGAAGTTGGTATGTCATGAGAATGAAAGACCCATCATTTTATTATTCAAATACCTGTTCTGTTTCTACAAAGTACTAGGCTATAGATACAGCAGTGAGTCACACAGTTATAGGCCTGCCCTCATGGAGCTTGTGGCCTTGATTTGGTCATGTAGGAGTTGATTTTTGCTTAGTAGAAATTCCATAAAATTTTAGAGTTTAAATCATACATCTACTGTCGTCATCAATGTTTTATAAAATTGCAGCTGCCTCTGCTTTTTATCTGTTGAATTGCTGGCTCTTCATTCTCTGGCCTGGATACTTTCCTGAGAAAAGACTGTATAATCTTTGGATGTGGCAATTTTCTATTTATAATTCATCTGCCTATGAAATTGCCTTCTGCATCACCTGGCCTTTATTGCCGGCATTTTTCTTTTTTTTCATGCTGCACACGTAGATTCTGACCTTAATATGGTCAGTTCTTCTCAACTAACTTTCTCATCTTTCTTCCTAGCTAATCAGTTTGGATAAAAACCTGCTTTGCCCTATGCAGTGTATTCAATCCTTTACTCCAAACCACATGATTTTGTCCCCTATCTTTGGGTACTTGGTTGGAGGGTTCATCTCAGTTTGTACAATTATTCATTGATTCCAGAGCTTCAAAAGCACATGCAGCTATGGCTTTAGGATCTTTCCATAGGCTTGGCATGATTTTCTGCTTGTCTTCATCATACATTTCCAGGTTTTTCTAAGTTTCAGATTTCATTCATTCACTCATTCATTCATCAAACACTCATTGAATGTTATATCATTTCAGTCATTGTGTGTGCTCTGGGCAGTGCAAAGACTAATGTTAAGTCCCTATTTTCAAGGGGTTAAGAATGGAGATATAGATAAGTCATCTGAAAATTATAAAAGTTTGCAATGTATGCTAAATATTAAGGAGAGTACACAGGTGGAGCGCATATTCTGGACTGGCTAGGTAATGGAAGAGAAATCAGAGAAGACTTATCAGGACAAGAGATAAAGAAGCCAAATCATATAGTTTAGGTAGAAACTGTTCATGGAAGTGGTGTCACGGGAGAATAGAGGTGAGGAAGTGAGGATGAAGTTAGGGAGGAAAAGGGCACAGGAAAGGTAAACAGCAAATGTAAATATCAAGATGTGTGAGAGAACATGATCATTCTAAAATCACAAAAGTGTGTGTGTGTGCTGTGAAAAAGAAATGGAAGGAAGAGATAAGACTAGACAGGTAAGTAGGGCCGAAGTAAAAATTTATGTGCTTGTGTGTCTTCTCCCGATCTGATGTCTTATATGAAGGACTCATTCATCTTCAGCTGTGTCTGGAGTCCTGACATTTCTACATTCCCTCATAGTTTTCCTTTCTTTCAATGTCTGTATGTTCATGTGAGTAGAAATGTGTTCTGAAATGTAGGTTTATGCTAGGTTATGGGGCCCTATGAATGCCACGTGCCATGCTGAAGAGTCTGGCAGCCTTCATATATTCATCACATTCTCACATAGAAAACAATGTAGTGGTACCTGTTCATTCATATCCACATTTTTCACATTAAAGCTCCCTTGATGAAAACTGGAGGAGGAAAACAGTAACCAGAAATTGGAAAAATAAATTTATAGTGATATTTAATACCTATGTGCTTAACAATAGATTAGAAAAAAGTCTCACTTTTGAATTTGGAAGGTTTATAGAACAAAGAGGGAAGTAATTATGTTTTAGATATTTATTAGGACATGAAAGTAATGCACAGAAGAATCATTGAAAAATAGTTTCAGAAATGGGAGTAGTAAGTGCAAAGAGATTAAAGAATCTAAATGAACAGAACTTTCTTCTTCTTGTACTACGTTATACTCACACTATATATATATTTTTTTTTACTTAAGGAAGAAGGATAAAGAAATTGAAAATGAAAATATTAATGATGGTTTTTATCACATAAGATCCCAATATTACTTTATGTGAAATAAACAAACAACCCAAGAGATGGTCAATAAATAATAAGCAGGGCAAAATTTTTTAAGTTATTAAAACTTACATAAGGATTATCTTAAGAATGATGATGGTGAAAAATTTTTAAATATTTCATGAAAGGGATTAGACATAAGACAGATGAGGAAATACTTGTGGCTTTGCTTTTCAAATATAAAGCAAGGTTGTGAGTAAAATATTCAATCCTCACGAAGTAAACTTTAAGAAAAGCTTTCACTGAAGGATTAATATTGGCTGCCAGCAAATTGATTTGATATTATCAGAAAATATTCATAATGAGAACAAATAAAAAGCAAAAGAGAGAAGGGAACAAACATTTAATAGGCATCTACTATATGAGGCGCTTTATATGTGTTGTCATACTGAATCTTTATAAGAATTCTGTGAGGTAGGTATTATTCCTATTTTATGTGTGAGGCAAAGAAAGCATAAGTAGCTAGACCATGGTTTTATAACCAGTGAGTAGGGAGATATTCAACTACTTTCTCAAAGTCTGAGCCTTTTCTACTATAACGTAAAGAATCCCCAAGAACAAAACTTGTTTTTCTAAAACTTATAGTAAATGACGTTAAATTTTTCCTCCAATTAAATTTCTGAAGGCCTAGTGGATTTTGACAACAATTCCCCAAGTCAACACATTTCTTTTATGGTGGTCCATGTCATTAGCATAAAGTACAACACATTCTATGTCATAGTAAATGACATGCAATAATATGCTTTACTGGATGATATTTTTTTGCTACACCCATGGCATATGGAAGTTTCCAGGCCAGAGAATGAACCCACACTATAGCAGTGTCCCAAACTGCTGCAGTGACAATGCTGGATCCATAACATACTGGCCACAAGAGAACTCCTTTATTTAATGATGTTGAGGAGAATGTACAACTAGGTCATAGAAGCAATTTTATTTCAACATATTATTGAAATGGAAAGTCCATAAATATGACCATTACTTTCAGAGATCGGACTCAAAACATCGCATTTGGGCCTGCTCAGGCCTAATGAAGATCAGTCAGAAGCCTTTTGGAGAGAGTTCTCCCACATCAAAGTGCTAAAACCACATTGGTCCCTCCCATAAATCCCAGATGCCTTATGCTTTTCATTAACCTCACATTCCCATAATTTGTAATTTTCCTTAGAGTCCCATTTTCACACTCCTTCCTCTCTTCTATGTTGAATTTGACTTTTATTTCTATGAAATTAGTCTATGAGCTTAGTCTGCCCCTGCTCCATTCAAAAGGTTAAGTGGAAACAATTTGGGTAATGTACTTTAAAGAGAAATAACCCTATTCATACTCAAATGGTTTCAATGTAAAATTCTATGGTTTTATTATTTTGTGTATATCAAATGTAAATTTATTGGAATTAAATCAATGAGAGAAGAAATGAAAATGAAGAAATTGCAAATAATGCATTAGCTATGATTAAATTGTTATTCCAATACTATGAAAATAAAAGTTTATGCTGAACCTTTTAAGACTATTTTAACATAAAGCCAAAAGTGTTGGGGCATGTGGGAATGTAGATGGAAAAGCTTTCACTAGAGTTAATGGTGAATGCCTTTTGGTCATAGGTCAAACAATATAAACTCCTATCTGGTTTTATATTTTTACATATATAATTGGTATGGCGGCCAGTCTCCAAGATGTCTCCTGAATAAACCTGTCTCTGCATATTCATGCTTATCTATTCTTACCAATTGAATCAGTGCTGATTGATTGGCCAATGGAATACTGAGTAAGTGACAGCACAAGCCTTTCAAGGCTAGGTTATAAAAGTCATTGTAGTTTCCTCCTTGGTCCCATTCACTGCTTACTCTGAGGCAAGCCATCTGCCATGCCATGAAGATACCAGAGTAGCCCACGTGGAGAGGAAATAGCTTGGCATTCCAGGGAGTAGAAACTGGCTCTGCCAGCCCCAGACAAGCCTTTGGATGATTGCAGCCCCACTAAAATGAGATGGCAACCATAGAGACTCTGTTACCTTCCTGAATTCCAAACCTTCATAAACTGAGACAATAATTATTATAAATTTAAATCACAAAGTTTGGGATGATTTGTTATACAACAATAAATAATTCAATTGGATAACGTGCTACATCAACTAGACCAAAAGAATAAAATATCTCAATTTTCTGCTTTTCCTCAAAGCCATGTTTCAAGAAATCTGTAATGATTTCCTCTAAGAATAATTATTGGGAATGATTATTTTATATTATAGCTAACAATTATCAGTGATAAATTAGGAATGGGATAGAGATACCATGGCATTTTGAAAAACCCTCAGAATATGATAGCTGGAATAGTATTTTAGACTATTTAAAAAAACTGTACAACAATAAAATAAAAATCTTTTTTTCTGTACTCAGCAAATGTTAATTGAGCAAATATATGTGTTGGCCACTATGTTAGGTACGAGGGATGAAGTTAACAAATGATACAGTTTTCTCCATGAAGTTCAGATATGTACATCAGTGAATTTTAATGTTAAATTAAAATTAAATAGAATCTGGAGTTCCTGTTGTGGCTCAATGGTTAGCGAATCCAACTAGGAACCATGAGGTTGTGTGTTCCATCCCTGGCCTTGCTCAGTGGGTTAAGGATCTGGTGTTGCTGTGAGCTGTGGTGTAGGTCGAAGATGTGGCTCGGATCCCACGTTGCTGTGGCTGTGGTGTACGCTGGCGGCTACAGCTCCGATTGGACCCCTAGCCTGGGAACCTCCATAAGCTGAGGGTAAGGCCCTAAAAAGCCCCAACCCCCCAAAAATTAAATGGAGTCACATTTTTATATTTTTATCTTCACTGTAGTTTTCTATCAATATAACAGTTTCCTCTTAATTTCACTGCTTCTGATAAGGAGCCAGCTGCTTTCTCAATACTGAGAGAAGAAAATGAGTAAAAATTTCAAAATTCTTTTGTTTTTCAGAGAAATTATGGAGTTATAATCAAACCTCAGTTCATTCATTCCTTCATTTCAGAAGCATTTATCAAATATCACCTACATATTATTTCCACATCCTTAACCATATTATCACATTAGAAGATGCAAAAATGGCTTAACTCTGATAGTTCCTTTTCCTTAAAAAAGTTTAAAAGATGTTTATTATCCTTTATTTTATAATCCCTGATAAAATAATTAAATGTTGTTATTGAAATATACAAAATAATTTTTAAAGTTTTAGCATTTAATAACATAACAGGATGAAACTACATCAGAGAAATGAGATGCTACTATGTCGTTTTATTTTATTTGTTTGTTTGTTTATTTATTTGTCTTTTTAGGGCTGCACCTTCAGCATATGGAGGCTAGGGATCCAATCGAACTGTAGCTACTGGCCTATGCCACAGCCATAGGAATATGGGATCCAAGCCGTGTCTGCAGACTATACCACAGCTCACATTAACACCAGATCCTTAACCCACTGAACAAGGCCAGGGATCAGACTCACGTCCTCATGGATACTAGGTGGATTAGAAGTATTTTGGGGGGGGGGTCAGTATTTTACTTTGTAAAAAAATAATTGAATAAGGGACATGGAGGAGACTGGAATACAGTGGTCAAAATGTGTTTTATTAATTAATTTCTGCTTTATAAATAGGGAGCCAGAATTTTTCTCTTTTTTTTTTTTTTTTTTTTAATTTTCCCACTGTACAGCAAGGGGGTCAGGTTATCCTTACATGTATACATTACAATTACATTTTTTCCCCCACCCTTTCTTCTGTTGCAACATGAGTATCTAGACATAGTTCACAATGCTATTCAGCAGGATCTCCTTGTAAATCTATTCTAAGTTGTGTCTGATAAGCCCAAGCTCCCGATCCCTCCCACTCCCTCCCCCTCCCATCAGGCAGCAAATTAAGTTGAATGAGTGTTGAGAAAAAAAATTTCGCTTCTAACAAAGACGCTTCAGATAATATAATTCATGCTTGAAATGTGTCTGTATTCAAATACACAGCAGAATCCACAAGGCAAATGTATATACATTTTTGTAAAAAAAAACAGAGATCTGTAATAGTAATTTATATAATAATTTTCATTAAGAGAAAAATTCTCCAAGAAAACTTGGAGAATTTACTGTTATAGCAATAGTAATTTATATAATAATTTTCATTAAGAGAAAAATTCTCCAAGAAAACTTGGAGAATTTACTATTACAGATCTCTGTTTTTTTTTACGAAAATGTATATACATTTGCCTTGTGGATTCTGCTGTGTATTTGAATACAGACACATTTCAAGCATGAATTATATTATCTGAAGCGTCTTTGTTAGAAGCGAAATTTTTTTCTCAACACTCATTCAACTTAATTTGAAAGAATTCAAACTCAAACAAAAGAATAATTTAGAGTTCACTTTCAGGCTAATAGTTAATTAGCAATTTTAATAAAGAAAGTGGTTTATCGGGTGTCTCACTCAAGTGCTTTAGGTTAATACTTGAAACAGAAAAGTTGAATTATAGCCAAATTGGAACAAAATTTTAAGAAATCATATTTAAGGTATCTCTTTGCTTTCCCAGGAGCCCTTAAATTTTTACTTTTCAGAAAAATGAACCTAACGATGTGCCTTTTCTTTCCCTGGTGACTTTCTATAGCTTAATTAACTGATTCAGGTCAACTACCTGGTTCATCAGTTTTTGAACATCTGAGACTTGGTCTTAAATTCCCTTTTGAGAAATGAATTCCCATTACAAAGACCTCATGGGTGCATATGCGTGGGAAAATAATTTTGAGTAATTAGGAATTAATGATGACCTTGCAGGGGATAGAAGAGGACATAATCATAAAAGTTGAATATACATCAGTAGGAATGAGTAATGAATGCCTATTAGCATAATTGGCTAGCATTAAAATGGAGGTATCTACAATTATTATGGTTTGGAAGTTTTTTAAGGAAATGAGGAAGTACTGAAAGGTGCCACCCTTATACTACTCTTGAAATCTCATCAGTGATAATTTGGAAGTATATATATATGAAATTGTTAGAGCTGAAATCTGGGAAACTAGTGGAACAAAAAGAGAAAAAAATCACATTAAAATAGAAAAATGAAGTAATATTGCTGTGTATTAGACACTTATTTTAAGGAATAGCAATCTAGAATTTGGGCTCTGTGTTTGACTCATTGCTTTCCAACCGCTTAGCCACGTGGTCTTAGAAAAATTGCTTCTCTCTGCCTTCAAAGATGAGTATGATGTTAGAAATTACTTCATAGGCTTAAGATGAGGAAGATATGAGTTAATAATAATACCTGCCTTTCTCATTTATGTTACTGGGTAATACACAAACCATGCCACAACTTAATGGCTTAAAAAACAATTTATTTTCTTCATGGTTCTAGTGGTTGACTGGCTTATCTGAACTGTTCTCATTTGGGGTCTCTCATGCAATTACTGGCAGATGTGGACTGTGACTGCCACCATTTAAATTATCAAGTACCTCACTGACAAGACTGGTGGGTTATGCTCAGTCTGGGAGCTCATCCTGTCTGCGTGGTTTGGACAAGACCAGCTCCATTATTTGCAGGACCCAATGCAAAGTATAGGGTTTCTTGTAAAAAAAAATTTAAGAATTTCAAAACAATGATAGCACAGGCTGCATGCTTATGAATCTAGCTCTGAGCTTGAGCTTCTTAAAGTATAAATGGGTGGGTCCTAAGAAGTATCCCAAGACCATGTATTCTAAAAGACCCAGAAAGAGGAGTTCCCACTGTGGCTCAGTAGGTTAAGAACCTGACACATTGTCCATAAGGAATGTGGCTTCAATCACTGGCCTCTCTCAGTAGGTTAAGGATCCAATGCTGCTGCAAGTTGCAGTGCAGGTCACAGATGCACCTGGCTCTGGTGTTACTGTGGTTGTGGCATATGCTGGCAGCTGTGGCTCAGATTTGATTCCTAGCCTGGGAACTTCCATATACCTCAGGTGCAGCCCTAAAAGAAAAAAAAAACAAATGATTATTAGAGAAATACAAATCAAAACTACCATGAGATACCACCTCACATCAGTCAGAATGGCCATCATTACTAAGTCCACAAATAAGAAATGCTAGAGGGGGTGTGGAGAAAAGGGAACCCTCCTGCACTGTTGGTGGGAATGTAAGCTGGTAAAACCACTATGGAGATCAGTATGGAGATACCTCAGAAATATATACATAGAACTACCATATGACCCTGCAATTCCACTCTTGGGCTTATATCCAGACAAAACTTTCCTTAAAAAAGACACATGCACCCACATGTTCATTGCAGCTCTATTCACAATAGGCAAGACATACAAACAACCGAAATGTCCATTGACAGATGATTGGATTAGGAAGATGTGGTATACATACACAATGGAATACTACTCAGCCATAAAAAAGAATGAAATAATGCCATTTGCAGCAACATGGATGGAACTAGAGACTCTCATACTGAGTGAAGTAAGTCACAAAGAGAAAGACATATATGATGTCACTTATATCTGGAATCTAATATAAGGCACAAATGAACCTTTCCACAGAAAAGCAAATCATGGACTTGGAGAATAGACTTGTGGTTGCTAAGAAAGAGGGGGAGGAAGTGGGGTGGTTGGGGAGCTTGGGGTTATTGGGGTTAATAGATACAAACTATTGCCTTTGGAATGGATAAGCAATGAGATCCTGCTGTGTAGCCCTGGGAACTATGTCTAGTCACTTATGATGGAGCATGATAATGTGTGAAAATAGAATGTGTACATGTATGTGTAACTGGGTCACCATGCTGTACAGTAGAAAAAAATTGTATTGGGGAAATAACTATTAAAAAATGATTAAAAAAAAAAGTGAAGACCCAGGAAGAAGTTGTAAGTCTTCTTATGGCTTGGCTGGCCACATTTCTATTTTTTAATTTTACATCACAAAGCCAGGCCAGATTTAATAAGAGGATAGTTGAATTCCATCTCTTGATGTGAGGGGCAGCATGTCCTTATAGGGAGAGAAAGAATTGATGGCATCTATTTTTGGAGATTATCTACCACATGACCATGAATTTTTTATAATTTTTAAAAGTGATAACTTATATTGCATAGTTAGCAGAGTGCCTGTCCTATAAAAATGGTTGTATAATAACCACTGCTGGGAGTTCCTGTCATAGCTCAGTGGTTAACGAACCCAACTAGTAACCATGAGGTTGTTGGTTTGATCCCTGGCCTTACTCAGTGGGTTAAGGATCCAGCATTGCCATGAGCTGTGGTGTGGGTCACAGACATGGCTTGGATCTCCCGTTGCTGTGGCTGTGTCATAGGCCGGTGGTTACAGCTCTGATTAGACCCCTAGCCTGGGAACCACCGTAGTGTGTGGCCCTCAAAAGACAAACAAACAAGCAAACCATTATTATTGTCCTACTTTACAGTCAAAAATCTAAAGTCCATGGCTTTGTATATCTGTTATATATCTGTGTTAAATATGCATATATTATCAGATTTTATCTTCACTGTTCTATTAAATTTGTTCTGCAAAAATATTAGAAAGACCAATTGTTAACTGACACTAGATTCTGAAGTGACTAAAACACATTCTTAAGGTAATTATTAATGAGTTTAATGTTAGTCTCAATGATAATAAGGCTTATCTTTTACCTAAAATTGTTTTGCAAAAGTGGATAGTTTAGCTTTGACTTTTATGCCTATTAAATAACCATCTGCCACCTGTAGTCTATTGTCTTGCTGCATTTATCACAGATGAGTGCAGAACAAAAAAATGAAAATAAATTGCTTTAATATAATACTCTTTTTTCACACTTTGCCATAAAGTGCCACATTCCTTGAATGCATCTTAGCTAGTGTGTAACTTGGGATTCCAGGTTATAAAAGCTTTTTATAATCTTTAGTCATTTAACACTACCTACATCTCATTTGATGGCTTTTCTTTTCAGTTTGTGCCAAAAGCAATATAATTTTTCAATTAGGAAGCAAACATACTTTTTAAAATGAGATGCTGTTTCTGACATACAAATTTTGTTTATGGGTACCAACAATATTCTAGGAAACCTTGTGTATAAAGATAATTATAAGTGAAAAGTACTGCTAAATGATCATTCAGAACACCACAGAACCATTTATCCTGTTGTGATAAAGACAAAAGAATATAGTCAATTACAAAACTATGTTCATTTTATTGTGCAAGACTCTCAGAAGGCACTGAGGGAAAACATTTTTAAAAGTCAGTACACAATAATGTCAACCCATGTTGAAGGAGGTCACAGAATAGAATGTAAGGAAATCTATGATTTAATTTTAAGTAGTTTATATTTTTTATGAGTGGCTAAGCTATAGACCTTTCATGTTCAATTTACAAAAGTACACCTTTTATGAACTTGGCCCTTTTCTTATTTTCTCTGAACTCTTATTCTCTTTTATTATTTTTTTCTTATGCTGTCTCATCTCAAAGATGCCTTGTATACCATAGGTTCCAGGTATATTAAAATTTTTGATTGAAGTATAATAAACTTAAATTGCATATAATGTAATTGCACACATTGGAGAATTTCTGAACACATATTTGTATCTAGCATCCCAGAAGTTATTCTCATACTCCTACTCTAAACTAGCCCCTTTCTTTCCAAAGGAATCACTGTCCTGACTTCGACCAATATGTGTTATATTTCCCTGTTTTTATGTTTTATATTAATGGAATCAGGCATATGGGCTCTTCCATGTGTGGCTTCTTTCATTCAAATTTATATGTTTGAGAGATTCATCCATATTGTTGCATGTGGTAATGTCATTTTTTTCTTTTTGCTCTATCATCTTCCTTTGTGTGAATATACTATGACATTTATCGGTTCCATTACTATTAGGCATCTAGGTTGTGTCCAATTTAAAGCTTTTACGACTAGTGAAACCATAAGCATTCTCTTACATGTCTTTTGGTGAATGTCAAGGCATAAATTTAGCAGTGTAAAGGCTGAGTCATTTGCTATGCATATGTTTAGTTTTAATAGATGCTAACAATTTTCCAAGTGGCTATGCCAATTAAGACTTCTATCAGTGATGTATTAGAATTCCAGTGACTCTACATTTTTGTAGTCTTGGTTTTTTGTTTCTTTAATTTTAGTCATTTGGGTCAGTGTGTAGCACTGATGACTAATGAGGTTAAGCACCATCCCATATGTTTATTGGCCATTTGGTTAACCTCTTTTGTGAAGTGTGTCCATGTGTCCAAGTGATCTGACCATTTGAATATAAGATATAAATTATTATGAAGGATTATTTGTATTTAAATATTAATTTGTGGGAGTACTTACTGATTTTTAGGGTTTAAAAATATATATACTAAAAGTTAGTGTTTTGGAGGCTATATATAGTATGAATATCATCATGAACCTTTTAGGTTGTTTTAGTAAGTTATTAAAAGTGTCTTTTTTTTTTTTTCTTTTTTGGCAGCACCTGTAGCATATGGAGGTTCCCAGGTCAGGGATCAAACCTGTGCCACAGTAGTGACCTGAGCCACTGCAGTGGCAAAACAGATCCTTAACCTAATTAAACATAAGAAAACTTCTTAACAGTGTCTTTTTTTTTTTTTTTTTTTGGTCTCTTTAGGGTTACTCCTACAGCCTATGGAAGTTCCCAGGCTAGGGGTCGAATAGGTGTTGTAGCTGACAGCCTACACTGTAGCTACAGCAATGCCTGATCCTAGCTATGTCTGTGACATATACTACAGTTCATGGCAATGCTGGATCTTTGACCCACTGAGAGAGAGACCAGGAATCAACCCTGCATCCTCATGGATACTAGTTGAGTTCATTACCACTGAATCACAGCAGGAACAGCAAGTGTCTTTTTAATGAATAGAGTTCTTCAATTTAATAAGTATAATTTAATACTTTTTTCTTTTAGTTTAGCTTTTTCTGTGTTTTGAGAAAACTTTGAAGATGTTTTCAAAGTTTTTTTGTTTTTTGTTTTTTTTTTTTTTTGGTTTGTGGGAAGGAGGTCCAGTTCACCACATATCATTTATTAAAGAGAGAGCTTCCTTTCTCCACCATAACACAGTGTTAACTTTCCCTTGAACTGGTAACTGTTACTTATAGGTCTGCTTCTGGACCCCCTATTCTCTTTGTTCTTAAAACAAATCCATTCTGTCTTAATTAACCAAATATATTTCATGCTAAAAAAACTTCAATCATTTAATAAGAAAGAAAAACATTATGGTTTTTCCTTAATAAAAATAACATATTCTAGTAAAGTTACCATAAATTCAAATTTAACACATGGAATAATAACTTTTATTGCTTTTCCTTTAAATATGGAACATATACCCCACTGCGTGAAAGATTAATATGTCATAATGTGGCATTTATTTTACTTTTACTCAACTATTACCATGTGCTGGATGCCAAGAATGAAAAAGTAACTAAGATTTACGTTCTGCTCTCAACATGTTTGGAGAGGGAGAAAGGTGTATAAATAGCTAAACACAATATGAGCTGATATGCTATAAACATTGAATAATCTTGGATCTGGTGGGAATGGTGACAGGTGAGCTGGACTAAAATCTGGAAGAAAGCCAAAAGGCAATTCTCATAAAACTGGATGGAAGCCCAACAAGTCTGAGTTGAACTCAACCAGTTTATAGTTTTCTAGAACAATAAAACTGCAAAACAACAGGGAGAAAAAGTTGATGATATTGAAGGAAGTGTAATTTTAATGGAATCTAAGTATCTAATTAAGGAGATGAAAAGAAAATTGCTAATAGGAATAAAATAGAGGGGCCAGACAACTGGAAATCCCTGTAAGAACAAAGAAGGGTGCAATAGGAGTTATAGAGAGAGAGCTAGCAAAAAAGATAGTATGATTTGGTTGGGGAGTGGTGTATTGCAATGCAAATTATAGGTGGAGGAGTAATTCAAGGCATTGCTACAGGAGTGGGAGATTTCAGATGAGCTGAGGTGAAGGTCACTAGAAATAAAGAAGGTAATTGGAAGATTAGGGTACTGGTTGGGTCTTACTCACTGATGTAATTCAGTGAAGTAATTCAGAACCATGACACCAGATGGAGTGGGAAGAAAATACTAAGGTTCCTAAGGAGTGAAAAGAATAAGGATTTTTAGTTGAGGGGAAGAAGAGAGTGTTTTTATCAGAAGTCTTCCAACTCCACGTAGCAGTAATTTTGACATAATTGTGACTGAGTAATGGCCCCAACATGTTGTTGAAAAGCAAGAATGGTGCTATTCTCATCTCACAACTCTGGAGTGAGTGGAATCTCTGAGAACTAGTGTCTTCCAATTGAGAAGTTTATATGGGAAACTATATCTTCAGGAAAAGCCAAGTTTCTGCGAGGCAGGGATGTGATGGAAGCCACTGAGGATGACTAATATTCTATCTGGTTTAGTTAGAAGGTTTGGGAGAAAGGAGAACAACTGGAGTTAGTCATGTCAAAAAAGGATCTATAAGGAAGGGGAGTGCAAGGGTGGGGGTAGATAGAGAAGAAGCACGTTTGTGAGCTGATGTGGAATAAGCAGGGTCCAAGGATTTTTAAAATAATTAAACTCAGAAATCCCTAGGAAAGTTGACATCTGGCAGATATCCTGATGATTGGTTGTCTCTTCCATAGGTATTCCAAGTACAGTGATGAGAATCCTTAATGTAAGACTGAACATACTGATCTTAGAAGTTTGGTTTTATTCTGTATGAAAAGAACAGGATTGTAATCAGCAGAATAAATTAAATGGAAGGAGAAAGACTGCAGAAAACCAGCTGGAATAATCAGTAACAATAATTCAAAAAGAGAGACAAAGACAATGAAAGTTGAGATGGCAAGGAGAGACCAGATTTTACAAAAACTTCAGAAGTAGAATTAACGTTCTTGGATATGGATGTGAGATTAGATATGGGCAATGCAAGAGAAGTAATCCTTGAAATTAACCTGGTTTCCAGATTAGATATCTGAATAGATTGCAGGCAAGATGATTAACTGAAGATACAGAGGAGGCAGTGTATATTTAGGCTGGTATTTGGAACTATCTTTTCTATGCCTCCTCAACATCCATTGACATCTGTTTAAAACAATTCCATATATTTCTTGAAGAAGGATTCCGCCTCCTTTTAGTCCCATGTTTTAAATATAGCTAACTCCACTGCCAGTAACAGAGATGGCCAATCCTAATATGGGATAGTCTTGCCCACACTGATGGAAATTTTGGTAAGAGAAAACTTCTCTTTGGGTTCTGAGCTGCCAAGAAATGACATAAATCTAAATCTTCTGGATACCCTAATGAATGGAGCTAGAACAGAAGACAACTGAGATCTGAGATGGAAAAATCAGGAAATTATGATAAAAATTTTCTGAGATCCTAAATGCAATCATTTCTAAAGTTGATGAATCCTAGGAGCTTTCTAGTCTTTTCTCCTTCTTTCTCCTAAAAATTGCCTTTCAACCCCCTTTTTGCTATTTTAACAATACAGAGTCTTGATTAATATAGTTGAAAAAGGAGTATAGGGCAGATATTTTTTCATTTAGAAATGTTAAATTTGAGGTGCCTGCACTAAAACCTAATAGAGATTGTTAGTGGGCAATTACAACTAAAGAGTCTGAAACTCAGAGGAGAAGTCAAGGTCAGAAATAAAAGGGAAAAGAAATATGAAAGACTTTTGAAGTCATGGATACAGAAAATTCATCTAAGATGACCAGAGAAAGCAAGAATTGATGCAGCCCAAGGATGGGACTCAAATCTGTGTTTAAAGGTCAGACCATAGAGCAAAACAGAAGAGATAAAGAAGGACTGGCCGGAGTGGTAGACAGTTAAGAAAGTTCTGGACAAAACTAGAGGGGTGGGAAGCAAGTTTCCAAGGTGAAAACACTTCTGGAACCTAGAACATTGGCTATTCAAAGTGGCCCTAAAGGAAATTGTTTCTGATTAGGAACAGCATGATCAGCTGTCCCGGAATGTAAACCAGTTAAGCAGACTTTAGTTCAGCTAATTTTTGTTTTTGTTTTCTTTCAGTCCCTGATTTTCTTGGCAAAAGGACTAACATAAAAGTAGGTAATTTTTTTTCCCCTTTAGATATTTTATTCGTAATTCTAAAATTTTCAACATTCTGAGTCTCCTTTATGTTTATTCTTTTCTCATTTTTTTTTTTCTTCTTTTTAGGGCTGCACTCATGGCAATGGAAGTTCCCAAGCCAGGGATCAAATCAGAGCTGCAGCTGCTGACCTATGCCACAACCACAGGGATGCCAGATCTGAGCCATGTTTGCAATTGGGTCAAATTGGAGCTGCAGCTGCTGGACTATGCCACCGCTCACAGCAACTCCAGATCCTTAACCCACTGACAGAGGCCAGGGATCAAACTTGCACCCCCATGAATACTATGTCATTTTTTCATTCCACTGAGCTACAATGGGAACTCCTCTTTTCTTGATTTCTAGCTCCCTTCATTATTCTGTTTTTCCTTATCATTTGCTCCCTCCCTCCACTTGTTGAACTTGTATTTGAAGGGAGATTGGTACTCGTGCATGTGTGCAGGATTTTTTCTTTGAAATTTAGAAACTGTGTACACGTATTTCCTCACTTGTCATGTGTCCTTTTTGACTAAAAATTGCATTTCCATGTTTCCTGACTTCCCTCTTTCATTACCCTTTGCTCTAATCAACACTGAGTTTCAAAGGAAAAATCAGTTCAAATTTCAAAAATTTGAAGATGTTAACATCCTTAAGAAAACGTGAATGAAGCTGACTCATCATTTGAAGGCAATCCTCAAAGAAGAGTCACAAAGGTGCATTTCAGGATTAACAACAATACTGAAGTAATAATTCTAAGAGTCATCATTAACTAAACACTCACTCTGTATTAAGCACTCTTCCAAGAGCTCTTGGTTCTTATAATATCCATATAAAGGTGATACACTATTGTCCTCATGAGAGTTATTAAGGCACAGAAAGGTTGAGTAAATTTCACAGGATCACACAGCTAGAAAGTAGGGAAATAGGATTTAAACCCAGGCCATCTGACTCCAGAGACCTGTTTTAACAGAACACTATTATGAAGTAAGTTTGTCAGGTGATTAGTGCCTGCTTCTCCCCTTTACAAGATAAAAACTGAAAATGATACAGTTAAGAAAAAAGCATTCACACTAGTCTGACTCCTTGATAAATTTATGGAATAGTATGTAGAATGGAGGGTGTCATTTTCATTGACTGATACACTCCTGGATCCCACACAGCAGAAGGCATTAGAGGACTCAACAGATTGTTCCCTAATCATCCAAATCCATGTAGTTTCTCATGAATAAAAGTTGGTAATATTTTCACACTATTTAGAGATTGGCAGCTGCATACACTATTAATTCCTTTTGGAGCACACCACTTAAGATGGGCCTTAATGAAAGCAGCATTTTATTTTTAATTAAAATACTTAGTTCAGGGAGTATTTATTAATAATTCTAACAGCAACAGATGGTCTGCTTATGTGTTATAACAATCTTTACCCAAAATTAGTCAAAATAATTAACAAAATGTAAATTATTAAACACTTAAATATGTATTATGTATCATTCCCATTCCCATAACATATTCTAATCTTTTATGAGAAAGAACACGACAGTTAAACAATAATATATAGAATAGCGCATACCAAATGTTCAGAAAACTACATTTTCTTGTTTTAATATTAAAAATATCATTTGTATTGGTAGTATTTTCTAGTATTCTTGCCACCTAGAAATGGAAATAAAGCCAAAGGTAAATAGAATTTTTCTAGGGTAAGAATACTATATACAGTGCTTTATGAAAAAATTGCCTCTAATATTGGACAAGAATCTGAAAGTCCAGTTCTGTCATTGGTTTTTTATTAGTACTCTGTGACCTGTTCTTATCCTGTCCATTTATCTGTAATTTGGTAAAGCTGCTCTGAACCTTAGCTTCTTTAAAATGCATGGGAATCTGTGGCAGAAAATAGCCACCAGTATATACAGGTGTTTTCACTATGTCTCCCTTACCCCTGCCTTCTCATCCCACACATTTTGTATTGCCTCTCAATCTACCTCTTTGAGTCTTTAAATGAATGGTATTGTTTTTATTTTCCTTATGTTCTTGGGTTATCACAGTGAGATGCTCCATATCTTGGTGATTATTGGGCACTTCATAGTTAAGGCTAGATTTTAACTGAATAATGATACTTAAAATTACTTTGGCTGAGAATCAGAAGACAAAATCAGTTCATGGTTGGGGGTTGGGCATAGCTCTAACATACACTAATTTCATGCAGCATTTGGGATAATATAGATCTATCTTGGAAAGTATGGAAACTATGAGTTTCACAGCACAGATTCTGAAAACCATTCCTTGCTGTGGAAACAGTGTGTATATACATAGAGATTAAATAACCCCATTTTAATTCAGGTAAGATTTAAGTTCATATTTCAAAATTTAAGTGTTTAAATTAAATATTTTAATTCAATTTATATTTAAATACTATTTTTCCATTTTAATGGCAGAGGTGAAAGGGAACTTCAAGATCATTCCAACTTCATGACTTCGAATTTTGTCCTCTTGAGCAATTTATCCAAATTTTCTAAGCCTTCATTTCCTCACTTGTATACTGAGGATAGAAACAGTACCTACCTGATAGATTTGTTTTAACGATCAAGTGGAGAGTGCTTACCACAGTGACTGGATATAATGAGGATATCTAATCCATCTTCCTTTTTTAAAAAACTGATTAAGAAACTAAGCTCCAGAAGGTTAATTGATTTTTCCTGAATCACCAAATAGTTAGAAATGCCAGAAGTAGAAATGATGTATCATGGATACCAGGTCAGTGTTCATTTCATTAGACACTTATGATGTTTATTTGCTGGGAAAGAACATTTATCTCTCAATTTTCAGGTTATAATTTGCTACTAATAGTCACATTTATGTCCCTAGGAACAACAGCATCAGTAAATTAATTTTTGAGAGTGTAGCTGCACATTTAAATTATTTGCTTTAAAATGTATCAATACTTATTTTAAAAATACCTGATTCCACTTTTTTTCTGGTCACTGCTAATATTTGCAAATGTTTTGTGGTAAACAATGTTTTTGTAAATTTAATTTTGCTGTTTGCCTATTGTCATTTTTTTCTATTTAAGTTAAAACTACCAAAAAGTTACATAAACAGTTACTCTATGGGTTTTAACATCTTAACTATTTAGTACCCAAATGAAATAAGTTTTCTTACCATTAGGCCAAACACATAAATCAGCAAAGCCAATTGTGATACTTTATTATAAATGAACAATTCTTTGAATTTTTTAGTCATTGGAAACTTTTGTTTTGCCTTCCAGCAGCTGTCTTCTACAGGAACAGCTGCTAATACTTATATTTAACATTTGTCAGGTTCTTTTACAAGCTATAAAAACTACAAATGCTGCTTTAAGAGAAATTTAAAGTTCTGCATATATCTATATGCCAAATGGTTAAATTACTTTTACATTTTTTTTGGATGGATTGGCAATAGAATTCACTGAAGCAATTTTTTATGTGCTTTGCTGCTTGTCATTCATGTCTTTATAAAATTTTCTTTTATTTGTGAACCAAAATAATTTCTTCTATGAAACAATTTAGCCTAAACTGAGTTATTGGATTATGCAAATTGTTTAAATACAAAGCATAGGCATTTACATTTATTACCCAGGGTTTTTGACACTGGAGATTATGTACTTAACCATTTAAAGTGCCAATTTAGTAATGAGAATACATTATCAATGTATAGTGTTCCACCCTTTTGTTCACTTCCTTTCACCCAAGTAGAAATACCTGTGGTCCATTTAGGATGTCTGCTACTCCCCATCCTGGAATATAATCAGTCACTATTCTTCAAATGTCATTTGTGGAGGTTTTGAGGAGAGATGGTCCCTGCAGTGTTTGAAGGCAGCCCCTCATTCTGCCTTTCCTTCTTAGGCTGCTTAGGATGGTTGCTAAGCTTTGCAAAGTGCACATGCATTTGCCTTGGGGTGTCTAGGGCAGCATCGCGTCTAGAGTGCTGCAGACATTAATTATCAGCCTCTTCTGCTGCATGTGGTGGCAGGGAGGAGAATTGGGGATTAAGCAAGCCAGGTAGAACTTGAAGAGGAAAAAATGAATTGTGCTCTCTCTGCATATTTAGCATTCTGTCAGCCTCCTGGTCAACAGATTCTGCGTAGGGCCTCTCCAAACCCCCAACTAAAGCAAAGATGCAGATGCTCAGGGCTGGGCAATCAAAAATCTGAGTATATCTCTAGGGTAGGAGTTTGGCTTTATTAGCTACTGTCAAATGTCTGCCTTCTTAAAATCTTTGTACTGCTTAAAGTTTTATGTAAATAAGGCCATGGCTTTTAGGATCAGAAATAAGGAGAAGGAGAAAAGGAGGAAACAAAGATCAATATAAAGAGTTTAATCCTCTGACAGTGAAGGCTCCGTCCCTAAACCATCTGATCAATTTTATGGAAATAGTTTATGGGGTTTTCAGCATTTTTTGGAAGCTCATTTTTACCGATCTAACAATGTTTCCTAAAGCACAAAGTACAATTCATTTGGTTCAAATTTAATTTAATATTCCAGTTAAAATACTCACACATAGATATTTTTTCTCTTACTCTTATCCATTAATTACTTTAAAATAACCTTATTCCAATAACTCCTAATATGCAGATGTTCGTCTTTTAATTTTTCAGTTTTTTCCTAAGCATCTCACAACCATTTTGACATTTATTAGTTTTAATATCATTTTTGAAAACAAATTATGGACTCAATTTTTCTTTTAATTCATGAAGAACCTGTGTGCTGCATTAAAATCTTTTGTCTTCTATCCATTTAAGTTGCCCTTCACCTAAGAACCTTGATATTTCCTAGCCATCAAATCCTCATTTAAGCATTTAGTTAACACTCCCATATATATATATATATATATATATTTTTTTTTTTTTTTAACTGACTCTTCTCTCCCTTCAAGTGTTTTTTACCTACTCTGTGAAGGGGGAGATGGAGAGATCCTGTCTGTCTGAATGCTAAGTAAGGTCTCTGCACACTAATGTTCAGGACATGCTTGTTGGATAAAAAAATGGAATATGAGTAAACAGAGCATTTCAGTACTTTCCTTAATTCTAATTCGAGTCAACAGAAGAAGATAGAGATATAAAGTTCCCTTAATATGGAACTCACCAAGAAGAACAGCAATTATTTTCTAGCAACCCTGAAATAGTGGAAGGTTTGAAAATCCTAGTTGAGCATTTAAGCCAGTTATTAAAACCTTGGATTTTCAACCAGCCTTAACAGTCCTATAGAAAGTGTGGCCCAGGAGATGAGATTTAGAGATATTTACCAAAGCTATTACTTTGAATTTACTGAATAAGTCATTTTTCAAAAGTAGCTCAGATCTTATTTTTAGCTACCAAATTTGCCTTGATTGTCTCATGGGAACTAACTCAAGATGTGAGGATTGGCCTTGGATAGACATCATATAACTTTGTAGTTTAAGTGTGCAATTGTGTGGTCAGTGGTAATTATGCCATATGAGAACATTTCTGATAGGTTCTACATAAGCCAGAGAACTTTGGATCCCAATTTTATATTTTAGGAGGAGGGGCCAGCAGCAATAGAATTGCTAAGGACATAAAGGACAAAGGTTTAACAATCTGGAGGGCTTTGGGTTTATTTGTGAGTTACATTCATTTTCTAGCTTACACCTGTCTTGGGAGAAAATTAATTGAAGCCCTGTTAAAAATTATACAGAAGTGGATTTTAGAAGTCTGCCAAATAAATGCCTCCTATAAAGAAAAATTGGCAGCTTATAGTTTGGTAAAATCAAGAGACATCAACCACTCAGAAATAGCACAAGTATAGGTGAAACTTGGTCATTTAGGGTCTTACATAGACAACAACTGCTTTCATTGTAAATACTGATAAACAGTGTCATTCTCTAGGGAGTTCTCTTGTGGTGCAGTGGGTTAAGGATCCAGCATTGTCCCTGCAGCGGCTTGAGCCTTGGCTACGGTGTGGTTTCAATCCCTGGCCCAGGAACTTCCACATGCTGTAGGTATGGCCAGAACAGGCATCATTTTCTAATACAAATACACAGAAAATTTATTGTATAGATACTGTTTATTGCCTATAAAAGCCTGTATCTCATTTAAGATACTGCATCAACTAGAGGCCTCTTGAATATAGTAAAAATGGAGTCTGGCCCTGGTTTGGGTGGGTGTCTGTCCTAGTTTTGACCTGTGAAATGAAAGAGGATGTTCACTAGAAGCATCTGGGACAGTTAATCTTCACTGATAAATTTTTTTAATCAGATAAATATTGAGTATATAAATATTGTATACTAACAAATAACCAATAATAAATAAAAGAATGTTATATCCCTGGCAAAATATTTCTACAATTTTGAGAAAACTTGAAAAGTGAAAATATTTAAATTAAACTACTCAAATAGAAAAGGTCAATTTCGGTCTATAAACTGGGTCTTTTTATATCTGAACTCATTCAAAGGGAAAAACACATCATATATCTACTGCTACATGGATGAAAGACTGTACAACATGAGTGGTGATGGAATGTGAGTAGCCCTACTTTATCTCTTGTCTGTGTCCAGTGGATTTAGACAGGATTGCCTCCTGATTTTAGAATGTCTCATCTTTCTGTAGTTCCAATCAGTGATGCAACCAGAAACTTGAACATTGGTATAAAGATTTTCTTTTCCTCCTCCAGAAAGTTCTTGCCCTTGAGCAGGATTCAGTAGAAGCCTGCAGTATTTGAAGCAGTCTCCTAGCAGTTGTTTAATGTGGATGACTATGCCCTGCAGGCTTATACAGAAGGAGATGGAGCAGGTTGTCAATTATTTCTGCACTCAGGGCTATGGGCTAACAATATGCTTGAGTGAGGCAGAGGTTACAATTCAGCTGCAACCCCACAGGCAATCCACATCTGCCATTAATGGTGAGGAACTGAGCGTTTCAACAAGGTTGGGTTTCCTTGGTAGTGAGTTCCTAGTGATGCAAACTTGGACCAGGATATAACAGTTCTTATTAAGTCAGTGCATCAGCTAGAAAATGAACAGGTAAGGTATGGTGGCAACATGTCTTCAAATTATAGTTCAGACTCCAGGGCCTATGTGTTGTCAGGCCTTTATGACTGTGGGACCATCTTACTGACAGCATATGCAATCTGTGAGTTCTTGAACTTGCTGCTTTCTCTGGAAAAAAATATGGCATGAATTTACCTTATTGCAATCCCATAATATAGCCATTTTGTTACATTTAAAGCACGGCAATACAGAATAGAATGATTAGGACGTTTAGGACATCTAATTAGGAGCAGAGTTTTGTATGATTAGGGTAGCCTACGGTGAACACTATTTTTTTTTTTTTTTTTTTTTTTAGTTATAGAATGAGGTGGTGAAGACATCAACCAGGTATGTTCTGTGGAATCTGTTGGTAGCAGAGCGGCTGAGCTAACAAATTTTGAGGTTAAATTAGTTCCAGGGCAACAGGTAACAAAGAAGTCCAAAGACAAGCCTTTTTTCATAAACGTCATTAATTTATCTAACCAAGTGAAGTCTCCTCTTCAATGAGAATGCTGTGGTCCATACAGTAGGCCATGGAGTTATTCACATGCTTCTTCTGATACTTCCCATGTTGATGCAGAACAGTTATGGATTTTTTGTGTGTGTGTGGTTGGATCTGGGGGCAGGAAATGCAGGTCTTTCTACTTTTAGATAGTCTGAACTATTTATTATTCCCCTTTTTGACTTACGACTCAGCAGACTGGGCTTGGGGTATTAGCCATAGTCCTGTCAAGCTTTCAACTGTCTTTTTTACTCCTTTCTCTCTTCCTCTTCTACCTTTTTCTTTAGTATCCTTAAAATTTAATAACTTGCGAATTTGGGAAGTAAATGAGAGGAAATTTTGGCGGATTGTTTTTCTTCCAAATTTCTCATTTGGAATTTCATGGAACAAAAAATTAAAGGAATTAAAGGAAATGAAAATCATGGGGAACAAAATCACACATACATTGAATATTGTTTTTCTGCTTTATCAAATATAGTGGTGCTGGGCTATATCCAGCAGGCCTGCCTGTAAGCTGTAAATGCTCAGCCTCAAGCCCAAAGAAAGAGCCTGGAGACAGTGACAGAGACATAAGCGTTTTATTGGGTAGGGGGTCCGACACATCTGAAGCAAAGGTCCTGTAGTGACACCACACTGTGTTGGCACAGAACAAGAAATAATATTCTAGGTTCTAACCTAAGGATTAGAACAATCACTACCTGGGGCAGGGGCCAAGCACACTCATGTGAGTAGGGTGTAGATAGGGTATAGGTGGAATAGGGACTGGTCAAGCAGGGGTTGTATAGAGAGCTAGAAAACAGCCATCTTGAATGATCTGACCGTACAAGTGGTAAATCCACTTTAGGTCTTGAATCTTTTCATCTTTTAGCTACATTCTCATGGTTTTCCTTTATGTCTATTTTCTACTTCTGGATAAGGACCTAGCTTACTCATACTATGTGAGGTGTGGATTAGTGAGGATTCTCCAGAAAAATAGAACCAATATGAGATATACATAGAGAGAGAGATAGATGGATAAAGATCTTTATCTGTCCATTTATCTACTTCTCTGTGAAGAGATTTATTGTAATGCATTGGACTCCATAATTATGAAGGCTGAGAAGTCCCATGAATGGCACTCTCTAAGATGAAGACTCAGGAAGCTGGTAGTGTCATTTAATTCTTAGGACCTGAGATCTGGAGAGCTGGTGGGTATATTGCAGTAGGAATCTGAAACCTTGAGAACCAGCATCAAGGATCAGGAAAGATCACTGTCTAAGGTGAAGAGTCAGCAGAGGCTGAATTCAAACTTCCTCTGACTTTTTTTCTTTTTTTTCTTTTTTCTTTTGCCTTTTTAGGGCCACACCCCCACATATAGAAGTTCCCAGCCTAGGGGTCTAATCACAGCCACAGCAGCTTGGGATCTGAGCTGTGTCTGCGACCTACACCACAGCTCACGGCAACGCCAGATGCTTAACCCACTGAGCAAGGCCAGGAATCAAACCTCATCCTTATGGATACTAGTTGAGTTCTTTAACCACTGAGCCATGACGGGAACTCCCCCCTGGCTTTTTGTTCTATTTAGGACCTACATTAATGAGGGCCATCTACTTTACTTAGTCAACCAATTCAAATGTTAATCTTCCAGAAACACCCTTACAGACAAACCAAAAATAATCTTTAACCAAATATCTAGACATGCCATGGCCTAGTCAAGTTGGCACGTAACATTAAACATCACAGGGTATGACTAAGTCTTCTTTCCTGGCAGTTAGTTTTGTTCTTTACTATTAATGCAGAAAACTAAACAAGGAAAGATTTTTATCTTCTTTTTTTTTTGGTAGAGTAGGCTACAGGCTAGTCTGTAGTTATTTAGTCAAATATTAATCAAGATATTGCTGTGAAAGTTTTTTGTAGATGTGATCAAAGCCCATAGTTGGCTTTGAATAAGGAAGATTAGATCATCTGTGTAGGCCTGATTCAGTCAGGTGAAAGGTTTTAAGAGCAGAATTGAGGCCTGGTTCGATCAGGTGAAAGGTCTTAAAAGCAGAACTGATGCTTCCTGGAAGAAACTCCACCCATGGGCAACAGCTTCTGCTGGTGCCTGGATGTTTCCAGCCTGTCCCTCCTGAGGACCAGCCCTCTGGACTTCAGCTGCCTCACCAGCCACCACAATCATGTAAGTCATTTCCTTTCAACAAATCTCTTAATGCATAGTTCCTGCTGGTTCTGTTTCTCTGGTCAAACTCTGACTGATACAGGGAATAAGCGCTGATGGGTGATAAAGAGGTAATGCGCTGTCTTCCTGAGAAAAAAATATTTTTGTCTTAAACGCCTTCAGGCAGGCTTTGGATGTTGGGCTTGTAGGTTATGCTTCCACGATTTTCAGTGGTGCCATTCATATATATGATGCTCTAAATGCCACTTCCTGGGGATTTTCAGTGTGATGGCCTTGGATTCAATGCTTCCCATGAAGTGGTGAAAGTGTGGAAATTTGAATAACTGTAAATGTCAGCTTTTGGGGCTTTAGATACTTGATGCTGGCTGAATGCTCCTCCGCCTGTGGATAAAAGCAGCTCCAGAGTCACCCAGGTACAAGAGAAAACATATTATTGAATCCACCTGTTGGAAAAACCCTAGTGGATGAAGGGTAGGCCTTGCTCATAAAGAATTGCTGTCATTACGTTTATGTAGTTGGGTTTCTAAAGCATGATATATTTCTGGTAGAGGCCCTAGAGTATGGAAAAGAGTTGGGTACTGGAAATTGGATTTCTAGTTCTGTTACTGTAAAGTAGCATATATGAGCCTGTTCTGAAGGATTGGTGGTCTGATCACAAATCTAACCATTGCTAAAGAGACTTGTACTTTCCAGAGCCTCTGAGACTATACTGTTCCCTTAGAGCTGGAGGACCACATTTACTGAGTAGAATATGAGACTCTTTACCCAATAATTTGCTTGTATTTTGTAACTTTTTCTTTTCCCATATTTCTCATATCTTGATTTTCGTAGCTTCCTTTAAATGATTCAGCAAGGAATTCACAATTCTGCTAAAATATTCTGATAAAAATGGGATTGCCTGGCTTATTATAAAGTTTCTATAGCTTCATAAGGTCTTCAAAGGAAGTTTTTAAGATGTTTAATTACTACACTAGAGTACCCTATAACTAAATCTGGAAGCACTGGACTAGCCAATATAATTTTGGAAAAATATCCAGCTTTTATATTCTGCCCAACAACTGTCAGTGTTGCAGTGTCAGATCACCCAGCACCACATGTGTGACCCCATAGTACGCTGCCTTTTTAAAAAACATGCTTGGTTTCACCATCCCCAGTTCTTTTCTCCATCTGCTTGCTGACCCATGTGGCTATTTTAACATCCCCTTCAGTGGAAGCCTCATACCTGCCTGGCCAGCAGAAAGTAACACAATGACAGCAGTTTCTGTGGGACTGCAGTGGAGGGGATGGGAAGCTTCAGATGCCCTGTCTTTTTTCTGGACAGCTAAAATTAAGATAGAGGACAGCTCCAGGAAAAGAAATGCCCTGGAATTTTCAGTTGGTGCACAGCAGTTTAGAGAGTGGGTGAATGAATGATCAATCTATTTCAGGGCAGTTTCCCTTCTGGAAGAAGGAGCAATTTGTTTTAAGGTCACATGCTAGGTAAGTATCTGCATAAGAAACCCAAATAGTTTCTGATCACAAATGGTTCACCACAGAATCTTGTGAGCACTTTCTCAGGAAGGTTAGGTTGTAATGAATCAGTCTGTCAACACACCAATCAAGATTGTTTTCACCCCAGTAGTCATCGAAAGTGTGTTCTGGGGGGTAATTGCTTCCTTTGAGAGTATACAAGGTTATTTACAGGCTAATTTTCATCTGAATTTCTGCCACATTTCCTGACATGACATTTGACTAGTGTAATTTCTTCAAATGATCATTTAGACAGTTATGTTTCGAGAACTCCATGTCTGTTTACGGAATTACCACCTAAGGCAAAATAACACTTTAAAAGAAAAGTAGCACAATTTTAGTTTTATCTACCTCCCACCCGAAATAACTTGTGTTTCGCATGAGGTGGAGAGAGAGAGAAATAATTTTCTGATTTAAAAAAAAAAAACGTCTTTCAAAATCAGCTTAGGCTCAGAGGACTCTAATTATTGAGTACATAAGACTGAAAAAAACATTTTGGGGAGTATACACTGACATAATTAACATGCATTGATAGTTTTTTAAAATACTTAAATAGCCACATCATTTATCTGATGTCCATGTTCAAGGCTAAACTGTATTAAAGTCAGTAAAAATTGCCCCCCCAAGATACATGTGGCTACCAAATTTTATTTTGAGGTTTTACATTTATTAGAACCCCACATTCACATTAAATGTCCATTAAAAGTCTCATGTGTGGTTAAAAACAAAGTTTGTCTTAAAGCTCTGTGAATTGAAATAACCAAGTCTCACATAGCTTTAAAGTTTTACCTGGTTACGCTTGTGGTGAGATGAAAGCTGTGTTCCCTGACAGCCTCTGTGGCATTGTGCCTCCAGGGCTGCACCTCTAACAATTCAGTTCCATGGCTCCTGTGCCTCTGTAGGTAACTCAGGAAATCTGTCTGATGGAACACCTTAGGTGGCCCAGCCCGGGGTTAGCTGATCAGAAAACACTTGGAGATCTTACCAAGGCTATCAGTTAACTTTCCAAATGCTCATTCTGTCAAACAGAAATTGTCGTAATGACAAAAGAAGACAATTTGCCCATATCCTGGTCTCAAAAAGTTTATTCATTCACTGATGACCCAAAGACCATTCCTGAAAAATGAAGCTGGTCAGAGGCGATCAAGGGCACCTCATTATTTGGGGGAGAATTCAAACTTTCAGGCAGCTGACTCCTCTGTTCAATAATAGCAGTCTCTTTAATCACAGTTAGGTCGATAGTGAAATATTTACTGCGGATGCTTCCAGAATGATTTGAAGCCAGCTCTTTGGAGAGCATTGATAATCTCAGGGTAATCTGAGGCATCCTTATGCGAGGTGTCAGTGTGCTGTACTGAACAATGCCTCTAATATGCATCTGTGAAACGTAAATAATAAAAACCTGTTTTAAAGGTTTCATAGCCCCAACATAAAGTTACCTCTGACTAAAAACAAAGCAGGCAGCTCTCAGTAGGGGGGAAGAAAAATGTGAGATTTTAGAATATCAGCAGTGAAGATCAGAACATGGTAAAAGCCCAATTATATCAAATTTGAAGGCCCTTTAAAAACCTTTTTTTTTTTTTGTAAAAAAGTAGTGTATTTCACTTCAGTATATGCTATAAATTTTGCTCTTTTATTAGCTAGCCTTTCATTGTATTACCACCCCCTCCCCCCCAAACACATACATATTACTAAAGATGCTTCAGTTCTTCTGGAACAGGAATTATGGGCTTTTCTATATGTAGTTGTTCTCAACCCATGAATTTATTAAAAAATTAAATTTATAGAAAGATGCTTTGCTAAAAACAAGCAGTGGGTCAATTTTGATGAAAATTCTGTTTAAATTATTGATGTGTGTCTTCAAAAAACAAGCTTAATAGCCTATTATGAAGCATATTTGAATGAAAACACAAAAACAGTCACTCACAGAAATTGTCTAGCAGCACTTCACAGACAATTGAACAAATTATCCAAAAGCAACCGTGACATGAGCTCCATTCCATTTATAATATGACATAGATGATATGGCCCACTGCTTACAGGGCCATATCTCAATTATTTTAAATAGAAAACTTGAACAAATGCACTCAATTAGAGCCCAGTTTTAATCAATTGCAACCTGGCCAAGGCAATGTCACTGTTTAAAGAAGCAAAAACCTTCCTTCAAAAAATTGTGGGACTTAGACCACGTGCATAGGATGAAGGATAATTCTAAAATACAAAAGGTGCTTCTGCAGAAATATCTAGTGGCATTCCTACCTTAAATAGCATGTAACTGTGAAGAAAAAAGCTCTGAAATGTTACCAATGGGCCATTTAGAAATGGCTTTCTGTTAAGTTTATAAATATCATCTTTAAAACTCATGATTCTAGACTGTGACAAATTATAGTATAGAATTATTTTATTATATGTGTCCCTGATCAGTAAGATTAATGGTTTATAACTGTTAGAGTGTCAAGATATAAAATAAATATTTCATGGACTCCCAAGGATTGAGATATGGCTTTACATAGATTTCAAAAAGAAAATGTATATGTGGTAATGTTTTCATGTTTACATGGTCTAAAGTAATTTTCCATGTGTACAATAAAACGTGATTAAAATACCTTCCAGGTGTTTAAAGATCTGCATATCATATTATTAACTGAATCAACTCAATGAATGATGCAGAGAACATGTAAAAGTTCTTCAGAATTAAACAAGAATTCTCCATGTATGCACCACACAATTTTTTTACAAATAAAAATATCAGGCAGTTTTTTTGAAGAATGCTAATGATACATTCATAATTTAATTTTCCTTCCTGATTTGCTTCTCACTTTTTTAATACACACTTCACAAAAATATAAGTCAGAGTTACAAGATGCTGCAAGATGTCTTCTACACTCTATCCAGATATGTGTGACTGTGTGCATGTGTGTACAAATGTATGTGTGTATGTAATTTAGTACTCAATATCAGACTCATATTTGCCTGCCATGTTCTGGTTCAGAGGCCTGATTGTTTTTGGCTGATTGGGCTGGTATCTGCTCTGCTATAATTATCCTAATACACGTCAAATATTTTTAATATCATTTTATGGAAAACAAGATGATCAAGTGTTGAAAAGCAGCATTGCTTATTCTAATACTCTTACACATTGTTCTGTCCACGTAAAATTCCTTTACTAGCCCAAGTAATAAAGATTTGGGGAAACTGGTTTATAAGCACTAGGTAAAACAGGGGAATTATTTAGCTTAGTAAAAAGAAGGCTTAGACATGAAGGCATTTAATGTTCAAAGTTGGATAAACAGAAGCTGGATATATACACATATGATAGGACAAAAGAAATTGGGATAACTGCCAGTATTAGTGAGAAACTATATAATACAATTTTGCTGCACCTGGGGATTGGTTTCAACCTGAGAAGTTCAGTGTTTGGTAAAAACCACAATTGAAAAGATCAATGTCTCTGAGAAAAGGAACAGTTAAAGATCAAATTTGAAAATGTCTCTATCTTTTTTGTTTAAAGGTTTTCAACTGGACATGTGTAGCTTGAAATTTAATATCTTTAACATTTGCATTCTCCTTTGTTTAATTTTCACAAGAAGTAAGCTGTTTAAATAATGCCTAGTTAAAATGAAAAAGTCCTGGCTTTTCTTGTTTTTATTTTTCTTTTTTTCTTCAGAGTCTAGTCATTCTTGTCTGTCTGTCTGCCTATTGAATGAGAATAAATTGATCTCTTTTCTCTGGTACAAGTTCCTTCTTTCTCCAAGTATGAATTACTGATTACCGTAGTATTTTGGTATTTAAAGGAACTGTATTGAGCCAGATTATTTAAAAAGAATCAAACATTTAAAATGTCCAGGCAGCAGTTCCCATCGTGGCTCAGTAGAAACATTTCTGACTAGTATCCATGAGGACGCAGGTTCCATCCCTGACCTCCCTCAGTGGATTAAGGATCTGAATGTAGTGTACACCAGCAGCTACAGCTCCAATTTGACCCCTAGCCTGGGACCCTCCATATGCCTCAGGTACAGCCCTAAAAAGGCAAAAAATAGAAAAATAAATAAAAAAGAAAATGCTCAGGCTGTTCCTGCTGTGGTGCAGTGTGTTAAGAATCTGATTGCAATGGCTCGGGTTGCTGTGGAGGTGCTGGTTTGATCCCTGGGCTGGTGAACTTCCATATTCTCTGTGCAGCCATAAAACAAAACAAAACAAAACAAAAAAACATGTTCAGCATATAAGACAGTTGCTCTTTAAATCATAGTTGTTGAAGCGTAAGCATAACTCAATTCTACACCCATCTTTATTTTTTACGTTATTTAAGCTACTAATTAATGAGGCAAAGAAGGATATAGGAAGATTTAATTATTTGCTTCTGATGCATGCTATACAAACCTTTGGATAAAGTTAGCTGGTCTTTCTTATATTCTTCAACAGTTTCATGTTCTTAAATAATTGTTCCGTCTTCTTCCTAAATTTACCATTCTGGTACCATCTTGAAAATGTGAGAAGTAATACGCACTGTTGAGAAGAAATCCATCGTGGTGGCTAAATGCTGAATATGTACTGGAGGATCTTTACTCCCTTTCTTAGCTTTTTGATTACAGGCTGCCACCATTTTATAATTGATTTCACAATTTGGGGTTCAACTATTAAGCAAGTGTAAACTAATTTGTCACTGTATTATAGATATTGAAAGGCTAATTTTATTGAAGTTTGTAAAATTATATGATAAAGGAAAATTTACAGGTCTCTATAATTAATTATTCATTAAATTGTTTTGTAAAATTATTTTGCTAATGTGTATATATGTAGGAAATGTGGTCTATTTTTTTTCAGTGAACTAAACTAGTTGCTGCGAAATTCACTCTAACCCTCTTGCTCTCTGAACATGATCTGGTGAAACTTTTTCTTTACAGTTTTTCAACTCAATAAGTTTCTAGGTTGACATGGAACATTAGAAAATCAAAAAGGAGATGGTGAAGTTTTGCAGTCAGTATTTGATTTGATATTCCTTTAAATTTAAATCGTGACCCAGCTGAATCCCTAAAAGATGCATATATATATATTTTTTTAATCCCGAGTTTCATTCTACTGAGCTGCTCTGTGAACTGACTTCAGAAATAGCTGGCAACACAGAGGCAGGTGCACAAATGGCTTAGAGATTGAGGTACAATCTGGGATCAAGTTCTTCTTAGGCTCCTCTGTGAGCAATGGGAAATGATGTTTCCAAAGTAATTAAAATTTTCCAGCTGTGGAAAGAGAACATAATGAGTTGTCATCTCTACTCACTTTATGGAATTTCTACAATCGGCCACCATCTTGGTGAGAAAATCTGCCCTTCTAATTTTGAATAGAAGATAGGATTTCGGTTTATGTGCCAACACTAGGTCTCCAAACCTGTATCTTCTTTAAAAAGCCAATTTAGGTTGTGACTACCATGTAACACATTTGAGTTATGTTCAGAGTTAGAAGAAGGAAAAACTAAGTAAATCAACTCAGATGTTAGAAGTAATCATATATTTAAACCTCAGCCATCTTTCTGTCCTTTAGGAAATGACTGCTTTGTCTTCCTTTCGGTCATGCTTTCTGTAAATGTCTCCTTAAAATTATATTTTCATGTAGAGCTCACAGCATACTTTAAATTCTAAGAGCCATGCAGAGTTTTCATATATTTGCAAATGTGTAAAATTCTCTCTGTAAGGGGAGTTTCCTTGTGGCACAGTGGGTAAGGATCTAGCATTGTCATTGCAGTGGCTCAGGTCACTGCCAGGGTGTGAGTTTCATCCCTGGCCTGGGAACTTCCACATGCCATAGGCATAGCCAAAAAAAAAAAAAAAAAATTCTCTCTGTAGACCACTTTGGTGTCTAAAATTTGGAGTTCAAGGAACTTAAAATATCACCCATCAGCATTCTTGGGGATACAGAGGAAGCTGTGAGGGGTTAATCTCAATCTCTGGGACCATTCTAATGGCAGTAATCCTATACTGCAATAGGCTTCAGTTGAGTTTTAGCCATCTGTGTACAGGCTCAGCTCTGAGAAGTTTTGTTGTTTTTTAATTTTTTTTTAAACCACATGGGGGATGTAGGCAAAGACAATGTCTGAAATGGAATCCATTACATCAAATAGCTTGTGTGCTCATTTAATTTAAAATTGGACTTTCTTGTTCCCTGATTTTTGCTTTAGAGATGTGTGAAGGGGGAGGCAGGTCTCTTGTAAATAAAATATGTGAATCAACTACAAAACATGGAATGGGGGGAATATAGAGCTTCACCATTCATTTAAATACAAAACAAAAAAGATGAAGAATAAGAGTCTGTGTAATCTAAATAGTCTTAGCAGTTTCCAGAAATCAGTTTTGCACAATGAATCCAATAGCAAGATGCTTCTCTGGTTGTAGCTTCCACTAAATTTTAGCAAGAGGGTTGGGATAACTTCATCTGAAAAACAACACGAGCATCTCTAAAAAATTATTTTCCCTTTACTTACCAAGGATTTTTTAACAATAACATTTTTAAAAGAAATAGAAATTCTATCATCCAAAATATTTTTTGCCAAATTAGATATATATGTAGTGTGACAGAATGATAGATGTTTACAATGTGCCCCACTTATTATGTACCACTTAAAAAAATTGCAATATAAGTTCCATCTAATACTTTGAAAATATTTTAGTTAACTTAAATAATTAACTCAAACTACATTATTTCACAAGAAAAAGATAAGGCAGCCAACCTCAGCCTCAGTAGGAAGAGACATCATTCTGTTGCAATATAGCAGATCCCAACAAGCTATTTGCAGAATGTATTAGCGTTTCCTTACTTTGGTTTTCCCCTCAAAATCATACACTAAAATTCAACACTCGACTTTCAGATAAAGCAAATTCCCTGTTGTCTTGAAGAAAGTTGTTCTTAGCCACCTTGAATTTAAAGAGGAAAACTCCAACAGCAGTCAACAAATAAGAAACAACTGGCTACTTAAAAATTCTCTCTTGGGTATTGTCCAAGAGACTCTAGGGACCTTGGGAAATAGAGAATTTTAAGAGAAACAAAAACATACTTCAAAGAGAGAGGTATTGAATTTCTTCCTGAATGTTTTTATGTCTAGTTTCTGTTGAAATAGGGAATAGGGATTTTAACAGCCTGATCTTTTCATGGTAGATCTTGGTTGCATAGCTTTCAAATGATAAAAATCACAGAAGTGCTGGACATTCTATTTGATTTCTAAAAAATGAGGCAATGAAAACACAAAGCACAGGGTTGATGGGGGAAAAAATCTTGAATAGAAACTAAATTCTTAATAAGGGTACCTCAGGTTGAAACCAGGTCCAAAGACAACTAGTTACTATAGGTCCTGTAATTTATTTTTTTGGCTTGACAAAAAACTATTGAGTCTACATTATATGTTCTGATGCTATAGAGGAACGCAGATTGAAATGGTGAAGGAAGGAGAAAGAAATGATCTTGAAAAGGAACCAGGAGTTCTAATTATTAATGGTAACAATATCTGAAAGAATGAAGCTGAGATATTACCCAGAATTATTATCCAAAAAAGTAATTACCTTTGATAATAATTTTATCAGATCACACAAGCAACATGTTCATTACAGAAAACCAAAAAAGGCAAATAAAACAGAAACATGTAGATAACAACTATAAATGTTTTAGCATATTTTCTTTCATTCTCATTTCTGTTTGTTTGCCTGAATAAAAATAATAAAAGATTTCTCCTCTCAACCCTTTTTACCTTATTGTCCCACACCACCATTTCAGATGGTAGAGTTGGCTTTAAACAGCCTGTGCCCTGAATGTGAGACTATATACAGCCTAAAAATGCTATGTTAACTGAAGTGCAAAATGGGATTTTGAAATATATTACAGTCTTGAGAACAAAGATTTTATTTGCAAGTACCAGGCTTTGATGAGACAGAATAGAATTCCTAGGTTCTAAGAAGGCAGCGTTTAGAAGATTTAAAGTGAGAGTTTATAAAATACAGAGTAATTCCCTTAACAGCGCTTTCCCTTCTAATATGATATAAGTACAACTAATTGGCAGGGGACAGGATATCGGAGAGCATGACAATAGAGCAAACGACGTTGTTGCTGCCTTCTTCTAGCATTAAAACTCGGGATGTGAGTATGATAGGACCCTGACCAGAAGGCTTTCCTGGGTGAGGGCTACAGGGCTATGAGAGTTTTCACATTCAACTTAGTACCTAATGACATATGAACCATGGTAAGAGAGGGGTCTATATAGAAAGTCTGTATTCCAGCATGGTGCAGGGAAAACAGCTGAGGTTTCCTGAGCCTCAGGTTAGAAAGGGATTAGAAAATGTTAAGGGGTCAGCCAACTAATAGAGGACTGGAATTGTGATTTGGCAGACTCAGAGAACAAAGGTTTTGAGTTCTGAAGCTGCAATAGGACCCTGAACCATTTCAGTCAAATGGAAATCATCTGTGTAGCATTTCAGCACTATCATTTATTTACTGATTCGCTAATTTTAGACATTTTAGATTTTTTAAAACTTTAACCTGTACTAAATATATATTGTGTTTATATTTTAGTATGTCTTGCTGATGATTTTATAATGATAAATTCCTAAAAGTACAGTTACTGGATCAAGACATGATTATTTTAAACCCATGCACCTATAATCGCCTAATCTATGACAAAAGAGGTAAGAATATACAATGGAGAATACAATAAATGGTGCTGGGAAAACCAAACAGTTACATGTAAAAGAATGAAATTAGAACACTCTCTAACACCACACACAAAAATAAACTCAAAATGGATTAAAGACCTAAATATAAGAAGGGATACTATAAAACTCTTGAAGGAAAACATAGGCTGAACACACTCTGACAAGCTGCAGCAGAATCTTCTCAGATCCATATCCTAGAGTAATGACAATAAAAACAAAAATAAACAAGTTGTACCTAATTAAACTTAAAAGTTTTTGCACAGTGAAGGAAACCACTGACAGAATGAAAAGACAAACCACAGAATGAGAGAAAATATTTGCAAATGAAATGAGTGACCAGGGATTATCCTCCAAAATATATAAATACCTCCTCAGCTCAATACCAAAAAAACCAAACAACCTCATCAAAAAATGGGCAGAAGATCTAAACAGACAATCCTGCAAAGAAGACATACAGGTGGCCAAAAAAATCACATCAAAAGATGCTCAACATCACTAATTATTAGAGAAATGCAAATTAAACTACTGTGCGGTACCACTCTATACCAGTCAGAATGACCATCATGAAAAAGTCTACAAACAATAAATGCCAGAGAGGGTGTGGAGAAAAAGGGAATCCTCTTGCACTGTTGGTGGGAATAAATTGGTGCAACCACCATGGAAAACAGTATGGAGTTTCCTCAAAAACTAAAAATAGAATTACAATAAGATCCAGCAGTCCCACTCATGTGCATCTATCCAGAGAAAACTATGACTTGAAAGGGTGCATGTACCCCAATGTTCATTGCAGCACTGTATACAACATCCAAGGCATGGAAGCAACCCAAATGTCCATCAACAAAGGAGAAGATAAAGAAGATGTACATATATTCAATGGAATATTACTCAGCTATAAAAAAGAATGAAATAATTACATTTACAGCAACATGAATGGACCTAGATTATCATAATAAGTGAAGTTAGACAGTGAGAGACAAACATCATATACGTGGAATCTAAGAAAAAGTATATAGGAGTTCCCATTTTGGCACAGAGGGTTTTGAACCTGACTAGTATCCATGAGGATGCAGGTTTGATCCCTGGCCTCACTCAGTGGATTAAGGATCTGGTGTTGTCATGAGCTATGGTGTAGGTGGCAGATGCATCTTGGATCCTGCATTGCTATTGAAATGTTCTAAAATTAGGTTGCTATGATGGTTGTAGAACTATAAATATAATAAAATTCCTTGAATAAAAAGTTTATTTTATAGGTTTTACTACATATTTTAATTTTTCTTTCAAAATGAACATACTGATTTTTTTTCCAATTGACATTACCTAAGAGTTTCTATTTCCCTTGTCCTAACATAGGACAATAGCAGTTATAATTATTTAGCAGTTTCAAAGGCCAAGGCTTGATAATTTCTTTGATAGCTGAAAGATGCCAAAATCTTAGAGTTCCCTGGTGGCTCAGTGGGTTAAGGATCCTGTGTTGTCACTGCTGTAGTGAAGGTTAAATCCCTGGCTTGGGACTTCTGCATACCATGGGCACACTCAAAAAAATTTTTTTTAAATAAACACAATTAAAAAAAATGTGCTAAAGCCTATGAAGTCCAGATAATAGAGTGTTGGAAGAAACCACTAAGGACATGTCAGTGCTTGTTGTCCTTCTGACTGGACCTGAGCAATTGGAGACTCCCCAACCCCTCCCCAGCCCTTGAAATGTGTGTTCCTCTTGTTTCCCAGAAGCTGCCCCAGGGGTATAGCCTTGAGATAATAACATGGTGTTGAGACTCTCTGGATGGTATACACTACTGAATTCATTTAAGGCGTCCACATAAACTTCTAAAATTTGGTGTGTGGGTGGGTGTGGAGATCTACTGGTCTTGCAACTGCCTATGACAAGCCTCACATGTAAGTTTCCTTGCTTATTAAACCTGCCACCTGCCAAGTCTGGAGTGATATCTTTCTTTTGTGTGTGTCTCTCTCTCTGCTTTCTACATTGGGGGCCTACTTCAGCTTAAACCTGGGACACTCCCAAGCAGGTGGTGAAACAACGAATGTTATAGATTTTCTAAAGTTTTCTTCTGTTTCTTGAAGTAAAACAAAATTATCTTACAGGGAAGCCTTTGTTTTGCTTCTCGGATGGGCTCTATTCATGTGCCTGTGTCTTGTCTGTTTGCTTATATTTAATAGAGCAGGGAAAGCCTATGTTCAGAAATAGAGCTAAAATAAATTGGCTCCAAGACTGTGAGTCCCTGTTCAAATATGTCCATGATGAAAGGAGGAGAGAAGGTTAAGATTTGCTGGTGTCTTAATTTGCCACACTAAAGCTCTGGTTGCCTGAGGGAAGCAAGGAGGGAGCTTCTTCTGTGTGTCCTATCTGGAAGGGATCTTCATTGCTGTTCTGAAGATTTTTTTTTTTTTTTTCATTTTTGTTGCAGCCAACTGAAGTTAGAGCACTGTGCTCCCTTTTCTAATTGGCATTTTGATAATAAAGACAGAAAATCTAATACATGGACTGAAATTCCCAGTTGAGCCACAAGTCAATATATAGGTATTAATGCTTTTCCTTCAGAGCATTTTATGGTTTCTCTTCCCATCAGCTGTGCATGAAAATGTCTATGTACCCCCTTACATATTCCAGTGTGTGGTATGATAGGCAAAAATTCTGTCATTGTGTAAATTTGGATTTCATGGAATGGAGGTGGTTAATATCTCTTGGTTTTTATTGCATTTATTTTTTCTTTTCATATTTGTTAACCTATTTGAAAGGTGTGTATAAAATTACCCCCAAACTTAGAAGGTTAAAACAGATATTTATGAGCTCAGTTTCTATGTGTAAGGAGTTCAGAGGTCGTTTCAGTGAGAGGGTCTGGATCAAAAACTCTCAAGGTGTCATCAGGATGCTGCCTGGGCTATTTTCTGTTTTTGTGGCTCAGCAGTAATGAATATGACTAGTATGCAGGTCCTGGCCTCACTCAGTTGGTTAATGATCTGGCATTGTCATGAGCTGTAGTAGGTTGCAGGTGCAGCTTGGATCTGGTGTTGCTGTGGCTGTGTCATAGGCTGGCAACTGTAGCTCCAATTCAACCCATAGCCTGGGAAGCTCCATATGGTGCCCTCCGCCCCCATAAATGCTGCCTGGGGCTACAGTCTTCTGAAGTTTGTCTTGGCCTGGAGTGTCCATTTCCATGATGACTCACTCACAGGACAGTTGGCAGGCAGCATTCCTTCCTTGGTGGCTTTTAGCAGGAGGTTTTAGTTCATCTCCACGTGGGCTTCTCCATTGAGTGTCTTCACAGTATTGAAGTTGGCTTGTCCTAGAGCAAGTCATTCAAAGTAATATGATTTCATTTTAGATGTTACAATCCATCAAAAAAAAGAAGATGAGAACATAAACAATTTTATATATAGTAATTTGTTTATGTTAATCCCAAACTCTTACTTTATCCCTCATCCTGTTTTTTCCTTTTGGTAACTGTAAGTTTGTTTTTCTATGACTGTGGGCCTATTTATGTTTCATATGTAAGTTCATTTGTATCATTTTTTTAAGTTCCACATATGATATAAAATAGATAACCAACAAGGACCCTATTGTATAGCACAGAGGACCATACTCGATGTTTTATAATGACCTCTAAGGGAAAACAATCTGGAAAAGAATAGCATATATTTTATATTTATTTTATAAATTCATATATATATATATATATATGAATCATGTTGTTATACACTTGAAACTAACACACTGTAAAATCAACTATATTTCAATTAAGAAAAAAACCAAAACCAAAAATAGTTTATAATAGTAACAATGTGTCAGTATGTTACCTTGAATAAAAACTAAATATTATGCCTGAGACCAAATAAAAAAATATAAAATTATTTGAAAAACATTAAAAGAGAGTTTAAATTAGTGAAATGATATCACAAGTTCATGAAAAGACTCAATAACATAAAGTTTTTGTGTCTTCCCATTTGACCTGTTTGACATAACCCAGTTAAATCATTAAAACATTATTTGTGGATATTGATAAGATATTAATTCTAAGATGTATATTAAAGGGAAAAATGCTAAAAATAGCCTAGTCAGTTTGAAAAAAGAATAAGAAGGAAGGGTTTGTCTTATCTGACATCAAAGCTTCTTATAAAGCTAATACAGTGTAGCCTATGGGTCAGTGAGTACACATATTGACCAACAGAATGATGATAGAATCTAGACACTTATCAATTAAATTTTCTTTAAGTGCAAAACTTTAATTTTTTAGAAAGATTTAGACTATCTTTTCTTTTTAAAGAACAATACTTATAGAAACACAATTGATAAATTTGATTCCATTAAAATTAAGAATGTGTTTTTATCATAAAAAAGTGAAAAAACAAGTTACATGCTAGGAGATAATATGTGCAACATAAATAACTGACAAAATAATAAATATATGTGTGTATGTGTGTGTGTGTGTGTGTGTATGAAGAAAAATGCCATGTAAAATAATAGGCTAGAAACATAAATTGATACGGCAGATAGATGCTAAGGTGACCCCTGCCATGATTCCTGCCTGCTACTGGTAAGCATTTGTGTAAACCCCTCCTCTTGAGTATGTGTAGGACCAACAACTTGTTTCTAAGCAACAGAATATGGCAAAGATGATGGAATGTCATTCTCAGGATTATATTATATAAGACTTTGCTAACAGACTTGTGCTAGAGACTCTTGCATACTTGATGAAGTAAACTCAAATTTTGAGAAAATTCTAATGACAAAGGAATGTCAGTAGCTTCTAGCTGTGGTAATTTCCAAGGACTGAGGGTAACTTCCAGTTGATAGTCATCAAGCAACCCAGGCCCTCAATCCTATAGTCAAGCAAAATGAAGTATGCCAATAGCTTGGATGAACTTGGAAATGAATTATTCCACAGTTTTAAGTGTTCAGGTGAAAATGGAATCTGGCAATCACTTTGATTGTAGCCTTGTGAGACTCTAAGCAGAGAAAGCATCAAAGCCATGCCTAGACTCCTGAACATGGAAAACTCTGAGATAATAATTGTTTTGGTTTTAAACAACTAATTTTGTTTTAAGTTGTTGTACAGCTATAGATAACTAATACAATATGTATTTAACAAATCTTGGAAGATATATGACCAAGACAAATATACTTACCCTAATTAGTCATCGGGAAAATGCAAATTGATATATTGGAAAAAATGTAAAACATCGAAAATAACAAGTACTGATATAGAGGTAGAGAAAGTGAATTCAGTTCATTTTCTTTGGAAATTTAAATTGGTTCAATCACATTAAGAATCAGCTTGAGGGAAGGATCAAGGTGGCAGAGGAGTAAGATGTTGTGCCCTTCTGCCACAAACACATCAAAAAACATCTACATGTAAAATGACTGGCACAGAACATCTACTGAATGCTGGCAGAAGAACTTAAACCTCCAAAAAGGTCAAGAAACTCTTTACATACCTGGATAGAACAAAAGAAAAAAGAGAGAGAGAGAAAAGGAATCAGGATTGGACTAGCATTCCTGAGAGGGAGCTGTGAAAGAGAAAAGGAACCCACATCCTGGGAAGCCACCTAACCAAAGGGGAGATCAGCTGAGATGGAGGGACCTCAAAGTCACTGAGAAAAGCACAACAGCTGGACTGAGGAGGGCAAAGTAGTGTGAGAGCTGCACAGATCATCTTCACCACCACCCTGGGCTCCACATCCTGAGATGCTTGGGTGGGAGTCAGGTGCTGAGACTTAGGCTCTGGAGGTCAGTTCTGAGGAGAGGTCTAGGGTTGGCTGTGTGTGGACTGCATGAGAGGCTAAAGAGTGGTGTGCCACAGGTGGGGGAGCAGTGTGCTATGGGCTGGGGAGTGGAATGCCAGGGCAGAGGGAAGCTGGGAGAAGGTCTGGGCCCACAGGAGAAGCAAGGTGCAATTGTTGGGAAGGGCAGGAGGAGGAGGGGCTGATCGCTATAGGAATCTCCGTGCACATGCACATGTGTGGGTTCTCAGAGGGCAGGGTGCCTCTGGTGCAGGGCTATGGGTGGTGAGAAGACACTCAGGCTACAGGGGACCAGGAACTTCTTGTGCAGACTATGGGTGGCTGGGCACTTCTTGTGTGGGTTAAGGGCAGCAGGGGGCTAAGTGTGATGTAGTGCCTCTTGTGTGATCTACAGGTGGCAGGGAGAGACCGTGGCAGTTGTTTCAGAGGCCAGAGAGAGGCATGGCCTGCCACCACTGGGAGTCTGTGAGTGGGCTCCACCTGTAGCCCCAGTTACCTCAGGGGTTGGCAAAAAAAAAAAAAGTGGCATTGCAACCAAGCATCACACATTGTTGCTCTCACTCTCTTGGCAACACACTCATGCTGCCACTGCCAAAATCTTTGGGGAGTGCCCAGATACTTGATCACTGTCCCTTCCCAAGACCTTGCAACTAGTAGCAGCTAATGCAGAACCTCTGTGTGGGCTAAGTGAGATGGGATGCTTCTTGCATGGTCTACAGGTGGCAGGGGCAAACCACTGCAGTTATCTCTGACTCCAGAGGTGGACTACTAGGGGTCCATGAACAGGCACCATTTGTGGCTTCAGTCACCTCAAGAGTACCACAGAGGAGGGCATTCTGACTGAACACCACCTGTTGTTGCTCTCGCACCCCTGGGACACAATGGCCCTGCTGCTGCCACTGCCAAATGCTCTGGGCAGCACTCACAAGCTTGATCACTGTAACTTTCCAGGACCCTGCAACTAGGAGAAGCCTGTATAGAACCTCCTGTGTGGGCTAAATGGGATGGGGTGCTTCTTGTATGGTCTTCAGATAGCAGGGTAAAACCATTGCAGTTATCACTGACTCCAGAAGTGGGTATGGCCTTCTACCACTAGTGGTCCCTGAACAGTCATCACTTGTGGCTCCAGTCACCCCAGAGGAGGGCACTGCAATCAAACATAAGCTGTTGTTGCTTTCACTCTCCTGGGAACTCACACACCCTGCTGCTACCATGTCCAAATGCTCTGGCCACCTTGTACAACTGCCTAGGCTCATTACCACTTCCCAGGGCTCTGCAACTAGGAGTAGCCTGCACCACCTTCCTACAGATACTTGCTACTCTTAAGAGCCCAGCAACCATGCACTGACTATTAGCCCTACCCATTGCCTCCTTCTCCCTGGAAACACACTCAGCACCCTGGGGATAACAGCCTGCTCACACCGAAGAAAGAGACAGCAAATATGCAAACTCCCATGTGAAAAATAAATAGTAACCCCTCACAAAATACAAAGGGGTGCTCTTGCATAGAAGTAGACTTCTAAGACTACAGTTTGGCTTCCCTAAACTCATAGAAAAAGAAAAGCATAAGCAAGTTAAAGAAGCTCAGAAGCCATTCCCAGTTAAAGGAATGGGAGAGTTTACACTAAGCAACAAACAATGAAACAGACCTCTGCAGTCTGACAGACACTGAATTCAAAAGGTACATAGTGACAATACTGAAGGAATTAAGACTGAATATCAAAGAATCAAGAGAATATATGAATGTAATGCAGATTCCTTTAGAAAGGAACTAGAAAATATAAGGAAGAACACAGCAAAATTAGAAAATTCATTTGCAGAGACACAAACTGAGCTAAAGGAACAAAAGAGCAGAATGAATAATGCAGAGGATTGAATTAGTGACTTGATAGAATAATTGAAATCACTCAATCAGCACAGCAGACCAAATGAAAACACAGGAAAAAAATATAAGAGATCTATGGGAAAATATAAAGTAGGCCAATCTACATATAACAGGAATTCCAGAAGGAGAAGAAAAAGGGGATTGAAAATATATTTGCAGAAATTACGTCTGAAAACTTTCCAAATCTAAAGGAAACCAATATCAAGATACAGGAAGCACAGAGGGCGCCAAACAAGTTGAACCAAAATAGGACCACACTAAAACATATTATAATAAAAATGGCAAAAATTAAAGAGGATTCTAAAGGCAGCAACAAAAACAAAGCATTAATTAAAATGGAACCCCCATAAAGCTATCAGCTGATTTCTCTACAGAAACACTACAGGCCAGAAGGGAGTGGCAAGATATATTCAGAGTTCTCAAAGGAAAAAATCTGCAGCCTAGAATACTCTATCCAGCAAGACTATCATTTAAAATAGGAGGGGAAATAAAGAATTTCTCCAACGAACAAAAGCTAAAAGAATACAGCAATACTAAACCATTTCTAAAAGAAATACTGAAAGGGATTCTCTTAATTAAAAAAAAAAGAAGTAAGAAGAAATAGGATGGAGGAAAACCACAACTGGAAAACAATCACTTAAATAAGACAGCATACAGATCTAAAAGAGGAAAAAATTAAAAAACACAAAACTACTGTAAAAGCGATGATAAACATGAGGAAGAGCAAAAGGACAAACATGAAGATGTGAAAAAAGGACTTCAAAATCATAGAATGTGGGGAAGGAAAGTAAGAAAATAGTCTCTCTCTCTTTTTTTTTTTTTAATAATAGGAGCACCCTAATACCTGCAACAAATACTAACAAACATAAAAGGAGAAATTGATGGGAATACAATAAGGCAACAAAGATCCTAAATTTCATGACAGAAATGTTAAACTTAATCTACATTTTCAGGACATTATATCCAAAAAATCAGAATATATATTCTTCTCAAGTGCACATGGAAAATCCTCACAGATTGATCATATACTGGGGCACAAATCTAACCTGAACAAATTAAAGAGTATAAAAATTATTTCAAATATCTTCTCTGACCACAATGTGAAACTAGAAATCAACCACAGGAAAAGAAATGAGAAAAAACTACCTACATGGAGATTAAACAACATACTACTGAAAAAACCAATGGGTCAATGAGGAAATTAAGAATGAAATTAAAGAATGTCTTAAGACAAATGATAATAAAGACACAACCACTTGAAATCTATGGGATGCTGAAAAAGCAGTGACCAGAGGGGAATTCATAGCAATACATGCCTTCTTCAAAAAGGAAGAAAAATCTCAAATTGACAACTTAACCCACCACCTAAATGAATTAGAAAAAGAACAAACAAAACCTAAAGTCAGCAGAAGGAAGGAAATCATAAAGAGGAAATCAATAAAATACAGATTCAAAAAAAAATAGAAAAAAAATCAATAAAACCAAGAGCTGGTTCTTTGAAAAGATAAACAAAATTGACAAACCTCTGGCCAGGCTCACCAAGAAGAGGAGAGAAAAAACCCAAATAAACAAAATAAGAAATGAAAAAGGAGAAACAACAACTGATACTGAAGAAATAAAAAAACAAACAAACATGAAATAATACTGTGAACAATTGTATTGTTGACACCCTAGAAGAAACGAACAACTTTCTGGAGACTTACAGCCTGCCAAAACTGAATCAAGAAGAAACAGATCAACTGAATAGACTGATCACTAGAAATGAAATTGAATGTCATAAAACATTCCCTACAAATAAAAGTCCAGGACCAGATGCTTTATAGATGAATTCTACCAAACATACAAAGAGGAAATTATACCCATCCTCCTTAAACTTTTCCAAAATGTCGGAAAAAAAGGAACACTCCCAAAGACATTCTGTGATGCCACCATCACCCTAATATCAAAAACAGAAAAAGATACCACCAAAAAAAGAAAACTATAGGCCAATTTTTGACGAATATAGACACAGAAATTCTCAACAAAATTTTAGCCAGCCAAATACAACAACCTATAAAAAAGATCATACACCACAACCTAGTGGGATTCATCCCAGGTTCACAGGGATGGTTCAACATATGCAAATCAATCAACATCATACACCACATTAACAAAAGTTAAAAACCACATGGTCATCTCAATAGATGTAAAAAAAGCATTTGACAAAGTCCAACATCCATTCATGGTAAAAACTCTTACCAAATTGGTTTAGAGAAACTATACATTAACATAATAAAAGCCATTCATGACAAGCCCACAGCAAATGTAATACTCAATGGAGAAAATCTGAAAGCCTTCCCACTCAAATCTGGAACAAGGAGTTCCTGTCACGGTGCAGTGGAAACGAGTCTGACTAGGAACCATGAGGTTGTGGGTTCAATCCCTGGCCTCACTCAGTGGGTTAAAGCTCTGGCATTGCCATGAGCTGTGGTGTAGGTCGCAGACATGGCTCGGACCTGGCATAGCTGTGCCTCTGGCGTAGGCCAGCAGCAACAGCTCCAAGTCGACTCCTAGCATGGGAACCTCCATATGCTGTGGGTGTGGCCCTAAAAAGGACAAAGGCAAAAAAAAAAATAATAATATTAAATAAAATAATATCTGGAAGAAGACAAAGATGTCCACTCTCAGGACTGTTATTTAACATAATACTGGAGGTCCTAGCCACAGTAATCAGACAAACGAAAGAAATAAAAGGCATTAAAATAGGAAAAGAATAGGTAAAATTGTCACTATATGCAGATGACATGATACTATTTATAGAAAACCCCAAGGACTCAACCCCAAAACTGCTCAAACTGATTAATAAATTCAGCAGGGTAGCAGGATATAAAATTAACTTTCAGAAATCAGTTGCCTTTCTGTTACTAACAATGAAATATTAGAGAAGGAATACAAAAATACAATACCTTTTAAAATTGCACCCCCCAAAATCCAATACCTAGGAATATACCTGACCAAGGAGGTGAATGACATATGCTGAGAACTATAAAATATTCATCAAGGAAATTAAAGAGGATTCTAAGAAACAGAAAGATATTCTATGCTCCTGGGTTGGAAAAATTATCTTATAAAAATGGCCATACTACTCAAAGCAATCTACAGACTCAATGCAATCCCTATCAAATACCCATGACATTTTTCACCGAACCAGAACAAACAATCTAAAAATTTGTATGGAACCACAAAAGACCCAGAATTGCCAAAGCAATCCTGAGGAATAAAAACCAAGCAGAAGGCATCACTCTCCCAGACTTCAGGCAAAATTACAAAACCATAGTAATCAACACAGTGAGGTCCTTGTACCAAAGCAGACATACAGACCAATGGAACAGAGTATAAAACCCAGAAATAAACCCAGACATCCATGGTCAATTAATCTTTGACAAAGGAGGCAAGAATATAAAATGCAAAAAAAGACATTCTTTTCAGAAAATGGAAAAAAGGACAGCTGCATGTAAATCAATGAAACTGGAACACACCCTCACCCCATTCTCAAAAATAAACTCAAAATGGCTTCAAGATTTAAAAGTAAGACAAGACACCATCAAACTCCTAGAAGAGAACATAGGCAAAACATTCTCTGGTATCAATATTACAAATGTTTTCTCAGGTCAGTCTTCCAAAGCAACAGAAATAAAAGCAAAAATAAACCAATGGGACCTAATCAAACTTACAAGCTTTTGCACAGCAAAGGAAACTATAAAAACAAACAAAAAGACAACTTACAGAATGGGAAAAAATAATTTCAAAGGATGCAACTGACAAGGGCTTAATCTCTAAAATATACGGACAACTTATACAGCTCAACAGCAAAAAAGCCAACAAGCCAATTAAAAGATGGGCAAAGGACCTGGATAGACATTTTTCCAAAGAAGATATACAACAAGCACATGAAAAAATGCTCAATATCACTGATTATTAGGGAAGTGCAAATCAAAACTGCTGTGAGGTACCACCTCCCACCAGTCAGAATGGCCATCATTAATAAGTCTGCAAATAACAAATGCTGAAGGGGGTGTGGAGAAAAGGGTACCCCCTGCACTGTTGGTGGGAATGTAAATTCATACAACCACTATGGAAAATAATATGGAGGTACTTTAGAACACTGTGCACAGAACTACCATATGACCCAACAATCCCACTCTTGGGCATATATCTGAACAAAACTTTTGTTGAAAAAGACACATGCACCAGCATGTTCATTTGCAGCACTGTTCACGATAGCCAAGACGTGGAAACAATCTAAATATCCATTGACAGATGATTGGATTAAGAAGAGGTGGTATACATACACAACAGAATACTACTCAGCCATAAAAAAAACAAAATAATTCCATTTGCAGAAACATGGATGGAATTCGAGACTCTCATACTAAGTGAAGTCAGAAAGAGAAAGACAAATACCAGATGCTATCACTTATATCTGGAATCTAATATATGGCACAAATGAAGATTTCTGCAGAAAAGAAAATCGTGGGCAAGAAGGACAGACTTATGGTTGCCAAGGGGGAGGGGGAGAGAGTGAGATGGACTGGGAATTTGGGGTTAAAAGATGCAAACTATTGCCTTTGGAATGGATAAGCAATGAGATCTTTCCGTATAGCAGTGGGAACTATACCTAGTCACTTATGATGGTAATGTGAGAAAAAAGAATGTGTATATGTGTGTGTGACTGGGTCACCTTGCTGTACAGTAGAAAATTGACAGAACACTGTAAACCAGTTATAATGTAAAAAAAGAAAATAATTATTAAAAATAAGTAACAAAATAAATAAAAAGAATCAGTTTGGGATTATCTTTGAAAATTGAGCCAGGGAGTTTCTCCTAGAGTCGGGGGATTGGAGGGTTGGATTATGGAAAGAATTCATAGGTAATGAAAGTTCCCATGTTTGTGTTGGGTGACAATTGACAAGTGTTTATTTTGTTATTATACTTTATAAATTAATTGTGTTATAGATATTCTCTTGAATATTTTGTGAATATTTTGTGTTATATGATTAAAATTTATGAAGTAAAATAGTAACAAAGAAATCTTTAAAACTATTTTAAAGATTTAAAAAGAGAGACAAACTTTGTTCAAAAAAAAAAAATCAGGTGTTCCTGTTATGATGCAGCAGAAATGAATCCAGCTAGGAACCATGAGATTGAGGGTTCTATCCTGGGCCTCACTCAGTGGGTTAAGGATTTAGTGTTACCATGAGCTGTGTTGTAGGTCACAGATGTGGCTCGGATCTAGCTTGGCAGTGGCTGTGGCATAGGCTGGCAGCTGCAGCTCCAACTCGACCCCTAGTCTGGGAACCTCCATACGCTGCCAGTATAGCCCTAAAAATCAAACAAAAAAAACACCAAAAAATAAAGGAAAGAAAAATATCAAAACACAACACTGACCCTGTGTTTGTGTATATGAGAAAGTATTAGAAATTAGCAAAGTTGTGATGAAGTGTTAATGACATCATTAAAATATTCTAACACTACTATTCTAAGAGAAAATATTTATACAATAAAAATAATTTAGCCTCTCTCCTTTCACATAATGTTCATTCTCCTACATTTGAAACATGATATTTTACTGGGCTCTTTCCATCTCAGAGCCAGAGGCTAATACTATCTTCTTGGGGATAAATACCATGGCTGCTGGTACAGCCCTAAAAAGCAAACCAGAGGCTAATTATCTTTTTGGGGGTAAATACCATGGCCTTCATCTAAGACCTGAAAAAATATTATTTGCCATTTAAAAAAATAGTGTCAGATAACTTATGGAAAATATACTAATTTGCTTCTCCTTTGCATAAGAATACTCAGTGCTGTTCAGAAGTAGGTGATATATAAAACAATGTTATCACTATTAAATAAAATGAAATGTGGAATGACCAGGAATGCTGAATCAAATTTTATCATATCTCCTTTAGTTTTCTTTATACAGTATATGATAATGAGATCCCTCAGAATTCTAAAAATCCAAGGTCATACACTGTACCTTAGGAATTAGATCACACTAAATGTTAAAATTGAGTCTTTAATGTATTAAGAATGTCAAAATAACATATTTGTCATTTGAAATCAATTCCACTTACCCAGCAACTCTATTTTCTCACTGATTTTTCCCCAGCAATTTAAAAATGGTGATATTACAATAAAATGCTTCACAAATAAATAGCAAAATTTTTTGTTTATAGTTTCCATAGGTCTCAAAATTTACACACAAAAACATACACACACATATGTATGTATATATATTTATTTCATTTTTTCCCTATAAGGTGATTTTAAATAAGACATGGCCACTAAAAGAGGCATCTGTAACATTTTTGTAACCTTAAAAATAATAGAAAAAACTAGAAGTGTCCTTGTATAACTTCAAGATCTGTTTGACTTTCAGGTAAAATCAAAGACTTTTCTGTAGTTTATTCCCATTTTTATATTGAGCTTATTTTAGTCTCAATAGAACTATGATATACTGTTCTCAGAGGAATAAGAAACAAGTAACATGGATGGTTTAATAGGGAATTTGACTTTGAATTTATTTCCTATTTAAGCTTCAAGAAATTTTCACAAAGACTGAAATGTTTTGGACTATTTTTAAAAGAACAAACAGAATTCTCCCTGCTCATACACTATCTACAGGCTAAAAAGCACTCTGACAGCTAAAAAAAAAAATCCCTTTGAGATGGCAGAATGGAACCCCGAGTACAGTACTTCCTCTAGCATAATGTCATTGAATAGTTCTAAGTCTTTTGTTCTTTCTAAGCCTACTTTGAAAATGGAAAAGTTAGAGATGTGCATATGATATAATGGAATTCTTTGTGCCCTCTTTTATGAGAACAGGATATTTCATGATTGAAGGAATCCATGAAATTTTGCTATTGTAGATCCATCCTTTTCTTTGAGTTTGAACATGGATCTAGGTTACTTTTTTGTTCTTCCATGTATTTACAAATCCGCTCTTAATTCTTTTTGTGATGATTATTTCTCGTTAATGTTTCTATCAAGACAGATGAAACTGAGCATCAGATATACAGGTGGTGACCTTTCTAACAAAAGGAAATAGATTAAATGGGAAGTGATTTGTTCTAAGAAATATTTTTCAAGCTTTAACAAGTAACAAAACAAATTTGTGTCAATGGTCTTAATCCTAGAAAGGTGTGCTAATATCATGATTAAATGATTATTAAATACATTTTTGCTCATTACTTGGTTGTTTATTGCAAAGGAAGAGATTCCTCACCTAGCAATTCATAAAATAATACATTTTTGAGTATACTCAAATAAAACATTTAACAGATGCTGCGCACAACACAACACAGTCCACTTTTCACAGTTATTCAAGTAGCAGTTTAAGCATGGTTTCTATCACTTTGTAAAATCTGACTGCAAATATAATTTTAAAAGTTATCTTGAATCAGTACTCTCTCACATTTCTCCCAATTCCAAGAATAAAAGAATTTTATTTTGCAAATTACTTAAAATAGTATAGTTAATAACATTCATTTTCTTATTTTATTTTAAAGGATTTTATTTTAATTGTCTTGACTTTAGACACCATAATTTACAGCCATTTCTAAGTTTGATTATACACTTAGGTCTCTGGGAACTATACAACAATGCAAAGGAGTAGTTCAACTGAGGCTTAGCATTTACAACTAAAAGTAATTTTCATGTGAGATTTACAAAATTATTTGCCATTTTCATAGAAGGCAATTATATGAAAAGTACACTCTATTTCTACAAGCTTAACAAACTTTTGTTCTTGTCCAGTTGTTTAGTACATTTGAACAGAAAGTAAAAAGATAAACCTAATGTCTTAAAGTATAATAGATATGTGTTCTTGGCTGGCATAGCTTAGAGGATTTAGTAATTTCAGCTAAGGCTAGATGAGAAGCAACACGATATGTTAATAATGATTCAATACTCCCACTCATTTCCCATACTAATAGCAAATTTTCCAATGCAGGGATAGAGATATAATTTCCTTACAGGCTAAAGCTATTTTTGTAAAGTATTATCCACAGCTTGACATGATGTAAACTTATTTCATAAAGAGAATATGTCACTTTGAATTTTGCATGGAATATTAACTAGACCAAGGAATAGCAGAGTATAATTTAAATTCAATCTTGGTAGGCAAAAGGCATGACTAAACTGGGATGAAATATAAAAATTCTCTGCATCCAGAACAATTTTAAATGATACAAAAATAGTGAGAGTCAGATACAGTTTTGGATTTGACTGCTACTCATCAATTTGTTTTCTGCTTTTCTTTTTAATTTTTCTTGTTTGTCCAGTTCCTGTGGACTGCATTACCTTTCAGCTGTTAGTTGTATTTTTAAGTCTGAAACTTCAACATATACTAGTTCTGTTGCTTAAGGTTACCTTTAAATGCCCCTTAATTGTGTGGCTCTTTTGAAACTTTTCTGGACATAATCAATCTCCTTCCTCTAAGGAGTTAATTGGATTTTCGTTCATAGTTTATGTTAATCAAATTACATGGAGTTTAAAAAATGGTTGAGTTTTTTGATGCCCTATTCCACATTAACTAAACATATATTTCTAATAATTGATCTGGTAGAAGTTATTTTAAGACAGTTATGATTCACCTGTATATTTTTTTGGCATTTGTTGGACATAGCATAAATCACAAATAAATAAAAACGTTCGTGGGGATATGGCTATCTTGATTAACATACTGAAAATACAAGCAACTATAATACAACCCCTGGATGATAACCTTAAATTATGTCTAATGAGTGATTTAAAAGTTAATTGACTACTTTTATAACAGTTACAAATGGAAAAAGATATTACATTGCCCAAGCATTTTTCAAAAAATTAATGAGGCAATAAAAGCTATGTAAAGCAGGTAATCACTTGTTAATTGATCTGTTATTAGGGCTATATTAAACCTGGAATAATATATTTGCTCCCAGATTTCTTTAAGATGGACAAGGTGGCCACACTCTTCTTGAAAAATCTTTAGTCTGTTGCTTAGGTAACCACTTAGCCATTTATTACAATAGTGAGAGTAGTTGACAGATCATTAGTGAAATAAATATATGATCTCTATGAACTCATATCTATCTACATGCACCGACTGTCTTGTGATGTGAAAATACATTACAGCCCTCAGTAGACATGCCTCCAAAGTATTTGATGGGTAGAGTGTTACGCTGGAGAAAATAAACGCAAAGAAAAATTACCACCCTGTGAGAATTAATTTGCTTTGATTTCATTTGAAAACTTCTAGATATATTCAGCAGGATTCCTTAGTGAAGCCCACATGTGAGTTTGCTAGCAGGATGAATGGAATAATTCACCTTTCAACATTACTTTGTTGGCATCCTTCAAACATTAAAAATTGTTAGGATCCATTATAGTGCTTTACCCCTCTCCCACTCCACCTCCATATTTTAGACCTAATTATTTCCATGAACAGAGATATTTCCTCAGATACTGCAATTATAATAGATTTAAACTCATCTGCACAACAATGTCACTTTTTTCTCCTTTCATCATGTAATTTGTGGGGGGTAACTTTCTTCTCAATCCTTCACTTGAAATTTGAAGTGCATTTTTTTTGTGATTTGTCTCTCTTCTTTTCATACACATTTCAGAAATAATTTCCCCATAATTTTCACATAAAACAAAACCAAACCAAAAGAACCATTTTATTGGTTTGTTTTAAAGCTTGGAAGAGCCATGAGACCTGACCTGTCCAAATCAGGCATGCTGTCTTCTTTCACCCTAACAAACAAGAGCATATTAATCATGTAGTGAACCAAAAAAGATGAATGCCTGATTAACTCCCTCACCAGAATTAATTACAACAGAAGCAGTTGTCCTTACAACCTAAATTAGAGCTCATAAACGATATGGGTAGTCAATGAATTACTGTTTCTGATATGGTGTTCAAAAATGTGCATTAGAGGTATCTTATTCACACCAATAAGAGGTTATCCAGTGGTGATAAGATTCACATTTCTAACATATATTAGTGTATAATCATACTAGTCATTTTTATTAAAATTGAAATAGGTCAATCGGTGTTACGGATTTTTATTTTACCACCTATGGGCAAGCTAGCTATATTCTTAACTCATTACTTTTTGTCCCTCATTTTATTTAAAGGATTGTTAAATGTGTCAGACTGAACATGAAGTATTCAAATACTTCATAAGAGATATTATAAAAGACTTCATTCATTTGGTGTAATTATTTTTCTATTTTCCTACAACTGCTCATTTTAATTTTATCTTCCAGTATATTTTTCTCTACGTTTTTTTTGATGAAGAGATTCCATAGTTTTTTTAAAAAAGGAATAAGCATTGTTATTGCTTTTATGGACATTTATCATTGCAACCCCTTGTGGAAAAAGCGAAGAAAGTTTCTTGCTAGTTCTCTTATTCAAAAACTTTTTTTCCAGTTTATTACGATTGATTTTGTGCTACTGTAACATTTTTATGGTGGTCCCTAAAGTCAACAACACCTACCCAAGTCCCATTTAACATACTTCTGACAGAATTCTATCAAAGTTTTCCATTTAGTTTTTAAAAGTTCTCTTTTTGTGTGTTTATCATTTACTTTTCCTTATGTTGAGTGATGTGTGGGTCGTTAGGTTATCTGTGATGTAAGATGACCAATATGGGTTTTGTTGGTACCATTTCTATTGAATGATTTTTTTCTGTTGCTAAACTTTTTAAAGAATGTATATGTTTTTCAACATTTTAGCAGTGACTTTGATACTCAAAAGGAAATAGCACAATTAGTACTTTGTACTTGTGCTTATGTAAAAAATATGTATTTGAAACTTTTTATTTTTTATTTTATTTTTTTATTTTATTTTATTTTTTTGGTCTTTTGTCTTTTGTTGTTGTTGTTGTTGCTATTTCTTGGGTCGCTCCTGCGGCATATGGAGGTTCCCAGGCTAGGGGTTGAATCGGAGCTGTAGCCACCGGCCTACGCCAGATCCGAGCCGCGTCTGCAACCTACACCACAGCTCACGGCAACGCCGGATTGTTAACCCACTGAGCAAGGGCAGGGACCGAACCCACAACCTCATGGTTCCTAGTCGGATTCGTTAACCACTGCGCCACGACGGGAACTCCCTGAAACTTTTTATTTAGTGATGTAGAGGACTTGAGATTAATAGTCACTAAGGTTCAAAATTTATGGGTATTAGTATAATTTGTTGTGAGTTATCATGTTCTACACTTAGTTATTCTAACTTTTTTCAACTTTAAAAACCTTACACTCAAGATGTTTTAAACATGAAAGCTTAAAAATTTTAAATGTTAATGTTTTTTAGCTATTTCCTCTTCTGGTGATAGGGGATTAGGTAATTAGTACCTATTCCCCCATTGGGAACAATTAGAAAATTGGACAGAATATATATTCTGAATAATTTCATTGCTGACATATTCATTATTATATCAAGATATATTATTGTATAGAAAACTAATCCAAAATTTAATGGCTTTAAACAGCAACAATTTAATTCCTGATTCTGTGAGTTAGGAATTTTGAGCATCATTGTGCAATGAACCAGGTTTAGCTGAGCTCACATACCTTTCAAGCATTGTTCTGTGTAACTGCTTGGCTTACTTGCCTTATGTGGATTGGTTGGGATGGCTGAGGTCTCTCTTTTCCAGAGTATTTCATTTCCCAGCAGAATAGCCTGAGCTTGCCCATATGTTTGTTCTAAGGCTCCCAAGAACAGCAATAGTGGAAGCTGCATGAAACTATCGAAGTCTTTGGCTTTGAACTCATGCAGTGCCACTTCTGCAATATTCTATTAGCAAGCAAGTCACAAATTCAGACAAGATTTAAAAGGTGGGGGTCATAGACTTTAAGTCTCCATCCCTTGATTAGGGGAGCTATAAAAAGTTATGACTATTGTGCATCTGCCATGTAGAGATTCCTAAGTTCCAGGAAAAGAAGGAAATAAAAAATGATTAAATTGGCATTTTGATCTACTCTTTTCCTTCTGACAATTCTGGGAAGGAGATGGAGAATCCAATATTCTGAGATATATTTTTGATGGCCATATGGGGATAGGGAGACAAAAATAAGAATTCAGGCCCATCAAGGAAGAATACCTTCATAAATGTTCCTCACATTGGCATAAGACTTGAAGGCTACACTATAGCAAGTCTTCTGGTAGGAAACAAACTCCAGCTTAAATTTAAATTATCTCTGGAGAAAGACATGATGATTCTAGGACTCAAATTATTTTTATAACTTTTTTACATATAATAGACAGCTTTTAATTAAAAAAAAACAGTAAAACAAACAAAAAAAACCCCACTTGATTTAAAAATAAAAAGTTTGACAACAGAGGGGATCCAAATAAAATCTGAGGACTTTAACTCTGCTCAATATTCTCATAGAGATAAATAACAAACTTGAGTGTTTCAGAAAAAAAAAAAAACTAGAAACTTCAATTAAGCAATACTGAAAAAGCTAGAATTGAAAAAGAAAACATTATATTTTAAATTTAGAATTCCACAGGTTAGTTTTATAGGAGATTAAACACAGTTAAATAGATAATTCATAAACTTAAAAATTAGTAGAAAATATCCAGAATGAAGAATGACAAGAAAAGTAATAATTTGAGAAATACAAAGGAGGTAAGAGAGAGAGGAGATATGTTGAGAAGTTGTGACATATTTTTAATTAACTACAACCAATATGGGCTATATTATTTGTGCATAGGAAATATTTTAAGAGGTAATCACTGAAAAATGTCCAAAAGTGATGCAAAACACTAAGATTATCCAAAACTTAAGCAGGATAAAAATTTAAGTAGGATAAATAAGGATAAATACAAAGAAAACTACATCTAGTCATATGAAAGCAAACTGCTGAAAACTAAAGACATACAAAAATATTAAGATGGATTAAATAAAAAGATTAAAGGATTGAAATCTTGGAGTATGTTTTCTAACGCTAGTGTAATTAAGCTAGAAATGTGCAGTGAAAGATAACTAGAAAAATACCATGTGATTGGAAATTGAGCAATATGTTTCTAAATAAGGTATGAATCAATAAATAACAATAACAATTAGAAAAATATTTGAACTGAATGACAATGGAAACGCCAAAAATTAAAACTTGCGGGATATAACTAAATCTTAATTAGAAAATGTATAGCTTTACTTTTTTTTCTTTTTCCATTTTTTTATTACTCGAATTTTTCACATCTGTAGTTGTATAATGATCATAACAATCTGATTTCACAGGATTTCCATCCCACAACCCAGGCATATCCCCCCACCCCCCAAACTGTCTCCTCCAGAGACCATAAGTTTTTCAATGTCTGTGAGTCAGCATCTGTTCTGCAAAGAAATTCAGTCTGTCCTTTTTTCAGATTCCACATGTCAGTGAAAGCATTGGATGTTGGTGTCTCATTGTATGGCTGACTTCACTTAGCATGATAGTTTCTAGGTCCATCCATGTTGCTAAAAATGCTGGTATTTCGTTCTTTTTGATGGCTGAGTAATATTCCATTGTGTATATATACCACATCTTCTGGATCCACCCATCTGTTGATGAACACTTAGGTTGTTTCCATGTCTTGGCTATTGTAAATAGTGTTGCAATGAACATTGGAGTACATGTGTCTTTGTGAGTCATGGTTTTCTCTGGATAGATGCCCAGGAGTGGGATTGCTGGATCAAATGGTAGTTCTATGTTTAGTTTTCTGAGGAGTCTCCATACTGCTTTCCACAGTGGTTGCACCAATTTACAATCCCACCGACAGTGTACTAGTGTTCCTTTTTCTCCAAACCCTCTCCAGGACTTATTGTTTGTAGACTTTTGGATGATGGCCATTCTGGCTGGTGTAAGGTGGTACCTCAGAGTGTTTTGATTTGCATCTCTCTAATAATGAGCTACGTTGAACATCTTTTCATGTGTTTCTTGGCCATCTGTATGTCTTCTTTGGAGAATCGTCTGTTTAGATCTTCTGCCCATTTTTTGATAGGCTTGTCTGTTTTTTTGGTATGGAGCTGCAGAAGGTGTTTATAAATTTTGGAGATTAATCCCTTGTCAGTCGATTCACTTGCAAAGATTTTCTCCCATTCTGTGGGTTGTCTTTTTGTGTTGTTCAGGGTTTCCTTTGCTGTGCAGAAACTTTGAAGTTTGATTAGATCCCATTTGTTTATTTTTCTTTTTATTGTCAATACTCTGATAGGTGGATCTGAGAAGATGTTTCTGTGGTTTATGTCAGAGAGTGTTTGGCCTATGTGTTCCTCTAGGAGTTTTATAGTGTCTGGTCTTATATCTAGGTCTTTAATCCATTTGGAGTTTATTTCTGTGTATGGTGTTAGGGAGTGTTCTAATTTCATTCTTTTCCATGTGGCTGTCCAGTTTTCTCGGCACCACTTATTGAACAAGCTGTCCTTTCTCCATTAAAGAAACAAAAGACCTGTACTCTGAAAACTACAAGCCACTGATGAAAGAAATCAAAGATGACACAAATAGATGGAAAGATATACCATGCTCTTGGATTGGAAGAGTTAATATTATCAAAATGACTATACTACCTAAGGCAATCTACAGATTCAATGCAATCCCTATCAAATTACCAAGGACATTTTTCACAGAACTTGAACAAAATATTTTAAAGTTTGTTTGGAAGCACAAAAGACCCAGAATAGCCAAGGACATCCTGAGAAAGAAAAATGGAGCTGGAGGAATCAGGCTCCCGGACTTCAGACTATACTACAAAGAGACAGTCGTCAAAACTGCATGGTACTGGTACAAAGACAGAAATATAGATCAGTGGAACAGGATAGAAAGCCCAGAATTAAACCCATGCACCTACAGCCAACTCATCTATGACAAAGGAGGCTTTATGTTTATTTTTTGACCAAACCCCCACCACATATGGAATTATCCAGGCTAGGGACTGAATCCAAGCCACAGCTGAGACCTATGCCACAGCTGTAGAAATGCAGGGTCCTTAATGCACTGTGCCACAGTGGGAACTCCAGAAAATGTATAGCTTTAAATGCATATATTGGAAAATAGCAAAAGCTAAGAAAAAAAAATAATCTAGCAATCCATTCCAAATTTGTAAAAAATAGAAGAAAATAAGAGAAGAAATAAATGGTATAATGATAAAAATGAAAGCAAATATACAAAAAGGAATATGAGAAGCCAAAATATGGCTCTTTTAAAGAGTCATAAGATTAAGGCTTGATGAAGCTAATCAAGAAAAATCAAAATATGATATGAAAAAAAGTGGGAAAATTGAACTGACACTTCAAAAAAGAGATTCAGTAGCCAATAAATATATAAAAAATGCTCAATTCTCCTATTAATCAAGGCCTATATTTCTGTAACTAGATAATCTTAGGAGTCTTCATTACCATAATCTCACCAACCATGTTTTCTTCAAAAATGAGAATCGAAGGTATTAAAATGAATATTCTCACTACATGTTCTACGTCTCTGACTACTCTGTTTCATTCGTAATTCTTATCAGGTAAGAATGGCTGAATTATGCTTCAGTAGCAAATAATCCAAATCTCATTTGCCTCAATAATGTTTTTTTCTCTCCCCCATGTTCATTATTGAATACATAGGTGCTCTGTTCCAAGTCAGCTCATTCCAAGAACATCTGATAGAGCAACCATCATTTACACTACAGTGTTCATGGTACACATACAGACAGAAAAAGAAACACTGGTTAATTTCAAAAGGGCTCTTAGTGCTTCTGCTCATAACATCATTTGCCAAAGAAAACCATGGCCACTTTTAACCTTAGAGGCAGAAAGAACTATGAAAATTGGTAGATATCATTAATAATCCACACCTATCCAACTCAAAATCTCTCATTATTTCACAGTATTTTCTTCCTCTACTGTATTTTCCATTTTTTCTCTTTTCTTTAAAGGCTTTGCACTTAATCCTGTTCCTCATTTTCTTAGAATTTGATTTTATCAAACTTTCTATCATTGTTTTCTATTAGCTTTGTGTCTTAAAGTGAGATTCTCTTATTAAATGCAAAATGAAATAAAACAAACACTATCATTGACATTTCTAATATCTTTAGATATTCCTTCATCTTTTTTCTTTCATATCCAGAATAATTAAATATTTCTTTATATTTGATGGCTCCATTTCCTCAATATATACTAACCCATTAATCCTACCTTTTTTCTCTCAAGCACACTATTGAGGTCTTTCTCATAAAAACCATGAGTGTTTCCTTACATTTAAGAATTAATAGTCTGTCTTCATTTTTTTATCCCATTCTCTTCCCTATTTCGTTATGATTGGTGAAGTATTGCTTCCTATGCTAATGTCTACCTATTCACTATTTAGTAGGCCATCTTACGTAAGCCTGTTAAGGGGCATTTTCTCCAATTTTCCATTTTTCTTTATTTTTTACTTTTCTCTTTTTTTCCTCCATTTACCTTTACATTTACCTGTTTCTGGCTTTCTCAACTATTCTCTATCAGCTAATATCTAATATGTATTTTAACTTTTCCCCATTCTCCATATGTCTAGACCAATTTTTTTAATTATCTAATTGACATTTCTAGGTAGATCTATCTAGCATTTCAAAGTCAACATGTCAAAATATTAATTTATTATCTACTTGTGATTATTTTCTCTCTCCCCTAAAGTCCATATTTCAAAGAATTAAACAAAAATAAATTTTCCTATCTTGAAACCCTGGAATTATATTTGGCTTCTTTCTTCCATCAGTCCATCTGAGTCTTCTCTGAAATGCTATTTTAATAGTTTCTCTTGTTTTAATGCCTTTCAGTGAATTTGTCCAATTTCCACTTTTCTTATGAAAGCATAGTCCAGGTTTATTTTAAGAAACAAAGTGCTCTGTGTAGATTTATGAACACATTTCTCTATTCATGACTATTAATTTTAGATCTGGAATTCTATCCCTTTGTCCACAATAAGTTAGGAATATCCAAAAATTTAGGCCAAGTTTATTCCAAACTTATAGAAAAGTTGGAAGTAAGTATAAATATGTATTATCCCTCTTAATTATTTTAAGAGTAATTTTCTTGCAATGTTCCATCACTCTAAATCTATGGTATAGAACTTCCATATGACCCCACAATCCCACTCTTGGGCATATATCCGGACAAAACTCTACTTAAAAGAGACACATGCACCTGAATGTTCATTGCAGCACTATTCACAATAGCCAGGACATGGAAACAACCCAAATGTCCATCAACAGAGGATTGGATTCGGAAGAAGTGGTATATATACACAATGGAATACTACTCAGCCATCAAAAAGAATGACATAATGCCATTTGCAGCAACATAGATGGAACTAGAGAATCTCATCCTGAGTGAAATGAGCCAGAAAGACAAAGACAAATACCATATGATATCATACGATATCATAACTGGAATCTAATATCCAGCACAAATGAACATCTCCTCAGAAAAGAAAATCATGGACTTGGAGAAAAGACTTGTGGCTGCCTGATGGAAGAGGGAGAAAGTGGGAGGGATCGGGAGCTTGGGCTTATCAGACACAACTTAGAATAGATTTACAAGGAGATCCTGCTGAATAGCATTGAGAACTTTGTCTAGATACTCATGTTGCAACAGAACAAAGGGTGGGGAAAAAAATGTGATTGTAATGTATACATGTAAGGATAACTTGATCCCTTTGCCGCACAGTGGGAAAATAAAATAAAATAAATAAAAAAAATTTATGTTAACACTAAAAAATCAATCAATCAATCTATGGTATGTAATTCCTAAAAACAAGACCATTCTCTTCTATAGCAATGATACAACTATTAAGATCAAGAAATTAATATCAATGCATTTATACCACTTAATTTTCTATTGCTGCTGTTCAAATTATGCACACTTATTATGTTATAGTTCTAGAGATCAGAAGTCCAAATGGGCTAAAACACCAGGCTAACATCAAGATACTGATAAGGCTGCATTCCTTCCGGAGGATCTAGAGAATCTGTTTCCTTGACTTTTAGAACTTGTAGAGTCTGCCTCTATTCCTTGGCTCATGGTCTGCTTCCTCCATCTTTAAAGTCAGGAGTATGGAGTTCCTGTCATGGCTCAGTGGTTAATGAATCCAACTAGGGACCATGAGGTTGCCGGTTAGATCCCCGGTCTTGCTCAGTGGGTTAAGGATCTGGCATTGCCATGAGCTGTGGTATAGGTCACAGACGTGACTCGGATCCCATGTTGCTGTGGCTCTGGCATAGGCCGGAAGCTACAGCTCTGATTGGACCCCCACCCTGGGAACCTCCATATGCTGTGGGTGCAGGCCTAGAAAAGAAAAAAATAAAATCAAATAAAATCAGGATCATAACATCTTTGAATCTCTTTCTTACTCTGACTCTCCTGCGTCCTTTCAATTATAAGTGCTCTTATGATTACATTAGGTCTACTTGAATAATCCAGGACAATCTCTCTATTTCCACATCATTAGCTTATTTATATTTGCAAAGTTCCATTGGCCTTGTAAAGTAGCGTATTCATAGGTTCTTGGGATCTGAATGTATACATCTTTAAGGGACCATACTTCTGCCTATGATACCATCAAATCTTCCAATCCAACTCACCTTTTATCAATTGTCCTATCTCAAAACATATTTTATACTAAAATAATAACCTTGTATCATACATCACTTTCAGTTGTCATGTTTCTTTAGTATCCTTCCATCTGGAACACTTCCTAAGTCTTTCCTTAATTTTCATGTCCTTGACAGTTTTGAAGACTGAATGTAGTTATTTTGGAAATGTGTGCCTCAATTTGGCTTTGTTTATAAATCCTTGTGATTTCCTTTACTTTGCATCCTCTCAGGTAGCAATCTATTTTAATTAGTCATATTGCTGATTACACATACTTTGATCACTTGATTAAAGAGGTGTCTGCTAGAATCCTCTAATTTAGAGCTATGCCTTTTTTTGATATTAATGAATATTCTATGTGGAGGATTATTGGGATTGTATGACAACCCTCTTCCTCACTAACTTACAATTTATTAATTTATGAATGTATCAATATGGATACATGGTAGGGAGTTAATTACTATTTTACTTAATGGGTTATAATCTGTTAATATCATTATTTATTTTAATGCTCACATTGTCTTAGATTTATACAGTGGAAAACCATTTAACCTGTTTCTGGGTTTTCATGATCCCATCGTTCTTAGAATACTTTTGTATTTTTACTAGACCTGTAAAATCATTTCTTTAAGGAGTTCTAGTTTTTTTTTTCTTTTTGTAGAATGGTGACTAGAAACCAATATCTGAATGTTAAGTGTGTTTATTGCTTTTGGGGTATCATAACTTTTAGAATATTTCAGTAGACAGAGATAAGGAATGAACACACACACACACACCCTTATCAAAAAGTATATGTTGACATTAACCCTTCATTTCAATTCCAATAAAACATTTTAGTTTTCTAGAACTAACCTTTTGGAGAAGGAGAAGAAATGAAAAAGGAAGGAAATTTTCAGAAATAATTTTTCCTCATGTTTATTGAAGTTAAATCTAAATAGAAAAATAATTTCCCATTTCAGGTTCAAAAGAGAGCATTTTCTTCATCTGCAATGTTTCTTCCTTCTCTTTACATTAACAGCCTCCTCTGACCTCTGGTCCCAGTTTACTACTAATATGCTTTCTTTCACCTTAGTTTTGCCTTTACCAGGATCAGACAAGAAGAAAATCACATAGAATGTAATATTTTGTGTTTTGACTTTTTCACTGAGCATGCATAATGCACCTTAGATTATTCATGTTGTTGCATGTATTAATAATTCTACTACTGAGTAGTATTCTGCAGTATGGATATATTGCCATTTATTTACCTATTCATCAGTTGATGACTCTTTGAGTGTTTCCTTTTTTTTTAATAAATAATTCTATTACAAACATTTGAACACAAGTCTTTGTGAGAATATATATTTTCTTTCTCTTGGGTAAGCAATTAGGAATGTGACTGCGAAGGGAGTATGATGTGTATGTTTAAACTATAAGACATTGGAAAACTTGCCTAGACTGGTTGTGATATTTAATTCCATATTTAATATGAATTCCCATTGTGCCATATCTTCTCCATCACTTCGTAATGGTGGTCTTTTTAATTTTAGACATTCTTGTAAGTATGTAGTGATAATTTATTGTGTTTTTCCTTTGTATTTCTGTGATGGCTAGTAATGTTAGATATCTTTTCATGTGTTTATTGTTATCTGGATATTTTTAATGGATAAATGTCTTTTCACATCTTTTTCCATTTATGAATTGGGTTGTTTGTCAGTTATTGTTGACCTATAGGAGTTATCGATAAATTCTAGATACATGTTCCTTTCTAAGTATGCTTCGCAAACATTTCTGCCAATCTGTAGTTTGTGTTTTATTTTCTTAACTGTATTTCAAAGAGCAACAATTTTTAATTTTGATGAAACAGTATCATTTCTTTTTACAATTTATGTTTCTATGATTTACTTAGAAAATCATTGCCTAATCTAATGTTACAGATTTTTTCCTACAATTTTCCAGATATTTTATTGTTTCAGCTTTTGTGTTTAGATATAGAATATATTTTCAGGTAATTTTTGTATGTAGTGTGAAATTTGAGGTTCATTTTTTTCTCATATAGGCATTTAGGTGTTCCAGCTCCATTTGTTGAAAAGACTATTTTCTCCATTTAGTTACTTTTGCAAACTTATTGAATAAATGTAGGTATATTAATAGACTTCTATTTTATTCCATTTATCTTCAGGTCTACCTTTTGTTTCATATCATACTTTCCTGATTACTTTAGCTTAATTATGGTAGCATCAGTTATTCAACTATGTTGTTCTTTTTAGCTTTTTTTGGCTGTTTCTTTTTCCCATTTGTATAAATTTTGATATAGACGGAAATTTTCTTCAAAAAACATAAAGCAGTTTTATTCAACCATCCAGAGGTCATAATTCTGAGGTGATATATGCCCAGAACTGTTGTTAATATCTTGTAATCATATGAAGGTTGAAAATAAAGTGGACACTGACAAGTGCAGAAATATGGAAAGATATTGTGCCCAAGTGAAATCTTTTGAACTTCTGAATCAAATAGCTGTTTGATTTTTAGTTACTCAATACAATAAATTCTATCTTTTGAACAAATCAATTTAAGTTTTTTTGTTCCTTTGCAAATAGTAGTCCTAATTTTACATTCCCATAACAATTATTGTATTTCAGACACTTGTCTCTCCCAGAACTATTGTCCCATAAAGCTATACTTTCATAGCTTTGATGTCAGATAATTTTAAGAAGTTTCTATTAGCAATTAAAAAATATGAAAATTTTTTCTTTTTAAAAAATTTTTTACTGGAGTATACTTGACTTAAAATGTCATATTAGTTTCAGCAAAGTGAATCAGTTATACATATACATCCATTTCTTTTCACATTCTTTTCCAATACAGGTCGCTACAGAGTAGTGAGTAGATATCCCTGTGCTATATACAGTAGGTCCATGTTACTCATCCATTCCATATATGGTAGTGTATATATGTCAATCCTAACCTCCCATTTTATCCCTACCCCCAGTGTTTCCCCTTTGATAACCATAAGTTTTGTTTTGAATTATTTGAGTTTGTTTTTGTTTTGTAAACAGGTTCCCCAGTGTCATTCTTTATTAGATTCCACATATTAGTGATCTCATATGATGTCTATCTTTCTCTGTCTGACTTACTCCACTTAGTCTGATAAGTTCATACATTTTGCTGCAAATGGCATCTTTGTTATGGCTGAGCAATATTCCATCATATATACATACCACTTCTTTAAAAAAATACTGAACTTTTAATCATGGATTTAAGACTTTTGGTTATTGCGCCTTGCTATATATTTTTCTAAACCCCTTTTTTCCTCCTCTACCCCAGCCTACACAATCTTTGATCCAATAATATTAACTTTCTCATTTTATGTCCACGATATCCTGGAAAACCACTCCAATGAGTTTTTATTTTTATTTTATTTTATTTATGTATTTTTGCTGCTGCTTCTAACTTTGGGTGCTTATTCCACTTACCTTTGACAGTTGCAATCCTAGGTATACAACATTTTCATTATCTTACAGGTTTTAACTAGATCTCACATTAGAATAAGTCCCTCAATTATTCATTCTTGAGATGACTGGAGGACTTTCAGCCTCTATGAAAACAATTATTATGGCCATATTTCATTATATTTTACATACATATCTCTCTCCCTCTAGAATATGACCTCTTGGGAGTTTCAATCCTGGCTCAGTCAGTGGTAACAAACCTGACTAGTATCCACGAGGATTGGGTTCATTCTCTGGCCTTGCTCCCCATAGATTAAGGGTCCAGCATTGCTGTGAGCTGCAGTGTAGGTCATAGATTTGGTTCAGATCTGGGGTAGCTGTGGCTTAGTGTAGGCTGGTGGCTACAGCTCTGATTGAACCCCTAGCCTGGGAACTTCCATATGCCATGGATGTGGCATAAAAAAAGACAAAAAAAAAAAAAAAATGAGCTCCTGAAGAACAGGTCTACATTTGTAACCTCCAACATGCCTAGAGGAATGTCTTAAGGAAAGTATTTTAAATCAATCAAGTATGTTAAATCAGTTACAAAAAGCAACTAAAAGTATTTTTAATTCTTGACAATAAATTGAAAGAAACAAAAATTTCAGCCTCAAAGCCAACTTATATATATTGTCTTGTTTCTTTGTACTTGACTTAATATTAAGAATTTGGGGGGGGGGTCCAGGGAGTTCCCGTCGTGGCGCAGTGGTTAACGAATCCGACTAGGAACCATGAGGTTGTGGGTTCTATCCCTGGCCTTGCTCAGTGGGTTAAGGATCTGGCATTGCCATGAGCTGTGGTGTGGGTTGCAGACGTGGCTCGGATCCTGCATTGCTGTGGCTATGGTGCAGGCCGGCAGCTACAGCTCTGATTAGATCTAGCCTGGGAACCTCCATATGCCACGAGAGTGGCCCTAGAAATGGCAAAAAAGACAAAAAAAAAAAAAGAATGTAGGGGTCCAGTTGAGATATCACAAGCCTTTTGATTTTGAAGGGAAGCTTTGTTGCTATTTCTCATCTTTCATTTCAAAGGCATTTATATAATGCATGGTTTCTTTCTTTTAGGATCGCAGGGACCAACAAGTACATATGCTAGTAAAACCAAAGATGCTTACATTATAACTTATTTCATTATCTCCACGTGTTTAGCTGTATTAATACATTAATCAAGAAAATATGATTTCAGAATAATATTGCATAAATGGAAAACTGTTCCTTGAAATTTAATATATTTAATGCTGATAGCAGACCTTGTTAATCTATTTTGAAAGTTTGCTACTTTCCTTACCTCTTCATTTTAAGATATGATGTTATATGGCAATTGTCAGTAAAGATCAACCAAGCCCAGATTTATTCTGGGGTCTATTCCTGGAACTAAAGAAGTTCTTTAATTGGGGAATTTATAAAGATGGCAAAGAAAATAGTACTGAATGAATTCACACCATATTGGGGGAAAGATAAGCTAGTCTAAATAGAGTTTACTTAAGTGCTAATTTATAGATACAAACTGTATAAAATTCTCTAGGATATTTTCCTTTATTTTTAAAAATATATTTCTAATATCTCTATTTTATAACAGGGGCAAATATCCTTAGCCTGATATGGCCAAGATAATTGTTTGTATACTGTATCTTTTACTGTCATTAAGGCAGTACTAGTGATGTGGCAGAAATAGCTTGTACTGGTTCCCAGGAGTCAAATGTTAAACATGCAGAAAATCTGAATGTCAGTTATTTAAATTTTGGTAGTTTGAAACTGGTTTTGGTGTAAGTATTCACACTATAAACAGAAGCAGATACTACTGTTTTAGGAATTCCCACTGTCTTAGTCTGTTCAGACAGCTGTAACAAAAGTAACATAGACTGAGACAGGACTAAGATGGCAGAATAGAAGGACTGGAGCTCAGCTTCTCTCATAAAAACAACAAAATTACAACCAAATCCTGAGCAACGTTCAACCAAATGGACTGGAAACTTTCAAAAAGACATCCTACTCCAGAGACAAAGAGGAAGCCACGTCAATAGGTAGGAGAGGCAATTACATGATATAAGCAACCCCATACATCCTAGGTGGGAAGCCCACAGACTGGAAAGTAACTATATGACAGAGACTCACATACAGGAGTGAAAGTTCTGAGACCCACATCAAGTTCCCATGCCTGGGGATCTGGCATTGGGAGAAAGAGCCCCTGGAGCATCTGTCATTGAAGGCCAGTGGGGCTTGTGTGCACACAGGAGCTCCAAGGTACTGGGGGAATGGAGATCCCATTCTTGAAAGTCACACACAGGATTTCATGTGCACTGGGTCCCAGGTCAAAGCAGCAGCTCCATAGCAATCTGGGTTGAACCTGACTGAAGTTCTTGGAGGATCTCTTGGGAAAACAGGGGGTGACTGTGGCTCATTGTGGGGAAAGCACATTGGAAGCAAAGCTCTCAGGAATAATCTTCAGCATGTGTTTCTCTGGAGGTTGCCATATTGGGAGAATCTGGCCCCACCTATCAGTGCTAAGAAACTCAGCCCAAACAATAATCCAGGTGGGATCATAACCCACCCATGAGTAAACAGTCTTCCAAAAACACCCCAGGCACACAGTTACCTCTAATATAACACAGAGAGAAAGCAACACTGCCAGAGGGATAAGAATCAGCTCCACCTACCAGTGGGCAGTCCCTCCCATCAGGAAGCCTACAGCAAGCCCCATACCAAGTTCAGCCACAAGGGGGACAGACATCAGAACTAAGAGATACTACAACTCTATTGTATGCAAAAAGGAAACCACAACAAAAACCAATAAAAATGAAAAGGCACAGAATTATACCTCAGATAAGGGAGAAAGAGAAAACCCCAGAAAAACAACTACATAATCTGGAGATTATCAGCCTCTAGGAAAAAGACTATAGACTGATGATGCTGAAGATGATAAAAAAGACATTGGAAATAAACTGGAGGCCAAGATTGATAATTTATAGCAAACATTGAGCAAAGAAATACAAGATTTAAAACTTAAGCAGAGATGCAAAACACAATAACTGAAATAAAAAATTCATTAGAAGCAACCAACAGCAGAATATAGGAGGCAGATGAATGAATAAGCAAGGTGGAGGACAGACTAGTGGAAATCACTGATGCAGAACAGAAAGGAGAGAAATGATTAAAAAGAAATGAAGAGAGTCTCAGAGCAATTGAGAAAATGTTAAATGCACCAACATCTATATTAGAGTGGTGCCAGAGGCTGAAGAGAGAGAGAAAAGGACAGAAAAAAATATTTGAAGAGATAATAGAGGAAAACTTCCCTAACATGGGAAAGGAATGCCTCACTCAAATCCAGGAACCACAATGAGTACCATATAAAATAAACCCAAGGAGGAACACCCCAAGACACATATTATTCAAACTCACCAAAATTAAAGACAAAGAGAAAATATTGAAAGCAGCTAGGGAAACTAAACAAATAACACACAAGGAAACACCAATAAGGTTATCAGCAGATTGTTCAGCAGAACCTCTTCAGGCCAGAAGGTAGTGGCACCATATATTTAGAGTGATGAAACCTCCAACCAAGATTACTTTACCTAGCAAGGCTCTCATTCAGATTTGAAGGAGAAATCAAGTGCTTTACAGATAAGCATAAGCTAAGAGAATTCAGCAACACTAAATCAGCTTTACAACAAATACTAAAAGAACTTCTCTAGGCAGAAAAGAAAAAGGCCACAACTAGAAACAAAAATACCACAAATGACAAGGCTCATCATAAAAGCATATATATATATATACAGTAAAGATAGGAAATCATCCATGCACAAATATGCTACCAAAATCAGAAATCATGAGAAGAGGAGGGTACAAATGCAGGACACTGGAGATGCAATTACATTTAAGAGACCAACAACTGAAAACAATCTCGTATGTATAGAGACTCCTCTATCAAAACTTAAGGGTAACTGTAAACCAAAAATCTACAGTTGATACCACAAACAAATAAGAAAAATCTACTCAAATGCAACACTAAAGATAGAAACAAAACCACAAGAGGAGAGAATAAGAGAAGGGAAGAAAAAAGAGCAACAAAAATAAATCCAAAACAGCTAATAAAATGGCAATAAGAAAATGCAGATCGATAATTATCTTAAATGTAAATGGACTAAATGTCCCAATCAAAATACATAGACTGGCTGAATGGATACCAAAATGAGATCCATATGTATGCTGTCATCAAGAGACCCACTTCATTTCTAGGGACACATACTAATTGGAAGTGAGAGGATGGGAGAAATTATTCCATGCAAATGGAAATAAAAGGAAGCTGGAGTAGCAATACTCATATCAGACAAAAACAACTTAAAATTAAGAACATTATAAGAGACAAGGAAGGACATTACATAATGATCAAAGGATTAATCCAAGATGTAACAATTGTAAATATATGTACACTCAACATAGGATCACCACAATGTGTAAGGCAACTGCTAACAACCTTAAAAAGAGAAATTGACAATAACACAATATTAGTGAGATACTTTAATACCCCACTTGCAGCAATGGGCAGATCATCCAAACAGAAAATCAACAAAGAAACACAGGCCCTGAATGAAGCATTCAACAAGAAGTATTTAATAGTTATTTATAGGACATTCCATCCAAAAGCAGAGTATGTATTCTTCTCAAGTGCACACAGAACATTCTCTAAGATTGATCACATTCAAGGCTACAAATCAAGCCTCAGTAACTTTAAAAAAATTGAAGTCATATAAACATCTTTTCTGACCACAACAATATATGACTGGAAATCAACAAGAAAAAATCTGCAAAGAACACAAACACTTGGAGACTAAACAACTTGCCACTAAACAACCAATGGATCACTGAAGAAATCAAAGAGGAAATTAAAAAAATACCTAGAAGCAAATGGCAACAAAGATACAACACTCCAAAACCTACAGAATGCAGCAAAAGCAGTTATAAGAAGGAAACTTATAGCAATACAAGCCTGCCTCAGGAAACATGAAAAAGCTCAAATAAACAACCTAACTTTACATCTAATGCACCTAAAGGAAGAAGAATAGACAAGACCTAAATTTAGCAGAAGGGAGGAAATCATAAAGATGAGAGCAGAAATCAATGAAATAGAGATGAAAAAAACCATAGAAAAGATCAAGGAAACTAAAAGCTGTTTCTTGGAAAAGATCAACAAAATTGATAAGCCCTTAGCCAGACTTAACAAGATAAAAGGAGAACTCAAATTAATAAAATTAGAAATGAAAAATGAGATGTTACAAGGATATCACAGAAATATAAAGGGTCATGAGAGACTACTACATGCAACTATATGCCAATAAATGGAAAACTGAGAAGAAATGGATAAATTCTTAGAAAAGTACAATCTTGCAAGACCAAAGATGAAATCTTCCAAAACTAAGATGAAATAGAAAAGATGAACAGACCAATCACAAGTATTGAAATTGAAACCATGGCTAAAAAACTTCCAACAAACAAAAGTCCAGGACAAGGTGGCTTCATAGGAGAATTCTATCAAACATTCAGAGAAGAGATAACACCTATCCTTCTGAAACAATTCCAAAAAATTACAGAGGAAGGAGCACACCCAGACTCTTTCTATGATGCCACTATCACCCTGATACCAAAACCAAACAAAGATACCACACAAAAAGGAAATTACAGGCCAATTTCATTGATGATCATAGATGCAAAAATCCTCAACAAAATACTAGCAAACTGAATCCAACAATACATTAAAAGGAAGGCACATCATGATCAAGTGTGATTTATCCCAGGGATGCAAGGGTTCTTCAATATCCACCAATCAATCAGTGTGATATAGCACATTAATAAACTGAAGAATAAAAATCATATGATCCTCTCAGTAGATGCATAAAAAGCCTTTGACAAAAATCCAACACCCATTTCTGATAAAAAACTCTTCAGAAAGTGGACATGGAGGGAGACTACCTCAACATAATAAAGGCTATATATGACAAACCCAGAGCTAACATCATTTTCAATGTGAAAAGCTGAAAGAATTGTCACTGAGATCAGGAACAAGACAAGGATGTCCACTCTTGCCACTACTAATCAACATAGTTTTGGAAGTCCTAACCACGGCAATCAGAGAAGAAAAAGAAACTTTTATTTCTTTTACTTTTTGGAGAATCCAAATTGGAAAGGAAGAAGTAAAACTATCACTATTTGTAGATGACATGATACTATACCTAAAGAATCCTAAAGGCTCTACCAGAAAAATGTTAGAGCTCATCCATGAATTTGGCAAAGTTTCAGGATACCAAATTAATACACAGAAATTGACTGCACTTTTATATATCAACAACAAAAGATCAGAAAGAGAAGTTAGGGAAACAATCCCATTTACCATCACTTCAAAAAGAATAAAATACTTAGGAATAAACCTACCTAAAGAGACAAAAGACCTGTACTCTGGAAACTATAAGAAGCCAATAAAAGAAATCAAAGATGACACAAATAGATGGAAAGATATACCATGCTCTTGGATTGGAAGAATCAATATTATCAAAATGACTATACTACCCAAGGCAATCTATGGATTCAATGTAATCCCTGTCAAGGACATTTTTCACAGAACTTGAACAAAATATTTTAATGTTTGTTTGGAAGCGCAAAATACCCAGAATAGCCAAAGCCATCCTGAGAAAGAAAAATAGAGCTGGAGGATCAGGCTCCCCGTCTTCAGACTATACTACAAAGCTACAGTCATCAAAACTGTAAGATACTGGCACAAAGACAGAAATATAGATTAGTGGAACAGGATAGGAAGCCCAGAAGTAAACCCACACACCTACAGTCAACTAATGTATGAAAATGGAGTCAAGAATATACAATGGAGAAAAGACAGCCCCTTCAAAAAGTGGTGCTGAGAAAACAGGACAGCCACATGTAAAAGAATGAAATTAGAACACTTCCTAACACCATACTAAAAAATAAATTCAAAATGGATTAAAGAGCTAAATATAAGACCAGATACTATAAAACTCTTAGAGGAAAAGATAGGCCAAACACTCTCCAACATAAATTACAGCAACATTTTCTCAGATACATTTCCTAGAATAATGACAAATAAAAACAAAAATAAACAAAGGGGACTTAAACCTAAAAGTTTCTGCATGGCAAAGGAAACCCTAAGCCAAATGAAAAGACAACCCACAGAATGGGAGAAAATATTTGCAAATGTAGTGACTGAAAAGGGATTCATCTCCAAAATTTATAAACACCTCCTACAGCTCAATACCAAAAAACTGAACACCACCATTAAAAAATGGGCAGAAGATCTAAACAGACAATTCTGCAAAGAAGACATACAGATGGCAAAAAAATATGTGAAAAGATGTTCAAAATCACTAATTATTAGTGACATGCAAATTAAAATCACTATGAAGTACCACCTTAGGCCAGAATGGCCATCATCAAAATGTCTACACATAATAAGTTCTGAAGAGGCTGTGGAGAAAAGGGACCTTATTACACTCTTGGTGGGAATGTAAATTGATGCAACCACTGTGGAAAACATGTGGAGATTCCTTAGAAAACTAAATATAGAACTGCCATTTGATCCAGCAATCCCACTCCTGGGCATCTATCCAGAGAAAACCATGATTTGAAAATACACATGTACTCCAATGTTCATTGCAGCACTATATGCAATAGCCAAGACATGGAAACAACCTACATGTCCATCGACAGAGGAGTGGCTGAAGAAGATGTGGTACATATTCACAATGGAATATTACTCAGCCATTTTAAGGAAAGTAACAATAGCATTTGCAGCAACATGGATGGACCTAGAAATTATCATGCTACGTGAAGTCTGTCAATGAGATACCATCATGAAATGCTATCACTTGCATGTGGAATCTAAAAAAAGGACACAATGAACTTCTTTGCAGAACAGATACTGACTCACAGACTTTGAAAAACTTATGGTTTCCAAATCGGACAATTTTTTGGGGGGTGGGGGGATGCACTGATGGTTTGGGATGGAAATGCTGTAAAATTTGGTTGTGATGATTGTTGTACAACTATAAATGTAATAAAATTAATAGAGTAATATAAAAAATACTATAGACTGAATGGCATTAATAATAAACATTTAAGAAGTTCCCCAGTGGCTCAGAGGTTTAAGGATCCAGCATTGCCCCTGCTCTGTCTTGGGTCATTGCTAGGACATGGGTTCAGTCCCTGGCCTGGGAACTTCTGCATGCCACAAGCTCAGCCAAAATAGTAAGTATTCATTTCTCACAATTCTTGGGATTATGATGTCCAAAATCAAGGCACATATTTGGTGTCTGGTGAGGAATGGTTTCCTGGTTCATAGATGCCTATTTTTTTTGGTGTGTCCTTGGACACAATAAAGGGGTGAAGAAGCTCTCTGTGATCTTCTATGTAAGAACACTAATCCCATTCATGCAGGTTCTATCATCATGACCTAATCACCTACCAAATGCCTCATCTCCAAATATGATCATTTGGGGACTTGGATGCACATAGAAATTTGCAGTGTGTGGCACAAATATTCAGTCTATAGCACCTACCTATACGTATAGGAAAGTGGTTTACAAATATACCACTGATAGTTATATTTATGGGTACTCTGTTTTATGCTGGCTTGCTCTATAGAAGTGTATCCTGAGAACTTCCTTCTTTGCATAATGGAGATGGTGTTATCCACTGGCTTATCTCAAGAGTCTTAAATTTTTTTTCTGTGCAACTATTCCCTTGGGTGCAGGGAACTTCCCTTTAAATAATGGGTGTTTAAGAGGCCCCACTCCAGGAGTTCTTGCCGTGGCTTAGTGGTTAAAAACCTCAACTAGTATCCGTGAGGACATGGGTTTGATCCCTGTCCTCACCCATTGGGTTGGGGATCTGGTATTGCCATGAGTTGTGGGGTAGATTGCAGATGCAGCTTAGATCCTGAGTTGCTGTGGCTGTGGTGTAGGCCGGCAGTTGTAGCTCTGATAATGACCCCTAGCCTGGGAATCTATATATGCCATGGGTGCAGCCCTAAAAAGACCAAAAAAAAAAAAAAAAAAGGCCCCATTCCATTCCAGCCACCCTGCCCTGTCCCTGAGAATATACATGATCTTGGGAGTTGTGGTTATCAACTGGTGTCAAGCAAAATCTGGCATATATGATATTTTTATTCATACAATTCGGTCAACCAATGAGGTGTTGGTACAGAAAGCATCAACTGAGCTTAGCAGATTAGGACGAAGTTTTCTAAAGCTCTTGACAAAAGAACAATTCATCTGAAATTCATCCTCAGGACCCTTGTTACTGATCCATGATTGATAACATTCTTTATCCTACCTACTCTGCTCTCATCTTCATCCAAACTGCCCTTTTTTCAGTTTCAAAGCAAAAGCTGAAATGATCTTTCCTCATATTTGCAATTGCTGAATAGGTCATAATTTCACTATATTTTCTTTCTAATATTTAATTTTTTCCTAATGTGCTATGCTGAAAATTATTTATCTGAGGATTCTCTCTCTAAATCTACAATATGGACTTTATTTATTTATTTTTGTCTCTCTTTTTTTTTTTTTTTTTTTTTTGGTCTTTTCTAGGGCCATACCTATGGCATATGGAGGATCCCAGGCTAGGGGTCCAATCAGAGCTCTAGCCTCTGACCTACACCAGAGCCACAGCAACGCAAGATCCGAGCCATGTCTGTGACCTACACCACAGCTCACAGCAACACCGGGTCCTTAACCCACTGAGCGAGGCCAAGGATCAGGGATCGAACCCACAACTTCATGGTTCCTGGTAAGATTCGTTAACTGATGAGCCATGACAGGAACTCCTACAATATGAACTTTATGAATTAGCTTCCCCAAAGCCTCACTTATCAGTGCTTAGCCACCACTGGACTAAATTTGACAATGAGATGAAGAATGTAGGGAAACTAGAATTAAGAATGTGAGTGTAGCTATCCTCTTCTGATCTGCACCATGGGCAAAGCTCCTCCTGCCCTCCCAGCCTCTTGGGTCAAAAAGGAGGGTCAGAGGGAACATTTATTTTGAGACAGGGAAAAGAGAAAGTGAATGCCTACTGTGACCTTAATCCTCAACTTTAGCCATTCTGTGGCAGAGAGATTGGCTCACTCTGTTGCCTGGGTTGGGGTAGAAATTGAAGTTTGTGTGATTCTTCTGGTCTGAGGGAACTAGGTCACATGCTTCTTTACTACTGCTGAGCATGGGAGTCTAAAATAGAAAGTCTCAGGATTTGGAGGTCATTGGCTCTCTCCCTGGGCAGTACTGAGGTTAAGTTAGTCTTGTCATCACTATTAAGGGAAGGGAACAGCTACAACTATCTCCTCATTTATCTGATAAATGCTATGTCTTTGTATCTACAAATAATCTGAATTTTTTTTTTTTTTTTACACAGAAACTTGTTGGGGACAACAAAACAGAGGTTAGGTTCTGTCTTCTTTAGGTTTGCCCATTGTGTTTTGGCTATTCTTTCTCCTCCTCATCATTTTGCATCATATATATATATATATATATATATATATATATATATATATGATAATATATGCCTCCTTTTTTTCCCTTTTTTTTTTTTAAAAAAAAAGAGAAAGATGCCATGAATAGGATGGGGAAATTCAGTAGAACAAATCTTAAAAAATTGGAGAGCATGGCATTGTGTTGATTTCTAGCTGTACAAATTCTGTTGTACTGGATTTGAACTTCGTTAGTTAACATATGAGGAGTGGAAATGAATGGATTGTTTTTTCATGGGAAATTTAGCTTAAATCTTGCAAGTATAACCACCAACAGACAAACTCTCTTCAGCCTTAGAGACTCTGGGCTCCTGAGAAGACAGCACGCATGAAGATATCCTAGAGACGATCGACCTGACTTCTTGAAATTAAGAGGGTCATGTGAGAGTAGTTTTAAGATGGTGTGAGACATGTATCATTTATCATGGGAAATGGATCCTTAACCCACATATACTCACATGTTTAATTTAGAATTCCAAAAACTTACATTTCTGAATGAGAAATCTGTACTTCCTCTTTCCCACCTTCTTATTTATCTCCTCTCAGCCCTTAAGGTACTCTCAAAAGGCCTAATAAATACAGTGGTTAATCTTAGAAAATATTTTCCATATAAAAAGAAGGTGTTTAGAAAAAAAATCAATCCTCTATGCTATTTAAAACTTTATTATGTTCTATATAGATATATTTCAAATCCCAGTAAAGAGTGGGATTTTTCAATTTTGAATGCTATATACTTGAAAATATCAATAAAATGTACTAATTAACAAAAGAGAAGCTACGATCCATACCCATTTCTTGAAGAATTCATACTGTCTTCACAGGTCAAGTTCCGTTCTTTGGTTCTTTACTCCTGAAAAAAACATTTTACATTAAAAAATTATTATTATAGGGCAGAAGTTTTTTCTATAGCTTAGAGGGATTGTAAATTAAAAAGCAATTTTCTTTTGGTCTGATTTTGCATAATTTTACAAAGACGTTTAAGATAGATATCCTTTAAACAAATTCAGTACTTGGAGATATAATAACTTAGGCGATTGTCACCTTAATAAAAATTTTTTACCAAGTTATTTATATTTAACACTGTATCGTGTCGCCCAGATCTCACTTCAGGGATCAATTCCCTTACTGTCACAAGAGTTACCTGTAAATCGTCCATAGCTAATTCCACCCTCAGGAATTGCTCTCAGATAAAGGGAATTGCCTCACCCATGTTTATCTCTTCCCAGGGGAAACTCATATATCTTGACTGAGTTATGTTGAGAATAAATTGTTTGGCTCCCTTATGTTTGTGGGTACAACTGTGAGCCATTGCAATTTCAGAGGTCGCCATTGAATTGGCTGTCTTTTGTCACAATAACATTGCAACTCACTCTGTCCAGTCCTGCTTGCCTCATTCCTTCACTGGTGTTGATCCTAAACACATTAAATTTCTTGCATTCAAATCTCTATTTCAGATTCTGCTTAATAGTAAATGGAGCCTGACCTAAGAGAGTTGGTACCAGAATCTGGGTGGTGTAAGGAAACAGATTCTAAAAGAAATTTTGGAATTTGATCACCAGCCATCTATATAGCAATGCATCTTTCATTATGTGTGATGAATGCAGAGTTGATATTCCCTCCTGATGTGCTGTAATCCTGAAATTGTTCACATTTTCACCAATGGTGAACTAGGATAACATACCAGTAGAAGGGAAGGCACTGATGGGTACAATAACTCTGATTGAGAAGCCAGAATAAGCAGTAAATATAGGACAATAGAATTGGATGGCTACTGCTGAATGGCATCATTTTACTGGGAAAGACAAAGGTATGGGTTATTAATCACCAATTTAAAATGAAATGTGAAAACCAGAATGTTTTAGCAGAAAATGAAGAGACTTTCATCACCTATAGCCAGATATAAAAAACAGGATCAGACTCAAGATGTAAAGAGAGCAGAGCTCTAGAGAAGACTGGATTATCAGCCTCAGTACATATGCTATGCCAAGGTTAGGGTCTTGATTGGGGAAGAATGAGACCTTCTCTTTTATATCCCAGCTTTATTGATGTGGAGTTGCATATAAAACTGTGTAAGTTTCAGGTGTATGGCATGATTATTTGATGTATATTGCAAAATGATTTCCATAGTAAGTTTTGTTAATACAGCCATCACCTCACATTGTTACTTTTTTGTTCTAAGAATTTTTTTTGTGTCCTTTTTATTTTTTTAATTAAAAATAATTATTTTTGATTTACAGTGTTCTGTCAATTTCTGCTATACAAAAAGTGACCCAACCATATATATATATATTCTTTTTTTCATATTATCCTTCATCATATTTCATCAGAGGTGGCAAGGTATAGTTCCCTGTGTGATAGGTACATCAGGATCTCATTGCTTATCTACTCCAAATCCAAGTTTGCATCTAATAACTGCAAACTCTCACTCCCTTCCCATCTCCTTTTCCAACCACAAGTCTGTTCTCCAAGCCTATTAATTTGTTTTCTTTTCTGTAGCTAGGTTCATTTGTGCCATATATTAGACTCCAAATGTAAGTGATATAATGTGGTATTTGTCTTTTTCTTTCTGACTTACTTCAGTTAGTATGAGAGTCTCTAGTTCCATCTGTGTTGCTGCAAATGGCATTGTTTTGTTCTTTTTTATGGCTGAGTAGTAGTCTGTTGTGTATATATGCCAGGTCTTCTTAATCCACTCATCTGTAGATGTACATTTAGGTTGTTTCCATGTCTTGGCTATTGTGAATAGTTCTACTATGAACATGTGGGTTCATGTGTCTTTTTCAAGGAAAGATTTTCCATATATATGCCCAAGAGTGGGATTTCTGGGTCATATGGTAATTCTGTATTTAGTTTTCTGAGGTACCTCCATACTGTTTTCCATAGTGGTTGTACCAATTTACATTCCCACCAACAGTGAAGGAGGGTACCCTTTTCTCCATACCCCCTCCAGCATTTGTGATTTGTTGACTTCTTAATGATGGCCATTCTGACTGGTGTGAGGAGGTACCTCATTGTAATTTTGATTTGCATTTCTCTAATAACTAGTGATGTTGAGAATTTTTTTCATGTGCCTATTGGCATCCATATGTCTTATTTGGAGAAATATCTATTTAGGTCTTCTGCCCATTTTTCAATTGGATTTTTGGGTTTTTTGCTGTTGAGTTGTATAAGTTGTTTATATACTTTAAAGATTAAGCCCTTGTCAGTTGCATCGTTTGAAACTATTTTCTCCCATTCTGTAGGTTGTCTTTTTGGTTTTTTCATTGTTTCCTTTGCAGTGCAAAATCTTGTAAGTTTGATTAGGCCAAATTAGTTTATTTTTGCTTTTATTTCTGTTTCCTTGAGAGACTTATTTGTATGGAATCAAGAAAAGATTTGTATCGTTGATGTCAGAGAATGTTTTGCCTATGTTCTCTTCTAGGGGTTCTAGGGTGTCTTGTCTTATTTTAATTCTTTAAGCCATTTTGAGTTTATTTTTGTGCCTGGTGTGAGGGTGTGTTCTAGTTTCATTAATTTACATGCAGCTGTCCAGTTTTCCCAATACCACTTGCTAAAGAGAATTTTTCCCATTTTATATTCTTGCCCACTTTGTCAAAGATTAATTGACCATGGTCATCAGGGTGTATTTCTGGGTTTTCTATTCTTTTCCATTGGTCTGTGAGTCAGTTTTTGCACCAGTATGTGGTAAGAATTTTAAAGACCTACTTTTTACCAACTTCCGAGTATACAATACAGTATTGTTAATTATAGAACCCTGCTGTATATTAGTTCCCCAGAACTTATTTCTCTTATAACTGGAAGTTCATAAACTCTGACTGGCTTATCTCCATTTTCACAACCCAAAGCAATCAGCAATCTAATTTTTATTTTCATAAATTCATTTTTTTAGGATTCCACATATATGGGAAGTCAAACAGTGTTTGTCTTTTTCTATCTGATTTATTTCACTTAGCATAATGCCTTCAAAATTGAACAATTAAGTCATAAATGACATAATTTGCTTCATTTTTAAAAAATTTCTTCATTGACCCATTATTTTTTTTTTTAGTAGTGTGTGTTTGTGTTTTCCCATTTTTCTCCCTGTAATTCATTTCTAGTTGCATACCATATGATTGGAAAAATGCTTGATATAGTTTCTATCCTTTTAAATTTTTTGAGACTTATTTTATGGCCCAGCATTTGATCTATTCTGGATAATGCTCTACCTGTACTTGAAAGGAATATATATATATATATATATATATATATATATATATTTTGTTGTTGTTTGTTTGTTTGTTTGGGGATGGAATGGCCTGTAGATATCTATTAAGTCCAGCTGGTCTGTTGTGTCATTTAGGAACTCTGTTGCCTTATTGATTTTTCTGTCAGGATAATCTGTCCATTGATATAAGTGAGGTATTAAAATCCTATACTATTATTTATTATTATCAATTTCTCCCTTTATATCTGTTAATATTTGTTTTATATATCAGGTGTTCCTAAATTAGATGCATATATGTTGATGAATGTTATACCCTCTTCTTGTTTTGATCATTCTGTCATTATACAATGCTCTTCCTTGTATTTTGTAGAACTTTATTTTAAAATCTACTTTGTCTGATATGAGTATTTCTACCATAGCTTTCTTAACATGTCCATTTTCATGGAATATCTTTTTCCATCTCCTAATTTTAGCTCTGAAGTGAGTCTCTTGTAAGCAGCATATAGATGGATAGGTCTTGTTTTTTAATCCAATCAGCCACTTTGTGTCCTTTTAACTGGAGCATTTACTCCATTTACATTTAAACTAATTATTGAGAGGTATGTACTTATTGCCATCTTGTTACCTGTTTTCTGGTTGTTTTTGTAGTTATTCTCTGTTCTTCTTTTAGTTTCTTCTCTTTTATTTGATGACTTTTTATAGTAGTATGCTTGTTTTCCTTTCTTTCTAACTTTGTGTATTGTAGTTTTTTGACTTTTGGTTACAATGAGGTTCACATATGTTGACCTATATCTATTTGTTTTAAACTCATAGTCATTTAAATTCTAACACTTTCTAAAAGATATAAACCTTTTTACCCCTTCCCTCATGTTTTGTGTTTTTGATGCCATATATTACATCTTCATGTTTATCCATTAACTGTTATTATAGTTGATTTTTTAGACTTTATAATAGCTTATTTAAGTGGTTGATACACAGCCCTTATTACATTTTTTTGCGTTTTTCCCGCTTTTCTATTAATTCTTACTTCTTGTTGTAGTCTTTTCTTCTCCACTTAAAAAAGGCCCTTTAACATTTATTTTATAGTCATTTTAGTATTTATGAATTTTTGCTTGTCTGAGAAGTTCTTCATCTCTTCTTCAATTCTGAATGATAATATTGCTGAATAGATAATCTAAGTTGTAGGTTTTTCTCTTCCAGCACTTTGAATTTATCATGCCATTCCCCTCTTGCATTCATATTTTCTGCAGAAAAATCAACTGATAGCCTTATGGAGTTCCCTTGTATGTGACTCTTTGTTTTCTTCTTTCTGAATTTAGAATTCTCTCTTTAAGAGAATTAGAATTTGCCCTAATGTGAATGTTAGCATGCTTAATGTTGTCTCAGAGATCCCTTAAATTGTTCCCATTTTAAAAAATTTGTTTTTCCTTGTGCTGTTATATTTGGGTGATTTCCATTATTCTACCTTTGCTAAGAAAGAAAGAGGATGAGATACCAAAGGAAATGTAGGACTTACTAATTTGATAGTAACGTCAGAAATCATGTATGGATGGGACTGGATCTTGAGGGAACTGAACCAGTTTCATGCACTCTGCCATGATACAGAGAAGATGTTTTAGCAAAGATGAGAGAAGATAGTATTGACACACTAAAAGTTGGGCTTGTATGAGCTGAGAGAAAATGATGGATCTCAGTGAGACATAAATGCAAACACTAGGATGACAGATAGAAGAAAATATAAAAAGAGTCAAAGAATTGTCCTGCTGGAATGGATAAACTGCACAAGGTCTGCAATCACATAGCTGACTATGTTCTACAAGAACCTGAAGGGTGTTCTGTTTTCTATGGTAATTAAGGTGAGAGAGCCTCCCACATTGTTGTAGAGGTCAGTGGTGACTGCTCTTTCAAGTGCAGGGCTGATGGCAGAAGATGCTGGTACATGATACTGGAAAGAGGGCAGAGTTGACATGTAAGAACCTACAACATCTCTGCCAAATGGGAAATTTAGAATATTAAAATAATATATGCTAGGTGTTAGTGAAGCAAGTCAGAGTGGCATCCAGGGGAGCTGAGTCATGTAGAAATATAGAGATATTTATTAGAATGTAGTAAGCTTAGGGAAAACATAAATAAGTAGCTGAAAAAAATATTGATCAATTTATAAAAATGAAAGTAATTCAAGGATGGATGATCAGGAGGCTGAGGAGTTCTGCCTCCATAAAATGTCACAATCTCTTGCCCAGTTTCATAATATGCATCAAGTTTAAAATTCCAGGTTAAACTGACCAAAGGAAAGGCCAGGTTTCCAGGAGAAGGAACTTGCAAAATCAAAGCAAATATATTGTTCTATAGAGATTCATAGTCCTTACTCAAAGAGCCCTACATCTATTTACTTGAGTAACCATATGCTGGGCAAAGGGAAATAGCCAAATATTTAGAGAATAGTAGGGCACAAGTTTGAGTTGATATTGATATACAAGTACCTGAGGTGATACTGTGATCCCCTGGTAGAGTTGGGGCATATAGAAGCCAGGTAATAAGTGGAGTCCTGGGTATACTGATTAAATCAACCTACTTACTAGACATTTATCTAGTCTTCAAATGCATAATTTTAATGCAAAGGCTGAATTTAATTCCATTGTCTTGTGGAAGAAGAACTATTAGAATGGAGAATACCAATTAGAAGCCCCTAAAACTGCTCCTAAAGCTGGCCGTGATAGTGTATCAGGAAAGCCATGAAAGACACAATAATGGTAATTCACATTGTATAACCCAATCTTCCCCCAACAGCAAAAAATCAGACAGATCCTAGAAGGTGATAGTGAACTACTGCAAACTCAACCCAAGAAGAAGCCCCAATTATAGGAGCTGTACCAGATGTAATATAATTTTATATAAAGACAGAATGAGAAATAGTACCATGCCAAGCCATATGGGACCTTGAGGCAAAAGGAAAAATCAGTAATATTTATTACGTCTTTAAAGTTTCTACTTATAATTCGTTTTTAAAACTATATTACATCAAAATTTTATTTATCTTGGCATGTCCACTGTGGTGCAATGGGTTAAGAATCTGATTGCTGTGGATTGGTTCACTACAATGGTACAGGTTTGATCCTTAGCCTGGTATAGTGGGTTAAAGGATCTGGCATTACCATAGCTGCAGCATAGGTCACAGCTGTGACTTGAATTCAGTTCCTGACCTTGGAACTTCCATATGCCACAGGTGCAGCCATAAAATTTAAAAAAATATTATTTTGATTACTGAGGTTTTGGTGTTTCCTTAAATTTTATGTCCGGTGCAAATGTCTTACTCTGGGCATGGCTTTGCATAATAGGTAAGCAACCATTGTTCTGATGAAATCATTACCTCCCATTCCTGATGGGAAGGAGAACTAGAAGTTAACATTCACATTTAATGTACAAAAAATTTATATTTTTAGTCTTTCCTATGTCAATTCTCTTAACCTGTATGGTAAATATAGACTGAAGGGAACTGAATAATCTGGAAAATCCATATAATATCACATTCGTCTACCATTTCAATGTCGTTATATTAAGCAGACTGAATGAAACAGAAAAATTTATGTTGGTAGCCTGGTTAAGACATATTAGTCCAGAGTGGAGGGAATAAACCTTATGAAGATTCAGGGACTTGCCACATCAGTTAAGATTACAGTGATTCAGTTACACAGTATATGTCACAATATCTACACAGTAAAGGAAAATTCATCATCTCTTTCATCCCCCACCAGTAAGAAAGAAAGGACAGTTCCTAGTTAAAGTGGTATGGATCCAACAGCTTTAAGTTGAACATAGAATAGGAAAGCATTCTACAAAAGATTTTGGTTAATGCACAATTCCCCTGCCACATTCACCCTTTTTTGATAATAACAGAAGACTATGATTTTAAAAGTGTTTGTGGTAGGCATAAATCACTATGTAGAGTTTTGGCATGACTCAAATGGAGTATTATAATGTGGACCTTTTATTGTTCTGGAGCAGGACTGTGACATCTGTAACAGAAAATTTTGTTCTATTAGATGAACAGCTATGGCATGCTAGGGGTTTTGATAGAGACAGATAATTTAAATGGACATCAAGTAACCATACAGAGCTGGATTCTGCCAAACTCAACTAGTTATAGATTAATCAGGCCCAGTGGTAATTCATCTTGGCAGTATTGTTCATGAGCAGGGTCAGTGGGTATGAGTAAGCAATACAAACAGGTGGTTCAAACTTCATATCATCTACCACTGTTACTTGGGATGTATCATTTAGCATAAACTTAATGGTGCATGGGGAATTTATCATGAATAGCTGATGAAGGAGGAAAAGACTGAGCTTAAGTTTTAGGTTGGTTGGCTTGGTATGCCAGCTGAAAACTCTGCGCTGTGTTACAGATCAACATAGGAATGAACCTGAAAGACAAAGGTGAGGAGAAATCCTCCCAATAACTTTTGGCAGTATACCTATAGAAGAAGAGTGGCCTGAGGTTAGAATTATGTGGGCTCATGGTCAGTGATGGATGAATCAGGATTGATCAGGGACTTGGAAGAGGCAAGTTCTGAAGATTGAGAAAAATTATTTTCTGGGGATTAGATATATAGATAGACTTGGAAGAGACATGAAGTTTAAAAACTGTAATAAATGGTAGATTTCTAGCATAGATCATCTGTCTTTGAAGAAGCACTGAACAGTCAAGTATGCAGGATATTTTGGCTAGTTGACATCAGCCTGATGTGGCCATCAGCCTGATTTGGCCATATTCACCCGGGTAGACTAAATGGAATAGTCATAGGTGGCAAGGATGTTGACCCTGCCTGAGCTCAACAGCTTGGGTACCCATTCAGTAAAGCTGATCTAGTTATTGCTGTTGCTGAATGTACAACCTTTAAGCAACAAAGAACAAAGCTGAGCTGTTAACAAAGCACCTTCCCCCAAGGAGCCCAACAAGCTATTTGGTCGCAAGGTGATTTCACTGGATCCCTGATATGCTAGGGAAAAAATTCATTTTACTTATATCAACACATGCTCTGGATATGTGGGTTTGCCTTGTCTATAGGACCTCTTCCCACTCTGCTATCCAAGGGTTTATAAATTATTTGTTTCACCGGCATAGAATTCTTCTTAACACTGCTTTAGTTCATGGGACCCTCTTTACAGCTCAGAGTGTGAACAAATGAACACTGGGACATTAGTTTTATTTTTTTTTTCAGCCTTACTGAGCAATAGACTAGCATTTGAAAATGTATCTGAGGCACTAGCATAGAGATGATATCATGTAATGTTGGCACTCCATCCTCCAAAATGCGGTATAGACTTTAAATCAACTGTTATATGGTGTTATGTAGGCACTTAGAATTCATGTATCTGAGAATAAAGGGGAAAGGAATGACCTCATGTAACATTACTCCTAATAACCCATTTGGGTTTTTCATTCCCCAGCGCTATAAATTTTGATTCTATTGATAAAGAAGTACCAGTTTCCACAGAATTGGGGGACACTTCCACCAGGAACACCAGACATGTCCCATTAGACTTTTTTAAAATTTAATTTTTATTTTATCTTTTTTTTAGGGCCACACCCATGGCATATGGGGGGTCCCAGGCTAGGGGTCGAATCAGAGCTGTAGATGCCAGCCTATACGACAGCCATAGCCACTTGGGATCCAGGCCACATCTGCAATAACGGATCCTTAACCCATTGAACAAGGTGAGGGATCGAAACTGCCTCCTCATGGAAGCTAGTCAGATTCATTTCCACAGAGCCATGATGGGAACTCCTAATTTTTATTTTATAATGGAGTATAGTTGATTTACAATGTTGTGTTAGTTTCAGGTGTACAGCAAAGTGACTTTTTTATACACATAGACATATCCATTCTTTTTCAGATTCCTTCCCATTTGAGTTATCACAGAATTTTGAGTAGAGTTCCCTATGCTGTACAGTCTGTCCTTGTCGATTATCTATTTTATATTTAGTAGTGTGTATATATTAATCCCAAACTCCTAATTTATCCCTCCTGTTACTTTTCCCTTTGGTAATTATATGTTTGTTTCTGAAGCTGTGAGTCCATTTCTATTTTGTAAATAATTTCATTTGTATCATTTTTCAAGTTAAATTCTGCATAAAAGTGATATCCTATGGCATTTGTCTTTCTCAGTAAGATAATCTCTAGGTCATTCACGTGGGAACAAATGGTACTATCTCATTCTTTTTAATGGCTGAGTAATATTTCATTGTATATATGTACCACCTCTTGTTTATCCATTCCTCTGTCGATGGACATTTAACCTTGAAGCAATGGCTGCTACCTCATTGCTTTGGGGTTCCTTTACCAAGAGACCAGCAAGCATAGAAGCATAGAAATGTTCTATGCTTAGAAATGTTCTAGCATAGAAATGAGGCCTCAAATTCCCTTCAAGGAATTTAAACCCAAAGCCTCTGGTCATGAATCATTGTACTGCCTTCTCCCCCACCTTGAGCAACCTGGCCTGCTCCTTCCTACTCCCCACTGGGAAATTATTTGGCCCACTCCTTACCCTGCCTCTATATCATCTGTTCCCCATGCAGATGAGGCATTCTGCCTAAAATAAATCAGAGGATCAAAATGTACTCCTATACAGAAATCAGTAAACGCTCAGCCCTTACGCCCTGCACAGGGGGCCAGGATAGAAGAAATTAGTGCACCTTGGGTAGGATAAATCAGGTCCCCAATAAAGCCTGCAGCATGAGGATATAAAAGGAACCCAACTGTGAAATGGGCCATACACTACTCCCACGGTGGCCTGCTCTCTCTGAGGGTATGAATAAATTTGCTGTACACTTTATTCTGGTGAACTTGATTTGAACTTGATCCATCTCCAAGCAACTTATAGCAATAGTTGTTTTTGTTCCAGTGGAGCTGGACCTGGAAGAGCCCCTTAAAATACCCTAATGAGAGCTGTAACTTTTGACCTGAGATGCTGTCGCTTTAAGGGAATTCCCTTCGGCTCTGAATGTCTGCCCTTTGGAATAGACTCCTGTCTAGAGAGGCTGCCTGCCTGCATTCCTAATTCTGCATTAGGTCCACTGTGGCCCCAACACTGCCCCTATCCCAGTGCCTCTGTTGCACTTCCCAGCTGGAATGGTCCCAGCAAATGTCCCACTACTCTAAATCCTTGCTCCCTGTGGGCAAGAACTGAAAGGAATAATGCAGAGACCTGTAACAGAGTCACTATCCTGCAGGGAAATTGATGTACATCACCGGGAGAATACAAAGCTGGTGCTATATAATGGGTACAATTAGAAAGAGTATGTTTCAGGCTCAGGTGATAGAATCAGTCATCTGTTGGTACTTCATTCAAATTTGAGAGTATATTAGGCAATTGTTTGAGGAGGCACAAGAACAGGAACTCTTTCCCCTCAGGGATGAAATTATAGGGCACCACTTAAGCCAATCTTAGCAGAAATGAATCTTGAATGGGTGGAAGAGTGGGGGAAATAATGAATATTCATTGTGATCCTCAGACCAACTATAGTAACCGGACCTCTGGTTTCTTCTACTAACCTTCTTATTTTAAGCTTTCCTAGAAAAAGAGTCAAACATGAATCCTAGAGTGACTGTTTCCAGGTGGGGTGAATTTATCATCTGAAGTAAGTAGGTCTGAATGGCACAAGGAGTAGACTGTACTGAAGAGTATGGCACATTGCTCAGTCTCCTTTTCAGGTTTGTGACAGACTATCCCAGCTGCAAGAATGACTGGCTGCTGAAGATTCACAGATGAATCTCTCCCCAAGAATTACCCTCAACTTGAGTCAGTTCATTGGTATTTCGGATGGGAATTCAAAGCTCAGCCCCCTTGCCTTAACTGGGGATAATTCTGAAGGGACATTTAAGCTCCATAGCAAGAGTACCCCCACTGGACTGGCTAAATCTTTGTTGCAATTGCACCACAGTTTAACTTCTCCCTCTGCTCAATCCAATGCTTTTCTAACATTCACAGATGTTGCTCTGAGCAATAAAATTACTGCATGCAAATCTCAGTTGCTCACAGTCTGTCCTCTGAGGAATTAGACCTGAAACAAGATTGCTTCAAATTGCCAGGATTTATTTAATATAAAATAATTTTAAAAGGAGTTTTGCACATAAATGTTAAAAGTAAACCTATTGTATAAAATGACTGTATCTCCTTATTTTTACTCTAATTTCTTCTCTATTTTTATTTCTGTTTGATTTCATTGTGCTTAACTTCAGTTAATTTCAGACATTATGGGAAAAAGTTTAGGAGGCTAGTCTTTTTTTTTTTTTTTTTTTCTTGACCGAATCACTAACCAATCATGTGAACATGGATGAACTGTTTCCCTGGGATAAGATTTGATTCATTTGTTAACTGAGGGAATTGTACTAGATGATTGATCTTTAAAGCATCTTGAAACTTGTAATGTTAAATATTTTCCTTTTTTTTTGAGTTCCTATTGTGGCTCATTGGTAATAAACCCATCCTGACTAGTATTCATGAGGATGTGGGTTCCATCCCTGGCCTCACTCAGTGGGTTAAGGATCCAGTGTTGCTGGGAGCTGTGGTGTAGGTCTCAGATGCGGCTCAGATCCCATGTGGCTGTGACTGGCAGCTGCAGCTGATTCAACCTCTAGCCTGGGAACTTCCACATGCCCTAAAAAAGTAATATATAACATATTTTATATACATATAAATTTTTTATACTTTAAATGACATTGAAGTTTGCGTTATAGAGTTACTGGATAGGAAAAAAAATACTGAAGAAATGTTTGAATTTTATGCAGTAGGGTCTTGGTCATTGTGAAAATAGGTATAAGTTGTATTAACATTGTTTAATAATGCTGATGAGACAAAAGAAAGGTTTTCTCATGGCAGATGACTTGCAAGAGAATATGTACAGTCATGTAAATAATTTATTACATTTCTTTAAGTATATGCAATATTTGTGATTTGAGAATTTGTAGACAAATGACTTAGTGACTCATGATTTAATTCATGATTCCTTCATTCAGCAATTACTTATTGAGTGCCTATTCCTATCTTAAAGTGATTCCTTTCTCAATGATATTATTTGAATTGAGGAATTATTCTTTCCATAGGTACTGAGGTACATGCAAGCTTGGTGAACCTTTTGCTAAATGGAGGCTATTCTCAAATTCTAAGTCTTTCCACACTGAAATTTGTGATTATTTCAAATCAAATATTGTCATAAGTGCTATCTTTTTACCTCCAATGAAAAGTCCTTTCTTCAAAATTTATTTTTGAAGATAAGGCTTGTCAAATTAAGTTTTCACTTACTTATAATTCATCTAAATGATTTGTCTAATTCACATACATGATATTTTAGGCAATCTCAATTTTATTCCACTTTGGTTTAGTATATAAATTTTCAAATGAAGTTTCATCAAAAAATCATTTTCAATGAATTGATTTGTTTGAATCACAAAAACCCAATTTTCAAAATTAAATTGTAAACACTACTTGTAGTCTCATTTTTTAATGTTTTCAGTTCCTCCCATGCTCTTGTAGGTATATATTTTAGTATCTCTCTGCTTGCATTTTTTTTTTTCTTGGCCCCACTGCAGCATATGGAGTTCCCCAACCAAGGATCAGATCTGAGCTGCAGTTGTGATCTACTCTGCAGCGGCTAGTTCCTTTAACGTACTGTGCAGGGCCAGAGGTTGGGAACCTGGATCCTGGAGCAACAGAGATACCACTGAGCCTGTTACGCCATGACAGGAACTCCTCTGCTTGCAAGCTTTTGTTCAGTAATTTTAGTTTACTAAAAACTTTAAAATGGGAGACTTTTGGTGGTCCATTGTCTAGTCCATTTTGGCTGCTATTACAAAATATCATAGACTAAGTGGCCTAAACAACAAGCATTTTTTTCTCATAGCTCTAGAGGCTGGGACATCCAAAATAAAGGTGCCAACAGATTTGGTCACTGGTACACACCTGTTCCTGGTTCATAGATGCTGTGTTATTGCTGCGTCTTTACATGGCAGAAAGGATAAGGGAGTTCTCAAATTCTTTTATAGGACCATTGATCCTGTACATGAGGGCTTTATCCTCATAATCTAATCACTTCCCAAAGGCCCCTTTTCACAATAGCACATCAGAGGCTAGGATTTCAACATATAGATATTGGGGGAACATAAACATTCAGACCCTAAAATCAATTTATTGAACAGTGTAAGGTTTGACAGTTTCTTGACCTTGAAGAAAGTACAACTAAAATTTAGCAACCTCACTTGCAATGCCATTGTAGGAAAATTAGAGTGCATTGTAAGAGTTGTTCAAAAGTTCAAACCTTCTAAAATCTGATTGGTTCTGAGCAGCAGAAAGATCATGCAATGCTTTCTACATTACTCTCTGCTCCATCGATTCTTTTATTTAGTAAGAATATTTTCTTCTCAGTAAACTATGGTCACCTAAAATTTGAATCCACATAATAACCACACATATAAAAAATGAATTTTCAATTTTGAGCTTTTAAAATGAATTTATATAAACATTAAAATAATAGAGTGTTTTAATCTTTAAATGAATGATCTTTCATAAACCTCTCTAATACTCCCCCACTCCCCCACTCTCCCACTCTACACAAATCATATTAGAATCTGTGAAGTATAGGCAGTGCCAAGAGAAAAAGAAAGACCTTCTCATTTCTAGTCTACAGTTCTCATTACTGGGATCCTCAGAATCTGGTCATGTATGACTCTGCCTCCATACCTTGTATATGTGGTTCCAGAGATAGTGACTGCTGTGCTGGAATGAGCTCTTAAGCACTTGCTAGGACAGATTGTGTGTAGCCTTTCCCAGCTCGATTGTATTGAGGTAGCTTGAAGTTTCCATGATAGAGACATGTCCACCATAGAAATTGGCAAATACTACAAATTAGATTTTCCACCCACACACTCTACCGTTAGAGCTGGTTGTTTGGTATTTCCTCAGCAGACCACTGCTAAGAACACTGGTATGATTCCTTACTAGGCACCATATAAGCATCTCTCTCCTGCTGAGTTTCCACTTGAAAAGGATGCAGCAATAATGTGGTTTGTGGTCAAGTTGAACCATACATCTCAGTTTAGCTAAGAGAATCCCAGTGAACACCTGCTGGATTGGAGTCCTGTCCTGTTAGCATTTCAACCTGAAACATTTACTTTTGTAACAAAAATATGAATTTCAAATAAATCCAATTAATGTTTACACTAAAATCAGATAGGATGAGTTTGGTACAAAATTACATTATACTATCAGCTTCAACCTTGATCTTGCCTAGTAGATCTTGCCCGTGCTGTGATCAGAATTCTCTGTGGATATATGGTTAAATGAAAAAAAAGCTGACCTGTAAGACCCACTGCTCTTTTTTGGACCCTTCTCACTTAAAACATAATTTATACTCCCCTTTCAAGGAGAGCAGCCAAATGCTTGTTGATGATAAAATGAAATATACTTACACATGAGCAGGTTTAGGTTCAGTCAACTTCACATGGATGTGGGAAAAAATTTCCAAACTACTGCTTCTGCTGGACATTTATTATATTAATGTTTTTGTTAGCAAATACCAGTTTAGGCAGGAAGTAAGGCAAAGTGCAGTGTCTTATTTCTTAGAAATTATACCAGTTGAGAAAGAATATGCTATGTTAATAAGAAAAGTTCTAGAGTTCATTCTTTTGTCATTGTTTCGAAGGGATCGAAACATGACCTAACCTAAAGTTTTGGAACAATCACACATAAAGGCATCAATATGTTTTTTTCAGGGTGCATCAGGTGCCGCTTTCCCATATAATATCAAGAAAAGTCTATAGCCAGATACAAGATCCAATACTGATAATTTCTTCATTTCCTGTAATTGCTTGAAACTTTCATTCATGGTGGCCAGATGTCTCTTGTTTGGTTAGAAATTAATTCTGTAATTGTTTTAAAAAAAGGGTTTCCTGTCCAAGCCCACACATGTGGCTCAGGTGCATTTCAGTAGCTCTGCCGCTAGTTATTTTAATTAGAGCCAAGGTTCTGTATTCTAACACATGCCTCCACCCCCAAAGGCTGTAGACCCATTCAATTAAATGAAAGCAGTAATCATTCCATGGAGCTCCCTTAATCTTGGGAAAAATGTGAAAATTTTAATTCAAAGTTTACTTTAAAGATAAATTCAAAGGGGATACATGTGACAAATTTTTAAGGTCTTAATAATCAAACTTTGGTCAAATCTAAAGTTAAGTGATTATATTATTGACCACTCATACATGAATATATATCTCTTTTTAATATTTGTGCACATGTAAATACCAACCTTCACAAAATGCGGCATATAAATTTTAGAAGGAGGTTTCTCAAGAGTGAAATTTGTTAAAATTGTTTATATTTTCTTTTATGTAACTACTAAAATGAAGGCAAAGAATACTTAGAAATAGAAGTTATACAACTCAACTGAACACAGGGGATGATCCCTAATACAGATGGAACCTCTGTGGTTGTCTGAAAATGTTGCAAATGGATAAATTCATGAAGGAAAAACTGTCTGTAAAAGCAGGATATAACCTGAGTTAAACATACTAAGTAAATTATTTGCCTGAAGATGTAATTCTATCTCCATCTTGAAAAGTCAAGAATGAGAAGGTTTTGATATTACAACTTTTTAATGAAAATAAAAGACATTTAAAATTGTCATTTAAAATTAAATGCAAGGAGTTCCCTTGTGGCACAGCAGGTTAAGGATCTGGCATTGTCACTGCAATAGCTTGGGTTGCTACTGTAGTGGGCTGAACTTTCATGTGCTGTGGGTGTGGCCAAAAATAATTAAATTAGAAATATAGTTGTAATTTACAAAAATAGCTTATGTTTCATTTTCAAAATTCTTTATCCCTGTGTGTAGTTTCCTAGGGCTGCTATGAAAAAGTACCACACTGGGTAGTTTAAAACAACAAAAATCTATTCTCTCACAGTACAGAAATCAAGGGATTGTCACAGCCATGCTTCCCTGGAAGCCTCGTGGGAATGATCCTTCCTTACCTCTTCCAGCTTCTGGTAATCCTAGGCTTTCCTTGGCCTTGGATAATTCCAATCTCTTCCTCTGTCTTTACATGGCTATCCTTTTTCTGTGTCTCGGTCTCTTCTTACAAGGACATTAGTCATATTGAATTAAGGGCCCACAGTACTCCTGTGTGACTTCATCTTAACTAATTACATTTGCAGAGAGATTATTTCCAAATAAGGTCACCTTCTAGGTTACTAAAGTTAGGATTTCAACATCCCTTTTTTGACAGACCCAGTTTAACTTATAATAATCCTATTATGTAAAAAGACTGGTTCTCTTTTGAAACCTACAGAGATGATCAACCTAAAGCTGATGGGGTTCTGTATCATTCTTTAATGGGCCAAGAATTAGCCTAAATTACTAAAGCTCTCTTTACCCTGGTCAACCAATTTAACTTTCTGATTATTACATGGAAAAAAACAAAACAAACAAACAAAAACACCAGATATGGTTTTAGAGAACAGATAAAATCAAATATAATTTGAAGTCTGTGTTATCAAAGTATATATGAACAATAAAGAAATGAAGGTGCTGCTAAATGTGCCAGATCCTATAATGTCTTCTAGCCTCAATTGTAATTCTGAATGAGTAACTATCATCTCTGTTACTAAATTTGCATAAGAAATTAACAGGCGTGGTTTTAGAGCTGTCCAACCTACTCCACCAATCTGATAACATACTAATACTACAAAAATTACGTACGTGCATGGGGTTGCCTCGAATACTTTATAGAACAAGGCAAGATGCGTGTGAATAAATAAATAAAAGGCATGTGCATGTTGAAAAGTCATTTTTCTTAATTTAAGGAATGCATGAGGTATGATAGATTTCTATTAAAACTAGGCCAAGATGTGACACTTAACATTGACTACAGATTCTATTTTTTGGAAACTCATACATGCAGCAATACAGCTGAAATAAGAAGTTGCCTATGCAGAAGTATTCTAAATAGTCACCAAACAAACTTTAGAAAGATCTTCAGAGAAAGAAAAGCCCATCCAGTTTTCTTACCTCATCCAGAGCATTTTGTATTTTGTTGGAAAAATAGATTATTGTATAATTTTCTAATTATAAATAACTGTATTTGTTTCTAAGTCTTGCTCTTTCCAAAAGTACTGTCAAAAAGGATTTTATGGTCAGAATGAACTGCCCGTCCTGGTTTGCCTGGGGCAATCCAGTGAACTTTTGCTGTGTTCTTTTGTCTTGAACTTCCCAATTTGTTTATTTTTCAATGAAGTATGAGTTACAAACAAATGCATTATAATAAACCAGAATAGGTTTGGTAGACTTCCACATTATGCTTACAGCTTAAGCTTGTCCAAGGTCTTGTCCCTTACTTTGTGAAGCTCAAAAGCAGCCATCAAGGTTCTCTTTTACATGTGATTAAACAGAACCACATGATCAGCAATAACTCATTATTTTTTCCTGACTCCTCCCAAACACAACACATATGTCTTTCAAGGACATAATGCCAGGTTCAGGGCTGATGCTAAAACAAATTGCATTTTGACATTGTAGGCTTAGGTCAACTAACTCCTGAGCATGAGTGGTGGTAGAAAAGAATTATACACCACTGCAGTAGCAGCAAGGAATTTATTTTTATGAGCAACAGTCTTACCCAAATATCACAATGTCACATAGAATCTCATGTGCATACCAAATCAACTCTACATTTCATCCACTTCAGCAAGCATATATTTCAAAAACTGTTTTGCTTTTTGCTTTTTTCAATAAAAGGAAAGGGATACTTTTTTGAGCTAAAAATGCACAGCACTACCCTCTTGGTTATGCCTAATTTTGTCAGCTAGTTTCAATCATCTAACAAAAAACTGAGAAAGAAACAAAGAGACCATATAAAATGGTATACAATAACATATCAGCAGAATTTGAAACAATCAGGCAGAATAAGGGACCCCCAAAGGAGAAGAAAGCTATTTGGCTGCTTGACTAATTATGTGCACTAATAGATTTCCATTGGGCCCTCTGGTTTTTAAGAGTTCATTTAATTGCTCTTTCAAATTAGAGAGGTATTTCCAGACTCTTCTCACGGTCAGGGCATATATGAAAAAAATACAACAAAATCAGGAATCAGAAAACTCTTCTAATATCTAGCTTCCTTTGAATACTCTGAGCTTCACTATTCATAAGTGAAGCTAATGCAAAAAACTATTTTGTGTATGATCATGAGACAAATAATTATAAAATGTAAAGAAATATATGTTATTATTAATCTGAATTGACTTGAACCAGATCTTCAAAATAATATGGCTTTTAATCTACTCCCCTAATACGTAAATAAGTTTCATTCTATTTTGGAGTATTTAAAACTTTAAAAAATTCAAATAGCATCTCCTACTAATTTTTTTTAGAAGACTTTTTCTAGAGCAGTTTTGAGATTGCAGTAAAATTGAGCAGAAGGCAAAGAAACATCCCATAAGCCTGTCTCTCACATATGTGGTCCCTTCCATTGTCAATATCTTTCACCAGAGTGGTACATTTGCTATAATCAATAAGCCTACATTGACACGTCATCACTCAAATTCTGTAGTTTACATTGTGATTCACTCTTGGTATGTTTACATTCTATAGGTTTGCATGAATTTATAATAACAGTAATTTATAATAACATATAGTATCAATATGGAAAAGTTTCAGTGACTTAAAAATCCTCATGCTTCAGCGCCCCCCGTGTCTGGCCATCACTGATCTTTATACTATTTTCATAATTTTACATTTTACAGAATGTCACATAATTGTAGTTATACAGTATGCAGATTTTTCAGATTGGCTTCTTTTACTTGGTAATATGCATTTAAGTTTCCTGTATGTCTTTTTGTAGCTTGTTAGGTAATTTCTTTTTAACACTGAGTAATAGTCCATTGTTTGGAAATACCACAGTTTGTTTATTCATTCACCTACTGAAGGGCATCTTGATTGTTTTCAAGTTTTGGCAAATATGAGTAAAGCTGCTAGAAACATCCATGTACAGGCTTTTTGGGGCATAAGATTTCATCTATCTTGGGTAAATTTCAAATAGTGTGATTGCTGGATCATATGGTAATAGTATACTTAGTTTTATAAAAAACTCCCAAACTTCTCAAACTGACTGATCCTTTGATAGTCCCACCAGCAGTGAATGAATGTTTCTGTTGCTCTATATCCTCAACAGCATTTGGTATTGTCAGTGCTGTTGATTTCGGCCATTCTAATAGGTGTGTAGGGGAATCTTGTTTTAATTTGCATTTTCCTGATGACATACAACATGGAGCATATTTTCATATGATTATTTGTCACCTGTGTATATTCTTTGGTGATTTAACTATTGATGTCAGATTGTTATTGTTGAGTTTAAAGAGTTCTTTGTATGCATTGCAAAACAATCTTTTATCAGAGGTCTCTTTTGCCAGTGTTTTCTCACAGATTGTGTTTTATCTTTTCCCTCTTTTGACAGTGTCTGTCACAGAAGATAAATTTCTAATTCTGAAGAAATCTAGCTTATCAATTATTTCTTTCACCTATTTTGACTTTGATGTTAGTATCTAAAAAGTCATCCCCGTACCCAAGGTCATCTAGATTTTCTCTATGTTATCTTGCAGAAATTTTATGCCTTTGTTATTTATGTTTTAGGTCTGCAATTCATTTTGAATTAATTTTTGTAGAGGACATAAGGTCTGTGTGTAGATTCTTTTCTTCCTTTTTTCTTTTCTTTTCCTTTTTTTTTTTTTTTTGCATTTGGATATCCAGTTGCTCCAGTACCATTTGTTGAAAAGATTATCCTTGTTCCATGGTATTGTCTTTTCGTCTTTGTCAAAGATCAATTGACTATACATCGGTTACTTCTGTGTTCTCTATTCTGTCACATGGATCAATTTGTTTATTCTTTCATCAATACTACACTGTATCCATTACTGTAGCTTTTATAGTAAGTCTGAAATTTAGAGATGTCAGTCCTTCAACTTTGTTCTTTTCCTTCAATATTTTATTGGCTATGCTAAATGTTTTCTCTCTCCTTATAAACTTTACAATTAGTTTGTTGATATGCACAAAATAACTTGCTATAATTTTTTAATATAATTGCATTCAATTTATAGAACAAGTTAAAAACTTAACACTTCATATTTTTGAGTCTTCCTATCCATGAACAAAAAATCTCTCTCCATTTGTTTTTCTTATTTCATTTCTTTCATCAGAGTTATGTATTTTTCTTTATATTGACCACATACATGTTCTGTTAGATTTATGACTAAGCATTTCTTCTGGGGCATGCTAATATAAATGGTATTGTGATTTTAATTTCAAATTAACTTTTTCGTTGTTGACATATGGGAAAATAATTGATGTTTCTGTGTCAACCTTGTATCCTGCAACATTGCTAAAATCATATTTATTATTTCCAGAATTTTAAAAATAAATTGTTTTGGACTTTCTTCATAGATGATAATATCATCTTTGAACAAAGGCAATTTTATTTCTTCTCAATGTGTTTACCTTTCTTTTATCTTCTTGTGTTATTGTATTCACTAGTACTTCTAGTATGATATTGAAAATTGTCTATGAAAAGGAACATTCAGGCCTTATTCCTGATCTTAGTGGGAATGCTTTTAGTTTCTAAACATTTAATTGTGATGCCAACTATAGGTTTTTCTAGATATTCTTTATCACTTGGAAGTTCTCCTCTCTTCTTAGCTTATTGAGAGTTGTTATTATGAATGTGTGTTGGGTTTTGCCAGATGCTTTTTCTATGTCTATAGAAATAACAATATTTTATGTATTACTTTGTATTTTTTCTTTAGCCTGTTGTGAAGCATTACACTGATTTTTTTTTAAATGTTGATTAGCTTTTCATACCATGGATAAATCTCACTCGTTCATGAAGTAAAATTCTTTTTATTCATTGCTGGCTTTAATTTTCTCAGTTTTGCTGAGGATTTTCATAAGAGAGATTGGTTTGTAGTTTTATTTTTTTTGGTAATTCTTTGTCAAATTTTGATATTAGGGTTATTACTGGCCTCATAAAATGAATGAGGAAGTAATCTCTGATTCTCTTGTCTGAAAGAGATTGTAGAGAATTTGTATAATGTTCTTCCATAAATATTTGGTAGAATTCACAAGTGAACCCATTTAAACCTGGTGTTTTTTGTTTTGGAAATTTGCTAATTGTTGAATTAATTTTATCAATAGATAGAAGCCTATTTAGAGTATCTATTTATTCTTGAGTTTTGACAAATTGTGTCTTTTAAGGAATTGGTCTTTTTTATCTAGGTTATGAAATGTGTTGTCATAGAGGTGTTCATAGTATATTTTTATTATACTTTTCCTGTCCATGGGATCTGTAGTGAGGTCTTCTCTTTCATTTCTGATGTTAGTAATTTGTGTCCTCTTTCTTTCTTTTTTTTTTAATTTAGCCTAGGTAGGGGCTTATTGGTTTTATTAATCTTTTCATAGAACCACCTCTTGAGTTCAATGATTTCTTCTCCAGTGCTTGCTCTTTCTTATATAGATCTGAGTTTCTTATCTACATTATTTTCCTTCTCTCTGAAGAAATTCTATTAACATCTCCCCCTCTCCCCCCGCCACAGTGGATCTACTGGCAACAAATGCTCTTGATTTTTTTTTTGTCTGAATGAGAAAGTCTTAATATTTCCTTCATTTTTAAAGAATAACATTACAAGGTATATAATCCTAGGCTGATTTTTTCCCCTTCTCTCAACACTAAGTATTTTACTCTACTCTCTTCTTACTTGTATGACTTCTGAGATTCAGATAAAATTCCTCTATATTCTCTTTTCTAGGTAAGGAGTTTTTTTAACCACTGGAATTTTTTTTCATGTTTTTAAAAATTATCTTTGATTTGATTTTCTGTAGTTTCAAAATGATATGCCTCTTCTAGGTGAAGGGAGTCAAAGGAACAAACTTCCAGTTATAAAATAAATGAGTCATGGGGATGTAATGTACAGCATGGTAACTATACTTTTTTTTTGTTGTTGTTGCTTTTTAGAGCTGCACCCAAGGCATATAGAGGTGCCCAGGATAGGGGTCAAATCAGAGCTGTACCCCCTGGCCTATGCCACAGCCACAGCAATGCAGGATCTGATCCACATCTGTGACCTACATCCCAGCTCACAGCAATGCCGGATCCTTAACCCACCAAGTGATGCCAGGGATCAAACCCGAAACCTCATGGTTCCTAGTTGGATTTGTTTCTGCTGAGCCATGATGGGAACTCCCTATACTTAATAATACTCTATTGTATATTTGAAAGTTGCTGAGAGTGGATCTTGAGTTCTCATCGCAAGAAAAAGACCAATTCTTGTTCACCAAGACACCACCTTTTGTAACTGATGATAACTAGACTTATTGGTATGATCATTTCTCAATATAAACAAATATTGAATAATTATGTTGTATACCTGAAACTAATATAATGTTTTATGCCAATTATTTCTCATTAAAAAAGAACTGATTTTCCTACTTCACCACATTACCATCCTTATGTATAAAAATGAATATATATGTTATATATATATATATACACACACACATATGTGTGTGTGAGACAAATGAATATTTCCTGTTGATCCTGAAGCCTTACTTAAAAACAAATTCCACCTATATTGAGATATGATGGACAAGTAAAATTATGAAATTGTTTAAAAAATGGCATGGGGAGGTCATTTATCATACTTTCTCTTCTCTAAGCCTCCTGGATCTTTGGTGTGGTGTTTGATGTTAATTTGGGGAAATTCTCAGTGATTATTGTTTCAAATATTTTCTGTTCCTCTCTATCTTTTCCTAATATTCCTACTATGCATATTTTACACATTTTGTGGTTGTCCAACAATTCTTGGATGTTCTGTTTTTTAGTATTTTTTTTTCTTTTCAAATTTGCATTTATTAATTAAGATATATTTAAGCTTAGATTTTCTTTCCTCAGCCATAGGCAGTCTGCTAATAAGCCCATAATGGGCTTTTAAAATGCATTTAAAAATTTATGTTATAGTGTTTCTGGTTTCTAGCAGCATTTCTTTTTAGTTCTTTCTTAGAATTCCCATTTCAGTGCTTACATTGACCATAAGTTATTTCATGCTGTCTACTTAATCCATAAGAACCCTAAGTAAACCGTAATTACTTTATATTTCTAGTCTGATAATCCCAATATCCTTTTTATATCTGAGTTCTATTCTGATACTTGCTCTGTCCCTTCAAACTGTGTTTTTTGCCTTTTAATATGTCTTGAATTTTGTTTTGATACCCAGACCTGATGTATCTGCCAGTGGTTCCCATAGAACTTTTTTCTCATGGATTTCCACTCTTATAAGTTGTGATTTTCTGCATTTACCTATTGGTCTCTTCAATTTGAGGGGTGACATTTTGCCTTGTGACATAATTTTCTTATAAATTTAGGAAGAGCTGTTTCTTTTTCAATTTGTTTGCCATTTTACTTGTTTTTAGGACTGGGTGGCAAATTCCAAGCTTCTTATATGCTGGACCAGAAATCAGTCTTTCTTAGTGATTTTAATCAATCTAGTGTATAGAATAAGATATGTTTCATAGATGATGTTTAATAAATACAATCTTATTTAACAATGAATAAAGTCTGTTGTTTGGAGGTTTTGAAGCAATGAGCGTGGTATGCTTTTCCTCAACAACAAGAATCACCATTACATGAACCTCCCCACCTACTTTGTTTGGGTTCCATTATCTGAATCACCCTAGAAATTTCATAGTAATTTGAATAACATTTGATTGTGTTTTATATAAAGATACTTACATGAATTAATTTGCATTTATATGTTTTCTCCATATATATATATATATATATATATATATATATATGTAAATTTATCCAGGGCAGGATCATGTCTTCTATTGCTGTCACTTGTGAAATAACTAATCCATAAAATGCAATATGTTTGAAAATTTGATGAGCAGTAGTGATCTTTAGAGATAACTCTTTGCACATAATATGTAATTACTGGATACCTTGCCTCATATATTGTGTAAAATCATTGAAAATCATTGTATAAACATATTTGGAGGTGGTAACATTACAAGTATGAAAATATATAAATGAAGATAAAGTTATTTGGAGCTTATTAATAGGCTTATTCATGTATTGAATTTTGATGCTATTCCTCAATCTACTTTTGTGCACGTATTATCCACATTGATGGAAATTCATGATGAAGTTGCAAAAAATATGAAATTAACTTCTGATAATTTTTATAAATTGCCAATATGAGTTACCAGGTTTTACTAGCAAAGTGTAATGAAATTCAGGGACATCAATCTCAAAAACAAACTAATTGTTATCTATTCACTTAGATAAAAGACTCATACTGTCACTTAATTTTCCACACATTATATCCATGCTCTCTGTTAAAGTACTATTGTTCCAAATTGGAAAAAAAATTATGAATTCCATATGCAAATTTGTAACCTAGTATGGCTAGTGAGCTCATAATGAACTACATTATTTGAAGTAGCATTTTGTTATGGAACATGGTTTTTACTTGCTCTCTTATTTCTGTTCATTAAAACAATGAGCACATCATAATGAATAAAACATTTGTATGCCATTTATTACATCCACTACTAAGGTGCCAAAACTGACCATAAAGTGAACTCATGCTCTCCTGTGTCCAGGCCAAAATCCACTTAATAGGTGTCTAAGAATTGTTGAGCAAACAAAAGCTTAGGTTTCCCAGAGGCTGTCAACATCTGTATATCTTTTAGAATCCTAAATATTATTCATTTCAGAAAGGAAAAAACATGAACAGATGGAATTTGACCTTTTGTGGCATATGGATAAAATAAATCTAATTTACTTTGTGCTAAATATCATTCTGTAGTTGTAAAAATTGCATTTTTTAGGAATAAAAATAACTAGAACAGATTTATAAAGGTATAGGGAATTCTGTTACCATCTAAATTATTACATTATATAGTATTTGTAAAGAATAATGTCACATATACTAATATATAATTACTGTCTCACTGACCTGATGCCATCAGGGACTAAGGTATTACACATCTGTAATATACTAAATTGTGACTCTTACCACTTTAAGCACCAACATTTCAAAATGTTAACCATATTTATTGGAATTCTTTCTGGCATGTGTTACATGCTTTTCAGCTGAGAAAAAAAAAACTTTACATTCTACATTACTCAAAAACAAAAAATAATTTAAAATTTTGGATTAATAGTGAAACTTTCAATTAGTCCAAAATTATGCATAATATACAAAAATATAAATGATATATGTACTTTTTTTGTCTCTCTGGGGCCATACCCACAGCATATGGAAGTTCTCAGGCTAGGGGTCCAATTGGAGCTGTTTCAGCTGGCCTATGCCACAGCCACAGCAACTCCAGAACTGAGCCACGAGCCACGTCTGCAACTCACGCCACAGCTCACAGCAACTCTGGATCCTTAACCCACTGATTGAGGTCAGGGATCAAAGCTTCATCCCCATGGGTACTAGTCAGATTGATTTCTGCTGAGCTACGATGGGAACTCCTAAGTGATATATTTAAAAGTAAGTGAAGAATGTTAGTAAAGTTATAGTCTCTGACATATGGACTAGGTAGAAATAAAATAATCAGTATTCTTAGAATTCACTTAATAGATTTTATTATACAATATTAGCTAATTGTATGGAGTTCCCTGATGGTTTAGCAGGTTAAGGATCCAGTGTGGTCACTGCTGTGCCTCTGGTTAGTGCTGTGGCACAGTGTTGGTCCATGGCAAGGGAACTTGTGCATGCTGCAGACATGGCCAAAAAAATTAGCCGAGTATAAAGATGAAATTAGCATGGATGAAAGGAATATTCATCTATTCCTAAATTTATTTTAACAGTGATTATATCCACTGATTTTTCCAAGTTATGTAATGAGGATTGAGGTAAAAATAGATATATATAGAAATACTAGAAGAGGAAGAAGAAAGTAGCAATAGCAGATGTTCTCAAGCCTCTCAAGGGGACTGGAGCATTTGCCCCTGTATATAATCAGTAATTACTTCACAAAAGCTAATGCATAATTAGTAACATCATCATCATCGACACTTAAGAAAGGAAATGAGATAATGTTAAGTGCCAATTAAGTTGTAGAAGGGATCTAAAAATTCTTTTTGAATGAGGTAATAATTTGATCCAAAGGAAAGAATTTAGAGCAATGGAAAGGCAGGCAGACAGTGTTCATTACCTGAACAGTAGTATGGGTGATAATACTAAGAGTAAACACATATTTCTCTATTTTGGAGAATGTGTACAGCTTATTTCCCATAAGACTGTAAGGCTATACTTGTTTAGGAACTGAGTTGAGTAGAAGAACCATATTTACATAGCTATTAATTCAATATCCCAATTTGCATACCGTTTGAACTTTGTTGTCATACCTATGTCAATAAGTTCTGGACATTGGCCAATAAAGTAACAAATGCTCAGCCTTAAATTAGAGAAATAAATTTTTTGAAAATGAACCAAAATATGGTGACTTTAACATGACTATATATTGATTTTATTGGGAGAGTAAATGGCTTTGGTTATAATTATGATTGAATCCTTTTTGGTATTTTATGAGTAATATTTATAACATTATTTATAAAAAAATAACATTTCTGTCAAATTTTATTTTGTGATATAATTGCATATATTTATAAAGAATGGGTTTTAGGAAAATTATCCTTGGAGTCTAGGAAAATAGTCTTTTTTTTTTTCTCTATTAAATGTATTTTGGTTTCAGGAGTCACTTTTAAGATTAAAGTATCATTCTTAGAGCTAAAATATGCAGTGACTCATTTATGATTAAAAAGAGATTAAGGGAGTTCCCATTGTGGCTCTGTGGGTTACAAACCTGACTAATATGAGAATGCAGTTTCAATCCCTGGCCTTGCCCAGTGGGTCAGGGATCTGGCATTGCTGTGAGCTGTGGTGAAGGTCACAGACATGGCTTGGATCCTGCGTTGCTGTGGCTGTGTTGCAAGCTGGCAGCTGCAGCTCTGATTTGACCCCTAGCCTGGGAACTTCCATATGCCACAGGTGTGGCCCAAAAAGCAAAATAATAAAACACAAAATAAAAAAATAAGAGAAATTATGATTAATAGGAAATTATTAATAACATAGCATTTAAGAATTTGAATTTTGAGTGAGATAGACTTGGATTCAAATATCAGTTTTCCAATTTATTCCTGTTTGAATTTGGTTGAACTTAGTTTCCTATTGAATAAAATGAGGATGTGATCAAAACACACCCATTAGTATTTTTCGTTTTGTTTTCTCTGAAAATTAAGGTGCTAATATCTTTAGTGTTCTTAGCTTTGTGAATGACCCAGAGTAAGCTCAGTGAAGGATAATTCTTTGCATTCACTCTGCATCTTAATGCCACACTGTGTGTCTGCTGTATATGTTTACTGTTGGTATATTTGAAAACCTGGGTCATAGAAATGGGGTAGCAATGCCACATACACTACTAGGTAACTCAGTTGGTCACTAGCCTTCACAGACTAAATTCTAGCTCCCTAAAAAATTCCTTCCAATACTGGTAAGGCTGCTCTTAATTGCCTTTCAGAATTCTTACATTCACTATGTTACAAAATTAGTTAATTCATTTTGTGTGTATCTTCAATTTATTCAAGCTAAAAATAAAAACACAAGCAAAAATAATTCACCCATTTCTTCTACTCTCTACCCCCCACCTCTGGCAACTACCAATCTGTTCTCTGCATATACCAGTGTGGCTTGTTTGTTTATTATTCATTTATTTTTTATTTATTTATAGATTTCCCCATGTAAGGGAGCTTATACAGTGTTTGTCTTTCTCTGTCTGACTTATTTTACTTAGTATAACACCCTTTAGATCCATTCATGTTTGTACAAATAGCAAGATTTCATTTTTCATATGGCTGAATAATATTTCATTGTATGTATATACCACATGTTCTTTATTCATTTGATCTGCTGATGAAAATTTAATTGTATTCGCATCTTGGCTATTGTAAATAATGTTACAAGGAATAATAGAGTGCATATTTCTTTTCAAGTTAACAGTTTTATTTCCTTCAGGTCAACACACAAAGTGGAATTGCTGGATCACATGATAGTTCCATTTTTTAATTTTTGAGGCACCTCCACACTATTTTCCGTAGTAGTTGCACCAATTTACTTTTCCACTGACAGTGCACTGTATTCTCTTTTCACTGTATCTTCACTAGTTTATCTCTTGTCTTTTTTTTTATTTGTTTTATTGGGGTATAGTTGATTTACAATGTGTTAGTTTCAGGTGTACAGCAAAGTCAGTCAATTGTACATATATATCAATTCTTTTCCAATTTATTTTCCCATGTAGGTTATTATAGAATATTGAGTAGAGTTCCTTGTGCTATACAGTATAGGTCCTTTAGTTATCTTGTATGTAGTAATGTGTATATGTTAATCCCAAACTTGTAATTTACCCTCTGTCATGTTTCTCCTGGGTAACCATAAATTTGATTTTGAAATTTGTCTGTTTCTGTCTTATAAATAAGTTCATTTGTGTCATTTTTAAATTAGATTCCACTTGTAAGTGATCTCATATAATATTTGTCTTTCTCTGACTTACTTCACTTGGTATTACAATCTCAGGTCCATTCATGTCTCTTGTCTTTTTAATAATAGCCATTTTGACAGATGTGAGATATCTCATTGTGGATTGGATTTGTGTTTCCCTGATTAATGATGTAGAACATCTTTTTGATGCTGGACAGGCTCTATATAAAGTCCAGGTTCTTATTCTATTCATCCAAAAGAATTTGAGGAACACAATGGAAAAACCCAGAGGCTGAGATGTAGAAATAAAGAAATAGTTTATTTAGGGCATAAAGGAAAATACATACTTAGAGAAAAGTGTGGGCATCCTCTTGAGTAAGGAGCACTCAGTGGGGCTTCCCAACCATTTTTATTTTATTTTAGTTCTTTGATTGGGTGGGGGATTTCTTCAGTTAGAGGTGGAATAGTCATTGATGGGAAATTTGAGACAGGGCTTGGATTGCACATGGTTTTTGCCATTATTTGCCTGTTCATCTCCTGATGCTATCACATGTGCTCTAAATGCCATTTTCCCTTACTAGTCAAGTGCCACACAGGTAAGATAGTGGTCACCTGCAGCATGTGCATTTTCATTGTGCATGCTTGGCAGTGTTTATGGTCATGGTTCTCTATTCAATTGTCACAAAATTTATTTCCTTGCTTATGACAATAATCCTCCATGTTTCATGGTCTCATCATGTGAAAGACAAGGAGGTAGCTTTACTTTTTGCCTGATGTCTATATGTGAGGACACTGTCCTTGGGTCTGGCCCTGTCTTTCTTGCCTCATTTTCAGTACCTGTTGACAATCTGTATGTCTCCTTTGGAAAAAAGTCTATCCGGATCTTCTCTTTTTTTTTTTTTTTTTTTTGATCTTTTTGCCTTTTCTAGGGCCACTCCCGTGGCATATGGAGGTTCCCAGGCTAGGGGTCTAACCGGAGCCGTAGCCACCAGCCTACACCAGAGCCACAGCAACGTAGAATCCGAGCCATGTCTGCAAACTATACCATGGCTCATGGAAACGCCTGATCCTTAACCCACTGAGCGAGGCCATGGATTGAACCTTCAACCTCATGGTTCCTAGTTGGATTTGTTAACCACTGAGCCATGACAGGAACTCTGATCTTTTCTTTTTTTTTTTTCTTTTTTTTTTTTTGTCTTTTGTCTTTTTTTTTGTTGTTGTTGTTGTTGCTATTTCTTGGGCCGCTCCTGCGGCATATGGAGGTTCCCAGGCTAGGGGTCGAATCGGAGCTGTAGCCACTGACCTATGCCAGAGCCACAGCAACGCAGGATCTGAGCCATGTCTGCGACCTACACCACAGCTTACGGCAACGCCGGATCGTTAACCCACTGAGCAAGGGCAGGGACCGAACCCGCAACCTCATGGTTCCTAGTCGGATTCGTTAACCACTGCGCCACGATGGGAACTCCTGATCTTTTCATTTTTTAAATCATGTTGGTTGTTTGTTTTTTTGCTATTGAGTTGTATGTATTCATGTATTTTAGATATCAGTCTCTTATCAAACATATCTTTTGCAAATATTTTCTACCATTCATTAGGTTTCCCTTTCATTTTTTTTGTGGTTTCCTTTTCTGTGCATAAGCTTTTTAGTTTGGTGTAGTCTCACATTTTTATTTTTGCTTTTGGAGTCAGAACCAAAATATTATTACCAAGACCTTTATCAAGGAGCTTACTAACTATATTTCCTTCTAGGAATTTTATAGCTAAGGTATTATAGGTATATCCATTTTGAGGTAATCTTTGTGTATAAGATAGTGTGGTCCAATTTCATTCTTTTGTAGGTGGCTGCCCAGTTTCTCCAACATTTATTGAAGAGATTGTCCTTTCTGCATTGTATTTTCTTGGCTCCTTTGCCATAAATTAATTGACCATAGTTGTGTGGGTTTCTTTCTGGGATATCTATTCTGTTCCATTGATCAATATGTCCATTTTAATGCCAATATCACACTATTTTGATTGCTATAGTTTTGTAATATAGTTTAAAATCTATGCCTCCAGTTTGTCCTTCTCTCTCAAGATTGCTTTTGAGGTCTTTATGATTCCCTATAAATCTTAGAGTTGTTTTTTCTATTTCTGTGAAAAATGCCATTGAAAATATTGGTTATTTCATTTGGATTCTTTTGCATTTTTCTATAAGGTGTTTGAAAGCAGGGACTTTACTGGTTACTTAGGTCACCTCCTTTTTCCTTACCTTTTTCAGTGAGATTTTGTCAGATATTTGCCCTATAGTTTGATAATTTATCACAACTGCATCAAATTTTTATGGCTTTTGGTTACATATTGTCAAATGGCTCTCAAGAAATACTGCATATTTCCATCAATAGAATGTAAAAGTGAGCAATATTTAAAGTCTTAATAGTTTTATAAGCTTTTCTCCTGTGGAGAAAAATGCTGAACTGAGGTGTAATAGGTATTTCATATGTACTAGGTATGAGACACTAAGTACATTGAAAATGCTCTGGGCATCCATTTCTTACCTTCACAATAAATTAGTTAAGTTACTCTAATGAACATATCCACTTAACAGAAATTCAACAATCTGTCTAAAGAGTGTAATATCTCCTTTGAATATATATACTCATATATATATATATATATATATATATACACACACACAAATATATATTTAAATATTTATTTGGAAAGCAAAAGTTAAATTCTAAAACAAGTCAAAATATAAGCCTTATATTAACAAAAAACTGTTTGTTAGAGATGGAAAAGAAAAAAAGTAGTATGTTATTTATCATTCAAGGATGTAACACGATCTATAAGAGTCTGAGTTCTAGTTAGGTTACAGTCATTACAGGAATGCTAAGAAAGGGATTTTAAGAGAGAGGAAAATAAAGATAATTATTCCAACCCTAAGTAGCTCATGTCCTAAGAAACCAGAAGTAGTTAGATATCTTTGCATTTAGTCCAGGAAAGTAGGGGTCATTTTCCAATGAAGATGTCAACATTTCCTAAATGAATGAGGATACCTTGCTTCAACAGGAAATAGAACCCAACACAAAAAAAATCTCTATAGGTTTCTTAGCCATGTGGGTCTGGTCGTGGGGACTTAAAACTTGCCAGCACTTGTTCTGGTACTCTTTTTGTTTTAGCCCTTTGGGTATATTTGGTTATTTTCCTCTTACCTGGATGTCCAGTCTTTTACCAGTATGACCATGCCACTTAGTTATCCCTGTTAACTGTCCTACACACAGTTGTCCAGCTCTGAGTGACTAATCTTGCTTAGTCTTAGTCCCAGCAAGCCTGGTCTACATACTAATGCCATGTCTTTACTCAGGGTATATTTTCTTGGATCCTGGGTATATTGCATATTTTGACAGGATAATATAACATTTAGAAAAAACTAGGACAAGAAGTGGCTAATAATTTGGGGAAAACCTAGATGAAACAAATTGCATTTCATCACAAATAATCCTAGTAAATTGAAAAAAATAATTACCAGTTCGGTGAAAAAAATGTGATGTAGTTTGGATTCCAATCAGGCAGTTAAATTTTTTTCAGTTAATAAATAAAACTGTAAAATTAAAACAAAAAAAGCCATGAACTTGAAAAGGACTGGGAAATGCTAATAGATAGTGACATCCAAATCTGTAATCAGGAGGAGGGTGAAAATCAAAGGACCACTCAATCATTATTAAAGAAATATTTTGTGAGTTCATTATAGACTAATCTTATTTTCATTTCTGATTGGTAGTTTAAGGGAAGTTATACATAATAAATATGAATGTGAGCAATGCATTTAACATGATAATTCAAGAGCATTTGAAAGATTGTCCTCTTTCCCTAAGTGTATACACAGCCTTGGAAAGAACACACATAGAGCAGGAAGAGGAGAGGAAATTTCTCTGGTGTCTGTTAGACCAACAGAACTGATTCTGGTAACAGATAAGGTGGTTACAGCTACACAGCCCTCACAGCCCTGTCATGATATCTTCATGGATAAGATGCAGAAACACTGTGAATGCTGGTAAAGGACTCTGAATTGAAGGACAAGTGATCACTGATTAATGGATCATTGTCTCCTGTGATAAAGTCTTGAACAATATGTTTTGGAATTCTGTTTCTTTAAAAATTGCTCATTCGACAGTTTTAACAACAGCTTTTCTGAACACACAGAAGTCATGGTCATCTTATTTGTGGGTGACACAAATCTAGATTGTTAATCTAGTTAATGCATCACATGCAAGATTTGGATTCTAAAGATCCTCCCAAGTTTAAAGATTGGTCTGAATCACAGAAGAAGAAATTGAATGGATATTGCAAACCTCCACACTTAGTCCCAGAAATTAAAAGAACAAACAAACCTCACTTATAGTGAAATTAAAATCAATGAATGCCATTTTATGTAAAATGTATTTTGAGGACCTTGATAACTTTAAGATCAACCCCAATTAGTATGACCTGTGACAACCACAAATGAAGTTAGGATGCATTGATGGAGACATAGTCTAGAACAAGACTAGACTATACTGTGACCACTAATGAATTTGGGATGCAGTCCTGAAAATATAATGTATAGTGCATAAAATAAACTTATTCTCTTCTACTCTATGTCCAGTTTATGTGAATCACATTTTAAGGGAATGGCAGATATAAAAAAGATTACTTAGGATGACAAAAGAAAGGTAGTATATAGAGCACTCTCATACAATAGGTATTGAAGCACGTGTTAATTGCTATGTATGGGAGAACCTGCAAGTATCAAGGCTTCAGGGATTGGTGAATAGGATACAGTCAATGACTCACTGGGGCCTAAGAATAAGAAGATGCTAGAATGAAATACTATGTATTTGAAATCCATGCCCATTAAATGACAACTTTGCTCAAAAAATGTCTTTTAGTCACAGATGTTATCAGTTGAGATTAGGCTGCCCAGAGGGAACAACATAATTAAAGTGACAATAGGTGAGTCGCTGCAGGGAAGCCAGGAATTATCAATAACATACCTTAAATGTCAGAGATGATTTTTCTGACAATTTCTAACTGTGGTAGATTACATATTGTTCCCAATTATCAGAAAAATCATCTCTGACATTTAAGGTACATCTCTCACGGGTAGGCGCTACAGTCGCACAGCAACCAGTACAAATATATAATTCTCTTCCGGGGAGAGACACAAGATTTGCAGTGCCTCCCTGTGAGAAGTGTTCTTGAGGCTTGGCCATGGAACTGACTTTAGCCAATAATATGCAAAGGAAGTGACATTTAAGACCCTGGAAAGAAGTAGTAAAGGCTTTTAGGAAGCTCATGTTTTCATCTGCCCCAAGATCAAGATAAGATCTGCCCATCAGCCTGGATTCCAGCAGGCAGCCCATAGGGAACATGGCCGAAGACCTGCTACAGATGCCCAACTGAAGTATAACATGAGCAACAAATAAGCCTTTGTTGTGTTAGGCCACTAACACTTGGAGATTGCTTGTTACTAAAAATTTCCCTGGAAAAACCTGACTGACTGAAACACCACAGGCCCCACAGGGCCACCTATCTGTGACAGGTGCTGAGGTAAGGCTCTGGGGCACTTCAAGAGTTCATGGTGCTCTTTGGCTGGTTAAACTTAAAAAAGAAGCTTTCAGGAGTTCCTGTCATGGTTCAGTGGTTAACAATCCGAATAGGAACCATGAGGTTGTGTGTTCCATCCCTGGCCTTGCTCAGTGGGTTAAGGATCTGGTGTTGCTGTGAGCTGTGGTGTAGGTCGCAGACGTGGCTCGGATCTGGCATTGCTGTGGCTCTGGCATAGGTCAGTGGCTACAGCTCCGATTCAACCCCTAGCCTGGGAACCTCCATGTGCTATGGGAGCGGCCCTAGAAAAGGCAAAAAGACCAGAAAAAGAAAAAAGAAGCTTTCAACTTTTTTCAGGTGAAGCTTGTCAAGTGAAAGGCCTGGAGAAAGGATGGGGTTTACACCAGTCAACCAGAGTTTAAAAGCATTTGGTTGTCTCCAGAAAGTAGAGTTAGAATAGAGACAGTAGAACTGCTCTCCTTTTAATAAGTAACTATCTGTATAATATTTAGAAATGTTTCAAAGTAGCATGGGTTGCTTCTGAGGTATGATGCTTTCTATTATTGAAGTCATGTAGAGGTGGAATAATCACTTTTCTGGGATTTGGGGGAAAAGAATCAGGAAAGCATCAGGCTGATTAACTCAATAAAATTTTACACGCTAATACAATAACTAACAATTCTTCACATGCCTCTGTAAGAGCCTAAAAGATTTGCCTAAGGAAATTGAAAAGATAGTAAAATTCATCTTTGATACAGTTCCCCTCACAGGGTACTTTTCCTGTTTTCAGTTACTAGCAAGACTAAACACCAGGGCTTTTTCATTGCTTCTTTCTTGACCTTAGGTAAGATATTTGGTCACAATATCAAGCTAGTGAATGAGGACCTTGGAGTAGAATATCCAAAAATTGACCCAAGCTTGAATCTAATTTATATATATGTTATTCCCCAGAGCAGAACATTTTAATGCCTCTGAGCTCTGCTTATTGATTAATTAGTATTGTAATAGTATTATAATACTTTCTCCTTCCCACTTCATAGTGATGTTGTAATGATGAAACAAAATAATGTAGGTAAAAGCAGTTGTACATATTTAAGGATATGTAGACAGTTACTCTTCTTGTTTCATTATCATTATCACCATCATTCCTCTGTATGTAATTATACTTTAAAAGAGATTTTACCCTGATAATAATGTTAAATAGAATTAAATTAATTCTCAAAGTGGAAATAAAAGTGGATTTTGTTTTTTCAGTTTTCAGAAAGGTAATCCTTGTCAGAATCTGTCAAACTATGATACTTAGGTAACAGCATTTTCTTCTAATCTGCAATATTTTATTGAGGAAAAAAAGGGAATTATTTAGTAATTAAATTTGGACAATGAAGACCTGTTTAAAATATATCTTATCATTATTACAGAATGTGTGATGATATAAAAGACAAGGCTTGTTTGCTAATCATTCATATATACCCAGGGTCATCATTCTTATTAATGATATGTGAATAAAAATTGAACAACCACAGTGAATTGACTGGTAATGCAAAATACAATAACAATATAACAGGCAGAAAAAAATTAAATTGCAAAAAATGTTGGGAAAAATGGAAGAGGCTTTTGTATAAATACAATTTGTTATTAATCAAGGGATATTAAAAGTAATTCAAAGACATGCCTATGGAGGAAGTCGATGCTAGAAGTAAGGTAGTATTTGAACAGTCCACTCCATTTTGTTTTACTATCCAACTTTCCAGAATTTTTATCTCATAATTTTCAGGTGCTGTGCCCCTAACTCTTCTGTCCGGGTACATGTTTATACACCACATTCAGCTTTTTCTCAGCTTTCATCCTCCCATCCCATGCACTCCTAAGCTATTAAGTTGCCTTGTCCTCCCTCATCAAATACCACACTCCCTCAATGTTGTTTATCTCAGGAGACTGTTCAAATGATCTGATTATATGTAACTGATAACTGAGGTTATGGCATTGTGAAATAGGCCATTTATGGACAAGTTGATGGTAAAACTTCAGACAGTATGATGAAGTAAAATGAATTGTTAAGAATAGTGAGTAGAGAGTTATTTGAGACCAAGTTTGTCTTTTAGTCAAATAAAAAAAAAATTGACCTAATTTGGAAAATTATCCAGATACTTGATATAGCAAAGCTACAAAAACCAGAAAAAAGTATGAACAATCAGATCAGCTCTTAAGAAAGAATAGATTAAGGATTAAGCACTGTAGTTAGAGAAGGCTCTGTCGGTTTCCTCTTTTTCTTTTCAGCACTTAATACATGGGAGATAAATTTTTGCTGCTATTGCTCTGTAATTTATGTAATTCTTTCTGACAGTTGCTAAGTGCCATCTATTTTCATGTACAAAGTTAGCAGTATTTGATGCATTTTTTATTTGGAATGGAATATATACTTTTCCTGGGCGATACATCCTTTGAAGAAAAGAGAGTTTGATAAGCACACTTCAAGAAAGATTTTTTTTAATGCATGCTGTATTCTCTTTATAATGTGTTTGAGATACTGAAAATTTACGCATGTTGTGATAGGAGGAAAATAGGTTTAAAAATAGTTAATGGTTTTATTTATGTTTTCTCTATTTACTCAATGTTGTCAAAATGGATGTGTTGTAGTATAATAAATGTAACCAATTTCTTGAAACTAATAACTAATCCTGAGTGAATCTGAACCTATGCTATAGACCATTAAGTTTCAAACTATGGTTATAATTTTCTTTAACCAACACAGATACAGAACATATTTTTTCATTATCATAAACCTGAAGAGGAGACTGAAAGTAGAAATATAGAGGTTTACATAGTTCTCACAAAGGCTCTTGTTAAAAGGCCAGATATAGTTAGACAGAAAAATATAAATCTGCTTTATGGTTCTGAAATTCTCCTTGACTATTAAATATGTGGGACTGTCAAGCATGAGACACTTATGAAAATAAGTCAGGAAGAAACCAGGACTCAACAATTGTACAAATGACTGGAAATAAATGGTCTTTAAAGACTTAATAAACGCACATGTTGCTGCCACTAACTAGATTATGTGGAACAGAACAGAAGGTACCCCTACTCAAGTAAAATATTTTGATATACTACAAAAGCAAAAAAAAGAACATCTCTGGTGTTAGTGATACCTTAAGCTTTACTATTTAAAAAATATTTGGATTGTAGCTACATTTAAAAGAGAAAACCAATATAAGTCAAGTGCCCTTTCTTTTCTGGCACACAGCTTATAGAAATATGTTTATTTTGCAGCCTTGTATTTGCATACATTCCACTCTCCTTGTTTCTTTGATAAAAGTTTTATGGGCAATAAATTATAAATCATGCTTATGTATAATTTATTCCTTTAAATACATATTTTATTTTTTGGCTTTTTAAATGAAAACCATCTTTAGCTTTGTATTTTTAAGAGATTCAAATTCAATACTTTAAGAAATTCATGAATAAGGCATGTTTCTACCTTAATTTGCATTTTTATAGTGTCTGCTGTAGAACAGTATAGATTTTGCTTTCTGAGTGTACTCTTTCAACCAGACAGGATTCCCTTAAGAATAAGCCTTGAGAAAATTCACTTGCCCTTCATAAAACATACATTTCATTATCTCCCTATAAATTGGACACTTCCCTAACATGGTTGTGCATTTGTGTCTACTCCCCGAATATTGTAATATCCTCTAGTTCATATACACACACTAATACAAACAGAAAATGACCATTTTATTGTGTTGAATTGAATGGCAAGTAACCTGACATGAATCCAAAATGCACTCCACCTTCAAGAAAGTAATCTTGAAATTATATAATCTTTAACTAAGAGAATCACGTGGGGGAAATTGGTTTTCTTGAGCTATAATCACATTTTAGACTTGGTTTAATACGTTAATATTGGTTAAAATAGCCATGAGTTTAGAATCTACCTAGAATACTGAACCAAAGAACTCTTGTTGATAAATTGGAAGGGAACAGCATTCTCATATTTTTTGAAAATGAATCTAAGGACTGTCCTGATACTAACAGCATAGATAACAATCTCTCTTCTCTCCCTCTTCTCAATAGAGGCTGATTTCTTAGCAATCACTGATATTCATGGAGCTTTTGTTTTGTAATTAGAGGAGGAGTTGCATTTTCCTAGGGGGTTAGGATCTTGAGTAAGAAGGAAAATTTAGGTATGGGGTGGCGGGGGTGGGGGGGGGTGTAGAGAAAGGGGGGGGCAACAAATCCTATTGTACAGAAACTAAGCTTTGTCACTCATTAGAATGCTGTGTAGTCACAGTCATCTTTTAAAAATCTAGTCATTTTTTTCTTTCTTTACAGAGGCAATCACATAAAAGCAAATTCATATGGGCGGGTCCTGATTAATATGATTGGTAATCTTACAAAAAGAGGAAATTTGGGCCCAAAGACAGACACACCCACACCGAGGGAAGAACATGTGAGGACACACAGGGAGTTTGCCTGTGAAGACAGTGCACTGGAGTGATGCAACTACAAGCCAAGCGGCTATCAGCAGCTAGGAGAGAAGCATGGAAAGGGTGCCTTCTCAGGCAACTTTAGAGGAAGCATGACCTTGCTGGCACCCTGATCTCAGGTTTTGTTGTCTAAACTTGGCCTCTGTCCACTGGTGCCAAATAGAAACAAATAGAAACTCTGGAGACAGAGTTTTGGGAAAAGAAGAAAAATACAGCTTTATTGTTTTGCCCGTCAAAAGAGGCCACAGCAGGATCATGCTTTAAAGACTGTGCACTCCTTTGGGAGAGAATAGGAGGTGGTTTTCTAGTTTAGGGAGTAGAAAATAGGGCCACAGATAAGAATCAAGGTAGATGTAAGCTCGTATTCTCCAATGCTGGTATTTACTGATTCTTGTCGTCCTAGAATAAAGAATGCTTCATCAAGTAGTTAATATCCTCCCTTTTTTGGAGGTTTTCATTTTGCAGAAGAGCTCAAAGATAGTGTTATGTATATTCATTGAAGAAAAACCAGGATCCTGCCCCAATGCTGCACTCTTTAGTTGACTTCTCCTCCCTTGTCACTGCACCCCCTCCCTCCCCTCATTAGCAGATCTTTGAACCTGCACTTTGGAACTCAGGGAAGGACATAGAGGCTGAATGAAGCCTTACTTCCTACAAACATGAAAGGAGGGGCATGGAAAGACTTTTGTGCCACAGTGTCTTGCTTGATTTCACTTCCTGCTTCTAGTGGCTCCTGGCATTCCTTGATTTGTGCAGCATAGCTCTAATCTCTGCTTCCATTTTCACATGGCTTTTTTTTCATATGTCATTTTGTCTCAAATCTCCCTCATTTGAAAAGTCTGTCATTGGATTTAAGGTCTATACTAAATCTAGAATGATCTCATCTTGAGTTCTTTAAATTAGTCACATCTGCAAAAACTTATTTTTCCAAATAAGAGCACCTTCATAGGATGCAGGGGTAAGACTTAAGCATATCTTTTTGTTGACCACTATTCAACCTGCTGCAAAGTGAGGCTGATTACAGTAATTCCATGAAATTTGTGATAATGTGGGCATAAACTCAGCTGCTTTGAGGTCTAGGTGAATATCATTGCAAGGAGTCAAGAGCAGGGAGAGTAACTTTCTCTACTGCTGCATGGAGTCCAGTCATCATCCAGCACCCAGGTGACTGGTAGCCTTGCTGATGTGAGGAAATATTGTGTTTGGTGTGGTCATTGGCATCCTTTCAGTGGCAGAAGCTAGTTCACAGACAGAGTACATGGCAAACAAAATTTGAGCAGAAAAAGAAGTTGGATGGTGGACACCAAATGAGATTGAAACTGAGAGGGGTTTCTGGGCACTTCCTGAAATAACAGGGGCAGAGCTTCAGGGAGAAAAATGATGAGATAAGATCCCTTGGAATGGGAAATAATTGTCAAGGTGAACCCATTTTTTTTGCCACAAGCCAGGTAAGGCCTGATGACATTTGGCTTCCAACTATAAATCAAATAAAAAATGAGGTGTTTTATGATTATATAAACTACAAGAAATTTTCAGTTAATCATATTAATGTGAGAGGGATTAGATAAATAACTGAAGTTCACAGAATGGTCCATTTCATTTTAGCTTTAAATTCACCATAGTTTTCTCAGAAACATTACTATAAAACAGAATTAGTGAGTGATTTGAGTCTTTCTCTCATTGACTAAAATCTCCTTTTAGTGAACCTAATTGGAAATAACAATATTAAAGAAAAGGCATTATCAGTCTTATATTTTGGCAGAATATCTTTATTGACTTGACTAACTGCCCACAATGATGTGATTAGTTACCCTGGGTTACAATTGAAAATATCACCAAAAAGCATCACATTTTGTGTGATCAGCCATTTCCACTTGCCATAAAGGATTTTTTTTTCTGATAGTTTCCAATATGATAATACACTGGGGCAATGATCTTGTGGACAAAAGACTTGTGAATGTGGTATGTTGGGGGTAAAACCCTGCAAAGAACAAAGAACATAAAATCATAATCCCTGATTTAAGTTCTAAGTAGTCATATAATCTTGAGCAAATCAGTTAATCTTTCTGTTAATTACCCAAAGGGATCTCCTATTTCCACTGCTCTATGATTCTAAAGAGAAAATATATATGCAGATCTGACTCTTGCCTCCATCCCTTTAAGGGGTTCTGTGAATGAGGTGTTCTACGTACCTTAGGATCAGCTGAGAAAGTTTGGCAAGGATCCTAGAATATATAAAAGATAATTTCACAAGGAGTCAGTCTCAGAGGGAACCAAAGTCAAATTAGGCCACTTAGCCTAAGGCTAACCATAGGATTGTCAGACAAAAGGAGAGAATAATTGGAGTACAAGTTCTTAGATCTCATATGTAGAAAAAGATAAGTCTTCAGGCTATTTCTTTTACATAAAGTTTACCAGTTAGATATTGGAAACTAGTTTGTGAAGAGTCTACCATCTTCCTGTCATTATATCTTAAAAGTGACACCCGCATATGGATTATATATCAGGTGAAGAATTAGCACTTGGTTGTCCTTCTCTCCTCAACTCTGGTCTCTCCTTACCTTTTCCCCTCCCTTCCACTCCCCTCTCCTGTTCTCTCCTTTCCTTCCTTTCTTTCTTAAGATTTATTGCATCCGAAACAAGAACTTTTCTCAGTATCAAAGGTAGGTTTAGTTGGGGCTCCTCTCTAAAATCGGAGGTGAGAATTTCTTATTATGCATTTATGGTAAGTACAGATTTCACCAATAACTCAGAATCCATCCTAGGATGAAAAAAGAAATGAAAGTAAAATATTATTAACAATATAAGAGAAATATTTAAAAACAGAAAATTTTACCACTCCTTTTTTATTACCAGACTAAGTTATAAAGATAAGAAAGCTCTTGTCAATATCTCTGCCATAAAATTATTTTGTATGTTATATTTTCTCATTTTTTTGACTAAACCAGCAAGTGAAAATCAGATCAATTTTGATGTCATCTCATAATTATCAAATTATAAAATATGAAAACGTTCTTGGAATAGCAATTAAAATTAAAACCAGAAGTTTTGAAGATAATTAACAGAGAAAATTGGAACACATCTACTTTAGAAATATACATGGTGTGGTTCTTGTTGCTTATGTTAAGGCACTAATTTGATATATGTAATTCAGATGTTTAGCATCAATAAATTGTATTTTTTCGTGTCTCTCTCTCTTTTTTTTTAGGGCTGTACTTGCATCATATGCAAGTTCCCAGACTAGGAGTCTAATTGTCTAATTGGAGCTGTAGCTGCCAGCCTAGCCACAGCAACATGGGATCTGAGCTGTGTCTGAAACCTATGTAGCAGCTCACAGCAATGCTGGGTCCTTAACCTACTGAGCAAGGCCAGGGATCAAACCCACATCCTTGTGGATTCTAATCAGTTTCATTACCACTGAGCCATCATGGAAACTCCAGAAATAAATTCTAAATGAGCAATAATGAACATTTTTATCATTTTCTGGTTTTCAATTGCACCAATGGTAAAGATTCTTCCATATTTTTGAATTATGGTTTTATTGAACTCTAATGTACTATATAGCATTAGGAGATAAGACCATCATGGAATTATTAAATGGGGTGTAAAATCAAATCAACTCTATTATTTTCTTCCAGTTTTATTGAGATAAATTTGAAATGCAGGATTGTATAAATTGTGTAGCATAATGATTTGACAATACATATATCATGTAATGATGTCTTCTTTGGAAAACTATTTGGATCCTCTGCCAAGTTTTTAATCTTTTTTTCCTGTTGAGTTGCATGAATTCTTTGTGCATTTTGGATATTAACCCCTTATCAGATGTATTATTTATCTTCTCCCATTCAGTAGGGGCCCTTTTAGTTTCATTGATATTTTATTTTGCTGTGCAAAAGTTTTTTAGTTTGATGTGGTTCCATTTGTTTAACTGTGCTTTTTGTTTCCCTTGCCTGAAAGAACATATCTAAAAAATTATTGCAGAGATTCATATCAAAGAATGTACTAACTAGTTTCTTTTAGAGATTTTATGAATTGGGATCTTAATAAGTGTTTAATACTTTTAAAATTTGTTTTTGTGCATGGTGGGTAAAAGTAATATGTTTGCTTCTTTTGAATGTAGCTGTTGTTTTCCCAGTATCATTTATTGAATAGGAAATATTTTCCTCAAAGTAATTCTTGCCCCCTTTGTTATAGATTATTTGCCAATATAACTGCAGGTTCATTTCTTGGCTGTCTATTCTGTTCTATTGAACTGTGTATCTGTTTTTGTGCCATTAGCATGCTGTTTTAGTCACTATAGTTTTATAACATAGTTTAAAACCAGAGGGCATGATGCCTCAGTTTTGTTCTTCTTAAGATTGTTTTGGCTATTCAGGGTGTTTTGCGGTTCCATGAAAATTTTAGAAAATTTGTTCTAGTTCTATGAAAAATGCCATTATTATTTTGATTGTGATTGCAATGAATCTGAAGACTGCCTTGGGTAATATGGTAATTTTAACAATATTAATTCTTTCAACCATAAACCCGGTATACTTTTCCATCTCTGTATGTTATCTTCAATTTCTTTCATCAGCTTCTTATAATTTTTTGACTACAGATTTTTGCCTCCTTAGATTTATTTCTAGGTGTGTTATTATTATTATTGGTGGTAGTAGTAGTAGTAGTAGTAGTAGCAGCAGCAGCAGTAGCAGTAGCAGTAGCAGTAGTAGTAGTAGTATTTTGTCTTTTTTAGGCCCACACCTGAAGGATATGGAAGTTCCCAGGCTAGGGGTTGAATTGGAGCTGTAGTTACTGTCCTATGCCACAGCCACTGCAATGTGGGATCCAAGCCACATATGCCACCTACACCACAGCTCACAGAAATGCTGGATCCTTAACCCATTAAGCAAGGCCAGGGATCAAACCCACATCCTCATAACTTAGGTATGTTATTACTGAGCCATGATGTGAACTCCCTATGTGTGTTATGTTTTTTAATGTGATTGTAAGTGGAATTGTTTTTTTAATTTCTCTTTCTGAAAGTTGTCAGTATGTAGAAGAGTGACAGATAGTTGTCAGTACATAGGTTAGTTTTGTATCCTGCAACTTTTCCAGATTTACTGATGAACGCTAGCAGTTTTTTAGTGGAGTTTTTAGGATTTTTATACATAATATCAGTGACAGTTTTACTTATTTTCCAGTTTAGTTTCCTTATTTTTCTTGATTTCTTGATTGCTATGGGTAAGACTTCCAATACTATGTTGAATAAAAGTGGTGAGAGTGGGCATTTAGTCTTTTTTTTTTTTGGTCTTTTGTCATTTTTTAGGGCCTTACCCATGGCATATGGAGGTTCCCAGGCTAGGGGTCCAATCAGAGCTGCAGCTGCCAGCATATACCACAGCCACAGCAACACAGGATCTGAGCCATGTCTGGAACCTACACCATAGCTCACAGCAATGCCAGATCCTTAACCCACTGAGCAAAGTCAGGAATTGAACCCATGTCCTCATGGACACTTGTTGGGTTCATTAACCACTGAGTCATGACGGGAACTCCAGAATCTAGTCTTATTCCAGACCTTAGAGGAAATGCTTTCAGCTTTTCATCATTGAATATAATATTAGTTGATGTGTAATATATGGCCTTTAATATTTTGAATTATGCTCCCTCTATTCTCACTGTGTTGAAAGTTTTTATAATAAATGGATGTTGGATTTTGTCAAAAGCTTTTTCTGCATATTTTGAAATGATTTTATGATTTTCATTCTTCAATTCATTAACATGGTATTATCACACTGAATACTTTATGGATATTGAACAATTCTCATATCCCTATGGTAAATCCCATTCAGTTTTGGTATGATACTTTTAATGTGTCATTGAATTCTGTTTGCTAATATTTTATTGAGGAGTTTTTCTTTATGTTCATTGGTGATATACGGTCTGTAATTTTCTTTTTTTAATGATACATTTGTGTGATTTTGATAGTAGGTGATTCTGGCCTTGAGGAATATATATATGTAATATAAATATTTGGAACTTTTCAATAAGTTATTTTAGGAATAAATAGCCTTATGATGTATATACAGCAGTTTAACCTCTAAGATTTTATTAGATAATTAGGAATACTTAATATGTAGATAAATGCCACAATTATTTAATAATAATATCTCACATATCATAAGATGAACATATTGCCAGACATTGACTAAATGCTTTTCTTGAATCATTTCCTTTAACCTTTATAATCCTACCCTGGTCTTTTCTGGCTTCTGGATTCAGTATATAAGGAGCTGGGAAGTTGTCACTTTATCCTAACAACAAGTAAAAGGCTGAACAAACAGAAAATTAATGTCTTTTTACATCCATCACAGAAGTGAGTTCACAGGCCCCCAAAACTGGAGTGACAGGCAGATACAGAGGATTATAACTTAAATCAGAGAATAAACCTCCGTAACAACCAGTGCCAGGGTGGGAAAATCTGAACTGTGATTGACCAGTTTCTTGAGACTCAGTGTTAACAAATCTGAGATTTAAAAATGACATGGGTACCTACTCATACTTTTTGTGAGTTTTATCTCTTAGAGCCCTACCAATTTCTCACAATGAAGATTGCAGAAAAATCTCCTCCTTTCTGGAGGAGGAGAGGAAAAATATATAAATTTTTTTAAATACATGCAAAGCAATGTGTTTTGCATAAGACCTGCACTCAAGAGAACTGCATTACTACAATTGAACCTCCTGGGATTTTTTTTCTGAGCTTAAGTAACCTGGGAGAGGGGAAATAACCAACTCCAGCCTTCTCTAGCCATTCTGTCCTACCTAAGTAGGGCAAAACTGAGAAGCATATGGGAAGGTGGAAGACTAAGGAGGGGCACAGGCTCACTAAAAGACTGAGACCTGATCCTAGGGCTGTAGGATGCTTCCTTTCCCCTCCACATTTCACTGCTATATCATAATGGTCTATGTATCATGGTACCTTTTACCAAATACATCATAATCGACTTTCAACAAAATTTGCGAAGTATACCTAAAGGTAAAAAACGCAGTCTGAAGAGAAGAGCAAGCATCAGAACCAGACTCATATATAGTACACACGTTGGAAACATCAGACTTGGAATTTAAAATAGCTATGATCAATAAACTAAGGGTTCCAATGGAAGGGATAGATAGCATTTAAGAATAGATGGTTTATGTAAGCAGAGAGATGGAGATTCTAAGAATCAAAAAGAAATGCTAGAAATCAAAAACACTGTAACAGAAATGAAATATACTTTTGGTGGGCTCTTTAGCAGACTGGACATGGCTGAAAAAAAGAATCAATGAGCTTGAGGTGAAGCTAAGACTCAGAGAAGTGAAGATCACACAGCTCTAAAGTAGGAAAATACCAGATGCTTACCCAGATTTATTTGATTCCAAAGTAATTGCTCAACCACTCTACTTTCTTTGATCTTTCTCTCTCTCTCTCTCTCTCTTTTCTTTTGTCTTTTTGTCTTTTTAGGGCTTTACCCACAGCATATGGAGGTTCTCAGGCTGGGGGTCGAGTTGGAGCTGCAGCTGCTGGCCTACGCCAGAGCCACAGAAATGCCAGATCCAAGCCACATCTGCAACCTCCACCACAGCTCACCACCAACACCAGATCCTTAACCCACTGAGTGAAGCCAGGGATTGAACCCGCAAGCTCATGGTTCCTAGTCAGATTTGTTTCCGCTCTGCCACGATGGAAACTCCTGATCTTTCTCTATTTTTAATATAACATGGAATTAGCAATTAATGATTAGATGCATATTAGAAGTATATCAACATGTATATTTACTATATATTTTCAAAAAAAAAGGAAAACTTTTACATTCAATTTGAGCCAGACTTGTCAAATATGAATTTTCTGTGTGTGTGTGCTGAAGAAAAAAAAAGGATTATATCTATATACCTAATGGTGTTTATTTCTAAATAGTGGAATTGTGGAATTATAGTTGCTTTTTTCTTATTTTATTAGGGCTTTTCTGACTTTATGAATATTTCAACAATGTATATACATGATTCGTGGTACTAGTAATTAAAAACTATGTTAAAATAACAATAATAACAACAAAGAGGAATGGAATATTAAAAATTAGAACATAAATAATATATGAGCAAGTGAGCCCAGAAGAAAATGTTGAGAGATATGTATTAAAATTTTTATCATTCTATTGATATTTTCCTCTTTAGGTTAGTTACATTTTTTTTTTAGAATTTCAGATTTTGATATCAATAAATCATAAGAAAATTTATCCTTATTCTCTACATTTTATCCCTTATTCACCACCACCATCATATAATAATAATGATGATGACTAATAATACTTGAACAGAGTTCTGTTTATGTAGGAAAAGATGCTCTAACATGCTCAACCACTACAGTATCTCCTTTTCTTCAGAGTTTCTATGGTTCACATGTTTAAAAAGCTTATGTCATCCAGGTAGAAAATATAATAGATATGGAGAGATAGAGGTTTTCATTTTTATTTTTTTCAAACTTGTCACCTTGGAAGAGAAGATGACTCTTTATTTTGTAACTCAGACAGGAGCCAAACAACACATGGCACTGCTGACTGAGTTGCAAAATCAAAATTGACAAATCCTGGAGGAGAAGAAATTTGCCATTGTAAAGACAGACATCCCTGTGCTTGCTACCTGGGCTTTCCTGGTGTCCTCCTGCTATTGCTCAGCAGTCCCCAAGGTCCAGCTGACATTAGTCTAGCTTCTCTGACAACTCAAAAAGGGAAAAATAATTTGATCATAAGGAAATAAAAGGGCTGACACAGAAGACCAGCCACCCTTGCTGCTCTTGTTATGATGAAGGGTCAGGAAGCAAGGCTGATGCTAAATTCAACATGGGGTATGAGAAAAGGAGGAAACATTAGATTTATGTTTACTACCAGTGTTCTTAAAACTAAGCACAATCCAAGAGTTAATAGCAAAGACGCTGATGACATGAATTCCATTAAAATATACTCATTCATCACTGGTGGCAGTGAAATTCAGCCCAACTCTTTTGGAAAATGTTTTAGCAAAAGCTATCAAGAACCATCCATATGTTCATTCATTTTTGTATGTATGCAATGCTGTCCACACAGATGCAAATACTCATGTTAGTGTTATACATGGGAACATGAAACTAAGTAAACATACATTGATTTAAAAGTATTCAATGATTAATAAAACTATGGTATATCAACTTGATGGATTAATATGCAGTCATTAAAAGGGCCAGTTAGGCAAAATAGATGCATAGAAACAGAAAACATTTAGCAAGTGATGCTGCTTTCCTAGAAGCAATAAACAGATTTATATGTATATAAAGGTTGAAACTTAAGGAAAAAATATATAGATTCAAAGAAAAAGTGGGTTACCAATATGTGACATTAAATTGTGCTAAAGTAATGAATTAATGGAGCTTTTATTCCACTTTTCTATTTTAAAAACTTCTATATTGTTATACTATTTTTAGTAAGAAAATCATAAAAATGATTAAACAGTTAATACTTAATTTTTTTGCATGCCAGAAAGTTTGTGTTCAAGTTAATCTCCAGAAAATATTTGAAATAGGAATCCTTCTAGAATCTGATTTTTAAAATTCAAGCAATAATCAATGTTAAGGAAATAGTCCTATAATTCTAACTTGTATTAACTTTCCTGTTTCTGATATAATGTGCACAGTTTAAAGTAAAAAAAAAAAAAAGAACTCAATACTGAAATAAATAGGTCTCACAACTGAGAAGAAGTTAATACTCTCCAATGTTTCCCAAGTTTTCTCAAGTCAATACCAAACTGGAAAAATGGAAATGTTTGTATGTTTCATTGTGGTGCATGGCGGTACAGGGTTGTGAAACATTTCATTGGCTATTATTGCCCCAGGCGCAAGCTCTGTCCTGAATGCTAAAGAGATTAATAGTTCTGCACACTTGAAACCTATTCAGAAGCTCTGCTCTGAAATATGTCAGGAAATAAGTAGAACAAAATCATGAAGGTAAATTTGGTGGGAAAGGTGTGTGTGTATGTGCATATGAGTGTGGTGTGTGTGACAGAGACAGAGAGTGAGCCCTTGCAATTGATTGGGTTGAATGGGATTCATAGAAACTCACCTTTCTGCTGTGACCTCCCGTTACTGTCTAAATTTGGTTGATAATTGTGTTAAGAATGCAATCCCCCACACCTGACCCCCACCCCAGCAAATCTCTAAAAAGTACACTGATCTTCCCTATGACGTTGAAAACAAAGAAATAGGCAGGCAGCCCCTAGTTACTTAGGTAACACACATTTATAAACTTATAATCTCTTTATTTTTCTATTCATTCCTTAATAAAGTTGTCTGCAATAAAGAAAAACCTGTTGAGATTCATATCTTATACAGTCATATATGAGTTTATGATCCTTTGTTTATTAGTGAACATATTTATTGGTAGAAAATATGTGCTAAGAATTCTCCAGATGTAGACGAAAATGATAATTAAAAAGAAAAACAACCAATCTTACTTGAAACAATTTAAGGAGAAAAAAGCAGTACAGCAGTGCTCTTTAAATCTATAGAAACATCACAACAAAAACGCATCTTATCTTTTTGCTATTTATTGTATAAAATGAAAAGAGCACAATTATAGATATCTGGGAATGTCAGATTTTATTTTTAGATGGTTTAAATATAAACATAATGTCCACCCCTCTCTTGCGGGTTCTGTCTTTATTTGGTTGTTAAATTAAAAACAATACTTAAGAGATCTTGTGCGGCCTAATGGAAGCTGGGAAATTTATTGACCACTCATTTTATCAATTTCCTCCAGAATGTAAATTGCTATTCAGAAGTATTCAAGCTTTTTAACACCTGCATGTTAGAAAAGCTATTGCTATAGAACTCCTATTATAATTGAAAATAATAATTTTTGAACTATTTTCTCTGGAGTTATGAGCTTCAGAGATTCTGCATAGTTTTAATCTGGTGTTCATTTATACATACATATACTTCAGTTATTACAATGTATAACATAATTAACATGACCTCTCAAATATTTACAATTTAGAAACTACAGATCTATTGTTTTATCTGCACTGAAAACTGTCTCTTGCAAACCTTATCTTATTGAAAAGTATTATGCAGTTATTAAAAAGGTAGTGAAAACAATTACCAGTTCCAACTGATTATCAAATCTGGATTCTGTGCAATGGAAACAAAATCCAAATATTACATTGGACTTGAGGTGGTTATATTACTGTAACTGTCTTCCATAACCTCTAATTCCAAATGTTTATGTTTACTAAAATATATATGCTAAATAAATACATATATATGTATAGGCAATAAATTTTTACTAATAAAAAAATTTTCATTATTGAAAATCTTTTTTTTAGTAGTATGAGAGTTTCTTATAAGATTTGGCTTGTATAAATGGTTTCTATGACCAACAATACTTGATGACTGATGTAGAAGTTTTGGGAAATGCATTTGTATTCCAGAGCTCCTAACTGTAATGTAAACTTCCTTTCTGAAAGTTTGTGCTAGGTAGGTATGTTTAAAGTCTCCAAAATAAATGTTACTAACACAGAAATATTTTATTATTTGGTATAATGAGAATGCTTGCCTTGTATCTCAGGAGAAAAGTTAGTTGATACTTTTCAGCCAGTGCATCTTCAGGATCACTTTCAGGGGTTGCCAAGGCCAACCTCTTCTCAGAAGGACCCCATCCAATGGCTGAGCCCAGGTGGCCTGCAGCCAACTCAGAGGTCCCCAAAGGATTGGTTTAGGATTTTGTCAGATCTTCTCAATAAGTAAAATCCTCTCTTGTCTTCCACAGATATTCTCTTCCCTTCCCAAACCTCAAAACTGCTATATCTGTCTCTCCATCTGCTTCCCTCAGAACCCAAACTGTCTCATTTAGATAAATGTTTATGTATGCTATTTTATTATTTGAATATATACAATTTATTGGATAAATTGATATATAACGAAGATCGTTGAGGGGCATGAATGCTTCCTTTGAGTTCCTGCACTTGAGACAAACCATTCAACAATTTTGTTTTAACTTTTCACATTTTGCCCACTGGAATAAGATGAAGTCAGCCTATCAATAATATAAATTTATCTTCATCAACTCTGTAAGCTAGATATAGTCAGTGTGTTAGGAAGCATAAAAATGTTAAAATATAACTTTTAATTTTTGACATATTTCAACAAAATATATCATAATTCAGTATACTTATACATATTTCTCTTTACAGAGAACAAATATGTACAATGAGGAAGAAATAATGAAAAATTAGTACAATTTACTGTGTAACAAGGAAATCAGCAATAACTGGATAAAATTAATGGCAATCTTTAAATTTTCTTATTTTAATTTATTGATTTTACAAATTCTGGACTTCATATGGATTGGCATATTTCATATAGTTCCTATACCATATTGTTCTTCAGTCTAAATATATTGCTTAGAAAATATATTTTCTTATATAATCGGTATCTCATAGTTTTAGACAACCAATCAGAAATTCATTTAGACTGATCTGATTAGAGGAGATCCAGTTGGTCTGATCTGGAACCTTGTCCTTACTGAATTATGTGCCTTTGGTTATATAGTTTAGAGAACACATTCAATGTCTTTCCAGGGCTAATTGGGTCTGTGTAGGTGGGTGAGTTGAGTTCTCCCCAGTCCTCCAGGCTTCACTTTGGAAACATTTTTACTTGGTTGGCTCCTGTCATTTTGAAGCTGTTTCTTCAAGGTAATCAGGACAAGGTTAATCAGGATGCATTCCTGTCCTTAAACCTGTCTTTACTATGAATATACAATCAAAATGATTACTTACATAGTGATTTACTTTCCACAGTATCTAAAGTTCTAAATTCAAATCCATGTCTGTGATTACAAGCATTCTTTCCTTAGGTGGATTTTATTAATTTTTACCTTTCTACTTGATGAAATTCAGGTATGACCCCTCTCCCTCCCCCCTGCAAAAAAAAACTTATTATGGATGTGTTGTGAAGAACACCTTCAGTAATTAAGTGGATTAAATTTATCATCTTCAGCCATTATACCTGTTTTCATTTAAATAAGCACTTTGCACTGTCTTATATATAATTTAAAAACCAAATGTTTTGAAAGCATAAGAAACACTGCTATATTTAAGACAAAGTTGTGATATATAGACTAACAAATATATTCTAGGTTTGGTTTTTTTTTTTTTTTGGTTTTTGTTTGTTGTTGTTTGTTTGTATTTAAATTTCTTATTCTTCATTCATTGAGGGGAAATTCCTATAAGGGTTACAGTCTCACTTTTGCTAAATGGAGTGCTGAAAACTATATATTCACGTTTTTATGGCATAAAAATTCTTACTTTTTGCTGTCTGCATGATGTAGTTCTTTAGGAACCTGGCAAAACCCACTGCCCATTCAGCAATTATGCAATTCCCTCTTCGTGCAACAAAAGTGTTCTTTGTGTCTTTATTCTTAGGCTTATTATACTGACTTAAGAGGATTAATCTACTGGTGGAACTCAATTATTCTCTACATTAGGTCACAAAAAAGATTAGTTTTGTAGAGAAAAATTGCAAGGCAAGAGTCACATTTGATACTCTTTGCCTGTTGTTTTAATTAAGCTATATCTTGGATTTTAAGGAGTACATATATTAGTAATGAAATTACTTGGAACTTGGAGTAAGCCCTGATGTCTAGCACTAAGAATGTGACTTTATTCAAAACAATTAATCCTCATGTGCTTTATTTTCCTCACTCATGTCTCTTGTGCTGTAAATTTTCTTACAACATTGACTTCTACTTAACATGTGTGGATGCTGGGATCTCTTTCATCAGAAAAATCATTATGTTTTTCAGCATGGGTTTCTTTTTGTGATTACTTAAAGAAGATGAATCAAGTGAAAATAAACAAACACAAGAATATTTATGAACTGCAACCTCTATTCAGTTATATGGCCATTTACTAAATATTGATCATCTGTGTGTGCTAAGGGGCTACCCTGAAAATTTAATTTGCACATGTGACTTGACAGAGTCATGAGTTAATCATTAAATCCTTTTCCCAAATACATGACATTTGTTCAGGTCTTTTCTAGACACTTTTCCTTGTTTATTTCATTCTCTTTCATGGTTTCCACTATTACCTACATGCCAAAAACTATCAAATTAACAGCTGTGATTTGTATCATCCTCTAAGCTCTGGATATGGATAGCAAACTTTTTATGAAGTATTTTGTACCTTGCTTTACTACAACCACTTTACACTCAACAAATATATTAGGGAATTATTTTTCCCAAAACCATTATTTTTACTTTATACCCAATTCTGATATTACCAGCACCAATTCAATTGTCCAACCTAATTCTACATATTATATTCTTATTTTTTCAATATTTTCACATCCAATCATTTTCTGATTTTACCAACATCTTTACACACCTTAAATCTTCCTTTATTCTCTGCATCACATACTATTTAGGTACTTTACTATGTTGACCTCCCAACCCTCAGGGTCTCTTCCTCCAGTCTGTACTTCACACAGGCACTAAGATGATCTTTCTAAAATGCATATTTGTTCATGTTTTCCATATGAATGAAAGTATCATCAGTGTTTCATTTCCAAAAGTACTGTCTACACCTCTAACTCTACCCACTTCCCTTTCCACCTCCTGCTTCCCCATCTGAACTTCATGTTGTAGTCACATTCAACTACTTACTGTTTTCTGAGTCTTGTCATTCCAGGACCCCACCATGTCACATAGACTGGTCCATCTGCTTTAACTAATATTTTATGTCCTCAGTCCTCAAAAATTCTTAATGTATCCCATGGCTCCCAGATTAAAACTTCCTTAAGAAACATTCCCTAAGTGACATGAATTCTTCTTTTCCTTCTTTGTGCCACTTTTATTTTTCATAATGGTCATTTGGTCATATCTCTTCTAAGATAACAGACTGTGAGCCACACATACCTTGTGCAATCTTTGTAGCACAATTGAAATAACATTGACGATGGAGATGGAAATAGTATGTTCCTCATTACTACTACTTTGATCTTGTCAAATTACTTAGCCATCTTGAAAATGGGATAATAATTCCTTAGTTCTGATTTTTTTCCAGTGGACTGGTATGTACCCATAGTAATTAATGGAAGAGAAGAAAAACTTCTCTAAAATTTACAAAGGCTCCTTTTATCAGCAGTGTTATCACTTGTTATCAATGACTTAGGTATTTCCATTTCTGGCATTGCATAAAACTTTTCTCTGATGTGAAAGGATCAATATACCTTTTTAATGTTTTGAGATAATAATTGGACCAATCTTTACTTTCTGTCATTTCTAGAATCAAATGTAATTAATATATATTATATTAATTTATATAATATAAAAACTCCTTCCTAATGGTTATGTTATTAAATAAAATAAAGTGAAAAAACATATATGTATATTTTTCTCAGAATAACTATCATATGATATATACTTAACAAATGATAGATAAAATGACCATGATAATGCTAATTATAATTTTAGTATACTTAATACTTAGCTCAGACTCTGACAAATTGCAGCATGTTCCAATAAATAATCAAGAGATTAAGTGAATGAGTTACTGAGTTAAATGAAGGAATTAAATCAAATTAGTGGCAGTAAACTGGTTATCCATCAGAGTTACTTGTGGAACAACTTTTAAGAAGGCAGATCCTGCTTCTAAATAATGACTTACTATTAGATATTCTGGACACAAGGCCAAAACATCTTTATTTTTTTAGTTCATGATGTTGGTACACTGCAATGAGAATATACTTAATGCCACTAAACTGTAAACTTAAAAAATGGGTTATGGATTTCCCAATGTGGCTCAGTGTTAATGAACCTGACTAGTATCCATGGTGTTGCTGTGGCTCTGGCATAGGCTGGCAGCTGCAGCTCTGATTTGACCCCTAGGCTCGAAATTCCTTATGCCACAGGTGCAGCCCTAAAAAGGCAATAAATAAATTAATTTTAAAAAATGGTTAAAATGATAGAGTCTGTGTCATATATATTTTATTACCAAAAAATAAAGAAAAAGTTCATATTGTCTATTGAGTATGGCAATGATTCTTAGTGGTAGAATCCCCTGAGAGAGAACACAAACTTTCTCAAGAGTTGGAAGATCATAGATTAAAAAAAAAAAAAATCACATAACCTCCAAAGATTCTGAATACTTCCATAGTGAATTGTTTTCCTTTAGCCATGAGGAAATGACATAGAATTCATGAGATTTTTTTTACTGACTTGGTCAACTTCTATGAAAAATTATTTTAACTCTCTAAAGTTTATATTTTCTTATCTAGATCTCACTACCTCAGTCTTAAGAGCTAACGCCAGTTTCAGGGATGTCCTAGAGAGCCAATGACAATCCCATTGTCAAAGGGACACTCCCAATAGGGGAGATGGATTATGTCTGCATAAAACCAATTAACAAGTACATCTGGATCAAATGCTGCCAACAGTGACTTTAGATTTCTTAGTTTGGCTATTCCATAAGCAGACCATGGTCTCCAGAGGAATGTATTCTCTGAAGTTTATTGTCACAGAACAATACACAACCTCTTTGAATCATGCCTTCATTGATTTTAGATATTCTTTAATTGGTAGTAGTAGTTTTGATAAGATGTGACTTTTAAATGTTTACTTTGAATTTCTCTTTGCTCTTCCCAAATCTGGCCACCAGTGAGATACCTAACAGCTTTAGTAGCAGTATTCTGAATCTAGTTATATTTAAATCAAGCTATGCAAAGCTTTCAGTAAAACAGAGAATAACAGAGATGGATCATTCCTCAGCTTTGGTATACTGAGAAACACATAAAATTGCTTGTTAAAAATGCAAATTCCTACTACCAACTGAAAGAGACAATTTTGTAATTCTGGAGTGGAAATGAAAGTATGTATTTTTAATAATACAAGTGAAGTAAATGGTTCCAACAAACACTAAAACCTTAAGGTACCCCACGGGCCCCCAAGCTCAGTATACTTATATTAGATTTTGGCAGGTCCTTAGAAGAAGAGATGTTATTTTAATTTTCACCTTAAAATTGTATGTCTTTCTTGCTGAAATGTAAGCAACAGATGGGCAGATAATGATTTAATGAGTAACATGCTATACAATTCTTTCTGTTCTTTCTCTTGCTTCTCTTATTTACACTAATAACAAGTATTTATATAGCAAGAATATTTTTCTCCCTAATTAGTATTTTTACTTAATTTTTTAACTTTCTTCAAGTATCTTTGCTTTAGAGTAATATTCAGAAGATCACATTCAGAATAACAATGACCACAAAATATATTGTTTTTAATAAGAAAATAAGAAAAAATTCCACCTATTATATTAATATTCATATGCATGTGTATGCATTTATGAATGTGTATCTATAGTATATATAATTCCATTTAATCACTGATTATAATGAAAAATAAATGTTTTGAGTTTTTGATATTGCTAATTATTATTGAAAAAAATTTTTTATAGCCTATGATAAAATGTTGCTTTTGAAGTGTGATGTTTTCTGCTTTTATACACTTATATGAAAGCTGTTATAACGACACCATGATAGTTATAAATATTTATAAAGCAAAATCACATCATGATTTTAAAACTACATGTCACTTTTTCACTATTCTATAGTAGTGATTAATATGAGCTAAGTGGGAGCTGCCATTTTACTGATACTTGGATTTAATTATTTATGATGGGAAGTGAGCAGAGATCAAGATGGTCTCTTAAAAGTAATTCCTCTCAGAGGATACTCATGTCTTTGACTTAGATTATGTTTAATTCACCTCAACTATGGCTAATGCTTCCTTCCCTTTTTTCCTGCAGACTAGGAGATTATTTTTAAAGTAGTTCTTCAAAAGAACTATGAACAATCAAGAGTATTCACTGTTGCCCATTCAGAATGCTACAGTCAATGCAATAACAAAGGCAAATTTAGAAGACCTATTTGTAAATCAACAGGCAAAGTTTCTTATACTTAGAAGTCAGATGAGAATTTAGGTGGAAAGAGGCAATGTTAAATTAGATTGCAGATTGGTAGAAAGAGATGGATCCTACTTTACTTGCTTTCTCTTTAATCCTTTTTTAAGTGCCCTTGCCTTTGAAAAGCAGGAAACTGTATTAAACCCTCAGGCTGTTTCTTAAATTAATGGAGAAATTTCCCTCTTCTATTTCTCCCACCATTTTGAACTTTCCTCAGAGGCCAACGCTGAGATACACCCTGATTCAGTGGAACTAAACTATGAATTAAAAAAGCGTATTCACCTAAATTCTCCTTCTGGCATGAAAATTAATTAGAAGTGCATTGGTAAAGCAGAAACTGAGATTTTGTTTTAGCAGTGTTTGAAAAATTTGCAATCATTTTCCATGATTGACCTTTGCTTAGTGTTTCAATTAACTGTTGCCTTCTTGCTCTTATTGACAATTTCTCAATTTTCATGATATATCTCTTTATAAAAGTGTTGACCTTGTCATAATACCTCTTAAAAGACTATTTGATTGTGCTCTGTTTACATTGAGACTGAAGGAAGTGTTATACTGTCCTTAAAGTTGAGGCTGGATAAACTCTGTGAACTCTGATCCTTGACCTCTTAGCAAAGGGCCTCCGTCCCTACCCAGAGACTTTGGCATTATTTAGGATCATGGAAGTATTGAACAGTCCTGGAGTGGGTGAAGGGAGGTGTTCAAGCATGAGTAAGACTAAATTATTCCATTAAACACAGAGTCAGAAATTAACTTCCATAATAGAATAATTAAAGATATTTTATTTTTTTAACAACTGGTTTTGTCAGCTTAGCTTCATACCTGCAGCAAACCTTATAAATTAATGTAGACCTTTTATAGTTAGTGATTTTCTTCATCTGCAATTCAGCAATATTCATTACTAAACAAAGCCAATGTAACTTCCAAGAAGATTGTACAAAACAAAACAACTAATTAAAAAAATGTAAAGACTTGAAAGAAAAGGATAAATAAGCTTGTATAGTAAATACTTCTGTATCTTACTCTATTTGAAGTAATTTTTGTGAACGACTGTTTGCCTCATATTTTTATCTTTGCCTCATATTCAGGTTCTACAGAGTAGAGAATTGATTTTCTTTTCTTTTCTTTTTTTTTTTTTCCCCTTTTAGGGCTGCATGTGTGGCATATGGAAGTTCCCACTCTAATTGGAGTTGCAGTTGGCAGCCTATACCACTGCCATGGCAACTTGGGATCCACAACATGTCTTTGACCTATGCTACAGCTCATGGCAACACCAGATCCTTAACCCACTGAGCAAGGCCAGGGATTGAACCTGTATCATTATGGATACTAGACAGGTTCCTAACCTGCTGAGCCACAATAGGAACTTCCCAATTTTAAACTAAGCTTTGAAAATAATCAAATCAAGTATTATTAATACATTTTGACTTGTGAGTATACTAATGTGTTGGCTTATGAAGACTGGGACAAGGATAAGGAAAGGAAGGGATCTAAGGTACAAGCTTTAAGGATGTACTTAATTTCAGGTTCATGTAAGCCCTGACTTTGCATGTGGATGACCCTGAGAGTGGGTACCCCCCTGACAGTTTTCATCCCAGGGTCCTCATTCCCCTCACCCTAATCTCAGCCCTTTGAGTTTTATCTGTACTATCGTTAGACTACCAGGCAATATATTAAGGTTAGACCACTGGGTAATGTACACTTGCTTTAGAAGTAAAGCCAATACATTAACATTTAGTATTAGCACACATTTCTCACATGAACAAATTGACTGTGGTGCTGTTCATCTTTAATTAATACTCTTTATGTGTCTCAAAAACTGGAGTATTTGGATGATATAGTGTCTTGAATTATGACACAATTAGTCCACTGCAGATTTTTCAGAAAATGAGTACCTAAAGATCTGCTTTTTCTTTGACTATGTTTTTACTGATACCTAAGAGAAAACTTGATAAAGATTTTTTTTTTGTTTTTTTGTTTTTTTGTTTTCACTTATTAGGGCTGTATCCATGGCATATGGAAAGTCACAGGCTAGGGGTAGAATTGGAGCTACAGCTGCCAGCCTACAGCACAGCCACAGCAACATGTGGTCCAAGCTGCGTCTGTGACCTACACCACAGCTCACAGCAATGCTGGACCCCCAGCCCATTGAGAGAAGCCACGGATTGAACCCTTGAACTCATATTCTCATGGATACTGGTCAGAATCATTTCTGCTATGCCACGACAGGAACTCCTGATAAAATGTTTTTTAAAGAAAGCTGAGGGTTCACTTACTAGGAATGTGGTTTGAAAAATGTATAGTCTCCCCTAAAATTGGAAACAACTTTGGTGCTTAATATGCTGATTTGTGTCATACAGGAGAGTTCTGTCAAGCAAACTTGCTTTAAGATTCATAGACTGTGAAGGCTTAATTCTACTTTTAAACGACAAGATAGGAGACTAAGACTATATCATTCTGACTTGAAAAGTCAATTTAAAATACCGGAGTTCCTGTCGTGGCGCAGTGGTTAACGAATCTGACTAGGAACCATGAGGTTGCGGGTTCAGTCCCTGCCCTTGCTCAGTGGGTTAACGATCTGGCGTTGCCATGAGCTGTGGTATAGGTCACAGACGCGGCTCTGGTCCTGCATTGCTGTGGCTCTGGTGTAGGCCAGTGGCTACAGCCCCGATTCGACCCCTAGCCTGGGAACCTCCATATGCCGAAGGAGCAGCCCAAGAAAATGGCAAAAAGACAAAAAAATAAAATAAAATAAAATGCTATGTAAGGCTAGAAAGTGGCAACTCTAGTAAAGTTCAAGGCAAGGAAATTTCCTAGATCACTTTAGCATAATGAGTTAAGTCCTTCCATTTCTGGACTTTTAAACTTCTGGGAAAGGCTAACTTATCTACAAGGCACAAAGCTATTAGCTGCTCTCAAAAAATGTTTTATGTTAAATCAGAAGAAAAATGAATATAACCCAATCTGCATAATATTTATCTTTGTGCTTATATGGTTAAAATATAATTATTAATTTTTAAATTAGAGTAGAGGACCACAAAGTCAAAATTTCCTAGGGCCAGTGGAAGTCATCATACAGTTGTATCTGTTGTCGCTGGAAGGGATTTATTTCCTGGTAAGAAGCATCTCATGGCCTAGTCTATGTCACATGCCCATCTCTTTGGCTAAGCACCACCAGAGTTTGAAATTTAGGTACAATTTAAGAAGTAAGGTGAATGCCAGATAGCAAAAAACAAACAAATGAATAAACAAGCAAAAAAACCATGACAAGTATTTATTTCACATGGCGGTTAGGCATTATGAATCCTGAAAATAGATCTGCATTTATATGGAAATTTAAGGAGTTCTTGCATGAAAACTGCCAGTTTCTCTCAATGTCAGGCCTATGTTCCTGGTGAGAGTGAGGTGCAGATAGATATATCTTGTATGTATGCCTGAGCTGGATTTGGAAAGATGTTGACAAACCCATTTTCCATCCACTAATTTGTCCCTCCATATTTAATACTGGGATTTAGTTGTAATGGTTTTGGTTTTCTATGATATGAAATTACCAATTCTCCCATCTTGCTTTTTTTTTTTTTTTTTTTTGTGAGGTATGTTTGTTTGCTAGGGCTTCTACAACAAAGTACCACAGATTTCATGGGTTAAACAACAAAACTTTATTTCCTCACAGTCTTAGAGGCTGTAAGTCTAGGATCAAGGTGTTGGCAGGGACACTTTCTTCTGAAGACTTTCTCCTTGCCTCATAGATTGCCACCTTTTCCCAGTGTCTTCATATGGTCTTTCCTCTGTACATGTCTGTATCCAAATGTCCTCTTAACATAAAGAAGGAAACCAGAAATATTGGGTTAAGGCCCAACATGATGACTTCATTTTAACTTAATTATTTCTGTAAAGACCCTACTTTCAAATATAGTCATGTTCTGGAGGTTAGAACTACAACATATGAAATTTAGGGGAGACACAAGTCATTCCATAACAGGAAGTAATCAAAGTAGATTAAACATACTGCTCTAGGTACATATGTATTTATTATTATCACAGATTTTAATATTTGATGTAGGATATGCTTTAATATGAACTAGTTAACTAGAAAAATGGAGGGTCTTAAGAACATAGGCTTGTATCATTTAAGGCTAGAAGGAATTTAGACTACTATGACAATAACATGGTAAAGAACTTTAATTTTTTATTGTGATAGGTGCAATAATAACATTTCTTATAAGGCATTGTTTCTAGTATTGTGATCCATGTATCAGCTACATCAGAATTCCTGGGGAAACTATTTGTTTTCTCTACACCTTATCCTTTGAAGCAGAATCTCTGGAGGTTGGGAGCCAAATCATCTGCATTTTTGTAAAGCATTCCAGATGATGCTAGCACATAACAGATTTCACAACTGCTCTGGAATCAAGTAGTGTTTTTCTTTTATTTTTTAATATAATGGCTGCTGTAGACTGAAAGTTTATGTCCCTCTGAAATTTGTATGTTGAAACCTAATCCCCCGTGTATTGGTTTTAGGATATGGGGCCTTTGGGGGGTGATTAGATCATGAGGGCTCATGAACAGGATTAAGGCCCCTATGATAGAGACTCCAGAATGCTCCTCTGCCTTCCTAACATGAGAGGACACAGTGAAAAGACTGCTGCTTATGAACAGGAAACAGGCTCTCACCATACACCAAATAGGACCTTGATCTGCAACTTACCAGCCTGTCATGAAAGCCTTTTGGATAAGATGCACAGATACTGATGCCATTAAAGGGTTGTAATTGAAGAACTGGTGATTGCCTAATGCATCCTTGTCTATGGTAAAAATGCCTACTCGTATTGTTTGTAAGCCACCCAGTCTATGATAGTTTGTTTTAACAGCACACACTGACAAAGACAAAGGCTTTCAGATTCACAGAATTGGAATAATGATAATCATTCATCACATCTGTTTATTATTTCTATGGTCCTATCCATCTTTCCATCTATCTATATATCAGCTGTCATCATCTGTCCATATCCATTGTCTTAAGTATACTTAATGTTCCTGAACTCACCAATCAAACCAATAACTAACACAGGGGCAGTAGCTTAAATCTTCTTGGATGGTCTCTCCCATCCCACCTCTCTATTCTGTGGTGACCACTTTCTGAATTGGTACACATCATTCTATTGCTAAAAAAATACATATATGCATGTAAAAGTGTACATACACACAAACACCTACATATATGTATACACATATATACACATACAGACACTTATGAACACATATATATACAAATATGTGCACATATGCATACATATATATACCCACACACACGTATATATACTTTTAACTGTTTAGAACTTTTTTTTGAAGAGTATAAGCTGTTCATAGCAATCTTGGGTTTGTCCAGTTCCTTCTCCACAATACCAACATTGTATTGAATGTTATTATTCTAAATTGTTGCAAATCACCTTATTTGTTCATTTTTACTGTTATAAAACTATATTGAATAAATATAACATAATTATTCATTATCTTCTTTAAGGGTTCATTTCTAGTATTTATATCATTTTAACACTCTTGCCAACAGTATCCATATATGCAACCAATGCACATATGCAAGGGATATTCTTGGATGTACACTTAGAAGTGAAATATTGAATAGTAGGATATGTAAATGATAACTATCACGCAAATGATTTTCCAGTCATTTTAGCAATTTATATTCTGATCAGTAATGTCAAAGCTAGCCATATAGCACATAGTATTATCAGAATTCTTAATTTTTGTCCATCAAATGAATAAGAAATGACATCTCATTGTGGCCTCAATTTGCTTTTCCCTAACAAAAACGAGATTAAGCATCTCTTCCTATCCTTACAGGTTGTCTGTTTCATCTTCTCTGAAATGCCTGTTCTTGTCTTTTGCCTATTTTTTGATTATGTTCTTTGTTTTCTTCTTGCTGACTTTTAGAAGGGTTCTTTACCTTTCAATACATTCTTGATACTATTTCCTTGTCAGTTACATTATTGCAAATATCTTCTACCAGTTTTTACTTGATGTTTTCTCCTATTTTAAAATACCTTTTGAATAAACTAAAATTCTTCATGTAGTCAGTTTAATCAATCATATCTTACATAGCTAGCACTTTTTTTCTCTTATTTGAGAAACCTTTATTCCAAGGCCAGAAAGATATTAACCTATACATTATACTAAAATATAAAGTTTTGTTTTTAATACTCATGCTCTTAATCTATTTGGATTTGCTTGTTGTGTAAAGTATGAGGTAGGGATCTAATTTCCTACAATATTTTGCATATAGATGATCATTTTTCTTTAGTTCTACTAACTGAATTTCTCCATTGTCATATATCAAGTTTTCATATATGAATGTCTCTCTAAACTCTTTATTTAATCTGTTAGTTTGTAAATCCCCAACACAAGACTATCATATTTATTATAGCTTCATAGTAGGTCATAATATCTGGTAGAGTAAGTCCCTACTCTATTCTTTTTCTACAAAAATTTTTGACTGTTCTTTAATCTTTTATATGTATTTTAAAATCAACCTGTCAAGTTGCATTAAAAAAAACTCATTGGTATTCAGTATCAAAAAAAAAAAAATCATCCTGTTGACTTTCCAGAGTTACAATGAAAAGAAAACAAAAATATTAATCCATCTTCTAAAGCTATGCTATTGGAATCACTTAATATTTACACATATTTTATTTAGAAACTATATCCTTAAATAGTATTTACTTTGAGTTTTGAAAATTTATGTTTGCTTAGGGTGTTAGGGAAAGAATTGTAATTTAAGGTTTGCATTTTTCTCCTATCCTTGTGGTTTACATATTGTAAGGATTTAAAATGATGTTATTTCAGGTTCATTTTTATAACTAAAATGAACTATTGTTTTGAATGCTTCTTCATGCCTCCTTATTTTATAAATATTCAAGTAGCAAAAACTATAGTTTTGGCTGTGAGATGGTTTATTTACTATTAATTGAAAGCAAATGAACCTTTCACAAATCTCAAAACTTTGTTATTTGGTCAAATCACAATTGGTTTACATTTATAATCCTCTCTACAACAGAATGGTAACAATCACCTCATCCTTATTTTTGTAAGGAAACTATTTTCAAACATAATGCATAACTTGGATAAACACCCCTAATATGGCAATCACAGTATGACTCCATTCTCTCATTGCTTTATATATTCACTGGTTGTAAGTTATGTAGTATGTAAATCTGCAGTAGCAATTTACAGAATAGAAATCTAGTGATCAGAGAAGTTTGTGCTATTTCTTTAAGTGCATTATTCATTCACAATTCATGCCAAGATAGTGGTAGAATGTCGCTTAGTGCATATGTCTGTTACTTCACTGTATTTCTTCGAGCAAAGAATTTTTTCTTTTTTTGCCGGTTCAAATTTGCTCAAGGACATAGAATGTGAGGACATTTAGTATTCTGGTACAGTGCACTCTGTTCTGTTAATCCTTTTTATGCCGAGAAGCTGGAATGTGAAAAGGTTGTAAAACAAGGAAACAAACTCAAATGGTTATTTCCTGTTTTAGTCTAATCCCATTATCATACAGCACCAATAAGCATGGTGGCAAAAACAATAGGGGTGTGACCACCTTATTTGTATCTAAAATTCACTAGGACATCAATTCTAATTTACATTAAGTGAAAAAGTATTTACAAAACACAAAACAAAAGATAGAATTAAACAAACACAACTTCCATTCATCTGTTCTGACCATGTTCTTTGTAGTAAGATTTGTTTGGGTTTAAGCTTTTACTTTGGACTAAAATCAGAAGAAATTGGATTCTCAGACTAGAGATCTCCTCATAGGAAAATCAGTAAACAGAAGGGAGGGAGAAAAGAAAACTTCGTAATTGAGAAAAATTAAAATCTTCCCTGTAAATGAGGTGATACACAGGATCAGAGTTAAGTGAACAACAACTCAAATGAAAGCATGATTCAAAAGTATACAGGAGGTCCTGCAGGACAATTACATTTCCAATATAGATGAAATCAATTTCATGCACAATTTATTAGTACTGTCACGGATGGTCTATCCTAAGACAGAATCTAGGTGAATTGGGTTATTTACCTACTGAAGAACCAAGTGGTCTTTTAGAGCAACGTTTCTTAAACTGCCTTATTCCCTAGGGGACTTGTTAAAAGTACAGATTACTTTGCCCTACCTGAGATCTACAGATTCAGAATTTATGGTGTGGGAATTTGGAAATCTGTATTTGTTATTAGTCAAGTTTGGCAAACGTTGCTTTAGGGGAAGAGAAAACAGGAAATAGCGCAGAACTAGTCGTGTGTGTGTGTGTGTGTGTGTGTGTGTGTGTGTGTGTGTGTATAGTACTACTTTCTAGAAAGTAACATTTTAGATTTCAGATATTTCCCTAAAAATACATAAAACTGTGAGTGATCTAGTTACTATTCAGTTGATTTCAGTTATTTTCCTAATAAGTGTAACAAAAAAAAGCTCTTGCTTTTTGTTTTTATTTATGTATTTGTTAGTGTGAGACTAGGGCTTTCTCATTAGCAAAACAGAATGTGTCAATCTCTATAGACTAAGCAAGTTCTAAAATTTTATCTTCCACTGGTAAGTGGAAAAGGATAATTTAAAATGCGCTTTTTACTTATCACCATTAAAATAGACAATATGAAGGGAATTTCTTGTCTGGTTTTCTCTATTACTAAATATAATAGAAATTGTTAAAAGGAACAACAAAAACAATACAGCCAGTTCCATTCAGTAACTTCAGAATGTGTTCTTAGAGATAAAAACATATGGTAAGAGGATTTCAATTTAATCGTATGTGTAACAATTACACAAATACTTTTTCCTTTGAAAATTGGAGTATTTTGCATATGTAGCGTTTCTCTTTGGAAAATTTTACTCTTTGGAAGGTGGTATATGTTTTACAGCAAGATATTCATTTTTTTCCAGTAGGAAGATAGGTTCAAAGAGATTTAGCAACTTGCTTGGAGGCACACATCAGTCAATAGAAAAGTCAGAAGTCAGGGAATGATTCCTCGCTGACTGGTTGTCTGGCCTCTCGTGGAAATGTGTTTGGAGCCATTGCTCTTTCTGAGACAACTTAGCCCTAGAGAAATCTACATTTCTTGCTTTGTTGTCCACAGTAGCCCTTCCTTTCTGCATTGCAGGTGTCAAAAATGCTTTTGAGGATGATTAGTCAAACTAAATGCTTTTTCCCCTACATGTTAATCTTTGTAGAGCCTTTCCAAGGGAGCCAACCTGAGGGGCAGATGCTCCACAGCACAAGCCTCATCTTTTCCTCCTACTGTGACCACCTGCTTCCTGCCTCAGCACTTGGACTCACCTCACAGCCCAGCTGCTTTCTCTGTTCTGGGCCCCATGACTCCCTCAGTCACAGCACAAGTGCTGTGTGAGCAGTGACCCTTGTGGCTTCCCTGTCATCGTCCAGCTGCCTTCAGCCTGAGCCCTGACTTTAACAGATTCCCCTCACATTCCTGCTGTCAGCCTGACGCCAGACCTCACAACTTCCCTTGTCCTTTAGCTGGCCTCCTGCCTCTGTTAGGAGTGTCAGAAATTCTGGAACATACTCCATCTGCCCACTGACACCTCCTAGTTTGATGGCCTGTGCCCACTCTCATCTCCAAGGAGAGATATAGTTCTCTCCTGAACAGGAAGAAATGAAATATCCCGGGCTTCTTCAACATAGAGTTGACAATTTTGTTCAACTGAGCCTCAAGTTAATTTAAATTTTATGAAAATAAGCATTAAAAACATGCCTACATATATATAGGTCTGATGCAAAGATTATCTCAGAGCTGGCTTAGAAGACAGGCATAAGAGATACGTAACCTAATTGCAGTAGAAAAAGCACTACAATAAGTAGTAAAATATGCCACGGTTATGGATCTCTAAAATCTACCTAACTTGGGCAACTTCTCTGGCCCTAGGAAGTTGCTTTGATGATCCAGGTCTCAAATGCCTCATTAATAAAATGTGAGTTGTAAAATTTTGTCTGCCTAAGGACCATGGCCTTGGCCAGGTAAAAGTTTAAATTAAATTCACTTCATTTTAAAAGTAAGATAGATATTTAACATTTAACAATATTTGACAACATTTACTTCTGTTAAAAAAGAACAGAATTTTATGTTATGGTAGTAGTGTGGAAATAGGGTTTGAAAATATATAAAACAATAAGCACATGTCTTTTAATAAAAATGTTGGGGTGTTCCTGTTGTGGCGCAGCGGAAACAGATCCGACTAGGAACCATGAAGTTGCGGGTTCAGTCCCTGGCTTCGTTCAGTGGGTTAAAGATGGGGCTTGGTGTAGGTTGCAGACTCAGTTCGGATCTGGCATTGCTGTGGCTCTGGTGTAGGCTGGCAGCTGCAGCCCCAATTAGACCTCTAGCCTGGGAACTTCCATATGCCATGGGTGTGGCCCTCAAAAGACAAAAGCCAAAAAAAAAAAAAAAAAAAAAGAATGTTGGCATTTTTAAGTATTTCTTCGTATGTTCTTATAAGTACACATAGATAACATATATTCCCTCTCTTCTTTTTCCCTCTCCCTCTCAAATGCAAAAAATTTTGTGCTTTTACTCACCCCCTACCTTTTCACTTAAATTATATTATAATTTATGTTATAATTTAAATTTTCTTATAAGTATAGTTCCATTTTATTTCAGAATTTATCATAGCTTTTATAGGTTATATTACATTCTATTAACAATTCTTTTCGAATTTTTTAATTTTTTTTAATTTTCAGGGCCTCACCCATGGCATATGGAGGTTCCCAGGCCAGGGGTCTAATCAGAGTTACAGCTGCCGGCCTACGCCAGAGCCACAGCAACGCCAGATCCGAGCCACGTCTGCAACCTACACCATAGCTAAAGGCAACGCAGGATCCTTAACCCTCTGGGCTTGGCCAGGGGTCAAACCCGCAATCTCATGGTTCCTAGTCGGATTCTTTTCTGCTGCCTCATGACGGGAACTCCAAAAATTCTCTTAGAATTAAAAAAAAAAAATTAAGATATGATTGACATATGACATTATATTAGTTTTATATGTACAACATAATGATTTGATATATGTTTATATTACAAAATGATCACCACACATCTAGTTAACATCCATCATCACATATGTAGTTACAATCTTTTTTCCTTGTGATAAGAATTTTTAATACCTACTCTTTTAGTAATCTTCAATTAAATTATTAATAACAAATCTAACTACAGTTAATAATACTTTATTTCATACCATGCTCATGCTATACATTGCATCCTCAGGATTTATTTAATTTATAACTGGAAGTTTGTTCCTTTTGACCACCTTCACAAATTTTGCCCTCATCTCTCAATTCTGGCAACCACCAAACTGTTCTCTGAGTTCAGTTTTCTTTCCTCTTTTCTTTTCTTTTTTCTTTTTTTTCTTTTCTTTTCATTTCGTTTCTTTTTCTTTTCCTTTTTCTCTTTCTTTCTTTCTTTTCTTTCTTTCTTTCTCTCTTTCTTAATTTCTCTCTTTTCTTTCCTTCCTATCTGATTCCAAATGCAAGTGGAATGAAATAAAATCTGTCATTCAAATTTCTGGAAATTTCTTAAGGATTTATTATATTCTAGATACTGTTGAAATTCTTTTCCACAGAGCATCTTATTTGATAAAGAATTATTTATATCCTGGAGTTCCCATCATGGCACAGTGGAAACAAATCTGACTAGGAACCATGAGGTTGCAGGTTCGATCCCTGGCATTGCTCAGTGGGTTAAAGATCCAGCATTGCCATGAGCTGTGGTAGAGTTCACATACGTGGCTTCGATCTGGCATTGCTGTGGCTGTGGTGTAGGCCGACAGTTACAGCTCCACTTAGACCCCTACCCTGGAAACCTCCATATGCCACGTGTGTGGCCCTGAAAAGACAAAGCCAAAAAAAAAAAAAAAGGAATTATTTATATCCTGTTTTATTCCCAAAAGTGCTTATATAAAATAGCTTATAAAAAAGTGACATGATGAAAAGAGCACCTGAAAAAATCAGAGGGATGAGGAAAAAGGCATAGAAAAAAAGCTGAAGCAAGAATGCAATGCCTGCTGTCAAATTTTACACATTCAGTATAAATGTACAACAAATAAGACTTAGAGGTTTTAATAGCTAAATAGGGAAAAGGGAAGGTTGGTTAACATGGAGGTTTAATTACTCAGTTACCAGTATTATAAAATGAAATTGAACCAACTCCATGGAAATACATAGCTTCTTGGTATGGAGATAAATCTTAGGTAATAAAGACATTGAGTCATATACTTTTACTATGATTTTTAAAGTTAAAGATTTAAATATATTTACAACTCTTGATACATATTACCAAATTTCTTTCCAAAACAGCATTGGATATAGTCGTACAAATTTTCCAATGCAATAGATGGAAACAGCTTCTCCTTGTTTTATTGATTTCTATTTTTTGATTACATAAGATTGAATGTTTTTCTCATTGTTTGGCTTTATTTGCAGTTCATGAATTACCCAAGACTTTCTGCTTATAAACATTTTTAAGGGACTTATGAGGGAAGTTTTGGTCCGTGAAGCTCTGGCATAGCTATATGGGTATATCTTACAGTTTGTTAAGATCTAGCTTATTAGATTGGGTTTTCCACAACTGAGGCACTTATATTTAATTCCAATATTATTGATTATGGCAGGGTCTAGTCTTCCTTTGGATGTAAATTTTTTAACAGAAATATCGCCTCAGTTTTTTTTGGATTTAATGTATTTAAAATTAAAGAGTACAGGTCTTTTGCCTCCCTAGGTATATTTATTCCTAGGTATTTTAGTTTTTTTTTGATGTGATAGCAAATAGGATTTTTTCTTTAGTTTCTCTTTTTGAACTTTCATTATTAGTGTATAGAAATGAAAGAGATTTCTCTATATTAATTTTGTATTCTGCAACTTTACCAAATTGATTTATGAGCCTAATAGTTTTATGGTAGCATCTTTAGTATTTTCTATGTATAGTGTCATGTCATCTGTAACAGTGACAATTTTATTTCTTCTTTTCCAATTTGGGTTTCTTTTATTTCTTTTTCTTCTCTGATTGTCATGGCTAGGACTTCCAAAACTTTGTTGAATAAAAGTGGCAAGAGTGAACATTCTTGTCTTACTTCTGATCTCAGAGAAAATCCTTTCAGCTTTTCACCACTGAGTATGATATTAGCTATGGGCGTGCCATATATGGATTTTATTATGTTGAGGTAGGTTCCATCTATGCCTATTTTATGGAGAGTTTTTATTGTGTGTTGAATTGTGTCAAAAGAGAAAAGACAGTCTCAACAGAGAAAAGACAGTCTCTTAAATAAGTGGTGTTAGGAAAACTGGACAAATACATGTAAAAGAATGACATTAAAACATTTTCTGACATCATATACAAAAATAACCTCAAAGCAGATTAAAGACCTAAAAGTAAGATCAGATACTATAAAATTCTTAGAGGAAAATATAAGCAGAAACTTTTTGACATAAATTGCAGTAATGATATCTTTTTTGATTCACCTCCTAGAATGATGAAATAAAAAACAAAAATAAACCAGTGGGACCTAATTAAACTTAAAAGGTTTTGCACTGCAAAGGAAAACATGAAAAAAAAATTACAACCTATAGAGTGGGAGAAAATAGTTGCAAATGGTGCAACTAACAAGGGTGTAATGTCCAAAATATGTGAAAATCTCATACAACTCAACAACAACAAAAAAGCCAAACAACCCAATTGAAAAATGGGCAGAGGACTTAAATAGACATTTCTCCAAGGAAGACATACAGATGGACAGTAGGCACATAAAAGATGCTCAACATCAGTAATTATTAGAGAAATGCAAATCAGTACTACAATGAGGGACCACCTCACACATTCAGAATTGCCATCATTAATACATCCACAAATAGCAAATGCTGGAGAGGGTATATAGAAGAAGGAAGCCTCATACAATGTTGGTGGGAATGTAAATTGGTACAACCACTATAGAAAACAGTGTGGAGGTTCCCCAGAAAACTAAATGATAGAACTACCATATGATACAGGAATCCCTCTCCTGGGCATTTATCCAGAGAAAACCATAATTCAAAAAGATACATGCACCTCAATATCCATTGCAGCATTATTTACAATAGCTAAGACATGGAATAACCCAAAAGGCCTTCAACAGAGGAATGGATAAAGGAGATGTGGTATAGATATACAACCGAATATTACTTGGCCATAAAAACAAAATAATGCTATTTGCAACAATGTGGATAGACCAAGAGATTATAATACTAAGTGAAGTAAGTCCGACAGAGAAAGGCAAATATATAATATCACTCAAAAGTGTAATCTAAAGAAATGGTACAAATGAATCTATTTACATAACAAGCAGACTCACAGACTTTGAAAACAAACTTTTGGTTATCACAGGGGAAAGCGGGGGTGAAGGGATAAATTAAGAGTTTGGGCTAACATATATACACTACTGCATATAAAATAGATAACCAACAAGGACTTATGGATTACAAAGGGAAATCTACTCAATATTCTATAACCTCTATGGGAAAAGAATCTGAAAAATGATGTATTTTGTATAACTGAATCACTTTGCTGTGCACTTGAAAATAATACAATATTGTAAATCAAGTACATGCCAATACAAAATTAAGCTGAAAAAAAATTGAGGATAACATGTAACAGGGTTACAATGAATTCTGTCATTTTGTTTATATATATCTTATATGTTAAACTAGATCCACACTTTTTATTAATTTTCATTCAAAGATATATGTTTTCACTCATCTTATGGCAATCAAATTTTACTGCCCTCCACTAGCAAAAAAGCTATTATCTAAGTTTCTTGATTATTTTTTCCTCTTGCCAAACTTTTCAGAAACAATAATAGATCTGTGATTTAAGGACTCATTATGTTAACACAAAATATTCTTATCACCTGCTTTTCTCTATTGAATCCAGAAGAGCTTAAATCATCCACAAAGAAAGGGTGGGTTTTTTAAGATTTTTAAGTTTTTATGTTTATAAATTATGGCAAAATTTATTGTAAAAACAAAGGAGCATGTTTTCAAGCACTGCCTTTAATCAGATAGCTCTTTTAGCATGCGGCCTATTGAACCTAAAGCCTTCTCTAAGGATGCATTTTGAATGTTTCCAAGAAATGCTGGACACAGTTCTCTCAGAAAGGCAATGTGTTCCCATTTCATCATGTCGACTGCATCTGCTCCAGACACATGCTGCCTGAACTTGGACTGCTGGCATCAGGAGAAAACCACCCCAGCCACGTTTCATGATGCTTTCTCTGGAAACACACATTGTAAAATTTCTGCAAGAACAAAAAAAAAAAAGGGGGGGGAAAGCAATATAAAAAACAAACACATGTCTCTAAAGCCAGTCTAGGCTCTTAGAAGATTACTTGATTTTTTTCTACAGAGTTTGGTGCAGATAGTGAATATTGATAAGCCTGCAGGATTGAGCAAAACAACAAAGAAAGAAATTTGAATTCTTTAGCCTAAGGATAAGGTTGGAAGGTTAAAGACTGTCCTATTAATGGAATTCAAGTTATATAGAAGTTTTGTAATTGAGTCAAAATGAATTAACCTTTGTCAAAGGCAATTTTGATTCCTGTTCCAATGCCTTTAAATAAGAGGGAATGGGGGAGGGGTGGCCAGGGGGAGGGAATGATAGAATATCTGTGAGTCTGGGCAACTTTCCCAGAATTTCCTTTATCTCACCTCCTGATAGTGCGCTCAGGACTCCTAAATCTAATTTTTTTTCCCCCTGGTCTTTTCTTTCTATCTATCCTTTCACCATTCTGATCCAGAATGAAACATTGTCCTGCCAAAACTGTCCCGTGTGTACTACCATGAAGATATCTTCCGAGATTAGGCCCACTGCCTTCTGATGCTAGAATGAGAGAAAATCAGCTTGTCAGAAGGTACCAAGCAGGCTTTTAATTTAGTGCAAAGCAGACGTTTCTGATAGTGATGGTTATTAAACACAAGAGATCCGTTGGGGAAGGGAGCTATGCATCTCTTTCCTGGTATCAAGGTAGCTTGTATTCACAGTGTAGAGAAAGTTGACTTGAAAAACAAAAAAGCTCAGGAATGGCTTGTCAAACTTTCGAATCCTGTCTGTAGTATCTAAACAGTATAAACATCATCTTTCTAAATTATTTTTAGAGAGCTATTAATTCTGGAAAATATTGTGCTATATGATTTTTATCATTTTGCCATTTTTCGTTTCAAATTGAATGAAAGGGTCCATTATTATTGTTGATCCAGATTATATTCTGAATGATCAAACTATGCATTAAAACTAATAGAGTTTTTGTTTTGGGGGAAACAAATGCAAGGCTCTCTTTCTTAATTTTCTTAGTCGTCACATTAAAATTTTTATTGGTAATTGGTTCGAGGTGATAACTAAGTGAAGTAATCTGTATTTAAGGTAAATTAAATCTGTATTTAATACATATGACATTAGATGTTTTTGATCCCTAGTTGTAAAACTATGCAATGCTTACTGTTGCCACAGGACTATCATAGAAATCTGTTAACCAGGCAGAGCTAAAGGTAGAGGGTGCGTGGCAGTGAGTGAAAACAGTATCTTGACAGAGTCTCTTTAGTGTCTCAAAATAGAATATAAGAGGAAGATATTTACAGTGTTTGAGGGCCTGGACTGGGTGGCTTTGAGGTAGGTCTTGGAAGATTGGGAATTTATAGGGATTGGTCAAAATTTAGAATATAGACTTAGATTGGTGGATACTGTAAGGTGAGGTTTTCCTCAGTAGAAACTTAATGAACAAGGAGTTAGTTTTGATAAGTAAAATTTTTAGTTAGTAGTCTTATCTTGTAGTAGCAGGTATTTCATGGAGCAAGAAGCTAAGTTATTTTACTTAGTCCCAGCATTTATACATGGACAGGAAAATATACCTGGCTGCAGCAGTAACATAGGGAAGGGAATTATGTTGCTTTATTTTATGTTTTATTTTATTCATCTTTTTAGGCCTGCACCAGCAGCATATGGAAGTTCCCAGGCTAGGGCTCAAATCAGAGCTGTGGCTGCCAGCATATGCCACAGCCACAGCAACGTGGGATCCAAGCCACATCTGCGACCTAAACCACAGTTCACGGCAATGCTGGATCCATAACCCACTGAGTGAGGCCAGGGATGGAACTGTTACCAGTTGGGCTCCTTACCCACTGAGCTATGATGGGAACTCCTGTGTTGCTTTTAATTTCTTGATTTTATATTTAATCTTTCAAATAACTGGTAATAAACTGGAGGGCTAAAGTTATTAATTATCATTTATTAAAAACACCTAAAAGCTCAATTTTTAAGATTTCTCATTTTCCTTTTATAATAAAAGGACAGATTAGCTCTTATTTTCATATTTCCTTTATCTAATATTAGTGAGTCTACTGAGGTTTCCAGCTAATACAATATTTTAAATCATAGTATAAATTTTTAATACATAAATTCTATATTTAATTGTACTAAAACAAAACTCCAACCTTTTTGAAGTTTGTACATCCCAAGTTGACTTTAAAGAGTATTCATTAAGATCATGATTTAAAATAATGTAAAAGCTAAGAAGAAAGCTAGGCAAGGAAATGTGTTTATAGAAAATTTACTGGAAAAAATGATTTTTTAGTTGAAATAACATATTTTTCATGTTTACTGGAATGAGAACAGAAAGTAAAACAAAGCCTAAAAGTCTAGAATACCAACTTGTTAGTTGATATGATGCTTTATATCATACATCACAGACCCAAATCTTGAATAGGAAAAAAAACCCTACATATCTGTTCAAAAATAATGGAATGAATCAATGAGTGATCGAACAGACATGTTGCCATTACAATAATGTTTATGAAACTTTTTAAATTATACAATACCGCATATAGGATAATTTAACTATAATACAACCAGTTAAAAAAATCACCTTTGCCATATGTACAATCTTTTGCAGGTGTTATTAGTTGCTAGCTTAATATCCAGTTTATTCCATTTTCTTTACACTGATTCTTTTGAGGGGGAAAATGCCCTGCTAACTACTATTCTGCCCCAAATCTCTTTAAGGTGAGGCAGCCAAATGATATTCTGCCTGGGCTAATGGGACAATTGCTTTATACTGATATAAACATCATCCTGTCCTTTTTGATGCTTCCTCCCTGTGTGTGGAATGCTGACAACAGTCATGTTGCTATTATGAGAATGCTATGAAGATAAGAAGGAGAAGTAGAAAGAGAGAAGAGCTGTGGTCCCTGAAGGCATTGTAGCTGCTCTGAACCACTTACGTCTATACTTCTTATTATGCTAAAACAAAACAGGACAGTAACAAAAAATTTGGACAAACTAGGAAGCACATTTTTGCCTGCAAGCCATTGTGGCCCACTGCATGCTGCTGAACACGATCTCTAACAGGTACAGGTCCCAATTCTGCAAATAACCAAATTGTTTCATGGTTAAGAGAAAACACACTACATTTATTAATTTTAGTAATTTCTGTGTGTTGTGATTACAGACACTTTGAAAAATTTTATTATCTCTGTGTAACACATTTTTAAGCATGTACAACAATATTTATTTTATTATCAGAATAAATGCATTTTGTATATTAAAACAAACCATGTTTTAATTTAAGTATATTTATAAGATGACAAAGTGAATATGCCTAACTATTTTTATGACACCCAGCCTAGATATGCATGCAAAAAGAATTAGAGAGTATGATATCTCACATACAAAAGAAAGGTCTACTATGATAAGAATATGTGTTTTGCTCTTTGGACAAATTGGGAATCTGGCCAAACAAGTCTGACATGCATGAAAAAAGAATTAGAGAGTATGATATCTCACATACAAAAGAAAGGTCTACTATGATAAGAATATGTGTTTTGCTCTTTGGACAAATTGGGAATCTGGCCAAACAAGTCTGACATGCATGAAAAAAGAATTAGAGAGTATGATATCTCACATACAAAAGAAAGGTCTACTATGATAAGAATATGTGTTTTGCTCTTTGGACAAATTGGGAATCTGGCCAAACAAGTCTAACAGTGCATAAATAAAATCTATTCAACGAATTTAAGCAGAGAAGCTATGGAATTTCCATTTCTTTCATAGGTTGTTTACAAACTTAAATTGATAGACACAGAGCACATTCTGTTAAGCAACACTCAAGGACCATTAATAAGTGCTTGGTGAGTGGGGTGGCAAAGTGAGTGGAAAGGGGCTTATTATTCTGATCAGTCCTTCACAGAAGTGATTCACAAAATAGTCCAGAGCATTACTAGTAGTTCTTTGAGAAGTGTTTTCTATTTGGCTCATGATCAGTCTCTTGTAGTGGTAATATTCATAAAATGAAGCATGCTTTTGTTTTTGTCATGAAATGATTGTTTTAATGAGAACCTCTGCTCCTTATCCCATCCACTCCGGTGAGAGTCTCTTTATTTTTATTCCTATCTCTTTTGATCCCTACCTCTTCCCCACGACCATTTGAGAGCCAGGCAAATAAATGGATTTTTATTGTTCTACTAAAATGAATGAATTTTGTTCATTTATGTCAAAAATTTTTGAGGGCCATGCAAAGTTCTAAAGTGTATAATATTCAAGATCAAGATAAGAGAAGGTTCTTTAATAGACTTTGCTTATGGACATTTATTTTCTTTTTTCCATATATCATTCAACAACACTGGTTAGACCTCTGTGGTTTTCATATCACTCTATTAGCACTTGTATGTACCAGGTTAGTACAGTTGAATTCAGGATTTCTTTTTTTCTAAGTATTCATTGTAATTGTAGAGGACAGACCAAAAGGGGACCAATGTTTTATATATAAATATTAGCACTTGAGAAGTACTCACTGCTCACTTAGTCTACTTTATTTTATGAATGAAAAAAAACCTAAATGACTCTAAGTCCCAAGCAAACTGAAGTGCTCTCATTTTCCTCAACAGTTCAATCTGTTTCTCACTTTGGGACATGAACACATGGTGTTGCCCTCTGGTAGAAACCTCCCAACATGCTTAAATAACTCTAAACTTACCCCTCCCTCTAGGAAGTTTTCCTGGAACACTGCCATCCCACAAATGTGGAGGAGCCCTCTTTCTTTGTTCTTCCAGAGAAACCTGGACATCATTTCTCTTTTTGATTAACACATTGGGTCATATTTGCTATTTTGCTTTTTTGAGTGTTCTCTTTTGTATGAACTTATTTTGGAAAAGTCGGGGACTAGGTTTTCTTTTCTTCACCATAGCAAAATCTCTTGAACACAGTAGGTGCTCAAATTTATTTATATATTGAGTGAATGACTTGCTAAAATGTAACTAAGTTGTAATTTCATACATATTAAAACATTTTTATTTTATGAGTATTAATTATAGGTGAAGAAAAGCCATGATATCCAAGTTAGAAAGAAATGGTGGCTTCTTTAGCTTGCATATGGCTAGAAAAGCAAGAGTAGACTAATTTTATTCTAAAGTATAAAATCCAAATTTCCCATGAAACACTGCAGTCCTGTGTGATAGCCATTTACATTTTGTCCAGAAAATTGATAAATTGCTGTACTCACACAACAGAATTCGGAGCTGCAATGAGGAGAACTGCATCAATACCCACATGTACTAATATGGATAAATCTCACAAAAATCATTATGAGTTAAAAAAAAGCCAGAAACTAAAAAGTGTATATTTATGATTCCACTTATATCACATCCAAGAACAGATAAAACAAACCTGTGATGTTGAGTGTCAGAATGGTTTTTACCCTCTGAGGGAGTGATGACCGAAAGGAGGGATGAGGGTATTTCAGTGGTGCTGATGTGTTAAGATCGTTGTTCGGGTGTGGCTTTCATAGGTAGCTATTCATCTTGTATCAATTTATTGCAGTATTGGTTACAGTTTTTTGACTTTCTTGTTAATATCTTTATTAAAAATATACACAACTGCCCCTCCTTCCTACTTACCCTAAACTTCTCAAAGTGAAGAACCCAGGCAGTAGAACTGACCGATAAAATAATGAGTTGTAATTCACACTCACGCATGTACACATTCTTTTATTCTCACTGGCATTATTGTATCAACCAGCTAAATGTTTCCTCTTTCCACATAAGTTTGGACCAGGACATATAAATTAAGGCACTATAAATAATAACATAAGATAACCAGACCTGATGAATATCAAGTTAGATGTAAAGTTTCCATGGATCACATGCTGTTCAAGCAGCTTTATACAATTTTATGTGTCTAACTCTGCTGACCTTGCTGTTTTTATATGAAATATAGTCAACTGTAGTTTCTTATAAATGGACCATATTCATTTTGAATAATGCTTTAATAAATAATAACCTATGTGGTTGTCCATGTTTTAGCTAATTTATAACATTAGATTTATAATTACATTTATAAAGTATATCTGATTTATCAGATACCTTCAATGTCCTGTCTCCAAGTCCCTTCATCCACCTGAGTTGTCTGTAGTTGTGGATAGTTCATCATAAGCATATAGCTTCCCACTTCAAGGGTGTGTCTGCCACTCTTCTCTCATAAAGGATTTGTGTAGCATTGTAGGATTTTGCAGGAGTTAACATAAATGCGGGCAGTCCTCCATCCCTGTGGGATGGGACTCTATAGATAAACCTCTAGTCTCTTCAGCTACCCCTGCAACTACTATCCTATGAGATAGAGTTCTGGTTGATGGATACTTCTTTGGCTTTTCTACCTGCCATTTCTTCTGTCTGTTTTTCCAAATCATTTCCTGGATAGTCTACCTATACCAAAGTTCTTGCCCTCAACACCTGGCTTGAAGGAGGCACAATGATATCCTCCTTTTATTAAGACATGTATGTATTATTTGGGTCTTTTAAATTATGAATCTGTCTTTCCTTTTCCATTACCCGCTGAATGCCATTTACATCCTTTCACCAGATTTGGAAATCATAAGACAGCATTCTTTCATTCTACCTCCTTTCAGCTCTTTTCTATGGAACAACCATATGCCATAGACAGTATATGTAAATTTGGGGAGCACTTCCTCTTTCAATTTTTCTTCTCACTCCTTTTCCAGTGAAGATTCCTTGATAATACATTATTAGTGATTTTCCTCAATGTTGAGATGTTTTTCCAGGAACTTGCAGAAAAAAACTAGCGTGATACATTAATAAATCATCTATTACTTCTCAATTACACGCAGATGTCTCCAACCTCATTCAAAGTTCTTGAGAGGAGGACCTGTCCAACAACACATCCACAGGGGAAGCTCCCACGTCTCCCTTCTGCTTTTCAACCTGTATAAGCCTTGTATTTAAAATATTGTGTTCTCTGCAAGGAATGCCATAACAAAATACCACAGACTAGGCAGCTTAAACAACATTTTCACAATTCTAGACTAGAAGTCCCAAATCAAGGTGTCAGAGTATTTATTTCTCCTGATACTGCCATTTGGGCTTTTAGATGGCTGTTTTCTTTCTGTGTCCTCACATGCCGGTACGTACATCTTAAGTGTATCTTTTTTTTTTTTTTGTCTTTTCGCTATTTCGCCATAATTTAAAAAGATATGTACACCTCAATGTTCATCACAGCACTATTTTTTTTTCTGTCTTTTGTCTTCTTTAGGGCTGCACCTACGACATGTGGAGGTTCCCAGGCTAGGGGTCGAATCGGAGCTGTAGCCACTGGCCTACACCAGAGCCACAGCAACGTGGGATCCGAGCCACATCTGCAACCTACACCACAGCTCACGGCAACGCCGGATCGTTAACCCACTGAGCAAGGGCAGGGACTGAACCCGCAACCTCATGGTTCCTAGTCGGATTCGTTAACCACTGCGCCATGACGGGAACTCCTCAAGTGTATCTTAATTTCTTCTTATTATAAGGACACCAATCAAATTGGAATAGGCCCCATTTTAACTTAATTACATTTTTAAAAGACCTATCTCCAAATATAGTAACATTCTGAGGCACTGGGAGCTAGGGTTTCAACATATGAATTTTTTGAGAACATATTTCAGTATTTTAACAGATATATTGGTTCTAGAAAACAGAATGATAGAAAACAAGGTCAGAAAACAATGGAGAAGGCTGGCCTCTGGTGTGGCTGAGCAGAGAGAAATGAAATGGAAGGCTTTGCCCAGGCTGGATACGTGTAGAGATGAGGAAAGAAATACAAAATAGAAGGCCTCATCAGCAATAAGGACTGTGACATTACTAGAATTAGATGCTACCTCTACTGTCTTTTTTTTTTTTTTTTTTTTTTTTGTCTTTTGTCTGACAGAAAGTATACCGATCTTATCAGGAAGGACACTGTCCACATTACAAAAGTACTCTTTGCTTTTTCTTTTTTCTGAAGAAAAAAGTAGAAGTTTTAGAGATATATTCTCCAAGGATTTTGAATTTAATATCAGTCATCAACCAGGTTTGCTATTGTACCTGCTCCTTAATCTAATGACTCTAGATTCTTTTTCTATGAACTGAGAATAAAATGTTTTCCAAAGGAGAGAGTTTGAGGGGTGGGGTGATGGCCTGGGGTTTGGGATGGAAATGCTATAAAATTGGGTTGTGATGATCATTATACAACTATAAATGTAATAAAATTCATTGAGTAATTAAAAATAAAATATATAAGAAAAAAATAAAATTATTGAAAAAAAAATCTCTCTTAAAGAAAATGAGGCAATGCATATAAATTGCCATACACATGCTAGACCTTAATAGCTCTTCGACCAATTTTTATCTTTCTGTTCACATTATTTTCCAAGTCCTGAGAAAATACTTCATAAGCCATGTACATTTTGAATGGTACTTTTAAGAATGCTGAAGCAATGGAAACCTTGGAGGCCAGGGCCAGGATCTTGGCAGCAGAAAATATTCAGAAGCCAAAGGATAAATAGGCAGAGATTAAATAGCAATTTTGATTCCCCCACCCTCCATTCTTGGCTCATGTGTTGGGTATGTGGAAGGGTTGGCACAAATGACATTGTTTATGGAACCCAGTAATTGCAGCTAATCAGTCTCCAAAAGATTAATCAAAGGAATTCTTGTTCATCCTGAGAGAATACTAGTTTGTCCATTGTTCTGTATTCCAGACTGGTATTATACAGTAAACTAGAAGGTCAAAACAAGCATCTTTTCAGGGAGTTTTGTACTAGTTTGTTGATACTTCCAGTTGCTTACTTTTCTGTACTTTTCCAGGCATTTGCCTAATGGATTTAGGGTATTGACAATAGTAGAGCCATGGATTTGAGCTGTGCAGAGTAAATACCTAAATGTTTGTTTGTTCTGTGCACACACTAAGAAAGTAAACGTGGGTGTCTTTTAAAATCATGAACAACTACAATAGAGCAACTCAGGTTCAGGCAGAGACTAAATCATCCTCTAAAATAGCAGAACAAATAGGCACAGAGCTTACTGGTGCTTGGCTGTTTTCACATTGACTGCTGCCATATAATTCCCCAAATATTACTCCTTCAGTTTTGTGTGCACTCTAAGCATGTTACCCTTTTCTATCCTAGAGATACTTAAAACAATATAATTTAACTCAGTAGATAAACATTTGAAATTTCTATTTTTCTCAAGTTTTATTGTTAATTGCCCAATACCTGCCAATTTAGAGCATGCTAAATAATGCTCAAAAGCTGAATGATTTCTTTTCCATTTCCTTTCACTTGTGCCTCATTAAATTATAGCGTAGGAGAAACTGTGACATAATAAAGGCACACAAAGATGTATTGGAAAATCATAAGGAAGAAAGATGAGATGACAACTATAAAAGGCTGGGAGAGATGATAATAAGGACAATGTAGATAGAAAAACAAGTGAAAAGAGAGCTGATTACACTATTAGAGTTCCTTTTCTTTGTGATCACTGCTTGCTTCTCTCAAAGTAGCTAGCTTCACAATAGCATATTTGCCTTAGAGGATATATTCATGCATCACTTCTGCCCTGAATTTCTGCTCGTTCATTTAACCAGGCACATTTTGCTTAGATCATGTTTCAGCCTTTGCTCATTAAAAAAAAAAAAAAAAAAAAAAAAAAAGACATTTATGCCTACCTAGAAAGTCAAGGCACATAAAACTAATGACTTTATAAACAAGCTCACCAGGATATTCACTGTTTTAGTGACAGCGGGGGAAGGAGGAAGGACCCTTCACATTAATATTAAGACCTTACATTTAGAAAAGCATCTAAGACTCTGTGTTTTACATTAATAGTCATTGGCCATAGGAATTAATTATTTAATAAACCAATAGACTTATGAATATTACTAGAGCAACAGCACATCCTTCTCCAGAAAATCACAAATAGCAGATTTTGTTATTTTACATTTCTGTTGTTCAGAGTACAACAATAAATTTGACCTTGTAAAGTCAAAAAATACGTTTGTGATATACCCCTTTAGACTGAAAAAGTAGTATTAATTTAGTATGTGGTATCCAAGCTTAAAAGCATACTTTTTTTTTTGTCTTTTGTCTTTACGGGGCCGCACTCGTGGCATATGGAGGTTCCCAGGCTTGGGGTATAATCAGAGCTGTAGCTGCTGGCCTATGCCAGAGCCATAGCAATGCCAGATACGAGCCATGTCTGTGACCTACACCATAACTCACTGCAACGTTGGATCCTCAACCCACTGATGGAGGCCAGGGATAGAACCCGCAACCTCACGGTTCCTTGTCAGATTCATTAACAACTGAGCCATGAAGGGAACTCCAAAAGCATACTTTTTAATGTTACAAAATAGTGTTATGGCCAGGTATATCATCAACATGACATTATAACAACATTATCTGTCTTTTATATATTAATAAAATGCAATGATCTATTTGAATATTGACCCACTGGTTTGATAATTTTCCTGAAGGCAACACGAGCAAAATCATGTATGAGGGATCTTTATATTTTTCTGCCTTATAGTTTTTCTTACCCATTAACAGCAGTGTGTTTAACTATACTGAATTCTGCATGGATTGGTGATGAAATGCTTGAAAACTGTTAAGGGTCAAGCAAACCCTATTTTTTTTTCCTTCAGAAAGAAACCTGAACACCAGGGATCCTTCTCCTACTGCTGCTATCTTTTGCTAATTTTAATAGCCTGCCATCAAGAGAAAGCTGATATTGTTGGACTGGTGGCTCTTGCATTTCATTTTTTTAAAATTTTCTTGACAAGTAATGTTCAGAGTTCCCTTTTGTTGTTTAGGTGAGGCTCTATAAACATCAGAAGAAAAACCAGATCTATAAGGAGAGTTTTGATTATATTTTCTGTCTGCTGGCTTCTTCACAGCAAAGTGTGTTTGGTGGAGGAAGATTAGAATTAAAAAGGTAAAAACCCTCTTTGTTAAGTTTTCTTTTAAAATGAAATTATTTATCGTTTATTTGGATGGTATTTATTTTGTATCTTAGATCACATGAGAATTTAGAGATGAATGTAATCCATCAGTTTATTTGTTTATAAACTTTTTAAAGAATTTTTAAACAAGTAATAAGATTGGCTAATTATCTTGATCATCATAAGCAAATCAGGCATAAATATGAGTATAAAGTTATTTTACTTATTCATTTTTGTTCTCCTTCCCTGGTATAAACAGGAAGATGAGAAATGATAACACAAAATTTACACTTTGTGTTTGTTTTTAAACATTGGCCATAGATGTTTCACGTAGACAATAATTATTTCAAACAGCTCTGTTGAGAACTAAGTGTTACCTTGGGTCATGAGTTGATCTATTTAATTATATACAACACATGAACATAGTTCCTCATTTTCCACCTCTCTAAATGTATGAATTGCCTAGGTGTCTACCCTTGAGTCTTTGTATTTTATCTCTACACACTCTCTTTGCAATCCAGTCTACTCCCAAATATTCAACAGTAATGTTAAAATTCCTAGGACCTTCTGAATTCCCTCACTTGTTCCTTATGAGGAAAGCAGGGAATATCTCTGCATCAGCTAAGCAGAGCTTACTGCATGTGACTGGACCTCTGATCCCAAACAGAGTTCCTTTGTCTAGAACTCATTGAAAATCTGTTGTTGCCAATGCTGGTAAACATCCCACTCTCTACCTGTCTTTCGTATGTTAGATGTACACGAAAATCCAAAATATTTTCATGATGCTTATGTCCAAAAGAAGGGTCAGTGTAAGCATAAACATCAAGGAGGTGAAACCTTATATAAAGAAATAAAAGTAAGAATTTGCATATTATTCCAGGGTAGATAAGAAAACTGTAGCCTCATAATTTTGCAAAAAACCAAAGTTCTCCCCCAGAACCAAGGCTACTTGCATTATATGTTCTCTTTCAAAAAAGTGTTGATCCTCAAAAATAAACTCAAAATGGCTTAAAGACTTAAATATAAGACAAGACCCCATCAAGCTCCTGGAAGAGAACATAGGCAAAACATTCTCTGACATCAACCTTATGAATATTTTCTCAGGTCAATCCCCCAAAGCAACAGAAATAAGAACAAAAATAAACCAATGGGACCTAATCAAGCTGACAAGCTTTTGTAGGAAGGAAAACCAAAAAGAAAATGAAAAGACAATTTACAGAATGGGACAAAATAGTTTCAAATGATGCAACTGACAAGGGCTTAATCTCTAAAATATACAAACAACTTCTACAACTCAACAGCAAAAAAGCCAACAACCCAATTGAAAAATGGAAAAAAGACCTGAATAGACAGTTCTCTAAGGAAAATGTACAGATGGCCAACAAGCACATGAAAAAATGCTCAACATCACTGGTTATTAGAGAAATGCGAATCAAAACTACCATGAGATACCACCTCACACCAGTCAGAATGGCTGTCATTAAGAAGTCCACATAAACAAATGCTGGAGGGGGTGTGGAGAAAAGAGAACCCTCCTGCACTGTTGGGAATGTAAATTGGTACAACCACTATGGAAAACAGTATAGAGGTATCTTAGAAAACTATACATAGAACTACCATATGACCCAGCAACCCTACTCTTGGGCATATAGCCAGATAAAACTTTCCTTAAAAAAGACACATGCACCCGCATGTTCATTGCAGCTCTATTCACAATTGCCAAGACATGGAAACAACCCAAATGTCCATCAACAGATGATTGGATTCGGAAGATGTGGTATATATACACAATGGAATACTACTCAGCCATACAAAAGAATGAAATAATGCCATTTGCAGCATCATGGATGGAACTAGAGACTCTCATCCTGAGTGAAGTCAGTCAGAAAGAGAAAGACAAATACCATATGATATCACTAACATCTGCTATCTATGATACAGCACAAATGAACCTTTACACAGAAAAAAAAATCATGGACTTGGCAAATAGACTTGTGGTTGCCAAGGGGGAGGAGAGGTGGTGGGGTGGTTGGGGAGCTTGTGGTTAATAGATATGAATTATTGCCTTTGGAATGGATTAAGCAATGAGATCCTGCTGTTTAGCACTGGGAACTATGTCTAGTCACTTGTGATGGAGCATGGTAATGTGTGAAAATAGAATGTGTACATGTATGTGTAACTTGGTCACCATGCTGTACAGTAGAAAAAAATTGTATTGGGGAAATAACTATTAAAAAATAATAATTAAAAAAATAGTGTTGATCCTAAAAAAGAAAATCAGTGTTCTAAAGTATTTCACCCTAGATAAAATAAATAAAATCTCAAAAATTAAATGCCTTTAAAAAGTACATGATTTGAGTTCCCATTGTGGTTCAGCAGGTTACAAAATCTACTGGTATCTATGAGGATGTAAATTCAGTCCCTGGCCTCTCTCAGTGGTTTAAGTGTCCAGTGTTACTGTGAGCTGTTTAGGTTGCAGACACAGCTTGGATCCTGCATTGTTGTGGCTGTGGCTGGCAGCTGTAGCTCTGATTTGTCCCATAGTCTGAGAATTCCATATGCTGCAGATGCAGCCCTAAAAAGCAAAAAAAAAAAAAAAAAGAAAAGAAAAAGAAAAGAAAAAGAAAACTACGTGATTGACCATATGGCCCCACCATTGTCATACAACACTTCTGACTCATATGTTCACAGATATTATATAATATACATTCTAAACTTTGTACTTATCCTTCTTTTTGTGTGTTAAAATTTACGTCCTCAAGCAGAAAGAAGTTGACTAAGTAATGTCATAATTAAAGATAAGTGAATTAATCATTTTGCTGTTTGAAGAATTGTAGGGAACAGACAGAAAAAGACATAAGACTGAATTTGGGGAGATTTACTGAAGGAAGTATTAAATTTCAGTTTTAGACTTTATATTGTACCTCTCAAATGTTGTTGGAATTTGTATTTTTAAAAAATAACTAAAACCATCTCCCACGCAACCTAGCTTTCTTAGAAGGTGATCTGCCACTCCTTCCTCTGAAAATTCAGACCTGTCTTTTTTACCTTACATATGTATGGAGGGTTATGATTGTTCTGACCAATAGAGTACAGCTGAAATCATTCTGTGTTGTTATGAAGCCAGATAATAGAAACAATAAGCCATCTCCATGAATTTCTTTTAGGAAACTGGGGAACCAAGTCCCTATGTTGTAAAGAAGCTGAAGTTAGACCATAAAGAAAGATTACAGAGGGAACTGAGGCCCCCCAGACAATAGCCACCATCATCTGTCAAACGTGATTGAACAAATTCTAAGTTAACCAGGCCCCAGCTTTTAAGTCTTCTAGTCAAGGCCCTAGGAAATACAGAACAAAGACAAGACATCCATCCTATTTTCTCTCTGAATTCGTGGCCCTAAGAATTCATGAGCACAATAAGTTGTGGTTCTATGCCATTAAGTTTTTAGATAATTTGTTATACAGCCATAGTGATTGGAACACCTGCCTCTTAAATGAATAAAGCATTAGAAGCAGTGATGAGAGTCAAGTCATTGGTTGATTTTACATTTAGATTGACTAAATTGTACATTTAAAATCATGTGCCAGATGTTTTCTTTGATATATTATTAATAATCTTTTAAACTGAGTGAAACAGAACAAAAATCAATGAAGACTCTACTATTTATACTTAAATTTTTATGATTGTAAGTGTGTGAGTTTGTGGTCACTTTTCCATTCGCAAAGAACCACATTTTTTTTTTTTTTCTTTTTAGGGCTGAACCTGCAGCATGTGGAAGTTCCCAGGCTAGGGGCTGAATCAGAGCCACAGCTGCCAGCCTACTCCACAACTCCTGACAATGCCTTATCCCCAACTCACCGAGTGAGGCCAAGGATGAAACCCACATCCTCATGGGCGTTAGTCAGGCTCATAACCTGCCGAGTCACAATGGGAACTCCAGGAACCACATCTTGGTGTGGTTTCCTTGCCCTATACTGTATCCAACCTTAGGTCTCTTTGTCCAGACTCCAGGGTTCTTGCTTATGCTCTTGCTTTCATTGTCACAGTATGCCACGCTAGGTCATGTGGAAGAACACCAGGCTGCTTCCTACACTTGCTTATAGAATGTGGATACTTTTTGAGAAGCTAGTCCCAGGAAGTACCTCTTTGAAAACTCTTCGAAGCCCTCTGAGTGCTACTTTGTATTAATCTCTGTGGTAAAGAATATATAACACTGACCACATTTTCAATGCTTAATAAGCTATCTTATTTAATTTGGGTCTATAAAAAATTATGGGCAGAAAGGTATTTAGAATGTTTGACTTACCGAAATTGAATATTGGAAAAGAATAGAATAAATAGTATTAAAATAAGGAGAAAATGTATGAGGCAGACTCATAGCAGAGTGTAGTTTTAGATAGGGTGACAGAAAAAAAAATGCTGTAATTGTTGATGCATATTTTAAACAAATTGAAGTCAGTTTGAAATGTGAGCTTCTTCAGTTGCTTATAGCACAATCCAAAATGGTTTTGTAAAGTTTTTTCCCACAAATCAATTTTCCTTTAGGATTATGTTAATTGGAATCTTTTTTTAATGAGTCAAGCAGCAATAAACAAAAATTCTCTCTTTCTTTTTGAGGAGTAAGAGCCTGTGTTATAACATTTCTGTCAAAATATCTTAAAATTTTTGTCATAATTGCTGAAATATCATCATCAAAAGGATATATGGTTCAAATACTAATGCTAGATTTCAAGACACATTTCACATTTGTTTAGAACTTGGGTCTGATGGTACATGCACTAAAGATAATTTATTGGAAGAATGGTGTCATAATTATGAATGAGTAGAAATTAGTCAAAGACATTTTTTGTAACACAATTTTTGGATATGATATATTTTAAATTTCCTTTACTCAAAAATCATAAACTTTTTAGTTAATTTTCAAAACATTGACTACAATGAGATTAAATCATATCAGAAATTTTGTGTATATGATAACATTTATATCTTATGTGTATATGCATATATGGATATATTACACATACATTATATATACACACATATATATGTATGCATACACACATGTATAATATTGTGAAGTGTATCTTCAATGTTTTTGATCATTTCAAGCAATGTACCAAAGACTAGAACTCATAACAGTGTCTTAAAATTCTGAGTATTTATAGGATTTGCAATAAACACAGATGAATTTATTTTGATGATTAGATATTTAAGTAAAAGCAGTTATTTGAATTTCTGATTATACATTCAAACTGTATGAAAACACAAACTGTATGAAAAGCATGTCCCATCTGATATTATACATTTTTCATTCAACAAACACTGTTGGAACAGAAGTTCTCATCCTGAGACTATGAGTTGTCACTGAGAAAAATTTACACAATTTTTCTCCATGTGAGACTAATCTCTGGTAGAAATGAGAAAGCATTTTCTTTTCTTTGTCCAACCCATTTGATCTTGTACCTTTCTTTCTTTCTTCCTTCCTTCCTTCCTTCCTTCCTTTCTTTCTTTCTTTCTTTTTTTGTCTTTTTATCTTTTCAAGAGCTGCACCCATGGCACATGGAGGTTCCCAGGCTAGGGGTCCAATTGGAGCCATAGCCACCAGACTACACCAGAGCCACAGCAACGCGGGATCCAAGCTGTGTCTATGACCTACACCACAGCTCATGGCAACACTGGAGCAAGGCCAGGGATCAAACTCGCAACCTCATGATTCCTATTCGGAGTCGTTAATCACTGAGCCAAGATGGGAACTCCTATACCTGACTTTAAAAAGCTTCCCAGGAAATGTCTGTTATTTTTAATTTCTTATATTTTTTATTATTGTTGTTTTATGTTAACACTTGGATCATTTTGAAGATGATGACTGATTTGAAAAAAAACAAATACTGGGATAAATAAGTGTTTAATCCATGTCATGTCTCAAGAGTCTAAGGGAGGAAAACAAATCAGAAAAGAATTTACATTACCATTCAATGAGAAGTAATGCAAAATAAGATCCATTTAATTTAAAATATTTTTATGTGAAAGATAAACAGAGGCGAAAGAGTTATTTTACCAACACTGATGACAAATAGTGTTGTAATTAAAAAGAACATGTGTATTGGAGTTCCCATTGTGGCGCAGTGGAAACAAATCCAAACTAGGAAGCATGAGGTTGAGGGTTCAATCCCTGGCCTCACTCAGTGGGTTAAGGATCTGGCGTTGCCAAGCTGTGCTGTAGATCACAGACGTAGTTCAGATCCCATGTTGCCGTGGCTCTGGCATAGGCTGGCAGCTATAGCTCCAATTAGACCCCTAGCCTGGGAACCTCCATATGCCGCAGGTGCAGCCCTAGAAAAGACAAAAGAAAAAAACGAAGATGTGTATCAAAAAATGTTTCTTCTCTGAATCATTTTTAAATGTGCTAGTGACTTTGGAACCATGCATTAAATACTGGGAAAAAAAAAAAAGAAAGAAATGATATGAAGACCAAAGTGATTCTGTGCATATACAGGGGTTTTCTTTTCTTTTTTTTTCTTCTTTTTTATTTTAGTGACTTAATTTATAAGAACTTAGGTGAGGTAAGGAAAGAAGGGAGAACTGAGAATATTATTTATATTTGTGCTAATGTATTTAAGTTGATAAATATAAAATCACTGCCTATTTTTAAGTAGGGTTCTATCAGACAAAAATAACAACTGTGAGCTATATGTGGTAAGCCACTTATTACATGTCTTTGTCTTTACCCAGTGGTGGGAATGGGTGGTTAATCCCATTCACAGTCTTGTGCCTATTTCTGGTGATGGACCTGGACATAGTCAGCAGCAGGAAACTAAAAATGGATGTGAAATGGAGGAGAGCAATGACAAACTGGAATTTGGGAGAATGACTGAAATCCATAAGAATGAACTAGAAGTTGTGTACCCCTCTCTCTCACCTCCTGCAATCTTGATGATATGGGTGATGTGAAGAGTATGCTATCGCTCTTCATGCAGAAGTAGATCTGTACACCTAACTAACCCAGGACTTGCAGAATGAGGAAGAAAGGAGGAAAACAGGAGGAAATACAGCAGGAACTGGAAAAGCTACAAGTCTAGCTGCTATTCTAGGGCAATAAGAAGAGCCCAGCAAGAATGGCAACCTTCATAAATAGCAGCACTACCTGACTCCGTATCAATGGGGATGCCATCTTCTTTTCTCCAAGGAGAAAAATTTAGTTTGGGGTCAAGTAAAAAAAAAAAAAATCTTATTACGGTAGTTGAAAGTGTACCCTTAACTTTAGAGGCTAATAAGATAAAAATAAAATGATACACCAAGCACCAAGCTTGTTTTGCAGGGTACTACGAAACTGCAGGTATGGAAACATATTGCTGATAGCCCCTTAGACTGAGTATCATGCGTATGTGCTAGGAACTCTGATGACTGACAGTGAACTTTAGATCACCACAGGCTGAAAATACACCTCATATTGCATATACAACCACCCTGTCCTCCAAATTTGCACATGTCACCCACAAAAAGGCATAAAGATAGGTTGCGCTTCAGCAGAAAACTCTCGAAACTTCCAAATTTCCTTTCCATCAATCATTTCTGAGTTCCCTCCCGCTGTTAATCCCCGTTTCCATGATAAATATCCCACTGAACAGACAAGTGGAGATACAGATCTGGGTTTTGCCTCCTGTCTCCTTGCTTGGCTACCATGAAATAAAGCCTTTTACCCTCTGCAGATGACCATTGCCTCAGTATTTTGTCTTTCTGTTGTGTGGTGGGCAGTAGCTCACTTTCTCAGTTATGTAGTCTTTGGCCCATCAAAGCTTAATGCAGTTAGGCAGTCTTTTTCCTTGGTATTTAATTTCAAGAGGGTAGTAAGCTCAATTAGGAAAAAAAAAGTTAAAGGAAAAGACTCCTTTGGATAGCGACAATGAAAAAAATCTTAGAAAAATAGTGCCTACACTAACCCTTAAACATGGATATTTCTTCTTCATTTCTGCCTTCCAAATCTCATACAGTTTTCTACAATGGCCAATCTAAAACTGATACAGAACTGAGGCATCATGATTCTGTAACATGAAGTTCAATATTTTTAATATCTCTATACTATAGTGGAAATAACTTCACATTTGGGGACTTAATTTCAAGTCCACATCTATATGCTGAGCTATTTTATCTGGCACAGGGCTAGTTATGTAAATTTCTAATCACAAAATATGAATTATACTGTTGCTTCTGTTGTGAAGTTTAAATGAAGTGCCAGAATTGAAAGAACCCACTGTAGAATCACATTAAGGTGAATATATACTTAGCTAAAACTTTTACTGTGTGCTATATATTATTAAATGTAGCTCTTTAAAAATATTTGAATGTTAGAAAGGATTTTATATATATATATATATATATATATATATACATCTACTGTACAGCATGGTGACCCAGTTACACATACATGTATACATTCTTTTTTCTCACATTAAGTATTCTATCCTAAATGACTAGACAGAGTCCCCAGTGCTACATTCCAGGATCTCATTGTTAATCCATTCTGAAGGCTATGTTCTGCATCTATTTACCCCAAGCTCCCAGTCCCTCCTACTCCCTCACCTCCCCCCTTGGCAACCACAATTCTATTCTACAAGTCCATGAGTTTCTTTTCTTTGGAAAGGTTTATTTTGTGCTGATATAGATTCCAGATATAAGTGATAGCATATGGTATTTGTCTTTCACTTTCTGACTTATTTCACTCAGTATAAGAGTCTCTAGTTCCATCCATGTTGCTGCAAATGACATTCTTTTGTTCTTTTTTATGGCTGAGTTGTATTCCATTGTGTATATTTACCACATCTTTCTAATTCAATCATCTATCAATGGACATTTGTGTTGTTGCCATATCTTGGCTATTGAAAATAGTGCTGCAATGAACATATGGGTGCATGTGTCTTTTTTAAGTAGAGTTTTGTCTGGATATATGCCCAAGAGTGGGATTGTTGGGTCATATGGTAGTTCTGTGTATAGATTTCTGAGGTATCTCCATAGTGATCTCCATGGTGGTTGTACCAGCTTACATTCCCACAAACAGTGCAGGAGGGCACCCTTTTCTCCACATCCCATCCAGCATCTATTATTTGTGGACTTCTTAATGATGGCCATTCTGACTGGTGTGAGGTGGTATCTCATGGTACTTTTGATTTGCATTTCTCTAATAACCAGTGATGTTGAGCATTGTTTCAAGTGTTTGTTGGCCATCTGTATATCTTCCTTGGAGATATGTCTCTCCAGGTCCTTTTCCCATTTTTCAATTGGGTTGTTGGCTTTTTTTGCTGTTGAGTTGTATAGTTGCTTGTATATTTTAGAGATTAAGCCCTTGTCAGTTACATTATTTGAAAGTATTTTCTTTTATTCTGTAAGTCATCTTTTTGGTTTCCTTTGCTGTGCAAAAGTTTGTCAGTTTGATTAGGTCCCATTGGTTTATTTTTGCTTTTATTTCTGCTGCTTTGGGAGACTGACCTGAGAAGACATTTATAAGGTTGATGTCAAAGAATGTTCTGCCTATGTTCTCTTCTAGGAGTTTGATGGTGTCTTGTTTTATATTTAAGTCTTTCAGCCATTTTGGCACACGGTGTCAGGTGTATTCTAGTTTCATTGATTTGAATGCAGCTGTCCAGGTTTCCCAGCAATACTTGCTAAAAAGACTGTCTTTTTTGCATTTTATATTCTTGCCTCCTTTGTCAAAGATTAATTGACTGAAGGTGTCTGGGTTTAGTTCTGGGTTCTCTATTCTGTTCCATTGGTCTGTATGTCTGTTTTGGTACCAGTACCACACTGTCTTGATTAAAGGATTTTAAACAATTTTAAGATTTCATAATTTAACCCTTTTACTTTACAGAGGTGAAAAGTTGTTTTTAGATAAAGTTATTCAGTCTAGCTAGTCAGGGCAGAGTTCTAGATATCTCTCAGATGTCTAAGATCTCAATCCAGTTTTTTACAATTACAGTCTGCTTCTCGTAAGATTATGAATCATTCTTTTTTAAATACAAGTATATACTTGCCATGTGGAGTATTTTAAGATAATATTTTCTTTAAATGTCAGAGAAATAAGCAAAAAACAAGGATAGCAGGTAGCCTGAACTTGGGAGTACAAACTTTGAATTCAGAACTGGATTCCTCTGATCCAGGTTTCACAGCTTATTGATCCATGATATCTTCCAAATTACTTTTCCTCTTTAAGCTTCAGCTCACTTATGTAAAATTTGTACAAAATAGTGAGATGAATAAGGTCACCATTTAAGACAATGGAAAACAGTAAGCTCTAAATAAATGTAGCTATTACTCTTGTTTTTAGTCTTGTAGAGTTTTAACACCAAAGTGCTAATGGCTGCAAAATATGTTTGCTTAATAAGAATCAAGGGAACAAACTTTTGTGTAAGTTGGTTTAAAGGAGTAACATTATGCAAAAAAAAATCAGTCCTCAGTGAATTTCCTTAACTCTAGAGATGCAACAGCTAAATTTGGAAAGCTAGTAGTGCAAGACATTTGAAAGCCAACAGAGCATGAGGCTGGACAAAAGATGCATTGTTATGTGAAAGGCTGACAGCAGAGGATATCAGTTGAAAAATTATTATTCATACTGAATGATCCACATGGTACTGCATTGCATTGTCCTGACAAAGTCTTGCTAAAGGAGATTTTGTTACAGGACTCCGAAAATTATTACTGCACACCAGAAGATGTGGAATCTTTACAGGGGTAGAATTGTTAGAATTCCTTCACAGTTATCAAGTGAGCTCAAATGTTCACTGAAAAGGATTTAGTGAATTAAAGACATTTGTCTATTAGTTTTGCTTTAGATTTCTCAGGGGCAGTTACACTATATTTGATTTTTACCAATCTCCTTAATGATGCTTCCTTTGTCTGCATTAGCATTTTTATCAGAGAAAGGGAAATAGCAGTATTTAAATCTAAACATGTCTAAAATTCCTTAAATGCTCACCTTTCCAATTCTATTCAAGAATGTTTAGTACTACAAATGTATGAGATTTTACTAATACACACTATTTTCTAGAATTTACATTAATGTATGAGAATTATCTACATATAATATTTATTATTCACAACAGACTTACTATTGCTGTTATCTCACCTTGTATTTAAAGACACTGAAATTGAGGAAGTAAATTCATTTATCCTGGTGTCATATGAAGAAGAGAAAAAATTCAAACCCAGGAATGTTTGGTATAAATCCCATACATCTCCTATGCCTCAATACACTGTTCACTGTTTTTTTAATTGAAATACAGTTAATTTACAAAATTACATTAGTTTTAGGTGTACAAATGGTGATTCAATATACTTATACAATATATTCCATTTAAAGTTACTGCAAAATAATGAAAATAGTGGCTATATTACCTTGTGTTGTGTAATATATTCATGTTTCTTCTTTTTTATACAAGTGGTTTGTGTCTCTATTCTAGACCCCTATTTTTTTTTTCTTTATTAAAGTATAGTTGATTTACAATGTTTCTTCAAGTTCTGTTGTATAGCAGTGACCCAATCATACACATTTCTCTGGGTTGTATAGTAGGGCCCCATTGCCCATCCATTCCAAATATAACATTTTGCATCCAAAGACCCCCCAAAATGCCTATCCATCAAACTCCCTCCCCCTTCCCCAATGGGAACCCCATCTACTCTCCTTGGCCATGATCTGTTTCTGTTTTTTTAGATAGGATCATCTTTTCCATATTTTAGATTCTACAAATAAGTGATATCATATGGTATTTGTCATTTTCCTTCTGGCTTACTTCACTTAGTATGAGACTCTCTAGTTCCATCCATGTTGCAGCAAATGACATTAGTTTGTCTTTTTATGGCTGAGTAATATTCCATTGTATATATGTACCATATCTTCCTAATCCATTTATTTATCGATGGACATTTAGATTTCTTCAATGTCTTGGGTTTGGTAAATTGTGTTGCAATGAACATATGGGTGCATGTATCTTTTTCAATGAAAGTTTTGTCCAGATATATGCCCAGGATCATATGGTAGTTATATATTTAGTTTTCTGAGGTTCCTCCATACTGTTTTCCATAGTGGTTGTGACAATTTACATTCCCAACAGCAACTTTTTCGAAGGTAACTTTTTCGCCACACACTCGCCAGCATTCATTGTTTGTTGACTTGTTAATGATGACTTTTCTGACCAGTGTGTGGTGGTACCTCATTGTATCTTTGATTTGCATTTCTCTAATAATAAATGACATGCAGCGTTTATTTTTCATTTGCCTATTGGCCATACGTATGTCTTTGGAGAAATGTGTATTTAGGTCTTTGAACCATTTTTCAATTGTGTTGTTAATTTTTTGTTGTCAAGTTGCATGAGTTGTTTGTATATTTTGGAGATTAGGCCCTTGTCTATTGCATCATTTGCAAAGATTTTCTCCCATTCTATGTTTTTTTTTTTTTTTTCATTTAAAAAAAAATTGTTTCCTTTGCTGTGTGTAAGCTTTTGAGTTTAATTAGGTCCCATTGGTTTATTTATGTCTTTATTATCATTATTCTAGGAGGTGGATCAAACAAGATTTTGCTGTGATTTACATCAAAGAGCATTCTGCCTATGTTTTCTTCTGGGAGTTTTATAGTATCTGGCCTTAAATTTAGGTCTTTAATCCATTTTGAGGTTATTTTTGTATATGGTGTTAGTGATCTATCTTCTTTTACATGTAGCTTTCCAGTTTTCCCAGCACCATTTATTGAAGAGACTATCTTTCTTCCCTTGTATGTTCTCGCCTCCTTTGTCATAGATTAGTTGACTATAGGTGCTTAGGTTTATTTCTGGGATTTCTTTATTGTTACATTGATTTATATTTATGTTTTTGTGCCAGTACCATATTGTTTTTATGACCATAGCTTTGTAGTATTGTCTAAAGCCACGATGCTTCATTCCTCAAATTTTCTTTTCTTTTTCAGTATTGATTTGCCTATTATAGATCTTTTCTGTTTCCACACAAATTTTAAAATATTTTGTTCTATGTCTGTGAAGAATGTCCTGGGTAATTTGAAAGGGATTGCATTGAATTTGTAGATTGCCTTGGGTATTGCAGTCATTTTGACAATATTGATTTTTCCAATCCAAGAGCATGGTATATCTTTCCATCTGTTTGTGTCATCTTTGACATGTTCATCAACATCTTATCGTTTTCAGAGTATAGGTCTTTTGTCTCTTTAGGTAGATTTAGTCCTACTTATTTTCTATTTTTTGATGTGACTGTAAATGGGATGGGTTCTATGATTTTTCTTTCTGAGCTTTCATTGTTAGTATATAGAAATGCAATTGATTTCTGAGTATTAATTTTGTAGCCTGCAACTTTGCCAAATTCATTGAGTTCATTTAGAACTCTAAAAATTTTCTGGTGCTGTCTTTAGGGTTTTCTAGGTATAGTATCATGTCATCTGCAAACAATGATTGTTTTACTTCTTCTTTTCCAATTTGGATTCCTTTTATTTCTTTTTCTTCCCTGATTGCTGTGGCTAGGACTTCCAAAACTATGTTGAATAATAGTGGTGAAAGTGGACATCCTTGTCTTGTTCCTGATCTTGGTGTAAATTTTTCACCATTGAGAATGATGTTAGCTGTGGGTTTTTCATATATATTTTTTATTATGTTGAGGTAGGTTCCCTCTATGCCCACTCTCTGGAGAGTTTTTTTTTTTTTATCAGAAATGGGTATTGAATTTTGTCAAAAGTCTTTTGTACATCTATTGAGATTATCATATGGTTTTTATGCTTCAGTTTGTGGATGTAGTGATAGATTTATGAATATTGGAGGATCCTTGCATCCCTGGGATAAATCCCACTTGATCGTGCTGTATGATCCTTTAATATATATGTGGATTTGTTTCGCTAGTATTTTGTAGAGGATTTTTGCATCTATGTTCATCAGTGGTGTTGGTCTGTAATTTTCTTTTTTTGTGGTATTCTTGTCTGGATTTGGTATTGGGGTAATGGTAGCCTCATAGAATGAGCTTGTCAGTGTTCTTTCCTTTGCTATTTTTTTTTAATTTTAATCGTTATTTCCCCAGTAAAACTTTTTTTTTCTACTGTACAGCATAGCGACCCAGTTACACATACATGTATACATTCTGTTATCTCACATCATCATGCTATTTTTGAAAGGGTTTTAGAAGAATAGGTTTTAACTCTTAATATTTGATGTAACACTCCTTCGTAGCCATCAGGTCTTGGACTTTTGTTTTTTTGAAAGGTTTTTAATCACATTTTCAATTTTGGTACTTATCTGTCTGTTCATATTTTCACTTTCATTCTGGCTCAGTCTTGGTAGGTTGTACCTTTGTATGAATCTGCCTATTTCTTCTAGGTTGTCCATTTAATTGGCATATAGTTGCTTAGAGCAGTCTTTTATAATCCTTTGTATTTCTGTGGAGTCAGTTGTAATTTCTCCCTTTTCATTTCTAATTTTATTGATTTGAACCCTCTCCCTTTTTCTCTTTTTTTTTCTTGGTGAGTCTGGCTTAAGTTTTATCAATTTTTTTTTAATCTTTTCAATGAACTAACTTTTGGTTTCATTTATCTTCTCTGTTGCTTTCTTCATGTCTATTTCATTTATTTCTGCTCTGTTCTTTATGATTTCTTTCCTTCTGCTAATTTGGGCTTTGTCTATTCTTACTTCTCTAATTGTTTTAGATGTAAGGTTAGGTTGTTTATTTGAGCTTTTTTTTCTTTTTTATTTACAATGATTTTTATTTTTTTTCCATTATAGTTGGTTTACAGTGTTCTGTCAATTTTTCTCCTGCATAGCAAGGTGACCCAGTCACACATACACGTCATTCTTTTTTCTCACATTATTATGCTTTTCTTTCTTGAGATATGATTGTATTACTATAAACTTTCCTCTCAGAACTGTTTTTGCTGTGTCCCATAAGTTTAGGGTTCTATCTCTATTGTCATCTCCCCCCTTCCCACTCTCCACTGGTAACTACTAGTTTGTTCTCTAGATCTGTGAATCTTTCTGTTTTGTCATGTCCACTTGTTTGTTTCCTGTCTTTTGGATTCCAAAATAAGTGACAACACAGTGTATTTGTCTTTTTCTCTGACTTATTTCATTAAGTATAATAATTTCTAGGTTCATAGACTTGACAAATGACAGAATTTTATTATTTTTTGACTGAGTAATAAGTAATAATATATATAACTATATATGTATATATGTATGTGTATGTATACATATATACCACATCTTTTTATCCTTTCATTTGTTAATGGACACAAATTGCTTCTGTATCTTGGCTATTATAAATAATGCTGCTATGAACATGGTGGTGTATGTGTCTTTTTGAATTAATGTTTTGTATTCTTTGGATATATACACAGGAATGGTATTGCTGGATCATATGATAGTTCTAGTTTTTTAGTTTTTTGAGAAACTTCCATACTGTTTTCTATAGTGGTTGCACAAATTCACATTCCTACCAATAATGCACAAGTATCGCCTTTTTTCCACATCCTCACCAACATTTATTATTTGTCATTATACTGATAACTATTCAACAGGTGTGAGGTGATATTTCAATTTTTGGAGGCTTTCATTTGAAGATTATAGATGTTGAGCATCTTTTCATGTGCCTATTAGTTATAAGTGTGTCTTCTTTGGAAAAAAATGTCTATTTATGTTCTCTGCCCATTTTTAAATTGAGATGTTTGTTTTTGATATAGAGTGATATGAGCTATATTTTGGATATTAACCCCTTATTGGTCTTGTTATTTGCAAGTATTTCCTCCTATTCTGTAGGTTGTCTTTTCATTTTCTTGATGGTTTTCCTTGATATGCAACAGCTTTAAGTTTAATTAGTTCTAATTTGTCTATTTTTGCTTTTATTTATTTTGCTTTAGGAGACAAATCAAAAAATATTGCAGTAATTAGTGTCAATGAGTGTTCTGCCTATGTTCTCTTTTAGGAGTTTTATACTTTCAGATCTTACATGTAGGTCTTTAATCCATTTCAAGTTCATTCTTTTGTATGCTGTTAGAGAATTCTAATTTCATTCTTTGGAATGCAGCTGTCCAGTTTTCCCAGCACCACTTATTGAAGAAATTTTCTCCATTGTATATTCATTGTTGTAGATTAATTGACCATAAGCTTATAGGTTTATTTGTGGGCTCTCTATTCTCTTCTGTTGCTCTTGTGTGTCTATTTTTTTGTGCCAGTATCATGCTGTTGTGATTACTATAGCTTTGTAGTATTGTCTAATATTACCTATAACTTTGATACCTATAACTTTGTTCTTTTTTCTCAGTGTTGCTTTGGCAATTTGCAGTCCTTCATGGTTCTATATTAATTTTAGGATTAAGTTTTCTAGTCCAGTGAGAAATGTCATGGGCATTTTGATAGGGATTGCATTAAATCTGTAGATTGTTTTGGTTATGTTTCCTTTTGTTTGAATCATTTTCATATGCCTTCATCAATGTTCTATAGTTTTCAGAGTATAGGTCTTTCACTTCCTTGGTTAAGTTTATTCCTAGTTATTTTATTCTTTTTCACGTAATTTTAAATGGATCATTTTCTTCTTTCTCTTATGATAGTTCATTATTAGTGTATAAGAAAGGAATGGATTTCTGTATATTAATCATATACCCTGCAATTTCACTGGAATAATGTATTCTAATAGTTTTTGGATGGAAATTTTCTCCATATAGTATCAAGTCATTTGAAAAAATAGTAACAGTTTTAATTCTTCTCTTCCAATTTGGATGTATTTTATTTATTTTTCTTGTCTGATTGCTCTGCTAGGAATTTTGATACTATGTTATATGGAACATGTGAGGGTGTGTATACTTTTCTTATTCATGATTTTACAGGAAAGACTTTAGTTTTTCACCTTTGAGTATGATTTTAGTTTTGGATTTGTCATAAGTTGTACATTGATTTATGTTCCCTCCACTCAAAATTTGAAAAGATTTTTATCATGAATGGATGTTGAAATTTGTCAAATGTTTTTTTGGGCATATATTGAGACAATCATGATTTTTATCCTTCTTTATTAATGTAGTTTATCATATTGATTAATTTATGGATGTTTAAACATCCTTGCCTCCCTGTAATAAATCCCACTGGGTTATGGTATATGATTATTTTAGTATATTACTTGGTTTGCTAATATTTTGTTGATGATTTTTGAATCTGTATTCATTAAAGCTACTTACCTGTAATTTTCCTTTTTTGTATTGTCTTTGGCTTTGCTATTAGAGTAATGGTGGCCTCTCAGAGTTCATTTGGTAGTGTTATTTCCTCTTTAATTTTTTGGAATGTTTTAAGAATAATAGTTATTAGCTCGTCTTTATATGTTTTGTAGAATTCCTTTGTGAAGCTGTCTAGTACTGGACTTTTGTTTGATGGGAGTCTTTTTATTGCAAATTTAATTTTACTACCAATGATCAACCTATTCAGATTGCTCGTTTCTTCTTGATTCAGTATTGTGAGGTTCTGTGTTCCTAGAAATTTGTTCATTTCTTCTAGGTTTTCCAATTTGTTGACATATGATTCTTCATAGTATTTGCTTATGCATTTTTATAACTCTCAGGTATCCATTGTTATTCCTCCTCTTTGATATTTAGTTTATTTTGGTTTTATGCTTTTTCTTCTTGGTGAGTTTGGCTAAATATTTATCAATTTTGTTTATCTTTAAAGTCACACATTTTGTTTTCATTGATCTTTTTTATTTTGCATCTCTTTTTAATTTATTTTTTCTCTGGTATTTATTATTCCCTCCTTATGCTGGCTTTTGCCTTTCTTCTTATTCTAATTATTGTCAGTGATAAGTTAGATTTTTAATTTGGGATTTTTCTTCTTTCTTGAGGAAGGTCTGTATTGCTATGAAGTCCCATTTTAGAACTGTGTTTACTTTATCCCATAGTATTTGGAAAAGTTTGATTCCATTTTCATTTTTCTTGAGGTATTTTCTGATTTCCTCTTGAATTCATCATATTTCCACTGTTTTTTTTTAGTAGCATGTTGTTTATTTTCCACGTTTGCACTTTTTTCATTTTTTTTTTTTCTGTAGTCGATTTCTAGTTTCATGTCATTATGGTAGAAAAAAATGCTTGATATAATTGATTTCTAGTCTCTTAAATTTGTTGATACTTGTTTTGTGTCCTAGAATGCAATCTATCTTGATGAAAATTTCATCCACACTTGAAAAAATACCTATTCTGCTGCTTGGGAATGTAATTCCTATAGATATCTATTAAGTCCAACTGGTCTATTGTATCATTTACAATCCCTATTTGCGTATTGATTTTCTGTCTGTGTGATGTGTCCATTGATATAAATGGAATGTTAAAGACTCTATTATTGGGTTGTCAGTTTTGCCCTTTCTGTCTGTTAATATTTGCTTTATATATTTAGGCATTCCTATATTGTGTGCACATGTGATAATGAGTATAATATTCTTTCTTGTGTTGATTCTTTTATCATTATATAATGCCTTCCTTTGTCTTTTGTTACACATTTTGTTTTGAAATCTATTTTTTCTGATATAAGTATTGCTACCCTCATTTTCTTGTCATTACCATATCTTTTTTAAATCCCCTTGGTCTGTATATGTTTTTAGCTCTGAAGTATGTCTTTTGAAAGCATCATATATATATATATATATATATATATATATATATATATATGATAAATATGTATATATATGATATATATGTATATATATGATATATATGTATATGTATTTTATATATCATATATATATACATACACACTCTATTTTTTAGTCACACATACATAGAAACACACATACATACACATACACTCTATTTTTTAGTCAGTCAGTCGCTATGTATTTTGGTTGATGCATTTATCCTTTTGATATTTGATAAGGTATTGGTAGGTATGTATTTATTGAGCTTTTTACTACTTGTTTTTTAGTTTTTTTGTAGTCCTTCTCTGTTCATTTCTTCTTTTTGTTTCTTCCCTTGTGATGTGATGATTTTCTTTAGTGGTATGTTTGTTTTTCTTTCTCTCTAGGTTTTGTGCATCTGTTACAGGTTTTGATTTGTGGTTACCATGAGTTTCATGTATGTCAACTATTAACTGTATTTACTTCTTTTAAACTAGTAGTCTTTCGGAGTTCCCATCGTGGTGCAGTGGTTAACAAATCTGACTAGGAACCATGAGGTTGCGGGTTCGATCCCTGCCCTTGCTCAGTGGGTTAATGATCCGGCATTGCCGTGAGCTGTGGTGTAGGTCGCAGACATGGCTCAGATCCTGTGTTGCTGTGGCTCTGGTGTAGGCTGGCAGCTACAGCTCTGATTCGACCCCTAGCCTGGGAACCTCCATATGCCGCGAGAGCGGCCAGGGAAATAGCAAAAAGACAAAAAAAAAAAAAAAAAAAAAAAGTAGTCTTTCTACATTTGCACTAGCTTATTTAAGTGGCAAATACTCAGCTTTTATTATATATTTGTCTTTTTTAGAGGAATTTTCCCTTTCTTATAGATTCCTTCTTCTTATTATAAACTTTTATTGTCTTTAGAGAAGACCTTTTAACATTTCTTTTAGGATTTAGTATTGATGAACTCTTAGTTTTTGGTTGTCTGAGAAGTTCCAGATCCCTTCTTTAAATCTAAATAATAGTCTGGCTGTGTAGAGCATCCTAGGTAACCTGTTTTTCCCTTTCAGCACTTTAAAAATCTCATGACATTTCCTTCATGGTTGCAGCTGCAAAGTTTCTGCAGAAAAATCAGATGATTTTCTCATGAAAGTTCTTTGTACATGACTCTGTTTTTCTCTTGCTAACTGTAGAAGTCTGTCTTTAAATTTTTCCATTTTTAATTATGTCTTGGTATGAGTCTCTGAGTTCATCTTGTTTGGGACCATCTGGGCTTGTTACCTGGATATCCATATCCTTCTTTAGGTTTGGGAAGTTTTCAGCTATTAATCCCTCAAATTACTTTTTGGATCCCATTCTCAATATCTTCTCATTCTGGGACTCCTATAATGAAAATGTTGATACACTTGATGTTATCCAAGAGGGCTCTTAAACTACTCTCTCTTTTTGATGTTCTGATTGGAAAATATCCATTATGCTGTCTGCCAGATCACATATGTGTTCTTCTGTATCACCTAGTCTGCCACTAATTCCTTCTAGTATGTTTTTCATTTCAGTTATTTTATTTTTCGGTTCTGACTGGTTCTTTTTTATATTTTCTAGTTCCGTGTTTAAATTCTCATTATATTTATCTATTCTTTTCCCCAATTCTGTTCACATTTTTATTAATGCTTTGACTTTTTTATATGGTACATTTTTTAAATTTGTTTCAGTATTTATTTTCCAATTTTTTTTTTCTCTTGCCCTTTTAGATGAGACAAATTATTTTTTCTTCTCATTTGGCTTAACTCTCTCTGTCTCAATAAAATTAGGTGAAACAATTACCTATTGCAGTAAGGATGTCCTAAAGTGGAGTTTCCCTATATAGACTTTGTGTACAGTGGTTTTGGTGGGAGAGTTGAATTTGAGGTGAACACAAATCACATCTTTCCTCAGTGTATGCTGTCAGTGATCACTTTGCTGGAAGATGGGGCTGGAGGTAGAGGTGCCAAGGCCAGAGCCAGGTGTGAGTCAGAGCTTACTCTCTCCTTAATGGCCATAACTGCCTTATCAGGGGTGGGAACATGATGCAGATTGCTGTAGCAGGAGCTCTGAAGATTGAGTCTGAGCTGGCTCCATCCCCTTTAATTGTGTGTTCTCCCCACTTCTAGAACTGATACCCTTGCCCTAGAAATGAGCCAGGCCAGAGTAAGAGGGGCTGGTGTGGGCACTTGCTTTGAGTTGGGGTACAGGCTATGGCAGTCCAACTCAGAACAAAGACCCCAAATGCTTCTTATGTGTTGGTTTTGTGGGTGTCAATAACAGCTTCCCCTGCTCTGCTCAGATGCTGCTTCAGGTCAGAGCCTCCTTTGAGTTTCACAGCTGAGTCCTTAGATTAGTGTGGAGCTGAGTCAGGAAGCAAGAAATGGTAGAATATTCTCTTGGCTCAGACTGGAGTGCACAAGGGGGTGGTTGCAGGAAACTTGCCAGGTGCTCTAGTAGTTTTCAGTCTGTCCTCTATTCTCCTACTTTGTGAGCCAGCACTTGTGCACTCACCACTTATAAGCAGAGTCTTGGCTTTCCATATCCCTCCTGTTAGTGCCACCAAATATCCAACCAGCCAAGAGGGATTGTTTTCTTGTGTCAGACCTCCAGTCTGGGTAACCCAATAGGTGACTCAAACAGCTTAGTAAACAGGACTTTTCATAAAGAATATCAATTCAAATCAAAAGTCACAGCAGCTGCGAGGTGCACTGCTCAACTCTCCCCCTTTTAAAGTAGAGTTGAATCTATGCATTCTCAGATTCATTGTGATGTTCCTTTAAAAGCCCTGCTCTCCCCCTCCTCCAATGTTTTCTAGCAAATGTCTGAGCATAGCAGTGGTAATAGAGCCAGACAATTCCTGCCTAATGCAGGACAACCCTATTGTGATGTCTTTGCTCAGGGTCTTTTCATTGGCCTTAATGAGACTCTCTCAAAACTGCTCTAAAGTAGAGAACAAAGCTCTTTCTATCCAATCCTCCATCCTTTACACTTCTCTTTCAAAGGTGTCAGATATGCTCTGGTGTACAAAGCTCTCCCTGCTTCCCTTGCTCTATGCCCTTTATCCTTTGCCAGTGATCCCTAATAATTCTTTTGCACATCTATCCTATCTTGGCTACTACTTTTTAGATGACATAAATTGACCCAGAAATGATAATGCACCAATTAAAATAGAAGCTTGGCTATCAAATATTTTTATACATAAACAGAATAACTGAGCTACGGTATAGTTGCGGAAAGCTGAAATTTTTAATGAAAATCTCTTTCGGTGGCAGTATGTGCTTTCTCTGTGAGGTAATTCAGAGAGAATTATTATATTATATCTTCATTATAATAATTATATAATAGATTTTATTATAAAAGATTATAATGAATCTTCATTATAATTTTAGAATTATTTGAGCCCCTTAAATTCCATGATTTTGTTTTAAAAATCTTTTTTGTAGGAAAATATTTGATAGAATTTCTATTTTATTAGTATAAATATACATATAGTAAATATATGCATATCCTATACAAAAATTGAATTAGATTGAGGAGTCCTATATTTTTTAGCCTCTGAAATTTGTAAAATATGCAACAATTATTGATAATTTATGTGACAAATTTTGTCTGGCAAAATACTTGTCAAAGGACCTTATTTCATATAAGCAGAAATATAGTACCTATGAAAATACTTGGGCTGAAATATATCGACCTGAAAATTAGAGTCTAGGACATCTTACATCTAATAGAGTTTGCTCTGGGCTTTTTAAGTACTTTAAAAATCACAGGCAATTTAATGAAAAATATTGAACATGATAAGATAATATTGAAAAAAAATGCCTTCAGAAACTTATCATTCCAGAATATAAGATTATGATTAAAATATATGATTATGTAGTATCTTCCGATTGTATTTTCCTGGTTATAATTGATTAGACTAGAAATTTTGGAATCAAGCTGACTCCTCTCTTTATAGGGTGTAAAATTCAAGAAGGCAGAAACACTATTTTGTTAACTGCTCTCTCACCAGAACTTTGATCAGTGCTGGTCCATAGGAAACACTTGGTACATATTCATTGAACTGATGAGTGACTGAATGATATTTCTAGTCTTGTACTCCAAAGACTTCAGTTTCCCTTTATTATAATCATCCTTTGCAGATATATGAGAATGTTATGGGTAAAAATAGGCACTTGGAGACAATTCTTAGTTTCTTGCTTTTCTGCCTATCTTTTGAGCAGAGTTACTGACTTATTTTGTTCTGGATTAACTCGTCAAAGATGCTTATACACAGCCTTGGAAAACAGGATCCATGTGTCCCTCTGGGGCAGAGGGAAAATTTATTTCCTGAGAGAGTCATAAAGATAATATCTTCAGGACAAAATTCAGGCAAGCTTTCTGTCCATTACAAAAGACTGGGACTCCTTAAACTCGAATTTCCTTTCCTTTAACATAACCCACTGTGGCATCACTTGTCACTCTTTGTGTGGATATTGAGATTTGAAGAATTGACACAAATACTGATGATGTGATTACTGCTATTGATGTAAGTAATAAAGCACTTTGTCTCCAATTCAGCATTGTCATATCTCCTTCCACCATCCATGGAACAGAAGTAGGGTAACTTGTTAGGTTAAAACCTCAAACTTCCACAGTTCTTATAAATAGGCTGGGATAATTATCAGCTGTAATTCGTTTATATTTTAGGACTGATAATATTATATCTTTAATTCTTTGCATCTAGCTAGAACAAACACATTAGAAATATTAATCATCATGGTCCAAGTACTTATTCCAGGACCACTGTGGAGATATCAAGTTGAGAAATACATCATGTCTTCATAGAGAAATGCATAGATTGTAGACAGATGTATGCACACATGTACCTTACAATGTAGTTGTAAACAAAAGAAAGTCTAGGGTTGAAGAATGGACAGGAAGATTTCTTAAGGACATAAAACCAAGTTAGGCCTACAAAAATTAATTCAATGTGACCAGAAGAAGAAAGGGGAAAAAATATTTTCCATCTTACTGACAAGAAAATTAGAGAATAAGTCAGCATCTTGCTTTACTAGCACTGAGCATGCATGTGAAAGAGTTATAATCTATAAGGAAGTAGAATCAAAGGATCATTTGACTGTAAGTTAGAAATCAGAGTCATATTGTGGGAGATCTTAAATGCTGTTATATAGAATTAGAAGTGAATACTAGAAGCTCATGGAAGTATAGTTGATGTGTGGGTGTGTGTGTGCATGTGTGTGTTTGTGTGTAGGTGTATGTGCTTCTGTGTATGTTTTTTTTTTTTTCCAGAAAAGTGTATTTTTGCTTTCTTTCTAAGTAGAGGTGACAAAACCAGCTCTTTTTTTATTGAGTTAGCACAGGTACCCTTGGGGAGAAGAGAAAAACAAAACAAAACAAAACTAGAAGCAATATGTTTTACAATAATTATGTAAAAGGTGATAATAACTCAGATTCAAGGGAGATTTTACTGTCAAATAATGTGCATGTTTTTTAATTTGGTCTTATGACCTAAAGAAGAGGATGAGTTGAAGATGATTTGGAAGCTCTTAACTTGAGAAACTGAATGGGTGCTTAGGACGTTAACATCATGGTAAATATAACAAGAACACATGTTTTTGAGGAGAAGGCAATGAGTTTATCTGTGAACCTATAGAATCACAGATGTTACCAGGTGTCCAGGGGGCAATATTGAGAAGACCTTTAGAAATGGGATTCTGGATTTCAGAAGAAAGTTGAGAGTCAGAAATATTGACTATAAAATTGAGTCATCATTGAGCCCAAAAATAAACCCACACACCTATCGTCAATTAGTCTTAGATAAAGGAGGCAAGAATATACAACAGAGAAAAGACATCTCTTCAGCAAGTGGGGTTGGGAAAGTTGGACAGTCACATGTAAGACAATGAAATTAGAACACTCCCTTATATCATACACAAAAATAAAATAAAAAGACTTAAAGTGTTAAATAAAGACATGACACCATAAACTCCTGGAAGAGAACATAGGTAAAACATTCTCTGACATAAATTGTAGCTATTTTTTCTTATGTCAACCTCCCAAGGCAAAGAAATAAAAGCAAAGAAAACTGATGAGACATCATTAAACTTAAAAGCTTTTGCACAGCAAAGGAAACCATAAACAAAATGAAAAGACAACTTATGGACTGGGAGGAAACTATAAAAAATGATGTAACCAACAAGGGCTTAATTTCTGAAACATGCAAACAGTTCATATAACTCAATATTTAAAAAATAAACTACCCTATCAAACAAAGGGCAGAAAACCTACATAGATATTTCTTCAAGTAAGACATACAGATGATGAAGAGGCACGTGAAAAGATGCTTATCATAGTGAATTTCAGAGAAATGTAAATAAAAAAATGCACCAAGGATCATTTAATACTGGTCAGAATGGCCATAATTAAAAAGTCCATATATAACAATTACTAGAGGGGGTGTAGGGAAAAGGGAACCCTCCTACATTGTTGTTGAGATTGTAAATTGGTACAACCACTCTGAGTATAACAATTCCTCTCTAAAAATAGAGTTATCATATGATCCAGCAATCCCATGCCTAGATATATATATCTAGAAAAGATGAAAACTCTAATTAGAAAAGACACATGTACCCCAATGTTCATAGCAGCACTAAGACATGGAAGCAACCTAAGTGTCCATCAACAGATAAATAGATAAAGAAGATGTAACAGACACACAAATGCACACACACACAATGGCATATTATCAGCCATGAAGAATGAATGAAATAATATCATTAGCAGCAACATAGTTGGGCCTAGAGATATGCATACTAAGTGAAGTAAGTCAGACAGAGAAATAAAAATATATGATATCACTTAATCATGAAGTCCAAAAATAGTGATATAAATGAATGTATTTAGAAAACAGACACAAACCCATAGATATAGAAAACAATCTTATGGTTCAGGGGAACTTCCCATTGTGGTGCAGTGGAAACGAATCCAACTAGGAACCATGAGGTTGTCGGTTCAATTCCTGGCCTTGCTCAGTGGGTTAAGGATCTGGTGTTGCCCTGAGCTGTGGTGCAGGTCACAGATGCGGCTCAGATCTGGCATTGCTGTGGCTGTGGTGTAGGCCAACGACTACAGCTCTGATTAGACTCCTAGCCTGGGAACCTCCATATGCCTCAGGTGCAGCCCTAAAAAGACAAAAAAAAAAAAAAAAAAAAAAAAAAAAAGAAGAAGAAGAAAAGAAAACAATCTTATGGTTCACAAAGGGGAAAGGGAAGGAGAGGGATAAATTAGGAGTTTGGAATTAACAGATATATGTGAAATAGATAAATGTCAAGAACCTACTGTATAGCTCAGAGAACTATAACCTATAATGGCAAAGAATCTGAAAAAGAACATGTGTGTATACCTGAATCACTTTGCGCTATACCTGAAACTAAAAAAAAACATTGTAAATCAACTACTTCAAAATTTTTTTTTTCAATTGCGTTATCATTGACTGCTACTTTTTTATCTCTTTGCAATAATTTAAATTTTTCGTTATTCTTTTTTCTTATTTTAAGATGAATGATTAGCTTGTTTTGTAATCTTTAATTTCATAGTAATTATTGACATATTTTTCTGATTATGCTATATATTTTTATATTTTATATTCTCATTGCTGTTTTTTTCTTTCTTTGCTGTGTTTTTTCCCCTTTTTTTCAGCTACTTTTTGACATCCAATAGAATGGAATATTGACAATCTTATTTAACAATAAATTTAGATGTTGTCAAAGTTTATGACTTGTACAGAAACAAATTAGTGCTTGTTTTATTTTATTTTATTTTATTTTTTTTTTGTCTTTTCTGGGGCAGCTCCCATGGCTTATGGTTCCCAGACTAGGGGTATAATCGGAGCTGTCGCCACCAGCCTACACCAGAGCCATAGCAACATGGAATCTGAGCCATGTCTGTGACCTATACCACAGCTCACGGCAACGCTGGATCTTTAACCCACTGAGCAAGGCCAGGGATCGAACCCGTAACCTCATGGCTCCTGGTCAGAATCGTTAAGCGCTGAGCCAGGACAGGAACTCTGCCATTTTATTTTTTTTATGTTTATATCATATATAAAATATTTAAATTATATATTAAAATCTACTATTTGAGAATTCTGTATAAATATCATTAATTGAACAAATACTCTTACCTTCACTTTGTTCTACCTTCCCAACTTCCCCAATATGCAGAATAAAGAGACTTCTTTTACATTGTTATCTCAGAAGGAAATACATGTAGGTAACAGGAAAAGATATAGCAGATGAGGGATTCAACTGGAAGAAGCAAATAGGCATGGACATTTGGAAAAGTCAATACATAAACCCATTTATGCTGTGGTATTGAGAAAATGCTCTAAAATCTAAAAGTCAACATACCTCCTGTGGCCAGTAGATGTTTGCGGTAAGGAAGGGAAGTGTTGCTGAAATTGAAGGATTGGTTCAAAGTCCATATGAATTCATAGGGCCTTGGACTCTCATCACTCTTATTCTCCACTCCTTACTCAAAAAGGAATCTCTGGTGAGGTTGAGCCAGATAGCTTAAGGACTGAGGAACTCCAAGCTCAGACTGTTGGGTGTCTCATGGCGACTGATGGAATAAGTGGAAATCTGCATGATGAAAAATGAGGTCTTTTTTTTCTCTATGGAACTTGAAGATCACTAGCAGCTAGGCCTGTGTTTCCTAGGTAATCAGTCCCACTCAGAAATAGCGAGGGCAATAGGCTTTTCAAAGTCACATTTTCAGAGGTGAAAAACTATTCAGAGATCAACATAAACTTTGAGAAAAACCTCGAAACATGGAAGAATAAGATGAAATTTTATCTTTTGTGTCTTGATTTTTTTTTTCTTGCTTGGTATTTCAGTTTCTGAGACTGAGGCCTCAAAATATCTAGAAGGAAATTCATGGACCCTTATGATGTATTTTTGTATATAGTTACAAATTTAATTAATTTTAATATTACTTTGTTATCTGTTTTATACTACATCTGATTATTGAAATAAGACGGTAATATCTTAAAACAAAACACAGTTCTAATTTAAAATGACAAAACTTAACTTGCTTAGATGAAACGAATAGTTGACCACACTTTGATTCTTTACTCCTAAATTATAAATATGAAAAGCATTAACATAAACATAATATGCAAAATACTAGGTAATTTACTTGGTCTCACATGAAATAGAGATCTAATTTATAAAAAACATACAGAGGTGGGAATAAAGAATTTTCATGTATTGCTATTATTAGATACAGGATGGTTATTTTAAAATTGGGTTAATTTGAGATGCATTGATTTACTGCATTATTTTACATTAAAAAAAGTAGTCCAAATTTGTTTTCAAAATTTGACCTCATTAGGATGAATACAATTCATTTGAATTATGAAAGAGTGGTCTAATTTACACTATCTTAATGTAACAAATTTTCTGAGATAAGCAAAAGTAGGTTATATATTGTACACATTAATAAATTAATGACATTATAACACAATGAAATTGAAAATTGAGGAAAAATATAATATACCTCTTAGACATCATAACTATGAAAAGTTTTAAGTTGGACACAATAGTAGGTTCCCACTAAATAACAAAACAATTTTTTTGTCTTATTTTGTTGTGTTTGTGTGTGTGAATGTGTGTGTTTAATGGGTAATTGTTTTGCTTCAATTTGGGATGAAAACAAGAAAGATTAGTGATGCTTGCTAAATTGTGAGGTTTTCACTAGGGACTAAAAACTGATTAAAATAAAAGATTTAAATTAAGTGAATGTTTAAATTAGATGCTAAAGTAGCATCACTTATCTGAAATATAATAGACACATTTATCTGTATACTTTTTCCCAAATACATACCTACAATATTTGTATCTAAGGATATGAGGCCATTTCAGATATCATTGTGTGCTTAATTTAATAGTATTTCTTAAATGTTTTGATATTTACTTCATGAAATTTGATGTTACAAGGAATTTTTCTATAGAAATAATGGTTTACCAACCATAAAAATATATTTGAAGAAACATGACAAACGTGTGAAGTCATATCCACTTAGATTAATTGTTATAAAGATAGTAGGAACAAAAGTTTAGAATGAATGAATCAATATACTTTTATGAAAATAATTAAAATCCACCCTTCCCATCATAGACATTAGAGAAATGTAAACAAAATTGATAAAACTTTAGTCAAATGTATCAAAAAGTCCTAAATCAAAATCAGAAATGAAAATAGGAGAATTATAGCTGTATCACAGAAATGCAAAAGATCATAAGAGATTACTATGCCCAGTTATATGTAACTAAATGGACAATCTAGAAGTAAAGGACAAATTCTTAGAAAAGTAGAATGTTTCAATATTGATTTAGGAATAAAAAGAAAAATATATGAAGGGACCAATTTCCAGAAATAAATTTCAATCAGTAAAACAAAAAAATAAGTGAAACCACCCAACAAGAGTGTAGGACCACACAGATTCACAGATGAATTCTGCCAAACATTTAGAGAAAAGTTAACATGTATCCTTCTCAAACTATTCCAAAATTTTGCAGAGGAAGAATACTTAGGAACTCATTCTAGAAGGCCAGAACCACTCTGATGCCAACACTAGACAAAGATATCACACAAAAAAGAAATTTACAGATTAATATCACTGATGAAAAGAGATGCAAAAATTCTCAAAAAAATATTAGGAAACCAAATCCAACAATACTTGAAAAAGATAAAAAATAATTTTATTAATTATGAAGTGGGATTTATCCCAGGGATACAAGGATGGTTTAATATTTACAAATCAGTCAGTGCGATATATCACATTAACAGATTGGAGAACAATAACCATATGATTGTCTCAATAGAGGCAAAAACAACTGTGAGAAGATTAAACATCAATTTATGATAAAAACTCTCCAGAAAGTGGGTATAGAGGGAGCATACCTCAACATTATAAAGACCATATATGACAAAGCCACAACTAATATACTCAACAGTGAAAAGCTGAAAGCATTTTCTTTGAAATCATGCAGAAAAATACATTAAAATAATAAATATAAACTTAGAGATGTTTTAAGTTATTAAAACTTCCTTATCTCCTATTTTATTCGTTAAAAAACCTGATATATTAAAAAAGACAACCAAATTATTGACAGTTCTCTATTTTTATTTGAAAACTTCTATCAGATGATAAAAGCATTAGATAATGGAGGTTAATGAAAATTTCTGAAGACAAATATTTTTAAGTTTTAGGCCAAATCAAAGATATTAATTCAAGTAATTAATTCAGTTAATTGCAATATTAATTTTAATTCAGTGAAATCTGCAACATTTTTAGCATTTTAGTAATTTCTTCTTTGGCAAGTTTATTCATTCAACAACTAAAGCTGAGATTGGTAGATTTCTACCACAATATTTATTCCCTGTGGCATGACAACCATGTCATTTGGTGTTTTTAGGAATTCTTTACAAAGACAGAGGATATATACTTCTCATGTTCTATGGAGAGAAATAGGAAAAAAAAATAAACACAAGGAAATATATGTTGGGTGTTAAAATACTATTAAGGAAAATAAAATAGCATAAGGTGATAATGCCTTACAACGATATATAACAAAAGATGTGTGCCATTTTCATCAGCAAATTCTTTTCTAATAAAGAGAGATTGGAACAGAGACATGAATGAAGTAAGGAAACGAGTCATGAGATGTCTGAAGGAAGAGTGTCCTGGGAAGAGGGCTTGGTGTAAACAAAGATCTGCAGTAAGAGCTGTATGAATTGTATGTGGATTAGCTAGAAGACAGTAGACCTGAATGGGATGATGCATTAGATGGAGCTGGTCCCAGATCACATTGGACCTTGAAATAATGCAAGGATTTGTGATTCTATTCTAAATATACTAGAAAGCCATTAAAATATTTTGAGCAGAAAAGTTAGATAAGCATATTTTTGTTTTAAAAGAGTTTCCTTAGCTATTGAATGGATACAAGATAAAAACAGCTAAAAGTTGAAACAAGGAGACCAGTTACCAGACTATTGCAATAATTCAGGTGAAAATTGATGGTGATTTGGACTATTGTGCCACTACTGTGGCTCTTGAAGTGGAGAGAGATGGCTGGATTTGGAATATATTTTGAAGGACTTGATGCTGGGTTAGATATGAAATATATTTGTTATTGTAACCCTAGCTATTGTAAAAACCCTACTCCATTTAACAGAGGCTTAGAGCAACTAAAGTTTCATTTTTCTCTCTGAATAGTTGAATGTGTCTGTTTCTGGTCAGTATGTGAATGGAGGCAGTGGTGGACTACTTTCCTTTTGGTTATTCAGGGAGGCACAGTGATGGAGACCCTGCTAACCTTAACATGTATCTTTCATGGCTGCCAGGGCATTGACATCCAGCTGGCTAATGGAGAAAGAAAGAAAGAATGGAGAGGTCAATTCACTTTTTTTTTTTTTTTAAGAGGGCTGCACCTGTGACATATGGAAGTGCTCAGGCTAGAGATATAGCTGCTGGCCTATACCACAGTCACAGCAATACCAGATCTGAGTCTTGCCTGAGACCTACACTGTAGCTCCAGGCAACTCTAGATCACTAACACACTGAATGGGGCCAGGGATCAAACCTGTGTCCTCATGGATACTAGTAAGTCACAATGGTAACACCACTTTTTTTTGTTTGTTTCCAATTTTAAGGCTGCACCTGTGGCACATGGATGTTCCTGGGCTAGGAAGCGGCAGGCCTGCACCACAGCTGTACGTTGTACCACTGAACAAGGCCAGGGATGGAACACGTATCCTCAATGACACTGTGTTGGATTCTTAACCTGCTGAGCCACAGTGGGGACTCATATCATTCATTTCTGAATCATATTTCCCATGAAAGCAAATATCACTTTCCACTGATGAAATGAGCCACTGTGCCCCAGGTTATATGAACAGTGGCTGGGAATTGTGGTTGCTCCTTGGGCACCTACTTTCCTGTAAAAACTCTGCTCTGGGAAGTGAGAAATGAATCATTAGTGGGAAGTTAATCATCTCTGCCATGTCAGATATCAGGAAAAAATAGGAGACAAGTATGGTATAAACTTCTGTAGTTTACCTACTAGATTTTTTGTCAATGTTCTGGGCAGGTGAGGAACACTAAGATTTCAGCAAGAGTTTGTTTTTTGTAGAAGTTAATTTGAGACAAGTATTGGGTATTCAAGTTGATATTCAAATATGGAGTTGAGAGAAGAGGTTTTGTCAGAGATATTTTGGGTTGTAATCAGAGTAAAGAGGGAATATAAAGTCAGATTCTTGAATGACCTAACTTAGAAAATCATGTGATTAAGGAAGAAAAATTCAAGGATTTTTCCATAGTGAAAAATTTACTTTTCAACCCCACTTTACACCCAATAAAATTATGGCAAGAAGTTAAATCAAAGGAAAAAAAAGAAACCCTCAGAACTATAAAGAAAAGCCATATTAATTGTTATCCAATATCTTTTCTGTATTCCTTCTAGAAAAGATATGTAATTCATATAAATGGCTATAAGAGAAAACTAGTTTACCCAAGTAGCCTATTTTAGTAGACATTTTAAACTTTTTTTTTCCTTTCTTGGTTCCTATGTCCTAATTTTATTCTTTGGGCAGTTTCTTTCTTTGTTGATGTTCAAGTTCAATAATGGACACTTCTTAGCTCTAGGGAAATGTTCTGTTTTATTTTTAATTGAATCTGGGACTTTGAAAGTTTGAAAGCCTCTTTTTTTACTGCAGTGTGAAGAAGAAATTGTAAAATAGTGTTTGCAAGAATTTTCTTGCTTTGCTTGGGAAAGTGGCATGTAATCCCTACCTGAAGTCTTTGCTTTTCTCACCAAGTACTTCAAAACAAGATGAACTGCTTTCTATCACACATTAAAGATTCCTAAATATGCCATAGACACATTTGTCTCTTGTCAAATTTGATAATCAAGTAACACTAAAATTTAATAAATATTTGTATGCATTTTATACTATTTTATAATTCTCATTATAAATCTGCAGAGTGAGGGTTGTAGTCTTTTAATTAGTGCTTTGTTCAAATAAGATATTATATAATCCTGCATTACTGTATAGCAAAATTCTTCAAATAGAGCATATTTCCATTGCAAGGTTTCCAACACTCACTGCTCATATAATTGTTTCATCAGCTTATCATTGCACTCACTAAATGATTCTGAGTAGTGTGTACTAAGGGAGTAAAGTTCTGATTGTTGGTATAGATAAGGAGACATTTTATAGATGCATGAGGACATTTTATAGGTGCGTCAGATATTAAAGTGATCCATAAGACAGAGGTATTAGAAGGTGAAAAAAATTGAGAATTACTAAGGTAATTAATAGATAATGGTGCTTATATTTATTAATGAAGCAAATACACAAATTTTTTTCTGAATGTAAAGATTTGTGAAAACATTTTTTATGTGAGGTGTTTAGAAATAGCATACTGTGTCTCAAAATGGGAGTCAAATAAGTAGGAAAATCAAAATTTAAAATAAGGATATATGAAGTCTATCCTGTCTTCATATGATTTTGATGACTCAGAGCATAACAGCATGGTAATTAAGAGAGTTTAATTATATGGGTAAATTCTCATGGCAGAGTATGGTAAAAGAACAAAAGACAAAGAACTATATAATTTTTGGAGTTCCTATCGTGGTGCAGTGGTTAGCGAATCTGACTAGGAACCATGAGGTTGCAGGTTTGATACCTGCCCTTGCTCAGTGAGCTGAGGATCTGGCATTTGCCGTGAGTTATGGTGTAGGTCACAGACACGGCTTGGATCCCGAGTTGCTGTGGCTCTGGTGTAGGCAGGTGGCTACAGCTCCAGTTAGACACCTAGCCTGGGAACCTCCATATGCAACAGGAGCGGCCCTACAAAAGGCATAAAGACAAAAAAAACAAAAAACAAAACTATACAATTTTTGTCTTTAAAGTGTATATATAAGCCACGTAGGAAACATAATTATATTTTAATTATGTACAAAGATGTTTGCACATTTTAAAAATTTCCCAAATGTTTTATAATAATTTTTTATCAGAGAAACCAGATTCATCTAATTATTGAACCCTAGGGCAGATTTACCTATGAAGGTATGTTTTCATTATAAGATATAAAATTGCTGTCATTCTTGGGAAAAATTAGCTTCATTTACTTTAGTTGGGAGTCATCATTTGCTTAACTGTCCAGGATGATAAAATCAGGCTGAAAGAGCCTTGACAGTAGTTAAGGCCTATCCTACCTTCTGACCTTCCTTTCTCAAAGATAAAAAAAAAAAAAACAAAAAAACAAGGCCTAGAAAGATTAAAGCAGAGTAAAGAACCTCAGGGTTAGGAATTATGAGGTTGGATTTTAGTTCTGGTTTGACCATTAAATAATTGTTACATATATGTATGTAAGAGTTATTTATGTATTTCAGCCTGTTCCCTTGACTAGTGGAACCAACTTGTCTTTAAGCCTCTATCCAAGGTTAATATTCTGTCTTTACACTGTGAAATTGGCTAGCCCATTTCTGTCAGACCCTGTTCTCTCCCTAGCCACAACACACAACTGTGCCCACCCAACCACACACATGCATGCAATCCTAAGCATATTCAAAATGATCTATTTTGAGAAAGAAATTTAAGACAAAATTAAAAAAAATACCAGAAAAGAATTTTATGGAACTTAATTTATGTTATAAAAGTAAATTAAATATAAGCAAAATTTAATAGATTTTAGATTTCAAATGAGAAATCCAGTCCCTAATGTCAGGATAAAGCTTCATTGTAACAGGTCTCACTACATTGGAAACATCACTTTAACTCTCCTTGATCAGACATTTCTTTCTGCAAACACTTAGAGGCCAACATAGGTGGAGAATAAAATCTTTCAAAAGCAGACTATTTAACATCCTTTTCAGTGGTTCCACTCATTCTCTCCTTTTCCCCCCAAACACAGCTGTAAGTTTAAGTAGGCAGGCAAACTATAATCAACCACTTAGATCAGCCACCGAATCAGAGTTGTGCCCAATTTGCCTGTTTTAACTTTTTTTCTTGCTTGATTGACCTTGACCTTGGTTCCTCCTCCCCCATATGTTAATGATGACAATTCGAAATGCCATATTTTTGCAATATCTTGAGTGCTTCACAAACTACAAACATATGTACAAATTTGCCAATGTATTATAATGTTAGTACTTTTAATATTTTCCTATTTTTATTTGTATTAAAATTAATTACATCTCACAGCACTTCATTTTAGATGTAAGTTTCAAATTTAAATACAGTTGGTTTATTGATAATTTTCTTGAGTATATATGTATAGAGGGCATATTTAGTATATATGCAGATATATGCATACATATATACACTGTATGTGTGTATACATATCCATATATTTCTATCAATCTATATAATGTATATACAGAGGTATGTGCTAATATCTATACTATATATACCATATATTTAGTGTGTATTTATAAATGGATATATTCAGGGTGTGTATATGTGTATATAGATAGTGTGTGTATATGTAGAGAGAGTTTATAAGACTGAAAATTCCTTATATATGTATATATATTTTTTGATTTGTTTTTCATTGCAAATGAGGAAAGAAACCCAAAGCAAAAAAGTAATCATTCTTAGAACATTTGACTTTCTAGGAAAAAGGCATACAAAGAATTTTCATGTCAATCTTCATATAAATAGTAACTCTAACCATTTTCACCTCCTTTCTGATACATGCAAACTGAGAAATGTTCAGTATATTAGCTTATAATATGTCAGTTCTGAAAGGGGAAAAGAAAAAGTACTATGATAAATATAGCCATGGAGACTATATAACTTTTTAACTTTATAATATTTTTTAAAGAAATTAAGCTTTAGTGTCATTGTGGGATAGCTGTTAAATGGTATAAGAAGGAGAACAGGCTTACTATATTTATCAGAATTTTCCTTGTGTGTGTTATGTGTATGTGAGAGAGAGAGACACAATTTCTGCTTTCCTTCATTACCAAAGAAACTATTTCATATCTTATAGTAATAGCATGTGTTATTATACATTTAAATTAGATTCCAAAGTTGTTTTAAGTATTAGCTGTTCCCAATGAATTTAACCCAAATGGACATCTCTCTTCTTTTTGTTTTAACATCAAATATTGCATTATCTTTCCTTAAAGTCTTTCTATTATTTTCTGTATTTGAATGGTAAGATATCTGTAAAGGAAATTTTAGGATTATTTTTTAAATACCAAGATTAAATTCTTTCGTTGAGTGCTTCTCAGGTAAGAAAGTGAAGAATAAGCACTTGGAAACCTGAAGATATTCATTCAGATAATATGAGGTAGAGCCTGAATTTCTGTTTCTAACCAGTTCCTGGGTGATATTAATGCTTATGATCTGTGAACAAAAATTTTGTGTGGAAAGGCTATTTCAAACAATGATTTGATAATAATAATAGTAACAAATATAATGGTTTTATATACATGTTATCTCCAGAGAAAATAATAGTTAATAGGAAAATTAATAATCACATACATAAGAAAACCAAATTTATTGATTCTTGTCTATGTAGAATATTCTATTTCAATGCCGTATTAATACCAAATTTCTGCAGCTTTCTGTGGGTTATTTGCCCAACTGTGATTTCTTTTTGTTGATTCTAACCTGTTGATTTATGGCAAATTGTTAGGCTTGCATATAGTCAAATATTCCTGAAAGCAGTTAAAGTAAAAGTCTATTAAGAAACAGCTGAAGTGTTTTTAAACTGCTATGAGGTGTTTTGGAATGCCAATGCATTGATCTAAAAAGCTTATTTGCATCTTAAAGACACAACTCATAAACTGTGAATGAAAAACAAACCATGAAGGAAAAGGATGGATATATCCCATTGTAAATTAGTATGAAAATCTGTATTTTGGCTAATGATAAACAATGTTTGCTACAGATACTATGGCTTAGATCAGATCTGTTCTGAAAGCTAAGTAGACTATACTCCAGTGACAGATTCGGGAAAAATGATTAGCTATAGACTTGCATGTATAATAGCTGTCATAACCACTGCGAAGAGAAAATAGAATTTATGTAGCATTGGAATATCTCTGACAATAACTCTTAAAATACTAAGAGTTAATGAGTGCTGGAATTCAGGATGTCAGATATCCCAAAGCTTATTTCTAAAACTTTTTTCTCTTTTTGCAGCACCCATGTGTTCCCAGACCAGGGATTGAACTCACACCATAGCAGTAACAATGCCAGATCTTTAACCCAACTAAGCAACCCAGAACTCCTAAAACAATTTTTTTTTTTTTTTAATAAATGATCTGGGACATGCATATGCTTTTGCTCTGTTTGACTCTCTGTTTCAGACACTTGTAGTAACAAAGTCTTTCTTACATATCTTTATGTTCATTTGTTTATTCTTAATCTACACTTGCCAAAGTTATGACAAAATATTTGTAGTTAATCAAGTGCTACAGAAGACTTTTTGTTTGTTTGTTTTAAGGCACTTATTTCACAGGTAAGAAAAGACAGTGGTGGGATAGGATCAGATCAATCCATTAAAAATAATACAACTGTATAAGAGGCTGTGATAGTCACTAGGAAGAATTAAAAATAGACTAAAAATAATAATGACTATTGTTATTTTAGGGAGCTGTATGAACACTATTTTGTGATTCTACTTTGTACTAGTTTTCTGGGGCTACAACAGCAAAATATAATAGACTGATGGCTTAAACAAAAGTAACTTCTTCTCAAAGTTCTATAGGCTATAAAGTACAAGGTCAAAGTATCGGCACAGATGATGTGTTCTAAGGACCATCTCCTTGGCTCACATATAGTCAGCCACCTTCTCACTGTGCCCTCACATGGTCTTTTCTCTTTTCTCTGTGCATGTGCATCCCTGGATGTTCTTTGTATGTCCAAATTTTCTCTTCTTATATCACTCAGGTTGCTTGACTGGGGGTTAGAGTTTCAGTGTATTAATTTTGAAGGGATACTGTTCAGTTTACAACACACTCGGGATCCTGTATCTCTAAAACACCTAGATCTACACATTTATTTTACAGGTGAGGAATTAGAACCTTCCCCAAAGAACTGAATGTCTTATATAAGGTCACCAAATTAGTAGTGGGTTCTAGAATAAATCACAGATACCCTAAATTCCTGACAGGTTTATTAATTTCTTTTTACTTTATCACATGATCAATGCAAGCCTAATATACTTCCTGCAAATATTGAAATTAGACTTGTACTCAAGGCCCAGATTTTCAAAAAAGATTGCCAGTGCTTATGGCTATATCTCCTCTTTCCAACTCACATCTCTTTTCAGTGACCTTGATATAAAAATCTCGATCTATTTATGATAGTAATAGACGCAATGGAGTCAGACCAAGGCTATTTAAGAACCCAATGTCATCTCCAGATCATAAGACTTCCTTAACCAATGTACCAGGCATAATGATTAAGTTTCTTGTGATCCTCCTTACCAAGGCCCCGCTTTATTTTCTTCATGGCACTGATCATTAACTGAAATCCTATTATTTTCCTTCTTTTCCTCTTTTATCTCATTAGACTATAAAGGGTGTATAAGTGAGGAGTGATTATTGCTATATCCCTAGTATCTAAGGGAGTATCTGTTATAAAAGAGATGTTTAATATGTATTTTCTGAATAAATTCATCAATTAATTTAATGAGGTACAATGTATTTAGTATTTAGAGATATTTTGATCATCCTTATTCTAATTCTCAAGCTGCTAGTGTTAGATTCAGATAAATTTTGACAGCTATAGTTTTAAGAGTGTTTTTATCAGAGCTTCCTAATCTTGTCTAAGAGTTATTTTTATAATACTAATGGTAGGAGTCTTCTGAAAAGGGAACCATGTGTGGGAATGGGCCATATGCTTCAAGGGTTAAAAATAATCTTATTATATAATCCTAGAGAGTATTGTCAGTTCCATGAGAGGATGTGAGTTGTAGCACAGAGAAAAGGTAAAAGTAGGGCCAGGACTACAGAATAAAATGTGATAAGGAGAGAATTTAAAAGTACTGCAAATAGCTAACAACAAAAGAAAGAAAGAGGGAACCCTTTTTCAATAACTTGAAAAGTAATTATAAAGAGCTTCCCCATAAACATGCTGCAATATGTAGCTGAATGGTTATAAAGAGACATTAATTGGTAGCTTTCTTTATTTTCCTTGAGTCTGCTCATGCTTTTCATATTATATGATTGAAATACAGATAAAAACTAGACAAAATCCTATTATATAAAAGAACATCTGGAAAATTTTTTTATGTCATGATAAAAAATTTAGAAGTTTAGATGATCTAAAAAAACCAAGTATACTAACTCACAAAACCAAAGTAGCACAGCTGCAAAAACGTCATTTTAAAAAGTATTTATTTCACATTTTTGATATGCAGGAATTTTAGTTTAGTATGCCAGACTTTTAATTACTGAATTTTTGGGCTACCCCTTTTATGTGGAGTTTGTAAAAATTCCTGATTAAATTTAATGAGAGCAAAAGAACACATACTTCTAATGCATTGTCTATGTGTTATTTTCCAGCTTCTATATATCCAAATCAAATTATCAATATACTATTAATATAAAAGGGTGATCCTGTCTGAGTAATTGGGTGAATTGAATAGTGAGTCACGTCCATGGAAACTCAAGATATTAAAAGTCATTTAAGTGAAATTGTCCACTGATCCTGAGACTGTTTCTAGGGCTTCTCTTCAAAATAAACTGACTGAGAAATGTAATAAAGCCTATAAGTGCTGGCTGCTTTAGGTGAAAAAGTCGATGATGACTTGTGATCACCACTCTCTATTGTTCCCTCCCCACAGCCAAAGAACATCCTGACTGATATTTATTTATTTTTTATTTATTTATTTATTTTTGTCTTTTTGCCATTTCTTGGGCTGCTCCTGCGGCATATGGAGGTTCCCATGCTAGAGGTCCAATCAGAGCTGTAGCCACCGGCCTACGCCAGAGCCACAGTAATGTGGGATCTGAGCCACATCTGCAACCTACACCGGAGCTCATGGCAATGCCAGATCCTTAACCCACTGAGCAAGGCCAGGGATCGAACCTGCAACCTCATGGTTCCTAGTCGGATTTGTTAACCACTGAGCCATGATGGGAACTCCAGCCTGACTGATATTTAACCAGAATCATTATGGTTACCAAAATCTGTTTCCATAGCTGTAGTCTCTAAATTTTATAAATAAGAATACATGAGAGAGAAATACCTTTTCTGGAAGAATCAGATTTTTTAGGCCCTTTGCCTTCTCTATGCCATGGGGCTTAAGCAGAGTCTTAAATTCAGTGTAAAATAGAGACTTTCACAAAAATTTCCTGAACTCAACAATTCTACCAACTAATGGAGGTCAAACCTCTAGTCCTACCGGTCTTCTTCTAAACAAAATACCGTAAGTCCCTGCATCCTTATTACTTGGTAAAATTTGGATAGAGAATCCCATCAGGAGGGGCAAGTAAATGCTCTTTAGTCAGGATCGGTTGGGCTAGTCATCTTGGTAAAATGTAAAGTATAAGCCTTAGAGTTTATATATCTGAAAAGAGAAAGCAGTTATTTTAATTTCCTTTCCAGTATTTGAAGACATTCTTTTAGCATAAGTTCACTAACTCAATTAATAGGAAATAAAAAGTCATTGTTCAGAGGTATGGACAATGAAAAGTACTCTGAACTCAAAGAGGGATTAAGTAGAAGGGTTAGAGAATTAATATTTTCTGCCTGAGTTAATTTCCAATTCTATTTCAAAATTAGACACCTGTCTTATTTTCAACAAACTCTGCTTAAGTATTTCTAGTTATCAGAGAACACACTATTTTGAAATCAAACTCTTTCATTTGTGGAGTTCCAATTATCTGGCAATATTTACATAGAACTGGAATCTTGGCTGCCTGTAATTATGAGCCATTATTACTAGTTGTCCAGTATGAAAAGACCAAGGATACGATTTTTTCTCTTAATCATTTATTCATCCATCATTCATCAAGTACTTACTCTGTGAATTACCTGTGCTAGTCATTGTGCTAGGAGACAGGGATGCAAAAATGGATAAAGAAAAGTTCCTGTCCAGAGTAAGGTTCAAGTACATTGTGTTGGACAGATGTAAAAAAGATAATAGGATGGAATACAGGATTCTAGGTTCTGCTCTTTCTACTTCCATATCATTCATTTAAACCATTATGTATTCAGTTGTTCAAGCCAGAAAACTTAAAATCATTCTTGATTCTATATTTTTCCTCACCTCCTTATCCAGTCTATCATCTTGTTTTATTGTGTGTATCTCTAAAGTATATCTTAAATGCATTCATTTCTCTCAGTCTCCTTACAAATTCTGCATTCCCAGCCATCACCATTTCTTAATTAGACTCCTGCAATAATTTCCTACTTTGTCTTGCTGCTTTCACTCTTGATGGTATATAGGCCATTCTTTTCAAAGAATGTAGACTAACTGTTTAAAATATACTTTTGATATGTGTAAAGAATTTGCTGAGAAAAAAAAAAACTTAAAAATGTTTTCGTGTCTTGAGAATTAAATCCAAATTCATTACTTTGATCTATAGAGTTTTTCTTGACTGATTTAGTCACTGCCTTTTTTTTTTCTTTTTTTCTAATTTACCTCACATTATTCTATCATTAATTTTGCCACAACAAAGGCATCTTTCTTCAGGGTCTTTGTACTTTTTTTCAGGGTTGATTTCAACCCTTAATACACCACCTACACACACCTAAATCATACTTTAAATGGGAAAATTTCCCTAGCTGCTCTAGATAAGCAGACTAACAGAAATCCTTTCTCTGGCACTGCATACATTTCTTTATTCACTGTATATATTTTGTTTTTAACCTGCTAATTAAGTCTCCCCTACCAGACTGTAAACTCCATACTAGCATATAGTTGAATCCCTCACATCTAATTTATTGCCTGACATATATTAGTCACTCAGAAAATATTGTTAAATGAATAAGCAAGTGGATTAATCAATACCTTCAAAGGGAGTGTACCATAAACTTGGCATGGTTATTGCCTAGACTTATGTTTGACAAAGTTAGCAAATAAAAATATAATAGTATAAAACTACTATTCTTTTATCATTTTATATGGAGCTTGGACTTGTGTCCTAACATCATCCCATTTAGCCTTTTCAGGGTAAGTGATTTTGCCAATATTCATCTTAAAATACAGAGTCCAGATGGCTGCAAAATAAATTATAGTAACCTTTAGAGCTTAAATTTGGTAATATATATTAAAATGTAATATTCACCACTTTGACTCAGTAATCCCAAATATAGGACTTTGTCTTAAGAAAATAATTGAATCTGTAGACAAATGTTTAAATATAAGCATTTTTTATTACACTGCTATTTTAAAATAGAAAAGTGATGGATCATATCAAAATGTCTGTTTAGTAATATAATTTAAACACAAATAAAATAGGATTCCCGTGAACAATTTTTAAAGAACTGCAAATTTATAATTAAAAAATTAATAAACCCCTAAGTAAGAAGCCGCTATGATCAAGAATCATCAGAAATAACAATAGTAAGAGACCCACAGGAAATTATTAATCATAGAATGTTAAATAAATATTTTAATCTGAATATAAAATTTAATAAAAGAGTGAAGGTAAAAGGTAATACAATTATTAAGTTTAATTAACCAAATCTGATCATAACTAAAGAATCTAGAAATGATAAATAATTGAAATTAAAAATTAAAGGAGGCTTCCAGTAATAACTGACTAGGTAAACTATCCAAATTTGTTACTCTGATCAAAATAATATGTTCTTAAAAAGTATTTTTTAAAGCCAATATCTGAAATAAGAGGAAATTCAGAGAGATGAGTTTGAATTTGAAGACACTTTTCATCTAGGATGGCTGCCAGTGCCACAATTGGTAGTTGAGAGACCGGCAAGCTGCATAGTACTTGTGTCAACTTTCTGGGCTAGGAGGTTACTAGCTGAATACTGGTACCTGCTAAGGACTTCAAAGAAGTACACAATGGAAGTAATAGTACATCTTAAATGGTCCAGTCTCCACAGGGACTATAGTCCAGTCCAAATTCAAATCAGCTCAATCTTTGAAATTGGAGTCATACAGTTGGACATTGCTCTATACCCAGGATCCTCTGAGAGGCAAATAAAAAATTCTCTCCGAAACAAGATAATATCATCCTAGATCTTGCATCTTTAAAACATAATTTTTCAAATGTAATGTCCTAAAGAAATAATAATAAAAATAAAAAATAACCAGTCATCCAATGAAATAAGACAAAAGCATGAGACCCAGGTTAAACAATAGCCATTACAAACAGACCTATGACAGATACTGTTATTTGGAATTATTTTCATTTGGAATTATCAGGTGTAGATTTATGTTTAATAAAACAAAGAGCAAGATTGAAGAATTTCCAAATTGAAAAACTACAGACATTACAAGACCAAAAAGTAAAGTAAGCAAATTATGAATTCAATGGCAGATTAAAACTGGAATATATATCAGAAGAAAATATTCAGAATTAAACAAAGAGGAAAAAAGGAAGAAAAATAAATAGTAAGTGACGTAAAAGAAAACCCTAAAGCTATAACAGTTGATTCTCATTTTTCATAGTAGAAAAAATTTTCTGTAAACACTGTTAGTGAATACTAAACCATTTTTCCAAAGGGTAAGATTGGTTTCTTGTGAGCCTCTGGTCACATTTTGATTAACTTAATATATACCCTTGTTTTATGTATTTATCTTTAAAGATGTTTTAATATATATAACATTGAACTTATAGCCAATAGCATTATAGCTCATGCTTGAATGAAGTTTATCTAACATGTGTTTTCTCTGTAAGGCACATCACAGCCTTCTCATTCTTAGGGATAGTAAGCAGAGCTTCAGCACTATATTTGGGCTGGGATGAATATTAAAGATTAAAATCACCAATGAAGAGTAAAAATGTGTAATATTTGACACCAAAATGAGACATTTAAATAGACCATGAAAAGTACGCTTATTTATAGTATGAGAACTAAAACAGAGTATCAGTTAAGAGACACTCATTCTTTTTACTTTCTTTATTTGTAGTAGGCTAAAACAGAGAGTCACTTTATTTGATTCATTTGGAAACGCACGTATCAGAGACTCAAATATTTCACATCTTTGTGCAAGTCCAAAAGTGATTGCAAAAACACCATCAATTTTGTGGATATGTCTTAGTCTGTTCTGGATAATGCAGTAGATATCATAAACTGGCTGACTTATCAACAATAGAAATTTATTTTTGGCAGCTCTAGAGGCTGGGAAGTCCAAGATCAAGGTGTTGGCATATTCAGTGTCTGGTGAGAGCCACTTCCTTGTTCATAGATTGGTGTCTTTTTGTTATATCCTCTTCATGTAGTGGAAGGGCTAAGGCAACTCTCTGGAGTCCCTTTTATAAGGGTACTAATTCCCTTCATGAACAATTCTCCTTTATGACCTAATAGCCTCCCAAAAGTTGCAATTTTAAATGTCATCTCATTGGGGATTAGGCTTTAACATATGGATTTTGGAGGAGTACAATACTCAGTCTCCAGCTTACTACTGGAGCAAGTAGACAAATTTACAACTACCAAATAGAAAATAAAAAATTTGCAAAATTAATAAACCTCCATCTCAACAAAATAGAAAAAAGAACAGTAAAATAAAAACAAATAAAAGAAAATAATCATTGGAGAAGAAATGAATTAAATGAGACATACATAGAAATATTAGCAGAATGAAATATTTCTTTAAGACAAATAAAATTGATAAATATGTCACATTGATGTACAGAAGAAAAAATATGTAAAGGATTGTTATAAAAATTTTACTAACCACATTACACAATATAAACTGTATTAAGGTGATAATAAGGTGTTATAAAATCTTATGCAAATAAATTTTAAAACATAAATAAAATGCTTATATTTCTTAAGACATCCTATTTGTTGCAAAACATATAGAAAAATAGGACAAATTTTTAGACACTTCAATATACAGAACTATAAAAAAAATTAAAGAAAACCTAAGCTATTTTCAGGGAAAGGGGGTTTAATAATGAAAGGATATCAGTTCTCTACAAATAGATTTAATGTTATTTAAATAAAAGTCCTACCAAGTTTTGTCATGTATTTAAAATGTAAATCTTTACACATATATTGTTTAGGGGTCCAAATTTTTTATGGCAAAGCTAAAAAGAAAAACAAGGGGATGATTCAGGAGAGTGGTTATCTTTGGGTGACAAAGAATATGATTAGTGAAAGACGCAAAGAGACTTCAAAGGAATTGACAACGTTTTATGTTGAGTTGTTTGGTCATAACTACATATTAATTTTTGACAATGTTGCCTTAAAATTGTACATGCATGTTGTATGTATTTTGTATGTGTGATTTTTTATAATTTAAATCTGAAGTAAATGAATAAACCATAGAAATGTAACTATAAAACTATAATATTAAGATCTTTATATAAATATGTATACACATACTTACAGCTTACATCCTTGATGGAACTGAACTTAAACTTTTCTTCAAATCTTGGCTATTGGAAAGGGAAATGTTCTCACTTAAAAACTGTATAAACTCTTTACTAAGAGTTGTACGTCCAGATTTTCCTCTGAACCATAGTCTACTTTTGGGCAAATGTCCTTGGGTGCACAGTTTTGGTTTATTGTAAAGCAAATGCCCACCCAGTATTCCTGGAAAAGACCCAAATTCAATGAAGAAAATGATTTCGGAATAATCTTATGGATTTGATGCTTAATATGGTTTACTAATAGGGTCTTTAGTTCAGATAAAATTTCAGATTTCCTATGCCTCTTCATTATTGTGTGCATTAAGGAAAAAACTGGAAGAAATATCATACATTATTATTAGTCATCATCTAAGATTTGTGAGATTATGAAAAGCTTTAATTATCTTTGTGTGTTTTCCAAACTTTTTACAGAGAGAACACTGCTGTAATTAAAAAAAAATCCTTGCATAAATTGCAGAGTCCATCATAGAACATAAAAACCTACTTGTGGCCTAAACATTGCTGATTTAAGTGGGATTATTACCCTCTTTACTTGGACTCTAGACCTGTGTTACTTTGCTCAATATTGCTAAAAATTTTCCTGAGCCATCATCTGCCATTCTTCGGGAATAGGACTCCAGTCTGTGGAAATATAATAGCAGGAAGTCAGTGAGGTTTTTCAGACTAACTTTAGTAAGAGATGATTCCCGGGACTCTGGATACATGGGCAAGGAGATATGTTGCTTTTAAGGAAATAATTGAAAAGTCACCAGATTGTAAATGATAAATGCAGAATAATAATCTAGTCATTTATTTGTTTTGTTAAATAATACTACCATTCCTCATTCTTACAAGACATAAAACTTAGAATCATCCTTAGTTCTTCTGTTGCACTGTCTCATTCACTTTACAGCTCCATCCAGACAAAAATCGCAAAAGCCTCAGTTCTCTCATGGACCATAGTGTCTTTTACCTTAATACCTATTCAACTGCCTCCTTTCCATTTTCCTGGCTCTTATTGTCACTCCTCTTAATTATTTCCAGAAACTTTCAGGGAATGTCTCTTTTGATACTCTGAACCTCTTCCAGTCTATTTTCCATTTAGTTGTCAAAGGGGACTTTCGATAATGTAGCTCTCATTGTATCCTTCATCACTGTAATAACTTGGTAGGTCCACAATATTTTCCATAAAAGCTTCCAGCTCCTTAGCTTGGTATACAGCATCTTTGTTGACATGCTTCCTGTCTAACTTTATTTACTCTTGTATTTCCACACTCCAATTTTCTCTATATCAGTGCCTTTAATATACCAAGTCTTCCTTCCCATTGATCCCTCTGCCATAATATTATTATCCCCACAGCGTAACATCCTTTTGTTTAATTAACACCTGCCTTCCAAAATTTGGCTGAAGCAACAATGAGAACTCCCAATAGGATTTTGAAGCTCTTCTTTGGGCTCTTATGACCTCTTACAAACGTTCGCTGTAACAATTAACATACTTATTTCCTACACTAAACTATAAATTTACAGAGGACAGGAACCACATCTTGTTTGATTTAGTGTCTTTAGTGCATAGGAAAATGATTAGCTCTCAGTGGGCACTCAATAAATATTTTTTGAGATAATATTTGTCATCTTTACTTTCCAGAGAACACCAAGAAAATGAAATCCCATAGTTAACAGTCTCTGGATCTACAAATACCTTTACACATGCACTCCTTACACATTTTTTTCCCCTCAAAGGAAGCTTTTATTTATTTCTATAGTTTTTCACCATTGACATTTCACTTCAGCTTTTCTGCCAACATTATCTGAATTTCCCTTTGTGCAACCACTCCAACCCCCAACCTCACACTAACAGGTAGGTAAATGACTTGTTTGCAAGTTAGAGAATCCGAACAGGGCACTTTTTTAACCTCAATAATTGATCTGTTGATTTGTAACCTAATCAAAGCTGTTGAGAGTCACATAAATGTTTGGTGGTACTACTGGAGAGGAAACAGACCTTTCCCCACTGGTTTTATATCTTGGAATTAATAGAATGGGGACTGCTGTTAGATCATCTAAATACTAAATTGAGACCAAGAATAAAGTCAGTGTAGAAGATTGAAGAGCAAAAAATGGTGAGAAACCCTATTCAGAGACATCATTTTAGTCTCTGAATCAAATAATGATTTAGCCAAATTGTTCATTTTTAAATATGTGAGTGATTAATTTTTTAAAACTTAACTTGCCTAAGATAATTTGAGTTTATTCTCTGTCACTTTCAATTAAAATTTTCTAAACTACATTTAAGCTTTCCATGTGTGTCTTGATATATACCCTCATGGTGCTCTCCTATAAAGACCCTATGTGATTTTTTAACACATATAGGTATTCCTAGTGTTCATAATTGGTTTCATATTTATTTTTGGAGGTTTGTTATTTTCTCTTTTTAAATTTATTTTTTACTGTTATTTCCCCCAACACATTTCTTTTTTTTTCTTTTCCCAAAGTACAGCATGGGAACCCAGTTACACATACATGCATACATAATTTTTTCTCCCATTGTTGTGCTGAGTTGTGAGTATCTAGACATAGTTCTCAGTGCTACACAGCAGAATCTCATTTGTTGATTCATTCCAAGAGAAATAGTTTGCATCCCTTAACCCCAAGCTCCCAATCCCTCCCACTCCCTCCCCCTACCCCCAGGCAACCACAAGTCTATACTCCAAGTCCATGATTTTCTTTTCTGTGGAAAGGTTCATTTGTGCTGTATCATAGATAGCAGATGTTAGTGATATCATATGGTATTTGTTGTTCTTTCTCTGACTTATCTCACTCAGAATGAGAGTCTCTAGTTCCATCCATGTTGCTGCAAATGCCATTATTTCATTCTTTTTTTATGGCTGAGTAATATTCCACTGTGTATATATACCACATCTTCCTAATCTGGTCATCTGTTAATGGACATTTGGGTTGTTTCCATGTCTTGGATATTGTGACTAGTGCTGCAATGAACATGTAGGTGCATGTGTCTTTTTTAAGGAAAGGTTTGTCTGGCTATATGCCCAAGAGTGGAATTGCTAGGTCATATGGTAGTTCTACACATAGTTTTCTAAGGTAACTCCATACTGTCTTCCATAGTGGTTGTACCAACTTACATTCCCACCAACAGTGCAGGAGGGTTCCCTTTTCTCCACACCCCCTCCAGCATTTGTTATTTGTGGACACATTAATGATGGCCATTCTGACTGGTATGAGGTGGTAACTCATGGTCGTTTTGATTTGCATTTCTCTAATAACCAGTGATGTTGAGCATTTCTTCATGTGCTAGTTGGCCATCTGCAAATTTTCCTTGGAGAAATGTCTATTCAGGTCTTTTTTCCATTTTTCAATTGGGTTGTTTGCTTTTTTGCTGTTGAGTTGTAGAAGTTGTTTGTATATTTTAGAGATTAAGTCCTTGTCAGTTGCATCATTTGAAACGATTTTCTCCCATTCTGTAAGTTGTATTTTTGTTTTCTTTTTGGTTTCTTTTGCTGTGCAAAACCTTGTCAGTTTGACTAGGACTGATTGGTTTATTTTTGCTTTTACTTCTGTTGCTTTGGGAGACTGACCTGAGAAAACATTTGTAAGGTTGATGTCAGAGAATGTTTTGCCTATGTTCTCTTCTAGGAGTTTGAAGGTGTCTTGTCTTATATTTAAGTCCTTAAGACATTTTGAGTTTATTTTCATGGATGGTGTGGGGGTATGTTCTAATTTCATTGATTTGCATGCAGCTGTCCAGGTTTCCCAGCAGTTCTTGCTGAATAGACGTTTTTTTTTTTTTTTTTCTCCCCATTTTGTGTTCTTGCTTCCTTTGTCAAAGATTAATTGACCATTGGTGTCTGGGTTTATTTCTGCGTTCTCTATTCTGTTCCATTGGTCTATATGTCTGTTTTGGTATGAGTACCACACTGTCTTGATGACTGTGGCTTTGTAATATTGCCTGAAGTCTGGGAGAGTTATGCCTCCTGCTTGGTTTTTGTTTTATCAGGATTGCTTTGGCAATTCTGGGTCTTTTGTGGTTCCATATACATTTCTGGATTGTTTGTTCTAGTTCTGTGAAAAATGTCCTGGGTAATTTGATAGGGATTGCATTGAATCTGTAGATTGCTTTGGGTAGTATAGCCATTTTTACAATATTAGTTTTTCCAATCCAGGAGCATGGACTATCTTTCCATTTCTTTACATCTTCTTTAATTTCCTTGATTAATGTTTCATAGTTCTCAGCATATAGGTCCTTTGCCCCCCTGGCCAGGTGTATTCCCAGGTATTGGATTTTTTGGGGGTGCAGTTTTAAAAGGTGTTGTGTTTCTGTATTCCCTTTCTAATATTTCATTGTTAGTATACAGAAATGCGACTGATTTCTGTGTGTTAACCTTATATCCTGCTACTTTGCTGAATTCGTTGATCAGTTCAAGCAGTTTTTGTGTGGAGTCCTTAGGGTTTTCTGTGTGTAGTGTCATGTCATCAGCATACAGTGACAGTTTTACCTCTTCTCTTCCTATTTGGATGCCTTTTATTTCTTTTGTTTGATTGCTGTGGCTAGGACTTCTAGTACTATGTTGAATAACAGTGCTGAGAGTGGGCATCCTTGCCTTGTTCCAGATTTTAGTGGGAAGGCTTTCAGCTTTTCTCCATTGAGTATTACATTTGCTGTGGGTTGGTCAGAAATGGCTTTTATTATATTAAGGTATGTTCCCTCTATACCCACTTTGGTAAGAGTTTTGATCATGAATGGATGTTGGATTTTGTCAAATGCCTTCTCTGCATCTATTGAGATGATCATGTGGTTTTTGAGTTTTCTTTTGTTAAGGTGTTGCATAATGTTGATTGATTTGCATATGTTGAACCATCCTTGTGCACCTGGGATGAATCCCACTTAGTTGTGTTGTATGATCTTTTTTATATGTTGTTGGATTCGGTTGGCTAAAATTTTGATGAGAATTTTTATGTCTATATTCATCAAAAATATTGGCTAATAGTTTTCTTTTTTGGTGGTATCTTTTCTGATTTTGGAATTAGAGTGGTGGTGGCATCATAGAATATCTTTGGCAGTATTCCTTCTTCTTCAACCTTTTGAAAAAGTTTAGGGAGGATGCGCACCAGTTCCTCTCTGTATGTTTGGTAGAATTTGCCTGTGAAGCCATCTGGTCCTGTACTTTTATTTGTAGGGAGTGTTTTTATGACATATTCAATTTCATTTCTAGTGATCGTTCTGTTCAGTTGGTCTATTTCTTCTTGATTCAGTTTTGGCAGGCTGTAAGACTCTATAAAGTTGTCCATTTCTTCTAGGTTGTCAAATTTGTTGGCATATAATCGTTCATAGTATTCTTGCATAGTTTTTTTGTATTTCTGCAGTATCCATTGTGATTTCTCCTTTTTCATTTCTTATTTTGTTTATTTGTGTTCTTTCTCTCCTCTTCTTAGTGAGTCTAGCCAAAGGTTTGTCAATATTACCTTTTCAAAGAACCAGCTCTTGGTTTTATTGATTATTTTCTCTATCTTCTACCTTTCCCCTCTAGGTCAGTTATGCTGAGCCACTCACCTTGTCCAAATTGGCCATTTATTTTTACAAATTTGTTGCATGTGATCCAATTCTTCAGACTTCTGTTGTAATGTGTTGTACACAATTTAGAGATATAACTTTACATTCCTCACTTCTACTAGATTCTAAGTTATTTGAGAGCAATTATTCTTTTTTTTTTTTGCTTTTGTCTTTTTAGGGCCACACTCAAAGCATATGGAGATTCCCATGCTAGGGGTCGAGTCAGAGCTATAGCTATTGGCCTGTGCCACAGCCACAGCAATGTGGGATCCAAGCCATGTCTGCAACCTATACCACAGTTCATGGCAATGCCAGATCCCCAATCCACTGAGTGAGGCCAGGAATCAAACCCACACCCTCATGGTTCCTAGTCGGATTCATCTCCACTGTGCTGCTATGGGAAATCCTGGGAGCAATTATTCTTTTTTTTTTTTTTTTTTTTTTTTTTTATTTTCCCACTGTACAGCAAGGGGGTCAGGTTATCCTTACATGTATACATTGCAATTACAGTTTTTTCCCCCACCCTTTCTTCTGTTGCAACATGAGTATCTAGACATAGTTCTCAATGCTATTCAGCAGGATCTCCTTGTAAATCTATTCTAGGATGTGTCTGATAAGCCCAAGCTCCCGATCCCTCCCACTCCCTCCCCCTCCCATCAGGCAACCACAAGTCTCTTCTCCAAGTCCATGATTTTCTTTTCTGAGGAGATGTTCATTTGTGCTGGATATTAGATTCCAGTTATAAGTAATATCATATGGTATTTGTCTTTGTCTTTCTGGCTCATTTCACTCAGGATGAGATTCTCTAGTTCCATCCATGTTGCTGCAAATGGCATTATGTCATCTTATTGGTAAAGTTAAATTGGGAGTGTTGAGGACAAGCAGGTTTTTTTTTTTTTTCAGTCAAAAAATATATATATTTCAATTTGAGCTAAAAATGTACAATTTCTTTGAGTTTTGATGTATGTATACACCTATGAGACCACCCAAAAATTCAAGATAATGAATGTATCTACCTTCCCAACAGATTCATCATAACTTTTGTAATAATTCCTTCATTAACTCCTCATATATTCCTATCCATAGACAACTAGATCTGTGTTCTATCACTACACATTTGTTTGCATTTTCCAGAATTGTACATAAAGCATATACTTGTACTCTTTGGAGTCTTGTTTCTTTGGTTCAGCATATTGTTGTTTTTTTGGGGGAGGGTATTTTCCATGCTGTTGCTTGTTTCAGTAGTTCATTCCTCTTTATTGCTGGGCAGTATTTCATCACATGGATATTCTGCAATTAGTTTCCCTATTTGCTGTTGAAAAATGTTCATTAAAAATAAAATTTCTATGGATTAAGGGGTTTTTTTTTTTGGTGAGAATCTATGCTTTCATTTCAATTGTAGAAATATCTAGGATTGGAATGGCAGAATAGTATGGTAGGTATAAGTTTCTATGTTATAAAGAAATGGTGAAACTGTTCTCTAGAGTGATTTTAACATTTTAAATTCCAAACAGCAGTGTAAGAAATTTTAGTTGCTCACATTCTCACTGGCATTTCATATATATACAAAACTGGTATCATATCATATCTACCTGTCTATCTATATATCTATATACATATCATCTATCTATATATCATCTCTTGTTTTTGTAGGCTGGATAAGTTTCCTTATACTACTATTTAGTAAGAATTAGCATCATGAATTCAGGTTAGATTATGTCAAATGATTCTTCTGTTTCTACTGAGATGGTTTATATAATTACTTTTTTAGTATTTTTAAACATTAATTTTCTGTTGGCATAGTAAATTTCACTGATTTTTTTTTTTTTTTGGCCACAACCTAAGCATGAAGAAGTTCCTAGGCTGGGGGTCAAACCCATGCCATAGCAGTGACAACAGTGAATCCTTAACCTCCTGAAATGCCAGGGAAATCTTTCATTCTTTTTTTGGTTTTAATTTATTTTGTATTTTTTAAAATTTTATTTATTATACTTGATTTACTAAGTTCCATCAATTTTTACTGTAAAGAAAAATTGTAATATACATGCAAACATTCTTTTTTTCATATTATCTTCCATCATGTTCCATCATATAGATTCTTTTGCTATACAGCAGGACCTCATTGCTTTTTTTTTCTTGTGAATTATAGGATTTTTCCCCTTAGGTAGATGGAGCTATAAACATAAGCCCTGTGTAAGTTCTGAGGATAGCTCTACATGTTGCTTTCAGGTACTTCTTGGATAATTTTCTCATATACATGCACTCATACGTAGCAAGCTAATGAGTCAAAAGAGATCCTCTGTAGATCTCAGAAGCGGCCTTCATAGAGACTCTGTAAGTCTCTCTTTGGTATGCTGCCTTGCAAACTCAAGCCACCATGTTTGTGAACACTTACCTCCATATTTTAAACTCAGGGAGACCACTGGTCTCTACCTGTGTTCCCTTTCTCTGGACTGTGGGTAGACAATTCTCTCTAGACAGTAAAGTGAGTCAATAATAGGATTCTGTTTGTTTTCTGTCCTGAAGCATTAATTTTTTGGACTGTCTGATATACAATCCTTGAAAAATGTTTATAGTTTACCTCTTTTTAATTTGTTTCAGATAACAAGGTAAATAAATTTCATGTTGCTCTGTCTTAGCCAAAGGAAGAAATAGAAAAATAATATGTCAGGAATTAGAAATTACACCACCCTCAGGAGGTCTGGAACATGAGACCAGAAGAGCCTTTTCTAAGCTATGATAAAGTGTAAAAATTGCTGTCACATTTCTTCTGGTTATGTGAGCTATGTACATCCCCATACTGAGTGATTTTCCAGAGTAACCCACCTTACCAATTTGGAATCTAAGGGGAATCTACACTAGAAATGTTAGCTGGGTACTCACAAGTGATTTCAAGAAAGACCCTGAAAGCCAGAAGACATTGTAGATGATTTTAACAGCCTGAACAAATACAAATATAGAAAAATGGCCTATTTTTCCTCCCAAAGATCTCAATAGAGAGCCCCTCATTTGTAGCTCTAACCCAGAATAATAATGCAAAAGAATTTAGGCAAATGTACTTCTGGGCTTCTCCCCTATTGGAGATAATATAGAATGAGCAGGATAATGCTAACTTGACACTGGAAAATGTGGCATAATTCATATTTAAGTTAATGGAACATGGCATAATATTAAATGTGTAGTTGGTACTTGATAAATATTGAAGAAATTAATGAAAGAATAAAGAATTGGTTGTACAAGTTTGTTTGCAGATTCAGTAACTTTCAGGACAAGAAAACTAACAGACTATTATAGTACTTGGCCTGCTAGATTTTTTTTTTTTTTTTGGACCATGGATGAAATATATCCTTTCTTCTTTTTAAACAGAGTATATAAAGTACACTTAAGTGAAGTGTCATACTGTTTAGAGAAACAGTTTAATGTTTGACCAAATTACGCTGAACAGATAGAAAAAATACTAAATCTAATATGACACTCTCTTTTCAATGTTTATTAAAATTTTCTAAAATTTATAGCTATTCTATAACAGAATAGCTTATCTGAAGTATTTTAAAATGAATAACTATAATACTGTACAGTTTGCAAAGTGTTTTACTCATGTAATATAGTGTTAATGACAGTTTGTGATATTTCAATTCCGATAGTTAATATGACTAAATAAAAATAGCAATGACATTTTAAGAAGGTCTATGTTTTCTGGGAAGGGTATAACATTTATGTATTATTGGACATGGTTTCGTATAAATACTTAGAATATACTGATATCACTGTATTATGAGTACTATTTTCTTCTCTGTATGCCACAAATCAGATTTTACAATGGAATCTCTCAAATCAGTGACTCTTATTAACTCTGAAGCAGAAAAATCCCAATAGCCCAGGCAAATAGTTAATGAATAAAATGTCCTGTTATCAGGCTGCACTTATTAGCCATTATTATTATTTTGGATTACATAAAGTGGCCAAGATAAAATATGTTCACTGAAAGTGCCTAATTTAACTAGATTGTCTTTATTAACAAGGCTCTATTAAGTGGTTTCAGCTGTAATAGCATTTGAGTTCCATTAGGTTTTGAAGTGATTTAGAAATTCAAATTGTTTAAAAAAATTAGATGTCAGGGTTGTGGATAATTAGTAAATACCAGGTTGAAGTTGCAAATTTATACTGAGTAGTGAAATTGAACAGAAACATTGGGTCTTGTTGAGCTACAAACATGGAACAGAGAAAACACTATTAAAGCCACTTATTCTTTGGCATGTTCATTAGAAAATATTTAAGCTTTAAACATATTATGTCCTTTTTAATAAGATATAAATATAGTAAACTAATATTGTTCTTTTAAAGGCAGAAAAGATGATAGGTAATTCACTGTATGTCTACATATGGAAGCTTCTCTTTACTTTCAGTAAACACTTTCACCAATAACATCTTAAAAACATGGCTGATATAAAAAATAAATACATATATAAAATAAGACCTCAGGTGTATATTTTTGAAATTAATTAATGACAGTAGAATTTTGAATTATATTAAGAAGAATACTCAATGTTTCCTAAATCAATGACAAAGAATATAATACCACTGAAATTTATTTTATTGTTTGTTTTGTTCTTTTAATCTTTTATACAATCTATAAATATTTTGTGGCCTGCTACTATGTAGCCAGCATTTTTTTAGACTCTAAAGATCTAATAACAAGAAAAACAGGCATGATTTCTTTTGGAAGATGGAAATTAATATCAAATATTTACATTCAGAAAATGCCATGAAAGAAACATTTAAGAAAGAATTTAAAAAGCATGTCTAGGAATTGCCTTGTGGCTCAGAGGGTTAAGGATCCAGGGCTGTCGCTGGTGGATTGGGTTGCTGCTATGTCACAGATTCTACCCTGGGCCCAGTAACTTCTGCATGTGCAGTTATGGCCAAAAATAAAATAATGTAAGTAAAAAATAAAAATCAATAGTAAACAAACTCTTGCATAAAATTACAGAGGATAGAATAAATTCCAACCCAATTATATGAGGACAGCATTTAACCTGATACCAAAACAAGGTATTATAAGAAAACTAGAGAATAATTATCTCTCATCAACATAGATGTACAATTTTTGAATAAAACCTTAAAATTGAATTCAACAGTATGCAAAATTCATACTATATCCCAAATTATTTATTTGGGATTATTCTAAGAATGCAATGTTGGTTTACCATTATTCTAAGAATGCAATGTTGGTTTATCATTATTCTAAGATTATTCTAAGAATGAAATGTTGGTTTGCAATTCAAAAAATGAAAATGGAAAAGCATATAATCATTGTCTCTAGAGGTAGAAAAAATTTACAAAAACAAAATACATGTCTTTAAAAAATCTTGGCAGAGTTCCTGTCATGGCTCAGTGGTTAAAGAATCCGACTAGGAACCATGAGGTTGCAGATTCAATCCCTGGCCTTGCTCAGTGGGTTAAGGATCTGGCATTGCCGTGAGCTGTGGTGTGGGTTGCAGACACCACTCGGATCTGACATTGCTGTGGCTCTGGCATCGGCTGGCGGCTACAGCTCCAGTTAGACCCCTAGCCTGGGAACCTCTGTGGCCCTAAAAAAGACAAAAGGACAAAAAATATATATTAATAAATAAAAAAATTAAAAAAAAAATCTTGGCAATCTGGGAATAAAAGAAAAATATGTGAGTATCTATGAAAAATCCATATCTAATATTAAACTTAATTGTGAAAGACTGAATGTTTTCCACTTGAGATTAAGAAAAAAACCCAAGATGAATAAGGTTATATATAATATAATATATAAGGATATAATATAAAGGATATAATATAAAGCATGGTGACAATAGTTGATAACTTTGTATTGTATAAGTGAAGTTTGCTAAGAAAGTATAACATAAATATTTTTACCAAAAAAAAAAGAAAGAAAAGGGAAGAAAGAAATAAAGATAATTATATGAGGTGATGGATGTGTCAACTATTAGCTAGATGGGGGGAAATCCTTTCACAATGTATACACATATCAAATCACCACAATGTACCCTTTAAATATCTTACAACTTGGATGCCAATTATACCTCAATAAAGCTGAATTTTTTAGAAAAGAAAGAAAAAAAGAAAAAGCTAAGACATTACCTCTCAAAAATTCTACTCAACATAGCAATGCAAAAAAAAAATTTTGATTGGGTAAAAGGGACAAAAGTATCTTCATTCTCAGAAAATCATCTACGTGGAAATCCTATGGATTCAACCAAAAAATCTGACAAAATAACAAGTATCTTAGTATTATTAGTAATATAAACTAATAATTTATAGAGTAAAATATTCATACACCCAAAATAAATTGTTTTTATATACTAGCAGGGCTTACTTGAAAGTTGAAATAAAAATTCAGTAAAATTTATACCAGCATCAAAAATAATACTTTAGTATAAACGTGATATTAAAACATGCATACTTAACTTATACAATTGAAATGTGCAAAATATTTCTGGGATGTATTAAAGAATAAATGTATATATATATAATATGTTCATGGATCAAAAGATTCACTATTGCTAAACTGTTAACTTTCTCCAAATAAATAAATGTTTAGACTCAAAGCTATCTAAATAAAAATTCTATTAGGCATTTTTGTAGAAACTACCAAATTGATTCTAATATTCATATAGAAATATAAGGATCTAGAAGAGCTAAAACAACTTTGAAAAAAGAGCAAAGTTGGAAGACTTAACTGATACTAAGTTTCTTCATAAGGAATTCACAGTTCAGAAAAAATTATGGAGCATTTAATTTAATCCACAGCTGGCTAAAAATTACTTCTGTAACCTATATCTCAAGTGAAAGCCAAGGCTTTGCCACTTAATGTAATAAATGTTAGAAATGGACTTTCACTTACGAAATGAGTAGTAGCTTGCATGTGTAGATGGCTGAGGTATCTTAGACACACCCTCCCCACCCACTATTACATGAAAGGGACAAACAATTCTGCTGGGAAAATTTCATATGTGTCTAATGATAATACTCCAAATTAAATTTCAAACAATTGCATTTGTCTGAGAATGCTGAAGATGCTAGATGCCTGATGTCAACTATACATGTAACAGAGTCCTCTTTCTAGAACATGGAATGGTAAGCCTTAAATAAATCTTTTATGCAAAATAGGGTCCAGAACAAACAGAATGATGAGAAGCTGACTTCATTTGGCATAGAGAACAAGATATATAATTTTTGTGCTTTCTTGCTAATATTGTTTGACAAATGTCAGTGTGGTAAAAATAAATGTGGCAAACTGGTCTGAAGTGTGTTTTAATTATGCTGTGGCATCAAGGTTTTGTGCAAAAATAACAATTATCTTAGTATTATCAGTAATATAAACTAAAAATTTATAGAGTAAAATATTCATATACCCCAAATAAATTGTTTTTATATACTAGCAGTCATATAAGTTACCTTTTTCTGCCTGGAATTGTTCATTGACAGCAAAAACCTACCCCGAAAGCCTAAGAATTGTATTGAACCCTTTCTGTTCTCAAGTGAGCAAATATTAACTTTTTTAGTTATTTTTTAAAAATTATTTGTTTTTAAGGTATAGTTGATTTACAATGTTCCTTCAATTTCTGCTGTACAGCAAAGTGACCTAGCCACCTATATACAACCTTTTTCTTTTTTTTTCATTTTCCTTCGTGTTCTTACCCAGGAGACTGGAGACATCTCCATCCATTCTAAATGTAACAGTCTTAATCTACCAACACCACACTCCCCATCAGCCGCCCCTACCCCCTTCACCATGGCAAAGACAAGTCTTCCCTCTATGTCCTTGTTCTATTTCCGTTTTGTAGATAGCTTATTTGTGCCAAATTTTAGACTCCGCATGTAAGTTATATCATATGCTATTTGTACTTTTCTTTCTGACTTATTTCACTTAGTATGAGAGTCTCTAGTTCCATCCATGTTGCTGCAAATGATATTGTTTTGTCCTTTTTTTGTGGTTGAAGAGTAAGCATTCCATTGTATATATGTACCAAATCTAAATCCATTCATCTGTTGATGAACATTTAGGTTGTTTCCCTGTCTAGGCTATTGAGAGTTGTGCTGCAATGAACATAGGGGAGCATGTATCTTTTGGAATGAAAATTTCGAGTGGATCTATGCCCAGGAGTGGGACTGCTGAATCATATTGTAGTTCTTTTGTTTTTTTCTAAGCCCTTGATATTTTATTATTATTATTATCAATAGTTATTTACCCAATACAATTTTTTTTCTACTGCACAGCATGATGACTCGGTTATGCATACATATACACATTCTATTTTCACACATGATCATGCTCCATCATAAGTGACTAGACATAGTTCCCAGTGCTACACAGCAGGATCTCATTGCTCATCCATTCCAAAGGCAATAGTTTGTATCTATTAACACCAAGCTCCCAACCACCCCACTCCCTCTCCCTCCCTCTTGGCATCCACAAGTCTATTCACCAAGTCCATGATTTTCTTTTCTGTGGAAAGATTCATTTGTGCCCTATATTAGATTCCAGATATAAGTGATATCATAATGATATATGTCTTTCTCCTTCTGACTTATTTCATTCAGTATGAGAGTCTCTAGTTCCATTCACGTTGCTGCAAATGCCCTTATGTCATTATTTTTTTATGGCTGAATAGTATTCCATTGTGTATATATACCACATCATTCTAATGCAGTCATATTTTGATGGACATTTGGGTTTTTTCCATGTCTTGGCTATTGTGAATAGAGCTTCAAAGAACAAGCAGGTGCATGTTTCATTTTCGAGGAAAGTTTTGTCTGGATATATGCCCTAGAGTGGACTTGCTGAGTCATATGGTAGTTCTATGTATAGTTTTCTAAGGTAACTCCATACTGTCTTCCATAGTGGCTGTACCAGCTTACATTCCCACCAACAGTGCAGGAGGGTTCTCTTTTCTTCATACCCCCTCCAGCATTTGTTATTTGTGGACACATTAATGATGGCCATTCTGACTGGTATGAGGTGGTAACTCATGGTCGTTTTGATTTGCATTTCTCTAATAACCAGTGTTGTTGAGCATATTTTCATGTGCTTGTTGTCCATCTGTACATCTTTCTTGGAGAAATGTCTATTCAGGTCTTCTGCGCATTTTTTTCAATTGGGTTGTTTGCTTTGTTGCTGTTGAGTTGTAGAAGTTGTTTGTATATTTTAGAGATTAAGCCCTTGTCAGTTGCATCATTGGAAACGATTTTCGCCCATTCTGTAAGTTGTATTTTTGTTTTCTTTTTGGTTTCTTTTGCTGTGCAAAACTTGTCAGTTTTATTAGGTTCCATGGGTTTATTTTTGCTTTTATTTCTGTTGCTTTGGGAGACTGGCCTGAGAAAATATTTGTAAGGTTGATGTCAGAGAATTTTTTATTTGCCTCTGTGCTCTTCCAGGAGTCCAGGTGCACAAGGATGGTTCAACATATGCAAATCAATCAACATTATGCAACACCTTAACAAAAGAAAACTCAAAAACCACATGATCATCTCAATAGATGCAGAGAAGGCATTTGACAAAATCCAACATCCATTCATGATCAAAACTCTTACCAAAGTGGGTATAGAGGGAACATACCTTAATATAATAAAAGCCATTTCTGACCAACCCACAGCAAATGTAATACTCAATGGAGAAAAGCTGAAAGCCTTCCCACTAAAATCTGGAACAAGGCAAGGATGCCCACTCTCAGCACTGTTATTCAACATAGTACTAGAAGTCCTAGCCACAGCAATCAAACAAAAGAAATAAAAGGCATCCAAATAGGAAGAGAAGAGGTAAAACTGTCACTGTATGCTGATGACATGACACTACACACAGAAAACCCTAAGGACTCCACACAAAAACTGCTTGAACTGATCAACGAATTCAGCAAAGTAGCAGGATATAAGGTTAACACACAGAAATCAGTCGCATTTCTGTATACTAACAATGAAATATTAGAAAGGGAATACAGAAACACAACACCTTTTAAAACTGCACCCCCAAAAAATCCAATACCTGGGAATACACCTGGCCAGGGGGGCAAAGGACCTATATGCTGAGAACTATGAAACATTAATCAAGGAAATTAAAGAAGATGTAAAGAAATGGAAAGATAGTCCATGCTCCTGGATTGGAAAAACTAATATTGTAAAAATGGCTATACTACCCAAAGCAATCTACAGATTCAATGCAATCCCTATCAAATTACCCAGGACATTTTTCACAGAACTAGAACAAACAATCCAGAAATGTATATGGAACCACAAAAGACCCAGAATTGCCAAAGCAATCCTGATAAAACAAAAACCAAGCAGGAGGCATAACTCTCCCAGACTTCAGGCAATATTACAAAGCCACAGTCATCAAGACAGTGTGGTACTCATACCAAAACAGACATATAGACCAATGGAACAGAATAGAGAACGCAGAAATAAACCCAGACACCAATGGTCAATTAATCTTTGACAAAGGAAGCAAGAACACAAAATGGGGAGAAAAAAAAAAAAAAAAACAAAACGTCTATTCAGCAAGAACTGCTGGGAAACCTGGACAGCTGCATGCAAATCAATGAAATTAGAACATACCCCCACACCATCCATGAAAATAAACTCAAAATGTCTTAAGGACTTAAATATAAGACATAGTGTAGTTCTATATTATTTTTCTGAGATACCTCCATAATATTTTCTATAGTAGTTGTACAATTTACGTTCTCTTTCTCCACATCCTCTGCAGCATTTTTTGTTTGTTGACTTGTTAATGATGGCCACTCTAACTTGTGTGAGGTGGTAACTCATTGCAGTTTTGATTTGCATTTCCGTAATTATGGGTGATGTTTAGCATTTTTTCATGTGCTTGTTGGCCCTCTTTATATCTTTTTTAGAGAAATGTCTATTTATGTCATCTGTTAATTTTTATATTGGTTTGTTCCTTTTTTTTCTTGTTGAGTTGTATGAGATTTTTGCATATTTTAGAGATTAAACCTTTGTCTGTTGAATCATTTGCACATATTTTTCTTCAATTCTGTGGGTTGTCTTTCCATTTTTTAAGTAATTTCCTTTGCTGTGCAGAAAATTTTGAGTTTAATTAGATCCCATTGGTTTATTTTTGTCTTTACTGTCATTCTTGCATAAGGTGAATCAAAGAAAATGTTGCTGTGATTTATGTTAAAGAGCATTCTGCCTATGTTTTCCTCTAGGAGATTTAGAATATCTGGTCTCTCATTTCGGTCTTCAATCCATTTTGAGTTTATTTTTGTGTGCTCTTAGAAAGTGTTCTAATTTTATTCTCTTACATGTGGTTGTACAGTTTTCCCAGCATCATTTATTGAAGAGACTATCTTTCCTCAACTATGTTCTTGTCTCCTTTGTCATAGATAAGTTGACCATAGTTATTTGGGTTTGTTTCTGGTCTTTCTATCATGTTCCATTGATCTATAGTTGTGTTTTTGTGCTAGTACCGTACTGTTTTGATGATTCTAGCATTGTCATATTGTCTGAAAAAAAGGGAGCCTGATTCTTCCAGTTCCTTTTTTTCTTTTCCATATACACTTTGGCTATTAAAGTTATTTTCTGTTTCCACACAAATTTTAAAATATTTTGTTCTAGTTCTGTAAAAAATGTCATTGGTAATTTGTTAGGGATTGCATTAAATCTGCAGATTGCCTTAGGCAGTATTGTCATTTTGACTATATTGATTCTTCCAATCCAAGAGCATGATATATCTTTCCATCTATTTTTGTTATCTTTGATTTCTCTCATCAGCATCTTATAGTTTTCAGAGTAGAACTTTTATCTCTTTAGGTAGGTTTATTCCTAGGTATTTTATTCTTTTTGATGTGATGGTAGATAGATGGTATGGTTTCCTTAATTTTTCTTTCTGATCTTTCATTGTTAGTATGTAGAAATGCAATAAGTTTCTGTTATTGATTTTGTATCCTGCAAGTTTACCAAATTCATTGATAAACTCTAACAGTTTAAAACATTCAAATATATTGACATACTCAGCACTCTTCATTCAAATTATGTGGCTTTTATAATCTGTATTTAACATTTTGAAACTAATTTCATCAGATATTGTAGGGAAGAGTCTGAATATAGCAAGATATCTTCATTATTGTTGTTGTTGATTTATTATTATAGTTTAAATATGCTTGGGGATATAAAATATGAAATGAAATAATTTTAAGCAGATTCTGCTTTCTATGAGTGACTCTATTGTTTCTCTTCTTTGAAAAAGCTTTTGAGAGATCATTTAAATTAAGTGCATTTAAAACTTAAACAACAACAATGAATCTTCTTAAGAAATGGAGATCTGTTTAGTAAAATAATTAGTTGTATTTCTTTTTTTTTGGCAGCAGCCATGACATGTGGACATTCCCAGGCCAGGAATTGAACCAGCACCATAGCAGTGACCTAAGCTGATGCAGTGACAGCCTTAACATGCTGAGCCACAAGATAACTCATTAGTTTTATTTTTAAATCAATTTTTCTTCCACAGATTATAATCCTGGTATATATTTGTGTTTTAAAATCTGGAGTCACACCTCCTCTCTCCACACCTGCCATGATTGTGTATGATTACATGCCAATCCTATTCATATTCAAATATATCGTATTCAATGTTCTGTGTGTTGTTACTTGAGCCATCACAATAAGAAGCTGGCAGAAGACAAATGAAGCCATAGTCTCCTCTCTCGTGAAGGCTAGAGAAAATGAAATAGAAGCAGAACAAAGCTTTATGCAGTATGATATGGATGATACTGTCAAGTCCTATATGTGGACTTATTTAATACCCCAAAACTCAGACTTTTGTAATTGTCTTGAGATTGAATTGGATTTTTTCATTTCCTTTTGTAATACTCTTGAGTCTGGAGATGATGTTTACCATCTCCTGACAATTATCCTGGTGTTCAATGCTAACTTTCTAGCAGGAGATTGGTACTTGGAGGGTAGGACTACATTAGTATGAAGGGTATAGGGTTGACTCTCTGTGAACCTTAGAGAGACAGGTTCTTGAATTATAGCAGGAAGAATTGATGTCCAGGACCTTCCTCACTGTGAATGGAAATGCTGACAAGAGGTGATTGTTTTTCTTTTACCACAGTGAAGCAAGCTAGAAGCTGAGTGAAAAACTGCATATCTGTGGGAAATGCTGCAGGAGGAATTGGGCCTTTGGACTCTTAAGGAACTCTTAAGTTGTATAACATTTCATAATATCTGTATCATGTTTTTTCTAAGCTTTCAGTGAAGTATGTGGCACTGAAGGATGCTGAGTCTTAGCTCTGGGTTAACAACAAGAAACCAAGTGCCCCAGGAAAGGGCGGTAACAGATTGAGGAAAACATGTCCAAAGAATGGAGATTTTGCAGACAGGCTGGATGGCAAGCAGTGTTTGAGCATGTGAGACAGTGTCTCTGACCACTGTACTTTCACCTTCAAAGGAAATGTTACTCTGATGTTTGGAACCATTACTCACACACATTTTTTTCTCATCCTGTTCACTGTCAAGTTTGAAAAGACCCTTAACTGTATTCAGTAACACCTTGCCAGATCTTTATCCTAAAGAATAAATAATGTAAAACATAGAAAAAAATTTATGCGTAAAAATATTTCCCAGGTAAGTATTAATTACAATTATGAGTATTGGAAAACATCAAACAAATAATAGGAGATTAGGAAAATAATAAAAAATTTGATAGAGTAACTGTAACCATTAAAATTGTTTAAAAAGCCTTGGTAAATACACAAATAAATGCTTATTATAAGATTTTAAATAGAAAATGCAGGATTAAAAAATGTCATTTAGATATAACAGCAATATAGATTGAAGAAAAAAATGACTTGGAAATAATACAGTAGAATTATACGAAGTGTTAGAGTAAGATGGTTGGATTATAGTTATTTTAATCATTCTTTTCTAGAGTATTAATTATGTTTAATAGTTTCTTTAAAATCTAAAGGAAATAAAAAAGAAAAAAACTTGTCTATCTAGGTACATAGAAAGCTGGGACAAGAGGCAAATGCAAAAAGCTAATTGGGGAAATTTGGGTGCTTAGACAAAAGCGTGAATGGAAAAAAAGGAGGGTATTTAAAAAGTTTTTCAAAACCTGCCCTATTTTGCCAGGCAAGCAGAATATATGATTTACTACATCCAAAACACCATAGTCCAAATAAAAATATTTTGTAAGTTAGAATTTTTATTTTTGAAGGAGAAGTTTAAGTTCTTAAGTCCAGAGATTCTGTTTTCATCCTCCTCAAATCTTACAATGTCTGTAGGAATTGCGCATTGTTCAGCAGGACAGTGGTCTCCTCTGGGTCCTTGAATAGATGAAAGTTAATTCAGGATTCTTTAGTTCTCTTATAAAATTGTCTTTTCCTCCAGTGTCCTCTCTTTGTGGGTTCAAGGAGGGAAAACACATTATTAATTTTATGAATATTTTCACATTTTATTACTTTATTTCATTGGCTGTTTTCCAAATAGCCAACATATGGATGAATGTCTTCTAAACAGGTTAAGTGTTACTATGCTGTATAATAGTAATATCAATTTTGGTGTCATCATCCAGGAAAGATATGTTTATGCCCAAGTATTTATATTTGAAAATGTGACTCAGTGCTGACCCAATGCCGTATTATAAAGTGAGGGGCCCTACATCTTCAGGAGTTTTAAGAGTCTTAGTTCTTTTTTCTTCCCCCTATTTCTAGCCATTCCCTTTGGATGCTTCATTTCTCTGTCTTACTCTGTCAGTGTCTATTCTCAGGAAAGGATCTGAGGAAAAGAAAAAAATTTCATTCATCTCTTAAAGTATGTAAACAATTAGCTCTTCCTGGAAGATGAACATTTCAAAAAGGACAAAAGCTTCAACTTTTAGTAAAAAATTGACCACTGTCAATATTTCAGGAGTATTTATTTCTGGACGATTGGTAAATTTAGATGGTCATAAGTAACATTGTATGACACAGGCCAGGCTTAAACTCAAAATACATCTCTCGAGAAGAGGGAAGAAATAAGAGATTTATTTTGTCATTCAGTTCATGTCTAGCCTCTTACTATCACATGGATGGTGCTTGTCAGTAGTAAAAACAAATGAGGCAAAAACATGCAGCTGACTGAGAAAATATGATTGCTCATTAAAAAAAATTAAATTGGAGAGAGCAAGAATGTGCTGGAAGATAATTACATCATTTGGAATTCTGAGTTTAACCATACCTGCACACCCTAGTTTTTTTTCCCCAATCACCATAATCATCACCATAAATAAAATGTGTAGACTATTTACTATATATAAATCATCAGACTAAGTACCTTCTGTGAATGTTCCCAATGAAATATCTTACCAATCCAGGGAGAAAGCTTCTACTCTTCTCTTTTTGTAGATGGGAAAACAGAGGTCAGAGATTATAAGTGTCACAGATGACATTTCCCAGGAGTCAGGCCCTAATGTGTGTATAGATTCGGGGTGTTTATTAAGGAATGATCTTGAGACCAATGCCTGTGGAAGAGAAGGGATGTAAGTGCCAGTGGGTAGAGAGAGAAGTTGAGCTGTAGTGAGGCCTAAAGACTGTCTTGGAATTGTCTCCAGGAGCTCTGGACCTATCATCATTCTACTTCTGTTGGAGCAGATATTGGTTCTTTATGGTCCATTTCAGCAGTACTTAGATCTGTACAATCTTGGGAAAAGGGTGGGACTTTCCACAAGATGGATGTCTTCACTAGAGGAAATTCTTGGAGGTACCAACAGTTGAAGTCTGCTGCCACGGGCGCTCTCCACAGATAGTGCATCAGGTCCCTCACTGAAGGGGGATCTGGATGTTATATCACTGTGTCAACCACAGTCATTAACTAGTTCAGGATGTCACAAGAGGAATCAGGACATTAATACTGACAGTTGGATTCAACAGCTGTATCTCAACTATTAGGATCTTGTTGCTTCTTTTCAGCCTAATGAGAATTGTGTTTTCATGCTTGCAGCTGAAAGAGTTCTAGGTAACTTATTACCCTATTTTTTTAACCTTCCTTACTGGTATTGCGTTATAAATTTCTTAAAAAGTCACACTTTTGGGGTAAGGGAATATACTTGGGGTAACTTTGCTAGTAATTTGTTCACTCCCCAATTCAGCACAAGTATTACTTCTTTTTTTTTTTTTTTTTTTTTTTTTTTTTTTGTCTTTTTGCTATTTCTTTGGGCCGCTCCTGAGGCATATGGAGGTTCCCAGGCTAGGGATCCAATTGGAGCTGTAACCACTGGCCTACGCCAGAGCCACAGCAACGCAGGATCCGAGCCGCATCTGCAACCTACACCACAGCTCACGGCAACGCCGGATCGTTAACCCACTGAGCAAGGGCAGGGACTGAACCCGCAACCTCACGGTTCCTAGTCGGATTCGTTAACCACTGTGCCACGATGGGAACTCCAAGTATTACTTCTTAGAAGATTTTAAAATAATGTGTTGTGGAAGTATTATCATTTCCTTTAGAACACTTTCTATCAGCATATGATTTTCCATTAGTTTGTTTAGAGTATTTAGAATTACTTAACAACAATATATTGCATGGGTGAATGAATTAATGAATATTTAAGAACTGATGCTACTTTATATGTTATTTCCCTTCATCTAGGAGAGTAAATGTTTTGGGCCTTTTGGTGTTGAGTCAAATGCGGAAATTACCTTTTAGCTATTATTTCTCAAGTACTTTTATTTATGTTGATATCACAGTGTTAGACGATGCATTAGTTTGAGAGAAGTTGAGTATTTATTTTTTTATTGGAATAAATTTGTTTACTTGTAAAGCAAAAAGTATCCTATAACAAATAACTTTGAAAGTAGTAAAATAACTTCATGCTTGCTGAAGGGAAGATTGATAAAATGAGAATATTGGGGATTAGACCGAAAACAAAAGTCAAATCTTTTTTCTGGTTACATAGATATTGGATTGTTCATGAGCAAGTTTCAATAAAAGTGGTTGTCCAGTATGCCCCTCCAATTTTAAATGTAGAACTTGAGGTGTATGTAATGCACCAGACAGGTTTACACACTTTTAAGAATAACTGCAGAATCTTGCTGAGACCATTATACCTCAGTGGAGGTGAAAGCTATTTCAAACTATTGATTTTTGAACATAGTCAACCCAATAATTTGGATTCCATTTAAGCAATTAAGGAAAATAATATGTGAAAAAGTGAAATAAGAAAGTAATTACTGAAGTGAAACTTACTAGAAGTTTTTAAAAAGCAGATGCATTGCAAATTGGAACTATGATTGACAATCTGATCTCCAAAGGAATAGATGGATACAGAAGCTTTATAAGGTTAATATGTTAAGACAGGTATCAACTTGAAAAGTTTGAATTCCACTGAGGCAAAACCAAAAGTTTAGAAAGACAAAGCTGAAATAAAGGGAAAAAGAAGGAGTGCAAAACTAGTAATGTAAGAACAAGGATTTTTTTAAAAAAAGAAATTGGAAGACGACATGCCTCAAAAAGATGAACAAGCTGTGAGAATACATTCTTGTAACCATTTTGCCAAAAAAAACCCATTTAATCACAAAGTTTAACTTATAAGTGCAAGTAACATATAGCACATACGCTAATAAAATATAGTATTTTTCGACATATAAAGAGTTGTTGTTGAGTATGTTTAAATTGCCTGACTCATAGTAGTGAACTTTTCACTTTCCAATACCTGGTCCCTTATTCACGTAACACAAATACTCTTCAGTCAACTGGTCAGTTCGACGCTACATGGATTCATCTTAAAATGCACTCAGAGCAGCTCAGCTAACTAGTGTGAAGACAAAAAAAAAAAAAAAAAAAAGGAAAGAAAACAAAAATTTAATGTTTCATAGTAGATTCCTAGTTACAGTTTCTCACATTTACTTAGGTGAGGATAAATTATTCCTTATTTCATAATCTTTCTGGCCTTACAATTTGCCTCACTGTGATGAATGAAATCCAACAAATGTCATTTTGCATTCTTTATCTGTTACATACCACATGAGTTGTCCAGCTTCCTTCCTTCCTCCCTCTCTTTTTTTTCTTTCTTGCTTTCTTGCTTGCTTTCTTTCCTTTCTTTCAAGAAAGAAGGATTTATTATTTGCAACAAGGAGACTACCACATTCTTTCCTAAAGCAGTGTCTTCTGTGTTTATTTTCTTAAAGTCCATCTGATAACCTGAAAGTGTCACTGATTTCAACAAGTCAACAAAGTAATATTTTCAGACAAAATATTACATTGTTGCTTAAATTGAGTGTTTTTCACATATTAGAATAAATAAAAGCTATATTAAATAGCACATAGTGCTTTAGCAATTCTAGTATTTATTAATTCAGATGAAGAAAATTAGAAAAAAGGGGATAGACACAGTAATTAATGATCTTTGTCATTATTAGCATTGTCGTTATTTATTTAGTTATTTGATTTTTAGGGACAAACCAGTGTCATACGGAAACTCACAGGCTAGGGGTCAAATCGAGCGATTAGCTTCCAGCCTGTACCACAGCTCCCAGTGACACTGGATCCTTAACACACTGAGTGAGGCCAGGGATTGAACCCTTCCTCATGGATACTAGTTGGATTCTTTGCCACTGAGCCACAACAGGAACTCCTTGTCATTATTATTTGATATAAAATGGAATACTGAATTATATTTTTATATTTACTTATGCTTACTTAAAGCAAAACAACAAAGCAAAATAATAATTCCTATATCTCCATTAATTCTTTCCCAGGAAATAGTCACTAAAATAATTTTGAGTCAAAGAAAAAATTATTCATGTTATTTCCTAAGCAGACTTATGTATGAGCAATTTTACATCTCTTATTCTTTGATAGCTTATCTTAATTAAAAAAAAGTAGCAAATAAGCAAACAAAAATTGCCCAACTTCCTTCAGAGTATAATATTGCTATAATTTTTATTTTAGTCTTAGCAGACAGTTAATATCCTATAATCATTTTTTTTTCTCAAAAAGGGGCTAAATTGTTAATATATTAGAGAAATAATAGAGAATTTTATGATACCATTTGTTATATGTTGCAAAGGAAATATTAATGGTACAAGAACAGCCTCATGGTATATATCAAATAGCTCTATACATCATTGAACTTCTTGATCTCTTTTTGGCATCTGCTATTTCCTAATCTTCTTTATTATCTGACAAATAATTATTCAGTCTTCTCTTCCTCTTGCCATCAGTTATCTGGCTCTTCTCTTTATCTTATGTACTTAATAGAGTTTTCTCCCCTAGGAATCTTTTTTAAAATGTGTCTCTCCATCAACAAAACCCTCACTCTTTACAATCACATCCAATCTGTGATGTCAACAATACTTCCCTATCCTTACAAATCCAAATATTTAACCTCAATTGTGGAATCTCTTTAAAGTTTCTACCCAACATATGAAAGTATTCATTGGAAATATCCATTTTGAATTTTACCAACAACTTACATTAATACCTCTGGCATTGAATGAACCCTCTCTCTCTCTCAAATATATTTTTTTCAGTGTTCTTTATTTCTGTTAGTAGGTCATTTTCTTATTAATTTTCCATATTTTATTTTTATATGGGGCAGGAAATATGAGTAAATATTTATAGCTTTGATAGATTTAAATAGCCAACTACAAATAATATCAGATCCATTGACAGATCTAAAGATGAGATGAACAGAGAAGAATAGAATCAATATGTGCTTAGTTCAGGGGAAAGCTTTAGAGACTTTATAGAGAGAAAGAAGACTTGAATGTGTGGTAGGTAAGTTTTTATAACATAATAAATTTCTTGATGGATTTTATAATAAATCATATTTGCATTTTTAAAGAACAATAAATATTTATAATGCCTTTCAAATCCTTGTTGGATTTTGAACTGGTTGGCATTCTTTTGAATTTCACATGCTCAGACTTAACGGCAGCTATCTAGTCTTTATAGGTATTACACACACTTGGGTCATATTTCTGTCACGGTTTTATCAAAACTTTATTAAGGTTAGAATTTACATCATTATTTTCTCCTTGGTATATTTAATCTTCAGTATTTGTTGAGTGAAAAATAAATGAGTGATTGTAGACTCATGTAACCTCTTTAAAGACAGAGCTTATTGGAGTTCCCATGATGGTGCAGCAGCCAAGAAAATCTGACTGGGAACCATGAGGTTGTATGTTCAATCCCTCGCCTCAATCAGTGGCTTAAGGATCCAGCATTGCTGTGAGCTGTAGTGTAGTTTGCAGATCCGGACTGGGTCTGATGTTGCTGTGATGTAGGCCAACAACCAGAGCCCTGATTAGACCCCTAGCCTGGGAACTTCCATATGCCATGGTGTGGCCCTAAAAATAAAAAAAACAAATAAAAAAATAAAAGATAGAGCTTATTATATTTTTGTCAAGGCTTATCTCTTTCTTTTTAAAAATGTATTTCGTTGTCTACATCTGTTTAATAGCCTACATTGAGTTTATCCAAATTTATTTTCTTCTGTTCATTTATAAACTCCTTTCTATATAATTCATATAACATTTCTCATTACTGACTTTGTTCTTTAATTCTGTACTTTTATGGTAAAAGGCATGTTAAACCAGCTAAACAATTCTGGAGCCTTTTACTAAGAGCTGGGATGACATATTTGCCTCTTCTTCCCTCTTGGGCTCTGGGGATTTTTCTGCTGGGTAACTTTGGTCATGATGGAGGCGAAAATATTTGAAGCATTATTACACTTCTAAGAGCTTTGTAACTAATCTAAAGATTATAGGATTGAAGTTATAAATCACTTGATTTTAAAGTAACACTGAAAATAGACTTTTTAAATATCCGAAGTTCAGAAACAGACTAAATCATGCTTAAGAATAAGTGGCCATACCTTGCTATCATTCTTCAATACAATGGCTTTCAAATTTTTTTGACTATTACTTTTCTCCCTAAGAATAAGAAACTTGGGTTTTCATTCAGTGAACACTTGGCTTTGGCACGTCTAATTCTAACAAGCAGAATATCTAATTTAACTTGCTATCATTCTTCGATACAATGGCTTTCAAATTTTTTTTGACTATTACTTACTCAAATATATTTATTTATAGTACACATGAGACCAGCTCCCTCCTCCCACATACAGAGTGGAGCAAAAGTGTCACAAAGGCACAATTGCAGTTAATATGATTCACTCTATTATTTATTCTATTTGTAAAATATTATTATTATGAGACTGAAAAAATATTATCACTGTTAATAGGAAGACAAGTAATATTTGCTACTCATTTTTTTTTCACATCCATGAGACGTACATGAACTACACTTTGAAAAACACTGTCATGTGAAGAGAACTTTGAATTAATCAGTTTTAGCAGCTTGTGGGATGAAGAACAGGCATAAAAGGAGGCTAGATGATGCATGAGTAGTACCTACATTGCCTTTTCTTGAGATACTACATATACAGGTTAAATTACTGTGTATTTTTTAGTTTTTAAAATAAAAACAAAATTTTAAGTTGGGAAATCCTATTCTTACTGTAATAGCCATCACTCTCAGTAGGACATATATTTTTGAATAATATTTCACACTTTGCAGTATTAAACACTGGCAAGTTATATTCTGTCTCATATTTCCAGGTGGTATCTGACTTCATGAAGTGCCTCCATAGGAGGAACAAAGACAATATTTGGTAGGATAAAACCTGGTTTTAACTTTGTAAAGTTGTTGAAATGTACACTTTAAAAGCAAATGATTATATCTGATTAAAAAATGTCATGCCTAGGATTTAAATATCAGTTGTAGGAATTCCCTGGTGGCCCAGTGTTTAAGGACACTGCCATGGTTTGGGTTGAATCCCTGGCTTGGAAACTTCTACATGCCATGGGTATGACAAAAAAAAAAAAAAGACTAAAAACCAAATATCAGCTGTAGAAATCTAAACCTGTATTAATAAAGATCTAAGTATCAGGAAAAAATAGATTTACTCAACCACTTTAAAAAATCATTGTAATTCATTATGTATTGTTAATTTCTTTCTCCAACATCTGATAGAAAAAGGGGTGGGGAATGTTAAGAGGCACAACTTGATTAACATCCTCAAAACACATAAAGTACATTAAAGATTTTTTTTTTACTAACAGTCATATTCTGGAATCTAGGTCAAGGAGGTTAATTAATTTTTCACCAAAGTGCCTATTCTGAGATTCTGATTGATGATTTGAAACTATCACCAAATATGAATAAAAATATTTTTGCATTTTTTTTAGTTTTTTGCATTCTGTTTCTAAGTGGTCAAATCATCAAAACGGCCACATCATAGTGGCTGTGTCAAAATAAGCATATACTTATCCAATATCCAAGACTACTGGAAGATGAAAAACTCCTTCTGAGGCTTGAACTGATTTGTAACAGTCCTTATTTTAAAAAATCTACAGGTCAGTGAAGTATACATTTGAACACAACATGGCATTTGTTCATTTATTCATTCAAGACATATCCATTAAATATTTTACATGTGTCCATGTGTTAGGTGTTAAGAATTCAACAACAAAAAAATATGCTTATAAGATCCCTGATTTCTGCAGCATAAGTTAGAGTGGCTCAGTGGAGCTAGAGGACCTATTCCATGTATGCTTATTGATATGATTGCCAAGCTGATGCTGGATATCCCTTTTGAGTTCAGCTGGGACTTTTGGTTGGAGGCTTCATTTTCTTTCTATGTAAACCTCCCCATGGGACATCATGGCCTTATTTCAACATTACAGCTGAGTTTCAGTAGTGAGTATGCTGTGAGAGGCAGGTGGAACATGCAGTGCTTCTTTTGACTTAATATTAGCAATCCCAGAACATCACTCTTGCCAAATTTTATTGGTAAACTTAGTCATCAAGCAGAGAATAATTAGATCTCATTTGTTGGCAGGAGTAAAGGCACAGAATTGTTTCCCATTTCAATTTAACACACACATCAAACACATTCAAAGCCCCATTCTTAGCCTGGTCCTAGATATGTTTCTAAATCTAGAGTTTGTCTTTCTCCTTTTTATATATTTTTTTCTCTTCTTTTTCTACTTCTGCTACATGTTTAGGGATCTTATCAATTTCTGTCTCCCCTGAATCCTCTCTTTGTTTCTTCTCTAAATTTTATCTAAATTATTTTGTCTAAATTAGTTAGACTAAAACCTAGAATATGTCTTCCCCTTACCTACATTTCATGTAAATTCTGTTTGTTCACTCTGGAGAAGAATTAAAGCTGTTTCCCCAAGTTTCTCCAAATCCAAAGATAGTTGATGTAGCCCAACAATTTTTGTTTTCTGCATCTGGATTATCTTCCAGTCTTTTTGTCTTTGTGGGTTATACCATTTTAAGTATTTTTTTAATATAATTTATGCCTTAATGAATATAAATTGTAAACCCCAGGCTAAAATTTTATAAATGGGGTTCAATATTCTTGCAAAATGGGGGATGCCATGCTGATATCATCAATATTGGTGAAAAGAAAAGACAACAGGGAGAAAATGGTGCAAAACAAAGCATTAATTAATAGTCAACCATACTTCCTCACTCAAATTTTCTCTTTTCTTATCACTTTTCTATCAGATCATACAAGACAATTTTTAACAGGAGATTCTATGAACTTATAAATGTCTTACCATTTCTCTTTGTTGTTTGAAGCCATAGTCCCCTGTTTCCTTCTAAAGTTTGATATCAAATTTGAAAGTGCTAAATCCTGGTTCTCCAGTTTTTATCTCTATTAGTGTGAAAAGGAAACGGAATTTACCTTTACCTCAACACTTTAACTTGAAATCTAATTATTATCTTATTACAAAAATTATATAAATATCAATGCTGTTGCATATGTCACACACGGTAGCAAGGGAATCCTGAGTGATGGTTGAGGTTTTAACAACACAGAGGGATTGACAATGAGGCCTCCAGTCTTTTTTTCTTTAAGTGCATTTCTATGTATTATAATTAGTGTCCAGTGAAGTGGGTTTCAATATATATTATATATATATATTGAAATTATCGTTAGGAAGTGTTGATGTTGTCTAAAATGATTCCTCTGGGTAGCAGACTGTATCAGCAGAGTTAAAGAAGAAATAAACAGACCTAACATTATACTTAGCACCGCTCATGTATTCATCCAGCACATTCTTTTCCTTCCTTCCTTGCTTTCCTTTCCTTTCCTTTCCTTTCCCTTTCTTTCTCTTTCTTTCTTTCTTTTTCTTTCTTTCTTTCTTTCTTTCTTTCTTTCTTTCTTTCTTTCTTTCTTTCTTTCTTCTTTCTTTCTTTCCTTCTTTCCTTCCTTCCTTCCTTCCTTCCTTCCTTTTCTCTCTCTCTTTCTCTCTCTCTCTCTCTCTCTCTCTCTCTTTCTTTCTTTTTTTGTCTTTTTAGGGCCACACCTGTGGCATATGGAAATTCCCAGGGTAGGGGTCAAATTGGAGCTGTAGTTGCTGGCCCATGCCACAGTGCCAGCAACATGGGATCTGAGCCACATTTGCAACCTACACCACAGCTTTTGGCACCGCCATATCCTTCACCCACTGAGCAAAGCCAGGCATCGAACCTGCGTCCTCATGGATGCTGGTCAGATTTGTTTCTGCTGAGCCATGATGGAAACTCCCAGCCAGTACATTGTTAATATACGTTTTAAAAAGACATTGATATCTGACAAGAATTCAGCCCCCAAACATCAATTTCCAGGAGACTGTATTGAATATTTTTCACAACTACCTAAGTTTTCCTAAGAATAAATGGAATATTAGCTAATGGTTACTTCACATACAGTGTCGAAGTCTAAAGTGATATTTAGCTCCTCTGTATGTGATAATTTTAATTTCTAAATTTGTATATATTTATGATATACAATACAATCTTTTCTGAAAATTTATATGTTAATATAATTTTATATAAATTATATTATAAATATATAATGCACGTATAAATATTTTGTACTGAGAGAGTTGACAATTTTAAAAGTTTTGATAACTGGCCTCTAATTCTTTAAAATATTTTTCATGACCCTTAGTGATCTGTCTCTATATTACCAATATAACTCCTGGAATCCTTACATTGCAGTACAAATTGGTGGCTCCAGAAAAACAAAATAACTTTTCTATCCTTTAGTATTATTCACCCTGCTGGATTTTTCAGTCTTTTATATATTTGTCTGCATTGCAAGACTTCTCTGTTCAGCAAATTCAACCTTAAAATTATCCTTAATTACTTTGGTACATTTTGATCTTTTTCTAAATTCCTATAGCATAAAGTATGTGTTTAGAATCTTAGGTCTTATGTTGTTTCCAACTAGATTGTATAAAGTCCCTGAAGTTAAAAAAACATTTTTTTTTTAATGTCAAAAATGGTCTTAGAAGAAGCAGAACAGGGAAAAGGCTAAGGGAAGAGAAAAACATGCTCAAAATCTAAAGGGGAATATAATACTGCTCTTATTGATAATACATTTCAAATTTAGGGCACAAACATGTAACAGCTTGAAAATGAGCCTTGTTGGGTGGCTCATACATTTAAATTTCATTTCAGAGTCAGTAAAGGAAAACATGCATCTTACTCAAACTAGGTACCAAAAAACTATTCCTATTCTTGGCTATATTAAGCTAGATATCCTAGATAAATTTCCTGATGTGAGTTGTACAAATAAATAAAAACTGAAATGTTCTTATAAAGAAGGCTTTTTAGCAATGTAAATTATAAGATATGGAGGTGCCAGCCTAAAATGACATTGAACAAATTGTAGCGAATAACTGCCCTCCAAAGTACCAAAGGTGCAAAGAGTTTTTACAGTATAGTGGTTATGTGCACTCACACCGGAACCAGATTGGCTGGCTTCAAGTACCATTTATTTACTTTTGAGGTGAATTCCCATTGGCAATGACTTACCTGCTCCTCACTTTCCTCATTTGCAAAATAAGTTCAACAGTGATTCCTAGCTCATAGATTTGTTGTGATAATTAAATGAGCATACCAAGTTAAGGCACTTTGATCTGAACCTGAGGCATAGAATGTCCTATAAAGTGCTAAATATTACCATTTTCATCCTTTCCTAAATGCAGTGCTGATTTCAACTGAGAAAGCTATATTCTCAAAGCCTCAAAGCTAGATTGTGAGTTTCTGTGTGTAGGAGATTGTGTCTTGTTAATCATTTTTTTTTTCCTCATTGCCTAGCAGGTGACTTGTGTAACATGTCATCACACACACAGAAACAAACAAACCAACAGCCCTTATCAAACAGTATTTTCTGCAGTGTGCTCTTAATAATTACCATCAGCATCCAACTGGTATAAATATCTATAGTTTACCTGGAGGGTTTAGTTGATTCAGAACTTTATGATGACAGTACAAATTTTTTTAAAAAGTTATACTATACTCTAAAATCAGCTTTGTATAATATACAACTTTTTATTCTGTTAATTTAAGCACAGTTACAAAAAATGATAGATTCTGTGTCATGATATGCTCATAAGATTTCTCACACTCTCCTCAGTAATATTGTTTTCCAGTTTGTCTTTGGAAGTTCTTAAGCCATTATAGCTAGAACAGTAATATTCTTGTACAGTGTATAATGACCTTCTTTTTCGGGAATTGTCCAACTTTTGCTAATCTGGCCTTTTATGTTTTACACTGGGGTCACATTTTCCTACACCAGAATCTTTACTGTTATGTTAGAGAATAACATTGCTAAAAAGGGTTTTCCTTCTTATGTCATAGACTTCATACTGCTAAAGTTTTGCTTTCCCTCTATATCCTAGAAGGGGTTATTGGAGCTGCAGTAACATCTGTCTCTTTTGAGTTGAGTATCATATCCTGAAGTGGTATGCTGGTGTATATATCAACATGTCACAGGACAGTGGGGCGTGAGGGACGTTGCTGGTCGTCTTTTTTTTTTTTTTTTTTTTAGAGTGGAAGACGGAAAGTCCTAATTGGAGTTTGAAGTTAAAATGTTTTCCCATTTGCCAAAGCCATGGGCAGCATATACTTCTTGGCTGTCCTGAGTAAAAAGTTTCACTGGTGCAATATCTTAGGATAGTTACTGTTTAAACTCTCCACTCCTGATAGAGAATAGGCTGCTTTTGCCTTTAGCAAGTACTCAATATATATCTTTTAAGTAAATGACTATAAATGCTGACATTGATTTACATATCCATGTGAACTAATAACTGAAACAGTATAAAATGTAATAAAGAACACTAGAATGCAATATCAGTTATAATAGAGAATTAGTGCCAAATGTACATAGGGAGGACTGACACATTTAAAATTGGTATAAAGAGATATATATGAAATTTATTTTCACATTTTAAAAATTTCCTCAATACAGTGCTTTAAATAGTATATCACATACAGTCTGACTTAATAGTGTGAATGAAATTAATATGAAGTTTAATGATTGCCACCTCAAAATGCAGTAACTTAATTGTTAGTGTTCATGAGTCCATGGATCACTTGCTTAGTTCTTATCTTGGTTGAGCTCACTCAAGTCTGTGGTTAACTCTGTTTTGTGTACCCAGCTCTGCCAGTTTTGGAAGGGATATATCATATGTTTGAATGACAAATATCTTTGCATTAATCTATGATTTCCTAATCTCTGAAAATTAAAGTCTTAATTATCTCTTATATTCCAAAAGGCTTTCCTGGACTTGACTTTTTAACTTGGCAGTGTCCAGTTTCTAGGTAAGAAGTGTATTAAGACCTTTGAGATCTTTGCTTGGAATTTCACACAAACATTCTATTGGCCAAAGCTAGCTACAGGCTTAGCCTATATTCAAGGTTTGGGAAAATACATTCTTTCTATTGATGCTGTGATTTGAAAATTACATGGAAAATGGCCTGGGTGCAAGAAGTATGAAGGTGATTTTTATAATGTCTATTAACATAACTTTAAGAAAGGGTATTAAATATCTATTTCTTAATTTAGGATTTGTCTTTCTTCTGTGGAGAAATCTAGCAAAAGAAAATATCTTCATTACCATGTTTAGCCATATATTTGATTTTTCAAAAGCCTATGATGTAGTCATTTGATGTTTTACAGTTGTTATTCTGCCATTATATTGATATGTATTATCAATGGAGAGGATACTATTGACTTATATTTCAGACTGAAGTGAGCCTACCTTTAGAGTGAGTACATGAAGTATTTCAAAGGATAAGTGGATGATGATAATTTTAAAGGGATAGCTTTCTAGTGAATCAGCCAGTGTGAAGTTCTGAATTCAGGCATATTTTGAGTAGCAAAATACAGTGCTGCTCCACAAAGAATTTAAAGGTTATTTGGGAAAAAAAAAAAAAAAAAAAAAACACAAAATATAATGTTTTGTGTAGGTGCAAAACCTTACCCTTTGTCATAGCATCAAGTACATTCTTGGGGAAGCATATGGAGAAATGGTGCTGGGAAAAATGGTATATCATGGAGTTTGTATTCCTTAGTAATTTTGGAGTTTATCATGAAGGAGATGGGAAGACACCAATGAATGGGCTTGAATAGGTTTATGTCCCAGGAAGGAAAAGACAGAGAACTAGCATTAAGTCGGCACTTGCCATGTTCAAACTCTGATGCTCCTTGGCAAATTGTACCTTATTTTATTTTCACAGACATCTCAGAGCTGATAGCATCTCAGATAAGGATATTAAATCAGAGAAATTAATTGTTTTACCTGAAGTCATGAATCTAGAAAAAGTTTCTAAGCTTTTATACAGTTTGTTTGATTCCCTACTTTGTTTTCCACTATACTAGAGATTTATCTAGAAGTGGTGTTGAGTAGCACTTGAATTGAGTTGAAATTATTGGCAGTAAGAGAAATCACAAGATGATTAAAATATCCAGAATAAATATAATAATTCAAGCCAAGGAATTTCCTGTGAAGGGAAGAGAAACAAATGCTTTGGCATAAAATTTGGTGTATGTCTTAACTGTGTGACCTAGAATGTGGAAATCCCATGAAATTAATTGAAGCAATGCTTGACAAAAAATTATAGCCTGTATGCAAGGATAATGCAGTGAACGATTGCTTAAAATTAAGCTAATTAAAACTATTTTTTTGTGTTTCCACAAGCATGGAAACGCTATGGTTTACTGTGGCTCATTCAGCTGTTTTATGTATCCTATAAAATGGCTAAGTTACTATTTCCATCTTCTATATGAGGCAGAGATATTATTCAGGATAATTTTGGAACTTTTTCATAGAAAAATGTATATAGGTGCAAAGGCATTATTTGACTTTATTTGTCAGTAAGCTATAAAATATTCATGCACAATATTTCATTTATTCTGATAATGTGAGAATGGTTTTCATGCTTACTGCAAATGCTTATTCTGAAATAAAATATTTTCTTCCTTTTTCGTATGTATTATACAACAAAAATATTTTAAGTGGTACCGCGGTACTAGCTGAAAGTGATTCAAATCAGACACATGCCGTGATACAAGCCAAACACTTTCTTTTTTTCCTTAATTTAAAATTGTTTTCTCATAGAATAAGTAATATTTTACCCTTGAAGGATTTTCTTTCTTTCATTTGTGGAAAGACCAGATGGGTCTCACAGGTCATTCACAGTTATGAAAGAAAAAAAAAAATCTCTCTTCAGAGGTGAGATATCCTTTATTTTTTCACTAGAAAACAAATTATTTGCTTGGATGAAAACCTTTTGTATAACAGTGTAATTGCTGATATCTGTGGGGTGTCTTGGAAAATGAGATGCTCTGTCTCAAGGAGCTATAACTTATCCTTGTGCATAAAATCTGAATAAATAAATGGGAACAGACCTTGGAGTTTCTTGCAGAGAAGGGATACATGAAGTACAACTGAGAAATCAGGACTAAACCTCAAATGATAACAAGTGAACATGATAAAATTATTTAGCAGTGGGATTAGGCTATTTTTTGTTATGTATACTTTAAGCATTTTTCTACATTTTTCATAAAGATTTTGATTCTCCCTGATTTCCAAAAGTGGAAATGAATATTTACGAAATTAAAATATAATCACCTTTAGCTTTCTTATTTTTGTTTATTTAATTGGATTAATAACATTGTGGCAAGTGATCTGTACAATAGGATGTAAATGACTTATTCATTATTTCACACAACAATTCTATCAAATGTTGACTGAGTCAAACTCTGTTCTTAACACTGTGCTTAGATCAATAACTGAAGAAACTATAATGTATTTATTTTGGAGTTTGAAATTAGTAGAGGTAAAAAGACTACAACAAATAAATATATAATAAATCAGTTTGTGATAATGCTATTAAGAAATATTAGGTTTTCTGGGAAGCCCTCTCTGAAAAAGTTTGTAGTGTTTGAATAAATACTTTAAGGAAGGGATAGAGCAAGGCATGCAGGTGTCAGGAAGAAGGGTGTCTAAGGTAAAGGGAAAGTGAGTGCAAAGGCCCTGAGGGCAGAACTGTTCAGTGTTTCCCTAGAACATCAAGGGAGGTGGTGAGGCTCTATTAAAGTTCTATGCTAAGATTACAGTTATGCAGAAGATAAGAGAGGCTGCTTCTTATATAATTTTATATAAAATTTTAAATATCAAATTCTTATTCTCCATGATACTGTGATTTGATTCTTACTGGTGATCATGGATTTTGTTCATCAAATATGTAATAATTTGAGGGATTTAAGGTAACATAAAAAACTTAAGATGATTCTTTCTCCACCTCCTATTGTATTCATCGCCCAATATTGAAGCAGGCTTTAGCACTGACATGTTTCAAAGAACTGAAAATAAGGGGAGAAGATCATGACCAATTTTAGAACCTAAGTTCACATGTCATGTGTGGGCCTGAAATATCAAGATTTTGACCAAAAATCACTCACATGGAACTGAATTAGAAAATGCAGTTTTGATAATGTGATTTACAACAATTATATATCTAGTCTTCATCCACTTCCGGCACAGAGCTTCTAAAATGCTCTGAATTTTCTAAGTGATGAGAACATAAAGGTGTCTTTTGTTATGTTAATAGAGTAACTTTGGCTGGTTGCCAGGAAAATCAACCACGTGACTGGAGTGTTAGGCTTTCCATCTTACCCCTCCTGATGTCTGGAGAGTGGAGAGGTGCTTGGGGTTGAATTGATGGCCAACGGCCAAATATTTAATCAATCATGCCTATGTAATAAAGGCTCCAGAAGCCCCCAAAAGGACTTGTTTGAGAGAGCTTCTGAGTTGGTGACACTAGGAGATTTGGGGATATAGTTATGCTAGGGGAAGACATGGGAGCTCTGTCCCCACTTTGTCGTATGCATCTCTTCCAGCTGGCTGTTCTGAGTTATTCTTTTATAATAAACTAGTAATCTTAAGCAGAATGTTTCTCTAAGTTCTGTGGGTGACTCTAGCAAAATAACTGGATTCAAGAAGGGGGTAATTGGAACCCCAATCTTCAGCTTGTGGGTCAAAAGCACAGGTGACAACCTAGACTTGTGATTGGCATCTGAAGTGGGTTAGGGGGCAGTGTTGTAGGACTGAGCTCTTCACTTGTGGGATGTGATGCTATTTCTCAGTAATGTCAGAATTGAATTGAATTCTAGGACACACAGCTAGGGCCCTAGAATTGCTTTATGATTTGGGAAAATAGCCTCCTCATATATTATAACTGAATAATAGTAAAGAAACCTGAATAAAATATCATTTTCTTGAGAAAGGAGCACAGTATCATAGGAAGTGAGTAGAAGAAAACTTAGCCATGTGGTTTGAAGGACATGGAGGAATATTGGGACTGGCATTGTGATATAGATCATTCCTTCTGGATTGTCTTTGCCCTTAAAGATAAGCAGGTTGACAACAGTAACAGGAAGAAGACCAGCGCTGCACCCTTTTAGAAAATATGAGTAGGAAGTTTTCTATAGACACATTATGTTCTGTAGTGTGATCTACAACAGTGTTCCCAGTACGGAGGCTTTTCCAAACAGGTTGTTGACATATACCATGAAGAAAAGTTCCTGCTGTCAATACGATGCCTCGAGCCCCCCAACCATAGCAAAATTTCCTAATATCTGTGAACCCTCTAAGAAGATCTGAGAGAAATCTAAGCAAACCTAGAATAAATATAAGGGCATCTAGTGAGTGCCTGGTCATTCTATTTTTAGTTTAGAAAATACCAGATTTAGATCAACTCACATTGTTCAATGAGTAAAAATAAACGTATGGAAAATTATGTAACTATTAAAAACTTAAATATCAATTATTTGCTTCCTAAAGAACTGTGTCCCTCTTCTTGATTTTCAAAGCCCACATGGATGGCAGGAATTTCAGACTATTACGTTTCTCTAATACCTAAAAATAGTGACTTTCTCTCCAATCTTCAATAAGTACACAGAAAGTAAGTGGATGGATCTGTGACTTTTCCTTTTAACCTTTCCATTGTAATTCCTTCTTAATAGGCCAAGCCCTAAATATGGCTTATGTCCTGGACTTCTTTCCTCATACTCCCCCAGTCATCCTAATAATCAGTCTGGTAATGATATCACTGATACTTGGATACTCTTAGTATGTGTATCTTTGGTTGTCTGATTGACACATCTCCCTGAGTATCAAAACCTCATATTCAGCAGCTCTAAAATTGAATTTTTGTTTTTCTTATTAAATCTGAACTTCCTCCTAGATGAACTATCTCAGACAAGGATGATTTTATTTACCCAGTTGAACCAAACTTGTCTTCATTTTTTATCTATTTCTCTCTTTCTCTCTTCTACATCTCAACAATAAGTTTTCTTGAAAACAAAAGTAAGTTCTCAATCCATCCACTTCTTTCTATCCCCACTATCATCAACCTGGTTTTCAGCTTTCTAACTGGCCTGACTTCCCACTGTTTAGCATCCTCCAACACAATCTCTCCAAAAAATGTGAATCTGCTCACAGTTATCTGCCTATTGAAAAGTATTTTGTGGTCCCATTGCTTTTAGGATGAAATTCGGAATTCTTCTCATGACTTAAAAAAACTCTGTGTGTACTTTTTCATATTTATCTCTCTAGTTTTGTTTCACTCCAATTCTAGAAAATGTTTTTATAGAATCTGAACTTTTAAAAAAAATTTCTTGAATACAATGCTTTTTATTTCATCTCTAGATCTCTGTACATGATGTTTTCTGTCAGATAAACATCTCAGCTCTCCCCTGTCTTCTTTCTTTATCCTCCCCCTAGCTAAAATCCTTAAGTCATAATTTCGGCATCACTTGATTTGGAAATTGTTAGGATCAGAAAATCTAGGCTAGAGTTCCATCCCAAGCCTTGCTACAGTTCTATACACAAACTCATCAAACTGTCGCTGTGCCTTAATTTACTACTGGAATGTAATATTTGTAAGGGCAGAAATACATTTCTGCTGACTGGTAAAATGCGTGTACATTTTAAGTGATCTATAAATAGTTTTAATTGCATAAATGAATGATTGCAGTCCTGAGGCACAAAGGGATTGGCAGCATGTCGAGGCCACTGGGTTGCAGGTTTGGAGTTTGATCTATGGTCCAGCCCAGGGGTTAAGGATCCATCATTGCCACCAACTATGGCAAAGACTTTATAACATCCTGCCTAATACTTTCCTATCTTAACTTAATATTTTCTTTTTTCTTTTCTTTCCTTTTTTTTTCTGTCGTTTTGAGGCCACACCAGCAGCATATGGAAGTTCCTAAGCCAGGGTCGAGTTGGAGCCGTGGCCGCTGGCCTATGCCACAGCCACAGCAATGCCAGATCCAAGCCATGTCTGCAACCTCCACTAAAGCTCACAGCAAAATTGGATCCTTATCCTAATGAGTGAGTCCAGGGGTTAAACCTGTGTCCTCATGGATACTAGTCAGATTCATTTCCACTGAGCCATGACAGGAACTCCTTAACTTAATATTTTCAATTATCATGTTGTGATGCTTAGTTTTTTTTTTTTGTTTGTTTGTTTGTTTTTGACCATACCCAGCATATGGAAGTTCCCAGGCCAGGGATCAAATCTGGGCTGCACCTGTGGCCTACCTACACCACAGTTGAGGCAGTACTGGCTCCTTAACCCAGTTTGCAAGGCTGGGGATTAAACCTGCACCACCACAGAGACAACACAATATCCTTAACCTGCTGCATCACAGTGGGAATTCCAGTGTTTTTTGTTTGTTTTCAATATGTCAACTCAACTGGACTTAAGGATGCCCGTATAGCTGGCAAAATATTATTTCTGGGTTTGTGTCTCAGAGTATTTCTAGAAGAGCTTAGCTTTTGAATTGACTAAATAAAGATCTCCCTCATCAATGTTGATGGACATCATCCAGTATGCTGAGGGCTCAAATAGAACAAAAAGATGGAGGAAGAGTAAATTTGCCCTCTTTTTAAGCTACACCTTATCATTTCCTTGAATATTGATGCTCCGAGTTCTTGAGCCTTTGGACTCAAACTGAACTGGCTTCATTGGCTGTCCTAGTTCTCCAATTTGCAGAAGGCAGAACATGGGAATTCTTGATAATAACCCCCCATAATTTCATGAGTCAATTCCTACAGCAAATATTTCTCTGTCTCCATTTCTGACTCTCTGTGTCTTTCTGTGCCCCCCTCCATGTATACACATATATGGTTATTTATATATAGTTATATAGTTATGCATATAGTTTTATCATAGATATATGAAATATATGTGCAAAATAATTTGTTAATATGTATATTACTGGTTCTGTGTCTCTAGAGTGCCTGAATACGTATGTATTACATCTCTTTATTGATTAACCCAAATACAGGATTTCTGCATGCTGTAGGTTTTAACATATAACTGAGATGAAGCAGACTACAATATTTGTAGTGAGCTAATTATATTTTTAAAATATAATACCCATGTGAGATAATTATATTTTTTAAACATCATGTGCTATTTTTCCTTTCAGCTTAATTTAAGAATATTTATGACTATGCTTTTAGCTGTAAGAAAAAAGTTTTGCATGTGTGAAAAAAGCAGCATATAGTATTCTTAATTTTTGTGTGTGATATAAAATAAAAGTTAAATAGACATTAAATATACTCATACTTTGAATGCTATCATGGAAATATACATCAATTCACTCATTTAAAATATACCTTATTATCCCATTTCCTTCTCTTCTAAGCCCTATCTAATAATAAAAGTATACTCATTGAAAACTTAGCTGTCCTAAAATTTTACTTTTCTTGGGCTATTCACTTTTTTTTTTGTATTATATGATTATAAAATTTACCTTAAGTTTGAAACTCCTTGAGTTGTCTATCAAGAAATTTAATATTTCCCTATAAATGCTTGGTAACTAAATAAACCATCAATAAAATACTACTAGCTGTCAAGTATATTCTTAATCAGATACCAAAATGAATTTATACAATATCATCAACCCAAGGCTTAGTAATTTATTATTCTTAAAAGCACCAGCAGTAGTTGTAATCTATCTTAGATTACTTAAACTCTTTGCAAAACAATTATTTATAGAATAAAGATAATTTCCTACCTTATATCTCTATAAAAATTAAATGAGGTGAAGCATTTGAAATATATACTTTGTACATAATAAGTTCTCAATAAATGTCATTTCAAAGTGATTAAAAACATCTTTCCCCTCATTCTCAATAAGAGCATACGTGCGCATTTTTTTTTCTACTTTATGGAACAATCTGCATTGTGTAATGTCATGGCAGCCCCTTCTCCACCAGGCCTGTGTAGGTTTAATATTCCTCCAATGTTCTGCTTGAACTTTCTGAGGTCTGAGATAGAGTTAGCACCGATCATTCCTGACTTATAAAGAAATGTGTCTTCAGTTATTTCTGCTTCAATCACTTTGTGTGGAAAATATCGAGAAACTTCCTATTAGAATGTTGATTCTCAAAGTGATTAGGCATGACATTAACTCTTCCCGTGGACTAGGGTATAATTTGGGAAAGTATCTCTCTAGTGAATCAATTGGTACTCTAGACTAAAAGCATTAAGATATCTTCAAAAATGCCTGCCTTTATCTGGGAAAAGTTCATGAGAAAAAATCTGCCTTCTAATGCAAATGTGGGGTTAATACTTACACACTTAATTTTCTCTCTCAAAATAAGCAAAATTACTCTAAATCTAGTCAGATTTGAAAGCCCATTGTTATGATTTATTTCAACATTTTCTGTCTGGCAACACAGTACCAGGCAAGCCAGACTGGCACAGTTCTACAATGATACCAGTAATTATTCAGGTTAAACTTGTTTTGTTACATAATGCCAAAACCCAATTTTTCAGCGTGGATAGCATCATCGTACTTATTCCAAACTCAAAGTCATAGAGGACATCATGCACATATAATAAAAAAGCTTTAAAAAGTTCAGTTGTTTGCTAGCTATCTATGACAGGCTTCAAAAACTTGAAAGACTGCTGACAAAGCAGAGAATATGAGTATACTTCTTTTCAAACAATAACCCACAAATGAAAGAAGAAACTAAAAATTCAACCAGAAATAAACCCCTGATTGTTCTCCTGTCAGCCTGTCACCTACATGAAACAGCTGCTAAGGCAAAGACAGACACAGCAGCTGTTGCTACTAAAAGTAATAATGCTAAAGCTTTGCACAAAGACTTTTATTTTCATTAACATAAAATGGCACTGACATGTTTCATCAATCCAGTGACACTGCCCATCTCAGTTAGGCTCTCCACAAGGCCTCTGCCAGTGTCACAGTTTTGTCCAGTTTAGCATTCATATTGCTTTATTAGTGTTAGAACTCAAACTGCCCTCTTCCCTGTTTTGTGTATTATACCAATGAAGACAAATTTAAGAAAATCTTTCACATAGGCTATTCCTTGACACACCAAAATTTCCCCATGGATAAAAGTGGGAAAGCAGCTAATCCTGCAAGTACTTTCCAAAGAAAGAGACACAGCAGAGAAAAATATCCAAAACAAACAAACGGAAAAAAGAAACCTGAAAATTCAAATATGAGGTGTTAAGAAGAATTCAGACCCCAGCTCTTACAATTCCTAAAATTATCATTACTCAATTTCTTTGTCTTACTTAGATCCCTTGGCCTGGAATGTCCTTCCATCCCTTTTCAACCTGGTTATTTCTAATTATTTGTAAATATTCTTGAGATGAAATGTCACTATCTTTTTTAGTTCCCCTTAGGCAGAGTTAAATAGTCCCTCATGTATTTGTTACTAACTTTATATATATTTCTATGTAACACTTACTATATTGTAATATAAAGGCCAATATCTTATAAATTTCTAGGAGCATGAACTCATTTTCTTCATTTGGTAGTTCTAATACCTAGCTCAGAGCTTGTTTAATCAAAGTGCTATGAATAATTCATAAGTGAATGGATAAAAACGATTACCCCAATAGAAAAATGGCCAAAAATAACAAAGAAATTGTTATTTTCTGCAGCTTGTATAACCTTTTACAGGAAAGACTTTTTTCTACTGGAAGTAACAGATATGGAGTAAAGCTACAACAGAACATGTACAAGTCAAATTGGCATTCTATTTTAAAGAATTGGTACCTCTTTATTTTCAATGTGTAAAATGGAATCAGTTTTGCACATTAACACTTTTACTATGGATTTATAAAAGTTAAATTATGTTCAGAAGATAGATCAGGATAGAGAGGGGACATGGAATTAAGTTATCATAAGAATATTTGATGCCACTTATTAATTTTAACATTAAGAAAATATGTCTCAGAAAAGAAAAAGGACCGATGAGTAAAAAGACACTGAAAGATACCACTCAACTGAAGACTTATATATGAATATGCTAACAATTAGTAAAATCCAAAGATAGAAAGAGATACTCTAGGAAAATGAAAATTATTTGTCAATAAAGATATTCAAACACTTGGTAGAGGGATTCAGTCATTAAATGAACTCTAAGATAAGTTTAATTTTAAAGACTTCCTTTATTTAAATTTCAAAATGCTGATATTCTAGTTATCAAAGATAGGGTAAGACTAATACTTCAATTTTGTGGTATACTTTAGCTTTTTTTTTTTTTTTTTCCCATGTAGTGCTTTTAAGAGACATTGTTAATGCTCTCTTTCATAAAATCAGTTCAGCTGTGGGAAATCCCAGGCTTATACACTGTTCCCTGGATTTGAAGTTAAGTTGAAATTGCTATAGATTTTAACAGTGTTTTTAATAATGTGGAATTTATTCATTAGGTAGTTAGTGCATAACTAGCTAGTATCTCAAACTTTCTCTACAAATGGCAAACTTTTTTTTGTTTGTTGTTGGTATCTTCTAACCCTGAAATGACTTCTCTCATCACTTTATTGTACTGGCAGTCTTCACCACTCAACATAACAAGACAAAGAAAATGCATCTGGGTTAGAAGGGAGTACTAAAACTGTCCTCATTCTCAGAGAACACGATTGTCTATTTAGAAATCCAGTGATATCTATAAACAAATCTCTTGGATATAATAAGTGAGATGAGCAAAATGGAAATTTGTACTGTGCATGAAAGCATTAAAAACTTAAAAATAGTTTTACATCTGAATTGTATTTATAGCATCTTTATACTGAAAACTACAACACATGGCTGAGAGAAAGTAGATAGAAGTAAATCACAGGAGGGATAACCATGTTCATAGAGAAAAAACTCACCATTGTTAAAAATGGCAATTATCAATGCAATCCCAATTAAAATCCTAGTAAGCTTACTTTTATAAATTGACAGTATATATAAAACATATGTACCATTATAATTTCAGTCTAAGCTAATTAAATCTCTCTCACACTCTCTCTAAATATATATATTTTTCCAAAATGAGCTTTCCTAATTTACCTTGCTTTTACTGAGTTTTGAAAGTAAGTCCTTTCATATTTGTCAGATCTGTATTTTAAGATTTTTCAGCTTTTGTTCATATGCTATATGAGAAAAATTGTTTATATTTTATTATTCATTTCTATGGTTATTTTGATTAGTTTTTTACACATTTGTCTATCATTGGCCTTTTTTATTATAAGGGGTATCTCTTTCTCTCTAAGCTCTCTATTTCTATTAAAACTATTTCAGTTTTTCTCAGGCATCCATATTAGTGACAATCATATTACAATTTTAAGCCTTTCTCTGAAATTTTTATAGCAAATATGAGCTATTTGACTGTATGTTTTAACATAGAAAAAAATTTTCATAGTCAAACAATATTTCTTTATGATCGTGCCAATATTATTTGAGCTTAGAAATTCCTTACCTGGAATATAATAAATGCACTTTCAACTCCATTCCCCTTTCATTTCATTTCTTATAATTATCTTTTAATTTTACTTGATATTTCCTTTGGTGTTTATTATGAAGGTATAATCTATATATCTGTTTTGCTTTTCTCTTAATTGGTTGTAAACAGCTCCATACTATTTCATAAATACCCTCTCCTTCAAAAATGGTCTGGAATACTAATTTGGGGAGCTTGGCTATTTCTGACTAATATCTTCCAATCTATTGATGTTGGCCTCATGTGTCAAAGATTCTCAGATTTAATTTTTATTTCCAAATATCTGTTTTCTCTGCTTTCCCAGATGATATTCTTCCAAATAAACAATTATCATTTATCTAGACTCCAAAATGTTATCCAAGTTGAAGTTTTTTGATATTGATGTTAATAATAAAACTGGTAAATAGATTTACTTAATTTATTTTCTAAATCAAGCCAAATACTTCTTTTTCAATTATATTTATCATTTTTGTAGAAATTCCAAAATAAGTTACTTCTGAATATAAACTTTTAAAAATATATGTATTTAGTCATGTGTAGATGTTTTTCATGGTCATTAAGAAACATGGTATCAATAAACACAGTTTCTCATTCATAAATTCTCAGTCTTCATGTTATGCTTGGTTAAATGCTATGTAGGCATGAGTAGTTATAAATAAAATGCAAGGTAACTTATCCTATAGCAATCAAAGATTATGGTTAATAGAGGATTTTGAAATTCAAGATATATTAAGGAGCTTGGAATTTGTTTTGAAAGAAGTATAGTTCCTGGGCTGGGTTATAACTTTATAAAAGTGAGTTTTTAGAAAAAATTTTCAGGTTGTCATCTGATTAGCAATGTATAGAATAAATTGGAAGGTGAGAAAGCAGAGAAAGGAAGAACAATTAAAAATATACAACAATAATACAAACAGGTGACTGAAAAGCTAGGAAAGGATGGTAATAATATTATGGAAGGAAAATAAATAATATGAAAAACATGAAGACAGTGTTTGGTGAAACAAATATTCTCTTTACTTACTAAAAGCAATAAATCCTTCCTCCTCCAGGAAAAAAAATAATAATCTGAGAAACAGTATAAATGCCAAATTGATAGTAATTTAATTATTCAATAAACAGTTATTAAAACCAATTCAGGGGGTTCCTATTGTGGCTTAGTGGCTTAAGGACCCAACATAGTCTTTGTGAGAATGAGGGTTTGGTCCCTGGACTTGTTCAGTGGGTAAGGATCTGGCATTGCTGCAAACTGCAATGTAGATTGCAGATGAGGCTTAGATCTGGTGTTGCTGTGGCTGTGCCACAGGCCTGCAGCTGTGGCTCCAAGTCAACCTTTAGCTGGGGAACTTCTATTTGCCACAGGTGTAAAAAGAAGAAACAAGAAAATTCCAATAAACAATAGTCCAGGATAGACTATTCATTACTTCACAGGTAATTCTGTCAAACATTTAGAGGAGAGTTAACACCTATCTTGCTGAAACTATTCCAAAAAAATTGCAGAGGAAGTAACCCTTCTGAACTCATCCTCTGAGACAACCATCACCCTGATACGAAAAACAAAGATACCACAAAAAGAAAATTACTGGAGTTCCCATCATGGCTCAGTGGTTAATGAACCCAACTAGCATCCATGAGGACATAAGTTCAATCCCTGGACTTGCTTAGTGGGTTAAGGATCTGACGTTGCTGTGAGCTGTGGTGTAGGTTGCAGATGTGGCTTGGATACATAGGCTGTGGCATAGGGGAGCAGCTACAGCTCCAATTTGACCCCTAACCTGGGAACTTCCATATGCCATGGGTGCAGCCCTTAAAAAAAAAAAAGACAAAAAAAAAAGAATATTAGAGGCTAATATTACTGATGAATATAGATGCAAAAATCCTTAACGAAATACTAGCAAACTGAATCCAACAATAACATTGAAGATTACACAACATGATCAAATGGGATTTATCCCAGGGATGCAAGTATTCTTCAATATTTTCAAATCCATCAGTATGATACACCACATTAAAAACTGAAGAATAAAATCTATATGATTATCTCAATAGATGAAAGAAAATCTGACAAAATTTAACACCCATTTATGATTAAAAAAAAAAAATCCCTTCAGAACGTTGGTATAGAAGGAACCTACCTCAACATCATAAAGGCTATATATGACAAACCCACAGCTAACAACATTCTCATGGCAAAAAGTTGAAAGCATTTCCCGTAAGATCAAAAACAAGACAAGAGTTCCCATTGTGGTGCAACGGAAACGAATCTATTGTCCGTGAGGAGTGGGTTCAATCCCTGGCCTTGCTCAGTGGGTCAGGGATCTAGCATTGCTGTAGGCCAACATCTGTAGCTCTGATTAGACCCCTAGCCTGGGAACTTCCATATGCTGCAGGTACAGCCCTAAAAAAAAGGCAAAAAACAAAAACAAAAACAAAAACAAAAACATAAAACCAGACAAGAATGTACACGCTTGCCAATTTTATTCAACATGGTTTGGACGTCCTAGTCATGGCAATCAGAGAAGAAAAAGAAATAAATCCAAGTTGGAAAAGAAGAAATAAAATTGTCACTGTTTAGAGATAACATGGTACTATACATAGAAAAATCCAAAAGATGCTAACAGAAAACTACTAGGGCTCATCAATCAACTCAGTAAAGTTGCAAGATAAAATATTTGCAGTTGAAGTGACTGACAAGGACTTAATATCCAAAATATTTAGAATGTTCTGTCAACTTCTGTACACGAAATTGACACAGTCATACACATATATACACTGTAAATCAATGATATTTTAATTAAAAGTTAAAAACCTCTCCAAAATATACAATCAAATCATACAACTCATATCAAAAAATTAAAAAACCCAATTAAAAAAGGGGCAGATTATCTAAATGAGAATTTCTTCAAAGAAGACATAGAGATTGCCAAAAAGCACATTAAAATCTGTTCAACATCACTAATTATTAGAGAAATGCAAATCAAATCTACTATATGGTACTACCTTGCACCAGCCAGAATGGCCATCATCAAAAAGTCTACAAACAATAAATCCTCGAGAAGGTGTGGAGAAGGGAACCCTGTCACATTGTTGGTGAGAACGTAAATTGATAAAACTACTGCAGAAAACAGTATGGAGGTTCATGATAAAACTGAAAATAGAACTACCATATGATCTAGCAATCCCACTCCTGGGCATCTACCTGGAGAAAACCATAATTTAAAAAGATATGTACACCTCAATGTTCATCACAGCACTATTTTTTTTTTCTGTCTTTTGTCTTCTTTAGGACTGCACCCACGACATGTGGAGGTTCCCAGGCTAGGGGTCTAATCAGAGTTGTAGCCACTGGCCTATGCCACAGACACAGCAATGCAGGATCCGAGCCACGTCTGTGACCTACACCACAGCTCATGGCAATGCTGGATCCTTAACCCACTGAGCAATGCCAGGGATCAAACCCATAACCTCATGGTTCCTAGTCGGATTTGTTTCTACTGCACCACGATGGGAACGCCCTCATTGCAGCACTATTTATAGTAGCCAAAACATGGAAGTAACCTAAATGTCCATCAACAAAGGAATGGATAAAGAAGATGTGGTGCATATATACAATGGAATATTAGCCATAAAAAGAATGAAATAATGCTATATGTAGCAACATGGATGGACCTAGAGATTATCAAACAAAGTGAAGTTAGACAATAAAAGGCAAACATCATATCACATATATGTGAAATCTAAAAAAAAAAAGTGATACAAATGATCTTATTTTCAGATGAGAAACAGACCCACAGACTTTGAAAGTAAACTTATGTATACCAAAGGGGAAAATGGGTAGGGAGAGGGATGAACTGGGAGTTTGGGATTGGCATATGCACACTGCGGTATATAGAATGGCCAATTGGGACATGCTGTATAGCACATTGAACTGTATCCAATATTATGTTATAATCTATATGGGAAAACAATATGAAAATGAATGGATATGCATACATGTGTACATGTGTAACTGAATTACTTTGTCGTACAGCAGAAATTATCACATTGTAAGTCAACTATACTTCAATACAAATTTAAAAAATGAGAAACGGGAAGCTTAGAATAATTTATGAATATATTACAAAGAAGAAAGACTAAAATTGAATTAGTAGGGTATTCAACTGATTATATTAAAATAATGTAATCTCAATGAAAATAAAATAATAAAATCAGAGCAGAAAAATGAAAAACAAGAGAAAAGTAACAAAATAATACTTCATGGAAAAAATTTTTCTAACAAAACTATGATTCTATTGGTGCATGAACATGCAGTAAAAAGCATAAAGATGTAATTTCAAGTATGAAATAAGCAAGATAACATTAATAATTATAAATTCATAATAAATATTATAAAATGTCAATACATTTGAAAATACTAAAAAAATTGGACAATGTTAAGCAAAAAGCATAGATTCCAAAATTGACAAAAGAGAATTTCTGAATAGATCTACAATTATTATGAAAACTTAGTGTAATGTACAAAAAAAACATACTTCTGTCTTTGGTAAATCTACCAATCGATCGATCAGTCAATTCTAGACAGTTATGAAGCAATTCTGTCAAATGTTCAAGGAAGAAATAATTCATATATCATATATTTTTCTAAAGAATGGAAATATGCTGTAATTCTACCTCATTCATTTTAGGAAGCATTACAAGTACTTTAAAATGCATTACAAATTTAGAGGAAAATCTCACTGATAATCATCTATGCAATAACCCTAAATAAAATAATAAAAAAGTAAATGCAACAGCAGCAAAAACAAATACAGGTAAAATTCTAGAAAGTCTTATAAAGATTAATAAAATCCTCCAGCAAAGTTCATGTATAATAGTGAAAATATAAACATTTCTTTTTTTTTCTTTTTCTTTGTCTTTTTAGGGTAGGACCCACGGCATTTGGAGGTTCCCAGGCCAGGGGTCAAGTCAGAGATGCAGCTGCCAGCCTACACCACACCCACAGCAATGCCAGATCCAGGCCGTGACTGTGACCTACATCACAGCTCATGGCAACACTGGATCCTTAACACACTGAGCGAGGCCAGGGATTGAACCTGCGTCCTCATGGATGCTAGTCATATTTGTTTCCAATGAGCCACGGCAGGAACTCCAGCATTCCTTCTTTTAAATCAGAAAAAAATATAAAGATTTTTGTAAAATTATCATCCCTTCTGTTCACTTGATATTCTGTCCAGCAGATTATATAGAAATATGGTAAAAAAATTTTAAAGTTTTAATTACTAATTTTTAAACTTTTAAATATATTTATTGAAGTAAAATTTACATGACATCAAATTCACCCATTTAAAGCGTATAATTCAATGGTCTAAGGCCAACATCACCACCAAGTTTAGAATGTTTTCATCACCTTAGGAAGAAACTCTGTACCTATTAGCAATCATTTCCCACTTCCGCTTACCTAGTCCCAGCCGCACTAATATACCTCTATCTGGACATTTTATATAAATAGAATAATACAACATGTGCCCTATTGTCTCTGGCTTCTTTCACTTAGCTTGGTATTTTCAAGGTTCATCCATGTTGTATCATTTCATTTCTAAATAATATTCCATTGTACATTTACTTTTGTTTACCCATTTATCAGTTTATAGACACTTGTGTTGTTTCCTATCTTTGGGTATTGTGAAATGATGATGTTATGAAAATTTATGCAAAACTTTTTGTTTGAACAGTAGTTTTCATTTTTCTTGAGTATATATTTAGACAAAAATACTTTTATTTTTACATTGACAGTTTATATCTAGATGCATTACTTCATAGAGTATTACAAAATGTTGATGTTTCAATTATTTCAGCATTTTTTTCACTTATTGAAAGAATGTTCTATAGAGAGATATTTCCCCTCGACTGCTGATTTCTACTGTATAATAGTATTATTACAAGAAAAAAGGGTAAATGTTAATTTTTTTCATGTTTATTTGCTAGTTTCCTAGTCAATGAACTGTTACTATTCTAAAGGGGATCTGTTAATTAACGTGGTATCTTTCATACTCAATCATATTTCTTGTTTCCCATTTGCTTTTTTAAGTTTTTGTCTGTTGTCTTAATTTTTATGAAATTAAGACTTTTCTTTTTTTCTCTTATCATTCCTGGATTTGGAATATATCTTGGAATATTCTTTCTTAATCCAAAATTACAAAGATATTCACTTATTTTTTTCTTCCAGAATTTTTTGGTCATCATAAATATATGGCCACTTAAAATGTTGAATCTTTAATCAATTTAGAGATTTCCCTCCAAATGGATTGCTGTTGTACACATGCAAAAGATCACTTTTCATTAAAGTATAGCATATGTATAAAATGGTACAGTTCAGTGGAGTTCCGCAGAGTATACACGCTCATGTAAGTACCTTAAGGGTCACTCAGCAACATCAAGCCTCCCTCTTGCCACTTTCAATTCAGTATCCCCACTCTCCTCCTTCTCTAAATAAACCACTATTCTGATTTCTAATACCAAATATTATTTAACTCTGCTTTCAAAATTAAATAACTGAACTCATAACACAAGTATTCTTAGATATCTGGCTTTCTTTGTTCAATATTGCATTTACAGATTTCATCCGTCATCGTATGCAATATAATTACCTTTCATTGCTTATAAAATTTCCTTGAGTTAATATACATTTTCATTATTCATTCTACAATTTGTAGATATTTTCTTAGGTTTAGTCTTTGGCTATTAAGATTAATTCCATTTTGATCATATTTAAATAAGGCTTTTGAGGCACATAAATAGAAATTTATAATTTGCATATATCCAGCAGAATTATAAGGGTTATAATACATGATTTATCAATGCTACTAAATATATATTCAAAGTGTTTTTAGTAAGTTATATTCCCACACTCATATGTGAGGGTTCTTATTACTCCATTGCCTCATCAAGTCTATTATTTTATTTTATTGTTACGTTCTGTTAGTGCCCCTCATCACTGCAATGTTTTAGTTATAGCTATACAAAATATTTACTACATGATGAAGTAAAATAATTAGCCTTCTAAAAAATAGACAAATGTGTGGTCAACTGGAGTTTTAATGATGACTCAGAGCTAAACATTAGTAGATTGTCTATAAAATCTCCTGCATCAGCTCATCTCCAAAATATTGACATGAAAATAAAAGATAAAACCATAAAATCCTAGGAAAATATAATTTTCATGGAAATTACCTGAAACATGGATTGATCTAGAGACTCCCATACTGAGTGAAGTAAGTCAGAAAAAGAAAGACAAATACCATATGATATAATTTATATCTGGAATCTAATATATGGCACAAATGAACCTTTCCACAGAAAAGAAAATCATGGACTTGGAGAATAGAGTTGTGGTTGCCAAGGAGGAGGGGGTGGGAGTGGGATGTATAGGGTGCTTGGGGTTAATAGATGCAGACTATTGCCTTTGGAATGGATTAGCAATGAGATCCTGCTGTGTAGCACTGGGAACTATGTCTGGTCACTTATGATGGAGCATGATAAAGTGAGAAAAAAGGATGTTATGTGTTATCTGTAACTGGGTCACCATGCTGTACGGTAGAAAATTGACAGAACACTGTAAACCAGCTATAATGGAAAAAAATAAAAATCATTATATATATTAAAAAATTACCCACAAGGCATTTTCTATAGTAGCTAAAAAATATAAAATATTTTAATTCTTCACAAGTTAAGTAGATTACACCACCACCACGTATAAGTGCTAAATTGTTATGTCTGGTTATGTGTAATCCCTTCGGTAATAATGAGTCATTTGTACTCAATAAAAATTTTATATTAGTTATAGTATTAGTTGCTTTGATATTAAATCTCTTTTGTAAATTCTGGGATATTATCATATGCCTAACAGTGCCACATTCTATTTTTCATTTAGTGTAGTATTATATAGCAAGTCATCCTGAAGTGGGTGGTATTGTGAAATATTTAGTATAAAATCTTGGAAATTATTTTTATGCTTCCACTTACTTGCATTTTTTATGCTGTTACTTTAGGTATATAAGGTTTCAATTATGTGCATGTATTGAACAAATACGTATTTTGACATACTAAAGTTACTTAATTTCATTGAGGATATAGTGAAGATAAACAAAATTCATTGTCTTACTAAATATGTCACCATTCCTTTTCCAAATTATAAAGAACTTTCTCACTGAATAAGATTTTTATCCTCCATCCTCACTAAAGTTTGAAAATATTTAGGTCCAAACAGCTGTTGTCATTTAGAAAGGCATCTAGTATATGCATTTGATCACTGTACCTTTAAAAAATAACATGACTGATAGAATTATTAAGGCCACAATATAGAAGTTTAACACATGGAGACTACAGCTAAAAGGAAGGTATTAAATTATTAAAAAAACAGGAAAATGAATTAGTGAATGCTTGGAGAGAAAAAAAGTAAAAAGGAAAAATGAGATGCAATTACACAGGACACAGATGGAATTGTGAAATATTATTTTTATCAGGCAGGCCTGAAAAAGATAAGAAAAAAATAAGTAAATTCATAACAGATGACACTCAAAAAGGCACAGTTTTCTAATGTTGCTTATTTTACTTGTGTCCTTAGAAGCAATTGAAATGGGGATCTATAGAAAAATAGGGCAAGGAACCAAGATGAAATGATTAAAGGAATGGAATAGAGAACATATATTACAATTCTACAGGTCCTGGATTTGTTAAACTTATTAGGCACTGATGATTGAATCATGTAAAAAGCTGGTAGACTTTGTTTCTTATAATTCATTGAGAATCATCAAGATATCTGAAGAGTGTTTTGTAGCTAATATAAAAAGAAAAAAGTTCTGCTGAAAACTATACATGTATTGCATTATTTTGTGCCTGCAACTTAACTAACAAAAGAACATTTTTTCTAGTAGTTAGAGAAAGATGGCCCATAGGATTCTTTAAGATTAAAAACTCTTGTCATGCCAAATAAAGGCTTCGGGAGATAAAAAAAAAATAAATATAATCAGACTTAATATTAGTAAGAATATTGACCTTGTTCCACATGATATATTCATCAATACATTGGGAAAATGCGAACTGTTCAAGTGAACTTTTAAACTCAAACCTAATTGTAGAATGAGTGTGTAGTTGGCTTATCTAAAACATCATTATCAATAGTTCAGGGTGAGACTGGAAGACATAATAAGAAATGCTCTATAGAGACTTGGCCCAGTTCTATTTAACATTTTCATTCATGACCTAGATAATAACATGGAAAATGTATGCTTTAAGGATAGGGTTTGCATGCTAAACCACTGCTAACATAGAAAAAAATGATCAGAAAAAATTAAAAAAAATGTTTATATAATTCAATATTGAACAAATACTAATTGAAAAATAGAGCAGTAAAGTATTTACTTACTCAGTGGAACATAAATTAAAAATGTATTAATTCTATATTACTGTTCATAAAAGCTAGAAAGCATGTTTGCTGAAATGCAAACATATATTCAGCCCTCTTAGACTTATATTCAGCTGAAGTTGAGCTTAAAACATGTCTTAAAAAACTAGATGTAACAATATAAAAGAATGAAAAAAAACTGTATTTACACAGGAAATGTAATCCACTGGTGATACAAGAATATATGAGGCTGGCAATAAACAAGGGATTATTTTAAGAAAATGCTGATTATTTTCTGCTACCATGAAAACCAGAATATAATAAAAATAGACTTACTAGGGGAGATTGATAAGAGAAGCATTTATGTCTGGCCTAGCCTGGGTCTTATTTGTTTTTTTTTTTTTTGTCTTTTTTTCTATTTCTTTGGGCCGCTCCCGCGGCATATGGAGGTTCCCAGGCTAGGGGTCAAATCGGAGCTGTAGCCACTGGCCTACGCCAGAGCCACAGCAACGCAGGATTTGAGCCGCGTCTGCAACCTACACCACAGCTCACGGCAACGCCGGATCATTAACCCACTGAGCAGGGCAGGGACCGAACCCGCAACCTCATGGTTCCTAGTCGGATTCGTTAACCACTGCGCCACGACGGGAACTCCTAGCCTGGGTCTTAAATTCATTTCCAACTCTGTAACCCAGGTAAGTCTTAACTGTCTAATAAAGCATCTAGAGATGAAAATTCTTGGAGTTCCCATTGTGCATTAGCAGGCTATGATCCTGACTAGTATCCTTGAGGATGACAGTTTGATCCCTGGCACTCAATGGGTTAAGGATCTGGTGTTGCCATGAGCTGTGGTGTAGGTCACAGATGCTTGGATCCTTCATTGCTGTAGCTGTGGTATAAGCCAGCAGCTGCAGCTCCAATTCGATCCCTAACCTGGGTATTTCCACATACTTTGGGTGTGGCCCTAAAAAGAAAAAAAAAAAAAGAAAAAAAAAGAAAATTATTCGTATTGATTGATTAGTCTATTATTCATGGTAAATGTAGGTAGGAAGAATTCTCAGGTGACCCCCAACAACCCACACTCTTGTATAATCCATTCCCCTTCCAACTAAAAATAAATGATAAATTGAAGGGATAATGTAAATATACTAAAATTACAAATAAATTGACTTTAATAAAAAAGATGTTAATTAAGGGACATTATTTATGTTAAACTAGAGGTGAACCCTTAAGAAGAGAATCTAAAAGTCAGAGATCAAAGCAGCAGGTTTTTCTTCTGGCTTTCAAGAAAAAAGTGACCATGAGTTCTGAAGTTGCAAGAAAATGAACCTGCCAGTAACCTGAGGGCACTTTGAAGCTGATCTTTTCATATACATCCTTTGCTCTCTCTCTCCACCTGCCACTTTCTTTTTGCCCTCAGTCATAAAATTCTCTGCCATGTAATGCTATCCACAGTTCATCATAAAAATAGTGGTTTGTCTACTCCTTTGTATTTGGGGCGTCATTTTAATTAAGACAAAGCGCTGCAAATTGGCACTCTTTGCAGACTATCAATTTGGAACATCTTTCTTTAATATGTATTATATATCTACAAAGTGGGATCAACTTGAGTGTCAGAAAGGTCTTTAAAAATAATAATAAATTTTTATTTGAAGATAATAAACATTTTATATTTCACTGTCCATTCACATAAGTGGATTATTGGCTCCAGTATACTCAGTTATCATAATAACAATTTAAATACATATTAATGTATGAAATCCTAAAAATCGAGTCCTCTGTTTTTCCATGTTAGTTTTCTTCGTGGGTAGGTGCCCACTTGGTAGACTTGTTAAGACATGAGCCGAAGAATTAAATAATGATGAAGACACAGGCCCTGGATTGAATTGTTTCTCTACTTATTTCTAGGTCTATGTACTAGTAAAAAAATATATATATACTTTATTTCTCTGTACATTTTTAACTTATCTAATTATTGGGCATAATAGTATTATCTCTTAAAAAATTAAATTAGGTAATGCATATGTATAAAACATGTTTGCAACATTTTTAGTCACTATGTACTCAGTAAATATTAATATTATTACTTATTATTCTATTAATATTACTACATGTCCCTTTGTAATGCATGAGATTATAATTCAACAAAAGCATAATTACAAGGCTGTTCAAATTTACCAATTGTGTCTGGCTTTCAAGAAAAAAGTAACCATGAGTCATAGAAGTAAGGATATTCACTTTGTCATTTTCTTATCCAACCTTCAGTTCTTACAATGCCTTCAACTTTAGCACTCTCTCCTAACCAAAATCCTTAAAATACTACAGTTGTCAAATGCAATCAAGTAATGAAAGTACTGATCCCTCTAAAATCTTGGCACTTTGTAGAGTTAATTTTGTTAAATATACAAAACAACAAAAATTTCATACATTATTAGAGGCTATTTTTACCTCTTTAAAAAGATTAAGAACAAAGATCCTAGGAAATCGTGTATGTATATCTTCCCAGGGGAAAAAAAAAATTTCATTAGAAAATTTAAGAAAATTAAGAAGGTTGAATGACTTAAGATAGTTCAGGCCAATACAGGAAAATGGTGGAATCAGAGAATTATTTCTTTCCTTTCCTTAGGATGCCTGTACACTTCAGTCCTTTGCCTTCTGAAGTTTTCAATGACAGACACAAGTAGTCATTATAAGTCATTGTTCTTGTGGCTTGAAAAGCTGATTATATTTTACTCTGAATACAATATATTCAAAATGTATCTCTGTCATACTTATACATTTTAATGTCTGTGTGTGTGTTCATATCAGGGTTATCCAAATAAATAGAACCAAAAGATATATGTATGTATGTGTGTGTGTGTGTGTGTGTGTATAATGTATAGATGAGAGGAGGAATGAGAGAGAAGAAGAGAAACGGAGAAAAAGAGAAAGAGATTGATTATCATAAGGAATTAGCCCCTTTGATTGTGGAGGCTGAAAAGTCCCAAGATCTGCTCTCAGAAAGCTGGAAACACAGGAGAGTGGATGCTGTAGTTTTAGTCCAAAGGACTGCATGCTTAAGATTAGCAAGAGCTGATGTTTCAGTTTGGGTCCAATGGCATTAAAAAAAAAAAAAAAAAAACACAAAAAACCCAACCATGTCCTAGATCTAGGCAATCAAATATGAGGGAAATCCCTCTTACTCATGGGCATCCCAACTTTTTTGTTTATCTAAGCCTTTAACTGATTTCATGGGGTCTGCGCATAATAGGGAGGGTAATCTACTTAGTCTACACATTCCAATGACACTCTCATCCAGAAACACTGTCATAGGCATCCCCAGAATAAGGTTTGACCAAATGTCTGGACACCCTGTGGCCCAATCAAACTGACACATGAAATTAATCACTGTAAGGTATATATGTAATAAACATGTCGAACATTTATAAGTTGGTAGAACTTAGGGATCACTAAGACCAATCCTGAAATTAGAAATAGTGGTAAAACTCCTTTGGTTTTATTTCTTCCTCCCTCCATCCTCTTTTCCCTTCCTTTCTTCAGCATAATTTATTAAGATGCTACTAGTAACCAAGAATATGTAGATGGAGGGAGTTTTCATTGTGGCTCAGCGAAAGTGAACTTGAATAATATCCATGTGGATGTGAGTTCAATCTCTGGCCTTGCTCAGTGGGTCAGGGATCCAGTGTTGCTGCAAGCTGTGGTACAGGTCACAGATGAGGCTCGGATCCCAAGCTGATGTGGCTGTGGCTGTGGCATAGGCCAGCAGCTGTAGCTATGATTGGACCCCTAGCCTGGGAACTGCCATATGCCACGGGTGCAGCCCAAAAAAGCAAAGCAAAAAAAAAAAAAATACATAGATGGACATCACACAATATATTACTGTAAATTTTAATGAATATGAAAAGTAGTATAAAAGGCCATAATCAAGTGGTTATGGAATCTCGGAAGAGGAAGAATCTGTCTAGAGATACCAGAGCATTTTCCTTGAGTAGACGTCAAATAAGTTTCAGTTTGAAGAATAGTTTTATGTTAGCAACTCATCCTTGATGCATATGAAATGTCATTAAAGACATAAGAAACAGGTAGAAGACATTATATAGTCTATTTTTGGGGAAACTAGATTGATCTGTATAACTGTGGTGAAGAGCTTTTCATTTTATGCAAAAGCATTTGAATTTTATCTTATGTGCAAGTGGAGTGTTGAAGAAATTTAAAGTAGAGAAGTATCATAATTATGCATTTTAGAAATATCCCTGTGGCTGTGGGGTGGGGGAGTGGAGAATAAATTGGAGAGCATTTTAAAATTAAAGGCATGTGAAATGTGAATTTTTTTCTAAAGGACAACATGATAGTCAAGAAACTTAAAGCAAAGATAGTAATAGTGGTAAAGAAGAGACAGAATTAAAGCAAACTGCTATGGAAGCTTAGGGACTCAGACTTATACGCCAAAAGAAATTAATGAAACTCTGTTATGCATGTTTCTAGCTTGAGAAACCAAATTGATATCATGGAATCTTCCACCAAAGTGAAAAATACAGGGGGGGAAAGAAATTTGGGTGGTTAGGTAACTAGTTAAATGATAAGACACTTGAATTAAGTGATGTGTAAGCCAGTAGGGTAAAGATATCCTGCAGTAAATTGCCATGGTATTTCTAATTGTGACTATGGAGAAGGGTGCTGAAGGTGAATATATGAAATGACAAGAGAGAAGGGCCAAGAGCAGAAATCCAAGGAACATCAGCTTTTATGGAATAGGTTGCACAACAGCAGTTAATAAAGAGTATTGACAAGAAGAGTTAAAAGAGCTAAAAAATGCACAAAACAACATTAAAAAATGATACAGTGAAGGGTGGAAACTATTTCCAGATGAAGACCTCAGACATCTTAGGCATTTCATGAAAGAGGCTGATTAAAATCGTACTTTAAAACTGTTTTAGATGACTGTTTGTCATCTTATTAAAGTGTTTGCTTGAGGGTGTTAAAGATTATGCCAATATGTAGAGAATCAATATTGGAAGGTGAGTGAGGAAGGGCAAGGAATACAGAATCTTTGCTATGTTGTGAATGAAAGAATTCAAGTTAGGGAGTGATAGAAAGTTGAGAAAGGATTTATTCATGAAACAAAATTCAATTTGTTTAACAATCCCTATTATTAAAAAATAATAATAGGGATAGATCAGTGGAGTCAATTTTCAGCCCATCTTTTTCCTCTCCTCTCTCATCAATGGGCTCTGTGAATCACTCCTGTGATTAGTTCTGTCACTGGAACCTCATGTTGATGTTTCATATTTTTCTGGAACATTTAAATTATTTTACTCTGTAGTTGTAATATTGGCAATATTACATTGATAATATTAGGAATAAAATTGATAATATATTTGTACCAAGGTTTGGCTAGCAATGGCAAATTTTGATAGGAAGTGTGTTATGGCAACAGATACTCTTTGTTAGTAATATCGATGCATCTTTGAATTCCATTTGAATATTTTTTTGGAAACAGAAAAAAAGGATAATATCTAAACACATAAAATGTAAGATCTTGGCTATCTGTGACTGGTTAATTATTGGTAATTGTGTCACTCTACATCATTCTAAACTGATGTCGCAGATGTGTCTTGAGTCTCTAGAGAGGCAGAAAAGGAAAATTAAAACAGTGCTAGTTTTTTTAATTACTTGAGACATATTGGAAATGGGACTATTTCCCTTGCTTCTAAACAGCTCTGACCATCTTCAGTTTATGGGACTATTTCCCTTGCTTCTAAACAGCTCTGACCATCTTCAGTTTGTTAACTTCATTTTGGAATTGTTTCTTTACTTCTATCTCATGTGCTTATTCCTCTATACCTCCTCCTTTTGGCTGCCCATTTTAGAAAACTCATTTTCTGCAAGAATATTTAGTTCATAGAGCATGACTTGCAAAGCAAAATGAAGATACTACAGTTCCATTTTTGTTCTAGTAGCCACTTTGCCCTTTATGTATCTTTTTTTTTTTAATAATAGGGATTTTTAAACAAATTGAATTTTCTGGGTTTTTCTTTCATGATATTAAATACTTTTTTTCCATTAGAAAATTAGCTTGTATCTAGAGATTAAAAACATGGTGATGACTTTGACATATGTGTATTAATTAGATCTTTCCATCTTAAAATAGACCATGATTGGAGAGACTTAAACTTCCAGACTTACACTCTCTACCATTCTAGAATCCAGGAGTGGGAATAATTGAAATCCAGGGATTGAACATCACCTCTTTGCGTGGGGTTTCTGCATGGAGTATAAACTGAGCAAAAGTGATGGTGATTTGTTCATGTCACACACATTTGTTCTGATATATGTCTCCAGATTACATCATTTTGCCATTCTGATTGCTTTAGTTTAGAACTTTGGTTGCTATGATACTGTTGAATAAGGCAATGCATCTTTTAACCTATATTTAGTGCCGGGAATTTTCATTAAAAAAAAAAAAAAAAAAAAAGCTACTTATGTGCTTAGTAGTTCAATGTACAGTGTGTGAAAGAATAAGGAGTGATTTAGGAGAAAAAAAAAGATGCTGTTATTCTGCAAGAAGCAAAAGGTATTTCTGACAAATCCATTACACTGGACTAGGGGAGCACAGTAACTTATGTCCACTGCTTAATATAGCAGGCAAGTTATTCTCCACTAGAATATTCAGGAAACAATAGACAAAGAAATGTTACATCCGTTTTATTTTTTAAAGGGCAGATAAAAGATCTGATTCAAAGAGTGAATCATAGGAAGAGATTTTGTAGGAGCATTGATTCTTATCCCTGTAGCATACTTTATCAAAAGAAAATAGAAAAAGGTATCATTTAAAAATATTTAAATCAGAAACTACAAGTAAACAATTATGGAAATCAATAACAGACTCTCACTGTTTACTCAGAATTTTAGCAGTAAAATCATTTCTTCATATATACTTATGATTGAAAACATTCTTATATTAATCAAATTTTAACTAAAGTGCAAACAATAAAACTTGTTTGACTCTGTCATGTATTAAAGGGAACAGCTATAGCAAAAGTCTGAAAAGCACCAACTGGCCACGTAATCTCTCATTTTCATAGAAAAGATACCATTTTAATGTCACATAGTAGTTAAGAAATTTAATTATAGTGTAGTTAGAACAATAACCAATGTAAAAGTAAAATCATGTGAGAAAGAATTAGAATAGAATTGCTAAAATTATGCATGAACCACATTTAGATTTGAGTTTGACTTACAAATAAAGACATTTAAATGAAAAAGAAAAAAATCCTTAAGCTTTATGCTAGTTTACACACTAATGTGTATAATAACTGTGAACCCAAACTAGAGTAAATAAAATAGAAGTGATATATTGTTGACAGGATTCTTAATGTTTATTTTAGTATAAAATAATAAGAAACACTCATATTCATTTTATTTTGAAATGGCAATTACAAGCTGTGGCGAAAATAACATATTTTAATACAGTATTCATATTTTATTTAGAAAAATCATAAGTAATATTTAATAGGAAAACCAGAAGGTTTTCACGTTGCAATATACATTTCTGCTTCAAGAATTACTTTATATAAATAAAAATAACTATATGAAAATATGGGCTGCACTTAAAAAGAAAAATCAGCCACTTAATTGTAGAATAGCTAACAGAGTATTTTGAACATAATACATTACATTTGAAGGAATAATTTACCCAAGTGATTTATATAGGTGCTACAGAACTTATGATTGTTTATTATTTATCAGAGAAATATGATGGGTTTTCTTTATCTGAATCCAATTACATGGAGGTTTTTCCATCTTTCTTACAAATATGATTAATGAGTAATTTATAACCCAGAGCAATAGCATGCATATATGGCTTTTTAAAATATAAAGTCCTTTAAACACATTTTCCAAAAATTTTTTCTACTTTATACATATCTATTCTTCTATACTTCTATAAAAATAGGAGGAAATATTAAAGCTTGAAGCCTAACTCTATAAATCCATATCATAAAGTAAACATTGTTGTTTTATCCTGGCAATAATAATAATAATTTTATAGACTGAATTCTATTATGTATAAATGATTTAAATTGTTTCCCTAAATTAAACTTTTAAATAATAAATTATTTTGAAGAATATTCATATATGCAGCAGTCAGTACTCTGCATTATTATTATTTTATTATTATTTTGCATTTTAGGGTCGCACTCATGGCATATGGAAGTTCCCAGGTTAGGGGTCAAATTGGAGCTGCAGCTGCCAGCCTACGCCACAGCTCATGGCAATGCTGGATCTTTAACCCACTAGGTGAAGCTAGGGATTGATCAAACCTTCAATCTCATGGTAACCAGTCAGATTCGTTTCTGCTGCACAATGGGAACTCCTGCATTAAATTTTTTTATCTCACTCTTTAGTTTGTATTCAGGTCTTAATAGTTGTGATTAAATATATCAGTGTATTTGTCTGCATTAGGATCTTACTTTGCTATTAAAACTGATTATCAGTGCCTATGCTTTGTAAAAAAAAATGTTTCATAACTTTCTTACAGTCTATCAAGGGCAATGTTAAGATCTGGGCTCATAGTCTTGATTTTTGAGGAAGAATGGGATGAAACAGAATTTTAAAGATATTTCTAGAATGATATATCTAATATCTGGGAAGATGTTTTGGCTGCATTGCTTTAAGATAACCCATGATACAGTATGCATAGCGACCTCTTAATGGGCCATTACTGAGTAGTGTGGAGATGGGTCTTACTTACATGATGGCACATTTTCCTTAAGAAAGAGAGATTCGGAAATTAAGGGGGAAGCAGCATGACATTTCAATTCTTCTCCATTGTGTTTTGTTACTTTATTATTAAACTTGAACAATTTTTCAAGTCTGTAATTTTAATGTCTAATGAATGTGTTATAAATAACTTCATTTCTTCACTCTCCAGGTGTTTAATTATCAAAGGCACAGGCATCTTTTGTACTACTCTTTCTCCTTTATATTTTATAATGATATTAACCTGCTAGAACAATTCTTGTAGTTATTGTCCCTAAAATATATGTAATTCATTTTAACTTAAAATTAGTTCTTCCTCGCAATTACAAACTTTCTCAACACAATCTGTCTTTAATAATTTAGTGTAGGTGAAATCTACCGACATTTAAATTGTGATTCATGCTATTTGCGTCTCAGGTTAGGGTGTTGTCGGTGTGCCTGTCAAAGTATGCATTTACTGTTGAACTCTGCTGAATATCCTTGTCCTGAGGCATTTCACCATATGTAATTTTATTATTATATACATTGTATGTAGCAGTTCAGATCTCTGAAATCATCCCCATGTATCATTTCCACAGAATGTTGACTTGTTCTTAATCATCCTCAGTGGCCATTCTTCCTCTGCAATAATTTATTTGAATTTTTAAAAGTAAAAAGAAAAAGACTGCAGAATTTAGTTTAGTAGTTTGATAAAACCTTTGCATAACAATACACACACTTTTCTTTAATGACTGAGTTTTAAAAATGCATTCATGTTTAATTAAATTTTTAAACTTAAGAATTTTATATTCATTGCCAGGAACTAGAATAGTCACTGGAACTGTCACCAACCCACTTGAACTTGAAGTTTCTAACCCTCAATATCTAAATCTGCAGAACTGGGATAATAAGAACAATAACAGGAAACTGTAATCAAAACACAGGGATATATATTATGTGCTAAATGAATGGTAGTTTTTAATGTAGGCTTTTTAGAGTAATATTTAAGCGTGCAGATTTTACAGCCAGGCTACCTGATTATAGCTATATTTACTGGCTATATGAACTTGGATATCTATAAAATGAAAATACGGTATTATTTTTCCTACTGGGTTGTTATGAGGTTTCAAAGAGTTATTATGTATAGAATGTACAGTATATTGTGTATGTACACCTCATATATTGTAAGTAATCACTAAATATAAATATGTCTCTAACATTTTGTCAAGTTTTAGAGGTGTTAGAAAATAAGTGTGGAAAATTTAGGCATACTAATAAACAACCTTAGCCTTTATTTAGTTATTCTTGTGATTGTGTTAAATATTAGCACCATACAATACAAATACAAAGAAAAACAAAGGAGACATTTCCATATAGGCAAAATATTAGAGAAACATTTTGAAGCAGTTGTAAGATATACGGCCATAATAAGGTCTTAGAATATTTTCTGCTCTTCCATAACATCAGAGATTGATTTAATATGCTCAGTTTATATATATTTTCTTTTTTTGTGATCAGAGTCATTAGAAGCATAAGGTATATCAATGTTAGGGGTATTACTCTATATTTGAGTGATATTTATATCAAGGCCTTTGCAAAGTTTTCACACCTACCAGACATGGTATATGTATGGCAAATTTAATTACTATGCTTTTCTTAAATTGTAATCAATTAGTTTTAAGAAGCTCGTAGTGTGATGTACTTTCTGGGGTTTTCCAATAAAATAGTATTGTTTTATTTTGACTGTTTTCTCCAACACTCACAGTATTAAAATCAAGTTACTGAGTGCTAAAAGAAAGGGAAATAAATGAAAAGGAAGAAAAAAAGAAACAGAGAAAAGATATAACTCAGTTAAATGTAACTTTTTGAAAATTCTGTTTCTGCTGAATCCCAATTACTTTCCTATTCTAATATTATGTGTTGATATTATGGAAGCCATCTAATATCCTACTTTACCCCTTTCTTGCTAAGTTTGTACCTGAGATGCCTTCATTACAAATTATGGTCATATCCCAATTTTGCTTCACCTTCTAAAGCAAATGTTCAACTAAGAGGAAATTATAGTCAGTCCACACTTCACCACTACAGCCAGTATCATTTGAAGAAGTGTCAAAGAAAGGAAGATTATTTGATTACCATGTTCTTTGTGCCAGACTGATTTCTTTTTTTTTTTAACATACATAATGATTTTTATTTTTTTTCATTATAGCTGGTTTATAGTGTTTTGTCAATTTTGTACTGTATAGCATGGTGACCCAGTTACACATACATGTATACATTCTTTTTTTCTCACTTTATCATGCTCCATCATAAGTGACTAGATATACTTCCCAATGCTACACAGCAGAATCTCATAGCTTATCCATTCCAAAGGCAATAGTCTGCAATTATTAGCCCTAAATTCCCAATCCATCTCACTCTCTCCCCCTCCCCCTTGGCAACCACAAGTCTATTCTCCAAGTCCATGATTTTTTCTTTTCTGTGGAAAGGTTCATTTGTGCCCTATATTAGATTCCAGATATAAGTGATATCATATGGTATTTGTCTTTCTCCTTATGAGTTACTTTACTCAGGATGAGAGTCTCTAGTTCCATCCATGTTGCTGTAAATGGCATTATTTCGTTCTTTTGTATGGCTGAGTAGTATTCCATTGTGTATAAATATACCACATCTTCCTAATCCAATCATCTGTTGATGGACATTTGGGTTGTTTCCATGTCTTGGCTATTGTGAATAGAGCTGAAATGAACATGCAGGTGCATGTGTCTTTTTTAAGGAAATTTTTGTCTGGATATATGCCCAAGAGTGGAACTGCTAGGTCATATGGTAGTTCTATATATAGCTTTCTAAGGTAACTCCATACTGTTTTCCATAGTGGTTGTACCAACTTACATTCCCACCCACAGTGCAGGAGGGTTCCCTTTTCTTCACATCCCCTCCAGCATTTGTTATTTGTGAACTTATTAATGATAGATTTCTTTAGAGTGATGTTCTCATATTTGTTCATAGCCTTGGACAAGTGTTGGTATTTAGGAAAGGGTGCTAATAATGTTACAGTATTAAGTTTCTGGTTCAAAGCAGAATACTCTTCCTGTGGCAGTTTGAACTAGAGGGAAAATAACAAATGTGTGTACAACTCCTTAGAAAACATTGTGGTGTTAAGGTATTGTAAGCCATGATTTTCTAAGAGAGGTTTGGATATAAGCTGGTTATTTCACTATTCTGATTTAGTTAGATTTACCATATAGATAATACTGCTGACTTATAAATAAATAAAGTGAAATAACTTACTGTACAGAAAGATATAAAATATATATACATACATGTATATATGTATACATGTACACACACACACATATATATATATACACACATACACATATTCTCTCTTATGACTTAGGAAACACTTTTCATGAATTTTGAATATAAAAACAGAAGATGGCATTGAAAAAATCTATTTTTGTTTTAGAGTTATAATACTAATTTTTGTTGTGTATTATATCATTTATCGCATATATCACATAATCTCCTACTATCAGTAAACTATATTTTATGAAGTGTTCACATATTGAGTAGTTATGGGCATTAAATTTCTGATTAACACTGTTCTATTATTTTAGAATTCCTCCTCCTCCCCTTGATGAAATTCTCATTAATGAGTCCATTGTATGTGTGTATATGTATGTAATCCAACTAATACTAGAAGTGAAAGAGCTTTTGAAAATCTATATATGTATGCTATTATTAAAATTTTCTTTTAAATTTTACACAGTAGCCCCATTCAACCCAGTAAGTTATCTTTGAAAATAAACCTGGTGTGTCAGCTTGTGTGAAGTTTTGGAAACTACCACCAACACAATTGCCCTGTAAGTAACTGTTCTTAATGTCAGACTATGAATTTATGGATAAGTATAAAATAAGAGCTTCAATAGTCAGACTCTGTTTACTGAAGAAATCATTTTTTAATTTACTTAAGTAAATTAGGTAGCAAATGATTAAAATTACTTCAAATTACTGCAATACACTCAAGGTAATTAAGGAACAAGACAGCCTGGGAAAGTGCTAGGTCATAGAGCAAAAGAGAAACTAAGATACTACACTATTGATCTTTCACAAAGCTCAGGATCTGCTTATTGGTTGCAAAGATTTGACTGTGGTAATTTGTGTGTGTGTGTGTTTGTGTGTGCATGTTAAGCACTATTGATTATATGTGCTTCAATTCTAATCCAGAAATACCATGTGTTACCACTTTTTTTCTACGTGATTCACATTGTAATGGCATAAAAAGTGATCCTGAAAATACCATAATTCTCTCACATCCTTTGTATTATGTATTTAGTTTTATCATGATATGTAATAAGTGATTAGGTATTGCAGATTTTTCGTGAAGATAATTCACTGCTCTCTGAATTGATTCTTTCTGGTGGGCTCATGGTAATACAATTCTTATTCCAATATAAAGGGAAGGAAAATCTTTCTTCTGCCCAACTTTGATTATTACTCAAGAAATAATCCTAATATTTTTTAATTTGAAAGATTCCTTCAAACGCCAATGCACATGACTAATGTGAGGTAACAGATATGAAGTCCAGTAACATTCAGGATGCACTTCTCAAACTCCAGCCACTAGTATCTTGTCTACATTTATATGTTGTCACAAATAGATATTTTTTATGTTATTTCAATGATGGCGATTTCAAATAACTTCAATAATTTGCTGAGTTTTAAATGGAGTCAGCCTATATAACCTTCCTTTATACAAATTATCAAATTGTTGTAATAAAACATTTTACTAACACATTCATTCTATCTGGAAATTCTATAATTTTAAGAATGCCGCAGATCTATATAACTGTATTTATCAAAGTATTCTAGTTTTCACATTAATTTTATGAGAAATTTTCTTAAGTAAATGATTCATTGCTGTCTTTTCATTGTTTTGCCTAAAATAACTGAAGATGAGTCAGTGAATCAGACTCACTGCTTGGTCATTAACCTGAAAATGGATAACCTTGATGATAAAATAATCCTGACATTATATTGCAATATAATGTAATGTAATATAATACCCTGATGTAATTAACATAATGTAATAATTATAATACAATAAAATAATTATATTCTGTTTCGCAGTATTTATGTAGTGCCTGCCTAGTGCTAGGCACTGCTGTGGGCAGCTAGAATAGAAATTAAGAACCAGGTTTTTGAGACCATATTGACTCTTTGGTCTGTTATATTCCTTCCTATCTTTGTAGATTTGGATAATTTTCCCAACTTCTCTGACCTCAGTTTTTTCTTTTATAAAATGGAACTAATAATACTTGTATATCTGTGTGTGTGTTTGTGTGTATGTGTGTGTGAAACTTAAAGGGAAAAATGCAAGAAAGCTCTTATCCGTGGCCTGCAAGCCCTCCATGGAGATTGGCTAATAACAGTTCTAGGAGTTTGGTTAAATGCAGACTTCACCACATTCAATTATCTCCACAGAAGAGGCAGGCATGTTAGCAACAGTAAGAGTTAACAGTAAAAAATCAAAATATTAAAATGGAGGAGACTGAGGAACACTTTACTGAGGACATACTGCTTAACCAGAATTTGAGAAAGAAAAAGCAGTTTCTGAGAGAAAAAAGCAAAATAGTTCTTTTTTATTTTAATAAATTTTATTGGAGTGTGAGTGATTTCCAATATTGTGTTAGTTGCAGGTGTACAGCAAAGTGAATCAATCATACATAAACATACATATCTATACTTTTAACATTCTTTCCTATGTAGGCTATTACAGAGTATTGGGTAGATTTCCCCAGGGTGTATATTATAATCAATTGATTTTGTATATGTTAGTGTATATATGTTAATCCCAACCTCTCAACCCATCCCTCTATCCATTGTTTCCCTTTTGGTAACTAACTTTGGTTTCAAAATCTTGAGTCTGTTTCTGCTTTGTGAATAAGTTCTTTTGTATCATTTTTATTAGACTATACACACAAGCGATATCAAGTCACTTCTCTGTTTGACTTACTTCACTTAGAAAGATAATCTCTAGGTCCATCCATGTTGCTGCAAATGACATTATTTCATTCTTTTTTATGGCTCAGTAGTATTCCTATATATATATATATATATATATATATATATATATATTTATCCAGTCCTCTGCTAATGTACATTTAGGTTGCTTCCATGTATTGGCTATTGTAAATAGTGCTGCAATGAACATTGGTATGCATGTATCCTTTTGAACTATGGTTTTCTCCAGATAGATGCCCAGCAGTGGAATTACTGAATCATATGATAATTCTGTATTTAGTTTTTTTAGGAACCTCCACACTACTCTCCATAGTGGCTGTACCAACCTCAATTCCCATCATCAGTGTGAAAAATAGGTTATTTTATATCAATGAAATATGATTAAAAGACAAGGTGGTGGAAACCATCATGAAGTTCAGAATAATGGGGAGGTAAAGGGTGAGGGAGTCAGACATAGTCCACAAAGCTGGATGAAAAGACAGCTTCTTTATTTTTTCCTTCTAGGACAGATGGCCTCCTTCCCTTACAGCTTTCAGAAGATTTCATGTACTCTTCAAAGGCTTACTATTTATCCATGTATCATGTATAGATTCCAGATTCTATGTGCTTGGGATAAAAAAGATATGATAAAATAAATAACAATTCCCTCTTCTTAAGTCTAATAAGAGAAAAGTGTGTATCTGTACTTAAAGTGCACGGCAATTGTGCTTTAAAAGCTAAATACAGGATGCTAGAGGGGAGAATTCCACATCTGCCTATGACAGAATCCTAAATCTTCCCCCCATGCTAAAGTATAGAATTTGAATATTAATATTTAAAAAAAACCCAACTATTTGAAGCTATCAGAAAAGAAAAAAAAAATCCAAGAATTTAGTTGTCAATATTCCAGAAAGAAAAAAATTGTGTTGTGGTGAGATGATTTTCTCTATAGACTTTCCCTGTTAAGGAATTTTGTTGATTCACTGCAAGAAACAAGAACTGTAGAAGATGTAACAGCCTTAAGTTTGTGGTGTCTCACTGAGCTGAACAGAAAAATATTGGATTTAGGGCTATCAAAGCAGTCAAGACTTCACGGGTAATAACCTGAATATGTTATTACATATCTGGGGCAAGATTTCAATAAACTAGACTAAAAGTAGCCATGAGGAAGCTCAAAAGCTAAACAGATTGTAGCAGTCCACACTACGGGCGGCGGGGCGGTGGGGGGAAATAGGAATACCTGCTGTGAAAGCTAAGACGGCTCCTGGTAAAGTACTCAAACTTTCAGCTGACAGCTGAAACCTTTTTTTTTTTTTTTTTTTAAATACCTCATCTTAAATATTGATAACTAATTTTAGCACTTTTCAATTGCTGCAATATGTCAATGATTGCCAAAGCACTTGCTGCAGGATCAAACAATTTTGTCAAATCCAAATGTACACTTCCCATTGTAACTGGCCATCTCCACTTAGGTATGTGTAATCTTAGCAAGCGTGGTGAGTTCAATGGGTATATTCTCTTTTCCTCACCCTCACAAATTCTTTTTTTCTGGATTTCTTATTTCAGATAAAGTAATATATTTTCATATAACCAGGAACCCGACAGATATACCTGTGATTATTAAATTCACTTTCTTTACTCTTGAAGAAATTTTACCACAGACCCTGTAAATCAATGTCTAAAATGCCTCAAGGACCTATTTACACTCTAATTCTCCTTGTCTTTGTCCACTTGGTAACATCTCTTGCTCACATTATTTCAGGACTCTCCTAATGGTACCTTTGCTTCCAGCCTTTCTCTGTCTCCAATATCCACAGTAACTATCAACACTTATCATAGTGTGTCATTTCTTTTGTGGCCAATAATAGTCCAAATGAATGTGTTGCCATTCAAAATCTGGCTTCCTTTCCTAAGATTTCTCCCCAGGGAACCTGAGACCCCAGATGCTTTATACACCAAGATACCTTTACTTAGCATTCTTCTTTCTACCTAGAACACCTTCCTACACTTCCTACCCTTTCTACACCTGAAAAAAATGTGGTAACCCTTCAAGACCCAGTGCAAATATCATCTCTTCTATGATGTTGTTCTATCAGAAGTTAATTTCTTTCTTTATGATTCTATAAGTACTTCCATCATAGTGATAGATTAATACATATTGTGTTATAGTCAATTGCTTATAAACTCATCTCTCCTTTAGGTGATGTGCTCCTTTAGACTGGGTACACAGTGATTGCATAGCCCCCAGGCATGGGATCCTGGGACATAATAAGTGACTGATTAGATGATGTGTTCTGCCCTAAGTTCCTTGCTTAAGGACTGGGCTTCTAAAATGAACATTTATATCCTTATATTCTGTCATATAGCTAAAAGTTTGAGGGAAAAAAAGCAGCATTCAAAAAAGCATACCAAAAAATATATCCTTAGTGGAAATCTATTTAAGTAGTATACAAATAAGAGTGGAAAACATTTTGAATGAAATGAAATCATGATGATGTCACTTTTAAATTGGACTTGTCTTCTGATCTTGTTGTACAATTTATTATGCATAGATTTATCTAGATGTATTGTTATCACCTTTCTGTATTAAAAAAAATGCATTTTGTAAGAATTGTGTAATTAACACTAATCTCTATAATTTCAGTAAGAATATAAATCAAATAATTATTTATTCATTAATATTTCCTATTTCTAGTTTATCACTCCTTAGGTCCTGTATAAGAACGAGGGAAAAACATTGGTTACTGTCACAAATGCTATAATTAAAACTCCAACATGGAAAAATCTGAAAAATTGTACAGTATTTTTGTTTCTGAATAACATACAAATGATTTTGGCAGATACGTTAGCCTGGCAGCGTGGACTATTTTTGCCAGCTTCTCTCTGCCTCCAGCAAAAATAAATAAATAAATAAAATAAAATAAAAATCTTAATTTTTTTAAAATAGGAAAAAAATATGAAAGAAAATATATAACACCCTCATTATGGGATAACCAACATGTGATTTTAAAAATAACTTAAATAGGGAGTAATGGCAATATATTTTTGACTCTTTTTTTCCAGAATATCCTACCTGATAACTAAATTTATAGAAAGAACAATTTATATATAACATTAGAGAATATTACTTCCTTCATCTGAAATGTAAACTATCTGTTCATAGGCCAATAATACCTATCTAAGAAATTCACTAATATCATTCCCATATCTGAATAATCTTTTCTAGATGTCACAGTGAGGGAAAATCACTATGTTAATATAAAATTTCATATAAAAGTGTTTTGGGGTATCTATGGATGCCTACTGGTAGCAAACAATAAGATATCATTGTATTTTTATAGTTTTCCTCTAATAATTTGATATTTATGGTACAAGTGAGGATTTACTTTTCCCACTGGTATTAACTTTGTATTTAATTAAGCCAAACTAAAGGGTGTTAATTCATAATAGTATTTTTCATGTCCAACTCAAAATCTATTTGTGTAAATACCCTAGCTGTTCTGTAAGTTCTTGGCATAGTCAAAGATATTTCAACCAAATATATTATTGAGAGTTAGACAAAACTCTTTTGGAGGGGGAGGCATAACTTAAATTGCTTTCACAAGTCTCCCAATCATTTTCCTAAAAATCTATAGAGATATCAGCTTGGTATATTGAACCATAGAGCAGAACTTTTATTTACGTTGTTAAAAACAGCTCTAAAACAGTGATTTTCCTTGACAATCACTCTGAACAGTCAGAGACACTTATTAAAAAAAAAGTGGTTGCATGATTGATAAATCAATGCTCTTCAAACAAACTACAATATTACCATTCATTCTAATGTTGAGAAATCTTACAGAATGGAGAGAATAAGCATATTATAACAGAGGTAGAGGAATCAGTTACAAGCTAAAATTGCAATAAACCACCTCTTTCAAGAAGAAAACATCATGTTTTATCAAGGAACCTCATTAAATAATGTAAACCTATAGATAGGAAGACAATGAGACCACAAAAGCAATAGGTTAAAATTGGATGTTTTTGTGTTGAATAATGAAAGAATTAAACTTTTTTTTTTTTTTTTTGCAAAAAATGGCAGTGTTCATAAAAGGAAGAAGAAAAACCAGAGATATATGAAACCTGCTGAAGCTTTTCTAATTAATCCCTAAATCTGAATTCCTATTTGGTAAGCCCATAAGACAATTTAGTAAATGTAGTATCTCTTTTGTGAAATATTCTAAGAAAATTTAAAAGACAAAATGTCTTAGGGAAATACTGGGTTAAAATGTGTTAGAATATACCTGATAGCCATATTTTTAAAAAATCTAGGACTTCCCATCATAGTTCAGTGGTTAACAAACCTGGCTGGTATCCATGAGGAAGTAGGTTTGATCCCAGGCCTTACTCAGTGGGTTAAGGATCCAGCATTGCCCTGAGCTGTGGTGTAAGTCTCTGGCGGGGCTCAGATCTGGCATTACTGTGACTGGGAATAGGCTGGCAGCTACAGCTGCAATTTGACCCCTCACCTGGGAATGGGAAGCTCCATATGCCACAGATTTAGCCTAAAAAGACAAAAGATAAAATAAAATAAAATAAAATAAAATAAAATAAAATAAAATAAAATAAAATAAAATAAAATAAAATAAAATAAAATAAAATAAAATAAAATATCTAAATCTTTTAAAAAGACAAAATTATTATCCAGAATTTTTAAAGAGATAATGAATGTTAAGGAAGAATATGTCTGCCTTTTCCCCCTAAAGTATATTTCCTTGTACTTTTAAAAATATTCTTTAGGGAGTTCCCATCCTGGCTCAGTGAAGTGGAAATGAATCTGGTTAGCATCCATGAGGACAAGGTTTGATCCCTGACCTCGCTAGTGGGTTAATATCCGGTGTTTCAATGAGCTGTGGTATAGGTCACAGACATGGCTCAGATCCCGCATTGCTTTGGGTGTGGTGTAGGCTGGTGGTGGCTATAGCTTCTATTCTACCCCTAGCCTGGAACCCCCATTACCACGTGTGCAGACCTAAAAAGACAAAATAAATACATAAATTAAATAAATTCTCTAATATTATAAAGGAATTTTTGCTTCTTTCTTACTCTCAAACTATTTCTTCAGTGCTTACTTTGTCTCTATCCTTAGTATAATAATTTAAAGCAACAACAGCATGAGCTAAATATTTTATCACTTTTCAAACCAGGATAATGAAAACCAGAGAGGTTAAGCTCTTGGTTTAAAACATTCTAGAAAAATTAGAATTAAGTAAGACTACAAATACTTAAACACAGTTTTAAAGTAGTTTGGCACAAATATTTTGATGCTACTGTACCATGGATAAAATGAAATTCACTGAATATTTTTTTCTGGATGCATTTCTTTATGTCCAACTAAGGAATTTCTATTTTTTTTCCTCTGAAAAATAAACCATTCATTCTTACGATTTGTTGTTGATAATTTAGGAGTAAATTACTACTCTTTTTTGTGCCTTTGAATATAAAGTACAAAAAAAGTAAAAGAAAAAATTCTTAGTGGTTCCTCCCACAATTACCTCTTCTGGAAGGTTGAACATTTTTTTTTATAGACATATGAATTTACATAATTACTTATTTATTAAATTTTAGCACTAATTCAATATAATTTTTTGCCACCTACCATTTAAACATGAGATTGTTTTAATATGTGATACCCCTGAGGAATTAAATGTGTCAAGACACCAAACAGGTTGGAAGTCATCATTAATCACTAATGATGTGTGGCAATGATTATAAGTATTTATGAAAGCATCTCTAGGCTAGAAATATGAGCAGAAAATTTATGGAAGAGGAAATTCTAATCACTAATACACTTACAAAACAGTTTTTAACCTTGTAAGAAATCAGAGAATTGCTAATTAAAGCATGTATGGGATACTGATTTCTTCTGTGAGATTAGCAAACAATTAAACTATGATAATATCAAGTGTTGACAAGGATGTCAGTATATGAAAACAGGTTCTCTCATTGCTAGAGAAGCATTTAAAAGACAATCAAAACACTCATTAAAATACTACATGTACATTATGACTCAGCAATTCTTCAAATTATAAGAATTTAGACTAGGAGAAATATACTAACATAGTACATTAAAATAAGGAGAAATACTACTGTATTAAGACAAGAACATATCATAATGATTTTTTCCATAGCATTGTTTGTAATAGAAAAAAAGGCAAATAAATATAAATTAATATTATGTTAAAAAGAATTAGTTGGAATTATGTGCAATGCTTTGTTAAGACAATGCTAAGTTAAAAATAATATACTATTTCTATAACTTTTTCTCTCCTAAATAAGGTATGTATTTCCCATGAATATGAATGCATGTGTTTGTGTGTGTGTGTGCATGCATGTTTTTAAATACACAGAAAACAGTTATGGGGAATGCACAGCAATTAGTAACCAATAAGAAGATTGGTATTAAAAGCAATATGTATAATATCATTCTTTTGTAAAATAGTTTAATATTTTTCCATGAAAAACTCATTACTGTTATTTATATAATTAAAATTTTGTTTAAAAATCAGCTTAAAATAATACAATAATACCTTTTATAAAATATATTTTCATATCTCTTGATTATATATATTTATTTATATGTAAAGCTAATGTTCAGAGCTAATGTTCTTCATGTAGTGACCATTTAGCTTTGGAATATAATTATTCTCAGCTCTGGATCATCTTTGACAAAATTATGATTCTCATGTCTTGAAACAGGTTTTTTCCTCACTTTTCACCATATCTTCAAATGCATGCATCACAATGTTGTCTGAGAGACACTGCTTTAATAGTAGTTGTTATAAAATGCTCTAAGCCATTTTGGCCCTGCACAGTACATAGGTTCTTTTTTGTTGGATAATTATAACCTCTGGAGAATTTTGAAGTAGGTGAAGATTAGCTCTACCCTGAAGTCCTGCTCTCTTCTTAAATGGAAAGAAATTTTTAGGCCAGTTCCAGCCATATATACAGAAATATATTGAGCAAACATCAACAAACAGACATAAAATAGTTCATGCCACTTATTTTGTAAGTTCAGTGAAACCAAAGCTCTCTAACCTTTTGATGCTTCAGCCACACTTTGAAATGAAAGGTTCATGTAAGGCAGTCATGCTAATATCCCGGAGATAAGATTCAATTTCCCTTTAGTTGAGAACAAATATTGGAAATTTTGAACTCAAGGGCTGGATACAAGATCATTTATCAATCAAGTTTTGTGAAAATTTTATGTTTTGATTATGCAAAATGAAGAGTGTTTCTTAATTATTTTAGTCAATTTGCATAACTTGAATTTTATTAATTTTACTGAGAACCCATTGCTAATATTAACTATGGTGATAGATAAGCCATTAATTATGTTTCACCAATAGAAACATATTTTGAAGAGTTAATATGATTTTTAGAAAAGCCCTTAGTATTGATTGAGATATGGGTAGTATAAATGCCTTTATTAGTTACTCCCAAATTTAGATTTCCTAAATTTTTTTATACCTGAAAATACTTGGAGTTCAAATTTGTGGTTAAGACAACTGACTAAACCTAGGTATACGATAGTATGTGTTTTATGTTTCATCAAAACAATGAATATACTCAATTTTATCCAAAATACATATCATGTATTAATGAAAAATACAATATGACTGTGTAGGGTTTGAAATTAATCACTGTGCCATGGCGTTCTAACTGGGAAGAAGCATATCATAGAATATTTGTTAAACTCCCATTTTTTTATTTAAAATTATTTGTCAATTTCACAAGTAACTTATTTCTTTATTATCTTCTTCTATTACTAGAACAGTCAAGACTCTTGGTTTCAAGAACATAATCCAACTGAAACTGATTTAAAAGTTTACCAAAAAAATTAATAAAACAAAAGTCCAGAAAAAAAGATGGGATCAGGATTGGCCTAATCTTGGTTCCATCTCCATCATTCAGTGGGTTATCAAGATTTTGTCCTTTCCATATATCAGTTCATCCTAAGGCTGGCATGCATTTTATAGCAGAATGGCTGTCATGCATCTTTCTAATATATCATCCTGATTTCAGAGAGTATATATGTCAGAATTGTGAGCAGAGTTTTTATGCTTCACTTTGAGTGGACCAACTTAAATACATTCCCATTGCTGCAGGAAATACTCTGACCAGGGGATGAATTGTAATGATTGATGTAGTCAAGGATTCACATTTACTTTCCTAGATGGGAATTTAGTTAACTTCCCTGGAGTAGCACTTAAAAACTAGGAAGTTCCTACAAACCTAGAAGGAAGCAAATGCACATCCACTGCAATTATTACTCTTCTACTGCCTCCCTCTGAGAATGTCATGCTAAACCCTCTAAGTTTAAATAAAGATGAGAGGGGATAAATGATAAATAAATGATTTAATAACTATCAAATTATTAAATAAATTGCTCATGCTCCTCCCCACTGGACTTTAGGATGTCAAGGAAAGAAACTACTACCTTCTAGATATTAATTCAATAACAACTATCAAAAAAGGCCATATAAAGCGATCTTCAGAATCTTGATTATGGTCCTTCTTCTTATGCTAAACTGGCAATAGCTGGATGATGTTCTCAAGTGCATGGGCATAGGTCAAAATGCCATAAACATATGGAGAGAGCAAAGTGGAAGCACTCATGCTTTTTTCTCCAGAATACCATTTTCCAAATTAAGGTAGAGGCACTTTAGAAAAGAAAATCCAGTTCTATTGATCTCTGAATTTCCTGCAATTCCCTATATTAGTTTTATCTTTAAAAAATACTTGAGCAAGGAAATGGGATTTGATCATTTTAGTGTTCTTTGACCTCGTCACACAACTTTACGTTTATTATGAAATTAATGCCTCTTACCACTCAAAGCAAAAACTCATTTTTCCAAGTTATTCAAATAGACTACATTTGTAATTTGTCCATTTATTTGATTTAAATAATTCATGCCCAGCTAGGCATAAACTCTTATGTTGAGCTCCCCCAGCCTCTAGTAATGCAGAAAAGAACAGAAGCTAATAATAATAGGTGTAGTCACATTTAATTACTAGAATTAATGTAAAGACTTTGTAATTACTTTCTATAAAGCTTTAAAAAAAATTCAATGAAAACAGGCCAGGAAAGCAGCTAATTTCAGAAATCCTATGGCTGCTTGCCAAGAGTTTAAGCAACCGATGATAGTCAGGGTCATTGGCACTCTGAAAAACCAAGGGTGCCTGCTAGTTGTAGGTTTCAGTAACACTATTGGGAACTTTCAATTTAACTTGATACTTAAAACGGCCAGTGGGAGTTTTTAATAAACTCAATCAATGTTGAAAGTCAAGTGCTATTATAAACATGAGTAAACATTGATTTTAGGCTTCAGGGCCATTCAGGATCTCTTCTTGGGAAGGTTTCTACCACCTCCTTCCTACAGGAAGAAGTGACTGCCATGGTAACATATAAAACTGCACACAATAGTTGTCATATCACCATCTTGCCTGTGTTCATGAATGATTGCATTTTTAAATCTTGTAGCATTTTCTTAGTAACGATCTTAGGATGAGAAACCGCTTCAGGCTTTGAGTATTGGTGCCACATGCATACATAATTTTCAATATGGCTGTAATTTTTGACTGTGCGACAGGCAACAAATCTTATATTTTGAGCAATTCCATTAGTGTCATTTCTGAATCCATCATCATTCAACTTATGTCTCCTGAAATACGTTTTGCTGATCTGGACATAAATGGTCTGTGAATTGTAGCTGCAGATGGCTCAAAAATATACTTTATAGTGAGCAAACTCTGGATGACTGAAAGAAAACTGACAGAAATACTACAAGAAGAAATTGTATATCATTTCAATAACCGAAGGAATAAACTAAAATCAAAACAAGAATAAGAGTCTGCTCTCCCATAATAATTTGCCACAGCCACCTGATAGATTAAAATGAGTTCAGCCATTTCAAGCAAAAAGCATAATACTGTTTTTTCTTTTCATTTATTTTTTAAGCAAATATTATTTCTGCTCATCAATCCTGTTTTTTTTTTTTATTTTTTCACACTATTCCTCTTTGTCATTACGCCAATAGGACTGCATTTACTTATTCAAATTATACATTATATTTTCAAAATTTGCAAATCTTTTTTGTGTTCTCTGTAATTTTCACACCAAACTTTTCTTGTTTACATTTTATGGTCTCAATAACTTATCAAACAACTCTGAGGATACAAATTTAGAATATGTAAAACTTTTTCCAGTTATTACCTGAAGTGTTATATTCTCAAAGGTCCAATGACTTTGGCTTTCTCTTAATATTTAAGAACAATGAGTTTGGATTGCAGCTTCTTCTATTTGGATTAATTTCTCAATATGTATGCCTTGCTAACCAATCTCAGAAATACTTTAATAGCATTTGCATGTTGATCAATATATGTAAGTGTCTTGGGTTTCCTCTGTTGTTACATAATGAATCTTAGTTTCTCCAAAAGCCTGCTTCCTTGATTATAAGTCTGATATGCAGTTGAAGGTACTGGGGAAAGCTATGGGACTTGCAGGCAAGCTTTGGTAAGTGTATGTGGAAACCAGAAGCAGACATGCTATTTCCCCTGCAAATCTCAAATGAGAGGAAATAACTCCTATTATTTCCTGAAGTCCTAAATAACTCCTGAAGTCCTAACTTCATATTAGAAAATTCCTTCTTTTCCTTGCCATGCAATTTCTATAAAGAGAGCTCTAGTATTTTTCTTGAGAAAAACACCAGGTGCTAAAGCCCTATGTAAGTTGAGTTGGGGGACAGAGAGTGAGTAGAGCCAAATGACCTTGCAGATTTTCCCACAGAAAGCCTTTCAATTAACCAACTCATTTTCTGCTCCAGTACTCATTCCCACTGTCAAAATTTACCTGACCCAAATTCATGGGCTCTAAAAAAATTACTACCTCCCCACTTTTCGCATGCTATCCTATGTTTTTGTGCAAGATTTCAGTTTCTGCTATTCTGATTAATTTTTCATTGTGCATGTCTTCATTTTTAACCTATCAGAAATATTTTTAATTATTTTTTCATGTTGATGACCCATCCCTGCTATGAACACTATATGCTTTACTGTTACAGATTTTAACATTTTGTACTTCAAGGTGATAAGATTTAGGGGAAACTAGAGGGCAGATAAGATTTTGCTGAGTTGAGCTAAAATTTTCTAGCATGATATTTTAAACTCAAAGTATGTATCAGTTTCCAGTTGTGGCTGTAACAAATTATTACAAATTTAATGGCTTACAACAACACAAATATTATAACTTGGAGTTCAGAAGTCTGAAAATGAGTCTTATGGGGCTAAAATCAAAGTTTCAGCACTACTGAGTTCCTGCTGGAGTTTCTAGGGAGGAATCTATTTCTTGCTTTTTCCACTTTTGGAGGCTGCTTATGTTCTTTGGCTAATGATTGATTCACTCTAAGATCTGCTTAATTTTCATATCTTCTCTGACTCCCTTTTGTCCCTTGTGAGGGAGTAATAAAGTAATAAAGTCCCTTGTGATTACATTGGGCCCACATGAGTAATTCAGGATTATCTTCCTATTTTAGGATCCTTAACTTTTAATCACATATGCAAAGTGTCTTTTGCCATCTATATAAGGTAACATATTCACAGGTACTAGGGATTAGGATATAAACTCTTTGAGGGACCATTATTCTGCCTGCCTGCCCTAAGTATGTGCATGATTTTATGTCATCATCCAACATCCTGGCACATCCTAAATGCTACAAAGATATTCTGTTAACTATATAGCATAATTAATTTAACTGATAAATCTGCTGCTATTTCTTCCACTAAATTGGGAATATAGACATAATTGAGGATTGTTTTAAATAAGAGTTTAAGTTGAAATGGTTTAGAGGAGCCAAGGCCGAGCCATAACTGCTTAATTTTGATAATTTCCAGTGGTTTCTGTGATTATTATAGATCTTTTTGGCCAAAATCATTCCATGACTTTAGACATAAATTGCTATCCCAGCAAGGTTTTATATACATAAATTAATAAAGAATCTGACATTATACCTAGTTAAATCCCTTATTTTAGAGAAGAGAAAGAAGTGTCAAGGGATTCTAGCATCCTACAATCAGTGTCAAAGTTATATAAAAACCTTTTTTTTTTTCCTCTTTTGAAGGCCACACCCACAGCATATGGAGTTTCTCAGGCTAGGGGTTGAATCAGAGCTACAGCTGCCAGCCTAAGCCATAGCCACAGCCACGCTAGATCTGAGCCACATCTATGACCTACACAACAGCTCACAGCAATGCCAGGTCCTTAACCCTCTAAGCAAGGCTAGGGATCAAACCTGTGTCCTCACGGATTCTAGTCAGATTCATTTCCGCTAAGCCACGATGGGAACTCCCCCAAATTTTCTGAATGATGTACATTTCAGAACAAAATGTGTCAATTATTTTTAATGTTTGTTCTTATAATTAATAAAAATTGCACAAAATTATGCACTCAAATTCTTCTTTAAATAACTGGAAATCACAGTCTCTAATTATCCTTGGATATTTGAGATGAGATTCATTACTTTAAATTATGGTACATTGTGTAGTAGTTGCAAAATGGTTAAAGGCAAGTATCTGTGACAAAAAAGTTGACAGTATTTAGACATATTCTGAAAACCAGTCATCAACTCTAAAAATTAAGAACTCATGTAAATTTAGTTATCAGTACCTGCTTGATAGAAATGTTGATACCCCCAAATTTGTTGTCTTTGCCATCCCTGAAACAATTTTGTCTAAAAAAATGATAAAAGAATAAGAGAGTTAGCTAAGAAAATGCTCTCCTTATGTGCCAGAGTTAAACCTGATATTTCCTTTACATTATCCACATTATTGAGCCTAGTTTTGTGTTTTTGGAGCTCATTTGGCACTTGCTGATAGATTAGTTGAATTATCAGAAGCAGTCCCCCTAAACAAAATCATTGGGAAGGTGAGCATAGGAATGTTCCTCTCAGGTTCCAAAGCTAGTTTCTTACAGGATTCAATGACATCAGGGCAATTTACATCTGTGTGCTTCTTGCAAATGGCCTTTCTGCAATATGAAAACAAACAAACAAACAAAAAACCACCTTTAGTTACTGGGATTTCAGTTTGAACACAATTTCTTTTAGAAAATAAAGACAAGACAGAACGACAATTCTCTGAAACTCTTAGGGGCAAAAATATACCTTATTGTCACTGACTGTTAACACAGAAAAACATCTCGTATATGTATTGATTTATAACAGAAAAAAAGTCTTGTTTTCACAACTAGATTGTTTATAGAAACTATCTTTCAAAAGTGGAATTTCAGATTCTAGTTAAGATACCCACATCATCAACAGTTTTCAGAGACCTGAAGTTGAGGTCATTTTAATATTGAGCATTCTCCATCCTATGCCAATCATTATTTATGAGTGACTTCAGTGGCCGAATTAAATAATTTTGATACAGAACTGCAAAAATTTATCCTTAAGCCACTGCATTTTAAAGAAGACTGTGAAACCCTGGAGTGCTGTGAGTAGGAAACCCATGTGCTATGAAAACACATTAACTTTGGAAGTATCTATTCTTCCACCATCATTTGACCCTGAAACAAAACAAAACAAGAAAACAAACAAAGCCCTGCAGAGGTAAAGAATGTTTCATCTTTGAACAACACAACAGAAAATGACTAACACTGTTAGGTACCTTAAATACAAAATGGTTTCAAAGCTGGGGTAATTGTCCATAGCCACTACCCCTAAAACAAAGGGCGGGTGAGGGAGAGTGTCAAGTGCTCACCAAGGAGGTTATTTTGCCATCCTTCATGGATGGCTTTTCTTGTTTCATTAAGGGAAGATTAATATTATTTGTAAGGTGAATTAGAAAATTTCAGAATTGTTTTACCGATAGTATGATAGGTATTTGTTTCAATTTGATTCATTTTTAAAACTTTTAATTACTGAATTTTATATTATGTCTCCAATTTTTTATCTTTATAGTGAAAAAGCCAAGTTTTTCTACTATTAGAAATACAACTTGAAGACATACCCATAATTTGTGTGTAGTTTTGCAGATATTTCTGTCTCAGGAAATGAGAGAAGGAAAACAAATATTCTATTGTTTTATTTTGACACTTTAAGAGTTCCAGTGGCCAGAGAGGAGCTCCCTCCGAAACCAACCATGGCAGGGAGATTTATTCCTGCAACTAACACTTTCTATTCAATTTATGCAGCATCCTGACCCTAGCCAGTACATTGCCATTTTTCTTTGACTAGCCTAACACTTTGTTTGATGTCAACCTTGGCAGTGTCTTGTTCTAAGTATGAGATGGCATCTACACCATAGCAGATGCATCAATAATGGTCTAACACAATAAATCTGACAAAGGCATCTTCCCCTTTGAAATTCAGTGCTTCACCATTTTAATTGTATATGACATATAGACAGGGGAGACCCCGATGGGAGTCACCAAGTGAGCCTTTGTATCACAAGACCTAATACCCTTAAGTAGAAAGAATAATGCTACTGGGGTCTTTCTTAAAGGGGAACCAATATTAATTTACTTCAGTACCCCATCTCTAAAATAAATGGCAGTGAAACACAGAGCCAACTGGCAAAAAACATCAAAACTGAAGTGGAATTCTCCCATTAGTTTTCAACTGTCATTAGTTGTCAGTTGTCATGGCAGCTGCCTTGTCATGTGTATGTGGAAGCTACATATTCTAGTCATCTGGGGCTGGTTACAAGAGTCTTGGGCCTTGTTGACATACATTTTCAGAGGGTATGTAAAACTGGGACTTCAACTGGGAATCTTGTATTCTTATGCCATATTCAGGGCCATGGATGGGGAAATAGTAGACTTAAAAGAATGTTTGGGAAAAAATCCCAAAATGGCTTGATTTGCACAATTGCTGTGTCACCTGGAAAATGAAGGCACTGCTGGAGTAAATACTACTAGTTTAGATGATAAGGAAATTGCTTAAAGTATTTATAATAGAGATAATTTATTCAGTGAATTGGGAGGCCCTCCTGACATTTGCATTGAAGGTTATTGCTTAGCAAGGAAGTATTACCCTTAGGCTAGATAGAAACTGAGTTGAGGCAGTGTCAGTAGAACCTTGGGGACAGTGGAACAGGCACACAGTGGACTTATCCAATGAGAACAGAAGCCACAGAGAAGCAGCATCCTTGGACAGAAAGACTTTGAAGACTAAAACTGTGACAGAATTCTGTCATCAGCCCTCTAATTTCCCACCAGTGTCTTCCACTGATAAATCCTAGTTTACAACCAACAAACTGACATGGTTAGAAAAATTAAGCTGGCACATATCAGGTGCCTTGTGGTACAGTGAAGATCAGGGGGCAGGGGAAGGGATGAGGGCAGCCAAGGAGATCTGGGTATAATTTTCAGAGGAGCACTGTTTCTCATGATCTGTCTGGTTCTTGTAACATATAACACTGGCCTTCTTTCTGGAAGTACATTCTTCTCTTCCCACCCATTTTCTACTACCAACCCTAACTTCTAACCCCTTTTGCTGGTTAACAAAATATGATACAAAATCAATGAGAAAGTAGTGATTTATTAGTGAAGATTTTAAAAGAGATGCTCACATATTTATTTTCCAATCAGTGTGCTTGAATATTCTTATTAGGATATAGTACTAATAAGAGAAGAGATGTCTTATTATTATCTAATACTAAGAGGAAGAGAGGTCTTCATATTCAAGTCCAAGGATCATCTCTCTGCATTCTTTACTCGTAAATGCATCATGCCTGGTTTTCTTAGTCGATTTGGGTTGCTACAACAAAAATACCATAGACTAGATAGCTTAAACAATGAGTATTCCTTACAGTTATGGAGACTAGAAAATCTAAGATGAAGGTACCTATTGACTCATTGTCTGGTAAGGGCCCACTTCTTGACTAGCCATAGATGGCTATCTTCTCCTTGTGTCCTCATATGAAGGAGAGGCCAGGGGAGCGCTCTGGGGTCCATAATAAAGGCACTAATTCCATTTCAAAGGGCTCTACCCTCATGACCTATTCACAACCCAAAAGTCCACTGCCAACTTTTATCACATTGGAGATTAGGTTTCAATGTATCAATTAGTGGGGAACACAAATATTCTGTCTATAGCACTGCCTAATATTTTACCTCTCATCACAAGAAAAAGACAGAGAATTTCCTATTACGGTGCCATGGCTCTACATTCAATACAGAATTTGTAATGAAACAATACAGACCTTCTTGTCTCTACATTTCCCTAATATTTGTATAATGCTAGGGATTCATCCTTACTGATTATGCTGATCATCTGTTATGATGCCCATGAGTTCAGGCTCCTGATGACTCTCTTAAGGATTGTCACTGTGCTTTGAAAGTCTTAGACCATAACTACTGCATTTATAGGTTGGGAAATTTTCCAATTTGTCTACACCCATGTCTTTCGCATCCACCATCAGAACGGACAATAAGTAGGAGTATCTGTCCCTTATCTAGAAGAGCTTAAGACCACCCAAGGTGATATTGTAAATGACCACATTGATTGGAAGGTCTGATTAGTATTGTGGAACAACAGTCTTGAATACTCTCAGAGGAGATAATTTTGGTCAGTTGTATTAGTTTCATAGGGCCTCCATAACAAAATATCACAAACCCATATGGAATAAGCAATGGAAGTATATTGTCTCACCCCTCTGCAGGCTAGGATTATTTCCCTCCAAGTGTTATGAAGGAGAAACCGTTCAATATCTGTCTCCTATCTCCTGGAGGACTTGCTGGCAGCAATCTTCGGTGTTCTTTGGCTTCTGGTAGTGTAATTTCAATCTCCCCACGGCATTTCCTCTGTCTCTTGGTCTCTACATCCAAATTTAACCTTTTTGGAAAGACACAGACATATTGGATTGGAACTTGATCATCTGCAAAGCCTCTGTTTCCAAATAAGGTTAAAATTACAGGTACTGGGCATTAGGACTTCAACATCTTCAGGGGAATCTCACGATTCAATCCAGAACATTGTCCGTCACTGTCCAGCTGATGTTCAACATAGAGTTTGCCGGAGGGGTAGGGTAATTGCCCCTGGTACCAATGATAGTTGCATAGAATAAAAGATTCCTAATTATATCCTCCACTGCTTTTAAGTGTTGTGGAAGGGAGGTGGCAGTATCGTTGAAGTAAAATGGGAGAGAGGCATTTTAGCCCACACAGGTAGCCAAGTGTTAGCAATGAGTTGTTGGAGGGCATGAGTTCCAAAAGAAACCTACCTCTGCCATGAGTGAGAGTTAACCAAAATCATCACATCAGTACCATTCTGGTAGCTTAATAGTACTGATTCCACAAGAGAATCCTATTTTCCCCATTTTCTTTGGTGATATGGAAGTATTTTTTTTATTTTTAGTTATCTAATTTTACCTATTACTGCATATTTCCATAGGAATCTGTATGGTGATAGACACCAGCTTATTGAGCAGAATAGAGCAACAATACACCAATGGTCTTTTATTAGGAATTAAAAATTCTTAAATTTTTTGGAAAATCATACTGTCGATGATATCATGTACAGCCAAGTGACACATAATGATTTTCTCAGTTTTACTTTGTTTTCAAATATGTGATATTAAGTAGAAATTTCTTTTAGATATTGAATCAAATTATCAAAATATTAAAAATAAAAAATTCTGTTTACACTGAGGTTAATAAATTCATTATTTTTCTTTTTTCAGGATTTATAATCATCTAAAAATGGAATCTAGGAGCACATATCTTGACATTTTGGTCTCTAATTCAGGGATACATTGAGAAAGAAAAGCAGCTAGGTAGAAATTATTCATGTCAATGATGTTAAAAATTCCTCATTGAAAAAAAATGGAGAAGTACTTTAAAACTATAATCTCCAATTTGAAGTATATATTTAAATATATTTTAATAGTTACTCTCAAAAGATGGGTTTTTCATTAGAATGAAGATAACTGAAACAATATTCTAATCTCAAAGTACGGGAAATTTCAAATTCTAAGGAGAATACATGTACAACAATGCAATTATCTAAGTAGTTTTGAGGAAGAAAAAAGTTTTTCTTCTTTTAATGAAGCCATTATTTCACTAAGTGAATCATAGTTGGATAAATTCAGTTTTAATTCATTGATAATTCAGCTTTTAAAATTTAGGCTTAATCATATTCTAGAGGAAAGAGGATGAATAAAAACATCTACAAAAAATTTTTGTTATCTTACAGCTTCATGAGACATTTATGTCATGGGACCAGAGCCTGGTTCTCAGTAGTATATAGTCTGGATATTGATTTAAGGATTCATCTAGGGATGTTCATATGCTCATATATTCCTCCAAATAACAATAGATTAATTTAAAAGTCAGAAAGCAATTTTACAACTCTGCATGGAGACATATGAATTTTTAATCATCATCTCCACTATACCCTAACCAACATTTTAATGATTTCCTGCATTCTAAAGAATTAAGTTTAATATATGTATCTTGACATGCAACTCACAATGACCTTATTCCAAACATATTTCTACACTTATCTATGATTATTTCTCTCCATACTTGCTGTACTCCAGAAGTTTTTCCAGTTTCACCTTTTTCTTTTATGAGTTAACCACATGAAATCCTCCACTTTGCATGCCATTCCTCTTTTTAAGAGCTGTTTCAATATTTTCAGATTCAGCTCGTTATCTCCTTCATTAAAGCTTATCCTTATTCTACCCTCTCCTTCCAAATGCCAAATGAAGAATTATCTCTTTTATACAGCCTTTTACTTAATATTGTAGTTGCTTTTATAGATTTCTTTTTCCATTAATTACATAATTTGAAGGCAGCAAATAAGACATCAACATATTTATTATTGCCTTCTCCATAGTTTTATACAGTGTATCTTCTACTTACTATTTTCTCCATAAAATAATGTAATTAAATATGCTGAACATTTAAAAAACAGGTAAACAAAATATTTGTTCTGGTTAATCAGTTTGAAAATTTATTTAAAAAAATCTAACTGGAGGAATTTTGAGGATTTTAAGTAGTAGCATTAATAAAATCTGATAGTTTCATCCAGCCCTTTACACACAAAAAAGACATAGTTGCCAAGCAAATATAAACATTTATCTTCAGTGTTATGATTCCTATTTTCTATGTAAGAGCCAACATATGGCTAAATGCTTGGCCCATAAGTAGGCACCCAAGAAATTTTGCCTGAGTGGATGCCAGTGTCAAATTCTGGCCCTTTGTCTCTCTCTCTCTTTTTTTTTCCCCCTAAGACTTCAGTCATGCCTTGGCCTTCTGCTGACACTACATAGAAGAAGTTACAATTAATTAGATCACAGTTTATTTTATATTGGCTTTATTTTAGTCTCTTTAATGAGATTTGAGAAGCCCCCTTGTGTAATCATTCTCACATTTAGAAACCATCTGTTAGAATGGGTCACTTCTGCAGATGGCTAATCTCATTAATTTACGTTGAATCTTTCCAGCTTCAATATCAGAGTGAAATTTTCCTATTAGTTTCCTCTTCGAAGGAACACCTCATTTGGAGTCTTTAACCATATATGATCTGCAGAAAGAACTAAATGTACCTTAATTCATTCCTGAATTCTGTTTATAGTGAGAATGATTCACATCATATGAAGTACAAGCTAAATTGACTCCACATTTATACAGCCTATTGTAACTCCCCAAGGAGAGCCAGCATGCCATTTAGCAAGGTGGTGATTTGAGCCTTAATTAGTATTGACTCAAATGGTGACGCATGACCACTGTGTTCCTTCAGAAATGGCACATGATGAATCCTATTGAATTCTTACATCTTCATCTAATCTTAACATTGGTGATAGCAGAGCTTGAGCTCTGCATAAAAATATGTCCAAAATTGTCTGTAAAGGAAAATATTCAGTCTGCATCTTTCCAACTCCTTTATCTTCTACACCAGTTGAAATACAATGTTATTGAAAACAGTCCAAAATTATATATTTCGCAGTATGGAACTGACTGCTTGTACCAATGGACAAAGTAAACCTGTTTAACACTCAAGGATTTTAGAGAAAGGCAGAATAATCCAAATATCTGAACATGGCTTTAAAAAGTGTATAAATTTTGTTCATAAAGCAGAACATTGCTGTCATAAAAGTTAAGGCTTTTACTGAAGTGGAGAAAGATTATTAAATGTTAAAGCTGAGGGAAACAGCGATCTTCATAATCATTTCACTTTTTAGTAAGAAAATACAGAAATCTGTTGTGACCTACATATAATCAAACAGCTAATTATGGAAAAATAAGGACTAGGATCAAATTTCTAGGCTGCCAGTACTGTGTGTGTGTGTGTGTGTGTGTGTGTGTGTGTGTTTAATAGTGTATTCTTTTTTTTTTTTTTTGAGCAGATTTAGGTTCACAGCAAAGTTGAGTGGAAGGTGCAGAGTTTTCTCATATGCCTCCTACCCCTATTTATGTACAGCCTCTCCCTTTATCATCATCTCTCACCAGAGTGGTACATTTGTTACAACTAGTGAATTTACACCAACAAATCATAATAACCCAAAGTCCATAGTTCATATTGGGGTTCATTTTTGGTGTTGTACATCCTATGAGTTTGAACAAATATATGATGACATGTATCTGTCATTATAGTTCCCCTGAATAGTTCCACTTATACCACATTGAATAGTTCCCCTGCTCTAAAATCCTCTGTATCAACTTGCTCTAAAAATTAAATAAAATTCTCAGCACTCCATCTGATTATCCCTCCTTCTTCTATAATCCCTGAAAACCACTTTTTTTTTTTTTAAATTTCTCCACTGTTCTGCTTTTTCCAGAATAGCATATAGTTGGTATCATACAGTATGGAATCTTTTCAGATTGGTTTCTTCCACTTAGTAATAGGCATTTAAGATTCCTCCATGCCTTTTCAGTAGTCATTTCTCTTTAATATTGAATAGTATTCCATTGTCTGGATATACCACAGTATATCCATCCATTCACTTATTAAAGGACATCTTGATTCCTTCCAAGTTTTGGCAATTTTAAATAAGGTTGTAATAGACATCTGCGTGCAGATTTTTATGTAAACATAAGTTGTCAATCATTTGGGTAAACACCAAAAAGAGTGATTGCTGAATTATATGGAGAGAATGTTTAGTTTTATATGAACTCACCAAATGGTTTCCAAAGGGGCTGTACAGTTTTGCACTGCCACCAGCAATAAATGAGAGTTCTTTTTGCAGTACATCCTAACTAACAAAGCTTGTCAGTGTTCTGGATTTTGCCTATTCTAATAGGGGTGTTGTTTATCTCATTTTTGTTACTTAATTTGCATTTCCCTGCTGACATAGGTAGAACATCTTTTCATATGCTAATTTCTTATAAGTATATCTTATTTAGTGAGATATCTGTTAAGATCTTTGGCCCATTTTTAAATCAGGTTGTTTGTTTTCCTACTGTCTTAAGAGGTCTTTAAAAATATTCTGGACAACATTCCTTTTAAGAAATGTGTTCGTAAATATTTTCTTCCAGTTTGACTCATCTTTTCATTCTCTTACCAGAGTCTTTCACAAAGCAGACGTTTTTACTTTTAACCAGGTCCAGCTTCTCAATTATACCTTTCATGGACTGTGCCTTTGATGTATCTAAAGTCATTGCCATATTCAAGATCATCCAGGTTTCTCCTATGTTATCTTCTAGGAGTTTTACAGTTTTCCATTTTCCATTTAGATTTATAAGACATTTTGAGGTAATTTTTATGAAGGTAAAATCTCTGTCTAGATTCAAGTTTTACAGGTGGATTTCCAGTTGTTCCAGCAGCACTTGTTGAAAATATTATCTTTGTTCCTTTACATTTATTTTGCACCTTTGTCAAAGATCTGCCAATGATATTTATTTGGGTATATTTCTATGCTCTCTGTTCTCTTCCTTTGACCTATTTGACTATTCTTTGCCAATACCAGTCTTCTTTACTGTAATTTTATAGTAAGTAATGAACTGAGGTAGAATCTGTCCAAATTTGTTCTTCTGTTTTAATATTGTGTTGGCTATTCTGGGTATTTTGCCTCTTCATATGAACTTTAGAATTTTTTTTTTATATCCACAAATAACTTCTGGGATTTTGATTGAATGAGATTTCATTGACTCTATAGATCAAGTTGGGCAAAACTGATATATTGTTATTATTGAGTCTTCCCATCATGAACATGGAATATCTCCTTATTTTTTAGTTCTTCTTTGCTTTCTTTAATCAGAGACTGGTAATTTTCCTCATAGATTTTGTACATATTTTGTTAGTACATAATTATATACACAGATGTTTTAAGAGTTGTGAATGTAGATGGTATTTTGTATTTAATTTCAAATTCCACTTTTCATTGCTGGCATATAGGAATATGATTGACATTTGTATATTACCCTTGTATTCTGTAACCTTGCTGTAATTAGTTTCAGGAGTTTTGTGTTATTGTTTGTTTTGGTCAATACATTAGGATTTTATGCATAAATGATATGTCATCCAATAAAAAGAGTTTTATTTCCTCTTTCTCATCATATATTCATTTATTATGTATTCCCTATGTATTAATTCCTTTCCTTGTCTTATTACATTAACAAACACTTCCAGCACAATGTTGAAAAGCAGTGATGATAGGACACATCCTGCCTTATTCCTGATCTTAGAGGAATTTTTTGAGCTTTTCACTATTATATATATACTAGCTTTGGATGTTTTTGCAGAGGTACTCTTTATCAAGTTGAGAAATTTCCCTTCTACTTCTGGTTTACTGAGAGGGTTTTTTTTTGTTTGTTTGTTTGTTTGTTTTTAATCATGGATGGATGTTGTATTTTGACTAGCACTTTTTTTGTTTCCCGTATGACCATGTGGTTCTTCTTTTTTAGCATGTTGATGGGATTACATTAATTGACTTTCAAATGCTAAATCAATGCTGCATACCTGGGATAAATCCCACCAGATAATGATACGTACCTCATATATAATTCTTTTTATACATTGTTGGATTCAATTTGTTAATATTTTGTTAAGAATTTTTGTATCTATGTTCATGTGAAATATTGGTCTGTAGTTTTCTTATAATATCTTTGTCTGGGTTTGGTATTAGGATAATGCTGACCTCATAGTATGAGTTAGAAAGTGTTCCCTCTGCTGCTATCCTCTGAAATAGATTGTAGACATTTGGTGTATTTATATATACATATTTTTTTCTTAAGTATTTGATAGACTTCACCAGTGAGCCTGTCTGGGCCTAGTGCTTTGTATTTTGGAAGGTTATTAATTGTTGATTATTTTTAAGATAAATATAGGCCTATTCATATTGCCTATTCTTTGTGAGTTTTGGAAGATTGTTTCTTTCTCTGGATTGGTCCATTTCATCTAGGCTATGAAGTTTGTGGGCAAAGAGTTCATAGTATTCCTTGACTATCTATTTAATGTCCATGGATGCTATAATGGTGTCCATTCTTTCATTTCTGGTATTAGTAATTTGTGTCTTCTCCATGTATGTGTAAGTTTTCCGCATGCTATTATATTATTTTCCTCACAAATGTATTACCATAATCTATTATGACATCAGTCCTGTCACAATTTTCTTAAAGTAGTTTCACCTAAAATTTTATAACTTAATATTAACTATCTCTATTTTATTCATTTTATTATGACTTAGAGAGTAGACTTACTGGAAAAAATATATTGCTTACAATATAAAAATTATATTTTTAAAACATCAGGTGCAGTCTCCCCTGGCCTTCTATTATTGACCTATGGTAACTAATTAAAGTAGCCAGCAATACTTTTAACTGTTCCATGTGGTAAATGATTTTCCTTTCCCAAGCTAACATGGACAGAGAATGAGAAAGACATTAGCAAAAAGTGAAGTTTATGTCTTTATTGTTTTGTGTATTTGTATCAATCTACAAGAGACACAGATAAGTGATTTAGATTTGGGGATTGGCCTTATGTTAGACGTTGCCAATCTGGGAGCAAATGCCAAGGGGCAATGGTGAAGTAATTTTTTGGCTCCTGAAAATTCTCTCTGGATAACTATGTATTATTCTGTTCACATTTTCTTGGCTAAAGTAAATCACAGAGGCAATTCTAAGTTCAGGGGAATGTGAAGCTAAAAACCACCATAGGAAGACGAATTCATGTCATATGTCCAGGTCCAATGAATAAAATGAAGGTCAAACTTTCCCACAATTATGGGCAGCAAATATTTGAGAACAGATATAGAATCAATTTTTAAATATGAATAATTATGTATAAATAGTATATAATAATGATTAAAATTATTAAAATACTAAGAATTGGCTTTTATGAGTTTCCCAATTAATTATAAAACTTCCTGTTACTCTTTTTTTTTTTTGGTTAGATTTTTTATTTATTTATTTATTTTTCCCACTGTACAGAAGGGGATCAAGTTATCCTTACATGTATACATTTTTCACCTCCACCCTTTTTCTGTTGCAGTATGAGTATCTAGTTACTCTTTTAAAGGTGTGTCTTATTGATACCCAATGTTTGAAACTAGTTCTTTTGTGCCTTCTTTTTAAAACCCCAATTGAATAATTGAATGGAATGAAAGAAAGAAGGAAGGAGAAAGAGAGAGAAGAGGAAGAGGAGGAAGAAGGAGGTGGTAAAGAATGATACAGTAAAAAGAAAGAAAAGAAAAGAAACATAAAATAAATTTATGTATATATCATATGGTGACCAAATGTCCTGATTTCTCTAGGACCAAGGGGTTTCCTTGAATGTTAAATTTTGAGTGCTAAACCTGGGAAAGTCTAGGAAAACCAAGATGGCCAGTCACTTTACTTGTATACAGCCTTCATAAACAAAGACCGTGTATAGAGATGCAGCATCAAGGAGTAGAAAGTATAAGTTTGTCGGCAATGGTTTCATGTGTATTGAAAGAAGACTTGCCATTTCTGGGTGAGAGAAAAGACTCTTATAGCAAAAGCAGCAGTCAGCATATAAGCACTTTCCTGTACTTGTTCCTAAATACTAAATGCCACAGGGTGATATGGAAAGTGTACATGTTTACCTGTGCATAACAGTGAGTTGTGTCACAAGCAAGGAACTCTGCACTTAGGTAACCCAAGGCTTTTAAATAGGTAATTAACCTGACTGATTTTTGTTCCAGATTGAAATGTTATCTTTACTATACTAGAAAGTAAGCATGCCTCTCTTTGTCCCTGGATGGAGATATTATTATTTACTTTCCAAGATGTTTCTCTATATAAATATCCATGAAAAGATAACCTAGAATAAGGATATTCAATGTTTCTGGTGGCAAGACATGCAAAAATATAACAGACTCCTGGAAATTTGGCACCTAACAATTTTGATAGATTTGTAAAACTGTTATGTGATTCACTTTAGCATTTTAATGGAATATTGGAAAGAAAATCTAATATTCTTTCATATACTTTTAATTTTTTAATGTACAGGTACTGAAAATTTTTTGTCATAAGGAATTTTTATGCTGGGAGCTAAGACAAGGGACTAGGAAATTAAAACTGCCTTTGGTCATACACACACACATGAATGCATACATTACAACCAGGAGCACAACTGTGGTCCATACAGACTAATCCCCATATCAGGAGTGTTTGGACTACAGTAATGTTTTAGATTCACATATAAAAATAATAAACACAGATTCTTAAGTTGTCTGCATGTTGTTCATAATATGATAGTAAATCCTGTGAATGGAAGGAGGTTTCTTACTTTCTTTGAGAGGTGTTTCTGGGGAGTTTGGTTGCACATTGCTTGGCTCATAGGAGAATAGACTTAATAACTCTGCTTTGCCTTCTCTACCACTCAAGCTGCTTCAACTGCCCAATTTGCCTAAGACTGACCCTTTTAGCAGCCCAAAGAGTTTCATGTAGCTTATAATGAACAAAAGTATTTCTGAGTACTGAGTCCCTGTCTTGTCTCTCTTGCATCTTCAATAATCAAAATAATTTTACATCTATTTTCAGACACAACATATTATAATTCAGTGGTCCTCAACTGGGGGTTTTGCTCCCCAGGGCATTTGGCAATGTCTGAAGACAGTTTTGATTGTCACAACCTGAGGAGAAGATTGCTACTACTGTCTAGTTAGTAGAGGTCAAAAATATTGCAAAACACTATACAATGCACTCTCTCACCTCCTACAATAACAAATTGTGCCTGAAATATCAATAGTGCCAAGGTTGAGAAACCATGATATAAAAAACCATTTATAAGATACATTTTGCCTTTGTCTTTTCTAGGGCTGCCCCCTACAGCATATGGGGAGGTTCCCAGGCTAGGGGTCTAATCAGAGCTGTAGCTGCCAGCCTACACCAGAGCCACAGCAACATGGATCCAAGCCATGTCTGCAACCTATACCACAGCTCACGCAACACCAGATCCTTTAGCCACTGAGCAAGGCCAGGGATTGAATCCTCAACCTCATGGTTCCTAGTGGGATTCATTAACCACTGAGCCATGATGGGAACTTCTAAGATACTGTATATTATTAGCCACTTTTATTTCAGTACTTGACAAATCATTATAATAATTCTATCAACTGTATGTGTGTGTGTATATATATATATATATATATATATATATATATATATATATATATATATATTATACTCATGTATTTCCTTTTTGTCACTCTTTCCACTATTGATTGCATGTGTATTTCAAAAGGAGCATATCATAGGTTTCTTTAGTGTGAACTGCTGACCAGTAAATCAGATAAAGAATGGCTATCTATCTTGAAGTGATTTAAAATGTACAGAAATACACCATACAATGTATACATACATTTATTTTCTGTTTCTTCTCTTTTCTTTCTTTTTTCTTTATCATTCTTTACCACCTCCTCCACCTTTAAATTTGGCTGTTAAAACCCTTTTCACTCCATCCATTTCTATATAAGACCAAAGAGCTAAGCTGGATCAAGAAGAGGTTCATGAGGTGTTAAATCTTAGTGGATTGTTAATTATTTAAAATGGACCTTTAAAAATGGTCCCAGTGTCTCAATAGCCCAGGGTCTATTCCTATTACTTATTTGCTACATCAAGTGCTTTATGGTCTGCAATGCAATTGTTAACACTTTAATCATTAAATGTTTCTGTTTATCATATTTTAATATGGAACATCAAAATCTTTAAAATTCTTCATATTCAGCATATATTTGGGAGATAGGTAACAGAAGAACTATTATTATTGGCAGATGGACTCAACATAAAGTATAATTCAAGGAGAAAAAGTTTTATCAATGGCTGAGGATGTCTTTGCTGCTGTCTCAGCTGCTTGGAATCTACAGTATCATGTCCTTGTGGTAAGTATTTGGAGCAGGTAGGGAGAGGTTCAGAGTGTTAATCTACTTAGACAACAATCTAATTGCTACTCCTTCACTTGAAGCAATAAAGCTTCATTTGAATCTGACATTCCATCTGTTAATCTTCTTGAAATTTCAGATAAACAAACCCAAAGAAATCAATCACCATCCCACAGCATGCTCCACTAGTTTCAGGGATTCCTGGGAGGCTACAAAATTGAGTGTGATCACCATTCTAAAATTGGAGTTCAATTACAAGGAAGGGAGAGAGTAGAAAGGCCATGAATTATCACTACTGAAACATATATGGAGCTATCCATAAAAGGGATTTCAAACCCTGTATTCAGTATCTTCAATTTCTCAAATTAGGATAACATTTTGGAAGTTTTAGGGGGTGTTTCTTTCCTTATCTTCCTGTCATTGTCCTGAAACCTCATTTTAGAAAATCGATCAAGTAGCTTGTTGCGTGTGGCTTACTCTGTAAATCTAAGCCCTTCTGCACAAACTTAGAGTTGGTCAAGTGAGGGAACATCTGGGTTTTAAATGGTTTCTTTAAGAATTAATAGCATGTTGTTATTAAGGTGTAGAGTAGTGAACTGTGTACATAGAAGTTACACTCTTGCAAAACAGGTATATTATCAAAGTACTATATACTATTTTTTGTACTTTTGGTCCTATGCCAGAAACGTACATTTTATTGTTACTTGCTTTTTTAAATTGGGTTAGCCACTTAAAGAAAATCTGCTTATGGCACAATTTGCCTCAAACCCATTCCAAGTCATAAATTTGTATTCCAGTAAAAATAACTGGTAAGTTATCTTTCCCCCAAAATCTACTCAGATCCATTAGCAGGCATGTGCCCAACCCTAGTAGTTGTGAGTATTGGCCTCTAACAAAGCACAGGTGCTTTCTTCTTAAAGGGATCATTTTCAGGCAAACATGAGCCTCCTTGCTGGGGAGTCTCCACTTTGAGCCCCCATGTCCCCTGTGGCCATACTTGACTGCCACTGAATGACAAAAAATGACCTCCTTGCATCCAGTTGGGACTCTGTGGTGTAATACATGCATCAGTACTCCCTGTGGGATCAAGATTAAGCTATTACAGCAGATGCCACATTACTTAGCTTTCTCCACACCTCTGCTTTATCCTACTTTTCTCACTCCTTCTCCCGAGAGCATTCCTCTGATTCACATTCTGAACAAGAATCCCCATCCCAGAGTTTGCTTCTTAAGACCTAAAAATACCTACCAATAGAAACAGGGATATTATTATATATCTATTTTGTTATTAATATAATTACCTGACCTTAAAGAAATTATAGCAGTTAAAATTGATTAGTAATTTTCTGTAGTTTAAGACACAAAGCCAGTGATTTAAATATATTTTCTAAATTTATATTCCTTAGAACACTGTAAATAGTAGTTGCTAAAACTTTTTTCCAATTTTACAGTTGAATAAACTGAGGCAAAGAGAAACAGTAATTTGCAGAATAAATGAAAAAAGAAATGAAATACGTATGTTTCATATTCTATTTGCAAAATAAAGAAATCTGAGACTTAGGTCAGTACTTAGCTGACATTTATGAAGATACCAGTATATGATGGGAAGATGGTTAATAAGTGTTATGAAGAAAAATAAAACAGGTTAAGGGAGATTGGAATACATGTGTATTTGCAAGAGTGTTGGCTCGGAGTGGGTGGAGGATTGCTTGCTATTTTTTGCAGTCCCCACTGTCTAGATGATACTGTGCCATGAAATGAGTGAGAAAGGGAGTGACTTACCTGAATGTCTTAAGGAAAAGCATTCCAGAGATGGAAGAGCAAATCTGAAAGCTCTGAGAGGAGCAGGTCGATATAGGAGTTGGTGCAAAAGGAAGCTATATTGGTTTGATGAAGGGTGAAGTCAAAGAGAATGAGAAGAGAGAAAACATTTTCTTTTACTCTGGATATAACAGGGAGATAACTTGTCTACCATTTCATGTGTTCCTCAGGTTGCTGTGTGTAGCTTAGGGACAATAGTAGAAGCAAGCAAACAGTTAGGAGATGTGTATAATTACTCAGAAGATATGGGAGGTTTCTGATACCAATTCTGATGTTGGTTTTTTTTCCCCACAACCCACTATTCTCCAACAGCAGCAGGGTATCCTACAATTCAGTTCAATTCTGACACAATCTACGTGGAGATAGCTTTGATCCCAGAGGTTAAGGGCTCAATCCTGCAAGAATCTGTCCCATCCCCTTCAGATGCCAATTGCAAATACAGATTTTTACCTGTGCTACTTACCCACTAGCTTATACAGATTGGAGGTTCCAAGGACCCCTTCTTGGTGTTTGATTAATTTGCTAGAATGGCTCACAGAACTAAGATAATCATTTTACTTCCTATGTCATTGTTTCATTATAAAAGGATATAACTCATAAATAACCAGATGGAGGAGATGCATAGGGCAGGGTATGGGGAGAGGGCCTGGAGCTACCAAGCTCTCTCTATAAGCTTCAGTCTTCTGAAATCTCCACATGTTCATCAAGTTAGAAGCTCTCTGAACCCCATCCTTTTGAGTTTTTATGGAGGCTTCATCACACAGGAGTGATTACTTAAATCATGGCCATTGGAAGTTAAACTCAATACCTAGCCCCTCTCCTCTCCCAGGAGTTCAAAGGGTGGGAGTGAAAGTTCCAACTGACTAATCACATGGTTTGTTCTGCTGGCAATCAGCCCCCATCCTTAGGTGACCTAAGAGCATCTAAAATGACCTCATTAACATATAAAGCACATATTTATCACTTTCCTCACTTAGAAATTTTTAAGAGATTTAGAGCTCTGAGCCAGCAACAGGGGACTAAAACCAAATATGTATGTCTCATTATAAATCAAACTATCACAAATGTGACATGGAATTATGAGAAGAGATGAGATTTTTCATATAGTTTGAATCAAATATTTACTTATATAGAGTGTTAAAATTATCTTTCTTAGTGAGTCATCCCAATAATTTCTCTTAGAAAGGCACCGGCCAAGGTTGAGACTAGACCTTAAGCATCTTTCTTGGCTTGTAGGTTGAAATATAGAGCTCTATATTTGGCTGGCTGCCAGGATTATAAGCAAGATAAAAGGAACTCTGCATAAGAAAATGAGAAGAATTAAGACCTGAGGGATGGGACAGGTAGGGGTTTAAGAAAGAGACAGAGCATTGGAGGGAGAGCCAGAGGACAGAATGCTGATTGCTGCACTAGGGATTCTTCCCCACTGTTTCCAAAATCTTCAGTGTTCCTAGAAAAGTCTTGAGGTGATTGAATTTCTTGCAGAGAGGCAGCTGTTTCAAAACTAGGTTGACACAAGGATATAGCTAGGCAACATCAGGGAAAAAACAGTGGGGAGAACTCCTGCAGACCTGGGGTTATTACAAAGTAAGGAACACTAAGTGTAGTGAGTTCATTAGTCACTTTGACAGACTGTTCACTATCAAATCCCATACAAATCCCATACAGTAATACAGATTTGTGGTTCTGTTGTTAATGTCATAGAAAATTTACATATCTTTCTAGTGTGCATCCATAACCGGATGCCATACAGTTCTAACCTTTATGATATCAAATTCATACTGTGCTTACCACTCAGTCTCTCTCTCTGTCCCTCTTCCTGCTCTCTCAGCAAGGGAAAGAATTCCACAAACTAGTGGAAGCAAGTTTCCTATTGCTTTTTTCTCTAAAGATATACTACATACTTGTAGGAAAAACTTGTGGCATGGGGAAAAAACCTAGACTACCAGTTGAAGCATGTTCTACCAAATTTACTGGAGAGAGGCTGGGGCAGGCAAAAGGCTTTCATATTAAAAATTCTAGAGAATACTTGTAGATGTCTAGACAACACATTTACAAACAAAATTACTTTGAATTGTTTGCTTAAAGCTTCTCATTCATGTAGATATTCAAGGAGGGAAAAAACGTTCAGGTTAATGGACAGACACAAAAGTTCTTCCAAACCTGTGCATCTTTGTACTGTTCTAAAGAAATAAGTAATATGAGGGAAAATAAAGTCTATAACATGCACATGTCTAAATGTATAAACTTAGTGTGACAGTTGAGCAAAATACAATGATAGATTTGGTTGATTTTTACTTGTGATTTGCTATCATGACATATGCATGAATTAAATCAACTGCAATATACAGCACATTATATTTCATATAACCTTATGTATCTATAGAACTTCCAATAGATCCTGATGGTGGGGGAAAAAAGTTGACTTAAATTGTTTAATAAATGTTTCAAAAGTGCCTAATATTGGTTTATTTTTAAATGAAATATCATACTGTAAGGAAATTTTTATTTTCGTGACAATTTTTTGTTTTTTGTTTTTTTAAATCATGTTCCTTTTATTATGAATTATGGTAAACCTAGAAGACACTTAATATGAAATAATTTAAATAAGAAAATGTCTAAATAATATTCATGCTGAAAGAAAATTTATTTATGTGTGGGTTTATAGGTAAAATGACACCCACCTACAAAAAGCTCTAAATTGTACATTCATAAACTGTTTATTTCCTTTTTTTATTATTGTTAAAACATTGGAAGTGTTTTCAAAGTTTTTTTAAAATTTTTTTACTTTTTTTATTACTTAAATGAATTTATCACATCTGTAGTTGTATAATTTAAAAACAGCAGGAGTATAGCATATACATTAATTCCAGTCATGTTAATGTTGATTATCTCAGCGAAATCCAATATCACAATCACATCATTAAATAATGAGATTCAAGAAAGCGTTATTGTTCAAACACGTAGCTCAGTGGGATCAAAATAAATGTAAAAGAGTACAACAATTGCTTTCCAATAACCTTTGCTGAAGGACAGAATTATATTCTTTATAAATGCTTTTAATTTAAAGTAATAGAAAAAGTTTTCCCTATTACCTTTAAAATGATATATCACATTTTCAAAGTTGTAGCAGAAACTTTAAGTTGAAAAAGAGCAGTATAATTTATTAGCTTACACACAAAAGGAGCTGGGTGGGCAGTCTGAGAGTTTTCCAGAACTTCTAAGCACTATAACTCTTTCTTTTTATAAGATGCCAAATTAATGATTTACCACTTATAAAAAAAATCATTTAAGGAGTATCCATTGTGACTCAGGGGATTATGAATCCAGCTAGTATCCATGAGGATATGGGTTCAATCCCTGGCCTCACTCAGTGGGTTAAAGGATCTGGAGTTACCATGAGCTGTAGTGTGGGCCACAGACGTGGCTTGGATCTGGCATTGGTGTGACTGTGGTGTAGGCCAACAGATACAGGTCCAATTTCACCCCTAGCCTGGGAACTTCTACATGCTGTGGGTGTACCCTAAAAAGACAGAAAAAAAAATCATTAAATCAGGTTCTATTTAGATATACAATATAGCTACTGTCAGTGGGGGAACAAAATCTAGTTTTATTGCAATGCTTTTAAAAGAACAAAGCAAAATAAAATATTCGTATTAAAATCTTATATCCTATTAATACCTTTTTTTTCACATGCATAGTACCTGATATGAATCTGGCTATTGAACTTTTTAAATCTTATATTCAATTTTTAATTGATTTTTTTCCTTATAACAACCAAATGCAGAATTTGAGGTAATGTAATATCCTTTTAACAAATATGGAGAATTACCAATGTATTGTAGAGTGGACAGGCTAATTTTCTTTTATTAGATGGCAAATTACAGTCTTACACTTGTTATTGATTTTCTTTATATGCTCAGTGGCCTTAAACATGTTATTTTATTTTTTTAATATGAAAGCATAATTAACAAAGCATACAACAGCATTTGTAAATCCATTGAAAAAATAGAGTAGTAGAAGGTGAATAATGAAGAAAATTTTCATATTAGAGTTGATTACCCTGCTGATTGTATTTATATTTCATATTACATACCTATACATACATTTACATCAGTGAATTTGTCAATGCTTGTGGGTTTGTCAGTCATAAATATTTTTACAAGATAATATCTTAATATGGTATTAAGTTTTTACATAATTAATACTACTCAGCTAGAAAACATTAACAGAAGCTAGTGATGGCAATATATGGAATTTCTAAAGGAAAGTTAGAAAAAAGAGAAAAGAATAAGTCAAAGGGAACCTGAGTGAAGGGAAGGTTAGTTCAGACAAGATTATGGAAACGGGTGGAAGGATAAAAGGACAAAGTTTCTTGCTTAATAATTGGACATAAATATCACATCCACTTATAAAACCAACTTCTGATACTTTCCAGAAGTCACAAGATTTTCGGTCACAAAATTTCTTTGTAAAACAACTGAATACAGAGTTGTACTAACCTAAAGTATATGATATGGTGGTTCATTTCACTGCAATCCATATTCTACAAACGAAATTTTACTATTCCAAAATGCACAGGAAGGACAGGCAGAGGCAAGAAGAAATTAAAAATGTCCTACTTACTGAAAGACATTTTATATTGGGAGACAAGGAAAAGTCATGTATTTTAGATTTATTTTATAAAGGAGTGAAGGTCAAGGATAAGATAAGATTAATTATTGAGACAGAAAGATGACTTTAGTGACAGAAAAGAGAGATGATACTTAAACTACCACCTTACTCTGTTATTGCATGCATGAAATATTCCAGGACAAGATTTTGTAGTAAGGATTGAAAAGACCAAAAATATGAAAGAAGAAAGGTACATTTTGGAATTATCTGAAAACAGGTACGCTCCAGAAGATAAAACCAAACTAAAAAAAAAAAAAATTAAAAAAGAGAAAGCGAGATTACGAAGAATGCGTTACTCTATAATATTCGGGGGAAAATTGATTTAAAAAAAGTTGAAATGAAATAGAACACATTAGGAGGTGAAAGGACTTGATTCGAGAGATAGGTTAGCAAACTAGAGGATGATATCATGTCTATTTTCTACTAAATAACTAATACTTTAACTCAGCTTCAGCTGAAGAACAAAAACAGGCAAGTGCATAGCTGCCCTTTGAAACTATACTGGTCCATTCTTTCATTATTGAATCTCACTTCAATATTTGAAAAAAGATCCAAAGAAAAATATTTTGAGACTGGGAACTAGAAAAGGTCCTAAAATATAGGATCTTCTATTAGATGTTACAGTTACAGTATTTCTTATCCAATAGTTTATCAGTTCATTAAACATGTGTCTGAGTTTGAAAAATAAAAATATTTTTTGAAAGACTTCTATGTGGTATATTGTATGCAGCTAAAACTCCAGGCTTTGCAGTATTCAGTGCTTACTGGTCTTAATAGTCTCAAAGCTGCTTCTAGTGCAGATGGCTCCCAGACACCTAGCCATGGGTTCATACTACGTTCATTTTCCTTTTAAAATGTGCAATGGTCATGACACATTGCCAGTGTGGTGTAGTTTCTTCTCTAGTCTTGTAATGCATCGTGCTGCTGGGATGACAGAGAAGAAGAAATGTGGCATGAAATGAGCTTTCTGAATAGTGAATTTATGAAAAGTAGGTTATGGTTTATTTGTTCTTTTTATAGCAGGTGACATGTTTTACAGTTACAAATGAGTTTCAAAAGGAAACAATAATGTAACTCTTAGTTCTCTGTCACAGCTACATTACCAGTACCATTTCTCTCCATGACCATTCTTGCATATCCTATATCCATTGAAATGTACTTGATTCAGTTATTTTGAATGTATTAAATAATCAGAACATTTAAGAAAATTAAAATTCAAGGGAGTAAAATTGCATCTATTTTATAATTATCTACTGTTTACCCACAGTTAACATTAGTATTGTCCAGTAATGAACTATTACAGTAGGAAGGAACTTGAAAGGCCATTTATTCCAATGAACTTATTTGTAAATGAAATTCTGTGTAAAAAAGTATTGAGAGTATTTACTCTGCTCTGTCCATTTACTCTTTGTCCGTGTGTGTGCACATGATGTGTGGGCTCAGAATGTTCTACTTTATTTGCTTTAAAGATAAAATGAAAATCTCTGACCATATACAACCTAAGAATTACATTTACTAATATCAAATAATTTCAGAGGAATACATGTATATAGATTTACATCACTTGCTGTTATCTGATTTTGGAAACAGACTTGAACATCTTTACCAGGAAAAAGCTAGTCTGAGTCATCTTACTTGGACTTCACCCAATTTTTTAAGATTGTAGCGTCTCCATTTACCCTTTACAGACAAATATTTTATTATCTCACTACTAAAATCATTGCCCCTTTCTTGAATTTATGTTTGTATTTGTCTGAGCTTATTTTATTCTTTAAATTATCCATCAAGTTGTTTATGCCTCTAGCTAGTCAACAAATATTTAGTAAACTTCTACTGTATATCAGACTCTGTGGTTTATTTAATTATATGATACTATTATAAAAAGATAATCATAATAAACTTTATTTTAGAGCAGCTTTGGTTCACAGAAAAACTGAATAAAAAAGTGCAGAGAACTCCCATTTTGCTCTTGACCCTCCACTTGCAGAGTATCTCCTATTATCAGCATCCCACACCAGAGTGGTGCATTTGTTACAGCTGATGAACTACATTGACACATCATAACCCAGAGCCCAAAGTTCACATAGTTCATTCTTGCTATTGTGCATTCTGATCTTTGGCAAATTTATAATGATGTATATCTACTGAAAGATACTCTTTGAGACAATAATATTTTGGATGTATTTCTCATTCCCCATCCTCTAGTCCTCTCACAATGTGACCACTGCATCCATGATTCTGGGAGCAACCAAAGTATTCTATAAATACTGCTTTCAAGAGGAGACTGACAATGCAAAGAACCAAGTGTTGAATAGCATTTTAAAAACATGGCAGCATTGATAGCCTTGAAAGCCAAAGTGCCTTGGATTTGCAAAGACTGGACTTTGTGCGACAAGTCCAAAAGCATTGTTTTGATGATCAAGAGCCAAAAAACTGAACATTAAGTTTAACCCAGGAACTATAGTGCTCAAAAGAATGTAGAGATAATGTAATGAGAGTTACCTGACTAGATCAGATGAGAATCTCACAAATGGAAATCTTTGAAGACCTGGAATGACTGTAGGATTCAAAGGCTTCATTTTTAATACCAGTGCAACATATCAGTATGCCTTGACTTTTTTTCACCATCAGGTAGAAAGTTAAGAGATTTGTAAGAAGAAAAATCCTGAATTGAATAGAATAGTTACTCAGCAGACATGGTGATTTAAGCAAGATGTGATTAAATATATCAGGGATAGCATAAATGGAATTTAAGCAGTTAGATTATTATAAAACAATAAATAAACTTACATTTTTGCACAATAGTTAGCATATAAAATTGTCAGTTGTTAATCATAAAATGGAAATAACTTCTGGATGGAAATACATCCCGAGAAATAGGAACCTACAAGTTTGAATCCCTGGTTATTTTTTATTTTCCTCTACATATTCTCATAATATTAATTTTTTCTTCACTCATACTCAATTTTTGACTCTTTTTAGTGTCGCTATTCTTGTCAATGTCACCAGATCATTTTTACCTTCTGATTTCTCGCTCATGAGACCTAGCATCTAGTAGCCAGATTCTAGTTCTAATTTACTTGGAAAGACAATCTGATCGGCTTATCTTGATTCGGGGTTTCTATCCTATCAGTTCTGGTTGGTTGATTAGAGGTGAGTTGGTAAAAGACAAGTGTTTGTTTTTTATAAATAGGACTAGGACCAGCTTTATCAGCTGATATATAATTCTCAAATGGATAACAGTTGAATGAGAGCTCATTTCAATTTTATAATAATATTCACCTCATGGAATTTAGAAATTTAAAACAGGGAACACAAATATCAAAGAAAATACAGATATCATAAACATTTAAAATCATATTTTAGCAGAAATAGGTTTTCCTTATTTCTCAGCATAAAAAATCCTTTCTGAGCTCTAATCCCCCAAACAAGCCTTACGAACTTAGTTTCTCTTGACAAGTGAGAATTGTTTTCTCAATTTATTTGCAGGGTACATTAACAGTGGGATTTAGTTTTTACACAACTGACTTGATTATTCTAAATCATCAGCTAATTCAGACAAAAGAAGAATTGAGTCAATTGTTTTGACCACAAAGAATAAAAATATTATTATTTCAATAAAATGAAAATAAATTAGAAATTTCATGAGTTAATATGGATTTATGATTATTAATTAAGTAGATAAACATACAGTGTGCAACATGTAATAAAGATCTAGGTATAGAAATATGGCTTTACAGTAAGAGAAGCTAATAAATTTTTGGAAATTACATACTTTATTAACAATGAGATAATTTATTAGGAAATAATAAGGATGAAGTGAATATTCTGTTTACTCTGGTTTTTTTTTTTTTTTTTTTGTCTCTTGTCCTTTTAGGGCCTCACCAGTAGCACATGGAGGTTCCCAGGCTAGGGGTCTAATCCAAGCTACAACTGCCTGCCTATGCAGCAACGCCAGAGCCAGATCTGAGCTGCGTCTGCAGCCTACACCACAGCTCATGGCAATGCCAGATCCTTAACTCAGTGAGCAAGGCCAGGGTTCAAACCCACAGACTCATGGTTCCTAGTCGGGTTCGTTTCTGCTGTGCCACGATGGGAACTCCTCTGTTCTTTTTTAACTTACTGATTATTTCGTTTTTTGTAAATCTAGAACTGCAAATGGTTTGTATAGTTTACTTTCAAATTTTTGTGAATATTTCATCCATTATACTGTATAATTAATAATATTAAACATTTTTAAAAAAATTGTATTTATATAAGGATAATTCTGAAGTTGCTTTGAAAAAGGAGGTGGTTAGGAGTAGGAGTCTCATTTGTGAATTTTTGTCCAATATCTACAAGATTATCTTTCAAAATCTTCATGGAAGAGGCAATTACCTGCATATCCCCACAATAAAGACAGAGCATTCAGTAGAATGAGTGATAGTAACCAGGGAGGTAAATGGGTTGTCAAACTCTGTCACCTTATCACTGAGGATTTCCTACGTAAAAATGACAGGGAGGGTACGTGATGGCCTTAGACTTAAATGATAGTGGAGCAAAAAATAGAAAAGAATAATCGCCTCCATACAGCAAATCTGATTCATTCCTCAGTGTGAGAATGTAAGCTGTCTTACAGGTGTCCAAGTTATTGTTACAGACTTAGAATGGTAAAGACGGTACATTTTTATGTTGTATTGGTGGAACATGATAATTATTTTTCCAGGAGAATATTAATGCTTCTCTTCTTCTAAAGTAAGCTTCAGAACAGGAAATAAGTTTGTGGCAGCTCCCCACATGCTCTGAGTCGAGGGATGCCAACACTCTCATTTCAACAGAACCAGTGATTTTGCTTTAACTTTCTTTCAGAAGATTAGCTCCTCTGGAGGAAGCCATCATAAATCCAGGAAAATAAACAGGCAAATACACAGCTATAGGATTAAAATGATGCTAATAAAGGAAAGCAAGTAATCTATTGTTATCTTTTTCAATTTAGCAGTGGATTAATTTATTACAGTGTTTGCTCAAAGGTAGATGAACAAAAAATAAATAGATGTGAATAAAGAAATATTGGAATATGTCCTTCATATGGGGTCATACTGGTGACAAGAGGAGTTATGTGTGGACAAAATATTTTCGTGGATAAGTGAATATGTTGCTGTCCCAACTAAACTATTTGGGTCCATGAACCCTGTTTCATTTTTAGAAAATCATAAAGCATTATTAATAGACTAAAAAAAAAGTGAGATTCCTACAGAAAACCTTAGTTCTGTCAATGTTTTTCCAAGGGTCAATAGTAAGAGTTGTGAAGCTCATGACTTAAATGCAGTGTATCTGTAATAAGATAAAAAGTGTTCTTCTAAACCCAGGAGTTTACTCATTTTTAGCTATTCCTCCCAATATACTGACATGTAACATGCATTCTGAAAATAAGGTTAAAGATAAATAATGTGTAAATATCAAAAGTACTCAGAATAATTTATTATAACACAATTGTATTTGTTTTATCCTAGCTATTTTATAAATCATGTTAGGCAGTTAGTGTCTTCTAGCTTAATTGTAAAATAAATATAGATTCAAGCAAAAGTCATCAGGGAAGAAATAAATTTATATATATTTCATGACTCAGCTCTTCACAAGTTTTCATTGTGAAATATAACAAATTTTGGAAAAATTTAATAATTTATAATACCCCAAACTAAACTATTATCCTACAAATTCAGTATAGCTGATAATGACATACATTGTAACCACTTATGGAAAGAGATCAAGAGTTGTAGCTGGAAGGATATTAAAGGGATAATGTAGTCTTATTCACCATTTGCTTCTGAAATAATCTATCCATAGAAAAATTGAAAACTGCTTTATAAGGTGACTAGGAGCATTTTGACCCTCGATGCCCTCCATTTCTACTTTTAATTAGCATAAATGCCACATGCCCTTTGTCAGGCAGGAGCATGAAACATCCAGAGTTGTAAAGTTTGGAATAGAAAGTGGCTGGGTCAGGAAAAACCACAGAAGTGATATGTTGTGCTGTTAACACACATCATCAATGATTTTTCAATAAGGGATAGACTAGAGACTATATAAAAATTTAATTTCTCCACCACAATTTCTGAATAGCAAAAGGCTGAAGTACACAAGAATGGTTTTTTTTTTTTTTTTTTTTTTTTTTTTTTGCGTCTGAAATAATTTGACTAAATCCTACATCTGGAAATATGACTAAAGCCTACATCCATCTATCTAACTTTATTTATTTAATGTAATTGACCTACTACTTGAGGCCGAGTGCAAATGTTATAAAAGAGAACTTTTTACTGTGGTAAAATATACATAACATAACGTACCTTTGTACAAAATGTACCTTTGTAACCATTTTAAGTGTACAGTTCAGTGGTATTAAGACTTACATTTTTGTACAAGTATCACTATCATCTATGTCCAGAAATTTTCATCTTTGCAAACTGAATCTCTTCATCCATGAATTAATAACACCCATTCTCCCCTCCTCCCTAGCCCCTGGCCCACCTCCCATCTGTACTCTGTATCTTTGAATTTGACTGTTCCAGGTATTTCATTTAAGTGTTATCACTTAGCATAATGTCTTCAAGATTCATGTGTATTGTAGCATAATCAGAATCTCCTTCCTTTTTAAGGTTGCATAACATCATAGTGTATATATATATATATATATATATATATATACACTACATTTTGCTTATCCATTCATCCTTGGATGGACACTTCTACCTTTTCACTAATGTGAATAATGTTGCTATGAATAAGGTTATAAAATTATCTCTTTGATTCTCTGCTTTTAATTTTTTTTTTGTTTGTTTTTGTTTTTGTTTTTTTTTTTTTTTTTGGTCTTTTTAGTTATTTCTTGGGCCGCTCCTGGCGGCATGTGGAGGTTCCCAGGTTAGGGGTTGAATCGGAGCTGTAGCCACCGGCCTACACCAGAGCCACAGCAATAATTTTTTGATATATATCCAGAAATAGAGTTGCTGGGTCATATGGTAATTCTATGTTTAAGTTTTTGAAAAACCCACATATCATTTTTCATGACAGCTATAACATTTTACATTCCAAGCTGCAATACACAAGAGTTTGAATTTCTTCACATCTTCATCAACACTTGTTATTTTCCATTTTGTTTGTTTGCTTAATTTTTTCATTTTTTGACAATAATCATTCTAATGAATATAAAGCATTATATCACTGTGTATTTTTTTAATTTTATTTTCCCATTGTACAGCAAGGGGATCAAGTTATCCTTACATGTATACATTACATTTATTTTCCCCACCCTTTGTTCTGTTGCAACATGAGTATCTAGACAAAGTTCTCAATGCTACTCAGCAGGATCTCCTTGTAAATCTATTCTAAGTTGTGTCTGATAAGCCCAAGCTCCCGATCCCTCCCATTCCCTCCCTTTCCCATCAAGCAGCCAAAAGTCTGTTTTCCAAGTCCATGATTTTCTTTTCTGTGGAGATATTCATTGTGCTGGATATTAGATTCCAGTTATAAGTGATATCATATGGTATTTGTCTTTGTCTTTATGGCTCATTTCACTCAGTATGAGATTATCTAGTTCCATCCATGTTGCTGCAAATGGCATGATGTCATTCTTTTTTATGGCTGAGTAGTATTCCATTGTGTATATATACCACATCTTCCGAATCCAATCCTCTGTTGATGGACATTTGGGTTGTGGTTTTGATTTACATTTTTCTGATGATAAGTTATGTTGAGTGTCTTCCAATATGCTCATTGGTCATTGTACATCTTCTTTGGAAAAATACCTATTCAAGTCTTTTGCCTTTTTTTTTTTTTTTTTTTTTTTTTTTTTTTGCTTTTCAGGGCTGTACCTGTGGTATATGAAAGTTCCCAGACTAGGGGTATAATTGGAGCTACAGCTCCTGGCCTACCCCACAGCCACAACAATGTGAGATGCGTCTGTGACACATACCACAGCTCATGGCAATGCCAGATCCTTCACCCACTGAGGAAGTCCAGGGATTGAATCTGCAACCTTATGGTTCCTACTCAGATTCGCTTCTGCTGTGCCATGATGGAAACTCCAACATTTGCCCATTTTTAATTAGTTTATTTTTTGTTGTTGAGTTGTATTAGTTTTTATGTTTTATGTTAGAAGTTAAAATATGCATCCTTGCTTGACTGGAGGCTACGTTAAATTTGTATTCTTACCACTTTCTAGTCAATATAATAACCAAATGGCATTGATAATTTTTGTTGATATATGATGTTTCTAAAAATAATTATAGATGACCACTATTAAAATAAAACAAACTGGATTTGCAGAAGCAAGAGGAGAAGGAAGAAAAAAAGAAAGAAGGGAAAAGGGAGGGTGAGGAGGAAAAGAAGATGACAAGGGCCAAATAAAATATGTATACAAACCATGAAATATCAAGAAAAAATAATGCGAAAGAATTAAAGCAAAACTTATTGGTGATTTTAGTAAATGCAAATAAAATATTCAGCAGTTTCCTGACTGGTAGGAATAAACTATTCACATCCTGCCATTGTGTAATTATATATTTTCTCATTTAAAAATAATATAATACTACATCATCATTTGAAAAGTTGATTGGCTTCATAGTATAAGAGAAGATGTAACATAATCCAGGGCATTTTCCTTGGTTTTGTATCCTCTAAGTGAGGCCAAGGACATGCAGTTGTCACACATCTGGAAATCTCAGTTATTACCATACCTTTTGGTACTTAAATTATGATTCTAGAAGAGCTTCTAGTAAACATGTAAGTGCTTCCCTTTAAAGAATTGTCCTATTTCGTGAAAAATTCAGGCATAAAAAAGCAACATTATCTTCACAGAGGAAGAAACAGGATCCATATCTAGTTGACCTTGAAAAAAATATCTGTGCTATGGTTTTCCAAAATCCTGAAAGCATATTCTCTATATCCTCCTATTCAATGATAAAGAGAATAAAAAAAAAGAGAAAAATATAATACATATGAAGCAGAGAGGCACTAAAAGACTTTTAAAAGTCAAAAGTGAAGCAAATACATACAGGCATAATAGGTGATAGAGTCATACTCTAATAATTTAAAACAAATAGCTTGCATGTTACAAAAATATTTTTATATGTTTAAAAATATATATTTCCTAGAGAAAATATGAATTATAAATGCTTAATACTGAATAATATAATTGGGCTAATGGAATATAATTAAAAGAAATAAAAGAAGAAATGTAAAGGTATAATAGAATGCCATTTTAATGTAATTTTTGAATCATTGGCAAAAAATAAGCAAAAGAGAATACACTTAATTATGTAACATAAAAACTAACAAAGCATTGTTACATATTCAAAAAGTTGTGTAACATTTAGAAACACAATATACACAATATGTGAAAAAGTGCCAGTTACTTTTCCAACTAGAATTGTTTTAATACATTTCTGACCACAGTTCAATAATTCTAAAATTAATAGTAAATATTCAACCAAAATAATCAATTTGAGAAATATCAAAAGGTATTTTGGGTAATAAGCTGTAATGTAAAATTAATGTGGAGGGTTAATGAAAATAATCAAATTCAAAGACATTAAGGTACTTGCTCTTCTATATAGTAAATATAAGTTATAACTAAAATAATTTTTAAAATTAACATCTCTAAGAAAAGGATAAGTTACATAGATAGAAATCTCCAAAAGTGAACTTTAGAAAGAAATTGTTTGAAATAATTTACAGTTAAACCACTCATAATGAAAGTCTATTTAATAAATGTTACTGAGATAAATTTTAAAATAATTGGGATAAAAATATTATGTATAAAAAGAAATACAAATTAATTTTTTAAGTGGAAGGATGTATTGCAAGAAATAAGTAAAAAGAAGAAAAACTCAAAGTGATTATGGGACTAATTCTGATTTTGGAGAGAGATTGTCTAAATGTATAGCTATATGACAATATTTTTAAATTCTATTAAGCATAGATTTTTTTCAAAAATATATGTTTTTATTTGTGTAATTAATGAAAATATTGTACATATTTATTTGTAAATACATGAATATCCAAATCCATGGCAGAAAGAGGGTTCAATCAATTTTTGCAAGGTAATGCATTGGCCATAATTCTCAAGATATAAGCTAATTGTGCATTCTAGGTCAAGTATCTCCTGGCACATAAAGATTCCTGTGCTTACAAAGGGACAGTAGAGCCTTTCAGTTTCCAGTCCCATATGTAATTGGCTTGGAATTGAAACCCCATTTGAACAAATAAAAAACTGAACAAATGGAAAAGTCAACAACTCATTTTTGGGTCCATTAAAGAGGTGAAAATGTAAGACAAATTACCATCCCCAAGATTGGAGAGATAGACAGGTGAACAGAGTCATGGCTTAACTGGAGCAGATACACACAAAGAAAATCGCCAGGAGAACTAATGCCCAGATAGGAAAACCTGAAATGTAGTTGACATATCACTTGAGGCTGAGTGCAACAAATCCAATGGTAAGAATGCTGGGAGGACAAAGTCATTGGGCAGCTTTCACATTTTTTAAAATGTAAATGCAATATTTGAATTCATATACAACTTGGAGATATAGAGAAAACATAAGAACCAGACATGGCAGGGATGTTGGAAATATAGATTGGATATTTAACACAGCTATGATAAATATCATAGGGACTCTGATGAATAGACAACATGTAAGAACAAATAGACCAGGTAAGTAGGGATTTAGAAATCCAAGTTAAAAAAAAATGCTAGATCTTGGAGTTCCCTTTGTAGCTCAGTGGTTAAAGAACCTGACTAGGACCCATAAGGATGTAGGTTTGGTCCCTGTCCTTGCTCAGTGGGTTAAGGATTTGGCTGCTGTGAGCTGTGCTGTCAGTTGCAGATGTGGCTCTGATGTGATGTAGGCTGGCAGTTGTAGCTCCAATTAGACCCCTAGCATGGAAACTTCCGTATGTCACAAATGCAGCTGTAAAAAGAAAAAAAAAAAAAAAAGGAAAAGAAAAGAAAAGAAAGAAAGAAAAGAAAAGAAAAAGAAAAAAGAAAAGAAAATAAATGCTAGATCTCAAAAACACTATAATGAAAATGAAGTATGACTTTGATTAGCTTATTAGTGGACTGGACATGGATGAAGAAAGCAATTCTGTATCTCAGTACAAACCTTCCAAACTGAAAAGCAAACAAAGAACATATAAAAAGAAAAAATCAGAATATTCAAGAACCAAGGGTACATATAAAAAGTGTAATACATGTAATGTAGATACCAGGAGAGGAGGAAAGAGGAAAAGAACAAAATAAATATCCAAAACAATAGTGATTAAGAATGTAATCAAATTAGTATCAGATGCCAATCCAAAGATCTAAGAAACCCAGAGAACACTGAGCATGATAAATATCAAAAACAGAATGGGAGAAAACAGTTTCAAATGATGCAACTGACAAGGGCTTAATTTCTAGAATATACAAGCAACTTATAAAACTCAACAGCAAAAAAGCCAACAACCCAATTGAAAAATGGGCAAAAGACTTGAATAGACATTTATCCAAGGAAGATATACAGATGGCCAACAAGCACATGAAAAAAAATGCTCAAAATCCCTGATTATTAGTGAAATGCAAATCAAAACTACCATGAGATACCACCTCACACCAGTCAGAATGGCCATCATTAATATGTCCACAAATAACAAATGCTAGAGAGGGTGTGGAGAAAAGGGAACCCTCCTGAACTGTTGGTGGGAATGTAAATTGGTACAACCATTGTGGAGAACACTATGGAGGTACCTTAGAAAACTATACATAGAACTACCATATGACCCAAAAATCCCACTCTTGGGCATACATCTAGACAAAACGTACATTAAAAAAGACACATGCACCTGCATGTTTATTGCAGCTCTATTCACAATAGCCAAGACATTGAAACAAGCCAAATGTCCATCGACAGATGATTGGATTAGGAAGATGTGGTATATATACACAATGGGATACTACTCGGCCATAAAAAAGAACAAAATAATTCCATTTGAAACAACATGGATGTAACTAGAGACTCTCATACTGAGTGAAGTAAGTCAGAAAGAGAAAGACAAATACCATATGATATCACTTATATCTGGAATCTAATATATGGGACAAATGAAACTTTCCACAGAAAAGAAAATTATGGACTTAGAGAATAGACTTGTGATTGCCAAGGGGAAGGGTAGGGAGTGGGGTGGATTGGGAGCTTGAGGCTAATAATAGATGCAAACTACTGCTTTTGGAATGGATTAGCAATGAGATCCTGCTAGGTAGCACTGAAAACTATGTCTAGTCACTTATGATGGAGCATGATAAAGTGAGAAAAAAGAATGCATACATGTTTTGTGCGTACTGGGTCACCATGCTGTACAGTAGAAATACAAATTGTACTGGGAAAATAACAATAAAATAAAATTTAAAAAGAAATACTTTTCACACCAAGAAAGCCTAGATCTAGATATATCAATCAAAATTAATTTAAAACACCAATGACAAATTAGAAAAAATATTTGGAACATATATGGACAAAGGTATATGATTTCTAATAAAATGATCTTATATATCAATAAAGCAGTGAAAATTCTCCAATGTACATAAGGGCAAAAAATGAAGAAATTACTTAAGAAAAACAAAATTCTCATATACCTATATAAGATTTATGTTCCACTTGAATTAAAAGAAACATAGGGAGTTCCCATGGTGGCTCGATGGCTTAAGAAATTGACTACTATTCATGAGGATGTGGGTTCAATCCCTGGGCCTTGCTAGGGGTTTAAGGATCTGGCATTGACACAAGGTGCAGTGTAAGTGTCAGATGTTGCCTGGATCTAGTGTTGCTGTGGCTGAGGCATGGGACAGCAGCTGAAGTTCTGATTCACCCCTAACTTGGGAACTTCTGCTGTAGGTGTGGCCCTAAAAGAAAAAAAATAATTAAGAAAATTGAAAACATAAGTTGTAAAAGAGGGAGTGGCAAAACCACTTTTCCTAATCTGTAGGTGACTTTATATTGGTATATATTTTATGCAGGAATTGGGCAATAATTATTGAAAGTTTTCGAAATATCCATGGCTTTCAACCTGAAAATTTTTCTTCCTGGATAAATACTAAAAACATAATCAGAAAGTACTTGTTAGAGTATTTGAAGCAAAATTTTTTTGGCAATAAGGGAGAAAATACAAAGAACTTAAGTCTTTCACAAAATATATATTTGTTAAATTATAGCAAAATGGAATCTGCTGATAAAATTAGAGCACAAAATTATATTAGAGCATTCATTATCAATAAATATGCTTTCAAAAATATGGGATGCTATAGGAAAATAAATTGTTGTAAAATATTAAATGAACATTCTAGGACAATAATATGATATATGTCATATCATAGTGTGATTTTGTTTTAAGAAATATTCTTTTAAAATGATTAGGTAGGAATTCTTGAAGACTTCAATCTGTGGGTCAATTCATATTTCTCTCTTTTTCTCACTCTCATTTCAAAGGAATTCAATGTCTTACTTAATGTGTATTTAATAAACTCCAGATCGTGAAAGTGTGGACAAGTTAAAAAATATGGGCACAGTGTCCAGACTGAGGAGAATATCTTAAGGCCAATAATCTTTCTTTCAACTGACTCATTTCTTGAAGTGAATACTGGTAAGGAGGGAAAATGAAAACAAAAACATTTAAGAGCTGCAGTGGTAGGTGATGACTGAAAAATCACTTACAGTGAAAGCTAGGAAACGATGTGAGCAGGCAGAGAAATGAGAAAAAAAGAGATGAAACTTTTTTTCTCTCCTTTTTTTTTTTCCTTTTTATGATTTAAGTGTTTGTTGATTGCCACGTTTAGCATTTTACTTCTGAACTCCTTTAATCCTCTCAATACTTGGCACTGAGGCTTGGCATTGAGATTTAAGGCTGGGTCTGTGAGAATCCAGAATAGATGCAGCATCCAGGGATGGGGGTGTCTTTCATACTGTACTGCTTCCTATGGTAACTGGCATCCTTGGCATCATCTTAGAAGATTATCCTTAAATAACCTGTTCATCTTGAGCACTAATTTATAATGAACATAATTTAACATTTGTTATCTGATCCAAAAAAGTATTCTGTATATGTTTGATGATGATGATTCAAATCAAGTCTAATTAAAGATGTATCCTAAGAATAGCGATTTCTAAATATCTGTATCTTGAAAGTTTTTTAGCATTCAAGCAATACAGTCTCTATTTTATAGACAAGGAGACTGAATCACAGCAAAGACTATCCTTCAGTCCCTCCTTAGTGTCTAACAATTCCCCCATTTGTTTTGTTTTATTTTGTTTTTTTAACAAATACTTTACTGAAAATGATGGAAACATGATAAGAGATGTTAAAGACAGAACTGTATTCTCATTCCAAAATAATATTTTTAAATCATTTCTTTTCCTGGAACAACATAAACTACTTTTTGAAGCTCTCAGCTTGGTCCTAAACTGAACTCTGTGCTGTTATTCTAGACCTACTGGGTACAAGGACTCAGGTCTTATATTCTTACTTGCCACATGGGAAGTGTGGAAAGCCACAAACCCAAGAGACATTTTAGACGAACCCTGTTTGCCTGTGGGCATAGAAAAGGGGTCAGAGTAGAATATTTCTGGACTAAATAATTATATGACTAATGCCTAGGAGTTGTAGAAGGGTCTTTTTTATTTTAATAGGAAAATATGTGTATTTTAAGAGAGAAAGGCTCTATATGCATAAAGTCCATGCTGACCACAGACAGGTAAAATATTTTTTTCCTCTTTATATCTCAGATTCCCTTTTCTTATGATGTATTTCCTCCCTATGAAAGTCCTGAGGCAAAAAAATCCAGAGGCTCTTACCTAGGCAAGAAATCAACTTACAGAACCTTCTGCTTTGCTGCTTCACTAACCTTCGTCCACTGAAAGCATCTGCAGCAGCTATATTAATACTTATTGTGGCTTAAGAGACACAGATGGTCATATGGAAATGGACTAGGAAAGATCACATGTCAGGTATTTGCTCCTTGTCAAATTGTTTAGTTGCTTCTGATCTCCCTAAATGAGAAATACAGAAAGTGTTATATTGCTCCACAGAGAACTCAGAATAGTGATGATCAATTGGGCATCTCTGCAACTGTGGGAAACCCATGGTTCATATAAGACAGATTGCCAACAACTAAGAATTAAATTCAAAAGTAGACCAAGATGAAGAGGTGCTGTATACTTGCTTACTGAGGGAATTGTGTTTAGTGCCCCCAAGACCTGTTTTTTCTCCTACTGATGCTCTCCTTTTAATAGAATAACAGATAAGAAGCTCATTACTGCTCTATGACATGATTTTAAAAAGATGGGAAATAAACATCAGCAGCCAACCAAGACCCCGTAGGTACTCTTGAGAAAATGACATGAGACTTTACAGACTGATGAATATAATTCTAAAGAATGATCTCAGAGTTCAAAAATAAATAAAAACAAAAAATCTGTAAGTATGTAACCTTGGGAGGTATGGGCATGTTTTTTCTTAAAAAAACAACTACAAAAAGCTAAGAACCTGGCCATATTGAGCCAAACTATTGGACAGCCTCATCATATCCAACCCCCTCCTTTGGTAAATGAAGAAACAGAGTGTCAGAGGACAGGGAGCTGATGGAAGCCACGCTGTGGGTTGGCAGCAAAGTAGCAAATGACAGATGACAACCTCTGTAACTCACCAATCCCAGACAGGTAAAGCATTTCAAGGTCAACATGAAGTAATATAAGAAATAGCAGTATTATTCTATTTTGCTTTAAAAAAATAATCCTTGTGAAGGATATTTGCTATCACAAATATAGGGTTAGAATCTTGCCCCCCCCATTTAAAAAGAGGTTTTTTGAGCTATTAAAATCATGTCATAATTGAACAGGACTGGACATGAACAACACAGGCTTCAGGGGTAAACTGATGACCTGCCTCGAGATCTTGCTGGGGATTTCTACAGGCAACCGGAATGGCCATTTTGCTCACTGGCCTTTGGATTTTGAAATGCTTTTATGAATGAAGGCTTGTGTCTACAGTGTTCAGAAGTCACGCTTAGGCTTCTCTGGGCTCTTTTATATAACAAGTCCTGTCCCACGAGGCCCCAACACAGGCCACTGGGCATTCCCATGAGTCACAGGAAGGCCTCCAGCTGGAATCATGCTTTATTAATAATGACAAAAGAACAGCTGAAAGTAACTGCTCACTGAAGTGGGCCATTTATGAGTCCTGAATCTGATTGATTTTCTGAGATATGCTATATAGCAGTAGCCACAAAGTTGGGGAAAATGTGGAAGAATGGAAGTAAGGAAACTAACTTTATTCTCATATGTTCTAGCTTTCACAAATAAAGCAAAATACCAGCGGTATACTTGGGGATTCTCCATCTGACTAATGTGCACAATAAAGATTTGCAAAACTAATTCATGAATGGGTTAGTTCTGAAGTGCCCTTGAATCTGTGCAAAATGAGCTGGTTTTACCATATAGTGTCCCTTCTGTGTGGGATCCAAGCTGCTTTAGGATATCCATCAAGGGGGTATCTAGAAGATGGGGGCAATGGCTAATATTTAAAATCATACTTAAATTGTGATACATGTAATCAACTCTTAAACCCCTCCCCTTCTTTAGGGCAAAATCATGTCTGCCTCTTCTCTTTACCCATGCAACTCTCAAGGCTATTTATTCTTTCCTCAGAATGACAGTCATCATTTTGAGTGGCTTTTGTCTTTCTTGTGGATAGTAATTATGGAAAACACACACAGCAAGTTGAGACTAGCAGAGCTTGGAGACATCGTGGTGGAGAGCACAGTAAAATGAAAAGTAGTTTGATGATTGAGGGAGTGATTATAACTGATTGAATGGTTTCAGTTCTATGACAGAGTCAGGTGAGTACTTAGCTCTAAGTACTCTAGGTTTGCCTAGAAAACTGACTGAAAGAAGTAGCTATAAATATTAGAATAGGAGTATTCAGTCCAAAACTGTGAGGAGGGTTTGAAATTTTATCCTATTTTCAAACTAACAGATTAGTCTGACACCATTTCTCTCCCTCTCTCTCTCTCTTTTTTTTTTCTCTCTCTCTCACATAGAAATCCTAGACCTCTGGTTCAGGAAACAGATTTTTTTATTTACTCACACAGCAATCTTTGCACAGCACCAGAAACCCATACTTCTGCTCCCCACGGAAGGAGACAAGAACTTGATGTTACCTTCATGTGCAGTAGGAATCACTCTATAGGAGAGGACTCACACAATATGGAAACTCAGAGCATATTCAGGGCAGCTGGGCCACTTACCCCTCTTCCCCTCCAGAGGAGAGAGTGAAAGATGCTCTGGAATGCAAACAAACAAACAAACAAACAAAAAAATTCTCTGAGAAGGCTAATGAAGGTCTCTACTCTGAAATGTAAGTAAATGACTCCAGAACAATACTAATCTCTAGCTTCTAAACCAGGCTTGCCACTTAAATATTCAGCCCTGATCATGCAGAAACAGAAACATATTCATGGAGAGTAACATTGTTTCAAAGCAATGAAAATTTGTTTTGGCTGCCTGATTTGAAGTGAATTGGTTCACCTGTTCAAGGGAACCAAGAAATGAAACCAGATAATAAACTATTAGAGGATAGGGATGATTTCTATGTTTAACATCTGTTTTATAAGCCAGCATAGTTTTAGATGTTGATAATATTGAAATATAGTATATAGTCTATCAAAGAGGCCACATTTCATCTTTTTACCAAACCTATTATAACGTATTTTGAACAAATATGGCTCATGTGATTCAACAACAAAACAATTTTGTGTTGTCTTCCAGTATTCCTTTAAACCTTATTTACTGTGGGATACTTATTCATAACATTTGGGTAAGAACTTATGTCTTCTGTGTTTTTCCCATTGCATTCTTGAACAAAAATTTCAGTTTAATAAAAATAAACTATAAGTTACAAATGACATTTTGAACTGCCTACTTAAAATATTCAGTCCTGTTTAATCATCCACGTGTCCAGCTTTATTTAAAGTTATAGCTATTTCTTCTCCACTTATGTAAAAAGGTTAAACACACAGCCACAAGATGCCCAGAAAAGGGAGGAATAATTGCCTGCTTGCTTTCTTCCTTATTCACCTTCTCTAAAATTTATCAACTGTTTTATTTCTCCAGAATTGAAGCTGGGGAGAAGAATAAAAGTAAATGAAATAGCAAGTATTTTGCTTTATCAGGTGATTTCACAATTGCTGGGTTTGGCAGATAGTTAAAGCTGAATTTATCTTAAGTGGCACTTTGTATTTATATAGTGATGGGGGATGCTTAATTCACAATCTCTCAACTGGATACATAGGAAATGCTCTCTTAATTCAACTGGTTGCTTTACTTCTTCCACAGTGCCCAGAAATGTTGGCATTGACTTTAGCTTTTGCCTGTTGTATAACTACTTTGGGTGGTCCTATCACACAGGTCCTAAGATGATCCCATGCTGGAGTTTTCTTGTGCGTGGTGCCTCTCTGGTTGATGAACACGCATGAAACATTTGGCATATGAAAGTCTTGGACTGCAAGCAGATTCCCACTGTGCCACTTCTCTTTGACTCCTCTCTCAACATCAACCTAGCAACATGTCTTCTTGTCCTCAGACAAGCCATCTCAGGCAGAAGTTAGAAACCAGTCTGCCTTGGGTCTCCTCCACTTTCTCAAACTGAATGCAGCAATTACTAAACTCTCTAATTAACTGCGTTAAGGCTTTTTCTCTTTTAATATGAGGTAAAGAAAAATTTTACCTTTTTTCCCTCTTGATGGAATGGAGTCACAGGACATTTGTGCCAAAAGTCCCCCTTAAAAATTCTGTTTTCCAATATTCCATTTCATCTATAGCTTTAATATGAGCAAGGAGTTTAAGACTGATTCTTGGCTACTTCCATTAGAATAGGTGGTCTTTGGAAAGTAGAATGTACTGTCCCTGTGCTTTCAGCCTAAACTAGGTCTGGGAGGTCTTATTAATTTCCTGTTACCATACCAGCTCCAAAAGGACAGTAACTAGCTCTTTTATTTGTTTTTTATACCACACTATACTGGGTTTACAGATGATAACTAAAACTGTTCTATGAACTAACAAGACCATCACTTGAAATGTACTTGAACAATTTTTTTATTAAAAAATTCAGATTGTAGGCACATGTTCAGGATTCCCTCTGTATGGAAAAGCACACATGCTTTGAGTGAATATTCTAGTTCTTCCTTACTTTCTGTTTCAATCTGAGTACATTACTTAACATCTCTGTCTCAGTTTTATTGTTCTAGTAGATAAAGTTGGGAATGACACTATTTTACTGTGAACTCGTAAGTATTCCACACAATATATGTAAAGTTGACAGGGCCTTGCACAAGGAAGCACGTAAAATACTGCATATTTTGCTACTGTTTTTTCTCACCAAATAGTAATTCTGATATAGCTTGAAAAATCTAGTTAGAAATTTGTCTCCATTTTTGTCTTGCTAGTATTTCAGTGCAAATAATAAAAAAGGTAAAAGTCAAGATAGAGGGAAAGACAGGAAATAAAATGGAGCAGATGTTTATCCTACTAGATTTTTCTGTCCTACAGATATTTATTATTTGTGGTGTCCCTGTGATTATGATTTTGAAAAACACTGTGTAAAAAGGTTCACAATGTACATAGTCTAGAGTAAAAACTGCATTAGAATAATTTTTTAAATACTTAGAGAATTGAAAATTCTCAAAACTAGTAGTTGATACAGCATAAAGATACTAATTTATGAAATATCTAGTTATTATCCTTTTTGTTAACACAGGAAAAGCAAAAACAAACACCTTAATTTGTAAAAACGACAACTGCTTATGATCAATATTATTTAAGAAAAAATTTTCATGGAAAATCTAGGTATCTATATAACTGTACTCACTCTGAGACAATAGGTTATTGTTACAGAATCAGAAAAATGTTTAATTATCTTTTTTAGGAAATAGTATGTCACTTACTAACATGCGTGTAAGATAATAATTAACATTCAAATAGTGACACATGAAGTCATATTGTTAGGCATGTAAATGGAAACCAGAAAACAAATGGATAGCAGTAATAAAGAAAAAAAAGGTCTCAGATGTTGCTTTACTCTCTAGTCAAGCTGTAAAGTCTTTTAGTTACAGCTAAAACATTCTACTCTAACTGGTTTTTATCAGGTAGAAATAACTAAAGAACATTTTTTTATTCAGATGGTCATGAAGGGCAACACCTTTTAAGCAAAGGAGCCATAATTTGAATAGTGAAAAATAAAGCTTTTGAAGGTCTGGGTACTTTTTTTTTTTGCAAAGAGAGAGAGAGAGGTGCTAATATTTTCAAAGTGTGATTTGATATGCTGAATTCAACTAATGAATACAGATGCTTTATAGATATACAGCACAGCAAAACAACTTCTGAAAATGATTTCTTCTTATTTTTTGAAAGTATTTCACATAATTCTTCACTCTAAAATATTGCCTATAACAAGGGTTTATTAGAATTTTAACAATTACAACAGTAAAATTAATTAATATATGATATCACATACAAGTACCAATATATCCATTTTAGTCTTGAAATCATTGCTCTCTAAAGTTGTTTGCAAATGATAGAAATGTTTCTTCACTCTACAATATGGTAGCCACTAGCCACATGTGGCTTTTGCACATTTGAAATGTAGCTTCTATGTCTGAGGAAATGAATTTTGTTTTTAACTTTAGTTTAAATTGAAAGGTAAATCACCACATATGATTGATGCCTTCCATCCACAACACAGATGGAACTACAGATATCAGAAATATGATTATTAAAGATATATATTATAGTGAAAATCACTCATCAAATTGTTCTAATAATTTTCAAATCATTTATTGATTTTTCAAAACTGTAGGAAGCGACATCACTTAAAAGCATGCCCTTATCTGGTCTCCAATCTAACAAAAGGAACTGTACAGGAAATACCTATCACCTGATTTTCCCAGCTTCTGTCCTTGGCTGCAGCCAGAGGGCACCCAGGTGCTCGGCCACCTGTCCTGGATGGTGCACTTTGTGTCACTGCTACCCACCAGAAAAACCTTGGTGACTGGTGATGATACTTCCAAAAATGCTTCCTGCTTTGTCACTGCTTCACTGCCCCCATGAATTTAAGCTCTGTTGGAACAGTGGGTGGACACGGCACATGCTTTCACCTGTGCACCTGTCACCTTAATGAATTTAGTGACCACTGGCAGCATCTCTGCCAGGCCCCATTAACTGCCACTGTGGCCAACACTAAGCAAAACACTTTGTATGGAAATATTTGAATATTTTAACAATTGAAATAAGTTTTGTTCATTATAATCACTGTTTGTATAGGTTTAGGGGATAAAATGGTTGTTTATTTCTAACATTTGTTTACTGCCTTAGGTTTTAGTAGGAACTCTGAATGTAGTTTTGTATGTATCACTTAGAAAATTCATATATTTTAAGGAGCTGAATATGTTTAAGATAGGAATGAAAAAGAAAGAAAAAAAGTATGTTTACCCAGTTCAAATAACACCCTTTTACTTTAAGTCTGAATGACTTCTGTTTGGTTGATTTATTAATACATTTTGATCTTTTCCAATGTAGTTTAACATCTGTTCAATTATCATGTTCTTAACACACATTTCCTCAGCATATTTTCAGCTCCATCTTCCCTTTGTTCTCTTGGACAAATTGAGTGATGTTGATTTCATTTGGGATGCGCAATATTAAAGGTTAAGTGGAGATTATGCAAGTGAAGTAACCCATCAGGATAAAATTGGAGAAGTTCAAAGGAAAAATAATGGGAGGAAAGAAAGAGAAAGAGTGTGGTAGGAAAATAAAAAAAAACATTTTAAAATCTAGAATTTTGATATTTTTTGACTGATTTGATTATTTTTAATAAAATTTTGTTATTCCAATATGAACCTACAAATCATATAAATGCCATATCACTAGTAACTTAGCTTTCTGAAAAAAAAAATTACTATACTGAAGTTATGCTGTTAGAGAAGATTTTCTATTTTCTTCTTTCTGTGCTTTCTCCTAATTTCCTAAATTTGCAACATAATCTCTTAACAGGTTTAACTTGATTTTCTCATTTTCTGAAAGAAAATTAATTCTTGTTTTTGACTTTGAAAGCTTCCTCAAGGTCTCAAGTATCATTCATTTTATAATTTGTAGCTTTCTATTTTACCAGGATTTTATTCTTGTTCACTTTTTGCAGTTTTTAGAACACAAGATAAAGAGAAATGTAGAAACCAAGCTGGAATTCCATTTCTGTAGATTCTCTTTTCTTTCCCTCTTATTATAAGAAGTGAAACTCAAACTAATCATTGATATAAAATACAGATGTTCTTCTTCACTAGTATTAAGGCTCTCTTTAAATAGTAGAGTAAAATTCTTAAATAATGACCTAAGAAACATATACAGACACACATACACACACACACACACACACACACACACATCCTTGACCATTCAACTCAATATGTAAGAACCATTGATCATTTTTACTAACAAGTAATTTTAATCACAGCCCTTTGTTTTATTGAATTAGTTCATTCTAAGTTCATATTAGATTTCATAATTATGTATCATTTGTTAATATAGGTTTCTATGGACTTCACAATACAGAGAGAGAAAATAATAAATTTCTTTACAGCGATGTTTGGGCAAATTTAGTTTCAGTACCTTGATATTAAAACTCCTTAACTGTACACATTTGATTTTAGTAGCTATCATTTTCTTAATCGCATAATGAAATGCAATGCCAGATTTTAATATGAAATAGTAAAGACAAAGCAGGGAGCAGAAAGTGGCAATACCTAATATTTAACTGTAGCCATGTAACCTTTCATCATGACCAGAGAATCCTTTTTTGTTTGTTTTATATCAGAAATATAGTATATTTCATTCTTAAGAGTCTAAAGCTTGACTCTGAAACTTTAGGAGTCTTTCTCTTTTCATCTCCCACTAATTTTTTTTAAATAATCAGAACTACTTTACTAATTTAAGAACATAAACATTAAACTGAGTAGAAACATCAATTATAGGTATTTTTAAAGCATAGTATTGGTTTCTGGCTTCTATAAACTTTGCACGTGGTAAAATTAAATGTATAGTCAATCTGGATATGATCATAATTTTGTCAGGTGTGACACACACCCCTATTTTTCTCCCATGTGGTTTTTACATTTAAATTTCTAATATGATTCTGTTGGGCTTTATAGCACATAATGTTGATCAAAAATCTGGTAGAGAAATATTTCCATGAGTAGTTACAACCCCCCAAAACCTCAGAAAATTATTAAAATGGAGTGAAGGGAGGTTATAATGAATCAAGCTATCCTATTTTAACTATACTGACTATATTTCATAGTGGTTACAGGGGCCCTTTGTGGATTTTGTGAATTAATATGCCTCAAAAAAGGAGAAGCCTTGCCCTTCTGAAAGTGTGGAATTTGTTTCTGTATTGTACAGTGTCACTTCATAAGTTAATGAATGAAAATTATCTCCATTATTACCTATAACTTAAGCTAATCCCATGAATACTACTGAATCCAAAGTATCAGTTATCAGTATGCTCTAAATGCAGATTTAGTTTGCTTACTCTTTCAAAACAACCTGAATTTTAAAATGCCATCTTGATCTTGCATGCACCTTTAAGGAATCTTATTGAAATACTTCCTTATCAAATTTCTTTTGAATATGTGTCAATGTAATTAATACATCGATTGATTGATCAATTGATCATAAGAGGAATCATATATATGGATGTTGAAATAATACCACACTGGTGATTAATTTTAAATGTATTTGTTTTGCCTTTCATAGATATTTTTTCTTTTAATTTTAAAAAAAGTTAATTATACAGCATGAATTGTTTCAATAGTGATTCATCTTACAAGTAACATCTTTCAGCTAAACTGCCCTAGCAATACTTAGTAATCTTAAACTGCTAAACCAGAAACCACATTTTAATAAAACAAGATATTTACAACAGTATTTAATTAAGATACTTTAAAATGATATACATAATGCTTTAGTGGAAAGTCTGTTTAAGGGTATTCCATATCTGGAACTTCTAAGTAAAATTTGGATAATTTGAGGCAAAAATCTGAATAGCTAAAACTGAAATATGTACACCTCAAATATGAGTCTTCATTCAAAGTATAGTAATAAAAATAAATTATAAACCATATTATTTATTCAGTTTCTTCAAGATTTAGTCATTTAACTCAATGAAAAAAAATGAGCTTTTATTGTGAGCAAGATGTTATGTAAGTGTTTTTCCCACATTGTGATATTTAAATAGAACAAGATACTATTTCTAATACATGCAGAAGGAGTTTTGGCTGTGAGATTCCAGAACATCTTGAAAATTGAAGAGCATCATTGAATCTTACTAACACCTAACGCAAATCATTTCATTTTACATATCTATTGCCACCGCAAGAACTGAAAAAGTATTTGGTCAACATGATATTCTATGCTTAGAAATTAGAATTAAGCATTGAGAAGCAGTATGTTTATAAATGTTTATCACAACAAATTGATCCCAGTAGACTTGAAAAATTTAATAAGAGGTATCAGATTTCCAAACAAAAGAAAAATGGAGTAGGAGTTTATGCTGGATGCATTTATTCACTGATTCATTTCTTCAACCAAAATTTATTATACATATACTTAATATATTCTACATACTGGCTTAGAGATTGAGCATGAACCATGAACAAGAGATTATTCCTTAACTGAAAGGCCATATAAATTTGTGGGTAATATTTATATAAATGACATTTATAATAGAGCATAATATATTCTGTATTAATACATGTCTTGGGAGCTATAGAAACAGAGAGATTCTTCCTCAGCCAACAGATGCTGTAGGTTTGAGGGAATTACCAAGAAATAATAACATTTATGTTGAGTTTTTTTTGTTGTTGTTGTTGCTTTTGGGGTTTTTTTTTGGTTGCACCCCTGGCATATGTAAATTCCTGGGCTACAGACTGAACCCACTCCATAGCAGTGACCTAAGCTGCTTCAATGAAGATGCAGCCAGATCCTTAACTGGCAGCACCAACCGAGAACACTGTATGTTGAGTTTTATAAGTAAGCAAAGAATATTGGGGAAGGCAATTAATTATAAGACAGATGTTAAAGAACCAAGAAACAACTTATCATGATGTTTCTAGAAAACTTCAAGCATAAGGTGTTTGTATATTCCTTACAGAAATGAATTTTGAGATATTAACAAGGAGCATAATTTAGTTTCCATCATGATCATCATCCTTTCTACTATATTGTATGTAAATGAAGAAACACCGTAATCTGAATTGTTTTGTATGTTTTTTGGTTATATTTTCTTGAATCTACAATTTTGGATGTGTTTTTGAATGCTTATAGCCAATACCCACTCTTCTAAAGAGTGTTGAGTAACATGAGTAGATTTTTTAAAATTTTATTGGAGTATGGTTGACTTACAATGTTGTGTTTCATGTGTAGAACAAAGTGAATCAGTTATATCATATACATATATCCATTTCTTTTCAGATTCTTCCCCCATATAGGTTATTAAAAAATATTGGGTAGATTTCCCTGTGCTAAACTGTAGGTTCTTGTTAGTTATCTATTTTATATATAGCAGCATATATATGTGAATTCCATCTTGCTAAATTGATTTTAAGTTGGGCAGTGATAATTGTGACTACAATATGTGGAATGCATTGGACAATACAAGGTCAAAGACAAGAAACACGTTAAAAGTTCAATGAGAGTGAATTTTGCTAATTTTTTTTCTCACTACTGTGTATACAGTGCAAGAATAGTGTCTAGTATATTTGTAGGTACACAATAAATATTTACTTTTAAAAAAAATGTATCACAGGAGTTCCTGCTGTGGCATAAAGGGATTGGCAGTGTCGCTGGGATACAGGTTCAATCCCTAGCCCAGTGTAGTGATTTAAGGATTCTACTTTGCCACAGCTGTGGCATAGGTTGCAGCTTTGGCTTGGATCTGATCCCTGATCCAGCAACTCCATATGCTGCAGGGCGGCCAAAAAAGGAAAAAAAAGAAAAGAAAAGAAAAGAAAGGAAGAAAGGAAGACAAAACAAAAAATGTATTGCAGTATTATAGTCCTTGAGTAGTAAAACTGTGGCTACTGAAAGAAAGCAGAAACAATTTGTGTGGAAGGTGTTTAGGAAATGCAATCATTGGGGCAAGTTTAACAGATATATTTTCTTGGATATGAAGAGGAAAATAGATAAATAGACAATGTTCCCCAGGTTTCTGACTTGGGCTTCTGAGTGAAATGGCATTGCTATTAATTAAGAAAGCAGATACAGGGAGAGGATGCTTTGGCTCTTCAAGCTTCTCCAGAAGTGATGATCAAACATCACTTAGCTTACCTATGAATTCCATTGGTTAAGATACATTTTAACTAAAAATGTAACCTGGAGAAAAGTTATGTGCATTCATTTTATCTTTCACATCTATTAGCTTTTACTTCCCTTATAAAGGAATATTCCCAACAGAATATAATTCTTGACAGAAAAGACTAAAAGAAAATGAAGGTTTATATCTCTATCATCTGGCAATTTAACTCTCTATGACAAATGCTTTGGGTAAATCCCTTTCTTGTTCCTTTTCACACTTTAAAATTTGTTTAAATAGCAGATTATATGCTATCTTTTCACAATCTGATAATTTTGTCATCGAATCATTTAAGTGCATCCATTTTCTTCTTTTTAGGTTTGTTAGTACTTTGCTAAGAGAAAGGTAGTGAGAACAGAGAGGCATTTTGGAGATTCGGTTGGTGGTTCTTTGAATGCAACTAAGGCAGGAAGATTCAGAGAAAAGAAGTCTTCTTTGAGCAGTAGAACTGAGGCTTGAGCTAGAAATAAAGGAACAAAGAGATTTTCTTGATTGTTTTGTTGAATTTTCATCAAGCTATTCATACATGTTTTCATATATTAAGTGAAATGTTTTACGCTGAACAAGAAAAAAAGCAAAAATGATCTTTCACATGGTACAATGCAATGGTTTCTTCCAAATGACTTCTAGAAATAGCTCTAAAGAGGAGAGATGGTTTTGTTACCAGGTTTTATGAGGCATCACCAGTATATTTAATCTCTGGTGCCTTTGTTGTACCACTAATTAGAAGCTTTCTTGTTGCCATATATTTAATTGCTAAAGATGCTGTTTGTGCCTAGTTCTCCAAAATCATAGGTCCCACTACTATTCTCCTGACCACAGCTATTTATGACATGCTCTCTGCTCTACTTGCACCTCAGGTGACATAATATTTTTCAACAAGTTCATATGTTACTTTCAAAGTAACTTAATTCAAACTCTTGTAGACAAAAAGAAACATTTCCTTTCTGTGGTCATTCAGGATGAGATGGTGGCACCAGAGGTCTCAGTAACACCCCTTCAGGGAAATATTTCTAGGATCTGACACATTCAGCAGAGAAAAGGAAGATGAAAAACTGCCCTTTTTCTGAAAGTGTGATAAAAGCAGCATCATACCAGAAGAAAACTAACAGTGAATGGAGGTAGATCCACCTACTGAGACCTGGAGGTCAACACACATTCAAGTGCAGATCAGAGAATGAGCTTCCCCAGAAGAGGAAGCAGGAGATCTGAAAGAGAAATCTTTTCGTAGAAAGGCAATGCTCTATTTAACAGAGCTTGACTTCAATATCAGTCAATTCAGGCGGTGCTACACAGAGGAGGCATCTCATCCCAGTGTCCAAAGAGAGCAGGCACTTAGTGGACCTTTGAGCAAACATGCCAGGAGGTCATTTTAAAACAGCTACTCTTGCTTGGATGTACAACATGAGTCATAACACTAGGGAGAATTTCTTGCTCTGGAGGGAAATTAGAGTTATGACAAATATTTTTTAAAAACCAACAAATGAAGCCCAGTTGTAAAATAAACATCAAGGGTATGTTGCTGTTAACTGAAAAGATCACAGTAATTTATGCAGAACACAATACACATTCTAATGGTAGAAGGTCACTTTGAGCATCCAAGTGATTATGAATGCAAAGAAAATCCAGCATGTTTTCAAGGAGGTAAAAATTTTGGAAATAGATTCCTAGGGAAAAAGCTCTAAAACTATGGGTGTGAGAAGGGAATGTAAGATCAAGCCAATAATCCTGCTGTGAAGAAGCTAAAAAACTGCAAAAACCTGTCAGAGTTCTGTAATTAAAAGCTAGTAGTGACAATTTCGCTAGAATATGTATTATTTTATACTTGAATATAATCTTCAAAAATAAAAGAAATCTAACCTAAAGGTGATTTAAAACCTAAAACATGTTTTTCTAAAAAAATGAATTAAGGTTTTTATCTATATGCTAATCCAAAAAGTCCTATTTGGACCTAATTATAACTGGAATGAAATTTATATATTTTTGTTCTAACCAATTTATTTTCATTGTATTATAATGTTCTGCACCTCATTCTTTTGTTTCTATTTTTGTTGCTCTCATTTTTAAGTTAAAGAGGCTTTTGTGATGTCTTATTAGCAGAAGGGCACAGCCACAGACCTGGGAATATAGATTCCGTTGTAACTTTTATCCTATGGAAATGGAAATTTTGAATCCTAGTTAAAAAGTGACAAAGCAGTTGAGAGAGAAATTCACATTTTAGAACCATGGAGATTCTGTTCCAAAACATCATTGATTAAATATTAGGTAGTATCATGGAGATGCCACTTATAAGTGGATTTTTGGTTATAAGTCAAAGAAGGATGTAGATTTTTTATTTTTTTTGTGATTCATAGAAGAATCAAGTCATAACCAAATGTCACACATAAAAGAATGAGGATCTTTTTGCTTTTTGGTTACAAGTTGTAACAGAATCAGCAATTAAAAAGATGTCAAGGAGTTCCCGTCCTGGCGCAGTGGTTAATGAATCCGACTAGGAACCATGAGGTTGCAGGTTCGATCCGGGTCCTTGCTCAGTGGGTTAAGGATCCAGCGTTGCCTGTGAGCTGTGGTGTAGGTTGCAGTCACGGCTCGGATCCCGCATTGCTGTGGCTGTGGTGTAGGCCGGCGGCTACAGCTCCAATTCAACCTCTCGCCTGGGAACCTCGATATGCCGCGAGAGCAGCTCAAGAAATGGCAAAAAAGAAAGTAAAAGAATGTATCTTTAAAAAAAAAAAGATGTCAAAGATGTGCTAGAGAATAGAATGCAACAAAACAAAGTTTAAAAGAAATAAATTTAGTATCAGACTTGTGTCCAAAAAATCCATCTGCACAGTACAGCATGTGACAGACCAGTGTACATACATATAAATACATTTGGAAGATTTTTGACTGGGAAGACGTACATGTGAGCCAGAAATGAAATCTGGTTGCCAAACTGATATAGTCTTAGGTCTCATTATTAGTAATCATTGGTGGGAAGTGACAGTCCCACTCCACCTTATGCAATCTGTCCTCAGACCATAAATGGAACTTTATGTTCAGTTTTGTTGTATAGCACTTTAAGAGGCAAAAACATGATGCATATTCACAGGCAAGTAGCTGGTGCTTTGAATGGACTTGTAGCACTGGAATATGAGGAATGATTAAAAGGAGTAGAAACATTAAATATGAAGCGTGGAAAATCATGAGGCAGCAAATAGGCCCATACCATGAACCTCAAAGGCCCCAAGCACTTTATGGAACCACATATCTCATAAGTAATTCAAATTATACCAGCTCTGAAACATGAAAGATGTGAACAGAAGTCTAAAATAATTGCATTTTTCTATTATTATTAATAATACTTTTGACACATCAACACTTTGAATTATTTCTGAAAACATTATCACAGTTTTTGATCCTATTTTGCTGATGCTCAGAGCATGTACTCCAGAGCATTCTAGAGATATAGTGAACTCATTGAGGAGGTAGGGAGTTTCTAAATACTAGAACTCTTCAAAATGTGAAGGTAACATTTTCAGTGTTCAAAGTGTAGTTGAACCAGTAGACTGCCAAATTTTCTTTGAAATCAAGCAGTACTATTTTTTTTCCTAAATAAGAATTTCTTTCCTATTATTTCATATGAAATTAAATCATAGAAACTTTCAGATTAAATAAAACAGATAAATTAGGTTAATATATGTTAGCTTATATATTTAATTAAGCCTTTTGCATAACTGAAAGTTATTAAATCACCTTTTCAATTCTGTATTAACCTCGTTGCAGCCTTCAGGTATTGATTTGGAACTTTATTCATAGTTTACTTTTGAAAATTATTGGTAGGTCATACAAAGTGAGATGCAAAATTTCCATTTGAACATGGAAAATGTGTTTTTTTCTATCCATTTACCATTTTAATTTGATAGTCTCATTTTTAGTAGAAATAATTATTTCACATGTCCACACCAAAATTATTTTACTTTGTTTAGAATGACTTAAATAAATATATTTTGGTGCAAAAAGTACAGATGTTTCATTTCTTTTATTCTTAGGAAGAAATTCTAAGCTCTAAAAAAATCAGTAATTTTAGATCTTATTTTAGCTATCATTTGCTTCAGAGACAACAGGGAAATCTCCCATGGGCGTTTAAAATGACTAAAAAGCAAAATGTAAGTTAAAATTCCCCTGCCCTACATGATTAAAATTGGACTTAAGAAAATATGCATCCTGGAGTGCCCATCCTGGCTCAGCAGAAACAAATCTGACTAGTATTCATGAGGATGCAGGTTCAATCCCTGGATCTGTAGTGTAAGTCATTGTAGATGGGGCTCAGATTCCATGTTGCCGTGGCTGTGGCATTAGGCCAGCAGCTACAGCTCCAATTTGACCCCTAGCCCAGGAACCTTCATATGCCTCTGACATGTTCATAAAAAGACAAAAGATAAAAAAAAAAAAAATGGGTCCTGATTTCTGTTCTCATTTAACCACTTTCTTGCTTGCCATAAGGAAAACATTGGGTTTAGCTTTTATTAATTGTTAAATAATTTTCTAATCATGACACTGGAAACTAGGTGTTAGAAATTATATTTTGATAATATTATTTCCCTTGAATTTGCTCTGCTTAGCAGCTTATGGACAATATTCATTTGCTTACATAAAAAAATCAAACAAACATGAGCCCAAAGCTCACATTTGAAAAGTAGTATTTATACATAAATAAGTAAATATAGTCAAATATAATTTTCTATTTTTATTGTATTATTATCATTGTAATCATAATCATGATTTTTGGTACATCAGTAAGCACCAAAATGATTCATATAATTAAATATAAAAATAGTATGTATATAATTAAAACAAATATTTAATTAAAATAAGTTTATAGTTAATATTACTTTAATAGTTTTTTTCTTATTATTATATACTTGGGGTCTCTCAAAAGCCTACCCTTCCCTCTGCTCCAGCACTGGAACTACTGTCCAGCTTAATGCATGCAGCCTCACTGTCTCTGGATGCAATTGACTGGGACAGAGCTAAAACTGATCCTATGAATTTCTTTTTGCTGAGTACTTATGCAAATACTGAAGAGACTGAGATAGTCAAGTGTAAGCACAGAATTTGTTATATTATGTTAACCAGTAGCAATCAGTTAGGGGCAGCTGTTATGGTCTATAAAAAGGCAGATTATGAGAGAAAAAATAGAAATGAAGACCATAAAATGAGAGTGAAAAGAGAGGGAATGAGAGATCATCTTTTATACCAGTTTAATTTCATTTTCTGTTAGTTCTTTGTAAACTACTACACCATTCCCTCCCTTGTGCATTCCCTAATTAGTTTCATTCCAATATCAGTTTGAGTGCGTATGTTACTTAAAAATACATAATCCCTGATCAAAATATACAAACAAATCCTCTATATTTGATATTATTTTCTTTATATTCAGTTGAAGAAGCTGAAGCTCAGTGAGTTATGTGATATGTTCATATTTATCCTATACAGATACTCTTTTGTAATCTCATTTCGTGTTTTAGAAATTGGAATTTTTATTAAAATGTTTAATTTTATTGTATTGAATATACAATAAAATATACGGGCTACAACCACTTAGCTTGATGAGGTGGGTATATCAGCAATTCATTCCTTTTATTGCTGATTGATATTCCATTATATGTATACCCCAAAATTTGTTCTATTTTCTGTTGATGAACTTTACTTTTTTAATTTTTAACTTTTAACTATTATAAATAGAGATTACAAACATTTTGGTACAAACCTTTTTGGTAAATATATGCTTCTGTTTCTCTTGAATAAATAGAATTGGAATGGTTTTTTAATAAGAAACTCCCAAAACAATTTTTCAGATGGTTTGTTTTGTATTCTCATCAGCAATATATGAGATGTCTGTTTGCTCCATATTCTGTTTGATATTTGGTATTGTCAGGTTTTTTTTTTTTTAATTGCAGTGGTTGTAAAATACAATTTCATTGTAGGCTGGTCACCTCCAGCCTATGGAGTTCCAGGGCCAGGGAATCAGATCTAAGCTACAGTTGTGACTTACATTGCAGCTGAGGCAACACCAGATCCTTTAACCCACTGTGCCGGGCCAGGGATAGAACCTGTGTCCTGGCACTGCAGAGGCACTGCCTATCCTCTTGCACCCCACAGCAGGAACTCCTACGCTGTAGTTTTACTTAGCATTTCCTCAATGGCTAATGATGATTAGCAGTTTTTTATGTGCTTCCTGGCCATTTATATATTTTATTTTGTGTTATGGCTATTCATGACTTGCCTTTTTAAAACTAACATCCCTTTATGGATGACTTTTAGGATTTCCTAATTTATTCTTAATTCTAGTCCGTTGTGACATATATGTTCTATGAATTTGTTTTCAGTCTATGATTTCTTTAATAATCATGGGTTTTTTTGATCAGGAGAAATATTTAATTTTGAAGATGTCCAAATTATCAATTATTTCTTTTTTTTTTTTTTATGGTTGTGTTCTTTGTCCTGACATGAGGAAAAAAATGTTTTTGCCCACTCTGTGACTATAAAGGTATTCTTTTTAAGAACTGTGAAGAATCTGAGGTTTTGCCCTACTTGTAAACTAATAAATTAGATCACAGCAGTTTCATGGATGTTATTAGAATATCTAATACTCAGAGATTAGACATAAAAGACTCTGATAGTCAAGAAACAATAAATAGTGTGACCATTCACATATTTTTATCAGATTCCTTTGACCCCAAGTTCCATGGGATTGATATTGGTGGGCCTAGACTGGTGTTGGTTGAGCTACAAGAGAGAAAATCTGAGATTAGGAAATCTGAATCTTTTATAATGAGCAGTAAGCTTGCCAGCCTTTTTGCTCTATAGGGAAGCATTATCTTAATTATACTAGACAGTGAGCACACCTTTGTTCCAGAAGGAAATACTATTTCTTCCAAGGCTATATGCAAATCTGATCTTTGCTCCAGAGGGAAACACTACCTCTATCTTCTAAGACCGACTACTTTATAAATATCCTATAAAAGGCCATGCAAAATGAAGGGGAGTCAGTGCCTCTGCTCACAAGACATGTGAGAACAGGAGAAGTCCATGGGGAGTTGTGTAACAGTTTTTTTTTTTTTTTTTTTTTTTTTTAGGTTTCTTTCTAAATGCTTTAGGACTTCGGGTTTTATGTTTAGGTTTATACCTCATCTCAAATTAAATTTTGTGTGTGAAGTGAGATAAGCATCATTTTTTTTAACACAGATATTCATTTGTTCCAGTAATACATATAAAAATACTTTTTTCTCCCTACTGAATTGATTTGATACCTTTTTTCTAAAATCAGTTGTCTAGAAGTTCCCATCGTGGCTCAAGGGTAATGACCCCAACTACGATCAGGTTCCATCCCTGGACTGAGGATTCGGTGTTACCATGAGCTGTATTGTAGATCACAGATGTGGCTCGGATCCTGCATTGCTATTGCTGTGGCTATGGTGTAGGTCGATGGCTACAGCTCCTATATGACCCATAGCCTGAGAATATCCATATGCAATGGGTGTGACCCTAAAAAGCAAAATGAAATAAAATAAAAATAAAATCAAATCAGTTGTTTGTATATATTTGGGCTATTTCTATACTCTTCACTCTGGATTTGCATATTCTCACACCAATACCAACATTAACTTAGTTATTGTAGAAAAAGATATTTTAAAATAGTAGTTGTTGCGTAATATAATTGACATGAATTGTTTGGAGTCAATTTCAAAATCAAAATGATGATTCTACTGGTGATGGCTTGGATAATCTCCTCTTCCTAGATTCTATACAGATGCCAGAATTATCCTTTTGAAAATGAAAGAGAGGCAAGATCATTCCTTCTTTAACCCTTCTATTGATGATTGATTAATTCAGAACTAAATAACAAGTCTTTACAAAGACCTAAGGGTCTTATGTCTTCTGAGATCTTGGTTTCAGTCTGGATTCACTCTCTACCACTATATCCTCACTCACTTTAGTTACGCTGGGTTCTCTACCTTCCTTTGAATTGCAAGGAACTTCCACCTTGCATGGTTTACTCTATCGCATCCAACAAATTTCTGCTCAAATGTTATGTTATCTCTGAAGGCATCTTATACTACCCTGTTCAATTTGAAATATCACTCAACTTTCTCCTTTCTCACACATTATTACCATCTTATATGACTTCTTTCTCCTTTTCCTTCTCCCTTTCTCTTTCTTTCTTTCTTTCTTTCTTTCTTTCTTTCTTTCTTTCTTTCTCTCTTTCTCTCTTTCTCTCTTTCTTTCCTTCTTTCCTTCCTTCCTTCCTTCCTTCATTTTTTTCTTCTTTCTTTCTTTCTTTCTTTCTTTCTCTTTCTTTCTTTCTTTCTTTCTTTTCCTTCTCTCTTCTTTCTTTCTTTCTTTCTTTCTCTCTTTCTTTCTCTTTCTTTCTTTCTTTCTTTTCCTTCTTTCTTCTTTCTTTCTCTCTTTCTTTCTTTCTCTCTTTCTCGCTTTGTATTCTCCCATTAGAATACAAGGACCAGGAGGGCAGAAGCTGTCTTATTCATTCATCGCTAGAATTATATGCCTAAAATATGCATTAGACTATTGCAAGTAATCAATAATATACATTAAATAACTTAAGGAATTATCCCTCACACTCTCTGCACATAATCTCATCAATAATTTACTCTTTTGAATCATTTAATTCTTAAGTATGTTACAATAGAAGAGGTGTCCATTTTATCACATCACTTTGTTATGTAAATGAGCCTCCAGAGGTTATATGACTTGCCCAATGTTGTTATTTTAAGATCCCAAACTAGGAATCACTCTGGACTTGACTTTCAGTATTTTCCCAGTAAGTGTTCTTCTTTAGAAAAAGTTTGTGTGTGTGTGTGTGTGTGTGTCCGTGTGTGTGTCCACACAATGTAAATAGGAATTCCCTATAAAGGGAACACATGCTTGTTCCTGGATCACAGGATTTTCTTTGTCAGTGCAATGCCCATGCGCTAATGTAGCAGATATATTAAGAATGTGTTTATTTATTTAATGAATGTTGATAAAATTTTACTTGCCATTTTTTTAAAAGGTGGAAATGCCAAGCAAGAGTTGAGAGTTTCTTATAATAGAGAAAACAAACATTTCTTCTATGTTTTTCTCTCTTTGTGTAGAATCACAGATTATCATTGCCATAATTGAAAAATGCAGACTATGAAAGGGGATATACTTCAAATTCACTTACGCAGAAAACATTCTAACTAGATCGCTTGCAGATAAATAGAATATTAATTCTACCTGATGGTACAGAAAGAAGACCTTGATTTCAGAAAAGTGACGCAAAAATTAACTACTTTAAAAAGCTGCAAAACTAATAAAGTCACAGCATTGAAAAGCCGTTTGTGATTCCAACATCGATGAGAAGAGTTGAAATTCACAGGACCTCTAGGACCCTTTGGGGATAGAGCAAAATAAGTTTACTTCAGATTTATAAAACATGGTGCTCCAATACAATGTGTTTTCTTTTTTTTTGAACTTCAAATTTAATCTTATTTAAACTACTTAAATGAGATTATATGAAATGACTCTAAGGCTATTTTAAGACTAATTTCCTGACTTACTACTTGATATTTCATTTGGATAACTAATGGATAATTCATATTTAATCTGACTATAACTTAAATAATTGGATTACTCCCCTGTACAAATTTTTTAATCTTTATAGTAATATATAAAATACAAACTCCTGAATATATTTACCACTACTCTGCACTTCAGTACAAATTTGTCACCATTCTAAGGTTGTAGCTTCCTACTATTCAGCTAATTAAAGTTGATACATCACTTATAGAGGGGGAAAAAAACCAGCAAAGTAAAATAGGAAAAGAATTTGTCCCTAAAATCATATAAGTTTTGTTCAAAATTAAGAGTTTTCAAAAATTAAAAGGCACCGACTTTTTTTTGTGGCAAACTATAGTGATGTCATTTAGATGTCAAACTCAAGCTAAAAAACAAATCACATTTGAATATAGAGTGAGTTTTTGTTAAGGACAGGATTTAATATGCTGTAAGTAGCCTCCATTTAAGCTCTTCTGACTTTTGATTTGAAATTTCTCCTACTATAATCTCTTGTCATATCTAGGATAAAAAAATGTTCTGACTCTATAGGTGGGCTAAATGCTTATGATATAATTGTGGAGTTTTAATTGTTACTTTTAAAAAAAGCTTGTATAAATCTCTAATGACCTTGTAGAGTCATCAGAAATTTCCCTGGAAAATACAGGTCTTTTAGAATGTAATATATTTGTTCTTACCATAATCAGAAGGTTAGAGGACAATGACACATAGGAGGTTCTCTTTGTTTTATGCTAGTGATACATGTGGCACATTTTGGGATAATTAATACCTTGATAATTCTTTTTTATAATGGCTTATTTTTGGGTAAATTAGCAATGGAATTAGAATCCATATGCTGATTACTAAGCAACGGATTACCTCTGAAATTTTATTGCATTCTTAGTTTAAGAGTCATTCAAGGAAAAAACGAAAGACTGCCTTTTTCTGTTGTCTATGGACAGTTCATGAGCAATCAGAAAACACTAGAGGCAAAATTTAAATTAGATATTAGAGAGTTCAGCTCTTAAATTTGGAGGGCAGAGAGGGCCTTATTGCCACAACTGTTTTACATGAATAAAATTTTGAAGTGACAGAAGACCTGTTTTTTTTTAAAGGTCTATTTTATTTCTTTACTAGTTAATCTGATGTATTTTTCTTTTATTGTTAAACTCAGTTATGAATAAGTATTAACAAATGATAGTCTTCAAAAATTCATTAGAGCAAATTATTTCATTGAAAATAATCTATCAAATATCATCTGCCTTTTATAAATCATATTTTCCAGTTACCCTTAAGAAAGCATCACTATTCTACCATATGCCATTTTGAGTTGTCTATCATATCATACTAGCAGTAATATGAAATTACTAAGTGAACAAGATATTGAACCTGAAATTTTTGACAAGGTAAATATAGGCCTGTCATCTTAAATATGTGGCACTCAGGATTCAGCAAAGTATTCAGGCTATGGAAACCACATACAGTCAACATACATAGCCAAGGTCCCACAATGCCAGGAGGTGAGAGGTCTACTGATTTTCTAGTTAACAACATTGCTGGCATGCCTGCATTTTCTTCCTAGTTAAAATTTAGTACAATCTTCTCCTATGATCAATACTTCTTTTGGTCAGTAAATGAACTTCATTCTCTTTAATAGTTGAAACTATTGAGATAGTGAAAACAAACTAGTATTTAATAAAATACAAACCTAAGTGGGGGGAAGATGATTATGATAAATGATAAACATTGATGTTGATTATTATTATTATTTCTGAGATTTTTGGGGAAATTTAAAATGTTTATAAGCCTATGACATTCTTCTATCATTTGTCTGTTTAGTGGTCCCTTACCACTTTACTATCATTGCTGGTATAGAATCTTTTATTACTTTGAACCAGTTTTGTATAGGTCTGTTTCCTTGCTAGTTCATCAGCTCCCTAGATGACCCAATATCTTCATTTGTCTTAGTAACTCAAGGTCTATTCCAAAAAGCTACCACAAACTAGGTGTTCAATAGGCTTGTTGAATTCATTATCAAGAGAAGAGGTATTATAGATATTTACTGAATGTATACTTTCTTTCCTTCAGAAATTGGGAAATTAATTTACTGTCACAGAAATCATAATATGAGTATTTGAAAAATGCCAGTATTCAAGAAATAGGGAATTCATTTAGAACATTGTATTAGATACTTAAATATTCCTTTATGGATTATTTTCTTGGTGGCTTATGAACAGAATATTTTAAACCATCTCTGGAATTTTCCTAAATACTACAGGAGGTTATTTTGCCAGTAGAAGCTCACATATCCTTAATGATTATTTGCAGACACTACCTTTATGATTGGTTCATGTCTGCTGTAGTACAGCAGTCATGGATAACTGTTTGCCCATTATCAGATGTTATATAAACAATGATTACAAACCAATTTATTATTGATCAAAATAGAGCATTATTAATAATTTCAATCTGTTTTTAAAATAATGCAATTAAATACAAAACTCAGGATAAGATTGCATATAAAATCTGCCACTCCTTTAATTAATGTTAATAATATAAGTTGATTTTTTTTTTTACTGTGAAATGAAGAAAATATGCCTGGTTAAGCCCAATTAAGGTCCTGAGTAGGGGGTAGTGTACAATATTACATAGGGTTTTGTAGGTCAGCTTCTTTGAGAAGGTGAAATCTGTGCAAAAATTTGAAGGTAAGGGAATTGGTCAAGTAGTTTATGGGTGAAGAATATCCCAGGAGGGGGAACAGTTAGAGCAAAATGCCTGAAGTGAAATATGTGCTGCCATGGTCTAGGCACAGAAAGAGGAAGAAGAGCAGCGTGGAATAAAATAGAAGAGAAGAGGGAAGTCTATATCATATAAGAGTTTGCAGAACATTGAAGGACTTTGGTTATTACTGTAAGTCAAATCAAGAGAGGTTTTGCATAAAGAAGTTCTAGAGGATAATCCAATTTAGATCTTTTGAAGGCTTTCCTTGTCTTGAGGAACACAAGGATAGCTGCAGAGTGTCCTATTTGGAACTTATTCCTGTAATCAGACTAGAGATGCTGCTGCTTTGGACTAAAGTGGTAGCAGCCATGGTAGTGTAAATTTGTTGTATTATAGATATATTTTGAATAAAGAGTAAATAGAATTTCCAGGAAGACTGGGTATGGATTGTAAGAGAAGAAAATATTTCAAGGACAACTTTAAGTTCTTTCACTTGAGCAACTGAAATAATAGGATTGTATATAAGTCAAATTATATGGGAAGACTGTGGAAGCAAAGGTGTGTGTGTGTGTGTGTGTGTGTGTGTGTGTGTGTGCGTGTGTGTGTAGATCAGGAATTCAGTTTGATATCTGATATAATATTAGATGTCCAAAATATTATTTCATTTGCAAAAGTAACAAATGATCCTGATAGAAAATACAAAAAAAAAAGGGTAGAAGGAAATAAAACTATCTTTATTTCTATCACCTAGGAATCACAGTGAAGAAAGTCCTGTGAGTGAGATAAAGTGTGTGTTTTGGCGTATCACCAATAAAATTATAAATTTAAAGTACCTCATGTGGGAAGAGTGGTATCAGAAAGAGGCAGATTAGGAAGTCCCAGTTATTCCTCAATATTGACTTAAGAGACACTACTTTAAGAACAATATACGGATAAAATACCTTTAGGAGAGCTTCTGAAATCAATTAAGAAGTTGCAGTACCACAGGTATGTACAAAGCTGAGACTAACCACATTAAAACAGATAAAAACAACTTTTTCTCTTTACTCCTTATTGCCACAATCCTAAGCTGGTACAGTTCAGTTCAGGTTGTAGCTTCTCCCTTGAGAAGGAAAAATAAGAGTGAAATGTGTATTTTATCTTCTGACTTCCCAAGGGATCAGTTTCTGTTTCACCTTACTTGAAACATGAGTAAAATCAGCATTGTTTTGGATGTCTAGGGGCTGCAGAAACAAAGGAGAGCACATGTGGTTTACTGTGGCACCAGAGGCCATATATAGATATTGTACCATATACAGATGTTGACATAAATCAGTGGTGTTGTGAATAGGTGCTCAACTGTTGCTTCTTCCATAAGAGGGAGAAAAGGGGAGCATTTGTCTCATGTTCTAGCTTTTTGCAGAGCTGCCGAAGGGACTGATATCTGTCTTGGCTGACTCAGATGCTGATAGGCAACCAGCATACTTTAATGCCTGGAGGGCCCTGGAGACCAAGAAGGATAGGGTAGCTTGCTGCTGCAGCACCAAAGGAATCGTAGTAGTGCAAAGGACACCAATGGAAGCAAAAGATGATATGGTATTCATAAAGAAACCAGAAAACCTCTCTAAGTGGAAAATTGTTATATAAGCCCAGACAGGTTGTATTCCCCACAAAAGGTTTCAGATGCCCCTAGAATCTCTAGCCAGATTGATCTGTGAAGGTCTCACCACGCAAAGCCATTTCATAAAAACTGAGAGATGTGGCTGTTCTTTTCAAATGTATAATATTCAGCCAAAAGAAAAAAATAACAAAGCACATAAATAAACAGAAACATGGCCAAGTCACAGTAAAAAATTAGATCTTTAGAAACCACTCCCAGTTAAGTGGAGCTATATGACCTGACAAAGAATTAAAAATGATTGTCTTAAATAAGCTCAATGATTTAAAAGAGAAAATAAATAACCACAGAAAACCAAAATAAATCAGGAAGCAATGCATGAACAAAATTAGAGTATCAACAAAAAGACAATGAGTTCCAGCTGCATAGCACAGGGAACTATATCCAATCACTTGTGATGGAAAATGATGAAAGATAATATGAGAAAAAGCATGCATATATATGTATAATTGGGTCACTTTGCTCTACAGCAGAAATTGACAGAACAATGTAAATCAATGATAATAAAACATTAAAAAAATAAATCCTCATATAAAAAAATAGAAATTCTGGAGTCAAAGAATACATTAACTAAATTGAAATTTTTCACTTGAGGCTTATCATCAGACTTAATTAAACAGAAGAAATAATCAGTAAACTTGAAAATGGGTTATTCAAAATTATTGTCAGAGGAGTAAAAAGAAAAAAAAATGAATATAAGTAAAGGAAAATAAGGAGACACATACATACATCCAGACAACACTTTCATTCAAAAAGATACATGCACCCCTATGTTCATAGCCTCACTACTTATAATAGATAAGACATAGAAACATCCAAAATGCCCATTGAGAAATGAATGGATAAATAAGTTTTATGTATAATGGAATATTACTCAGCCATAAAAAATGAAATAATGCTCTTCACAGCAATATGGACCTAGAGTAGAGATCATCATATGAAGTGAAGTAAGCCAAACAGAGAAATATAAATATCGCATGATATCAATATTTAAATATATATTTTAGATTGTATGTGGAATCTAAAATATAACACAAATTAACTTATCTACAAAACAAAAAGAGACTCACAGATATAGAGAACAGATTTGTGGTTGCCAAGGGCGGTGTTGGGGAGGGAAGTATTGGGAATTCCGACTTGCAGCTGCAAACTATTATTGGGAATTCTGACTTGCAGCTGCAAACTATTATATATAGTATGCATTAACATACTATATATGCCTATTAAGTCCAATTGGTCTATCATATTGCAAAGGTCCTCTGTTTCCTTATTGATATTTAGTCTGGTTGTTGTTTCTATTATAGAAACTGATTTAATAAAGTCTCCTATTAGTATTGTCACTGTGTATTTTTCCTTTCAAATATGTCATCATTTACTTCATGTGTTTGGGATATCTGATGTTATGTGCTTATATATTTGATCCTTGAACAACCATTAACAGGATCTTACTGTATAGAATAGGGAACCATATTCAATATCCTATGATAAATCATAAAGGAAAAGAATGTGAAAAAGAATACAGAAGAAATTAACAAAATATTGTAAATCATCTATACTTCAATAAAATTTTTTAAAATAGAAATATATACAAAGCTAAGAAAAAAAAGACATGTAGGCTGAAACTAAAGGATGGAGAAAGATAATTTATGTAAATAGTAACCAAAAGAGAAGAGGGGTGGTCATATTTATATGGGACATAATAGACTTTAAGTTAAAAACTGTCATAGAGACAAACGGAGGATATTATGTTATGATAAAAGTGTCAATTCACAAGGATAATATAGCACTTGAACAACATGGGGGTTTAGAGTGCTGACCACTGAATGGTCAAAAACTGAATTTAACTTTTATAGTGAGCCCTCCATATCTGCAGTCCTGCATCTAGAGATTCAACCAACCACAGATTGTATAGTACTATAGTATTTATTGAATTAAAAAAAATGCGTATATGAGGTCCCATGCAGTTCACACTTCAGAAAAATTTGATGAATCAAGGTGTAAAAGCCTCAGCCTTTTTCATTTTCTATGATACTGAGATTTTCAAAGATTGTGTGCCATAGTTTTGTACATGTGCCTCAATTTGAGTTTGTCAGATTTATTACCATCAGTAGTCAGACTTGAACTGCAACAGAACATAACTTTCATTACATTTATTCTTTGCTGGTATGGCATCACACTGTTGATTTGACTCTAAATGTAATACTATACTTTGATTTTTAATTTTTCAATTTCCTCTGTTCTTCCCAACACTCCTCATAATATGGGATCCATTAGGGTAGCTATTTTGACTGTCTTGATTATGTTTTATCCCCCTAGACAAATGACTATACATATTTCTTCCAACTAGAGTCAGATCATATATTTTTGGTAGGGAAAAACATTGTTTCTTGGTGCATCACATTCAAAAGTCGCATTGTGTCAATTTGCCCCTGTTTTCGTGATGTTAATTTTGATTACTTGGTCAAATGGGCTAAACAGGTTTTATGCTATATAATGCTATTATTTTTCTCCTTGTAGTTAATATTTAATGTGTGGGGATGCTTCTAGACTATGTAAATGTCATGTTTCTCTTCAAATTTTTACCCAAATAGTTTATTTAGTATTGACGGTTCTTGCCTGAATCAGTTGCTACTCTGAGAGCTGCAAAATGATGATTTAACCTTTTTTTTTCACGATTACATGTTGAAGGAGTTCCCATTGTGGCTCAGTGGTTAACGAATCTGACTAGGAACCATGAGGTTGTGGGTTCGATCCCTGGCTTCTCTCAATGGGTTAAGGATCCAGCATTGCTGTGGCTGTGGTGTAGGCCGGCAGCTACAGCTCCGATTAGACCCCTAGCCTGGGAACTTCCATATGCCACAGGTACAGCCCTAGGAAAGATAAAAATTGAAAAAAGAACCACGATTACATGTTGAAGTTCTAATGTACTGAAGATCTTTCCTTCCCTTCTGATTTATTCACAAATTTGATATATCACAACTAAATATGTGATACTATATTGAATACTGAATGAGGAAAATATTATCATAAAGAACATTAATAATAATTAGAGAAATTGAATATTTATAAAGTTATAAAGTTATTGTACCAGGGGTTCCCTCTGTGGTGCAACTGGATTGGTGGTGTCCCTGAAACACCAGAACACAGGTTCAATCCCTGGCTTGGCACAGTGAGTTAAATGATCTGGCAACACCACAGCTGTGGGTGTATGTTGCAACTGTGGTCCAGATCTGATTCCTGCCCCAGGAACTCCATATGCTGTTTTATTTCTGTAATTATATAAGAGCATGCCTTTATATTCTATTTAGTTTTCAGAAAAAAGTTCAGAAATATAAAGTGATATGATGATGCCTACAATAATTCAGTAATTCAATAATGTGTGTGTGTGCATACAGAGAGAGAGAACTATGAGAGGGAGTGAAAACAGCATGAGAAGTATTCCAGAAAAAAAATGAATTACCTAAATTCAAATTTTAATCTTGATAAAACATTAGATAAACTCAAATGAAATCATGAGATACTCTACAAAACAATTCGCCTGTAATCCTTAAAGATGTCAGTATTATAAACGATGACCAGAAGAAGGGGGAAGAATTTGCCAAACATTAACAACTGTTGAGTTTACCAGGGTGAAGTACCTATCAAGTTCTTTTGCTATTCACATGACTCATGAAAATTTGAACTTATTTCAAAATAAATTAAAAATTAGTTATTTAAGTGATCATATGGAAGCAACAGAAATGCCACAATTCTTACCATCTCTATACTCATTTTCCTCCAAGCCTAATGAAGTGATTTATCCTTTCCTCATTTCTTTTCCCTCCCTTTGCTTCCCTTCCCTTCTGTTCCCTTCCTTTTGGTTAAGAATTTCTTACATCCTTATAGGAACTTTTAATTTTTCTCCAGAATATAAGACCAGGATATCAGGATTGTCTTCCAATAATTTTGGTCATAAATGAAAGTCAGTATAGTCAATGCCTATACAAAAGGACCAGTTGCACATAAAGGATATGTTTCTGGAAAAGGGTGTCAAGGCAGAGAAAACTCTAATTTGGGTAAGGAGAACAGAAAAATATATTGACTTTAGATAAAAAAGAAGAGTACAGATGGTTCTGTGATGAGAAAAACAAATTTTGTTTTTCTGAGTTGCTGCCTAAGCATTTTATAGTATGATAACCCTGCTTGTATCCAGAGTATGGACATTTGGGTAAGGATTTGAAAGAGGATCCCTGCCGTAAATTCCTGCTTTGCCTTTCCCAGGGCACTTCTTAAAATAACCAGATTTAAGGCCACAAAACCCACCACTCAGTTCACATTATGTAATAGGTGATTGCTGCCCCACTCTTTATCCCTTGCTCGCTGGTGACCTGGAATGGAGGACTTCTCATCCCGTAGCTTATTGTGCCCAACCTCCCAGCGCCTGTCCCTTTCTGCAATCTCTTAAGTAACCAAAGGAAGTGACTTTACTTCTTTTGTGTGGGTATTTTGAAACTGCACCCTTAATCAAAACAACTCTGTGGTTTCACTTACCCAAAGAGGGAGCTCAGAGGCTGAGGGAAGCTTCTACCCTCTCATTTAGTAGGTTCATAATCTGCATACTCTTAAGTTAATAAAACAGCTATGGGCTCCCCAACACACCTTCTTATGAGAAGTGAAAAGAGACAGTGAAGTTTCTGGGTTGACCAGATACCCTTATGATGGGCTGGAGAGGGAAATGTGGGATTTAGGTTTAGGATAGCTAGAGAGATTTCTACTCATCAAGTGTGGAGGAAAAGAAAAGAAAGAATTTCCACTCACACATTGCCTCCTCACCTACACCCCCTTCTCTCCTAGTTTTGTATATGTATATGCATATATATGTGTGTAAGGATGTATGTTTGTAAATATATGAATATATTTATATAGACATATAACATAGATAAAAGAATATGTATAGTCTGGCACTTGGAACTCTTCATCTTTTTAAGTGATCTTTCTAGCCTAATGTGGGTGGGAGTCTGCAGAAGGGTAGGAAGACAGAGGCAATAATTTATTTTTTATACTGAATTTTTTTTTCCATTATAGCTGGTTTACAATGTTCTGTCAATATTCTACTGTATAGCAAGGGGACCCAGTCGCACATACATGTATACGTTCTTTTTTCTCACATTATCATGCTCCAACATAAGTAACTAGATATACTTCTCAGTGCTACACAGCAGAATCTCATTGCTTATCCATTCCAAAGGCAATAGTCTGCACCTATTAACACGAAATTCCCAATCCATCACACTCCCTAGTCCTCCCTCTTGTCAACCACAAGTCTATTTTCCAAATCCATGGTTTTCCTTTCTGTGGAAAGGTTCATTTGTGCCATATATTAGATTCCAGATATAAGTGATATCATATAGTATTTGTCTTTTTCTTTCTGACTTTCTTCACTCAGGATGAGAGACTCTAGGTCCATCCATGTTGCTGCAAATGGCATTATTTTGTTCTTTTTTATGGCTGAGTAGTATTCCATTGTGTATGTATACCACATCTTCCTAATCCAATCATCTGTCGATGGACATTTTGGTTGTTTCCATGTCTTGGCTATTGTGAATAGTGCTGCAGTGAACATACAGATGCATGGGTCTTTTTCAAGGTAAGTTTTGTCTGGATATATGCCCAAGAGTGGCATTGCTGGGTCATATGGTAGTTCTATGTATAGTTTTCTAAGGTACTTCCATACTGTTTTCCATAGTGGTTGTACCAATTTACATTCCCACCAACAGTTCAGGAGGGTTCCCTTTTCTCCACACCCTCCCCAGCATTTGTTATTTGTGGACTTATTATTGATGGCCATTCTGACTGTTATAAGGTAGTGCCTCATAGTAGTTTTGATTTGCATTTCTCTAATAGCCAGTGATGCTGAGCATTTCATCATGTGCTTGTTGGCCATCTGTACATCTTCCTTGGAGAAATGTCTATTCAGGTCTTTTGTCCATTTTTCAATTGGATTGTTGGCTTTTTTGCTGTTGAGTTGTAGAAGATTTTTATATATTTTAGAGATTAGGACCTTGTCAGTTGCATCTTTTGAAATTATTTCCTCTCCCATTCTGTAAGTTGTCTTGCTTTTTTTTTTATGGTTTTCTTTGCTATGCAAATGCTCGTCAGTTTGATTACATCCCATTGGTTTATTTTGCTTGTATTTCTGCTGCTTTGGGAGACTGACCTGAAAAAACATTTGGGAGGTTGATGTCAGAGAATGTTTTGCCTATGTTCTCTTCTAGGAGTTTGATGGTGTCTTGTCTTACATTTAAGTCTTTAAGACATTTTGAGTTTATTTTCATGGGTGGTGGGAGGGTATGTTCTAGTTTCATTGATTTGCATGCTGCTGTCCAGGTTCCCAGCAATACTTACTGAAAAGACTGTCTTTTTCCCACTTTATATTCCTACTTCCTTTGTCGAAGATTAATTGACCATAGGTGTCTGGGTTTATTTCTGCATTCTCTATTTTGTTCCATTGGTCTGTCTGTTTGTTTTGGTACCAGTGCCACACTGTATTGATGAGTGTGGCTTTGTAATATTGCCTCAAGTCTGGGAGAGTTATGCCTCCTGCTTGGTTTTTGTTTTTCAGGATCGCTTTGGCAATTCTGGGTCTTTTGTGGTTCCATATACAATTTTGGATTGTATGTTCTAGTTCTGTGAAAACGTCATGGGGAATTTGATAGGGATTGCATTGAATCTGTAGATTGCTTTGGGTAGTATGGTCATTTTTACAATATTAATTTTTCCAATCCAGTAGCATGGAATATCTTTCCACAAATCCTCTTTAATTTCCTTAGTTAATGTTTTACAGTTCTCAGAATTAAGTAATTCACCTCCATGGTCAGGATTATTCCCAGGTATTTGATTTTTTGGGGGTTCAATTTTAAAAGGTAATATTTCTGTATTCCTTTTCTAATACTTCATTTTTAGTATACAGAAATGTGACTGATTTCTGTATGTTAATCTTATAGCCTGCTACTTTGCTGAATTTGTTGATCAGTTTGAGGAGTTTTTGGTTTAGTCCTTAGGGTTTTCTATATATAATATCATGTCATCTGCATACAGTGACAATTTTACCTCTTCTCTTCCTATTTGGATATGATTTATTTCTTTTGTTTTTCTGGTTGCTGTGGCTAGGACTTCCAGTACTATGTTGAATAACAGTGCTGAGAGTGGGCATCCTTGTCTTGTTCCAGATTTTAGTGGGAAGGCTTTCAGCTTCTCTCCATTGAGTATTATATTTGCTGTGGGTTGGTCGTAAATGGCTTTTATTGTGTTAAGGTATGTTCCCTCTATACCCACTTTGGTAAGAGGTTTTATCATGAATGGATGTTGGACTTTGTCAAATGCTTTCTCTGCATCTATTGAGATGACCATGTGGTTTTTGACTTTTCTTTTGTTAATGTGGTGTATGATGTGGATTTATTTGCATATATTGAACCATCCTTGTGAACCTGGGATGAATCCCACTTGGTTGTAGTATATGATCTTTTTTATATGTTGTTGGATTGTTTGGTTGGCCAAAATTTTGTTGAGAATTTTTGCATCTGTATTCATCAAAAATATTGGCCTATAGTTTTCTTTTTTGGTGGTATTTTTGTCTGGTTTTGGTATTAGGGTGATGGTGGAATCATAGAATGTCATGGGTTGTGTTCCTTCTCCTTAAAGCTTTTCAAAAAATTTGAGGAGAATAGGTATACATTCCTCTCTGTATGTTTGGTAGAATTTGCCTGTGAAGCCATCTGGTCCTGGACTTTTATTTGTAGGGAGTGTTTTTATGACATATTCATTTTCATTTCTAGTGATTGGTCTGTTCAGTTGATCTGCTTCTTCTTGATTCAGTTTTGGCAGTCTGTAAGTCTCTAGAAAGTTATCCATTTCTTCTAGGTTGTCAAATTTGTTGGCATTCAACTGTTCATAGTATTCTCTCATTTTTTTTTTTTTATATTTCTGAAGTATCTGTTGTGGTTTTTCTTTTTTCATTTCTTATTTTGTTTATTTGGGTTTTTTTCTCTCCTCTCTTGGCGAGTCTAGCCAGAGGTTTGCCAATTTTGTTTACCTTTTCAAAAACCCTGCTCTTGGTTTTATTTTCTATTATTTTTTGAATATGCATTTTATTGATTTCCTCTGGGATCTTTATGATTTCCTTCCTTCTGATGACTCTAGGTTTTGTTTGTTCTTCTTTTTCTAATTCATTTAGGTGGTGGGTTAAGCTGTCAATTTGACATTTTTTTTTTCTTTTTGGAGGAAGGCCTGTATTGCTATGAATTTCCCTCTGATCACTGCTTTTTCGGGATCCCACAGATTTTGAGTGTCTGTGTATTTATTTTCATTTGTCTCTAGGTATTTTTTAATTTCCTTCTTGATTTCCTCATTGACCCATGGTTTTTTAGTAGCATGTTGTATAGTCTCCATGTAGCTAGTTTTTTCTCATTTCTTTTCCTGTGGTTTATTTCTAGTTTCATGCTACTGTGGTCAGAGAAGATACTTGAAATAATTTCTATGCTCTTAAATTTGTTGAGGTTATCTTTGTGCCCCAGTATGTTATTGATCTGTGAGAATGTTCCCTGTGCATTTGAGAAGAATATATATTCTGATTTTTTGAATATATTGTCCTGAAAATGTCAATTATGTCTAACTTTTCTATTGTGTCCTTTAGGAATTCTGTTGCCTTATTGATTTTCTGTCTAGAAGATCTGTCCATTGATGTGAGTAGGGTGTTAAAGTCTCCTACTATGATTGTATTCCCATCAATTTTTCCTTTTGTGTCTATTGGTATTTGTTGGAAATATCTGGGTGTTCCTCTATTAGGGGCATATATATTGACAATTTAATATCCTCTTCTTGAATGGATCCTTTAACCATTAAATAATGTCCTTCTTTGTCTTTCTTTATGGCCTTCATTTTAAAGTCTGTTTTGTCTGATATGAGTATTGCAACCCCTGCTTTCCTGTCTTGTCTTTGGCATGAAAATCTTTTCCTATCCCCTCACTTTCAATCTATATGTCCTTTGCCCTAAGGTGAGTGTCTTGTAGACAGCAGATTGTAGGTTTTTGCTTTTTTTATGCAATATGCCTCTCTGTGTCTTTGTTTGGAACATTCAGTCCATTGATATTTAAGGTAATTATTGATAGATATGTATTTATTGCCATTTTAAACCTTGTTTTCCAGTTGATTCTATGTTTCTCCTTCCTTCTTTTCTTCTTTTGGTTGAATGATTTCCATTTATTTTATGCTTGTGTACTTTTTAGTTTTTGTGAATGTAATGTTTGGTTTTGATTTGTGGTTGCCCTGTTTTTTAAGTTTGTTACCCCATCCTGTATCTGCTTGCTTTAGCCTGATAGTCATATAGGCTCAAACACATTATTTAAAAAAATAAGTCTATATATTCTTACTTTCCTTCCCCACATTCTATAATTTTTAAGTCCTTTTTTAACATCTTCATGTTTGTCCTTTTGCTGTTCCTCTGTGTTTACCATTGCTTTTACAGTAGTTTTTTCTTTTCTTTTTCTTTTTCTTTTTCTTTCTTTTATTTTTTTACTCTTTTAGATTTGTATGCTGGCTTGTTTAAGTGATTGCTTTCCATCTTATTTCTTCTTACTCTTTTTTTTTTTTTTTTTTTTTTTTTTTTTTTTTTTTTTTTTTTTTTTTTAGAGAAGCCCTTTCAGTATTTCTATTTGAAAGAGTGTAGTATTGCTGTACTCTATTAGTTTTTGTTTGCTGGAGAAATTCTTTATTTCCCTTTGTATTTTAAATGATATTCTTGCTGGATAGAGTATTCTAGGCTACAAATTATTCCTTTCAGACCTTTGAATATATTTTGCCACTCCCTTCCGGCATGTAGTGTTTCTGTAGAGAAATCAGCTGATAGCTCTATGGGAGTTCCATTTTAATTAATGCTTTGTTTTTCTCTTGCTCCCTTTAGAATCCTCTCTTTATTTTTAAATTTTGCCATTTTTATTATACTTTGTCTTGGTGGTCCTATTTGGATTCAACTTGTTTGGGGCCCTCTGTATCTTGATATGTTTCCTTTAGATTTATAAAGTTTTCAGCAATAAATTCTTCAAATATATTTTCAATCCCCTTTTCTTTTTTTTCTCTTTCTGAAATTCATATTATGCATAGATTGTCCCACTTTGTGTTATCCCATAGATCTCTTATATTGTCTTCATGTTTTTTCATTTGTTTTTCATTCTCCTGTCCTGATTGTGTGTTTTCCATTACTCTATCTTCCAAGTTACTAATTCATTCCTCTGCAATATTCATTCTGCTATTTAGTGCCTTTAGCTCAGTTTGCATCTCTGCAAATGAATTTTCTAATTTTTCTATGTTCTTCCTTATATTTTCTAGTTCCTTTCTATTTCTATTTTATTTTTTTTATTACTCAGATGAATTTATCACATCTGTAGTTGTATAATGATCATAACAATCCAATTTCACAGGATTTCCATCCCATAACCCAAGCACATCCCCCTCCTCAAACTGTCTCCTCTGGAGACCATAAGTTTTTCAATGTCTGTGAGTCAGCATCTGTTCTGCAAAGAAGTTCAGTCTGTCCTTTTTTCAGATTCCACATGTCAGTGAAAGCATTTGATGTTGGTGTCTCATTGTCTGACTGACTTCACTTAGCATGATAGTTTCTAGGTCCATCCATGTTGCTTAAAATGCTGGTATTTCGTTCACTTTAATGGCTGAGTAATATTCCATTTTGTATATGTACCATATCTTCTTGATCCACTCCTCTGTCAATGGACATTTAAGTTGTTTCCATGTCTTGGCTATTGCAAATAGTGTTGCAATGAACATCAGAGTACATGTGTCTTTGCGAGTCATAGTTTTCTCTGGATAGATGCCCAGGAGTGGGATCACTGGATCAAATGGTAGTTCTAGTTTTAGTTTTCTGAGGATCTAAACAGACAGTTCTCCAAAGAAGACATAAGGATGGCCAAAAAACACATGAAAAGCTGTTCAACATCACTCATTATTAGAGAAATGCAAATCAAAACCACTATGAGGTACCACCTTACATGAGCCAGAATGGCCATCATCAAAAAGTCTGCAAACAGTAAGTGCTGGAGAGGGTGTGGAGAAAAAGGAACCCTATTACATTGTTGGTGAGATTGTAAATTGGTGCAACCACTGTGGGAAACAGTATGGAGATTCCTCTAGTTCCTTTCTAAAGGAATCTGCATTACCATACATATCCTTTCTTAATTCCTTGATATTCAGCCTTAATTCAATCAGTATTTTCACTATCTCCTTTTTGAACTCAGTATCTGTCAGACTGCAGAGTTTTATTTCATTTTTTGCCGCTTCATGTGAATTCTGTTCCTTTAACTGGGAATGGTTTCTGACTTCTTCATCTTGTTTATGTTTTTCTTTTTCTGTGAGTTTAGTGAAACCAAACTGTGGTCTTAGAGGGCTACTTCTATGCAAGAAGCCCCTTCTAAGCAAATATCCCCCTTTGTATTTTGTGGGGGTTACTATTTATTTTTGATGTGGAAGTTTGCATATTTGCTATCTCTTTCTTCACTGTGAGCAGGCTGTTATCCCCAGGGTGCTGAGTGTGTTTCCAGTGAGAATGAGGCAATGGATAGGGCTAGCAGTCAATGCCTGGTTTCTGGGCTCTTAACAGCAGCAAGGACCTGCAGGAAGATGGCGCAGGGGACTGGTGCCACAAGTGGTGCCTGACTTAGCCCCCATAGGAGGTGCTGTACCAGCTGCTCCTAGTTATAGGTTCCTGGGAAGGGACAGTGATCAAGTATCTGGGCAGTGCCCAGAGCATTTGGCAGTGGCAGCAGCAGGGCAGGTGTGCTCCCAAGGGAGCAAGAGCAACAACACATGGTATTCTGTCACATTGTCCTCCTCTGTCGTGCCCTCTGAGGTGGTTGGGCTCCAGGTGGTTCTTGTTCAGGGATCACCAGTGATGGTGGGCCACGCTCACCTCTGGAGTCAGAGATAACTGTGGTGGTTTGCCCACACCACCTGCAGACCATGCAAGAAGCACCCCATCCTGCTCCTACTAGTTGTAGGGTCTTGGGAAGGGACAGTGATCAAGCATCTGGGTACTGCCCAGAGCTTTTGACAGTGGCAGCTTCAGGGCAGGTATTTTCCCATGGGGGTAAGAACAATAACATGTGGTACTTTTTTGTAGTGTCCTCTTTTTTTTTTTTTTGGCCAACCCCTGAGGTGCCTGGGGCCACAGGTGGAGCCCACTCACAGGCCAGTGGTGGCAGGCCACACCTCACTCTGGCCTTGGAGACAACCTCCACTGTCTGTTCCTGCCACCTGTAGATCATGGAATGTCACACTCAGCCCCCTGCTGCCCTTAGCCCACACAAGTGGTGCCTGGCCACCCGTAGCCTGCACAAGAAGTGCCCAGTTTCTCATAGTTGAGCAAGTGGCTTCTCACCACACATAGCCTGTAACAGAGGTGCCCTGGCCTCTGAGAGCCTGCACACACATGCATGGTCAGGTAGATTCTTATGGTGGTCCACCCCTCATCCTCTTTCCCTCCCCCAAAATGATGTCTTGCTTCTCTTGTGGACACCTACCTTCTTCCTGGTTCCCTCTGCCATGGCGTTCCACTCCCCATCCCATAGCACTCTGCTCCTTAGCTCCTTAGGCTGTCCCCACACAGCCAAACCTGGTCCTCTCCCAGGGACTGGCTTCCAGAGCTTAAATCTCAGGACCCTGCCCCCACCTGAGCATCTCAAGCTGTGGCATCCAGGGCAGTGGTGCAGATGATCTGTGTGGTTCTCACTTTACTTAGCCCTCCTCAGTCCAGCTGCTGCACTTTTCTTGGTGATTTTGAGGTCACTCCATCTTGACTTATCTCCCAGCTGGTTAGGTGGCTTCCCAGGATGTTGGTTCTTTTTCTCTTTCACAGATCCCTCTCGAGAATGCTAGTACCATCCTGACTCATTTTCTCTCTCTCTTTTTTCTTTGTTCTACCCAATTATGTTAAGAGTTTATTGCCCTTTTTGAAGGTTTAAGTTCTTCTGCCAGAGTTCAGTAGATGTTCTGTCTCAGTCATTTTATATGTAGATTTTTTTTTTTTATGTATTTGTAGGAGAAGGTGAGTTAAGACATCTTACCCCTCTGCCATCTTGATCCACTTCTGCAATAATTATTTATTATACTGGATTACATTTTGGTAGTAGTTTTTAGTTCAGATTAGTTTGTGACATTTATGCATTTACACTTATATTTTTATCCCATAACATATCTTAGCTAAGTTATTTCATAAGTTAAGGATGCCTCTAATATGCTAATAATGTGTATTGTGGTATGAATGCTGAAGCCAATTCATAGACAATTAAAAATGATCAGGTCAAAAACTAGTGATCAGAATTTCATTTGAAAGATTGAAATTGTATTTAGACAATGAAATTGTATTATTCAACAATTGATGATGTACCTATACTGGCCAGATTTGTCTGGTATTGATGGTCAGATTTGTCTCCCTGTGGAGAATGTATGTCATTTTTATTTTTAACTTTGTTATAATGGTGTAAAAATTTATATACTTCGCTCTGAATGTAGTACTGTACACTGATTTTCACTATTCATTTTGTAATTTTTCCTGAGCCACTTTCCTCAGTTCTTCCCAAACTCATTCAGTGTGTAGGCTCCATGATACAGTGATTTTCCTTTATTTAGCATTATATTCCCAGGACCAACCTCTGCACAAGGGAAGCATTTTTTTGTTTGTTTGTTTGTTTTGTTTTGTTTTGTTTTTGCTTTTTAGCACCGCATCCATGGCATACGGAAGTTCCCAGGCTAGGGGTCTAATTGGAGTTACTGCTGCTGGCCTATTCCACAGCAATACCAGATCTGAGCCACATCTGTGACCTATACCACAGCTCAGGGAAATACTGAATCCTTAATCCACTGAGAAAGGCCAGGGATCAAACCCGCAACTCATGGATCCTAGTCAGGTTTGTTACCTCTAAGCCACATTGGGAACCCCCAAAATTAGATATTTTTAATGAAATAAATGAATAGGTAGATAATTGGATATTTTTACATCCCAATAACCTGGCTAATTTTGTGATAAAATATCAGAAAACAATATTCTGTGGGAAATAATAGAAAAAAATTAGATTTACCATAAAAGTTAGAGTTATGCATTTACCATATAGGGGTTGTCTTCTCTGTGTAAACATTTGCACAGCACAATTTAGAATGTTGGTTGGATATTTTTCTTAAATATACCTATAGAATTTATGATATGAGGCATATTAACATTATGACATCTTCTATACACATTTAAGTCAAATTTAAAGGTATCATAGATCATGTTGTAAAGGTGAGGAAAGTAAAAAAAAAAAAAAAAGTTAAATGTTCTTTATAACACTCATGGATTGAAATTTTTGCCTATTTCCCCCAGACAAATGATTTTCTATGAATTACTGCCATTTCTTCAGCTGCTGAAAATAAAGGCAATGACCAGTTTGGGAACTATGCATGGACTAAATTTAGAAATTATTGCTTATTACATTCTCTGACATCAGAATTCTCCTGAAATATTTCTCTTACATTGTCCTATGCCAACTGGTCTGAGTTTGTATGATATATTTACAAACATTACTTTGGGGTTGCATTTATAAAAGTCACTACGGAAAAATGGTGAAGAATGTGGTCTCTGGAGCCAGGTAACCTGGACTCAAACCAAGTCTCAACATGCTGAGTGACTGTGAGCACTTTATTTGGTCTCTTTGAGGCTCATGAGTAAATAGGGATACTAATTAATCCTTTGTGCATATTAAAGTAAATTATTGCACACCAAGTGCCAGAACCATGTATAGAACTTCATATGTACTTTACTAATATGAAAATTTGTTAGAATATATGGAGAATATTAGTGTGTGGAGAATTATAGTATAAAGAGAAATATTACTATTGATATAGCATATGGTGTCCCATAGACATCAACTAGGATAAAAGTATCAATGAGTGGTCACTGGAACAATTTACAGAAAGTGCCTAGGTGGGTTTAGGGTTGTTTCATTTTACTGCCTGGTGGAAGGGTGAATCATGTTTCTAGGGTCACTGGAACAATGTTCATACCAGTAGCTGATGATCAATTTTTTTAATCTCATTTTTTAGGCAATTTGGGGTAAACATTTTTACTTGCTATAACCTCTTAAGGTATATGACTGAAAGTTGGAGTGTACTGAATCTATTGTTATTCTACTGAGATAGTATTTTTTCTTGAGTATCTAGGATTAAAGAATGATACAAAACCTTACAAAACAAACTTAAATTAGCATTGCACCCCAGACAACATCATTGGACAAATTACCTCATCACTGCACCTCTATTTCTATTATTTTTCCAGATGAAATGTTGAGCTTTGGTCACTCCCAGATGCATTGTGTAGGCTGTGGTCTACTTTTACTCCCATCATTTTCTATTTGATATTTTCAATTCCTTTTCTCTCTGATATTATTAGAATGAAAACCACAACCTAAGCCTTAGAGATTTATACATGTAACTAAAAGAAGAGCTTTTGCAAAGACCAGAGACATCTACCATGAAAAGTTAACATTTTGATCAATAAAAAGTGAATGTTACGATGAGAGAAAAAAAAAGTCAGAATTAAAAAAAAAATCTTATACCACAAATGTATATAAAAGAACGGAATATGATACTTGATATTTGTAAGATCGTAGAGAAAATGTTTTCAAGTTTCTATATGGTTAGGGCTTTCTGAACAAAACTAAAACAGAAACTTGGGACCTAAATGAAAGGATAACACTTTACTTGGAAAATGACTGAATGGATAGTAAAGGATTTTACTTTATGAAATTGTATTTTTAAAATGTCAAACAGGGATAAAATCCAGAAACTTTCCAAAGGTTGAAACATTGAATTACTTGTCTTCTCTTTCCCTAGAGAAATTACTTACATTCCCACGGTCCTTCCTCTTTTCTTTTCTCCCAAGGACTATTTGTTTTCATCAAGGAGATTGAGTTACTCTTCCTCCTGTGAAAGGAAAGGGAGACAGTGCATCTATGAGCTCACAGATGCATATTTTTAGGGTTCCTCCCTTTTACTTCAGACCATTTTATATACATAACATATCCCTGTCCATCTAGCTCTCTTTGCATTGGCCCAGAAAGGAGAAAGATTGGAAGAAAATGAATCTATGTGGTTATAAATCTTGTGTTTATTTTTAGGACAATATAAGTATATAGAGATATTAAAAATGATCAATATCAATGGCATGGAAATAAGAAAAGATGATATCCTTTATTTACAATTATTTCTTATAAATCATTAATAACAGCAGAGCTGTTTTCATTGTTATCTATTATGTTGACCTATTTATTTTAATTGTTGAATATGTCTCCTAATGGGAATAAAACATGGGAACAAGTTGGGTGGAAGCAGCTGAAGATAAATATTTATTACTTAACATGTGTTAGAGATTGTTTTGAGGAAGGATTAATTTTACCCTTTTTTTTTGGTAGAAGAAAGGAAGTTCTACACTCATAACTTATCTACCTCTGGGTAATATAAATTTTGAAAGTCTGTTAAATGACTAGACCATTTATTTCTGTACTTCCTGTCTACAAAATTTTCCTCAGCTTTGATCATAAAGAACTCTTCTTTTAGTAATGCTATGCTTTCAATGTTGTGTCTAACTTGATTTTTTTTTTTTTTTCATCTCCTGGTCTTATATCACCCTTAACTATAAGAAATTTAGGGGAACTAAAGGGAATAATCTGCCTGATTCTCTTTCATCCATGTAATTTCTCCTGCTCCTATAAAATAGAACAGAACAGGAAGTTATCACCCTATTCCAACACCCATGTAAAGCATGATTATGAAAGACATTCATTCTGCTAAGCTTGTCTCTATTTATTGTGATCAATTCAGACAGCTTTCAGAGACAGACAATAGATGTTAGATCCCATGTAATAAACGGAAAATCTTTGTCACATGAGGATTTACCTTTCAATAGGGATCTTCTAACAAGGATTCAATTGTGATTGTTATTTTTTTTTCCTTATTCATAGCTGATGAGTCTAAATTGTAAACATTGTCTCTTCAGCTAAGGTAAAACAAACTCATTGACATTTTCAGTTTATTGAAGTTTTTTAAAATATTCAAAATATAAGTAGTTATTAGCAACTTTTAAAAGCTGGATGATTTCTTGATTTATATATGGACATGGGGTTTATACATAAGGGAAAAGATAGAAAGAAGATAGCTGAAAACAAGAAAAAAATCTGAAAATAAAGGGATAGGCAAATAGAGGGTAGAAAATAGGAGAGAAAAGCAATGGAAAACTGTAATATGTATTCAAGTGTCACAGAAATGTATTATTTCATCAAAGTGCAGTCATTTGAACAATGATACTGTTCATTTAGTTTTGTTTGTTTAATCATGTTTTCAGAGAAATAATATTCAAATTAAAGTATATTTGACTGTTACATACTGATACAGAAGTAGAACTTTGGTGGTAACCAATGAAGATTATTTTGTTATTATGTATTGAGAATTTACCATGTTGCAGACACACTGGTTCTTTATATTAAATTGTTTATCTTACCAATAATCTCCAGGTGTTCTGTTCTATCTTCCACTTTTGAGATAAAAACCAAGGTTTAGAATCTTAAAACTGTTTTTGAACATTGCACACCTGATGAAAACAACAGATTTGAACCCATGTTGTCTCTTTTCAGAACCTGAGCTTCTAAACCCTAGGAAACAGGATTTTTATAGAGTTATTTTTTTCTAGCAGACATAACATAACATTAAAGTGGAGTTTTCCACAGAAACCCAAGGATAAAGTGAATTTTGATGACACTATCATTGTATGCAAAAAAGATCATAGGTACCTAATGCTGTCATTTTTAAATCTCCTCATCCATATCAAGCATATAGACTGTGGGGACATTGGTGGAATTAGTTTTGTTCTATTTTTTAATTGGAGTTTTAGTGAGAGCTAAATTTTGCCCTAGGTATGAGTTTGTTTCCTCCTATACTCAGTTCAAGAGAGAGAATCTTTATGGAGACTATGTTTCAGAATTGTCCTCCTCAGTTTAAGACTGGTGTTTTATTCATGCCTGAAAACACAACACAGGCAGGAAAATTTGCATATTAAAGAGTTTCATGGGCCAAGAGTGCATGACTATATCCTGAGGAGAAATTGTGGATTCTACATACTAGGGAGGTTGTGTGGACCACCCTCACTTGCTTTCTAATAGTGCAGCATAGGTGGCAAATGGACCTTTCCAAAAAAAGCTATATCCAACTCTAGATGCTTAGTGCCCAAGGTAAGAGTGAGTGATCAGCTACAATAAACAATGGAACTGCAAAAGACAAACTCACAGATAAATTCTGTTATTTAGCTAACTTACAGAGATTATAACATTGTACCACTACAGTTTTAAACAAGTTGGAACCTTTCTGCTCACCTCCCTCTCCTGTTCCTCTCTGCCTCCCCCCATGAAATTTTAATCTCCTGGGCACCTGTTTGTTCCAGAGGGATATAAAATAGAAGTTGGCAAGCTAAGGAATGAGCATAGCTGTGGAACATAGAAAGAGAAAAATAATCCACTTTTACTCAACTTCACTCCACTGTACCCAGTAAGGCTTCTCAAGTCTGGCTAGAGGGAGTGGGAAAGTTTTGTCTTGAACTGAAGTTTAAAATATTTGCTATTTTACGATAATATACATAATCATTATTTTTAATAGACTGCATTTTTAGAGTAGTTTTAAGTTCATAGCTAAACTGAGCAGAGAACATAGAGTTCCCAAAATCTTTCTACCTTCGCACACCTAATACCTCCTCCACTATCAATGTCCCACACTAGAATGGTACATTTATTACAATTGATGGACTTCCCCTGACACATTATTATCACCCAGAGTCCATAATTTACATTAGTGTTCACTCTTGGTGTACATTCTATGAGTTTTGACAAAAGTATAATGACATATATCCACCATTAAAGTATTGTAAAGAATAGTTCACCGCCATAAAAATCCTCTGTGCTATTCACCTCTCCCCCTTTATAACCCTTGGCAACCACTGATCTTTTTATTGTCTCCATAGTTTTGCCTTTCTTCAGAATGTCACATAACTGGAATCATACAGAAGGCATCCTTTTTAGACTGGCTTCTTTCACTTAGTGACATGCATTTAAGGTTCTTTTATGTCTTTTCATGGCTTGATAACTCATTTTACTTTAATGCTGAATAATAATGTGGTCTACATGTACCACAGATTATTTTCTATTCACCTAATGAAGGAGATCATGGTTGTTTCCAAGCTTGGGCAATTATGAATTAAACTTCTATAAACATCCAACATATAAACCAACATTCCTTGGTTTATGTCTGAATACAAGCTCTCAGTTCATTTGGTTACATACCAGCAAGCATGGTGCTGGATCCTGGGGAAAGAGCACATTTAGAGTTTTTTAAGGAAATTGTCAAATTATTTTCTAAAGTGGCTGTGCCATTTTGTATTCTCACCAGCAATGAATGAGAGTTACAGGTTTTCCTACCTCCTCATCAGAATTTGGTAATGTCAGTGTTGTGGAGACCTATTCATTGTTGATCAGAGGATATTTTTTTTTTTTTTTGGTCTTTTTTTTTGCCTTTTCTAGGGCCGCTCTCGTGGCATATGGAGGTTCCCAGGCTAGGGGTTGAATCGGATCTGTAGCCACCGGCCTATACCAGAGCCACAGCAACGCGGGATCCGAGCCAAGTCTGCAACCTACACCACAGCTCACGGCAACACCGGGTCCCCAACCCACTGAGCAAGGCCAGGGATAGAACCCACAACCTCATGGTTCCTGGTCGGATTCATTAACCACTGTGCCACGGTGGGAACTCCAATCAGAGGATATTTTATCACAAAGAAATGATTAGAAATTCAGGAGTCTTCCCCAAAATCTCATCTATAAGTATACAAGAATTAGTCCCACAAATTTATTAAGAAGGAGAAATAATAATAGTTCCTGAATATTATGGTGATGCTTATATATTTTATTACAAAATTAATGTCACTAGTATATGTTAATTCATATTGCTTTAAATTCAATATTGCCCTCCCATATATGTTTTAATAGAGACTTGCTGGCTGAATTCAGCTTGTCATTTAATGGATTTAGGGACATCTAAAAGTATTCACCTAAGGTGGTCTTAAGAACATTTATTAGTTCTATTCTTTGATTTCACATTACTAAGTACCTTACCTAGAGTGTTATGGCAGGCATTGAGCTAAACCTGGGGGTACATATATAAACAAAACATGGTTTTTTCCCTTAAATAACATAGTAGTCAATGTTGTTGTGGTTAAATGTGACAGGAACACCATTCATACTACTTAAACATGAATGGGAATTTATTGTTCCAATAACTGAGTAGTTGTCCAGTAGCAAAGCTAACTTTAAGACTTCTGGAATTTTTATATGCTTTCTCTGTTTCTTTCTCTTTGTCTTATTGTCTCTTGCCTTCAGAATGTATCATTTCTTTGTTTATCATCCTAATTACTTTTTACCTTGCTACAGATAAATTCTGTCAAGATGGTAAAGATGAGAGCAATGCTGTAGAATATTCTGGAAATACACCATTCCTATTCACAATCCCAGAGAAAAGAGTTATTCTCTCTCTTATGCCATTAAAAATATGATTGGCTTTTTGGAGTGATATGTTCTTATGTATTATTTTTGTGTGGATCATTATGCCTTGAGTTAAAAGTTGGGATTACACTTAAAGAGTGCAATGACTGTGCTTGTTCAGAAAATTGAAAGCACTCACAAGACTCACAAAGTGTACTTATACAATGGTTTAATAATGATAGGAGTATAGTATATTAGTAGAAAGGAAGCACAGGCAAGAATTGTGGGCCCAAAGATTTCTAGGTATAGCTACCCAGGACCCTTTGTTGAACCTAATGTGCTTTATCTCTGGATTTTGTACCACCAAGATATGTGCAAGGAATCTTGGTTTAAAGAGACATGGAAAAAACTATCCAGAGGGGTCATTTATGCCCCACTTATCAGGGAGATAAGCCAGACTGTGAAGCCAAGCCATTGAAATGGGAATAAGCTACCAGTTTACACAACCTCAAATAATGTTAAAAGAAAAAAAAAAAAATCCTGATTCTCACTGTCACTAGGGGAGTTCTGAACTTTAAATAGCAGATTATAGATTTTTACCTAACTCCATTATTCTTATCTTGACTAAGGGTCAGAACTAGACTTCTAGATGTCCCAAAAGATAAGCATAGAACTCTCCCACTTCAACTTATCTCACACAAATTGGGTGTTATAAGGTATAAGGAGGCTATCTTGTGAGAGGAAATCTGAACAACTTGTTACACTATTGGGAAAGATGTCTAACCTTGTTCTGGGGGAGAAATGACAAGAGAAAAATGTCAGACTTATGAAAAGCACTTGTCATTCTTAGTATGCCACCAGAAAAAGTTCAAGATAGAATTGAAAATTCCAGAAAAGAAAGATGGTTTGTCCTTTTTGTATTCTAGAATGATTCTCTTTGGTTTGCTTCACAGGAGGCTGAATTATGAGTAGGTGGATTTGCCTGTTTAAAAGGCTCTATGTAGTCCAGTTTTTATATGTATAGATTGGCATATGAATATTTATGCATTGTGACTTGATGATAGCAGTGAGAGGTTAAATGATAGATGGGCCGAATCATCATTCTGAAGGATCATTCTGCTCCCTTTTCTAATATGCATGGTACATGATCAGGACCCAGAAGTCCTAATTTTCCCAATACAAAAACATGGAGGTGCAAAAACTAGAATGAATGCAGAGGTCTGTGGTTAGAAAGAAGAGTCTGAGACCTGTAAAAAAAAGCAGGACTATACAGAGAACACAGGGCAGTGACAAATCCCATGGAGCCCATTAGTCTAATTCTCTAAAGAACAGACTACCAATGGTCCAGAGAACAGCAAATAGCTCACTGCAGTCATGAGGATATAGTAAGTGCTCTTCAAACAACCATTTGCCATCTTGATAAAGAGTATCGCAAATTTGAAAAACTCATGATTTGCTTATAATCGAAGTCATGCAAAGGTGTTATTCAAAAGGGTACCAGAGCTATTAAACTAAATATTTAAAAGGAAAACTGTTTAAACCAAGAAAGTCTGAAAAAGTGCTATTTAGCAAGTATAGTTTTCCCCCACTTTGAACAATGAGGTGAAATTCTCCCTTACTAAAATAACTGTGTTTTATGCTAAATTATCATGTCCTCAGTTATTTATGAAACAAAGTTCTCACTTTTGAAAGAGATACATTTCCTTACAAGCATATTACTTCCTATGATTACTTTTAACATGTTATGTCACTTTGATTGAATAGATAACCAAGTACTCTTTCTTGATAACCCATAATCCTATCTGTAGTAGATTGAATAGTAGTCTCCAAAAGTTCATGTCCTCCTGGAGCCTTAGAATGTGAACTTACTTGGAAAGATCATCTTGGCAGATATAATTCATTAAGAGGAGATACCGGATTGGGATGGACCCTTAATACAATTACTTGTAACCTTAGAAAAGAAGAGAAGAGATTCAGAATCATCTAGGAAGTAGGTCATGTGAATAAGGAGCCAGAGATAGGAATGACTTATCCACAATCTAAGAAATGCCATAGGTTACAGAGAGCCATCAGAATATAGAAGGAGACAAGGAAGTATTCTTCAGTAGAAGCCTTCAGAGATAGAATGGCCCTGTAGACACCTCATTCCAGGAATGGCTGAGAAACACCCTATACTTCTGTGTTCTGAGAAAATGCAAATTGCAAAGGAGTCCCTGTATAGTCTAATAACTCACCACCTGCACCCTGTCTTCACCCTTCCTCATGACTCTCATAAACTACCTGTCTATACTTCCTCATTTTACTTGCCTCTATAAAATCTCAGGTTCCTTTCCTTCTCTTTGAAATATTCTTATTAATGAAAGTCTCTAGTTTAATAACCTGAATAAAATAATTTACTTAAATGCCAGCATATTTTTATTTTTCATAGCCTTGCCTAAGAAACATTTTGGTATAAAAGTCAGAGTATAGAATCTGAATTTCTTAAAAAAAAATGAGAAAAAGAACAGAGGAAGTTGCAAAAAGATTTCCTGAACTCAGATAGTGAGCAATTTATTTTTTTTTTTATTTCGGAAAGGCTCTGTACTTATCTCTCCATGAAACAAAATAATGTTATAGGAAAAAAAAATGCTTGCATTAAAACCCAGGTTGCTATGCAGACTATCGGGAAATTACCCTGAATGCAATTGGGTAATATATAGCAGAGACAAGAAAATGGGTTTAGATTATCTTTCAAGTTTCTTATGAGACACAAAAGCACAGGTGCCTGGTCACAAAGGCTCCAATGGATCATTAATATCAATAATAAATATATATTTGATTTGGAGGAAAAATATGTATTTTCTATACTTTAAATGTTGTCTAAAGAAATGTACTTGATAAAAACTCATCTTACTAAATTCTTGAATAGTTTCAAGAATTTTGAGAGATGAAAAAGAAATGAGTTGATGTGAATGATTAAATAATTTTAGCAGAAATTTAGCAAATGGAATGAAATAATCAAAACAACTATAATTTTATAACATGTTAGTTCAGCCATTGGTTTTTGTAATGCATTTTATTAATGAACTGTTTGGATCCTAGAGAAAGAGTTTAAATTTTATCGAAATGACAAAATTAAAGGAAGTGTGTTAAAATTGTTGCAAACAAAAATATAACCTGAAAGTTGAGAGTTAAGTTTTATTTGGGGAAAAATTAGGACTTAAAGCCCTGGAGACAGCATCTCAGGTAGCCCAGAGAAATTTCTCTGAGGAGGTGAGGGGGGATGCTAGGATATAAGAGTTTTTGCAATGAAGAGGATGTAGCAGGAACAAAAGGTAAGGAGTTTTACAGAAGAAGATTTACAGAAAACCAGTTTCTATGGGAGAAAGTAAACGTCTGGACTTACTGGAATCATTCCTTTGATAATGTAGGCCAGTCTTTGTTTCTCTCCTGAGTTTCCTCAAGTCTCACTGGCCCATGCTTGGGAATGGATGTTCTCACAGATGATGTCTTTTTTTTGGTCCACTACCTGCAGACCTATGAGATATACTGCCTCCTTTCAAATATATCTGAATTACTGCCTCTAAAAGGAAAGGGGAAATATCCAGGTATATCACAAAGGTGAAGGGTGAAGTGCATGCAGCCATGCACACATTTTACAGAAGTTTGCTCCTGGTCTTGTGAAGGTTGCTACTAGTCACAGACTTTAGTCATCTCTGATAGATTTTAGCATTTTTCTAGATATGTGAGATGCAAAAATTGGGCTCATAAAAATCTTCTCCCAAAAATATTTAACCTTCTGAAGACCTGCTCCTCCTGTTCTCTAAGAGCAGAATGCCTCACTCCTGGTCTCCAGGCTGAGATTTACTCAGGGGGTGCTGTGTGTTGGAAGCTGCAGTAGAGGCTTATGGCAAGTGCCAAACTTCAGTTCACAAAATCATTCATTTAACCCTGTCATGTCTTGCTTTCCTGAAAAAACAAAAGGAAGAGGCAACACTGGATTTAACTTTCTATTTTGATTTTGCATTTTAAGTTTCAAATATGGCCCCACTGAGGTAACTTGCTGTTTTAGACAAATTGAGGTAAAATCAAATTTTCAGAGCAGACTTGTGATCTTTTCCTTACTGACTATAATTTAGCATTTCAAAAAAGTCGTATATTTCCTGTTGACTCTTGATGGAAACTGCATTGACTGGTTTCACAGTATCTGTAAACTTTGGTTAAGATAAAGAAATCTAAGTATTATGGGTAATAATAAGGAGCCTAAGACAATATAGTCATGAGCAGCATTTTTTTTTAAAGATGAACAGTAACCTGCCAGTTACTCTAAATTTGTTTAAGATAATAATCTTACTATATAGGTATATATGCCCCCTTTAAAAACTCAGCTGCCCTAATTGGATAGTTATAGTAATAGGTTAGTTGTTTAGTTGATAAAAGTCAAAACATAAAGCAGACAACTTCTGATGTTTTACACAAATGTCTTGTATCACTGGATGTCCCTTCTCATGATTTAATATTCCAATCTCCTTCCATTGAGGAGATATATATTAGGCTGGTCAAGAGCTTAAATCAAAAGCTTGCCTACTATATTTACTTGAATTCCAAGAGTTATGAATTTCAGTGTACCAAAATAAAAATAAAAGAGATGAGATCAGACTCACATAAATAAAATAACACAAAAATACACTGGGATTTAGAAAGATTATTTAATTGGTATGCTAATTATCTAAGTTGGAACTTAAGCTTTCCTAATGTTACATTTTCCAGGAAATTCATATTCTTTCCTTTGTCATACCAAGGAGCAAGAAGGCACCACTTAGAAAACTTTAATTGAAAATTGGGAAGGGGAAGATACAAGGTTAGCTTCTGTATTGTTATGTCAAGCAAAACATTCATCACTTAAACCAAGTGAAGTTTCTAAATGCCAATTTGAAAACCATGAATAGTCTTCAACAAATATATTACAATCAAGAAGAGTGGGCTAAATATTTTTCACATCATTTACCAGTGATTGTTGTAAATGTACCTCCACCTTAATTAATAAAAGATGATTTCAAAATGAATAAATCACAAAGGATTTCCTTCCAGCACTTGGCCTAATGATGAATAAATGAAGACAAGAGAATTCTATTGGAACATAAAGACTTTTTTTTCTTAAAGGTGAGCTAAAGTGGCTTTTAAAAAATGCAAAGAAAATGTGTTTTTCTGAAAAGAAAAATCTTCATTCACTGTATTTGATATTAAAGCTGAGAGAATCTGTAGAAATAAAGTCTCTTCCAAGACCTCTTTATTTGTAGGCATTCTGATTAACTGATTGAGAAAAGGACAATAATATTTTTCTTCCTCAGATTAAAAAAATGTTAAAAATAAATGTAGTTAATACAATTTCAACAAAGGAATCAGTCAAGTAAAATAGTCATTGTTATAGAATAGTAGGAGAGCAATAATCATAATAAGTTTTAAAACAGGGAAAGAAATAAAAAATGCAATTTACTGTTGTGTTAAAGGGGGATATTTTGTATGCTTATGAAGGAAAATGGCTCAACCTATTTTAGGCACCTATGTATGTTTTCATGTTGAGGGCAATTATTCAGGTAAAGGGAATGTTTTAAGGGGTGAGGATGTCCTTAAGTGTTATGACTAAGCTAATGTGAAGACAGCATTATACTTGGAGTACTGAGATTGAGTTCTCATTTCTGTCTTTTAATATCTTGGTACTCTTATGTCAGTCATTCACATCTCAAAGCTTTATTTTTTTAAATAGGAGGGCATTTAAAGAAAATATTTAGCTTAAGACCCTACACGTGCTAATTTTTATCTTCAAAAATATCCTGTGGTATGATATCAAATAAGAGAGAAACAAAGAAAGCTCTGCAAATCATTAGAACCCCACACCACCTTACACAGTATCATTTAGTTATAACAGTTTTTGCATTTCAACAATTACAGGAAGATTGTCAAAACAAAATAAAGCAAAATAAAACCTGTCTACTTTTTTAAACTTAAAGGAAAAAAACGGATGAGCTAGCACAGCAGAAGTGTTTCCATTCTATTTAGCTGAGATAGTTTCTAACAGAAATAAGGAAGTGATGTGAGATGACTTGAGAGGAACTGCTGATAAAAAGCTATCATCCAGCCTATGATGGAATGTCACAAGGAAAAACACAAACTCTGTATCAAAGTCAGACAAACTCAAACTCAATATTACAGTTAAACTTTCTACATCAGTTTTTCAAAGACTAAGAAAACATTATAAATCAGAATACTGTAAACATTTTTCACAAGGTAAGGACTGAAAAACCCTTTGAAAGTTAATTAGCTATTTCATCTTGCTCTCATTCAATGACAGCAGTTCCTCATGAAAATAAAATATTTCCGGTATTCAATTTCAAGTCTTCACTTTGTGGCTCATTGTATCTAGAAAGTAATATACTGGCACAAAATTCCAGAAGTTGTAAGAACTTCTCAGCCTGCTAGCTGTACATGCATAATTTAAACACTCTACCTACATATGAAAACCCAAATTTATCACATAACTCTCCCTTACATGGTACATTACAAAAATTGCTTTGGGGGTAGTAGTGGAAATTTAAAAAATTATTCTTTGCTTTCTTTTACCACTTGCCCTCCTATTCTGAAATATAATCTTTACATATCTATTAGGTCAACTGATATAAGTTGTTGAAAACTCATAGAATAGAGTTGGTAGATACTTTTTCAATGCCTTCCACTTTTTCAACAAAATATGTAGTATCATATAAAACCTGTTGAAATCTTTCCTAACTTGAAACTAAATTAGTACCTCTAAAGAGACAAATATAGATTCAGGCTTAGGAAGGTCTCTAATTTTTGGTATGTGCAACAAATTTAGAATAATAAGGAAAATAACGGCTTCTAGTTTACTCTGTCTACCACTAATTAACTTAACAGCATAGCTATAGAAAATTTTGTTGAAATTTAAAATACAATTGACTTCTAGTCACATAAACTCTCTTATTCCATTTTCTATTTTTTATTTCTTGTCTAGTTTTCTGTTGCTTTATCTTTCCTTTAAACATTTGTCTTTGAACCCAGAGATTTCCATTAGAAATACAAATATATGATGTGTAATAATTTATGTAGCTCTTTTTTTTTCCTCTATAAATTAACTCATTTGACAGCCTGCTTGATTTCCTGACTGCCTGGCTAACTTCCTGTCTCCTTGCCTTGGTGGGAGTACTGTACTGCTTCTTTCTTTAAGAGAAAAAAGATCAGAAGATATCACAAATAAATAGCAAAATATCAGATGAGGAAAAATGTAGAAGAATAGACTCCTTTGGAAAGTTAAACTCTGTGAAAGCCAAGGTTTTGATTTTTACAGCACTTTATGCCCATTGTACCATTTGTATTGAAGGTGTTCAATAGATGTTTTAAGAATGATTGAATTTATGTGTTCACTCTTCATTTCCTGAGATCTCCAGATTGTTTAAGATTATTTAAGGAAAACACTGAGTGCACTTACCCACCTTTAGGGAGTTTTTGACCAAATATCAAGGGAAATACTTTCTAATTCACAAATTAATTTGTAGATACTTTTTTAAATACAGCAGTGAATAAACATGATCAGAGGTCTAAATGATAAACATCGTTTAGAGGCATTTTTCCCCAATTTCCTTTTATTTTCTACTCTTGATTACAATAAATATAAATTCACTCTTTTCTGGGAAGCTTCCTCACCTGAACTGCTTCATGAGTCTGAGAAATACTGCAGGACTTTTGCTTCCTTCCACATCCTCTTAAAAAGGGGTAAATAAAATATGTTCACCTATGGTCACATTCCGTGAATAGCAACTGTTCAGTATTTCCTTAATGTTTGGGATGACTTGCATTCCTCATTTATACTTAAGAAGTAGTGAAAATGACATTCAATAACAATGGCTTCTTTCTTTTTCTTATACAAAGTTGTAGACCTTCTCTGTTATCTAATTGAATTATTATAAAATAGCAAAGCTTATAAAATTTTTGACATATATATATAATTTTGTTCTCATTCTTTTATAACTTGTATATATTATCTCATGAGAACTGAATAGCCTAACATCATGTTTTCCTCATAAGAGTTTGCAGATTCCATATATTCAGAGATAAATAAAACACTGCCAAATGATAAATGGCAAAAAAAAAAGGCCTCTTGGACTTGCTGAAACAGGATTTGCCAAATGTTCCTTGGCACATCAAGTGTTGTGCAAGTACCATCCAGGTTAATAATATGTTTTGCCCCAGGTTTCCCAAAAGTGCTTTGTTCCTTCAAACTATAACAAATGTTACAAAATTCTAATATTGGATTATAGTTCTGATCCAAAGCAACCAATCTAATTGGGTAAGAGAAAGCAGTTAGGTCTAGGAACTTAAAGATAATGATCTCTAATATTAGGAAGACTTCATGATATTAGGAATTAACATGTTTAAATACTCATTTTCTGATCATCAATAGTGTGACCATTTAAATACATTGCTTTGCAGGTAGGAACATCATATCATCTCTCTTAAACTCAGTAACATATCCCTGTTATCAACACTTGGTGATTAAAAAATTGTATGTTATTTTTTGTTGTTCTACCAAACGTATCTAGAATGTAACTCAAGATTGTGCTAGCACATTTTTGTATATACATAAAAACCTGCTGAGATATGTATTGAAGGACATATACATTTTATAAGGTTTGGATATTAAAAAAAAGAGAGATTTGTGAATATTCCCAAACTGATTTCAAAAATTTATTTGGAAAGGCAAAAGACCCAGAATAATTAAAAACAACGCTAAAATCGAAGAACAAAGTTGAAAGACGAACACCCACAACTTCGAGACTTACTGTACACCTCTAGTAATCAAGACAGTGTGGTATTGGCAAAAGAACAGACAAAAATTGATCAATGGAACAGAATAGAAAGCCCATAAATAGATTTCCATAAATATTTTCAACTAATTTGTGACAAAATAGCAAATGAAACACAGTGGAAGATAACATCGGAGAAAACTTAGATGACTTGGGATATAGTCATGGCTTTTTAGATATAACACAAAAAGTTATACCTATTTATTAAAATGAAAAAAATTTCTGCTCTGTCAAAAATACTCTTAAGAGAATGAGAAAAAAAGCCATAATTTGGAGAAAATATTTCCCAAATACACTTCTGATAAAGACTGTTATCCAGGAGTTCCTGTCGTGGCGCAGTGGTTAACGAATCCGACTAGGAACCATGAGGTTGCGGGTTCGGTCCCTGTCCTTGCTCAGTGGGTTAACGATCCGGCGTTGCCGTGAGCTGTGGTGTAGGTCGCAGACGCGGCTCGGATCCCGCGTTGCTGTGGCTCTGGCATAGGCCGGTGGCTACAGCTCCGATTCGACCCCTAGCCTGGGAACCTCCATATGCCGCGGGAGCGGCCCAAAGAAATAGCAAAAAAAAAAAAGACAAAAAAAAAAAAAAAAAAGACTGTTATCCAAAATACAAAAGAAAAAAACTTAAAAATCAACAAGAAAACAAAACAAATCAAATAAAACCCAACAGAAACCTCACCAAAGAAGACATACAGATAACAAGTGAACATGTTAAAAGATGTCCCACATTATATGTCTTCAGAAAAATGGAGATCAAACAGTGAGATACTGCTATTCATAGTGGTCAAAATCAGGGAAAATGACACAATACCAAATGCTGATAAAGATGTGGTGCAATGGGAACTCTCATTCATTGATGGTAGGAGTGCAAAATGGCACAGCTATATAAGAAGGAAGTTTGGCAGTTTCGTATAAAACTAAACATCCTCTCACCATATGCTCCAGTAATTATGCTTTCTGATATTTACTCAAAAGATTTGAAAACTTATGTCCACACAAAAACCTGTGCATGGATGTTTGCAGCAGGTTTAATCCTAATTGCCCAAACTTGGAAGAAATCAAAAAGTCCTTCAGTAGGTGAATGCATAAACAAATTCTGGTACATCCAAACAATGGAATATTATTCAGTGCTTGTAAGAAATTAAGCTATAAAACCATGAAAATAGATAGAAGAACCTTAAATGCATATTACTAAGTAAAATAAACCATTTGGAAAACACCACATATTCTGTAATTCCAATTATGTGACATTCTGTAAAAAAGCAAAACTATGAAGAAAGTAAAAAGACTAGTCATGGCCAGGGGTTTTAGGAAGTGGGGATAGATGAACAGATAGAGCACAGAGCACTTTTATGCTGTGAAAATATATTTTATGATACTATAATGGTGGATACATATCATTATACATCTGTCCAACTCATAGAATGTACACCAAGCTTGGAAACCAAGATGCAAACTATAAATTTGGTAATTATGAGGGAGGTTCATTAATTGTAACAAATGTACCAACCTGCTGGGGGGCATCGATAATGAGGGAGGCTATCCATTTGTGGAGCAGGAGGTATACAGGAAATCTCTGTACCCCTGTTCACTTTGCTGTCAACTTCTTAAAAAAAAATCTATTAGGTTTCTTGGCAGTAGGAGAAGAGAAAGTTGAAAGAAGGAATGAGATCTCTGAGCTACTATTCAAAAACTCATACATTGGTAAATCATCACAAGGGTCTTGGTGCAGACCCAGATTAAGTAAGTGGAAGGGACCATAAAGACAATATCAGCGAGTAATCCTAGCCAAGGTCATGTCATGTTTACTTCATAGCTCGAATTAAAGCTTTCTTAGGAAACACACCCTGAAATTGCCTTCTCTAACTCAGTCTCTCCAAGGGCAAACTGCCCTCCGCAATGACTTCCAATCAGTTTACTCAGAGGAAAAATAAAACAAAATGAAACAAAACAAGACCCATTTCCACACATCATCTTTGCATAAGCCTTTTAAGCCTGTCTTTGCTTATTTTTCAATGAGACAATACACACAAACACAAAATTGACCTTCATATATGAATAAACCTCAGCTGCACTCTTTTTTATATCAGAATAATTCTCTGAGTTATTATTTGAAAAATTTATCTGAGTTGTTCTCTGAGCAATTCTTTGGTATTCTCTCTTCTTTTTCCCTCTATCTTTTTGAAAGTGAACAACAGGAAAAGAAAAATATGTATACTAAGGAATGAATCTTCTGGATTTGGGGATTCTCAGGAACATGGTTGGGAAATATCTTGAAAAGTAATTACTGTTTAAGGAGATAGGCAATTCTCCCTGTTGTAATACATATAACATGAAGTTGGGCTTTCTGTGCCTACCAGGTAAGCATGTCTGAAGAAGAGAGAAATAAGAACATAGCATGTTTAATAACACAATGAGGCAGTTATTTAAACAAGGCTGGGCTTTATTTTTAAGATAATCACTGGAGCTCCTAACTATCCATATGTATTTCCAATTTAGTGAGCAGAATTGATATAAACAAAAATATGTTTATAGATGGTATGAGTTAGTGGAAAGAGACTTTTTAGAGCAAGCAGGTTTGATTTTAAATCCTGGTTTAATTTTTAACTCACTATATATGATCTTGGGAAAAATAACATTTATTTGAGCCTCAATTTCCTCATATGTAAAAGAAAAAGAGTGAAAATTTACCCAGTGACTTATGCTAATGATAGGAGTCAATGTATCTAAATGACATTAGTGCAACTGTTCTCAATATACACTTATCTTTATTATTATATCTTCAAAATAATGCACACTTTTAAAGTAGTTAAAATGGATATTATTTTTCTGTATTATGTTATTCAAGTTAGGCATTCTATGTGAAAAGTACTAATATGTATAATTAAGCAATAATCATTTTAGTTTTAATTTTTATTTCTATTATTACCTGCACACATTAGCATAAGGTGCATTTCTAATAGTATTCCATCAGCTGCTTATTTCATTACCACATCTTCCATGGAGCCTCACTAATCTTTCCAATCTTTTTATCCTTATTGCTAATGCTGACATATCTAATGAAGATCACATTCTGTAAGAATTTGAATGGTAAACATTAAAAAAGAAAGAAAAAACTAATTGGGTCAGCAAAAATCAATAACTCAAGTACACTCAGCAATGTCTTTCCCCTTATATATAATTCTGTCAAAGATAACACTACTGTTTAATTTTTGAGACACATTTAAATAGTTAAGGATCAAATGTCATGCCTCATTATTGCTTAATGTGATAAGATTTTTTATTCCAAAGACCATCTTAGTAATTATTGATATTTATTTGTTTGTGTGTGTATAAGCATCTTAAATTTATGTCTTTAACCTACTCTTTATCAGAAAGCTCTTTGTTTTTAAACATAAAATATTAAACAAAATTTACCAGTATTAAAGTTCAACTGGAAAAGCATTTAACATGTCATGCAAAATGCCCTTTATCTGTGACACATTTAAATTCATTAAAATGGGAGACTCAGTATCTTTTTCTACCTGAAGGGGAGAGAGGTTAGGTGACACAGTGAATTAACTTTAAGTCTGTCTCTTTTCATCTCTGAAGACCTGAAGGTCACATTTACTTATATTGACTTACAAATGGGAAGTATAGTGGTTCCAGAAATCACCTATGTACCACACAAATTGCCAATCATGGAGATCTACGTTCAAAAGAGTCCCAAAACAACAAGGAAAAAAATGCTACAGATAAAAAAAATGATATACTAAGTCTTTACAAGGAGCTTTTTGTGGGAGGTATGATGAGTTTTAACTGCATTTCTAAATGCCCTCCATAATGTTATATAGTGATAAGACTTAGTAATCCTTTTTCCATTTATTCTCTCTTTTTAATTTATTGAGAAAACTATGAAACAAGAAAATCCAAGTAAGCTAGTCAAGGTCAAGGTCACAGAGTAAATTAGAGCAAGACTCAGAGGGAGACATTATGTCTGCTGAATCTCTTTGTGGAAGTTAGTGGAATCACTGCAATATACTGAAACTATCTGCTTTGTCGATTTCTCTACTGCTAAATGTTACTCTACTGAGTTAAAAGGTGGACTTTTCTGTTTATTATTTCTTTATTGTGATTTATTTAAATTATCGCCACATTTTCAAATCCAATTATATAGTAAAAAGTAATAGACTCTATATCCATGATATTAGCAAAATAAGATATCTTGAGTAGTTTCAAGTATATAGCTTTAGGATATATAAAGTATCCTAAACCTGGAGATTATTTCATTTTCCTTTGAACCCTGAAGAATGTGCTCCTTGAATTCCCATTTTCTCTTCTTTGTGGTTCAGGGTCTAAGCTGTCCTCAAGCAACCTGGCTTAGAATGTGATCCCTTTGTAGAGCCATCTCAAGTGTGGGGAAGATTAGGAAGATTACCCTGGATACCATAATTTAGAAATATTCTCTTCTATAAATACTCTTTTGAGACTGACTCTGGAAACTGAGTGGTGAACTAGGGAATAGAGTGGTGTATCTTCAAACTGGTGTTAATAATACTGGAAGTTTCTATATCCCATAGACAAAAAATAACATCTCCTTCCTATCCTAACTCATACAGCCATCAGCACAAGGAAAACAGAACTCTGTCCCTTCCACACATTTTTCTAAGGGAATATTTTCTTTGAAGTATTCTTGTTTTCTTTATTTATTGAAGTATATTGATTTATACATTATGTTAGTTGCAGATATACAATATCGTGATTCAGTTTTCATTTTATTTTTGTGGATTATATTCTATTATAGGCTATTACAAGATATTAGATACAATTCCCTGTGCCATAAAGTAAATATTTGTTGCCTATATATTTATGTAGAGTAGTTTTTAATCTGTCAATTCTATAATCTTAATTTGTCCCTTAGGCCAACTCCCTTTCCCCTTTGGTAAGCATAGTTTGTTTTCTATGTTTGTGAGTCTGTTTCTGTTTTATATATAGACTCATTTGAGTTACTTTTAAAATTCCACATAAATGCAATGTGTAGTTTTTTTGTCTTTATTTCACTAAGCATAATATTCTCTGGGTCCATCTATGTTGCTGCAAATGACATTATTTTTATTCCATTCTTTCTGTGACTGAGTACTATTCCATTGTGTGTGTATTGTGTGTGTGTGTGTGTGTGTGTGTACCACATCATCTGTTGATGGGCACTTGGGTTATTTCCATGTCTTGCTATTGTCATTAGTGCTGTTATAAATGTGATTTATTTTGTTCAACAAGGAAATTAAACAATGCAATTCATCCTATTTACCTGTTCACTTTCCAACTTTATGTGTACTTGTGTTCTTTAATCACTTAAAATGAGCAATAGATAGCACAAAGTAAATAAGGCCATCACTTTGCAATGGTGTTCATTTTATTTATAAATAAAAATTTGTGTTTACTCATCTAAAAATTTATTGCACAGAAATGTTAATTGCAAAAAAAAATAGAGATTCACAAGTAGAGGTATGAAATTGGAAAAATATATTCAATATTCATATATCTGCTGTAAAAATATATTTTTAAATTATAAATGGAAAATACATATTTTGTTTTCATGGTACAAAACTGAATAACTTGAATATTCCGTGTATTCTGAGAATGAGTGAATCTGATTTACTGAGTTGGTGATCTTTTTTTTCCCCTTCTTTGAAATAGATAGCTACATGATAAGAAAGGGTGAGAAGTAAATAGATGATGATAGATAGACATATATGTACATATCCTTTGATACAATTTTGGTACTTTTAGATTGTCCACACTTTGACTTGCCCTGTGTGTTAATAGAGGGCTTCTCTCCAGTCTACATCCTTCAGTGTCAATCTCTGTAAAAGTTCTTACTTCATATCTACTTTCTCTTAGTTATTATTTTTTCTGCCTCCTTTATCATGTATGAACTTATTTTTCCCTAAAGCCCCACAGTTAATTCTCTAAATTATATATTGCAAGCATTGCACTTACTTACTTTTCTATCATTATTTTCCCAAGCTTGACACTCTGCATAACCTCAAATTTTCAAAGCATGCTTTTACTTCCAATCTGTTTCTGAATTTTTTTTTTCATTCTTCTTCCTTTTATAAATAGTCAGAAATGTGGTTTAAATTACATATAAAACCCTAAATGGAAAAATTCTTAGTGTATTTCTCCCCCAAAATAAGATTATATTGTAACACATATCTTAAGAATTTAAATTCCATTACAATAATTTTCCCAACCCCAATCCTAACAACATACTCATACATATAAAACTCAAAGATATTGGAAACATTCTCATAAAACAAGATACATTTATTTCTAGTATGACTATAATAAATTATCTTAAGACTAGAGCCAGATATATTGTACTCTGATTCTTCCACTTACAAAACTGAGAGGATGAGAAACCTCTAAATTCCTAAAATATATTTCATCCAAATTACATTCATTGTTTACGTGAGCTGTGTTGCTACTCACCAAAGTGATTTGTTTTCATTGAAATGAAAATAAAAGTCTTACTCAATACAGAGAAAGACATTTACTTGATTTTTTCCTTAGGTTCATAGTCAATGTTGTAATTGCTCTGTTTTTGTTTCAGTGTTTTCATAGTATTTCTAGAAAATAAAAAAGACAAACTTTTTGACATTTGTATGTCTTAATTTTTGATTTTTTTTCTTCAGTTACACTATAGGCATCAGAGTAATGGCATTCTAAGTTTCAGACTTTAAATTTCAGATTTATTTAGAGTATTTTCTAACACTACTAACAAATCAGTTCTATTAGTTTTAGTTTTATACATATACATGTAATTTCTAACTTCTAGCAAGTTCTTTGACTTTTAAACACATTTTTAACATTAAAACTGTGTTGCCTGAACTCTGTATTCCTGCTTGTAATGATGTGAAAAGATATCAAATTGACCGCAAAACAAACTTTTCAGAAAGCTTCAGATGATCTTTTATTTTTAAAGAGGGCAAATTTATTTGCCAGTTTCCTCTTTTCTTAAAAAAATTCACATCTTTGTTAAAATATATTTATATTTATATTCTATTGAGTTATTTATTTACCCAAGCTGTCTGTAGGGATAAATAGTTCATTTTTTTCCCCTTCCTTTCCAAATTACAGATTAGAGCTATCCCTTATAAAAGTTTCTTGCTGAATCTCCTAAAAATCTTTGATTATGTTTTAAAAGGATCATTATTAGCCTTATAAGACTTCCATTTTGATACTTTTATTTCTTTGAAATGCTTATAATTAGGTGTGTATAATTAAGTCTTTCATTAAAATTGTTTTAATTGGTTTGTTCCCAATAAAAATGACAAACAAATACCTTGAGTCTATTTAATGCCTTAATTGGTTCCGCATGAGTTAAATTACACAGTAATGACCAGATTCATAAACTATTTTATGTACCATTTCATTCAAACCTCTAAACATTTCCCTCAAGTTAGAGATTTCTGGGAAAAATATATATAATTCTGATTACAACAATTCCTAGAGAGAATATATTTTTCCCTTATTATACACCTCATTGTATGCAATGCACTGATAATGAAAAATCCAGTGGCCTAACATACTGTTCCAAATTCTTTCCTTCTAAATTGTAGCATATTGCAGACAATAATAACATAGGCTTATATAGAGCCATCAACATGGATATCATTTCATATAAACTGTGCCATAATTAGAGAGATTAAAAGAGCAAATGGAGATGATATAACAGAGAAACATGGTCATGCAGGTTGTATTTCATAAGCATTGACTCACCTTTGCATGTTCAGAGGTTTTTGAAGATAGAGGCATTATCCTTTATTCTTGAATTCCATTTGTACCAAACTATTAGCTAATACCAAATGATTTCTTTTCTCTTTTCTTCTCTTTTTCCTCATTCTCCTTGTCAAAAATTACTTATTTTCTATATTATTCTAACTGACCTTTCCTGGATGATAAATAATTTGATAAATTAAACATAGTTTCTAAATTACTTCATCTTTCCATTTTAAGAAGGCTCTTCAATATTTCATGTCAATATAGGGGCTGCTTTTGTGGCTTTCATGTAGGATGGTAGAACAAGAAAATCTGTTTAGCAGTTTACAATTATTGGTGGAGGCAGTCATCAAATTTTGAAAAAAAAACTTCCATGGATGTGGAAATGCATTCTTCCTTTCCCTGCCTCATTTTATTTTCTTTAGTTCCTACCAATACTTTAAAAACCACTGTTTATGCCAACCCCACTAAAATGTCAACCTGCTTACAAGAGGAATTTTTTTTTTCTGTTCAGTTCTTTAGCACCCAACAGTACAAAAGTGCCTGAATTTAATATTTTTAAGTTTAAAAATAAATGTGTTTTTGAAATAAGAGAACAATAGTGCTCTGATATCCATATTCCTCCAAAAAAGTCTTTTCTTGTAGTTTATAGCAGTGTTGAATGTTTCTTCTCATTACATTTCTAAAGCCTATGTTCCACCTGTTTGTAAAGTCATGTTACTATTCCCATCTAAGTACTTCTTTTCCTTGAAATCCATTGAAATGCTGACTTTCTAAGTCAAATGTTTCTTTTCATAGATTTATATTTCCATCATATTTAATAAAAATATTACTTTGTCCTTTTTCTCTATTTTTAAAGAGCTCTTTGTTTCTCTTCTGCGCAAAATGTTGAGGCTTCAAATTCTGGTGACAAGTGCAGGAGATTTAGTACCAGAAAAAGCTGTGTTTGAGTCTTAGCTTTACCCTTTTTTTCCATATAATATTGGGAAGTCTGCTTATCTTCCCAAGAGTCTCAGTTACATTTTCTGTAAAATTGGAAGTAAAAAAAAAAAACTTGTTCAAGTTACACCATAGAATCAAGAGAATGAGAAAGTTTGAAATTGCTTTGTAAACACTAGAGACCTGTGTTTTTGTCTTTTTTTCTATCAAAACATCTAATAAAACATTTCTTTGAAATATTATGTAAGAGTTTCAATTTTGGCATACAATTGAACTATACTGTAATTGGACTAGTTAGAATATTAAATTTAAAATAACCAAGGACTCTAATGCTATATAAATATTTCTACTAATTTATTATCATTTTACAAAATTTTGCTAAGTGCTATTGGGGAATGTCAAAAATGATAGTTTTTGTAAAGCTTTGATACCAAACTAAAAAAGACAAGAGGAAATGAAATAAAAGTGGACTAGATAATACAGGATGAGTTTGAGTATAATCATTTATCTCTCTAGGATTTTCTCATCCCAAATAAATAACAAAGAAAACCCTAAAAATAAAGGAATTTCAATTGCAATGAATCAGAGCTGGAATCTAATGATAGAAAAATTCAAATTCCATGAATTTTAAGGAATTTCAGATTGCCCTTGTTTGCATAACAAATGATAAAAGCAAATTAATAAAGTCTACATGGAACCTATCTTCCTGAAAATAAGTCAAATACTTTTAAAACAAATAGAGGAGTTATCAGGTTAAACAAGTACCACCTGTTTGGAAAGGTTGAGAGATGGTCATAAAAAGTTGACGATTCCACATGGCTTTTTTTTAGTGCAATTTAAAAAGAACTATTGTGTTTTTGAGCCATCTGGAAAGATCCTCAACATCACTAATTATTAGAGAAATGCAAATCAAGACTGCAAGGAGATACCACTTTACATCAGTCAAAATGTCCACCATCAAAAAGTGTACAAAAAGTGCTTGCTTTGGCAGCACATATGCTAAAATTGGCACTATTCAGAGAATATTAGCATGGCCCCTGAGCAAAGATGATACACAAATTCATGGAGTGTTCCATATTTTTAATTATCACAGCCTTGTAAATCAACTGTACTTCAGTAAAACTTAAACAAAATTCTATAAACAATAAATGCTGGAGAGGGTGTGGAGAAAAGAGAACCCTCCTACACTGTTGGTGGGAAGGTAATTTTTACAACCACTATGGAAAACAGTATGGATGTTTCTTAAAAAAACTAAATATGGAACTACTACATGATACAGCAGTCCCATTCCTGACCATGTATCTATAGAGAACCATAATTCAAAAAGATAAATGCACCCTAATATTCATTGCGCACTATTTACAATAGCCAAGACATGGAAGAAACCTAAATGTCTACTAAAAGAGGAAGGGATAAAGAAGATTTAGTACATATATGCAATGGAATACTACTCAGCTATAAAAAGAACAAAAGAATGCTATTTGTAGTAATATGGAAGGACCTAGAGATTATCATACAAAATGAAGTAAGTCAGATGAAGAAAAACAAATATATGATATCACTTATACATGGAATCTGATAAAAACAATACAAAAGAACATACTTATGAAATAGAAACAGATTCACAGATTTCAAAATCAAACCTATGGTTACTAAATAGGAACTATGGTGGTGAGGAATACATTAGGACTATAAGATTAACATGTAGACATTACTATATATAAAAAAAAAATCAACAAGGACATACTGTATAGCACAGGGAACTCTGCTCAGTATTTTGTGGTAACCTATAAGGAAAAATAATCTGAAAAAGGATGGAGATATATATAAAACTGATTTGCTTTACTGCCCTCCTGAAATTTAACACAATAAGTTAATTATACTCCAATAAAATTTAAAAGATAAAAAATTTAAAAAACATTGTGCATACTATTTTATGATAGTTATATATAACTATTACATATATAATATATTATACCAGAGTCACAAACAACTATTCCAGGCCAGGGATTTTGGTGACATGGGAAAGAATTCTATAAAACTCTTCTCTATTTCAATGGATGAAGTATCTGGACAAAGATTAGGGAGAATTGTTATGCTATTGCACCACTTAAAAATATGGCAGTTGCCTATTATGGACTGAATTGGTTTCCCCAAAAAATTCATAGGTTAAAATCTTCGTCTCCAAAGTGACCATATTTGGTAATTAAAATTAAATGAGGTTATAAATTTATGACCCTAATCCAATAGGATTATTATCCTTATAAGAAGACAAAAAGACACTGTGCACAGAAGAAAGGCCATGTGAGGACATAGAAGGAAGGTAGCCATCTGAAAGCTGTAGGAAAAATCAATCCTACTGACACCTCGTTCTTGGACTTCTAGGGTCCAAAATTTAAAAAAGAAAATCATTTATGTTGTTTAAGCCACCCAGTGTGTGGTTTTTATTATGCCAAAGTAAAGTTGAAGTAATAAAAACATTTGAGAAGCTGACATTTTCTTCAAAAGCAGATGTAAAAAGTCAGAAGGACCAGGAACAAGAACTAAAGGGATGGGACATAGGTCAGTGGTGTCCAGAGGTTTGAGGATATTGTCAGCACAATTGATTACAAAACCATTTCTGGCTAGGCTTCTGCAAACATCAAGATCAAAGCAAACATCTGATATAACAGAGGAAGCATGATAAAGAAAACTATATCTGTTATTATGTTTTTACAGTGTTTCCAACTTTCTCCTTTTTCCATATTTCAGTTCAATCTCTCAATAGTTACTTATCTCTAGAGTGAAGGGATACTTAGGGTAAAGCGGGAGTTGGGGGTGGGGAATCCACTCAAGCCTAGATAGAATTAACATTGATCATTAACGAATAACTAGAAAAATACTAAATTTGTGAAAAATTCTATAACATAAAGAAATAGAACACATAGAATTCATTAAATGTTTTAAAACCTACACATGAAAATATTTCCTAAGGAGATAAGAAATAAGTTTAAAAGGGTGGGGGAAAAACTGTAATTGCAATGTATACATGTAAGGATAACCTGACCCCCTTGCTGTACAGTGGGAAAATAAAAAAAAAAAAAAAAAAGAAAGAAGTTTAGACTGCAATATTGTGTATAAGCAAAACAAACACTCTGAATTGTTAATTAAGGAGGAGACAATATGAAACGAGAAGGAAAGGTGACTGTCATATTATATGAAAAATAAAAAGTTATAAAGTTAAGCAAACCATAATTTTATCAGAAATATTAAGGACATTAAGGAAGTAAAATTGGGACAATAGGTAATCATAAGAGCATTGGGGGCCATCTGCCTGTAAGATGCTCTCACAATGAAAATTATCAGGCATATAATAACTATGGAAAAGGCATACTAGAAATACAATATATAAATCGATAATGTTCATCCATTCAAGACAAATCTTTATGGATATGTGTTGACTTATAGGATGTATAATCAAGGGATTATACTTTAAACTTGGGATTATGTTGTAAACATTAACAGGCCCCTGAAACTAGATCATATAACTTAAATTTCAGAGTGAAGGAAATTTTTCATCAAAAATACACACATACGCATACTTAGGTACATATATATTCACACAAAGATACACACACAGACACACGCATCCTCAATGAAATGAAGCAGAGGTCTGGAAAGACTTCATTGATGAAGTGACAGTACTATTGCCATCTGAGAATGAGCAGGAAATAAGTAAGATGAGGACGATAGAATTTCTCAGTGAAAGAGATTTGCTCAGTAAAAGTGAACTCATTGTCCAGCACTTACTATTGCACACTGCCCATATGAGTGAATAAAGGAGTCTGGTGATTCTGAGTCAGAAAAAAAGAGGTAATGTTGTGATAATGACCATGCTTGAGAAGTAGTTATGTTTGGATCTAAGTCATTGTAGGCTATCATAAAGAATGATCCCTACCTACTAGCAATAGAAAGCCATTGAAATGTTTCAAATAGAGGGATTAAGAGGTAGGGTACAAGAACAGGGAGATGATATGATCATATTTGAAATTTGAAAATATAATTTTGACTGAGATTTGTGAAAATGATTGAGGAAGGACAAAAAGCATGAGCTGACTACTTATGAGTATATTGCAGAAGTCCCATAAGTGGTGTCCTGAAATACTCAGGTAGCAGCAGGAGAGAAAAGTGGATAGACTGGAGAGATATTGAAGATATAAAATTAACACATCTTTGTGACGAATTGCCTATGAGCCCGATGGAGTAGAAGGTGTTAACTTTTGGACCCTGGCTGTAGCTTCATTGCATCTGATACAGGGGCATCAGTGTTCTGCTCATATACCTTTGGATTGTTTTATCCTATGGTATATTTACTCCCAATGATCAGCACCTTCATCTCTTTGTCAGAGAGTTGCCCTCAGTCTCATAAAAAATTCTTTAAAATCAACCCAGTTCTCCTGACTCTCAGCTACAGCATCATATAACTCCTAAGAAATGAGGCTGACTTGAGCATAGACTACTTCGGCTCAGGATAGATAACAGATCGATCTTCTCTTTAGCTTTTAAAACTGTCTAATTATATAGTTGCCTCAGAATCTTGTGGAAAGCTTTCTTTTTTGGAGACTATCAATAGAGCTATATTTCATTCATGCATTCCTTAAGTCAATCAGTGATATAACCAATTGCCAACCAAAGGCTAAATTCTCAGGTATCCCTGAGACAGAAGTTAAGGCTACAAAGCTGCTCTTAATCTTTTCTTTCCTTTTAGTCAGCCGGATGACTGGCTGCATATTTATAACTTCCTCAAGCATATTTGTCATTTTTGTAATAGCAAATTTTATAATATTTGATTCATGAAAACAGGTATGGTACAGTATTTATAATCGCCAAGAACTGAACCATACAATAAGGCTTTGCAGTTCCTTTTTCAGAAAACATGTTAGCTTGTGGCCATTTCAGCTTACAAATTTTCTAAAATGACTTTAACTCTTAGAATACCCCCACCACCCAACACACACACACACATATATCCACCTCCTTTTACACTGTTTCACCCAGAAGAGAAATATTGCAATAACACCTTAGAAGACCTCATGCTTCAGTCCTCCTGATACTTGTGCATACAGCAAAACAAAAGAAAAACAATGGGAGTTCCCACTGTGGTGCAGCAGAAGCAAATCCAACAAGTATCCCTGGCCTCGCACAGTGGGTTAAGGATCAGCATTGATGCAAGCTGCAGTGTAGGTCGCAGATGTGGCTTGGATCCAGCATTGCTGTGGCTGTGGCATAGGTAGGCAGCTGTAGCTCTAATTTGACCCCTAGCCTAGGAACTTCCAAGTGCCATGGGTGGGGCCCTAAAAAAAGAAAGAAAGAAAAAGATTGAGAGTTAGAAAAATAGAGGATTTTGTAATCCCATTCTCATCCTTTCATCCAAATTTCCACATCTCAGAAAGCTTTCTGAAGGAAAATGCTTCACATTGAGACAGTCTAGAAACCTAGCCCTTCACAAGGTCAAGACCATCATTATTTTCACATTTGGTATCATTTGCCGTATATTTTTGTGACAACATCTACATAGGTGTTACATGTGGACCCGTCATTCACACATATAGACGTAGGAAAATATCTCTTGACTGAATTTTTCCATAAGTAACAAAGAGTGCTTTAAATATTAATTGCATTTGGCATCTGAGAACCACTTATTGATCTGTAGAGCATGCCAAATAATTGTTTTTATTAATTAATTGACCATTTTTAGAGCTATTCAGGTTTAAAAATTGAAAAAATAGTACAGAGAGACCCCAGGTATCTCCTCCCCTATTGATAAGATCTCATATTTGTGTGATGCATTGTCACAATTTGATGAGACAATATTAATATATTATTATTAATTGATGCCATAGTTTCTACTAGGATTTACTTTTTGTCTTGTATGATTCTATAATTTTAACAAGTGTATGATGTCATATATCTACCTTTAAGACATCATATAGAATAGTTCTTAGCCTTATGCTACAACTATTCACCTCGTCACCTCCGCCCCAGGTAATCATTGATCTCTTTACTGTCTCTATAAGTCTTTTCCAGAATGTCATATAATTGAACCATACAGCAAATAGCCCTTTTGGAATGACTTCTTTCATTAAGCAATAGGCATTTACAATTTCTCCATGTCTTTTCATCTCTTGATGACTCATTTCTTTTTACTGATGAATAGTATTCAACCGCATGAATGTATGTACCAGTTTGTTTACCTAGTCACCATGTGAATAACATCTTGGTTGCTTCAGGTTTTGACCATTCATTTTTTATTAAGAAGTACTTAATTCTACTTGTTGATCACATTGCTACCATATCAGTGACAGAACAGGTGATTTCCATTGATGTGGTGCTTCTTAGTAGACTTTTGTACTCTGGTATTAGTAAAATGTACTTTTTTCTAGTGAAATGTAATCTTAAGAGCTGGCAGAATTTGTCCACAATCCACTACTGCAAACTCCTAATGACTTATCAGCTATAAGTTTGGCCACACATTAGGCATTGCACAGAGTAGAATAAGTATTCTAGATAAAACCAAAGTTTGGCAAGAGACAAATTATGTCCACAGTACCAAATATGATGCCTTCACCTATGCCTATTTTGCAGAGTTACCAGACGTTTTCAACCAAGTTTTAAGGTCTGCTGGACAAATGGCGAAGGACTTTATCTCTTTCAATCTCAGGTAGTTTCATAGTACACTGGACAGATTACTTTGGTCTAGCAGAAATATTCACAAAGAGAGTATATCAGTTTTCCTAGAAGTCTATCATCAGTCCACAGACAGTTTCAGTGAGTTGATAGATGCTATGTACTCTCCCATACCTGCCAACAGTGATGGCCTCCTGTGCATCCATTCACCATTGAGTTCCAAGTATTTGCTCTGCTTTAAAGACATGTGTCCACATAATCAATAACATGGTAGATATTTCAATTTTCAGAATGGTTTTTCAGTGTTCTCCTGTTAAATGTTATGGAAAAGAAAACGGTGAGAACCAACAGTTGAACATTTACAATATTACAAAAATTAGATTTATCTCAAATACATGATTTGAATATGCATAACTCTGTGTGTATTTTAGTTCCCTTATTTGAATTATCTTTATTCCTAATGGTGAAGCATATTGGGCTATATATGATAAATACTAATTTGAAATAAAAAATGTAAGCTATTCACACAGAGATAATTTGGGAAATTAGGGTTATTAGCATACATTAAAACTGTTGATAATCCCAATAATTCAACATGTTAGATACCACATAAATGGATATTATTAAAAGTCAAAAGTTTAAATGCTATTCCAGGACCATTCAATAGATGGTTTTGGATGATTTTTTTTAAATTGAGGTATAATTTTTATTCAGAGAAATGCACAAATAATCAAAAATGTAGTTTGATTTTCCATTAATGCTTACAGCTGAGTAATTCACATGCCTGTCAAGATGCAGATATTTCCTCTTGTCCTTTCACATTCAAGCCTTGTATCCTTCACCCTTCTGGTTCATTATCTTCCTGCATTTAATTTGCTTTTTCCAAAATATTATACACATGCAGTTATAAGTGTGTACTGTTTTGAGTTCAACGTCTTTTATTCAGGATGAACATTTGGGGATTTGACCATCTTCTTCTATGTATCAGTATTTTATTCCTTTTTGTTTTCAAAGAGTATTTCATTATATAAATTTAATACAGTTGTTTACCAAGTCTCCTTTTGGCTTTCTGTTTCATGTTGGAGAGTAAACCTGACCCGGTTACTCCATCTTGTTTGAAAGCAGTTGTCTGTTTAGAAAGGACTAGTTAGGAATTCCATCATGTGTAGCATCAATGCAATGGCATTCTTGTGACCCAGGTGCAATTAAATTTCCCGAGCAGACATTGCTCAGAAATGTGTTTGGTTTCAAGAGATAGGAGAGACTGGGGAAAGAGCCATCTCAACTTTGGAAACCCATTATCAATTGTGTTCTTTAAGTTTTCACAAATTTTTTAGCTGTTGCTCCTCAATTACAGGCTATAATAATAGTCTTGAAACAGTGCATGTATGTTTTTAGTGTAGAATACATGGAAAGATAAAAAATAACCTGGTTTATTTTTAGATCTCATGCATTTCCATATATTTACTGAGTTGATATTGAAAGGGAGTTTAACCATGGATCAAATTTTCATACATGCTCAAGCCTGGAGTCATGGCAGCCCTGAGGTTGTGTCACTGTATCTCCAAATACAGCCTGTTTTTCAGCCACAGAGTTCAGTTAGCCTCTATGCATTTGCACCATCAGGACCTGTTTCAGCTTTTGAGCAGGAGCTACAGCCTTCTTGGATGGCCCCTAGACAGTGGTCTAGTGTGATGAAAGTATTAGGCTGACTTATATCTATACAACACTAGACTCCTCTATTAGATAATCTTTGCTCTAGAACAGACTTTGGGTTTACAAAGACTGTTGTATCTACTGTCTTGACATCCTTGCCCAAACTGTCAATCCCCAGTACCTTCTCTGTTCATTTAAACCTAATTCTTTCCACTTTATAGTGTCTATTCAATGTCCTATCTATCTATTCAAGTTTGTAAGTGTGTCAGAGGAATGTATAAATCAAAAGCCTATAATTTTGCCTTATGATTTATTTGGGTCCTACAGGAAGCCCATGAAGATGACACTGAGGCAGAGTCGGAAGTGTAAGACATTTATTGGAGAGAAAGGAGAGAAACTGTAAAAGATAAAAAAAGAAAGCTGAAATGATCATGAAAATCCTTTGGAAACTGATCCATAAATCTAAAACTAACAATTCTAAAAAAGAAAACAAATCTAATTACATCTAGAAGAGTATTAATGATTTTTTTCTGTATTAAAAATCCAGCATTTGCTGATTTCTGGAAGACATTCTCATAAGTATATGATTGAAAAATCTTGAAACTTCATAATGAGTTTTGTTTTCACCAGAAGTCTTACCCCACCAATTAAAATGTTTTCTCTGTGTCTATGGATACTTGTATGATATACCGGTTTAAAGTCAATATATATACTGCTATACATAAAATAGTTAACCAATGAAGACCTACTATATAGCACAAGGAACTATACTCAGTGTTTTGTTATAACCTCTAAGGGAAAGAATTATTTTATTTTATAAAAGAATATATGTAAAATAATACATGTATATATGAAATAATTGCTCTTCTGTATACCTGAAAATAACATATTTTACGTCAACTATTCTTTAATTAAAAATTTTTAAAAAGATCAGAAAAATAATGCAATTGTTTTTATTATCCTGGAACTTTAGAAAATTTAATTCTATTGCTACTAATATTGTTGTAAGTGGATTTCTCAGCACAGCTTTTACTTTAAATGTTTCCTTCATGAAACATTTAAAATAATCTCTGAATCCCAGAAGTTTCTTTGTATTTATTAAAATTCCAAATGGAAACTCTGAACTCATTAGCTTCTACTATTTATCCGTTTTTTTCTGTGTGAGTACTGTAATCAAAATTAAATTTGCTTTGAAATGCCTTAGTAATGTAATAATACATCACAAGGGTAAATTCCTCATAGCATACTTCTTCAGAATCTGTAAATCTCCTAGCATTCTGTTCATGTCTCTTGTGACTAATAATTATATGTGTCTTGGTGCACAATATTATAGAAAGCCAGTTATCCATTCTTTTTCATTCACTTGTTCCTTTATTCATTTATTCAATAAGCATGCTTTGAATGTTCATGATGTGTCAATTAGTGAGTATTCAGAGATATAGTCCCTGGCATCCAGGAACAATTAAATACCTCTACTTCTTCCCTCAGAGCTTACAATGAATATAATGCTTTTGTAATTGATAAACAATTTTTTTTTAGTTGGGTGCATACAAAAATTCTATCATGTTAAATCATCATTCTCCTTCATAGGCCTGAAAGAGATGAAGACCTAGCAATGCTGTGTTATATATGTAGAGTTGACTCATATGCAAGATGTCTTTCTGTGCTTTTTCAGCTCTAAGAAATATCAGCCGGATCTCCTCTGGCCTCAATTTGATCAGGGGCTTACTTTTATTTTATGTCATCATAAAACATTTAGGCACCTAAAATAGCATCCTCTTTTTTTTTTTTTTTTTTTTTTTTTTTTTTTTTTTTTTTTTTAAGTAAGCTTATGAGTTCTCAGGGGCCTGATAAGTTCAGCCTAGGTGGCTGCTGACTGGGAATTTTGTGGCCAACTCCAGAAGGAGTAAAGCAAGGTTACTGGTCTTCAACTTTCACAGGAGTCCCCGGAAGAGGAAAGAATACTGCTCAATGTTTGGAAAACTTAGAATATGCAAATTTCATCAGCAACACTCTATGGTTCCTCCCACCCCTCCCTCTCAAAGCTTGTGGTTTTTAGATTGGCCTTCAAGGCCTGTGACTTTTGAACTCAAAAGTCAAGATTTTGCTGCTATTTTTTCTTGTTCAAGTCTAGTGATCTAGAGTGGAGATTGGCGTGTTTCCTGATACAAATATATAGACTATATGTATTTAAAGAAAGACAGTGAATATAAATTTCTAATATATATTACCATTTTGTTTTAGGTATTTATTAGAAAAAATTAGCTAACTATGAATGATAAAATATATTAAGATATGATTTAGATAATAAACAGCTCAACAACAAAAAGCAATGTAATTAATATCATGATATTCAGAAACTTCCATAACTCAAGTTTACCTTGAGGCTTGTGCTTTTATGTAAATCACTACATTCAGATCTGCTATCCCTATATAATAATTGAAAATTAAAAATATTTTTATTTGTGTATTTTGAAGTTAGGTTATTAAAGATATCCATGGATACATAAAGATTTAAAAATCAATTGTGGCATAACAAAAACAAATAATTCCTAAGTTACAATTTTTATTAATTGAGTATATCCAAGAAACTAGCATGCAGATCAAAGAAAAAACCTACCCTTATTGCAGAAATGCCCATACCATTTTCATTCCAATTGTTATCACCAGAGTTGAGCATTTGTTATAATTAATATTTTCTGTATTCACAGGTCATGATTACCCAGAGTCCATAAATACATTATGTTTCATTCTTGGTACTATACATGGGATTGGACAACTGTATCAATATATATCCATCATTATAGTTTCTACAGAGTATTTTCACTGCCCTAAAAATCCAACCCTTTCTTCAAACACCTTGGCAACCACTAATTCTTTTATTATCTCCATAGTTTTGCTTTTTTCAGAATACCATAAATCACACAAACATATAGTGTTTTCAGATTGACTTCTTTCATTTAGTAGTATGAATTTTTTTCTTCCATGTCTTTTCATGACTTGATAGTTTATTTCTTTTAAACCCTGAACTTAAATTCATTGCATTTGTTACAATTGATGAACCTCCTTCATAATTACCAAATTCTATAGTTTACATTATAGTTCAATCTTGGTTTTAAGCTTGGTGTACCTTCTATGAGTTGGACAAGTATATAATGACATATATACATAATTATATTATCATGCAAAATATTTTCACTGTATAAAAATGCTTTGTGCTCTACCTACTCATCTCTCCCCACTTCCTAAATCCCTTGGCCATCACTCACCTTTTTTTTTTTTTTTTTTTTTTTGTCTTCATAGTTTTGCCTTTTACAGAATGTCATGTAGTTGGAATCACAAGGTATGTAGTGTTTTCCAATTGGTTTATTTCACTTAGTAGTATGCATTTAAGGTTCTTCTATGTATTTTCATGGTTAGCATATTTCTTTCAAGCACTGAATACTATTTCATTGACACTTGAACAAGAGTTTGTTTATCCATTCACCTGCTGAAGGACATCTTGATTGCTTCCAAGATTTGGCAATTATGATTTAGCCTGCTATAAACATCCACATGCCCCATGGTATTTGGGTTAAATTCCAAGCAATTTGATTATTGGATTATAAGGTAAACAAAACAAACAAAACAAAACAAAAAAAATGCCAGACTGTTTTCCAAAGTGGCTGTATCTTTGCATTCCCACCATGGTCCCACCAGTTTGTGTAATACCATGTCCTTCCCAGGGTTAGGTGTCAGTGTTTCTGATTTTGATTTTGATGTTGTAGTATCTTGTTGTTTTAATTTGCATTTTTCTGATGATATATGATGTGGCACACCTTTTCATATGTTTATTTGTCATTTGTATCTCTGGTGAGAGTGCTTGGATTATTTTTTAATTGGGTTGTTTGTTTTCTTGTTGCTGAGTTTTAAGCGTTCTTTGTGTATTTTGGATAACAGTCTTTTATCAGAAGTGTCTTTTGCAAATATTTTCTGCTAGATATGGCTTGTTTTCTCATCCTCTTGACAATATCTTTTACAAAGCAGATTTTTTTTTTTAAGTCCAACTTGTCGATTATTTCCTTCATTCATTTCTTTGATGCTACATCTAAAAAATCAACAACATTATCTAAGATCATCTGTTTCCTCCTATGTTATCTTCTAGACATTTTATACTTTTTCATTTTACATTTAGTTCTGTAATCATTTTGAGTTAGTTTTTGAGAAGGGTGTGGTGTCCTTATCTAGATTCATTTTTTTTGCATCTGGATTCCAGCTGTTCCAATACAATTTGTTGAAGAGATTGTCTTTTCTCTATTATATTGCTTTTGCTCCTTAGTTAAAGCTCAGTTGACAATATATATGGAAGTCTTTCTTGGCTTTCTATTCTGTTTCACTGGATGTATTTGTGTATACTTTTCCCAATACCACATTGTTTTGATTATTATAGCTTCATAGTAACTTTTGATGTTGGGGTCATTTGTCTTTCAATATTGTTCTTCTCTTTCAGTATTGTTTTGGCTAATCTAGGTCTTTTGCCTCCCTAAAAACTTTAGAATCATTTTGTCAATATCCATAAAATAACTTGCTAGGATTTTGATTGGGATTTCCTTGGATCTGTAGATTAAGTTGGGAAGAACAGATAACTTGATAATGTTGAATCTTCCTGTCTGTGAACATGTAATATTTTTCCATTTATTTAGTTCCTCCTCGATTTTATTCAACAGAATTTTATAGTTTTATTTATATAGATCTTCTATGTATTTTATCAGATTTATACCTAAGTATTTTAATTTGGGGAGTGTTAAAGTAAATGCTATTGTGTTTTTAATTTCAAATTCCATTTGTTCATTGCTGGTATAAGGTGAAAGCAATTGCTTTTAGTGTATTAACCTTTTATCTTACAAGCATAATATAATTACTTATTGGCTCCAAGAGCTTTTTTTTAAGTTGATTCTTTAGGATATTTTACTTATATGATATTGTCAACTGCAAACAAAAGCCATTTTATTTCATTATTTTCAATGTGATACATTTTATGTTTATTTTTCTTGTCATTCCATTAGCTGGAACTTCCAGTCTGATGATGAAAAGCAGTGGTGACATGAGACCTCTTACTTTATATCTGACTTTACCTGGAACTCTTTTGAATTTCTCATCTTTATATGTAATGTATGTAGGGTTTTTGTAGATTATTTTTTATAAAATTTAGGCAGTTCCCCTCTTTTTCTAATTTACTGAGAGATTTTTTTTGGGTGAATGAGTGTTGAATTTTTGTTAAAAGCTTTTTCTGTATCTATTGATATGATCAAGTGATTTTTCTTATTTTGCTTGTTGATATGATGAATTGCATTAATTTATTTTCGAATGTTCATCCTGACAAGTAGGATAAATCTCACTTGATTGTGTTATATAATTTTTTATACATTATCAGATTATATCTTCTAGTGTTTTGTTGAGGACTTTTATATTTATGTTCATATTGGTCTACAGTTTTCTGTAGTTTTTTGTTGCTCTGTAGTTTTCTTTTATTGGAGTATCATTTTCTGGTTTTATTATTAGGGTCATGCTGTCTTTATAAAATAAATTGGGAAGTGTTTTCTCAGCTTCTTTGAAATAAATTGTTGAGAAGGGTATAATTTCTTCCTTAAATGTTTGTTAGAATTCATAAGTGAACCCAACTGGGCCTGATGTTTACTGTTTTAGAAAGTTAATTATTGATAAATTCTTAGTTTTTATTTTTGTTTTTTAACCATTTTTTATCAAAGTATAGTTAATTTACAATGTCATGTTTGTTTCAGGTGTGCAGCAAAGTGATTCAGTTATATAAGTATATTATGTGTATATATGTAGCATATATATATAGTATGTATATTACTTTTCAGATACTTTTCATTATAGGTTATTACAAGATATTGAATATAGTTCTCTGTGCTGTATAGTAGATTCTTGTTGTTTATCTGGTTTGTATATAGTAGTATATATATATGTAAACCTCAAATTCCTAATTTATCTCATCACCCCCACAACCCACTATCCTCTTTGGTAACCATAAGTTTGTTTTTCATGTCTATAAGTCTATTTCTCTTTCTTAAATAAGCTAATTTGTATCATTTTTAGATTCCATTTATAGGTGATATGATATTTGTCATTCTCTGTCTGACTTACTTCACTTAATATGATAATCTCTAGGTCCAGCCACATTGCTGCAAATGATATTACTTCATTTCTTTTTATGGATGGTGTATACACATATATATGGCTAGCTATACACATACATACACACCCACCTTGTCTTCATTATACATTTATCTGTCAATGGACATTTAGGTTGCTTCAATTTCTTGGCTATTGTTAGTAGCAGTGCTGTGAACATAGAGGTACATGTATCATTTTGAATTATGATTTTCTGAGGATGTATGTCCAGGAGTGGGATTCAGGATCTTATGGTAACTCTGTATTTTTTTTTAAGGGCCACACTCGTGGCATATGGAAGTTTCCAGACTATGGGTCAAATTGGGTCTGCAGCTACCGACCTATGCCACAACCACAGGAACGTGGGATATGAGTTGGGTCTGTGACCTATACCACAGCTCAAGGCAACATCAGATCCTTAACCCACCGAGTGATGCCAGGGATTGAACCCACATCCTCATGGTTACTAGCCAGGTTTGTTACCACTGAGCCACAACGAAAACTCTCAGGTAACTCTATTTTTAGTTTTTAAAGGAAATTTCATACTGTTCTCTAAGGTGCCTACATTAATTTACATTTCCATTAACAGTATAGGAGGGTTCCCTTTACTCTACACCCTATCCAGCATTTATTGTTTGTAGAGATTTTAATAATGGGCATTTGATTGGAATGAGGTGATACCTAATTGTAGTTTTGATTTGTGTTTCTCTAATAATTAGCTATGGTGAACATCTTGTAATGTGCTTATTGATCATCTCTATGTCTTCTTTGGAGAAATGTCTATTTAGGACTTCTGCCCATTTTTTTTTTTTTAATATTGTTCTATTCCTTTTTTTTTTTTTTTTTTCTATTCAGCTGTATGAGCTATTTGTATACTTTGGAAGTTAATCCCTTATGTGAAGCATCACTTGCAAATATTTTCTCCTACTCATAGTTTGTATTTTTGTTTTGTTTATGGTTTCCTTTGCTGTGCAAAAGCTTTCAAGTTTAATTAAGTACCATTTGCTTATTTTTTCCTTTTATTTCTATTACTCAGGGAGACAGATCTAAAAAAAAATATTGTTGCAATTTATGTCAAAGTGTGTCCTGCCTAAGATTTCTTCTAGTAGTTTTATAGTATTTTTTCTTATATTTTGGTTTTTAACTCATTTTGAGTTTATTTTTTATATGATGTTGGAGGATATTCTAATTTCATTCTTTTACATGTAAATATCCAGGTTTCCCAGTACCTCTTATTGAAGAGTCTGTCTTTTCTCCTTTGTATATTATTGCCTTTTTGTCATAGATTAATTGACCAAAAATGTGTAGCTTTATTTCTGGGCTTTCTGTCCTATTCCAGTGATCTATATTTCTGTTTTTGTGACAGTACCATACTGTTTGATTACTACTGCTTTGTAACATAGTTAGAAATCAAGGAGTGTAATTCCTCCTGCTCCAGTCTTCTTTCTCAAGATTGGCCAAGATCTCCAGGGTCTTTCGCTTTTTCATACAAATTTAAAATTTTTTCCTAGTACGTGAAAAATGCCATTGGTAACTTGATAGGGATTGAACTAAATCTGTAGATTGCATTGGGTGGTATGATCATTTTAACCAGTACTGATTATCCCAATCCAAGAACACAGTTTGTTTTTTCCATCTGCTTGTGTCACCTTCAATTTTCTTTTAGCAGTAACCTAATAGGGTTTGGAGTATTGGTCTTTTGCCTCCCTAGGTAGCCTTATACCTAGGTATTTTATTCTTTTTGATACTATGGTAAATGGGGTTTTTTTCCTTAATTTCTCATTCTGATGCATTGTTGTTAGCATGTAGTAATGCCATTGATTTCTGGATATTAGTTTTCTATCCAGAAACATTCCTAAATTCCTTGATGAGCTCTAGTAGTTTTCTGGTAGTGTCTAGGATTTTCTATGTATAGCATCATGACAAATACAAACAGTTCCTTTCCAGTTTGGATTCCTTTTATTATTTTTCTCTGATTGTTGTTCCTAGGACTTCTAAAATTATTTTGACTAAAAGTGTTTAGAGTGGGCATCTTTCTCTTATTCCTGATCTTAGAGGAAATGCTTCCTGCTTTTTACCATTGAGTACAATTTTAGCGGTGTGTTTATGTATAGTCTTTACTATATTGAGGTATGTTCCCTCTATGTCCATTTTCTGGAGAGTTATCATGAATGAGTGTTGAATTTTATCAAAAGATTTAACTGCATCTATTAAGATTATAGTGTGTTTTTTATTCTTCAATTTGTTAATGTGGTGTATCACATTGTTTGATTTGTGGATATTGAAGAACCCTTGCATCTAGGGATAAAACCCACTTGATCATGGTGCTATGATCCTTTTAATGTATTGCTGAAGTCAGTTTGCTAGTATTTTATTAAGGATTTCAACATCTAAGCTCATCAGCGATATTGGTCTGTAATTTTCTTTTCTGTGGTATTGTCTGATTTTGGTATCTGGGTGATGGTGACCTCATAGAATGAGTTTGAATGTATTCCTTCCTCTGCAATTTTTTGGAATATTAGGTATTAACTCTTTTCTAAATATGTGGTAGAATTCACCTATGAAGCCACCTGGCCCTGGTCTTTTTCTCATCCATAGTTTTAAAATTACAAATTTAATTTCAGTCTGCTCATATTTTCTATTTCTGCTCGGTTCAGTTTCGAGATTGTATATTTCTAACATTTTGTCCATTTCTTCTAGGTTATCCATTTTATTGGCCTGTAGTTGCTCACAGTAGTCTCTTATGATGCTTTGTATTTCTGTGGTGTCAGTTGTAAATTCTCTTTTATTTCTGATTTTATTGATTTTAGCTCTCTCCCTTTTTTTCTTAATGAGTGTGGCTAGAGATTTATCAATTTTATCTTTTAAAGAATCAGCTTTTAGTTTCATTGATCTTTTCTATTGTTTCTTTTGTCTGCATTTAACTTATTTCTTCTATGATCTTCATGATCTAATGCATCATTTAAAGTCTGTGTTTCCTGGAAGTTTCCATTGGTGCAGTGGTTAAGGACCAAACATTGATGCAGCAGTGGCACAGGCTGCAACTGTGTTGCATGTTTGATCCCTGGCCTGGAACTTCCACATGCCATGAGTGCAACCAAGACAAAAATAAAGTCTGTGTTTCCTCTTTGATTGTTCTGTTGGGATGATCTGTCCGTTGATGTGAGTAGGGTGTTAAAATCTCCTACTGTTATTGTTATCGTTAGTTTCTTTTTTCTTGTAGGTTGTCAATATTTTCCTTATATATTGAGGTGATTTTTTTGTAAATATATATATACATATATTTATAATTGTTTTATCTTATTGGATTCATCCTTTTATCATTATACAGTGTCCTTCTTTATCTCTTAGAACAGTATTTATGTTAGTGTCAGTTTTTTATGATACAAGTATTACTGCTCCAGCTTCCTTTTGATTTCCATTTTCACATAATACCTCTTTCCATCCTTTCCCTTTCAGTCTATGTGTGTCTCTAGATCTGAAGTCAAGTCTCTCATAGATAGCATATATACTGGTTCTGTTTTTTAATCCATTCAGCCAGTCTCTCTTTTGGTTGGAGTATTCAGTCTATTTACATTTAATTTAACCATTGACATGTGTTTTCCTATTGCCATTTTGTTAATTGTTTGGCGGTTTTAGGGAGGTCTTTTTTTCTGTTCTCTTGTGATTGATAACTCTCTTTAGTGTTATATTTAGACTCATTTTTCTTTTTGCGTGCACATCTATTATAGATTTTTGTTTTGAGGTTTCTGTGAGGTTTTTGTATAGCAGTCTATATATGTATGTTTTAAGCTGCTAATCTCTTAATTTCAAATGTATTTTAGATACCCTACATCTGTGTTTTCCTTCCCTCATGACTACTGTTTTTGACATTATATTTTACATCTAACTGTTTTGTGTATTCCTTAACTGTTTATTGTTGTTACAGATGACTTTACTATTTTGTCTTTTAACTTCCCTAACAGCCTTGTGTGTGGGTGATTTCCTACCTTTATTGTATGTTTATCTTTACCAGTGAGCTCTTCCATTATATAATTTTCTTTTTTCTAGTTTTGACTTTTTCTTTTCCATTTAGAGATGTTCCTTTAGCATTTGTTGTAAAGCTGGTTTGGTGATGCTGAATTTTTTAGCCTTTGCTTGTCTGCAAAGCTTTTGATATCTCCATCACATCTGAGGAGATAGAGCCTTGCTGAGTAGACTGTCCTTTGTTGCAGGTTTTTATCTTTCATCATTTTACGTATATTGTGGCACTCTTTTCCAGCCTAGAGTTTCTGCTAAAAAGTCAACTGTTAGCCTTATGGGAGTTTCCTTGTAACTTATTTGTTGCTTTTTCATTGTTTCTCTTAATATTCTTTCCACCTTTAATTTTTGTCATTTTAATTATGATGTGTCCTTGTGTGTTCTTCTGTGAGTTATTACTATATGAGACTCTCTGTGCTTCGTGTGACTCTTTTCTTTCCCAGGTTAGGAAAATTTAATTATTATCTCTTCATATATTTTCTCAGGCCCTTCTCTCTCTCTTCTCCTTCTGGTACCACTATAATGAAAATATTACGGTGCTTGATGTTGTCCCAGAAGTCCCTGAAACTGTCCTCATTTTCTTTTACTTTGTTCAGCATCAGTGATTTCCACTACTCTGTCTTCAAGCTCACTGATTTTTTTCTTCTGCTTCAGTCTACTATTTATTCTTTCGTACATGGTTTTTTTTTTTTTTTCATTTCAAATATTGTATTCTTCAATTCTGTTTGGTTGTTCTTTATACTTACTAATTCTTTGTAACAACTTCTAATTTTTTGATCTGTGCATTGATTCTTTCACAAGTTCTTTGATTCTCTACAATCATTACTCTGAATACTTTCTTGGTATATTTTCTATATTCAGGTTACTTAGTTCTTCTTCTGGGGTTTTATCTTGTTCCTTCGCCTAACATATATTACTCTGTCACCTTATTTTGTCTAAATTGCTATTTGTATTTTTATGTGTGTGGTAGGTTAGTCATGTTTCTGGACCTTGGAGAAGTGGTCCTCTGTAAGAGCTATTCTATACATCCAGCAGTATATTCCACTATCATTACACAAGAGGTAGGGGCCAGCTGCTCCCCAGGTAGTGTCTAGCCAGTAGTTGTAGGCTTGGGCTATAAGCCTACAAAACTATAGTTTCCTTGCTTTTGGTAGACACCAGAAGCCCCCTCATGGTTGAGACAATTTTTTAATAGTTAGAGGTCAATTTAGATTATTTATTCTTATGTGAATTTTCAAAGATTCTATCTTTAAAGGAATTATCTATTTTATCTAGGTTGTTGAAATTTGTAGTCATAGAGTTGTCCGTGTATTCCTTGATTATGATTTTAAGTTCCATGGTACCAGTAGTGATGTCTTCTCTTTCATTTCTAATATTAGTAATTTATGTTTTCTCGCTCTGTTTTTTTCCTCCTTAGATAGCCATTGATTTTATTTATATTTTCAGAGAAACAGCTTTTTGTTGTTGTTGTTGATTTTTCTGTTTTCAATTTCATTGGATTTTGCTCTAATTAGTATTATTTATTTTCTTCCACTTACTTTGGACTTAATTTGCTCTTTTTCTAGGTTGCTAAGGTAGAAATTAATATTTATTTTAGATTTTCTTTTCTATTTATGCACTAAGTGCTATAAATTTACATTTAAGTACTCCTTTTTCTGTGTCCTACAAATTTTGATAAGTTTTAAAATTGTTATTTACTTCAGAATATTTTTAATTTCTTTTGAGGTATCTTCTTTTGATCCACATGCTATTTAAAAGTTAATTGCTCCCGTCGTGGTGCAGTGGTTAACGAATCCGACTAGGAACCATGAGGTTGCGGGTTTGGTCCCTGGCCTTGCTCAGTGGGTTAAGGATCCGGCGTTGCCGTGAACTGTGGTGTAGGTTGCAGATGCGGTTCAGATCCCGTGTTGCTGTGGCTCTGGTGTAGGCTGGTGGCTATAGCTCCGATTGGACCCCAAGCCTGGGAACCTCCATATGCCACAGGAGTGGCCCAAGAAATGGCAAAAAGAAAAAAAAAAAAGTTAATTGTTTAATTTCCATTTTTTTTTTTTTGGTCTTTTTATCTTTTAGGGCCACACCCGTGGCATATGGAGGTACCCAGGCTAGGGGTCAAGTTAGAGCCATAGATGCCAGCCTACGCCAGAGCCACAGCAACTCAGGATCTGAGCCGCATCTGTGACCTACACCACAGTTCACAGCAATGAGATCCTTAACCCACTGAGCAAGGCCAGGGATCAATCTGCATCCTCATGGATGCTTCTCAGGTTTGTTAACCACTGAGCCACAATGGGAACTCCTATTTGGGGGATTTTAATTTTCTTTCTGTTATTGATTACGAATTTCTTTTTTAATTTCACCCTCCTTTGTTCATGATAATGTTCCTTTCTTTGATATTTGATTTGTCTGAAATTAAGTTAGTTTCTTCTACTTTATTTAATTATTATTAGCCTGGTATATTTTCTACCATCCATTTACTATTAATCTGTGTATGTCTTCAAAATTTAAAGAGTTTTCTGTGGACAGTGTATTTGGGGCTTGATTTTTGATCCACTCTGATGATCTGTGTCTTTTAATTTTCATTTAGATCAGTGATGTTCAAATTGATTATTGATATGTTTGGATTCATATTTACCATATCTGTTACTGTTTTGAATTTGTTGTCCTCTTCTTTGTTCCAATTTTTGGCTTTCACTTTTTTCTGCCTTTTGTTTTTTTAATTGAATATACTTCATGGCTCCATTTTTCTTCTTTCTGAATATATTTATTTTACTTTTTTAAAACTTTTTTAATGGTTTCCCTCAATTTTGCAATATTTATTTACTGCTAATCGAATTCCACTATTAAATAACAGTCTACCAATTGATAGGTAACCTGAGTACCTTATAATAATAAAATAATCTCAATTTTCCCTTCTATTCCTTATATCATTACTGTGAATCATTTCACTTATATGCTCTTGCATAAACATATGCACATAAATATATATGTATGCATATATATGTGTGTATATATATATACATGCATAGGCATATATAATAGACTATAGTGTTACATTATTTTAACACTGTTTTCTGCCATATTATTTACAAATAAAGTAATATACTTTTTTAATCTATCTATACTTATTTCATCTTCATAGATCTTCCTTAGTTTATACAGACTTGAATTTACGACCTATATAACTTTTCTTCTTTCTAAAGAACAACTTTTTTTTTTTTGCTTTTTTTAGGGCCACACACAGCATATGGAAGTTCCCAGGCTAGGGGTCAAATCAGAGCTGTAGCTGCTGTCCTACACCACAGCAACAGCAATGTGGCATCCAAGCTGCATCTGTGACCTACACCATAGCTCACAAAACACCAGATCCCTGACCCACTGAGCAAGGCCAGGGAACAAACCCACATCTTCATGGATACTAGCTGAATTTATTTCCACTGTGCCACAATGGGAACTCCCTCTATGGAACAACTTTTAATATTTATTGCAAGTCAGGCTTATTGGCAACCAGTTTGCTCAAGATTTTTATGTCTGAGAAAAAGTAATTCTTAATTTTTTCCCTTTATATGTAAGATTTTTTTTTTCCCTCTGGCTTCTTTCAGGATTTTTTCCATTATCTTTGATTTTCTGTACTTCAAAAATGTTATGCCTAGGTGTAGTTGATAGTTTTCTTTCTTGAAGTACTCTGAGCTTCTTGGACTTGTGGACTGGTATCTTACATCATTTATGAAAAATTCTCAATCATTATTTTTCGAGTACTTCTTTTGTTACCTTTTTTCTTCTGTTATTCTCATTATATGTATGTTATATATGCTTTTGTAGCAATTGGATATTCTCTACTGTTTCTTTCAGTCTGAGTTCTCTTTACTTTTAAATTTTTAAAGGTTCTATTCACATACCTTTTAGCTCAGATTCTTTCTTCAGCATACCTAATCAACTAAAAGACCATCAAAGTCATCCTTCATTTCTCCTCATTCCAAAGGTATAAAAATGGTAAAAGATAAAAAATGTAACAAAGAATAAGGCAATAAATACAGTTTAAAAATATTTTTTGGGGTTCCCTTTGTGTCTTTCTTAGAATTTCCATCTTTTTGTTTACATTGCCCATATGTTCATGCATATTTAATCCTTTATCCTTAGAGTCTTCAGCATATTAATCATAATTGTTTTAAATTCTTAAAGTAATAATTCCATTAGTCCTGCCATATTTGATTCTGATGATTGTTCTCTACTTAAATTGTATTTTTTACTTTTTGATATGCCTTGTACTTTTTCTTAATAGCTAGATTTGATATACTGGGTAACTGCTATAAATAGACCTTAATAATGTGATTGCAGGGGTAGAGTTACCAGATGAATTCCATAGTCTGTGGTTAGATTTCAGTCTTTAGTGACCTATACCTCTGGCTAGGAACTTCACATAAGTCTCTAGGTTTTGGTTTTGTTTTTTTTTTTTCTCTTTCTTTAGGTGGAACAGGATGGTTAGAGTAAGTTGGAGTTGGGTATTTTCTTTCCTTCAGCTTTGTTAGACTCTGATAAAACACAGCAGGTTAAGCTCTGGTTAAGTAGTTTCCCCTGAGGGCAGGCCTTGTTAGAAACAGTGTGTTCTGGTATATTCCTTTCATTCTTTCTCTCTTTCTTTCATTTTTTTTTATTTCCCCCTGCTGGAATCTGAGGGATTTTTTTCTCAGATAACCATTGTGGGAATCTGGCCAAGTTCCTATTGGTAAATCTCATGATATCATGGAGGTTCCCCTATGGCTAGCTCCCTATGGAGCTTTTAACTGTCAGGAATGTCCATGCTGTGCCTTTAGCAGATTGTCAATTATAGTTCAAGTTTTTCCTACCTTGATACTGTCTTCTATGGTGATTTCTACTTGTGAGCTGCTGCTCTGGTAAGCCTCAAATTCCTGTATTTACCTGCCTATCTTTCCAGCTTTAGGGGTAGCAGTTGGTGCTGTGTTTGTCCCTCTTATGTATTTGAGAAGAGGTGTTTATTATGTAGTTTGTTCAGATTTTTACTTGTTTTTAGGACATAGAGGTGAATTCCTAGCTCCTTTTATAGGGATCTGGGGATTGGACGTCTGTAAATCAGCTTCGAATAATAGAAATTCAAATCTTTGAATAGCCTATTTCCTAGGAAAAATATGAAATCCATTGACTGAATGGAATACTTTTCTCAAAGAAACAAAAGAATTAAACTAGAAAGGATTCTTGGTAAACACATTAAAATGATTACACCTTTTGTTTTCTCTCTAAAACCTAAGAAGAGAATATAGTAAAACTGGGTGTTTATCTATATGAACTGGGAGTGAGGAGACAACAAAATGGAGGGAAGTATCAATAGCTTCTGAAGGAGACAAGAAATGAATGTCTCAGTGAAACCTAAAGAAACAATAATTCCAGTAGAGCTGAACACTGAGTAGAATTAAGCCAGTTTTCCCACTAAATAGAACATTTTGATATGCCAGTTCCAAGGCCAGACACAAAGCTGAAAATGGGAATATTATTTGAATGACTTTATGTAGAGTGACTGAAGAATAGAATTCTCTTAGTATTCACAGCCGAGGAATTGCTTTGCCTCTAACTGTACCTTCAACAGTAATCTAGAAATTCATTCTCTGGAGAATTGAATCATGAGGGGCTCTGGAATTGTGGTCTCCATTTGCAGCAGAAATTATGTGTAAAGTGATGGTCTAAAACCAAGGAGCTTAGTGAAAGGTATAAATGATGAGCAATCATGTTCTCTTTCTTGCTCTACTATCAAAATGTTGCAATCCAGGCATATTATTTTCCAAATGCCATTACTCTTTTTCAAAGCAAGAGAATAGATGATTTTATTTTTCCTGAAGAAGCCGAAACTCCTGTAGAGGAACGCGCTCTATCATCTGCCACAAATTATGGTGCAACCCTGATTAAACTGCAATAAAATCCATAAGATGACATGCCTCAAGAGAACTCACATAGATTCCAAACTAAATTCTCATACATATCTTAAATATGATTAGATAACCAATTTTACTGAAAATAATAAATGGAAAATTTGTAAATTAAGCTTAATTAGGTAGATTGTTAACAAAATGACCACAGAAAAATTATCTGGATATCTTGAAAATGAAACAAGAAATGTAAAATATTATTTATTATAGTTCATAGAAATAACAGAGGTGCAGTACTGGGAGTTTCTTTAGACAACTTATTAATCTGGTCTTTCTTTTTGATCCAAGAAACTGGAGAGACATGTCCAAATTTGAAAAGCTTGAGTGTTGGCATAGTTTAAATTCTTTACATAATTTGCATGTATCTCAAAATAGATATTTTCAGAAATGTATTTATGTTATAAATCAAAAAGTTCTTCTCTCCCTTCCCTTCTTCACTGTCTTTTAAATGAATGAGACCAAGAGTTATGGTAAGAAGTAGGAAAATAGAGTCTGGTTGTATACTTAGCACCAAATAGGCAAAGCACAGAAGTAGGAATAAGTTTAAGGGGGACATAACTAAGGAAAAGAACAGAGAAAAATTCTCACTATGAGTCTCACCAAGTACAGAAAGTCCCTTTGCCTTTAGTTTGCAGGGAAACAAGATGAAATTATCACACCCTTACAATTTGGAGAAGCATATTGAGAACAGCAGTCACACTGTAGGAAATCCTAGTAACTCCTGCCTGTGACATAAGGTTGTACTGCTTCTCACTGTCACTGTCTCCTGTGTTTCAAGAGAGGGATTTGACAGCAAAGTACAGACTCTGAAGGTGCTGGGGACAGGTAAAATGATATTGGCAGACACAAAATGGTATGGACTGCTTGGTGGCACAATGAATCTCTGCTTAGCTATGAGTGTGAACAAAGGGATTTCAGTTTAGCCATGCCTGCAAAGAATAATTGAGAGGACACTTGCAAATTGTTGTCTGTTCATTTGAAATTTTACTATAACTCTCTAATGGTGACCTAGGAGTTTAGTAATAATATAGCCCGGGTTATGCTGCAGTAATAAAATCTAACATCTCAATATCAAACATAATAAATATACTTGCTCACACAAGTTCTGCCATAGGTCTGAGCAACTCTCCAGGTCAGCTGTCCTTGAAGTTATGGCTCATTGATTTAAGTGTTTTAGTCCTATAGCACCTACATCTCAACACATGATTCTGCTTTTGCAACAAGATAGCAGGTAAAGAGAATTCTGGCGAGGGACTCCTTGCCAATAAAATGTTTTGACTTACAATATGCTGAGACCAGCTTAGCAGGTGAGGGCTGAAGAATGGGTGCTGTGAAACTTAGGAAAAAGTTAACATAAAACAAGACACACTAACATTTATCTTAATCAAAATTGGGAACCGGAGGACTCAAGGTCTCAGAGACCAAGAGCACCACCTCAAGAAACCACACTGCTTTTATTGTGCTCTCAAGTGAGGAGGGGGTTGTAGATGCAAGATATAGTTCTTTTAATTATTTTTGAAAGTTACTTTATTATTTTAAAAGTCACATAGCTGGTAGATGGTTAAGCTTTTATTCTGATCTTTAGGCATTTAACAATCATTAGCATTGAGGAAGCCTGGTGTCAGCTATCTATGCATAGTATCTAGAGAATCATCATTGTCCTTCCGCAAACCTCATGCCTATCAGTGGCAAGCTGGCATGCCTAGGTTTGTACCTAGGTTCTCCTTGCTGATGCATATCCTACTAACGACCCCTCAAAAAACCTTGGGACCATGAGGCTCATCTTCCTCTTATTTTAATAGGACATATCATCCTGTGCAAATGGTGTGCCAATCTGCACAGGTCCGGCATGTCTAGACCAACATACTATGTCCTCATTCAGATGAACACATGAATAACGTATGCCTTTAGGTCTTTGTTCTTAAGCTTAAGTCATTTGCCAGCACTACAACTGTTTTTCAAGCAGGAATATAGGGTAAAGTAAAGCAGGACAAGATGGAGTTTTCAGCATAGAAAATAGAAACGGAATGGCTAAGGAAAGATTGTAGAAACATGTCTCCTGACAAGAATACATGCCACTTCCTGTCAGAAATGACTATTCAGATATAGTCATATGACCACCCAACTTCAAAGGGTCAAAAAGGGCAAAGCTTCTGCAAGAAATAAGAGAGAACTGGAGGCAAGTAAATGATTGAAATCACTATTATTACGCGGGGAAGTGTTCTATTTCAGATGCAAAAGCAAAGTTTGACCAGAAATAATTAATGGAAATTGTAGAATAATTGAAGGAATGGAAGCAATGTATAATGACTTTTTTTTCAAATCATGATACTGTGCAGTTGCTGACATTATCTTGGGATTAAAAGGGAAAAAAATATTCTTGTGTATTTCTGTGAGAAATAGAAAAAAATAAATGAGTTATAGATAATAAGTTAGAAGAGAGAAGATGATTAAAGAGTGAATATTGTATTAAATTTCTGAAATTCTGTAATGGATTGCTGAGTGATGTTGTAGAATCTTAAACCTAGCATTTTTCGAGAATTGCTATAGAAGACAGTATTGGGGCTAAAACATTTTTGGGGATAAGAATCACATACAGATTGCTTAGTCTTTCTTCTTGAAATACTGATTCAGAAATCTAACTTCAGATTTGATTTCTTTTTTTTTTTTAAAGAAAGTTCCATGTGATTGAAGTTGACTGCAATGCTGCAGTAAGGTATACATCTTTTCCTTTCTAATTCTTTTGGTCCCTTCACATTCTAACTACATAAATCTATGGATATTTTTCTATAGAGAGATAATTTTCAGCTTTATTATGTAGTTAATTTCAGTGTCAATTATTTCACATAAATTAATCTCTAGATGCAAATCTTAAAAGGACAAATTAATGGTAGGACAGGTATGTTTTAAAACAATAATTGGCATCACAATTTGGTGAGTTTTGTTACTTTTCATTCTGTCTCACATCTGCATCATAAACAACTATAAACCCTCCTGAGCTATCTTCCATTAGTTAATCATATAAGATATTATTGCTATAAATTAGAATTATTGCTCTGCCTTCTTAAGAGGAGTTAAATTAAAAGAAATTAGGAGTTCCTGTCGTGGAGCAGTGGTTAACAAATCTGACTAGGAACCATGAGCTTGCGGGTTCGGTCCCTGCCCTTGCTCAGTGGGTTAATGATCCAGCGTTGCCCTGAGCTGTGGTGTAGGTTGCAGACGTGGCTCAGATCCCGCATTGCTGTGGCTCTGGCATAGGCCGGTGGCTACAGCTCCGATTGGACCCCTAGCCTGGGAACTTCCATATGCCGTGGGAGCAGCCCAAAGAAATAGCAAAAAGACAACAACAAAAAAAAAAAAAAAAGAAAAGAAAAGAAATTAGACCTCTCAGTCCCTGTTTCAATATTTTCTCTCATTTATAAGACTACTTCTTGGAGAAATGCCATATCTGCCTTCAGCTATTTAACTCACTGACGTTTCTATCCTTTTACTGAGAAATTCAGTGTTTATTCATAGAACATGCATGTTACAACATTACAGTGATTATATATTTTCTTTGTCTGTGCTCAAAATGCCATCTGCATTTCTTTATTTCTTAGAAGGATGACATCCACAACATCATCTATAAATATTCAAATTATCAGGAGCATTTTTTTACACTATAAGAATTATAAATTCTACAATAAATATTATATTGGTACTCTTCTTCAAATTTCTTAATATTTAGAATTAAAACTGTTGTCTATATGAAATAAACAGCAATTCAATTTGGATGAAATTTGTATTTGCAAAATTGTTATTAGCAGTATTTCTATAATTTAAAATACTTTATGCTAAGATACTGATATTGGTGTTTGAAAATTTAATGTTTTGAGAATAGCATTCTTCAGTTACTTTTAAAATGTAAATAATACAATTTTTTGTCCTTTGTGCTAAGTGATTAAGATAAATTATTAATTCATATGTTATCTTCAAAATTTAGGTTCAGATCACTGTAAAATATAATTCTGGATTAAAATTCAAAGCAATTTATAGGCATACTTTATTTTATTATGCTTTGCCTTTTTAGCATCACAGACATTGCATTTTTTACAAATTGAAGGTTTGCGGGAACTCTGTGCTGAGCAAGGCTTCCCATACCATTTTTCAAATAGCATTTGCTTACTTCGTTTCTCTGGGTCACATTGGTGCTTTTCATTATACTTCAAACCCTCTATCAACAAAGTTTGTAACTCACTGAACGCTCAGATGATGGTTATCATTTTTTAACAGTAAAGTTTGTTTTTTTTTCTCTTTTTTTTGTCTTTTTGCTATTTCTTGGGCCGCTCCTGCAGCATATGGAGGTTCCCAGGCTAGGGGTCGAATCGGAGCTGTGGCCGCCAGCCTAGCCAGAGCCACAGCAATGCAGGATCCGACCCGCGTCTGCAACCTACACCACAGCTCACGGCAACGCGGGATCGTTAACCCACTGAGCAAGGGCAGGGACCGAACCCGCAACCTCATGGTTCCTAGTCGCATTCGTTAACCACTGCGCCACGACGGGAACTCCTAACAGTAAAGTTTTTAAAATTTTTTTATTATACTTGATTTACAATGTTCTATCAATTTTTGCAGTACAGCAAAGTGAGTCATACACATATACATTCTTTTTCTCATATTCTATCATGTTATCACCAGAAAGTATCTTTAGTTAATGTGTATATATTTTTTTAGAGATAGTGTTATTGCACACTTTGTAGACTTCAGTATGATGTAAACAAAATTTATGTCACTCATTTTATTGTGATGTTCACTTTCCTGCAGTGGTCTGGCACCAAACCCACAATAATTCTAAGATACATATCTATATAATATGATATTCTTTATTCCTATGAGTTAAAATATGGTAAATTGTTAAAAATATGGTATAGGTGCCTATTTTGTCAAAAGTTATTCAATTAAAAACATTGAGTTCTATTACTTGTGAGTGTATATATATATTTTTTTATAGATTTGAAGAGTATAAAAGTATGTAAACTGAAAATACTAGTTACCTCTGGGTTATGGAATTTACATAACTACTTTTAATGCATTTACTAGATTTAAAAAATTTTATAATCATCATGTGTTTACATAATATCATGTGTTTACATAATAATTATAATTATAAAGAATAAAAAATGTTAAGTTCTTTAAGATTCAATTATGTTATTTAAATTGAATTGAGTATAACATTCAGTTTAACTAGCAGATATTAATAGGTAACATTTCAGTGTCATTTAGGCTAGCATGTAATTATTCTACAATTCAGACTTGGGTACTCTATTTTCTTTTCCACAACAATTTAGAAAGACTCCAGTATTTATAGCAAAAGCGTTCTCTTTAATCGTACTACAATAAAACAATATCCACACATTATGGTAGAAAGCCTATTTATAATGCTACTACTATAGAAAGGAAGCAAGCTGTTTACTGAGGAACAAACTGGTGGGTGAGAGTTTTGACAAAAGACCAGGCAAACATTCCAAATGTACTTAAATATTTAATTCCAGGTACACGTAAATAAAAATGTCTCCAGTTTTCTTTCTTTAAATGGGAAAAATATTGAAGGATATATATATTCTTTCTTGGAATAACTTAAGAACAGCTCTATTGTGACATATTTTTACATGAAATATTAATTTCATTACTTGCTAATTTTAGATTGTATTTGTGGATCAGGTATTCTTTTAGCACTTTGTAGGTGTTGTTTTAAGAAATCCTGAAAAAATGTTCATGAAATGTGTGTTATTTTCCCAATTTGCTGATGGAAAATTAAAGCATGGATTTTTTTTTAAAGTTACCCAAACTCATACACTTAATAAATGGCATATTTGAAGCCTGGGGTTGTCTATTGCTGTTTTAGTCTCTACATTACATTAAGACCTCAGATAATACATATTTTCAGTTTTGATTGCTGCTTTGACTGACTTAATCAGAGATATATTTAATTTATTTCCTTTTCATTTAAGTTCCCTGTAACCATGTAAATTTTATCTTCTATGAGATGTATATTCATGTTGTCTTTTTCACCCTATTGTGATGTTTATATTTTATTAGCTAAATGTGGGTCCCAGTTCTAAAAGACTTTCCCAACCAGTATGCTACAGCAGCCTGAAGTGCCTTGTGGGGAGCAAGATATGTATCTTCTCCATTTTTTGGTGTCCGGAATCCCTGGGTTCTTAGTTGAGCCTCAGCCGAGCAGTCCATTTGCTCAAAGGTGTTTGATATGGAAAAGTCAGAGAAATTGCTTTGATATAAGGGTGGTAAATATTTTTCCTAGTGTTTTTAGTCATTTACTCCATCTCATGATCATTTTTATATGGAGTTAAATTTTTTATGTAGATTTTTAAAATTTTTATTCCTTAAACTTATTTTATTATTATTTTTTCTTAGTAGGGCCACACCTATGGCATAAGGAAGTTCCCAGGCTAAGGGGTGAATCAGAACTGCAGCTGCCCACCTATTCCATAGCCACATCAATGTGGGAACGGACTGCATCTGCAGCCTGCGCTGCAGCTTGCAGCCAGACCCTTTAACCCACTGCACAAGACCAGGTATGGAACCTGCATCCTCATGGATACTAGTCCATTACTAAACCACTGATCTACAATTGGAACGCCATACAGTTTTGTTTTGTTTTTTTTAGTCAATCTACTATGGCTTCTGCGATTTGTATGAAAGTTAGAAAATCTTTCACTACTTGAAGATTATATGAAAATGCCACCATAATGTTTTCTAGTATTTTATGAATTTTTTTATATCTAAGATTTTAATCCTTTTGGAATTGATGAAATGTAGTATATATAGCATGGTACTCAACTTTTTTCCAGTTCTTAGATCAAATATCTCAACATTATATATTACCTCAGTGATTTGAGGTTTTTGTTAAATAGGAAAGATGAGAGTATATATATTAGCTTTTTTATATACTTTCAACTCTGTTCCCTGAGCCCTTTGGTTTATTTACATACTATTACAATATTCTTAAAATTACTGAGGCTTTGTAACTGATAGGAAGTCCCTCCTGTATGTATATCTTTGCCTTTCATAATCTTCAAGATATGTATGCTTTTCCTTATTCCATATGAAATTTAGAATACTTTCCTAGCTATAACCTTTACTGTTAGTGTTTTTATTTAGAGCATATTGAATTTATGGTGGAATTTATGGTGAATTGATATTCTTTTCATTAATAAGGGTTGTGCATATCATTATTTTTCTGATTTATTCTTTGTCTTTTTATTATCTTAGGACAAGATAATAAATGAATCTTTTTTCTGCATGAATCTTTTTTCATTCAATAACATGGCCTGTTTTTCAAACAGAGCATTTTATCCTTCAAAAGCTTTTTAAAATTTCGCTTTTTAAAATTTTACAGTTAATTCTCATAAATATTCCTTTTGCTCAACTATCTCCACACATCTCTTAGTTGTCCAAAAATTTTACTAATAATATCCTCAATAAATTATAATACAAGAAATATTCATCCAGTTCTTATATATGCAACACATTTGTTCTCTTTATGCTTGAATGGTAGTTTAGGTATAAAATCTATAGTAGATAGGCTTTTTACTTGAAATTTTTATAAATAATTTTCACTTTCTGCACATATTGACTATTACTATGGAGAAATCTGAGGCTAGATGAATCTTCCACTCCTATTTTGGAAGATTGTCATCTGTTTTTTTTTTTTCTTTTATTTCTAAGATTTGTTCTATTCCCTGTTTTTGCTTTCTTCTTGAAATTTCCATTTATATGGATATATGTGGGTTGTTTCCTGTCTTCTATATCCAAAAGTTTCTCTTTGATTTAATGAATCTTTTTTAAACTATTTTTTATAATATCTATATTTTGTGATAACTTAATTTGTTTCTTATATACTTGTATTTATTTCCATCAATGTTAACTTTATTTGTGGAAGTATTTCATTTGTCCTCTACTTTTATTCTAAGAAAGGACACTAATTTATCTCCTTGTGTTTACCATCAGTTCTAAGGTATTGCTTTACTGCTCTTTTTATGTTATCATTTAATGAAATTCTATTACAATTTGTAAATTTTTTACTATTTTATTGCATAATTTATTCTCAAATAATTTATGTCAGTTCTCATTTTTTCATTTGCTTATATTATCTTCACATATATTCTATGTTGGTTTTCTTTTAAATAATAAGCGCCAAGTAATTGGGATTTAGTGGACTGTGCTATTTGTGATGAATTCTGTGGTAATTAAGTGTGAGGGTCATGTTTCAGGCTATGATATTTCTTGGGGTGCAGTTGTGTTTTGGTTCAATTGGACTTCTCTCTATCCAATGAAAAAAAGACACTTAAATATTCTCAATCCAAAAATTATCTTCTCTGCTGATACAGAAGAACAGTGAAGCCAGAGAGTTTTGTCAGTGAGAGGTTTGTCAGTGAGTTTTTTTATTTACACTCATGCCCTCTGCCTTTTGGAAATCAGCAAGATACACAGTGACCTTGCCATCAGCCAGGGGACTACCATTTATGAAGCAACCAACATGGATATAAAGTTTGTTCTACCTCTTAGAGAAATGTAAATTTTGCTATACAAATCTATTAAGTTTTTTGGGTGCTGAGTTCTCTTTCCATCATTTCTTTGTTTCACTTTTCCTGCATAAGCATTGTTGCTGTTTCTTCATTGAAGCTTTTAGAAGCCTTGCCATCATTTTCTCCCATCGATTTATAAATATTACATTGTCTTCTTCTTTCCAATGTTGTTGATGAGATGCATGCCTGATTCTTTTCTTCCACAATTAAATTGTATTGGTATTATAAGCAATTCTCTTTCTTTCAGGATTGGATTTGGACAGGTTAGTCACTTAACAGTTTTTTTCTTAATTGCTGTGTACAGGTTTGACTATTCTGTCTACATAAATTCTTACTTCTTATGTTATGTCACTCTTTATTCTGTTTAGTGAGACATCTTAAATTCATCTTTAGTATTATTAAATATCAGCTCTGTTTTATCTCTTTATTTTCATTTGTCTAGTATTTCCTTATTCAACTTCTATTTATAAAGTTACTTTATCTTTTTGTTCAGAGTTTTAATAACATAGAGCTAGTTTTCAATTTTTTAATGTAGGAGAATATAGTCTATTTGATATACTGCGAAGATTGATATATTTAACTTTCTTTTTATTTTACTCTTTATTTTTTGATTCTTTTCTTTCTCCTTTCTCCATATCACTAAATCCATCACCAAGAGAATATTTTTCACTCATTGTTTCCCAATGTACATTCTGATAGGTTGTAACTTTTACTTTTTCATGCCCCTTCTCTATCCATCTAACTTTCATTATAATAATTTATTAATTTTAGTTTGAGACCACTATTAAATTTTCTCTTGAATTATGACTCTTGTATATCGAGTCCTTATCAAACCATTTTTTGCATATATCATGCTACTGTTTCATTATTTATTTAGATTTCAAACATATTACCAAGTTACTAATATTTTATATATTATAAGTGATTCTGTATTTACCCGTTTAAATTTATCTGTAGTTTTTACAAAAAGTCAATGCTCACATTATTTCTTCTCTTTCCTATTTCCCTAAACTTAATTTGTTGTTCTGATACATTTAGCTTTCGAAGTTTTAAATATTGCTCTTAAAGACAGTACAGGCTGATATCTTCTTCTCTCCTTCCTTATGTATCTGAAAACATTTATATTTCATGATAATAGTTGAATGATACCCTAACTTGGTATAGAATTATTGGGAACTAACATTCTTTCCCAAGAAAGAAGTGCTATTCTTTGTGCTGTGTCTCTTTAAAGTTGTTGATTCCTAGTCTTTTAATGATGTCTTTTTTTTTTTTTTTCTATCTGGCAACTGATCAGAATGCTTATTTATATTTTCAAGATTATACCTAGGGTTATATCATTTTGTAATTTTCTCTGTCATAAATTTATGAAACTTTCAATCAGAAAGTTTCATTATTTAATTATTACTTATTTAATTATTGCCAATTTTTCCCTGTTCTTTTTTCCCCCTCATGGTGATTTTATACAAATTCAATACTACTTTGAATTCTGGTGATTCATTTGATATTAATTATTTTTAGAGTTATAAACTAACTTCATGGTAATATTTAAAAGCTGTATTTGGTAGGAGAATACAAGGCAGAGTATATTTATTCCATCTATCCCAGATCAGGATATAAGCTAGTGATTGAAATGACAGAGAGAACAGTAGTTTAAATAGTAGAGAAATCAAAGATGAAAAAGGAATTGGTAAACCTGAAGATATACCTTAAAATTATTCCATATTTAACAGATACAAACATGAAGATGAAAAATATGAAATGCATGTTCAGAACCATGGAGAATAAAATGAAGCACAATGTATATTAATAAAAAATTCCATAATTAAATGGTGAAGAAAATGAGGGAGAGCAAATATTTAAAAATTTGAAATGAATTAAAGTCTAAAATTTAAAATCTAAAATGAATTAAAGTCATTCTAGAATGAATGAAAAGTTTTGATAAACAAAACTTCTGTTCATATAACACTACTCTAAAATATGTGCAGCTGGGGAAATGGTTTATATTAGATATGTAGCCAACAAAAATATCATGTTGGATCTCTAAATCAGTTCTACACGTCAATGAGAAAAAATATAGGAAGAGGAGATGAAACATATAAAGTTATTTTTTTAAAGAAAAGGAAGTAATAAAGGAGAGTAAAATACATACAAATTTCACTCTCTTTGGTAATCAATGATATGGAAATTAAGACCATAAGGAAACCTTATTTTACACGTGTTTTGAATTTATTCAACACTGAGTATTCATTAAATACAAGGCATTGTACTAAGAACTCCAGGGGCTTTAAGTTGGAGAATACAAAGCATGTTAACTGCCTTTGCAAAGTTTACAAAATAGTAGAGGAGAAATACTTTTTATGGAGATAGGCTAGGAAAAGAGTATCCCAGTTTGAGGGAGATATTGCTAGCATTGTACTATTAAAAGAGTAGAATGATGTATGGAAAAGAAATGCCCTATTTAAATAATTTATAGAGGACTAAGCATATATCCTAATTAAAATATTTCCTTTTTGTTGTTGTCGTTTGAAACAGAATTAATTTTTCTGTCTTTGTAATAGTGGCCTAGTGCTTATTATCAAAAAATTAGTGCTACATAAGTCTGCTTCTGTCAATACATGTTAAAAATTGTAAGAACGACAGTGTTGCTTTTTCTTCTTGGACAACCAGAAGCCATCATTGTATCTGTCCCATAACAAATTTTGGTTGCATGAATAAAATGCAAAACACCATTTTGTCAGTGTGAAAGACATTAAAAGACCAGGCAAAGAAATCTCTACTTTCTTTGGTAGACAAAGAAAAAAAAATCAATGAGGTTGCAGTGACATAATCAAAACCATATTTTAAGAAGATTAATTTACATCCCCTGTACTTGATAGACTTGAGAAAGGAAGAAACTGACTTACAAGGTAATTAACACAGTTCATTGTGAGAGAATCAGCATGTGAACAGGGGAGCAGCAGATGAATAAAGATGACAGGACCATTCAGCACACAAGTTGAATATCACATGAACAGGCTTTAATAGCATATAAGGTGGATATTGATGGCTAAGAGAAAACAAAGGAAGAAAGGATGAAGAATATCCATTCAGTATGAAACTTCTCTGGAGTGTGTTGAGCAGATCATCCCAACTGCATGTTTGAAGATGAAATTAATCTAGTAAACCAGTTAAGCACACACCAACACAATTGAATTGGTGCCAATAGATATTGAGGGCAGCTCAGAATAAAGAAAGTAAAGAAATGTTGATTGTGTATGAAAATATGCAAATTATTCAGTGTGGAAGTTATTTCTAGGAGAAGATGAATATTGTAAAGGAGTATATTAACAAAAGAGTAAATAGAATTGGAAAATAGGAGTAGCAGATGTTGTCTTTTGTTTCCTACTTGTCAGAGCCAGCCTGTCCCACATTCACAGCATTATGATTTAAATTGCTGTTGCCCACCATCCACTAGGCATCAGGTGTTTGAACTTAATCTCAATACTGGATAGAAAACCTTCAAACAAAAAGTGATACTCTACACTGGAAGTATTCCTCTCAAAGTTTTAAAAATATTATCAAATTCTCCACATAGGATTGGTCAGTATGAATCGGAATATTTGCATTATGCTTGAAACTTTAACAAATTGAAAAGTCCTTTCCTTTCATTGTAATTCTGTCTACACATGCATAATCTATATTCCACATTCTTTTCTATAGCTACCTGTGTAAATAGTATATAAAATATACACATAAATAGTATGTCAAAATTAGGCTAAATTATTCCTGAACACTCAGAACAATCTTCTTATTCAAGATTCAGAAATTAATTTTTGAGTGCTATTTTAAATTTTCTAACATATCAATATTGTTTATATGTAAGAAGGTACTGACATGAGGTTGTTTTTGGAAATCTAAACCTACTTTCCCATTTGGATACAGCTTCTATTTGGAAAACTTCTTTCTATGTTTACTTTTATATTGCAAATGTATCCTATTTCAAGCTAAAGCTGCACAAACTTTGTTGGTGAGTTGTCATGCTCTAAAATGTAATCAATCACCTGTATATATCTAATTATTTTTAATTCATAATAAATTAAATTTATTTCATAGACTTGGCCAGAAAAAAATAAATTGACTTAAAAACAGAAGAACTTATTTCTGTTGAAATATTATATGATTTACCATCCTTGCCATTCACTTTCTCTACGGCTAATGTACTGGAGTGAGGTTTGTCTATCACTACTTGAAAAGGAGAGCTAGTTGATGATTTGTGCTATTAATAGGACCTCCTGTTCTTTGAAAGAATGCTTATCAGGGTAGTATTTCCAGCTTCTTAAAGATTGATTAGTACTTGAAAAATATTTTTGGTTTTGATGGCGTGGTTATAAAAATATATCTTTAGCCTTACTCTGTATTTATAGTCACCGTTGAGATAAAAGTTGATTTCTCCAGCAACTAGACTTTGGATTCAGTTACTTCTGATCACTTATAGTCTTGTCACTTATTGGAATCACAATTTTCCCTCACAAGAATTATTATTTTCCTCTTTTAAATGCCAAAATTTTCTTCTTTTAAATAAAAAAAATCCATGTCAATAATAAATTTTCTAGACACTCTAAAAATAATTGCATTGTTTTCTGTTATCTGACATGATGAGGCAATAAAGTTCTCTAAGGAATTAAGTATTCCTGTTAATAGCTTTATCATAATCATAATCTATACATGAACTATCAATTTCTAACCAATAAAAATTATAAAAAATATTCTAACACTAAACAAATACATAATTCATATATATGTTTTAGTATTTCATAAATTACTCTAAAACTTTTCAATACTTTAAGGTCATCAATAGTAACTTTATTAACTATTTTATAGTAGATCTTCATCTTTTCTTCCTTTTTCCTGTCAATTAAATAAAATTTTTATTATACTTTTTAATGGAAAATATGGTCTGTGTCTTATTTTAGATATTATGTAGCATAGAAAAGTTGGCTTTACTTGGTACCTATCACAAGAAAATACAAGTTTAATCTTCCAGTCACTCAAATATCTCATTCTTATTTCCACAATCTCCATGTTATACTTGAATAACAGAAATAGTCAGTTTTTAATCCCATAACTTTCTACCCTATGTATTAAAATAATTAATAATATAACACTTTGATAATGTGTTCTGCTCTAATTAGAATGAATTGGGTAAAATGTATTCTCCATTCATTCTTATCAGGGAGAAAATAAGCAGAAACCAAGCATGTATGACCCAACACATGAATGTCAGTGACATTTATGAACATGGTAAAACAAATATTTAAATATTGTCATTTCATAGTTATTTTCTATTGGTGGCCACATAGAAATTAATATGCATCTAAAGCTTTTAAAAAATCTTCAAAAACTAAAGAAAAATATGTACTGGTGTTCCTGCTGTGGCTCAGTGGGTTAAGAACTCGACTAGTATTATGAGGCTATAGGGCCTCACTCAGTGGGTTGAGGATTCTGTATTGCCATAAGCTGCAGTGTGGGTCACAGATGTAGCTTGAATCCAGTATTGCTGAGGCTGTGGCATAGGCCAGCAGATGCAGCTCTGTTTCAACCCTTTGATCAGGAACTTCCATATGCCCACAGGTACGACCTTAAAAAGAAAAAAAAGTATTTAAAATATTTAAATGCAAATTACTTTTAATGTAGACTTGTATATGGAGTAACCTATAATAAAAAAATTGGAACATGATCGCAACTAAGGGTCCTGGAGATAGGTAAATTATGGTCATTCCAAGTATAATGATATTTGGTCTATTAACTTATGAAATATTAACCTTAATTTTTAAAGAATTTTGATTGTCTTAGAGCTTGGAATGAGCTAGAGATTAAGTACCGTGTGTAATCCCCATTTATCATTCTGTAAATTATATAAATTACATAAAATACCTTAGGGTATTTTAAATAACAATTCAAATCTTCATACATCATTTGATAATTGTCTATTAGTGTTTTAACATTCTCAAGTCTCATAGTGATTCACTATGATTAGGGACTACTGCCCTGAAAACTATTGTATAATTAGCTTGATGAGTTTTGATGAGTTTCTCTACATGTTTAGCGGTTTTTTTTTTTTTTTTTTTTTTTTGCTTTTTAGGGCCACACCTACAGCATATGGAAGTTCCCAGGCTAGGTGTCTAATCAGATATATGGCTGCCAGCCTACAGACGCAGCAATGTAAAATCTGAGCTGCGTGTGCAACCTGCATCAAACTCACAGAAATGACGGGTCCTTAATCCACTGAGCAAGGCCAGTGATGGAACCTGTTTTCTCCTGGATATCAGTTGGGTTCGTTACCACTGAGCCACGATGGGAACTCCCTGTTTTTTTTTTTCTTTAATATATATTGGATAAATTTTTCTAAATCAGAAAAATATAACATTTTTGTATTCCATTACTTAATATTATTTTCCTATGTTAAAGAATTTGTATAAGCCAAAATTTAAAAAATTTAAAATATATTTTTATTTTAGTTAAAATAGAGTGTATTTTTGTCAATAAAACCATAATTTCATTTGCAATTTTCCTTTTAGAAATGGCATAATGTTCTGAGTAACTCTATTTTTTAAATTTTATTACATGTAATTTATATTATGAGATTATTTATTCAAATATATTGAGGCAAATTTATTTTTTTTTATTATACAGTTACCCTTGAACAACACAGATTTGAACTGCATGGGTCCACTTATATGCACATATTTTTCAGTAGTAAATACTGCAGAACTACACAATCTGTGGCTGGTTGAATCCACAATTCAACCAGATGGCTGACTCTGAGTTATATGTAGATTTTGACAGCACAGTGAGTCAGTGCCCTGATCCCTGCATTGTTCAAAGTTCAAATGTAGTTTTACATTTAGGACATTACAATATTTTTTAAAATAAAGGTAGAAAATGAATTTCTTGGTAAGTATAATAGCATAAATTTGTGTTGATTTATCCACATTTTTAATCCTTATGAATTTACTCTAATCAAGTAATATGCAGATACACACATATGCAGACACATACATACATATATCGTTTATATATCTGTGTATGCACACAACATAAATACCTTTTATACCTATAAATATATAAATATATATAGCGGTGCAAACACATGCATTTACTATTACTCCTTATATAAAATATATGTTCTTTCTATGTCAAAAGATCAAAAGTGTGTAACTGAACAATAATTTTTCTCCTGGCTTCTGAAGAATGAAGGTGAATCATGACATTAGTTTCACATTCTTCCTTTTTTTTTTCTTTTTTGTAAAATAACCTTAATAGAAAGATCAAGAGATTACAAGGTGATTTCCAAAAGGAGAAGCAGTAACAAAACTGATTTTTTCCATGTAAACAGCATTTCCTGGAAATTGTCACAAATTCACTGTGTGAATTAAGGTATTTATAAAATCTGTGCTTTAGATTCTTTAATTGTGTAATCAAAGTGTTGAAAAAGACCAGTGACATTCAATATATTTTTAAACTTTAAGACACTGTAGTAAATAAAAGACTAGGTGACACAGATCAAACCCATTTTAGAAGACATTTAGGAAAAAAATGTGTGAAATATTAGAAATGCCTCCCTGTAAGAACTGGCAAACTAACCAGATAGCAAGTAAATACTGGTCCAAATTGAGAACTGTACAGAAATTCAAAGTTATTTTTAATTTGGATTGGGGCCATTTTTGCCTTTGGAAAATTGCTGGTCTCAAAGGCATGGATTAAAATTGTACAATGCTTTTGACAGCATTGAGGGTCTAGTGGGACATAAATTAAAATCCAGAATATGCCATAGTGAACTCTTCACTTTGGAATGGAATCCTTAAAACCTACATCCCAGAAATAAGGGGGATGAAAAACAAAACCTCAAATTAATTGAAGGGGTCTCCACAAGTCCTCGGGGTGACCTGAAACATTTTAGCGCTTGACAGGAGATTGCCTTTTACTGTCTTTGAGCATCTGTCAGAAGCACATGGGAATCATCTCTAGAGAAGTACATCATACCAGACTTTACTTATTTCCACAATCAACGGATGCATGTATTGGAATTAAGATATTTGACATAAAAATAACTATATTTATTCAGTGATGTAAAAAAATAAAATATTTCAATAGGAAATTGGAATCCATAAAAATGTAACAGCAATTTTGAAAAAGTATAAAATAGAAACTCTATAAATTAATACATTAATTAATGTTAAGACATTAGTATGGTTAACAGTAAATGAAATACAGAAATAAACTAAATTTAAATGAGCAAAGAATAGTTAGAAATGCACTATATGTTTCAATATCAATATATTCTCAATGACTCATGGCGAAAGAAAAGAGCACAGTTAAAATTTGAAATTATTTTAAACTGATAGTTACTGAAAATATAACATGTAAACAGTTGTGATATGAAGGTAAACAGAGCATAGAGGGATACTTATAGCCTAAGAAGCGTATATTAGAAAAAATTAAAAACATAAAATCAATGAGTTATTCATATATGTAAATAAATACATATGTATGAAAATAGTATTCAAATTAATGTAATCTAATAAAAAATAATAAAGCTACTTATGGCTTGTTAAGAAGGCGAAGTTGGAAGTACCCATGTTGGATCGATGGAAACAAATCTGACTAGTATCCATGAAGACACATGTTTGATTCCTGGCCTCGCTTAGTGGGTTAAGGATCCAGTGTTGCCATGAGCTGTGGTGTAGGTTGCAGACACGGTTCAGATCTGGCATTGCTGTAACTGTGGCATAGGTCAGTGGCTACAGCTCTGATTTTACCCCTAGCCTGGGAAACTCCATATGTCATGGGTGCAGCCCTAAAAAGGCCAAAAAAAAAAAAAGGAGGCTAAATCGATTGGTGAAAATTTATAGGACAATACAGTCAATTTCAGGGATTAAAAGGGACTTTATATCTTGAATATGTTAACAATATTGTAAAAAATACTTGGATGAAACTAATGACAATATTTTTGACAATTTAAAAGAAAAATTCCTAGAGAAATTCACAGCTACAACTTTTCAAAATTAACATAATGGCATATAGAAAATCTAAACGTTTTTATCAATTTATATATTCAATGAATTATGAATATTTTTAAACATGTGGAAAATTAAAATATAATTTCTAAGCTCATCCATGTTGCTGCAAATGGCATTATTTCATTCTTTTTTTATGGCCAAGTAATAAAGATTATCCTACTAAGTTAAGTAAGTCAGACAGAGAAAGACAAACATTATATGATATCATTTATGTAAGGAATCTAAAAACAAAAGGATACAAATTAACTTATTTGCACAAGAGAACAGACTCACAGACTTTGAAACCAAACTTATGTTTATCAAAGGAGGGAAGGTCTGGAGAAGGGGTGGACTAGGGAGTGGTACTGGCATATGCACTCTATCATTTAGGGAATAATGGGCCAATGGGGACGTGTTTTATAGCACAGAGAACACTACCTAATATTGTGTGACAATCTATATGGGACAAGAATCTGAAAAAGAATGGATGTATATGTATGCATAACGGAATCACTTTGTGGTACAGCAGTAATAATTACAACATAGTAAATCAACTATACTTCAATAAAACAAAAAAATAGAAAATGCAGAAAAAAGTAAAAATAATTTTACAATGAAAATTCCCATACCCACCACCTAGATTCTATTATTAATATTTTGCTGTACTTGTCCTATCACATAACTATCTAAAAATTCCTCTATCTAGCCATCAATCCATATTATTTTTGTTGCATTGAAAACAAATTCTAGACAGCAGTTTAGTTTCCCCTGCTTAGCATGAATGGTATTAACCAGAGTCCAATTTTTATGTATATTTTTCTATTGAGGCAAAACTTGCATGTAATGAATTCTGGAAATTCTAAGTGAATATTCAGTGAGTTTTGACAAATACATACACCTGTGTAATCTTAACCTTACTAAAGTATAGAACATATCTAATAGCCCCTTCTAGTCAACCAGTCTCCCCTGCCAAGATAACCACTCTTTTTTAAAAAGTATTTATAAAATTGAAATATAATTTACTTACAATATTGTATTGTTTTCAAGTATACAACACATTGATTCAATAATTTTATACAAAATGTTTGTGATGTGTCTAGTTATCTTCTTTCACACTCTAACATTAGTACAATATTATTGACTTTATTCTCAATGCTGTGCCTTACAATCCCATTTACTTATTTTATAGCTGGAAGTTTGTACCTCTTAATCCTCTTTACATATTTCACTCATTCCAATGAAATGCCATTTGTGACAACATATATAGAGATAGAGTGTATTATGCTAAGTGAAATACATCAGACCAAAAAATACAAATGCTATATGATTTCACTTATATGTGGAATCAAAAAACCAAAACAAATGAATAAACATAACAAAACAGAAAAAGACTCATAGATAACCACTCTTATTTTTCTACAATAATTTAATTTTCCTGTTCTAGATATTCACATCAATGAAATCATAGAGCATGTACTTTTTAATGTAAAGCTACCTTCACGAGTACAATGATTTCAAAATTCATGAACATTGCAGTGCATACATAGCTTATTCTTTTTGTTAATGAATAGTCTTTAATTTCATGAATATACTGAAGTTTCTTCATTCACTCTTCTATTGATGGATACCTAGGCTATTTTCAGTTTCTGATGATAATGATGAAAGCGTATATGAAAATCCTTAAGAAATTATTTCTAATTTCTATTCTAATAAAATGTATTCAGAAATGAAAATGACAAAGTATAGTTAAGGCAAATTTGAAGAAACACAGGATTTGAGGATTTGTATTACATGGTTTTAAGTACAAGTATAGACAAAGAGAACGTAGAAGATAATAGAAAGCTGGAAGCACACACACATACAACAAACACACAAACACACATACTAGAAGTTAATTTATTAAAAAGACGGCACTATTAATAATACAAAATTTAAAACATGTGTATTATTAGCAGTAGAATATAATTTGTGTCATCTACATTTATACTCAGGGTGAAATTATTGATGTTACTCTTAGTGTTCAATCTTCAATTGTATATTTTTCAATGAAGTCCAGATTTAGAGGTTTGGGTGTAAAAAGTTCACTTTTTCTTCAAGGTGCTTAGTATAGAAAGAATCACTTATTTTAAATAGTGTCTCCCTAGAGCTCTCTGACTAAAGGACCAGACTCTAATGAAGAGTCTATTAGAGTCAAACACCTATGAAATAAATAGCAATGTTACTGGTCTTTAACATAGGTTATGTCCATCTTTGCTCAATTAATACTTTCTTTCAAATAGGTGTTAGGCAAACCATATTTTTTTAAAAAGCCCCAGTATTTGTGCATAAAAAGAGGAGAAAATACACCCCGAAGAACTAATAATTGATATATTAAAATGGTAATATTAGCATATAGTTTTTCCAATTAAAACTCTCCAGGAGAAACAAGGGGATTTCCACATGTGAACATCTACCCACTCTTGTTTTGGTGCAATAGGATATATTACTATACACTCAGTATTTTGAGTGCAATTTGCACTTGATTAAAATTTTTATTTTGGTTTCTAGTTCATAAGGACTGAAAAGAAAGATATATCTATATAAAACAGTGATTATTGAAGGAAATAGAAATTATTTCACCTTGAAACTCAGGATTCCTAGAATATGTTGCTCTTTCAGTTAAAATAAAAGGGTATCAGAAGGTTAAAAACTATAAAATGTATCCAGAAAGTATAAGAGAGACAATAGAGGAAGTATGTACATGTAGCTGTAATGTGCGACATGAAAATTGCTTTTGCTTTATTTCCCCCACTTCTATCATCCACTTCCTATATAGGAACATCTGAGAATGTTCTGTGTCAGAATACTATATCAGGACACCATATGAGAACAAGTGAGGTCAAGGGGAGCTTTTGTACAAGTGTCAGTCATGGTCTCCTAATCTCTTCCTAGATGGAAAGCAGCAGAGCCAATTATTTTGCTTTTCTGTGGAAAGAATTAAATGAATGTCTTCATATTGAAAGAGAGCTAGAGAAGAGTTGCAAAAGAAGGTAGAAAAGAGACTGTTTAGGAATATTAATATTAGATCAGTGTACAAAAATGGGAATATACCCAAAGATAATTTCTGGAAAATAAGAGGGTAATACTGTAAGATGAGCCACTTCCCACTTGGTGTTTGCTGACTGGAAAAATCTGCATTTAGGTCCAGAATTTCTTCTTTGGAAAGGGGAAAATGTGATGAACATGTGGTTTTTCCTTAGCTTGAGTATATATACAAGTTATTTGGATTCACTAAGATACTAGTCTTTCAACAAAGAGACTGCCTGGCAAAGTCTCCTAAGCCTCTCTCACATGTAGTAATGTTACAGAGGAATCACTGGATGTCCTTTACAATGAGTGAGAATGGGAAAGCAGAGCCTAAGCTCCTGGATACCACCTGGTCTTAGCTGAGATTTGTGGGAACACAAGCAGAGAAATCTAGGTAGGTACCACAAGACTGGGTGTGGCTCTCCTATCACTGCTGTATATGTCTAGAATCTGTCCCTATAACTCTGACTGTTTCCTTTTGATGATGTGGTGATGGTCCAGGAAGAGGAAGGACAGAAGAGCAGAAGAGCTCTTCAAAGTGGTGAAAATTCAGCAAGGGATCTTCTAATCATAACTGCAATATTCGTTCTTGAATTTGATTACATAGCTTGTAAAAAAGATAATGAGATTTAGACAAGATGAAAGAAAGAAAGGAAAAAAAATCCTTAAAAAATGAACTATCTCATAGTCATTGCCAAAAAAAAAATGAGTACCCTTAAAGGAAATTGATTTATGAAATAAAAATATTAATATATGTGTACATTTGACTTGCAGTAATTTACCTAAAAATAACAAATAATAAGTGTTGCCTTTGCTTTACAGACCTTAAGACCCATTTCAGTCAGTCTGGACTCATCCATCTAGTAACCTGTCAATCCAAATTCTCTGTGACAGTGAGCATTTCGATTTCTTCCAAATCAGTGAGTCTTTAGGTAAGAGGTTAGGTATAAGGAAAAAAAAAGTAGGATCAATACATGAATATACATGAATGCAGGGCTGCTGTGGGAGCAGTACTACTTCCTTTATATTATAAAGTGCTTCTAGCATGATATGAAGAAATATGGAGAAAAATTCATTATGGATGAACAGATAATGAGACAAAATGTAGGAAGCATGAAAGAAAGTGGTGGCAGGTGTGAAGAAGCAGAGGAAAGGAGAGATCATAAACATTTCATAATTAATGTTGGACTTCAAAGCACAAAAGATCCACACCCCATAACTTTTATACTATGAGCATCACTGTCTTTGGGTATTCTTTTTTTTGAGGGGGGCGTCTTGCTCATGGCATATGGAGGTTCCCAAACTAGGGGTCGAATCAGAGTTGTAGCGGTGGGCCTATGCCACAGTCACAGCAACATGGGATCCAAGCCGCATCTGCATCTGTGACCTACACCACAGCTCATGGTAACATCAGATCCTTAACCCATTGAGCAAGGCCAGGGATTGACCCCACATCCTCATGGATGCTAATTGAGATTGTTAACTACTGAGCCATGATGAGAACTCCTACTTAGGATATTCTTAAAAATAAGATAAAATTATAAATATAGTCAGTAAAACAGTGGTACTCAACATATACAATCATCATCTACTTCAGAAAAGTTTTGCAAAACTCATTCTTCTTGTAGGTTATTGAAGGGCAAAATATTATAAGTCCCTTGAGTAGCAAAAACAATATCAAGATTTACTTATGCTAAGAATAGAAAATCTTTAAACATGTCTATTGGCAAAGGTGTTCAACAAATGTCAGCACCATGCTTTGTTTTTTAACTTTATCAATAATATCAATAGTACTCTACTTGACTTCAGCTACTCTGAGGAAACCAAATACACACTACATTCTCCCGGGCCTCAAGCTCTGAAAAGAAGACATCAGCTCTAAATAAGGAAGATAGAGAAAGGTCAAAATGGGGCTTTAAGAGGGCTTGTAACCAAAATGAGAAAAAATAAATAAATTTATGTGTTTTGGATGTGTTAAGTTTCACCAAAATCATATGATGATATAATCACTTTAATACAAAAGGCTTTCAAGGACAATTATTTTCGTTTTATTAAATAGATATTATTATGATTGATGGCTAGTCAGAATATCAACTATATTCTGATATATCCTGTTGTTATATCTGAGTTACTTTATGCGATCACATCCACCTCTCTCCACCCTGAGTATAGAAAATTGTATGGGTTGGTGTATGGAAATAGAATATCTTTTCCAAAATTTTAGTATGATGTTAGCAGATGGTCCATGATAAAATGTACTATGATTGATAAGTTTAAGAAATATTGGCTTAAAAATTTCAATAACTTTATTTTTTCAGGATTTATAAGAAAATTTATCTTAATGAGAATTGTAACAAAATATTAATGGAAAATAACCAGCTTAGGGAGTAATGAGGCTGCTTGAAAAGGTGGGAACTGGTGCTTTAGTGGAAAAGTCACTAGTGCTGTGGCAAAAGGTTATGCAGAAACACAAATATGTGAGGCTTTTTAGGATATGTTATTCTAAGACAAATGGAAAGGCTTTAAAAGATTTCAAACAGAGAGGGACCTAACCTGAGTGATTAAAAGGTGACTCCAGCAGCACTATGGAATGGATTTAGGTGTGGAAGAAAGAAAAGGAGGAGGTACAAGTCAAGAGAAGGTACCAAAAGTTAAGATGAGGTAAAATATCTTTCATCTAGAATGATGTGGAGATGTGAATATGTCCAAGGAAATATTATTAATTGAACTATGTATTTGTTAAAAAAAATTGTACTGACTCTAGAAATAGAGTTGCTCTAGTCAGGAACTGAATCAGTGAATAAGATAGTTAAAAACTATGCTTTCTTAGAGCTAATATTCTACTGGCTTCAGAGATGCAAAAACACAAGTAAACAAACAAATTGAATAAGTAATATAGTTAACATTGTAATAATGACTGCGGAAAAAAATCAAATGCAAACAATTTGGAAAACAGTCAATTGGAATACTAGAACTGAAAATAAAATCATTGAAAATAAAACAAAAGTGTATGAAATGTTGAGAATAATACATAAAGAGAAAAATCCATTTTAAAAAATACATGGAAAACAAGTTGACAGTAAAGGAGGAAATTTATGGTGACATGGTGAATACTCAGCTATTCCACATCATGGGTGTATACAAAAATAAGTTTGTGTCAAGCAACATATGTAAAATTTTCTCAATTTACTGTATATTAGCTGCACCTAAAACAGTAAAAACAATACAAAAAATAAAAAGGAAAATTAAATGATATTTGGAGTTTTACATGAAGAGTAGGACGTGAATAGATGAGTAGCAAAGAGAAAATAACTGGTAAATTTCCAATGATGGCTTTGTTTAACATTTTTGGAAAAATAGTAGAGTCATGAAGAAAAAAGGAACTCTATAGGATTAACTTTACTGGGCAAGAAGGTACTTTGAATTTTGCTTCATACCTCTGTGGCTCTATACTGGATGTTCATGTTATATAGAGTGAGAGAGAATCTGTAACATATGGGCCTCATGCTACATTTAGCATATTGGATGTTAAACAGTGAAAATTATTATAGTCATTAATTTAAAGCAAAGATTTCAAAGAGAGGCAACAGAAAACTTACTAGAAAGAATATTGGAATGTAAAGAGAATTAATACTATAGCTCTAATGCTACTTTTAAAGTAATTGATGCCTTGGAAATGCTATAAAATTGGGTTGTAATGATCATTGTACAATGATAAATGTAATAAAATTCAATGACTTAAAAAATAAATAAAGTAATTAGTGCCATTTCAAATAATCAAAATGATAATTCTTCTTTACATTTTTGTAGGACTCTGTGAGAGGTATAAAAACATCTTTAACTTGTAGATTAAAGATGCTAATTGAGGGAGTTCCCATTGTGGTTCAATGGTAATGAAACTGACTAGTAACCATGTGGATTATGTTCATTCCCCGACCTTGTTCAGTGGGTTAAAGGATCCAGCATTGCTGCGAACTGTAGTGTAGGTTGCAGATACAGCTCAGATCTGGCATTGCTGTGGCTGTGATGTAGGCTGGCAGCTTCAGCTCCGATTTGACCCTAGCCTGGGAACTTCCATATGCCACACATGTGGCCCTAAAAAAAAAAAAAAAAAAAAAAAAAAAGATGCTAACTGAACAAATGCACAAATGCTTTACTAAAACAAAAATTTTAATAAGCCTTCCAGAGGCTTCAGCCCTTCCCCATTATTTCTTTTTTGTTGTTGTTGGTCTTTTTCTTTTTGTCTTATTAGGGCTGCACCCGACAGCATATGAAGGTTCGCAGGCTAGGGGTCCAATAGGAGCTGTAGCTGTTGGCCTACTCCAGAAACACAGCAACACAGGATCCGAGCCACATCTGTGACCTACACCACAGCTCACGGCAATGCCAGATCCTCAGCCCACTGAGAAAGGGATTGAACCTGCATCCTCATGGACACCAGTCAGGTTCACTAACCACTGAACCACAAAGGGAACTCCCTATTATTTCTTTTTATTTATCCTTCATTTTCATCTTTCCATCATTTTCCTGTGATATCCAGTTCTATATTCAATAGTGACCACTGGAAAAGTCATTATCTTTAAGAAAAATGCAGCATATGAAACTATAATACACCTACATGTAATGCACTGCATTTTGCAAAATTTGAATCACCAAGATTCCTTTAACAGCTCCTAGCAATGTGATTATCCCCTTATTCATGAGTAAAAATATTACTGAAGACTCTGTGACAGTTTAAGTTCTGCAGGAGGTGCTGAGGTATAATTTCAAATGCAAGATGTATATTAAGAAACAGTACCAGTGAATGGAAAGGCAAGGGAAGAAGTTAAGTCTTGATGTAATACCTACATAGTTTTAGATTACTTGGGAAACTCTGAACTGAGTTTGGCCCATTAGAATCTCTTCCCATCAGTTAGAAATGGCTGAGATTTTATACCACTGCATCACCAAAGACCAGAGCCCAAAGTTGTAGGAATGGGAAGCACAAAGCCTCCAACTGAGAGTTGGGGACATTTGTAAGTGGTGCTATGCTTTTTTACACATCTTATTAACAGACCCATATATTCTTCCATTTGAGGACACAGTATATAACCCAAAGACTTCTAATTTTGTGAATATACTGATGCATGCTAGAGATTGGCAAAACATCCTCATAGAGTATTGTCCCTGAGCTGGCACTTCAGTTATGTCTTGTTTGAGACATGATGATGTTCTAATAGAGGAAGCTCCTGAGTGATGGAGTATGCAATAGAATAATTGATCCCATAACCTACCTATTAACTGAGTCTGGTCTGACATGGTCTTCTCATGAGAGATTCCATGTTGAAGGAACAAACACTTGCTAGGCCCTCATATTGTAGTGCTGACTGGACTCTGCAGTCAGATAAGGTCAAACGTGGATGGAATATGTGACGATCTCTATGAGAAGAAACTGCTGTCACTCCAGGATGGAAGAGTCCAAATGTAGGCAATTTAAATGATGTAGCGGTTGGTCTTCTTAAGAAATTGTGCCATAGCAGTGTTCATTATTGCTGGCAGGTTGGTATCAACATTAAATGGTTCAGTTTTAAAAAATGTGTGTTCATGTTATCTGACATGATAGCCTCCATCTCTGTCATGATGGCCACTTCATTCTTGTATCCATTGTAATGGAGTGGGTTGCCTGATGACAGAGCAGCTTATCTTAATGGCCTAAATCATTTTGCCTTTTATATGATGTATGTTTTCTATTGGACAGTAGAACGGTGATACAATATTATTTGCTTTTTTTTACCCTCTTGTACATTTCCACCTATGCAACCTATGTCTGTTTCAGTTAGTAGTCACATTAGTAAACTAAGCTTTTTTTTTCAACTGGTCATATGGGATTCTTCCCTCTTGATAATAAGGGACAACTTCTGGTGCAGAAGTAGTTGACACTAATGTGCTTATGACTTAGGGTCCAGTTTATGCTTGTTTATGCCTTTACCAGTTTATCGTACAATAGATTATTGGGTCTTCATGACCACATGACTTTTTAGATCTGAGAAGATCCAGCTTATGATGGCAGCTCCAGCCATATGGTCATTTAGTGTCCCATAGTCAAGTCTTCTATATGCATCAGGGTCTAGAGGCATGCCAATTATTGTTTATCAAAAGGCATATGATTCTCTGGTGGTGACTTTGTGGCCTTCCTTCAGAAACTCAGGACCTGTGTCATAATGCTTCTAATATTCTTGTCACAAACTCCCCATGGAATCTTTACCCCTATTGATACCACCAACCTCATATAATCTGCCAGACTATATAGCCTCAGTGTGAGGAATGCTTGTACCATGCCTTGGAGCTATCCCAGAAATGTTTCTTGCTTAAGGACCCACCCAAAGCTGGAAGTCTTTTGATTGCCTGGTAAATTGCCAGAGCATGTTCCCAGGTATGAAATCTGCTATCTCATAATATTGGAAGAGTTCTGCCAGGAATTGTGTTTCCTTCTTTGTCATGGGAAGTACAAGGTGTGTGATTTATTTTTCATTTTGGAGACTATGTCTTGCCATGCTGACTAGATCCTTACAAATCTCTGAATATGACAGACCTTGGCTAATCGCAAGATTAACCTCCTGGTATCCAGAGTGTATGTGTCTTACCAAGTTGTTGTTCAGCCTACCCAATCAATGCAATGTCATCAAAATAAGATCAATTTGATGTTATGCAAGATATTCAGAGAGTCTAAGTCACTTTCTACTATATTATGACAGAGGGCAGGAGATTAACATGGCCTTGGGAAGAAAATGAAAATGTGTATTGTTGTCTGCTTCACATGAGTGTTACAGCATCTAATTCTCCTTTCTTATAATGATGGAAAAGAGTTCAGTTGCCAAATCAATGCCTAACACTGTGTTTGAAGATTCTTAATATGCTCTAGCAAAAATACCACATATAGTGTATTGGCTGCAGTCAGAGATCAACTTTGTTGAGCTTGAAATAGTTTATAATCATCCTCCAGGATCCATCTGGTTTCTGCAGAGATCACACTGGTAATCAAATGAAGAATTGACAGATAACACCACCCCTGAATCCTCTGGCTCTTTAAAGGTAACACTATTTTTTTGCCAAAGCCTTTGCCCAGGATGAGATATTGGTTTTAATTTACTATCTTGGCTGGACGTGTGCAATTTCAGACTTCTGCTTGACTTTATTCATTATGATAGCCTGTGCCCTACATCAAGAACCCAATATATGTGCCAATTACATATTTAGGGATCAGGAAAATAACCACCAGTTGTCTTTGCAAAATTGGCAGGTATATGCTGCCAGTCAGACTTTGTCAGGACTTCCTTATTATTCCAACCTTATGTACTCCTACTCAGAAGATGCCATAATAATGCTTTAGGTCTTTGGTTATCAATGTCCTCTCAGATCTAGTGTCCATCAGTCTTCACAAGGTCTGGGTATTCTTCTTTGCTTAGCTGTATAAATGGCCATTTATCTCTTGGGGGAATTACTGGAAGATCCATTATCTTGTACACTTGCCATCTTGTTGTAAGCTCTTTCCTCCTAAGTACCAAGCCACATCTTCAGCTGATGGATTCCACAGCAGTCAGATGGCTCAGTTGTAGAAACCAGACAAAGAATCATGACTTTTTATTGGGGATTTATCCATAGCCAACCAGTCATTCATCCTTGGTTTTTTTCCTGCTCAGTACTACCCTTGTCAGCTGTACTTTATTTTTCCTCAGACACTATATTTTATAAAACATCTCCATGACTCTCTGTAGGTCAGAACTTTTGGCTGCCACTTTGACCTTGCAGATTATTGCAATAATTATGATCCCTCCTGTGGGTTTTTGGAAATTAAATACCTCTGTAGTTCCTTTAAGTGATGTTCTATAATAGTAATAGTCTCTAATATCAACTCAGATGAACAATTCTCTGGATGTTTTTGGAACTGAAGGGTTTCCTAGGATATAGAGATTTTAGTGCCAAAACTAGGAAAACTGGCAACCCTACATACCACCAGCCCTAGAATACAAAGGAGAACTACCACAATCCTTTTAATTGGTGTCCGTGCCTCTCTACCAGATATTACTCATGATGTGGGTAAATAATGTGCCCTCTGAATCTTCCTGGAGGTTATAATTATTCAATATATCTCTGTCCACACATGGTATATACTTTGCAGCATTCTTTAGTGTTTGTCATGGCCACTCTGGTGTTTCAATTCACTCAATGAAATTTAGCATCACTTTATTTATTTTTATTTTATTTTTTACTTTTTAAGGTCCGCACTCACAGCATATGGAGGTTCCCAGGTTAGGGGTAAAAACGGAGATACAACTGCTGGCCTATACTACAGCCACAGCAATGTGGGATCTGAGCCGTGTCTGCGAACTACACCACAACTCACGGCAATGCTGGATCCTTAACCCATTGAGTAAGGCCAGGGATCAAACCTCCAACCTCATGGTTCCTGGTCAGATTCATTTCCACTGTGCCAAAATGGGAACTCTTTTTTTTTTTTTTTTTTTTTTTTTTAAGCATCACTTTTTCCATTCATCTAGGATGCATCCTAGTAATGAATTAACACTGTTTCCTGGGGTTTTGCCATAATGTTAATTATTTTCTCTTCAGAGAGTGCCCTCAAGTCAAAAAACTATTTTCTATCCAGTTTTATGGGTGGCATTCTCTGTCCTTTGCCCTCTCACTAGAGAAGCTTCCTTATGTGTAAAGAGGATTCTGGCTTTTATGCCTGGCTCTCAGTTGCTTGTCACCACCCTCTGTTCGTCACTGTCTTTTAATAGAGCACCAGCAGCGCCTAACTATAGTCATTCAATCCCTTATCCTTATAGCCACTATATCTTCAATACATTTCTAATGTCTAATATCACGTGAGGTAGTTCACTCTATTCCACAAGAATAGCTTCACAATTCATCACTGGTGAAAGTTTTAACAATTGGACTGCCACACTGTGCCAGTGGCAGCCTGTGTTTCATCTATCACTAGTCATAGGGTCCTTCCTGCCAGCTAGGTAGTGAATCATCTAACTAAAACCTCATCTTATCAGCTGTTTTCTTCGACCACTCCCGGTGTAAACATTGCAAATTGGGTTCTCTGGAAGCAGATGCCAAGATGGAATTTACAGTGTAGATGCTTATTAGGAATTTATATCCATGGAAGGAAGAAGAAAGAAAGATTATCGGGCAGAGAAAGGAGTTAAGCTACAGTTCCGCTGTACCCTTGCCCTCCCTACCCTGGCAAATTCTAGATCCATCTGACTAGGAGCCCGTCGGATTGTCCTGCATCAAACTGAGATGTCTGGACCCTATGTCACTCGTCTGAGTCATAGGATGTGGGCAGCTCTGGATAGTGAGATATCTCACAGCTGGAGACTATGTGCCTACTGCTGCCCTTGGCTGTGCTGCATGTCCTTTTTTAAAAAGAGATCCAGGAGTTCCCTTGTGGGGAAGCAGGTTAAGGATCTGGCCTCATTGTGGCAGCAGCTGCTGTGGCACAGGTTGGATCCCTGGCCCAGGAACTTCCACATACCACTGGGCATGGCAAAAAAAAAAAAAAAAAAAAAAAAAAAAAAAAAAAGAAAGGAGATCCAGAGGTGCAGCTCTGTATCTAACACAACATCATTCTCTAGTGTCATGCTATCAGAGAACACACATTTAAAAAAAATCATTCTTTGCCCTATTATTACTTGTACCTATACGCTGAATAAGAACATATGCAGAAGTTAAACGCATCTGACCATTTTAATGGTGACTGTAATTATACATAAAATTGCTGTTCTTATCATAGAAAAGTTAATGATATCCATAAGCTATATGTAAAGAAAGGGAATTGAATGAAAGTTTGGTCCTATGTATACTGGACCATAATAAAAGCGTAGGTGAATTCGGATGGAGTTCAGCTGTCTGTAATAAAACCTGACAAAAAAAGGCAAACAGTGGCACAAATGGGTAATTAGGTTTGTCTTTCTCATGCTACAAGTAGTTGGAAGGTAGACATTACAGGACTGGAATAGCTGCTTAAAGTCCCAGCCTCCTTTTATCTTTCTTCTTTACTATTCTTAGCCAATGTCTTTTATCCCCATTGTTATATGATGGTAGCTACACTACAGGCGTGAGATTCTGTATTAGACACAAAGGGAAAAGGGTAAATGGTAAGATGGTTGATGACTTTTTCTTTTATTAGGAGAAAAAAATAGCCTTCCCAGAAGTCTCACTTAGGAGATGTATGGTTAGATCTTGATGTTTAGAATAATGTGATGAGGCCATCACTACCTGCAAGGATGCCTGTAGGCACAGTTTTCTATCTGAGCATATTAGTACCTGAAACTATACCAAGATTCTTTTGATAAAGAAAAGCAGGATGCAACCTGCAGTGTTTGCCACAAGACATGTTTAAATATTTAATTAGCTAACCACTGACTCTTAATGCTATTAATATTGTGGAAATATACTTTATAGAGAAATTTATTATTTTTAGCATTATTTATATACACTACATTCAGCTTCTTTTATTTATAGATTGAGCCCAGTTTTAAAAAAATCATTTTGTCCTGAAACTACCTCACAGGTAGTTAGCAAAATAAAGGCACATATACCTGATATAGTTCTTCCAAATTTAAAGGCATTCGTCCAAGATAAAAAAGAAAGGAATATTTTTGCAGTTATTAGAAAAGCAGTTTAACCTTTTAGCCCAGATGCTGTAAAAATGTGCTTTAAAATTTCTCCTTCCTTTCAGCATGTATCAATAATAGATGAATTATTTTTAAAAAGGAAAAAAAATATAACAAGACCAATCTCCAAAATAAGTTAAATATCCTAGTGGATCAGAAATAAAATAGAAACTCAACAAGTTAAGGCTAATGCCTGAGCCTGGATGGCAAGCTCTGAGGAAGAAAAGAATGGCTGGGAAGTCATTTTCTGTGGCAAAATTGGAAATTAAAATGTTCCTCTTGAGATTAGAGTGACCAAAGTCAGTTTTACCGAATGAAACTGGGACCAGAGCCTGGATCTTCTGTCCATGTAAAATGGATGCAAAGTTGCTGAGAGCAATCATTGCTTGGAGCTGCAGTTCTTATCAAGCTGTCTTCCAAGAGTGTCAAGAGAAAGCAGACACAGAGTGTCAAAGCCAGAAGTTTCATCATGTTGCCTGCTAACTTTGTTATCATCTGTAATATCCCCAATATGACTGTTGGGTTGGGGCCCTGAGCTTTTCTGTTTCCATACTGGGATCCTATATCAAACATGGGGATAAGAAAACCACTGGGTAGATAGACAAGTGCAGAGTTTCTCCACAACTACAGCCGTTCTTACAATCACTCTCCAAGTTGTTTAGAACCTTCCCCTCTCTCTGCTCTGTGCCTTTTCAGCTGTTTGAATCCTATTTCATAAAGTACTGATCTTAGAAATGCTAATAACCTGATCAAAGCAATTTACTTTCTCAGAAATATTTTCTCTAAAAAAGTTTAATCTTAATGTGTCACTTCTGCCACCGTTTTAAAAAATATATTCCCTGCCACATCACAAAACATACTACTACAATTACTTAAACAACATTAGACTATTCCTTGTACTTAATACATCTTTTATCACATTAATATCACCTAGGAATTATGCGAAAAATAGATGACTTTCTTACGTACCAATGAGATACATAACTGATTCAATGTGAGAGAAGAAAGTAATAAAATAGGCAGGGTTTCAATATCATCAGAGCTAGCAGAGGAAATAAATGTGCCATAGAAACCAACATGTCTGATTGAGCTGAGACACAGACTTAACTTTGACATAAATGGAACTCTCCAAACATTATCTTCTTAAGGACTGAGCCTAAAAGTCCTGGAATAATCTTTCTCTGACTTTCCTAGAAACTCTGTTATACTGATAAAGAAATAGGTAATCACTTATTGTGAAAAAAAAAAAAAACTATGTAATTTCCTAATCCAAATTCAATCATTTTTCCGAGGCCTTATACATTTTTGTATTTTTTATAAATCTAAATTAACATTGATACTTCCTCCAACTTGCAATCCTATGAAACAAATAATGCCTAAAGTCTAAAGAAGTACTTTTGTCAGACAAACAAATGCCCCTATGATTTTGGGAGAAGAGAGTAAACGAATTTCGCTTTTACTCTGTCAGCCGAAATGGGCTAGTTAAAAGCATAAATTATCTGCTTTCTTCATAGCATATGCAGTCATATCAAGATATCAGACTGTAATATATGTATTTTATTTTCATATGCATAAGCAGAAATTTAATTGTTTTTTCCTAAAAGAACTGAGAATTTACAACGCCCATGTGTGCATGTAGACACATGTAAAGTTAAGTATTTACATATATATATGTATATATATATGTATGTATATGTATATATACACATTTAGTGGATCCAGTATCCCAGTCCTGTTCTTTTCAGGGACAGAGAGAGTGCCTATGAAACACTTTACCAGACACCATGTTTAGATTTCATCTGAGATTAAATAGATTTTACTGTCACTTATCTGACAGAATTGCAACATGTTCCATTGATAATTTGGTTTAGAAAACTTGGGTCACCATAAAGGCCGTAATACAGTTTTCATTTTTTTCTTTGGAGGTGCAGCACTGAACACAGTTTTTAAGTCTGTGATGTTTACTTCTGGTGTTCTCCTTTCTCCTTAGCAATGTCTTTCTCTCTCTCTCAGACTACTTGCCCTTTGCCTACACTATCCCAAACCCTTCTATCAGTCTCCCCAACTCATGAGAATTGTATTTTATTGCTTTATAGAAGAGGTCATAAACTCTTGGCTCCAAGTTTGTACAGTCTTTAGACGTTTTGCCTGGTGCTTGCACTATAGAAACAAACACACACAAATAGCAGCCAATACCAATAATTGAAGCTTTTTACTAGATTTATAGATTTTTTTAGAAGAAATTAGAAGCTTTGGGTCTGATAACTCTGCATGACTTATTGTGGAAGGCTGACTAGAAGCTGCCCCTCTAGAAAGGTTATATGGTCCCCAGTTCACAGAGGCTCCTCTAGCTTCTTTTGCATTGCACTTGAATTTAGGCTGTTTCTCTAATTTACATTAACAGCATGTCCCCTATAGACTTTTGAGTTTGTGACCCCTATTACATAACTTTTTCTCTCAACTGTCAGCTGAGCCCAATTAACATGTTTATTGATAAGACAATGTCTCCCACTGGTACATATTAATAGGAAATACTTGAAAGCCTTCAACCCTTAAACCTTTCAAAATCTTTATAAAGAAAAAGAAAAGAAAAATGTAGTTAAATGGAACGTGTGTTTATAAAATTGTTATTGCTAGAGAAATTCTTTCCTGAAAATTTCTTAATCATGGGATGACAATCCTGGTTTCACCATTTAGCCACATAATCCCCTTACTCCTCCGTTTAAAACTTTATGTCTATACCTGTTTAAGTATAATGGAGTTGGATGTTAAGACCTCCTTTCCCTACCTCATTACCTCCATTTCTACCACGATTCCTTCTTTTCTTTTTATTGGAATATAGTTGATTTACAGTGTTATGTCAATTTCTGCTGTACAGCAAAGTGACCCAGTCGTGCACACACACACACACACACACACACACACACATATATATATAAAGAATGTCAATTTCTATTTTACAGCAAAGTGACCCAGTCTCATATATATATAAAATATTATTTTTCTCATACTATCTTCCATTACATTCTATCCCAAGAGACTAGATATAGTTCCTTGTGCTATACAGTAGGACCTCATTGTTTATCCATTCTAAATGTAATAGTTTGCATCTACCAACCCCAAACTCATCATCCATCCCACTTCCTCCCCCCTCTTCCTTGGCAACCAGAAGTCTGTTCTCTATGTGAGACTGTATCTGTTGCCTACCATGATTCCTTTCAGCTATCCCTTACTGTTAGTTTTACGAATAAGATTTATTTCCTTTGGGAGGATATGCTCTACCTTCATTCTTGGAGTTTTCTGTATTCCCAAGATTTTCATGCATACCTGTGTTATAGCCATTATCACATTGAGTTATAGGTTTTGGTTCACATCTATAATGAGGATAAACTTTACAACATGCAGCAATAAGAAGTATTTCATTTACTTGCTTCTTTTAATGTGGTCTTTAAAGCAGATCATCTGTTCTAGGGTAGCAACTTCCTGTCCACAGGAAGCTACAACTCTAGGCTTGTTATTTTTTTATATATTACTCAATAAATTTATTACATTTATAGTTGTACAATGATCATCACAACCCAATTTTATAGCATTTCTGTCCCAAAGCCCCAGTGCATCTGCCCACACCCCAACCTGTCTCCATTGGAAAGTGTAAGTTTTTCAAAGTCTGTGAGTCAGTATCTGTTCTGCAAAGAAGTTCATTGTGTCCTTTTTTCAGATTCCACATGTAAGTGATAGCATTTGATGTTGGTGTCTCATTGTCTGACTGACTTCACTTAGCATGGTAATTTCTAGGTCCATCCATGTTGCTAAAAATGCTGTTATTTCATTCTTTTTGATGGCTAAGTAATATTCCATTATGTGTATGTACCACATCTTCTTTATCTACTCTTCTGTTAAAAAGCTTCCTTACTAAAGAACTTCCTCCTTCTTAAAGCTAGGAAAGAGTCCCATGAGCTCAGACACACTCAAGGACAAGCCCTATCCTTTTCTCATTCAGAAAGGCTCTGCTTGTCTCCATCAAGCTTGGGCATGGATGTCTTACTGAATCTAGAAGCTTGATGCTTAACATTCAGCAGCCTCATTGGCCTGATAGCTTATATTGGCCACTTCCTAGCAATTACTGAAAGCACACAGCCACCCTCTCTCTCCTGCCTCAAGAAAATAATTTTTTTTTCCCTTCAAATCATCATACTTTCACCAGTTTTAAACTTTGGCATTTCTGCCTATCTGCTTTATGAATCTGGGTAGGGCTTAAATTTTAGATGCCTTCCAATTGTTCTTTCTTTTTCAAACATTAAGTTTGTTAACAACCTCCTGGGGAGATAGAAATAAAAAGCAAAAACTGCTAACAACCTTATTAGAATGGATATGTTGCAGGCAGAATTCTGAGATGTTCCCATGATGCCTTCTCTTTGGTCTGGAAACTTGTATAATTCTCTCCACTTGAACGTCGGAAGGCCTGACCTAATCAGGCAAGATCTTATAAAAGAAGGTCTATAAATCAGAGGCAGGGAGTCAGAACAATTTAAAACTACATCAAATGCTCTTCTGCTTAAATGGGCAAACTACCATGATGTGGAGAAGGCTGAGGGGCAAACAACTGTGGGCTGTCTTTGGGACCTGATAGTGACCCTCAGTTGACAACTATCCATAAGACAGGGACTTTCATGCTAAAGCTGTAAGAAAATAAATTCTAAAAATAGCTAGTGAGCTTAGAAGGGGACCCAGAGCTCCCGATGAGATTAGGCTTGTTTGTCACTGATTTTAGTTTTGTGAAATTTTGACCAGAAAACTTAGTTAGATGGCATTCAGACACCTGACCTACAGAAATTGTGAGACAATAAATGGGTAGGTTTTTTTGGTTTTGTTTAAGGCCACACATGGAGCATATGAAAGGTCCCCTAACCTGGGAACACCACAGCCACAGAAAAATGGGATCCAAGCTACGTCTGTGACCTACACCATGGCTCATGGCACACCGGGTACATAACTCACTGAGCAAGTCCAGGGATTGACTCCACATCCTCACGGATACTAGTCAGGTTTGTTACTGTTCAGCCACAACAGGAATTCCCAAAAAATGAGTGCTTTTAAAAAAACCAATTGTGATAATTTGATATATATTATATAAAACATTATAGAAATTTCTTATAAGAACTGGAGAACAAATGACAATATCTCAAGAGTTACCCTATAGTATCCATGAGTCTTTCTTGCTTAATTGCAATTTCACTGAGGGTAGAGATTTTGTCTTGATTGTCTTTGTAGTCTCAGTATCAGTATCTGTATGACAATAGGATATATGTCTTTGAATAAATTTATGAGTGATATAAGCTAGAAAACATCATTATTTTAAAAACTTTACTGAAGAGAGAAAGAAATATTTCAGGATGATTTGAGGAAGTAGCAGAACTGAGCATAATACTTTTACCAGAGTGTATATGTTAGCCAATGTATAAGTTTAAGCAAAAGAGATTGACCTTGTATATAAGAGAACAAATAAGAGAACAAATGATGTAAATTATCATGTACTTAATATGACTGTGTCATCACATAATGAGATGTGGACCCTCTGTTAATTGCCAGTTTTGTTTTAGAAAGAACACCTGAGGGCATGAGGAGGCTTCCATCTCTTAGAAACATTTATATATAACACATACAGTAAAGTCACTTTAAGCTTTACAATATGAAGGAGCACACACAGATGCACACACACATAAAATGAATTAACTGAGAACTAGGATCCCTGAAAATCCTACATTTGAAGGAAGGTATGTATGAACACGGAAGGCATGGAAGGCATTACAATCTGATATTATACCGTGACAAAATCTAATGCAATTTGAGACTCCATACGGAGAGCAATCATATCAGGGAGAACGAAGGGAATAGTTTTTCTTCACTAAATTCTGGTAAGAGCACTGGGAATACATTGCACGTTCAATCCTGAATCTCTGGACTGAAAAAAAAAAAAAAGAAAAGAAATTCATCAACTAGAATTGGTAAGAGAAAAGGTACCAAAGGTTGGGGTGTTAGAAGGATTGAGGCATTTGGGAAAAATAAGAAAATAACTTATAACATCTAATTGACCCAAATCACCTGAAGTAGGTGAAATTTCCTTTGGTTACATGGAAAGTGTAGTCACAGAGGACACGGAAGAAATTACTAGGGCAGTACTTCCCAAAGGTTACCCTGAATACAATTTCTTTAAGAATCTGAATGGACTCTGAAAAGTAATTCAACCTTAAAATTTTTCTCCCCAGTGATCTTTTCTATCACTTCCCACTCTTCATCTTGTTATTTAAAAATTTTGTACTATCCAGAGGTTTATCCTTTCTTTTTGTTAGAAGTTGTAAGTTACTTCATATAGAAATTTATGTTTTGTTGTTATTATTATTATCTTTATTATTAACAACGGTGGAAAGATTGGCAATCTTTCAAATTTTAGGAAAGTTAAAGATGCCTATAATTCTTAATTAGCAGATGATGAATTCATTAATCTGATTATGGAACAAAAATATAAACAGTATTAGGGATGATATATTGCACTTTTATATATTTAATTATGCTTTATGGAAATTTAGAATACAAAAATACATTAAAATAGCAGGATCTAATTCCTTAATACTTAAGCATTTCTGAATCCTAAAATAAATTCATTAAGCCATGGGCTTCATTTTCCTAGCCATAGCTCTCTGACAGCAGTTTGAACCTTAGTTAAATTTCTTTCTTTTTGTTCTTAAACCTCAAAAAAACCTACAAAATCATTTATTAGAATAACCCATATGTTGAATGAGCCTTTATCAGCATATTTTTTAAAATTTTATAATGATTTTTATTTTTTCCATTATAGCTGGTTTATAGTGGTCTGTCAGTTTTTACTGAACAGCAAGGTGACCCCAGCCACACAAATGGAATGTATATGTGTATTTTTTTTCCTTTTTTGTCTTTCTGTATTTTCTAGGGCCACACCCATGGCAAGTGGAGGTTCCCAGGCTGCCAGTCTAATCAGAGCTGTAGCCACAAGCCTACGCCAGAGCCACAGCAACACGGGATCCGAGCCGTGGGTCTACAACCTACACTACAGCTCATGGCAATACCGGATCCTTAACCCACTGAGCGAGGCCAGGGATCGAACCCACAACTCCATGGTTCCTAGTCGGATTTGTTAACCACTGAGCCATGACGGGAACTCCAATTTTTTTTTTTTTTTTTTTTTTTTAGTGCTTAAAAATTCTTTAACATTTTCAATTATTTCCCTCTCGCCAATTGCATTTAATCCTTGGAGCACTTATTTTTATTTTTGCACTCTTAATGAGTTCTTGATCATGTCGCTTCTGAAAGAAGTAAGCCTGCTTCACGCGGACTTGCCCTATTGAGGATCTTTCAGGTTTCTGTGAGGTGGATTCTAATCTACTAATAGAGCAGTGTGTGCTGCATGTCTCTACCCTATAAGGCCCCTTCCTCTTGCTTCCTACTTCCTATATAGCTTACTCTTTCAAAGAAGAAACCATTCAAAAATGTTACCTCCTTCCTCAGGCCTTTAGAGCTAGGAGTTTTTACCATTGTGTCTGTAGTGACTAATGGGAGAGAAGTGTACGAAATCGAATCGCAGTCTTTCAAGAGCAGAAGGATTTGCCTGCCACAAGAGGGCTAAATGGTAACCCTCAAGTCCTCTTACTGAGCAATTGTGTTTCTGTTCAATAAGCTTTTTAAACTGCATTTTCCTTGTAAGAACTTATTTTCTTTTAAGTCAGTTCATTTCTATCAAAAAGAGTTCAACTATATGCCTTAAGCTGTTACTCAATACATGTTTGTGTTATTTATACCATTTGAAAAATTGATATATATGTGGGGTGGCAAATGAGATGAGTGAAGGCAGTTAGTACTAATGAATTACCTCTTAGTAAATTCTTCTAATTGATTTCATAGAGGTGTTTCAACCAGTTGTAGGCATACACGTGGAAATGTTCTTCCTTTTCTCATAACTGCTAATACCTATACAACGTCAAATCCCCTTTGCTGGGTGGAAATGAGTTCCTTGAATAAAAAAAAACATTCAGTTTGATTCCATCTTTTGAAGGTAACTTGTATCTGGATTTTACTGCAATTATATTTCCATCTAATATTGATGTTCTAAATAATCCTTCTTACTCTAGCATAAACATAGATGAGACTCATACCTCTGGATGGAAGCTATGCGTGGTTTATTCTCTTTCAATTCCTTTCATCTCCTCAGGGTTTTCTCTTTGTCTACTGATGAGAAGAGGGGGAAAAAGAAAAGAAGATTCCTCATACCAGCACTCTTGGTGAGTAGGTTATCTTCCATGTCAGTAATCAATGCTGCTGACTTCACGAGCAATTATAACACTATGAAGGCAGAGTTGCTAACTACTGATATTGGTCCCAGTGGTGAAATAGTTTATGGTCCAGTCAGTGGCCAAGGTGTGGTATAGGGAGGTCCTACCAGGCCTTGCTGGTTAGCATCTTCTAGGCCTTGGTGGTTCTTTTAGAGATACAATTGCATTATCTGACTGTTTTCCACGTGGTGACATCACACAACATTACTTAACCCCACGGATTCTATGGTAACTGATCTCTACCATCTTCTGAATTCCCAACTCAGAATCAGTCAAAATATCTCTCAGACTTAAGTTAAACAACTGTGCCAAAAAAAAAAAAAAAAAAAATCTCTCGTAGTTCCCATTGTGGCTCAGTGGAAATGAATCTGACTAGTATCCATGAGAACACAGCAGGTTCAATCACTAGCCTTGCTCAGTGGATTAAGGATCTGGTGTTGACGTGACCTGTGGTGTAGGTCACAGATGCAGCTCGGAGCCCATGTTGCTGTGGCTGTAGCATAGGCCAGTGGCTACAGCTCCAATCTGATTGCTAGCCTTGTAGCCTAGAACCTCCATATGCTGCGAGTGCAGCCTAGATAAATTTTTTTTTCTTATATTATTTTCCCACACTGGAATACACCATAAAAATTGATGCAGATATAATGTGAACAAAAATTCATATGTGGTAAGAAGTTAAAAATGCAATATACAATATACATTATCTAACTAATTATTCTCCAATGTTCAAACAGTTGTCCAAAACAATAAATTAATAAGAATGAATCTTAAAACTTTATTTCCATTTTTTACTGTTAATTCGTGAATCTCCTTTCCCATTAATTTCCCCCCACTCACCCCTTTTCTAAGCTTGTTGATTTATTTCCATCAATATGTGATGGTATATACTTTTTTTTAAAAAAAAAGATAACCTATATTCTCAATTATCAAACATGGATTTAAACAAATGAATGTTGTCTTCTGAGATGACAGTGGAATTCTTGGTATATCGTGTGAGAAATTAGTGTGATACAATAGTGACTTTCAAGAACATTATTAGATTTTGCATTTCAGAGATCAGGGAACAGAAAGTTTCTCAGACCCAATTTAGATCTTAAATCTTGTGGTTAATTTGAATCAGTTTAAAACATAAACCAGGAGTTCCCACTGTAGCTCAGTGGGTTAAGAACTGACATAATGTTGGTGAGGATGTAGGTTCCATATCTGGCCTTGCTCAGTGGGTTAAAGATCTGGCATTGCTGCAAGCTGCAGTATAAGTCACAGATGTGACTCAGATCTGGTGTTGCTGTGGCTGTGGCTTAGCCCTGCAGCTGCAGCACCAATTCAACCCCTAGCAAGGAACTTCCATTCACCTTAGGTGCAGCTGTACAAAGAAAAAAAAAATCAAGTAATAAGAGGAGAGAGGTAAGTTAACGTTTTTAGAATAGGAAGCCAGGTAGGTAGATACAACAACTTGGAGACAGACATACACACAAATTAGTGAATAATCTTACTGAATTTGTTTAGGTATATAATCATGAAAAAATATCTAATGCAATGTATATATTCTTTGGTTGCTTGTGTCTATTTAACAAACAAAATTGTTAACCATCTCAACCTCTTAATGCAAATTTTAATGAATAATGTAATATAGATCTTAATATGTTTATGTTATACATATGTTACCTAATTATTTTAGGGAACTCATATTCTTAGCTATCTGTGGTTTTTTTTTAATTATTGTGATCAATGCAATGTAGCAATTGTTCAGTTGTTGAATTATGTTCTCAGAGCCAATTTCCTGATGTATAATATCTGGGTAAAAGGATGTATGTCTTCTGGAGACTTTTGAAAAAAATATTTGAAATTACATGTTGTGCCGTTTTACAATGCCTATTGTCATCAGCATAACTCTTGGGAATGATTTATCACAGAGTTAATATTAATAGGAACTGCTCTTAATAGGTTCTCTTGAAAGCCTAAATTGGTATATGATTTTACTTTAATTTGCATTCTTTCACAAACAATATTTTAAACTTAACAATTAATTCCTTTAGAATTATGATCATTTTTGAGCTATTTATACAAATTTATGTATTTTAGGGACCCTCTTTCCTGAGTGAAATCACGGGGTTTGAGATCTCATTGTTCTTATAAAGTGTAATCTAGAAATATCTTGATTTTTTTCGTTCTCTTTTTCCTACCTTCCTTTTTTTTCCCCTCTTTTCTTTTCTTCCTTTCCCTTCCTGAACAATTCAGCCGTAAAAGCATTAGTAGAAGCAAAGCAAGACAGAGTTTCATGGTCCAGGAGCCGGGGAGTCACAAGCAGCAGTGACTAGAGCAAGTTGTAAGAGGGTGGGTTGAATATCCATACTGAAAAACAGGCAGCTTGTGTAGAAAAAGCAGAGTAGATATGATAGCCTGGCCTGAGGTGTCACACTGAGGCATGATGATGAAGGTCTGCAGGGCAGGAGATCTGACATGAACTGTTTTGAGATTTTAAGGTCCAGAGGGTGCACAAGGGCATCTGTATGGGATCAGAGACACAGTGTAAGTATGGTAACCTCATCAAAAGAAGAGACCCATCCTAGAATTCTCAGGTCTTAGGTTATGAGAGGGTGGGTAGGCTGGAGATTGTGGTCAGGCTGGAATGGTGGCTCAGAGTTCAAATGGGATGAGAAAGTCATTCACCCATTGGTGAGGCCTATATGGAGTGTTAGAGGCCAAGCAGGGTGAGGAGGACTTTCCCACACAGTGTACTTGGTGTGAATGTCAGAGCCCAAGTAAGGTGAGAAGTGTGTGTAAATGGTGCTTGATCTGCATAGGAGGTCAGAGCCCAAGCAGGGGAAGGAGAATAACTGCAGGAGGGAGGAGGTGACAATGAAAATGGTACATTTGTTGCATTTGAGGGCTCTAATCAAGTAATTAAATATAGTAAGGATAATATAAACTAGATTTCTTTTTTTTTTTTTTTTTTTTTTTTGTCTTTTGTCTTTTGTTGTTGTTGTTGTTGTTATTTCTTGGGCCGCTCCCACGGCATATGGAGGTTCCCAGGCTAGGGGTTGAATCGGAGCTGTAGCCACCGGCCTACGCCAGAGCCACAGCAACATGGGATCCGACCCGCGTCTGCAACCTACACCACAGCTCACGGCAACGCGGGATCGTGAACCCACTGAGCAAGGGCAGGGACCGAACCCGCAACCTCATGGTTCCTAGTCGGATTCGTTAACCACTGCGCCACGACGGGAACTCCTAAACTAGATTTCTTATAGTTGAAAAAGAAGGTGCAGTTAAAGAAAAGAAGAAGGTATAAATCAATTGTGGTGTTAGTTATATATTTGTACATATTTGTTAGATACATATATTTGTTGGATATATTTTTCTGTGTATTTTTGGAATAGACGTAGATATGCATATATGTATACATGTGTGATTATGGGGAGTATACAGATACACACACATATGAAATCTCAGATCTGTTTATTCAGAAAGTTTGGGAATAATCACATTTCAATAACAATAAGCAAAATTATGTCATTGGGAAAGAAACTAGGACTTCTTATAAAAATGGTTGATTTCAAGGCTGAGCCAGGGAAATGACCAGATAAGATGAGCCTGTAACATACTGTCATACCCTCAAATGTGAAAGTATTTAAAGAATATAGGAGACATGTTGAAATAACACAAGTCAGTTTTATTGGGTTCCCTCTGGACAACTTGGTGTAACTTGAGCATCAGAATAATAGTAATAACAGATTATTTTTTCTTGAATAAAATAGAAAACCATGAGTCCATACAAATATAAATAAAAGAATAGTTTGGTAAGGAATAGTATGTTTGTACAGGTTCAAAACATCACACCAGAAAAAGTTATATTAATTTACAAAGGAGTAAAAGAGTAGCTTTATAGTGGAAAAGGCTGGCAAATAAAGCAATTGAAGTGGTCCAAGTTAACATCCTCAATAATGAGACAAATTGATATTATGTATCACTTGATAGAAACAGTGAAAAAAAAATGTGCCATCACTTTTGGTGCTATTTCTGCCTTACATGCATAATCTAAATCTCATAAGAAAAATTAGACAAGTCTAAATAGAAGAGCCTGCTACAAAATAAGTGACCTGTAGCCTTCAAAATTGTCAAAGTCATGAAAATCAAGAAAAGACAACAAATATTACATAATGAAGGAGATGAAGGAAACAGGATATTTAACTGCTATGGATGGTGAATGGGAACTTTTTGCTATAAATGACATTATTTATATCTTTACAAAACTTGAGAATCTAAGGGCTAGCTGATATAGTAAGTGGCCTCTAAGATGTTCCTGATCTAGTATTCACGTCCTAGTTTAATCCCTTCCCTTTAAATATAATCTGGACCTAGAAACTCATATCTAATGTAAACAGTACAGCAAAAGTGATAGGATGTTGTCTCAAGATTAGGTTACAAAGAAAATGGGGCTTCCATCTTGGTCCATTTCTCGCTATCTTACTTTCTAATTCTGATGGAAGTTGGTTCCATGGTGTTAAGTATTCTTGGGCGAGGCACCCATGGCAAGGATGTGAGGAATGCCTGACCAGTGAAATACCAAGTCCTTTATTTCAACAACCTATGAACAGTTGAATCCTGCCAACAACCATGTGAGTGAGCTTGGAAGCATGTCCTTACTCAGCTGATTCTCTAGATGATACCACAGCCCAAGAGGATACTTTGCAACATTATGACCCAATAGGAAGACCCACATAGGCCAGATTCCTGACCTACAAAAATGGTGAAATTTAAAAATTATTTGCTGTTTTTTGATCTTTATGTTTTATGACTTTTTGATGCTACATAGAAAAATAATACAAATCATTTTAATAATATATCATTACTAATTTCTTGATTTTGATGGTTGTTATGGTTATGTAAGAAAACGTCCTCATTTGCAAAAAATATACACACAGTTTTTGGAGGGCAATTTGTTTATCAGCTTGGCAATTTACTCTCCAGTGACTCAAGGAAGAATATTTTTTGGTAAATCTTTCAACTTTCATTCTTTTAAAAAAATATTTGACAGGAAAAATAAAAACTAATGAAGCATAGATTTTTTTTTTCCCTTACTATTTGATCTCTTTCTACTTGGCAATACTATCATTTCCTTAGGTTTATTTTCAGTTGTCTATCAAGAAAATAATGTTTGCCTCTCTGGAAGCCTTGTTGTTTTCCAAGGATTTACACAAGGGGAGTTCAAATATTAAAAGCAGAGGAAGGAAAATATGTGAATTCAATACTAGTCCTATTATCTATTTTCTCTTTATTTCTGAGTGAACTTTTGATGATGTGGAAAATGCATACCAGAATATACACCAATTATGTTTTCTCCTGAAATGCATTCCTCTATTAGTACAGATAACTAAGAGTTAACTGAACAGAAATACGGTTATATCATGACCTATAAGGCAAGGCTCATTTCTTTCTTAGTTCTACATTAACCATTGTTATTTGGGAGTTTAAATTTTGAATCAATGATATTTGTCATCAGGCATTAATCTTCACATTAAATATTAAGAAATTTTATTTTTTGTAATTATTATCTAATTCATGCATTTCAGTACTTCCATATTTAGATTTTCTCTTATGAAAACACTTCTCTTTAAAGGTGTTCATTAGATGCCCTATTTAAATGTCTACCTCTTAATAATAAATAAGTAGAAATGTTAATGTACAATAAATATATATTAATGGAATTTTATGACAGAGTTTACAGTAACTATTTTGAATGTATTTTTACAAACAACATTTCATGTCAAGGTTTTCTTTCCTCAGTTAAAGATTTTAAACTATTTTACCAGGTGGTTGATAACTCATTAGCACCTGCTGAGATAAATATATATCTAGATTGAATCCATGAAGACCCAATGAGACTCTGTTTAGTCAAAATCCTGGAGTATCTATAAATAGCAGAAAAATATCAGATAATATAGGTCAGGTATAGGCAACATATAGTTCTTGTATTTTCAAAAGAAACATAAGTCAATTCTGGGAACAATATGTCTTTACACTGTGTCCTTGATTTTTTTTTTTCCTTTCTACTTTTTGGTGTTCTTCATCTCCTGCTTTCCTCATTCAATACATTCTCTTCTAACTCTTTTATTCTGTTTTTTTGTTTTCTGAGCCTTCACATTCCTGCTTTTTCTTCCATCATCATTGCTGTGCAAAGACAGATTCAGGTCAGATGAATATGTCTTTTTCAAGATTACCTTCCTTAATGATAATGAAAAATTTTGTGAAATCATATGATTTAAAAATCATTACAGAGCATAAAAAAGTTAGCAACAATTCTAAGGCCAACTGTTACATAAGATTTTTTTTTTTAATTTTTTGTACATGTTTCTATGTTGCTAATACTGCCAGCATTTTTCAACCCAAGGATATTATCAAGACCACTTCTGACATCTGGGCTGCATTATGTAGCAGTCAGAGGAAAAAGTCACATGCATTAGCCCTCAACTTCAGTGAAATAGACAATTCTAGTCATTTTGCTATTCTCTAGAAGTGCACAGTGATATTAGAGTTATGAAACCCTTTATTAGAACCTCAGCCTTGAGAAATTGTTCTGAAAGCTTTGGAAGTCTGTGTGGCTTTTTGTAAACATCTTAATTTTAGGAAATTTGGCAGAATGTTTAATTACCAGAAGGAGATCATGCTATTAATCAAATTTGGAATTGCTAACATTACAAATAAATGATTGTAGGCAAATTGAGGATTTAATTAGTTCTTTCAGACGCAACATTCTGTTTGCTTTCTCTTTTGAAATTGTCCCCAAATGAAGATTGTGCAATAACATCTTGAAGGAAGTACTGATAAACCTCATTTAATTTGTTTCCATCCCTTTTAAGACTCTATTCCTACTAAGAAGAAATAGCTCGTTGATAAGAAAGCAGTTCAGTATTATGACAGATTCAGTCTCCCCAAATGACTGACTTTCAGTTTGGCACCAGTGAAAGATTATTGCCTCAGATGATATTTATTTTGCTGGCTCTCATATAGTTTAAACTCTGTAGTTGAGTCAAAAATGTTACAAGAATAAAATGATGGTCAGAGAACTCCGAGAAATCTTATTAATTTTATAATGGTGTTGAAAGCTTACCAAAGGTTTTTGTTCTCTAAATCTACTGCTTTGAGCAAATCAGAGGGGATTTCTTAACTGCTGAAGAGAGACAGGGCTTTCTTTGGTTTGCAGTGTATGAAATGACAAATGTGCGATCTATGGAAATCTTATGGAAGCTTGTCTGACAATATCAGTTTTGATTTTTGAGATATATACACATATACACACATATATATAATTGTACACATATGAATATACAACAGTACAAATATGAATGAACAGAAAGTGTAAGTAAACCACTGGAGGGAAATTGTGTTTATGATTGTGATGAACACATAGCTAACTTTAGCTACCATTAAAAGGTACAGACATTCCAACATTGTTGTTATTTATGAAAAAATTTGATCTATTTTAGGATTAAATATGGGCATCAATGGCAAGTAAATTACAACTGGTAAAGGGATAGCAACAGTGGTAAAGAGTAAGTATTATGTTAAATATCCACAAATAATGCATAATGAAAACTTCCCTATTTCATTTATTTTGTGTTTTCATGCATTACACCCAGTCCTGCCTCTTTGGTTAAGGGGATCTGCTGTTGTCATCAGGCTCTGCGTGGAAGAATGGGTTGGATTAAGTCATGAAAATCCATGACCTTACTCATATTCATAGTTATTTTTTCCACATAGGTATTTCTATTTAGAATTGACCCTTGTAAAAATTTGATGATGAAGGTAGTTTTATTTTGTTCACTTTAGCTTATTTTGGTGGCTGCTTTGTTTTCCTCTCAATGCTTCAAGGCTTTCACTGCTCTAAGTCTTCTATGTTCATTCATCTAGTCTATAAGTATTCACTGAGTGTTTCTTAAGAGCCAAACACTCAGCTAAGTGCTAAGTATACTTTGAATAAAAAAATAAATAAAATTTTTTGCCTGGACTTGATATTAAATGTGGCTGGGCCCCATAATTAATCATCCTATTTATAACATTTATATCCACTTAGGATGGAGTGGTTAGTTTGCTGTTAACTTCTAATAAAATAATTTATTATTATAATTATTTTAATATAATGTCCTTATATCTATTGATAAAAGTTTGATAGAGATACAGTATTCTTTAATTTCTAAAGTAAATGGTATATGACATGTATGCATTTGTGTCTACATAGATATAAGTATTAGATAACACATATATAATCTTAAGTATTAATTTGGGGGACACAGAATTCTAAAAATTGCTTCAACGGGAGTTCCTTTTGTGACTCAGCAGTAACAAACCTGACTAGTATCCATGAAGATGTGTATTTGATCCCTAGCCTCATTCAGTGGATTAAGGATCTGACATGGAGCTGTGGTGTAGGTCATAGATGTGGCTCGGATCCCATATTGCTGTGGCTGTGGGATAGGGTGGCATCTGCAGCTCTGATTCGACCCCTAGCCTGGGAATTTCCATATGCCACAGGTGTGGCCCTAAAAATAAAAATAAAAATAAAAATTGCTTAAATTAATTTTTAAAAAATATTTTTGAACAAATACCTCAAATATAAGTATTTTTACTCCAGAAACTGATTGCCTTTTCTTTTTCATTCTATGGGAGTAGGTACAAGGCAACATTCATTGTCAATTTTTTTTTCTGAGATTCTCTAACTTCAGGAAGGTTTCCATTTGCATTTATCCATCATCTATAGTTTCCTCTGTGCTTCTATTTGTGCAAATTTCTCATTTTTAGAATAGATGAAGACATATTGTAAAAATATCCTAATGTTACTAATTTCTTGGTAGAAAATATGGTAATACATTAAGATACGAAATAAATCACATGTAACACAATATTTATTTAAATTGGTGTCAGATACATTGTTTATAATGTACTTTTCTTTGGAATACAATTCTTTACAATCTCTCATATAGTTTCTCAATAACAAAGTGCCAATATATCAAAATTTCAGGTGTACTTTTATTTTATGCAGAAAAGATTATTTTTAAGAGAATTATCTTATTCTGTGTTTACTGGAAAATGAGTAATCTGAAGCAAAGCTCCATCTTGAAAATGTTAAATGTAAACAAAGAAGGACATAAATAAGAAAAGTAAATAATATAAATATAAATAAATAATATAAAAATAAAGAAATAACAAAGAAGTAAGTTTTAAGAGTAAAACCTTAAAACTTGACCCTACCATTTTCTAAGGGCCTCAGTCATGAGTGTGCTCTTTCACTGAAGCACCATATGGAAGAGAGGTAGACAGTCTCTAGGGCTGATCACAGTTTATTCCAGTGAGAGGTAGGGTAGAATTATAATACCATTTAGGAATAGGTGATTAAGTTTCAGGTTTGACCAAAATTCCAAATGAAGGCTTGCTGTCATGGAATCCTCTAATGCTCATAGAATGTAGAGAATGAACACTGAGGATTTAATTTCTGAAACATGAATTAAAACGTGTAATAAAATAGGTTCTAATTAACAGTGTTTGTTTGAAATCATGGAAACTCAACTCACAAAGCAAATCAGAGAAAGCAGATCTTGACATTTTCCAAAAATATTATAAAATTATATTAGTGCTTTTGAATTAACAAGACATCTACATAGGTGAGGAATTTGAAAAAATGCCATTAAAATTATGGAATGGTCATGACTTTAGGAAATCTTTGGGATGATTTACTTATCCTTTTGAAGTATTCTGAGAGTAGTAATAACATTGTTTTATACACAAAACATGATAGAACTTCTGACTCATCACTCCCTGTTTTTCTGGAACAGTAGAACAGGTGGGCATGAAATAAAAATAAAAGAGGAAGAAGGAGGAACAGTGGCAAGATAGGTCTAATCACAATGGTAGGCAGGGAGAGTTAGAAATGAAATCTAAGAATGTGATATACCTGCTATTCTGTGTAACAGCTACCTGGGAAGTGACAGGAGAAAGTGAAATATTTTATATATACAGATATATGCACAATAATAATTATGTATAAGGAAAGCATGTTCAACATATAACTTAACTTATAAAGTTTTTATTCAGTTAATTATTTAAATATTAAATGAATGCTTGCTATACACCATACCCTATTCTAGGCACATCAAAAAGGACTCCAAAAGGGAGCAAAACCAACCAAAATATGTGTTTTTATGGATGTAACATTCTAGAGGGGTGACTGAAAATAAACAAGTTATTAAGTAAAATATATAGTTACGTGTATAGCATATAGAAGTAGTATCTACAGTAGAAATTCATATAGAGTTGTTATATATGGCAAATATATAGTAGTATAGATGGTGATATAGAAACATCAAGTAGGAAAATGGTATGGGCGTTAAAGTTTAGTATGGTGCTTCCAGAAGATATTGCTAAGAACGTTTATTTTGCATAGATATCTGTGGGCAGTGAGGGTCTAGCTCTCTAAGATGTGGGAAATAATATTCTAGGTAGAGGGACAGCAAGCAAATGAGCTGGGAGTGAATGGGCATGTTCGCGGAGGATAGTGAGCCAGTTTGTTTGAGATGTGTGGAGGAGGAAGAGAGCTGTAGGATAGAACAAGAACCCTTAGAAGTGACAAGTCAAATAATGTAATACTCTTAGATCACAAGATTCTGAAAGATACGGTATATCTTTCCAGCTATTTGTGTTGTCTTCCACTTCTTTCATCAGTGTCTTATAGTTTTCTGAAAACAGGTCTTTTACCTCGTTAGGTAGGTTTATTCCTAGGTATCTTATTATTTTTCATCCAGATGTGAATGGTGTCTTTTCATTAATTTCTCTTTCTGATAGTTCATATTTAGTGCATAAAAAAACAACAGATTTTTGTATATTAATTTAATATCCTACAACTGTATCAAATTCATTGATGAGTTCTAGTGCTGGGTATATTTTGAAACTGTTGCCAACAGGATTTGCTGATGAGATGTTCACCAGGAAAGAAGAGGGACTTGAAGGGGTATAATAAGGTTTTTAGTCTAAACAAATATGCAGATGGATTTGTTATTAACTAAGATATAAAAAGGTGAAAGAGAAACATGTTTTGGTGTGGACTAATGGAGGCTCAATTATAGAAGTACGAAGATTGAGATTTCTATTAGACACCCAAGTGAAGCTGTCAAACAGGCAGCTAGATAAATGTGTCAAGTTCAGCAGAGAAGTCTATTCTGGAGATATCAATTTGGAACTATCTATCATCTCTCTCTCATTCTCTCTTTCTCTCTGTGTATATATAGACACATATATATCTACAACTATGATATTTAAAAGTATAAAACTATGTGTTGTTACTTAGAATTTAGACAGTGAAGGGGAGACAACAATCTGGAGCTTTAGGCATTCAGAAAGTTAGAGGCTGGGAGATGATAAAAGGTCAATAAATGAAACTGACAGAGAATATCCAGAATAGAAGGAAAACAGAGGAAAATAGATTAACCATGTAAATTACTGCTAATATGCCACATAAAATGAACCCTGAGAAACAAGCTTTAAGGACACTGAATTAATGTTCATACTAGGCAGTTGAGAGTGAAAACCTTATCAGAGGATGTTTGAGACAAAAAAAAGAGAAAAATTGGATACAGTAAATAAAAATAACTCTTTCTAGTGCTTTTCTCCAAAGAAATGAAAAAGAATAATGGCATTAGTTGAAGAAGGAATTGGAACAAACAATTTGTTTTAGGATGGGAAAAAATAACATATTTCATTATTAATAGGAATGAGATTCTAGGCTGGGGAATTTTAAAGTAAAAAGAAGTAAAAAAGAATTGCTGAAATCATGCCCTTAAGTCAGCAAGAGGAATTGTTTTCAAGTGCACAATTATTGGAATTGGTTTTAACTAGGGCATGGATAACTCCTCTAAAAGTAGGATGCATGCCTGCAAATCAGATAGGTGTGTAGATATGGAAGAAACTTGTAAAAATCTTTATTTGATTTATTTTCTTAATGAATGAATTTAATTTAAAGAATGAATAATCATTAACTGAGAGGGAGGTTGGAGTAAGGAAGTTTAGAGATTTGAAGAGAGAGGAGAAATTATAAAATCACTTAGATGAGAGTGAAACAACTAGGGATATATAATATGATTGCCTGGCAGCACTAGGACTTACTTGAAATCCATGATAATGGATATAAGTGCAAATAAATAAAGACCAGTCAGCACAGTATCATCACTTTTCACCATAGCCAAGTTCAGATGCATGAGTGCAGTTATGGAATAGGAAGAGAATTAGATTTAACCAGGATTGTGGTTTAGTCAAAATAAAAGTGATACAGGAATCAGAGATCCAAATTCCATTTCTCTGACTTCAAAGTCCTTTTGCCTAATTATTCTACAAGATTCTTTCAACAGCAACCATATAGATTCTAAGGAGAAAAGCAAAGTACTATTCTGAATGTCTGAAAGATATACAAGTATTGAGATGCCAGAAATTTAAAAAAAATTATTTTTAACCAGATTTTCACTTTTTTGTTAGGTTCATGGCATTGCGTAGGTAAATATTTTACCTTCCTTTCAGTACAGTAATACAAAAGTAGATAAATATTTGAAAGAGGCTCTCATCTAACATTTTTTCTCAGCATAAGAGAAAACATTTTATTAATGTTTTCTTCAGAAATACTGTCAAAATTGTGTTAACAGTTGAAAAAAATCACTTGTTACTTTGTAAGTTTGATATGTTCTTACAAAGACTGTTCTTATGTTACTATTGATTGCATATGTGACAAAAAGAATGCCCAGTGAAAAATCACCAAGATATTTTAGGTTCAGTTTTACAAATTTTATTTGTTCCAAATGAATTATGTTTGACATAACTGTGTGTTTAATGCCTAAAATTGATCAAAATTATATCAATTTAAATTAATGTGAAGACAAAAATTTATTTTTATATTAAAAGTTAGAAGTCAGCTGAAATCTCCTCTAAAAAATGAAAATTTAGCACTTAAATTTGGCTACTCACATTTACTTCACTCTTATATTCCAGATGCTGTTTTGTTCTTTGTAGGAGTTTTATCACTTGAAGTGCACAATACTCTGAAATAGATGCTAAAATTATTCCCATCTTACAGATTAAAGGATAGATAGGTTTAATGACAAAGTCATAGACATAGTAGGAATTCATGTGCAAATATTATCTCTCCATGTAACTCTGCCTTACTTTATACAAAATATTACAAATGTAATTGGAGAACTTGGTTGTCATCACTTGGAATTTTAACATTTGCTATTTAAAGGAATATTCCAATTTAATCCAGTTGAAAACTCTTTAAGAAAGTTTAGTTCATGGTTCAACAGAGAAAGGGGATGGGGAGACAGATAGTAGAGAATATTAGATAACCAATAAAATAAAATGTGTGTTAAAAAAGCCAACTTGGCAATTTTTAAAGTAGAGTTCATTTATAACATTGACATTGAAAAGATTAATAATAAAACATTCCCATGACTGCCAGAGTTCTTAAAAAGACCTCTGAGAACCCCCATCCTTCCCCTTCCTTACCTTACTGCTTTTTTGGCTCATGTGACTCTACCCAGAATGGTTTGGTTTTCTTCAGACAGGCAGACTTATTCTCAGGATCTTTGGACTTGAGGTTCTATATGCTTTTTTTCACATCATTTATGCTCATTTTCTTCAATCTTTACTTAAATGTCACCTCCTCAGATCTACCCAACTTGATCATCTGAATTTAAGTCATAAATTTCCCTCTATGATACTCTTGTTCCCTTTGACCATGCTCTGTTTTTCCCCACAGCACATTTAGTAATTATTAACATAATATTCAAACTACTTGTTTATTGTTTTTATTTATTTTTTGGCCTACTGGGTCACCTAGTAAAATCACCCCAAGATTTTAAGCTAAGCAAAAGGAGGAATTTTTTGTTTTTATTACTCATACATGCAAAATACCAAAAATAGTATCTAGCATAGAGTGCTCAATAAATATTTATCAACTATATATCCGAATAGATGTTATGTGTAAAAAAAGTACAGAGCAGTGGCCATACGATGGTCTGGAAACTTCCAGTGGGTTAGAACTGGTAGAGTACCTGAGCTTGAATGTCAAGACTAGAGAGAGATCACTCTAAAAATGCTACAAAGGCCTTTCTGGATCCATATGTCAAAAATAAAGAATACATTTATCCTAAGTAAATAAGAGGAAAATCCAGGGCTCATGTTACAATATGAAAAATGTGTGTCAAATAACAAATATTAATACATTTAAATAGCAGTTACTCAAACTGCCACATAAACATATAAGTAGGCTTAGTAATGGTCAGAGAGAAATATTCAAAAGGTGAACTCTTTTCCCCATAAGAAAGACTATCCTAAGGAAAATTAAATGTCTGGCCTCATACAGAAGTGTTAAAAAGTAGAATTTTTTTTTTTATCTTTGGTGCCCTTGCAAAGGGCTAAGTATATTCCTGTTAAAAATAAGTCTATTATATCCCTGCAGGACTCAAGTTAATTGTGATAACAAGTTATATATGATTTTATAATAGAAAAAAAAAAATCCTTGGCTCCCTGTGTAGCAAAAACACAAATACATAGACAAAGAAGGCTCCTCTTCATACAGATTCTCTTGCTGTCTCATCTCTCTGTCTCTGTCTCTTGGACTTGTTCTATTATAAATTAGAAATGAAGTTTAAATCACTTAGAAGATTATTTTTTATACCCAAGAAGCCGGGCAGGAGTATAATCTATTCTGAAATTCATGAGAAAATCCTTTAAAATGTCAGACAACAGTTAAAACATTCTATGATTAAGGCATATTTTAATTTTCTTAATGTCAAAACTCTGCTGTGGGAGAAGCTTATGCACACTCATTTGATATTCACATGTGCTGATATTAAAATGGATCCACACTCTTAGAAGTATCAATATCAAGGATTGAGTTTTTTTTTTTAAAGGGACAAGTCTGACCTTCCGAAAAGAGAGTGCAGAATAAGATGAACCAGAAATTAAAATCATTTTGAAACAATAAGTGGCATATTTTTTAAGAGGATCTAGGTGAGGATGGATTAAAATTTTTCTCATGGATATTGCTCATTAAGCAGATTTGCATTCAATAATAGCAACAGACCTGGGACAGGTATAAATAAGGATGTGATAAGGTGATCATAAGTATAAGACACTTCTATCCTTTTAAATAAGACAGGGTGAACAATGAAGGGGCTGAGTGACCACTTCCCAGATATATGTGGCCAATAAATTTAGTTTATTCAGTATTCTACAAGTATTTCTTAAGAACATGCAACATGCTGAATCCTAGCCATTAGGAGACTTTTCTCATTGAGCATAGGTTTCGTGAGTGCATTTCTGTGGAGGCCCGATGTCATATACTGTGAATAAAAAAGTGAACACAGCAGGGCAGAGCCTGCCCTCAGGGGGTTACAATATGGTGGAAAAGACAATAAAATACAAATCCAACTGTAATGTCATGTAATGAACAGTGCTATGAAGGGAAAAAAAGCAGAATATGGGAGTAAAATATGACAGGGGAGGTGCTTTTTTGATGGCAGTCAGGAAAGTTCTCTCAGGGGACATTGCAGCAGTGAACCAAGAATTTGGAAACATATGGGTAAATACACAGAGAAGAATATTTACAGAAGGGGCCTAGCAAGGTCAACTACTTTGGGTTGGAAAGATGATTTGCCTATTTGTGGAAAATTAGAAGGCTATGACCAGAGCAGAGGGGAAAAGGCAGGAGAGTGGTAGGTGTGAGGTAAGTCCAAGAGACATAGTCCATGTCAGGATAAAACTTATAAGCCACAGACAAGGCTTTTAGACTTTATACTAATTGTGAAAAAAAGCCATTGGAAGGCTCTGAGTAGGGCAGTATTGGAGCTATATAACTTGAGCCATACTTCAAAAAGCTACAAGGCATTAAGTGCAAGCTCTTCTATAGTCTATATTCAAATAGTTTTGACTATGAAGAAATAGGTTTTACTTCCATATGCCATGGGTGTGGCCCTAAAAAGGCAAAACCAAAAATAGTAATAAAAATGCACGTGTATCCTTACTCTTTCCTCTGAATCTTCTGCCTTACTGTGACACTTATATATGGGAAATGCTTGGCCAAATGGCGGACAGATGTCTTGTCAAAATGCTGGTTTAGAGATCTCAGGAAACTGTTGCAACACACTTATTTTAGTGTATGAATAACAACTTTTGGAATCCCCTCAATCAAATAGCCTGTAGTTATACACAAAATTGAAATTCAAGTAATTTTTAATTACTTATAAGAATACATGGAAAGACTAGAATTTTTGGATTATTTTACAGTTTAATGGGAGGTTTTTAACTTCTATAGACCCTACACTGAAAAACATAATTCAAGACCCTCAGATATGGAGCAGTATTTGAAAGGATATATTACTTTAATGCTTTGTGACCGCCATAAAAAAATAGCTAATGAGGATATTACGAATACTTAAACACAACTCCAGATGAAAGCACTATTTTTTCATGTAAAGACAATGATTTTGTTGAATCTTCACTTATTATATATGACATTGATTTATTATTTTACTTGTCTTTATTTGCCTTTTGTGTTAGAATCTTTGTGTTCCCTTAAAATAACAAAAAAAAAAGTTGAACTAAAAAAATATGCTTAATCAGATCTTGTATCACACATATTCAAAATAATAAGTTCTGTTATTTGTCTGATATTATTTGTATACATGAGTACTTTTTTTTTGATTCTTAGAATACAAAATAAACTCAGAACTTGAACAAAATTTTAGGTATGGGAATTGCTATTTTTGTTAAATGTAGCCCTTGAATTTTTCATAACCTAGCTTTTCATATTATTAACCTTACTGCTTTAGAAAAACATTCAGCATATTTGAGAAGTACACTACTAGAAAGAGTTTTCTAATTGCATCTCATCTCATATATGCTGATAGCTGATGAATCATAATTTATATATCCAATTATTAAACATCAAACTAGGCATTACATATTATATTTACATTTTAATATACAGTAGTCTCCCCCCTCATCTGTAGTTTTTTTTTTTTTTTCTGCAAGACTTCAGTTACCAAGTGTTGAGGTCTGAAAATATTAAATGAATATTACAGAAATGAATAATTCAAACATTTTAAATTACTGATAGTTCTGACCAGCGCCATAAAATTTCACACTACCTTGCTCCAACCCACCCAGGACATGAATCATCCTTTTGCCCAGGGTACCTCCCCCCTCCCCAACCTCCGTTAGTCACTTAGTAGCCACCTTGGTTATCAGATCAAATGTCATGGTATTATAGTGCCTGTGTTCAAATAACCCTTATTTACATAATAATGGCCCCAGTGTTCAAATAACCCTTATTTACTTAATAATGGCCCCTGAAGTCCAAGTGTAGTGATACTGGCAATCTGGATATGCTGAAGAGATATGGTAAAGTGCTTCCTTTAAGTGAAAAAGTGAAAATTCTTGACTTAAAAAAGAAAAAAAATTATATCATGAGGTCAATAAGATATGTAGTTAAAAATGAATATTCTCTGTGAAATTTTGAGAAGGAAAAAAATTCCTGCAAGTTTTTTTTAATTAAAGCAGAGTTGATTTACAATGTTGTGCCAATATCTCTCTGTAAAGCAATGTGACTGTCATATATATATATGTATGTATGTATGCATGTATACATATATATATATATACACACACATATTAATTTTTTTATATTATTTCCCACCATAGTTTATCCCAGGAGATTAGATATAGGTCCCTGAAGAGAAGAACCATATTGTTTGTCCATTCTAAAGGTAATAGTTTTTATCTACTAACCCCAAACTCACAGGCCATTCTACTTCCTCCCCCCTCTCCCTTGGCAACCACAAGTCTGTTCTCTAATTTCTGCTAGTTTTGCTGTCACACCTCAAACTGCAAAATATATGGCCACAGTAAGTTTGTGGTAAGTTAATTCAGATGAAAAGGGCTTTATTTTTGTACAATAAAATATTCTGAGAGAGGTAGAAAAAGAGATCGTATCCACATAATTTTTATTACAGCATATTGCTATAATTTTTCTATTTTATTATTAATTATGTTGCTAATCTCTTTGTCTAATTTAGAAATTAAGCTTTATCATAGATATGTATTTACAGGGAAAAACATAGTATATGTGTACAGGGTTCAGTACTAATAAGGTTTCAAGCATCCACTGAGGGTTTTGGAATTTGTCCCCTGCAGATAAAAGAAGATTACTATAAAATCCTTTTACACTTAGTAATGATACTGGAATGTAACCTCCATGAAAGTATGAACTACAGCCATATTTTTTATCCATTTATGCTTTAAATAGACAGCTGTTGAATAAATGATTGAATAAGTGACTATTCTCAGCACATTTTGGCCATGTCCTTTAAGTTAGGGCTTACTTTATGATCTTCCAAGGTTGAGTAGATCTCTGTACATCTTTATATATATTTTCCTTCCAGAGTTATCTTCTTTTTTTTAATTCTGCTTCTGTATTACATCCATTCTCACAACTTTAAATATTTTCTATGCATCATTGACTTTCAAATTTTTGATTTCAGCCTGTTCATTCCTCTAAGCTCCAGACTTTTGGCCATACTACTTGCTCGCTACATCCACTTAGATGTCTCATAGGCATGTTAAATTTACTAAGGCTAAATCAGAATATGTGACTTCACATAACTGCCCAGACTGTCTCTCATCTCATCTTCCTTATTTCAGGGCTAAAGCTGCAAACTTAGGAGTCTTTTTTGATTCTTCTATATCTCTTATCTTAGCCAAAGTGTTAGCAGGTCCTATTGGCTGTTTGCCAGTGTATTTGAACCTATGCATGCTTTATATTTTTACTATCACCAACTTTATCCATGACCATCAGCCATCCTTTCAATGATCATAATATACCTCTAACTCATTCACTTCTCATTATTTTCTTGCTTCCCTATTACTGGAAACCAGAATATGTCACCCCAAAATATGCCTCTTTGGCAGAAAAAATATTTTGAGCTGAAGGCAACTAAGCAGTAACAAACACAGGAAAAACTCCCTCTTTTCTACTTATAGGAAGGAAATTAATTATTTTACTGGCCCATACTCTTAGTAGTCTGGAGAGGGCATCAAAGGAATCTCCAAGGAAACAAACCTTGCTAAACTAATCCTTATCTTTCTTAATTAGGAACCAACTAGGCCTAGTTAAACCACCCATAGCCCAAACTGCTGTGTCTTGTTAATTCTTCACAAGTGTATTTGTTCATTGTCTAAAAAGTCTAAAATCTTCCTGAGCTGGTTAGATCTTTGGGTCATCATTCCCTTATGAAGGCTCCCATGTATAGGTAAGACTTTAATAAAATATATATGCTTTTCTCCTGTTAATCTTTGTCAGTTTAATTTTCAGACTGAGCTGGGAACCTTAAGAATGTTTAGGAAAACCTTTTTCTCCCCCACCCTGTAAATTATTTTCCACACAGTAGTTAGAATGTTATTTTAAATGTTAACACTGCATAGTTCAGGTTCACAATTTGGTGTTTTTACATGAAATCATCCACGCAACCGTCACCACAATCAAGATAACAAACATATCCATCAGCCTCCCAAGAATTCCATTTGTAAGTTCTTTTCTTGTTCTGCCTCTCTGCCCTTCTTTCTCTATCCTCCAGTCAACTACTGATCTGTTTTCTGTCTGTAAGGATAGTGAAACGAATCATAAATATAACAATAAGTAGAGTTAGTATGGACTCTTACCTCTTTCACACAAGGCAATTATTTTGAGATATCTCCATTTTGGTGCATAGATTAATAGTTGAGGATTTTTTTAAGGAATATTGTATCGCTCTTCTGTGAAAGACTTTTATTGTTTTCTTATTTGTAGTGGATATTTTATATGTTTTATGGTTGCCAAATTTAACACACACTGTCTATAGATTTTCCCATAATTTGTATTTTTTTCTTATTTCTGCTGTAACACACTAACACAAACGTGGTGGCTAAAAGAAATTTTTTTCCCCTACTGTTTTAGAGGTCTGAATCTAAAATGGTTCTTCAGGGCTGCATTCCTATTAGAGGCTCTTGAGGGAATCTATTTCCTTGTCTTTTCTAGCTTCTAGAAGCCCCCTGTATTCTTTGACCCATGACCCCTTCCTCCATCTTCAAAGGGAACATGGTAGCATCTTCTCTCCTTTCTGAATTCTCCTTCCATTCTTACATCTCTCTCTTTCTCTCTCTGGCTCACAACTATAAAATTCCTTTGCCATGTAACCTAACATAACAACAGACTCCAGGAATCAGAATGTGGATACCTTTGTAGGCCATTATTCAGCCTAAAACCTGGGTTCTTTAATGTTAAGGTAAAAAGAAAATACATTTGTCCAGTTTCCTTATGGCTAGGGTGTAGGCATTCCTTTTAAGTGCTTCCAATCAGAATCATTCATGCAAAATTATACTTTAAAAAGAGGAATGTGAGGAGAAATTGGGGGTAGATGTATCTTTTTTCCATACATGAGATATATTTCTAAATCCTCAAGAGTAGCAATGGTGTAATTTTCAGATGCCAGTCCTAAAGAACATAAGTGGGCACTTCCTTGTCTCTAGAAATTGAACTGCTGTTGTCAAAAGTTGGCAGCAGTAAACTTTTTGTTAAGGTAAATCCCTATGTTGTGATTTGGCTAAATCTTTTTCCCCTAGGGAGTTCATTGTTCTAAACCATTATTCTGTAAGCTATCTAGAAGCTTATAATTCATTATTTCCCTGAGTGAATTACTAGTAATGTAGTAATATAGACTTTTCTCAACTAAAACCTTTTACTGATATGAAAATTTGTACTTAAAACGGTTTTCTAAAGAAAGATTCTTTAAAAAAAAGAATATGGAAGTAATTATTGCACCTATTGGCTCCAAGGACAGTGAGATGCTGGCTACAATTAAAGAACTGGACTTTTGTCAGCCCATAGAATAAAGCAGTACCACAGTTATTCTCAAGTTTGTCTGGAAAGGAGTATCAACTGAATGAAAAGTTTAGCAGTATGATTACCATGAGGATTATGAGGAATGGAGTTGTGTGTATAATGTAAAGATTGAGAATTGTGACCTCAGAATCCAAAATCTTAGCCAAAGGAACAGTAAGAGAATATAGAATTTCTAAGACTGGTGTAGAAGAATCTCAGCTAACACTGAAAACGTGAGATGGTCCAACGTTGAATTGAATATTCTATGTTTTATTTTTTAATTAGAAAATGATTTGAATCTATACCCTTACCACATCTCCTCTATGAAAGGGAAGGAAAAGAGAGGGGCTCTGATTTGTAATGGGGGCTTGGGGAATGGGGTTCTGTTCACCGAGAGCACCCTAAGCCCTTCCATGTCCTTGGTTCTCTTCTGCCAATAAAAGCAGTGCCTCTTCCCTAGGACATGACGCTGATTCTCCTTTCCTTTACAACTCTGTCATGACATTCCAGGCTATAGCTCCTCTGTTTGGAAAGCCAGCCCTCGCTTCTTACCCCCATGCCTTTATTAATCTCATAACTAGAGATTATTGCCTACATGACCCAGAAATCAAATCTTGGAAGGAAAAGGCTTACACATAGAAAGAATAATGATGTTTTACAAAAATAAGAAAATATGTATCTCTGAAGACCAGAGAAAAAGTAATTTAATTTTGATTCTGTCTGAATTTATCCATGTATGTACACTTACCAGACATTCTAGAGGCAGGGTTTAAACTCAAGGAACTGTAACTCTCAGTCTTTCTTGTTCTCTTTTCCTCAGCTCAGTATGTTTGTTAACTTAAAAAAAAAAATGTACAACGTGAGAGTTGTAAGTTAAGTTTTACGTGGGGCAAAATGGGGACTGTAGCCCAGGAGGCAGCATCTCAGATAGCTCTGGGAAACTGCACTGAGGAAGTGAGGGTGGCAGCTAGGATATACGGGAGTTTTGCAATGAAGGGCAGGTAGCAGAAACAAAAAATTATTGTTAATAAAAGGCAACTGGATATCTCAAGGAATATAGCACTTTTCTACGTACAAGATGTGAGGGTCTGTGCCTCACTGAATCATTCCTTTGATATCCACTGCAACCCTCTGGAGCCGGTATTCTGTGTTTTTCACATTTTGAGGGTTCACTGTCAGGAGTGGCTGCAGTCTTGAGGCTGCTAGGTGGCAGGTATTATTTGTTTCTTTCCTGATTTCCCTCAGGGCTCACCAGCTTGGAGATGGTTGTAATTACTGATGACTGTGACATCCTTTGTTTACTGATATGGCAGGCAGTATTTTATTTCTCATGTTTGATTAAGCACAGACTCTTTGATTGACTATGAAAAACAAAATTGATTTATCAGACATTTTGTGACATAATGTAGATGAAAGTCTGAGGAGTCAGGAATGTTGAGTGGATTTATTTTATGCAATCTGTCCTACCACTCACTAACCCTAACTCTATAGGTAGTGGGAGCTCAGATGACCCTTTATCAAGGTACTGATAAAGACTTCCTTGGGATAAGAGTCAGCATCTCTGGACACTCTAATACTAATTTCAGTAGGTTACGAATGCTGAGGTGAGATTTTGCCACTGAAATGGATTCTCAGTGTGGCAGAAACCACATAGAAACAGTCAGTAAACAAAGCAATCTTTACATGGTTGTACAGTAATTAGCAAAGCTGCATTGTTACTAGACATATCAATTTTTTTTTCTTTTCCTTTTTAGGGCCACACCCGTGGCATATAGTAGTTTCCAGGCTAAGGGTCCAATTTGGAGCTGCAGCTGCCAGCCTACACTACAACCACAGCAGGGCAGGATCTGAGTCATGTCTGTGACCTATACCACAGCTCATGGCAATGCCAGATGCTTAACCCACTGAATGAGGCCAGGGATAGAACTCACAACCTTCTAGCAACCTTCCTAGTTGGATTTATTTCTGTTGTGCCATGACAGGAACTCTGACATATCAAAATTTTAATATCACTAACTCTATGTTAAATATCATAAGAAATGTTAGAATAGTACTTTAGAAACAAAAATATTTATTCTCTGCCCTTTTATTTTCTATATTCTAAGACAAAAAATTCAAATAGATATTGTAATTAACCAAATATATTGTTAAAAATAATCACTGTGCCTCATAATAATATGCACGTTTCTTTGCTCTATCATTGATGTGTGCATTCTTAATAGAATATTGTCACAGAAACATGAATATAATTTTCATCAAGTCGTGATGTATATCTACACTAATAATCTGTGTTTGTACTGAAACAACATTTATTATCATTTTGGGGAGGAATGGTAAAGATAAATATACAGATTTAAAAAAAGATTTTTAAGACATAGGCTCCAAGCGTAAAATTGAAAAGGATAATAAAGTATAGGTATGCTGCAGGCTGAAAATAGTAAGAATATACTTGACTAGTTTATTTTGGGAAATAATACCAGGAGAAAAGAGTGGGGGACCATGAAGAATGAAGGGTGCAAGTAGGGAAAACCAAAGATATGTGAAAGATCTGGTCACTGCTGAGTCAATGAATTCGTTCCCATTCAGATCTTCCAAAGAGACTTGTCATGAACTTCAAATTGTCCGCATAAGGAATAGAATATGTATCTATAAATTTCTATACCCTTTACTCAGGGGATGCTTATGGGTGTTAATTCCCTAACACTTCCAGGTTTGCTCCTGCAGGAGGGCTGAGAGGGTTTCCTTAGGCACCCAGGAGTGCCATTTTCCAGAGAAGGTGCTGGTCTCCACTCTTTTCTTAATTTAGATTTCCCAACATTTGGATTCCTGGGATTGTATGCTCCAGGTGGTGGTCTGGGAGCAAAGGCATTGATTCCTGTCTTTGTTTCTGTCTCAGAAATCCTCTTAAAATTATACAATATTCATTCAGCTGATTTTTCTTGAGTGAAAAATTAATCTAGATGCCATTAGAGTAAAATATACTTAGAAATGCATTTCAGTTTGAATATAAAACTGGTAATTAGAGAACTTTGCATATAAAAAAGAAAACTCTTCACCTGAAATAACCCGCTGCCTGCTATTCATTTGCATATCCTCACTTTAACAGTTAGATTCAGGCAGTCAGAATATGTTAATAGCTGCACCCATTTCATATCCTAATACAGGAAATCCAATAGCTCAATGATAGGCATATACGTGCTTTAAAGAGAATCTCTAAAATTACTTGGCAAAGGAAAAATATTTCTTGCAGCTCTGCACATCTTCCCAGAAAGCCCTTTCAGGAGCTCCAGTGAGCGGTCCATCAGCACCAGTTTTAAGCTGCAGAAATGGCATCTTTCTACCACAGGCACTGTGTAATCTGAATTTTAATCACCTCCTTTGCTTACCATGTCTAATCCTTCTCTATCTATTCTCAAACAGCCAATCAATTTAGTTCTACCTTATAAAGAAATCTGTTACATAAGTTCTGTTCTGATATGGGAGAGAAATTCTGTGGCAGCTAATGAAATGTTCTTGGTTCAAATTAGGAAGTAGATATTTAAAACTTAGTTAAGTTACCTCATATGACTCTCTGTTAATATACTAAATCCCTATTTAATCTCCTACTTCAGAGTGCCTAGGTATTACACAAGGCATTGTTCCATTGTTACTGGAAAAGTAAATGTAATCAGTCCAAATGTGGTCGGTGTTTCAGTGCTTTTAACAATCACATGGGTGATTTTTACACCACTTTAAGAAATTTTGCTTTAGACTGTTTGACAGGAAAACTCATGAATTGTACAGTATATGTCAATGGCATACAGAAGTTATTAACATGCATTTATATAATAAAATCTAAATCAAATTCCTTGTATTTAAACTACTGCCTTCTCCCGGGTTCCCAAGTATGTGTAGCCAACCTCAGAACATAAAAATTGCAGTTGTAAATTGGAACAGTGTATCCTAACTAAAAAGTGTTAGCAGAAGCTGCCAAATGCTTAACACCTGTATGGTTATTTGGGGTAGTATATCATGAGGTCAATGCATGAAATTTCTCATTGGACCAGAGGGGAATGATGTCAATTAGTTAAGATCAGCTTTATATATTACTTAGGGATAACTATCCCAAAGTGTGAAAATTTAGTGCATGCTTTCACATTACATAATATTTTATATTTAATTAATCCCAACTCTGTTTTTTGTTCCATATTTATTTGCTTATTGATTTCTGCATCTTCTGTTCCTAGACCTAGAAAGTACTCAGTCAATGTTAGTAGTTCGATGGATACTTCTTGATAAGTATGTTTTTGGAAACTACAGTGTTTACCTGACGTACTCAAACTCAAATGGTTTCTCTCTTTACTTCCTTATTTTGTATGTCATAACCATTTGTATTAGAAGACAATTTTGATGGGGCTGGTGGCAGCATTTCAAACTGAAGAACCCTGCTTGGTGAGATAGTTTTAACACCTCGTTTCTTGAACGATATTTGGAAAACTTCCCAGCTCTACCTTGAAAACAGGTGGGACTAGGAAAAGATGCATCTGTCAACAGGGCTCTATTACTATTTCAGTTTCTGTCAAGTAGTCCACTGGCACATTTACTTCCCTTCTTAGCTATTCAAGATCCAAGACTTCGGCTGTTGGCCGATGAACTGCTCACTGTCAGCGCAAGCAGCAGTCCAGACAGAACATACACATCTCAGCTGCCTACATTGAGAAGCACACTGCAACATTCAAGAGGAATAATTAGTGGGGATCATTTGAAGGGCTCACACTTAGTCTGAATGAAAGTAAAATGAGTTTCCCATTGTGTTTGAATCACTTGTCTAAAGTCAAGCTCACTTTTTAAAAGAATGTTTCACCTTTGTCTGATTGAATTTGGTTTGATGACTGGAAACATAAACCTGGTACATAATAACCAGAATGCCAAATATATAGAAATTACAATTAGAGTCAGAATATTAAATGGGGAGTTCCTGTCGTGGCGCAGTGGTTAACGAATCCGACTAGGAACCATGAGGTTGCGGGGTTCGGTCCCTGCCCTTGCTCAGTGGGTTAATGATCCAGCGTTGCCGTGAGCTGTGGTGTAGGTTGCAGACGCGGCTCGGATCCCGCGTTGCTGTGGCTCTGGCATAGGCTGGCAGCTACAGCTCCGATTAGACCCCTAGCCTGGGAAACTCCATATGCCGTGGGAGCGGCCCAAGAAATGCCAAAAAGACAAAAAATAAATAAATAAATAAATAAATAAATAAATAAAAAGAATATTAAATGGGCTACATTTTACTCATCAGCCTTTCACCATGAGTTCAAGAAAATATTGATGCAACAGGATGCTTCCCAAATAAAGGACACTTTATTCTTCAGTATTTCATTGTATTAGTATAAGTTTAATAAAAACGCATTTGTTGTTGTTTTCATCATAGTCATTTATTAACAAAATAAAATATATTATGCATTGATAGCCTGAAAAATAATTAGAAGTGCCACCTGAGAGACTATTTTATAGTGTTTTTTAAAAAATATTTTATTTATTTCGATCTCACTCTTTTTGCTCCTTATTTCCCATTATAAAATTATTTTGTTGATATACACTGCATAAAGGTGAAAACTAAATTAAAAACTAAATTAAAATAAATTTTAAATATGAACTTCTTACTGATTTTGCTTTTCTGAAAAAGAAATATTTAAAAGGAAAGACAGGATTCCTTTTGAGAAAACCTATTCAAAAAATGCTTTTTTAGTATCCAATCAGTTTCCAAATACACTGACAAATTTAGAAAATTTTTATAAAAATAGAAAGAATAAAATTGCATGTTTCCAAAAGTGATTTATAAGACTCTTCACTTTTGTCCCAGTAAAACTATTCTGTTTTTAAATTTATTCTTTATGTGATTTAAAGAAACTGTAATAATGTTGATTTGCCACAATTCTACCTGTTAAAGTTTTCAATAACTTCTAGACCAATGGCCAAATCTTACAACATTGTTTTTCAGCTTCTGTTCAAATTAATTGAGCGAATTGCCCTGAAATATTCCAATGTAGTAAGTTAAAATAAAGTGGAAAGGGACATAAAATTTATAAAGGAACACTTCTATTTAAGTTGATATTAAGAAATTATATCATTTTACACAGTCAACACTTTCATAATGCAGAGGTATAAAAGAAGCTTCTTATCTGTAAGGAGGCAGATGCTTCTGAATTAATTTTTGTATATCACTGGGAATTTAGTCTTTAGGTGAAATAAAATTTATCATACATGGTATAAGGCAGAAATATTACAAAGAACCGCTATGTGATTTATAGGGCTCATAAGAAAAGAGCCTGAAAAGGCAGCAATCACTCCCTTAATTAAGTATTCTTGGTGATGAATTATATTTATTATATTAAAGACGTCAGTATTCTCAACTTTTAATAATCTTTTAATAAATTATGTTTAAGTAAAAATTAAAGAATTTTGAAAATATGTATGTAAAAGGTTTTGGAAAATTAATATCTATTGAATAAAATATTACATTATATATTAGAACTACTCAAATTAAAAAACTATTCTACAAACTGATTCTAATATGCTCAGCATTAGCATTGTCCAAGAACCAACTTGATATCCCCTACAATAATTTATAATTGAGTTGGTGAGATAGGATAAAAAAATTAAAACCATACTTTAAATTATATATTCAAGTAACTTCATTTTTGATATAGAGTAACACTGGGCTAATACTGCAATGTATTAGTATAGTACTGCTTAGTGAAGGGTAAGACCTCTAAGTCAAAGGCTGCTGAGTGAATAGCAGGGGCGCTAAGTCAAGGGCACCTCAGCGAGAGAGAGTGCAAGTATGTGAAAAAAACTGAATATGATTATAGAGATCCATTTAGATATGACTAAATATGTTTAACATTTCTTTATTTGAATATTCTTTTATGAATGAGATAGGAAATTATCTGGGAAGAGACCAATAAATGTAGATTCCGAGAACTGAGAAGTTCAGAAGTGAGTGCACTTTGTTTCACAAAACACTGGTCTGGAGTGAATGTGGAATGTTGCCAAATTTGTTATAAGAATTCTTATAATTAGTATAGAAAAGCACCAATAGTCTGAAATTTTTGTTAGCTTTACCCTCTGAATGTACCCCCTAGTTTTCAATGTGCCTTTCTTCCATCCACAGTCAGAATTAAAAGACAAAAGCATTGGAGTTCCTGTTGCGGCTCAGCAGGTTATGAACCTGACTAGTATCCATGAAGAAGCAGGTTAATCCCTGGCCTCGCTCACTGGGTTAAGGATTCAGTGTTGCTCTGAACTGTGGTGTAGGTTGCAAACATGGCTCAGATCCCGTGTTGCTATGGATGTGGCATAAGCCAGCAGCTGCAGCTCTGACTCAGCAGTTAGCTTGGGAACTTCCATATGCCACAAGTGCGGCTCTAAAAAGAAGAAAAAAAAAAAAAAAAAAAAAAAGCATAAAATTAAAAAGAATATCTTCTGTTTCTTTCTTCCAATCCATTTTTATCCCACAGACTATATTCTTACTCTTCCAAAGATATCCTTACTCCTTATATTAACATTTTATATAAAATACTTTCTTCTTTTTATGTAGACAGTTTTCATATTATTATTGTTTTATCTCCATTTTTTTTCTATTTTCATATGGCTAAGGTTAAAAAAGTTATTTTTCTCAAAATTTTATTTTATGGTATTATTAGAGTTCATAAATGTTGAGATTGAGAAGAGAAGGGTGGTAAATGAAGGGAAAAAGTAAGAAAAGTGAACCTGATTTTATTCTCTTTGCTGTTCATTTAAAAAGAAGCCAGAATCACAGCAATCGAAATTAGAGGAATATGAAAAATAGTTAATGACAAAACAGAAGAGAGCCAAAGAGAAGTGAAAAAGATAAATGGATACATTTTAGTTAAAATAATCTTGTTTTGTAGTCTTCTAAAGTCTAGGTTAAACACATTGAACTAATCTTGTCTATTTTGTTCAGATTCACAGCAATTTTCTAAAATTGCAAAAAAGAGAAATAGAAAAATATCCCTCATTAAAAGATATCTGTTAGCAAGTACTCTATTTCTCTGCTTAACAAAAGGAAAATAAAAATTCTCAGATTTCTAGAACTGAAAGAAATAGAAGAGATTACCTGGTCAATCTCAATATAGATAAAGAGAATTAAACCTAGGGTATTTGTATCTTTTCCAAGAACATACATGTATGCTAAGCTTAAAATTTTTTTAAATGATTTAACTATATCCTATTTATCTATATTTATAGGTAGAAATAACATCTATCTAATCTCTATTTCTATTCTAATAATCTTTCTAATATATCCAAACTTTTTATCCAGAGATGTAGCTAATGTTATATATAATACACACACAGAAGAGGAATTAGAAAATTTGGAATAATTGGAAGGAGAAAAAGAAAGACAAAGAGAAGGAGGAGGTAGAGGGAAGGGGTAGGAGAAAAGGAAAGAGAAGGAAGGAAGGGAAGAATTTTAAAAAATTCTTTCATGTCTCTGAGAAAATGTGAAATTGTCTACTATATTTGCATAAAACGATTATTCTTTGGAACTCTTATGTTCAGTGAAACATTTTAATATAAAGAGGTGTGTGGAGAGAGTGATAAGTCTTCATTGCATTTCTATATATCTTGTGATAATTTTTGCCCCAGCGTATCTTTTTTAAGGATGTTTATATAGCAGCCATCTGGTTTTCTCTGCATCACTTCCACGGGACTTAGTGAGTAAGGGGCACCTACGTGAACATAAAACAGATGTCACTTGCTGTGTCATAGGTAATTAAGTTCTTTGTTTCTGACCCAGAAGTCTCATGTTCTCTGCCATCCTCTGACAATGTGGCAGGGTAGCTTGTCAGCTTGCAAGTATGGTAAAGTCTTCAAGGCTTCACAGTTTCTGACCGAGGGCTATTTCTCTTTTGAAGAAAGTTTCAATGAGGATCTTGCAGAGATGCAATGGGAATATTACATAAGTTGTCAATTGTCCTTTTTAATGAATGAAACTATGATTAATTTACTCCAATGTAAAAAAATAACTCAGTTTAATAGTAAAAAAAATCATATCATAAATTCTTGCTCAAAAAAAATCATATCTTAATGAACATATTTTGCAGTTTACCCTGATAATGGACAAGCTTGGATTTTGTTTTCTGCCTTAAAATTTGTCAATTTGTGCCCATTAATTAGCACTAAAATTGTTCTAGATTCTTGCATCCAGTTGAGAGTAATAAGTAGGTGGTTTGATTGAAACTACTGTCACCCATGTACCTGCTTTTTATAGCAAGACTGCAGATGTTCAAATATTATTTTTCAAGCACACAGTGAGTTAGAGAATCTGGAGATGCTTTTTTCCATGCCACAAAAATTAGAGAGGATATGCTGAAAAGATAATATACTATACAGCTGGGTCAATCTTCCAGGCCAAAATGGAATGTCAAAGTGTCAGTTGTGATAATTATAAGATACATTATGATTAAATGGACTTCCATCTGGAGCTCTGGCAGAAGAATTATGCCTTGAGAAATTATGCCTTGAGAGATATAACTCAAAGGGTTGATGGTACTTGGTACTGAATAACCCCTGAACACATTCAGTTGGCTACATAACAGAATTCAGATTGATAGTCACTGACCAACTCTGGCACTGTGCTGAGATATTGCTACAAGAGACATATTTTAATTGACTTAAAAAATAACATAGTGCATTCCATGTGATGTTAGTAACTAGGACAGTTTAAAATTTAGGATGTGAACTTTTAATTTAATATTTAACTTAGTTCCAAACAAGTTCTCTTTCTACTCCCTTAATTGAAATAATTTGTTTTGTTTCCAAAAAGTAGAGATTACACTCATGTTTAAATAACCTCAAACAGGGAGTTCCCATCGTGGCGCAGTGGTTAACAAGTCTGACTAGGAACCATGAGGTTGCGGGGTTCGATCCCTGCCCTTGTTCAGTGGGTTAACGATCTGGCGTTGCCTTGAGCTGTGGTGTAGGTCGCAGACGCAACTCCTTTCATTGGATCCAGCGTTGCTGTGGCTCTGGCATAGGCTGGCGGCTACAGCTCCAATTAGACCCCTAGCCTGGGAACCTCCCACATGCCGCGGGAGCAGCCTAAGAAATGGCAAAAATACAAAATAAATAAATAAATAACCTCAAACAATTATAGTGTTTCTTTCAAATAAATCATTCATTTTTCTTGTATTGAACTAACACTGCTGTGAGCTTTAGGTGACCTTGCCTCTTCTCTAAAATCTTAACATAATATTAATAGAATTTGTTGAAATATTTAAAAATTTCATATGTAATTTCACTTAATAATATTGACTATATACACACTAGTTCCAAAATATTTTATTGGAAATAAATATTTGATATTTGGGAATATTGTAGAATCCTTGCATCCCTGAGATAAATCCCATTTGATCATGGTATATGATCCTATTAATGTATTGCTGGATTTGGTTTGCTAGTATTTTGTTAAAGATTTTTACATCTATGTTCACCAATGATATTGCATTGTAATTTTGTGTGGGTTTTTTTGTGGTATCTTTTTCTGCTTTTGGTATCAGTTTGATAATGGTCTCGGAATGAGTTCAGAAGTGTTCTTATTCTCCAAATTTTTGGGAAAGTTTCAGAAGGATAGGTATTAACTCATCTCTAAATATTTGATTGAATTTGTTTGTAAAGCCCCCTCTGGCCCTGGACTTTTATGGGGTTGTTTTAGAAGTTTTTCAATCACAGTTTCATTTTCAATTCTTATGATTGATCTATTCATATTTTGTACTTCTTCCCACTTTAGTCTTGGAAGGTTGAACCTTTATAAGAATTTGTCCATTTCTTCTAGACTGTCCACCTTATTGGAATTAGTTGCTTGAGGTAGTCTCTTATGGTTCTTTGTATTGATATGATGGCAGTTGTAATTTCTCCTTTTTCATTTGTAATTTTATTGAGTTGAATCCTCTCAAATGGGAGAATTTTTAAGGATGCTGATATTAATATGCTTACAGACAGGCTGGGGATATACAATATATCTGTTTAAAAGGAATTTATTAAATGTGTTTAGACAATTAGAAATTTGGAGTATATATATGATTTCAAATCATAATGTTCAATATATATTGAATATTGTCTGTAACAGTTCATTGAGAAGTACATGAAGATTGAAACAATAATCAAAATGTAAACCTTGGAGTTCCCATGGTGGCTCAGTGGTTAATGAATCCAATAGGAACCATGAGGTTGCAGGTTCGATCCCTGGCCTTGCTCAGTGGGTTGGGGTTCCAGCTTTGCCATGAGCTGTGGTGTAGGTCACAGATTAGGCTCGGATCCCGTGTTGCTGTAGCTGTGGTGTAGACTGGCAGCTACAGCTCCAATTGGATCCCTAGCCTGGTAACCTCCATATGCCACGGGTGCAGCCCTCAAAAAGACAAAAAAAAAAAAAAGTAAACCTTAAAATCATACGAATAGTCACGATTTTCTTCTCTGAATTCTACTGTGAATATATGATTTTCCTGCTGGAAGGCCTAGTTTTAGATATAATTTTAATATGTAAAAATATTATAATAAATGTTGACCTGTACATAGAATTGTAGAAACCATTGAACTTATTTATTGCATCAATATGACTGTGATTCATTTATGAGGAAACATTTTTTACATTAATTCCTACCCTTCTTACTAAAAGCTTGTGTTTAGAGGAATTCAGTATGCTCCAGGCCTTTTTAGTCTCACAGAATAGTATAAATCATTTATATAGTTTACTGAATCCCTTTTCTTTTTGCATATTGAGTACATATTTTATACAAGTCTACCTATTTCAAACAGCTTATATAAAATCTTGCTAAAGTTAAAATGTAAACTTCAACATACTATATCTTCTTATAAGAATTTAACATCTTTTTTTCAGATTATTGAAGTATAATTGACAAATAAATTTATAAGTTGTTTAAAGTGTACGTCATGATAATTTGATATACATAGTGAAAGGATCCTTCCATCTAGTTAATTAATAAATTCAACATCTCATATCTCATATATTTTTCTTCTTTTTTGATGAGAACAAAGAAGTTCTATCCCCTTTGCAAATTTTGATGATATAGTATAGTTTTATCAGCTCTATTCATCAGGTTATACATAAGATCCTCAGATATGATTCATCTTATAGCTGAACGTATATATACCTTTTCACTAATCTTTTCTGAATTCACCCACCCCCAGGCCTTGACAACCACTTTTTTACTCTGTTGCTATACACTCAACTTTTCTTTTTTCTTTTTTGTTTTTACAGCCACACCTGCTTCATATGGAAGTTCCAGGAGAGGGGTCAAATTGGAGCTGTAGCTGAACTAACTGCAGCTTGTGGCATGGCCAGATCCTTCATCCATTGAGTAAGTCCAGGGATTGAGCCCACATCCTGACAGACACTTTGTCGGGTTCTTAACCTGGTGAGCCACAATGAGAACTCCGCATCTGAACTTTTTTAGATCCCACATATAAATGATACAATGCAGTATTTATCTTTCTGTCTGGGATATTTCACTTAGCATAATGCCCTTAAGGTCCATCCAAATTGTCACAAATGGCAGGATTTCCTTCGTTCCTATGGCTGAATAATATTCTATTATATGTATGTATCTCACACCTTCTTTATCCATTCATTCCTTGGCAGACGTTTAGGTTGTTTCCATGTCTTGGCTTTTGTGAATAATGCTGCAATGAACCAGAACCCAGGTGTATCTTTGAAAAAATGATTTTGTTTCCTTTGGATATATACCCTGAGGAGGGATTGATGGATCATTTGATAGTTATATTTTTACTTTTTTTTGAGGAATTGCCATACTACAGTACACAGATTCTCTTTTTCTCCTCATTCTTGCCCAGACTTGAAATTTCTTGCCTTTTGGTGCTAATCTTCCAGTAGGTGTGAGGTAATAGTTCTGATTTGCATAAAATGTCATTTTAATAAGCTAACATTTATAAGCAATTTTCTTTATAGATTTTATATTTTCTTCTCCATTCATCCTCTCTCTACTTAAATTAGAGATTGGGATTTGATTTTTACTGATTGTGACACCTTGCTTTTCTCTTTTCTTTTTCTTTTTTTGCAAAGTGTATTACACTTGGAGAAAGTGGAATATCCACTGACAGATAAAACTTTCATAAGGTTTATCAAGGGATTGGCACTTATGTTAGTAGTTCTTAAGCACATTTTTGTTGTTGTTGTTTTTGTTCACTGCTGTCTTTGGATATGCTATCTCCTCAGAAAATAATTTCTCAGGCATCTTACCTCTATCTTTTACTTTAAATTCTCACATTTTTATTTTGAATTTAGCTCTCTTTGCTGATTTCCTAAAGCTTGTAAGAAATGCTGGCAAAATGGAAATGAGTTCTGGCAGAGGGGTGTTGAGATCTCCTGCTACTCACAGAGATATAAAATAGATAAGGCCGTGAAACAAAATGTCCTTCTGGGTATTGCAATTGTAGTACAACTTTTATTGCAGTTAAAATAGTTTAGCCTCTAAGTACAAAGACTATTTTGTGGTTCATGCAGCTGTTCCAACAGATTTTCTTCTCCACTGAAGAACAAGAAGAGATAAAAAGCAGATATTTGTAAGTGAAATCTGAATTTAATTATTTCTCAATTAAGAAAATGTTGTTCCATGATACCAAAACACAATGCAAGAAAACAGAATCAAATAGCTATAGAGATTTTTTTTTTAAGCAACACAATATGAAACAAAATGTAGAAAATACATGTCAGTGAAGATAAAAAGCAGTAGAAGATTTAAGGAGAGACCTGACAGAAGATAAGTTATATCAGGTGCAAAACTCGTCATTTTGTTTTATTGCTTTACTGACATTAATTATAAATGACAGGTGACCTGTCAACTAAGTACATACAGTATGTTCATAGAAACTGAAAAAGTTTTAGATCCTCTAGCAATTCACCTGGGAACAAAGCACAAAATTTCAAGTTAATTTTAGCAAGACTATGTTGTAAATAGTGGTGTTAGCACTAATCAGCTATTCAAAACATTTTACAAACATTTGCTAATTAATCCTTGCACTGTTGATAAATAATGCTTTAATTTACCAAGGCACAGAAAGAAACAACTCTCGTAATACTATAAAGCTCCAAAGTTTCTATGTTTTAGGTAGTATTAAAGCCTGTCCTTTTCATTTATCACATCTTTATATGTGAGAAACACACATATACCCTGACATCAAAAAATATAGTCCTACAGTAAATAATTAGATAGTATTTTCATCACAGAAGAATTATTTTATAAGACTTAGTATAGGCATGGAAAGCAAAACCTGTAACCCCAAATCTTTCAGATGCCATCTTTTCAACTCCTGGCCTTCCCAAGTACAAATTGATTACTTTCTAATTTTTACTTTCTATAACTTATTAGTGCCCTGATCATCCCCTCCCTATATTTTATATCAATTTGTAATTGTGTTTTTATTTGAGATTATTTCATTATTTTATGTCTCATCTACTAGAAAGCGCAATCTATGAAAGAAAGGACCATATTGTTTTGTTCAGCACATAGTAGATACTAAATAAATATTAATTAAATGACTTATCTAGAGATGTGAAAGTATCATACTTCATAAAAATGAGATTCTCATGTTTCAAAAATAGAAAATTTACTTTGATTAATGTGCTTACACCCTCAAAATATCTAAGTAAATATGCATATACATTTCAGAATCAATGTGAGTACAAAAGTACAAAATACTTTATTTTTTTAATTTTTAAAAGTTTATTTATTTATTTATTTATTTGCTTTTTAGGGCTGCACCTGTGACATATGGAAGTTCCCAGGCTATGGGTCAAATAGGAGCTATAGCTGTCAGCCTTTTTCACAACCGCAGCAACACAGAATCCTAACTGTGTCTGTGACCTATACTATAGCTCATGGCAACACCAGATCCTTAACCCACTGAGCGAGGCCAGGGATTGAACCTACATCCTCATGAATCCTAGCTGGGTTTGTTATAGCTAAGACACATGAGGAACTCCCCAAAATATTTTTAAAGCCTTCCTCCATCCCTTGATTCTGAACCAGATTGTTTCTATCAAACTAAATACATCGTCTTTCTCCTTGCTGCTCAACTGTGGGAAAATATGTTCAATTTTGAAAAGAAATGTGAGAGATCGTAAGAGAGTAACAATAGCCACCATTTATAGCACCCTTATTAAATGTCATTGTATTCTCATAGTGGCAAACATACAAAGTAGGTATTATTAGTAAGCCTATTTTTACATATTAATAGACATATTCAGAGTTATAAAGATAGGTAGCTACTCAGAGTTGTAAAGATGAAGCTAGTCAGAGTTGTAAAAATTAAAATGTCTATTTTTACTGGGGAATGTTTCTTCTAGCAAAACATTGATGAAGATCCCTTTTTTTTTTAATTGTAGCAAATCATCTTGGTAGTACAAATAGTCCCATCTCTACTGACAGTAGAAGGTCAATGTGTGTAAGAATAAGAACTGGCAGCTTTAGTTTAGACCAGTAGGGAGAGAAAGGATGGTCAGTACTGTCCAGCTTTCACAGTAGCTGTGATAGAAAATAAAACCTCAACTAAAATGTATGCAATGAGGTCAGTGAACTATAGAAATGTAATGAAGATCAAAGTTCCTTAAATACTTACAGCAAATGGTTAAAGAGGACAAAAGCTACACAGAAGGGATCACAACTATTTTCTTCTAGTGCTTCAGCCTAATCTCCAAAGGGCAGCACTGTATAATTTGGTATATAACTAATGTCTCATGTGCTTCACCTCTCACTGAGGACAAATATTCCATATTTATAGGAATGGCTACATCATAAGCAATAGTCCCAATATTTATACACATACTAGAAGGAAATACCAACACTGCCCATCATCAACAATTCCTGTAAGTGTAACCTGAATATATTTTAAACCCCATAACTTGTGTCCTATACAAGATCAGTTTCCCTATAAGTGTCAGAATAAGTCCAATTTTTATAAAGACCTTATTCATCTCTTGACCTAAGTTTTATCTTTGGGCTTCTGTAAGATTGCAGCCAAACTTCTCTGCTCTTAACCCCAACATCTGCAGGAGATATTTGAAAAGCCTAGTATCACAGTTCATTCTTTTCTCCCAAAGATCCACTCTGTTGGGAAGAGGGAGCCACTGAACACAGTATGACAGTGAGCTGCTTTTCCTTGAGAACAAAGTAGTGATAGCCAACATCCAATGCTTGCCTGATAGACAGCAGCCCAGCAAACACTGGTGTAGTTTAAAAATGACAAAACATTGAAATAATGCAAAGAAGACAAAAATATAAATGAAATATCAATGTGATTATGCGGTTCAGCTACCGAGAAAGTTAATGGCTTCTTAATTATGTTTGGAACATGAATAAGAACTACTCAGGGAGAGAGCCTTTCTCCAGAAGCACATGGTATAAAATGCTGAGATGGCTGAGGGAAACAGAACACCTGTTTTGGAGGGTTATTTCAAAAAGTGATCTTTAGATTTAAATATGAGATCAGATAAACACGGAAGGATAATGAAACATGGAGACTCCTTATAATACATAAAGACCAAAACCCTTTCCTGATGAAGACAAACAAACAAAAAACAGAAAGAACAGTCTAATCATCTGACTTTATTTTGTACTTTTCTCCTTCACATAAGTCTCATTCTGACAAACTACAGTGTTTTCTTGAAGAAAAAGGAAAGATGCTACAAGTTCCATAGAAAAGGACAGTATGTATTCAGTGAATTCTCATTATTCCCTAGCAAAATTCTAGAAATGCAAATTATATAGAAGTTATGTGACAATTGAGAGACATGAAAAGAATGGGAAATAGAAAAGAAATATAAAAACTATAAGTAATCATGTGCTTTCTCAAAAGAAGTCATGAAAATTGTATCCCCTTTCCTTATTTTATTGTTCAGTATATTATCAGATTCTTAGTTCAAGAGAATGTTTTAGATATAAACATATATAAAAAGACAATTGTTTCAAAAGTCTTCTTGTTTTTGTGTATATTAAGTATGTTGTACATATGCATGAGTAGTTAAATATACCCATAACTTGTTAAAAGACTTTAAGAAAAGAATATTTTTGAGGTTGAACGTTAATCTGAGAGGTTATCTCTAGGTAAATGTTCTTGTACTACCATGATAAATATATTTAATGTCTTGAATTTTTAAAAATTTTTTTAAATGTAAGGCATGCTTCTCAAATTTTCATATTTATTTTTTATTCAACAAACATTAATTTATTAAATTACTAGGTCAAAGGTGAATAAGACATCATTCCTACCCTTGAGAAACTCACATTCTAGTAGGAAAGACATACATAAATAGCTACCATAAAATGTGAAAAGTGCTATAATGGATTCCTATGTCAATGATTCAATGGGAAACCTAATGCTTTGGATGACAGAACAGTGTATTGATCACAGTATCAATATGAGTCAACACTGTGGTGGCTGCCAAAAAACTAAACTTATTCTAGATTTGTTTATATTCAGCGCTAAAAATAAGGAAGAAAAGCATTTTATTTATTTGTTTTTACCTTTTGTCTTTTTATTTTAAGGCCACACCCACAGCATATGGAGATTCCCAGGCTAGGGGTCTAATTGGAGCTAAAGCTGCCAGCCTACGCCACAGCTACAGCAACTCCAGATCAGAGCCGCGTCTACAACCTGCACCACAGCTCATGGCAAGGCTGGATCCTTAACCTACTGGTTTCTAGTGGGATTCGTTTCCTCTGTGCCATGACAGGAACTCCAGGAAGAGCATTTTAGAATACAGTTTAAAAATTCAACCACATCTAGACTATTTCTCATTTTGTTTATTACATTTTAAAAATAACTCTAAGTAGGACCATTTTGCAAATTGTATCCAAGATAAAGATTTAAGGCATCATGATATTTAAATATATAGAAAATAATGGGACCACTTAATGTACAAAATGTAATGTGGACAGTACATGGGTACATGAGTGCAATCTTCAAATATTTGAAAAGTTGCCACATTAAAAAAATCCAAGTAGTTTCAAAGTGCAGAGGTAAGATGCTTTCAAATACTAGATGAAGGACATTTCTTTTATAACACAAAAAACTATTTTGTACTAACTGGAACTACTCACAAATTGAGGGATTTCTCCTAAACTTGCTCTTTTTGACTGTCTTTAACTTAGAGGTGGCAAATAAACTGTCAGAATTGATGAAGTTTAGACTGGTGCACTGGGTGGGTGGATAAAGTGAGTGACTTCATGTCATTTCTAAAGCTCATCTCTCTTTTTCATACACACACACACACACACACACACAAACACACACAAAATATGCATTCTTTCTCTCTCTCACATAGATCCTCCTGTTTCAAATACACACTTAAACATGCGTGCACACACACACACACACTATGTGTGCCTATATAAAGCAAAAAGACAAATATCTGAATTCTTTGGAGCAATCTTTATTTGAAAGGGAATGAAGGAAAAAACCCATTACCAATAGAGCATGCCAACAAAGACACATTATCCAGTGATTATACATGACACTAAGTATGTGCAAAAGAGATTATTGTAATGAACTGCTTAATCTTTGAAACTGGAATTATTTTTAAGCAGGGAAAATATAAAGACCTTTAGATCAGTAGCTCATAATGTTAGCATCTAATTTGTCTTACTACAGGCTTGCTCTTCATTTTTTAACTGGTTCTTATATGCAGGTTTTTCCAAAGATCCCTGGAGCCAGACCCATTCCTTGCACTCTGATTTCTACATGAAAACCTATGTTTTATTTGCTTTATACTAGGTTTTATACTTATGTCTGCATCCTTACCTTTGAGTTCTGCTTAGTTCCCCACTATTTCTAAAAACCCAATCACCTCTGGTTTCCAATCTCTATCTCCCAAGTGCTCAGCTTTTGCTATTAGTCTGTTGGTGATGCTTAAATCCCACTTGCTTTGTAGCTGGGCTTCCCAGGAACCAATTATATGTTTTTATATCTTTGTGTTATCATCTAAACAGTTCTCTCTGTGACTTTTGAACCATTTTTGAAAGTTCAACTTACCTTTCAAGGCTCTGGTGATGGCCTCCTATTAAACATACTTACAATTATTGTTTTAATGGAAATTGATTGTCCTTACAAAAGCTGAAGACTCATCATGTCTCAGACACCAAGATAGCTCTTTGAAGAACAGTTTATCATTTGCTTCTCAAAGTATCACCCTATGAGCTGGATTTTAATATTTGCATTTTAGACATAATGACTAAATCCCCAAATTAAATTCCTGTCATTGCCTCACACTTTTTCGTTATTTAAGATAGAAATTGAACCCAAGTAATACATTTTAAAATCAAGTAATTAGTAAGCAAATTAAAGTAGAAACATACCTCCAAATTGAGAGCTTAGATTTCCATCATAGGCTGAAAAAAATTTCTTTCATAAATAAGCACAATAAGAAAAACCAATGCAGTACTACAAACATAAAGATGGAATGGATGATGTAATATAATATCTAATATAAAAGGAAAAATCTATTAGGGCAAAATAGACTGGGGTTTAGATATTAAAGTATGTATAATTACAAGAGATGAGAAAATGAAAGAACCCTACAGATATGAAGGAATATTATATCTAAATCAAAAGTATTTTAAGATCTCTTATAATTTGCTTTCTCAGTTATCACTTAGTTCTCTACATTGCTTATCATATATTTTTACATCAATTTTCCAAGTAAATACTTTAACACTATTTTAATTGTAAATGATGTGCTAAAACATGAAACTGGCTGACATTAAGTAGGGCTAAAGAAGCAAAATTCTTTTTATATGAGGAAACAATTTCCATCCTCTAACAAAAGAATTGTTTTGCTATTTTCTATCATACCTGTGGCTCAGACTCCTGTGCCTACTGAATCGATACCATTAGGGTACACAGTGGAAAAGAGTCAGGATATTAGTTTGTTTCGGTTTCAGATTTCGATGTTTGGTGAAGTCAATAGAAAGAGACAAATTCTCTTAAAAGTAGTACTTATTACAGAGATTATTTTATTTTTTAAAGAGGCAAGGGATATTGGTCAATTTTTCTCACTTTTATTAAGTAAGGTTCTGGTAGCAGTCCCTAAATTTCAGTGTCATACGTTTAACAAACTCGTTACATGTTGGCTTCAGCTTTGTAGCTTGATTCCGTTATACTTTAACTTAGGATTCAAGCTAAGGACATAGCCTTTACCTTGGTTTTGTGGCAGAAGGAAAAGAGATATTAACAAGCCATGGAAAGGTTCTCAAATCTATTGATTGGATAAGGCACACTTTATTTCTGCTTTCTCTTTTCCATTGGCCAGAAGGGAAAGGACACACCCCTCTTCAAAGAGAAAGTGGTCTGAGGACTCAATGGTATGTGGCTACCTGTAGCTCATATTTCTCATTCTGGACTCTGCTCTGAGCAAATCTGGGTGCTCAAATTCTCTCCAAAATGCCCCATGTTCACTTCTAAGCCTTGTGTGGGCTTCTTTCTGATGTCCATTCTGCCACATACAAACTGTGTTGCCAGATTTAGGGTGCACAGAAATGGTCAGGGACAGCTGCTTGAGGCAATGGTAGATGAAGATTGAAGATTCTGGCCAAGGTATCCTTGAAGGAATGTAAATGGTCTAAGACAGAACTAGACATTTGAAGAGAAGTGAAATGGGCTTCCCCGACCTATTACAAATGGCAAAGAACTCTTGAGAGTCCTCAGAATTTTAAACTGAAACGTGACCTTGCAAGTTGTGATGGTATACTGTATTTATGATGATAGAAAGATAAACCATGTTATTTAAGAAGTTTTTAAAAAATGATTTATTACATTTAAATCAGGCATATGGCAACCAGATTCCCATTAGATCCTGCTCCATTGTACAAATTAATTGTACAAATGAATTGACTGGGGCGTAGGTTAAGAGAGTTCTTCAATTTCACATAGCTAGTAAACGACAGAATAGAATTTTTAATAACTCATAGTATTTTAAAGCCAAATGTTTGCTCATTTTAATTTTATACTTCCCAGAAATGACATGATGAAGCAAAACAGCTATAAATTTTCAGGGTATAAGAGTAAAAAGTTTTGTAATTTTGCCAATAAAAGTACATATTATATATGTGTACTTGGTACCACACATATCTTAGCCCAAACATTTTAGTCATTTATCATTTTTCTGTAACTCATCTGATATCTCTCAAATTTTTAGTAAAACTGTAAAAATCCTTTGACCTTAGTATGTTTAACTTAAAAAAGTCAGCAACATTGCTTACACAGTGCCAGACAGAGTAATAATTCAAAAATAATCTCATCTCTCTTAAAATGATATGAGCCTTAAAGATATTTGTGTCTAACTTTTAATCTTTATATGAATGAATGAAAGATTAAATTGAAAAGTTTTCTCAGTATTTACTTAAGTAAGCTGCTCTGAAATTATTAAAATCCTGTAAAAAAACATTAAGACTGAGCAAGGTTTACAGTGATTTATTGTTTTATCAACAATTGGTCATAAATTCATAAATTTGGAGTAATTGTATTATCATCTGTGTAGTGTGAGAAAAAAAATTGAAAAGGACAATTGCTTTTAATAAGAGAAATATTTTATTTTCATTTATTAAAATGAAATACCATATTTTTCTTCCATTCTACCTTTTAATATTTTTCACTTTTTAAACACGCTTACTTATGAAAGTTGCTGTATAGTTCTAATTAAATGTGATATTTTCTTTAAATATTCCAGGTATATCATTATGAGGGTATCAGGCTATTTTCCTAGAATTCTGACTTGTGATTTAAATACATTTGACTTAGGTTTTGTGGAAAATCTAACCTGAACTAGACAGGAGTTTTGCATCTATTTTCGTACCTTAAAATGTATGTATTCTTAAGTGTGAAGTTAAATGTAATTTTATTATTCAACATTGTCATCTGATGCTCCCAAATCAATTATATATGAATGATATTAAACATTTTAGAGGTCATTTTATTATAATTAAAAGGTAAAGAAATACCAAACATTTATAAAATAGATGAGAGAACATTTTTTGTTTTATACAGAGGAGTTGAACCATATTGTTTGTCAGTCGGTTTTAATCATTGTCAGGATCTTCAAGCAGCCTTTCATTTTACTCAGTTTCAAAGTCTACAATTTCAGTAATGGCAACTGAAATTCATTTTTTTCTTTTTTTGCTATATGAATCTCCTGGATTACTTTGCGCTTTATTTCTATATGCATCTAAAATATACAAAAATGTCATTCTCTGGGATACTATTACCATAAAAATCCTTTAAAATAGAATTGTTTTCATCAAATAATGGAATTTTAAGAATACTCCATCATTTAACATTCTTCTAGGAAACTGATTTGTACACAAAAGTACATATAATTTTGGAAAAGTTTTAAACTATATATTTAGTGATTTACTAATTTCTTTTTTATGAAACACTTTTGATAAATATTATTTACATATATCATTTGAAAATTTATTAACTCAGTAACTTAGATGTACAAAGTGTTAATCTAAAAGGATTTCAGGGAGTTCCCATCATGGCTCAGCAGTAACAAACCAGACTAGTATCCATGTAGATACGGGTTCCATCCCTAGCCTCCATCAGTGGGTTAAAGATCCAGCATTGCTATGAGTTGTGCCATGGGTTGCAGATGTGGCTCGGATCCCATGTTGCTGTGGCTGTGGTGTAGACCAGCAGCTACAGCTTGAATTCGATCCCTAGCCTGCGAACTTTCATATGCTGCAGGTGTGGTCCTAAAAAGACAGAAAAAATAAAAAATAAAAGGATTTCAAAGCTAATTCCAATATCACAAAACCATTTCAGATTATTCTCATAATAGCTTTCACTCAAGTCAAGTTAATTGTTTTCATCTAACATGCATAATAGTTGTTTTGCTGTTTCTGGCTCTTGAAACATTTTAACAGTTTTCAAAGTACATTTACATCAATACAGTGTCAAATTTTAGAGATTTTTATGATTGCATCTCCATGTTGGCTACCTGGTTTACCGACTCATTGGAAATTACTCCCAAATTGATGCTGCTTCTGAAGCTATATAAACCCCTATATTATCTTTTAAGTGTATTTCTGACATATTCAACTTATTATTGATTCTATATTTTAAATAAGAAATTTGTCTCTAAATAGACCTTTTCTTATAAACAAAACACAAACAATGGTTACTTGTAGCCTTTCTGCCCACTGACATACATTTATATCTTTCAAACTGTAACTCCAGAATGTCAAAATAATGGCATGCAGAGTGAAAAGGTGGGGGGGAGGTTTCTCACTGGTTCCTTTGAAAATAGACAGGAGTCATGGGAAGAAAAGTGACAGGGAATGACCATGAAGTAGATGTGTGTATAATAAAACTGAAAATAGTTAAAATATTTCTAATGTAGACATGGGATGGGTTAGTTAATTATAATAAGATCTCAGTGGGTTTGAAGCACATGGAATACGTCAGTATTTCCAACCAGGAGTACAGATGGGCAACCTCTGAGGAACTGCTAAAAAAAAATGTATGTGCATTATGTTCCAACAAAAACCTACAGAATAAGCATCTCCTAGAGTCTATGAGGAAAAGAAATATGTATTATAGTAAAAGCCTATTTAAATTATAGCTTGAGGAATATTAAATTTTATGTAGACACTGACTGTGTCTATTGCCTGGGAAATAAAACACCCTTATACATATTATGAACTTAAGTGTTATCTAAATAACAATGTCTTAAAAATCTGACTATGATGTTATAGCTTAAGCTGAAAAACCAATTTAGTGTTGATATCCTATGTCATTTTAATTTTTTAGGAAAAAAAACACTTTTCTAGACTCAGATTTTGTATATATGTAACCCTGATACTTTGGATAGAATCATATTGTGATTTCTGAAACCACCCAAGAAACTACACTGCATTGAAATAGTAGTTTAATAAAACCTCAACTGCAGCATTTCTTATCACCAGAGCATGAAATCAGTTTGAGTAAAGTAGTATCACATTATTTAATTTAAGTCAGTACATTGTCCCATCATCTTCAAAGTCAAAACTAAGATAAACCCCATTGGTGATTCCTGGGTTTGATGATCAACTCCTTTGTTTCTCTGAGATGTGCATCCTGATATTTGATTACTTTCTCAGACTCATTGAATAATTGATTATGAATTGAAGGTAATTTCAAGAAACTTTCTGACGAAGACCACCCATGAACTAGCTAATATTTATTGAGTGCTTAATGAGTGCCAGATACTCTTCCCAGCACTTTTAAAATGTTTTTCTTTTTCTTTAAATGGTTTTTATTTTTTCCATTATAGTTGGTTTATAGTATGCCATCAATTTTCTACCGTACAGCAAAGTGACCCAGTCACACATACATATATACATTCTTTTTCTCACGTTATCCTCCATCATGCTCCACCATAAGTGACTAGATATAGTTAATTAAAAAAATTAAGATCTTTTTAAAAAATTTAAGTAAGTTGATTTACAATGTTGCATTAGCTCCAGGTGTACAACAAAGTGATTCAGCACTTTAAATGGATAATCTTGTTTAATCCTTCTAACCACCTTGTAAAATACCTTTTCTATTATCTCATATCATGGAGGAGGAAACTTATGTGCAAAAAGATTAAATAAGGGTCCCAAGGTCATTCTAGCAGTCAGCCGTAGAGCTGCTGTTTGGATTCAGGCAGTATGGCTTGGAAGTTTGTTGCTCATAATCATTATGCAAAGATGACTGTTGCTATATACATTTTCCACAGGACTAGGAAAAAAAAAAAAAAAAAAAAAGGAAAATTAATCACTGTTCCTAAGGTTTTGTGATGTGAAACTGGCGTTTCTCGTCACTATGCTCTTGAAGCTGTAACACACTACCTCTCATTAATCCTGTGTCTCAGGCACTACATCATCCAGAATCTGGACCTCCTCCCTGCCATCTTGGCTGTGCTGCAACAGATTTGTCATTTTCATTCTTGTGTGCCTGGCATTGAAACCTACCTGTCCTGAGTTTTTAGCCCTCTGAGGCACAGCTTCTTTGTCTTCTAAAGGAACATTACTTTGGATATACCATTATTATTTTTTTTTAAAAAAAGGCAGAACTATTTCTTCATAAAGAAGCAAATTCACAGTCTAAACACAAACTGCTGGGTTTTCTTAGAATGTTTAGTAAAGAATGCTTAGCAGTAGATAACTCCTTCAGAGGGTTATCTCTTTATTGTTATTATTATTCATCTCTTTACCCAGTGTTCAAGAAAATAGAGTATTTCCTAGTTCTAAGCAACTGGTAGTATCTCTTGAGGCCTGGAATAGCAATGTCATTTACAAATGGATGGTTAAGAAACCACATGGAAAGTGTGGAGGTCTCTCATAGCTCTAGGAGAGCAGATTGAATAATGATTTAATTTCAAGGTAATTTTTATCTGCCCTTATTTTCTTTTACGAAAAACTCAAGCTATTTATCCACATTTATTTTTCCATTGATCTCAACATGAATTTTATATTTTAAAATATTTTTCTTATTTTAAACATAACGATTTAATATAAGGTATTTAGAAAATAATTTTTTGCATTACTGGTAATGTTTTTTTCTTAACATCCTTTGCTTTGTTTTGAGATTTATATTTTATTATTTATTAATAACTTTATGATATATATTTAATTAGCAAAATTTTTAATGTTTTGCAAATTTTTTTGGTTTATTCATCTTCCATTTTTATTTTAGGTGTTCTAATGTGTAGTTTAATGTTTTTGTAGCCCCAAACAGAAAGGCATTTTTCTTGATTCCACACATGGAAGCTCCCTTTCTCTTCTGAGGTTGGATAAATATTTACCTATGTCATCCTTTAGTCATTTTTATTTAATTTTTTAACTCATAAGTCCATCCAGAATTTGTCCTATTGAATCATGGCCAGTTGTTTTACCTGAGGTTTTTTTTCCTTCATTGTACTTCACAAAGAGAAAAGAAAGAAAACAACTCATTGCTTTTATCTTGTTGCTTTTTATCCACAGATAGCTTTATTTTCAGGAGAACGGTAACTGATTCTGAAGCTTAGGTACAGAAGTATTTCTCATTTATTTACTTAAGAGAACAAAGAAAAATACTTTTATAGTTAAAGAGCTACTTAAATTCTTTATATTTTGAAGTAGTGGAGAAGAGAGGAAAGTTTGAAATTTTTCTACTTTAAACTCATTGACACACGTGTAATTATTTAATATAATTCAGCAATATATAAAGGGGCTATTTCATTTGGAAGTATAAAGTGTCATACTACTTACCTATACCTAAAGTCTTTCTGGCAGAATATATGGAATTATTCCATCACAGCATATTTAATTTGGTAAATATCACCATAAAATTATCCAAATGAATCATGATAAAATGATAAAATCAGCTTGCATTCAAATAAAGCTACTCACCCACACTTTGAAAATAAGTCTAAAATAAGGATTAAGTGCCCTCCTACCTACTATTTTCTAAGTACATGTTATATAACAATAAATATATTTGTGATCCTTTGCTGAGAAAACTTTTATGTTTGTAAGTAATTACTCTCTCCCATCCATGTATAGTCCCTCATGCTCCAGTCCCTGGTACAGTGCCTGGGACCTGGATTACATTTAGGGAAAAAAAATAGAATATTAACCAATGTTTAAAAATTGTGGTTATATAAAATGCATTTTAAAATAATTAATAAAAGTTGGATCCATAATACAACCCTCCTATACCTGAAAATAATCATCATTTGACAATCATAATCACAAAAACAGAATGTCCTGATATTTTAGGGCTGTCTCATTCTTATTGACTGTTTTAATTGCAAAATATGTTTCAAACAAAATAATTTTCTTCTGTCCAAATGCATTTGGAAAGTTAAAATATTTGGATACATTCTGAGTTAAAGAATTATGCTGAGGAGTTCTCTGTGGCACAGCAGGTTAAAGAACCAGCATTGTCACTACAGCCTCCCGAGTCACTGCTCTGGCACGGGTTGGATCCCTGGCCTGGGAATTTCTGCATATCATGGATGTGGCCAAAAAAAAAAAGAGCTATACTGAATTTTATAAAGGCATTTTTTTCATTATGTGCATAAGTGATTCACAAAAAGATTGTTGTATTTCTACACTATTGGAGGAATATTAAGGCAATTATCCAGATTAATTTAGGAAAATAATTCTTTTCAGAAAGAAAATAGTTCCTTAGGTTTGTGTTATCCAGCGTCACTATCTATAAATAAATATTTCCAGAAAACTGCCTACACCTTTTCTCTCTTTCAATATTTATGTTGGTGTTTTATATTTAAAGGCAATTTTCTTATGGCAAAATATGACACTGTGTTAAGAAAGTGTGTAAATTCACATTGCTAAGTAACAAGCTTATGCTAATATTTCACACCTCAACCATGAAAGCAAGCAACATTAAGTTTATTTATAATTTAACCAGTTAATTTACAGAAACACCTCTTTATAAGAGAAGACATTTCAGTTTTGCATTTCTCCAAATAGTGTTATTTATATTATTAATTATGAGATTTTATAATTTGATCTTAATAACCATATATATCAGTAGAATTATATATAATTTGCTTATATTTTAATTTATGGAGGATCAACTTAGATAGATATAATGAAGCTAAACCCAATGGAATGTATGTGTTAGAGCTTAAGATGAGGTTTAATTAGTTATTTTGCACCCTAGATGGTATCCATAATATAAATTACTATGATCAGTCATACTATAGTGTAAATATGCAAATAAAGTTTTACAACAGTTATTTCAGAGGCCATGCAACTTTTCAGGTTGTACAGAAATGTTTTTACATCTATGTTATTCATTTGTTATTGAGAATTAAAAAGCAAAAAAGAAAATGAAATTTATAAACAATCTATATTAGAAGAAAGATCTGTAATAAAATCTATTTCTCAGACTATTACTTTGCTATTCTCTCTAACTTTATATTAATTTTAGATGAAATTAAGACTTTCTACCTAAAATATCTACAATCTCTTAGCAAACATAAAAATCTTTCTTTTCAAATATGTGTGGATATGTTTTTGCCAGCTGGGAGCTCTTCATTTCTAGTTAATCTTTCTGAACTTTACATTCTCATAATGATTTGTTTATATACATACACAGAGAGAGAAGTTTGTAGTCAATATAAAATTATAATTTTTATTCTTATATTTCTCAATGTTAAGATTTATTTTATTTAGGTAAATATATTTCATAGTTCCATATTAATTATTATAAAGTGTTTTTATCAGTCCTAAACTAAGAAGAATTTAATATCTTGATCTATATAGATCCTTTCTTTTTATATTGAACTTCTGATTGCAACTTAATACATTTTTTATATTTTCCAGGCATTTTAATTGATAACATAGTGGTTTATTTTTCAGGTTAGCAGTGTTATCCTTTTTAAATTTTTAAGCTTTCTCATACCTTGATGTAGCATCCTTATTTTTAGCCTCTGCTTCGTAAATAATTTCTATTACTTGAAAATTGTTCAGAGCTTTTTTCCTGTATTATTTATATTCTGATATACTGTGCAACATGTACATGGACATAATCAATTCAGAGAAAATCCACCAGGGACATGAATCATACACATAGAAACCTAGCTCAACTCTCATACGCTGCCTGGTCTTATGTCTGTACAATTTTCACCAGTATTTCCTGTGGGAAACTATGTTTGAAGAGCAAACATATTTTATAAAGTTAATGTTAACTAAAGGATGCTATTTAGAGTGTTGGTGATAAGGAAAATATACTAGAAATAATTGATTCTTTCCAAACATATCTCCATACATAATTTTGTTTGTCTTGCTTTTAGATGAATCTCTAATCCATTTAGCCTTTTTAAAAAGCACTTATGTATTAATAACACCAAAGTCCATAATTATTTCCTCACTATGAGGAAAGCTAAATATCTGGAGTTTAACAGAGGAAATTGACCATTAATAGTATACTACTTAAGAGAAATAGACTTTATTTGTTGATTTTTGATCAAAAATTATCTGAAATTGAATATATGAGGTAATTGTGGTTCAATTCTTAATAAGTGTTTTGAATCATTAGAAGTCCATGTAATCTTATTCTTCGGTAACTTTTAATTATTTTTGGTGATAGGTCCTTATGAAATTCTCTTCTAAAAAAACAAAATCAAATTTTGTAGGGCTGCATTTGGCCACAAAAGAGAAATCTAACATTTCAGTGACAATACCCATAATGTTTGAAAATAAATAAGTCAAATTCCCATGGCTATGAAAATAATTGGAAGAATCAAAGTTGCTCAATCTCTATAATCCTAGGAAGCACATCCCGATATCCATCATCTTCAGACATAGCTTTTGCTTTATGAGGCAATTAATATGAGAATTACATGGTTCTTACTGTGAGGAGGATTGATAGCATTAGGCAAAGGATGTGGTGCTCACAAAATAATTGCATAGTTTATTGAAAAAAAACCTCCAAGATTAATGATTTCTTTAAAGCACTAGTACTCTTTTTATTTGTGCTACTAATAAAAGAAGTATACATCGCAATGAAGAGTTTTGTACAATGAGTCATTGCCTAAATCCAAACTTTTGCTTTTCCTTTGTTTGTTTCTCTAACAGTGCTTTAATTGCAGGAACAAAATAACATAACTTCACTGTAGAGGGTCCTTATAACTTCTCCATTTCCATTCTTTATTATTATTTTTAAAAATATAGACAAAATTGTACTTCTCTTCATAATCTCACTGATTTCTTGGGTCAAGGAGTAGTTGTTAACCACATCCATCATCTATTTCTTAAGTAAGCCTGTGTTTCTAGAAATGTCCTTTAAGAATACATTTTAATCTACCATGAAAAAAATTTCCATTTCAATTTGAAATATTACTAAATGCAAAGTTCAAGTTGTTCTTCTTTTAATTCTCTTTTTGTAATAGACTACTCTCCATTTCTTTTGTTGTTTTTAAAATTGTGACTGTTAGCAATTTAAATTCAAGAACTTTATCTTATTTTGAAAAGATAAGATGCGGTTAAAAAGTAAACTTAGGAAACTCAGTGGCTTTGCAGAAGGTAAGCTTGTTGCCATAATTTATAGCAAGCCTAAAATGGGGATTTTAGATGTGTGGTTCTTCATCTTTGTTCCATGTGGTCACACAGGGACCAAAGCTGACAAAGGCATTGACATTATTAAGCTGTGCCTGTTGGTGATCACCACAGTTACCTCCATGCCCTTCAACTAGAAAGCGGAAAGAGCGGGAGAAATTCGTTTGAGAGGTTCTTAGAGACCAGGCCTGGAATCAGGGAGCATCATTTCCTCTTAGGGTGGCTAACCCAACTCACTTTGCCTGGGTCTTTCCTTTTTGTAGCACTGTTTCTAGAACATAGAATTTCTCTAATATAATGTCTTGATGTTATTAGTGAAGTCATCTTTACATCCCTATGCTCATTCTTTTTAGTTTCAATTAATCAGCTAGTCTTGATTTTGTACAAGTGAGAAAATATCTTTTCCTTAAATAGACTATTCAAAATTATACTTAATCACCTTCTACTTTGGTGACCTTGGAAGCTCACCTATTTTTAGCAGAAAGTGTGAGACTTAATTGGCAGGATGCGCCAGTGAAAAGAACAAAGATGCTGGATTCAGGTAACCAAGGTGTTATCCCTTAGCATTAAATGCTTTGAAGGATGTCATTTAAACTTTTTGGACTGCGATTTCATTATCCCTCAGACTGAAATATTAATGTATATCCAATCTATGTCAAAGGGTTATTTTTAAGATAAAGTTGGACAGTATAAACAGAGCACTTATGAATGGTAAAGTGTTCTGAGAACATTTCTTCTCCTAAACTATGATGTCTACTTACTGGGCTGTGTAAAGCACCAGGCTTGAAGAACTGCCATGGAATGTAGTTTTCAGAAATCTCTATTTGATAGCATTCCCTCCTCACTACAGATGAAAATAACTAATAAATTATCACATTGTGGGGGACTTTGTTATTTCCCAAGAATGCCTCAAAATGGAAGGAATAATCTTGTCCAATCTTGCAAAACCATTATTTTCTGCATACTGACAGAGAGAGTTAGGTTGAGATGTTTTACACATTGCCTCCAGACATAATACATGCTTAAAAAAATTATAGAATGGTGACAAATTGTGAAAAATATATTTAAAGATAGATATATCCATGCAAGATAAAATCACCTAGGCTATTGAGAAAGTATATTTATGTTAACACATAATATATATATTTATTTAATATATAAATATACATATGGACATGTAATTAATGATAATTTAAACTGAAGAATATATTTTAGTCATTGCATAAGATAAGTATTTTTATGCTTTGGTCCCTTTAAATTTGAATTGGCCAGAAACACTTTGAGTCCTTTGGCCTTTGTGATAATATAAAGGAAATTGAAGGAACAGATAACAGAAGTCTAGTAGGAAAGTGAGGGGTAGACTTGGAGCAGTGGTTTTTAATCTGTCTCTTAAGCTACTCAGAATTCCTCAGCTGCCTGGCAGAGAGTATAAGAAGAAACACAGCAGCCAGGTTCAAGCTCTGCCCTTCCATTTCAGCTACAGCAACACTGCTTTTGCCTGATGGAGTGATCTCAAGAAGAAAGAGATTCCATTCCATTAATGGAATTTGAAAACTATTGCCTTTTAAAAATATATACCTATTGTGGGAGTATTCTGTTTCAGAAATTAGACCAAGTGCCAGGCAAGTATCCTGGACAGAGGGTAAAGTCATGCTTAACTGATATAGACTACAGAATAGTTTTTACAGTAAAATAAGTGTCTAGGAAATATTCTAAAGTCAAATAAATTAATGCACAGAAAATGCAAAATATTAGCAATAAAGGTCACAGAGTTGAATACATAATCAGCTGAAGCTGACTCAGCATGAGAGGAGAGCCGTGAAGAAATACATGAAATGAGACAGTGTCCTTGTTCATACTCACCCTGCCCTGTGACATGGTTACCACCACCTAGAGATAAATCATCTGTCTGTTACAGGTGCTAAATGGTTGGGAGAATCACTGGACAGAGTAAGAAATTAAAGTGCTTCTCTTGGGAGGTCCCGTCGTGGAGCAGCAGAAATGAATCCAAATAGGCACCATGAGGTTGCAGGTTGATCCTTGGCCTTGCTCAGTGGGTTAAGGATCTGGTGTTGCTGTGAGCTGTGGTGTAGGTCACAGACGTGGCTCGTAGCATCCTGCATTGCAGTGGCAGTGGCATAGGCCAGCAGCTGTAGCTCCGCTTTGGCCCCTAGCCTAGCAACCTCCATATTCCCCTGGGTGTGGCCCTAAAAAGAAAAAAAAAAAAAAAAAGGAAGAAAAGAAAAAAAAAAAGAAATTAAAGTGACTCTCTAGCAGGATCAATTAAAATTTTGCATTAATATCGTCAGTAATTAACATTGATAGAGTGCTTTCTATGTGTCAGATATATTCTTGAGAATGTACACTCAGTATCTCATGCACCTATATCAAAATGATTATTCCCGAGTGTCAGAAAGGCTAGTACATTTTTGAATGTGAGTTTTTTTCCCAAGGTTACACAAATGGTAAGTTGTAAGGATTTGGACCAGTTGGGCCAAAATTCTTAACCTCAATACTTCCTTTTAAATTCATGAGCAATTTAAATATATTCCTAAAAAAAAAATGTTATTTTTATTTGATCTCCTTAAACTCGACATGTGATGTTTCTTTATAGTTTTAAGATGTTACATTGGACAAAATTTGACATTTCTGATCAATTCTTACTTGATTATTTGAAGGCAGCACAAGCTCAATGTTTACTTTCTAGCAGGCCTGGTTGGAGTCCCAAATCCACCTTTCATTCTATTCTTATGTGTAATACAAGGACAAGAGAATCTACTGCAAAGGATGGTTTTAAGAGGTAGATGATGTCCTATATTAAAGTGCTTAGCAGAGGGCCTAACAGCTCTGTAAATGATGACAACCCTTGATTTCTATTTCATATTCACAATGTCCTTTATATATCCATAGATCTATATAGATATACAGATGCAAAAGGCTTATGGACATTGTTTAGAGCTATTTTTTTTTCTTAAAATCCTGAACAGAATTCAGACTAAGGTTACTCCCAATTGTCTCCTAATGGATGAGATTTTCATATCTGTTGGACAAATGCCATAGACTCTTTGTTCTGTGAGGTTCGATACTATTTTACAATATTAACATTTCCTTTTGTCTCAGAAATATTCTGCTAACAGACCCCTTTCCATTTAGGAAGATGAGAGAATGTTCTGTGTTTGGTACTTGCAAAGTATAGTTGTTAAATCATACTTTGATGAGAAAACTAAAAGGTCATGTTGGATTTTGACCTTCAAAAGCTCTAAACAAAAGGCAAAGCTTTTCCTTCCACGGATGAGATCAGATTCTCTAAGGCGAAAGCAGAGGGCAGGAATCAGACATAGTTAGATTCTGATGAAGGTCCCCTAGGAGAAGTTCTGGAAATATTTTTCTCACTCACAGTGAGGTCAAAACCCCAAAGGAAGGATAAAATCCTCAGTTGAATTTTGGAATCTGAGCAGAGGAATCCTAAGCATTGTTTCCCAGACCAGACCAAGAAAATCAGCATGTTTCCAGAATTCTCTCACAACTTCATGTTTCAGTAACAACTGACTAGATATGATATTGTCATGGTCACTTTCTGAATTTATTGCAGACTCATAGTTCCGTGAGAGTGCCCAAGAATTCCTCCCTGTTTATCAAAAGAGTTCCTTAGATACATGGAGAATATCTGCAGATTTGAATATTACTATGGTCAGGATAAGGAAAACACTGAGTCGTATGTATGGGCCCTTGACCAGATAGCAATGAGGACAGGAAGGAATTCAAAGCATGCATACATTAAGTATTAACCATTAGAGAGGAAGAGATAGCAAGTATAGTGAATCCAGACAAGACCTGAACATGGGTAGTTATCTTTGATAAAACATTTGGAAGATGGACAGATCATAAAAGTAACCCAACTTCATTGATAGAAACTGCTGAGACCAGCTCAGCAGGATGGGGCTGAAGAACAGGTGCTATGGAACTTAAGGAAAAAAAAGTTAACATATAACAAGACACAGAGACATTTATCTTAAGCAAAGGTGGAAACCGGGGGACTCAAGGTCTCAGGGACCAAGAGCCCTGCCTCAAGAAACCACACTGCTTTTATTGTGCTCTTGAGGATTACCTCAAGTGAAAAGGGGGTTGTAGGTGCAGGATATAGGGTTTTTTTTTATTATTTTATAAGTTCTTTCATTATTTTAAAAGTCACTTATCTGGTAGATGGTTAAACTTTTACTCTAAACTTTAGGCATTTAAGAATCATTAGCATTTGAGTTAGCTATCTATGCATAGCATTTCAGAGAATGCTCACTGTGCTTCCCCAAACAGCATGCCTGTTTGCAGCATGCCTATTTGTGGCAACCCTGTGTGCCTAGGTTTGCACCTTGGTCCTCTTTTCTAATGCATATTCTGTTAACGACCACTCATAAACCACTTGGCCATGAGGTTCCTCTTTCTCTTATTCTTTAGAGGACATACCATGCTTGTGCAAATGGCGTGCCAATCTGCACAGGTCCAGTGTGCCTAGACCAATGTATTATGTCCTCGTTCAGCTGACCCCGCAAATAACCATGCTCTTAGGTCTTTGTTCTTAAGCTTAAGTCACCGTGACTGTTTCTCAGGCAGGAAGATGGGACAAAGTAAGGAAGGACAAGATGGAGTTTTCAGCAAAGAGGCTAAGAAAATATTATAAAAACATGTCTCACAACAAGAAACGGCTTTGATTAAGTTTATAATTAGAGTGTGGGTAATTTTTCTACTTTAATAAAACGTTGCTAGTGCCACTAAACAAAACACACAAACAGCTTGTTTAGTTTGTTTACTTTAAAAAAATTAATGAAAATTAAAATGAGACCATCTCCACATCTCTGTTATGTTTTGCATTGTGTAATTTGCGACCACTATAATATTCTATGTTTTCTTCTTGTTACCTGATGACCTCTCATTATTAAATTAGTTGAGACCCAGACTGCCTCAGTTAAAACCCTGGCTTGGATGTTTGTTAACCCTGTGACCTAAGACAGTTACTTGGTGGCCACTCTTGTTCAGTTTACCCATCTGTAAAATGGAGTTAATTTAAATTGCCTACATTGCCATTATTATGAAAATTAAATAAGATAATATATGAAAACACCTGGGAAATAACTGGTGACTGATAAGTACTCAGTAAATGTTACTGTTATTAGTATTATCATTACCTTCACTATCACTGGGAATACTTTCTTGTTAAAACAATAATCAAAAGGAGGAACACTTTCAGCAGAGCACAGTAAAATCTTCCTTATGCATTTGGAACAAATCCTTAGAGTGATTCTGATATTTAGCCTCCTTCATGTATTTATTCAATTATTTTTTACAAAACAAATTGAATAAATTTATTGAGCACTGGTCACATTTCAGACAGTGCTCTAGTAGGGCACAAAAATTAATCATGGTCTCATGAAGCATGCATTCTACTTATATGAAGAAATAGTGAAGTTATAACCACATATTATTTCTGGTGGCAAATATTAGGATAGGGCATCAAGTGACACAGACAACTTCAACATCTTAGAGCTTGAAACAAAACAGTTTATTTTCAAATCAAGTCACAAATAATACTGGTCAGTGGTGGGTTAGGTGGGGTGGGGTCTCTTCTCTGAAGGGTCTTTTAGTGTCCCAAGCTCTTTAACTGTGTGGTCCCACTATTCTCATGGGCTACTCATTTGTCTGGAAGACATGAAAAAGAGTAGGAATCTGGGGGATTGTGCAGAAATGATTGATTTTTAGAAACCAATTCTTCATTCCTTCGGCTATATTTCATTGGCCAGAACTCAGTGACTCAGTAAGTGCAAGAAAAGACTGGGAAATAGGATCTTCAGAACCATAGCAACAACAAATAGATTTGGTGAACATATAACATTGTCTCAGCAACATGGTGATGATCGCTATAAAGACAAAAAAGCCAAAAAGATGATAGAGAGGCAAGGGGAAAGTGTTTAAATAATATTTTTAAAATGATCTTTAAGGGACGTGTGACTGGGTGACTTTCTTGTACAGACTTGAATTAGGAGAGTAAGGAAGTTATTCAGATAACAGGAGAAAGAACAGTTCAAAATAACTCCAATAGAAAGACGCTATAGGTTGTATTGTAGTAAGAATGCCATGGTCATACTTTGAAACAGACAGTTCAGATCCAAAAAAGTGGTACTCTTTAAATCCCTTTTCTTCAAGTTCTTACCATGGGCTTGAAAAAAATATTTCTGTAAAGAACAGTTAATAAATATCTTAGCCTTTGGAGGGCACATATGGTGTCTGTCTTACCTACTCAGTTCTGTCATTATAATATGAAATCAACTATAGGCAAATATCAAAACAAAGGGATGTGGCTAAGTTCCAATAAAACTTACTTCAGTAAAACAGGCAGAAGGCCAGATTTGGCTTGTAAGCCATAGTTTTTCTACTTCTATTCCACAGCAACATCTACAAGGTGCACTGAATTCTCTTTTCTTTCAGTTATCCCCTACCATACTTTTCGAACAACCAAGGAAATTATTTTATGCCAAACTCTCCTAACAAATGCATATTTAAGACAATAGTACTTACTTCATAGGTCGACATGAATAATCAGACTGAAATATCGGTTCACTTTAATATGACTTTAATTCAGCAAGCATTGCTGGGAAACCTGGACAGCTGCATGCAAAGCAATGAAACTAGAACACACCCTCACACCATGCACAAAAATAAACTCCAAATGGCTGAAAGACTTAAATATACGACAGGACACCATCAAACTCCTAGAAGAAAACATAGGCAAAACACTCTCTGACATCAACATCATGAATATTTTCTCAGGTCAGTCTCCCAAAGCAATAGAAATTAGAGCAAAAATAAACCCATGGGACCTCATCAAACTGAAAAGCTTTTGCACAGCAAAGGAAACCAAAAAGAAAACAAAAAGACAACTTACAGAATGGGAGAAAATAGTTTCAAATGATGCAACTGACAAGGGCTTAATCTCTAGAATATGTAAACAACTTATACAACCCAACAGCAAAAAAACCAATCAAGCAATGGAAAAATGGGCAAAAGACATGAATAGACAATTCTCCAAAGAAGATATACAGATGGCCAACAAACACATGAAAAAATGCTCAACATCCCTGATTGTTAGAGAAATGCAAATCAAAACTACCATGAGATATCACCTCACACCAGTCAGAATGGCCATCATTAATAAGTCCACAAATAACAAGTGCTGGAGGGGCTGTGGAGAAAAGGGAACCCTCCTGCACTGCTGGTGGGAATGTCAACTGGTACAGCCACTATGGAGAACAGTTTGGAGATACCTTAGAAATCTATACATAGAACTTCCATATGACCCCGCAATCCCACTCTTGGGCATCTATCCAGACAAAACTCTACTTAAAAGAGACACATGCACCCGCATGCTCATTGAAGCACTATTCACAATAGCCAGGACATGGAAACAACCCAAATGTCCATCGACAGATGATTGGATTCAGAAGAGGTGGTATATATACACAATGGAATACTACTCAGCCATAAAAAAGAATGACATAATGCCATTTGCAACAACATGGATGGAACTAGAGAATCTCATCCTGAGTGAAATGAGCCAGAAAGACAAAGACAAATACCATATGATATCACTTATAACTCGAATCTAATATCCAGTACCAATGAACATCTCCTCAGAAAAGAAAATCATGGACTTGGAGAAAAGACTTGTGGCTGCCTGATGGGAGGGGGAGGGAGTAGGAGGGATCAGGAGCTTGGGCTTATCAGACACAACAGAATGGATTTACAAGGAGATCCTGCTGAGTAGCATTGAGAACTTTGTTTAGATACTCATGTTGCAACAGAACAAAAGGTGGGGGAAAAATGTAATTGTAATGTATACATGTAAGGATAACTTGATCCCCTTGCTGTACAGTGGGAAAATAAAAATAAAAAAAAATAAGAAAAGAAAATCTAACCTTTGCTGAGATGTTTGCACTCCATAATATTCAGTTTAATTAAATAATCTTATGACTATACCTTTGGCTGGTAGAGCACAGCTAACTTCTGTTTTAAAATCTTTTAAGTCAAAACTAATAACTTTTAGGAACTTCACAATTTATTCTAAAGCATGAGAGGACATTGTGTATACATCATTAGACACCATGAATGTCAATTTCAAAAATATGTTAAAAAATTGACCTTTATATATAGGCTATGTAGGCACAGTAAAATTTCTTTAAAAGAAAACTATTTTAAAGACAACATGTGGAAAATAATTAATATAGTCACTTTTATTAAAAATTAGAGATACATTTACTTGAGAAAAAGCAAATAATCCTAAAGCAATATTATCTAAATTTAGAATGTAACAGTCTTTTGAAATATCCTCTGCATTTTCATGAACTGCTTAAGGTATTTGCACAAGAAAACAAAACAAAAATAAAAAATAAAAAATTAAAGATAAAAAAATATATGACTTTAGAGTTTATGAAGAAAATATTTTCAGGAGTTCCCGTCGTGGCGCAGTGGTTAACGAATCCGACTAGGAACCATGAGGTTGCGGGTTCGGTCCCTGCCCTTGCTCAGTGGGTTAACGATCCGGCGGCGTTGCCGTGAGCTGTGGTGTAGGTTGCAGACGCGGCTCGGATCCAGCGTTGCTGTGACTCTGGCGTAGGCCGGTGGCTATGACTCCGATTCGACCCATAGCCTGGGAACCTCCATATGCCGCAGGGGCGGCCCAAGAAATAGCAACAACAACAACAAAAGACAAAAAGACAAAAAGACAAAAAGACAAAAAAAAAAAAAGAAAATATTTTCAAAATTATTTCACCACAAAACTTAGGGAAACAAATCAACAGAGACTCAGAAAAAACTGTTATAAATGCTAAACTAATTTTTTCCTGTGAATGTCTGTCTCTGCTATAAAAGTTGTATATGTTAATGCCTTAGATTTTTCGATAAAATACTGTTATCTTTTCCTTTGAATATGATTAAATAAGTGGCTAATTTTAAGCTTGACTGAGGAAGTCTCAAAGTCAACCTCCATTTCACTTCACTCAAGGTGTTTCTTGTAGATACTTTTCCAAACTCTATTTGACATTAGAACTCTGGAGATAACCAATGCAGTAACTTTGTGTTGAAAAGAGTATAATAAAAAAAAGAACTTGCTAAATTAATGCTTGATTATGGAACTGCTATGGTCTGATTGAAAGGAGTTACAATTTTAATTTTATATAGCAGGAAAATAGTACAATATACTTGTCAATGGAATTTGTTTCCTTAACTGATATATGCTAAACACATTGATAAATTTTAAAACTGAATAGTGCATAACAACAGTTCACAAAATGACATGGCTTGATTCGGTATTATTTCAAATAAAATAATCACTTTTTACTTGCTTTTTAGTAAAACATATATCATTCCCAGTGTTCACATTAATAAAACAAGAAGAGCATAATTTGACAATAGCCAGTACTGTGTGTGTATGTCTATATATATCTTTGTCTAATTATCTATCTTATATAAAAGTCCTAGATTCCATCCACTTTGTTTCACCATACTTTAGGGCATCTGGAGGATTGTGTATGGGCTTTTAGATAATAGGATACAGGTGTGCATCTCTTCCACCACATTTCATTGTGTGTGTGTATATACATATATATACTATGTAGAAAGATAGTCACATATATTTCATGTATAACTGATTTGACTATTATTGCAGTTAAGCAATGACAAAAAAGCCCTACAATGTGTGTTGAAAAATATAAAAATGCTATTCTATTATAGGCAAAACTTATCAGTATTTCTAAAATATTTATCCCATTTAAACTTTTGTTTGGGATCAGATGGTCAAAATATTCTCTCATCTGGCAATCTAAAGAATAAGGATTATGTAACAGTGCATTGTGCTAGACATAGGGGTACACAGATGAAGAATACAAAATACTTTCACTCACAGGAATAAAAACCCACAGATACAACCCATCCCATATAAAGTATTAGGTAGAACAAGAAAACTTTGTATCAAGGACTTGAATTTCATTTGGATGCAGACGCTATCCAGCAGTATGAAATCAGGAGAGTTATTTACCTTCTAGTTCACAGATTCTTCACTGGAAAAATGGTAAATTATCCTGGAGGTCATATATTTGGAAGATCCTTCCTATCTTTCTACTTCTAAAGTTCTTTAATTTTGTCCTTAAATGAAGGTATACCAACTTGTCTCTGCTTAAGTAGCAATTTTAGCAAATGGTTGATTATCTTGATTAAGATTATGCTTTGTCATGAAATCAAACACCAAGATTAATAACGAGCAGAGGCTTTCCATTTTTCCAAGATAAATAAATATATATTTTTTTTTTTGTCTTTTTTTTGCTATTTCTTGGGCCGCCCCTGCGGCATATGGAGGTTCCCAGGCTAGGGGTCGAATCGGAGCCATAGCCACCGGCCTACGCCAGAGTCACAGCAACGCGGGATCCGAGCCGCGTCTGCAACCTACACCACAGCTCACAGCAACGCCGGATCGTTAACCCACTGAGCAAGGGCAGGGACCGAACCCGCAACCTCATGGTTCCTAGTCGGATTCGTTAACCACTGCGCCACGACGGGAACTCCCAAGATAAATATAATTTTGACTGAAATTTATACATAAACAATAAGCAAGTTAAATTTATATTTCATGATCTAACCAGTAAATTTAAAAAAGCTTAAAATAGTAGGGAAAGTAGAATTTCAGAGACAAACAATCTCACTGATAATGCATATTTTTACAATTCTAACATGAGAGTGCAATCTAAATACAAACAGATCCTGGTATAATAATTACTAGTCAAATAATTTAAGTGTGTTTATAATTTATTCCAAATTACCAGGTAGGAATATGGAATCTTAAATTAATCCTAGGTCAGAAACTCACTAGCCAAATTAATTTGGTCAGGCCTTAATTCTCTTATCTACTTGGATTTTAACATGTAATCTTTGAGGTTCTTAAAATTAATGACTTGTTATATGACAAATGTGGAACATGCAAAGACCTCTCATATTAGCATCTTTGAATTCCCTTTGCTTTTGTCCAGGGGCAGACACTTTGTAATTGCTGTTGCTTGTAATTGCATAAGTGAAGGTACTTTTCACAAATGAATAAATGCAAACCCTACAGTTTCAGTCAACACGCAATTTAAGCACCATTTGAAGAAGTAACATGAATCTTGGTTATTGTTTGAATATATTCTGACAAAAATTTCTGGTCTGATAAAGGATATTCTTCCAAAATTTGCAGAATGAGAGTTCAGCTTGGGAAAAAATTCCAGTTGACGATAATGAAAATCTTTGTAGAAAACTCTACATCTTGATGCACAGAGAATATCTTCTGAAGAAATATAATTTTGATGACTCTAAGTAGAAAAATTACTTGAAAAAATAGATTCAAAGATGTTTTAGACATACTCTACTCAATTTATTTGCTATATAGCTATATTAATACTATTTTATATCTATGTCATTTATGCAAATAAAACTAAAATAGCTCTCAGCAAATATAAAGTATTATAACTACTTGTAATTACTTTTTAATGAAAGCATTATGTCATAGTTTTGTTTTTTTCTTTGTCTTTTTGCCTTTTCTAGGGCCGCTCCCATGGCATATGGAGGTTCCCAGGCTAGGAGTCTAATCGGAGCTGTAGCCGCTGGCCTACACCAAAGGCACAGCAACGCAGGATCTGAGCCACGTCTGCAACAGCTCACTGCAACACTGGATCCTTAACCCACTGAACAAGGCCAGGGATCAAACCTGGAACCTCATTGTTCCTAGTCGGATTTGTTAACCACTGAGCCACGACGGGATATCCATGTCATGTTTTAATTGTCTTTTTTTTTCTTTCTTAGTAGTGTGTATAATAATGATATACTTTACAATTGATAGCATCTTTGATTTCATTAAATACAATTGAATTATATTATAAATTAAAGCAATTTATGAAAAAAGCCTAGGAATTATTTCTATTACTAACAGTATTTTGCTTCAGTATTTTTCAGAAACAAAAATAATAAGCCATATAATTTTAAATATGAAGAGGAAACAGAGTATTGGAGTCAATGAGTTATGTTGGCAGTAGTTGAGTGTTACTACATCTAAGGAAATATAAGAAAATCATTTACAGACCAAAAAAATTTTAAAAATATTGATTGTACCACCACCTAGGAAATAAATAGATATGGTATCAATGGGAATTGCTAGATTTAGTATCTCATAAATCTAAAAGCTATCTCATGTTTCAGTCCTTAATACTTATTTTTAAATGCAAATAATATTGAAATACCACCCAGAGATTGGAGAGATAAATAACAAATGTAAATATGACATCAATGTCCTCATATTTAGACTTACTAAATTCCGAAGGACATATTAATATTTGCCATGTGTTTTGTTCTATGTGCTGGGGTTTTAGCAATAATCAAAACTGAAAATGTCTCATTACGAAGTGTGTATTCCAAAGTGGTTAAAAAACATATAAATGTAGAAAATGTATTAGAAAAGTATAAGTGCTGTGGTGAAAAAGAAAGAAGGGTAAAAGAAAGCGCTATTTTGTGGAAGGTGGTCAGGAATGTTGTCTAGTAAAGGGCAATTGAACTGAGATCTGCACTAAGAGGTAGAGTGTATTTGACTCTCAGATGTAAAAGTGTCCTAGGCAGATGGAAGATCATGTGCAGAGACAGTTTGAAATAAGGAGATCCTTTGATATAAGGGGATATTTGGATAAATCAGCACAGAGGCTGGCATGTCTCCCACCCTATAATTTATTTAGATGTAAATACAGATGATCCAAATCACTCACCAGGAAATAAAAATAAAGTGCATTTAGTACTCATATCAAGTTGAAGATTCCCAGGAGGGGAAAGCTCGCACCTGAGGAGTCTGAGCTGAGAGAGGAGTGGCTTCAGGTTTTGATTGTGGGTAGGGTTTGGAACTGGAATGGACACTGTTCTGTGAGCTAGAAGGTGTGCTGTCTGAACTTCCCACAGCCTGCAGAGGTAGAGGGCATGCATGGGTGCTTTCTTGTATGTCACAAAGGTGTTGAGGTAGTAGGTGTGTAAGAAGCAGAGAGAGAATGAGGGAGCCTATCTATGATCAAACATCAGTGATAAAATTATCTTCTTTGTTGCAGGAATTCATCTAATTTCAAAGTGGGTATGAAACAATTTATCAACATAATATCCTAGAAAGTATTAAAACATGAAAGATGTGTAATACTGAAGAGTAGTAAATGAAAAAAAAATATATTATGTAAAAACAATGCAAATAAAATGTCAGGATACTAACAGTTTGAGTTAATGAAAAAAATTGCTAAGTTTTTGCATGTTTCAAACTGTTAGCAATTCAAGACTGGACTGTCCAATTTAAAATTTTGTTGGTCTTTTCTTTCTTTTTATACCTGACATGTAAATGGCAATCTTTAGCATCTCTCAAATAATGAGAAATAATGTGAGTAAACAAATGCATGAGTTAACAGATATGTAAAATTTTCATGAAATTTTACAGGTAGTTGGTAAAGAATTTGTCAAACTAGGGGCTTTGGGCTAAATCCCATATGTCTCCTGTTTTTGTAAATAAACTTATAATGAAACACAAACAGACCCATTTGTTGTGGTGTTGCCTCCCAATCTTACATAAGAAATCACAACTTCAGCCATTAAATCCACTCTTACCTATACCCTACCTTATTCCTGATTCCGCAGTCTGCACAACCTTTCATAATATTTAATCATATTACTTAATATTTATATTATGTCATGTATGTTTTAATTTGCAATTGTGTTTTCATACTTTGATTTTATATTTACATAGTATATAAGCTTCCTTACAGCAGACGTTGTGCTTCTTCTGCTCCTTTCTTTATCCCTAGCACCAAGTTTAAACACCTAGATGATTTGTTTGTTTAATTAAAAACTGCATTGCAAGAATTCTTAATGGTATGAAAAGAGTATTGAAACATTCCACATGATTGAATATTTGGTCCCTTATGATAATGTAAGAGATGTGAAAGCACAAATGGTGAAATCTGAAAAGGACTACTTCAGAGATACATACATAGGGAGTGAAAGTGTGAGGTTTTATCAGAGTCATAAAATAAAACAGGTGATTGGAAAAGATTCCCCTTTCTCTTTCCCCTTGTACGCGGATTGGCACCTAGGATAGGGTAATTCTTTCATCACTTTCTGGAAAATATTCAAATATGACAAATTATCTCCCTATCCTTTACTTCAAATTGAGTGTTGCTGAAGATCATAAATCTTGTGTGTTTTTGCTTTTTAAAGAAATATGAGCTTTTAGTCTTCTAGTCTATTATTCAGATAAACTTAAGCAAAGGCCACAGCAATCATCTGGGTAGTCTCTTTAGGTAGTTTTTCAAGCTGGATCATTCAGGTCAAATACAAATGGTTTTCAATCGTGCAGTTTTTCTTTTTTTTTTCCTCCCTCGATTTAATTTCCTCATCATTCCACTTCACATTGCCTATGTAAATTAAGCTGTCGTGCTGTAAACCACAGTTCCCCCTTGTCTATCTCCTCAGTAACAGCTTCAAAGTACTAAAAAGCTAAAATAGCTACAAAAGAACAATTAATTTGTGCAAAATCACAGAGGCGCTGTAGGTATTAAAAACACTACAATAAGGCTTTTATCAGCGAGCTAAACTGCACAGCATTAAGCTCAAAACTAATAGGGCTGAACATGCAGCACAATGATGAGGATGATAAAGGAATCTCAAGGACATGCAGAGAACTGGGGTAACGTGATTTTGAAGTGATGCAGTTATTTCAAATAAACATCTACATAAGTACATAGGAAAAATGCTGATCTGTTGGGAAAGGCAAGTTTAAACCAGTAAGGAAATTTACATCTATTTTTGGAGAAACATACTTATATTTTTATGGAAATTACTGTTGAAGATTCTGATAATGCACCCTGAGGTTGCTCAATGTATACTTGTTGATTGGCAATTGGCTGGCAGTTTGATATTTAAAAACTTAAATCTCTGAACTGTAAAAAAAACATAGCTTGTTATATCTAAAACTGGCTAAAAGGATAACATTAAAATATAATCAGGAGTGCCACCACCTCCTGTGTTGAAACAGCAAAGAAAACAATTACTTTAATCATCAATTGTTTATTTAATGGCTGCTCTCAGCCCAAATCTGTGTTAGGTGCTATGGGCTGGAAAGGAAGTTAAGCTATTGCTGTAATTTCTAAGTAAACACATTAAATGCTTCCAGAACTAGATAGAGAAGAATGAATTTATAATTGTGAAGTAAATACAGTGGATGCACTAAGACCTAGAGGGAGGGATGGTTTTGTATTATAAAAAACTATGGAAATACATGCCTTTATTTCCTTTGCAACCAGATCAATCTAGACTTAAATTCCAAGCCATCCACTTAACATACTGTGATATTTTTCTGCCACTATTCTTTCCCTTTAAAGTTTCTCAAATGAGGAGAATAAAACTGAACACACAGAGCTGTTTTAAAGAGAAAATAGGAAAAATGCTTTAAAGTGTAGCACATAGTAGACTTTCAAAACTGTGTGCTCAGTTTATCTTTAATAAAGATATTCCCATAAGAACAACATATCCTTATAGCTCATAGGATTAAATATATTAGAAATAGAAGTTTCCTTTAAAAAAAAATAAGGAATTATTTGGTCTAATGCCTTTAATTTACAGTTGCCAACATTGAGATTCAACAGCCGACCTCTGAGATTCCTTTTGGAAATGTACACAATGTACAGAGTGCCCTGAAAAGAAGCAACAAATGTTGCAATGCTTTTTGGAATATTAGGTTTTAGTCTCCATTTAAACATTAGGGAATATTACCAGCCTATTTTTTCAGTCTCCCCTTCTTACTCCAATGTCATACTTCAAGAAAATCTGATTTATTTATTACCTAGATTTGCATGCTTTCATTATAATGTGGCCACATGTCAAATATCCATCTGCATATAATATAATGCATAACTTAATATAAATAATAGACTCCCAAGTTTATTTAGACTGACTTGTGTGAAACGCAGTGGGGAATTATGAAGAGTAATTTCTCTAACAGTAGTTCTTCAGTATCAAAAAAGAATATTAACAAAGTGCAAGATATTCATACTCAGAGCTTTTGGAAGAACCTGCTGCTTACTGTTTGCAATAACTGTATTGTGCTAATTCAATATATATTATAAAATAGTTCAGCAGCACTCTTCATTAACAAATTCTGTGGTGTGCAATTAGTAAATGTCACCAAATAGAAAAATTAATATAACAGTGGCTTCATTTTCACAGATTATTCTAGATATATAATTTAAAATCTTCTATGCAGCATTTTATTTTAAAATTTCTCAAACCTGAAAAAAAGTGGAAAAATGTGGGTATACTCTCACTGAATTCACAAATTTTTTTGTTTGCTCTTTTTACTTTTCCCTTTTTTTTTTTTTGCTGAATCATTTGAAACCATTTGCAAATGTCTTGACTTCATTCTTAAATACTTTAACATTTAAATTATATACTACTTTATAAATAGCCCCAGAAAATTTGTCACTGATACAATATTATCTAATGAAGAAATCATAGTCAAAATATCTTTGGATTGGCATAGCATTGTAAATCAACTATACTTTAAGGAAAAAATAATAATTAAAAAATATCCTTTGGATCTGGTTTTAAATTAACATAGAAAAGTTTGCTCTTGTACTTAAGTTTTTCCAATTTTATCAATATCATAGACACACTTCATTTGTGATCTTAAAATGCAAAAATATTAACATTATGTATTGTAAGCTTTGCTTATAATTTCCATTATTATAGTTTATTATGATACTTTTTTTTTTTCTTTTTAGGGCCACACCCAGGGCATTTGGAAGTTCCCAGGCTAGGGGTCAAATTGGAACAGCAGCTGCTGGCCAAACTAAAGCCACAGTGACATCATATCTAGGTCACACCTACAACCTACACTGCAGCTCATGGCAACACCAGATCCTTAACCCCGTGAGTGGGGCCAGGGATAGAACCCGCAGCCTCATGGATAGTAATTTGGTTCATTACCACTGAATCACAATGGAAACTCCTATTATGATACTTTCTAAATTGAGAGTTTATGACCAAAAAAAATTTCAAGTAACATTGAAGGTATCCTTAGTATCCTCACAAGGTTATAAATATACAAAATAGACTCCTTTTGTAAATAATGAGTTTTAATGGTAGAGTATAAAGCTAGCCCTCAGGGCAATATTTGAAGCATTAATACTTTTGATATAAATTGTACACATTTTATCAACTATGTTAGAGACATTTACTATAGTATAATGCAATATTAAACATCCAACAGTATTGTTTATTTGATTTAACAGAAAATTTGATGACTGGTATTTACTTGAATTTTTAAATGCATGTATTCTATAAACAACTATTGAGTGTCTTCTTTGTCTATTGCATGAACCTAGGTGATAGAATACAAATATGAGTTAGAAATATCACCCATTCCCAAGACATAAAAATCTCACAAAAGATACAACACCACAGAAGTCAAAATGTGTTAAATAGCTAGGACACAATCTATTCTTGCACTAATGACTACATTACTGTTGGGAACAAATGTCTGCAGTTGATCAATGTCATAGTCATAGACCAGAAAACAGAAGTGGAATTCATATTTCATATCAAAGTATCATGATCCAAAGAATGCCACCAGCGCTAATTGCCCTAACAATCTTCATTTTTCAGACTTACTGTGTAATTTCCAACTATGTAATGAGTTGAAAATATACTAACATTGATTTTCTTATCAAAAGATAGACATTTAAAGCATTGTCATCATGTATTAATTTGATATTTATTAAAGTCTACTATGTTTTAGGTATTTTCTACATGTCATGAATAGTAGGAGAGATCCTAAACATTGTACCTGATTCAAGTATAAACCCACATTTATCAAGTCTTGATGTAATTAGGATGATAAAGAAGGGGTGTCCTAAGTCTGATTAAAGTTTTAGATAAGGTGGTACATGGAGATTTTTTTACATGGACTTAAGGAATTACTCATAAAAGTATAGATATTGAAATTGACACAGTATTCTATGTTCTCTGAAAACTCAGAAGTTCAATGATTAGTGAAAGACAAAGAGGAAAACTCCATGAAATCTGATGCTGGGGGAGGATAGATTATTAAAAACTGTTCATTTTGTCAGATGAATTTTCAAAACCATTGTTACACCGTTAATCAAAGCTATGTATTAGTAAGACAGAATACTAACTCAGGTAGTTAGTGTAGGAGCATGGGCTCCAATACATTCTTTCGATATGGATATTGATTATCCTTTGTGGCTTAAGAGCTCCAGGGAGCAACACCTCCTCAAGCCTTGTTTTATTACAGGAAATGTGCATTCCCCACAAACTTTGTTTACTGTAGGAAATGCAAATCTCTAGCCCACTTCTCAACTGATTAAAAAGGAATGAGAGCATTGGTGACTTTAAGGAAAGAAAAGGACAAAGACACCCTAAAACTTACACGGTACATTTCCAACCCTAAAACCCCTATTGAACAAGGACTGATACAGGTAATTGAGCAAGGCCGATGGGAGAAAATCACATCTTTCAGGACCCCAAATTGGTGCCCTTCCCCACCTTTAAGAGATAAAAATCCCCATAGGACAATAGAGAAAGGGGGGCTCTTCTCCCCGCTCCCAGGAGTCCTGGGAGCTCTCTGCTTTTTTCTTTAATGAAGACAGCTTGCTTGCTGCCTGTGTGTTCACGGAGTTCTTTCTTCTACTGCTGTGAACAAGAACCTGGATTCTGGTATCATCTTTCTGGTATCATTAGTTATGTTTGATTCTTCTGTGGCTCTCTTACAATAGCTAGATGATATTAATTTATTATAAACTGATTTTAAATGGCACAATAAGTCTTTTCATATCCAGGTTTTGGTTTGAAGCATTACAAAAGGTGAAAGAAAATTTCATGCTTCTGATGCTTCTAATAAGTGCACGTATAAAATACCAAAAAAAAAAAGATTGAGGTAGAGGGAAACAAACATAATGGAGGAGCTATAGGAAATAATGAAAAAAAAATGAGAGAAAATAAATAATAACCACAATTTTGAAGATTCTCAACACAAAATAATAAGATATGAATGGAAAAACATTGTCTCCTTTTTTTCTCAGTTGTATGCTGTCATTTCATTTCTCCTGGTCTATTCTCACAGACCATTTCATTTTCCTGTTGGTAAGGAAACCAGGAATGCTTTCTTAATAGAGACACTTTGAAATGAGTGACAATATTCCAGACAACCTAGTGGACACATTAACTAAGGAGAAGATACTGGTGATAATCACACTGTTCTGGGTCTTAGCATGACAGTGTTAATCTCTTACAGCTTGATTGAAACTACAATTTTTAATTAAAAATTAAAAGACCTCACACCCATATATTCCTGTGGCATGCCCCTGATCCACACACAGGCCTAAAGAAATATATGTGAATAAAGAGAAACTAGGTTTTATCACTAAGAGGTAAAATTATTGAAGAGAAAAAATAATTTTGTGTGAAAATAGAACAAAGCACTCTCTCTTAAATAAGAAAACAATTGATTTCATACCACAGAAGTGTTCATGTCATTACTATCCCTCAATTTTTTTCTGTTACTATTTCCACACAAAGACAACAAAAACAATAAACAAAAAACCTTTTAGAGATTTAAATTTTGACTTCAGATCTCAGTTTCTCCATTATTAGCAACACTTAGAAAGTTACATATTTTCCATTCATTAGTTTTCTCTTCTCTAAATCTAGAGAACTAATATAGCAGTACTTACCAAACATAAAGAATCTAGCATGGTGCTGGTCGTACTAGAGTTTGGTATATTCTGGTTTCCTTTCTTCTAAATTATTGAAAATTATTCCCTGAGTATTGAAAACCTAATATGAAGCTAGATAATAAGACAAACTCAAATACATATGTGGAATCTCCAGTATGGAGAAAAAAATGAATGTACACACAATTTTATTACAAAGTATTGCAAGATTAAGCACCAAATTTGTGGTTCTGATAATAAAAAAGAAGTAGAATCCACAAATTTTGATATTTTTGGTCCTAAAACAAATATGATTTTATTTTTTGCATGCATACTGCAACATTTACCTCCAAGAAATGAAGATTTTATGAAAACAATATTAACAAATTTATTGTACTGAAATGGTAAATATTTACTAAACACTATATAAGACTTTGTTCAAATTTCTGTGTTTATTTGTAAAGAACTATTTTGCATTATATATTTGAATCAAGAGCTAAGTGAGTTTGTGTTTGCTTGATATATTCTTTTCTGTTTAATTGAGGTATAATTCGAAAATCAAATTGTAAGATATTTAAGTATACAACATGGTAATTTGATATACATATATATTGTGACAGTATTCACCCATTGAGTTAATTGGTGCATCCATCACCTCACATATTTACTTTTCTTTTTTGGTAAGATTATTTAAATTCTACTCTCAGCAAATTTCAACTATACAATACAATGTTACCCACTATAGTCACCACGTTATACATTAAACCCTCAGAATTTACCCTTCTTAAAACTTAAAGTTTGAAGCATTTTTACCAACTTCTCCCTATTCTCCAACGCTGCAGTCCTTGATAACTACTTTTCTACTCTGTTTCTATGAGTTCATTTTTTTTTAATTTTTTTTATGTTTTTTTTTTTTTCGGTTGGGCTTATTTTACTTAGCATAATGCCATCCAGTTACATCATTTTTCTCACAAATGACAGGAGTTTCTTCTTTTTTTACTGCTGAAAAAATTTCACTTACATTTCTATAAATATATTTGTATACATTTATATAAATATTTCTATTGTAAACATTTCATATGTAAACATTTCCATATATATGCATGTGTATTATATTTTCTTGACATATTCATCTATTGATAAGCATTCAGGTTTTTTCCATACCTTGGCTATTATGAATATGGGAATACAGATATATCTTTGAGATATGGTTTTATTTCCTTTGGATATACCCCCATAAGTGGGATTGCCAGGTCATGCGGTAGTTCTCATTTTAATTTCTTAAAGAACTTCTATACTGTTCTCCATAGTGGCTGAACCAATTTGCATTCCCACCTTCAGTGCACAAGAGTCCCATTTTCTCCATAGCTTCTCAGCATTTGTTGTCTCTTGCTTTTTTGATAATAGCCATTCTGACAGATGTGAGGTGATATCTTGTGATTTTTATCTGCATATCTCTGATGATTAGTGATGTTGAGCACCTTTGGTTGATATTTTTATTAATAATATTGGGGGCAAAAAATTATTAACAGATCTGTGTATGTTGTATTTCACCAAATTAGGTGGCACACAATGTCTGATTTTCTGATATTCAGTCATGTTGACTTTGATAATTTCTGATATTGTTATCCTGATTCATCCATTGTTCTTTGTCACTTTTTATCTAGCTAGTTTTGCTAAGTACTGAGGTGTTTCGTCTAGATTAATTATTTTGTTAGGGATTGCAAATGATGAGTTTCTAATTCTATCACTGCTTCTGCAATTATTACCTGGAGTCCTTCATTTAAGAACTCTCACTCATCAGCTACCTTTACCCTGAAAATGAGTTGTGCAGGAAATGCAGTATTAGGGCTTGATTGCATTCAGAATAACTAATTGCATGTGTTTCTGTGTGTTACAGTCAATATTTTGTTTAATACTCCACTTGTCTCAACCTTAGCTAGTGAATGCACCTTCAACTTGGCTTCTATGTTCTTTTAGGTACATTGATATTTTCCATGCTTTCTGGCAAAATAAATGCTCCAGGTTGATGTAGTATATTTCCTAACTCAGATCTAGAATCACCCATTTCCAGAGAATCCTTGTTCTGTGAGTGAAAAATCATAGAGATCATAATCTAAATGTTCCATGTTCTCATTGGTACTGGTTTGTCATTATTCTAGAATTTTTAAAAAGACAGAGCTGGAGTTGCTATCATTGCTCAGTGGTTAGTAAACCTGACTGGTATCCATGAGGATGGGGGTTCAATCCCAGGCCTTTCCCAGTGGGTTAAGGATCCAGTGTTGCTGTGAGCTGTGGGTGTAGGTCACAGATGTGGCTCAGATCCCATGTTGCTGTGGCTGTGACTTAGGCCAGCAGCTACAGCTCTGATTCAACCCCTAGCCTGGGAAACTCCATATGCCTTGGGTGTGGGCCTAAATAGACAAAAGCCAAAAAAAAAAGACAGCTAAAAAAATAGAAAAATAGTTAGTAGTTTTCTCTACTTCCATTTTACATTTGCATTTTTGTGTGTACACAAAAAAATCTTTTCTCCTAGTGACCTTTACATTATTTCTTATTTGCTTTAGCTTATAATTGTATTTAACAATATTTCAAAATACCATCATTCCCACTAGAATTTAGAATATGAAACAATTTAATGTTTTTTAAGTTATTGTGCTAGTATAAATCCCAATAAGATATACAATTATTTGAAATGTTTGTTTTTTATTTTTGTTTTTTAGAGCTATACCTGCGGCATATGGGAAGTTCCCAGGCTAAGGGTTGAATTAGAGCTGCAGCTGCTGGACTATGCCACAGCCACAGCAATGCCAGATCCAAGCCATGTCTGCGACCTACACTGCCTCTCACGGCGATGCCACATCCTTAACGTAATTAGCAGGGTCAGGGATCAAAACTACATCCTCATGGATGGGTTTGTTACCACTGAGCCACAATGGGAACTCCTAAAATAATGTTTATGTGTTATTATGACACAAATTTGATTTAACATTCATTGGCTTAAATTTACTTTTGACTTTTACTTACTGTGCTAAATGAATTCTTTAATAATCATTATCCTGGTAAGGGTAGAAGTTTTTTTTTTTTTTATTTGTTTGTTCGTAGTTTTTGTTTGTTTTTTCCATGTAGGATTAGAAATTTATTCCTGATGTGATTTTTTTTTTTTCCCCTCGTGGTTCTCAATTCTTTTTCCAGTATTATCATCTATAGATATACATAAGTGCCTTATTCATAACCATGGAGTCCCGTACAAAATCTCCTCTGTTTAAGCAACACATTTTACAAAAAGAAGAGCAGCAGTACAATTGAGTCTATGGAATTCACTTGTTCTACCCCATGCTCCATGATCCAGAAAGTTGTCTTGAAAGAGTAATGAAGTGGTCTGCTGAAAGCTTGGTGATGGCACCAGCCAACAGACATCTTCTTGTGTGGCTGGAGTGTGGCATTAAACCAGTGTCCACATTTGGTGTAATTTTCCTCACTGCCTGAATGCAGGGCTCTACTTTATCTTCCCTTCATTACCCTCTGCACAGCTCTGGATCTTACAGGTCTCCTTGCTGTAAGCAATTTGGGAGACCCATTTGCATTCTAAGGTACTTGGGCATATTATGCCACTAGTTTTATTAAAATGTTTTATTGCCATCCTAATTGCTCTGTTTCTGTGAAGGGATTTGAGAAAATTTATGAACACAATTGAATGACCAACTGCTCATTTACTTTTTAAACTACAGTAATATATTACTCATTCAAATCAAGATTTCAATCCACAATATCATTGTATCTTTTCTCTTATGTTTCTTTAGGAGAGTACTTGTGAAGAATTTTAGGCTGGAGTCAGCAAGAATTGGGTTTTGATTTTGGCACTGAAGTTTGTTTGAACTGAGAATTTTGATAATTTATTTAATTTTGAGAAACTTTATCTTTTCTGCAAAAAAGTGATAATCATCCTTAACTCAGAGAGTAAGAGATATATTAATTAATGTCTTGAGTGCTAGCCATAATGCTGAAACATGCACATTTGCTTTATTTTTCCCATTGTAATTTAATTTCCTATTCACTCACATTTCAATCTGTTAGTGACATCAATAAAGAAACAGTTTCTGTTTCTGTTTGTAAATGCTGAACATTGGGCATAAATTCCTTAAGTAGATAATTGTCTAGCATCTAACTATATTGAAGGAAACACATTTAGTTTATTTCTTTTCAATAAAATGTTTACCAAATGAATGTTGTCCACTAGCGATTCCATCAAAAAAATTCTGGCAGCAAGCCATCAGAAAGTCTAACTGCATTGGCTGAACAAATTGGTTTCAGTAAAACTATTGATCACCCATTTTTTCCAAAGTATTTATGCTGAAATGTCATATTGGACAAATGCACATTACAAAGAGTCACTGACAAAAAGAATAGAGTGTGTTTGTATCTATAATATATATTTGTAACCAATATCTGTAGTGCTTTACTTTAAAATATAAGTTCCTAGAAATTGTGGATGATGTTGTATATATTTTCTCTATCATTCCTAAGATATTGTAAGAGATCAATAAATATTAAACCAACACATTGTGCTTCCACAAAACTAGACATGAATTCATAAAGTGACAATCCAAGCACCAGGCAAAATATCTCATTTGGAACTAACCATATAAAGAGGCAATAGGGAGCAGATTAAAGGGCACAGCTGTCTCCTTCCATAAGTTTAGTTGGAAAATAGCCCAGAGAAGATGGGAATATGTGACTGTACATCTTTCGTATAGACTCATCTCCTCTGGGCTCCAGAGGGTTTTACAGCAGTACCTTTCCTTTTCCCTGCAGATCTGTGATGCTCACACACTGACAGCAGTTAGTTCCTCTACTCATTTAACTAAAATTTTAGTGTGACACTCATTCCCCCAATGACTAATGAAGAGTCAGAAAAACATATGACTGATTTAATTCAGTTCTACACAACATTAGGTTGCTTATGTTTGAGGGGATAGCAGAAAAGTTAAAGGAAATGAGAGAAATGTTTTCTTTAAACATTTTCTTTCAGCCAGTAAAGCTGTATCTTTAGTCTTGAATTGATTGCACCTTATATTTTCTCATGCATCAGATATTATCAGGTGCTATGGGCTTCTAAAAAAATCACTATTATATATTCATTATACAGGTGTTCTTTCCTATGGTTAACATTTTTAACTACCCCCAGGAATTTAAGAAAAACAATACCTGGGTTGGGAGAAGGGGAATTGGAGGAAGATAGTTGAAAAATATGTACTTACAGGTGTAAGATGTATAAGTAGCAGGGATATACTATACAGCATGATGAGTGATGACTATATTTAACACTGATATATATGATATATAGGAACGTTGTTAAGAGAGTGAACGATATGTGTTCTCAACACAAAGAAAAAAATGTGCTTTTTTTACTTTCTCTTTTTATTGTGACTGTATGAAATGATGAATGCTAACTAAATTTACTGAGGTAATCATTTCAAAATATAGTGATATATGTTAAAAAAAAGTGAAAAAGTGAAAAAACCTGAAAAGTTATCATTGGATTCAACAATAGAACATTATTTCAAAATTTTAATTTATTTAAATTGAAAAACAAACAACTGTTTATTCATTTCTCCACCTGCCATCCCTTTATCCCACTTAAGGCAACCACCAATCTGTTCTCTGTATCTATGAAATTTTTATTTATATATTTATTTGATTTCACATATAAGAGATAAAATATGGTATTTGTCTTTTACTGTCTCATTTGTATCACTTAGCACAATGCCTTCCAGATCCATCCATGTTGTCCTTAACGGCAAGATTTCATTCTTTTTTGCGACTGAATAAAATTTAATTATGTGTATTTTAATTTAGTAATATGTAAATAATATATATATATCACATTTTATTTACTCATTTATCTATCAATGAACACCTAGGTTGTTTTCATATCTTGACTGGGCAATAATGCTGCAATGAACATGGGAACTATAATAAATATATATATCTTTTTTTCTAGTTGATGGCTTCTCCCTTTAGTTATGGAAGTCTTATATGGCATTTTCTTGCATTTTAAGACTATTTTGTCTACATTGAAAGCCTGCTGTTTATTAATTATCTTAGCTACACCTTCTGGATAAGTAGCTACAGCTTCTTTATCATCATTTGCTGCTTTACCTTGCACTTTTAAGTTATGGAGATGGCTTTTCTTCCTTAAACGTCATGAACCAACCTCTGCTAGCTTCAAAATATCCTTCTGCAGCTTTCTCACATCTCTCAACCTTCATAGAATTTAAGAAATTTAGGGCCTTTCTCTGGATTAGACTGTGGCTTAAGGGCATGTTGTGGCTGATTTGATCTTCTCTCCAAATCACCAAAACATTCTCCATATCAGCAGTCAGAACACACACATTTATTGAACAAGTTCACCATTTTACATGGGCATTGTTCATGGCACCCCAAACAATTACAATAGTAACATCAAAGATCCCTGATCACGGATCACCATAACAAATATAATATAATAATACCAAAGTTTGAAATATTGCAAGGATCACCAAAATGTGACACAGAGATAAAAAGTGAGCAAATGCTGTTTAGAGAAATGGAACCATGAGTTCCCATCATGGCTTGGTGGTTATTGAACTTGACTAGCATTCATGAGGATGTGGGTTCGATCCCTGGCCGCAGTGGGTTAAGGATCCGGCATTGCCAGCGTTGTGGTGTAGGTTGCAGTTGCGGCTCAGATCCTGCATTGCTGTGGCTGTGGCATAGGCTGGCAGCTACAGCTCCAATTTGACCCTTAGCCTGGGAACCTCCGCATGCTACAAGTGCAGCCCTAAAAAGACAAAAGACAAAAAACAAAAAAGAAAGAGAAAGAAAAATGGCACAAATAGCTTTGCTCAGTGCCACAAACCTTCAATTTATTAAAAAAAAGAAAATGAAAACCCACCATATCTGTGAAAGACAATACTGCGAAGTGCAATAAAATGAGATATGCTTGTGTAGCGCTCTCCAGATAAGGAATGTGGACTATATTCTGAGTATATCACATATCTTTCAAGAGTTTATAAGCTAGAAAAGTGCTAACTTATGCTTTGAAAACAAATTATCTGGCTTCTATATAGAATATGGATTGAAGAGTGGGGCATGAATTGAAGCAGGGACCATGATTAGGGGACAATTTCTAAGGTAAAGATGAGAAAATCTTAACTAGAGTTCAGTACTAGTAGTAGGCCTAGAGGAGTGGGTGGGTTTGAGTTTGACATTTAATATGGAACCTAGAAGACTTTGTATGAAGGTTGAGTAGGGTGAAATGAAGAAAGATTCCTAGATCAAGCAACTGTATGTATAATGATGGCATTTCTGAGACTGGAAAAATGTATAAGGAAAAAATCAGACATGAAGTTGATAATCAAACGATCTTTTTCAGCACATTAATTTTGGGAGTCCTGGTACATTTAGAAATCAAGATGTTAAATCAACTTTTGGTTTTCATCAAGAAAGGAGGCTGAGATTCATAATGAAAATGGTTTTTGGAGCAATCCTGGGGATTATATCACAAAGAAAAAGAATTTATATTGAGAAAATCAAAAGTTTCATGATAAGTCCTAGTGCAATCCAACATTTAATGGAGTAAGAATCAGCAACAGAAAGAATGAGAAGAACCTAAAAGGCAAGTCAAAAGTACTAAGAAAAAAAGTTTAGAAAAGATCAGATAACTGATTGCATGTATTCTAATAGACTGTCGAGACTTAGATTTAAGACAGAAATTTATCTGTTTGACTTGGCTAAATGGAATATTTTTTTGCCTTGAGAAGATAACTATCAAAAGTATCAAGGGAAGAATTCAGACACACTCCTCATACTTTGTGACTGAAATCTGAGTTTTTTAATGTTTATATTGCTATTTCTTGGAGATTCAAATACTAGAAACTCTCTAATGTATTAAAATGAGTCTCGAAAGTATCCTGCTCTGTTTACTTTTCTTCCTTTGCCGAACACTTATTTAGCACCTATTACATAAAATCACAAAAGTATAATTTTTGTGAATAAAAAGAAGTTGAGACATATTACTTAATCACAGAAAATAAAGTAGAAGAAATCGATAAGTCTGCAAGAAACTGTTTGTGGAGTTCCTGTCGTAGCTCAGTGGTTAACTAACCTGACTAACATCCATGTGGATGCGGATTGGATCCCTGGCCTCGCTCAGTGGGTTAAGGATCCGGTATTGCCGTGAATTGTGGTGTAGGTCACAGACAAAAAAAGAAAAGAAACTGTTTGATAACACTTCACAAGTGCAAAAATAGAAATATTGATAAAGTTATGCAAAATTCTGTTTGGGAAGTTCAGTGCACCTATATGTAAATCAGAATATGAAACAATATGCCGAACTTGACTTTCAACTAAAGAAGCCTTTTTGACTGATTACTCTTTCTTCCTGGTCCCTAGAAACTGAATCTGGTAATGCCATTGATAAAAAATAAATAGCACTGTCAGAGTTCCTGTAGTGTCTGTGAGGATGAGGGTTAGATCCCTGGCCTTACTCAGTGGATTAAGCATCCTGAGTTGCCACAAGAAGCAGTGTAGGTCGCAGATGTGGCTTGGATCTGGTGTGGCTGTGGCTGTGGCCTAGCTAGGCTCCAAATGCAGCTCCAATTTGACCTCTGGACTGGGAACTTCCTTATAGCACAGGTGAGGCCCTAAAAAAGAAAAAAAAAATTAGCATTATCATATTTCCTATTCTGTCTTACACATTGGCATACACATTGAAAAAAACCAGTGCTACATTATTAAGCAGATGATGTTAATATCACCCTAAAAGTTAATTATTTATTTTAGTGCAGAGTGTAGAATAACATGAGAAGAGTTTCAAAATATATTAAATTTTCCAATTATAGTATTAAATGCAGTACACTGCAACTATTTTTTACCTGAATGATCCAAACATGTTCTCTAAATATTGTTAATTTAATTTCATCAAATTCAGTGAAAAACAATCAAAATAAGATGTATTTTTATCCTCTAAAAAATTAAGTCCATAACATTGTACTTTATACATCAGTCTATATTCGTGCCTTCCCTAAAGGCAAGACCAGCTCATCTTCATGATCCTATTGCATATTTATGCTTCATTGTGCTGTATCCAATTAAAATGTGTTATAGATTCACAAGGAAGTGATTTGTTTCATGCTTACATTTTTTTAAAAATGTGTTTAATCTTTCTATAATGCTTAATTGGGAAAAGTTCCTTAAAGAAAATTGTCCTAAAAGAAGAGTTTGAATGAACTACCATTATTGAAGTTTTGAATGGAAGGAAATGCTATCCTGAGTCATATGTAGGAAAAAAACTATCAAATTAAAAAACATTAGATATGTAAGTCTCCTCAAAATGAATGTCTCCAACACATTGAAAATATAGTTTCTATTCACCAGAGTCTTCAAAAAGAGTTACAAATTGGGCTTTTTTACATTAAAGTAAACAGCACAACCGATGACTCTACTAGGGAATTAATAGTATTGCTAACAGACAAGAAGCTATCAATCATAGATATATGAATAATTTCTACGTATTTTCCATAAATAACTTGGACAGAACCATAAACATTTTGCTATATGACTGTTATCCATCATATAACAATCTATTAAACATCGTAGACATCATACTTGTGGCCATACATGTTATTTACATGCTATTTACATAGAAATGGCAATATAATTCCATCAAAGCATCTTCAACTGATTAGCTATGTCATTGGAGTCAGTTTTAATTGACAATTCTAATATCAAAAGAAGAACGGAAAGAATCTTGGTTCCAGTAAAAAATAAATGCCATCTCAATGACTTCTGCTACTGCTGCTAATTGACTAATATTCTTGAAATTTATTATATTCCTATAATCCTAAGGCACAAAATGTTCTCCTTTGGTCTGCCTTAAAGGTTTCATTTTTATTATTTTACTAGGGATAATATACAGTGGTTTAAAAATCAAATAGTATTTATAAGAGCTCAACCATCCCACTCTATTTCCACTTCCTGGAGAGAAGGAGTTTCAACAGTTTTAGTTATTTCTTGTGGTTATTGCCTTCATTTTTATAAATAATACATTTCAATATTATTCTCTTATATCCTACCGTTGTGGTTATGTCATACTATCCAATTTCATCAGTATTCTCTTTTTCCATAATTGGGTCTGTATAAACTTTTTTCAGTTGTGCCAAGTAGTGTACTGTGACAACATTTTCTTTCTGTACATTTTTTTTCCCTAGAGTTATTTCAAGTTTTCATTTCTTTCCTAATTTTATATTGTTATTCATAATACTTCCAAACTTTCTATTAGAATACAATTTCCCGCATGATGAAGTACATCAGGTGATATATCAGTTCCAATTAATTTTCTTTTCTGACTTCATTTTTTTCAGCCCTTCCCTTCCTTTTCCCTTCTTTGTACCCTTATTCTGTAGGCCAGTAGCATAGCTGGCTCTTCCTCTTGCTTATCTTCTTTGGATCACTTTTTCCCCTTCACTTTACTAGAACATGGCTTCCAGAAAGTTATTGATAATGATTTGTATAAATGGCACATTTTTGAGATATTTAAGCTTGAAATTATCTTATATCATTTTTAATTGAGGTTTTTATGAATATCACTTGAAAATTATCTTTCTTTAGAATTTTGAAGGCGTTGTGCCTTTGTCTTTTCCCTGCTGATTGTTTTGTTGGGCTATCAAATGCAATGTTAACACATTTTTTTTTTACATGTGTTTATTTTTTTTCCATCTGTATTATCATCTTCACTTTATATTCGCTCTCCAGAGGTTTTAAAATATGTTTTGGGAGACAACGTTCCATGAATATTTTCACACTTAACATTATCATGGCTTACTGAGCAAAGATTACTGACAACCTAGGTCAAAGTTATGCTTGAATGGCAAACATGCACTGGACATTAGAGATTGTCTATTTTTCTGGGAGGATTTAATACTTCCTTTCTCTGATTACAAAGAGATAATGAAAAGGTAAAGATTGTTTTTCCCCTTCCAGAAAAAAGGTCCCCTCCCCTAGAGATGAGAGGGTCAGATGTGTCATTCTCCCTACATGAGCTACAAGAATTTGGAGGTTCCTCTCTATTTGTGCAAGTGCTGTTACCCAGACAGATTAGAGAAGGCTCTCACCAACCCTTTGAGAAACGGGCTGTGGGGAACTGCTCTTATGATACTAAACAGTCTGTTGTAATTGCCATGAGTAATAAAAAGTTCAATTTCTCATCTGGAGATGGTTACACAGACTATGTAGAATAATATGTAGATCTTGTCAATATCAGATACAAAAACATGCTCAATGTGATTTATTCGGCATTTGTTCTGCATACCTTTAATATAGCAGTCAATTCCCTTCATTCTTGGATACTTACTGTATTAAGTTTCAGTGGTTATCTTTCTTCCATTTTCTCTGTTTCCTCTTTCTGGGATTAGTTTTTCTATTATATCAAACCAGACTCTAATTTTCTTGTTTTATATTTTCAGTTTACCATGCCTCCCCCACTCTTCTCTTTTGTTGCTGTTGGTGTTGCCAATTTCTGCACTATTTCTTACATTTAATATTCTTATATATACAAAAGATAAGATTTTTATATTTTGACTCATATTTCAATTTTAAAGATGTATATTTTGTATCCTCTCTTTTTCATAATTGTTTCACAGATAAAAATATCTCATCATTTTGAATGTATTATATCCTCAGAGATAATCTCTATAATTTTATTCAGTAATTTTTTTTTTAGTTAGATTCTTATCTCTTACTGTCTTTCCTCTAATCTCCAAAGATTTTTGAATGTCCATTCATATACAATTCTGAGGCACTACATAACAGATTATAAAATTTCTGGGAATGTGGCATGGACTGGGAACTTGCCAGTTGTTAGAGTTTACAAGAAAGAGATCCCTAAATATCAGTATATGTTAGGTTTTTCTTTAGGACTATTTGGTTTTTGACTGAGGTGGAGTGAGAGAAGAGAGGGAGTGTTTATATGTGACTACTATTGTTCTAAAACTGAACAGCCCCAAGGAAGTTGGAGATTTTAATTATTCAATATAAAGATTTTCATTTAATCCCACTCTTTCAGTACTTGCCTTTTCCCTGTGCTCCGCTGTGACTGAGGTTCCTGAGTTTGAATCTTTCTAGTTAAGTTTCTTCATAGATCAAACCTGGTAAAAAGTGTAAGTACTCAATTGGCTCCATATTTAGAATATATCATGGGATTTAACGTCCTTACATAGGCTTTCTAACAAATCCTGTTTAAGGCTTATCTCCATCCCGTCCCTCCTAGTTATCAGGCACATACAAAGCCTGGTGATTAGGGAGCTTCTATAAAGAGACTAAAGTTTCTTCTTATTAGAATTCATTTGTTCTGGTCTGGTGTTCAGGGTTTATTCCTATTAGTGTATTATTCCTATGTGTATTACTCATATATTCTTGTAAATGCTCACACTTTTTAGGGAGGAGAGTAAAATTGGACTTTTTCCTCAACTTGAGTATTACAAGTAAAAAGATAAAAATATGTATTCAAGTCACTATTAATTTGGAAATCCAAATTTATTTTTTGGTTCAAATATATTTTTGTCTACTATTATCCTGGATTCTGAAATAAGCTTTCTTTTTAATCTCAGTGTTTATTCTAATCTGTTATTTGTTAGATTTGTTAAATTCTAAACAATAGAGATGAATTTGAGTATAACATAGGTAAACAAAATCTAATTGCCCAGTAATAATGCCCAGTAATCTGAATAGTCTATTCATTTATTCAGTTAGTCAACAAATATTAATCAAATGCTTGAATTATGTGAATTCACAAAAAGGCAATGATTTCTACTGTCAGCGAGATTACATTCCAAAAGAGAAGTCAGCCTTAAGCAACAGACCTTATTATTAACCACAATAAGTATTTTGTAAAAGCTATAGTATAATTTAACTGTAATTTTATAGTATCCTAGATAGTGATACGGTCTATTGAAAAATAAAATGTACACCAGGAAAAGGGTTGAACAGGGTGAGTGAGGGACAAGTTGAGGAATTAGCTGATTGTCTTCATAGGTCTTAATTTAGAAGTTAATATCTGAGCAAAGACTTGAGGGATGTAATGGAGTAAATCAAATGAGTATTTGGTAAAAGAGGGAATATCTAAACAAAAATGTCACAGCAGGATTATTTCTCCCAACTAACATGTTCGAGGAATAATTAGGAGACTTGTTGGAGCATGATATAACAAATACTGATTTGAATTTCAGTATGTACCTGGGACATTGTTGTGAATAGCAATGGATTTTGAATTTTATAAATTGAAGACTTCAGTAGTTCATTGTATTAGGGAAATTGAGTTTGCATTTAATATTTTATTGAATGCTGAATTGGACTGAATATTTATTCCTTAAATTTCAAAGTTCATTTAAATTTGTGTTCATTTTTTGAACTTTTGCCCCCAAGAATATAGTACTTTCCTCCCAAGCTTGTTTAGCATGAATATATCATTTCCTTGGCAATTTAGGTCCATTGCTAGTTTTAGTTTTTCTATTTTGTCCTATAAATAATGATTATCTCTCATTTTTTAAAACTTTTTTTCTGAAATGTCTACTACAAATTAAAAAACCATTAAATGAGTAACATATTTTCAAGAGTTTGAGGGGAAGAAATTATGATCCAAATCAAAATATCCAAATAATTTTCACCAAGAGAAATAAAAATCATTTCAATAATGAAAACAAATTTAAATAAGCAAAAAAATAGTTGCTTATATGGTGATACCCAGGCTAGGGGTCCAATCAGAGCTGTAGCTGCCGGCCTATGCCAGAGCCATGTCAACGTGGGATCCAAGCTGCATCTGTGACAAAACCACAGCTCACAGCAACACCAGATTCTTAACCCACTGAGCAAGGCAGGGATCGAACTCATTTCCCCATGGATGTTAGTAGGGTTCATTAACCACTGAGCCACAATGGGAACTTCTGTAAAAACATAATTTAATGAGTGTTTATGGTACTCTGCAGCCAAAGAGGAAGAACTTAATATTGGTTTGGTGAAGGAAGGATGTGAAAGGCAGTCTTTGAAAGCTGATAGAAAATTAGGTCATCAACTTTCAGGCATTCAACCTTTGTGATTGAAGCTGATGGATGTCTTGCCCCCAAACTGCACTTTATAAATAAACATATAATGCCAAAACCCCTTTAAGGTTGGGTTGTGTGGAGTAGGAATATCCCACAATATATGGAAATAGAACATGGGAAGCCCAGACAGAGGATGCATAGAATGTGCTACCCCACTTCCTGGGTTTAGGCATACAAAGGGAATCATTTTGGGTCCATATGAATATGATGCACAGTTCACTTTATTATTGAAGAAGGAATTACTAAAATCAGTGGAATCAGAGTATTGAATATATATATTCACCTGAAACTATAAGGTCAAAAATGCCAACTCTTGTAACATTATTTAGTAAATTTGGGGGCAAGAAAAAATTATTTATGAAAAATGATATGTTTTTAGAGCCATTTTGGAAAAAAAAATTTATAAGCAAACCATCCCCAAGTGAATAAGACAGTTTAAACACTGGAATGATTCTGCAGATACTTCAAGTTGGATCTTCACACTTGTCACTTATCATCCATACAAAAATGAATTTAAAATCCAGTGAGATTAAATTGATCCTTATCTAAAATAAATTAGGAGGTGCTCCTGTCATGGCGCAGTGGTTAACGAATCCGATTAGGAACCAGGAGGTTGCGGGTTCAATCCCTGGCCTCATTCAGTGGGTGAAGGATCTGGCGTTGCCATGAGCTATGGTCTGGTCACAGACGTGGCTCAGATCCCATGTTGCTGTGGCTGTGGCAGAGGCCGGCGGCTACAGCTCCAATTAGACCCCTAGCCTGGGAACCTCCATATGCTGCAGGTGCGGCCCTAGAAAAAGACAAAAAATAAAAATAAAAAAATAAATAAATTAGGAAATCAAAGGGTTAAGCACTGTTCTCCTGAACTGTTCTTTTTTTCATAAATTATTATCATTTTCATTGCATTTATCAGTCATTAACTTCCTGGTTAAATATATCCTCAGATCTAGTTTATTTGTGTTTACCAATAGGAAAACAAAGTCTTTTTATTTTGGCTTTTGATGGAAGCCATGTAGGAAAATTCTGAAGTCACCTGTTTAAAACAAAGAAACAAACAAAAATTGTTAATGAAAGCCAAACATACAAGATTTTTTCTGATATTCATGAGCCTATTTGGGTAAGTCATGACTATAAGAGTACAAATCTTAGCACCAGCTCTAATTTCAGTTTTTCTCCTTCATATGCATGAGCTCAAGCAAATTAAAGTATACTACTTGAGAATAATCTTACTAAAAGATATGCAGTGTTTATTTTCACAGGTATGTGCACAGATGTGAGTGTGAAAATCTGCTGAATCTCTCCTATTACTTTTTTCCTATCATTTCCTTGGATAGAACTCTCATGGATGATCAAAAGGTATAAATTAAATGACCTCACTTAGTGGACTTGGTAAAAGGGCTTAAGATCTTCTGTTTCTCTGGTTCTAGATATTGGAATATGATTAGCTTCCCTTGAAATAGTGACCGGACCAAACCTTATGCATCAAGTAGGACCTATTGGAAATTTTTCCAGGATCACATGTGAGAACCTCCCTGCCCTTAATATTACTCAAAAGAATCCTTATTAATGTCCTCTTTCCAACCATATTCATGTGACATTTGACCTTCCAAGAGATAATGCTACTATTACCATTTAATATTTTATGAATACATAATATATATTCATATAAAAGTTTTTAAATGCCAGTTAATGGCAAGAGAAAATAGAGAATAGAAGGTATATAAGAACCATTTCATAAGCTGAAATGTGTCACACAAGTTGTTTCATCATTCTCTGTTGTTATTTATTTGGGGAAAGTTTTCCCTGTTTATAAAATTTATAATATTTTTAATATAGAGTACATTAAAATATATTATTTTATTAAAATATCTGATATGTTGATGTTTATATTTTAGAAAAATGAAAACAGACAAGATACTATAAGTAAAATAAGAGTGGGGGAAATTAGACATCCAACATGGATGTGTTCCCTTCTCCTATAGCTAAATTAAAGCTGGTAATTATGCTGTGTAAAATGATTCTCTGGGAGTAATTTATTCTCACCACTCATTGAGCTACACAATTGTCCTGCTTTCTTTAGGAGCTGTCTCTCCAAAGGCAGCTGGTTAAGCACACGGAACCAATAAGTAGGCTAAAAGCATTCATTTATTTAATGAGGTCCTAGGTAAAAATCTCTGTATGTCGACACCCAAGAAATTTAGAATGTTGCCAGTATCTATCTTTTCTATTTAATTAGACAAATATAATTTTCAAGAGATTGAGTCAAATGTACTTAATCTAAGTCATGTTAATTCTTCTAGATTTTACTAATGCTACATTGTAATATAAATACGAATAATGGGAATGAACACACAAAATTCCACACATTCTTGTGAACATTTTTTCCCCTTTGAGTAATTGCTATAGGAGTTATATGTATGTTAAATTTCTCAAAGTATTTTTGAGACTGGTCTTTAGAGGTTTTTGTTCATTTACTTTATTGTTGTGTTGTTGTTGCTGTTTACCAGAACCTACGAGCTTCCATAATGGTTTTTTTGTTACCACTAGCTCTTTATATTTTAAAGATAACTTTCACTTCCTGAAATAGCTAAGAGAAAATCTGCAACCCTATTCAAATTCATAAACAGTGCCTCTAAAATTATGAGACTTTACTTGTGCAGGTCAGAAATTTTCCCTAATGTTAATTGTCAAAGATTGCAGAAAATCTCTATAGACAAGACATTAACATTGTGGTAAGGTGATCCAAAACAAACACACAAAAAATTACGACTTAATATCAATATATTTTTAATTTATATATAAGTACATGCAAATTATTTTGAAAGTAATCTCATTAAATATGGAAAGATAAACACATATATAATCACAAATAAAAAATATTGGAAAATAATATAATGATAACCTGGAAATTATCAGAAATTCTATCAGAATCTAATTTTGAAATAGCATGTACAAATTTTCTTATTAAGAAAGGGTTAAAGAAATGGAGACTTCTAAGCTGTTACAGGTTTATTCATAACATTGGAAGATGAAAACAGTCTAAATATCCAAAAATACAGGATGGTTGATTATGCAGTAATTAATATTTTTGTGAAACTTATACATTGTTATAATAATGGCAAAAATTAGGATATGAATAAGTGCAACAATTACACTAGGTTGGAGAAACACAGTAATAACTCTTTCTTTGTGGCAAAGGGAGGGCATTATCATTGACTTTAATTTTTTTATTTATATACATTTTATGATATATTATTAACAACCTGCATCTCTTCCTTGTCTTTTTGCCATTTCTTGGGCCGCTCCCGTGGCATATGGAGGTTCCCAGGCTAGGGGTCTAATCAGAGCTGCAGCTGCCAGCCTATGCCAGAGCCACAGCAACACGGGATCCAAGCCGCATCTGCAACCTACACCACAGCTCACGGCAACGCTGGATCCTTAACCCACTGAGCAAGGGCAGGGACTGAACCCGCAACCTCATGGTTCCTAGTCGGATTCGTTAACCACTGCGCCACGATGGGAACTCCTATGATTTATTACAGTTTTAAAAGGAGACAAATCAGAGGGTCAGGACACAGATATTGACTCCAGGAGTTGAAAACTTTGTCCTGATAAACAATTTGTGGATAGCGCTGCAGATTGTTTGAGATATGCAACTCAGTAGATATATTCTTCTTGTCATAGCTCCTAGAAAAATTGCAGGGGTCTAAAACAGACTTTAACCCCCTTGGGCATCTCTGTCTAACCTCTCGAATTCTTCCCTTTACTTGCCCAAGCCCACCACTTTGGCAGCTTAAAAAAACAGTACATTTTTCGTTGTCTCTCTCTTTGATAAACTCACTTCATTTAATACTACATTAAATTAATTTGCAGAAAAGTCAATTGTTTTATGTGAAGTAAATAATTACCACTAAGTGGCAATAAATGATAAGTTTAAACATCAGGGATGTGTTTCATTATTCAATAAGAAAAACATTATCTCTGGCCCAAATAATCTTTTGTTGAATCTGGATAGTTTCCTACGTCCCTGAGATTACACTCTACTTTCTGTTATGCTGTTAAAATTCAGTTTTGAGAGCAAAGGACAGCTGATTCAAACCATCTAGTTCTGATGAGTCTTTTCACATAGATCTCTCCTTAATAAAACATACATTTTCTTATTTCCAAAGAGTTTTCACCCAGGTAGCTGCTCAAGAAATTCTTCTCTATAGCAACAGCAAAAGGAGCTAATGTCTTCCCTTCTTTTAAATAAAAACTGATTTATTTATTCTTTTTTATTAAGTTAAGTCTATTGAGTTATGATTTACCTATGGTAAAATTCACAATTGTCTGGCTTCTTCTTCTGGCCAAGATATAGTTACAGGGACCAAATTTACCTTTTGCATAAAACAACTTAAAATCTGGAAAAATTATAGGAAACAATTGAATTTTAGGTATTTTTTATCATTCAGTTAAGAACTCTAATCCATGACAGAGGTGAAAAAAAAAAAATAATAGCATGAGTGGAGGATTGTCCAAGAATGCTGACTGGAGAGTTTCAGGTCACAGAACAGGGAGAAGGAGGCCAGGAGGAATCTGCCAGGTTTTATGTGTTGAGAGAACACACAAAATTCAAAAAGGACACTGGGATAATGTTTTCAAGACAGTGAACAAGAACACAGAAAGTTGCAGAAAAAGTCTCTGAGATCTGGAGGGGTCTTCTAGCATTCAGCTAAGTAGTCTCACTCTATGTAAAGGACATGATTCTGTGCTGGAAAAAGAAGCCCACAAGAGCAACAGATGGAATCACCTGGCTCACACAGGACTGGGAATAGTTTGTATACTCACCATTTTTATTATTTACAGTGCATTGGACAGAGTACTTAGACTTACTGTCTAAGCAGGGGGGCAAACTGAACCCTTCACTAAAATTCTCCTGCTCTAGTCTAACAAAACTATATAAGAAAGATTCAAAAAAAAAAAAAAAAAGCTGACTGCATTCTGGAACAAACCTCAAAGGGATGTATAAGGATATAAAATATTCAATTACTAGGTAAAATTACAATATCTGAGAATTGATAAAAAATTAATGAGTATGAAAATAAGGTGAAAACAACTCATAATAAAGTCTAAAGCAAACAATAGAAACAGATCCAGAGGATACATGATAGAATAAGTAGATGAGAACATTAAAATAGTTAATACAATTATATTTGAGGTAAGTTCAGAAAAATTTGAGCTGATTAAGTGGAGATACTATGTTATAAATATTTTATATCAAATATATATATGACATAAGGTATATGATATATGTTTAAATCAGATTTAATTTAATAAAATATCTGATACAAAATATACTATATACTAACTATAGTAAACAGCATAATAGCCACTGAAGAAAACAAGTCAATGCACATAAAAACACAGAAATGAAAATGGTTTGAATAAAATTTTTTAAAAGTTTAAAAAAATAGAGCATCAGTGTGTTATAAAATAAGCTAAAGCAGCATAATACAAATCTTCCTTGATTTATAATGGAGGTATGCCCCAATAAACCTATCATAAGTTGAAAATATCATAAGGCAAAAATGCATGTAATACATACAACCTACCAACCATCATAGCTTAGCCTAACCTAATTTAAATGTTCTTAGAACACTTATAGTACCCTACAGTTGGGCAAAATCATCTAACACAAGCCCTATTTCATAAGTAAAGAATTGAACGGCTCAGGTAATTTATTGAATATTGTACTGAAGTGAAAAACAAATGGTCGTCTGGATACAGAATGGTTTTAAGTGTATTGGCTATTTACCTTCTTGATTGCATAACTGCCTTGGAATTGAGGCTCCCTGCTGATGCCCAGAAACATAAGAAGTATTGAACAAAAATTGCTAGCCCAATTTTTTAATAAAAGATTGAAATTCAAAATATGGTTTCTATTGAATGCAAATCACTTTCACACCTTTTTAAAGTTGAAAAATTTTAATTTGAATCATTATAAATTGGGGACCAGCTGTGTAAGTACATGAAATTATGAAAGGAGAAAAGAAATAATGGCAGAAAATTATCCAAATGTTATAGAAAATACACTCTCCATGTCCAGTAGCTCAATGAACTTCAGCGGCAAGAACATAGAAAAGCAACAGATAGTCATCTCATGATCAAATTACTTATAAGCAATAATTCATAGAAAATCTTAAAACTATCCACAGTAAAACATATAAATCACATACATATGAACAAAGATGAGAATGACAGCAACTTTTTATCACTGATAACAATGCAAATCAAAGGACAATGGAGCAATATCTTTAAAGAATTGAAAGAAAAAAAACTATTTCTCAAAAGCATAGATAGAATAAATGCTGAAAAAGCTGAAAAAACTGATCACTGACTAGTCTGCCATACAAAAAGTGTTAAAAGTAATGCTTTAGGTAGAAGAAACATGATGAATAAGTAAATATGCATCTACACAAAGAAAGAATAATGTCAGAAATGTAGTAAATATAAAGGACATATTTTTTAAAGATAACTAAATAAAAATGTTAGCAAAGTACTTCTGATTATTTAGCATACATAGAAGTAACACATAAAATATAACTTTAGGTATTGACAGATGTCATGTGATTTATAGTAAGGAATGTATATTGGGCTTTGTCCCAGTTCCTGGCACAGAGCTTCTAAAACCCTTTGAATTTCCTATATGATAAAGGCTATAAAGCTTTCTTGATATACATAACAAACCTCTTTCAACCACATCTGAATTTATGTGACTGCAGTGAATTTTGGTAAACACTTTAAGATTGGGACTAATTTCCAGCAGAAACAATTTTTTTTTTTTTTTTCTTAATGGCTACACGCATATGGAAATTCCTGGGCCAGGGATTGAATCAAACCTTCAGCTGTGGCAACATGCGAACCTTTAACCCACTGCACTGGGCTAGGGATCGAACTCAGTCTGGAGATCATTGAACTGACACCTGGGCAGCAACCAAAGCCAGAACTTGGAACTAAGACCAATTATCTAATTGGAAGGTTGCAACTTTTAATCCCACCTCCTGATCTCTGGGGAAAGGAAAGGGACAGAAGGCTGAATTGATGGTCAATAGCCAATAAATTAGTCATGCCTAAATTGTAAAGCCTCCATAAAGACTCAAAAGGAAAAGTTCAGAGAGCTTCCAAGTAGGTGAACATGTACAGATTTTGGGAGAGTGGATCACTCAGAGATCACGGAAACTTTGAGCCCTTTTCCCACATCTTGCCCTATGTATCTTTTCTTTGGCTGTTCCTGAGTTATATGCTTTTATAACAAACTGGCAATTAATTAAAATGTTTCTCTGAGTTCTGTGAGCCACTCTAGCAAATTAATCAAACCCAGGGAGGTGATCATTGGAACCTCCAATTTATAGCCAGTAGTTGATGCACAAGTGACAATTGGATTTGCAACCATGGTCTGAAGTAGGGGAGTCAAGGGACAGTCTTGTAGCACTGAGCCTTTAATCTCTGGTATCTGACACTATCTTTGGATAGATAGTGACAGAATTGAGTTGAATTATAGGACACCAGCTGATGTGCAAAATTTGCTTGGTGTGGGGAAAGAGCCAACACATTGTAATTGGTGCCAGAATATTAACAGGTTATTATTATTTTTTATACTTTATGAATTTTATAAATGCTACCCATTGTCTTTGGCTTCAAGAATTTGCTGGAATTCTTATCCTTATTTCTTCTCTGCCCCCCCCCCAAAAAAAAACAAAAAACAAAAAACAAAAAAAAAAAAAACCTTTTTATTTTACCTCTAGCTGCCTTTATAATTTTAATCTTATTTTTTTTTCATCTTGAATATGATGTGTTTGAATGTGTACTGTATGTTTTGGTACTTATACTCCTCATAGTTCTCTGATCTCCTTGGATTTGTAGTTTCATGTATTTCATTAATTTAGGACAATTCTCAGACTTTCTCTCTTCAAGTTTTTTTTATTTTGTTTTCTTGCTCTGTTTTCACCTTCCAGGATTCTTACATATATGTTATGTCATCTGATGTTCTTCCACTGCTGTGTTTTTGTTTTTTTGTTTTTTTGTTTTTTTTCCAGTTTGGCGATGCCTATTGAACTAGCCTCAGGTTCACTGATTTCTTTACTCACCTGTATTGATACCATTAATGAATACTTTAAATGGACTTTTTATCTCTTTACTGTTTAATTTTTTCCTAGAAACTCTTTGACTATTAATATCTCTTCTGAACTAGATTATCATTTGCTCATGTAAGCTATCATCATTTTCACTAGAATTTTTAACCTAATAATTATAGTTATGATGATGATAATGATGATGAGTAAATTTTCTCTCTGCTAATTATAATATCTAAGTAATCTCTGAGTGGGGTTCTGTTTATTGCTTTCTATATTGACAATGGGTTATATTTTATTGCTTTTTGTTTGTCTCACAGGCTTTATTTTTAATTGAAAACTTAATAATATGTGTAGAATCATAGAGATTGAGATAAAAATATTTTTGCCTAAAAATGAACATATGACTTCTGCTAAGCCATTGTTTTGAAGCTTGTGTCAATGTAGTCAGGAGTTAAGCTGTGTTTTACATTTTGTGTTTCTATATTTATTTTCAACACCTGATAGCTTCAAATTCCTCTTGCTTTGGATGACTCGGCATGACTGCTATTTTGCTTGAGAGTTATAATCACTATTTCACCCTCAACTTTCAGCCTTTCTTATGCATGAATGTCACTAAGTGTCTCTTTCTCCCTGTACTTGCTCCTTTCCCATTGGTATACTTTTGTTGCTGCTTCCTTCATGCTTACCAGCTGGATGGTCAGGTAGTCAGGTGGGGTGGTTAACAGGATGTCATGGTTCACCCAGACCCATTCCTGTGCATCATAGTGTGGGTTTTTCTTAGTTATCCTGTTTCTCCTCCATATGGTAGTCAAAACCTGCCTTGTATATTTATGGGATTCATGCAGGAGATTTCATATTCCCTTCCCCAGCTATGAAGAATTTCTGATGATGTTTGTTTATATAGTAGACAAGGGCCACCCAAAGATGTGTGCTATGGACTGAATTGTGTCTGTCCAAAATTCATGTGTTGAAGCCCTAACCCCAATGTGACTGGATCTGGAGATAGGGTACTCAGGAGTTAATTAAGTTAAATGTGGTCATAACAGTGGGCCCTAATAAGATAATACTATGGATATTACTATAATACTATGAATATATATAGTTATATATAACTATATAATATATAATATATATATTAATAATTAAGTATTTATTTATAATAAATTATTTATATATATAAATGATATATATATAAATAAATAAATCATTTATGTGTGTGTGTGTGTGTGTGTGTGTGTGTGTGTGAATGTGTGTGTGTATTTTCACCCCACCATTTGAGGAAAAAGCAAAAAGACAGCCCTCTGCTAGCCAGAAAGAGGCTCTCACTAGAACTTGACCATTCTGGCCCCACAATCTCAGACTTAGATCCTCAAGAACGGTAAGAAAAGAAGTTTCTGTTGTTTAAAATATCCAGTGTATGATATTTTGTTAATGAAGCTCTAGCCAGTAAGACAATTATCATGCCTTAATCCCTAGAACTCTGACTATATTACCTTAAGCGTCAAAAGGGACTTTGCAGATGTGATGAGGAAATAATCCTAGATTGCTCAGGTAGGCCCAGTTTGTTCATATGAGTCTTTAAAGTTGAGAGCTTTTTCTGGCCATGATCAGAAATATGACAACGAGAGAAGGATCAGAGATTTGACTTGCTATCTCATAATATGGAGGAAAATGCAAGAGCCAAGGAATGTAGGAAGATTCTAGAAACTGGAAAAAGACAAGGGAATGGATTATCCCCTCCAGCCTCAAAAAGAAACATCACCCTGCTGACGCTTTGATTTTTGTTAATTGAAACCCAGGTAAGACTTCTGACCTGTAGACCTATAAGAAAATATATTTACATTGCTTAAGACACAAAGTAGGTGGTAATTTCTTACAGTAGTAGTAGGAAATGAATCAAGTATAAAATTCTGAGCCCTTGATTATTTCCTACTCCTGCCCCAAATGTAGACCTTTTATTTGTTGCTATTTATTTTGTGTTCATTCTTCCTCCACCCCACAGGGACTAATACAAGGGGAAATGAGGTCTTGAACCTTGTAATCATCTATCCCTTGAAGAGTTTCTTTACTTATAAGATTCTGATTAATTCCACAAAACGGATTTTGAAAGATCTATTTGAATCTTGATGGGAGCTGCACTATGAATTTTGCAAATATCCATTAGAGATTTTACTCCTAAGGATAATGGTAGCTGATTCAATAGGGACAAATAATTAGTGTTTTCAGAATCAGCCCTAGTACTGACAGGGATGAAGCAAATAAAAGATGTCAAAGAAAGTATCATTTAATTCCCCTGGTTGGTTACTTTAATGATAATTGTAAATTTCTAGAATATTTCCCCTGTAGGGAGAAAGAAAATCCACTATAATTCTTCTCTAGGAAGTCTCTGACTAACAGATGGATAGGAGAAGAAGAAAAAATTGTATATTTTTCAAAGGGCCTGAGCAAAGTAGAATAGATTCAGAGACAGGAACATTTTGAGGTTTATTATAGGTCTCCACTATTTATAGTTTGAGGCAGGAGGTATGTTATAGTAGTGGGGGTTGAGCACTTAGAATATAGCTTCATTGTCAATTAGGACTGGAGGAGATCCATCCCCAATCTGGAGAAGTGTTTCTCCAAACCGATTAAGAGGGAGGACTGGGAAGAGTGACTGCAGTTCCTCAGAGCTCCGTCAATGAGAATTAGCAGGACATTAGAAAGGCTGGATAGTGGGCTGAAGGCACGTAAAGTGCTTAAATTTTTTACTATCTCTTTTCCAACATCCAGGCTTTTTGCAATTAAAGAAGAAACTAGATGTGATTTAGTTTTGTTTATGGGGCCTTTGTTGCTGCAGTTGAAAATTAAGCATTTTGGCAGTCTTCCTTTTAGGTGATTCATCTAGAGTGTGAGAGAGCTGGATTGCCAGATTAACTAGATATGGAATGAACATAGTTCTATCTTGATCCTTTTCACTAGAAGGGAAATGTCCTGGTTCAACCCATTAGTAAACATAGAGTTAAACCCTGCTTGGGTAGAATCAACATCTAAAGGAAGACTAGAATTTTATTTAATAACCATCTGAAGTCTATTTATAATAGCCATGAACAGGTTCATCAGATTTTTGTGTGCGAGTCTGAATTTTGTTTCAACTAACAGCCTTTGCAAAAGTTATAGGAATTGCTTGGTGAAGTAGCCTAGTGATTGCCCAAACCTAATCGTATAACTCAGTGGGCTGGTCTCCTGGTTGTAATTCTTTTTTTTTTTTTTTTTTTTTTTTTAATGGCCACGACAATGCTATGGATGTCCCCAGGGCAAGGATTGAATACCACCATACCTGTAACTTACACAGTAGCTTCACCAACACTGGATCCATAACCACTGCACTAGGTCAGGGATCGAATTGGTGGCTCCTCAGCAACCCAAGCTGCTAAGGTCAGATTCTTAAGCAACTGTGTCACAGCAGGAACTCCATTCTGATTGTGATTCTAGAGACCTTTCAGGATTTTTCTAATTATCATGTTTCATACAATCCTGGACCTGGCCTTAACCAACAAGCATATGAACCAGCTGATATAAATCACAGAAGCCAGGTAGATACATTTGAATAACAATATTAAAGTCCTCACTAAATCTGTGAGGATCTTTGTTTCCTTTGAAATATCTTTGACTATTGTTCACAGTGCAAAAGTTAAGGTAGTATAAGAAATTAAGAATTTAACTGATGGATCCTCAAAAGGCTTAACTTTAAAAGGACAAGTTCTTATAAGTTCAAAGGAAAAAAAAAGAGTAGGGAAAATTTCAGAGGAAATGGAAGTTTAATAAGAGAATTAATATGGGGAACTGAAGGTATTGAAAAGGTGTGGGCAGCATAAAAAGAAAGAAGAAAGATGGCTCTGGAGATGAGACCTGAGACAAAGAAGCCAGGAAAGACGAAGATGCACATTTGGAAGCCATTTTATCTTTCTTTAGTCCTTAGCTTGCCTTAGTTAATCTTAAAATTGTATTTTTGCATAGAGGTGATTTTTATGTTCCTGATAATGTTTGGAAGCCTCAAAACAATTGAAATGGGCATTCCATTCAGTTTGGGAAATTTTAGAGCTAGGGTTGTTCAATTTAGTCTCAAAAAAATTAAGTTAGGGAATTTCAAAATTTCTCCCTAATGGTCATCTATCTATGTTCTAAATCGCCTTTCATCAGGATAGTTAGAAATGCACAAGAGGAAGGACTGTGATTTTCAAACACAAAATTGGCCTGGGTTCCTCTAGGGAAAAAGCCATGAAAGTATTTAGATAATTGCAATCCCATTTCTCAGAGTTATTTTTTTCTTCTTCTTTTTTTTTTCCTACGGTAAAATAGTAATTTTCAAACAGCCTAAACAGCTCAAACATTCTAAACAACTCAAATAATTCAAATCACCAAATAGCCTGCAGGTTTAATGCCAACAAGTTTGACGGGAATAGTCCAATGCCAGAACAGCCAGGTCAAAAGCTGCTCAGCATATTTCCAACAGAACCTCTCATTTTCCAAAGGAAATTGGGCTGAAGGCAGGAATGGCACAGTTCCAATGGAATAGTCCCTGTTCCTGAAGGCAAGCCAGTTCCAGTTGAAACAGTCTGATTTCAACATCAGGCTGAAGTGCCTAATGAGTACTTACAAACAGAAGAAGGCCTTATATAGAAAGGACAAAACCTTAAGATAGTTTTGAAATAAAGCCAGAAGAGCTTCAAAGTACAAAGGATAGGCAGATGCTCAGAACAAGGAGAAAAGCTTACCCTCAAATTCCTGAGTCAGTGAAAAAAAGCAGTAAGCAACAATGGATTCCATGTGAATGCTGCCCATTTGCTTACCACCCTTGGAGTTGTCAGGGGTCATTTCTGTATTCCTGTAGAACCCCTAAAACTTTGACCTGAAACAAATAGACTGCCACTTATGTATTCAGTAAGAATGGGTGTATTTGATGTCAGCAAGTGTTTGCAAGGTGGGGCTTGCAACCATGGTGAACTTCCTGCAAATCCCCTGTAAAAAATGTAGAGAACTCTTTTATAGAGTAGGGGAAAGAGAAGTGGGAAAACTGTAGAAAACAAAGTGTTCATGGCTTCTCATTGGCTGGGTTGCGACATTCTCTCATTGACTAAAATCTTACCAAGAAAGGAGAGTAAGTCTTCTTCCTATTGGGTTTTGATAACATTATAGATTGAGATCCCTCTTCTTATCTCTTGACTATATTTAATTGAAGTTTCTCTTAATTAATTAATAAAGAAAACAGAATCTTAAGCAGTAGAAAAAATATTAGGAAAATATATTGCTCCTAAAATTATTATTATATGAATAATATGGATAAATCTCAAAATAATAACATTACTGAAAAAGCCACTTTCAGAAAGACACGTGCAATATACTTATATTTATGGAAAACTTGTATATCATAAATAGTGTTATAAATTCTTTTGACGTTTGTACATGTATGTGTGTGTGCAATATGTTATACAAAACATAGAATTCATGTACCAAATTCATAATAGTGATAGACTATGGTGATGAAAGAAGAGAGGAAAAAAGAATTGGGATAATTACAAATTGACTTCAACTTTATCACTAAGTTTTACTTTTTACTATTAAAATGATGTAAAGCAATTATGACAAGTTTTAATTTTTATTAATCTTTAATCAAATTATACCAATATTTATTTTACTCTATTTTTAATTATGTTTACAAGTTATATAAGTATTACATTGGTTAAAATTTGTAATCAGTTTTGAAACTTCCCTTCTTTATTCCGTGCTATGCTCTGCCTATCCTTTTCTAGAAAATATTATATACTATCTTTAAATAGGTGACCTTACATTTATCCCTAAAGAATTCTTTTTTGGACAGTTTACTAAGTTTTAAAGGTGATTTTTTTTAACTTTAGTAAGATTAGCTACCTAACACATTATTATTACCTATGAATTTGGCATATTGGCAATTCCTTTGTCCAAATCATCTAGTTATTTTTATTGAATGAAAATAAAGAGTATTTCCTACAGGATACTACACAATGTTCCACCCTGAGGAGATATCCAGCTACCAGTAACCACTCCTGCATTTCGGTAGTAGGGCCTATTACTAGTCTAATCACTAGCCAGTACACTCAGAACTAATAAGAAATAGAGATCCAGACCAAAGATATTATCCAGAATCTGAATGAGCAGCATAGTGAGCAATTTCATTGTTACAAGGCACCAATTTACATATTGATTTCTGATCAGCCATGTAGAAATCCTAGAAGTGTTCCAAGAAAATGACTAAAACAATGTGGAGATTCTAACATAGCCTGAGGATCTAAGTGTGTAATTAAATGGTGTATGTAGGTGTATGATCATCTTTCTCCTTCTTTTTTTTTTAATTTTCATTGATTTTATTTTTATGCATTTTTTTATTTTTTATTATAGTTGATTTACAATGTTCTGTTAATTTCTGCTATAGCAAAATTACCCAGTTATACATATTTATGCATTCTGTTTCTCATATTATATTCCATCAAGTTCCATCACAAGTGATTGGATATAGATCCCTGTGCTAGACAGCATGATCTCATTGCTTATACACTCCAAATGCAATAGTTTACATCTACTAAGCCGAAACTCCCACTCCATCTGAATCCCGCTCCCTCCATCATGATAACAAGTCTATTCTCCATGTCCATGAGTTTGTTTCTTTTCTGGAGATAGGTTCATTTGTGCCATATATTATATTCCAGATATAAGTGACATCATATGGTATTTGTCTTTCCCTTTCTTACTTACTTCACTTAGTATGAGAATCTCTAGTTCTATCCATGTTGTTGTAAGTGGCATTTTTATTTTTTATGGCTAAGTAGTATTCCATTGTGTATTAAGTACCACATCTTCTAAATCCATTCAACTTTGCTATTATTATTAGTGCAGCAATGAACATAGGGGTACACATATATTTTTGAATGAAAGTTTTGTCCAGATATATGCCAAAGAGTGGGATTGCTAGATCATATGATTGTTCTATATTTAGTTTTCTGAGGTACCTCCATACTGTTTTCCATTGTGGTTGTGCCAATTTACATTCCCACAACAGTGAAGGAGGGTACCATTTTCTCCACACCCTCACCAGCATTTGTTATTTCTTGACTTGTTAATGATTGCCATTCTGACAGGTGTGAGGTGATACCTCATAGTAGTTTTGATTTGCATTTCTCTAGTAATTAGTGTTGTTGAGCATTTTTTCATGTGCTTGTTGGCCATCTGTATATATTCTTTGGAGAAATGTCTATTCAGGTCTTCTGCCCATTTTTCAATTAGGTTGTTTGATTCTTTGCTATTGAGTTGTATAAGACATTTTTGTATTTTGGAGATTAAGCCCTTGTTCACGTTATCATTTGCAATTATTTTCTCCCATTCTGTAGGTTGTCTTTTTTTTTTTTTTAATGGTTTCCTTTTCTGTGAAAAACTTCTAAGTTTGATTAGGTCCCATTAGTTTATTTATTTATTTATTTTTTGATTTCTATTACTTTGGTAAACTGACTTAAGAAAATATTTGTATGGTCAATGTTGGAGAATATTTTGTCTACATTCTCTTCTAGGAGTTTTATGGTGTCTTGTTTTATGTTTAAGTCTTTAAGCCATTTTGCATTTATTTTTATGACTGTGTTAGGGTAAGTTCTAGTTTCATTGATTTAAATGCAGCTGTCCAGTTTGCCTAGCACCACTTGCTGTCTTTTTCCCATTTCATATTCTTGCCTCCTTCATCAAAGATTAATTGACCCTAGGTTTCTGGGTTTGTTTCTGGGTCCTCTATTCTGTTCCATTGATCTGTATGTCTGTTTTAGTACCAGTACCACACAGTCTTGATTACTGTCGCTTTATAATATTGCCTGAAGTCTGGGATAGTTGTGCCTCTTGCTTGGTTTTAGTTCCTCACTATTGCTTTGAGAATTCTTTATCTTTTATGATTCCATATAAAATTTTGGATTGTTTGTTGTAGTTCTGTGAAAAAAAGTCGTGATTAAATTTATAGAGATTGCATAAAATCTGTAGATTGCTCTGGGTAGTATGGCCATTTTAACAATATTATTTCATCCAATCCAGGAGCATGGTATATCTTTCATGTCTTTGAATCCTCTTTAATTTCCTTGATTAATGTTTGATATTTCTCAGCATATAAGTCTTTTACTCCTTGGTTAGGTTTATTCCTAGGTCTTTAATTTTGGGGGCATGAATTTTCTTTTTTTTTTTTTTTTAAGGGCCACACTTGCAGCATATGGAGGTTCCCAGGCTAAGGCTCCAATTAGAGCTGTAGCCACTGGCCTACGCCACAGCCACAGCAACTCAGAGCCAAGCTACGTCTCCAACCTACACCACAGCTCACAGCAATGCCAGATCCCCAACCAGCTGAGCAAGGCCAGGGACTGAACCTACATCCTCATGGATGCCAGTCAGATTCATTTCCACTGAGCCACGGTGGGAATTTCTAGGGTGTGATTTTAAAATGTATTGTTGTAGTTTTATATTCTTTTTCTAATATTTCATTGTTAGTGTAAAGAAATGCAACAAATTTCTTTTCTTTCTTTTTTTTTTTGTCTTTTTGTCCTTTTTAGGGCCACACCCACATCATATGGAGGTTCCCAGGCCAGGGGTCTAATTGGAGCTATAGCCGCTGGCCTATGCCAGAGCCACAGCAATGCCAGATCCAAGCCACATCTGTGACCAACACCACGGCTCACACCAATGCTGGATCCTAAACCCACTGAGCAAGGCCAGGGATCAAACCCACAACCTCATGATTCTTAGTTGGATTCATTTATGCTGTGCCATGACAGGAACTCCCAGAAATGCAACAAATTTCTGAATGTTAATCTTGTGTCCTACTATTGCCTGAATTCATTGATCAGTCTGAGAATTTTTTGTGTGGAGTCCTTGGGTTTTCTATAGATAGTATCATGTCATCTGGATAGAGTGACAATTTTAGCTTTTCCCTTCCAATTTGGATACATTTTATTTCTCTTGTTTGTCTGATTGCTGTGTCTAGGGCTTCCAATACTATATTGAATAAAAGTGGTGAGAGTGGGCATCCTTGTCTTGTGCCAGATTTTAGTGGGAAGGCTTTCAGTTTTTCTCCATTGAGTATTGTATTGGCTATGGTCTGTCATAAATGGCCTTTATTATGTTAATGTATGTTCCCTCTATACCCACTTTGCTAAGAGTTTTTATCATGACTGGATTATGGATTTTGTCAAGTGCTTTTTCTGCATCTATTGAGATGATGATGTCGTTTTTGACATTTCTGTTGTTAAAGTGGTGTAACACATTGATTGATTTGTGTACATTGAACCATCCTTGTGAACTTGGGATGACTCTCTTTATGAAGGAAGCATAAGTGTATATATCAGAGCAATCTGAGAGGCAAGAATGCATCATAATTCATCATCAAATGTCCCCATATTCTTTTTTAGCAGATTTAGGAGTAAGGACGAAAGCCTGTGATAAAAGTATATGCAATTTGAAATAAAAGTCAATCTGAAAACTACTAAGAACATCAAGGTAAACATCTATTCAAATTTCCAGAGTTCAATTAAATTGATTACTTTGCAGGAGGAGTTCCCGTTGTGGCGCAGTGGTTAACGAATCCGACTAGGAACCATGAGGTTGCGGGTTCGGTCCCTGCCCTTGCTCAGTGGGTTAACGATCCGGCGTTGCCGTGAGCTGTGATGTAGGTTGCAGACGCGGCTCGGATCCCGCGTTGCTGTGGCTCTGGCATAGGCCGGTGGCTACAGCTCCGATTCAACTCCTAGCCTGGGAACCTCCATATGCCGCGGGAGCGACCCAAGAAATAGCAACAACAACAACAACAACAACAACAACAAAAAGACAAAAAAAAAAAAAATTGATTACTTTGCTTTTCCCTGTGTTATCTGACAGTTATAGTAAATAAAAATGACTAATAATAAAAACCACCACCATTAGTAAATACAGGCATACCTTTTTTCATTGCTCTTCACTTTTTTGTCCTTCACAGATGCTACAATTTTTTACAAACAAGGTTTTTGGCAACCCTGTCTTGAGTAAGTCCCTTGACATCATTTTCCCAACAGCATTAGCTCACTTCATGTCTCCATACAACATTTTTCTGTAATTCTTATAGTATTTCAAACTTTTTCATTGTTAGCATATTTGTTACAGTGATCTGTGGTAAGTGATCTGGGTATTATTGCAAAAGGATCATGACTCACTGAAGTCTCAGATTATGTCAGCTTTTTTCAGCAATAAATCACTTTTTAAATAAAGTGTGTACTTTTTAATATGTAATGCTATTACACACTTAATAGACTACAGTATAATATGAACACAACTTTTTTGTGTATTGGGAAACCAAAATTTGTGTGACCCAATTTATTGTAATGTTTACTTTATTGTAGAGGTCTGGAGCCAACCTATAATATCTCCAAGGTATGCCTGTACTATCTTCAATGAAACATAGGGATTCAAGGCTTTTATATACATTATTTAATTCACAATGAAAATCATGATTACAATTAATAATACCTTTTTTACTTAAAATTTAAGCTATACTTCTTGTAGTTCCTTTGACTCTATTAGTATTATATGAATTTAGTTTTATATTCTACATTCTTTTTGATTTCAGCATCCATTTTAAAGAAATATTTATTTTGTAAATGTATTTTCCAAGGCCATATTATTTTGATGCACAATTTCTAATACATATGAATATATTATACATTTATGTTTTTACTGTCATTATATGCATATCTGTACACACATACTTAGATCATGTAGGAATTCACAGATCAGATTTCACTTTAATTTCTCTTATATAAATCTATTTTGTTGTCTTTGCAACTTCCTATAAACTTATTTTAATGATTACAGCAGTTAGGTTTGGACATGCTTTTTGGTTTACTTGTATTTTCCTATTATTTGCAGTTGTTTTTTAGTTAATATAATTTATGACTAAAACATCCATTACTTATAAATGTTTTTCATGATATAAAAAGTGTATGCTTATTAATCAACCTATAAAATCTTCTGATGCATTTTATGTATTTTATTTTAAAATTCAAATTATTTTAAAGTTTGACTACTTACTGTAGATATTAGGGTCTCTCAAGATGTCTTCAAAAATTACTTTTAAAACACTTCTTTTGTAAGCCACACTCTTGTACAGAATATAAGAAAATAATCATTTTTAACATTTACCTTAAGTTAGATATATTATATATGGTTTTCCAGGAGGGTTGACTGTGACTCTTTGGGATAAAGATTTATTGTAGAATGGATTTTTGGCTGACCAATATACAACAATGTCATTAAAGGAAAATAAGAATGGACACAACATTTTCCTTTCTTCAGTCCTCGGAGACCCCTTGTCCTGCATGATTTCCTCAAGATAATGGCAAATGGCTCATCAATGACACCTGACATTTCTTAATTACCCTCAGGACTCATGACATGAGGATGTTCTGATTTGAATTCTTCCAATTTTTCGGGAGATATTTTTTCATTTCAGCCTGATTCTCATTCCAGGCTCTGGGTAACAGGTTTCTTCTAACACTGAAAGCTTTATTGCTGGTCATCATCAGTGTTTCTCCTTACCTGTCAAAGTAAGGTAATGATTCTGATTCTTCTTTTTGCCTAATATAGTTACATACATTTTTTTGGAAGGTCAGGTGATCTTTATTGACTGTACTAGGGACCTTTCCTCTCTATTTCTGGCCTTTTAAAATTAAGCCTGTGTAAGTCTACTAATTAAATTTTTCAGCTTTTTCACTTAACCTCGAATTCTCTGCTTTATACATAGTTTTTAAAGTCAACAGTCAATTTTTGATTTTCCAGGTATATTTTAACATTTAATTTAAGGATATAATGGAGTTTTTCATCAAATTGAATTCCTAGTAAGTGAAATTTTAAAATATTTTTTATTATATCAAGCTAAAGTTTGCCCAGGCAAGACTTAGTGGCAGAATGTAATCAGAAATATTCCATTTGTGGAGGCAGTGGTATTGGATTTGGAAAGCAGAGGGTGGGTTAAATTATTTCTCTTTGTGACCCTGAAGCAAATTTAATTGCTCCCCTATTCCAGTATAGCAAGAAACATGACTGAAAATCCCTGCCCTACCCACCTCACAAAGGAGAATATGTATGAAAATACTTGATAGGCCATGAAGCTGTAGACAAATGCAGCAACAGTATTGTTAAAAAGGCATTCTGTAATGCACAAATAAGGATTTTGTGAGGACCTGGAAAGAATGGTTGAGGTCATGTCTTCCAAACCTAAGCATTCCCATGGCATTTACAGTTATCTTTTGGAAACTCTATTGTATATTTAGTCAGATGTTACAAAGTATAGGAAATCTCCAGCTTTCATAGATTTATACTGCAAAAATGGATGATCCCTATGTCATTCCCTAAGAGAGTAGGAGGCTATCAAAACTCTTCCAACACAACTCTCTCCAGCTGAGTTGATACACATAACTTTTCAATTCAATGTCAAGCTCCCATTGAACTCTGTGTCAGCTGAACAGCTCCTCAAGTTTCCTTATAACTTTCATTGCCATTTTGCTCACTGATGCTGAGATGTTGCCACTTGGTGTGTTCTCACTGCCTATGCCCAGGGCTAAAATTCCAGCACAATATCAGACAACTGGAAAACATGAAATGTTCGTCTTACTGGGAGGCTATCTTTCTGTTATATTTCACATTTGCCATTACATTTTATTAGGCCAGGCATTGCAAAAAACAAAGAGGGAATAAAAAAGGCTTTAGAATTTGCCTTGGGGTAAGGGATAAAGAGGAATTGGAAAAATATGTTTGAGACTAGATACATTAATATTTTAAAGAAACTGATATTAATGATTAAAGTGCCTAAAATTAAGTCATAAGTAAAACTAGACATGGTTGCTTTTGTATGTTTGAATGAACACAATGGTCTTTCTTTTTCCAAGATAGTTACTTGGAATTTAATTATTGGCTATATACTAACTCCAGGCTTTGGGTAATTCACTCAACCTCTTTTCAACTCCTTCTTCTAAGTTGTAAAATTGGGCTGGCAATACTAACCTGACCCAAATTCTGTGAACAGTAATTGAAATCACATATAAAAACCCATGTTATAAATGAATATACTATATTATAATCAGTATATGTTTCATCTTCAGCAAGATCTATAGTATGCACACAGACCAATCTTCAAAAAAAAAAAAAGGTAAGACATTAGGCTATTATGTTGAAAAGCATAAAATATAATTGTGAACCCAACAACCAGAATACAAGAACAGAATACACAGATATAAACTTGCTAAAATTTTTGGTTCAATTATTATAACTAGGTATTCAAGGAGCTTAGAGTTAATAAAACCTGAAGCAATAGGAGGGGTTGCATAGAGAGTTTCTGGGAGGCTTAGGAATATATAGGAGTTAGGTAGGCAGAGGATAGAGAAACTCACAGGTAAATGGAGTAGCAATCGTGAATGCATAATGAGGAGGTATATGTCTAAAGTAAAAAGGATATTTAAGCTGATAATGAACAAAAAAATGGTTGAAAAACCTTTATGTAGGTAAGATGAAATCAAGTTAGACAAGATTTTTAAATTAGACATACTCAAAAGGATCGGAAATGCACATTAAATGAAAGTTTTTGAACAATGAAATTATTATGAAAGATTTTTTTCTAAATTTCTTTTTTTTTTTTTTTTAAGAAGTAGTCTAGCAGTGATGAGAAGCAAAATAAGAGTTGGGGAAAGAACCTAGCTTTGAGTTTGTAGTACCTATTCATGTTAAAGCTGGTGATGTTATGTACTGAATTACTAACAGTGGAAATAGAGAAAGTGGAAACACTTAACTCACAGAAAAACAATAGTATAGTCAAGTGTATGTATCAGTTCTAAGAATGATAATAACTGGAACAATCACATTTTGACTCTTTGCTGAGCATTCCTCCTACCCTGCCTGTTCAATATGAGTAAAATCTAGTTAAAATTAACATCAGTAACAGCCATAAAAAAAGAGAATAACTTACCAAGAGGGAAACTTGATATCTATGCATTAACAGAAAAGAGTTTCTTTGTTCTAACAATGATAACAGTTTCTAGACTGATTTTAAAAATGTTCAGTTATCAGATATTTGATTTTTTTAGCTGCAGCTTGCAAAGCTCTCATTGAAAAGTGACTCAGTGACTAAATGGGATTCAACAACATGGAACTCTCAAGAGTCTGGGGTCTGGGCTGATTTTGCAAAATTGCTCTCTGCTAGATATACTTCTGAAAGCAGTTGTCAAATCAAACAAGGTTGCATTGGTTGCAAGCTATTCAAAGCAAAAACACAAACATAAAATAAATGGTTGACCTGTCTCAGCACTGCAATGAAGGACAGCTACGCATGTCAGTCAGATCACCATACACTTCTTCCTAGAAAAGATAAAACATATAGGAGGACAAGGAAAAAATAAAAACTGAAACCTGGAAAAGGATGAAAGACTGAGGAAAGTAATAAAACCCTGTGGAAAACAAAAGGCAGGCACAGCACAGGAGAAAAGCCAGATTCATTTTTATTTAGTAGAAAATGCAAGCATTTATTTCCCTTTCCTTTCAAGTTGATCACCTTAAGGCCATAATGGTTCACAGAAACAACCCAAAAAGCACAGGAGAGCAACAGGAGCATGTGATGGGGAAAAGAATCAATGAAGACAAGCTGGTTTAACTTTGAAGAATTATTAACCACCAGAAAAGTCAAAATGCTTAAGAAACAAGGCAATGTAAGTCAAAGAGGAGAGTGTGAAAGATTTATTTTTAAATCCAGTTGACATGCCAGTTTACCCAGTCAAGAACTAAGGTAATAGCTTAAAACATCTTGGGAACTTTTCTATAAAGTATGGTAAAACAAGAATAGAAAGGGCTTGCCAGCTCTGTAGGTATTCTCATACTTCTTGAATTTCTAATTACCCCAAGGCATCATTTTTTTATTTTTTTAATCTGATGATCTTTGTTCACTGCTGCTAAAAAAATTTAATATGAATTTAAAAGTCACACTGAACCTATGATGGATAAGATTGGAAGAAGAAATCCTTTCTTATGAGGAGTCTCTGAATTTGCTTTCAATGACATCCTTTGTGCAACTGGACAACTGGCAATTTTACTGAGAAACAAAGCCTATGCCTGTTTTCAACTTATTTAAAGAGACTTTTGAAAATAATTTAATCATAGTCTAAACCCACCCAAATTATAACTTCACAGTAACTTATGTAAGCATAGCACAAGCTGCTTATGTGCATAATGTGGCTTCAGCATATTTGGCAAAGTGATAGAGATAAACACAAAATATGTGTCCTCAGGCTTCCTATTACCTTTCAGGGATATTAAATGCTTCAAATATTGAAAAGTACATTACATAATAGTTTAAAATTTTTTACATATAGTTGTTATTTTTATAAACATAGATAAAAAAGACAAGTAGCTAGACACTTTTCTCTCTCTCTCTCTCTCACACACACACACACAAATCCACAAAAATATCTATATTATATCACCCTCTATATCCACAAAATATTTCCTCCATCAACCTAATTTTCACTGGGACCCATCACTTCCTCTGAAGTGATAAGGTATGTACCTTCTTCTAAATCCATGTATTTTGGTTTTTTTTTTTTTTTTTTTTTTTTTTGGCTGTACCTGTGGTATGCAGAAGTTCCCAGGCCAGGGATCAAACATGTGCTACAACAGTAACTAGGGCCAAAATAGTAACAATGCTGGATCCTGAACGTCTGTCACATCTTTCTATTCCCACAAACTAAGATTTTGTCATTTACCACAAACTATTATGCCTCTGAAATGATAAATTTATTTGTGATATTGTAATTTTTATTAGGAATACAGTATCTCTTGTTATACACAGGGGATATGTTTCAAGATTCCCAGTGGATGTCTGATAGTACTGAACCCTATACATAACATGTTTTCTTCCCTGTACATACAAATCTATGATAAAGATTAATTTTTAATTCTTTTAATTTTGTTTTTTAGAGCTATTCCTGCAGCATATGGAAGTTCCCAGGCTAGAGGTTGAATTGGAGCTGCAACTGCCAGTCTACAACACAGCCACAACAACGCATGATCCTAGCCAATTTTGTGACCTACACTACAGCTCATGGGAATGCTGGATCCTTAACACACTGAGCAAGGCAAGGTATTGAACCTGCATCTTCATGGATACTAGTTGGGTTTGTTACTGCTGAGCTACAATGGGAACTCTGATAAAGCTTAGTTTATAAGTTAGGCAAGTAAGATCTTAACAACTAATAATAAAGTAGAACAATTATAAAAATGTTCTAATAAAATTTATATGAAAGTGATCACTCTTATTCAACATATCTATGTTACAAATTTAATGCCTTCTCCATTTTTACTAAGAACTTATCACATGCTGTGGCTGTAACTTTTGCAGTTTGGGTTTCAACAGCAAAACTAGCAAACAAATTTATTCATCCTTCTTCACAATTACATAAATGGAAGATTTGTTTTTACTGTAGAACTCATCAAACTCAGCATCTTTTTTTCCTTTTCTCATCAGCTTTCATCTTTTTCACTTAAATCAATCATTTTATGGTTTCTTTTTGGCATATCTGAATTGCCAACATCACTACTTTTGCAAGTTGGTACCATTATTACATAAATGTGTTACTTGAATACAATGTGTTACCAGGACAATTGATCTGAAAACCAAGGAGGCTACTAAGTGATTAAAGGGATGGGGGAAGGATATGCTGGACAAAGGAATGATTCATCTCCTGGGTGGAATGGAGAGATCTGACATGAGATTTCCTCACACTAATCAGAGCAGCAAACAATTTAAAACTTAAATTATTTATTTCTGGAATTTTCCATCTAATACTTTGAATCTCAGTTGACTGCATGTAACTGAAACCATGGAAAGTGAAACTGTGGATAAGGGGGGGGTCTACTGTGTATATTTGATATTGCTCCCATTTCTGGCACAGAGTCTCTAAGACCTTGGCATTTCCTGTGATGAGAGGGATTAAAGTGTCTCTTGTTATATTAATGAGGTAGCTTTTGGATCTTGCCAAAGAATGAGGGATTGTTGTCAGAGGAGCCAGTCTTGTCATTAGAGGGTTGAAACTCTCAGTCTCATCCCCATTCCCACTCCATCCAAGAAGAGGAGAGAGGCTGAAGACTGAGTTCAGTCACCAATGGTTAATGATTGAATCAATTGTGTCAGTGTAATGAAGGCTCCATAAAATCCCAAAAGGACAGTGTTTAGAGAAACTGGTTTGTGATTTGGGGAGAGGGCTTCACTTTGAGGAGACATGGAAACTCCTTTAACTTTCCCCTTACCTTGCCCTATGCATCTTTTCCATCTGTTTGTTTCTGAGATATATCCTTTCATAATAAAATGGTAATATAGAATAAGTGTTCTCTGAGTTCTCTGACCCACACTAGCAAATTAATCAAGCCCATGGAGGGGGTCTTGAGAACCTCCAATCTATAGCTTGTCATTAAGCACAAATGACACAAGGAAGCCCAAGTGACAATATGGACCTGATATTTGAAGTGAGGGGGGCAGTCTTATAAGACCGAGGTCTTGAATAGTAGTGGTGAGAGCAGATATCCTTGTCTTGTTCCTATAAAACATAGTTTTGGAAGTCCTAGCCACAGAAATTAGAGAAGTAAAAGAAATGAAAGGAATTCAAGTTGGAAAAGAAGAAGTGAAACCATCACTATTTGCAGATGACATGATAATATACCTAGAGAATCCTAAAGACTCTACCAGAAAACTGTTAGAGCTCATCAATGAGTTTGGCAAAGTCACAGAATACAAAATTAATAAACAGAAATCAACAATATTTCTGTATACTTACACTGAAAGATCAGAAAGAGAAATTAGGGAAGCAATCTCATTTATCATCACATCCAAAAGAATAAAATACTTAGGAGCAAACCTACCTAAAAAGACAAAAGACCTGTACTCTGAAACTGTAAGACCCTGATGAAAGAAATCAAACATGACACAAATAGATGGAAAGATATATCATGCTCGTGGATTGGAAGAGTTAATATTATCAAAATGACAATATTACCCAAGGCAATATACAGATTCAATGCAATCCCTATCAAATTACCAAGAACATTTTTTACAGAACTTGAACAAAATATTTTAAAATTTGTTTGGAAGCACAACAGACCCAGAATATCCAAAGACATCCTGAAAAAGAAAAATGGAGTTGGAGGAATCAGGCTCCCAGACTTCAGCCTAAACTACAAAGCAACAATCATCGAAACCATATGGTAGTGGCACAAAGACAGAAATATAAATCAGTGCAACAGGATAGAAAACCCAGAATTCGACCCACACTCCTACAGCCAACTAATCTATGACAAAGGAGACAAGAATATACAATGGAGAAAAGACAGCCTGTTCAATAAGTAGTCCTGGGAAAACTGGGCAACCACATGGAAAAGAATGAAATTAGAACACTCCCTAACACCATACACAAAAATAAACTCCAAATGGATTAAAGACCTAGATATAAGACCAGATACTATAAAACTTTTAGAGGAAAACATAGGCCAAACACTCTCCAACATAAATGACAGCAACATCTTCTCAGATCCACCTCTTAGAGTAATGACAGTAAAAACAAAAATAAACAAATGTGACTCAGATAAACTTAAAAGTTTCTGCACAGCAAAGGAAACCCTAAACAAAATGAAAATACAACCCACAGAATGGGAGAAAATCTTTGCAAATGATTCAACTGGCAAGGGATTCATCCCCAAAATTTATAAACACCTCATACTGCTCAATATCAAAAAAAACCAAACAACCCCATCATAAAATGGGTAGAAGATCTAAACAGACAATTCTCCAAAGAAGACATATGGATGGCCAGAAAATACATGAAAAGAAGTTCAACACCACTCATTATTAGAGAAATGCAAATCAAAATCACTATGAGGTACCACCTTACACCAGCCACAATGGCCATCATTGAAAAGCCTTCAAACAATAAGTGCTGGAGAGGGTGTGGAGAAAAAGGAACCCTAGTACACTGTTGGTGGGAATGTCAATTGGTGCAACTACTGTGGAAAGTAGTATGGAGATTCCTCAGAAAACTAAAAATAGAACTACCATTTGATCCAGCAATCCCACTCCTGGGCATCTATCCAGAGAAAACCATGACTTGAAAAGACACATGTACTCCAATGTTCATTGCAGCACTATTTGCAATAGCCAAGACATGGAAACAACCTAACTGTCCATTGAAAGAGGAGTGGATCAAGAAGATGTGGAACATATACACAATGGAATATTATTCAGCCATTAAAATAAAAGCAATCTTTAGCAACATGGATGAACCTAGAAATTATCATGCTAAATGAAGTCAGTCAGACAATGAGACAGCAACACCAAATGCTATCACTTACATGTGGAATCCAAAATAGGACACAATGAACTCATTTGCAAAACGCATACTGACTCACAGACTTTGAAAAACTTATGGTTTCCAAATGAGAGAGGTTGGGGGTAGGGGGATGAACTGAGGGTTTGGGATGGACATGCAGCAAAATTTGGTTGTGATGATTGTTGTACACCTATAAATGTAATAAAATTCATTAAGTAATAAAAAAAAAAAGACTGAGGTCTTAGACTGTGGGACCTCACACTATCGCCAGGTAGGTAGTGTCAGAATAGAATTGAATTGTAAAACACCAAACTGGTGTAAGAGAATTGCTTGATGTATGTGTGTAGGGGAAACATTCACACATTGGAATTGGTCTCAGAATCACATTATCCATCCCACTCTAAAATTTCGCATCCTTTTGGCTCCCTTAACTTGGTTACTCTCTTCACCTTTTCTTCTAACTAATAATTTTCTCTAATCCCCTGATAGCACTGCTATATTATTGAATCATTTTTCACTTTTTTAAACTTCTGACCCTGTGATATCCCCATTGATTCTCAGCCTATGATGTGTATATTTAATTCACAGGTGGTAAGGAAGTAATCAAACAGAAAAGCCTTCAATTTTCTTCCATTAAAAAATATATCTTCCCCATGTTATATGGTTCTCTCTTTCTGTCCTGCTTCCATGATCTTCTGTTTGATGAACTTCTACTCAGACTGTGGTCATTTCTTCGCTTAGGCCCCCAACATCCACCCAGCTGGAGTCAAGTTACCCTTCCAGTTCTTCCTAAAGAATCTTATGTTTACTCTTTCTTTCAATATATTTATTGACTTATTTCAATAACATATTAGGTTAGATGAACAATTCACACTACCAAGCAGTTCCTAGAATATCCACTTGTATATAATATATACACATACATATATATATATATATATGTACATAGGAATATATACAGATGTGTACATATAGAACATGTACATATATAAATATATACAATATATATACGTGTGTGTGTATATATATATATATTTAAGCATACAGCTTTCCAGTAAACCATATGTAATTAATTCTAAGTTTGATTTCAATCTTCTACTACTTTATATAGCCCTTTACCAAGAGAACATCTATCTTTTCATAGACTTTGTTTATCACAGTTTTAAACTTACAGGAAAATAGAGAAAATAGTAGAGCTCTCATAGCAGAAAACCTGGTTTACCTTATTACTAACATCTTTAGTATAGTAAATATGTTACAATTAATGAACACGTATTAAAACATTATTATCAAAGTTCATAGTTTAGACTTCTTTAGCTTTTATCCAATTTTCTTTTTCTGGTTTAGAATCCCATCCAAGACACCATATTACATTTAGTTTAATTTAGTCATTTTTCCTTGGCTTCTCTTGACTTTAACAGCTTTTCAGAATTTCCTTGTTTTTATGACCTTGATAATATCAATTTTTTTAGGATGCTGCACTATTTGAATTTATCTGTTGATTTTCTCATAATAAGATTAGGGCTGTGGGTTATTGGGAGGAAGATCAGAGAGGCAAAGTGCCATTTCCTTACCTGGTATCAAGGATGAATAATGTCAACATGATTTATGACTATTAATGTTGACCTTGATCACCTGGCTGAGGTAATATTTGTCAGGGTGCTCCAATCTAAAATTACCCCCACCTTTCCATTCTGTGTTTTTTGGAAGAAATTAACCATGTGCAGCCCACACTTAAGAAGTGGGAATTTAGGGGTAGATTATCTGTTTAAATTATTTATAATTCTTCCTTCTGAAATATTTGCTTTCTCCCTCATTTACTAGTTCATTTAATCATTTATGTATAGCACCATGGGCTCAAAGGTGTTTACATTCTTATTAGTTATAATCCATTACTCCTTTTTTATTGTTCATATTGTTCCAACTTTGAACATTGGGAGCTTTCATTTGGGAACTGCTTAGACCTACTCCCATTATTATGTGCTAGTGTATATATGTGTGTGGTTGGATTTTTGTTTATTTTTTCAGGACCTTCTTGATATTCTGGCATTGTAAGATGTCCAGGGTCACCTTGTATATTTCATGCATCAGTTCTAAAATCAGCAATTTCTTCAAGGAGCCTGGCTCCTTTTGTTGCAAAATGATATTAAAATGTTAGGTGTGATCATTGCTACCGCATTCCTTTTAGATCTCTCAGCTGACAGAGTTAGGAAATATATGTGTGTATATTAACCTGTGTATGTTCACATATCCACATATTTTCATATGTAACCATCTATATCTATATTAATTTGAATATGAATTCTTATCGATGCCTCCAACACTAATCCACTACTACATGGATCATTCTAGCCTACTACTTTCACTTATCTGCAAATTCCCACACCAACAATGAGAACCTGGCTCCCACAGTCTGCTATTCATTTACTTGAGTCTGTACTTACAGTATACTTGTGTATATCTGATCAGAATTTTCAACCATAATTCCTGCAGAAAACAATTTTAGCCACTAGCGTACAGTGCTTATGTGTTATCCCCCATTGCTTATTTCCAGATAGAGTCTTTTTCTTGGCAAAGTGGAGCTTTGTGATGGACATTGATCCGGGTGTATTTTAAAAAGATTTCCCTTTCCCTTCCAAAACCATGAGGATGTTTTTCTTGACTCTTCATCATGAGAACATGATAGGGTTCCTGGAGATAGGACTCGTGAATATGTGGAGGTCCCCCTAAGTCTGAGACCTCAGGACTTTATCATTCTTATACTAGCCCAGAGTCAGCCTCCAGCAAATTGTCAAAGTTAACATTTAAGTGTTTGTACAATTCAAGCTGCTTCAGCAGCTTTCACTCCAGGTAAGCAGATCTCAAGTGAGATTCTCTATATTCAACTGACACTCCAGATTTGGGGTGGCAGTTTGGCAGTCTGATGGATCCAAGAAAAGTAGTTGATTTATAGTTTGCCAGCTCTGTTGTTGTTGTAAAGACAGGAGTAATAACTTTCACATTGCAGCTGAAAATTGAACTTCTTCATGTAATATTAAGGAAGTACCTGGACTATTTAGACTCTCCTGACTAATAAACTTTTTTCCATGCCTGAAAACAACCATCTGAGAATGTTATGAATTCAATGATTGCACAGACTTACTCACCAGCTATCTCTCAGTCCAAAAATTAGAATCAGAGTTTTTTCATTTTTTATGTATAATAGCAAGAAGAAAAGGGTGATGGTAATAATTCAAGAGGCAGATGTAATAACAACATGAGTAAAAGCTAGAAATAGAAAAGACTGGGGAAAAATAAAAAGCTGTTGCAAATACCAAAAACCCATGCCAGTCTGTCAACTTTTAGTCAAAGAACCCACAGTCTGACACATCTGTTACGTAGACCGTGCAGTGATCTATACATTTCCATAGAATGTAATAACTGAGATATATGATTATAAGCTCAAGTCACAACAATACAAAAATATAAATCCATACCTAGTACATTAAATATAATAAAGCAGGGATCTGTCTAATGTATTCTAGAGCAACCCTCACACTTAATACATTTAACACTTAAGAACAAATTGAGACTTATGTCAGTCAGCTTCCACTGCCTGGAAAATCACTTATATAGAATGCCTTAGTCCACCAGTTCTCTTAGGTGAATCATTTCTGCATATTTTATCTATGAATAATCTGGTACAATGTGTAATTGTAGCAAGCAGCTGCCATACTAACAGAAATATTTTTATTACCCAAGTAATGTTACTGTGGATAAATCTCCACTAAATATCTTGATTATTGCATCAAATTGCAATTGGTTAATAGTTGCCTTCTTCTTGTGAGAGTGAAAATAGAGCACTGGATATTCCCTGATGATAGATTTTCTTTTAGGTACATGAAAAACTATTTGATTGTTGGTGACAGAATCATCCTTTACTCTTTATGAAAGTGACAGAACAACAAATGCTCATATTGTAACAGTATCTTGTAGGTATTTGTTTAAAGCCACTTTGGAAAAAGGTAACTCTAATTTTCCTTGTGAAGCTGTCTCTAGTAGGTACTTGCAGAGCTTATGAAGCTGATTATGGATTCTCACTGGAAGCTTTATGACTAACTAATGGCTCTTGGTAACCAATAATTGATCAAAAGATCCTTCTAGATTGCACACCAACAAAGTATTCTGGTACAGCAGACACAATTTACAGAGCTTATCATAGTTCAGAGTTATGTTCCTTTACCTCAAAATCTGGCCTGATGTACTTTAGAGTCTTAGTAAAAGAGTGACATTATCAAAATGACACTTTTAGGAGATGCTTCTCAGTGCTGCTGGGTGTAATAGATTAGAGAAACAGAAGCTGGTGCTGGAGAGGTTAGAAAGAAAGCACTTTATAGACATTTAGATTCAGGCTGAGTTTGGCTGAATGAGTGCTCTCTGACTTATGGCTAAAGCAATGCACACTAATGGCAGTTATGTGAAAAATCTAGGGGAACATTTTAGCAAGATTTGGAGCCACTCTGAAAACCAAGAGAAAGACAGTAATATTACTTGCCTTCTTACTGGGTAGAAATATCATTAATTATGAATTTGGGGAAAAAATTTTACCCAAGAAATAAATTAGCTATGTCTATCTGAATTAGGGACTGGGCATATTATCTTAAAAAAAAGGAATGCTTTAAAATGGGGAGATGTGGTTGTAGAATAGGATGTCCAGTGGGATATGTGTGTATATTGCCTGATAACCACAGTTAAAGCGCAATGTTGAGGAGAAATATACTGAAGAATGCTTTTTCCAAAAAAGCCACCAGCAGTTGGAGTCAGTTACTTTCTTATAGCCTTATTAAGAGTTGACAGAAATAGCCCTATTATTAGCTGGATCCCTAAGCTATCCCCAGGAAATAAGGAATGAAAACAAATCATGTGGTTGTTTTTTGGAGAATGCTGATATCACACACTGTATATTATTTGCTTCTCTCATGTGACTTTGTTTCTATCCAGAGCCAAATGAGGGAGGATTCAAGAAGATCATTTGCAGAAATTAGAAATCATTTAGAGAAAAGTAAGAGTAGTGTTGTCAAATAAAATGCATAAATTGGCTTTCAGATAAACAATATTTTTATATTGCAAATGTGTACTATGCAATATTTGGGATATTCTTGGAATAGATGAGTTATTATACACCTGAAATTCAAGTTTATCTGGGCACCCTTAATTTTAATTGGCTAAACATAGAAACTGGATAGGCATCTTGTTTTCTGGCTGGCTACTTGCTGAATGACAGAAAATTCAGTTTTATTCTGACACTGCCACCTGGCTCAAGCATGATTAGAAAGTTTTCAAAAATACATTATAGGAGGATCGGAGTGTGGTACAGTGTTGAGATACCTCAATGAACAAGTTCCATGACTTTAAGATTTTTGTGATATGTTAAGTTGTCTTTCCCCAAAACTGGATGCCAGCCAAGAGATTTCAAAGAGCAGAACTATTTCAGAGTAGGACCTCTAAAAATGTAATGTGCAGAAGAATCCCCTGGGGATCTTGATAAAAAACATAATTTGAGTCAGAAGGTCTAGGGTGGCACCTGAAAGTCTACTTTTCTAATAAAGTTCAAGTTCTGGCCCAGGCTGAAGTCCCACTTACCACACTCTAAGTGGCAATGCAGTCAAGCTTTAGTTCGAGTCCCCAGTCTGTCAAAATTTCATTTGCAGAAACCTGGTCTTGTCAGTGACCTTGGAGATTTTGATAATCTAGAAATAGTCCCTTAAATGTAATTAAGCAAAGAAGACTGGTATAAGATTCCAGAGTGCTTTTCTGTTGGCCATCCTCTTTTTTAATATAAATTAAAATCATATAGAATATATCACTTTTCTACTTAGAGCCCTCCATAACCTTCTTTCCTCTCACAGTAAAAGCCAGTCTCCCAATGGCATCATAGGCTCTGTATGTCCTGAATCTCTTTCCCCACCCTGACCTCACGTGCTAAGTCTCTCTATATGCACCCTCATCACCTTTTCTCCTGCTGCCTTTCCTTCTCTGTTACTCATAAAGCACACCAGACACTGTCCTGATAGATATTCCTCTGATCGCCAACCTTGTTTTGCCTGAATTCTCTTCCTTCCTTCCAATAGCTTTCGTTCCCATCTCCTTTGGTACTTTACTTAAAATGTACCTTCTGATGAGATTGCCCTATCAGGCCCATTTCAAATTGCAACTCCTTACCTCATACCCTGGATGTTCAGTCTTTCTGATCTAATTTTTCCTTAACACTAATTTTCCAATATAGTACATACTTTATTAATGTGTTTAATTAATTTTTATGACCTATAGTCTCATGCCAGATTATAAACTGCATGAAGACAAGGATGTAACACTGTGGATTTAAACAATACCTGGTTCATACTAAACTCTTAGTACATGCATTTTTAATTTGCTTTCAGCTAATTTAGGAGGAAGAATCATTATATGAAAGTTACTTTGAAAGAAATGTACAAGGGAGAAGGGAAATGGAAAGTCAAAAAATGCATTTAATTCATGGGATGAGTGAGCCTTAACAAAGCATCCCTCAACACTGTTATATCTTTAGAAGCCTGTTGTTTATTCTGCTGGAGTTGATGTGCTTTTGAACCAATGAGTTCTAGAAGCCTTTTTTCAGATACTTGTTTTCTTTCTTATTCTCCTTTCTCCTTATTGAGACTATTTCATTAAATCAATATTAATAATGTTAGCACCACAGAGTTAACTATTATGTGGAAAATTTCATTTTTTTTCCAAATGGTTTGACAATTATTTGACATGACCCAGGAGAAGCTGATTTTTTTCTTTTTTTTGTCTTTTTAGGGCCACACCTGAAGCATATGGAGATTCCCAGGCTAGGGGTGGAATTGGAACTGTAGTTGCCTATCTACACGACAGCCACAGCAACGTCAGATCTGAGATATCTCTGTGACCTACACCAAAGCTCATGGCAATGCCAGATCCTTAACCCACTGAGCAAGGTCAGGGATCAAATCTGTTAGATTTGTTTCCACTGAGTCACAACAGGAACTCCAGAAGCTGATTTGATTATTCATATTCTCAAAGATTTGGGGATTTGTAGACTTCAAATGAAATCATTTATTTTGTTTGTATCTGAAAGCATAAGATGTTTAAAAGAACCAATGGTAAAAATTAAGTACATAGAATTTTTATTTGTGTAGTGCTTGCAATTATAATAATGAAGAAAAAAAGCAATAGTAAGAGAGTTCATAGGATATAGGGAAATTTCATATAGCAAACTAAATTTCAAATTATTTCAACTGGCCCATATTTAGTAGCAAATAATTTGCTCCATTCCATTTTTTTTTGAAATATCTGATGTTTAAAGCATAAGAAAGGGAGTTAGTTGAGAAGATTAATAATGGTTAAGAAAATAAAGTATATGTAGAATAAAGATTTTCATAAGATAGTGAGGATGAGGGTTAGATTATAAATAATATTGATTCATTATTAATTTATTAGGCACACATTATGTGCCAGCTACATGATATGGATTGGAAAAAATACTTTAACAATAACATTAATTGAAATGATTAATAGACTTCTTTTTATGCCTTAAAAGATAAGGTAAGCACTAGCATGTATTTTAATATTACTTTCAATTTAAGACACCCTTTTGAGATGAAATTATTAACTACTATTCCTATTAAAAATAAGCTCAGACACTTAAAAATACATATTGAATAGTTTCCTAATGTTCTATAATGCATGTATTTTATCTTATATTTAAAGATTTGAAACTTAGGAGTTCCTGCTGTGGCACAGCAAGTTAAGGATCTGGCATTGTCTCTGCAGCAGCATGGATTCAATCCTTGGCCAGCACGTTAAATATCCAGCATTGCTGCAGATGTGGTGAAGATAATAGCTATGTCTCAGATTGGATCCCTGGCCCAGGAACTTCCATATGCTGGATGTTGGGCAAAAAAAGAGAAATAAATAAATAAAGATGTAAAATTTAGAGTCATGTATTAGAAATCCCATGTTTGATCTTTTCTATTAAATTTTTCCCAAAGCAATCTACAGATTCAATGCAATCCCTATCAAATTACCCATGACATTTTTCACAGAACTAGAACAAACTACCCAAAAATGTATATGGGACCACAAAAGACCCAGAATTGCCAAGGTAATCCTGAGGAACAAAAACCAAGCAGAAGGCATAACTCTGCCAGACTTCAGGCAATGTTACAAAGCCACAGTCATTAAGACAGTGTGGTGCTGGTAACAAAACAGACATACTGACCAATGGAATAGAATAGAGAATGCAGAAATAAACCCAGACACCTATGGTCAATTAATCTTCAACAAAGGAAGCAAGAACATAAAATGGGAAAAAGAAAGTCTATTCAGCAAGCATTGCTGGGAAACCTGTTAGCTACATGCAAATCAATGAAACTAGAACATACACTCACACCATGCACAAAAATAAACTCAAAATGGCTTAAAGACCTAAATGTAAGACAAGACACCATCAAACTCCTAGAAGAAAACATAGGCAAAACATTCTCTGACATCAACCTTATGAATATTTTCTCAGGTAAGTCTTCCAAAGCAACAAAAATAAGAGCAAAAATAAACCAATGAGATCTAATCAAACTGACAAGCTTTTGCACAGCAAAGGAAATCAAAAAGAAAACAAAAAGACAACTTCCAGAATGGGAGAAAATAGTTTCAAAAGATGCATCTGACAAGCACATAATTGCTAGAATATACAAGCAACTTATACAACTGAACATCATAAATCCAACAACCCAATGGAAAAATGGGCAAAAGACCTGAATAGACATTTCTCCAAGGAAGATGTACAGATGGCCAACAAACACATGAAAAAATGCTCAGCATCACTGATTACTAGAGAAATGCAAATCAAAAGTACCATGAGATACCACCTCACACCAGTCAGAATGGCCATCATTAATAAGTCCACAAATGACAAATGCTGGAAGGGGTATGGAGAAAGGGGAATCCTCTTTCATTGTTGGTGGGAATGTAAGCTGGTATAACCACTGTGGAGAACAGTATGGAGGTAACTTAGAAAACTATACATAGAACTACCATTTTACCCAGCAATCCCATTTTTTGTGCATTTATCCAAACAAAACTTTTCTTAAAATAGACACATGCACCCACATGTTCATTGCAGCTCTATTCACAATAGCCAAGACATGGAAACAAGCCAAATGTCCATCGACAGATGATTGGATTAGGAAGATGTGGTGTATATACACAATGGAATACTACTCAGCCATAAAAAAGAATGAAGTTATGCCATTTTCAGCAACATGGATGGAACTAGAGACTCTCATACTGAGTGTAGTAAGTCAGAACGAGAAATACAAATACCATATGATACCACTTATATCTGGAATCTAATATAAGGCACAAATGAAACTTTCCACAGAAAAGAAAATCATGGACTTGCAGAATAGACTTGTGGTTGCCAAGTGGGAGGAGGAGGGAAGGGGGTGGTTGGGGGTTTGGGATTAATGGATGCAAACTATTGCTTTTGGAGTGGATTGGCAATGAGATTTTGCTGTGTATCACTGAGAGCTATGTCTAGTTACTTATGATGGAGCATGATAATGGGAGAAAAAAGAATGTATACATGTATGTGTAACTGGGTCACCATGCTGTGCAGTAGGAAAAAAATTGCATCGGTGAAATAACATTGAAAAAAGAAAAAAAATTAAAAATGTAAAAGTTACTATTATGATAGATCTCTTCCATCATGCCAAAATGAATTAATAGCTATGTCATGTCATAAAGAAATCTGAGGATTCATATAATCTTCAAATAACTGATTACTACCCATTTTATTGTAGGTGTCAAAGCATTGTTATTTGTCCTGGCTGTATTCCAATTCCTGATCCACATGTCTTGCTTCTGCAATAGAAAGGTTTTGAACTGTAAGGTTGTCAACTACCCCTTCTTCATTCCCAGCCATAATTGGACTAGAGGACAAAACCTGAAGTCTCATCTATCCATCTCCTCGTCACTTGACAAGTAAAGGTAAGTTGAGACAATCAGATTCTCTAATTCAGTATTTAAATTCACATTTTAAGAAAGAATTTTCTAATTAGAAGTTAGAGGAGAAAATAATATAAAGAGATGCCTGATTGCTCAGACTACAGTGTGTCATGTGGAAGACAAAGTAATGGGAAAATACAGCCTGTGAGCAAGCGGAATAAGTCAATTCATAGTGTGTTGAGTAAAGCAGACATATACATTGTTAGTAGAAACATATTATCTGCAAATGACTAGATAAAGTTTGGTGAATTTCTCCCTCCAGAGTGCCATGAGCCATTGCATTGAATCTACAACTGCCCTCCTGCTCCAGACTCTTTGGCCTCCCCTATTATGTATCCTATTCTAATAAATCTTCATGGAAACACTCTCATAGCTTCACATGTATCATTATAATAATATCTGCCTACTTGATTTAGTTTGACTGATATATGTGCTTTGCAACCAAAAGGTTTTATCTGAACTAGTATCTTGAAATATGCAGTAGCTTGAAAAAAAAATTGTTCATGGAAACCGCACATGATCTAATTTGGAAAAAGGTTGTTTGCAGATGAATGACATTAGAGATCTCAAGTTGAGATCACCCTGTATTATCCTGCTGGTCCCCAAATCCAATGAGACATGATTTTATGAAGACACAGACACAGGAGAAGGCTGTATGGAGACAGAGGTTCCATTAGAGTGGTGCAGCTAAAAGAAATGTTTGGAGTCAATCAGAACCTGGAAGAAGCAAAAAAGGATTCTCCCGTAGAGCCTTTGAAAGGGGGGCCTCCCTGCTGACAACTTGATGTTGAACTTCTCTCTAGAACTATGAGATAGTAAATTTCTGTTATTTTAAGCCACCAAAATTGTGACAGTTTGCTGCAGCAACCCTAGGGAATTCACACAAATACTGAGGATTCTTGCCCCATAGGAAATGAATGGCAGGAATTTTCACTATATATTTTGAACATATAAACCTTGCCTTTATTTTCTTAAACAGAATGTTATAGATATAATTTAGACTATTTTCTAAACTCTGGATAAGCTTTATAAATTTCACTTTCATATTCTGCAAAAGTATTGATTTGCCAGTGAATGTAGATGTTAATAGAGGTGTTGGTCTCTATACCAAGTGGCCCTAGGTTGCTTGACCTTCTTGAATTATTATTTCTCCCTTACTGTGATATATTTTCAGTCTATTGTCTACTCTATACTTGTTATGATTTTATTTTTTGCCTATTAAACAATATTCTAGCATAAACAGTATCCTGGCATTTTAGGAATTTATTTATTATGCATAATAATGATCATTGTTTATAGCAATACAGCTCTTTCAAAGGCTACCAGAGGTACTAGAAAAAAAAAATCTGTGAGTTTTAAAAGTTATTTCTGGATTCTTTTCTCTTTTTTCTTTAATTTTAGGGCTGCACCCATGGCCTATGGAGATTCCCAGGCGAGGAGTCTAATCAGAGCTATAGCTGCCGGCCTACACTACAGCCACAGAAACGCCAAATCCAAGCTGTGTCTGCAACGTACTGCACAACTCACAGCAACTCTGGATCCTTAACCCACTGAGCAAGGCCAGGGATTGAACCTGCATCCTCATGGTTCCTAGCCGGATTTGTTTCTGCTGCGCCACAGCAGGGACTCCTGGATTCATTTTGTGTTCGAAGTGAGGTGTTAAACATTTTGTCTTATCTATAACATTTTTACCAAGTTATTTAGCATCTCATTATCTCAGTTTCCCTGTTTGTAAAAGGGAGATATGGTTAACTACTTCATAGATGTGTTAGAATTAAATGAATTAATATATGTAAGCACTTCAGTCAGTGTAGTTTTATATTAAATACAACAAACATTATCTAGTATTAACCTGTCAAATCCAGTATTATTTATTTATAAGTATTAATAAATTAATTATTGCTAAATTGGTTGCGTTTTTTTAGCAGTACTTCAATCTCCTAAAATATTTACTTTTACTAGAAATGATATAATTTTATTCTTTATATATATATTTACATAGAATACAATTACAATTTATAAAGAATACAATTACATTATTTGTGTGTGTATATGTGTGTGTGTGTGTATATATATATACACACAAATTACATTATTTCTGTATATATATACTTTAAGTATATCATTTTACATTAATGACCAATTGGGAGCAGAGCTCCTTCTAGTTGCCTAAATTTTTATGCTTGCTTTTAGACTACATATTTTTATTTCAAAGTCATTTTTCAAATAGCCTATTCAATAGTAAATGTGTTAATTCCCCTGATATCCTTCCTTTGATACACATGGACAAAAACATCACTAGATTGCATCTTCTCCAAACTCAAAATACAGAGTTTATCTTCAACTCTTCTTCTTTCCTAAAATGATATACAATCTGCTAACTGTTCTTTCAATTCCACCTCTGTACCCCACACTTTTAGACACAATCTAACTTCCACTCTTGTAGTTCGAACTTTATTTTCTACAGCTTAAGATATATGAAAAAAATCCATCTAATTTCCCACCCCTGGAGTATATGAGTGTTTATGAGACTAAAGAGAAACAATATAAATACACTCCCAATTTCATGCATGATACATTTATAAAGATAGGAGCTCTTGTTCTCTCTCACCTTTAATATTCCATAAGGACTGCCATCCCTTGACTCTGAAAAACCTAAGAGTGGTTAGCAATTATGATACAGTAATGGTTATAAATATCACCTCTACTTTACAGCTCTTATTTCAAATATTATTCCAGCCACTAGCATCAGTCAAGTTCCTGGTACAGGTCCCAGGACAAGTGCTAGAGGAGAGCCAACCCTTTCTTCTTTTTAGATATTAGGCTCTTGGAACTTTTTCCCACATTAAAATTATATTACATATAATGATAAGGTCCTAGAATTTCTAAAGTTCAGCAATGATTTGGGTAAATTAGGATTTTATGACAAAAGAATGCATTTAAGAAGAATTTTGAATATTTCTGAGCTGAAAATGAATGCTACAGAGATGGAAAATTCAAAGTGATAAAGAGAATTCATTTCAATAGGCTGCCTCTGTATCATGTTTACATGCATTAACTACACACACACACACACAAACATATCCTTACACATAGTACTATGAAATGCTTGTTCTTAGAGTTTCTGTGCCTTGCCAATATACTTTGTCAGAGAGTTGATTTTTAGGAAGATAATCACCAACATTATATCATGAAAGATTACTATTATTGGCAAGATGAATTTTACTATCTTTGGGTAGTCTCTCTAAAGAATGTAATGATTGAGTTACCTATCCAAACTGCCTGTACCTAGGAGTAAAGGCAGCAGGAAAGGAGGCCCAGGGAAAAGAAATTTCAGAGGCCCTTTGTGAGCCTCTTTCTGTGAAGTGAAAGATATAATTCAGGTTTTCTGAACTTCCTCAAAAACAGGCACTTCTTCTCCTTGCTTTGATGTGAACACCTTTGGTAATTACCCACAAACATTTGTAGCCAGAAGAGGTGAGGGGGATCTATTCTGTCATTAGAGATTCCTTTGTATTGTTGAGAGAAAACTGAGAGGGTTAGAGCTATCAGAAAATGAACTTGGGCTCCAGGATCAAGGCAGCTGGGCCATCAGACACCATAGTCTCAATTCATGGCTGTTGCCAAAACTATTCCAGCAAAGCATCACTTGGCAAGTCACAGACTTTCTCTTGGAGTCTTGGATCACAACAAAGATAGACTAGGAGCAAAGATTAATGTTTTTGCTGTTATGAAACTCTGACCCCAAATGGAAAGACCACCTTACCATTTCAACCACACAGAATTGGTAGGAAAAAAAAATTCACTACCAGGAAAATTCTACATATACACAATACTTAATCAATCTCCATAGCAAGAAATAAAAATCCCAGTTGAAAGAAACAAAAAATTAACTCAAATTCATAACAGTCCTGGAGAATTGAAGTTAGAAGGCACACAGAACTGATAACCATCTAACTATGATGTCAATGTTACAGGTTGTTGGGTGTTCAGAGAGCAGTCCCAGATACTCAGGGTGTTAGAACAGAGGTCTCTTTATAAAGCTGGGAAGTGTGAAAAGTTGTGTAGTACATTACTGGACTTAGGAAAGTCTATGTCTGGGAATATATCACCGTAGTATGCCACCTGGCTAGGCCGTGATAAGAAAACATCTCTTGCTAGAAACCTTTTCCACATAACTATGCTGTTTGCAACGAACAGTTTGAATTTTTAGCTATCTGAGAATGATAAAGCTTAGTAGTCAAGCTCACATGGTCTTTGTTCTACATAGTTGTGTCGTTTGTGTTCAGGTGGGGCTTAATTGCACTTGACCTCAGTTATACTAGAAGCCTCTTGCTTTCTGCTCTGAGACTTGTCCATTTGGTACACCCGTGAGAACCTATTCAAGCATTTCAATTCCTTCATATGCCTGGAAATTCTGGGGTACTAATGCCATAAGGGGCAACCATCATCCAAATGAGAGGAAAAGATGATGTTTAAATACTCTCTTGTGTTTCTTGCAAACAAGCTTGCCATATTTAGCAAATAAAAATACTAGACAACAATTAAATGAGAATTCAATATAAAATTCATACGCTGATGATGTAATGCCCAAAGTGAAGCCTTTGAGAAATGATTAGGTCTCAGGGGCAGACCCCTTATGAATGGGATTGGTGCCCTTATAAAAGGGGCTCAGAGAGATTCCTCTCAGCTTCTATCATGTAGGATATGAGAAGTCTGCACCTGGAAGGAAACTTCATCTGACCATATCTGTATCATGATCTCAGACTTTCAGCCTCCAAAATGGTGAGAAAAACAATTACTTTCTTTGTAAACAAATATCTGTGGTATTTTATTACATTAGACTTACATGAAACTGAATGAACTAAGATCATGATAATTCCTAGCATCCAGTAGTAATAAAGCTATTAAAATTCTTATGTATGGTGGATTGGGATGAGGTACTAAGGAAGGTGGGGACTGAGTTATGCAGTATCTCTCCAGACTCTGTAGTCAGTTAACTATTGCTAATGGATTGAAAATCCAATGTTTATTAATGGCCTTGAAATAGAAAAAACAGACAAAACATGGGCCTGCACTTAAGGAATGCTCCAAGAGATATTTGTGTCTTTATAGTTGCTTTTATTGCTGCTATTTGTGGTGTGAATCAGTATTCAAGTTACATATTATCATACAAGAAGAGCCAATTCATCATTTCATTTATCAAAAAGCTTGTCATTTCTTCACTGGTTTTTAATGTTACCTCTTTCATATATTGTTTTCGTATCCCTGTGTGTCTGTATCTGGGCTTATCTGTTCTATACTATTTATTTTTTCCCTAAACCAACATAATGTTATTTTAATTATTTTAATATTTTAGCTGATAAAGAAAGTGAGTGTTCCATATTTTTCTTCAAGAGATAATATTGGATAGTCATAATGAATTCTTTATATTTTTGTCTGTGTTTACATTGAATCTATAAATCAGTTTGCAAAGAATTTTATCTCCATAATATTTCACTTTAAAATCCATAAACATGTTGTGTTTGTCTATTTAATTAGGTCTTTTTAAATGTTTCTCAGTAAAGTTTTACAGTATTTCCCATAGAGTATTCCTATGCATACTGAGATTTCTTTTCAGATAATTCATATTTTCCATAGTATTGTAAACAGTATCTTTCAAAATTTCATTTGTTAACTGCTTATTGCTGGTAGGTAGAAAAGAAATAGATATCTGTATTGATTTTGTATCCAGCATCCTTGATAAACTTTCTTATTATTCTAATAATTTATCTATAAATCTTCAGATTTTTCTCCATATACAATCATATCATCTGCAAATAATGATATTATTATTTATTTCTTGATATTTCTTACACTTTCAATTTTATTTCTTGATTACTTTACTGCCTAGGATCCCAGTGTAGTTCTAAATAGAAATACTGAAAGTAGACCTTCTTGTTATATTCCTAACTCTTTCAATGATCCGTCACAAGTATGATGTTTAAGTTTTCCATAGGTATTATTAAGTAGATTCTTTTCTAAGTCCTCTGTGAATTTTTATTTTAAATATATCAAATTTGTCTAACTCTTTTCTGATGCAACCAACATAATTTATTTTCTTAATCTGCTAGTCCATTGAATTATAGTAATCGTTTTTCAAATTTAAATAACCTCGTAGTCAATATTTTTAACATGCCAAATTTCTTTAAACAGAATTATACATAAAATGCAATTCTAATTAAGATTCCAGCAGGTATATTGGAGAAATTAAGATGTTTATAAAGTGCATATAGAAAAGCACTTCTTCTTGCCTCCATTATCTCTAAGCAATAGACTAACTTGTTCTTTTAGAGCTTTATATAAATGATAATATATGTGTGTACTCTTTTTTTGTCTGAATTCTTCCACTCAGCATAGTTATTTTGAGATCCATACATGTTGTGTGGACAAGCAGTTAATTTACTTTTAAAAAAATTAATAGACTTTATTTTTTAGAGCAATTTTATATTCACAGTAAAATTGAGCAGAAAGTACAGCTAGGAGTTTCTCTTGTGGCACAGCAGAAACAAATCCAACTACGAACCATGATGCTGCAGGTTCTATCCCAGGCCTCTTGCAGTGAATTAAATATCCGGCTTTGCAGTGAGCTGTGGTATAGGTCATAGGTGGGCTCAGATCCTGCATTGCTGTGGCTGTGGTGTTCGCAAGCAGCTGTAGCTCCGATTAGACCCCTAGCCTGGGAACCTCAATATGTTTTTTTTTTAGGTGATGCCCTAAAAACAAACAAACAAACAAAACCAAAAACAAAAAACAAAAACAAAAAAAAAAGGAAAAGAAAGTACAGCTAACTCCCATATCCCCTAGCCATATACTCCTAGCCCAACACCTGCCTGATCTCCCTCCCTATTGATACCCCACCCCACAGTGGTACATTTGTTACTACTGATGAACCCTGATACATCTTATTAGTCCGTAGTTTACATTAGAGTTCCCTTTTGGTTTTGTATATTCTATGGGTTTAGACAAAATGAGTTTTGTTCACCACTGTAGTTTGATACAGAATAGTTTCCCTATTTTAAAAATCCTCTGTTATCTGACAATTAATCTTTTTCTTTCTTCAACTGCTGGCAACTACTGACTCTTTTATTGCTTCTATAGTTTTGCCGTTTCCGAAATGTCATATAGTTAGAATCATAAGATATGTACCCTTTTCAGATTGGTGTATTTGACTAAATAATATGCAGTCAAGGTCCCTCCAGCTTTTTCTATGAGTTGATAGCTCATTTCTTTTAGCGCTGAATAATATTCCATTTTCTTAATGTGTCAGTTTATACATTCACCTACTGAAGGACATGTTGGTCACTTTCAAGTTTTAGCAATTTTGAATAAAGCTGCTATAACCACCCATGGTATAAGTTTTATGTGTGTGTTAGTTACAATTCATTTGGATAGATATCAACAATTATGTTTGTGTGGTAATAGTATGGTTTTGTCAGGAACTACCAATTTCTCTAAAAAGTTGCTGTACCTTTTATACTACTACCATGAGAAAATGAGAATTCCTGTTAACTCAAATCCTTGACAGCATTTGGTGTTGTCAGTGTTTTTGGATTTAACCTAATAGATTTTCAGTGGTATTTAATTGTTTTAATTTGTGATTCCCTAATGACATATGATATTTAACAACTTTTCATATGTTTACATGCTTTCTATATAGATGCCTCTTGCTTTCTATATATCTTCTTTGGAGAGATATCTACTCAGACCTTTTATTTCTAAAGCCTGTTGGTTATTTTCTTAGTGTTAAGTTTTAAAAATTCTTTGTATATTTAGGATACCAGTCTTTTGTCAGATGTGACTTTTGCAAAAATTTTCTCACAGTGTATGTTGTGTCTTTTTATTCTCTTGACACTGTCTTTGGCAAAACAGAAGTTTTTGTTTGTTTTTGGTTTTTGGCTGCATCAATAACATGTAGACATTTCCAAGCCAGGAAATGAACCCAAGCCAGAGCAGTGCAAGCCATTGCAGTGACAAATTTGGATGCTTAACCCATCGACCCACATGGGAACTCCAAAGCAGAGCTTTTTTAATTTTGATGAAGTCCATCTTATCAATTCTTTCTTTTTTTTTCTTTTTTTGTCTTTTGTCTTTTCAGGGCTGCACCCGTGGCATATGGAGAATCCCAGGCTAGGGGTTCAGTCAGAGCTGTAGCTGCTAGCCTATGCCAGAGCCACAGCAATGCCAGATTCAAGCCGTGTCTGTTATCTACACCCCAGCTCATGGCAACACCAGATCTTTAACCCACTGAATGAGGCGAGGGATTGAACCCACAACCTCATGGTTCCCAGTCAGATTTGTTTCCTCTGCACCATGAAGGAATTCCTTCAATTATTTCTTACATGGTAAATTTGGTATTGCATCTAAAAAGTCATTGCCATACCCAAGGTGTTATACATTTTCTCCAGTATTTTCTTCTAGAACTTTTATAGTTTTGCATTTTACATTTAGGTCTATGATCCATTTTGAGTTACATTCTGTCAAGGGTATAATATCCACATCTCTATTTTTTTTCTTTTCCTTTTTGCATCTCTATGTCTAGTTGTTCCAACACCATTTGTTGAAGAAGAGGATCTTGCTCCATTGTATTCCCTTTCCTTTCACATTTAAGTATCTGATTTTTTGTTTGTTTGTTTGTTTGTTTGTTTTTTTGCCATTTCTTGGGCCGCTCCCGCGGCATAGGGAATGTTCCCAGGCTAGGGGTCTAATCGGAGCTGTAGCCACCAGCCTATGCCAGAACCACAGCAACGCGGGATCCGAGCCGCATCTGCGACCTACACCACAGCTCACGGCAACGCCGGATCGTTAACCCACTGAGCAAGGGCAGGGACCGAACCCTCAACCTCATGGTTCCTAGTCGGATTCCTTAACCACTGCGCCACGACGGGAACTCCCTAAGTATCTGATTATTTTTGAGTTACTTTTTGTATATGATATTAGGTAGGGGTCTGAATTCATTATTTTGCATATGGATTATTTTTCTTTTTACATCTTAATTTTTTACCTGAAATATTGTCTTTTGTTTAAAATCCAATCTATCAGAATTTCTTCTTTTGGATATTTCTTTGTGGAGAATTTTCAAGTTTTCTTGGTCAATTTTATATTTTGCTTTAATTCATGAAAGACACTTTTCTGGAGTAAAGTATTCTAGGTTGTCAGTGAGTTCATTTTTGAGTACTTAATTTTTTTACTCACTTTTTTTATTAAACATGAGAGTCAGTTGTCAGTCTGCTTCTTGTCTCTTTTGAAAGTAATCTTTTTTTCTTTATTGCTTTCAAGATTTTCACCTTAGTTCTGACTTTTATCATTTTTATTATAATATGACCATATATGGGTTTATTTTTACATTTCTTGTTGAAAGTGACTTGACTTCTCATACTGTAGATTGGTGTTTTAAGTAGATATGGGAAAACTCAGCCATTATCACTTTAACTATTATCCTTTCCTCATTATCTCTCTCATTTTCTGGAACATTCATTAAAACAATCTATTTTTTGTGCACTACCTTTCTTCTAATGTAAACTCTAGTAAATTTTCTTCTTAAACTGCACCTAACCCCATGTTAAATCCAACTTTTAAATGTTTAATTTTGAGATTGTATTTTTCATTTCCAGAAGGTCTATTTGAGACTTTCCCCTTTTACCATTTTAGTTTCCTTATTGATAAAGGTTTTCATTTTGTTTCTTTGCATATTCAATGCAATAGTTTAGAAGACGTGTCTGACAATTGTAATATCTGAAGTCATTCCCTATAATTTATCTGCTTATTTTTATTTCTGGCACTTTATTTCCATATATGATATGTTATTTTTTGTTGTAGTATACTTATCACCTCTGAACAGTAATTTGAAAAACTTGTTGAAAGTACTTTTTTCAGGAGTGGATTTTTACTTGCTTTTACCAAACAACTTGGCAGTACTGATTCAGCTGGGTCTTTGACCATGCTTACAGCTTAAAGTCACCTAGACTCCTCTGGTGAAGAAAATCAAATTTGCTAATATGTGGCAGAGACAGTTATTGGCCGCAGCATCTCAGGGTCGATTTTCTTTTATTTTTATGGCCCCTATTTTTCTCAGTGACAAGACAAATTTGTGTTTGGATGTTAAAGATCAGGTTTGCTTTTCCTCTATCAGTACTTTGACAACATAATATATTAAGATTTCATTTTTAATATGCTGTAGTCTTCTATTAGACTTAGCTCTTGGGGAAGTTGCAAAGCCTTTCTCCCATTTCCTTTTTTGCAATAGGCATTACATTAAACTCAAGTTAGCCTGTTCAATGGCTGCTCTCAAGACAAGAACATTTAATTAAATATTCAAGTATTTTCATACCAGTGTCTGTGCTTACACTTTCTTATATTTTGGACAAATAGTTTTTTTTATATCTTGCATTTTTATTTTTATTTTATTTTATTTTTGTTTTTTTAGGGCCACACCCATGGTATATGGAGGTTCCCAGGCTAGGGGTCAAATCGGAGCTATGGCTGCCAGCCTACACCACAGCCACAGCAACGCTGGATCCACGCCACATCTGCGACCTATGCCACAGCTCACAGCAATGCCAGATCCTTATTGCACTGAGAGAGGCTGGGAATGGAACCTGCATCCTCATGATGCTAGTCAGATTCATTTTTGCTGAGCCATGGTGGGAACTCCTGTAACTTGCATTTTTTAAATGGTCTTAAGGAATTTAGAAAATATTTTATCCAGTATTTTTTTTTACTATTTTCAATAAGAGAAGTGGCTCAAATAATGTAGTCTTTTGTTCTGGTAATAGAAGTCCTTTCTCCATGATACTTAATGCTGGAGAATAATTCTGGGTTGTTTATTTACCTCATCTTTTGGTCTTAGTATTAAGGATGCAGACTTGAAGAAATTTACCTAAAGAATTTCAGTAGAATTAGGGTCAGTCTTTACTTGTTGATGGCTCTAATAACTGGCAAATGAGCACAAAGAAAAACATTCTCTGATGTCAGCTAGATTGACACAGGAAGGATCTTTGCATTAGACTCATGCTCTAGACAATAGGTAGTTATATTGTAGTGTGTTATTAGATGTAAGAATAATACCTGTTGTCAGTATATAAGGCCCAGCTATACATAACTGTTAAGATACTGCATTGCAACATTTTCCTTAAAGATTTAAAGGAAAAATAGAACCACCTAACCACTGAACAATCATGTTTAGTGGAAAGAACAGGGGGAAAGGATGAACACAATGACCATATTCTCCAAGTTTATGGGAATTTGCATCACCAGTGCTGTTATATTGGATAGGATGCCAATGCCTCTTCAGAAGACCTCAGATTTTACAAAACGATGGTATGGGGGTGGGAATGCAGGTAGAATACTGGTGTCCAAACCAAGATCATAGAGCACTTACATATTCAGAAGCCTAGAGTCCATGAGATTCACCATTACCTAAAACCACTTGTGTCTACCGAAGTCACATCTAGATAGATAAATATGATTTTATGTGGAGAACACAGTAGCATCATACTGCTGACTTCTTTATTCTAAAAGAAGGTAGGAAGCATCACTCTCCTTTACCATGTTTCAAATTACTAAAGAGCAAGTGTGGTTAAAAAAAAAATATTTTTTTTACTCTTTTTCATCCCCATCTTCAGTTCTGGTGGGAAGGGGGACCTTTTCTTTTTAATAATGTAAGGATTGGTGATCAATATTAACAAGTAAAAAGATAGTTATTCCTTCCCTGGCTGGGGGACTTCCATATATCAAAGGCATAGGGAAAAAAAAAAAAATGTTACTCCTATAGACACTCCAGTCTGAAACAATGGAACAGTCTATCACCTTTCCAAAACTGGAAGAGGGAATAAATCTGATCCCTCCATGATCTGAATGGAAAGTGAGAAAATAAAGAAGTGGCAATCTATCCAGAGCATGGAAAAGTGGAAAATGAAATGACAGGGAGACCGAGGGAACAGGAACTTCCATGGTTTTATCATTGGCTCTCTGTACAGCTTGTTTTTGTTTTTTCAGGTCATAGATTATTTTTTCATCAACATACTCTCTCAGTGACTCCAGGGCCTTATGGCATGCCTATATTTATGTAAAACAAATATATAAAATTATTGTTTCAAAATATTTTTATTTTTCATAAGGCATGCTATAAAAATGAAATATATTGAACGTTATTCTTCATAGTTGATTATTTTAAAAGTAAGACAGTCCTAGAATATTAAATATATTTTTAAAAGTCTAAACACTAATGTTTTTTTTACTATAAACATATTCACTATAATATATATTTGATATAAACGTCAGAAATGAAAAGTAATTAGTTGTTAGAAAGTTCAGGAGATTTGACATGAGGAAAACATTCCAATACTCAGAAAATAGTTTCTGAAACCTAAATCACCTCTAATTCCTAACAAAATTAAGTAATTCATTTTATCTTGTTTAGTTATTTAATTATCCGATAAAGTAAAAAGTCAGAGAGCAAGTCTCAATCAAAGCAAAGAAAGATTTAATTTTCATATTACAGTGAGGCATACAGCTTAGTTGTTAACAATAAAACGTTTTAAGCCATATGCTACTTATGCTTTTCTTTTAAGCTAGAAATTAGAATGTGCTAATTAGAGTGTAGGCTGCATCTAAAAATATACTGCTCTATTGCAAACATGCTTAGATAAGGACCTACATTGAATCCCAGTAGGAAAAAACTATGCTGTAATTATCTGAAAACCAAATAAATAATTCACCTTAATATTTTTTATTATATTAAATGACTGGTTCACAAATCACTTAATCATATTTTATGTAAATCTTTTTATAATGAAATTTATCACATATGAAAAAAAGTGACTTCTATACCAATATCATATAATTGTTTCATATTCAGCAGCTGTTAAATTTTCAGCACAAAACTATTTTGAGTTTCTCAATAATATCTTCACAACAGAGAAAATTTCATGAAAACAAAGCACAGAAATCTAGTTCTGATCTTAAGGCAGATATTGTGCTATTTTGGCTCAACTATGAACCACTTACCAAACTTGTCTATATCATTTCCTGTTCCTTTTGCTGAAATTATAAGTCGGCATGAGTTTATTTTTGAATGAGAGAAAAGCATTTTTGAGAAGTGCATATTAATATAGTAAATTTATCTCAAATACATATTATGTAATAGTTACTGCTTGTTTACTTTTGGAAAATTAAAATTTTAATGCACAACTTTAAATGGTAGCAGAAAAGCAGAGACAATTTTGTTTCCTTAATACATTCACTTACAAATTGAAGTCTACTAATAATACAATGATAATTACTACTATTTTCAACAGTAGTATAATTTGTTCCAGGATTGTAGAGAAAGAAATACTAAATATAAAGGGTGAAATTAAACATACATTGCAGAATTAGAGAGAACAAATATGTGAACACTATTTAGGGAAACAGTCTATTTTAATAAATAGCATTTTTTTAATGTTAAAGGAAAATATTTTAAGTTGCTGTGAAAACCTTTAGCCTTTCTAAGAGGAAAGGCAAAGAGCAGAAATAGAGAGTCCAGAGAGGTTATTTTACCTGGCTTTACAATGAAATAAACCCTTAAATGATTTAATTTTTTTACCCTTTTGCACTTCTTATTTCTATATGCATTTTCACACATCTCATTTCTTTTTACTGCTCCAATTCTTGGAACCTTAAAATTGGGTTATAAAAGGAGTGAGGGTACAAATCTGCTACACGAATATGGGATTGATTGATGAAAAGGGTTCCTGGTGAAATGGAGTTGGTTGCTTGGCCTTATTTTCAGAAAGATTTCTTCTTTTTCCTCTTTTTTTCATAGTTGTCTTCAGCCACCATTCCTATAAAAATATGCATGCATTTCCCTCTTTAGTAAAACTTTCCTTAATCTAGTATGTTTTGATGTCATTGCTGCTTTTCCATAATTGTGTTCATAAATACAGTAGATTGATTCAAAGAGCTTAACTTTTTAACATACAATATGATGTTTCCTTTTGAGTGCAAATTAGTTTAGAATGTGGAAATTTAGTTTCTCATCTAATTCCTAAAATACCACATTTTCTTTAACTATTTCTATCTTGCCAGTGGCTAACAATTAACTAAAAATAGACTTAAATAACACATTATTAAATTCTCACCCAAACAGCTTGCAAGGAAATACCTGTCTTTTCTGTGATGAATGGGAAGTGTTGCTTATTATTCTGCCAAGGATTTATCATGTCATTTGCTGGAAAGCCAAGTGTTGACATTGATCTTAATTGGTCCCCATCAAATGCCATATCTCCTTGACATAAGAATGAGTTTGGGCCATCGCCAATCATCGGCACTCTAAATATTGATGTAGCATTCCTTTGCATTGGAGTTTAAAATTAAAGTAAATATGCAACATGTGAAGTTGAAGCAGTATGAGCCAGATTCAAGTTACTAAAGAATTCAGTTCCTGAGAACAAATATGACATACAGAATTGAGAAGCATCTTTCTTTAAAATTCTTTAGAATAGTTATCATATTTCCAAGGCTAAAAAGCAGTTTCCTATGGTTCCAAGCTGGTAAATTTCCATGGTGAACAATGAAGAATTATAGAGGCAGATACTATTAAGCTAAAGATGACAAATACATTCTAATTTTTGGCACTTATCTTTAAATAAGTCAGTGACCCTATAGATTGTGTTTTATTACTTCTGATACCATTTACTTGCAGGAAAATTATAAGTTTTTACAGAATGTCTTATAGAAAGAAAAAAAAAAAGATAAGAGAAAAAAAATCTTTGTAGCATCTCTCTCCTAAATACTAGGTGATTATATTTTAAGTCATTTTTTCTCCCAAAGAGATACTGAATTGGGGAGCCTATAAATATACTCTGAAGTGTCTTAGCAGAATTTTTTTGTTGTACCATGCAAAATCTTCTACATGGGAAAGATAAGATAGAAACTTCTGGAAAAAAATGACCTTTTTGTTCTTCATCTCTTTGTTCTTCTCTATAATCAATATAGTTTAAAATCAAAGAAAAATCAATACTTTTTCTTTATAAATCATATTTTAGATATAGTATTTAACAACAATGAAACCTAATGACTTTGAACTTAACTCTTACACTTGAGCTTATGTAAGCCTTTACAACACCTGTTATTATGCCCATATTCCATAGAAAAGATATTTGTCATTGAGGTTGATTAACTTTTCCAAAACACATATTTAATAAATATTGAAGCTAAATTTCAACCCAAGGCAATTTAACGCAAAAGCCTATACTCATTATCATGCTGTCTTATCACCCAAGAGCTTATATAATAGTGCAACTCCATGGTTTTATAGAAATGAATACCATTTACACTTAAGCAATGCATCACATTCCATCATAAAGTATTCAAATACATTGTCAAATATATAGATATTTTTTCTTATTTAAGGAAAAGGTATCTTGCCTAAGGTTACACAGTGACTGCCAAAACTTAAATGAAAATATAAAAGTAATTTAAATATATCTGACAGTGAATATTATAATTTATAATACACATGCTATTTAAATGTAACTCTCCTGCTGGGGGCATTTGATTAAAAAAAGACAAGGGGAAGTGTAATCAAATTATCTATTTAAACTACCTTGCCCTACAGTGTGTATAGATTTAATAACCTAATGGCAGTTCCAGTGGAAAAATACCATCTATGATTTTTATAATGGAAAACCATTGCTGTTTTATTTTATGCTCCTCAGTGAAAAAGGCAAAAGTAGAAACATAAAAAAATAAACAGTAACAATATAATTGCATACTGGCATTTCTATAGAAGTCAAACATTAGCTTTTTTGTTTTGTTTTTTTTTTTTTGTTTTTAAAGAAATCACACATGAATCTTTCAGAATAGAACTATATTGTAATGTTCCCAGGAGAGGAAAAGTTTATTCCTTGCCTTATAGGATTTTTACAGAAGCCAAACCACAGCTAGCAGAGAAACTGGCAGAAAATAAGTAGCAATATATTTATAGATAGAGTTTTACTGTATTTCATGTCTTTAGCTTTGTTTATTTGATGGCTCAGGTAATATATGAACAGTATTTGTTTGACAGCATCTAATTTTTGTGTTTCATTAAAAGTGAAGAAAATGTCCTTTTATCAGTTTTCTTTCCTCTATTGCCCTAGAACATAAAGAAACAATAGACCCAATTTTTCTTCTTTAGAATTCTTCAACCTCCTTATTTGCATTCATGAAACCCTTTTCTTATGTTCTATAGGTAATTCTACCTCTCTGTTACCTCCCGTTCTCTAAATATTCTTATGTTTTGGTCTTAGTCTGGTAACTCTCAACAGTTTTAAATGTTAAATATTTATGCCATTTTTCTCCCTATTAAAAAAGGATACATGACACTGAAAAATTCTAAACATTTTATAAAATTTTCACTTTAGTAAACATTTAATAAAAGTTTCCTTTAATAAAAGTTTCACTTCACTAGAGAAATATGACAAACCAGGTTAGTTAAAAATAAGTCAAGTTAAATGACATCCCTACCACATTGGTAAAGTTAAAAATTATTTACTCTATATATACTAATAATAGTTTTCAAATGAACTCACTTAAATGATGGTAAATCAAAGATATCACATAAGTAAATTCTTCATTTATATCCTTAGCAAACTCAACACTGGAATAGTAGTAACTTAAAGATGTCACAGAATTATGTTCCTGTTTCTATCTTACCAAGAGCAACACTGGAGATCAAAATATAATCTGTTCCCAAGAAGTTCTGGGAAAACTTACAGATTGAGAAAAGGAGTCCTGGAACAAAAGAAGTGATTCCTCACAGAGGCAAGTATGACATGGAGTTAACAAAGCTTGAGCTTCAGTTGTGTTTATATGATCATACGCTGCTAACAAATATCTGGTAAAAATACATTGGCAAAATTTGCTATGGGTGATATTTTTGGGTTGTTTTCTTAAAGAGTACTCAAATATTGTACAAAATCCCCCCCCATTCTGGTTCCATGCTTAATTCCTTTACATATAACCTGGGCTATGAAAATAACATGTTCTAGTAATATAGCAACAACATCATGAATTCTCAGCAATGTAAGAGTCATTAAAGCTCATCCATTCAACCTCACAATAAAATGCTTGAAAATCCTTAATTATTTAAACTGAATACAGTGCATTTTGGTGTTTTAAATAATACCCTTGCCTGATCCTCACACATTGACGACTGAAAAAAACTTACAAATAAACTTTGTTAAAGTATAAATTAAATACTCCCATATTTAAGAGTATATTTCCATGATTTTTTTATACACTGATGTGGTCATATTTACATTCCTGATATGGAGAACCACTAACACAATGAGAACATGAAAACTTTGCTAACATGCTCCCTAGAAAAGCTGGTGAAAATTGTCTTAAAACTGTCTGGAAATGGCCCTAAAATTATGCAGGAAATGAAAAAAAAAATCATTCAACAAAATCTAAAACTCAATAGGAACTGTTAGATCTATGTTATGTAAAGTAAGACTGCATTCTTCCTACCTCTAAAATCAGCTATGATGGTTGCGCCTATCTGTGAATATACTAAAAATCAAATATACTAAAAATCATTGGATTATGCACTTTAAAGGTGTAAATTGTAACAGATAACAACTACATCTCATAATGCTGTTATATAAATGACATGGAATATTTCCCTAAATCACATCCCCACCTTGTCCCAGGCAATTACTGATCTTCTTTCTACATTACAGACTGGATTTGTATTTTCTAGAATGGCATATGCATCACGTGGTAGTAGATGTACTCTTGTTTCTAACTTATTTTGTCCAGGAAATATGTTTGTGATTCATCCATAGAGTATTCTGTCAGTCTGTTGCTTTCTGTTGGTGAATAGTAGTATTTGTTAGTTATTCCATATTTGTTTATCCATTATCTGGTTGATGAACATTTGGGTTAGTGTTATTTTGGGATTTTATAAATACATCTTTCCTGAACATTTGTATGCAAAATTTTGTGTGGACATATGTTTTCAATTCTCTTGGTAAATACTTAGTGTGTAATTGTCAAATGCTATGATAAGTATACTTCTTAATATAATACATTAACAATAACTATTTACTACTTACTGTGTACCAAGCATTGCTTTAATCTCTTTATATGTGCTAATTCATATAATCCTCACATGACCTGAGACACAGAATCCTCATAGCAGTGATTTGAAATATACATTTAACACACAAACATATATGATATTTTAATAATTTATCTACTGTTATATTTTCTTCCCCATTTTGTACCTGAAGAACCTGGAACACAGTTTCTTTATAGAAATGTTTGATAGTACACATACATTACTATAGTATAAATACACATAATGAAATTTCAAGATGCTACAATATAACCTAATATTGATTTTTATTGAGAATAGAAATCCAGATCATTTCTTTACAGGAAATGATCATTGGAGAAAAAAAGGAAGTGGTTAAAATGTAAGGACAAATTTTATTTGTATCTGTGAACTTGGATGGTAAATTTTGATCACTTCAATGTTATCTCTTCTGGAGTTTGATTTTTTGATCATCCATGTCTCTTTCGTACCTACAATCTATCCTCCACTAATTCCTCCCCCTTAGATTACTTATATACTCAAGAAACTTTCAACCTTAGCAACAATAATAATAACAAACCTTACATTTAACTTTTTCTCTATACCAGTATACAGCAAACTATCATTACTTTTTAACTCTTAAATTTCAAAAAGGATCATATACTTTGCTTTCTTCATCTTTCAATTGCTGATGTGAACCTCTACCACTATGATGTTAATGAGAGAACTCTGAAAGACTTCACCAAAGCCTTCCTTAATTACCAGCCCCCTCTTGGTTCTCTGCATATGTGAAAAAAATCTTAAGGGTTCTCTTTATAACACTCATTTCTTCTCTCTAGATTCCCTGGAGAGTTATAGCCATTCCCAAAATGTTATATAAATATTATTATACATAAAGTTTTGCCAAATATATAATTAGATGCCTACTTTAAGATAAGGGCTATATTTTCAACTGCCTGCTTTCCATCTCCACCTAGATGGATAGCTGGTCATTCAAGCTCAGTGCATCAAAAGGGTAATTTCTGGAGTTCCCGTCGTGGCACAGTGGTTAACGAATCCGGCTGGGAACCATGAGGTTGCGGGTTCAATCCCTGCCCTTGCTCAGTGGGTTAATGATCCAGCATTGCCGTGAGCTGTGGTGTAGGTTGCAGACGCGGCTCGGATCCTGTGTTGCTGTGGCTCTGGAGTAGGCGGGAGGCTACAGCTCCAATTCGACCCCTGGCCTGGGAACCTCCATATGCCGTGGGAGCGGCCCAAGAAACAGCAAAAAAAAAGACAAAAAAAAAGAGTAATTTCTTACATCTTGCCCACTCCTTAATCAAACATTATTGATGATGATGATGATACAGTTGCTGATTGACAAAGATTCAAAGCTTATCTGCTCTTCCTACTCTATCTCCTCTGTAATTTTTAATGTTAGGTGCCTTTTTAGAGTGGTGGGTAGCACATCAGTCTCATAATTAGCAGTGTTATTGAAACTGACAGTATTAACGGCCTGAACCTGTAGGAGAAAATGTCCCAATAAAAATGTAGAAAGGAGAGACCCCAGCCATGATGACTAATCAAAGTCTAGCCAACTGCCCCAACCAGTCCTCCCCCACGCATCTGCTTCTGTAAATTTGTTTCCGCATCTACTACCATGCCTGACGTCACTCCAGTCCAACTAGCCAAGCTTGGACCCAGAAGACGTAGCCCATAAAAGCCTAGTGAAACCCTTCTTCGGGGCTCAGACTCTGGAGATCCATCTCCTCTGAGCCCACCGGCGTAATATACCTGAGTTCTCCAATTCTCTGAGTGCTCGCTTGGTTTCTCACTAGGTAAAAGAGCTGATCCACTGCAGCCACAGAGCTGCTGGAGCTAGTATGCTACAGTCACAGGGCTGTCGCCAGAGCTGATATGCCGCAGTGCAGGGCAGCTGGGCAGCTGCCGTAACAAACCTAGCCAGAACACAGATTGGAACTTGAACCCCTGTGCCGGGATTCAAACCTGGCCTAAACCCTGACTGGAACTTGAACCATGGTTTTAAATTAGAATCACTCATCCTGTGTCTGAACTCACTAAGGTTCAGGTTCTTCACATCTCCACACAGAAGGGGTTCAGCAAGAGACAAAGTAAAGGCAAGAAATAGATTTATTAAGATAGGACGCTTGTGAAAGATGCAAGTGGGCAGGCACAGAAACTCTGCCCCAAGGATCTGGTGAGCTACAGTTTTATCATCCAAGGGGAATAGGGGTTGAAAAAGCCTGCCTCTTCCTTTCTGGGAGTAGTAGCTCCTTCCTGATATCCAATAAACTGTGTATTCAAATCCACAGAAGGGCAGTCTTCAAACTCTTGCCCTTGGTCTGAATATGAGTGCAGGCCTAATCCATCCCCCAGGCAATGGCCTGGGACAATTCTCAAGGCTCCACTATAGAAGCAAGCCTGCCTTGTGCTGATGGCTTGTTTTCTTTAGCAATTTATTAATTTACAGTGATCTCCCAATGTCCCCTAATTTTTCCTCTTTAAATATGGTCCTTAATTGGGACTTCTACTACTACCTGTGCCTACTCCATCCATATCATTATCATATATTTATTTGCTCAGTTCTGTATATTTCCCTGGTCCTTGTGACACTGGACATGGCCATGGGCTCCTGGGCACAAAAGCCTGTCTGTGTCCCCCATTTCTTGATCTTAGGAAATGTACCTCATTTAGCCACCATGATCTTCCCTGAGTTCCTAGGGACAGGTTCAGACAGTTGCTAATCAGGGAAGGGAGGAACAGTTAAGCAAAAATAGTACAACTTGGGACAGGATCCTGCTTCCCTCTCAAGGAATTCACATAATAATATAGGCATATTATACATCTAAAACAAAAGTTATATACCTTATGAGTCTTTTAGAAATGAGTACTTTAAAATTGAACAGCTTAGGATTCTTCCTTGTCCTTCTCACTGACTTAATTGCATCTTAAACACAATCACTCATAGGCTAAAGATTAGGCACCCTGAGCATAATTGCCTGTGGGTTAAATATTATCAGCACATGATGTTTTTCAGGAACTTTCCTAGTTGTACTAATTTCTGATCAATGTCCCTTTTCACAACTACTGTTATTCTAGGCAATAACCCAGAAGACCACTATCATGAACATCTCCTGACTCCAGCTTTGATGACTAAGATTCCCCCAAAGAAAGATGAATGCATGTCTGTCCCAATTCTGATTCCTATCAGAAAATCTATTTTTCTCCTTTTAACTATAAAACTTCTCACAATTATTTCTGGGGATGGGGAGGCACAGTCTTTAAGGCATTAGTCTGCAGTTATCTTCTTTTGCCTGGCAAAGAAACAAAGCTTTTTTTTTTTCTCCTTTACCTAAAACGCTGTATCTGTGTTTCAATTCATCACCAGCAGACAGAGGCCGGATTCCAGAAACACTTCCCTTCTCTTTTTTATTCTTAGATATTTCCTTATTAATAACCTATATCCCTTGGAATACCTTTTAATTGATTTTCACACAACCAACTTTTTCTCTCTCTCTGCTCAATTCTCTAGACAACTACTACTTTATTGTTAAAACCAAACATTATTTTGTCATGGTTTTCATAAAATGGTTTCTAATTGTCTTTGAAGTAAAAACCAAAGATATTAGCCCAGAATATGAGGCTTCCCATAATCTAGAGTTAATCTGCATTTATAATTTCTTATACTTTATCCAGCCATACAAAGTTATAGAATACACAATACAAGGGCTTCAATAAAACTGGTGATGCATATATTTCCTGTACCCCTTGTAAACCAGGTAAAGACTTACTTAGAAAAAAAACATTTCTATCTGACACACAGTATTTCACAAATAATTGCTGATGTGGGAAGATTAAATTTAGAGCCATAGTTTCTATAAATCTCTGGCAATCATGAATATATGTCACACAGAACTCTCTTCAAGAGATATCCTATAACACAGAGTACAAGGAGCCAACAGCTTTCAGTTGTAGTGCTTTGTGGATTTGCTACAATTTTTGAGGTGAGGCAACCCTCTTCCTGAATAGCAGAGGTTCTAGTGCCTCATCATTTTTTTTTTTTTTTTTTCCTCATCAGAGGACACTCATTCATTGACAATCTTTACACTGGAGCAAACTATCAAGGGTGATTGGGGCTTTCTCAGAGCTACAATCTAGTCTGAAGTTCTTTCTATCCAATCTCCCTTGCTTTCCCGTCTACTTCATAGGGGTCAGAACTTATCACAATCTTAAGTTCTCTCTGACAATTCCTATTCCCTTCACTCTTTAATTTCACAAGTGTTATCCTCAAAAAAATCTCTTGCACGTCTAACTTAACTCATTCTTGATGTTTACTACATTAAGATTTCAGACTGCAACAAAAAACTTTCTTGATCTCCAAATCAAAAGTCCTCCTCATACTCATAGAATTTTGTAGATAAGAGTATTCTTTTTTGAAATTATGTTCTAAATATTTATAATCTTTTCACTTAAATGTGAATTATGTCATCAGTACAATAAATAAATATTTGTTAAATAAGTTTATGCACTCACTGATGGTTTTAAATTTGTCATGAAAATGCATATCTATAAATAAATTTTTAGGTTTTTTTTGGTGTGCCTACACACACACACACATACACACACACACAACACACACACACACTCCAGTCTGGTTAAAATTATATTTAAATTCTCATTCAAGGGAAATTTTATGAAACATCTTCCATTTACATATTCCAAATATAATAAATATCATATAGATTGTGTTTTGAGCATGCTACAGTATTGATTGAAATTTAGTACTTTGGGCTAAAAATAATTCTCCCATCTCTTCATTTTCATATCAGAGGATAATCATGACTATTCCTTTAAACCGCATTGAGAATAAATATACTGACATTAACAAAGTTAAAAATGAACTCAAGAAGTGTTAAAAATTAGAGGATAGCTGTAGTGTAACTTTATCCTCTTGACCAATCTAATTGGAGATACTAACTAGCTGTGAAGAGAACTTCGGCAATGTAATTAATGAAACTTATGAGTCATTCTGAGAAGAACTGGGAAGAAGCTAGACCAATAACATAAAAGCTTATGAAGCAATGTGATTTCAATAAAGTTGTAACTTTAATATGACTACTTCATACAATTTCCAAAGATCAAATTCTCAAATTAAAATGCATATATATTAAATTAATTTGCTGGCTTTTATAATTCCTAAAATAAGTTCTTATCAAACTAAATTAAATCCAAATTATAATATCAACTAAGAATTACAATATTCACTTCAAAAGACCACCTACACTTGAAAAATGTATAATTCATTTGCATTTCAATTTCTCAACTTAAACCTTAAATAAATGTTATTCAAATTTACTCTCACTGTGTCTTATTTACATAATCACAACAGACACAAAGATATCATACCACATTGTTTCTATGCGATTCAGTATTTCTTCTGAGAGTGAAATTTCATTACCACATTTTAGCTAAAAGATTCTATAAATCTGCTAGTATTTTTCAACTTGTCAATATATTTTTTACATTACCATCGTTTAACAAGTAGCAGAAGGAATTAATAAAAGACATATCTTATATCCTTAATGACTTGCGAGCTTAAGTTTTATATCAGACAAAAAGAACACAAAAATTGAAGCAGTATATTCTCAAAATGATTTGATCCCTTGCCTCACTCAGTGGATTAAGGATCTGGCATTACCACAAGCTATGGTGTAGATTAAACATGTGGCTTGGTCTGGAGTTGCTATGGCTGTGGCATAGGCCCACAGCTGCAGCTCAAATTCAAACCCTAGCCCAGAAATTTCCATATGCCACAGGTGCTGCTTTAAAAACAAAAACACAAATAATTTCCCAAATATTCTTGGTCTTTCAGAAATGAAATATATATATACATACATTTAATATATTTAGGGTGTAATCAAATAATGAAATACTACACATTCTCAGAAGTATTCTATTTTTTGTTTTCTTTTTGTTGTTTGTTTTAGAATATCTAATTACATAGATTGGCAGACTCTAGTGTATCACCTACTTCTCAGGCTTTACCTGTTTTTTACCACCAGTATCTACATCATTGCCTGAGGATTCTCTCTGAAACCAGAGAGGATCTCTTTTCTTGTTCAGGAGTTAGGCTGGAAGTAGGAAACAGACACCTTTGGGAGCAATGCTTGAGTAAGTGTCGATGGATGATGGACTATAAATATCCAAGCTCTTGTTTCCCCTGGTGGGGTAACAGAGGAATGATTTCTACATTGTTTCCTGGAGCATCCTCAAGGATCTAAGCTTCAATCACCCTCTCTAGTAGCTCTTTATAAAACATGCTTTGTTTACTGTCGACCCTTTCCTGTATCGCTTTTCCATTTCTAGCGGTATTTCTTTCCCCTTCAGAAAAACAAAACTACACAAATTTGAATCTTCACAAAGCACTACATATAGAATTGTTTATGTTTGTGTTAAAAATGTAATATACGAGGAGAAAAGTCAATCCAAGGATACATTTATATCAAATATATGATTGGTGGGTTACCTTGGAGCTAAGTTCCTGAAAGAAGTACTAAGAAAATTTCCAGTTAGAAGGGGATATAACTGCCTAATTTCTGGCTTCTAAATTTGGCTGAAAGCAAATTTAAAGCAGAAGCCCATGTGGTTTCTCCCATGGCTTCTTGTCCCACATTAGCACCTAGGGTGAGAGCTCAGGAACACTTGTTCTACATACTCATCCCAGTGGACTTTTCGTATTCTTAAGTCAGGGATATCTTTGTCTTCTGATCTTTATAAATACATTGTTTTTGTTCATGTTTGACTGTTAAATTCTCTCCTATACCTACCTCAATAAGAGGTTACTTTTAAATGGATTCTATCATTTCAGTATTTTCTGGATTATTAATAGAGAATTTTAGAGTATAAGCATAGCAAATCCCCCTTTTTTTTCCACTTTATAAAACTGATGAGATAGGTGTCACACACAAAAAAAATCTTTTTTACTGTTTAACAAGACATATTGGCACTTTATAGGCATAGTTTATTTATAGGACTTGTGTGGGTAAGTATTTCACTTGAAATGCCATTGCTTCAGAGATTCAGAGAAACATTTTAAGTAGAAGATGTGGAAAAAGCTTCCTCTTTGTCCTCTGGTTCCCCAGATCTAGATGAAGACACTAGAGTTCAGTGTAAAGGGCAAAGTCCAAATACCCCCAAAGTTCATAGTTACTAAAAAAGTTGGCATTCTTTTTAGATTATTGAAACTTTAATTTATACTGATATACTTCAGAACTAATTTACTTTGTAGAAACAAAATAATCCTTCATAAGTGTCATAGGCTTACAAATCACATTTGCAATTTGTTTCAAGTTTCTCTAAAATTGTAATTAATTTGTATGAGGAAAAAATTGTGATGAACAGAGTTGTGAAAAGGGGGGAGGGTTATTTGTTTGTTGACTTTTTTGAGGCTTAATTTTTCTCCTAACTAAAAAAAAAAATTCTTCCTATGAAACATAAAATAGCAATTGTGACAAAATTAATATTAATTCAACAAAAACTTATTAAATGTCCACTATATACCAGCTGTCATTCCACTGATCTTGGATATAAAAGCACACAAAATAAATAAAAATTCTTGCTCTAGTACAGTTTGCTCTATGACATAAAGTAAATAAATATGAATCATAGAATTTCTTTATTTGTTACATGGAACATATATAGATCTATGATTTATTATTTGTTAACCAGAGAGAATTACTTTGGAGTGTTGTGATTATTAAATGTATGTTGTTCATATCTACAGGTATTTTAGAGTAATGATTTTTTGGTCTGAGTGATTATACCATGGTTAGTAGGTCTACTTTAATACTTATCCTTCTTTCTCATTTTTTTCTCCTTTTCAGTGACTAGCAAATGCATACTTTGTCTACTGAGTGGGTAAACCAGAGTGAGAAATGTCTGATCTATTGTCCTTGACTCTAATATGCTACCTGTTTTTGTTTTTGTCTTTCAAAAGTCAATTGAAAAATAATTTCATTTGTGCTATATGTGTGTGATTTAAGTTGCTTCAGTGAGTAGAAAGTGGAACTATATCTCTTTCTGTATGATTTATATTTTAGATTTATTTCAAATTAATTCATACTAGGTCACCTGACAAACAGATACAAATATCTAAATAATGGTAAGGGTTTCCAAGGTAGCCAGTGGTTGACATGGCTGAGAAGGCCCTACTGACAGCTAAGAGGAGACAAACCCCAAAAATAGAATTTTGCTGGGAAATAAAAATATTTTTTTAAAATATCAAACATAAGGTAGTAAAACCAGAAAAAGACATTAGCTCACTATAACAAGTCAAAGAAATATTCAAGAATTATTGACTATCAGTCAACTGTTGTATCTTATGCTAGGTCTTGGCATGAAGTGGGAGATAAAGTAGATCAGATTGGGTTTCTTTCCTTGTTAAGTTTATAGTCTACTGGGGGATGACTACTGGGGGATACTGACATTAAATAAAGAAACACACACATATAAACAACATTATAAATTATCTTAAGTGCTGTGAAGGAAAAGAATAGAATGTTATGAGAAAAATCAATGGAGTGATTTAATGTATTTTGGGCAGTAAAAGAAAGCACTTTTCCCTCACAGAAATTCAAGTGGAGACTTGAAGCATTAGGGGAAAGAAAGCTCTAAGGAGTAAAAAGAGATTAGATCATTCTGGGAAATAATAGATGGACATTATACCTTGACTATACCATGTGAGGAGAGAGTGAAATGTGAGGAGGCAGAATAAAGAGGCTTCAGATTCAGAGGCTTGTAGATCATCTTAATCATTTTTTAAAATTCTCTCCTAAGAAATATGAAAACATCAGCTTTAAGTTTTACAAAGTATTCATGGTTTTCTATGGCAACAGTCAGGGGATGGGAGCACAGAGTGAATGGGTAACAGTGCAGTTGAAAGGCAGTGTTAGTTTGAATCTGGTTGTTAACAGAGAAAATGGGAGGCAATTGATAATATATGTCATCTACATCTATATCTTTAGATGCACACCCCCAATAAACACACACACACAAAACACTGGATGAATCAACAAGAGTAGATGATGTGGAAGATGAAACAAATAAAGGTATCAAAAGTTATTCTATTTCCCAATCAACTCCTAGAGAATCAGGACAGATCATGAGAGTTGAAATTATGATAGTGTTCAGTGGTATACATACGAAGAGGTAAAAATTTGCAACTTGCTTGCTTGATAACTTGTGCTTAACATATTAAACTATGTTAAACTGTTTTTAGTACTTGGTGTTGTACTAATAAATTATAACTTGACATCAAATATAAGATATATGTGTGTGTGTGTATAAGACACATATGTATGTATGTGTGTATATCTAACAAACATAGTTTAAGTGCCTTAAAAACATCACAGACTACTGACTGATGAGATTCAATTCTTTAAACATGGATCAGCAACATTTTCTGTAAAGAACCAGATTAAAAAATATTTTTAGCTTTATAGATAGAGGGTCTCTGCTATAACTACTTATCCCTATAGTGCAAAAGCAGCTATAGTCAATTTTTAAACAAGTGATCATGGGCAAAATTGACCTGACTGTAGTTTGCCAAACTGTGAAACCTTTAAATAAACACCAGATGGACTGGAAGGAAGAAACATTGGCATTGGGGTTCAAAGTACCCTTTCCACTAACAATAGAGTAGTAGAAAGTTAGTATAAATAAGAGAAGTTTACCAAATATGTGGAAATATACTAAATCATATACCAAATATATATGATTTTGAAATAGTCCTGGGTCACTGTTATTTTAAAGTGACTTTACATATGAAATGAAGTTTGATGATTTTTATACTGAAGTTTTTCATATTTTTCTGCAGTATTACCTATTGGTATGTCTTCTGGTTTATGACTGTTGAAATAACAAACAAACGAAAAAGTGTGAAAAATTGGAATGACAAGATTGTTGAAATAGTTTTAACATGGTGATGTGCTGAAATCTAGGGACTGAGATACACTGTGAGTTTTGATGTAGTGAAATTAAATCAGTATCAGACAGTGACCAATGTGTCTGAGTGCCCAATGTGCCTAGCAGGCAACACTAAAATTCTCCTGGCACAAATACGAAAGTCATCAATGAGAAGGTCAGAGGCAAAATAACAATAATAATAATAAAAAAAAAGAGAGAGAAAAATAGAAAATCAGTTACAGAGTAGCTGATTCTGAGAGCAATACAGAATGTTTTGTATAGAACTCCTAATAAGATTGATCTCTTTGGCATTTTTATCTGCTAGTGCTACATAATGCAACTGAATCAACTGAATATATCCAATGCTTTATTTGAGCAATTTGATACATATACATAAACAGTTACACATATGCATCTGTATGTATTCAAATTTTATTTTCTAGTGTAGTGGGCTGAATATACTCCTCCCAAAGGTAGCTTTACGCCCTGCCTGGAGGCTGTGAATATGTTATCTCAATGGTAAAGAGATTTGCAGGTGTGATTAAGGTAAGGCTTTGAGATAAGCTTTTCCTGGATTATCCAGGTGGACCCAATGTAATCACTGGCATTCTTATAAGATGGAGGAAGGGGGGTCAGTCAGCAGCAGGACTCTGAGTTGGAGCTATGCTTGGGAGGAGCTATGAGCCAAGGAATACAGGTGGCCTAGAAGAGCTGACAAAGACAATTATTCCCTGAAACCTCCAGAGAAAATGCATCCCATCGACACCTTGATTTTGACTTCTGACCTTCAGAACTGTAAGGAAATAAATTTCTGTTATTTTAAGTCATTAAGTTTGAGGTAATTTGTTATAGTAGCACTAGGAAACTAAAGTAATAGGTAAAGTCAGTTATACTCTGCATTACTTTAGGAGGTTTTTTTTTTTCCCTAGGAGCAGTATAAATATTTAAGCTGCAAATGTTATCATAATTTTGTGGGTGATTAATTATGGAATTCATTTGTCATATTGTATATGATGTTGCTGAACTTAGATAATTTAAATTTTAACTTTTGAGGGATAATTTTAACATGCTGCTTATACAAGCTATTTTATTTTTTCTCATCCATGTGTAAAACTCAATGATATAATGCAGCTACAAGGATGCAGCATTATTTGAAACGTGAAACCAAATAAATTAGATAAAAATGATTCATATTTGTTATTATGAAAGCGTGAGATCAGAATACAGTAATACTAGCAAAATATTTGCTACTTTTGACAGGCTAAGAATTTAATTTTCAGCAAAAGTACATTCCCAAGTTTCACTTTTGTTTTGTAATAAAATCTCAATTTCAGGAGATATTGAAATATAAGCAGGAAATAGGTGTCAGCCTCAGGTCAAACCTACATCCCACAGTATACTTATTTACACCAAGTATTTCACAATTGTTACCTTTAAACTAAATAATCATATCTGATTTCTTCTTAGGACTAGACAAAACTTTTGTATGTGCAGTGCTTCTATATTTCATTTTAGGGATGTTAAATATAAGTGAGGAGACAATGTGCCAGAAGTGATGGATGTAGGAAACAATCTTGAGCTAGGAAACAGCATGAGGAAATTGAAATGTTTGAAAGATAGGTTATGTCCAATGAAGAGAGTAAAAAGGGATATATTGTATTTTTGTTAGTTATCTCCAATCTCTCTACATTTTCTTTCTAATCAAGTACTTGGTATCTTTTGAAGAAAACAAAACAAACAGGCAACAATAGCAACGAAAACAGCAAAAAAGCCAAAAAAAGAAGAAAGAACAGAAAAACTGTTTTGATGTTAAGCATTTTCACACATTACATTTTAAATAATTACATGAATAAAATTTAAGATTATGTTTATAATTACAAATAAGTGTAGCAGAGGAGATAAGCCATACATGGAACAGATTCTAAGTTGGGAGAGAAGTCAAAAAAAGATTGAGTAAAAACATGAAAATCAACTCTACACAGAAGTAAATCAGAAATAGGAGAGAAAAAAGCTGCCTAACCAGACTACAAAAGTAAGGGCAAGCCAAACAATTGATAAACAAAGTGATCTATATTGACACCTATTCTTAAATTATTTGTATAATTTATATAATTAATAATTTTTATAATAAATATGTACTATAAACTATTCTAAACATTAAAAATGCAGCATTTAGTGAAAGAAGCAGGGTTCATGCTCTTATGCAGCTTAAATTAAGTGATGGAAAAGAGTCCAGATACATGTAAACATGGAAATATTTGTTCTATGAAGGACATAAAGTAGGAAAAAAATATATAAAATAGGAAGGTATAAGAAGGTATTTACTATTTTAAAGAGCATTGTCAGGAAAGGTCTCTCTGATAAGTATATATTAAAACAAATATAAAGGAAGGTTAAGATGCAGGATGTGGAAAACTATGAGAAAAGAGTTAAAGCAGCTAGAACCGTATGTGCTAGAGCCCTGAGGCAGAAGCATTCTTGATGTGTTAAAAGAATAGCTAGTATTACCAAACCAAACTTGAATCTGTTCACCCACTTGCAATAAAGCCAATCTACTGACATGGGGTTTTGGTGAAGGAAAGTGCAGAGTTTATTGCAGGGTGCCAATCAAGAAGTCTAGGCAGCTGGTGCTTAAAAGAACCAAACTCCTTGATGGATTTCAGGGAAATGCTTTTAAAGACAAAGTGAGGGAGGTGGGGGTTGAGGGATGTGCCATCAGCTTGTGGATATTCTTCTGATTAGTTGATGGTGAGGTAACTAGGAGACAACATTATCAACCTTCTGGCTCCAAGCAGTCTGGGGTCTACCTGCTTGTGAGCAGGATTCAGTTAACTTCTTCCACCTGGTTGGGGTTTTTGTATCGGCAAAATGGTTCAAAGGATATGGCCTAATATATCATGGATAGCCATTGAGGAGGAACTAAAAGTCCTTGACTTCATATAATAGCTAAACTATTATTTTTTCTTGCTTGACTTCATTTATGTATTTTCTCCCTTCTCTGATTAAGTTTATTCCTCGGAACTTAGGGAAGGCCTAGAAAGCTAAAATTTTTCTAGAGACGAGAGGAAGGCTGAGGATATGTGGGGATCTGTCCTGGGAAGGCCCTATTGGGTCCTGCTCAGTTACACTAGGGGTGCCCTGTGGATAGTGCAAAGAGAGGAGGTAGTTTTGGAAGAGGTCACTGTCAGAGAAGTCACTCTGGGAAAGTTCATATAGCCTACCAGTTTAAATGAATAAATTGAGTGTATTTTATTCTGAGCAAGATGGGAGACCCTTGGCTTTGTTGAGCAGAAGAGGCATGTATTAAAATTTTATGTAAGAATAACATTAGGTATCATTAGATATTTTGTGGTGGATAATATGGAGAGTTAGATTAAAACAGAAGTATCAGGCAACATTGCTACAGTGTGTGTGGGAGATAATGGTGTCTGTATTAGTTTGCTAAGGCTTCTATAACAAAATACCACAGACTATATGGCTTAAATTATAAAAAATTATTTTCTTATAGTTCCAAAGTCTAGATGTGCAAGATCAAAGTGTTAGCAGATTTGATTTCTTCTGAAGCCTTTCTTCTTGGCTTGCAGATGGCCACCTTCAAGCTGTGTCTATTCAGGGTTTTTTTTTTCCCTCTGTGCTCATGTATCCCTGGTGTCTCTCTGTGTCCTAATCTCCTCCTCTTATAGGGACATCATACTGATTGAATCAGGGCCCAATCTAATGGTCTCAATTTAATTTTACCATCTTTAAAGGCCCTATTTGCAAGTAGAGTCACATTGCATGGTACTTGGGATCTGGGCTTCAAAATAGGAATTAAGAGAGGACGTGGTTTTATCCATAAAAATGTAGCCTCAGGTGGTAATAGTGGAAGTGATGAATCCTCGGATCTAAGATTAGTACTATAGCAAATAGAAGATTTGCTGTTAGGATAGATATTCAGGTGTCAAAAGCATATGAGATGTTTTTGATCCAACAACTGGAAAATGAAATCACTAGCAGCTGGAATGCAAAGGAACAAAAAGGGGTACATTAGAAGCACTCCTTAAATTCTTGCTACCTTGGGTGGGGTAGCAAGAATTTAATTATTACGATGTAAAATTTGAAGTGCCTTTTAGTTATCCAAGTGGAAGTATTACAGACAACCAAATATAGAAGATGCCTTGGAAATATCCCTGCTAGAAGTTGTGTAATTTCATGAGCTGTGGTGAGAGTTCAGCCTGGGAGTGAGGCATATATGTGAACAGAGTAAGGAGTAAGTCCTAGAGTGTAGGCCAAGGAATTCACGATACACACCACAGATTTCTCTCCCCAGAGCCTAGCAGAACAATCTATATCGTCAGCACCTTCTCATCCATTTTCCTGAGAAGATGCTGAGTTGCCCATGTAAATCAAGAAACAGTATTCTCTGCAGCAACATCTTATTTATATTTCTGCTAAATATTTTCTCTTCTCTGCATTATTCTACCCTACTTTAAAATTTTAACTTTTCATCATTCGGTCATTCTACTTCTCCCCCCACAATAAATACAGTATTAAGACTTTTCTATGCATTAGTCACTCATTTTTACAAACCTAGCAAGACTAGGCATGTAGCCAGTAGTAAGAAGCCTAATATCTCAGAAACTGTAGAGAATGACCCCTCACAACATGTTGGGGAGGAAGGAAACACTGGAGAGTATGAGGCACTGTGGCTTCTAGTAAGCCACTCAAAAAGCAGGAGCAAACAAATGTATACACATGTTTTTAAAAACTCAATTAGGGGTTCCCATTGTAGCTCAGGTAACAAACCCTACTAGTATTCATGAAGATGTAGGTTTGATCCCTGGCCTCACTCAGTGGGTTAAGAATCAAGCATTGCCATGAGTTGTGGTATAGGCTGCAGACATGGCTCGGATCCCTCATTGCTGTGGCTGTGGTGTAAGCTGACAGCTATCAAACCCTAGCCTGGGAACTTCATCTGCTGTGGGAGCAGCCCTTAAAAGAAAAAGAAAAAAAAAATACATATAGTCTATTAAAATTATAAAATATGTTTGGAATTGTAAAGATTATAGGGGATTAATTTTTTTGAGCTAAAACTTCAGGAAGGCAGTATTTTAAAGTGAGCCTTAATTAAAAAGTGGTTTTTTTTTTCCTTATACATTTGTGGTATTAGCATATATTATTTATTATCACTAATCATGGAGTGGGGCCTTAGCAACATAGGATTTCTGTTTGCATTTACCGATGTCCATTTAACAACCTCTGTCCATACATTCTAGGCACTGTGTAAAAAATATCAAAAGGTAGAACGTGCAGATGCAATTATAGGCAAACAGAATATCTAAGGTTCTACCTTAGGAAACTCCTAGTCATAAACAGTTTTCCTCCTTGTTGTTAGCATATGTCTGACCAAAACAAAGTTATTTTTTTTGAATTATAACTCCAATTAAATTATTTTCCTCCCAAAGCTACAAGAAATTTATTCTAGTAATTTAAAAATATTTTTGGAAAGGAAATATTTATAAAGGCCGACTGTCCACAATGGTACTCAATTAATCTTACAATGTCACTTTAAAGAATAAATAAATACTTTAAAAACTCTTCTTTTCACTTACTATGTAATTTCAAATTTGAGACAACTGGATGAAATGAAGCATGGTAAAATTCTGAAGACCATTATGGCAAATCAGAGTTATTTTGAATTTGGGTCCTAGGATAAGTCCATTCTAAGTCATGTCACTTAAGTTAACAGGAAGTGTAGCATACCTCAATCATAATTAAGTGAGATCCTCTAAAGATTAGGTTAGTTTCAAAGTATAAAAAATATGTGAGCAGATCAAATGCAGAAAATCTTTTCAGTACTGAGGGCTACTTATTTTTTTAATACAGATGATATAAAGAATATAGTTCGAAAAGTAAATCTTAAAGTGTTTTTCATGTTATTTTCTAATAATATCTGCTATTAAAATGCAGCATTTGCTTCAGCTGATTGTTCTCTTGTAGTCTATCTGAACTATGACATGAGGAATTCTGGCACTGATAACTAAAGTTAGAGAAAAATAGCTGTCATATGTAAATCAAAATATTGTTTTATTTTTTCTTCAGTTTTCATGTATGAAAACAAGGAACAGAATAACAAATAAATAAACACAAACCCATCTACATTGGAGGGGGGTATTTAGCATTGTGGTAAAGAGCTATATATATTCACATATACATGTATATATATATATTTAAGAATAAATAAGTAGTATAAACATTTTGGAGGAAAAATTAGATTTTTTTTTAATCTCTTGTTATGTAATGCCTACATGAAAGATTTGATTTTGTCTGTTGGCCTGCATAGCCTAAAGAGCTTACTAACTGGCGCTTTAGAGAAAATGTTTGCTAACCCTTGGTCTAGGGTTTTTCAGTATTTCTATATAACATTATAATAGTTGTTATTCAGTTTTCTTCACACAAATTCATCTTCCTACTATCCAAGAAAGTAGTTAAACCATCCAGTGTAAATAACTTTGATGATTTTGGGTAAAACATCATCAATTTTCAAATGTAGTTTTTCCACACATGAAAAGAAATACAGGTGTATTTTACTTAGCAAGCAAAATAGAAGTTGATTTTCTAAACAGATTTCTCAAGTATAATCTAACATTTCCTGAATATTGATTTATGAGATGGTAGGATTAAATCCTTTAATTAGCTGAGTTACAGCTGTCACACATTACTAAATCTCTTCTTATTAAAGGTTGAAAGAAAGTCAAGCATGTCCTAGAACTGTCAACATAAAAAGTTTACCCGCATAGAGTTCTTTGATTTTTATTTTGTTCTATGTAGAAAAGTAGATAATTTGACTTTCTCTTCTTAGGCAAGGAATCAATGGATTAAAAATTTGTTCTGACTATTGGTAGATTAGGTGATATCAGCGTGATATCAGTATTTTAAGTCAGTCAGTGTTGGAAGGTGCAGCTCAGTGGAGTTGGTGTAGGATATTCTTACACACACACACAAGATATTACATCTGTGCACTTCTATTCTATTTATCTTACTGTTCAATGTATCTAAATAATACAACTATTATAGCATTTAGCATATACTAACTGCATATTCTAAATTTTCTTCAGAAGTATCACTTGCTGAAGGAATACAATTCCCAAGCAATTTTCTTTTTTATGCTTAAAATTTCCAACTTTTTATATGCTTTTAGGTCTTGGTTCAAACATTTGCTTTATCTTGAAAATAAAGTTTCCTTTAACATTAATTTAAAATCCCCGTCTTCCATGAATCTTAAAAGTGTGTTTCAAAGTTAGAATACCCTGGGACTTGAAACAATTATATATGGCCATAAATAACCTGCCAGAGGCTGCCATTGATTATATCATTGTTACTTATATTGCAACTTCAATGTAAGAAGCATTCGGGTCCATATCACTGGATCTCAGTGGGGGCTATTTTAAGGAAGAATGGACACTAAATACATGTCTTAGTTTCAATGTCTTGGTTCCCGTTTCCCACCTTTATCCATTTGTATTTCCTGTGTTTAGTAAATTTAATGCCTGTAATGCACACTCTCAGGCTATTTCATATCATCACTCAGGCTTTGTATTTTATCTGGTTTACCCATTAGAAACATATTTCCAGTCATAAGATATAATAGTAATTAGTAATTGATAATAGCTATGGATTGTGTACTACTAAAGAAACAGGAGAGAGAAATTATTTTTATGTATTTTTTATTTCAAATTATTTTTATATGTTTTCTGATTGGCAATTTTTATATTATATCTGTCAAATATACTAAAACATCAGAAAGCTCTGATGTTAGATAAGGAAGGTCAATCATTACATAAAAGATGAGACTTCACATATGTGCATTTGTTTCACACACAAAATTCTGAACTTTGTACAGTCTAAAGTTTTGAAGACTTTTTTTTTTTATTTTTTGGATTAGTATGAAAATCATGGCCATAGGAATAAACATTTAAATGTCATCAGACATTATCTAGAACTTTATCCCTTTATCCTATTGCAGTAAACCAAAGTCAAATTAAGAGCACAAAATGCAAATGAACTCTTATCTGATTTTCTTTTCCACTTATATTTAATCACTATATAATATAATAGACTATACACTAGATTCCACTTAGATGATGTCATAAGGTCTGTCAAATTAACTAAATGACTTTTCAAAATATTGATGGCAGATAAACTGATTAGTATTCTGTATTTCCTAAGCTTCTTTGACTGGAGGGGCATATAAAACTGTGCATTTAAATGCTAGCATCAAATAGGCAATAGTTTACCATTACAGATTTTTTACTCATGTCATAACATATATATTTATCTCTAAGTGTATAGTTAACTATAACTAAATCTGAGTAACTCTGAACTTTTACACAACCCTCAAAGCAATTTGTATATATCTTTATCCTTTATTGGAATATAAGTATTACTTTAATTGTGTGAATTGCCCTAGGACAAAAATAATGAAGAAGAACACTTATGTTTATAATTAGAAATTATATGAATAAAAAACAGTGATATGAAAAGATTTATTTGAAAAAGCTGCATGAGTTAGTAAGATATTATTGAAGGGGGGTAGAGACTTGAGTGCTTATACAAGGAGAATGAGAAAAAAGACTAGTAAGTTAAATTTGTAACATGCCAATTTGGCTTTCAATGTGATTAATAAAAATGAATTCTTTTTGCTTACTTTGCAAAAGGGATACCACCTATTCAAGAGGTTTTTTAGACCTCCAGCATCTTTTCTCAAGCAATAATGTAAATAAATCAAATGTGGAAAAGAGGAGTGAAGCATGGAAAACATCCAATTCTTCACACAGGCATAGGGACTTTTCCTGGCAATTTAATAGGGTGGGCATCTCCACAAAGGACTTGGAAATCCAAGATCACTTGGGTAGTAGTAATTAATTGAAGTGGTTAAGGCCATCTTCTATGTTGACTCATTTATGTGTCTAAAAACAATTTTGCTGAAACTATAGTGGGAATCATAGGATATAAAACTTTGTTGCAGTAAGAAATAATCAAGGGTGAAACATTAGCAAAATTACAAATCTGAGGAGGCTAATTGGGGACTAAATATTTTCTTAGAACCTGCATTCTCCCTTCTTATATTCAAAATAGATTGAGAGATGTAGAGATTGAGAAAGAGAGGCTGACAAAGAGAGAGGGAGGATGCAGAGAAAGATATAGACAGAAGAAAATAATACCAAGAGATTTAAAAGAGAAAAAGATCCAAACTATTCCATTTAGAATGGATAGGCAATGAGGTCCTACTGTACAGCACAAAGAACTATATCAAATCTTTTGGGATAGAACATGATGGAAGTCAGAGTGAGGAAAAGAATGTATACACACACACGCACACACACACCTCACTATGCTGTAAGCAAAAATTGACGCAACACTATAAATCAACTATAATTTAAAGATGTCTTTAAAAGAAAAGATAAAAATCTCTGGAAAGCCTCCTCTATCTGTACCTACATATAGATACATGCAGGCACAAACATACACACATGCTACCAGCACCATATAGTCTACAGTTTTTTAGACTTTGTGAAAAATTTTATATAAAATACCTTTGGGTTCTTTGAAGGAGAGGTATTACAAAAATGCAAAACCAAAAACCTTAGGAAAAAAAGTGTGAATTATTTCTAACAGAAAGAAAATACTGCTTTATAGTCATTAAGAGCTTTAGTTTTCTTAGAATTGGAAAGTTAGTGAAAGAAATTGCAGCACAAAGCAGAAAGTGCTCAAAAATCTTTCAAGTTTCTTATTTCCCTTCTCTCAGCCACTCATCATTGGCAAGTCAAGGTAAGTAGGTTCTATTATATAAATGTATGTACAAAAGTAGAGGAAAAGGCAGTACAATTTTATTGAGTGTATCTCTGTATTTTTGTTAGGAGACCTGCAGTCTTTCAAATGCAGTATTTTCTAATATTGGTACAGAAATTTAACACACCCCACTACTTTCTTTCCATGCTTTTCACGTTTTGAGAATTTTTAAACCAGCTTATTTTGTCCCTCCACTGTATTACTTATAATATGGAATACCGTGATTAATGAATTCTCTGTCAGGTAACTTAATCTGGTTAAAATGTTATATACATATAACATCTTATAAATAAACATTGATATATATATATCACACATTAATGTATTTTATATAACAAATATATGTTATACATGTATTTTATATATATATATTTTTTATACTTGATGTATTTTATATATATATATGTGTGTGTGTGTGTGTGTGTGTGTGTGTGTGTGTGTGTATATATATGTTGAGGATGCATAGATTAGGAGCCAACATCAGATATGTTGGTTCCGGAAGTATTGTTTTCATCTTGACCATTGTCAAAGTGGGGCATAGGGTGAGGAGAAATGGCTGGCATAATGCTCCCATATCCTTAGCAAAGTAGAAGATGGTGAATTTGAAATTTTCTGAACCACTTTAAATATAGCTTATATTACTTGCTGAATATAAAACAAAATTTCATGAGTAAGATGAATCAAATAGGGCCCCTGGCCTCATATGGTAGTGTGATACAGTGCAGCATACAGGCATGCATAAAACTGAGAGAGCCAGTTGGTTGACAAGGAGTAAGATTCATGATTATGAACTTGGTTTGGCACCTAGGAAAATATTTAGTGTTCTGTAGTTCTTAAACTTATTTGTCCATAAATCTTTATAAGGAAGAGTTTCCTTTCAGTATCAATATTTTTTCTGAAATAATTTTAAAAATGGTAACAATAAGCTGTATAAGTATATATGTATACACATATGTATATTATTTCTCTTCCATTTCCTTCACCTTTACTGATGACTTCTCTTCCTCCTCCTTTTGCTTCTCTTTCTTCTTATCTTCCTCCTTATTCTCCTTTTTATTTAATTGTTTCCCAAGCAGTGTGTTTCAAAGCAGATGATCTACTTATGTTGCTAAGTAGAAGAGCATATTGGATAAATGGGACTATTTTAAATACCACCCTAGAGGCATGACCAATATAGAAGCATCCTCAGGTGTTTGGAGAAATCTTGTAAGGGATTTGAGCACTTGGATGGCCAGAGATTCATTTAACATACTATGTAAGCAACTATCATACGTAGTGAAGGCTTTAGATATTCATTTGGGGAAGTACTGATGCATAGTCTACCCCAAATTAGATAACAAGACAAGGTAGAAAAGAATAGCATTATTAAAAAAATGCTCACTCTCATTTAACATTCCCTGACTACTCTGGTTTTGTTTATACTTATTGTCCAGAAATTCTCTGAATTGCAAAGACTGTGTGTCCCATTAGAACAATAGCTTCAGAAGAGGCTGGTATAGTTATCTGAAGGACATTTTAGAATTTTGTGAGCAGGTTTATAATTATCATTTGGAGGACACACTCCTGGACACCTTACAGTTGGTGATGATTGTCAGTCATGAGTGTGAAATGTTGCTTAATAAGACTTTAAAATAATTATTTATACTTAATAGTGCAATATTTTTGCACAATTTGAATAAATAAATGGAATTTTACAAGAATAGGGCTCAAATCAAGGTAGCTTGAATCTGATTTTTTTTTCAGATTGTCCTTTGAGTTTATCACCATTTTGTAGAACCATGTCATCAATAACAATAGTGTTCATGACATTTGAACCATCAGAACACATATCTGTACATTGGCAGCTATAGAATTAGAGGCAAGCATTTCACTATGTCATCATATTTTCTATTGTAGCATGGAGAATTTGTTTATTGGATTTATATCATTTTACTTTCAGTTACTTTCCTTCAACTTCTATTTTACTGGTACAGGTTTATACTGATGTGTTTTTTTTTTTAATTATTTGTGAAGATTGGTTATGGGACCTATGACTTTCATTTCAGGAAAGGGATGTTACAGAATATTTGCTATACAAAGGAAGTGAAAAGTAATGCATGTGAAGAAATCAAAAGTTCTTGCCTCTGTTCAGTTCCATGGGTATCGCAGACTGCTAGAGAATAAGAAGGAATCACCCATTATCTAAAACTCTCCTCATTTACAGAGGATTGTTGAGTCCCAGAAAGATTAAATTCTATTCCAATGGTGACATAAAAATTAGGATAATGATAGAATAGAAACTATCTCTTAAATATAAAAAGCTTTCAACTTGTAGATAGACATATGCAAGTCATGCTGATCAGAAACTTGTTTTACCTATGAAGAAGTGGGGTGGGGATAACTTCCCTGGATGGAGCTATGTTGAATATGCACTCCTGCCCCAGGTTTCACAGTCAGATATTTCACTACAGTAGGTCTTTATGCATTTGTATATTTTATTCCACTTTATTTTATGTGCTGGTAATGCCAGAAATACAGATGATTACTATGATAAGTCAAAGGCATAATAATTGTTATTATAGTTATTAACTTTAAAGACTTTGATTCACATTCAGAAGTACATAATAAACTCCACCAGTCACACATAAAACAAGTTGGAAATGATTTTCAAACGTGTGATCAAGTTAAACACACATTTCTGTGTTCTGATCAAAGGACTGAAGTATCAAATAAATACCAAACAGAAGTGGAAATTATGTGTTCATACATAAAGGATAAAATAGTTTTCCATATATTATCATTTTATTTGGATTTGATTTCTCAAACTTCAGTTTATCTTTCAATGTTGTTATAGTTGTTATAAATTAAACCAAATTAGATGCACCTGTTATTTATATCATGGTGCTGAATTAAAGCAATAGTAACTTCTTTTTTGTTAAAGTGACAGTGTTTTTCTTGTTTCTTATTTCAAAAGGTGAAAGTCACTACACTTATAATTGAATAGTGGCAGCAGAATGTGGGGAGAAGATTTATGTAGTCTCAAGCAAGAGAGGACTATGAATAGAAAAATCTGGCTCAGTTCCATAATAGATTTTCAATTTTTTGCCTGATTAGTTGTGAGATAATTCTAAATGGAAGTGAGGAGTGCTTCACCTTCTAAAATAGACCAAAAGATGCTGATACAATCCTTTGTTCTCATTACCAATATCAATGCAAATAAGGGAAAATTTTTTCTCTCATATGAACTACAGTGAACTTAACATATTCTATGAAGTTTTATAAAATGTATATAGGTAAATATACATTAAATACACATCAGAAATAAGATACTTTTGAAAATTGTTAGTTTTCGAAGAGGTCCAAAGATTTTAATTCTTTCAAACATGTGTGAAATGATGATATTGAACTTTACATTCAAAAGAGTAAATTATATTTAAATGTAATTACACAATTGCACTTTCTTAATAGTTTTGACTTAAAAAATACCACGTGTTTCAGAGAGATAGTGCCAATACATTTCTCCCTATTCTGCCTGCAAGCAAAACAAAAACAAAACAAAACCCTTCCTGCTAGGATAAAACCCTCAGATATTATGTATAAAACAAACATAAGATTCAGAAAATTAGAGAGGAGAAGATAGAAAAATTAATGCCCTCTGGACACAAAGATCAACATGGTTTTGAGTTGTCCAAGTTTTCTTTTTGCCTCAAGTAACCCAGATGGGTTCTAGAGAATCCAATAACTTGGAAATACCAATGGACACAGACAATAAGAGGCCTAACAAAAACCTGCTTTGTATCGCCAAAGGACCAGGAAATGAAGAAGTTAGCAAGACTGAAAACCTTTAGAAAATGACTCCTCCATTTCAGTCAAATACCAACATACACACACAAAATTAAAAATTAAAAAAAACCCAGCAACTGTGGACCTCCCAGACCCATGTCACCAGTGACTCAGTGGGAACAGACTTCTACTCTTGCTAGGTAATAAAGAACTACCCTCAGCATCTTACAATCTCCCATCCCACAGAGTGGGATCAGAGAAGAATAAATAAGGAAACCTGGACTTTCATCCCCACCTGGCATACCTCTCCTTCACCTTGGTGTCAGAGAAGGCCATGTTGCAGAATAATAACAAGGAACTTCCAGTCCTCCCATCCAAGGAAGCATCAGTGGATGGCTGCTAGGTAACTGAAACACTATTCCCATCAACAACAATGAGGACTCCTTCATCCACTCTGGCTAAGTGGGAAACAGGCCTCTGACCTCACTGGGCTTAACAAGATGCTACTCCAGTGCAGGGTCAGAGAAAGCTACTCCAAAAAGAAAGTTTGACTGAGACTCTGCATCACATGACATAATACCTACATGTTAAAATTTCAATAGAAAAATCATTCATCACACTATGACAGGAAGACCTCAAACTGAACACAAAAAGACAGTTAATAGTTGTAAACACCAAGATGCAAAGATGTTAAAATTATCTGACAAAGATTTTTTAAAAGATAGTATAAAGATGCTTTGACTAGCAGTTTTGAATATACCTGAAATGAATGAAAGAATACCCAGCCTCAGAAAAAAACATAAAGACATAAAACAGATAATGAAGACCTAAATGGAAATTTTAGAACTGAGCTGGAGAACTGAGCTGATGTAGGAGTGGTCAATTATAACAACAAACCAAAATGAGAATTAAAAAAAAAAATGAGAATAACCCTCCAGTATTTTTTTTTTTTTTTGTCTTTCCTGGGGTGGCACCCATGGCATATGGAGATTCCCAGGCAAGGGGTGTAATCTGAGCTACAGCCACCTGCCTATGCCAGAGCCACAGCAACACCAGATCAGAGCCACATCTGTGACCTACATCACAGCTCAAGGAAACGCCAGATTCTTAACAACACATTGAACGAGGCCAGGGATTGAACCTGCAACCTCGTGGTTCCTAGTCAGATTCTTTAACCACTGTGCCAAGACGGGAACACCAACTCTCCAGTCTTTAATTACTTACTCTAGGGTATAAGTAGGAGGGCTAAATCAAAGAAAACTCTGGCTCCCCACCATCTTTTTTTTGTGTGTGTGCGCATGGAATAGCTTGAGAGGCCAGGATCAGCACAGACAGAGGGATATTTTCACTGCCAAGGGATCTTGGATGGCCAATGAGGAAGTACAGGGGTAAGGGCTAGGAGTAGAAAAGTGCTGAATACTGAGTCAGAATAGAGAAAAGTGACTTTAAATTTCCCTCTATTTCCCTCTTTATTTTTTATTTATTTTTAAAATTTTGGTAATTTTTTTATTATAGTTGATTTACAATGTTCTGTCAATTTCTGCTGTACACAGAAATGACCCATTTATACACACACACACACACACACACACACACACACACACACACACACACACATATATACTTTCTGTTTATCTATCATCTTCCGTCATGTTCCATCACAAATGATTGGATATAGTTCCCTGTGCTATACAGCAGGACCTCACTGACATCCATTCCAAATGCAATAGTTTTCAGCCACTAAGTCCAGGTCCATCCCACTCCCTCCCCCTTGGCAACCACAAGTCTATTCTCCATGTCCATGCATTTGTTTATTTTCTATAGATATATTCTTTTGTGCCATATATTAGATTTCACATATAAGTGATATCATATGGTATTTGCCTTTCTGACTTCACTTAGTATGAGAATCTCTAGTTCCATCCATGTTGTTGCAAATGGCATTATTTTGTTCTTTTTAATGTCTGAGTAGTATTCCATTGGATATATGTTTCATGTTTCTTAATCCATTCATCTATCAATGGACATTTGGGTTGTTTCCATGTCTTGGCTATTGTGAATACTGCTGCAATGAACATAGGGGTGTATGCAGCTTTTTGAATGAAAGTTTTGTCCAGATATATGCCCAGGAGTGGGATTGCTGGATCTTAATGATAATTCTATACTTAGTTTTTTGGAAATACTTCCATGGTAATTGTACCAATTTACATTCCCACCAATAAAAAATGGGGGTTTCCTTTTCTCCACATTCTCTACAGCATCTGTTATTTATATACTTATTATAGCGGCCATTCCGACTGGTATGAGGTGGTATCTCATGGTACTTTTGATTTGCATTTCTTTGATAAGTATTGATGTTGAAAATTTTTTCATGTGCCTGTTGGCCGTCCGTATGTCTTCTTTGGAGAACTGTCTATATTGGTCTACTGCCTATTTTTCAATTGGGTTTTTTTTTTGTTTGTTTGTTTTCTTTTTTTTCTCTTGCTGTTAAGTTTTATAAGTTGTTTCTATATTTTGGAGATCAAGCCTTTTTCTGTTGCATCATTTCCAATTATTTTCTCTCATTCTGTAGGTTGTCTTTTCATTTTTGTTCTTGATTTTTATGGTTTCTTTTGCTGTGCAAAACTTCTAAATTTAATTAGGGCCCATTTCTTTATTTTTGTATTTATTTCTATTGCTTTGGGAGACTGACCTAAGAAAACATTTGTAAGGTTTTGCCTATGTTTAGAGAATGTTTTGCCTATGTTCTCTTCTAGGAGTTTGATGGTTGTTTTGTCTTATGTTTTCTTATGTTTAAGTCTTTAAGCCATTTTGAGTTTATTTGTGTGCATGGTGTGAGGGTGTGTTTCAGATTCATTGATTTACATGCAGCTGTCCAGTTTTCTCAGTACCACATGCTGAAGAGATTCTCTTTTTCCCATATTATGTTCTTGCCTCCTTTGTCAAAGATTAATTGACCATAGGTGTCTGAGTTTATTTTGGGGTTCTCTATTCTGTTCCATTGGTCTGTATAACTGTTTCTGTATAAGTACCACACAGTCTTGATTACTGTGTAATATTGTCTGAAGTCTGGGAGAGTTATACTTCCCACTAGGTTTTTGTTCCTCAGGATTGCTTTGGCAATTCTAGGTCCTTTATGTCTCCATATAAATTTTTGGATTTTTTTTTGTAGTTTTGTGAAAAATATCATGGTAATTTGATAGCAATTGCATTAATCTGTACATTGCTTTGGGTAGTGTGGCAATTTTAACAAAATTAATTCTTTGAACCCCAGAGCATGGAATATCTTTCTATTTCTTTGAATCCTCTTTAATTTCCTTGATTAGTGTTCTGTAGTTCTCAGCATATAAGTCTTTCACCTCCTTGTTCAGGTTTATTCCTAGGTATTTAATTTTGGAGCATGATTTTAAAAGGTATTATAGTTTTATATTCCTTTTCTAATATTTTATTATTAGTATACAGAAACGCAACAGATTTCTGAATGTTAATCTGCTACTTTGCTGAATTCGTTGATCAGTTTGAGTAGTTTTTGTGTGGAATCCTTAAGATTTTCTATATATAGTATCATGTCATCTGCATAGAGTGATGATTTTACCTCTTCTCTTCCAATTTGGATACATTTTATCTTTTTTGTTTTTCTCATTGCTGTGGCTAGGACTTGCAATTCTATGTTGAATAAAAGTGGTGAGAGTGGCCTTTTTAAAAGTTCTCAGCAGAAGTGCCTGGAGAAGGAACACAGATGTGTATAAAAGCAAATTGGGGACTCTGAATACTTGATTGCTATCACCTTCAGAAAGGTAAGGCAAAGGCTGTGTGTTAGTCTAGTGTAGGAGGGCAGGTTTGTCCTCTGAAACCTTCCACATACAGCCTTTGCAATTGCCTCTGGTCAGGCAATAACACCAGGCCTTTTTAGCCAAGAACCAGATGCCTCATGTACTATCCCAGGAGACTTGTTTTTTTGTTTCTTTTTCTTTTCACATATTATGAAATCATTAGTACTTCATTTATTGATTAAATAGTGGGTGACTTTTCATTTAATATGGACTGTTCCAGGTTACTCAAATTTGAAGGACAGGAAAAAAGACAAAGCTTTCATATTTGCTTCCCACTCTCTCTGAGCCTGGAGGAGTTGAAAGGCAGTAAGTGAACCCTAAAGAGAAAAAACAAGACAGCTTCAAATGAAAACTTTTACTCAAAACATTTAGGTTTAGAATTGTCATGTTAAAGTGTAAATTATCCTATATGAATAGAAAACTTTAAGAAATGTAAACTGTCCCAATTGATAAAAGATTTATTTTAAAAATCTGAAGAAACAAATTTTAAAATAGGTTATAAGTTATCTCTTCCTAAACATCTGACAGTTGTGGATCTAAAAAAAAAAAGAATCTTGTCAACCGCCTTAGTTTCCAACTCATATATAGGGTGTTAATAATCGCCACCAGTAGAAATCCTCATACAGGCTTCAGTTACAAATATACATAATGTGATTCAGATGATTATTTTTCCCCTAGGGGAATATGAACTCAACTGAAATGCATTTTCTTACAGCTGACAATCCTTTACATAATCCTGATATTTTGATTAGCGTTTCGAAGACTTTGTAAAAGGACAAAAAGCAGAAAATGTCACACATATGGTATCTCAATATGGGATTCAGATTGTGTATCAGATAATGTGAAGCACATGTCAATAAAAAGATTTGATTTTCTTTCTGTTGCTTGGTTCTGAATAGTGGTGGATGATGCTCTAACAGGGTCAGTTTTGTGCTTCATACAGAACTCCTGAGAACAATTTTGAGTTTTTTGCTATTCTTTAGTAAATATCATTCAACCCAAGTATTGATTCACAGATCAGAAAGTACAGTGCAGAATAAACAAAAAATACATAAATCCATTTCTTTTCTGTTGTCTTCTAAATATCCATTTATTTTATTTTATTTTATTTATTTATTTAAAAATTTTAATTATAGTTGACTTATGATGTTGTATGTTAAATATATATTCTAATGCATGTTGATAAGCTTTGACTAATAGCCAAGGAAATGATTTGTTTCATTATTTTCACTGTAAAACTTCAAAGACCTTGTGAATTTTAAGGAAGGCCTGAAAGTAGGGCTACAATAAAATATTTATAGAAATATCAAGGAATCATTATTCTACTCAAACCTCTGAAGGAATTAGAAATTGAAGCTACATACCCAACAAACACACGTGATATTTAATTGCTTTTTCGCATTAAAACAATTCCCCTTTCTTTCTTTTTTTCTTTTTTTGTCTTTTCTAGGGCCACATCTATGGCATATGGAGGTTCCCAGACTAAGGGTTCATTCAGAGCTGTAGCCGCCTATGCTGGAGGCATAGCAATGTGGGATACGAGCTGTGTCTGTGACTTGCACCACAGCTCATGGCAACACCAGATTCTTAACCCCCTGAGCGAGGCCAGGGATCAAACCCACAACCTCATGGTTCCTAGTAGGATTCATTAACCACTGAACCACGACAGAAATTCCCAATTCTCCTCTTTCTTAAACATATTCCCGATATCTCATTTTCTTAGTTGATAATTTTTAATCATAAACACTAAAATTTTGGTGTCCCAAACAAAAGGTTATTCATGGACCATATTATAAAGACATGAAAAGATTGCAATGAAAAATGAGAACATTATTATCACATTTCAAATTATGGAACTGAAAATGTTAGGTGAGGACAATAATAATTAATTTGAAGAAATGTATAGAATATATAGGGAAAGGAAATCATTATATTTGTTTGTAAGGACCACTGAAGGTGTCAATTTTCAACGCAAATGGTCCAACCATTGTCAGAAATTGGCCTCTGTCTACTGGTGCCAAATAGAAATGCAGAGACAGAGTTTTGGGTGAAGGAGAAAAATAGATTTTGTTGCTTTTCCTGGCAAGGGAAAAGGTGTCTTCTCACACCTTTTATAATCATTCCCATCTTCCCTGTTACTCTCTCCAAACAAGAAGTAATTTGCTCTCTGTTACAATATATTAATTTGCATTTTTAAATATTTACATTAATGAAATAAGAACTAAAATGTGCTTTTTTGGACTGGCTTCTATAGTCAACATAATTCTTTTGAGATACTTCCATGTTGTTGCACGTTTCAGTGACTGATCAATTTACATAACAGTGGTACTCCATTCCATGGATTTACCAAAATTATCTCTCCTTTATCTCTTGATGGACGTTTGTTTCCTGCTTTAGCTATCACAATGAAGTTGCTATAGACATTGGTGTACAAGTCTTTGTGAGTACATATACATTCTTTTCCCTTGAGCAAATACCCATGTAGGAGTAGAATAGATCTCTTATATGGTAGGTATATGTTTAATTTTTAAGGAACTGCCAAACAGTTTTCCAAATATGTGCCAGTGAACATTCCCACTAAGTGTGTGACAGTCCCAATTCTTCCATATCCTTGCCAATTCTAGGTATCTTCAGTCTTTAATTTTATTCCCTTTTTTTTTTCTTTTCTAAGGCCACACCCATGGCATATACATGTTCCCAGTCTAGGGGTCTAATCAGAGCTATAGCCACCAGCCTATGCCAGAGCCACAGCAATGTGGGATTTGAGCCACATCTGTGACCTACACCACAGCTCATGGCAATGTCAGATCCTTAACCTACTGATCAAGTCCAGGGATTAAACCCACAAACTCATGGTTCCTAGTAGGATTTGTTAACCACTGAGCCACAACGGGAACTCCTTTATTCCTTTTAATAAACGTCCAAAGTTTTATTAATATGCTTAATTTTTTTCCTAATGACTAATGGTATTGATATATTTTCATAACATTATGACTCCCATATATCTTCTTTGATAAAGGATCTGTTCAAATAATTTTCTAGTATTTAAGTATTTTGTTTTGTTTTCTTATTAACAAGTTTGGATAAGAAATGCTGCATTAAAATGTTTAATTAGATAAATGCTTTACAAATATCTTCACACACTTCACAGATTGCCTTTTAAATTTATTAAGACTATTTTCTGAAGAGCAGAATTTTTTAATTTTGATAAAAGTTTATTTTTTTCATGAAATCTTATTGGTGTGTAAGAAATAGATACAACCCAGTTGAAAGAGCCTAAGGTCACAGAGATTTTCACTTATGTTTTTCTAAAGTTTTATAGCTTTAGATATTATGTTTAGGTCTATCATCCACTTTAGTTAGATTTTATATATGGTGCAAGTTCATTTATTTGTATAAAGATGACAAATTGTTCTTGCAATATTTGTTGAAAATACTATTTTTTTTCTCCACTAGATTACCTTTTTACTTTGTTTAAAAATATCTAAAACTGACAAAAATTAAGATCTGTGTCCTAGTTAACAAAATTAAATCAGTGTCAATTTTGTGGTTTGATATTGTACTACAGTTGCATACATTGTTACCACTGTGGGGAGCTAGGTGCAGTGTTCAAAGTGCTCTATTTTTGCAATTTACTCAACATTCATAATAGTTTCTAAATAAAGGGTTAAAAATTTAGTTGTCCATTTTTATATACACATGGATATGTATCTGTATTCTCTGCTCTGTTCTGTTGATGAATTTTTTTTCACTTCATGCCCACATCAGACTCTTCATACTGCAGCTTTAAAGAAAACATAGATACTGTCAATCCTCCAATACTATCTGCTCTTTTAGCTTTTTGCTATTATTGTTTTTGAATTTTAGAATTGATCAGATTTTCTGTTTCCACAAAGAGCCTACTGTAGTTTTGATTGGGATATGTATTAATTTATAGACCAATTTAAGGAGGGATTGAAATCCTAATAACTTTGGGTATTCTGACCAGTAAACAATGTATATATCTCCTTCTATCTAGGTCTTCTTTCAAAAATAGTTTATAGTTCTCATTGTACAGATTCTAAATATCTTTAGTCTGATTTCTACAAATTATTTTATATTTTAGGTGCTATTATAAGTAGATATGTAGTCAGTTTTCAATAACCTATTATTAAAAAGCACCTAGCAGTATCTTTGATTGTTTTATGTTGGTCTGCTTTACTGCATCAATGCTAAATTCAGCTCTAGAGCTTTTTTGTATACTCTCTTGACCATGTCATCAGTGAATAGGACAATTTGCTTCTTACTTTCATATATGTATGCTCCCACTTATTCTCTTGATTTGTGGCCCTGGTTAGTACTGGCAATAAAGGTTGGATACAAGTGATGAGAGCAGGTATGTTTATTTTGTTATAGAACTTAAAACATCTTCAAATATTAATTATAAAATGTTATTATTTCATAGATATTTTTTCATGCTGAAGAAGTTTCTTATTTACACCTTTGAATGAATGTCTGTGACAAGTTCTTATTTAAGACAATTCTTTTTAGAGCAATTTTAGGTTCAGAGCAAAATTGAAGGAAAAGTTACAGAGATCTCCCATATAATCCTTGCTTCCGCATATGTATAGTTTGCCTCTTTAGCAACATCCCCCACCAGAGAGGTACATTTGTTACAATTTATGAACTTAAATTGACACATCGTATTCAACCAAAATACATAGTTTACATTGGTTTCATTCTTGGTGCTGCACCTTCTATGAATTTGTGGTAATGTATGATGACATGTATCCATTATTATAGTATCACACAGAATATTTTCAATGCCCTAAAATTCTTGTGTTCCACCTGTTAATCCCAATTTACTCTCACCTGTGATAACCATTGATCTTTTGTATTTTCTCCATAATTTTATCTTTTACATTATGTCTTTTAGTTGGAACAATATAATATGTAGTCTTCACAGATTAGCTTCTTTCACTTAACAATATGCATTTAAGCTTCCTCTGTGTGTTTTTATGACTTGAGAGCTCATCTCTTTTTAGCTCTCAGTAGTGTTCCATTGCCTGGACATACCACAGTTTATTTAATCATTCCCTACAGAAAACATCTTGCTTGCTTCCCAGTTTGGGCAATTATGAATAAAGCTATTATAAACATTTTTGTTCTGGGTTTTATTTGGCCATAAGCTTTCTATTTCTGGACTATCTATTTTGTTCTAGTAACCTCTTTGTCTTTTGTCTTTCCAATTCCACACTATCTTGATAATTATAGCTTTACAATCTTGAAGTCATTGCCTCTGTTCAAACTGTACATCTCCTTCAATAATGTCTTTGGCTATTCTGAGGCTTTTGCTACTCTATATAAACTTTAGAAAATATTTATAGATTTCCATAAAATAATTTGCTGAGATTTTGATTAGGATTTCATTGAATTTATACATCAGGTTGGGAAGAACTGACATCTTGATAATATTGAGTCTTCTTGTCCATGAATATTCAATGTCTTTCCATTTATTTAGTTCTTGATTTTATTCATCAGAGTTTGTAGTTATCTTTATAGAGATATGCACATAATTGATTTTATTAATCTTCCAATCTTGCTTATTAGATCCAGGAGTGTTTATGCCACTTCTTTCTGATTTTCTACATACACAGTCATACCACGTGCAAAGATAGTTGTATTTATTCCTTTCTAATCTTTATACTTTTCATTTTCTTCCTTTGCCTTATGACATTATCTAGGACTTCCAATATGGTGTTGAAGAGTAGTATTGAGAGAGTATATGCTTGCCTTGTTTCCTGATCTTGGTGGAAAAGCTTTAGTTTCTGACAATTAAGAATGAAGTTAGCTGTGGGATTTTTGTAGTATGTTATCAAATTTGTGGGCATAGAATTATTCCTGCATTATCCATTTAATGTAGATTGGGCTCTGTAATACTGACCTCTCATTTTTTTGATATTAGCAATTTGTATTCTTTTTTTTTTAACCCAGCTGGAGGTTTTTCAATTTTTTTTATCTTTGCAAGAATCAACTTATTTTGTAAAAATGTACATTACAGATATAAACTCTTTTAATGTTCTCAGTTGTTATTTTAATATCTTTGTCAGTTCTGGGTTGATTTCAATTATTTTTTCCTCCCTTACAGGGTCATATTTTCCTGCTTCATTGCATTCTGAAAATATTCCATTGATTGTCTGATGTGATGGTTAACTTTATATATATTTTTTTTAATTTCTTTATGTAATGGTTGATTTTATAAGCCAAATTAGCCAGGCAAGAGTGTCCAGATATTTATTATTCTGGATAATAAACACCTGTCTTTGTGCAGGTATTTTTTGAGATGAGATTAACATGTCTTTTTTTATGCAAAGCTATTTTATTTTATTTTATTGTTTTTGATAGTTGAGTTGCTGATGCTGTAGCATGTGTGCAAAAGAGTTCCTGTTGCAGTGCTAACTATGCAGGTCACGGGGTACCAAAATGAATAGTTCAGATTTGATTTATTTGAGATTAACATTTTAATTAGTGGACTTTGTTAAAGTAGGTTACCCTATGTAATATAGACAATTCCCATCCAATCAGCTGAAGACCTTAATAGAACAAAGATTGACCTCCCTCAGGCAAAAAGGAATTCTGCCAGGAGAATGCCTTTGATTGTAGTTGGGATTCCTCTACTCTGGAATTCTAGCCTATCAGCCTGCCCAGCAGATTTTGGATTAACCAAGCTCTTCCACAATTACTTGAGCTAATTTCATAAAATCTCTCAATAGATACCTAGATAGCTAGATAGACAAACAGATATACACACATCCTGTTCTGTTTCTTAGAAAAACCCTAACAAACCAGACATTATACATTTCACTTTTTTTTTTTTTTTTTTTTTGACGAATATTTTGTAGCCCTACACCTATTATTGAGCTTAGTTCTGGAATGTTGTAACAATTATTTTTTTTTATTGCTTTTATCAGTTGTTTAGTGAGACAAGAAGATAACTTAATCTAGGGTTAATTATTCCCCCCAAGATAAAACCATTCTGGGTAGTTTTCCCAATATCCTATGAAATATGAAGCCTTCTTTTATGAGTGCCAGGTTCTGTTCTTTTTAATCATTTTGAATAGTTCTTTCCATGTGTCTTAGTCAGTCTGGGCTGCAATAACAAAGTAATAGAGAGTGGGTGGCATATAAAAATGAGAAATTTGTTTCTCACAATTCTGGAGGCTGGAAGTTTGAAACCAGGGTATCAGCATGGTCAGGTTCTGGTGAGATCTCTCTTTGGCTTTGCAGATTGCAGACATATCCTTGTGTCTTCACATGGCAGAAAGAGAGTAAGTTAGTTCTCTGATCTCTTCTTATAAGGGCACTCATCTCATTCATGAGGACTATACCATCATGACCTAATTACCTTTCAAACCCTCCACTTCATAATACCATTATATTGGGGATTAAATTACAATGTATGAATTTTAAAGCAGTGTGAATATCCAGACTATAACATTTCTATCCCCGGCCACCAAAATGCATGTCCTTATCACATAAAAATTATGTTTATTCCATCCCAAAATCCCCAAAAGTCTTGACTTGTTCTTGCATTAACTCTAAAATCTAAAGTCTCATCTTAATCTAAGTTAGACATAGGTGAGACTCAAGCTTCAGTTCATCCTGAAGCAGAATTTCTCCCCAGCTGTCAACTTATAAAACCACACAAGTTATATGCTTCCAAAATACAATGATGGTACAAGAATAGCTTAGATATTCCCATCCCAAAGGGATAAAAAGGGAAGGAGAGAAGATGATGGGTTTGAAACAAGTTGAAAACCTAGCAAGTCATGAGAATATTGAGGATAAATTTTTGACTCCCTAGTCTACCCTGGAGTTCCACTAAGGTAGCAGTCCTGCTGCCACCAGAGAACAGGAATGGTTCCTGTCCCCAGATCTTTTCTAGGCAGAGGTTAAACCTCTGAGACTTTGGGAAGAAACTCACTGCCCTATTGAAAATGAGGGAATGACACCCACTTTTGAAACAGAGGAAGAAACCCTGATAATCTCTGAATCATCTTAGGGGTGATTCTTCCCTTGTATTACAAAATAGATTATGGTCACAGCAAAATTGCTCCATCCTTAAAATCTATGAAGTATATTTACAACTACTTCTTAACTCTGTCCTAACAACCTTTCTTAACTCTGTTCTAACTCCTTCCTCTTCTGTTAAATCAGTAGTTTTCTTGTTGGGGTAGTTGATTAAGTCCAGGGTTCATAAGCATACTAATCTTATCAAGGAGTTGCTTAGCCATACTCTTAGTATTCTCTTCTGAACATGCTTCTTCATTTTTTTTTTGCAATATGGATAGACTGAAAATTTTCCAAATTGAAGATATAATGTTTTTTGCTTAATAATTCAATCTTCAGGTCATGTTTTTCTTCTTATGTTTTCCTCTAGCCCTTCAGGAAGACCAAATACTCCATTGCTTGCAAATTTTACCTTCCAGAAAACACTAGAACAGGAACACATTTCAGCTATTTTCTTTTCTACTTTATAACAAGGATCACTTTTTTCTTTATTATCAAATAATAGTCCTTCTTTTCTGACTGAAGTTGCATCAAAATAGCTTTTACTATCCATACTTCTACCAATATTCTATACATGATTATTCATATATTCTTTAAGAAAACAAAAGCTTTCTTTACATTTCTGTAACCTTATCAGGTTTGCCTTTAAAAATCCCTTTAAAACTCTTGGCTTCTCCTAGCATGCTTCTCAACACTCTTCCAACCTCTTTCCACTATCCAGTTCCAAAGCTGCTTCCCCATTTTAAGGTATTTGTTACATCAATACCCCACTTCTCAGTGCCAATTTATGCCTTAGTTTGGACTGTAGTAACAAATTACCATAGGCTGGGTGGCTTAAGTACAAACATTGTTTTTTCACAGTTCTGGAGGCTGGAAGTCCAAAATCTGTGTGCTAAAATAGTATGGATTTTTTTTTTTTTTTGGCTTTTAGCTTTTGGCTTTTTAGGACCACACCCATGGTATGTGGAGGTTCCCAGGCTAGGGGTATAAGCAGAGCTGTAGCCACTAGCCTACGCCACAGCCATAGCAATGCCAGATCTGAGCCGCATCTGCAAATTACACCACAGCTCACAGCAATGCCGGATCCTTAACCCACTGAGTGAGGCCAGGGATTGAACCCACAACCTTATGGTTCCTAGTCAGATTCTTTTCCACTGCGCCATGATGGGAACTCCAAAAAATGGTATAAATTTGATAAGGACCCTTTTCCAGGTGCAGACTGCAGACTTCTTATATTCTTACATGGAGAAGAGAGCAACTATCTCTTCTTATAAGAGCACTAATCTTATCCCTAAGGGTTCTACCCTCATGATTTAATTACCTCCCAAAGGTGCCATCTCCTAATACCATCACAGTGGGGATTAAATTTCAAAATGAATGTTCAGGAGACACAAATATTCATAATTATCTGTTTTCAGATAGTTTTATTATATGCAATATGATGATCAATATTCTGCTGAAATATATTCTGAAAGAAGTATGTTCTGCTGAATGTCTGATTGCTGGATTTCTTTCTCTGTACCACTTTTTAATAATTGGTACTATATCCTACTACTCTATTTTGGTTTGCTGTACTCTTAACTCTATCTCTTCAAATACTGGGATTCTTGGGTTCTGCTTAGCTTCCTTATACTGGTGCCATTTCTAAAACTCTCACAAGACAGAAAACAATGTTAAGGCTCACCTCATCTTTTTCCAGTATCCAAGGGATCAATGTCAATTGTTTCTTGATGTCCATGATCTTGGAAACCATTGAAATATAGATTTTGTCCATTTTATTATTTATGTTTTTGTTTGTTATAGAACAAAGTATAAATATGACCCATTACTCCTCACTTCATTGAAATCAGCAGTCTATTTGATAGTATTTCTTTTACTTTTAAGAATTATAGTAAATCATAAAGAGAGAAGAATAATGAAATGTTATTTATCACAGTCATATATCTTCGTAGGAACTATTAGGTTAAGAAATCATGCTGATGACATGTGAAATATTTTGGCTACCCCTAAAGTTAAGAGAGGAAAAGACATAACTCGAACTAATTTGAAGAAAGTCAAAGTGTGATAAGACTAAATTTCTAAACTTTAAAGATAGTGTGTAGTATGTCAAAGGGTGAAATTCTAAACAGTATGAAGCAGTAGCTTTAGCCATCTAAGCAGCATGGTATCCTGAAGATTGTCTTGTCATGCTGGAAGGTCAGGTTCAGAAGGCTCACTAAGAGAGGTTTCTCCCCACAGAGAGGGAAAGAAAAAGTGGCAGAAGTTTTCTGCATACTGTGAAGGTGACTTTGTTCTCAGCGTGAGAGCAGGGTGGTCACTGCTCTCTAGGCTGAACTTGCTGTAAGCCCATCTATAATGCCTATGCAGGGTGCAGACAGGTTAGTTTGGCCATAGCCTTTTTCCCTTCTCATGAGCTGGTAGCATAAGTTGAGCTTCTTTTCTAAAAGAAAGGATGGAGGGCAAGATACACCAAAAGCCTATCCACGAATGGTACATGATTTTCACGTAAGGAATATAAAACCATGACACAGTTCTCACCAATGGTGAGGAGAAATGTTAGGTGAAAAGGGAATGAGGTGCAATGTAAGCACAAGGCCATGTTTTAAAGATTCTATAATGTTTGTGTTATTGCCTCTAAAATATGTTAAAGTTGAGGTCTATTTCCTTTTTTTTAATTTTTGTCTGTTTTATACTGTAGGCATACTATAAGTACAACACCAATCAATATTTGTGCAATCCATGTCTGTATTGAATGTCACTGGATAGTCTTCTCTTAGAAAGACCCTTAGGTATTGATCAGCCTTTAAAATTAATTTTGGGAGTTCCTGTTGTGGCGCAGTGGTTAACGAATCCAACTAGGAACCATGAGGTTGCGGGTTTGATCCCTGCCCTTGCTCAGTGGGTTAACGATCCGGCGTTGCCATGAGCTGTGGTGTAGGTTGCAGACGCGGCTGGGATCCCGCGTTGCTGTGGCTCTGGCGTAGGCCGGTGGCTACAGCTCCGATTCGACCCCTGGCCCGGGAACCTCCATATGCCACGGGTGCGGCCCAAGAAATAGCAGCAACAACAACAACAACAACATAAAATAAAATTAATTTTGATCATTATCTTTCCCTTTACTTCACAGATTATATATAAATATGTAGATACAGATTTATATTATAGAGATATTAACATAGATCTATATTAATATAGAAATGTATAACTATATATGTGTGTGTTAAAATAAATTTGAAACATGTTGATGTATTTCCCTGTTTCACACTCTTCTTATGAACCACTTGGCTTCAAACTGGTGATGAGTTTTATTTATTTTTTAAGATTTTTATTTTTTCTATTATAGTTGATTTACAATGTTCTGTTAATCTCTGCTGTACAGTAAATTGACCCAGTCATAGATATATGCATATGTTATTTTCCTCACATTATCCTCCATTATGTTCCATCTTAAGTGACTAGATATAGTTCCCTGTGCTATACAGCAGGTTCTCATTGCTTATATACTCTATATGCAATAGTTTGCCTCTATTAATCCCAAGCTCCCAGTCCACCCCACTACCTCCCCTTCCCCTTGGCAACAACAAGTCCATCAGTTTGTTTCTTTTCTGTAGATAGGTTCATCTGTGTCATATATTAGATTCCAGATGTAAGATTTTTGATGGTAATCTTGCTTTCTTTCCTCCTTAAGCTTGTTTTATCTACTTTAACATTTGATCTTATTCATAAATTAAAGTTTAACTCCTCTGCTGTTAAAGATCACAAGAGTGCTTTCAGTGTTGTATGGTGACATTTATGTGTCAGCCATCTTGGAGTCATATTGAAACAGCTGTTTGGGATCATTCTAAGTTTTTCACACTGTTAATTATGGCATCTTAAATTTACTGGTTGTGCTTATATCCCTGTTAGGTATTAAGGTTTATTTTTATTCTAGTTGTCTTATAATTATAAGTTTTCCATTTGAAATATATTTTCCCATATAAAGTGATTTTTGGAAGATGATTTAACCAATGATTTTTATCTAGTGACTGAAAGTATATCATTGGCACATGATCCACAATTTATGTAACAAGCAATGATCTTGGTATAAATGTATTTAACTAATAAACTAAAAATAAGAATATGAGTTTGCTTCATTTGAAGAGCCTTAAAAAAATGAAACTTGAGAATTCACAACCTAATGTCTAACATGCTTTTTAAAGCCTGTGTTTGAAATTATTTTAATATGATAGTTGTCAGGTCATTTGAGCTTTTATTTTCCCCTTTTATGTATAATAATAGTAGTAATAGTAATGATAATAAACAATTAAGTTGTGACTTTATTAAATTAACATTTGTTAAGTAGAACATAGGGTGTCACATTTGGCAAACAGACCAAAAGATAAATTGAAATAGAGAAGTTTACTACTCTTGGTCCTCAAGTCCTGAAAGAATTCATGACATGCTTTCAGGGGTCACAGAGCATAGTCAAGACAGAAGGCAGACAGAGATGGAATTGGAGCCAAGTCTTTATTAGTGCCTACAAGTGGAGGTATTGGGGTTCTGCAGATATGGCCTGATTGGTCAATTTAAAGCGAAAGAGTGGGGTTTTGGTAAATCCTGCAAGGTTCATATAGGGCATACAGATGCTAGGAGGCAGGAGAGACTGCTGACCAAAAGGGCTGTGGGACAGGTCATCTCAGGGAGCTTCTATTTGTTTGTATCTTAAGGCATGTGTTTGCATGACGGAACAGAGGGACAGTTAAGATTCTTGCAAGTCCACTAGCCAAACAAAATGTATATGAGGCTCCAATACCAAGGCCTAGCTTATCTAAACACTTAACAGTTGCACACTATAGGATTTTAAGAAAACAGAGTGAGGTAAAGAGGGGAGCCAAAGGCTTTGTGATCACCTGCTTCTAATTTCAGCTGTCAATATTACTGTGTGAACTCTGATAGGTTCTTTTTACCATTTCTGAAGATCTCTATACTTGCATTCAAAGTGCTCGGCACAAAATTATGAGGCAATGAGATTTTATGGCTCTTTTACATAAATTCATGGCATTATATTCTCTTTATCTTCCTTTAGTTGATTTGTTTTCCTCCAGATAACAGTAGTGTTGGAATTTTTAGTTTTTCTCTAAGATGATCTAGCCATTTTAGGTTACCAATCCAAGCTAAATACTGGTGGCATCCAAAAAGCATCTGAAACCCTAATCTAAATGAACTAAACATGTGGCTAATTTCCACAAGCTTGAATCAACATTAAAATTACTTTTTGATTGTTTAGTATGTTTTCATAGTTAGATATAGAAACTTTTCTTTTTCCCTGTTGTACTAGTTTAGTCCTTGTTAGTTTAAATCACTGATCAATTAATTCCGATTCTGTGAGAAATGTAAAATAATTAGTTAGAAAATAGGAGATTTAATATGCATTGTGAACTTAAAATTTATCTATAAATTTGAAAAATGTTTCCATAGTATACTGCCTCTTATATTAAACCATATAAAAGTGCTTCTACTTATGTTTGGCAAAGATCAAAAATATTTATTTAATGTAATACTATATAATCAGAAATAATTCTGTAAACTATTCATAGCATAGAGCTTTTTGCAAAAAGAACACTGGGTCCTGAAAAACTTCAAAAGGAATATTGCTTACAGAATCATGGAAAACAAACATTATTTTATTGTAGTTGCATTTGAAAAAAATAATATTCTGGCATACAGACATAATTTAAAATATTTGGCTTTGTTACCTTGCTGCATAAATTGGCATTATTTAAATATGTGTTCTTTTTTTTTTTTTTTTCCGAACACTTCTTTCCTGGAAAGATCTTGACACTCAATGGCATAACATCTCCAAGTTTCAGGCTGTCAGACAGTCACATTGGCACTGTCAGGCAAAAGGCTAATGAGTCTGAGATGGTCCTAAAATAAGGACTAAAACATTTGGGAGGCCTGGCAGATAGCATTAAATAAATGGGAAATAATCAGCTCTAGAGCAGTTGATTAGGAAAGAGGGTAAATTTTACTTGCAAATAGGACATAGTTGGCAGGTTAACCTGAGCAGGTCTCAGTGCTATTGAAATCTCATAATGGTGCTTTGTGAATGCTTGTTCTTAAGCTTTGACATTTTATAATTAAGTTACTTGGTGTATTGTTTCCTTTTTGGGTCCTGGGCTGTTTAAGGGAGAAATCTTTAAAATGAATAAAATTTTTTCAATCCATTAATATAAACAAGTATTATTAGCCCAAAGTAAAGCAGCAAATAACCTTTTGGTTTTCTCTTTTCCAGGCTGTACTTTGGCTACAAAGTTGCAGTTATCTTTTTTCTTTTCTTTCATTTAACAGTCTGGGAAACAGTAGTCTGAAAAAATGATTACCATTGAAAATCCCTACTCAATTCCTCCTAAATAGCAGAGCTTGGAAGGAATTGCAGTAAGTTGAACTAAACCATTTCTATTATGACCTTATATTTTGAAATTTTAACTGTTAGACAAAATGCTATATGTTTATAGAAAAAAAAAGTATCTGTATGACTAGAGAAGTTATAATGTTTTATATGAAACTGACATTAAAATTTGAGGAAAATTATTTAATATTTATTTTCTTATATGTAAAATGAGTATTCTTTTTTCTTGCCTATGAGAAAGATGATATCAAAAAATCACAATTTAAAATTCAAATATTCTGATATAGTTAAATTGAGATATGACATTATTTTAGGATTTCCTCTGATATGTTATGAGTAAAGTTACTTGGAAATAACTTGTGTCAGTTCCACACCTATAATTACATGGTATTATGTTAATTATACTAACTAGAATGTGTTGAACATTAATGATTAATGATAAGAAAGAAAAGATCATAAAAAGTCTAATAGAATTCAAATCTGATCTAGATTGAATATTTTTACACGAAATTAAAGGAGTTATGCCAATAAGTGGAACAATTAAATGCTAATAAAAACAGCAATAAGGTTAAGTATAATGATTAAGGCTTAGATTCCACTGGAAATTTCAAGCCATTTACATCTTGCCATCAGATGATGCAATAATACTAGAGTATATTGTCCTTCTACTATTCACTTCATAGTTATATATAGATATGTATGTGTGTGTGAGACTATATATATAGTCTCCTTTTTCCTAATAATGACCCTATGGCAATGCTGACTAAACCAGACCATAGCTCAAGGGTGAGACATATGGAGTTCCCGTCGTGGCGCAGTGGTTAACGAATCCGACTAGGAACCATGAGGTTGCGGGTTCGGTTCCTGCCCTTGCTCAGTGGGTTGACGATCCGGCGTTGCCATGAGCTGTGGTGTAGAGTTGCAGACGCGGCTGGGATCCCGCGTTGCTGTGGCTCTGGCGTAGGCCAGTGGCTACAGCTCCGATGCGACCCCTAGCCTGGGAACCTCCATATGCCGCGGGAGCGGCCCAAAGAAATAGCAAAAAGACAAAAAAAAAAAAAAAAAAAGGATGAGACATAAAACTCCCATAGTACACATTGATGGAATTAGAATTATGGGTCGGATGTCATTAATTAGTAATGGAGATTTAACTAACAAATAATACCAAAATCATTTCTGTAAAATAATGATATAAGTGACAGTCTAGATATGACTATGATTAGATCTAATCCATATTTCAATCCTCTGTCTTTTCAGAGGTCAAATTCTTATTGTCTCTTTGTAAAAGAGAGGAGTTATCTCAATTCTATGCTGCTACTTCTTCTCTCTGGGACACTTCTGAATAACCACTTAACTTATGATTCCTTCTCCTAGTAACTTTACTTGCGTAAATACCCTCAGCTGATTTTTTTCTTTTAATGTATATACTTAGCATGAAGGGAATAAGGCTTTTCACTGAAGAGCAAATTACTTAAAATTGATGGACAGTCTTACTGTACTTAAGAACTTAGGTTAATTTTTGGGAGAAAAATAATACTTTGTCTCCTTGTCCAGATAAAATATTTGCTTTTTACAGTTTTTTTTTCCTATATTTCAACCATTTACTAATAAGTTACAAGGAAGAATTTATTGTGCAGTTTTTATGCCCAAACAACAGAAATAAATGATTAAAATCATTTAGCCATATGAAACATGAACTACTTGAATAAATTGCTTGCATAAAAAGTCTTAATTCTGGAGAAAAAAGGATAAATAAATATATATATATTCTTTATTAGCTACTCTGATGGAAAATTATTTTATCATCTGTCATCCAAAATTTTGAGGCAGTACATACAATAATTTCATCCTTTTTCTTAATTTTAAAATCTAAATAAGACTCTTGAACTTAATAATTTTTATTAATAATTGACATAAAATTACTTAATTTTTTCTGAAGGAAAATATAAAATAAGAAAAACCCTTGAACACACTTCATCATGGTCCTATTGATAACCATACATTTATATGTAACTCAGGAATAGAAAAAGTACAAATTGTTTAAAATTATTAATTAGAATTATTATTCATTAAGCCTTATTTAAATACATAGCAGTAAACTGAGTAATTTTTCCTTCATATAAAATTAATGACGTATATTTAAATCTATAAATTCTCCCTGCAGATGAGCAGATATTTTTTAAAAAGTGCTTTTAGCCTCCATATGCTTGTGTTTTTTAGTTTTTTTCATGTGGTTGATTTCTAACCTCATAATATTGTAGTCAGAAAAGGTTCTTGATATGATTTCAATTTTCTTAAATTACTGAGACTTGCTTTGTAGGCAAACATATGATCTATCCTAGAGAATGTTTCATGGCACTAAAAAAGAATGTGTATTCTGCTCTTTTGGGGTAGAATACCTATAGATGTCAATTAGGTCTAGTAAACAACTGATAGATCACTGCAGAAATCAAAAAGGGAATCAAAAAATACCTAGAGGAGTTCCCATCGTGGCTCAGTAGAAATGAATCTGACTAGGATCAATGAGGATGAAGGTTTGACCTCTGGCCTAGCTCAGTGGGTTAATGATCTGTGTTGCCATTAGCTGTGGTACAGATTGCAGATGTGGCTTGGTCTGGCATTGCTGTGGCTGTAGGTACAGTACTAAAAAGACCAAAAAAAAAAAAAAAAAAAAAGAGCCTAGAGACAAATGAAAACTAAAACACAACATTTTTCATTTGTTGAAAACCTATGAAACACAGAAAAAGTAGTGCTGAGAGGGAAGTTTATAGCATTAAAAACTTATCTTAAGAAATAAGAAAAATCTCAAATAACAATCTAATTTTACACCTAAAGAAACTAGAGAAAGAAGTGCAAATAATACCCAAAGTATAAGGAAAGAAATAAAATCTGAACAGAAATAAATAACATAAAGACTAAAACACCAGTAAAGATCAATGGCAATAAAAGAGGATTCTTTGAAAAGATGAACAAAATTGATAAATGTTTAGCAAGATTCAACAAAAAAAACAAGGGGGGTGGGGAATAGGGCCCAAATCAATAAAATTAGAAATAAAAAAAGGATAAATTAAAATGCTATCACAGAAATACAAAGTGCTATGAGACTACTATAAGCAACTATATGATAATAAAATGAACAACCTAAAAGAAATGGACAAATTCTTAGAAAGGTACAATCTCCCAAGACTTAATCAGGAAGATAGAGAAAATATAAACAGACCAATTACAAGTACAGAAATTGAATCTGTGATTAAAAACTCACAACAAACAAAATTCCAGGACCAGATGTCTTCACCAGCAAATACCACCAACCATTTAGAGAAGAGTTAACACCTGTATTTCTGAAACTATGCCAAGAAAAAAAAATTGCACTGGAAGGAACACTTTAAAACTTATTATGTGAGGCCACCATCACGCTAATACCAAAACCAGATAAAAATACCACAAAAAATTAAATTATAGACCAGTATCCCTGTTGAAAATAGACACAAAAATTCTCAATAAAATGCTGGCAAAGTGATTCCAACAATACATTAAAATGATCATATACCACAATCAAATGGGATTTTTCCCAGGGATGCATGGAATTTTCAATATCTGCTAAACAGTGTGATAAACCACATTAACAAACTGAACAGTAAAAACTGTATGATCATCTCAATAGATGCAGAAAATGCTTTTGATAACATTTAACAATCATGGAGTTCCCGTTGTGGCGCAGTGGTTAACGAATCCGACTAGGAACCATGAGGTTGTGGGTTCAATCCCTGGCTTTGCTTAGTGGGTTAAGGATAGGGCATTGCCATGAGCTGTGGTATAGGTCACAGATGCAGCTTGGATCTCGTGTTGCTGTGGCTCTGGTGTAGGCTGGCAGCTACAGCTCCGATTAGACCCCTAGCCTGGGAACCTCCATGTGCCGCTGGAAGTGGCCATAGAAAAGGCAAAAAGACAAAAAAAAAAAAAAAAAAAAAAAAAATTAAGATTCATTTATGAGACAGATTCTCCAGAAAGTGGGAATAGAGGGAACCTACCTCAACATAATAAAGGCCAACATAATATGACAAAACATATGTCACAGAATATTGTCATACATGTCCTATATGACATGCATTAAATCATATATGATGTATAAGTATTATAGTCTAAATAAATCTATAATGCAAAAATACATTAAATATCACAAGTAAAAAAAGGATATTAGGGGATTTACCAAATTAAACATAGATCCATCAACTAATCAACACTGATTTATCTTCATTTACATAAAGTTACTGTTGTAAATACTACATTAAATATTTAATGCCTAAAATTAGGGAAGGCCTGATTATTTTTCTTACAAAGCTAATAAACCAGTTGTGCTTTACCTGATATTACTTAAAATGACTTGCAAAGATGATCACACACCAAAAGCTTCCTGAGTAATAATAATATAGTAGGGGAAAGAAAGCACAACTACAGAGGGCACATAGACAAAATTCCCAATCAGTATAAGAGTGAAGTATACAGTCTATAATTAACAATGAAGAACTCTCTGGAAGCCCCTTCCTTCTAAATCAAATCCAAGCTCAAGTCTTCCAGAGAGTTCTAACATTTCAGCATGGTTTTGTATGAGTAAAATTCTGACACTAATGAGAAAATTGCTGAAAAAAGAATGTACTTCTTTCCATAATGCTGATACACCAAGGGGAAAATTAGAATACTACTATAAATTACATTATATCTGTGATATTTTAATCTGGCATAAAGTTATCTCTAGGCATTTAAATGGTTTCTACCATCTACTACATATTTTCAAAATCAATAATGGGAGAAAATGAATTGAAATGAGACCTCCCAAATATTTGCCTAATAATATCACACAACAGTTCTTGTCAGAATTCAGAGTTTCTAGGTACCGCCAAGCCAAAAGCTATTGAGGCACATAGTATCCAAATATGTGCTCTCTAAAATGCCAACATGAGTTGAACATGAGCAAAGTGAATATAAAGAATATTCCAAATGATGCTATGAAATATTCAAAGACATCTTGGTGGTAAAATGAATTTAGTCAGCTAGAATTTCCAGTGGAGTGACTTAGAAAAATGGGGTGAGCAAATTGGGAGATTGCCTATATCTGTAGCCATCACGCCTAATCAGGAAGAGTAAATTGGCAGGTCACACACTTAAATTTTCATTCACATTAATGTGCTAAATTGAAATAACTGGTAATTTTAACCATGTATGACTATTAAAAGCACATATACTCCTTAATTTATTTCCCATGTAAGATCGGATAACATTTAAAAGGATCATTAATTTGAACTGCTGTGAAAATATTTTTGAAAAAAAACACATTTCCAGATGAGTTTGATTTTTTGAAATACCAAATTAAAAAATGTCTCATTTCTCTGAAATACTAAACAGTAAAATAAATAATCATAACACTGCTAAAATAATTTCAGTATTTAAAAACTATGAATCATTCTTATTAGAATATCAAGGAAAAAATCTCTTAAGAAAAATTCAACATCATGAATTTTCTCAGGCTTTTGCCTTCAAAGTTCCCTTTTATAAATTCTTCCAAATTCTAATAAATCATGACAATTTTATGTAATACGAAGTAAGTATGAATCTCCTTTGTCTCAATATCATATGGATTTTAATAAGTGTAGATGAAAGTCACATAAAATAGATATTCTATAAACATCTTTCTATATATAAATGTGGCTTTCATTTCAGAAGCTCCCTAAAGTTTTTCAGAACAATTAAGAAAAACGTATAACGACATGCGAACCTCTTCAATTTAGATAACCACTGATACGATACTTATCTCTAAAAGAAATGTACTAACAAAACATCATTAGAATCTGACATTATTAATTAAAATATTTCACTATTTAAGCACCATAATGTCACCTAGTGGAACATAATACCTTAGATTCTGATCTTATATCACCATAAACTTGAATAATATTATTTGAAAATCAAGATTATTTTAAAATATAATTGGTTAGAAGAAGCATTAGATGATACATTTCCACAAATGGCAAATTATATTGTAATTTTAATCAATTAGATTACCTTCCTAAATTATTTTTAAGTTTGTCAAACATATTGAAACTCAGAAAAGTGAGGTTACTTGTCAAAAATACAAAACATGCATGCTTATATTTTTCTATGTGTCACCAAAAAAACCCAATTTATTTAGGGGCTGTAAGGCAAACAGCAATTTGTTCAAAATTCCAGAGACATATGTATTTATTTCATCTTTGCTAAATTTTTAATTCATTCATTTATCACATATTTATTGCACACTGAAATCTCCAAAGGCTAATGGAATCCAAAGTGAATACTAAATTAGGGATCCTAAGAGAATACTAAATTATACTTATTTTTCATAAATAAAATGATAAAGTGCAACAGAGTTTACATTGCAATAGAAGTGTTTTGAAAGTTCCAAAGAGCTCTCTGAACCAGACTAAAATGTAAGATGAAGAAACAGGCTTTATGTGTATGTATCTGTGTTTTCCCTAAAATTTTAAAATATATAATTCAAATCAGCAAATCTTCAAATGCTCTAGCTGTCTGTTAGAAGATATATGTGATGAGAGCTCCTCCTCCTTTGACCACTGAAGTCACTTCCTTGCTGATTTTACCCTTACTTAGTCTACATTTCCTGCTAGGCCAACAAAAATAGTTTTCTGATTTCCTCTAAGGGCACAGCCTCCACCTGAGCTCTGGATTTAGTATGGGCTGGTCTGCAAACATTGTGAACAACCTGCTTCACCTTCTATTGCTTAGAAAAAAATTCTTATCTACATGGAAACTAGCATTAATCCTACTCGCCATGAAAAACATGTAATTTTCTTTATCCCATGATCACCTGTGTTCCATTCTGATCCCACTCCCTTGCTCTGCATTTGTGGCACAATTTCACAACATTCCCCTTATTCACCCCCCCCATCCTTAACCCACTGCATTTAGTGATTATCCCTTACCACTCCACTTAACTACCAACAACTTCCTTTTGTGAAGTCCAACAGTCTATTTCTGTTCTTATCTTACTAAACTTTCTCTCTTTATATCTACTGGCCAGTTTCCCTAGATTTCTATGAAACCACACCTTCATGTATTATTCTGCTTCCTGATGCTCTTGCTACTGCCTCCAGCATTGTTCAGGTGTTTCCAAAACTTTAAATAGCATCTGTATGCAGGGATTAATTTATCTCCAAACCTCTTTTCTCTTTTGAGCTTTTATCAAGGATATTCATGTGTATGTCTAATCAACTTTTCAAACTATCTTCCACATAAGATAATTTGTCTTCTCCCACCACTCCCTAGCCCCATGCCAATACTCTTCTCCAGTTTTCCCCTTGTATGTCCATGGAACCTTCCTTTATCTAGATGCTCAAAAGAATGTTGGAGACCTTAGGTTTTCCAGATAAAATTTAGGGTACCTAGGCAGAATGGGATTTCAGATAAATAGCAAATAATATGTTGATATACATATGTTCCAAAAATTACATGGTGTATATTTACACTAAAATATTATTGGAACCCTCTATTTTTTCTGGCTAAATTTTCCAACCCTATGTGTGGTCATATCTGTTTCTACATCAATTACTAACATCTTTATGCTTAATCTAAAATCTTACAATTTCTTATCAGATTCACTATGAAATACCACAGTATAAACCACTTAAAGCTTGGCTTAAAGTTCTCCCTTCCTTTTGAACTTGTATAATGAATTCTAAAACCCAGAACAAACCCTAAAATGCTCACCTGGTCTGATTCCTAACTCTGTCTCTGTCATTTACCTCCCTTGTACATGAAATTCCAGCCAAACCTTTGTTGAGACTGTCCCTTACGTATACTACACAGCAATCTACCTCACGGCCTTTGAACTTTCAATCCTTTCTGTTAGAATAATTTTTACCTTTTATTTGTTTTTTATCATTTAAGTTTCAGTTCCATTTAGACATGAATTTTATTACGAGGCTTTGTAAATTAGCTATCGTCCTACAACTCCTAAATAACCTATCTTTTTACTTTATTTCTTTAATATCACTCTTGTTATCTAAAATTCTCACGTTTTGGCTTATGTTTCTTTTATTCTCTATATTACACTTGTGGAAAACTTACTCTGTTTCCTACTTTGTTTATTACATTTATTCCTATGTCTACAGAACCTAGATAGTCACTGCTAAATATTAGTTGATCGATGAATATTTGGTCAAGAAGTGAGTGATTTGTAAAATGAAGTAGTTTAGCTAGGTTTATCTGGTGTCTTAATTATCAGCAGCAAAATATATTTAGATATTGATAATAGAATCTTAAATAATAAGCCCCAAAATCATATTAAAATGATGTTTATTGGTCATTTTAATAATTCAAATACAATAATAATTATATCAATCTTATATTAATTATTTATTGATTTGCATATGTGTGTTCCCTATTTAGTCATGATAATACACAAACAGCTTTATAATATAAATTTCAAATCTAAACATTCTTATTGAGTAAATGTTTTTCTTTTTTCCATTAAAATATTTTATTATAACTGATTTGCAATGTTCTGTCAATTTCTGCTGTACAGCAAAGTAACCCAATTATACATAGATATACATTATTTTTTTCACATTATCCTCCATCATGTTCCAATACAAGTGATCATATATAGTTCCTTGGGCTATACAGCAGAATCTGATTGCTTATTCACTCCAAATGCAATAGTTTGCATCTATTAACCCCAAACTCTCAGTGTATCCCACTCCCGCCCTCCTCCCTCACTGCAACCACAAATCTGTTCTCCATGTCCCTGAGTTTGCCTCTTTTCTGTAGATAGGTTCATTTGTGCTGTATATTAGATCCCAGATATGTGATATCATATGGTGTTTGTCTTTCTCCTTTTGATTTATATCACTTAGCATGAGAGTCTCTAGTACCATCCATGTTGCTGCAAATGGCATTACTTTGTTCTTTTTTTATTTCCCCAACACATTATTTTTTTCTATAGTACAGCATGGTGACCCAGTTACACATACACGTATACACTCTTTTTTCTCACATTACCATGCTCCATCATAAGTGACCAGACATAGTTCCCAGTGATACACAGCAGGATATCATTGATAATTCATTCCAAAGGCAATAGTCTGCATCTATTAACCCCAAGGTCCAAATTCATTCCACTCACTCTCCCTCCTCATTGGCAACCACAAGTCTATTCTCCATGTCCATGATTTTCTTTTCTGTGGAAAGGTTCATTTGTGACATATGTTAGATTCCAAATATAAGTGATAGCATATGGTATTTGTCTTTCTTGTTCTGACTGACTACACTCAGCATGAGAGTCTCTAGTTCCATCCATGTTGCTGAAAATGGCAATATTGTGTTCTTTTGTATGGCTGAGTAGTATTCCATTGTGTATGTATACCACATCTTCTTAATCCAATCATCTGTTGATGGACATTTGAGTTTTTTCCATATCTTGGCTATTGTGAATAGAGCTGCAATGAACATGTGGGTACATGTGTCTTTTTTAAGGAAAGGTTTGTCTGGATACATGCCCAAGAGTGGGGTTGCTGGGTCATGTGGTAGTTCTATGTATAGTTTTCTAAGGTACATGCATACTTGTTCTCCACCGTAGTTGTACCAGCTTACATTCCCATCAACAGTTCAGTAGGGTTCCCTTTCCTCCATACCCCTTCCAGCATTTGTTATTTGTGGACACATTAATGATGGCCATTCTGAGTGGTGTGAGGTGGTATCTGATGTAGTTTTGATTTGCATTTCTCTAATATACAGGGATGTTGAGCATTTTTTCATGTGCTTGTTGGCCATCTGTACATCTTCCTTGGAGAAATGTCTATTTAGGTCTTTTGCCCATTTTTCTATTGGGTTGTTGGATTTTTGATGTTCAGTTGTATAAGTTGCTTGTATATTCTAGCAATTAAGCCCTTGTCAGATGCATCTTTTTCTCCCATTCTGTAAGTTGTCTTTTGGGGTTTTTTTTGGTTTCTTTTGCTGTGCAAAAGCTTGTCAGTTTGAGTAGGTCGTATTGGTTTACTTTTGCTTTTATTTCTGTTGCTTTGGGAGGCTGACCTGAGAAAACATTTGTAAGGTTCATGTCAGGAAATTATTTGTCTATGTTTGCTTACAAGAGTTTAATGGTGTCTTGTCTTATATTTAAGTCTTTAAGCCATTTTAAGTATATTTTTGTGCATGGTGTGAGGGTGTGTTCTAGTTTCATTGATTTGCATGTAGCTGACAGGTTTCCCATCAATGCTTGCTGAATAGACTCTCTTTTTCCCATTTTATGTTCTTGCCTCCCTTGTCAAAGATTAATTGACCATAGGTGTCTGGGTTTATTTCTGGGTTCTCTATTCTGTTCCATTGGTCTATATATCTGTTTTGGTACCAGTACCACACTGTCTTGATGGCTTGGTGGCTTTGTAATATTGCCTGAAGTCTGGCAGAATTTTGCCTCCTGCTTGGTTTTTGTTCTTTGGAATTACTTTGGCAATTCTGGGTCTTTTGTGGTTCCATATAAATTTTTGGATTGTTTGTTCTAGTTCTGTGAAAAATGTCATGGGTAATTTGATAGGGATTGCATTGAGTCTGTAGAATGCTTTGGGTGGTGCGGCCGTTTTTATAATATTAATTTTTCCAACCCAGGGTCATGGAATATCTTTTCCTTCTTTACATCTTCTTTAATTTCCTTGATTAACATTTTATAGTTCTCAGCATATAAGTCTTTCACCTCCTTGGTCAGGTGTATTCCCAGGTATTTGATATTTTGGGGTGCAATTTTAAAGGTTATTGTATTTTTGTATTCCTTTTCTAATATTTCATTTTTAGTATATAGAAATGTGACTGATTTCTGTGTGTTAATCTTATATCCTGCTACTTTTCTGAATTGTTCATCAGTTCAAGTATTTTTGGGGTTGAGTCCTTTGGGTTTTCTATATAGAGTATCATGTCATCTGCATATAGTGACAGTTTTACTTCTCTTCCTATTTGGATGCCTTTTATTTCTTTTGTCTGTCTGATTGCTGTGGCTAGGACTTCCAGTACTATGTTGAATAACAGTGCTGAGAGTGGGCATCCTTGTCTTGTTCCAGATTTTAGTGGGAAGCCTTTAAACTTTTCCCCATTTAGTATTAAATTTGATGTTGTTTTTCATAAATGGTTTTGATTATGTTAATGTATGTTCCCTCTATACCCACTTTGGTAAGAGTTTTGATCATGAATGGATGTTGGACTTTGTCAAAGGCTTTCTCTGCGTCTATGGAGATGATCATGTTTTTGACTTTTCTTTTGTTAAGGCGGGTTACAATGTTAATTGATTTGTGTATGTTGTACCTTCCTTGTGAACCTGAGATGAATCCCACCAGGTCGTGTCGTATGATATTTTCTATATGTTTTTGGATTCAGTTGGCTAAAATTTTGTTGAGAATTTTTGCATCTTTCTTCATTAAAGATATTGGCCCCTAGGTTTTTTTTTTTTTTTTTTTTTGTGGTATCTTTGGTTTTGGAATTAGGGTGATGGTGGCACCATTGAATGTCTTTGGGAGTGTTCCTTCTTCTTCAAACTTTTGAAAAAGGTTAAGGAGAATGGGTATATGTTCCTCTTTGTTTGTTTGGTAGACTTTGTCTGTGAAGCCATTTAGTCTTGGACTTTTATTAGTAGGAAGTCTTTTTATGACATACTCAATTTCATTTCTAGTGATCCATCTGTTCAGTTGATCTCTTTCTTCTTGATTCAGTTTTGGCAGGCTGTAAGTCTCTAGAAAGTTTTCCCTGTCTTCTAGGTTGTCAAATTTGTTAGCATACAATTGTTCATAATATTCTCTCATCGTTTTTTGCATTTCTGTAGCATCTGTATTTATCCTTTTTCATTTCTTATTTTGTTTATTTGGTTTTTTTCTCTTCTCTTCTTGGTGAGTCTAGCCAGAGGTTTGTCAATTTTACTTACCTTTTCAAAGAATTAGCTCTTGGTTTTATTGATTTTTTCTATTGTTTTTTAAATCTCTAATTTATTGATTTCCTCTTTGATCTTTATGATTTCTTTTCTTCTCCTGAATTTAGGTTTTGCTTGTTCTTCTATTTCAAATTCATTTAAGTGGTGGGTTAGGTTGTCCATTTGAGATTTTCTTCTTTTTTGAGGAAGGCCTTTATTGCTATGAACTTCCTTCTGAGCATTGATTTTGTGGCATCCCATAGATTTTGAGTGGTTTTGTCTTCATTATCATTTGTCTTGAGGTATTTTTTTAATGTCCTTCTTGATTTCCCCATTGACCCATGGGTTTTTTAGTAGCTTGTAGTTTAGTCTCCATGTAGTAAGTTTTTTCTCATTTCTTTCCCTCTAGTTGATTTCTAGTTTCATGCTGCTGTGGTCAGAGAAGATACTTGAAATAATTGCTATACTCTTAAATTTGTTGAGGTTAGCTTTGTGCCCCAGGATGTGATCAATTCTTGAAAATGTTCTATGTGCACTTGAGAAGAATATATATTGTGATTTTTTTGGATGTAATGTCTTGAAAATGTCAATTAAGTCTAACTTTTCTATTGTGTCCTTTAGAATATCTGTTGTCCTATTGATTTTCTGTCTAGAGGATCTGGCCATTGATGTGAGTGGGGTGTTAAAGTCTCCTACTGTGATTGTATTCCCTTCAGTTTCTCCTTTTATGTCTGTTAATATTTGTTGTAGGTGTCTGGGTGCCCCTATATTAGGGGCATATATATTGATGATTGTAATATCCTCTTCTTGAATGGATCCTCTAACCATTAAATAGTGTTCTTTTTTATCTTTCTTTATGGCCTTCATTTTAAAGTCTATTTTGTCTGATATGAGTACTGCAACTCCTGCTTTCCTGTCTTGTCCATTGGCATGAAATATCTTTTTCCATCCCCTCGCTTTCAATCTCTATGTGTCCTTTGCCCTAAGGTGAATTTCTTGTAGACAGCAGATTGAAGGTTTTTGCTTTTTTATACAAGCTGCCACTCTGTGTCTTTTGATTGGAGCATTTAGTCCATTAACAATTTAGGGTGATTATCGATAGATATGTATTTATTGCCATTTTAAACCTTGTTTTCCAGTTGATTCTATGTTTCTCTTTTCTTCTTTTTTTTTGGTTGTATGGTTTCCATTTATTTTATCCTTGAGTACTTTTCTTTTCAGTTTTTGAGAATGTATTATTTGGTTTTGATATGCAGTTGCCCTGTTTTTTAAAAATGTTAAGCATTTTCTATATCTGCTTTCTTTAGCCTGATAGTCATATAGGCTCAGGCACATCATTAAAATAAAAAAGGGTCTGTGTTTTCTTACTTTCCTTCCACACATTCTATGATTTTGATGTCCTTTATGTGTGTGTGTGTGTATGTATATATATATATATATATATGACATCTTCATGTTTAGATCTGTATGCTGGCTTATTTAAGTGGTTGCTTTCCAATTGTGGTTTCCTCTATCCTAATTCTTTTTTTTTTAATTTAGAAAAACCCTTTCAATATTTCTTTTAGAAAGTGTTTAGTATTGCTATACTCTTTTAGCTTTTGTTTATTGGAGAAATTCTTTATTTCCCCTGCTATTTTAAATGATATTCTTCTTGGATAGACTATTCTAGGTTGCAATTTTTTTGCTTTCAGCAGTTTAAATATATCTTGCCACTCCCTTCTGTCCTGTAGTGGTTCTGTAGGGAAATCAGCTGATAGCCTTATGGGGGTTCCCCTGTAAATAATGCTTTTCTTTCCTCTGTCAGCCTTTAGAATCCTCTCTTTATCTTTAAGTTTTGCCATTTTTATTATACTATGTCTTGGTGTGGGCCTGTTCGGGTTCAGCATTTTTGGGGCCCTCTGTGCTTCCTGTATCTTAATATCAGTATGCTTTAGATTTGGAAAGTTTTCAGCCATAATATCTTCAAATATATTTTTAATCCCCTTTTCTTTTTCTTCTCCTTCTAGAATTCCTATTATGCATAGATTGGCCCACTTTATATTATCCCATAGGTCTCTTATATTACTTTAGTGTTTTTCTTTCATTTGATTTTCTGTCTGCTGACCTGATTGGGTGATTTCCATTATTCTATCTTACACATCACTAATTCATTCCTCTGCATTATTCATACTGGTCTTTATTGCCTTTAGTTCAGTTTGTATCTCTGCAAATGAATCTTCTAGTTTTTTATGCCTCCTCCTTATATTTTCTACTTCCATTCTTAAGGAATCTGTATTACTGTTCATATCCTCTCTTAATTCCTTCAGTGTTTTCACTATCTCCCTTTTGAACTCATAGTCTGTCAGACTACAAAGGTCTGTTTCATTGTTGACTGCTTTAGGTGAATACACCTGTTCCTTTAACAGGGAGTGGTTTCTGAGCTTCTTCATCTTGCTCTTGTTTTTCTTTTCCTGTGAGTTTAGGGAAGCCAAACTGTAGTCTTATAAGGCTACTTCTATGCAAGAATACCCCTTTGTGTTTTGGGGGGGTTACTATTTATTTTTGGCATGAGAGTTTGAATATTTGCTGTCTCTTTCTTCAGTGTGAGCAGGGTGTTGTTCCCAGCATGCTCAGTGTGTTTTCAGGGAGAAGGAGGCAATGGGTAGGGCCAGGAGTCAGTGCCTAATCATTGGACTCTCAACAGCAGCAAGAACCTGCAGGAAGGTGCCACAGGCTACTCCTAGTTGCAGGGCCCTGGGAAGTGGTAATGAACTCTAGGCAGATCTACAAGTTGAGCAGAACATTTGGCAGTAGCAGAAGGGTGTGTGAGTTCCCAGGGGAGTGAGAGCAACATTAGCTTGTGTTCAATTGCAGTGCCCTCCTCTGAGGTGATTGGAACCCTCAGTGACCCCTAGTGGAAGTGGGCCATGACTGTCTCTAGAGTCAGTGATAACTGTGGTGGTTTGCCCCCGCCACCTGTAGACCATGCAAGAAGCACCCTGTCCCACTTAGCCCATTCAGGAGGTACTGCACCAGCTGCTCCTAGTTGTAGGGTCTTGAGAAGGGATAGTGACCAAGTGTCTGGGCACCACCCAGAGCATTTGGCAGTGGTAGCTACATGATGGGTATGTTCCCAGGGGAGTGAGAACAACAGCATATGGTGTTTGGTTGCAGTGCTCTCTTTTTTTCTTTTTTTGCCAACCCCTGAGGTGACTGGCGTTGCAGGTGGGCCCCCTCACAGACCCCAGTGGTGCCAAGCCATGCCTCCCTCTGGCCTCTGAGATGACCACTGCAGTCTGTCCCCACCACCTGTAGATCATCCAAGAGGCACTACATTGCCCTTAGCCCGCTGATGCCCTTAGTCCACACAAGAACTGCCTGGCCACCAGTAGCCTGCACAAGAAGTGCCCAGTCTTCCCTAAATGAGGAAGAGGCTTCTCACCACCCACAGCATGCACCAGAGCCACCCAGCCCTTGAGATCCCACAGACATGCTCACACTCCAGTGCAGTGAGTTTCCTATGGTGGTCTGCCCCTCCTCCTGTTGCCCTCCCCAGCAATGGCACCCTGCCTCTCCTGTGGGCCAGACCTTCCCCTGGGTTCCCTCTGCCATGGCGTTCCCCTCCTCAGCACATAGCACACCACTCCCCCACCTGTGGTGCACTGCTCCTTAGCACTTCAGGCTGTCTCCACACAGCTGACTTCAGTCCTCTCCCTGGGACTGACCTCTAGAGACTGAGTCTCAGTGCCCAGCCCCTGCCCAAGCATCTCAGGCTGTGGTGTCTGGGTCAGTGGTTCAGATGATCTGTGCAGCTCTCACTCTACTTTGCTGTTCTCAGTCCAGCTGCTGCACTTTCCTAGGCAGCTTTGAGGTCCCTCTGACTCAGCTGATCTTTCCATCAGTTAGGTGGCTTCCCAGGATGTGTTTTTTTTTTTCCTCCTTCACAGCTCCCTCTTGGGAATGCTAGCCCTGTCCTGATTCCTTTTCTCTCTGTCTCCTTTTTTCTTTTATTCTACCCAGTTATGTCGAGTTTCTTGCCCTTTTTGGAGGTTTAGTTCTTCTGCCAGCATTCAGTCGATGTTTTGTGTGAGTCATTTTACATGTAGATGTGTTTTTTTGATGTGTTTGTGGGAGAAGGTGAGCGTGACCTCTTACTCCTCCACCATTTTGTTCCACCCCCTCAATTAAGTGTTTTTAAATAGTAGTGATTTCTAGAAATAATATATATGTTCTCTTTAATATTAAGGAAATGATTATTTTCCTCCTTTTGAACTTCTATTTTATGGTAACAGGTAAGAAAGTATTAGAAGTGTATCCTAATAATTTAAAACAACATGTTAAAATGGATGAAAGCAATTCTACATCTAATATTAATGAGTGAATTTGGTATATTTACAAAGCTTTACCTTAAGTATTGTATCATATACTAAATTAATACAATTAAATATTTTCTATAAAATTCAAAATAATTGATGCTTCCATGTGACAGACTTTTAAGACTCAGATGTAATATATGTATTTTAACTGACAGCTATAGTCCAAAGACTGGAAATATTGTGTGGGAAGGTTGAATGATTTTTCATGGTCATGTCTTTCTCTGTCTTTTACATCACTCCATAACAAAAAACCTTATAGAAAACTTTGAAAGAAAAAAAAAATCTTAGAAAACTTTCCCCCCACATTGCTCTATTCCTTAATTAGAAAGGTGACTGACGTATCAATCCTTTGTCAGAGCTTTATACAGAACACATACTCTCTGGCTACTGGGTTAGTGCACTCTTCTAATTTTCTTCAAGTTTTGATTTGGTCAAAGGCTAATTTTATTTCATATTGAAAAATCAAACTAATGTAAAGTTTGAACCTGATCATAAAATATCACTTCAGTAAATTACACAGGAGCCATTTGGAGAAAACATATAATTGGGAAGCTTCTATACATATATACACCAGGAATGAGTAGCTCATTTTTTATTTTTGTGTGTTACCCTTCAAGAAAATTCATTAAAATCCTTGAAATAATAACATTTCATCATGGGAAAGCATTTTCAATGTAGAAATTGGTGGTTTAATAGGCAGCCCTGAGGCAGAGCCACCAGACAGACAGGAACACAATACTTGCAATATATTCCTTAAAGAGATGCTTTCTGAAAAAGATATATCTGTATATAAAAATTTAAAACCCACAGAGAAGAATATAAGTGCATATATGGAGGTTAACTGTGAAATCCAGATGGATAATTTCTGAAAAGAATCTAAAAAGTTTTCAAAAGTCCACATAGCCTGAGGCACTGGTTGAAGACAGATTATGATTTACTTGTGGTATCTTATTATTCACCTCTTTTTGTGAAAATCTGATTTCTGATTTTTGTCATGAACTTTATGGAACACTTAATATAGTTAAGAACACTATAAATTTCCCAGAGACTTTTTCTAAAAAACATATTTAACTAATTTTAAAATTACCTTGGTAAAAATGCATAGAGCCACATATAGAGCATTTGGATAATGTCTAAGTCAAAGCTAATGTTTTTATTCCCTGTAGACTAGACTGATGGAAAAGCCAGTCTGAATTAAATTCCTATTTGTGAAGTTTAAAGAAAAAGAATTTATAATATAGTAAAGTCACAAATTAAAAACATATTTGTTTACACAAATATCTGTTTTGAAGTACTTCAAAGGATTTGATTGTCTGAATAGTTCTTAAAGAGACTTTAAAAATATAAATAATATTTACCTCCTGTGCCCCCTTATATTATGTGTCTGAATAAACAGAAATCTAAAATGATTTACCTACAAATTACCTAGCATTTCTCCTTCATGTGGGATCTGAATCTAGACTCATTAAATACAAAAACAAATATTTTTGTATACTAAACAATTTACTTTCTAATAAATTCTCAAAGAAAATTGTGAGACGTAGATATTATTATTTTCATCTTTTAATAGTAATTGCAGTATTGGTAGAAAATGAAATGTAAGTACAATTTTAAATATTTTAAATTTTCAGTTGAGATAGTTGATTACATTCTAATGCACATATAACTTTGAACAATATGTACTCATAAAAACAATATTAAAAAGTTAAATTGCACATACATTTTAAATAGGAGCAGGCTGCATAGTTGTGTGGACAATAATACATGTGTATATGTCTGTGTATACATATAATAATACATATAGTATATAGCAACAGTGTGTAATACATTAACATTTATATTACATAATAATGAATAACATAAAATTAATAGAATTATACTTAACCTTATTATCTAATACTATTAAGCTTATCCGACAAAATAGACCTATCTATACACATTACACACAAACACGCACACACAAGTATGTGTGTCTATATACATTTAGAAAAGATATTTTAAAATCTTAAAAATTAAAAAAATAGAATCCAGTAATTTAGCAATCAATATTTTTCTTTAAATCCTTTTCAAAATATTAATCAAATTATTAGAGTGTATGAAGTGCAGAGTTAACTTTGAAAGAATAAGATTATCACCTTTTCATAATTTTTTTCTTAAAAAATGTTGAGGGGTCCTCTGTGTTTAAGCTCCAGATTCCATGTGGGGCTAAGTTTGACATTAACATTTAAAAAAAAATCTTCAAAAGAAAGAAATAGCTCAGAGAACTAAAACAACGAACAGTGAATCTCAGGAAAGGGACTATAGTTATCAGGAAAGGTTTCTAGGAAACTCCTATGTAAATTAAATAAGCCTATTATTTTCCAGCCTTATATAGCTGCAAGATCCCAAATCACAGAGTCAAGAGATATTGACTGTTCTTGCCTGTGCCCTGTGCCAATCATTTTGCCAGAATGGGATGGGTACTTTTACTGGTATTCTCAACAGAGCTCTGTGTTATAGAGCATGTTTATAATAGTTCCTGAAAAACTATTGTGATGAGTCAGCAAGAAAAGTGTAAAGGCATAGTGACCAGGCTAGTGAAATAACTCTGGTCTACTACATCAGGGGTAGCATACCAAACTATGAATAAAGCCTTCATTTTGTTTATTCTTATGGGTTTATTTACAAAGATGAGTACCTTTGCTCATTGAAATCCACGGCAATTTTTGATTTTGAGAGGCAGAATACTAACATTCCAGGCACAGAAGAGCAATTCAACTTCCCAATGAAATTATTCACAAAATAAACAGCTATAGAAAATGGAAATAATATTAAGTGTGGATTTATGCAGTAAAAGCTAAAGGCTTGTTTTTTGAATGCTGATAAATACTGTATAAAAGAGAAGGAAGTTTGATATTGTTTGCACATTATGTGTCTTTATGTTCAAAAAAATCCATAATCAAGTAAAATATGAATTTGATTAATGTTATATTTGAAAACAATAAACATAAAGTGTATAATTTTTACATACATTAGGTTACCAGTGAGAATATACTGTTAAGCATTATTTTCAAAATAGCATTAGACTATATAATCCAGTGGAAGGAAAAATGAAAATGCATGTTATATATATTAACTCACCTACAACCTCTATTGACACCACATAGTTAAATACATTTCACATGGATTTACCAATTAAATAGCTTAAATTATCATGAAACTAAGATACAATATAATTGAAGAGAGTAGAATTTCTAGGAATGAAAGTTATAATATATGAGGAAAAAATTATAGTTCTGATTACAAAAAAAAAAAAATGGACAAGTTGCTGGCTATTGAGTAAGGTTAGAAAAATATTTGTAGCATGAGTACCAAAAATTCTATAGAGTTTTTAAAATAGTTACTAGTAGAAATGAGTAATAACATCAATAATGATATGCATTTTATCTGTGATGTACCCACTTATACATTTACTTAGCTATATTTTAACAAATTTATACATAGAAGGAAAATCAAAAGAGGAAATATGTTGCATACACATTTTTCTACTACTTTTCTTCAGTATTCTCATATTCTATAATGACAAATATTCTGAATTAAAGTTAAAAAGTCATATTGGCCCACATAAATAATTCAACTCCTTTATAAAACATTTTTTTTCCTTCTCTATGAGGCCATTGTTTTTTTTTTTTTAACATTTCTCAAATTATTCAGAGCACAGCTTCCTGAGGAAGAACTGTTGTAGAAGCATTAAACAGAAACATCAACACTATGAAGTCATTGTGAACAAATAGTATTAAAACAATTTGATGAAAGGAAATTAAGCTCTAACTTGGGCCCTTTTCTGTGGAAATGGCTACAAATGAGATGGACTTATCCCTGATTTGGGACAGAAAGGCTGTAAATACCAAGGAACTAGGAATGCATAAGTGTCCTGAGGTACATTTATTTTTTTCAAGTCAGCTTTTCTGAGAAATTATGATTCATCAGTCATCTTGGTTTATCATGAAGTAATGAGGTTTAGAAATCATATTTTTCATGCCAAAGAAATGACTGCCTCAGTATTTTGCATGTAAAACTCATATCCAAGTACATCATGAAGCATTTAAAGCCATGCCCAGGGGAATCAGCTGTCCAATGAGCACATCTGGTGAGTGGCTACAAATACAACACAAGAATGAGCTGAAAGGATCAGAAAAATGTCTTCCAACAGGTGTAGGCTCATAATGGTGTACCTGGATAATAGAAAAAAATGATTCAATTAAAAACTGAGATGCAAATTATTTAACTACCTCAGAGCTAGAAAAACTAACTTTGTGTATCTTAACAACACATTTTCCTTTGCTCGTGTTAGTGTTTTTATTTGGGCCCTCTGAAGACCAATTTCAATAATTCAAAATACTTTCAAAGAATAAGTTTCAAGTAATTATATTTGTTATTTACTCAGTCCTTTCTTTACAAGAATTCTTAAAAATAGGTAAATTATCAAAATGTGAATGAGAAGTTTTTGAGCACTGATTTTAACTTTATGTTAAGATTGCCAGAGATAACAGAATTCTGAAAAAAGTACACATTTTCTTGTTATTGAAAAACCCACTTTAAAGTAATAAACTAATGATTTTTCTAACTTAAGCTTAAAAGCAATGCACAGTTGCAAATTATAAAGATGAAAGTATTAAGAATTTAGCCTAAGTAGTGACTCATACAGGTCTTTTAAAAGTGTAGCGCTTGGGAGTTCCCATTGTGGCTCAGCAGTTAATGAACTAGACAAGTATCTACAAAACTATGAGGACACTTGTTCAAACCCTGACCTCACTCAGTGGGTTAAGAATCCAGCATTGCAGAGAGCTGTGGTGTGATTCACAAATGTGGCTTGGATTTAGCATGGCTGCAGCTGTGGTGCAGGCCAGCAGCTATAGCTCTGATTCAACCCCTAGCCTGGGAACCTCTATATGCCATAGGTGCAGTGTTAAAAAGACTATATAAGACAGGGCCTTATTCCAGATTTAGGCAAGAGTTAAAACAATGTCAGGAGGGTATTCAAAATTTTCCATTTCCCATTGCTACCCCAGGGGGATGGACGAGAAGAGCTGCAACCTCTATTCCCCCTATGGGAGGTTCCCTTAGGTGGGGACAGAATAGAATATGTAAATGCCCCTTTAACTAGCACTGAGGTCCAAAATTTTAAGAGAGAGTTATGGCCATTTCTGGAGGACCCAAACAGGGTAGCAGATCAAGTGGATCAGTTCCTTGGACCACAAGTTTATACATGGTCCAAATTAATATCTATTTTGAGCATTCTATTTTCCAGGGAAGAAGGGGGGATGATTTGAAGAGCAGCCATGGCCTCGTGGGAGTGAACCCACCCTCCATAGCTGGGTGAGTTAGGGCAGAAACTAAATTTCCCAATGAGGATCCAGGGTGGGACAATAACAATGCCAAACCACCAGGGGCATGATGGACTTGAGAAATCTCATAGTTCAGGGAATTAGGGATGCCGTACCTCAGACTCAAAATATTTCTAAGGCATTTGAAATACCACAAGGTAAAGAGGGAGGGGTCAACTAAATTTTTGGAAAGACTCAGAGCTCAGATGAAAAGATATTGTGGTACAGATTCCGTCAACCCTTCAGGAAAGGGCATGCTCAAACTTCATTTTGTAACTAATAGTTGGCCAAATATTTCAAAAAAAAGTTAAAAAAAAAAAGAGGATTAGAAAGATAAACCATTAGAGAACTTACTAAAACAGTCACAAAATGTTTATGTGAAAAGGAATAAGGAATCAAATTCTATTTTATCAAGGGAAAAGAACAATAAGTCTATCTTCTAGCTTGTTGTTTTAAATGGAAAATAGGGGACAAACTCATGAATACAGAAAGTGCTGGAAATTTGTGGGAAGTGGACATTGAAAGAAGGGTTATGCAATGTCAGAACTAAGTTTAGAATAAGTCTGAGTAAGTTAATTTTGAAAATAAGCTGGTGCAAAACTTGAACTTGGCTTTTCTTTGTTAAGAAAACAAAATCTCCTTGGAATGCTACTTTGATAACATTATATAATGTTCTTCTAAGTGATTTGCTGTATTTGCTTTTGAGATCTCTTGTAGCTTTAGTTAAGGAAAAAGTATTATCCACAGTGACTTATGATTCTATCTGATCAAATTTTTAAAAAAAACTAATTTTTTTATAAACTTTCTATCAAATTCTAATTAAAGTGCTTTTAACTAAGCTAACTTTAGAATGGTTCACAGAAGCCTTGAGGCATTTCTCTCCGAAAAATGTTAAATTTACTAGAATTATTTGGAATGTTAAAATACATACAGAGCATTATCAAATGAGTAATAAACCTCAGATTATACAGCTGAATAGATGTTTTTAATGTAGATATCTAGAACTTTTACAGTTTCTGAAATTTGGATATATACTAGTACTATGTTTTAATTCTCTTTTTTTATTTTTTTCTAGTTATTTCAAAATGGTATATGTCACAAGAGTAACCTAGTTTCCTTGTCAATTTACGTTGTAATCAGATTTAAAATGTGCCTTAAGTCTTTTGTCACTATAACAGTTAATGGCTTTACTCTGATGCCTTTGCAAAAATGCTTCCTCTTCAAGAAGATCTATAGAAAGGAATTCTTAAAGAAATAAAAGTTTCTGACTTCCAGACCTTGATGATGATCTCAGTAAGAAATTAAAAAAAAAAAAAAACTAAAAAAAAAAAAAAAATTCTCGAGTTCCCATCATGGTGCAGCAGAAATAAATCCAACTAGGAATCATGAAGTTGTGGGTTCAATCCCTGGCCTCACTCAGTGGGTTAAGGATCCAGCACTGCCATGAGCTGTGGCGTAGGTTGCAGACACGGCTTGGATCTGGTATTGCTGTGGCTCTGGTGTAGGCCTGTCACAACAGCTCTGATTAGACCCCTAGCCTGGGAACTGCCATGTGCCAAGGGTGCGGACCGAAAAAGACAAAAAAAAAAAAAAAAATTCTGATGGTTCCATAAACAGTTAAACAAAAAGTATTGTTTGCATTGAACAGAATAAACTGGTGAATATGGTTATAATTTTATGGTTTTTGTTTGAAATACTACTGGCTTTTAATCTGTAGTTTCCAGGTATAAAGAAATTCTCCCCATCAAGCAGTTTGGTAAATTATACATTTGTAAGCAAAATTGAAACATTTCTTTCTCTTCTCTTTAACTGATCTCTTCAGAGAGTGAAAAATCTCAGGTTCCCAACAGCTTTATCAGATAAATTAGGAAGGCCACATTGTATGTCACCTGCAAAAATCTCAAGTTATTTGGGTTTTTGAAAAGCGAGAAATTCACCTAGATCTTTAAGATAAAATTTCTGACAAGCCCTTGGCCTGACTTTCCTAGTCCTGAGATGCCATTTAAAAGCTTAGTCTGGTATTCCTTATAAATTTCTAACAAAGCCAATTTTTAGAAAACCCTATATGATCAATTACATTTACATAAATCATCAGGCCAAGGTTATTGACACCAGACTTTATTTAAGGCAAATGCATTAGTCTTGGTTTGGCTATATTTGATAAAAATGAGAGTAATTTTAGAGAAGTGATGTTTCAATGAACACTTGCTAAATCTATTGGTGTAATTCTTTTAATTGTGGTCAGTATCACTAAGACTTACTTCCTAGATAATTCTTTGCTATTATGTTATATTGCTGCAAAGTTTAACTGAGCTTCTAAAATAACATTCTAAGCTTGTTTCTAAAGTTTATCTCAGTGATCTGTTTTTGGATAAAGATCAGATATTCCAGAACCTGTGACAAAGGGGCTATGCATACTGAAAAGGACATAATATAAAAGGACTATTTCCAAGCTTGTAGAGGAAGACCCTGATCCCCTACTATGGAGCCAGGAGGAGGTACAATAATTTAGGGATTTAAGAGAGTGCTGACAGGTGTCCCTCTTCTGGCTCTACCATTCTTTCAAAAACTTTTTCATTTATTTGTGTGGACTGGGGAATGGCTCTAGGGGTACTCACACAGGAACATGGGAGAAGTTGCCAGCTGGTGGCCTTCTTTTCCTGCCTCCCAGATCCTGTCACCAGAGAATGGTCTGAGTGCATATAGTTCATAGCCACCACTGCCCTATTAACTGAAAAAAGCAAAAAAAACAAACAAACAAACAAAAAAAACAGAAAACTCATTTGGAGGAAGGCTGACTGTGAGTATGAAAATAGGATATGGGGACACAAGTGCCTGGTCAAAATGGGTAAATTATTCTGTGAACACACTACACAAAAGCAGCAGTTATGCTTGTGCCACAGGGAGATAAGAGGCCCAAGTTGTTCCCTTTCCTTTGGAATGGTCATCAGACCCATGGGGTCTTGAATGTATAATGGCCCTCTTCCAGAACAAAACACCTTGAAATAATGAGTCCAGTTGGACTTTGTCACTGCTATTCCCTGAGGTCAAAATTCTGCAAGTCAGCCCCTGAGAACTCGTCAGCAACCAAAAGAAAGTCTTTTCCTCATGTCTAAAATGACAAGAGGCAAAGGCAACTTTCTTAGGCAACCTGACCAGGTGCAGTGAAAGCTGGACCTACAACCCCCCCATAATAAATCCCAGTTCCAAGTGTCCTGGGCAGATGTCTGGTGGTATTGTGGGAGTCCACTGATGTGTACCATTCTGGAAAATTAAAGTGGCACCTGTGCTTTGGTGCAATTGGCCATCCCTGTCACCCTGGCATTTAGGCCCCAATCTAAAACTCAGCCAATGCGGAGGGAACAAGACATCCCCCCAAGGAGGGGAGTCTTTTGACCCCAGGTCTATATTAACTCAATAGGTGTTCCATGGGGTGTTTCAAACAAATTTAAGGCAATAAATCAGATAGCTGCTGGCTTTGAATCTGTTCTCTTTTGGTGGTGAGCTATAAACAAAAATGTTGATTGGATAAACTACATCTATTATAATCAACAAAGATTTGTTAATTACACTAGAGATACCATTAAAGAAATAGCTAAACAGCTAGGGCCAACTAGTCAAATAGCATGAGAAAATAGACTTGCTTTAGAGATTATGTTGGCAGAAAAGTGGTGTCTGTGTATTGATTGGTATCCAGTGCTGTACCTTCATTCCCAATAACACTGCCCCAGATGGCACCATCACCAAGTCCCTACATGGGTTTATGACCTTAGCAAATGAACTTTCAGAAAATTCTGGTATTAACGACCCCTTCACAGACCTTTTAGAAAATTGGTTTGGAAGATGGAAGGGACTAATAGCTTCAATCCTTACCCCTCTAATTGTTGTTGTTAGTGTCCTTGTCCTTGGATGTTGTATAATTCCTTGTGCCGGGGACTTATTCAAAGATTAATAAAACACCCTGATGAAACAACTGGAAACCCCTCCCCACCGAGCCAATATGCTTCCGATGGACACAATAGAACATAAAATTTAAACTATGCTCAAGTAGTTTGAAGAAAATAATAATTTGATAAAGAAATGAAAGAGGAAAATAGTGATAATTAACATAGGTCATTTCTATCAAAGGAAGTCTTCATTACTCCATTTTGTTGCTGCTTCATCTAAGACACCCTCCTCCACCCCCCTCTTCCCCTCTTTTCCCCATAACAATTTGTTTCAAATTAGCCAACTGAGAAAAATGTGCCCCTTGACCTGACCAATGGGAAGGGGACAGATATACCACCTGTGTCAGGGATAAATGGGGGGGTCTTCCCTCTTTTGCAAGTGCTTTTTGGGCACTCATGCCCTTCTGCAGAAGTAAAGAACCTTGACAAGACCTTCCTGTGTTCATGTGTCTCACTTTCCAACACTAACAATCTGAGTCAGAGTCACTTTTCCCCAACAGTATGGACATAAGTAGCCCCGAAATTATTTAGAAACAATCTAATGATTTGCACAGGGAGATCTTCTAGATTTTGAGGACCACTTGAGCAGTAATAGTCACAGATAGAACAAGCTTAATGGGCTAAAATGTCATGTACAGCATCTGATAAGACATTTATATCATCTATTCCTCTTTCATTCAAGACTACTAACTGTCCATGACTCTGTGTGGGGGTTGCTTTTGACTTGACATGTGCCCAGTGAGTAGGGCTACTTGGTTCATTTCTAACACCCAGGATGACTGGTTCTACAGGTATGTTGGTCCATGTTCTTTTTTTCTCAAAATTATAATGACACTAGTATGAAATTTAATATAGAGTATATATATATATATATATACTTTTGATATTATTATTATATTATACTTTTGATATGATAGTATATACATACTTTTAATACAATATCAAGTACCATTTTACAAGAGATATACATACTTTTGATATAATATTCAAATACCATTTTACAAGAGAATTATTAGATTTCAATACCTAAACTTTAAAGGGAATAAATACATTATCATCATAAGAAGCCCTTTTTTCATTCCACTGACATGCAAAGAAGAATTTTTCATTTTTATAAAAGGTCTTTCTTAACTAAAATATAATACAGATTTTCTTCTTGGTTCTTGCTCCAAGGTTATTGAATTTGATTATCTTATTTCCTATTGCCCATAAGTTATAATCTCTTCAAGCATTTTGGAAAAGGACAAACAGAGTATATGCCATCACACTTGTCTCCACCATGTAGAAAGATGATACATTTTTCCCTGTGCACATTGAATAAACCAGAAATAATAATAAAAAGGAGAGGACTTCTGGCTCTTCACCATTACTTGGATTACTATCTCTGCATGTGAGAAGTTTTATTTTCAGTATGCCTTCTAAGGCCATAGAAATAAAAGAAGTGGGAAGACAATATTGATATGGCAAATTGCTCTTTATTTAAAGATGCTTTTTAATATGAATATGGCTTTATAATCTGTCAAATAAAGATGGCACACAGAGATAAAAATAAAACATCAGAGCAAAAATGTTCTTTTCTTTTCTGTGAATAAATTTACATGTCAGTCAAGTATCTGTCAGTGCATCTGCTGAATGAGTGACATGTCTTAAGTAACTAAAAGCAAAAGGAGAGTAACTAACAAGAATAACTAAAAGGAAAAGTGGCAAAATTGACAGTCCTGATGAGTGAGGATTCTCCTCTGCACACAGAATGTATTCAGTTAGAATAATGCCTCCAAGCAAGTAAAGAAACACTGACAAACTACCAATTATGATGGAGGGAAATGTAAACAGAAATGCAAATTCTGAGGTTTGGGTCGTTCCAATGAAGGATTTAAGTGTATGTGGTAGGATTACCTTTCTACCCATGGGCTAGTGATTTATTAACATTTCATTAATATTCATTGATATTACCATTTTCATGACACTACTTTTGCTAGGATCAGAGAGTTCCTTAATTTCACTTGCTTAAGCAAGATTTGGGGAAAACATAGTGAAGAAGGCTAATATGTGGCTTATACAAAGCAAGGCTCCCTGAGAGTAACCACAATTGCACATTCTCTTTTGTCAAGGCTTATTTTGAGTTCTGTAATCTTCTAGTTCCTGGCACTTCATGTAGGAGCATAAAACACCACCCCAATTTAAGAACTCGTACATTTTCATTACAGTGCTTAAGTTTTAGAGAGTTGTGTATTTTTAAGTATAATTTAAGGTGACATTCTTTTTTCTTTCAAAAGCAACATTTCATTAAACCATTATTTACAGTTTTACATAACTCTTCCTTACATTTTTAAAAAGCTTTCTTATTACAATTCAGAACATGTCACTATACTATAAAGCTTTAGTCTACTAATATTTATATTTAAATATTATTATTTATTAGTTAAGGCATTAGGGCCTAACATGCCAAAATATGCCTGGAATTTTGAGGGATTATCTCATTTGATTCTTCTTAGAACTAGTAAGACAATGAAAAGTTAATGTTATATTCATTCATTCATTCATTCATTCATTTATGTTATGTATTCGTTTATTGTCTTTTTAGGGCCTCACCCATAGCATATGGAAGTTCATAGTCTAGGGGTTGAATACAAGCTGTAGCTGTCAGCCTACACCAAAACCATAGCAACACCAGATCCTGAGCTGCATCTCTGACCTACACCACAGCTGACAGCACCACCAGATCCTTAAAAGCACTGAGCAAGGCCAGGGATCCAACCAACATCCTCGTGGATACTAGTTGGATTTGTTACCTATGAGACATGGTGGGAACTCCTTATATTTGTTTATTGAAGTGTGTGTATTTAAATTTTTAAATGCATACTCCTTATTTATCTTTAAATACTTTTTGTTTCAGTTATTATTAAAATCAACTGATAGCTAGAGGCATGCCTTGATCTAAATGCATTCTTAGAACTTAGCACAGTCATTTGCAGTTAGAGTACATGTTCAAAATATTTTTTGAGTGAATAATGTGATCTCTTTCCTGTCAAAGCACCTGCAGTAGGATGGTTTGGGCTGCAGTTAACATAGGCACAAACCATAAATGACTTAATATGGCTACATTATTTCTCATATAAGGAAAAGTCTATGATTCCAAAACTGGTTGAGCAGTTTTACAGTGTTATCAAGTACTCAAATTTCTTTCTTTTTTTGTTTTCTAATATTTCTGTCCTATAATCTTTAATGTGTAGATTTTATAATCTAGCTTACTCTCTTCTCATCACAAAAAATTCAGCAGCTGAAGTAGACTAGTAATCAAACATCATTCCTTCTGTCTCTTTTACAGAAGCCCTTAGCAGATGTCTCCACCTAACCCATGCTCCAGAAATACACTATTTTCTCAATCTTGTGCCATAGTCCTATTCTTAATTTATCTCTGTTTTAGTTTACATTGATAAAATTCATTTCCTGGGGCCAGAAATTTATCTTGAAGTAAATGGCCACCTGGCATAAAAAAATAAATTTTTGTTAACAAGGAAGAAAGAGGATGAAGTATATGCTTGGAAGCTACCAACAATATATGCCAAAGAATATCCTCAAGTAAGCACTGGAAAATATATGTGAAGTTCTATCATTTTGATAAATCTTACAATAACTTTTTTTCCACTGCATATAATTCAACAGAGAGTTGTCATTTTGCTTCAGAGGAATTCCAAAGTAAACACTACTACAGTAATCATATGTTCCATTTTTAAACAAATCACATAATCTGAAACAAAATGGATTCTCCTGTACAAATTAAATGCAATGAAATCAAAATATTAGATTATCCAAACTATAATGAAGAGGTATAACAAATTTGCTAATCTTAGTTGAGATAATAAAAATGATTTCTTGAGTACTCAAGGCATTTTGCTTATTTATTACACCCAAAAATGCACATATTCTATATATTTTACTTAGAAATCTAAAATAGAGTCCTCCTGCATATTTTTCAGCTTTATTGCTTTGTACTGCTATTCTATAACTTTGAAATAATATTTATATTTTCAATAATTTTATAATAGATGAGAATACCTTAAAAGTTGTGTACTATCTCCCTTTTTCTGAAGTGCAAGATGAAATTTAAAGTGAGCGAATATATTGAGTACTACCAGCTTTCATGGCTGAATACATTTATCATGGGAATTTGACAATGTAACATGAAGTAGGGAATGAGTTGCATATTTTGGTGTAGTTCGACAAGCAGGTTACAGCAAAAGAAGTTTAAGTTATGTTCAGTGGACTCATATATGTTTTTCCATCTTGAATTTTAAGGGCCAAGGATGTCACAATTAATGAGATACTAACCTTGCCAGTCACTTTGCATCTTCCAGATTCAAATATAAATTTATATTAATTTTTCTTGATTTTTTTTAAGAGATCAGAGCTCACAACATTATTGACAACTGGTGTATGACAACTAGCATTTGCTCTCCATATCCATATATCCATATACATATATATAGATATATATATATATAATCTATATATAGATATAGATATATGATTTTTAATCATATATATTTTTTTAATCTACAAACAACCAAGGAAGGTAAAAAAATCTTATCCTCATATATCAGGAAATAAAACAAAACTCAGAATAGATAGCAAAACAAAATTCTAAGCACAGATATATCCTGAGGCCAAACTGTTTTTTTTTTTTTCTTTTTCTTTTCCTCTGTCCCTTCCCTTCTTTCTTCCTTCTCTCATTATTACTATGTTTTTTTTTGTTTTTTTTTTTTTTTTTGTACTTCAGCACACTCTTATCCTTAAAAATATATTTGTTTTAGCTTACTGTTATATATACTTTGGGAAAAAAGTGGTAAGACTTTAGCAGGGATGATAAAGGAGAATTGGCAAACCTTATACACAGTCTGTGCAAAGATGTTTATACTTAAGAGATGAGAAATATGGCACCATCTTAACTCAGTGCTAAGTGGTAACATGACCCCAAAAGAAGCAGATCAAACTCCTGTGCCTCCCAAGAAAAGAGCACAGTAAAATTAAGTATTCCTGACAAAACTGTATGGCCTGAATCTAATCATGATAAAATATCAGACATACTTAAATTGAGGGACACTATACAAGATCTGTGGCCTATGCACTTAAAAAATATCAATGACATGAGACAGAATTAAAAACTGAGGCATTCTTCCAGATTAAAAGAGTAAAGATACATGATAGTTGATGGCAATGCATTTCACTTTGCTCTAAAAGGGCATTATTGGGACAATTGGTGAAATGTGAATAATGTCTGTATATTAGATAACAGCACTATATTAAAGTCCTGAAATTGTTGCTTGTGCTGTGATAATGTAAAAGAGCTTTATGATATTAGCCCAGATTCTTAAGAAATAGGTACAGAACTATTTGGTGGTGAAGGAATACTGTCTTTACAACTTATTCTCAAATATAATAAAATGTAACATTTGGGGAAATAATGGACTGCTTTGTACTAGTCTAGCAACTTTTTTATAAATTTGAAATTATGTCAAAATAATACTTGAGAGAAACCTTAAATTTATAGCAATTGCCTTTTTCCTTCCTGAAATAATAAACACCTCTTTCTGACCTCAAATTATTGAATGCCAAACACAAAGGGAAATTAATTACAAATTGCTAGCCTCTGTGATTATTTATGATATTCATCATTATTTTTTCTCTGAAATTTATGAATCTTTAAACACTCAAAACAATTGCTAATATTAAATTTTCATGTCTATCACCATATGAAGCTCTTTGCACATTTTTTTCACTCTCTTCCTTCCCTAACTAATTTGTATACATGTTTCTGACATCTGTAGGCACATTTTAACTTCATTGGAAAGTCTCATGAGGCTGAAGAGATTGCTGTCCTTATCCAAGCAACATGGCAACTGATTTTACACGAGACCGTATCACTGTTCCAAGTAATCAGGACCCATTGCTCTTAAAAAATAAAAAATAAAAAAAAATAAAAAAAAAAAAACAGGGGAATAACAAAATGTCATGTACCATCTCTGGAAAATGTGGGTCAAGATGTAACCTAAAAATACGTACATCCATAAACTTTCCTCTCTCAGATGTATTTTTAAAATTGCATTTTACACTTAGAAAGACTGACATTTAAACCATTACAAGACAAAACATTTATTGTAAATGGCTGAAAAGAGAAAATAAAATTCTGTCATGCATGATTTAAGAAAGCACTGTCCACTCTACTAAGGCAAGTAATTCATGTGAAAAATTAGATTTTAAGCTAACATATTTTATCTTTCCAACACATTCAGTATCTCCATGTAGTTATACGTATGCCAACCAAGTCATACTCCCATGAAAATAAAATATACTTACCAAAGGCATAGACCTTTATATAAATTTAGGAGGAGGAGACCAAAAAGCTTAACTAATTCTTGCCTTACAGGGGGTGTTTCAAGCACACACATTGTGCTTAGTAGTCTTTGATCTCCTATGAAATTTATATTCATGGAAGTCTAACACAGAGGAGAGTGAATAAAGTGAAAACATAAAGGACAATGGCCCAGGGGAAGCATAAAGATACAGTTGTATTTTAATGTCATTTTTCTACATAACAACAGTAATGATATCCTGGATTTCAATTTCTTTTTGCATTCAAGTGCCTCAAAGACCTTAGTAAAGTCAAAGAAGCCTGCTGGCCATGCAAGTCAGTCAAGTATTATTATCTGTTTTAAAGGATGATAAATCAATATATAGGAAAATTTGAAGATTATCACAAAACAAAATATCCTGTACTAGTTATATATATTTAGCCTCATTAGATTATGTACAAGGGCAAATGACTTGAAAAATAATAAAATGAGAAACTGATAGAAGGAGAAACAAAATGCTACTAGGTTGGGAAAAAAAGTGACTTGATATTGTTTCTTTTTAGAATAAATGATAACAGAGAAAAATATAGGAACACACTATAGATTTTGTTTCTAGAATATTTTAATCATTGGAGCATCTTGGTTATAGGGTTTATGCCATGATACAGATAGTTGGCCATATAAAAAATATTTTTAACATAAAATAGGGAGATGGAAGCTAAAATGGTGTGAAGGGAAATATTACTTCGTGCCATTGCTTTGTGCCATATGACAAAAAAAAAAAAAAAGTGCTTAAAATGCAAAGAGGAAACTACTAAATAGTGGCATAAAAGTTATTTAGAAAATTGAATGCTGAAAGAAGAGTAAAGTGTCCAGAAGCATAATATTATAAGCCAGGTCTTACTCTGAATTTGCAGGTTTAGGACTGAAAGAAAATGATAATTAAAATGGTGCTTACGACTAAATCAAACTGATTAAAATCAAGTAATTTGACATGTGATTTTTAGTCCATGTAATGTTTAGTTGCCTGGAAATTTCCTCAATCCATTGCAAAGATTAATCTTGCACATATATATTATATGTAGATATATATATGTATATATATCTACATATATACTATATATGTAGAAAGTACAAAAATAGTAACAAGTTTATAGAATATTAAGGATATGAGATATAAGAACTTCCCCATATTTAAAATATTTAAAGACAATGCGATTTTAATAATTAATAGGAAAAATGTAGATATGCCAGGCGTAGATAAAACTTATTTATTAGCAATGTAATGTCTAACTATAAGCACTGGATTGCAAAACATTAGTATTTTGTTTTAGTTTGGGTTTTTATTTGGTCTTTTTTTTTCAAAACTTGCAAAACCATAATTTATCTGGTAGACTATCAATGAAAACATTGACATTAAAGCATCTTTTTAGTATCATTAAGTTTGCACAATCCTAAGAATACCCCTGGACAGTGCTTGCCTTATTGGCATGGTATCTTTTGATGAACAGATACTCTTTTTCTTTTTTTTAATTAAAGAATAGTTGATTTACAATGTTATATTAATTTCTGCTGTACAGAAAAGTGACTAAGTCATACATACCTATATTTATATTTTATATTATTTTCCATCATAGTCTATCCTGGGAGATTAAATATAGTTCCCTGTGCTGTAAGACCTTATTGTTTATCCATTCTAAATGTAATAGTTTGCATCTATTAACCCCAAACATCCACTCTATCCCACTTCTTACCTTCTCCTTGGCAACCACAAATCTGATCCCTATGTCTATGTCTGTCTCTTTTTTGCAGATAAATTTATTTGTGCTATAATTTAGATTCCACATATAATACATAATATCATACGGTATTCATCCTTTTCTTTCTGACATGCATAGTATGCTAATCTTTATTTATATCCACGTTATTGTGAATGGAATTATTTCATTCTTTTTTTATGGTTAAGTAGGATTCCATTTCATAGTGTACCATATCTTCTTAATACATTCATCTGTTGATGGATATTAAGGCTCTTTCCATGTCTTGGCTATTGTGAATAATGCTGTAATGAACAATGTATCTTTTTAAATTATGGTTTTCTCCAGATATATGCCCAGGATTGGGACTGCTGGATCACTTCTGAGGAACTTCCACACTGTTTTCCATAGTGGTTGTACCAATTTACATAACCACAAACAATGTAGGAGGGATCCCTTTTCTCCACACCTTCTCCAGCATTTGTTATTTATAGACTTATTAATGATGGCCATTCTGACCATTGTGAGGTATTACTTCACTGTAGCTCTAACTTGCATTTCTCTAGTAATTAGCAATGTTAAGCATCTTTTAATGTGCCCACTGGCCATTTGTATATCTCCTTTGGAGAAATGTCTATTTAGGTCTTCCACCCATTTTTTAATTGGATTGTTTATTTTTTCATTGTTGAGCTGTATGTGTTGTTTGTATATTTTGGAGACTAAGACCTTGTCAGTTGCATCATTTACAGATATTTTCTCCCATTCTGTAGGGTTTTTTTTTTTTTTTTCGTTTTTTTAATAGTTTCCTTTATTGTACAAAAACTTGTAAGTTTGAATTGATCTTATTTGTTTATTTTTGTTTTTATTTCTATTGTTTTGGGAGGCCGACCTAAAAAAAAACATTTGCACAGATGATAACAGAGAATGTTTTGCCTATGTACTCTTCTAGGAGTTTTATTTTGTCATGGCTTATGTTTAAGTCTTTAAGCATTTTTAGTTTATTTTTATGCATAGTGTGATAGTGTGTAAGAATTTCACTGATTTATGTGCAGCTATCCAGCTTTCCTAGCATCACTTAATGAAGAGACTGTCTTTTTCCCAGTTTATATTCTTGTTCCATTGTCAAATATTAATTGACCATAGGTGTCTGGGTTTATTCCTGGGCTCTTTATTATGCTCCATTGATCCATATGTATGTTTTTGTATCCACACCATACCATCTTGATTAATATAGCTTTATAGTATTGTTTGAAGACTGGGAGAATTATACCTCCTGCCTGTTTTTGTTTTTGCTGCCCCACCCCCAGGATTGCTTTGGCAATTCAGGTGTTTTATTGTTCCATACACTTTTTTTGGATTATTTGTTATAGCTCTGCAGAAAAAAAAATCATGGTTAATTTTATAGAGATTACATTAAATCCAATGATTGCTTTGGCTAGTATGGCCATTTTAACAATACTAGTTCTTCTAATTAGGAGTTTGGAATATGTATCCATGTCTTTGAATCCTTTTTAATTTCCTTTATTAATGTTTTATAGTTTTCACTGTATATGTCTTTTACTTCCTTGGTCATGTTTATTCCTAGGAATTTTATTGTTGGGGGTACAATTTTAAAAGGTATTTTTTACATAGCTTTTCTGATATTTTGTTATTAGTTTACAGAAATGCAACTGACTTCTGAATGTTAATCATGTATCATGCTGCTTTGCAGAATTCATTGATCAGATTCAGTAGTTTTTGTGTAGACCCTTTAGGGTTTTCTATATATAGTATCATGTCATCTACATAGAGTGACAATTTTACCTCTTCCCTTCCAGTTTGGATACATTTTATTTCTTGTGTTTGTCTGATTGTTGTGTCTAGGATGTCCAGTACTACTGAATAAAAGTGGTGAGAGTGGGCATCCTTGTCTTTTTCCAGATTTTAGCAGGAAGGCTTTCAGCTTTTCTCCATTGAGTATTATATTGGTCGTGAGTTTGTCATAAATGGCTTTTATTATGTTATCTTCCCTTTATACCCACTTTAGTAATATTTTTTTTTAAATCACAAATGGGTGTTGAATTTTGTCCAATGCTTTTTCTGCATCTGTTGAAATTATTGCATGTTTTGGACATTTCTTTTCTTATATGGTGTATTACATTGGTTGATTTGTATATGTTAAACTATACTTGTGACCTTGGGATGAATCCTACTTGGTCATGACTTATGATATTTTTTATGTTTTATTGGATTTGGTTTGATAAAATTCTGTTGAAAATTTTTGCATCTCCATTCACCAAAGATTTGACCTATAATTTTATTTTTGTTAGTACCTTTGACTGGTTTTGGTATTAGGGTGATGTATCCTCTTAGAATGTATTTAGGAGTTTCCTTCTTCTTGAATCTTTTGGAATATTTTAAGTTACTGATATAACTTCTTTGTATATTTGGTAGAATTCACCTGTGAAGCTATCTGGTCCTGAACTTTTGTTTGTCAGGAGTGTTTTCCTAGTGCAAAATTCATATTCAATTCATGTTCAGTTTCATTTCTAGTGATTGGTCTGTTCAAATGATATATTCTTGAATCAGTTTAATAGGCTATATGTTTCTAGAAATTTGTCCATTTCTTCCAGGTTTTAAAATTTTTCGCATATAATCATTCATGGTATTCTCATACTATTTTGTATTTCTGCATTATCAGTTGAGAATTCTCTTTTTTCAGCTTATATGTTTATTTAAATTCACTCTCTTTTCTTCTTAGTGAGCCTGGCCAGAGGTTTGTCAGTTATCTTTAAAGAACCAGCAAATTGGTTTTGTTGATTTTTTTCTATTTTTTTTATATGCACCGTGTTTTTAAAAAATATTTTTATTTCTACAATACATTATTTTTTTTCTACTGTATAGCATGGTGACCCAGTTACACATACATGTATACATTCTTTTTTCTCACATTATCATGCTCCATCTAAGTGACTAGATAAAGGTAACAGTGCTATACAGCAGGAACTCATTGTTAATCCATTCCAAATGCAATAGTCTGCAACTATTAGCCCCAAGGTCCCAATGCATCTCACTCCCTCCTCCTCCCGCTTGGCAACCACAAGTCTGTTCTCCATGTCCATGATTTGCTTTTCTGTGGAAAGGCTCATTTGTGCCATATATTAGATTCCAGATATAAGTGATATCATATGGTATTTGTCTTTCTCTTTCTGACTTACTTCACTCAGTATGAGAGTCTCTAGTTCCATCCATGTTACTGCAAATGGCAATATTGTGTTCTTTTGTATGGCTGAGTAGTAGTCCATTGTGTATATATACCACATCTTCCTAATCCAATTGTCTGTGGATGGACATTTGTGTTGTTTCCATGTCTTGGCTATTGTGAATAGAGCTGCAATGAACGTGCGGGTGCATGTGTCTTTTTTAAGGAAAGTTTTGTCCGGATAGACGCCCAAGAGTGGGGTTGCTGGGTCATGTGGTAGTTCTATGTATAGTTTTCTAAGGTACATGCATACTTGTTCTCCACAGTAGTTGTACCAGCTTACATTCCCATCAACAGTTCAGTAGGGTTCCCTTTCCTCCATACCCCTTCCAGCATTTGTTATTTGTGGACACATTAATGATGGCCATTCTGAGTGGTGTGAGGTGGTATCTGATGTAGTTTTGATTTGCATTTCTCTAATATACAGGGATGTTGAGCATTTTTTCATGTGCTTGTTGGCCATCTGTACATCTTCCTTGGAGAAATGTCTATTTAGGTCTTTTGCCCATTTTTCAATTGGGTTGTTGGCTTTTTTGATGTTCAGTTATAAAAATTGCTTGTATGTTCTACCAAGTAAGCCCTTGTCAGATGCATGTTTTGAAACTATTTTCTCCCATTCTGTAAGTTGTCTTTTTGTTTTCTTTTTAGTTTCCTTTGTTGTGCAAAACTTGCCAGTTTGATTAGGTCCCATTGCTTTATTTTTGCTTTTATTTCTGTTGCTTTGGGAGACTCACCTGGGAAAACATTTCTATTGTTTTTTAATCTCTGTTTTAATAATTTCCTCTCTCATCTTTATGATTTTCTTCATTCTTCTGATTTTAGGTTTTGTTTGTTCTTTTTGTAATTCTTATAGGTAGTAGGTTAGGTTGTTTATCTGAGATTTTTTGTGTTTTTTAAGGAGAGCCTGTATCTCTATTAACTTCTCTCTGAGAAATGCTTTTGTGGCATTCCACAGATTTTTGAACAGTTGTGTTTTTGCTGTGATTTGTCTCAAGGTATTTTTTAATATCCTTTTTGATTTTCTCACTGACTTACTGATTTTTTAGTAGCCTGTTTTTTAGTCTCCAGATAGTCTTTTTTCCTCATTTCTTTTCCTGTGGTTGATTTCTAGTTTTGTACCATTGTGTTCAGAGAAGATGCTTGAAATGATTTCTATACTCTTAAATTTGTTGAGGTTAGATTTGTGTCCCAATCCAAGAGAATGTTCCATGTGCACTTCAAAAGACTATATATTCTGGGGGGTTTTTTTGGATGTAACGTCATGAAAATATTAATTATGTCCTTTAGGACCTCCATTACCTTATTAATTTTTTCACTAGAAAATCTATCCATTGACATATGTAGGTAGCATATTGTAGGCTCTTTTTTTTTTTTTTAATTCAGTCTGCCATTCTCTATCTTTTGATGGGAACATTTTGTCTATTGATATTTAAGGTAATTATTGACACATATATATTTATTGTCATTTTAAATATTGTTTTCCAGTTGACTTTGTGTTTCTTTGTTCCTTTTTTTTTCTTTTTGTGGTTTGATGATTTACTTTTATTTATACTTGTGTGCTCTTCTTTTTGGATTTTGAGAACCTATTGGTTATCTTTGGTTTCTGGTTTCTCTCTTTTTCAAGTGTGTTAAGCCTTTCCTATATCTGCTTGCTTTAGACTGATAGTTATATAGGCTCAAACACATTCTTTAAAAAAAGCCTACATTTTCTTACTCTCATTCCACACATTTTATGATTTTGGTATCCTTTTTTACATCTTCATGCTTATCCTTTTGCTGTTCCTGTGTTTATCATTGCTTCCATGATTTTTTTTTTTCCTTGTTGATCTGTATTACTTTTCAGTTGTGATTTCTTTATCTGGTATCTTCTTACTTCTTTTCTATTTATAGGAGAACTTTCAATATTTATTTTAGGGTAGTTTTAGAATTTTGTTTTTAGGATAGGTTTGGTACTGGTATATTTTTTAAGTTTTTGCTTTTTGGAAAAATTCTTAATTTCTCCTTCTATTTTATATAATCTTTCTGTGTAGAGTATTTTAGGTTGCACATTTTTCCCTTTTTGAACTTTGAAGATATCTTTACACTCTCTTCTGGCTTGTAGCATTTCTGTAGATAAATCAGCTGATTGCTTTATGGGGGTACCCTTGTAAGTAGCCTTCCTTTCTTGATTTCTTTAGAATATTTTCTTTAACTCAGCATTATTATTATTATTATTATTATTATTATTATTATTATTTATAAAATGTCTTGGTGCAGGTCTGTTCAGGTTCAAATTTGGGATCTGCTATGCCTCCTGTATCTGGGTATCAGTTCCTTCTTTAGCTTTGTGAAGTTTTCAGCCATACTTTCTTCAAATACCTTTTCAATCCTCCTTTCTCTGTCTTCTTCTTCTGTAATCCCTATTATGCGTAGATTGACAAACTTTATATTATCCCTTTAGATATCTTATATTGTGTTCATGTTTTTTTTCACTTGGCTTTCTGACTGCTGTCCTAATTGGGTAATTTCCATTATTCTATCTTCCAGGTCACTTATTCATTCCTCTGAATTATTCATTCTGCTATGCATTGCCTTTAGCTCAGCTTTCATCTCAGCAAATGAATTTTCTGATTTTTCTTGGTGCCTCCTTATAGTACTTAGTTCTGTTTTACAGTAATATGCATTACTGTAAATAGCCATTCTTAATTCCTTTAGTATTTCTATTATGTCCTTTTTGAACTTGGTGTCTGTTAGAGTGAAGTGGTCTGTTTCCTTGTTTGCCCCTTAAAGGGACTTCCCCTGTTCTTTTAACTGGGAATGGTTTGCATGCTTCTTCATTTTGCTTATATTTTTCTTACTCCATGAGTTTAAGGAAACAATTATCTACTGTAATTTTGGAGAGCTATTTTTATGTGGGAATGTCCTTGGGTAGCTTGTGTGAATTTACTATTTTTTGGGCATGAAGTATGCTTTTGGTTTGTATGTTTGCTATCTCTTACTTCAGTGTGTGCAGGCCCTTATCCCATTAATAGGGAGTATGCAGATGTATGTCCTTGTCATGCTTCTAGGGAGGTGGGCACAATGGGTGGTGCCTGCATGCAGTGCCTGGCTGCTGGGCCCTTAGCAGTGTTGCCACCTTATGGTGTGGTGGGGCAGCAGCTGCACCTGTTGCAGGATTCTCAGCAGTGTGAGCAACACCCAAGGTGTTGGAGGTGGCACCCAGTCATGGTACCCTCAGTAGCAGCAGCATCAGGGCATATGTGATCCAAGGGAGGTGGAGTAAAAGGGCAGTGTCTGGCTATAGGACCCTTCGCAGCAGTGTTGGTCCCTGTGGTAGTGGGGGCAGCAAGCAGTTGTAGGCCATGCCCACCTCTGTAGTCTGTCATGGATCCCATGGATTTCATCCATCCCCAGCCCACACAAGAGGTGCCCTTCCCCTAGAGCCCCTGCATGCACTCAGAGAAAGACATTTGTATGGAAGTCACAATCCCAACCTCACACTTCCCAACAATGGCATCTTTGTTCTCTGGCAGTCCTGGGCCCCCTCCTTCACTCCCTTAGCTGTGGAGCATCACTCTCTAGCTCCTTCAGGCTGTTTCCTTGCAGCCAAACATAGTCCTCTCCCAGAATAGACATCCAAAGCCCTAGCCTCAACACCCAGCCCCTGCCATAATGTCTTGGCTGGGGTGCCCCAGGCAGTGGTTCCAATCATCTGTGTGACTCTCTCTCTGCTTTGCCCTCCTCATGCTGGCTGTTGTGCTTTTCTCTGAGACTTTGAGACCCATCTCCCCAACCCCCATCCTGGCTGATTCCCCCACCAGTCACAGGGACCTCTCAGGGTTCAGATTCCTTTTTTCTTTCACAGCCCCCTCCCAAGAATGCTGGTCCTATCCTGATTCTTTTTTCTTTCCTCTCTTTCTCTTTATTTTTCTTTTTGGTCCTACCCAGGTATGTGGAGGTTTTCTTGCTTTTTTTGGAAGTCTTGAGTTCTTCTGCCATTGTTCAGGAGATGTTCTGTGAGAATTGTTCTACATGCAGATTCTTTATTTTTTGTTTAAATATATTTGTGGGACAAGAGGCGCTCCACATCCTACTTCCCTGCCATTTTGATTCTGGCCCTGAAAAAAAATTAATATTTATAACATAAAATAAATTAGGCTTGAAAGTTCTGAATAAATTCTAAATTCTAATAAATCACTATATGAATTTCCTATTTAGAATGTAAATTATCTACATCATATACTCCTTGATAACAGTTATATTATGATTTTCTGAAAATTGATACTGATAAACTGATTTATGCTTACTGCTTATATTTATCAGAAAACTTCTCTCTTCACAAGATATACTATCTTTAACATCTAGCTTCTTTTATTTTTGTTTATTTTTGTTCAGAATTGAGAGATTGCAAGAATAAATATATATTCATTTCTTAATGCATTTCACTATATTTCCTGTACATTTTCATTTTTTGCTGGTATGTAGCTGTATTATATTTTGTTAGATGGACAATATTTAAGAAATATTGATATGGAATTCATTCCAAAAATTGAGTTCCATTTAATTCCTGTATGTGTGTGTCTTGTGCTTATTCATTTTTTTTAAATTTTGCTTTATTTTGTTCATCAAGGTTTTATTCTTTGTAGCTCTTCTCTCTTTAATGATTGACTATCTTTCCTTCATTACTATCTGCCATCCAAAGAAAGTATATTTAAGTTACTTAGTAGGTATTATAAGATTACCAGTGATAATGGCAAGAGAAACTTATCTATGTGTTTGTGTTCCTTAGCCATAATTTTTTTGGTCAATGGCCACATCTTTCACATTATTACTGTATAAGGGAAGAAAGGGATAAATAACTCCTTCAGAATATTATTCATATTATTTGTGTCACCATTATTATTATAATGATTATTATCTCAAAACAAATAAATGTACCAAAAAATGAATCTTTCCTTTTTTGATGCTTCTTGGTTCTTCCCCTAATAACACACATGTTACTACAAATAATGCATTATTTAGGCATTTGAATTTTTTGAATAGTTGTTCTTAGGAAAGGAATGAAGAATATGTTGGATAAAGGACAATTTATATAGATAAATAAAAGCCTAAAAGTACTTTTAATCATCTATTAGTTAAAAACACCTAGGTTTGTTGGTAGGATTCACAATGGAAAATAAAGCATGGATTCAGTATATGTCTTGAAGAAAATATTTTCCAAAAACTGGTACTGGGAAATTAATTAAGATCACAGAATAATTTACATGGCTCACACCTGCAGCTTACAGAAATTAAAGCAATGTAACAAGGCTGGACACTATGGAGCTTTCCCAGGATATACTGTTCTCCTCCTCTCATGTCATCTGCGTGCCTTTTGTTTATAGAAAAGCTATAGTCTTCTAGGCCTCCCATAAGTCACAAAAGCCTGGTTCAAGAATTAGTTATTGAAAATATATGAACATGTAGTGACAAAAATAAGTTTGACTAGGAGAACTTGTAAAAATTTGATAGTGATTCAGCCATATGATATTCACAGAATCTTTATTTAGTTCTTCCTTGAAGAATATAGATAACAGTATCTGATGCACATTCCTGAGTTGTTTAATGGTTAAAAAACCCCACTAAATAAAAAAAGTTAACTGCATGATGACCATGAGCATGTAGCCCCCAGATGGGTTGGACCTGAGAACTGATAATATTAACCCGTGTGATTCCACTTGTTAACTCACCATCACCCAATCAAAGAATTGTGCATGAACTGGTCTCATACCCTGTGACTCCACTCCTTTACCTTGCCCTTAAAAATTCTTCCCTGAAACTCATCAGGGAGTTCAGTTTTTTTGAGTGTTAGCAGCTCTGCACTACTTGTCTGACACTTGGAATCATCAGTGCATTTTCCTTCACCACAACTCAGGGTAGTTAGATTGGCTTTATTGCTTGTGGGTGAGCAGACCCAAGTTGGTTCAGAAACAGCAATACTATATCCAAAAAGATAAAATGGGGTTCAGAAACTAACATTATAAAGGCATCACTGACATATTCGGGATATTGTGTTGGAGGAGAATATTGCTTTCTCTGTAATCTTGATAATGCTAGGTATTTTTTATATAAAACAATAATTTTTAAGTTTTATGTATGTAAATACAGCATATTGTGAATTTTTTATTTCTAGGATTTTTTTTGCAATGTATTGTACACTCTTATTTCTTTGTAAGTTACATCGCCATCTCCTCCCAAGTTTCGTACAGTTAGATATGTATTTCCAATTTACTAAAATATGATGAATTGCATAGTAATCTTTGGCATTGTACATATATGTTTTTAAAATACTTTTAAAAGTTTGCATATTTAATTTATGTATGTTATAATGCAAAGATTATGAACATGTGGAATGAAGAATTAGAATGTTCATTTCTTTATATTGCAATTAGAAATTCAAATTTTGTTCTTATGTATTTTAAAGGAAGCTTCATACTAAAGTCCCTCATCATATTTATAACTACCTCTAGATAGTTATATATTCGATGAGCACATGGAGCTTTAACATTTATATTTAACTTCACTCCTTAACCATATCTTTATGATTAATGGTGTCCCTTTTATGATCATGGAACTATCTTCACACTCCCAGTCATCTAGGCTTGAAATCTGGAAATAATTATTTCACTCACAATTCTCTCACCATTCAAATCCAATCTACTTCCCAGTCTTGTTTATTTCACATTCACACATTATATATTTAATGCATAATTTTATTTTGATTCCTGCTGATTAAAATCCCTCATTCAGGATCATCAGTAATTCTATTTTGAACAATTATATTTATTTCCAAATTGTTTGTTTTTTTTTTTCTTTCTCTCTGTTCATTAACCTTAATAATGGTAACAGGTAGGAACTTATGCATTTAGGCACAGTGCCACATGGTTATGTGTATTCTCTTATTTAATTCTTACAACTGAAAACAAGTATTGTATTTTATTTTCTTTTATCTGCATTTCAGTGTTAAACCACTTGTAGACCAGAGAGATAAAAGGCTTTCCCCAAATTACAAAGCAAGGGAATATTTCTGCCAGGATTGGAACCCAGGAATCTGACCTAAGTCCATACTCTCAAACAAAATGCAATAACACCAATTTGTGGTATTTCCAGATTCATCTTCTTCAATTTTTTTTTTCTGACATTGATGATTGTTCTGCTCAAAAACAGAGATTTCTTATTGCATAGTGATGAAAATATGGCACTAAGCTGGATTTTTATCTCAATTCTTCCTTTTCTGTAGTGTGTGCCTAGATCATTCAAAAACATGTTTGCATTCCTTCTACGGCTTTGGTGAATCTATTCTCTTCAAATTTACTCATTTTGTGGACAAATAGTTGAAATGTGCCACACGCAAATTCTAGCCCTGTCTTCCTTTTATGAGATCATTTCTGTATGTCTTTGCCACTTATATACTGGTATGTGCTATTTTCAACCAAAATAGGCTGTTAACTCCTCCAGGCAGATACAGTGTAATTTATTGTTGACCCCTTAGCACCAGGCACACTATCTTGTGAAGAGAAAGCAATTGATAATTATTTATTGGTTCAAATAATTAAACACATTTTCAAGTTATAAATATAAGATACATTTATATAAAGTGAATATCAACAATAAAATCCAAAGCTTGTTTTTGTATAATGTTCCTAATATTGATAGCTAATAAGTGGTTGAACCTATATATTCTTAAAGGCAAAATGTTATGCACTTTGATATTTTTATAATTTCTATGAAATCAAAATGATTATTTAAATTAATAGTATTTGCTAATTAAAAATGAAAGGAATCTAACCTAAATTTAATTTACAATATTCCCTTAAACCCATGGCTTTTCTATATCACCCTTAACCTACCATGATTTAACTTTAAAACAACCATGCAAATTTAATTATTCATTGGCTCCTAAGGGATACACTCATATATCAGTTTTCATCTCTCATGGACAGATCATTTGCAGTTAAGTTACAAACCACTGAAAATCAATTTTTAATGGAAATGCTCGTACAACCTTAGCTGCAAAAGAGCAAAAATTCAGGTATAATATCAAGTGGCAGGTTATTAACTATAACTTCAATTTTATGTTCTTTTGACATAAGACTATGTCAGCCATAAATAAGTGTGCATTTGCCACACAAGTTACACTTATGAGAAGGTTATTTGTCAAAAAAATTTTTAGTTGGTCCTGCATTGAGCCCATAGGGACCCTAGTGGAAATTCTGAGCTGCTTAGCAAAAGGTACTGAACCAAAACAATTGTGCTGAAATCATGTAAAAGGTCTAAATGAAAACCAGAGAAGCAAGGAAATGTAGAGTTGAGTCTAACTGCCATTATTAACCATACCAGTCAACTTAGAAAAGATTTTATGTATAGTATATAAATGATTTTAAAATCAGGATCTGTGCTGAAACAATATTTATGCAGTGGCACATTCTCATTCATTCTTTGCCTATATTTCTATAGTTTAAAATTATTTCTAAAATATTTTAATAAGTTTAGATTTAAGTGAACATGATCTATTATTAATCAGAAGCTGATAATGATGGTTGCAAATAATATAGTTTTTCTTCTTATGAATTGATTGGTTTATATTCCTTAGTAAAATCCCGTCATAATCCAGTTTACAAACTCAAACATTACAGAGTTACTTAGAATGAAAAATTATCCTAAAATTCATAAATAAATTGTATTATAACTATAAGGATTAATTTTTGAAAAAAAATCTGTACTGTATTGCCACCAATAAAATAACTTAATATTCAAATTTTACTATTACTCATAGACAATCTTCTATGTGAATAGAATTTTTTAAAGTTGCTAATTTTTAGTACTAATTTAGATGATTTGCATGGGACACAGCAGTTCATTATCCCAAAAATTAAGTTTATAGCACTTTACAATGAAGATAATATACTGGGGAAATAAAAATGAGCTGATTACTTCAAAATATTCATGAAGTGATTAGGAATTTTGAACTATGTATTACTCATTAAATTCCTTTTGAGTTCTACATTTTATAGCAATTTTTTAAAGCACTAAGTTGTAATTTAGCCAATTACATAGAGACATACATGCAAATGCATAAATGATCAAACATTTCCAAAATAATTTTATTTTTTGGTTTGAGTGATACCTAATTGTGCTTACATATAAGGGTTTTTTTTTGGTTTTATAATGAAAAATGCAAGAATTATGTTTTTACCAAGGCCAATGGAATATGTTTTAAATTAATGCAAATTTAAATATATATTTGTACAACAGTATGTGAAGTTCTATGCACTGGAAATTTTTATATCTTTAACTTAGAAGTTGGCTTGCTAGAATGTAAGCTTCCTAATGTAATGACATTTTTGTTTTTATTTACTGATATATAAGCCTAGAACTTAGAACTATTTCCGGCACATGATAAAAACTTATTAGTATTTGTTGAATGAAAGCTACTTTCCAATATTAACTACCATTCTTTAACAATAAAGTATGTTTAAAAATTCAGTCTTGTCCAAGTTACCCAGAGGAAAGCCTGAACTATTTAATCTTACTGACACATTTCTAACTAGAACTTCTAGTTGCTTGAGGCTTAAGTTGAAATCCCTTGCCTTTCTAGTATAATGTGAGTTTAATCTGTACTGCCAATTTTGTTCTAGCCTGGACATGAATTATTTTTGCAGCATTTATCTTCAGGGAACCCAACTCTTTTTCAAAAAGCAGTATACTATGTATGACTATGAAATGAATATCAGTATTTATTAGCTATTTTAGAATATATTTTGTGCATAAAACAGTTTAAGTAGAGACATATTTTCTTTCAGTAAGTTTTTTTTTATAACTGTGAATGCATGTTTTTCAACCCCTCAAAAATGCTTAAATGTAAACAAAGTTGATTCTTATAAAACAAAAACAATCTGAAAAACATTTTTGTTAGAAACTGCAAATTTATATTCGACAATACAAAGTACAGAAAGGGCCAGCACTAAGCAAATTAGTGATATTTCCCTTTTTGTTGTTAATAGTGTTTCATTATTGTTTTGCTTCTAAATTCCTTTATCCACTAAATTCCTTTATCAGAGTCCCTTCTCATTCAGTAAATTGTGTTCTTTTGCTTTCACCAGGCTTCTACTTTGTTCTAATGTATAAATCTTTAGAATTACTTATGGTGCTTAGACTTCCAGTTTGCTTCTTATATAATAAAAATGAACCTTAAACAAGAATAACAAAATCCTAAAACTTAAGTGTCAACATGAACAGGCAAGAACAGCTATTGAATCAATCACTCTCCAGAATTATAAAATATTAATATCAAATCAACTGCTTATAAACCATCTACATACACAACAATATTTAGACACAGGTTCACAGTGATTACTTTAGGGATTCATTGTTCATTACAATAATAACCAACAGCAGAATAGAAAAAGCAAGACAAAATTGTATAGCTTCTAAAAACCAATTGAGAAAAATAAAACCAAATATAGTTTAATCATTTTAAATTAATGTCATAAAATTCAGGATTTATTGTTACATTAAAAGTGGAATTTATTTACCTAGACACTACTTTCATTGGTGGAAATGTTTTAACTAAATAATTCTTAACTATCAAGTGCAATGGGGGAAGAGAACTCCCTCCAAGGAGTTCTTGGGAGCAGTATGTGGGTCAATCAGAATCTGAGATTTGGGATTATGGGGCATGCATAATTTTAGAAAAGTATATTCAATAATATAAATTATATATCTATAAAAAAGTCCAAAAATAACTGCAGAAAGCCAATCTAAACATGGTCTTCTGGCCAGATAAATGAGCCAGTTTCAAAACCTCATTTTACAAACTGTTTCTTGGGCTACTCTCATTAGCACCAGTGTCAGTTTGAGTTCTCTGGGCAGCACACACTCTGGGATTCAATGTGCAAAGATTTACTGGGCAAACGCCTGTGAAGACCAAGGAGAGGGAGTAGTTGTAGGCAGAGGGTAGAGGAGACACTCAGAGAACTGCAGCTTTGTTTTCATTTGTAGTCAGGCCAGTATGAACATTGTTGGAAGAATCCCACAGCCTCTAGGAAGGAGCCAGTATTAGTGCTTCTGCAGTGTTTAATCCTTTGCTGGGAGTAGACTGCTGGAAGCATAGTTTTGTCATGTACTTATGGATATAGAGAAGGCAGCCATGAATATATTTGTGGGTCTGGAAAGCAGACAACCATGTTTATTATAACATGTTCTCTTGAAAAAGCTGGGCAGCATATTATTTTATTGAAATATAGTTTATTTACAATGTTGTGTTGATTTCTGCTGTACAGTAAAGCGACCAATTATACATATATATTCTTTTTCATATTCTTTTCCATTATGGTTTATCACAAGATATTGAATATAGTTCCCTGTACTATACAGAAGGTCTTTGTTGTTTATCCATTCTATATGTAATTGTTTACATCTGCTAGTCCCAAACTCTCAATCCAACCCTCTACCACCCACCCCAGATAATCGCAAGTCTATTTTCTATATCTGTGAGTCTGTTTCTGTTTCATACATATGTTTGTTTGTGTCATATTCTAGATCCCACATGTAAGTGACATCATATGGTATTTGTCTTATCTTACTTATTCTCTTAGTATGATGATCCATACATATTGCTGCAAATGGTGTTATTTCATTCTTTTTATGGCTGGGTAATATTCCATTATATATATTTATATATATATATTTATTCATTCATCTGTCAATGAACATTTAAGTCATTTCAATGTATTGGCTATAATATGTATTGTAAACAGAGCAAGCATAATGTTTTTATGTCACTACACAAAAATTGACTAGGAAAGAACACAAAGGACTTTGGGGTTGATGGAAATATTTTATGTCTGATTGCTCTGGTGGTTACAAACCATTGTAAATTCTGCAAAATGCATTAAATGTACAATTAAAGTAAATTCACTTTATGATGTAAACTATATTCAAACAACATCATTTTTTTAAAGTAGATGTGGGTTACTATTTTAATTTTAGATTTTTAATTTGAAGTGAATACTTATTTACCACATGATATTATCAATTTTTGTTTAGCATAATTTTTTAAAATCATCATCTTTTATGTATCAATTTTCTCCTTTCTGAAGTTTGATTGTAATGGTTTTCTTAGTAAAGGCGTATGAGGAGTAACATTATAATTTGGTATTAAAAAAACATTTTAATCCTTCTCATTCTTGAATGGCTGGTAAAACAGGAATCAAATTCTAGACTGACAGCTATTTTGAATATATTATTTTAAATGCATTATTCTACTGTCCCTGGAATCTCTTGGTACAAATGAGAAATCTGTCAGTCTTTCAGTCTTTTTAAAGTCTTTACATTTATTTTTTTCTTTGATATTCTGCAATTTCAGTCTGATGAGTCTCCAGTGAAATTGTTTTTGTATTTCCTGCTTAAAAATTTGATGTGATTGTTTAATTTTAGGACTCATGCCTTTCTCCTAGTCTAGACAATGTTCAGAGTTTATTTCTATGAGGATTTTTCTCCTCCCTATTTTGTTTATTATATTTCTTAGACTGCTAACAATCAACATTATTAATTGCAAGCAAAACAAATAAGCTGCCTAATTTAAGGAGAAATCAAATCCTGGCTTAAGGAGGTGGAAGAATGGCAATCAGTAAATGAGTGTAAGTATAGGAAAGCAAAACAATCAGCATGGACCAGAGCATGTCAAAAAAGGAGGCCAATAGAAAACTACTGAGCATGGCCAACACCGCTAATGCTGGACACTGCATACTGGCTTTACAAACACTTCCACTGGATTCCAGAAACTAGATTTCATTGCATCCATCTGAAAAGATGTTTCAATGTTTCTTCTTAATGTAAACATAGTACCCCATATTGTCCAAGTGAGTATGTTCGGCAGAGTAAGAGGTATATCGATGCCATCACTGCAAGGTAGGATAAGAAAGTAATAATCTGTCCTTTCCCTTGCCCATAATGGGATATAAATTCTACCTTTCATGAATTCCAATATGTGAAACATTTCTTAATAAAAAGTATTTTCAGATATTCAGGTTCCTGTGTAATAAAAGAGTCACTACAATTCAACACTTTAGACATTCTTTTCTTCCAAAAATATTTCTAAATATAATATACCATTTCCTAGTACAAACAAAATACTAACTTCAACTATAACTTTATCAGTTACTACCCATACAATTCTCCATTCTCCCTCATGTTACTTTATGATCCCATATCAGAATACTATAATCTGTGAACTGAAATGTAAATTTAACCATCACCTACATTGTGTAAAAATTAGTGGAGAGAATAGAGAATATTTTGAAATAAATGTAAAATTTGTTAAAATATAATTATAATGGTAACACACCATAAATGATAAAATGTGAGCAGCTATCATAATTGTCCTTACTGCTTTTTTTTTTTTCCTCAAGGCAACGGTGGATATTTATGAGCTCAATTCAATTGATTCCTCAATAATTTTAACTCATGGTTTATGTTACTGTTCCCAAGTCTACTCCAAGACGAATTTTTAGCAAGTTCACTATACACATAGATGATAAGTCCAATGCCTTGGCTTCTCAGTTGTTTGAAATACTCTTGGCTAATGATATTATCCTCCAATCATGCTAATATCCATTAGCTACTTGATCCCATGGACATACCCTGGACCTTGTCATAACCAATATCCATAAATCTTTCATAATCTCTGTTATAAGCATTCTACTCCCCTAGCACCATCTCTTATTTCTTGCTCACTTCCTTTTTCAGCAAACATATTTCTAGCACTTGCTTGTACAGAGAGCTACCAACATTGTTACAGCTAGCAGTTGCTCTGCTAACTTGAATCTCAGAGTAAGGACAAGTAATTAAGTCCCTGCACACCCATTGAAGCATGTGCCTTCACCTTCCTTTTGTTTTGATATCTACTAGGCAAATTCCTACTCTTAAGTCCATTGCACTGACTGCAAAAGTTAATAAGATATAATTTTGTGATGTTTTAAATAATATTTTAGGAGATATTTTTTATGCTGCATAACCTAGGATAGTTTGACTGGAAAATAAATTTTCTCCTAGAAGTGAAATGTGATACTCAAAACAAAAAATCTTAACATGTGTCACTGTGGCTTAAAGGCCTGGTGACAGGCAGTGAAGTTACTAGAGGCTTAGCAGGATGTTAGTCAGTGGTTAAATATTTTACTTAGTGAAATATAGCATTAGGTGCAGATTTTTAAAAATAGAATGTTAACAGTGTGTATTGGTTACTACTGGCACTGACAAGAGAAAGATCATTTTAGAAAAAAGCTCATTCGCTAATAAGTATAAAGGGGCAAGCACACTAAGCATTGACCATTTTTTCCCCACTACTCTTCCTCTCCTACACACAACTAAAAAAAATTTAGAAGTGTAAAGCCATTTGTAAAGATTAGATTAAATGGACTTCACATTTATTATTATAAAATAAAATAACCTCCATATTTTCAAAGTATGTATGAAGATCCTTTCACATATGTATACAATCCAAGAAACCACAGCTACAAACAAGAATAGAAAAAATGCCACCACCCCCTAAAGTTTTCTTGTGCTTTTTGTAATCCAGCGCTCCTCTACTGCCTTGCCAGGCAACTGCTGACCTGCTTTCTGACACTTTTAAAACCAATGAATGGATTAAAGCGTCTCAGAGCAAAGATCAAGTTAAGAATGTAGAGCCTACTTGAATTTATATCCTTTCAAATGTACAAAATGCCTCAGGGAAAAAAGACTAGGTATGTGACTTTCTCACTAAAGCATAAGTTTCAAGATAACTGAGAAGAAATAGAGAAAAAGACACATGAGTTAGCAATCAAAGAAATAGAGAAATGTGAGATTGGTATCTCAAAATTAATATTGTGTATTTTTTCTGGCACATTGAATGATGGGGTTAAATACAATACCTTTGGTTTTACCACAGCATTGTGCTTTCTTTTTTTTTTTAATTTTCCCACTGTACAGCAAGGGGGTCAGGTTATCCTTAGATGTATACATTGCAGTTACAGTTTTTTCCCCCACCCTTTCTTCTATTGCGACATGAGTATCTAGACATAGTTCTCAATGCTATTCAGCAGGATCTCCTTGTAAATCTATTCTAAGTTGTGTCTGATAAGCCCAAGCTCCGGATCCCTCCCACTCCCTCCCCCTCCCCTCAGGCAACCACAAGTCTCTTCTCCAAGTCCATGATTTTCTTTTCTGAGGAGATGTTCATTTGTGCTGGATATTAGATTCCAGTTATAAGTGATATCATATGGTATTTGTCTTTGTCTTTCTGGCTCATTTCACTCAGGATGAGATTCTCTAGTTCCATCCATGTTGCTGCAAATGGCATTATGTCATCCTTTTTTATGGCTGAGTAGTATTCCATTGTGTATATATACCACTTCTTCCGAATCCAATCCTCTGTCAATGGACATTTGGGTTGTTTCCATGTCCTGGCTATTGTGATAGTGCTGCAATGAACATGCGGGTGCATGTGTCTCTTTTAAGTAGAGCTTTGTCCGGATAGATGCCCAAGAGTGGGATTGCAGGGTCATATGGAAGTTCTATGTATAGATTTCTAAGGTATCTCCAAACTGTTCTCCATAGTGGCTGTACCAGTGTACATTCCCACCAGCAGTGCAGGAGGGTTCCCTTTTCTCCACAGCCCCTCCAGCACTTGTTATTTGTGGACTTCTTAATGATGGCCATTCTGACTGGTGTGAGGTGGTATCTCATGGTAGTTTTGATTTGCATTTCTCTAATCATCAGGGATGTTGAGCATTTTTTCATGTGTTTGTTGGCCATCTGTATATCTTCTTTGGAGAAATGTCTATTCAGGTCTTTTGCCCATTTTTCCATTGATTGCTTGGTTTTTTTGCTGTTGGGTTGTATAAGTTGTTTATATATTCTAGAGATTAAGCCCTTGTCCGTTGTATCATTTGAAACTATTTTCTCCCATTCTGTAAGTTGTCTTTTAGTTTTCTTTTTGGTTTCCTTTGCTGTGCAAAAGCTTGTCAGTTTGATTAGATCCCATGGGTTTATTTTTGCTCTTATTTCTATTGCTTTGGGAGACTGACCTGAGAAAATATTCATGATGTTGATGTCAGAGAGTGTTTTGCCTATGTTTTCTTCTAGGAGTTTGATGGTGTCCTGTCTTATATTTAAGTCTTTCATCCATTTGGAGTTTATTTTTGTGCATGGTGTGAGGGTGTGTTCTAGTTTCATTGCTTTGCATGCAGCTGTCCAGGTTTCCCAGCAATGCTTGCTGAATAGACTTTCTTTTTCCCATTTTATGTTCTTGCCTCCCTTGTCAAAGATTAATTGACCATAGGTGTCAGGGTTTATTTCCGGATTCTCTATTCTTTCCATTGGTCTGTCTTTCTGTTTTGATACCAGTACCACACTGTTTTGATGACTGTGGCTTTGTAGTATTTCTTGAAGTCTGGGAGAGTTATGCCTCCTGCTTGGTTTTTGTTTCTCAGGATTTCTTTGGTGATTCTGGGTCTTTTGTTGTTCCATATAAATGTTTGGATTGTTTGTTCTAGTTCTGTGAAAAATGTCATGGGTCATTTGATAGGGATTGCATTGAATCTGTAGATTGCTTTGGGTAGTATGGCCATTTTCACAATATTGATTTTTCCAATCCAGGAACATGGAATATCTTTCCATTTCTTTACATCTTCTTTGATTTCTTTGATTAAAGTTTTATAGCATTGTGCTTTCAAAAGAAGCAGTTGTCTGGACAATTTGAAGCCAATAATGACACTTGTGCCCCTAATCTTGAATATCTAGAAAGCCAGTTGAATAATCTACTGCCAAGGAGAGCTTGGTCTACTCTAATTTCCAGAAGCAAAATCAAAGATTAACAAATGATCATTTCCACACCCAGAGTAATGAACCTGCCCAACAAGAGTGCTGTTAAATTTTTTAAATGACCGTGGTATGCCTCATTGGTTTTTTTTGGTGAATGTTTGGCAACCAGGTCCCCAGAGAAAAATAATCCTGGTTTGTAGTATTTGTTGACTTTACTGGTAGAAGTATCCCCACAATGGCCAATTTCAAACTACAAATATATTAACTGCTTACAAATTTATTGAAAATTTAATACTTAGGAATTGCAGGCCAGTATTTTTTTTTTTTTTTTTTTTTTTTGTCTTTTTGTTGTTGTTGTTGCTATTTCTTGGGCCGCTCCCGCGGCACATGGAGGTTCCCAGGCTAGAGGTCTAATCGGAGCTGTAGCCACCGGCCTATGCCGGAGCCACAGCAACGCGGGATCCGAGCCGCGTCTGCAACCTACACCACAGCTCACAGCAATGCCAGATCGTTAACCCACTGAGCAAGGGCAGGGACCGAACCCGCAACCTCATGGTTCCTAGTCAGATTCGTTAACCACTGCGCCACGATGGGAACAATTGCAGGCCAGTATATTCTGACACTAGTACATTACTGGCTGTATCTTATCCTCCTCTTTACAATGGGGATTGCATATTGTCACCATATTGACCTGGTTCCACCATTGTGTTTGGATATGTGGGTACATAACTTGTCCTTTCAATTCATGGTCACAGGATCAAACTGAGCTGCACCAAGTGTGGGTAGTAACATTACCTCACAGCACACATAGGTCATGGATTTTGAGACTGAAGCTATAACTTGCTATAACCTCTAGGATTTTTCCTTTGTGAAATGTAGAATACGTAACATGGAAGGAAGGAGTGAGTGAAGCATTTGCACCACACCACGGTAGTCAGTAGTACTGCTTGCTGAATATTTCTGGCATCCAATATTTCAGAAATATAGTAAGAATATAGATCCTTGCCACATGCTTATTTTCACTCTCTGACTTCTCCTATTAATGTCCCCTTTGACTCTTCACCCTTACCCTATAGCACTGGCTTCCTTGTTTACTTATTGCACTAAGTGCAAAGGTCCCTGTACTTGAAAAAAATGTTTTCCTGGTTATCCCTGTGACTCAGCACCAATCTTCTTCAACTCTTTATTCAAATATATTCTCAAAATGGATCACACTAACCAGGGTAACTCCGCAAGCAGACACTCTAGACTGTCTTACTCAGTTTTGCTTTTGTCCTCCATCATATTTATCAGCTTACACTTCATAACTTACTTTCAAATGATAGCCATTGCTTATTTTTGCTTTGCTCCTTATGAAAATCAAGTTTTACAAAGGAAATAATTTTGGATATTTTTATTGTATGTTTTTCTGTAATGTACTCCAAGCTAAGACTATATTTAAATAAAACAAGGATTTAGTAGATAATTACTGAATAAATAAATGAATTTCATGTGTGATTTGAAAAAATTGGGTCAAATATACTTATCTTGCATCAAATCCTAGGTCATGTTGAGATGAAATATGGTGTACCTTCAACAGCAGAGGTGATTGGTTTACTCTTGGTGAGGCAGAGTCTCTTCTGATCAGTTGCTGAATAGACTCCCTTATGTCATTATGGTCACTTTATTTTGTTCATCTCAAAACCTCAGCAAGCACCAAGACTTTAGGGGAAGCTGGATGACTGACAGACATCCTTAGACAAGTCATTCTAGTCTTAGGAATATGAATCTGCTCTATAGAGCGAAGTTTTATTCAAAAAGGAGGAATTTGTTCTTTTGTTTTTCCATGTGTACTGCTAAACTACTATAGGTCTCTTTGCAGGCAGGAAAGAGGTTGAAAATACATTATACCTACCAGTGACATGATTTCAGGCTTATTTTTCAATGGTTCTTTCTCTTTTCATTTGAATGACCCTGAGGCTATGAAATGACTCAGGTCTTGAATTTGGGTAACATCATTTTAAAAACCATGGTGACTCAAGCCTGAACTCTTTAATCGTCAGATTCTAGAATGAATATTCATTTGGCTGTGGAAATCAAAGTAGGAACTTAAAGGAGATATCCATATATTTTTATCCAAAGGGATAAAAATTGACTCAGGTCAATTTTTTCATACCAAGTATCGTTCTCAGTTAGACTATTATCACTATGTTGATCTTGCTGTTCAATATCTTAACTCTGTCAGAGTAATGTTCTACAATGTCTCTACCACTCTCAGATTGAGCCATTTCCATTGAAATATCTTCCATTTCTACCACCACATCTACCAATACTCTTAGCCTATAAGAAATCACTGCAATACCACTTCAAATTTCTCAGTGCTTTGGTGGAAAGACAATCATCTCATTCTCTAAGTTGAACAAGAGAGTAGTGGAATGGTTATGTCATATATTATAATCCACTCCAATAGTATTTTATTGATATTTACCACATCATTATAAATAATTTATTACAACTCAATCTTGTTTCATCTCCTCACTTTGAACCAACCAAATAAGAAATTAAATCTAGCTGATTAGGTTGATATATTAAGCTAGACTGTCTGGTAAATGGGCATCTATACCATGGATCCTTGATCTGGCCACACTAACATTTGGAGCTAGAAAATTATTTATTACCCTTATTCATTTTAAGACATTTAGTAGCATCCTTGATGTCTATAGGCTGGATACCAATTATACCCTCCTGCAATTTCGATAAACAAAAAATGCCTGCAGAATTTGCTAAAAGTCTTCTTGACAGCAAAATCACCTTTGAATGAGAACTGCTAAAGGAAATCAATACATTCAGCCAAGACTTTTCTTCTTTTTTTTAAAATTTGTGTTCAAGCATTGTTAGAATACATATATTCATATAATCTCTGTAAATGAACTTGTACAAATTAGTCATGCCTTGCACTTATTTTAGTGGTCTCTATGTATCTTATCTGGCTTTATTGGTCTCTGAAGCATGCTAGAATGTAACTCTAGTTATAATTGTTATAATCTAAGGGATAAGGGAAGTGGGTCCTGAGGTTTGGCTTTCTGTTGATATGCAACTTGTTGCGTTAAGGCCAGCCAGAACCATTAATCAAGGTACAGAATTTTTTTTTTTCCCACTGTACAGCAAGGGGATAAAGTTGTATAGGTACAGAATTTCTTATTGTCTATGGCAGATAGGGAAGTTTTGGTTGGCAAGGGAACCGTAAGTATTTATCCACTCATTTATGTTTTAACCAATCCAGTGATTTTGAAATATCTATCTAGCAATCATCTCTCTATCATCTATTACCTGTGGTAAAATGCATATAAAATACAATTTGCCATTTTAAACATTTTTAAGCATACACTTAAGAAGTATTAAATATATTCAAAATGTTGTGTAGCCATTACCACCATTCATCTCCATAACTCCTTTCCAAGCAGGAAGAAGCAGTGATTTATATGACTTGATGTGGGAAAAAAAACAGTACATGGGAAGAAAACCAAGATCAGTAGTACTAATATGTAGAATAAAGCAGGGAGGAGTATTTTAGAACAGAAGTTTAAAGATATAGCCAAGGGCCATGGGTTAGTCAAAATAGTGGCAAAAAGAACTAACATTACAGATGAAATCATGTTTACTTATCAGCTAACTTTGAGATGAGATAATTATGCTGGATTCTCTTGCACACTGTAATCACAAAAATTCTTATAAGTAAGAGTGAAGCAGGATTGTCAGTGTCAGAGTGATACAAATAAGAAGTACTCAACTAGCCAATACTGGCTTTAAAGATTGTAGGAGGCTACAAGTCAAGGAATGTGGGCAGCCAAGAGAAGGTAGAAAAAGCGAAAGTATGAGTCTCCCCTAGAACCTCCAGAAAGAACACAACCCTCCAAACACCTTGATTTTAGCCCAGGGCAACCCATTTTGGTTGGATTTCTATCTCCAGGGCTATAAAATAATAAATTTGTATTGATTTAAGCCACTAAATTTTGGTACTTTGTTACAGCAGTAATAGGAAACTGAGGCCATATCATTTAGAGCCTGATAGTACTTTGAATTTTGTTCTAGCTTTGTAGAAACCCACTAGAATCATTAAGCAGAAAAATAATATGATATGATTTTGTGATTTACAGTATTTTAGCTGATTGCAGTTCCTGCTGTGGCACAGCAGATTAAGGATTGGCCATTGCCAAAGCTGCAGCATAGTTGCAGCTGTGGCTCAGATTCAGTCCCTGTCCTGGAACATTCCACATGATGGGAATGTGGCCAAAAAAAGAAAATAATAATAATATTCTAGCTGATTAATGGAGAATAGACCTCTTGGAGGGACCAGTGTAAGCAGGGAGACCAGTTAGGAGGATATTGAATAGATGAAAGGAGATAGGGTTTTAGGTGAAAGGAGAGTGAGGTATGGGGCAAGGATTATACCTGTACATGGTGGTGTATAGGTACATTCAAGTTATATTTTAAGTGTAGAAACATCTGTATTATTATATAAGCTGTGCTTCATAGATGGTTACACAAACACACCTAAAACTGGTAACTGAGATTTGAAAAAAAGATTTGGGAATTAGTGAATACATGCTAATTAAAGTCATGGGACTTGACGTGAATACTTTAGAATAGATGAAAAAGAAAACTGCTAGTAAGATAAGCCATGAAATATTCTGACATTCAGGGTTGGAGACAACGATGAAGATCCAGAAAATTAGAAACATAAACAGCAACCAGTGAAGTACAAGGAAACCTAATAGAGTATGTATACTGGAAGCTAAGTGAAAAGACATTTAAAGAAGGTAGGAGTGATCAGTTGTTTCAAATACCACTAAAAAGCAAGTAAGATGGTAAGATGAAAGTCTACAATTGATCATTGTCACTTAGGGATAGTTTGTAGCCTTGACATGCATAGTTTAAATAGACTGATGGGGTAAATTATTATTCTTTGCTGGATGTAAGAGAGAAGGAAAAATAAAGAAGTAAAACTGGTGAGGTGTTAATCTTTTGTTGTTTAGTTACATATCAAATAGGTTCACTCCCCGATAATTTTATAAAAATATTCGGGGGAAGTAAAAGAAACACATCGCTTAAAGTACTTTGGTGGAAATAAAACACTTTACTATAAGATTCACATTTTGGACACCAATCCAGTGTTTGATGACAACTTAAGAAATTTAGGAGAGTCACTCAAAAATTTTGAGCCTCAAAAATAATTGGACTGTAGCTTTAAAGGCCACTGCTAACTCTTAACCACTACCGACCATTCTTCCACTTCCCTATAATTAGCGACAACTTTTTTCTGCCATCTAACAAAAAAAAAAAATTATGACTCAGTTTCATAATTAATTCAATTTAGTAATCTGAATTAATGTTAATAGCATTCATAAGATTTATCAAACATAAAAAAATGGCCTTCTCTGAAAAATTTTAAGCAGCCATTTATTTAAAAATATTTCAGATAGAAATAGAGGAATTATATGTGTTAATTAGAACTTAATTTGAATTATTTTAAATGCCAAATGTTTAGTATTGCATAAAAAATATAATTTAAAAGATTTGTATTTTGTATATTTATTTGACTCAAATATTTATATGTCTACAATATAGAAAAATCTAATTTTAGAAATTCAAAATATACTAAAATAGATGTGAGTAGTAGCATGCAGTATAGTTTGCTTATTTATCCAAAATCTATTTGTATTTCAAGAGTATATGGAATTGTATTTAGACTTTTAGAAAATTTTATTTTAGCTTTTTAAAAATTTTTTTTAGCATTTTAAGTGCACAAAGAGTTACAAAAGACATGAAGTATATTCATGTAAAATATAAATCTATTCACCATATTTTCTCTTCTGTCTGACAGAATTATAGCTTGCTTACAAGAAGAAATGTGGCTTAAAAAAATTAAAATGACAATGTTGATCATAATATTTCTTCCCATTGCTAGGATATTCTCAGAAAACATACCTGTAGAAATCATAATATTCTAAATAAATTTCTACTCTCTTTATTCTAGCTTCCACCCCCACTTAAAAAAGTTCTTTTAATACTTCTTTTATTACAATTTCTTATTAAAACTATACAAGTAGAAATAAAATTTGAGGGCCATGTTTACTACTTTTGGCTGCTAGATTATACTACATTAATTTAACTTAACTGCCACAAAGAGTAATATTAGGTATTTTAACACTGTAGTAAATATTGGTGCAAAATATAGTGTGGTAAAAATTCATACTTTGGAGTCAATTGACTTTAAAATATTGATCTTTTAGTATATAGCCACATAAAGATAATAATAGCAATTTCAAATTATTGAAGAATTGCAATATATTATATGCTAAACTTTAAAATTTATTTTAAGAATCATGGCATTAATATAATAATTCTATGAAATATATCTAAAAGATGATACCAGTATTACACAGTTAGTAACACAGAAAGTTAATGTTAGAAAAAAAAAATGCTTTAACTCTTTATGCTTCCACTTTTTCTTCATCTGAGAATTGAAAAAATTTAAAAAGCTGGTAATGTTAGTATAGGTCCTGATACATATAAAGTAAATGATTACTATTAGTTCATTGAAATTATTTTCAACATTTGCTGAGAAATAAACCATATCAAGAGTTCTAACAAAAAAATTTAAAAAAAAATTAGAAAAGAAATTCTAGGCTTCCAGAATTACATTAGCATCATGGTGGATTAGGAACTACAAACCTTTATCATCTACAGAAATGATAAAACCAAAACTGAACCAACAGATAAACAAAAGCTACTTAACTATAATGTAACTTTATAAGAGCTCTGGAATACAGTCAAACATCTAGAACAAGAAAGTGAGCACCAACTGAGGAAAAAGTCACATTCAAAACAATTGGAAATTTTATGTCATTTTTACTCACCCTTGCCCCATGCCCCTCTTCCCAGCATGGAAGCAATAGCTCAATTTAAAACACACTCTTTTGAATGGGAGGGGCCAGAAAATGCCTCATTTGTAATATCCTAAACAGCCTGGGTGTGGCCTGAAGGACTGGCTTCTATTTTATCTAACTTTGAGTTTGCACAAGGGAGTTGAGATAAATGGTGCAACTTAGATTTTAGGCAAGGAGAATGAGTGGGTGCTGTAGGGAGACAAAGATCCACAAACTGGGCTAATAGATTATCAGTGGAGTCATACAATAGATCAGTTAATGTACTAAGGAGAAGGTATGGTAACTCTTTGGGAAAGTAAAACATTCAAAAGCAGTTGTGTATACAAGGAATCAATAAAGACACATGAAGGCTGAGACAAGATACAAACTCAGAAGATACCTGAAAAGATCTTAAGCCTTCATCTTCAGCTAATCCTAAGAATAAAAGAATACACAAATAATAAGCAGAGGATTTTCTCAACACAAAGTCAGTCTAAAAACACTGGAAGAGGTGACTTTTGTTCAAATGCCTAAATTTTAACAACAACAAAAAAACCAAGGAATACAAGAAACAAAAACAAAAGCACTGAGGAAAATGTGGTTCATTTAAAAGAACAAAATAAATATGAATCCCTCCCTGAGGACACACAGACATCGGACTAACCAGGTAAAGACTTTTAAAACAACTGTTTTAAATATGCTCAAACAGCTAGAAAAAAATCACAGAAAAATAACTAAAGGAAAAAGTACAATGATATATGAACAAAATGTGATTTTCAACAAAAAGAGATATTGAAAAGGAACCAAACCATAACTCTGGGGCTGAAAGATATTAACAATTCAATTAAAAAAAAAAAAAAAACTATACATGCTCAACAACAAATTTGAACATCCGGAAGAAAGAATCAGTGATGTTAACAATAGGACATTTGTCATTGTTGAGCACTGAGGAGAAAGGGAAAACATTGAAGAAAAATGAATAGAACCTAAGGGCTTTATGAAAGATCATCAATTGGACTAATGTGCACATTATGGAAATCCTAGAAAGAGGAAAAAAAAGGCAGATAGATTCTTTGAAGGATTAATGGTTAAACACATCGCAAATTTGAGGAAATACATGAATCTACAAATAAGAGAAGTTCTAAGAACTCTAAGAAGAATATATCCAAAGAGGACCACACTGAGGCACATTATAATAAAATTATTGAAAGACATAGACAAAGCCATCAGAAAACTAGGAGGCCAGCAGGCAGTAAGATGATAAATTATAGTGCTATGCAGAACTCTCTTTGACATAAATCACAGCAATATTTTTTGGATCTACTTCCTAGAATAATGGAAATAAAAATAAAAATTAACAAATAGTACCTAACTAAACTTAAACGTTTTGCCCAGCCTCAGAAAACATAAACTCAAAAACAACCTCTGGAATTGGATAAAATATTGCCAACAATGCAACCAACAGGGATTAATTTCTAAACTATACAAACAACTCATAGAGATCAATAGCAAAATAAATAAATAAATCAAAAAATGTGCAGAAGCTCTGAATAGACATTTCTCCAAAGACAATGAACAGATGACCAATAGGCACAGAAAGATACTTGACATTACTATTATAAAAATGCAGATCAAAACTACCATGAGGTTATCACTTCACACAAGTCAGAATGACCATCATCAAAAGATCTACAAACAATAAATGCTGAAGAGGTTGTGGAGAAAAGGAACTCTCTTTCACTCTTGGTAGGAACATAAATTGGTGCAGTAACTCTGGAGAACACTATGGAGATTTCTTTAAACTAAAAATAGAGTTACTATATGATCCAGTGATCCATTCCTGGGCATATATCTAGTTTTCAATGTATATCTTATATTCATTTTTAAAAATGCATTACTAATTACATTAGCTTCTAAGAATTGCTCTAACAAATTATTGCAAGTGTGGTATCTTAAAGTAAGAGAAAATTGGAGTTCCCATTGTGGCTCAGGCGAAATGAATCTTACTAGGAACCATGAGGTTGCAGGTTCTTCAATCCCTGGCCTCGCTTAGTGGGTTAAAGATCCAGTGTTGTTATGAGCTGCAGTGTAGGTCGCAGACGCTGCTCGGATCTGGCATTGCTGTGGCTGTGGTGTAGGCCAGTAGCAACAGCTCTGATTAGCCCCCTAGCTTGGGAATCTCCATATGCCGCAGGTGTGGCCCTCAAAAGACAAAAAGACAAAAAGACAAAAAAAGTTAAAGTCAGAGAAAATTCAGATGCAGACATCTAAAATCAAGAAGTCTTCAGTTCTGCATTTTTTCTGCAGGCTCTAGGAAAGACTCCATTTCTTGCCTCTTCCATCTCTTGGGGTCAGTATTTTTTGGCTTCAATCTCTACTTCCATTTTCACATTGCATTTTCTCCTGTGCTTCTCTTATAACAACACATTGGGTTTAGGTAATGTCTGGACAAATCAAGATAATCTATTCATCTTGAGATCCTTATTTCACTAACATGTGCAAGCACTCTTTTTTTATTTTTTATTTCTTGTCTTTCCTGGGCTGCACCCATGGCATATGGAGGTTCCCAGGCTAGGGGTCTAATTGGAGCTGTAGCCACCGGCTTATGCCAGAGCCACAGCAAGGCCAGATCCGAGCCACATCTGAAACCTACACCACAGCTCATGGCAACTTTGGGTCTTTAACACACTGAGCAAGGCCAGGGATAGAACCCGCAACCTCATGGTTCCTAGTCATATTCGTTAACCACTGAGCCATGATAGGAACTCCCCACAAGTGCTCTTTTTATGAATATAGTAGCATTAATAGGCTCTAGGGATTTGAACAAATGGACATATATTTTGGAGGTTATAATTTAACCCACTATGCTAAATATTGGTCTTGATAATATGCAAATTTGTTATTTTTACTTATATCCTAATATCTGATTATTTTATATAGAAACAAAATAAATACCACTGATTTTTGTATATAGACCATTGATTACGTCTTTGATAAGTTTATTAATTAGTTCTTATGTATCTTGAGATTCTTCAGGATAATGCACGTAGTTATGTCTTGTGAATAAAGGTAATTTTACTTCCAGCTTTTGAGTCTTTATGCATTTTTTGTCATTACACTGCCTACATACTCCAGTGAAATTTAACATACTCTATATTTCCAACTATAATGGAAAGTTTTCTATAGTTCACCACTAGTTATGTTGATAGTTGTAGTTTATGTATATGCCCTTTATTACATCAAGAAACTTCTATTCTGTTGTAAGAATGGTCATCAAAATGAGGTAATAATTACTAACTCTAAATAATAAAAAATAATTAAAAATGCTAGTGTTTGCTTTCCTTATATGCTCATGGTGGATATGCAAATATATGCAATTTTGCATCATACAATTTGAAAACAACATGGTTTATGATTTTACACAATCATCTCAATAAAGAAGAGAAAGATAATGCAGAGAATATATTTGTGTGGAATGGTTAAAATCAAATTAAAATATTTAACAATAGGTAAGATGTGATATAATGAAAGAAACAGATAATGAATATCCCTTTGAGATTTCTAAGTGAGAGATAATAATACAGTCTCAGTGTTTCAGATTATTCATTAAGACTCCAGTTCATCATATTTCCAATGTCTTAAACACTCCCCCCCCCAAATTTAATACCTGGTGAAATTCTATCTTCAATTCAAATGTCACCTCTCAGATCTAAGTAAATAGTTAAAATCTGCATATAGCATTCAAGCATTTTGTCCCACATTGTAGTTTTGTCTATCACTCTAGGTGTTTATAGATCAAAGTGACTAAAAGTATGATTTTTGAAGCTTTACCAGCTGAATTAAAATCACACTACCACAGTGACTAAAATGTGGAATCTCATTGAAGTTATTGGAACTGCTGGGCTTCATTTCTCATCTGGAAATGAGATATAAAAAACAAAATACCAATGCCATAGTGGGTATGAGAACTAAATTAGTTAATACTTTTGAACCTTTCAACCAAGGTCACTCACTAAGTATTCTTAATATTATTACTATCATTTATTAGTATTTCTGCCTCCTACATTAGATTGTTGAGGTCCTTTGAGGACAAAAATTGTCTTTTAATCTTTTGGAAGCTTAGAATAATATTTCACAATAAATAGATCAGCTACATATTTCTTACATGGGACATACATTCAGATTTAAATATAATCAGGATAAAAACAAATTTTTTTTTTTTTTTTTTTTTTTTTGGTTTTTAGGGCTGCACCTGCAGCATATAGAATTTCCCTGGCTAGGGGTCGAACTGGAGCTACAGCTGCCAGCCTACACACAGCCATAGCAATGCAGGATCTGAGCCGTGTCTGCCACCTACATCATAGCTCAGTGCAATGCTGGATCCTTAACTCACAAGCGAGGCCAGGGATTGAACACACATCCTCATGGTTACTAGTCAGGTTCATTACTGCTGAGCCAATATGGGAACTCCTAAAAATATGTGTAATATAGTCAACATATTTAAATAATTTTTGGAAAATATGGCCATTTTTAGTGGTACTTTTAGATGTTTCCTTAGAAGTTTGTCATTTTGAAGTAAATTCATTATCTATGAATGATTAGATAGGCTTAATTTGAATTTAGGGAATAATTTGGAATTTTTCAGTTATTATAACAATAATCTCGACTTAATGTAAACATAATTCTAGATAAATTTAAGCTAGAAAGGCTTTAAATTTTACAAAGGATTGTATATACCTTTTCATGATCACAGATAATATTCTTTTTTATCATTATTCATTATTTTTTTATTTTTGTAATAGTTATTTCACTAATACAATTTTTTTTCTACTGTACAGAATGGTGACCCAGTTACACATACATGTACACATTCTATTTTCACACATTATCATTCTCCATCACAAGTGACTAGACATAACTCTCCCAGACTTCAGGCAAAATTACAAAGCCACAGTCATCAAGACAGTGTGGTACTGGTATCAAAACAGACATATAGACCAATGGAACAGAATAGAGAATACAGAAATATACCCAGACACCTATGGTCAATTAATCTTTGACATAGGCAGCAAGAACACAAAATGGGAAAAAAAAAAAAAAAAAAAAAACAGTCTTTTCAGCAAGCATTGCTGGGAAATCTGGACAGCTGCATGCAAATCAATGAAACTAGAACACACCCTCACACCATGCACAAAAATAAACTCAAAATGGTTGAAAGACTTAAATATAAGACAAGACACCAACAAACTCCTGGAAGAGAACATAGGCAATATATTCTCTGACATCAACCTGATGAATATTTTCTCAGGTCAGTCTCCCACAGCAACAGAAATAAGAGCAAAAATAAACCAATGCGACCTAATCAAACTGACAAGATCTTGCACAGCAAAGGAAACCAAAAAGAAAACAAAAAGACAACTTATAGAATGGGAGAAAATTTATTTCAAATGATGCAACTGACAAGGGCTTACTTGCTAGAATATACAAGCAACTTATACAACTGAACATCAAAAAAGCCAACAACCCAATGGAAAAATGGGCAAAAGACCTGAATACACATTTCTCCAAGAAAGATGTACAGATGGCCAACAAGCACATGAAAAAATGCTCAACATCCCTGATGATTAGAGAAATGCAAATCAAAACTACCATGAGATACCACCTCACACCAGTCAGAATGGCCATCATTAATAAGTCCACAAATAACAACCACTGGAGGGGGTGTGGAGAAAAGGGAACCCTCTTGCACTGTTGGTGGGAATGTAAGCTGGTGCAACCACTATGGAGAACAGTATGGGGTGGGGAGCTGAGGGTTAGTAGATGCAAACTATTGCCTTTGGAATGGATTAACAATGAGACCCTGCTCTGTAGCACTGGGAACTATGTCTAGTAACGTATGCTTACATGCTACATAGGTATCTTTAATGGGTTCACTGTCCCATTCAGAGACATGATATTCTTATTGCATAATCCACCTGTGAAAATTATTTAATGCTTCAGTAGGTATTTAATGTTTTTAAATGATACTCCAACTTTGCAAGACCTGCTTGTCCATCTGTAGATTTATTTCTTTGTGCACATGTGCATTATTCATATGTGGGCCATAATGTGCGCACAAATATTCAAGTTAATTAGAATGCTCAGAATCTTTCAAATTTGAAAGACACCGAGAAATCATCAATTATAGTCAAATGAGATTGAGAAAATCTGGTGTTAGTTAGTTCAAACTGTTTCTCTAGTTATTACCACATATATTGCCCTAAGTAAGTTAACCTGCAACTGCTGACACCATCATCATATTAGGGTGACTGGGAAGCTTTTTACTGATCACTCAGGAATTCTAATATGATTATTCTCAGGAAGAGCCCAAGGCTGATTGGTGATTGATTTTAATGTGTACTCCAGGTTAAGGCTGTTGGTGTAGATGAATGATATACTAGTTCAGCCTCCAAGCCCAATTCCTACCTTCCTCAAAGATCTTATGGTAGGCAGAACTTGTAAAATGTCTCCCAGAAATGCCAAACCCTAATCTCTAGAAACTGATAATATAAGGAAATATTACTACGGTGGTTATATTATGTCCTATGGCACAGATGACCTTAAGAAAATTAGAGTATTTAGTAGGCTTGAGCTAATTGTGTGAGCTCTTAAAAGCAGAGAACTATCTCCACCTGTTAGCAGAAGGTAACGTCAAAGAGATTCATGACACAATGACTTAACGTACTGCCATTGGCTTGGAAGATGGAATATGCTCCGTGAAAAAGAACTGAGACTGAGAACTTTTAGAAGCTAAGAGCCCCCTGACTAAGAGCCAGTAAGAAAATGGGGACTTCAGTTAACCCCAAGGATCAGGCTCCTACCAACTTGACTGAGTTTGGAAGCAAGTTTTTCTCTGGACACTTCGAGTAAGAACCAAGCCTGGTTGAGACCCTGATTTTGGCTTTAAGAGATTCTAAGCAGAAAACCCCCAAGTCTGCTGGGACTTCTGACCTACAAAAAGTGAGTTAATAAATGCGTATTGTTTTAAGTTAGTAAGTTAGTGGTAATTTTTTGCTCAGAAATGGAAAACTAATATAGATCTCAAAAATTCTTTAAACCAGATTCCCAGGCCTCCTATGTTTGTTTTCATAAATTAATACACAAAACTTAAAGTTCCTATACCATATCTCTCCAACTGTCTGTCCCATAGCTCCATTATGACTTCTGTTCACCCACTGCCTTCCAAATTCTCAGCTTATAAAAATTTAAACAGCATTTCCAGCGATTTTATTACCCTCACATGAATGAATTCCTGTTCCTTCTCTGGTCACTGAAAAATTGTCTTTCATAAACCCACCATTTCCTTTTCAGCCCCCCAGTTAATACTCCTTATTATTACTTCTAGCCCAATTCTTCACCACCTACTAGGAAAACCAGCCAACCAACAGCACCAAAGTAAAATACATATAAATCTTTGTGTCCCTGTTGCCAAAACTCGGCCTCTGTCCATTGGTGCCAAATAGAAATGCAGAGACAGAGTTTGGTGTAAAGGAGGAAAAATAAAAACTTTTACTGCTTTGCTAGGCAAAGGAAGCCACAGCAGGCTAATGCCTTAAAGACTGTGCCCACCTTTTGAGAATAATTTCAGGGAGTTTTATAGACCAAAAAAAAAAAAAAAAATGGGGTTTCAGATAAGAATCAAGGTTGGGGAAAATATGCATTCTTTTTTTTTTTTCTTGTTTCTTGTCTGTTTTTTAGGGCCACATTCGCAGCATATGGAGGTTCGCAGGCTAGGGGTCCATTTGGAGCTATAGCTTCTCGCCTATGCCAGAGCCAAAACAATGTAGGATCTGTACTGTCTGCCATCTACACCACAGCTCAAGCCAATGCCAGATTTTTAACCCACTGAGGGAGGCCAGGGATCAAACCCACATTCTCATGGATTCTAGTTGGGTTCGTTAACCACTGAGGCATCCTTCTTTCTTTGTGGGATCTTAATTAGCTTGTGTCAGGAGATCTCAGTGTGATCCTGGTGGTGGTCTTTTGTGTTATAGGATCTTCACTTTACCTAGAATAACAATTCTTGCAAAAAGGGCATATTAATTAGAAATTAGAACAAATTAGGAAAGCTCTTAAAAAATATCAGATGCTTAGCATAATCTTTAAAGGCAATTGTGCTCAGGGTGCCTAGTATTTAGCTCACAAGTGATTGTGTTTAGGGTATAATCAAGTGAGGGAGAAACACAAGAAAGGGCTCCAAGCTATTCAATTTTAAACTATTCATTTCTAAGCTGTCCCTTTCTAAAGAAGCATAAGGAATATAACTTTTCTCTTAGATAAGTTGCCTATATCATTGTATGTATCCCTTGAGAGGGAACCAGGACACTGCCCCAAGGCTACACTATTGTTTCTTAACTGTTCCTCTTTTGTCTTTGCATCCCCTCACTTCCTAGATCAGATCAGCAACTGTCTGAACCTGCCCTTTGTAATTTAGGGAGGGCCAAAAAGGTGAATGAGGCCCATTTCCTAAAAACAAGAAAGTGGGGACACTGAAAGGCTTTTGTGCCAAGGAGCCCCGTAAGGCCTAGCTTGGTTTAAATCCCTGCCATTGTTTAAACTGTCTCCTCACCAATCTTTCCCTCATTCCTAGTAGTTGACATCTGTTAAATTCTGAGAAGCTCTCTTTCACAAAAGAAATTGGTCTATTGTTTTCATGGCTTTCACACACTCTTATAAATAACTTTTCTTCTGCTCTCTTAGCCCCACTCTTTTTTAACCTCCTGATTCACAGACTATTTTTGATGCTTAAAAAATGCCTTCTCAGCAATAGAAACTTTTTTAGGGGGGGGGTCTTTTTGCCATTTCTGGGGCCACTCCTGCAGCATATGGAGGTTCCCAGGCTAGGGGTCTAATCAGAGCTGTAGCAGCCGACCTATGCCAGAGCCACACAGCAACATGGATCCAAGCCATGTCTGCAACCTACACCACAGCTCACGCAACACCAGATCCTTAACCCACTGAGCAAGGCCAGAGATCGAACCCACAACCTCATGGTTCCTAGTCTGATTCGTTAACCACTGAGCCACGACGGGAACTCCAGCAATAGAAACTTTTGATTCACCTGATTCTAATCTCTAAAATTACGAATTCAAATTCTCTAGGAAAAACATGTTTAACTTCCTTAATCATGAGGAAAATTATATTTTTTCTTCTCATTAGGACACCCAGTTCACAGATCCTTCTTCTTTCTGTCAAATTTTTATTTCTTTTCCTATCCAGCATAAGAAATTTTTTACTTCTTTTCTTATCCAGCATAGCACATTCATCCATTAGCAACCTCAATTACCTTACATTGCATGGCAAAAAACACAGTGAAAGAAACTGTAAGGTTTTTTTTTGTGCTTTTTTTAGACAGTCATAATAAAGTTCATGTTGCAGACATGATAAATGCAGGACCAAGAACAATAAAAAAGACTACAATGGAGTTTGCTACTTTATTTCTAAAGATGCATACTTCAAAATTCTATGTTCAAATTCAGTGCCCTAATTGCTAAAACAATGCCTTTAAAAATTTCCCATTATTTATAAATGCCTGATTTTCTTCCACTGAATCTTCTCCATGCAGACGATTTATGGTGGTAAAATCTTCTATGATCTTCCCATATCTATAGTTATCTTCTGGTATAATGAAGGTGTTCCTCCAAATACTTTAGGTAATTGCTTTAAAATGTTCAGTAGATTACAGTTCTTATTGCCATCTCAAGAACTGAAAATTCAACTACTTTTCCTCGTACATTCAATACCTCCCTCCCCTCCACATTACAGTATCTCCTATCTTAAGGGAAAATAGTAAACACAATATTGACCACAATTATCCTCCTGTTACCTAATCTATCAGTCTACTTCCCATTATAGATGGATTTCTTTTTTCAAAATTAACTTTTCTGATACCCCCTCATTTGTTTTCAACTTTATACTCCCAGTCTTAATAAGATTCCTAATAACTAGATTCCCAATTCCCACTACCTCTATGTCTTTACATTTAATGGATATTTTATGTTTTTTGTTTGTTTTGGCCATGCCTATGGCATGTGGAGGTTCCTGGGTATGGGATTGAACTCACACCACAGCAGTGATATTACTGGATCCTGAACCCACTATGCCACAAGAGAAGTCCAATTTTATGTTTTATCTTGTTCTGAGGAATATTTATGCTAAAAAAAAAAAATCTCTCTTCTGTTGGAATCTCTGAGGAAACTTTGTTTTTTCTCCTACCACTTTGTTCACTGTCATTTTTTGCTATCACATCTTCATTTACACAAGAATTAATGTTGGGGTTCTTTTGCCTTGAACTTTGTTCTATCTCAATTTTCTTAGGTGGGTTTTATAAATGCATTTATCTAAAATGGCCCCCAAATTTCTAGCTCTGGTATCTTCTCTGAGTCCTAAACATGTATTAACCCCAAAATCAATTTTGGGAAAATAAACCCAGTTACCTCCACCCCTTAAAATGTCTTTCCTTTAGAGTTTGTTATTCCAGTGAATGATGAATTCCCAAACAGTCCAAAGGGCCAGAGACCTAAGAATCACAGTTTAACTTTCCTACCCATTAAACTTTATATTTAACCTAGCATTTAGACTGATGATTTTCATTCTAATCATCTCTTATATTTACACATCTAATTCCATATATTTTTCCCAGCCTAATTTTATCTGCTATTTACTCCCTTCTAATTGAGTCATCCCTGGTTTAATAAAACATTTATTGACCTAGAAAGTAAGTTTTGTCCTAGGCCAATATGTTGCTAATTGAATAAATAAATAAAATACACTTTTCTCCTTTGGAGATTCATTGTTTTCACTTAGTGGCCGATTTTGCTCTGAATTTTTTTATATTTTAGATTAACTTTCTGGACAGATTAAATTTAAAGCTATTCAAGTTTTAAATTGATATTAACTTATTAAAACAACTTTAGAATCTAGTATTCTTTAAGTATTTAAATTCAGCTTATAAATAATTCTATTATATTTATGAATCTAGTAAAGGAAATTACATTTTGTTTTATTCATGTTTGTTTACCTCAAGTTAAGCAGATTAAATCCTTTATATAATCATGTTCTCTTTATAACTTAAATTTCCTCATATTCAAACTTTAAATTTTATTCAATTTTCTTTCAAATAGTTCAATTTTGTAAACATGTTAAACATGTTTTTCCTAGAGAATTTGAATTCGTAATTTTAGAGATTAGAATCAGGTGAATCAAAAGTTTCTTTTTTTTTCTTTTTAGGGCCTCACGTGGAGCATATGGAAGTTCCCAGGCCAGGGGTCAAATGAGAGCTGCAGGTGCCAGGATACACCACAGCCACAGCAATGCCAGATCTGAACTACATCTGTGATGTACACAGAAGTTTGTAGCAATGCCAGATTCTTAACCCACTGAGCAAGGCCAGGGATCAAACCTGCATACCATGGATACTAGTTGTGTTCATAACCCACTATGCCACAATGGGAACTTGTCCAATATTCTTCAAAGACTAAATAAAAATAATTTTCATATACATTCCCAATTCAAATCTTAAAATATTACAAAATTCTACATGTTCCATTAAAATCTGAAAACTAATGTATCAGATTCTCCAAATTTACTAAGTTATTAACATGTTATATAATAAATTTAAACAGATTTCTCAATACAAAATCACTGACATCATGGGCATGATTTATTTTGTTATCCTATTTAATATTTCCTGAGATTAAATGTATTTAGGAAAAGAGCTTAATCATTTCAAGGGAGTAGAGATTGTCATTCTAAGCAAAGGTGTTTTTTAATTAGCTAACTGGCCAAAAGCTGAGGTGCACGTGTTGGACCTCAAAAATACATGGTTTTTTCAGTTATTCTAACTTTTTCTGGATGGGCATGGGTATTTCAAGAAAATATCTTCAAAAAGGATTGGTTTCAAAATCTACTTTCTGAATTAAGTTTGTATCATAAACTCTTTCTTCTGATTCAATTATCCAAATCCTCACTTCCAAATCATGGTTAATCCCTTTACTGAACTCTTAATAATCAGGTTTTTTTAATGTGAATATTAATGAGGGTATTACTTTTAAAACTGAATCACCCAGTTTCAACAGTAGCTATACTTCTATTTTTATTTATTCCCTAATACCATTTCCCAGTTTTATCTATATTATTTTGTTGACTTCTTTAAAAAAAATATTTTAAAGCAGAATACTTTCTGATTGAATTGGATGATGTTCTTATTTCTCTTCCTCTCTCTTTTTGGCTAGGACTCTTTTCTTAAAGACATTTAAATGATATTCAAATATATTCTAAATTACCCTTGGGTATTGTTTTGTTCTAGGGTTAAAATCATCAAAGTCATGAAAATTATTCCAACCCACTAAGCTTAGCTTAGGCTCCTATTCTCCAGTTACCATGTATGTCCCCTTAAGTGCTCAACTCTATTTTGTTTTACTGCTGATTTGAATTTCAACTTGACACATTCTTTGTGGTTAGATAAGGTTTGAAGACCATGAAAGCAGTGGCAATTCAAACAGTAGTAAAACCATTTCTGTTCTTTTGTGGTGATGATGGAAAAAAAAGCTAAAATCTAATCCTAAACTGACTCTTAAGAAGATTTCAGATAGTAGCTGAAAAATCTCCCAGCTGCATCTACTCTTTCTAGGTACTGGGGATGACTGTGACTACATAGCACAGACCTCCTCCAGGCAAGCACTGATAGGATTTTTATCAGCAAATGTTAGAAGTTTATATAAAGGGAATAAAAATGTGTACTCTTTTGTCTCTTTCATTAACAGAATTACTTTGAAATTCTTCCACATTGCAGTGTGTATCAGTAATACATCACTTTTAATTTATGAGCAGTAATAAGTTCTATGGGTTCACATTTCCTTTATTCATTTACTTGATGAAAGGCATATGCATTGTTTCCAGATTTTATGAACAAGCTGCTATGAACATTCGTGTTCAAGATTTAGTATGGACATAACGCCTTGGTCTTCGATGGCAATACCTAGGGGTGGATTCCTAGATCATATGATAGGTAAGTGTATAACTTTTAAAACACTATCAAACAATTTTTCAAAGTGGTAGAATTATTTTACATTCCTACTACTCCGCATAAGAATTCCAATTCCTTCACATTATGTCTTGCAGAATATATTCTTTTCTTAAATTTTGGCCATTCTAACAGGTCTGTAGCAGTATCACATTATAAATTAATTTTTCATTTCCCTAATGATATTGGGCTTCTTTCCAAATACTTATTTCCATCTGTCAATCTTCTGTAGTAATTTAACTGGTCAGATATTTTGGCCATATTTTATTAGATTATTTGCTTTTTATTACTAGGTTTGGAGTATACTTTAATATTTTGAATAGTAGACCTTCTTCATATACATTTTTTGCAAATGCTTTCTCTCAGTGTGTGGTTTTTCTTTATGTAGTCTAATGATGTCTTTCAAAGAGCAGAAGTTTTTGATTTGATGAGGTCCAATTTAATAATTTGTTGTTTTATGAATAATGCTTTTGGTGTCATAATGTTAAAAAAAATCAGTGTAAATCATAGTCACAAAGATGCCCTCGCATGTTAACTTATAGAAATTATAGAATTTTGTTTTATATTTAGGTCTATGATATGTTGAGATTTTGTATATACTGTGAAGTACAGATACAAGTTTGCTTTTTTGCGTATGATTATCCAATTTTATCAGTACAATTTGTTGAATGTTGACATTGCCTTCTCTAAATTGTACTTCTCTCGGAAATCGGTATCCTATATGTGTGGGACTATTTGTGGACATTCAATTCTGTTTCATTGTATTATTTGCTTGCCTTTATATTAAACTCTACTGACTGTTGTAGTTCTAAATTTGTGCCTCTCTTTCAAAGTTGTTTTAGCTATGCTAGGTCACTTGAATTTTCTTATTCATTTTGGAATAACTCTCAATTTCTTTTAAAAATGCCTACTTGAATTTTAAGTAGAATTGCATTAAATCTTATTGCCAACTTGAGAGGTTTAAGTACTGTGAAAATATTGAGTGTTATGACTGATGAGCATACATCTCCTTTTATTTAGCTCTGCTTTAATTTCTCTAAGCAATGTTTTTTAGTTTACAGTGTAGAAGTTTTCACATCTTTTGTAATATTTTTCTTAATTACATTTTAAAGTTATGTAAATAGTATTTATTTTAAATTTATTTTTCAATTTCTTGTCTCTAGTGTAAAGAAATACAACTGATTTTTGCATACTGATCTTGTACCCAGAAACCATACTAAAGACACATACTCTCTTAGCTTTTTTGTAGATTTCAGTAGATTTTCTACCAAGATAATGATGTCATTAGTGAATCAGGGCAGTTTTACTTTTTCCTTTTCAATCTGGATGCTTTATTTTATTTTTTTTCCCACTCTCACTGCCCTTTCTAGAGCCTCTAGTATAATGGTAAATAGAACTAAGGAGAACTTTTCTTCATATGCTTATCCAATGGTATCAGCACAATTTGTTGAATATCAACATTTCTTCTCTAAGTTGCCTTCTCATGTTAGTCATGTTCCTGATCTATGGAAAAAATAATCACTTTTTCATGGTTATCAGATCACGTGATACTCTCCGTTGGTATGCATAGGTCATAAAGTACTTCCTTCTATTTTAGTTTACTGAGAAGTTTTATGATAAGTAGAAATTGAATTCTGTCATTTTTCCGTCTACTGAGATGATAATATAATGCTTTTTTATTGTAAACATGATGGACTGAAATTTTTCCTTTCAAAATTCATAAATAGGGTCTTAATTCTCAGTATGGTTGAAAGTGGTTGTATTCAGCAACGGAGCATTTTAGAGAGGTGATTAATCTAAAATGAGGCTGGAGTTCCTATTGTGGCTCAGGGGAAACAAATCTGACTAGCATCCATTAGGACACAGGTTTGATCCCTGGCCTCACTCAGTAGGTTAATGATCTGGTGTTGCCATGAGCTCAGGTGTAGGTTGTAGATGTGGCTCCAACCTGGAGTTTCTATGGCTGTGGTGTAGGCCAGTGGCTACAGTTCTGATTCAGCCCCTAGCCTGGTATCCTCCATGTGCCATAGGTGCAGCCCTAAAGACAAAAAAAATTGTAGATGAGGTTATTAGGATAGGTCCTCATCCATCCAATTTGATTAGTGTCCTTATAAGAGGAGAATAGAACCATGAGAAAACCCTAGAGAACACACGCAGAGAGAAAAAAACGTGAAAACACTGTGCAAAGACAGCTGAAAGCCAGAGACCACAGAGGACACCAAATCAGCTGAAACATTGGTCTTCAATGTCCATTCAGAACTGAAGGAGGAAACAAATTTATGTATCTACACAACCCAGCCTATAGTATTTTGATATGGCAGCCCTAGCAAACTAATATAGATAGTGAATTGCATGATTAACTTTTAAGGTTTTATGTTTTTAGAGCAGTTTAAACTTACAGCAAAATGGAGAGGGCAGTCCAGATATTTCCCACACACCTTTGCCACACAAAGGCAAAGCCTCGCCCATCGTCTTCAGTCACCAAAATGATACTATTTTAAAAGCCCAAGTTGTACCTATAGTGACACATCATAATTACCCAGAGTCCAGAGTTTCCCTAAGAGTTCACTCAATGTTCTATATTCTATAGTTTTTGACAAATGTATAAAGACATATATTCATCATCATAATAAGTATTTTCACTGCCCTAAAAAATGCTATATTTTGCCTATTCATCATTCCCATACTCCAAGCCCTGTCAACCACTGATCTTTTTACTATCTTCCTAGTTTTACCTTTTGCAGAATGTCATATAGTTGGATTCATACATGAATACAGGCTTCTTTCGCTTAGCAATATGCATGTAACATTTCTACATTTCTTTTCATGGTTTGAAACCTCATTTATGTTTACTGCTGAATGATATTCTCTTGTCTGGATATACTACAGTTCATTTATCCATTTACCTACAGAAGGACATCTTGTTTGCTTCTAAGATTTGGCAATTATTAATAGAGTTATTGCAAACACCCATGTGGAAATTTTTGTTTGGACATATTTTCAGCTCCATTATGTAAACGTTACAGAGTGTGATTGCTGGATTGTATGAGAAGAATGTATTTATTAAAAAAAAAAAAAAACTGCCAAACTCTCTTTCATAGTGACTGTACCCTTTAGCATTCCCACCACCAATGAATAAGAGTTTCTATTGTATCACATCCTTGTCAGGATTTGGTTTTGTCAGTATTTTGGATTTTGTCATTTTTAAATAGAAAGTAGTGGCATTTCATTTCGGCTTGAATTCCCTGATGGTATATATTGTGATATACCTTTTCATGTGTTTGTTTTCCATACGTACATCCTTTTGAATTAGGTTTCTGTTAAGGACTTCAGTTCTTTTTTAATGGAATTATTTTTTAATTAAGAGTTTGTGTGTGTTTGTGTTTTTTTAAATTTTTTTATTATTTCCCCAATACATTTTTTTTTTCTGTTGTACAGCATGGTGACCCAGTTACACGTACATGTATATATTCTTTTTTCTCCCATTATCAGGCTCCATCATAAGTGACTAAACATAGTTATCAGTGCTACACAACAGGATCTCATTGCTAATCCATTCTAAAAGCAATAGTTTGCATCTATTAACCCCAAGCTCCCAATTCATCCCACTCCCCCCACCCTTGGCAAACACAAGTCTATGATCCATGTCCATGATTTATCAGATAAGTCTTTTGCAAATACAGCCTCTCAGTTTTTGCTTGTCTTCTTATTCTTTTGACATTCAGAGAGCAGAATTTTTAATTTTAATTAATAAATTCTAGTTTATCAACTCTCATTCATAGGTTGTGTCTTTAGTATTTTATTTAGAAATATATCATCATAACCAAGGTCATCTAGTTGTGTTTTCTATAGTATATTTTAATAGTTTTAAAGTTGTGTATTTTACCTTCAAGTCTCTAACCCACTTTGTGTTAATTTTTGTGAAGGATGTAAAGTCTGTGTCTAGATTTTTTTTTTTTGCATGTGGATTTCCAATTGTTCCAGTACCATTTGTTTAAGAGGATATATTTGTCCCATTGCGTTGCTTTTGCGTCTTTCTCAAAGATAAGATGTCTGTATTTCTGGGGTCTTTTAATAGAGTCTCTATTTTCCATTTTTCTATTTGTTAATACTACACTGTCTTGATTACTGTAGCTTTATAGGAAGTTTTGATGTCTTGTTTTTCTTCACTATTTTGTTGTCCATCATAGTCTTCTGCCTCTTCTTATAAATTTTAGATATTTTGCTGGGCTTTTGATTGTGATTGCATTGAATGTAGAGATCAACTCAGGAAGAATTAACATTTTTACAGTACTGAGTCTTGCTATCAATGAACATGGGATCTCTATAATTCTGTTTCATTCATCAGAGTTATATAGTATTCCTCATATAGGTTCTTTTCCATAGTTCATTAAGTATATACCTAACTTTTTTATTTGGGAGCATGCTCATGTAAATAACATTGGTTTTAATTTCAAATTCAACTGGTTCATTGCTTGTATATAAGAGTGCAATTGACATAAGTATAATTTTCTATTCTGCAACATTGCTGTATTCACTTACTAGTTCCAGGAGATTTTTTGTCGATTCTTTCAAATTTTGTACATAGATGGTAATGTCATCTGCAGAAAAGAGATGTTGTGTGTCTTCCTTTACAAACTGTTTACCTTTTATTTCTCACTGTTGCCTTATTGCATTAATAAGGGCTTCCAGTATGGTGTAATATCCTTGATCCTACTTTTTTTACATTGATTTTGCTCTTCTTAATTAAATTCTTAAATTAAAATTCATTGATTAGAAATTTTTATTATTTTCATAGTTATTTAATGTTATACATATTTGCCATATATTGTTATAAGTGTATCTCCTAAATTGTGGTAGCTTTAATTTCATTTTTTTAATTTTCTTCTTTGACTCATGAGTAATTTTGAATATATGGGTAAATTTAAGATATAGTATGTCTATTATTGATGTCTAATTTAATATTACTGTAGGCAAATAACATTCTTTATATGAGTTGAATATTTTTAATTTAATGCAACTTCTTTTCAGTAAAAAATGTTTTATTAAAAGTATATGTATTATTTAAAAGTATATGTGAAAGTAATGTATTATGGTATTGTTTAGTGTAGTGTTCTCAAAGTCAATTGATATCAAACTGAGAGTGTTGTTCAAATTTCTATATCTTTTATAAACTTACTGATTTATATTCCATTTCTTTAGTTAATTAAGAGAGAACTACTGAAATAGCCAGCTATATTATAGATTTGTCTATTTCTCCTCAACATTTTACAGTTTTGTTTTATGTATTTTGATGCTGTTATTTGGTGAATAAGTATTTAGTATTTTTTCTACTAAATGAATTGATCCCTTTGTCATTATGAAATGACTTTCATTATCACTGGTAATACTCTTGTCTCAGAAACCTACTCTTTCCATTGTTAATACAGTAATTCCATTTCTTCTAATTAGTATATTTTCCCCATCCTTTCATTTTTAATTTATTTTTATCTTCCATTGGGTAGCAGATAGTTATTTCTTGCTTTCTAAAGAATCAAATCTGGCATTCTCTGCCATTTAATTGGGGGTTTAGACTATCACATTAATTGTGATTATTCAGATGATTAGACTTTATTGTATCATTCTTTGTTTTCTATCAGGTCTCTTGTTTTATTTCTATTTTCTACCTAGTTTAGCATTAATTAAACTCATAACAACTTATTTACTCTTATTAGCTATTTGCATTTTTATTTTAATCATTGTGTTATGGTTTCTAGTATACACTATACAGCATTAACTTAGTCTACATTTACATTATACTAGCTCACTCCATGTGATATATAAAAACAATAATGTATTTGCAATAGCATACTATAATATCTATCTCTTGACTTTTTAGCTATTACTATCATCCATTTAATGTTTATTATAGGCTCATAGAACATTACAATCATGTGCACTTAAACTGTCAATTATATTTAATGAGATTTAAATTTTTATAATTCATAGATTTATTATCTGTGTAATTTCTATTGCCGATACTATACTTTTATTAATCCAGATAACTTTTCTTCAGCTAAAGGACTTTCTTTAGTATTATAGTGTAAGTTGCATTGCATATAAATATTTTTTTCAGTCTGCTTTTCTCTTGCTTACATTTGTTGTTCCAATGATTAATCGGTCATTCCTATATTTATTCCTTGATGCATAACATCTACTTTCTGTCTCTTTTACTAGTTTTAAGCATTTGATTAAATGCTACTTTTAGTTTTCTTCTTGATTATTATAATTTAAGTTCATTAAGATTTTGGGGGAAATGACCAAATTTTTTTCTAAAACTTTTTTTAACTTTCACCCTCCTTTTCCCTCAAAGATTCCAATTATACATATATCAGACCACTTTAATAGTCCAGCTAGTTGGTGTTTTGTTCATAGATTTTGAGTCTCTTATGTCTCTGTGTTGCAATTGTAAAACTATTTTTATGTCTTCAAGTTTATTAGTTTGTTTTCAATAATTCATTCTAATAAGTTTATTATCCCATCCAGAGTATTCCTTATCTTATAAGGATTAAATTAGGCAGATAATAAATTGTATTTTGCATCTCATGAAATTTAATTTTTGTCTTTTATGTATTTTATGGCTCTCCTTAATGTTTAAACACATGGAGTAAAGTTAGGGTTACTTGCAATATCTTTCTCTGAAAATTCTAGTATCTTTGTCATATAAGTCATCTGAGTGACTTATCTTTTCATTATGGGTTGTAGAAACTACTCTACACTTTGTGAGTGTCAACCCTTTATCTGTAATTATTCCTGTGGATATTTACTTGGTAGTTTATCCACACATTTATCAGTTAGTACTCAGATGGATATGTGAAGGTGATTTCTTTGCCAACCTCCAGAGTTCTGCATCTATGCAGCTCTATTTTTTCCCTGATACTTTGTTATTTCATTATTATGCACTGCTTTGGTCTACTCGCTTGAATAAAACTATATTCTGGTGATTTCAAGCCTGAGGATAAATATTTCCATGTTGTTCCATTTTGGTGTGAAGTAGAGGTCTTATTTCATATATTTTTTTTACTCTTCTTAACAGTTAAATTTAGTCATTTATAATCTTACTCCATGAACTTAAATAGCAAATCTTAAATAATTTAAAAAAGTATAAGTGCTTATATAAGAAGAAATTTAGGAGTACTCATAATGTAGGTATATACAGAACCATTTAAATAATGCTCATTTTGGATAGATATTCTGAACTGTACATTGAAGTGATTCAGTGATTCATCTTGATACAGAGTTGTGTGTGTTTTTATTTAGGGAAAAATTATGAGGTATTTAAGTGTTTTCTTAATGTAATTTTATAGAACTAGCATAAGAAAAGATTTCGTGAAGAAGAGCATCTAAAGTAGTAAAGTATAAGTAAAATGATAGCATGATATTTATTCCATGTGATATTTACTTGTTAAATAAAAATTTCACACTTTACGTACCTTACATATTTTAAAAATATATTAATCGTGGAAATCATTTAAGTGTTATCAGCAGAGATGTTTTCTATGAAATCTTTGACTCTTATTAGAGTAGAAGTGAAGGAAATCTTGTTCAATATCTCAATCAGTGTATTAATATTCCCTACTTTATCCCTTGCATGTGGCCAGCAAATTTTGCTTAGATACCTTCAATATCTATGATTTGTTATTTCACTAGGCAGGTCTTGCAATGCTGGAAAACTCCTTAAAATAAGCAGAAATATGTCTGTCTGTCTGTAACTGCTGCCTACTAGTCTTTAATCTGACACATGTAATTCCAGTAAAGTCTAAACCATTTCTACTAAACAAATATTCTAAGAATCAAAAATTATTAGTGAAATTAATGGTTAAAATATATTTAAGGGGCAATTGAGGAAAACAGTGTAAACTGTATATGACATAACAGTATGTTTGTCAAATTTATAAGATATTTGTATTTCATTTATATTAGAAAATGTCTCTCCTTTTTGAAAGATGCATGGTAAAGTACTTTGTGGTAAGACATGATAATAAGTGCTACTTGCTTGATAATAATCATAAAATTAAGATAAAACTTGTTTCTTTATCAAAAAGCGTTTTACTTCTGTTGATGGACAGAAATTTATTTTACTTCCTCCTTTTAAGACTAATATAAATTTTTTTAAACAAAATATTAAACTAAAGCAGTTGTGTTTCAACAGTTCAGCTTTTTGAAAGGTATATATTCCAATTTACTAAACATAGCAGTTATCAGAGATTATCACACGGAACAAATTTGAATTGTGCACCATATTAGCATGGAGACAAAGTGTTCTGCTTTGCATATATACAGCAATTAAAAGGAATGGGCAGATGGCATTTTTTAATGAATTTCCAGTCCATTTTCCACGTGTACCATTTCCATGCATTACAAAGTATTCTTGCTGTTGAGCCTTTGCTTTGCCCTAAAGGTAGATTTCCTGTGCTAAATATTATTCTTGAGTTTAAGTGCAAAGTAAATGTACGTACCCATTTGGACAAAAAATCAATCTGGAAAATGGTGCATAATAAAATAATTATTTTAAAGAATGATTCCCTATAACCTTCTTTCACTAACTATTACCCATTTTCTAGTCTTTGTTTCCTCTGGTGAGTAAAATGAATCTTTACTACACTATGTTTTATCTATAAAGTCTTTTAATTTATTTCCCAATTGTTGCTTATTGCTTATGTTAAGGATATTGTTCAATTCTACTTTTTGTGTGATACTATTTGGTTGTCATAGTGGGAATAGTACTCACCAATACTCACCAAAGTTCTGATTAAAGTTAATTTATTCCTTTGTTTTATTTTGTGTATTTAATAGCTTTCAGTTTAGCAACAGAGATCTTCAAAAGAAATTAATTTGTTTAGTGAGGTACAAATAAAATTGTTCTATCTAGACATTGAATATTAAGGTGATCTTTTACTGTTTTTTAAGTTTAATTTTTCTCAAAATATTAAAAAATAATTGTCATTACTTCTTATTTCCATAATGAGTCTACTCATTCTGCTCATTTATTAGCATATATATTTATTTTTAATGTTTTTGCTCTTGTGAAGGGAAAATTTTTCTATAATAACTTCTGAGTTATTGCTGGCATAAATAAACCTAAAAATTTAATTCATACTTATTTTTAACAAGCCACTTTGTTCTTATTTATTTTTAAATTTTATCTTTTCTAAATTATATATTTGAAAATAACATTAAAAATATTCTCTAATTTTCAGCAATTATATAAGTTTAGACAATCTTAAAATCCAATGATAAATCAATAATAAAATTGTACAATCAAAAAAGAAATGAACACAGGATAATTTTAGAATAAAATTCTCATTTGTTCAATGATCAAAGAAGTGTGTATGTTAATTTTCATATACATCAATGTTGGATGTTCTGTGTGGAATAACAAAACAGATATTAACTTTTATATTTGGACATTTATATTGGCATGGCATTTCAAAAAAGCAGTTTGGCTATACAGATAAGTCACATTAAAAAATTTATATTCTATGACAAAGTAATTCTTGGATTTATAGGGATCACTCCTATGAGGAGAAAATGAGAAATGAATAAATGTTTTATTTCTACCATTGTTTATAATGGTGTTTATATTACCTTTGATGAACCCAATCATATATGATGGATTATTCACTCATTAAAATATTATTAGTTATATTTAATGAACTAATTAAATGTTCATGCTTTACATGCTGCAATATAACATCAACCAACACAGATACATACAAGTTCGCATATTAAAATACTACTACACAGGAGAATTGTAAAGATGCTTTGCCTACTACATAGTTAACATCCTTTAAAGATGTTTCAACACCAATATCTCAAACACTGGCCTTTCAATAAAGTAAATTATGAAAATATTCTTTTAATGAGCTATGAGACTCTTCATGGAGACCTAATATGTACAACTAAATTTTACTATATATCTATTTTGCAGTTACATTTTTTGAGATCTGTTTGCTTAATTTTGTACCAATAAAATCATTACATCAAGGAATATGTCAGTTTCAAATTTTGTAAATAAAAGCTTTGTTTCTTTTTTTATTATCATTTATTTTAAAGGCATTAATAAAAGCTTAACATACTAAGAAAGTTACAATATACAAATGTGCTAAGCCTCAATTTTGACAGATTCACTTTCTGTACTGTATGTGACCTTGAGTTTCTTTTAATTACTCATATTTCCATTGTTCAGTTATTCAAACTGTTTATTCCCTCAAAACATTTAACTGATTATTTAAGCAAGAGTCACATGCAACGAGGGCAGATGAAGACGACATGCACCCATCCAAGTGTTCATGGAGAAAATGGTGAAACTTTTGTTCACATCGACCAGGGCACATAAAAATACCATTCTCCTTGGGAGAGAACTTCACCTATTATGTAACACTATGTGATTTACTCCTTAATTGAAATGTGAGCACCTTCCTTCTTTTCGATTTTGTGTGAAACCCATAGAGTAACCAGTATGATAGCCACTCATGTACCAAGAGATTAACATACTTCCCAAAGCATCAGCATCATCCAGAGAATCTGGACATATAGGAGGTGGTGGGGGAATTATTGGTGGTCCAGAAGGAAATGGAGGCAGCCAGCATGACAGGAAGTGTGGCGCAGCAGCGATGGTGGTGGTGGAGGTGGTGGTGGGCCATTGAATTTTAGACTTGGCTTTCTTGGTCCAAGACCTGCTCCTGGCATAGGGGGTGGTGGAGGGAGAAAAGTGTTCCATGGAGAAGCTTTTGACTTGATGTTATTTGGCTTATTTCCAGGAGACCCTGGAGGAGCTCTCACTTTCATCTGTGGAAATTTGACTTTCATTTTCATTCTCCTGAGCATTCTCTTCTGTATTATGAGCTACTTCAGAAGTGGGGGAAAGTAAATCATACAGATTTTGCTCTTCTCTATGTCCATATCCAGTGTAAACCACAATACAGGTTTCTCTCTTAAATAGAATCAATGGTAGCTGGGTAAATGCAGCCATCTTCCGACCAAATGGCAGAACATCTGTCACCAACCTTCCACTGCTTCAAGGAAGCTGTGTTGTTCTTTTTTTGGTTTTTATTCTTCTTAGGAGGTTTTCTTTTAGGTGTGGCTTTTGGTTTATCTGAAGCTTCGGAAATGTCGCCATTCTTTAGAGCGTGCTTAAATGAAGCCACAGCTTTATCATAAGCTTTTATCAATGCTGTATCATCCCAAATGTCCAAATCATCACTCTGGCCTGTGCCCCTCCGGAACCCCACCGAGTCCTCTGCCTCAGGAATACCGCTGCCACCGTCACCGCTGCCGCGGCCACCGCCGCCCATCGCCATGTTGCACCTACTGCTCAAGCTTTGTTGATAGGTGAGTATCTTTTATTATAGTCATACAAAGGTATTAATTTCCTGCTTTGTATGGATTTACAATTTTAATGTGTGGTTCACAGTATTTGAAGATGACCCTTTTTATACTGTAAAATTTAGTCTATTTGGGCAGATTTTGTGTTTTTCCTTCCTATGTGTTTGTACATATATATTTTTTTAATTAGGGAGTTTCTGTCGTGGCTCAGTGGTTCCTGTTGTGGCTCAGTGGTTAATGAATCTGACTAGAAACAATGAGGTTGCGGGTTCAATCCCTGCCTCACTCAGTGGTTTAAGGATCCGGCATTGCCATGAGCTGTGGTGTAGCTCGCAGATGCGGCTCAGATCTGGTGCTTCTGTGGATCTGGCATGGGCCCGTGGCTACAGCTCTGATTGGACCCCTAGCTTAGGAACCTCCATATACCGTGGGTGCAGCCCTAGAAAAGAAAAAAGACAAAAAAAAATTACCAAATTGTATTTAAGACTGTCTTTCTAATGGAATTAAAATTCTTCTGATGAGATTTACATGAGATTTACCTTCTTCCCATGTAAGAAAATGTTTGTTCCATTATCTATGTGGTAGTTAAATGGATTGGTAAATGTATGTCAAATTCTACATATTTATTTCATGTATTTTTGATAAGGTTATCATGCTTCACAATTCATATACATTGTAATTGAAGGGGAACCATAAGCATATGAGGAAAAAATATGTACCAATCAAAGCTGTTTGAAAGGATACAGTAGTAGGAAACAATGAAAAAGATAAAATAATAAATTCAACAAAAATAATTAAATAATGTTATTACAACATAAGAGGATCATGCTCTTTCAAAATATTAACCAGAATAGGATGAACATATTTAAGGTTTTTATACAAGTTATGTATATGTTACCATTACAAATGTTATGGACAAAGACCCCAAACATGTAATTTTTCATGTAGTATCTGTGCAATGTTTTAAATGTAACCCTTCACTATTTATTATTAAAATGAAATAATTATCATATCTGTAAGATGCTCCAGTATATTCTTTTTTGGATTATTTTACATGACAGTTTATGACAAGATATAGTTCCCTGAGCAGTAGGATCTTGTTTCTCTGTTTTATATATAGTAGTTTATATCTACTAATCCTAAACTCCCAACATGTATCTCCATTCCTTTCTGCTTTGTTAACTTTAAGTTTGTTTTCTATGTCTGTGAGTCTGTTTCTGCTTTGTAAATAAGTTCATTTGTATCATCTTTGTAGATTCCACATTTAATTGACATCATATGATATTTGCCTTTGTCTCACTTGCTTCACTTAGTATGATAATTTCTTGGTCCATTCATGTTGTAGCAAATGGCATTATTTCATTCTTTTCTATGGCTGAGTAATATTACATTGTATATGGAATGTCTTGGTTATTGTAAATTGTGCTGCAATGAATATTAGGGTGCATGTGTATTTTCCAGTTAGGGTTTTCTCCACATATATCCAGAGTGGAATTGATGAATCAAATGGCAACTCACTTTTTTAGTTTTTAAGAAACTTCCACACTGTTTTCCATAGTAGTTGGAACAATTTACATTCCCACCAGCAGTGTAAGAAGGTTTCCTCTTCTCCATACCCCTTCCCACATTTATTGTTTGTAGAATTTTTGATGATGGCCATTCCAACTGGTGTGAGGTGATACCTCATTGTAGTTTTGATTCAAATTTCTTTAATTAATTAGTTATTTTGAGCATCTTTTCATGGTTTTTTTTGTTCTTCTTTTTGAAAAACCTGTATGTCTTCTTTGGAGAAATATCTATTTAGATCATCTGCTCATTTTTTCCTTTTGTGTGTGTGTGTGTGTGTGTGTGTGTGTGTGACTAAGGTGTATGAGCTGTTTGTATAATTTGGAAGTTAAGACCTTGTAAGTCACATCATTTGAAGATATTTTCTCCATGTTCATAAGTTGTCTTTTTGTTTTGTGTATGGTTTCCTTTGCTGTACAAAAGCTTATAGATTTGATTAGGTCCCACTTGTTTATTTTGGCTTTTATGTCTATTGCCTTGGGATACTAACCTAATAAAACATTGGTTTGATTTATGTTAGAGAACGTTTTGCCTATATTCTCTTCTAAGAGTTTCATGGTGACATGTTTTGTGTTTAAGTCTGTAAGCCATTTTGAATTTATTTTTGTAGATGGTGTGAAGGATTGTTCTGAATTCATTGATTTACATGTGGCTGTCCAACTTTCTCAATACCACTGCTGAAAAGACTGTCTTTTTTCCATTGTATATTCTTGCATCTTTTGTCAAAAGTCAATTGACTGTAAGTGTATAGGTTTATTTCTGGCCTCTGTGTTCTGTTCCATTGATCCATATATCTGTTTTTGTGTCAGTGCAACACTATGTTGATTACTGTAGCTTTATGGTATTGTTTGAAGTCTGAGGGGATTATACCTCCAGCTTACTCTTTTTCCTTAGCATTACTTCAGTAATTCTGGGTCTTTTGTGGTTCCATTTAAATCTTAGGATGACTTGTTTTTGTTCTGTGAAAAATGTCATGGATAATTTGATAGAGATCACATTAAATATGTAGATTACTTTGAGTATTGTGGCCATCGTAACTATATTAATTCTTGCAATACAAGTGCATGGGCTATCTTTCCATTTATTTGAATCATCTTCAGTAGCTTTTATCAGTGTTTCATAGTTCTTAGCATAAGTCTTTTACCTCCTTGGTCATGTTTATTCCTAAGTTTTTTTTTTTTATGTAATTGTAAAAGGGTTTTTTAAAATTTCCCTTTCTTATACTTCATTGTTAAAGAAATCCATATATTTCTGCACATTAATTTTGTATCCTGTGACACTGCCACTTCTGTTTATCAGTTCTGATAGGTTTTCTGTGCATTCTATAGAGTTTTTTAATAGAGTATCATATCATCTGCATATGAGGAGAGTTTTACATCTTCTCTTCCAATTTGAATAAATTTTATTTCTTTTTCTTGTCTGATTACTGTGGATAGGCCTTCCAATACTATGTTAAATAGAGGTACTTTAGAGTGGACATCCTTGTCGTATTCCAGATTTTAGTGGGAATGTTTTCAGCTTTTCACTATTGAGTATTACATTGGATGTGGCTTTGTCATAAATAGCTTTATTATACTAAGATATGATTCCCTCTATATTCACTGTGGTCAGAAATTTTACCATGAATGGATTTTGAATTTTATTACATGCTTTTTTCTTCATCTATTGAGATGATCATTTATTTTTAATTTTTTTTTCTTTTGCTGATGTGGGGTATCACATCAATTGAATTGCATATGTTGAGCCATTCTTGTGACCCTGGGATGAATCCAACTTGATCATGGTGATTGATCCTTTTTATACACTGTTGGCTTCAGTTTACAAAGATTTTGTTGAATGTTTTTCATATATATTTGTCAAAGATATTGGCCTGCAATATTCTTTCCTGGGGGGTTATGTCTTTGGTTTAGGTTTCAGAGTGATTGGTGGCTTCATAGAATTACTTTGGGATTATTCTTTCCTCTTCAATCTTTTGGAAGATTTTGAGAAGGACTGGTATAAGTTCTTCTTTTGTATGTTTGGTAGAATTCCCAGTGGATATTGGCAGATCTTTATACTTGAAACACTCTTCTTCACTTGTCTTATTTAGATTTTCAGAGGTTAACTTTCAATGAAAAACATGTTAAATAATTTCAGATGTTATACTTTCTACAACTTAGGATCAGATTCCATGGTACTTTTTGACGTTTAAACTCATAATACTAATGCTGTCTTTTATTGCTTATGACTTGCAGTTACATAGTTTGCTGTAATATTTGCAAACAATTTAATATGCAGTCTATTCATATTTAGGAAGTATATTACAAGATATGTTAGCAAAACAATCTAAAGAATTTAGGGATAATTATAGTGTAGAACAGAATAAAGAATCTGATTGTATGGAAATTTATTGGTAAATAATCACATATGTCAATTAGAATTAAAGAAAGATAAAAACTGATATGATGGAAGTTCCCACTGTGATACAGTAGGATAAGGATCTTACTTCAGTGCCTCAGGTTACTGAGGAGGTTTGGGTTTGATTCCTCCCCTCGCACAGTGGGTAAGGATCCAGTGTTGCCGCAGCTATGACACAGGCTGAAGCTGAGGCTTAGATTCAATCCCTGGTTTGGGAACTTCCATATGCTACAGTTATGGCCAATAAATAAATAAATAAATAAATAAATAAATGTAAAAATAAAATTAAGCCAATATGATGATTAATGACAATTTCATATAGATAATAGTAATATTAATAGTGATAATTGTAATATTAAATGCTTTTTCTGGGCCATGATAATGCCAATTTTGTCTCAGCCCATTTCTGAAACAGTTTGAATAGATGAAGTTCTTGCAGCAAAGTGAGAAAAATACAGCTAACTGACAGACAGTTCCCTCAAGGTGTCAGTATGGTTAATTCACCTCTTTCCAAATTACCCTCAACCAAAATGAACTCTTGACTATCAAGATAATTCAGTCTCCTGTGGGCAGAATTATATATAGCTTAATTCATGTAGACTTTAAAGATTAAGATCTAATAAATTAATATATTATGAGAAAAAAAAACACCATTAGAAAACTGGAGGTCTAGTTAGCTCTTCCTCTATTATCTAAATAAATAACAGGTTGAATTAAAAACAAAGTTGAACAAAAAAATTGTATTCTGAGAGTCAGTTTTATGTTTTTTATAACCTTTGATATAGAACAATAGTAAAAAAAAAAGTACATCATTTTTTAAAAAGCTAGTGTAGTAACAAAACATTTGAGGAATAATGAAGCTACTAAGTCAGAAGACAATTGCCAGTGAAAAAAGTTTATTACTCAGTGCTTCTGTAAGAAGGTGCACCACTGTAAGTAGGGCTACTTAGGAAAATACAGAGGTGGTGGCAGGCAGAGAGGGAGAGGACTGTGGAGAAGAGTGTTTACTGTGGTTTCCACAGGAATGAAAAAGTGAAGCAGAATACACAGATTTAGGATTAGCTAGTGTGAATAATTTCAGTAGGCTCTGGGACTAGGGACTATCCCTGGTTGTCTTGTATCAAGCCCTGAGATGATGAGGGCAGTTAAAGTGTAGTGGCCCAGACTATGAGAGCACAACAAGGAAAGTAGGTGGAGGCATGGACCCTGGCTTGGTTGGTTTTTATTTGAAAAGCATTCCCTCAGGAGCACACTTTCTGGGGAAGCAAGTAACACCAAGACAATGCAACTTCGATGTATTAATGGGTTGTCTAGAAGTCACATACAAATTTTATGTGTGTAGGGTAGATGGTAGAACATCAAATTTATATGATTAATATGTATAGTTTAAATAAATACATCACTCTTTGTGGATATGTCAGACACTGGCTGAACACTGCCAAAGTGTCCCGCATGAGTCAATATTTTTTTTCTGTTTTTCTACTTTACTCCTTTGAAAAGGAAAAATTTCTTCCTTTAAAAATGTTTCTATGTTTAAAGGTTGGATTAGACTCTTTTGTCTTAAGATCATCTCTAATTCATTTTGCTGTGTTACAGTTTATGTATTAAAAGCAACACTCTAGGTTAAGTAGTTTTCTCATGATAAAGTGGTAGTGACTCAAGCCCAGATACAATCAATCCCAAATATTAGGCTTTCCATTTCTCATAAATGTCATCTTTTCTTGATTATTTTTCTTATGCTGGTATTATATTATTCTATTTTAACAAATTGTAAAATGCCCATAAATTCCAGGTATAAGGAAGATTGTATCTCTTTCATTTTGTTTCTTATTTAAGAATTCCAATAACTCCCTCTTAAAATTCTTTCTTGCATAGGACCAACTTGACTTATGAAAACTTCCTAGAGATATGCTAAACCCATCATGGGCATATCCTCTAGAGATGCCAGACCTGGGGAACAGTTGAATTTAGTAAACTGTTTTTGTTTTGTGTTATGTTGTTCTACATTGTTTTCTTTTTTTATGTTGCTATGCATTATCAGTATTGAAGCTCAGGCTGCTATATTCTCATGAATAATTATCTTTTCTGAAGCAATACTAGATCAGATTATCACACATCTTCTGTGGACCCATAAATTAATTCAATTGGGTACTTAACATTTATTCAAACAACATATATCCAAATCATATATAGGTTCTCATATGATTCATGCCACATGCCCCTGGAACCAGTCTTCTCCCATAAAAGCCATATTTTGAGCTTTTTTGGTTGTTGTTGGAATCGATTTCTTCTCTCTGTAAAGAAATATTATTTGGCGGCCTACATTTGTCCCTGGTATTTCTTGTAAGCTACCTCGGGCTACCTCAGACTGCCTAACTTTAGTGCTTAGCAGAATATTGTATATTTAGCATTTAGTGTAATACAAGTATATTTATACTCTAAGTTAGAGATATACTTACCATGCAACCCAGAAATTCCTCTCTTAGTTATTTACCAGATGAATGAAAACATATATTTACAAAAATTTTATACAGAAAAGCTTATAGCAGCATTATTCATAATAGTGCAAAAATAGAACCAAGAAAAGTCCATTAACAAGTAAAATGGTTAAAAAATGGGAGGTGTAGTAGGGAGGTAAGTACTCAACAGTGAAAAGAAACAAAGTGGCAATACATGTAATGCCATGAATTCATCTCAAGTATATCTTGCTGAGCAAAAGAGAACTTACTGTGAAATTCAATTTAAAAGAAATTCCAGAGGAGGCAAAACTAATCTCTAGGGGAAAAAAAAAAAAAGATCAGTTTCTACCTGGCTCAGGAGAGAGAGAATGAGAGTTGCCTGAAAAGGGGTACATGAGAATATTTTGGGATGGTTAAATATTTTATCTTGATATCATTGATAATCGTGGTGGTTACATGTGTGTAGACTTATTAAAATACACTGAGGCATATTTTTAACTGATATAATTGCTTTTATATAAATTATACTTCAATAAAGCAGTTTAAAACAATTCAATAAATTGAAATAATAGATTCAAGATAATAAATATTAGTTAATTGAATGTTAAGTGAATCAGGCAAAATAGAAGTTATTAAACTCCTTGTTTTTATAAATTAGTTTTATTTCTGAAAAATAATATTTAAAAGATTTCTTACTTCATTATTGAATATATAAAATATACCTTAATTTCTATGGCTATATTGACTACAACAAAAGTTTCAGAGTTAAATACATATAAAATGAATGGTGCAGTTAAAACATTAATATTCATTAATTATATCACTATCATAATAAAAATTTCAAAAATGAACAACTCATTTTCACATTCTAAGGCTAAATCTAAAGAATTTATTAATATACTAATTGATCTTCATTCACTAGCATTAGATTCCCAGCATTATTTTTAATTGAAAGTGATATTCTATAAATTATAATTTACTTACCAGAATTCATTTTGTTCCATATATACCAATTAGGAATTAAATTCTCAACAGTTTAAGTTTAAAGATAATTATAGCAACTTGCCCTTTCCTATTCTATTTTCCAGCAAAATATATTCATAAAAGCTCCTGGAAAATAACATGCTGTGGATTAGATCTTAATATATTTGGCAGAGGTCATTTAGGGATACATGAGGATTTTCAATGAATGTATTTCCAGAAGAAATTTTTAAAATACATTTTTATCTATAAATTTTTCTATAAAATAATTATTATGCCAATTTTTTTTTTCATAGTAAGACTAAATGCAGTCAACTCTTAAAAAGAAGGATTTGAACTACGTGGGTCCACTGATACTCAGATTTTCTTTAATAAATATATAGTCAGCACTCTGTACTCTCAAGTTTTATATCCACATAGTCAACCAACCACCAGACTAAATTTTCTTCCTTTTTTTAATAATGATTTTTAATTTTTCCATTGCAGCTGGTTTGCAGTGTTTTGTCAAATTTCTTCTGTACAACAAGGTGATCCAGTCACATATACATGTATACATTCTTTTTTCTCACACTATCATGCTTCATCATAAGTGACTAGATATAGTTCCCAGTGTTATACAGCATGATCTCATTGCTTATCCATTCCAAAGGCAATAGTTTGCATCTATTAACCCCAAATTCCGAGTATATCCCACTCCCCCCTCCGCTTTGCAGCCACAAGTGTGTTCTCCATGTCCATGATTTTCTTTTCTGTGGAAAGGCTCATTTGTGCCGTATATCAGATTCCAGATATAAGTGATATCACATGGTATTTGTCTTTGTCTTTCTGACTTACTTCACGCTGTATGAGAGTCTCTAGTTCCATCCATGTTGCTGAAAATGGCATTATTTCATTCTTTTGTATGGCTGAGTAGTATTCCATTGTGTATATATACCACATCTTCCTAATCCAATCATCTGTGGATGGACAATTGGGTTGTTTCCATGTCTTGGCTATTGTGAATAGTGCTGCAATGAACATGCAGGTGCATGTGTCTTTTTCAAGGAAAGTGTTGTCTGGATATATGCTCAGGAGTGGGATTGCAGGGTCACATGGTAGTTCTATATATAATTTTTAAAGTACCCCCATACTGTTCTCCACAGTGGTTGTACCAGTTTATATTCCCACCAACAGTGCAGGATGGTTCCCTTTTCTTCACATCCTCTCCAACATTTGTTATTTGTGAACTTATTAATGATGGCCACTCTGACAGGTATGAGGTGATACCTCATAGTAGTTTTGATTTTCATTTCTATAATAATCAGTGATGTTGAGCATTTTTTCATGTATTTTCTGGCCATCTGTATATCTTCCTTGGAGAAATGTCTATTCAGGTCTTTTGCCCATTTTTCTATTGGTTTGTTAGCTTTTTTGCTGTTGAGTTGTATTAAGCTATTTATATGTTTTAGAGATTAAGCCCTTGTCAAGCGAATCATTTGAAACTATTTTCTCCCATTCTGTAAGTTGTCTTTTTGTTTTCTTTTTGGTTTCCTTTGCTGTTCAAAAGCTTGTCAGCTTGATTAGGTCCCATTTCTTTATTTTTGTTTTTATTTTGGTTGCTTTGAGAGACTGACCTGATAAAACACTTGTAAGGTTGATTTAGGGAATGTTTTGCTTATGTTCTCTTCTAGAATTTTGATGGTGTCTTGTCTTACATGTAAGTTTTTAAGCCATTTTGAGTTTATTTTCATGCATGGAGTGAGGGAGTGTTCCAGTTTCATTGATTTACAAGTAGCTGTCCAGTTTTCCCAGCAACACTTGCTGAAAAGACTATCTTTCTCCCATTTTATATTCTTGCCTTCTTTGTTGAAGATTAATTGACCATAGGTATCTGGGTTTATTTCTGGGTCCTGTATTCTGTTCCATTGGTCTATCTGCCTGTTTTGGTAACACTACCACACTGTTTTGATGACTGTGGCTTTGTAGTATTTCTTGAAGTCTGGGAGAGTTATGCATCCTGCTTGGTTTTTGTTCCTCAGGATTGCTTTTGTGATTCGGGGTCTTTTGTGGTTCCATATAAATTTTTGGATTGTTTGTTCTAGTTCTGTGGTAAAATGTCTAAATGCCAGTGGACTGAATGCTCCAATCAAAGCAGAGTGGCAGATTGTATAAAAAAGCAAAAACCTACAATCTTCTGTCTGCAAGAGACTCACCTTAGGGCAAAGGACACATATAGTTTGAAAGTGAAGGAATGGAAATAGATATTTTATGCCAATGGACAATACAGGAAAGCAGGAGTTGCAATACTCATATCGGACAAAGTAGACTTTAAAATGAAGGTCAGAAAGAAAAACAAAGAAGGACCCTATCTGATGGCAAAAGAATTCATTCAAGAAGAAAATATTATAGTTGTCAATATATATACCACTAATACAGGAACACCCAGATACATACAACAAATACTAATAGACATAAAGGTAGAAATTGATGGGAATATAATAATAGTAAGAGATTTTAACACCCCACTCACATCAATGGACAGATCCTCTAGACAGAAAATCAGTAGGGCAACAGAGATCCTAAAGGACACAGTAGAAAAGTTAGACTTAATCAACATTTTCAGTACATTACATTGAAAAAATCAGAACATACATACTTCTCAAGTGCACATGGAACATTCTCAAGGACCAATCACATACTGGGGCAGAAATCTATTCTCAAAAAATTTGAGAGTATAGAAGTTATTTCAAGTATCTTCTCTGACCACAATGGCATGAAACTAGAAATCAACCACAGGAAAATAAATGAGAAAAAAACTAACTATATGGAGACTAAACAACATGCTACTAAAAATCCAATGGGTTAATGAGGAAATCAAGAAGGAAATTAAAAAATACCTTGATATAAAAGATAATGAAGACACAACAATTCAAAATCTATCAGATGCCACAAAAGCAGTGCTCAGAGGGAAGTTCATAGCAATATAGGCCTTCCTCAAAAAAGAAGAAAAATCACAAATAGAAATTTATCTCACTACCTAAATGAAAAAGAAATAACAACCAAAACCTAAAGTCAACAGAAGGAAGGAAATCACAAATATCAGAGTGAAATTAATTAAATAGAGATTCAAAAAACAATAGAAAAAAATCAACAAAACCAAATGCTGTTTTTTTTTTTTTAAGGTAAACAAAATTGACAATCCTCTGGCTAGACTCACCAAGAAGAGGAGAGAAAAAACCCAAATAAACAAAATATGAATTTAAAAGGGAGAAATCACAATGGATACTGCAGAAATACAAAAAACCATGAGAGAATACTATGAACAATTGTATGCCAACAAATTTGACAACCTAGAAGAAATGGACAACTTTCTAGAGACTTACAGCCTGACAACACTGAATTAAGAAGAAAGAGATCAACTGGATAGACCCATCACTAGAAATGAAATTGAATATGTCATGAAAACACTCCCTACCAATAAAAGTCCAGGACCAGATAGCTTCACAGGCAAATTCTACAAAACATACAAAGAGGAACGTATACTCATCCTCCTTAAACTTTTCCAAAAGATTGAAGAAGAAGGAACACTCCCATAGACATTCTCTAACACCACCATCACCCTAATACCAAAACCAGACAGATACCACCAAAAAAGAAAACTATAGGCTCTTATCTTTGATGAATATAGACGCAAAAATTCTCATCACAATTTTAGCCAACCAAACAATCCAACAACATGTCAAAAAGATCATACACCATGACCAGGTGGGATTTATTCCAGGTTCACAAGGATGGTTCAACACATGCAAATCAATCAATGTCATACACCACATTAACAAAAGAAAAGTCAAAACCACATGATCATCTCAATAGATGCAGAAAAAACATTTGACAAAGTCTAACATCCATTCATGATCAAAACTCTTACCAAAGTGGGTATAGAGGGAATATAACTTAACATAATAAAAGCCATTTATGACCAACCCACAGCAAATAAAATATTCAATGGAGAAAAGCTGAAAGCCTTCCCACTAAAATCTGGAACCAGACAAGGATGCCCACTCTCAGCACTGTTATTCAACATAGTACTGGAAGTCCTAGCCACAGCAATCAGACAAACAAAAGAAATAAAACGTATCCAAATAGGAAGAGATGAGGTAAAATTGTCACTGTATGCTGATGACATGATACTCTATATAGAAAACCCTAAGGACTCAACCCCAAAACTACTTGATTGGATCAACGAATTCAGCAATGTAGCAGGATATAAGATTAACTTTCAGAAATCAGTCACATTTCTGTATACTAACAATGAAATATTAGGAAATGAATGCAAAAATACAATACATTTTAAAATGGCACCCCAAAATATCAAATACCTTGGAATACACCTGACCAAGGAGGTGAAAAACTTATATGCTAAGAACTATAAAACTTTAACCAAGGAAATTTAAGAGGACTCAAAGAAATGGAAAGATATTCCATGCTCCTGGGTTGGAAAAATTAATATTGTAAAAATGGCTATACTACCCAAACCAATTACAGACTCAGTGAACTCCCTATCAAATTACCCACAACTGAATTTTCCACCCTCCCTTCATTGAATCCATGCAGTCAAATCAGAGGGCTGACTGCTAAACCATTTTAGATAAGAGACTTGAGCACCACAGATTTTGCTATGAAGGCAGTAGTTCCTGGAACCCATCCCCCTTTCAAACACTGAGGAGGGACTGTAAATGGTAATGGAAGTAAACAAACGTAAAGCACCAATTTTTTAAAAAAATTAAGCACATTTTACATAAATGTATTAAATTGGATTTATACAATTTAACATTGATATGCTTCTGAATTCAAATGTTTTAAATAGTATCAATGTTTTACAAATAAATAAATTATGGCTATAAGATTATACTGATACTGTATCACTGAAATTATTTTTTGAAGTCAAAACATAAAGTGCCACTCAAATTGGAATATTATCAGGCTAGTAATTAAATCTCACAGTCAATTTAGATAATCGCAGTAAGCATAAATTTGAAGTATGCAGTATATTAAAAGTATTGTTGTGTCCTTATTTCAAATAACAAGAGCAAACAGCTTGACGCAAGGGTATTCTGCCAGATATTCAACTTTAGTGAACACAGAATAGTTCTGTAAAATAATACTGCTCATATACAAATGAACATCACCAAGAAATAGAAAACAATATCCCTTTCCTAGTTTTAATTATGTCTCTGGTTATATAATATACATTAATTTTAAAGTATATCTTATATTTAATTATGCATAATTAAACTATTTATATTACCTATTTTTAATTTATAGACTCCAAATCAATTGGGGATGTATTCTAGTCTTAAGATTTTAGTTCAGTGTAACATTTAATGAAATCACTCCTCTCATCAAATTATACAAACTTATCCAGAACTTGACAACTGGGTGAAAATAAATCTAAACTACTTTTCAATAAAATTAAATAATTGCTAATACATAATGAGATTTATAATGATTTGCAGGAATTTCAGTTTCATTCAAACTGGAAAAATAATCTTTATTTCCTTAAAATTTTTAATAATTTAAAATATTTCTAATTTTGTATATGTCCAAATTACTTATGTATGCTATTCCAAAGTAATTGTTATCTACCGGGTAGGATAATCTTTAAATGTCAAAGTTTGAGGGAAAATATGCTTCTGATACCAAGAAAACTTATTAAAAATAGGTTTATTGGGTCACATTAATATTTTTTTTATTTAAGTATTCTGAATGAAGTACAGTTCTTATTACAGAACCAGTTTTAAGGTTAATGGACAATATTGATGTGCTTTTCTCTATTGACAAATGAAAATAGATGACAATAGTTCTGAAAATTCCCCTCCCTATTTCTTTCCTTTGGATCACTTTAAATTTTCCATAGGTATTGTTATATGTAAGATAATATTCAGCTTGCTTCCTGGAGACAGGAGTATTTCTAATACCTGTCAAGTTGTCTAGAGGGACGATTACCCGTAAGGTCCCTTTTACCTGAATATGCTTTCTGACATCCTCCTCAGTGAAGTGATCAGACTACACTCTAGGACATGTCTATTACAGGATTCTTAGCAAGAGACGTTTCTTCTAGGTATTTGTGTACCTGAAGAATGTATCCTCAGTTATAAGGGGATAGTCATTCAGTTATTTAGCCTTTGGGGAGTCATCTCAAACACATTGTATCTCAATCTGTATTCAGATGATACAGATTGTAATCTGTAGAAATTATCAAACCATGACAAGAAAATAGTACCAAAGACAGAAAGACCCACACAAGGATATTATAGATCTAAGGGAATAATTTCTAAGGAAGATCAAATTTGGAAGGAATGTCAGACCTCACAGAAGGACGTGTGGTTGCAGGGTATTGCTGTTTACTTAGGAACTGGGCAAGTGGTTACTGGGCAAGTAGGAAAAACCCTCCAGGGCTCAGGATGTGCAGGTGGAGTATGACAGGGCAGTGTTGCATGTGCTGTTGAAATTGGGAGATTCAATGCCTTTACTCTATAGGAACCTGGCTCACTTCTATGTAAAGCTTTGGTTGGGGTGGATCCAGGACACTGCGGAGAAACAGGTTTGAGAGGAGGTCTTGCTAAGCCAGATCCTGCAGGGCCCCTGAAGTGCAGGAGCAGAGACCTGGTCTCCATCACTCAGTCTTTTTCTCTTCTCCTCACTTTCTCTTTTCTGTGTGTGCATATGACACTGAGATAGAAAAGAGGCAGGAAACTTTAAGTCAATGGTTGTGTAGGACTTACAAAATTATGAGATCCAAATGTGGCATGGAATCAGCCATCAGATTCTGGAAAGCTGAGACAATAAATTTGTCATATAAACTTTGGTAGACAAGAGAGCAGAGTTTTCTGTCCAATTTTAATGATATTAAATAAACCTGCAGTATTCTGATATGACCCTGGGAGAATGAAGGTGGTTTCATCAATATCTAAGAAAATATATTTCAAAAATTTGGCACATGAGTGGGTTTTGAGTCAGAACTATTCTGACTCAGGAGAAATGAAGCAATATTTTTTGCATACCTGAAATTGTGAACTGAGCTTTTACATGCTGTGTCTTTATAGATGCCTGTACTCTGTGATACGTGAGGTAAGAATTCCTAAGACCTGTGAAGACACATATAATTATCCATTCATGACCTGAGGTCCTTCTCTTGGGACAGTGCATAAAAACAAGAGATAAAAATCCAAATAATGTAGAGTTATCAATATGATTATAATATAGTAGAAAAATATCAGAAATGGTAGTATATGTCTATACTATATACACACACACATGTCTCTGTGTGTGTGTGTGTGTGAGTGTGTGTGTGTGTGTTTTTTACATGCATAGGAAGCAGGACTCTGGGTCAGGGACACAGTTTATTTCTTGCAAAACATCAGCAGCTAAAACAGCATCTTATGTGCCCTCTCATCTCATGCCCTATTGTAGCATGATGCTGTAAGTGTCTGCTGTTTTCTAATGTGTGACAGGGTGCATCACAGGATGGGAATTCCAAATTTTAGGAGACTCTGAGTTTTTATAATTCTGCTGGCACACCTTCCCATCCTGTTTTCCATCAAAATAGAGAGAACATCTCCTCTGGAGGAGAGATGGGAGTCACATCTAGTACTATTACCCTAGAATGTAAGCAAATGTCTTTGGAAAAGGAAGAGATGATTGATCTTTAGTACCAAGGTTTAGTAGATCTTTGGTTGGTATATCTCTACATATATATAGAGGGATAACACTGTCTCTGCTCCCAAGCCTCATTGCTATTGAAACATCCTTTGCTTACAAGGCCTGAACCATTCAGGGCCATGAGTAATCCATGGCAAATTGTTTCCCAACAGTAAATCAACAGGTTCTTAGAAGTGCAACCATTGATATATTCACACACTTAGAGCTCTAAAGTCACAATTATGTGGATGGTTGGTGGAGAGGTGCAAAAAATGAGGGTTTCGTCAGAAGGTTTGGAATCATAGTTATTCAAGGTATTCAGAAAGAACCAAGGTAGTGTAATAAATACTGAGATTAGAGGTGTTGATATCCACAAATAGTCTGGGCCATTGAAGGCCCTCAAAAGATTTTAGAATTACTATTAAAAACAGTACAACTGAAGTTCTTGTTGTGGCTCAGCAGGTTAAGAACCTGACACTGTATCTCCGAGGAAGTGGGATCCATCCCTGGCTTTCTCAGTAGGTTAAGGATCCAGCATTGCCACGTGCTATTTCATAGGTTGCAGATGTGGCTCATCTGATGTTGCCGTGGCTTTGCCATAGGCCTCAGCTGCAGCTCTGATTCAACCCCTAGTTTGGGAACTTCCATATGCCACAGGTGTGGCCAGAAAACAAACAAACAAACAAACAAAAAAGGACAAAAATTAAGTGATTTTAAACATGAGAATATCTCAAACAGATTGAGTTATTAAAAGAGTATACTTCAGCTATATGAGGAATTGATTTTGTGTTGAATGGATCAAAAATTAGCATGAAAGAAGTTAAATCCAACTAGGAGACCATTAGTATATTCTAGATCAAGGTAGAGATCACTCATACTAGGCTGATGATGCTAGAGATGGGTTACTTCTCTCAAACCCAGACACAGAAGTTATATAAAACTTGGTATGATGGCAGACTCTTCATGTATATTAACATTTCTGGGAAATATTATTTTTTCTGTAATGGTCACAGTTACATATACTATAAAAGCCTCGACCATGGGAAACTTGTGTGTGTTGTTGGGGCAAGGGGAGTCAATGCAGAAAGCATAAAGAACTGGGGAGAAAAGCCAAGTGGGATACAAATGAGCATCCACGTCAATTGAGTGGGCTCCCTCTAGACTCAGGAAACAATTTATGTCTAATATGATGGATGTAGTAGGCAGGGTATGCCTTCAAGCACTTAGAAATAAAGGAATTAGTGAATAGATTGGAAAGTTTTTGTTCCATTAGGCTTGTTCTCTTTGAAGAGGGAGTCAGTGACCCTCTGGAGAGTACAGAAGACACCATGTCCTTCAGGAAGTGTGGTTAAAAGGTTGACATAGGAATGGAAGCCAAGTGCTAAGTTTTAGCACAGGGTTTATTGCATTGATGGATTAGGAATACATGCTGAGAAGCAGAGGGAAAAATTAGCCATAAGGCAAAGTTGCCATGCCACTACAAAATTAAATATCATTATAAAATTAGTTATGTTCTCAAAGGAGGTTTTTATGTTCAGAAGATTACTAAGAGTTTATTTAGTTTTCTAAATTTAATATTCAATTTATGAAATTTACAAATCCCTAAACTAGTTCTTTCTTAAGCTTAAAATCTACATATGAAAATTATATTTCTCTTAAGTCTAGTAAAATTTTACCACCTATTTTAATGGGCATTTGAACAAGTGTTTGGCTCCATTTACGAACCTAGTTAATTAAATACCTTCAACAGTTTAAACTGTTCATAAATTTAATATATTCAATTTATTTTAAAGTATTCCAATTGTCTAATTAATAAATAAGACCTTCCTGAATACTTAAATAACTCCTATAAATTTAATATGGTAAACTAAACCATAAGTTCTCTTAAATGTTACTATGCTGAAAATAAAACTAGGAAATATGTATTAATTTCTCAATTACACTTATTAAAATTAGAATTATGATCAATCTGTTTGCTAAAATGTTAAGTTTTAAAATAAATTACAAGGGCTTAGGTAGCAAATATGCATGATTTCTAAACTTAACACAAAAATACTAACTCTGTATATTTGTTTTAATGCATTTCTACACTAAATTCTAAATCTCCCAAGAGTTAATAATAATGACTCATGAAAAAAAAAATGATGGTCCTAAAAATATTGGCATCCTCAAGCAAAATTTGGAGGCTTTCTGAGGTTAGAGATTCAAACTGTACCATAAATTGTGATTATGAACATCAATATAATTTTTTCATGACTCTACCATGCTGAGTTTGGTACATTCATCATGTAACAACTGAAATACATAAAGAAATGGGTGGTCATATCCCCATATTGCCATTATTACTTGATTTTAAAATGAAATTAGGGTCTGTAAATCCAACCCTATTGTCTCTAATACCTAATTGGGTTTAAATAATGTGTTTATGCTTAATTTATTGTTTTTTTTTTCATTTCACCTATCCAAATCTTATGAGTTTCAAGATGGTATTCAACTGGATTATGTGTGTTTTCCAAATCTTTGTTTAGCTTGGAGTTACAACTCCTAAGTTCATCCTCCTAAGAACAAAAAAAAAAAAATTTAGAATCTATGCTACAAACTGATAATCTCTGATTGGGCAAAACCTTGAAATCCAAACTCTTTTTGCTACTGAAGATGCAAAGGCATTTCCAGGTTTTCTGTGGCCCTGCCATAAAGACCAGATGACTGAAGCTGTAAGTTGAATATTTCAAAGTATCCAGTGCCTATTACTGCTCTGGTCAGAGAGGAAACTGATAATACCCTTTACTCTGAGATATATTACTAAAATTTCAAATTGTCTGAGCCTTGATCTTAGAACACAGTGCTGTCAAAAAAGTGAAATAATTTTGAGTTAAATATTTCTGGTCAGGAGAGAGTAGTAGCCAAAGCTCTGGAATCAGGTTGCCTAGGTTCAAATCTTGAAACTGACACCTACTAGTTCTGTGATGGGAAATAGCTCTATAATGGACTAGTCCATCTGGGGCACATTGATTAAATCATTCTGTTTCACCTTTCACATCTTTGAAATGGGATATAATAGTGTCTCCTGAATAAATTTTCATGAAGGTTAATTTAGACAGCTGCAAGTTGGAATCATCTGGGTTGATTTAAAAAAAAAATCACAGGCTTTCAGACCCCATTCCACAACAACTAGATCAGAAAATCTGAAGGCACTCAAGAAATAAAAATTAAAAAAAAAATCTAAAGGCAAGGGACTGAATAATGCTAATAAAGAAATGAGGATAGTGACTAGTATATTTTATAACATTTTATTTTATTATTGTGTATTCCTAGATGAAATTTATCTCTAAACTTCAGGTTTATTATAGCAATATGTGCCAGCAGACAATTACTACAACCAGTAGTTATTTATTTCAGACTCTACCAAGAAGGTTTTGGAAAAGAACCTGATACTCTACTCTAAATTGGCTTGTAGCCCTTTTCCTTTTTTTGCTCCCCTGTCCATCCCCAAGATTGTTTCCTCCGTTTTGTGTGAGGTCTGTATAGGTAAACCTGAGAGGATAATCGCTCCTTGGCTGCTTCCCACATGGACATATATTAACCTTTCAGGATCTCTAGGTTGGAGACAAAAACTTGCCTTGAGTATTTGGATTATAACTCATGGAAACAGAATAAGAGTATTACTGTGTCATGTACCAAGTATGACCTAGGGAAAAGAAGGTATCCTAGAATATTCAACATTGTTTTATTTGTTGTGATAATAGTGGATTCTTTGGTTATTCCTTGCTCTTGCTCATCTACCCCCAATTCCATCATTTCTATTTACTTAGAAATATTCACTCTTATTTCTACAGTGCTCTGTTCTTTTTATAAAGTTTATGAACTAGCCAAATGCTGAGATTTCTGAATAAAGGAATTTAAGAGAGAGGCAACTCTGCTTCTTAGTGCTAAGATAGTGTCCCAAATCCTCCATAGATGCTTCCTTCCAGGTCATTTACCATTGTCACTGTGTGTGTGTATGTGTGTGTGTGTGTATGTATTGGGGGGGGGGGTTCTCTCTGGTCAGTTGAAGTGATACCTGGTAATCAGATCCTTGGGTTTACCCTGTTGCACTTGTGTGGATCTCCTACCTCCTATCAGAGCCTCAATGGATCAATTCCGATAACTTGTTCATCTTAAAACAGATTCTTAATATTAGTCTACAACTTTTTGTACCTTATTAGATAGTCACTGTGTGGTAAATGTTGCAATAATCCATATCTTTAGGTGGTCCCAACCCATGCTTACAATTGGTCTAGCCAATTGTCTGGTTTTTAATCCATAGTACTGTAGCAAACTGTGTGGAAGCAAAGACTTATAAGTACTTTAGCTTTGAGTTTTGCTCTCACTCTCTCTCTCTCTGAAACCCTGCGATCATAAGTATATGAAGAATCACTCCTAATCTGCAGAAGGATAAGAGCATGTATCCCCATTAACCTAGTCATCCCGGCTAACCATCAGACACAGAGTGAGGTCATTGACCTTCAGTCATCCACAGACACATGGACGAGAGTCACAGAATTGCCTAGCTGAGCCTGGTGCTAATTGCACATTCACAGAATCATGATTTAAATTTCTGATTACAATTTTTAAGTCACTAAATTTTGAGTTGGTTTGTCATAGAACCATGATAGCATATTTAAAATGCAAAATGATGTGTTACATTGTTCTTAGTACCTGCTCATATGGTTATTACCTGCTGATTGGATATCAGCTGTATATCCCTAATTTAGCTGTGTAAGGTGAGATACTTCCTTGTTTCCCATCCCAAATAGGTGGAGAGTAGCTGAGATTCCCTCCTTGTCATTAAAAATTTGTAAATAAAACCATGGAATCCTTAGTGACATCTTATGCATAGGCCAGGAAGCTCACATGAGAGCTCTAATGCCTTTTGTATTAGTAGTTCTTGAGTATTAAATTTTTTCTTGTTTGAGCTACGTCCTTCAGCTTTTAGCATTTTGCTTGGCCCTGCCATCTCATTTATGGGTTAGCAAATTTTGTCTATAAAGGGATAGATTATAAATATTTTAGATTTTTTTTGAGCTATGGAATCTCTGTACAACTACTTAACTCTGTCATTGCAGCACAAATGCATCCATAGATAACATGTGATAATAGACCATGGATGTTTTTCAATATATTTTTATTTCTGAAAAAAGTCTATTGGGCCAGATTTACTCAAAAGCCAAAATCTACCAAACTTGCCCTGTACAATGAATACTTCCACATCTACCTAACAGTCTTTCTTAGTTTTAACAAGATGTTATTCCCAGGTTGACGTGCACATACAGCTGTGTGTGTGTAAGGAAGAGGAGGATATTGTGTGGGACTTAGGCCTCTAAAAGTAATATATTTGCTAGTCAGACATAGCATAGGTGGGTCCAGTAGTATTTGTTTGATACTCTCCTAAATCTGATTGAGAAATTCTTCTTTAGTATCCATAATAAAGATGCTCAACTTCATGTCCAAATTTGAAGCACCATCATTTCTCAGGCTATTCAAGAACATATTGTTGGTTCCTCAGTGTTTCTACTTTGCTGAAGGACCAGGAACCTATCAAGGCAGGTAAATTTCTTTCCTTACTTTTTGCCTAATGCAATTTCTCAAGGATGAGCACTGTAAGTGCTTAAAGCCCAACTCTATTTCTCTGGTCATTTAATTACTATAACATGTTAATAACTTGTTAGGAACATGTTAATTCCTATGTTTTTTAATCCCATTCATCTTACTCTGGACTTCACTTGACAACCCCTGTGAACATCTTGCACTTAGATTCAACAATAGTATCCAGCCCAGCCTGCATAGATTGTTCTGTTATTTATCCCAGGCATTAACTGAGTCTTGCAAAAAAGTGTTGCTGAAACTTGTATTGTCTGTTCTCTATTCCATTCCATCTATTTCTTACCAGACTTCCTTTCTTTTGAAAAAAATTCTAACTTTCTTAAGTGATTCCACAAAGGTGAATAGTTATACATAACATTTGCCCCTGATCACAAGGGTAAGGGCATAAGATCTCCATCAGGAAAGTATAGTTCTAGGCTTCTGATCAAAGACTCTTCTTGAACATTTTATTGTCCCAATATTTCCAGCACTATCTTTCTCCTGATAAATGCACTCTATATTATGATTGCTGGGTTGGATCTAATTCCATTCTTCTGTACTTCTTTGCTAAGCTTACAGAACATGGCAGAGAAACACTGGTCACTCAAACCTGGTCAGCTACCCTGTGGGCTAGGATTATATTCTATACATATAACCCAGTTCTTGTGCTCTCACATCATCTTGAGTACATACTAGCAGAGGCAATTACCATAAATTCAACTTCCACCTTTAAAAATGAATATAATGATAATGAATGAGTACATGATACAGAGTATTTGCTTTATCCATTAGGTGGACTTTAGATTTTAGTGAATTTTAAAGTTTGTCCTAGATATATTTCTACACTAGTATTCCTTCCTTTTTCTTACCCTCTGCTTCTTTTGGGTTTGCAGTTCAAATCTGCTAGGACTCTGCATATTTTTTGTCATAGCATTCAACATGACCATATCTTTGCAACCCTGCTTCAGCCTCCCTTTTGAAGATATTGGTAGGAAGACAGTTTTCAAATTCTTAATGTCCTCTAAGGCATAACACTTAAGTTTTTAAGTACTTCAGAGTAGAATGTTGCTCAAATAACATTAATATTGATAATCATTTTGTGTTATAGAAACATATATTTCTATATCTAATTTTATTCCACCCTCTTCAACGAGTTCTTCACAGAAAAGAAAATAAAGTGAGTAGAAAACTCTGTATCCTAAAATATGTTCTCATAATAATTAAAATTTATTTTATTAACTAATTTATTTTCTGATCATTTCTCAAAATCAGTAGGAATTTCTAGAGCTTAATAAAATAGATATCTATTTATTGCAGATCCTTTTGTGTGTAAAAAGTTCAAATAGACTATGCTTTAGTGAAATGCTAAACTCTTGACCTAATTGCTTTTGATATTTCTAAAGTAAATGTTGAACTGTCTGAGATTCTTTGAGTTATCAATCTGAATCAGACCTTGTAATATAGCCACCACTGCAGGCTATGTTTGCACCAAATGAACTGAGCTGTCATATCTACAGCTGAATAAGACTTCAAGAAAATTCATCCAATTATTTTTATTAATGTCTTAGCTATTTCTTTCCTTGCTCAATGATCCATATCGGCAAAGTGTAAGTTGTCCAGGAGTACTTGAGTAAAGACTAGCTATCCAAATATTAATCTGTTTTTCCTCTCAGTTAAAATATCCTTAAAGTAAGAGAGAAAAATAAGATAAAAACAAAAATACCAAAAAAATGCTTTTGTTTTATTGCAAGTGTTAAGGAAAATATAGTAAAATGCCAATGTTGAGTAACTGAATGTGGATTGGTTTTCTTGGATACTACTATTTGTGTATTGCCTCCAAGACAAGTATAAAATGATATATTTTCATAAAATAATTAAGTAGTTTTTATAGCCTCTGATTACACAATATGTTTTGTAAAGGTTTATTTGGTCTGGATGTTTCCCCCCTTTTTGCTGTTTGAAAAATGGATAATGTTTAGGTTTAAAAATAAGATATGTTTTTCTTTGCAATACCATATCTCTCTGTCTTTACAGTTTTAATGAGTGAAAGGACTCATGTGGTGATAGGCAAAAATGCATTCACAATTAATTTGTCTTATAAAATCCCAGCCATTCTCATAATCATATTATGCATTTTTCCTAATGAATAAATGATACGAATTACTGATAAGCATTTTCTTGAAATGTGATCGCTGGATTAGAAAATGCTTGAGTACATAAGGCACACTGATAGCCTATTCTTTAACATTCCTACAATGACTGAAATTTGACCAATTGAATACAACAAAAGTTTTAAATAATTCTTCAACATAAATTTTTAGAAAAATTAGAAAAAAAGATTTTAAATATGAGAAAATGTCTTAAATGACATATCAGTTGGACTTACTAGATAGTTACAGGATATTATATCCAAACAGTAGAATTTTTTTCAAGTGCACATGGAAAGTTCTTCAGTATAGATCACATGGTAGCCACAAAACAAGCATCAGCAAATTTTTTTTTCCTTGGTTAAAATTTTTATTAAAGACTTCCCAAGAAATTTATTTTTAAATTTTTTTGTAGTTGATTTACATTGTTTTGTAGATTTCTGCTGTAAAACAAAGTAACCCAGTCACACATCAATAGATACTCTCTTTCTCATGTTGTCTTTCATCATATTCCATCACAAGTGATTGAACATTGTTTCCTAGGCTATACCATAGGACCTCACTGTCTATCCATTCTAAGTGTAAGAGTTTGCATCTATTAACCCTAACCTTCTAGTACATCTCACTCCTTCATCCCTACCCTTGGCAACCACATGTATGTTCTCCATGTCCATGAGTTTGTTTCTTTTCTGAAGATAGTTTGTGCCATGTATACATTCCACATATAAGTAATAACATATGGTATTTGTTTTTCTCTTTCTGACATACTTCACATACCTCACAGTATGAGAATCTTTACTTCCTCCCATGTTGTTGCAAATGCATTATTTTGTTATTTTTTATGGTTGAGTAGTATTCCATTGTGTATATATACCACATCTTCTTAATCCGTTCATCTGTTGATGGACATTTGTGTTGTTTCCATGTCTTGGCTTTATGAATAATGCTGCAATGAACATGGGGGTGCATGTATCTTTTCCAATGAGAATTTTGTCTGGATATATGCCCAGGAGTGGTTTGCTGGATCATATAATAGTTCTATATTTAGTTTTCCAAGATACATCCATATTGTTTTCCATAGTGGTTGTACCACTTTACATTCCTACCAACAGTGTAGGAAGGTTATCTTTTCTCCACACCCTCTCCAACATTTGTTATTTGTAGACTTATTAATGATAGCCATTCTGACTAGAGTGAGGTGGCATATCAGTATAGTTTTTATTTGCGTTTCTCTAATCATTAGTGATGTTGAGCATTTTTTTCATGTGCCTGGTGGTCATGCGTATGTCTTCTTTGGAGAAATGTCTATTCAGGTCTTCTGCCAATTTTTCAATTTGGTTGTTTGTATTTTTGCTGTTGAGTTGTATGAGTTGTTGGTATATTTTAGAAATTAAGCCCTTGCTGGTTGCATCTTTGGCAATTATTTTCTCCCATTCTGTGAGTTATATATATATATATATACACACATATATATATATATGTGTATATATATATATATATTTTTTTTTTGTATCCTTTGCTGTGCAGAAGTTTGTAAGTTTTGTTAGACACAGTTGGTTTACTTTTGTTTTTTATTTCTATTGCCTTAGGGAGACTGACCTATGAAAATATTTGTATGGTTGAGGTCAGAGAATGTTTAGCCTGTGTTCTCTTCTGGGAATTTTATGGTGTGTTGTCTTATGTTTAAGTCTTTAAGACATTTTGAGTTTATTTTTGTGCATGGTATGAGGGTGTGTTATAGTTTCACTGATTTACATGAAGCTGTCCAATTTTCTCAGTACCATTTTCTGATGAAACTTCTTTTTCCCATTTTATATTCTTGCTTCCTTTGTCAAAGATTAATTGACTGTAGGTGTTTGGGTTTATTTCTGAGTTCTCAATTCTGTTCCATAGGTCCATATGTCTGTGTTTGCACCAGTACAACACTGTATTGATTACTGTCATTTTGTAATATTGGCTGAAGTCTGGGAGAGTTAGGCCTCTTACTTGTCCTCTCCCCCAGGATTGGTTTGACAATTCTGGGTCTTTTATGGTTCCATATAAATTTTTGCTTTGTTTATTCTAGTTCTATTAAAAATATGGAAATTTGATAGAGATTTCATTAAATCTGTAGATTGCTTTGGGTAGTATTACCATTTTAATTATATTGGTTCTTCCAGTCAAAGAACATGGGATATCTATCAATTTCTTTGAATTCTTTTTAATTTCCTTGATCAGTGTTTTATAATTCTCTGCATATAAGTCTTTCACCTCCTTGGTCAGGTTTATTCTTAGGTATTTAATTTTTGGGGGTGCAATTTTAAAAGTTATTGCTTTTTTACATTCATTTTCTAATATTTCATTCTTAGTGTACAGAAATGCAACTGATTTCTGGATGTTAATTGTAATTCATTACTGAATTTGTTGATCAGTTTGAGTAGTTTTTATGTGGAGTCCTTTAAGTTTTCTGTATATAGTAACATGTCATCTGCATAGAGTGATAATTTTACCTCTCCTCTTCCAACGTGGATACCTCTTATTTATTTTATTTGTCTGATTGCTGTGGCTAGTACTTCCAATACTATGTTGAATAAAAGTGGTGAGAGTGGACAACCTTATCTCATTCCAGATTTTAGGGGGAAGGCTTTCAGCTTTTCTCCATTGAGTATTATATTTGCTATAGTTTTGTCATAAATGGCTTTTATTATGTTAAGATATTTTCCCTCTATACCCACTTCAGCAAGAGTTTTTATCATAAATGGATGTTGCCTTTTATCAAATGCTTTTTCTGCATCTATTGAGATGATCCTGTGGTTTTTGACACCTATTTTATTAATGTAGTGTATGAAGTTGATTGATTTTTAAAAATTTTTTTTGTCTTATGTCTTTTTTAGTGCCACACACATGGCATATAGAGGTTCCCAGACTCTGGATCTAATCAGAGCTATAGCCGCCCACCTATGCCACAGCCACAGCAATGCCAGATCCGAGCTGCATCTGTGACCTACACCAGAGCTCACAGCAATGCAGGATCCTTAACCCACTGAACAGGGCCAGCGATCAAACCTGCTACTTCATGGTTCCTAGTCAGATTTGTTTCTGCTGCACCACAATGGGAACTCTGATTTTGTGAATGTTAAACTTTCCTTGTGAACTTGTGATGAAACCTACTTGGTTGTGGTGTATGATCTTTTGGTGTATGATCTTGGTTGTGGTGTATGATCTTGGTTGTGGTGTATGATGTGTTGTTAGATTTGGTTGGCTAAAATTTTCTTGAGAAAATTAAGCAAATTTATAGCTTTCTGAGGATTTTGGAAATGTAAACAGAACCAAAAATGTTTTCCTTTCTAGTTGGTCACTTCATCAATTCTCTCATTTTTATTCTACCTTTTTTTTTTTTTCTGTATGTGGGGTCAAGGAATAAGAATAATTAATATAAGAAATAAAATGTTTATTACCAGAGGAAATTTTCCAAAGTGGCTTGTGTAGATTTAGATTTGTATTATTTTTAATCTTTCAAGAAGCAAACACCAAAACAATGTTAGCTATGCATGGTATGTATTAGACACAATAGGGTGGAAGCCAGGGAAGACTGTGAAAGCCATTAGAGTATGGTGCAGGTCTGCCTCTGTATGAAGAAGAATGGGAAGGATAGAAATAAGGGAGGGAGGGAGGAAGAGGTGCCAATGCCTTAGCCTGCAGTGTAGGTATAAATAACTCAGCAAAATCATTGGAGTGTCCTGAAATCAAAGCTGCCCATCAGCAAAAGTCCTGAGACTTCTAGGAATGCACTTGCTTTAGTCTCTCTTCTATGCTGAATTACTGGGTAAGATTTGACTCCAAAAAGCATGGCTTCTGTGTGAACACAGTGATGGTTATCAAAATGCATTAGCTGAGGCCACTGCTTAATTGGATATCTTGAGGTTAGAAACCTGAGACACGCATTCTTATGACTTCCACAAGATTTGTTGTAGAAAGAGTGATCTAAGTTCTACAAATTTAGTATGTGAAGAGGGCTAGGGGCACGTGTGAAAAGATAGCTAATAAACTTGGAAGAGGAGTAATGGTGAAGGGGAGGCAGCACTGGAGAAGAATATCTAAATGTTCTATTTCCTTTTTTACTTCTATTTATAGGTTTACTTCAATATAACTGCTTTCTCTGTTTATCTTGAGGTGTCATCAAAAACAGGCATAACTTGGTATTTCCAGACTCCACCTTGTAGGAACACAGGGAAAAGTGTGGCTGTCCCCACATTATAGCTATAGGGAATCTCTCCTGTCCTTCAGTTTTGGTGTTTCTTTTAAGCAGAGAACCCCAAAAAAAATCACTGTATTGGTTTTCTTTTCTTAGTAAATTTTAATAATAAATTTTTCTAGAATGTAACCATGTTTTCCTCCCTTCATTTGCATAAGACTAATATTAAGTAAAAATTCTCCTAATATTTGCTAAATCAATATAAATGAAGATTTAAAAATTCTTGACATGAAAATTTACACATGAGGAGTATCTATTACTTAACATTGATATTATGACTCCTATATATAAAAGTTAAACAAATAAAACTTAAATAAAAAACCTGGAAAGGAATCAAAAGAAAAACAGGTAGAGGAGAGTTTACTCTAAGTTCTACAAATTTAGTATGTGAAGAGGGCTAGGGGCACGTGTGAAAACGGCACCTAGAGGGTTAAGAATTGCACATCTGTGTCTTTCTGCCCTGAGTGTTCCCCCCAACTCCCAAGGCTCTTTAAATAAGCAGATTAAAAACTTCAATTTTATCAACTGAAGATGCCAGTAGAGAGTTCAGCTCTAAAAGAGTAACGGAGACTTTAAAGGACAAAGTGTGGTAGTTAGAGAATGACAGAAAGAGTAAGATCCAAGATTGGTGTATAAGCTTCCCTGTACTCCTAGCTGTACAGCTAAACTTCAGACCTTAGGAAAGACAACAGGCAGGAGAGCAAAACTTAGCTAATAAAATTTGGCTAAATAAAAATGAGGACCCTTCTTTCTAAAGATAGAGTTCATGGGGGCAAAATCTGTGATTTTTCTACTTTTTATTGTTTTTTAAGTGAGCACATTTCCCAGTTATGCACCACCCAGGCAGCTATCATTAGAAGCCTTAATAGTTTGAAATGTCAGAGTACAGATCCTGAGGTTAGTAGAACTACTGAGAATCAAGAATATATTCTCTAAGTACAGGAAAACCACAGAGAACACAAAATAGAATCGAAAGCCATAACAATACATGATCTGTAATGTCTAGATCATGTAAAAAATTATAGCAGTTGTAAAAATTATACAATTTAAAGAATAGAGAGTAAAAATGTTGAATTAAAAATTGACAGTCTCACAGATGTGTGAGGCAATACTGAGTATCTAATCTATATAACTGGAGTCCTAGAAAGGCAGGAAAATTTTTAAAAGGCATAGAGGGAAGGTTTTCAGCTTTTCTCCATTGACTATTATATTTGCTGTGTGTTTGTCATAAATGGCTTTTATTATGTTAAGTTATATTCCCTCTATACCCAGTTTGGTAAGAGTTTTGATCATGAATGGATGTTAGACTTTGTCAAATGTTTTTTCTGCATCTATTGAGATGATCATGGGTTTTTGACTTTTGTTAATGTGGTGTATGACATTGATTGATTTGCATGTGTTGAACCATCCTTGTGAACCTGGAATAAATCCCACCTGGTCATGGTGTATGATCTTTTTGACATGTTGTTGGATTGTTTGGTTGGCTAAAATTGTGATGAGAATTTTTGCGTCTATATTCATCAAAGATAAGAGCCTATAGTTTTCTTTTTTGGTGGTATCTGTCTGGTTTTGGTATTAGGGTGATGGTGGTGTTATAGAATGTCTATGGGAGTGTTCCTTCTTCTTCAATCTTTTGGAAAAGTTTAAGGAGGTGGGTATACGTTCCTCTTTGTATGTTTTGTAGAATTTGCCTGTGAAGCTATCTGGTCCTGGACTTTTATTGGTAGGGAGTGTTTTCATGACATATTCAATTTCATTTCTAGTGATGGGTCTATCCAGTTGATCTCTTTCTTCTTAATTCAGTGTTGTCAGGCTGTAAGTCTCTAGAAAGTTGTCCATTTCTTCTAGGTTGTCAAATTTGTTGGCATACAATTATTCATAGTATTCTCTCATGGTTTTTTGTATTTCTGTGGTATCTGTTGTGACTTCTCCTTTTTCATTTCTGATTTTGTATATTTGGGTTTCTTCTCTCCTCTTCTTGGTGAGTCTGGCAATTTTGTTTATCTTTTCAAAAAACCAGCTCTTGGTTTTGTTGATTTTTTTCTATTGTTTTTTGAATCTCTATTTAATTAATTTCACTCTGATATTTGTGATTTCCTTCCTTCTGCTGACTTTAGGTTTTGTTTGTTCTTTTATTTTCTAATTCATTTAGGTGGTGGGTTAAGTTGTCAATTTGATATTTTTCTCCTTTTTTGAGGAAAGCCTGTGTTACTATGAACTTCCCTCTGAGCACTGCTTTTGTGGCATCCAATAGATTTTGAGTGGTTGTGTCTTCATTATCATTTGTCTTGAGGTATTTTTTTGTTTGTTTGTTTTTGTTTTTTTTTTTTGTTTGTTTGTTTTGGCATTTCTTGGGCCGCTCCCACGGCATATGGAGGTTCCCAGGCTAGGGGTCTAATCGGAGCTGTGGCCACCAGCCTATGCCAGAGGCACAGCAACGCAGTATCTGAGCCGCGTCTGCAACCTACACCACAGCTCACAGCAACGCCGGATCGTTAACCCACTGAGCAAGGGCAGGGATCGAACCCGCAACCTCATGGTTCCTAGTCGGATTTGTTAACTGCTGCGCCACGATGGGAACTCCTTGAGGTATTTTTTAATTTTCTCCTTGATTTCCTCATTGACCCATTGTTTTTTTTTTTGTTTTTTTTTTGTTTTTTTTTTGTTTTTTTTTTTTTTTTTAGTAGCATGTTGTTTAGTCTCCATGTAGTAAGTTTTTTCTCATTTCTTTTCCTGTGGTTGATTTCTAGTTTCAAGACATTGTGGTCAGAGAAGTATGGATATAGCTTAGAAAACTATACATACAACTATCATATGACCCAGCCATCCCACTCTTGGCCATATATCTCAACAAAACTTTCCTAGAAAAAAGACATGTGTACCCGCATGTTCATTGCAGCACTATTCACAATAGCCAAGACATGGAAACAACCCAATTGTCCATCCACAGATGATTGGACTAGGAAGATGTGGTATATATACACAATGGAATACTACTTAGCCATACAAAAGAATGAAATAATGCCATTTGAAGCAACATGGAACTAGAGACTCTCATACTGAGTGAAGTAAGTCAGAAAGAGAAAGACAAATACCATATGATATCACTTATATCTGGAGTCTAACATATGGTACAAATGAACCTTTCCACCAAAAAGAAAATCATGGACTTAGAGAATAGACTCATGGTTGCCAAGGGGGAGGGGGAGGGAGCAGGATATATTGAGAATCTGGGGTCCATATATGCAAACTATTGCCTTTGGATGGATAAGTAATGAGAACCTGCTATGTGGCACTGAGAGCTATATTTAGTCACTTATGATGGAGCATGATAATGTGAGAAAAAAGAATCTATACATGTATGTGTAACTAGGTCATGATGCTGTACAGTAGAAAATTAACAGAACACTGTAAGCCAGCTATAATAAAATAAAAATCATTATATAAAAAGAAAAAAAGAGAAAAAAGTAACTGAATAAATAATGACAAAAGTTTTTACAAATTTTCCAGGGTATATTAATTACTGATACAAAAATCTCAATAACTCAAAAGTAGGATTAAAACATAAAAAATACAGTCTAAATATGATAACAAATGTACTAAAAGCTTAAGATAAAGGGAAAAATCTTAAAGAAAAATAATATATTTTTTCTATTTAAATTTGGGGAAAATGTTACAACTGATGATTGAGTTTTTATCAGAAACTAGAAGGCCAGAAGACATAAAAATGACATAGTTAATATACTGAAAAGAATGATAACAGTAATAGGTATAGTAATTATTACTGTCCTTCAGAATTTTTATAGCTGGTAAAGTTGTCTATTACAGTAAAAACAAAAGAATGCTATTTTTACATAAACAAAAATTTACTAAATTTCCTGCAAGCAGTTCTGCCTGTACTATGAGAAAAGCCACTTTTCTCTGGCTGAAGCTATATGACATAGAATGCCAACTGCAATACATAGAAAGATGCAAAAACTTTTGGAGGTAGTAGATCTTTTGGTAAACAAAAGAGATACAATTCTCTACAAATTAATATTTTTGATTTACTATAATACAAAAAATGGAATACATAGCAAAATTTTTGAAAAAAATGTGAAGTTGTGTTTCTTCCATGTTGAAATGATACAAAACACTATTAAGAGAAAATAAAGAACTTAATAAATGAAGAAATGTATCTTGTAATAAAATGGGAAACTCCCTTTTAGTGTTAATTCTCCAGAAATCCATCTGTAGATTCAATATGATTTCATCAAAACTCTAACATTTAATGCAAATCCAATAAATCTAGAAAAAGAAGCAATTTTTCAAAAGAAGAACAAAATTGCAGAAAAGTACAAATTCAATTTCAAATTTAACTCAGTTTTAAGTAAGATAGAATATCATTAGCAGTAGTATACCCATATAGATAAATGGAAGAGTATAGAAGGCAGATCTATGCCTGTATAGTCAACTGATTTTCAGTAAATGTTCCAAACAACTTAATGAGGAAAGGATAATCATTACAACAATTGGTATTGGAAAAACTGTATATTCAGTACATTTTTAGAGAATAGCTATGTCATTTTACATTCCCAAGAGCAATGTATGAATTATCTAGTTTCCTCACATCCTTGTCAGTGTTTGGTATTGTCACTATTCTTCATTTGAGCTATTCTGCTAAGTGTGTAGTAATATTTCATTGTGGTTTACATATGTATTTTCCTAATAGTGAATGTTGTTGAATACGTTTTCCTATGCTTATTTGACATTTATATATCCTCTTCCATAAAAATCCTTTCTAATTGGATTGTTTGGTTGATTTTTACTGTGATATTTGATAGTTATTGATCTACTCAAGATATTTGTCCATTGTCAGATATGTGGTTTGCAAACTCAAAAGTTATCATCAATTTTTATCTTGTTTAAAGGGGCTTTCACAGAACAAAACTTTTATCTTTAATTTGAGAAAGTCCAAATCATCAAACTTTTCTTTTATTAGTCATGTTTTTGGTTCAAATCTAAGAATTCTTAGCTTAGTCTCAGATATGGAAGATTTTATCTTATAATTTTTCTTTCAAAGTTACAGTTTTATATTTTATTTAATTACATGATTATCTCCATCTCTTTGAGATGCTATATCAGAAATGTCATAAACTGGGTAGCTTATAAACAACAGAAATTATTTCTCACAGTTGTGGAGTCTGGAATGTCAAGAAGAGGGACTAGCAAGGTCTAGGTTTACCGAAGGCCCCTCCAGGTTGCAAACTGCTCACTTTTCGTTATATGCTCACATGACAGAGAGCAGAACGTAGCATGCTTTCTCATGACTCTTATTAAGGCACTAACCTCATTCATAAGAGATCTGCGTTTGTAACTTTATCTAACCCAACTACTTTCCAAAGATACCACTTAATAATACCATCACTGTGTATGGTAAGATTTCAAAATATTAATTCCACAGGGACATAAACATTCAGTCCATAACAACGATTTATTTTTGTATATGCTATGAGACTTAAATTTAGCTTTACTGTTTTGAAAATATCCATTTAATCCAACAATATTTGTTAAAAAGAAATCTTTCCTCCCTTTAATTAATTTTGCACATTTGTCAAACATCATTTGTAAATGTAAAGTGATGTCAGCAAGATGATGGTACAGGAAGACCCATATTTCATTCCTCCACAGAGAAACATACTTAATAATATACAATTCAAAAATCTATTATAAGAACCCCAGAAAAGTTTTAAGAATTAACAATGCCCCACGTAAGCTCAAAACCACAATTAAATGGGTATATATAGGTGTTTCATTTCAACCATGTAAGCTCTTCCTCTACATGGGTACAGCTCAGAACAATAAGAAGAAAGTATAATGTGTGTATATTCTCCCTTGGGAGACAAATAGGTGTGGAATGTACATGAAACATTCCAACTTTTCTAGGAGCTGCCAGAAGTACTGGTTTTTGCCTTGCCTGACTCAGAGCACTGACAGGGAATCAGTGTACTTTGGATGCTGAGAAGAAAAGACCTCACTAGTTTAGCGCAGCCTAGACATCTTGCTCATTAGAGCAAGAGATGACAAGTACCTGGAAAATAAAAACTGGCAAGTTTCCATAATTGTGAAGTTAAAAATATGTGAAGCCCAGAAAACATGCATCTGAATAAAAGTTTTGAAAAGCTTCCAGAATCTGTAGATGAGATTTCTGGTGAAGTTCTTTCTTTGTATGAAAGCAGTCCATAAAGCCTGGAAGATGTGCCTGTTCTTTTCAAATGAACAAATCACCACAAATGTAACAAGCCATTGCAAGAAACAGAAAATCAAACAACAACAATAATCTGTAGAAACCAGCCCTAAAGAAATAAACATCTGTGATTTATATGATAAAGAATTAAAAATAATCATGTTAAATAGACTCAGTGTGACACTAGAGAACACAGATACACAAGTAAATGAAATCTAGAAAGTTAATCATTAACAAAATGAGAACAAACAAATATAAACCATAAAAAGAACCAAAGAGAAATTCAGGAGCTGAAATATATAATAACTGAATTGAAAAACTCACTAGAAGATTTTAAGAGCAGACATGATCAAGCAGAGAAAAATACCAGTGAACTCAGAGATAGGTCATTTGAAATTATAGAATCAAAAAGAAAAAAAAAGAATGAAGAAAAGTGAAGAATGCCCAAGGTACCTGCAGAACCTCATTATTTAGATCAATATTAAAGATATGGAGGGAGTTCCCATCATAGCTAGTGGTTAACGAATCCGACTAGGAAACATGAGGTCACGGGTTCGATCCCTGGCCTTGCTCAGTGGGTTAAGGATCCAGTGTTGCCATGAGCTGTGGTGTAGGTCTCAGACATCGCTCGGATCCTGTGCTGCTGTGGCTCTGGCGTAGGCTGGCGGCTAAAGCTCCAATTAGACCCCTAGCCTGGGAACCTCCATGTACCATGGGTGCGGCCCTAGAAAAGGCAAAAAGACAAAAAAAAAAAAAAAAGGAAAAAAAAATATGGAAATCCAATAAGGAGAAGGGAGAGAGAAAGAGGCTGAGAGAATATTTGGAGAAACATTGGCTCAAGAACATCCCACATCTCAGAAAGGAAATATACATATAAATTCAAGAATCTTAAAGGATCCTAACCAGTATAAACTCAAAGAGAGTCACACTGACACGCTGTAACAAAACTGTCAAAAATCAAAAGCAAAAAGAAAATCTTGGAAAGGTAGAAAGAAAATCTTGAAAGCAGCAAGAGAGAAAAACATGTCGTATAAAAGGGAGCTCTCATAAGATTATCCACCAGATTTCTCAGAAGAAATAGTACAAAGAAGGGTATGAGATGTGCTAAAGAAGGAAATTACCAACCAAGAATACTATATCTGTCAAAACTATGGTTCAAAATGAGGGAGAAATAAGGATCTTCTCCTATAAAAGCTGACCTGCCTTACACGAATTATTAAAGGGAGTTACTCACTTTGAAACCAAAGGGCACCTAAGGCAAAACAAAAGAAAAATATCTCTCTCATCAAGCTGTAAACAAATACAGATTCCTGTAATGACAAAATGTGGTATGTAAATAACTTTTAATTCAGGCTTGGAATTTAAAAGTTAAAAGCATAAAAGCATAAAAACAAGTATAATATTATGGTAATTGATACAAAATATAAAAAGAGATAATTTGGAGTTCCCATAATGGCTCAGAGGAAATGAATCTGATTAGTATCCATGAGGAAGCAGGTTTGATCCCTGGTCTTGCTCACTGGGTTAAGAATTTGGCATTTCCGTGAGCTGTGGTGTAGACTGCAGACACAGCTGGATCCTGAGTTGCTGTGACTATGGTCTAGGCTGGCAGCTAAACTGGGTTTTGTTCCCTAAACTGGGAACCTGCATATGCCATGGGTACAGCCCTAAAAGCCAAAAAAGAAAGAAAAAAAGAGGTCATTGGTGATATTGATAACATAAAGTGGGGAGAGATGTTAAGGGGTAGAATTTTTGTATGCAATTGACATTTATAATAGATGGTATATTATTATAAGATGTTTTATTTAATATCCATAGAAGCCACAGAGGAAATATATACAGAAAATGCACAAATGAAAAATGAAAAAAGAATCAAATTAAAATTCAACAATACATTAAAAGGATTATACATCATGTCCAAGTGAGGTTAATTTTTTGGAATGCAAGGATTGCAAACCTATGAAAATCAATCAATATAATACATGACATTAACAGAATTGACAAAACCACATGATCATCCCAAGTAATGCAAAAAAAAGTACTTGAAAAAGTCAACATCATTTTCTCATTAAAAATCAAACAAACCAACTAGAAGTAGAAGTAAATTAATTTGACATAATAAAAGTCACCAAGGAAAGCCCACAGCAAACATTATATTCAGTGGTGAATCCGGAAAGCTTTTTTTCTGAGATCACAAACAAGGAAAGTATACTCACTCTCAGTACTTCTCAATGTAGTACCAGAAGTCTTAGCTAGAGCAATTAAGCAAGCAAAATAAATGTAAGATACCTAATTTTGAAACAAAATTGTCTGTATCTCTAGATGACAATATCTTAAATGTAGAAAACCCTAAAGATTCCACCCAAAACAAATTCAGTGAAGTTGCAGGAGACAAAATCAATGCATGTAAATCAGTTTTGTTTCTACACACTAACAATGGATAATCAAAAAAAAAAGATTAATAAGTCAATCCCATTTACAATTGCATCAAAAAGAATAACATCCTAAAATTAACCAAGGAATATTTCTTAGTTACAACAGCAAAATCACAGTCTAATAAAAGAAAAAATAGACAAATGGGAGTATATCAAATTTAAAAACTTCCTTGAGGCAAAGAAAACAGCAGAGTGAGAAGGCAACAAATGCAATGGGAGAAAAATTTCTCAAACAATAAATTTAAGAGTTTTATATAAAGAGCATATAAAGAACTCCTACCACTTAACAGCAAAAAAAAAAAAAAAAAATCTAATTAGAAATGAGCAAAGAACTTGAATAGAAATTTTTCCAGAGATATACAACTGACCAACAAGTATATGAAAAGTTGCTCAGTATCACTAATCATCAGGCAAATGCAAATCAAACCATAATGAGATACTGCCTCATTGCTACTACCTCCTTTTCAGGTCCTTTGATTTAAGAGAGTAGGCTTTAGTTGTGGCTTTTTGGGGGGTTTGTGCTCATTGACATTTATAGGTTCCTGGCTTCTCCAGTATCCATTCTGGGAAAAGTGAAATAAAAACAAAATGTAGATAGCAAAAAAACATGCTTTTCTTTGTATTCTGAAGTTCCTAGTCATTCTATCTTTGTTTTTTTCCCCCATTTTCAGCATCCTCTTATGTATGTTTGTGTATGTTGTAATTTTTAAAGTTTTAAGTGTGATTGGTGTGAGGAATGGGAAGATTTAGTATATACTGCCTTTCCATAAGTGGAAGTTCATTCCTGTATTATTTTCTAATATCTTGTTTGATGATACTTACACTTGCCAGAATAATTTTTGAGGTTTTCTCTTACATTTTAGTCATATTTTTCTCTCAAGTCCTTAGTGCTTCGTTTTCATTAAGTAATCAATAAATGTTGTTTCTTTAATGAATTTGTAATATAGGTTTCTGTCTTGGTTCTATAAATGACTAGCTGTGATTTCAGGTAAATAATTTCTTTCTCTATTCTAAGATTTTCTTATCTATAAACTCTTTCCAACTCTTAACTTTTAAAGAGCTATTAGAAAAGTGTATGTTAATTCTAACCAGATCATATTAAAATAGTTAATGTCATTTTCCTATAATTTCTTTGCTCAAAATTATAAACGTCATATATGTTTATGTTATTGCCAATATTTTTAAAAATAAAATGCTATGCACATAGTGCTTTTCATAATGCTTCATTTCTGAAAATCTTTCTTTGGAATTAATGATACTTAGATATTTAATAATTGTATAAAATGGTCTCTACATTGGAAAATGAGTTACGATTTTACTGTTTTATTAAAATTATTATTATCATGCATTCTTATTTATTTGAAGAGCATAAATAACTCTTCCTTGAAATCTTTACTATGGATTTAATTAATAGATATCTGCTTTTTTAACATTTTTATAGTGTCATTTTTTTAACATTATTCCTCAAAGGAATAATGGACAAACATTACCCTCAGCCTGCATTTATGAATAATAATTACATGAACCGCTCCCTGGGATATGTTTTATTGTTTGTATCTACTCATTTTTATTTCACTTTATCTACTCTGTGGACATCTGAACAGCTTAATTAACCATATTCACCCTTGACATTCGAACAGAACACTGCCCATTGTTCACATTATTTCTTGTTATCAAAATACCAAGGTCTTGAATGTATAATACCAACTGTCATGCAAGCTGAATAATACCAGGTGCATTGTTATAAATAAGATTCTTCACTTTCTAGAGTACTTTACTTCTCCAGATCATTTTCTACTGTAATCTTAAATGGCAGAAACTTAAATATGAAATTAATAACTAACTTATCTGAAAGCACTGAGAAATATATTAAGACCTTTTAAAAATGACATTTTTATTAGATTCAGAGTCAATAACTGTATAGTAGATTATATCAAATATTTTAAATGTCTTGCATCATCTGCCTCAAAGAAATTGTGAATATAAATTAAATACTGATTCTACAAGACTCACAAACATTAGTCGTATCTTAACACTCCTGTGTTCCTCTACAAATGGATTATATTCAAGGAAAGGACTTTATACAAGTGGCTTATAACAATCAAATGTATAATATTGTATGTATTTTCTACAGAATATCAAGAATCCATATATTTAGCTACATAGTTTTTAGTTTTACCTATAAGCTAGAGGCTACTCTGGCCGAATTTCTTGGCCAAAAAATGTATTCATTTACATGGAAGAAAAAATTCTAAGGAACAACACATCTGTGTCTTTAACTCTATCATCTGTATCTATATTTATATTATCCTGCAATTATAAATGGTTACTTAAAATATTAAATTTGTGTTAAGATTGTTTTAACCAATTTGATATAGGTAAGATAATCAGCAATTATCATGTTATCTTCTTACAATAGGGAATACTATTGGAATGTGATGGTAATAGGTATTAGGATGTAAGGCAAGTTGAATTCCACCCAGTATATAATTACTTAGATCTTTTTATTCTGCTAACAATAATTGTTATAGAAATAAATTCCTCAATTGCATATTACAGGTGCATTTGCTAAGATAATATTCTATCCATTGTCTACTATGATTGTCACTTGAACATTACATCGGTAGAGAAGTAATTACCAATTTAGAGAGCATCTTTTCTTTTTGTCCATTTTTATCTTGTGAAGCATATGTGAAGTACTATCTTATTACTTCTAGGAATATTTCCAGATAAAAAAAAGTCTGTTTTCATTTCCTTTATATATCCAATCATTAAAAATAGTGTAATACTGAAATACATCTAGACACGACTAAATATCTAAATACTGTTTTGTAAAATCCAATGTGTGAAAAAAGTCTCTAACTATTTTCTTCACATATTTGCTGAAGATAATCCTTATGTCAAAATCATGTTTTGGACAACAACAAAATAAACTTACTTGAAATACAATTTTTTATTTTGTTCCAATTACATATCAAAGAGTATTATAAAAGCATTTATACAGATAACATTGTTTATTTTCATTCCCTTAACAGTAGATTTTTTTAGATTATGCTTTGTCAACCAATACAATAAATGGAAAATTTTATTTCTTTCATTATACACACAGTCATAATATTACAGTTATTGATCTAAATGTGGAATATATGAACACCTTTAGCTGTTCTCAAGTCTCATGTGAAAGTTTGTTACTACGGTTACCAAAGTTACATATATGCTTTATAAAAGATGACTCTCCTTTCCTGAACCCCTATTATTCTGATAGGGTATAATGACAAATAAAATGATCAGAAAAACCTGCACTAAGGGACCAAAGAGTTGAAAATCTCAATCATGAATTGTCATACTTAAATAAATACTTAAAGAGAACTATATATAAACTACTTCATAAGTGCTTATTTTAAATATAAAACCTTTGAAAATTCATATTTATTATACACTCTCCTATTAAAAATGATAGAAGTTTATCAGTAATGTCATAAAAATCTGTGTTGTAATGTTATAATTACAGTATTATAATTATATCAGTATTGTAATGTTATAATTCTATTGGAAAATACTTGTCAGCACCTTTATTTTATAGATAGCCAATATTTGGAAATGTAAATTGGCCACATATCCGCAAATTCTGAATAAGAGGGATACTGTTAACATAATTCTTTTAAATTTAAGTATCTTTTTCCTCCAAATCTATATCTACATTCTACTACGTGCATGCACTTTAAATTTATATCTCAACATAATTCTGAGTATTTTTTTTAAATCTCTAAAAATAGGAATACAGAATTAAATACTAAATATTTTACTTTATGACATTTGGTTAATAACATGTTGTCCAATATTGATAGTTCTATGTTTTAAATTCTAAATTTGCCATGCCATGACTGTATTATTGTATACATATTTTGGGAAACAAGGTATTCTCTTACAGTAGCATATATTTTTAAAATGTGGCTTTCTTATACATGATACATTCAGATATACAGATACTGAAAAATATGAAATTTGGTTGATTTATTTACTGATATTTCTTCCACAAATACTTCAAGAGAAATGCTTGGATATTTCTTGAAATGAGTGTTCAGAATTTTCCCTAAGCTTTTTTTTCTTTTGGCTTTTTTTTCCTGTACTATTTCAATTTTCCAATGCTCCTTACTGAGAGAGTAATTTTCCCAATTGTTTGTGATACCCTCTGTTCATAGAAACAAGCCCCTTGCTGTTCAAGTCTAATCTTTGAACAGTGGGGAAAAATAAGTTAACTGTAATTGATTTGTGGTCATCAGCTAGAGCCTTTCAACCAGAAAAATCAACTGAAATTGCTAGTAGGTTTGAGTATTGCCATATATGTTTTTATAGTAACCCCATCAAACCCCAAATTCTAAATCTAAATCTCTCAAGAGTTCACTGTTCCAACATGAATGGCCTAGTCCTCTTGACAGTTTAGATTTCTATGTTGAGTAATTGGTCAGTAGATTAAATAAAGGAAAGATCGCTTTCTTTTATTCTTTTTTTTTTTTTTCTAGATTCAGAGGTGTGCACTATTAGGCAAGCTTAAAACATTTCCTAATTTCATACTTACTGACATTTCTTAAGTATCCAGAGTAAGATTTACACTGCCTTTTACTTCTAAGAAGAGGACAAATTTGGAGTTATTTACATATTTACATATAAACATATTTATTTTACATATTTATTTACATATAAATCAACAAAATCTTGATTTATATGTAATATGGTTAGTCCAGTATTTTACTACATATTTTTGTCTTTTGCCCTTTTTTAGGGCTGCCCCATGGCATGGGGAGGTTCCCAAGTTAGGGGTCAAATTGGAACTGTAGCTTCCAGCCTACGCCACAGACACAGCAACGCAGGATCAGAGCTGTGTCTGCACTACACCACAGCTCACAGCAATGCTGGATCCTTAACCTACTGAGCAAGGCCAGGAATCAAATATGAATCTTCATGGCTGCTAGTCAGATTCATTTCTGCTGAGCCATGATGGGACCTCCATGATATTTTGAATTTACATTCACATTTAAAGCAATTTTGTTGACATATAACATTTAATCTCTTTTATATATTAAAAAAGCAAGCCTCTAGTGAGTTAAAATACTTGTCCAAAGTTACAGTGCTAATAAGTAACAGATACTGAGAGAGCATGCAATCCCTATGACAATGAATCTAGTACTCTTTTTAGTATTCCATGCTGCCTCTTTGAAATATATAGACTTGGTGGGTTTTAAGCTCTGTTTATAATACCACTGAATTGGAATATCACTGAAGGAAATCTCTTGTGACTGAAAGAAGACTCAATAAGAGGGTCATTGATTCATTATTGAAAAGAAATTACCCCCAATTTTTTTAAGGACTAGAATGGCACTGACTTGTGAAAATTTCTTGCAGCAAAGTGTTTGAAATTTAGTACCAAAGAAGAAAATAAGACAAATTAAAATCTTAAAATTCTAGTAGATCATTAGAGAAGCATAAAGGGATAACTTTGCAAAGACTTGGAAAGCTAAAAATCCATATAGCTGTATTTTCAAACCAATACCACTCATTTGGTAACTCTCTTTAACTAGATTAATAACTGAAATACTTCTTAGTGATATACCTGATTTGCTATTTTAATTGTGGTTATTTACCTTGCACTGAAATAAGCATTTCATTGTTAATTTTCTTAAATCCTTTTAGAAGTAGGTAGAATACAAACAGATTACTGAGCCTAAACTTGTTAGCAAATTTCCAGTGCCTGGTGCAACTTTGAGTACCTCCAGGAGCTAAAAATAGGCAGGCATGTAATGAATAGTTAGTAATATTTTTGAGAGGAAGAAGGAAAGGAATTAAGTAAGGGATGAAAGTACACAGAAGAAAAGAAAGAGAAACACTATACTACTATCTATATTCATTTTCTATTCCTTCATAATAAATTACCACAAAGTTAGCACTTTGAAGTAAACATACTTATTATTTTGCAATCCTTGGCTAAAGAACTCTGGCACCTCTTAGTTGGTCTTTATTCAGAGTCTCATGAGATTACAAGCAAGATGTTGGCCAAACTGCATTTTCGTCAGGAGGCTGGAATTTGGAAGAATCTGCTAACAAACTCATTCAGGTTATCAGTAGAATTAATTTCTTTGCTGGCTTTCCACAAGAAACTGCCCCCACATCTTACAGGCTTCCTGCAATCCCTTGCCATGTTGTTCTCTTATACCATTAAATTCACAACACTCATCTCTAGATGGAAATGCAGCCTGACTGATACATTGCTTGCATCCTTGTGAGATCTAAGTCAATTACCCAGCTTAGCCTGACCCAGACTCCTGATTAACAGAATTTGTAAGCAATTAACGAACAGAAAATTCACAGAAAGTGAGCTTTGAGAGATTGAGAAGAGTCATATCAAGTATGGTGTTATAGATCAGGGTAAAGAGTTTGAATATTATTCTAGGTGTTACTCTTAGTCCAAAACAAGAGCAGCCCCTTTCCCTGTTATTTAGAAAGGTCCCCCCAAAAAATAAAATAAAATAATCTCAGTTGATTGCAAAAAAAAAGAAAGGTCCCTCCTACCTCCTTGAGCTATGCTACTAACTAAAAGTTAAGAAACACATGGTTTTTTTTTTTGTCTTTTTAGGGCCATACCTGCAGCATATGGAAGTTCCCAGGCCAGGGGTCTAATTGGACTTGTAGCCTCTGACCTGTGCCACAGCCACGACAGATTCGAGCTGAGTCTGTGACCTACGCCACAGTTCACGGCAACATTGGATCCTTAACCCACTAAGTGAGGCCAGGGATCGAACCTCATGGATATTAGTCATGAGCCATGGCAGGAACTCCAAGAAACACATTCGATCAAAGGTGTGAGCCTCCCGCCCAGGAACTCTTCCCTCCCTTCCCTTAAGATCTTCAAATATTTGGGACTCCAGAATATTTTCTCCATGTAGCACCACATAGCTTCAAATGCTCACTTAGTTCCATTATTCAGAAGGTTTACTACAGAGACAGGGTGCTTACCCAGATCTCACTGAGTAACCAAAAAAAAAAAAAAAAAAAAAAATAGCCTCTTGGCTGAGAGTTTCCACTGTGGTTCAGGGGGTTACAAACCTGACTACTATCCATGAGGATGCAGGTTCAATCCCTGGCCTACCTTAGTGGGTTAAGGATCCTGTGTTGCCATAAACTGTGGTGCAGGTCATAAATGTGGCTCAGATCCAACATTTCTGTGGCTGTGGTGCAGGTCAGCAGCTGCAGCTCCAATTTAACCTCTAGCCTGAGAATTTGCATATGCCATAGGTGCAGCCCTAAAAAAAAAGAATAGCCCCTTGCCTATTTTCCAAAAGTATGGTCAAAGCTTGCATGTAAGAGTTGGAATGCCTGAATTCATATACAGGATGTACCTTGTGATCTGAAACAAAGTAAGGGTGGGGCAGGATTTGGGTAAAAATCTTGATGCCTGGTGAACAAATTGTTCTATGAGCACATTCAGAATTCTGAAGAATTCATCAGCTCCAAAATCAAATTTTCAGGACATATTGATGAGCAAGGCAAACAGTATAATTTATTTAATATTTTATTAGCATTATGTATAACTTTAGAGCACTCAAGCAAATTTCAATACATGGTATATTTGTCACCTTTATAATCTTGTCCTGAACCCTACCACTCTTCATGTTGGTCTTGGTAGAAACCATGACCAGAGAGTGACAGCATCTGCTTTTTTCAAGATCACACTGGCTGCTGTGGAGACAATGGACTTTAGAGGTTTTCACATAGCAGCAGGTAGAGATAATCACACTTATTGGTGGATTGGTAAGAGACATTTAGAAAAGTGAACTATAAAACACAACTGCTACTTTTGTGGCTTGAATAGTTTGTTGACTAGCAATAAGTTTAATCTCATCTGCTATCCTCTGGGAGCTTTGACCAAGAGAAAACTTGTGAGGTAGCCAGGAGCAAGGAACACTACTCCTTATCATCTAGGTTTTCACAAATCCAATCATTTAATCTCTACACAAGTCTATCTCTAAGTAGAAATTTATGTCACATGCCCTGATGCCCTTGATTGATTCATTTTAAAACCTGTGTCTTTGTGTGTATTTATTACACAGTCTCTTTGAGACATGCACAATCTCTTTTCATCAAATGCCAAAAATCAGGGAAAAGCATTTATTTTGCAGGGATTGACTTTTTTCACACCTTTGATTTAAACTCGGTATGAAATATGCAAGTAGATTTGTATCAAATCTTTCAGCATTTGATACTGTCTGAAGAAATGAAACACCCACAATAAGAAATGGAAAGCTTGTCAAAAAATATGACTTTCAAGGATTGAAAAGGAACATTTTTACAGCAATATTCACATCCACAAAACAACGAAACTACTGCCCTAACCATTAAGTCAATTTGACATATTTTTTTAATTCACTATGTTTTAGGTAAGAGGAAAAACTTGTACAAAGACCAAAATAATGTGAATAGATTTTCACCAATTAATAGTACATTCACAGTACACTCTATTATTTTACTTAAATTTATTTAGTGTCTATGCATTCCTATCTTGCAAATACAGTACTAAAACCCAAGTTTGGAATTCTTCTGTGGCTCAGCTGTAACAAACCTGACGAGTATCCAAGATGAGGGTTTGAATACTGGTCTCATTCAGTGGGTTGGGGATCCAGCATTGCTCTGAGCTGTGGTATGCGTTGCAGAGGCAGCTCAAATCCTACATCACAGTGGTTGTGGCATAGGCCACCAGCTGCAGCTTTTATTTGACCTCTAACCCAGGAACTTCCATATGCGGCAATGCAGCCCCAAAAAGAAAGGAAAAAAAAAAAAAGCCAAGTTTTACTTTCTATTTGTAATCTACTACATTTTAGTTTCACTTGAATCTTTTATTTGTTGTATATAGTATCAAATATATAGATTATAGATGAATATTATAACAGTAATTGAGAGCTAGACAACTACTGTAAGGATATTTTAAGATTTTTCCATGACAAATATCCACTACAATGAATAAGCATGGAATAAATGACTTTCATGAGTTGGGATTAGGTAAAGAGAAGTCAGAGAGAAGAGAATAGGCTTTAGAATTATCAGAACTAATTACTCAATTTTAGATATGAAATTGAGTCTCCTTTTGGCTATGTAGTGGACCCATGTTGTGAAAGAAAATACATGTATATAGGTGCCAGTGAGAGATTGTTTACTGACCATAAAAAAATGAGTTATTATAATATGATATAAATTATTAATTGTGGCCATGCTTGGGATATTTTACTATTGGAAATGACAGCACTGAGAAGAAAAATGTAGGAAACACTAACCACTTAATCATTTGACATTAAAGAATATAGTCCACAAGGGAGACTTAGCTAGAAATTCAGATTAAGAACCAAAAGAGGTAATACAGAAACATCAGAAGAAGTATTTTTTTTCCTTAAGGAGGGAGTGGCCAAAAATAGTAAAATTTGATAGAGAAGACCATGTAAGTTAAAAGCTGAAAAAATAATGTGTAAGGTGACCTGTGTTTGAACAACTAAATAATTTCTATACAAACAGTTTCAGAGGGATGAATGGGCAAATCCAGATCACAGTGGTTTAAAGTATAAACAAGTAGTTGAGAAAGGAGGACATCATGGAAGCCATTATGTTAGACATTTATCAATAAGACTTAGTAAAGAGGTGGAGCAAGGCAAGCTTTCAGCCTTAGCTTTTGTGTGCAAATTGTTTGAGTCCCCTGTGCCCCTTATTGACTGAATAATTAGCTGTGCATCTTATTTGCTCACCTACAAGAGGGTCACCATAATGTAATCTGAAAGGATATTTATGTTTAAAAAATAGGCACCTTGATATGTATATAGGTGAAATGTCTCCCCAGCCTATGGAAAATAACTTAGGTTGGACTAATCAATTTGACATTTATTATTGTAAATTGTTACCCACAAAAAGACTTTTAGGATATTTTGGATATGTATCACCAGTTTTCCATGAAATGAATTTGCCATTATTTAAGTATATTCTGTGTAATGTAGTGATACATTTAGTGATGTGTATATTCCATTGATCTTATGGAATATTTTTCATTTATTAAAATTCTTGTCAATTAAATCCTTAATATACTGTTAATAGTGTGTGTGTAAGCAAATGAATATTCTTTAATTAGCCATGGATTGATTAGAGAGTTTTGTTTCTTTCAGTTTTGCCGATGTTCTCCTCTTTGTAGAAATTCTTAATTTTTTTTGGCTTTTTTAAGAAATTAAATTGAAGATATTCCATGTTCATGGATTGGAAAAATCAATATTGTGAAAATGGCCATACTACCCAAAGCAATCTACAGATTCAATGCAATCCCTATCAAATTACCCATGACATTTTTCATAGAACTAGAACAAACAATCCAAAAATTTATATGGAACAACAAAAGACCCAGAATCACCAAAGAAATCCTGAGGAACAAAAACCAAGCAGGATGCATAACTCTCCCAGACTTCAAGAAATACTACAAAGCCACAGTCATCAAAACAGTGTGGTACTGGTATCAAAACAGACAGACAGACCAATGGAACAGAATAGAGAACCAGGAAATAAACCCTGACACCTATGGTCAATTAATCTTTGACAAGGGAGGCAAGAACATAAAATGGGAAAAAGAAAGTCTATTCAGCAAGCATTGCTGGGAAACCTGGACAGCTGCAGGCAAAGCAATGAAACTAGAACACACCCTCACACCATCACAAAAATAAACTCCAAATGGCTGAAAGACTTAAATATACAACAGGACACCATCAAACTCCTAGAAGAAAACATAGGCAAAACACTCTCTGACATCAACCTCATGAATATTTTCTCAGGTCAGTCTCCCAAAGCAATAGAAATTAGAGCAAAAATAAACCAATGCAACCTAATCAAACTGAAAAGCTTTTGCACAGCAAAGGAAACCAAAAAGAAAACAAAAAGACAACTTACAGAATGGGAGAAAATAGTTTCAAATGATGCAACCGACAAGGGCTTAATCTCTAGAATATATAAACAACTATACAACCCAACAGCAAAAAAGCCAATCAATCAATGGAAAAATGGGCAAAAGACCTGAGTAGACTGTTCTACAAGGAAGATATACAGATGGCCAGCAAACACATGAAAAAATGCTCAACATCGCTGATTGTTAGAGAAGTGCAAATCAAAACTACCATGAGATACAACCTCACACCAGTCAGAATGGCCATCATTAAGAAGTCCACAGATAACAAGTGCTGGAGGGGCTGTGGAGAAAAGGGAACCCTCCTGCACTGCTGGTGGGAATGTAAACTGGTACAGCCACTATGGAGAACAGTTTGGAGATACCTTAGAAATCTATACATAGAACTTCCATATGACCCCGCAATCCCACTCTTGGGCATCTATCCGGACAAAGCTCTACTTAAAAGAGACACATGCACCCGCATGTTCATTGCAGCACTATTCACAATAGCCAGGACGTGGAAACAACCCAAATGTCCATCAACAGAGGATTGGATTCGTAAGAAATGGAATATATACACAATGGAATACTACTCAGCCATAAAAAAGAATGACATCATGCCATTTGCAGCAACATGGATGGAACTAGAGAATCTCATCCTGAGTGAAATGAGCCAGAAAGACAAAGACAAATACCATATGATATCACTTATAACTGGAATCTAATATCCAGCACAAATGAACATCTCCTCAGAAAAGAAAATCATGGACTTGGAAAACAGACTTGTGGCTGCCTAATGGAAGAGGGTGGGAGTGGGAGGGATCGGGAGCTTGGGGTTATCAGATACAACTTAGAATAGATTTACAAGGAGATCCTGCTGAGTAGCATTGAGAACTATGTCTAGATACTCATGTTGCAACAGAACAAAGGGTTGGGAAAAAATATATACATTAGGAATAACTTGATCCCCTTGCTGTACAGTGGGAAAATAAAATAAATTAAAAAAAAAAGAAATTAAAGTTGAGTAAAATCACTGTAGAGCAAAGTGACTCAGTCATACACATACATACAGTCTTTTTAAGATATTATTTTCCATCGTAGTCTATCCCAGGAGACTGGACATAGTATTCTTAATCTACTCTTAAAAATAAACATGAAAAGGGTAACACTTCACAAGGATGGAAAATCCTTCAAAATAGCAGACTATGTAGAATCAAATAATCTGTACTATGCTTTAGAAAAGAACTCAATCTTAATTCCTTTAATATGTTATATTAGACTATCATGGAAAAATAAAGAGATAAATTACAGCAGCACATGTTTTGTTCCAGGTATGCCTCTATTAGAAATGCAGCTCACTGAATTATTCCCATGAGTTTTTAATCTCTCCATCTAAGGAATGCAAATTTAAATTCTATTACTAATTGCTTCCATGTAATCAAGAAGCTGGCATTCAGGGATTTTTTTTTTTTTCAGGCCTCATACTGCATTGAATGGGAATATAGATCTAATGTAATGTACTAAAAGAGTAAGCCAATGTAAACCAGCATACAACTAAGTCTCCCCAAAGAATTCTGACACATAATCAGGTTTTTCTCACATAGTCATCTTAAAATCAAATAATATACAGTACAAATTTTACTTTTTTAATTTTTTAGAAATGCTCTAAAGCAATTATAATAATATTGAATTTTATAAGTGATCTTGTATAAATACATAAAGTAACTAGTTTAAGTTCTGTTAATGAAGAACCTAATAGGAATCCTTTACATCCTGGAAGTTTTACTTGCTAAAGAAAGATCAGCTCCAAAGTGCAGTAATTTAATTTGATTCTACTCTTTTCTGTACTTAAAATTCAAATTACCAGTTATAACACTGATACATTATTTGTAACAAGATATATTATTGATTAATAGATGGATAGATGGTAGATAGACAGATAAAGATAGATGGTTACATGTTTCCAAAAACTCTCCCAGGCTATGACAGTTGGAGTGGATGGCTATGACTTTACTAGAGATATGAATTCCAAAGTATAGTTGAAACTAGTAGTTGTAGAAGTTAAGATAAATTATTTAATGCAAATTTTTAAAGAATTAACTCTATATTTCTAGCCAGAAATCAAGTCAATTCTATCTGTGCTCAAAAAGCATTTTAAAAAAGAATACCAGAGTTCCTGTCGTGGCGCAGTGGTTAACAAATCCGACTAGGAACCATGAGGTTGCGGGTTCGGTCCCTGGCCTTCCTCACTGGGTTAATGATCCGGCATTGCCCTGAGCTATGGTGTAGGTTGCAGATGCGGCTCGGATCCCGCGTTGCTGTGGCTCTGGCATAGACCCGCGGCTACAGCTCCGATTCGACCCCTAGCCTGGGAACATCCATATGCCGTGGGAGCAGCCCTAGAAATGGCAAAAAGACAAAAAAAAAAAAAAAAAGAATACTATTATCTTGAATACCACAAAGCAATTTGGTCATATTTTGTGCATAATTGAGAATTTTTATTTTCTTCTTATGGTCACACCTATGGCATATGGAAGTTCCTAGGCTAGGGGTTGAATCAGAGCTACAGCCACAGCCACAGCAACATGGGACCCAAGCTGCATCTGCAGCCTATGCCACAGTTTTCAGCAAAGCCAGATCCTTAATGCAATGAAAGAGGCCGGGAATGGAACCCACATCCTCAGGGAGACTACATCAGGTCCTTAACAACCCACTGAGCCATAATGGGAACTCCCTGAAAATTTATTAATACATACCTACAATAATTTCAGTAAATATAATGATTTCAGTTAATAATCACGTGCCACATTTACAGTTCTATTAAAGTTAAGCAATTATGAGAATCAAAGTATATTACTAGATCCTAGTCATCTTATAATATGGTTGTTAGTCATAAAAATACAAAACTTGTCTTCTGATACTGATTTTTGTAAGAATGCTTTTAATCATTTTAGATGCATTTTTTGAGATTTTTTAAAAATTATAGTTAGATTAAAATCTTGTGCCAATTTCTGCTATACAGCAAGGTGACCCAGTCATACAGATGTATTTTTCATTTAATTTCTTGTAAGGTTCATAGAAGGCTGTATAGATACTTAGGTTAATTTACATAGAACTTTCCTTTGTTAATATATTCCAGAGGTTTCAATTCTCTTAAAGGAATTGTTTGGTCTCGATTGAATAAACAGACATTTATGCAAGTTGTTTTGAAATCCATCATATTTATAATAAAATGCTAATTTCCATGATGTGGGAATCAAAGAAACAAAAATAGAATGACATAAGGTGAACATTATTAATAGGGATCTTGCTTCCAGAAACAGAATTTCAAAATACTACAAAATAAACTTTAGGATTGCAAGCAAAAGTGTGCCAATATTTAGGGAAGCATAGATTTGAAATATGACACACTTTAAACCTTAAAAAATAGTTTGAAGTTGGCCCTGTCTCAGGACTAAATCACACTCATATTTAGAAGTAGAGGCTCAACTTTATAGAAGACAGGATATAATGAAATGTCCTGGCAGGTGGAAGGTTGTACTCCCTCCTCAAAACAACCAATCTCTGCACTGCAAAAAGCAGTATATCAAAGCTTGATAATGAAGGGCTTGGATCATATAAGATGCTATAAAAATTTATTTTGTGGCTAGCTCTCAAGTGTTATCCCAGGGCATACATATATGGAGACAAATAAATCATATGTTAAAATTTACTTTAGATTTATCTTCATAATTTTTGTTGTTATTTTCTATTTTCAGATAAAATGCATTTATTTCATACATTGTTCCTAATGTCACCTTCTCTTACATTATTGCTCAAAATCTCATGAATTTCAATTGTTTTATTAGTACAATAATTTATTGAAAAACCTGTAAAAATAGTTTTACATCATGCATATCCATACTACTTAAAATTGTGTCCAAGTGCTCTTACTGTCATATCAAGAATGCATATTTGAGCATCAGAAGATGCATTCTAGCATTTTATCAAAAGGAATGCAGTTTAGACCCTGGTACTATAAGCATTTCAGCTTTCTTTAATTCTGATCAAATGTGATGACTAGTTAAATATGTGGGAGCACTAGTGAAAATTAATTAATGAGTCATTGATTATTATAATGAATATTAGAAATGTGTACTCATTGAAATTGAGTATTTGTAATATGTGAATTGACCAGAATATTTTAGAAAGTATATAAATTTTCATTAAATAAGAATCCAGCCAATAGATAGGCCATGTCTTTAGGAAGCCTTACTCTAATGATCTTCTTTGGTTTGAAAGACTTCCTGTAACTCAGTGTTATCTGTAAAACCAATAGTCTCCTGCCTCTGACCTATCAGTGCTTTTTCCTTCAGTGCATCTTTCATGCAAAGAGTGTTTGGGATTCCCTAAGAATAAACAACTGAAACTTCATTGCACTTATAGAAAATATTATATGACTTGCTCTGTACCATCCTTGGAACAGAGTATTTTCTTAAGTAAATGTTATTATAAACTGTCAGTGGACTTGTCCACATAGTACTCTGTTGGATGGAAAATAACATTTGTACCGAGGTGATTTCTAGCAAAATGCTAAAAGATAGGGCCCAATTTTCCCATGCTACTTATAGTAAAACACCAGAGAATGGAGATCAATTGAAGAAATTGTTAAGCAAAAGAAACCAGAAGCTGAAGATTTGGAAATTTTCAGCCCACCTATATTACAATAAATGGGGCAGTATGTTTTATGGGAGAAATATAAAGGTGTGGCTGGATGAGTTTGTAAAAGAGATTTGGTGTGTGACTTGTGGATCATATCAACCATCTTAGCAGAAATGCTTCTAACTTGGAATGAAAGGAAACAAGATGGGATGAAATGAAAGAAAGACTTGGATTTCTAGCATTTTTTACACATACAGTAGACTAATGGAATTACTCATTAATGAATACAGGTTATCCTTCAAGAAAAGGAATGACCCCAAAGATAATTCCAAAATCAGGGTGAGGAAAGATTGTATCACTATCACCAAAAGCCCAAGGGACCTGGAGACAGGAATGGAGGATTGGACCATCTCTCTCTAAGTTCAAGTGATCCTAGACCACTTGATTGCCATGCTGTTGGACCTAGAGAACAGAGCATCGAGCCAAAAATGGATTAGTCACAAAACTTATGATCCAATGGAATGTATCTGCTAGATTTTAGAATTTTCTGGGCCCCATGACCCCATTCTTTCTTCTAATTTCTCCCTTTTGGAATTGGAATGTCTATCTTATTCCTGTCTCATCATTATATCTTCAAGGCAGTTAACATGTCTGGTTTCATAGATTCACAGCTGGAGCAAAATTTAGCCTCAAGATGATTCATAGCTGGGGTCTCATCCATACCTGATTTAGATGCTATTTAGATGAGATTTTGGACTTAAGAATTGATTTAGAATGGGTTAAGACTTTGGGAAATACTAGGATGTGGTGAATACATATTACATATTAGAGGTTCATAACTATTTGGTGGGCAAGAAGGCATAGTGCTATGGGTTAAGCATTGTCTTACCCCAAATTCAAATGAGTTTCTAATACCCAAAGCCTTGGGATATGACAATATTTGGAAATGAGTCTTTGCAAATGTAATTAAAATGAGGTCATTAGGATGGACCTTAATCCAATATGATCTCCTTGTAAAACAGGATGTTTTGATACAGATACAGGCATGCATAGAGGAAAGATCATGTGAAGATGAATCCTCTCTATAACCCAAAGAGAGAGAATTAAAACAGATCTTTCCCCCAAAACTTTTTGAAGAAACCAACCTCGTTAATACTTTGACTTTGGACTTCCAGCTTCCAGGATTATGAGATAATTAATCTCTGTTGTTTTAAAACATCCATTTTTTTGTAACCAATACATTATGAAATACCTCAGTTTTTATAGTATTAATTTTCTTTATAATAATTTTGAATATTTAAAATAATTTAAAATTCAATTGAGACTAAGAAAATATTACAAAAAATCTAAAACACTAATATATATTTTATGCCCATCTTCCAATCTGAGTCCATATGTCAATGTATTTTTATAGCAACTTCTGCTTTCTCACATATCATTTCTACAGATTATTTACACTTAAAACTAAATATATCAGATTTTTAAAGAATATATCAGTATTTTATATAGTCTCCCTTTCATATATCTTCTAGTATCTCAAATATGCGCTTTTAAAAATTATGTTAGAGTAGAATGCATTTATATGTATACTTTATACATATGTACACATAATTATATATATAAAGATTTCATATATTTCTAAAAATCTGATATATTTCTGTATATATTTTAATTATTGTCCAATGACAAACTGTAATAAATTCATAGAAATATTATCATTTTTATGTATACATACTGCTATATTGCTTTCTAAAGATTACTATTGCTTAGTCTTAATACTTGCAGTATGGCAGTTTCACAGTTTTTTCATCAGTCTTTAAAATACATATCCTGGAGTTCCCATTGTGGCTCAGAGGTTAACAAAACCGAATAGTATACATGAGGACGCCGGTTTGATCCCTGGCCTCGCTCAGTGGGCTGGGGATCCAGCATTGCTGTGACCTGTGGTGTAGGTCACAGATGTGGCTCAGATCCCATGTTGCTATGGCCTGGGCCAGCAGCTACAGCTCCAATTGGACCGCTAACCTGGGAACCTCCATATGCCATGGGTGCAGCCCTAAAAAGACAAAAGACACAAAAAATAAAAAAAATAAAATACATATCCTTTTAAAACTTTATTTTAGGTCTAAATATGTTATTACTTTTCTAGTTAGCATGTAGTTGATTGCTAAAACTCAGGGATACTATGATACAGAAAATATATAGGTCAATAGCACTTAATACTGCATGGGCCTGTTTACAAGTATACAATGATTACCATTAAGAGATTTAATTTTCTATAATACTTTCTAACTGAAAAAATGTATGTCATTCAAGCAGTAATAAAGCTGAATATATTACAGTTTGGGTCATATGAACATGTGCTGACTATCTCCGATGAGAGTAATATATATACATATATATATATTAATTTCCTAGTGGTTAATATAAAATTTGGAATCTGAGCCTGAGCTTATCAACTATATAAAAGAAAGCTTGCAAAATCAAAACTTATATTTGAGCCACAAGGAGACTATTGGAAGCAGCAGTTATTTTAAATGAGACCGTGATATTTTGGGTATTTCTGAATTCTTAGGATATCTGAGTTTATTTTATAATAGCACATTAAAATTTCTATCACAGCCATTTGGAACACATTCTAAACATTACTTTTAGCCTTCCCTTCCCACTAATTCACTGCCTATAACGGTTATTTTTCCCTTTATTGTATCTTGACACAATCTATTCCTCTTAATGTTCCCTTCTAGTTTATGAAATATTCTGAATTCATATCATATATTATAACACATCAAAAGGAGGGGAATATGATTTAACTTCAAAATATTACCCCTAATTAACAACTATCTTATTATCACTTTGATAAAAAGAGTCAAGAGTAGCAAGTGAGAACTTACCTGGGATATGTTGGTAGATATTCCCTTGAAATCTGAGGCAGTGACATGCTGACCTCTAGGAGCTTCAACTTGGCTATCCTAAGCAACAGAAATCATCTTTCCCTGTACTTCTTAGTACTAGTCTTTTGTTAGCTTGTTCTGTTATTCCAAGTTACATCTAGATAGTTTAATTAAGCATTAATTATATGTTAATGTCCAATTCCAACCCAAGAGTTGGACAGTGAAGCATACTTGGTGATGGAAGAGTAATTCCTCCTAATGTTCCTCTCAAATATATCATATATAAGAAACTCATGAAAGTGGGCAAGGAGATTAGTGGGACCTAAATGCATGTCCCAAAGCATAATTTATAATTTATTCATCTAATATATTTGAATTGAGTATATATATCTTAAATATCATGCATTATTGAAAATTACTGAGAAAACTAATCTATACATGAATTAAGCTGTCAAAGCAGTTTCTATATATTTTAGAGGTAATACTGATATGCAAGTTTAGTATTCTTTATCAGATTTAGTTTGCAGCCCACAAAATATATTATTGGAAATAAATGTGTCCTTTTGCCTTTCTTTTACAGTATAGCAAACTTTTTGAGAGCAATTACATAGTATTATTTATACTTAGTATCCTACTGACCAGTAAATCTTAATTCATACTATTTTCTATACAAGACATTTTATAGATTTTTAAAATATATAAAATATTTCTAATAATTTATATTTCTAAAACATGTGTCACTATATTTAAAACATTTAATGTGAAATTCTAAATTATATATTTTGATAATTTTGGAAACAAATAGAACTTTTAGAACCATAATATAAAAAGCTATATATATATACATGAATTAAGTTGTCAAAACAGTTTGTATATATTTTAGAGGTAATATAATGGGAGTTCCCTTCGTGGCTCAGATGTTAACAAACCCGACTAGGATCCATGAGGCTGTGGGTTTGATCCCTGGCCTGACTCAGTGGGTTAAGGATCCGGCATTGCTCTGAGCTGTGCTGTAGGTTGCAGATGCAGTTTGGATCCTGTGTTGTCGTGGCTGCGCCACAAGCCTGCAGCTGTAGCTCTGATTTGACCCCTAGTCTGGGAGCCTCCATATGCCATGGGTTTGGCCCTAAAAAGCAAAATATATATATATATATATATATATATATATATATATATATATATTGGATTTTTTAAAACAATGGTTTAGATACACTTCAAAGATAATTAATCTACTGACAAAGCTTAAAAGAAATTATCAAGAACAAAACAAAGAGGAATAAAAAGTTGGAATACACTGAAAAGAAGTTCAGAGAAGTGGAGGATATATATATATATATATATATATATATATATATATAAAATGTTTTAAATATATATATTTCTTTTTTTTTTTTTTTGCTTTTTTTTTTTAAGGGCCGCACCTGTGGCATATGGAAGTTTCCAGGCTAGGGGTTGAATTGGAGCTACAGCTGCCAGCCTACACCACAGCCATAGCCACAGCAATGCAGGATCCGAGCCACCTCTGGGACCTACACTACACCTCACAGGAATTCTGGATCCCCGACCCACTGAATGAAGCCAGGGATTGACGCGCATCTTCATGGATACTGGCCAGATTCGTTTCTGCTGTGCCACAATGGGAACTTACAGAGCCATGTATTTTAATCAGTAAGTTTTGGGGGTTCAAAATTATGAGAGAGACAGAGACAGAAAAATCTAAAAATATAACAGGAATTATTAGATGTTATAATAGCTAAACTTTTTAATCCTTCCAGAATCAACTAATATATGGGTTAATATCAATATATATTGACATTTAAAAACATTTTAATCATTTTATGCATGCTAAAAATTATGAATATACAAGCATGCATTTTATGTGTACAGGAAGTGGTAAACAGAACCTAATTGCTATAAAATTTTTTCAAAGAAAATTTAACATATCAATATTAAACCTAGATTCAATGTACATCTAAATGATTATTAAAAATAAAGATAGCAAGAATAATTTCAAATTAATGAGACATTTCCTTGTCAGTTACTGTTTTTTTAACATCTCCCCTAAATTAAATGATTTTTAAGTGACTTAAAACAACAGTAATTATTATCTCATAATATCTGTGGATAAAGAATTGGAGTGACTCATCGAGTCCATTCTGGCTTAGGGTCAATCTAGCTGTTGCAGTACAATAATTTCTGGAGTTTGGGTTATCTCAAAGCCTTCTATATTTACATATCTGGTAATCGAGATTTGAAGACTTGTGCAGCTCAGAGCTGGACTATCTAAAGTTCTGCATTAGTCATCATGGTGGGGGTGGGCTAGAATTCTAGTTTTTAGGATCAGTTCTTTCCATATCATGTGTTCTGAGAGAAAGACAAGTGAAATTTATATAACCTTCTATTGCCTCATATTCCACAACATTATGTTTATCAAAACCTTACACATTTAACTGAAATTTAAGAGGAAGAAATTTCATGTCTCAGTGGACATTGTCCTGATTTTTAAAATTTTCCTTTGGATCTTTTAAATTTTTCTGTATGTTGGTATGTCAAAATGGAAATAGTATCAATTCTTTGCAATTTCTCTTTTAAAAAAATAGTTTATCTTTTGAAGCAATTTCAACATTACAGCAATAAATATTGAGCATAAGGTGCAGCTATTTCTCATATACCCTCTACCTCCATACATGTATAACCTCCGTCATCATCAACATTCCCAGAAGAGTAGTACAATTATTACGATTGGTGAATCAATCTTGACCTTGACACAAAATTATCACTCAAAATTTAGTTTACATCAGGGGTCATTCTAGTATTGTACATTCTATGGGTTTGAGCAAACATATATAAGACATGTTCTCACTGTTATAGAATCATACAGAGTAGTATTACCATCCAAAAAAATTCTCTGTACTCTGCCTATGCATTTCTGCGTCCCCCACCACACCTGCAAACCACTGATATTTTTATTGTCTGTGTAGCCTTGCATTTTCCAAAATGTATAATTGGAATTATACAGTATGTAACCTTTTTAAATTGGCTTCTTTCACTTAGTAATATGCAATTCAGGTTTCTTCCTATGTTTTTCATTGTTTGATAGTTCCTTTCTTTTTGGTGCTAAGTAATATACCACTGATTAAATATACTACAACTTATTTATCCATTCACCTGCTGAAGCACATCTTGATCATGTCCAAGTTTCAGCAATTAGGAATAAAGTGGCTATAGACGTCTTTATGTGGGGTTTTTTTGTGAAGTAGTTTTCAACTTCTTTGGGAAAATGTTAAAGAGCAAGTTTGCAGAATTTTATGGTAAAAGTATTTTAAGTTTGAAAGAAATTTCCAAATAGTCTTCCAAAGAAGATTTTTCATTTTGCCTTCCCACTGTAAATGAATGAAAGTTCCTGTTACGTCACATTCTCATTAGCCTTTAAAGTCAGTTTTATGGATTTTGGCCATTCTAATATGTATGCAGTGATATTGCATTGTTTTAATTTTCGTTTCTCTGATGTCAAACAACTTGAAGCATATTTTCATACACTTGCTTTTCATCTGTATATATCATTTGATGTGGTATCTATTAAGGGCTTTTCCCCACTATTACAAAATTTGGTTGTATTCTTATTTGGTGTTTTAAGAGTTCTTTGTATGTTGCAGATAACTTTCAAATAGATGAAAATTTCGTAAATAGTTTTTCTTAGTCTGCAATTTGTTTTTTTTTTTTTTTCATTCTCTTAACAGGTTTTTTATAAAACAGAAAATGTTAATGTTAATGAAGTCCAGCTTATCAATTATTTCCTTTATGGAGTGCGCCTTTGGTGATATGTCTAAAACTTATCACCATACCTAAGGACATCTAGATTTTCTCCTATGTTATTTCCTGGGAGTTTATAGTTATCCGCTTTACAATTAGGTTGTGATCCATTTTGTTAATTTTTGTGAAGAGTGTAAGTTTTGCATTGAGATTCATGTTGTTGCATGTAAATGTCCAGTTCTTGCAAGCAGCATTTGTTGAAAAAACTATCTTTGCTCCATTGTATTGCCTTTGCTTCTTTGTTCAAAATCAGTTGATTATATTTACAGGAATCTATTTCTGGGCTCTCCATTCTGTTCCACTGATATGTTTGTTTATTCTTTCTCCAAAAGCAGACTGTCCTAATTACAACAGATTTATGGTAAGACTTGAAGTCAGGTAGTGTCTATCCTCTAATTTTGTTCTTCACTTCCATGTCCTTTGTGATTTCTTAAAGGCCCTGACTTGTGTGTTGTGTGTCTGACAATGAGCAAGTGTCTCAATTATGCCCATACATATGTAAGCATAGTCATTAGAGCAAAATTTGCAACAGTTTCAAAATAGACATAAGCTAACAGTATGAGAAGAGAAAATGAAATGTGGAATATTCTCACAGTGGATTGAAGCACAACAAAGATAATGAATGAGCCATTACACATATCAATCTCTCTACAATATGTTGTGTGAGAAAAGCAAATGACCAAAGAGTACACCAAGGGTAACTCCATTCCTATAAGATAAAAAGAAGTGAAATTAAACTGAATTGTTAAATAATGCACATATAGTTGTAAAATAAAGCATAAAGTAAAGCAAGTGCATTATTATTACCACTCTCAGGACCATAGTTACTAATGAGGTGTAGGAGATAACTAAATTACCTGGAAGGGACATGTAATAAGGTGGTGTGACAAGACACTCCTTGTTGAACTGCAAGGTTAACTGTCTGCATCTTGAGGCTTTCTTTTGTTAGATTGTGAGAACCTTGGTAACACAGAATTTATACTTCTAGGTTGACTGGACTTTCTGATATTGTTATGAGCTCTGAATTGCCTAACTTTGAGAAAATCAGAGAGGTAGGCTTTGGTGTTTAAGAATTTTATTTCTACTCAAAAATGTCACTGGGTACTCCACCTCAGTTATTTTGGGCTCCGTTCTGCACAAAAGTAGAGCTTTGGTGGGTAATGTAACATATGTCATATTTTATGTATGGATACATTTATTGTTTAGATGGTATTAACATACTAAAAGTGTTGTCACAGTGTACGTATATTTAAGTATATTTAGGTTTATTCTGAAATTTCCTTAATTAAGGAAATCCCTTTCCCTTCATCTCTCCTGCATCTTCTCCCTTCAAAATTATATTTTTAATCCCACATGTATTAAAATCTTTTCTGGTGTCCCATATGGACCTTCCTTTATTTGTGCCAAATCACAGACTAATTTATATATTTTTTCTTAATTTTAGTCCCATGTGTTTCAATTGTTAGAGTATTTTTCAAAAATAAATTTGATTTTCTCTTCCTTGTGCATGCACGTAACACATTTCTTACTATTTTTGTGTTTATCTCATAATTTTGATGGAGTATTTGAAAGGGAGATTTAATTGGATGCAATTGAAAATAAAAACATTTTGAAAACTATAGCTATGAATAATATAAATTTGTAATATCTACCTCATTTAAAAGCTTAAAGCATTTTTTTTTTTTTTTTTTTTGCTATTTCTTTGGGCCACTCCCGCGGCATATGGAGGTTCCCAGGCTAGGGGTTGAATCGGAGCTGTAGCCACTGGCCTACACCAGAGCCACAGCGACACGGGATCCGAGCCGCGTCTGCAACCTACACCACAGCTCACGGCAACGCTGGATCCTTAACCCACTGAGCAGGGGCAGGGACCGAACCCGCAACCTCATGGTTCCTAGTTGGACTTGTTAACCACTGCGCCACGACGGGAACTCCCTTAAAGCATTTTTGTATCCTTTGCATCTTGTATCCTGACAATATTTTCAGATCTTGGGAAATTTCCTTTTTAAAAATTTATATTTTGGAGATCCCACTGTGGTACAATGGGATGGGTGGTGTCTCTGGAGCGCTGGGAAGTAGGTTCAATCCCTGGCCCAGCACAGTGGGTTAAGGATTAAGTGTTGCTGTGACATAGGTCACAACTGCAGCTTGGATCTGATCCTTGCCTAGAAACTCCATATGCCATAGGTGGCCAAAAAGAAAAGAAAAATCATTAAAAATTTATATTTTGCACCTATAAGTAGAATTGCTTAAACTTCATATTTTTAAATAATTTTTTATTTCTTGATGACTCATAGTAAATGAGGATCATTATTGGGATATTGCTAAGTTATTGTATTGTAATGTAATCTGTTTGTTAGACTTGTTGAAGAAGCTGAAATCTTACTATGATGCATTTATAGAAGAAGGGAAGAAAAAGAAGGAACTAGATTTTATTGAGTCTCAACTTTTAGCATTAAGAAATATTATTTCAAATAGTCTTCTCATTTTTTTTTTTTTTTTTGGTATATTCTTGACCTGTAGTTTTCTGTCCCATAAACCAAGATATATTCTTTTCATAATTTTGGGTACTTTTCCCCTGAACATATAGTGAAATCTGGGTCTCTTGAACCATTAATTTTTGACTATGATTCTTCCAGAGTTTTTCCATTCTCTGATCCCAAGAGAATAATTGGTTTTTAATTGGCTTAGGTACCTGTGATTTCAAAAGCAATCATAATAGGACAGTTGGAAGAAATAGAGAAAGCATGTGTCTTCAAAATGCTTTAAATATTTTCAAAGTGGAAATATTTCAAAAAGAAATATATGGAGGTAATTTATAAGCTAAATTAACATGAGACCAATTAGATTATGCAATATGATTGGAACTTCCACAGAGAGTTTGAGATTTGAGATTAAATCATCCATGGAACCAATGACTTTAGAAATAAGCCAATTATATTATTCACTGAATGTGTTGATGACCTAAGAATTTTTCATGCTCTTATATTAACGAAATTGTAGCAGTATGTTATAATCTGTACGGCTACTAGCTTTATTTTAAAAATTCAGAATTTGAGTGCTGAAGTAGAAAATAAATTGAGTAAAATAAGAAAACAATTATAAAATACATTTTTATATTTTAATAATAGTTCTAATTTTTAGTTATATGTATAGAAATTTTCAACATTAATGTCATTCATAGACTGTAGAAACATTACAACAGTCTTTTCAATTATTAGGAAACTAAAACTAAACTAAGGGAATTTACTTAAAAAAAAGTATCTTGGTTAAGGGTAGGATAAATAGAGTCATTAAACAATGTTTGGCTGTTTAAACTGAGTAAAACAAATCAATAAGATACAGATTATAAGTTTTTATTAGGTGATCAGTAAATATAAGTAAACCAGTAAGTGTTTTGAATATTGCTCTATCATCTACCTTTTTTTCCAACTGTGACTATTTTTATGATAACAGATCTAATTTCTTTCCCTTGAATTAAAAATATTTCAATCATATTCTTCAAAGGCCCATATACTCATAGAAAAAATATTTCAGGTATATTTCCTTTGGTTGTCAATTTTATTTTCATATCTCATGTCATTTTTACTTTTTTTAAAGTTATTAACCCATTTGAGTAATGACACTATCTTATATATGTTCACAAATCTATGAATTCCTATCTGATTTCTCTCTAGATAATAAATATTTGCATATATTTGGGAATAGAAGAATGGATGAATAAAAAATTAAGAGTTGGGAACAAAATTCTATTAACATTTTTGCTCTAGGAAATGAAAATCTGTTTTAACACTCATGATCCAATTCAATTAATTTCCACATATGTTTATCAAAGGTCTAGTATATTTTGGTAGTAGCTGTAACTGTTATAGGCATTCATCATGTAGTTAATTTGTCTTAAGAAGTATTTTACAAACTGGAACAGCTGAAGGTAGAAAAGTAACATGCTAGTATGCAAGTCCGCATAGTAGGATAACAACAAATTTTGGAAGCTTGGGTATCTCTATCTCTCTAAAATAAATATACCAAAAATATCGAATAAATTATGAAAACCATTGGGAAATTTTATTACAGAGTTTAGGTTATACATCCCACACCTAGTGTTTTTTCTAAGTTGGTATTTAATAAATTACCTAAAGTAATATCTCTATACAATAATTTAGGCTATCAAGTCACTGCATTTCTATAACTACACTTTTTCCATAATTGCCTTGAAAAATAACTATTGGTATACCCGGAAACCCAGGCCTACTCTGTCTGCATTTAAAGTTACAATTTAACAAATTATAGTCAATGAGGGGTTTGACAAAGCACAATAACTGGAAATTGCCAATAATCTGTTGCTAATTTGTATTAGAAAAGAAAAATGAGCTGAGTCATTAAGTATGTTTAAAAATGAATTGCAGTATGTGTATTGTGGCTAACCAGCTTTCAGGCATTGAATCATACAAAGGTTGATAATACATACTTAAGAAGCTGAGGAAAATCTTTATGGATTTTATAGGAAGATTTTCAAATACAAATAATAATGTAGCTAGTTGTTTCAGATAATTTATCACATTGTGAATCTGAAATAAATTCTTATTATGTAAATTAAAGATTAAGGAAGAAAAGGATGGTGCCATTTACCAGAGTTTTTATGTAACTCTACATCCAATACAATTGAAGCAGTTTTGTACTTATTACAAATAAATATTCTTTTCTCATATTTTTATAGAAAAATACCAAATAAATTAGAAAAATTATGGTTATGGCAAAATATAGTGGAAATATTTAGCAATCATTCTCTTGGACTATTCATTATTTAGAAGTGATTGATTTGTTCAAATTAAAGAGTCCAGAAACAATTTTTTTCAGCATAATATATCATTTATGGTAATAATTTGTATGATATTTATTTTTACTAAATGAATGATCTTGGAAACCCACTTTACATTCCAATAAAGCTATTACCAAATCCCTAAACATAAACTAAAACCAAACAAATTTACGTGAATTATGTTCCGCCCCTCAATTACACTGATAATTTCCCAAGATGTAATATTTATACTTTTTCTCCAAGTAATATTTAATATTTTACATTAAAATAAAAATGTTAGAAGAGAAAAAAATGGGAGGCTGCTCATGTATGTGTACATTACAGATCCTTCCTATTTAAAAGTCTTAAATATCATATATTTGTATTTTGAATTATAATCAAGGACTCAGTGTAGTGAAAATACTTAAATGAAATTATTAAACATATTTAAGAAAATACCTTTTATATAACAGTAACACATTTCTTGCTAGAGTGGAGAAGGAGAGAGGCGGACAAAAGGAGGGGGGACAAAAAGAGGGAGAGAGAGAGAGAGATAGAGTGCCTATTCTAAAAATAAATCCTAATCACATTCTTAGTCCTTATGTCTTGAGCAGAGGAGGTACTCAATAAACTATTATCTGATGAATGAATGCACTAATAGTGTAAGCTTTGAATCCAACTCCCCTACTTTCTAACTGACATATTTGGAACAAGTTATGTAATTTTTTTCTCATTGTACTAATTCGTAAGGTGAGAACAATAGGAATACCAATTTACAGTGTTTTTAAGAAGGTTAAATAAGACCTCAGGATTGCAAAACTCTAAAGGTATCATTCTCATGTATATATGTAAATGATGTCTGCTGGAGTTTTAAAATATGGTGATCCAGAGACTAATTGAGTTATATATAAAGGACTTAAAACAGCAACTGGCACAGAGCAAACTTCGAATTATTTAGTTATTATGTTACTTCATGCTTAGTTTAAAGACATGTTGTGGTACTTAGCTTGATTGTGCATATAATGCACATTATGTGCATATAATTAACTGGCATACTGTTTATTCTATTGTTTAGTTTCTATTTGTATAATTTCAGAATAACTCCTAACCAATTTAATACAATTCTGATTAAAATTTTCATATGTAACAGATCTTAACAGTATCCTATCCTACCTCCATACAAAGCAAGGATATACTTGAACAATAGTGTGCCTAGAAATTTTTTGTTTTCTTGAATTTTATTGTTTTTTGCCTTCTATTTTTTTTTCTTCTTTTATTAATTGTTATTCTCCCAATACAATTTTTTCTCTATTGTATAGCATGGTGACTCAGTTACACATACATGTATACATTCTATTTTCTCACACTATCATGTTCCATCACAAGTGACTAGACATAGTTCCCAATGCTACACAGCAGGATCTCATTGCTAATCCATTCCAAAGGCAATAGTTTGCATCTATTAACCCCAAGGTCCCAATCCACCCCAGTCCCTCCCCCTCCTCATTGGCAAGCACAAGTGTATTCTCCAAGTCCATGAGTTTTTTTTCTGTGGAAAGGCTCATTTGTGCCATATATTAGATTCCAGATATGAGTGATATCATATGGTATTTGTGTTTCTCTTTCTGACTTACTCACTCAGTATGAGAGTTTCTAGTTCCATCCATGTTGCTGCAAATGGAATTATTGTGTTCTTTTGTATGGCTGAGTAGTATTCCATTGTGTGTATATACCACATCTTCCTAATCCAATCATCTGTGGATGGACATTTGTGTTGTTTCCATGTCTTGGCTATTGTGAATAGTGTTGCAGTGAACATGCAGGTGTATATGTCTTTTTCAAGGAAAGTTATGTCTGGATACATGCCCAAGAGTGGGATTGCTGGGTCATATGGTACTTCTATGTATAGTTTTCTAAAGTACCCCCATACTGTTCTCCATAGTGGTTGTACTAGCTTACATTCCCACCAACAGTGCAGGATGGTTCCCTTTTCGCCACACCCTCTCCAGCATTTGTTATTGTGGATGTATTAAAGATGGCCATTCTGACTGGTGTGAGGTGGTATCTGATGGTAGTTTTGATTTGCATTTCTCTAATAATCAGGAATGTTAAGCATTTTTTCATGTGCTAGTTGGCCATCTGTATATCTTCTTTGGAGAAATGTCTATTCAGGTCTTTTGCCCATTTTTCCATTGGGTTGTTGGCTTTTTTGCTGTTGAGTTGTATATGTTGTTTGTATATTCTAGAGATTAAGCCATTGTCAGTTGCTTCATTTGAAACTATTTTCTCCCATTCTGGAAGTTATCTTTTTGTTTTCATTTTGGTTTCCTTTGCTTCTTGAATTTTAGTAATCAAAGGAGCTTACTAGAAAGAATGCTGACATAAATTTTAAATGTGGAGGAAGAAGAAATAAGAAGCAGAAACAATAAACCTCTCCTTTGTGAGTTCATTTGAATTAAGATTTATTTAGACAACTTCTATTTGTGCATACATGTATTTCATTAGTAAAACAGCAATATTAAACTTAGTGGCAAAATATGTCATTGCCACTATTAAAGCTGATAGTAATTTTGACTACAGGTAGTGGACAGACATTCCAGTTTCCCTGAACAGCTTGGGTTTATGCCTGTTTCCAAGTATAAATTACCAGTAGCTTTCCTTTTCATTCTCACAGGGTTCCAGTTTAGATAATAAATTATATGGTTATCTTATTTATAACAGGATTTTTGTATACTGTATAGCCACTTGACCAAGAAGAGCTTTTTTTGCAAATATACTCAACTTGAATTAGCTTACAAAAAAGAAGATTTCTTGGCTCTTATTTAAACCATAGAAAACTAAACAGTACAACTGGTTTTAAGGACTAATCCATATTTTTAAAATCTGTGTTCCAAGTATAAACAGAAATTTCATTGTCATTTTTTTCAACTTTTGTCTGAAATTTTGTAAATCATAATGATGGCATTGTTTTACTCAATGTATAATGTACTCATATATTTTATTTTTTTATTTTAAATTATTTTATTATTATAGCTGGTTTACAGAGTACTCATGCATTTTAAAAAGCAGTTTGATTAAAACTTGATCCTCTAGAAAGTAAAAGACATGTAACATAGTAATCATTCACATAAAAAATTTACCTAATATCTGGATTATTATGGCAATCTCTCCCAATCTCTCTCACTCCTCTTTGATATGTAATTGAACATTTATGTATATATATATATATATATATATATATATATATATACACATAGAGAAAATGATTATCTAAACACAAACCAAAGTAATTACAAAGTTTATCCATATACTGTTTTAAAATCTAGTCTCAACAAAAATAAAATCACTGATATGCAAAGTGGAATTAAACCGGAAACAGCAACAACAGAAATCCAAATATAACTTGAAAATCCTTATATATTTTGGAATTAAATGACAATTACCTAACTAGTTTGACTATGGGTTATAATAAATCCCAATGAAAATTAGAGAATATTTTTGCACTAAATATTAATGAAAAATGATACATCATAAATGTGTAGAGTTCTTTTGCTTCAAATACAGAAAAAGCCAATGTTGTTTCTATTCTAGAAAAAATGAGGCAGAAATGAAACCCTTAAACTTAAATGCTTAAATACAGGTAATTTTGCCAAAATAATGAAGTTTCTTGTCCTTCATCAGTGATAAGTTTGGATAATCCATCCTGGGGCTCTCTGCCACTAAGTCTCAACATTAACTCCAGTGCTCTCACCATTTTGCATATTCACTGTTACTGCCTTTTTTGTTTGTTTTTTTTTTTTTTTTTAAGACTGAACCTAGGGCATATGGAAGTTTCCAGGCTAGGTGTCTAATCAGAGCTGCCGCTGCTGACCTATGCCACAGCCACAGCAACACCAGATCCAAGCTGCATCTGCAACCTACACCACAGCTCAAGGCAATGTCAGATCCTTTAACCCACTGAATAAGCAAGGCCAGGGATGTAACAGACATTATCATGGATAGTAGTTAGATTCTTAACCTGCTGAGCCACATCAGGACCAACTGGCATTGCTTTTTTGATAAAAACTGGCACTCAAGATAAAGCCCATTAGCATTGCCTCTGCTAATTTACTAAGTACAGTCATTTAACTAAATAAATAGTTTAAACAAAGACTAAAGACACCTATAAATTACTTATTTGGGAAAATATAATTCTTTCACTTCACATTTTACAAAAGAGTAAAAATAGCTACAGTTTGCAATTTTTGCCATATGAAACAAAATCTACCAGTGACTAAAATTTGTGTAGTAACTTCAAAATGTAATTTTATAGGAAGAATTAACCAGAAAATGAGTATTTTTAATTTAATTACTTTTAGTGAATATCTGTATTAAAAAATATTGTTTGTAAATAGTTACATACAGGATTTCCTGTTGTGGCTCAGTGGGTTCAGAACTCGACATAGTGTCCACGAAGATGTGGGTTTGATCCCTGGCCTGGATCAGTGGGTAAAGGATCCATTGTTGCTGTGGCTGCAGCATAGGCCAACAGCTGCAGCTCCAATTTAACCCCTAGCCTGGGAACTTCTGAATGTTGCTGGTATGGCTGTTAAAATAAAAAGAAAATGGTTACATACTATTGAAATAATATAACTGTAAAATAAAAAGAATGAGAATCAGGTATTAAACTTAAATATGGCAAGCTGTATTAGTGAATTAGGCATAAAAGACAAAATATAGATTATCAAGGTATAAAAATATATTTTCTAAAAATCTTAGAAATAAATTTTAAAATGTATCAGCCACATTTCCAATAAACAAAAGAATATAAACGGGAGTTCCCATTGTGGCTCAATGGTATCAAACCCAACAAGTATTCATGAGGATGTGGTTCTATTCCTGGCCTTGCTCTGTGGGTTAAGGATCTGGCGTTGCTATGAGGTGTGTTATAGATCTCAGATGAGGCTTGGATTCTGCATTGCTGTGGCTATGGCCTAGGTCAGCAGCTGCAGCTCTGGTTGGACCCATAGCCTGGGAATTTCCATGTGCTACACATGTGCCCAAAAAGCAAAAATAAATAAATAAATAAATAAATAAGAAAGAAAGGAAGAAAAGAAAGATGATAAACATTTTCTGTAAAGAAGTTTATTACTGGGTTTAATGAACTATAAAATTATATTTTGTACTCATAAGAGAACATTGTAAAAGTTATATTTATTCAAGTATTTAAATATGCATAATATATATATATATTTAAAACATGAACACACACATAGTGACTGAAAAATATGTGAAAGTGAAATATAGGAAGAAGAAAATCACTCTTCTAATTTCTCAAAACAAGTCCATAATTACTTATTTAGAACTCTTGAGTATAGTTATACTTCAAAATTAAGTAGTTTTCACTTTTTAAAGAATGCTTATTATATAACACTCTCAGTGGGGTCTACAGGAACTCACTCTAATAAAAAATATCAATGTGATATTCACCACAGGAATATAGACTAAAGACTATAACAACCTCCCATCATTTACTTTGGGTTTGGCTGCCAAATAAGATTGCGGCAAACATAAGAAAAACACTTGATTAGGGATTTAGGACCTGTACTTGAGCAAGCTCAGAAAAAGGAATCTATTCTCTTCCAACTGACCCTCTGCATGCCATAGGCCTTTCTCTTCAGTGTTGGGAAATTTATTAGTTGTCTTGACATCCCATTTGAACAAGAGACAGATTACAACTTTACAACATCAGAAGTATCATCATCAATCATTTCATGCACTAGAGGCTTTTGTATTCAAAAGGCTTTATAGCGTTGCAGCAGCTAAATGTGTAATGTTCTTTGGTTTAGAAGAAAATATTGGGTTAGGAATTTATGCTTTTGTTGTTCAAGTATTGTCTTTTCAAAACTTGTTCAAGAATTGAAAACCAAATAGACCTAATGGATATTAAAAACTATTTCTCTTTAAAAAAATCACACAAGAAATTATCATATTAGATATTTTTATCCATGAATTATCCTTTTCTCTATAAAATTTCATTAGTTCTAAAAGTGTTTATCACATAGGAGATACTTAATAATTATTTGTGTTGTTTAAAGAATAACACATTTTCCCTAGACTGTCTTTTCAACAGATATGATTTTGTAGGATAACAAAAAATATGCCAACTCATCTGTTTTATTTATAGGTTACATAAATACAATTAATTTATAGCAAACACTTGAGTACATACTAGTGCCAGGCAGTGTCTAATAACTACATGTATTATTCAATTGATTATAAAAGAAATTCTTGGGTGTAGTAAGTACCTTTAATATTCCTGCCTAATATATAAGAAAGGAGGCTAGAGTAGGTGAAACAGACTACACAAAATCACAAAGATAACATGAGACAGAGGTAAGGTTCTGACTCTAGAAACTTGTTCTTAACCATTACAATATTACAGCTGTTTTTGAAAAAGTATACTTTAAGAATTTTTCTCCTCCTGGAGACAAAAATGAGGGCATATGCCTGACATTTGCCATAAGGGATTTGACTTAGATAAAGTAAAACTTTCAAACAGGCAGTATTGCCAGGAGAATCCCTGCAGTCACCTTTTCTGAGTTGCCGTTAGAAGAACTAGGTAGTAGACAGGCAGAAAGCATGTCCTTTCAGGATTTTATATATGCTGACAAAATAGCTGTTAGGGAAAAAAGATGGAAGAACTCATTGAAATAGATGATAATTATGTAGGATTCTACTACAAATGCATCTTTAAAAATCTTGCTCAGATTTTTTTCCCCATAGCCGTGTCTAGAGCTGCTTCTCTGGTTTTCACAGCTAGAGAACTGTTTTGTTTTTTTTGTTTTGTTTTTTTTGGCTTTCTGATTTCTGGAAAACCTTAAAATAATATTATTTTCTCTTTTCAAATAGAAAATTTTAAATCTTTTGTAAATGATATATTTTACATTTAAAATTAAATTAAACAAACTATCTGATGAGTTTTTCAAAGGCAATGATAAATTCTTAAATGGAATGGCATGTGTTATATATGGCAAATAAACTGAGTGGCTGTGATATTAGAACATATATTAAAAATATTTTTTATTATACAATCTACCCCTATGCCATAGGACAGAATGTCTCATTATATCTATAGCAATTCATACTATAGAAAGATTTCTTGAGAAAAAATTTGCTATACTCATTCCCTAAAGATGGACATACATATTCATTTACATGGTCTTAAGAAAGCATATAACTAACCAGTCAGGGACTCTAGTGTCAGTGAGACTATTTGGTTGTTAGAAAGGCTATCGTTCCAACCAACTTATGCAATAGGAAAAAATCTATTAAAGATGGTGATGATGGCAGTGGTGAGGTTATGAGAGGGTCACAGGACTAAATGGAAGGTTAAAACCTAGGTTTAGGCATGACAAGAACCAGGCTACAACATAGTCTGTTTAAATTGAATTGGATGTCACTTCTAGAATGGATGGACCCTAGCCATTTTCTTCTGTCCCTTCCTCACTTTATTTAATATTGACATGAAAGAGCAAAACACACACATAGATACAGAAGAAGGGCTATAAAGAGAGAGAAAAGTAAGGAGAGAAAGAGAATGTATAAAGAAGTTAGCTTGAAAACTATTATTGTGAGAAATCAATCTGAGCAATGTATATAAAATTTCTTTCCAACATATTCCTTCAAGAATTTGTAATATAAAACTATATAGTATTAAATGTTTAGAAAAATACATTGATTGAGACTTGACTCAAATATTTTTTCAAATCTTATTTACAAGCTAGATTCATTTAATTATTTTGTTTTTCAACAAGTTCCCTGGCTCTCAGACTGTCAGGGACACCAGAAGGGTTTCTCAAGGGTCTTGTATCCCCATGGGCAGTTCCCTCCATCCATCTTTCCCTTGAATCATTTGTTTAATGATTGCTTACCAAACTTCTTTCCCCACCAATCCTACAGGAATTGCCATTTCATCATAGCATTTACCCTAGACCATAGGTCCAAAGAATAATGATACAGTGTTTTTCATGATCACCCTCTTTCTTACTTCTTAAAATATAACTCTTTGCTTGGGAAAGTTTGACCCCTAACCATGTAAGCTCAAGGTATCAGTTCTAATGGCTGAATAAATGCATTAGAATATCTTGGGTGGTTTTCCTATGGGACTATTAAAGATGGCTTTCATACACATTTTCCTTTTTTCAAGCTGGTAAGTAATATAGCTTGTATAGAGAGTAGCTTTTTATGACTAAAATATTCAAACTGAGGAGGTGTCTATCTACAATAGAGAAATGTCTTAGGAGAACTGGCTCATTGATATTCTAATTATAGACCAGTTAAATGACCCATCTCTAATAATTACCACTGGAACTTGGACTAATGTAAATCTACATTGGACTAATGTAAAGCTGCCTTTGATGAAGCCTACATTTCAGTGTGCTAATTTTCCAAGTGTGTTCAAGGTAACAAAAAAAACTTATTAGAAAACATGACATTTTTTAAAGTTTTATGAATGCCTTCATGAGAGTTTCTCTCTCTCTTTAAGCTTATTGTTAGCCTGAAGATGTTAAGTGAAACAATGATTAAATTCATTTAGGTTCATAATGAATATGCTAGTTCATATATGAATGACATAGTGTTAAATATGCTTGTTGATATCCATAGTCTTTATTTATTTATTTTTATAATGATTTTTATTTTTTCCGTTATAGTTGGTTTACAGTGTTCTGTCAATTTCTATTGTACAGCAAAGTGACCCAGTCACACATATATACACATTCTTTTTCTCAAATCATCCTCCGTCATGGTCTATCATAAGTGACTACATATAATACTCTGTGCTATAGAGCAGGATCTCATCCAGACAAAACTTTCCTTGAAAAAGATACGTGCAGCCTATGTTCATAGGCTTTTTTTAATTGAACTGCAGTTGATGTACAATATTTTATGTTATAGGTGTGCAATATAGTGAATCACATATTTCAAAGATTATACTCTATATATAGTCAGTATTAAATATTGACTATATTCCCCATATCCTTGTAGCTTATTTTATTCATAATACTTTGTACTTCTTAATCCCTGACTCTTACGTGGCCTCTCCTTCCTTCATTCTCTTCCCTAGTATCTATGAATTTGTTCTCTATGTCTGGGAGTCTGCTTCATTTTTGTTATATTCACTAGTTTTTTGTATTTTTTAGATCCCACATATAAATGATTTCATGCAGCATTTGTTTGACTTATCTCACTTGATATAATACCTTCAAAGTCAATTAATGTTGCTTCTGAAGATGAAAATTTATTTTTTATGGCCAAGTAGTATGTGTATGTGTGTGTGTATATATGTGTGTGTGTATCATATAATGCATATACGTATATATACACACACTCCTTCTTCATTCATCTGTTGATGGGCACTTAGGCTGCTTCCATATTTGAATTAGTGGAGGGTTTTTTTGTATTTTTTTTTTTAAGATATATACCTAGAAGTGGAATTGCTGCATCATATGGTATTTCTATTTTAGTTTTTTGAGAAACCTCCAGTCTACTTTCCACACAGCTGTACCAATTTAGATTCCTACCTGCAGTGTACAAGGGCTCCCTTTTCTCCTCATCCTCCCAAGCATTCGTTATTTGTGTTCTTTTTGATAATAGCCAGCCTGAGAGGTGTGAGGTGGGAGCTCATTACAGTTTTAATTTGTACTTCCCTGATGATTAATGATGTTGAGCATTCTTTCATGTCCCAGCTACACAAAGTCTTTATTTATTAAGGTATGTGGTTGAATCATGCCTTTTCCAATTCTAAACTTGGGCTTATATTACATGTAGTTATTTGGGCTAATTTAGGGTCAAATTATGAACTATGTGGTTTTGTTTCTATAGAGTGAAAATATTATCAGACTGAAAAATTTTAAATTACATAAAATAGATCTCCATTCAAGGAATAGTAGTTCACAAACCCAAGTTGCTAAATAAGCAGCAAACTGAGTGAAACTGAAACTTGTAAATCACTGGTTGAGAGTGAAGCATCCACATGATAAAGGTTTGACAGAGCTTAGGCAAATGTAATATAGTGAAGGGTAGAGACAAAATTCATTGAGATAATTCCGGTAATATACACTCTCTTAATTTTTAATGTTCTGAATGTTCTTCATTTTCTATTGTTATTTCTGTCAAACCACTAATGTTTGATTTCATTTTTCTCCCAGTTAGGATTGAATTTCATGGGTCAAACAGCAAAATACTCTGTTTTGTTTTTAACAATACTCCACAGTGCTTACATTTTGTAATTTTTGTCATATCTTTTCCAGTTCACAAACTCCAGGTAGTCACAACAATTTTTTTAATGTTTTCTGTTTCCAGACCTCCAAACATTATGGCTAATTAGTACATAGCAATGCCAGTTAGTTCTACTATATACATTTACTCTTTAATCTGAGTGATAATAAGTTAACAATAACAAATCATATTTCTCACAAATTATACTAAATACTTTTTTCCTTAATTTCCTGAATTTGTGCCCATATATTCTTCCTCCTCTCCTGTATGAACTCTTTTTTTTTAATAAGGACACCATTTCCAATTATTTATGCCCCCCATTTTGTCAACTCTCACCCACTGAAAACATTTTTTTGTGAATTCCTCTTTTCTTTTTTCCTGCAGTTTTACATTTCCTACTCTCTAATAGCATGATAGATTGCAGACCATGGTTATGTTTTTGCCAGACAAGTGTGACATGATTAGTGAGGTCATAAGTTTAAAGGGCATATTCTTCAGATGACAGCAATCTAACCTGGCTAAGAAGAAGGCAAGAACATTAAAGGAATGAGAAAAAATGGAAAAGTGTTATTATGGTCAGTAAATTAGAAGTCAAAAATTGTTGGTGTTGACAACATTAAAAGAGAGAAAGTAAAGAGAAGTAGATATCAAAATGTGGAATTATAATTGACACTATAAATGATGTGTAACACTTAATGGCAAAGTCAGGATGCTGAGAAAGATAAAGTGTATGGTTGATGAGGGGTGAAGAGTAGAGCACTGTAGATGAATAGATTAAAGAAATGAAAAACCATACACTTAAGGGCCTGAACAGGGGTATATTTAATTACCAACACTTAGATTAAGATAATGTCAGAGATAAGAATGACTCTTCAAGGAATGGCAGAGAGTTCTAGAGATGAAAATGCCTGGAAGGAGCAAGAGATATTATGCTCTAATATTACAAACTTCATGCAAAAACAGTATTTTTATAGGAAGAATAAATATGAATCTGGAAGAAATAATAGGAAATAACATTTTCCTCACCTACACATCAAAAATACATAAATATGATATAGAAAAGTCACTATTGAAATAAATAAGAAGCAAAGATCTCAAGGAAAGTCAGGTTTCAGATAAAAGTTATAGGGAATTTTATTGATAATAGATCATGAGTTCCTGATCACACCAAATAAGGACTTTTAAAAACAGTGATGGCATAAGAATCACAAAAAGTATAAAAGACCTCTCCAAAGATGGGGAAAAATGTGAGATTGGGTCTTGAGTATACTCTGGCATAAGAAACAATGCAACTGCTGGTATACCCTGGTGATACCACAACTGGTTATAATTAGACACACAGGTCATAAGTGATTTGATTATCATTTTATTCTCGATAACACAATCCATTTTATGACTATAGCAACACTAATTTCTTTAAAAAGATACCTGTGACTTCTGATTTACATTCCAACATGCAGAGGTTAACTGCTAGTTCTTAAAATAAGAACATTCTGAACAAACTGAAAATCAATGCTTTTTCTTGGACTCTTCAGAGAAATTGTATCTGAAGGCAAGCCACAACACTAAGTGAAACATTTAGCATTGAAAAGTAAAGTTGGCCAAACTATAATTCTATATCCAGAAATATCAATTTTCAAAAATGGAGGGAAATAAAGTTGTCCTGAAACAAACACTGAGGGAATTCATTACCAGTGGTTCTTTCGTATAAGAAATATTAAAGTTCTTCAGGAAGAATATAAATGATACAATTATATAGTTCAGAAATTTATATTTATATTAAAAATAAACGTTAGCAGTTAAATATTTTTATTTACAGTTGAAGGAAAGGAAAATGATTTTCCAGTTAGTAATATTAACATTGTATTGGGTAAGTGAAATGAGTGGTAGCAATGTCAAAAGTGATAGAAGATATTTGGAAGACTATTATAAGGTTCTGCACTACATATAATGTAAAATAATGTTATGTGAAAGTAGATTTGTATTAGTTAAAATGCTATTGAAAGAACAAAGAAAAAAGGCACAAAATATAAAAATGAGTATAATGTGCTAAGAGAAAAGAGAAAATGAAATCATATAAAATGTTCATTTGAAACAATTTTAGGCAGAAAAATAGAGCAAAAAAGAAAATTACAAATAGAAAATAGTTACAATGGAAGACATTAACCCAACTATATATATAACCACTTTAAATGTGACTTGTCTACATGTATCAAATAAAAAACAAGGATTCTCAGCATAGATGAAACAGCATGCCCAATTTTATGTTGTCTACAAAATACCATTTTATTTATTTTGTCTTTAATTTATTAGTATAGTATAGTTAATTTATAATATATTAGTTTCATTTATAATATATCATTTATAATAATTCTACCTTATTGACAGATTTTACGAAATATTCACTATACTCTCTGTGCTGAATAAAATATCCACTATATTCTGTGATGTACAATTTCTCTTAACTTAAATATAACTTTACTTCTTAATCTCTTACCCTTATCTTGCCCCTCCCCACATCCTGCTCCCCACTTGTAACCATTAATTTGTTCTTTGAGTCTGTTTTATAATAGCCATTCCTTTATTTTATTTTTTAGTTTCCACATATAAGTAATAATGTACAGTATTTTTGTTTCCTTTTGTGACTTTTTTCGCTAAGCATTAATACCCCTCCAGTTCCGTTTATAATGTTGCAAATGGAAAAGTTCCATTAACATTTTTATGGCTGAGTAGGATTGTAGATTGTGTATGTTCACATGCACACAAGCATATCACTTCTTTATCTGCTTAACTATTGATGGACACTTAGGTTGCTTTTATAACTTGGCTATTGTAAATAATGTTGCTATTAACATTGAGGTTCATGTATCTTTTCAAATTAGTGTTTTCATTTTCTTCAGATATATTTCCAGGAGTGGAATTGATGGGTCATATGGTGGTTCTGTTTTTAGGTATTATAGGAAGCTCCATACTATTTTTCGTGGTGGATGTAGCTTTACATTCCCACCAAAAATGCACAGTTTTGACAGATATGAGATGATGACTTGTGTTGGTTTTGATTTGTATGTCTCTGATGATTAGCAAAGTAGAGCATCTTTTCATATGACTACTGCCCATTTGGATGTCTCCTTTGGAAAAATGTCTATTCAGTTCTTCTGACCTTTTTTTTTTTTTTTTTTTGCTTTTTATGGCCGCATCTGCAGTATATGGAGATCCCAGGCTAGGAGTCCAATTGGAGCTACTGCTGCTGACCTAGAACACAGGCACAGCCACTCCAGATCTGAGCCATTTCTGTGACCTACACCACAGCTCATGGCAATGCCCAATCCTTAACCTGCTGAGTGAGGCCAGGGATCAAACCTGCAACCTCACGGTTCCTAGTTCAATTCGTTTCCGCTGCACCACAATGGGAACTCCTTCTGACCATTTTTAAATTTTTAATCAGGTTTTTTTGGTGGGTAATGAATTGTATGAGCTGTTCATATATTTTAGATATCAATGTCTTAATGGATGTATCACTTGAAACTATTCCCTCCCCTTCAGTAAGTGTTCATTTCATTTTGTCAGTGGTTTCCTTTGCTGTGCAAGTGCTTTCAAATTAAATTAGGTCTCGTTTGTTTATTTTTGCTTTTGCTTCCATTGCCTGAACAGATGTGTCCCTCCCATTATTGCTATGACATGTCAAAGTGTATTCTGCTTATCTTTTATTCTAGAATTTCTATCTTTTTTTTTTTTTTTTTTGGCTTTTTAAGGCTGAACCCGTGGCATATGAAGGTTCCCAGGTTAGGGGGTCCAATCGGAGCTACAGCTGCCATCCTATACCACAGTCACAGCAACACCAGATCCAAGCTGCATCTGCGAACTACTCCGCAGCTCACAGCAATGCCGGATTCTTAACCCATTGAGCGAGGTGAGGGATTGAACCTGCAACCTCGTGGTTCCTAGTCAGATTTGTTTCCACTGCACCATGACGTGAACTCCCATTCTAGTATTTTTATGGTTTTAGGTCTTATATATAGGGTCTTTAATCCTTTTTAAGTATATTTTTTATGTGTGGTACTAGAAAATATTCTTATTTCATTATTTTATATGTATCTTTCAAGTGTTCCCAGCACCAATTATTGACCAGATAGTCTCTTTACCATTGTATATTTTTGCCTGTTTTGGCATAGATTAATTGCCTGTATACATGTAGATTTATTTCTGGGCTCTATTCTGTTCCATTGATCTTTATGTTTGCATTTGTGTTAATGTCACACTGTTTTGATGACTATAGCTTTGCACTCTAATTTGAAATCAGGGAGAGTGATACTTCTAGCTTTGTTCTATTTTCTCAACAATGCTTTGGATATTTGGGGTCTTCTGTGGTTTCATATAAAATATTAATATTATTTGTTCTAGTTCTGTGAAAAATATGGGGATTTTAATAGATCTGTACATTGCTTTGGGTCATATGTATGCGTTAAAAATACTAATTCTAATCCATGAAAATAGGACATCTTTCCATTTCTTCATATCACCCTCAGTTTCCTTCATCAGTGTTTCACAGTTTTCAAAATTGAGATTTTTTACCTCCTTGGTTAAGTTAATTTCTGGTATTTTATTATTTTGATGTGATTTTAAACAGGGCTGTCTTCTTGCTTTCTCTTTCTGTTGGATCATTATTTATCTTTGGAAAGACCAGAGATTTCTATATATTAATCTTATATCCTAAAACTTTTTGAATTCATTTATTAGTTCTAATAGTTTTTGAGTGGACACTTTTAATTTTTCTGTATGTCATATATCACCTGAAAATTGTGACAGTTTTACTTCTTCCCTTCCAATTCTGGTTCCTTTCACTTTTTTTTTTTTTTTTCTTGTCTGGTTGCTATGGCTTGTAATGCCAGTATTTCATTAAGTGGAAATAGTGTGAGTGGGCACCCTTGTCTTTTCATGGATTTTAGAAGAAAAGCTTTTAGTTTTATTTTGTTTTGTTTTTTGTTTTTGTTTTTGTTGTTTTTTAAACCACTGAGTATGAGATTAGCTGTGGGATTTTCTAAAATGGCCATTTAGTTTGAGATATGTTCCCTCCATACCAACTTCGATGATGTATTTTTACAAGCAATGATTTTTATCCTTCATATCATTAATGTGGTTTATCACATTGATTGATTGGCAGATATTTAACCATTCTTACACTCCAGGAATAAATTCCACTTAATTATGGTATTTGATCCTTTTATAATTGTTGTATTATGTTGGCTAATGTTATGTTAATTGTTTTTTCATCTATATCCATCAGAGATATTGGTCTGTAATTTTCTTTTTTTATAGTGTCTATATATAGTTTTGCTTTCAGGGCTGTAGTGGCCTTGTAGAGTAAATTTGGAGTATTCTGTTCTCTTCCATTTTTTTGGAGAAGGATAGATATTAGCTCTTCTTTATATGTTTGGTAAAATTTCCTGTGAAGCCATATGGTCTTGGACTTTGGTTTGCTGGGAGTGTTTTTGATTAGGGATTTAATTTTACTACAAAGGATTGGTCCGTTCAGATAACCTATTTTTTCCTGATTCAGTTTTCTAGGAATTTTTCCATTTCCTTTAGATTGTCAAATTTGTTGGTATGTAACTATTCACTGTATTCCATTATGATTATTTGCATGTCTGTAATATTGTTTATAATTGCTCCTCTTTCATTTCTTATTATCTTTATCATAATATATCAAATATCATAATATTTCCTACTATGTTTATGTATTCATTTTTATTTCTTAAACGACCTTGTTAAAGTCTTATCAATTTTGCCTATCTAAAAAAAAAAACCAAAAACATTTTGTTTTCAGATCTTTTCTATCATTTTCTGCCTCTATCCTATTTACTTCTACTCTGATCTCTTTTTTGTCATTCATTCAGCTGTCCGTGGATGTATTTTGCACTTATTTTCCTAATTCCATTCAGTGATAGGTTAGATTGTTTGAAATTGTTTTGGTGCTTCTTGAGGTTGGCCTGTATCACTATTAACTTCTCTCTTATAACTGCTTTTGCTACATCCCATAGGTTTTGAGAAGTTTTGTTTTTATTTTCATTTGTTGCAAGGTGTTTTCTGATTTCCTCATTGATTTTTTTAGTAGTTTTTGTTTAGTTTCCACATGTTTGCATTTTTCCTATTTTTCTTCCTGTAATTAATTTCTAGTATCATACCATTATGATCAGTAAAGATGCTTGATGTAATTTATCCTCTTGAATTTGTTGAGAATTATTTTGTGGCCTACTATGTGATCTATCTTGGAGAATGTTCCATGTGTAGTTGAAAATTATATGTATTCTGCTGTTTCTGGATGAAATTTTCTGTACATATCATAAAGTTTCACTGATTAATGTGTCACTTATGGCCACTCTTACCTTGAATTTCTGTCTCAACAAGCTGCCCATAAATTTAAGTGGATTGTAATTGTTAATATAGGAGCATTTAGATACCCCTATTTTAGGTGCATAGGTGGTAATAAATGTTATATAATCTTCTTGTATTGAGCCCTTTATCATTATATGAGCCCACATTTTTCTTTTTATACCTTTGTTTAATGTTTATTTGTCTCTATGAGTATTACTATCCTGGTTTTCTTTTATGTTCCATTTGTGTGGAATATCTTTTTCTATTCCCTAAATTTTCAGTCTGTTTGTGTCTTTAGCTCTGAATTAAGTCTCTTGTAGGCAGTATATATATAAATCCAGTTGATCACCCTATGTCTTTTGATTGAAGCATTTAGGCCACTGACATTTAAAGCGATTATTGATAGGTATGTACTTATGGACATTTCATAACATTTTCTATTTTATTTTATAGTTCCTCTCTTTTGTTGTTTTCATTAATTTTCTTCCTTTGTGGTTTGATGATTTGCGTTAACATTATACTTGTGTTTATTTCCCTCTGTTATTTGTGTATCTATTATAGGTTTTTGATTTGTTTTTACCACAAAGTTCAGATGTCAACCTTTACCTGTATCTAGTTGTTATAAATTGGTAGTCATTTGAGTTCAAATCCATTCTAAACTATCTACATTTTTTACATTAATCTCCACTTTTTGTCTTTTTGATATCATATTTTGCATCTTTATGCTTATCTTTTAAGCGTTTATTTTCATTGGAGCTGAATTTATAATTTTTCTCTTATAATCTTCATACTTGCTTATTTAAGTTGTTGATTCACAGTCTTTACTGTATATTTGCCTTTACTAGTGGGACTTTTCTATAAATTCTTCCTGTGGTAGACTTTTCTTTCTCACTTAAGAAAGACCTTTTAACATGTCTTGTAAGGTCAGTTTAATATTGATGATATCTTTAATTTTTGCTTCTCATTGGAGTTCTTTATCTTATCCTCAATTCTAAGTGAAAACATTGCTGGGTAGAGTATTCTAGTTTGTAAGTTTTTTTCCCAGTGCTTTAAATATATAATGTTGCTCTCTTCTAAACTGCAAATTCTCTGCAGAAAAACGAGGTGCTAGCCTTATTGAGGTTCCCTTATATGTGATTCTGTTTTTCTCTTGCTGCCATTAAAATCATCTCTTTAAAGTCTGCATTTAATTATCATATGTCTTGGTGTGTTTATCTTTGGGTTCATCTCGATTGGGACCCTCTATCCTTTCTGTATCTGGAAATCTGTTTCTCTAGCTTAAGGAAATATTAGCCATAATTTCATCAAATAGATTGCCAATCCATTTTTTTCTCTCTTTTACTAGAACCCTGATAATGAAAATGTTAGTATACTGGATGTTGTCTCAGAGCTTCCTTAAACTATCCTCTTTTTAAAAAATTTATTTTTCTTTTTTACTGTTAAGATTGAGTGATTTTCATTCCATTTTTCAGATTACTTATACATTCTTCTGAGTCACGTAGTCTGCTATAAATACCTTCTTGTATAGTTTTCTTTTTAGTTATTATATTCCTCAGCTCCGACTTAGTTTCTAGTTTGTCTCTTGTTTCTTGTTAAAACTCTCTGTTCATCTATTCTTTTCCAAGTTCAGTTAGTATTCTTATTGCTATTGCTTTAAACTCTGATAAATCATTTATCTTTATTTCATTAGGGATTTTTTGGGAGGATTCTTTCATTTCAGACATATTACTCTGTCTTATCTTTTAGTTAGCTTTGTCTATCTACATGAAATCATATGAAGCACTTACCTATCCTAGTCTTAAAGGAGCACCCTTGTGTGGGAGCATCTTTATGCAGTTGATGCTTGCCCAGTGGTTTTTTTGGGAAAGCTAGAACTGAAGTGATCATGGATCATGTCTTCTAGTAGGGTGTGCTGTCAGATACCATCATTAGTGTGAAATAGGCCTGGAGATAGAGGGTCTAGAGTGATCCAGGGTTTCTCCTGTTCTCAGTATCTGTCACCACCCTTTTTGGTGTGAGGTCAGAGCTCAAGGTGCTGGAGCAGAAGCTCTAAGGTTTTGGTCTAAGCTGATTTTGTTTCCTTTAAGTGTATGCCCTCTCCTTGGCAACAGGAGCCTCCACCCTTGTGGACAATAGAGCTAGAGCAAGAGGGTCTGGAATGGGGTCCATTGCAGGCTTGGACATGGGCTAGGATGGTTTATTAAGCTAGTCAGAGCCCCAGGCAGTTTTCAAACAACTGCTTTTAAGCATACTGATAATGTCTGCCTTTGCCTTAATAAGAAGAAGGGTTGAGTCCTTGATAAGAGCACTTCTGCCTTAGTTGAGAACAGGACCAGAGCAAAGGGGCTGGACAGGAACCCAGAGTGGGATACACTGCTTACTAGTATTGTCACAAGAAACTGGCCAGAGCTCCTGGAAGTTTTCAGTATGCTTCCTCCATGCTGTTCCTAGGAGGAAGTAAATGTATGTACACACTCTTCATAAGTGAAGTCTCAGTTTCTTACAGATTTTTGATAAGTCTGCAGGCTTTCAAACCACCTAGGGGGGCTCATCATTCTTTATCCAGACCCAGGCCTGGGGTACTCTATGTGCCTCAATTCTTCGTTCTCCAGAGAGACACACCAAGCCCATGATATTCCCATCATCATCTGTGTCTCCTTTTAGGGTCACATATCCTGATCTTATTGCTTTTCCTCCCTTCCTACCTGACTCCATGTGGATCTTCCTTTACAGCCTTGTTTGTAGAAAAGGCTTTCTGCCAGTTTCTGCATTGTTTTCAGCAAGAATTATTTTACATGTAGATGTATTTTGATGTGTTTGTAGGGGGAGGTGAGCTCAGTGTCCTCATACTCCACCATTTCATCTCCCCTCTACAAAGTACCCACTTTTAATATAAAATCTCAGATATGGTAAACATCAAGGAATTCAAAAGACATGTCTGCCAGCATTAATTAAAAGAAATAAGAAGTTGCAATATTAATTTAAGACAAAGCAGACTTCAGAAGAAGGGAGATGATGAGGGATAAAAGAGATACTCAGTTGTGATACAAGTGTCAGTTCTCTAAGAATACAAAATAATCTTAACTAGGTATACACTAACAGCAGAGAATAATAACATACATTAATAGAACTCAGATAAGAAAGGCAGATTGACAACTATAGTTTAAGACTTCAGCACCCCTCTCTATTTCAAAATAAATAAGTACAGAAAGTAAAAAGGAATATATGGAAGTGAATTTATTCATTGATAGCATCATTATCTGAGAAGCAAAAAGAACAACAAAAATATTCCTGAAACTAATAAATGACAGCATTGTAGCAGAATGCAAGATCAGTATTTTTAAAAGTAAATTTATTTTCATTATATCAACAATGAACATTTGAAATTAGAAATTAATAAAACAAAACAATTTGTAATAGTACCAAAAATATATGTGTAAATATAAGAAAAATATGTATAATCTCTGTATACAGAAAACTGCAAAACACTGATGATAGAAACAAAAGATCAATATAAATGAAGAGCTAGTCTATGTTTATGGATAGTATGACTTAATATTGTTAAGCTGTCAACTTTTCTCAACTTGATTTATAAATTCAATTCAATGTCAAACAAAATCTCAGGAAACTACTTTATGGCTATTGACAAATTGATTCTAAAGTTTATATGAGAAATAAATCCCAGAATAGCCAACACAGTATTGAAGAAGAAATTTGGTCTGAGACAACTGATTTCAAGACATAATATAAAGCTACATTAATCAAAATAGGTTGATTTGGAGAAAAATAGACACATAGATGAATGAAACAGAATAGAAAGCCCAGAATAGACTGATACAAATACAGTCAACTTGATCTCTTGGGCAAAATGCACAGGTAAATCAGTTGTGAAGTGATAGTCTTTTAAATAAATGATTCTTAAACAACTGCATACACACATCCAAAAAAGAAATCTAGACACAGACCTTATCTTACCCTTTTGAAAAACTCAACTCGAATTGGATCATAGACCTAAATGTAAACTACCAATGGATAACATTTCCAGAAGAAATCAGAAGAACAGCTACATGATCTTGGTTTTGAAAATGATATATCAGAAATATAAGAACATAACATATAAGAAAAATTAAAAATTGAACTTTATTAAACTAAAAAATGTCCATTCTGCACAAGACACTCTTAAAAGAATAAAAACAGAGGAAAGACCCTGTGAGAAAATATGTGCAAAATACATATCTCATAAGGAATTGTATCAAAAATATAGAAAGATCTCTTAATACTCAAGTATTAAAAACAATTAAAATGTACAAATTATCTTAAGAGACACTTCACCAAAGGAGAGGATTGTGCAGATGACAAATAACCACATAAAAAGAGTCTCAGGGAGTTCCTATTGTGGCTCAGTGGAAACGAATCTGACTAGCATCCATGAGGATGCAGGTTCGATCCCTGCCTGGCCTTGCTCAGTGGGTTAAGGATTCAGCGTTGCTGTGAGCCATGCTGTAGATCACAAACATGGCTCGGATCTGGCATTGGTGTGGCATAGGCCAGGGGCTACATTTCTGATTCCACCACTAGTCTGGGAACCTCTGTATGCCATGGGTGTGGCCCTAAAAAAATAAAAAAAATAAAAGTTAAAAATAAAACTTTCTCAGGATAATATGTCTTTAGGCAAATACCACTACACACCTATTAGAATGATGAAAATCCAAATAATCTGACAATACCAAACACTGTTAAGAAATCCTCACTCGTTGGTGAAATACAACATATTACTATTACTTTGAAGGACAATTTTGCAATTTCTTATATAAATTTTACTATAAGATTCAGCAATCATACCTTAAAGTATTTGCCTAGCTGATTAAAAAATATGTCAGTACATAAAGATATGCACAGTTATTCACAGCAGCTTATTCATAATTGTCCCAAAATGAAAACAAGTAAAACTTCCTTCAATAGGTGAATTGATAAACCTATGTAACATCTAGAGAATGAAATATTATCAAGTGAAAAAAATGTTATAAAAGCATAAAAATGCATGGATTAATATAAAATGCGTATTGCTAAATAAAAGGATCAATTCTGAAAAATCTATATACTATGTGATTCTCCTTATATGCCATTCTGGAAAATGCGTAACTGTAGACATATTAGATCAGTGGTTTCCAGGTGTCTGTGTGTGCATGTATGCATATGTAGTCAAGGTTGGAGGTGTAGAGAGAAAGAGGATAGAATAGAATAGCTGCAGGACAGGGGATTTTATAAAGGCATTGGAATTGTTCTTTTTGATGTTTTAATGGTGAATACAAGACATAAAACTTTTGTTTATGGATTTATCAAAATCCATAGAATGTTATAGCACAAAGAGTAATCATTCATAATTGCACATTTGAAAAAACTCCTTTACAAGGTCAGAGGATCCAAGAATAGAATTCAGAATGTAACAAAATAATGTAAATGTATTAAAATTGTATGAAACTCCCTTAGTGAAGGGGGCAGGGAAATAAGGTGCTGACCTTTGTGATTTATGAAATGACTGGAGTCTGTAAGACTAAATGCAAAAGGAACTGTATGTAAGCACTGTATTCTAGTTGATAAAGTTGTGTCCCATAGGGCATGGGTTAACAATTCTGAAACTTATGTGTATGCGTACTGGAACTGAGCACATAAACAAATGACTTGTGAATGACTGGAGGCCGGTGTACCATTGCTGGTGTAGGAATTTACGTATATGGAAGGAAAGGAGTCTAGAATGATCCATATGGTAATGGATTAGAGTTAGAGATATCAGATATTTAGCTTAATATAGACATGATTAACATGATTACATATAGAAATTTTTATAAATAAGTACATATTCACAGGTTAGATTCCATGCATATATCTCCTTGCTTTGCCAGCTGAAAGGACGTAAAGAAAATGACGTACTAGTAGTAATGGGCACAATGAACATTCACCTATTGTTTTCTAGTGCTTTAATGAAAGGGACTAGAGCTCCTTGGAACGATGGCTAGGACTAGGACAGTAACTATCCAGGATGAATCAAGATCACCTTATGCCAGAAAGTAAGAAAGTGTTCCAATAAAATGGGAGAGGGGAGGTAATGTTAAAATTATAATGGGAATTTGGGATTGACGTATGCACATTTCTGTATATGGAGTGGATGTTCACTAGGGACCTGCTTTATAGTACAGGAAACTCTACTCAATATTCTGTAATAACTATATGGGAAAATAATCTGAAAAAGATTGAAAATGTATGTATGTATAACTGAATCACTTTGTTATATAGCAGAAATTAACATTGTAAATCAACTATACTTCAATAAAAATTTTTAAATGAAAAAAACAACATCATACCACAACAACATAGAAGCATTTTAATGACTAAAGATGGAATAATTTGAACAAAATAAAGAGGGACGAAAAGAGAGATAGGAGAAATACTAAACTGGATTATAACCCAAAACATGAAATGAATATCTAATACTCCATACTAGTATAAATAAATGACTGAATAAATAAACAAATATAAGGGAATAGATATAAATCCTATGCAAATTCTTGCAAATGATTTATGTAGATATTTCACTCTTACGGAGATGAGCCCAACTCTCCATCCCTTAAGTGTGAGATTCTCATAGTGCCTTCTTTCAAAGAGTACAGTGTGACAAGACAGCAAGTTTAGAGTGGGGAAATCTAACAAATACTACCTCAGCTAAGTGACCAAATTTAACATCAACAGTTATAATTCATGTAGACTGTATGTATTCTTGATAGGATGTCACAAGAATAGCATTTTATTTATCTAGGGTCCTCCTCACAAAAAAACAATTTAATCATAAGAAAAACATGACATAAATCCTAATCGAAGGACATTCTAAAAACTTGACCAAAATACCTCAACACTGTCAACAACATCAAACAAGGAATGTCTGGGAAATTATCACAACCAAAAGGAAACTAAAGAGACAGGATGACAAAATGTAATGTGGGATATTACATGAGATTCTGTAAAACAGATAAAAGATAATCAATAAAAACTAAGGAAATCTGAATAAACCATGAACTTCTATAAATAATAAGGGACCTACATTGGCTCAATAATTGTGAGAAATATATTATCGTGAGATGTTAACAGCCATAGAAACTGGGTACGGAGTATTTGGGAATTCTATGTATTAGGCACTCAATTTTTCTCTAAAATTATTCTAAAATAAAAAAATATACATATAACACAAAGACTTTTAAATGAAATTCATAAATAAGAAAAAAGTGTTAGTAAGATAAAGCCTGGGAGATTGTATGCAGAAAATACATACTATAAAGTGTCCTAGAAAATTATTCCATATAATTGTCTTCGAACTTACCAAAGGCCAATCCAAAGTAGGCAAACTAATTATATGATAATGAGAATTATAACTACAACTGATCATCAGAAAAAAGTAAGCAATTTTCTCTAGAGAAGCAATGTTTTGTTTATGTTTCCAAACTTGAGTTATATATTTTCTAAAGTGCAAGGGATTTTAGCATGCATAGAACAAAATTCTTGCCATTTAAAAATCAAAAGAGGAGTTCCCATCGTGGTGCAGTGGTTAACGAATCCGACTAGGAACCATGAAGTTGCGGGTTCGATCCCTGCCCTTGCTCAGTGGGTTAAGAATCCGGCATTGCCATGAGCTGTGGTGTAGGTTCCAGACGTGGCTCGGATCCTGCGTTGCTGTGGCTCTGGTGTAGGCCAGTGGCTACAGCTCTGATTCGACCCCTAGCCTGGGAACCTCCATATGCCGCAAGAGTGGCCCTAGAAAAGGCAAAAAAACAAAAAAACAAAAAACAAACAAACAAACAAAAAAGATAAGCCAGTGAATGAAACAGATAACCATGTAAGTATAAAACATGGCACCTATTTCTGTCACGTTTTGCCATTCCTCAAACCCTTCCCTATGAGACATTGTATTTCATGAAGATGTAAACATGCGCATGTGTTCTCCATCCTGTGTTTTCAGTGCCTATCAATGTTTTTGACATGCAATTAGCCCTTCATAAGTATTTATTGAATGGATATAGAAATGAATGAATGAGGAGTGACCCAAGAGGCTCCTCATTTCAATTTTATTTCTTATTCTCCAATGTTTTTCACTATTGCCTTTATGTTATTGTACTAAGCTCTAATTTTGGACATGCTTCTTGTAGTAAACATGTCTACTCTAGCTTGAAATATAGGCCATTGTTCAGTTCTATTTATTTAAATGGTCTTCCCAGGACTTTCAGGCACTAATTACTTATGATGAATTTAATACCTTTCTAAGCAGATATAGTTTGGGCATTTACACAGTGTAATAATTAGAATGCAAGTTGGTGTTAAAGTGAAAGAACTTGAATTCAGAATGAAAAAAATCTTGACTCACACTTTAAAATAATGAATTTAGAATTTTCAAAAATTAGAGAGCTTGTGTCCACATTACAAAACTCCCCAAGTGTTACATGTTGTAAGATCCACAGGATAGAACTAGAATCTTTCTGCTTATTCCTAATTCTGATAACAATGCATTACATATAAAAGTTATCTAAAACAGTAACTTGATAATTTTAATTAATTTCTAAAATTTAGATTCTAAAATTTCTTATTTATAGAAAAACAGGTTAATAATTTTAAAATAATGTTCTTTGAAAACTATAAATGTAAACCTACAAATTATAGATCTTCAAATGTCAAATATAAAATTTAGAAGCCTACTGTAAGTTTATATTCATGCTTTACAACTTTCAACATAGTAATTCAAGCTGACTTTCAAACGGCTAAAAACAATTCGAAGCAACAGAATAATTTCCTGAATTAAATAGACCTTCCATCAAAGCAGTAGTCCATTGACAACTTCAGTGTTCAAACGGATGTTTATACTACATCTCCAATCTCCATTTGATATTTAATAGTCCCTTAAGAGAGAGAAAGGTGTATTCCCTATGTTTTTCTCACTGCAATATTTTTTAGGCATCTGTGTTAAATCACTTTTTGAAATTTTGACTCTGCAGGTCCTCAAAAATGCTGAATGACTAGTTTTGACTACTTAGATAAGAAGTCAAAGAAAATAACTAGGCACAAAATACTCTCTTGAATTTATTGTTTGATCTATACAGTGTCTTATATATTCTTTCACATACTTTCCTATGCCTTGATATCATGTCATTGCCAAACAAGCTCTTCTGTTGATTTATTTTGGTTTGGTTTTGGTGACTTCAGTTTGTTGCTAACCAGATGTAGCCTTGAAGCTTTAAGTCTGCCAGTTCCCAGACATTGTTATCTGGGCATGCAGCCATATAATGCCAGAGTTCCTGAGTGAACACAGAAGTATTGACTAGCTTTTCACACCCACAAACACATCCACAGAGCTCTATCTGATAGTGTTGAAATGTAGTCCCTTTTTTCTCACATTTATTTGGTACAATATTTTCAATTTTGTGACTTCTATTATTCAGAATCTACTGAATTAAGCTATTTCATCTGTCAAACTTAAGTGTGTTTTTTAAGTTTATTTTTTAAAAAACACACTAGGCAACAGATTATTTTAGATATAAAAACAGAATAGTTTCATCAAATATTTAGCCAGTGTTGTGGACTTTAAGCAAATAATTTATTAACGTAAATGGTAATTCGATCATTGAAAATTTTGTAAATACTCTGGCATATGCAGGGGTTAAAAGAGCAAACATGCAACTAATATCTTTCATATTTGTCTTACCATATTTACTTAATAATAGAAATAGCTCCAGTTACAATTTTATGTGTTTTCTAAATATTAATTCAACAAAAACCCACATAACTTTTTGAAGTGTATATGTTACTATTATGTACATTTTAAGATAGGGAAATTGAACACATAATAACTTGCTTAATGTCACTCCAGTAGCAATTCACAGATCTAAGCTTTAAATCCAGAGAGTTATGCTCCAGAGACCATGCTCTAACCACTACATTATATTGTTCCTCCACAATGATTTAGGCATTACCTGAGTTTGCAAAAACAGGAACATGAAGTTACTCTTTGTTTATGTTTTTTTTTTTTTGCCATTATAAAGGATTTTTTTTCCCTTTTTTAATAATGATTTTTATTTTTTCCATAATAGCTGGTTTACAGTATTCTGTCAATTTTCTACTGTATAGCATAGTGATCCGGTTACACATATATGTATAGATTCATCACAAGTGATTAGACATAGTTCCTAGTGCTATATAACAGGATCTCATTGCCTATCCATTCCAAAGGTAATAGTCTGCGTCTATTGTGTTGAATTTAAGGCAACTGTTGTAAATTCTGTCATGAAAATATTTAATTTACTCTAACATGGCGTTCATATAAAGAAATCAGCCGAAACTTATATGGATTTTGAAGAAGATGTTATTTTACAGGGCATAGTTACAAGTACAGATTTTTAAGGGTTTGGGAAGATGTTTAAAAAAAAAAGTTGGGATTGAACTTACGGCTTGGCATCAAAACCATGTGCAAATCAATTTGTGACCTTGACAAAATTAAAACTTCTTTGATCATCACTTTGTTCTTAGGGATAAACCCATTAAAATCAAATAAAAAGGCATTAAATGCAGCTGTCAACATTATTTGCATGCTTCTAATTATGAGCAGAGGAATTGTTGAAATAAATGTAACCCTTTTTATGATGATCCAGCCTATAACTTAAAAACATCATCCAAGTCTGATGTATAAAAATGTATGCATGTATATATGTGTGACTATATATGTATATATAGTCATATAAAAAGGAGATAGTAAATCTAGTTTTGGAAACATTTAGATAAGTTGATCAAAATTTGAGAAGAAGCAAAAATATTTTTAGGAAACTGGACAATTCTTTTAATGTAAAATGGTACAAAATTATATTCTTTCTCTTAATGGCTGGTTGTTTCATTTTGGACATTGACTTTATTTATTTGGACATTGACTTTAGATATTACTTTAGCATTTGTTTTGGATAAGTTTCTTGGATCAAGCATAGAATATTTACCAACTTCAGTTTAAAAATACAGTCATCATTTGTTTAAGTACCACATGTCTTCTGATTTTCTCACTAATTTGTTTTAAGTTTACACTATGAATACTTAAACACTAAGGGTCTTCTCTAAATTTGGACATATGTAAATCTCAGAAACTTTAGCAGGTTTCAAAATAAGCATATCTCCTTTGGGGACCAGTAATATTCCCACAGAATTGCTTAGGTAAGAGCATTTTCTGAAAGAAAAGCACCATGTGTAGTTACAATAAAATTCCCATTTAATTATAATGTGACTCACTGTAAAATATGATATTAACATGCCAAGTCAATTTCATGCTCCCCTCTTCTCAGGCTATTTAGCACAACAAATTTCATGCTAATCAGTTTAAGCTTTTAATGTCAAAGATGGGAATTTGGCATTTCCGCATATTTTATGAAACATGTGTAAGCATATATATATTTATGATTAATTCAGTAATGGATTTCAGTTGAAATTAATTTTGATATTTAAGCATAATTTGATATTTGCTATAACTTAGACACTAAAGGAGAAGATGACATTTGTATTATTAAAATATTAGGATAAATATAAAATATGACATAACTCATAAAAATATGAGATAACTCATCAGAAGGGAGAATTATATATCAAGATCTCAAAAATGTTACCTTTTTGTGTTATGATTATTAATAACAATTACCTATTCTTTTTACAGTATTTTTTCTACTGTGAATATATTACCATTTAATTTTATACATATCAAAACTTTGTGAGTTGTATTTTAATTAATTAAAACTAACAAAAAAGCCTAAGAATGGACTTTAAGAATGACCCAAATAATATAGGAAGCTGGTTCTCTTTCTCTATCTGACAGACTAAGATTTCACTACTAGATCCTTCTACCTGCAGGGCAAAAAGTAACTGTTCAAATATATTGGAGAATGAACAAAAGCAGACAGACTAGAGGAAATGCAACCTTGTTTAAAAGAGGGGAGATGTGGAGGTACATGTGAAGGTCTCCATGTACTTGGTTTTTAACCTGTGACCATGGATAGTACACATGACATATATAGCTTCAAATGAGGGCACATGTCAAAAGCGCACAATTTTTTTTCTGCCTTTAGGAATTATGAGGTGTGGGGTGAACTCAGCATGACCCTGAAAAGAGTGGGGGAAATACTTTAAGACAAAAAAGCAAAGCCAAGATCCACAAGTTCTATTCACCTAAATCTCTGTCTCACCCACTAGTCACATAGCCCAACTAAAGATGAAAAGTACGTATAGCAGAGAATCCTGCATATGAGAACACAGTTCAAAAATAATCCACAAATTTACATGTAAAATAAAGAATATTTATGGAATAAAATAATAGTAACAAAATTTATACAACAGTTGGAAGAAATAATCTTCCTTCATAATGTCTAAAATAAAATCCAAAATTGCTCAAAATATGAAGAGCTAAGACTATGGAACATGTCCTAAGATGAAATGCATTGCAATCAAGACTGTCCATGAGAAGAACAATCCATTAGAACTAAGAGATTCAAGTGCCTGATATAACTATCTTCACTCAAGTAAAACAGCATATATTTTTAAAGTGTGAAATCTTAGTAAAGAAGGAATTTGTAACAAAGGATAGAAACAATAACAAAGAATTAAACAGATTCTAGAATCAGAAGTTGAAATTTCTGTGAAATATATTCCCTGAATGGACTTAGTGAAAAGTGTAAACTGAACATAAAGCAATAGACATAATCCAAGGTGAAGACTATACATACAAATACTTAAAAATATTAACAGAATATCAGATGGTATCAAATGATAAGGCATATCTGTGATTGGAATAACACAGGGAAAGTCAATGAAAATGGAAAAAAAATCAGAAAAAAGTGGTCATAACTCCTCAAAAATTGTTGAATGAATATTTCAGATGCAAGATGAATACCAAGCAGAATAAATACAAATAAGCTCAGGCTGAGGTATATCATATTCAACTGTTAAAAGCCTAAAATTTGTAACAAAATATGATAAAAGCAAGAAAAATCACCATGTTACACACAGGGAAATGATCCAACTAATGACTGATATATTTTTAAAAATCAAACTGGAGGCAGAAGAGAGTAGAAAAACAATTTCACAAAACAAAAATGAATGAGAAAAACATCCAGAAACAATACCATTCAAGAATGAAGGGGAAATAGATAAAATAAACTAAGAGAATAGGTTAAGCACAGACCTTCACTATAATAAAGGTAATTCTTCACAATCAAATTCAATGACACAAAAACTCCTATGCTAAGAAATGATAAATTTCTATATAAGTGAAAAAATACACTTTTTGCCTTTCCTCTTTAATTAATTTATTAACTATATAATTGTTTAAAAGAATAACTATATAGCATTGCACAGTTTAAAATGTATATAGATCTTTTTAAAAGTATTTATAACATGTTGGACAGGAGGTAAGAAATGACAAGTAAAATTAGAATGTATTTTGAATTGAATATATCAAAAATCTTAGGAAGCAGCTAAATCCATGCATAGAGAGGAATATATAATTGTAGAAGTTTATACAGGAAAGAAAGGTCTCTATACAAGTCCAACATAATAATCAAAATAAAAATGACACATTAAACATAAAAACAGAGATGGGAGAAAATGCAAAATTGGAATAGAAATAAAAGAAATAGGAATTTTTGAAAAAATACAAATTACTTATCTTGTCCCTGAAGCAGAGGAAAACAATTTCATACCAAATAATGAAATTATATTTAAAATTAAAAGCTTTTCTACAAAGAAAACTCCAGTCTCAGATGTCTTAATTACTTCTACCAAATATTTTAGGAAAAATAACACTATTTAACAGCCTTTCAGAAAATAGTAAAGTATGTGTTACCCTCATTTGCAAAGTCAGACAAAGTCATTGTAAGAATGAAAATTATAAGCTAGTATTTCGAGTTAATTTAGAGGCAAAATTGAATTCAACAACATATAATGATAATACATTATGATGAATTAGGAGTTTATATCAGGAATGCAAAATGCATTAACATCTTTAATAAGTTTAATGTACTATCTAATTGTGGTAGTATTATGATGACTTAGGCTGCAAGTGAATATATTAAATTTTAATATTATAGACAAGTGTACATATGTCCAATCTGGATAGAAACTAAATATTTCTATTCATCAGTGTCTACATGTGGTTAAATGAAAGAATAGTTGCAATTTATGACTACATCCATAATAATTGCTTCATCTTAAAATTTTTTAAAAAACTGAAAATTCAAGAGATATTTTACAAATAGATTTCTATATGAGTAAAATTATTATATTGAAATTATTTTATAATACCCATATTAAATATAAATATAGCAAAAACTCTCATTTGCACATAAAACATATGTCATGTTAACTAAATCTTTACATTTATTTTGTAAAATAAGTAGCCTAATGTCTATTTCAGGATGAATAATTAGACATGGTTTACCATCTTTTATACTTCTGACCCCACTACCTGAATTATATGCTTATGAAGGGTTGTTTGTGTTTATTTGCAAAACTATTTTTTCCTGATACAGTTATTATATAGTTCTATTAAATATTTTTACAAATAAAATATGTGACCATTTTTACAGAAATCACATAGAATGCTTCGGAATGTGAAAAAAAATAGTTTTTAAGAAACTAGGATTAGGAATTAGACATGAAACAATTTTAAGTGATGACTGAATATTAAAATTGTACAACATAACTGCATTGAAAAGGCTCACAAATTTTTTTAAGTTTTTCTCTACATGAAGTAGATGTGTCTGTATATTGCTAATAGTCTAGGCAAAAGTGATAAAATCAATATATAAAGAAGATATTCACATTAAAAAAAGTGTCCTGGGAGTTCCCGTCGTGGCGCAGTGGTTAACGAATCCGACTAGGAACCATGAGGTTGCGGGTTCAGTCCCTGCCCTTGCTTAGTGGGTTAACGATCCAGCGTTGCCGTGAGCTGTGGTGCAGGTTGCAGACGCGGCTCGGATCCCTCCTTGCTGTGGCTCTGGCGTAGGCCAGTGGCTACAGCTCCGATTTGACCCCTAGCCTGGGAACCTCCATATGCCACGGGAGCGGCCCAAAGAAATAGCAAAAAGACAAAAAAAAAAAAAAAAAAGTATCCTTTCACTAACACTGGAAAAGTCACTAAAAATGCAAATTTTAAGAGAAAATTAGAATTTATTGTTATTTTTAATTTTTTTAATTTTAATTTTTATTTCTTTATATATGTATTTTTTTCTACTGCACAGCATGGTGACCCAGTTACACATACATGTATACATTCTTTTTTTTCCACATTACGTGTTCCATCATAATTGACTAGACAGAGTTCCCAGTGCTACACAGCAGTATCCCATTGCTAATCCATCCTGAAGGCAACATTCTGCATCTATTTACCCCAAGCTCCCAGTCCCTCCCACTCCCTTCCCTTCCCCCTTCTCTAAGTCCATGATTTTCTTTTCTGTGGAAAGTTTCCTTTGTGCCATATATTAGATTACAGATATAAGTGATATCATATGGTATTTGTCTTTCTCTTTCTGACTCACTTCACTCAGGATGAGAGTCTCTAGTTCCATCCATGTGGCTGCAAATGGCATTATTTTTTTCTTTTTTACGGCCAACTAGTATTCCATTGTGTATGTATACACCACATCTTCCTGATCCAATCATCTGTCAGTGGACATTTGGGTTGATTCCATGTCTTGGATATTGTGAATAGTGCTGCAATGAACATGCAGGTGCATGTGTCTTATTTAAGTAGAGTTTGTCCTCATATATGCCCAAGAGTGGGATTGGTGGGTCAGATGGTGGTTCTATGTATAATTTTCTAAGATACCTCATACTGTTCAGCTTACATTCCCACCAACAGTGAAGGAGGGTTCCCATACTCCTCCAGCATTTGTTATTTGTGGACTTATTAATGATGGCCATTCTGACTGGCATGAGGTGGTATCGCATGGTAGTTTTGATTTGCATTTCTCTAATAATCAGTGATGTTGAGCATTGTTTCTTTTTCTGGGGCCACACCTACGGTATATGGAGGTTCCCAGGCTAGGGGTCTAATTGAAGCTGCAGCCGCTGGCCTCTGCCACATCCATAGCAATGTGGGATCTGAGCCGCATCTGCGACCTACACCACAGCTCATGACGATGCCAGATCCTTAACCCATCGAATGAGACCAGGGACCAAAACAGCAACCTCATGGTTCCTAGTTGGATTCGTTAACCACTGAGCCACGAGGGAACTCCAGAAAATTAGAATTTTAAAGTATGCATATACTGGGAATTGGCATCATGGCTCATTGGTAACAAATCCGACAGTATTTGATTTGATCCTTTGCTTTGCTCAGTGGATTTAGGATTCAGTGTCGCTGTGAGCTGCAGCATAGTTTGAAGATACAGCTCATGTCCCGTGTTGCAGTGGCTGTGGCATAGGCCAGCAGCTACAGCTCAGATTCCACTCCTAGCCTGGGAAATTCCATATACCATAGGCATGGCCTAAAATGACAAAAAATAAAGTATGCATATACCACTTGTGATGATTATTTACTTGGATTCATTGCAAATGAATCATATTAGGACTTCTAAAGTATTTAGTTTGGGCAATTGATTAAAAACATAATATATCATTAATGAAGATTACTACTAACTGCAACCAAAAGCTTTAATATAATGTAATTTAGAATTTTCAAGGTTTTCCATTTATTGTGTTACTCGAAAAGAGTAAGATAAAAGTTATTTTTCAGAGGCAGTGGGTTTAGGTAAGATTATTTGAAATAGAATGTTTACAAAATGCATTTTCACAATCTACTTAACTATGTGCTTATAAAGGTAAATAATGGTTTTATTGACCTGAATTAATATGATTTTTATGAGTTCTTTTTATAAATAAATTTTCTTTCATGGTAAATATTTACTTATGAGTTTCAAGGAGTAAAACTGGCATAAAGGTGTTGAAGATTGCCTTAAAATTACTAAAAAAGTTCCAGTTTCTCAGGAATTAGATGCTATCATTGTTGAAAGTCAATAAACATACTGAGAATGTGTATGCTTTCTGCAACATTTGTATTAAACATAGTTCTCTCAATTATTGCAGCCACATAGTTACCACTTCAAAATGAGAGAAAAAATGAGAGAAAAAAAATTCCTTATTTCCATCTATTTAAATGCAAAGAGCATCAGTTTTTCAAAAATATTTGGGTTATGCCAGTGGATATTGCAATAGTACTAAGGTCATCTTTACTAGTTCAGATAATTTTCAGTGACCTCTAAAGAGGCATGTCTCATGGTTCTGTATTTGTCTTGTATTATATAAGAAATTTCTAGTTATTCAGATGGAAATTATGAAAATGAATTTACATTTGATTAACAATCCTCATTTTTTAATCATAGGGAATAAATCTTGGTTTAGTTTTGTAATTTCTAGCATAAGTTAGCATATTTGGTAAAATAAATGCTCATACATCAAACTTAGAACTTATTTTTTGTTGACAAGAGATATATAGACCTAGATACTTTGAAATGAACTAATGTATCTAACTACCACAGCATATACCTAAAAGTTAAGAAATTTATCTCCAGGTTAAAGATGAGGAAACTGAATCACAAAAAAAATGTGAAGTTAAATGTCGAAAGCCACAAAAGGAAGATAAAACAAAATCAGATTCCAAATCTATTCAGTTTGATTATAATATCAGCATTTATAACCTATACTGAAGTGGTTCTCATGAAATCTAAGTAAAATCTAACAGCAATCTTACTTCACTTATAAGTTAAGAACTTAATACTGTTGCTAACCAGGAATAATCCTCTGAGAAGAAATATCTGGTCATGTTGTTTAGTCTCCACCAGTCATCTGTGTAGGATGCTATTTCACCGAGGATAGATTTTCCTCCTGACAGGGTAGATGAGGCTTCTTTCAACAGTGTCCTTAAACATCATAGAAATGAATATGAAATCCAAACTCACTGTCTGAAATAATAGTGCCAGGCAAAGCATGTGCTGAAAATAACTAGTTCAAGGGCAGCAAATTGCTGCAGTTCAATAAAAATAAGAGTACTACAAGTCATTTGGGGAAGACTGTTAAGAATCCTTAACTAAAAACCATTTGTAAAGACAATATAAGGTCTTCATCAAGTCTCCCTGCATAAAGCTCACAGCCAGTGGCAAATGATGCTGAAGAGCTAGACATGTGGCTTAGTCCTTCATCATCCTCGCAGTATTATAAATATCCATAGAAACAGAATAGAACTACAATGTGAACTTTGGCATAAGCAACCTTTGTCTAAGTTGAATTTGCTTGGTCAAATAGCATAATTACAAGAAATGGCAATACTAGCTTCTCATAAACTGCATACTTTATATGTTTTACTAAGGTTGACATGGTTTAAATAGATTAAATTCTTCAGGAAAAAAAATGTCTTACTGACCAAATTCAATTTACATATCAATGAATAGCAAACGTGAGGCATATTTATCACTAGTGGCATCCTTTAATTTTTCTCTTCTGTGTAGAATTAAAACTTTTTAGAATATAAAGACATTTCTTTCAGGCAGCTGATTATGTTTGTTTGTAATTTCAGAGCAGGTAAAAATAAAGTACCATCAAAGCCAGGATGTTGAACAGCATGGGATGCTAAGTATATGAGGAGTGATTGCAGAAATATTCTGAAGCACAGTCTCATCGCAGCTATTTCTTCTAGCTGCTTACTGTGTTTGCTTAATGCATTTTTCCTCCGAGCGACATTTTCTAAAACACATTTCCCATTTAGCAAGGAATTACTATGTGCATAACAGGAATACTGACACATGCTGTTCCATATATTAAGCAAAAAGTAACCCTTCTCTGTGAGGCATGCACCAATGGCAATAAAAATTGTGCTTGAAAATGAATATATGTAATGTTTTTCTTTTCATGATTTAATATGTAATCATTTTAATAAAACCATCACTTTAATGACTAACATATACTTAAGTAAAAGCAATAAAAAATGAAAACTACTTTGTGATAAAATTTATCTCCAAACTACAACCGTATCACCATGCAGAAATAGCATTTTGTCATCAGAAAAACATCATTAAACATATGTATACATGTGTATATATGTATATATAGTTGAATAGATAAACAGTGAGAAGAATGGATGGAAGCATGGATGAAGTAGTGGAAGTGATAGAAAAACAAAGGTATACAAAGATGGATGCATATATATAGAGAAAAATGCACAGGCAGACAGATGAAATGGTTTTATATGAATACTATGCATATTTACTGAGTTACATTAAAATAAGTAAAATTTAATTACATTTTAAAAATAAAATATTTATTAAAATACTCTCTATTAAAATATATTAACATTTAAAAATAGTATGAAAACATCACCTTATAGAGTATTCTTTATGTGGCAGTCTCCAACTGAATTTATACTCTCAGTTAAAAAAAAGCACTCACTAAATTTTCTTTCATAGCCCATGTCCTACCAGTTCATCTCCATTGTTCATACGTGTTTATTCTTTTTTAAAAAATATTTTATAGTTAATTTATAGTGTTCTGTCAATTTTTGCTGTATTGCAAAGTGACCCAGTTACACATATTCATACATTCTTTTTCTCACATTATCCTCCATCATGTTCCATCAGAAGTGATTGGATATAGTTCCCTGTGCTGTACAGCAATATCTCATTGCTTATTGTTTATCTTTTTGACTTTTTAAATTTTTGTTCATATTTGTTATGTATTATTTCTTCTGCAAAATCTGTTATTTTTTATTATTTTTATCTTTTTTTCCCTTATGTGCCCCCTACCCTGTTCTTTTTGAGATTTTTTTTTTCCTTTAGCTTACTTATCTTCAGTAATTTTATCATTATATTCCTTGATATGTTGTTTCTTGTGGTTATTTTGCTTGGTCTTCCTTAAACTTCCTGGATTTCTGGACTTACACGGTTTATAAAATTGGGAAAAAATATGTCATTAGTTATTCACATATTTTTCTTATTTCCCCTTTCTGCTATTCCAATTAAATGTACTTCTCTAGGGTCTCTGAAACTTGTTTTTAATGCTTATTTTTCATAGCGCTTCAGTTTGTGTAGTGCATTCATCTCTTCTGCAGTGACTAATCTGGTATTAGGCCGACTTAATTATTACTTTTTAAATTATGCATATTCAGTTTTCACCCTTGAATTTCCATTTTTATATCTTCCAATTATTTCCACATATCGTTCATGTTTTCCCTTAAATATTTCAGCTATATATAACAGTGGCTTTAAAAATATTTGTCAGAGAATTCAATCTATCCTGTCTTTCTAGGTCTATCTTTTCCTAATCATGGGTAGCTCTACTGTCTGTTTATGAGAGTTTTTGGGTTCCTTGCCGTTGAGTAATCTTTGACTTGTTGCTGAACATTAAGACTGTTTAATTGTTGAATACTGGATTTTATTGCCTTCCTTTAATGAAACATTGGAATTTGTTTTGAGGCAGCTGTATAAGAAGCTTGTATATCAGCTTTATACTTTCAATTCCCTTTTAAAAGTTTTCTTAAGGTAGAACTTTATTGTCCTATAAAGCTAATATAGCCCAATTATTGATTCATAAATATTCTGGAGTTTCTGTTGAATACCCTTGATATTAAACCGGGACTTTTGACTCTGGCTGGTTGTAATTTTAATGTGTAAAATCTGGAAATTGCATCATTTATAACTTCCTGGTACATCCTTATGGAGTTTCACCAAGCCCATAATCAGTTTGTATTCAGCAAAGGCACTAGGATATCTCATGCCTATTTCTGGAGCTATGTTTCTGCATAATTTCTTCCTGTTGATCCTCTGCTCCACCAATTCCAACTAACTAAGCTTTAACATATTCTGTTCCCTTTCTTCTGGACTCAACAAGACCACTCTCCTTTTCTTGGGTCTCCTTTTCCTGCACTTAATTCTGGAAAATGCCTTCAGGAAAATGCTGAGGCAATCACTAGGTGCACTTTATTTGGTTCCTTTCTTCCATGCATAACATTCACATTCTGCCTGCAGTCCGAGTAAGAAAATAGCAGTTTCGAGTATCTCATCCAGTTTTCCAGCAGAGAAAATAATTAGTAAAAGCTATAGCAATATTGCTGGAACTTGAAAAAAATTTGTTTTTAAACTCTTCTTTTTCATATAAGCATTAAAGCAATAAATTTGGTTTTTCCTGGTTAACTCTATCTCACAAATTTTGATATATTATGTTGTAGGACCATACAATTTACAATGTATGTCTACTATGATTTATTATTTGACCTTTGGTTATTTATATTTTCTTAGCTTCCAAAAATTTGAGAGCTTTAAAAAACTACCTTAGTGTGACTGAACTATCTGTGGAGAATAATATGCTTTGCATAATTTCAATCTTCTAAAATTCATATTGATGCATTTTTATGGTTCTAAAAATGATCTATTGGTGAAAATTCCATGTGCACTTAAAAAGAATGCATATTTTGAAGTTGTTTATATACTATCATACTGTCAATTGCATAACAATTATGTGGGCATTACTTGCATTCTTCATTGTATTATTTGTTCATTTATTCTCAGCATTATCAAAATCTATAATTATAATTATGATTTTTTTTCTATTTCTCTGGTTGGCTCAGTTTCAGTTTGTACATTTTCAAAACTCTAGCATCCCTGTTTCCTTTCAGGCCCATAACACCTGTACCTGATTTGCCTCATGATGTCATGAAATTCGCATTCATAACCAAACCCTTAGCCAGACACCCATAAAATGCTGTTTGAAGACTTGCAGAGCCTACATTTGGGAGATTTTCTCTCCTTTAATGGCCTGCCTCACCAGTTCTGTTGATGTAAGGCTTCTGATCTGATCTCTGACTCTTCAGTTCAAACAAAAACCCCTATCAGTGCTCTACTTGTACTCCACTTCCTTCTGTTGCAGTTGGAAAATTGTCCCAAGATAGAGTGCTGAACTGTCTAAAGGTACTTATCTTAGAGATATCAGATTTGTATTAACAGTTAGCCAATATCTAGCAAATGTTGTCTCATATAAATACTGTAATTGTTTATATGGAAAGGGCTATCATTTACTTTGGTATTATTCTCTGTCATGATCAGAATCAAACTTCTCTTAATATATTTGAAGTGAATAATTTTTGCCTAGAATTAATAGATTTCATCAGTTCTTTAATCTGAAGATAATCTCTTCATTTGGTTAAAAAATGATTTCTCCATTTGAAAAAGAAAAATCTCTTTCAACGTTCCCTAAAACAGTAAAAATCCATTTGCCTGTTATAGAATTATTTTTGTGACCTTTTATGTCTAAAAATTTCTCTACTTTTCTCCAAATTTATAAGGCAGTTTGAACTATTTTCTTCATGTTATTAATTAGATTTTCAGCTATGCTTTGTTTATTTTTACTATTTGTATTTTAATAATTATATATTGTTGTCTCTTGGATATCTTGCCTTTTTTGACCTTGAAATCTCCATTGAAATTCTATCCAATTGTCTTGACATTTACATTTTACTTTATTTATTTTTCTCATTTAAAAATTTAAAAATTTCTATGATGAGGAAGAATTGTAGAAAATATTATTTTAGTGTGTGTGTGCATGCATGTGTGTATTTGTGTGTATTCACATCATTTGGTGATCTCTCTCACCCTCAGTAGTTCATGTTTACCATATTTGATTTTACTTTTACTCATATTAATAAGGAAGAGTCTCCCTTTCTTGACTTCCATTAATCTAAGTTTGGAGAATACTTTTAGAACATATGTTCATTGTATATAGTGTCTATTTCCTTCTTGATTTTTATTTGATACTGGAGTATTACATTTCTGATTTGCTTTTCTGTCATCTAACAGCAGGGAAGCAAAAAAGCAAAATCACTGGATTTTGATAGAGGCATATTTTTGATGTGAGAGAAACTATGAAGAGAGTCTTTTTTGTTGAATATGAATGTGACTCTCTTTCATGCAATTTTGTTTAAATCCCTATATCAGGTGGTTTTATTCCATTTGTTCAGAGATATTTTGTATCTATACTCAGTTGAATTACTTTCCTGATTTTCATTTCTCTAATTAGATATGTTGAGAATATTTTCATGTGCCTATTGGCGATCTGTACATTTTCTTTAAAGAAATGTCTATTTAATTTTTCTGCCCATTTTTTGATTGTATTGTTAGGGTATTTATGTTATTGAGTTGTATGTGCTGTTTATTTTGGAAATTAAGCCTTTGTCATTCTCATAATTTGTAAATATCTTCTTCCAGCCTGTATGTTGTCTTTTTATATTGCTTATGGTTTCCTTTGCTGTACAAAAGCTTTTAAGTCTAATTTGGTCCCATTTTTAAAATTTTTGCTTTTATTTCTATTGCCTTGGGAAACTAACATAAAAAACACTGTTATGATTTATGTCAGAAAATATTTTATGTGTGTTCACATCTAGAAGTTTTATGGTGTCATGTCTTATGTTTAAGTGTTTAAGCCATTTTGAGTTCATTTTTGTGAATGGTATGTGGAAGTGTTCTCACTTCACTGGTTTAGATGTGGCTGTTCAACTCTCACAGCAAGACTTGCTGAAGAGATTGTCTTTTCTCCACTATATATTCTTGTCTCCTTTGTTGAAGTTCAATTGTCTGTGGGTGTATGGCTTTCTTTCTGGGCTCTCTATTCTCTTCCGTTGATCCATATGTCTCTTTTTGTGCCAAGGCCACACTGTCTAATTACTATAGCTTTACAATATTGTCTGAAGTCTAGGAGGGATATGCCTCCAGCTTTCTTCAGGATTGCTTTGGAAATTCTGGTTCCAGAATTTAAAATCTAAATTTTAGAATGGTTTGTTCTAGTTCTATGAAAAATGGATAATTAGATAGGAATTGCATTGAATTTGTAGATTGATTTTGAATGGTATGGTCACTTTAACGTATTAATTCTTCCAATTCAAGAGCATATCTTTCCATTTTCTGGAATCACGTTCAGTTTCCTCTATAGGTGTTTTATAGCTCTCAGTATATATGTCTTTCATATCACTGGTCATGTTTATTCCTAATTATTTTTTGATGCAATTTTAAAATAGATTTTTTTTTAACCTTCCATTTTTGGAAAATGTTAGTGTAAGAAATGCAACATATTCCTGTGTTAATGTTGTGTCCATCTACTTCGTTGAATTCTTTTGTCAGTTCTAGCAGTTCTGTGTGGAGTTTTTAGGGTTTTCTATGTATAGTATCATGCCATCTGCATATAATGACAATTTTACATCTTCTGATTTGGATACATTTTTTTTCTTTTTCTTGGCTGTTTTCTATGTCTAGGACTTCTAATACTATATTGAAGCGAAGTGGTGAGAGTGTACATCCTGGTCTTGTTCTAGATTTTAACAGAAATGTTTTCAGTTTTTTCACCACTGAGTATAATGTTGGCTGTAGGCGTGTCATAAATAACTTTTATTATATTGAGATATGTCCCCTATATACATTTTGGTAAGATTTTTAATCACGAATTGATGTTGAATTTTATCAAATGCTTTTTCTGAATCTATTGAGATGATAATATGTTTTTTGTCTTTTATTGATGTGATCTATCACACTGATTTTCACCTGTGTTAAAACCATACTTGTGACCCATACTCGATAATGGTATATGAACCTTTATATTTGTTGGTTTTGGTTTGCTAATATATTATTGAGAATTTTTGCATCTCTACTTATCAAAGATATTGGCCTGCAATTCTGTTTTTTGATATTGTCCTTGACTGGTTTTGGTATCATGGTGATGGTGGCTTCATAGAATGACTTTAGAAGTATTCCCTCCTCTTAAGCCTTTTGGAATAGTTTTGAGAAGTGTCTGTATAAATTATTTTGTCCCTGTACTTTAAATTGTCCATTGTAGTAAGTCTTCTTCTTGTCTCAAAAATGACTCTTTTCTCTTTTACTTTTCTCTATCCATTAGTAGCACAAAATATTTTCCTGTCTCATGAAACTAATATTTTCTCTGCTTCAACATAATTTTTACAATCAATTCACCAGTGTTTAAGATTATTTTTTCAAACACTGTGGCACAACTTAGGGTGATCCAAAGGCAATACAGTACTGTTTACATCAAACTTTGTTTTTGATTAAACACATTGCACTTATATCATCACATTTTGATCCTCAAGAGACCAAAGTTTTATTTCTAGCATACAGATAAAGAAAATTGTAGTAGAGAGATTAAGCGAACTGTTAAAGATCAAGAGAAAGTAATTAGCAGAATTAAGAGCAGAAATTAAGTATTCTAACTCCAGGCTCAATGGTCTTTCTGTCACATCATGTTTTATACCAAGGAGGAGATATAGCCTAAAGGTTTTAAAAGGTAGACTTGAGAGTCTGGGAGCTAATTTTGAACTCAGACTGAATGACTTGCTACTTCCATTTAGCTAAGCAATTTATGTAACTTCCTTGTGCCTCAGTGTCTTCTGCTGAAGGTGACTAATAATAAAAATTTATTTATAGGGGTTCCATTGTGGCTCAGCAGTAATAAGCCTGACTAGTGTCCATGAGGATGTGGGTTCTATCCCTGGTCTTGCTCAGTGGGTTAAAGATCAGGTGTTGCAGTGAGCTATGGTATAGGTTGGAGACGTAACTTGGCTCTGGCATTGCTGTGGCTGTGGCCTAGGCCAGCAGCTGCAGCTCCAATTCAACCTCAGGCCTGGGAACTTCCAAATGCCTCACATGCAGCCTTAAAAAATAAACAAAAAATTATGTGTTTATGCAAATTTACAAATTAAATATATATGCAAAACCCTCATGTGTAACTTGTTGCATAGTATCAACTGGTTCAATATTAGCTTCTATCATCTTTGCAGTGCCTTCAAGAATCATTTTTTAAACTTGAATGAACCCTTTAGAGGATCTGAGACTTGTTGAAATAACTGACACTTGCAGAATTGTACTTCATGCTAGGAAACAACATTTGTTGCTTCTTGTTTTTATCCAAATAACACCAAGAAAAACACAAGAAGGAAATTTTAAGCAGCCCCTGCTTTGAGAGCAAATGTCAGTTATCTTTTCTTGTATGGTTGGCAGAACAATTCCCTTGTTCTGTTTATTAATCACTGTTCCCAGCTTCACTGTAAAATGTATTCACTGTCTGTACTTTCAAATTATAATTCTATTGTGCTCTCCTGGCTAATTGGACAGACTTAGAAATACTGAATTTATTTTGCTACATTCTGCATTTAGATAAATTAATTTTTATTCTCAAATTAAGACAACCCAGATAAATCTCTGTACTAATAATTTTGTATAAAAATTATTTTGGTTGGAAGTATAATAAGCCCACTTCAAATAACCTCGAGCAGAGATGATCTTTTATCAAGGTTACATCAGGATCCAACTTAAAAAGGAGGAAATTTAGCTAGACCTTAAAAGGACTGAAACTAGAGACAGGAAGATTTTCAGGAATCAGGCAGCCTCTTTTCTTCTGTTTCTCTCAGATATGCTTCTCTCTGTAAATGAGAATTTCAGGTTCCAAATTCTGTGCACACTGGCTCTTTGTTGTTATTGTTATTATTGTTTGTTTGTATGCACATGATTATAATAGAGTTTATGACTTAGCCTTCTGTCCAAGCATGCGGAGTGCATGGGTTCATTAACACTCTGTAATCATAGGTTGTTGAAGGGGATGTCCTCGTGGAGTGGACACTTAAAAGACGTCACTATGTTTTTAGTACTAGTCAAAATTGCTAATTCTTCACATTTTTGTCACTGGTATAGTTTTGGGGGTGGGGGTTGTGTTTTTGTGTGTATATGTGCACACGCGTGCACACGTTTGTAAAATTTGCAGCTACAAAGATCCAACTTCTCTTCAGCACTGCCAAAACTCTATTCCTTTATCTCCACCTACAGAAAACCAGTACCTTCAAAACTATTGCTTTTCCTGTGGTTTTCAGGTACATGGAGACTTAACAGCAACTCCCAATCATTCCTGTTATAGCCAGAGGAACCTTCTTTACATAAATACATACACTTTTATTACCACTTTCCTAAATACTCTAACATAACTTCCTCTTTCTTTCATTTACTTTGCTAATTTGGTCTTTCTTGCTAAACTAATTATCCCCTTTTACTTCTTAGCATAGGAGTCCCTATTAAGAATATTTCTTTATGAAAAGCTAATTATCATTTTACTAAGTGAAAGTTCTTTGTTATAGTTTTTTCCATTTGTCTGCTTCAAATTACACTTCAAAGCCATTTTTTCATAAAATAGAATCTATTTTTTAATTTACCTTAGAAAAGTTATTTCTAGATATTCATGAAAAACTGGAAATGAATTAAAAAATATGTTTACATACATGATAAAATGCATACTGCATACCAACCTTAAAAGGCCACAAATAAACCTGCGCACAATTTATAATTTATTTTTTCTAAGTCTTTCAGCCATCCCTAAGTCTCTATATAAAAATAAGACACCAAACCACACTACAAAAATCTACATGTTAATATACTGGCAAGGTGTATATGTACAAATGATATTTTTTATAATTCTATGTGTAAGAAATACATTTTATTATGTTGTCTCTTCCCTTCCATGGGAAACTGAGTGTTACGCCAATAACTTGATGTGAAATACAAGTTCATTATGTAAAACACTTGAAACTATCAACGAGGTATCATCAATGGGTCATAAGTCATGCATAAATGATATGTTATTAAAACAAGGTATTTTAATCTAAGTTTGTATTCAAACGTACACTTACCATCAGAATATTTTTGTATTTGTTTCCAAAGTCAAAAGATAGGTATTATTTTAGATTTAGTAAAGCCCATGTAAAATAATTTAAATACATTTTGTTTTATTAATTTTTTTCAGTTGACTAATGTTCCTCATTCCCCCAACCACTTCCCTTCTGGAAACCACCTATAAAATTCCCTACATCTATGTCACTGTTTCTGTTTCATTCTGTTTTTCTTTTCTTTTTTTTAAGTGAGGTATAGTTACCTATTATACACATTTCTAGTGTAAAACATGATTCAATATTTCTACAGATTGTACTCCATTTAAAGTTACTATAAAATATTTGCTATTTCCCTGTACTGTACAAGATACATTCTTATTCTTTTATACATCCTTTTGTACCTCTTAATCCCCTACCTCTGTCTTTTCCCCTTCCTAACCCTCTCCCAACTAGTGTTCTCCATATCTGTGAGTCTCTTTCTTTTTTGTTGCATTCATTCATTTATTTTACTTTTATTGGATTCAACATATATGCAATAGCACATTATTATCATTCTCTGACTTATTTCACTATGTATTTTACACTCCAGGTCCATCTATATTTTAAAAAATGGCAGAATTTCATTTATTTTTTTGAGTCTAATATTCTAGTGTATATCATTATCCATTCATTTATCTGTTAATGAACACTTAGTTGCTTCCTTATCTTCATAATTGCAAATGATGCTGCTATGAACATATGCATACATTTTAAAACAGTATTTTTATATTCTTCAGATATATACTCAGGAGTTGAATTGATGGATCATATAGTAATTCTATTTTTAGCGTTTTAAGGAACCTCCATACTGTTTACCATAATAAGTGCTCAAATTTACCATAACAGCATATAAGGATTTCCTTTTCTCCACATCCTTGACAGCATTTGTTATTTGTAGTCTTTTTCATGATAGCCTTTGACAAATATAAGGTGATATATAATTATGGTTTACATTTGCATTTCTCTAATGATTAGTGTTGTTGAACATCTTATGCTATGCTTGTTAACTTTATATACATCTTTGAAAAGTGTCTAGTCAGATCCTCTGCCCGTTTTTTAAATTTTTTTAGGTTTAGGTGTATGAACAGTTTGTATATCAATTAGTCATTGAATTTGCAAATATTTCCTTCCATTCAGTAGGTTGCCTTTTCATTTTGTCAGTGGTTTCCTTTGCTATACAAAACCTTTTAAGATTGTCTCATTTGTTAATTTTTTCTTTTGTTTACTTTGTCTTAGGAGAGATAATACAAAAAAATATATTGCTACCATTTTCATCAAAGAGTGTTCTCCCTATGTTTTCTTCTAGGAATTTTATGGGTTTATCCTTATGATTTGGTCTTTAATCCATTTTGAGTTTAATTTGTATATGGTGTGAAAAATATTCTAATTTCATTATTTTACATGTAGTTTTACAGTTTTCCCAGCACAATTTATTGAGAGACTATCTTTTCTGCATTGTATATTCTTGCCTCCTTTGTTGTAATTAATTTACCATAAGTGCATTGGTTTATCTGAGCTCTCTCTTCTGTACTATTCATCTATGTGTCTGTTTTAGGGCCAACACCATACTCTTTTGATTACTTTAGCTTTTAGGTATAGTCTAAAGCCAGGGAGTGTGGAATCTCTAGCTTTGTTCTTCTTTATCAAGTATTTTGTGTTTCCAAATAACTTTTAGAATTTTTTGTTCTAGTTGGGAGAAAAATATATTTAATATTTTGATAGGGAATGCCTTGACATTTTAGATTGCCTTGGATAGCATAATAATTTTAATTATTAATTCAATTCCAGGGACATGATTAGCCTTTCTATTTGTTTGTGATATCTTCTATTTCTTTTACCATTGTCTTATATTTTTCTGAGTACAGATCTTATCTGTCCTCAGTGAGATTTTGTCTGAGGCATTTTATTATTTTTGATGAGAAGATAAGTAGGATTTTTAAAAATTCCTCTAATCATTTGTGGTTAATATATAGAAATGGACATACATTAATTTTATATCCTGCAACTTTACCAAATCTGTTGATGAACTCTAGTAGATTTTTGGTGGCATCTATATTTTCTGTGTATGTCATCTGCAAACAATGACAGTTTTACTTGTTTCCAATTTGGATTCCTTTTATGTATTTTGTTTTCTGACAGATGTGGCTGGGACTAGCAATATTTTATCAATGAAAAGGATGTCAGCTTCATGTTCCTGATCTTACATTTAACTTTTCACTATTGGATATAATGTTAGTTGTGAGCTTGTCACAGAGGGCCTTTATGAGATTGAGATATGTTCCCCTATGCCCACTTTCTAGAGTTTTTTTTTGTTTGTTTGTTTTAATCATAAATGGATGTTGAATTTTGTTAAAAGTTTTTCTTCATATATCAAGATGATAATATTTTTAAAAATAATTCAATTTGTTAATGTGATGTACCACATTGATTAATTTTGACCCATCCTTGCATTCCTGGGGTAAATTCCACTTTTTCATGCTGTGTGATCCTTTTAATGTATTTTTGGAGTCAGTTTGCTAGTATTTTGTTGAGGAATTTTTACTTCAATGCTCATCAGTGATACTGGCCTGTAATTTTCTTTTTTTTAATGTGGTATCTTTGTGGGGTTTTATTATCAGGGTGATGCTGGCTTCATAGAATGAGTTCTGAAGTATTCTTTTCCCTGAAATTTTTTGAATAGTTATGTAAGAATAGATATTACCTAGTCTCTAAGTGTTTAATAGAATTCACCTGTGAAGCAATCTATTCCAGAACTTTTGTTTGTCGTGAACATTTTTTTTTTTATTACTATTTAAATTTCATTACTGGTAGTTAATCCAATCATGTTTTTATTTATTCCTGGTTCAGTCCTGGAAGATTGTACCTTTCTACATTTCTATTTTTTTTTCATTTCTTCTAGGTTGTCCATTTTATTGGTATATAGTCATTCTTATGATACTTCGTGTGTCTGCATTGTCAATTGCAACCTCTCCTTTTTCTTTACTGGTGTTATTGATTTAGGACCTCTCTTCTCTTTGTTAAGTCTTGCTAAAGGAGTATTGGTTTTATTTATCTTTTCAAAGAACCAGCTCTTTGTTTCATTTATCTTTTTTATTGTTTTTTAATATCTTTCATTTATTTCTTCTCTGATCTTTATGATGTTTTTCTCTCTGCTAACTTTTTGGCATTGTTCCTTTTCTAATTTCTTTAGGTGTTAGATTAGGTTTGAGACTCCTTATTTCCTGAGGTAGACTTATATGGCTATAAACTTCTCTCTTAAAATTGTTTTTTCTGCAACTCATTTTTTTTTCATTTTCATTACTTTCCAGGTAGTGTGTGTATATATATATATTTTGGTTTCTTCATTGACTCATTAGTTATTTAGTAGTATACTGTTTAGCCTCCACATGTTTGCTTTTTCTGCAGCCTTTTTTCCTGGTTGATTTTTTATCTCATAGCATTGCAGTTGGAAAAGATAGGTGACATGATTTAACTTAAATTTACTGAGACTTCTTTTGTGACCTACCATTTGATCTGTCCTAGAGAATGTTTCAATGCACTTGAACAGAGTGTATGTTTGGCTGCTTCTGGATGGAATCTTCCGTATATATCTATAGTGTCTTACTTTTACAGTGATCCATTATTGATTTATTATATGGATTATCTGTCCATTAATATAAGTGGGGTGTTAAAATCCACTACTGTTATTTTGTTACTGTCAATTTCTCCCTTTATATCTTTTAAATTGGCTTTATATTCTTAGGTGCTCCTATAATAGGTATGTAAATATTTACAGTTGTTATAACTTCTGATTGAATTGATTGATCACTTTAGCATTACATAACATCCTTTGTCTCTTGCTACAATCTTTGTTTTAAAGTCTACTTTTTACTTAAGTATTACTATCCCAGTTTTCTTTGATTTCCAGTTGTATGGAATACTTTTTCCATCCCTCAATTTTAGTCAGTGTGTGTCTTTAGATGTGAAGAGAATTTCTAGTAAATCATATATAGGGACGTTGTTTTTGTAACCATTAAGCCAATCTATGTCTTTTGATTGAGTGTTTAGTCCATTTACATTTAAAGCTATTATTGACAGGTGTGTACTTACTGCCACTTTGTTAAATTGTTTTGAGATTGTTTTTGTAATTCTTCTTTCTTCCTTTCTTTTTTCTTATCCTTTCATGTGATTTGATGACTATCTTTGGTGTGTTATGTTTGGGTTCATTTCTCTTTGTATATGTACCTAAAAGAGATTTTCCTTTATGGTTACCATAAGGTCTGTATACAGCAGTATATCTATGTGTGTACATACACACATGCACAAAATTATTTTAAGTTGCTGATTTATTTATTTCAAATGTATTTTCATAACCCTGATATTTACCTCCTTGTTTCTACACTGGCTATTTTCAATATGATATTTTAACCATTTTGTTTCATGTATCCCTTACTTCTGATATAGATAATTTTATTATTTTTGTCTACTAACCTCTGAAAATTTTGTATATGGTTGATTTACTACTTTTAGTAAATATTTTCCTTTAACAATGAGCTTTTATTTTTTTCTCACAATTTTTTTGTTTCTAGTTGTGGCATTTTCTTTTTGCTTAACATTTCTTGTAAAGCTATTTGGTGGTGCTAAACTCATTTTTCATTTGCTTGTCTTAGATATTTTGATATTGGAGTTTCTGTATTGGTTCAGAGGGTTAAGAACACAAAATATATCCGTGAGGATGATGGTTTGATCCTGGGCCTCACTGATTTGGTTAAGGTTCTGGCACTGCCACGAGCTGCAGCAAAGGTTACAAATGTGACTTGGATCTGGTGTTCCCATGTCTCTGGTGTAGACCTGCAGCTGCAGCTCCAATTTGAATCTTGTCCCAGTAACTTCCATTTGCTGCAGGTATGGCCGTAAAAGAAAAAATAATTAAATTCAATTAAATGTTTTGATTTTTTCATAAAATCTGAATGAAAGCCTTGCTTCTTTTAAAATGCTTTTTTTTTTATATTTAATTTGTGCCACTTTAGTTATAATTGTCTTGGTGTGGTCCTATTTGGGTTGATCCTGTTTGGGACTCCCTGTGCTTTCTGTACCTCTATATCAGTTTTCTTTCCAGGGATAGTGAAGTTTTCAGCTATTATTTATTCATATATATTTTCTGTGCCTTTCTCCTTCTTCTCTTTCTGGGACCACTATACTGCAAATGTTGTATGCTTGATCTTGTCACAGAGATCTCTTGAGTTGTCTTCATTTCTATTTGTTATTTTTATTGTATCTGTGTGGCTTCAGTGTTTTCCACTACTCTAATTTTCAGTTCATTGAATTGTTCTTCTGTATAATTTAACCTACTATTGTTTCCTACTACTGAATTTTTCATTTCAATTACCTTATTCTTCTTTACTTGTTTTTTCTTCATATTTTCTAACTCTTTGTTAAAAATTTCTGACTTCTCACCTTCTCTATCCTTTCTTCCCCTTAATTCTTTGGTCAACTTTATTTTTCTTAATTTCCTCTTTTATTTCTAGGTACCTAATATGGTGGTTAAGTTTCTCAACTGTGGAAAAGTGGCCTTTTGTAAGATATGTACTATGGGTCTAGCTATGCATTCCCCTCTAGTCACCAAAGCAATATGCTCTAGAGGTGTCCCATAGATGGGCTGCATGAGTCCTTTTACCATGGCAAGCTGACTACTGAGGGCCCTGTGACTGGCCCCTGTTCTGGTCGGTTGCCAGATCCTGACTTATTTTTGAGGTTGTTGGCTGCTGGTTGGCAGGGCTGGGTCATGAGAAAATTAGCTATGAAACATTAGTGGGTTCCAGGTCTAGAACAGGCCAGTGATGGGCAGAGTCAGCTTCTTAGATGAGTGGTTACAGGGCCAGGGTTCCTGGATCTAGTGCCAGACTACTAGTGGGTGGGTCTAGTTCCTGACATGGCTACCTGCAAAGTCTATGGTGTCCCAAATCTGGTGCTGGCTGCTGGTGAATGTGGCAAGATTCTTAGGCACCTGGCTAAAGAGTGCAAATTATCTTAGAGCTTGCCTTCTTGTGGGCAAGGTCATGGCCCAATAAGTCCCAGGGCCAGTGAGAGTTCAGTGGTAGGCAGAGCCTGCTTCTCTGGCTGTAGGGCACTGGGAATCCCTACTCTTGGTATTAGCCCACTGGTGAGTGAGGGGTGGCTGAGGGGCTCAAGGTGTCCCCAAGCTGGCATTGGTCTGCTGATTGGCAGGTCCTGTGCCCCAGATGTCCCAGGTCTGGTTCCAGTTTGCTGGTGTAATGGCTAGGCCCTGATTTTAAGGCAGGCTGTGGGGCTGCAGTTGTCCTGGGAGCTGGAGTCTACCAGCTGGTGTGTGGGGTCAATGTCTAGGGGATCCCAGGGTTTTTGCCTGCCTACTTGTTGGCAGAGCTGGGCCCCAGATTCTCTGGCTAAAGGGCCCTTGGGGTACCAAGGATAGTTTATGTTTACTGCGTTTGGGACTGTGTCCTGAACCCTCTGTGGACAATGCCATGTCCCAGGGCAGCTGTGGGCTCAGGGGGCAGCACACCTTCTGGTCAGTGAAGATGTGTCACCATTCATATGTTTGACCTGAAGTATCTCAGTATTGATGTAGACAGTGTGGTGAGTGGGGTTGGATTCAGTTGCTAATAAGCTAGAGAGGGGATTCCAAAATGACATATTCTAGTGTCCTCATGATAGAATGAGCTTTAAGAATGGAATCTCTGGAGTTCCCGTCGTGGCGCAGTGGTTAACGAATCCGACTAGGAACCGTGAGGTTTCGGGTTCGGTCCCTGCCCCTGCTCAGTGGGTTAAAGATCCGGCGTTGCCGTGAGCTGTGGTGTAGGTTGCAGACATGGCTTGGATCCCGCGTTGCTGTGGCTCTGGCGTAGGCCGGTGGCTACAGCTCCGATTCGACCCCTAGCCTGGGAACCTCCATATGCCGCGGGAGCGGCCCAAAGAAATAGCAAAAAGACAAAAAAAAAAAAAAAAAAAAAAAAAAAAAAAGAATGGAATCTCTATATCCTGCAGCTCTTAGAGCTCCCAAAAGTAATCCTGGCTGTGAAATACAAATATTCTAAGGGCTCAATTTCTGAGAGCATTGACTCCAGGCTAGGGAGACTGACATGGGGCTCAGACATTTTACTCCTTGGGAGAATGTTTTGTTCTTTAAATTATGCATTGGGGTGAAAATTTTTCTTCCATTTGTCTTTTTTCTGAGGTAACTTAATTTACCATAATACTATAGGTCCATCATGTTGTTGCAAATGGCAAAATTTCATTATTTCATATGACTAATATTCCATTATATGTATGTGTGTGATATATGTGTGCCACATATTCCTTATCCATTCTTACATTGATGGACATTTAGGTTGTTTCCATACTTGGCCATTATAAATAATTCTGCAATGAAAATATAAGTGCATATATCTTCAAATTAGAGCTTTTGGGGGGAGGGTTGGAAAAATACCCAAGAGTGGAATTGCTAGATCAAATGGTAGTTCTGTTTTTCAATTTTTGAGAAACCCCTATATTTTCCATAGTGGCTATTTCAATTTGCATCTTTTTCAACAGTGTACAAGTGTTCTCTTTTCTCCATATCTTTGCCAACCCCTGTTATTTCTTGTATTTTTGATAATAGCCATCCTGACAAATGTGAGGTGATAGCTCATTGAGGTTTTGATTTGCATCTCCCTGATGATTAGTGATGCTGAGGATCCATTCATGTATCTGTTGGCTATCTGTATATCTTCTTTAGGAAAATGTCTATCCAGGTCCTCTACTCATTTTTTTTTTTGTGTGTGTGTGTGTTTCTTTTTTTTTTGTTATTATTATTTCTTTTTTATAATTTCTCTACTCATTTTTTAATTAGGTTGTTCCTTTTTTGATGTTGAGTTGCATGAATTCTTTGTATATTTTGCAAATATTCTCATCAGATATATTCTTTGCAAATATCTTTTTGCATTCAGTAGGCAGACTTTTTGTTTTGTTGATAGTTTTCTTTGCTGTGCAAACACCTTTTAGTTTGATGTCCCCTTTGTTTACTTTTTCTTTTTCTCTGTTTTTGTTTATTTAAGGAAACATATCCAAAAAATATTGCTAAAACGTACTTCATAGAGCTTACTGCCTATGTTTTCCTCTAGGAGTTACATGCTTCAGGTCCCTCATTTAATCCATTTTGAGTTTATTTCTGTATGTGGTGTGAGAAATTAGTTTGATTTTTTTTTTGCATGTAGCTGTCCAGTTATCCCAACACCATTTATTGAAGAAGCTTTTACCCATTGAATATTCCTACCTCCTTTGTTGTAGATTGATTGACCATATAAATGTTGCTTCATTTCTGGGTTCTCTATTCCATTGATCTGTGTCTATTTTGTGACAGTACCATACAGTTTTAATTACTATTGCTTTGTTATTAGGGACCAACAAAGGGAAATTAAGGAGTATATTACCTCCATCTTTTTTTCTTCTTTGTCAAGATTGTTTTATTGACTTTCAAGGAATTTTAAAACATTTCCAAATCTCAGACCCATAAATCATCTTTCAATTATAATTTCAATAATTGTTTATTTAGAATCATTAGTTGTTTCCTAAATATTACTTTAGAAGTTTAGCTGAAATCCTTTTGGAATACTAAATGCAATAGCTTTCCATGTTTTTTTGTTGGATAGTGTAATCACTGTTTATAATTGCTTTCTTTATATCAACTTTTTCACAAGAAAAATGATTGCTTCTGTTTTTATTTTTTACTTTTAATTTTTTCTTTAAAAAAAGTAAACAAATATTTCATTCCAGGTAATGTTGTCACAGTCCAAGATTCTAAGTTATTTTCTTTTCAGAATTTCTTTAAAGAGTCCTAAGGTCCTAATTTTGGAGTTGTCATTTCCAGTTCTTTTTTACTTAAACTGTTTTCTATTTATGTATAAAGTCCAATGAAGTAGATTTTTCCCTGTAAAATATTTTGAACTAGGTAATCCCAGAATTGTCTAATTTAAGTAACTTATTTTCATCATATATGTATCATTTAAAGTGTTGTAAATTCCTCATGTAATAGCTAGTAGAAAAAAATGACTATTCAGGGTTAAAATCAGGCAATGATATGTTGATTTCTTTGCATTTTCTTACCTTGATAACCAGTAAATTTAGTGTCTTTCAGAAGTGTGGTTGAATATCTCAAGATGGATTATACCTAAATTCTTATCAACTCATTTTGAAATACAAGCTTTAAAAATTTTATAATTACATAAATTTTCATAATTATAAAATATATAATTTAATATTAGACTTATAAGATTATAATGCTGCTTTTCAGAGAGGGTATTTATAGCTTCCTAATTTTTTAAACTTTATTTTATTTAAATGATTTAGCCTAATGTCCTCTTTAATACAGTTATTCAAAAATTATGATAACATTACTTGGATTTTATGGGATGTCAATATTAACATTTAGACTATACTTTTCTTCAGGGGACCAGTAGAGTTATCCTTATGTTCTGAAAAGGTCTAATACAATTTCAGTTGCTCTAAAGATATAATATGTAGTATATATACATTTGTACTCATGTGCCTACATACACATGCAAAAAGTAAATAAATAAATTTGCCCACATTATACTTAGGTAACTTCTTTTACCACTCTTTGCATTTCATCATCAATTTTCCACAAATGTTACAATGAGAATTAAAGAAAAAGGAAAAATGGTAACAGCACCTCACATTAATCTCTTAAAAAAAAATTTACAGCAAAACTTTCTAAAGGCCATTGGTGTGAAAATAACAGCAGATTCTATTACAGTAGTTGGGATAGTGAGCAAAGAGTTACTGCTTTGAGGTTCTGATGAGTCCTCAGAGGTACATCTAAAAAACAATGCCAGATGGCTCTAGAGGAGATCATTGAAATACTTACATAGTCAACCCTTCATTGTTCATCATCATGGCAATGCCCATCTGCATTCTATAAACTCTATGACCTGGACTGGCCCTATACCCTCATTTTTATTGGTAAGAATAAACATTATTTTGCCAAGACAAGTTCAGAAAAAGACCAGTTCATATGCAAATAAGCAAAACCTTGGTGTAAATAATTATCTAAATCCAATTTTGATCATCCTGGTAATTCCTCCATAACTAGACATAGTCATGAGAATGGAGTTTTTGTCAACTATAGGTATTTTTTCTAAACCCCACAACTCTTACTTGGCCAATTTCCTCCTTTTTATTCAAGACATCTTTAATTTCATCTTAATCATTCACATTCATGACATCAGTTAATAAATTTCAATCCACATTTTAATTCATCTCAAGTAACACTCATATTAGCCAAAATTACAGTGTAGAAATTACATATAAATGAATGTTCCCTTTCATTTATGCTGCCACTACAACTCTGCCCATTATAATCTATTAAACCCAAAAGTGAACATTTGCTAAATATTGAAATATTGCCCTGAAACTGCAGAATAAATTCATTTTACTATTGCCTTAAAATTATTTTATCAAAAATGATAAAAGGGTGATCAATTATTAACATCACCAGTGCCCTTTAATTTGTATGTATGATAGTACGTATTAAATAATTTAATGCAAGTATATTTTCTCATTAGTGATATTCTTAATTTAGTATTTTGGAAATAGCTGTTGAAGTAAACATGTAAAGAAACCATAGTAATGAATATGTTCTAAGTATTACTTTGCATTCTATATTGTTATATTTCTCTTATTCATTTAGTTGATTTGCCAAATGCATATAGAATCTTGTTATTTGAAACACTGCTTAAAATTATGCAAATGATATTTCTTATATCCTTAATAATTTCTAGGGGACATAAAGCATTAAAGAAAAATAATCCATCTCTTGTTTTCCATTGATTTTAGTTGTGCTGACTTTTTTTTTTCATCCAACCTGTTTTTCCATGGCAACTGAAAATTCTATGTTGCCTATCAGCATTTTCCTGCCTTTACCTTTTAAGGAAATCTTTCACTATATTGAACTCTTGGGGTATTTTAAAAAAAAATATTTGCCTTGATTGTTGCATATTTTATTTTATTTTGTTTTTAGGGCCACACATGTGGCATATGGAATTTCCCAGTCAAGGGGTCAAAATCAGAGATGCAGCTGCTGGCCTATACCACAGCCATAGCAACACCAAATCCAAGCCTCATTTGCAACCTACACCACAGCTCATAGTAATGCTGGATCCTTAACCCACTGAGTGAGGCCAAGATTGAACCCACACCCTCATGGATACAGGTTTGTTACTGCTGAGCTCCATAGGAAACACCTAATTTTTATTTTTAACTATAGCTATTTGTGTATCTATTTCTTTACTTTGAAAACCTAAAATTCTTTAAGTTTAGAGTCTCAGACTTCTTCAGTTTTATTTATTTCATATTAGTTGTCATAGATGTTTGGCATTTATTATAGACTCAATAAATGACTCCTGAATAATAAAGAAACAAATACGTCGGTAAAACAGTGTTTAAGAGATAAAGAGTTTGTAGGATGTGTGGCATGAAGAAGAAAATGGCAAGACATTCAAGGTCATTTTTGTTATAGTAACAAAATTTGCCTCCTTGGGAAAGTCATTGGAAAGTCAAAGCAAAAGAGTGACAGAATGTTTAAATAACATAAATTGTTTTCAAAGAGCCTTGGATGTAGTGGGGCAGAGAATAGAAGAAAGTCTATTTAATGGGATATTGTCATAGCCCACATAGAGATGATGATAGACTGATCCAGGTAGTAATTGTGAAGTTGCTGAGGACTAGTTAGCAGTAGTTAGCGTGTGGATATTTGGGGAAAAAATATACATGGTCAGATGTAAAAATATTTGATAAAACAGTACTATTTCTTGATAAAGATACCCAACATACTAGAAATGATAGGAAACCTCCTCAATCTGAAAAAGGAATTCCAATAAAATCTCACAGCTGAGATATCCTTTTTTTAAAAGTCTTCTAACATAATGATCATTTATTTATTTATTTATTGCTTTTTTGGTTTTTATTTTTTCTATTATAGTTGTATTACATTATTCTGTAAATTTCTGCTGTTCACCAAAGTGACCCAGTCTTACATAAATACACACACACACACACACACACATATATATACACATGTACATTCTTTTTCTCACATTATCCTCCATCAAAAGTGACTAGATATAGTTCCCCATGCTATACAGCAGGATCTCATTGTTATCCACTCCAAATGCAATAGTTTGCATCTACTAACCCCAAATTCCCAGTCCATCCCACTCCTTACTCCCCCCACCCCCTTGGCAACCACAAGTCTGTTCTCCAAGTCCATGAGTTTTTTTCTTTTCTCTAGAAAAGTTCATTTGTGCCCTATATTAGATTCCAAGTATAAGTGATATCATATGGTATTTGTCTTTCTCTTTCTGACTTAACTACACTCAGTATGAGAGTCTCTAGTTCCATCTATGTTGCTGCAAATGGCATTATTTTTTTCTTTTTGTGGCTGAGTAGTATTCCATTGTGTATATATATATATATATATATATATATATATATATATATATATACCACATTTTCTTAATCCATTGATCTGCCAGTGGACATTTAGGTCGTTTCCGTGTCTTGGCTTTTGCGAATTGTGCTTCAGTGAACATATGGATGCATGTATCTTTTTCAGTGAAAGTTTTGTCTGGGTATATACCCAGGAGTGGGATTTCTGGGTCATATGGTAGTTCTATATTTAGTTTTCTGAGGTACATCCATACTATTTTCCTTAAAAGGGAACCCTCCTATACTGTTGGTGGAAACAACTAAGATTTACTTAATAATGCAAGACTGTAGCTTTTCCTTTAAATCAGGAACAAGACAAATATTCTCTGGTACTGAGTTTTTAATTTTTTCTGGTTTTTGTTTTGTTTTGTTATTTTTTTTGTTATTTTGAAAATGTTCTGTAATTAGATAGTGATGATGGTTGCACAACTTGTGAATATACTAAAAAACACTAAATTGCTTAATTTGAAAAAATGAATTATATAGTATGTGATTATATATCAATTTTTAAAAATTGATATTTTAAATGTTAAAATTTCTTAAACTTGCTGCCAGAATATGATAGAAATAGGAGCAGGTATTACTTCAAGATTTTTACTTGAATAATCTGCAAATAGACTTGTCATCTACTAAATTTAGAAAAATTGAGTATTATATTATTTTTGTTATTGTTATTTATTTATATGTTTACTTTTGTGGACAAAGCAGAGTTTCAAAAAGTAAATTTCACAAGTTTATTAATCAGGTGAATTGACAAGTAGGTGAATTTGATAGATACTTTAGTACTTTTTTATTGGAGTATAATTTGTATTATATAAAAATCACCTTCATAAATCTGATTCAGTTGTTTTTAGTAATTTCATAAAGTTGTGTAACCATCACTATTAGGTAATTCCAGAATATTTTCCACAGCCAAATAAAGAGCTCAATACTCATTAGCAATCACTGTCCCTTTCAACAACTCTTCCCCAGCCTTTTCTCACCATTAACCTGTCACCTGTCCCTCTAGATTTACCTGGACTTTTCATATTAATAACATCATATAATATATGTTTTTGCATGTGTGTGTTTGAATAATAACATATTCAACCAGAATAATGTTGAACCCAGAATAATGTTTTTAATATTTTTCCAAGTTCCATGAAATGTTTGTTACTTTTTATAGCTGAAGTGTATATTCTGTTTATGGATATGTTACATTTATTTATTCACCATGTTATGTTACATTTATTTATTCACCAATTTTTATTTATTGGCCATTACGAACAATGCTGCCATAAGCTTTTTGCACAAGTTTTTACATGGACTTACATTTTCTATTTTCCTGGGTATATACCTAGAAATAGAATTGTTGAGCCATATGGTACTTTATGTTTATCTTTTTGAAGAACTTCTCAACTGTTTTCCAAAACAATGAATCATTTTATATTCCTACCAGCAATATAAGAGGGTTCCAATTCCCACATGTTTTCCAACACTTTCTATTTTCTGTCTTTTTGAATAAAGTTGTCCTAGTGTATGTGAATTGGTATCTCACTGTGGTTTTAACTTGCATTTGTATAAACACTTATGTTGGGCAACTTTTTGTGTTTTTTGGCCATTTACATATGTATTATTATAACTGTATTATATGTAATATATGTATTAATGGTCATAATGTATATATATATAAATGCCTTTTCAATTCATTTGCTCATTTTTTAAATTAAATAAACATTAAATTGTGTAAGTTTAAGGTATATAGCATATTACTTTGATATATTTATATTGTAATATTATTGCTGATTTGGTATTTTATCACATTACATAATTATGGTAGAATGTTATTTTCTACATTCATCACATTATGCATTAGATCTCTACTCATTACAAGTTTGTATCTTTAAATATCATTACCCCTATCCTCTCCTTTCCATCCCCTGGCCACCATTTTACTCTGTTTTTACAGTTTCAACTTTTACAGATTCCACATATAAGTGATATCATACAGTATTTTCCTTTCTCCCTCTGATTTATCTTGCTTAATGTAGTGTTGTCACAACTGGGAGGATAGCCTTCTTTCTCATAACTGAATAATATTTATTATGTATAAGAACCACATCTTTTTTTATTCATCCATCTGTTGATGGGTATGTGGGTTGTTCCCTTATCTTTGCAATTGTAAGTACTCCTACAATAAATTCGGGAGTGCATCATATATTTCACCAAAACCTGGCTTTCACTTTCTTTGGGTATATATCCAGAGGTGAAATTGTGAGATCATAATATGGTAGATTGATTTTTAATTTATTGTGAAAAACCCCGTCTTATTTTCTAGAATGATTGATCAATTTACATTCTCACCTACAAGGTATAAAGTTTCCTCTTTTACTACATTTTTGCCAGTATCTGTTGTCTCTTGTCTTCTTGAAACCAGCCACTCTAATAGTTGTAAAATGGTATCTTACTGTAGTTTTGATGTAGGTTTCCCTAATAATTAATGATGATGAATATCTTTTCATGTGTCTTTTGGCCATATTATGTACTTTAGGGAGAAATATCTATTTACTTCTTACGCTATTTTTAATAGGATTGTTGGGGTCTTACTATTATGATTGCTACTAAGTTGACCAAGTTCTTTAAATATTTTGAATATTGACCTCTTAGCCTATATATGGTTTGCAAAATTTTTATCCCATTCTATAGATTGTCTTTTTGTTGACTGTTTATTTTACTGTGCAGAAAATTTCAGTTTGGCATAGTTGTGCTTGTTAATTTTTGCTTTCATTGTTTGTGCTTTCAGCACCATGTTAAAAATACACTACCATGACCAATTATAAAGAGAGTCTTTCCTCCTTTTTTCTCTAGGAATTTTATGGTATCATGTCTTATGTCTAAGTCTTTGATTCATTTCAAGTTAATTCTTGTGAATGTTGTGAGATAAGGATCCAGTTTCTTTGTTCTGCATGTATTGCTCCAATTTTCCCAGCAACATTAGTTGAAGAGACTATTCTTTCCTGAATGGTATTCTTGGCTCCCTTGTCAAATATTTGTTGACTTTGTATGCTGGGATTTAATTCTAGGCTGTCTTTTCTGTTCTGTTGATCAATGTGTCTATTTTTTTTTTTTTTTGGTAGTACAATTTGAAAATTGGAAGCATAAAAATTCTGGATTTATTTTTTCTTGTCAGGATTGTTTTACCTGTTCAGGGTCTTTTGTGATTCTGTACAAATTTTAAGATTATTTTTCCAATTTATGTGAAGAATGCTTTTGTTATTTTTATGGGGATTGCACTGAACTTTTAGATGGCTTTTGATATTATGGCCATTTTAACAACAGTGATTTTTACAATCCAGGAACATAGGCTGTCTTTCCATTTGCCTGTGACTTCTTTCTTTCAGGAAAGGCTTGTAGTTTTCATTGTACAGATCTTTTACTTCTTTGGTTAAATTTTTTCCGAGGTATTATATTTACATATTTTTGATGCTAATGCGAATGGGATAATTCTCTAATTTTTCCCTCTCTCCTTTTATTTTATTTTATCTATTTTTTTTTTAGGGCTGCACTTGAGGTGTGTGGAAGTTCCTAGGCTAGAGGTTGAATAGGAGCTGCAGCTGCCGACCCACACCGCAGCCACAACAATGCCAGATCCAAGCCATATCTGCAACCCACATCATAGCTCATGGCAACATCAGATCCTTAACCCACTGATCAGGGCCAGGGATCTAACCTGCATCCTCCTGGATAATAGTAGGATTCATTACTACTGAGCCACAATGGGCACCCCTCTATTTCTTTTTCAATTCCTTCATCATTAGTGTAAATGAAGGTGATTAAGTTGTGTTATGTTCACTTTATATACTATCACTTTATTGAAATTGTTAATTAGTTCCAAGTTTTTGACTGAGATTTTCTGTGTTAAAGATTATCAGCAAATTGTGACAATTTTATATCACCTCTGATTTTGATGCCTTTTATTTCTATGCCTTACCTAATTTCCCTAGCTAGGGCTAATCAGTATTGCACTGAATCAGAGTCATCAGAGTAGCCATACTTGACTTGTTTCTGATCTTAGAGAATGTCCTTTCTATTTTTCATTTAGTATATTAGCTGTAGGTTTGTTATATATGCCCATTATTATGTTGAGTTATGGTCCTTCTATACACTGTCTCTTAAGGGTTTTTTTAATCATAAAATATTTTGTCAAATGTTTTTTTCTACATTTACTAAATGATCTTGTAATTTTATTTTTAATATAATAGATGTGATGTATTTATTGATTTGCTTATGATAAACCATCCTTGTATATCAGGAATAAATCTAACTTTATCATGGTCTATAATCCTTTTATTGTGTTCTTAGATTTGGTAAACTGATATTTTGTTGATAGTTTTTGTGTCTACTTATCAGGGATATTTGTCTATAGTTTCTTTTTATGTGGCATCTTTATCTGGTTTTTGTACCAAAGTAATTCTGGCTTTGTAAAATGAGTTTGAAAGTGTTCTCTCATCAATATCTTGGAAGAGTATGAGGAGGATTGGTCTTAATTACTTAAATATTTGGTAGAATTTTCCAGCGAAGCCATCCAGTCCTAGAATTTTCTTTGTTTTAAGATTTTTGGTTATGAACTCATTCTCTTTACTCACTATCAGTCTGTTCAGATTTTCTATTATTCCTGATTTAGTTCTTGGTATGTTGTGTGTTTATAGAAATATAAGCATTTATTCTAGGTTATGTAATTTTTTGGCACATAATTAATATTCTCTATGATGCTAAGTATTTCTGTGGTATCTTTCACTTCTAATTTTATTTCGAACTTCTGTTTTTCCTTGATTAGTGTAAAGATTTGTCAATTTAATTTATCTTTTCAAAGAACCAGTACTTAGATTTGTCAATTCTATTTTTTCTCTGTTCTCTCTTTTGCTCTTTCTCACTCTGAACTTTATCATTTCTATTCTTTTGCTGATTTAGACTTCATTTGTTATTCTGTTTCTAGATCCTTGAGATGTAAAGTTAGGTTGTTTATTTGAGATCTCTAATTTCTTAACATATCAGATTATTGCTAAAAGTTTTGCTGTCCTAACTCTATTTGTTGAATCTCACGGTATTTGACATATTGTATTTCTATTTTCATTTCATTTCACTGTCTTTATATTTTAAAAATTATATAGGCTATCTTCTTCCACTGAATGGTAATATAGAAATTTCTGTTTATTTTCCAAATATTTATAGATTTCACTTTTCTTGTGTTGCTGATTTTAAGATTCACACCAATGTAGTCAGAGAATATAGTTTATACAATTTCAATCTTAAATTTACTGTGATTTGTTTTATGGCCTATTTTGTGACATATCCCAGAGAATGTTCCATGTGCTCTTTAGAAAAATGTGTATCCTGCTGCTTGGGTGGAATGTGCTATAAATGTTACTAAGGCCATTCGCTTTAAACTGTGGTCCCATTCCAACTTCGCCTTGTTGATTTTCTGTTGGATCGATCTATTCATTACTGACAGTGAGATATTGAAGTCTCTTATAATTATTGTATTGTTATCTTTTTCATTCCTAAGACATTTTAATATTTGATAAATATATTTCAATGCTCAAGTTTTGGGAGCATATGTATTTATAATTGCTATATCTTCTTCGTGTACTGACCCTCCTATCAGTATATAGTGTTCTTTGTCTCATTACCTATTGGGAGTGAAGTCTATTTGGTCTCATATAATTATATATACACTCACCTTCTTTTGGTTTCTATTTGCTTGGAATGTCATCCTCCATCCTTTCACTTTGTGCCTATGTTTGTCTTTAAAGCTTAAATGAGTTTCCCATATGCTGCATGTACTTGGGGTTTATTTTTTATCCATTTAGTCACTCTATGTCTTTTGATCAGTGGGTTCAATGCATTTACAATTAAATTTTTGTTATGTAAGAATTTACTACTGTCATTTTCTCTTTTCATTTTCTTTCTTTCCTATTTTTAGGGCCACATGAATGGCATATGGAAGTTCCCAGATTAGGGACAAATCAGAGTTGCAGCCACTGGCCTACACAATTTGCCATAGCAACACAGGGTCTGAGCTACATCTGTGACCAACACCATGTCTCATGGAAATGCTGGATCCTTAACCCACTAAGCAAGGCCAGAGATTGAATCTACATCTTCATGGATACTAGTTGGGCTTGTTACTACTGAGCCACAAGGAGAACTCCACTACTGTCTTTAATTTTTCCCATCTGATTATTTTGTCTTTTCATTGTTTCCTTTCCCTTCTATTTCTGTCTACCTTTCCATATTTTTTCCATGATGATTTGCTCAGTCTCCCTTTTTTTGTTTGTTTGTTTTGGTTTTTTGTATTGTGTTTTATGTTTCTGCTCTAGAATTTTGCTTTGTAGTTATCATGATGTTTACATAAAATATTTCATAATTAAAATAGTCCTTTTTTCTATTCCTTTGATAGCAATTAATCTTCATTTGCCCATAAGATTTCCATCCTTTTCTTTTTCCCCTTTTATATTTTTATTGTCACTAATTTTCTATTCATGCTGTGATTTTATTGTCAATTTGTGATAGCTATAGTTGTTTTTAATGTTCTTTAACTTTTATGCTATAATCAAGAGTTTAATATACTATGCTAAAAAGAGTTATATTATTAAAATTCTGATTGTTTAACATTTTAATCAGTTTCATGTAATTTCATCTTTCTCTTTCACTTGAAGAGCTGCTCTCAACATTTCTTATAAGATCTAGTGGTGGTGAACTCCCTCAGTTTTTGTTTTTCTAAGAAAGCCTTTACTTCTCTTTTATATCTGAAGGATGACTTGGCTTGGTAGGGTATTTTTGGTTGAGAGTTTTTCTCCTGGCCTGTAGAGTTTCTGTTGATAAATCTACTGATAGCCTAAGGGGAATTCCTTTGTAAACTACTACCCTTTTCTCTGTGAATGCCTTTAAAATTACTTATCATTGATGTTTGACAGGTTTTTTTTTTTTTAATTTTTGGATTAAGATAATAAAGTGTTCTATAACTTTGTGCACTTACATATCAAATTCCTTCCTTAGGTTTGGGGAGTTCTCAGCTATTATTTCTTTAAATATGTGCTCTCCTTCCTTCTCCCCCTCATCTCCTTCTACTATTTCCATTAATTTATACTGGCTTTTCTAATAGAGTAAGATCTTGTAGGGTTTCTTATTTTTTAAAAATTGTTAGCTATCGCTTCTATTAAACCTGAATCATTTTTTATATCACTGTATTTGAGCTTGCTTATTCTCTCTTCCATCTGATCTGTTTGACTTCCAGAGCATTCTAATGTAGTCTTCATCTCATTTCATTATATGGGTTCTTCAGCTCCAGAATTTCTGCTTGGTTCTTCTTTAGAATGTCAATTTATTCGGCAAAGTACTCATTCTGTTTGTTAATTTAATTCCTAAAATAATTATTTTGCCTTTCTGAGTTGCTTGCTGAATTTAGGTATGAACAGCTAGTTTTAATTATTTGTCAGTTAGATCACAGTATCAGTATCATTCCGATTGTTTGCTACAAAATTGCTACTTTCTTCTTTTTTTGATTTCTATTACCATGATTTTTCATGGTGTTGATAAAAAGTGCCTCTGCTGCCACATTTGAAGTAACAAACCCATTTCTTATTTAGGTAAGGCTTTCTTTTATTTGATTCCAATGGTTCAACAGGTTGGTAATTAAGAGCCTTTCCAGAAGATGGTGATAAAACACAAGTTTTTGGTTTATCTTGATGGAGCTGACTTGCTTCTAAGGTTGGACATATGCATAAAAAAGAGAAAAAAGAAACCTGGTAGAGTAAAAAGGGGGGGTAGTTGTAGAGTGGGAATAAATGCATACTTAACATTTGGGGCTTTTTGTGTGCCCATGTCCTGAAAAGGATATCTTTAAATAGGGAGGATTACAGAGGTCTATAGGTGGTTCTCTTGCCACAATCAGAGGCCAGACACAGAAAACACTTTTCTTCAGTGTTTTGTTTGTGTGTTTGTTTGTTTGTTTGTTTGGTCTGCCTAACTCCCTTTCCTTTTCTTCCTTCCAATCACTGCAGTGTCCCCTCAGAATAGTGGATACCTCTAGCTGCAGCACATGTAGTCAGGCAGACCCCTTCTCCTCCCTTCATTCTATACTCCCTCTGTTAGAAAGATCATGCTGGCTAGCTGCCCAACCTACCACAACTTCACTGCTGAGGAAGCTACTTCTGCTACTACTCCCTTTACTCAATATCCTCCTTTTGGTTCTAATTTACCCACTTTCAGATACACAGATAGATGGATCTCTCTAGTGTCCTTGTATGTGATATAGAACGGCTTTTTGTCAGTTCTGGATGCCCAGTTAGTTGTAAATTGAAGGAGAGATAAAAAATGAACTTATGCCCCCCCCCCCGATGGTGACATCTCAATGCCTATTTTTAATTGGGTTATTTGGCTTTTTCTTGGTTTTGTTGTGAGAGTTTTTTACATATTCTGGATATTAGTTCTTTATCAAATATATGCTTTTCAAATATGTTCTTCTATGTTATATGCTACTTTTTCTTGCTCTTTGATAAAGTTTTAATTTTGATGAAGTCTGATTTGTCTATTTTTCTGATTTGTTCTTTCTCTTTTTTCAATTTCATTAAAGCTTGCTTATCTTAATTCATTAAGTTGATTTCATGATCCAGGAATGTGTGGAGATATGCATTTTGACAAAAACAGTTTTATAGAACATATTTAGAAACCCAGTATTCATTAAGATCATCATAAAATTATGTGTACATAAAGGATACACAGGACAAAGCCCTTACACTTTCTAAAATTTGGTGGTCATGAGATATGGAAAGACAATAAAAGAAGACCTAGGAGTATTTTTATCACTCAGATTGGTGATAACTAAGAGAAAATAATGTTGTGGGGACCAAGCATTAATAGAGTTTCAATTAAAATACAGTAGCAGCTCTAAAAAAATTGTCAAATAGGAAGAAAAATTTAAAATAGCCATCTTGCCTTTTCAGAAGCGCATGATCTCCAGAATTAGCTTTATTCCCTCAGTTGTCTGGAAACAAAAGGAAAACAAAATGTTAGTCATGGATTCAGATTTGTTATTTTATAATTTCACATACTGCTAAATCAACATGATTTTTCCTTATAAATTATTTATATCTTTAATTTTGCTAAACAGTTTTTTTTTTTCTCTTGTGTTTTTTGGCAGGAGTTATTTTCAAGCTTGATGGGTATCTTTTCATTGGGTATTTTTTAGGAGATTGATGCACTGGTAACTGGCTTTATGGCTTCTTTATTGTGATTAGCAATACTGACAAAAATATAAACCTAACAGTATCATTTGTCAAATTCCAGTTTTCTTTCACTATCTTTCACAGGTTCCATTTTCATCATGCATAAAACTTATGAATTGCACCTAGTAATACACAAGATTTATTTATCTTTTAAATAAATCAAAGAGATAATATTTTGTAGGGTGGAGAGCTGCCTTACCCAGGCAAAAATTAAGAGAGAAAGAAACAAACAACAAAACAGAGCAAATCTGGCTGGTATTCTTGGTTCATATTCCTGTCTGTGGCACTGATCTATGTTTCTCTGCAGTGCCTCTCACTATGGAAGTTAGGCACTCGACAGAAATATTGGACTATAAAAATAATAAATGAGATAGTGAAACTTCTTCCCTATCTTTAGTATATAGTGCCTGTGTCAAGTTGAACATTGGAAGGATTGAGTTCCACAGGCTTGTGAATAAAATTAATGGTTGGTTCAAACTGATGAAATTTAATTCATGTATCATTTCTTAATTATTTCCATATTTCTTCTTCAACTATTTTTAGGAGTAGAACTAATAAGCAAATCTCAGACTAATTCTGTTGTATGCTGTTTTAGGACTATTTTATTTTAGGGAAGAATATATAGCTTTTGTTGTTTATATGAAAGTAATGAAGTAATTCTACTTTGCGATAAATTTAGGTCTTTTGGAATTTATGTTTAAAGACTACTGGCATCAAGTTTTCTGTATTAGTGTTAATTGCCAAAATTAATGAGGCTCTTTGCTCAAATGCTCAAGAAAACTACAAAATAGGGTAAAATGTCAAAGCTTATTAGAGGAGAGGGAGTTGCACTTTTTTTTTTCATTGTGAACATGAGTTAATGTGATATTGGAAGCAGCAGTTGGAGGCAAGATCAGCATGACTGGAGTATCATAGGCCAACTCTACCTAGCAATGATATGCAGCACAGCTGTAACTTTCATATAAAATTCTGTGCCAAGCACAAATAAAAGAGGTCAACTAGATGTGAGAAATCCATTATTAACTACTATAAGCTCTTCATTGGCAGCATTTTTCTTTATGAAAAGCATGGCATAGTGAGATAGAGTGTTATAAGACCTAAAAATCACTAACAAATCTGGGCAAAGATACTTGTGTTCTATCCCCAGTTTTTTTACACAGTGGTAGTCTGATACAGATCCCTCCAAGCTAAAGTGCTAGGAACTATAAAAATGATCTCTGTTAGTTTAATACTGGTGATATCTATATATGATTGATTGGATTAAACAGAAACCACCCCTTTGGAGTTCCCATCATGGCGCAGTGGTTAACGAAACCCACTAGGAACCATGAGGTTGCGGGTTTGGTCCCTGTCCTTGCTCAGTGGGTTAACGATCCGGCATTGCCCTGCGCTGTGGTGTAGGTTGCAGACACGGCTCAGATCCTGCCTTACTGTGGCTCTGGCATAGGCCTGCGACTACAGCTCCGATTAGACCCCTAGCCTGGGAATCTCCATGTGCCGCGGGAGCGGCCCAAAGAAAAAGCAAAAAGACAAAAAAAAAAAAAAAAAAAAAAAAATGAACTTGACATTTATAGATGAGAAAATTTAACTTTTTGTCATCTTCAGAAATAAATTTTGATTAGGTAAGGGCTAATCAACTTCAAATTTATAATATAGTAGGTTAGAATAGTCTGTTATTGTGGTAATAAATAGAACACATTATTTCAGTACATAAAGTTAATCTCCTCATCATAACAACATCAGTTGCAGGTCAAGATATTCTCTAAGTGTTGACTGAGTTATCTAGGTTTTATATTGTGATATTGCCACTAAAAACAACAAAATATCCAAGTCCATGATTTTCTTTTCTGAGGAGATGTTCATTTGTGCTGGATATTAGATTCCAGTTATAAGTGATATCATATGGTATTTGTCTTTGTCTTTCTGGCTCATTTCACTCAGGATGAGATTCTCTAGTTCCATCCATGTTGCTGCAAATGGCATTATATCATTCTTTTTTATGGCTGAGTAGTATTCCATTGTGTATATATACCACTTCTTCCGAATCCAATCATCTGTCGATGGACATTTGGGTTGTTTCCATGTCCTGGCTATTGTGAATAGTGCTGCAATGAACATGCGGGTGCACGTGCCTCTTTTAAGTAGAGTTTTGTCCGGATAGATGCCCAAGAGTGGGATTGCGGGGTCATATGGAAGTTCTATGTATAGATTTCTAAGGTATCTCCAAACTGTTCTCCATAGTGGCTGAAAAGACTTGTGGCTGCCTGGTGGGAGGGGGAGGGAGTGGGAGGGATCAGGAGCTTGGGCTTATCAGACACGACTTAGAATAGATTTACAAGGAGATCCTGCTGAATAGCATTGAGAACTTTGTCTAGATACTCATGTTGCAACAGAAGAAAGGGTGGGGGAAAAAATGTAATTGTAATGTATACATGTAAGGATAACCTGACCCCCTTGCTGTACAGTGGGAAAATAAAAAAAATTATAAAAAAAAAACAAAATATGAACAGTTTTGCATAGCATTTTTTTTTTTTTTTTTTTTTTTGCTATTTCTTGGGCCGCTTCCGCGGCATATGGAGATTCCAAGGTTAGGGGTCTAATCTGAGCTGTAGCCACCTGCCTATGCCAGAGCCACAGCAACGCAGGATCCGAGCTGTGTCTGCAACCTACACCACAGCTCACGGCAACGCCGGATCGTTAACCCACTGAACAAGGGCAGGGACCGAACCCGCAACCTCATGGTTCCTAGTCAGATTCCTTAACCACTGCACCACAATGGGAAATCCTTGCATAGCATTTTGTAGTGAAGCTTGAGAGTAATACGTTTCACTTCCTCCAGTCACATTGGCCATAACACAGACACATGACTTTAATATTAGTGTAAGTGAAGTTAGGAAATGTCTTCTTGTGTGCCCAGAAAGAAAACATAAAACAGATTTGAGATACAGAATTTCTATTGCAACTTAATGTTGGGGTAACATAGATAACAATTAAAAATTCTTTAATATATATTATTGTCACAACAATGGAATAATTATTTCACATACCTCCAATTCTTAGGTATTTTTATCCTTTACCAATTTGAAATTCTGGTCACTATGCAGATATTAGTCATTCAATTATGCAGCACAAATACAGCAGAAATATAGGGAGAAAAACTGGTCATGGATAGCATAGATAGAAGGAAACTTCTGGAGTTCCCGTCGTGGCTCAGTGGTTAACGAATCTGACTAGGAACCATGAGGTTGTGGGTTCGATCCCTGGCCTTGCTCAGTGGGTTAAGGATCTAACGTTGCCGTAAGCTGTGGTGTAGGTTGCAGACATGGCTTGGATCCTGCCTTGCTGTGGCTCTGGCATAGGCCGGCAGCTACAGCTCTGATTAGACCCCTAATCAGAGGTACATCCACATGTCACGGGAATGGCCCTAGAAAAGGCAAGAAGACAAAAAAAAAAAAAAAAAAAAAAAAAGAAAAGAAAAGGAAACTTCTGAAGATCCACTTAGTAGGCAATGCACTAATCTGGCCACATATATCAAAACCAAAGTTTGCCAAGATATTATGGTCTTATTTGGGGACAATGAATGAACCAGAAAAATACAACTCTGAAAGAAGATTCAGCTACCCTTTGCAACTTGATCATCATTGGATTTGGAACATATATATTGAGTATGGGTCATTGTTTCTTTTTGTCATTGCTTTCATTCATAATTGTACTTCTGTGATTTGTTACATATGAATTTTACTGGTATTTTGTAAATGTTGAAGTGCTTTTTTGTTCTTTAATCTCATATGTCTCAAGAAATAGCTAGTAAAACAACTGAATGTAAACATATGTTCCAATAATTTATATATATGTCAATAAAATATTCCTGATTCAAGTACGCAAAAGGACTTAGACATATGGCTACTGATGTTTATACTGCTTCTTAATGGTCAAGTAACCCCAAATTTTACCAAGTTAAACAGAATATATCCATTTGTATTAGTAATTTCTTGAGATACATTTTAGAAAATTAATGCCTGTCTGTCAGCAAATTGATATCTGAAATGTTTTCATATTTGTTTCATTCATGTTTATATCCATTCATATAATGCACCACCACATTGGAGATAAAAGTTATGCCTTGGAGTTCCTCCTGTGGCGCAATGGTATCTATGGCGTCTCTGGAGTAATGGGATGTAAGTTCAGTCCCTGGCCCAGCACAGTGGGTTAAGGATCTGGTGTGTTGCCACAGCTGTGTCATGGGTCACAACCATGGCATAGGTCACAACTACAGCTCAGATTTGATATCTGATCTAGGAACTCCATATGCCACAGCTAATAAAAGGAAAAAAAACTTATGGCTTTAATTTATATATGTCAAAATAGAAACATCTTACTAATACAAAATTTACTGAAAAGCAGTTGCTGAATGATACATGAAAAAATGCAATTTTTGTATATTTAAATTTAGTTAATTACATCATTTAATTCATAAAGTAACTATTCTTTTTTTTTTTTTTTGTCTTTTTGCTATTTCTTGAGCCACTCCCGCGGCATATGGAGGTTCCCAGGCTAGGGGTCGAATCAGAGCTGTAGCCACCGGCCTATGCCAGAGCCACAGCAACGTGGGATCCGAGCCGCGTCTGCGATCTACACCACAGCTCACGGCAACGCCTGATGGTTAACCCACTGAGCAAGGGCAGGGACCGAACCCGCAACCTCATGGTTCCTAGTCGGATTCGTTAACCACTGCGCCACGACGGGAACTCCACTATTATTCTGATTACCTGACTTTTGTAGATGAATTTGGGAATGGTCCTGACATGAGGGCCAATGCAAATTTTAAATTTAACTGAATATTTTATTTCATAGGAATAAAAATAGCAGACAAGTTTATAAGTATAAATTATAAATGGTGAATGAACATCATTTTATTTTTGTATTTAAAAAATTATTTAGGAAAAACTATTGAAAAATTATCTCCCAAATATTTACTTGTGAATTTATGAAAATATTTTTATGAAGTACATCTTGGTACTGAGGGAACTATGGATAAAATTCCTTTGTAATTACAGGCTACAAATGACCATTTTAAAAGTAAAAGGTATTAACATATTAAAACCATTTCTAAGATTCTGGCCAATAAGTAGAAGTTTTAAGGAATCTCTGTCTAATGCCATAGGAGGAAAAGTGTGTATTGAGTTTTGTATATTTCAAGGGATTAAAGCTATTGAAGTTGTTGCAATAAAACTGGGATGAGCAAATAAGCTGACTTATTCTTAACATTAGATGAAAGAATCTAATTTAGTATGAATAGACTCTGTGGATTGAAGAGTAAAGGAAGGGAAATATTTGGGAGACTTTTTATCTTTTAAAGTAGGTTGGAGTAAGAGTATATTAACGGAGGTCAAAGGAAGGAAATTGTCAGCCTTGGTAATTTTATAGACAGGTCTTTTTTCCCTGAGAGAACAGCCATCTGGTGAGGAGATTCTGTTTATCATATTACAATTCTTTAATTTAGTACCTTTCTAAGGAATGTGAATGTGTTACTTATTATGATTAATAATATTCTAAACACCTCTGAAGATATAGGCATTGATTTATTAAGCAAAATATATTTTAACTTCTGTTTTTCAGATACACAAACTGAAGCTCTAAGGTGTTAAGGAATTTGACCATTGTTGCATATAGAATCTGCAGAAATGAATATAATGGTATAACTAACAGACCGACTAAGAAGCCTATCCTCAAATTCAAAGGTAATCAGAATTTCCTTAAAGACACATTAAGCATAACTGAAGTGAGAAATGGAACTATAAGTAAAGGGATTAATATCAATGAAGAAGTATTTTTCTTTTCTTTTTAAAGGTGTACTTGAGGTATATTAGTTTGTAATGAAAAGCATATAATATAGGCTCTGGTATAAAATTAACTTTCAGTCTAAATCTCAGATCTCAGTATTCTATTCATTAAAATAGAGGGTGTAAAAATTACTAAAGGGTTATCATGAGGATAAAATGAATAAACAAATATAACACAACCTACACACAAATGAAATTTAGCTAAACAGTAGAAATCAAAGTAGAATATGGGCTGAGACATTTATATTTCAGTTAACTTTTTCTCAAGATATTCTTGACCCCAGACCTACAATATTCTTCTTTTTAAGGATAATAATCCTGGTATAAGGTCTGAGCCTTCACACTTCTCTAAATTTATTTGAAAATATAAGTCATTTTTAACCTAGCTATGGTCCCGAACTCAATAATATGAAAAAGTCTGGGAACCAGAAAAGCTAGGATAGAAGAACTATTGTCTTAAATAAGTGTGTACATTGATAATCAGTCTTACAGTACTATTAAATGTGAACTTTATAAGCTTGTTCATAGGTATAGTAAGAATCAGAAAACAATGGTATGCTTTATGGGTTCAAACTACCAAATTATCTTTTTTCTATTTTTGGTTTGCTATGTATTAAAACAAAGAAAAAATTTTGACCCCTTAACTTTGTTGGATTGATCTTTTTTCATGTTCCATGGAAGCTACACTGATTTGCATGCACCCAAAATTAACGTGATTTAAAAAAAAAATCTTTTGTCAATTTTTATATAATTGTAGTGTTAATTATTTCCTTTTACTCAATGACCTATAGGATTGATTGATTTCTCAAAACTATATATTGATCCAATATAATGAAGAAAGATACTATGAATGTTTTATTTTTTAAAAACTGTTTCCTGGATTGTTTTTTAATGGTCTCTCTTAAAATCTTCTTGGAGGAAGTAGATGTCTTTATCCTGAGACAGTATGAATGAAAATGTCACTAGAGTCCTAACATCAAGGGCATAGCAGTGCTAGGGATATTGATGGAGCAACATGAGCTAGAATGAGACAGAACGGCTGGGCCACCCAGGTAGTTTCTGAGCTAGTAGAGCAGACATATATTTTGCCTTCATTTCGGTGGATTGGATAGATTATAAAGAATACTGATGGCGGATGTTATTATAGGTGATTTAAGCAATTAGACATTTTCCAGAAGATATCTTACAGTCATTAGAAAGACAACTAATAAGAGATAGGAAGGCAACTGGTAACCAATCATATATTATGAGATCAAAGCAGATCCAGAATGGGGAAAAAAAAAAATCACCCCTGCTTTGTTAAATTAGAATAAGTTGTATGTGTTAATCAACACACATATATGGTAAAAGTTACTGAATGTGGTATGGAAGGACTTATGGGTATAACTGGATATGGGGCTAGAAACAAAGAAATACCCTTACATTCTCAAATGTCTTCAAAATGTACTCTTCTCTAACAAAGATGTTGCTTTACTTGACATTCCCTGAAGTTGAGGTTTCTTGTTACTCCTCACCCTGTACAAGCCATGATGTTTCATAAATATCTTTATTCCCTATTTTCATTTCCAGATAGTTACTTGTTCATACAGATTTTTCTTCAGTCAGATTTCATTAAATTTCAACATATCATTCTCTTCTCTATGACAATCATATCATATTGGTCTTTTCTTAACCATATATTCATCAAAGATTTTGGCAATGTACTCCTCTGTATTACTAAAAGACGTGTTATTTTACATGACTTTAATGCCCATAACAATGGGCTAGTCTGAATATTAGCTTCAAAGCTTTTTGGTCTCAACAATTCTCAAGATAATAAATACATCCATTTCTAAAATGATCTGGAAACTTATCAGCATTCTCAGAAATCTTGTATCAAGATGGACTGATATCCAGAGAACCCTCTTGTAGCTAAAATAACAATTAAAAAATATTATTTGTTTATTTATACCATAGCAATACATAAAATGTGAGATAAAATGTGATAAATTTTGATTCATTTATACAAAATGAAAATACAATAATAATAAAAATAATAAATATATCCATAACCCTCAAAACTTTCCCTATGCCTCTTTGTAATCTCTCTCTGTTGGCATTTCTAAAGCGTCCATCTCCATGCAATCACTTATCTGCTTTCTGCCCCTATATATATAGATTGCATATTATAAAATTTTATAGAAATATAGTATTTATTCTTTATCTTGGTCTGGCTTCTTTCATTCAGAATAATTATTTTGAAATTCAACATGCTATTGTGCATACAGATAATATATTTCTTTTTATTGTTAAGTAGTATTCCATTGTAAAATGAACCAAAATTTCTTTATCCTTTCACAGGATAGACTTTGCTTACTTTATAGTTTTGACTATTAGACTATTATATCAGTTGTTATATCAACTATGCGAGATGATTGAGAATGTTGTTCAAGTCTTCTAAAAACTGTAGACTGAGTGTTTTGTCTATTTGTCATACCACTTATTCAGAGAAGATATTGAAATCTTCAACTACATTTGTAGAGCTTTCTATTTGAAGTACTACTAGTTTTTGCTATATGTATTCCGAAGCTTCCATTAACAGGGGTATGCACATTTTGGATGTTATGTCCTCATCATGAAATCACCATTTTATCATAAATTGACCTGTCTTATCATGCTATTATTCTTTGCTCTGAAATATAACTTTTCTAACATAAATATAGCTACTCTAGGTTTTTTTTGATTGGTGTCAGTTTATCTTTCTTCACTATTTTACATTTATGTTAGTCTTTATATGCAAATAGATATAGTTGGATTTTGCTTTTATTCATTCTGATAATCTCTGGCATTTAATCAACATAGTGTTTATATTGCATATATTTAATATGATTGCTAATATACTTAGGTTTAAATACTAAATAGTTTTATCTGGTTGCTATTTAATCCATGTATTCTTTGTCCCTTTTTCTGTATTTTTTCTGACTTCTTTTGGACTAATTTACTACATTTTACAATTCAGTTTAACTTCTTTGTTTATTAGCTAAAACAGATGGCTTTTTAAAAAAATTTAATATAGTTGCTTTACCATGCTTTATAAGTCTGTCAATTTCTGCTGTATAGTAAACTAACCCATATACACCACACACATATATATATTCTTTTTATCATATTATTCTCCATCATGTTCCATCACAAGTGATTGTATATAGTTCGCTATGCTATACTGCAGGATCTCATTGCTTATCCACTCCAAATGCAATAGTTTGCATCTACTAACCCAAAATTCCCAGTCCATACCACTCCCTTCCCCTTGACAACTACAAGTCTGTTCTCAATGTTCATGAGTTTGCTTTTTTTCTATAGATAGTTTCATTTGTACTATATATTAGATTCCACATGTAAGTGATACAATATGATATTTGTCTTCTCTTTCTGACTTACTTCATTGGGTATGAGAATCTTAAGTTCCATCCATGTTGCTGGAAATGGCATTATTTTGTTCTTTTTATTGTTTAGTAGTATTCCATTGCGTATATGTACCACATCTTAACCCATAAATTTGTCAGTGGATATTTAGGTTGTTTCCATGTCTTAGCTATTATGAATAGTGCTGCAATGAACATACTGGTGCATGTATCTTTTTCAAGGAAAATTTTGTTCAGATAGATGTCTAGGAATGGGATTTCTGGGGCATACGGTAGTTCTATATTTGCTTTTCTGAGGTGCATCTGTACTGCTTTCTGCAGTGGTTGTAACAATTTACATTCCCATCAGCAGTGTAGGAGGGTTCCCTTTTCTCCACACACTTTCTAACATTTATTTGTAGACTTATTAATGATAGCCATTCTCACCAGTGTGAAGAGGTACCTCACTATAGTTTTGATTTGCATTTCTTTAATAATTAGAGACATTGAACATTTTTTCACGTACCTGTTGGCCATTTCTGGGAAAACTAGACTGCTGCATTAAATCAGTGAAACTAGAACCTTCACACTAGTCACAAAAATAATCTCAAAATGGCGTAAAGACTTAAACATAAGACAAGGCACATAAAACTCTTAGAAGATAACATAGGCAAAACATCCTCTGACATAAATTATAGGAATTTTTCTTAGGTCATTCTCCCAAAGCAATAGAAATTAAAACAAAAATAAACCAATGGGACCTAATCAAACTTACAAGTTTTTGCACAGCAAAAGAAACCATAAAAAAGACAACCTATGAAATGGGAGAAATTACTTGCAAATTATGCAACTAACAAGGGCTTAATCTCTATAATAATCAAGCAACAACTTACATAATTCAACAGCAAAAAACAAACAATCCAATTGAAAAATGGGCAGAAGACCTGAAAAGACATTTCTTCAAAGAAGATACATTGGTTTTTTATTTTAGTATTTACTCTTGGCTGATAGTATGTATGTCTTTTACTTATCATAGTATCTTTGGCATTGTTTAAGAATCTTAAAGTAGTATTCATTTAAATATATTTTTCAAGTTTTTATTCTTTTGTTGTCATTTCACTTCTGCCTATGGTATAAATGCTAAACTTCTTTTTTTATTATTTTTTGTTTGTTCTTTTTTGTTTTTTATGGCTGCACTTGTGGCATATGGAAGTCCCCAGGCTAGGGATCAAATTGGAGCTGTAGCTGCAGGCCTACACCACAGCCACAGGAATTTGGGATCCTAACTGTGTCTGTGACCTATACCATGGCTCATCGACCATGGCAACACTGAAACATTAACCCTCTGTGTGAGTCCAGGGATTGAAACCACATCCTCATGGATATTTGTTGGGTTCATTACCTCTGAGCCCAACAGAAACTCCCCAAACTTCTTCTTACATAGATCATTTATTTAGATGAGAAAGCATTTTTTATCTATTGAATGAAAGAGTCTTTAAATTCTTTAGTGCTTTATAATTTTCAATAGTTCATACAAATTATTTCATATAATCACTTAACTTTTTTTTTTTTTTTTGTCTTTTTTTTGCTATTTCTTGGGCCGCTCCCGCGGCATGTGGAGGTTCCCAGGCTACGCCAGAGCCACAGCAACGCAGGATCCGAGCCACGTCTGCAACCTACACCACAGCTTACGGCAACGCCGGATGGTTAACCCACTGAGCAAGGGCAGGGACCGAACCCGCAACCTCATGGTTCCTATTCGGATTCGTTAATCACTGCGCCATGACGGGAACTCCCCGCTTAACTTTTTTTAAATCCCTTTTCCCTTCCATCCCCCCTAGTAACTACTAGTTTTATTCTGTATATGTGATCTACTTTTTTATTGTTTTATTTACTGGTTTGTTGTATTTTTTTATATTCTAAATATAAGTGATCTCATAAATTATTTTTCTCTCTCTGTCTGATTTATTTTACTTAGCATGATGCCCTCAATATTATGCATGTTGCTACAAATGACAAAATTTAGTTCTTTTTTATGGATGAGTAGTATTCTATTCTGTGTGCGTGTGTGTGTGTATGAGTATGTGTGTGTGTCTTTTTTATGGCTGAGTAGCATTCCTTTCTGTGTTTGTTTGTATACCACATCTTTATCCATTCATTTGTTGATGGATACTTGGTTGCTTCCATACCTTGGCAATCTTAAATAATGCTTCTGTGAACACTGAGATGCATGCAACGTTTTTGAATTAGCATTTCTGTTTTTTAAAAATGTTACCTACTCTTTTTCTTGTAATTTAGAATATTGAAATCATTGTGTCTGAGTACACATAGAAGAAAAAAAGAAAAGGTAGTACAACTATGGCTCTGACTGGCTCTGGAATATTCAAATTTGAGTGATGGTCCCTGGTATATTATTTTTTCCCAAGAGTTAGAAACAGATAAGGACGCTGACTCAATATTCCCCTCTGAGGTCTGCTATTATCTTAGGGCTTACAGGAAAAATTTCATAGTTTATCTACAAATTTAATGCTATTGCTAGAAATTTTTATTCACTTTTACTGTGTTTTTAATTTATCTTTATTTTCTGGTTTTAGTTCTGTTGCAGTCATGATCCCTCTTTGGTGTTCTACTATATTTTATGAGGTAGTACAATGATTTATTACTTTTACTTAAATAATCTATAAAAGACTGCATTTTCTTAAGAGTAAAGCCCTGTCTTGTTTTTAATTTAGAATTTTTAGTTTTATTGTTATTGAAGTATACCTTTTACACATTTTTTATACCTTGTTTTAATCATTGTTTTATAGATTATTTTAATCATAGAAATACATATGATAGCACAAGTAAAATTAATGTTTTAATAAATCTCAAACTTTCAAAAGTTAGAGTCTTAGTGTGTCAAATCACTTTTATTCTCAGAGCTATCAATATTTATCATTAAAAGAGCATTATACCTTCAAGGATATTAATGATACAGGGATTTCAATTTATTAAAATATGAAAGAAATATATAGCTTATCATAACTAAATGTAGTATTAGTTCTATAATTCCAAATGTTTTATTGAATATCTCATTTGTACTAGGCCATGTGTAAAAAACAGCAGATGTGGCAAGGAACAAGAAAAATACAGTCACTCCTCTCATGGACTTGTGGGCAAGTGCTTTTGCCCATTTTATTTATCTTTTTATTTTAAAAACATGTTACTGTGTTATACTGGCTCATCATAAGGATTAAAATGCTAGAATTTACACAAAACTTTGGATAACACTGAAATTCAAGATTCATTCCTGAAATCATTTACTTAGCTCTAGGGAAGTTAGAAACAAAGGATGATGATGATCATATTCTCAGTTAATATCATCTAATATTTTTCTAATAATTTATAATTTTAGTATTTATATGAAAATTCATATTATGTTGCCTGATGGAGACGATAACATTGTTGATCAAGACCATATGGTAAATCAAGAAAAAATATCATATCTGTAAAAAATAATCACACACTTTGCAAATAACAATAAAAATAAATTATCAGTGAAATACTAGCAATGGTCTTTCTCTTTTTTGTATTCAAAATTAAATGAGTAAGTGGAATCTATAAAATAATAAAATGAATCTATATACAAAATAGAAACAGACTCACAAACATAGAAAACAAACTTATTGTGACCAAAGGGGAAAGCAGGAAATAGAGGTAAATTAGAAGGTATGTGTCTAACAGATACAAACTTCTACACATAAAAGAGAGAAACAATTAGGATTTACTGTATAGGAAAGGGAACTATGTTCAATATCTTCTAATAAACTATAATGGGAAATAATCTGAATATATATACTGAATATGTATCTATACCTATCTATCTAGACATAGAAATCTGAATCATTTAGCTATTTTTCTGTACACCTGAAAATAACACAATATTGTAAATCAACTATAATTAATAGAAGAAAGAAAATGAAACAATTCACCTGTTATTGTTGAGGCAAGTCAAAATATTCCATTTGTCATACACTTAAAAAGCAAAAACTTAAAGAGATATTCAAAACTATCTTTTCTATCTTTCAATATTAAATTATTGTGGAGGATCTTCCATTGATAAATTTCCCCATATATATATCCTTGTCCATTTGTTGTTCAGGGAAATTGAATAATATTATGTGATTATATATTTGGAAAAAATTTTACTTTTCTTATCTCCTGTAGAATTCATAAACTGTTCTCTAAATACAATATCATTTTTCCATTGATCCCTTATAACTTTCTCTAGAATCACTCTTGTTTTTATTCTGACAACACAGCTTAACCTCTGATTTTCCAGATTTCCCAAGAAAAGTAATATTTACTCTTCTTATTACACTACTTCCTTCTCAATGACGGTTTTAATTAAGTAACTTAATGTGTGATAGGAGATAAACTTTGAAACGCACAGATCAATACATACCTAACCAGGGAAAGAAAGATTTCTAGCCTTTGAGGACTAGGCCGTTCTCTTAACTGCCCCAGAGTATTTCTTCTTTATATGTCCTGTGTAAATAAACCATTAACAAGAGATAAGAAAAATATCATAGTAGAAGACTCATTTGACAAAAGCAGTGTTATCAAAAATACAACGGGATTAAACTACTTATACAATTTGAAATCACATATTCACATGTGAGATAATTTTTTTCTACAATTTATCTTGGTTTCTGAATCTATTCTGAGCTCTCCTTTGCCTATTGGCAGTAAATATTCTGAGCAGCTCTCTTGTTTCCTCAGCCATTTCAGATTTAAATTGACAATTCAAAATTTACACTTAGGCCTGAATGCAAGACTCTTTTGGGTCTTTTGTCTTTCTATCTCTGTCATGTCTCATAGGATATTTCAGGGCTACTGGAAGCATGACTGCCCTGCCTGTGTTGTACCCTTCCACTGTGCCTATTCTTCTGATTCTATGGCATAACACTGTCGAAAATCTGGGAGCAAGCTCCTCTCAGAGTGCCAGATGGGAAGATCATTACAGGTTATAGCCCTCTAAAATTACTAATTGTATCCAGATGTTTAATATCTCTATACTTCTGGATCTAATTTGGTATAGGTATATAGATGATGTAGAGAAAAGCTTTTAGAGACCCTTCTCAGTATCTAACTTTCTCTCTTCCTCCAACAAAAAAGGTCAGTAAAAGGAATGGAGAGAAATAGAAGTGTTTATTTAAGCGAAATGGCCTTGGGGAGGGAGAAATGGATTTTCTTAATAAGACATTTTAACCGAATCTATTTTATATATGGATTATGGGTTTTATCTTAAAGCCGAAGATACTCTTTTGTCTAGTAGAAAACTTAATCTGGGTGGAAAATTACAGCTTTATATGTTACTGTTCAGAGGAATGCCATGAGTTTAAAATGACATGTGGAAATATGGTCATGGTCATTGGGAACTATCTACTAATATTTCACAAATTTATCATGATGATTGATGATAAAAAAGTTCTACTATTCACAATATATGGTTTATTGAAATTTAAGGTTTCAGCAGACCATACAAGAGAAAATTTCCAGTGGTTAAGGATTAAATATCTAGTTACTTAGTACTCGGTATTACTTGATATGCAAATGTTGAGGTATTTTAAGTAGAAGAAGAGACCCCTGTTGAAATATCTGCAGATCCCCAAGGTCTGATAAGCAATTCCAATTAATCCATCTGTGGTTTGACATGGGAGATTTGGTATGTCCCATTGAATGCAGTGGAATCATGATAAATGTGTTTCCTTGACTTTGCACCTCTTTCAAAACTTGAGATATTCTGCTCTTATTTCTTCTTTTGCCAGAGACCCTATGCTTTAATTTGTTTTAGACTCTGCTTGGGAATTTTTTGGAATTTTGGTATCTGTAAAGAATATGGAGATTTTTCCTTCATCTTATTTTAAAGCCCTCAACTTCTTCATTTCCTATAGAGTTACAATAAATCATAACATTTTATCCAAATCTGTTTCACTCTAACTCCCATTGAATCATCCAATAAATGTTGGGACCATGTAGAACTAATGGCTATATTTTCAACATTTCAAGTTAAGCATTACACAAATCAATTTTATTTAATAAAAGGAACACCTATGTGGGATTATGTAAATTTTCCTAAATCTTTGAAAATATAGCCATTAGTTCTACATGGTCCCAACATTTATTGGGTGATTCTATGGGAGTTAGAGTGAAACAGATTTGGATAAAATGTTATGATTTATTGTAACTCTACTATCAAACCTCTCTTTATCTCTGAAAGTGAATCAAATCGAAGCCTTCCCCAAACTCTCTGTATTTCACTACTTAGCGTGAATTAAAATCTGTCCAATTTTGTGGGTTCAAGTAATGCCCTTTGAAACTTCTTCATTCATGAAGACTGAGGACTATAGCATGAGAGGATAGCAGGAATGAGTAAGAACAGAGAAGTGCAGAAATTTATAAGTGATTGCTTAGCTAAAACTGAACATCTCCATGCTCGGCTACAATCATTTAAATTTTAGATTTTGACACTAATATTGTACAGCTGGAGATTTAGCCAGTCAGGAACTTGACAGAAGGTTTCCTTAAAGGGCCAGGATTTTAACACAGAGTTAATGTTTTTGCCTATTTTTGACTCTCCTGCATTGGATTCGTGTGTGGATTTTTTTTTTTCTTTCTGATTCTAAGTCATCTGTTCCTCTATCGAGAAGCCAAGAGGCTAAAGAAGATTTTCCTGCTGAATGACAGACCTCAAATGGCATGACACTGCAGAATTGCAGTTATGAGTATTACATGTATAAGAAAGTTGTGGTCTAGGAAATTAATAAAACAATGAGAAAACATAATGAAGCATGAGAAATAATGTCCAAAGAAAAAATCTTAAATTATTCAGAAACAAGGTAAAGATCAATGAGGTCATAGCATAAATAACCTGGTCATTCAATAAGAATGACAGTGGGGTACTTCCCATGCAGTGAAGTATGGCCTTTGCTTCCTAGTCAATAATCTAGTCTACATAAACTGGAAGCAATAACCAGCCATATATTGGAAATGTAAAAAGTATCTTTACCACATTTTCAAGCCACTGAGATGCTAATGTGGAAAATAGGTGGCTTAAGTAAGACTTCAGTTTTCACACAGAAATATTTTTTAGGACAACAATTTTGACTTCTGACAAGCAGAGGCCCATATGACATAGGACTGGGCCTGGACCAACAAGGTAACACACATTTGGCTCAGAGTAAAGATCAATGTCTGTCACACACTTTCATTAAAAAGATGCTCTCCAGCAGAACAGATGGTATGCCACAAGTCAACTCTTTGCGCTTCTGTTTCACAGATTTTTTTTTTTAAACTGTGTGTGTATGTGTTGATTGATTGATTAATAGATTGATTGGGCAAGGTCATCATGTAACCATCTGCGTGACTCTGTGATAGCCTATTTGCTATAATGATAGCAAATACTTACATAGTATTATCTCTGGTCACCCTAGATTAATTTTTTCTCTAATGTTAGTTAAATCACATTGTATAACTTGAATTTCTTGTCCAAAGCTTGTTATTTATTGTGTTTCATGTACCTAACCTAGTAGCAAACATTTATTTACTTTTACACCTGAATAGACTCATTTTAACTTAAAAGTTTTCAATGTGTAAAGCCATTACATCTTTTGGAGTAGCATCATGATTGCTTCAACAGCTCAATGCATGTGCTATTTCCTGGTGATCTTATCAAATGTGTTAACTTTAAAAAAAAAAAACTAAAACAATAAAAATAAAAAATTTATCCAACTCACATGCTTTAAGTTGCACTGTAATTATAAGTATATAGTAATTGAAGTCTTTTTCCTAAAAGGATTTCTTTCTGATCATTAGCCTGAAAAGGTAAATCAAACGTGCAAATATTTTACTTCTAAAGCTCTTTTATCAATCTTTTTATGTTAAACATCTAATTTTATAAATGTAACATTGCATTTAATAAGCCATTAGTTTCCAAATAGATATTTTGTTTTAGTTTTTGTATGATAGCACCCTTAGTTCATATAAATGCAATGAATAGTAATAAGACAATTTAATCTTTAGGCAATAAACTCTAATTTGTTAATTAAATTTGAATTTTAATTGATTTGTGATAATGAAATATTTTGTATTTATTATATTAATATAATATAAAATTGATGGTTGTAAAACAATATAAATGCATATTGTAAAACATTTTTCTGTTATTATTCTATTTTTCTTGAGTACAGTAATTCTCAAGAGAAAAAATTTCCTATTTATTTGACAAGCTTTTGTAGGGTTTATTGTATAGTTTCTTAATACAATGTGGGTCACTTTGTTGTTGAAATAGCATTTTGGCAGGTCTAGCACTCTGTCTAATAAATGATTTACTTGAACAAAAAAGGACATAGTCCTTTTTCCTCAAAGGTACATCTAAATCAAGTTTATATTCCAAAACAACCAATTAACATGATACTGTTATTGCTATAGGTAATTTTTTATTGTCACTGTCTTACAGATACAAATTGATACTCCTCACCTTTTTCTGCTTTCATTTTTCTTTACTAATCTGCAGTTACTATATATACTCTATTTAAGCTAGGAAACTAATTCTTAGTTGTCATCATTATAAAACCAGATTTTAAAAAGAATGGTGATTATCTACCTTCTTCAAATACACTCAAGCTGTCAAAAAATCTGGATGACTTCAGTATATAGCATTTCAATTACTGAGGAAAAGAAGATTTGGTCAAGGGAATCTTTTTAGACTGAGTCATTCAAAAATTAATTTGAATGTATATAATCTCTCTAAGTAATGTATTAGAATAAAACCAAAATGCAATGTGAATGAAACTTTAAAGATTTTTAATAGGGTACAGATTAATTGACTACAATGTGTGAATATTGGAAAATAGACATGATATAATTGATTATAAAATGCCCAACAAAGCAGTAAAATGCATTGTGTAGCTATAAAGATGAAAAGAAAACAAGCAAAGGCTTCATAAATGGGAATAGATAAACACGTAACATAGACTTCTTGGAGCAATTAAAGATGTGGAGAGTACCACTGAAAGCAACTGTACCTATTCTTTGCCTATTGTGTTACCCCTGGCTCTGTGTTTCCTGGCAACAAGGTCTTTTGAGACCCCTGTTGGGGACAAAACTGGTATTAAGCAATCTTCCGTGTCTAACAACCTGGCTCTGTTTCTAGTGGTTGAGCTAAAAAACACAATTAAGCACATTCACTTGCCCACAAAGCTAGGAATAGGAAGATGTTTTTTTTCTTGCTGTAGCTGTTTGTTACATACAAGAAGTAAATACTTCTGAATATTGAAAGATGCATTTTATGTGTATGTGCAGAGGGAAAGTAAATATTAGGTAGAAAGTTATGCATTATAAATGTGAGTATTTTTGATAAATGGTCAGCATACTTAAGATGTATATAAAATATTTATTTAGCACTCTAATGTTATTGTAGCTGGACATGAACATTAGTGCCAGAGGGACCATATATTCCAAGACAAGTATTCATTTTCAAACACTAACACAATATTTAATAAATATTTGTTGAATCAACAGATCAGCAATATGTATTTCTGTTACCTTAGGTTTGCACAGAGAATTTAACATTTTTTTAAATGTTAAAAAATGTTAACATTAAAATTGCAATCAAGAAAAATCATATCCACGATATTCACCCGGAATCTGTTCATTCTATCCATTCTGAATTTTATAACTTGATGTATCCAGAAATCAAGATGTTTCAATATTTAAATCAAATTAATTTCTAACAATCAAATATATCGACTGTTTCTTTGTATTTTGTCATGCTTTGTATTTGCATTAAGGTTTATAATAGCATTCAGCCATAAGAAATCACGATTGTGTTTGTAATAAGGATAATTTTGAGACTACTGCTCACATTACTGTAGAATGACCTATTTAAAAGGGCTCACAGGAGACTTTTCTTACTCTTCATTACCAAAAAAGCTGTGCTTTTCCTAATAAAGTTGATAAGATATTATAAATCCTTCTGTCAATCATATAACATTCTATAGTTTATCTTCATTCTGGCTACTAAGATGTTCAAAACAAATCCATGGCTTATCTCAACGATACAGTACTTAACATATGCATATTTACTAAACTTACCATATGGCTTAAATTAATTTTTCTATTTTTAGTGGCCCTCTAGCTTGTTTTTCTCATGTTTATTTTTAATATAATTTTACCTAAACGTAGATGGAAGCTTCCTCAAATCCTTTATTAGAATAACATGTGGAGTTCCCGTCTTGGCGCAGTGGTTAACGAATCCGACTAGGAACCATGAGGTTGCGGGTTCGGTCCTTGCCCTTGCTCAGTGGGTTAACGATCCAGCATTGCCGTGAGCTGTGGTGTAGGTTGCAGACGCGGCTCGGATCCTGCGTTGCTGTGCCTCTGGCGTAGGCCGGTGGCTACAGCTCCAATTCAACCCCTAGCCTGGGAACCTCCATATGCCGCCGGAGCAGCCCAAGAAATAGCAACAACAACAACAACAACAACAACAAAAGACAAAAAGACAAAAGACAAAAAAAAAAAAAAGAATAACATGTGATATAAATAGTAAATAAATAAATACATAAATATAATCATACATAATATATTAAATATGGTAAGCTCTCAATAAATATTGAATTGAATTGAATAAATAAGCAGGTATCTAAAATTATCTATGGTATCTTAAAGGGCAAACTTGGAGTTCCCATTGTGGCACAGTGGTTAACGAATCTGATTAGGAACCATGTGGTTGCGGGTTTGATCCTTGGCCTCGCTCAGTGGGTGAAGGATCCAGCATTGCCATGAGCTGTGGTGCACGGTCACAGATGTGGCTTGGATCCTGTGTTGTTGTGGCTCTGGTGTAGGCTGGTGGCTACAGTTCCAATTAGACTTCCATATGCTGCAGGTGCGGCCCTAGAAAAGACAAAAAAATAAAAAAAATAAAGGGTAAGCTTTTACTCATTTGAGACTTTGGTAATGAATACAAACTTCAATAAGACATACTGAAATAAAGTTCACTCTAGTGAATTTTTTCTCAACCAGCCCTATAATATTTATGTATTATTGTTTTTTTCTAAATATGATTTATATAAAAAATTTCTGAGCTATTCAAGTATGACCATGGATAGAATATATAAGCAACATATTTTAGGGAAAAATAAATGTAGTTTACAAAACAACTACCAACCTAAATTTTGTTCAATCAATGGTTTGATTGTTTTTTTACTTTTTTTTTATTACTCAAATGAATTTATCACATCTGCAATTGTATAATGACAATTATATATCATAACAATCCAATTTCACAGATTTCCATCCCACAGCCCAAGCACATCCCCCCATCCCCCAAACTGTCTCCTTTGGAAACCGTAAGTTTTTCAAAGCCTATGAGTCAGCATCTGTTATGCAAAGAAGTTCAATCTGTCCTTTTTTCAGATTCCACATGTCAGTGAAAGCATTGGATGTTGGTGTCTCATTGTATGGCTGACTTCACTTAGCATGATAGTTTCTAGGTCCATCCATATTGCTAAGAATGCTGGTATTTTGTTCCCTTTAATGGCTTAGTAATATTCTATTGTGTATATGTACCACCTCTTCTTGATCCACTCTTCTGTCGATGGACATTTAGGTTGTTTCCATGTCTTGGCTATTGTAAATAGTGCTGCAGTGAACATCGGAGTACACGTGTCTTTGTGAGTGTTGTTTTCTCTAGATAGATGCCCAGGAGTGGGATTGCTGGATCAAATGGTAGTTCTATTTTTAGTTTTCTGAGGAATCTCCATACTGCTTTCCACAGTGGTTGCACCAATTTACAATCCCACCAACAGTGTGCTAGTGTTCCTATTTCTCCACACCCTCTCCAGCACTTCTTATTTGTAGACTTTTTAATGATGGCCATTCTGTCTGGCGTAAGGTGGTACCTCATAATGGTTTTGATTTGCATTTCTCTAATAATGAGTGATGTTGAACATCTTTTCATGTGTATTTTGGTCATGTGTATGTCTTCTTTGGAGAACTGTCTGTTTAGATCTTCTGCCCATTTTTTGATGGGGTTGTTTGTTTTTTTGGTATGGAGTTGCAGAAGTTGTTTGTAAATTTTGGAGATCAATCTCTTGTCAGTTGATTCACTTGCAAAGATTTTCTCCCATTCTGTGGGTTGTCCTGTCGTTTTGTTTATAGTTTCCTTTGCTGTACAGAAACTTTGAAGTTTGATTAGGTTCCATTTGTTTATTTTTGTTTTTATTGTCAATACTCTAAGAGGTGGATTTGAGAAGACGTTTCTGTCATTTATGTCAGAGAGTGTTTGGCCTATGTTTTCCTCTAAGAGTTTCACAGTGTCTGGTCTTATATCATGTTGAGGTAGGTTCCCATTATGCCCACTTTCTGAAGGTTTTTTATCAGAAATGGGTGTTGGATTTTGTCAAAGGCTTTTTCTGAATCTATTGAGAGAATCATGTGGTTTTTATTCTTCAGTTTGTTAATGTGGTGTATCACACTGATGGATTTGCAGATATTGAAGAAAAATATATACATTTTTTACATTGTGTAGCTGTCTGGGCAATAAAAATTCCTTGAGTACATTTTGTCCCATTTTATTTTATTTTATTTTATTTATTTATTTTTTGTCGTCTTTTTAGGGCTGAAGCTGTGTAATATGGAGGTTCTCAGGCTAGGGTTTAATTGAAGATGTAGCCACTGACCTAAGCCAGAGCCACAGCAATGCGGGATCCGATCCACATGTGTGAACTACACCACAGTTCATGGCCACGCCAGATCCTTAACCCACTGAGCGAGGCCAGGGATCAAACCCACAATCTCATGGTACCTAGTCAGATTCATTTCTGCTGTGCCACAACAGGAACTCCCCACATTTTGTACCATTTTATAATAAGTGCTCTCAAGTTCATCTTATTCCAAAGTCCCTGCTCATTAAGAAAGTCCACTTATCACCCATCTGCAAGAAAATCATGGCCAATAAAGAATTCAAGCTTGGGAAAAGAAAATTTTGCTTTAATTAGAGAAATATAAACTCATATATTAAAGAGTATAGATTAATGGTAAATGAATATTTGAGGGCAATAATTTTATTTTCCACAGTTTGCTCTCTTCATTACACTTAGCCATATCTCTCATGTGTACAAAATATATCACCCCCTCCTCAAGAACCTTCAAGATTGTTATCCAATCAAAATATTGGTCTGTTCATTTATTGAGATATAATTGATATATAACATTACATTTCAACTATACATGATTTTATATACATATATATGTATTGTGCAATGATCACAAACGTAAGTTAGCATTCATCACCATGTATACATACAATACTTTTTCTTATGATGAAAAATTTTAAGACCTATTCGTTCTCTTAGTAACTTTCAAATATACACATAATAGTATTATTAACATAGTCATCACGGTGTATATTACATCCCCATGACATTTATTTTGTAGCCAGAGTTTGTAGTTTCTAACCCCCTTACCAGTTTTTGCCCATTCCTCGGTAGTCTGTTCTCTATATCTGTAAACTCAATTTGTGTGTGTGTGTGTGTGTGTGTGTGTGTGTGTGCACATATTTATTTATTTTTAGATTTCATATATAAGTGAGATCAATCAGCATGTGCCTTTCTCTGTCTGACTTATTTCACTCAGCTTAATGCCCTCTTTGTTGTTATCTACGTTGTCATAAATGGCAAAATGTCTTTCTTTTTTAAGACAGTAATATTCTGTTGTGTATAACACAATTTCTCTATCTATTCATCCACTGACGGCATTTAGTTTGCTTCCACACCTTTGCTATTATAAAATAATGCTGCTATGAATGTGGAGGTGCATATATATTTCAAGTTAATGTTTTTATTTTCTTGGGGTAAATACACAAAAGAGGAATTGATGGAACATATGGTAGTTCTATCTTTAATATTTTTATAAACCTTCATATTGTTTCCATAGTGGTTGAACCAACTTTTTATTCCCACCAATGGTACACAATTGTCCCATTTTTTCCATATTCCACATTCTACTTGTATTTCTTGTCCTTTTGATAATAGCCATTCTAACAGGTATAAGGTGATATTTCATTGTGGTTTTGATTTGAATTTCCCTGATAGTGACGTTGAATATCTTTTCATATACTGATGGCCATCTGTATGTTTTCTTTGGAAATATTTCAATTCAGATTCTCTACCACTTTTTAAATTGAATTGTTTATGGCTTTTGCTATTTAGTTGTATTAGTTCTTTGTATATTTTGGATATTAACCTCTTATCAGATATATGATTTGCAAGTATTTATTTCAGATGGTAGACTGCCTTTTTTTTTAACTTTTGATAGTTTTCTTGCCAGGCTAAAGCTTTCTAATTTAATATAGTCCCATTTGTTTATTTTTATTTTTCTTGTATGATCCTTTTATGTATTGAATTTAATGTATTGTTAAATTTAGTTTGTTAGCATTGTATTGAGGGTTTTTGTCTATGTTTATCAGGCATATTGGCCTGTTTGTGGCATCCTTCTCTGGCTTTGAAATCAGGGTAATGCTGCCCTCATAAAAATGACTTTTGAAGTTTTCTTTCCTCCCCAATTTTTTGCAGAGTTTGGAAAGAATTGGTAGTCTTTAAATGTTTGATAAAATTCACAGAGAAGCCATCTGGTCCTGAACTGTTCATTTTTTGGGAGGTTTATGATTATTGATTCAACCCACTTACTAGTAATTTATCTATTCAGATTTTCTATTTTTTCATAATTGAATCTTCAAAGGTGATATATTCTAGAAATTTAGCAATTTCTTACAGCTTGTATATTGATGTACAATTTTTCAGTCTTTTATGATTCTTCCAATTGTGGTTTTATTGATATTTACTATTTTATTCTGTTTAATTTATTTCTGCTCTAATCTTTATTATTTCCTTTCTTGTAGCAGTTTAGGATTTTGTTCTTCTCTTTCTAGTCCCTTGAGGAGTAAAGTAAGTTTGAAAAGAATTTTTTTTTTCATTTCTTAAAGTAGGCCTTTATTGTTATTAATATCCTTCTTAGAACTGTTCTTGCTGCATCCCATAAGCTTGGGTATTTTGTGTTTACATTTTCATTTGTCTTAACATATTTTCTCTTTTTTGATTTATTCTTTTACTCACTGGTTGTTAATTAGCATGTTTCATATCACTGTGACTAGAAAAAAAAACTTGACTCATGTCATTGTGATTAGAAAAAGTCTCCAAATATGATTTTATTGTTGTCTATATGTCCCTTTAGATCTGTTCATACTTGATTTATATAATTAGGTGCTCTTAACATTGGATTCATTAATATTTACAAATATTATATACTCTTGCTGGGATGACCTCTTAATTATTATGTAATGATCTTCTTTGTCTCATAAATATCTTAGTTTTAAAGTCATTTTGTGTGATATAACTAGAGTCACCTACCTTTATTTGGGTTTCCATTTGCATGGATTATTTTTTTTTTCCAATTTTCACTTTTATCTGCATGTGACCTTAAATGTGAAGTAGGTCTCTTGACTCTTGTTGACAGCATATAAATAGATCTTGCTTTTTATTCTTTCAGATATACTTTGTCTTTTGAAGAACTTAGTCCATTTATATTTAAGGATGTTTTGATAGATATGTACATACATTTTGCCAATTCTTTTCTGTAGGTTTTATAGTTCTTATGTTTCTTTTTGTCTATTTTCCTTTCCGCTTTAATGATTTTCTGTAGTGGTATGCTTTGATTTCTTTCTCTTCATATTTTGTGTATCTTCTATAGGGCTTTGTATCATGGTTACCATGAGGCTCATATATAACACCTTATATTTAAAACAATCTGTTCTAGTTGATAATAGCGTTAAGTTCGATCCCATTCTAAAGCTCTATATTTTTACTCTCCCCCTCAACATTTTGTTTTTCTGAGTCGCAATTTATGTATTTTCTCCTTGCATATCCCTGAACAAAGGGGTATACAAGTTGCAGTTATATTTGCTACTTTTTTTCTTTCAGTATTCATGCTAGTTTTTTAAGTGATTAATCCAACTCCTTTACACATAGAACATTCTGAAATTTACTGTATATTTACCTCTACCAGTAAAATTTATGTTTGTATGTTTTCTGCTCACTAATTAGTGCCCAATCATTTCAGCTTAAACAAGCCCCTTTAACATTTTGTTTAAGGCCAGTCTAGTAGTAAAAAAACTCCTTTAGATTTGCTCATTTGGAAAATTCTATTTTTCCTTCAATTCTGAGTGACAATTTTGCAGACTAGAATATTATTGGTTGGAAGTTTCTTCTTTTAGCAGTTTAAATGTATCATGCCACTGCTGTGTTTCTAATGAAGAATCTACTGATAGTCTTTTGGGGGAGAGGTTACCTTGTACAAAACAAGTTGTTTTTCTCTTGCTGCTTTTAATATTATCTTTTCTTAAAAAGCTAAAAAGCTTTTTATATTTTAATTATGTCTTTTGTTATTGATTTTTATTTTTTTCCATTATAATAGTTAGTTTAGAGTGTTCTGTCAATGTCTACTGTACAGCAAAGTGACCCAGTCACACATATATATACTTGCTTTTTCTCAAATTATCCTCCATCATGGTCCATCATAAGTGACTAAGTATAGTTCCCTGTGCTATAGAGCAGGATCTCATTGCTTTTCCACTCTGAATGCAATAGTTTACATCGATTAACTCCAGATTCCCAGTCCCTCCTACCCCTTCCCCCTCCCCCTGGGCAAGCACAAGTTTGTTCTCCAAGTACATGAGTTTCTTTTTTGGCAAGCACAAGTTTGTTCTCCAAGTACATGAGTTTCTTTTCTGTGCAACATTCATTTGTTCATGTACTAGATTCCAGATATAAGTGATATCATATTGTATTTGTCTTTCTCTTCCTTACTTACTTCACTTAGTATGAGAGTTTCTAGTTCCATCCATGCTGGGGCAAATGGCATTGTTTTTTTTTTCTTTTTTATGGTTGAGTAGTATTCTATTGTGTATTATACCACATCTTCTTAATCCATTCATTTGTTGATGAACATTAGGTTGTTTCCATGTCTTGGCTACTGTGAATAGTGCTGCAATGAACATAACAGGTGTATACATCTTTTTCAAGGGAAGTTTTTCCAGATATATGCACAACAGTGGGATGGCTTGATCATATGACGGCTCTATATTTAGTTTTCTGAGGTACCTCCATACTGTTTTCCATTAGCAGTTGTAGCAATTTACATTCCCTCCGTCAGTGTAGGAGGATTCCCTTTTTCCACACCCTCTCCAGAATTTGTTATTTGTGGACATTTGTTATTTGATGGCCATTCTGACTGGTGTGAGGTGGTACTTCACTGTAGTTTTGATTTGCAATTCTCTAATAATTAGTGATGTTGAGTATTTTTTCATGTACCTCTTGGCCATCTGTATATCTTCTTTGGAGAAATGTCTGTTCAGGTCTTTTGCCCATTTTTTAGATGGGTAGTTGGTTTTTTCACTGTTGTCTAAATTATTTGTATATTTTGGAGATTAAGCCCTTGCCAGTTGCAGTTTGAAACTATTTTATCCCCTTCCATAGGCTGTTGTTTTTTTTCCTCTGGTTTTCTTGCTGCACAAAATCTTGTAACTTTGATTAGGTCGTGTTGGTTTATTTTTACTTTTATTTCTTTTGTCTTGGGAGATTGACCTAAGAAAACATTTGTTCAGTTGATATCAGAATGTTTTGCCTATGTTCTCTTCTAGGTTTTGGATGGTGTCTTGTCTCACATTTAAGTCTTTAAGCCATTTTGAGTTTATTTTTGTGCATGGTTTGAGGGCATGTTCCAGTTTCATTATTTTACATGTGGCTGTCCAGTTTTCCCAGCCACCACTTGCTGAAGATTTTTCCCATGTTATATTCTTGCCTCCTTTGTTGAAGATTAATTGACTATAAGTATCTGGGTTTATTTCTGGGTTCTCTATTCTGGTGCATTGGTCTGTATGTCTGTTTTGGTACCAGAACCATACTCTCTTGATTACTGCAGCTTTGTGATATTCTCTGAAGTCTGGGAGAGTTATGCCTCCTGCTTGTTTTTTGTTCCTCAGGATTGCTTTGGCAATTCTGGGTCTTTTGTGGTTCCATATAAATTTTTGGATTGTTTGTTCTAGTTCTGTGAAAGATGTCATGGGTAATTTGATAGGGATTGCATTAAATCTGTACATTGCTTTGGGTATGACCATTTTTACTATGTTAATTCTTCCAACCCCAGAGCATGGGATATCTTTCCATTTCTTTGAATCCCTCTATAATTTCCTTGATTAATGCTTTATAGTTCTCATCATATAAGTCTTTCACCTCCTTGGTCAGGTTTATTCCTAGGATTTAATTTTTTGGGGTGGGATTTTAAAAGGTATTTTATTTTTGTGTTCCTTTTCTAATACTTCTTTGTTAGTATACAGAAACATGTCTTTATGTGGGTCTTTTTGGATTCCTCTTCTATGGGTTTCTTGGATTTGGATATATGTTTCCTTTCCCAGGTTAAGGAAGTTTTCAGCCATTATTTATTCAAATAATTTGCTGTCAAATTTTCTTTTTCTTCTGAGACCTTTATAATTCTGTCAGTTCAGTTGATGTTGTCCCACTGTTCTCTTAAGTTGTATTCACCTTTTCTTCGTTCTTTTTTTATTCTACCTTTCTTTCTCTCCCTTTCCCTCCCTCCCTCTTTCCCCCTCTCTCTCTTTCCTTCCTTCTTCTCTTCTTTTCTTTTCTTTCTTTCCTGCTCTGATTAGGTGAAATCCATTGCCCTGTCATCAAGTTCATGGATCCTCTTTTCTGCATTATCTAGTTTATTGTTGAACTCATCTAGTATTTGGGTCAGATATTATATCCCTCCGTGCTTGAACTTCTATTTTGTACTTTCTCATATTTTCACTATCTTTATTAAGGCTCTCACTCTCCCAAGGTGAATGAACTCTTTATCATTTTTTAAAAAATCTTTTTGTCAGTTAAATTACTTACTTCCATTTCATTAAGGGATATTTCTGAAGTTTTATATTGTTCTCTGGTTGGGAAAATACTCTTATTTTTATTCATTTACCATGACTATCTGTGATTTACTTTTTTGTATAAGATAAAAGAGTCACTTCTCCCAGTCTTGAGGAACAGCTATGTGTGGGAGATGAACCTTATCAATCAACCTTTCCCAATTTCTTGGGTGTCTATCAAACTTTTATGATTGTCCAAGCAATATATTTTATTTTTAGTGGATGCCCATATTTAAGGGTATGCTACAATGTGTTAGTGTCCCAAAGAGGAGGATCTCAATCAAAACCTCGATTCAGGTTGATTGGAAGCCAGATCCTTAGGTAGCATCTTTTAAATTACACACACACACACTCACACACACACACACACACACACAATACAATCCTGTGTTATATAAGCATTAGTCCCCATAGCTAATAAATTCAGGTGACCTAGCAGCGTCCCCCACATGGCAGTCATAAAAATTGGAGCCCGAAACAAGTACATACATTCCTTCCCAGGGGATCCCAGTGACCTTGAGTGAGACTGATAAGTATGTAAAGATGGTGTCTACCTGCCTTCATCTTCAAAAAGCATCTTAGAAGCCCCCATCTAAATGTTCTAAATGTGTTCCCAACCAAAAGTATGCCCCTCAGGCTGAAATTCCAGGACTAGAAAATAAACCTCGTTCATAGAAAGACAGGATATGTATCAGCCTGTTACCTGTGCAATGTCCTGAGCTGGTAACCAGTTAAGAATTGTCTCTCCAATTGTCACAGTTCCAGGGGACCCAGGGTCACAAGCCAAGCCTGCCACTAGAGCCATGTGGTCAATGAAGTCTCCCCTAGGAGTTAGCTATAATAATACTGGAACACCAGTCATAACAACCAGAATACCAGACACATATAAAAGCTTCTTTCTGGGAAATACTGGCACTCTTTCATGCAACAGAGGGAGATTGAAAAGATAGCACTTCTATTCCAGTGCTATAAGTGATTATAGAACAGATTATAGTCAGACCTTAGATTTATGTTTTATTAGACGCTTACATCTATGGATGCACTATGTTGATAAGCCTTTTGCATAGAGACTGGCCTCCTCATACTGTTGCCCCTTGCTGGTCCCCTGGGTATGATAGTTAAGAATACTTCCTCTGTTAGTTACAGTCCTTTGGGACCCATGAACATATGCCTTAATGGCTAGCTTAGCCAGGCAGTCTATAAGTATTCCCTGGTAGCAACAACAATTATCAAGGTGACTGGCAATGGTTTAAACTTTATTCTGGCAGATAAAAGCAAGCTGGAGTAAGGCAGAGGAAGAGTACAGAGATGATGTCCACTGGCCTCTGTTCACTGAAAGCCCCTCTGTAGGCTCCTTGGTATATTTCAAACTCAAAGACTGTGTCTCAGCCTGAAGGTCCCAGGCAAATCAGTATGTCATTTTTACAAAGAGACTGGAGATGTGGTTCAGTCTGCTATCTGTGCAGCACCCTGATTTCGGTAGCCAGCCAAGAATTATCTCTCCAATTGTTAGAGTCCCATGGGACCCAGGAATTTAGGCCAGGCTGACCACCAGAGCCAGATGATAAAGGGATCTCCCCTAGGTAGCTGCCATAAAAATGGAGTACAGACATATGTAAAACACCCCTCAGGAGTGTCTAACGCACTTCAGAAGGAAAGTTAAAAACAGTGCTCCCCCTGTAGGAAAAAGCTTATGATTTAAAAAAAAAAAAAAAAAAAAAAGGTGGTACCCACAGCTGGAGTGATTTAGACAGTGCAAAATCATTCCTTCCATTCCTGAATATTACACCAGCAGTCCTCTACATGTGCGTTAAATTAGATGTCTACCCCTCAGGCCAATGTTTTCGATAAGAAATTAAGTCTCTTTCATAGAGGGTCTGGGTGCTTTCCAAATGGGTGTTTCTGCACTAGAACACAAATGGGTTAAGAATCACATCACAGTTCACTACAGCCTTCAGGATGTTGTGTAAGTGAGCGTCACTTTTTTTCAAAGGTAGATGTTTTAGATGCTTGTCTCTGAGGGGCAGCCCTTAAAAATCATAGTGCCTAAAATGGGATTCAAACCATTTGCTGCTCAGGAAGGAGCTCTAGGTTTTGAGTTCCTTCTGTATTGTGTGTTGCCAAGTTGAGGGCAGGACTTATAATGGTATTATGTTATTGGTATTAGGCCTTTCCTAATTATTTCAATATAGGTATTTTTCTTGTTTTCTCAGTGTGTAAGGGTTACTCATCTAGTTTTGGGTTTTTTTTTTTTTTCCCCAAGGAATTTGTCCCATGTGTAGATTCAGTGTGTCTATGGAAGAAGGTGAATTTAAGATCTCTGCATGTTGCCATGTTGAACTTGCCCCAGAATAGGACTTTTTCATAATTCTCATTTTGAAGTCCAGGATCCCATGATCAACACTAAGTCTATATGTTGTTCCTTGTAACATAGAAAAACACGCATTATCCTGGATTTTGATGGTTATACATTTTTTTGTCAACTCTAGAACTGAGTAGGCAGAAAATTTTATCTGACTTTTAATGTTCAGAGACAGATAGAATGATGATGCTAAAGAAGTACCACTGTATAATACATGCTTTAGAGTATGCACCCACCATGTGCCTTGAATATGTGCTAATTACTTGTTAATACACATGAGTTGGTTTCCAGACAGTTTATTGAATGGACTGGAACATAGCCTAAGGAGAGAGACAATTCTATTAGACTGAATGTAACCCTAAGATATTTATACAAAAGATATGGGAGAGGAAAAAATAATATAAGCAAACTGGAATATTTTGTATAGCATATTTTCATATTTTTTTTCTTTAGAAGAGGAAAAAGCAAATAAAAATCTATAGGAATTGAATGTATTTAAATTTAAAATATATTTTAATCAAATATAGTGTTACCCTGAGTACCATGACCTGATTCAGGATGAGTCTGATTTAACAAACTTGTCTTTCTATGTAAAATAAATTGGGCTACTAATGATTAGATTCTTGAAGTGGGCAAAAAGCTAAAATAAGAAAAGAAACACTTTAAATGAAGATGTGTAAGAAATGTGTCCTGCATTAACAGAATTGGAAGTGCATTTCCAGTGCCCTTGGGGATGGGGGTAATAGTTGCCGTAAAGGGTCTGAGAACTAGTTAGAGACTAATATAGCGTTTGTGTTCACAGTCGTCCTCTTTAGAAAATTCTCTGATAACATACCCAAGTTCTCTGACTTTACTCTAACAAGCTTTAATAGATATTCAGTGGAGGCTGATCTTTGCTCAGAAAATTAATTTATATTGCCATGTACCTTCAAGTATGTATAGCAAGTAAAAATATCTTGATGTCTTTATTATGTACTACCACAGATATTCCTAATTTAATTTATACCCTGGAAATATTTTCCAGGATGTAAAATATAAAAATGCAAAACTATCTTTATTATTCCTCTGCAAACTTTTAAAATTTTCTTCTGCCTGCAAATCTGTTAGCTGTTTTACCTGTGTATTTCACTTTTTTTTTTATTCTGCTTACATTTCACTTTCTAAAGAAGATCTTCTCTTTTTCACAAAACATGAAAAAGAGGGAAACATTCTCCTATCACCATCACTTTCTATTCCTTCACCCTCCTTTGTTCTTCCTTACAGCACTTATCCCCACTTGACATAGGCATATTTCTTGTTTATGCTGTCTGCCTCTCTTGGACATAAGCTCCATAAAACAAAAGTGTCTCTTTTGATTCATGATTGTTCTGCTGTACTAGCACAGTATCTTGTCTTTGTTGAACAAATGAAAAAAATGAATGGATTTCCTCCTTTTTTTATGTGTCCAGAGAAAATGTTTGTTAAAAGTTCCCTGAGCTAAGCATGAGATATTTCTTATTCCAGTAAATTGATCCAGTACCATGTATATTTTATTAGAATTTCCAAATGAATACCAATACCAACAATTGTTTTAAAACTTAAGGAAGAAGCTTAAATTATAGTATTCCAAGAAGGAGAGAAAAATATATTTTGAATATTTTTGGTACTAACCAAAATTCAACCCCCCTTTTTAATTGGCTAATCACAAAGTGACAGCCAGAGTATTAACTATTGAAAACTGGAAAATTTGACATGTGTTTATTGGTAAGTTATTCTCTTTAATACAAAAAAAGTGGAAAAAAGTGAGGTGTTTGTAAATACATGAATTACTGTTGCATTTATCAGCAGAGGAAATTATAGAAATATTTCTTTAGTTAATACAATAAAAAATAAGGTTTTTATAAGGCAATTTTCTTACTTTCCTATTTTGCAACACTTATTACAATACATTCTTGAAAAAAAAATGGAATTTCCAGAGCTTTGTTGACTAACTAAAAGAACGTTTGGTATTCATTTAGAAATTAGATAATTTCAAAATGTGAGCAAGCAAATAGATTTTTTTAAATCATCGTCTTTCCTGTGCTATTGGCTTCACAAGGAATCACATGTCATCTCATTGAAGAACCTGTTTAATAACTACTCTGCATAGAAAGAATTTTATTTTTATGTGAACATGTAGATCAGAAAATTTGAAAAATTTTGATATTTTGATTAATGTCAGAAAATAAGCACTACTTACTACTCCACTTCTAAATATCTTCTATCACTAATGAAAAATGCTGTTATAACAAGTTCTCCTCTAATAAACAAGATTTTTTTGAATTGCTTATGTATATGTAATATTCTTCCTAAAAGAATGGCCAAATTATTTTCACTGGAAAAAATATAACTCACTGCTCCTCCCTCCTAAAATTAAGTAATTACTAGTACAAGGAAAGAACAGGGATCTCTGCAATGTCTATATTAACAATTTTTACTATCTCTTTTAAAATACCATGTTGGTAATCCCCATTGTGGTGCAGCAGAAATGAATCTGACTAGTATCCATGAAGATGCGAGTTCAATGCCTGGCCTCACTCAGTGGGTTAAAGATCCAGTGTTGCCGTGAGTTGTGGTGTGAGTCACAGATGCAGCTTGGATCCCATGTTGCTGTGGCTGTGGCTGTGGCTGTGGCCTAGGCCAGTTGCTGTATCTTCGATTAGACCCCTAGCCTTGGAACTTCTCTGTACCATGGGTGTGGTGCTGAAAAAGCAAAAAATAATTAAATTAAATACTGCATGGCTAATAATTTTTAACATTGTCATAAAAGTTAAGATTTATTGGTTAGTCTAGGTAGAGAACATTTTTTTTTTCCATGGGTGGTTTAAAAATAGAAGTAGGAATTCCCATAGTGGTGCAGCTGAAACGAATCTGACTAGGAACCATGAGGTTGCGGGTTCGATCCCTGGCCTTGCTCAGTGGGTTAAGGATCTTGCATTGCTGGGAGCTGTGGTGTAAGTTGCAGACTTGGCTTGGATACCATGATGCTGTGGCGGTGGTATAGGATGGTAGCTGCAGCTCTGATTGGACCCCTAGCCTGGGAACTTCCATAAGCTGCAGGTGTGGTCCTAAAGAGCACAAAAAACAAAACAAAACAGAACAATGTAAATTAATCCTCTGAATAGACTGAAACCTATCTGAAAAGATATTAATTCATCTTATCAGCTAAGCTTTTTTTTGTTTATGAAATGAAAATGTAGACAATAATAAATATTTAGAATCAATATGATGTGATAGTTCAAAAGAAATGTGTGTTTTAGTTACCTTTAAGTTTCTGACATTCATTATTTCATATATATATGAAATATATATACATACAAGTATACACATCTAGGAAGTACATGTGAAATATATTATTTTCATCAAATCACTGTCTATGTGTGTAAAACTAATTTTATATAGTAGCAAAACATTCCAGGAAGTGTCCTAGGCAATGATTACACAGAGTTCCAGCTATAATAAACTTATAATCTTTTAGGTGAAAAATAATCAATCATTTTATTTATATATGTGCATAACATAGTGGATAGGATAATAGCCACCTAAAGATGTACATGTTCTAAGCCTTGCTTTAACATATTAACATGTTAATTAACTTATTTTAAGCTACTATGTCTGTGGTAATTTGTTACAGCATAATAAAAAAAATACATGTGCACACGCATACATATATTCCTAGGAATTCATTTATGTTTATTTACTTATATACACACAAATACATACATGTAGATAATGTTAAATGTATCTTAAAATGAGAAAAATAAAATAGATAATGAGAAGAGGGATTGTAGAGGGGAAGGGAATTGCTGTATTTTAAAAGGGTAATGATAAAAGGAAAGGTGATTTTTAAAAGCTCTTTGATGAAGTGACATTTGAGTAGAGACCTGAGTGAGGTGAAAGATTAAGCCTTAAGGATAACTGGGCCAAGAATATTTCAGGCAGAGTTTCCAGAGATAGGAATGACCTTGGGGAGTTTGAAGATTTTCCGGGGCCAGTGAACCTGGCACAGAGCAAGCAAGAAACAAGTTGGTAGGAAATCTGAGAGTTCCTCAAACTCTCTGTGCTTAAAAATAATTGTTTAATTGAGGCTTTTTAGAGGTATATTTTGTCACAGTACTTTTTTGTAAAATATAATTAAAATGATTTGCTAGAAACACAAATTTAAAGTAAATGTAGATCTACAAAATGTAACTCAAATGTTGGAAAAATAATATATGTTGGAATTATCAACATATTTAGAAGGTAAAACCAGCAGAGTTTACAGAATAAACCACAAAATATGAAATACTGAGTAAAATCAAAGATGAATGAATATGTGGAGACCTTAGTTATGCTGAAATACGGTGTTACCATTTCCTGAGAAAAACTGGGGGAGTAGCAGATTTGGCATTTATGGGTGGGCAGTCAGGAGTTTATTTTCAACCTTTTACTTAGTATTGGATTTTTAGCTCTAGGTTAACAAGTTACTACACACTTAGCAGCTTAGAATACCAACCATTCATTAATTCATAGTTTCTATAGGTCATAAGTTTGGGCTTGACTTGACATAATTCTCTGCTCAGGGTCTCACAAGGCTGAAATCAAGGTGTCTGCTACTCTGGGATTCTCACGTGGAGCATAGCATACTCTTAAACATTTATTGAAGTTGTTGGCAAAATTCCATTCTTTGAAGCTGTAAGATTCACTCGCTGCTTTCTTGCTGACTGCAAACCCCAAGGGCATCTGAGCTATTAGAATTCACCTGCCATTCCGTACCAAGTGCTCCTCTCCATGACAAGGCAGTTGCTTGTTCCAGACCAACAGGAGAATCTCCCTAGATAGCTATCCTATGTGAGGTAACAATCATGGAGTGACTACCCCATCATCTTGATTATATAACATACTCTAATCAATGGAACAACTATCACATCACATTTTTAGGACCCTCCACAGTCAAGTGGAGAGGATCATTCAGGTTATATACACCAGAGAGTGGGAAAGTTGGGGATCATCTTGGAATTATGGTATCACAAATGCCTGTTTGGTATATAAGTGGAAGATTAAATATAGAGGTCTGAAAATCAGAGTGAGATTTGAGTTGAAGATGTACATTTAAGTGTTATGTTGGCTACTTTACATTTACTGCCCTCCCTTCCTCCTGGTACTCTCATCTTTGCTGTCCTGATCTGTACCACAGGAGATTGACATTCATAGAAAACATCTCCTGGGATCCTATCCCCTCATACTCTAAGCTTCTTCAGCCAATGGAAAGCAGAGGCTTTTAGAATGGCAGAGAGCCTGGACATTGGCTTCCAGTCTCTCTTGCCAAAGCTTCTCTTGGGTTCTTCTCCTCTGTGGTTCCAGTTATCCAAGCATCTGATAACACCATCTTTTCCTATTTTCCACTTCAGCTTAGGGTTAATAACAGTTCTCTACTAACCTTTTGCTAGTGCTCCACATAATCCCCCATTCCCTTGTCTTTTGCATAATCTTTTGGTAAGTAGGAATAAATAGAAAATACCTTTCACTATCCCTTTGAATCTTCTATCTTCCCCACTAATACTGCAGCAGCATAGGTATCACCAAATAAAGGAGAATGAAATGACTGTCTGAAATAATTTAATTCACTAGTAGAAGAGATGACATAGTTCCTAAGTAGCATCTTTGCAGATATCTGAGGCTGGTGTGGTCAAGTGAAATTAGACCTCATTATCAAATTGAGGGATTTTCAAAAAGACCCTATCATTGTTCCATTAAAAGATTGCATTATATACACAATATGAAATAGGCTAAAAAAGCAATTGAAAAACAGACAAGCCACTCTATGAAAGACTTAGAAAAACACCTCAGATTAGCAAACCATCTACATCTTCAGCACAGATACTGGGTTAAAAATGTGTTAGAGGGAAAATAATTTGAGATGATCTTAAAAGTCCACAAGAAGCAGGAATGCCAAAAGAGGAAGTTACAGTAGAAGTACCCTAAGTATATATTTCCCTGACTAGTCCTGAGAAAGGCATCATGTATAAATGCATTTGTATATAGAGGCTTCCCTCAACAATATCCAAGTAATGCGAGGTTGCTCTCTTGAGTATCAACATGACGATAGCTAGGTTAATGTAATGGCTTACAAAAAATATAATGAATAAATCACCTTATTATTTCAACTAAGACAAATAAATATTCCTTAGCTGCTACAAAAATATTTCCATCCTCTTGAGAAGGAGGAAAGGTTTAATGACATTGATTGGGCAATGACAGTGTCTGTGAATAGTACAGTTTGACATGGTAGTTATAACAGACCGATGTTGGTTTGAATTCTAAGTAATCTCTGTATAAAAATAAACTTATAGTAATCTCTGTGCAAAAATAAACCTACAGTTTAATATCTATAAGCCTCTATTTACTGATATGAAAAATACAAATATTACCCACCTCAATATTGTGTTATGAAGATTATATAAGAACGCATGTCAAGTGTCAGGCACATGGTTGACCTTCAACAAATCTCCTCTTCTTTATTTTTTGATTAAATCATAATGAAAATAACTCAAACTATGATATAAAATATTCTTAGATATTTGGATGGTTGCCACTTGCAATAAAATCTATAAAAACATAAAATATAAATAACATACATAGCCTTTCATGCAAATGCATTTAAATAAAAAAGATACTAAAATCATTCACCTTTGTTCAACATACTGATATTAAAAAAAGCACTTGATATGAATTTATATGTAACATAGTTTTCTTCATCCATTGGCGTTTCAGACTTTAGAAATGACTTAAATGGATTCATCTTTCCTCAATTTGTGGCCAGCATTTATAGGGACAGAGATCAGAATTGAAATCATACCAAATTCACGGCAGCAACTAGAGACATGTGGCACACTGTCATTAAATCCATCCTGCTCCCCAAATGTATACAGTTAGCTCCAAACCTTTATCCAGACTATAAATAACCAGAATAAACTTATGGGTGAATTTAGTGAGCTACATTTTACAATGCAGAATTAGAATCTTATGCAAATTCTACACCGTGTTTCATCTAAACATACTGAGTACTCATGTTAGAAAAATTGCTAATCTAAAAAGTACTAGGGTAGAAAATTATTAGCACCAATGGCAAGTCTGTCAACAGAAAGTCCTGCAGCATAGTAAATGAGGCTGTTGTTTTTATTAACCCATATACCCCCACTATAGAACAAACCAATATAATTGGAAGAAAAGAATATATTCATACTTTCTAAGAGATGGAAGTTTAAAGGCTTAAGTTTTGTTATATTCTAAATGCTATCATAAGGCCTACATTTATTTTCCAAATTCAAATTGTAGCCTCATTTTTTTGTATTTTGAAATATGGGCAAAGTAAATGTCCACTGGCTTTTTGAAAGTCCTTCTGGCCTTTTCCCTGTGATTTTGCCCCTATATTGTGAACTTTTTCCCCCAACAATGATAGAAATGTCTTTTTCCCTCAGAGATGGAGGAAAACAGGAAATATTCTTCAGCAGGTAGAAGAGACCTGGCTGATACTGAACCAAATTTGGAAAACAATACTAAAAAATAGGGAGCTTAATGAAGGGTAGAAAAACCTGGCTATCTCTTGCCTGAGGCTGGATCCCTAGAGGCCTGTATTAATATATATATATAGGAAGATACAAAAAAAGGTATAGGAGCCAGTAAGAATTGAGTAAAGATAATGTATTTATAAACAAATTCTCTTGGGTGTGAAACTACTGCCTTTTTGACTCAAATAGTTATACATTACTCAGTAAATAATTTAGAATAATTGTCATTCAGATGTTTTCTGACTTTAAATATAATCTGAAAAACAGTGAGAAGTAACCCTGTACATATACACAGACTAGATTTTATTATGTAATTATTGAATACTATGTGAGGATAGGCTAAATAATATCCAAGCAAGTAATTTACTTTTTTTCAGCATGTGGTAGTTGTCTTGTGCAAGGATTCAAGTATATTTGCCAGGAAACCTTATTTTTGTAATCCTCTAAGAGGCAGTGGGAATTTCTCTGTGGTCATGCTACACTTTGAAAATACGTAAAATAAATTGCATTTACCCTGCAACTGCAGGTGTAATATAATTGCCTAAGACAAAGAGCATAATCAAATTTATTTTCTTTTACTCATAAGCATGAGGAAATTAAATAATATTTCTGCAACTGTTCTTTTATTATATATATATTATATATATAATATATATATATATATATACATAATTACTGCCTCATAACATCATGAAAAAAGGCTTGATTGTCCTTTGGATCAGCTTTATATTATCTTCAGAATTTATTATAAATGGTTATCAGTTTAATCATTACAACATTGCTTTTGTCATCAGGTTATTGTTAAGGCAAGTACTGAATGTCCAATTTCTTGAATATATTCTTCTGCAACCCTAAAAAAAATACTTCATGCTTAGGATACCTTCACTAATGTCCTTAAGTAAGAGTTTTAATTGTCTAATCTCTCCTTGAATACAAAATCATTCCTAATTGAGGGAGCTATTTTGCTCTAGAAGTAAAAATGTTGTAAATGAGATGTGTGGTACGATTTAAATCTTTTTTAAAAACTATCGAAATTCAGAAGTTTTGGGTCATATAAATGTTGGCAATAATGTCTTCTCTTTTCTACTCCATGAACTCCTAAACAGAAAACTGATCTGTTCAAGGAATTATATTGTCTTAGGATATTTTCATTTAAGGCATAGGATTTAGATTCAAATGTATATATCTGTCCCCCTACCCCTCCCTGCACACACAACTATGTAAGTCATTCCTGCTCTCACAAACTGCTTATATATAAAATATATGGAAAATATTAACCAGCAAGTATATTCTCCCTTGTTGTCTTTTGTAATCCTAACCCAAGGGGAGAGTTAACACTGATTAATTTTTTTCTAATGATTATCACTGTCTGAAAATCTTTGTATTACATTCTCTAAAATTAGTAGAACCTTAGACTATTATCTGCACTAACATCTGGGAGATTATTAACTCTGCATATATTTTACTATTGTGAAGTTTTCCTTAGAAGCTCTTTGTTTCATTAATCTAGACCCTGCGTTGAATAACTTTATCTCACATTTTACAGTCTCCCAAAATAGTTAAGAATCCAGATATTAGCTAGGAGTGTCATATTTTGTATTCAAGAATTTCTGCTTCAAGTAAGGCAAATACTGTAAAAGTACTTTTTTTTGTCATTACTTTTGATTTTTATATCCTAACAAAGATGGGCTCTTACCTGTCAGTTTTTCACTTGAAGCGCCCTAAGTGAGGAATGAGAGTGCCCAGAGTGTAACATAAGTTCAATTTCTGTCACTTTATATAGGCCTTTCCTGGGTATTCTCTATTTGTACTTCTTCCCATAAAAACATATAAGAAAGGGGTAGCTTTCTTGTTATTGTTTCCTAAGGGAAACTGAAAGAATCTACGTCAAACATGTTGCTTTATCTCTCTTCTGGGCTTGAGAACTTGCTTTTCTTGTGTTCCCAATGGCTGTAACAAAACTATAACTTGATCTTTATTTTTTCTGATGAATCTGCCTTTTGGAATTGTTTTGGGGGCTGCTGGATTTTAAACTTGATTCATTGCTAAAGTTAGCTTCTGGCTACAAAATTATAGATCCTAAAGCTTAATGTCGAGGGGACCTGAAAACATAACCAAAAAAACCCGCAGCAGTAAAATCCTTCAAAATCCACATGTCAGATCTGGAAATTTTTACTTTCCTGTTTTACAAATATTTTGAGATAATCCTGATGTCTTTTAGGTAATACATTTTATATTTAAACCATCTTAATAAGAAATGTATCCTAAGAGAGTAATTTAGAGGTTTTTTTGGAAATATAAAATATACTTTATATGATCCTTTATAAACTATACATATAGCCTTGGGTTTCATATGATGTCTGATTTATAAAATGAAAGAGTGATGATCAAGATAATAAAGTTTTATTTTTCTTTTCATTACCAGTGGCATCTTTGGCTTTGGAATTGATGAGTGACATAATGCTTCATTTGATAGAGGATGTCTTAAAGTATAAGAGCTGAGTCATGATTTTAGTAAGAAATGAACCAAAATCTAGAGTTACTAAATCACCAGTTATAGGAAGTATTTTAGTGATAAATATTTAATTATAAATAATATTTATTAATTTAATCCAAGATAAGGCTACTTGCTTTCCCCCACACTCAGGTTTATAATTTCTCTTGTACATCTTGTAATTTGCTTCAAAATAATTGAAAACTATAATTCCTACTATCAACAATGGTGTCATTGTAAAAGGTGAAGAAATAAGTTTTATTAAATTTTACAGGAATACAATGTCTCTCTTTTCATAGAAAAACATTTATTTTTGTTTTTGAAGGGAAATGATATTTACATACCTGTATCTTCATTTGGGGGAATTTTTCAGCTAATAACAAAAAGACTAAAAAATTACAGAAAGGCAAATTGTGTATTAAATATCTCAAGAATCATTAATATTGAGAAATGTATTAATAATGGCATTGTTAACACATTATGATTTCTATAAATAGTTCTTGATGATTGATAAATTGGACTTCTAGTAATACACATAATATAGCAGAAAGTATGGAACTACTTTATTTCCTCAAATTAAAAACACCCTGACCTATTGGCCAAGCACTGGCCAGCCTCTTAGTAAATGTGACAACTTAATTATCACTCTCATCTCCCTATCCACACTAAATAAATCACATTTGAGTAAAATTTCTGTAAATACATATGAACAAAAAAGGGGTGTGATTAAATAGCATCAATATGTATTTCAAGGAAGGAAGGCCCAGAAGCTAAAACAGATTGGAAGGGCAAAGGGGCTAAAACCTACAGTACTTGCTGAAATAAGAAGTATCTGTGCTCACCTCATAGAGCCATGAGAAGCTGAAATCAGCAATTGTCATGGAAAACTGGGATGACTCATTGGGTCGAAAACAAAGAATCTGAGTAACAATCTAAATGTAAAAATCACTGTAACACCAAGTTTTCTCCTTCAGTGTGGGAAACCAGAAAATTGAAGCTCCCCATCCTCCTCAAAAAAGCATAATGCAGGTCTTTATTAATTTGGACTCAGGGAGGGTGTTAAATGAGATGGCCTGGCAGAGCCAGGGGTCAGGTGTGGGAACTGGAGGACCAAATAAAAAATGCATGTCAAGGAGCCAAATATTCAGTTTCTTCTGCTCAACTGATAATGTATTGATATCCAGATATAGGCTGTTCCGGCAAATGAAGGACTATTTTTCTAAAAACTGAGGCCCCAGTGAAATGAAATGCTTTGACATGCTAGTGTCGTCTTATAAAAAGGGTAAAGACCGTTATTGGTCAGATCACCACAAAGAACACCAGTCAGAAATCCTGGCCATATCTCAATCTTCAATATAATTTGAAAGCCAAGGATCTTCATCATGAATCCTGTAGTACAAAACAGTAAAGCATAAACTCTAATAAATCCAGACATGGATGATAGGAATGAGAAAGAGAAATGGAACCATACTGTAATGTCCTCAAAGAGATGTCAATAATTGACAACATAAAGGAGCGAGATGAGGATAATGGAAATAGAAGAATCTTTTGTGAATTAGGTTATTTGAAAGGGGAATGAAGATGTGATCTGAAAATGTCACTGAGGAGCAAAAAGTCATGAGGTAATAGCGTAAGCCTAACACATAAAAGTATTACACACACACACACACACACACACACACACGCAGCCTGGGGGAAAAACAAAACAAAAACAAACAAACAAAACATCTGAGAAGGCTATCATGGAAGCTGTACCTGAAGGAATTAGCCATTTCTTTCTTTTTTTTTTTAAGTAAATTTTATTGGAATATAGATGGTTTAGAATGTTGTGTTAGTTTCAGGTGTACAGCAAAAAGTCAGCCATATATACACATATATCTTCATACTTTTTCACATTTTTTCCCATATAGGCTATCCCAGAGTATTGAATAGATTACCCTGAGCTATATAGCAGGTGCTTGTTACAGATTGATTTTGTATATAGTAGTGTATATATGCTAATCCCAACCTCCCAATCCATCCCTTCCTGTAACATTTCCCCTTTGGTAACCATTTTTGAAAACTTTGAATCTGTTTCTGTTTTGTAAGTTATTTTGTATATTTTTTATTATAGTCACATATTAGTGATCTAATATGGTATTCGTCTTTCTCTGTCTGACTTACTTCACTTAGTATGATAATCTCTAGATCCATTCATGTTGATGCAAATAGCATTATTTAATTTATTTTTATGGCCAAGTAATATTCCACTGTATACATATACCACTTTGTCCTCTGTTGATGGGCATTTAAGCACTACTAAATAGTGCTTCTATGTACACTGGGGAGCATGTATCCTTTCTTTCAAATTATGATTTTTTTTCCAGGTTTTTGCTCAGGAGTATGATTGTTGGATCATATCATAGTTCTATATTTACTTTTTAAAATTTTTTTTTAATTGTTATTTCCCCAATACAATTATTTTTTTTTCTACTGTACAGCATGGTGACCCAGTTACATATACATATATACATTCTTTTTTCTCCCATTATCATGCTCCATCATAAATGACTAGACATAGTTCTCAGTGCTACACAGCAGGCTCTCATTGTTATATTTGCTTTTTAAGCAACTTCCACATTACTCACAGTGGTTGCACCAAGCTATATTTCCACCAGCTTTGTAAGAGGAGCTTTTTTCCACACCCTTTTAGCATTTATTGTTTGTAGCCTTATTAATGATGGCCATTCTGACTGGTGTGAGGTAATACCCCATTGTAGTTTCAATTCATATTTCTCTCATAATAAGTGATGTTGAGCATATTTCCATGTGCCTACTGGCCATCTGTATGCCCTCTTTGGAGAAATATCTGTTTAGATATTCTTTCCATTTTTTGATGGGGTTGTTTTTTGATATACAGCTGTATGAGATGTCTGTATATTTTGGAAATTAATTCCTTTTCAGTTGCTTTATTTGCAAAATTAGGAATCAGCCACTTCCAAAGAGGATTTATTTCTGAAAAATCCATAAATTGACTTACAAATTACAAATCGCCACCATTCCACTAACTTGTGGAAACTAAGTATAATGAATAATTTACCATGTGAGAGTACCCCTAAAGCTAAATAATTGGGAAATGAATAAAATAAAAGAATCAACATCTATTTGCATTTTTCACTCATACTTAATACCCTATTTAGGGTTGCCCAACAGCTTTGTTACCTATGACAAAATTTTTTTCTTTGCCTTTTTCCAATTTAAATTCTTCTCTAAGGCATGATTGCCCTGGGTTCAGGATTGCAAAGAAAGCTTGTATGGCTTGAAGTTTTGTATGTCAGCACTTCCCAGGTTCGGCAAATTTGCAGTTGTTAAGTCTAATAGACTCCTACATGTTCTACTATTGCCTGATAGTATTATCAGCATCAACCCAGTCACTAGACAAGTATTCCTTAATGATTAAAGTCACCTGGGAGGAAAGAAACATAAATTTTTGCAACTTCAAGTATTTGTGCAATGAGTTGGAACCCAGAGAAAGTTTGTGATTTTTAGCAATATTTTTCAATAAAGCAAGTTAGCCTATCATAATTTTATATTTTGAGTGCTACATATATTATTAAATCAACACTTGATTCATTGAAATAAAATATTGTCAGTCACACATCTGCATATCTAGACAAAATAAATTTCACAGCCTTTTAGACTTTTGCATACTTTCTTCTGAAAAGTGCAACACTGCTGCCATACTAAGAACATATCTACAAGGAGAAGTTTTTGGTATGTTTGTATTTGGGTGTGTTTTAGTGTTTGATACACAAGACTTCTTTCTATTGGTATTGATTATCCAGGAAAACAGGAAAAATTTCTCATCATATCAGTATGCTTTTTAAGGAGATATGTGGCTAAAGTCTATTTTAGCTGCCTTTGGGTATACTGTGTAATATATGTGTATATATATATATATATGTGTGTGTGTGTGTGTGTATGCATATATAGATATATATATAAAATTTTAACAAATGAATCAGAAGGCTGGTTGCATAAAGCACTTGGAATATTTTCTAAATATGAAGTACTGAACAAAAATGAAAATAAAATGATAAAACCAAAATTCATGTATCAAAGTTATTCTGGTTTAAGAGTATATTATACAGGGCTATTAAGTAAAAATGCCATATTTCTTTTTAAATGACAGTTCTCTGACTTGTAAAATGCAAGATGATAACCAGATAATGTCTTATATACATTTATATTTCACATGTGCTGCTTGCTTTTGAAAAATGAAGCAAAACAAACAAACTTGTTTTAAACTATTGCAGAGATTTTATTCAAACAAAATTATTTTGAACAAACTTTCAATCAATAATATGCTTAAATCAACATTTTTAAAATATGACAATGCTTTATCTTTTCCCAATACTGTGATGCACATCCTTACATTTGAGAACTAAAAGCTCGTTTATACTTAAGCCTAATTAGCTGATAACAGTTTTTATCCTCAGAAGAGTGTTGGATCAGTCCAAATATCAATTCTTAGGTTAAAAGAATAGGGGATTTTCAGTGGCATTTCAGGCATCAGAAACTTATCACAATTTGCTTTATGTTATTTTATTTATTTTAAAAGGAGGAGTGTTTATTGTCTAGCAATAAAAAACAGTCTATAAAAGTGATTCCATATTTTTCTTCACAAAGATATAAGTATTAATATATTTTCTTTTATTCCTATGATTGCCTGGTTCATTCAAAGTTAGAAATGGCCTTGAATAGAAACTGTAGTCATTTGCTGTTAAAAATTCAGTGGTAAATTTTTAATTAAGTTAATAAACAGCATCCTTAAAAATTGGATTATACAGATTTCTTTCTTTTTCTCATTTATAATGGTTTTTATTTTTTCCATTATAGCTGGTTTACAGTGTTCTGTCGGTTTTCTACTGTACAGCAAGGTGACCCAGTTATACATACATGTATACATTCTTTTTTCTCATATTATCATGCTCCATCAAAAGTGACTAGACAGAGTTCCCAGTGCTATACAGGAAGATCTCATTGCTTATCCATTTCAGAGGCAATTGTTTGCATCTATTAACCCCAAATTCCCAATGCATCCCACTCCCTCACCCTCCCCATTGGCATTTGCCCCAACATGGGTGGAACTAGAGACTCTCATACTAAGTGAAGCAAGTCTGAAAGAGAAAGGCAAATACTGTATGATATCACTTATATCTGGAATCTAATATACAGCACAAATGAACCTTTCCTCAGAAAAGAAAATAATGGACGTGAAGAACAGATTTCTTTCTATATTACCCCTTGGATTTATGTATACTTAGCTTTATGTTTATTTGAATAGTCTATTAACATCAATAGGGCTTATTTAAAATTATACAGGAGATATTTTTTCTTCCAGTTTTATTTAGATATAATTGATATATAGCCCTGCTTATACAAGTTTAACATGGGATGTGTAATGATTTGTCTTACATACATCATGAAATGATAACCAGAGTAAGTTTAGTGAACATTTATCATCTTATATAGATAGAAAATAAAAGAAAAAGAAAAAAATTATCTTTCCTTTTGATTAGAATTCTAAGGATTTACTCTCTTAAAAGTGGCACTAATTGGAATTACCATCATGGCTCAGTGGTTGACAAACCCAACTAGCATCCATGGGGACACGCGTTCAATCCCTGGCCTTGCTCAGTGGGTTAAGGATATGGCATTGCTGTGAGCTGTGGTGTAGGTTGCAGATGCAGCTCAGATCTGGTGTTGCTGTGGATCTGGGGTAGGCTGGTGGCTACAGCTCTGATTTGACTCCTAGCCTGGGGACCGCCATATGCCACCAGTGCAGCCCTAAAAGACCAAAAAAAAAAAAGGCATTAATTATATTAATCAGGTCAAACATTACAATCCCTAGAACTTATTTATCTTATAACTGGAAATTAGTACTTTTTGACAACCTTCATCAAATTTTCCTCCACCTTTCTTCCAATCCTAATTGGATTGTGGGATAGAGGGACCAAAAAGTTTGTACAAATAGATAAAGAACACTGTGATGACACAATGAACTTCTTTGCAGAACAGATACTGACTGACGGACTTTGAAAAACTTATGGTTTCCAAGGGAGACAGGTTGGGGGTGAGGGGATGGGCTGGGGGTTTGGGATGAAAATGTTATAAAATTGGGTTGTGATGATTGTTGTACAACTATAAATGTAATATAATTCATTGAGTTAAAAAAAAAAAAGGAACACTGTGTATCCTGATCTCCCTTTGGAGGCCAAAGAATTATATATAGATTGAAAGAAGTAACAAGGTCATTGGATTTTTGCCTAACTTTCTATTTAGGTCCCTAAAGAGAATTCAATCAGAGAAAAATCAGCAATATGGTATGATTAGATAAGAGGAGTGGGATAAGGAAGGGTTGAAAAGTGACTGGATGTTCCTAGAGGAGGCTGAGAACTAGATAAATGTTGGCAAGGGACCTTGGTAAAGAAGGTCAGTCTGACCAGTGACCTTGGATTGGAAATCTGCATGGTGGAATTTCCATCTTTGCCTGAGACAAGGAGAATAGATCACAATGTGATTATTGGAAGAATTTAGGTACTAACACATTTCTTATAAACTAGACAGAGAGGAAGAGTCATGTTACTGATGCCAGGAGAATATTAGAGGCTTATTCAAAGCCTCTCTCCTTTGCTGCCATTAGGATTGGTTCAGTTGTCTTATAGATTGTCCCAACATCTGGAAGGGAGAGGAAGGAGTAGAGACAAATATGAAAGAGAAAATTAAGAGACAATGTGAAATTCTCTAAAGAGACTGTTCACACAGATAATTAAGGATTGGTCTGAATTTACCAAACTAGACTAAATCCACCCCTTTGCTCTCTCCCTCTAGTTTGATTGAGGTTTCATGAGCCAGATCATATCAGCTATTTAAATGAATATAGTATATAAATTTTGCTGCAATATAGAAATCCCTGAAGAAGGGGACATACCAGTTTAATTTGCCTTATAAAAACAAGAACCAGGTGTTCATTTAATAAATATTATTTGCTGCCACATGAATCTTACTAACTTATATATAGGTTTTCTGATTGTCCTTATTACAAAGTAATGTAACTACTGATTTCTAATTATCTACTTACATCCTTATTATACAAAAATGTACATAAAAATCAGAAATGCTTCTGAATTAATATGGACACAGTGCATGTGAGGGATAGGAATGCTATCCAACTACAAAATTTCAAATTCAGAATTCAGGGACTAATTTTAAAATTCAATAGCATATCCATCAACACATGAATGCATAAACCAAATGTAGTACATAACTATAACAGAATATTATTCAGCTTTAAAAGGGCAGGAAATTTTCACAAATGCTACAATATGGATGAATCTTGAGGGCATTTTGCTGAGTAAAAATAAGCCAGTCACAAACGGACAAATACTATATGACTCAGTTTAGTCATATAGTATTATATATGAAGGACCTACAACAGCTAAATTCATAGAAGTAGAAAAAAGAAGGGTGATTGCCAGGCACTAGGGGAAGGGAGTCATGAGGATTTATCTTTTAATGGATACAGATTTTCCACCTGGGAAGATGAAAAAAGTTCTAGAAATGAACAATGATTCTGGTTACACAACAATGTAAATGAGATTAATGCCACTGACCTGTACACTTAAAAATTGTTAATTAGTAAATTAAGTATTATATGTATTTTACAAACAAGAAAAAATGATGAAAACAACCTTAGAATGTAAAAAGCATTTTGAGACTGGCATTTCATTCCACTCCATGTTTGCCACTTTACAGGAGACCATGAACTGGCATCAGATCCAAGGAAAGGAATTTACCACCAGCTTCTTCAATTGCAACATTAAGTTGTTTAAGAAAATGCTTTCCTGAATTAGTTCCCCATGAAAAAAGAGTTATTTCAGTAATTTGAGAAAACTGAATAATTTCAACCTGAGCAAAAGTTACAAAATTAGTTAAAAATCTCAAACTGCTTTAGCTTTTCTTTTTATTTTACCCTTGGCAATAGAGCATAATCAGACAACCTGCTTTTAGAGAAAGGATTATTTGCATATTCTAGAAAGGATTATGTTTAGGTAAAACCTAAGAAATGGGTATTAGTTCTAAATTATTTATAAAAGAAGGGAAAGGAAGAGGATGTGATTCTGTTATTTCTATTGGCTAATGCATCAGTGACCCCATTATTATTTTTAAAAGTGCTAAGTCTACTATGACAAATGACCAGAGGGGAATATGAAAGCTAGACCCAATCTATGTAGGATAATCTAAAGACTTCATGAATAGTCATTTTTTTAAAGAATTCTCTCTCTTGTAGCCATTAAAACCAGACAGGATTTTATCAGCCTGTCCAATGACTCTGTGTGTGTGTGTGTGTGTGTGTGTGTGTGTGTGTGTGGAAAGGAACAGAGACAAACTATAAGAGGAGAAAAAGAAAAAGTACATGAATTTATTCACCTACAAGGCAGTTTTGACAGAGCTTGGGTAGAGAAGTACATATCTTAGACAATTAGAATAGAGTACAAATAAGATGAAAGTATGTCAGTAACATTAACTGAGAAATAGACATTATGATGTTTTTCTTCTCTTCTTTTATTTCAATATTTTTCCCTCTATTAAATTCTTTCTGTGCCTTGCTGTGCCTCTCCTTCTTCCTCTAAAATAAGAAACCTCAAATGCATTCTGTACATGCTCTTTCCAAATTATCCTGAAGTTTATTATACTTAAAGCAGAAATAATTGCTGCAGATATCCACCTATTCCCTTTTATACTGCACAGTGATCAGCATTGTCCTGTACAGTGATCGACAATGCAGAGCCACTATTATAAGTAGCTATCACTTTTTTAAAAAATGGAACAGATATTTGATGATTTGCCAAAAACACTTTTGTGAGTCTTATTCATACTGTGAAAAATATTCATATAACAAAAGATATATGGACAAGTAGATAAGTAATAGGTTACATGCCTGGGACTGCCCACAGGGTTTTGTTTTGTGTAAAAAGCAAAACCTCTCACTCTGTTCTCCTGAATAATGTTTCTAACAGTAACAGTTTCAAAATCTAGTTTTCTTGTTTAATATCTTACATGGGAAAAGTTCATAAAATAGAAAGTTATTAGAAGACAGAGAGAATTAAAAAATAAAACTAATCAAAATAAAAAATAATTATAAGCCTAACCAAAAAATGGGAAAATATCCTTTTTCAAAATACGTAACATTTATGTAACTTACTCCACTGCAATCTGATTTTTTTGTGTTTATCTTTTAATTTTCTCAAGCATTTAATGGGGGTAGAGTGACACTGATGTTATATATCCAGGTTACCTGAGTGGTTTGTATATATATTTTGTATGTATCCCAATTAGTCTGTTTGAAATTTTCTAGACCAGGAATAGACCAGAAAATGCACTTTGAGTGAATCCCTCTAAATCTTGTCACTGAATCACTGAAAATCCAGACACTCAGCTTTTCCATTTTGAGTACACCATTTTGGTATCTTACTTCATAATTTCCATAAACAATTATGCAAAGTATAAAGTCAATAGAAACTTTGAAACCAATTTTAATTACAAGGGACCATTATTCATATAGAGTCTCTATCCTAAATTATTTGTTGTTGTTAATATATTTGGACTGTGAGGAGTACTCTGTCATTGACTGCATTTTTTTATAATGTTATATTTATATTTATAAAATTACTTATTCAAATCTTATAGAACTTCCCAATTAAGCTTTGAGGTAGGAATTATTATTCCAGTTTTTAACATAGGAAAACTGATGTTTAGAAACAGTTATTTGTTAAAGATAATAAAACTACTACTGTGAAGACAAATTCCAAGAAAGATTTATCTGATTCCAAAGTCTATCAGCTTCTCACCAGGCTGGAATAGGAAACCATTCCTCATCTATGTTTTCTAATATATTCCATGCCCCCAATTTTTACACTGAGGCCAGCAGACTCAGATACATGAGCAGTAAAATGTGTAAAAGAGTAGAAATGGTCTTTACCATTTCAAATGATAAATGTCATAGGAGTCTGCTTCTTGTAGAAAAATGTACACAAAAAATTCCAGCACTCTTGCCTCCTACATGGTAGATATGCTGCCTGACTCTTCAAAAAGCTATTTTTTTCATCTTACCTAACGACAATATGACCGTTTTTGTTTTTGTTTTTTTAAGTAGGAACGATTTCAAGTCAGTCAAACTTTGGATAATGGGAAGTGGGTCAAAGGTGATAGTTTATGCAATCCACTGATGCTTGCTGAATATCTATCTACTACATACCCAGCAGTCACCTACCACCCTCTTTACTGAGATAGGAAGCAGAGGGAGGAAGAGTATTCAGGAGAAACAATGTATTGATGTATTTAGTTTTGAATATGGTAAGCTGAAGTGCCTGTAAATCTTCTGAGGTGTTGAAAGGTAATAGAATATATGTTACTGGAGCAAAAGGAAGCCTGAGCTAAAATTAAAATTTAGGGATGATGATCATACACATGATAATGGAGGTCAATGAAATGAATGCAAGTCATTACAGATGGGGCTGCAGAGGAAAGAAAAAATGGAGGTTCAAGACCTTTGTTTATATTGAGGGCAGATAATAAGTCAGTAAAGGAGGTTAATTTAAGGCGAGAGAAGGGGAGAAGATAATAGTACATAAAAAATACAACAAATGACATCTTTATCCATATTCTTATTAAGCCTAAATATAAGCATTGATCTTGTGTGTTTTATGATTAATTTTGACACTGCAACATCATTCGTAATTTCAAAATAAAATAGTTTCAATATCTTAGCCATATCCTCCCATATTCATTATATAGAGATCTTTAGCACAAGGTGCTGAAAAAAGACATAAAATTATAGAGAAATTAGACAGTAACTTTGATGTAAACATTTTCAATAATCGCTATTATCTCATGAGGATAAATTTGACTACACAGGTAAATATGTGACAACTATTATTTAAATACACCGTGGAAAATCTGCCTTATATAATGAAGTAATAGTGAAAGCTCCCGTACTTCATAATTACCACCATTTCAAAAGGACTTACTACATAATAGTTGGGCAATTTCTTTCAAATTACAAGTAGCATTACACATTGCATAACATCACTGTATCTAGGAGACAAGGTGACATTTTTCTTTCCTTCTTAGACATTCAATGCAGTCACTGGGATAAATAAAAACACCTGCCTAGAACAGTTTATCCATTTGCATTTCAGCAGCTCCTTTTGTGGTTTGAAGCTTTGTTTAACAAAAGGAAGGAGAGAGACAGGTGTGTAGAGAAGCAAAAATTAGAAGGTAAAAAGCAGCTGAACAGAAAGAGAAAGTAAATACCTTAATGAACAGTCACAACAGTAAAGAAAAAAATAGGAAAAGGTACAGAGGTTATTTTAAAACTGTGTTTAAGATATTTTATCTTTAAAATTATTTATCAGATGCTCAATTTATTTTAAAATTGTGTTTTAGAAGTTTAAGAATCAAGTTTATCCTGAAAACTTTGAAGTTATATCTTTTATTAAGGTGAATTAAGTGATATTTTATTTTAAGCCTAAAACTAATTGCAGGTGATAATTATGCAATCTTACCTGAGTCAGGATGAAAGCTACATGAAACTGTTTTAGAGGTCATATCAGAGAATCATGCAGATGTTCTACCAGGTTAATCACTGCCTTCATCTGCTATATTTATTTCTTCTTTCTCTTAAGTTAGTTCTGTTATGTCATTTTCTATACCATATCTTACAGACTAATCAGAGAGAAGAACTGACATACGTCCTTCATTTCTTCCATAGAATGGAATGATGTTCCTTGTTTAAACTTGATTCCTAAATAATTTTGTTATCTTTTTTTTTTTTTTTTTTGTCTTTTGTCTTTTTGTTGTTGTTGTTGTTGCTATTTCTTGGGCCGATCCCACGGCATATGGAGGTTCCCAGGCTAGGGGTTGAATCGGAGCTGTAGCCACCGGCCTACACCAGAGCCACAGCAACGTGGGATCCCAGCCGCGTCTGCAACCTACACCACAGCTCACGGCAACGCCGGATCGTTAACCCACTGAGCAAGGGCAGGGACCGAACCGCAACCTCATGGTTCCTAGTGGGATTCGTTAACCACTGCGCCACGACGGGAACTCCTTTGCTATCTTTTTATAAAGCTGAATACTAAAGGAGATTTAAAATAAAACATTTCTGTGACATTTAATACACATTGATTAAAATAGAAAATATAATACATTGTTTAGGAGTTCCCATCATGTCTCAATGGGATAAGGACCCTATGTTGTCTCTGTGAGTATACAGGTTCAATACCTGGCATCTCTCAGTGGGTTAAGGATGCATTGTCACAAATTTCAGTGTAGATTACAGATGTGGCTCAGATCTGGTGTTGCCATGGCTGAGTCATAGGCCTCAGCTCTGATTCAGTCCCTAGTCTGGGAACTTCCATATGACTCAGGTGTGTCTGTAAATAGAAAAAGCAAACAAAAACAAGAAAACAAAAACCCCACGTTATTCAAAGCTAAATTTTTTGAAATTAAAGAGAAATTATACCAGAAATTATATCAAATTTAAACCAGATTTTAAATACTTGAAATTCATGTATACTTACTATGTAATGACAACTTCCTCTGCTTCATAATAATTTTTGAGAAACATTGAGGATTTTCCCTCTGCCTACTTTATGTTCAATAACACTAAAATGTTATTTTTATAGGTTTTGCATACTGGAAATAATATACTTCAATATAAAATTTGACAAAGGATTTTATTAGTTTGAATTTTATATTTTTCTAATAATTTCTTATTTAAAAGATGGTTAAGTAGATAATAAATATAAAATGTTAAAATCAAAATGTGCCTTTGTTTTAAAATTGAAGAATAATAATTTCTGTGATTCTGATGAAGAAAAAGCATTCTCAAGGTCTAATTTTTAACCTCAGTCAATCAGGATCAGAAAACGAGAACAGAAAGGGTCAAAAAAAAAAAAAAAAAAAAAACTTTACAATGCACAAAATTTTACATCAGGAATAGCACATATAGGTCATTCAGGTATTTAATTTGAATGCTTTATACAGTTTTTCCAAACTAAACAATTTCCTTCAATAGGTTAATTCAACTACATGAATTTAAGTTAGATATTCAGAAATTTCTTAACTACTAAGGGTTTTAATTTTTTCTCTTCAGTCATTGAGTCACTAATTGATCCCTTCAAGGCATGAAGGAGAAAGTTGTTAGCCCTAACACTTTCCATTCTAAACTCTCTCCCCACTACACCGCCATTGTGCATGAATTTAACGGTGGTCCAGAAAAGATAAGAGGGAATCAATTTACAAAGTGAATATTTGGTGATCTCTCTCCTTGACCTTACTACCTCTAGCATGAGTTTTTCTCTTGCTTCTGTGCTATATCACCTCATTCAGAACCAAACATATAACTTTGGAACTTAGTGATAAGTTAAATTTTGATGTATTAATGATTGTTGTTTTTCTTAAAATAATGTCCTTAGTCTTCATAGGTCATGCCAAGTGTGATTGAAGTTCAATAACTCAATCAGGGAATCAAGAGCTTAAGTAGTCTATTATATCCATATATACTTTCTTGGTAGATAGTAGGCTGAGGAATTAAATAGTTATAAATAAATTCATTTTACTTAGCATCCATCTAATCAAAAGTGCTCACCTTATCTAGAAATGACTGGAGAGTGGTGAGGAATGGATATAAAAAGTTATCATGCAATTAACTCTTAATTGATAAATGATACAGCATCCATTCTTTCATCAAGCATTTATTGAATACCATTATTCAGTGGGTGCTTTGCTGTGTGTTGCGATTGTATTGGTAAGCAAGATATATCACAACCCTGAAAAAGCTCATAGTTTTATAGGAATGCTATGAATTATATTAATTCATCCCAGGTGCTGCTTTTCAAGAATGGGCAGCAATTTATCACAGACTTTACCAAGATTATGTGTGTGTTTCTGTGTGTGGTGGGGTAGGGTGGTTGACAATGGGAGTAAGGACAATACATGCAGATATAATACAGATTATATGCAGGGGATGTGATACAGACTACACATTCTTTGAACTTCAGAGAAATAAAAGATTAAATTAGAGTAATTAGGATGGCATTGATCTAATCAGTATGGTTTCTGTTTTAGCATCTGGATTCTGGCCCATTCTTGCAGACATGTATGCTTTTCTTGTGTCTCCTACTTAAATACTTTTTTATCTTTCTGTAAATTTTAAACCAAATTCCACTATTTTAAGAAAATTTCCTTGAAAACTCTTAGACTAATGGTTCTTAAATTTCAATATTCCTGAGTATCACTTGTCAGGCTTGTAAGAGAACAATTGTTCTGACTACACAGTCGGATCAAGAATGTTCATTTCTAAGTTTTCATTGGTCACTGCTGTTGTTGGTCCAGGGAATCTACTTTGAAAACCACAACATTAGAAAGAATTCTCTCAAAATTTTGTGAGGATAATGATTGCCTGCCCTTTTGTCAAGCACACAGCTTTTTCAGTTTTAGAATTAACCTAGTGAAACAGAATATCCTCATAATTTTGTTGATAATATATAACAGGTATCCCAATTGTACACTATAAAAATTCTAAAATTATTTTTCTTTTACTGTTTCCTTACTCCTATCCTCTCACTAGTATTTGATATTGTCTTCTCTTGGTCTGAGTGCCATAACAATAACTCACTATTTGCTTCCCCTTCAGCCTATTTTTTTTTTTTAATTTATTTCAGGCAGGGAAAACCTCATCCTTTCCTTCAATCTTAAATGTCAGGAGAATAAGAACAACCCAAAGTTTTGTGTTGATCATTCTTCTTTAAGTGATCTCATCCATCCTCTGGTATATTAATTGTAGAAATTATGGATATTATTTTTGCAAAATTTATCTTTTTCAAAAATATGGGTAACTGAAATCAAAATAGTAAAACAAATACTAATGCATTCATCAGTTGTTGATATTTGCAGTGTCTTTTTTTTCATTTTTCTGAATTATTTGAAAGCAAGTTATAGAAATCTCGATAATCAACTAGTAGGTATTTCATCACACATATCCTAAGAAAAAGAATACATAATTGACATGCCATTTTAATATCTAAGAAAATTTAACATGATTATTCAATAGTATGTAATATTTATTATATATCAGCAATTATTTTCCCTCAAAAGTCCTTGTAGTAGTTATTTCCTCTAATTCAGGATTTATTCAAGGTTCATGAGTTGTATTTTGGAAGGATAATGTCTCCAAAGTTGCTTTTTAATCTAGAACATTCCCATTCCTCACATATTTTATTTCACCAAAACTTTAAGAATCTAGACCAACTTTCTTGTAAAATATTGCACTTCCTGAAATTTTGTCATTATATCCCTTAATTTAGTTTTGGCAAGTTTACTTAATAGGTGATTTTGCAAGTTTCATGTTAATCAGGACAGACGTAACACCAAAGTTCTCCAATAATGGTCATTCTAACTTTGATCATACTAGTATTTTGAAACTTTCTGAATATCTTGTTCTTTAATAGCCTTTTACTCATGTTATTTTAGCATCTATTGCTGCTCCCTGCTTGAATAAATTCTTACAATGGGATTTCAAAATGAATGACTTTTTAATTATATCAGAAATACACCGTGAACAGTACCACATACTATGGTTCTTTTCACTATCAAGCAGATGCAAACACTATATTAGTTCTTCAGCTCCCATTATTACTCATTTTCTAATATGATCTGCTCACATCTTAATGTGCTCTAGGCTGGATTTCAGCACATTTCTGGAAATACTTTCCTGAAATATATATTGCTACAAATGCTGAAACTAAGACCATTTCAAAGAACTTGAATTTATCATACATTTGACACTGTTGTCATATCTCACTCTTAAAATATTTGTTTCTTGTACTATATTATGGCAGGTAGCATTTTGGAGCTCCAGTGCCTTTTGCTAAGCCTTTGCAATTTTTTTCCTTAAAATGACCCAATAAATATCATTAAAATTCCCATTTTATAGGTGAAAAATGATAAGTTACTTAGAAAAGTAGTAACTTATCATAGGTCACAGAGCCATTAAATGAATGCAAGAACTTAATTTCAAATAATTCTCCTTCAGAGACTCCATCTGTAGCCATCATATTTTATTGCTTTACTTGGTCTCTCTGCTTTGACATCATACAAATACAATGTTCAAAACTGAATAATTATCTTCCCAAAATATGTTTCTCCTATTTTTCTGGCAAAACAAACTGTTTCTCCTTCTCCCTTTCCTTGCACAAGCTCTAAATCATATCAACCACAAATTTTCTGCCTATCTGCCAATCTCCTGCACCACCCTTGTGTCATATTTTTGTCTCTGTTTTACCTCCTACCACAATTATGTTTATGTGTCCCTACTATTTTTTTGGTCCACTTTATAAAAAATAACGTATTTGACTCTGAAAGATTTGTTTCAAAATATTTAACACAACTTATCTCCCTCAAACTTATTAATGGTGCTCTTTTGCCTGACATTAGCATCTCTGTTTTCCAGGAAGTTTAGAAAGTAACAGTTGTTTCAGAATTTGGAAACTGTGAAATAACTCCTTTTGAATGTTAGGATACTTTTGGAACATCTAAGGCTTTGAGATTTTCTGTGAAAAGTATAAAACAAACAAACAAAAAAACAAAATAAGGTAAGAAACCCACTATTAATCATAAGAAAGAAAAATGTAGAAAATGAAACCCTATTAATTAAACTTCTTTTGTAAAAATCACAGCTTATGGCCTATGATGTTTTTCAAGGAAGTATAGTCAAAACACACATCAAAAGCAGATTTTTTTTTTTATGTAAGCATATTTCTACAGCTCGACATTTTTGTCTTGTAGAACTGTACGTTTATTGGGACTCACACAACATTCTGGTATTTTTCACCATTCCTCCTCCATTGTCTGTATCTCTACTCACAAACAGAAATACTTTATCCCTGTCCAGATTACCTTCAATTCATGAGAAGTACTCTCAATACAATGTTTGAATTTTTACTCAAATCTAAGAGCCATATCAAATATTGCCTATATTAAACCCTCTGTAGAGATGTCTTTAATCCCTTTGTTTATGTCATCCATATTATAGGACCTCTACTTCTCAAAATTTAGTTTATAGATGGTGTAATAAAGAAGTTGGCTGGCTTTTGTTTCTGGGTTTTTGAAATGTAACCTCAAATCTCTCTGAATTTACAGAGTAATAATAATGTCTTTATTATTTATGGTGGGCTTTGGACCAAATCACACAAGATGGTTTACCGCAAAGAGGTGACAGATGGTGAGCACCTAGATAATTTATGCTAAATAGATGACTCAGGATGGGACAGGCCACACCAGAAATATGTTAACAGAGGCTTGGAGCTTTGAGCCACGTGAAGGTACTAGAGAATGTGTTCAACCACTTAGTGATGATACAATCAATCATGCCTGGTAATGAAACGCCAGTAAGAATTCTGGGCACTGAAGCTTGGATGTGTTTCCTTGGTTGCGATATTTGTGTGTGGTCACATAGTGTACTGGGAGGATAACACATCTCTTAGGAGGATGGAAATTTCACATTTGAAACCCTCCCAGAACTCATCCGAGGTCCCTCACTTTGACTGGATTTGATTTGTATCCTTAGTTATAACTACAGTCATAATCATAGAACTTTCCTGAGTCTATGAGTTGCCATAGTGAGTTACAGAAATTGAAATAGTTCATGAGGACCCTCAAATTTGTATCTGGCTGATCAGAAGTGAGAGTGACCCTAAGGACACTCAAACCTGTGGCTGATATTTGAATTGAAGGCAATTTTATGGAAGACTATGCCCTCAACCATAAGTTTGGCAAATCATTGCAGGAACATATTGGATAAGATTAGTGTAGGATATTTGAAAAAAAGATGATTCCTGTCCCTACAACATGTATGCTAAATAAAGATTTCTTGGATATGACCCCCAAATCTTTAATTTAGCCATGATCCCTTATGCATTTAAAGTATGAGATCAGTTGCCCCAGTGTATAATTCCTGTTAATTATCAAATAATTATATATCAAATGTATTTTGTTAAACATAATCTATAACATCAGGTTTTGAATGACAGAGACTATGTTTTATCCATATCCACATTCCAACTATCTACTTGTTTGTCCAGTATATTGTCAGGGGCTTTGGGAATATCTTTATATTTTATATTTATGAATGTTACATGCTTATATATATATATATATACACACACACACATATACGTATAAAATTTCTTTGTAACTAGATAACTGGCCAATTTGAATATATAAATTTTGTCATACTTATTTTGCTCTCAAATACCTAGCATATTTATTAACTAAATAGTAATATCATAGTATCACACAAATTTGCATCTATTATGTAGTATTTCATTTAAATGATATATAATGACAAAAAAAATTCAGAATTTTGATTGTTACCTCAATACAAACATAAATGGTACTTTGGGAATAAACTTTCTCAGCCACACATAAATACTTTCAGAAGCCTGACATTTCATCTTGTGTAAACATTTTGCAAATCCCTTACCTGATCCTGTGGATCGTTCTATAGCAATTGTTCTTTAGTGACAGTTATTTCAGTAGTCTTCTGTGCTCCCACAACTTTGATTACATGTCAAGAATTTCAGTCTGGAGAGAAGGTTTTTTTCAAGATGATGTCCCTGAGTCCAAGACAATAAAATCCATCAGCAATCACTTCCATGATGACTGACAGAATTGATTGTCTATCAACATCATCGTAGTACTCATCAGAAGTAGAATGTACAGTCAGGCCAGCATCTGTCATAGTAGAAATTTCACTGGTTGTTTTCTTTGACTTTAGTTTACCTATTTATGTGAACTATTGTCAGTCTGTATTTTTATAATGCATATTTGAAATATAACTTTCACTTTATTACTTATACATCTTGCTAGATATGTAAAAGATTTTATACGGTACTAATTAAATAATCAGAGTTTTAGTTCTCTATATATTTTAATGTCTTCTGAATATGTGTATCACACATAGCATTGTGGCTCTTTTTTGGTGAGTGTCAGAAGACATTTTTCAACATAAAATCTAAGTTTTTGTTGTTTAGTCAATAATACTGGTGTTAATATGATTATATTAATATATAATGAAGATTGAAACTAAATTTCTTAAAGTAGCAAATTCCTTTTTTCAAACATGATTTCTTACTACTTTACATTGTTACCTAATTGGTGTGAAACCTGAACACTTAAGTAATTAACTTCCTCTGGAGATTTAAATCCACTCTATGATAAGGGAGTCATGGCTTGGACTAGGCATTCCTCTAGTATCTTATTTTGTGGACAAAGAAATTTTTTTTCTTACTGTAAACTATATTGGGGAGCATTTATTTTCCAATCATCTTGTTTTTGTAGGAAAGTTATCTTTTAGTTCCAAAGTAGTAATCAAAACACATTCACTTGTGGTTATTTCTACCTATCGAAGCAGGATTTGATGGCAGTGATTTTTCACTCATGAGTCTGTATAGTTTAATGTAAGAAGCAAATCTGGGCACTGTTTATGGGAATTATAAACATGGAGATTAACTCTTGCATAGAAGATGCACAAAAATCAGTCTCAAATATATTCCCTTTGTAGTGGTTTACAGACAAATTTTAAATTCATGAAACTCTATGGATTTTACAGTATATTGGAGCAGAGTTTCAAAGGTGACATCATTGTGAGGCAAAGTAATGTGACCCTAAAAGATATCATGGAAGCCCTATATTTTAGAGAAATACTTCTTACTTAACATTAAATAATCATGTAGTACCTAGTTAAAGTATAAAAATAAAACCCTTCAGGTGCCATTTATCATACCCAGGAAGACCTAAGGTTAACATACACACTAACAGTTAATGTCAAATTGAGATGTTTGTTTATGTATGGCATGTCTTGTGTCTCTTACTAAAGGAACAAGACTAATGTCAACTTGAGGATTTTTACTGCCCCAGGCAATATGAAAAATGTCTCCTCCTTCTAGCAAGTAATCACTCACATAATAAACAGTCACAAAACACTTTACTCATCTAATATTTTGCTGCCCCAGGCAACCAGCTGTTCTACCTATATGGTATAGCCAGTCATAACTATTGTAAATGTGCAGTTACAGTGGCTTAATGTAATAGTAATAAAGACATAATATATTCTGACTTACAGCCTTGAAGAATTGCCAAGTACAGGGCAAGATTCTCATTATTTGAATTTTGACTTTATAGCTATTAAAAATGCCTTCATAGGGAAACGGATCGTATTATCCAGAAAAGTCACTTGAAGTATAATGTAATTTGCTTTCAAATTTTTCTGATAGTTTTGGGATTAACAAATATCCTACACAAACTATGCTTTGTTAATGAAAACAATTATTTACTTATTCTGGACATAAAGCAATATTTATTTGCTGATACTAGATAATTTATCAACATTTTCCTGTATCATAAATAATGGTATTTGTGAATTATAAGAAAAAATAAAGTTATACTCTATGAATTTGTTATTCCTGAAAGAACAAACTTCAGACAAGTAAAATATGAGTACAAGTGAATTATAAAATTAAAACATATCCTTGTGTTTCTACTATTTATTATAATTACTATGTACTATAATTGATCTTTATTTTCTATTGTTTTAATTTTTTCCTGGTTCTCCTATTAGATTGTAAGTGCTTTCAAGCCACAGGCCTGTTTATATTACTTACACCTAAGTTCCACAAAATATGCAGTGAGTAAGAGATGTTGATATAGATATTAATGATGATGGTGATTATATTGCTAATGGGTTGCTGAATTTAGAACTTGAATCTATCACTGAAATATTACCCCAACTACCCATATGACAACAAGCCTTTTTGTACTTGAAAAAGTGGGTATTTCATTGGAGAAAACCATAATAATAATGAAGGTAGCACCATAATAATGACTAGTCCAGATAAAATCCACAGCCAGCATCTTACAAAGTGACAAGAATACAGGGCATGTTCCATTTGTCCTTTGCTAATTTCAATGGAAAGAATCAAATAAAAAATTAATTGACATAAATGTAATTGTTATCTGAGGCCTACACATGTTAAGAGTTTCATGTAAATAAAATTATCATGGAAGAGGAACATTCTGAGTAAAACTTGAAATTATATCCCCATCTTCACCAAAAATATATGCTGGCATTATAGAAATGATTTTAGTGTATAGTAAATTTTGTATTATAATAATTATGTCCATGTAAAATAATTATGTCCATTTATAGGCATGATTTTTGAGACATGTTATAATGACATTTAACCTCAAGAGATGTATCAGAATCCAAATTTCTAAGAACATAGGACATACGGAAACTTCTCTCATCTATATTCTTTTCTTTTTTGATTTTGGGAAATAGCCTCAGCCTGCATTTTTTATAAAATCACATTTTTTGTTATATTTTTACATAGGGATTTTAGGATTCCTAATAGAGAGGCATTACAGGTGCACCATTATATCCAAATCTCTGTCTACTCCGTACACATGGTCAAAATAACATTTTGACTTTGATTCTGACACTACACTCTTTTCCTTTATTACTCACTGGGCCCAACCTTTTGCCTATCTCCAGCACATATTCATGTTTCTCTTCACTGCTTCTTTGAAGGTGTTTCCTGTGGCATTCTATTATTTTCTTTTTCTTTTAACATTTTTCCTATAATGTTTTTTTCTCTCTTCAAGTTCCTCATACCACTCATGTCCCATGAATTTGTCCTCTCCATATGACCTCATTCATTTACAGAATTCATTGAAGATGCCTTCCTTTTCTGAAATTAGGCCAGAATTTTTTATATGGTTGAAGAAAATGACCACAGCAATTTTATTTGTAATTCTGCATTATCTATTCTTCATTTTCCATGTATCCACAGAGGGGCACCTATTCCAAAGTTTGGATATACTGTACCATATTCTATAAAAAGTAGAGACACTAGTTCTCAATTCCAGCCTTTGCTTTATGGTACATTGAGCTTTGGGTGTCCTGTGAAATTGCAATGTGAAACACTAACCAACTGAATAATAAAAACCATATGATCATCTCAACAGATGCAGAAAAATTTTTGACAAAATTCAAAATCTATTTATTATAAAAGCTCTCCAGAAAGTGAACATAGAGCTAGAGCAAACCTATGTTAACATCATAAAGGATAAACATGACAAAGCCACAGCTAACATCATACTCACTGGTAAAAAGCCAAAAGCATTTCTAAGATCAGGAGCAAGACAAGAATACCCACTCTTACCACTTTTATTCAACATAGTTTTTGAAATCCGAAAGACAACAAAGAAAAGAAAAAGAAAAAGAAATAAAAGAAACAAATTGGAAAGGAAGAACAAAAATTGTCACTGTGCAGATGACATGATGCTATACATAAAAAATCTTAATGATGCCACCATAAAACTACTAGAACTCCTCAATGAATTTGGTAAAATCTCAGGATTAGTTCTTCATTTTTTTGATGACAAAAAAACAATAGAAAAAAAATATATATATATATTTTAAGTGTAAACATACTGTAAAATTTGCCACTATATGTCACCAAGCTTGAAAAATTGTTTTGATTTTGAAAAATATAAGTAAAACTAAGAAGGACATAAAACCCCGTATCTATAAGTCCTCCTCTCACACAAGAGACCACTATATATTTCCTGTATCTTCATAATTTATTAGGATATATTTTCATTCATGGAAGAATAACTTGATGAAACATGTAATCATATTTAGCTTTGAATTATATAAACTCACTTTAATTCACCTTGTAGTATTGGCAGTAGAAATCATGAAAGTATGATTTAAAAAATGTTTTATGACATAGAAATTTTAAATAAAATATTAAAGCAATCATAATGTAATAATACTGCACAAACACACACACACACAGTAGCCAAGAATCATGCAGTAAATATTTATTTTCTGCTTTTAGTACACTGAACATGAATTGAGATGAGGAGCTTCATTTCACACAGAAACTCAAAATATCTTTGTATTTTATACACTGTGGAACATAAATTCTTCACATATAGCAACAAGAATACATGCATAAACTCTTATGGGCTTTATGATTTCTCAGCCCAGTAGTTATACATGATACTTTTTTTAAAATCCATCTTTATTGAGGTAAAATTAAAAATAAATTGTAAATAAGTATTATGTACAACCAGATGTATTTATATACATATAATTGTGAAATAATCTCTATAATCAAGCTAGTTTACATAGCCATAACTTCCGTAGTAATCATTTTCTTGGTTTGTTTGCTTTTTGTGTGTCTTTGTGTGTGTTATGAGTGTGTGATAATAATACTTAAGGATCTCTCTACTTAGGAAATTTCAAGTATACAATATACTATTGTTCACTATAGCCGTACTGCTGTACATTAGATCTCCAGAATGTATTCCTCTTACATAACTGAAACTTTGAAGCCTTGACTAACATCTCCCCATCTTCTCCTGACATCATTGGTCAGGGTAAGTTACATGACCTCCCACAATAGTTAGGGGCCAGGTTATATAGGATAGCAAGTGGAATATTTGCTATGCATTATTACCTATGCTAAAATATCTATGTGCAGGGAAAAATCTGGAAATACATAAAATATCAACATTGATTAAATGTGGTTGGAATAAAGATGACTTTATTTATACACTCTGACTTGTATTTATACACTTTTATTTATGCTATTCAATATTTCAAAAAATTTCTTTTTTTCTTTTTTCTTTTGTCTTTTTGCCTTTTCTAGGGCCACTCCCATGGCATATGGAGTTTCCCAGGCCAGGGGTCCAATCAGAGCTGTAGCCACCAGCCTACGCCAGAGCCACAGCAACGTGAGATCCGAGCCGCATCTGCGACCTACGCCACAGCTCACGGCAACTCCAGATAGTCAACCCACCGAGCAAGGGCAAGGGTGGAACCTGCAACCTCATGGTTCCTAGTTGGATTTGTTAACCACTGCACCACGATGGGAATTCCCCCAAAATTTCTTAACAATCATATTTATAATAACAAAAGTCTATTATATATTTCATTTTAATAACTACAGTGTAGTTGGGGTCACAAATGAACAAATTTGTTCAAAATGTAAAAAGTAGGACAGACTTAGAAAAAATGTCAATTCGTGAAGTCTTGGATGTATATGGTTTCAATATCATTTTGGACAGGGAAAATTCAAGTTCAAAGGCATAAAAGTAGAAAGTGATTGAATATTTTATTAGTGTCAGGTCCACTTTTCACTTTTTATGATGATTGGTAAATGAAAAAGGTGTAAAAATAGTTAAAATTAAGATCTAAATAATGCACCTAGCTTGTGATCAGACAATGAAATTGGTTTGAATTGGGTTTGATGTGACACATAAACACGTAGGAGAAGAGAAACCGTAGCTAAATATTATTTACATTAAAATATATATATGATGATTTCTCTACTCAAGTGTGTTATGTTCTAGTAATTGTACAACTATTAAACCATCTAATATTCATAGCAATTCTATAAAATAGGTGTAATCTCATAGTATTCTCACAGGATCTGTATATGAGATAGAGAACAGTAAAGTGCCCAATATTACGTAGATAGTAAGGAGCAAAACTTGGATTTGAAGTTTGGCAGGTAAACTCCAAAAAACCTTAATAATTATAATTCTGAATTCCAGAGCTTGAAAAATGGGTCTGTAAAGGTATGATAGTATAGATTATAACTGATCCCTTTGGGATGCATAAGCATGTCAAAAGAAAAGTAACAATTAATATAAAGGGAAAATGGGATTGAAAGTGTAATAGAAAAGATATTTATTTATATAAATGGGGTATATATATATTCTCTCAAGGATAGAATAAATGAACAAATGAAAGAATAAGGTCACAGAAAAACTTTTAGGTAGAAACTAAAGATGTTTTGCTGTCTGCTAAGAGTGATTACAGTGGAGGAAGATTTTACGCATTCAAAGTAAAGTCTTAAAAAGGAGCCATACAACAAAAGAAGAAAGCAAATAAGCCAATTAAAATTGGGCAAATGGCTTAAATAACCATTTCTCTGAAGATGACATACAAATGGCCAATGAGCACATCAAAAAATGCCAAGAATCATTAGGGAAATGCAAATCAAAATCACAGTGATTTTTCACATCATAGGATGTGTTAGGCTAGGTAACATAAAAATGAAAAAAAGCAAATACCAATTGTTGGTAAGGATATGGAGAAATTGTTTGGAACACTTGTGCACTGTTGGTGAGAATGTAAAATGGTGCAGCTGCTATAGAAAACAGTATGCTGGTTCTTCAAAAAATTAAAAATATAATTATCGTATGATCTAGCAATTCCACTTTGTATATATCCAAAAGGACTCAAAGCAGAATCTTGAAGGGATATTTTTATACCAATGTTCATAGTAGCATTGTTCACAATAGCCAGGAGATGTAAGCATGAAGTAACACAAATGCCCATCAATGGACGGGCAAATAAATTAAATGTGATAATAGCCAAACAATGGAATATTACTCATCCTTTAAAAGGAAGAAAATTCTGACATATGCTATAACATGAGTGAATCTTTATGTTAAGTATAATAAACCAGTCACAGAAGGACAAACACTGCACTATTCCATTCATATGATGTGTCTAGAATAGCCATAGGAATAGAAAGTAGGATAATTTTTGCCAGGGGCCAAAGGGAGGGGAAAACAGAGAATTGATTTTTAATAATTATATAATTATTATAATTATATAGTGTTTCACTTTTGCAAGATGAAAAAGTTCTGGAGATTGGTCATGAAACATTGTGAATATATTTAGCAATACTGAAATGTATGCTTAAAATGGTTAAGATGGGAAAATATATGTTTTATTTTTAACCAGAATATATATTTTTAAAAGTATCCATGATAATTGAAACAAAGACCTAGCATTGGTATAATCAATAATAGGATTATGTTGCACCATTGAAAATACAAGCTATATAGGGTAGTTCATTAACATTGGGCTCAATCATACTTAGTAGAAATGCACTCAGAAATTAACTTCATCAGAATAGAGAAAGCAAATGGTATCTGATAATATTTTTCAATAGCTGTGATAGTTTTCTATTAGTGTGTAACAAATTATGACAGATTTAGCAACCTAAAATAGCACCTGGAGTTCCTGTTGTGGCTTAGCAGGGTAAGAACCTGACACAGTATCCATGAGGATGTGGGTTTGATCCCTAGCCTTGCTCATTGGGTTAAGGATTTGGCATTGCCACAAGCTGCAGCATAGTTTGCAGATGTGGCTCAGATCCAGTGTTGCTATGGATATGGCATAGGACAGCAGCTGTGGTGGATTTGACCCCTAGCCTGGGAATTTCCATATGCCACAAGGATGGCCATAAAAAGAAACAAACAAACAGCAGTGGTTTACTTTCTCATGGTTCTATAGGTCAGAAGTTTTAGGGGATTTGCCTGAGTCCCCTACTCATGATCTCAAAAAACTAAAATCATGGTGTTAGCTGGACTGACCTCTTATTTGGAGATCGGGGGGAGGATTCACTCCCAGCCTCTTCCACATTGATGGCAGAATAGAGTTCTGTTCTGCTGGAAGACCAAGTTCTAATTTCCTTGCTGGCTATTATCTGGGTGCTTTTCTCATCTCCTATAGACTGATTTTCAGTCCTTGCATATGGCCCTTTCCACTGTTAAGCCAGTGGGGTGAAATCATTCTCATACTTTGAACCTCTTTGAATTTTCCTTCTGTTTTCAGCCAGCAAAAGACTCTTTGCTTTTACACTGTTCATGTTATAGTTTAGGCTCACCCTGATTATCTTGCTATTTTCAGGTCAAGTGATTAGTAATCTTAATCCCCCTGCCACAAATCCATTTTCCCAGGTAATATAACATAATCAAGGAGCGACATTTCATTTCATTTAAGGTCATAAGGTTAGCAAGGGGAAGTCTTGGGGTGGATGGTGGAGGTAGGCTTTCCAATTCTGCCTACTTACATGGTCATAGCAAGAGAAAAGAGAGGGAGACTGACAAGTAATGTTTTGACTTTGATAAATAATTCTTGTGCATTTTCTAGATTAATCATCACCATAGACCTGTCTCTAATATTTGTGGGACCTAGTACAAGAATGCAAATAGAGGCTTTCATAGAATATATCTAAACATATAAAAGAATATATCAAGCTCACATACTCTTAAATAAAATGGATAACTTGACAAAAACAAACAGATGAAATAAAATAAAAACAGACGAAAACAACAGATATGGCTCGGGTTGCTGCTCAGCTCAGATTCAATCCCTGGCTCAGTAACTTCCATATGCCACAGGTACAGCTATTTAAACATGAACAAAAAAAAAAAAAAAAAAAAAAAAAAAAAGGAAGTAAAACCTATAATAATATGGTAGTCCAAGTTCAAATATAGAGTTTTGAAACTCCATGAAATTCTGTACCAAAATGTGGACCCCATGGTTCCTCTCTCCTTTTCAGTAGTTTCTTAAGGTGTTTCATAAGTGTTTGTTGGCAAGTACACTGCACGTGCAATGTGCATCTGTATCCTCAGAATTGTCTACCACTTATCTAACTGAAGTCCAACTTGCAAACAATGAAGGTATGGTTTATTTTACCAAAGATGGACTAAGTAAGAGGCCCACAGAGTTTTTGTAAGTGGACTGGGAGTTCATACCTACCCAAACATGGTCAGAAGCAGAGACATGGAACTGAGCGGAAACTACCTCTTGACCTCACTGACTCCTCATTCTCTTGCCCAGGTATAAAAGTAACATTGGCTCGCAAAAATCTGTGAAGTATCAGTACCCCTGTTGAATAGATGAGATGAATGTTTGAAAGAATAAAAAAATTGCCCAGTCACAGAAAGAGTAAATACTAGAGTCACAATTTAAATTCAGCTCTGCTTTAATTCACAGCACTCTTGTTTTTCTTTTTACAGCTGCACCTGCAGCATATGGAAGTTCCCGGACCAAGGGTTAAATCAGAACTGCAGCTGTGACCTATGCTACAGCCACAGCAACAACAGATCTGAGCCACATCTGTGACCTAAACTGCAGCTTGCGACAACACTGGATCTTTAACCCACTGAGCCAGGCCAGGGATTAAACCCGCATCCTCACAAATACAACATTAGGTCCTTAACCCACTGAGCCTCAAGGGACCTCCTCAAAGCACTTTTAACTATACTAGGAAAGGAAAATAGACAAAGAGGCAAATGTATAGGAGATAAAATGATTATTAAAGGCATGACATAAATTTTGCAAAACTAAAATTGTTTTCTGCAAGTGAGTCTAACATTTAACATGAGAATTTCATCTAATGTTGACAAAAATTAAAAGTAATGGCCCAAGTTTCAATGAATAGTCTTTCTAAGAACTAGTTTAAACCACCAACATTTTGGTCTGTGGTCTTTGCCATCACATCACAACTCATATTACACAAAAAAAACAACCATCTGCCGTCATCAGTAGCATATCCTTTAATTTAAAAGGACAGATCTTTGTCATTATAACCAACTGGTAGTTAGGTTTCAGTAAGTTTTCTCTTAAATGACTGTACAAAACATCATTTTTAATGTCAATTTTAGATGAAACAATTAGGCCATAAAAAAACTAAGGCCAGCAAAATTATGAGAATTTAAAGGGAGGATACTTAGCTTTGATGCTCTGTGTTATTCACCAGAGTATTTTTAAATGCTAGAACTTAGAATTAAATTTAAAAAATATTCTTTATTAAGCATTGAATTGTGTACCTCCAAAATTCATAGGCTGAATTCCTACTCCATAATTTGACCATATAATAAAATATAAATGAATGTCATTTTTGGAGGCAATTAAGGTAAAATAAGGTCATATATGTGGGACCACTTTCTTATAGGACTGGCTCCTTAACAAAAGCAAAAGATACCAATACACGACATGAAGACACAATGAGAAGGCACTGCAGGTACATGGGTTCTTGAGAGAAACCAACCCTGGTGGCACCTTGTTCTTGGACTTCTAGTATCCAGAACTGTGAGAAAATAAATTACTATTATTAAATTACTATTGTAAATTATTATTGGAATTTTTTATTCTAGCCCAAGAAGACAAATACACCTTCATAACTGAAAAATGGGCAAATTGAGAAAAAAATTGGCTTCATAAAAAAAGCATTCTTTTACTTTTCCATAACTGAAGAAATTTAGAAATGAAAAAGAATCTATGACAATCACTTTCAAAAGCATTTAAAGATCTTCAGTCATAAGTTTAGGAATTTGAAGTATTTAATTTTTTGGTTATATATTCAGTGCATTTATTCAACAATGTAGTTTCATCAGAAAATAGTTACCAGTTTATAAATTAATTTTCATAAAATTTTGTGAATTTTTAATAGAAGTATAATCACAGGTTCTTGAGATTTGACATCTTACATCTCAAAAGAATCAAGGAAAATGCATCTAAGGGAAATAATTGCCTGAATTTTATCTTCTGAATGTAGTAACTCCCACAGTATCAAGCACACTCTGAGATAGTAATTTTCAGAAAGGTGTTCTGAGATTTAAAAAAAAAAAAAAAGGAAATTTTACTAAATATATCTGCCTCTTGGAATCATGGCAAATCAGAAGTACTAGATTATCTATTAGAAGATAACCTAGGAGTTCCCTTCGTGGCTCAGTGGTTAACGAACCCAACTAGCATCCATGAGGATGTGGGTTTGATCCCTGGCCTTGCTCAGTGGGTTGAGGATCCAGCGTTGCCATGAGCTCTGGTGTAGGTAGCAGATGCAGCTTGGATCTAGCCTTCCTGTGGCTCTGGCATAGGCCAGCGGCTACAGCTGATTCGACCTCTAGTCTGGGAACCTCCATATGCTGCACGTGCAGCCCTAAAAAGACAAAAAAAAAGACAAAAAAAAAAGAAGATAATCTAATACCCTAATACCTCTGATTGATAAGTATTTATTTTTTTCCTCTAATGAAACACCATTTTGTGTGTGCTTGAATCTCAGTCCAGAAAGTTTGGAGTGAATGAAGATTTTTGCCTTTATCTTACAAATAAATCTATAGTAATGTTGGCTTTGAATTTTTTTCATACCACTGTTATGAGAAATTCAGTCTCAAGCTGTGTACCCAGGGTTCCTTCCTTGACCTTGTTAGTCAACAGGCTTCTCATCACCTGAGTTCAATTAATACCAGTGTCTTCATTTTGAGATGTTCCTGGGTCACAAGAATCCTTTGGGTTGATTCTGAGTTCATGTCCCATCATCATGATACTGTCAGAGAGCAGGACTCCTGGTTCCCAACTTTAGGTCCCAGGGGAATGATTTCTAATTTATGGGAAGTGTTTTTATGCAAACTCAATACACCTTTATATGCATTAAACTCCTTTCTCCATAAACTCTATTATTATTAATGTATGTAAGATTTTGGAAAAGAAAACTAGATAGGCCAACTCCTCTACATGTTCTAAGAGGCAAGAAATACAGAGATTTTACTTTCAGGTCTTAAGCATCTGATAAGAAAACAAAAGGAAAAATAACAAATCTTTGATAAATGTAATTCCATCACTATATAAAAATCATAACTCAAACTCATTGGTTTTGTTTTTAATATTATTAACCCTTGCTTTTAGGTCAAGGGTGAATAACACTTCTTTATTCATAATTTTTCAAATTTCTGGCATTTTATTGTGACATCTTATTGTTAGTGGATAAATATGTATGAGAGGAAAGTGTGCAAAAAATATTTTACTTTGTACTTTACTTTTTCAATTTGTGAATGTGCTTATCTATGATGGCTTTAGCATAAAAATATTGAAAGAAATAAATACACATCATACATTGAGCCATTGTATTTATAATTTTAGCTCTAAAGAAGAATACTGATCATAATTAAATCTTACATAAATCATTTGGTGTAATAATTTTGCTTCTAGAGAGTATGTGGTATTCTGTGCTGATGATCTATGCTCTAGTCTTCTAGATAAAATTTCTTACCTGTGCTGAACCTGGCTTACTCCAGTACTCTATGTTTTGTGGTGTCAAACACACACAGAAAGAGCAGTACTCCACAGCGTTGTCAGCTAGCATTTCTAATGTTAATAAGTCACAGATGTTTTATATTCCATATATGCATATATTTCATCATAGTTTGAATTTAAAAAAAACATGTCATGGGGGTTGGAATGAGAGGTATAAGACATTTCGGCATTTTTTTCTCAACAAGAAACTTAACTATTTAACATTTTTGATTTTTTAAATAAGGGAGCTTGAGCTAACAAATTTTAATGGCCAGTATCTTCCATTTAAAAAATATGCTGAAGAGAGAATGACTCATTTTTTTAAAATCTGGTTGCAATTTTTTTTCTTATGAGAACTTTAAAGATCCACTGTTTTAGCAACTTTCAAATACACAATACAATATTATTAACCATCATTATAACTCATCACCTGAGTGACTCCACCATACTATGCAATATAACCTCATATCTTTTTACTTTAAAACTCGAAGTTTGTGCCTTTTGATCCTTTTTTGCTCTTCCTTTAACCCTTACCATCACTTTTGGCAACCCCTAATCTGATCTCTGTATTTATGAGCTTGTTCATTTTGTTTTTGTTTTCTGGTTTTGATATATAACTGAGATCATAAGCTTTTTACCTCTCTCTACTTATTGAACCTTGCATAATGTCCTCAAGGTCCACCCATGTCATCACAAATGGCAAAATTTAATACTTTTTATGGCTGAATAATATTCCACTTTATGAATGCATGCATGTGTATGTATGTATGTGATATATATGTATTATATATCAAAACTTTAAATCATTTTTATTGAAGTATAGTTAATTTGCAATGTTGAATCAGTTTCAGGTGTACAGCAAAGTGATTTTTACATATATATAATATATATATATATGAATATGTATATATTCTTCAGATTCTCCTCCATTATAGATTATCATAAGATACAAGATACTGAATATAATTGCTTGTGCTAAACAGTAGGTATTTGTTGCTTCTCTATTTTATTTACAGGAACATATATATTTTAATCCCAATCTCCTAATTTATCTCTCTTCCCTTCTCTTCTATTCCCTTTTGTAATCATAAACTTGCTTTCTTTGTCTATGAGCCTATTTCAATTTTGTAAGTTCATTTTTATTCATTTTTTGATTCTAACATATAAATGGTATCAGATGATATCTGCCTTTCAGTCTGATTTACTTAGTATGATAATCTTTAAGTCCAACTATATTGCTACAAACAGCATTATTCCATTCTTTAATGGCTAAGTAGTATTCCTTTGTGGTGTGTGTATATGTGTGTGTGTGTTGTATACCATATCTTTATGCATTTACATGTAAATGGATGTTTAGGTTGCTTTCTAAACAGTGCTGCTATGAATACTGAGTGAATAGGTCTTTTTGGATTACAGTTTTCTCTGGATATATGCCTAGGAATGGGATTGCAGGATTCCAGCCGAGACCAGCTCAGCAGGATGGGGCTGAAGAACGGGTGTTGTGGAACTTAAGGAAGAAAAGTTAACATAAAACAAGACACAGAGACATTTATTATAAGTAAAGGTGGGAACCTGGGGACTCAAGGTTTCAGGGACCAAGAGCCCTACCTCAAGAAACCACACTGCTTTTGTTGTGCTCTTGAGGAAGTGAAAAGGGGGTTGTAGGTGCAGGATATAGGCTTTTTAAATTATTTTATAAGTTCTTTTATTATTTTAAAAGTCACTTAGCTGGTAGATGGTTAAACTTTTACTCTAAACTTTAGACACTTAAGAATCATTAACATTTGAGTTAGCTATCTATGCATAACATTTCAGAGAATCCTCACTGTGCTTCTGCAAAGGGCATGCCTATTTGCAGCAACCCTGTGTGTCTAGTTTTGCACCTTGGTTCTCTTTGCTAATGCATATTCTGCTAAGACCACTCATAAACCAATTGGCCATGAGGTTCCTCTTTCTCTTATTCTTTAGAGGACATATCATGCTTGTGCAAATGGCGTGCCAATCTGCACAGGTCTGGCATGCCTAGACCAATGTATTATGTCCTCATTCAGCTGATCCCACGAATAACCCATACCCTTAGGTCTTTGTTCTTAAGCTTAAGTCACTTACCATCACCGTGACTGTTTCTCAAGCAGGAAGATGGGACAACGTAAGGAAGGACAAGATGGAGTTTTCAGCAAAGAGGCTAAGAAAATATTATAAAAACATGTCTCGCAACAGATACCCTAACTCTGTTGTTAGTTTTTAAAGGCATCTCCATGTGTTCTCCACAGTGGCTGCACCAATATACATTCCTACCAACAATGTAGGAGGATTTCTTTTTTCTCCACACCCTCTCACTTATTGTTTGTAGACTTTTTGATGATGGCTATTCTGACTGGTGATACCTCATTTTAGCTTTAATTTGCTTTTCTCTAATAACATACATGACAACTTCATTATCCATTCACTCATTGATGGAGAGTTAGTTTGCTTTCATTGCTTGCCTATTGTAAACAATACTGCAACAAACATGGGAGTGAATATATCATTTCAATTTTGTGTTTTTTTTTCTTTGCCTAAATACCCAGAAGTGGAATTGCTGCATCACTTGGTAGTTGTATATCTAATTTTTTAAGGAACTTCCATTCAGTTTTCCACAGTGGTTGCACTGAAGTGCACATGGTTCCCTTTGCTCTATATCCTTGTAAACATTTACTATTTTTTGTTGTTTTGGTAATATGATAAAATACCATTCTAACAGGTTTGTAGTAATACCTTGTGGTTTCAGATTGTACTTCCCCAATGATTAATGATATTGACACATTTTCATTTACCTGTTAGCCATCTGTGTTTCTTCTTTGAGAAAATGTCTATTTAGAACCTCTGTCCATTTTTCAATCAGATTTGTTTTTTTTATTGAGCTGTATGTGTTTTGTATATTTTTTATTAATCACTCATCATATACATGATTTGCAAATATTTTCTCCCATTTGGTAGGTTGCTTTTACATTTTGGTGATGGTTTTCTTTTCTGTGCCCAAGTTTTGTCTTTTTTTTTTTTTTTTTTTTTTTTCTTATCCTTTTGCCATTTCTTGGGCCACTCCTGCGGTATATGGAGGTTCCCAGGCTAGGGGTCAAATCAGAGCCAGCCTACGCCTGAGACACAGCAAGATGGGATCTGAGCTGCATCTGCAACCTACACCACAGCTCATGGCAACGCAGGATCTTTAACCCACTGAGCAAGGCCAGGGATTGAACCCGGACCTCATGGTTTCTCGTCGGAATCCTTAACCACTGCGCCACAGCAGGAATTCCTGTGCTGAAGTTTTTTAGTTGACTCTTCAGAGAAATTGAGGAACTGTATGATGATGGCAGTTAACACAGACTTTTTCAGTAGGTAATCCAAATTCTTTAAAAACATTTTATGATAAAGGACTTAAATTTAGCAGATTGGGCAATTTGAAATTTTCTGTTAACAAAATGGGGGGAGAGTTCACAAGTTCAACAAAGTTTCAAAAAGCAAATGAGAAATGCTGTAGATGTTAACTATTTACTTAAATAAACCATCAATTTGTAAGTCAAATACCGGAAAAAATGAAGAACCCCAGAGACCTATGACCAGTCTTTGTCTGTTTTTTGAAAAACGTGTTTCATTACATGATCATTTCCAAATTATTCCTACAATTCCTTGGCTACTCCTTAACCTGACTACTCATTTGATTTTAAAATTGATTCTTCTGTCATTCTTATGTTTGTCTTTACTCTCATTTTTCAGAAATGGAACTTCAAAAGGGAAAACATACAAAACTGTAAATATCTATATTTTCAAAATTTTGGAGTCTATAATCAGGAATTAAGTTATTTTATGTGCTTTTACTCATTTGTGTACTTATCTGTTTATTTAATATATAAAATTTGCATTCTCATGTTTTAGAAGATTATAGTCAAATGAATGCTTATGTGAACTCCTCTCATAATTTGATCTATAAAATTAAATATTGCAGAAGAAAAAGTCACTAAAATATTTTATTATCAAAATGTTTTCAATATATTTCTATATTCCCTCATGTTCTTCTAAATTGATTTTGTCTGCACTTAGCCATGATCATAAAGTGATTTTAGAATATATTTATCTATATCTCTAAGTTGAAAACATCACTAACAATGAGGAAATTTAAGTAATCTCTATATTTAAATGACACTCTGTTATAAGCAAGTAATGGAACAACATATTTTAATTACTATATAATATATCAAACATGCAAAATTTTTCTAAAAATACTTAGTTCATTATTTTGAATTGAACCCTCATATAGCCATCACCCAGGTCAAGAAATGGAATATTGCATTATAATTTAGTTTTTGAAACTAACCATTTTTCTCTAAAAATAAATGCATTTTCTAACACAGTCTTTGTGATAGTTCAGTTTAATTTCTCTTCTAAACAATCTTTGAAATATTATAGCTAACATATTCACATGAAAAAGTATATAAACTTCAAACAACATACCTTCACAAGTCTTTGTTTTCCCTGTAGGAAGCTTAGAAACCTGGTTTAAAGAATTTAAAAACTTGTGTGCTTTTTCTAAGAAAAATATCTAGGCTCCCATGGCAGGGAATATAGTTTTACCAGAATAACCATTTATATTGTGGTATTAGCAAAAGCACAAAGAAATGATACCTCTGATCAATTTTTAATTGTGATGAACAATTAGTTACTAATAGCTACTCAAATGAATACCTAACGAAGAGAAATGGATCCATCCTCCTCCTGAAATAATGCAAAATTGTGGAATAAAATAATGGAAAAAGAAACACAGAGATCCATATGTAAATTACTGAACCCAGGAAATTCTGGTATTGATAATTCTGATTTGTCCTGTGAATATATACAATGGTAGGTGACTGCCACATCTTTGTGATTGTTGTTCAGTTGAAAGGGATAGTCTGAAGTTCAGATATCAAGAAGTATATTATACATTACAGTCGTCCAGGCTTTGTCCTTTAACACCTTGCTATCATTGGTGTTAGACTACTCCCTTTGCTTAAAAAAAAAAAAAAGAATAAGAAAAACAAAACTTCATCAAAACCTCCCCTGCTTAGCATCTATAACATAGTCTTTAGATCAGAATACATAATCCTAGTCTTTCTACATTATTGCTCTGCATGTAAGTTACCTTCTATTTTTCTTCAATGTTTTCTATTCTCTGTCTTTAAACCTTTAAACCAAACCTAATCCTAAGCAAGTCTTTTTAGGGCTGCACCTGCAACATATGGAAGTCCCAAGACTAGGGGTGGAATGGGAGCTGTAGCTACCACCAGACACCACAGCCACAGCAATGTGTGATCTGAGTCATGTCTGCAACCTACACCACAGCTCAGGGCAATGCTGGATCCTTAACCCACTGTGCAAGGCCAGGGATTGAACCCACATCCTCATGGATACTAGTCAGGTTTTTAACCTGCTGAGCCACAACCAGAATTCCCAGCAAGTCCTTCTTTTAACTACCTACCACTAGATTACATTTTGTTAACTTCTCAATTGAGTATCTTTGATATGTTTTTACTCTCCTATTTATACTTCATTAACCTGCCTTACCATTCCCATTTATCTAGTTCCTCATTTTTAGCTGCTTTACATTGTCTTCTAGATGATGGATATCATTTGGTCCTTCATTTTTAAATGCTAACAATTTTTCACATTGTTAAAATAGTCAGAGAGGGCAGAAGAGAGGATGATTAATGATAGTAAATTCACTGAGAAAGTAAGGGATCAGAAATATTATTGGCTAAATGACTGACATAATGAGGAGTTTCAGTTGTGGCTCAGCAGACACAAACCTGACTAGTATCCAAGAGGACGCAGATTTGATTTGATTCCTGGTCTCACTCAGTGGGTTAAGGATCCAGTGTTGCTGTGAGCTGTGGTGTAGGTGGCAGAAGCAGTGTGGATCCTGCATTGCTCTGGTTGTGGTGCAGGCTGGCAGCTACAGCTCTGATTCTGTCCCTACCCTGGGAACCTCCATATGCCATAGGTGTGGTCCTAAAAAGACAAAAATAAATAAATAAATAAATAAATAACTGACATAAATTCCTTTTACTTGTCAATAGTAAGTAACTAATTTAGTCAAACATCAATTAAGTGCAAATGACTGTATTAGTTGGAATGGAAATACACATTTTAATTTTAATTGAAAAAGTCAACTTTGTGAATTAGTGAAAGCAGTGTTTATAGAACATGGTTATAAAAATTATAGTAAGCATGTAGCATATATTTCAGTTTCATCTCTGAAAGTCCTATTTGCCTTTACTTTATCTCACCAGTGTTAAAACATTCCTTATAATAAGCAAAATGTATAATGTTACTTCATTGGAATCTCAATGTCATAAAGCTGCTTCCAGGTGGTTGGTTGATCTCACTGGAGAACAGTGCATATAAGATAATCAGTAATGGGCTCAAGAGTGACTGTAGCCAGAATGCAATCTTTGGCGAATGGATGTAAATGTTTTTGAGGCTAGGCCCTGCATTTCTGTCATTATTAGTGAATCTATTGCCAAAGACACGGTGGTGAGAGAAAAAGGTAGATTGTTGTTCACATAGTAGATCATCTGGTTTACTTGGTTCTGTAGATTTTCTTCTCCTGAGGTGTTTTTTGTTGTTGTTATTTACCTAGTATTCAACAAATACTTTGGGAATCTATATAATCATACTTTTTTTTTACCTTTTTGAAGTCTAATTACATATGTCTTCCCATAAAACTTCTAATTGTTTTCCTTTAAAGTTCCTCATTCAGTGATACAATTAGCCAGTATCCATGAATAATTATAGATATGAATCTACAGGTTAAATTGATAAACATGTGCACATGAAGTGGATTTTCCTTCACTGCTGTCTTTAAGGGTCACCATGGATTAAGATTGCAGTGCTACAGTGGATTTTTTGGCAGTGTCACTGTATCATGCAAGGCCATCAAGAAATTAGGTTTAAACTATTTCTTGTTCCATATTTTGTTTATATTAAATTCCCTTTGAAGCCATATATTCAGGTTGAGAAAGTAATAGCAAGATATTAGGAATAAGTGTCATGAGAATTAGTACCAGTTGTTCAAGAAACTTATTCATGATGTCAGGGCCTGCTTAAGCCTGACTTTGTAGATACCACTTTCATTTAATGGAAGTTTGTTTTGCATGGTTGCTCTGCATGTCCATATTTATGGCTTAGCAGGTCCAAGCTCACAGAGTTTATGATGGGGAACAAAAGTTGTATTGCAGCTTGACAGTAAATGACCACATATTAAATCTACTAATCCTCAATTACTAGCTAAATGCTGTTTCTCAAAGTAGACTCATCACCTGTAGAAGAGAGCAGAGTTTTGTTCCAAAATCTTAAATGCTATGGAATTAATTGTGAACAACCAATGAAGCAGTGACTTGTGGGAGCCAGTATAGGTTCAATATGATTCAGCTTTTGCAGACTGCTTAGTTTTCTATTGCTGATGTAACAACTGGACACTAACATAGTGGCTTAAAACAATATAAATTTCTTACTATATAGATTTATAAGTTAGAAGTATGACATGGGTCTCATTAGACTAAAATCATAATGTTAGCAGGGCTGCATTCCTTTCCAGAAGTTTAAAGAGGAAATCTGCTTCCCTGCATTTTCCATGTACCGGAGGCCACTTTATTATTTGGCCTATGTCCTTTCTTTCATCCAAGCCAGAAATGGCTGGTGGAGTCCTCTATCATCACATTTTTTTGAAGCTCCTGCTGTGTCACATCTCTCCCTAAGGAAACGTTGTCCATTTTAAGAACTTGTTGGGATAAACTGGTCCTACTTTGACTAAGTCATATCTTCCTATATCAATGCCTATAAACTTAATCACATCTGCAATGTTCCTGCTGCCACATAAAGTAATATTTTCACAGGTCCTGGGGTTACAGTGTGGATGGCCTCTTTTTTGCCTACCTCAAGAAAGTTTATATAGAGAAAGAAGAGGTCAAAATGGCTAAGTAATTTTTTTTCTTAAAAGCCAGGATTTAATGTTTGAGCTCACTTGTTTTCATTTTTTCCCCAACAAATAGAGACAAACCGTTGAGAGGGTTCCCATTTAGAAAAACAAAACCAGAAAAACTCAATTATTCTACCACTACAGAGAAATATTGTATCTAGAAAATGTTCTTTATTTTTACGATTCCTCTTTATTTCTTTTCTGATTGTCAGACCCAAAGCATATGTAGGGAAACCACACTGGCTGCCCATGTGTCTTAATCTCACCATTGCTAACCTGAGAGCTAGGTGTCACATTTCAGGAAATGACTTTTAGCTTAAAATTTGGACTTTCAAGGCTCTTCTGAGATCTAAGTCAAGGCAGCTTCTACCTGTTGCCTCTAAGACAAAATTGTTCAATTTTCATTTATTCTTTTCAGAAATGCTTCTCCCTATTTTATTTTTTAAGGATTGACTACCATGTTTTTCACTTATAATGAAGTTTTTATTTTTGTTTCTCATACTCTTTGTTGCTTTGATATGATATGCAAATCCAGTATGCTGATTTGTACCACCATCTCTGCAGTGATGCTTCGTGCTTGCCCTTTGATATTGCAACTGAACTGCCAACATTCTATTAAGAGGAGGATGATCACATAACTGTACCAAAAAATCTGTGACATTTCACTTAGCTTTAGACAGTAAAAATTACATTGTCAGTAAATATGTATGCATACAGAAAAATCTCTAAGACACATTATTTTTTTAAAAAAAAAAGAACATGAAGAACCATATTTAAAGTATGTTTAGATTTAACTAGGTACACCCACAAATGTGTATATACATAATGCAGGAAGAATGCAAAAAAAAATTCTGTCACCAGAGGTATATTTAGGGGAAACTGCTAGAGGATAAAGAGGAATAGTTTTAGTATTTTTCTGTTACTCTCAGAAAGGTATAAAATAAAGATTAAAACAATATTTTGCTCATAAGTATATATTACGTCTTTGAAAAAAAAAGTAAAATAAAAAGAAACCTTGTCGTCATCTCTGGGGGCATTTTAGATGTGGATTGGAAGAAATTTTATTGGTCATATGGCCCCCTTCACTAAAAGTGCAGAGTTCTCAGCGTATGTAATATAGTTCTGTTAAATCTTTCTAGTTATGGGTTTCATTGTAAATCAATTTTCCCTGCAAATTGAAATAATTCATTTAGCAACTGACTTTCAAATTCTCTCCTTTGATATGAATCAATATAGGCAGGAAACCCATAAACAGATTTTTTTTATCATCCCATACAAGTATATAGGTATGACAGCCACTAGTGGGTAATGCTTGACATAGTGAGAAAAGAGAGAGAAGCCAGAGTATATTTCATAAATTCTCTCTTTGTGTCTATTTGCAAAAATTCCAAGCATATGATTTTAAGTCTGTGCTGATATGAACTGTATCTTAAGAAGTTGCACTTGAAAACAATGTTTCCTTTTAAAATCATTGGGCATAGATGTCATGTTAACTTTAACAACTTTTGCTATCTTGGCCCAGAAGAATCACACTTTAATTATTTATAGCAGCTGTTCTCTTTCCTAGTGTACATTTTCTCAACAAAACTATACATAAGAAAAAGAAATAAATAAAATTACACAAAATGCTCTGCCTTAGTATAAAGACAGAATATTTACACTTAAAAATAAACATGATATATCAGCATGGGCTTACAGATTCTTATTTTACTTTAAGATTAGATTCTCATACCATTATTATATTGCTTTTATTGAAATTATTGAAGGTTTGGCCATTGGCAACTCTTTCATGTTGACTCTTTCCTTTTGATATGCTTTTTGTTTGCTGCCTTTTTGTTTTTTTCCTTGTCTCATTCTTTTCTTTCTGACATTATAAAATACAACAGGCTTTTCTAGTATTTTTCCTGTCCAGCTCCAGAATCCGCCATGTCTCGAAGTCTCCTTTGTTCCTTTCACTGGGGAATGGTATTAGAAACTAAAATTTGGATACTACGTGTGCTTATTGCTTTTAGATTATCACTGCCTCTAGGTCCTTTTCAACATACACAGTTAGAAAACATATGAATTTATCCTAATATCTTTATGCAGATATACCTATGTGTATTCCTATATCAATCAATATTTATCTATCTGTGTATATAGTCACATGTTATATGTATTTATGTGAATTTGTGATATCTCCCCCTTTAATCTCACCATAAAAAATATTTTGTCAGAGTCTCCCTCCTCCTACTCCCTTGCTTCCTAATTTCTTTCTCTGGCAATGAGAAGCCTATCCCTTATTACCTGCAACATACTAATTCATTCAACTATAAATTACATGTGGAGTAATTTAAGAACTGCAAACCTATACTTCTAAAAGAAACAAGTTTTCCCACATAGAGTACAGTGTGTGTACAAAGTTCTTTTTATCTTCAGTTTAAAATACAGACTCATTACACTCTTTTTGTAGAGCAGTTGCTTAGTACATTATCCCAAACTCTTTTAAGTCATTAATTTGTAGTTAGTTTTCATTTGTCAGTGTTTACATTCCATTGTGGGATCCCTTGATATCCTGGTTAATGTTTTAATTTACACAGCATATTGACTCTTTTTGGTGTACAGTTTTGACATATGCATATACCTGGGCAACCATCACCACAATCCTAGTTATACCTCCCTAAAAATTCCCTTGCCCACACTTCTGTGAGGAACTAGACTCAGTCAGAGCCACAGATTGAAGCATAGCAGCTCAGCCACTCACTCAATTTCAGCTGTTCTTAAACCAAAGTACAGACTCATGAGCAATTAAAAGAAACAATGTTGTTTTAGGCCAGTCAGTGAATTATGCACTAGTTTGTTACACAGCAATAGCTAACTGATAGACTCCATGTTACTATTTTCCAATTGTTTGGAAGGCTGACACCAGGAAGAATTATGTCTGATAAGCCACTCATTATTACTTTAGTCAATCTCATAGTTTGGAGAAATATAAATATGACAATTTCATGGCTGAAGGCTTGGAAAAGTTTTATTATAATTATTATATTTTAAAACAAAGTATTTTAGGTAGGTCGCCATGACATTTTTTGTCAAGAATACTTTATCCTGTGTAGATAAAAGAGAAAAAATGTGAGGAGTTTCCCCTTATATGCTTTTGCTTTCATAAGCTGCTTTTCAAAGTGTTCTGGACAGAAATATGGTTTCCCTCTGAGTTTTTCCTGTTCATGCTTATCAGGGAGTTCTGCACTGGGGCCACCCTTGAATCAGCTAAGTGTTCTCTCAGTAACTGTGGCTATGAGCATATTTCATACGTATCATTACATAGTCTAGTAACAACCACATTCTTCAGGCTCTGACAAGTGTCTGGTGCTTTGGGATTTAAAATACATTTGTACAATCCATCATCATGACTGTAGTCTCGGCATAGGAACAGAAGGAATTGTGCTCCTCAATTGCTAAATAGGAGGAAATGCCCTGTGCCAATAAATGCAATGCAGTAAAACTGTCAAAGAATGTATGACATCATTTATGTAAATTGGGAAATATAAGCCATAATTCCTGATAGGTAACAGGGTACATATAGCAACCTCTAAAGTATAAAACTTCAAAATATATATAAAAAAATCCTCATTTGAAAGTAACAGTTCATTTATGATGATATATTTGCTTGATATTGTTTTGTCTCCTTTTCTTTCTTGTTTTTTAATGTAAATATGTCTGTCTTAGTCTATTTAGGCTGCTATAACAAAAATACCACAAACTGGATATCTTATAAACAATGGAAATTTATTTCTCACAGTTCTAGAGGCTGGAAGTCTGAAATCAGTGTGCCAACAAGGTTGAGTGAAGTCACTCTTCTGGGTTGCAGACTTCTCATTGTATTTTCACATGACAGATGGGGCCAGGGAGTTTTGTGGGGTTCCTTTCATAAGAGCACTAATCCCATTTATTAGGGCTCCAATGGCCTGACCTAACCACTCCACAAATTACTCACCTTCTAACACCATTGCATTGGGTGTTAAGAGTTCCAATGAAATTTGGGAGAGACAAATATTCAGACAATAGCACTTTATGATTGATACTAAAATGGCCACTCCATTTTAGTCATTTCCTACTTCCCCTATTATTAATATTTCCATTGCATTAATAGCAATAGTTATCCAAACTATGTCATAATAAACTTCTGTATTATGATGCATTTACATAGAATGCTCATGATTTTCCTAAAAATTATGGTATTTGAATGCAGATGGTATTTTTTCTTATTATCAAAAATTAATCAGGAGACACCAGATTCTTAACCCACTGAGCAAGTCCAAGGATCAAACCTGCATCCTTATGGATTCTAGTCAGGTTCGTTAACCACTGAGCCACAATGGGAACCCTACTTATTCTTTTCTAATTTGGATTTCTTTTGTTTGTTTTTCTTCTCTGATCACTGTAGCTAGTATTTCCAAAACTTTGTTGAACAGTGGTGAAAATGGACATCCTTGTCTTGTTCCTGGCCTTAGTAGAAATGCTTTCAGTTTTTCACCATTGAGAATGATGTTAGCTATGGCTTTGTCATATATGGCTTTTATTATGTTGAATTATGTTTCTTCCATGCCCACTTTCCGAAGAGCTTTTAAACAGGAATGAATATTGAATTGTGTCAAAACCTTTTTCTGTATCTATTGAGATGATCATACGGTTTTTATTTTTCAGTTCGTTGATGTGGTGTATCACACTGATTGATTTGCAGATATTGCAGAATACTTGCCTTTCTGGGATAAATCCCACTTGATCTTGATGTATGATCATTTTAATATATATTTGAATGTGGTTTGTTGAAGATTTTTGCATCTATGTTCATCAGTGATATTGGACTGTAATTTTCTTTTTTTTGTGGTATCTTTGTCTGCTTTCAGTATCAGGGTGATGTTGGCTTCATAGACTGAGTTGATAATATTAATTTTATATAATATGAAATGAATTTAAATAATTTTATAAGATACTATTTTCTGTTAAGACAGGGTTACTTAATTTTACTTTTGAACAAAACTTTAGAGTAGTTTAATCAGAAAATAAAGAAAGGAGAAAATATCTTTCAGGATCAACATTATAATTAACTTGCATCAGTAGTTACAAAGGTTAAATTAAGTAGCTAGAAAAGAATCCTGTTAAGCAGATTGACCACTCCCCCATGAATATCCTAAGATTTCAATACTGTAAATATTTTAACTTACCTGGGAAAAGAAGCTTTGCAGATGTGGTTAAATTAAGGAATTTGAGATGGATAAATTATCCTAGATGACCCAGGTGGGTCCAGTATAATCACAAGTACCCTTATAGGTGGAAGAGGAAGGTGGGAAGATCACTGTCAGGGATGATGTGACAGAGAAGCAGAGGATGAATTGATGACATTGCTGGCTTGCAAGATGGAAGATGGATAAAAGTCAAGAAATGCAGGCAGCCTCTACAGGGTGGAAGAGACAAGGAAATGTTTTTTGTTTTGTTTTGTTTTGTTTTGTTTTCCCCTAGAGCATCTAGAAGGAACATGTCATGAAGAAATATTTGTTCTCTTTTTTGGGGGGATGCACCTGTGGTATATGGAATTTCTCAGGCCAGGGATCAAATCTGAGAAGCAAGTGCAACCTACACCACAGCATAGCAACACTAGATATTTAACCCACTGTGCCACAGTGGGAATTCCACGAAACCTTGATTTTAAAGCCCAGTGAGACTAATGTCTGACTTCTGAACTCTGAAACTATATGGTAATAAATTTATGTTTAATCCAATAATTTGTGGTAATATATCATATTGTCAGTAAGAAACTTTCCATGTGCAAAGGCAATTAAAGAGCAGACAACTTTGACAGTTATCTAAATTTAAATTAGATTCTGGGGTTTGATATTTAAAGCAGAGCTAAGTCTAATTTAACCAGCATTTAAAAAAAAATCCTGCATAGAATTTCCTTTGATTTGTATTAAAGGTAAAACTGAAACTCACGGAAAATTTGATAAAGACTGCAGTAAAATTTAAGGTGAAGTAGGCATTTTATGTCCACTTTTTTAGATGTAACTTGTGAGAAAGTATAAAGTTTCTGAAGCATTTTTTTCTTTTTATTGCAATGTATAGTTCATGCCTTTTAGGTTGGTAGAACATTTTAGAAATATCTTTAAGCTAGAAAAGGATTATTATGAAGAAAACTACATAGTTAATTTTTTAAAATGTTGGGCAGTACATCAGTGTGCACTATTAGTGACTATAGGCAAGCTCCTGAATGTTATTTTAAGATTTGAAGTTCTATCAAATGATTACTAAACATCACAGGTAGCCAAGGATTCAAATGGTTTGTCAAAATTGGTTTCCAAACTTCAAGTTTGTGTTTTGTAAAATGTCCAGAAATGTTTCAGAAAGTAATACTTTAAAAGTGTTAACAGTATTAATACTAAATATGGATTATGAGGATAGCCAATGAGGAGAATTCATTGATATGTACCATAGTGTGGTAAGAACTGATATATATTTTCTGACTTAATATCCACAGTAATTTTATGAGATATGCCCATTATTAGTCCCATTTTACAGATGAAGAAAATGAGGCTAAATGTGTATAAATTACTTGTTTAAATTTCCATAGTTAATAAAAAGCAATACTGAGAGCTGAATCCTAGAAATGAGATTTTGCCACTCACCTTTGTAACCAGTCCAATATATTGCCTCTCCTGTACATAGAAAAAATAGTATTTTTATTTTCTGGAGAATATATTTCTAATGTATTTTGGATACAATCAATTATTTGTCAAACTTTTTTATATACATTTCCAACTGAATGTTTTAATTTTTGGAGAATAATTCTGGAAAAAAGTAGACACACAGTAGTATATTACTCAGCATGAGAAAAAAATGAAATTCTGCAGTTTATAAAAATGGGCCCAGAGGGTAGTATGCTTAGCAAAATAAACTAGACAGAGCAACACAAATACTATGTGTTATCACTTTTATGTGAAATCTTAAATAAAACAAACTACTTAATAAAGCAAATCAAAAATAGACCCATACATATGGAGAACAGACTGGTGGTTACCAGTGGGGAGAGGGAGAGGAGAAGACAGAAGAAGGGTAGGGGATTGAGAGGTATAAACTACTAGGTATAAAATAGACAGGTTACAGGGATGTAATGTATGGCACAGGGAAAAATACCCATTATTTTGTGGTGACTTTAAATGAAATATAATTGACAAAAATGTTGAGTTGTTATTTGGTACACATGAAAATAATATGATGTTGTAAAATCAAATATACTTCAATTTAAAAAAGTAATTTTGGTGTTAAAAATTCTATACAAAGTTAAACTTTGTTTTAAAAATATTTCATCTTCCATTGAGTTTATCAATGTACTTTTAAATCACAATCCCATCGATGCTCATTTATTCTAAAACATTAAATTTTCATTAATTTATTTAATGACTCTAGACACTTCAGAAAGATTATTCTCAAATTTACATAGCTAGCCATGTTCCTAAGATTGTTAGAGGAATGGACACAGAGTTGTCTAGTACTAGTGTCTACAGTTCGCTAATGGAATAATAACTGGTGAACCCTGAAAGATTCAGTGGAACTTTAGCATATTTTACTATATTACTATGAGATGTCTAATACCTCATTAAAACAATCTCACATATAAACACTTCACAATGGGTTGAGGTGCTTTTATTTACAATTTTGTGTATCATGATATTTGCTTAATTTTAGTGAAAATATTTAAAGGGAATATAATTTTATAAGAAAATTGTTTTACCAATAAAATAACAAGAAACATATTTAAAATGATACACATCATATTTGATATCAAGTCTTTCAGTAGTTACTTAAGGTTAATATGTACAAAGATCTAACCCTAAATACAACATACTACCTTATACCAATTTCCCTCACTCTGGGAAATCTGTAGCAGCTTCAGAGATATATGGATATAATGTTATCCTGCATCTGCATTAACTTTTTTGTTTAAAAATTGTGGCATCACAAAGTTATTATTAGTAGTAACTGCTGGGAATATTGGTGGCGATTTTGACTCCTACTCTTCGCTAGTTTCTGCCTTTTATTAGAATTACTTCTTTAGTTAGTATTTCTAGTTTGCAACACATTTTAAATATTTTGCTTTGTTTCTCTCCCCTTCCCTCCTTTCTTCTTCCCTCCCTCCTTCTCTCTCCTTCCCTTCTTTCCTTTATTCCTCCTTTTTTCATTTCTTTTTTTTTTCTTTTTACTTTACCATTCTCTCTCCCTCCACCTCCTACTGCTCATTCTCTTCTCTCCCCTTTTATTTTTCTGCATATTGTAAACATAGTAAAGATATATCAAGAAAGTCTTCATTTGTGCATTATATCAAATTTGTCATGATTTTAACAATGTAGCTAAGGTTAAAAACATTGTTTTTGATATGAATGTATTCAGGTCCATGTAGAATGAATAATAGTATCTTATGTTTCTTTCTTGTAATTTCCCCCTTTATATTACATTTCAGATTAACCTTTGCTCTCAAGTGATTTCTGGAAGATATTTCACTGATAATAAGGCTACTATCACTCAAAGTGTGTGAGGAAAGAAAAGCAATGACAAGATTGTACTGATAGCTTAAGATTCTGGAGGGAAATTAAATTTCTCTATGATATTCTTTGCTATTGGTTGCTAACAGTGCTAGTTATGCTTCCTCATAAAGGTCTGTGTTCCACTATTATAAGCTTTCAATAGAAACTGCAGATCTTGTAAAATTGCACTTTTATCTCCCCAGATGTATAGTAATTTAAATTTTTAGCTCTCATACTTAGAAAGTGTTTATAAACTGAGTCAAGGACAAAGCCAGTTTTAAACAAGTAATTGCTGGGCTCCATAGTATGCAAAAAAAATGCTTCTTTATTATTGTTAAATTGGAAAGATTTTGTGCATACCTGTAATTTCATATTTAGCAGCCCTTTTTCATCAGCTTCCCTTTTTTGGAGCTCATTGACCATTTTTACTAAGTAAGCTGCTTCTCTAGGCATCATGCCCAGCTTGGATTAATGTTTGTTTATTATAATTTACATTTTTCAGGATAGTGTTTTTATCTGGTGCCTTAGAAATGAATATAATTAAGTAGCAAGGAATGTTTATTAAGAACATTAGTGCATTAGGTCATCAAAGATGTTTTTCACATATAAGTACAAATAATAGGTTTATATATAAAGTATTTTGTGATTTTGTAACCTGGTGACATTTTGTCTTTAAGCCAGTTTAGATTGTCTCATGTCTAGATGGATTAATTTTCTCTTCCTTTCATTCTAAAAGCAGCCATGTATTAATATCCCTTACTATTTCACAACTTTAAACGACAAAGGAGAATAGAAGCTTTAAGTGACATATCCCTCAGATAAAAGAAGGTGATTAGATAGCTGTAAGCTAAAATGAGATGACTTAAATGCCATATTAATGAGGATTTGTTTAATAAAACATAATCTAGGTATTCTAGAAAGAAGGGATATATTACAGGGGATTAATAGCTAACACATCCTATACTAAGTAGAGAAAGCAAAGATCAGGACCATTCCTGGAATTGAGAAAATCAGGAAACACGATGAAGGAAATTACAACAAAATTTTTATGTATAAGTCATAAAAGAAAATGATAAATCTGCCATTTACTCTTTTCACCATCAATAGCATATCTCTTCCCTATATATTAGTAGTTAAAGCAGCAGTAGCTGGAGGAGACTGCAATCTAGAGCTGTAGTAAGTTCCTTCACTTCAAGAAAATAAAATGAGTATAGGCAGCTACTTCTGGGGTGAAATCTTAATTTTAAATTTGAATAAGCTATCAGGAACTACCAAATAAAAGCACAGACACAATTATCAGAGATACATTAACAAGTTAGTAAAGCAACATAAGTAAGGACTTTAGTAATTTATATAGAATCCAGATGCCTAAAGAAAAATTATTCTGAATTGAGTAGAAAAGTGTGGAAAGGTAAAGTAATTGCATATAAAATGGTAGATATAGAGAAAATGAACATTTGAGCTGAATTTGTTTTTCTTTTTTTGTATTATTAGGGCCACACCCATGGCATACGGAAGATCTCAGGCTAGAGTGGAATCAGAACTGTAGCTGCTGGCCTATGCTGCAGTCATAGCAACATGGGATCCGAGCCATTTCTGCAACCTACACCACAGCTCATGGCACACCACGGCTCACCGCACTCCAATGCCGTATCCTTAATCCAATGAGCAAGGCCAGGGATCCAACCCATGTCCTCATGGATACTAGTCAGGTTCGTTACCACTGAGCCACTATGGGAATTCCTGAGCTGCAATTTTAATTGCATGCAGGTCTTCATGTATGTGCTCAAATTTCTCCTTGTGCTCTGCAAGAGTCCATTTTTATTGTCTATTATAATGCCATGTCATTTGAAATTCATTGATTCAAAGTCTATGTTTTTTTGTTTGTTTGTTTTTTGGTTTTTGTTTTTTGTCTTTTTGCTATTTCTCAGGCTGCTCCCGCGGCATATGGAGGTTCCCAGGCTAGGGGTTGAATCGGAGCTGTAGCCACCAGCCTACGCCAGAGCCACAGCATTGCAGGATCCGAGCTGCGTCTGCAACCTACACCACAGCTCAGGGCAACGCAGGATCATTAACCCACTGAGCAAGGGCAGGGACCAAACCCACAACCTCATGGTTCCTAGTCAGATTCGTTAACCACTGTGCCACAAGGGGAACTCCGGAGTCTATGTTTTTTTAAATATAATAATTTTCTGAACATTTGACTTAAATTTTTTAAAAGTAAATGAGCATATATCAATTAATGTAGATCTAATGTCTGTTTTATTTCAAACATCCTAATATCCTAATCTTAACCAAAAATATATAAAAGTTAGGATGAGGAAATAAACTATTGGGAGTGTTTTGTATCCCACAAGTTCCACCTCTAGGAAGTCCTGGGCAATTGAAAGGTAAAGAAAAATAGACATCAAGACACACAGCAGAGTATGTACAAAGAATATGGGACACAATCATTTTTTACTCCCCCACCTAATTTTTTAATACAGATTTTAGCAGTGGATAAAACAGGCAATATAAAGTTGAGGTCAGCTTACTTGATTTGGGGTGTTAGTGAAATCTGCGTTAGTCACAGTATTACCAGAAACTTTCAAAAGCAGAGACTAAAATCAATGCTTTTATGCATAAGTCAATTAAAAACTCCTCTATCCATAGCTCCCAACTTTCTTTAACACAGGGTTTCAGATGTGCTTCTTTTTAATTTTGGTTACTACTTACTTCCTGTATTCAAGTTTTTCTCATTCAAAGATCAATATAATTTGAGTCTTGGTGGTAGGGCAACTAGGAGCTATATTACTCATGGGCTTTTATTAAATCTATCCCTTCTTAAACAAGCCACCTCACTCTTAGCATCAAAATTTTTTTTTAACTTACTAAACTTGTTTAGTTTTTTCAGTTTTTCTTAAACCTATACACTATTCAAATGCTACTGTAATTACCTTTTTTTCTATAAAATAAGCTTGATACATTTTCTTCATCCTATACTATCAACTCTAAAGTGTAATTTATTTCTAGATTCCACGTATGAATTGCCCTCTGTAGTCACTTCTGGACACTCTAACAAAATAATCTTATTTATGATTATAGAACACAATTCCTAACAAAGAATCAGAAATAATGAAAATGTTACAGATAAATATGTCTTCCCTATCTACCAAGAGTGAGAAATATAGCAACATAATTCTACATAATACCACACCAAGAAAAAAGTACCAAACATATGTGACACAAAACTAGGAAAAGTTAGATATTAATATTTACTAATAATTTTATTAGAATATTTTGATTAATTAAAATTATATATGCATGTTCCTACAAAAGTATAATAAACATTTTTACAAAACTGCCACACTTTCCTACATTTTAAAATATAAGATCATACACATTTTAAATCAGGTATAAAGCAAGGGTAAATATTTCAAAAACTCTTATTTGGCTTTTTATTTATTTATTTATTTATTTGTATTTTTATCTTTTTTCTTTTTAGGGCCACACCTGCACCATATGGAAGTTCCCAGAGCAGGAGTCAAATTGGAGCCATAGCTACCGGCCTACCGCACAGTAACAGAAATGCCAGATTCGACCTGCATCTGCGACCTACACTGCAGCTCAAGGCAATGCCAGATCCTTAACCCACTGAGTGAGGCCAGGGATGGAACCCACATCCTCATAGATACTAGTCGGGTTCCTAACCCACTGAGCCTTTCCCAATGGGAATTCCCTGCCTTTGTTTTAGAAATGGTGAAAAATAGACATATGTAAGAAAAAAGGTGTAAATATTATACATATTAACATGTAGTAATTAAAAAATTTAAACAAAACATGTTTTTTTTCTTTTGAAAGTCATCAATATTGAAAAAGTTTTTAAAAAAGCATTTAAGTCACTTTTAAAAATAATTTTTGTAGTCATCCATTAATGTACAGATTGTGTATATATTCTGTATGTTAATATATATATATAAGTTAAATTCAGTGATTATTATTCAATTCTTCCACTTGGTTATGCTTGTGTATTAGCTGTATCTGGTTTAAAATAGTTGTATATAAGTTTCTACCTAGGTTTTTGTGTCATTTATTTCATCTTTGAAAACTTCTAGTATATTTTATTTTCTGCTATTAATTACAAATGCATGTTTATTTTTGTATGTCCTGGTTACTTAAGCATCCAGAAGATAAAACTTACAATCATCCACTTTCACTTTATTGAAACTCTTTTTCGATCATCTTTTCCATCCTACCTTAGTCTTTATCTATTACGGTTGTCCTCAATCCTGTGTTTACACCAACAGCAGCAATCTCAAAAATAACCATCTCAGGCACTCATATCTCCAAGGACCACTTCCTATTTTTTCCAGCTCACATCCTTAAGTACCTCAACTCCATTAATACTTGTACTTTACCAGGACTTAAAATTCAATGATTCTATCACTTTTTCATTATTTCTTACTCCTTTTATATATCTTGTTTTATCGCTAACCTATTATAATCTCTCCAATGCATACAGCTTCAACTCTTTTATTATTTTTTTCCTGACAATTTATCCTTTCATAAATTCTGAACTCTGTCTATTCCATACCTGTACCTCTGCAGCTGACTGTAACTAGAGAAAGGGTAGCCCTGATGAGTAGCTTTCCTTTAAATTGATGACCGGTACCCTTAGGCATTTCCTATTTCTTTAACGGAGTAACATGTTTATATTTAGAATAACTATGAAAGCTGCGAAATCTTACATGTGTTTTTGTGTTGTTTCTCCATTCTTTTACCTTGTTTCCTTGTGAATACAATAACTGTATATTCCTGAGCCAATACAGATAATTCCTATATTACTTGTAAATAGGATAGAACTATTTCTTCCTTTCAGGTGCCTTGCTTCACACAATGTATTGTTCAAGCTCCCATTTACTATGTACACATAAAAAGATTAGATGGCATTTACCTTTCCTCACCTATTTCTCTCCTTTACTGTTTCCTCAGTGAGGTTCTTGGAAGGTTTCCTATAACCCTTCCTCCTCAACTCCTAAATTTTGCTAAGTTAGTTGTGTAGCTATTATAATTTTATTTTTTCTATGTCTCTTCTATTTATATAATTCTGACAAATCTTTAAACTTATCTATATCTATCTTATATCTATAGATATAGAGATGATCAAATGCCTGTATATCAAGATGCATTTATCGCCATGCTTTGTTCTTCTTTTCATTTCATCCATGTTTGAAGTCTCCTTTCAAACTCATTTATAGCTATTTCAAAAAAGTGTGCCTAAGTCAGGTACTTAGGTGACAGAGGATCTGAATTTTTGTCCATGACAGTTCTCTTTATTTCTTCCTAGCAGAGTAACAATACCTCAGCTAGGGTGATGATTTTTAGGACAAGTTTCTGTATCTTAAAATGTAGCAGGAATTTCCCTTAATTAACCCACAGTATTGTAGGTGGAGGTCTAGTGATAAAATAAATGTTTTACTTTGCTGAAAATCTCTACTTTCTATCTAGAAGCAAATGATTTACTCATCATACTTAGAATTCATAATTTTTAGCAGGAATTCCTAGCTATTATGTCTTTTCTTATTAATCTATCTTGAAACTTAGTGAGTACTTTTAGTGCATACTCAGGTCTGTCCTCAGATCAATACAACATTCTTATATTTATTTAATTTTTCTCTCTCACAATTGTTTCTGCCTGTTCTCCTGGAAAACCATATGTACTTATATTAGTTTTTTTCCTGGCTTCTTTTTTTTCCCACACTGACTAAAAGATGTGGCATCAGGATGAACTTCTATAAGAAAATTCTAATTTTACAAGTGACAACATGTACTATCTCTAAGGGCTCTCCCCCAAGGGGAAGAGAGTATGACAATCTGAAAGATTTGCCAGCCGCACTGGTGAGTTCTGACATTGCTGCTTTTGTTGATTCTCATCAGTGGGTGACTATCCCATATTGTCAGATGTTGTGCTTCAGTGATCACTTACAGTGAGCCGAATGGCTGATACTCTAAGGTGATCCCAACAAGTTACAGTCCATAGCATTTCTTCTTTCTTGCTAATGTCCATACCAGTTCACCTATTCACATCCAAAACATATATTATTAGAAACAAATAGCAACTATACTTTTGGAATGTAGATACAGTCAAGGAATTATTGTCGGCCAGTTGATAGATGTATTATTTGGAATTATTTTTATAAATCTGATATTTTAAAAATGCCTATTGCACTTAGACTATCAAAGTAAAGCATGACATAACTAAAATATTAAAATGTTCCAAGAAGCTATTCCTTCAAACAAATTCCAACCAAATAATATAGGTATCTTGATGATAATGACATCTTTTACTTCTGAGGAAATTTATATAAAGGTGTACAATAAATCAAAGAGTCTAAACAATGAGAATACTATAATACATGGCCACTGCACATGAATGTCTCTGACTTGTTTAGAAATACATATTTCTAACTTCAGAAAATACATCAAATCTGGGTAGTGCTCACATTTGTATTTTTTCAGGCCCTTCTTGTAGCTGTAAGTGAAATTAATGCAAAATCATTAGAAGCTATTTTAAAACAGTTTTTAAAGTAGATAACAAATAATCATTAGGTAAATTTTCCAAAAAAAAATCAAATTATATTTTTCATTACATTTAACATAATATTCAAGAAATAAATTTAAGAAGTCATTGGGCATGTGTTTTTTATTATTTTTAAATAGTTATTTCCCCAATACAGTAGTTCCTACAATACAGTAGTTTTTTTTCTACTGTACAGCATGGTGACCCGGTTTCACATAAATGTACACATTCTATTTTCACACATTATAATGCTCCATCATAAGTGACTAGACATAGTTCCCAGTGCCACACAGCAGGATCTCATTGCTAATCCATTCCAAAGGCAATAGTCTGCATCTGTGAACCCCAGATTCTCAATACATCCTGCACCCTCCCCTTCCCCCTTGGCAACCATGAGTCTATTCTCTAAGTCCCTGATTTTCTTTTTGATGGAAAGGTTCATTTGTGCCATATATTAGATCGCAGATATAAGTGATATCATATGGTATTTGTCATTCTCTTTCTGACTACTTTACTCAGTATGAGAGTCTCTAGTTCCATCCATGTTGCTGCAAATGGCATTATTGTGTTCTTTTTTATGGCTGAGTAGTATTCCATTGTTTATATATACCACATCTTCCTAATCCAATCATCTGTCAATGGACATTTGGGTTGTGTCCATGTCTTGACTATTGTGAATAGTGCTGCAGTGAACATGTGGGTGCATGTATCTTTTTTAAGGAAGTTTTTGTCTGGATATATACCAAGAGTGGGATTACTGGGTCATATGGTAGTTCTAGGTATAGATTTCTAAGGTATCTCCATACTGATTTCCATAGTGGTTTACCATCTTACATTCCCACTAACAGTGCAGGATGGCTCCTTTTTCTCCACACCCCTTCCAGTATTTGTTCTTTGGGGACTTATTAATGATGGCCATTCTGACTGGTGTGAGGTGATATCTCATGGTAGTTTTGATTTGCATTTCTGTAATAATCAGGGATGTTGAGCATTTTTTCATGTGCTTGTTGGCCATCTATACATATTTCTTGGAGAAGGTTCTATTCAGGTCTTTTGCCCATTTTTCAGTTGGGTTTTTTTTTTTCTGGCTATTGAGTTGTATAAATTGTTTGTATATTTTAGAGATTAAGCCCTTGTCACTTGCATCATTTGAAACTATGTTTTCCCATTCTGTAAATTGTCTTTTTGTTTCCTTTTGGTTTCTTTTGCTGGGAAAAATCTTGTCAGTTTGATTAGGTCCCATTGGTTTATTTTTGCTTTTATTTCTGTTGCTTTGGAAGACTGACCTGAGAAAATATTAATAAGGTTGATGTCAGAGAATGTTTTACCTATGCTCTCTTCCAGGAGTTTGATGGTGTCTTGCTTTATCTTTAAGTCTTTAAGCCATTTTGAATTTATTTTCCTGCATGGTGTGAGGGTGAGTTTCATTGATTTACATGCAGCTGTCCAGGTTTCCCACCAATGCTTGCTGAAAAGATCAAAGAGGAAATCAATAAAAGAGAGATTAAAAAAACAATTGAAGCATTAATAAAACCAAAACCTGGTTCTTTGAAAAGGTAAACAAAATTAACAATCTTCTAGCTAAGACTCACCAAGAAGAGGAGAGAAAAAACCCAAATGAACAAAATCAGAAATGAAAAAGGAGAAGTCACAACAGATACTACAGAAATACAAAAAAACCATGAGAGAATATTATGAACAATTGTATGCCATCAAATTTGACAACCTGGTAGAAAAGGACAACTTTATAGAGACCTACAGCCTTCCAAAACTAAATCAAGAAGAAACAGATCAACTGAACAGACTGATCACTAGAAATGAAATTGAATATGTCATAAAGACACTCCCTACAAATAAAAGTCCAGGACCAGATGGCTTCACAGGTGAATTCTACCAAACATACTAAGAGGAACTATCCTCCTTAAAACTTTTTCAAAAGGTTGAAGAAGAAGGAACATTCTCAAAGACATTTTATGATGCCACCATCACCCTAATTCCAAAACAAGACAAAGATACCACCAAAAAAGAAAACTACAGGCCAATATCTTTTATGAATATAGATGCAAAAATTTTCAACAAAATTTTAGCCAACTGAATCCAACAACATATAAAAAAGATCATATACCACGACCAGGTGGGATGCATGTGTTTTGTAAAAAATTTAAAACTATTCTTTCAAGTAAAGGCTTTCCCCATTTCTACTGTTCCTGAGCAAAAAATATGGATAAGGTATGATAAGCATAGCTTATCTTACCAAACACTACCAAAGGATTTTTCATAAAATATTTTGCTTAAGGTGGAAAAATATCTATTATGGAAAACCTGTATAAAGCAAATTAAAAGGAGAACTAATTTATATTTTAACAGTATTAAAATTATGATCTAATGTAATTTTTAAAGCAATTTTGCTTTTTAATAAAGTAAAATGTATGTGATCTTTCAGAAAACTATCATGTAATAATTTTAGGGAGGTTCATATTTAGGCAGGCATACAGTATTGGCAATTTCAAAATATTTTTCTCAAACTCTTTATAATGTTTTATATATAAAGTGAAAAATTAAAAGCAAAACCAAATCTGAAAATGTTTTACTATACGTAATTGTAAATTATTTCAATTTTGATTCATTTATATACTTAGCCAATATTCATTATATTTTACATATTCTTTGTATATCTACTGGAATACAAAGACATTGTTGAGGGTGTTAATATTTTAACTTTAGAAAATGCCCTTATTCTTATTTGGGCAGCTGAAATTTTTTGATATGAACAATTGTTCTTATTTGGTCTTAATCTCACCTGAAACCATGACAATTTTTGCTATAACCTCTATTGGCTTTCTCAACAGTATTTTAAAGTGCATAAACTAATGCCTACCAATAATATACTATATGCACATGTAGTAACATAGACATAATTGTAAAAGAAACTGAAAGTTTAAAGCATATTAACATTTCTTTTAAGTTTCTGAATTAATTTACTTTAGAGAAATATCTGATCTTCACTGCTTCTCCTTGAATTCTATATAGTATTATTCATATATAACATAAAAACTTAAAAGCAACCAGACATCCATATTCAGCTTTTCAGTTTTTAAAATTCTGCTTACATGAAGTACATGATTTCATAAGAATATCCTATTTAGTGAGCAATAACTTGAAATAAGCAAACTATAGTGTTTTTTTAGAAATGTATTTTGAAGGCAATATGGGGTTTCATAAGAACTCTCTTAATGTCTAATAGTTGTTATGAACAATTCCCTTTGAAACTTTCATATCCAAGATTATTGCCATTCACTTGTATGTGTGTGTCTGTGTATGTGCATATGTTTAGATATTTCACAAGTTAATGGAGAAATTTTTGCCTAGAACATCTGTCAAGAACTCTCATGAAAGGCAACTTCTGTTTTTCTCCCCAGAGAAATGAATAAAGTGCTTTCCATTTGAGGAAGATCTTATTCTGCTTCAAAGCAAAACTTAGCATAAGACTTCATAGAATCACTTCGAAACCTTCTGAAACCACAGATTTCTTGGTTGCACCCTTAAGATTCTGATTCAGCAGGTTTGCAGTAGGCTTTAGAATTTACATTTCTAACAAACCAGAATTAATTCTGTTGTTGCTTGTCTGAGGAACACACTTATAAGTAGCTAGAGTATCATCTATAATTCCATTGCCTTAATTTTCTTATTTGCTACTTATATATATTTCTCTATAGTTTGCTTAATGCCTTAAATTCCAGTTATAGGGCCAGGGTTTATATATGATTTGTATAAAAGTTATAAACTAGGCTCTAGATTTGCATATCTTCCCTTAAGATGCATTGATGTCTCTTGCCCAAGTGTATATAGCTTGCTTCACCTCATGAGAGATAAGCTCATGGCTCCAAAGGAACATTATTCCTTTCCTTTTTTTTCTTCCTTGTACGACCATGTCTGTGGCATATGGAAGTTCACAGGGTAGGGGTCAAATTGGGGCTGCAGCTGTGGGCCTATGCCATAGCCACAGCTGTGCTGAATCCAAGGCACATCTGTGACCTATGCTGCAGCTTGTGACAATGCCAGATCTTTAATCCATTGAGTGAGGCCAGGGATCAAACCCAGACACTGTGTTGGGTTCTTAACCTGCTGAGCCATAATAGGAACTCTCATTGCTCAATTTTTATACCTATGGATGCTCATTACCTTTCAGAGAATCTTCACCTACCCCCCTCACCCTTGACCATATATACCCACAAGTTAAAAATATACCTCACTCAAATGCCATGCTATTTGCCTCATGTAATGATTATAATCACACATTCTGAGGTAGAATGCTTAGACTCATATCCTAGTTCTGCTAATTATCAACTCAGTGACCTTTGGCAATTAACTTTTATGAATTATGTTGGATCATTCGCTCTAAAATGGTTAAGGCAATAATATTATCTATCTTATGTTTTGAACAATAGATGCTATATACTAAGTGTTATATAAGATTTTATTTTTTTTAAATCTACTTTTTCCTAATTTGAGGAGACTGAATCTTGACATGAGAACTGGGTAATGGTTTACACAGTTCTAGCCTCCATTTATGATTCTTTTGCTTAATTAAAACATAGCTGATTTACATTATGCCAATTTCTGCTGTACAGCAAAGTGACTCAGTCATACATATATATCCATTAATTTTCAAATTTTTATCATAGTTAATTTACAATGTTATGTCAATTTCTGCTGTACAGCAAAATGACCCAGTTATACATATATACATTCTTTTTCTCATATTATGTTCTATCCAGAGATTGGATATAGTTCCCTGTGCTATATAGCAAGACCTCATTGATTATCCATTCTAAATGTAATAGTTTGCATCTACTATCCCCAAACTCCCAGTCCATCCCACTTCCTCCTACCCCTCCCTTGGCAAGCACAAGTTTGTTCTCCATGTCTGTGAGTCTGTTTCTGTTTTGTAGATATGTTAATTTGTGCCACATTTTAGATTCTTTATATTATAAGTGATATGACATTTGTCTTTCTCTTTCTGACTTACTTAGCATAAGAATGTCTAGTTGCATCAGTGTTGCTGAAAAGGGCATTATTTCATTCTTTTTATATCCAAGTAGTATTGCAATGTATAAATGCACTACATCTTCTTCATTTATGATTCTATTAGAAAATAATACTTAGAACTATATAAGAAAGCAAAAGATTATGGCCTACTTTTTATGATTACTATTCTATAAAATATAATATTGAGATTATAATATACCTTTGAATGCAACCAATCAGGTAATATAGTAAATGATTTATGATGTTAATTTGTAAGTATTTAGGAAGAATTAAATGGTTTGTTAACTAGTATGACTAAGGAAATAGCTCTGATCCTAAGTAGTGCATATTCTTTGCTCATATTCAAAGCAATATGCAATGTGCCTGAATAATTCTCTTTGGGAAGAAAGAGATTTCTGTGTCTTGGCATTCACAATGGCAACATATCTCTACTTTGAAATATGTAGATGTCACATTACTTTGAGGAACACTATTTCACCCAATATAGAATGTGTATGTGACTTCTATTTCTTTACTGAATGTCCCATATTGTATAGATCATGTTGTTGTAAATCCATTATTTATAAATCTTGGAAATTCAAATCTTGAGCTGTAGACAATGTATCCAAGTAATGCTTAGAGACAATAGAAATAGGTTAATACCAATCTAATCATGTTAAATCTTATATATGCTAAATTAAAGACTTAAAAACACAAGATTTAAATGTAACATATTTTTAGTAGGGATCCAAAATTTTAGAACTATACTTTAATTTCTAATGTTTTAGCCTTAAATATAGGATCCATGAAGATGAAGCTCTTCTCTGATGGTCCGAAGCTGAGGGAGATGTGCTCTAATGATCTGACACAAGTCACATGATAATTAATTTTAAAGATTAATTTTACATTATTGCCACTCCGGATGAGAGGGGTTATCTCTACTCTTCCATATTTATCAAGTAAATAACTATGGGCACTCAAACAGCACTAGTAAATTAGAGCTTTTAGTAGTATCCCCACTATAAGTTATAACCACCTGTGAGAAGAAATGCTCATGACAGTCAATCATGAGAGTGACTGACATGGCCCCAAAGTTGAGAGAAGTGGTAGATGGATACTCAATAACAGATCATACTATATAACAGGGTTTTTAAAACTTTTTTATAAAAGACATTTTATGCAGATAATGGTTTACACAAACCTAGGAAGTATTAAAATATATCATGTATAATTTAATCAAGTTTTTCTACACACCTTTTTGAAAAACTGTGCTACTCTAAGCAGACATATTGTATGAAATTAGTTATTCTGCCTTCCTTTTAAATGAAACTAACCGCATATTTATTTGATCATATTCTAATGTAAGAATTTTTCTCATGTACATAAAAAAAACACATTTTCATACTTTGTAATGAAGTGATACTATCAATTGTCTTTGGCAACCATATTATTTATTTTTCTTTGGCTCCATTATCCTTTAATATCTAGTTATCAGGTATGTTAATTATACCTTCACTTTAGTACACATGGTAAATATTAGATGTTTTTCTGTACATAATGCCATGGTCTACCAGGTAATTGTGTTTGCTGAGTTGATATAATCATTCTACATGCTTACTTTCATAACCTCCAAAAGGAGCATAGTAATATAAATTTCTTCAAAACCAGACACCTTTTTTCCCCAAATTTGATAAAGCATAATGAAAAATGATAAAAAGTAAAGTTTTAGAGTAGTACACACATTCAATGGATGTAGATTATCTTTGTCAGAAGAAAACCAAGTACATGTCAATGAAGTAAGATATATTTCAGCCTAACAAGAATGAATGTTTGATAAGAATACTTTGTAAAGCACTATTTATAACCTCAGCAGTTAATATTCAAAATGTAAAATTAGTGCCAACACTCAAAATAATATACATGGCATGTAGCATTGCTAAATATTTTGCAAAAAAAAATCCCTCAGGTTCCTGATGGCTTTACAATTTGTAATGATTTTCTATATATAATATTGATTCATATAATACTTTATAATGTTTCAGTTTGGGAAATTGTTGGAGTAATTTCTTTGAAACAATAGGTTAATTCTTCCCAATTGTTTCAGATGTGTGAACATAAATTTGTATTTATATTATATAGTACATAAGCATTGTTATATATTTATCACTGCCTTTGAGGAATTATGAAACTCCATCTCTGAATTACATTCTAATGGCTGGGTTTACCTTTGATGTCATTTATTGATAGAGAGGGAAAGAAGTACAGTGAGGCAAGGCAATGTGAAAAGAAAGGATACTCTGGTTTCAAAGTAAAGAATAGACTGTGGAATGGCTAAGGGTAAAAGAAACATCAAAAAATGCATAACATTTGGTTACAATGATTACAAAGGAATAGAAAATTAGCATGTGAAAACCAATAAAGAAAAATAATCTTTCGATTATTTAAGTGGACATAGCTATAGATAGAGATTAACCACACATTTGAAACAATAAAATGATTATTTAAGTAAAGGAAAGCTGTAATTGTTAAGCATGATCTTTTAAAATAGAGCAGACCTAATTTTTTGATGAATATTTTGGTCGAACAATTGTTTTAATGCTGGTGGTACAGTGGCAGGAGGAAATTGATGTTAGCCTAGGGAGAATTGTTGTTTTATAAGACTGTTATTGATTGACTAGATTCAGAAGGTTGTTCATAGGAACAGGTCCACTGCTGAATGGTTTGCCTTCAAAATTTTGAGCCTGGCATTGATTGGCTGGCTTTAGATTCATATGTACCAAAGTAAGTTTGTCCTTGATCAATTAACTTTTGGGAATTTTTATTTGATCAACAGATTAAAGATGATTCTAATGGTTATTTCTTTAGCTATAAAACAAAACTGTTACTCCGAAAATGTGATAATATACAAAATGCATTTACAAAAGAATAAAAACTCTTTTGGATAGAAGCAACTTCTGAATGTGATAATATATACAGAGGGTATCAGGTTAACAACATACTTAACATTAAAATATTGATAATATTTGCTATAAAATAGGAATGAGACAGTGATGACTGCCAGAGTTGCTTCTAGTCAAGATTGTTCTTCAGGTCCAAGCCAATGTAATAAATCAAGAAAACTATGTGTGTATATATAGATTCACACACTTAAATGTATATGTATGTGCATATAGCACACACATTAAATGGATATGGATTTTGTTATGAAAATATATGTGTCAATTACATAATATATATTTCAGACTAACAAGAATATATTTATAAAGTTGTATTCAAAACCTCTACCAATGAAATGGATATAATTGACATCTATAGACTACTTCATCCACCCAGAAGAATACACATTATTTTGAAGCTCATTAGGAATATTCAACAAAACAGGCCATGTTTTTGTCCAAAATATATTTTAACAAATATAGAACAACAGGAATGATACAATATTTGCTCCATGCCACCATGGAATTAGAGCATAAACCAATAAGAAAAGAAAAACTGGACAATCCCCAAATACATGGAGATTAAATATATATTTTTATTTATAAGCATCTACTCTCAGAAGGATTTATCGCATTTTATTTTTTTAATTTAAATTTTATTTTATATTTTAGTATAATGATTTACAATGTTGTGTTAGTTTCAGGTATACAGCAAAGTGATTCCATTATACATTAACATATATTCATTTTCTCATATTTTTTCCCTTTCTAGTTATTATGGAATATTGAGAAGAGTTCCCTGTGCTATACAATGGTCCTTGTTGATTATCTATTTTATATAATAATGTGTATATGTCAATCCCAAACTCCTAATTTATCCCTTGCCCCACACTTTCCTCTTGGTAACCACAAGGCTTGTTTTGGAAGCTGTAAGTTCATTTCTATCCATGAATAAGTTCACTTGTATCATTTTCTTTAGATTGTACATATTATTGATCTCATATGATATTTGTTTTTCTTTGTCTGATTTACTTCACTTAGTATGATAATCTCTAGGTCCATCTATGTTGCTGCAAATGGCTTTATTTCATTGCTATTATGGCTGAGTAATATTTCATTGTATGCATGTACCACATTTTCTTTATCCATTCCTCTGTCAATGAACATTTAGATAACTTCTATGTCCTGGCTATTGTAAATAGCACAGCAATGAACATGAGAGTGTGTGCATCATTTCAAATTATGGTTTTCTCCAGATATATGCTCAGGAATGGAATTGCAGGATCATACGGTAGTTCTATACTTAATTATTTAAGAAACCTCCATACTGTCCTCCATGATTGTTGAATCAATTTATGTTCTCAGCAACAGGGTAGGAGGGTTCCCCTTCCTCAGCACCCTCTCCAGCCTTTATTGTTTGTTGGCTTTTTGATGATGGCCATTATGACTAATGTGTGGTGATACCTCAGTGAAGTTTTGATTTGCATTTCTCTAATAATTAGTGAGGTTGAGTGTTCTTTCATCTATTTTGTATTTACATGTACATACATACATATAATGTATTGCATGTATTTTGGCTGTCGTCTTTGGAGAAATGACTATTTAGCCCTGCCCATTGTTTTGATTGGCTTGTATGGCTTTTTTGTTTGCTTGTTTTTATTTATTTATTTATTTATTTATTTATTTATTTAGTCTTTTTTATCTTAGGGTCGCACCCACAGCAATATGGAGGTTCTCAGGCTAGGGGTCGAATCAAAACTGTAGCTGCCAGGCTACACCACAGCTCACAGCAATGCCAGATCCTTAACCCACTGAGAAAGGCCAGGGATTGAACTTGTGTCCTCATGGATGCTAGTCAGATATGTTTCCGCTGAGCTACAACAGGAGGCTTTTTAACGATGACTGTTCTAACTAATGTGAAGTGGTACCTCACTGTAGTTTTGATTTGTAATTCTCTAGGAATTAGTGATGTTGACCCTATTTTCATATGTCCAGGTCATCTATATGTCTTATTTGGAGAATGTCTGTTTAGGTCTTCTGCCATTTGAGTTCTCTGTATTTTGGAGATTAAGTCATTGCTGGTTGCATTGTTCAAAAATATCTTCTCCCATTCTGTAGGTTGTCTTTTTTTTATGGTTTCCTTTTAAGTTTGGTTAAGTCCCATTTGTTTTGTTGTTGTTTGTTTGTTTTTATTTCTATTGTCTTGGGAGACTGACCTGATAAAGCATTTGTACAATTTATTTAAGAGATTGTTTTGCCTATATTCTTTTCTAGGAGTTTTATGGTGCTGTCATGTCTTAAGCCATTTTGAGGGTATTTTTTTTGTGTGTGTGCATGCTGTGAGGGTGTATTCTAATTTCTCTACATTTCTAAAAATTGGATTATGTTCGTTCTAAATTTTTCTTGGATTGATTTTATTCTTATACATAACATAGGGTTCTTTTTCTTGGATAAAGCTATGGAATTTATTTGATTCTCCCCATGGTTGCTTTTGAGTTTCTTGCAATGAATTTAGGACAGCCTTTATCCAGAGCAATTAAATTTTACTAACGAGGCAACATCGTTCTGCAGACACTACAGGACACTGTATATATTAAAAGGCCTTTCTTTTTGGAATATAAGCAATCCTCAGTCATGTGTGAGATCTGGGAATTGTTCTATCTACAACTTTCAGGTAGTATTTCCCTGGTATTCGACAGTTCTCACACAGTACTCACATAAATATGGATCAGTTCTCAAAGACTTTTTGAGCTTCATCATTATGTGATTCATTCATCTCTGGTATTATTTGTTTAACAAATTTTAGCTTCTTTGGCTCTATTCCATATACTGTCTCCTAAATTCAGTTAGACCACTGGACTCTGACTGGGTTATCTTTCCTTGCAGTATGGAATCTCTCTCTAGGCAGGAAACTGGAATAATCATAGGACTTAACCCCTTTGTTTTGCTCTATTCAAAATCATTGTTCTGAGCTGTCTGTCCTTCAGTTTTAAAACAATTATTTCATTTATGTTTTACAGATTGATGTATACTTGAATAAGGGTAAATTTTTCTCTCTCTTACTGTACCAAAGTAGGAAATTGGTATTTCAATAGACATATAGTTTTTAATATAGGGTAAATAGACTAGACTTCTTGCTATACATTCATAGAAGGATGTTTAATTAGGAAACAGTTTGGTAAAAATATAAACATGTACATACATAAACAGTAGGACAAGGCAAAATTTGGTTATTGCAATACAAATTTAAACATATATAAAGCAGAAAGCATCCATTTTAATAAAGGATTAATCATAAAAATAATGTGAATAACGAATAAAGCAGATCCAAGAAAAGCTCATCAAAACAGTAGCCTTTGTAGAATTGGTCCTAGCCAGAAGACTCAACATTTCATATTTTAATAGAAATGGCTTACCCTTCTTCAAGGTCATTAAATGTATAACTCCTATATATAACAGTTCTTGTTCTAATTCTGGCTATACCAAGCAATCATTTAAGTGTGGTTTATTTAAGCCAGTAGTTAAATATAGTTAACTATTATATTTCTTAGAAAATTTCATCTGTTATTTGGCAACTAGTATTTCTTTTATACGAAAATGAGAAAATTTTGTGTACCTATCTCTGAGAAATTGATTCATGTCTATACCTAATAGAATAAAAAATAAATTGTCTCCAAAAGTAGGGGGAGGAGAAAAGTTATTTAAAACATGAAGTGCTTGCTACATACTTTTTGAAGCATAAACCTATTGGGTATGCAAATATCTTAGCTTTACACATAGTAAATGCTCTTTGCATAATAAATATATCACAGAGAATACTTAAATTTTTCCATTGCCTCATTGATAAGGTTTATCATGGTATAAAGGTGACTAAAGTAAAGAAAGAGAGCATTTATAAGTCTTGTCCTTATAAAATATACTGCATTTCAAGGGATGATAAATAAAAAAAACTATACATTCAAAAGGTCATAAGTTGATTACACAATTTTGTATCTTTCCATTAGTAAGCATAATATGCTATATTATGCTAATGGAAAGATACAAAATTATTATATAATATATGGCACATAATGCACTTACTAAATTTTTATTGAACTTAAATGATTCACAGTGAAATAAACTCTAGTAGTAGTTTGACTTTGGTTGAGAGTAGCCAGGTAGCATGCTGTACTTAAAATTTATGGATAATATCTCAACAGGAGTCCATACCAATCTTTCAGAACCCTGCTGTATTCCTGAATAAGTGTCTACATACACTGGACTAAATCACACTCCCATGCAATATATGATATTAATCAAACAGTAGGGCTCTGTACATTCTTTACCTTATTCTTTTTTTTTTTTTAATTTTCCCACTGTACAGCAAGGGGATCAAATTATCCCTACATGTATACATTACATTTACATTTTTTTTCTCCCCACCGTTTGTTCTGTCGCAACATGAGTATCTAGACATAGTTCTCAATGCAACTCAGCAGGATCTCCTTGTAAATCTATTCTAAGTTGTGTCTGATAAGCCCAAACTCCCGATCCCTCCCACTCCATCCCCCTCCCATTAGGCAGTCACAAGTCTTTTCTCCAAGTCTATGATTTTCTTTTCTGAAGAGATGTTCATTTGTGCTGGATATTAGATTCCAGTTATAAGTGATATCATATGGTATTTGTCTTTGTCTTTCTGGCTCATTTCACTCAGTGCGAGAGTCTCTAGTTCCATCTATGTTGCTGCAAATGGCATTATATCATTCTTTTTTATGGCTGAGTAGTATTCCATTGTGTATATATACCACTTCTTCCGAATCCAATCCTCTGTTGATGGACATTTGGGTTGTTTCCATGTCCTGGCTATTGTGAATAGTGCTGCAATGAACATGCGGGTGCATGTGTCTCTTTTAAGTAGAGTTTTGTCCGGATAGATGCCCAAGAGTGGGATTGTGGGGTCATATGGAAGTTCTATGTATAGATTTCTAAGGTATCTCCAAACTGTTCTCCATAGTGGCTGTACCAGTTGACATTCCCACCAGCAGTGCAGGAGGGTTCCCTTTTCTCCACAGCCCCTCCAGCACTTGTTATTTGTGGATTTATTAATGATGGCCATTCTGACTGGTGTGAGGTGGTATCTCATGGTAGTTTTGATTTGCATTTCTCTTATAATCAGCGATGTTGAGCATTTTTTCATGTGTTTGTTCGCCAACTGTATATCTTCTTTGAAGAAATGTCTATTCAGGTCTTTTGCCCATTTTTCCATTGATTGATTGGCTTTTTTGCTGTTGGGTTGTATAAGTTGCTTATATATTCTAGAGATTAAGCACTTGTCGGTTGCATCATTTGAAACTATTTTCTCCCATTCTGTAAGTTGTCCTTTTCTTTTCTTCTGGGTTTCCTTTGCTGTGCAAAAGCTTTTCAGTTTGATGAGGTCCCATGGGTTTATTTTTGCTCTAATTTCTATTGCTTTGGGCGACTGACCTGAGCAAATATTCATGATGTTGATATCAGAGAGTGATGGTTGTCTTGGCTTATCTTTAAGTCTTTCATCCATTTGGAGTTTATTTTTGTGCATGGTGTGAGGGTGTGTTCTAGTTTCATTGCTTTGCATGCAGCTGTCCAGGTTTCCCAGCAATGCTTGCTGAATAGACTTTCTTTTTCCCATTTTATTTTCTTGCCTCCCTTGTCAAAGATTAATTGACCATAGGTGTCAGGGTTTATTTCCAGGTTCTCTATTCTATTCCATTGGTCTGTCTGTCTGTTTTGATACCAGTAGCACACTGTTTTGATGACTGTGGCTTTGTAGTATTTCTTGAAGTCTGGGAGAGTTATGCCTCCTGCTTGGTTTTTGTTTCTCAGGATTGCTTTGGCGATTCTGGGTCTTTTGTTGTTCCATATAAATTTTTGGAGTATTTGTTCTAGTTCTGTGAAAATGTCCTGGGTAATTTGATAGGGATTGCATTGAATCTGTAGATTGCTTTGGGTAGGATGGCCATTTTTACAATATTGATTTTCCCAATCCAGGAACATGGAATATCTTTCCATTTCTTTACATCTCCTTTGATTTCTTTGATTAAAGTTTTATAGTTCTTGGCATATAGGTTCTTTACCTCTTTGGTCAGGTGTATTCCGAGGTATTTGATTTTGTGAGGTGCAATTTCAAAAGGTATCGTTTTTTGTATTCCTTTTCTTATATTTCATTGCTGGTATACAGAAGTGCAACTGACTTCTGAATGTTAATCTTATATCCTGCTACTTTGCTGAATTTATGAATCAGTTCAAGTAGTTTCGGGGTTGCGTCCTTAGGGTTTTCTAGTATAGTATCATGTCATCTGCATACAGTGACAGTTTGATCTCTTCTCTTCCTATATGGATGCCTTTTATTTCTATTGTTTGTCTAATTGCTGTGGCTAGGACTTCCAAAACTATGTTGAAGAGCAGTGGTGAGAGTGGGCATCCCTGTCTTGTTCCAGATTTGAGTGAGAAGGCTTTCAGTTTTTCCCCATTGAGGATTATATTTGCTGTGGGTTTATCATAAATGGCTTTGATTATATTCAGGAATGTTCCCTCTATACCCACTTTGGCGAGGGTCTTGATCATGAATGGATGTTGGACTTTGTCAAATGCTTTTTCTGCGTCTACTGAGATGATCATATGATTTTTGACTTTTTTTTTGTTAATGTGTTGTATGATGTTGATTGATTTGCGTATGTTGAACCATCCTTGTGAACCTGGGATGAACCCAACCTGGTCATGGTGTATAATTTTTTTGGTATGTTGTTGGATTCGGTTGGCTAAGATTTTGTTGAGAATTTTTGCATCTATATTCATCAATGATATTGGCCGATAGTTTTCTTTTTTGGTGGTATCTCTGTCTGGTTTTGGAATGAGGGTGATGGTGGCATCATAGAATGTCTTTGGGAGTATTCCTTCTTCTTCAACCTTTTGAAAGAGTTTAAGGAGGATAGGCACCAATTCCTCTTTATATGTTTGATAGAATTCACCTGTGAAGCCATCTGGTCCTGGACTTTTATTTGTAGGGAGTGATTTTATGACCTCTTCAATTTCATTTCTAGTGATCGGTTTGTTCAGTTGGTCTGTTTCTACTTGATTCAGTTTTGGCAGGCTGTAAGACTCTAGAAAATTGTCCATTTCTTCCAGATTGTCAAACTTGTTGCCATACAGTTGTTCATAGTATTCTCTTATGGTTTTTTGTATTTCTGCTGTATCCGTTGTGATTTCTCCTTTTTCATTTATAATTTTGGTTATTTGGGTTCTTTCTCTCCTCTTTTTAGTGAGTCTGGCCAGGGGTTTGTCAATTTTGTTTACTTTTTCAAAGAACCAGCTCTTGGTTTTATTAATTTTCTCTATTGTTTTCTGAGTCTCTATTTTATTGATTTCTTCTTTGATCTTTATAATTTCCTTCCTTCTGCTGACTTTAGGTCTTTTTTGTTCTTTTTCTAATTCGTTTAGGTGGAGGGGTAAGTTGTCAATTTGGGATCGTTCTTCTTTTTTGAGAAAGGCCTATATTGCTATAAGTTTCCCTCTGAGTACTGCTTTCACAGCATCCCATAGGTTTTGAGAGGTTGTCTTCATTATCATTTGTTTCAAGGTAGTTTTTTATTTCCTTCTTAATTTCCTCATTGGCCCATTGGTTTTTTAGTAGCATGTTGTTGAGTCTCCATGTAGTAGGTTTTTTCTCTTTGCTTTTCCCATGGTTGATTTCTAATTTCATGGCATTGTGGTCAGAGAAGATACTTGAGATAATTTCTACGCTCCTAAATTTATTGAGATTCGCTTTGTGTCCCAATATGTGGTCGATTCTTGAGAATGTTCCATGAGCATTTGAGAAGAATGTGTATTCTGATTTTTTTGATGTAGTGTCCTGAAGATATCAATTAAGTCTAACTTTTCTATTGTTTCCTTTATGATCTCTGTTGCTTTATTGGTTTTCTGTCTAGAGGATCTGTCCATTGATGTGAGGGGGTATTAAGTTCTCCTACTATGATTGTATTTTCATCAATATCTCCCTTTATGTCTGTTAATATTTGTTGTTTGTATCTGGGTGTTCCTATATTTGGGGCATATATGTTGACGATAGTAACATCCTCTCCTTGGATGGATCCCTTAATCATTAAGTAGTGTCCTTCTTTGTCTTTCTTTATGTCTTTTGTTTTAAAGTCTATTTTGTCTGATATGAGCGTTGTGACTCCTGCTTTTCTGTCATGTCTATTGGCGTGAAATATTTGACCCCACCCTTTCACTTTCAATCTATATGTATCCTTTGTTCTAAGGTGAGTTTCTTGTAGGTAGCATATTGAAGGTTTTTGACTTTTTATCCACTCAGCCACTCTGTGTCTTTTGATTGGAGCATTCAGTCCATTGACATTTAAGGTGATAATTGATAGATGATTATTTATTGCCATTTTGAACCTTATGTTCCAGTTGATTCTATGGTTCTCCATTCTTCCTTTTTTTTTTTTTTTTTTTTTTTTTTTTTTGGTTGGATGGTCTCCTGTTATTATCTGCTTGAGTTTTTTTTTTTTTTTCATTTTTTGCAAATGCAATATTTGGTTTTGGCTTGTGGTTGCCCTGTTTTTTTAAGTATGCTAACCCCTTCCTATAATTGTGTGTTTTAGCCTGGTCGTCCTGTAGGTTCAAACACTTCATTACTATATTAAAATTAAGAAGAGAAACATACAAACAAACAAATAAAAAAGATCTACTTATTTCCTAACATCCCTTGCCCACATTTTATGGTTTTTATGACTCTTTTTTATTTCTTTCTTTTTAATTTTATTTTGTTTGAAGCATGTTCATGATTAAATCTGTATGCTGGCTTATTTGAGTGACTGCTCTCTGACTGCAGTTTCCTCAGTCCTAGTTCTTCCTCTTCTTCTTCTTTTCTTTTCTTTTCTTTTTTCTTCCCTTTCCTTCCTTTCTTTTTGGTTTAGAGAAGCCCTTTCGGTATTTCTTTTAGCCTGGGTTTTGTGTTGCTGTATTCTTTTAGTTTTTGTTTGTTGGAAAAAAATTTTATTTCCTCTTCTATTTTAAATGATAATCTTGCTGGATAGAGTATTCTAGGTTGCGTATTTTTTCCTTTGAGCACTTTAAATATCTCTTGCCATTCCCTCCTGGCCTGTAGTGTTTCTGTAGAGAAATCAGCTGATAATCTTATGGGGGTTCTCTTGTAGGTAACATTCTGCTTTTCTCTTGTTGCCTTTAGGATCCTCTCTTTATCACTAACCTTTGCCATTTTTATTATGATGTGTCTTGGTGTGGGTGTATTTGGGTTTAATTTGTTTGGGGCCCTCTGTGCTTCCTGTATCTTGAGCTCAGTATCCTTTAGATTTGGAAGTTTCCAGCGATAATTTCTTCAAATATATTTTCCATCCCCTTATCTTTTTCTACTCCTTCTGGAATTCCTATTATGCGTAGATTGGCCTGCTTTATATTATCCCATAGGTCTCTTATATTGCTTTCCAGTTTTTTGATTCGGTTTTCTGTCTGTTGACCAGATTGAGTGATTTCCATTATTCTATCTTCCATATCACTGATTCGTTCTTCTGCATTATTCATTCTGGTTTTTACTGCCCCTAGTTCACTTTGCATCTCTGCAAATGACTGTTCTTCTCTTAATTCCTTCAGTATTTTCACTATTTCTCTTTTGAACTCCAGGTCTGTCAGACTGCAGAGATCTGTTTCATTGTTGACTGTTTTAGGTGAGTTCTCCTGTTGGTTTGATTGGGGGTGGTTTCTCAGCTTCTTCATCTTGCTTGTTGTTTTCTTTTTCCTGAGGGAGTTTTACTCTCTGTGACCGGGCAGTGTTTGCCTTGTCACTGCCGTGGAATGTTTCCTGAGGGCTGGCGTTGTTGGTCAGTCTTTTTTGAGGCAGTGTGGCTTTTCTGGAGTGTTGATGGAGCTAACAGGGTCTCTTTGAAGCAAAGTAGGACTTCTTGAGGGGAAACATGACTGGGAGGTCCACACCACGATGGTAGCAGATTTCACTCAGGCAGAGCTTGCTCTGGTACTTTTTAGGCTTGCAGGGGGTTGGTGGTGTTGGACAGCTGTTCCTCAGGAGTGTAGCACCCCCTGAGGGCTGGAGCAGCTATCTGGATCACTGAGAACCCAAGAGGCTCTTCCCTAGGGCAGCCCAACTCAGGATGATCTGAGAATGTAGGCGGATCTTTTCACAGTCTGGCCAGGCTTGTTGTAGCTTTTCTGGGGTGTGGGGGGGGGTCCTGCCTGGAGCTGGCAGTCCTATGCAGCTGATCTGCCAGAGCTCGGCAACCCCTGAGGTCTTTGGAGGCTAGCTGGGCCACTGCCAACCCAAGAGGCTCCTCCCTAGGGCAGCCTGACCCAGAAAGACTGTCCAAGAATTAGGCAGATCTTTTCACAGCCCAGCCAGGCTTGTTGTAGTTTTTCTGGGGTGTGGGGGGTCCTGCCGGGAGCTGGCAGTCCTGTGCCATTGCTCCACAGAAGTGTGGCTCCTCCCAAGACCTGGAGCAGCTAGCCGTGCTGCTAAGAACCCAAGAGGCTTCTCCCCAGGGCAGGCCAACTCGGAAAGACTGTCCAAGAATTAGGCAGATCTTTTCACGGCCTGGCTAGGCTTGTTCTAGCTTTTCTGGGCTGCAGACCTTTTCTCGGGGGCTGGTGGTGTTTGGTGCTGCTCCACAGGGGTGTAGCCCCTCCAAAGGGCAAGCAGGCCTGTGCAGGGACAGCCCCTGTGGTGGTAGGCTTCAGGCAATTGTTGAGGCCAGCCCTCCTGGATGGCAGGCAGCCCCAGGTTCGGCGAGAGCATAGGGGGTGGCAGGGGTGGGGGGAGGGGATGCACTGGGAAGCACTGCTTTCTGCTAGCTAGCGGGCTGGTAAGCTTCTGTGGCATGGGGAGTATTCTGTGGGGACCCACCCCTTCTTCTCTCCCCTCCCCAGCACAGACGCAGACCAGGCTCTTCTCCCAGGTTCCCGCTGATGTGGCTTTCCACTTCCCCACCCCTAGAGTATTGCTCCCTTCCTCTGTGACAGCTTTGTTTTCTAGTCTCCCAGGCAGTCTCTGCCCCCTCAAACTTGACAGACCGGTTTCTAGACCTTCCAAACAGTCTCCGCTCCACCACCCCCCCCAGCCCTTTCCCGGGGATTAACCTCTGGAGCCGAGGTCTCGGTGCCCAGCTCCCACCCAGGCATCTCAATTTTTGGTGACTGTGCCCGTACTTCAGATGGTCCATTCAGTTCTTTTTCTGCTTTTCCGAACTCCAACTTACTGCTACACTCTTCTGTGCATCTGGAGATTCCTCTGGTTCGTTTGATCTTTCCCCTGAGTAGGTTACTTTCCAGGGTGCAGGATCCCTTTCTCCTCCGCAGTTCCCTTTCGGGAGTGCCCGTCCAGCTCGGATTCACCTTCTCTCACTCTCCTATTTTCCCTTGTTTTACCTGGTAATGTCACGAACTTCTTGCCATTATTGGATTTTAGGTTCTTCCGCCAGTGATTGGTTGCTGTTCTGTGTGAGTCATTTATCCTGTAGATGTGGTTTTTTTTGTTGTGTTTGTGGGAGAGGGCGAGCGTGTCCCCCTACTCTTCCACCATCTTGTCTCCTCTCCTCTCTTTACCTTATTCTTGTTTATCATCTCTGATTTTCATCCTGCCTAATTCCTAGAATCAAAGAGGTCAAAGATTCATCAGGAAAAGAATCTCTGAATCCTCCAATTTATATATCTATATACAGATGTAACTATATAGGTATATGTAACTATAAGTTATATTAATTTTTTCCAAGATAATTTTTGTAACAGAGGTATCACATCATTAGAAGTACATTCTTTCTGGAGTTCCCCTGATGGCACAGTGGAAATGAGGTTGAAGGTTTGATCCCTAGCCTTACTCAGTGGGTTAAGGATCTGGAATTGCCATGAGCTGTGGTATAGGTCGCACACACAGCTCAGATCTCATGTTGCTGTGGCTGCATGTAGGCTGGCGGCTACAGCTCCCATTAGACCCCTAGACTGGGAACCTCCACATGCCATGGGTGTGCCCCTAAAAAAAAAGAAGAAGAAGAAAAAGAAAAAAGAAAAGAAAAGAAAATAGATCCACCATGGGAACTCTGGGATGATCCACCACCTAACTTTACAACTAAAGCAATTAGAGAAAGAAGAATAAATTAAAGTCAAAGTTAGTAGAAGGAAAGAAATCATAAAAATGAGAGTAGAAATAAATGAGGCAAAAAATAGAAAAGATCAATGAAAATAAATGCTGGTTCTTTGAAAATATAAACATGATAATGCTTTAGAAAGATTTAAGAAAAAAAGGGAGGGGGCTCAAATCAGTGAAATCAGAAATGATAAAAGAGAAATTACAACTGACACTGCAGAAATGCAAAGAATCATAAGAGACTACTATGAGTAATTATACAGCAATAAAATGGACAACCTAGAAGAAATGAATCAATTCATAGAAAGACCGAATCAGGAAAGAAAGACCAAATCAGGAAGAAATGGAAAATATGAACAGAATAATTACAAGTACTGAAACTGAATCTGTGGTTAAAATACAACCAACACAAGTCTAAGACCAGATGGCTTCACAGGTGAATTCTATCATTTAGATAAAAGTTAACACCTATCTTTCAGAAACTCTTCCAAAATTTTTCAGAGGAAAGGAAATTATCCAAGCAAATTATCTGAGGTCACCATGGCCCTGATACCACAAAATCAGACAAAGATACCAGAAAAAAAAAAAAAAAAGAAAATTACAGGCCAATATTACTGATGTATATAGGTATGAAAACACTAAGTATTAGCAAGCCAAATACAAAAATACATTCAAAAGATTGTACACCATGATCAAGTGGGATTTATCTCAGCAGTGCAAGGATTCGTCAATATATGAGAATCAATCAATGAGATACACCACATTAAAAAAACTGAAGAATGAAAACCATATGATCATCTCAATACAGAAGAAATCTTTTGAGGAAATTCAACAACCATTTATGATTTAAAAAAAAAAAACTGTCAAAAAAGTGGGCATAGAGGGAACCTAACTCAGCATAATAATGGCCAAATATCACAGACATCATATAAACATACAGATAACATCATACTCAATGGTGAAATGTTAAAAGCATTTCCTCTAAAATCAGGAACAAGACAAGGATGCCCATTCTTGCTACTTTTTTTAACATAGTTTGGAAGTCCTAGCCACAGCAATCAAGGAAGAAATTGAAATAAAAGAAATTCAAATTGGAGAAGTAAAACTGGCATTGTTTTCAGGTGATCTAATATTATACAGAGAAAATTCTAAAGATACTTCCAGAAAAGCACTGGAGCTCATCAATGAGTTTAATAAAGTTGCAGAATAAAAATACACAGAAATCTGTCCTATTTCATATACCAACAGCAAAATATCTGAAAGGAAAATTAAGAAAAAAAATCCAATTTACCATCACATATAAAATAATAAAACACCTAGGAATAAAGGAATAAAGAAAGCAAAATAACTGTACTTAAAAAATATATAAAAAACTGATAAAAGAAATCTAAGACTGTATCAACAGATTAAAAGACATACCCTATTCCTGAATTGGAAGAATCAACATTGTTAAAATAATCAAACTACTCAAGTCAATCTACAGGTTTAGTGTAATCACTATCAATTTACCAATTGCATTTTCCACATAACTGAAACCAAAAATTTTAAAATCTGTATGGAAACACAAAATACCCAAAAAGAGCCAAAATAATCTTGAATAAGAAGAATGAAACTGGAGGAATCATGCTTCATGACTTCATACTATACTGTGAATCAAGAATAATTGAAACAGTGTCATATGGCACAAATACAGACATATAGATAAATGGAACAGGATAGAAAGTCCAGAAATAAAATCCACATACTAATGTTCAATTAACCTGTTATGACATAGTTAAGAATATAGAATGGAGAAGAGATAGTCACCTCAATAAGTGATGATAAAAAAAAATGTACAGCTACATGTAAAGGAATTAAATTGAACATGATAGAGGATAATGTAAGAAAGAGAATATATATATATATATATATATATATATATATATCACCATATATATGACTGGGTCAATTTGCTGTACAGTAGAAATTGACAGAATGCTGTAAATCAACTATAATGGAAAAAATAAAAATCGTAAAATAAAAAGAGAATATTTTCTAATACCATGCACAGAAATAAAGTCAAAGACCTAAACCTAAGACTGGATATTATAAAACTCTTAAAGTAAAACATAGGCTGAACCCTCTTTGACATAGATCAAAAAAAATCTTGCTATGATTTATTTCCCAGAGTAATGGAAACAAAAGAAAAATAATTGTGACTTAAATATTATACCTAAAGCTTTATACAACAAAGGAAACAATAAACAACACAAAACACAACCTTCATACTGTAAGAAAATACTTGCAAATGATCCTACCAACATGGGATTTACTTTCCAAAATACACAAACAGCTTATATAGCTCAATATAAACAAAAAATAAACAACCCAACTATAACCCTGCCAGACCAAAGAAATCTTAAGGAAAAATAGTAAAACATGAGGCATAACCCTCCCAGACGTCAGACAATATTATGAAGCTACAGTAATCAAAATAATGTGGTAGAGATGCAAAAACAGACATAGGGAACAATGGAGCAGAATAGAGAGCTCAGAAATAAGCTGACTCACTTATGGTCAATTCATGTTTGACAGAGGAGGCAAGAATATGCAATGGAGGAAATACAATCTATTCAGCTGGTGTTGTTGACAAAGCTGGATAGCTGTATATAATCCAATGAAGTTAGAACACTTCAAACCATACACATTAACAAAATAGCTTAAAGAATTATAAGACTCCTAGAAGACAAAATAAAATTCCTAGAAGAGAACATACACAAACCATCCTCTGACATAAACTGTACAAATATATAAAATTATTAGGTCAGTCAACAAAGGCAAGAGAAATAAAAACAGAAATAAACAAATGGTACCTAAGAAAACTTACAAGCCTCTGTACAGCTAAAGGAACCATAAAGAAAATGAAAGGAAAAACAGGCCTGGGAGAAAATATTTGCAAATTATGCAACAGATAAGGGCTTACTTTCCAAAAATATATAAAGAGCTCATATAACTCAATAACAAATAAACAAAACAATTAAAAAATAGGCAGAAGAACTAAATAGACACTTCTCCAAAAAAAAAAAAAAAGACATACTGATGGGCAACTGGCACATGAAAATATGTCCATCACTAATTATTAGAAAAATGCAAATTAAACTACCATGAGGTACCACATCACACCAGTCAGAACAGCCATCATCTAAAAGCCTACAAAGAATAAATGCTGGAGATGGTATGGAGAAAAAGGAATCCTCTTACACTGTTGGTAGGAATGTAAGTTGATACCACCACTCTAGAGAACATTATGGAGATTCCTAAGAAAACTAAAAATAGAATTGCCATATAATCCAGCAATCCCACTCCTGGCCATATATATGGAGAAAACCATTGTTTGAAATGATACATGGACACCATGTTCACTGCACCACTGTTTACAATAGCCAAGACATGGAAGCAACCTAAATGTCCATCAACAGATGAATAGAAAAGATGTATATATATGTGTGTATACACACACACACACACATACACACACACACACACACACATACACATAACATATACATGCAATGGACTATTACTCAGCCAGAGAAATGAACAAAATAATGTCATTTACACCAACCAGGATGGACCCATATATTATCATATTAGGTGAGGTAATTCAGAAAAAGAAAGGCAATATCAAATATATAATATTCATATATATGGAATCTAAAAAATGATACAAATGAACTTATTTACAAATCAGAAATAGATTCAGAGACATAAGAAACAAACTTATGGTTAAAAGAGGAAAGGGGGATGGATAAATTGGGAATTTGAGATTAACACATACTGCATATATAAAATAAGTAAGAGGGACCTACACATAGTTCAGGGAACTATTTTCAAATGCTGTATTTCAAAATGTTGTAATAACATATAATGAAAAAGAACCTGAAAAATAATATATTTTATATATTTATAACTGAACCACTTTGCCATACACATGAAACATTGTAAGTCAACTATAATTTTTTAAAAATAGAAAAAAAATCAGAAAAATATAGATTTCTATTTCCAGTCATGATAAAATAACTGACCCATGAATGGTAAACAATTAAAAGATAAGAAAAAATATTTGAGGAAAAGAATTTTTTTTAACAACAAACCAATATGAACAGTCTTCCTGGGTTGAGGAGTCAAAGAAAAGATTGAGAAAGGCAAAGAAGGGGCCAGGAATTCTGGTCAGAGTACTAGAAAGAACGGAAATTTAAAATAAAAATCAAACAGGCATTAGGATATGAATCTTTTTGATTGTTGTGCAGGCCTCACGTAAACCTTTAAGTACCTGGTAAATTATAATTGTGTTGATGTAAATTAAAACAAATGAAAAAAAAACTAAGCTCCAACCAGCAGATGTTTGAATGAATACCAAGCACCCAAGGTGTTCAGTGAAGATAGCATAAGAATTGAAACTAAATTAGTCCTAAAGTAAAGAATACTATTAACTACTCTAATAAATTATAAACTAAATCTCAAAATCAGAAACTGATGTGTAAGAAACTATAAATGCTTGCTTGAAGAAAAAAAAGTAAAAATGGTCAAATATATTATCACAGTGTCCATTACCAAATCAAAAATTAGACATTTAAAGAAATAGGAAAATAATTAAACTATAATCAGAAGAAAATCAACCAATAGAAACAGAATCAGAAATGACAGAGATGATGGAGTTAGCAGGCAACAAATTCTAAAGAACAATTATAAATAATCTCAGCTGGAAAACAATATATATAAAGCAGAAAAGAAATCCAAATATAACATATTGAGATGAGAGTGACAATAACCAAAAGTTTCACTGTACTGTTGATATCAGATCAAATATTTCTGGATAAAACACCAATAACTTAAAGATACAACAAACTATCAGAACTGAGGCACAGAGAATAGAGACATTAAATAAGACAAGCAGTACTCAACAATATGAGATAGTGTGTTATATTTCTCAGGGTTCTCCAAAGAAACAAAACTGTAGAATATTATATATATTCAAAGATATATAAGTATATATTTTCATGAAACTTTCAATAAATGGCTCATTTGATTGTGGAGGCTGTGAAGACTCATTAATTGACATCGGCAAGCTAGAGACCCAGGAAAACTGGTAGCATAATTAAGTTCCAGTCTGAGAGTCCTGAAGCAGGGAGCCAGTGGTGTAAATCCTAGTCCGAATGTCAAAAAAGATGAATGAGATGTCCTAGCTCAATTAGTAAGATGGGGAAAGGAGACCAAATGTCTCCTTTATCTGCTTTTTTTCCCCTACAGGCATACCTCACAGATAACTTGAGTTTGGTTTCAAATTACACCAATAAAGATCTCAATAAAGCAAGTCTCATGATTTGCTTTTTGTTTTGGTTTTCCAGTATATATAAAAGTTATGCTTACAATGCATTTCAGTCTTTTAAGTGTGGAATAGCATTCTGACTAAAATTTTAATTTCAAAATACTTTACTGCAAAACATCTATTATCTGAGCCTTCAGAGGTCTTAGTATTTTTATTAATGGGGGTCTTGCCTTGATGTTGCTGGTTGCTGAAAATTGAGGTAGCTGTGGCAATTTCTTAAAACAATGGGGAGTTCCTGTCATGGTGCATTGGAAAATAATCTGACTAGGAACCATGAGATTGTGGGTTTAATCCCTGGCCTTCCTCAGTGGGTTAAGGATCCAGCATTGCTGCGAGTTGTGGTGTAGGTCGCAGACACAGCTCAGATCCCATGTTGCTGTGGCTGTGGTGTAGGCCTGCAGCTGCAGCTGCAGCTGCAATTAGACCCCTATCATGGGAACCTTCATGTGCCATGGGTGTGGCCCTAAAAAGACAAAAAAAATAAAATAATAAAAGAACGAAGTTTGCCATATCGATTCAATCATCCTCTCACTAGTTCTCCTTAGCACGCAATTCTATATGATAGCATTTTATGCACAGTAGAACTCTTAAAAATTGGAGTGAATCCTCTCAAATCTGTTATGGCTTTATCAACTAAGTTTACATAATATTCTACATACTTTGTTGTCATTTTAACAATCTTACAACATCTATACTAGGATTAGATCCTAACTCAAGAAAATACCCTCTTTGTGCATTCATAAAAAGCAATTTCTCATCCATTAAATTTTTTCATGAGATTGCAGCAATTATGTCACATTGTCAGGCTCCACTTTAAATCTGGTTCTGTTGCTATTTTCATCACATTTGCAGTTATTTTTCCACTGTGGTTATTTTCTCCTTTGCAGTTTTGAAACCCTGAAAAGCATCAATGAAGGCTGAAATCAATGTCTTTCAAACTCTTGTTAATGTTATGGAAATGGTTTCTTACATTATACCTCATAAGCCAACCCCTGCTAACTTCAAATTTTTCTTCTGCAGCTTCTTTACCTTTTTCAGCCTTCATAAGATTGAAGAGAGTTTGGGCTTTGCTCTGAATTAGGCTTTTGTGTAAGAAAAGATTATGGCTGGTTTTCTCCTATCCAGATCACTAAAACTTTCTCCATAGCAGCAATATGGCTGTTTCACTCTTTTATCATCCATGTGTTCACTGGAACAGCACTTTTAATTTTCTGCAGTAACTTTTTATTTGCATTTATATCTTGGCTGTCTGTTTTATATGAGGCCTACCTTTGAGCCTACCTTGGATTTTGAGTTGCTGCCACACTAAACATAATCATTTCTAGCTTTTGATTACAGTGAGAGATGTTTGACTCTTCCTTTCACTTGAATACTTAGAGGCAAATGTAGAGCTTTAATTGGCCTAATTTCAATAGTGTAGTATCTCAGGGAATAGAAAGGCCTGAGAAGAAGGAGTGAGACTATGGAACAGCCAGTTGGTGGGGCATTCAGAACACATACAATATTTATCAGTTTTATCCATGCAGTTCGTGGCATCCAAAAATAATTACAATAGTAACATTACTAAAATTACCGATCACAGTTCATCTTAACAAATGTAATAATGATTAAAAAGTTTGAAATATTGTGAGAATTACCAAAATATGACACAGAGACAGAAAGTGAGCAAGTGCTGTTGGAAAAATGGCGTGGATTTGCTAAACAGGATTGCCACAAACCTTGAATTCATAAAAAATGTAATATTTGTCAAGCACAATAAAATCAAGTATGCCTGTATTCAGGCACTTGGTGAATTGGCTTATGCACACCTACATTAGGGGAGGTAATTTACTTTTTTGAGTCAACTGATTCAAATGTTAATCTTATTCAGAAACACTCTCACAGAAACATCCAGGAATAATGTTTAATCTGGGCACTCCATGACCAGTCAAGGTAATATATAAACTTAACCATCACATTTGTAGTACATATGTATATGATCTGAATTCCAGGAAAGAGAATAACAAATATTTGAGAAAAAATTGCAAAAAATGTACAAAATTGATGAAAATTGTAACCATATAAATCCAGGGAATTCAATGAATTCCAAGTAGAGTATAATACATACACAAAGACATACACACACTCAAAAAGGCATTTCAAGATTAAACAATCAAAAGATAATGGCCAAAGAGTTCTTGAGTAAATATGCAACCCCAAAAGATGGAAGAATAATATGTTTGAAGTTTAAAATAAAAAAAAAACTTCTGTAAAACTAGTTTATATATACTAGAGCTGTAGCAGTTTCTATAATTTATTGAATAAATTTTGTCTTACTCTTAAGAAAATTGTGTAAATTATGATGTGTATTATAATTAGTAAAACAGCTAAGACAATATAACTCAATAATGATTTAAAAAATAAAGCAGAATTGAATCGGTACACCACAAAATATCTATTTAACATAAAAGTAGACAGGAGAGGAAAAAAAAAGCTTTCAATCATATAGAAAACAAATAGGAAAATGACATAAATTATATAATATTAATAATTTGAGTTATAAATGTATTAACAGCCTAAGGAAAGGCCCAAGATTGTCAGACAGGCTGAGTAATAATTAAAAAAAATCTCCCAAGATCCAAATTTATGTTGTCTAAAACTGACATAGTTGGATTCAAAGCTAAAAATAATTTGAAAGAAAGGAGGTAGAAAAAAAATAACCCATTCAAAAGAATAGCAACTAGGACTCAAATGGCTTTACTAATATTAGATAAAATTAACTTTAAGACAAAATATGTTATTAGACAAATTTTATGATAGAATTACCAATACATCAAATATAAATAATCGTTATAACCATGTGTGTACATAACAAAATGCCTCCAAGTTTTATATGAAATACACAATAAAAGAACCAAAAGGAAAATAGATAATTCAAAAATGGTATGGAGTTCTCAATTCTTCACTCTCAATAATAGATAGAATCTTGTCAGAAAAGAAGCAAGGATACAGAATACTTGCACAGGACAATTTACCAACCTGACCTCAATGATGTCAATGGAATACTCCTCCAATAAGGGAATGCATATCCTTTTTAAGGGCACATGGAACATTCTCCAGAATAAAACATGCTCTACCATAAAATAAGTCTTAGTAAATTACAAAAGATGGAGGTCAAACAAAATATGTTTTCTGATCAAAACAGAAGTCAGAAATTAACAGCATTATAGAATTAGGAAAATGCACACACACATTCAAGGGAAAAATAAGTAACCATTCTAAGTAAACCATGGTTCAAAAAAGCAATCACAAAGAAGGAACATAGAAAAAATTTAAAGGAAAATGAAAACACAGTGTATTAAGATTCATGAAATACAGCTAACACAGTACTTACAGGGAAACTTTAATTTTCAGCACTTTTTAAAATATAGGAAAGATCTAAATTCACTAACCAAAAATTCCACCCTAGGAAACTATCCAAAGGATACACAAGAAAGGAAATAATAAAGATTGTAATTATCATAGTAAATGAAGTAAGCCAGAGAAAGACAAATATCATATAATATCACTTATATGTAGAATCTAAAAAAAAAAATGATACAAATGTCCTTATTTACAAAAGAGAAATAGACTCACAGACTTAGAAAACAAACTTACAGTTACCAAAGGGGAAAGGAGGGGCAAGGAGAGACAAATTAGGAATTTGATATTAAAAGATAAATACAACTATATATAAAATAGATAAACAAGGACCTACTGTATAGAACAGGGAACTATATTCAATATCTTTTAGTAACCTATAATGGAAAATAACCTGAAAATAATATATATATATGTATAACTGAATTGCCTTGTTATGCACCTAAAATACTATAAAACAATTATAATTAAAATTTTAAAACATTATAATAGAAATCAAATAAATGGGAAAAATCAATAAAACCAAAAGTTATTTTTTGAAAAATATCACATATAATTAAACTTAAAAAGAAAAAGAGAAAAGATTGAAATGTACACATTAAGGAAATAAATGACATTATAATCAGTCTATAGAAATTAAAATGATTATAATGATATACATTAACAACTATTTGCTAACAAATTAGAAAAATTAAAGGAGATGGACAAGTTTATAGAAACAAATAACTAAAAGTGAATCAACAAGAAATAGAAAATATAAACAGAACCATTACAAATTAAAAATGCACTAGTAATTAGAGAATTTCCACAAAGAGATGTCAGGCCCAAATATATTCACATATGAATTATATCTGACATTTAAAGTAGAAATAATGGGTAATACAGAAAGAAAATAAAAGGAAAATAAATAATTTATAAACACCTTTAGGAAACAATTATTATTCTGATGTCAGAGTCAGATAAAGAAACACAAGGGAAAAAAAGAAAATAATAACAAAATCACAAATTCATGTTTCTCCTGATTATAGAGGTAAATATCCTGAACAAAGGAATATTAAATTATTTCAACAACCTGTAAAGTTCATTATACAGCATGGAAAAATATAATTTTTCATAAGAATGAAGGGTTGGTATACTTCTAAAAATCAATGAAGAAAATCATAATAGTATAAAATATAAAAACAATCCCCTCCCACTACCCCTCCAAAAACTGTCAGAATGGCCAAAATCCATAATGCTACCAAGATGTAGAGCACAAAATCTATCATCCATTGCTAGTGAGAATGCAAAATTGTACACAGCTACTGTGGAAGATAATTTGGCGGTTTCTTACAAAATTAAAATATTCTTACTATGCAACCCAGGAATCTTGTTCCTTGGTATTTTTTTTTTTACATCTACATGAAAATCTGCACACAGATGACTATAGTAGCTTTAAGGAAGATTTCTAAAACTTGGAGTGTTTTAGAACTACGATGTCCTTTATTAGGTAAATGGATAAATAAATGGTGGTGCAACTGAACAGTGGAGTATTATTGAACACTAAAATAAAAAAAAGAAGAAGAAAAAGAAAAAAAAAAAACAACTATCAAGCCCTGAAAAGATGGGGGAATCAAATGCATATTATTAAATGAAAGAAGCCATTCTGAAAAAGGCTACAGACATATGATTCCAACCAGATGACATTCTAAAAAAGGCAAAACTATGGAAACAGTAAAATCCAGGGATTAAGTTTTAAGGAGGGCTAAATAGGTAGAACCCAAGGATTTTTAGTGCAGTGAAGCTATTCTGTGTGACACTATAATAGTGGGTGCATGCATTATACATTTGCTCAAATTCATAGAGGGTACAACACCAAGAGTGAACCATAGTGTAAGCAAAGAATTCTAGGTGATAATGATGAGTCAATGTAGGCTGATCTCTTGTAACAATTATACAACTCTATTGGAGAATGTTGATATTGAGGGAGATTATGCATGTGTATGGGGGGTAATGGGAAATCTCTGTACTTGTCCAACAGTTTAGCTGTGTACCTAAAACTACTCTTAAGAAAAATTCTCAACAAGGAAAGAATTCAAAGGACAATTTTCAAACTTAGAGTGGACATTTATGAAGGTTTTACAGGTAACATTATACCTAAAGGTAAAGATGGAATGCTTGTCACCTAAGATGAGGTATTCAAGGATGACTGTGTTTATAACTTCTCTTCAACATTATACAAGAGGCTATAGCCAATGGCATTGATGAGAGGAATGGAGGGAGAAGTAAAAAGGAAAAGGAAGAATTAAAAGGCATCTGTATTGGGAAGCCAGAAGTAAAAATGCCATTATTTACAGACAACTTAATCAAATGAAGCAAACTCTAAGATATACCATAGTAGAACTACTAGAAAGATTCAGTGATGTTACTACATACAAAATGAATATGTAAAAATTCTATTTTCATGTACTGTCAATAAATAAAAATCCAAAAATTAACTTAAGAAATGAATTCTAGTCATAACAGCATCAAAAAGAGTAAAATACTGAGGAATAAATTTAAGAAAAGATGTATAAGACTAGTATCCTAAAAATTATAAAATATTACTAAGATAACTTAAAGTTCTAAATAAATGGAGAGATATTCCATGTTCATGAACTAGAAAACTAAATAATACTAAGATGAAATTCTCCCCCATTTGATACATATGTTCAATGAAATCCTTATCAAAATATCAGAAGGATAATTTTTTCACACACAATTGGTAGACTTCCTGATTTCAAAACTCACTATAAAGTATAAAACTACATAATCAATACTATTTGGTACTGATATAAAGATAGACATGCAGATATGTGGATCACAATTAAAAGTCCAGAAATATATTCTCAGAATATAATCAACTGATTTTGGACAAATGTAAAAAGAACATGAAAGGAAAAACAAATGGTAGTCTTGTAAAGAAATACATTTAATCATTATATAGCCACATACAAAAATATTTTATACATCTCATACCATACATAAAATTCATGTAAAATGTATTATAAACCTATGTGTAAAAGCTAGAACTATAACTTTTGGAAGAAAATACAGAATAAAACCTTCTTAAACTTGAATTAAACAAAAGGTCATTAGACATTATGCCAAAAGCACAATACGATTAGAAAAAAAAAAATCTTCCTCATCCCAATAAAGTTATTAAATATGCCTAGTTTACATAGCATATTTTTAAGAAATGGCTTGAATGTTCCCTCTAAGATAGTGCTGCCATATATTTCCACTCGCTTCACTTCTATTCAAAATTTTGTGGAATTCAGTAGTTCCCATCGGGGATCAGTGGTTAACGAATCTGAGTAGGAACCATGAGGTTGCAGGTTCAATCCCTGGCCACGCTCAGTGGGCTAAGGATCCAGCGTTGCCATGAACTGTGGTGTAGGTTGCAGACACAGCTTAGATCTGGCATTGCTGTGGCTCTGGCGTAGGCTGGTGGCTACAGCTCCGATTAGATCCCCAGCCTGAGAACCTCCATGTACTGCAGGTTCAGCCCTAGAAAGACAAAAAAAAAAAAAAAATTGTGGTTTCCTTTCCATTGCAATAAGACAAAAATGAGAAAGTACTTATGGATTGGAAAAAATAAAACATGTTTTATTACAAGTCATATAATTTTGGGTGTAGAAAAAAAATCCAAAAATCCTTCAATAAAATGCTATGAACTATATTTTAAATTCACATGATCACAGGATACAAGGACAATTTAATAAAATTAATTAAAATATAAATAAATAATAGAAGTTTAGAACATTAAGTTCTTTTTTTTTTTCTTTTTTTTTTTTTTTTCCTTCAGGGTCATACCTATGGCTTATGGAAGTTCCCAGGCTAGAGGTTGAGTCAGAGCTGCAGCTGCAAGCCTACATCACAGCCACAGCCATGCAGGATCTTAGCCACATCTGTGACCTACACCACAGCTCACAGCAACATCGGATCCTTAGTCCACTGAACGAGGCCAGGGATCCAGTCTGCATCCCCATGGACACTAGTTGTGTTCGTTACCACTGAGCCACAGTGGGAACTCCCATGAAGTTCTAAAATTAATAATGTTTAATAATGTCCAAAATATGTTGAAGAAAATACTAAATCTACAAAATTCAGATTAAAATTATGTGTATGTGTATAACTGAATCACTGTTGTACAGAAGAAATAATCACAACATTGTAAATCAACTATACTTCAAAAACTTGAAAAATTAACCAAAAGAAGTAAATATGACTCATATTTAGAGAGAATTATCTTAAAATTCAGACAAAATATTGTCATAATGATTATTTAGAATTTTCTAAATTTCTAGTGTTCTCTGACTTTTGAAGAATTTGTAAAAGAAAGAAAACATAATAAATCACAGTTGTGTCTGATTAATTTCATACAAAAATTAAAATTAAGAGGTCCAAAATTAATAGAAATAGAATATTTTTAAAGGATAGAAGACAAAATATGATTAAGATATCAATTTTTGCAGTTGATTTGTTGATTCAACATATTTCCAATCATATTCTATCAGGGGCAGATAGAAATTGATATTGACTCAAAAATATTTATGAAAATTTAAGTAACTTATAATAGTTGAAACAACACTGATGAAGAAAAAGATGTAAAATGTCATTATTTGATTTCAAGGCTTGTTTTATTTATTTATTTATTTTTGCATTTTTATCTTTTTATGGCTACTTCCGTGGCATATGGAGGTTCCCAGCCTTGGGGTCCAATTTGAGCTGTAGCTGCCAGCATATGCCACAGCCACAGCAACAAGGGATCTGAGCTGCACCTGGGAACTACACCACAGCTCATAGCAAAGCCGGATCCTTAACCCACTGAGCGAGGCCAGGGTTTGAATACATGTGCTCATGGATGCCAGTTGGGTTCCTTAACCACTGAGCCACAATAGGAACTCCTGATTTCAAGGCTTATTTTAATAGTAGATATATAGCTTAATGAAATAATAGACTTCAAAATTAGATCCATGCATATGTGGTAATTTGACTTTGACAAATTTGCTGATATAATTCAGTGAGAGAATAAAAATCTTTTCAACAAATGGTGCTGAAACAACTAGAGTTATTACAGACAGAAATATATCTTGACAATAGAAGCTATTTACAGAAATTAATTAAATCTTGATGAGGCATTGACATGTAAAGGCTAAAGTAAAATGCCTAGGAGAAAATCTTGGTAAACTTGATGTAATACTAAGTTCCTTTGATGCAATACTTAAAGTATGAACAACAGAAAAGAAATATTTAACCCATCAGACGTCTATTTTTGAAAGGAATCATAAATAAGATGAAAATCCAAGTCCTGGAGAACAATATAACAACAACAGAATATAACTATATTTTGTGTTTTGTTTAGATTAAATATTTCTGTGATTTGAAAGGGTAGCTTAATTGGATGTGTTTTTCAGTATTATTATGTGCCATTTGTCATTATTTTAAAATATTGTATATATTTTCTTCCATTCAAGGTTTGATTTAATTTTTTTATTTTTCTAAAATAAAAAAACAATAGAAAATAGCAGATTGCATATGTTCACACTAAAATGGAGAATATTGGTATTTTTATGAAAGTTGCCATTTGCCATTTCATCATAACAAGTAAAATTATAATAAACATTGCCTGCATTTTCTGCAATAGTACCAGTAGCATAATACAGATTATCTTCTTACATTTAATTTTTTATAGATTTATTTGTATATCTATTGTTAATAGAGGGAGTAGAACTGTGTGCTCCAAACACTGGAGTTTTATTGGTGAGAGTCAAGAAGGACAAAGGATTTTAAAATTAATACCATGGAAACAAAAACAGAAAAGTTTTTGCTTATTTGTCTTTCTTATAAAGGAACATGGGATACATACTTCTTTGTCTTAAAATTACCTTGTATCTCTAACAACATACTGTCTTAATATGAATGTATTATTTCCTTTCTTAACTAATGTCTAAATTATGTATTGGGTAATTTTGTTCAATATAATCATCACCTCCTATAAGATGAAGTCATATGTTTTCATAAACAATGCCAGTTTATCATCCCCTATATTTCTGTACTACTTCACCCAGAAATAAAGTGGCATTATGCAAAAACTGATTTCTTAATGCTGCTATGTTCACAAACACTGATCACCAACAACACAGTTCCATCATTGACAAAGCACATTAATTCCAGGTATATCATTGTATAAAGGAAGGAAACACAATTTCCCACTGGGGTCAAATAGGAAAATGTCAATTATGAAAGGCTAGACAAACACAATACCCAGAATATTTTAAAAAACTATCACATGCTATGACCTTTCACCTAAGACGATAACGTGTGGTATATTAAAGCAGACCCAAGCTTTGGAATTTTTAAAGTCTTTTCAAATACTGAATAATAAATAAAGTCAAAGTAGTATATTGAATAATACCTATGAATATATACAGAAAGGAGCAGAGAAAATAATTATTTACAGGTCCATCATTTTCTAAGTCACCAGGCTTACACAGACCTCAATAGAGAATATTTTTTATCTTATGTGTGATGTTCAATGACTGGGTCTGAAAGATTTGTTGTGATAGTATAGAATTAAGGACTATTGTAATGCTCGTTTGCTGACATACTTTGTAGATTATTGTGCAAATTCTACCCTTTTCATTATTGTAGAGAAAGGAATAGTACTCTTGCTCAACTTCTATTATAACTTGTATTCTGCTATAAAAACTGTCTAGTCAATTCCTAGTAGAAAAGAATTACAAGATTTGTAGTCACTTGATCCTATTTAAAGGCTGCGAAGGCTGAAAAAATCAAAATGTTTAGACAGCAATATGTCCATAGTTGAGGAAGACAGTTTACAAAGTTTTCAAAAATAGAAAAGTTAAGTCAAAGAAGACCTTATTGACAAACAGGAATTTTCAATATTGCATAATTAGAAACTTGTCACTAAAAGTTTCAAAATGAAACTTGGAGACACCCTGAGGCATCAGGAAAAATTTCATTGTTCACATGTCCAAGTAGTCTTAGGAGCTTCCAGCTGGATATCATTACAGGTAGGGAATCAAGTGGGAAATTGGCTGATAGCATATATTCTTAAGAGAAAAGCAGATCTCAACAACACATTGCTCCAAAGTAAAGATAGTTCTATGGAACTCTCAACTTGCAGTTGGTGTTAGAAGTCTTGGGCAGACATGGCAGTCTTGGAGAAATGAAAACTTAGAGTTTAGGTAATCCAGGATAATATTTTAGGTGGAAGAAATATTTATTTGATAGTCCTATATATGACTTTGTATTCTAAGCAGTCATGTCAGTCAAATAACTGATTTGCATTTCCTAATCAGCTTGTGCTATTTGAAATGAACACTATCACTTTCATCAACCTGTGTAATAGTCAATGTTATGTATCAACTTGGCTCAGTTATTCAATGAAAAACACATCGATATTTTTCTGTGTTGATTTAAACTTCCTCCTCAGTTGACTTTAAGAGAGATTATTCTAGGTAATTTGGACGGGTCTGATTCAATTAGCTCAAATGCCTTAAAAGCAGAATTAAGGCTTCCATGAAGAAGAATTTCTCTCTGTGGATATTAACTCCAGCTTCTGTCAGAGTCCCACCTGTGATTCCTGATGTGGACTTATCTTGCTTATTCTCACATGGAAATATCAGTTCCTTGCAATGACTCTCTTAACATGTATCTCCTGTCATTGTTTCTCTCATTGATCCCTGACTGATTCAACTTGTAAAACAATAATTTTATTTTAAGCAAAATGCCATATGTATTATTTGAAATTATCCTCTTTCTATATCTAATAGCAAAATTTCATTTCAATAAAACATTCACTTACATGTTTAACAAAGTTGGTTGAGTTATAAACATGTTTTGGTAATTATGCTTTCTAGGTACTCAGTGCATTGTAAAGATAAATAAGACAAAATATCCTGATCTCAAGAAATTTGTGTGAAAATATGTTTATGAATAACTAAAACAGAAGATGGTAAGTGGGAAGCACCATAGAAACTAAGCGGATAAATAACTGTGAGAGCACTGATGAAGAAGATATTATTACTTCCAGCTAGAGGAATTTGATTTTCCCTCAAAGTTATGTAATCGAATTTCATCTCTATTCAGACTCAACATCTGACCTCAGTGTTGAAACGAGCCATGACTATTGTATAGTCAGTTATGTGGGGACACTTAACAGAGACTACCCATTCGCTTCCCATGAACCGAGGTTATTCCATGATGATTTTGCGTCACAATTGATGTGAACCACATTGAAAAAAGTCTGAAAGGTAATGGGATCATAGCAAAGTCCATGAATCTTGTAAAAGACTTACTTTTATGGCATAGGATTTTTTAGTATGACTAACAAATAACTTAGAAATGAGGGACAGCCTAGGAGTTCAAATGTCACTAATGACTTTCATTTTCTGCATCTTAAGAGAGAAGAGAAAGCAGATTTAATCTTGTCTACACTTGGGATTTGAGTTTTCCTGCATAAGATTCATTATTATAATAAATGGGTTGCTAGAAGATATGTTAGAAAATTATTAAGATATTCCTTACCTGACATTGCACTGCAATTTTTAACATGATGGATTTGAGATATTTTATACTTAAATAAATGAAATGCAAAATTGTCTTCTCTACTCTGGAAAGTATAGGGATAATAACAACAATTTTAAAATCTTTTAAAATTTAGAAACTCAATATGATAAATAGTGCCCTAGGGCTAAAAACAAAAGTAAAACAAAACATATGAAGATCACCTATTTACTTTCCATGAAGGTACATAACTAATGTGGACCCATACTTATTTTTCAGTCTGAATAATGATATCTAAATTAACAGGGTATTAATTAATTATAGGAGATATTTTTAAATACCAGTTTTCCTTGATTATTCCATATTTGCATAGATCTGGAAATTACACTTTTCTTTCTATAGCAAAAAGTTTATTACTAATGACTCATGGTGTTTTAATTGGGAGAAATACACTAGGAGAGAAAAATAGGTTCTCCTTATGAGGGCTTTGTCATTAAAGCTGTCAATCCTAAACAAGGTCTGGGCTCAATTTTCTTAACATGTTTGAACTAGATGAAGTAGTAGTATTGTTTTATAGTTCAGTCTATTACATTTATTTTATGCTTCTTTATTTATAGAACAGTGAAAAATAAGTCCATTGAGAAACAGAATTTAGGATGGCTTTTTTTTTTTTTTTTGGTCTTTTTGCCATTTCTTGGGTAGCTCCCAAGGCATATGGAGGTTCCCAGGCTAGAGGTCTAATCGGAGCTGTAGCTGCCAGCCTACGCCAGAGCCACAGCAACGCAGGATCCGAGCCGCGTCTGCGACCTATACCACAGCTCATGGCAATGCCAGATCTTTAACCCACTGAGCAAGGGCAGGGATCGAACCCGCAACCTCATGGTTCCTAGTCGGATTCGTTAACCACTAGGCCAAGTGGAACTCCAAGATGGCCTTTTCTTATAATACATATTAATAACAAAATACAAAGTTTATGACTTATAAACTATACCCTTCCTGTGCCTCAAGATTCTTAATTCAGTCCATTCTTCACAGCAAAAATAATATACCATTTAAACATATTGCTCCCATGTTAAAAATGCCTTACATGGTCTCCTCTTATCCATGAAATGAGGTCTAGGACAAAATGTTAGTAAAGTTTGTCAAATCAGTCTAAGTATATCAGAACCATTTCTACCAGGGCTCTAGATTATTATATATATATGTGTCTCAATTTTATCATTTGTATAATAATGAAAGTAACACTGTGTATTCCATAAAATGTGAGGGAAAATAAGAAATGATTATTTGAAAATTGTTTGGACCTATGCATATTACTTGTAAGCATTCAAAACATATTATCTATTATTAGTAGAATTATTATTTCAAGTGCTTTTTTGTTTCCATACATGTTACTGATTTATATCTCAATATTTTCTTGTACTATCACTCTAATAATACCAACTCATTGTCAATTCCTCCAACAATAATTCTAGTTATTCAATAAATATTTATCAATGATGTATGTTTCATCTCATAAATAAATGAAAGCAACTTATAATCTTATAGTTAACCTTACTAGTAAGAAAAATTTCAATAAATTAATTAGATATGCATAAAATTCAGAGGGACATAATATAAAGAGAACATAAGCCTGTATTTGGGGACCACGATTTATGTTGAATTTTGATGAGTAAATGAATAGAATATATCTGAGTTATTAGAGCTTTCCTAGTGGAGAGACTCACATGATCATTCCAGAAATAAGGAATGGCTTATGAATAGGACAAAATGGGATGATTAGGTGAATAAAAATCCAGCTAAACATAATTTATTTAAACTCAGTTTTCTTCTAATACTTACTAGCTAGATGAACCTAACCATTAATTGTTATTCTTTCCACCTTTAAATGAAGATAATAATAGTACAAATATCATAAAGATTTTCTGAGAATTAAATGAGTTCATATAAAAAAAAGTGGTTACATCTCTATCAAACACATGCCAGAAAATTATTAAGTTATACGAAAAAATATCTAATTGTCATCATATTGGCAAGCAACTGGAGAGGTGGTGAAGTAGGAACTTGGGTAGCCATTGAAGGAGCAGGAAATGGGACTCTTTATAAAGGGTCCTGATCAAGAATGGCCTTTTATATCTTACAAAATAATATGGATTTAATCATTGAAACTTGAAAAGTCATGGAATTCTTTGGGACAAGAGAACTGGAGGATCATATTTATAAGAGGATCATATTTATAAGTAAGAATGATAAGTTCATAAAAGATAGCCACCAGGATGATGGTACTATTCTATTTCCTAGTTTTCATGTTCTTATTTTATCTCCTTTCTCCATTATATCAGAGTTGGTTTCTATGCATAACATATTATGGCATAGATGATGTTATGTGATGTCTAAGGCTAAATCCTAAAAGACATTGCTGTCTCTTAGAGCACTCATCCAGAGTGACGTCAGCTGCCATGTCAAAAGGAAAATGAAGCAGTCCTAAGAAGAGTTCACTTCATGAGGAAATGAAAATTCCTGGTAATAACTATGAAAAACTGAGGCAGGCAGCCAACAACCAAGTGATTAAGCCATCTCAGGAAGAGCTGCTTCTTCAGTTTTATTCAGATTGTCAGATAACTACAGCCCTGGTTGATACCTTAACTGAAATCTAGGAGAGATCCTGAGCCGGAACAATCAATCCAAGCTGTTCTTGAGGTCTTAATGTAAAGAAACTCTGAAGTAGTAAACTTTTGATGTTTTATGATGCTAAGTTTGTGGATACTTTGTAACAGAGAATTACTTTAGTAATAAAAAAGTTCAAGAAACTTTCATTGCTGTATGTTGTTTCACTCATTTACCAGAGCAGCCCGCATTGCGCATTGTATTTGAATATAATTTAACTTCCCTGGTTATAAGTCAATAACTGCTAATAAATGTGCTTATTTGGATGCTTTGTACATAAATGAGTACTTGATGAGTAAGTGAATGAGTACATTTGTACCATCACATGACAACTACAATGGTAATATTTCAATAAATAGAGGAAAATCTAATTATGAAAGTAATATAGTCAAAATACCAGTCAATTTTGCTAAACTTACAAAAATATTTGAACATTTGATAGTAGTCTCCAACACAATATTTTAAATACTGTATTAGTATATTAAAACGAAATTTTAATTTGTCTCTAGGTTTTATTGGCTGGGAAAAAAAAATCATAGTTTTTTTCTTTTAATTTCCTTGAGAAAAAACTTTTCATTGGTTTCTTGCTTTGAATATAAAAGAAAGATATTTTGTGTTACAACAAAACTGCAGTTAGATATTGCAGAGTAAATTGCCCTACTTAAATGTCATCAAATTGCAGAAGCCATATGGATGTTATCATGAGATGATTGTGGTAATAAGCAATGGCTGCAAAATAGTGAGGAGGGCCTAGATGAGACTGAGATGAAGAATATGGCATACAACCAATATGAGATAAACAAGATTGAATATGTCTTACATAGTAACTGTTTGACTAACATTGTTATGTATATAAAACTCATCTCCATGAGAATGAGAACATTTCAAAATAATGGGATCCTGACTGAGAAAACTATACATTGAAAGTTATTTTAAAAAGACATGAAGTTTTGTATTTCTAAAATTAATCCTCCTCAACTACAGTGGCATGATTATAGTTTATAATGTGATCGTCTGTTTCTCTCCTATGTGTGTTCTATGTTACAGCTAACTGCATTATAAATAGTCCTCGAGTATAGTCTAATTGTCTGTTATAGAACACTAAAATGACTGAATAATAGAAACTGTTTTCAAATGAAAATGGGAAATACAACCAGATAGACCCTCTATAGTGTTAGGGAACCAATTTCAACAAATTTTGAAAGATTGAAATCATAACAGAGTATACAGCTATGACAGAAAAATAAAACTAGAAATGAAAACAATTAAAAAAACAAAAATACTAAAATAATTAGAAATTAAATCACCTACCCTGAAATAGACAAACTCTCAAAAAGACAAATATATTTACGTATACATACATATGTATATTATATATATTAATTATTGTTGCACTCATGGCATATGGAAGTTTCCAGGCCAGGGAGTGAACCTATGTTGAAGCTGGAGCATTGCCAGATCTTTTAACTCACTGCATCGGATATGGAACCTACACCTCTGCAAAGATCTGAGTTTCTGCAGTCAGATCCTTAGCCCACCAAGCTACAGTGGGGACTTGCTAAAATATTTTGAAGTGAATGTTTTTAAAAATAAAACAGCAAAGCTTATAAAATATTTTGAAGTGAATGTTTTTAAAAATAAAACAGCAAAGCTTATACTCTCTAGTTAAATTGATACTTATGAGGAAATTTTTTTTTTTACATCTACATATGAAAAACACTGCATATTTATGTCACTTTCTCTTTCTCCGTTTTGGAGACTATAAAGGCTAAGAAAAGTAGATATAGTCATATTTTACTAAAAATAAAAAGAGCTGATAAATTCCAAGCAAAATTGATCCATGCAATATTATAGCTCTTATAGATCTATAGAAAGAAGTCAAAACAATTTAAAACTGGCAAAGGGGAGTTCCTGTCGTGGCGCAGTGGTTAACGAATCCGACTAGGAACCATGAGGTTGTGGGTTTGGCCCCTGCCCTTTCTCAGTGGGTTAACGATCCGGTGTTGCCGTGAGCTGTGGTGTAGGTTGCAGACGCGGCTCGGATCCTGCGTTGCTGTGGCTCTGGCATAGGCTGGTGGCTACAGCTCCCATTAGACCCCTAGCCTGGGAACCTCCATATGCCACGGGAGCGGCCCAAGAAATAGCAAAAAAAGACAAAAAAAAAAAAAAAAAAAAGATACCAAAAGATAATTTAAATAAATAAATAAATAAATAAAACTGGCAAAGTATTTGAACAGGCACTTCAAAGAACAGATAATTAAGTCACCAATAAACATAAGAAAAGTTGTTCTGCATTATTACTCAGTTCAAATTAGAATCACAGTGAGATATACATACACATTGACTAAAATGCCTACAACTAAGGAAATACATGTTATTGAGAATATTCAGTGACTAGATTTTCATTTATAATAGTGTAACTGTAAAATTGTGCATTTAAGTTGGAAATTATTTGGTAATATTCATTATAGATAACTATATACTTTCTCTACAATGCAGAGATTCTATATTTTTATATGAGAAATGTGTATCATGCCTATAAAAATGACTTGTTCAAGAATGTTCAGTAAATATTTACACCAAATAACCCACAGAGGAAAAAATTCAAGTGTCCTCCAAGAAGAGAATGAATAAACTTTGTAGTATATACACAAAAGAACACTTTAAAGCAATAAAAAATATCCAATTATTCATATGTGTAGCAAAACCTTTTTTGGCATGTCTGCAGTATTTGGAATTCCTGGGCCAGGGATCAAACCTGTGCCACAGCAGTGACCTAGATTGCTTCAGTGAAAATGCCAGATCCTTAACCTGTTATGCCACAAGGCAACTCTGCTATCCTCAAAGCTATTCTTGTGGGAGGAAGAAGAAAGTCATGAATGAAAGGTATATTCTGGATGCCATTTATATGAAACTCAATAACAGGCAAGGCATCTGTTATACTAACAGATGTCAGAATTACACTTAGTTCTCCAGGTTATTTGCTGGAAAAAAAAGGTAGAAATATTCTATAACATTACTTTTAATGTGATTAAAACTTTATGTATTTAAAAATTCCTTTAGTTCTATGCTTAAGACTTTTGCATTTCATTGTATGTAGATGATATCTCAATTAAAAAAGAGGGAGAAATTAGTCTTAGCCTAAAATATAAAATTTTGGAAAATACTTTCAAAATCTTTGATCCAAAACCTTGAATTTCAGATAATGCCATTGGTTTTTGTAAGAGGTCATCAAACTTATGTTTCCTTTATCTTAATGTTCACTGTAGTTATTTATATTATTCATACCACAGCCTTATTTGATAATTTAAATTATTTTTCTACATATTATTTGCCATTGCTGAAGGAGAGTGTAACTTTTACTGCTACTTTGACAAGATGTTATCAGGGTAATTTGTGAAATTGCAAATCAACATATAATTCTTATTAAGTAAAATCTTTTAAGGTGTTCTCATTTCTCTAATTTTGTATTCTTTCTTTCTTTCTTTCTTCCTTCCTTCCTTCCTTCCTTCCTTCCTTCCTTCCTTCCTTCCTTCCTTCCTTTCTTTCTTTCGTTTCCACAAGGAACTCTCCTCTGCATCCTAGCCATATCAGTATCCACTGGGTTTTTTCTGCACATTGCATTGCCTTCTGTCATGTTTTTCTACTGATAATGTGCTTCATTTTTGAAGATATATTACACTAGAAATTTTCATTTCTATGATTATTCAGTGTTGATTTTGTACTGTTAAATTGCAGCTTTCATAAGTAGAAGAAATATTGTTTAAATTTGTAGGTTTTTCATTTGGTTGCCTGCTTGGTTAATTACTGGATTGGTTTATCTTGTTGTTTCTTGCTGTTTTTCTAACATTTTATCTCAAGCTTCTAGTAGGTATAACATACCATGGGAACTTAGTATCCAGTGATAAATTAGTGTTAATATGCATTTGTTTTAATCAGTTCAGATACTATAAAAACTATCTACCTGGCTTAAACAACAGAAATTATCACAATTCTAGAGTTTTGAAAGTTTGAGATCAGGGTATTGACCATGGCTATGTTCTGGTGAGAACTCTCTTTCTGGTTTGCAGTTGGTCATCTTCCTTCCCATGACTGCACAAGACAGAGAGCAGAGAGAGGAAGCAAGCTCTCTGATATTTTTCCTTGACTATCTTATTTTATTGTGCTTCATTTTATTGAGCTTCACAGATACTGAATTTTTTATAAATTGAAACTTTGTGGAAATTCTGTGTCCAGCAATTCTATTGGTGCCATTTTTTCCAACATCACTTGCTCACTTCATGTCTCTGTGCCATAGTTTATTAATTTTCATAATATTTCAAATTTTATTATTATTATATTTGTTATGGTACTCCATGATCAGTGATCTTTGATTTTACAACTGAAACAATATTATTATTCTCTGAAGGCTCAGAAAATGGTTAATATTTTTTAGGAATAAAGTATTTTTTGAGGCATGTACTTTGTTTTATAGATATAATGCTACTGCACATCTAGCAGACTACAATATAGTATAAACATAATATTTTATGTGTACTGGGTAACCAGAAAATTTATGTGACTCACTTTATTGTGATATCTGCTTTGTTGCAGTGGTCTGGTGTCAAACATGCAATATCTCCGAGGTATACCAGTAATTCTAATTCCATTATTAAGTACTCATGATCTAATTATTTTCCAAAGGTCTCATCTCCAAATATGACATTGAGGATTAGGTTTCAATATACAAATTCCGGTGGGACACATTAGTCCAAGCAACTCTGTAAGTATAATTAGTCTTGAGTTTTACAGACCCTTACTATAGCCCCTGTTTCTCTATCTCAACAACCTTCAACACTTCAAGCTTTGCCCAGCCTTCAAAAATTAAAGTATCCAGGTTTCTGGTTCAAGATGATGATGTAGGAAATCCTGTACATACCTCCTCCCATGGACAAACTGCATTTTCAGCTACATATAGAACTATTTACTCTAAAAAATTTCCTACAAACAGGCAAAGTGACTTCTACACATCAGGCAAATGAGAAAAAAATCCCACATCAAAGCAGGTAGGAGAGGCTGAGATACAATCTTGCCATAAACCCTATTCTTGGCAAGGTGACGAACAACTGGAAAAAAGCTCTAAATCTGTATCTTCTCCCTGATGAGTGATGAGTTTGAATCCTAGTTCTGGCACCTTGACTTTTAAGACCTCTACTTAAGAGATGAGTCCCCAAAACATTGGCTACCTTTGATAGCCAATGGAGAACCGCAATCACTAGAACCATAAGGCCATAGTAAACTGAGTAACAACTCTCAAAAGACATATATGCCAAGACTCACTTGGCCCTGGGACCTTGGCAACAAATTCATAGGCATGCAGACTTTAGGTAAAGGAGCTTATTTTTTATTATTTTTTTATATTAAGGTGACAGCCTTATGGGTAGGCATCAAATTTAACACACATCTAGGGGACAACTAGTGTACTTTCTAATGGTGGAGAAAGCTGGGCACCATCTTTGTGCTCTTCTGCTGCCTTGTTTCAACTGTGGAGTGTTATCTTTGTGGTCTTCTCTGCCATACTCCAGCTCACTTGTATCTCTCAGAAAGAAAGTTTTACCCTCCCCCCAGCACAAAGATTTTTGTGGCTGCCACCCCACAGACACCTCTAGATTGCCTGGATCTGGTGGTCACCAGGACAAACACTCAAGGGTCACACAGGGCTACAACCAAGAGAGAAATGTTCTTAAATAGCTATACCCTTGGGACAGAGCAAGAGGCAATCAATCAAGGACCCAAGTCTTTCTGTGAAAGAGGCCAATTATTTTATCTTCATAGATGTAACCTGAGAGGTAGGCTTCTAATTAAACACACATCTAAGGGATGACTGTAATCTTTCCAGAGACTATGGATGATGGGCCCTATTTTCATGCCCTCCCACTGTGGCACACAAGAAGTCCAATATCTCCTAGAGAGGAGATTTTACATGTGTCTGGTGCCCCATATTTTATATCTGGGGCTGTGGTTTTGCAGCTGCCATGATTGCATGGCTCTGGTGACCAAGAGGGCTTGTGATCTTAGATCCCATAGGGTTAACTGTTTGAGACAAAGTTCTCAGCAGGCTACCACCTTAGGGCATTTTATAGACAGCAGACTTACACACCCTCAGTTTTTGTGTGAAAGAAGCTATTTACTTGACCAAAAGATTCAACCTGAGGGTCTGAAGATTATATTAGACAAAATAGATGTAGAAGTATATTTATATTTAATATAAGACAAAATAGACTATAGAGAGAAGACTGTAATAGAGATAAAGAACAGCATTACATAGTGATCAGCAATTCAACAGGAGGCTATAACGTTTGTAAATATTTATGAACTCAACATAGGAGCATCTAAATATATAGAGCAAATACTGACAGACCTAAAGGGTATAATAATTATATATGCAGCAATATAATAATTATAGGAAACTTTAATATTCCACTTTCATCAAGGGATAGATTATCCAGGCAGAAAATCAGTAAGTAAACATCAGGTTTAATAGATGCAGAGAGAGGACTTGCCAAAATTCAAGATGAATTTCTAATAAAACCTCCCAAAAATGTGGGTACAGAGGTTAGGTACTTCAGCATAACAAAGGTCATATACTCACGCTTGCTAATTTCAAATTTATTATAAACCTAATAGTAATTAAAACACCTTGACATCAATATGTCCAAATGATTTTTTTGGATGTGTCATCAAAATCAGAGGAAACAAAAGGAAAAATCGGCAAGTGGAATGACATCAAAACAAGCTTCTGCACAGCAAAGGAAACCCTCAACAAAATGAAAAAGTGATCTACTGAATGGGAGAAAATATTTGCAAATCATATGACCGATAAAGTATTAATATCCAAAATATGTAAAGAATTCTCACAACTCAAGAACAGAAAGAAAAATAATTTGATTAAAAATTGGCAGAAGATCCGAATAGACATTTTCCAAAGAAGACATGTAGATGTTCAACAGGTACATGAAAAGGTATTCAATATCATTAATCATGGGGAAAATGCAAATCAAAACCACAAGGAGACAACAAGATATCACCTCACATCTGCTAAATAAGTATTACAAAAAAGATAAGAAATTACAATTGCCAGTGAGAATAGGGAGAGAATGGAACACTTGTTCACTCTTGGTATGTATGCAAATTGGTACAGCCACTATGGAAAACAGTATGGGGGTTCTTCAAAAAATTACAAATAGAACTATTATATGACCCAGAAATTCCACTTCTGGATATTAACCTGAAGAAAATTGTCTTAAAAAAATATGCACCTCCATGTTTATTGAAAAATTATTTACAATGGCCAAGATAGGGAAATAACCCTATCTTGTGTCCACTGGTGGAAGAGTTGATAAAGAAAATGTCCTACATAACACACAATGGAATATTATTCAGCTTTGAAAAATAAGGAAATCTTGCTATTTCTGACAAGATGAAGGAATTAATACCATGTAAAATAAGTCAGAAAGAAAGAAAAAAAAAGAGAAAGACCATATGATTTCACATATATGTAATATAAAACAACATAAAAAACAAGCTCATAGATAAAACAGATTAGTGGTTGCCAATAGCAGATGATGAGGGGTGGGTAAAACGGGTGAATGAGATAAAAGGTACATGCTTCCAGTAATAGAATAAATATAATGGGGATGTAATATACAGCATGGTAACTATAGTTAATAACAGTGTACCGCATATTTGAAAGTTGCTGAAAGAGTGCATATTAATGTTCTCATCCCAAGGGAAAAAACAGGACTAAGTATAATGATGTATATTAACCAGATTATTGAAGTGATCATTTTGCAATACATACAGTTGTCAACTCACTATGTGGTACACTTGAAACTAATATAATGTTATTTGTCAATTTTATCTCAATTTCTTTAATAGTTATTTCCCCAACACAATTTTTTTTTCTACTGTACAGCATGGTGACCCAGTAACACATACATGTACACATTCTGTTTTCACACATTATCATGCTCCATCATAAGTGACTAGACATAGTTCCCAGTGCTACACAGCAGGATCTCATTGCTAATCAGTTCCAAAGGCAATTTTTTGTATCTATTAACACCAAGCTCCTCTCAATTTTTTAAAGGCATGAGAAATGATAGAATTGTTGTTATAAGTAGTCAAAAAGAGACTACAAATTTGAGGAAATGGGGTCGTCAAATGGCTGGAAGACTCAATAGTTGATTACATTCCTCAGGAAATCCCAAAGAAGACAGCATTCACAGAGGCAATCAGGTATCAGGTCTGTGCTACTGAGAGTGGGGACATCACTAAATAGTCAAGTGGTGACTGTCCTCTGTAGATGAGATGATGACAGATGTAAAACAGATTTGCTGATAGAAATGGAAATGATAGCTTCCCTAGGAAAACAGAGTCCAAGTTATGGTGTTTAACTATAACAAGCTAGATTAATACAATTATTCTAATAACTGATAATGTTAGAATGGCAGCATAAGGGTGGGTGTGTTGGAAACCAATACAGAATTATGGAGAAGGTTATGAGAACACAGCATCTATAGGGGAAAACATATGGGTCTTCTGCAAAGGTAAATGTCAGTTTATTTCAGCAGAATATCATAATGGATGATAAGGAGGCTGAGTGCTAAGGACATAGCTGATGCACATTTTAAGAGATATTTTGTAAAGATTAGGGGGGACCAAAAGAGGGGGACATGAGAGTTAAGAATACATACAGTCACAATGTTTTGGAATCCCTCAAACTTTATTCTTGGACTAATTAGATCTGAACCCTAGAGGTTATAACTTACTAACAGTGTTGTTCCATAAATGAAATCAAATTTAGTACTAGAAACTTCATCTAGTACTAAAATGTACTAGACACTTTTTAGTGTCTAGGTGTCTAGGATTGTTCATCCTGTCAGTATGATTTTTGTTCATTTAATGAGTATATTAATTTTATGTATTTTCTCTAGTAATAAAAAAATTAGTTTGCCTATTACCGATAAAGCCATGATAAACATTTCTGCCACATGTGTTTGTAGCCTTATTACTATTGGGTGTGGAATTTCTGAGTTATGGAAAAGGCTTATGTACAGTTTTACCAGATTGACAAAGTATTTTACAAAGTATTTGTATTAATTTTTACTTTGAATGGAAAAGATGGATATTCTAGTTGCTCCACAAGTAAACATTTAATATATAATCAGGTTTTTTTGTTTATTTGTTTTTTTCACTTGTTTGTTTTTACATTGGGGGAAAGCTGGGGTATGTTTAGAAGTTTCATATCTTACTTCAATTTCCATGCCCCTATGATTTATGAAATTTAGTACTTTTTTACATGCTGAATAGACATGTAGATATCCTCTTCATGATATTTCTATTCAAGAATTTATCAGATTCTTCTATTGGGTTGTCTTTTTAAATTATTTGCTGATATTATATGTTCTATATACTAGCCTTTGTTACTTACGTGTATTAAAATATAATCTACGGGGGAGGGGAGCTACTGTTGTGCTTTAGTGGGAATGAACCTTACTAGTATCCAGGAGGACATAGGCTTGATCCCTGGCCTTGCTCAGTAGGTTAAGGATCTGATGTTGCCCTGAGCTGTGGTATAGGCTGGCGGCTGTAGGTCCAATTCAACCCGTGGTCTGGGAACTTCCATATGCTGTGGGTATAGCCCTAAAAAGACAAAACCAAACTCTCTCTCTCTCTCTATCTATATATATACATATATATATAGATAGATAGATATAAATAGATTTATATTTATATTTATGCAGTTTTCCTTTTTATTCTCCAAATGATGTCCTTTGAAGAAAAAATGATTTTATATAGTCTAATTATTAATAATTTCTTACTATGCACTGATTAAGATATATTTGCCCATTCAATATCATGAATGTGATTTCATTGAATGCACATGTAAAGCCAGGAAAATATTATTCTAGAAGCTCTTTTATACTGCCATCAACAATTGTATTAAAAATGCACCTGGATAAAATTTATATTTTTGTATAGTATAATATAGGTATAGGAATAATTTTCCTATCTGAATTTTACATTTACCTGTACTATTTTTTAAAGTTACATTTTCCTCTCACCTTTGTTTTAAATACAATGACCAACATGTTTGGATTTATTTCTAGACTTTAGATATTCCGCAACTGATTTACTCTTTAGAGTGGAGTTTATTCTTCAGGAAGATAAATGATAATGATTCCTTAATCTACAAATTGGCACCTAAATCATTAATATTAGATTAGTTTTGAAATTTTTATTAGTTTGAAAATTTAATAATTGAACTAAGATCATTTAAATAATGGCAACCTAAAATTTGCATTACCTAAGAGTGACTTTGAGTAATGGTCCCTCTTGAGATTTCACCCAAAGAGGTTGACTTGGCCAGTCTATGCTGCCTAATTGTTTGATCAAACACTAATGTAAAAGTTGCCATGAAGGTATTTTGTAAATATGATTAAAATTTATAATCAATTGACTTTAAATAAATGAGATTGCCCTCAAAGATATGTGTGGGCTCATTCAATCAGTTAAAGGGCTTTAAGAACAAAATATGAGTCATCACACAGAATGGAGAATTCAACCTCAAGACTGTAACAGAAATCTTGTCTAACTTTTACCTACTGATTTTTTCCCGAAGACTGCAACTCCAGCTGTTGTCTGAGATTCCATGGTGTCAGTTTACCCTTTAGATTTCAAACTTATCACCCTTCCTCAATGAACTAATTTCCTAATCTCTCACTCTCAATTCTGTGTGTATATGAGACATGCTTTGAAACTACTCTCTATCTTACTGATTATCTAAATTTGAAGTTCAATGATGAGTACAATCATCATCTGAATGTTAGAATATACCATACATATTAGTTTGCTAAGGTATCAAAACTGTATTACAAATTGGATGGCATAAAAAACAACAAATTTATATTTTGCAATTCTGGACTCTAGAATTATGGAATCAAGATGTTGTCAGGGTTTGTTTATTATGAGGACTGTGTGGGAAGGATCTGTTCCAAACATCTATCCTTGATTTATAAATGGTTGTTTTCACATTCACATGGTGTTCTTTCTGTAAGCTTCACTGTGTCCAATTTCCCCTTTTTATGCGGACACCAGTCATACTGGATTTGGGCCCACAGTAATGACCTCAACTTAACTAATTTCATCTGCCATAACCTTATTCTGAATAATCACCTGGATGGTGACTGCAGGCAAGGGTAAGCAGAATAAGAATATAGTAACATTTTTACGTATCTAGTGTTAGGACTTCAACATATGAATTTTGAGGGACTACAACTCAACCCATAAAACCATGTGAAATGTGACAGTACCACTAGATTTGATCTTTTTAGAATATTAAGAAACAAGGTAGCATTTGTTTTTCTCTAAGGTGTTATAAATATGTCATTTAAAATTTTACATTTCTCCAGAATATGATCTGATAGGCTTCACTTCTTTATTATTAGCTTTTCAGTTCTTTTCCTCATTTCACAAGTGTTCCCTGGTTAGTAACAATTTGGTGTGTTTTGTTTGTCTTTTGGAAACTAAATATCTCTAAGCTGTAAATCTGCTAACAGATTAATGTTATTTATATTTAAAAATTAAGATTAAGAAAATTTTATTTTTATCTTTATTTTTTATCAGAGTTAATTTAAAATTTTCTGTCAAAATCTGCTGTGCAGCACAGTTTCTCAGTCATGCACATGTCCACACATTCTTTTTGTCACATTATCCTCCACCATGTTCCATCACAAGTGACTAGATGTAGTTCCCTGGGCTATACAGCAGGATCCCATTGCTTATCCACTCCAAATGCAATAGTTTGCATCTACTAACCCCAAACTCCCAGTCCACCCCATCTTTCACCTTTTCTATATCATATGGCATCATTACTAACATATCATTCATCGAAAGACATGATTTTCTTTTCAAAAATATGTTGATGAGTCTACTTTGTATTTTTAAGATTGAAAAGAATACTTAATCTATTGTTATCTTTGCTGTTTTGTACCGTAGATGGTTGTATCTTAGATTGCCAGTGGAAAAAATTCTAATCCATCTCCATTCTGTTTATTCAGAAATAAATGAATGTTTCAGCTCTTGCATGCTGGGGCAAATGTTTCCCTCACTGAATCCATCCAGGAAATTTCAAGGGCACATATAGGCTTTGGATAATGCTATTCATTCATAAAAGAACAGAGAAGTATACTTTAAGGCCTACTTCCTATATGTCTTTGTATTGCTTCAGTGAAGTTACATGCTGATTACCAGCACTTTCTTTATTCCTGTATAACCTTAACTATTCAGTTGTTGAGGACATAAATATATTCTAAACTGTATGCTACAGGATGTATTGCCATTCAAAGAGGAGTGAACATAATTACTTACTTAGATTAAGTGAGTCTTCCCAGTGTTGACATTTATTGTACACATTTACATATTGTAAAAAGACTTAAACTACATGGGTTAGAAAAAAAAGAATAACGTGTTCTCAAAATCACTGGTGGTTGTAGTACATTTTTTAAGTATATATTTATGAGTCTTTTTCTTGTAACATAGATACCCTATATTTGATTTTATATTAATAATTATGCTCACTAATTTAGATGGGTTTAAGAATCAATGTTTGCTTGTGAAAATACATACCTGCTTATTTTCACTTGCTCTTAAAACCCCAATTCATAAAATAGTCAACAATAATATGAAAAAGCCCAATATATTATTTATGAAAAAAAAAAAAACACAAGGAACCAACATATATTTTAGCTTTGGATGATAAACAATAGAATGGTAGAATTTTGTATTTTCTCTCTTACAGCATGAGAAGTTAGTGCTATAAATCTTCATGCATATCACTGCTTATTAAATAGCACAAAATAAAATCAATAGTCAATGAAATTGTATTTCCAGGCTTCAAAGTGCTATAAATAATATAAAACCATTAAAAATCTTTTGGAAGGAATATAATTGATAGCTTCTTTTCTGGTGGTATAGTGGTGGTATGATTTGAGTATCAATGAAGATATTATTATAATGATAGCTATAATATGCCACTTCAGTTACTTAAAATGGTTGTGACTTATACATATATTTCCTGTCAATTGCCTAAGCATAGTCTGTCTCACTGCTGGAGAAACTGTAGAGCAGGAGACCTGGAGCCAGTAGTGACCACTGCAAAGAAATGTGATCTTGAATGCAGTCATCTTTTCTTTAGAAGGAGGCAAGCTAGATGTGGCAGTTACATATGCCAGCTCAGACTAAGAAACATTAAATTGACTTAATGCTCAGTCCAGGGTTAACAGAAAGTCCCTTAAATGCATTTTACTTAGGGTCAATATGTCTCTTGAAAAAATCATTAGATTAGAGATGCTAAAAACCAGGCCTGAAAAAAGAAACGTCTCCAAAAATTCATTTTTTATAAGAAAAGAATGACCAATTTACTAATAATCTAAAAAATATTACTAAGAATGTCATATAATATATTCCCCAATTTTCTTGTTGCCACCTGAATTTCTGAAATAAAATGAAGATTTTTGTACATGTGGAAACTGCCAAAACACAGTAATAAAAGGAAAAGTAATAAAAAAGAAGATAAAAAAATGAAACATAAGATTGTGCTAGAATACAGAAAATTGTTGATTCATACAGACTTCAGGTAATACATGAAAAAATGTAAAATAAATGCAGAATATGATTGTGTGAATAGCTTTTGGGGTCATACCTGAAAAGGACCTGAAGACAGCAGCAGTTGTCCAAAACTCAGTTGGGGAATACTGCCTCCAATCTGAGTCTGTGACAAAATTATCACCTATTTTTAAATAGCCTGAATGATTATTGCAGGCAAGTAAAAGTGAAGGATGAGTACAATAACAGAAGTGATATCAGCAAGATGCCATTAATATTCCAGACTTCATTCTCAAATAAAAATCTCAATTCAACTATATACCTTTGACTACAGTTCTGTGAGAACCTGGGGTTCTATTAGGGATAGCATCATCTCAGAGGAGTGCAGATATTAAAACTGAACATAAATGTGTTGGAAATCTTCTAAGCACTGACCTTCTATATCCTGGATTTGGAGCCACAGCACCCCTGTAGCCCTTATGAGACTAAATGTGCCTGAGCTCATGAACCATGACCACTACCAAGAGTACAACCATCAACCAGTCACAGCATCTGCCAGTGTCACTGTTTACTCTCATGACTAGAGACAAGTTCCTGCCATAAAGCACACTTAAGAAGTCAGGCGCTTGCCAAAAATAGACTCAACTCATGTATGCTCCCCTAAAATGGCACACCCCAGGACACATGTCCTAAGTTCATTACTATGGGCTTGGCTCAGAGCTACAGCATACTTCATCCAGATGATGTCTTTCTGCCAACGTATTTGGAGAATTATTTTTCTACTGTGACCAGTTTGTAATATTTGAAAGAGGTGCCTGATTCTTCAAATGAAAAGACGAACATGAAATGAAAAGGAACATGAAAAGTCAGGGAACATTATACTTCCAAAGAAATATAAAAATGTTCCAGTAACCAATCCTAACGAAGTGGAAATATATGAAGTACTAGACAAATAATACAAAATAATTTTTTTAAAGAAGCTTAATTGATGCTATTAGAGAACAAAGCTGAATCTCGACAAAAATCAGGAAAAATGATACCTGAACAAAATTTGAAGGTCTACAAAGATAGAAATTATTTAAAAAGAACCAAAGAGCAACACTAGAGCTGAAAAAATATCTGAAATGAAAAATAATTACAGAGCATCATCAACAGGCTTCATCAAACAGAACAAAGAATCAGTGAATTCAAAGACAAATCATTTTAAATTATCCAGTGAGAGGAGAAAAACAAGTTGAAACCAAACAGGCCCAGACCAAGACATATTATAATAAAAATGGCAAAAGTTAAAGAGAGGATTCTTAAGGCAGCCAGAGAAAAACAAAGTTAATTATAAAGGAACCCCCATAAGGCTCAAATAATTTTGCTACGGAAACACCACAGGCCAGAAGAGAGTGGTAAGATATACTCAAAGCTCTGAAAGCCAAAAAAAAAAAAAAAAAAAAAATGTGCAGCCTAGAATACTCTACTCATCAAGGATATCATTTAAAATAGGAGAAATAAAGAATTTCTCCAACAAACAAAACTAAAAGATTATAGCAATATTAAACTCATTATAAAAAGAAATACTGAAAGAGCCCCTCTAAATAAAAAAAGAAGTAAGAAGAAATAGGATGGAGATCACAATAGACTTGTGGTTGCCAAGGGGGAGGTGGAGGAATGGGATGGGTTGGGAGCTTGGGTTTAATAGATGCAGACTATTGCTTTTGGAATGGATTAGCAATGAGATCCTGCTATGTAGCACTAGGAACTACATGTAGTCACTTATGATGGAGCATGATAATGTGAGAAAAAAGAATATATACATGTATGTGTAACTGCGTCACCATGTTGTACAGTAGAAAAAAATTGTATTGGTGAAATAACAACAACAACAACAACAAATAAAAAAAAGAAATCGCTTAAATAAGCCAGTACACAAAACCAACAGAAAAAAAAAAAATGTATTGTAAAAGCAAGAAACAGCAAAAGGACAAACTGTTAAAAAAGGACTTCAAAATCATAAAATGTGGGGAAGGGAAGTAAGAAAATCTAGATTATTTTATTTAGAATGTGTTTTAGCCTATCAGGCTAAACCAAGAAGGTATAGGAAGGGGTTAACATACTTGAAAAACAGGACAACCACTAATCAAAACTCAACATTATATTCACAAAAACTAAAAATAATAGGGCATAATCATAAAATAAAAGGAAAAAAAAATCCAACCAAAAAAAGAAAGGAACAAAGGAGAAAGACTACAGTAGTTGTTTTCCCTAAACTCACAGAAAAGAAAAAGATAAGCAAAATGAAGCAGCTCAGGAACGACTCCCAGTTAAAAGAACAGGAGAATTCACCTGAAGCAGCAAACAATGAAACAGACCTCTGCAGTATACCAGACACTGAGTTTAAAAATGAGATAGTGGGAGTTCCCACCGTGGCACAGCGGAAACAAATCTGAGATTGAGGGTTTGATCCCTAGCCTTGCTCAGTGGGTTAAGGATCTGGTGTTGCTGTGGCTCTGGCATAAGCTGGCAGCTGTAGCTCTGATTAGACCCCTAGCCTGGGAACCTCCATATGCTGCAGGCACGACCCTAAAAAGACAAAAAATAAAAATAAAATAAAAGTAAAAATAAATGAGATAGTGAAAATACTGAAGGCATTAAGAGAAAATATAAACAGTTATGCAGATTACTTTAGAAAGGAACTAGAAAATATAAGGAGGAGATAAGAAAAATTCGAATGTTAATCAAGGAATCAAGAAAATGCAGGCAATGGATTTTCAGTTATAAGACACAAACACTTTTCTAGAGTCCCCATTTTCCATTTACCTTTTGGATTAGGTAGGTAGGAAATGTATAAAGCCTGACTTCTGACAAAAAAATAAATGGTAAAATTACTCAAAAGATCTAATCAACGGAATAATAATTACTTTTTCATTCATATTGGACTCACACAAGCAATAGGTTTCCCTGAATATTCTTTTCTTTGGCAAGGTTTATTATTTATATTTTTTCAATGTGAACTTACATATTCTAACTTGAATTGGTAATAACTATACCACAAATTTTTAAATCATCTGATATTACATAAAGGAATTAAGAGAGTTTAATATACATATGCTAATTAATAATCTGAATTAAAATACATGATTTTCATGCATAATTGGTAGTAGACAAGGAAGCAGCCATTCAAAAATAAGTCAAAGTATTAATACTTGGATGCTTTCAACCTAAAATTTTAAGTAATATATAGTAATTGTGAATAGTTCAATTCAGCATTATTATATGTAAAAAGAAGCCAGATGCCATTCTACTTTCTTTTAATGACATTTTACCCTGTGGGAGCTGCCTAATAAAGATTATTGGAAAGCATTTGAATTACTAATACATCCACGAAGAAAAAGAAATAAATTTATGCTACGAAATGTTTCCTTGTTCTGAAATAACTTAAAGAAATATGTCTGTTGCTATTTTGTTCTTAAAAATAAGATATAGTCTTCCAGACCCTAGTGGTGGATATTATTTCTCAAACTCACTGAAAAATGTGTTTTGCATTATGGTAATCCAAAGTGGTAAAAAAAATATTGTTCTTAAAAAATCTGAGACTTTTAGAAAATCAAAGTCAACTGAAATTTTAAACAAGAAAAATTCATATACTTGCCCTTCTTAAAGACAGCACATATCTGAAACATCAAATAAAAAAAAAGTTGCATTCTCTGTTGGATATCTCTTCAAATGAATAGTTCATGACACTACTTTTTAAAATATCTCTTTTTCTTTTGGCTTCTTTTTGCTTGCTTAGATAGGAGTTCACTTGACTATAGAGAAAAAACTATTTCTTCTTTGATAAAATCAAAGGAACTTATAGGAAGTTATCCAGTGATCTGAATTACTGTGAACAAACAATCCATGTAGGTGAACAATAAACTTGAAAGTAGTTAAATCAATTTTATTTTCCTTAATTCTTGGACTATTTGTCTGTATTCTTTACAAAGATATTGATTTGGTTTTAGTTTTGAAGAATTCTCTTTGGTTTATTTTTGCAAAACATTTCCCCATCTTGTCCTTCTTTAAATTTTTAATAATAACAAATTACAAATTTATGTCTTAATAAATTTTAAAGTAATTATGCTCAATTGAGAATAAGCTAACATAGAGATTTTGTGAAACTAAAACCTGCATAATAGGAAATCATCTTTTCAATATTTGCAAACTCAGAACATTTGAACAGTCTTAAATATTTTCACTGGGAACATATGTGCATTAAAACATTTAGCTTTATTTTCTTTTCTGTCCATATGTAAAGATTAGAAATGAGTATTTTTTAATCTGGCTGTTTTTATATTTCAAATTTTGTTAAAAATGTTAAAATGTATTAATAGAATTAAAATAAAAAAGAGAGTACAGCTATTTTAATTTTAACCTGAGGCTTGAATTGTCTATTAAAAATTCCCACTGTGGCACAGTGGGTTAAGAATTCAACTGCAGTGACTTGGGCCACAGCAGAGCCACAGGTTCATTCTCCAGCCTGGTGCAGTGAATTCAAGGTCCAGCATTGCCACAGCTGTGGTATGGGTCACAGCTAAAGCTTGGTTCAATCCCTGGCCTGGGAATTTCCATATGCTGTGGATGCAGCCTTGAAAAAAAATTTTTTTAAAGAAAATTTTTTTTAAAATTTAGTAAAAAAAATCAAGATAACTCTATTAAACCAAAGAAAGGGCTACAACATAAACCACAGATTTGTATTTATTGAAAGACATCCAGAATAAATACAGAATATATTTGGGGGGGGAGTGATCTTAGAGTTGGTGCTCATCCTTTTAGACAAAACACATAATTTGAATTCCTCTATTAAAAGCAACAAATATCTAAAAAAATAACTATCTCTATGGCAATGAAATAGACTGTTTAAAGATGGTAGCTTTGTTTCAAAAACACCAGAAATTATTGCCATACATAATAGCTTAAATGCTTAGATGCATAAGGCAAGACAAGGGTGAGCCAAGATCAGTGAAGGATCTTAATGAATGTGTGAGGAGATATGAAATAAAGTATCCCTCAAAACTTTAACAATAATAAGATAAAAACGTGATGACTAATGATTATATTAAGTAAAAAACAGTTATAAAACATATAAATATAGGAATTAAATCAAAATAAGAAATTATTATATTATAAAAATTCTCATTAAGAAAATGCCCATAAATAAAATCAGCATACCTCAGAGATATTGTGGGTTTGCTTCCAGACCACTGCAACAAAGCAAATATCACAATGAAAGGAATCACATGAATTGATTGGTTTCCTAGTGCATATAAAATTTGTGTTTACAATATACTGTAGTCTAATCATTGTGCAATAGCATTATGTCTAAAAAAATCCCACTGTATATATCTCAATTAAAAAAAAACCACTTTATTGCTAAAAAATTATAATCATCATCTTCAGTGAGTCATAATCCTTTTGCTGCTGAAGAGTTCTGCCTCAGTGCTGATGTTGACGGATCAGGGCGGTGTTGGTAGAAGATCAAGGTATGTGGTAATTGCTTAAAATAAAACAACAATGAAATTTACCAGGGCAGTTGAATCTTCCTTTCATGGACAATTTCTCCGTACAATGTAATGTTGCTTGATAGCATTTTACCCACAGTAAAACCTCTTTCAGAATTGGAGCCAATCCTCTCAATCTCTTCTTCTACTTCATCAAATAGGTTTGCATACTATTTAAAATTCATTGTTGTTATTTCAACAGTCTCCATAGCATCTTCATGTGGATTAGATTCTACCTCAATAAGCCATTTTCTTTGCTATTCCATAAGAAACAACTCCTCATTCATTTAAGTTTTATCATGAGATTGCAGCAATCCAGTCACAACTTTTGAACTCTGCCCATTAAACTAGTTCTGTAGCTATTTCCATCACAAGAGTAATTATTTCTTACACTGAAATCTTGAACCCCTGAAAAGCATCAATGAAGGTTAGAATCAACTTTTTCCAATCTCTTCTCAATGTTGATATTTCGTCATCTTTCTATGAGACACAAATGGTTTTAGTGGCCTCTAGAATGGTGAATCCTTTCCAGCAGGTTTTCCATTTTTATTTTTGGATTTTATTTATTTATTTATTTATTTATTTAGGCTGATCCTGTAGCATGTGGAAGTACCTGAGCCAGGGATTGAACCCATGTTACAGAGTAACCAGAGCCAGCAATGATAATGCTGGATCCTTAACCAGCTGAGTCACCAGGGAACTCCAAGAAGGTTTTCAATTTACTTTGCCCAAATCTATCAGAGGAATCACTATTTACGATAGCTATAGCTTTAAGAAATTTTAGCTTTAAGAAATTTATTTCTTCAGTAATAAGACTCGAAAGTCAAATTACTCCTTGATCTATGGGCTACAAAATAGATGTTTTGATAGCAGTTATGAAAACAATATTCATCTCAAATTACATCCCCATCACAGCTCTTGGGCAACCATGTGCATTGTCAATGAGTACTCGGATTTAGAGAGAAATCTTTTTTTTTTTTTTTTTTTTTTTTTTTCCTGAGCAATAGGTCTCCACAGTAGGCTTAAAATATTCAGTGAACCATGTTGTAAACAGATGTGCTGTCATCTGGGCTTTGTTTTTCCATTTATAGTACAGGCAGTCAATTTAACATAATTCTTAAGGGCCCTAGGATTTTCAGAATGGTAAAGGAGAATTGGCTTCAATTTAAAGTTACCAGTTGCGTTTAGCCCCTAACAAGACTGTCAGGCTTTCCTTTGAGACTTTAAAGCCAGGTACTTTAGACATCTTATGTAAGTGGAATAAGTCAAATTCATAGAAAGAGAGTGTAGTATTGTGTTTGCAAGGGGCTGAGGGAGGGGTAATGGGAAGTTGTTTAATGGGTATAGAGTCTAAGTTTTGCAAGATGAACAAGTTATACAGATTTGTTACACAAAAATGTGAATATACTTAATAAGAAATGATACAACAAAGTGGTTAAGATGGTAAATAAAATAAAGTAAAATAAAATAAAAAGCCAGGTACTGACTTTTCCTCTCTGGCTATGAAAGTGCTAGAAAGCATCTTTTTCCAAACTAAGCCTGTTCTGTTAACATTGAAAATCCATTTTTTATTATACCCACCTTCATTAATTATCTTTTGTAGATTTTCTGGATAACTTGTTGAAGCTTCTACATTAGCGCTTGTTGCTTTACCTTGCACTTTTATGTTATGGAGATGGTTTGTTTCCTGAAACCCTATGAAAAACTTCAAACATTTTTTTTTTTTCCTGCATTTTACCCACCTCTCTCAGGTTTTACAAAACTGAAGAGAATTACAGCCTTTCTCTGTATTAAGTTTTGGCTCAAGGGAAAGTTCTGTCTGCACTGATCTTATATCCAGACCACTAAAATTTTTCCATATCTGCTAGAAGCTAGTGTCACTTTCTTGTCCATTCACTTTTTATCAATGTTATTATTTCTCACTGAGGTACCGGTTTTAATTTTCTTCAAGAACACTTTCTTTGCATTCGCAACTTGGATAACTGGCTCAACAGGCCTAGCTTTTTGCTGGTCTCAGCTTACAATATGCCTTCCTTACTAAGAATAATCATTTTGAGCTTTTGATTTAAAGTGAGAGAAATAGGATTCTTCCTTTCACTTGAACACTTAGAATCTAGTTTAGGGTTATTATTTGGCCTAATTTCAATATTGTTGTGGCTCGGGGAATAGAGAAGGCTGAGGACAGGTTAAAAAAATGTGGTACTGGGGAATGCTGGGTTAGTGGAGCAATGAGAACACACACAACATTTATCAGTTGTTAGCCATTTCATAAGGGTACAATTTGTAGCAAACAATTAGTACAGTCATATTAAAAATTGCTGAGCACAGATCACCATAGCACATACAATAATTGTGAAAAAAATTGGTATACTGTGAGAATTACCAAGATGTGATACAAAGACAAGGAGAGATTGAGCAACTGCTATTGGAAAAATGGTGCCAATAGATTTGCTTGATGCAGGGTTGCTACAAACTTTCAATTTGTGAAGAATGTAATATTTGTGAAGCAAAGTGTAGCACAGTACAGTAAAACAAGGTATGCCTATAGCTTGCAAATTTTATGACTGTTCCTTGTATAAAATTAATGATGTACAGAAAATATACAAAAGTGGATGGTATAAATTATGTGTGAAAGTGGAAATACAATTTGTTTATTGAGAATCAATGGACTTTGCCTATAAAGAATAAATGGATTAGCCATTAGCCAAAATAATAAAATTAAATCCTATAAGATCTGAAAACAGACATACAGATTCTAAATATATTCACCTGCTCAATATCAAAATAACCACAGATCATATAATGAAGGGAATTAAAGGAAGCCTTAGGAGATATGACAAATAGAAGATGATGTAATCAAGAACAAGTACATATCGTTTTACAATAAATATAAATATATCTATTTGTGAAAATAACCGTTTCACTATTCAGATCATAGAAAAAAAGCTCTTTAACATGAAACAAAATCTGATGACATGATATTAAGAGTAGGGTTTACCAAGAGTAAACCCTAAGGTAAATGTACTTTGGGTAATTATCATGTGTTGATGTAGATATCCATCCTTGATAACAAATCTACCACTCTGTTGAGTGATAAAGATAAGGATGAAGGTGATGCATGTGTGGGAGTAGAGGATATAGAGGAAATTTTTTACCTTCCCCTCAATTTTACTGTAAAACTAAAAATTCTCTTAAAATAGTAGTCTTTAAAAATAAAATAAACAAAAATAAAATACTTTTCTTACAAGGAAAATAATTAGAATCAATGGACAGAATTGACTCTTGCTTCTCTCTCAGTTTTATACAGATAATGAAGCAAATAATCACAACTAGTAAAAAAAAAATGTAGCATGGAAGAAACAAAAACTAAATTAAGCTAAATAAGTTATGTTTTTCTGTCTTTCTTTGTGTTTTCATATGCATACAAAACAGAATTAAATAATATAATTTCTAAGTGGTGTACCTATTGAAAGCATATGGAATTACATAAACAAAAAATCATATTGCATGAGACTATTCACCTTCTTACCTCTCTTCTTGTCTACATACCATCATTGTAATCATGGAGAAAAAGTCAGAAATGGATATAGTATCTTTTAGTGACAAACTGTATTTTGAATGCAATTCGCTTGTGGGAAATGGCTCTCATACTTTAGCATAATAGTGCCCATAATATTTTGAAGGGATACTATGGCCCTCATTGAGCAACAATACAAAAATATAAAGGAAGCTAACTAAAATTAAGTCACCTTATTTTCCTTCCTTCTAGGGAGAAAATAATTGTATTATTTCAGAAAAACGTGGGTAGAGAAATAGTAAACCTGTTTGTCTTCTTGTTTTCAAAAAGAAATATAGAGAAAAGATACCCTCTGGCTATAGAAAGTATCATACACTACATATAGCTAAACAAATACTCAGAAAAAATTTAAGACTTAATTCTTTACTAAAGAAAGAATGAAAATACAATATGAGTAGTTTCCTCAAGAAGAAAGAAAATCTACCAAAGAAAAAATCCCAGTGATAAATGTAAAAATGTCATATGAAAAAAAACCCACAAATTAAAAAACTGAATGACTTAAAAATCATAGGCCTTTTCTTTATAGAAAAAATTAAAAATATAAAATTAAAAACTAGAAAATAAAAAATAGACAATAAATTTTACTTGTAAATAAATATTATTGAACAAGAAATCACTTTTACACAAAATAATATATCTCATATTTTGAATTTAATGGACTCAGGATATACTTTATCAGTAATAAAACCTACTCAAGATCACAGAACAATTATCATACAATAACTTAAAATTAATGGATATACTCTAATAACAACAACAAAATATCAGGACCAGGAAGCTTCACAGTATCTCCCTAAGATCTGCTATGAAGTCGTGAAGGAAAAGATGATGATGATACCACTTTCAATTTATGGAGCGTGTAGAAAACATAAGTGTTTGAAAATGGTCTTTAGAATTTCATTAAACATATGTTTCATTAAACTTAGCATTAAGGATGCTCAATCCACTAAGTATCAGGGAAATGCAAATCAAAACCACAGTGAGATATCCTCAGACCTGATCGAATGTTGATGACTTTAACCCATATTGATACTGAGAACATGTATTTTTATAAAACACTGAGATGAACATTTAACAAAAAGGAGAGAAATTATGCGCACTACATATTTCTGAAGAAAGATGGATTACACTTTTTTTTTTTTAGGGCCACACCCAGGGAACATGGAAGTTCCCAGGCTAGAGGTCAAATAAGAGCTTTATCTGCTAGCCTATGCCTCAGCTACAGCAACACCAGATATGAGTCAAATCTGTGACATACACCACAGCTCATGGCAATGCCAGATCCTTAACCCACTGAGTGAGGCCAGGCATCAAACCCACATCCTCATGGATACTAGTAGGGTTTGTTACCACAGAGCCAAAATGGGAACTCCTACACTTCTTAACAAAAATAAAATAAGTCAAGATTGTGATATAGGTCATTCCCAACTTCAATCCCCCTCACAGGAAGACCAGTGAGCAACTATCCATAGACAAGACACCATTGTGAAAATCCTAGAATCTGATGGATTGGGCTGAAGCACTCCCATGGACCACAGGCTTATCAAAAAGGATGACATTAGAAGGGAAAGAGACGTGGTTTTGTTCTGTTTCATCCCTCCTTTAGGTGGGCTCAATGCTATACTAAGAGGTCTTCCCTGTGCTCACGGTTGCTCTTATGGGTAAAAGAGACCAGAAGGTGAACATCCAGAATCCCCAGTGTTGCAGAATGCTTTCTAGAATCCCACTCAGACCTTGGCTCACAGGGATTACTAGGGGAACATAGAGGGCTTAACAACAGGGGATCAAATAGAGACTGAGGAGGTAGGTGACAATGTTTTTATGAATAGGATACCAAAAGCTCCAACAACAAAACAAAAATAAACAAGTGGTACTACATCAAACTTAAAAGCTTCTGCACAGAAAAAGACATAAACAAACTGAAAAGGCAATATAGAAAATGAGAGAAAATATTTGCAAACTACAAACACGATGAGGTTAATATCCAAAATACGTCAGAAACTAATACAACTCAGTAGCCAAAAAAAAGAAAGTGGTTAAAATTAGCAAAATATCTGAATAGACATTTTTCCAAAGAATATATTCGAATGGGCAAGAGGTACATGAAAACATGCTCAACATCTCTAATCATCAGGGAAATGCAAATCAAAACCACAAGAAATTGCCACACGCTTGTCAGAATGGCTATTATCAAAAAGACGTGATAACAAGTGATGGAGAGAAAGTGGAGGAAAGGAAATAGGAAATCCATGTGCACTCTTGATATAAGGTAGATTGGTATAGTCACCATAGAAAACAGTAAGACATTCTTAAAAAAATTAAACCTAGAAATATTATGTGATCCAGTAATTCCACTTCTAGCTACATATCTGAAGGAAATTAAGTTATCTCAAAGAGATATCTGCATTCCCAAGTCCACTGCAGCATTTGCAATGGCCAAGATATGGAAAAAAACCTGTGTTCATCAAAGCATGTATAGAAAAAAAAATGTGATATATACATACAATGGAATATATTCAGCCATTAAAAGGAGGAAATCTTTCATTTGCAAAAAAAAAAAAAAGGTTGAAGCCTGAGAGCATTGCACTAAGTAAAATAATTCTGAGAAAGATAAATACTGTTTGATTTTGCTTTTCTGTGGAATCTAAAAACAAACTCTTAGTAACTGAGTAGATTGGTGGTTGCCAGAGATGGAGAGTGGGGACTTAAGGGAAATAGGTGAAGGTAGACAGAGGGCATGAACTGTCAGTTATAAGTTAAATAATTTCTGTGGGTGTGATATACAGCATGGTGACTATAGTTTACAATATTGTATTGCATATTTGAAACTTGCTAAGAGAAGAGATCTTTAAAGTTCTCATCACACACAAAAATTGTGAAATTACGTGAGGTGATTGGATGTGTCACCTATCCTTAATTAGTAATAATTTTGCATTGCAAACTTATATTAAGACATTATATTATATATTTTTAACTTAAACTATATTATATACTAATTATATCTCAATAAACCTGGAAAGATAAAACTTACAAAAAACTAGACCATCTAAAACATTTAAATTATGTTATACGCTATGTGAAATAATAAGCAAAATGGTTATGCATTAACATAATTTTAAATATACTAATGCTAAGACACAAAATTCATTTTACTAACCCTGAGTAACAATTATTTCTTGATTTATATCACATTTTGTAGCAAAGCTTTCTTTTGATCTCTGACATGCTTTAGCTTTAGAAATGGGTGTTTAAAATAATTTATTTTTCCAGTATATATAACACATTTTTATATATTAATTTTAAATAAAACTTAAAATGCTATGAAATGCATTTATGAAGAATATGCAGAGAAAGGGAAGTTATAACATCTAAGATGCCATATACATTTCAATATCATATTTGAAATCAAAGGAAAAAAATTTAACCTTTTTGAATGCTCCAAGATCATGAAATATTTAATACCATTCAAAAGTGTAGAAAAAATTTAAAGACAAGAACATATACTTAGTAACCTTCATTGAATGGCATTTCAAGAATATTTTCTATTTGAAATTAACAAGATGAAATGTGACATATATGTAATATAATAAACATATGCTTTTAAACAAAAAGCACAAAATTGTACACAAATATTCTCTAATTAGAGGATGAATTGGCAATTTATTTACAAAATATACTGGAAAATTATGATTCCTATACAAGAAACTTTGTTCTGTCTTTCCAAAAGTAAATAATGTGCTAAAATGACAGATTACTTTCTAATTATGGATGGCAACAATCTTCTGATCAAGCCTATCTGTCAGTAATCTTTTGAGCATAGACAAGAGTTTTCAATTCTTTAATCACACCTGGGTTATTACAGACAGTATCAGTATGGTAAGTGTGTTTTGTAAACCTCTTTTCTGTACTTTCCAGCATTAAACGAACAGGCTCATTTAATTGATTTGAAAAAAGTGTATATATTCTACAAAACATCTTAATTATTCTAAAGACATAAATTGTAGCATAACAATAAAATCCAAGTCCCTTCAAATATTTAAGAAGTGTAGAATTATTTCAGCTTTAATAAAATCATATAAAATTTGATGCTGCTTACATCTATATACGCTTTGAAAAAATTTTAGGAGATGATATTAGAGTTTAGCATCAAAAAAGCATTGATTATATTAATTTATTAATTTTATCATGGGCTCCTAGCTTATGGAATGAAATATTTATACTTGGAAAATATTACTACTTTATTAATATTACAGAGGATGAAATATAATCCATTCTGTCATGTCAACACTTACTTGCCAACATCTTAACATTTTGACTATTAAAAACAACAATTCAAATAATATATTCATGAACCACAAGAAAGTAGTTCTATTGAATATTATACTGGGGAAACCTCTCCCCATGTTGTATTGAAAAATTAAGTGTTTAAATAAATTCATATGAATTTATAAGCGTGTTTATGTTCATGTGTAACTATTTCTACTAAATGGAAAAACTTATCAGTAGTTATTTGATTACAAAAAATATATGGAACTCGAAGTACTGAGTCTAATATGCCCCCACCCCCAATAATCAGGCATAGGATATCATCAAACACTAGCACTGACAAGTGGGCCATGCAATACTTAAAAAAGTTATCATAAACAATAATTGGTACTTAAAGTACATGCCTGTTTTAAGGTAAATAATGGTGTCCTTAATTTGTTTAATTTTTATGTAAAATTAAACATATCTTTCCAGCTTATTAATAATTTATTATTTCACTTCTTGGGATAATACATACAGGAATTTTTCTACAGGATTTAGGTACAAAGACTTGGTCAAACACAGAGTCTCCTAAGTTCTCATCAGATCATGGAGTCTATATTTGCCTTGGACACAGCTGTCACACCATGAGAAAGGCTCCAGGAAAGTGAGTCTTCCCCTTGCATGTCTTATAAGGAATTAGGAGGGCCACAGAAGTGGGAAAATATAAGTTCTCTCACTTAGGTAACGGCCCTAAGACATTTGTTTAGCACCACATATCAGCATGGTATCCAACAGGAATCTTGGAGTTTTTCTGATGGTCAGCAGAGTACTGAGCACAAACTAATTGTTATGCCATCATGGATGTAGTGGTGGGGAGACATGCTGGGACTATCTAGCAGAAAGAGGTCTTTCCTTTGTTAAAAAAGCAGGTAAAATTATATTTACATGTTATTAGTGCATTTTTATATAATACATGCATCATTTCAACCACATACCAAATAGTGTTTGAGATCCTATGATATGTTTTGTTTTGTGCTTGATTTTGAGGTTATAGAGATAAATAAGGTAGATTTGTTGTTCTCATGGAACTCACACTTAAGCAAAGAAAAAGAGTAATTGTCCGAATATGATACATCATAAAGCAATGAGATGAAGGTGGCATAAGAGCATCTTTCCTAGAATAAACAGGAAAGAAAGAGGAGACAGGACAAACTTAACAGAAAATATAACACCAAGAGTTAATCTAAAAAAAAAAAGTGAAAATTTAGCCTGCAGAGTAGTAGAGAATTCCTGATAGAGAATATTGTACAGGAATCAGTATATACAATAGTCAGGCTTCATGTGTTGTCTTTGGAGAGTAAAGAAACTGACAATTACGAAAGCAGAAAATCCAGTTGAGGATAATAAAAGAAAGAAGTTGGAGGCCAAATCTTTTAGGTTCTTAGGAGATCTGCTAAAAATTTTAAATTTTACACCAAAACCAATAGTTATTTGATGATATTAAATATCTACAAATTATGATTTGAGGAAGAAAAAGGAGAGAAAGAAGATGAGGAAAGAAAAGAGAGGAAGGAACCTATTTATTTCAACCATATTTTATTGATTATATAAATTTTACAAATAATGTATTTCCCAATTTGCTTATATTTCTAAGAAATTTAAATATTAATTGTAAATCTTTAATTATAGGTGTAAAACACTAGTTTCTGTGTACTTTTCATTTTACTCTCCTTTCCTAGATTAACATTTATTAATATAAATTTTTATGTAAAATTGGTAAAAGTTTCATATTTACAAAGTCAATTACTTTGTTTATAAAGTTTATCACCAGAATTTGCGATATAGCCTCTTTATCTATTGGCTATTTTAGTTGACATTAGCTGTCAATTAGGTATCAGTGTAATTGAGTTATTGGAGTCAATTATAACATCCAAGGTTCTATCTTAGAGGCCTTAGTGAATAATGCCATTAATTTGGAAACGGAAGAACAGAAAATCTACACATTTAGGGAGAAAGACTATAAGCTCAGTTTTGGACATGATGAATTTAAGATACCTATGACTTATCCAAAAAAAAAAAAAAAACTGACTAGGAGGAAGGTATAAGTAAGTACATGGAGTTTGAGAAGAGTTAAATAGGGGTTATTGTTTGAGGAATTATCAGCATATATTAATTACATGGAAACCACAAGATATATAGACTTTCCCATAAAAATCTATAAAAAAAAAACTGCTTCTGGGCAAGTAGATAAAAAGGAAGATAAGTTTCTCTTTACAACTCTCTCATTTCAAAAAATAAAACACTGAAGTTTATAAAATGTCATATATACAGAGGATGATCAATAAAAATTATACAAAATTGAAACCCTTTAAAAGACACAGAATGACAACCCAATACAATTTGGCCAATGAGTCAGGGGAAAAAAATGCAAAATTTTAAAATATTTTATAAAGGAACACAATATTTTAAAAATTTACATCACATCAGTCAGAATGGCCATCATTAATAAGTTTACAAGTAACAAATGCTGGAGAGGGTGTGGAGAAAGGAAGCCCTTCTATATTGTTGGTGAGAATGTAAGTTAGCACAAGCCACTATGGAAAGCAGTAACTGAGAAAACTAAATGTAGAATTATCATATAACCTAGTAATCCCACTCGTAGGCATATATGCTAACGAAAATATAATTCAAAAAGATACATGCACCTTCCTTTATGTTCACCGCAGCACTGTTCACAACAGCCAAGACATGGAAAAAACCTCCATTTCCACTGGCAGATAAATGAATTAAGAAGGTCTGGTACGTATACACAATGGTATACTACTCAGCCATAACTAAGAACAAAATAAGACCATTCACAACAACATGGATCCAACTACAGATTCTGATACTAAGTGAAGTAAGTCAGAAAGAGAAAGACGAATACCATATGATATATCACTTACATGTGGAATCTAAAATTTGGCACAAAATGACCAATCTACAAAACAGAAACAGATTCAAAGACATAGAGAACAGACTTGAGGTTGCCAATGGGGAGGAGAGTAGGGATTAGAAAGGACTGGGAGTTTGGGGTTAGTAGATGCAAACTATTACATTTAGAATGAATAAACAAAAAGTTTATACTGTATAGCACAAGGAACTATATCTAATCTCTTGAGATAGACCATGATGGAAAATAATATAACAAAAAATGTATATATGTGTGGTGTGTGGTGTGTGTGTGTGTGTGTGTGTGTTTGTATGTGTGTGTGCGGTGTGTATAACTGGGTCATTTTGCTGTACAGCAGAAATTGGCACATTGGACATCAACTATATTTCAATTATTATTATTTTTTTTAATTTTTGTAGGTCCGAACCCATGGCTAGAGGTAGTATCAGAGCTGTAGCCATCAGCCTATGCCACAGCCATAGCAATGCCAGATTCAAGCTGCATATGAGACCTACACCACCGCTCACAGCAACACAGGATCTTTAACCCACTGAGCAAGGCCTGGGATCAGACCTGAGTCCTCACGGATGCTAGTCAGATTCATTTCTGCTGAGCCACATTGGGAACTCCTATATTTTAATTTAAAAACAAAGCAAAAAACTATAAATCTAAAAAAAAAAAACTATCAATATAGTATTAAGGAAAAATAATATTTTATTGCTTTATTGTTTTATAATCTATAGGTGGTAAAATTTAACCATTGTGAGTATACAATTCAGTGTTTTTTAAGTAACTTTATAGTTGTGTGCAAATATAATCCAATTTAAGTATATTTTGATCATCCCTAAAATATCTCTCAAATTTCCTTTTTTTTTTGGTCTTTTTGCCTTTTCTAGGGCCGCTCCCATGGCATATGGAGGTTCCCAGGCTAGGGGTCTAATTGGAGCTGTAGCCACCGGCCTATGCCAGAGCCACAGCAATGCGGGATCCGAGCCGCATCTGCAACCTACACCACAGCTCACGGCAACGCCGGATCTTTAACCCACTGAGCAAGGCCAGGGATCGAACCCGCAACCTCATGGTTCCTAGTTGTATTTATTAACCACTGTGCCACGATGGGAACTCCTCAAATTCACTTTTAATCAATCGCCAATCACACCTTCCTAGTCCTAAGTGACCACTGATCAATTTCTATATCTATAAATGTGTCTTTTCTAAACACTTCAAACAAAATAGTCTCATAAAACATTTAATATTTTGCATGCAGCTTTTACACTTAGAATGGTAGTTTTTGTGGTTTACCCATGCCAAGGAATATATCAGTATTTTGTTCCTTTGTTAAATGTTATTGTCAATAGCTTTTCAAAAGGTATTCATTGTAGGTATTTATGACATTCTCTTTATTCTACAATTGAATAACACTTGATGTATCCTAAAATAAATTTCAGCATCTGTTGGGAAATTCTTCTTAATCTAGCAATATTTAAAAGAAAATAATTGGCTCTACCACCCTTTATTACTTAACCACAAAAATCAGATTCTTTTAAAGGTACCTCAGAGTTTTCTTAGGAAATTTTAATTTACTCATTTGTTTTCAAAAGATTATATGCATTATTTCTAAGTTAGGCAGAATTTAAATGAATTTTTTTTTTCAGCTGTACAGCATGGGGACCAAGTTACACATACATGTATACATTTTTTTTCCACCCATTGTTCTGTTGCAATGTAAGTATCTAGACATAGTTCTCAATGCTATATGGCAGGATCTCATTGTAAATCCATTCCAAGAGCAATAGTTTGCATCTGATAACCACAAGCTTCTGATCCCTCCCACTCCCTCCGCCTCCCCTTGGCAACCTCAAGTGTATTCTCCAAATTCATGATTTTCTTTTCTGTGGAAAGGTTTATTTGTGCTGTATATTAGATTCCAGTTATAAGTGATGTGATATGGTATGTCTTTGACTTTGTGACTTATTTCACTCAGTATGAGAGTCTCTAGTTCCATCCATGTTGCTGTAAATGGCATTATTTCATTCTTTTTTATGGCTGAGTAGTATTCCCTTGTGTATATATACCACATCTTCCGAATCTAATCATCTGTTGATGGACATTTGGGTTGTTTCCATGTCTTGGCTCTTGTGAATAGTGTTTCAATGAACATACGGGTGCATGTGTCTTTTTTAAGGAAAATTTTGTCTTGATATATGCCCAAGAGTGGAATTGCGGGGTCATATGGAAGTTCTATGTATAGATTTCTAAAGTATCTCCATACTGTTCTCCATAGTGGCTGTACCATCTTACATTCCCACCAATAGTGCAGGAGGGTTCCCTTTTCTCCACACCCCCTCTAGCACTTGTTATTTGTGGACTTCTTAATGATGGCCATTCTGACTGGTATGAGGTGGTATCTCATGAGTATTTTTAATTGAGTACCAAAATAATCAATATAAGGATATCAACATACTTATCATTAATAATACAAAAATGGCAAACAAATTGAAAATGAACAGTTACATTATTAGCATCACTGATTCCTACTATCTTCTATACTGTACTTGTACAAATGATTGAGAGATATATTTTTACAGATTAGTCAGTGACCAGAAAGTCAACAATTAACAAAAATAATGTACAAACAAAAATGCTTCCTGGTGAATGGTAAAAAATAAACTACCTCAAATCATCTAAATCAAAAAATCAGTTACTAAAACACCTACCAAAATTGTATGTATTCAAATATAACAATTTTTTTTTTTTTTTGCTTTTTAGGGCCACACTAATGGCATTTAGAGGTTCCCAGGCTTGGGGTCGAATCAGAGCTGTAGCTGCCAGACTATACCACAACTCTCAGCAATGCTGGATTTTTAACCCACTGAGCGAGGCCTGGGATCAAACCTGTGTCCTCATGGATCCTAGTCAGATTCCTTTCCACTGTGCCATGATGGGAACTCCCAACAAACAATATTTTAACAAAGACAATTTGAGTTACAGAAAAATTAATGGATATTCAACTTAAGCATCTTGTTTTGAATATAAAATCAACAATCAACAAATATCTTGAACTTGGTTACCTTGCTATTTACTAGGAGAGAGAACTTAAACCTGGTCATTTCAGTTTCCAATTCAGGATTTCTGGACTAAATACACTTGAATTTAGATAGACTAGGAGATAAAACAATTAAGATACTATTTTTACTCTATTTTTAATGTCACAAAGGATGTTATAAAAAGGGACTGAGTTTTTTTCTTTAGAAATATGTGTGGCAATGAAATATTCTTGTGACATCTCTCTCTCTCTACCAGATTTTTATTAGATGGTACTGAGCAGCAGAAAAAAAAAAAAAGAAAACAAAACAAAAGCTTTGGAATGTTGATGTTAAACATTTTCATTTAAAAAAGGACAGGGGAAAAAACGGGGACAGGGAGTAAATTGCTTTTTCACTGAAGTGTTCTAGGATCAGAACACTTAAATGTTTGAAATGGGTTGATAATCTTTAAAAAAAATCTGATTAGCCTAAATTCTAATGAAAATATATCTACTGTGATTTGTGTCCACAGTATTTAATTTAAAATAATAGAAGTATGTTTTTCTCCTGAGTGGCTTAAAATATATATGTTGGTTATGCTAGACTAGATTACAATGGTTTCTCTTTAAGAGAACATATTTACTAATGCAAAGGGTCATTTACGTTTTGCTGAAGAAATAATTTAATATTGGAATATTTGTGTGTCCATAAAAAAGTCAACGTTGTGCTTCTACTCTGCAGCAGGGAATAGTCCACATTTTTCTCAGCAAAAAATTCCTGTTCAATGATGCCTTTTTATCGCCTATTTATATCTACCAACATTTTCATTTTTCAGAGGTTTAGGTATGCTAAAATATAAAATCAATGGAATATTGCTTTCAACTGGTTTTAGACAAATTACCACTCTGTTTTAAGAAATTACACTGGCTCAGCATGTGATTCATGTCGCTTTTCTAAATCGATCATGTTACATTAGATTAGGAAATGCATATTAGAAATATGTCACTAAATCACTCAACTTCTCTAGTGAAGTTCAATATTTTAATATTTTTCTATATTATTGTTAAACATTATGATATGGTATGCTTCATTATTTCTAATATTTTTCCTTTAATGAAGTTAAAAGTGTGTAGCAACACAGATACTCATGACATCTGAAGAACATGACAAAATAGCATTCCAACATCAGACTCAACATGTGTAGCAAAAGTGAAGAGCTAAGAACCTAAATGAGAATGTGAAATGGATTTCTGTTGAAATATGTTAGATTGCACCATTGGGAAATGGCAGAAACTCTTACTGGAGTCATTTAAAATCTTTCTTGGACAGAATATTTAAGCATATATTGCTTGGAACAATCTTATATTGGAACAGAGAGAGACAAGATGACCTAAAAGTCTTTTCCTTCTCTAGCTTCTAATATTTTATGAATCTGTACACAGAAAAATATATTAAAGTCTGAGGTGCAGTTTTAGACAGCATTAAATTATTTGTATAGTTTTATAATTGTGTACAGAAATATCAGGTAGTGGTCTATAGGCAAAAATACTGCAGAAAACTACCCTGAAATTTACAAATGGATTATGTTAATGTACCAAACACAAGCTTCCCTGACCTGAACCACATTTATAGTCATGCAGCCTAATGTGGTTCTCTAAAAACAAGGTACTGAAAAGTGTACTGTGTATCGAACCTATAAAATATGCTGATAAAACTTCCATTGAAAATCTAGCTTACAAAATAAACTCCAATTACTCTTATTGATACATGCCTTCCAAAAATTAGAAATATCTTTGAGTAGATTTAAAATTATAAATGAATATATGAGAAATTCTAAAATACTTATGCTTTTCAAAACCAGTATTATAATTTTAAATAGTCAACTCTTTAAAAAGTGTGAAACCTTGCATTTCTACTTCAAACTATTGTAAATATGTACTTACTCTGCTGCAGAAAATGTACTTACAGAGCAAAAATGTCCCTTGAGATTGTTCTTAGACACTTCATTGTATGATTCCAATTTGACAAATCTAGAGAGAGACAAAGAGAAGAATATTTGACTTAAAAAAGCTTACCTAAAATAATGACATTCCAATTAAATAGTGCATTTTAGGCAGAAGTATTGGTTATCATTAATAGCACACATTTGTTAAGATGTTTTATATATATGACTTTTTTTCTTTTTATCAAAAGTCTAGCATGAATCAGGTAACAAGGTAGGGATGATGGACGAAGTATAGATAAAAAGAAAGTTAAGGGACACATAACCAATAAAAACAGGTGTGTGAATACACACACACACACACACACACATAATTGTTGAAGTTGCATGATGGATTCAAAGAACTTCAAGATGCTGTTCTCTCTATATTTGAGTGTGCTTAGAAAATGTTCATATTTTTAAAAATAATATTAATGTTGGCCATTTCAGTTACTCTTCAAGGATTTCTAATGGCATTCCTGCTTAAAGATATAACTCTTTCACCTCTAATAAAATTCTTGCCAATGAAAACTCCTCAAAATTAAGGCTATTGACACCTATCAAATATTTTTCCTTTTGAAGTTAAGGTAGATATTGCAAATTAAAGTGTGTTCTATAGATTCAGTTTATAAAATCATTAGAAAACTTTTTTAACAAAATCTGAGAGAGTTACTATTAATCACACTTAAATCATGCATATATTACAGGAAGAAATGCTTCAGTGAACTTTGGTAAGCCAACAACATAACTCAGTATGACTTCTCTAATATTTACTGAGACCTACAATGGGACTCAAATTTCTTAAGAGCTTTTGAAATTGAAATATTAACTAATGGCTGATATTCTTAATATCCCTAATATTTTAAACAAATATTTATCAACAAGTATAAATACATATATGAATATATTTTATGTTAATGCTAATTAATAATAAGGACATAGCTTAATGGGGAATATTAGAATATGTGCAAAATATACCAATTGAGAATAAGCAACAAATTTGTAATGAGAGAGCATAAGGAGAGAAAATACATTCTTATCCAATTCAGAAATGCACTTTTAAAAGAGAGGAGATAAATTTTCTTAGGTCACTTATTTTCAAAACTAATCAAATTCACAGTTGGAGAAGTGGCCCACATAATACCCCCAATTCTCTTTCAGTTCCTTTGGGAAAGATTAGTAAAATCTTGAGGTTCTCATCCCCATTGCAATGATCCACTTGTGGGAGAAAATAATGTCTACAAATAATTTGTTACGTGTCAAGTTCATTGAAAACAATGATATACGAATGTTGAATTTAACATGGTATTAAAGAAATATAACAAATTATTTCTGGAAATAATAGAATGGGAAATTTTATCTCTGTAAGACTGGAGGAAAAATACTGTTTCTTCTCAGTAGAGATTTCTTAGTAAATTTTGCTAAAACTTGTCACATACTGTAAAATAAAAGCCTAAAAATTTAAATTGTGACTAATTAGTCAGTGAGATAAGTATCTCTGGAGCTCTACATTTACATTTCAAGATAAATCACCCTTTCTGTGGGTTTAAGCTCTGGATTAAAATTTTGTATGTAGTAGTCTCTTCTTTCCTCTGAAAAAAATGTTATTTACATTCTAAAAGACTAGGTTAAGAACACAAGATCCTCCCCATTAATTTGGGAAGAGGCTCAAAGGGGGAAAGGAGACAGCTACCTCTCTTTCCTACATGAATATCCATATCCACTTTTTTGTATTTCTCTATTACAGTAGACTACATTTATATAAGATGGCATCTTCTTCTAGTTCTTGTCTTACCCCAGGGTGAAGAAGTGGATCAAAGGCAAAAGGCACATTTATTACTTGCTGTATGTATACAGTATTTGTTTTGCCCATCTCCATACACCTTGTGTTAGCATTCATGATAATATTAACACATACAGATATTAAAAATTTAACATCCATATATGGAAATTTACAGGAGATTGACAAAAAATAGACCTTTTTAAGTAGATTAATTCAAATCTGCACAGGAATTTGAATATTTTAAAATATTAAATAATTTAAATATTCAGTAATATTTTAAGGGTTCAGAAAGAGAAAAAAAAAACCTTATAGTTTTAGATAATTTTGATTTCATAGGATCTTACCTCATACACCCTTCCTCCAGATTAACCCATTGTTAACATCTTGCATAACTACAGTGCTATATTAAAACTAGGGAATAGATATTGATGCAAACCATAGATATTATTCAGATTTTACCAGTTATACCTGCACAAATTTGTACATAGTTTTAAGTGTGTAAAGTGCTTGCAATTTTATCACAGCTGAGACTTGATGTGATGGAAGCTTCACCACCAAATAACTAACTGCACCTTGACGGCAAGACTCTAACATGCTACCCCTTAGATCCATATCCTACCCTTTCCCATCTCAAATCCCTAACAACTAATCTGTTTTTCATCTTTATAATGACATATGGCACATGTTCAACCTCTGGCCCAGGAATTTCCCATGCTATAGGCAAGGCCCCAAAAAAGGTAGTATGAGAATCTCTAATTCCATCCATGTTGCTGCAAATGGCATTATTTTTTCTTTTTATGGCTGAGTAGTATTCCATTGCGTTTATAGACCACATCTTCTTAATCCATTCATCTGTCAATGGACATTTAGGTTGTTTCCATGTCTTTGCTATTGTAGCTAGTGCTGCAGTGAACGAACATACAGGTGCATGTGTCTTTTTCAAGGAAAGTTTTGTCTGGATATATGCTCAAGAGTGGCATTGCTGGGCCATCCATTTTTGAATTGGGTTGTTATTTTTTGATACCTAAGTACACACATGTACAAAAATTTCACATAAATAATATCATATATGTATGTAGGAAGTTTCTGAAAAGTTTCTTTTCTTTTCCTTTCCTTTTTGTATTCTAAAATATTGTCCTACATTTGACATACACTCAATAACAGTCGTAAGTCTGTTTCATATTTATACATCATCATAAACAAAAAGGAAATTTAAAAATATATGCATTTTTTATTACTTGCTTTCAGAAATACATTTATTTACACAGTAGAAATTTCTCTAACGTTTTGGCATTCAATCATTACATAAATACTTTAAAGTCATTTGACATTTTAATTGCTTCTTTTGAATGCTTCTATGAAGTATGCAAAATTAATAAATTATGCCAGAAATTGTCTCTATTCACTTTGTTGTCTTCTTTTGCTCTTACAAACAGTGTTCCAAGACACGTGCATATCCATTAATGGTTCTATTTCATTTGTAAAATCATAGGATGGGATTGAGGAACAGAAGAAAAGGTACATCTCTAAATTTTGATACTGTGATAAAATCTGCATTTGCTTCAAATGCAATGAAAAATGCACCCTAAATTTAACTGTGAAAGTCTGATGATAGTAAAACAACTTAGCAACTTTACCCAAATTTTAATTGCTCTATTTGGAAAATCTCTGATAATAGAGATTTTGTATACTTCCCCCCCCCAGATTTATTTGCTTTTATGAATCACTGATTTTTACTTGCTAATTTTTCTATAGGGTGGTATAGTATATTTGTAAAGTTTCAACTGGGCTAGGCTTAACTATATTTTCCAGAATTCTACTTTTGTATGTTTCTGGTTAGGATAGACTCTCAAATGAGATTATTGGAAAACTTGGAGGCTTAAAGGAGCAGAGCAATCCCTTGACAACTAACACCCATTGTTGCTGGTTGGCTGATATAAATTCTTATCATAATGCAGCAACTGACTTTAAACTGCTCTATTAGCCTTTGTGAGTAGGTGAGTAGAGGGAGAGATAGTTTAAGAAACTGGTTTATGTTATTGTGGAGTTTGGAAATTATAGAATTTGTAGTGTAGGCTGGCAGGGTGGGGATCCAGGGAAGTGTTGCTGTTACAGTTTGAGTCAGAAGGAAATATGCTGGCAGAATTCTCTCTTCCTCAGAGGAGTTCAGTCTTTTTCTTTTATTAAGAACTTCAACAGGGAGTTCCCTTCATGGCGCAGTGGTTAACGAAAATGACTAGGAACCATGAGGTTGCGGGTTCCGTCCCTGCCCTTGCGCAGTGGGTTAACGATCCGGCGTTGCCATGAGCTGTGGTGTAGGTTGCAGATGCGGCTCGGATCCTGCGTTGCTGTGGCTCTGGCGTAGGCCGGTGGCTACAGCTCCGATTCAACCCCTAGCCTGGGAACCTCCATATGCCGCGGGAACGGCCCAAGAAATAGCAACAACAACAACAACAACAACAAAAAGAACTTCAACAGATTTGATAACGTCTACCCACATTAAGAGTGTTAAGAGTTTCCATTGTGGCTCACTGGTAATGAACCCGACTAGTCTCCATGAGGGCACAGGTCCGATCCACGGCCTTATACAGTGCGTTAAGGATCCAGCATTGCCCTGAACTGTGGTGAAGGTGAACTGTGGTGAAGGTCTTAGACATGGCTTGGATCCTGCATTGCTGTGGCTGTGGTGTAGGCCGGAAGCTATGGTTCATTCTGATTCTACCCTTAGTCCAGGAACTTCCTTATGCTGCAGGTTCAATCCTAAAAAGACCAAAAGAAAAAAAAAGTGTCATCTGCTTTACTGAAAGTCTACTGGTTTAAATGTTAATATCATCTAAATAATGCCTCACAGCAATATCTAGAATAATGTTTTACCAAATATCTGAGTACAGTAGAGAGCCAGGTTAGCAACTACGTTTAACCACAGCAAGTGCGCACATATATGATCTCATAGGCCTACAGACAAGGAACCTGAGAACTAGTACTGTCAATACACTCCTAAATCAAAAAGACATTTTAAATTTACTAAATTTGTAGCCAAAATAGGTAGTTTTACCCCAGAATATTTTCTTTCCTTCTTTCTTAGAAATAGAATCCTAGATTTGTCTGGGTACATGACCATTCGGATAAACAATGAATTTCCAAGACTTACTTGGAAATAGTTGTAGTCATGTGACTAATATCTAGCCAATAGAATGACTGTCTTTTCCAAGAAGTATCTTTAATAGGAATGGGAATGTTCTTTATCTTTCTATTATCTAAATTGAATCTGGAGTAAATTAGCATGTTAATATGGCAGACCAAGTGGATACTAGTAAACTGGATTCCTAATATAAAAGCTTTAGACTGTTGTCAGATTCAGTTTGCTTGAGGGAGACAGATGTTTCTATGTTGATTAATTCACTATTATATTAGGCTTTTTATTACTAACAGGTAGCTAATACACTTGATTTAGGAGAACCCCAGTGGCTGTTCACACTGTGCTTTTCTACATGCTATACAAATCTTTCTACGTATGTAGAATGGCTCACTAGCTTGTTTTTTAACAAAATTCTTAATGATAATTTTTTCCATTCTACCAATTACATGGCATGATATTCCAATTAATTATGAACATATTTCATTTTCATTAATTAAGGAAATAGAAACTTTTTAAAGGTGCATTTATAAATCAACAATCTACATTATATAATAGCACATTGTGGGAGACTTCTAGAAGTTTCTCAGTTATTTAGACAAAATATCAAATAGTTTAAGACATTTATCACTTATAAAGAGGACTTCTATCTCTGCTTAATTATGATTTTGTTTAAAAAAACAGTGAAGTTAGAGCCACTGCAATCCTTTTGATCTAAAATTATAGACTTTTTTAAAAAAACCTGTGTGTTTATGAAGCTGGAGTAATGTATCTGCACAATTATTCTTTTAGACATTCTCTCATTTACTTAAGCTATTTATTCTATGAGAGGATTAACAAGAATCTACTGAACACTAGCTCTGAGGATAAAAAGTATACATAAGGCAAAGGGTCTTCTTTCAAGCTTCTGGTAATCTTTTGAAGAAGAGAAAAGATATCATACCAGTATCAGATACATGAAAGGAATAAGTATAGGATGTTAGTGTTGCTAACTTAATGTTGGTTTTAATAATTCTCTCTATGATGTCCTCTATATGAAGCAGAAAAACTGGTGCTGTGATTACTGATTTCTCAATGCCTGGAGTTTTTCTTTTTTAGCATTACTGAAAAACTAAGAGAAGAATGGAGAGTCATTTGGACATAGATTAATGGACACATTGTTAATGTGGATCCAAAGGGACTTTCAAAATTTCTCTGGTCATCATACGGCTAACACCAATTTCCCAGGAAGCTTGTCAGTCATTTTTTTTTTTTCATTTAAACAACATTTTTGTGATAAGAATAAACCCCTATGGGTGTAGAAGCTGTCAGTTGTTTGTATTCATAAAAATACTCCTCTCAGACTGCAACCGTTAATGCTACACTTTCTCTCTCAAGTAATTCATGCTGCCTGATACTAGGAAGAAATAACATAGACAAGGTTTTGTCAATATCTCCCAGAAGAAAATATCATAGATGTGTCCCATTCTTTTTAATTTCAACTGTACCCCAACTGAATTTATAGTATTTCAAGCTGATAAAAACAAATGGGGAGAGGATGAGATTTGATCAGACCTCAGTAGTTTTATAGGAGGAAATAGAACTCAGCAATAGCTGATAAAAGTGCTAAATAGCTGAAAATAATCATAAGATGTCCTGAAACCTTTACAGACACGCTTCTGCAGTCTTTGTGATGTTTTGGATGGAAAGGAGAGTTACATGTGTATGAATCATTTTACTTATTTGTTTAGGAAATGTAAATGGATATATTTAGTCAAGTAAATATATTTTTCATTCCGTAAATGTAAGTAGCTGTTGTCTAGAAGCTATGACTAATTAAGTGGGCATTTATGAGTAAGATTTGTAGATATAAATATCTCCAGATGTGGAAGTCAAAAATCCCTAGCTGAGAAGAGAAACAAAATATAGATTATAGATACGAGAATTCAAGAAGTCAAGGAATATTGAAAAAAGACACTTGATCAAGCAAATATTATAAAGAGACCCATGCAGAAGAGAAAAGGACATATTTAGACTTATGATCATAATATTTTCAAGTACCAAGAAAACAGAAAACCTCTCATCCAAATTCAAGATGATTGCCTGACTTACTTTAATATAATAATCTATAGGTCCACTCATGTTACTGCAAATGGCATTATTTCACTATTTTTTATGGCTGAGCAATATTTCATTGTGTGTATGCAACATCTTCATCCATTCATATCTTGATGGACAATTGGATTGTTTCCATGTCTTAGTTATTATGAATAGGGCTTCTATGACCCTTGGGGGTGCACATATCTTTTCAAATTAGAGTTTTCAACTATTCTAAATATATCCAGGACTGGGATTACTGGATTAGATGGTAACTCTATTTTTAGCTTTTAAGGAACCTCCTTAGTTTTCTCCATAATGTCTACACCAATTTCCATTCCTACCAACAGAGTAGCTTAGTTTCTTTTTCTTCTTACTCTCTGAAGCATTTATTGGTTGTAGACATTTTGATGATGGCAATTCTGACTGGTTTAAGGTAGTAGTTCATGGTAGTTTGGATTTGCATTTCTCTAATTAGTAGTGATGTTGAGCATCTTTTCATTTACTTTTTGGTTATTTGTATGTCTTTTTTGGAGACAAAAATATTGGTCTATACAGGTCTCATGCCCATTTTTTGATTGAGTTGCTTGTTTTCTTGATATTGAACTTTTTAAGGTGTTGGTATATTTTTGAAATTAAGCCCTTGTCTATGACATAATTTGCAAATATTTTCTCCCATTCTGTAGGTTGTCTTTGCATTTTGTTGATGGTTTTCTTCACTGTGCAAAATCTTTTAAGCTTAATTAGGTCTCATTTGTTTATTTTTGCTTTTGTTTCCATTACTCTAGGAGATGGATCCAAAAAATATTCCTATGATTTATGTCAAAGATTGTTCTGCTGATGTTTTCCTCAAAGGGTTTTATAGTATTCAGTCTTAAATTTGTCTTTAATACATTTTGAGTTTGTTTTTGTGTACGGTGTTAGGAAATGCCCCAATTTCATGCTTTTACGTGTTGCTGTCCAGTTTTCCCAGCACCAGTTATTGAAAAGACTGTCTTTTCTCCATTGTGTATTTTTGCCTCCTTTATTGAATATAGCAAAGACAAATATCATATAATATCACTTATATGTGGAGTCTCAAAATATGATACAAATGAAATTATTTATAAAGCAGATATACATTCACAGACATAGGAAAAGAACTTACGGTTACCAAAGGGGATAGCAGGAATAAATTGGGAAGTCAGATTGAACAGATACACAATACTATACATAAAATAGATTAAAAAAGGACCTACTGTATAGCACAGGGAACTATATTTGCTATCTCAAAATAACCTTTATAGAAAAGAATCTTAAAATATATATATATTATCCATTATTTTCATATATATATGAATAATATATATATTTACTATATATATGAATAATATATTCACTATATATATGAATAATATTATATTCACTATATATATATGAATAATATATATATTTTTTCACTTTTTGGTATACCTGAAACATTATAAATCAACTATATTCAATAAAAAGTTAAAACAATAAAATGAAGATACTGGATAAAATACTTAAAAATAAAAAAGAAAGAAAGTTTATTGGAAGCAGATAATAATTCTTGGTGCTGCTAGTCAAAAAATACAACCTGTGAATTATAGCTTGATAATATAGAAGAAAAACAACCCTCTGTCATTTACTTTCAGCTAACATGAACTGCCATTTTTTTGGTTTATAGAATCTAAACTTCTTCCTAAAGCTGATGCTATCTGACTCCAACTTCAGATTTTGTCAAGTCCTAGACCTGGTTTCCAAGGCTGTTCCTTTAAACTAAAGATACTAGAACAAAGTATTAAATTACCCTTTGTTCTCAATTTAAAACCTATCTCTTATAATTATATGCTAGAGTAATAACATAGCCTAAAGTAGGAGTAACCTATTCTTCTACTATTATTCATTTTACTATCTTCTAGAAAATAGTCTTATATTAAATCTCAAACCTGGGCTTTGGCTTTATACTAGGTGAAATACATGAAATTTATGTCTGGTGCAAAATTTTGGCTGCCTATATTTCTATGTATTATCCTCAAAGTTTCATTAAACTCATTCACAAGTAATCTTATAAAATTTAATAATATTGAAATGATTAAATCATAACTTGATGTCTTTTCAAGTTCATTGTATAACATTTTTATACTTGAACTTTCTCTTGTTTTCAATTGCATGTGTTCTCCAATTAATTAAAATAAATAACATTATAGCCACTTGACAGAATTCTGAGGAAAGTAAATAATTTTTTGTTTAAAACACTAAGATTTGGAATGGTTTGTTATGAGTTAATAGGTAACTTTTATAGAAAAAGATGAAATAATGCACAAACTGGCTGGTGCCATAACCAAAATTTAAAATATGTAGGTTAAATTTCATATGAAGCAATAAGTTCAGACTGGTAATGCAATGTGTATAATGTTAGAAAAGAATCAGAAATGACAACACACATTTGTAATAGTGAAATAATTGAAGGATGTTTACTGTAATAACTTGGAACATTAAAAAAATGCATATCAACTTCTTGTTAATATTGGCAGAAGATTTCCAGGTAAAATACGTAAGTATCATTGGCTACCTTTAACTATCAATGATAATATACAAGAAAGATATGAACTTAACCCAAATATTACTCTTTGCAGAAATAATTTAGATGGAATATAGATGACACAGAACTTAACTGATTTAGAAAATAACACATGTTATCAATTCCAGGTTCTCAAGTTTCAGAAGACTTTTAGTCCAAGAAATAGCCTCAAGTTCAAAAGAAAAAAAAATATAAGACCAATGATTAAGACAATTGAATGACTTAAGTTGGTGCCTAGCATACTCATTCAACTAAAAATTAGCTCTAAAAAATCTTAAAAATGTTGTCTCACAGCAGCCTGACATTTCCAAAATTTATAAACACCTGCCCAAATTGTGGGTGTGGTAATTGAGGAATGCAAAGGAACCAGTTAAGTTTAGAGGAAACCCTTGGGATGTTAACGAAAGTTATACTGGTGAAAGTAATGCCAGCTCAGATTAAAAGGGTTCAGATAAAAACAAACAAACAAAAAGGGTCTTTCAGCTCCTAGAATGCTCTGAACAGGAAGGATGTTGAGAAAGATACTAAGCTATACACAAGACTCATTTTTTTTTTTTTTTTGTGGGAAAAAAAAAAAAGTTTAGATCATAGGATAGAGATCCACATACAGCAATGGACCAGAAACTACTTTGTAGCAGAAAAAAGGCCTAATCAAGAAATATTCCATGACTTCAGATTGGGAGGACTGTGTGGCTGACACATAGTTAGGAATGGTGATTTCCATGGACCTATCATTTGTCCCATTTTTAAAATGTGGGTAATTATGACTGTTACTCTGTCCTAATATAATCATTGTATGTTGGTTGTATTATAAATAAATGGGAGCTACATTTGAGAAGTTATCTCTGCACACAATTTTAAAGTATGAGATTCTGGACTCAGTATTTGGTGTCATAGTTGAATGAGACATTTGAGAGTGTTGGGAGTTAATTTGTGTATTTTTTTTTTTTTTTTTTTATGATGGAGGGGACATAAATCAACTGGCTGGAAACTATTACAGATTTTCCACATTAAGATGTTTACTCTTTTTTATGTGTATATATTCTGGTAGTTTCCTTTTACATTTACACTAATACAATATGTCTTCAGACTCCTTCAGCCAATGGAACACAAGAAAAATCAAACTATCAGAGATTTTTAAAATATACATTTGCGCTTCCCTGTCTTTTTCTGCTTTTGGTATCATATAACTGCTACATGGAGAAATCTTACTTAGTCTGCCATGTGATAAGAGATACATAACTCTATTTTAACCACTGAGTCATCCAACATTATCCTGACAACTTCTAAGTAAGTAATTAAAACCATCCTAAAATATCTAGAGACAAGATAGACAATTTCAGTCACATCAGCAAGTTCAACCAAGTTTGGCTGAGCCAGTTCAAACTTGAAGAATCAATAATTCAACCCACAGAATCTTGAGATAAATGAATGATTGTTTATGAACTGGCATATTTCAAGATGTTTTGTTATAACCCAAAGATATCTGTAGAAATAACTGGACATGTTTGATAATTTATTTTGAATTAGATATTACAGGTTTCTCTTATGCAATTAACCTGAAAGAACAATCACTTTGTAGGATATTCTTTTGTCATGTCAATATTGATAAGACGCAGAATAATGAAATAGAATCAGTAGAAGAAAATGGAGAGGTAAATAATTATTTCTTACCTTTATACTTAAAGGGAGATACATTTAAGAAGATAGTTGCATACCATATGAGGTTGGTATTTGTAGGATAATAGTATGGATTAGCCAATTACAAGGACAGTGAGCATATAAAATTTATTTTCCAAGGGATTTTTGAGTTGAAGAAATTTCATAAAGTCAGTATGAAAATATGAACAAGTTGTATAGTACAATCTCTCAGAGTATAGTGATGAAGTCAGTAAATTTGGTCTTAGAAGTAATCACTCTGTCACTATTATATCCAAGAATTCATTCCAGGTAATGAAGGTACAAACACATAATCATCTTCCTTAAAGATCCTGCTGTCTAGCAGGAGATTAGAAAATATATTTATGAAATATTTAGCTCAAAGAAAGGCTATATAATCCTTACTTTTTTTTTTTTTTTTTTTTTTTGGATTTGTAGCCAGAGTTGAACAATCTAATGTATACTTAGAGTCTGGAGTCTCATTGCTACCAAGAACCTGACATGCAACAGAATAAAATTACAACTTTTAATTTTAACATTTGGTTACTTCTCCACTGACTCTGTGTCTGTGTTTCAGGGGAAAAACTGTCAGGGAGTTATCATACCACAAAGCTACTTGGTCACTCTACTAGAGATCACATTCTATTTCTGGCGGTGTAAAGTGGGAAAAAAACTAACAAACTGGCCAAGCAGCTTCAGGCAGAGCAACTCTACTTCAGGCTTATAGATTGATATCTTAGTTTTCAGTGAAAACCACAAATAAGAAACACAGTCAAATGTCCTGCTTCAAGCCTGAAAGAGTTATCAATTAGGAAAAGGTGGAAAAGATATTACAAAACCAATATCTTTAAAAAATAAATAAGGTGAATCACTGATTATGAGGGACACAATAGCAAATTACCTAGATCCTTTTCATTGTGGAATTAAAGGTTACCATTTTATGGGTTGGTACCACTGTGTGATTCTAGAAAACTTCTGGAAATACTGTAGACAGACGATGGCTAATTTGGAACAAATGTTTGGATATTCTAAAACTCTCCACACCACGAAAAAAAGACTTAATTGTGACTGTTTTCTTTTAGGACTTGAATTGATTCCCCACAAAATGTTTTAAAATCAGGATTTTTTATATTTTATTTTAATTTAATATCTCATTATATTTTAATGAGATACTAATAAACTCCCTTGACTAACTAAATGATAGGATTTATTTTACCTAGTCATGATTTCAGTTGAGCAGTTGTAGGAATGCTTACTTGTTAACCTGCTAAAATTTGTATCATAAACTTCAAACAAAATTTTATGTCTTTGATTGAAATAAAAGTAAAAATGTTTAATTAACATATTTTTATATTGATTATAACATTTCTGAATGTTTGTTGCCTGTGCTTGGAAGCATAGAATATATAGCACCAGAAGTGTTCTAATGTGTAAACAGGTTTTACTATGTTTCTCCTGATAATAATTGACTATCATATATGCCAGAGATGTCTAATGTACATGAGAAGCATTAAAGAACTTGTTCAGCCTCAAAAAGAGGGAGGAGTTTTGTCTAGACTCCGTGGACTTCACTTATTCACTAAGATTCCCAAAGGATATCAGTTTGTAAATCCCACCTTGGATAAACAATGGCCTTTTCACACTCACAGACCTAATAAAAAATAACTGTTAATTAAAGTTGCCAGCTGATTATGAGATAAGTGTTTTTTAAAGTCCATGGATCTTCCCTCATGAGATGCTACTATTGCCAATGAGTTGAGACTCTTCCAATTACCTCCATTTGTTTTCCTTTCCTCAATCCAAGGTCTATCATAAGACTGCTAATATGAACTTCTTTATTGTAGAAAAATTAGTTTTATCAGATTAAGCAACTATTATTCAACAAAAATTCAAATGATATATTTAGATTATTTTGAGTCTGGATCGTTCTATTTTTCAAGTAAAAGAGCTGAGAAGACTGGTGACTGCTACAAATCTCTGAGGATGCTTTCTTGTAACCTTCCTTTAGTGACAATGGCAATTGATTTAGCCATGTTCTCTTTTCAGCTGAGTCTCTTTCTTGAAATGCAGGCATCAAAGAAGATTCTGAGCCCTTGTATGAACAGATGCACTGATTTATATTTCAATCCCTATGCTTTCAGCAAGGCAAGATTTTAGTCTCATTTTATTATTTAGTACTACTCTATGATAAAATGGCCTATTGTCTTTGTACTGCATCTTCCTCCAACACAAGAGCAGATTGTCACTGTCACCAAAGAGATAACCACACATATAGAACTGTTTCTACAATCTTTAACGAACTTAAAGTCTTCATAAGATCAAAGACGAAAAGTAAAAGCAGTAGGTGTACTCCCTTCCCTTCCCAGAATGATAATTTGTCACAAGCATTGAGTCAATCCCACTCTCAAGACATGAAGGTGAAAAGAGTTAGGGACATGCCTTTTACACACTCTGGACAATAACTACCTTCTTACAATCTGTACACCAACTTAATCAGGAATAGTTTTCTGAAGGTATAATCTGCCTCTTTACTAAGAAAGAGCAAACATAACTGTGGAATGTTAAATACATGAACATCTAGTTTTAGTGTAGTACAGTTAAAAAAATAATCTCTGAATGACACTCGTATCTCTGTTAAAATAGAAAGGCAATTTCAAAAGGGTAAGCACTCACCAGTGCATTACTATGACTGTTAACAAAAAGATAACTTTATTTTTGGTATTGTCAGCCACTTTCTTCATATCCTATTCTTAGATCATTGGCAAACTAACCATCTTCGTGCTGCTTCAGTAGGGCTACCTTACTTCATTGACATATACATTCAATCAAAAATTTTTAAAATTTATTATTATTTTACAGAATCTGTTTGAGAATGTAGAAACTGGTGCCAAGTATTATGTCTCTCAAAGTCACTGTTGCCATTTCTAATGCTATTCTTCCCTCCCCCTTTAACTGCCACATATATTGTTTGTCTATCCCAACTAGATACATCTCCTACCTAAGGAAGCCTTATAATTGAGAAGACCTCTGACGTGACAAACTTTACCATGGAATAAATTTTTTGAGGTGTAAAGAAGCCAAAAAATGCCTTGTGCCTTTTGAAATTTGTGATACATGTTAAAGAAGGTAACCTTAGAGAGTTACAGTAGCACAGTAGCATAGACCCTTTAATGTAAAAAAAAAAAAAAAAAAAAAAAAAAAAAGTTCTTATTTATTTACCCTCAAAGCCCCTATCTCTCTAGAATTCCCTGAAGTTGTTACTATTTCTATTCTAGGCACAATTCTTGTTGGGGGGGAAAAGGGTTCCTGTGTATTGCAGATGTTAAACATCATCCCTGACTACTGCTCTCTGGATACAGAGAACATCCTCACCCTATAACAGACAAATATGTCTCTAGACGTTGTCAATTATTTCCTGAGTGTTAAAATTGACAACCACTGCTATAGAATTTAAGTATAATTATATAGAGCTAATCTAATCCATGGAGAAAATTTGAGTGAAAAAATTTTTTCACTAAAAATTACATTTCCCTCCAAATAGGATTTTATTATTAAGAAAAGTTTGCTGGAGTGATTCTTCTCTTACAGTGCCCAGAGTGTACCTGCCTGTCAGTGAACCTCCCAGTCATGCCTGGACACATCTATTTCATGTGCTGAAAAACTTGCTTTTCAACCTGGGCTTCCTTATAATTTTTTTTTTCATGACTCTAGTCAACAAATTGAATAGAAAATGCATATGATGAGACGAGCAATGATTTTAAAATTACTACTAAATTCTTAATTGTCTACATTGTCAGAAACATACAATAGTTCCAATTGTTGACACTCCCTCAATCTCTCCAGAAAAAAAAGACAAACTTAAAAAAAGTATAAACATAATGAGATTCAGATATTCAGCAAGATGAAATTCAAGAAATTTTGAATATTTTTTTGCAGTGTGTCTTATTTGTGTACTGTCAAAATAATCTCCTAAATCATCATGTGAGATGAAAATAGATATCTTTCAGATATGGAAAGTTTTAGAGGTATAATCAATTCATCAGTCAGACATGTGAAAAAAGTACTTTTGGAACATTTTGTTTCCTTCTTTCTTTTTCTGACAACATGTTGATTATTTTAAATTTTAGGTATTATTTTCTATTTTTTTGAAATTGTGTGTGTTCATGTGTACTTAAGCTTTAAGTCCTAGCCTTGGCTTTAAATGAACAATGATAGACTTGAACGGGTGTATAGAATGATTTTTGGTTACACAGAAAAATTGAATTTTAAAAGGCCTTTGTTACTTTGGTTTGTCTTTTTTTCTGGACATACATTAATGCTTTGTCACTTCCTGAAACTGAGTTGACTGATCTGCATTAGAAAAAAACCGCAAACCAAAATACCTTCAGTACTTAGTAAGGTCAGTGGTTCTCAAAGTTGAGTCATTATCATCCTAGAACTTTTTAGAACAACAAATTGTCTGACCACAACCAATACCCTCCTCCTTCCCCCTCCTCATATATATATATATATATATGTAATATATGTATATATAAAGATAAAAAAGCATGAGTGTAGGACCCAATGATCTGTGGTTTAACAAGTATTTCCAATGCTATTGATGCATGGTAAAGATTGTAACCCATGAGGAAAATAAACTGGAGAACTCCTTACAAAATTAATATGGTGTGCTGAAAACTGAAAACTGAGGAAAATTATTAGAGAATATATATTCTGCTTTTAACACATTATTGTTATTGCTATTTTTTTAATGCCCTGTCAGTTCAAAAATTCAGCAACAAAAACAGCTTTCTTGTAGGATAAATCCTGCCTGTTCTGCCTACTAGCTGCCAGTTTTTAAGGCTTTTAAACAATTTTATGCTATTCTTTTTTTTTTTTTTTTTTTAATCCCACAGCATATGGAAGTTCCCAGGTCAAGGACTGAATACAAGTCTTAGTTGCAACCTGTTCAACAGCTATCACAATGCCAGATCCAGATCCTTTAACCCGCTGTTCCAGGTCGGGGATTGAACCCATACTTCTGCAGCAGTGACCAGAGTGGCTGCAGTTGAATTTTTAACCCACTGCACAGCAGGAACTCCAATGCTATTCTCCTTTAACTTACAGACTCATTTTATAGTAACAATTATGTCACCTTTCTTTCTTTCTCAGTTTTAATTTTACATATCACTTGAAAAATGTGGTTCAGCTAATGACTTCATGAATTAGTTATTTTTAGAACATGTTATGTAATGTGATCTAAAATATTTATACAGAAATTAAAAAGTCACTTTTTATATCCCCAAAGACTCCTGTTAAAGTAATCAATAACATAATAAAATACTTTAAAAATCAATTGAATGAGAAGAACAAAATCCATTCAGTGGTTGAAGGATTATTCTGATCCTCAGCAAAAGAAAGTAAAAAGTCAACTGCAACTCTGATTATTTAAGAATACCTAATAATCTTCTAACAGTTCTGATTTTTAAAAAACTTAATTTCAATTATTTTTCTGGTTAGTAGAATTTTTATATTAACTTTTAACATAGTTTTAATTTCTATTCTGAAAGTAGTATTTTCACTCCATGGAAAATAAGACTTGGAGGTTTCTTTCAAGTCTTTTCAAGTATTCCGGTATTTTTTTAATGGAGAAAAAAAGAGTTTTCTTAACTCCTGGTGATTAGAACAATAGCACATACTGGTATGAATCACTCATAGGATGATTTGACCAAGATCACCAAGGCAAAAATTTATAAATTTTCTAAAGCTTGTTTTTTTCCCCAGAAGGCAATAAAATATAATATATAATAAACAAAATATATGAACTCAACACCAGGAATATAAAAAAAAAATAACTGAAATCCTCAATTTGGTTTATGTGGAAAATTTCTTGCATGTGAAATGCCAGGAATGAGTTTTAGATTTATATTAGGTTACACTGCTTCATGAATTTGTTTATTTCAATATTTGCTTTAAAGCTAACATTTTTGGATTATAAAATTAATTAAGGGATGGGACTGTTATGATTCACTAGACACTAAAAATTTATATATCCTGAAAGCATAGATATATCATAGGATGTGAACTTCTAATCTTTCAGGGTTTTTTTATATAATGATTTTTATTTTTTTCCATTATAGCTGGTTTACAGTGTTCTGTCAATTTTCTACTGTACATCATGGTGACCCACTTACACATACATGTATACATTCTTTTTTCTCCCATTATCAGGCTCCATCATAAGTGACCAGACATAGTTCCCAATGCTACATAGCAGGATCTCATTGTTAATCCATTCCAAAGGCAATAGTCTGCATCTATTAACCCCAAGCTCTCCATCCATCCCACTCCCTCCACCTCCCCCTTGGCAATGACAAGTCCAGTCTTGTCTTATATATTTAAGTCTTTCAGCCATTTTGAGTTTATTTTTGTGCTTGGTGTGAAGGTGTGTTCTAGTTTCATTGATGTGCATGCAGCTGTCCAGGTTTCCCAAACAATACCTGCTAAAAAGACAGTCTTTTTCCCATTTTATATTCTTGCATCCTCTGTCAAAGATTAATCAACCATAGGTGTCTGGGTTTATGTCTGGGTTCTCTATTTTGTTCCATTGGTCTGTATGTTTGTTTTTGTACCAGTACCACACTGTCTTGGTGACTGTGGCTTTGTAATATTGCCTGAAGTCTGGGAGAGTTATGCCTCCTGCTTGGTTTTTAATTTATGGGATGCCACAAAAGCAGTGCTTAGAGGGAAATTCATAGCAATACAGGCCTTCCTCAAAAAATAAGAAAAATCTCAAATCAACAACTTAACCCAGCCCCTAAATGAATTAGAAAAGGAAGAATAAACAAAACCTAAAGTCAGCAGAAGGAAGGAAATCATAAAGATCAGAGAGGAAATCAATAAAATAGAGATTTAAAAAACAATAGAAAAAATTTAAAAAAATCAAGAGCTGGTTCTTTGAAAAGGTAAACGATTGACAAACCTCTGGCTAAGACTCACCAAAAAGAGGAGAGAACGAACCCAAATAAAACAAGAAATGAAAAAGGAGAAGTCACAACAGATACTGCTGAAATACAAAAAACCATGAGAGAATACTATGAATAATTGTATGCCAACAAATTTGACAACCTGGAAGAAATGAACAACTTTCTAGAGACTTACAGCCTGCCAAAACTGAATCAAGAAGAAAGAGATCAACTGAACAGACCAATCACTAGAAATGAAATTGAATATGTCATAAAAACACTCCCTACAAATAAAAGTCCAGGACCAAATGGCTTCACATGCAAATTCTACCAAACATACAAAGAGAATTATACCCATTCTCCTTAAACTTTTTCAAAAGGTTGAAGAAGAAGGAACACTCCCAAAGACATTCTATGATGCCACCATCACCTCAATCCCAGAACCAGAAAAATATGCCACCATAAAAGAAAACTATAGGCCAATATCTTTGGTGAATATAGATGCAAAGTTTTTCAACAAAATTTTAGCCAACTGAATCCAACAACATATAAAAAAGATCAAACACCTATATCTTTCACAGTTTTATCTAAACAATTTGCTTCCTAGGCTATGTAGGATCGGTTTCTTTTTAAAAAACGTAAGTACATGGAATTTGTATGTGTATGTGTGTGTATGTGTGTGTGTATGTTGAGAAAAGTAAAGACATAATGTCTTAGCAAGTTTCAGGTATGCAATATTATTGTTGATGATCACCATGCTGTACATTAATTCCCTAGAAGTTAATCAACTTCTGACAGTTTGTACTCTTTCTCTCCCCATTTCTCCCACCACCCAGGTTCTAGCAAACACCATTCTATTCTCTGGTTGTGAGTTAAAGTTTTTTAGATTATTAGGTTATTAATAGTTTTTAGATTATTTTTCAGGTTTTAGATCTCACATATAAGTATTATATACAAAATGATAAAGATATTACTCTAAATATTATATCTCTAAGAATTATTTCACTAGCAAAAGCTTACTTTATTACCTTTTAAAGTGTTTAAACCAAAAGCATATACGTCCTTTCACTTTAAAATATTATACTTTTGACAGTTTTGAATTTTTATTTTTGTGTTTTAAACTTTGGGTGTGAAAATTAACCAAATCTCTAAACAGGTGTATGTTTGTGTGTTTGTGTGTGTGTGACCCATGCAAATCATTTGACTATTTTTTATGTGTTTTGGCTTTGTATGTGAGTTTTGTATTACAAGTGTGCTCTATATGTTTTAAAATAATTCCTTTCTCCTATATAAATATCATAAATGTCTTCTTTCAAACCCATTATTTGTTTTGAAAAGCTGAAGATTTTGATCTTAATGAAGTTTACTTTGCATTTTCTTTTTTGATTAGTGTTTGCCTTCGTTTCTGAAATAATTTTATACCACAAGTTACACAAGTTATATAGATAATCTCTTATCTCTTATCTCCATTATTTTTTTTCTTTAAACTTTGCAAATATAACTCTATGATATCCCTGGGCTTGATTTTGATGCATGCTATGAAGTAGAAACTTAAGTTCAGTTTTACATTATTTTTCAAATAATTAAGCTGCCTTATGAATAATTCCTTCATTTTCCTATGCACTGCAGTGGCATGCATAAATAACAAAGATGGATGTAAATATTCAAATTTGTATTTGATTTTAATAGTCAATTTGTGTATCCTTGTGCAAACACCAGATTAACATACTCTTTATATTATAAAATAAAAGACCTCCAACTTACTTATCTTCTTTAAGATGTTCTTGACTCTTGTACTTTCGCATTTCAATGTGTGTGAATTGGTATGTGTTTGTGAAATTTCACTAGAAAATAAATACCTGGAAATTTTATTAGTATTGCTGTCAATCTATATCAATTCGAGGAGAATTACCATCTTTGAAATAATGAGTCTTGTAACATATAAATAGTATATTCCTCCAATTATGTAAGTATTTCAAAACTTTTCCAGTAATATTTTATATGTTTTATTGGCAAGGGTATTGTAATGGTAAATATTTCATTGGGATTATTCCAAAATATATAGTACATAATGCTAATGTAAATGAACTATTTTTGAAATACCATTTTCTAATTTCTCATTGCCAGATATTGAAATATTTATTTTTCTATATTGACCTCATATACCACAATATTGCTGAATTTACTTCCTAGTTGTCTATCTATAAACTTCTTTTCCATTTTTCCATTATAAAATTTTGTCATCCGCAAATGTTTCTTTAATCTTTATATATTTGATTGCCTTTTTCTTCCTTATTATATTGCATAAATCCTCTAGTACATAGTTGAAAAGTAGAAAATACAGCATAGAGTCTTATCTCATTTCTGATCTTAAGGAAATTTTTTTCACTATCTCCTCTTTACAAATAATTTTAGGGTAGATATTGTATACCAGATTAAAGAATTTATCTAATATTCACAGGTGATTAAATTTTTTATCACATTGAATTTGATCAAAAGCTTTTCTTGAATCCTTTGAGATTATAATATTCTTTTTTCTCTTTTATTTTGTTACTGTGGTAAATTCTTTTTTTTTTTTTTTTTTTTTACTGTGGTAAATTCTATTGCCTGTTTCGCAAACATTAATCCCATCTCATTTTTCTGCAGGAGGAACTTCATTGTGTATATTGACCATTTAATGAATTGGATTTCATTTCCTAACATTTCATTTGAGATTTTGTATCTATGTGAAAAAATTTGACTGTACATTGCTTCTCTTGGGTATGTTACAAGGTGTATGAAAATTAAGTGGAAATATTTTTTCTATTATCAGGAATGGTGCTGGATCATTTATTTCTAATCACTTTTATTGCTGAGTAACCACTCACAGTTTTGACTTCTTATCTTTAAAAATTTGATATGATTCATTAAATTGGTTTACTTCTCTTAACTAGTTAGATTATAAAAGAGTTTTTTCATCCCTAGGCCAAAAACAAACAAATAAGCAAACAAATTTATCTCTAATTAATTGTCTGATTCAAGTCACTAATCCATTGAATCTAAACATGAAATTCACCATTAATGAAGACACAAATAACATATTATTATAAAAGACTTAGAGTAAATAAATGATCACTGCTGTATAATTTTCCAACTCTGATACACTCTACATAAGAATATATGTTGTATATATTGGCAAAGTCAACTTAATATGAGTACAAAATATATTTAAATTGAAATTATTCTTTTATACACAGTTTTTTCAAAATGTTTTCTTTTTATTTTTCTATATAATGATTTTTATTTTTTTCCATTATAGCTGGTTTACCATGTTCTGTCAATTTTCTACTATACAGCAATGGTGACCCACTTACACATACATGTATACATTCCTTTTTCTCCCATTATGAGGCTCCATCATAAGTTACCAGACATAGTTCCCAGTGCTACACAGCAGGATCTCATTGCTAATCCATTCCAAAGGCAATAGTCTGCATCTATTAACCCCAAGTTCCCCATCCACCTCCCCCTTGGCAACCACAAGTCTATTCTTCAAGTCCATGATTTTCTTTTCTGTGGAAAGGTTCATTTGTGCCATATATCCAGACAAAACTTTCCTTGAAAAAGACACATGCACCCACATGTTCATTGCAGCACTATTCACAATAGCCAAGACATGGAAACAACCCAAATGTCCACTGACAGATAATTGGATTAGGAAGATATGGTATATATACACAATGGAATATGACTCAGCCATAAAAATAACAAAATAATGCCATTCATAGAAACATGAATGGAACTAGAGACTCTCATGTTGAGTGAAGTAAGTCAGAACGAGAAAAACAAATACCATATATCACATCACATATCTGGACTCTAAATTGAAAATTAATTTCAAATTCCTCAATAAATGCTTCCCATTGAGGATGATATTGGTTACAAAGCTCCTGAAACTTGGTGTTTAGATCTCTTTTGACCCTTCATAATTTATTTGTTACTTAGTTATAACTATTACTGTGCCTTCTTTCATTTTTGTTTTTAGATGTCCATTGTGCCTTCTTTTTAAAACTAGATTTTATACCTAACATCAATTCTACTTATTTCTTATTTTTATTGAGGTATAGTTGGTGTACAACATAAGTTTAAGGTATATGATATAGTGATTCACAATTATTAAAGGTTACATTCTATTTATATTTATTATATTACACAATATTTGTAAAATATTGGCTACATTCCTTGTGCTGTACATTATACCCTTGTAGCTTATTTATTTTAACATAGTATAAAATACTTCTTATCCTCTACCCCAATCTTGACCTCTCCTTCTCCCCATTAGTAACCAGTAGTTTGATCCCTATCTCTTTTTGTTATATTCATTATTTTTATTTACTTTTTAGATTGCACAGTACGTGATATCATATAGTATTTGTCTTTCTCTGACTTATTTCACTTAGCATAATATCCTCCAGGTTCTTCTATGGTGTTCCAAATGCTAAAATTTCATTCTTTTTTTTATAACTAGATAGATTTCATTATATATACCACAGCTTCTTTATCTATTCATCTCTTGATGGACAGTTAAGTTACATCCCTATTTTGTCAAATATAAATAATGCTGCCATGACTATTAGGGTGAATATATCTTTTCAAATTTGTTTTAGGGAGATTTTTTGGATATATACCCAAGAGTGGAATGGCTGAGTCATACGGTAGTTCTTTTTTTAGTTTTTAGAAAAATCTTCATACTGTTTTCTAGGTGGCTACACCAACTTACATTCCCACCAACAGTGTATGAGAGTGTCTTCTTTTTTTACAATCTAGCCAACATTTGTTACATGTGTTCTCTTTGATAGTAGCCATTCTAACAGGTGCAGTCTGATCTCACTGTGATTTTGATTTGCATTTCTCTGATGATTAACAATGTTGAGTATTTTTGCTCGTGCCTGTTGGCCATCTGTATGTATTCTTTGGAAAAGTGCCTATTTGGGTTTTCTGTCTACTTTTTAATTGGTCTTATTTTTTGCCTTTGAATTTTATGATTTGTTTATATATTTTGGATATTAACCCCTTATCTATCGTATTATTTGCAAATATCTTCTCTCATTTAGCAGGTTGTCCGTCAATGGCTTTCTTTGCTATGTAAAAACTTTTAAAGTTAACTACATCCCAGAGTTCCCATCATGGTGCAGTGGTTAACGAATCCAACTAGGGACAATCAGATTGCAGGTTCAATCCTTTGCCTCTTTCAGTGGCTTAAGGATCCAGCATTGCTATGAGCTGTGGTGTAGGTCACAGACACGGCTCAGATCTAGCATTGCTGTGGCTCTGACATAGACCAGCAGCTACAGCTCCAATTAGACCCCTCACGTGGGAACTTCCATATGCCGTGGGTGTGGCCCTAGAAAAGGCAAGAAAGACTAAAAAATTTTAAAAAATAAAGCTAACTACATCCCATTTCTTTATTTTTGCTTTTATTCCCTTTGCTAAAGAGAGAGAGCCAAAAATATTGCTACCCTATATGTGAAAGAGTGTTCCTCCTATGTATTCTTTGAGGAGTTTTTAGTTTTTGCTCTTACATGTAGGTATTATCACATTTTATTTCTGTATCTAGGATGAGGAAACTTTCTAATCATATTATTTTACATGTAGTTATCCAGGTTTCTCAGAATCAATTACTGAAGGGAAATGTCTTCTACACTATATATTCTTGCCTCCTTTTTTTGTAGATTAATTGACTCTTATATGTAGGTTTATTTCTGGGCTCAACCAATTATATAAGAATAAGAATGAATTTAGAGGAATCATGCTTCCTGACTTCAGACAATACTATTAAGCTACAGCAATCAAAAACAGACACAGGTATCAAAAGAACAACCACTGATCAAAATGTTTTTCAAAAAATTCTAGTAAGTTTCAAAAAGAAAATTCAAATTCCCCTTATACCAGCAACTATTTAGATAGCATTAAAATGCATTAGTATTATAAGTATTCTAGAGATGGTTAAAAATACGCAGGAGGATATGCATGGGTTACATGAAAAACTATGCCACTGCATATAAAGGACATGATCATCTGTGGATTCTGAATTTTATAAGGGTTCCTAGAAACAATACCCCATTGATAACAAAGGGCAGTTATAGATTACTAACATAAACTCTTATTATGCAAAACTGTTGTGTTCTCAGGAGCAGACTGTGTTCCCTTGTTTACCCAGGTTCAGATATCTCTGCTATTCTCTTTGACAGCTCTTTCGAGTCTACACTAAATTACAAAATCCTCACAGACTTGCTTCTCACCTCTGAGAGATAATGACTGCCCCTGCAATCACAGAGTAGTAACAAATCTTTATAGCAACTTACTGATACACATAATTTTACACTTCAAATGTCTTTTTATGTCATTTCAAGAAAAAAACAAAAGTATAACTACGCTTATTGTTTGGAAATGTGGTTCTGACTTAATAGCAATTAAAAAGTTAAACATACTGAAAAATCAACTAATATTCTTAAATGCATAAGAAAGGGGCAAACCACTGTTGCCATGGGTGGTGACATAGATAGGTGAATATAAGTGGGCATGGCTTACTGGAGCAGAAAGTCACAAATGCAAACCTCCATGGGATCTAGCGGTGGAGCAGGAAAATTGGAACTGTAATTGATGAGGCTCAGTATAGACAATTTTGAGTGATAAGAGCTTCATTGTGCCCTGGTTATAAGTTACACTTTTGTAAGTTTCACCACCATGAACTGAACCATATTATTGTGATAAATATCAGAGAAAAGCCCTTTTGTGTTTCTGAAAATGGCAGAGGAAAAAGGACTAATTTAAAGTGTTATTGTACTCTATTTTTCACAAGGCCTTTCCTCCAGAATACCTAATTTACCAGAGCCTAACTTGGTAAGACAGTATGCAAAATGACCAGGGGAGAGAGAAATATCCAACTCCAATCATCCCTCGCCTTCCAAGTAGGAGAAGGGATAAATCTGACTCCAGTCAATTCTAGCCACCCTGTCACAGCTAAAGGAGAGATTAAAAAAACAAAAACTTTATAAGTTAACAGTCCAGATGCAGAGGCTCCTTAAAAGACTCAGACCTAATCACAAATCTATACAACACTTTCTCTACTCTACACTATACCTTCACATTATTAAAGGCCTATTTACAGAAATTGACTTTACCTGGTTACATGGTACATAGTGTCTGGCTATCAAAAAGTAATTACAAGGCATAAAAATGCAAAAACTGTTTGAAGAGACACAACAAACATCAGAAGCAGAAATGACAGGGATAATGGAATAATGACAGAATTTTAAAACAACTGTCATTAATAAGTTAAGGACATATTAATGGATAAAGTAGACAGCATGCAACAATGCAACAAGATAAGGACAATGTAAGCATAGATAAAAATCTTAAGAAAGAGTCAGAAAGACATGCTAGAGATTAAAAATATATTAATAAAAATGGAGAATGCTTTTGCTGAGCTTATTAGCAGACTAATGAGTTTATGAGGTGAGGAATGAATAAGCTGAGGAGGAATCCCTGAAACTAAGGTTATCTCAATAGAAGTCTACAAAAATAAAAAAGCAAAAAAAAGAAGGATTAAATATATATAAATAGAGAGAGAGGGACAGAGAGAGAAAGAGAACAGAATAATCAAGGACTATGGGGCAGCTGCAAAATGTGTACAGGAATATAATCCAGGAGAAATAAGAGAAAGTAAAAGAAGAAATGTTTGAAGCAAAAATTAAAATTTTCTCAAATAAAGGCCAGAAACTAAAGAACAGATTGAGAAGATCAGAGAACACTACGAAAGATGTCAAGAAAATGAAATATAGGCTTATTATTTTCAAACTACAAAAATAAAAAAATAAAGATAAAATCCTCAAAAAAGCTAGAGGAAAATAATCCCCTTACCTATAGAAATACAAAGATAAGACTTATAGCCAACTATTCCTTAGAAACTAAGTAACATTGAGTGGAGGGAAATATTTAAAATGCTGAGAGAAAGAAATCCCACCAACAGAGAATACTGTTACTTGTGAAATTATCTTTTAATGGTATAAAAGATATAAAATATCACCTTAGACACATGAAAATTGAGGTAATATGTTGCCAGCAGACTTGCATTGAGAGAAATTTAAAGTTTATTTTAATAGAGAAAGAAAATAATACAGGTCAGAACCTGACATTTAACAGTTAAAGAAGATCATGGAAGAAAGAATAAGTAAAATAAAACTTTCATTATTTTATCCTTAATTTACCTAACATAACAGATTCTTTACTCTAATATTAAGAATGTGTATTATAATTAAATATATATATTATATGTGTCAGTACATAAATACACACGTGTGTCAGTACATAAATACAATAAATGATAGAGCAATGATACAAGGAAAGGGAAGGTGGAAGTAGGACTATTTTGTTACTTTTATGTACTCACACTCCGTTTGATACAGAATAGTGTCATTTAAAAGTTGACTTGCATTTGTTGTAAATGTATATTTCAAGTCTTGGGCAACAATTGAACAAAGTGGACAAAAACAAAAATACAACTAATAGACCAAAAGAGGAAAGAAAACAGAATGATATAAAATGTTTAATTAAAAAGACAAAATGCAAAAAAAAAAGGAAGAAAAAACAAGGGCAAAAAATAGAAAACAGTAACTAACATGATAGATATGAATTCAACTATATAAATAATCACTTGGAATATCGATTATCTAAAGAACAATTAAAAGGCAGAGAGTGCTGGAGTGAATCTTATTATAAGATACACTTTGGAGGTAAAGATACATAAAGATTAAAAGTAAATGAATATAGAGAAATATATATTAATAATCAAAAGAAAGCAAGAGGAGCTATATTAATTTCAGACAGATTAGATTTCACAGCAATGAAAGTTATCAGGTTAGAGATGGGAATTACATAAGGATAAAGGTATCAGTTATCCAAGGCACATAACAGTTCTTAATATGCATATATCTAAAATGGAGCATCAAACAATGTGAGGAAAAATCTGGTGGGATTTCCAGGAGAAATAGGTGAATTCATTATAGCACAATACACATCCCTTCAATCTCACACAAAATATTCACCAAGAGGGACCATATTCTAGGCCATAAAACACACCTTACATATTTTCGACAATAGAAATCATACAAGGTCTGCTATCAGAACACAATGTAATTAAACTAGAAATCAATATCAGAAGGTAAAAGTAAAATCTTGAAAGCTGTGTAGATTAAATGACATTTCTAAATAGCATGTGTCAAAAATAAATCTTAAGAAACATATTTAAATATTTTGAATTAAATAAAAATAACAACAGGAGGCTAGATAAGGATGGCTCACCAGAGACCACTAAAACTACAACTGCAAAGAGAATAACTATCCCTGAGACCAACCGAAAGTTTAGCAAAACAGATATTCTACAACTAATGATATAAAGAAAAGACAACGTTGAGTCAGGCAGGAGGGGAGAGATACCATCAGTTCAAAATGCATTGTCAATGTAGTGATCCACAAGTGAGAGGAATATTAGAACCACAGTACTCTCTCAGAGGAATAAAATAAACGTTGGCTTCTCCAGGCTTGGATACTTATACCAGGAAGAGAAGCATAGATAATGTCTAGTTTTGAAATCCAGTGGGTTTTATGTCTGAGAGAGCCAGCAGGATGTGAGATAACTAAGACTCTGCTCTTAAAGGCCACATGCATAAACTTGCTAAATCTGATTTCCAGTACAGAGACAGCAGTTTGAAAAGTGTCTGGATTGTACATGAAGAAGCTTCATTGACTTTTTATAGGTTATGTGCCAGATGGCAGGGACCAAGTGGAACAGAAGCACAGATAGAGATTTTTTAAAAAATTATTATAATGTCTTCTAGCTAATCCAATGCTGGCATGCACCAGTTCCATCACTCTCCCTCAACCTGTCTAAAACCAACAACCACATCAAGTTTCTCCTGAGGACCAGCCCTACACAGTGCAGCTCTTTCGCTGGCCCCTCAAAAATGGCTCCACCCACCTCATACATACTTGGCAGAAAAAAAAATGTTCCTCCAAAGTGACTTCCACTCCAGAAAGTCACCCCTGCCTCACACAGCAGGCAACCTTGGCTAACATCAGATGGAAAAGATACTCCATGCATGTAGAAACAAAAGAAAACTCAGTTAACAATACTTAGACAAAATTGACTCTAAAACAAAGACTATAAAAAGAGACAAAGGAGTTCCCGTCGTGGCGCAGTGGTTAACGAATCCGACTAGGAACCATGAGGTTGCGGGTTCGGTCCCTGCCCTTGCTCAGTGGGTTAACGATCCGGCGTTGCCCTGAGCTGTGGTGTAGGTTGCAGACGCGGCTCGGATCCCGCGTTGCTGTGGCTCTGGCGTAGGCCGGTGGCTACAGCTCCAATTCGACCCCTAGCCTGGGAACCTCCATATGCCGCAGGAGCGGCCCAAGAAATGGCAAAAAGACAAAAAAAAAAAAAAAAAAAAAAAAAAAAAAAAGAGACAAAAAAGTTGCAGAACAAAGTACTAACACAAACATGTAAAGCATGTATATTACAGACATTTTAAAAGGTTAATGAAATAAATAAAAAAATATGTGTAAGACAAGTAAGGTATACAAATATATTGTACAACACATCAAATAGAGTCAATATTTTATAATAACTGCAAGTGGAATATAACCCTTAAAAATTGTGAATCACTATGTTGTACACCTGAAATGTGTAAAATATTATACATTGACTATACTTGGATTAAAAAAAAAGATTTGTTGGAGTTCCCGTTGTGGCTCAGTGGTTAAGGTATCCGACTAGGATCCATGAGGTTGCAGTTCGATCCCTGGCCTTGCTCAGTGGGCTAAGGTTCCAGTACTGCCATGAGCTGTGGTATAGGTTGCAGACGTGGCTTGGATCCCATGTTGCTATGGCTCTGGTGTAGGCTGGCATCTACAGCTCCGATTCCACCCCTGGCCTGTGAACCTCCATATGCCACGGCAAAGGGCCAAGAAATGGCAAAAAGACAAAAATAAATAAATAAATAAATAAATAAATAAATAAATAAATAAAAAGATATGTTGGAGTTCCCGTCATGGTGCAGCAGAAACTAATCCTACTAGGAACCATGAGATTGTGGGCTAGATCCCTGGCCTTGCTCAGTGGTTTAAAGATCCGACATTGCCGTGAGCTGTTGTGTAGGTTGCAGACGCGGCTCAGATCTGGCATTGCTGTGGCTCTGGCATAGTCCGGCAGCTGTAGCTCTGATTAGACCTATAGCCTGGGAACCTCCATATGCTGCAGGTGGGGCCCTAAAAAGACAAAACAAACAGGAAAAGATATATTGGATGACAACCGTGATATTTGATCAATAAGCCTTTGGGAAAAGTCTCAATATTTTTCCAAAGAATGCCGAAATAATGTACAGACATGTGCCTTATTTATTTACAATTGTTACCATCTAGAGCTCAGGGTGCAAAATAAATACTTATTGAACAAGGTATTTAGAGTATAATGGGCAAATTATACCCTGAATAGACATCAAATCAGTAATCATTAAATACAAGATTCAGAATAATTCCTCCTCATAGCTTGATGAAGATGCTAATTTTTTGCATGGGAAGAACACATAAAATTTTTCCTAAGACTGCTTTAACTATAATTACTTCATTTAAAGCATTTCACATAATATAAAATTCTGTGATCATGTGATAGTTTGGTCATGTTAACAAACGATTACAAATGTAAATGTATACCTAGACTTAAAGTTACAGTTTAAATTTAAAAAAATTCTCAGTGATATAAGCCAAAAATTCCTAAATATGCCAAAAATTCTGAGTTGACTCTCCATGTAGTAATAATTTTTCTTCCAGAAAGTCATTTAAAAAATTTTAGCAAAAAAAAGTTATGTCGGTATATACACAACCCATTATTTTGCTCAGTGTTTCTTTTTTTTCTAAAATGGTCCTCATTTTTAATTCAAATACTTGATATCTAATTTGTGTAATTTGGTAGAAAAAATTAGTTAGCCTACTTAATAATATAATCTTATAAAATTTAAATGCTCTTATGAAACCAATATTTAGTTGTTTCTTCTTAAGAGTAATGATTTCAAATTCTGCTATATTATTTCTGGTACTATATATGCAATTTGTTTATTATAGTGAATAAACTCCTTTGAATTTTTGCCAATTTATCTGACAATCAAAATTCCACTTTTCACACTTAAAAGGTTTACCTTATTTATTTATTTACTTTATTTTCCTTTTTAGGGATGCACCCACAGCATATGGAAATTCCCAGGCTAGGGTTCAAATCCAAGCTACAGCTGCCAGCCTATGCCACAGGCACAGCAATGTGGGATCCCAGCTGCATTTGCAGCCTATACCACAGCTCACATCATGCAATGCAGGATCCAAATCCACTGAGCAAGGCCAAGGATTGAACTCGCACCCTTGTACATACTAGTCGGATTTGTTTCCTCTGAGCCATGACGGGAACTGCTATTTGTTTTTTTACCAGTTTTATTGAGATATAATTGGCATTCAGAAATGTGTAATATTATGGTTACAGCATAGTGATTTCACTTACATACATCATGAAGTTATTACCACAATTATTTAATGAATATTCATATCATGATACCAAATAATAAAAGAAAAAAACATTTTTCTTAGTGATGAGTACTCAGGATTTAGTATTAACAATTTACATATGTAACATTGAGCAGTGTTGATTACATTAGCTGTGTTGTACATACATCTCTGATACTTATTTATCTTATAAATGGAACTTTGCAGCTTTTGACCACCTTCATCCAATTTCTCTTTCCTGCACCTCTGCCGCTGATAATTATAAATCGGGTATATTTCTCCAAGAGTTTTTTTGCTTGTTTGTTTTTTTAAAGTATTATTGACCTACAATACTATGTTAGTTCCTGGTGGACAATACAGAGATTCAATATTTCTATACATTACAAAATAACCATGATATGTCTTGTTGCCATCTGTCACCAAACATAATATATTATTAGTGTTAACTATATTCCCCTTGCTGTACATTTTATATACATGACTCATTTACTTTGTACTTGGAAGTTTTTAAACTCAATAGATTCATCACCTGTTTCAAATTTAATTCAAATTAGTTTTACTTTTTTATGCACTTTTCTCAAATAAAATAAAAATTTAATTATAAACCTACCTATTCACTAATTGAGATTAGAAGTCTTATTTTCTAACGAAATATTTTTTTATGATTTTTTTCCACTGGGCTGTGAATTGTACAAGTGCCGATTAATCAAATATTTTTTACTCCCTGCCCAACTTTCCAGTGCCTATTATAGTGTCTTTCTGTGTTAATCATTTACTAAATATTTATTAATGAATTGCTGTTAATACCACCCTAATTTAATAGTGAAAAATTAAACTTTAGTGTTTTCCACACAGAATATTTATCTTTGCTCCTATTGTCACTTGTGGGTTAATATATCATACACTTCTTTATTGACTGACAATTCTGTCACAATTTTTTTAAAGTCCTATTCCACCAGCAATTAAATAGCATCCATGAAGATATTGGAATCCTCTAATTCTATATTAGCTTGATTGATTTTTAAATGCACCTATTTGGAACACAATAGCATGACAGAATCGTGTGGACTAACTAACATTATGTGGTGTTAATAATAAGCTCAATGGTACTACTGGATTAAATTTCAAAATATGTGCTCATCCTTTTATTTTTGAAAATATAAATAGACTTCCTATATGTTACATGTCTTGATTTATTCACATTTCTATTTTATTTATTTACTCTATTATCTACAAAATAACCTAAAACATCAAGGATTATAACAACATAGTATAAAAACATTATAAAATTATCAGGTAAAATGCATCATTCAATCTTTTTAAAAGTCAAATAGATCAATGAAATATAGATGGAGATGTTTTGTTATTCTTTGTTCAGTAGTGAGTGAATAATAATGAATGAAATGGAAAAAGGTGTATGGTATCTACATTTGCTTGTGTCATGATAAAAAATTCAATGACAGTTTTTCTTTAGAAAAATTTTGTGTTTTCTCTAGAGTTCACAGTTCTGATGGAATAGATTTTTCTCAATCACTGTCAGGGTTTTCTGTGTATTTCACTAGCAACAATAGCTTTTCTCATATGGTAAAATTTGTGAAATATTCCCAGTTGAGAATAGAAGTGACATGAAATATATGTATATCAATCACAACATTCTTACTTAAAATGATACTAAAAGTAATTTAAAATGAATATGAACATATACAAATGTGACAATATATCTTAACACTATTAAAATAGTGTATTTTTTCTGTATGCCTATATGCATACACACAAATAGTTGTATCTAATGTAAAAAATAAAAGTTCAAAAAGATTATCTTAAAACATATTCTTTAGAAACATATTTTCTTTTTGCCGTTAAAATATAGATGACACAGTAATATTTAAGTTTCAGATGTACAACATAGTGATTTGCTATTTTTATAAAGTATAGACCATACGAGTTTAATATAACCATGACTACTGTCCCTTTGCAGTACATTACGTCCCCATGACTTGACACACACACATATATATATATATTTCCTTTATAACTAGTAGTTTGTTCCTTTTAATGCCCTTAGCCTAATTGTGCATCAATAGATGAGTAATGATGTATATATGTAAGTATATATGTGTAAATATGTACATGTATATGTGTGTGTATATAAATATATAATAAAATATCACTGAACCATAGAAATAATGAAATCTTGCCATTTGTGACGACATGGATGGACCTGGAAGGTATTATATTTAGTGAAATATGTCAGACAGAGAAAGAAATACTGTAAATTTTCACTTAATTGTGGACTCTAAAGAACAACAAAAAAATCACACCAAATCATTGTGTCACTATTATTTTGGTGCCTATAGCATAAGCACCACCTAACACAATTTTGGGGGCACTCCTGCTCTGCTTTGTACATGTAGTGTGGTAGAAAAATTGATTTTTGCTGTGTCAAGACACTGAGGTTTATGACTGAATGCTACTGTAGCATTTCTCAGCTTTTCCTCAGTCTCAGTCTTAATATTTATTTTTACTTATTTCACATCTTTTCATATATTTGCTGTGCTTGATTAGTCATGAAAAAATGTCTTTCTTGAAATTTGGGCTTTTGAACTATATTAGCTATTGTTTTCTATGCTTTCTTCATTATATAAATGGATTTTATTTTTAACTTCCTTAAAGAAATCTATAACAATTTTGTACATAGTCTTTGTATAAACACACAAACATATATCACAATGGGTCAAATGTACATATAGAAATTAATAAATAATAAAAATAGTTGAATCTTATTTTTTGAAAAATTTTTTGGGTTGTCATAGTTAGAAATCCTCAATAAATTTTACACTTTGGAAATAAACTTATAAGTATCCATGGCAACTAAAGTAAAATATAGAAGGCATATTTGCCCTTGTTTATTCTTCCTTATATGAAGAAATAGCATTAAAGTACTTTAGCTGTAGCTACAGACAGCATTCTGAATAGATATCTTGTCAGTAATGATAAATCTCAGGGATATTTAAAGAAAATATAATTGAATGACTGCTCAGAGGGCACACAGCAATAACAGAATGCTGCAGATTGTACCAAATAGAGAACAATGGATTATTAAAAACCTCAAAATATTATACACAAAATAAGTTATAAAAACACTCCTTACCTTTCCATACTGCAAGGTTACTAAGCAACCAATAAAATACATACTTCTTATAAAATATCTGCATTGATTACTTAAGAAAAATATCTAAACTCAATCTAAATTTTAATGTTTTATTTCATAAAAATAACTATTTGACAAATTTAATTTCCTGGAAAGTTTTAACATAGACAGGATTATTGATTAAAACATAGAGAAATGTGGCATTTTTTATAAAGTTTATAGGTCCTAATTTAAGTTAGAAAATGATTGGAAAACACTGAATGATAACTTGCTTTTTAAGTCATCATGGTCAAGTCAATTCTGATGCGCAGATATCAAAGCTAGTAATTTTCTTGTATTCTTTTTCAAGTAGCCTAAAATTCAAGTATTTGAAACAAAATTAATAACTGGTACAAATATGTCATTCTTGCTCATGATAAAATATTATTTTATGAATGATGATTGGTCTCTCTGAATGCAAATATATTCCCCAAGCCAGGTTTTTAAATAACAGCCTTCCCCTGATACTTTAAAACAATAATAATGAAGGAAAACAATAGGTTAAACTTTTAAATTCTTTTTTATATAAATTAAATATTATATTTCTTAGCAGGAAATTAAAGGCAATTTGAAGGCAAAGATTATCAATTGTTATATTTAACAATGCAGCACTGTTTTTTTTTTTATTTGAACTACTTTCAATATAAGATAAAAAGTTATTAAATGTAAAAATAAGGAGGAACATATTCCATAAAAATACTAATCCTAGGATGTTTGTGTAGGTCCCTTAATGTCAGGCAAATTAGCCCTTAATGCAAGAAATATTGCTAGAGAAAGAGAGTGCTTTAATGTGATCTTTGTCAATTTATTTAGATGGTGAAGCAACTCTAAATTTGCATGCATCTAATATAATTTCAAAATCTCTAAGTCAAATTTGAAAAATTAAAAGGAAATAACTAGGCAAATTCACAATCAGAGTTGATATTGATACACTTATCTTAGTAACTAATGAATAAAATGTCTCTTTAGATAGCCTATAATATGTTCTATTATAGCTTGTGTAACAGAGTAGTGATACTAAATTTGAATCCTCAGTAACTTTAAAATATTGAGCCTATTTCATACAATTGTTGGGAGTATCAAATAAGAATGCTAGGAAGATTTGTAAAATGGTCTCATGGTAGCACCCTGGTATTATACCCTTTATAAACTTTAAGTGTGGGTAGGGTCTGTAACTTGCTTATAAGTAATAGAATATGGTGACAGTAGTAGATGCCACTCCTTTGCTTAAGCTACATTTATAGCAGAGAAAAATGAGAAATTACTCCCTTGATTAGATCATATTTTAAGACAATGGCGATGTGATGTTTCTAGCATGACTATTACATAAAACTATCTTAGAAGACAGAATCATGGGATTCTTTCTGTCTTTGAGGAGGTAAGCGGCTTTGTTGTGAGAAGGTCTTATAGCAAAGAGCTGTGTGTGTGTGTGTGTGTGTGTGTGTGTGTGTGTGTCCTCAAGGAGCTGAGAAATCCCTCAATCTGAAATCCATCAAGAAAACAGGGCACTCACCCCTATAACAAAAGTGAAATGCATTCTGCCCGCAATCTGAAGGAGCTTGGAAAGATGTCCTTCCCTCATCAGGACTTAAGTGATAACACAGCTCAACAAACACCTTGTTCAGAGCTTTCTGTAACCCTGAGTAGCAAACACATATGTGTTCCACCCCAAATTCTAACATTCATAAACTGAAAATTTTTTTAAAAAAATTAAAAATAGGAGTTCCCGTCGTGGCGCAGTGGTGGGCGAATCCGACTGGGAACCATGATGTTGCGGGTTCGGTCCCTGCCCTTGCTCAGTGGGTTAACGATCCGGCGTTGTCATGAGCTGTGGTGTAGGTTGCAGACGCGTCTCGGATCCCGCGTTGCTGTGGCTCTGGCGTAGGCCAGTGGCTGCAGCTCCGATTGGACCCCTAGCCTGGGAACCTCCATATGCCGCAGGAGCGGCCCAAAGAAATAGCAAAAAAAAAAAAAAAAAAAACAAAAAAAAAAAAGAAAAAGGACAAAAAAATTAAAAATAAACTGAAAGATAAAAATAAATCCTAAAGTTGGTGAATGTGGTGTAATTTGTTACACAGAAATAGAAAAGAGACAACAAAAAATACTTTAGAAAATGTATAGCCTGATCCTGACTTATGACTCAATGTCATTTTAACTGTTTTATCACGTTTTATTTATTAACCAAATGCAAATCTTATATTCATATCTTAATAATAAATATAAACAATTTAAACCATCCAGTCAAAAAAATGCACATCAAAGCTATATAGCAAGAAAGGTAATCATGTAGACATACATAGAAGAGTGAGAAAGGGGGAATAAATTAGGAAAATTAATACATTAAAAATTTTAACTTTATTTAAAAAAAGCTGTACTACCTCACTAAACATTTATCATTCATACACTTGAAAAGTACTGTGAAATATTATTTTCATCCTAGTTTATAAAGAGCATGCTAAGTTTTATAGGATCATCTTCTGTCCCTTCAGCCTTCCTTAACCCTCCTATACTTTTGATGGGAATGTAAGTTGGTAGAGCCACTGTTGGAAACAGTATGGCAGTTCCTCAGAAAACTAAGGATAGAGTTAACATAAGATCCAGCAACGACTCCTGGGCATACATCAAGATGTAACTATAATTCAAAAAGATACATGTACCCCTATGTTCATAGAAGCGCTATTTACAATAGCCAAGACATGGAAACAACCCAAATGCTAATCAACAGATGAATGGATTAGGAAGATGTACATATACACTATGGAATACTACTCAGATATAAAGAGAACAAGATAATGCCATTTGCAGCAGCTTGGATGCAACTAAAAATTTATAATACTAAGTTAGGTCAGTCAGAAAGAGAAAGACAAATATAATATTCTATCACTTATATGTGGAACCTAAAAAAAAAGACACAAAAGGACTAATCTACAAAACAGAAATAGACTCACTGACATAGAGAACAAACTTGTGCTTGCCAAGGAGGAGGGGGGAGGGAGTTGGAATGAGTCCGAGATTAGGGTTGGGAGATAGTAAGCTATTATACATGAAGGGTAAAATCAACAAGATCCTACTGTATACCACAGAAAGCTATATTTAATGTCCTTTAATAAACTGTACTGGAAAAATATTAACAAAAAGAGTGTATATATGTATAGCTGAATCACTTTGCTGGTAACAGAAATTAACACAACATTGTAAAGTAATATATTTTAAGAAAGAAAGAAAAAAGCCTCCCTTGTTCCTACCAAACTAGTTTTGTTTTAGCAACCTGAACATGTTAAACATGTTCCCTCCTGAGAGTTTTTTAATGCCCTCTGCTTGGAGTGTCTCAAGTTGCCAACATCATGGCATTCAAATTTCAGTTTAAGTTACCATCTCAGAAATGTTTTCTTCTTATTCAAAATAGTCCTAAAATAACTGTCTATTAGATTATTCTCTATAGCATCTCTGTATAAACATTTTCAGTAATATATTCTTTTTGAGAGGGTTTTCTTTTTTTTGGTCTTTTTTTTCCCCATGATGCCCTATTTTTTTACATTGAAAGAGTAGGAACATTCTCTGTTTCATTCCCCACTGCAGCCCAGTATGTAGAATAGATTCTGGCCCATAACAGGTGCTGAATAAGTTCTATATAAAATGATACATTTAAAGAAAAAAACTGCTAGATTTTCATTCTTCCTTTCAACTAGGCCCTCCTTAGCCTAGTCTTTAAAGACAATTTTATATTCAGATTTATCCATGTTTTCCATTATACTGTCTTTTGTTCTACATCCTTAAATTTTCAGGCCCCCTTTATTATGAATGGTTAAAGTAGCACTCAGGAAATATTAATAAATTTAAAGTTTTTTGATTTTTCAAATAATGTTTACGAATATTATGTATGTTGCTCCAAAATATGACTTCAAATTTTGATAGAGTTGACAAAGAAATTGGTGAGTCTGATTCTATTATAGTTTTAAATATTTTTCTTATTATTTGATTGTAGCTCATAGAGTGTTTTCATTTATTGTATTCCTTTCTAACATCATGTAAGCTCTGGTACTGAATTAATTATTTGTTCTTTTTATTTATCCCAATGAATTTTATGTGATTATAAAGATTCATTTGATCTTATTCAAGTAAATTATGATTTTCCACAGGGTTATCTTATAAATTATGTACCCTCTGTTATTTGCATATTTGTATTAGAATTATTTTTAGGACATGAGTTGTGAAATATTTCTGTTTCATGCATCAAACAATCTTATCTGTGTCACACTGGAGATGTAAATATAAATTCTTATCATGAAATGTATTCAAATATGATTCTTATAAACACCTAAAGATTGAAATTGCATTTAAATTAATATAAATGCTTTCCTAGCATCCAAGAACAAAGCACTTTTGTTTTAGTTTGGTGACACAAAGAAAAGGCATAATAATTGATAGAACTTATCTTTCTGTCAATTTTGACATACTTATATTAATAGACTAATAATGTTTGGCATGGCCCAATGATAATGCATACATTTGCATCATTCTGAAATAATAGAACAATCATTTATTTCATTTTGAAGTTTGAAATTATTTAAATTACTGCACTACACCATAGTATATCATAACAGTCCATGGATGCTACTTTTTTTGAAACTCTGCTAAAAATCTCAGAAAAAGGGATGCTGTTATCACTCTATTTGCAAGACATGGATCTTATTTGGATCATAACCTATGCCCAGGGAGGAAAAAGAAGTTAAAGCAACTGACCTGCAACCTGTTTGTCTCTCAATACGAGGAGACATTTGATCTCATTTCTTATAAAAATAACTGAAACTTCAGAGAAGTAGACTAATGGTCTGTACAAGAAGGGATCCTTTTCTATGTAATGCTTTTAGTCCTTGTTTAGCACTGATTATTACAAACAAACCTAGTATTTACTAGTTTATGAGATGTGATTTCCTAGAAAATGTCACCTAAGCTATGGTACTATTCAATGTACAGAATGGAAATATTTTACTATCTAAAATTCCCTGATGTTACTCTTGTCTAGAGATGTGTTTTTGGTGCAGGGACAAGAGGCTTTAGGAGCTGCCCTTACTATCCCAGACATTCTCTCTGCTTCTTAATTGTGTATATTCCACAATTATTAGTAAAACTTGATAATGTATAAGATATATGGCTCATGTGAATCTGAGTTTTTTTAATCCTGTTGAGTTTGTCAACTTATCCGGTTTCAAATACAGAGAAATCAAGTTATGATGTAGTAGCAGTCATTGTATCAGGAAAGTCTAATCTATATCTGTCTGTTCCTAGGGGAAAATAAGGTAGAGACCTTAAAATATAGATCATATCAGATTAGGCTTTTGTCTTTCTTCTTTGCTCTCTTCTTTTTTTCTTTCCTCTTTTTCTTCCCTACAAATTTTACAATTGTTGCTGTACATTAGTGTGTAAGTCACAAGCAAAGGGACGCATCAGAAACATCCTCAAAATCAAATTCCTCCACAGAAGAATGCCTACAACTTGTATGTAACTTTCTTTCTGGGTATTTTATACACAGGCTTGTGTACACATACACAAACACACACAATAAATATGTTGGTTTGTTTATGTAAACAGAATCATAGCCTACATTTTGTATTTATGACTTGTTATTTTTCATAATGTATTTAACAAAATTTATCAGAAATTTCTCTCACCTTTTATCACTCACATTTTCTATCACATTTTCCCTTGAAACTTGTCATTTGGCATAGTATTTCATAAAACACTGAAATACTAACCCAAACTATTAAAATGGAATATTGTTTCCAATTTGCCTATATAACAAACAACCACTACAATGACCACTACAGTGAATATAAAACAGTTCTTATAAGAGAGGATATTATCGGCCTGACAATTTTTGTAAATTTATGCATAAAATATCTACTTTTTTTGAAATGTCCTTCTCTTTGATTCCTATGCCATTACATATGTAATTTGTATCATTACTAGTCATTTTAATTTTTTAGTTTATATCTTGTCACTGGATTATTTTATTGATTTCTTATTTTTTATTTTTAAATTTTTGCTGAATTACAGTTGATTTACAATATTATATTTGTCTCAGGAGCATGGTACATTGATTCAGTGTTTTTATAGATTATATCCCATTAAATTATTACAAAATATTGGTTTAATTCCCTGTACTGAGCAGTATATCCTTTTTCCTTATCTATTTTATACATAGTAGTTTGTATATCTTAATCCCATAACCCAATCTTGCCCCTTCTCCTTTCCCTCTCCCACCAGTAACCACTAGTTTGTTTTCTCTGAGTCTGTTTTTGTTTTTCAATACATATATATTCATTTTTTTATTTTTTAGACCCCACATAGAAGTATCATATAGTACTTATGCCTCTCTGACTTATATCACTAAGCATAATATTTCTAGGTTGATCCACATTGCTGCAAATGGTAGAATTGCATTCTTTTTTATATACCACATCATCTTTATCCATTCATTTGTTGATGGACATTTAAGTCACTTCCATGTCTTGGCTATCATAAATGGTGCTGCTATGAATGTTGGATGCATATATCTTTCTGAATCAGTGTTTCATTTTTTCCATATATATATATACCCTAGACCCGAAATTGCTGGATCATATGGTACTACAAAGCTACATTACTCAAAACAGCAAGGTACTGGCACAAATAAAGACACATAGATCAATGAAACAGAATTGAGAGCCAAGAAGTAAACCTATAAATCTATGGTCAATTAATTTAAGACAATGAGGTAAGAATATTCTATGGAGAAAAGACCTCTTCAATAAGTGGTGCTAGGGAAATTGGACAGCTACTTATAAAGCAAGGAGATTAGAACTCTTCCTTACATCATATACAAAAATTAACTCAGAAGGGGCTAAATACCTGAATCTAAGACATGACAACATAAAACTCCTAGAAGAGTACATAGGCAGAACACTCTGTCATAAATTGTAGCAATACTATTTTAAAATCTGTCACCTAAAGCAAAAGAAACAAAGCAAAAATAAACATTAAACTTAAATCTCATTAAACTTAAAAAATTTTGCTACTAAATGAGAGAAAATGTTTACAAATGTTGTGACCAACAAAATACATAAGCAGTTCACGCAAGTAAATATGAAAAAAAAAAAAAACAGGCAAACTAATCAAAAATAGAGTATAAGACCCGATTAGATATTTTTCCAAAGAAAACATAAAAATGGCTAATAGGCACATGAAAAGACACTCAATATCACTAATCATTAGAGAAATGCAAATTAAAAGAACAATGAGATATAACCTCACATCTCTCAGAATGGCTGTCATCAAAAAATCTGCAAATAGCAAATGCTGAAAGAATGTGCAGGAGAAAAACTCTTGTACACTATTGGGTGGAATGTAAATTGGGGTAGCCCACTCTGAACAGCCTGGATGGTTCTCAAAAAAATAAAAAAGAGAACTACCATATGAGCCAGCAATTCAATTTCTTGTTATTTATGTATCAAATTTGTCAATAACTCAATTGTTTTATATATGCATAGTGTGTTTCTTTTTACACAATTTTTTAGTTATTATGTGTTCATACATTTTTCTTGATAGTCTTGATTTTATGTGCTTAGGGAGGTTTCTTAAATATTACAAAATTATTCTTTTTTGTTTGCTTCTATAATGTCTATAGTTATAATTCCTATATATAATCAGCTGGGAATTTATTTTGTATATGATTTTGGTATTGAGTTCGATTTTATTTTCATTCCAAATAAATTATGAAGTATTTCATCTTTATGTATTGCTTATCTATTAGCTATTCATTAGAAATCCTCACTTATTTTTATTCTGCAGTCTTTATCTTACAAGACCACACTTTTGATTGATATAACTTTATAACATGTTTCAATAAACCTAAAAGTCAATCCCACTAATTTCACTTTAAAAAAATTAGGGTATTTTATAAGCTTGTATTTTTAAAATTCTCATTTACATATAATATATTTGTTCATTTAAAATGCCGTCATTTAAATATATACTACATATATTTGTATTCTCTTTTTAGTATATTTTGGGAAGAGGACATATTTACAATATTATCTGCTCATCTTCTATATACTACTTCCGTATATTACCTCATATGTCATCCAAATTTTATTGTCAGTATTTATTTTGGTTAGCTCTTGTTAACTTGATTTTTACTGAGCTGAGAATTTTAAATTTTAGAATGTTAGTTTCTTATATGAATGATATATTTATTCTATTTCATTTTACAAATGGTTTATTACTGGTGTATATTATATAAATTCTCATTTAATATCTTTATCTTGTAGTAGATTATTTTCTTGATTTCTTTGTTCTGACTGTATCATACTTTGATTTACACTCAATATATTAATTTGTACATCACTTGCCAAAAACACAATATCTCATACAAGCGTGTTTTGTTGATTAGAATTAGACGTAAGGAATTTTATTTCTGAAGGAATATTTTGCATGAAAATAGATAAGGTCTGATTATGAGGATTGCCCAATCTGTAACTGTAACTAAGCTCAGTTAAGAAGGTCTGTTAATATTATTAGAATTTTTGTTTTCATGTTATTGTTCATATTGTTGAACTATCCGAAATATTTTGCATGCCTTTTCAGTACAAAACCAAATTTATGTCCTATAATATCTTATCTATATTCTACTTTTTCTGAATTTGTCAAGCTTTGCTTGTGAATTATGCTGTTATTTTCCAGCTGTTTCCATCTTCTTGGTTGGCTTTAAAACTAAGAGAGTATCTTTTACTTCTCTGAATCACACTGCCCTATGATCTTAGCAATAGAATTTGGAAAATAGTTAAAAGAGCTTTTTCCCTCTTCTCAGCAGAGCAATTTGTACATTTTTACCAGGGTATATAACCTGAAATTCTGTCAATAAAATGATTATAACTGAAACATTTTGATATATTTTTAGAATAAACAGTGTTAATTTTCTAGCATTATTAGTTAAAGCTAGGAATAAATATGCCTAATTTTACCAATGGGATTGAAATACTTATGATTCAGCCATGTTTTTAAAAACATCTATTCAAATTTTTGATTATAAAAATTAATTGATATAAACATTAACCATTGCTAATATATGTATTGAGACCAATATTGGAAGAGACATCTATTTAAACAATATAATCATCTAATTAATCATGGAACTAGTCTATGAATTGTCCTATTCATGATCTATTAAATACATATCTGATTTTATGAAATATAAAATAATTTTGCCTGAATTTGAACTTCATATTTAATGAAATTATTCATTACATATCATTTTATTTTTTTACATGTATCATTATACTTTTCATCTGTCTCAATCTGGGTTGTTAAGCATAGCAGTGGTTCAGTATTACTGTTATTAAGGAGTCCCTATAAACATAATGCATTTTATCCATTCTAGTTTTAACAGACACTTGATTGTTTTTCATTTAGTAATTATGACTGTATGTAAATTTATAAAGTTGTTTATAGAATAATTTTCTTAACATCTGTGCATTTTCTATATGTATGTTTTACTATAATAGATTTTTTAAATATATTCAGATGGAATGAGAAAGGAAAAATAATTCAAAATTAAAATATTATATTTGATAAGCATCCTTTATCTCTTTGGGGTTCTAAGAGGCAAATTTTGTCAACCTACTACCAGAGATACCATGAATTTATTCTTTTTTTTGGCTGCACCCATGGCATATAAAAGTTCCCAGGCTGGAAACTAGAACCTGTGCCTCTTCAGCAACCTGAGCAGCTACAGTTGAATTCTTAACCCAAGGTGCCACAGTAGGAATTCCTCATTAATTTAGTCTTGACATCGAATACATGTTGTAAAAGCATTGTTCTTGTTCTTTGCAGTTTTGCTTAAGAACACAGTTACTTTAAATGTATTTAAATACATAAAAGCGTAAGTCAGAAGAGAATAAAGGCATTGGGAAAAATAAATCAGTATAGTATATTACATTTTTTAGATTTTAAAAATTACTTAAAGTACTATCTTACAAATATTATTATTAATAAAATGTATAAACTGATGTAATGGAAGTTGAAAATTATATGATGATTTAAGGTTTAAAGTAATGGTCATTCATTAAAATTTCACATACGAGACCTCTAAGTAAGCCAGAAATGCACAGGTGAAGCATCTTTTAGTGGTAGTAGTTAACTTCTCCTAAAAGAACATTCACATCATAATTTAAAAATAACGAATTAAGAGACTATTATAGTAAATTCTGAATAATTGTGAAAAGGACAGAAGATAATCTAAGTGATTACCTAATTTTAAAATTTATTTCCCAACTCAACCTAAATTGTTCTTTTCCAATAACTTACATAAAGATTATAAATGCTGAAAAAAACGCAAGTGTAGATAGATATTATTAAAGGAAATTAAAAAATTGCAATTCTAAATGTTAAAAGATTTGTTCATGTCCTCAAGCAAGTATGATAGGACCAGGCAATTTTAGTTCAAACACCATTCAACTATTTGACTATAATACACTGCTTTTAGATTTTTATCCAAGGATGTGTTCAAAACACTTCCAGCATTCTACTTTTGGTCATATCCATTACTCAGTACAATGTCAAAATCCCAGTTTCCAAATGTTTGATCACAGTCATCATCTTTTCATATAACTTATTCTTTAATTTCTTTGCTTTTGCCTAAACCAATATCATTTTTCTAGGTACTGGAGATGGAGACAACTACAGGGTCTTCTTGTTTGTTTGTTTGGTCTTTAGGGCCGCACTTGTGGTATACAGAGGTTTCCAGGCTATGGGTCGAATCTGAGCTACAGCTGCTGGCCTACTCCACAGTCACAGCAACTCAGGATCCAAGCCGCATCTATGACCTACATCATAGCTCACAGCAATGCTGGATCCTTAACCCACTGAGCGAGGCCAGGGACTGAACCTGCCTCCTCATGGATACTAGTCAGATTTGTTTCCACAGAGCCATGATGGGAACTCCTATAGGGTCATTTTTAAACTGTCTTCTTGTGCACAAAAAATAAGATATGTCTGTTAGGAAAATTATATCAAATGTGCACAAAAAATAAGATATGTCTGTTAGGAAAATTATATCAAATGTATTTTGTTAGCAATATTTGTTACACTAATATTAAAATCAAGGTATTTATTTTAATTTAACCAACCTACAGAGCCCCAAAATGTACAAGACATTGTGCTTAGTAGTACAGAAATATAAGCACTATAATGAAAGCACCTTTATCATCAATGAGTGTGTTATCATGAAGAGGATAAATATAGGTATCAGTGAATAATGTGGGACATCTAAGATTCAGTAAGAAAAGATGCAAGGAGATTTTAAGTGAATCTAAAATTTGGGTGAAGATGGGGAAGAGATGTCAGCAATTGATTTTTATAATTTTAGCAAAGTTGCCTCATAAATTTTACTAAAGGCGAATGTTAAAAATTCTAGTGTCACTATACAGGTATTTTCCCCATAATCAATGGTAAAATTCTAAATGTTGTCTAATATAGAATTTCCCAGAAGTAAACACTAGGACAAAGATTAGAGTACATGAAATTTATTTGGGATGTAATCCCAGGCAACACTGATGGTAGGACGGTGATGTGAAGTGGGGAGGGGAGGAGAGTGCCAAAGGAATACATTATGAAGCAAGTTACTGCTGTACAGAAATAAAGCCTAATTTAAGGGTACAATTATGGGGAAATAGAATAGAATGAGCTTTGAGTTATTCCACCAAAAACACAAGTTGGGATATTTATCAAACAAATCAATGTCTGCCATTTTTTGAGAGCTGCTTCTGGAAACATTAAGTCTGGTAATTCATGCTTGTCCAGCACAAAGTCTGGTAATTCATGCTTGTCCAGCACAAAACCTAAGCAGTGCTTGTCTGATTGCACTGCTTCTTTCACAATGATAGGTCAAGATGAAATACTTTTTCCTTTACCTTAAGGAGGATATTTCAGTAAAATGCATTACAACTGACTCCTATAAATTTTTACTATTGTAGTAAACACCTGAATATTTGTCATATGTTTCTCTCACCCTCTACTGTCTACATGTCTAATCATGACATTTAGCTAGAGGATATCCAACCCCTTATTTTTCAGGTCTGCTCAACAGAATGTCATCAACATAGTGACCAAGAGTGAAATTCTTCAGAATTTTCAGACAATAAATACTCCTTCATACTATATTATGACAGAAAGCAGAAGATAATAAAATCCTGGTAAAACTGTGTATAATACTTGTCCATTCAAGTGCATGAGGACTGCTTCTGATGCTCACCTGTGATGAAGATTAAAGAAGACATATTTCTTAGATCATTAATATCACAGTGACAGTGAGTACCTAAGGACTGGCTATGGTCAGAAACTGAGTTATCTTCCCTGTAGTAACTTACATCAGCTTCTGATTTTTTTTTTTCAGTTATAAAAATCAAGAAATGGTCTTATTGTCTGAATATTTACTTTGTCCCTTGGTACATCATGATATACTAACCATCACTATATATCTTTCTCTTCTTGCTACCAATTATGATAATTGCTTCTACCCTGTATCTAAGAGTTTGGTGTCACCATGTAACAACTTTTATTCTAGAATCCTGCCATTCCACTGCTGGGAGGAGTCTAGCTCCATGACTACACTCCTGATTGCATAAATGTTGATATTCAAGGGACAGCTACCTTTGAATTCTTTATCACTTACATAAAGGAGATCCTCTGGGCTAGTAATGACTCTCTCCCTAGCCAGACTTTAGTTAAGTTCCTCTAATCCCTCTTCTCTACTAGATCTCAACCTTGGTTCCTGGCCTGTCTGTGACCCACCCAGCCCAGCGTTAGCCAAGACTTATCTAAGTCACTCCCTCACTCTTAATATATGGTTATCTTGGCAAGAATCCTATTAATTTGGTTTTGCCCAAATCTTCCTACCCTTGTGTCTCCTCTTAGTAACTGACCTCCCATTGATAATACCACTCTGCACCTTGGCTATAAATCCCCAGCTCCCTCTGCTGCATTTGAAATCAAGCTCAGTTCTATATTGAAATATGTTTCCCCTATTGCAATAATTACTAATTAAAATTTGTCCTTGATGCTTTAACTATTGTCCATCTCTGGTTCTTTTGGGCAGGTCTTACCTTTGGAATATTGTCAGGTGGTAGATTATCTGGTTTTATGTTTTAAAAAATATTCTGCTATATGTATGTTTAGATACTTCAGTATTTTTTTAAGGCAGGTCCAAAATTTCCACCTTGTTACTCTAAGCCATTTTTTCACATTTTTAGGAACTATTCCAGAGGAAATATTAGGACTAATTTCAGGTTTTATAAATCATGATAATCCTCATATCAAAAACTACCCACCAGCCAACTTTATACTCTATATCCCAACTCCAATTCAGCACCATAAAGATTCATTCCCAGGCATTTCTCCCATTTTTCTGCTAGGACATATTATCCAGGTCCTGAATATTCTTTAAGGTATTAATGCCTTATTCTCCAAAGCAGGGGAAAACTATTCTATTTTAAACACAGGTTCTCAATCTGTGTCATGCATCAGAAAGACCTAGAATGCTTGTTAAAGTATAGATTAATGATACTTCCCCATTATTCAGTTTAGGAAGAACTCTAAGAATTTGCATTTCCAATATATTTTCAGATGAAACTGATGCTCCTGGTCTACTTTATGAAATTCCTGAGTTAAAGGAATGAGAGAAGGTGGGTGCAGGTTTGGAGTAATTCAAGTAATGCTTTTAAAGGCATCGTATCATAGTTTACATGAAAAGAGAATCTGCTTACCTATACCAAGATGTAGACAGACAACTTTCAGCCTGGATGGTTCAGGTGATCCAGATATTCAAAGTTTTTGGAAACTCTACTTAAATATCACCATACTATATTTCAGGATTTCACTCCTTCTCTAATAGAGTACTGTTTTATTTTCCCCCAATGACTTGACAGGGTGTGAATTTCACTAGTCTTATAATCAGTTCTTATGCTAATTTTACCACACCATGCCCTCCAGGAGATAAAGTTATCTTTAAATGGTGCCTCAGAGAGTTTCTGGATTTAACACCATACTGCTATAATTTGGTATTAAGTTGGCTGGTAGAAAGGTGACCTCCTCTGATTTTCTTTTTCTCAGTATTACAATGGGATGTAAAAGCTATCTACAAGCTCTATGCTAAATGATGCAAATCATGAAATGCCTATTCTAACTTCCTCCTGGAAATAATATATAGCATTTATGCTCATGTTTGTTTTTGTACAAAGGAAGTCAACATGTCACACATAACGTCAAGGGTCAGAGAAGTTCAATCCTTAAGGTGTCTGGTGATATTTGGAAGTATTTGGTGAAAGCACTAATGGCTTTGTTTCATGCTTCTCATCACTAAACATTTGGTTCACTCTCTTTACACACACACACACACACACACACACACACACACACATACACACACACAAATACTCTTACTCTCTCACCACCTGAAACTACCGAATTCCTTATACATTCACCCTGTTAAACTTAATATCCTGGATCTGTTTCTTAGAGATACATGGCAGTTTCTTTATCAGAAGATGAAAACTCAAGGCAGCAAATCAAGAAATTTATATTAGCAATAAAATTGGACTTATTCATATAAAAATAACTTGCCCAAACATTTCAAAATAACTGTATTCATTTCAGAATAGATTTATTATTGAAATGGTCGGCTACTACATTTTAGGTAAGGGTTTGGATTAAATGTTCCCAGAAAATTCTATTCTCAGAATCCTTTATACAAAATCCAAGAAGCATGCCCAGTTCTCTCTGGTGATCTCATTATCTTCCCAGTGGGTGTCTGAGGTGAAGAATGATTTTGTCAGTCATTGTCCAGAAGGACTGGTTTAGGCTCTGTGAGAGGATCCCTTTTTATCTTTAGGTCTTTGATCTTCATGGGGTGCAATTATCAGGGCACTGACTCTACTGTCATATTTGTCTTTAGGGAAACACCTGCATGTTTCAATTTTCAGATATACTGTAATTCAGATTTTCCTTTATTTTACTTCATTATAGAGATTTAAATTTAGGCGTATCTCTATTTAACAACTTTTTATCAAACCATGTTTTCTGTTATGCTTAACTTTGGTAACATGATAAACTTTGAGATATTTTATGGTTTGCTACTATAAGCTACAGAAAAAAATAATAGAAATGAGTAAAATGCTTCTTTCCAAATCCCTACATTTTACAGAAGTCTTAGCATTTCTTTTTTAAAGGTATTTATGTTTTACTAGTCAAGCAAAAGACTTCAGCCAACAAAAAATAATGCTGTTTGGTAGCACTCACTTAAACAGCAGTACTTATATTGTCCCAGTGATAACAGATACTAGGTACTCATCTAAAAAGCAATTATCACTAGCACAACTTACAAATTATAACCATTTAGTTATAATGTATGAGAGTAATTTACTATGCAACAAAATAGTATCTACTATGCAAATATCCATTCCCATGTATTAACCCAACAATTTACTCTTATATACTCATCCAAAAGAAAGGAAAATGCATATCTACATAAGGATGTGTACATGAATATTCATAATAATCTTATTTATAATGGACAAAAATAAGAATTGAAGTGCTCATGAGCAGTTAAATAGAAAGACATTGTGTTTTATGTATATAATGGGATACTATAGTGATCAAGAACGAACTAATGGCACATTCAATGAGAAGGATAGCTTTCAGAAACATGCTGAGTTAAGCAGATATGAAAGAACATATGCATCAACCTTATTAATATTTCCTAAGGTCAGTCTTCCAAAGCAACAGAAATAAGAGCAAAAATAAACCAATGGGACCTAATCAAACTGACAAGCTTCTGCACAGCAAAGAAAACCAAAATGAAAACAAATAGACAACTTACAGAATGGGAGAAAATAGTTTCAAATGATGCAACTGACAAGGGCTTAATCTCTAAAACATAAAAACAACATATACAACTCAACAGCAAAAAAGCCAATCATGGAATGGAAAAATGGGCAAAAGACCTGAATAGACATTTTTCCAAGGAAGATGTACAGATGGCCAACAACCACATGTAAAAATGCTCAACATCACTGATTACTAGAGAAATGCAAATCAAAAGCACCATGAAATACCACCTCACACCAATTAATAAGTCCAAAAATAATGAATGCTGGAGGGGGTATGGAGAAAAGGGAACCCTCCTGCACTATTGGTGGGAATGTAAGATTGTACAACCACTATGGAGAACAGTATGGATCTACCTTAGACATCTATACATAGAACTACCATATGACCCAGCGATCCTGCTCTTAGGCATATATCCAGACAAAATTTTCCTTGAAAAAGACACATGCACCTGCATTTTCATTGCAGCACTATTCACAATAGTCAAGACATGGACACAACCCAAACGTCCATCACAAATGATTGGATTAGGAGTATATGGTATATATACAAAATGGAATACTACTCAGCTATAAAAAAGAATGAAATAATACAATTTGCAGCAACATAGATGGAACTAGAGACTCTCATACTGAGTGAAGTAAGTCAGAAAGAGAAAGACAAATACCATATGATATCACTTATATCTGGAATCTAATATAAGGCACAAATGAACCTTTCCACAAAAAAGCAAATCATGGACTTGCAGAATAGACTTGTGGTTGACAAGGGGGAGGGGAGGGAATCGGATGGATGGGGAGCTTGGGGTTAACAGATGAAAACTATTGCCTTTGGAATAGATTAGCAATGAGATCCTGTTTGTAGCACTGGTATCTATGTCTGGTCACTTATGATGGAGCATGATAATGTGAGAAAATAGAATGTGTACACGTGTGTGTAACTGACTCACTATGATGTACAGTAGAAAAAAAATTGTATTGGGGAAATAACAATTAAAAAAATAAAAAGAACATATACTGTATGGTATAATTTATATAAAATAATTAAAAAGTCAAACATACATAATGACAGAAAGCAGACCAATTGTTGCTTAGTTCTGGCCTAGAGAAAGAAATTAACTACAAAGAAGCATGAGGAGACGTTTGTGCATGATGTGCATCTACATCTGGATGATGACTGTGGTTCCATATATATATTTTATATTTGTCCATACTCATTAAATTACACATTTTAAATGCAGCATTTTATTTTATGCAAATTATGCTAAACTGAAGCCGAGAATGAAAAAGTGGTGAGAAAATACTAAGATACTTATAACATTACTAAATCAAATAGAAGTTATAATAAAGTTATAAGTACTTAGCTGCAACCAAGATGGATGAATAGATTTCCTTTGATTTGAATTAGAGGAAAGAACAGTATACAATTATAGCCAGAACTGAGGAGACCCAAGCAATGAAATTAACTTTTATAATAACCTATAAAATAATGGTTTTTTTTTTTGTTTTGTTTGTTTGTTTTTAGGGCCACACCTGCAGCACATAGAGGTTTCCAGCAATAGGAGTCGAATATGAGCTACAGCTGTTGGCCTATTCTACAGCCACAGCAACGCAGGATCCAAGCCATGTCTGTGACCTACACCATAGGCCATGGAAACACCAGATCCTTAAACCACTGAGCTAGGCCAGGGATCGATCAAACCTGCATCCTCATGGTTGCTAGTCAGATTCATTTCTTCTGAGCCATGATGGGAACTCCACATAGTGGTTTTTCACAATAATGACTACAAAATTATTTGGTATTTCCAATCAGAATAGATCATAATGGTTATATATTAGCTCAAATTCTGATAATTATGTCTAAAATTCTGGTAAATACACATCCTCAGCCTACCTAAGATTTTGAAATCATGAATTGTTGACAATAACCAAACCCTTTTAATATATCAGATTTTGATCCTTACCTTAAGGGAGATCTATCATTCCAACCCTATAATTACTTATAATTAAAAATAGATGAAATAAGCAAATTAATTAATATTTATTTATTTATTTGTCTTTTTGCCATTTCTTGGACCACTCCCACGGCACATGGAGGTTCCCAGGCTAAGGGTCTAATCGGAGCTGTAGCTGCCAGCTCTGCTAGAGCCACAGCAACGCGAGATCTGCATCTGAGACCTACACCACAGCTCATGGCAACGCCGGATCCTTAACCCACTGAGCAAGGGCAGGGATCGAACCCTCAACCTCATGGTTCATAGTCGGATTCATTAACCACTGCGCCACGACGGGAACTCCTAATTAATATTTATAATTTTGTTTCAAAACGAGGGGTATATTTAGTATTGAAATTATAATTTTTAAGGGAACTTGGCATATTAAAGATATAATAGAGAAATAGATATTTTGATTGTAGTTGAAAAATTATAGATTATTCTAAATTTGTGTTTTAAGTAGAAATACATAATTTAAATTTGAAGCACATCTGAAAATCTCCCATGAAATTTATGAGTTGTTAAATATCTGTAATAGGTAGGTTATTTGAATGTAAGATTGCTCAATTAGATATCTATGGTACCAATAAGAAATATAATAACATTAAATTTCTGTAAATATGTTTCTGTCCATTTAATGGAATTTTACTAAGATTGAAAATGGAAATTTTTAAGGATTATTTATTCTGTATGTTTTACCTAGAAGCAGCATCAATAAAATTCCATATTTAAACAATTATTTCTATTTTATATAAAACTATTAGGTTACTATTTAAAATGCCAGGACTTTTGAGATAATATTAAATGTATTATATAGAAACTAGATTTTAAAGGTGCTGCTTTGAAATATGAATATGAATTAAAAACACAAATTACTTCAAATAATTTTTTGAATGTCCAAAGTCCCCCAGATGCCAAAACTTCTATCAATACAGTAAAGTGGAGACTCATAAATGTAATTCCACTGAAGAAAATTATAGGAAGATGATAGCTATGCCAGTATAATTTTTTAGACAGAACAATTAGATAGAAAAATCATAAATATATGGACAAAATTTCCCACAAACCAGATAGCAAAGTGTGTACACTACCCAAAAATTCAAACATATGAGAGTAAACCACCAATGGCCACGATCACCTTCATGTGTCAATATTTTTTTGCAGAACGAAAAGTAAATCAAGAGACAATCTCTGATTTGTGATCAGAAAATGACCAACATAAACAATGGCTGTTCAATGTGTAGAACGCAGAAGGTTAATTTGGAAACAAGAGCTAAAAATGAGAAAGGGCCAATATATCAGGTAACTTCAAGAGGTCTGTAGTAAAAAGGACTAATGACTGGAGGATTATATCCCTATTAACTCTCAAAACATATACCTGAACTCCCTTTTGGACATTGCCCCAAGACATTGCCTCGTTGTTGATGAGATACTGTCATAGGTGAGTTCAAATTGATCAAGATAGAGATAGGAGATGAATATAAAGCAGACCATGTGGTTCATAAATACATAGAAAGTATGAACAAGCATTTTATATGGAATAAGAGTGACAGAGGCAGAGTATGGGTTTTAATGGCTATATGCTGTGACAACATAGAGTTTAAACATAAAGGAAACCATAAAAAGATGACCTACAAAATTGGAGAAGATATTTGCAAAATAAGTGACTTATAAGAGATTAATCTCCAAAATATACAAAAATCAGATTTATATAAAACAAACCAACAACAAAAAAAAAAACACCCAAAGAAACAAGCAAACAACCTAATCAGAAAATGGTCATAAGATCTAAATGGACATTTCTCCAAAGAAAACAGATAGATGGCCAAAAGGCACATGAAAACATGCTCAATATCACTAATGGGAAATGCAAAGCAAAACTACAATGAGGTCTTACTTCATACCAGTCAGAATTGACATCATCAAAAAGTCAACAAACAATAAATGCTGGAGAGGTTGTGGAGAAAAGAATGATCCTCTTACACTGTTGGTGGAAATGTAAACTGGTGCAACCACTATGGAAAACAATATGGAGGTTCCTCAAAAGACTAAATACAGAACTATCATATGATCCAGCTATCCCACTCCTGGGCATATATGGAGAAAACCATAAAGCAAAAAGATGCTTGCACCACACTGTTCACTTTAGCACTACTTTTTTTTTTCTTGTTTTCTTTTTGTCACATCATAGCATGTGGAAGTTTCCTGGCCAGGGATTGAACCTCACCACAGCTGCTACCCAAGCTGCTTCAGGGACAATCCTGGATCCTTAACCCACGTTACCGCAGGAAAACTCCACTGCAGCACTATTTACAATAGCCAAGACATGAAAGCAACCTAAATGTCCAAAGACAGAGGTTTAGATAAAGAACATGTAGTGTGTGTGTGTGTGTATATATATATATACACACACACACATACACTAGAATATTGCTCAGCCATAAGAGAAGAACAAAATAATGCTACTTGCAGAAACATGGATTGATTTGAGATTATCACACCAAGTGAAGAAAGCCAAAGAAAGATAAATATCATATGAGATCACTAATATATGGCATCTAATAAAAGTGATACAAAATAACTTATTCACAAAACAGAAACAAACTCAAATACTTCAAAAAAATATATGCTTACAAAAGGGAAAAGTTTGAGATGAGGGATAAATTGGGAGTTTGGGAGTAATATATTTACACTATTACATGCAAAACCAAGAAGTAACAAAGACCTACTACATAGCACATGGAAATCTACCAAATAATCTGTGATAATCTATAATCTGAAAAAAGATTATATTCTATAACCTGAAGCTAACACAGCATTTTAAGTCAATTATACTCCAATAACTTTTTTTTTAAATTCAATCATAAAAATAAAAGAATATGGTAGTTCCTATTGTGGCCTAGTGGGTTAAGAACCTGATTCGTATCTATGAGGATACATGTTCATTCCCTGGATTCAACCCCTCCTCACTCAGTGGTTTAAGGATCAGCATTGCTACAAGCTGTGGTGTAGATTACAGAAGCAGCTTGGATATGGCTTTGCAAAGGCTGTGGTGTAGCCCAGCAGCCACAGCTCTGGAACTTCCATATGCCACAGGTGTGGCCCTAAAAAGCTAAAGAGGAGTTCAAGTCGTGGCGCAGTGGAAACAAATCAAACTAGGAATGATGAGGTTGAGGGTTCAATTCCTGGCCTTGCTCAGTGGGTTAAGAATCCAGCATTGGGAGTTCCCATCGTGGCACAGTGGTTAACAAATCTGACTAGGAACCATGAGGTTGAGGGTTCAATCCCTGGCCTTGCTCAGTGGGTTAAGGATCCGGCATTGCCATGAGCTGTGGTATAAGCTGCAAACGTGACTTGGATCCCCTGTTGCTGTGGCTGTGGTGTAGGCCAGTAGCTGTAGCTCCAATTGGACCCCCAGCCTGGGAACCTCCATATGCCACAGGAACAGCTCTAGAATTGGCAAAAAGACACACACACACACACACACACACACAAAAGAATCCAGCATTGCCATGAGCTGTGGTATAGGTTGTAGATGTGGCTCCAAGATGGCATTGCTGTGACTCTGGCATAGGCCGGCAGCAACAGCTCCAATTAGACCCCTAGCCTGGGAAACTCCATATGCTATGGGTGCAGCTCTAAAAAGACAAAAGACAAAATAAATAAATAAAATAAAATAAAATCTAAAGAGACAGAGAGAATGTTTAGTGCAATGCACACTTTTTTTCATTATTTTATGAAATCATATTGGGTGATAGTGTTACTATTGTTATTCCGAGACTTTCATTTGGGAACAATATAACAGAGCAAATGAGTAATTTGGAATGTTTAAATTCTGTCACATCAAATGTCCTTGATCACCATAATTTTCAGTGTGTAAGAAAAGAGATACAGATATTGTAAAGCAACTCAAGTAAGCATGTATTCTTGAATTTCATTAAAATGAGTAATATAAAGTCATTGAATATGATATATACATACACATATATCTTTCCAACTCAAACACACACACGCAATTTTATCCTCCCAAGAGTATCCACTGAACATAGCAAAACAATGTAACAGTGACAATCCAATTAGCTGACTATAATGATATTTACAACAGAGGACTTTTGGAGAAATGGCTGATTCCAGAATTTGTATAGGAAATATTGGAGATAAGCTTAGGCAAGATACTTGTTTTCATGAAAGATGTCTAGAAATACTATACAGTTTATGTTGAAAGGTCTTTGATGTCAACTTGAAGAAACTACTAGCCAATGCCAATAATGATAATAACTGCAGTGTATTAAAACCCATCAAATATATTTAAATTAATGTCTGTTATAACACTAAATATTATGTAAAAATGACATGTATACCTTCAAAAGTAAATAGGAATTAATTTAGCTTAAAACTGGTTTTAACAAAGGAAAGAATCAAGCATTTATGTGTGTTTTCCTAGATGAACTATACAACTGGATAATCATAAGATACAAGAGGGAAAGCATATCTATCTTAATTCAGGCTGCTAAAACATAACCATGGATTTGGTGGCTTAAACAATAAACATTTATTTTTCTGGTGTCTAGAACCAGGGTTCCAGCACAATTTGTTCTTAGTGGGGGAACTCTTCCTGGTTTGCAGGTAATCTTTCTGTATCCTCACTTAGTGGAGCTGGAGGTAAGGTGGGGGTGGCAGAGAGGAGCTGGGCAAAGAGAAAGAGCAAGTAAGAAAGACAGAAGGCAAGCTCTTTTGGCTCTTAGAAAGACATTAATCCTATGGTGAGAGCTCCACTTCATGACCTAGTTATCACCCAAATGCACCATCTCCTAATACTAACACAATGGAGTTTAGAATTTTAACATGAATTTTGTGGGAGCATAAACATTCAGCCTATAACAGAATGTTTATTACATTTCTCAACTAATACATGAAAAAAATAGAATATAACTGGTTTACCACATCTAATGGATTAACACATATAGACACTGCTTATTAATGAAAGTTAGCAAAATAAAAGACAACCAGACACCTTTTTCATTATCTTGCCAAAGACCAACTCTAGCCTTCCTAAAATGTAGATGATAGTAAAATCAAATTGTCATTTCTCAGTCTTAACTTACTACACAAAACTGTAACAATTGTCTCAATCTCTGTTTCTTGAAATTCTTTATCTCTTGGTTTCTAGGATATCACACTTGCCTAGTTTTTTAAAAATTTTATTTGCGTATAGTTGATTTAAAATGTTGTATTAGTTTCAGGTGTAAAGCAAAGTGAATTAAATATATACATATGTGTGTGTGTGTGTGTATGTATGTATATACCTAAATCCTTTTTCCCATATAGGTTATTACAATCTATTGAGTAGATTCCCTTGAACTGTAAATTAGGTTCTTGTTAACCATCCATTTTATACAGTAATGTATATATATTATTCCCATCCTCTAATTCCTCCCTCTCTACCATGGTTTCCCCTAAGGTAACCATACCATTGCTTCCAAAGAAGACAGACAGATGGACATAAAAAAAATGCATAAAAAGATGCTCAACACACTTGCCTAGTTTTTCTCTTCTCTGGTACTCTATTTCACTCACTTTTATTGGCTTCACCCAATTGTTACCACCTCTCAATTTTGGAGGAATATATGACTCTGTACTCAGATGTACCCTTTATTTCTTCACTTACTCCCTTTGGAGTATCACCTATTTTAATGTTTTTAAATACTGTATATTTACAGAGGACTTAGAAAATCATTCTTGTTTCAAACCCCTCACTGGTATTTAAGACCAGTACATATAATTAGGTAGATGCCTAATACTTAATGTGTTCAAAATTGAGCATTTGATAATCACAAAACTCACATTTCCCCCAATCTCCTCCACATCATTAAACTGAATTCTACTTTACTTTTCAGGCGTGGAGACCAAAAATATCAAATGTAATCCCTGATTACTTATGCCAGGGTCTATAAAGCCCTACTGAAACTATACCTTTTTTTGCCTTTCTGACCTCAACATCTATTTTTTTTTAGGTCTTTTTGTTCATGCCCCACTGGCCCTTCAATCTCCATCAAATATAGACAGGCAAATTCTCACCTCAAGGCTTATGTGGAATTTAAAGAAATCTTCCTTACTTCCTTTAGGTTTTTCTGAAGAGTTTTATATAAATTAATTTCTTTTTTATATATTATATCCGTGATTGCTGCTTTATATTTTTCTTGATAGTAATTAATATTCAATCCTTTAACTATTTATGCCATTCATCTTCTCTTTACTTCAATACAATATAAATTCCATTAGGTTAGACTTTTTGTCATCACTGCTATAACCTATTTGTGATGCAAAGTATATTATATAATATATATAGTGTGATATTATTATATATATAATCTGTGTGTGTGTGAAGTAACATGATATCCAGTACAAGGAAGAATGTATGGGAAAAACATGATTCTATTATTACCTTTGGCATATTTCTGGAATATGAAAATATAGATGTGCAGTTCATACCTAGAAATATAAAAACAGAGTTCATAGAAAATTTAAGTAACGTATTATTTATTAAATATTCCATTTAACAGGCTCAAACTAGTTACTATAGAGTATAAAAGTTAATAAATGCAGCCAGACCATGCCCTTGTTGAAGTTATATTGAGACTTTCTGTCTGCTGATTGTAAGGTCTTTATAAATGAGATTACCTGTTTGGAAGACGTATAGTAAAAAATACCTAAATATCAAAACATATCCAAGAGAGATATAAAGTTTTCAGGGACATAGAAAAAATGTAATCCATATTAAAAGTAAGAAAATGTACAAAGGAATAAAGAGAATCATAGACATTAAATTATCTGAAGTGAAAGAGAAGTTTTAAAGAAGAGTGTATTTAACAGTGCCAAATACTGTAGAAGGATTAAGTAGGATGAGAACAAAACCCAGGGATTGAATTTATTGATGAGGAATTCATTAGTAATTGTAGCAAAAGGAAATAGGAACCAGATTTAATGCATCAGGGAATAAGGTAGAAATAGAGACATTGACATTAACTGTTTCAGTCAATGAGTTTTACTGTGAAAGGAAAGAAATGCAGCACGACATTGTGGACAAGACATTTCAAAGGAAAGATTTTATTTTTATGCTTTCTTTTTATTTATTTCCTTCTTTAGCATAGCAAAGACTAATATAAGGTTGATTAAGGGAAAAACACACTGAGGAGGGAGAAACTGAACAGGTAGGAAGAATAGCATTCTAGACCAAATAGGTCAAAGCCTTAGAAAGACTGTACAAAAGCACAAAGCTTAGAATGAAGGTCAGTCTCTCCTCTGAATAGGAGGAATGTCCAGATAAGTAGTTCTAGAGAAGAGGTAAATTTTGAGGTAAGAAACATGTGTATATCCAACAAATTTCTACAAAAATAATGTGTTATCACAATATCACAAAAGCTCTGAAACAGTAAGTTTGTGATATATCCAGTGTTTTTATTTTGGATTATATCTATGAATCCAATCTACTTTGAATACTTTATAGTCTCTAAAAAGTGGTTGCTGTAATTTTAATGAAAACTATTATTTGTTTTTTTGGAAATCGTAGTTTAGCATTCTCTAATTTTATATATTATTCTAGAAGTCTCACTGGGATTTTCATGATTTTACTGAAGAGCAAGTTGATACCAAATTTCATGTTACTGCACAGCACAAAATAATGAAAATTACCACAATGATGGAAAAATTTGAATGAATATGTTAACAGGATGAGGTGATAATTGGAGAAAAGTCCAATGGTGACCCTGCATAACACCACTAGATCCAGAGACGTTCTTATCCAGAAACTAAGGTAGGACACAACTTAAAAAAAAAAAAAAAAAAGATGGGAATGGTGCCTTTTTAGGGTATTCGGTAATAGAGTATGTGTGTAAGTAAGCTTTCAGAATTTGGTTGGGCAAATGACATGAATCTATCTCAGGAATCCTTGAATGAGGGTACATTTTAGGAAGAGCAGTCCTGTTTATGAAGAATCATGCTTAAGGTAGCATGTATGTACTTTATTTGTTTGGGATTTTTTTTTTAAAGGTGATGCTCTGAGGAGATGCATGACAAATACTGTTATGGCAGAGTTATGTTCCCCTACACACACACACACACACACACACACACACACCCTTGAAAATTCATATGTTAAAGCCCTAACCCCCAGTAGTACAGAACACCAGTTTTCAGAGACAGATTTAAAAGAGGTGATTAAGTTGTAAGGAGGCTGTGAATGTAGGCCTTAATCCAATATGATGGTATCTTTATAGGAAGAGGAAATTTGGACACACAAAGATACTCCAGTGATGAAAGGGTACTCTGTGAGGATACAGCAAGAAGATGACCATCTGAAAGTCAAAGAGAGAGGCCTCAGAAGTAACCAAACCTGCCAATACCTTGAACTTGGTCTTCTGACCTTCATAATTTTGAGAAAAATACTTTCTGCTATTTAGTTCACTCAGTCTGTGGAATTTTGCTAGATCAGGTCTATCAAACTAAAACACAAACCATATCCTTAAGGTTTCTTGGTGAATGGTCCAGATTCTTTGTTAATACTGATGGTGATAACAAAGTAATAATAATTATAAGAATAGTAGAATATAGAATTAGTAGTAACATCTAACATTTGTTAATATATTATACTGTGTATGTTATAATGTATTATACTGTATATTTACTAAATATGTATATATATACTATATATATACATGTGTATACATATATTAGATCAACTACTGTTATACATTTTATAGACAAAGATTAAATAATTTCCCCAATGTCACAAAAAGTAGTGGAGAAGCAGTGACTGTCATTGATAAACTAATATCTTGAAATATCATATTTTTCAAAACATAGTTTGAGCAGCATACAGATAACTCATTTACATCAGATAAAAAAATTAGAAAAAAGAAAACCTGATCAAAACTGTGCATGTTTGGTGGAATAAAATCTAAACTAAATAAAAGGATATTTAAGAGCCATACACACACAAAAAAATATGTTTCTATAGAAAATAATCTGACAGCTCTTCAGTCTGTATTCTCCAGGACAGGTACAGATTAAATGAAAAGTTGGATTAAACCAAAATTCTGCTTTGCCAGCCTAGCATAGTGACATTAAAAAAAAGGCAGGGGAGTCAAGTATAGGCCAGGGAGCATTTATAATTACTGACCAAGAAATTTAAATTAGATCACTGCAGACATGTAGGAGGTGAGAGACACTGAAATTGTGGGAACATAAATGGATAGATGGACAGGAAATTAAAAAAGAGTTTCGGGGAATTAATATCAGAGAGAATGAGGTGGAAAGATAAAAGGTGTTGGTCAGGATGTTGGATGTATAAAGTTGCAATTATCAAGGGATGGCTATGATCAGTACTGAGACTTTCTGGGTATTGTATCTGCAAGTAAATGACTGAGAAAAGCTGACCTACAAGACTTTTGGAAGAAATAAATCCAAGGGATTGAGAGAGAGTCTGGACATTAGGAGAATCATACACATGAAAATTACACTCCCAAAACACCAAGTATGAAAACAATAGTAGTATTAGAGAGAATAGATTGGTCTGGAAATTAAAAATAATGAAAAAATTGGGGAAATGTGCAGGATGGATGGATGGGTACAATAACACATGTTAGTAATATACTCCTGTATGAGATGCAAAACTAATTGTATATAGCTTTGTGTGTGTCTGTATGTCTATGTTTTCCCAAGAGGGAACAAAAAAAAAAAATCATCTGAAAAGAGCTACTTGAAGCTGCTACTAGAGAAGACTTGAGGAGAATTAGTGTTCTCATTAGAAGAAGAAGTTGAAGATGAAACAAGTATCCGGATAAAGTTAAATGTATATGTTTTTTTTTTTTTTTCCAGAGTATAATAGAGCTTTGGAGAAGTGAGCAAAGGGGAAATAATGAGGTAAGTACAGGGCCTTAGAGTCTGTAAGATGAGAGTTGACTTAGGCCTTAGTTCCTGGTATGGCTACCATAATCATGCATAAAATCATAATGATACTGATTCTAGTAGATTCTGGGCAGACAGTGTGGCAAAGGTTTAAATATGAGTGGATTGGAAGGCACAGACTTTAGTTGTTAGTGAGAGACTGAAAGTACAGATAATAGACAAACTCTATATAAAAGTAGAATTCTGACAACCTGCAGCATCCTCGCAGGAAAGTAACGCTCTTATCTAAAGCAAGCCCCAGAAGCTAGCCTGCTGTTATGTCAGACTTGGGAATTCATACTGATATCTCAAGTGATAATTTGGGAAGCCAAACAATAGTAACCCCTATTAATAACTGGCCCAAGTGGTCTGCACTTGATTAATAACCAACAGCTTCCCCAATTGTTGTTCCTGGTCTACCAGTGAAAACCAAACGTGCACCCATAGCCAGTTACATAGGATAACCTGCTTCTAGTTTGCCTACAGCTTTTCCATGCCAACAACCTCCAATTAGGAATACATGAAGCCTTCACTTTTTTCCAATACAAAGCTTTTCCTCTCTTCTGTCTACCTTCTGCTAAAATGCAAGTGATGATGGCTGAGTTTGAGGCTCAAGCCTTCACTTATTCAACACTAAAAATCTGGGAAAATGTCTTTGAGGAGTCATGGTCTTAATCTCTGGTCCAATATAATATTAACACATTTTGAGCTCAAGATCTTACTCTATGTATATGTGCATGATCTAATTCCTGGCTGATATACTTGAGGATATTTTCAGGAAGCTGGATACACTCTAATTTTATGGACTTCTCTGAACCTTCTTTGTGTTAACTACTTATCTTAATTAAAATCCTCATAGACATCTTTTCAGGGTGGCATCTCCTGAGTACATTTTATACTGTAATTTGTCACTTTTCCCCATTCCTATTGAGAATTCCTTATCTCTTGTTTTACATATTTCTCATATTATTTTTCTTATTTATTTGTATTGTATCCCTCCTAGGCTAGAAAGAAACATCTTTAAGGATAAAAGGCAAAGATGTTTATTAATGAATGGCTTCCAAGGGTCTACAGCAATGGCAATGTTTAGGCAGATTCCACTTTGTTGAAATCTAAAACATGTTCCTGATAATTTAGTTTCTGCTAATTTAGACAATAACTAAAAACAAACATTGAGTGAATATTTAAACACATGACTACAACCTAAGAAGGTATCTTGACAGATGTACTGATCACTAAATGTTCTTCAGCTATTCCTTCTGTTTCCACCTCTGAAATTCAGAGCAGTAAGTAATAATGGCATCTCATCAACCTCCCCACATTGATGGAGAAGACTCTGTTCTTATCTAGTTTTTGTCCTAGCTGTTCACACTAACACCTCTTCCTTTAATGATTAATATTCATAATCCCACTATTGCTGAGTATAGTACCCAGTCATGACCATTTAATAAGCGTGACCATAAAATCCAGACAACTGTGGAGCCCATTCTTCAGTCTTATGTGGATAGGGAACCAAGCCAGAAGTCTGATCCAATAGTCCTCAGCCAGTGTCAAACCCCAAATTTCAAGAGTTTGGGCAGTTGCCTGGCCTATACCTTGATAATAGCTCCACCTGCCCAAGATCATTACTAGCAGACTCATTCAGAAATCCAAACTGAGCAGACTAGTTGAGAACTGTATATGTCAAAGCAAACTTATGAAGTATGGAGAAGAGAAGACTCTCAAATGCAAAGATACCAATGAAAGGAATGAATGAAGGATCGAGAAAAATCATGTAAATATGATATCACAAACTGACACTAAAGAAAAGTATATTTATGAAATGTCAAGCAAGGGATTCAAAACAATTCTCTTAAAGAAGTTTAATGAACTACAAGAATGTATGGATTTCGACAAAATTAAGAAAACAATGAATGAATTAAAAAAAATTTAACAAAGATAGAGAAACTATAAAACACACACACACACACACACACACACATTGACAGAAATCCTAGAGCAGAAAAATACAGTGAACAGAAGAATTCAATGGAGAGCTTAAAAAGCATATCTGGACACATAGAACAATCATAAATTGAAAGATAGGACATTTGAAATTACGTAGTAAGAGGAGTAAAAAGAAAAACAGAATGACAAAGAGTGAGGTAAACCTATGGGACTTATGGGACACAATTAAAAGAAAGAGTATTCATATTATGGGAATTCCAAAAGGAAAAGAGAAAGGGATAGAATATCCCCTTATTATTTAAAATAATATTGGCTAAACATTTACCAAATCAAGAGACATCCAGATTCATGAAGCCCAAAGACACAAAAATAGGTTGAGCCTGAATAGAGCTACACTGAGAAATTATAATTAAATTCACAAAAGACAAAGAAAAATTTTAAAGTAGCAAGAGAAATGAGAGAAATTACATACAAGGGATCCCTCCATAAAATTACTGTTCAGGTCAGTGAGAATATCATAATATATTCAAATATTAAAAGAAAACAACTTTCAAGCAACAATCCTATACCCAGCAAAGCTGTCTTTCAGAAATGAAGGAGGGATAAAGACTTAAACAAACAAAATCTCAGGAATATCCATTCCATGTTCACAGCAGCATTGTTTACCAGAATCATGACATAGAAACATACCATGTTCAACAATGGATGAATGGATAATAAAGTTATGGTGTATATACACATACAACTATGTGTTTTATTTTGTATACATATATAATGAAATATTATTCAACCATTAAAGATTTAGCAAATCTTTCCATTTTCAACAACATGGATGGACCTTGTGGGTATTGTCCTAGGTGAAGTAATCATACAGAGAGAAACGTATACTATATAATCTCACTTATATATGGAATCTAGAAAAAAAAAAACTCACAGAAAAGAAGATTGTACATGTGGTTACCAGAAGTGTGGGGGGAGGGGTTGGTGAAATTGAAGCAAAGTGGTAAAAAGGGACAAAATATCAATTATAACATAAATACTGATGATATAATGTTCAACAAGATGACAATAGTTAATACTTCTGTTTATTTGAAATTTTCCAAAAGAGTAAACCTAAGTTCTCATCATAAGTAAAACAATTTCTTTTGTAAGTATATGAGGTGATAGAAGCTAATTAACTTTTTATAGTAATAATTTTACAATATATGTGTGTTAAGTCAATATGCTGTTCATCTTAGCTTTATAAAGGGCTATATGTCAATTATATAAAGGAAAACTGGAAAAAAGTTATATTATTTCATATTTTCCTACAAATTTTATATTTTTCTGGAATAAATTAAATGAAGATGAATGTCAATATGATATTTATACATATAAACTTTATGGGAGATGAAAAGGAAATGGACATTTTATGAAATTCATTTTCTGTCATGTGTGTCCTCTGAAAAACACAAATCCCTAAAATATAAGCCCCTAATACCTATCTCAGTAATGTTTCTTACTAGGACTATTGACATTCTGGTGAACCACTAATTTTTAGTATTAAACACAGTAATTCTTAATTTATAACCATCAGAAACACCCACACATATTTCAAATGCCCTTGGAATAGGGCTCAGAGATAAATGGGCAGGTTTGGTAATAAAGGTAATAGATTTAAGTACATAGCCATGACCAATCTCCCAAAAGAAAAAGAAACCTGTTTTCTTATAGATAAATTACATCTTTCTCTATTGACTAATTGGTCTCACATATGTTTAACCTTTGCAAGCCTTTCTGGAAGGAGTAAGGAAGCAGCGCATTTCTATGATGATAATGAATTCATGTTTCCACTACAGCACCTGTGAAAATCAGAGACTGGTTTTAGACTTTCCAAATATCCCCAGAGTGATTATGCTCTCGTGGAGTTTAGGCAACAAAGCTGTCAGTAAATGTTTCAAGACCTTTAAATATATGAAAGTGCTAGGGAGTTGGAAGATGTGGGAATAAAATTTCTTCTGTTTTGCCCTTATAAATCTTAGACAATCTTTCCTTTCTAAGAACTGCAAGTGAACATTGTGGGAGTTGACAAGAAAGGATCTAAGAGTAACATTTCAACCTTGCTTTATGAGAAGACCTTGAGACCCACTTCTCCCTCAATAAAAGAAAGAGATTTGGTCTCAGAAAAGCAATCAATTGTTAAAAATGTCATTTCCATAACAGAGTAGGATTCTAATTCCTTCTAAAGCTGGTATTATATTTTGCATTATGTTTAAATAACAGAGTTTCTTGTGTTTATCTTCCTCTCAAAAATCCTATCTCCCCATCTCTCTAGAAACACAAGATAAAGGAATGTGTGGAATAGAAATGCTACCCTGTGAAAGGGGAACTAGAGAAATCTCACTTTACCATTTTAAATTCCTTGTATATTTTAAATGTAATATAACTATACAAACAAATTGATAAAAACTATAACATATGATGTATTTCCATAACTTAGTGTTTCCAAAATTTCCATGATTTTGGTGCCAAATTCTTAATTGTGGCCATTCTTAGACCAATGGTAATTATTGATGTAATTTTTTTAATTACACTCTTTCCTAAAAAGAATTTTAAGATTTTTTTTTAAATTTTAGGCAAAACTGCAGGAAAATGTAGTGGTTTCCCATATATCCCCTGTCCCACAGATGCAGAGCCTCTCCTGTTATCAACAAATCACTGCAGGGTGATACATCTGTTACAAGTGATGAATCTACACTGACAGACAATATCACCTGCAGTCCACAGTTTACAATACTTTGTTGTACATTCCATGGCTCTACAGGTTTAAATAAACCTATAATGAAATTTATTTATCATTATGATATCATACATTGAACCCTTCCAACTCTAAAAATCCTCCAGTTCTCTCTATTCATTCCTTATCCCCTAAACCCTGGCAACCACTAATCTTGTTACTGTCTCCACAGTTCAGACTAGCCTCCATCACTAAGCAATATGGATTTAAGATTCTGACATGAGTTCTCATGGTTTAATTACTCATTCTTAGTGATGAATAATATTCTATTGTTTTAATATACTACAATTCACTTTCCATTTTCCTACCGAAGGGCATCTTTTGGTCCAGCTTTTAGTAATTATGAATAAAAATGATATACATAACCATTTACACAATTTGTGTGAATATAAGTTTGTTTCTTGTCCTTGTCATATTTTGTCTTTTTAGGGCCTCAACCGCGACATATGGAGGTTCACAGGCTAGGGGTTGAATTGAAGCTGTAGCTGCCGGCATACTCCACAGCCACAGCATCACAGCATCCAAGCTGTTAGTGCAACCTACACCACAGTTCATGTTAACACCAGATCCTTAACCCAATGAGCGAGGCCAGGGATCAAACCCACATCCTCATGGATGCTAGTCTAGTTTGATAATCACTGAGCCATGAGGGGAACTCCTGTGTAAACATAAGTTTTTAATTCCTTTGGATATTAACCAAGAATGTCATTGCTCAATCCTATACCAGATTATGTTTAATTTTGTAAGTAATCAGCTACTATCTTCTGAAATTGCTACATCATTTTGCTTTCATAGCAGAAACATGACTTTCTGTTGCTCCACATTGTACAAGCATTTAGTATTGTCAGTGTTCTGGATTCGGGCCATTCTAACAGGTGTATAGTGATATCCCACCATTGTTTTCATTTGTATTTTTCAGATGACATACGACATAGAGAATCTTTTCACATGCTTATGTACAATTTGTGTACCTTTTTCAGTATCTGTTAAGGTTTTAGTCCCATATTTTAATCATGCTGTATGTCTTTGCTGAGATAAAATGTTTTTGTATGTTTTAAAAGTTTTTTATCAGATGTGATCTTTTACACTAGTTTCTCCTAGTCTGTAGTTTACCTTGTTCTTTTGACATTGTCTTTTGCAGAGCATATATTTCTAATTTTACTGAAGTCCACCCACTTTTTCATTTATTTATTTCATGGACCATGATTTTGGCTTTCTATCTAAAAAAGACATCACCATGCTTAAGGTTGTCTAGGTTCTCTCTCCTAACAATCTTCTAGGAGTTATATAGTTTTGCATTTTACCTTTAGATCTGTGATTTTTTTTTTATTTTCCCACTGTACAGCAAGGGGGTCAGATTATCCTTACATGTATACATTGCAATTACAGTTTTTCCTCCACTCTTTCTTCTGTTGCAACATGAGTATCTAGACATAGTTCTCAATGCTATTCAGCAGGATCTCCTTGTAAATCTATTCTAGGTTGTGTCTGATAAGCTCAAGCTCCCGATCCCTCCCACTCCCCCCCCTCCCATCAGGCAACCACAAGTCTCTTCTCCAAGTCCATGATTTTCTTTCCTGAGGAGATGTTCATTTGTGCTGGATATTAGATTCCAGTTATAAGTGATATCATATGGTATTTGTCTTTGTCTTTCTGGCTCATTTCACTCAGGATGAGATTCTCTAGTTCCATCCATGTTGCTGCAAATGGCATTATGTCATCCTTTTTTATGGCTGAGTAGTATTCCATTGTGTATATATACCACCTCTTCCGAATCCAATCATCTGTCGATGGACATTTGGGTTGTTTCCATGTCCTGGCTATTGTAAATAGTGCTGCAATGAACATGCGGGTGCATGTGTCTCTTTTAAGTAGAGCTTTGTCCGGATAGATGCCCAAGAGTGGGATTGCAGGGTCATATGGAAGTTCTATGTATAGATTTCTAAGGTATCTCCAAACTGTTCTCCATAGTGGCTGTACATTCCCACCAGCAGTGCAGGAGGGTTCCCTTTTCTCCACAGCCCCTCCAGCACTTGTTATTTGTGGATTTATTAATGATGTGATTTTTAACTTATAAGATTTATAAGTTATGTTCTCATTTTTGCATGTGGATGCCCAGTTGTTCTAACACCATTTGTTGAACATACTTATATTTGCTCCACTGTATTGCCTTTGCTTATTTGTCAAAGATTAGTGGGCTGTATTTAAATGGGTCTGATTCTGGGTTTTCTATTCTGTCCCATATCTTTTGTCTGAACTTTCAGTTCAGTTCACTTTGATTACTGCAGATTTATACTATTGTCTTGGTGTCAGGTAATCTGTCCTCCTAATCTCTTCTTCCCATCAGTATTGCTTTGGTGATTCTGAGACTTTTGCCACTTTAGAATCAAGTTTGTGAATATACTAAAAATAAATTGCTGGGATTTTGATCAAGATTGTATTGCATCTATACATCAATTCTAGAAGAATGATATCTTGGCAATATTGAGAGTACCTGTCCACAGACATGAAATATCTCTCTATTATTTAGATCTTTGACCTTGTTCATCAGAGTTTTATAGCTTTTTTTAATATATATCTTGCACACATTTTGTTATATTTTTATGCATTTCATTTTTATGGGGGGATAATATAACTTGTACTTTTTTTAATTTCAAATTTCACTTGTTCATTGCTTTATAGTAAAGTACTTGACTTTTGTGTATTAATCTTGTATCCTGGGACCTTGCTATAATTACTAGTTAGCTCGAGGATAATTTTTATCTATTTTGTTGGACTTTCTACATAGACAGTCATGTCATTTATAAATAAGACAGTTTTATTTATTCCTTCTCATCTGTATGTCTATAATTTTCTTGTCTAATTGCATTATATAGAACTTCCAGTATGATGTTGAAAAGGAATGGTGTGAAGAGACATCTTTGTTTTGTAACTGATTTTAATGAGAAAACTTCAAGTTTTTCATTAACTATGATGTTAACTCCAGGATTCTCATAGATATTCTAATTAAATCAAGGAAGTTCACCTTTATTCCTACTTTGCTAGTAATTTTTATCACGAATGAGTGCTGGATTTTGTCAAATTCTTTTTTTTCCATTTATTCTTTTTTTTTCTTTTTTAGTCTGTTTTGATGGATTACCTTAATTGGCTTTTGAAAGTTGAACGAATCCTTGCATACCTGGACTAAATTCCACTTGGTTATGGTGTAAAATTGTTTTGTATATTGTGGATTTTATTTGTTAGCACTTTGTTGAAGATTTTTACATCCAAGTTCATTAAAGATATTGGCCTATAGTTTGTTTTGTTTTATTTGGAATGCCTTTTTATAGTTTCATTAGTAGATGATGTCCTCATAGAATGAATCAGGAAGTATTCCTCTGCTTCTATATTCTTAAAAAGACTATAAATAATTGGTTCAATTGCTTTCTTAAGTGTTTGATAGAATTTCCTAGTTTATTTGCATGAGGCTGATGCTATGTGTTTTGGAAGGTAATAAATTATTGATTGAATTTCTAAATAGATACAGGCCTATTTGGATTGCCTATCTGTTGTATAAATTTTGGCAAATTGTGTCTTCAATAAATTGATACATTTCATCTAGGTTATTACTTTTGTGGGCTTAGATTAGTTCATAGTGTTCCTTGATTATTCTTTTAATGTCCATATGATCTGTAATTGTGTCCCCTATTTCATTTCTGATATTGATAATGTGGATCCTCTATCTTCTCTTCTTAATCTAGAGGCTTAATAATTTTATGGATATTTTAAGTGACAGAATCTCTTAAAGAATCTATTTGTTTGACTTTACTGATTTATTTCTTCTTCAATGCTTTTATTTATATAGATCCAATTTCTTCAACTGTATTATTTTCCTTATCTCTAAAAAACTTAAAATTTCTTGCAAGGCCCATCTACAGGCAAAAATTCCCTCAAATTTAGATTGAAAAAATATGTATTTCTCCTTTACTTTCGAAGATAATTTTGCTTGCTATAAAATTTTTATGTTCATAGCTCTTTGTCTCTCACTTTTCTTTTTCTTTTTTTTTTTGCCTTTTAGGGCTTCATCTGAGGCATATGGAAGTTCCAGGCTAGGGGTCTAATTGGAGCTATAGCTGCCAGCCTATGCCGTAGTAATGTGGGATCTGAGCCATGTATATTTCCTTCAGTACAGCTCATGGCAACACAGGATCCTTGACCCACTGAGCAAGGTCGAATCTGCATACTCATAGATACTAGTTCGGTTTATTTGCACTGCACCACAATGAGAACTCCTCTTTCAATACTTTTAATATTTCCCTCATTCTCTTTTTTCCATGACTTCTCAGAAGTTGGATATAATTATTATTTTTCTTTATCTATAGGTAAGTTGTTTTTTCTTTTTTCTGTAACTTTTCTGTATTTTTAAATTTTCTACAGTATGAAAATAATATCTGTAGATGTGGATTTCCCGGCGTTTATCAAATTTGGTATTCTCTAAGCTTCCTAGGTGCATAATTTGGCATATGATATATATTTGGGGAAATTATCAGCTATTATCTTTTCAAATACCATTTGATCTTATCTCTTTTTCTCCTTCTGGTTTTCCCATTAAGAATATATTATAGGAGTTCCTGTCGTGGCGCAGTGGTTAACGAATCCGACTAGGAACCATGAGGTTGCGGGTTCGGTCCCTGCCCTTGCTCATTTGGTTAACGATCTGGTGTTGCTGTGAGCTGTGGTGTAGGTTGCAGACGCGGCTCGGATCCCGCGTTGCTGTGGCTCTGGTGTAGGCCGGGGGGTACAGCTCCAATTCGACCCCTAGCCTGGGAACCTCCATATGCCACAAGAGCGGCCCAAAGAAATAGCAAAAAATAAAGACAAAAAAAAAAAAAAAGAATATATTATATCTTCTGTAGCTGTTCTACAATCCTTAGATATTTTTTATGTATTCATTCTTTGTTCTCTTTGCTTTGCAATTTTCAAGTATTCTCTGGTTCAGAAATTCTTTTCTCAGCCTCTTCTAGTCCACTAATAATCCCATAAAAGACAGCTGTCATTTCTGTTACAGAGTTTTTGATCTCTAATAATTCTATTTTGATCTTTTTTTTTTTCAGGATTTTCATGTCTCTGCTAACATTGACCATCTATTCTTACATGCTGACTACCTCATTCATTATAGCCCTTAGCATAATAATTATAGTTGTTTTAAATTCCAAGTCTAGTAAGTACAATATCACTGCCATATCTGGTTTGGTGCTTGCTCTGGTTTTTCAAACTGGTACCAAATTTATTTTGGTAGGCCTTATAAGTTTTTCTTCGTAATGAGACATAAAATGCCAGATAAAAGGAACTGCTATAAATAGGCCTTTAGTAAAGTGATAGTGAAGTATGGGGTAACAGGAAGTGTTCTATGGTACTATGATTTTGTCTCAATCTTTTAGTGAACTGATGCCGCCAGACTGTGAGCATCGCAATTATTTTAATTTTTTGTTTGTTATTTTTTCTTTCTCCTTACATCAGACAGAATTGATAGAATGACTGGAGTTTGCTATTACCCTTTCCTCTGGTCAGTAAGGCCCTGATAATATCCCAGAAAGTTAGGCTGTGATTAACTAGTTTCCCTTGGGGCAGTCCTTGTTAGATCTCATCAATGAATTTGGTAAAGTTGCAGGAAACACAATTAATACATAAAAATTGACTAAATTGACTGCATTTCTATCTATTAACAATGAAACATAAGAAAGAAAAATTAGGGAAATAATCCAATTTACCATCCCATCAAAATGAAAATATACCTAGGAATAAACCTATCTAAAGAGACAAAAGACCTGTGTTCTGAAAACTATGAGATGCTGATGAAGGAAATCAAAGATGACACCAAAAAAACAGAAAGGCATACCATGCTCTTGGATTGGAATAATCAAAATTGTCAAAATGACGATACTACCCAAGGCAATGTACAGCTTCAATGTAATCTCTAGCAGGTTACCAATGGAATTCTTCAAAGAACTAGAACACAATATTTTAAAATGGAAATATAAAACACTCTGAATAGCCAAAGAAATTCTTTTTTTCTTTTTTTGGTCTTTTTGCTATTTCTTTGGGCCGCTCCCGCGGCATATGGAGGTTCCCAGGCTAGGGGTCGAATCAGAGCTGTAGCCACCAGCCTACGCCAGAGCCACAGCAACGAGGGATCCGAGCCGCGTCTGCAACCTACACCACAGCTCATGGCAACGCCAGATCGTTAACCCACTGAGCAAGGGCAGGGACCGAACCCTCAACCTCATGGTTCCTAGTCGGATTCGTTAACCACTGCGCCACGACGAGAACTCCTAAAGAAATTCTGACAAAGAAAAATGGATCTGCAGGAATCAGGCTCCTTGACTTCAGACCATACTATAAGCTACAGTCATCGAAACAGTACTGGCACAAAAACAGAGATATAGATCAATGGACCAGCATAGAAAGCCCCAAAATAAACCCAAGCACCTATAGTCAACTAATCTATTGACAAAGGAGGCAAGAATATATAGTAGAGGAAAGGCAATCTCTTCAAGAAGTAGTACAGAGAAAACTGAACAATTACATGTAAAAGAAGGAAATTAGAACATTCTCTAACATGACTCAAAAATATAAACTCAAAATAGATTAATGTCTTAAAGATAAGGTCAGCTACCATAAAACTCCTAGAGGAAAACATAGTCAGAACACTCTGCCATAAATTGCAGTGATATCTTTTTAGATCCATCTCCTAAAATAACAGTAATAAAAACAAAAATTAACAAATGGGACCTAATTAAACTTAAAAGCTTTTGCATAGCAAAGGAAGCCATTAAAAAAAGACAACCCACATATGGGAGAAAATCTTTGCAACCCAAGCAACCAACAAGGGATTAGTATACAGACATCACTGGAGCTTTACACACACACATACAAAAAAAAAAAAAAAAAAAGGGCGGAGGATCTAATTAGATATTTCTCCAAAGAAACCATACAGAGAGACAAAAAAATACATGAAAAGATGTTCAACATCACTATTAGAGAAATGCAAGTCAAAACTACAATGAGGTATCATGTCACACTGGTCAGAATGGCTACCATCCAAAAATCTGCAAACAATAAATGCTGGAGAGTGTGTGAAGAAAAGGCAACAATCCTACACTGTTGGTAGAAATGTAATTTGGTACAACCGCTATGCAAGATATAGTATGGAGCTTCCTTAAAAAAATAAATATAGAAAAACCTGCCATATTATCCAGCAATCACACTCCTGGGTATATATCTGGAGAAAACTATAAATCATAAAGATATATGCACTCCAATGTTCACTGAAGCACTATTTACAATAGCCAAAACATGGACGCTAGATAAATGTCCATAACATTTAGATAAGTGTCCATAAGCAGAGGAATGGATAAAGAAGATGTGAGACATTAATACCATGGAATATAATTCAGCCATAAAAGAATAATGAAATGAAGCCATTTCTAGCAACATGGATGAACCTAGAGATTATCTTACTGAGTGAAGTAAGTCAGATAGAGAAAGACAAATGTCACATGGTATCGCTTTTATGTAGATTCTAATAAAAAGTATACAAAATAACTTATTTATTAAATAGAAAGAAATTCACAGATTTCAAAAACTAATTAATATTACCACAGGTGAAACCATTGAAAGGAGGGAAGAATTTGGAGGGTGGGAATAACATATACAAACTACTGGGTAAATAGTTGATTAATAAGAACTTACTCTATAGCACATGGAGGTCTACTTAATCATTTGTAATAACCTATATGGGGAAAAGGGAGATATATATATATATATATATATATATATATATATATATATATATGATTCACTTTGTTGTACACCTGAAATAGATCCAATATTGTAAGACGGCTATACTCCAATAAAATAAAAAAAAATCAAAACTTAAATATCATCACATCACTTCATGTCAGATTTTTCACATCATTAGTTAAGCTTAGATAAGATTTTTTCTATAACATTAGTTATGAAAATCCTTAAAATTTCAGTTTTAAAGAATTTTAATGTTTTAATAATATAAATTTAATAGAAGATATGCAAGACTTCTATACTATAAGTGACAAATGGAAATAATTAACAAATAATTAATGGAGATATATAGATTAGAATACTTTGTATTGCTAAGATTGTAATTCTTCCCAATTTTATCTATAGGTTCAAAGTAGTTCCAATCAGAATCCTAAAATTCAATTTGAAGAAATATATAAGTTATTTCTAAAATTTATATTACAAAGAAAGGATTTATAATATCAAAAAATAAAATGAAGTTCCAAGACCAGACAATTTGAAAAACTTATTTTTATGTTAGAATAATCAAGACAGTAGCATTGGTATTAGAAAATCCAAAAGCCATACAGATCAATGAACACAAAAGAATGCAGAAATAAATCAAAATTTATAGGGTAAATTATTTTTTGAAATCAGTGGTGTAATTCAATGGACTAGGGGTAGTCTTTTCAACAAAAGGTGCTGGAACAACTGGATATCTGACTTTTGTTTTTTTTTTAAATAATACTGACATTTATTATAGAATATAGACCTAAACATTTAAACATAAATAACATTACTATAAGAAAACAGGGAAAATACTTGTTACCTCACAATAGACAAAGATTAATTGAAGAAGGCAGCACAAAAAGCATGAGATATACAGAAAAAAAGTGATATAATGTACTTCACCAAAATTAACTTTTTTTTGCTCTTCCAAAGACACAAACAAGTGAAAATATAACAACAAATGGAAAAAATATTTGGATTCATATATCTGATGAAGGGTTTGTTTACTGAATATATAAAGTTCTAAAATTCAATAAAAAATTTTAAAAAATCATTTAAGATGGGAAAAAATTGAACTGACACTTCAAAGAGAGAATAATAGACAGTAAGCAAATGAAAAGTACCATTCACAGATGAATGGATTAAGAGGATGTGGCACATATACAGAATGGAATACTATTCGGTCTTAAAAAATAATGAAATAATACCATTTACAGAAACATGGATGAAACTAGATTCTCACAGTAACTGAAGCCAGTCAGAGAGAAAAATACAAATGCTAGATGATATCACTCATATATGGAATGTAAAATATGACACAAATGAACATATCTAACACAGAAACAGTTATCTATAGAACAGATTTGTGGCTGTCATGGTGGTGGTGGGGAGTGGGCAGGTAGTGGAAGGGATTGGGAGAATGGGGTTAGTGGATGCAAATTACTACATTTAGAATGGATAAACTGTTAGGTCCTACTATATAGCACAGGGAATTATATCCAATTTCCTTGATAGACCATAATGGAAAATAATATAAAAAGTTACTTTCCTGCACAGCAGAATATGTCACAACATTGTAAATCAACACTTGAATTAAAAAAAAAAGTTGCAGGAGTTCTTGCTGTGGCACACTGAAAATGAGGATGCCATGAGTTGTGGTGTAGGTTGCAGACATAGCTCAGATCTCAAGTGGCTGTGGCATAGATTGGCAGCTGTGGCTCCGACTTGACCCATAGTGTGGGAACTTCCATAAGCTGCACATGCAGCCCTAAAAATAAAAATAAAAAAAATAAATTTAAAAAGTTGCAACATCATTAGTGATTAAGAAAATGGGAATTTAAATCACAATGAGATACCATTATTCACACTAGAATGGCTAAAATTAAGAAGACTGAAACACTATGCTCTGGTAAGTACGTGGTTCAACTAATTTAAGGTGTTCTCATACACTGTTGATAGGATTAAAAAATTTGCTATGATCACTTTAGAAAACAGATTGACAGTGTTTTATAAAGTAAAATATACACATATCTTATAACTCTGCAATCCCAGTCCTACGTATTTAACCATAAAAAATAAACTATATTCTACAGAATGTTTTGTTCATAACAAAAACTTGAAGAAATCCTGATATCCATCACCTGGTCAAGAGATCACCAAATTATGGTATATCTGTATTTTGGAATATTACTCAGAAACAAAAATGAATCAATTACTAACAGATGCAAATAGAAGGAGAAATGACACAAGCATGTTATAGTAAATGAGTACAATTCAAAAGTATATATCCTGCATGATTCCATTTATTTGGAATTCAAGAAAACAAAGTTATAGAAACAGAAAACAGATCATTGCTTCCTAGATTTCAGGGAATGTATTCACCCCCAAACCAGCATGAAAGAGATTTGCAGAAAGATGTAACTTGTCTATAACTTGATTTTGGAGATAGTTACAAAGCCACCTCTGAATGTCAAAATTCATAATCTATAAATTGGTTGACTTTTATTGTATAACAATTTTATCTAAAAATTTACATCAAAAAACCCTGGGATAAAGCCAAGTTGAGGAAAATATATTTGGAATGGGATATTAAAAGCAAAATAAATGCCCAAACTAAACAATAAACAATGTTTAAATGATTGTCTCAGAAAAAAATTAGCTATCTCAATATCTAAGAAGATATTACTAAAATAATCTTATGCAAATCTGATACTGAATGTATTTCTTCTATAGAGTACCAATTAAAATTCTTAGACTTTAGTATCACAAGGCTAAAACTTAGATTTATTTTCTGGGGTCTTTGCACTGTATTAGTCAAGCAAGTAGTTTGCTAAATCTGGTATAGATTTAATTTGGCTACTGAATGTCTAAACTAGATTTCAGATAATTTACTTTCCCATGTGCACTGATCCCTATGGCAATAAATGAATAAAGGATATTTCACTATTTGAACACCTCTAATTTAAAGCAACTAAATCAACCCTCTCCATTGAAAGATTCTGGACTACAATTACAGCCCTAATGTCTAGCTGTCCAGGCTTGGTACCAGAGAGTAATTGCATCCCATGTATTTTCTTGTGGAAATTGCTTCATGCCTTAGAGGTGATTTTTTTTTTCCCTTAAATCATTTCTTTTGTATGATGTAATTGCTAGTCACAGAGAGGACATTTTAGCTATAATATTACAATATGATTTCCCCCAATCCAGACACCATTCAGGTTAAAAAATTATAAAGATTAAGCAATATCAAAATATATTAACAGTAAAGAAGTCACAGTGTTTATGCAATGTGACCCCTTGATGTGTGTATGATGTTCTGATTTTGAAAGTTCATTAAAGGCTGGGGAGACTATTTCTGAAATTTCACTAGACAGTACTTGACAATTATTCTGTCACCTTATTTAAAGACTATTTCAATACTCAAAATAGGTTCTTAATAGTTGACTGAAACATTATACTTAAAAAAATATTGCCATCAGAGGCTTTCAGTAGCTCTGCCAAAACATCCATGGACCTTTCATAGAAAATTAAAGACAGTGACAGAAAATTATAAGCATCATCAAACTTAATGATGTATTTATATATTTCAAGTATATTTCAATGTAAGTTAGTGGTCTAAAATAAATACTCATCTGACTAATAATTTGAGCCTTAATATTTATAGCTTTCCCCTTATAAAGGTCATTAGCCTAATTATATTAAATATAATTTCATCCCAATTATCCTCTAAAGCCACGTTGCAGATTTCTCACCTGGCTTTCCTAAAGTTTTACTTATTATATTTACTTATAATAATCCTTTTAATCTTCTGTAAGTTCCTCCAGCTCATCTTATTTCTTCCATAAGTTCAAAAAAAATGTGGTTGAAAGTGCCATAATCTTTGTTCAAACAAAAGAGCAGTAAGACAGTAATGTAAAGACATTCCCCAAAATTTTGGACGAAAGCCTGAGTAATTTGTAACTTCAGTTCTAATGTCATGATATAAAATATAACCTCATATACTTCTTTCTTGCTTCAAAGTCTTGAAGTTCTTCAAATTAGTAAGATAACTAAACTATTACCAATTAAGCAGAAAAACAGGTGATCAGGACTTGAGTTTTACCTGCTATGGCTTAATACACTCAAATTTCTGTGATAATATTTTGTATTTGAGATCATTATGTGCTATTTTCAAAAAACAAAAGTACTAACATTTGTCTGCTTAATCATTTTTTATTTTTAAATGTTTTATTGATATATAGTTGATTTATAATGTTGTGATACTGTACAAAGTAATTCAGTTATACATGTATACACATCATCATTCTCTTTCATATTCTTTTCTTACATAGATTATCACAGAATACAGGTTAGAGTTCTCTGTGCTATACACAAGGTCCCAGCTGGCTAATCACTCCATATACCGTAGCATGCATATGCCAATCCCAAACCTCCAATCCATCCCTCTCACCTCCCTCTATCTGTCCCCTATGGTAACAATAAGTTTCTCAATATTCAAATAAGTTCATTTGTATCCATTTTTTCTTATATTCCATATATTAATTGATCGCATATATTTGTCTTTATCTGTCTTACTTAGTATAATAATCTCTAGGTCCATCCACTTGGGTGAAAATGGCATTAATTCACTCTTTTACACCTGAGTATCATACCATTGTTTATATATTTCACATCTTCTTTATCTATTCCTTTGCTGGTGGACAATTAGGTTGCTTCCATGTCTTGGCTATTGTAAACCGTGTCACAATGAACATTGGGAGGCAATGTTACTTTAAATGGACAAAGCTCCATTGTGGAATTGCAGGGCCTGTCTCCCCTTGCCTCTAGAATTGATATCCTAGTGAAACTATTTGAACGTAGTCTTTCAAATAGTGGGTTGTTGGGGTCCTCTTTAGATTTTCATAGGTTCACCAGTCCTCTGACCACATGAATCCCCATTATTGAAGGCCCATGGAGTTATAAAGGCAATTTCTACTAAGCAATGGATCATAACACAATTTTTTTTTTTTTTTTTTTTTTTTTTTTTTTTTTTTTGCTTTTTAAGGCTGCACCTGTGGCATATGGAGATTCCCAGGCTAGGAACCCAATTGGAGCTACAGCTGCTGGCCTATGCCTCAGACACAGCAACTCAGGATCCAAGCCACATCTGTGACCTACACCACAGCTCATGGCAACACCAGATCCTTAACCCACTGAGCAAGGCCAGGGTTTGAACCCACAACTTCATGGTTCCTAGTCAGAATGGGAACTCCAATTTGTAAATTTTTAATGACACCTGTGGAAGATTCCATGCATTCATATTTACTTTGAATGATTAAAATGCCACACACTGGCATTTGAAATTACTACTAAATTTTAAAAGTTTGCTTCCAGGAGTTCCCTTCATGCCTCAGTAGTTAAAGATCCCAACCAGGATCCTTGAGGACACAGGTTAAATCCCTGGCATTGTTCAGTGGGCTAAGGATCTGGCATTGCTGTGAGCTGTGGTGTAGGTTGCAGACACAGCTCAGATCTCAAGTTGCTGTGGCTATGGCATAGGGTGGCAGCTATAGCTCCGATTTGACCCTGAGCCTGAGAACTCCTGTATGCAGCAGGTGTAGCCTTAAAAAGAAAAAAAAAAGTTTGCTTCCTCCAAGGTACAAAGTTAGGGAGAATTTAATCAGGCTCTGAGATATCTATTCTTTTTCTTTTCTAGATGTAGTTCTTCCAGTGTAAGAATTAGCAAAAAGCAGAGAAGAAAGGACACATAACTATATGCTTGTGGTAGATCACTCTCAGTTGCTATTTACTGTTTCCATAGCCATTAGCCAGAAATTAGGGCCTTCTGTAACACCATTCTGATGTGCAGATTTGACTCAGTTAAACATTGGCCACAATTTTTCTCCATCTGTGTTTTCCTATTGTAATGGATCCCTTTCTCCATCTTGGCTGGAGTAAGGAATATGCTTTAAATCAGTTTAACAAGGATGGTTCAACATACACAAATCATCCAATGCCATACACCACATTAACAAAAGAAAAGTCAAAAACCACATGATCATTTCAATAGATGCAGAAAAAATTTTGGCAAAGTCCAACATCCATTCATGATCAAATCTCTTACCAAAGTGGATATAGAGGGAACATACCTTAACATAACAAAAGCCATTTATGACAAACCCACAGCAAATATAATACTCAATGGAGAAAAGCCGAAAGCCTTCCCACTAAACTCTGGAACAAGACAAGGATGCCCACTCTCACCACTGTTATTCAACATAGTATTGAAGTCCTAGACACAGCAATCAGACAAACAAAAGAAATAAAAGATATCCAAATTGGAAGAGAAGAGAAAAAATTGTCTCTCTATGCAGATGACAAAATACTATATATAGAAAACCCTAAAGACGCCCCAAAAAGCTACTTAAACTGATCAACAAATTCAGCAAAGTAGCAGGATGTAAGATTAATATTCAGAAAACAGTCACATTTCTGTATACCAACAATGAAATATTAGAAAAGGAATATAAAAACACAATACTTTTAATTTTTTATGTTATTTTCCAAAAATGATTTTTTTCTACTGTACGGCATGGTGACCCACTTACACATACATGTATACACTCTTTTTTCTCAAGTTATCATGCACCATCATAAGTGACTAGACATAGTTCCCAGTGCTACACAGCAGGAGCTCATTGCTTATCCATTCCAAAGGCAACAGTTTGCATTTATTAACCCCATGTTCCCAACCCATCCTCTCCCTTCCCCTCCCCCTTGGCAACCACAAGTCTTTTCTCCAAGTCCATGATTTTCTTTTCTGGGCAAAGGTTCATTTGTGCCATATATTAGATTCCAGGTATAAGTGATATCAAATGGCATTTGTCTTTCTCTTTCGGACTTACTTCACTCAATATGAGAGTCTCTAGTCCCATCCATGTCGCTGCAAAAAACAAAAAAAAAATAAAAGAAAAAGAAAAAAGAAAAAAGAACTGGGAGCTAAAAATAGTGTGGGGAGGAAGGGACTATTAAAACTAGTAGACAATTCACCAAAACAGACATACAAACCAATGGAACAGAATAGAGAACCAAGAAATAAACCCAGACACCTATGGTCAATTAATCTTTGACAAAGGAGGCAAGAACATAAAATGGAAAGAGACAGTGTTTTCAGCAAGTATTGCTGGGAAATCTGGACAGCTGCATGCAAATCAATGAAACTAGAACACACCCTCAAAATCATGCATGAAAATAAACTCAAAATGGCTTAAAGACTTAAAGATAAGACAAGACACCATCAAACTCCTGGAAGAGAACACAGGCAAAACATTCTCTGACATCAACCTTACAAGTGTTTTCTCAGGACAGTTTCCCACAGCAAGAGAAATAAGAGCAAAAATAAACCAATGGGACCTAATCAAACTGACAAGCTTTTGCACAGCAAAATACAATACCTTTTAAAATGGCACCCCAAAAAATCAAATCCCTGGGAATAAACCTGACCAAGGAGGTAAAGGACTTATATGTGGAGAAGTATAAAACATTAATCAAGGAAATTAAAGATGTAAAGAAATGGAAAGATATTCCATGCTCCTGGGTTGAAAAAATTAATATTGTAAAAATGGCCATACTACCAAAAGCAATCTACAGATTCAATGCAATCCCTATCAAATTACCCATGACATTTTTCACAGAACTAGAACAAACAATCCAAAAACGTATATGGAACCACAAAAGACCCAGAATTCGCAAAGCAATTCTGAGGAACAAAAACCAAGCTGGAGGCAGAACTGTGCCAGATTTCAGGCAATATTACAAAGCCACAGCCATCAAGACAGGGTGGTACTGGTACCAAAACATACAGACAGACAGACAAATGGAACAGAATAGAGAACCCAGAAATAAACCCAGACACCTATGGTTGATTAATCTTTGACAAAGGAGGCAAGAACATAAAATGGAAAGAGACAGTGTTTTCAGCAAGTATTGCTTGGGCAACCTGGACAGCTGCATGCAAATCAATGAAACTAGAACACACCCTCACACCATGCACAAAAATAAACTCAAAATGGCTGAAAGACTTAAAGATAAGATGAGACACCATCAAACTTCTGGAAGAGAACATAGGTAAAACATTCCCTGACATCACTCTTATGAATATTTTCTCAGGTCAGTCTCCCACAGCAAGAGAAATAAGAGCAAAAATAAACCAATGGATCCTAATCAAACTGACGAGCTTTCACACTGCAAAGGAAACCAAAAAGAAAACAAAAAGACAACTTACAGAATCAGAGAAAATAGTTTCAAATGATGCAACTGACAAGGGCTTAATCTCTAAAATATACAAACAACTTATACAACTCAAGAGCAAAAAAGCCAACAACCCAATGGAAATATTGCCAAAAACCTGAATAGACATTTCTCCAGGGAAGATATACAGATGGCCAACAAGCACATGAAAAAATGTTCAACATCACTGATTACTACAGAAATGCAAATCAAAACTACCATGAGATACCACCTCTCACCAGTCAGAATGGCCATCATTAATATGTCCACAAATAACAAATGCTAGAGGGGGTATGGAGAAAAGGGAACCCTCCTGCACTGTTGGTGGGAATGTAAGATTGTACAACCACTATGGAGAACATTATGGAGCTACCTTAGACATCTATACATAGAATTACCATATGACCCAGCAATCCCACTCTTGTGCATATATCTGGACAAAATTTTCCTTAAAAAAGACACATGTACCCCTATGTTCATCGCAGCACTATTCACAATAGCCAAGACATGGAAACAACCTAAGTATCCATCGACAGACGATTGGATTAGGATGACATGGTATATACACACAAGGGAATACTACTTAGCCATAAAAAAGAATGAAAAAATGCCATTTGCAGCAACATAGATGGAACTAGAGACTCTCATACTGAGTGAAGCCCTAAGTCAGAACGAGAAAGACAAATACCATATGATATCATTTATATCTGGAATCTAATATATGGCACAAATGAACCTTTCCACAGAAAAGAAAATCATGGACTTGCAGAATAGACGTATGGTTGCAAAGGGGAGGGGGATGGAGTGGTGTGGTTTGGGTGCTTTGGGTTAATAGATACAAACTATTGCCTTTGGAATGGATTAGCAATGAGATCCTGCTGTGTAGCACTGGGAACTATGTCTAGTCACTTATGACAGAGCATGGTAATGTGAGAAAATAGAATGTGTACATGTATGTGTAACTGGGTCACCATGCTGTATAGTGGAAAAAAAATTGTATTGGGGAGATAACTATTAAAAATAATAATAATAAAAAAGTGGAATGTGATTTCATAATGTTTACCTTATTTTTAACAGTGAGGTTTAAAGTATTCAAAATGTTAAAATTATTTTGAAATACATAAGTTGTCATTCATAATTGAGCAACTATTCCCACCTATATATCTGTGTTGCTAGTCTAGGATCTATTTGATTACAGTTTATTATTTTAACCCTATACACAGAAATATTACAAGATATAAAAATCAGGTAGATCCCATTAATAGTATATTAACATTATTTTGTTTCCATATGGTTAAATACTTAAAATGTAGGAATTAAAAGCCTATAATTGTGGTAAAACCCCTATTTCACTTCACCAAACATGGAAACAATACTAAATTGTAGATTCCACCTCTTTTGTAATGTGTAAATACAGTACTTTACAAAATTTTTATAGAAATGAGAAGGTAATTTCTCAACTGAACATCACCAAAATGAATTTACATGTTAGGGAGGATCTTTTGTTTACCAGAGAAATTTCACGGGCTATAGCCTTGCAATATTAAGCTATTTCCATGTTCTTTTAGTGGTTTCTCAGATAAGACTTTTCATGGTAAATATTGTACTTCTCACATTTTTATGTTCTGGATTAAAAAAAAAACATGAAAATTGTTTTATATGTTCTCTTCAAGGGTTTAAAAAATTTCTTTAATTTTTTTCCACAAGTCTTCTGGGAGGTACAAGCAGCTTATTCAAAGTTTTGAAATTATTCACATGAGTCATTTATTACTTTCTTTGCTAAAGGATGCTAAAATTCTCCCCCTTTCTCTTTTGATTGCTTCTTTTCCTTCTTTTTTTGATTATTCCCTTGTTGGACAATTTTTCATGCTGCTAAGAAATATAAGGCTATTTTTAATCACAGAAGAATATGCATAATGATACAAAACATATTTCAATTTATTTAGCCTTTTCTGGGATAAAGTCCAATTACAGCTTTTAAAGTATGCCCTAGTTGATACTATGCCTGCATCGAACTTTCAAGATACATTTTATGTTAAAGATCCATTTAAGGAGAGTATCTTGGTGTGAGCTGATTTTAAGGAACTGTTTTAGTTACTGTTCTCTTTTGCCAATTAGTCTTCACTATATAATCTTTGTGTACATATAAACAGCATATATTTAAAAATCACATTAGGCAAATGAGCACTTAGCAATACATTTTTTTCATCAGTGCTTATATTCATTGTAATTGCTCACTATATTTAGATTACAAAGTAATTTAAACTGATTATTGAAGTCAACTATTTTTCTAATTTTTAATATACAATTAATCATTTATTCATTTTACTAAATAATATTTTTCTACTATATTTATGGGTACCTAAATTCATTAAAATTTAGATGCAACAAACTTCAAATTTTAGTAACACAACTTGGGTACTTTATACTAACTACATATATAGCAGTATTTATAAGGGCAGGTCTTCTTCAAAGCACTTAAACACTAATTAAGGAATTTATAATAATTATATTTTGGTTCTAGATATTTCTAGAATATGGGTCTTACCTTACTCTAATGAAACTACTTTTGCAATTTATTTCCCTTTAATCACATGTTCTCCTATAGTAAAAAAGTTGCCTTGTTTCTACTTATTTGAAATTCCATCCATTTTTAGTGGATGATTCTTGGTAAAACATATTCACAGACTTTTAATATGTGATTCAGAGTAAAGAGAACATCTCATTAAGTAAAACAAAGGCATTATAAGAATATAGTTATTTCTATAATCAGAAACCATAAAGCGTTTTTATTTTTAAATAAATAATTCAGGACTTTTCAATGTTACTTGAAGTCTGGAATTCAGATTAAAACTACACCTCCATGTTCATGGCAACATTATTTACAATTGCTGAGGCATGGAAGCAACTCAAGTGTCCATCAACACACAAATGGATAAAGAGGATGTTATATATATGTATATGTATGAGTGTGTATACTTGATTTTAACTCAATCCATAATCTCATAATGATGAACATCTGAGTTTTGCTTCTAAATGTACATAATTACTTTCTATCTTTCAGAATTATGACCATTTCATGTTGACTATTTATTTACTTTGCTTATAAATGTTTCCCTATAAATGAAAAACTGGTGTGAATACAGCATATACCATACAGGTGAAAAATGCAATAAAGCTATATTATTTTTTCTGATATAAATGACTAATAAATATTGCTATAAAATGACATAATGGGATGTCATCAATATTCTCTTTATGAGGTACTGTGTGGTATTTTAATGTTTTAAAAATCTGTTTTAACCTTTAAGTTTGAGTCATTCATATTAGAAGGCAAGAAGCATATTCTGCTTAAATCAATTATGTATTTCAAATAATGATAGTTCACATTGCAGTCAGGAAAACACATCTTTTATGATAATGCTTCAAGATAATGCTTCAATTTTTATCAAAATTGATCCCCTTTCGAAAATGATTCCTGTCATCTCACCCAACTCATTAACATGAAATATATGAAGGACATGTGTCTCTTAGGAAACCAATAATATCTCCGTCCGTAGAGAAAACTCCATCTCAATACCAAGATTTGATGGGTTGTATTGTCTAAAAAAAATGGGGTACAGGTGGGAAGGTCTTATTTTAATTATTCAAAAATAACTCCAAAAGTTTGAAGTAGAATTTTTATAATTTATTGAGGTCACCTTTATCTCTTACATATTAATTGAAGTTATTATTTTTCATACTTGTCTTTAAGCATATATAAGAACATTTGAAGGGTCTTGTTAAACACACTCAAATAATATATTATATTAACTATACTTTCACAGTGTTCTGAAGAAAGTGCTAGTGAAACAACTCAGTTAATAAAAATGTTATATCAGAGAAGTTATAGAGATTTAAATCAAACAAAGATCATCATCTTCAACTCAATCCTCCCTTAATGGTAGCAGATAACTGAGATCTGCTCATTGTAAAGTCAAAAAGACCATTTTTAAAGGAATATTAGTCTGGAATGGGTTCAGAGAAAGATTAGGTAAGCAATGCATTCTGGACACTGTCTCTACAAATCAATGAGGCCATTAAAAATCAATTGCATAATTAAAATACACTGTAAAATTTGGGCTATAAAATAATGATTGTAAGGTTGCCACTGACAAAGTTCCATTTGGTTACAAATACAAAAATACTCACTGTTCTATATAAACCTCCTTTACTCCTCTTTATCTCACTATCTGAAGATTGCACAAGTAACCAAAGATCTCTGGCCCCTGACAATACATGGGTAAAAAACAAAATAACCGTTTTAACTGGGGTAACAAAATAGTCTCAAATATTATGTTTTGCCAATACACAAAAGTAATTTACATTTGATATTTTACACTTAACAGTATCTTCTCTGACAGGGAAAATATGCTTTTCATGCAAAGGCCTTTTGAGGTTCTAGGCCAACCAACACCCAAAGGGTCACAGATTGACTTCATAAGAGATTAAGCTGTCCAGCTACAAGTATATGCTATCATAAAATGAATACCCTGTTGAAAACAGACTTGTGGCATATTTAAAACAACTTGGAAATACATTGTTAATACATTTTCTTCTGTAGTTAACAATTAAGAATTTGCTTAAAGTTTACAACTAATTAAATCATTTTTTCATGTAACCTTTCCTTGATAATGACATATGAAAATAATATTAAAGAAAACACAAATACCATATGATATCATTTATATCTGGAATCTAATATATGGCACGAATGAACCTTTCCACAGAAAAGAAAATCATGGAGAATAAATTTGTGGTTGCCAAGGGAGAGGGAGAGGGAAGTGAGTGGGATGGATGGGGAACTTGGGGTTAACAGATGCAGACTATTGCCTTGGGAATGGATTAGCGATGAGATCCTGCTGAGAACTATATCTGGTCACTTATGATGGAGCATGATAATGTGAGAAAAAAGAATGTATACATGTATGTATAACTAGGTCACCACGGTGTAGAGTAGAAAATTGACAGAACACTGTAAACCAGCTATAGTGGAAAAAAATAAAAATCATTATATATACAAAAAAAAAAAAAACACATTGCTTAGGAAACAGATGCTTTGTTTTTGATCTGTCACCCTTAATTAACTATAATTAACTAAAAAATTATTTAATGGTAATTCTTTAATATACAAGTGAAAATGATTTAAAATCTAGATTATTTTGAATTTTATAGTAAGAAACAGTTCTAAGATATAGTTAATAATAAGAATATATATATACACATACATATATACAGTTATATATATGGTTAAAGTAATTGTGAAAAACACAGCATTTCTCTTTATAACTTTAAGACCAGTTATTTCAGTTTAGATATGCAAAGTAGCCATTTCTCTTTGATTTCACCTTAAAAAAACTTTAATTCATTATTCACCATTAAAATATGAAGGAAACAACAAGTTTGGATGTTGGCTATTAATAAATAATATCTACACAAACATCAATCTCTACTTTTAAGCAGTGTATATTGATATAAATGCTGATGATTTACAGCGAAAAAACTCAACCCTATTACTTTTATTAATTCACTCATTCTGAATGATTCTTGTGAATATCAAAATCTAGAGTTAAAATATACTGCAGTAAGAGCAATAGCATGACAGATAGCTCAGAAGTTTCTTTTGCTCTTCTTTAAACTGTTTTAGACCTAAAAATACTTTGTGAAGAGAAAAAAAGTCTTTATAAAATTATATTAAAGTCACAACATCTGTAAACAATTAAGGTAAATTGATAAATCTTCACTATTTAATCATCAAAGATAGACATGGATAGGCATTTTCTATTCCTTTAAAACTTTTTACTGCATAAACCATCTTGAGCACCAGTACACTACAAATCAGAAAATTCTGAGGTGGGGAGCAAGATGCCGGAGGATTAAGAGGTCATTCTCAACAACTCCCATGCATATATCAAAAGAGCACATTACATGTAAAACAACTCACACAGAATCTCAACTGAATGCTGGCAGAAGAACTTAAACCTCCAAAAAGGGCAAGAAATTCTTGACATAACTGGGCAGAACAAAAGAAAAAAAGAGAGAGAAAAGGAAATCAGGACGGACTAGCATTCCCGAGAGGGAGCTGTAAAGGAGAAAAGGAACCCACATCCTGAGAAGCCACTAACTGACGGAAAGATCAGCCGAGTAGGAGGACCCTCCAAGTCACAAAGGAAAGTGCAGCAGCTGGACTGAGAACAGCAAAGCAGGGTGAGAGCCGCACAGATCATCTGAACCACCAGCCCAGACATCACAGCCTGAGATGCTCAGGCAGGGGCTGGGCACTGGGCTTACGTTCTGGAGGTCAGTCCTGGGGAGAGGACTGGGGCTGGCTGTGTGGGGACAGCCTGAAGAGCTTCAGAGCAGTGCGCCACAGGCGGAGTTGCAGTAAGCCACAGGCTGAGAAGGGGAACACCATGGCAGAGGGAACCTGGGAGAAGGTCTGGATCCGCAGGAGAGGCAAGGCACCATTGATGAGGAGGGCAGAGGGAGGAGGGGAGGACCACCATAGGAAACTCCCTGCGTTGGAGCATGTGTGAGTGACCACGGGCTCTCACAGGACTGGGCAGCTCTGGCGCAGGCTACCAGTGGTGAGAAGCCTCTTGCTTGTTTAGTGGAGACTGTGCGCTTCTTGTACAGGCTACCAGTGGCCAGGCACCTCTTGTGTGGGCTGAGGGCACTGGGACTAAGTGCAATGTGGTGCCTCTTGCAAGATCTACGGGTGGGGGGGCAGACAGCAGTGGTCGTCTCAGAGGCCAGGGGGAAGCATGGCTTGCCACCACTGGGGGCCTGTGAGGGGACCCACCTGTGACCCCAGTCACCTCAGGGGTTGGCAAAAAAGGGAAAAAGAGCACTGCAACCAAGCACCATACAGTCTTGCTCTCACTCCCCAGGAACATACCCACCATATAGCTACCATTGCAAAACGCCCTAGGTGGCGCCCAGACACTTGGTCACTGTCCCATCCCAAGACTAGGAGCAGCTGGAGCAGCACATCCTGTGTGGGCTAAGTGGGACAGGGTGCTTCTTGCATGGTCTACAGGAGGCGGGGGAAAACCACTGCAGTTATCCCTGATTCCAGAGGTGAGTGTAGCCCACTGACATTGGAGATACCTGAACAAAAATCACTTGCAACACCAACCACCTCAGAGGGCACCACAGAGAAGGACATTGTGACGGAACACCACCTGTTGTTGCTCTTACTCACCTGGGAGCAGACCTGCCCTACTGCTGCCACTGCCCAACACTCTGGGCATTGCCCAGATGCTTCATCACTGTCCCTTCCCATGAATCTGCAACTAGGAGCAGCTTGTGTAGCACCTCCTGTGCGGCCTAAGCAGGAAAAGGTGCTTCTGGCATGGTCTACAGGAGGCGAGGACACAGCACCGCAGTGATCTCTGGCTCCAGATATGGGAGTGGCTCGCCACCACTAAGTGTCCGTGAGCAGACACCTCTTGAAGCCCCATTCACATCAAGGGAACCACAGAGGAAGGCATTGTGACCGAATACCAACTGTTGGTGCCCTCACATCCCTGGGAACACACCCACCCTGATGCTGCCACTGCCCAATGTTCCAGGCAATAGCCACATGCCTGTTCTCTGACACTTCCCAGGATCCTACAACTAGGAGCAGCCTGTACAGCACCTCTTATGTGGGCTAAGTGAGATGGGTTGCTACATGCATGGTCTACAGGAGGTGGGGGCAAAACACCACAGTTATCACGGACTGACTCTAGAGATGGTCATGGCCTGCTCCCAATAGGGGTCCCTGAATGGGTACCCCCTGCAGTTCCAATCACCTCAGAGGAGAGCACTGCAATCAAACACAAGCTGTTGTTTCTCTCATTGCACTGGGAACTCACGCTTCCTGCTGTTGCTACTGCCAAATGCTCTGGTCAACTTGAAGATCTAACCTAGAGCTCATTACCACTTCCCAGCACCCTGCAACTAGGAGCAGCCTGTGCCACCTTCCTGCAGGTCCTTGATGCTACTGAAAGCCCAACAACCGGGCACTGACTCCTGGCCCTACCCTTTGCCTCCTTCTCCCTGAAGACACACTGAGCATCATGGGAACAAGAGCCTGCTCACACTGAAAAAAAGAAACAGCATATCTTCAAACTCCCACACCAAATATAAATAGTAACCCCTCCAAAAATACAAAGGGTATTTACTTGCACAGAAGTAGCCTTACAAGACTACGGTTTGGATTCTCCAAAATCACAGGAAAAGAAAAACACAAGCAAGATGAAGAAGCTCAGAAACCACTCCCTGTTTAAGGAACAGGAGTACCCACCTAAAGCAGTCAACAATGAAACAGACCTCTGCAGTCTGACAGACTTGGAGTTCAAAAGGGAGGTATTGAAAATACTGAAGGAATTAAGAGAGGATATGAACAGCAACACGGATTCCTTTAGGACGGAACTAGAAAGTACAAGGAGGAGCCAAGAAAAAAACTAGAAAATTCATTTTCAGAGATACAAACTGAGCTCAAGGCAATAAAGAGCAGAATGAATAATGCAGAGGAACAAATTAGTGACATGGAAGATAGAATTGTGTAAATCATCTAATCAGGACAGCAGACAAAACCAAATGAAAAAAACATTATGGGATAATATAAAGTGGGCCAGTCTACACAAAAATAGGAATTCGAGAAAGAAAAGAAAAAGAAAAGGGGATTGAAAATATATTTGAAGAAAGTCTGGCTGAAAACTTTCCAAATCTAAAGCATACTGATATCAAGATACAGGAAGCACAGAGGGCCCCAAACAAGCTGAACCCAAACAGGCCCACACCCAGGCATGTTATAGTAAAACTTGCAAAAATTAAAGAGAGGATTCTAAAGGCAGCAAGAGAAAAGCAAAGCATTAATTATAAGGGAACCCCCATAAGGCTATCGGCTGATTTCTCTACAGAAACACTACAGGCCAGAAGGGAGTGGCAAGATATATTTAAAGCGCTGAAAGGAAAAAAAAAAAAAAATTGCAACCTAGAATACTCTATCCAGCAAGAATATCATTTAAAAGAGAAGGGGAAGTAAGAATTTCTCCAACAAACAAAAGCTGAAAGAGTACAGCAATACTAAACCCATTTTAAAAGAAATACTGAAAGGGCTTCTCTAAATTAATAAAAAAAAAAAAAATGAAGAAGAAGAATTAGGATGGAGGAAACCACAATTGGAAAGCAATCACCTAAATCAGCCAGCATAGAGATCTAAACATGAAGATGTTAAAAAAAAAATACATCAAAATCATGCAATGTGGGGAAAGAAAATAATAAAATATAGATCCTTTTTTGTATTTTAATGATGTGTTTGAGCCTATATGACTATCAGGCTAAAGCAAGCAGATATAGGAAGGGCTTAACATATTTAAAAAACAAGGCAACCACAAATCAAAACTGAACAATACATTCACAAAAACTGAAAAGTACTCAAGCTTAAAATAAATGGAAACCATCCAACCAAAAAAAGAAAAGAAGAAAAGAGAAACACTGAATCAACTGGAAAACAAGGTGTAAAAGTGGCAATAAATACACATCTATCAATAATCACCTTAAATGTCAATGGACCGAATGCTCCAATCCAAAGACACAGAGTGGCAGACTGGATAAAAAAGCAAAAACATTCAATCTGCTGCCTACAAGAAACTCACCTTAGAGCAAGGGACACATATAGACGGGATGTGAGGGGATGGGAAAAGATATTTCATGCCAATGGACAAGACAAGAAAGCAGGAGTTGCAATACTCATACCAGACAAAACAGACTTTAAAACGAAGGCCATAAAGAAAGACAAACAAGGACACTATTTAATGGCTAAAGGATCCATTCAAGAAGAGGATATTGTAATCACCAATATATTTGCCCCTGATATAGGAGCACCCAAATAACTATAGCAAATACTAACAGACATAAAAGGAGAAATTGATGGGAATACAATCATAGTAGGAGACTTTAATGTCCCACTTACATCAATGGACAGATCCTTTAGACAGAAAAATCAACAAGGCAACAGAGATCCTAAAGTCAGAAAGAGAAAGACAAATACCATATGGTATCACTTATATCAGGAATCTAATATATGGCACAAATTAACCTTTCTGCAGAAAATAAAATCATGGAGAATAGACTTCCGTTTGCCGAGGAGGAGGGAATCAGATGGATGTGGAGCTTGGGGTTAACAGATGCAGACTATAGCCTTTGGAATGGATTAGCAATGACAGCCTGCTGTATAGCACTGGGAACAATGTCTGGTCACTTATGATGGAGCATGATAATGTGAGAAAAAATGTATACGTGTTTGTGTAACTGGGTCACCATGCTGTACAGCTGCAAAAAAAATAATGTATTGGGAGAAAAAAAAAAAAAAAGGAACAGTAAAAAAAAAAAAAGAAAATTCTGTTAACATTTGTGATCCATACTTTGATAGAAAACGTGGAACAGCAAAAAAAACTTTTGTTGTACAATCAGAAATAACCAAATCCTATTTCTGGTTCAACCATTTATCAAAGTGTGATCTATTCAGTTTGTATAAAACTTTGGAATATCACTTCAAGCAATTTAAAAAATAAACATTATCTGTAACTTTCAGGTTTACTGTGTCTAAACACAATATATTACATGTATAAAAGTACTAGATGCATGTGTCTTGGCATTGTTCTAATTTTGATAGAATGAGTGATTTAGTAGAATACCGGATATGGTAAGAACCACAATGATATTAATGTTGAAATTACTGAATTAATAAGCACTATGACCTTGTATATGTCACTAAGACTCTATGAATTTTCATATCTTTATCATGAATATGACTTAAAAATCTGTGCCTTAAGATTCAAATGAGATACTACTTACAAATTACCTAATTTAAGATAGTTATAACTAATTTATGAGTGACATGATTTAAAATGACTATTCTCTTATTAGAACTGAAGATCAGAAGACTTCCCATCTTCATTAAGAGATCACTTAAAGACCCCATTTTCTGGTTTTTCAAGAAGAATTAGTAATATGATAAAAGCACACTGAAAATGGACACACCCTAAAGACACACTAGACACTACCCTAGTCATCAATACCTGTTGAACTATCATTCTAACGGAAGGTAATTCTTAATGTGCTTTTCTTTTCCATAATATAATATGAAAGTAAGAGTATATGGACAGGTTGAATGAGACATGCTCTTATACATTTTTTTTTATTTTTCATATAAGAATTTATTTTTTCTTGGGATAAAAAGGACATATAAAATTTGAATGTGTTCAAACAAGTAATACCAACACCATGGATTGTATTTAATAAGAGCAAAATGTTATTTGTTGATATTCTAAAGAATAACAAAAGATGGAATCAATGGAACTACAAATTATGTTTTCAACCATTTTTAAGGATTTCCCTCAAGTGTTTTCTAAAATCATTTGAGGAAATTACACAATAATGGGTTGATCAGAACAGAAATAAGTATCTCATTGTTCTTCTCTTAAAGTTCATTTGTGACTAAAGTTTTTGGTTTTCTGGATAAAGATGAAAAACAATTTAAACAGGCCAACAATATATACCTGATGATTACTGAAGAAGTCATCAAGGTACTTATGCAAATATGATGTGCACACATAATTATTAAGAAAGCAGTAAATACCATTCAAGGTAACAGTTGCCATATCCTGGGGTGCTTTTTCTAAAATCAGCTGCAAAGAGATGCTGTGAGTCTATCATTAATGATAGATTTTTTAAAAATAACAACCTAATAAGTCACATAATGGCACTCAATCCAAGAATCCAAATAATATTAAATTGAGTAACATAAGAGGTTTATATTTTGCTACAGAGAAATTCTTAAAATATTTTACAAGTGGCTATCAAAGACTATGGATCATGCTCACAATGTTTGTTAATGTTGCTAATGTCTTTCAAAATTCAAAAATCACATTTTATTCTTTCTATATATTATACAGGTTTAGCAATGTGGCATTACCCTTTACTGGCAAATAGTTTGGCAGATGCATAATTTTAACAAAAATTATGAATGCTTTTGGCTTATGCACCTTGAAGTAGTGGTTTCTAGCACTAAAAACTTCTGGCAAAATTTAAAAGTTGTGGTGGCTATCCAAGTCTAAAAGTTGTTTTGCCATATATGCTCTCATCTACATAAATTTTGACAAAACTTATATTAATACAGAAGAAAAATGATTTATAATTGTCTTCTTTTATAATAAGATGATACAATTCCAAATGTATTTTTAAAAACCTGAAGCAATAATAAATTACTTTACACTTATATTAATGTTTTTCTTGCCTAATGACTCACTCTTATCATTTTATAGTTATTTGGAGTCAATTTTTAGACATTTAAAAAATTATTTTCCATTAGAAATAGAAGGAAAGAAAAGATGATGCATCTCACAATAAAAGATTCTTTAAAACTTTAGATTTTACTGTTCTGACACAATTGGAATTATTTATATTTTGGTGTTGCTTTCTTTTTCTAAAACAATTATCATTGATCTGTTACAAACAATACAATTCAAATAACAGAGAAAAAGCTTTTCAAAAAATGGAAAACATTTTTCTTTCAGTCATCCGCACATTTAAAAATATTTGTTAGGTGCATTTTTGGGCCATTAAAATTTTTAGACACCTGGAGTTCCCACCGTGGCCCAGTGGAATGAATCTGAGTAGTATCCATGACGACCGAGCTTCAAACCTTGGCCTCAATGAGTGAGTTAATGATCCACCATTGCCTTGAGCTGTGGTATAGGTCGCAGACACGGCTTGGATCTGGCATTGCTGTGGCTGTGGCATAGGTCAGAGACTACAGCTCCAATTCGACCCCTAGCCTGGGAACTTCCATATGCCATTGGTGCAGCCCTAAAAAGACAAAAAAAAAAAAAAAAAACCAAACAAACAAACAAACAAACAAAAACCTTCTAGACACCTGGAGCCAATAAATAAAAATCGATTCTCTTAGCTAATATCTCTTGAAGGAAGAACACTGCTAAAGACAAAAAAAAATTAGGCCCCAAATGGACTTGTTTATGTCAAGCCCCACATCACCAAATCAACACACTTAGTTACAGTTTAGGTTCTCCCCAAAATGGAGTCTTAATCAGCCAATCAGGAATCACCTGATCAGCACTAGTTATGTAATCTGCCTGATCACCATCCTCCTCAACCATCACCTGTAAAGAAATTTTGCAATAACCAATCTGCTCTTAGCCGAGTATTCCAACTCCCTTCTTCCTCCATCTCCTAGGTTGGACGATGCTTGATTCATGAATCTCAAACAAAGCCAATAAGATTTACTAAGTGTGTTTTGTTCTTTGACAACATTTTTTTTTTGGCCTTGCCCATGGCATGTGGAAATTCCTGGACCAGGGATCAAACCCAAGCCACAACAGTAACCCAAGCCACAGCAGTGACAACACCAGATCCTTAACTCACTGAGCCACCTGGCAACAATTTTTTAATTTATCACTTTATATGATGATATACATTTGGAGAAAATTAAGCAAAATAGAGAAAATTAATAAAGGACTACTATTTTAAAGAGGAAAATCAGTAAAGTTCCCAATACAAGCTAGCATTTGATAAAACATCTAAATGGGAAATTGAACTCTGTGGATATCAGAGGGAAGCATGTTCTAATCTCTTTGTAAATAGCAAGTATAGAAGTACTGATGCTGCAATGTATTTGCCACACTAGAGGAATAGCGAAGCCACTCATGCACCTGGATTAATTGGGAAAAGGGAAAAGTAATAGGAAATTAGGTCAGAAACTTGAGAGAAATGCCAGAGTATTTGAAAATTTTATATAAGAGTTTTAATTTTGATTTGAAGCAAATAGGAAGTCATTTGAGAAATATGATTAGAAGAATGACTCTCTGAAAAGCATCTCCTTAGCTGCTATGTTTGGAATGTATTGGGGAGGAAAATCAAAGGCAAAAAGAGGGATAGCAGTTTCAGGCTGTAGAACAATCTGGGCAAGTGTTAATGGTGGCTTGGGCCAGTTTATTAAGACAGATATGTTGAGAAGTATTGGATTTTGGTATGTTTTGAAGATAAAGTAAACAGAGTTTGTTGATAAATGCACTATGAGATATGATGGGGGAAAAAAAGAATAATAAAAAATGACCTCCAAGTTTGTTGGTCTGAGTGAATGAAAAAGTAGAGTTGCCATTTATTAGGAAGAGAAGAATTTAAAACAGCCAGTTTTGGAGGGAACATTATGAAACTAAATTTAACATGTTAAGTTTGATTTGCCTATTAGAAATAAAAGAAACTGCACAGCTAATTATATTAATCTATACATTACAAGATTGATCTTACATATATATATAAATTGATATTTATGTAATACATAAGCCATGAAACTAGAAGAGAAAATGTACAAAACTGTTTCAGATAAAGAACAGAATACTGAGGCCAGAGTGCTAAAGCACGTCAAACTGAAAATGTGAAGGGATAAAAAGGAAAAAATAAAGGGAATTAAGAAGTAGCAGCTTGTAAGGAAGGAATGGAATACGGAGCATAGATATTGCTGAAGCCAAAGACGAAGGAGTGCCTAAAGATTCAAGCACTACAAATAGGTCAAGTAAAAGGTCTGAGTACTGACCATTAGAATCAGGACATGAGGTTCATGGTTCATCTTGATGAGCAGTTTGAGTGGAATGCCATATGGGGTAGATAACTGTAGTGAGTTAAAGGATGAGATTCTAAGATTGGGTACATAGTAAGGATGTCCTCTCTCACCACTTCTGTGTAATAGTGGATAGAGATCCCAGCCAGTACAAGTTAACCAAAAGGAATGACAAAGAAATACACAAAAATAAAACTGCCTTTCTTTAGAGGTGGGAAGACTTTCTACCTAATAAATCCAAAAGACTTAGTTTATTAAAATAGTTAATAGAATGTGTAAGTTTATCAAGTTAAAATGAGAAAATATAGTAAGCTTATATGCAGCATCAAGGACCCAGCAGTTATTGGCAGTAAGGATTTAAAAATAAGTTAATGTAGTGTTTACTTCTTCTCTGTCCATATTTAGTGGCAAAGTTTCAACCACTGTAGAGGTTGAAAAATGGATTAGGAAGGGTGATATTATTCAGACACATATTCAGAAGGAGAGGGGAAGGGAATTGAGATTATGAATCAGGTAGGGGAAGGGAATTGAGATTGTGAATCAGGTAGCAAAACCAGTACAAATTTGGTTAGGATCAATAGATTTTCAGACACAGCAAGTTCTAAAAATTTTAGAGTCAGGGTGAAAAACAGAAAAGTAGTTAATTGGAAAGTAGGATGCTTAAAACTGAGACTAGCATATAAGTACAGTTCTCAGTAATGACAAAACTCATTGGTGAGCCAGTGTAGAGGAAAAGTCTTTGAAAAATTCAAGGACTAAGAAGTTTTGAGATAGAAGCGTATCAACACAAATCATTAAATTATCAAATATTATAACAGGAATATTTTAATTAATAGGTTGAGTAGCCATAATACCTATTTTTTATTACAAAAAGTAGGGGAAATGACAGGATATGATTTGTTTTCAAAATACTAAAAGCTAAGTGTTTTTAAGAAAAAAATGAGAACAAAACCGATAGAAGGTGTTAATATTTGGAATGGAAAGCAAACTGGAAATTCAGAGCACAGCTATAAATAACCTAGCAGCATACCATTGCAAAGTACTATTACTTTGGCCAACTTCATCTCCTTAGTGTCCTCAAGAGAACAATGGGATTCATGTAAACCTCAAAGGAGAAGTGTATAAATTAAGTCATCAATTAATTAACTTGAACTGAGAAATATTTCTTTCAAGTATTCCAGATATTTTAATAACCTGAGACAATCTATTTTCTTAATATAGTACATTTAAATTCTACATTCTTAAAAGGCAAGAGAATTGTCTGGAAATTTTATTTGTATGAGGATATGCTAACTATGCATGTTGTCTGCTGAAACCTCAGAGAATAATTTTTTTTATATATATATCTTGTTTTAATCTTTTTCTTGTTTTGTTTCTTTTTATATTTATATCTGAATAAAGGTTTCATATTCCTAAGAATACATTCAGTCATATATGCGGAAGCTAAATTTATATCTGAATAAATGTTTCGTATTCCTGAGAATACATTCAGTCATATATTCGGAAGCTAAATTTTTCAACTAAGGATAAAACAGTATTCCGTTATTTTAAATTATTTTAATTTCTTAAAATAAAATCAAATAATATATTCATATCATTTAATCTCCTGTGTAAACATACATCATCCAATATAAAACCTAAATGAACACATTGACAGTATACAAAATTATTTCAGTTGGATCAACTGACATGAGGACAGAATTGAAAATTAATAGTAGCTGTTAAGCATTGAGTCAGGAATTGTGAAAAGAATTTTTTTGTACATAAAATTTATAAATGTATTTAGTACTCAAAAAAAAAAAGAACCAACCCATGAGAGAAATTCCATTTTGATCCATGCTCTACAAATGAGGGAATTGAGGGATAAAAAAGGTAAACCATATGCTAATGTCAAGGGTTAAGTGAAAGAGCAGAGATTTGAACCTGAAGAACTTGGCTCCAGATGCCCTGCTACTATTACATTAATTTGTATTGCAGGTCATCCAATACCCCAAAAAACATATTTTTTTTTTTTTTTTTTGTCTTTTTTTTGCTATTTCTTGGGCCGCTCCTGCGGCATATGGAGGTTCCCAGGCTAGGGGTCCAATCGGAGCTGTAGCCACTGGCCTATGCCAGAGCCACAGCAACGCGGGATCCGAGCCGCGTCTGCAACCTACACTACAGCTCACGGCAACGACGGATCGCTAACCCACTGAGCAAGGGACCGAACCCACAACCTCATGGTTCCTAGTCGGATTCGTTAACCACTGCGCCACGACGGGAACTCCATTTTTTTTTTTTTTTTTTTAAAAAACATATTTTAAAGTGATTGAAAAAATGAATTCTTCATCTGCCATCAAGTCTTGCTTTTATTTAATGTTTTAATGATTAACTGTATTAGTGAAATACCTAATGCAAAAACTACTGGGAAAAAATAAAACAGAATGCAACTTGTAATTCTTATGTTCTTACAAGAACATTCCTCGCAGTTTTGTTTCAGATGATACTCACAAAGATGATTGTCAGCAATTTAATTTTTGAGCATAAGCAATATACTTTGAAAGTAAAAATAGGAGTTCCCATCATGGCTCAGTGGTTAATGAATCTGACCAGGAACCATGAGGTTGTGGGTTCGATCCCTGGCCTTGCTCAGTGGCTTAAGGATCTGGCATTGCCGTGAGCTGTGGTGTAGGTTACAGACACAGCTCCAATCCCCAGTTGCTGTGGCTCTGGTGTAGGCCAGCGGCTACAGCTCTGATTCAACCCCTAGCCTGGGAATCTCCATGTGCTGAGAGAGTGGCCCTAGAAATGGCAAAAAGACAAAAAAAAAAAAAAAAAAAAAAAAAAAAAAAAAAAAAAAAGAAAGCAAAAATAACAATAAACTAATTTGAGAATCTATTTTTTCCATTGGCAAAGTGGAAAGATTTTGCAATTTAATGTCTTAAACATCTGGGTTCAAATTCTAGTTCTTCCACTAACCAGCTATATAATACTGCTTGGGTAAGTGAAGTAAACTTTCTGGGCTTCTATTTCTTCATCTATATAATTAGGGTAAGGATACTTTCCTTATAGAATTATTGGGAATTAAATAAAATTAGGAATTTGCAGTACCAAACCAGAGATTCGCCCACTGTGAGCATTCAGTAAATGTCAATGATATTATATTCCAACCTGATATTTAAATAAAAAGCTTTCTTGGGAATGGAAGAAAACTTTGAATTTATTATTTACTCTAAAAAAATCAGAAAAAAATGTTTTATGATTGCATTAATTATTTAACAAGACAACTTTGCTATATTATTATTTGACCTGTATTTTCAAAATACACTGTCAAGCTAATCAAGATGATCAGTGAGATAGATGTGGTACAGATAGAAACTTGAAAAAAAAATTAATCCCAGTTGTTATTCATATAAGTCTGTTCTGATTCTTAGATTACACATAGAAAACTCTTACCAAAACTAAAATTCCGAGAACATCTACTACACTTTAACATTTATTAAATACATCTCAAATGAAGGATGGCATTAAATTTTTTTTAAAGAAAAAGAAACTACACAGTGTGAAACAAAATGGCTTAGAAGTCCCTCTCTCATTGCAAAATGAAATAAAAGGGACTTATTTTATTTATTGTTTTTTTTGAGGATATACTTTTTGACAGCAGATATCCAATTATATTTTCAATGTCCATATCCATGCAGAATGCAGAAAAATATCATTATATCTTAGGCAAACTGATGAAAGGACCAAAAGTTTAGAAAGAAAACCAATTTTAACTCTTGTCTTCGCAAGTCCTTATAACCTAAAAATCAGTAAAATCTCCTTAGCATCAAGTTTTAGGGTGAATACAAAAATTCAAGTAGATTATTCTTTAAGTGTTCAATAACTTGAAATGCTGCCATCCTATTCTAGACTTTTGTAAATCAATACTAGAAATGAATCAAGCTGCAAGGGATTCATCTATATAAGCTTTCTTCTGAATCCAGACAAAATAAGAAGAGTTATGTTATACACCACTGGAAAACTGTCATGTAACATTGATTTACTATGTCAGTGACAGCACTGAGAAAAAAAAAAAATCAAACTACCCAAAAATAGCAAAAAATGCACTCTACAAATGTCCTTTGGATAACACTATGCCTTAGGTAAAATTATGAGGCACCAAAGTCTACTGAAAGTATCCATGAACCTCACTTAATTCATTTGAGCTCTTACCTTAAAAAATTCTAAAAATTTTAGTTTGCTTTAATATGTTAATCATATATTTGTCACTATGAAATGCAATTCCATTTTTCCTTAAAAACAAAGTTGAATCAATAAATATGACACAAATTAGTAGTAAATTTACTATTTTGAAACAATGCAGCTTATGTAATTTGAGCATCCAATTCTTAAGCAATGCTTTGAGAAGTTAAAATTTAATTCTTTTTCTTCTAGGTAATAGGTAAGATATTTAAATGCACATTATATTTCCTATTTGGTTAACATATGATAATGATTTTTTTTGTTTGTTTTTCACAGCACAGGATTTTCACTTAAGCCAATTTAGCAGACACCTCACTATTTATTTTCTTTTTCCTTATAACAAATTTGATTAATATTCCATTGTAATATAATGACATTCATCTACAAATAGCCATAGTGACTTTAATTTTACTCTATGATGTGTTATGTCTCATATAATAGAGGTTCTTCAGTTATTCATAAATTCAAGACATATGTTATAATTAAAATTTAATTAGATAGTAGCCTAAGGTAAGTAGAAGGATTGGGACATATAATTCAAATAACTTATTTTTTTTCCCTACCACAAGTGAGGTAAATTCACGGCAGAACTGAAAATCAAATGGGATTTAACAAAATTTCTTCATATTCAAAGGATATTTTCTATTTTGTCATTTAGAATTGATACATAAGTCACAGAAATTAACATTCATAACGTATTTTAATAATTAAAATAACTTTAATAAGTAAAAATAAAAAAGCCTATCCCCCCTTTACATAGTCATATTTATGATCTCCTCCATGCATGAAATATTTACGACACTGTGAGCCTCACAAAAAGATGAGCAGATGCAACCTCAGATTCATAACTAGTCATTTTTGAGGGAAGAGTCACAACTCCCTAGGAATTACTGTTTGGATTAAGAAAAGTTTGTTTCATGGAATATCTATTTCTAAGCTTTTAAAAGAGCAATTTCACAATCCTGCATGAGAAGGCATGACTATTGGCCCACTTACAGAGACTAAGGCCATCTGAGAGGTATGGTGCCCAGTAGAAACTGTGATTTATCATGCTACTGTCAATAAACTACAGAAGAGTTTGGGCCAAACAAATAGGAATCCATGGTGGAAGGCCATGATGCAAGGAAGCCAAGTAACTGGGGAGCCAAACTTGTGCCGGGCTAATTTGATTTTTTTAAAGCTGTAACTCAGCCCGTGCCTTAGGGACACAATTTTTTTCTGGCAACGTTTTCTGTGAAGCTAAAACAGCTGCTTCACCTATCTCAAATCAGATACAGTGCTATTTCAAGCAAATGTTTACCCAAAATAACAATTGTCAGGCATGATTTTTCAGAAAACTTGGATTAAATACAGCAGATTATCATGCCCCTAAAGTAAGGGTTGACATAAACTATATTTTCTAATGAAATTTCGATTATGACATTTCTAGTAATGTAAAGACATTGAGCACATTTCTGAAGATGCTGTAATGTATAACCAAATATTTCACTAATATAAGCTAAAAATTAGTTATATGTCAGAAAGTAAAACAGTTTTATGAAATAGGTAATCAATCCAATTTGGAATATCTTTAATGTTTTATAATATAGATAATTTCTAAAGTATCTGAAATAGTGGTCTATTAATTAAAATTTCACTACTGATATATTTAGCTAGATTTTCTTTTTTATAATAAAAAGATAATTTCACCAGAATACCGGGTCTGATCTTAAACACTGAATGTATTTTCTGTTTTCCTTTGGTTTTTCAAAACATTGAAGTTTAAGCAGGAAACTTCTAAAGGAAAGCTGGCATATATTTGAAAATAAACTTTCCCTGTATGGCAATGAAAATACAGCATATTAATCTGTTCACTATAGGGCTTGGAATTCAGTGCAATTCAATATAAGTACCTGAGTAGGACTCATTTTGTTTTGTTTCCCAACTTTAAATGCCAGCTCCTCTTTGGTAATCTGAACTTTTAATCTTACAAAATAGAATGAACATACTAAACAGGATAAAGCATGCATGACTTAGTATTTTTCTATGAATGTCAGTTGGAATCAATATTACTTAAGCACAAAGCATATTTGACAGCACAAAGTTAGATGAGTCTTAAACACCTCAGGAACAGAAAGTCTACAAGACTTCAGCAGAAGCTGAAGGTCAGAATGTAAAGAAACCTATATCTGGGTCCAGGAGGTGTATATATTTAAAAAAAAAAAAGATAGAAGGCAAATTCACTAGCTTCTGGCTAAATTCAGTGAGATGTCACAGTCCAGATGAATCAAGTTTCAGGAAGTAGGGTGAATGTCAAATGGCTTATGCCAAAGAGCAGCCTGTTCTTGGAGCATGCTTAAGGCTATTTTGTTCAGGGATTTTGGAGAGGAAATCATCTTCAACTGTAATTCTAAAAAACCTGCAAAAAATCATTTTAAAAAATCTTCCAGATACAATGAATTATAGGAAATGATTGAGTAGGCCTGCAGCTTCCTGAAAAAAAATTTTTTTTGTTGTTTTTAGAAATTGTTTCAAGAGCAAAATGACTGACAATAAATCCATGTAGCATTCTGAGCCAAAGTTAGCAGATGTCCTGTTATCTTAAATGTTACATAAACAACAAGGCAAAGAAAATAAAGCATATGGACATGAAAAAATTCAGAGCTAGGTTTAAAGAGAAATGTACAGTGGCCAGTTTTAAAGTTTTGAATATACCTTCCTTCCAAGTAATATGACTGACAGCTACGTGCTTGGTTGGTCATAGATATCCAGCCAGACATCATATCTGATACTGCCAAGCCGACTTCTATGGTTCCAAATGCCAATGCCCCAGCTAACACGTTAGAATCATGCTTGCAATGCTCATATCATCTGACATTAGCTACACTGATGTTCCATCTGTCAGAGACATATCTGGCACCTGAGTAACAAATGATGCTATATTAGCATGACTTAAAACAACAATTAATAGCCACCATCTGTTTATTAAGAGCAAGGAAATTTGTCTAAACTTTGGCAAAATATTGATTTGTGAATAAATATTTTCTATTGGTAAATTGGGTCAAATATTACAACTTTTATTTAAAATAATGCTTTTAAAGGGGAAATATGACTATCAAATATGTTACTATAAAATATATTCTGTAAATAAATGTCTAACTTTTAATTCCATTTTGTGAAAGAGGCCAAATGCTTTTTTCATGGAAGTTGAAGGGAAGAAAATTACTATGGCACAAAAAATAAAGATTGCCTACACATGGAAAATATAGTATTGCCTTGTTTTCCACAGGAGATTGGTATGTGTTGGGGGTCCCAGTACCAAATTCCACAGATGCTAAAGCTCCTTATATAAAATGGATTTCTGAGAGCAAAGAACCTGACGATATAGAGGGCTGACTGTGTGCATAGAATATTACAATAAAAGCTGTCAGAAATTTGAACTCCTTATGGCATAAAATATAATTTTCCAATGGAAAATTCAACAGTTTTAAGTAAACAACAAAAGCAAATTGTCCTAACTTCTTTCCCTAACTACAATAACCATATCCCCTAACCTTTTCCCTATCTGTAAAGAAAATACAGAAAGAAACCAAAATCCACAAGTGATCAATGAAGAATAAGTGGAGATATGCAAAGTCAGATTTCTGTAGATATGAAATTTAAGGAACTTAAAAATTTTGGCCATTGCTTCTTTGTATAGTACATGCAAAACAAATATACTGATTACAAATGTTCTTACAAAGTATCTAGATATTTATTTTCAACACAGTCTGACATATACGAAATCCCAAGTTTATTCCAAAGAAAATAACTTATTCAAAGATACATAGATATTATAAAACTGTCCTCCCCCTTGAAATTTATAATTCATACTTTTTAGAATATATGAACTGATGTTGTTATTCTTGCTAGCATTATTAAAATTATCAAATAGGAGTTCCCATCGTGGCACAGCAGAAACAAAGCCAACTGTGAACCATGAGGTTGCAGGTTCGATCCATTGCCTCGCTCAGTGGGTTGGGAATCCGGTGTCGCACAGTGAGCTGTGGTGTGGGTCACAGGCAGAAGCTCGGATATGGCGTTGCTGTGGCTCTGGTGTAGGCCAGCAGCAACAGCTCCTAATGGACTCGTAGCCAGGGAACATCCATATGCCGTGGGTGGGGCCCTAAAAAGACCAAAAAAAAATATATAAAATAAATTGAACACTGAGCATAAAATCATACTTCATACATTAGTAATATTTGATTAGCAATATTTGAGGACATTTAAAGCTTTCTTACCAAACTAGTTAGCTTTTTATTTATTTTTCCTGATTTCAAACCTAATTTATATGGTACATCAAGATACAGTGCATGCTTATTACACATTTACTAAATATAAAGGATATTCTTTCATATTATTATTTAGTTTAACTTTCATAACAACTCTTTGAGAGTATCATTATTCATTTAATTTTACATATGAAGATTTGAGTGACAGAGCTAAAAAGTAGCCTAGAGTCACTCATTTATGAAGTAGCAGAAGCAGGTTTTTAGCTCCTGGGAATCTGGATCCAAAGCCTACATTCTCTCTTAATAAGTAGATGTACTCCCCCACTTAGATGTTTGAATACTGCCATAGGTATGGTCTGATAAATCAGTCACTCTGGGATTATTCCCATTCAGTTGATACCCCACTTACAGGTTCCTACTTCTTGTCATCACAGTGCACTAAGATTGGATACACTAAAATTGAATCTAATTTTACATGAATAATTCTTAAATCACGTCCTTCACTAGGGATCTTAGGTTCAAGTAGGATTTCCAGGTACTTTTCACATAGTGAATCCTTTTTCAAACCTGTTTTTTTGGTGTCGTAACAATCAGAATGGATTTTAAACAAATGTTTTAATTTATTATGTATCACATTAAAACATATCTTGTATGAGTTGGGTCTTCAAAACTTAAAAGGAATTTGTAATTCTAAATTTATCAATATATTTTCTACTAGACAGAATCTTTTGTTATCTATGAATTAAAGAAGCATACTTTCTTTATATTCTGCCAAATCATTAATAAACATGTTAAACAGTATGAAATCCAGTATCATAACCTCAGGGTCCTTTCTCCAGATTTAAAATAACCAATTTATCAGCCCTCCAGGTATAATTATTCAACCAGTAACTACTATACATAAATGAACTGTCACCTACCTCCCTAGAATGAAATAATAGTATGATATACTTCATGAACCACAAAATCCAATAAACATAAAAATGATATGAAATCACCTAGGCATTATGTGAATGTAAATTTGCTGTTTGCCTTCTCGATGTCATTGTTTTCCTTCTAAAGTGGTACAACATCATCTATTATATTATCTATTTTACAATTTTGTCAGTATGTAAATATTTACATAATAAATCTGGAAGTTTTGGAATCCACCTTTTTACCCTTAGTATACCATATATTATCTTTTGTGCCTCAGCCAATTTCCTCTAACCTAAACATACCAAAATTTTGTAGTCTTTTCTTGTCACTCTTTTATTTTATACCACAAATAATTACAGTGATAATTTCTCAATCAATAGTAGTGACTCTAACAATATCTTTAATATTTTATTTGGATCATAGAGTGAGGAGCGTTAAAAATCTTGATCCAAGTGTTTATCCAAATGTACTAGCAAAATTGCATGGCATTATATTTCCCCTTCCCTTAGACATCATAGAAATCCAAATAATCGGGGGAAAAACCCACAAGTTACATGATCAACACAAAAATCTGACAGATATTATCTATGTTTCATATTTTAGGCAGTATTTGCAAAAGCAAATTGGACAGAACTTCTTTTTGAATTTAAATTGGGTGGTCGCTTTTAATGAAAGAGAAAAAAAATTTCACCAATGTCAAGAAAATCAACCACTGAAGTTTCCAGAAACAACCAACAAACCACTGAAAGAGAGCAGCCGATCATGAAACACAAAACTATCCTGAAGTTGCAACAAGGCTTGCTAGGACAATCATTGAGAAGTCTTGTTGACTGAAGTACCTCAGGATCTATTTTGAATCATAGAAGCAGAATAGCTAGGGCCACACATGAAACAACAGAAAAACCATGTTTGCAGGAAAGAGTCTATTTCTGTAAAAGTACAGGTGGAGAATATCTTTCTATGTTCAAAAGGTCTCCTCATTCCAAAGAATTTTTTAAATAGTTGATCAAGGAATTTAACTCCATTCAAATAGAATGGATATAAAACAGAACTGGTTAAGAAATATATTTTTTAAATATTAAAAACGAAGTCAAATTATGAAGTTGGTGAAGATATTCATCGAAAAAATATTGGCACTGCTTTAGTTAGAAATTGTACTCCAGATAATTATTGGGTAAAGTCTTATTTCCATTTAAAAAACAAAATGCTAGAAATGGAAGAAGACAGAAAGAAATGAAAAAACCATAGAAAGAGATTATTAATAAATTGGAGGATTCAGAAAAATGGTAGAAGAAAAAATCATGGAAACTAAGACAAAATTAGAAAATCTCAAGGAAAGGTATTTGCTGTAGAAATAAAGTAATTTGGAACAAGGATTGCAAAAAAAAAATCAAAATGAAATGCAAACAAAAAGAGTTAATAAGGTTTGAGATAATTATGAAAACTAAATGAAAAGTACTTAAACATATAATTCAGGAAAATGTTGTATCATCTACAAAAAGCCTGGAATTCTTATGATACTCAATATCTGATTTAATATCTGATTCATGATTGAATAAAATTAAAGAGGTAGTGGCAAAAATCCACTATATGTTAGATAAAACTGATCAAAGATTTAGCTAAACTGTGATATATTCTGAAAAATTAGATGTAACGATAAAGAAAACATTAAGAGTAGTAAAGGGAAAAGATCATGCAGAAATATTGAACTTTAGAACACTAGAAAAACTTCTCTAAAATTCTCATGAAATAAATGTTTCTATGTAAACAGCAAACAAAAGTTCAATTATAATAGTTAAAAAATGGTTTTTAATGTAAAAATATTTAAAAATAATGTTTTATGAGTCCTTTTTAATAAAAATACTAAATAATAAATTTTAACAATTAAAAGGCTTTGAGGAAATACTGTTAGGAAATACTGAATATGTTTAAACATAGAACTAAAACAGAAACAAATATGAAACCTAGAGTGATAAGACAGAGCTGAAATATTTTAGACTCTACAATGTAAAATAATATTCTTAAGAAAATTTAAGGTAATTTAAACTGAAATCTGGCACCTGCCATCAGTCTCTACATGGATTAAATCATGAGCCACTGCAGCAGCCAAACTACAGCACTGCCTGAGCAGAGCTAGGGTGGAGATCAGGAATGAGTCATTCTGTGTTCTCAGAAAACTGTGTTCTTCAGAGAGATGTTTTTAGGACAAGATTTTATGAACTCAATTCTTACATCTCCTCATATCTAGAAAAATACTAAAATCCTTCATGATGACTGATGTCTGTGACTAGTAGTAACCTTCGTGAGACCAAGAGCAAACTTCTGTGAAATGTGTGCATGGCTAGATGTACCTCCCAACCTTTATCACATGTATCCTGATATTCAGCCCTTCCTGAAATACTGCCACCCCTGGCTATTCTTTTTAAAAAAACAAAAAGATGTCCCAGTCATCTGTGAGTGTAGCCACTCCCAAGGATGAGCCAGTGAGCCTTGAGGGAACTCAGGAAAGAAACAAAGAATACTGGCTAGATAGCTGAGGTGCCTATCAAAGGAGTGATTCCAGTAAGCCCAGACTTTTGCATCTTCCCAAAGAAACTCACTACAATCGTTCACTTTAGATATCTGGTTTTCTGAAATCTTTTGTTTTACTACCTGCCCTTTGTTAAAAAAGCTCCCATATATCCTAGCTACCCCCTCACTTCCTCAGAGTGGTTTTCTCAGAACTACTTGAGATGATGTCTGCTGGGCTTAAGTCCTAATTCTGTCCCAAATAAAACTTAGCTCTCAACTTTCAGGTTGTGCATTTTATTAAGTAAATTTACAAAATAAAGAAGACTGGGGGTAAAGTAAATTTCTGATTTTCTCATGTGTAATAGCTGGATTTCAAAGAATATTTTTATAGCTTAAAAGTTTAGTGAAAATTCTGATTACACAAACACTAAAAAATTAATAGCTTTGGCTATCATTATTGGAAAAGACAATTTGGTTGTAAGAAGAAAAGAACATACAATTTGTTATGATTATTCCCTCTTCTGTTTTCTTTTATGAAGGCATCAATACTATCCAAATAATAGATCACTACAGCATTATAAAAAGTTGTAACTTTCATAAAAGGTAGAGTAAAAAAGTGAAACTTTTCAAATGTCAAAAGAATTGTGCAAAGTTTAAGAAAATATACTATGTAGTAAAGAATTTAAAATATTAAAATGGAGAAAATATGTTAACCTGAAGAACAAAATACAAACAAATATTTTATCATTACGCATATATCTATATTATATTAAACAACAAAATTTAGAAAATAAACAAGCTGATATACAAATACGATAGCGGAGAAAGTTGGCATCATGGCAATAAAACTACTTTCTTTTTCTCGGCCTTCTTCTTAAACTGATTAGATATACATAAGCAAACAAAACTGTCCCTATACTTTACACCAGTGAACCTGGAAGGATTCTAGACCACCTATACATTAGGAAATTAAAAAAAAAACAAAAAGACCTCATAAAGACTGTAGATCCCAAGCAAGGAGCTGGTAAACTTGCCCCAACCCCACTGGCTGTGATTGACAAAAAAGAAAAAAAAAAAAACAGAGTGCAAAACCAGACAGATATTTATAGGTGAGAATTTGTAGAAGTTAAGCCTGCCTGAGGGGAGATTTAAGCACAGCACTGGAACAAGAGAGAGATAAATTTGGATGTAGAAGAGAGGAAGTAAGTCACCAGAGCTCCCGCTGTCCCCAGAAACATACTGCACTGAGATTAAACTGACAGAAACAGTAGTGACCTCTCCCACAGAGGAGGTAGAAAGAGAAAGTGGTAAAGTGACTGCCCAGCTATCCCAGTTCTGTGGGCTGCAGCTGGAGAAATCCATTTCTTTTCAGTACTACCTACATTTCTAAGAAGGGACATCCATTACTGGGTGGATGGAGGAGAAAGATAAGGGGCAGATATGACTACTCAAGAGAAATAAATAAGTACCTTCCTATTTCTGCTTCAGGCCATCAGCAGGAAGTCCAATCCCAAGACCCTTGGAGTATCCCACTAGAGGATCACTCTACTCTGCCCACAAACACCACCAAAAACCCAAAAGGTAAAGCCACAGTACATCCATTTTACTGCCAGCTCCTTGTCTGCCCTTCCCAGAGCATCTGCAAGAACAAGATCAAGTAGACAAGGAAAATAATTAGAGAATGGCCAAAGTCTCTGTGAAACCCAAATTTGAGCTGAAATGCCACCTCTAATAGATGACTGGTTGTAAAAACAAAAGAAGCCATAAAAGTTTAGGTAAATACGTATCGGCTGCTTTAAATTCGAAAAGAGAAATATATAAGAATAAGAAATAAGAAGTCAAGGTATAAAATATTTATTGCTAAAAGAAAATGACAATTCTCTAGCAAATGAACTCAGAGCATTAAATAGTGTATAAATATTATAAAGCATTCAGAATAGCTATTACAAAGAAATTCAGGAGTTCCCGTCATGGCTCAGAGGTTAATGAAGCTGACTAGCATCCATGAGGATGCAAGTTCGATCCCTGGCCTCTCTCAGTGGGTTAAGGATCTGGTGTTGTCATGAGCTGTGGTGTAGGTCACAAACGTGGCTCGGATCCTGGATTGCTGTGGCTTTAGAGTAGGCTGGCAGCTAAGGCTCCAATTGGACCCCTAGCCTGGGAACCTCCATATGCTGCAGGTGCAGCCCAAGAAAGAAAGAAAGAAAAGAAAAGAAAAGAAAAGAAAAGAAAAGAAAAGAAAAGAAAAGAAAAGAAAAGAAAAGAAAAGAAAAGAGAAGAAAAGAAAAGGAAAGGAAAGAAAGAAAGAAAGAAAGAAAGAAATCCAACAAGCTAAAAGAAAACTCAGAAAATTCAATGAAATTATGAATAAAATAAACAGACAAAGCAATCTTAAAAAAGAAAAATAGAGCTTGAGTAACCAGCCTCCCTGAATTCAGATTATACTACAAATCTATAATAATCAAAACAGTTTCCTAGTACAAAAACAGAAGTAAAATCAATAGAACAGGAAAGAAGTCCCAGAAATAAAGCAGTGCTCCTATGGTCAATTAATCTACAACGAGGGAGGTAAGAATATACAATGGAGAAAAGATAGTCTCTTTAATAAGTGGTGCTGGGAAAACTGAAGAGCTACATGTAAAAGAATGAAATTAGAATATTCTCTAACACCACACACAAAAATAAACTCAAAATTGATTAAAAACCTAAATGTGGAGTTCCCGTCATGGCACAGTGGTTAACGAATCCGACTAGGAACCATGAGGTTGCGGGTTCGGTCCCTGCCCTTGCTCAGTGGGTTAACGATCCGGCGTTGCCCTGAGCTGTGGTGTAGGTTGCAGACGCGGCTCGGATCCCGCGTTGCTGTGGCTCTGGCGTAGGCTGGTGGCTACAGCTCCGATTGGACCCCTAGCCTGGGAACCTCCATATGCTGCGGGAGCGGCCCAAGAAATAGCAACAACAACAACAACAACAACAACAAAAGACAAAAGACAAAAAAAAAAAAAAAATCTAAATGTAAGACTGAATACTCTAAAACCGCTAGAGAAAAACATAAGCAGAACACACTTCAACATTAATCACCGCAATATTTTTTTGGATCTGTTTCCTAGAGCAATGGAAATAAAAACAAAAATAAACAAATGTATGGAAAAAATAAAAATCATTAAAAAATAGGACTCAAGCTTAAAAGCTTTTAAACAGCAAAGAAAACCATAAACAAAATGAAAAGACAACCTACAGAACAGGAGAAATTACTGGCAAAGGATGTGATGAACAAGAGACTAATCTCCAAAATATACAAATAGATCATGTAACTCGGTATCAAAAAAAAAAATGACCCAATCAAGAAATGGACAAAAGGTCTAATAGATATTGCTCCAAAAAGATATAAGTCAAAAGTCACATGAAAAGATGTTCAACATCACTAATTACTAGAGAAATGCAAATCAAAACTACAATTAGCTATCACCTCACATAAGTCAGAATGGTCATCATTAAAAAGGCTACAAATAATAAAAAGGAAACCTTCTACTCTTTTGGTAGAAATGTAAATTGGTACAGCCACTATGGAGAATAGTATGGATGTTCCTTAAACAACTAAAAATAGAACTATCATGTGATCTTGAAATCACACTCCTGGACATATATCCAGAGAAACTCTCTTTCTTTTTTTTTTTTTTTTGTCTTTTTTTTTGCTATTTTTTGGGCTGCTCCCGCGGCATATGGAGGTTTCCAGGCTAGGGGTCTAATCGGAGCTGTAGCTGCCAAGCTACACCAGAGCCACAGCAATGCGGGATCTGAGCCACGTCTGCAAACTACACCACAGCTCACGGCAATGCTGGATCGTTAACCCACTGAGCAAGGGCAGGGATCGAACCCACAACCTCATGGTTCCTAGTCAGATTCATTAACCACTGCGCCACAACAGGAACTCCTGGTCTTTTTTTGGGGGGGGAGGGCACACCGTGGCATATGAAATTTCCCAGGCTAGGGGTCAAATCGGAGCTGTAGCCACTTGCCTACACTACAGCCACAGCAACGCCAGATCCAAGCTGTGTCTGAGACCTACACCACAACTCATGGCAATACCAGATCCTTAACCCACTGAGAAAGGCGAGGGATAGAACTTGCATCTTCACGGATGCTAATCAGATTCATTTCCACTGAGCCACAATTGGAACTCCAGAGAAACTCTTTTTCAAAAAGATACATGCACCCCAATGTTCATAGCAGCACTATTTACAATAGCTAAGACATGGAATCAAAGTAGATGCCCATCAAGAGATGAATGGATAAAGAATATGTGGTATATTTGTACAATTGTATATTACTCAGCCATAAAAAAATGAAATAATGTCATCTGCAGCAACATGAATGGATCTAGGATTATCATACTAAGTAAGGTAAGCCAGAGAAGGACAGATATCATACAATATCACTTGTACATAGAAACTTAAAAATATATACATAAATGATCTTAGTTACAAAGGAGATAAAAGACCCACAGACATAGAAGACAAACTTATGTTTACCAAAGGTGCAAGTGGCTGGCAGGGGGGAGTGATAAATTAGGAATTTAGGATTAATATATACACACTACTATACGTAAAGTAGATAACCAATAAAGATCAACTTATAGCACAGGGAAATATAGCCATTATTTTATAACAACTTACATGTGAAAAGCATCTAAAAATATATACATATATATGCATAACTGAATTATTTTGCTGTACAAATGAAGCTAATACAATATTATAAATGAACAAAACTTCAATTAAAAAATAATAAACAGAAAGAAGTTCTTTACCAAAGACATTAAAAATTTAACTTAAAAAATAAAAGAAATTCTAGAACTGGAAAACTTAATGCATGAGATGAAAAAGGCAATAGAGAACATAGATAATAGAGCGAGCTGATGGAAGAAAAACTAAGTAGCTTGGAGAATAGGAATATAGAAATAATACAGTTAAAAGAAGACTGAAATCTAAGGTTTTAAGTAATTTAGGGAAGCCTATGAGAGCTATTGGGTTCAATCAGAAAGGTAAATATTAGAGTAATTGGGGTTTCAGAAGGAGAAGAGAGGGAAAAGAGGGTGGAAAGTTGTTTTTAAAATAATAGCCAAAATTAAAAACAAAAATAAAAAACAAACCTGAGAACTTCCCAAATCTAAGGAAAGATCTGTACACAAAAGTTCATGAAGCAGAATTCCCACTGTGCCTCAGCAGGTTAGAAGCCAAGTAGTATCAATGAGGATATGGGTTTAATCCCTGGCCTTGTTCATTGGGTTAAGGCTCTGGCATTGCCATGAGCTGTAACATAGGTCTCTGATATGGCTTGGATCTGTCATTGCTGTGGCCATGGCAACAGCTGGCAGCTGCAGCTCTGATCTGATCCCTGTCCTGAAACTTCCATATTCCACAGCTGTAGCCCTAAAAAGAAAGAAAAAGAAAAAAGAAAAAAAGAATTTCATGAAGCTAATAGAGCCCCCTATTATTTTGTTTTCCCTATTATTTTAAATCCAAATATTTTCTCCAAGACACATTACAATGAAATTTTAAAAAACTGATAATAAAGAGAAAAAAATTTTAAAAATTAAAAGTAGTATTTTTCTTAGAAATGTTTAGTAAATTATAATCACTCTCCCATCTTATAACCTTTCATTTTTGGTGAGCTTCCAATCCTTGCACACATTAAATAGATTCAGTCACAGGGTTTCATACCATAATGGGTGTTCAGTGCAATGATGGACTCCCAAAATACGCAATATCACCCCTAAGAACATCTCCAAATTATAAGTCCAGAAGACGAATAAATCCAGAAACTTAGCAAGATAAATATTTACAAATACAGTGTAAGGAAAAGCAAAATATTCCCAAAGTGTTGTTAAATGCCTTCTTTCAGGTGTAAAAGCTAGAATGGGAGAGACACATGGATTTTCTGGATTAGAAAAGGGAACTTGACAAAAAATAAAACAAAATCTATGCTGTCCAAACCTTTACAGAAATCTCAGAGAGGGTCTACATAATCAACTATATATACTTCAGAAATCTTAAATTCTCAGCAGTTGACTATTATTAATCAATGTTGGTACAATGCTGTCATTTATAAATCACTAATGCAAACATTCCTATTCTTGCAATATTTTCTTTTGTGAGAAACCTGCAGAAAAAAACTCTGCTTACACCACAGCAAGGTAGCAAGGGAACTGGTTACAATGGAATAATAAGGCCACAATAAAGAGAGAATTGTAAAGGCGGTTGGGGGAAAAGAAAGTAATTTACAAAAGGAACCATAAAGCTATGAGTGGCTTTCAAAGCAGAAATTATACAAGCCAGGAATAAATGGAATGAAACATTTAAAGTGTCAAAACATAAAGATTCCCAGGCAAGAATACTTCATTGGACAAAATAACCCTTCACACATGAAAGGGAAATAAATGCATTCTCGGACAAACAAAAGCTGAGGGAGTTCACCACCACTAGACCAGCCTTGCAAGAAATGCTGAAAGGAATTCTCAAAGCTGAAATGAAAAGGCACTAAGTAAGATGAAAATAAATTTATGTAGAAAATGCACTGCTAAAGATGAATAACATACAGTCAGAATTATAAAACTGTAATTATATAGTAGGATGGCATGTTAACTACAGTGTAACTGTTTAAGGAAAATAATATTAAAAATGATCAGAGCTAGTATAAATTGTCAATGAGCACATGGCATAAAATAGATAAATTGTGACATCAAAAATACAGAAGTGGAGGAATGAAAGGATGAGGTCTTTACAGGTGAATGAGGATAAGTTATCAGCATAAAACAGATTGTCTGTTTTATAATATGTTATATAAAAGCCTCATTATAACCACAAAGCAAAAATCCAGAGAGAAGTCACAAAAGAAAAGGGAAAGATAACATAGTACCATGGAAAGCTACCCATTTGCAACCATAGGCAGGAATAGAGCTAAAAAGAAATATAGATACAAAATAGCTAGAAAGCAAATGATAAGATGACTGGAAGTCCTTAAAAAATCAATAATCACTCTAAATGTAAATGGATGTAAATCACTAATCAAAAGGCACAGAACGATTGAACATATCAAGCAAAACAAAATACACACACAAGACCCAGTTATGTACTGTTTAGAGGAGACTCATTTTAGCTCTAAAGATACACATAGGCTTAAAGTGAAGGAATGGCAGAATATATTTAATGCAAGTGGAAACAAAAGTAAAATAGGGTATATTAGATAAAAGACTTTAAGACAAAAATGATAACAAAGAAGGTTATTCAATAATGACAAAGGGACCGATACATCAAGAAGATAAAACAATTGTAAATATACATACACACACACACAGCACTAGAAAACCTAAATATATGAAGATAATACAAATAGGAGTTTTCATCATGGCTGAGTGAAAAAGAATCTGACTAGCATCCATGAGAACACAGGTTTGTTCCCTGGCCTCACTCAGCAGGTTAAGGACCCAGCGTTGCCATGAGCTGTGATGTGGATCACAGACATGGCTCAGATCCTGTATTGCTGTGGCTGTGATGTAGGTTAGCAGCTATAGCTCTGATTTGGCCCCTAGCTTGGGGACCTCAATATGCCACAGGTGTGACCCTAAAAAGACCCAAAATAAAAAAATAAAAAAACTAATATATCTGAAGGAAGAAATAATACAAGAAGAGTAGTGGATTTCAATACCCAACTTTTCATCCAGACCAAAAACAAAAACAAAAACACCAAAAACAAAGAAATAAAACCATCAATGAAGCACTGGATTTGAACCACACTTTAATCTAAACTGACTTAACAGATCTATCTATCCATCCATCAATCAAGCATTTCATCCAACAACTGAAGAATACATAGTCTTCTCAAGTGCACATGAACATTTTCTTGAATAAATTATATGATAGGACACAAATCAAGATATAGCAAATTTAAGGGACTGAGATCATACCAACTATCTTTACCGGTCACAAAGGTATGGCCCTAGAAATCAACAAAAGAAAAGCTGAAAAATTTACAAATATGTGGACGCTAAAAAGCACACTCCTGAACAATCAATGAATCAAAGAAAAATATCACACTGTTCCAGTTGTGGCTCAGCAGCAACAAACCCGACCAATATCCATGAGGATGTGGGTTCAATCCCTGGCCCTGCTCACTGGGGTAAGGATCATGGTATTGCTGTGAGCTGTGGTGTAGGTCACAGATGTTGCTTGGATCTGGGATTGCTGTGGCTGTGGCACAGGTTGGCAGTTGCAGCTCCAATTCAACCCATAGACTGGGAACTTCCATATGTCATGTGTGACCCTAAAAAGACTATCTATCTATCTATCTATCCATACATACATATGTGTGTGTGTGTGTATATATATATATATATATATATACACACACATATACATATATATATACACACATATACATATATATATATACACACATATACATATATATATATACACATATATTGAAAGGGAAATTTTAACTATCTCAAAACAAATGAAAATGGAAACAGAGCATAACAAATCCTATGGGTTGCTGAAAAATCAGTCCTGAGAGGAAAGTTTACAGCAAAAAAAAAAAAAGAAACTTTAAGAATTAAAAAGATCGTGAGTAAACCTTACACCTCAAGGGACTTGAAAAAGAAGAACAAATTAAGCCCAATATTCACAGAATGAAGGGAATAAAGATGAGAGTGGAAATTAATGAAATAGAGACTAGGATAGCAATAGAAATAACAAAACTAAAAGCTAATTTTTTAAAGGAAAAATTGATAAACCTTTAACTAGAATAATTAAGAAAACAGACTCAAATATAATTTAAAGAAATTAAAGAGGAATCTTTGCAACATATTCTATAGAAATACATGGGATCATACGAGACTACTATGAAAAATTATATGTGCCAAAAATTGGGTAACTCAGAAGAAAAGGATAAATTCCTAGAAAAAAAACAACACAACAGTACCAAATGAGAAAGAATTAGAAAATATAAGCAGAGCAGTAACAAAGAAACTGATTCAGTAATCAAAAACCCACCAATGCATAAATTTCCAGGAAGGGATGGTTTCAAGGAAGAATCCTACTAATCAATTAAAGAAGCATTGATGCCATTCTTAAATATTTCCCCAAAAATGGAGAGGAGGGAAGACTTCCAAACTCAATTCTATAAAGAGAGTATTACAGTGATGTCAAAACCAGATAATGACACTGTAAGAGAAGATTAGAGACTTATTCTATGATGAATACATATGAAAAAGTTCTTAGCAAAATATTAGCAACCTGAATTCAGGGATACATTAGAAGAATTGCACATCATGATCAAGGGTTTTTTTATTCTTGGGATACAAGTATAATTCAACAAAATCAATAAATTTAATACTTCACATTCATAGAATAGAAAATAAAATTACAATATTATCTTAATATGCAAAAAGCATTTGACAAAATACAATAGTTTCATGATAAAAACCCTCAACAGATAGTATATAGAAGAAACATACCTCAATATAGTAGAGATCTTTTAAGACAAACCCACAGGTAACATTATACTCAATGGTGTATATTGTAAAGCTTTTCCTCGAAGATTGGAAAAAAAAAAAGGAGGGCCACTCTCATGACTCTTATTAAATAGAGTACTGGAAGTCCTAGACAGAACAGGTAGGAATGGAAAAGTTAATTTCATTATGTGCCGATGATATGAATTTCTACACAGAATCCCAAAGACTCAATCAAAAAACTGTTGGAATCAATTAATTCAGTAAAGTTGAAGAATATATAAACAATACATGACAATCAGTTATATTTCTACAGACATTGAAAATCTGAACAAGAAATAAAGAAAACCATCTTATTAACCATAGCATAAAAAAACAGTAAAATATATAGGGATACATTTAACCATGGCAGTGAAATATCTGTACAGTGAAAGATTTGTACAGAAAGATCTAGCAGTGAAATTTACAAGACTTGGAGAACTTCAGGCAATATTACAAAGCCACAGTCATCAAGGCAGTGTGATACTGGTACTAAAACAGACATATAAATCAATGGAACAGAATAGAGAATACAGAAATATACCCAGACCCCTATGGTCAATTAATCTTTGACAAAGGAGGCAAGAACATAAAATGGGAAAAAAAAAAAAAAAAAAACAACAACAGTCTTTTCAGCAAGCATTGCTGGGAAACCTGGACAGCTGCATGCAAATCAATGAAACTAGAACACACCCTCACACCATGCACAAAAATAAACTCAAAATGACTGAAAGACTTAAAGATAAGACAAGACACCATCAAACTCCTGGAAAAGAACATAGGCAAAGCATTCCCTGACATCAACCTTACAAAAGTTTTCTCAGGTCAGTCTCCCAAAGCAACAGAAATAAGAGCAAAAATAAACCAATGGGACCTAATCAAAGTGACAAGCTTTTGCACAGCAAAAGAAACCAAAAATAAAACAAAAAGATAACTTACAGAATGGGAGAAAATAGTTTCAAATGATACAACAGAGAAAGGCTTAATCTCTAGAATATATAAGCAACTTATACAACCCAACAGCAAAAAAGCCAACAACCCAATGCAAAAATGGGCAAAAGATCTGAATAGACATTTCTCCAAGGAAGATGTACAGATGGCCAACAAACACATGAAAAAATGCTCAACATCCCTGATTATTAGAGAAATGCAAATCAAAACTACCATGAGATACCACCTCACACCAGTCAGAATGGCCTTCATTACTAAGTCCACAAATAACAAATGCTGGAGGGGGTGTGGAGAAAAGGGAACCCTCTTGCACTGTTGGTGGGAATGTAATCTGGTAAAACCACTATGGAGAACAGTATGGAGGTACCTTAGACATCTATACATAGAACTACCATATGACCCAGCAATCCCACTCTGAGGCATATATTCAGAAAAAAACTTTCCTTGAAAAAGACACATGCACCCCTATGTTCATGGTAGCACTATTCACAATAGCCAAGACATGGAAACAACCAAAATGTCCATCGACAGATGATTGGATTAGGATGATGTGGTATACATACACAATGGAATACTACTTAGCCATAAAAAAGAACAAAATAATGCTATTTGCAGTAACATGGATGGAATTAGAGACTCTCATACTGAGTGAAGTAAGTCAGAAAGAGAAAGACAAATACCATATGATATCACATATATGGAATCTAATATATGGTACAAATGAATCTTTCCATAGAAAAGAAAATCAAGGACTTGGAGAATAAACTTGTGGTTGCCAAGGGGGTAGGGGAGGGAGTAGGATGGATTGGGACCTCGGGGTTAATAGATGCAAACTACTGCTTTTGGAATGGATTAGCAATGAGATCCTGCTGTGTAGCACTGGGAACTATGTCTAGTCACTTATGACAGAGCATGGTACTGTGAGAAAATAGAATGTGTACATGTATGTGTAACTGGGTCACCATGCTGTATAGTAGAAAAAAATTGTATTGGGGAAATAACATAAAAAACTATTAAAAATTAAAAAAAGAAACTGAAAAGAATGCAGAAAAATGGAATACATCTTGTGCCCAATGATTGGAAGAACTATTATTATTAAATTGTCCATATTACTTAAAGCTGTCTATAGATTCACTGAAATTCCTATCAACATTCCAGTGGTATTCCATACATAAACAATCCTAGAATTTATATGGATTCCAAAGGACCCCAAATAGCCAAAACATTCTTGAGAACAATTTTGAAATATTATCCTTCCCAATTTCAAACTATTTTACAAAGGTATAGCTATTAAAACAGTATGATGTTAGCATAAATACAGATAAAAATCAATGGAACAGAATAGAGAGGCCAGAAATAAACCCCTGAATATACAGACAACTATTATTGGACAAGGGAGTCAAGAACATCCACTGGGCAAAGAATAATTTTTTCAACAAATGGTGCTGGGAAAACTTAATAACCACATGCAGAATAAACTGGACCCCCATCTTACACCATTAACAAAATGTACCTCAAAATGTATCAAAAACTTAAATAGAAGACTTCATAACATTAAACTCCTGGGATAAAAACATACAAAAGTATATCCTCAACATTGGTATTGGTAGTGGTTTTTTGGATGTTATACCTAACGCACAAACAACAAAAGCACAATTAAACAAATGGAAAAACATAAAACATAAAATCTTCTGCACAGCAAGAGAAACAATAAAACATAAAGGCAAATAACAGAACTGAGAAAATATTTGAAAACCATCTATCATATAAGGAGTTAGAATCTAAAATATATAAATAACTGATACAACTCAATAACATCTAAAAATCTCATTAAAAATTGGCAGAGGAATTAATTAGACATTTTTTTTCCAAAGATATACAATTGGCCAATAGGTACATGAAACATTGTTCAACATCATTAATTATTATGGAAATAAAATCAAAACCACAATAAGATATTTTCTCAAATTTTCTATCAAGAAAATAGCAGACAACATGTGTTGTCATGGATGTGGAGAAAAAGAAACAATTGGGCACTGTTAAAGGCAATGTTTGTTGGTTTAGCAACTAAGTAAAATGATATGGAGGAGGTCCTTCAAAAAGATGAAAATGTATTTGCTATATAATGCAGCAATTTTACTTCTGGGTATGTACCAAAGGAAATGAAAATAGGGTATCAATGTGATATATGCTCTCTCATATTTATTGCATTATTATTCACAATAGCCAATATATGGGAACAACCTAAGTGCCCATCAACAGATGAATAAAGAAGATGCAAGATATGTGTGTGTGTTTGTGTATGTGCATGTATACAAACTATTAAATATTGTTCAGCCATGAGAAAGACACACTATTATGTTGTTTATCCACAGCACATATGGATTTTGAGGACATTATGCTTAGTTAAATAAGACAGAGAAAAACATACTGTATGATATCATTTATATGTGGAATCTAAAAAAGGCAAACTCATAAAATCAGAGTCCAGTGATTGTTACCAGGGGCTAGGGTTAAACAGGATAGTAAAGATGGTATTGAAGTGTACGAACTTGCAATAATAAATCAGTCCTAGAGATAAAATGTGCAATTTAGTGATTATAGGCAATATTATAAGCATCAAACCTGCTAGGAGGTTAGATCTTAATTATTCCAATCTCTAGAAATAAATTATAAATATTAGAGGTGTTGACTATTCTTCTAATTTTTTTTTCTTTTTTTGGTCATTTCTAGGGTCACACGAGCAGCATATGGAAGTTCACAGGCTAGGGGTCTAATCAGAGCTGTAGCCGCCAGGCTAAACAACAGCCACAGCAATGCAAGACCCAGCCACGTCTGCAACCTACACTCCAGCTCACGGCAATGCCAGATCCTTAACCCACTGAGCAAGGCCACGGATAGAAGCCACAACCTCATCATTCCTAGTCGGATTCGTTAACCACTGAGCCACGATGGGAACTCCCTGATTATTCTTCTAATTTCAATCATATACCAATATAAAAATTATCAAGTCAACATTGTACACCTTATATTTGCAGTTATACATTGTTAGATGTCAACTTAAAGAAGAAATATGATAGGATTATAAAATATGTTTTTCTAAATACCTTTATTGAGAAATAATTGACATACCATAAACTGACTTGTTTAAATTATAAAGATCAATGGCATTTTGTAGACCCAAGTTTCACAGTAATCATCATAGTCAATTATTTTTTACATGTTGATTACCCCCAAAAGAAAGTGCACCTGTTAGTAGTCACTCCCTCCTTCAGACTCTAGGTAAATGACTAGGGAAACTACTAAACTAATTTATGTCCCTATATAGTTGTTTATTTTTGATATTTTTCATAAAAGGATCACACAATAGTCTTTTGCAATGACATCTTCCACTTAAATGTTTTCAAGCTTTATCCTTGGGGTAACATGATCAGTAAATCATAATTTAATTATAGAATAATATTTCATTATATGGAACATTTATTTTCCAATTCATCAGTTGGTAGATATTTGGGTTGTTTCCTTTTGGGGGCAAATACTAGATTTTAATTAATTTGGGTTTTTCTATACTTATATGAAAAACATAATAAAATATTTAAATATATAGAAGACAAAAATTATTAATTCAGTCTTAGTTGAATTGTTATTTCTCTTTAAAATAATGAATGCATTATCTTTCAAAGCACTGAATTTGAAAAATGAAGAAACTAACTTACACTAGTTAAAAACTGTTACTAAAAACTGCTAGCATCAAAGCTAATAGGAACTGAAGTTACAAATTAAAAATACCAAGAATATGTACCAAGGCTGTGTGATAAGATAAAGTATTGATCAGAGGTATATGGAAACCAAGTGACAAAATTAACTTAGATTTATAAGAGAATGAATGATATCTAAATTAAGTGTCCTAGTAAGAGATGAGAAAAATGATATCAAATAATAGGAGGGTCAACAGAAATAATAAGGCTAATATTAGAAATTATGTTATTTAGAAAACACTAGAAGTATAAACAAAAATTAAAAAAACCCAAAGTTTTGCATTTTAAAAATCTTTCTAAATGATAAAATCTTGCAGGAAAAATCTAATGAAAAATGCAAAAATCCAAATAAAATTGATATGGTTTAAATAAACATAAAAACAAGGAATTATGAGTATTACTGGTTTATATTTGTAATACTCTGAAAAAAACCTGAAAATCTAAAGTATTAGGCGCTCCCTTTGTGGCACAGTGGAAACAAATCCGACCATTATCCATGAGGATGTGGGTTCGATCCCTGGCCTCGCTCAGTGGGTCGGGGATACAGTGTTGCCTATGAGCTGTGATGTAGGTCACAGACGTGGCTCAGATCCCATGTTGGTGTGGCTGTGGTGTAGGCTGGCAGCTGTAGCTCCAATCTGACCCCTAGCCTGGAAACTTCCCTATGTCTCAGGTGTGGACCTAAAAAGCAATATAAATAAATAAAGTATTACATTATTTTCTAGGAAAATAGTTTATTTAAGCATATTTTTAAAAAGAAACCAACTAAAAAGGTAAATTTATATAGATGGGATACAGAATTTTTCAATAAATATATAAATGAATACAATTTTTTAAAGATTAAATAAAAAGTAGATTTAGAAAGTTTTACAGGTGAATACTATGAAATGTTTAAATCTAAATCTAATTTAATTACTAATTTACCCATCTTGCTCTCTCAACCCTCCTCTGTCAAACCTAATCCAGACTCATTCTCTCTTTCTTTATTTACTCCTGAGTATGGTAAGAAAAATCTTAAGTATCAGTGTATAAGAAAAGATAAGCTATGTTGCAGAATTTTTTGTTTGTTTTAAATTCACCATTTGCCAATACTGCCTCCATAGTGATGAGTCCAGAGAAGCTCCAAGACTCATAGAAAGTGTTGAGAGTGTTGAAATTTCACTGCCCAAGATGGAGCTGCTCCTATCCAGGATGTCAAATCAGCAAAATTTGTGTCCTTGTTAACCTCCTCTTGACCCTAAAGGTAGTATATACAGCCAATTCCCAAATGCCAAGCCAGCTCTCAGCTCTACATTTCTGTTCTTGCTTCCTTCACCCCAAATAAGGTTGATTATGTGGCCCCCGGCCAATAAAGTATTTTATTTATTTATTTTCTTTCTTGTTTTTCACCCTATAAAAGTTTCCTGCCTTCTGCTCCATTTTGCAGTTCTTACAAAAGAGACAGTCGATGTTTGGTGAAGTATTAAATAAAGTTTGTTTGTATCACCTAAACTGTCTTCATTTTTCAACAACAGTCACATGAACACTCATTTTTCAGTGATGACACTCACTTATTGACTACTTATGCTGCAAACACTTGCTTTTCCAGATTTAAAACTAAGTGTCAAGTTGGGTATTATGGCTGGAAGTCTTTTTTGTTTTTATTTTTACACTGTTGCATTCTGAAAGGTAACGGATGTTTGATATCTATGGACAGTACATGATAAATTGATACATAAATGCAAGGAATACTGTACAAAATTAGGAAGACTATTGGAATTGCAGACTTACCGTATAGAAGTAACCTTTTGGAACAGCCATTTTGGTGCCTCTGCAGCATTGGCTCTGGCATCTGAGATACAAGCTTTTATTCACAGCTGTTTTCAAACTTGATTGTATATCAGAACTACCTGGAGGGCTTGTTAAAATAGATTGCAGGGCCCATCACCAGAGTTGTAATCCCTAGGTCTGAATGAGCTTTGAAAATTTACATTTCTAATGACTTTCCAGGTGATGATAATTATACTGGTCTGGAGCCACAATTCAAGAAGTAAAATATGACAGTGTTTGACATACCTAAAAGTCTTCTTTCTTCAAGCGCTCCTATTATTCCTCCTCTCTCTCTCTTACCCATTGAATTTTTATGTATTTTTTCCTTTGTAGCAAAAGAAAGCTTATCCATCATTACAATAAATATTTTGAATTAGAAAATGATTACATTGAAAAATAGAGTTGGAGCATGCTTCTAAAATAAACTATCTTGAAGTAAAAATAAAAATAAGTAAATCTTCCAAATTAATAATGTAACACAGCAAAAGTTTATTTTTTCACTTACTTTGTATGACTATCAAGAAACAGTTGTTTTTTTCAAGTCTGTCTCATCAGTGAAATCAAGGTATGGAGGAAGTTATCATTGAGAATATTGTTAGTCATTGAGAGAAGAAAAGCAGTATAAAAAATGCCTATTGGCTCTAATGTTTCCTGTTTTTAAGTGGCATATTTCACCTCCAGTCATTTTCTTATCTAAAAACAGTCAACTACACTCAAAATACTGGATATTTTTTATGCTTCATCTCAAAACGTCTCAGCCCTTCTTTTGACTTTGACTTTTGCTGTATGAACCATTTCACTTACAACCAGCTTGTAATCTGTGTTTATATTCTCATCTTTCTGCTTACTTCTGTCCTTTTTCTCCAGGAAGGACATGATGATCTTTTTATTTTCTAAGACAACGTTTGAGTCAAATACAGGGTAAAGATAGTGATTAACTAAACCTTTATTTAATATGGGAGTGGAAAAAGGATGGAGTACAGTGGTGATAGTGGGAGAGAGGGACTCACGCTTAATAAAAGGGAATTAAAAGGATGTTAGAATAAAAACAAATTAAAAATCAATATTAGCCTATTAAAATTAGAGTATAAAAATTTAGTATTTTTTAAACATTCCTTACTTCTGTCTCTTCTGTTGCAAGATAGATTCTTTATCAAATACCCTCTTAAACTCTCTGCCTTTTTGAGTTTTATAACTTTGAAAAAAAATTCTGAAATTACCTACAGGAAGTCCAACAATCATAAAATTCCAATAATCTTGCACCCACCACTTTATCTTTTATGCAAAGTAGCCCAGCTCCTTTTTATCTCAAACTGTTCATTGCTTTTCCTTTAATAACCAAAGGGTGATTAATGCATTGTATTAAACAAAAGTCATCTACCTTTAGTTTCCACCATTAGAAACACAAAAAACTGGCAGAAGCTTTGAAATAAATGTTTTTCTTTCATTCTTTCCAACGCATTGTTTTAGTCCCATGGATTTGTTTGGTTGACTCACAATTTTATACTTTATAGTTACTTTGTTTTCCTTCTCTTAAAAACACTTTATAATGAAGTTCTAGTCGTGGAAATATGCTTATTTTCTTTTCTGATGTCAACACAAAAGGAATAATTTCTCTTATTTTGCTAATGATGATTTTTAGCCATCTATAAATATTAATATACTGCTAAGGTACACATGGTATATACACCATATATTCCAGCTTTCCCATTTACTAATTGTACATACTTGGAAAAGCTATTTCGACTTTTTTTTTTTTTTCTTTTTAATCTTTCTATGGCCGCACCTGTGGCATATGGAAGTTCCCAGGTTAGGAATCATTTCAGTGCTGCAGCTGAGGCCTATGCCACAGCCACGTGCGATCCCAGCTACATCTGTGAACCATGCCTTAATACAGTAGCATAAATGGATGACCAGACATACTTGATCAACTCTAGCTTGGGCCATATTTAGTTTCTTTTAAAATCAAAGTTTTTAAGATACCATCTTTAAACATGTATAATAAATCACGACCAACTAGAATTAACTGAAAGGGATATAATAGCTCTTTTATGAAAAAAAATCAAATTTTTAGCAATAAAAAATAAATGAAGAGTATATGCTTTTTAGCATAAGAAGCTGGAAGCTCTGGCATTTGGCAAGTTCTCAAATCTCTCCATATCTCAGTTTCTTCTCTAAGATGAAGATAAAAATGGCATACCCCTCTCAGTTTTCTTTTTTTTAAATTTTTTAATTTCTTTTTTAAGGCTGCACCTATAGCCTGTGGAAGTTACTGGGTTCAGTACAACATCCTCATGGAGACTATTTCAGGTCCTTAACACCCTGAGCCACAAAGGGAACTCCTAACCTTTCAGATTCTCACTTACTTTACCATAAAATGGAGAAGATATTTCAAGGGCTGATATGAGGATTAAATATTTTTTAGGGGCTCTGACGTGTTCACTAATATGAGTTTATATTTAACAGTTTTTTAACATTGTACATCATTCAGATACCCTCCTAATCGTGATCATTCTGACATTGCATAAGAAGCAGCCATCCTACAGCAATTCTTTTTATTTTTTTCAGGCTCCAACACCACACTCTTGACCACTCACACTCCTCTTACATTTTCTATCAGATGCCTACCTTGAATTACAACGCCCAATGATTTTAATATTAAAACTTTCCATTTCAGAAGAGAAGAAAGGGGAAAGAGGACATATAAATTACAGGATACAATATCTTTTCATTATTACTCCATGTGCAATACTTTGTGGTTTTCTTCCTTTTTAAATTCTCTTTGATTCAGTTATTTAAATACTTTGCTTAATATCCAATGTGCAAAGATGTTCCACGTAATTTTTGTTACTGATTTTCAATCTAATACCGTTGTTGTCAGAGATTATTCTCTATATTATTTCAATGCTTTGAAATCTAGTAAGGATTTCTTATGACCCATGGACTTATTGGAATGTTCCATGTGCCTCTGAAAAAAAATATTCTGTATTTGATGGGTATAATGAAGTGCAAATGTCATTCTGTTCAGTTTGTTTATGGAGCATTTCAATTTTCCTGAAATCAGTGATTTTTAATTGGTAATACCAATTTCTGAAAAGTATTAAAACTCCACATGATGTATTTATTTCTCTGTTTCTGATTTTGATTTCTATTTTGAAGAACAAAAGGAGTTAACATTTAAAAACTTTGATGTTGCATCATTATAAAATATCCCTCTTTATTGCTCATAAATATCTGTGTCTTGATGTCTACTTTTTCTGATATTAATAAGCCAGTCCAGCTTCCTTACACTCAATATGCTTAATAGTTAAAATACATATTTCTATGGTTTTACTTTCATGTTGTCATTGTCTTTATATAAAGAAATGAGAAATACATAAACGTGTTTGTGTGTATGTATATACATACATAATATATACTTCCATTTAACAACATACTTAACATTGTCAATATTCTGTTTCATTGTTGTGTTTGTTGCTATCGACTATTTTTTTCCTCCTGGTTATATGTTACATTTTCCTGTTGTTTTCTGTATCCAAATCTTTCCTGGTATGTTGGTATTGGGGATATTAAGTTGTTGAAAGCCTGAATTTCCTTTTATTCCCCAGAAATTTTGAGTTTTATTGTAGTAGACACACAATTATTTTGCTGAAGGATTCACTTTGTCCTAGAAATTCTTCTGTTTAGTTTTGATAATGCTGGTCTCAGGGCATTACCTTAATGTGTAGAGCACTTCCTATTAAGGTGTGACTTTTCTGGGATCTCAAATGATTGGGCAATAAGTGAGGTGGTTCTTCTGTAGCTGGTTTTAAGTAGGAAATCTCTGATCACTGTCAGAGTTCCAAAATTTCCGTTTACCTCATTACCTCTTGGTAGGCTGTTTTCCATCAAGCTTGTATTTATTCTCTGGCATGTCTCACTCATGGAGTCTCACCTTGAGCAGGTGTAGTTTAATTCTGTTAGAGAGTCAAGAGAACCTATTCAAACTTCTGCACCTCTTTCTTTGCTTAGTTCCTTCATCTCTAGTCCTCTGCCCTGCAAATTCTAGATATATTAGCAATCTAGAATGAAGCTCACTTGTTTTTCATTTTGTTCTGTTTTAAACTGACTTCCCTATACTATGGTTTGAAAACTGACCATGGGTAGAAAGTCAGGGTAATTGTGGTACTGACTTCATGTTTCCATTATTTCAATAGTAGTGTCTTTACTTTTTTTTGTCTGATATATGAAAAAATTATTTAATATAATCTATCAAATTTTATAATCATTTGTGATATAAGAGTAAGGCCAATACCCATGATGCTGGAACCAGATATTGTCCATTAAATTATGATTTTTTTTTCTTCAGTCTTCCTCTCTTCCCTTCTTATATTATGTCTCTATGTAGATATCACTATTCATCAAATCACATGTATTAACTGTTTTTGAATTTTTTTTTTTTTTTGGTCTTTTTAGGGCCCCAGCATATGGATGTTCCCAGACTAAAGGTCAAATCAGAGCTGCAGTTGCTGGACTACACAACAGCCACAGCAATGTGGGAACTGAGCCGGGTCTGCAACCTCCACCACAACTCATGGCAATGCCAGATCCTTAACCTGCTGATCAAGGCCAGGGATCAAACTCGCATCCTCATGGATACTGGTTGGGTTTGTAACCTTCTGAGCCACAATGGGAACTCCCTGTTTTCAATTTTGATAACATTCTTTCGCTATTGAACCCAATATCCACTTTTTTCCTGAAAATTTCTGCTTATATAGACAACCAGAAAATCAAACACAATACATGATTCCAAAATCAATATCCCTTTCGTCTATTCCATAGTCATATTTCATTCATTTTACTATTATCTCCTTCCTTGATCTGATTAAAATCTCTAAAATCAAAATATTATCTATTTCTCACAGTCCCGAATGCCACTAAACTTTCAATACTCTTGACTCTTTCTTTGCAATATACTTCACATCTAAAATTATAGTAGTTAGGATATTTTAATTACAAGTGGCAAACATACTGGCATTAATATAAGTAGGCAGGGTAAATTTTTGCTAAGTTACAAGTTGTTTCATTTAATAAAATATCTGGAATGTATCCATAATTAAGAAATGGAGTGGAACATTGAAGGAGTATACAGGCAAGACTCATTTTCTTCTGTCTGAATACGTGCTTCACTTTTTCTTATTACAAATAAGCTTTCTTTGCTTCATTCTTTTTATGGAATGGAATTGCTATCTAGGGCATCAAAACTTACATAGCAACTATTAGATTAGAAAAGGATTGGTTAGCCCCAAGTCTAAGTTTGTAAGGAATGGTATCATTAACTTAGACTAGATCTTATTGTCTCTACAGACAAAGGTCTAGAAAAGACTGATACTGTTTCAGGTAGACTGTCTACCTGAAGTCATCTCTAGTAACACATGCAAAATTCTGTTTGTGTAGAATATTGTGTCATACCAAGCCAAAAAACAATAGGTTGACATTTAAACTCTTAGATGCTCAGAATATTTACATACTTTTTCCCCAAATATACTCAGAGATTATCTTAGACCAATTATTTTATATAGAAGACATTTCCATTAAAATACTTATTGCAATCTGCCATGTATTATAGTGTCTATAATTAAATATGATGGAAAGAAAAGAGTTGATGTAAGATAATTTTCAAATAGCACCTCTATCATTAATTACCTTTGTGATTTGAGGAAGTTATTTAATATTCATGAAGTTTACATTTCTAACAAGTATGAATCACATAGTACCTATCCAACAGGTTTGTTATAATATATAACGTAGGAAGTACTCAATATAATATCTATTTATGGTATGGTTCCATAAACCTTACCACTATTATACTTAAATTTCTTTGTAGATTTTAAGGCCTTATAAGTTAGAAAGTAAGTCTTAAATGTTTTTCAACTTCCTTTTAACCTTTCTTATTTTGCTTCAATAGGATTTTTCAAATAGTCATTACTCAATAATTTATTTGAGATAAATTGATTAGCAAATCAAAATTTCCATCCAAAAAGTTATTGATGTCCTCCTAACAGTCAAATTCAAAAGTTATTTTTTCAGATTCTACTATTCTGATATATCTTCAGCACAACACTGCAAAAAAAAATCATTCTTCTTTAAAATTTTCCTTTCTTTTTTTTTAGTATTTTCAGTTCTCCCTTGAATTTTATGACTTCTTTTTTTCTGCTTCCATTGCTACTATTCTTGTTTCCATACTTTAAATATGGGGAAAAAACTCAGGTTATGGTTCAGTCCTCATTTCACTCAGTCATCTTACTTAACCATATCATCAAAACCCCAGGTTTATATATTAACTCTATGTAGATTAATTTCAGATCTTCAGCTCTGGCTTCTCCCCTAAGCTCCAGGCTTTCAAATTCTATTACCTACCAGAAATTGCTTTCCCAATACTTTGCTAGCTCTACAAGCTCAAAATTTTGAGACAATTTCAGTCTTTTCTAACATTTGTCTCAATCCTTACTCCCTTTGACTTTCAGGTTTCTATAAATATCACCATCATTCCCTTCACTACATAGGATTGAATACTGGCAATATTATAATTTAGGGGATACAACTGAGCATGTGCAAAAGAAAATAATGTGAATGATATCTGGAGTAGAATGTAGGATATAACAAAATGAAAACAAATATACAATTTTATTTTTTTTGAAAAAACCAATATATTGACTGACATATGTTTATTGAGAAACTACTAAATGTTAATCCTTGAGGATATGGTAAATCGGATATTTTCCTTGTTTCATGAAACTTAAACATAGTGGATAAGAGGGACAAGCAAACAGGAAATTATAAAACATACTGTCAAGTGCAAAGAGAACATGCTAGAAACATGTAGGATAAACACCTAACCCAGTCTTAGAGATTTAAGCAAGGCTTTCCAGATAAAGCTTATATATATGTACAAATATGAGTTAGGTAAGGAGAGAAAAAGGTGCTCCTGGCAGAAGCAATAAAAGGGTTGACTAAAACATAGTACACTGTCTCTAAGTATTAGTATTATAAAATTCATTAAGATAGATCTAGCATTTGCAAATCAAGAAGTGATATGAAGAAAGAATTCACAAGAACCAGGCTAACAGAAAGTTTAGGAGTTGTGTTAATGAGTGTGGACTTGATTCTAAATGTAATGGAGACCCAGTGAAATGTTTCAGTAAGAATGATAATAATCATATAGAAAAATCACTTTACATGTATGTGACTAAAGGAATTGGGGAAGGCCAGGTTTTACAAGGGTATAAATTAAGAAATAGAATAAATCAAACAAAAATGGAGACGACTTTTATTTAAGTGATAACGCTGAATGGGGTAACGAATAGACAAATTAGGAGTGATTATGAAATATTCTTGAAAGGATAGTGTAACTGGTTATCTTTGGAAAACATTCACATTATATATTAATGACTAGGCTTCAGCAAATGTCTAGATCATTATTTCATGTACAAATATTAGGGTAACATAATGAGTAAAAAGACAGAACACAATGTGTTTGTATAGCTAGAGAGGAGAGGAGAGGAATGATCCCTAAAGAATGACCACATACAGGGGAACACGGAGAGAGAAAATGGAGACACTCAATGAGAAGGCATATACTGGAAAACCAGAGTGTGGCAATATGAACACATTTGAAAGGGCATTCCAAGGCAGAATTAATGACAAAGTCAAATATTGCAAAATGAACAAGTGAAAAGAAATAACTGAAACTGTCTTATGGATTTTACACAGAGTGTAGAAGACAAGTTATTTTCAAGAGATAGAACAGTGCCGTTCAGAGTACATGGAAGGCAAAAGTGAAATGAGTCTTAAAAGCTACACTATTAAGCTTTGATGGCAAGAAGAGTAGTAGCTGGAGGGAAATATTTAATCTGGACTTTGTTGTTTCTTTGTTCTCTGTTTTAAGCCTACAGAGACTTGATTATGATTAAGTTTTTATGAAAAGAAGCTAGTCATGAAGATGAGATTCACTGATCAAGGAAGAATGAAAATAGTGCATGGAAGATGCCATGACAAGGATGGAGAGGACACCCTCTGGTTAGTAAGTGGGAAAATTAGCATTAGAAGATCAAGATCTTGTCTATTCAAACAAGAAAAATGAGAAAAGTTAAATGCAAACAGTAAAAAATTATTGCATAGTGGCAGGAAACAGAAGAATTTTAGATAGAAGGTTTAGTAGGTGAATAGAAGAAATTTGAGTGGAGTGATTAAATAAATACACAGGCTTAACAAAGATTGCTAGATTTCAAATATTATACTGCCACGTTTCTCTGTGATATCAACGAGTCACTGAATTGCTGTATGCATGTGTCTACGTAAGGTGATGAATGTAGGCCCTATCGCATAGAACTCTTATGAAAATAAAGGCCATTACTCTTAGTGAATTGCTTAGGATTTTCTTAGAATAAAGTAGTAAATTATTGTTATTAGTGTTATTTTTGATTTGTAAATTTTAAAGTAGAAAATTTATAGATAACTGTAGAAAGATTTTATATGAAAGAAAAACTTATTAACATAAGTTTAATTAGCGTGCAAGAAGTAATTTACCCAAGAAAAATAGCAGGAGCTATGGAGGTTCATGTCTCCATGTGAGACTTAATATGATAAATATGCATTCACTGCTTGGGTTAATCAACTGATTTGGGTAAGTTTTGACTAAATGAATAATACTTTGATCAAGCTGATTGATTAAAAATGCAAAGACTGATTTACTCTGAAATTTATCTGAGCATATGGCATAAATGTACATTAATTTCAAAAAAAGAGAGTTTTTACATAAGGTATATCTATGAACAACAGAGGAAATTGATGAAGATAATGAAACACTTTGTCCATATTATATTTCTGGGCAAGTGACAACTTTTCTTGTAATGCTACACCCATGTCCAAACTTATCAAAGATGAGAATATATTCTGTTAAGCATTCTGATAACTCATTTCAAAGACCTATTAAAATGTTTACTTTAGTAGTACGTGAGCATCTCTATTAATTCAGGTCACAGGTATATCTGAATTTTGTGTCTTCTGTTGAATATTTATTTATTTATAAATTAATGGCAAATATTATAGTAAGTTCTTTGGCCTTTAGATGGATGGTTTGTACTATTATAAAATTTTAGATATAATTTTAAGATCCCATCTATATTCTGGAGACAATTAATTATGATTCTAGATATGATCTATAAGAGCCCAAAGATACACTCTGTAGACAGAGTATTTGCTTTTTATCATATCTCTATAGCCATTGTTATGTGCATTAAGCTTATCCATGAGCACCTTATAATTTCACTCTAGAAAAGACATAATTGTTAAAACACTATATACCGGTTTCCATAAATTGGTGATTACTTTCAAAAACCTGAAAAAATTTGCAACCTGGTAAAAAATGTGGCTGACCATCTAACATTTAATAAAACAAATCTGCATAATTTTCTAAAAGCTCTTTTGTATTATGTACCTTTCTATAATACAATTATTTGATGAAAAGTTGACATTTTGAGATCCTTTTCATAATTCTATGCACACTATAGCAAAGGTCTGTGAGGAATATCAAAGCTGATCTTCAGTGTAGAAAACTACTTTGCCATGCTAGAAAGCTTGTTTGTAGTTGTCATGAAATGCCAATAGTGGTTTAGAACACTATTTCATGCTCAACAATTTTAAAGAAAAGAATATTAAATTTGTCCTACCCAAGAATTTGGCCTTCAGCCAAAAGCCACAACTAAATTCATAATATGGAAATCATTGTAGAGAGAGAGGGAAAAGCTTCTTTGGCAAAACATTGTGTCAACTACAGTCTTGAGTCCTTGCATATCTCTCAAATTATCCCTGGACATTGTTTACACATGTTGATGATCTGCACCAAGATAAAATTATGATGCTAAAATTACTTTCGGAATGGTAAAGGAAACCGCAACTAATGCAAGATAATGTGGTACTACAGAAAGCAATTTCTCTACCACCTTATTTAAAACATTTTTAGAAGCATGGTTATAATCCATGAAAATAACTCATAATGATGTTTCTGTGAAAGCACATGCTTATTAAAACCACTAATCCAGTTTTTCTCCGGGCCTTGGGACATTTTGCATATTTGTCTGGCTATTATATTTAATTATGCAACTATAGTTTTCTAATTTAATTACTTTGAAATATAATTTAGAAACATCAAAATTCCAGTCTAAACTTGAAAAAAATGCATTTGTACTTCAAATTTTTGGTTTTGTGTATGAATTAAAGTCAATAATGTAATTCACTGAATTATATTTACATGTTTCAAGCTCTTGTAAGATTATCTTGTTTGTTTTTATTGTGTGCTATGTCATAAAAAGTACTTAAAGTGGGATGCCACTTGGCTAACCTGAATAAAGCAGTGGGATGACCACAGAGAAATATTGTATATTGAGTATGCTTTCAAATGAATATCTTTGGATCTAAAAATGATAAAATTTTTAGCACAATGAAGCCTTTAGGAAAAAAAAAAAGCTTTAAAATAAAAGTTGTTTGGGGGATTCCCATTGTGGCTCAGCAGGTTATGAACCTGACTAGTATCCATGAGGATACAAGTTCGATCCCTGGCCTCACTCAATTGGTTAAAGAGCCAACATTGCCATGAGCTGTGGAGTAGGTCTCAGATGCAGCTCAGGTCCCATGTTGCTATGGCTGTGGCTTAGCCCAGCAGCTGCAGCTTTGATTTGACCCTTAGCTTAGAAACTTCCATATGCAGCAGTGAGGTCCTAAAACGCAAAAAAATAAAAATAAATTTCCTTGTATCAGTAAAATCCGCTTAGAAATTCAGACATGTGCACATATAGAGATTAATGTTGTTCATCTATCTCTAAGCACCTATGCTCTAAAGTAGTAACAAATTCTAAACATTTTTAAAATCATGACTAAATTCTGTGCAAATCATAAATACATTAATGTATACACAATATTCTAATTGATGGCTATAAATAATAGTAGTATTGATTACTTCAGTGATCACTGAACCCAGTGCATGCAAATCTTCAAAGTGATTTCTAAAATCTGCATTTGGAGAAGATAATGAAGGATTGATATTCTGTCTTACTTAATTAGTTGAAATAGTAAACCTATATCTAATTTTATTTTACATATGAATTAAACTAAGGTTTAAAAAATAATATAAGTGAGAAAATACTGATTTATTAATAGAGCTGCTTAGCCAGGGTGAAAGAAATCTAGGAAAAATGAGAATAATTCAAGTTGATCACATTATAAATAAACAACTCTTTACTTTGTCTTAAAGTTCTATATTTACTATTCTTACAAAATCTGATATAGGATTTATCATTGCCATAGTTACATCAGTGATGCTGAAAAATATTTTCTTGTTAAGTAGTCAAAGGTGAAAGAAGAAATATTAAAATATGGTTTAGCATTTGAAGATTTAACCAGTTCCCTTAGAGTAATCTTGATTCTGGCCCTTGCATGCAATTGAAAAATTAGGTTGCATTTGTTGTTGAAAGATAAAAGCAGAATTTCTGGGCGAAGCCATGCTTAATTTATCATATACTCAAGGGTGTCCTTTACGCTCACTTGCAACCCATAATGCTGTAGTTTGACTGTTTTAATTACATAATTTCCAAAACAAAAACAAATTCTTTTGTACTGGATGACTTTTATGGTGAAAAGGACAAGATAACCAGAACATTTTTGGAACTGCTTTGTATGTATGTGTATATGTACATGCAATAAAACATTGTTTGGTGTAATATATCAGAGATCATTTCGTCAAGCAGTTTGCTTATTTTTCTTAATGCTTTGGACTCAGAACTTTTAAAACATAAACTAAAATGTTAAGATGGAATTTATGCACAAAGTTTCAAGATTTTGGTGACTAAATTAAAAACTGAACCAAAGAGAATAAGGAAAATACACCAGTGCAACTTAATTCATTGAACCTGTGGTATCAAGTCAGCAAATCAATACATTAAAGTTTAAATAGATCAAATAATTGAGCTTTATTACAAAGGACCAAAAGGATAGTTTTCTACAACAGGTACTATGAAATTTTTATACTATAGGTTAGCAAGCAAGTTTCATAGAGGGACCCCAAGTTGCACATAGTCATAAAGTTGCCTTTTGGACAACTTCTCCTAGGACAATGTTAGTTAATTTTTCTTAAGGAAAATTTGGAGAAAGGCACTTGGGGTTGCACTTCTTAAAGGAGACACTGATGGAGTAAATTTTAAAATATTTAACAATATTGATAATGCAATAACCAATCAGAATGGAACTAGTTGTGCCAAAATTTAGCAGGTAAACATGAGCCCTGAGGGCATGCTAGGAGGACTATTTCCCAGTTTTCAAATACTCCAATGGCAAGTAACTTTTTGAAATATTTCCTGGAGAATAAAAACTAAGAAATATCTGTCCTCAATTCACTGGTCAGGGCTAGGCTGGGGGCAGGGAATGAGCTTTGAATTGTATGTTTAAGTTTTCATTAGTTTGGACTGGAACTTTAAACAGAAACCACCCCTTAGGAGTTCCCATCATGGTGCAGTGGTTAACGAATCTGACTAGGAACCATGAGGTTGCAGGTCTGATCCCTGGCTTTGCTCAGTGGGTTAAGGATCCAGCGTTGCCCTGAGTTTCGGTGTAGGTCACAGGCGTGGCTTAGATCCATCACTGCTATGGCCCTGGTGTAGGCCAGTGGTTACAGCTCCAATTAGACCCCTAGCCTGGGAACCTCCATATGCCACGAGTGCGTCCCTAGAAAAGATGGAAAAAAAAAAAAAAAAAAAAAGAAACCACTCTTTTAGGTGAGAAAAACTGACAAAGCAAGGGCTTTGCTCATATTGTCCTTAGGTAGAGAGCATTATAAATGCTCACTGACATGTGGAATCTGAAAAAAGGACAGACTGAACTTCTTTGCAGACAGATGCTGACTCACAGACATTGAAAAACTTATGGTCTCTGGAGGAGACAGTTTTGGGAGTGGGGGGTTGTGCTTGGGTGTGGGATGGAAATCTTATGAAATTGGATTGTGATAATCATTGTACAACTATAAATGTAATAAATTCATTGAGTAATAAAAATAAATAAATGCTCAGGGGAACATGTGCAAAGTTTGTGAAGAGAGAAAAAAAATTCTACTTTGTATGCCTGTGAGTTCAGATTATTCAATAAATTACTGTTTTCATATGTGGAGAAATAAGTTTTTTTAATTTCTGCATAGTTATATGTTTACTTAGTTGAAATTGTAGAAGTTGTTACAGTGTTTGTTTTGCTGTAACAAATGTGGAACAATTTCAAGTAATATTAGTCAGGAATGTTTATGTTGTGTTGTGATAACAAACCTAAAATATCACTAATTTAAAACAATATACATTTACACTAAGCCCATTATAGTTTGGAGAAATTGACAAGGAACTTGAAACAATATGGCCACTAGTGATTCAAAATGTCTCCATAGCTGAATATTAGGGCTCGAACATGCAACTTTATCTTGAGGACATCATAAGAAAATACTGAATTTACAAATGAGCAGTTAAATGCTTTGGATTGAAATAGTAAATGACATTTCTACTCTCAGACCCATTGGCCAGAAAGTGTCATGTGGCCCAACCTAAATTCAAGGAGAGTTGGGAAGCATAATTCACCATGTGTTGGGAAAAATGGAAGAGAAGGATGAGACTAAGAACTAAAAGTCTTTCCGCACTCAATTATTAGCTGTGAACACTGTGTTTGGAACACATACTTTAGCCTTTAATAGACACCATTTAAAATTATTCCTTAAAAATACCGTTAGCTTAAATTTCTACCAGAAGCATATGAGTTGCTAATGACTCCAAGTCTCACCAATCCTGTTAATATGCAAGCTATTTGCAAGTCATAAATAGTCATATATCCACAATGAATTCTTATTTCCTCTTATAAATTGCATGCTTATATCTTTTAAAATCATAGACATTTTCTTTTAAATGTTCTTATTTATATGGAGAATACCCTGTACATTCTGACTACCAATGCTTTTTTTCTGTTGTATATGTTGTAAATAGATTCTATCAGTTGTTGTTTTGATTTTGTTTAAAATCTTATTTTTTGTATATAAATGTTTAATATTGTATAGCTATATTCATGAAAACTTTCCATCTTTTTTGTAATGATTTTTATTTTTTTCCATTATAGCTGGTTTACAGTGTTTTGTCAATTTTCTACTGTACAGCAAGGTGACCCAGTCACACATACATATATACATTCTTTTTTTCTCATATTATCATGTTTCATCACTTATGATGGAAAACTTTCCCAAACATTTTAAAAATGTAAGCAGTACCTGTTATTGATAGTAGATTGAACAGTATAGTCCAGTTCCCACCAGTCCCAAAGCTTTTCTCAGTCTTATTTGTCTTAACTAGAAACTTTTATCAACAATTCCCACCCTTTTATTCAGTGGAAACTTGATAATATTTTTGAGCCTATCTTTTATATTTGTATAGAAAAATACCCCAAGAAAATAAAAAGACTGATAATAAATGAATGCTTCTGTCCTGACAGGTATAGAAACAAGAAGCCGAAATAACTTTATAACTAATATTTCCTCTCACATAATCTCCAAAATGAAAATGTAAGAACAAAGAGAACATTAGAAGAAAAAATAAAGAGAAAGAAATTGAAGTGAGGTTGGTAGAGAGAGACACTCAGAAAAATTGAGATACTCTTAAAAAATTGCTGATTTTCAAGGATATTTGAAACTTTTGAAGTTAAAACAATTAAGAAAACATTTGGAAACTTATCATCATCCTGGCAAAGTTGTTTAGGGAAATTCAAAGCTATCTTGTTCTCTCTGAACACAGTGATCAAATTTTTCAAAACGGAGTTTAAAAAAAATGTGTACATTTTTAGAAGATATTGAGAAAAAGAAATAAAATGTCTGAATCCCATTATATGCATAGTTGAAATTTAATATTTTCATTGATATACTTTTCTATAAAACATATCATTATATAATGATATATTAATCTTTTAATGATAATAATAACAACTCTGTTTTGGGTGTGCACACAGCCATACACATCATTTATGTGTTATTTAATTTCAAAGCCTCTTAGAATCAAGAGATATGACTAAATCAATTAAATATTAATTGTTGTAATCTGAATTACAGCCACATTTATTCTAAAAGAATAAACTGCCATTAGGGCAGTATTTATTAATTTTATAGCTTTAGGTGAATATTTTACTAATTTTTTTACACCACATTTTTTTTGCTACTGTATTTCCCCAATACAATTTTTTTCACTACTGTACAGCATAGTGACCCAGTTACACATACCCGCTTACATTCTTTTTTCTCTCATAATCATGCTCCATCATAAGTGACTAGACATAGTTCTCAATGCTTAACAACAAGATATCATTGCTGATCCACTCCAAAAGCAATATTTTGCATCCATTAACCCCAAGCTCCCAATCTATACCATCCCCCCCAGGCAACCACAAGTTTATTCTCCAAATCCATGATTTTCTTTTCTGTGGAAAGGTTCATTTGTGCTGTATATTAGATTCCAGTTATCAGTGATATCATATGGTATTTGTCTTTCTCCTTCTGACTTACTTCACTCACTATGAAACTCTCTAGTTCCATCCATGTTGCTTCAGATGGCATTATTTTGTTCTTTTTTTATGGCTGAGTCATATTCCATTGTGTATATATGCCACATCCTCCTAATCAAATCATCTATTCATGGATATTTGGGTTGTTTCCATGTGTTGGCTTATTGTGAATAATGCTGCAATGAACATGAGGGTGTATGTGTCTTTTTTAAGGAAAGAGGGGATGGGAAAAGATATTTCATGCCAATGGACAAGACAGGAAAGCAGGAATAGCAATACTCATATCAGACAAAATAGGCTTTAAAACCAAGGCCATAAAGAAAGACAAACAAGGACACTATTGAATGGTTAAAGGATCCATTCAAGAAAAGGATATTACAATCATCAATATATATGCCCCTAATATAGGGGCACCCAGACACCTACAACAAATCCTAACAGACATAAAAGGAGAAATTGATGGGAATATAATCATAGTAGGAGACTTTAACATCCAACTCACATCACTGGACAGATCCTCTAGGCAGAAAATCAATAGAGCAACAGAGATCCTAAAGGACACAATAGAAAAGTTAGACTTAATTGACATTTTCAGGACATTACATCCAAAAGAAAAAAATCAGAATACACATTCTTTCCAAGTGCACATGGAACATTCTCAAGAATTGATCACATACTGGGGCACAAAGCTAACCTCAACAAATTTAAGAGTCTAGAAATTATTTCAAGTGTCTTCTCTGACCACAATGGCATGAAACTAGAAATCAACCACAGGCAAAGAAATGATAAAAAACCTACTACATGGACACTACACAACATGCTACTAAAAAACCAAGGGGTCAATGAGGAAATCAAGAAGGAAATTAAAAAACTACCTTGAAACAAATGATAATGAAGACACAACCACTCAGAATCTATGGGATGCCACAAAAGTAGTGCTCAGAGGGAAGTTCATAGCAACACAGGCTTCCTCAAAAAAGAGGAAAAATCTCAAACTGATATTTTACTACTTTTGAATATTACATTTTTACTGCTTTATAATACCTTTTTTTTCCTTCATATGCTGAATTAAGTGGTGTCTGTAATAACACGAATTTGGAGCATTTTGTACTAATTTACAAAATGAAAAAGAATTCTTTTTTAATCTATAAAATAGGAACGTTAATTGCACTGTAAAAGCTAGAATTTATCATCGCATTTAATTGAGTCATCTGATAATTATTATCTATGACTCGTTATTTTTATTTTTTGAAGTAATTTCAGACAAGATGTCAAAGATATGTATGAAAGTACTATATAATTGAAGGCCTCTATTGTTTCTATTAAAAATAACACTTCAGTTTCAGTGCTCAGCACATGTTTAAGCTTCACTAGAGTTTAATAAACTACATAAACCCAGAATAAAGAAAAATGGAACTTTCAGAAGGCTGTCAATTTATCTTTTATTCTTTCCAATTTATGTTTCCTTCTCTTTCCTCCATCATTGTCTTGCTTATTTAATTTATTTAAGTCACTATAGCAGAAAATACATAGACTCATAGAGAAATAATAAAAATAAAATGCCTACCTGGCAATTAATTTAATAAATATAGATATCCAAATTAATTAATTGAAATCAATAAAAATACCTAATGGCAAGAATTAATTCCTATGGTCACCATAGCTAAACCATTATCAATGTAGTTTATCGCACTTACAGCAATCAAATTCCATAATAATCATTAGGAAGCATAATATTACCATATTCTGACATTTAAAAATTCAACATCCCATTGATAATATTAAAACTAAATTGAAAATGGAAGGTAATATTGTATGTTCTTTTTTTCCCCCTTTTTATGACCGCACATGTGGCACATGGAAGTTTCCAGGCTAGGGGTCAAAACAAAGCTGTACCTGAAGCCTATGCTACAGCCATGGCTACACCAGATCTGAGCCACATCTGTGACCCACACCACAGCTTATCACAGCAATGCCAGATACTTAACTCATTGAATCAGGCCAGGGGATTGAATCCACATCCTCATGGACACTATGCTGGGTTAGTAAACCACTGAGCCACAATAGGAACTCCTTGTACTTTTCTAATTACAATTTAGATTTCAACAATTTTAGGTCTTAGAAATGAGTAAGTATGTTTAGACTGATGTGAACATAAATAATTGGTAGAAATATCTAATATTGCTTCATTTCAACACTTCAGGTCTAGAATATTTCATGAATATACAGTGACAAAGAGGCAATAATTTGGGAAATGATACTGCAAGAATTAAGCATTCAAAGAAATTAACAAATCGTGTCTATAAAAAAAACAGTAGACATTAGGGAGTCAAGAAAATCCTATAGTAGTGGTTTGTTTTGGTAAAATCATGAAACAGGATTGGCTTCTCCATCTGTCCTCCACTTTGGTTTCCCTAATGGACAATACATATGTAAATCCCATTCCACCTATCCCTGGCCCCCTTGAGGCAATGGTTATAATGGCTCCTTGCAACCAAACCGATGAAAAGTTATTATTAACAGAAAAAATAAATCCCATTAAATCTACAAACAGAAGAGTCTTGATAAATAGGACAAACAGAGCAACATCTTTTGAAATCTTGGCACAGTAAGAATTCCAACAGTGAAAATGAAGTAGTTTACACAAAGAATAGTATTAAGAATTGAATAAATGTTTATCAACCCAATAAAATAATATTAAAATAAAAACAAAATAACTCAATAAAATAATATTAAACTACTAATAGAAGTACCACTTATTACTGTGAATTGTCTTAATAATTTTCTATTACTAAAGAACTTACACTATAGAGAATACTAATCTATTTTCTAAGTTACTAGTGTACTAAAATTTGAAGAATTTAATTGTCATTCCTATTTGAGAATACTTACTTAAGAAAAGCATTACTTAGTCATGGAATTGAACTTACAATGAGTTTCCATAATAAGACTTTACTGTTTCATAATAATCTGTTTATACACCCCATTTATATTAAATAACATTAGAAAAATAGAATGGTCCAAAATCATTTAAATTAAGTTAGATTTGTGAAAGTATATCTGAAAGAACAATTTAAAAAATTCAAAAATGGCCAAATAAAAAATAAAAACTCATGAATAATATTTATTTCTAAAATTTCATTGAAATTAACAAAATATAAAATATAGTATCTTAATATTTAGATATGAATTACTTGGAAGATTTTAAAAAATATATCTCCTGTATCAACACACAGATTTTAACCACATAAATTATTTTTGAAACTTGAAAATTTAACTACAAAGTCCCTTACTATGGTCATCCTTAAAATACTATTTTCAAATAGCAATATTAACAAAGCTATTTGGATATTCCATGCTTATGTACCACATAAAAGAATAATTGTAATCTTTGTCAATATCACTTGGGTTTTGGGTAAAATAAAGAATAATATCCTATTTTGTTCATCAAAGACAGCTGGACATTGAAAGTGCAGTTCTCATTTTAATGGGAAACCATTCCTTTTCTCTCTCTGTTCTTTTTTTTTCTTAACGTACTAAGTTAATGACTGACTCACATAGGAATGATTTGGAATTAATTTAAATTTTAAAAAACTATATAAAATACATTTAATCCATACAATAAACAATTATGTGATTAATTTCTTGCAATATGCCTGGTTGTAATGTGTGGAAATTATGATGATGAAGCATCTCAATGACCTCAAAACAATTCAATATCCAACTGGTATAAAAGCTCATTATTTAATGTAAATTTTACTAGTCGTTCTGAAAGAATTTGCAAGATCTCTTGTGGAAATGATACAGTAGTTTTTGTTCTAGTCAGGTTTATAATACTTCATTTTAATTTTGGAGAACAACTTCCACAAAATATTATAAAGTCTAATATATATAAAAGTGATTATAAAGAAATGCAAAGATGCACTTGATAATTACAATTAAGAAATCCCATTAAGCAAGCAGTCTTTATTGTTCTGAGAATATTAGCCACATAATAAAGAACAAACTTCACTATTCTCTCATTCATGATTATATATGTGAAAGCAGATTTTCTCTTTGTCTTTGTCTAAAATTGAATCCTTCTCAAGCTGTAACCTGACCTTTTCCAGATGACATATGTGCACATTTTCAAATAATATTTCTTTGCATATGGACACCTTCCCTATTCTTTTCCAATAAATCACAGCAACCTGATTTTAGACTGAGAGAAGACTATAAATGGAGTATAAAACACTATTTTTGCTTTGCAACTCCATGAATTAATGGCTAGCACAGATTTCAGACAGGATCTGCATTTCCTATTAGGCATTAAGAATACTATTTTTCATACATGGCCAGTTTTGTTTGTATATTTGTTTTCCCTAATCTTCGTCTCTAAAGATGGTGTCCTGTTTTTTCTAATTTATCACTGGCAACATGATTGTAGGCAATATTCACATGTACATAGGCAAGAAATATTGTCAGATCATATAAGCTAAGAAGATTTGGAGAAAAAAATCTTATTTACAGAGTACTGCATTTTTTTTTTATTTAAACTGTTACCGATTTTTTTGAAAATGTTTTTAGGTAAAATTTGTAAAAGTTGATACTGGTAAATTTTAGCATATTGGGAATAATTGGAAAATAATTTTACTTTAGGTAAGACAAATTTGTATTTATTGGTTTCATCTTTTATAGCTCAATAGTACATATAAACTATGGGTTATCATTGTCACCATCAATTTATCTCTGATGTCATTACAATTTTTGAGTATATAAAACTGATATTCCCTTTAATATTTAACAAAGTATTAGAGGAAATACATTATGTTTGTATCTTTGATAATCACAAAATATATTTTCATTTTACCTTTAAAGAGAAGTTAAATTTATTCACTTTTGGGCGGGTTTTCTTTGGAAAAAGAAACTTTTTTTTTGTCTTTTTGCCTTTTCTAGGGCCATTCCCTTGGCACATGGAGGTTCCCAGGCTAGGGATCTAATCAGAGCTGTAGCCGCCAGCCTACGCCAGAGCCACAGCAACTTGGGATCTGAGCTGCATCTGTGACCTACACCACAGCTCATGGCAACGCCGGATCCTTATCCCACTGAGCAAGGCCAGGGATCAAAACGTCAACCTCATGGTTCCTGGTTGGATTCAGTAGTCACTAAGCCACAATGGGAACTCCCAAAAGAAACATTTAATGAAGGACTATTATCCAAAATATTTATAAAGATCTATCTATTTAACATATATATGTTTATATATATGTATATATTATTTTTCTGATTTTTTCCTTGTAAGTTATTACAAAATATATTGAGTATAGTTCACTGCGCTATACAGTAGGTTCTTGTTGATTATCTATGTTATACATAGTAGTGTATATGTTGGTCCCAATCTCTTAATTTTTCCCTCCTGTCTCCCTTTCCAGACATATAGTTCAACAGAACAGGATATAAGTCCAGAAATAATCCCACACACCTACAGTCAATGAATCTACAACCAAGGAGGCACGATTACACAATGGAGAAAAGACAGTCTATTCAATAAGTGATACTTGGAAAAATGGATAGCTCCATGTAAAATAATTAAATTAGGACATTCTATAACACCAAACATAAATGCAAAATGGATTAAAGACCTAAGCATATGACCAGAAACTCTAAAACTCCTAGAAGAATACACTCTGACAAAAACAGCACCAACATCTTTTTGGATCTATCTCCTAGAGTAATGGAAAGAAAAATAAATAAATGAGATCTAACTAAACTTAAAAGTGTTTACACAGCAAAGGAAACCATAATAAAAGCAAAAGACAACCTAAATAACAGAAGAAGATATTCACAACTGATGTGATGGACAAGGGATTGATCTCCAAAATATATAATCAGATAATACAGCTCAATATCAAACAAACAACCCAATCAAAAATGAGCAAAAGATATAAATAGACATTTCTCCAAAGCAGACATACATAGGGCCAATAAGCACATGACAAGATGCTCAACATTGCTAATTATTAAAGAAATGCAAATCAAAACTATAATGAGGTATCACTTCACTTCAGTTAGAATGGCCATCATTAAAAAGTCTACAAAGAATAAATTTTGGAGAGGTGTGGAGAAAAAGTAACTCTCTTACACTTTTAGTGGTGATGTAAATTGGTACACCCACCTTCACTTGGAGAACAGTATGGAAGTTCCTTAAAAAAAACTAAATATAGGGAGTTCCTGTCATGGCTCAGTGGTAGACGAATCTGACTAGGAATCATGAGGTTGCAGATTCAATCCCTGGCCTTGCTCAGTGGGTTGAGGATTTGGCATTGCCATGAGCTGTGGTGTAGGTTGCAAACCGGCTCAGATCCCATGTTGCTGTGGCTGTGGTGTAGGCTGGCAGCAACAGCTCCAATGGGACCCCTAGCCTGGGAACCTCTTTGTGCCGTGGGAGCAGCCCCAGGAAAGGCAAAAAGACAAAAAAACAACTAAATATAGAGATACCACATGATCCTACAATCTCACTCCTGGTCATCTATCTGGGAAAAACTCTAATTCATGCAAATCAAAACCACTATGAGGTACCACCTTACACCAGCCAGAATGACCATCATCAAAAAGTCTACAAATAATAAGTGCTGGAGAGGGTGTGGAGAAAAAGGAACCCTATTGCACTGTTGGTGGAATTGTAAATGGGTGCAACCACTGTGGAAAACAGTGTGGAGATTCCTCAGAAAACTAAACATAGAACTACCATTTGATCCACCAATCCCACTCCTGGGCATCTACCCAGAGAAAACCATGACTCAAAAAGACACATGTACTCCAATGTTCATCGCAGCACTATTTGCAATAGCGAAGCCATGGAAACAACAACCTAAATGTCCCTCGACAGAGGAGTGGATAAAGAAGATGTGGTACATATACACAATGGAATATTACTCAGCCATTAAAGGGAATGAAGTACTAGCATTTTTAGCAACATGGATGGACCCAGAATTTATCATGCTCAGTGAAGTCAGTCATACAATGAGACACCAACATCAAATACTTTCACTGACATGTGGAATCTGAAAAAAAGGACAGAATGAACTACTTTGCAGAACAGATACTGACTCAGAGACTTTGAAAAACTTTGGTTTTTCCAAAGGGTACAGTTTGGGGGGTGGGGGGATACATTGGGGTTGTGGGATGGAAATCCTATAAAATTGAATTGTGATGATCATTGTACAACTATAAATGTAATACAAAAAAAAAAGGCATGCACTCCAAAGTTAATAGCACTATTTAAAGTAGCCAAAACATAGACTCCAAATGTCCATAGACAGATTAATGGATAAAGAATATATGTGTGTGTGTGTGTGTGTGTGTGTGTGTGTGTATAACATTACCTAGCCATAACAAAGAATAAAATAATGACATTTGCAGCAACATGACTGGACCTAGACATTATCATTCTAAGGGAAGTAAACCAGGCAGAGAAAGAAAGTTAGCATATGATATCACTTATACGTGGAATCTGAAAAAAGATACAAATTAACTTATTTACAAAACAGAAATAGACCCATAGACATAGAAAACAAACTTTTGAAATGTGTTATATAATTCCATAGAAAGAAAATACCTGTTTTGAATATTATTTTGCCTTTACCCATAACATTTTTTAACTTATAACATTTTCATCATCAGATACCAATTAAAAAATCAAAGAAAAATCATTGGAATATCTGGATACATGAAAATATAAAATACCATTTGTTAGATGAAAACCAAACACTGCTTTTGCCTGATATCTATGCAAGTAGTTGTTATTGTTTCAAGATTTAATTAAAATTTGTAAAGCTCCTACTTAGTACAGAACCATAAATATTATTACTATCTACCATCTCAGAAACACGTGTAACTTAAAATTCTAAAGTGTTAACAAAACCTATATTACCATGTAAGATTTAAATTTCCTAAATAAACTTAGTGGATAAGTTTTTAGTGGATAATTACAGTTATGCGTGCTAATCTGCACAAGTACTAAAAGTAACATATCAAATATATTAATTATATCATATTTGTAATGGTAAAAAATGGCAAATTGTCCACATTTATAGTATTTGTATTAGTACTATATCTTATTGTAGGTAAAAATAATGGCATATTTCTACAATATCAACAGTGGAAAAACTATTCAAAATGATGCATAAAATATGTAGACAATAATTATAAATGTACCAATTAAAAAATTTGTACAGGAACATAAATGTATATAAATAACATTAAAGGATTATAACTATAGTCAATTACGTTAGCCTCTAGAGAAAAAAAATAATTGGTTTTAATGAAGAGTAAGAAAATTTAAAAAGACTTCACAATATTATAACATTTACTTTGTTTTTAGTAGTTATGTATTTATGGGGTATTTGTGTATTTGGAAAAAGTCAGTGGTTATTAAATCTTAGTAATTCATTAGTTGGCAATACTTCCTGTATTTGCTATATTTTGTTGACACTAAGCCCTGAATAACAAAGTTGTTTAATACTGAAAATTCTGGTGTCCAGATACTAATCAAAGTTTACAGCATGATAAAAACTTCCATACAGAGTTTAAAAATTAATTTAAATGATTTTTGCTGCAGAGAAGAAATATATTTGAGGCTAGAAATAACAAGTAATAGTAAGATAGCTCTTATGACTACTTAGAGTCTAGGGAATTGATTTCAATTCTTAAATCTACAGTTAGGAGAATGTGAAATATAGTCACTAACAATTCTGAGTAAAGTGTTACTCATCTCATTCACTTTTTGTAAATAAAAATATTCATGTATAATATACATATTCATACATCTAAAAAATATATACTGGATTCCTACAATGTGCCAAGCATTGTGGTAAGTTTACAAATTCTGTATACCATCTTATGAATAGATAACTATAAATATAGAATTGTACATTTTACCTTATTTGATAAGACAAAGTTCAAATATATTTTGATATTATAATATATTCCATTTTAAATGTATATAATATTAATGATTTTAAAAGTAATGTATGAGCTAAAGGATGTTATTATTACTTCCAGTTTTATTTTAAGACTTTTTACTTAAAAAAGCTTTTATTATTAAAATGATGTATGTCTCTAAGCCACAAAAGTCCAATGTTCCATAAAGCAGCATGATTTCAATTGGGACTGAATGGTTCATAAGCCCCAAAGTCGGCTCAAGCCAAACATAACCATATTGGGAAACTGCATTGGACGAGTGAATCAAGTAAAGTTCAGAGGGTTAGTTTGATTAAAATGAATTGTCTACCCCAAAGGTCACTGATTTTCCCAATAGTTGATGATATACCTTCTGAAAAAAAATTAAATTTTACAATCTTACCTTCTACATTTTCCCTCAGACAATAAGGCACACTAGTTACAAAGGTAAATTAAAAATTTTTGATTATTATTGATAGAATCATGACAATTTCATTATAGTATATCTTACTTTGCATCATAAATATATTTTATATGCCTACATATTTTTGGTCACATCCACAGCATGTGGAAATTCTTGAGCCAGGGACCAAAACTGCTCCAGAGCAGACTGCAGTGACAATACTGTATCCTTAACCCATTGCACTACAAAGTAACTCTGTAATGATACCTTTCATATATTTAACTTTTTCACTAACCTCTCAAACTCAAAAGAGATGTTCTGAAATCGGAAGAATAATGCCTGAAAGAGATTGAAAAGCTCAAAGAATACCAGGTTAATTTATGATGGTGAATGGATAAATACCACAAGGAACATACTGGAAAGTCACTCTATATTCATAGCTTATTAAAGTTTATATGCATATAAAATTTCTTAGAAATTATAAATATAAAACAGCTTGGGGCTATGTTAAATTTTGAAACATACAAACATCAGCCATATCAATGCAAATAGTTCCTTCTATTAAGTGATTTAATTAAATTAAAAATAGAACTATGGGTTATAGGACAAATTTGGCCACACTTTCAAAGAGAATTTTGTATTTTCAGCAAAATTTTCACCAGAGAAAAATAAAATTGAGGAGGGACACACATGACAGAAAGCGGGGGAAGGCTATTATAGATATATTTTGAGACTTGTTGCTAGATACAATGAAAAATGTCCACAGTAATTCTTCCTTCAGAGAAAGCAACTCAGTGTTGTAATGACGTAATCAGAAGAAACAAGAAGTGAGCTTTAGAATCAAGGGTGACTATGGAACTGAACATCACACTTGGCAGCTCATTTATGAGACCATTCAAAGGATTCAGAAGCATTAGTAGGGACCATTACACCCACAAAGAGCAGAAATCTGCAGAATTTCTGCTATTAGGAGAGGGCTCAGTCATGAAGCAATAAATGCTATTTATGGAAAGCAGAACTGACACACATCTAAGACGTACTGGAGTGAGCGTCAAACACAATACTAAATATACAAATTTGGCTTTGAGTATGCTGACTTCATGAAACTTGAAGAAACTCCACATAGAACTGGGTTCATCTACGACTATTTTTCTCCAAACTCCTTAGGTATACAAACCACTAAACTATTAATATAAACTTTCATCAACCAGCCATCCAACTTATGTTCTAGAAAAAGGACTTAAATACTATATTGGAAGACAAGAAATATATATGCATAGGATTTCTGAGCAAATGTCACAAATGAATAAACCAATATTCATTCACAGATAAGTAAAGAAACAGAAACAAAAAAAATTGAGAGTTCGTATATCTTCGTTGTTTGATCAGATTTGATTTTGAAATGCAGGCTTATGTTGAGTTCTAGCATGGTCACATTGTTTTTGTGTGACCATGGTCTAAATATTAAAAGTGATTTATATTTTTTTAATCTCTAAATGAAAATGATAGAACCAATTATGCTATTACCGTTAGAATTGATTTAGTAGCAGGCAATATATATCACAAAGATTAAGACATAAAAATAAAAATCATAATATATATTGGCTTATGAATGGAGCCTCTTAAATCCACAGCAATATAAGTCCACTTATATTTTATACTGGGAGTTTGGGGTTAATAGATGCGAACTATTGTATTTGGACTGAATAGGCAATGAGATACTGCTGTATAGCACAGGGAACTATATCTACTCACTTGTGATGGAACATGATGGAGGATAATGTGAGAAAAAGAATATATATATGGGTGTGTGTGTGTATGACTGCATCACTTTGCTGTACAGTAGAAATTGACAGAACACTGTAAATCAACTATAATGGAAAAATAAAAATCATAAAAAATACAATATTAAATTTCTACTGAAAATTTAGATTAAAAAATATCTAAAATTACTTAATTTGTGAAGTATGTTCTTGACACTACTTGCATCATTAGAGTTCATGAAAATATTGATTGTTTGAATATAGTTTACATAATGAGATGATAAAGCAAAATATATAGGAGACACAAGTACTAATTATGTTAAGGAAAAAAATGTTAAAAATACAATATAACAAAAGTTTTAAAGCTACCAATTTTAACTGTAAAATAGCCAAATATCTTTAAAAATGAATCTTGGAGTGATATCAGTAAGATAACAGAATAGGTTGCAATAAGTTTTTTTCTCCACAGAAGTATTGAAAAACTGGTATAAATTGTTGGAACTGACTTAATCAGAACTCTGGAAAACACATTTATATCAAAGGTTATAGCTGATCACGAGAACGGAAGTTTAAATATAAGAAAACTTTGTGGCATATTTAGATGATCTCTCCCCTCCCTCTCCCTTTACTTACATTGGTAGAAGTAATGAAGATGGCAATGCATTTTTAGTATGGAATCCTGATTCCTGCTTCTGGAGACAATGAGGTAAGCCTTATTCCAAAATTTTTGTACAGTCCTCTTCTAACCTGTATAAGAGGGACCTGATGGACTAATACAAAATGCCTGTTTCTGTTTTAACACAACAATCACTCAGGCCAGAAAGACAATGATTTTCACTCAAGCACAATTTCAACCAGATGAACATACTGAAGAAATCTGGGGTAAAGGGTCTCCCATGAAACATAAAATAGATACCCCAAGATCTTTAAGGTAAAGATATAGAGATTTTATTTTTTGGGAAATTTGGGCACTCAAAAGAACCCATACTTATGGGAGGAGGTAGAAATTCATATACATTCTCAGGGTAGTACATATGGGTCTAAAAATAATAATGTGATTCTAAATTTTCACCAAGGCTAAATTTCAGGCATGAGGCAAGCCTGGCTAAGTGTTAAAGGGAACTTCCATTGCAGAATCAAACTGCAAAGACTGAAAAAAATGTTTAGTAAATCTCTGTCAAAACACAACTGAACACAAGCTAATGAAAGACACTTCAATGTCTGCATTTAATAAAAAGTACAAACTGAAACTAGGATAAACAAAGGGATCCACAATGAAAAACATCAAAATCAAACATCTGAAAAAAAAAAAAGACAAAAATGAGAATCTTAAAAGCAGCAATGGAGAAGTGTCTCATCATATACAAGGAATGATCAATAATAACATCTGGATTTTTTTTTAATCAGAAAATGTAATGTTTAGAATATTGAAAGAGAAAAACTCACAACCTAGGATATTTTACCCAGGAAGATTAACATTTAGAATAGAAAAAGAGAGAAACAGGAGGGTGGGATAAAGACGGTAGAGAGTAAGATACAGCACTCACCTTCTCCCACAAACACATCAAAAAAATCTATCTACATGTAGAACAATGGGCACAGAACATCTTCCGAATGCTGGCAGATCTTAAACCTCAAAAAAGGGAAAGAAACCTCCCATATAACTGGATAGAACAAAAGTGCAGAGGAGAGAAAAGAAGAGGAAAAAAAAAGGAATCGGGATGGGACCAGCACCCCTTGAGAGGGAACTGTAAAAGAAGAAAGGAGTCCACACCCTAGGAGGTCACCTAACTGACAGGGAGATCAGTAAGAATGGAGGGGGAATGTCAAAGTATCAAAGAAAAGCACAGTGGCTAGAGTGAGGAGGGCAAGGCAGAAAGAGAGCTGCACAGATCATTGGTACTAATGCCCCAGGACACCTCAGCCTTAGACACTCAGGTTGGGGCTGGATGCTGAGATTCAGGTTTCAGATATTAATTCTGGGAAGAGGACTAGGGTTGGCCTTGTGGAGACACCCTGAGGGGCAAAGGCGTGGTACACAATATGCTAGGGAGTGGAGCACCATAGCTGAGGGAGCATGGGAGGAGGCTTGAACCCACAAGAGAAGCAAGGTGCCGCTGTTGGGGAGGGTGAGAGAAGGAGGAGTGGGATTCCCATAAGACTACCATTTTATGCACACACATGGGTTCTCAGTCTCAGGTAGCATTTTGTCTCTTATGCAGGCTCTTGGGCAGTGGGACAACTCTTGCATGAGCTACAGGTAGTGGGGGCAAATCACCATGAACATTTCAGACTCCAGAGGTGGGCATAGCCCATAACCACTAGAGGTCTGTAAACAGACACCACCTGTGGCCCTTGTTACTTAAGGGGTTGCCTCAAAAGAAGGCACTGCAACCAAGTCCATTCATTGCACTCACTCCCCTGGGAATACACATGCCCTGCTGTTGCCACTGCCAAAGGCTCTGGACACCATGTACAGCTGCCTGAGCATCACTGCCACTCCCCAGGGCCCTGCAACCAGGAGCAGCGTGCACAACCTCTCTGGTTTTCCTTGCCACTGTCAATGGCCCAGCAACAAGGCACTGTCTAAAGGCCCTGCCCATTGCCTCCATCATCCTGGAAGGAAGTGAAGGCTGAAGGCTGTACAACCACACACTCCCCATCAAGGCTATAACAGCCTGTATACACTGAGGAAAGAGACAGCAAGAATCCAAAACAAAAGCAGCCCTCAAGCCAAAAAAAATTAAGCCCTCACAAAATGCCCAGTGTTACTCTTGCATATAAATAGTTCTCCAAGACTACAGAAGTTTGTTTGTTTGTTTTCCCCTAAACTCACAGAATAAGAAAAATATAAGTAAAATGAAGAAGCTCAGGAACTATTTCCAGTTAAAAGAACAGGAGAATTCACCTGAAGGAGCAAACAATGAAAGAGACATCTGCAGGATAACAGACACTGAGTTCAAAAAGGAGATAGTGAAAATACTGAAGGAATTAATAGCATATATGACCAGTAATGCAGATTCTTTTAGAAATGAACTAGAAAATATAAGGAGGAGCCAAGAAAAATTAGAAAATTCATTTGTAGAGATGTAAGCTGAGTTAAAAAAAATGGCAAGCAAACTGAATAATTCAGAACAATGAATAAGTGACTTGGAAAATAGAATAATGGAAATCACCCAAGTAGGACAGCAGACAGACAAATAAAATTTAAAAACATGAAAGCAATATAAAAGATATGTGGGATAATATAAAGTGTGCCAATCTACATAATAGGGATTCCAGAACAAGAAGAAAAAGAAAAAGGGAAGGGATAAAAAATGCAATTGAAGAAATTATGACTGAAAACTTTGCAAATCTAAAGGAAACTGATGTCAAGATACAGGAAGCACAGAGGGCCTCAAACAAGTTTAACCCAAACAGGTCCACACCAAGATATATTCTAATAAAAATTGCAAAAGTTAAAGGAGACAATTCTAAAGGCAGCAAGAGAAAAACAAAAGTTAATCATAAGCCCCCCCCCCCATAAGGCTATCAGCTGATTTCACTACAGAAACACCTGAGGCCAAAAAAGAGTGGCAGAATATATTCAAAGTTCTAAAAGGGAAAAAATTTGAAGCCTAGAATACTCTACCCAGTGAGATTATCATTTCAAATATCAGGAGAAATAAATAATTTCTCCAAAACACAAAAACTGAAAGAGTACAGCAATTCTAATCCTGTTCTAAAAGAAATAGGTGAAAGCTCTTCTCTAAATGTAGTAAGAAGTAGTAGTAAGTAAGATATAGGATGGAGGAAATAACAACCGGAAAATAATTACTTAAATTAGCCAGTATACAGATCTAAAAGGAGGAAAAAAAAAACCTATCTGTAAAAACAAAAATAAACACAAAGAACAGCAAAAGGATAAACATGAAGACATAAAAAAGGACATCAAAATCATAAAATGTGGTGAAAGAAAGTAAGAAAATCTAGATTTTTTTTTTAGAATGTGTTTGAGTCTATATGACTATCAGGCTAAAGCAGGCAGATATAGGAAGGGGATAACATAATTGAAAAATAGGGCAACCATATATCAAAATCAAAAACTACACTCACAAAAACTAAAAAGAAGCAGACACAATTATAAAATAAAATGAAATCATCCAACAAAAAAGAAAGGAACAATGGAGAAACAAATAATCAACTGAACAACAAAGACTGAAAAGGCCCTCAATGCATATTTATCAATAATTACCTTATATGTCAATGGACAGAATGCTCCAATCAAAAGACACAGAGTGGCAGACTGGATTAAAAAAAAAAAAAAAAAACAAGAACCTAAAATATTCTGCCTACAAAAGACTCACCTTAGGGCAAAGGACACATAAATTTAAAGTAAGGGGATGGAAAAAGGTATTTCATGCAAATAGGAATGACAGGAAAGTTGGAGTTGCAATACTCCTATCAGACAAAATAGACTTTAAGACAAAGTTTATAAAGAAAGACAATGAAGGACACTATTTAATGATAAAAGAATCAATTCAAGTAGAGGATTTTATACTCATCAATATATATGCCTCTAATATAGGAGCCCCCAAATATATACAACAAATACTAATAGACATAAAAGGAAAAATTGCTGGGAATACACAGTAGTAGGATATTTTAATGCCCCACTTACATTAACGGAGAGATCCTCTAGTCAAAAAATTAATAAGGCAAGAGAGATCCTAAATGACACAAAGGAACCATTAGAATTAATTAATATTTTACATTTTAAAAAGTATATTCCAAGTGCACAATGGAGTATTCTCAATGGTCAACCACATACTGGGGCACAAAACTAACCTAAACAAATTTAAGAGTATAGAACTTATTTTAATCATATTCTTTGACCACATGGCATTAAACTAGAAATTAACCACAGGAAAATAAATGAGAAAAAACTGACTACGTGGAAACGAAATAACACATTACTAAAAAAAAAAAAAAAAAAAAAAAAGTCAATGAGAAAATCAAAAAAGAAATTAAAAAGTATCTTGAGACAAATGGAAATTAAAAGAAAACCATTCAAATATATGAGATGCCACAAAAGCTATTTTTAGAGGAAAGTTCATAGTGATGCAGGCCTTCCTCAAAAAAGAAGAAAAATCTCAAATCAACAATTTAATGTATCACCTAAAAGAATTAGAAAAAGAAGAACCTACAAAACTTAAGTTCAGCAGAAGGAAGGAAATCCTAAAGATCAATGATGAAATCAATAAAATAGAGATTTGAAAAGCAATATAAAATATCAGTAAAACCAAGAGCTGGTTTTTGAGAGGGTAAACAAAATTGACAAGCCTCTGGCTGGACTCACCAAGAAGAGAAGAGAAAGAACTCAAACAAAATAAGAAGTGAAAAGGGAGAAATCTCAAAAGATATTGCAGAAATACAAAAAAAAAAAATGCTGTGAACAAATTATATGCCAACAAATTTGACAATATAGAAGAAATGGACTTTCTAGAGACATATAGCCTACCAAATCTGAATCAAGAAGAAATACGTCAACTGAAAAGACCAATCATTAGAAATGAAAATGAATATGTAATAAAAACACTCCCTACTTACAAAAGTCCAGGACCAGATGACTTCATAGACAAATTCTATCAAACACACAAAGAAGAACATATACCCCTTCTTCTTAAACTTTTGCAAAACACTGAAGAATAAGGAACACTCCCAAAGACACTCTATGAAGCCACCATCACACTAATACTAAAATCAGACAAAGATACTACTAAAAAAGAAAATTATAGGCCAATATCTTTGATGAATATAAAAACAAAAAAAAGTTCACAACAAAATTTTAGCAAACCGAATCCAACAAAACATAATAAAAGATTATACACTATGACCAAGTGGGACTAATCCCAAAATCACATAGATGGTTCAAGATACACAAATCAATTCTTATATACATTAACAAAAGAAAAGGCAAATACCACATGATCATTTAAATAGATGCATAATAAGCATTTGACAAAATCCAACATCCATTCATGATAAAAACTCTTTACCAAAGTGGGTATAGAGAGGACATATCTTAACATGCATAAAATAGGGAAAAGTCTCTTCAGCAAGTGGTGCTGGGAAAACTGGACAGCTGAATGTAAATCAATGAAACTGGAACACACCCTCACACCATGCCCAAAAATAAATTCAAAATATCTTAAAGACTGGAGTTCCCATCGTGGCTCAGTGGTTAATGAATCTGACTAGGAACCATGAGGTTGCAGGTTTGATCCCTGCCCTTGCTCAGTGGGTTAACAATCTGGCATTACCTGTGAACTGCAGTGTAGGTTGCAGACGCGGCTCGGATCCCATGTTGTTGTGGCTCTGACGTAGGCTGGTGGCCACAGCTCCAATTCTACCCCTAGCCTGGGAACCTCCATATGCCACAGAAGCAGCCCTAGAAAAGGCAAAAAATGACAAAAAAAAAGTCTTAAAGACTTAAAAATAAGACAAGATACCAAAAAATCCTAGAAGATAGGCAAAACATTCTATGACATCAACTGTACATTGTTTTCTTAGTTCAGTCTCCAAAGGCTATACAAATAAAAGCAAACATAAACCAATGGGACCTAATCAAACTTACAAGCTTTTGACAGTAGTGTAAACCACAAAAAAAGACAACCTATGGAATGGGAGTAAATAGTTGCAAATGATGCAACTGAGAAGGGTTTAATCTCCAAAATATATAATCAACTTTTACAACTCAACAGCAAAAATACAAGCAACCCAAGTGAAAGCTGGGCAGAAGACCTATACAAGACCTTCTTCAAGAAAACATTTGTATGGCCCACAGGCACATGATAAAAGGTTCAACATCACTAATTATTAGAGAAATGCAAATCAAAACTATAATGAGGTACAACCTCACACCAGTTGGAATGGCTATCACTAATAATACTACAAATAACAAATGCTGGAGAGGGTATGAGAAAAGGAAAACTCCTACACTGTTGGTGGTAATGTAAATTGGTACACCCACTATGAAAAATAGTATGGAGGTTCCTCAGAAAACTAAATATAGAACTACATGTCCAGAAACCCCATGCCTGGGTATATCCTTCTTTCAAAAAGATACATGCACCCCTGTTTGTTGCAGCATTATTCACAGTATCCAAGATATGGAAATAACCTAAATGTCCATCGACAGATGAGTGGCTTAAGAAGGTGAGGTACATATATACACAATGTTGTACTACTCAGCCATAAAAAGAACAAAATAATGCCATCTGCATCAATTATAAAATTTTCACTGATTATAAAAACATTTTTTTTTAATTTGGAAAACAGTACCTATAGTGAACAGCAAAAGAGTAAACAGAGAGTTGTAAAAGAAGCTATCAAAAAAAAAAAATAAAATGTGGAGGTGGAGAGTAAGAAAATGTAGTTTTTGTTTTTAGAATATGTATGAGCCTACCAGTCTAAAGCACTTAACTATAGGAATGTTTTCACATACTTGAAAAGCAAGGTAACCACAAATAAAAAAGATACAATAGTTTCACAAAAAAACAAGAGAATACAAGCATAATTAAAAAAAATCAAACAAAAGGAAAAAAAAAAGAAGAAAGAGAAAGGAACAAAGAATAAATACAAAATCAACTGGAATATAAGATTTAAAATGACTGTAAATATGTATGTATCAATAATTTCCTTAAATGTTAATAGACTAAATACTCCAATAAAAGTCACAGAGTGGCAGATTGGATTAAGGAAAAAAAGGAGCCTGCAATATACTGCCTACAAGAGACTCACTTTAGAGTGAAAAATGGAGAGATCAAAGGTGAGGGAATGGAGAAAGATATCTCATGCAAAACAAAGTAACAGAAAGTGGAGTTAGCAATACTCATATTGGGCAAATTAGACTGTAAAACAAAGGCCATAAATAAAGACACTATATAATAATAAAAAGATCAATATGAGTTCAGACTGTGGTGGAGTAGGTTAAGGATCTAGTGTTGTCACTACAGTGGCTTAGGTCACTGCTGAAGTGTAGGTTCAATCCCCTCAAACTATACTCAAAAATAAACTCAAAATGGCTTAAGGACTTAAATATAAGACATGACACCATAAAACTCCTAGAAGAGAGCACAGGCAAAATCTTTTCTGACAAAAATTGTACAAATGTTTTATTAAGTCAGTCTCCCAAGGCAATAGAAATAAAAGCAAAAATAAATAAATGGAACCTAACCAATCTTATAATGGCTTATAAATCATGAGTTTAGGATTGGAGGATACAAACTATTACACATAAAATAGATGAACCACAAGGTCCTATTGTGTAACCCAGGGAACTTCCTATAACAAACCATAATGGAGAAGAATATTAAAAAAGAATATGAATATAAATGTAAAACTAAATCTATTTACTATGCATCAGAAACTAAAACATTATAAAACAATTATACTTCATTTTTTAAAACAAGGGAAATTATAGAATTTAAAGGCAATAATATGACATATTTAAAGTGATGAAAAATATAAAAAATAAATTTGTCAACCAAGAATTCTATATCTGGCAAAATCGTCCTTCAAAAATGAAGGAGATATTAAGACATTCTCATATTTAAAAACAAAACAAAACAAAAGGCTGAAAGAGTCTGTTTCTACTACACAAAGGCACATGCCCTAAAAGAAATGAAGACTTCTGGTAAAGGTTACTAGGTGAACAAATGTAAATTTAGTAAATAGCTTTTTTTTTTTTTTGGTTTGTAGCTCTATTTTTTATTTCCTACATGTTGTAAAAAAAAATAGCTAAATATTCTAATAAATCTGTTTTGTGGAACGTAATGTAAAAGCTAATCATACAATAATAACATAAGTAAGAGGGAACTTTTCATAAGAACAGTTTTTATATTCCATTGAAAGTAAGTAGGTATTAAATTATTATAAATTTAGGATGTTAAATGTTATCTCCACAGCAACATAAAAAAAATACCTAAAATATACAAACACAAAATGTCAGAGCATGGAGCATGTTTGAGAGAATTAAAATACTCTATATGATACCATAATGACGAATACATGTCATTATACATTTGTTCAAATCCACAGAATTTAAAACACCAAGATAAATAATGTAATCTATGGACTTTAGATATTATGATATGTCAAATAAAAATTAAAGGGAAAATTAGAAAATAATAGACAATTGAAAACAAAAACAAAACCTCCCAAAACTTTTGGAATAGAGTAGGATCAGTGCTCAGAGGATCATGTGGAAAACATCTACATTTAAAAAGATAAAAGATGTGAAATAAATGAACCAACTTTATACTTTAAGGAAATAGGAAAAAAAAAAATCAAACTAAACCCAAAGCCAGCACAAGCAAAGAAATAATAAAGATATGAGCATTGGTAAATGAAATAAAGAGAAACATGGAGAGATTTAATAAAAGCAAAATTTGGTTCTTGAAAAAAGATTAAAAAATTAATATACCTTGGAGTTGCTTTCATGGCGCAGTTGAAACGAGTCTGACTAGGAACCATGAAGGTGCAGAAGTTGCAGGTTCGATCCCTGGCCTTGCTCAGTTGGTTAAGGATCTGGTGTTGCTGTGGCTGTGGGGTAGGCCAGCAGCTATAGATCCAATTGGACCCCTAGCCTGGGAACCTCCATATGCCACAGGCCCTAAAAAGACAAAAAAAGAAAAGAAAAATTAATATATCTTTAGCTATGTTGACAAAGAACAAAAAGACGTAAATAACTAAAATCTAAAGTAAAATTGCATGGAGTTCCCATCGTGGAACAGCAAAAACGAATCCAAATAGGAACCATGAGGTTGCAGGTTCAATCCCTGTCCTTTCTCAGCAGATTAAGGATCAGGCGTTGCTGTGATCTATGGTGTAGATCACAGCTGCAGCTTGGATCTGGTGTTGCTGTGGGCCTGGCGTAGACTGGCCGCTATAGTTCTGACTAGACCCCTAGCCTGGGAGCATCCACATTCCATGAGTGAGGCCCTAAAAAGCAAAGTAAATAAATAAACATAAAGAAAAAAAACCAAAAATATAAAATAAAATAAAATAAAATTGCAAACATTACATCTGACCTTATGGAAATAAAAATGCTTATAACAGAACACAATGAACAGCTGTACACAAACTATATAATTCATAAGAGATGAATAAATTCCTTGAAATATACAAGTTATCTAAGCTAACAAGAAAAAAGTATATAAATATATATCAACAGAATTACGATGAATAAAGGGATTGGATTATTAAACACATTCCTACAAAGAAACTCTCAACAAGAAAAGTCTAGTACAAGATGCCCTCCATTCTGAATTATTTCAAACATTAAAGATTAAGTAATCCCAAAATCACTTGAACTCTTCCAAAAATATTGAAGAGGAGGGAACACTTTCTAACACATTCTGTGAGGACAGATGACAGGTGAAAAAAATAACAGACCAATATCCCTAAAGAGAATAGATGCAAAAATCCTCAAAATTCAGCAAACTGAGTCCAACATTATTAAAAGCATTTTACAACTTTATGAGATGAAATTTATTACGAGAATACAATAGTAGTTCAACATGAGAAAATCAATCAATATAATATAAAAATATTAATAGAAAGCAAGAAAAAAGAACCCACATCATCTCAGCTGATGCACAAAAATCATTTGACAAAACCCACTTTCAGGATAAAAATGCTCAAAAAACTAGTAATGCAAGAGATATTCCTCAACGTAAGAAAAGGCATCATTAAAAAAATAAACCTACACAGCTAACGTCATTCTCAAGGATGGTAATTTTTGAATTGCTAAAGGAATTAGTTTCTAAGAGGCAAAGTCACAATTGCAGTAGATGATATGGCTTCCATAACAAAAGTACCACAAATTGGGTGGCTTATATAATAGCAGTCTATTGTCTCACAGTTCTGGAGGTCACAGGTGTCACATGAATGTATTAGCAAGTTTGGTCATTTCTGAGGGCCCTGAGAGAGACTCTTTTCCATGCTTTGCACATAATTTTTAGCATCCTTAGGTGTTCCTTGTCATATAAAGTCATCATCACCATCTCTACTTTCATATTTACGTGACATTCCCTCTGTGAGTATATCTGTGTCCAAATTTCTGCTTTGTACAAGAATACTAGTCATACTGGATTAGGTGCTTACCCTACCTCAGTATGATCCTATCCTAATTCAATACAAAATGACCCTATTTTGAAAGAAGGTCACAATCTAAGGTACTGGGGTATCAGGACTCTTAACATATCATTTTGGGGGGACATGGCTCAAAAGAATCTTCCCTCTCACTCTCATATATGTTCTTCCCATGTTTAAAGTACAATTATCTAACACCAACATCAACAAAAGACTTAATCATCCTAGCATCAAGTCCAAAAATCTTATCTAAACATCATCACCTCAGCTACCATAGCATGTGATATAAGACAGTAGATTTACATTCTCTTCCTTCAAAACTTTAACCATGGCTTGTGACTTCAAAAACAGAAGGCTACTAATACAGGGTTGCCTGACAGCACAGCACTGAAAAGACTTTCTACACATATTTTTGGCTAAGATCAAAGGACATGGCTTAGTACCAACCCTTCCAGAAATGAGATATATCAAACCCTTATTCAATCCTTTTTGCTATTCAATCCCTATCCATATACTATTTATTCATGTTTTATTTAGTAAGAAAACATTTTTATTGTCTGAGATTGAAGAATCCTGGAAACATAAACCTAAATAGAAAAATAATATGGAAAAATAAAATATAGATTTTCACGAAAGTAAAAATTGTTTTAGTACTATATTTTATTGATCACTAAAAAGTGTTAATGAACTAAAATCAAAACAAAGGCTCAGGAATAGTGAGAAATTTCTACAATTAGAATATGAACTGAGATTGCATGCATCTTTTATTATAATTCCTAATAAATTATGTTGATATATACCATTTTCATATCTGATTCCAAAGTAAACCAATTAGGAGCTCAAAAAATGTGGTTAACAATGAATAAACCATGGAAAGGTATTTATCAACATGCCATAAGAATGCTGAAATATTGGTACTGTCTTCATGAAATGAAGATTATCCCATAAAATCAATATTTCTCTCAAATAAACATAATGCTGGTATATAATGCTTAAGAGAACTGCGAGGTGATTTACAATTGGAATCATTTTAATAACTTTTATAAAGAATTAAAATTTCTGCATTCTAAGCAAGTATGAAAAGTATAATATACACATAGGATTAATTGAGGAGAATGAAATTCATGAATAGAAACAACATGAAGTATGTACCACTCTGATGACAATAATAAGATTTGTGGTGAATTTAACATGATGAGAATGATGGTCATGATGATCCTCGTCGAAATTACTATTTTTACAATGTGCCACAATCTCATTTGAATGTTCGTTATTATATCATTCTTATAAAATTGCTACAAGATGGAAATCCATTTTTTGGAGAATTTAAATACAGGCCAAAAAATTCATAAAGTGTTGCAAGGATTTAATTCCACAACATAGGGTAGATATCCTTATTTCTCATTTCTAAAATAATGCTTCATCTTCTAAACTGGTCTTAGTTATGTGGATAGAGCCATGAAAATTAAAATATGGGAAAAGAAACCACATTGAATTTTACAGATGTTCTTTAGATCCTAAAAGTTCAGTGTGATGATTTTCACTTAACTCAGAAATGTGACACAGTAGGCAAGCTATTGAATTTTGCATGAGCTAAAGCATATTTTTGCTCTCCTAAGCCATACCTGTGCATATAGTTAAGTTTTTCAGGTAATTACTTCCAGGTGGTTGCCTATAGGAATTCATTGCAATGCAATGAAATCAGAGTAATAAACTCATCAGCAAAAATTAACCCATAGGAATGTTACAGAGACACATATATTTAAATGGCATCAAGTATTATAATTTGTGGATTCTAGATGTTTATGTTCATGATGAAGACAATCTCCTCCTAGGTGATTAAGAAGATCTACATACAACTAGGTATGTTTGGTGTTATCTTAAGCTCATTAGAATATTACATATGCCTAATTTTTAAATGGCGCCTATAGATTTTTACCATTAACCACAGAGAAATCTTTACAATTTGATTGTACCATTGTTAAGTAAAATGCAATGCTGCTTTTGTTTTTTTATCTCTTCTCATTGATTACAATTCTATTAACTGTCAAGGGGCTTTGAGTATGAAAATTAATTTTGGTGAAGAAAACTAAACATTTTATACAAACTTTCTATTATAGTAATTTTTTTTTCATAAAGAAATTCTGTCTTAGGTTGCTGAGTTGCCTGCAATATATGTATAAGAAAGGTAAAGTTCCAACCATTTCAAATAATCAGCTGATGGTACTTAGTATTGTTGCATTTGAAAATACTGAAGTAATATCAAGACTCCTGGTAAGACTGTACTAAATTAGATATAAATAAATAATAAAATTGAGGTGATTCCTGCTATGATAAAGATTGACTTTCCCCAACACGCAGATTACAAAATTAGAATACTCATATCAAAATAATATCTTGGAATTAAAGTTGATTACAGAAATAAAAATACATTATGAAACATAAACTCTGAGGATTCTAAAAGATGGCAAAGACTTTAAATTGTCATTTATGTTAAAGTAAATAATTTCTACTACTGTAAATTCATAAGTAAATAATTATAAAATTATAGGGAAACAAAAAGAAAATAAAGTTATATGCCTGTGTGTATATAACTATAAAGATTTAAACAGTATTTTGTTGGATATTTTGGACTAATATTTTTATTTAATTCATTATAAAGCTCTTATAAAATAGTATTACCTGCAACACTCAGGTTAGAAGGCAATTTTAGTGGAGATGGTTATCTGTGTTTTTCCTAGCTCTCCCATTTCTACTTAATATGCAGCAAGGAGCATTAAAAAGGATGAAGTGTGATTAATAAAACCTAATCTTCCAGAAAACTTGAAGAGAAAGAAAACTGCATGCTAAAACCACAAATGTTCCTCAAATTTATTCTTGCATTAAAAAAATAGCCTGTGAATTAATATAAATAACCTCAGGAAAAAAGTAGTTTTTCCTAAATTTCAAAGAGGTGAGAGATTAGATGATTTTATGTGCTAAATTACAATAGAGTTGGGGAAAATATTTTTATTTCACCAGTGCCTAAGAGAAGTACATCACCTATCAGAAATGACATTAAGTGCATATAGTAATCCTTATTATAGATATGGTAGTTATTATTTGAGAAAAAAATACTGGAGTCACTATAGACAGGACATTATTTTGGATAACATGAGTATCAGTTACTAATGAGGCAAGTAAAAGCAATCCAAAGGTCAGCATAACAGTAGACATATATTATTATGCTCTCTGAAAAGTAGAATAACTGAGAAATCATTTCAGAATTTGGGTCTTCATGCTCATCAGGATGGCTTTGCCTTGAGCAGCAGTTCTGGTAATACGTTGGAGCATCTTTGTTCTGTGTGATTCTCTCTGGAATCAGTACAACACAGGAGGGATATTCTTACCATGGCAATGTTAAAAGTGTAAGAAACAACTAGAAACATAAGATGCTCTTTAAAGACATAGTCTTAGAACTAACACTCTGTCATTTTGCCCACAAACAACTGGATAAAATAAGTCAACTCACTAAGTCTTGTATCATTTATATAAAGAAATATATTCTGTGTCTTTAAAAAGCTACTTTAAGCACATAAAGCAAAATATCAACTATAATTTACCAGATGCCAACCAACTCTAGTAAAATCAAGCCATTATGAATAAGAGACATAGAAAGCAGTTACAAGAAATTTAAACTCCAAAGACAGCAGATGGATGCTATGTGTCTGCTTCAAAAGCAGAATTATTCATAAAATGTTTTTAAAATAATAAATGAAATTACAAATCTAAGTTGAAAAAATATTTCCAATAACAATTGACTTGAAAAAGCAAAAAAAAAAATCATAATAATGTAACTGTTGAAAAAAAGTCAATAGATGGGCAAAAAAACTGAAGGGAGAATTAATGACCTGGAAGAAATATATGAAAAATTCATTCATAAATAAATATGAAGATATGAGAATATCAAAAACAAAAAGAGAGGTTAAAAATGAAGAATCAGTTTTATCATACATCTGACTGGGAGACAAAGTGAAAAACTGAGAAAATGTTGAGACAAACTAAAGAAAAAAACAGTTATGGGTTTTCTAGAATGATGAAAAACATGGCTCCACAGATCCAAGGAAAATATATCAAACTCTGAATAAAATAAGTAAGAATCATGCATACCTGTTTTCTGGATCTTCTGTAACCAAAGGTCATTTGAGACAGAAAAGATTTTGAAATAAATCAGAGAGAAAGACATAATTAGAAAAAATTATCACCACAGGACAGAACGTGTGGCAACAGCAACAAATGTAAGACAAAAGTTAGTGGAATAATATTTAAAATATTTAATTTATAATCATGTATCCAGAAAAATAATCTTTCAGAAATAAATGTAATTCACTGTGGATAGATAGAAAGATTTAGTTATATTAAGATGAATAAGTTCTAGAAATCTTATAAGGTAAAGGTAAAAAGTCTGAAGCTTGGTGTAAATTTGCAAGAAACAGAGTTTGTAGGTCATGTCCAATAAAGTTAATTAACTCCTAAAACAAAAGAAACATCACTAATTAGGAAAAAAAAAAAAAACAGAATTTGGAGTCTCCACAACATAAAATTTTAAATGTTAAGAGACACAATTCAAAATAATCTGGAATTCAAAGAATGAGGTAAATGGTGTCTTTTCCAAAGAGAAAAGACAGTTAATATGAACAACCAATGGTGATCTAAATAAGGTGTATAATGCAAAATAAAAATATTAAAAATTTTTCTCTCAGGGAATGAAAAGCTATAAAAATAAAGCTACAAAACTAACCAAGTGGAAATTCGTAAAATAAAACATATGAACACGTTATTGCATAGACAATATTAGCATTGTTATGTTCGAGGAGAGCTTATGAACTTAATGATAGTTCAACAGATGCTATCCAATATGAGAACTAGAGAAAAATAATTGAAAAATAGAATCAACTAAGTGTTCTATATTATTAAAGATTATAACAAATGTTACTAGTTTTAGAAGGAAGGAAGAATGACAATGGAGAAGACAATTATTTATTAAATACTGAAAAATTAGATACAAGGTATAAATTTACATATTTAGATGTTCAATAGATACCAAGAATGACAAACATTTTTAAAAGCTGTTCCAACTCAAACTTTAAGAGTCAGGTTCCTAAGTGAAAGGTAAAACATGAATTTTAAAAGCAGCAAGAGAAGAAAAATGTCATTTTGTCTTAGGTATGTATTTTCTTTATGCACTGATTTAACAAAGTTGGAGTACTGACACTATCTAATTTTAAGACTACTATAAAACCAAAGTAATCAAAATACTGTGGTACCATTGTCAAGTTAGTCAAACAGTCCAATGGAATAGAACAGAGAGGTAACAAAAAAAACCACATAATGGAAAACTGATTTAAACAAGGTGAAAACACAACTCAGTGGGGATAATTTTTCTCAAATTTCTTTGGGACAATTGGATATCTATAAGCAAAAGGAAAGAAGGATGGATCCACATCCAGGCTTGTATCATGTATAGATATTATTTCAAATTTTATCATGTATCTAAATATAAAACTTAAAACTGTAAAACCTCTAGAACAAAATATAGAGGGAAACTTTTGTGATTTTGGCTAAGCAAAATGTTTGAAGATATGAAAACTAAAGCATGACTTATAAGAAACCAAATTGATAAAGTGCACTTCATAAAAAACTAAAACCTCTGCTCTTGAAAAGACTAAAACAATGAAAAGCAAGCTGTAAACTGGGGGAAATATTTTTGGAAATTATACATCTGAAAAGGGACATGCACTTAAAGTATATAAACACGTAATACTACTCAGTAAAAAAGTAAACCATGCAATTAAGAAATTGAATGGAAGATTTGAATAGACTATAGGATTTGAATTTACAATAGAAGATATATAAATGTGAATATTCACAAGAAAATATGCTCAATATTGTTAGTAATTATAAAAATGCACATTAATGTACATTAAACATGCAATGAGATACATTTTTTACCTTATAGTAAACACTTACAGTACTATAGGCAAGGATTTAGAGGAATTGTAAGTCTTGCAGAGCTAATAGGAATGTAATATATACAAAATATACACATATGTATGATATACATATATACATTATTTTTATACAGACATTATAAAAAATAGATATGAGTGTATTGTAGAATATGCACTAACCTACATGTTATAATAAAATTCTGACAGAATATGCATATCATTTTTTTCTCAATGAAATTTATTACCTTTATAGTTGTACAATGATCATCACAACCCAAGTTTATAGCATTTCCATCCCAAATCCCTAGCCCATCACCTCACCCCCAAACTTTCTCCTTTGGAAACCATAAGTTTTTCAGAGTCCGTGAGCCAGCATCTGTTCTGCAAAGAAGTTCATTGTGTCCTGTTTTTAGATTGCACATGTTAAGTGGTAGCATATGATGTAGATGTCTGTTTGACTAACTTCACTTAACATGATCATTTCTGGGTCCATCCACATTGCTGCAAATGCCATCATTTCCTTCCTTTTAATGGCTAATAGCCCATTGTGTACATGTATCACATCTTTTTCATCCACTCTCTGTCAATGGGCATTTTAGGTTGTTTCCATGTCTTGGCTATTGTATATAGTGCTGCAATGAACATTGGAGTGCATGTATCTTTTTGAGTAATGGTTTTCTCTGGATAGATGCCCAGGAGTGGGATTGCTGGATCAAATGGTAGTATTATTTTAACTTTCTGAGGAATCTCCATACTGTTTCCCACAATGGGTTGCACCAATTTACATTCCCATCAACAATGTAACAGGGTTCTCTTTTTTCCACACCCTCTCTAGCATTTATTGTTTGTAGGCTTTTTGATTCTGGCTGGTGTAAGGTGGTACCTCACAGTAGTTTTGATTTGGATTTCTCTAATAATTTGTGATGTTGAACACAAATTTTGGAGATTAAGCCCTGTCAGTCACTTCATTTGCCATATTTTCTCTATTTCTGTGACTTCTTTTTTTTGTTTGTTTAGGGTTTCCTTTGCTGTGCAGAAACTTTTAAGTTTCATTAGGTCACATTTGTTTATTTTTGTTTTTATTCGTCATTACTCTAGAAGGTGGATCTGAGAAGATATTGCTGTGGTTTATGTCAGAGTGTTTGGCCTATGTTTTCCTCTAAGAGTTTTATAGTATGCGATCTTACATTTAGGTCTTTAACCATTTTGAATTTATTTTTGTGTATGGTGCTAGGAAATGTTCTAATTTCATTCTTTTACATGTAGCTGTCCAGTTTTCCCAGCACCACTTATTGAAGGGACTGTCTTTTCTCCTTTGTATATCTTTGCCTACTTTGTATAGAATAGTTGATTGTAGGTGTGTGGGTTTAATTCTGGGCTCTCTCTGCTGTTACACTCATCTATATTTCTGGTTTTGTGCCAGTACCATATGGTTTTGATGATGGTAGTTTTGTCATATATTCTGAAGTCAGGAAGCTTGATTCCTCCTGCTCCATTTTTCTTTCTCAGGATGGCTTTGGCTATTTTGGGTCTTCTGTGCTTAAAAAAAACCTTTAAAATATTTTGTTCTAGTTCTGTGAAAAATGTCCTCGGTAATTTGAAAGGGATTGTTTTGAATCTGTAGATTGCCTTGGGTAGTAGTCATTTTGATAATATTGATTATTCTAATCAAAGAGCACAATATTTCTTTACATCTGTTTGTGTCATCTTTGATTTCTTTCATCAGCATCTTACAATTTTCAGAGTACAGGTTTATTCCTAAGTTTTTTTTGTTTTTTTTTTTTGTCTTTTGTTTTTTGGTTTCTAGTCAGATTCATTTCTGCTGTGCCACAATGGGAACTCCCCCTAAGTATTTTTTTTTTGATGCAATGATAAATGGGATTCTTTCCTTAATTTCTCTTTCTGATCTTTCATTGTTAGTATATAGAAATCCAGTTAATTTTTGTGTATTAATTTTGTATCCTGTGACTTTGCCAAACTCATTGATGAGCTCTAATAATTTTCTGGTAGCATCTCTAGGATTTTACAGGTATAGTATCACGTAATCTGAAAAAAATGATAGTTTTACTTCATCCTTTCCAATTTGATTCCTGTTATTTCTTTCTTTTTTTTTTTTTTTTTTTTTTTTTTTGCTTTTTAGGGCTGCACCCACGGCATATAGAGGTTCCCAAGCTAGGGGTCTAATCAGAGCTGTAGCCACCTGCCTATGCCACAGCCACAGCAATGAAGGATCCAAGGTGGATCTGTGACCTACACCACAGATCATCGCAACGCCAGATCCTTAACCCACCGAGCGAGGCCAAGGATTGAACACATGTCCCATTGGATACTAGTCTGATTCATAATCCATTGAGTCACAATGAGAACTCCAATTCATGTTATTTCTTTTTCTTCTCTGATTGCCATGGCTAGGATCTTCCAAAACTATGTTGAATAGTAGTGCCTTGGGTAGTATAGTCATTTTGATAATATTGATTCTTCCAATCCAAGAGCATGGTATGTATTTTCCATCTGTTTCTTTCATCTTTGATTTCTTTCATCAGTGTCTTATAGTTTTCAGAGTACAGGGGAGGAAGGGGAGACTTCTTATCATAAGGATTGTTGAAAAAGTCATATCAAAAAATCACATTTTCCTGTATTGCAGGCAGAAGCTTCTCCCTAGGGCACTTAGCTCCCTTGAGGGACAATGAGGTATCGATACCAAGTAATAGCTTAGCTAAATTATTACTATTATTATTTTTCTTTTTAGGGCCACAAGTTCCTGGTCTAGGGGTCAAATTGGAGCTGCAGCTGCTGGCCTACACACCAAACACAGAAACATGGGATTCAAGCCATATTTGCAACCTACACCACAGCTCACAGCAATACTGGTTCCTTAACCCACTGAGAAAAGCCAGGGATCAAACCTGAATCCTCAGATTCTAGTCAGATTCTTAACCGCCTGAGCCAAAATGAGAACTCTTTTAGCTAAATTCTTTACAGTTATCAAGTATGGATATGCTGCTTCTATAATCTAAAGAGGCCTACCAGGCAATTTGCTTCCTTTCTAGTAATGGAAATTGCAAGAGGCAATAATTTACTCTTCACCTTTGATTGTCCAACATGCTCTAGACTAGTTCTCTAAAAATGTCCCCAAAGTGATGGTCCTTGAAACTCTCTGGAAATAATCTTACTAAAGTCTTCAAAATACTTGCCAATCCTTGCTCATTCAATATGATTAACATGATGCTATAAACACAGTTGGGCAACATGATGTCCTGTGGATTGCCCAGATGATTCACATTCTGTAGATGTTGTAAGAGAGGGCATGAAAGTGACCATAGCCTTAATGAAAAACAGTAAATGTATACTGTTACCCATCCCAAATGAATGCATAATAGGGCTAAAAAGTAATACATACCATCCTTGGATTCATATTAATATATTCTAGTAAGATATCACAATCTGTTTTATAAGGTTTTTATAAGATATATCTCTTCCAATTGGGTAAGACATCACAGGAGTTTCATTTAGGGCTACTACTTACATGAGTATATAGTAGTCTACTCTCATGATCTTAGAATACAGTAGGTTTTTGAAAGGGTCAGTCTAGTAAATTATTTGGGGTATGATGGGGACAATAACTATGGCACTCTTTATGCTTTTGACTAATCTCTGCCATTCACTAATCTGTATCATTCTTCCTTGTAATGGCATTATTTTTCATGTATTATCTTGGGTGGGGTTAGGGGTGAGGAAAGTCTTCTATTTGGCCTTCTCTGTAGGTTTCTTTCATATACTACAAGATTAGGAACAAACATGAATGTTCCACCAACTACTAGGTATATCCATTCTAATTGTGTTTCTGGGATAGGCAAGTGATCATTGGGTGTATTTTTGTTTTATAAACTTGACCTTGACTATCACTGTATGTGCTCCCAGAGCAACCAAGGTTAACACATTAAGGCCTTGAGTCTTGATGTCAATTTTAACTGTGTCATATTATCCTAAAATATCTGTATATTCTCCCTTTCCTACTGTATGGCTATTTGAATCAATTCCTTTAATTTCCTTTGAGTAAACATAAACTTGATGTTGTGCTATAACATGTTTCTCATTGAGAATGGGCACCCCTTTCAAAGAATATCAAGTTGGAAAATTCTCTCAGGTCCTAAATTTAGGCCAAGGACTTTGAACTACTGAATTGAGGATGCTGCACGCAGGCTTCTGAAATTCTAGTTTGATTAGTTAAATAAATAAATCAATAGTTGTACAGTAGAAAAAATATTGTATTGGGGAAATAACAATAAAAAAATAATAATTAAATAATTAAATTAATAAATAAAGCAAGCAATGGTCTTGTTGACAGTCCATCAAATTTATTCCTAAAAATCATGGTATATGTTAATTAGCTAAGAGTTAGGGCCCCTTGGTGGTTATTCTGATCTTGCAATTTGGTACCATATTTTGCCTGCCTTGCTTCCAACAGTTAAGCAATCCTGTTTGATCTTTATTATATTGGGATTGTGTTATCTCTATTGAATAAGGGAAGCCCAGTACTATAATAGAATCTATCACACTGGGAAATTGTTCTTCAGGTACTCCCACAGAATATAGTCAGATAGCAGGTGTAACAGATTAAATTATGCCCCCCAAAGTGCATATTTTAAATTCCTCACCTCATGTACTTCAGAATGTGACTTTATTTAAAATAGAGTCACTGTACATGTAATTAGTTAGCTTAAAATGGGGTCATACTGGAGAAGGATAGTCCTCTAATGCAGTATAACCGGCATTCTTGTAAAAAAGAGAAATTTGGAGATAAGCATGCACATAACAGGAATGGCATGTGAAGAAGAAGGCAGAAATTTAGGTCATGCTTCTATAAACTAAGGAATTCCAAAGATTTCTCTCAGACTACCAGAAGCTAGGTGAACAACACTGAACAATGTTTCTCTCACAGACTTCAGAAGAGACTAATCCTAAATTTCAACATCCCATTCCTCCCCAGTTAGCTCATTTGCTGAGGCTGAGAATTCAAATTTCTGTGGGTTTTTCTTCCAAAAAAATAAAGCTCAATTATGATTGTCAGCATAAACAGCCTTCTTTCTGCTGGAGATGGATGATTCTTCATATGCTACCAAGAAATCCTCTAGCTTTCATTCTTTACCTAAAATAAGTGTTAAATCTCTCTCAGCCTTATATTTTCCTTTGCCCATGATTTAATAATCTTTAGCAATAATCATCCAATTTCACAGACATTATTATTTCTTCCCAGAGTGTCTAAAATGTCTGCCACATTGTACTTTCCAGAGGATTTCCTTTCATTAGTTTGCTGTCTCAGGTTACTCCTAGCTAAAGTAAAGCAGTTGCACCACTAAGCTTGCCATAGGCTATCAGGATTCTACTTTCCATTAGTGGTAAGGACCTACTCCATTTCCAACCAGAAAACATACAATGGAGTTCCTGAATCTAATTTTTAGAGCCTACGTCATAAGGCTACTTCTTTTTCCAACTGTCTTAGTTTTGTTCATGGGAAGCACACTTTGAAATACAGATTCATATGCAGGAAGTTTATTAGAAAGGGCTTTGGGGAATAAGATCTATAAGGAGGTCAGAGAGGTAGGATTTTGCAGACAGAAGAGTTGAACTGTCATAAAGTCAATTCTAGGAAGGCTAAGTTGTGAACAGCCAACATTCTCAAAAGCTGCAGGAAGGAGTGCTTCCATTTGATTTGAGCAGCATATCACTACACCCACTCCAAATGTTTATATCTGCTATAGAGTTCATTGCAAATGGTCTTTACAGGGGATTTTTATTTTGTTTTGATTTCATTTCTTGTTGCTTTTAGTTTTTTTTTCTTCTAATAGAAAATGTTTTATTATAAAACTTTACTAATATTACAAGTGCCCTTGGTTTTTTTTTTGTTTTTTTTTTGTTTTTTTTTTGTCTTTTTGCCATTTCTTGGGCCACTCCTGCGGCATTTGGAGGTTTCCAGGCTAGGGGTCTAATGAGAGCTGTCGCCACCAGCCTACACCAGAACCACAGCAACGCGGGATCCGAGCCATGTTTGCAACCTACACCACAGCTCACAGCAACGCCAGATCCTTAACCCATTGAGCAAGGCCAGGGATTGAACCCGCAACCCTCATGGTTCCTAGTCGGATTCGTTAAGCACTGAGCCACGACGGGAACTCTGCCCTTGATCTTTTAAAAAAAAATATAAGCCTTGTATCATCCAAAGCTAATTATGCCCCATCTTCTATCAATCTTGTCATTTTAAAAATACTAGGCAACGTGTGTGAATCCATCTAGATTTTTATGTATAAAACAATAACTTTAAACTGTTTGAATCATCATTTAGATGAGTTTGAATATAACATTTAGAAAATGACATGGAGTAAGTTATTACCTAATGATGGAGTGTCTCATATATAAAATTCAAATCTATCAAGGGCATATCATGCAATAGGCGTCTTTGATCCATAAAAGTATTAGATAGAAGTGTTTCTAAAACTTTTTAGAAGAGGTAAAGAGTATGTTTTTACTTCTATGGGGATTTATATCTGTCCTAAAACTTCCATTAGACAACTCAGAGCATCCTTGAAACATCATGTTTTAATTAAAAAATATTATGCCATTTATACCTACTTCAAAATGTAGTGTCATTTGGTTTAATACAAAAATGTGTAAAAATATGTAAGGACTTGTCCTATATTCATTCTCTTGTCCTAACTCACTTAAGCCAAAATCATATTCATCTTGGCCACATCTCCTTTTCCTTTACCTAGTCCATTCCCTACTTAACACTAAATTGCATTTCTTCTGCCTGCAATACATACCCAAATTCAAAATATACCCAAATCTACCCTAACTATAACATTTATTACATCCCCATCTTCTTCAATCTGATTTTTTTGTTTCAATATTTTATTCAAGTTTTAAGTTATGTTCATTATAGCATTTGAAGGGGAGGATCTAATTCCACACAAAATAGAAGATTCTAAAATGTGTCCATTAAACTGATAAAAAATAAACTGGTTATAGTATAAGTCCCATTGAGAATCTGAGTGTTGTTACTACATAACTGCATTCACAGAGACTCTTCCCATCTTGCAGCTGGAGATCCTAAAAGTTATTTCATACTCTGATGAAAGGGCAAAAAAACAACAACATGAGAGAGAATTAAGTCCTGAATTATTGGCTTAATCACATCCACCTTTTCCACCCTAAAATGTCACAAGAGAAACAGGTACCATGCCCTGCAGACTACTTTTGATGTAAAAGAGGTGATGGGCTGGGGTGAAAAGTAAGTCATGAAGGTTTACCTTTTAAAAAATTCCCTTTCAGATGAGTCTGTACATACCATCAAACAATGTGCCTCTCCTCACTTAGGGTAGGAAACCAAGATTCAATTCTCAGGAAGTCACAATTTCGTTCATTTATTCAACATGAAATAACAAAGTGCCTATTATTTATCGGCTTCCATTTGAAGTCATCTCTAGGTAAAAAAGAAACCAGACATCTTTCGAGGATCCAGCAAGCTCCCCCCAGGTCTACAGTTGAAAGGGCCTTTTTGGAATTGGGTTTCTTCTGCACCTCTGAAAGGGCAACACCCTAAAGCTGAATTATCTTTAACCTGGAAGTCCATCATGATATTTAACAATACTCGCATCCAGACATACAACATTAAAAGGTACACTAGATTCTGAAGCTAGGTATGCTGCAAAATAGTTTAAAATTAAGTGATTGTACAGTATTTCTTTATGCTTGAAACTCCAGTCCTAGACCAAGATTGTGTCCCACAGCCACCAGCGTTGGCATTCTTGCCATCAAGCAGTGCTGACAATGTGAGTTTGATACCTGGCTTTAGGGTCTGACTATATCCTAAACCTACCAGAATGGTGTTGTTCACTTTAGCCAAGAAGCAGGCGTCAGGGTTGTCTGGTACTTGGCTGCTATTCCAAAGCAAGTATTACTGTTTCCTGCTGTCCAGGCAAGATTAAAAGCAGTCTCCAACTTCTTTTTCACCTTCTGATGAATGGAGCCACCAAAATCTGTTCCCTCATTTACATTAGTGTGAAGCTGGAACTCAACGGTCTTGTAGCCAACCCCAAAGCTACTCTGGGTCACTTGAGTCTTTGTGGTCTCAAAATTCATCTGGCAACCTGCCAGTCAGCCCTCATAACCCAGCACAAGAGCACCCCCAGTAGAAGGCCCAGAAATGTGGAAATCCACGTTGCAGTCCAGCTTGATGTGCTCCTGCTTCTACCCTGTCTTGATTTTGGCATTTTTTTTTCCCCTAGTGTTTGGTGAGAAAGATGCCGTGAAACCCAATGCCACCACTTCTGAGGAGAAAATGGCTGTGCCTACCACGTATGCTGATCTTGGCAAATCTGCCAGAGATGTCTTCACCATGGGCTATGGATTTGGCTTAATAAAACTTGATTTAAAAACAAAATCTGAGAATGCACTTGAATTTACAAGCTCAGGTTTGGCCAACATGGAAACCACCAAAGTGATGGGCAGTCTGGAAACTAAGTACTGATGGACCGAATATGGTCGGTCGTTTACAGAGGAAGGGGAACACTGGTGCACAGTAGGAACAGAGATTATTGTGTAAGATCAGCTTGCACAGGGACTGAAGCTGACCATCTTATTTGTTTTACTCCCTAATTGGTCTATCTGCCTCTACTTTGGGGTCTTCAGTATAGTTTGCACAAATTGAATGATCTTTGAGTTTCTCAAATAAGGTCATGCCACAGTTCTCTTCAGCATCATCTAACATCTTCTCATCACATTCAGAATGAAAGTAAAATTCTGAAAAAGGCTTATTACACCCTATATTATTTGTTAGTTGTATCTTACTATCTCTCTTAGTTTATATTAAGCATATCTCTTTCCACATAGCCACACTTGTCTCCCGGCTCTCCTTGTAACATGCCAAGGGCTTGTCTCTTCTCTACCTGGAAGACTTTTCTCAAAGACAGCTATGGTAAGCCACCTCCCTCACATCAATACTGAAATATTACTTTTTTCAGTGATTTCTTTCAAATAATACTTCCCTCTGTACTAAGTAATTTTCTATTCTGTCTCCCTGCTTTATCTTTCTTCATATCAGATGTATATGAAAAAAATATGTAGTTTATTTTTTAAATTTTGTAGCTTGTACACTGAAATAGAAGTTCTAAGAGGGAGCAGGGGTATGTGTCTATTTTGTTTATAATTTGTATTATTAGCTCCTGAAACAATAACCTATATGTTAACTCTTCTCCACATAACAATAATATGGGGGGTTTGTGCCCAAACTTTTGAAGCACAGACAGAAATTAATTGCCAACACTAGAGAAAAGAGAAAATGCTGAATGTTATGTGTGATCCAGGAGCTGTTGGAATTTTGTCTGGGTGGTCTTTTTTCTTCAGGAAGCTTCCATTAATGCTGGCTAAGTGCCAGAGAGTTGTGTATAGGTCTTTCTGTCAATTCCTGACAATGGGCAATTCCTGCATGCTTTAGCTTTAAGAAATGGTTGCAGCAGTGGCTATGGCCTCTGTGCACCCCAATTATCATCTCTTCCTTCATGCCTTAGAAGAGGAAGTATAGGGATGCTTAAGTTGCCTGGCATGGGCAAGAGTGCACTGGTGTAAAAGTAGGTGCTCTAGTGCTTTCTGTGATGTGTGCCTGCTAACTACTGAAGATACCTACCAACCACCAAGTGCTGAGTTGCAACCCAGCCTGGGTGTCCTGCACATCACTGATACCACTGGGAGCCACAGCTTCCCAGGCCTGAAGCAACTCACTATTGCCAGGGACCCACACTTCCATCCTGGTTTATTCAGGCACCAAGAAGCAAACCCTGGAGGAGCTGGAGCCAGTCTATGAAATGATCTGTGAGATTAAAGGCAACAATCTGCGTAAGTACCCTATAATGCTCTTGAGCATCAAGTGCCATGAGAGCCACTGGGTGCAGGAAGTGAGGGATGGTGGTACTTATGCAATGGAGTAGAATTGCACCTTCATGAAGACATCTGTCCAAACTGATGTCAATTTGTAGGAGGTTTTATATGCTTTTGAACCATAAGAGGAAGCTTACTGTCTGCCTCTAGTCTTCCAGTCTTCCAGAGGAAATCCCAGATGCTTAAGACAGACAAGAATCTGCTTGGCAAGTGCATTATCACGTGATAATATTTCTCTTTTGGATATTGAGTTGTATGAACTGTTTACATATTTTGGATATTAATCCCTTAATGGCTATAATATTTGCAAATATTTTTCCCATTTTGCAGGCTGTCATCATTTTTTCAATGGTTTCCTCTGCTATGCAAAAATGCTAATTAGATCCCATTTGTTTATTTTTATCTTTGTATCTTTTGCTTTAGGAACAGAGTCAAATGAATATTGCTGCAATTTATGTCAAAAGTGCTCTATGTTCTTTTCTAAGAGTTTTAGGTTTCAAGTCTTTAAAATAATTTTTAAAATGATATATTTTAGTCTTTAAAACACTTTCATTTTATTATTTTTGATAAAAGTTAATATTATACTTTTTGATATTTGTGTCATATATTTAATTTCCCTTCAATTATCTCATTATTTTATAGGAGCACATTTATTTCTATTGATATAAAGATACTACAAAGATAATATAGTTCTTATGCCCTTTCCATCTTTTATGTAAACATATTTTAAGCGTTAATTTATTTTAGTATTTTTACTATCACATTATATTAAATATTGTTTAAGAAATTTTGATCTGTATCTGCAATCATATAATACTAACACCTCAATTTCTTAAATTGTTTGTCACAACCATATAATCACTATGGCATAAAACAATCCTGCCATTAAGATCACAATGCTTAGAACCAACTGATGAACAATAAATATCTTTTATAAAGAAAGGCTCTGCCTTCTTTTGATTGAGGCTCATTTTATGCTAGTATGTATATTCTCTTTCCCTGGCAACATAGATGAATATATATGATATGTCACTTGCCTTGAAGAGGCTTTCAGTCCATTCTTAGATTGTCAGTTTCAGATGGATTATGACTATCACTTTTTGAGGTGACTTTCAACAAATATGTGAATATTGTGAGATAAACAAAAAAATAACATACATCCTTGATTAATTTTAAAGAATCAGTGCAGACATAAACACATCAGCAAATCACGGGTATGATCAAGAGCTCATCATTCGTTGTAAATTACCAGCATAATTCAATCCAATGCTGACTGATACTAAATCACATTATTCTAAATATAAAGTGAGTAATATTTCAAGAGCTTATTAAATATGTTATGAAACGTATTTATTCACCCTAATAGTTTCTATACTTCCCACTATAAGCACTACATTCTCTGAAAGAGTCTTTTGTGAATGTCATTCAGGTATACCTTTAGAATCACCTGGCAAGCATTTTGAACTTTCCCACATCTCTATGAGTGCAATCAGTCCTGATGTATAGAGGCTTCCCATAGGACTCAGACTAACTGAGAAACACTGTCTAAATGACCAACAGATTTTTATAAATGCAAATACAAAAATCATAACTATTTCCTTTAGATATAGTTTTTCCTGTATAAATCTTATCATAGATTGATTATATACTGCTTTCATGTTAAATACTAAACAGGAATGTCTTTGGTTTCATAGATTTTCCTAATCCCTCTTTTAGAATTGCCTATGATACTATTAAATTGTGTCCGTTAGGATGATATTATGCTGTGGTATATAGCCAAAGCATATTGTCCATTAATTCATTACTCTTCTAGTTCATAAACTTCCCTGTAAGTAAAGAACATGCATATTTTCAATAAGCCTGATGGAGGAGATGAAAGATTTCTCTTTCATCTTTGGACTTTTTGAGACGCCTTAATGTACTAAAAAGCAAGAAGAATTATCTAACATTTGGCTCTATTGGTCAAGTTTTCAATGGCTTACAGTTATTTAAGATACATGTACATATGTATGTGTGTATGTATTTCACTGTACTTTATTTACTGTACTTCAATATTGCACACATTGTAATTGAACATTTCCTTCATGAATTACCTAGAAAAAAATTCCTTAACTAAATCAACTGTAATTGCTAGCCACTCCTAAAGCACAGGTCCAAATGATATTATCTAATTATCAAGTCATTTCTAAAAATTCTATTCAAGAAAAATTATAGACAATTTTAGAATTTTATAAGTAAAGATTTTTGGAAGTATAAATGATATTATATTCTCCTAAATGTATTAAAACATACAAAAATATAAAAACATAAGTTATTTATATTAGCATAGGTGGATCTTTTCAGAATAAGTAAATGAGGGATAAATGCAATAATAAAGAATACCTGTTTCCTATCTAATTTGAGTTAATATATATGAGTTAATTTACATTTGAACTAAAATCTTAATTTGGTTTCTACAAAATATCTTGCTGGGGATTTGATTAAAACTGTATTTCTGTTTGGAGAGAATTTCATTTCAAAAGTTCTAAATTCCATTAATTTATACCTTCTTTGATTACTCTCACCGGTCTCTTCAGCATACAGAATTTACATATGTTTGTTAGGTTTATACCTCACTTTTAAACGACTTCATGTGCTTTAGTAAATGATAAGTCTCTCAATTATAATTCCCAATTATTCATTATCAGTATTGAGAAATACCATCATCTTTTATGCCTTATATTCTCTGATGCTGTTCCTGATAAATTCACTTATTAAAGTTTCTCATATTTGTTGAAAAATATAAATGTAGATGTTTCTTCTGTGGTAGCATTCTTTGTTCTTTTTAAATCTCTACATCTTTTTTTCTTTTTTTACCTTATTGTACTTATGAGGCTCTAAAGATATTGATTAGGTGGGCTGACACTGGGCATTCTGGCTTTCTTCCTAAGTGTAAGGGCAAATAATTAATTTTTCAACTTTAATGTTATCTGTAGAGATTGTTTGTTTGTAAATGCCACATTGTGTTAAAGTTTTATATAATTCTGAATTTGCTGAGCCTTTTTTAATGTAATTAATGAATGCTTAATTTTGCAAGTGCCTTTCTGCATCTACTGGTTCTTTACATGTGTCTCCTCCAAATTTGATTTTTTTTCATCTTCATTCAATTGAAAACAGTTTTACATTTCACTTGTAATTCTGTATTTGGCCAATAGATTATATTGAAGTATAGCTAATTACAAAATACTGTAATTATCACAGTTATTTTTTCAGCTTTAAAAAAATTTTTTTTGGTGTAGTTGATTGACAAGGCTGTATTAGCTTCAAAGGTTATTTTAGTATTGCTTTTTAGCTTAATTCCAGGTGGACAAGGAACATTCTTTATATAAAGTCTTTTTAAGTTTTTGAGATGTGTTTAACACACAGAAGATGATCTACCTGAGTGAATCACATACATCTAAAGAAAACATGTATTTTGCTGTTGTTGGGTGGGGTTTTCTAAAAATGTAAATTAAGTCTACTGATGAGTTTGTATAATGTGTGTTTTATTTTTGTTTCCATGATGTGGATTGTTGGTTTGTTTTTCAGCATTTATGTTTATGTTTTATAATTTCTATTTATTGGTTTAAATTCACCATCATTAATGCATGGTGTCTACTTTTACCACTAGAGCATTTAATATATTAATTATAGTCATGTGAAATTTATATATTGTAATGTTAATATCAGAGCCATCTATAAGCCTGGTTCAGGGTCTGAGTTTGTCTACTGCTTTGACTCTTAATAACAGGTTGCTGTGCTCATAACAGAGGTGGTCACTTTCCACACTCTTGTTTCTACCCCAGTGTTGTAACAATTTTGCTGCGACTTTGCACTTTCTAGCCTAATGGTGACTTTTAGAGGTTATTCTCTACATACGGATTCAAACTTGTTCTCAGTCTCAGAAGAGGGCCATTATCAGTGGCCTTGCCTAGTTTTTCTACTGTCAGCTATCATCTAATTTGTATCTCTGGTAGTTACTACAGGAGAAAGTATTTCCTGCTCCTCCCCCTGTTGTAGGAAACTTCTAATTCTATTAGCATAGAATCTCTGGTTCAGTATTCTCACCTCTATGAGAAGAGGTTTCTTTTCCTCAAACTTTCTTGCAACTACAGGTGGTTTTTATGCTGGCCCTGGCAATAACAGCATTTCTCCCCCTTCTCAGGTGGCATAAGGCTGCTGACTCATAATGGATAAGGGTTTGTGTAGAGTTTGTATATTTCTTGTTGATCTTCTCTTTTAGGATAGCACTACCCTGTGAAGCTTCTCCAATCTATGCCCTGTTTGCCAATCATTTTTGTGCAATTCATGGAGAAGATGGATGACTGTATCTCTGGTTTCAAATGTTTCTATACCCTTATGCTAGCCAACACTTGGAGTATAGCAATTTATAAAAATTTTAATTTAATTACTTTGACCCGTTTTATGGCCTACAGCACCTCTTCCTCCCATGTTTTGCCATAGGTGAATAATGGCTTTGTCTTGTCTCTTATAAAGGGGCTCATAATTCCTTAGATTTAAGTCTGTTTTTCTTCCCTGCAACTCTATTAGTTGCAAGATAAAATATGACTTACTTTACACATATTTTTATTGTATTATTTATTATTATTTCAAGCTTTATAAACCCTAACAGAAGTGGAATGAATTCTGGCTGATTGTAAGGTTTCTCTTTGTCTTTAAATTGCAACATACTATTGTACATGCTTATGATTAATTTTCTTTATATTTCTCCTGCTTAGAGATGGTTGATATTCCTTTATTTGTGGCTTTATGTCTTTCACCAGTTTTTGAAAATTTGCAGTCATTATGCCATCAAATTATACTTTTGCACATTCTCATTTTGTTTGTTTTCTGTATTCCAATTAAATATATGTTAGATCATGTTCCAAATGTTCCTTCCACTCTTCTATTTGTACCTTTTTCTTTTACATTTTGCCTCTATTTGAATACAGTATATTCCCTTGCCTTGACTTTTTTACTTTGTCCAAGATGCTGAATACCATCTGAATATTAATTTCAGTTTTAAAGTGATGTTAGGATATCCTTGCAATGTTCTTGATATTTTATTTTTAATTTTCTAAAAATATTTATTATGATCATATTTTGTCAGTATCTGTTAACTATATATTTTGGATTACTTACTTTTCATAACATCCTGTGATTTTGGATTTCTAACATATGGTTCTGTTTTCATGCATGATTTTAAAGTATAAAATGAATATGAGAATTGGTAAATTGTACTATTTTTCATCATATGTAGATGGGTTTTAGTTCCTCTCACTAAAGGTAGAGCCTATTTCTCTGACATTGAAATTAGAATTGAACATGTTACCAATTTGGTTGGTAAACATAGTGAACATGGTATAAGTACAAGTTTTAAGTCATTCTGTATGGACTTTATTGTCTTTTACTTCTACCATTATTATGAATGCACCCTAAATTGCCACTAGCCACAAAAAAAATGTGGATAAGACTTGAATCTAACCAATGATCAGGAATCAGGCTCAGCTGAACCAAGTCTATAAAAGACAAAAGTATATACATTGGAACTTATGAATATAAGAATAAGTGATTGTTTCTGGCATTAAACTTTGCTATGCTTTACTATACAATCTTGTGGTAACAACAGTTGACTGTTGCAGCAAAGAAATGTTAAAAAAAAAAAAAAAACAACTCTGAACTGTTATCTTCTCTACTGAATATCCACGCTTCTTTTGGAAAGTTGATAGAGAATATTACCTCAATCTAGCCACATTTGCTTGTACTTCTAAGGTGTATTTCTTCAGAATATTACCTGAAAGCTATAGATTATTCCGAAGGCTCATTAACCTTAGCTATTTATCTTCCTGCCAAGAAAATAGTACTCCCTCTCTCTCTCTCCTTAATTTACAACTGCTTCTTTCATCTGGATTTCTTTTAATGCAGCCCCTGTGCCCCTAGACACACACACACATACACAAACACACACAGACTTGGAGGTGACAAATACCTAGGAAAATTGTGTTCTGAACAATGGATCTGTTGGCCTGCAACTCTCTTTCCTCTAGGATCTTGGCTCTCCAAGCCCCAGCTATCTTAATAGTCCTATATTTCAATTTCTGTCTCCCCATAAATTTCATGTAGTTGTTTCTTATTTAGACAATGTGGTCTACACCAATAATCAACAAACTCAAAAAAGAAAAAAATATCAACAGAAAAATGTAAGGCTCACCTCACTTAATTTTCATTATATTATGGTCTCTTAGATTCACTCTGATTTGGTTGCCCTCCAATACCTCAAAGAGGGTTTTTCTTGCTGTTGTTGCAAATAATACTAATAATAACAATAATAATCTAGCTCTTTAGATATTCTGAGTAGAAGTATTAGTTTGATATGAGCTTTACAGTATATCTAAAAGCAGTCATTTATTTTTCTTTCTAAGGTAATCTTTATTTCTTTCTTTGTGGCTAATAGGCTTTTGTCACTTTTTCTAGATGTACTGTTTTCTCACTACACTGCATCAAGCTGAGAATTTATTTTTATTTATTTTGCTTGGAAATCAGCATGTGCTTTTTACTGAAAAACACATGACTCTCTTTGGTTCTGGAAATTTAGTAATTATCATTTCCAGTATTTCTTATCTGCCATGTTATGTATTTTATACCATTAAAACTACATTTGGACAAATTATACAGTTTATCTATTTCTTGTTTATGCTTCTTAAGTTCTTTTATGATCCATAATGCTAATATAAAACACTGCTGCCAAGTTTAGGGATAAGAATCCTTAAGACAGTTTAATCCTTTTATTTGGGTAGTTAGCTAGAGTGATATAATGACTAATATATTAAAGTGTAATGTGTCTATATGTGTGTTAATGTGCATCATAATATTTAGTAGGACAGTAAAACACTTTTAATAAAAGAATTCAGCTGATAGAAGTGCTTGCCATGTTTAGATACCACAAAAAATGACAAAGGCAGTATCTACATAAAGACAACAGAAAATCTGGCAAGGACTACAAAACCACAGATGGTTGTAGGTGGCAGTCTCTTAGCAGCAGAAACAGATTTTCCTGAGAAAACATTTCATCAAAACTTTGCTTTGAACCAGTCTGTTCTGCCATATTGAGGACAACATTCAGGGAAAAAATCTTTGCTAACATACAGTCAGCAGAAGTTGGAAACTGTTTATGTGGTGGTTATACTCTGAAGTGGAGGAGATGATAAATGTAGAGTCCTAACCTTATTTCTATCATGCAGTCGTGACTACAGAAAGACCTAAGAAAAATAGGACACTAGGTAAAGCACTTTCAGAGATCAGCTTTTCTGCCAATGTCCTACCATCCCTTCAGTTGTTTTCTCTTGTTCTGGACCCCCAGAATTCACTGTCTTCAACCAATCATGAAGGATCTATAGTTTCGAAACAAATGTTTACAATGACAAAATTTTGTGTTTATACTTTCCTCATAAAGTCTTAGAATTTGAAATAAGATAAATTCTTATACTAATTTACTTAATCCCACTGATACATCTTGGAAAATCAGAAATAAGCCAAAGCAAACTGCTTGTCTCTTAGAAATACTATAATGCTGACATTTTTTATTATAATAATGCTTGCTGTGACTGTAGACATGTTTATGGCTTATTGTTTAGCCATTGTAGGAAACTGTAGATAACATTATCTACAGTTGGTAAATAAGAATACAGTTAAATGTGGGCTTTAACTATCAGACAATATTCCTAGTACTTTCAGTCTTACCCTGTTTTGGAAGTGCACTATTTTCTCTTTGATTGAAGTAAAACAAACAAAATAGTGTATTGTAGTAGTTATGATTATAGGCAGTGTACTAGGTGAACGTTCTAAACCTCAACTTATCCGTAAGTAAAATAAATACTAATTTTCCATCTCATTAGGTTTTATAAGCAAAAATTGGAAAACATATATGAAACACTTAACATCAGATACAATTAAGCATTCAAAAACAGAAATAATAGCTACCAATGTTCTTAAAGTTATGAATAATGAAAAGATTTTAAAATTGTTATATGTAGACTGGAAACAGCCATGGGGACCCCCCCCCCCCAATCCCTGAGACCTGGCCCTGCCCATCAGCAAGTCAAGACTAGGTCTGGGATTCCTTAGGCCCCTCAACCAGCTTAGGATCTGGCCTCACCCACCAGCAGACAGAAAATAGCTTAAAGACACCTCAGACCCATAGCCAGCCATGTCAGGAACTGACCCTGCCCTCCAATGGGCCAACATGAGCATTAGAACTCCCTTGGCTCTGCAGCAGGAGACAATGGACCTGTGGGCCTGAAATAGCTTGGGACTCACCTTGGCCCTAACCCCACCCATAGGCAAGACAAAACCAGCCCTGAGACCACCCCAACACCAGATATGAGACACCTTGGATTCCTCAAGCAGCTTTCCTGGTGAGTACCACATACCAGTGGGTCAGCACCAGCTTTGGGACATGCTTGGCACTACAGAGAGCCATGCCAGGAACTAGCCACTCACACATAAACCAAAAATATATCCAATATCCTTAACCCTACAACCACCTACCCCAGAATTGGACTCTATCCACCAGTGGCCAGCACCCTCTGCACAAGGCAGGACCAGACAACCAACCTGACTGGGGCCTAGCCACATCTACCAGACTACACACAGTGGTCAGGCCACCTCGACAGAAGAACTCAGCCTATGTTGGGGGTATCCCCAGAACATAGTTCTGGTAACCAGAGGAGACTGCCTAGCTGGGACTCAAGAATATCTACAAAAGGTCACTTCTCCAAGTTTGGGAAATGTAACCAACCTACCAAATACATTGAAATAAAAACAACAAGTTAGGCAAAGTGAGGCACCAGAGGAATATGTTCCAAATGAAGAAACAAGATAAAACCCCAGAAGAAAAATTAGAAGTGAAGTGGACATAAGCAATCTGTCTAAAAAGAGTTCAAAGTAATAATCATATAGAAGCTCAAAAAACTCAGGGGAAGATTGGATGAACTGAGTGAGAAGTTAGAACTTTTTAAACAAGAAAATATAAAGAAGAATACGAAAGAGATATAATAAAATTAAAAAATAAAAAATAATATAATAAATGAACTGAAAAATATATAAGTAGAAATTAACAGTAAACTAAGTGATACAGAGGAATGGATCAGCAAGCTAGAAGATAGAACAGTAGAAATCACTTCTGCTGAGTAGAAAAAAAATATAAAAGGAAATATGGATAGTTTAAGATAACTTTGGCACAACAAGCATATAAACATTTGCATTTTAGGATCCCATAAGAAGAAGAGAGAAAGAAAGGGACGGAGAACATTATTTAAAGATATATGGGCTAAAAACTTCCCTCATCAGGGAAAGGAAAGAGACATCTGGATACAGGAAGCACAGAGTATTACAGACAGAATCGCCTCAAAGAGGACCACACCAAGATACCCTGTAACTGGCCAAAATTAAAGATAAAGAGAGAATATTAAAAGCATCAGGGGAAAATCAACAAGTTATGTACAACAGAACTCCCATAAGGCTATCAGCTGACATTTTAGCAAAAACCCTGCAGGCCAGAAGGGAGTGGCATTATGTATTTAAAGTGATAAAGGGAAAAAAGACACACAAAAAAATAGCCCATCCAGCAAGGCTCCCATTGAGAGTTGATGGAGATAATTGAAAGCTTTACAGACAAACAGAAACTAAAAGAATTCAGCTCACCAAGCTAGTTGTATAAGAAAAGTTAAGGGAACTTCTCTAAGAACAAAGAAAAAAAAACATAACTACAAATTGAAAATTATAAGAGAAAAACTCATAGGTAAAGGAAAATTCACATAGCAAAGGCAGGACATCATCCATGCATGAAGCCAGAAAGAAATTTAAATGACAAAAGTATGGTATTGAGACACACACAAAAAGACACATAGATCAATGAATGGAACAGAGAGTCCAGAAATGAACACATACTTATAGTATCAAGTAATCTATTTTAAGGAGGCAAAAATACACAATGGGGAAAAGACATCCTCTTCAATATATGGTATTGGGAAAACTGGACATTTACATCCAAAAAATAAAACTGGGCTACTCTCTCACACAATACACAAAAATAAATTCAAAATGGATTAAAGACTTAAATATAAGACCTGAAACCATGAAAATTCTAGAAGCAAATATAGTCAATGAGCTTTTTGACTCTGGTCTTAGTAATTTTTGGGGATATGTCTTCTCAGACAAGGGAACCAAAAGTAAAATTAAAAAAATGGGACTAAATCAAACTAAAAAAGTTTTTGCATATTGAAGGAAATTATCTATAAAACAAAAGATTGCCTGATGAAAGGCAGAAGATATTTGCAGAAAATATTTCTGATAAGGGATAATATCCAAAATATATAAAGAATGCATACAACTCAACGTTAAAAAATATGAACAACCAGATTAAAAAATGTGTAGAGAATCTAAAGAGATTATTTTTCACAGAAGATATATAGATAACTAGAAGGCACATGAAAAGATGCTCAACATCAGTAATCATCAGGGAAAAACAAATCAAAACCATGAGGTATCACCTCAGAGTTGTCACAATGGCTATTATCAAAAAGACAAAAAATTACAAGTGTTATCAAAGAAGTGGAAAAAAGTTAAACCTCATGCACTGTTGGTTGAAATCTAAATTGGTACAGCCAATATGGAAATCAGTACCAAGATTCCTCAAAAAATTTAAAATTTAATATCATATGATCTAGCAACTTCACTGCTGGGCATTTATCCAAAGAAAACAAAACACTAGCTAGAAAATAAATATGAACCACTAAATTCATTGCAGCATTATTTACAAAAATATATGGAAGCAATCCAAATGGTTATCAATAGATGAATGGATAAGGTGTGGAATATATAGATACATATAAAATGAATATTATCCAGCCATGAAAAGAATGAAATCTTGCCACTTGCAACAAAATAGATATACCTAGAAGGTATTATGCTAAGTGAAATTAGCTAGAAAAACAGGATAAGACTTCACTTACACATGGATTCTAAAAAACAAATGATCAAATAAACCAAACTGAAACAGAGTGAAAGATACAGAGAATAAATATGTGGTTGCCAGAAGGGAGGTGGAAGGAGGGAGGCAAGAAATAAGTGAGGAAATTTAAGAGATACAAATTTCCAGTTGCAAAATAAATGTGTCATGTGTATGAAATATACAGCATGGGGAATATAATCAATAACTATGAATATCTTCAGCGAATTATCACAGGTAGACAACTGTAGTGATCATTTTGAAATGTATACAAATATTAATCATTGTATTTTGTACAGGAACTAATATAGTATTGTAGGTCAATTATATTTAATAAACAAACAAACTCATATAAAAAATGATCATATTTGTGGTGCCAGAGGCAGGGAGTGGGAGAGAGGATTTGGATAGATGAATTAAAAAATCAGAAAAAATTTTTTAAAATGTTATATGCAGAATAACAGAATATCTAATATCGAATTATTAATTTGAGTGTTTCTTACCAATTTCTGATATGATCTCTCATCTTTACTGGTTTCAATATATGTAACATTGATATGCTTCTCACTTATTTAATTTTATAAATTTGACATTTATAATATTGTGCATTTATCTTGGAATACATCAAATTATCTGCATTATTTTTAGTATTCTTTATAATCTTAAACAGGAGCGTATACCTTAAATAAAATGTCAATTATTATTAACAACCAACTAAATTGCATGCATATTTACCAATTGCTTATATATGTTTGATAAAATATAGGTATGCTGTGGAATTAAAAATTGATATTTATAGCCACAGACTTAAGGAAGGTTGAATATATATACTTAAGATTATAATAACTCTAAAAGATCATCCTTGATAACAACCAATTTTTTTTTTTTTTCCTGGGCTGTACCTGCAGTATATGAATGTTCCCAGGTTAGGGGTCGAACTAGAGCTGCAGCCGCTGGCCTACAGCACAACCACAGCAATGCCAGATCTGAGCTGCGTCTGCGACCTAACCACAGCTCACAGCAACACTGGACCCTTAACCCACTGAGTGAGGCCAGGGATCAAACCTGCATCCTCATGGATCCTAGTCAGGTTCCTAAACTGCTGAGCCATGAAGGGAACTCCGTTAACAACTAAATTTAACAACAAACACACAAAACAAAATATTTAGCCAAAGTAACTGATAATTGACAAGAGTAAGTTATGGGAAAATGCCATCAGAAACAACTTGGTGCTTTAAAAGTAGACGGCAAGACTTGCTCAGGGAAAAATGGACTAGGAAATTGGAAACAGTACTTTCTTTAGAGGTGGAACTGAAAAAGGTAAGGTAGAGACTGAATAAACCAAGAGAAGGCATTTCACTAAATCAAAGCCTGAGAGAAAATGTTTCAGAATTTTTTATTAGTTTCAGTATTACAAGGCAGTGTTGGGAAAAACCATTGAAATATCTTTGGACATAACCTACATGAAGTGTCACTGTGGTAGAGGAAGGAAAAATAATTTTAAACAAGTTTTCAGTTCAAAAATTTTAAATAGGTATCATTTTAAAAGTAATGTGATGATAATTCTGCCCAGAGTTTTGAGGGATTTTAAAATATATATTTTCTTTTCTGTTCAAAATATTCATGAAAAACAACTATTTATTTCCATTCTGCACATAATATCCCAAGAAAATATGTTTTTAGGAAAAATTGTCTGCTCACATTGTATTCGTATTTCATTTAAACACTTTACCACTACAACATTTGATGTACCTCAGATAAATTGATATATTTATCAATATATCCCTGTAATATAACATTTATTTTTATTTTCTTTTTGTTGATGTTCTTACAGGCTACATTTAGAATGCTTTTTTGGTGGGGAGGGTTGGCCATTATAATGAGGATCTAAAACATTAAAAAAAATTCTCTGAACTAAATTATCTGAAAAGAAAAGAAAATACATAGGAAATATGTATCAAACAAAAACTTTTCAAGTAACAACTGCTTTGTGAAAAACTGCAGTCAATTAGAGGACATGTGAATTTAAAACTTACTGGTGAAGAAGTATAGATATTATCTCTGGTCTTTTATAGATGTAAAAAGGGAGCTCTATGGCATTGTAGTTGAAACCAATATAAGAGGTTGGGTTGTAGAAAGCAGTAATCCATATACCCATGGTAGATTTTTGAAAATCACCTTTGTGTCTCATTTTTTCAATTCTGACATAACAAAATGGAACACTATTTGTTCACAAGACAAAGACAAACATCCTTCACCAACTATTCCTAAGACAACTAGAAAATTTTCAAAGCGTTCTGCTGAGATAACAATCACTAAAACTGTATAACTGTTAAGCACAAAATCAGGAAAGAGGAGAAGGAAAGAAGGGGGTAGACAGAGAAATTTTAAGAACAAATGAAACATAAGTATTATTATTAACTTAATGAGAAATTTAAAGACAGAATGCAAAGCTGTCACTATTATGAAATTACTGATTTCATTAAAAAGTCTTCCACAATAATGGGAATATAAAGTTAATTACTTTACATTAGAAATGACAGGAACTTCCCATTATGGCTAAGCAGTAATGAGCCCAACTAGTATCCATGAGGATGATGGTCTGATCTCTGGCCTCACTCAGTGGTTTAAGAGTCCAGCAATGCCACGAGCTGGGGTGTAGGTTGCAGATGTGGCTCAGATTCCACGTTGCTGTGGCTGTGGTGTAGGCCAGCAGCTGTAGCTCTGATTGGACCTCTAGCTTGGTAACTTCCATATGCCACAGGTGCAGTCCTAAAAAGCAAAAAAAAAAGAAAAGAAAAAAATAAATCACAAAAAAGTTCAGGACTTGTTATTTACACCAAGTATTGCCTTGTCTAATCATTAATGGCAAAATGTTAGTCATGAAAGAGAAATAAGCCAAGTGACAGCTTTCCTTATGTTCCCTCAGCAAATACATGCTTAGCCATTTAAACCATCTGGTACACAACTGTTAGAGCAGTGACTGACTGGTAGAAAAATCAGTGGTGGGATATCAGTGGGGAGAGTCCACTAAAAAAGAGAAAGGTTTCTAACTGTGACAAGTGATATAAACAAAGGACCTGAGTGGTCATTCCCCATGAAGTACAGATAGCTAAAAGAGAAATTGGAGTCAATGGGAAGTTAGAGCTGATAATCTAGGTTGGAAGCCCCACTGCTACATCCTTTAGTCTGCTGTACTTTAAGAAATAAACAAACACCGTAAAAATAACCCTTGGATGAAAACCAACCTGTCTTCCAACTCGCAAATCAATATTGTTTGAAAAGGAGGAATTTTTGCTGAGAGCTGTGTCTCACGCATGCTGTTGATGCATGTGTGACCATTTGGTGGTTTGGTTGTCTTAACACTTTGGTTGGTGTTAATTATGGAAGATATTAATAAAGGTAGAATTCATAATCCTTATTATTTTTATATATACATATATACATTTGGTATAATATATAACACACTTTAATAGTATTCTTTTTTAAATAGGCTATTTTCAATATGCAATATTTTTACATGTTAAAATGTCAAGACAGGAGCTTTGAAGGGTCTGAGATTTTACCCTAATTGTAGACTCAAAACTTAAAAATTAGCTTGTCACAGTTGTACATACCCTGGCAGACAAAAACAAAGCCTTTGAGTTAGAGACAAAAGATAGTATTAATCATAGCAATACATATGAACAACATCTTATCAGTTCTTCAAGTCCTAATTCTCTGATAGTGACACATTAAAGAATGTGAATGGCCTATGTATGGCTTATGTATACAATCAATGCATTACAAAAGATGAACCCTGAGATAAGAAGCTCTGATTTTATATGAGATCTGTTCATAAACTTGCCAATATTTCCTATTCTAGAGAAAGACATTATCTTAATATCTGGGAATAAAATTGAACCTTCCCTAGGCAAAGAGAAAGATGCCTCTAAATTTGCTTTCTGATAACATAAGTAAATCTGCTTCAGTGGCAAGTACTGTCTCTATTTTTTCCAAGGCTATGTACTTATATAAGCATAAACACAAAAAAAGATGGTCTGAGGATAATTTGCTATAAATATCAGGTCATGTAGAAACATAAGAGATCCATGGTCAATTGCCTTCCAAAAATATCTGTATATAAAAACCATTAATCCATCACATGTATGTTTGACATGAATAGTGAAAATGTATAACCATGAGTAAAAATATACATACATGTAAATTTGCATTGTGCTGTGAAATTATAATGGGGATTCTTATTATAGTCTTGAATAAAGAGCAGATATATATAGTAATTTATTAATTAACTTCAATACATTAGCTAGTATAAAATGCACTTTTTAAGAAAAAAAACTCAGAACAATAATTTTTCTAATTTTTAGGAAAGACATACACTATGTAAACTACACTTTACATTTATGGTGATAAGAAGCTAACAAAACAAGAGTAGAAATGGTTATTCAATACTTTTTGGAAAATAACCTCTATTATTGTTGAAATTGTGATGAAATATTATCTGCTACATAAAAAACTTTATATATTTTAATTTTAAATACAGATTGACAATTTTCAGTTGTACTGTTAGATTGGGAAACATTTTAAATAAGTTAAAATATGTTGTAAAATCAGTGTTTATAATGCTTGTGGATTAAATGTCTACATTATATCCTTGATTTACATATAAATAACTGTTTTAAATGTCAGACTTGAAATTCTTTGTATTGAGAATTGTTTTCTTATTGTTTCCTTCTGAAAAAGCAGATGCTTCCATATTAGATGTGATTTTAATTCAACATTTTTATTACTAATTATTCCTTACTGCACATATTGTTCAAATGAACAGTCCACTTTTGGAAAATTTTAAAATGCTATTTTTTTTCTTAAAAGATAAAATATTTATGTCTATATGGAAAAAAGTTTAAATTTAGTTATCCTATCTGCCTTCTCTGGAGAGTTTCATCCTATTAGCTTTAAGATTAAGAAGGACATGATGTTAATAGTTGGTCCATGATAGCACTTTGGAAAGCGATTATTATATTTAGAGATAAATTAATACAGAGAATTTATTGTACTTTAGTAATTGACAATAGAGAACATCCATAATGAATTTCTTCACAGGAGTAAACACATTCAATTCTGTGTAACAGTAGAATTTGTGTTTGGGAGGGTATTTCATACTATGCAGGAAAATCCACAGTATTTCTGAGAAATGGATACCACTGAATTTGCCTCACCGAATGATACCAGTGGTAGAGAATTCATCACTTTCATCTGGAATTACTAATTAGTCAAAGTGCATAGCTGTAATATATATTTTTGGTGTCTTACTGGACTAATATTTGCTGGCACTATATAACTTATAAGAACAATTTGAATATATAGTCATACACTCAATTTTTTGCAAATAAAAATAATGTAATATAGTTAGTGATAGGCCCAGGTCAGAATTCATATATATACATTATATATGTATAATGTATATATATAATTTTTTTCTAGTGTTCATCTTTTTCATTACACCACCCAGTAGGATAACAATTGTAGTATTATACCCATTACTACTCTGCTACGTGCCTGGCGAGCACTGAAAATCCAGGATAGACACTGATTTAAAATACAAAGATATTTCTAAACATTTATAGACATTTCTAAAGTGAAATGAGGAATGAATTGAGCATTTATTTACTTTCAATTTCAAATAGAAAGTAAAAGCATTTTTTTTGAAAAAGTATATAAGGAATTTATAATGCGTAAGACTTTATTGTTTGAAGTGAAAGGACTGCTTGGCGCAGTATAAAAGTATGTTTCAAAAAGTTTATAAATACCTTGATTTTCCTCATAAATATTTTTGAAAAGCCAGAATATTAATGTTAATGTGGCAAATTTCAGAATTATATGCCTAAGTACTCCTGTATTTCAAATAATCAAAATATCTTCCAAGTAGGTTACTAAAAGCATATAGGAGTAATAGGGTACATTCTTGATTCTCAGTTATTTCTTGATTGAATCAGAATTACCAGTTTGATCTTAATAACCTCAAGTGAGAATTTACATCTTAGAGCCTTTTATCACACCTGAACAGTAGGAATAGGCAGCCTAGATAGATGTTTTCTTTGGACCTACTGTTTTCCTTATGCTTCTCTGTTAGGATTAAATTCCTGCTGTGAGGATTATCATCTGTTGCCAGGATATCATGAATGAGTAGATGATTCTAATCAACCCCAAACAACTCATATATATAACCCCTTCTGCATCAGTAAAACTGACCAGAAGAAAGCATTTCACTGTAAAGTAGTATTAGAAAGTAAAATGTGTATACAAATTGTTTTGTGAATTCATATTTAAAGTAGTTCACAGCAATTGCTTAGAATTTACATTCCCATAATGTTTACCTAAATCAAATATTTCCCCATACTATTAGAATCACTTAGTCTTATATTTCATTCAGCATTATATTTCTAAATCTAAACTATCAGCCACACAAATTAAAGAAATTGTAAAATGATTTCTGCACATTATCCACAATTCATTATTTTAGTGAATACATTTATCTCTTTAAAATCTGGCAGACTAAACCATTTTCCAGGTCAGCTTAAATAACTTAAAAGCTACTGAAAAAGTGACATCAAATCAGGTCTTTAACATAAATGCACAGATTTGAAAAGGTCAGAGAAGGAGCTAAGCTTGGAGAACACTAAAGGAATAAAGTGAGTTGGGTAAATATTGGAGCACAACAAAATGATGCTAAGACAAGAGTGAGCAAAACTCAGCTAGGTTAGAAGCCCGGCTAAGCTAACAGAGAATAGTGCTGTGTTCAAAAAAAGAGTAGGGACTCTAGGGAAAGCTTCGAAGCTGTTAACAAAATTCATTATGAGTTCCTCTACCTATAAATGGACCTTAGCTGTTTCAACCCCATCTGTGAACTGTCTGGCTATACAGAGAGGCTTTGCTGAAATATAACAGTGATGGGTTAATTAGGGGGGAAATCAGTAGGCTACTGTAATAGACTATTATTCTCTCATTTAATCTGTTTGTTTTCCAAAAATAAAATATGTAGAACTCCACTTCCAGCTACAACATAGTAAGTGCTACTTGAATAGTTCTACCACTGTAAACAGTTTAAAATAGACAAAATATATGAGGCAGTTCTTTTCAGGCATTGGACAACAGGAAGTTCAAGTTTATAATTCACTATAGAAGGGAAACTCATGATCAGCCTTGCTACAAACTACACTAAACTAGATTTTAAAAAATCTTGGTGGTCCTCTGAGCAAAATGATCAGATCAGCTAGAGCATTTAGAATCTACAGACAAGGTCTTAGAGAGAAACTAGCTATATGAGTAGGGAGGGGATGGGAAAGAACTCATGAACCCTTAGATGATAGCTAGGCTGCATATGCACAGAGGAAAAACTCAACATTTGTCAGAGAGCATCCATTTATCCAACCTACTACAGGTATGAGAGGCAAGCAAACCAGTACTGAGAGATTTTAGATTTTTAGTTCATCCAAAATAAAACAATATGTTCATAATAAAAGTATCTAAGATGCCAGGATTATATGTAGGCATCATATAATGACCACGCATGAGAAGAATTTATCCTCTAGAGCTGCTCTAACAAAACCAAAAATCAAGGCTTTACAAGGCCTTTACAGATAGAGACATTAGTTTATGTGACACCAAGCTAGAAGGTCTTTGGAAACATCTTGTAGTTTTTTATGCATCTACTCTGCCACATCCTAAATTTAAGTATACACAAGATCAAGAGGATTACCCAGTGATTCCACTATCTGCTAGAACTACAATTAACACAACACATATCACAGGAAAATAGCAGAACCCAGAGTCGCTACTCTGCAATATAAAGCATACAATTCAAAATTATTAGACAGGTAAAGAAACCTTAAAATGTGATCCAAAAATCAAGAATTCAAGCAGTCAATGTTCTTAGTTTGAAATATAGTTGACTTACAATATTGTGTTAGTTTCAGGTGTACAGTATAGTTTTTATTTTGAATAAAATCCATGAAGAAATGTCTAGGGGGAAAAAAGTATTCTAGCAGTCAACAAAAAGACTTTGAGATGACAAAAATATTGAACCTAGCAGGCATTGATCTAAAAGCAGCTGTTTATAAATATACTCACAAACTGTAAATATAGAATCTTAATGAAGGAAAAAATAGGTGAACTCAGCAAAGGAGTAGATACTATAAAGAGCCAAATGGAAATTCTGTAACTGAAGGGTAATGCAAATGAACAATTCACTAGGTGAATATTGGCAGAATACAGACTTAGTGAACTTGAGGAGTTAAGAACAAGAAAGATCAAATCTGAGGAACAGAGGAAAAAAAAATGAAGAATATTAGCAGTGACTCAGGGAAACTGTGACTTTTTCCAAAATTAGGGATAAAAATCACTAATATACACATTCAAAAATGTAGTTGTCCCTTATCAGGATAAATGCAAAGAAAACTATGACTAGACAAATCATAATGAAATTCATAAAAAAACAGAGATAAAGAGAAAATATTAAAAGCTGTCACAGTAATAAAACACAAAGTAAAATTTATAAAGTGAGGCTGATTATTCATAAAAGACAATGGAAAGTAGAGATAATGGTTTTACATTTTAAACATGCTGTATAAGAAAACAAAACACTTTGTTCCATAAACTTAAATTTCTTACTAATCCCTTCATATACCTAATTGATTAATCCAATATATTTTCTGTGCTACAGCCAAGACGCTTTTTTTTAAAACCAAAAAAATACATGATGCAATTTTATAGGTGAAATAAGAACAAATACTTACATTCTGCTTGACAAAGCCTTTTTTATGACAAGGCTAAATCCAATGTTGATTTTTCTTAAATTTTATCTCATTGTTTTGTTTGGAACATAGCCCTCTATTTCTTCATTCAGCGTGAATCTCTGTTGGTTTCTATGCATTAGATAAAACAGCTACGTCTCCCAGTCTTGAAGAAGACGAAACTTATTGTTCAACCTCGCCCTAGATCTTCGTCGTCTCTCAAACCTACAAAACTTGTAGTGATTCTACAAGCAGCCTATTTTATTTTTAGCAGCTTCTGGTAGTTCAAGGTTTGCGGAGACCTGTCAGCGTCCCAAAGAGGAGGATATCAGTCAGCACCTAGATTCAGGCTTATTAGAAGCTGGACCCTAAGGCCCAAGCCTTTAAAGCATGCAAAACACCGGGTGGAAGTTGCAAAAATCAGGACTCCTGTAAATATAGTATAAAAGCTTCTGAGCGATATCAGTGAGCTGTGGCAAGGCAGAGGGAGAGCGGGAAAATGGTTCCCACCAGGGAAGAAACAATGAAAAAAAAAAAAAGGGGCGCCTGCCCATCCTATCCCCAGAGGGCACCTTAACCCTCCCTCAAACGCATGTCAAATCAGATACATGCATCTCAGGCTGTTTTGAGTCAAGCAATTGAGCCCCTCCAACACAAACTCCAGGTGCATCTCAATCAACTGCTTCCTCACTGAGTCCCACGCGCAAGCATTTTAAAAGCTGTTTTTCAGATAATATGAGTCCTGTGGATGTAAAATTCATTGATTTCCAAAGCTAGGTGTTTTGAGGACATCTCTCTCAGTTGCAGGTCTTAAAATTTGGGGGTGCCAGGGTGTGGAGTTCAAACCCTCAACTTTGCGGATGGCCTTTCTTATTTGTCACATGCATGGGAGTGGTTGAGACAATTTTTAGGATTTTTTTCATAGGAAGTTGTTCCATAGGTAGCTGTGGATTTGGTGTGTCCATGGAAGAAGATGCTAATAGGTAAATATATTCATATGATATCTCTTCTTCTAATTATTCACTAGCTTCTATTTTTCCTGATGCAAAAAAAACCTAAACATAATTTTCACAGCATTGTATAACTCTAAGTGTACAGCATGGATGATTTGACTTACATACATCATGAAATGATTACCACAGGTTTAGTGAACATCCATCCTCTTACATATGTATAAAGTAAAGAAAAAGGAAAAAATTTTTTGTAATGAGAACTCCTAGGATTTAACAATTTTCATTTCTTAATATAGTATGCAGGACACTTAAGCCTAGTTTTTCAACCCCACCTTCATATTTTCTATAAAATCAAGCTCTATTGAACTTCTCTCTTTTCTAACAAAATGTCATGTTTCCTCTTTCATCTTTAGCATTTGAACATAATTTTTTTTCCTGTCCTGACTCCTCCTCATATAATCTATCATCTTATGTTTGCATGATATATTATTTAGTGTATTCTGGGTTATGATGTAGAAAAAAACAGCCCTCCAAATAGAATGCCTTAAAACACCTAAGGTTTAAAATTTTCTCTGAAAATTATGTTGCTGATTGAGGTAGTTTTCCAAGGAGGTCAACCTCCACGTGATAACTGTCTTCTCCTCAACATGTGCTGCCTTGATTACCGGGGCAGCGAAGGAAAGTCATAGAGTTAAATCCAAGCGTTTTTATACCTGTACTAGAAAGAACACAACTTTTCTCAAAATTCATTGGGCAAAAGGCTGCAAAGTATCATCCCCATTGATGCTACAAGGTGCAGCCAAATTACCAAATCAAGGTAAACAGTAATTATCCATATCTGATAACTCCTACTAATCCTACTTCCTTTTAATCTAGAATATCATTTCCTCTTTGAGATATTTCTCCCCCACAACTCACCCCCATTCAAGACTTGATACCCATCTTTGACTTTTTCCCTAGGTCATACCATAAATCACTTACATCAGCAATTTGGTTCTTCTGCTAGTGTTTATTTAATCATGTATTTCACCCTGTTGTAAAGTTACCCATGGTCATTTTGCAAAGGAATGCTAAAGTGTGATGGGCAAATTTTAAGTAGTTTATTAAATGTATTACATGTACAAATAAACAAATGATTTAATTGTCCTCCTTAGTCACAAAACAAAAATAATTAATACAATTGTAGAAAAAAATACATTTTGGAAAGCATCATATTTAAAATGGAAGTTTAATTTTAAAAACACCTTACATTTTTCCAAAGTATTATGTAACAACATTCTTAGAAATACTGAGTGAAATATTATTAAATAGACTGAAGAAATAATAGACTAAAATCTACTGACCGGTATAGTGAATTCAGAGGAAAGTTAGGAAATTAATAAAAAATGCTAATTTTGGTGATCTTATTTGGATGTTTAGTATGTTATTAGCAACTATTTTATATCTAATATTCTTAAAAATATTTCGAGTATCCAAAATTACTTGGTACTTAGTATTTCTAGGATAAATATAAAGCAAATTATAATCTAAAAGTATAGAATAACTTCTTTAAAATACATTCCAAAAAGACATGTAGCTCCATGAGAGCTATTAAGTGTGACTTTAGAGTGCAATATAAAACCATCACACCTTCAAAATTAAGTTTGATATGCATATTTCAGATTTGTCCTACTTATATTTTAGAGAAAACCCAAAAGAAGTGAATTGGAAACAATACCTATTTGCTTAGAAATTTCTCTCCTATATTCACACTCTGATTATATTTGTCATAAATTGTTTCTTCAGTAAATACGAAAAATTTGTTTATTCTCATAGTAGAAGGAAATAATGTAGTACTAATGCTTACATAATTGAAGCATAGAGAATTCAATTGAGTTCTATCAAAACAAGCATGGAAATTTATGTGAACCAAGAGAGAGCTATCTGAATACTTGGGGGTAAATAATAGTTTGTAAAAATGTTTATGAAACAAGAGGTATTACACAGATAACTCTGCCAAACTATCTTTTACATGTATTTATATAGGTATATATATATTCCTTTCTTGTCACATAAAAAAAATTAATTCAATATTCCTTTGTGGTACAGTGGGTTAAGGATCTGGCATTGTTGCTGCAGTGGCTTGTATTGCTGCTATTGCAAGGGTTTGATTCCTGGCCCGAGAACTTCCACATATTACGTGCATAGCCAAAAAAAAATCAATTCCTCAATTTTAATATATTTTTTTCCATTTCCTTTGGCACATGGAAACTCCTGGGTTAGGAGATTAAATCAGAGCTGCAGCTGTGGCCTACACCACAGCCACGGCAACAGCAGATCCAAGCCACATCTGCTCCCAACACTGCAGCTTTAGGCAATACTTGCCCTTAACCTACTGACTCAGGTCAGGGATTGAATCCACTTCCTTACAGGGACATCATCAGATTCTTAACACACTGATATACAATGGGATATCTTATGTTGAAAATTAACTGTAAATAGGGTACACAATATACTGTATGTCAATAAAATGGAGTGTTTTGTTCCCATCGTGGCTCACCGGAAACGAATCTGACTAGCATTCATGAGGATGTAGGTTCAATCCCTGGCCTCCCTCAGTGGGTTAAGGATCTGGTGTTGCTGAGAGTTGTAGTGTAGATCATAGATGAAGCTGGGATCTGGCATTGCTGTGGCTGTGGCGTAGGCCAGCAACTACAGCTCTTATTTGACCCCTAGCCTGGGAACCTCCATATTCCATGGCTGTGGCCCTAAAAAGATAAAAAATAAATAAAATGGAATGGTTTATATACAATAAAATGATATAATTGAATAAATCTAATAAAAATATGTAAAATATAAAGTACAATATTAATATAAATATATCTTGTAAATTTACTTGCAATATTATGAATAACATTTAATCATGATTTATAATAATTAAGATTAATAATAATTTATATCCACTAACAGAATATATGTCAGACACTTGATTAAGTAAATATTGATGCTTTTGCACTTAAAAGAATGAATACAAAGTAAGATTAATCATTGGAAAAGAGGACATTCAACATTTAGTGTTTTATAAAAGAATAAAACTTTAATTCTTATCTCAATAACTAATTGCATTTTACTTTTTAAAAATTTATTTGTACTGTTTCATCAAATTGAGCACCAATTCTATTTATTATTAATTATACTTTAAAAATCATAAATGCCATGAAAACTTATTTCTTCCAAAGAATTTTTTTTTTTTTTTAGGGTCTCACCTGCGGCATATGGAGGTTTCCAGGCTGGAGGTCAAATCAGAGCTGCAGCTCCCGGCCTATACCACAGCCACAGCAGTGCAGGATCCATAAAACATGTCTGCAACCTATATAACAGCCCATGATAATGCCAGATTCTTAACCCACTGAGCAGGGCGAGGGAATTGAACCTGCATCCTTATGGATACTAGTTGGGTTCATTAGCTACTGAGCCATGATGGGAATTCCCAAAGAACTTTTAAATTTTCAAAATCTTATCATTAAAGGCTATGTATAAAATGAGAAGTGAAATTAACAAAGTCAATAATTTACAGAAAAGAACTAAAGTATCAGTCATGTTAACAAAGTAAATGTTTAATTACAAATATGTTCATAATCAAGGTAAATTTTGGCTCCTTAGTAGCAATACATTTATTTCAGAAAAAAGCACTTAGTATATAAACCTACTAAACACACTTTTTTCCTCTATGCTCTCTTCCATTTGTGCAAGCATGGAGCCAATCCACATATGTAATCTAATGTAGGATATATTGCATCAGCCAATAGAGATCTCTAACTATAACTGTAACCACTTATGAATTCAAAATCATTTTATCTTCCTCAGTAGACAGAGTGAGAATGGAAACTTGAGAATAAATACCTTCTTGAAAGACATTATGAATGTTGATGCTCTTTCTTCTGGGGATTCTTGAGATCCTCTCAGGCAGAACATACTAGTACACAGTACATATAATTTTTCTCACTTCACTAATATATTCTTTGTATATATTTATTTTAAGAGAAAGAAATAGTGCTACTGGATGACACCAAGAGAAAAAAAAAATTCCTGGAGTTCCTATTGTGGAGCAGCAGAAATTAATCCGACTGTTATCCATGGAGGATGCAGGTTCGATCCCTGGCTTTCCTCAGTGGGTCACAGATCTGGCATTGCAATGAACTGTGGTGTAGGTCACAGACATGGCTTGGATCCCACATTGCTGTGGCTGTGCCATAGGCCAGAGGCTACAGCTCCAATTCGACCACTAGCCTGGGAACTTCCATATGCCACTGATGTGGCCCTAAAAATCAGTAAAAAAAAAAAAAAAAAAAAAAAAAAAAAAAAAAAAAAAAAAAAATTTACTGGTGTTAGGGCTGATCACAAATTGACTAGCACACTCAGCAGACTCAGATAATCATCAATTTACCATTACTCAGATCTTTCTCTTCAGAAGGCAGTTTAGAGATTATCTAACTATACTGAATACCAGACCTTAGGGTTTAGGCACTGTTCTCATCTTCTCTTCTAATGGATTTCCAATACACCAATACATATGTTCATCTTCCTGAATAGTTTTAAGTAAATACCACTTTCTCTACTTTGTCATATTTTACATGATTTTGAGCTGGGGACATATTAATTCTCATTATGCAGAGGTATGGACCCCTGAAAGTAGCTGTGAGCTACAGGAGTCAGTGGTAGACAAGGGGAAAGCAGCCAATGCCAATGCAGTTACACTGGAGATACATCATGTTGCACAGTGAGGGCAGCTTCAAGATCAAAGCAATTCAAGCTTGAAGAGCAAAGTAGTTCAAATTCCTGGTTTCTCAGAAGAGCCCAGGGCAGAAACAGAGTGTGAAAGTTAGCAAATGAAGTGCATGAAGAATATAATAACCCAGGTCTAGACTAATTTCTAATGACATGAACTCATTGCCTATATTAAATGAATGTTTGACTATAAAATTTAAGTATACATACCTTTTCTGTATTGTGGATATTCCAAGCTATTTTGGAAAAATAAATAAAGCAAATGGGAAATATTAGTAAAGTAATTACCTGTGAATACATGTTTTAATATGATTTTAGTGTTACGCTTATCCATTCATGTACTTGTTTTATTTTAATTGAATTAAAATCAATTTCATGACTTTGAAAACTCTTGATATCTCTAAATGGAGTATAAATAAATATATATTTTTAAATTTTTAAATAGTCTTTTTTAAAATAATCCTAACAAAAAAACACACTTGCCTATTAAAAATAATGACATTGCCTTCAAAAGAGACATAGTCTAATTAGCTTATAAAAAATGTCTATAATTTCAGTTGCTTAGAAAGTTCACTAGGCATTATAAAAAATTTTAATTACTATTCCAGATTTAAGAGTGATAAACTAAGTCACTGTTCTCATGTATACATATATGTATATGTAAACCCCAGATATGCAAATATATATCAATTGTTTGTGTTTATATGTCTGTATACATGATTTAGGTACATATAACACATATCTTTTATGTGAGAAATAATCACTATTTAAAATTTAAAAGCAAGTTGATATAGAGTTTAAAACTGTGTAATAGAAATGTGAAATTTCAGAATAAGAAATTCTTTCATTTCTGTGATTGTACAAATGAGGCAAATGCAGCCAATCTTTTGAACACAATCAATAATAATTTAAAGCTACATGACTATATCTACTAGTTTTAATTCATAAGAAATGGTGACCTAAACAGAAGTTTAACCATAAAATGAAATGGCGTAAAAGGAAGAGAAAAAAAACCTCCACCTCCTAAAATTAAAATTTAAAAAAGTCTTTTATATTTTTGACATAAAAATAAACCTTAATTTCTCACATCAACACATATAAGCTCTATAGTTCATAGAAGCTGGGTGGCATCTGTAAAAATATAGAAAAATAACATACAGATATTTTTAATGAAATAAGCTGCCAGACGGTCATTACTCTCAATAGTGCTTACGAAGGAAGAGATCTTCTTTGCTCTTTAAGCATGAAAAGAAAAGGAGGCATGTTTAATGGCTCCATTGGGATGATAGTTTATTTTCAAATCTGCTTCACAAAATGTTGGCTTTGAAGAGGATTTTTTTTATGTTCCTAGATTGGAATTTTGGAGTTTTTATTTTTAATACTGTTTTTCTATAATCAAAAAAAGCATAAAGTGTATAAAGGAATAAAGAAGAATTCTCTTAGAAACCAAGGAAATGCCCTAACAAAATATACAAAAACAAACATGATATCTTTGTTTAATATTATCTGTTATTAACAGCAACAATAATAAATTAAGTCAAGTGTTCACCACTTAATCTTTTAGTGGGCTTTTATTTTTGAATAGACTTTACAATGTTTTTGTATACAAACAATATGGAGAGAACGATTTGATGAGTGTTAGAAGCTGCTAATAATTAGTGGTTCCCACTTTAACAGATGGATACAAGAACACATATACATATAGAATAGAGTTGCTGATACTATCTCAAAAAAGACTAATACGAAAAATTTTATGACTTAGTATATTCATCAAACTATCCTAAGTTTTCTTGTTCTTCTTCCCTTTGAGCTCAAAAGATTGTTAGTTATAGATCATGTAAGAAAAACATTGGGAGACATTTACATAAGCCAGAGCACTATAGCTATAATTTATTGTTTATCCTAAAAATGGCAAATTTTTGAATGACTTTTTCTAAAATGTGTTTTAAGATAGAAGGAAATGGTTGATCAATATAATGATTCAGATGCTTTATTACTTAAAATTAATCAAGCCAATAGTATCTTTCATTTACTCCAAGCTATACAACTTTGAAAAATAATAGACAACAGATTAAAAATTACTAGGGAAAATTATGACAGGGATTTTAAAATCATCATATTTTAATGCAAAATTTGTCAGTAATTTCACTACTGCTTCATCCTGATATCTAAACTTTATTTACAAGTAGATATCAAGAATTATGATCTAAAAACCATTAACTAGTTCTACATTCCTTTGTTATTTATAGTTCTCAAGCTGTCAGGAAAAAAATGAAGAACTTTAGAATGCTAGAATTTTTTCTGAATTTACATAAATATAAATAAATAATATTGATGTCATAGCTTGCTGAGCTTGCATAGTACACAAGTGCCTTAAAACAATTATTTAGTCACGGAATTTTAGCAGCATTTATTATTTATTTTAACAGATATGCTTAAATTTATTAATATTTACTCAACTAGTAATCCACTCAACTTGGGTCTTTAAGTGCATCAGAACACAAAAATTATAAACACGTAAGTTTGGGAAATTATTTTAGTCCCCCTCACCAAATGCAACCTGTTCTGATGTGCATCCAGTTTTGTGAACTTTTTTATTAGGCTCCAGCAATGTATAAACATACAAAATATTGATTCAGTATTTTGAAAAAGCTCAACAAAAGATACAGACAAAAAGTGACTTCTGGTTTCAGCTCATAGATGAAGAGAGCTGGAAAGAAGTAGTTCCCACCCCTACAGGGAAAAAAAAAAAGTAGGAAGATGCAAATTAATAGCTATTCAGGAACTTATCTAAAAACCCATGGCCTAGGATCAAGTCATAGTAAAATCTAGAGGCATAGAGCCTGAACATTTGCTTAAATGAGGCAAATGTCACCAGATGCAGTATAACCTCATAGAATATTAGACCACTAATGTTGACAAATTACTGGGCTAAAATGAAAGTGTGAAATTCCTGATTCTAAAGGCAATTAGGTAGTTTATCATTTACTCCTAAAGTTAAATGCAGAATCGATATATGACCCAGAAATAGCATTTTTAGAGGTTTACCCAAGTGAATTAAAAATGTCTGTTCACACTAAAAGCCATAGCTGAATGAGTATAGAAGCTTTATTCATAACTATTAAAATTGTACTTCAAGGGAATAAAGTGTGGTATATTTATAAAATGAAAATCTATTCAGCTGCAAAAAGGAATGTGCTCTTGATTCATGCAACAACATGGATGAAAGTTAATTGCATTCCACTAAGTGATAGGAGCTAGACCCTAAAGGGTATCTAGCAAAATTACATGTAGTTTACATTCTGGGAAAGACAAAAATATAGGAACAAAAAACATAAGTAGCTGCCGAGGAAGGAGAGTAGCTGCTTATAAACGGCACACGCAGAGGAATTTTTAGACTAATGGAACTATTCTGAATGGTACTGGGCTGGTAAAATTGTGGGTTTATGTATTTGTCAAAATCCAGGGAAATGAACATCACAAGAGGTAAGATTTAATATATGAATATATGTGTGTGTGTATCTGTGTTATCTCCAAGGTGTTTATTCCTAAGGAAAAGTAGACTATGACATGATATCAGTTACAGGTTTCATTCTTCCACTTTTTACTACAAATAAGTTCTTGAAAAGAAATTTGAGATAGATGGTAATCGCTCCCAAGTAATATTTGAGATTGGGTCCAAACTTTCAGGAAAATAGGAAGATTTACATGATCCTACTTCCTTGAAATTAGGCATGAATATGTGATTTGCTTAGACCAATAAAGTGTGAGGTGACAAGGAGTGTGTCACTTCTTGGTGGAAACATTTAACAGTTGCTTCGTGATTTCCTATGATTTATATTTGTATCATCATAATATTGGAACTGAAGCCTGATAGGAAGCTGTCATAAAATCAACCAGCCTGAAATGTGGCAATGTATAGATGGACAATGCCCTAGAGAAACATTTGGAAACAAAACAGAACAGACATTGTGAGTATGAAATACACTTGTGTTTTGTAAAACCACTAATAATTTTAGGTTGTATATTATAGCAGCATGATCCAGCATATCTTTACGTAAATAGAAATTTTCATTCAATTATTTAAATTTATAAGACACACTTTTATTAAAACCTGGTTCTACTCTCAGCCCTCTATTGAAATGGTTCTCTTAACTATTGCTATGGTAGTTACTACATTTTATAATGTATTTTACTTGTGGCCTTTTAAACAGTATTTTTGCATTGATATACAACTTTATAAAAAGTTTTCAGGGTACTGCTTTCACCGCAGATTATAAAATATATACTGGGGGAAAGTCACTCATATTCAGACATTCAGAGATATAGCCACATTTTACATATCTTTAAATATTTTCTTAAATATATTTCATGAATTGATATACTCATATTTTTAAATGTTCATTTCTATACTGCTTTGAAATAAAGGTAGAAGTGTGTGTGTTTTTATGCGTGTAAATTTACTCCCAGAATTCTTGAGAGTTTCTTTTCTATATTTCTGAAGTATTTGGTATTGCTCAATCTTCAGCTTTTTATACATATGATGAATATAAGCCAAATTAGCCAAATAGCCAGTAGCCCAATACCTAGTATTCTTTCTTTTGACCAATTTGCCTTATTTAATGGGAAATGAATAAGATATCCTAATTCAAAAATAAGCTCATGTTTCATTACCACCATACCCATGTCCATTTGCCATATTATGGCAACACTCAGTTCATTGTTTTAGTTAACAGATTTAGGAAACAAATTTTTGATGATGCAAGTCAGATAATGAAAACTTCTGTAATATTCAATTCAGAATTAATCACATTCACGCCCATGCTTACAAACCAATAAAACAAAATAACCCCTCCACTACAAGAAAAAATATTTCTAGAATTTTCTGTATCATTAAATACATTATATAACTGAAAGAAGGCAGGTTCTTTACCTCTTCCAACTTTGCATCCAGTATCTTTCATTTTGGAAATCGCCGATAAACATTTGGTTAACAGACAAATAATTACCTTAACACTTAATTATAATCAGATAGTAAGGAAAATAATTTATAAGGCATGAGAAAATAAACTTTTGGGAATAATGTTACTGGAATGCTGTTAATATCTAAATTAACTTTTATAAAAATAGCTTAGTTTTTATTATAATAGAAAATAATAGATGAAAAATTGTACAACAAGATTTTTAGCTGCAGTCATTACAGATATCTTAACTCCTTGACTCTTCATAGCTATACTTCAAAGAGTTATAGCAATATAAATTATAAATGGAGGAGATTTTCATCCTCAATATTATTCCATTTGTCTTAACACCTGTTCCAGGTATACTGGCTTTCAGGGTTTCACTCCTTGCCCTCCCCCATAGAGTCCCTCAACTTTATATGTTTGAAATGTCAATAAATGTTAAAAATATGAAAAATATTTTCAATCTAAATATTTATCTTTCATAAATATTTTGCAATTCCCTCCCATTGTTTACTAAAATTTGCTAGCTAATTTTAGTAAACAATGGGCTTCAGATATTCCTTTAGGCAACATGCTTGTAGAGAAATACTAGAGGTAAGAGGCAGTTAGAAGCAAAAGTAATTTACTCATTAAGTTTATTTAAAATGTACACATTGCCCAAAGCCAGTAGCACAATGTACAGAACATAAATTACAACACTTAAACTGAATGTAGCACCTGAATGGAAGAAATAAATACTAATATGAATGACATATATGGAAAGATTAGGCAACAGAATAACAGTAAAAGGCCATTATGATATAATGCTCACTTTATCAAGAAATTGGTTAAGTTCCAGAGATAGTTTATCTGTAGAAGTTTAGCACTGGAAGGTAAATATAGATTTTCAGCAAAAGTACAGTCGCTCTTACTGTCTGTTTATGTTGCTTAAAGAAATTCAGTAAAATATGTAATACTCATGTATCAAATTATATATGAACTAAAAGTAGTAATCCTCACAAATAGACTTGTAATTAATATGAAAAATAGATTAGCTATAAGTTATCAAAGTACTTAAATAAACAACTTCAATAAAAATTGGAGATTTTTAGAAATAATTCCATTGAGATGTTGCTAGCTAATTTTCCCAGGAAATCTGCAAGATTTCTCCGTAGTATTTACTCTATATTTCTGTGTAATTCCTACTGAAACATTTACTTTGGAATTCTAGTAAAAGGATGACATCATAAACATTCTTAGAAAATGATCTACCAGTGTTTTCATGGATCTATGCTATAAACTTTGTAGTAAGTTAAATGGTGGGTCCCACAAGATATGTCTAAATCTTCATGTCTGTGACCTATGAATATATTATCATGTGAACAAAAAGTATTTGCATATATAATTAGTTAAGGATTTTGAGATAATCTTAAATTATGTGGATGGACTCTTAAGTCCAATGACATGTGTCCTCATAAGAGTCAGGCAGAGGGAGATTAGAGGAGAGGACATACCCTCACAGGAGAAGATCACATAAAGCAAGAAGTAGAGATTGGAGTCATGCCATTATAAGCTAAGAAACACCAAATATTCCCTGCTGCCACCAGCAGCTAGGAGAAAAGCATGAAACAAATTCCTCCTCCAAAATCTCTAGTGGAAGTTTGACCTGTTGACACCCAGAATTTGACTTAGCTCCAGAACTGTAAATGAAGACATCTGCTATTTTAAGCCATCCCTTTTGTGGTAATTTTGTTACAGCAACGATCTACTCTTTTTATTTAAGTTGTTCATTTGGATGAAAAACTGAAAAGAGTTCCAATTTATCCTTAACTGCATTTCCAAATCAGTAGAATACTAAAATATTTTAATAGATTTAATTCATTGCTCATGTACTCCTATCATCCATCCCAGTTCCTTGTGCTTATTAGAATATACTAATGAAATTAAATAGCACTTATAGTTGCTTAAGAACATCTTATAGTAAAGCATGAAAGAGGCAGCTTGAATGTAAGGTGATGGGAATAAGTTTCAGGCAATTAAAAATAAAGATAAAATTTTATAGCTATGTCAAACTCAACAAAGAATAAATTTTAAGGTCTAAGAGCAGTAGTTCTGATAAAGACGATACCATTACAGATACGTGTATGTATTTAACTAGATCACTTTGCTGAATGGTAGAAATTATCACAACATTTTAAATCAACTATACTTCAATAAAACTTTAAACAATGAAAAAAAAAAGATGCCATTATAATGACAAGAAGGAAATTGAACTAGAATGCACCTAGTAAAATAGTCTGAATATATATGGAATAATAGCTGTTAAAAATTGTGAGACAACATGGCAATGCTACTTATACATTTAAGAACATTGCACTAAAAAAAATTGACGTATAAATTCTATATTAAGCAGAGAGAGTAATAAAGACAGGGAAGAGGAGTTCCCGTAGTGGCGCAGTGGTTAATGAATCCGACTAGAAACCATGAGGTTGCAGGTTCGATCCCTGGCCTTGCTCAGTGGGTTGAGGATCCAGCGTTGCCGTGAGCTGTGGTGTAGGTCGCAGATGAGGCTCGGAGCCCACGTTGCTGTGGCTCTGGCGTTAGGCCTGCAGCAACAGCTCCGATTAGACCCCTAGCCTGGGAACCTCCATATGCCACAGGAGCGGCCCTAGCAAAGGCAAAAAGACAAAAAAAAAAAAAAAAAAAAAAAAAGGCAGGGAAGATTTAAATAATATTAACAAGCTGAACACAGTGGGTACCTATACATTAGTAATCTAAAAGTTAGACAAGGTAAGTTCTTTGACTATAGTGCAATCATACTAAAATCAATGGCAAGAAGTAAAATATACTTATTTTTCTGAATTTTAAATTACTCAAAAATTTTAAAAAAGAAATCATGATATACATGCAATGACAAATCAGTCATACTGTATGAAAAATGCTAATACTATATCACTCCAAAAATTTCATTTCTAGCTATATCTCAGAGATTCTGTATTGTAGCAACTATTTATATTTTCAAAAAAAATGTGAAAACTGAATTTTTTCTCCATAGGAAAATTAATAAACTGTGTATTAGACAGAATTAAAAGTAATGAAATACTTCTACATAAGTCATCATGGATAAAACTCAAATAGTGAAAACTTAGGCCAAGCAGCCACTGGACGTGATGCTGGGTCTTTGTAGTACTGACATGTAAGTTTGAATGCATCAGTGACAACTGTATTTGAAAATTATCTAAGTACTGATTATTTTTCTACATAATAAATTTTGCCAAAATATTTCACTTTAAAATTAAAATAATATAATAATACTGAAAGTAGTACTTAAAATTTTAAAACATGTGAAAAATAATACATAGTCTTTATTACAAATAAGTTCATGAAACTAACATAAAAAAATAGGAAGACCTCTATTTCTGAGCAGTAATATTTGGAAAAGGCTGTGTTAATTGAATTTGAATTTGAATTTACACTTTTAGCTTACGTATACGGTGAATGCATAACATTTGCCTTTAAACAGTAGTTTTGTGGATGTCTATATAATTCTTTCAAATTATATAGGTATGTTAAATATTTGTTTGTTGATTTTAAATAAAAGAACAAAAGAATTGACCTTTGTGATGTATATATTCTGGATCTTCAAATTTTTTAAAATGGCCATCTTTCCTTTACAAATAAAAACTGACAACTTGGCTTAGTATAGAATAATTATCGTGAAAGTTCCCACCATGGCACAGCAGAAACAAATCCTACTAGGAACCATGAGGTTGCAGGGTTGATCCCTGGTGTCACTCAGGGGTTTAAGGATATGGCATTGCGGTGAGCTGTGATGTAGGTCACAGATGTGGCTCCGATCTGGGGTTGCTATGGTATAGGCAGCAGCTGTAGCTCCGATTAGACCTCCAGCCTGGGAACCTCCATATGCTGTGGGTTCAGCCCTAAAAAAAAAAAAAAAAAGAAGAAGAATTGCTTAATTATATTCATAGTATTATATTATAGGGAAATGTAGGGCTAATACTGTTTAGTGCATAGACAGTGCTCTCTTTTGTACAAAATTTATTCTTTAAATTTAAAATTCAAAAATTCCATCTTGATGTACATGGAGACAAATCTTTTTACAGGTTTTACCTCATAGATGATGGGCCTTTATATAAGTTGATTAAAATTTGTTTGTTTTTTGTCCAAGAATATTGTATTCTCCACTAACATTTTTCCTTTTACTATGTCTTTTGTCTTCCTAAAATGCCAGTCCTTGTTAATCCTAAACAGTATTAATCACAGAGTAGTTCTTCAATGTCTTGTAGATTTTGTTTATTTAAAGTGTATTTTTTCTTTGCATCCTTAGTATTATGTTTTTTGTTTTTGTGTGTGTGTGTCATGGAATATCTTCATGGCAACTCTTTCCTAATTTATTATATTTAAATGAGATGACTAATCCACATTTTTGGAGGTGGTAAGCATATGTAATTTAGATTGCTTTTGTTTTTCTTTTGAGTTCCTGATAGCTCCTAGAGATTTCATTGCTTTTAAATCAGAAGTCTCATTGTTATAAATAGCTTCTATCTATCCATTTGATATTTTGTAGTCCTAGATTTTAAACATTTTATTGATTTAAGAGGGAATATCCAGGTCCCTCATGAGAGACAGATTATTAACAGATGTCAGGTAATGTTAATTTTTGTGAATATTATCTATTAACATATTTATGAGGATATTCTGAGAACATGTAAAAAATACTTTGTAAGGAACTTTGAATTTTTTTTTTATCAGGTAAAACCTGAGATTACATACTATTTAGTAATTTAAACATATCTTCTTAGTTTTAAAATCTATGCCAATAATAGTATATCATTAGCTATTTCAAGATAGTGTCAAGATTTTCCAATTAAGAAAATAAATGTGAAAATTTTTAGAAAGTGCTATATAAAACTAAAAAAACTAGTATCAAAGTACTAATGAATGTATTTTGTCAATCTGAATAAAAATTTATCCCCCCTTTGTTTAAAATGGTCTTCAATAATCTCCTATTTAACTGCTTTTATTAAAGACTCCTTGCAAATTCCCCTATGGCACATGTGGTAAGAATCCAGACTTGCCGCCACTGTGGCACAGGTCACAACTGTGGTGTGGGTTCAATACCTGGACAGGGAACTTCCGCATGCTGCAAATGTGGCAAAAAAACAAACAAAAAATTCTCCTTGAATTAATAAAGAATACGAATTTTATTCAGATAATTTTCCTTCATCTGTTGAGCATGAAAAATAGATGCCAAATTACTTATTAAGGATTGAATGGATTTCATTGATTATGGGACTAAAATGCATAGCTGATACTTATATATCCACTAATATTTTCCCAGTAACTAAGAAAAACTTATAAGATCTTAAGTGAATGGTTGCTGGTGATTACAAGGCAGTTCTGGTGTGATTAGAAAAATATATCCAGTACTCAAAAACCAATATTCTGGAACGACTGGCTTATATTTTTAGTTAGATTTGAACAGTCATCAAAATGTAAAATTGGTAAATAATAGAGCTTTATGAGACCTATAGTAGTTCTATAAATAGGCAAAATACATTGATATTTCTCCCAATGATCTGATTAGTAACATGGAAAGAAATTGGAAACAGTGGAACAGGAAGGAATTTAAAATTTTTCAGGTATTCTTTGAAAGTACTTGGTCATTTACAGAGAAGTTTATAAGACAAATCATTTTAATCTAACAAAGGAACAAAAGAAATATAACTAAAATGATTATTTCTAGTTAAATATAACTAAGATGATTATTTCTAGTTAAAGGAAAAAAAAAATCTAAGATAAGTTCTCCTTTCATGAAGAACAAGATTCCCTAGGCCATTTACTAAATTGAAGGAGTAACTCTAATAACTTTTCACTTTTATTTCACTGTAGCTTAAATTTATCAAAACTGAAATATTATTATTGTTAATGTTTAAATCATAAATAATTAATATGCATTGATTTTCTCATTAAGTTAAAAGACAAATGTTTTGTATTATTTAATAGTTTTATATTGTTTGAAATGTAATAGTTACTTGTGTTCTTTCTATATCTACTTTAGACAATAGTTTCTCAATCAGAGACACTCATATTTAGGAAAACTATTCCAATAAGACTGAAATTAAAAAGAAAAGCAACAGAGATATTTTCCTAACATACTTCTCCTTCATCTATATTCATCAATTCAGTTAAGATTTTTCAAATGCAAAAGTACTGACTTAATCAATTTTGACTTTACTATTAAATTATATTTTAATCAATGATGCTTATCAAGACTGAAACATACATTTTGATCAAGAAGGGTAGAATATATCTGAGGAAACTTTTTATTAGGTATCCATGATAGTAATGCATATCGAGTCAAAAACCTGAGAGAGTATTCTGACTTTGTTTAGCACATGCACACACACACACACACACACACACACACACACACACACACACACTCCAAAAGTGAGACTTTCCCTTTGTTTAAGACTCATGAGAATGTAATCTTTAAGGATATTTTAAAATAAATATGACTTTAATATAGAATTTGCAAATTCAAGTCTGTCATCAGATTCAGTAATCAGCCCACTTGTTTTTCAATTAGTTGAGGTTATACAGTTTCATTTAATATCTGAATTATTCAGTTTAATTAAAGTAACAAATTCAGACTAAAATGTGCTCAAAGGAGTAGAAAAATTAATTGCAATTTAGAATGTAGCATTTAAAAATATGTCTTCTAGCAGCCCGGAACCTGAAAATATTTGTGCTAAATTTGAAAAGTCACTCATTTGAAGCTCAAGAAGTATGGCAACTTCACAAATATTGAGTAAACAATATTTTGTTTTTGCAAAGTTAATATATGAATTTATAATTATATTTGTAAAGTGAAGGGCACAAGGACAATATGACATAAGTAAGCAATTACAGCATTGTAAAAAACTTTTTTAAACAGCATAATAAAATATTGCTTTTATCAAGAAATGTACCTATGATAAAACAGTCCAGTATATGAAGTTGTTCTGCATTTAAAAATCATAGCAAAAGCACAAACATATGTGCTTAGGAAATTTATAAAGTACTTGAGTCATTGTGATAGAAATCTCACAAGTATTGCCTCCTTTTTATGTTTCAATAACTTGATGAAGTATGTATTATTGTTTCACTTGTAAACTGTGTAGTGATACCATAAAACATTATTTTGATAAAAATGTTACATTGTAAAGCATTGTCATTATTATTTAACATTAACAACAGCCTCAGATCACACAGGTACCACGGGCTAATTTTGGAGATCTGGAGACTAAGAATGAGAAAATGGAAATGACTTTCTCATGTACATGCATCAAATTGTCAAGAGCTAAAAATTTAGCTTTATAATTCTCATTTCCTTGCTTTTATCAAGGACTAGGTCATATTTAGAGTAATATTTACTGTGATTATTAGTAACAAAATTATTAATAATAGACATACAAGTTTCTGCTAATGGAAAGTAAGTTTATTATTAATTTATCTTCATTATTGCTACCCCTTCATTATGTTTTCATATTCATACAAATGTCTACTTCAATATTTATCTAAATGAGAGATGTTTCTTTACAGATATTATGGTGCATTTGGGATAACATATTTCCTCATATTTTTCTACTTATTAATATCTCAATTGGAAAACATGGTGCAATCAACGTGTCTATTTAAAACTGGTTTACTGGAGTTCCCGTCGTGGCGCAGTGGTTAGCGAATCCGACTAGGAACCATGAGGTTGCGGGTTCGGTCCCTGCCCTTGCTCAGTGGGTTAACGATCCGGCGTTGCCGTGAGCTGTGGTGTAGGTTGCAGACGCGGCTCGGATCCCGCGTTGGCTGTGGCTCTGGCGTAGGCCGGTGGCTACAGCTCCGATTCAACCCCTAGCCTGGGAACCTCCATATGCCGCAGGAGCGGCCCAAGAAATAGCAACAACAACAACAACAAAAGACAAAAAAAAAAAAAAAAAACTGGTTTACTGTCTTAGTGTTATCATCTTCACACTTCATGTTAATAGAGCTAATAAAAATATTACCAAATCAATGGCATGCCTTATAAACTATAACTTCTTAAAATTATGAAAATATAATAATTCTTATGAATAGATTTTTTTGGCCTTCTGTTAGTTTTGTATTGGTTAGATTCATGCACTATACAAAATTATTTTACAAGCTGTCAATTTATGTCAATATCTGTTTCTTATCTTCTGGTAAGAAAACTATTACATTAATTATGTAGTTTACAATGAATAATTATGATTATTTTTATTTTTATCAGTTGATAGTTAAAACAAAATAATGTTTATTTTACACACATATATAATTTAAAAATCTCCTTTTTAATGTGTCCATGTGATTATACTCAGAATACCCTGAGCATGTATAAATGTCTCTAGAATTCACATTGACTCTAATGCATAACTCTAAGAAAAAATTATTCTGAGTGCTTGGCAAATTGTTATTTAAGTGGAATTTAGGGGAAGTAATCAGGTTGGAAAATCAGAGGAAGATGTTCCCTGAGTTTGCCAGCATTGTATTGAGAACTATTGCCAGTGGTTCTCTTCAAGAATCTATGTCATCACTTAGAGAATCTAAAAAATAAAACAAATGTATATAACAAAACAAAAAATGACTCACGGATACAGAGAACAAACGAATGGTTAATATTGTGGAGAAGGGAGGCAGAAGGGTGAGATAGGGATAAGGGATTAAGATACAAACTACTATGTATAAAATAAATAAACAACAAGGATGTATTTATAGCACAAGGATTTATAGCAATTATTTTGTAAAAACTTTAAATAGAATATAATCTGTACAAGTATTGAGTCACTATGCTGTACTCCTGAAACTAATATAATATTGTTAATCAAATATACTTCAATTTAAAAAAATGGGGTTCAAAGGAGCTGCTAAAATTGGGAAGAATTTGATGAGGCTCCTTTCCATCTCAAATCCACTATTGGGATTTTGCTGCCATGACACAGATTATAGTATATTTGGGCACCTGTATTCTTACAATGCTATTACTATATCAGAAGAAATATTAATCTATTTTTAACAAATGTAAAATTTAACAAAAATGTTAAAAATTTAGTATAATGCAAGACATAACAGTCTCAGATAAAATTACCCACAGTAGTACTCCAACAATTATTATAATTTGTAGGTGAAATAAATATTTCATTTCTTTGAAAATCCCCTTTGCTTCTCTTATGGACATGGACAGAAATTAACTGAGAATTTTGTTCTTCATCTTTTCCCCATAAGGAAAAGAATTAAATAATAGCAAAAGTATATATAACTAGAAGCGTATTAAAGTTTTAATTCAGAATAATCCTGTTTATCTAGAGTTTAAAGGAAATACCGACAAAAAAGATAAATTGAAAGCAAATTTGTAAGTCATTTAAAATAGATCCATTCCAGAGGAACTGCCTTGCATGTCTGTTCCGTTTTCCATACCTCTGAACTGAACCAAACCACCTACATTCTAAGAAGTCAGAAAAGACTAGAATATCCTCTCTCTGAAAGGACTGATAAATGAACTTTTTTACCTATTGACCATTTCACCTGTCCAATCAGTAAAGTACAAATCTAGTTTTACCTCATCTTTTACCAATGAACACTTCCTCTGATTGGTTAACTCATCTTGCACCAGTTTATTCTTCTGAAAAAAACAATTTACTTCATTTTCTCTTTTTCTCAAAAAAGCCCTCAGCCCCCTACCTGATTAGGAGACACTATTTGGGTTTCTACCTAAACTTGTGTATACCAAATTGAAATTCTTTGATCCCAAATAAAGGCTTGCCTTTGAACTGCAGTCTTGTTTTTTAGGTTGACACAAGCAAAGTAGAAAGGCTTATGAAAATTAAACAAAATAATACAAAATGTAATCTATTTATTTTAAAACTTGGTGACAAAATTTTTTCATTTATCTGATAAGAGACAGTTGATAGGTTAAGCATAAATATCTTCAATATTCACAGGTTTTTTTGCTATCACGTATTCAGAGTTATGGTTAAAAGATCTAAGTTCCTCAATTTGTACTTATTACTTTAAAACCTTGATGTTCTAGTTTATGCTTATAATTTAAAAGTGGGAATTGAAATACCTGGGATATCAGAGCTAATATGTGCTCCATACCTAAATTTGGATCCCTCTACTATGTGCAAGATATGATCCTTGCTGTGAGAAAGAATAGATGGGAGTCTTTATTCTTCCTCCTAACAAGAATGTTTCAATGTCTCTTCAACTAATAAGAACATAAAACATAATTAAAAATGAAATTAAATGTGTTTTGATAGTTGTTTTCATTTATTTAAACTAAGCATTTTTCCTTATTACTGTCACTTCCTCTAGGTAAATTTCTAAAATCCCTAGATTACAGATCATGAAAGATTAGAGACTCTCACATGAAATTAATTTTCACTATCAACTCCATTTGTACTTTTGAATAAATCTATGATGAAAATAAATAAATATACAATGTTTTTTGATACAGTGTCTTTAAATAAAAATTAAAGAGTATATTACACACTAATTCACAGTGTTGGTGAAATAACCCCAATTTATGGAACATAATGCAGAGTAAACATTTCAAAGCTCTATTACAATTATGTGCAATAGTTGGCAACTGTAGAATCTTTCATGAGTGTCCAATCAAATATTGATTAAATGATAAAATGCTACAACAAGTGAACACACTGGCTAGGGAGATGTTTAGAAAACAGAATTGAGCTGAGCAAGTTATATAATATGGTATAAGAATAAAGAGGTTTACAGAATCAAACAAATTTATCAGAGGTTACAGCAAAAACTATTTCTACATACTCAGGTTGTTACATGCCCATCTTAACTTAAAATGTTGGAAAAGTTTTAAGACCTTCTCTTACTCAGTTTCACTTTTTTTCCCAGTAGTTATTTCAGTATTTTCAAACTTTTGTGTATTTTGACTTTCCAAGAAGAGCATGTACTATTCCCATGTTTAAAAATCTATCATAGCAGATCTCCTTAATTTTACAGAAGGAGCTACTAACTTCGGAATTCAGCAAAAAATTCTTTTGATAAAAAAATAAACCTAGTCTGTGAATTTAAAAAGAAACATTAATGTTATTTTCAGCAGGTATATAATAAATAATATTTGTATTTCAAGTTAAATAAAAACATTATATAAATATATGAACCATCAAATGAGCATTTAATTGTTTTGGAATCAAGATCTCAATTACAATGTATGATTCAAATAATGAGGTTGATTGAATTCAAGTTGATAAAATTTATTACATTTTTAAAAAATGTCCATTTATATTTGTCCATTTTTAATTTATTCCAGTCAATCAAATCATAATTATTTTTATAGGCTTATTATATCTCAGTCTATCATTTAAATTTTATTGCATTTATTGACAACATAATTTATTATCTTATAGTAAAATATCAATATTTTCCTTTAAGTATTTTGCCTATTTTTCTCAAAAGTTTTCACCCATCATAAGTTATGCATATTTACATTTTATCTGATATTTTAGGAATTCTTTGATAATTATAAATGGAATCCATTTGGAACATATCTTGAGATTAAGGAAATTAATGAATTCCATTTAATAAGCCAATTTGTCTTTATTTAATAATCCATCCTTTTGTTTATTTATGTGAAGCACCACATTTTATTAAGTTATAGTTTCCACTAGTAAAAATCTTATATACTATATTAATTAAGCCTCTTAATTAAAAAAAAAAGTGCTATCAAATCTATCCCTTACTGGATATGTAAGGTTATTCTTTAAACATATTGCTAAATTGAAACAACAAAAATATAATTTATAGTACATTCATGAAATAAATTATTAGACTATACTTTTTATTATTCATTTGTAAAAACATTATATTATATATTTACAATATATTTACATATATTTTTATACATTTTTAAATGTTTGCCTCTTGGGCAAAGACTTAAATTGGCAAGACTTCATATAAAATCAGAATATTTTCTTATTTGAAATGTTAAAAGAAAATCTCCACACCAGCAGATTGAGTGCTTACGTATGTTTTTATTTTTTTCACTACTTTTTCCACAGGTTCAATTTTATTTGATCAATTTTATAACATATTATTGTACACATTACTCATTTCACCCACTTTGCAAATGCGCTGATAAAAAAGGTACTACATAGGTCAGATTTAAGTCAGAGGACCACTCTGTTACCCACAGACGTTCGTTTTGGTGTGTCTCCATTGGCTTTCTCAATTCCCTTTCTGTCACCAGCAATGAGGTTGGTCACTGACATAAAAAATAACTGTTCTTGACTGAGTTCCCTTCCTTTATGTGGGCCAACTTAACTTCCAACTCTTATCACTCCAAATTAAGGGTTTTTATGAAGATTCTGCAGGGTGTTTTCTACCTGTCTTCTCTGGAAGGCACTTCTGTCTGGGATGCTTCCTTCAACCACATTTCACCTGCATTTTTTTCTGACGAAAGCTCTTCAAAATTGATGTTATTTCCATGGCTTCCTCCCATCATTTCAGGACTAATGCATGTGTGATATTACCATGATCCATTTTGCCAAATTTTAAAAGAGATGCTGGAATCTTGTGCTCATGATATAATACTTTTGGAACAAGCCTTAGTAATTATGTACAAAATGATGTTGAATGCAAATGTTATACGTGTATTCAACGTTATAAATGCCTGTTAATGAGAAAATGTAAAGTTCAAGAGACTGTTTTCATTTTTATGTCATATAATTTAATACTGTTTCCTTATTTAAATACAGGTTTTTACTTGATGTGTGATTCTATTTTAGTTATGGATGTGCAGTTCTCTAAAACATAAGTTAATGGGTTTGAGGATATAAAATGGGAAGTGAATAATCATTTTATTTACAAATTACTTTTTAATAATAATGTATAAAAATATACTGACTGAATTTTATTATTTTCTGAATGTTGTCTATGCATTTTTAATTATGAAATATTAGAGCATTATTTTACAGAAGTTCCTTTTGTATCATTCTAGTGTTGTATATCCAGTTTTATCATTTAAAATGTTATTTATATTCAACACTATTTGCAGAAAACAACTATCAAGTACTCTTACTCTAGTAATTAGATAATTACTATTTAACATTGACCTGTCTTCTTTTCATTAAACACCTACTCATTTTCTTAATGTAAACAGCATCATGGTAATTAAAAATGCAAGCTTCTTAAAGAATTAATGTACTCTTGCAATGAATTAAGACTAAATAAAACAGCACAGCTAATACGTCCTGTTGAATTCTCAGGGAATGATTTTTTTCTCCTAAATTATAAAATTTAGAATGACATTCTTTTTAAAATCAACCTTCTTTCAATTAACATATTTTTTCCTTACATATTAGTGAAGAAATAAATAGTAAGTCAAATTTCATTTTTTAAGTAAATGAAATATATGCTAGGTGAAAACATATATGAGATCCCTAATTTTCTACAACTAAGCATGGCCCATGGGCTAAAAAAGAGTTTAACTAATAATCCTTCATTTTTAATTTGGTGAGTTTTTAACACGTTATTTATCTAGTGCTAGTACTTTTTTTGGAGGGGTACCAGAACAATATGGACCATATCATTTCTCCTTTTTTAATAGATAGCGTAATGCAAAGGAATGATTTCTATACTGGAAATGCAAGCTTTTGTAAACCCTAAGAGCTTTTATAACCAAATAATTCTTGAATGCTCCATAGCCATCTAATTTACAATTCCTGTGTTATGCATAGTGAAAGCTAATTCATAGAGCCAGCTCATCTTTAGTTTTGAACATAATATGGCAATGTTCTATTAAAAATTTTCTTTGAATTTTCCATGTAAATGTATATGTATATAGACATATACACACACACATAACACCCACATACGTAAACACATATACACACATTTACACAGTGCTTCGTTGCTGTAATTTTTCAGAACTGTATTCTAGTTGCAGCTAGTGACCTTGCAAGAAGATTTGTACTTTACAAAGCCTCTGACCTTTTAGTCCAATCACTCTGGGCAGGCTTCCGTATTCATTAGGACAGTAGGAAGATAGATTTGAACATGCTTCTAAAGTGACCATTATATTTATCAGCCAATTTCTATCTTCCTCAACATTTCCATTTCAGTTAGGAATATTACTGGCATGAAAAATACAGGAAATCTTTTGTACTCAAAAACTAGCAATGTTAATTAGTTTCAATATTCCTTTCAATATAAAAAGAACTGTGATCAAACACAAAAGATAAATAGTTGTCTGTCCTACAAATAAGTACACTGTAAACATCCATGTTTCGTATGTGCATACATACTAGAAAAGTATCTGTGGCATTTATTTATACAACAAAGATTTGTCTAAGGTGAGAAAATATCTCAGGAGTAATCTGAAACTAGAATAAAACAACAACAACAATAACAAAAATTGAAGGTTAGAGATTTCTGAATAAAGATTGATTGACGTCCATAGAGACAATTTGTTGTTTACTGACATAAGTACATTTCAATATATAGACTAGAAATTGCTTCATGATGTTCCTGAAATAAAAGACATATTCTAAAATATTGTTTTACTGATAATAATTATCAAGTGAAAGTTCTTTATGAATACATAGGTGATATGTGGGAAAGGAAAAGTATATGTAATTACTTGAATAATCTTCTGCTAATTACATGGACCAATATACCAGTCACATTTGAAATCATAAGTGTCACACTTAAAAATTATAGCTGATAATTTATTTTTCTTTCAAAGAACACATACTGCTCTCATTAGAATAAACGTAACAAGGGCTGACTGGAGAAAATGTTTCTGTACTCTATAAATAAAAATATTCAAAATAAATATTCATATGTATATCTGTATGGCTTCACTCTGCCAGAGAATATATTCAAGAGAATAATTTTTTCTCCTTTCAATCAATAATAGTAAAACAATACTTCCTCATTAATTACTATAACTTTATGTTCTCAAATTCTCTTGGTTTCATTCAAACATTTCTCTTATGCTGGCACTCCTCTTTTTTTAATCATCAATTGAGAACTATTTCCCAGTATTGATAAAATGTTATATCAAGCTTATCTTCTTCAAAATTTTCAACAAAGGATGATAATAATAACAATATCAACTTTGAATTTTACTATTGACTGTCATAAATGTGGAAATAGACAAAGATCATAAAATGGATGCCTGGTATCAAAGAGAGTAAACTCTTAGAAAAAGAAAATTAAAAGGCAAGGTTTCCCTCTGCATTTAGCACTAAAGGAAAAGACATAATCTACATATTGAAACAATATTATCATGTCAATGCACAGTACTGGAGCTTCTGCTAGAATTTTTCTTATCCCCTTTAGTTGTATATATGTCTGTTTTTAAAAATTGATTCTAGTTTTTCTTTTGGCAAAAGAGAATAGGAAAGCCTAGCCACTGAATATGCTCGGTAGCATTGATAGTGTTAACTACTAAGAAAATGTCCATACCTCTATGTTTTTGTGAACAAAATATATGTCCAGAATTCAACATTTCTGCTCATTATGATGGCAAAAATAATGGGAGATATATGTTGATAGGTGGGATGTTGTGGAGTAGAATAGAATTTAAAGCAATATTTTGATGACCTTCCTGTTTTGAAGCAAACTGAAGCCAGGGAAATTGCAAAGAATTGGTAGACAAGGCTTTTGTAAATATTTATTAAATAATTTTAATTAAAAGATAAATTTTTAAAAATATTCATAAAGCTAAAAGAGGAGTGCCATAAAGTCAATATAAGAATAAGCCGTGGAAAGATGACAGTAAATTTGAGAGCTGAATCCTAACCACTAGGTAACCAGGGAGATGAAAGTGAATTTGAATCCAAGATCTTTCACTTACCAAGAATTTTGGTCTGAGGCAATTTAATTAGTGCCTTGAGTCTCTTTTCTAATGTGTTCTAAATGAAAAAAAAAAAAAAATTAAATCATGGGGTGGCTATGAGAATCAAAAAAAAAAACATATTAAATAGCATCTGTAAAATATTTAACTGAATGATTATTATCTAATAGGTATTTACTAAATAATTTTAATATAAAAGATACATTTCATCATTTAGGAGAAAATAATTGAAATATTGGTGTATGACAACATAGTCAATGATACACATAGGTATAATTGTTTTTTAGTTTTTAGTTTTTAGTTTTTGTCTTTTATCTTTTTAGGGCCACACCCTGCTGCATATAGAGGTTCCCAGGCTAGGGGTCCAATTAGAGCTAGAGCTGCTGGCCTATGCCACATCCACAGTAACGTGGGATCTGAGCTGCATCTGTGACCTACACCACAGCTCACAGCAATGCGGGATCCTTAACCCACTGAGTGAGGCCAGGGCTGGAACCTGCAACCTCATGGTAACTAGTTGGGTTCATTAAACACTGAGCCACTATGGGAACGCAGGTATAATTTTATTTCATTCATTTTTTTCTTTATTATATCTGACTATATTTTGAAAGATTCTTATCATACAGAATTACCTATAACAAACAAAATAAAAATATATTAATAAGTATAAGAAGGTTGAGGAAAATTAAATGTAGAGCAAACTCATCCTGGAGTCTCTCTTGCTTTCCTACTAGCCCTGGAGAAACAGGCTGCTGTTGTGTGAATTGCTTATGGCAGAGATCTCTTGCAGAGAATGTAGGCTGACAAAGAACAGAGTTCCCCCTGGGCCAACAAGCCTACAAAAGAAGGCCTTTTTAAGCTACTCTAATGCCTTTGGAAGTGGATTTTCCTCTTGTCAAATCCACAGTGGAGAATGGAGTCTGGTTAAATGAATTTACTGTAACTTGATGTGACCTTGAAGAAAGGAACCAACCTAAGTCATACCTGATTTGTAATCCAAAGAAACTGTGAGATCTATATTGTTTTATGCCACCGAATTTATGCTAAATTGTTATATGGCAATATAAAATTAATAAACATCATTTTATTCCCCACTGATTTTGACAGTAGTCTAATATTCTTTGTGTCTCCCAACAGCAGGCATTTCTGCATCTCTTCTTTGTATATCTGTTCTGTTCTCAGGTATAGGCTACTCATACTGTGGTTAAACTTTCTGTGCTCTTTTTTAAAAATTTAATTTAAACGTGGTAAAAACTAAAATCACAAAATATAGGATAAATAATTAAAACTTTAAAAAAGACTAATTAAATATGATTAACACTTTAGTCCAGAGAGATGGGATTAAGATGGCAGAATAGAAGGACTGGAGATCAAATTCTCTCCTAAAAACAATAAAATATAACAACTGAATGCTGAGGAACCTTCAACCAAATGGACCAGAAACTTTCAAAAAGATATCCTACTCCAGAAGACAAAGAGGAGGCTACATCAAGTGGTAGGAGGGGTGATTTTGTGATATAAGCAACCCCATACCTCCTAGGTGGGAAGACCCATGGATTGGAAAGTAGTTGGTTCAGAGACTCACCTACAGAGTGAGAGTTGTGAGCCACACATCAAACTCCCATGTGTGGGAATCTGGCACAGGGAGAAAGAGCCCTCAGAGCATCCGGCATTGAAGGCCAGTGGGGCTTGTGTGCAGGAACTCCACAGGACTGGGGGAAAAGGAGCCCCCTTTCTTGAAAGTCTCACACAGGCTTTCATGTTCACTGGGTCCCAGAGCAAAGCTAAGTCATCATAGGAATCTGGGTCAAACTGGAGTGTAGTTCTTGGGGGACCTCATGGGAAAACAGGGGTGAATGTGGCTTGTTGTGGGGGGAGGACACTGGAAGCAAAGTTCAGGAATATTCAGCAGCTTGCCTTCTCTAGAGGTGGCTATTTTGGGAAAAATCTGGCCCCACCCATTCGTGCTGAGAAGCCCCAGGGCAAACAACAATCCAGGTGGGATCACAGCCCCGCCCCTCAGTAAACAGGCTGCCTAAAGACCCCCCCAGGCACACAGCCCCACCTCTAATCCCATCCAGAGACAAAGCCCCACCCATAGAGGGATAGGAATAAGCTCCACCTACCAGGGGGCAGGCATCAGTCCCTCCCATCAGGAAGCCTACAGCAAGCCCCCATACCAACTTCAGCCACAAGGGGGGCACACACCAGAAGTAAGAGAGGCTACAACTCTATTATGTATAAAAAGGGCACCACACCAAAAACTATAAAAATGAAAAGACAGAGAACTATAACTCAGATGAGGGAGAAAGACAAAAACCCAGAAAAACATCTAAGTGATCAGGAAATTCTCAGCCTCCAGGAAAAAGACTTTAGACTGTTGATGCTGAAGATGATGGAAGACATTGGACATAAACTGGAGGCAAAGATGGATAACTTATAGGAAACACTGACCAAAGAGATACAAGATATAAAAGTTAAACAAGAAGAGATGCAAAATACAATAACTGAAATAAAAAATTCACTAGAAGCAGCTAACAGCAGAATACAGGAGGCAGAAGAACAAATAAGCGAGGTGGAGGACAGATTAGTGGAAATTACAGATGTGGAACAGAAAAGAGAAAAAAGATTGAAAACAAATGAAGAGAGTCTCAGAGAACTCTGAGACAACGTGAAATGCACCAGCATCTGTATTATAGGGGTGCCAGAAGGAGAAGAGAGAGAGAAGGGGACAGAAAAAATACCCAAAGAGATAATAGCCGAAAATTTCCCTAACATGGGAAAGGAACCACTCACTCAAATCCTGGAAGCACAACGAGTACTATATAAGATAAACCCCATGAGGAACCCCCCGAGACACATATTAACCAAACTGACCAAAATTAAAGACAAAGAGAAAATCTTGAAAGCAGCTAGAGAAAAGAAACAGATAACATACAAGGGAACCCCAATAAGGTTATGGCAGATTTTTCAGCAGAAACTCTGCAGGCCAGAAGGGAGTGGAATGATATACCTAAAGTGATGAAAGGAAAATCCTCCAACCAAGAATACTCTACCCAGCAAGGCTCTCATTCAGATTTGAAGGAGAAATCAAAATTTTCACAGCTAAGCAAAAGCTAAAATAATTCAGCAACAGTAACTGAATACTAAAGGAACTTCTCTAGGCAGAAAAGAAAAGGCAACAACAAATACTAAAGAAACTTCTCTAGGCAGAAAAGAAAAGGACACCACAGGAATCAAAAATACCACAAATGATAAGTCTCACCAGTAAAGGTATATATACAGTTAAGATACAAAATCATCCACGCACAATTATGCCACCAAAATCAGAAATCATGAGAAGAGGTGGGTACAAATGCAGGACACTGGAGATGCACTTGCAATTAAGAGACCAACAACTTAAAACAATCTCATATAAATATAGACTCATATCAAAACTTCAGAATAACTGCAAATCAAAAATCTACAATTGATACACATACAAATAAGACAAATCAACTCATATAAAACATTAAAGATAGTCATCAAACCAGAAGAGGAGAGAACAAGAAAAGAAGGGTAGGAAAAAGAGCAACAAAAACAAATCCAAAGCAATTAATAAAATGGCAATAAGAACATATATATATATAAATAATTACCCTAAATGTTAATGGACTAAATGCCCCAACCAAAAGACACAGACAGGCTGAATGGATACAAAAACAAAACCCATACATATGCTGTCTTCAAGAGATCCACTTCACTTCTAGGGACACACACAAATTGAAAGTGAGAAGATGGAAGAAAATATTCCATGCAAATGGGAAGCAAAAGAAAGCTGGAGTAGCAATACTCATATCAGACAAAATAGATTTTAAAATGAAGAATATTTTAAGGGACAAGGAAGGTCACTACATAATGATCAAAGGATCAATCCAAGAGGAAAATATAACAATCTTAAATATCTACACACCCAACATAGGTTCACCACAATATATAAGGCAACTGCTAACAACCTTAAAAGGACAAATCGACAATAACACAATAATGGTGGGGGACTTTAACACTTCACTCTACAGATCATCCAGAGAGAAAATCAATAAGGAAACATAGGCCCTGAATGATGCATTAGATCAGATGGACTTAATAAATATTTATACGGCATTCCATCCAAAAGCAACAGAATACACATTCTTCTCAAGTGCACATGGAATAGTCTCTAAGATTGACCACATCCTGGGGTACAAATCAAACCTTGGTAACATTAAGAAAATCAAAATCATATCAAGCATCTTTTCCAACCACAACGCTTTACGACTGGAAATCAAAAACCAGAAAAAAACTGCAAAAAACAAAAACATGTGGAGACTAAACAACATGCTATTGAACAACGAATGCATCGCTGAAGAAATCAAAGAGGAAATTAAAAAATACCTAGAAGCAAACAACAGTAAAGATATGACACTCCAAAACCTATGGGATGCAGCAAAAGCTGTTCTAAGAGGAAAGTTTATAGCAATACAAACCCACCTCAGGAAGCAAGAAAAAACTCAAATAAACAAGCTAACATTACCTCTAAACAGAGAGAGAGAGAAGGATAGACAAGACCTAAAGTTAGGAGAAGGAAAGAAATCATAAAGATCAGAGCAGAAATCAATGAAATAGAAACAAAGAAAACCATAAAGATTAATGAAACGAAAAGCTTGTTCTTTTAAAAGGTCAACAAAATTGATAAACCCTTAGCCGCACTTATCAAGAAAAAAAGAGAGAGGACTCAAATCAATAAAATTAGAAATGAAAAAAGGGAGAAGTAACAATGGACATCACAGAAATACAAAGGAACATAAGAGACTACTATATGCAACTATATGCCAATAAAATGGAAAACCTAGAAGAAATGGACAAACTTTTAGAAAAGTACAATATTCTAAGACTAAACCAAGATGAAATAGAAAAGACGAATGGACCAATCACAAGAACTGAAATTGAAACTGTGATTAAAAAACTTCCAACAAACAAAAGTCCAGGACCAGATGGCTTCACAGGCGAATTATATCAAACATTTAGAGAAGAGGTAACACCTCTCCTTCTGAAACTATTTCAAAAAATTGCAGAGGAAGGGATTCTCCCAAACTCATTCTGTGAGGCCACCATTACCCTGATACCAAAACCAGACAAAGATACCTCAAAAAAAAAAGAAAACTGCAGGCCAATTTTACTGATGAACATCGATGCAAAAATCCTCAACAAAATACTAGCAAACCACATCCAACAATACATTAAAAGAATTGTACATCATGATCCAAGTGGGATTTATTCCATGGATCCAAGGGTTCTTCAATATCCACAAATCCATCAGTGTGATACACCATATTAACAAACTGAAAAATAAAAACTATATGATCCTCTCAATAGATGCAGAAAAAGTCTTTAACAAAATCAAACACCAATTTCTGATAAAAACCCTTCAGAAAGTGGGCATAGCAGGAACCTACCTCAACATAATAAAGGCCATATATGACAAACCCATAGCTAACATCATTCTCAATGGTGAAAGCTGAAAGAATTATGGCTGAAATCAGGAACAAGACACGGATGTCTGCTCTTGCCACTATTCTTCAACATAGTTATGGAAGTCCTGGCCATGGCAATCAGAGAAGTAAAAGAAATAAAAGGAATCCAAATTGGAAAGGAAGAAGTGAAACTATCCCTATTTGCAGATGACATGATATTATACCTAGAGAATCCTAAAGACTCTACCAGAAAACTGTTAGAGCTCATCCATGAATTTGGCAAAGTCACAGGATACAAAATTAATGCACAGAAATCGATGGAATTTCCATACACTAACAATGAAAGCAATCCCGTTTACCATCGCATCCAAAAGTATAAAATACCTAGGAGACAACCTACCTAAAGAGTCAAAAGACCTGTACTCTGAAAACTATAACACACTGATGAAAGAAATCAAAGATGACACAAATAGATGGAAAGACATACCATGCTCTTGGATTGGAAGAGTTAATATTATCAAAATGACTATACTACTCAAGGCAATCTACAGATTCAATGCAATCCTTATCAAATTACCAAGGACATTTTTCACAGAACTCAAAAAAAGTATTTTAAAGTTTGTTTGGAAGCACAAAAGACCCAGAATAGCCAAAGACATCCTGAGAAAGAAAAATGGAGCTGGAGGAATCAGGCTCCTGGGCTTCAGACTATACTACAAAGCAACAATCATCAAAACCGTATGGTACTGGCACAAAGACAGAAATATAGATCAGAGGAACAGGGTAGAAAGCCCAGAATTCAACCCACACACCTACAGCCAACTAATCTATCACAAAGAAGGTGAGAGAAGGTGGAGAAATGACAGCTTGTTCAATAAGTGGTGCTGGGAAAACTGGACAGCCACATGGAAAAGAATGAAATTGGAACACTCCCTAACACCATACACCAAAATAAACTCAAAATGGATTAAAGACCTAGATATAAGTCCAGACACTATAAACCCTTAGAGGAAAACATAGGCCAAACACTCTCTGACATAAACCACAGCAACATCTTCTCAGATCTAACTCTTAAAGACAGCAAAAACAAAAATAAAACTTAAGTTTCTGCACAGCAAAGGAAACCCTAAACAAAATGAAAAGACAACTCACAGAATGGGAGAAAATCTTAGCAAATGAATCAACTGACAAGGGATTCATCTCCAAAATTTATAAATACCATCTGCAGCTCCATACCAAAAAAACAAACAACCCCATCGAAAAATGGGCAGAAGATCTAAACAGACAATTCTCCAAAGAAGACATACAGATGGCCAAAATACACATGTAAAGATGTTCAACATCACTCATTATTAGAGAAATGCAAATCAAATCACTGTGAGTTACCACCTTACACCAGCCAGAGTGGCCATCATCAAAAAGTCTACAAACAATAAGTGCTGGAGAGGGTGTGGAGAAAAAGGAACCCTAGTACACTGTTGGTGGGATTGTAAATGGGTGCAACCACTGTGGAAAGCAGTATGGAGATGCCTCAGAAAACTAAAAATAGAACTACCATTTGATCCAGCAATTCCACTCCTGGGCATCTATCCAGAGAAAACTATGACTTGCAAAGTCACATGTACTCTGATGTTCATTGCAGGGCTATTTACAATAGTCAAGCCATGGAAACAACCTAAATGTCCCTCAACAGAGGAGTGGATAAAGAAGATGTGGTACATATACACAATGGAATATTACTAAGCCATTAAAGGGAACAAAATACCGGCATTTTTAGCAACATGGATGGACCTAGAGATTATCATGCTAAGTGAAGTCAGCCATACAATGAAACACCAACTTCAAATGCTTTCACTGACATGTGGAATCTGAGAAAAGGACAGATTGAACTTTGCAGAACAGATACTGACTCAGACTTTGAAAAACTTATGGTTTCCAAAGGAGACAGTTTGAGGGTTGGGTGTTGCATTGGGGTTGTGGGATGGAAATACTATAAAATTGGATTGTGATGATCATTGCACAACTATAAATGTAATAAATCATGTAATAAAAAACCTGATTTCATTCCACTGTGCTTTAATTATGTAATTTAATTTACTATAAACTAGAATATCTTGGAGTTCCCATCGTGGCACAGCATTTAACGAATCTGAACAGGAACCATGAGGTTGCAGGTTCAATCCCTGGCCTTGCTCAGTGGGTTAATGATCCGGCATTGCTATGAGCTGTAGCGTAGGTTGCAGACATGGCTGGTGTTACTGTGGCTCTGGCATAGGCTGGTGGCTGCAGCTCTGATTAGTCCCCTAGCCTGGGAAGCTCCATATGCCGTGGAAGCAGCCCTAGAAAAAAAACAAAAAAGATAAACCAGAATATCTTTGTCATTAACATATAGGGAAAATTGTGGAAACATATAGAATAATTATAAATACCATATATATTAAATTTCATTGTTATACTTTATATTAGTAGAATGTTAATTTAGCTCAGGTATAATATTTTTTCAGAGGCATAATTAAGAAAGGCAACAAAGGGAGTTCCTGCTGTGTGCAGTATGTTAAGAATGCGTCTGCAGCAGCTCAGTTTGCTATGGAGACATGGGTTCAATCTCCAGCCCAGATTACTAGTTTAAAGGATCCACCTTTGCTGCAACAGTGGTGTAGGTCACAGCTGCAGCTTGGATTCTATCCTTGGCCTGGGAACTTTATATGCCACAGGTGCAGCCATAAAGAGAAAAAAAAAATAATAATAAAAGCAAGGTTATATATATACATTTAACAACAAAAAAAAAAGAAGAATGTATATATGTTTTCAAATGTATTATGGCACATAAGTAAAAATGTAATGCAAATGTATTAGCAAAATTTAAAAATAGGGACAAAATGGACAAAATAAATCAAATAAATCAAATCTAACAGAGGCATTCTAATAACTATGAAGAGGACAGACACAGTGTCACATTCTGAATGATTTTTGTTTCCTTTTTTTGTGTAAGTGTTACTTTATCAGTGAAATATTTTGTGGATGCAAATGAATTCTTGGTTTATTTCTATTCCATTTTTAAATCTTAATAGTTATAACTATACAGTTTCCTCAGCATTCCCATATTTGCCATAGCAATGTATTGCCTAAGTTTAGATGTACCAGTTAAAAATACCTTTTAGGGAGTTCTTGTTGCTGTGCAGTGGAAAGAATTCTGACCAGTATCCTTGAGGATTCAGATTCAATCCCTGGCATTTCTCAGTGGGTCAGGGATCCCAAGTTGCAGTGAGCTGCGGTATAGGTTGCAGAAGTGGCTTGGATTGTACATTGCTGTGACTGTGGCTATGGTGTAGGCTGGCAGCAGGTATAGCTCTCATTCGATCCCTAGCCTGGGAACTTCCATATGCTGCGGGTGCAGCACTAAAAAGCAAAATATAAATAAATAAATAAAAATAAAAATACTTTTAAGACATGTAATAAGGTACAGGATTGAAATTTTTTTTTCCCACAAAGGTACTGAAATAACTTCTAGGCCCAAATGGAGTTGCTTCTGCATATTTTCCACCTCAGCAAAATTATTTAAACTTAGAAAATTTTCCTATCCCTGTCAGTCCTCTGCCTGACTGGAACTGTGCTATATATCCAGTCATACAAACTCCAAACCACAAGTTATATTTGGGCCCTATTTATTTCCTTCTCCTTTTCCCCTCCAAACAATACTGACTGTGTGACCATAGCCAATCAAATATTTTGTATTTTTTTCTTCCATGGTATTTATTCTTTGTCCTATAATAGCTTCCTGCCTCCTGCCCCATTTTGCAGTTGTCCCAGAAGGAGACTGCCCCTTCATGAAGTGTTAAAGTTTGTATCAACTAAACTGTTTTATTTAATCATTTTTAATAAGGCATAATGCCAAAAAATTAATTTAGTAACCTTGCAATTTAGACGACTTTGGTGAAATTGTGATTTAACTTGTCTCTCATTTTCAATGGAAAACTTGTGCTACAGTTATTATTTTGATACTAATCATGTGACATCAGCAGTAATATCATTTTTTAACATCACATATGTATTTTATACTGTAGATTTTTTTTTCTTTTTTCTTTTTTTTCTTTTTAGGGCCTCACTGCAGCATATAGAGGTTCCCGGGCTAGGGGTAAAATCCGAGCTACAGCTGCTGGCCTACAGCACAGCCACAGCAACACAGGATCTAAGCCGCATCTGCAACCTACACCACAGTTCACGGCAATGCTGGATCCTTAATCCAATGAGTGAGGTCAGGGATCGAACCCACATCGTCATGGATCCTAGTTGGATTCATAACCACTGAGCCATGACGGAACTCCTATATCATAGATTTTTTTACAAAAACACATTTTTGTTATATATTTTAGTATTTAATAATCTTAAATGACACCAAAGACTTGAAAGTTTATTATAATAATTACAGTGTACATTATCGAGATACTAGATTAACTACATGCATTTTTTAAGCAACAAGATTTTTAAATTCAAAATAGTAAATTCTAGACTTATTTAGTCCTAGTGGTTAACCATTTTAGAAAAATATGCAAGATACAGGATAAAGATATAAATGATGCAACAGATACTTACTAATCATCTATCATATATACCAAATATTATACTAAGTACTTATGTCAGTAAAAAATAGAAATTATAAATTTTCTCAGTGCATCCTAAAATCCAGCCATGAAAATAAAATCTCAATACATAAAAAATTATACAAAGTGTGAACAAAATTTTCATTAGAAATATTAAAAACAAAGCTATAAAAGAAAGGGGTTTACCTGATAGTAATTAATAGGGACTTAATGAAGAAGGGATACACTGAGACACCAAAAATTGGACGCTTATATTTAATAAAAAATGCAAACAAGTGAAGCCAGAGGAGACAGATCTTTGGGTAAATTGCTTATTATGATACACATATGTAGAATTTTTATTTATGAAATGACACAAAGAAATTCTGTATAATGTTTTGTACTGTCATTGCTGGATTATATTTCCTTTGCTTCATTTATACTGTACATTGTAGAAATGCTCAAGGTTCCTAGCAATCCAATGAAGTATGGGAAATACAAACTAAGGCTTTCACCTCACACTTAACTTGAGGAAGTTTGTTGTGGGATCATCTATTCTCACCATGACCCAAACTACAACTTCATTCAGTGGTAAGGAATGTGCAAATGACAGAGTCATCAGAACTTGACTTCCTCTATACCTTAATTGCTGAAAGCTGTAACTACTGGCTACCTACTGAATAAGTCTTCCTCAACTTTTTTCAATAAAATGGAAGAAAGGCACCCTACATTTAAATTAAATTAATACTTTCTTATCCACTTATCGTGACATCTCCTCAGCACAAAATTTGCAATTTTCAAGGGGACAAAATAGTGTTTTCTTCTAAGTAAAAGAAATGTAGCTTCTACTCTGGAGTTTTAACTTAGTGATATGAAGAATTTCCTCTGAAAATTACTTCATGAAGAAAGTTCCTTCTATACTTGAGGATAATTTAATATACATTTAATAAATAACATACTTCTGAACACCAAGTGTTAAAATTGTCACATATTTGATTAAACTGAATTTGAAATGCTCAGGACTCTGTTAGGTCTAATTTTATAAAAGTGTTTTTATTTGTGAACTTTTTCCTCAGTAAGTCAGCAAAAGATTTTATGCAATTTATATTTTACGTGTTGGGGGGATTGCTTTCTATTTTACTATTCTTATTTTAAATCATGTTTTAAGTGACTATTGCTATGGAGATAGTGGTATTTGGCATTATCAGCCAAAACACTTTTTAAGTTAGAAATGTGTTCATTACTATCTGTAAAGTCATTAACAGTAAACAGTTTTACTAGTAACTTCCTACTCCTTAGATTTTTCCTCTGATGATGAAATACAAGGTGTGATTTCACTGAAATATAGTGGTTCCAATATTCTCCTACCTGATAAACATGACATGCTATAAATTTGCGTAGAGTTGGAAAAGTTCTGTACTTTATCTCATTATTCTTTCCTTATAACTACTCTACTGATATAAAATCTTCACTTTTCATATGCACATAATATATTTTCTATCAGTCTCAATTTAAAACTATAAATCTTTTGTTGTATATTTATATAATGAAAATTCAGAAGCAACTGAAAATTAGATAGGCTTGTGTTAAACATTTTTAAGCATTTAATTATGAAATGTGTATACACCCATATAGATACTACTTTAGAATTTAATTAAAAAGGTATTTAAGACTAACATCTTATAAAATGAATTATACATGTATATAAGGTAAATTAAACAAAAGGTAATTATCTATTCATTAGAGTAATCACATAATTCCATTAGGCAAGATTTTCCTATAAAAATACTTTGGATTTTAAAATAACAAATATTTTTTAAAATAAAATTCTAAAAATTTATTTTCACAGTAATACACCATTTATACTTTTTTTTTTTTTTTAGGGTCACATCCACAGCATATAGAAGTTCCCAGGCTAGGGGTTGAATCAGAGCTGCAGCTGCAGCTTCAGGCCTATACCACAGCCATAGCAATGCAGGTTCTGAGCAACGTCTGGAACCTACACCACAGCTCATGGCAACGCCTGATCCTTAACCCACTGAGTGAGGCCAGGGATCCAGCCTATGTCCTCAGGGATACTAGTTGGGCTCATTATTGCTGAGCCACGACTGGAATACTTCTTTTCCTAATAATTAAAATTCATTTGTTTTAGAGACTCTTGTGGTTCGTATTCTTAAGTTGGAAGAATAAATATTTGGTAAGGGAGGAAAAGTAATGGTGATGGACTATTCCTAATATTTCTACCACCTTATTATAGGCTTGAAAGGAGATTTTTAAAAAGCTTAGTTTCAATTTCTGAGCATAGACACCTCCAATGCCAGTACATGGCATAGAAACCTCCAACACTGAAAAACAAGGAAAAGAAAGCCTGCTAAAAACAAACAAACAAAAAACAGAAAAGTATATCTAAGTACTGTACTACAACTACAAAACATATAACATACCTGTAATGGAAATATTAAGAAGGTAAGAAAAACAGAAAAAATTGAAATAACCATAATTTCTAATTTTCTCAGATTAATGTCTGTCATGAAACCACAGATGCAGAAAACTCAGAAGGTACCAAGTTGGACAATGCAACACAAACACACACACACACACACACATATATTTTTTTTAAGCTAGGTATACATTTTCAAACTATAGAAAAAAAATTGTGAAAGAACCCAAGGAGGTGGGGAAGATCTATAGAAGAAAAAAGGTAAGAATTACATTACTTACTCTTAGAAATCATGCAAACAAGAAAGTAATGGAGTTTAATATTTCTGCTAAGACCCTACCTTAGAATTCTGTACCCTGCAAAATTATTCCTCAAAAAGTGAAGGAAAAATAAAGCCTTTCTCAGACAAAGAAAACTTAAGGAAATAAATTAATCATGAGATTAAGCAAAATATTTTTTAAACTATTTACAAATTATGCTATAATATTTTACACCAATATTTCAGTAATAGAAAGCATTTGCTTCATTTTTAGCCAACATATAATGTTGTTATGACAGTGTCAATATAGTCTTAAGGAAAAAGGCATTTAATACTTGTTTTTAATACAGCACGTGACATCACCATTTAATTTACCTTTCAACATCACTCCAGGTTTCTTTGTTATTCTCCTATAAAGAGGTTTGACCTATTTTCAAGGCCCCACTACAGATTGCATATTCAAATGTCATCTTTTCTGTTATTACGTTCAGGATCTGCAAATGCTAATACCTAGATTCTTTCACACAGAGCTGAAGAGGTTATAGTATGTATTGTACTCTAATATATTTTTGATCCCTATCAGAATGCATCATAGCCCAGATGAAACTGAGAAAACCCAGTCACCACCAAAAAAATCAATTATAGACTCTTCTCTCTCAAGTAACATTTATGTGTTTGTGGGCAGATGTCCAGTTCCTATGAGGAATAAACCTCTTATCCATACTTTGAATAAAGGAGACCACTCTAAGAGTGGCACGCTTGACAAATACTGGTCTTTGAAATGGTGGTTGTCTTTTTAAAATACACAGAGAGCTTGGTTTAATTTCAGATCTCATAGTTTCTACTGATACTGAGGAAATTAACCAGGGCTCAGAGTCAAAGATTCTGTTTGAAAGGCAGAACTGATAACAAATAACTCAGGATTAAAAAACAACTTGAATTTTAAATTCCAAAACTATGTGCTCTGGAAATGAATGGTGTTTCAAGTAAATTTAGTTTGGGGATTTTTTGTTTTGTTTTGCTTTGTTATAGATGTTTTGTGTCTTACTCTAGAACATACTGCACAGGTAATATCAGTAACTCCATAAATCTCTTTTCACTTACATTGAAAGTTTGAATTTAAGCCATGTTCTCTGAGGTAAAGGGTCAGGGGTTTTATCCACTAAGCCACCAAACCCCTCATTTCAAGTACTTTTGAGTCCTGGTATTTCTTTGTGACAGAAGACGCTCATGAGGAATTATGCGCTGTGCCTGAGGGTGAAAGAAGTAAAAGAAAGACAGCCTTATTAAGAGTACATGTGCTGCAGCCGGACAGATTTTGACCTTCACAATGACACAAAGGCAAAGATGAATGCAGAAAAGCTCTAGCGTTGTTAAACATTGTAACGACAACATCTTTAGGACCTCCAATAAAAAAGAAAAGAAAGAAAAGAGGGAAAATGTTTATCAATACAGGGAGGAAGAAAGCAAATATAGTTATGGGTCTGAGAGAAATAGAGAAAACCTCAAAGATTTAAAAAAAAAAAAAAAACCCAAAAACTCAGGGTCAAAGAAGATACTAAGGATATGGAATAGGAAGTGATTGGTGATCCTGCATAATATCTAATATTTTTCGTCTCCCACAAATTGTTACATTGTCAATTAAACTGCTTATTTAAAAACAGGACTTATTTTTAAAACAGGAATGGTTATTATTGCCCAAATAAAAATCTGTCAACAGGATACTTTGCAGGTAATTTTTAAAAAATATATTCTGATTGGAAAATAGATATACCAAGATCTAATCACCAAATATATATAAGCAAATACAAATAACATTACTAATTTAATTATATTTTGATCCTAAGTTACATGTTTGTGTGAGTCGGGGTTGGGGGAGATAATACAAAAAAAAGCTGAGAAAAACCCATCTGGTTTCTTCAATTCCATGTTGAGCAAACAGCATTTGTGTAGCAGAATTATAACCAGAATAACTCTTGTCTAGCTTTAAGTAAGAGATACTGTCACTACTCTGTTTCTTAATTTTTATTAAGAATTACACTAGACCCCCATCCCCATTATCAGAAAGTTGTTTCATCTTCCCTGTCACCTCACAGCTCTGTCCAAACATCTTGGCTCATGTCTGTTGTAAAGTCTAATCTGAAGTATTAAATCTCCTTTCAAATGCCAGGGAGGAGACAGCACTGGCAAGCCCACTGCAACCATTGATTCTCAAGCTGTCAGAATCCTCGACAGCATCCAGTTACAATTGCCATGATAGTATCTCAAAGATCTATTTTCATCTCTAAATAGAGAAAAACAAATAAATCAAACCACCAGTATAAATTATTCCAGAAAAGTCTATCATTTAACAAGATTTAATTAATTCAAATCAATATTTTTAAAAAGCCATGTATGTTTTTATTATGAAATTTCTAAAGAATAAAAATGATCCTTGATTTTGATTTTTTAAATTAAAACTATGATTATAAATTGTGCTCTATGATAACTTGTTAATGATTTTTTTTTCTCTTTTTTTGTAGGGCTGCACCTGTGGCATATGGAAGTCTCAGGCTATGGTTGAATCTGAGCTGCATCTGCTGGCCTGCACAATGCAGGATCCAGATCTGAGCCATGTCTGAAACGTACACACAGTTCATGGCAACACCAGATACATAACCCACTGAGTGGGACCAGGGATCAAACCCACATCCTCATGGATACTAGTTGGTTTCCTTACCACAATGGGAACTCCATGAAATTTTTAATTACTGAAATCATACTCATTAGGATGATAATTAAATTACTGTAATGTTTGCAGGTCAGAATTCATGATATATGTCTATCATCCTACTGTAAATACAGCTGCTCTATATATGTAAATGTAGAAGGTATATATTAATGCCAGGATGTAATTTTAATAAATTTTTCCTAAAGTTTCTTTATAAATTTGCTCAAATATATTTTTATGTTCCCAGACTATATGAACATAAGAAATAGACAGATACTTCCTTATAGTTACTGTACAATGGCTCATAAGTAATTTTAAAAAAATATATATGTAGTAGTTGCTGACTAATCTAGATTGAATATCAACTGAGAAACACTATATTACATATATTCTCTTGTTTTTTGATTATTAACTTTTCATAATTCTGTATCAAGTAACTTTATTGTATTCTGTGTGTAAACCAATAGAATGACTGACCCACATATCTGTCAAAGCATTTGCATCATTACATAGGCCATATTTCCCACATTCATCATCAGATTTACCCTAAATAAATGCTAGAAAATATAGCTCTGCTTAAGATAACTAAATCAGATCTTTTGGGAAGTGGTTCTTAAGTTTTAGCCTGAAATCAGAATTATCTAAATGGCTTGGGGAAACAGATTTCTGAAGTCCATCTCCAGAGTTTGTGATTCAGTTGAACTGTGTAGGGCACAAGGATTTGAATTTCTCAAAAATTTCCAGTTATGCTAATACAGCTATTAATTGGACCTCATTTTGAGAAACACTGCCCTAGGGAATCTGTATTTTTTAACAAATTCTCAGGTGGTTTTGGTGATTAGCCAAGATTAGGAAGCATTATCACATGACTGAGCTCTAGTTAACCTCTTGATACCCTCATTTTTATACTTTTTATCATCTCAGTTTGTCCTGCTCTCTTCCCACATTTCTTCCTGACACACTCTCATTTATATCTAAGAATGATATTTCTGTGAAACATAGTCCAGCACAGTCAGGAAATTGGAATTTAGAGGAGTTGTAGGTATGTAATGTTTGCCTGGTGAATAAAAAAAAAATTACAAATCTTACATAATAACCTGTGTTTTTCATACAATTTAGTTTTAGATTTTTTAAATTGCAAAGATAGTAGAGTTCTCACATGCCCTTCATCACTTTTATTTTTAACATTTTATATTTTCATGTTATAATTGTTACAAGCCTAGGGCCAAATTTGGTATAGTACTATTAACTAAACACAATTGATTCAGACTAGTTTTTCCCTAATGTTCTTCTGTTCCAGGATCCTATCCAGCACAGATTATATTTAATCATTATGTCTCCTTAGGCTTCTTTTGGCTGTGACATTTCTCAGAATTTTCTTGTTTTTTATAACTTAACAGTTTTAAGGAGTACTGGTAAGATATTCTGTACAATGTGCTTTAATTGGGTTTATCTGATATTCCCACTGAGATTTAAACCAGGGTTATCTGATGAGAGGAAAACCACAGTGGTCAAATACCATGTTAATCATAGTAACTAGAAGTACATATTATCCACAGAGCTCATCATTGATGATCTAATGATAACCCGCCCAAAGCAGTATTTGCTAGGTTTCTCCTGTGTAGAGTTTCCTTGGCCCCCTTTTTGATAATCTACAGTTGCAAAACAAGTCACAAAGCAGAACCAACAGAGAAGAATAGTTCCACCTTCTTGAGGGTTCTGTGTCTTCATGAAATATTTGAGATTCATTTGTAAGAAATTTGTCTATTCTCCTTCATAACAATAAAATTATAAATAAAATAATTTTAATAAAAAGATAGCATTTTAACATAACATGGCATTATAAGAAAGTATACTATTTTTCCTCTTACTATAATGGAATAATCTTGATAATTAAAGTATTACTTTCTAAAACTTCATACCTTGTAACATCTTTTTACAAATGAAGCTTTTAAAACTGGGTATATATTGATGAAATATCATAATTAAGAATGATCTAGATATTGCAGAGGAATAAGCACAAGCCTGAATGAGTTAGTAAAGCAAATATTCTCTGGGATAAAGCAGGATAATGTAATGCTTTCAAGAGCATGTAATACACAAAGGCCAAGAATAAACAATGAACACTGAATTTGATTGACTCAGGCCTCCTTAATATATTGAAGACTCCAACAGCTAACCATAATTTTAGATTTCCTTTGCTATGGTCAACAAAGAGACAAAGAACAACAATAAAACGAATAATACAATCTTAGGCCAGGAAAGAACCTCAGCCATCATTAATTTAATAACCTCATTTTATATAAGGAAACATTTAATCTGAAAATGTTGAAAGACTTGCATTGTGGTATACATCTATTCAAGGAATAAATAACATTATCCTCCATTTTTCTGACTCCTAAGTCAGTGCTTTATTATTACACTCTATTTTACTGTGAAGAATCAGAGGAGAAAATTAACCTGTGCCTGGAGAGAATTCCAAATTGCAGTTTTCTTTGTTCCTGTGATCATTTTTGTTTTGTTGATTTAGCTAAGGCTGGGTGTTGTTTCCATGAATCTTATCCCTGGAGTTTTGGATTATAGATGGCTAAGAGTAAAACTTACATGAGATTTGGAAGGTTAAAAAAAAATGCCTTCCAAGAGCTGTAAATTTCCATACACCTTGCTCAGAGATGTCTTAGTTGCCAGATGTGCTTGACTTCTTGGGTTTTCCTATAGCTCTGAGTCATTCAGTATAGACTTTTTTGTTCATTCACTGACTTCTCCATTCAAGACTTTTTTTCCCCTCATACTATCTCCCAATCTCTGTTCATTTGGATGAGATACAGTTCATATAGCAAATCTCTGATTTCATACTGCTTAATAAATTTATTTTCTTCCAGTTTTATTGAGAGAGTGTTGACATAAGCACTGTATAAGTTAAAGGTGTACAGGTCAATGATTTTCCATTATATTGTGAAATACCTTCCACAGAGAGTTTAGTTAACTATCACTTCATACAGTTACAATTTTTTTCCTTGTGATAAAAACTCTTGGAATCTACCCTCTTAACTACTTTAAATATACCATAGCATTATTAATTATAGCCATCATGTTGTACATTACATACCCATCATTTATTTTTCTTATAAATGGAAGTTGGCATTTTTTGACCACTTTGTCCAATAATGGTCTTTTTGGCTGATATCTGATTAATATTTTTCCCTTCTTTTTTTTTTTTTGCTTCACTCCTCTAGATTATTAAATAAAGGGGAAATGGAAGCTTTCTCTTTGTAAGTGAGAAAAAAAGCTTTACTACAAATAGGATAATTAAAAACAAAGGATAATAGAAATTACCACCTCCTGTGTTATTTGTATCAGTCTTCTTGAGCTGCCATAACAAAATACCATATCTTGTTTGTCTAAACAATGGAAATTTATTTTCTTGCATTTCTGGAGACTGGAAGTCCAAGATCATGGCACCAGCATGATTACCGTCTTGTGAGAGCTCTCTTCCTGGTTGCAGTTAGCCATCTTATTGTCATGTCCTTTTCTAGGTGCAGACACATTGAGAGAAAGTATTTGGGTACTCTTCCTCTAAGAATACTAATCCTATAATATCAGGTCCTCATCTTAATTATTTCCTTAGAATCACAGTCTCCAAGTACAACCAACAGTGATTTAATGTTTCAACATATGGATTTTGTGGATAAATATTCAGTTCATAACATTACTTAAAACAAATATAAATAATGAAGAAAAGGAGTTCCTGCTGTGGTGCAGTGGAATTGGTATTGTCTCTGCAGCGGCTCAGGTGCTGCTGGGACTTGGGTTAAATTCCAGGCCTAGCATGATGGGTTAAGGATCTGGCATTGCTACAGCTACCATGTAAGCTCAGAACTGTGGCTCAGACTTGATTCCTTGCCCAGGAACCTCCAAATGCCACAGGGTGGCCAAAAAAAGAAAAAAAAATTGAACCAAATAAATGTACAAATATATAAGTAAACATGTAAAAATACAAAGAGAATACAAAAATACAAAAAGCCTAACTCTAATTTGAAAGTACTATACACCCTATTGTAGACATAGAAAGACCCTATTATAGACATAGAAAAATATAGTGGTGGCAGATATGGCAGGTGTATGACATGTTTGTTAAAAGTTTAAAAACAGTAGATATATAAGATGCATATATGTAATTTGTCCTCTAACTGAATACTATTTGTCCTTTAAGTTTTTAAAGTTTACTTAAAAGTAAATTCTAAAAAGTTGAAATCCATTGTGAACATTTATAGCAAAAGCTAAACCAAATACTCTATAAATGTCAAATGTATCTAACGTTTTATTATACATAAGAAGAAAAAGATCAAGAATATAATAAAGGTTAAATAATGGGAGGCGTTTTTGAATAATACAAGAAAGTATGAAAATTAAATTCCTTTAGTATTTAGGAATTCTCATTTAATAAAAAAAATATGACTTTTGGCAAGGAATTAACTCCTAGAATTAATAAATGTTGGCAAAATGCAACTACACCTGTCTTTAAATGAGATTTCAAAAGCACAACTAATTGGGGCAGAATTATCTGTCTTGGAGAAAAAGACTTCCACAGAGTGAATTAATGGCTTAAAAGTGCATGAAAGGTTATTACAGAAGGAATATTGAACAGTTGTTTCTGTCTTAAGTTATGATATAACCAGCAGATCCATTAAGGGAGAAATCAGAGTACTCACAGCAAGCATACCACTAAACTAGCTGCTTTTATGGATTCTACAAAGGAAGAAACAAATGGCTCCTAACTTAAAAAATGGAGGAGATGGAGTTACTGTCGTGCCTCAGAGGTTAACGAATCGGACAAGGAACCACGAGGTTGCGGATTTGATCCCTGGCCTTGCTCCTTGGGTTAAGGATCCCAGCTTGTCATGAGCTGTGTGGGTCAAAGACGTGGCTCGGATCTGGTGTTGCTGTGGCTGTGGCATAGGCCAGCAGCTACAGCTCCAATTAGACCTCTAGCCTGGGAACCTCCATATGCCATGGAAGCAGCCCTAGAAAAGGAAAAAAGGAAAAAAAAAAAAAAAAATGGAGGAGCTAAAATGAGAACAAGCCAGTGGAAATAAACTAGGCATATCATTAGTGAGGGCTGAAAGAAAATGATTTAAGGACATGGGTTATAAGTGAACAATGTTAGAAGCAATTTTAAAAAGCAGAACTTCATTAAAGCAAATAACTCTTTGGCCAAAGTAATCTTTTTATTTTTTCCAAAGGATTATAATCCTTTTATATTACTAATGTTAATATTTGAGAACAGGCAATGTAAATAAACATGATGAAGATACTTCAGGATTATCAGAATGGAGACCAGGTGTGGAAATTAATATTATGCCGTTAAGACAGCAGCCTAGTCCAATGGTTTAGAATTTTTAAATTCATCACTTTCTTCATTATTTACACATGTCCATTGGCAGCTTTCCAATCATAATGTATGCACAAAGACAAAAGCCATATAATTAGCTGTGGATGACCTGTTTTGGCTGGTAACCTCTGCGATACATCAGAAATGTTATTTTGAAGCAAATATTTTGATAAAATTTTTGTCACAATATGTACAACCGTTACTAATAAACTAATGTCCACATTAAAATGTGTTCTTATATTTTTTTCCAAAATTATTTGTTGTTGTTATATGATATTGGCTGACTTGGGGAATGTAAATTACTTTTGATGTACTATTTGCTAATACAGTAGTCCTATGGATGAGAGAAGGTTGAGAATAATGGTGCTGACTTTTCAGTAACTTAACAGTTGACTATATTTTCCCATTTTATTTTATGTGCATTTTGAATTGCATATGCTCTATATTTCACAGTTGATTTTAGCACAGGATCCAGATGTTCCTGACACATCTGTTTTCCCACCTTTATATAAATGAACTTCAAAATGATACTAGCAACTCCAGGGACTGCATTAGTCACAATAAAAAGTACATATTTTTGTCTTGTCTACATGAGAATCATCTATGTATAAAGTAGATGTGGAGTAGCTAGTCATTTTTTATGTGTCCTTGCAATGCAGTTATTTATATACTACTGATTTGCTATGCCTGGCCATCTGGTTATGGATGAAATGCTGCAGTTACTTTTTTTTGCCTTTGTTAAAAAGGACTTTCTAAATGTTATTAATACTAAATGTTCTATGATCATTTATTCTAATAATCTATAAAAATATTATATATTTTACAGATTGCTTCATGTTACATTTCTATATTTGTTATTTATATTTTAGCTGACTTTATAAAATGGTGGAACTTAAGTATTTTCATAGATGCTGTGTGACACACATTATTTCTTAATAACTACATGAAATGGTAGATCTACACCAACTGTTCTTTCACCAGTTAAGACGCATCCTAGTAGTTAAAAGCTCAGGCTGAGCAGGGTGTTTTGTGGCAGGAATGGTTTCAGAATTTGTGACTATAACTGGGCAAGATATATACATCTCTAAATGACAATTTCTTATCTGTAAAGTAAGAATAGATGCAGTATTAATTCATATGGTTGTTAAGTGGATTAAAATAAGTAACCTATTTTTAAGAACATAGCACTGTAGTAAGTATATAACATATACTTTTTAAAGCATAGTCATTTAACTTAATATGACTACATAGATAGTAGTTAAATATTATATATAAATTTGAAGTTGATTTTATCACGCTTATTGTAACTAAATATTTTCTAGTTTTAATAATGAAGAGAAACTGTTTAATATATATTCATACTTTACTCCACTTATACAATATCACAGGAAGTTAGTGAATGTTCAACATTTTAAAAATATTACCTAAAATCTCCTAATGAGAAGATAAACCATTCATATTCATACACAGCTTTTTTAACTGCTTCAGTGAGGTATAACTGAGAGACAAAACTTTGTATATTTAATGTATACAAGTCAGTGAAACCATCATTTTAATCAAGGGGAAAAATATATCCATCCTCTCCAAAAGTTTAAGTGTGGCTTTGTGAGCCTTTGTGTGTGTGTGTGTGTGTGTGTGTGTGTGTGTGTGTGTGTGTGTGTGAGAGAGAGAGAGAGAGAGAGAGAGAGAGAGAGAGGCAGAGAAAAATTAGAAGACAATGTTAAATCCACACTTTTATAAATTTTTAAAGGCGTAAGACAATGTTGTTGACTAGAGTCACTATGCTGTACAACAGATTTCTAGAACCAGCTCATCTTGCAGAACTACTGAATAATATACTCAATAGCATTTGAATTCTAAAGCAAAATCCTAGTGTATCAACAGTCTCATTGAAATCGAAAAATAGGAGACTGTTATCAACACCAAGTGTTTTTCCGGTTGTTTACATAGGAAAAAACTATGCAGTATTTATATTCACAAAAAATATGTAGTATAAAATTTTAAAAGAATAATATGTGGGAAAAATTTCAAATTATATTTCAAAATTAGTAGGAATCAGATATTTTGAATAGTTTACCAACTGTTAACAAAGGGATATATCTCTTAATTCTTACTATGCTAGAAGTCTTATTCCAAAATATGTGTATGTTACTAATCACAGTAATTTTAATAATCTTTACATAGTTCTTTATTACTAACATATGGAGGCTTTACCATCTTTTAGTGATATTTTAAGAAATATTCAATATTTGAGGTGAATATATAACAGAATATTAAACTTTTTCCACTTGCATTTTCAAAGAAACACCTAATTTTCAAGGAAAAATATATTGAATTTAAATGGAAAAATTTAAAAATACTAAAATGGAAATACGTTAAGCGGTAAATGAAATTCTAAAACATGTTTTCCCACAACTATTATGATAATGTTTGATAGAGAATCCTTAGGTGTAAAGAGGAAATTCACCCTATTTCCACGGGTAGTAAAGGGGTGGAAGGAGTTCTGTAACAGATGCAATTGATTCTAAAATCAAAATACTTCCATCAAAGTTTATGAGCATTTAAGAATAGTGATATGTATCCCAAAGTTTTCAATATTGAAAAGATGTCAGTTTAATACCAATGAAAAAATAGTTGAAATTCTTTCAACTTGTAAAAAGAATTATATTCTCCAAATTTTTCTGTTTTTAAAAAAAGTGAATGATTTTAAATAAAAGAGAATGTTTGCATTAGCTTATTATAATTTTAGGCTTATTATTAATAATCACCAACCTCATCATGGTAGGGGATCACACATTTCCAGATATGAATAAAGAATAAGATTGGAGGATACTTGGTATATGTATATACCCAACAAGAGTGTTGCTAAAATTCCAACTTCATTTTTTGACAACAATATACTTAATTAATGCTCTGATACAGATTTCCATGGGCATTTGCACTTGACATAAAACAAATTACTGATGCTGCCAAGTTTCTTACCAGGGTGGATATGCCTAAGACAAAAATTTGGGTTTCTCCACATCCTTGCCAATATTTGATATTTTAATGTTTGGCTAATCTGTTACATATAAAATGTCATCTTCTTGAAATTTTTCTGAAAACTGGTAAGATTGAGCAGGTTTCCACACCATGCATATATTGTATTCTCAGAATTTTGTTTCCATTGTTTGAGTGAAAAATATACGACATGTAAACCCCAGTTGCATACTAGCTTTGCAGATTTCAGTATATTACTTAAATTCTCTGTTCCTATATTTCCTTATGTAAAATGGAAATACTACAATAACAGGGTTATTGTGATAATATGAAGTGTTTAGAACGGAATATGACACAAAATAAGCATTCAAAATTTTAGTCGTGATTATATCATTACCCATTTCAGGGAGCTTTTTCCGTATCAGGGCTTAAGACTTATAGAAGTCAATACAGATATCAGTTAAACCCTTGGGTTATAGAAATTGCAAGAGTATTTGCCATATTTTGTGATTTTTATATTCACATATTGTATGGTTTAAATTCAATAGAGAAATTTACTCTTTTGATAATTATGTATAATTTTTACACAGTACTATGATTTATCAATGTTTTAATTAGTAATTTTGCATGATTATTTGTAAATGAAACTACTCTATAAATACATTTATTTTTATTAATCTCTGCCATGGATGAATTCCCAGTTTCCTCAGATGATAGATTGCATTGATTATAGTCCCCATTTTTTTATCCTCTAAAGTAGTTCTATGATATAAGGATTATATATTCATAAATGTTTTTGAATGGTGCTTAAATTCTATGTATCTTGTTTTTATGGAGTAGAACAAAGGCATAGATAATGAGACATTTGATTACCAATTTGGTTTCTTTAAATTTTAATTCTTATATAGTTTTACATGTGAACATGTGCATATATATGTAGTATATTATTATATATGTGTATACAAATATATATTACACACATATACATGTATATCATCATGTTTTAAAAAATCTTGCTAATGACTGATTATTGTATTTTTCAAAGGAGAATATTTTTATTATTGCTCCAATCTACTGCTTTTGTGGTATGCTCATTTTTATTACATAAGTAAAAGTGTACTGTGTTAATTTACCATCTGAAATTCCGCCTTTCATTTCATTTGTATGTGTGTGTACGACAAATTTTGTAGTGTGCTACACAGGACTGAAAGAATTTTAAGTCCTTGTTTTTACCCTTAACTAATAAAGAGGGCTAACTAGGGCTACTCCCAATTTTCTCATCTATAAAATGAACTACCATATCAAATATTATTTGCCTCTTTCTGCTCCCTAAAGCATAAATCCCTAAAGCAACCTAGAGCTTCTGGGGAGAAAGAAAAAGAAAAAGAAAAAATATTAATAGAACAACATGTTGGTGAAACCAAAGTTTCTTTAGGAAGCTCAGTATAGAGAAGTATGAAATCATGAGATGAGACTGAGAGTTTGAAATAGTTCTTTTACATAGCAAAAAGGGAGTTCCAATTGTGGGACAGCAGAAATGAATCTGACTAGTATCCATGAGGATATGGATTCCATCCCTGGCCTTGCTCAGTGGGTTAAGGATCTGGAGTTGTGTGGAGCTGTGGTGTAGGCCACAGATGCAGCTCAGATTCTGCATTGCAATGGCTATGATGTAGGCCTGCAGCTGTTGCTCTGATTTAACACCTAGCCTGGAAACTTCCATATGCCATGGGTGTGGCACTAAAAAGCTAAGTAAGTAAGTAAATAAATAAAATAGCAATAAGACTTTTGGGTGAAACAATGGTATTAGAAACCAGAATAAAATATTGCAGACTGCAGTTCTGACTGAAGTCACATTGCAAAAGTAGTTGTAGATAAAATTCCTACATAACCTCCTACATTTCAAAGGAATAATGTAAAGTATTGTTAGTTACCAAGAGCTATCTATCTGTTCCAGTGAGAACTACAACCTAATTTAAATGAGTCCAATGAACCTTCCTATAGAGGAAAGAATCCTATTTCATCAAAGTGGATTCAGTCTGTAGCATGCTGTGTTTGGTTGTGGCCCAAGTCACAGCCCGCTGGGAGTGGCAGCCCCTGCCATCAGTGTCTGTCAGGGAGCAGACATTTCTCTCTTTGTATTATCAATGAGCTCTGGGCTCCTGTGCCAGTCAGACTGCAGTGAAATGCTGACAGTGAGCTGCTGCACAGAGAGACCAGTGAGAAGCTCTCACTCTGTATTTAAAGGGCCCAAGAGCTGCAGGAAGACAGTGCTCCTGCCTCTTCTAAGTGGCATGTATGAAGAGACATCTGATTTAGCAGCTCTGACAGCCCACAGGAAACTTGATCCAGACAGAATCCGAATGTGAAATAACAGGAGCTCTCATCCTTGAGTTTAAGAAAGAAAAGAGGAGACTGAGGATTCTGAGCATCTCTGATAAACCAGGTATTATGTTGGGTGCCTTAAACACATAATTTCATATAATTTCCCCAAATATCACATATACTTATGAAGTTTAAATAATAGACCTTCAGTCATCTAGTAAATAAGTAGTTGTGGGGTGGGGAAGGGGGGGGAAATCTGATCATCTGTAATAACAAAACTCAGTGATGAAAAGTGTGGGCTCTCTGGCATTCAGTGACTTGGTTTCAAAATTTGTTTCAACTACTATTACCCAACCATGAGAACCTGAACAAGTTTTATAAATTTTGATTCATTAGTTACCTCATCTACAAAATGTATGTAGTATTCACATGACAGAGTTTTAAGATTCAAATAAGATGTTTCTATTAATTGCTTAAAAAAAAATTAGTGTCTCTTAATACCCCAGCAAATGATACTATTTTCCATTGATCAGCAAAATCCATGCACATTCTAAAATGCCATTCAGTTTCCTATATTTGAGTTTCATAGCCATGATACTCATTGAAATATGCTTCTCATTGTTTCCACATCACATCACCTTTATTCATATAATTTATCTATATTATGATGATAATCTTATGCTATTTGCATATTTGTTGAAACAACTTATTTTACTCATATTGCTTAAAAGGTACTCTTTGATGGGTTATAGGTAATATATGTACCTGTTGGAAGTGGAATGCTTAATCTATAACTTTGTAACCTCAGGAATTGTGATTAGAGAGCAATGAAGATACGGACAAAAATTCTGTAAAGTAAAAAAGATAAATGCATTAAGGGAAACAGAGAAAGAGAAAAAATTCTTCAAAGATAGCAGTTGTATACCATCATCTGAATGACTAATCGTATCTTGAACTAAACACATGAAAACAGGGCCATACCTGCAGCATATGGAAGTTCCTGGAGTAGGAGTCTAATCAGATCTGTAGCTGTAGGCAGTCCCTTAACCCTTATCCTTAACCTGCTGATAAGAACAAGGATCTAACCCACATCCTTACAGAGACTACGTCAGGTTCTTAACCTGCTGAGTCACAACGGGAACTCCACAAAGTGATTCTTTAGTCTGCTTTACATGTTCTGTTAAATGAAGTGGATTAATAAACTATTGATTCATTTGTTCTTTTTTTAACCAAATCTAATATTAGACAAATAGTCCTAAAATGTACTTATTCATATATAGAAGCATTTATTTAACAAATATTTAATTAATGCCTACGATAGTCATTTACATTTTTTTAACTCCTTAAATGATGATGAACAAATGGGTTATTCTTCCCATAAGGAGTTTACACTCTTCACAGAAAAAGATAAATCAATGCATAATACAAATAAAAAGTCTGAAGGTACTGATAGAAGAAATTGTCATATGTTGAGGTATGTGAAAATAATTTTGTTTTATACATGATTTGAATTGAACTTTATCCTAGCTAGAATAACCTGTTTCATGGCCTGTCAAACATACTGCTTTTACCTGCTTTAACCATTAAAGAAAACAATGCATTTAAAAATCAAAATAAAGGAATAGTGGTCCAACCATTTCAAGTAGAGCTAGGTAGCCATTACAGTTGTGGTTTCATACACAACATCACAGAGAACTTGAATTTTCTGAACTGTATGAAACTTAAGGACACCATCAGACATTCTCAAAACACTATTTGCTAGTGGCTGCCAGCTGCAGCCTATCATCTTAAAATCTATCCCCTTGTAACTATGCAACCATTTCAGACCCCAATCATTTCTCACTTCATAAGCACCTTTACTTCTTGCCAGCTCTAATCCTAAATTTTGATAAACAATTTATGTAACTTTGTGATTGTGTCTGTATGAGACGCCTCCATTATTCTTTTTTCTTTCTTCCTTCCTTCCTTTCTTTTTTTCTTCCTTTCTTTGTTTCTTCCTTTCTTTCCCTTCTTCTTTCTTTCTTTCTTTTCTTCTTTCTTTCTTTCTTTCTTTCTTTCTTTCTTTCTTTCTTTCTTTCTTCCTTCCTTTCTTTCTTTTTCTTTCTTTCTTTTTCTTTCTGTCTGTCTGTCTTGTCTTTCTTTCTTTCTCTCTCTCTCTCTCTTTCTTTCTCTCTCTCTCCCTTCCTTCCTTTCTTTCTTTCTTTCTTTCTTTCTTTCTTTCTTTCTTTCTTTCTTTCTTTCTTTCTTTCTTTCTTTCTTTTTCTTTTTTTGTGTCTCACCCTTGGCATATGGAAGTTCTCAGGCTAGGGGTCTAATTGGAGTGACAGCTGCCTGCCGACACCACAGCCACAGCAATGTCAGATCCTAGCCACATCTGCGACATACACTGCAGCTTGTGGCAATGCCAGATCATTAACCCACTAAGTGAAGCCAGGGATCCAAATACATTCTCATTGATACTAATCCGGTTCTTTCACGCACTGAGCCACAAGGGGAACTCCACTCCTCCACTGTATAATCTTGCGGAATATAATTCAAATGCTTCTTGAAAGTGTGATTCCTGGGCCATAGTCCTCAGTTTAGCTCAAAGAAACATTTTTATTCCTATTACAGAATATTTATTATTTGAGTCAACAATACTTACTATAAATAAGCACAAAAACAAAACAAAACAAAAATGAGCAGTGCAGATAGTTTGAAATTCAGAGCTATTAGTAATAATCCTGCTACAATTAAGAATAAGCCTGCTATAAATATATGCCAAAAAAATATTTGAGAAGGCACATATTTTATTGCTTTTGGGTAATGAAGGAATGGAACAGCTGAGTCACGCAAAAATATATTTTTAAAATTTATAGAAAGTACTGTAAAGTTCTCCAAGTAGTCCCATCATTTCATATTCTCACCAGGATTATATAAGCATTCCAGTTGCTCCACATGCTATTTGAGGTGGAATGTAATTGCATATTGTTATAGCTTTACTTTTCATTTTCTTGATGTGTATGGACATTTACCATCTTTCATGTACTTAGTGACTATTCATCTATCTTTTTTGGTGAAGTGTCCTTTCAAGTCTTTTTTATGGTTTTAAAGGAAAATATTTATGTTCCCATTTTGAATTTCAAGAGGTGTTTATGTTTTTTAGATTCAGGTCTATTTTTGCATATTGCTTTAGCAAATATTTTGCCCAGTCTATAGCTTATCTTAGCATTTTCTTAGTGCTTTAAAAGAACTTTTATTTCATTACATTTTAAAAATCATCTTTTAGCTGGTTTAACCTTATTAATCTCCTAAAGAATCTCTGCCTAACTGTAACACATGAGTTGTTTTAGATCTTTTGTCTAATTTCCCAATATTTTTATATTTATATGATTTTTTAAAATTTTTATTTCCCCAATACAATTTTTTTTTTCTGCTGTATGGAAATGTGACCCAGTTACACATACATGTACACATTCTATTTTCTCCCATTATCATGCTCCATCATAAGTGAGTAGACATAGTTCCCAGTGCTACACAGCGGAATCTCATTGCTTATCCATTCGAAAGGCAATAGTTTGCATCTATTAACCCCAAGCTCCCCATCCACCCCGCTTCCTCCCTCTCCTGCTTGGCAACCACAAGTCTATTCTCCAAGTCCATGAGTTTCCTTTATGTGGAAAGGCTCATTTGTGCTGTATATTCGATTCCAGATATAATTGATATCACATGGTATTTGTCTTTCTCTTTCTGACTTACTTCACTCAGTATGAGAGTCTCCAGTTCCATCCATGGTGCTGCAAATGGCATTATTTCATTCTTTTGTATGGCTGAGTAATATTCCATTGTGTATATATACCACATCTTCCTAATCCAATCATCTGTTGATGGACATTTGGGTTGTTTCCATGTCTTGGATACTGTGAATAGTGCTGCAATGAACATGCAGGTGCATGTGTCTTTTTCAAGGAAATTTTTGTCTGGATATATGCCCCAGAGTGGGATTGCTGGGTCATATGGTAGTTCTGTGTCTAGTTTTCGAAGATAACTCCATACTGTTCTCCATAGTGGTTGTACCAGCTTACATTCCCACCAACATTGCAGGGGGTTTCCCTTTTCTCTATGCCCCCTCCAACATTTGTTCTTTAGGAACTTATTAATGATGGTCATTCTGACTGGGGTGACATGGTATCTCATGGTGGTTTGATTTGCATTTCTCTAATAATCAGGGATGTTGAGCATTTTTTCATGTGCTTTTTGGCCATCTTTACCTCTTCCTTGGAAAAATGTCTACTCAGGTTTTTGCCCATTTTTGCATTGGGTTGTTGGCTTTTTTGATGTTCAGTTGTATAAGTTGCTTATATATTCTAGAGATTAAGCCCTTGTCAGTTGCATCATTTACAACTATTTTCTCCCATTTGCAAGTTGTCTTTTTGTTTTCTTTTTGATTCCCTTTGCTATGCAAAAGCTCGTCAGTTTGATTAGGTGTCATTGGTTTATTTTTGCTTGTATTTCTGTTCCTTTGGGAGACTGACCTGAAAAAACATTTGTAAGGTTGATGTCAGGGAATGTTTTGCCTATGTTCTCTTCCAGGAGTTTGATGGTGTGTTTACTTATCTTTAAGTCTTTCATCCATTTTGAGTTTATTTTTGTGCATGGTGTGAGGGTGTGTTCTAGTTTTTGCATGCAGCTGTCCAGGTTTCCTAGCAATACTTGCTAAAACACTGTCTTTTTCCCATTTTATGTTCTTGCCTCCTTTGTCAAAGATTAATGACTATGGGTGTCTGGGTATATTTCTGGATTCCTTATTCTGTTCCATTGGTCTGTATATCTGTTTTGGTACCAGTACCACACTGTCTTGATGACTGTGGCTTTGTAATATTGCCTGAAGTCTGATTTTTATGGATTGCTAATTTAATTATTTGGTGCTTAAGAAGGATATTGCATACTTTCAACCCACTTACAATTTTTCAGATTTGTTTCATGGTTGTCTATTTTCTACACTGCTGAATATTCCATGTCTGTTTCCATATAATGCATTTTATGGCATTTTTGTTTTTAATGCTCTATAATAGCAATTAGGTCAAGCATCTTATTAACATTGTTCAAACTTTTATATCCTTAGTGAATTTTGTCTGTTGCTTTTTCTGTCAATGTTAATAGAAAAGTAGCAGATAATCCAGTTATAATTGTGGGCTTGTTCATTTCTCCTTTCGGATTTCTAATTTTTGTTTCATATATTTTTAAGATTTGTTTTTATGAGTACATACATTTTGAATTACTATTTAATTAATTGAAGCTTTTATTACTAAAAATATCCCTCTTGTCTTCAGTAATATTTCTTTTTCTGAAGTCAACTTTCGTCCAACATTAATAGAGACAATTAGGCTTTCTTATGATTAATATTTAGATATAACTATATATAACTATATATAAATATACATATATATAACTATATATAAATATATATATATATATATGGCTATACCCATGGCATGTGAAAATTCCCAGGGATCCAATGAGCAGCAACCTGTGCCTGAGCTGCTATAGTGACAATGCCAGATCCTTAACCTGCTGTGCCACATGGGAACTCCCAGGCTTTGGTTTTTTTATTCCTGCATTTTTAGTTTTCTACTAGGAGCATTTGAACCATTTTTATGTAATGTAATTATAAGTATAGTAAATGGACTGGGCTGTATGGTTTTCCCCCTAAATTACTGTACACCTGGAATATATATATGACCTTATTTGGTAACAAAGTCTTTGAGGATGCAATAAAATAAATTCATTCAGAATTAGTATGGCCTTAAATCCAGTGTACAGTTGTCCTTAAAAGAACAGAGGAATTTGGACACAAAGAATGGGACAGAGGGAAAAGAGCCATGTGCAAATGTGGGCAGAGTTTGTATTTATTCTTCCACAAATCAAGGAATGGCAGGAATTGCTGGCAATCACTAGAACCTAAAAGAGGCAAGGGAGGATGCTTCCCTAGAGACTTTGGAGGGAGCATAGCCCTGCCAGCCTCTTAATTTTGGACTCTAAGTGTCCAGAATTGCTAAAGAATAAATATCTGCTACTTTAAGCTACCCTTTTTGCTGTAATTTGTTCCAGCAGCTCCAGGAAACTAATATCAATTGATTTTTGGCTTAACATCCTTCTATTTTTTCTGCGTGAGTTTTCTCCCCTTTTTCTTTGATTAAACATATACTGTGTAGTATTCCATCTTGTCTCTTAGATTGGCTTCCTCTGTGAATATGCATATATTTTACAAAGTGCATATTTTGTTTCATTTTACATTATGTAACTTTAGCTTATTAGAATCTATTTTTATTTCAAATGTACTTCTATTTCTCCCTTCCATTCCTTTATATTTTAATACTTTATAATTCTACATATTTTTAAACTTCATTATACATTATTGTAATTATTTGTACTTTTCAATTCTAGGCATTTCATTTGCCTATTTTTCTATAGCTTCTATTTTTCTCTAACTGATGATGTATTTTATTCTTAATTTTCATTATTTACTTAAACACAGTTTCCTTTTAATTTTTTTGAATTTTCTTACAATATCTGAGTCAGAGGCTTTTTTGGATAAATCTAATGTTTGGATCCACTCAGAGTCAGTTCCTATTCAATACTTTTCTCCTGAGTGTTTGCCATGCTTTTTATTTCTTTGCACATCTTATGTTTTGCTGAAAATTGGACATTTCATATATTATTGTATAGCAACTCTAGATTTTGTTACCACTCTCCCTCGAGGGTAGTTGCTTTTGAGTTTTAAATGTTTTATTTTTATTTTATTAATTTATGTATGTATTTATTTATCTATTTCACTAACTTGCCTAGACTTAATTTGTGGAATTGTCTTCCTGAATTGTATGGGTGGTGATAGTATTTGTTTTTTCTTTTTATATATTTTTATCCTAAATTCCTTTGTATATCTGCCTTGTCTGCATAGCTTAGTGCATGACTCAGTATTGGAAAAACAATATATCCTTAAACAACTTGAATCTCTAAAGCTTCCAACCTCTGCCAGTAAATCTGTGTGTGAGTTAGAAACCATATTAGAGCTGAGGCCATTTTCAAATCTTGTTCACAATTTACTTTCCCTTGGACCCTCATGCTGTCCCTTTAATATGGACATAGCTTCTCACTCAGCCAGAGAGGTATGAAAAGGAATATAGTCTTCTTTGTCTCTCTAACTTCAAACACTGTCCACTAATTTTCTGGCTAGATTATTCACTGACCCAACAGAGATGCTCTTCCCAGAGCAGCTGAGTCATAGGATTTCCTCACTGTTTCCTATGGAGTTTGCTACATTTATAGGTCTTAGAGTCCAGCCTGGGTAATCGCTTTCTGCTCCAAATTGAGGCTGACCCTGGGCAATGAAGCTGGGTTTTTCCCCCCTTTTCCAGCCCAGATACAGTAATATTACAAAATCAAGCTTGCCAGGGCAGAGGAAAGAGAAGAAAAGAAAGAAGGCTACAGACTCCAACTACTCTTTACTATCTTTTAATAGTTTTTCATGAATAAACATTTATTATAGTTTTTCCGTATTCGATTTCCCGAGATGGGAAACTATGGGATGAGGAGGCAGGCGTTCCAGTTTTTAACTTTTATTCTCGTATTTATGGGACACAATTTGCGCAACTCTTCCAAAAGTTATTTGATGTCTCTGATGTTACTTTAAATTATATCATTAGAATTTTAAAAATTACTTTATGTGGATGCTATTTAGGAATGGCATTGACTTTAAAATACTAAGTAAAGTTATCAAATTTTCTTTTTAATTATAACATGTCTTCTAATACTTCTTCCAGGTTTTCCAGATTGTGCAAATGAGAAATCATTTGACCATAAATAATGATAAATTTATTACATTCTTCCAGTCTTACGGTTTTTTTTCAATGCCTTTTTTTGCCTTTGTGTCCTTTAAGAACTCAAGTATGGTTTTGCATTGAAATGAGAACAAATACCTTTGCTCATTCCTGTTCTTAGGAGGGAAGAATTAAATAGATTTTATCACATTAAGAATGCCCATTTGTCTTCCTAGGGTACATATACCTTATTTAGGTCTTCAAATTTTGAGTTATAAAATTTATAACACTATATTACTTATAATATATATGTGCATATATTTTATATATAAAATATCTGTGGTTATGTTACATCTTTTATAAAACATTGTTATAGCATTTGTTGAGAAATATGGTTTCTCATTTTTCTATGGCCATACAGATTTATTTGATAGACTTTATGGAAAATAATATTGTGTTCTTCAGATAAGTCCAACTTGTTTATGAAGTGTTGAACATCTTATATTGTGCTGCATTTTAATCTTTATTATTTTTTAAATTTCATATATTGTATTTATGATAGAGACTGTCTTATAACCATCCATCCATGCTGTGCTCTTTTTGGAATTTTTGTATCAATATTATACTAGTCTCATAAAACAGTTGAGAAATGTTAATATATGGAAAATTATTATAAACATGAATATTTTCTCTCCTATAGGAAAGTATAAATACAATCAACAATATCATCTGGGCTTGAAGACATGGAAACAACGTAAATGTCCATCGAGAGATAAATGGATTAAAAAGATCTGTTACATATGTACAATGAAATGCTACTCAGCCAATAAAAAGAACAAAATAATGTTATTCAGAGCAACATCAATACAGCTGGAGATTCTCAGTAAGTGCAGTATGTTGGAAAGTGAAAGACAAATACTTTATTCCATCACTTATATGTAGAAGCTAAAATATGACACAAATGAACATGAAAAAGAAACAGACTCACAGATATACAGAACGGACTTGTGGTTGCCAAGAAAGAGGAGGGAGGGAGAGGGATGGATGTAGATGCAAACTATTATATTAAGAATGCATAAAAAACAAGGTCCTACTGTATAGCAAAGGGAACGATATCCAATATCCTGGGATAGACCATGATGGAAAATATACATATATATATATATCTCACTTTGCTGTAGATCAGAAATTGGTATACCATTGTAAATCAACTATACTTTAAAAGAAAATTATTATTATTTTTTAATCTGGGCTTAGAGGGCCTTTGTGGGAAACGTTTCAATTGAAGTGTTTTATTTTTTGTTTTTTGTTTTTCTATATTGTGTATAGGATTATAGAGTTTCTATTAATTCCTGTGTCAGCTTGGCAAGTTGTATTTTTTCATTAATGTTTGTTTTTTTCATCTAAGATTATTTGGTCAACTTGTTCACAATATCTCCATTAGCTGTTCAACATTTAACACACAGTAGATATTTTTTAAATGTCTATTTTTACCCAGAAAGGTATTGATATGTATTAATATAAAGGTTTTAAAAAGTACTTTATTTGTTCCAGATATAATAACAGTTTCCTTAAAAAAATGGATGAAAACCAAAAATGCATTAAAAGATTCTTGCTACTTTGAAATTAACTCATATTTGTAACTACTATATTAGTTAAAAATTTTATTCTATAAAATTATAAATGTGTTAATTTGTAACATAATTGAGACATTCTTGCTACTGCCACCTTAAATCAGGCTTATATGAAAAAAATTCCTAAAATATATGCTATTATTTATATTCATAATAATCAGAGACTAGCTTTAATAACATTTTTTACACAGTGATATTTTATCTAATTTCAATTTCCCACCTGTTATTGGGACATTGATACTCTATAAGGACATTTTAATTAATTATAATATTTCCATATTACTTAAAATTAGCATTTATTTATAAATAGTTTATAAAGAAATTTAAAAATTTTTTGCAATTTCATTACTGATAAGTCACTAAAATATTTCTAAATAATAATATGATTATATGGATTTGTAAAGTAATTCAAGAGTATGAGATATTTTTTCACATCCATTATCTTTTTTTCAGCCAACATGAGCCTTCTGATCCTACTATTCCTCAGGTTGTTTCATAACAGGAAACTGAGCAGACTTATTTTTATGGAACAGAGGAAATATTATCCAAGATATTTTCTTAAAATCTTTGAGTCTACCTAAACTCATTACCTCAGTGTAATGTGTATTTCATAATTAATAGAAGCCAAAAGAAGATGTTAATGTACCCTGAAGAATATTCACTCACTTCCTATATGGTTTTCTCCTGTACATCAGGTTGGAAACCACAAGCAATTCAATTTTTTATGTCACCTTAGCAAAATCAGAAGCTACTACCAAAAGTCAGAAAATTTCTAGGTTACTCAGAGATTGCTGAAACTATCATTGTGCAAACTCGAAATGACAAGCCTACCTTAAAAATTCTATTTTCTTACAGTATAATAAGCAAAGATAAATTCAATCTTAATAATCAATTATTTGGCATCTCAAAATATTAATGCACAAGCAGACTACCCAATATCAAAATTAATATTATTAAGAATTTTACTATAATTAATATAAAATTATAAGCACATCAAAATATTATCTGCTTTCTCCTATTATAAATTTCCTTAAGACTTACCTATATCAGGGTATTCACATATACTTAAACATTTTTACATGTGAGAGTGTGTGTATTCTTTTATTATTTTTTTCCAAATGTTTCTCTGGAAAGAAGCATTAAACATTCTCTTACCCTGGATATAAATCTTATCTCTTTTTATATGGCAATAACCTTAATTTATATGGATAAGATAAAAGAAAAATAAATGCATATGTCTGTTTAAGAGCTTCACATCAAATTAGCTGCAATAGAGTTGTGGTTGCCTATCAAACAGGTAAGTTCCTTACAGTGAACATGATATATCTTCTGTGTACCAAGAGGCATAATTGCTTTTATAAATTGAACAAATATTTCCAACTCCAAACCTCAATCAAAAAACTTCATCTTTACCTGAAACATTCCCAATGTTCCCAAGGCTGAATCAGTTTTTCAATGTTAATTTTTATAATAAAGTTAACATTCTGTGATTAAAGACAAGTATAAATGTCTGCTACTGTTATACCACCATTTACCTTAGAATATATATGTGTTTTTATTCTATACTCATTTTAATTGCATTTCACAAAAATATTATACAGCTGCTTCTGACATATAAAAACATGATTTACAAAAGTCTCTCTTCAGCCATAGATTCATAAATCATTCTGCTGTCTCTTTTCCTTCTATATACTCCTCAAGACAATAGCACCTTCTATCACAATCATGGAAGCCATATAGAAGCAAACCAAACTAATGAGCAAAGAAAAACCAACCACAACAAAAGAAAGAAAAAAAAAGGCTGTTAAAGAATTAGTGGTAAGAAGTGAAAGAAAACTATATAATGAAAATGAGAAATAATATTGATAATACTTCTCAAAGAGTAAACATAGGTCTACTTTAATCAAAATTTTCTCTCTTGACTGTTAAAATGCAGATTTCTGGGCTCATATATATTAAATCAGACTCTCTAAGAGGAGAGCATAAGAATTCATTACTATTTCAGCTAAAATCCCATTGATTTTGACACAGAAAATTTAATAACTCATTTTATAGCCCTGTACTGGAGCCCCATGAACCTACATTACACACAAACATTCAGTCATTTTAATGAGGTTATTCTTTCAGCAAAACCTTTCCTAATACCCTCCATTGCAGTCAAGAAGAATGACAGAATCTGAATCTTAATTTTGGAGAAGAAAAAGTAATTTCAGAAACTGGCCTTCACAAAGTGATAAGGCTGGTGTTGATAGAATGCTACATGTGATGTCAGGTGAGGTTACTTTGTCACTAAAAAGATAGACATTCAAATTTGAAAGATTTGCATTAATAGAACGTGAGTTCACAAATAGTTTTAATCTTCTGCTTATCTTTGGCCTAATGAGAAAAGTTAATTTTTTAATAATACTCTGATAAAATAGGTTCTCTTTTCCTAGGATGCCAGAATGTTTTGTTTTGTACAAAAATTACTGTATTTCAGAAGTAAAAAGGAATCTGTTCTTGGTGAAACAAACATAAGCTATTAGGAGTTCTGGATCAAAAGAACCAGGTTTTTTAAAATCATGCAAACGGAGGTTGAGAACATAGATTTAACATGAGACAGGGAGCTAGAGAAGGTTATTTACATAAAGGAACTGAAATACATGCTTTATCATCCCATCTTTCACTGTACAACTTGATAAGAGCCATGGATAAGATTAGAACCTATATGATTTTTCTATAACTGTGTGATAAATTACCTCAAAACTTATTGGTTTAAGAGAAACATCTGATAGCTTCTCAGCGTCAGGAATTTACCTGGTTAAGCTAGGTGATCCTGGCCCTAGGTTTCTTATGCCAATGTATTAGGACTCTCCAGGGGGACATGACCAATATGAGATAACTAAATAAATAATAATACTTATTATAGGAACTAGGTCCTGTGGTTATGGACACTAACAAGTCCCATAACCTACCATCTACAAGGTGGAGAACTAGGAAAGCTAGTGATACAAGAGTCCAAAGGCTGATAATTGGAGTGGGGGCTTTGAAGGAGAGGGCTGGAACTGATGGTGTAAGTCCTGAACTGCGCTCAAAAGCCCCAAATCCAGGAACACCAATGTCTGAGGGCAGGATAATTGTATTTCTCAGCTCCAACAGAGATAGAGTGAATTCATCCCTCTACTATCTTTTTGTTTTACTTGGACATTCAACAGACTGGATGACACCACCTGCCTTGTTGAGGGTCATCTGCTTCACTCAGTTCATCAATCTGAATGCTAATATCTTCTAGAAACATTCTCACAGACACACCCAGAAATAATGTTTTACCAGCAATTTGGGCATTCCTTAGCCGAGTCAAGTGAATACATAAACCTAAACAGCACATGTGACAAAAGTCACATGTTGTACAGAGTTCAGTAATTCCAAGGCATAACTGGGGTGAAACAATCCATTTCAGTGTGGCTCACACACATGAAATTCCAGCCAACAGGCATCACTTAAGAAAAAAATGATTCTAAGCACTAACCCTGAGGTGTTCAAGAAGAAGAAATAAAAAACTGGCAGAAAAACAAAAACAAACAAACAAACAAACAAAAAAAAAACCCTGGTAAAATCAATGAGCACAACTTATGAGTACTAATAAAAATATAATCTTATTTTTATTTTCCATCAACCCTTTAAAATTTATCCCTTAGGGAATTGTATTAATGCTCCTGTGACTAAAAACCTGGTCAGTTCCTATGACTTTTCAGATAACCTATAAATAATAGATGATTTTACATTAATCTTAAATGGCAAACATGCTCTTTTCTCTTCCTCAATGGTCAGCGCAGTTGCTTACTGAGGCATATGGGCAGGGAAAGACAGATGTAGACAGAAAGACCCTTCTATCTATCTTATCCCCTTCTCTGATTGTTAGCTGTTGTTAATCATCCACCTGCTGTTGGAGCACAGTAAGGACGAATGGTATGAAAGAAGAGATGTTTTTCCTGAACCAGCCTTGTTGCAAGATGGGGAGTTAAATCTGACTTTGTCTCAAAAATGGTATGATCTCTCCAAAGGAGTCCCCTCAACACCCCCATGAAAGACTCTGGTATGGGACTTAAAATAGCTAGGAGTAGCTCATAGTCTTGTGTGGTCCAAATCTATTCACATAAAAAAGCTCACACATTCTTTAGCCAATTAGCTTATAATATGAATATAGTTATTTCTTTAATGGAAAAACAAGTTATCTTTCTGCCCTTCAACATTCTGGATGAAACTCAGACTCCAGAGTGCATTTCTGAAGTGTTACGAGTAGTTCTCTTGAAGAAACTCTTGCTGGATTTGAGGGAAAGAGAAGAAAACGATCCCTACCCTTTGGAGATTAATCTTGCTTGGACTGTCAACATGCTAAAGACACTCTCCAACCAAAGTCTCCACAGAGCCTCCTCTCTCTTTTCCCATTCTGCACTCTTTTACAGAATTGCTCTGTTATGGTATACATGGATCAAAGGTTATGAAATTCTGCATTCAAGTCTAATCATATACTATCTATTTAATTTTGATGCCCAATATCATTATGTCTATGAAAACAACTTTATCTGAACATATTTGACTTGGCTGGAGATAGCCATGGTTTTAATCTCATAATGTGGGAGATTACAAAATATCTAAAAAGTACCCCTCTGTTTTTTTATATTAAAATAATCTAGATTTCAAAGATGGGCTGTATTTGAGTATAAGACAGTGATGTCTAGTTGATGTTTTTACTTCTGTTCTGGTTCTTTCTCTTCTGACTTTTTATTATTTTGTTTTTTCTTCTAATAATGCCTTCCTAAGAAAATGAGTGATTCAAAGTTTAGCTGTCTTATTGTGACAGATATGCCGAAAAGGTTGAATTCAAGAAAATGGGACACAGGCATTGTATTTTTGATGTATTATAAATATAGGTATCAACACACTAGAAGGGCTCAGCATTAGATGTTCAATGTATTTAAGGTTATTTTCCTTTAGAACTTTACTTGGATAATTCCACCATCTTCCTCATGTTTTTGCCTGAATCTCATTTTCTAAATGAATGCTGCTCATAATAGTCAATTTAATACAGCATATTTCCCCATACCTTTCCCTTATTGTATTCCAAAATTTCATACATGGCTCTAGAATTTTTTACAATATTTGTCACCTTCTTACATACTATGCAGTTTACTTATTTGCTATACTGTTTATGATCTGAATTGAGAGGCTAAAAAATACAGACAGGCAATGACAAGACCATATATAAAAATAGAACTCTGACTTAAAACCTGCAACAACATGCCTAGGAAATCAACCCCCATATTTACCATAAAAGTCCAGGAAGCCAGACTGCTGTACATCATATTTGTAGGAAGTCAGAATTCTATCTCTAATAACTGCTATCTCCAGAAAGCCAAACAATGGCTATACAATGGCCCCAAATGGTCAAGAGTTGATTAGTAACTGACAGTGTCCCTAATTTTTGTCCCTTTTTTCCAACTTAGAACCAACTAAAGATTGCCAAATAAAAATCCCTAACTAATTACATAGGGTGTTCCAACTCTAATTATCTCTCTATAGCTTCTCTATTTCAACAGCCTCAAATCAGGGCATATGTGAAACATTCCTTTTCCTCCACTATAATATTTTCCCACTCTTTTGCTTGCCTGTGAGTTTCTGTTAAAGCACAAGTGACAGTGGTAGACTTCCTTGCTATAAGCAAGCCTTTAGTTGTTCTCATTTGGTTGATCCGCATTTATTTTTATAGTATTATCACCCTAAATCTCTGTGCTTTCTAATTATGATGATTAATTTTACATGTCAACTTGACTGGTACACAATGCCTGCATATTTGGTCAATTATTATTTGGGATGTGTGTGTGAGGGTGTTTTGGGGATGAGATTAAAATTTAAATTGGTAGACCTTAGGTAAAGCAGATTACCCTCCACAGTGTGGGTGGGTCTCATCCAATTAGTTGAAGATTTTAATAGAACAAAAACTGATGTCCCTCAAGCAAGAAGATTTTCTGCCAGTAGAAGGCTTTCAGACTTGAACTCCAACACTGACTCTTCCAAGGGTTTCCAGGGCTAGCCTACTCTGCTGATTTTGGAATGGCTAGCCTCTAAAAGCATGTGAGGCAATCGCTTAAGATAAATCTCTTTATATATGTATATGTATATACACATCGTATTGATTCTGTTTCTCTGGAGAACCTTGATTAATACAGTGAAACAACTACACTACAACTAGCACTTTGGAATGTAAACTTTAGGAAGGAAGGTTTTGGATCAGTTGCTTATGTATCTCATGGGCCAAAAATTATGCCTGGTACATAATAGTAGACATGTAGAATTATTAAATAAATGAGCTACAATCTCCCAAGAATATACAATTTGGTGCATGAAGTTTGTATCTATCAGGATTTTTGAATGATGAAAAAGACAGATACAGAAACAGAGAGAGAGTCAGAGAGAGACAGACAAGCACGCACACAGAAAAAAAGAGTGATTATATCAGATTAACCAAGAGCTTATGAGTCTAAGAAATAATCGAGTAGAAGCTACTGAATTTTGCCTAGGCTTACCACTGCTCTGTTAAACTAGAAACAAAATAGAAAGGAAACCAACATCATACCTCTTATTAATGGAATTTCATGAACACATTTCATCTCAATTTATATTTCATGGCATGCAAGTTGCTAAGTGCAGTTTCAAGCCTACTCTATCCTCCCACAAATTATACAGTAAATCATCACTTGGTAATGGGCACTTTATTTTTCATGCTGATTTCCTTAAGTGCTCTACTCTGAGGTCTCTCAGTCATGGCCATATGCTTTTCTTTCTTTTCACAAATTTGAATATAGAGCCATACTTATAGTTCCAAGATTTTTTTTTACCTTTTTTTATGAAAATTGGGTTATTCAAAATTGTTCTTTCAGATCAAGAACAGAGTGAAAATCTTTCACAGAAAACCAACATGTAGCAAACTCTTTTTTTTTCCTTTTATCACTTCTGCTAAGATTCATTTGAAAAGATTTTCCTGAAAAAGATGAAAGTATGACAACTTTTGAATCAGAATGCCTTAAGAAGTAGAAACACAGCGCAAGAAAATGTGTTTCAGTGTTTAAGGACTTTGACACATTAAAATGCCTGTTATTTTATTTGTTTGTTTTGCTTTGCTGTTTTTACTCTCTTGCTCTTTTGTTTGGGTGTAGGGATAATTGGAGCCACATATGGGATGGAAGATGAATTATGTTTCACAAATACATGTAATTTAATTCAAATTTCAATGAATTGATAAACCATTCTTTTCCCTCATCTTCCTCGGAAATATTCACCACAATAGTTCATTTGCATTGGGACAACCAAACCTCTAGGCGACCTTGTGCTGCTGTCAGGGCAAATGTTCTTCCATGCTGCTAATTCCATGTACTATTCTCTGGCCTGTTCCCAGCTGTTCAGTTTCTCTTGCCTCAAACTTTTAGTTTTCATTTTTCAAAGTTTCCAAACATTTTTTCAAATAGGTTTTGAAGAGTAAGTGTTTTCCACTTTAAATCTTGGACCTAATCCTCCAATATCACATCTGGTTATATTTGCTAGTTATGACAGGTTGTTATGATTTGAGCTGTGTAAGATAAGATGGAGGAATTAGTATACCTAATTTTCCTTGGATATCTATAAAATATGATTTCTTCCTTTATTTTCCTTTATTTCTAACATTAAGTAGAAAATTAAAATCATCCTTATGAGTAACTTATAAGAATTTACAAATAAGTCATCTTCTGTAGTCTTAGAGATCAAGTTATAAGAATGATTTTTAAGCAACCAGAGGAGACCAGAAAAAAAATCAACTTAATTAGAAAAGGTCACACTCCCACAAGGGACTTTTTCATGTACCTGAATAGAGGCTTGAGCAAATAAATATATGTAAGAGTTGCTAATCAACAGGTTTTTAGCATTATGGCAAAACATTTTAAAATTAAATGGAAATGTGTTTTCAATAAATTTTAATGCATATTACTGTCAAAAAATGAAGTTTAGTAATGGTGTCATCATTTTCAAGCACATAGATTTTTAATGTTTACAAATAAACTAATTTTATTTATTGGGAAAGATATTATTCTATAATAATTTATTTGCAGTTTTCAGGAATAAAAAGGACCTTTACTAAAGCATATTTTGCAATTAATTCTTCAGACTTCAAATAAGTCTTCCTTTGATTTTATGGAAATATTTCCAAAACATAATGTTTATATGATACAGTGTTTTTTGCCTCCTTAATTAAAATATTTGTATATCCTATATCCTTTTTCCTAGCTGAATCTTTGTATCATGTTGAACATTATTTTGTGAAGAACTAATGCCATCTAGAAATAATAAAATACCTTGAACTGTTTGGCTATAATCCTAATTAAGCTTTTTTTTTTTATTCAATGTTAGACTATTACTAGCAAATCTCTATAATATCCTCTTGCCCCATCAATACCTTTGAAAGTCCAGATTTTCTTGACCCACCAGATCACCACAAAGGTTTTTAAAACTCATATTCATGTATGCCATAATCAAAATATATCATTAGTAAGAGTGGAGTGGGCTAGGTAATTGTTAATACTTTTTCTAAAGTCATGTAGTGAATTGGCTTATTTAGCCATATTCAGGAATGATTATTCTAATTGCTACCTTCTCTTTGGATGTGGGCTGGGACTTAGGATAAGTTCATGTCATATATATTTCTCTTTACTAACCTGAAATGAGATCATTAGTAGGATTTCTTCTGATGTCTTTCTTCTGAAAACACATTGTAATTTTATCCCCCCTAATTTATCCTGTTTCCCAGAAGTGTTACTGCGAGTTGAATGGAGAAAGGGAAAGAAAACAAACATTCCTTTTTTAGTTCTCTAATTATATTAGACAGTAGCTTCAATATCCTCTTGCCTTAAAGCTGTGAGATGCTGTTACCTGCTGTTACCTGTATCTTGTGATAATTCTCTGTATTGTTGCCCAACTATTTCTGTTGGGAGCATCACTTTGACTCCTCTTTGCTGGTAGATATTACCAGTAATCCTTTGATAAATGTTATCAATCTTCATGATCATTCTTACCAGGACCTCCACCAGGGAGGCTACAAACATGAAGTCAGAATATGTAATATTTCATGGACTTAGTATAGCACCAGATAGTTACCCATTCTTTTCCAAGAGATACAAGCACCATGGTCTGGTTATTGTCTTGAGTTCCGTGCTTTTCTATTTGAAAGATGCACTTTCCTGTTATAAGAGTTATAAGGCTAAACAATTCAATGTCTCTAAATTAGTTTGAAGTTTATATAGGTTAGAGGCTGGACTTTAGGAAAATTATCATGTGTCTCAAAGTCCTTACCCTATTATAGAGTATTAAAGCTACAAAGTTAGTTGGTTAGAAGTCTTACTTTAAGACATAGTAAAATACTATAAACAATTAGTGTAGTAGAGTTAATTCCTTTGACCACTGTGCCTACTGTAAAAGTTGTATATATTTTTAAACTTATATGCTATTATGCATTTTATAAATCTATATCCATGAGATTGTGAATTCTCTGATGAAATGTACATTGTATATGTCTTTGTAACTCAGAATCTTGCCACGTAGTAGCTCTCTGATCAATCTTACTTTATTTCTCTTCCTTCAACAGACACTGATTTCTAATAAATACCCGGCAAGACAAACTGTCACAGAGAACCTAATAAGTGAGGGAAAACTAAAAACAGTTCTCAGATAATTTTTTTTTTTTCCTGTGAGTTAGGAGACAAAGTCTTCTAGAGAAGGAGATGTGAGAGTGGTTTTAAATGCTGAACTAGCTGTTAGAAACAAATGGGGTTAAGAAGAGTTTAAAAACAGAAGACTTGCTGGGCTGGCTTGATAACCAAATTAGGGTTATAGATCAAGACAACTGTGGACATTAACTTCTTTAAAAATATCTTCTCAGCTATTTTGGAAACATACAGGCATGTCTTTCCTTCTGTCTTATACCCGTTCTCTTTTCTACAATCTTTTTCTTATACGTATCCTTCTAAATTAAATGTTCATCTGGATATGTCCTGATTCAATTCACACATCTTCCTTAATAGGCTCATTTATATCTATACATTACTTACCCTCCATTTTCTGATGAATCCCCAAAATCTTTTTGCATCCCATGTCTCCTTCTTAAACATATGACCATATAACTAATAGTCTATTAGTAATCTCTGACTTGGAAATCTCATAGGTGTCCCAAAGCCAGCATTCACAAAATTTAACTTTTTTTTTTTGTTTGTTTGTTTTTGTCTTTTTAGGGTCACACCCATGGCATATGGAAGTTCCCAGGCTAGGGGTTGAATCGGAGCTGCCACTGCCAGGCTATGCCATAGCCACAGCAATGCAGGATTTGAGCTAAGTCTGTGATCTACACCACAGCTCATGGCAATGCTGGATCCTTAACCCACTGAGCAAGACCAGGGATTGAACCCACATCCTCATGTATCCTAGTTGGGTTCATTACTGCTGAGCCACAACAGTAACTCCAAATTTAACTCTTTGTTATTTCTTTTGTCTTATTTTGAAAATTTCCCCTTTCATCCTTAATATTGTATTCCATAACTAGTTATCTTAATTTTGAAATTAAGATAATTCTAATTTCCTCTTTTCTTAATTATTAAATATCAAATCTATAGCCTAAATAATACTTGAATCCATCTAATTTACCCTTCTATATGGCCTCCAATATGCCTGGCCTGTATTATTTCAATATCCTGCAGATTGGTCTTTGTAACTTGAGTTGCTTTTCTCTCTATTTTTTTTTTGAGTTAAAATCTATAATTGTATTAGATATTCATTAATCTGTTGGACTGAGAGTCAGATGTGAGTAAAAAAAAATACTCAAACATAGATCCCAAAAGGCAAGTAATCATGGAATAACATGCCACACCAGCCATGGCCAGACATATGCTCTGCCCTCCTTTCAGTTAACATTACCTAGATGACCTATAAACCTAACTCAAAGTTTATTGTGTAGGGTGCCCTGGCCTTCTCATGAATGTTGGAAACATATTTTTCCTCAGGATGCTAAGGAAAAGAAAAAAAAAAAAACTTTTAAAAGCTGTCATTTGAGATGCTGGCTTCTTTGTACCTATGCCATGCTTCAGTATATAATAAATAAGTAATTACAAAATGTTCAAGTATGAAAAGATTTCTTCTTGCCACCAAAAGCACTGCTTTCTAAAGGAAATTGGTTTCTCAGTCGAGCCATGTTAAGCCATTTAAAATTTACAATTATTACAAGGACAAGGGAAAGCATTGAGGCATTTGAGGCAGAAGAGGCATTCAGATGTCCTTTCAGAAACCAGATTGGATTCAACACTAGCCAAATCCCACAGACTGTAGCTCTAGAAAGACAGGTACCTGGTATCCTTGGGATGTCAAACAGAAAGTCACAGGGTAGTTCCTAAGGGACTATAATTTGCAGACAGATAACTCCACACTGCACAGCTCATATCATATCTGAGCAGCTGTTATAACAACTGAGAAACCAACTCTTTGTGGCCTTCATGATAACAAATTTCTTAAGTGCTTGAGTCTGGGTCAATGATTTAGGCTGGTTTTAATTGGATGTACTAGCCGATCTATACTGGCCTTGGCTGGGATGACTGCATATGGTAGGCTGAAAAATAGCACCCCTGCCAAAAAAAAAAAAAAAAAAAAAAAAAAAAAATCAGATCTTAACCCCTGACATTTGTAAATCACTGTATTAAGAAGTAGAGTTTTTGCAGATATGATTAAATTAATCCTTGATATTACTGAGAATATTTAAATGAGATTATCCTGGATTATCTGAGTGGGCCTATAATGTAATTTTATAGGTCCTTCTAAAAAAAAAGGCAGAGACCTAGGAACTGGAGGGCAGAGCCTTGAACCCAGATTCTGGAAGCTCTGACTCAGAAGTTTATTCTAAGACCTTGAAACCTAACAGGATTGGCCATGATGGTAAATTTAAATTTCTTGGGATTGGTAATCTCCTTTGCCCTGTCATTTCCTCCCTTTCGGAATAGGAATGACTATAACTGATATCCTATGCCTGAGCACTTTGTATTGTGGAACATCTAACTTGTTTTCTAGTTTCACATGTTCACAGATGGAGAAAGATAAATCATATCTCACACATAATTGATTTAAATGATATAGATCATGAGATTTGAAACTTTTGATCTGAAGATATTTTGGTGAGATGTTGAAATTGACTTGACACTATAATTAATAAAGACTTTTGGGAATGTTGGGATGTGGTAAATGTATTTTGCATGTGTCATGAATGTAAATCTCTTAGACAAGAAGAAAGGCTGTGGTAGAGTTAAAAACTGCCAAAAGAAGTTCCTGTTTTGGCTCAGCATGTTAACAACCTGACATAGTGTCCATGAGAATGTGGGTTCTATCCCTGGCCTCACTCAGTGGCTTAAGGATCTGGCACTGCCTGCTGCAAGCCGGAGCACAGATTGCAGATGTGGCTTGTATCCAGTGTTGCTGTGGCTGTGGTGTAGGCCGGCAGCTGCAGCTCTGATTCAACCACTAGCCTGGAAACTTCCATATGCCATAGGTGCAGCCCTAAAAACAAAACAAAACAAAACAATGCTAAAAGATACCTGATACTAACCCCCAGAGTTTATAAATATTGCCTTATTTGGAAAATGCATCTTCACAGATATGATTAATTTAAGAATTTTGAGTTGAGAAGATTATCTTGGATTATCTGACTGGACCCCAAGGGAAATCACAAGTTTCCTTATAAAAGAGAGGTGGGGGAGATTATCAGAGAACATAGAGAAGACAAAACAATGTAATCATGGAGATGGAGAGGAGAGTGATGCAGCCACAAATTACGGAACACTGTCAGCCACCAGAAACTGGAAGAAGCTGGAATAATCCTCATTTACAGCCCTTGGAGGATGTGCGACCCTGCCAACTCCTTGATTTTGGCCTGGTGACACTGATTTCAGACTTTTGGCTACCACAGTCTAAGAGAATAAGTCTCTGATGTTTTAAACCAACCAGGAAACTAATACATGGGGATGAACAATCTCTTCTACATATTTCTCCCATCTTCTTGAATTCTGTCACTGTGTTCTTTCTCATGGCAATTCCAGATTGAAAAAAAAAAAAAAATTCCAGAAGGCAAATAAGAATGGGAAACAGAGCCACAGCAGTGACAATACCAGAACTTTAACCTGCTGAGCTACAAGAGAAATCCCAAAGTTGAAAAATTTTAACTACCATTTAAAAAGTGAGGTACACAATTCTTCACTGTTGGTGGGAATATAAATTGGTACAACCACTATGGAAAACAGTATGGAGGTACCTTAGAAAACTATACATAGAACTATCTTATGATGCAGCAATCCCACTCTTCGTCATATATCCAGACAAAACTTTCCTTGAAAAAGACACATGCACCCGTATGTTCATTGCAGCACTATTCACGATAGCCAAGACATGGAAACAACCCAAATGTCCATAGACAGATGAATGGATTAAGAAGATGTGGTATATATACACAATAGAATACTATTCAGTCATAAAAAGAACAAAATAATGTCATTCACAGAAACATGGATGGAACTAAAGACTCTCATCCTGAGTGAAGTAAGTCAGAAAGAGAAAGACAAATACCATAGAATATCACTTATATCTGGAATATAATATATGGCACAAATGAACCTTTCCACAGAAAGGAAAATCATGAACTTGGAGAATAGACTTGTGGTTGCCAAGGGGGAGGGGGAGGGAGTAAGATGAACTGGGAATTTGGGGTTAAAGATGTAAACTATTGCCTTTGAAATGGATAAGCAATGAGATCCTTCTGTATAGGACTGGGAAATATATCTAGTCATTTATGGTAGAGCATGATAATGTGAGAAAAAATAATGTACATATGTATGTGTGACTGGGTCACCTGGCTATACAGTAGAAAATTGACAGAACACTATAAACAGTTATAATAGAAAAAAATAAAAATCATTAAAAAAATGAGGCAGCAGTAATTGCCATGCAACTATATTTAAACAAGCTGGATGTAATTATTACTTAATATTAAACTTTTAAGTTTATATTTTCTATCATTCTCCTATTTATTTTCCTTAGAAAATTTGAGAAATAGGTTGAAAACATTATAAAGTTGTTTTTGCTCCCATATACACATTTAAATATTTACCTATTTTGAATGAATGGTTTCAGTTACCTGAACCTCCTGTTAAAAATGATTAATATGTTGTGACTGATTTTATTGTTTCCAACTCTTTCAGTAACTCTGAAACGGTGAGTATAAAGTGAGCATTACTCTGCCCTTTTGCATTTGGTTTTATACAAAGTGAACAGAAAGACTTTTAAGAGTGACCTTTACATTACCCAGAAATTCAGGTGGAATAATTGAATGCTAGAAAAAGTAAATAAGCTTTCAAATACATGCACACACACATCCCTTCCTTTTTCTTTTAATTATTTCTTATTGATATTACTTTTTATATTTCTCTGATCTTGATTTTATAATGGTATTTTTAAATTGTAATGATAAATATAATTAATGCTAACAATATTTATTTTTTATATTTGTTCCTAATTTGACAAATATTTATGTAAAAGAAAAAGAGTAGTAGCTAATTTTGGCTTAAAAAATATTTCAGACACATTGCCCATTAGGTCCCCCCAAACAGCTGTGCCACTACACCTCCATCCAAAACCACTTGTCAAGTTCTGGGCCTTAGCACCGCACAGGATGCCAACTCTGCTGGCCTGTGCCAGACTGTGGGGAAGTTGCCTGATGCTGGCTCAGATCCAGTAGGAAATGTTTTTAAAAACTCAAAAATCAGTATATTTTTATTTTAGGAAGAAAACTACACAATCCCTTCTTATTTTTTTCTCTAATATCTCTTTGGAATTAATATGAACAGCAGAAAATAAGAATCACAAAATGAGTGTCCTTTCTGAAATCATAATTGCCATTTTGAAGCTTCCAGACCACAAAAATCTCATAATCTCTGGAAAACTGGATCTCATCCACTCAAACATAATTATTTATCAAACTTTTCTGGCAAAAAACTACAGTGCATAGTAGCTTAATTCGCACAAATGCAAGCAACACAGACATTCTAGGTTATTGAACAATTATTAGCTGAGTAGCAATCACTGAATTCAGTCAGTCAAGCTAGTGGTCTATATAGATGCAGTTTAGATGAGAACAGTATCAAGTGTCAGAATAAAGAGGCTTAATAAATTAAACCGCATTGTATATTAGGTCTTTTGATTTCCTCAAGAAATTTAAGGATATCACAATGGAAGTCAAAATTTCAACAAAGATACTGTGGATGCCTTATAAAATGTGTCTTGTCTTGACTTAACTATAAGAAATTTTTATTTGCAGTCATTAACAGCCATGTCATAATAAATTTCTTAGGAAAAGGAACAAAATATAAAAATAGAACAAGCATTCATCACAAAAATGGTATTATCTGTAGCTTGATCTTATCACAAAGAAAAAAATAAAGTAGAATATATTAATTGAAATGGTGATACTTCAAAAGTTTAAAAAGTTAAGCATGGAGAGAAGAGAAAAATCAATATAATTCTTATTCTATAAGCATGAAATATCTGAGTTGAAAAACAGAAAGTATTACATTCCTCACATTGTGCCATGTTGTCTACTAATGTTTTATGATGATAAAAGAAAGAGATTATTCCATAAAATAATGCATCCCCTCCTCTGCCCTCAGTGGAGGCTTAAATACTGAATTTTCGGAGTTCCCGTCGTGGCACAGTGGTTAACGAATCCGACTAGGAACCATGAGGTTGCGGGTTCGGTCCCTGCCCTTGCTCAGTGGGTTAACGATCCGGCATTGCCGTGAGCTGTGGTGTAGGTTGCAGACACGGCTCGGATCCCGCGTTGCTGTGGCTCTGGTGTAGGCCGGTGGCTACAGCTCCGATTGGACCCCTAGCCTGGGAACCTCCATATGCCGCGGGAGCGGCCCAAGAAATAGCAACAACAACAACAACAACAAAAATAAAAAAAAAAAAAAAAAAAAAAGAAATACTGAATTTTCTCTGTACTTAAGTGTTCATAGCCATTTTCAAGCAGACTATGTAAAATTATTTTTAAATATTTCTGTTAATAAAAACTGTGTATAATAGTGATTATCTAAGAAGTTAATATAAACGTAGTGTTGTATTTTGTGGTTCAGAGTAAATATTGACTAAATGGCAATTATTATTTTTTAAATTATCATTAAAATCAATTAAAATGAATGTTTTATTTCACTAGCTAAACTGGTTGCAGTGAGATATTAACTTTTGATAGTGAACACAGATAACAGTGTTAAATTTAGTCCAGGTCATTTTAACCATCTAAAGCATCATAGGTAAAGTAGGAACTTGGAAGTTTTTATATATCTTAAATGAAAATTTTAAATTTTATTTATACATATTCCCACTTTGGTTTCCCTTTTACTAGTGTTTGTTTTATAATAATCAGTGACATGATGATTTGCAATAAGTAAAATTACATCATTAGGTGGACATTATAGATTGCAACTTTTGTGTCTATATTTTTAATAATTAGGTTTATGTTTTCCAGCAACCTTTTGGAAATTCAGATGACAGATTTAATATTGATTTGGAGGATAGTAATGAGATCCATAAGTTGAACATTTTTCTTGGTAAATATTAAGAAAAGACAATAGAGAAAAATATCATATGTCAATAACGGTAATAGATTTATGAATACAAAGTATATATAATGTACTCATGCTCACATTAATTTCTTTGCAAATAAACTCTATTTATTTTGTATATCTTCCTAGATACATTTAAAAAGTATTTAATTAAAGAAAAAATGAGCATTATAGCACAGAGAACTCTACCTAATATTCTGTGATAATCCGTGTGGGAAAAGAATCAGAAAACGAATGGGTGTGTGTACAAGTATTACTGAATCACTTTGTTATACAGAAATTTTTTCACAACATGGTAAATCAACTATATTTTAATAAAACTTTAAAAATGAAACAACAACAAAAAAGAAAATCATATTGGAAAGAAAAAAAAAAAAGAAAAAGAAAAACTGACCATTCTGAAATATTGCAGCATCCCCTTCTAAAGTATCAGGGCAAAATTAAGAATAAGCAACTTATACAATGCATGCTTAGGTAAATAAAAGGAAATTATTACTATTAAATTAATCTTTAAGCAGGTATTTTATGACCTCAGATACTTTTTTTTTCAACAACAATGTTCAAGACAAGAGTCCATATTTCACATCCCCCTTAGATGTCTCCAAGGTGCCAGTAGATTCTAACAATTATCAATACGAGCTAGATTTATCACACATTAAAGATTTTGCTAAATTTAGGGTTGGTTAGGAGCCTATGTATTTATTATTTTGTAACCTAGTAACATGATCAAAATTAAATGCTAACTAAGGAGAAAATGCAAGAGATAATAAATAATAGGCAGAATAAGAGAAGCATGCAGGGAATCCCTCTAAAATAATTTTATGATATTGTATCTCTAGGGACTCTTCAAATTCTCAGTAGCCCTAAAGGAGGGATTCCTCCAAACTTTTACTTTAGTTCTCCCTCCTTCAGCTTGAAATGCAGAGTTGAATTATAATGTGTGAAGGCACTTACCTATGAATATTCTGAATTGGAAGATAAAGAGAGAAACAGAAATTTTAATCCCCTCATCTTTAGGAAGAAATAAAGAGTTGTTTAAAAGCAGCTGGCATGAGAAAACTCCAGTCACCTTCTGAGAAAGAAAGATAACTGTCCTGAGTATTTGATGTGTGACTGATACAGGGAGGAGAGGCAAAAGCAAAACTGGAGGGATTTTCTATGCAACAGAACATCTGCTATCATTCTTACAAATGAAAGTATTTGGGGACATGGGATGGTTTAGTATTTATTCAAATGACTTAATACCAAGTAGAAAAATCACCAAAAGATGGACTGCTGGGCAATCTAGAGTGATATTGACAAAAATAACTTTGCATGTTTATTTGTTGGTTTGTTTTTGGTTTTTTTTTTTTTGGTAATTACAAAAGGGCAGTTTCATTATAGTCACAAAGAGGATGTTCTGTTGCATAGAAATAATGCAACATTAAGATATAATCACTAAGAACACACAAACAATATAGATGATAGAACTCCACCTATGTGAAATTATATACTATTTCCATAGTAATTTATGGAGCAATAATAAGTGCTTTAAAATACAGTATCCTAACTATAGAAATATCCCTGTAATGTTTGTGGAATAAAATAATGCTTCCAAGGCTTAACATCTTAAAATGATTAAACTCTCTTCCTTCTAAATAACAATTATATGATCCAACTATACAAGCACTTATTCAAACTTAGTTATAGAAATTGAAAAAAATGTATATTTAATGATTATATAAACTGGTACAATTACTTAACATATTTCATAGTATTCAAATATAGTTTTCATAATGCTCAGGTATTTTAGGCTACACAGCCACATATTTTTTACTACAGTCTTTAAAAAGATAGTTCTCCTGTCATGTTAGATCACAGTATTTCTTTTTAAATATTTGCTAGCCTTAACACACATTATCTAATTAGAACACAAGACTCAAATTGTTAAATTATATCTGTTGATATTTGATAGATTATGAAATGGTTTCACTGTCATGCATATAATATATTGGCATGCAAATATTTAACGTTAAAGTCTTTTTAAAAAATACCTGTTGGAGTTCCCACTGTGGCACAGTGAGTTGAGAACCCTACTACAGTGTCTAGGAGTCACTCTGGAGGGATGGGTTCAATCCCTCACCAGCCACAATTGGTTAAAAGGATCTAACACTGCCACAACTATGGTGTATGTCTCAGCTGTGCCTTGGATTCAATCTCTGGGCCAGGAACATCCATATGCAGTGAGTATGGCCATAAAAAAATATTTTGTTCCCCCACCCTTTCTTCTGTTGCAACATGAGTATCTAGACAAAGTTCTCAGTGCTATTCAGCAGGATCTCCTTGTAAATCTATTCTAAACTGTGTCTGATAAGCCCAAGCTCCCTCCCCCTCCCATCAGGCAGCCACAAGAATATAATTGTAATGTATACATATAAGGATAACCGGACCCCCTTGCTGTACAGTGGGAAAATTAAAAAAAAAAAAATTAACGACCATCAAAAAAAAAAAAAAAAATGTATGAGTAACAAGAAAATCTGTAGGGCCTGATCTAAGTTTCATCCAGAGGCTGGAAAAGCACCAGCCCTTCGAAGTGTGTCTGAATGGCCTGTGTGGGGAAATAATAAACTTTTCTGGTTACCATAAAAAAAAAAATTTTGTTGGTTACTTAGCTCCTGTATCATTATGGTGGAAAGCAATATTTCTTGCTTTCTTTCCTCTTAGGCATATGGGATGATTACATTTCTCTGCTCCCTTGATGTGTAAGGTAGCAACATGACTTACTTTCGTCAAAGGAAAATGCCAATGAAAACTGACTCACTTCCTGGAAGAAATACAAAAGAATTAATAGGCAATTCTCTATGCTCTCTTCTTTGTCATGTTGATTGTGGAAATGGAGAATTCTGTATAGTGGAGACTCCATCAGTATGGATTGCTGAGTTGTCTTATAGAGGAGAGTTGCCCTAGAAGGACACTTATATTCACAGCTAACTTGAGGAGTGAGATGTAAATACTAATTATTAAATTACAGAAATGGAGGTGGGTTTTCAGCATTTTGTAACCTACCTTATCCTGAGTCACAGAATTTTCTCTTTCCAATTCTCACAACCAGGTGACATGATTCCTAACCCACATCCCTTTTAACTGCACATGTTTAATTTTTTTCTATTTCTAAAGAGAGGGGATATAAAGGGCACACATTTAAAATCTGTCAGAAACATTCAGCTGCATTTATTGCTTTGGGAAACACCATTTAAGTAACAAGCTTCCTGCTAATTTATTTATTCAAAACAGTAATAAGATAGGTTCTTGTTCTACAGTAGCATGTGTCCCAAGACAAGACAAACAAAAATACAAATGGATTGGTTCAACACAGTGTGACCATTAATTAAATGGAAGTACAAACAAAAAGAGTGAAAGCTGACAGAAAGAAACCACATCCCTGCTGAGGGAGTTGAGGAAAACTTTGCAAAGAGGAATAAATTTGGTGACTGAATACAAAATCTGAGCCTATACTAGACAAAGAGAATATGCAGAGGCCTCAATTTGTGAGCTCAGGACAAGTTTGTGGTTAAGCATTGCTAAATAAATACAATGGAGGTATTGGGATAAATCAGATTGACAGCTAGACCAAACCATATCACAATGACTCATATGTGAAGGTCTTTATATGTTTATAAATGAGAAACTCTGGAGAAATATTGGATTTAAAAAAAAATACATAAAACTCTGTTTTTTAAGTTTAGTATTGATTGGAATAAAGTGAACTAAGTCAAGGAGAACATTATGAATCCAATTGAAAACAAAAGGAGAGCAATGAAAATGTAGAAAAAAGAATGCACAGAATAATATTTTAAATGGAAAAAAACCTGGATGACAAGATTTGGAAACTCAAAAACATGGATTAACCTAAGATATCTCGATTTCAAGTGGAAAAACATATGGAACCATTGACTAAGAGGGAATTTAAGAAAAACTGGGTTGAGAAATGGAAATACATAGTGATGAACTCCGTCTGGGACACACTAACTTTGTATCTATGTTCCATTGAGTAAAGCCATCTACCAAGAGCACAAAATAAAGTCTCAGATTCATTACACTTTGCTAACAAACTGGTCAGTGAAAATATATAGATTTAATTGAAAAAAGTGAGGACTAAATAGTGGGGGATAAAGGAGACAGATAGGAATAACTTTCTGAAATTTCACACATATATTTTTCTCTGTGTTTGAATCCCTGGCTTGTAACCTTAGTTTGCTTGTGAAACTATTTGCTTGTTTTACTATTCACTAGGGCCTCAACTTTGTGAAATCAAGGACTTTGTTTATATTTTATAGTCTACAGAAGTTATGATAATGTTGTAATAATGGTTATAGTTAGGAATCTCAATAAATTACGGATTAGAATTTAGACCTTAGTGGGCTTATCTACATGTGTAGGCAACAGGAGAATTTATGGTATCAGGATTTGCTAGCATAAGAATTTAACTTAGAGAACCACTGGATACACTTAGCTCCCCAGCTATGGAATTTATAACAAAGAGATTTAATTAGTTATGTGATTAGGATTATGTAGGAGGTAGGCATATCTGAATATATTAACTGGAAGTGTCTGGCCACTGTCCTGCACTGTTCTGGTATGTCATTTTATCTTTGAAAAGTTAAGAAAATATGAAAGTAGTATTCCTTGTTGGAAAGAAATTTCTGACCCTGTAACAGCTTGGTTTAATATCACTTTTGGCCTCACAAATAAGAGAAAAAATTTGTTTGGTTCCTTCCATGATGATAAGGTCAAAAGAACTTAAAAGATCAATGTCCATGGTCAAGCTTCTGAACCTTTACAGAATCTGTGACATCTCACTCAGCAGGGTACCCAAGAAGGTCTGTGTGCAATAAAATCATATTTATTCAATGAGACACAAGTCTATTCACATTGTCAAATGATATATGGACATAGCATAGTTCTGATAGTAACTGAGTTCTGTCTCTGCACACAAGTCCTGATAAAATATTTATTCCTCAAATTTACTGTTTAGGTTTCTCTATTGAAATTCCATTTTCACTTTATACCACAATACAGATTGACTTCTGTAATGCTAATTGCCATTCTGGAATACTTACTCAATCTTTTAGACTTTCCCTGCTTGCCTTCCATTAGCCTGGTCATGCAGACATATGAGTATTTGATTTCATTTGGAGTTTTCCCTTAAGGTATAATTCCAGGTCTATTTTTTATACTTTTAAGTCATTTTTTTAGTCCCATAACCCTGTTTGGAAGCATGCTCTCCTGCCCTGCCTCTAAAGCCTTGACCCTATTCCAAAATCAGACCCTTGAGTATGTAGTCGTACTTGTTTTAGTTCATCTGCCAAATGCCATAAAACACTGTGCTTTACATTCAAGCAGATCTGGCATATGATTCCCTAATGTTTATTAATTCAAGAGGTTTGTTCCAAGTGAAGAGTCAAACATTTCGTGAAAGATCAAAATCTTTAGAAAACTAGGCAACTAATTGGCTTATGTCTGTTTCAGCATGTTTACTGAGAGATCTTCTTACCTATTTACAGAATAATAGCACCACAGATCCAATGACATTAAACTGGCAAGTGTTTGTTTTGATTTGTAGACCAAGAAGTCTGTAGTGTAGCGATTATCATGATATTAAAATGACATTTGTGATCAAAAGAAAGGACAACTAGAAACATGACTTGCATAATTTACTATGACATGGGATGGCATTTTTCATAAATATTCCAAATCACAGCATGCTTACCATTTCCAACTCAAGACCTAAAACATACATGGTTAATTTGGATTGGTTTTTATTGGCTCCCTCCAATTTGGTTTCAAGCACTTCTAATTTACTTCTAATTGTATTTATGTTTAAGCAGTTTGTCAGTTGCATGTTTACTAGAAATTTATATTCCTTTGGAAAATAGCATGGTTCAGGCTCTATCTCATATAACTACTTTTTTTTAAGGTATTATACTGTCTATACTTGCTTTCCACTCCATGATTATTCTTAAAATATTACAAAACTGGTGTGAACTATAAATGGTTTACACTTATGCTTGTAAAATGTTCATGTATTTTCTTATTTTTCATGTTACCTGATTGAAGATACAGTTCTAGAGGCTTTGGGCAATATTCTAAAATGAAACTTTCTAGAATACTTGTGGAGTTCTTTGAGAATACACAGGAATCTTTATGAACCACGGAAGATAAAATGTTTATTGAACATCAATATATTAGTGTCATTATAAGCTTCCTACCTGTTCAATAAGTCTCCAATAAGAATAGAATTTTAACAAAGTTGACAATAACCACTAACAAAAAAATAACAGAAAATAGAAAATATTTTAATAGAAAAATAATAGAAAATAGAAAATAGTAACAATGCATATTACATACAATTTCCTAATTCAGAGTAGTGCCTTATATAACATATTTGATATATGTCACTTAGTCTCCTCAGTTCATCTATAAAAATTGGTCAAATTATTCCTCGGATAATTTCTTTCTGATTATGGGCTGAATTATGGTTCCTCAAAATTCATGTCTAGTCCCTAACTCTCAGTCCTTCAGGGTGAGGCTGTGTTTGGAAATAAGTCATTTAAAGGGTGAACTAAGAGTTGTTCCCATTGTGGCTCAGAAGAAACAAATCTAACTAGTATCCATGAGGAACCAGGTTCGATCCCTGGCCTCACTCAGTGGGTTAAGGATCTGGTATTGCTATGGCTGTGGTGTAGGCCAGTGGCTATAGTTCCAATTCAACCCCTGTCCTGGGATCCTCCATATGCCATGGGTGCAGACCTAAACAGACAAAAAGAAAAAGCAAAACAAAAAGAGTGAACTAGGACAAAATGAGCTGTTAGAGTGAGTCCTAATCCAATATGACCAGTGTCTTTCAGAAGAGATTAGTAGGGAGAGAGAGAGAGAGAGAGAGAGAGAGAGAGAGAGAGAGAAAGAGAGAGAAGCCAGACAGCAAGATACACATATGCAGAGAGAGAAATGTGTGAATGCATTGCAAGAGGCGAACACCTGGAAGCCAAGGAGAGAAGACTTGGAAGAAATCATACCTGCTGACACTTGGGTCTTGTAGTTCTAGTCTTTAGAACTGTGAGAAAATAAATTTATGTATTTAAGTCCCCCGGCTTTTGGTGTTTTGTTATGGCAACCCTAGCAAACTAATATGCTTCTTGGCCCCTAGAAAAATATAATCAAATATCCTTTGAACTATATATTGATTTGGGAATAGAAAATGACGTGGTGAAGATTCATTAAGTAGCATAATTAAAACGACCTACAGAAAGAGAAACTAAACCATATTTAACATATCATTGCAGCATATACGTCTCCTTAATTTTGTACACTGGTCCTATAGAAAATAAAGACTGTGGAACTAAAAGATGTTTTATCTTCCAGAATATGAGAGTATTTAGTGGATATTTCATGAAACATAAGTTGAATACAACTCTTACGTCTCATATAATAAATGATTGTTTGGCACTCTAATTCTAAATAATTTGGTGATTCTCCCATCATTGAAAGTTATCTCCATTGTGTAACATTACCACTTTAAATGTTGTCTCTGATATGTTTATGCAAAAATGTATAAGAAACTTTTAGTAATGATTATCTTTATTTGATTACTAAATATGTACAGATGGAATAGTAGAATATAATTCAAAGAACATCGAATGTGTCAGTCAGAGTTACTGGGGAAAAAAGAAGCTATACTATTTTACCTGAGAGATGTTAATTACAGGAAATTAGTTAAATTCTTTAAATTTTAGGAGTTAGAAGGCTAATAAAATGGAATACTGGGGTAACAGAAAGATAACTTTAAGAAGCATCTATCATTCTAGAGCTCAATAACCCTATGAAATTATCAGAACCTAAAAGACCAAGACTTCTTGATATTGTTGATGTGTGGAATATTAAAAAAAAAAAATCAAAGCCATAGAAACAGAGTAGAAAAGGGGTTACCAGGGAGAAGTTGGTAAAAGGGTACAAACTTTTAGCAGTAAGATGAAAAAGATCTGAGGATAAAATACACACACACATATATGTGGTTAGATAGCACATATGTTGTATTTCACATATAACTACTTTACAAAAATATCTGAATTGCAAAACCAATAAAATTTAATAATTATTTTCAAAAAAATCTCAGTTGATTATGAGTTTTAGATCACAGCCTCCTAAAACACTATCCATTTCTTAAATACTCTTGACTAAGCTAATTTTGTTAAAACAGAAACTCAATTTGATTTTGACAATTTTTTTCTACGAATAGAACAAATATATCATCATTATTTAGGAATCAGTAGAATAAGTACATAACTTGTAAAACTTTGGAAATTTGTTGCCATATGGAAAAATTAATAAAATTATTTGAAAAATTAAGCTAGCAAAACAAAGCAATATATATTTAAAAAAATGAGTCAGTGAATACTAGAGGAAATTGATTTTTATCAAGTAGTTTTGGGGGGAGGCACCCAAAAATGCTGTGGTCTCAGAGTTGTTCAGTAATTAGCATGGTAGAGAAATTAATACAGACTTTAATATGTGTCTCATGAACAAAACATTGCTTTATAGGTCTGTTTGTGTTGTGGGAATACATATGTGGGAAAAAAAAATTTCAAATGCAGAGACTGTATCTGTGTGTTTTAATTTAAATCTCTGGTTTCTTTCTCCTCTCATTTGATCTAGTATCTAGTAGAAGCACTTCATAATCAGATTTCTGACCAATCAATGCAAAGCAGCAAGAGAAACTGGCCCCTTATAGGCTAATGATACATATTAGAGGAAAGAGAAATGTAAAAGAGAAAATGAAAGAAGAAAAATTAGAATTAAAAAAAGAAACAAAAAAAAGGAAAGAAGGAAGAGAAGTAGAAAAAAAAAAAGAAAGTGAAAAGTGTTGGTTTTTTTTTTTTTTTTTTTTTTTTTTTTTTTTTTGCTTTGCAAGTTAATTTGTGACAAGTGATGTCTATATAATTGACTGATAACTCAGAGGTAGAGTAGATTGGCAGAAGTGATTATAAACTCTAGAGACTGTGCTCCTTTGGGTTAATCTTGTCCCACAGCTATTTCTTTAGAGAAAAAATCTAAAGAGACTTGCTTGAGGATATTCTCACAATAGAAACCAATCCCTTTTGCTACAATTGAGCTAGGAGTTAGTAGGTAAATCTTTCTTTACATATTATTCTGGAGGAAAGAGAGATGGGGGCTAGGGATATGTGTAATCTGTAATTAACTGATGTTAAAATAATTTAACTTTGTGCCAGTGGCTAATATTCTTATTTTGGAAGCATTTGAATTTAAATACCAAAACCATTATTAAATATTTCCACTGGTTGGAAACATACCATTGAAGTTAAAGTCATCAAAAATTACATAGGTAGTAATAAAAACAAGTTGAACTTTCCACAGTGCATCATATATGCTTATCACTAAACTTCAAGTCTGAAAGGAAAGGATATCTTTGTTTAAGCATTTTACTGTGAATTTCTCTAATCATTTATTTTGATTGAATGCTTATTTGTTTCAAAAATTTAAAACTTTCTTCAAGAAAATAAGACAGGCATAAAGATTTTCCTTTTATCCTCCCATCATAATTAGATGTAGACCATTGTCTTAACCTGATATACCGAACATTTTATAAAGTTTTTTCAAAAGTAGTCACATTTTAAATAATTACTGAAGATTAAGTTCCCAGATATTTAATATTTCTATGATTCTATGTCTCAGTATTATTTAATTTTATTTTGATGAGCTAAATCATTTCAATATTGGCTGAAAGGCTTTATATTTTGTCTCTGCATTTAGCATTTTACATTGGAAAAAATATAGAATAAGCCAAGTCATTGAAATTAATTGGCAAGAAAATATGTAGTCTGATCTGTATTGTGGTAAGTAAAATAGGAAGACTTGTTAGTAACAAACATGCTTAAAGTAAACATATATGCATTCGTTTTTATTCAGTTTTGAAAAATTATAAACACCTTATAATTTAATGGAAAGCAGGACAAAGAGAATAGTGTTAAAATTTTGACTATATCACCTTTTTTTTTTTCTTAAACTTTCATATAATCACCCTAAGCCTCAGAATATGCAGAATTTTAAAAAGATAACAGTAATAAGAATAAAACAAATAGGTAATGGTTGTTATCTATTCCCAAACCTGTCTATGGATTGTCTTAAACACCAAGGATTATGCTCCTTTTTAATAGTAAGATTAGAAGATATTGTCCTATATAATATGAAAACCATTACAAATGTTCATATTAATGCAGAACTAGTAGAGTTGCTAGCTATGTGGACTTAATAAGATAATGCTATTAGGGTATAATGGTTTTCAAACTGATTATCTAATGAATATTTTCCAAGCTCTATAAAATTAGGAGGTAGATGATATATTTTACTCTATCATATTTTTCATACGTACATTACTTACTATCAATTTGTAATTCTTATAGTATTAATTAGTTTTGTTCAAAAGTAAAAGCCTTTCTTTTTTCTTTCTATCCACCTCAATTCTCTGAATGTTCACTTTTTGATTAAAAGTATAACTGGATAAAAAGTATAGATACCACAAAAAGCCGACTTGAGTGATTCCTGACTGTTCCTAAATAATCTCTGATTTCTTTCCTAATTCTTCCTAGATTTAGAGTAGTATGTTTCTTATTTCTTTTCCTCAGTGCTACTTTTTGGAATGCCTTAAGTGCAGGCCAAACTGGTAGCTTTATATTAGGGGAAGACTAGTGAGAGGGAATAAGTAAACTAGCCATTTCAGAGCATCTTCTTAGTCAGCTACCTTCTCCTCTGTCTTAGCTCAAATGAAAGTAGTGACTAACATGCTAAGTATGTTAGCATGGCCTATGAGGTATACTATTACTCATTTTCAATGTTATATTTTAGTTTAAATTAATTTTGTATTTTATTACACCCTCAAAATTTACATGAATATCTTTATCTATTAATTATTGTTCTGCTGTGTTGTTTTGTAAAAAATAACTAATTAAATGTAGGGATCATTGGCCATATATTTCCATATGACAGATAAAAAATTAGAGTAAGCCATGTATACATTTGTTGACCACTAGTTAATGCACTAGTAGGAATTATTTCAGTGGTAAACATGGTATGGTTAGTAGGAAATTACTCCGAAGTGCCTGGGAAGTAGAGATCATATAGCAGAGTTATGGTCTATGGACCTTTTGGTTCAGGGGGGAAGATACCTGGCAGTCATTTAAAGGATTCACAAAATATATGTATATATATGTATGTGTATACACACATACATATGTACACACACACACATTAAACTCTTAAGATAAAAAAGGAGTTAGCCAGGCAAAGAAGGTGGAGAATAGTTTTACAGGGATAGAAAGCAGTAATACCAAGCTCTGAGAGACTAGAGAAAGAACATCGGCATTATGTAATTGAGGAGATCTCTGTGGGAACATGCAGGAAAGTAGCTGTGAGAAAAGGGGGTGAACACATGTAAATAGTTTGCATCTTAGTCTCAATTTTATGGTTTACAACCCTTTTCTTGCTTTCGCAAAAAGCTGTAATTGATGCTAGTTGGCAAGGGCAATCGGGTTTTAGATATTCTAAAGCAGTCAAGGAAGAGGTTACACACCTGCCAGATGAGTTTTTTGCAAAGAAACATACCAAATCAGTATCTATTAATGTCATTATGTTACATGCCTATTTTATATTGCTAAGGAATTTAAAAAGTAATTCATAGATTTTAGGAGTTCTCCTGTGGTGCAGCAGGATATGGTGTTGTCCCTGCAGCAGCTTGGGTTGCTACTGTAGCACAGGTTTGATACTTGGCCCAGAAACTTCACATGCCTTCAGGCATGACCACTATCAAAAGAAAACAGCAAAAAAAAAAAGTAATTCACAAGTTTTTAAAAAAGAGTGATATAAACAATATCTAGCAACTGAAGATACTCAGTACAGAAGTTATTTGACACCTGAGTATATCTTCTCTGGAAGTAGAGTAAAGAAAGAGAACTTCAAGAGGCCAAGGTCGTTGGAGAGTATCTATCCCGACATTAATGACCACCACTTTTAGGGAGAGAACATTAAGCTATTTACAGAGGCAGGGTAGTGAAGTAGAATACAGGAGGCATGAACTCAGGAGTTAATTTGCTGGGATCAGATGAAGCTTTGCAAATGACTACCAGTGAGACCTAGGGCATTTAAACTCTGTCATCTTTTCTATAAAACAAAGATAATAATACATATACATCTTAGAATTATTGTGATAATCAGATTAATTGACATCTACCAAAACATCAAACAGCCTGTGAAGTACAGGCAGAAAACTTGAGTTTTAATTGCTACTACTATTTCTGGATCTGAGGATGAATAGAGTAGATTAGGCAGGCTTGCTTTAAAAGTGTTTATTGGACAATGATGGAAGATAATATAAGAAAGGAAATATATATATATACATTTTGCTGTACAGCAGAAATTGGCAAAACATTGTAAATCGACTATACTTTCATTTTAAAAGTAAAAGAATAAAATTTTTTATTGTATATCATCCCTGGCTAATGACTTTTGTGTTTAAATATTTAAATACATGTATATTAAATCCTTGTGGAATGAGAAATTGAGTATATAAATAAGATCACCCTATAATTTATTACCCAAACTGGAACATTTTTTATAGTAAAAGTTAATGTTTGAAATAATTAGGGGCGAAAAATGGTAACACTAGGGCTATCTTCAATAACTAGGGAACTCTACCTACAAAACCAGGTCTGATCTTACATTTGTTTCTCTAAGACAAATTCCTTGATCACATTCTTTTTTAGTAAACTTTTACGTGAAGTTTTGACAGTAATGACAATAATGATTGATGATATTATGCAGTTCTTTGTTCTTTAGTACATATTACATGTTTTATTCCCAATAATAACCCCATAAAGCAGGTAATACTTTTAAAATACCATTGCTTCACAGTTGAGGAAATTGACACATGATAAACATAAATAAATTTATCCAAAGTGAGGTTCACTCAGCTAATTAGCATCAAAGCCAAGATTCCAATACTGGCAGTTTGATGTTATAGCCCACATTCTTAAAGGGTATGCCATAGGCTCTTGAATGATTTTATCAGGAGTGTGACACAATAATATTTATGTTTTGGAAAGCTAATCCAGTTCTAGGGTAGAAAAAAACTTGACGGATAAAGAATTAATATAGAGAGAAGGATTACAAGTTTGTTAAAGTAATTATGGCAGGTCTAGAGTAGATGTGTGGAGAGATAGGGAGGAAGTAGAATTAATTTGGATTTAGATACTGATTACACACTGGTGGAGAAGAAGAGAGAAGAGAGTGGGTTTGGACCCTTAAAACCCCTTCTGAAAATGTGTATATGGTAATACCATCTATTCACTGATTATTAAGTAATAGGTGTTTTTCTCTGTTCCCCCAAAGTGTGTAAACTTTGATTTAGTAATATATAGCCAAAGAAATGAATGTCCTTATAATCACAACTATTGCAGAAAGAAGATATTTTAAATTAATCAATTTTGAGGCTTCAGATTTTAAAATATGCTAAAAATAATATAAAAATTTGAAATGAATAATTATGTAACAGTTGCTTTTCACTTGCTTGATTATATATTGTTCTGTTACATAAATAAAGACATTTTAAGGATAAATTAAGAGACATGTTTTCAAAAGTTCTGTAATAATCATTTCCTTAATGCATTTTCTGAATACATTTACTTTTAAATAAAAATAAAATATTTATTTAAAAAAAACCTTTCAGGATTCCAGTTTATTTTAGCAGCCACTGATAAAGCATTTCAAATTTTAAATTCAATTGCAGGGCCATTCCTTTTCTTGAGGAGATTTAAAAACCTGGTTTTAGGGTTTGAATTGAGTCTCTTCCAATGTCATATTCCTAACTCTTGAATGTAATCTCATTACAGAACAAGGTTCTGCAGAAATAACATTGTAGCAGATGTAATTAGTTAAAATTAGGTCATTAAAATGGGCCATAATCCTATGTGACTAGTGTCCTTATATAAAGGGGAGATTAGGAGACAGACAGATATACATAAGGAGAATCATGTGAAGATGAAGCTATACATGGAGCTGATACTTCTACAAGGCAAGGAACACAAAAGATTGCCAGCAAATCACCAGAAGCTATCAGAGAGGCATGGAACACACACTCCCACAGAGCCCTCAGAACAAAGCAATCCTGCTGCTACTTGATCTCAGCCCTCTAACCTCCAGAGCTGTGAGACAATACACGTCTCTGATTTATTCTACCCAGTTTGTTATGGCAGGCCTCGCAAACTATTCATTCACTATGTATCTTTAATACATTTATACACATTTCAAAAACAGTAGTCAACATTTATTCTAATCTCCTCTAAATTACAAATTGTGACATTGCGTCTCTTTTTCATGTACATAAAAGCCAAATGAAATATTGCATTATTAGTATAAGACTAAGTTTCAGGCTGAATATTACAATGCTTTTCTTTTTTTTTTTTTTGCCTTTTCTAGGGCCGCTCGCATGGCATATGGAGGTTCCCAGGCTAGGGGTCTAATGGAGCTGTACCTGCCGGCCTATGCCATAGCCACAGCAACACCAGATCCGAGCCGCGTCTGCAACCTACACCACAGCTCATGGCAACGGTGGATCATTAACCCACTGAGACCTCATGGTTCCTAGTCGGATTTGTTAACCACTGAGCTGCAATGGGAACTCCTACAATGCTTTTCAAATGTTAAAAGTTAAAAACCTGAAACTTCCTTGGGATAATCCACTATTATTAAGGCAGTTATAACTAAATAGCCATGTGACCTTGAAGCAAAAACTTAACACTTCTGGGTCTCAATTTTCTTATAATTTATAACATAGTCTTTAATTAAAGATCTCTATGAATTTTTTAATTATAAATTCTATGCTTTCTAATTTTTTTAGGGAACTCGACATGTTATGAATTTAGATATACTCAGTAAACTATTCCAGTACTTCTTAACCAAATGTGCCTATGAATTATTTGGAATTCTTGTTACAATGAAGATTTTTAGTCACTAAATCTGGTGTGCCCTGAGATTATGCATTTCCAACAAGCTCCTAGGTGATACTCATTCTGCTGGTTCTGCACCATATTTGTGTAGCAAAGGGCTTTAACGTCCCATGGCGATCAGATGAATTTTAATGTCTACTTCACTAAGGCTGTCATCATTAATGACATTAGCATCAAGGTTTTCATTTTTTAAAAAACCCTAAAATGAAAATTCTTTGATCTAATTATTTATACTTATGCTAATTATGAAATAATAAAACACAACAAACAACAATTGTTAATCACTTATTGTCTATTTCTTATGTCCTAAGCAGATAAAGCAGGATGAGGTTAGAATAGCTGTTGCCAAAGTGGTTATGCTGGAATCCAACTCCATTTCAGTTCTGAATATCACCTCCTGATTCATTGCATTGACTGCCATCCTGTATGCATACATAGTGTTGTGTGCATGTATTTGTGTGTGCTCATATCCACATATGAGCATATATGAGTGTGCATGTATATATCCTCTGAAACCATGTTAGATACCACAGGCAATTTCAATGTTTAGGAACTCTTTTTGCCTTAGTTACCCATCTTTGACTTCAATGAGTTTACCCATGTCTATCCCTGTTTAATTTCTTTCTATTTTGACTTCAGCCTCTGATTTCATAATGCTTCCTAGTGTTTCAATAATTCCAGATTTTCAACTAGGCACTATAGTCAGTTAAATTCCACTCTTTATAACAATTGTAAATTGCTAAATCCCTTGGCTTCTCTATACTTGATATCAGGCCAATCTAGGTTTTGCAGTCCATTCTCTATAATTCTTCATCTATTATTTCCACTCTTTTACATAACCATCCTAAAGATGTGTCATCAAACACAATCTCCTTGGATCCATTTCAGATTCAAGTATCATAAACATAAAGAATATATTAATTATTCTGTTTATCTGTTTCTCATTTCAAAAGTTTTGAGTTTTCAAGTAAAAGATATACCAAATAAAGAATAATATAGAACCCAAAGGTTATTTTAAAACGCAAGAAATATGAAGGAATTTTTCCAAAATTTGGCACTTGATTAAAATTCCAAATTTATATTATATAAATATGACGATGGGTAACCTTGCAACTACACTTTCACATTATAGAACCACATTATGGAACCACCATATCTGAGGTACCAGATTTAGTTACTATTACCGCCACATATCTGGAAATTTAAATAAGACCATCAAGTTTCAATACAACAATGAAAATGAGCAAAGTATTGGTATGATCAATAGCAAGGGTAATCCTTCAAAAATAATGTTGAGCAATGTAAGTGAGACAGAAAATTGTCTGTACTATGTGACTGCATTTTTAATGTTCATAAGCAATACATACTAACCTGTGATTTTGGAATTCAGGATAGCACTTACCTTTATGGGCACAGTGTATGGGAGAAAGTGCAGATGCCACTCTACTTTGGAAAACGTCTTGGAGCTGTGTTCTTCTGTCTGGTGTACTTTCCTGTGTGAATGCAGTTTCAATTAAAAGTCATTTCAAAAAAGGGGAAACAATTGACTATTACAAAATTTAAGAAGTTGGTAATAGTGCTAGCTTGTTATTTTCTAAAACTTTTTAAATACTTGAATATTTCACACTAAAATATTAAACAAAACTATATCACATTGGCCTCATTTTGTCTTGTGCCATATTTGTCAATATAATGTTAAGGTAGACGGAGATGATAAGTAATATATAATTGAATAACCAGATATTCATTGTGGTATTTTGAAGGGAAATGATTCTTAATCTCCTTGCTGAGCATCTCTAAACAAAGTCCATCTAGTTAGAAAAGTTTGCACCCTTACTGAATGTAACTCTAACTGCTGGTCTCTACCTTATGTCTCTCCTCTGATTGACAGGATGGACTCTAGGTGCACTTAAAATACAGCAGTGTCCTCTCAGGCTAAGAAACCATTTGAGTATTGAATCATCATTCTAAACTATCTTCTACTCTGCCATTGTGTTTGCTACTTCTATTGTTACTTATAAACTCAGTTTTTATTCTTTCTTCCTATCTTGTTCATTACCTACAGCCTTCCACTTGCTTTATATAAAAAATTTAATGTCACTTTCCTCCTCTTCCTTCTTTACTCCTCTTTCTCTATCACACTGTCTGATTGCATGATAATAGTCATTCAAACACTTTTCTGGGTGAACTAAGTACAGTGTTGGAGTATATGCTTTATTACATCTAACTACTTTGTCCTTTTTTCTCCCACATATGACATTAATGTCAAATTCTGCCTCTCCCTCCTTTCTTTCTGAATCTAGTATTTTTTTCTTCTTTTTAATATGAAGAAAGTAAAATTTGGAACCCTATGTATGTAGATGTGTTTGTATTGTGTGGGGTGGGGGTTAACTAATATCGCCAACAGCTGATATTTTAAAGAGTATGAATTATATTCAGATGAAATTAATAATCTAGTTGATGAAGTAATGATAACTTATGGTATATACTGCAGACTTGCAAAGGGAAGAGTACAGGTAGAGATTTAGTACAAGTAATTTATTTTTCAAATATCAAACTTGAATTAATTTCAGTCTTCAAATGAATCATTTTTTCCAAACTTATACAAATACAAGCAATTTGGAACTTAAAAAAATATTAATCATCTTGTTAAAAACAGAAATACAAGAGTTCCTATTGTGGCTCAGCAGTGATGAACCAGACTAGTATCCATGAGGAGTCTGATTCAATCTCTGGCCTCACTCAGTGAGTTAAGGGTCTGGCATCGCTATGAGCTATAGTGTACATGACAGAAATGGCTCAGATATGTCACTGCTGTGGTTGTGGTAAAGATATACCAGATGCAGCTATAATTCAACCTCTAGACTGGGAACTTTGCAGCCCTAAAAAAAAAATCAGAAATACATAATTACTAACTTTAACTTTTCCAAAACTGTTTAGTAATTTCAGAAATACTTCTCAATAAATATTGTGATGTTTCTTCCTTTCATAGTCTGAATATACATTTTTAGAGAGTCCTTGAGCTTCTTTTTTAAATTACCTCAGTGGTTGTTTTGAGATCTAAATGTGAATGTGTCTTAAAATAATTTATATTGTGCCTAATATACAATAAGAGCTCTGAAAGAAATATTTATATTTTCTTGCCTATTACTATAATTGTTGTTATATAAGTTGGCTAGAATTATTTTTGTTCCTACTATGAGCTAGGAACATACCCTTAAAAAAATCAGTCAGTGACAGTTTGCATCCCACTAATGCTGATCTTTGGAGAGTAGGTCCATGACTTAAGGCAAAAAGACACTGGATGTATCTGGGACATCTTATTGTTGCCAGAAAGCAAGTATGCTTTTAACAACATCAAGAGAGTTCTAAATGCCTGAAGAAACTGCTTAAATATATCTATGTATTTTAGTCTTTGCAAACAGGAAAGGGTGTTAATTATTGCTAAAGCTAGCAATTGCTTAAAAAAGTAACATGCCAGGACCTGCAGCTTCCATCATTTTTGGAAAACACGTATCATCATCTATGCAGAAAGAAGTAGAGAGAGTTCACTAATTAGTTCAAAACTAATAAAAAATAACCAAGTGCCTATGTTAGGGAACTGTTAACCAAAACCACCTGCTTGGCCAGGCCTTGTAATAACCTGTTGCCTGAGTTGTCTCAAAACAGGAGCAGGAGTCCCGATAAGGAACACAGTGGTGCTGCCACTGAAGACTAACCAGAAGGAGTAAGAGGGGCCAAATGGGAGGGAGAAGATGCCATCTCATAATACATCTTGTAAAACTAATCTGAAGAATTCAGGAGGGACCAAAGGGAGGGAGGAAATGCCAACCTTCCAGAAACTCTCATGCTGGTATCCATCTTGGCTGAGAGGTAGAAAGATCCTGAGTCAGACCAAATATGGGCACAAGCAAGATGACTGGCCAGAGACATCCTGGAAACTAACCCAATTACTGTAAACCTTAGACTTTGAGCTATAGGGCAGAACAGTTCTCCTGGGTTTCCTTTCCCTGCTGCTCTACAACCAGGTGCCCCTTCCCAATAAAGTCTTTTGCTTTGCCAGCATGTGTGTCTCTCATCATTCATTTCTAAGTGTTAGACAAGAGCCCATCTTTATGCCCTGGGTTACTGGCTCCCACTCCAGTAACACTTAGAAGTAAGGTTACTCCACAGATAAGACCAATTCCCTAACAGAGCCTACATGATACATCTAATTATAAGAAAGCATTAAAAAAACAGATCAGGGTAATACATCATAAATATAGCACAATAGATCAGGTACTACTATGAATGCAAATATATAAACCTTAGTTTTGGGAAAGAACTATGTTTCAGATATTAAAAATCCATAAATAAGTCTAAGATATTATAGATCATCACATAAAAGTGAAACTGTATTTAAAAAAATATCTCATGACTAGTATTTGGTATGGAGTTAATTCATAAGATTAATGTATTCACCAAGAAAATAAGCATAACTTACTATGCACAAAAGCCACTTGACTATGAAATAATCTATTAAAAGTATAGTCTAGTTAGTCAGAAGAGGCTTCTTTGAAAAAGGGATATTATTATTTTTCAATTGTTTTCTTCACATTTGTGAAAAAAAATTTCTCCACTCTCAAACAATTCAGAGTAGTGCTGAATGGTGGGGGAAAAAAAGATCTAGATCTCAATATTTTTCATCACCATTAAACATTTATCAAGTACATTGTTAACTGCCAAGCTGCTGAAATGTTTGATTGCTATATGGAAAATTTCAATCACTTGACTCCACTTGCAAGCTCCCTTTAAGGACAATATCATACCTGCAAACCCTGTTGAGCCAGACAGCTTAAGCAAAGTTTTTCTATCAGGTGAATTTGCAACTTTGGCCATAGCTTATTGTTCGAAAGTGAATTGCAATTAATTTAAGTGAAGCTCTAGAGTTGTAGAAATTACTGCAATATAGATTGAAATAACTAAATGTATAGAAAAATTAGAGGAGTTCCCACTGTGGTGCAGTGGGTTATGATCTGGCACAGTGGGTTAATGATCTGGTCCATCTCCATCACATTGCTGGTTTAATCCTCGGCCTGGTGCAGTGGGTTAAAGATCCAGTGTTGCCATAGCTGTAGCACAGATCGCAAACGCTGCCCAGTACAGATTCAATCCCTGGCTTTGGAAATTCCATATGCTTTGGCTATAGCCAGAAAAAGGGGAAAAAACAATTTAAATCATGATAGAAATTAGGAGAATCAAAGATTTTAATTCAAATAACCTTGGTTTCAGTGAAGAATACCCTCTTTTTATAGTAAATACAAGTAGATACAGCATCCCTGAATTTTTGAAAAACAAAAGGAAAAGAGCATTTTGCTGAAAGTAATAAATAACACAGATAAAAAGGAGGACATATTGTAAGAGCAAGATCTTAAATGTAGCAATATGTGTAGATGAAGAACACAGATACAGTTTTCTGAAGCAAGACAGGCATTTCCACTTGGTAAGTAGACTTTATAAAGGAGATGTGACAGTGACAATATACAAAGAATGTTTACATGCTATGACCTAAAGTTAAAGTTTCAGTCTTTGAATAGTACTTGAATTTACTTTCTAATCTTTAGCAAATTCAGACATCTCACTCTGGAAGCTCCACATTTTACATTCTTTCTTTCCTCAAGAATGTCTATTCAGATCATCTGTATATTTTTCCTTGTGTCCATTATTTAAGGCCTAGATCAGATACTGTTATATTCATGACTGTTTCTGAAAAGTCCCAGCCATTAATCTTTATTAGTACTTTGATCTACAATTTTTGATGGGTATTGCAAAATGTAAGCTTATTGAGAGGAAAGGTTTTTTTCTGTTTTGTTTTAATTTGTTTGGTTTGTTTTGTTTTCCCACAGCATGTGGAAATTCCCGGGCCAGGGACTGAACCCAAGACACTGCAGTGACCCAAGCCATTGCAGTGACACGATCCTTTACCCACTGCTTCACAAAAGAACACTGAGAGGAAAAGTTTATTTATTGTGTTGTCTCCAATATTTAAGATCGTAGATAAATATTTTACATGTATTTTGTTCATTCGATGATTAAATAAATTTGTGAATATTAAAATATTTATTAAAATTAAATTGACTGTAACATTAAATTACATATGAATCTAAATTAATATTTTAAAGAAATTCAATGTGAAATTATTTAAAAGTGAATAAATTAGTTATTAGAGAACAGATGTTAAATTTTCTGGTAGGGATTCATATTTTGCTGATACAAGTAGTCTAAGATATTTGGCACAATAATTAAGATTCTGAATGGTCACAAAGAAACACACTCAACTAAAATTAGATTTAAGGAGTTCCCAATGGGGTTCAGCAGAAACGAATCCTACTAGGAGCCATGAGGTTGTGGGTTCGATCACTGGCCTCGCTCAGTGGGTTAAGGATCTGGTGTTGCCATGAGCTGTGATATACGTTGCAGATGCGGCTCAGATCCTGTGTTGCTGTGGCTGTGGCATAGGGCAGCAGCTGTAGCTCTGATTTTACCCCTAGCCTGGGAACCTCCATAGGCCATGGGTGCGTCCCTAAAAAGCAAATAAATAAATTAATTAAAAACAATAAACAAAAAATATATACATTTAGATTTAAGATCAGGAGTAAACTATGATAATAACTATATAATTTTCAAAAAACAGCAACTATTTTCATTTTGAAATATTTTCATTAAAACAGTGACATCTGCTGATTGGTAAATAAAAAAATCTATAATGTTGATTAAGTTGGCATGATATGCAAAATATTATACGTGTGTGTGTGTGTGTGTGTGTGTGTGCATGAGCGTGTATATATACACACATGCATGATATACCTGTGGGTATATTTGTTTATGTGTGTTGGCCAAATAATGCCCCACCTTGAAGATGTCCGCATCCTCATCCTTGGAACAAGTTAGTCACATGACAAAAGGAATTTTGCATTTAAATAAAATTTTCAAATCAGCTGACTTCTAAATAGGTTATCTTGGATTTTCCATGGTCCCTAGGTAACCACAAGGGTCCTTAAAATATGGTAGAGAGAGGCAGAAGAGTCAGTCTGAGAGATGCTACAGAAGAGCTGGCAGAGGGCAGATGAAGCTGCAAGGGAGGTCAGTGAAATGTGAAGTATAAAAGGACCCGACACACCTTTGCAGTTCTGATATGAAGAGGCCTGTCAAGAAGGGAACACAAGCAGCCTCCAGAAACAGAATGTCCCTCAGCCAAAGGCAAGTAAGGAAACAGGACTTCAGCCATACAATTGCATAGAATGGAAATCTATCAGTAATCTGAATTATCCTGGAATCAGTTTCTTCTTCACACCTTCCACAAAGGAACACAGCCCTATGGATCCCTTGATTTCAGTTTTGGGAGACTCAAAGCTGAGTCTCAGCTTGAGTTCACTGTACTTTTAAAAATTGAGATACTAAAAGGGTGTGGTTTTAGCCACTAAGCTTATAGAAATTTATTACAGCATCAATGGAAAACATCTTTTAGATTTAGACACAAATATTTTTAGACAGTTTATAAATACAGCTACAACATTACTAATCTCCAGTTTCTTATCATGAATGTTAAATTTCAAATATTGTAGGAATCTATGACTGCCTAAGTCAGAATACCTGATATGAGCTTTGGAAAATGGTGCACATACTTTACAAAAGGTGAAAAATAGAAATCTAAACAGAAGTGTTAAGAAAGCCTTGGAAAGATTGTTGACTGTCACATAAAAATGCTGATTATTTTGGAATTTTAATTTATATATTATAAAAGAATAGTCATATACTTGTTCTGCTAAGATGTCAAATCATAGGCTGAAGTGACAAATATCTTTGAACAAAATCTAGGCATCATCTACTCATTTCTTCAAGACTGCTTTTTTCTCCTTTTTATTTTATTCTTCTCCATATTACCCCTAAGTCAGTAAGTACTTTTTTTTTTCTTATTCATCATCCCAACTTGGTTTTTATTAGCTGTTTTTGAATTTTACATGTTTAAAATTTCATGTACAAATGTTTGAGTTTTTTCCTGCAAAGGTACTATAAAATATAAAAATAAATAATACATATAGCAGTCTGTTTAAAAAAGAACGCTTTTATTGCGTGGTGAGATCAGAAAATGTTCAGTAAATGCTGACTTCTGCTGTTTCAGCATATTTAAGATCAAGTCAGGAAGAACCATACATTTCAGCCTAAACTGAGCTTAAAAGGAAAGAGAATTATTTAAGGCACAGCTGTCGGAATAACTCCTCTTTCCAGTATAAAAGGATAGCAAATTGTTGTCAGTCAATAGGTTTTATAAAATGAATACACTGTCCAGAGAAATAGGACCCGTCAGTGGTGATATTCTTAGGCCACCATTGTCAGTGAGTTTTCCTAACATTTGGCATTCACAGCAATGGGTTTGCTATTACCATGAAATCATTACTCTAAATTAAAAACATGATTCCTAGAACATATGATATACTGAAAAATATTTGTGAATAAGGAAGAGATCAGTTTTTCATAAATTCATTTAAGGGAAAAAAGAGAACAACAAAGTCTTAGAGAAAAATACTTTGTTGAATCTTTCTAATCTGCAACTCTCTAAAATTGCTGTGTTTTAAGCATGCAATTCACTGTAGTGGAAGAAAACAAGTCTATTGTAATCTACGTTTTGTATCTCCTTGATTTAACGCCCTTGATCTATATTAAAACAACCCTAAACCTTTTGAATGCTTTATGTGAGAAATTTTTCTGCAAATGTGCCTATATTTGATTGCCACATTAGATAGACTGTGAAACACCCATATATTTGAGTTGCCATCAGAAGTCTTTGGAAGTTTACATCTTCCAAATGTCCCAATGACTTCAGGTGTGTTTGTCATTCTGAAAAGCAATCTTTCTGTCATTATTTAGTGCTTGAGAATGAATATTCAGCTAATGTAATCAAGCATACTTGGATACATGAATTCTGTAAGCAAAGTGGTCTTCAAACCCTTGCTGCTACTGCTGCTTTGTTTTAATGTTTTCAAGCTTCTCCATTCACATCCACACCCTCTGTGATATGTGATGAGATATAGATTTTATGGAACAAGATATCACGTAGTGATATCATAGAGATATATGAGGTAATAAGAGTTAAAAAATAGAGGATTTGACCTAGTCTTAAGAGTCTTAAAAATTATCCATGAGAAAGCCATGGCTGGTTGTATAAAGGTATAAAACGTGAGTAAAAGTTTATTAGGCAAAGTGAAGAGAACCCAAGTTAAGATGCTAGACGTGTGAGATCTAGTGGAGAGACAAGGTAGCATCAGGAATATGGCTGAAGCATAAAGGGTGCTTGATAAGGTAGAATGAGAGCTCCATACAGGCTTTTATGAAACTTTCTGATGACTTTGTAGGAAAAGAAAATAAAAACAGTCTAAGCATTTGACAAAATATGAGTGGTCTACTTAGGCTTATAATGGTGAAATACTGCTTACCTGGGCAAACCACTGACCTGGAGAGTAGGAATTTCTCTCTCATTACCTGTCATTACTGATATTTCACAATAATCCTCATTTATCCTCCTTTCTCCCTTCCTTGTGGCTATTGTGGTGATAGCTCGGAGATTGTCATATATGTTATATTAGTTTTCTATACTGTGTAACTACCACAAAAGTAGTGGGTTGAAATAATATATACACATTATCTTAGAGCTTTGGGTCAGTGCTCAGGCTTAGGTGTGTGTTACGTGCAGAGGATCTCAAATGACCATAATGCAGGTGTTTTCAGGTGCAGCTTTTTTTTTTTTTTTTTTTGTCATTTTAGGGCCACACTGGTGGCATATGGAGGTCCCCAGGCTAGGGGTTGAATCAGAGCTGTAGCCACTGGCCTATGCCACAGCCACAGCAACTCTGTGGGATCTGAGCCTCATCTATGACCTACACCACAGCTCCCGGCAACACTGGATCCTTAACTGAGCAAGGCCAGGAATCAAATCTGTGTCCTCATGGATACTGGTCAGATTTGTTTCTTCTGAGCCACCATGGGAACTCCTGTTCTGTTGTCTTATCTGGATGGCTGACTAGGAAAGATTCTGTTTTTTTGGCAGTTGGCAGCATTCAGTTCATTGTGATTTTAAGATTCATGGCATCTTTCTTCTGGTCAACAGATGAAGAGGGCAGGTCTAGAAAAAGCCTGCTAGCAAGACAGAATCTTATTTAAAGCAACCTAATTATGAAATTGGTGTTCCACCTCCTTTGCCACAGTATTTGTTAGAAGTAAGTCATAGTTCTGTCCAAACTTGGGGGTGGCATTGGGAGATGGTGATTATACAAGAGTATTAACACCAAGAGCTGGAGATCATGGGGCCATCTTGAAGTCTGTGTGCCATGCTCTTGCTTTCTGTTTTAGTCTTTGGATACACTTTCCTTCCCTGGGGGAATATCTGTATCTTGATTCACTGCCCTGACTGTGTACTAGATGAACGGTGCACTTTCATTGTCACTTGTCTTCTGGCTTTATCCTCCTCTTTTTAGTATGAAATATTTTCATGACTCATAGTCATAACACCAGAGACTTACCAGAGTTTAATGTTTGGATAAGCTGGAGCTGAAACTGAATCAGACTCTTGTACAGAATTGCCCTATGAAGATGTTGGATCAACTTTCTTTTTGCAAAATACACACTTAGTTATTTTATTGATGAGCTAACAAAACAAAACCAAGGATAATTTACTTAAAGCAGAAATGAAATGATTATGTTTTGTTTTGTTTTGTTTTGTTCACCAAAATATTTCTGCGCTGGCAACCCTGCCCCAGGTCATAGTTAATAGTAAACACACACTTAACAAATGCCTGACCACATGCATACAATGACTAACAGAATAAATGGGTGAATCATTCTGGTTAATATGCCTTCAAGTGGGAAAGCATGATATCAACAACTATGCTGCTCAAAAGAATGATCATTTCAGGTTCGCAGGCTAAAGGTCATGCCATTTAAAGTGTACTACCCTTGAAAGATAATCAATGTTTTCTCTGGACATGTGTTGCACTAGTAAATTACTGAATGCATTTTCTTTTCAGAAACAAATGCCCATTTAACATCTCTTTTGTTCTTTCCAAACAATAATTTTAAAATAGAAATTATTTCTTAGCATAAAGTTGGACATATCTTAACTAATTTAAGAATAGTTCACAAAACACTCCTATCAAGACTCTATTAATTTGCCAAATAATTCCCATACTTATACTTTTCTCTAGTATTACATTATTTAGGGCAACATTTGAGAAATCTACTCCCTAGAGCCATTTAAATTGCATTAATTTGTAAAAAAAAAATACTGACTTAATAAACATATTACAAAATGAAACTAAATATTTATAAACCACAAAAATGCCATGATTAAGTACAATGAATAAACCATTGATTTATCCTCTCATATTATGAAGTTGTTATAAATAATTTTCAGGTTGACTTAACAATTTTTCTTGGATTTTTTTTCCTCATCAATGTTCACATGAGAGACTATGTATAAAAGGAACTTTCCTGTCACTTTTTTTTATAACAGTGGAAAACAATCAAATAGCATGAAAGTAGTGTTAGTGAGATGATTTACAATCCTTTTAATGCTGCAGTTGATCCCTAAACCATTATTGACATTCATCATCGTTTTCTTAAACCACTCATTCTAAACCCCCAGCTAGTAACTGCCCTAGTTTAAGTAGTTAACCAGTTGGGGTGACCTAGACTCTAATCTATAAAGGATCAGGGATTCTATGTTATAGGTTGAGTTCTTTAGAAAAGAAGTTAAGAAACTTGGGGTCCTGGATTTATATTAAGGATCAATACTTGTGAAAGAAAGAAGGAGGATTAAGCAGAGAGAGAACACCATGAAGGCCTGATAAAGTCACGGCCTATCCAGCAGTGAGTTCTGGGGCAAAGGTTGCCTGCTGGAATTATTATCTGTCAGGACAAATTGGTCAGATCTGTATGTCATTCATGCCTTTGCCATCAGATGAAGGTTTCCCCTGGAAGCGAAGAACCTCTGGAAAAGTGATTACACACATGAGCCAGCACCAAAGGAACGGACAGCTAAAGGCTATCCATAGACAGCACTTATTAAAACCAGACAGAACATCCTCCTTAAAGGGAGAAATGTATGCCACAACTACATACCTACCATACACAGATTCCTATATTCATAGCAGGACATGGTTGCTGTATGACCATTTACAATTACAACCAGCAAGAGAAAGTCGAGTGGATCACTTGTATATAAAACATACTTTTCTTTATCCACTATTTAGTGGTAGCCCTACATCTTCATGATGGTCAGCATGGTAACTCACTGCCAGTTTCTTGAATGTGGAGGCTGAAATGTGAAGGTATTATAAATAGAGGATTGACTGAGAAATATCTGAATAGAGTAGAATTGGGATGGTGACACAGGGAAGATCTGAATGACTCCAGTATGTCAAAACCCCAGATGTCCCTCATGGTGGGTGAAACAGCTCTTTTCTGCCTGATGAAGTTTTTGTTGTCTTTTGTGGGGAATAACTTCACTAAAATGTCTAGATTTAGAATTAGGCCCAGTTTTGGTTTTTTTTTTTTTTTTTGGATAGTTGATTGCAAAATCAAATACAGCAAAAATGTACCCCAAATCCAAAACTTGATGGATAGATATGATATACAGATATCTAGTTATCATCTAACTATCTATGCATCTATAATAGTCAATATAATTAGAACAGTTATATGTGGGAATAAATACTAACTATATTACACCAAGAAAGGAAAATATGACTTTTCTGAGCTTAACATTATGATATATATAATAATTAATCTTACTCACATGTTTAGGGGAGGAAATATTTTTTCCCTCTACTCTCCTAGGTTCTCCAGATAGGATCCTACAAATCAGATTGACAAAAGACAAATTAACAATATACAAAGAATTTATTAACTCATGCAATGCTCATCAGCAGAGAAAAATCTCAATGATTAAAAACTAAAACAGGTGGTTGTGACATGGGCTTAAAATAGCATCTTAGGTAAGTAAAATCAATTTATAGAGCAGGACAAGATAAAGGAAAAGGGAATTTAGGCTTTTAGGAATAGCAAACTGTGGGAAGTTAAATATATAGGGAAACCGGGAACTGTATCTAGTCACTGTGATGGAGAATGGTAATGTGAGAAAAAAAAGAATCTATACATGTATGTGTAACTGGGTCAGCATGCTGTACAGTAGAAAATTGATAGAACACTGTAAACCAGCTATAAAGAAAAAAAAATCATTACATAAAGAAATATATAGGGAAACCAATAGAAGATAAGGGCCAGTTAGTAAGGTTTGTTTGTGTAGACTTCTTTTCAGTTCCATCCTTTGTCTGGTTATAAGGATACCTCCATCCTGGCCTAGGATATGGGGGAGGGACACCTTCACAGCAGAATTTATATTCTCAGTTCAGGCAGATAGGGGGAGGCAGAGAGTTCATCCTGTGTCTGCTTCTCATTTACCTTCAACTCAAAAATAATTCTTATATTAAAGTGACATATTTTGCGGATCTTGCTCTGAACCCCTTCACATACCTCTTGCCTATTGAGTTGAGATCCCAGTCATGCCTTGAGGCAGAACCTACTACATAATTTGTAGAACCCAGTACAAAATTAAAATATGAAGGCATCTTGCTTAAAAAGTAGGAAAACTGTTCTGTTGTGAGCACTAAAATATAAAGCTTTTCCCTTTCTTTGTGGACTGTCTATTAACTTGTAGTGTTTTTTTTGTTTGGTTGGTTGTTTTTTTTGTTTGTTTTTTTTTTTTTTTTTTTTTTTTTTTTTTGCTATTTGAAATTTGAAATTATTAGCATGGATTTTACAGTTTATTTTTATATTGTGAAATGTTAGCTTTAAATGAAAATATAACAACACAACTCATGCAGAATCTTTGAAATTTGTATTTCATAGCTCATCATGCATATACATTTCATTTTCACAGAACAATGGATATACTCTACAATACTAACTCAACTGCTTTTATTTCACTTCTTGACAGTTACACATTCCACATTCTCTGCCTTTGGATGGATACTAAATTTCCCTTTTCTTTTATGACATCATTTTCAGTGTGAGTGCTTGGCAACCACAGGGTAGTAACACAGGTAAGGAAGAAAGGGATAAGGCTCTATAATCATTCCTATTTTTTAAAATGTCATTGCTTTTTTTTTCTGCATTTGAATTAAATTCTACTTTGAACAGAAATCATGACCTCTTTGCTTATTTAATCAGCGATGTAGGAAGCTTACCTTATACTTCCTTTGAATCTTGTTGATTCTCACGGATTGTGGGTCACCTGGAATGTTGTGCTCAAGGACCACCAAAAATATTATATGCAGATGGGGAGACAGGATCAGAGAATATGCATATCATACATGTATAATTTGCTAACGTGCATACTGCTTGTTTCTTGGGCAGCAGAACATTATACCAGTTGTGAGTGCCTTCTAAATTCATGTCCCTGTGTGATTACACAGGTTAAGTGTTCCTGAAGTTCATCCTGTCTTGGTATGATGTATAAGAAGAGGTTTAAAGACTTAGGATAATAGAACACTGTCATGCTTATATCCCACAAAATATGTAGCATCACACATATATTCAAATATAGATTAGATAAAACACTTTGATTCATTAGGAGAAATACACTAGGGAAATATATTTTTGGGGATTGTACCTGTATTTCCTAAAAATCACTTTAGTGGATCTTTTCCACATGTTAATGATAAAAAGAGAGATTCTACTATTTGAACAGGGTCTAATAGAGAAAGAAATTAATTAAAAAAGAAGAGAAGAAAGTCTTAGGTATAGGTATCAGGTCAGAAATGTATTCAGAAATTTCTGATCTAGTAGCTTATTGATCATCCATTCTCTAGGAATGAATTAGGTGTGTAATTTACTGTAAACCAAAATAAACAAGACTACGGAAAACTCAAATAGGAAAATTAGAGTAACGTTCCCTAGGATTATGGATAAAGGCCCTTTCTTTTATGCCAAATAAATCTCAACTCGCTATTATGCTCTATTAGAGGAAACGAACCAAAAAAAATCTCTGTTTATGGAAGCAGAGGTTATGATACAATAATTAACCTTTGAAAATAGGGTCAGTGTATGAGAATGTGATGGCATACAAGAGAAACCCCCTAAGGAGAAGGCTTTTAAAATCAACTGGACAGGAGTTCCATTGTGGCTGAGTGGTAATGAACCTGAATATACCCATGAGGACATGGGTTTTATCCCTGGCCCTGCTCAATGATTTACCGATCTGGTGTTGCAGTGTAGGTCACAGATGCGGCTTGGATCCTATGTTGCTGTGACTGTGGTATAGGCTGGCAGCTGTAGCTCCGATTAGACCCCTAGCCTGGGAACTTCCACATGCCACAGGTGTGGTCCTAAAAAGACAAAAATAAAATAAAATAAAATGGACAATAACCTTACCTGTGGATATAAGTTGCCTCTTTCTCCACTGTAGTAGTCATTTTGAGCTGTCATAATACAGCATCACAGCCTTGGTGGATTAAACAACAGAAATTCATTTCCTCTCAATTCTGGAGGTTAGAAGTCCAAGATCAGGATGTCAGCAAGGTTCATTGCTTCTTAGGGTGTCCCCTTGACTTGGAAATGGCTGTCTTCTCCATCTGTCTTCCTGTGGTCTTTTCTCTGTGCTTATCCATATCCAAATCGCCTTTTCTTATAAGGACACCAATCAGATTAGGGCCTATTATAGACCTTCTTTTACCTTAATTATCTCTTTGTAGATCTTATCTGCAATAAAGTCACACTCCAATGACACTGTGGAGTTAGGACTTCAACATATAAGTTTTAGGAAGATACAGAATAGCTTACAACATTCTGCCATGAATTCATGGACAGAGTAGCCAGGGTGACAAGAGTACAGACTAGGCAGGAATTCAAGAACATAGCCTCCTTTCACTAAATCTACTATGGCTACCACCAGTGCTGGATACATTTCTTGATAGCAGCAGTGAGCAATATTGTGCATTAGAAGTAACATTGTAAATAATATCTCCAGGATTACATCTAGTAGTATAATGATTTAATTGGGCCTTTTCCATATCATCCGTGTTATAGAGTTAGTCAATAACCTATTCAATAATTAGTTACTCTCCTCACTGTGAGTATAACCTCAAGAGTTGCTGTTTCTTCTAGATCCAGAATACAGGAGTACAGGAATTAAACAGTAGAACTGGGGGTAGTATCTATTACTATTACAATCAAAAACTACTTATAAAATGCTTATTTTCTGACCTCAAAAACTGGACTCTGCTGATTTAAGAGACTCTGTGGGTTTAAGAAGCCTGACCTCAAGTCTGAGCTCTGCTGGTTTAAGAGGTCTTATTGGTAACCAAAGGAGTAATCCCTCCACCAGCAAAAATAAAAAAGCTGCTGTTCAGTTGGAAGTTACAATCCTCACCTGTCCTTTCATTCCTGGTGATATAAGATTAAAACAAACACACACAAAATAATCAATTATCCTATACAAGGTAAAAGAAGGAATCTAATGATTTGGTAATCTAGAAATGCTGTGTTAGTTTTAAATAATGTAATGTGTGATCAGATCATCTTCCCTAACTAGACCCAGACAGATTTATTTCAATGTGGAAAATAGCAAAAATAAGTTTCATTTGTTAAATTATTATTGCAAATTAGGTTATATGACACTTTCCGTAATGAAAGAGCTAAATCTTCATTTCTGAGGTTAGCCAAAAATATACAGAAAGACATAAAAATATTTTCATCAGACATGATATTCTTAAAGATATTTTAAAATTAACAATTTTTTCAATCTTCAGAAATTTTTTTAAGTATGAAGCTTGAAAAAATGTCCCTATAAAAGAAAGAGTAACATAAAATTAATGGTCACTTGATAAGTCTAAATAAAGCCATTTTGGGTATATTTCCCAGTAACTGAAAGTGAATGACTTAAATGATTGGGTTTCCAAATATTCTGTATTTATTTGTTTTCCAATTCTTTAATACCAATAAAGTTAAAATAATGCCTAAAGGTACTGTTAGCAAAAATGAAAGTTTTTTTTTGTTTGTTTGTTTGGCCATGCCTGCCTCATGTACAAGTCCCTAAGCCAGGGATGGAACCTGCACCACAACTGTCATCTGAGACACAGCAGGGACAATGCTGGATCCTTAACCCACTAGCCACCAAGGAACTCCAGAAAGTTATTTTTGATATTGGTCACAATATAACTTTTGTCATATAATTCTGAGAGAATTCAAAGTACTGAGTGTCCTATTAACAACTTCCCAAATTCCCATCTACTTTTTTTTTTAATAAAAGAAAATTTCCCCAGTGTTTCTAAATTTATAAAAATTAAAGAGAAATAGAATCCTACATCATTCTATCATAAGTGAAATTTATCCATAGTAGATGATCCAATATATTAAAGAGATGCCTTCATCTCATTAAGAAGTGATTTTAGGAGTTCCTGCTGTGGTGCAGTGGTTTAATGATTGGCTTGTCTCTGTGGCATTACGGTTCATAAGGATCTGGAATTGCCTCAGCTGTGGCATTTGTCGCAAACACAGCTTGGATTCACTCCGTGACCCAGAAATTTCCGTATGCCGTGGGTATGGCCTCAAAAGGGACAAAACAAAAAGACAAGTAATCTTAAATACAATGTAATTCTTTTTGTTTCCAATTGTATGTCAAAGTAATATATTTATATTGCCTTGAGTAATTCTAATTGAATAATTTTCCCAGAAAAAATTAATATGTAGGATTTATGGTAACCTAAACTTTAAAAAATGATTTTTAATTTATCTACATATTTTGTGCCTAAGAATTGTAATAGGATAATCAATAAAAGACTTTTCAGAGTAAGTAATGTATTAGATTAGGATAAATTTTTGTTGAGGGAGTTAAATAGAAAGAGAGAGGAGAAACAAGGAGAAAAACATTTAAATTTATTTGTACTTGTTAAAAAAAAAAGCTTAAAAAAACATTTATTTTTTAAGGTATAATGATAAATATTGAAGTGCCTATGGCACTTCTACTCCAAAGGATATACTGTTTAAAATGCCAGAAAAGTTTTATTTTTAACAGTCAATATTTAAAATATCATTTATTTTGCAACTTTTAAAATTATTACATCAATAAACTTGGAGACGATTTAAGAAAAAAAGGAGGAGCCAGTACTGGAATTTCAAATGGAGTGGTGGGACATAGGACTAAAATAAAGTTCACATAGTATTTTGAAAGCTAAATGCAGAGTTTCATGAAGTAAGGAATTCCCAGTAAGGGGTAATGTTGGCCTTACTAAGAGAGGTACATTTCAATGTAAGATGATTTAGAATGTATTGTTAGACTAATTATAGAATACCGAAGAGAAATGAGAAAATGACATGGGGACAATGTGCAGACACAGCTTTTTGAGTCCCTAGGAAGAGGAAAAGAAACTGATTAGTATGTGGGGTTGTAGGATTTTCTTTAGGGGGGTGAAATCACTAACTAATGTTATATGAAAGTGACAATTTAATGACAATGATAGCAATGATTCTACAGAAGTGAAGAAAGTGGTGCTAAAAGAGAAAATTGATATGAATGCAAGATTGAGGGATTCTTTTTTTTTTATTGATTTTGTGTTTGGTTTGTTATATTTTCCTTTTACTGGCAATATAGGATGGGATCTACAATACAGAGAAGTTTTCTTTATATTGGGATAAGCATTTACTATTCTGTTCTACTAGGAGTGAAAGCATGTGTGATTTCAGGTACAAGAAGGTGGGTGAAATGTCAAGGGTAACAGCAGAGAGTAATGGGGGTTTGACATGGAGGAGATGTGACAGAGGGGATGTTATAAAACAGAAATTCAGAAAGCAGTTTTACAAAAAAAGTATAGTATGATTATCTGGCAGTGGTGATAACTATTTGACATTTTTCATCATAATTTTGAACTTCTTAACACTTTGTGTGATTGTCTCCAAGAACATTCAATGGCTTTAAAAAGACAGATTAATATATCAGCAGAAAGGAGCTGGGTAATGCAGCTAACTATGTTTTCTTGTCAAGTTACAGAGAATGATAATTAGGTTAAGGTTATGCTGGCTTAAGAAGGAAGGGGAACATAAGGCTGGTAAAGTATAATTTACATAACACAGATCACCCACTTTAAGTGTACAACTTTTTTGTAAATTTACCAATTTATGCAACCATCACCACCAGTTTTAGAAAGTTCCTATGACTCTAAGATTCTAATTGCCCTTTCACCATTAATCCTCATTCCCACCTCCATCTCCAGGCAACCACTAATCTGGCCTTCATAAATATTAACTTCTTTTGAACATTTTATGTAAATGAAATAAGATGATCTGTGATCTTACACGCAGCATAATGCTGTCAAAGTTCCTCCATGTTGTAGCATGCATCAGTACTTTATTTCTTTTATATGTCAAGTAATTTCACTGAGTGTCAAATAATATACCAATTATTATTTATCTTTCTACCAGTTGATGGATATTTGGGCTATTTCTACATTTTGACTACTACAGATAAAAAAGGAAATATTTGAAATCAATAATTTTGGACATTTATTACTAATAAAGTAATGATAAGGCATAAACATGAACAAATATTTTGGAGGATTATGATTTTATTAAAGAAAAACCATTGTCTGGGATAAGAAAGTAAGGAAACAGGAAGTTAGGAGGTTAGATGATCATCAATGTGATAGTTTAAATCATCAGTGGTAATGAGAGGAGTGGTGGAGGAGAAAGATAAGGTGAGTGAGGTAATGAATTTATCATTGAATGTAAGTAAATGACAATAAAGGCATGACATGCAGTGAACTCTGATAACCTTCACTTCACAAGGACTATACATTAAGAAGGAAGGAGGTGAGACAAGTGGCAAGTAGCAATGTGAAACAAAGCCTTTATTTATATCTCCTTGATAGCATTTGGTACACGGAATGCGAGAGAAAGAAACTAATAGGCTGTAGAAGAAATAGCTTATTTAGAGAAAACTAGACTTAAATTAGAGCAGAAATGTTATTGGGTGACAGAAGGAGAATTTATTTAGAAATGATACAGTGGAACAATTTGAAAGTTGGGAAGAAATTGGAATGGGATCAATTCAGGACAATGTTTTCCAGAAGTCATAAAAATACCAAGTCCCATTTTATAACACATATTATGTAACATCACTTTAATATTGTGAAATTATTTCATAGCAAATATAAACAACTTACACTTCAAAAATAATGGAATGTCTTAGGTATAAAATAAAATAATTTATATTAAAGAATGTGTGTCACTATATAAATGTTCAGATATGACTACTGCAGGATATATTAACACAGAAGCTTGCATTTTTACTTAGAATTACCCTGAAGTATGAAAAATGTGGACTGGTTAATGGTACACTGTACTAATAACTCAAAACTGTAATGGGTAATTGCTGAGCTATTTTACCAACATGGTGAACAATTTTGGTAAATTTTCATGCTTTTAAAAGTACAGTCTCCCCTTGATTTGCATGGTTAAAATCCTGGGGAAATCATGGAATATTGAAAAAAACTATAAAGTATCTTAAACTTATATGTCAAAGATAGTGAATGTAAAGTTTTATGAATATCTTGAATGTCAGTGATAGCTATAAAGCCAAATTATACCTGTTGTTTCTAAATGCAGACCATTGAATACCAGTATTAGCTCCTCTCCACAATTATTGTGAAAACAAAAACACAGCTTCTTAAGAAGGGACAAGTATATATTTAGGGCCAATAATTCAAGGGAATATGCACAGTAGTGTGGAAATTAACACTCATAAAGGGACTATTTTTGACACTTTTATCCTAAATAGTAAAAGAGAGAACAAGAAAACAAAGAATTATAGGATTGGCTGAGGTAATTAAAGTAAGAAGCTGCTAAAGACCACAGAAAGTTTTGTCTTTTCCCTTAACCTGAGGTATTGTATTAAGGTGGGAGAAGAGGTCCAAAGAAGAACCTATCAGGGAAGCACTTGAGTCATCTGGTCATCTGGCAATAAAATATTAGCACCAGGCTGAGTTTTTCTGTTGTATAAATGTTTTGTGGCAGTTATGGGTATTTTCACAGACCAAAAACAGGCACATTTATTAAATCTTCAACTCATAGCATTTTAGAGATGATTAAAGCTCATCTAAAATAACTGCATACCCAAGCAAGCTAAGAATTGTTTGTGTCTGTTTAAGCGGCATTCATTAAGAATTTATTTCATTTATAGAGGAAAGAAAAATGAGTTCTCAGTAAAAGCACTCAGTATTTAGGATATTGTTCTAAGCAAATAAATGGTATCCCCAAATCTGTATACCACATTCACCCAAGCAAATGTCTCATAAGTGTCAAAATCCAACCTTCTTAGAAGCAGCAGAGCAAACTAGAGGTATTATTTGCTTGTTAAGGGGTCATACGGGACTTTACCCCAAATGGCTTCTCAAAGTTTTACTTCTAGTACGTATTCCATTTTCCCTCAGAGGCTCATAAGTGAAAAGAACTTTGTCTCATTTAAATTCCTGCAATCTTATCAGACACAACTTAGAATAGATTTACAAGGAGATCTTGCTGAATAGCATTGAGAACTATGTCTAGATACTCATATTGCAACAGAAGAAAGGGTGGGGGAAAAACTGTAATTGTAGTGTATACATGTAAGGATAACCTGACCCCCTTGCTGTACAGTGGGAAAAAAAAAAAAAAATCCTGCAGTGTTATCATGGCCCTTTAAGGTTGGTACACTTGTCTCCAGCATAGCTAGTCAATGACTCAGTCCACATTTTACAAGTTTTGAAAAATGTAGATAATCTGATGGGAAAAGTGAGGCCCAGTGAAACTATCTAAGTTCTCATGCACAGATTCTGCACACTTATTAATAGAACCAGTATGAATAATGGATTTTTTTGTTTCTATTATCTTTTCCTTTGTGAGGAAAAACAATAGAGGAATGGAAAAACTATACATGAAACTCTGTTATCTGCATTCATGTTTTTCTCCAACTGAAAGCATTAATAGTAATGTTTGGATTAATAATAAAGGTAACATTAATGATCTTTGGATTAAAGGTAACATCATTCATGACCTTCCAGGTCATACATAGATATTTTCCAATATTTAAATATAATTCTGTATTTTAGGGTGTTCCTGTTGTGGCTCAGCAGAAACGAACCCAGCTAGTACCTATGAGGATGTGGGTTTGATCCCTGGCCCTGAGTTGCTGTGAGTTGTGGTGTAGGTCATAGATGCAGCTCGGATCTGGTGTTGCTGTGGCTGTGGAGTAGGCTGGCAGCTGCAGCTCTGATTCAACCCTGGAAACTTCCATATGCCACAGCTGCTGCCCTAAAACAAAAAAACAAACACAAACATAATTTTATATTTTAAATAATTTACAGGAATGAGAAAATTTTCATAGTTCACAGACAATATTCAATACAGATTTCAGAAACATAGATGTTCACACATATTAATATTTCCTTAAGAGATAGAAATCATTTTATTCTCATTGTAATCTAGAGTATTTAAAAGTAAGATAGAGTTTCTAATTAACCTAAAGTATTGACAAGTTTCCAGGTTTAAAACTGACATTCATTTGTGATTGCCTTACTTTTGTACTCAACATAAAACGTATGCCCAGGTAAATCCAGGGTTTTAAATCTTCATATACTGAAAGTATTCCATTGCAAGAGAATCTTTAGTTAACATATTATACGTTTAGTATATATTATGTCAAAGAAGTCAGAATAAGCTTTCCTAATTGACCTTCCCCAAAGTTTATTTTCAATCATGATGTTTAAATTCTAATTACATTGTTTTATTTCCATATGTGAATGTTCAGTCTATGTACTTGAATATGAATGTGTAACATTATTTTAAATAGCTTGAAAAAATATACTTCAAAGCATCAGATGTGTAACCATTTTGAATAATGTATTACTTTAGAGTGATTTTTCCCAGAAGAACTTAAAGGGAATACTATTATATTAAGTATGCTAAAATTATTTCAAATAATTAATGAAGAGAAATATTTTGTTACTTGACTTCTTTACAAATATTATCTCAAACAGTAAAGTCAGCGATATTGTATAACTGAAATAATCATATATGTTACCATATTCTCAAAAATACACTAGAACACAAATTGAAAACAAACCACAGTATATTTTAAAACCCAAACAATATATGAACTATTTTATATCAAAGACAGATACTGAGAAATTATTTGGAGTGTGCTTTTGAAGTTTTTATTAGATGTAAAGTTATTTCCTTTCCTTCAAAGTATCTTCTAATGTGAGGACTATATATTTGATTCTTTAATTTTTAATATGAATCTGAAGTCTACCACAGTAAACTGATAAAGTTTGGAAATGATTAGCTACTTGCTCAGCAATCCTTAGTTTTTTCACAGGTTCATTTTTTTCCTTTCCCAGGAGGAACACACCATTAAATTTTCTAAATCCTTAACTTGTAATGATCTTCCATTTTTAACCTGTTGCCAATTATTAGCCCCACAGAAGCTATCTGAACATGTGCTTAGTGCACAGATTAATAGCATTGCCCAACTGTTTTCATTTCATCCAGTGTTCAATCTAGATTCCAAAAACAGAAACAGGCTTGCATTGAATTACTCATAAATTGCTTATTAAGGTGCTAACATTACACTCTTACTGCTTCTTCACATTCCATGGGCCTTAGGAGCGATCAACCATGGCATTTTATTATTATACTTGCTTTCCATTTTAGGTCTGCTGTGGAATAGCTTTCAGTGATACCTTTCTAATTGGTTTCAGCTCCTTAAATATGGTTGGCTTCACATCCTCCCCATCTGCTGCTTCTTTATTCCATCCCTCTGTGCTTAGTTCTTGACCATTTAGTATTTGCAAGGCAAAAGTTTTCTATTTTAAAATTGCCAAAATATTGCTTGCATGTATCTATAACTTTATCATAAAAATATATTTAAAAAACTGTTCAACCAGCAGACATTACTCTATTGTGTACTTGAGTTAAAATAACTACTTTTTAAAAATAACAAGGGCATGTCATGGTTATAATTCAAATCTTAAATAGGATATTTGGTGTATAAACATTTTCTGAATGCCTTGCTTCTTAAGCATATTACCTACATAAATAATAAAATTAAAATTTAAGTATATTGTAAGAATTATTGGTTTGAACTGATAAACATCTAATTATTTTACATGTAACAACTTTAACTTTCATATATTAACTTTCTTAATCAATACAATGTAGCTTCATATTCAAAATAATTCCTTCATGATCATAAAGAGAAATGATGACATATTTGCTACCATTATCAGCATATTAATTAGCCTGAAAGCAAGTTTAGACTGGACATTTTTATTAGTTGTTCAAATGTTAAAATAATACTTCCTGCTTTCCTATTAACACTTCTCAGAGGGCTGGAATCCTTAGCAATTTTGAGTTCAGACTGAACAACATTAAAAAATCTACATCTTAGAAAATAAAAATCATTTTTCCAACAGGAGCCAGAATATCTGCCACTTCATTAACCCTTTTACCAAATAAAACTACTGAAATTCATGTAGACATTTTACCCAGCAAAATGGACCACATGAATAATTATATAACTTATTTTCATTGGTTTAGAATTTAAAATTTTGAAGGTCACAACTGAAAGACTTTGCATGCTTTACCTGGAAAACTTCTATAAGTTCTTAGCATATTAATTGTTATATATTTTAATATATGAAATTTTTTAGGTATATTTTTTGCCTCAGTGTGTTAATATTTTATAGCCATCTCTTAGGAGTATATCAATGTTTCATTTATTTTTCTCACTTTATAATGTTGCACTAAAAGTGTTTTGCTTTAATTAAGGATTTGATTTATTCAAGTATCCCTGCAATGAATTTGGGGAGATTTGAAGATGAATCAGGTAAATCACCTTTCCTAAATTAGCATAAAATCAACTTAATATAGCTTCCAATATATTTGTCAACAAGTCTACCTCCTCTCTTACATTCTGGGGCTTCTTCTTTCTGTGTCACTGGAATAATTTTATGATGTCAAGTTACTTCATACCAAAAACATTTTTCCATAATTTTTTGGATGTTTTCTGCAGGATTGGATGCCAATGCTACTATTTTTTTCTATATTGATAACACTTCTCTGATTCTCTTGTGCTATTTATGGCTACATATGGTCTGTTTCACTGTTACCACTTTTTTTCTTTAACCATTAACTTAAAAAAAATCAGAAGCATTGTAGTATAATGAACCTCATTCTAAACTCTTTTTATTTTCTTTTTATTTCTGGGGGTGGGTGCTTAGTTAATACACAATATCCCCATTTCTTTTACTCCTTAATAGTTTTGTTGATTCATTATTCATTCATTTACAATCAGAAATGGATTTAATTATAGCAATAAAAATTTTAAATTATAAAATTATTGTACATCACATATTTTCTCTGAAATTTTCACTCATATAATGTTTCACTCTCTCAAAATAAGTCTAGCTCTCCAAGATTTATCCTAGAATCATATACATTAATATATTTTAAAAGTTCTTCCATCAATAAACCTTGGCAATTATGTCTTTGATAAATCTGGATCCCTCACTAACTCATATTTGACAATAGCTACCTTGTTTCTCTTATTTCCATCATTAAATTTTTTGGTTCACAACAAGCTCTAACATAGGTGCCTAGGATTTTCTTTTTCAAATGCTATATACTCTATTACTTTCCTTTGAGATTGATTTCCCCTCTGCAAATTCTTTTTTCTCTTGGATTCAAGATTACTCTTAGCCCTCCTCCATATACTACTCCTTAATTTAATTTATACTACATGCCACCACACTAGATAAATTAAATCATCTATGTGAAACGAATACATATTTAATTTTGCTCATCTTCTTTTCTTGCTCCCAAACTTACATTTATCGAAGATGATCTAAAGATGTAGTTTGTAGAAATCAGTTATTCTTCTACATATAAAATGATGGCAGGTTGAAATATTGATGATCTGGTTCCTTTATTTTTGTCTGTGTTCTCTTCATTCTTTTTTCAAGTGAGTGTGCAGCACCCATGATTCCTTCGAAGAGAAGCAAGATTTTATATGTTACATAAAAACAAATGAATATTTAATCTTTTTTGTTTGCTTGGTTTTGCTGTGGCTTATTTTCCATTTCTTCTTTGGAAAACCATAAAAAAAGTGACCCTGTAAATGGATACTTTCAGGCATGGTGGGAGAAGAGCTGGGAAAGGCCATGTGAAAGCACCTACACAGAGGAGAAGAGATGAAGGTGAGGCATGATCACCATCTAAGGCCAGCACCAGGGAGTTTCTAGTGAGTGGAATGATGCTGGTGGACCACCTATCCATTGAAAATAAAAAAAACCATTTTATCACTCCGAAGAACAGGTATTTAGGTCATGATGGATTAGGCTCCTTAAAAGGGCCTGAATTAGTACATCACCCAGGAAAAGGCCAAATTCTAGTTCGGGGACTCTCTATCCGAATGATATTGAGAAAATTGCCTTACTTTTCTACATTCTTAGTTTACAAAACTGTAAAATGCTCAGTAATTGTAAGAATACCTACTCTTCGAGTATAATGAGAAATGATGTAATGATATAAAGAGTTAAATTCTTGATACATGGTCTTTAATAAAGTAAGGCAATTTAAAATTACTTTGTTTAATGGTATCCTTAGGGAAATACGTTTATAGCAATCAACTATTTCTGTATGATTTCTGGTTCCTATTTTTTTCAAATAAACACCAAATTAAAAAAAATAGCTGTTTTCTTGCTTATTTCCCGTTTTAAATCTCTTATGTCCCATCTTTGACTATAGAATCCAACTACTCTTCTTTTGGCTGTGATTTGAGAACTTGATTCAAGTCCAAGCTTTCTTCTTATTCCACAAAATATGGAGGGCTGTGGGAATCTGGTCAATCGGTACCTGCCGAATAGCACAGGGGCTCTACCCAATATACTGTGATAATAACCTCTATGGGAAAAAAAAATCTGAAAAAAAGAATTGCAAGGTATATATATATAACTGAATCACTCTGTAGGAAACAAAAATTAACACAACATTGTAAAAATCTATAATAAAAATTGTTTTTAATGGAAAAGGAAAATGAAAACACTCATAAGTACAACCCCTAGGTTACAGGAAGTTAGGGGAGGGTGGGAAATAATTTTTGTTACTGGGGAATGAAAACCAATGCTTCTCCCTCTCCTCCACCAGATAAGCACTTCTGAAATAAAGACTTCGAAAGTGTCCCCAGATATTACTGTGGGATTCAACACAAATTAGGAGTTGCCATCCTATTTTTGGATCTCCCACCTTCCCAATTTTACTACCTCTCAACACCTATGTATACTTCTCCACTCCTCCCCTCTGCTCTCTGGAATCAACCTCCAAATAAATTCTGTACATGCAAGATGGCCTTGCTCATAAGAAAATATGAGCTATGACAAGCTGCTAACCCCCTGCCTGGATAACTGAAACAATTTATCATCCAGATTCTAAAATTAATTCATAACTTAAACTGTTCAAACACCTTTGTAATGATGTGTTTTAACTGTTTCATATAGCAATGTTTTGTTCTCAGCAAAATTTGAAATTCTTAAATTTAGGGAATTTTATTTTCAATAAGCACTGGTAATATATCAAAACAGTATATATACTGATCTAAAAATAATTTTCTACAAACACATTCTTAGACATAGGAAATCACCTCAAAATGGTTACAATCTCATAAGGTTTCCAAGACCAGGCCCAGCTGTTTTACCTCAACAATATATCCAGATGCACCTCTGATGCTTGCCAGTAGTCAATTAAGAAAGGGAGACAACAGAGGTGACAACAAGGAGTTAGGCACAGGCCCCGGTGCCTTGAATAGAACATACATTCAGACTTTGGCATCTGGTTCCCACTTTTGCCAAATGTGCCTTGTTTGTATCCACAGCTGTTAAATGTGTTTGTTGAAAAAGGATAGACCAGGGAAAAGAAAACGATTGGTGAGGGATATGCCAGCTTCTGCGGGAGGCAGGGTAAAGCCAACATGCAATTGACTCACAGATAATTATTTGCTTTAGAAATCTGGTGTCATTTATTAGAATAATTGTGGTATGTGGTGAGTAGGAAACTCATGTTATAGCAGTGTCCCTTATATTTTATTGTAAATTAGGAAGTTATAATTGCATTCAACTAATGAACATCTAAAGAGCAAACTTATCTTCATTTACCTCAAATAATATAAAGTGACTGTTTAGATTGAATTATTAAAAGCAGGATTTATATAATCTCTAATCACACTTATAATTTTGGGTTTTTCTAAACAAATTAGCAAAAAAGGGCTTTTCCTTTCTATTAAGTACATGAAATTGTTAACCACTGAAAAATGACTGAATAATATGTGGAATATTTAAACTTTTAGAGGTGTGCATGTTTATTCCTACTCTATGCTTTATTTCTACAGCAAATAAAAGTATTTTAAAATATTTTGAAAGTGAGAGGTCAGTGCAATTGTGTATTAGAATAATTGGTATAAAGAAAATTTGCTGAATTCACAGTTCTTTTATATTATTAATTAATTTTTAAAAATAGGATAATTTGTCATGAAAAGGTGGAGTATATATATTTAACAAGTACTCAAATAAGTCATTCTACTATTCATTATTATTTAAGTTTCTAAAAATTACTGATGCATCTTATCAAAGGATAGTGTAAAATTTATCACAGTTGGATAGTTTGAATATATAGTGTGATAAAAAATATAGTTTTTCAACTACAAAGTCAATTTTTGCCTGTCATTTCAGATCAATGACAGTTAAATAAATTTAAAAGCACCTCTACTTACTCTGACACCCTACATTAGTTTACATTGCATATATCATATAGTTTAAGATTTTATAACGCTCTATTTCCAGTCCGTTAGAGTACTCTGCTAAACTAAAGAAATATAGGAGTGGATAAATGAATTAGGAATCACCATCTTTTTAATTATTTTAATGAGTTAACTATTGGGATTAAGTCCTTAGGTAGGTTTTTTTGGTTGACAAAAGCAAACTTAGAGATGTAAGCCACTTTTCCATTTTAGAAAACAGGCTTAGAAATTCTAAATATTCTCAGAATCTTAGTGTTCCTTCCTAAACTTTATGACCTTCTTATTCCAAAAGTTGTTTCAAAAGGAGATATGGGAAAAGAAATTCACTTTGCTCATGATAAAGGGAGAGTCCTGCTGCTCTTGTGATAAAAGAAAAAAAAAAACCTTTTTATAACTCTCCTCTTCCTTTGTGATTAAAGTATCTCTTATGATCATAGAAAAGTTTCTCCTCCTCTTGTGACAATAAAAACTAATGACAAGAACCTTGATAATAAAAAGAGAAAAATTTTCTTCACCTATGTCCTTTTTTAAAGGTAACACATAAGTGAGAAGTCTAAACTGACATTCTGTTTTAGTATAGTCTAAAAGAATGCTTAATCCCACGGACAAGTTTATTTGGGGTAACTAGGCTGATATTGAATATGCTGTATAATTGTAAAAAATACTTAATATTAGATTGGATATTTCTACTAGCTTTTGTTGAGGGCAATGTGCTATTAGGCATAGCCAGTAGACCATGTTCATTTCATCCTTAGTTCAACTCTCTTTTTGTTAGTGCATGATTTGTGTGCATGTATGTGTGTGTTTTGCTTACCTATAGATTGTTGTCAGTTTAGTATCTTATTCCTAATGATTTTATCTTGATCTTTAAAAAGAGTTCATGATATAGAATGATGGCATCTAATGATATCTTGACACGGAGAGAGATGAAGTACATAAAAATTACGTAAAAACCAGAGAGGCAAAAGAGGGATTATTTATTATTTAAAAATAAAATTTAAATTATAAGCTTAAATGCTTTCCTTTGAAGCTGAAACAACCCCAATTAAACTTCTTTAAACAATATAAAGTTTTACTTCGTATGTAACTGAAAAATGAACATTTAGATTGGGCTTCAGGGCTCTGGTTCCCAATTTGAGAGGGTCTCTATCTCACTCACATTTGCATGATCTGTGTCCTGGGTTTCTTCATTTATTTTTTATTTATTTATTTTTTGCTTTTTAGGGCTGCACCTGTGGCATATGGAGGTTCCCAGGCCAGGGGTTGAATCAGAGCTATAGCTGCTCCCTAGCAATGCAGCATCCAAGCCACATCTGGGACCTACACCACAGCTCATGGCAAGGACGGATTCTACACTCACTGAGCAAGGCCAGGTATCGAATACACATCCTCATGGATCCTAGTCAGGTCCATTAACCACTGAGTCATGAAGGGAACTCTGGTTTCTTCATTTATAATATGCTGTCAACAGTTACAAGCTACATGCTTCCTCCTTTATACCTAAAGGAAATATAAAATAATTATTTTCCATAAGCCAGAATAAAATCCTGAAACTTGATCTTATTGGATCAACTGAACCCAACCACTGCAGCCAGTGTAATATCAGGAGATGACTGGTTTAATTAACTAGCTTAACCTGGATTGCTGCTCACTCCAGATAAAACCATCATTGTAATGCTTGGCCTAACCAATGTGCCAAGTAGTATTATTTCAAGAGAATGGTTAATTTTCTAAAACTTGGTTAATGTTAAAAAGGAGATATAAATTGGGTAAGCTACGATTTTCTCTTTCTAATATTTACAGAAAAAAGAATGTTAATGTTTACAAAAACACTGAATGTGAGTTTTCAGACTTAATTATTTCTGCCCATAAAATAGTTATTTATTACAATAATTTACATTCAATTTACTTCAAAATATAATGCATTTTACATGTATATTTCTAAAATTGCAGGAGTTTTTATTATTATAATTTATATCATGAATATTTAGTCAAAGGCAATAAAATCATTATTTGATCTAAGACAAAAAATATACAGAATAAAATGTCTGTTGAGATAACAGCACTAAATTTCTAGTGGCTTTTCTCATTATTCACCTTCTAGGAGAAAATCAGGATATATATACACACACACATATATACAATTATATATCCAATTATGTATATATACATATGTATCATGTACACATGTATACACAAATATGTATATGTGTAAGTATCCATATATAAATGAATACATATAGGCAAGTGACAGAGAATACACACCAATGAATTCATCTACTTTTTAGTCATTTTCAGTGTCAGTCTGTATTTTGCAGAGAAGAAATATATATTTGAGGGATTATAAATTTTAGAAATATTAAATGCTCTAACTAGAACCCTACCACTGTTTGTTATGCAGTGCTGGGTGTTAGGACCATAAATCTGGATATATAATATTAAGGACAGGGTTGGAGCTGTCTGATTTGAAGCATATTAGGTTTTAACTGCCACAGATAATGTCAACCCAAATTATCATTTCCATTTCAACACAGATTAGAGGACAGGAAGACATAAATGAAAATTAAAAAAATAAATTCAGCACATATTTCAGAAAGTACCTTTTCATGTAGAGAATAATAAATACTTAGAAGAGCCTGAAGGCAAAGTTGTTGAGGCAAAAAGCAGGCATGTCATTCAAGAAACAATTAAATGCCATCCTTGGGGAAATGGAGTACTAAAAAGGATATGCCTTGATGGGCCAAATGACCTTTATTCTCTCTCCAAAAATCTCTCATGTTCTTATAATTCTAACGGAGAAATATTTCAGCAATTTGGCCTCCAGCAATGTCAATTCTTACTTGAATTATTCACCTCACCAGTTCACTGCTGAGGAAGAACCTTGCTCATAGTGCTTACAAAGATTGCATATTGACCAAATGTAATCCCCAAAACTGTTGTTCATAGGCATTTTATTCACAAGGATGCTTTAGGTCTGATGCTACAAAGTGCTTGATTATAGAAGATTGCTTTAAATCCAAAGTGATTGCAAACTGGCCCAAACTGGAGAAGAGAGGTTCAATTAACGTCATGAATCAGAGAAGGTTATGAAGATTATTTAAAATATATTCTTGGCAAACATTATTTCGACATGTGGGTCTTGAGGAATGTAGTCTATATAAATCTGTTTCTTAATTATTTTGGATATGTTAATGGGCTATCTATAACTATAGACTTTATTTCAATAAAATATTATGGAAATAAAAATAAGAAAATAGGTATCTTAAAAGAGGTTAACTGTAGTTAATCTAAAAACACATGCACATTTTAGAAAGTTAGCAATTGATGCTGAAGACATGTTACATACAAAATTTACGTGGTGAATTTGGGTAAAGTTAGAGAAATCAGCTACCTAAAGGCTTCTGATTTTCGATAGATTTAGCTGAACACAGAATTTTTAAGAACCCAGGGACATTGTAAAAACTACATTCTCGCTATTATATTCTTAAAGTGACATTCAGTGAAATAAAAAGAACATGTTTCTATCTGTCATTGAAATGGACTCCTAGAGTTCTTTCTCTGTTTATCACAAATTGGAACTCTGTGGTGAACTGAGTATCAAGAGCACATTTTTAAAGGCTAACAGAAGGTCTCATAAATTGGATGGTTCAAAGCAAAAGAAAGTAGAGGCTTGAAGAACACCAGTATATTTAAGTGATTTTTAAAACAAATTAATATTTTATGAATTATTGCCCACTGTGAAAATGTTTAAAAATATATATATATTCATTATAGGGTAAATTATTTTTATAAAGGTTGAAATCTGCTAATAACGTGATACTTTTATAAAGTACTGTAACAAAGTATTATACTAATAAAGTAAATGATAAAATTTATAAAGCCTCTTGTGCTAAAGAGATAATAGGTAAAAATATTATGCTAAATAATATGTTCTGTGGACTTTATCCTAGAACATTTTAAATTTTGCAATCATAGCTATAATAATGATTCAAACTGAACTTCCTATATGATAGATTATTTTCAATTTAGAAAATAAATTTTAACCCAGTTTTGAATGTATAGAAAACATTACAACATTATTTATAAACAAGACAAAAACATTAAATTGAATAATTCTCATACTTTGCACAAATGAGAATTTCTGTAACAAAGGTAGTAAACAGTTAATTACTACTCTTGTTCAAAATAATTATGTCAATTAGGCTAGTATTTCATTAGTTTATGAAATGCTAAAAATATTTAAATATGAAATAGTTATAATTAATCCAATACTTTGTAAAATTGCCTATTACTCAATTTACTACAGTTAAAAATGGCATTTGGTCACTCTGACAGTCTTTTTGATACTTGAAGATAGCTAGAAGTCATTCAAATGTCTTATGAAAAATTTACATGTTCATTCTGGATAAGTAACCCACATTTTGTTCAATAATCTTCTATGGTTATAGTATGAGACCAAGTCTGTACTATTCTGGAATAAAAATTAGTATCAATACTGGTTTAGACTGATATTTTATGTTTAGCACAGTATACGGTTTGTTATCACAGCTACTTTACCTGAGAAAAGTCTCGTCCAATCAATAACCAACATTTCATATTGGTTTTGTTCTTATTTATAACTTCCTTACCTGATTGATTTTTCTAGTTATTGGAGTTAGTCTAAAAGCAGTGAAATATCTAATATTTAAAAATATCTTAATAAATTAAAATTTGATTTAACTCTAATAAATAAAGTTATACATTTTTTAAAATGATGGGAAAACATTATTTTACTGTATGAATAAAAGAGGTGGTATTAGATACAGAATTCTATAATTTGGAGATTAATAAAATATTTTGAAGACATTTTTCTTCCCTGCCAAGCCATGCAAGTTGATAAGTAGAAATTTTTAGGCTAGATAATTGATTCTGAAATAACAAAAATCCTGACACTCTTGAAAAGTGAATTGTATGTTCTGTTTCTGTTAAAGGAGGTCTATATAAATTGGACTAACACTTCCACTAAGAATTGGAAAAACTTGGCAAACTATTGAAAGAAACTTTGATGGTATCAGAGAAAGTACAAAGCAGTGAAAAATGACAGTGTCAAAAACTGAGAGAAAAAAGAGAAGAGAGCCTAGTATTTAGGATTACTTATCTCCTAGAACACTTCTATTTAAAATGTGGTCCATAGACCAGCTGATAGTCCTTGAACTGCTTGTTCTAGTCAGTGACAAAGTAAGAAGTCGTTTTGTGAAAAATAGATATATGGTTAGACTACAAGCATATGAAAAGATGCTTTACATTTTTAGTCTTCAGACAAATGCAAATTCATACCATAATTAGGAGTCCTCATATACTGCTGGTGGGAATATAAATTGGTCATACAATTTTGTAAACTTACAAATCTTGCAGAATTGAATTCATGCAAATTTTTGAAGCAAAAACTACACTCCTTGACATATATCCCTAAGACTTTTCACTCCTCTTATCAGTTCTTCAACATTCAAATATCTAATACTTCTGTTTTAAATTTCTGGACATGTTGAATGAACTTACTGTAGGATTTACATCTGCTACCTGATGGAAACTTTCTCACAGGGCATATTTTGTTCTTGGTCTTTGAATTTTTCTGCAGCTTCTTGGCAGAGTTGAGGAGCATTCCTTTCTCTTCTAGCAATAGGAAATTTGGGTTGAATTTTTATAACATTTCATTTTAATTAATTTATTTTAATTTTATATTACTTTAAAAGTAATGATATCATCACCTTTTAAAATCATGTAGTATAAGAATGTGTAGATACATGGAAAGTATTTAATCATGTATGGTTTTAGAAATCAGAGTAATATAAGAAACTTGTTTTAGAAAGAGATATATATGTAGGAATAAATATAAAAATGGAAAAATACAATGAGAAAAGATTCATTTTGTTTACATATATTATGTTTTGTTAGATTATAGTGACCCCCTTTTTAAATTTTTCTTGGTTATCAATATTTCTGTCTCAGCTCATTAATCCCCGCTAAATTACCTCAGTCCATATACAACCTCCCTAGAGTCTTGGTCAAGATAAATTAGGTTAATCTTGAAAACATATAGAATAGCTTTGGGAAGTGAGGTTTTCTGGGATGAAACAAATTAAAATGGCTATTGGAAAAAAATGACTATTAAAATTTCTTTAAAATAATAATATATTTTACCATTATATTTAGTTCAAAATGTTAATCTTTCACCTTTCAGCCTTTAGTTGTACGCTAAAGCACATTGCCTCAAAGAAAAAGTTGAAATCTCATGTTTGTTCTATACCAGAATATTATCCTTTCCAAGACTGACACAATTAATAGTTTGAAGATAGAGATGCTGTTTTTGAGTCTACAATGTAATAAACCCAAAATTGTAGAATTATACACAGAAGACTATGTGGCAATTTATTTCCTCAAGTTGGAAGTGCAGGAAATTAACAGAAGTGATTGAGAACCTTAGGGGATAAAGCCATCAAGATTCCCCAGAAAGGAATATTAATAACATAATAACACTTTATAAAGTATTAACATTGCTACTTGGGAGAAGAAAGGTAATTTAAGTAGAGTCAAGGAAAAAAAAAAGACATATTGTGCTTTAAATACTATTTGTGGAAAAGAGCAAGACTGACAAAAACAACTGTGAATGCAAATTTTCATTTGATACATGATATATGGAAACATATAATATGATTTAGTCATAAGTACATTTTGTAATATGTATTAACTTATAGGGACTTGGAAACATATACTAGTGTCTATTTTAATTTTATTTCTCAGAATATCTTACCACAGAATTTTTCCACTAACTCCAACTTTGCCCAAAATATTGGATTGATTGCTTGTCTGTTCCTTAATCTTCTCATATCTGGCTTTACTGAGGGGGAGCAAACTACTGAGTACATGATCAGCATCAAGGGAGTTTTTGTGCCTATGTGAATCAAAAGCTAAAACTCCCTAAAATTGATCCCCAATGATTTAATTCTAAAAATTAGAGTCTATGATATTCAAAAACAGAATTTAAATCATCAAATTGTGATTAAAAAATGCATCAATAGAAACAAAATCGAAACCTTAAAATACATTAAAGAAGGCTGGAGTTCCTGCCTTAGTGCAATTGGTTACGAATTCGATTGCAGTGGCTTGGGTGGATGCATGGATTTGATCCACAGCCCAGTGCAGTGGATCTGGCCTTGCTTCAGCTGCAGCATAGCTATGGCTCAGATTCAAGCCCTGGCCTGGGAACTTCCATATGCCTCGAGTGCAGCCATAAGGGGAAAATAAAAAAAGGAAAAAAACGTTCAAGAAAGCTAAAACCACTATTAAACTTCAATGATATATTTTAAAAGTATTGTTTCATTATATACAGTTTATATAGGTAACACTGAATGAAATTCAGATTTTTAATATCTGTAAAATAAGGAAGTCCATTTTATTTTGTCTTAGAATGATCCTTAAATTTATTTTAGCTATCTGTGTCTGTTCAATAAAGAAGTATTATTTGTATTTTAAAGGTTAAATTGTTTGGTTTAGATCAACAATGAATATATTAGTACTTTTACCCATTTTGCATTTACAAGAATAACAATAAACCTAATATTTTATTCTTTGATTTTTAATAGTGACTAGTATAAATAATTTATTGATAGGTAATTATTTATTAGTATTGATGTATTAATAGTAATTAGTGTGATATTTATTTCTTTGATAATATTTATTAATATTAAACAATTTAATAGTTTGATTAAATGAGTTTAATTGTGACAAAAAGTTTAAATGATTAACAATATTATTTTAAGATAATAATCGATAAATGTTAATTAAATATTAATGATATCTTTAACACTTTATTTATTTATTTATTTTTGGCTTTTTTTGGGCTGCTCCCGCGGCATATGGAGGTTCCCAGGCTAGGGGTCTAATCAGAGCTGTAGTCACTGGCCTACGCCAGAGTCACAGCAACGCGGGATCCGCGCCGCGTCTGCAACCTACACCATAGCTCACGGCAATGCCAAATCCTTAACCCACTGAGCAAGGGCAGGGATCGAACCCACAATCTCATGGTTCCCAGCTGGATTCGTTAACCACTGCGCCACGACGGGAACTCCCCTTTAACACTTTAAATGAGTAAATTGAGTCTCAGCGAAGTGGGCTTTTTTTATATCTGTGTCTTTCCTTATAGTTTCATCCTACTTTACAAGATAGAAAAAATTTTCTGCACTCATTTTATGGTCTTTATAAGAATCCTGTAAGATAGGCATAGTGACAATTATCTCCATTTTATTGGTGACTCACAAAAATTTAATAGCTTACTAAATCTCACATATCTTGTTTATTGTGATGTTAGAATTACTTCCAGTCCACTAGAATTTCCAACAAATCATATTTCCTTTGACATTGTCACCTCAATGTCAGTGGAGAAATCACTCAGAACCCTCAATTGCTGTGAAAACAAAAGCAAATTTATATTCTCACTACAAAGTTCCCTTTGTCAGATGGAACTGCAAAATATCAGTAACAATTATTCTGAAAATAGATTTAAAAAACTATAAAATATATGTATTAAACTGGATAAAAGGAAATACAAGAATTTCAAAAGTGAAAAATAAGTAGACACATTTATAAGTCCCAGACACAGATGGGCACTGGACACTGCATCCTGTCAGGACTTATTTCTACAGTTACATTATAAATAATTGAAGATCTAAGGAAGTAAAGAGAGAGATTGGATGCATCATCTACTATGTATACTGTGCATCATCTACTATACTGCGTGCAATTATTTTTAACTTTATTTGAATTTGCAAAATGGACTCTCCTCAAAATGACACTTCCTTTTATTTTATCATTTCAGATGTTCCTAAAACATTTTTTTTTTGTTTTTTTTTTTAAAGTGGCAACAAATTTTTTTTTTTTTTTTTTATTTTCCCACTGTACAGCAAGGGGGTCAGGTCATCCTTAGATGTATACATTGCAGTTACAGTTTTTTCCCCCACCCTTTCTTCTGTTGCGACATGAGTATCTAGACATAGTTCTCAATGCTATTCAGCAGGATCTCCTTGTATATCTATTCTAGGTTGTGTCTGATAAGCCCAAGCTCCCGATCCCTCCCACTCCTTCCCCCTCCCATCAGGCAACCACAAGTCTCTTCTCCAAGTCCATGATTTTCTTTTCTGAGGAGATGTTCATTTGTGCTGGATATTAGATTCCAGTTATAAGTGATATCATATGGTATTTGTCTTTGTCCTTCTGGCTCATTTCACTCAGTATGAGATTCTCTAGTTCCATCCATGTTGCTGCAAATGGCATTATGTCATCCTTTTTTATGGCTGAGTAGTATTCCATTGTGTATATATACCACTTCTTCCAAATCCAATCATCTGTCGATGGACATTTGGGTTGTTTCCATGTCCTGGCTATTGTGAATAGTGCTGCAATGAACATGCGGGTGCATGTGTCTCTTTTAAGTAGAGCTTTGTCCGGATAGATGCCCAAGAGTGGGATTGCAGGGTCATATGGAAGTTCTATGTATAGATTTCTCAGGTATCTCCAAACTGTTCTCCATAGTGGCTGTACCAGTTTACATTCCCACCAACAGTGCAGGAGGGTTCCCTTTTCTCCACAGCCCCTCCAGCATTTGTTATTTGTGGACATATTAATGATGGCCATTCTGACTGGTGTGAGGTGGTATCTCATGGTAGTTTTGATTGGCATTTCTCTTATAATCAGCGATGTTGAGCATTTTTTCATGTGTTTGTTGGCCATCTGTATATCTTCCTTGGAGAAATGTCTATTCAGGTCTTTTGCCCATTTTTCCATTGATTGATTGGTTTTTTTGCTGTTGAGTTGTATAAGTTGCTTGTATATTCTAGAGATTAAGCCCTTGTTAGTTGCATCATTTGAAACTATTTTCTACCATTCTGTAAGTTGTCTTTTTGTTTTCTTTTGGGTTTCCTTTGCTGTGCAAAAGCTTTTCAGTTTGATGAGGTCCCATGGGTTTATTTTTGCTCTAATTTCTATTGCTTTGGGAGACTGACCTGAGAAAATATTCATGATGTTGATGTCAGAGAGTGTTTTGCCTATGTTTTCTTCTAGGAGTTTGATGGTGTCCTGTCGTATATTTAAGTCTTTCAGCCATTTTAAGTTTATTTTTGTGCATGGTGTGAGGGTTGTGTTCTAGTTTCATTGCTTTGCATACAGCTGTCCAGGTTTCCCAGCAATGCTTGCTGAATAGACTTTCCTTTTCCCATTTGATGTTCCTGCCTCCCTTGTCAAAGATTAATTGACCATAGGTGTCAGGGTTTATTTCCGGATTCTCTATTCTGTTCCATTGGTCTGTCTGTCTGTTTTGATACCAGTACCACACTGTTTTGATGACTGTGGCTTTGTAGTATTTCTTGAAGTCTGGGAGAGTTATGCCTCCTGTTTGGTTTTTGTTTCTCAGGATTGCTTTGGCGATTCTGGGTCTTTTGTGGTTCCATATAAATGTTTGGATTGTTTGTTCTAGTTCTGTGAACAATGTCATGGGTAATTTGATAGGGATTGCATTGAATCTGTAGATTGCTTTGGGTAGGATGGCCATTTTCACAATATTGATTTTTCCAATCCAGGAACATGGAATATCTTTCCATTTCTTTACATCTTCTTTGATTTCTTTGATTAAAGTTTTATAGTTCTCGGCATATAGGTCCTTTACCTCTTTGGTCAGGTGTATTCCGAGGTATTTGATTTTGTGAGGTACAATTTTAAAAGGTATCATTTTTTTGTATTCCTTTTCTAATGTTTCATTGCTGGTATACAGAAATGCAACTGACTTCTGAATGTTAATCTTATATCCTGCCACTTTGCTGAATTTATTAATCAGTTCAAGGAGTTTTGGGGTTGAGTCCTTAGGGTTTTCTAGGTATAGTATCATTTTTAACACACAATTTCATGCATCAGTATGTTGTTATGTATATTTAATGTCCTTTGACTTAATCATTTGTTATAAGATTATATAATAAGATGAATCTTATTTTAAGCAGAAATGAAATACAGATATAGATTTATAGATGCTATGGCCCCCTGGTTAGAACAATTTCTTCAGGAGAGCATATAACATTTCAACTGCCTATGAACCTAAAAATCTAATAACATGGGCTTCAAATTACTAATCACAATGACAACCAAGGATCTTATCAGACTATCGTAATGTGAATGAAATGACTAAAACAAGGAAGGTCTGTGGATTTCCTGTTGCATCTCAGTGGAAACCAACCCAACTAGTATCCATGATGATGTGGGTTCAATCCCTGGCCTTGAGCAGTGGGTTAAGTATCCGGTGTTGCCTCAGGCTTTGGCATAGGTCTCAGGTACAGCTTGGACCCATGTTGCTGTGGCGTAGGCCACAGCTGCAGCTCAAATTCACCCCCTAGCCTGGGAACTTCCATAACCACAGGTGCAGCTCTAAAAAGAAAAGAAAGAAAGAAAGAAAAGAAAGAAAAAAGGAAGGAAGGAAGGAAGGAAATCATGTCATACAAATTTCTCAAATAATAGTGATCTCAAACTTTCAAAGAGAGATTATTAACAGATGAATTTCATTTACTGCAATATCTAATGCTAATAGATTGAATTTAAAATATTAAACAATTTTTTTCTAATACCTATTACTTTTTTTCCAGGTTTATGGCTATATTGCATCATATAAGTGTAAAGTGTACAACATAAATATCTGACATAAGTATATATTGCCAAGTGATTATCACAGTAAGTTTCTTTAACATCCATCACCTCACACAGTTACATTTTCTTCCCTTGGATGCAAAACATTCAATATCTACTATATTAGCAACTTTAAAATATTCAGTAAAGTGTTGTTAATTATCATCATATACTTTTGACTTTCTCATTTAAAATTTGGCATAGAGCTGTCAAAGTAACAGTAATCTTTAATAAATCTATTTTCTAAAAATGATTTATAGAAAATATTTTAGTAGATGTGAGATCTGCCAGCTAATAATCAAGCTTGAAGACTACAAAAATGCAATTTCTATAAATTACTAATACTTTCTTACCCTTTATAAAATATGTTAAATCATCTCTTTCAGCAAGTATTTATTTGTTAGTGTCTTAATATTTCTATTTTCTAAAAAATCATGAATTTATAGTGTCTCAAAATAGATGTATTTCAAATTACACCCTTTAATTAGTTCACTTTATAAGTACTTATTGCTTATTCACATAAACTACATAATTTACAAAAATTAACAGAGGCATTTATTGGTGATCTAATCTAGTGTACATTGATCGAAAGGCTATAGATCTGTGCTATTCAATACAGTATACTCTAGCACAGGTGGATAGTTAATATAAACTAATTAAATTAAATGTAAAATTTAAAATTAAATGGCTACCATATTGGGCAGTACAGTTATAGAATATTTCTATCATCACAGAAAGTTTGCTGAATGAAGCTGACCTAGATGGTCTGAAGTATTCCATACAATAATAATTTTTAAAAAAATTACCTAAAATTTTGCAAATATGATGCAACCTACACACATGTTTTTAAGTGGACAATATTGTCTTGTTAACAATAGACACCAATAACAAGTGCTGGAAGGGCTGTGGACAAAAGGGAACCCTCCTGCACTGCTGGTGGGAATGTAAACTGGTACAGCCACTATGGAGAACAGTATGGAGATACCTGAGAAATCTATACATAGAACTTCCATATGACCCCGCAATCCCACTCTTGGGCATCTATTCGGACAAAACTCTACTTAAAAGAGACACGTGCACCCGCATGTTCATTGCAGCGCTATTCACAATAGCCAGGACATGGAAACAACCCAAATGTCCATCGACAGAGGATTGGATTTGGAAGAAGTGGTATATATACACAATGGAATACTACTCAGCCATAAAAAAGGATGACATAATGCCATTTGCAGCAACATGGATGGAACTAGAGAATCTCATACTGAGTGAAATGAGCCAGAAGGACAAAGACAAATACCATATGATATCACTTATAACTGGAATCTAATATCCAGCACAAATGAACATCTCCTCAGAAAAGAAAATCATGGACTTGGAGAAGAGACTTGTGGTTGCCTGATGGGAGGGGGAAGGAGTGGGAGGGATCGGGAGCTTGGGCTTATCAGACACAACTTAGAATAGATTTACAAGGAGATCCTGCTGAATAGCATTGAGAACTTTGTCTAGATACTCATGTTGCAACAGAAGAAAGGGTGGGGGAAAAAATGTAATTGTAATGTATACATGTAAGGATAACCTGACCCACTTGCTGTATAGTGGGAAAATAAAAAAATTATAAAAAAAAAAAAACAATAGACTCCACGTTGTACAGAAAATCTCTAGTATAACTGAGACTTCGTACTCAAAAGTAACAATTTCTATTTCCCCACCACCTAGTGCCTGGCAACCATTATCATATTTTCAGCTTCTTATGAGCTTACTTTAGATCTCTTATATAAGTAGAATCATATAATATTTGTGCTTATGTGACTGGCTTATTTCATTTGGTATAATGTCCTTCAGGGTCATTTATGTTGTAACAAATGGCAGAATTTCTTTCTCTCTTTTTTTTTTTTTTTTTTTTTTTGATGCTATATACACACGCATAATGCTGTTTTTATCCATTTATCTCTTGTTGGGCATTTGGGTTGTTTCCATATCTTGGCTGATTTGAATAGTACTGAAATAAACACAGGAGTGCAGATACCTCTTCAAGGTCCTACTTTGGTTCTTTTGGATGTATATCCACAGGTGTAATTGTGATCTTGTGTGACCAAATTCACTCTTTCAAGGAGAAGAAGTTAGAATGAAAACCCAACAGGGTTTAAATGTGTGACCAGTAATGATCTAATTATTTGCTTTATACAACATTATGTATTAATTCTAATAATACACACAAATGCTTGGTAGTTCTTTGGATAAGTTTTGTTAATGATTACACTCACATCTAAAAATGTCTTACATGATAAATATTGCATTAAGAGACTCATTTCCATCCTGGAAAACATTCCCACTTAGCCTTTCTGCTTTGCTTGAATACACACTCACTACTTTTTTTATTAAGAACCTAAAACTCATCAGAATCTTTTTCTTCTTATTGTTATTACTACTATTATACGTAATAGCAGAGAAGACGAATTGTATGAATTACTTTTGTTTGTTTTAATTTCATTAGGAGTATGTGTAGCATCATATAAAATGTGCATATTGGTTAAGAGAAAGCTGTGAATATGAAGCTTAATAATCCATTTCTATAGTTTTTTGATGCCGAAGAAAATGAATTCTGTCCACTAAGTCAAAATGATTTATCCTCTTTTATTTTAAATTATTGACATGTTAAGTGAGACATGAAGAACCACTACATTTGCTCTACTTCATTTTAATAAAGTATTTGACTTTTTTGCACTGCTTATTTTGAGATTTAAAAATGTACATCTGGGGTTCCCATTATGGCTTAGAGGTAACAAACCCAACTAGGATCTATGAGGACATGGGTTCGATCCCTGGCCTTACTCAGTGGTTAAGGATCTGGTGGTGCCATAAGCTGTGGGGTAGGCTGCATACGCAGTTCGGATGCCCCGTTGCTGTGGCTGAGGTGTAGGTCAGCAGCTGTAGCTCTGATTCAACCTCTAGCTTGGGAACTTCCATATGCCACATGTGCAGCCCTAAAAAGCAGAAAATAAAAAAAGAAAAAAGAAAAATGTGCATCAATAAGAACCATGAGAAGGTAATGTTTACTTACTTATTTCTTGAATGCATTTTTTTTTTAGGAAACCAGTGAATCAAAAAGTGGTTTTAAGAAACATCTGCATCAAAATAGATAAAATGTTTCATTTTTAATTTATTAATAGGTTTACAAAAGAGATACAAAAACAATATATCCCTCTCATAATAAAATAATGAGCACATTATTACATGATAACATGAGATCATACTCTAATGCTCAACAATTTTTCATTTTTCCCTGATCAAGCTACTATGAATATTTTGTTTGTACACAAGAGAAGATGATGGTCACTTGTCACAGTCACTGTGGCAAGCCCATTATGATCCAAAGTTTAGAGAGATGGACTGATAAAAGCTGTATTTTCAAGATTGGAAGGAGCTTTAGCCTCCACAGCGTCACAAGTAGAAATGTGCCTCCAAAGAAGTAGTGTCATCCTTTTTCAAACTACCTGATGAAAAACCAACAACCAGTCTTAACCTTTCCTCTATCATTTAGTTTTTCAGTTTTTTAAAAGATGGAATTATAACTTCATTTCAGAAATCTTTTTCTATCCCTTTTTCAAGACCTCAGACTCCACAGGGACTATATGTTCTACACAGTCTCTAAGAGAGTCACGAGGGGAACTGAGTTTTGAGTGCCCAGGCAGGACCAGTCCAATAGCATATGCTTCAATGTCTTTTGTTCTCCATTTAATTCCCTCTAGTTCTTCACTCTGCTGCCTTGAAGCCACCTCCCAATAAACTACTTGCTTTCAAATTCCGGTCTTAGGCTCTGCTTTTGAAATAATCGAAAGAAAAGATAAGGAAACTGGTTTGTCATGATTTTTCAGTATTTTTAAGAAATCCAAGTGGAAATGTATAGACCATTCAAAAACTTCTGAAACTAAACATGAATGAACTCCTTCCCAGGGAGAGAGACTCTGAACAGCAAAAATAGCCAAGAGCCTCGCTTTCATTAAATGAAATATATCAAGGTAGGTAGAGGAGGATGAGCTGGCAACAGAGGCAGAGAGAGGCTAGGGAAATTAATAGAGTGACTCTAAATGAGGACAAAAGCTTAGTCAAGCAAAGCACTGTACATTATTTGTGTTTCCAGTGGTTAAATAAAGCAATGACTAAAAATATCTCTATTATGTTTGAGACATGAAAGTCATTATTTTTGCAAGAGTAATAGGCAGAAGCCACTTGGAATTGGTTTATTAGAACAATGGAGATCTTCCTTGTAAACAACAGATCCATGCATGAGTAGAGAACCTGCTAGTTCAATGGACAATCGCATTCAATGAAAAATTCAGAGAATCTATTCATTCATGAGATTTAGAAGAATCTATTTGTTCACATTTGACTAAGAACAGATATGAGATTTTAACAACAGTGCTTCAGGCATTCAACTATATATGAATGCTCTAACTTGAAGGCACAACTTCATTTTGTTTGAATATTACCACAAAAATTCATCATGTGTTTACATACTTAAACCTACATGAAAAATAGCACATCTTTTTGTATGCTGAATTTTGTCCTAGGTCAGATGTCATGCAGTAAACTCAAATAAGCATGCCTTGTTATCTTGCCTTTAAAACTGATGTATATTAGTAATGTTAAAAAAACTCCTTTCATTTAGATAAAATAACATTGTGATAAAATAAATATTACTGATAATAATGAAAAGTACTTATATCTTCTCTGAGTGACAAAAGGTATAATGTCATCCTTAGGAATACAAGTTCTGAAATTAAACTACCCAAGTTTAAATCCTTTGTTCACCCTTTCCTGTCTTTGTGATTTTATCTGCTTATGCCATAATAGTCTGAAAACTCAGTATGATTATTAAAAGTGCTTCATAGGATTGGCAGGGGATTTAATGAGCTAATCCAGATAAGCATTTAAAATTTGAGTGGTATGGAGTAAGCACTCAGTTAATATTAACTATTTTATTAAGTATGCATTATATACTCATAAGTATTTTATAGCATTACCACTTTTAAACTACTCTTTGAGACATTAAATTTACTGAAGTCCAAAGACTTTAAATAATGGGTTGATGAGTCTAAACAAAAAATAACTGTGCTTATTTAAAAATAGCTTCACTGGAGTTCCCACTGTGGCTCAGTGGAAAAGAATCTGACTGGTATCCATGAAGATGCAGGTCTGATCCCTGGCTTTGCTCAGTGGGTTAAAGATCCAATGTTGCCCTGAGCTGTGGTGTAGGTTGCAGACACGGCTCGGATCCCGCGTTGCTGTGGCTCTGGCGTAGGCCGGTGGCTACAGCTCCGATTCAACCCCTAGCCTGGGAACCTCCATATGCCGCGGGAGCGGCCGAAGAAGTAGCAACAACAACAACAAAAAAGACAAAAAAAAAAAAAAAAAGAATAACAGAGAATGGAAGATATATTTTCATTTGCAGGGCAATGAAATAAGAAATAGAAATGATGTTATCAGTACAACTTATCTTGCCTGTTATACTTGTCAGGTTTGGCTCTTTCTTTGCCTATGTTCATACCTCTCTCTACTTCCATACACATCTGCTGTTCAACTGTGTGTGGCCTAAACTTTTCCTTCAGCATCAATAATCAGAGACTACTACTTTAGGAGAGACGCCAAGATGGTTATACTGATTCATTTAAGTTCCACAATCTCCTGCAAAGTGTAGCACTCCTAGATTTACAGATGAGTCACTGGTTGTTAGGTAGGTGAGTAAATTACACATAAATAAGAGACCTGATAGTTAAAATTAAATGTATCCTTCTCCCTCTAACTTGTGCCTTTCTAAAATACTAGATTATACTATTTTCTACTGATTTAAGGTTTTCTACATTATTCTTTGAAATGATAGTGGAACAGACACATGCTTGGGAATCATAACTCAAATCATAGGAATTGGCACCAAGGCTAATGACAAATGTAGCTAAATATGCTTTCTAACAGGAGACAAAGCCCTAACACAGAGAAATGGTTATTGAATTGTAAGAATTTCCAATACCTTGACAAGCATATGGGGGAGAAATTATGGAGACTCAGAAGCCATCTAATCAGAAGTCCAGCGTTGTACTGGAGATTGTCAATGATTATTCAGGACTGGGCCATGGTCTCAACTCATAAGGAAGCTTTTATTGGAAAACGGTGGTTCAGATGTCTACCAGATTAGTTTTGAAACAGAATTGAAAGTGTACATAAAATAGGAGAGTGAGGCTTGTTTTTTCTTGTCTAGTGTTGTGTGCACCTATTTTCAGAGTTATTGCTCTATGGAGTACATCTTGTCCCTAGTGCAGTACCTGAATAAGGGTCATGGCTAACAAAAGTAAAAGATTAATAAATAGCCATAAAAAATAGGAAAATTCTGTGTCTGATTTAGTTATATATTTGAAATTCAGTACATTTTTATGGCTAATGATTATAAAAGAATTTATTAGTTTTAATTGCAATTATTTCTAAAGAGACACTGAAATTCACATTAAAAAGTCAAGTCATCTAAATTCCAAGATGCAGAACAATTTATTAAATTTTGGAATCTCTACTTAATGCCTCTTTCAACGTCCTGAAACCATTCTCATTTTAATATTTTTCTCATCTTTTACCTTTTCTTAAATCACTTTTTTCTTTTCCTATAGTAATGTTCTAAATTAAAAGCTGAAAATCATGTGATCTAAAACACCATATTAATAAAAATACTTCGATCTCTGATTGTCAAAGTAGTTTTCACTGCAAGCTATACTCTTTTATAAAGCAGACTATTCAAATGTAAAAGTGGGAAAATTATATTCATAACAAATCTTATGGTATCTTTTAGGTAGGCTAATAGTACTTTTTTAATTGGGAAAGTGATAGAATCTTAAACATATTTAAATGACTTGCAAGATTCTCTTTAGCTTAAAAGATGAGAATATGCAAAATATGAACAGGCAGTTTTTCAATGAATAATAAATAGATATATGTTTGCAAATAAACAGGATCAACATGAGTGGGCCTAAAATGCAAGTTTCTTATGCAGAGAGGATTTCCCTGGAGAAACTAAGATAACAATCCAATTAAGCTGTTACTGTATGTAAATGAGAAATTGCAACTTAAGTTACCATAATAAGGAAGAAATCCAAAAGCAGAATTATGTGTTTCTTGTTTTATTTCAAACAAGTCAAATGATAAGTTATCAAAGAAGTAGGTAAGCTTTAGGTGATCAGGAGCTGAAGGGAATCGATTTGTAAAATATAGTTAATGATGGATGGCTTTGAGTGTTAGCAGAAAACCATATCATCACTTTACAATTAAAAATTCATTAGAACTTTTGAGGCTAGGATAACATTTAGTAAATAGAAGCAGCATGTGAGAAATTTGAATGAGTAGGAGTGCTTAATAGAATAATCAGTGCTCAAACTAGAATACCTCAAAATATCAATTTATAAATATTCATACTCCAAAGTCTTACCACTAAAAACTATGTTTTTTGTTCCAAATATTATTAGCATTAAACCACTTAATTATGTGTCATAGTATTTAGTTAAAGCTAAATTGTTTTAAAATAGAAGAGAATATTCAAGTTCAAATGCTATATGCAGGTTGAATATTCAAGTTCAAATTCAAGTTCTACTCTCTTTTAGGGAAAATTTTTCAGTGTCCACTGAATAGGGTGATCCCTCAACTCTCAAAGAACTTTTGTTTAAATTATGATATTACTCACATACAGGTAGGCACTGTCCCATTCAAAGGCAGGGTAAACTTTCAGAAAAAAAAAAAAGATTATTATTTTGCAAATCTTAGGAAACTGAACAATAGTCTTTTTACATAAAAAAGAATTTTAAAATGGTGATTAGATTGAATGCATGAACAAAGAGAGTGAAAAGAATGACATACTCAAAGCAAACATTTTATCTCTCTGTACTAATACTGTGAGATGAAGAACCCAAAGCATGCATGTCAAATAAGAGACCTCACTCAAGATTTCCTAGTTTGCACAGAATGTTTAAAAATATTTTAATTTGTTGCTTATATTGAAATCTCAAGAAATTTAATATAGAACATAAATTCATACTCTCAGAAAATAAGATTTGGTAATACTCTCCCCACATTTCATAGGTCAATGACATGACATGTGTTAACCTGAGTCTAGGTTATATCTTAGAACAAATGTTCAGCTATTTACCCATTAGCTCATTTCTCTAATTTACTCTCCTGAACCCTTGTCTTTGTTATGGGATTTGTTTACAGAAGAACAAAAATGCAGTTATTCAAAAAATTAACAATGAAATACTGTATAATACCTGTTCTTATTAAAAAAGAAAAGAGGTTTGCTTTATGTACATTATATTCTTTAAATATTCAAGAACTTATGTTTAACATACTTGCCAAAGACTGCCATGAGCCAGATAAGAATCAAGTGAGTCTGTCAATTACTTAATGTTTTAGTAAAAGCATAGCACTTTTATAACTTTTTCAGCATTATTTTACTGAAGAAACAGTGAACGTAATCTTTGCAGTTCTTACCTTTGTCTCAGAAAACGTGTGTGAGTTAACCAAAGAAATCTTAATAAGCCATAAGGTCTTCTGATTTCAATAATTTTTATCAAAAAAGTACTTACCTATTACACATTCATGAAAAACAGCCCTCAAGTGTATGCTTTTCCATGAAGTTTTTTTTTTTCCAATCTTTTGAAGAGTTACCTGTAATTTTATTACAAGTTTTACATTCAGATTTTTCAAGTTTATATGAATTTTATATCTTTCTGAAATGGCATTATTTGTCTAAAGGTTCTCTGAAATTTTCCTTTTTATTTCTTTTATTTACACCTTGCATTATATATCATTACTATCTCCCAGAAAACAAAACAAAACATGTGCTTCCATTGTGTACTGGAGTTTGGCACTTGCCATCTAACTCTACGTAGACTGAATCATAAGCCACTGTAGGTGCTGACCCTCAACACACCCTGAGCAGAACTCAGTGTGGAGACCAGGAGTGAGGCACTCTGCGCTCTGGAAAAACAGGCAGAAAAGCTCTCAGACAGTTAGACATTTTCAGGAGAATATTTTATGAGCTCAATTCTTACATCTTCTCCTATCTAGAAAATCAGTAAAATCTTTCATGGTGACAACTGCTCCTCATGACCAATAATAACCTTCAGGAAACCAGCAACTAACTTCTGTTAAATGTGTGCTTGGTTGCATGTACCTCCCCCTTTGCCAAAATTACCTATGCACTGGCAATTCCCCTGCCTCTTTGGCATGGTATTTCAGAGCCATCTGAAATGCTGCCTCTCAGGCTATAGTTCTCATTTTTTCCCAAATAAAACTTAACTCTCAGCTTCTCAGTTGTGCATATTTAAGTCAACATTATTCACTAAAATAATCAGCTTAATAATTACACAAATTTCAATAATTTCCAAGCATCAGTAGTACAGTAACATGACTTTAGCACTTTAGCAGTTTTGCTGAAAATGTCAAAGTGACAGTCCCCACCAGCCACTATACTAAACATGTGCCTGTGAAGCACTTTTCTGAAAGGTATGTGAACCTACAGCCCTTATTAGGTACAGGAGCTACGTTAATTTATATAGTGCAGAAAAAAAAAAAAAAAAAAAAAACAGAAAAACAAAGATATCCTTGTCATAGTTGAGTTTTCCTCTAGAAGGAAGAGCTTGATAGATTAAACAAAACAAAAACAACCAAGAAAGCAAAAACATCTAGGGAAAAAGTGATTAAAAGCATTTTTAACAAATACATTCACTACTAAATCCCTCCCCCCAAAATTACTCATCCTGAAAAACAAAACTCAGATTTAAAATAATAGCACGCAAATGATAATGATTCACTAACTGGTAATTATTTTTACACTGCTTGCTTTTGTGATGAAGTATTTTGTTGTTATTAATAAGATCTAAACAGGCAAATTAAATATTTGAACAGTTTCTTCCAGACGTCATACAAATTCTGTATTTCATCTGTTAATTTGCTCTTTCTATTTGAAGCATTAGGGACTTGAGAACCAAAACACCACCTGTGGTTCTATTTTATTCTTGACACATTCCTCACTTGCATCAAAGGAAGGCTCTTAAGGTGAATGTCCTCATTGTCATTCCAGAAAAATAATATGGTATTATCTCTTAGTGATGTGGCTCACATCTATAATCATGCTAAACCCAACTTATTCCTTTATTTTTTTTCAAAGTCTTAAATGCTTAGCAGGGAGATAGAGTAGGAAACATATCTGATTGCATACTTTCTGTTTTGCTTAAGAAATGCAATTTAATTAACCATAGGCATTCTTCATTTATGCTTTACATTATATCCAGCTATCTTACTGAATATTTCCATAATCTGAATATTTTCATAATCTCTTAGATAATTATTAATGGGCATTTTCTTCAAAATAAAATAAGTTTATCTTTAAGTTGAGTACTTATAAAATACCTAGGGATTTTTAAAATGCCCCTTACAACAACAAAGAAAGAAAATCTTTATTCAGAAAGCATTAATATTAATAAATTAAATATCTTAATTATCTATGAGTATTACATGTAAAAATTAATAACAACCATAAACTCCATGTTATATTTAGATTTTCCAATAGGTTTTTAAACTCTCTAAATTAAGGATGGCTTGAAGGAAAACTGCCTTGAAAGAAAATAAAAATCTGAGTGAATTTTTGGTAATTTTATGTAGATTATGACAATATTTTTCACATTAATGTGAAGGTAATGGTAAGGCCAGCACCTATTTTTCACTCCATATGCAGGAAAATATAACTGATGTTTAAAAAAATTATTCAAAATATTCTGGGTCAGTGGCTTCTCAAAAATAGTATACTTTATTGTAGAAAAAATATATATGCAATCTAAAATATTTACTACCATAGCACCCTAAATTTTTGTTACTCTCACTTTATAACATTTTAATTTTTTTCAGAAAATCTAGAATTTAAAATTTCTTGATTACTGTGGCTTTGTAATGTTGCCTGAGGTCAATCCTGCATTATCTTAGAAAATGTATTGGAATTAAATAAAATTGCTCATTATTTAGTTGAAATCTAAATATTAAGAAATATTTCATTGGAAATGGAGCATAGAATAGCAATTGCTACAGCACTCATGCTACAGAAGAGTGCTTGAATGGTTAGGATCACTCCAACTTTTGCTAGGTAATTTTGCTGTTTTATCATTTAAAATGTGTATGTTTACAGTGAATATATATATTTGCATAAATAATGTCCAGCAAAATACATAAATATCAGAACTAAAAACATTTACATGTACTTTCTAAGATTGTTTTTAAATGCATTCCAATATACAAAATAATAAAAATTGAGCTTCTATAATTTACAATTTAGTTATTATATCACATTTATCTTAATACATCGAAGCTGTAATTGCAAATAATTGAACTTCCAATAAAAAGTAAAAGAAATTGCTGAACCAAAATAAAATTAGCATTGATTGCAGTTTGAATAAAGTGAGCAGATTTGGTAGTTCTGACTTATGAGGTATGAACTAGTCCTAAACCCATTAACACAAAGATTTAATTAAAGTTTTGTGATTTTTAACAACAAATACAAGAAGTGATAACAACCATAAAAATATCCTTCTATTTTAGTAATGAAAATCAATATGAAAATTGCAAGAGTATCACTCTTAATTTAATGCTAGACAACTAAAAGAAAATTAAACATAAAATTATACTTTGATAGCCCCTAATAATATGAAATAAACTACATGATTTCTATATTGATATTTGTTTACCTTTCATACCTGGAATTAACATTTGGAGCAACAGTACATAATTTCTTAGAACTCTGTAAAATGGAGATACCATCTGTTTACTTATTTCAATAATTAACTCTGCATCTATAAATAACATTGGCCCAGCTGATACAAAGAAAAATTACATTATGTCCACAGTTAGCTAATACTTTTAGCAAAAGAGTTTATTCAACTGAATGAAGATAATTTACACAAATCTCCTTGTCACATTACATAAGTACAACAAGTTTTTTTTTGCAATTGTGTTGATTGGTCCTCCATTAAAAATCATTCCATTAAGATTATTAGGCAAACAAAAATACCAGCTGCTTTCTTTCTTTAAGTCAATTCTATTTTGTGACAAGTGTTTTCAAGACAAAACTAGTTCAGATTAATTAATTTTATAGGTGAGAAATGTATTCAGCCTGTTACTGTATTTCTTATCATCTAATTTTAATGAATTAATCACTCATTTAAACTTCACTGCTTTCAACCAGAATAAAACCACTGAAGCTGTCACGAGAGTAATTCTGACTGAATTTACAAGTGGCCAGTACAAGTCTTCTTAGCAATACCTATTTTGAACTATCCAAATTAATGAAACTAAAACAAAGCCAATAAAAGAAATTACCCATGTAGTATCCAACCTAATTAAGACGAATCAACTATGACACTAGGTTAGAATTCCACTCGTGTTCTTATTTTACTTGAATTTAACATCTTGAGTAAAGAAGAATGACATTTATATATTTTAATTTTTAGGGTCAAATTCATGTGATGAAGGGAGAGGCAATATAGTAGTCAAAGTATCCAAAATACAATCCTTGTTTCTGTTAAGAAACATATAATTCATAATTAAAGAATCAATTTAAGACTGGAAAATTTATAAAAGGAAAAGGAAATTTATAAAAGGAAAATATAAAGAAGAAAAAAATAAGTAATCTCTACTGAAAATATACTATACTGAAAGTAACCACACAATGTTCCTAAGAGGGGAAATAGTGTAATTGAGAGATGATATTTTACATGATTTCACTATCTAGGGTCAAGTAAGATGTTATGAAAAGTCAGCTGAAGATGAATCACCATATTTGGGTGGCCTAATTATCACCCAAATTGGAGAAACAACTTTATTGATTCCATGAAAAATAGTTACAGGCTTACATTTTAAATTATCAACTTTACTGACTGTAAGAATGACAATGGAAACATCACTGATGTTTTTCTGGTGTTAAAAGGAGAATAACTGGCGACAATGTATTTTCCCATAGTAGTTAGCAGGATCTCTAAGCAAATAAACTAGGTTGCTTCATTTCTTGTTAAAAAAGTTACATTGTATTGCAACAGCACTATTGGTTCACAAACTGGCCACCATACCCATGCAGAACCAGTAAAGACTGAAGAGGCAGATCACTCTAGATTTGTACGGGGTAGTTTTAATAAGCAAGGGAACTTACTTTTAATGCTTGCCTTGCTTGCCTTGGGTGGCCACAAGGCAAGCAGATCTCTGTACCCACCTGCCAGAATTTTTAAAGTTTACCTAGAGGCCTTAACTGGATTCAGTCACGTATGCCATCCAGATGGTCTCGAGATAACAACACATTGCTTCCTCAAGACTGTGTCTTTAAAAATGGCCCCCACTGTGGGATGGGTGGGCCAAACATATATTCTAGGGACAGAGAAGGGGGTGAGGAGCCTTTGATTCCCTGAGCTAAGTTTGCAGGTCAATCAGCTGTGCTCTGCATTCAATGACCTCCTCCAGCATGGTCAGAGAATCGAGATTCTATAACAACCTCTCAAAAAAAAAAAAAAAAGTACTTCTGGCTACAGGCTCTCAAACTGTATCTAAATCTGCTCTCCCCCATTCTCCCTACACTTTGTCCTAGTTTACTTTTGTTTCATGAACACACATTTTCCTAAGTAAGGAAAGTTACATATGGTGTGCCTTCTTTCTGAGAGGACTCTTTCTTCTTTCTCCACAAGGCTTGATCTTTTCATTTCTTCAGTTATCACTCTCAATTTATACATCACATGCCTCTAAGAGATTCTCATTGCTTGATCCACATAAAAGAGTACAGCTTTTTCCCATTTTTTTCTCTTACATACTACTGTCATTCCTTTTTCAAGGACTCAGAACAAATAAGGAAGGTTAATTTTCAATTTTTTTATTATCTATGCTTCACTAAGTTGCTTTATGAGTGCAGGACCATACCTTAGTGTGGTATGTGTGTATGTGTGTGCTGTATTCTAGATAGTAACACATTATCTTCAGTCCTTAGCTGCTCAATAAATATTTACAGAATGAATGATTGAATGTATGCCTTAATTTATTAAAAATTTGTGAAGCATCAACCCCTAGGTACTTTTCTAGTAATTAATCCTAAAAGCAGATAATCTAATGGACACACATTTCACCAGTATACATCTAGCCCTCGGCATCTTATTTTCCTTCAGAGATTTTATTTAAATAAGGTATTGAGGCATCTACTATCTGTCTACCTATCTATCTATTACGGCATTTTGCAATCAACTAAATATGGTATATCAAGCTAAAAAATTGGGTTAAAGAAAAATAGTATAAAATATAAATGGGAGTTTCTGTCATGGCTCGGCAGAAACAAATCTGACTAGCATCCATGAGGATGCAGGTTCAATTCCTGGCCTTGCTCAGTAGGCTAAGGATCTGGAATTGCCATGACCTGTGGCGTAGGTCACAGATAGGGCTCGGATCCTGCGTTGCTGAGACTGTGGTGTAGGCCAGCAGCTACAGTTCCAATTTGACCTGTAGCCTGGGAACCTCCATATGCGGCAGGTGCAGCCCCAAAAAGCAAAGCATTAGTTATATATGTATGTATAACTAATAGCATAATATACAATATAAATTATGAAGATAGGAAGATATGTAAAAATAATTAAAAGAAAACACAAGTTATAGTATACATCCATAAAACAGCTTATGAACTTGCTATCAATACACTCTGCAAATTTAAGCCTCTGCTCCTAGGAGAAATTAGGTAGCTCCATGCATAATAGAAAGCATGATAATGATTAACAAGCAGGAATTATTTTCTTCATCTGGAAATCTCAGTATTTCAGGTTGACATTTTTGCTCTTGTGTTTATGGTTTTTTTTTTAATTTGTTTACTATATTTTGACTCAGGAAATCAAGGATAATTTATTTACAATGAAAGACAAGAAGACATATTGAAGTAAGTATTCTATTTGTCAAGACATTAGAGACATATCTAATAAAGGCATTATAGTAGGAAGATTTTCAGTTATATTATTAGTAGTGCAACTTAAGCAGCTTAGTTAAATAACCCAAGTACAAAATCACTGTAGGCCTGGCAAGTCACACATCTCTGAACTGTAAAGCATATGTCAGTCTCATGGTGAGGAAGCAGAGGCATAAACCATGTGGCTTTCCGCTCTAACAGACTGAAGGAACAATGGCCAAGAAAAGGTTCTCTCTTAGTGGTAGGACAGCATCTTGGAAAAAGACTTTTAAACATTAACTTAAATTAGAAATGGTGACAATTTTACATAACATTGAGTGACAATAATACTATAACGATAATATTAAAAACGGTACACTAAAAGTGGAGCACTTATAATTTGATAAAACAAAACCAGTCACATTTACCATGTTTGTCTGAGGGAAATTTATCATAGATAAGATTATCATGGAAAGCTTTTGAAGAAGTGATATCTGCATTAGTTTCCTATTACTATTCTAACATTACCACAAATTCAATGGCTTAAAAACAAATTTATGTTATAGTTCTAGAGATCAGAAGTCTAAAAATAGTTCTGCAAAGCTGTATTCCTTCTGGAAGATCTCAGGGAGAATCTATTTGCTTGCCTTTTCTCACTTCTAGATGTTACTTACCTTCCTTGTTTTGTGGTCCTTCTTCCATCTTTGGAATCAGCAGTGAACCATATTTTCTCCTCTCTAAATTCTGCTTCTATTCTCTCTTCTCTTTCTGAGTATTTATAAGAATCCTTGCAATTACATTGGACACAACAGGATAAATCAGGATAATCTTTTCATTTCAAAAACCTGAAGTTAATCAAGTGTGGACAGTCCTTTTAACCATGTAATATAACATATTTGTAGATTTCAGGAAATAGGACATAGACTGTTTTGAGAGACTACTATCTACTATTCAGCCTAATATTTAAGCTGAATTCTGAAGGAAAATAAGTCAGTGGCATAAAAACTGGAACAGACCATGTCCTAGAAAGAAAATCTTTTGTCAGGTACTTGAGAGGAGGTAGTTTATTTGGGAAGTAATACTAGGAAGCATAAGTGAGAACTGTGAACTGAGAGAGTGAAGAGAAACAAGGATGTGCTAATGAAAACATTATCAATATGAGTAACTGGAGTCTTCCTGGATACTCTTTTAGAAACACATATCAGACTTGTACCAATGGCATATGGAAAGTCTAGTTGTTCCTGACACTCCAGTTTCTCTTCATTTGAAGGACATGAAATCCTCAGTAAATTGCTGTGCTCCAGGGCTAAGGAAGCTTCTCAAGTGTTCAGGAAAGTCTTTAGGCAGAACAGCAAAGAAGTCAGAAGGAGAGAGACAACAATGCTTGATATGGGAGGCTGTCAGCTCCTCATGGGTGCTCTGGGAACTCAGGAAGTTGACTACATATTTTTTTTTTAAAAAAGCAATAGTGTCTGGTCCAGATGGCAACAATAAAAACATTACAGGACAAACCCAAGGCATTCAAATATCCTGCAATACAATATAGTATATAAAACAACATTGCTGAAATAATTAGAAAATGATAAAGCATAATAATTCACCACATGTTCTGGAAAAAATATGCACTATTGCAAAAATATTTTTAAAATGGAATAGAGGAGGGATGAGTTTGGTCTAAAAGACAGGTTGACTTATAGACCTATGGAATGGCAAGAAAGAGTTTGTATAGCTCAAGAGAAGAAAGATTTGTAAAGATAGAGAAAACGATATAAGCAAAAAGAATAAAAGTGTGATGATGACATAGCATGTTTTGCAATACATGAGAAGAATACTGGATGATGAACAGTGTTTTAATTTTAAGAGAGAAAGATATGCTAAGTTGCCTGCCAATAGTAAATATTTGTTTCACTCATTCGATCACTCAAAACAGTTATTAAATCTCTAATACGTATTAGACACTATTTTAGACATTGGCTTTATGTTATTGAATGGAATGGTGAAAAGCCCTGGCCCTCAAGCTGTTTCCATATATGACCTTTATGCAAAACTTACAATTACCAAAAGATAACATATGTTGATGTATAAAGTTTATCTTTATATGTATTTATAATACAAGTAATGAATATATTTAAGTAAGACTCATGACATAATCAAACACACATGTACTTTTATTTCTTTGTATCCTTTTAAAATATATTTAGTTTTTCCCCTTTAACTAGATAAAAATTTCTCAGGTGCATGACCTATTTTGTTAGTCTTTAAATATAAGCTTACAAGATAATTTAAATTGCCAAGACAGTGTCACTTTTCTATTCAACATTTCAATCATATTCAATTTGTAAAACTTCCTCTTACCAATGGAAATGACATTTGAGCTCAGAATTGTACCAATGTGCTATCTGAGAGCAGGCACTTCCATCTCGTCCTCTCTGTGAACAAGGACTTTGGCAGATGAAAATCACTGTCATTAGCAATCTTCTCTCCTTCTCAGGTCAACTCCTTTCCTCCTGAACTTTATCAGCTCCCTGGTAGCACTGGTATGGGAGGAAGGCTTGGAGGCTATTGGCTTCCTCCCATAAGCACTCACAAGACAGGATATACCACCTCTCCTGAAAAGAAGATTTTGGAGATGCATCTTCATGCCTACCACATTCTGCCTGTCATGGCTCAGCTCTGTTTCTCTGAATATATTTGTCTGAGGAGCTGCTCCCAAAGAACTCCAGTTGTCCTCTTTTTCAGAGGGAAAAATTGGAAAAGTAAAAATGACAGCCCAGTCTGCTGCAGTTATTCATAAGGACCATGATTTATACACAGCATCTTCCTCAAAGTTGTATTAAATCAAAACAGGAATCACATGTTCTCTATCTAGAAGCCAGATGAATTTGTTAAAATAGTTATTAGGACTTTGTTTTTAGTGATAGGTTTTTATTATATATATAGTTGGTACTGATGGTATTTGAGGAGAGATCCATCAAGTATATTTTCAGCCTTTCAAATGCAGTAAATATAAATTTGAATCTAGTACTGAATTGTACAGGAAAGTACCAATGAGTTTGCCAGAGCATCCACATGAGGTAATAAATGTAGAGCATTTGTATAAAAAATAAACTAAGTCTCACTGTGGCATATGTAATAATTGCATATTTCTGATTGTTCACTTTTGTCCTGGCATTACACAGCCACGAATTTCCCATTAAATAAAATGGCTCAACAGCTGTTATAATACCTTAAAACAAACATGCAAGTACTCCGTGTAAAGACAAACACAATTTATTGCAGATGCCAAATCTTTATTACTTTTCTGGCTAACAGCAGAAAGACTTGAAGAGTGAATCTAAATGTGCTCATACTGGCAATGGAGAGCATATAAAGAAAGTGCATTTTAGCCCTTGCCTGAGACACATCAAAGTTACCAAGAAATACTGGAAGTAATAGGTCACAAGGTTTTACTCAGATAGGCAGAGAGAGAATGTTCCAAATAGATTCTGGCCCCCAAATTATTTCTATCCCTCTCAACATTTATTTCCTGACTAGGGCAAAGAGCAAATATGTTTCTGCCATTTTGCCAAAGGAGAAAGAGAGAGAGATTAGTTTTCCTCAAGGAATACTAATTTCATCTCTCTCCTTCCTCCCTTTCTCTCTCCTTACCAGAGGAAGCAGGAATTGTTGAGAAATCATGTGTTGCTATCTACCTGTACTTAGGCAAGTGGTAACACTTACTTAACACTCACTGCACAATAAACTCTTTTGGAGTCCTAGTATAACTATATAAATTTTCAGCCCCCATCTCTCCCCACTAAATCCCTAGAGGTAGGTTGCCAGCAAAGGTCATTTATTTATTTTTTTGGTAAGACCAATAGATGGTTCTAAGGCACAGCCAAGGTTGGGAACTTCTACCATATCAAAACATATGAGGTGAGTTCCCATTGTGGTTCAGTGGATTAAGAATCTGACTAGTATCCATGAGGATGTGGGTTTGATCCCTGGCCTTGCTCAGTGGGTTAAAGGATCCAGTGTTGCTGTGAACTATGGTATAGTCACAGACACAGCTTGGATCTGGCATTGTTGTGGCTATGGTGTAGCCAAGCAGCTACAGCTCTGATTTGACTCTTAGTCTGGGAACTTCCAAATGCCTCAGGTGCAGCCCTGAAAAGACAAGAAAAAAAAAAGAAAAAAAAAGAAAGTACACCCCCCCACAGATACAAATATACAATTTTTAACTCCTAATTATATGATCCATCTGTCCAATGCACAACAAATGTAAACTTTCACTTTATATAAGAACGTATTCAAAGTCATTTATTGCTAGTAGTTTTAAAAGGGTTTGAAAATAACTTGAAAGGGATAAGTTTTATGTGATATGATCATATATAATGAAAACTGAAAATATAATAATATTCTCTTTTGTATGACCTATTCCAGATATTCTAGGCCAAATGAACATTTTTCTACCCCATAGATCTATACTGATGTAAATTCTATTAAGATGGTGTCAAATTCAGTTCAGGCTGCTCTAACAGAATATAATAGACAGGTGGCTTAATTAACAGGAATTTATTTCTCACAGTTCTACCACCTGGGGAGTCCAAGATTAAGGGGGCAGCATATCCAGTGTTTTGATGAGGGTACTCTTCCTCGTTTGCTATCAACTGAATTCTAGTTGTGACCTCAATGGCAAAGAACAAGAAAGAGGGAAAGCAAGCTCTCTAGTCTCCTCTTAAGTGGGCACTCATCTTATTCATGAGACCCCCACCCTCATGACCTAATTATTTCCAAAGACTCCATTTCCTAATACTGTCACACCGTGGCCTGAAACTTTAAACATCTGAATTTTGAGGGAGACATAATATTCAGTCCATAACAGCAAGCTAAGGGAGTTCTAAATTCTGAGAAGAGAAAGGACAGAGCTTTTCTGTAAAAATACATAAAATAAAAACAGGAGAACTATACATCCATTCTTAAAATGTAACACTGATTCTTCAATTAAGCAAATTTTAATCAAAATATCTACTTGAAAACGTATATGTTTAAACTGTTATATTTTGACATTTTATTATATTACTACCACAATGATTATTTTACATGGATAAAAATTATTTTATATTATAGATTATTACATAAACATTTCAAACTAATGTCTAATATTGGTATATTCAATAAATAAAAATGTAAAGATTGGCATCAAGATATTTTTAAATATAATATTCTTAAAATAAGTAATCAAAGTCTATGTTCACAACAAACTAAGCCCAATAGGGTGCGACTCTCATTTATTTTAATGAGGTTTAATTATTGTCCAAAAAGTAATTCTCAGGTTAGACAAATAATGCTTAATGTATACCAGGAATAATATATTCCTGTTTGTGACAAGTTTTTTATTACCTTCAATTTTTATAATTATGCCAATAAATATTCATAATACCTTCTAATATTAGAATTTTAAATAATTGTTATTTGTGGTAATCTAAATCTTACTTATCACATTATGTTCAATTAGATGATTATTTCTAAATATTTGGAGGAAAAATTTTATTTTATCCTCTATTTAGATACCACTTTTTTTCTAAAAACAACAATCATTTTTATTGTACTTACTATGACATCGTGATTATTATGTATGTATGATTTATTTTCAGCAGATGTATAATTATTTCTAAAACAAGCAGATATATGTGGTTTTATAAAATGAACTTTTTAAATTTTAAGTTGTAAAGTTTTTAAATTTTAAGTTGTGAATTTTAAGTTCTAAGTCATAGAACTTGAACCCTTTAAACTTCCAGTCTTCATCTTTGACATTAAATAAAATTTAGCAGTTCTGACAAAAAGCATCTTAAAACAGAACTAATTTACTGGAGTAAAGCAGTCCAACAGATAATATGCTTGCCTTCTAAATTTTCTTCTTGACCCTTGGTGCCAGAAAGGTAGTTTCTTATGATGGCAAGGAAAACACAGTCCCTTTAATGCTCAAAAAAGTAATTAAATTCTTTCAAATTATGTTTTCATCTTGACTATAACCACATGACTGTTAGATCTCCAGAATTATTCATTTTAGTGTTTGGGGTTATAATCATTGTACAACCACACAATACTTCTAACCAGTCTTGTTATTAAGATAACATAAATTTGTTCCTCTACTTCTGATCTTCCAACAAGGTGAAAGGCCTCAATTGATGGAACTCTTGGAAATACCAAGGGCAGAGTTGTAATCTATCTGTAGATGGTAGAGCCTCTTTGTAATTCCACAGATGAATGGATTAAGAAGATGTAGCATTAAGAAAGACATGGCTGCTGGAGTTCCAGCCATGACACAGTGGGTTGAGAATACAACTGCAGTGGCTCTGGTCACTGTGGAGGTGCAGGTTTGATCCCTGGCCTGGCACAGTGGGTTAGAGGATACAGCATTTAGCCTGTGAATTTCCATATGCTGTGGGTACAACCTTGAAAATTAAAAAAAAAAAAAAGGAATTCCTTTTGTGGCTTGGTGGTAATGAACCTGGCTAGTATCCATGAGGAGGCGGGTTCAATCCTGCTCCTGCTTAGTGGGTTATGGATTCCATGTTGCCATGAGCTGCAGTGTAGTTTGTAGATGCAACTCAGATCTGGCATTGCTGTGGCTATGGTATAGGTTGGCTACTGCAGATCTGATTAGATCCCTAGCCTGGGAAATTCCATATGCTGTTAGTGCAACCCTAAAATTAAAAGAAAAAAGAGAAAAAAAGAAAAAAGGAAAGAAAACATGACCGTAGAGAAACTACAACAGCTATTAAAAAGGAAAAAAGGAAAACAAAAGTGAAGATTTCTGGTACAACTATACTACAAAGTTATTTTATAAAAAGCATGCAAATTCAGCAAAATAAAATTTTATTGCCTTGATTTTTAACTTTGAAAATTAGAATTTTTCTATCACTAAGCTAAGAATACACCTTTGCCTACACAGAATAATTTTGGTACTTTCACAATTCTGTCCTTGGTCATTTCAAGGGTTCTAAAAACTTAGGGCTTTCAAAATGTATAAACCACGCCCTATTCATGTATAATCTAGTTATGTCCAACAAATCAATATAGATTCCACACCTATTAGATTTATCAATAATTTAATATACACACCCGTATGTTCATTGCAGCAATATTCGCAATAGCCAAGACATGGAAACAACCTGAATGTCCATCAACAGATAAATGGATTAAGAAGATGTGGTACATATACACAATGGAATACTACTTAGCCATAAAAAGGACAAAATGATGCCATTTGCAGCAACATGGATGGAATTAAAGACTCTCATGCTAAGTGAAGTCAGAAAGGGAAAGACAAATACCTTATGATATCACTTACATCTGGAATCTAACATATGGCACAAATGAACCTTTCCACAGAAAAGAAACTCATGGACTTTGAAGAACAGACTTGTGGTTGCCAAGGGGGAGGGGAAGGGGGAGGGATTGGGATGGACTGGAAGTCTGGGGTTAATGATGCGAACCATTGCATTTGGATTGGATAAGCAATGAGATCATGTTGTATAGCACAGGGAACTATATCTAGTCAATTGTGGTGGAATATGATGGAGGATAATGTGAGAATACTAATATATATATGTGTGACTGGGTGACTTTGCTGTAGAGTAGAAAATTGGCAGAACACTGTGAACCAACTAAAATGGAAAAAGTAAAAATCATTTAAAAATAAATAATTTAAAATATTATCTCAATCTATGGATGCTATTATGTCTTATCTGTTTTCTGATTTAAATAATGATGGCAGATCCTCATTAGAATAGATCTGTAAGTTTTCATGGTTTGTTAATATAAGCAGTAATTCAGTCTTTATTTGTTAACAGACTAAGCTATAGCAGGTTGTTGCCATTTGCATTTATGACAATGGATTATCAGTAATGGAATTTTAAATGCTCTAGTCAGACAGTTCCCTAACCAGCCAGTGGTGACACATAATTTTAACTGGTACTATTTGAGTTTTGAGAACAGTTAACAAACAATAGTTAACAGTATATCTCAGCAACATACATAAAATCTTGAGGGTATCCTAAGCTGAAAATTAAAAAAAAAAGCATTGAAAGAAACATGAAAATTAAAACAGCACAAATATGCTACAAATAAAATAGTGCAAAATAATAGCAAACACTTTTACAGAGTTTGCTTTTTTTTCTTGATCATTACTTCCAAGAACTTTATGTATAATCCATTTCTTGTAATAAACTTTGACTTAGATTACATTATTATCCACATTTACAAAGTCTTTGTGATGGTAAGTGGCACTATTTGGACTTCAACCCAAATAGCTTGGTGTCAAAGATGGTCCTTTAAATTATGACATTACATTGCTTCTTTGTGCAATGTTTCTAGGATTATATGCAAAATATACCCATATGTAGGGAGTCTAAAGTATGTTAAGTAGAGTTAATGAAAATTTCTGTTATTTTAAATTATGTGAAAAAGAAATATTTAAGTGCTAATTATTAGGCCAGTGATTATTATGTCATATTGGAAACTGAAGCACTTTAAAAAAACAGATTTTCTAGGTCATATGTTTTACAAGTTGTTTTCACAAGATATCCTTAAGGATATTTCATTAGATAAGATATGATAATTTATTACAATTTAAATAAACATAATTTCCTCTGAAGGTGCCACTATCAATCAATGCACATGTCATGTGTAATCAATAATCTTAATATATTTTATAAGCAGTAATCTACTAAGAATATTCTATGTGTATGACTATTAAATTGAGCACACTAAAATGTGCAAACTGATGTGAGTAATGAAGAACAATTGTTAGAATGTTCACAGGTAAAAATATATATAATTCATTGCCCAAGCCTACATGATTATATTACTGTCTAAAAAGGTAGGTGGTTGCTTACTTATAAAGTGAAAAGTTATAGGGCCATGAAGTTTACAACGTTCTAATTTATATTATTATATCATTAATGTATTAAAAAGCAAAAGACACATTTTAATGTATCTTTGAAAGTGTATCCATTTTAGGATCATATTACATGGAGGAAGTATCATATGCATTGCTAAATTCATAAACATTATTCTGCAATAAGGAAAATACAGTTCCAACTGTATTTTAGTAATCCCCTGAATTTTCAGAAATCCCCACCCATACTAATATAGTTCCTCTTTATATACATATTTTTTCTTTCTTGACCACACCTACGGCATATGGAAGTTCCCAGGCTGGGGACTGACTTTGAGCCATAGTTGTGAACTATGCCACAACTGTGGCAACACCAGATCCTCAATCCACTGTGCCACAGTGGGCATTCCCATATTTCCTCTTTAATTCACCCATACAGTATCCTAATTTTATTCATCTCTAGTTTCACCTAAATACACATTTCAGCAGGAAATGCTCTGACTAGCAAGACTGCATCCTATAGGAATTTTGGCCAAAAGAGAACAGAAAAGGATGAGCTAAGAGATGTCTGGATTTTATTTTTAGTCACAAATCTTTTCTCCCTACTCTTTCGAACCAACTTGACATTTCTTTAACAATAACAAGAATAACAAACAGTAACCATGAAAATGAGGTCCTTGATGTATCTATAATTTCCCCTTTCTTTTTAGCCTTTTTGAAAAGTCATCCTGTTGTAACGGCTTTTGTTCCAAATGATGAAACTATTAAAAAAAAAAAATCAGTTAACAGATTACACTTGTTTAAGCAAAAGAGAGGCTTAGATGAATTGAAAATCAGAAATAGTTATTGGAAGTCAGTACATATAAGAGAATATCCAAAGCTTCATGAAATATCAACCCTGCATATAATTTATATGAATGTAGATGCTTACATTTTAGTCTAATGTATGTTCTGGGATAAGACATGAAAAAAATATATGTACACATATACACACAAATATTCACGTAATGGATATATATATTCTGAGTAAATTTCAGATGTAAATTAAATGTTATATCAATTCCTAAACTTCTGTTTTTTTATTAGAATTTGACTATTGATTTCCAACCATGGAAAATTTTCTTACTCAGAATATAAATATTTTTTACTTCTACCAAAATTACAACTGGAATATCTCTGAGAAGTGCTACTCTGTTAATGTCACCATCTATGTGTTTTGACAGGGTAGTTAACTAATATCAGGATTTGGAAAGCCCCTAAAGAACAAATAGTGAGTCACAGTATTTCTGTCTTAAGAACTAGAATGTGTCAAGAATGGTTTCCCCACTCCATCAGCAAACCTGCAGTGTGGTGACATTGACACTTTTGGTAACTAAGGTGCTGTAGTGTTTTGTTAGGAATTATAAAGCACTTCAAAAAGACAAGTGGTAATAGTAGTTATTAATTTAATCTTAATCTGGAATATTTACTTATGATTCATTAATCAGAATATTAGAAAAGCACTGATAAATTTATCTGCATTCACTGAATTAGAAAATTAACAAAATCATAAAAGGTAATTCAAGAGAAAAACATAAAACAAGTATAGAAATAGGCTATTTCTTTCCACATGCATGTTTCATATTACACATGAAATAAAGGACAATATTTTATTTTCACCTAAAGGCATTTTCATGCAGTGACTTTGAATTAGTCATTATGTGCACTGAAAATCTTTGTTCAGTGCATACATGCAGCTAGTTCTTAGAGAATTCCCATGGATCCAAATTATTTTAGGCTACTATAAAAGGAATAAGTTCAATTATGTGAATTTTTGAAGAGGTTGAAGGTTTTGAGATTAGGAAATTTTATGAAAAATAACTTTTTCATCAAATGTTATTTATTGTGAAGTTTTATTATTTCACTTTGAAAAAGTTTATGACTGAATATTTTTTTTAAACTGTAATCATTCCCTGGGAGATAACCTCTGGTTTTCTGCCAACAGCATAGTTTATTAGAAGATCAACTCATAACTGGCTGGAAAGCCGATAGAAAACATAAGGATAACTTTGGAATGAAGTCAAAGACAGGTGTTAAAGAAAGTAGACCGAAGTTTTAAGAAGGAAAACAATAATATCTTAATGACAAACACTACTGTAAAAGCAGTAAGGGTATATTTTGCCTAGTAAACAATTTTGTCCAAATTTTGCTCTGCTTAAAAAAAAGAAACAACCAAGATTGAAACTTGTGTGACAAAGTGCTCTGTGAGAGTATGGGAAAACATAAACTTATGATTTCAGTCAGAAAATTTTTAACCCTGGTGTAGTAAACATAAGGGTGAGAATACAAATGGTCAAATGCATAAAATATTTTATACTATAGATGAACACAAGCTTCTTTGCTAAATACCAGCATAGTAAGATCAAGGGGAGCTTAAAACTATATTAAAGACAAAATAAAATGTTTCATAAAATGGGTAGGAAAGTTTATAGAATTCAGAGCAAATCCATGGAAAATGGTACAGACAAGAAATTTCTTTGTACATAGAAGAGTTGGAACAAAACTATGAATGATAGGGTAATAGTATTTTAACTAATATAATCTATAATAAACCTAAACCTTAAGGTTATAGCCAGGGAGGCTAAGCTCTCTCATCATGCTTATTTGGAAAACTCTAAGTAAAACAATTTGAAGCTTCAAGAACCATATTTGTATCACACTAAATTGTGAGAACTCCATGATCCAGCCATGTAAGGAGATGCTAAATTGTATTTACCAGTGTATTAATACAAGGAATAAAAAAGAATGGGTTTCAAGTCCCAACGTTTATGAACTTAACATGGAATGTTAAAAGCAGAGGTGAATAAGGCCTAAAAGAATAATAAATAAAATTCAACACTGCCTTAAAATAGCAGGTGATAGTCTTATAACCTCACTAGCTCCATGCATTGCATTACTTTCTATTGATGTGGTAACAAATTGAATTACTACAGATTTGGTTGATTAAAACTTCACAAATATATTCTGTTATCATTATGAGTGCTGGAGGTCAGAAGTACCAAATTGATTTCACTGGGTAAAACCCAAGAAAACAGGGCTGCTCTTTTATGGAGGCTCTAATGAGAGAAGCTCTTGCCTTGCATTTTTTAGATTCTAATCACCATCTGTATTCCTTGACTTGTAGCCCCATCCTCCATCTTCAAAGTGCATAAGTCAAATCTCTGTATCAAACATTGCATCTTTTCACTGTGACTCTCTTGCATTCCTCCTAAACAGACCCTTATGACTATAGAAGTAATAGACCATCTCCTCATCTGGAGATTATTAATCACATTTGCAAAGTCCTTTTCATGTCATGTAAGAAAGTACAGGTTCAACAGATTACAATGTGGACATACTTTGTGACCATTTTTCAGTTGCCTCTAATACCCTGATACATAGGAATAAGCATACATACATTTGCAAATGCTTAAGCTCATATTTTAAAATAACTTGTTGCAGGGAGCCGAGGAGATGCAGGGACTCAAAAAAAAAAACAAAAAAAAAACAAAAGGACCTTGCCTGATGGCAAAAAAACCTGAAGGTAGGTTCCTAACCAAGGACGGGAGCTCACCTGAATGGTACATGCTGAAGGTGTGCCTCTGGACAGGATAAAAGCTCACCTGAACGGTACATGCCGAAGGTGGGCTTCTGGTCAGGATAAAAGCCTGCCTGTATGGTACAAGCTGAGGGCAGGCCTCAGGTTACGCAGCTCTCATTTTGATGTTTTTGGGAAAGAATTGGGGCTTTCCTGGGAAAACAATTTCCATGTTTGCGCTGGAGAACATGGATTGTTTCTTGGGTGACCTAGTCTTTCCTGTTGTTTTATTTGTTATTCAGTTTTCCTCAGTCTTTCCTGATTATTTGCTTATTATTCCTATTTCCCATTCTTATTTTCCTGTGATGATTTGTGATTTAACAAAATTACAATAATAATATAATAAGAATTTCATCCTGAAGGACTTTCCCCTATTTAAATCCAACTTAATTAAAACATAGTATTTATCTACTAACTAGTTATACAGTAAACTTTAGAGTTAGAATTTTAATGAGGTCCATAGAAGTTAGACATACATTATTCTTGATTAAAAGAAACCTAGCTGTGAGTTTTGTCCTTGATTTTAGAAACTTTTAGCAGTAGCTAGCTAAGTTGATTTGTATTTTCTCACACTGTCTCCCTGCAAAGAACGCTTTGAAGATAGACACTAGTTTGAAGACAGGATTTTTTGTGCCTGTAACTTCTTCAGCTTGTGGGAACTGGCTGGCCATGAGATGGTTTGTGCTGGGTCTCCTCTTTCCCACATGATATGCTGCGCCTGTTTGTCCTTGAATTGTACTCACTAAATTTAGTTAGACTCAAGATTTTAAAACATGACATATTGCTGTTGTACCATGTGATCAAAAAACAAAGCCTAATAGTTTACCAATGTACTTTTAACACTATGATGTAATCTGCAGTAAAAAACTGTCTATATAATTAACCACTTATGCCAATAAAATTTGAGTAGTCCAGCGCCCTGAAAGAAGGGACAATGAGGCTGTCTCCGTTCCTTCGCCGACACTGTCCATCTCCTTCAGGATGTATACTCCCTGGCCGCCGGAGCTGGCCTCCGGCAACTTGTTGCAAATTTTTCAGAAGTTAGTTATATTGAATACTTGGCCATTATGTTGAACCTGATTTTTTGAGAAAAAATGTGCACATAGTTTCAAAATTTCAATATTAGAAAACAGAATTCATCATAAGATTAAATAAAATATGTATAGGAGTTCCCATTATGGCTCAGAGGTAACAAATCCAACTAGTATCTATGAGGACACCAGTTCAATCCCTGGCCTCGCTCAGTGGGTTAAGGATTCATCATTGTTGTGAGCGGTGGTGTAGGTCTCAGACACAGCTTGTATCTGGTGTTGCTGTGGCTGTGGTGTAGGCCTGCAGAGCAGATTCGGTCCTTAGCGTGAGAATTTCCACATGCTGCAGGTGCAGCTCTAAAAGACAAATATGTACGTACACACACACATACATGCACACACATACATGCATATATATATATGTATACACACACACACACACACACACACACACATATATGTATATATTTTAGGAGGAAATTATAGTGACTCAGTGTTGTGATCCAAGACACTTCTATAATATACAATCTTGGAAAAGGAGGGAGGAAAAGCTTTTATTTATGCATTTTTATTTTTTCAATGAATTTCACGTTTAAGGGATCAGAAAGTATGGGAAAAAGTCAGGCACCTCAAATGAAAATAGGCAGATTTTTCTCTATTCCTTTGTTAATTGATTCCTGTTCTAAAACTCTTAAAGAACAAGCTAAAGAGAAATCCATAGGGAAAATACTTCAGAGAATTCACCTGGGATATCCATAGAACAGTTGATGAGGTCAGATTTTGGTTCACCATGAGGACACAAAAAGGATGCTACCAATTCTCTTATAGTTTCTGTGCATTTTTCAGATATTTTAATAGAGATGATTCAATCTTGAATTAACTATTGACAATATTTTCTTAGAAAAAAATGTTGTATTCATAATTTAATAGTGTAAGATTAGCAAGTTCCTAAAAGAAGGAAGAAACAAGCAATAAAATAAAATCAATGCCATATTTTTTCTGTGTGACTACTTTGATCTCCATTATCTGTTGACACTATAGTGCAACAAGAATAACAACAAAAACAAGCCCTCACAAGACAATAGTGGCGTATATAATAAATTGTCTACTTATATGGATAGTTATAAAGGTGCTTCACCTTGGCTGTGATTGTTCAGTTGTCAGTGTATCTAAGCTGGCATTGGTTGGAACAACTGGGGTAGTCTGACTTTCATATTTTCATATTTTACCCTCAAGCAGACCAGTCTGAGTATGTGCTCAAGGTGATAGCAAAGGAGCAACAGAGCAAGCAGTAACATTCAAGTACTCCCTCAAGCCTTTCCTGGTTGAGTATGCTAAAATTTAATTTCCAAAGCAAGATTCAAAAATTAAACTTGGAGTCAGTGGTGAGAGAACGCAACAGAATTACGGGTCACTGATTCAGTCAACATAGACATCTCAAATCTGAAAATTTTGATTATTCAAATTTGAATATTTGTTTTAATCAATTCATACAAGTAGGAATTTTTATAAAACAAATATTCAAGGAAGTGTTTTATAAGAACAAGCAAAAGAACAGTCTCATAATGCTGTACATTCTACATATTATCCCATGATATTTATTTCACTATTAATTCATGAAACATAATATGGTAAAATAAACTCTTGCTCCATCTCAATTCAGCAAAGCATTACCCACATATTGAATCTAAAGACATAGTTTCTTTTTAAAAAGTCTACAAGAAACTATGTGTTTAGATTCAATAACAAGTCTACAAATACAAAATGGTTTGGAGGGTGTGGAGAAAAGGGAACCATCCTACACTATTAGTTGCAATGTAAATTAGTATAATACTATAGAAAACAGTATGGAAGTTCCTCAGAAAACTAAATATAGAAATGCTATATGGTCAGCTATACCACTCTTGGACATATATCGGACAAAACTATGATTCAAAAAGATTTATGCAACCATATGTTCATTCACAATAGCCAATACATGGAAAAAATCTCAATGTCCATGGACAGATGAATGGATTAGGAAGTTTTGTTACATATACACATTGGACTACTCAGCCATAAAAAGTAACAAAATAATGCCATTTGCAGCAACATGGTTGCAACTAGAGATTCTCATTCTAAGTGAAGTAAGTCAGAAAGAGAAAAACAAATACCATATGATATCACTTATATATGGAATCTAAAATATGGCACAGATGAACCTATTTACAAAACAGAAACAGACATAAAGAAATGAAGAACAGGCTTGTAGTTGCCAAGGGGAAGGAGGAAGGAGTACAATGGACTAAAAGTTTGGGGTTAGAAGATGCAAACTATTACATTTAGAATAGATAAGCAATGAGGTCTACTGTACAGCATAGGGAACTGTGTCCACTTTGATAGAACATAATGGAAAACAGTATGAGAAAAAGAATATCTACACATACATATATATATATATACATACATACATATATATACACATACATATATATATATACACATACATATACATATATATATACACACATACATATATATATATATACACACACACATACATATATATATATATGACTAGGTCACTATTGCTGCATGGCAGAAATTGGCACAACACGGTAAATCAACTATATTTTAATAAAAAAAAGTCAAAAAAATAAAAAGGAAACTAGCTGCTAATTAAAAGACAGTTTCAAACTTAAAATTCCCTAATAATGTTTGTCAATGTTATAAATTACTGCATTTCTCATTTGAATGTTATTTGAATCAGAATTCCTTTGTTTAGAAAAAAGCAAAAAAAAATTTTTTTCACTGATTTGTTTGAAAAGTTTTAGTTTAAAATTAATGTATTATAATTATTATATGTTTTCCTCAGGTGACAACTTCAGCTGACCAGCTTGAAATTTTTAGTTGGAAGAGACTAGCTTGGTAGCATCACTGCAAACTAAGCTTACTTCCCTCCGCTTACAACTTCTTTATTTCATCATGAAATTATTTGTAAAGAATAACAGGAATGGGGTAGCACTGTGTATACTCTGCTTTTGAACACAGTAACCAATTTGCCCTCTTTGCCAAGAGGTGAATAAAAATATGTCTGTTGCTAAATAGCCACTTGTATCTGAGAGAATCTTTGCATCTTTCCATAGAGTTGAGAGCAGTCACAGATTTATATAAATGATATTAAAGCCCCTTTATGGTCTCTTTTACTTCCTGTGATTATGTTGCTAAGATCTCTAACTCCACTGTTTGGAAGCTGACCTTCTTGTTTATTGAGTGCTTGGTGACAGATAAATTGCTATTGTTCTTTATCAATGAAATAACCTGTCTTTTGGTTTCTTATACCTAGGCTCTGACACTAGCTTTCAAGGTTGTTGGTCTTTTTTATTGTTATTTTTTAAATAGGCTTAGGTTAAGAAGAATTTCTCTTTCTCCAAGAAAGCTATTCTTAGCATAGTTACTGGTTTCACAGAAGTCCCATATTATGCTGTATTTTATTGAATAAGTTGAATAATGTATTGCACTCAAGAAGGTTTTATTGTGGTAGAAACCTTCTATTTTCAAATGCTTTTGTAACAGGATCTACTCAATTCTTCAAAAAGAAATGAGTAATGCATATGCAGGGCAAGACCCCAGGAAACTAAACTCTAAGGTTTCCATTATATAATTATCCCTCAAACATTCCTAGAAGCTAAGAGAAGGACTTCATTTAAATGTACAGGCTCCAACCAACTTAGCTATTTGTAAAATAGGAATAATAGGAGAACTCATACCCATAGAGATGCTGGGAGATTGAATAAGAATATTCTCAACAATCTTTGCAAAAACTCAAATTCTTTGAAAAATAAGAGTGCCATTTACATGTGTAATGCTTTTATGAAGGCTTGAGGTTGGGGAGCAGGTAACTGTATTTAGAAGGAAGGCTTTGTCACGTAGTCCTTGAATTCTTCTTTATCACCAGTCTAAGCACCTGGAACCATTTTTCAAAGTTGTTGCTATTTTGCACCAGAGAGTTTTCAAGTGGTGGGATACAGAAGGAGGAGATATTAATTACATGTCTGTGGATATTTTTAAAGGGAAAAAAAGTTTAAATGTAATGACCCCAAACCAGGTCACAGTTTATATACATTATCTGCCACCATCAAGAAGAGATTTTCATACAAATTTCAGGTGAAAGTGTGGTTTCATAAACAATATTTTAGCTTGGGTCTTTACACAGTCTATTTTATTCCTAGTACAAAAGGATAATAATAAATCAACTGACCAATATCTTAAGTCACAAAGTATAAGGATATTCTCACAGGTTTCTGTGGCTTTTTGATTGGATATATAGAGATCATATTTGGAAAGAGTGAAATATAAGGCTGATGAGAGAGCAGGTCTGCTGATACAAATGAGTTAATTGTAACTCTGAAAAACAAGGGAGTGAGAGCTGTCAAATTATAAAAATAAAATCTGATAAATAATAAAAGAATGCACATCCATAAAGTATTTATTGTGAATTGTAGAACTACACAATCAATTATGCTTTCTAAAAATATAAACACTTTAAATAAAAATTTCAGTTTAATTCAACATTTCCTTAAACACCTCTGAATTTTTTTATATTTTCAGGCACTTTAGCAGTTTTTCTCACTCTATTTTAAAATGCAACTGTTGGCCTTGGAAAAGTTCTTCCACTAAGGAATCCTAACATACTTAAGTTTCAATGATTTTGTTTCTGCCAAAGTGTACAAAGGATCACATTCTGAACAGTGTATTACATTGCTTCATGCTAAGTACAGTCACAGAATGTCCAGCATAGCAGATTCTAGAAATACAGCATTTGTTAGACATAAGATTGATAGCAAAAAAGAAATGAATACATATTCTCCTAGGGAATTAGGGCATCTGTAATACAGCCTGAGAGAAAGATAAACAGTTGCACAGCCTGACAAATTTCTTCTGACAAGCATATGATGAAATATAAGAAAGTTTGTTGAGGTCAAAAAGCCAATACTTCCCGCAACAAAACCAAACAACACAAGAAAATGGATAGACTACCACTAGTCTAAATTTATGATTAATTTTCAAAATTTCAAAACCAATTTAACAACCTCATTTTCCTGGATTTGAATACTTAAGCACATCTGATGTCATATCCTCTGAACTCTTACAATAATTCCTGGACTTCATCCTAATCACTTAAGAACAGCTTAGCCTCTCATGTTCGTGTTCTCTTATTGAATCTGGAGAATCCATGAATCTGGGAAAATATAGAATGATGATGACCTTTTGTGCTTGATGTCTAGCCTGAGCTACCTAATTCTACAGAGAATATCTAGATCATGCTAAGTTTACTCATTCGGTAAATCTCATTATCTCAGGAACTTTGAGGGCTTATGCTTCAATTTATGCAACACAGAATATGCCACATTTGGACAACTAGATATTGCTAGCTACAAGGTTCTGACAAGCATTCTACATATTAGTCATTTTATGGGGTAAATTTTTAAAATGACAAATTGCAGTGGATTATAATACATGTGGCAATGCCCCCACTAACATAGATTTTATTTGTGAAGTTTAAGTCATTTATACTCTCTTGTGGCTTTTTATATTCTTTGTGATATTTTAAAAATATATCAAATATTACAATTCTTAGTGAAATAGGACCTTATATGTGTTTGTGATCTACATATTTTAATAAACATAGCAGTGCTTTGGGCTTTATATCTCCTGGTCATGTTTTTCTATTCTGTATATTTAGTCACAATAGAAATGAGTAGGGTGTAGTCTTTTTTCTGACACCTCCCAGGGGTCTTTAAATAGATTGATATTCCTCACAATGCCCAAATTCATTTCTCTTGAGAGGATTTTATCTTTGTGATAATAAGTAGAGAGTTTCTTCTGAGACTTATTTTATTCAGTGATATTTATTGCTGTTTCCATTCTTCTAAAATAGATATATAGGGACTTGACACTAATAATCTAAAGTGAAGTAAACAGACCATTTTCCAATTAAAATAATACAATAGCACTCATTGATACATATAGGAATTTTAAAATTACAACACCAGGTATACATAGAAAAAGCAGTACTGACTTATTGGGCACTTCATATTTTTTTAAGCCAGGTTTTTACAGTGCTTCTCTTTTTACAAAGAGTACTTTTACCATAATTCCCAAGTTATTAGCCTGACTGTTTCATCAACTTCATTTCTGAAACTGCAATTTTAATATATTAGATACTCATTCTCCTGTACACATTCCCTACATTTTCTTCCAGTACTTATCCCTCTAATCTTATCCGAATATTTACTTATATTTCCATTTGATAGATTATATTTTAATTGATATGTCCTGGGTCTAATAAACCAATAAATACCACTTTTAACATATTATGAAAACTACAGGCACTGACTTTGGACAACATCACCAAGCAGGTAAATATGACAATTTAGAAGAGTTTTTAAAACACCTGTCACTACTTCCAAATTTCCATAATTTCCAGGGGTGTAAATAGCCTCTCAGTGGAAGCTGATATTGTAATGCTACTTCTCAGCAGTAGCTCTAGACTAATGATGTGGGAAAGATATAGAGTATGCAGAAACTATTTGAATGCATTAAGCCATTTTGGGATAAAATAGAAAAAGACCAAATAATAGAACTCTTCTATTACAGGCTTGGAAATAACTTCCAAAAGTATTCTGATATTTTCAATGCTTTTTTAGAGATATTTTCAAATTATATATGAATTATTATTGAAAAGCTGTGTGTATAACAAAGAGATGTATATAGAATCATACTTCTTATTCTTAATATCAAAGACGCATTTTCCAAAACACATTTCTGTATTCCAAAATGCTGGTCTGCATATACAATTAAAAACATCTAGGGTAAAAAAAAGTTGTGAATGTCTTGACAGATCTTAACTAGACTTGTTAACTATTAGACTATTGTTAACTATAAAATTTGTGGTGATCAAATCATTATGTTGTACACCTGAAACTAATGTAATGTGTCGATTATACTTCAATAAAAAACAAAAACAGAAAGCATGTTAAAAAAAAAAGCCAAAAACATAATTTAGGAAATGAGTTTTACTTCATGAAACACTAATTTTGCCAGCAGAAAAGCTAGCAAATTTGACTAGAACTGTTAATTTTATACTTAATACTTGAATATCCAATCTGAAATATGAATTAAATTTAATGTCACTGTCATTCATATAATCTCCATCATCTGTTCTGCCATACTCCCTACTTTATTTCCTTATTCTGCTTCATTTAACTTCATATCAACATTTATTGCATAATGTTTATTAATTTCTATATCCCTCCAATAGAATCAAATTTCAAGAAAGTAAGAAAGTAAGAAAGAAGACTTCTGGGCATATCACGATGCCATGGAAATAGCAATATTTGACTAAATAAATGAATTCTCTAGCTGAAGCAATTCATTCAAAAGTCAGTTTTTAGAAGAATTACTTAACAATTATTTACTGTTATATTATTTTTTGTACAAAATTGATGTTCCATTTATTTTAAAAGTTTATTCTTTATGTAAAACTCTTATTTAGTGCTAACTTAATTTTTTTTCCCTCTTTCCAAGTCATCAAAGACAGTGCTGAAATGATAGGCATGATCCAAATAAAACAGATGGCCAAGTGGCATGTATACATAACCACCTTCAGTGGTGTTCACTGGAGAAAACTTACAGACAATACGACCAGCAGCAGTTAGCCCACTGTGACCAAAAAATCTGGCAAATCAAAATCAGACTCTGGGAAAGTGATCTCCAACATGTGGATTTTTGTATTTTAAGTGGCATGATTGGGAAGCATTGGCCTTTCTTACTGTTGGGAGCAATGGTAAGGATGCAAGAAAATAGAAACTTGGTTTTCCCCCATCCTGTCTACTCAGTGTATAGTTGGCAACAGCATCATTCCTGTGTTGTGATCAGGGGATGGTGACTTGCAGATATTATGAGAAGGTAGTGGTAGAATTTATCACATCTTCTTTTCTTCTGGCAAAATTATAGAGATAAATTGCGGGGTAGAGGCACCAACATTCGCATCATGGTTGACAAGGACTAAATGGTTTCTTGTGCTTTTTAAGAGACCTGTTCCTTTCCTCAGAGTCAAGCCTACAGATGATGAATTTTATACAAATTAATCCTTACTATTTAGTAAAATATAAAATTGGTTAGATGTTATTACCCAGGACACAAAGATTGTAGGTGAAAGATCGATGAGGTTTGAAAATACTGGGAGTCAAAAAATAGAATATGGGAATTTTTCTCGAATATTTTGAGAAAAATTATGGCCGATATGTGAAAAAAGACAGATTTTTTCCAAATTTGCATAAATCATAATTTTCATTAAATTATTAATAATATGTTGTGAAGATGAAAAATACTAATTTACTAATAATTTTTTAACATATGTTGATAAATCATGCTAGAGGAAAATATAAATTATGTTTCTCTTTTCTCTATAGATAATATTATATCCAATAATATTTAATCCAAATAGAAAAGCCATTTTAGAATATAGAACTCTATTAAATAATTCATGTCTTACTTTTTTTTTTTTTTGTCTCTTTTCTATTTCTTGGGCTGCTCCCGCAGCATATGGAGGTTCCCAGGCTAGGGGTCGAATCGGAGCTGTAGCCACCGGCCTATGCCAGAGCCACAGCAACGCAGGATCTGAGCCGCGTCTACAACCTACACCACAGCTCACGGCAACGTCAGACCGTTAACCCACTGAGCAAGGGCAGGGACCGAACCCGCAACCTCATGGTTCCTAGTTGGATTCGTTAACCACTGCGCCACGACGGGAATTCCCATGTCTTACTTTTTGAATTTTGTGAGGTTTGTGGCACTTGTTATCACTTTACCACTTATAATTTATCATGATGTATCATGTCATTTTAAATAAATATTCATATCTAATTTTAAATTTTAATTGCTTTATTTTTCTTAAAGAGAACCTGCCCAAACCTGATTTTCCCTGCTATTAAAGATTTTTAAAAGTAATAATTTCAGCTCATCTACAGCTAAAATTGTTTCTAATTTACATTTAATAAAACTTCTTATTGTTAACACATGGGGCAAATTTCAATAAACAGAAACACTTATTATATTTTATTCAGTAACTTTTAATCTCTGTCCCTCAACAGAATGCAATATCTCTTAATGCACAGTCACCTTGAAATTGAACCTGTAGTTTCTTATTTCATCTAAGATAAGGAATAGGTCTGTCATATATATCACCTTCAACCTGCCTTAGCGTAAAGGATAAAGGTTATATCCTCTCAGAAATGAAAATGTCAAATATCCAGGCAAGGTTCAATTATTTCTGAAAAGAGATTTCTATAAATGGGCAATCTATAGTGGTGAAATTCACATAATAGAATTATAAACAGTTCTGATTTTTAAATCATCTCTGGAAAGGTATATAATATTGTACAAATTTCAGAAGAATAACACAGAAAAACAATGCATGGAATTCATAAATATAGGAGCAGTTTATTCAGAGAATCATCATTTAAAATACATGGAAATGTCTTTCCTTCTGGAATATATACTTTTGATTAAAACCATAGTATAAAAGTGACTGGCTACAGAGCAATATGAATTCAGATTAATAGTAACAGTCAATCATTGTTTATATAGGAATTGTACAACAAGCTGTAATCATTTTTCTGTTTTAATATTAAGTTAGGACTTCAGAAAATTAATGGATTGCTGGTTCACTTCAATCATAAGCCTCTTTTGTTTCCTCAAATGGTATAATATCTGTGGCTACTCAATAACTTAATACTTTGCCTTATTTTCCTTCCCAAATTATTGCATATTTAGAATGTCATCTTTCAATTAAGACAGTAATTTTGGCACTCAGGAACTACTATATATTAAGATTAGCCAAAAAATTATCAAAAAAAGAGGATAACCCTATAGAGTCCCTGAGTATTTCAATATTTGCTGAAAATAAATAGAACAAATAGGGATACAGGAATTTTCAACCCTGGTTACCACTGGCACAATGTGCATTACTTAGAGTACAGTAATGAACATCCCTATGCCAAAGATTAGCTATAACTATGACCCTACTGTTTAACCTTGTTGTTGCTGCGTTCTTCTTTGATTTAATTGCTTAAGCAACTGGAATTTTCAAGTTCCTGTGGGGAATGGCTAATAAAGAAATCTTTATTGTATTACCATCTTAAATAGTTCAATTCAATAAGCACTTTATTGAACACATCTAGCTCTAGATGTGCAGTGAAGACTAGAGAAAAAACATTTGGCATCTCTGGAAGTTTTGCCTATAGCCAAGAAAGTGAGGCATATCAATATTATTAATGTTATAAGCAATATGAAAATATTAACACACAATACTAACTGCATGAGCATATATAATATTAATAATGTAATCAACACCTGAGTAAATGACAACTAAATTTTGAGTTATTGGGGAAAAAAAATTAACCTGAGATGGAGGTAAAATAAAAAGAAAAAAAGCGAACAATAAATTTGAGACAGTATTATGTGCTTCATCTCTACTCTTAAATTTATCTTTCAAATTATACATATATATATGTGTGTATGTGTATATTATATACTCATTTATTTATTAATCTCTAAAATACCCCTTTTCAAAATACACATTCAAACATTAAATACATTTTCAGGGAAATTAACTAAAACTAAATATTGCTGATTTATAGTTGAAGACTTCTAGTGGAATAACTGAACAAGTAACTTGAGTTGACTGGGATTCCTATAAACAAATTGCATAAAATGTATTATAAAACTATGTAAACAGTACAGTTTCTATAAATGAGAAAAACATACATTTCCTAGAAAACATTTCTGAAACTTTGATCATATATACTGGTAAGGAATGCTAAAAACCAAGAGTTTCTAAACAAACACGAGTATCTAATTAAGAATTATATCTTCATGTCTTTCTTATTTTGTAATTTAATGAACAATAAATAGTTTTCTTTATTTTAAGGCATACTTATTACCTGAATTTTAAGTACAGCAGGACTAAAAGGAACTATTTATGTTTGTTACTTGTTAACATATTTACTGTTTGTTTGTTTTCTTGTGGCACCTAAATAATCTTATTTCTCCAAGTGGCATTATGTTATGAAATCAAACTGCTTAATATTAAGACAAATTCCTTTTGGGTTCCTCAAGCTACTAACTTGGACTAATTCTTTACCAAAGATCAAAAAAGTATTAATTATTTGTCACAAATGGCTAACCTAGAGGATTTGGATCTTCATAGATGTCCTGGAAATTAAACCCATGAAAGCAATTCCAGGCATTTCAGTATGATGATTTTCTAACAGAAGAGAATTTAGACATTGGGTACATCAATAATTGTTAATACAAAATGTTCAGGTAAAATTTCTACTGTGGGATTACTAAAATTGGTTTGCAGAGGAGAAGGCAACGTTTACATTCTACAAGTTAAATATCTAATAAATTATTCATCTTAAGGGTTCAGTTTATTCAGGAAAAGCATATGTATAACTCACATCAGAACCTTTAAATAACTCATCCATTGCTCTGGAAATAAGGTTGGACTGCTTCCTTGGGTGTCAATGGATCTCCATCCTACAGATTTGGAAGACTTTGCATTCTGAGCTTTACTTCACACATACTGTCTTTTCTTCAGTGAGTGATTGCTATTCTCCATACTTATCAATAATGAAAATGTCTATCTCAAAATATATGGCACAAAATACTGTATTATTTTAGTTATGTAATAATTTGAGGCATAAATCTTGTAATGTTGATAGTTTGAAGTAATTTCCCAGTATTTCATTAATTTGGAAAATTCTCAATCATAAAGGCAAAACTATGTATTGACTTTTTGTCTTTTTTTTTTTTTTTTTTTTTTTTTTTTTTTTTTTTTTTTTTTTTTTTTAGGGCTGCACTCGTGGCTTATGGAGGTTCTCAGGCTAGGAGTCTAATCAGGGCTGTGTTTGTCAGCCTACGCCATAGCAACAGCAATGCCAGATCTGAGCCATATCTGTGATCTACACCACAGCTCACAGCAATGCCAGATCCTTAACCCACTGAGTGAGGCCAAGGATCGAACCTGCCACCTCATGGTTTCTAGTTGGATTCATTTCCACTGCGCCACGATGGGAACTTCCAAAACCATGTATTGAAAATTTTCAATCAGTATAGCAATGACAGAAAATTCTAATTCAATTACCACAGGTAAGAGTTTGTATACTTTAATGGTCACACATATTTTATAGTATTATTTTAGTATAAAGATTAATATACAATTATGGATTTTCTATTTCCCAGAATATATTTATTTGAATAAATATTTTCCAATATAAAGAATAGTTGTCAGTTGAGTGGTTCATAACTAAATTTGTATTTTATCCCAAAAACTCAGTAATGGAAAGAGGTACACAAAGAAACGAAAATATAGCAATCAGAAAAAAAATTAAAAAAAAAACTGAATTATATCTCAACCTATTGGTTTAATTTCTCCCTGTAAATTATTTTTATTATTTTATTTACATATACTCCTCTATAAAATGTGCATTATTTGTCCACAAAACATTACTTTTCCAAATATAACCTTAAATTAACTATAGGAAAATTTACTAGACTAGAATTAAATCTATAGATAGATCCTAGTTCCAATTTTTCAGTTGAAAGACTAAACAAGACACTGGATATACATCTACTTAGAATATTCAATGAAATGTCTTACACAACCATTTAAAATTAGCAACCAGTTACAAAGCAGCAAAAATACTTCCATATATACGTGTGTGTGTGTGTGTGTGTGTGTGTGTGTATTTCATATATAACTATTAGGTTTTTGGATTATAAAATACTTTGAATCTGTAGACATACTTCCTAGCCTCCAAGTAAATTGTGAAGCCCAGGGGACGGAATACCCAGCAGATGGCTATGTAAACATAACACTCAGATAGCTGAGTAGTTCCTTTACATTGCCATCTGCCATGTAATCCTCTCAGAGATTGAAATCTTTCAACTATAAAATGTTCTGCCAAGGTTTCACAATGCCCATCAGCCCAAATAACAGGTAAGAAGAATTCTGCAATGGATGAAAAGACCTCTAAAATATCTCTTAATGTAAATTTTCTGGAAAAATTATTAATATATTTAAAATTAATTAAATGTGTCACTATGTCAAGCTTTAGTAGAACAACTACATTTACATTTACATAGCCATCTGCTAGTATTTACATAGTCATACCTCCTGGGTTGCAAAAACTTACTCCACAAAGATCACAGTGTTTGTCAGTATGCTTGCACACCTGCCAATCAGTTCTGTTATCTACATATCCAGAAAAATAAAAAGTTGGGGAGAGGAGAAATCAACTTAGTAGTCTCAGTATATCAGTGATTGACAATTCTATTCAAAGGTTAAAAAAAAAAAAAACAAAAAACAAAACTGTTTAGACCCCACACAGGTTTTTTATTAATTTAAGACGCAAACTGTTCCTAATATTTACTTCTACATCTTTTTAAATGGGGGAAAAAGAAGAATATTTCCTTAAGCATGAATTAAATATTAAGAAAAATTGATAATAATTGTTATGAAAAAATGTTTCTGATATCTATTGCACCATCTACTCAATACACATATAATTCTCTCTTCCCATAATGCAAGTGTAAGTGTAAACATGTATATTTGTTTACACTGTGGAACTAATCTAAGATATGATTTTTTCTGCTCTAAAATTGCAAACTCCTAAACAACATCACCCTATTAAAATGTGTGTGTGTATCAAATGCAAACACTGTCCAGTAATTATTTAATATTTATATCCAGAGAACCTAAATAGTATAAGAATGAAAAAAGATTTGCAGGGAGTTCCCATTGTGGCCCCATGGGTTATGAACCTGACTAATACTCGTGAAGATGTAGGTTCAATCCTTGGCCTTGCTCAGTGTATTAAGGATCTAGCCAGTGCTCTGAGCTGTGGTATAAGTTTCATATGGGACTTGGATCCCATGTTGCTGTGGCTGTGCTGTAGGCCAGCAGCCGCAATTCTGATTCAACCCCTATCCCGGGAATTTTCATTTGCTCACAGATGGAGCTCTTAAAAAAAAAAAAAAAAAAAAAAAAGATTTGCAGTGGAAAGGACAAAATAATTTGAACTAGTAGATAAAGGAATATTCATAAGTAAATACAGAACTCTGATACCTGTATTAGAAATGAAATTAGGTAGAAAGTCAATGTAAAAAGTTAAAATAAAATAGCACTTTAAAATCAGAGAAGGTAGGATGCATAAAAGGAAAGCGAACCTATAAGAAAAATCTCAGAAATCAAAAGGTTTTGTTCTTAAAAAAATAATAAAAATACTAAATACTACTACTACTAATAATATTACTAAAATAAAAATACAGCATATGATAGATCAAGTTTAAAAAAATAATCTAACAATTTCAAGAATGAAAAATATGTATCAACTAGAGTGACATGATGAAAAGAAGGTAAGTATATTTGATAAGCAACTCCATCCAATAAATTTCACATTTTACATGAAAAGAATCATCCTTATAAAAAGCCAACTTTCCAAAATAACACATAAAAGAAATACAAAATTATATTACTACATATCTTTTATAAAAATATTATCTATATCTAAAAACTTTCTGCAAGACAATTATAAGCCTGGAAGTGTCAATTTTTTCCAAACATTTGATGACTAAATAATATCAATTTTATGCAATATCTTCTAGATAATAAAGAGTGTAATTTCCACTTCATTTCATGAGGCCAGGCAAAATCCAGGTCTCATAAATAAAACTTGAAAAAATGACATGACCAAAGTGAAACTATAGGGCAATATCTCCCATAAACTAGTTATAAAAATTCATAATTAAATAACCAAAAATTAAATACAAATATAAATAATAATAAATATGAATCAAGATAATTTCATGATAAACAAAAAATATGATATGCACATTTCAATAGACAGAAAAACATCTGACCAAAATAAACACTTGTTCATAAAATGTAGGAATGGAGTGGTATACTACTAATTTAATAAAGAGAATAAGTATAAAAATAACTGATAGCAAATATCATACTTATTTGTGAAATACTAAACACTATTCTCCAAGTTCATGAATAAGAGGAGATGCTGATTATCATTACTTCTATTCAAATTATACTGAATGCCATTAAAGCAATAAGAAAAAAAATATAAAAATGGAAAAAGGAGAATAGTTAAGCTTTCATTACAAATGACATAAATTAATAATAAAAATAATTCAAAAGAATCTATAAAGTTTAAAAATGAACATAAATTTAGCTAAGTCACTGAGTAATATCCAAAAATTTTGCCATTTTGTATATTAGGAGCTAACAATTACAAAGGTATCATTCACTTTAAAAAACTAACAAAAATATACTAGATCTCTACATAAAAAGTATAAAGTATTGGAGAAAAAATAAGGAAGGCCTGTAGAATTGGAGAGATATTAGATTTATATATTTATGAGTTGGAAGATTGAAAATTTGTACTGGTCAGTGTTCTCCAGAGAAACAGAAGCAAAATGATGTATATATTTCTATGATATATTTTAATAAATATTTTATATAGTAAACACAATTTTAGAGAAAGAGAAAGGTTTTAAGGAATCAACTCACGATTGTGAGGACTGCCATATCTGAAATCTGAAGAGTAGATGGGCAGGCTAGAGACCCAAGTCTAAAGGCAGTGTCAAGGCAGAATTGCCTCTTATAAGATTGGATTAGGAGTAACCAGTGTTAATATTTTGCATTTTTATATTCATCTAAAACATGCACTTTGATTCTAAAATTTATGTGGAAAATGACAAATCTTAAAAGCAAAATTTGAGAAATCATGGCATCACAGATCAATACAAAGATATATAAACATGCAACAATTAAGAAAATGTGGTTTTGGCATAAAGAAACATGTATAAAGTGTATACTCTGGATGTGAGTTTGGTTGGTTATTGATGTTATATATACCTTCTCCAAGTTCACTGCTATGGTTTCACATTCTTAGTGGTATCTTTTGATGAACAGAACTCCATAATTTCAAGGTCAATGAATCAATCTTGTTATGTGATTAGTGATTTCTGTAAATTGTTGAAGATACAAGTCATAAAGATATTCTACTTTCTTTCCTTTCTGTGGGCTTTATTATCTTAACATTTACAATAGATCTGTTAGTAATCCCAAAGTGTTTATTTGCATATGTAGTTTAGGTGTAGTGGGGTTTCTAAATGATATAGCACCATGTATTTCGAGAGTCTTAATTTTTCACTGAATTACAGAAGTATTGGCACAACAAATTGGGCAATATTAATGGGTAGACTTTACTTTAGATTGTTTTGACAGATAAAGTCTAAATAAGAAGCCTTAAGTCCTCAGATACCAGCAAACATGGAAACATGAAATACCAGCAATATGGAAATTCCTTCTCTAGAATAACTTTTGAATTACTCTGAGAAGTATTTAGAGGCAGTCTTTAGATAGATGGTGAGGGTTAAACGTAAAAGACTAGATGGGGTTTGGAGAGGTTGTTTCATTCAGTTTATCTTCAATTGCTCACCTATATACCTCTTTTTTTCATGATTTCTTTATCAATACTGCCTTCAGTCTCCCTGTAACTCTGCATTCATTTTCATTAAACAAACAAACAAACAAACAAACAAAAAAACCTCTAGGCACATATCTGGGTATAATGCCTTCCTCTCTAGGTTGCAGGCACAAGATTTCATTCCATGTGGGTACTGAATTATTGAAAATCACTGTGTTGACATAAATCTATTACTCTGAGCTTTTGAAAACAATTCCTTTTCAATTTTCTCCTTTTTATTTTTAAGTTTTTTTTTTTCTATTAGAGTTGATTTACAATTTTCTGACAATTACTGCTGGACAGCAAAGTGACCCAGTCATTATTCTCCATCATATTCCATCCCAAGTGACTAGATAAAGTTCCCTGTGCTATACAGAAGGATCTCATTGCTTATCCACTCCAAATGCAACAGTTTGCATTTACTAACCCCAAACTCCCAGTCCTTCCCACTCCCTCTCCTCCCCCTTGGCAACCACAAGTCTGTTCTCCTTTTCACCTTTATTTCAATAGAATTGTATTATATTTGAAGTTGAAAAAATATGACATTTAACTTAAACCAAATATTTTATATAACCAAAATAATACTAAATGGAAATGAATAATCATTTGTATGAATTAGTATTCCTTGATAAATGGCATGGTAAAACCTATTTGAATGATTTGAGAATTGAAAATTGCAGGCTGATGGTATATATGATGTACGCAACATTTTTAACAAAAGTGAAGCAGAAACAGTTATAAATGTATAGAATAGAAGTATAGCAATACACAGTTGACCACATCTTGTAATTAAATCAAAAAAGTCAGCATTTATTTTCTTATTTGTCTACATATTTTGGAATATCATAATTAGAATATTCACAGAAGAAAACTTCAAAAATATATTTGACCACAACTCTATAAAAATGAGTTTATTTAATTAAAGTTCAAATGCAAATTAAAAATGTTTATATATTTAAAAACAAATATTTTCTCTGTGATTCACTATAACTAACAATATTTTATTAAGAGAATTTCAGAGCTATTTGACTTTTGAGATGCGTTATTTTGATACACTCTTTTTCATTAAAGACTTTTTAAGAGCAGTTTTAGGTTTAAAACAAAATTGAGAGGGAAGGACAGAAATTTCACATGTACTCCCTGCCCCTACACATTTATAAGCTCCTGCATTATCAGCATCACTCAACTGAATTAGAGTTTTTTTTTTTTTTTTTTTTTTTTTTTTAGGATGAACCTACATTGACACATCATAATCACTAAGAACCTATAGTTTACCTTAGGGTTCATTCTTGGTGTTGTAATTATATGGGTTTGGAGTAATATATAAGGAAATAAATCTATAATCACACATCATATGAAGTATTTTCACTCCCCTGAAAATCTTCCATGATCTGCTCATTTATCCCTTTCCTGCTTTGACATAACTTTAAAAGTCCCTTGTTCTTTACTTAATTTCTTTATTTTCCTTATTGAAATGGCTTTACTTAAATCACTGAAATGAGGCTTACTACTACTACTAAGGGAACTAATCAAATGCTTTGCTCCTTATCCTGAAAATTTGCATGAATTTTTTATTCTAAGAGTTCAAATAACCCTCTGATAGGTTATGCATTTATTAAATCTATATTAAAATATTTCAACCTACTGCTTATTTTTCCCTATTTATTTGTCTGAAGATTTTTGCTATATTAGTAATAGAAGTTTTAAAACTTTTTAAACATTGCAAATACTATTCCATTTATTTGATATTTTTTATTAAAATGAGAATTAAGGAGGATAATGAAATTTTCAAAATTTTGTGTTTTAGGAAAATAAATATTCTAATTAAATTAAAACAATAATGATAATAAATTCCATGCATTAGATATTTATTTTAGTGAACATAGTATAACGAAGTTATAAGGAAGTTTCCATATTAAAAGGTGATATCAGAATTAAATTATTTACAATTGAATAAAAAGTAAAATAAAATATCAAGTGCCCATAAAATAAGCTGAAAAAGTGTTTAAATAAAATGTTTAAAAATATGCTATGGAGGAACCTAAAAGAGATTATTATAACTAGCTAAGAAAAAAAAATAGGGGATGATATACTGGGGTTAAACAAATGAGTGTTTCGACAGGGATTTCATAAAAGAGGAAAAGGTATAAATTTTTAAAACAATGAAAAATAGAGATAAGTCAGTTTAACTTAGGACACAGTGGAAGTTAAAATTGGATCAATAGTATGTAGTCATCTGGGAATGAGGTTTGAGGTATGTATGGTCCAACATTTAAACTTGAAATAAATTCAGAGAGCAACACAGTACAGGCATGCACATTTCCATGAAGAAAGAATATAATCAGAAGTTTATATTAAAAGCAGAAAAGTATCAGTGTTAAGAATGAAAGAGTGGAGTAAGTAGAAAAAAGATACAAGGAAAATAGTAAGAAACTGTATTATCCCTATTCTGGTGAGACATAAGGAAATCTAAATCAAGGGTGATTAAGAGAATGGATAGAACTTATTGATCAGTTTGAAAAATATTGCTTATGAAAAACTTAAAATTTTTAAAATTGTGTGAATGAACAAAAAAAGGCACTATATTTTATAGGGAGTTGAATTAGACAGCGTCACAGTTGAAGTAGGTAAAACCATTACTATCCCGCACTGCTTAGTTATTTTTATTATTCCTTATTTGATTTTGGAACACTGCACTAAGAAGTGAATATAAAAACACATTAAATATTTATATAATTTTCCACATATAAACATAAAAAATAAAGAAGGGATAGAAAGGTGACAAGAAAAAAATAATTATAAAGATAACAAAGTAAATCCTTACCTAATTTTAAAAATCAAAAATATCCTCTGATTAAACATCTAAATATAATATAAAATTAAACATAAAACCATTACAGAAAATTGTAATAAAAAGAGTTACATTTGACATATGATGGGTCAACACAGACATGAAAATATTTTTAAAGAAAAAGATAAATAAAATATTTCCTTCATGTGACACATCAAAATACTTTTAAATAAAGTTATAAAGTTAACTCTAAGAAAACCTGAACTTTCTTTGAATGTTTATGAGCTTAAAATGGCATGGGATACATAACAAAGAATAACAACAATTATAAATAGATGCAACTGCATATAGTTTAAGTTTTGAAATATTGAAAATATAATTAAATATATTCAATAAATGAAAAAGTATTTTAATCACATCACGATAAAAGGTTGATATTTTTAATAAAATGAGCACGATGATATGGAAGACAAAGAGTGGTAGAAATCACTGCCACAGGAAAAAATAAAGAAAAAAGAATGAAATGAACTGAGGAGAGTCTAAGACATCTCTGGGACAAAATTAAATGTACCAATATTCATGTCATGGGGACTCAAGGAAAAGAGAAAGAGTCAGGAAAATATTTGAAAAAATCATAGCCAAAAACTTCCTTAATATGGGAAAGGAAACACTCACTAAAGTTGGGTAAGCACAGAGAATTCCAAACAGGACAAATGAAGGAGAAACACGGCAAGACACAAAGTAATCAAACAGACAAAAATGAAATACACAGAAAAAATATTAAAAAGTCACAAGAGTAAAACAACAAATAACATGCCAGGGAAGCCCCATTAGAAAACAGCTGATCTTTCAGCAGAAACTGCAAACTAGAGGTATTGGAAAGATATATTTCAGGTGATAAAGAGGAGGAATCTAGACCTGGAATACTCTATCCCACAAGGCTCTCATTCATATTTGATGGAGAATTCAAAAGCTTTTCAGACAAGCAAAAGCTAAGAGAACCCAACACCTCCAAACTAGCTCTATAAAAACTACTAAAGGGAGATTTACTAGGCAGAAAATAAAAGGTTGCAATTAGAAACAAGAAAAATTAAAATGAGAATACTCATCAATAAAGACAAAAATGATATAAAGGTAGAAATATAACCACTAACAAATGTGATAACAAAAGTAGCAAACATCAGAATACAAATGCAGAACATTGAAAATGCATCTGAAAATAAGAGAAATGCAACCCAAAACAATTCTGTGCACATCTAGTATTTTATATATGAAATCTAATGGTACCACAAACCAAAAAACTGTAATGGACAAATACATTAAAAATAGAAAAAGCAGGAGGCAGGTTAAGATGGCAGAGGAGTAAAACTTCACATTCACCTTCTCCCACAAACACATTAAAAAAAAAAAATACATGTAAAATGACGTGCACAGAACATCTATTGAATGCTGGCAGAAGAATTTAAACTTCCAAAAAGGGCAAGAAATTCTTGACATAGCTGGCTTAGAACAAAAAAAAAAAAAAAAAAAAGAGAGACAGAGAAAAGGAATCAGGACAAGACTAACATTCCCAAGAGGGAGCTGTGAAGCAGAAAAGGAACACATACCCTGGGAAGATACCTAACAGACTGGGAGATCAGCTGAGATGGAGGGACCTCAAAGTCACCAAGAAAAGTGCAGCTGGACTGAGGAGGGCAAAGTAGAGTGACAGCTGAACAGATCATCTGTACCACCGCCCCAGACACCACAACCTGAGATGCTTAGGCAGGGGCTGGGTGCTGAGACTTAGGCTCTGGAGGTCAGTCCTGGGGAGGGGATTAGGGTTGGCTGTGTAGGGACAGCCTAATGGGCTAAGGAGTGCAGTCCCATGGCTGGGGGAGAGGTGTGCTAAGGGGTGAGGAGTGGAATGCCATGGCAGGGGGAACCCAGGATAAGGTCTGGGCCTGCAGGAGAAACCAGGCACCATTGTTGGGGAGGGAGAGAGGAGGAGGAGTTGATACCATAAGAATCTCCCTGTGTAAACACTGGCTTTAAGAGGGTAGGGAACCTCTGCTGCAGGCTGTGGGTGGCAAGAAGCTACTTGCTCAGGCTACAGGAGATTGGTAGCTTGTTGTGCAGGCTACTGGTAGCCAGCCACCTCCTGTGTGGGCTAAGGGCAGCAGAGGTTAAGTACGATGTGGCGCCTCTTGTATGACCTACAGATGGCAGGGATGGACTATGGAGATCATCTTGGAGGCCAGGGGGAGGTGTAGCCTGCCACTACTGGGGGCCTTTGAGTAGGCTTGACCTATGGCCCCAGTCACCTCAGGAGTTGGCAAAAAATAGGGCACTTCAACTAAGCACCACACATTATTGCTCTCATCCCCCTGGGAACACACCTGCCCTGAAGCTGCCACTGCCAAATGCTCTGGGAAACACCCAGATGTTTTAGCACCATCTCTTCCAAGGAAGCTAAAACTAGGAGAAGCTGGTGCAGCACCTCCTGCATGGGCTAAGCAGGACAGGGTGCTTCATGCATGGTCTACAAGTGGTGGGGTAAACCAGAGATAAAACTGCTTTTATCTCTGACTCCAGAGGTGGGCATGGCCCACCAACACTAGAGGTCTGTGAACAGGCATTACTTGCAGCCCCAGTCACCTCAAGGGAACCACAGAGAAGGGCGCTGTGAAAAAACACCACCTGTTATTGCTCTTGCACCACTGGGAGCACACCAGCCCTGCTGCTGTCACTGTCAAATGCCCCGAGCAGTGCCCACATGCTTGATCTCTACCATGTCTCAGGATCCTGCAACTAGGAGCAGCCTGTGCAGCACCTCCTGTGTGGGCTAAATGGGATGGGGTGCTTCTGGCATGGTCTGCAGGTGGTGGGGGCAAACCACTGTAGTTATCACTGAATCCAAATGTGGGTGTGGGCCACTACCACTAGGGGTCCCTGAACAGGCATCACTTGTGGCTCCAATCACTTCAGAGGAGGGTAGAATAATCAAACACTACCTGTTGTTGCTTTCACTCCCCTGGGAACTCACACACCCTGCTGCTGCTACCGCCAGTGCTCTGGATTCCTTGTAGATCTGCCTAGAGCTCATTACCACTTCCCAGGGCCCTGTGACTAGGAGTAGCCTGTGCCACCTCCCTGCAAGTCCTTACTGTTGGTGAGAACCCAGCAACGAGGCTCTGACTACTAGCCCTACCTATTGTCTCATTCTCTCTGGAAAAACACTCAGCACCCTGGAGATAACAGCCTGTTCACACAAAAGAAATAGACAGCAAATATTCAAACTCACATGCCAAAAATAAATAGTAACCCCCAACAAAATAAAAATGCGTGCTTTTGCATAGAAGTAGCCTTACAAGACAAGTTTGGCTTCCCTAAACTCACAGAAAAAGAAAAACATAAGCAAGATGAAGAAGCTCAGAAACCACTCCCAGTTAAAGGAACAGAACTCACATGAAGCAAAAAAACATGAAACAGACCTCTGCAGTCTGACAGACATTGAGTGCAAAAGGGAGACAGTGAAAATACTGAAGGAATTAAGGCTAAATATCAAGGAATTAAGACTGGATATAAACAGTAATACAGATTCCTTTAGAAAGGAAGAAGAAAATATAAAGGGGATCATAGAAAAATTAGAAAATTCATTTGCAGAGGCACAAACTGAGCTAAAGGCACTAAAGAGCAGAATTAATAATGCAGAGGAAAAAATTAGTGAATTGGAAGATAGAATAATGGAAATCACCTAAATCAGGACAGCAGACAGAAAAGCAAATGAAAAAACACAAAAACAATATAAGAGATCTATGGGATAATATAAAGTGGGCCAATCTATGCAGAGTAGGAATTTCAGAAGCAGAAGAAAAAGAAAAGGGGATTGAAAATACATTTGAAGAAATTATGTCTGAATATTTTCCAATTATAAAAGAAACTGATTTCAAGATACAGAAAGTACAGAGGGACCCTAACAAGTTGAATCCAAATAGGACCACACCAAGACCTATTATAATAAAAATGGCAAAAGCTAAAGATAAAGGAAGGATTCTAAAGGCATCAGGAGAAAAGAAAAGCATTAATGATAAGGGAACCCCTATAAGGCTATCAGCTGATTTCTCAAGAGAAACACTAAAGGCCGGGAGGGAGTGGCAAGATATATTTAAAGTTCTGAAAGGAAAAAAATTGCAGCCTGGAATACTCTATCCAGAAAGAATATCATTTAAAATAGAAGGGGAAATGAATTTCTGCAATGAACAAAACCTAAAAGAGTGCAGCAATATTAAACCCATTTTAAATAAATACTGAAAGGGCTTCTATAAATTAAAAAGACATAAAAGAAATAAGATGGAGGAAAACACAATTGGAAGGCAATCATGTAAATCATGTAAAGAGTGCATATAAATCTAAAAGAGGAAAAAAAAAAAGACTACTATAAAAGTGATGATGAACACAAGGAACAGAAAAAGGACAAAAATGAAGATGTTAAAAAAAGACTCCAAAATCATAGAATGTGGGGAAGGATAGTAAGAAAATATAGATCCTTTTTTTTGTTGTTGTTCATAATGGTTTGATCCTATATGACTATCAGACTAAAGCAAGCAGATACAGGAAGGAGTTAACATACTTAAAATACACAGCAACCACAAATCAAAACTAAACGTTACATCCTCAAAACTAAAAAGAAAAGTACTTATTCATGAAGTAAATGAAAATAATCCAACTAAAAAAAGAAAGGAAGAAAGGAGAAACAGAATCAGGGAAAATAAGTTTAAAAATGGCAATAAATACATATCTATCAAAAATTACCCTATATATCAATGGACTAAATGGTCCAATCAAAATATAAAGAGTGGCAGATTGGATAAAAAAGCATAAACCGTCAATCTGCTCTCTACAAGAGACTCACCTGAGGGCAAAGGACACATATAGATTGAAAGTGAGGGGATGGGAAAAGATTTTCATGCCAATGGACAAGACAGGAAAGCATGAGTAGCAATACTCATAACAGACAAAATAAACTAAAATGAAGGCCATAAATAAAGACAAAGAAGGACAAAATTTAATAGTAAAAGGATCCATTTAAGAAGAGGATGTTACATTCATCACTACATATGCCCATAATATAGGAGCACCCAGATACCTACAACAAATACTAACAGGCATAAAAGGAGAAATTGATGGGAATACAATCATAGTAGGAGATTTTGACACCCCACTCACATCAATGGACAGATCCTCTAGACAGAAAATCAATAAGGCATCAGAGATCCTAAATGACACAATGGAAAAATTACACTTAATTGACATTTTCAGGACATTACATCCAAAAAAAAATCAGAATATACATTCTTCTCAAGTGCGCATGGAACATTCTCAAGGGTTGATCACATAATGGGGCACAAAGATAACCTCAACATATTTAAGAGTACAGAAATGATTTCAAGTGTCTTCTCTGACCATGATGGCATGAAAGCACAAATCAACCACAGGAAAATAAATGAGAAAAAACTTACTACATGGAGACTGAACAACATGCTACTAAAAAACCAATGGGTCAATGTGGAAATCAAGAAGGAAATTAAAAAATACCTCTTGACAAATGATAATGAAAACACAATGACTCAAAATCTATGGACTCTACAAAAGCAGTGCTCAGAGGGAAATTCATAGTGATACAGGACTACTTAAAAAAAAAGGAAAAATCTCAAATCACAACTTAACCCACCATCTAAATGAATTAGAAATAGAAGAGCAAACAAAACCTAAAGTCTGCAGAAGGAAGGAAATCATAAAGATCAAAGAGGAAATCAATTAAATAGAGATTCAAAAAACAATAGAAAAAAAATAAAACCAAGAACTTGTTCTTTGGAAAGATAAACAAAGTTGACAAACCTCTGTCCAGACTCACCAAGAAGAGGAAAGAAAAAATGCAAATAAACAAAATAAATGAAAAAGGAGAAATCATAATGGATACTGAAGAAATAAAAAAATAAGATAATACTATGAATAATTAATTGTCTGCCAACTAATTTGACAACCTAGAAAAAATAGAAAATTTCTAGAGACTTACACCCTGCTAAAACTAAATCAAGAAGATATGGATCAACTGAACAGACCAATCACTAGAAATGAAACTGAGTATTCATAAAAACACTACCTACAAGTGAAAGTCCAGGACCATATGGCTTCACAGGCAAATTCTACTAAATATACAAAGAGGAATTTATACCTATTCTATTTAAACTTTTGCAAAAGTTTGAAGAAGTAGGACCACTCCCAAAGGTATTCTATGATGCCACCATCACCCTAATACCAAAACCAGACAAAGATATCACCAAAAAAGAAAACTATAGGCCAATATCTTTAACGAATATAGATGCAAGTATTCTCAACAAAATTTTAGCCAACTGAATCCAACAACATATAAAAAAAATCATACACCGCAACCAAGTGGGATTCATCCCAGGTTCACAAGGATGGTCCAATATATGCAAATCAATCAACCACATTAACAAAAGAAATCTCAAAAACCACATGGTCATCTCAATAGATGCAGAAAAAGCATTTGACAATGTCCAACATTACTTCATGATAAAAACTCTTGCCAAAGTGGTTTTAGAGGGAACACACCTTAACATAATAAAAGCCATTTATGAAAAATTTACAGCAAATATAATACTCAATGGAGAAAAGCTGAAAGCCTTCCCACTAAAATCTGGAACAAGATAAGAATGCCCACTATCACCACTCTTATTCAACAGAGTACTGGATGTCCTAGCCACAGCAATCAGATAAACAAACAAAAAGAGGCATTCAAATAGGAAGAGAAGAGGTAAAACTGTAACTGTATGCAGATGACATGATACTATATATAGGAAACTCTAAGGACTCAACCCAAAAACTCGAACTGATCAACAAAATCAGCAAAGTAGCAGGATAAAAGATTAACATTCAGAAACCACTCACAATTCTGTATACTAACAATGAAATATTAAAAATGGAGTACAAAAATAAAATACCTTTTAAAATTGCACCCCCCCCAAAAAAAAATCAAATATCTGAAATAAACCTGACCAAGGTGAAAAAACTCATATGCCGAAAGTGTAAAACATTAATTGAGGAAATTAAAGAGAATTCAAAGAAATGAAAAGATTTGATGATCCTGGGTTGGAAAAATTAATATGGTAAAAATGGCCATACTACACAAAGCAATCTACAGATTCAATGCAATCCTTATCAAATCACCCATGACATTTTTCACAGAACTAGAACAAACCTCCAAAAATTTATATGGAACCACAGAAGATCCAGAATTGCCAAAGAAATCCTGAGGAACAAAAACCAAGGAGGACACATAACTCTTCCAGACTTCAGGGAATATTATAGAGCCACAGTAATCAAGACAGTGTGTTTCTGGTACCAAAACAGACAGACAGCCCGATGGAACAGAATAGAGAACCCAGAAATAAACCCAGACATCTATGGTCAATTAATCTTTGACAAAGGAGGCAAGAATATAAAATGGGAAAAAGACAGTCTTTTTAGCAGGTGTTACTGGGAAAACTGGACAGCTGCATGTAGATCAATGAAATTGGAACACACCCTCACACCACGCACAAAAATAAACTCAAAATGGCTGAAAGACTTAAACATAAGATAAGACACCATCAAATGCCTGGAAGAGAACACAGGCAAAACATTTTCCGACATCAACGTTATGAATATTTTCTCAGGTCAGTCTCCCAAAGCAACAGAAATAAAAGCAGAAATAAACCTATGGAACCTAGTCAAACTGACAAAATTTTGTACAGCAAAGGAAACCCGAAAGAAAACAAAAAGATAACTTACAGAATGGGAGAAAATAGTTTCAAATGATGCAATTGACAAGGGCTTAATATCCAAAATATACAAACAACTTATACAACTCAACAGCAAATAAGCCAACAACCCAATGGAAAAATGGACAAAATACATGAATAGACATTGCTCCAAAGAAGGTATACAGATGGCCAACAAGCACATGAGAAATTGTCAATATCACCAATTATTAGAGAAATGCAAACAAAAACTACTATAACGTACCACCTTATAATAGTCAGAATGGCCATCACTAATAATTCCCCAAATAACAAATGCTGGAGGGGGTGTGGAGAAAAGGAAACCTTCCTGCACTATTGGGGAATGTAAATTAGTACAACCACCATGGAAGTCCGTATGGAGGTATCTTAGAAACTATATATAGAACTACCATATGACCCAGCAATCCTACTCATGGACATATATCCAGAAAAAACTTTCCTTGAAAAAGACACATGCACCTGTATGTTCAATGCAGCACTATTCACAACAGCCAAGTCATGGAAACAACATAAATGTCCATCAACAGTTGATTGAATTAAGAAGATGTGGTGCATATACACAATGGGATACTACTCAGCCATAAAAATAACAAAATAATGCCATTCACAGCAACATGGATAGAACTAGAGATTCTCATACTAAGTGAAGTAAGTCAGAGAGAGAAAGATAAATACCATATAATATCACTTATAGCTGGAATCTAATATACGGCACAAATGAGCCTTTCCACCAGGGAACTCCCCAATTATTTCTATTTTATTGATTCTGTAAGTAAATGTTACCATGTCCCCTCAAAGAAATAATGGGAAAATGTGATAAAATAATTTTGTTGAGGAATACATTCCTACAATAAGCTAATACTAAATAAGGATGAAACATGGAGGAGCAAAACAAGGGGGAAAAAGTGATTATAAAGAAAGGAATGAAAAGGGAGAAGGAAAAAGGATTCTTTACCTGCTAAGGATATTTTAATAAAATCAGATTAAACATATAAAAAATAAAATAGTATACTTACAAATCTGAGTTGTTGTGGAACATGGTACTTCACTGCTCAGATCTATGGTGGTTATTGCTATAGTGTAAATATACCTAAAACTTTAAAATCTTATTTGTGTTCAATTTTGCTTGAGATGGGCCTATGTGGAAAACAGGATACAAGCACACAAGATCCTTTCTTACTCACCTATTGGCAGTTTAAATGACATTGTGTCCCTGAGCACAAGGGCCCTCAGAATTTCTGCAGAAGTTAAGGAATGTTCAAACACACATTAGGTTCGGTATCAAGTGGTAGCACAAGAAAACCTTGAATAGAGGCGAGAAAAAGATTGAGATACAGACTTTTGAAATTCTGCATGAAACCCACGTTTATCTTAACTCCATGGTTTCCAAGAATTAGGATTCTGATCCACTTCATAGTCAAGGACTAAACTCCCTTTTTCCTTGAATCCCAAACCCTGTTTTTTCCTTTGTTTGATGAGGGGCTTTTATTTGTCTCTCTCCCCATCTAAGCACAGATTCAATGCAATTTTTGATTTTAAGAATAGCTGACCTATGATTGGACAATTTGGAAAGACTATATGGATATTAATTTGAAAATCTTCACCCAGTAGAAACTTGGAACTTCTTATATGAATAGTATATATTCTTGGAGATTTTTTTATTCATAGTCCAACTTGCTTTGGTCCCTTTATTTCTTCTTCTTAAATTTTTATAACAATTAATTTATAACGTTCTGTCAATTCCTGTGGTTCATCAAAGTGACCCAGTCATACATATATATATATATATATTCTTTTTCTCACATTATCCTCCATCATGTTCCATCATAAGTGATTAGATATATAGTTCCATGTGCTATACAACAGGATCTCACTGCCTGTCTACTTCAAATGCAATAGTTTTCATCTGCTAACCCCAGACTGCCAATCCATCCCACTCGCTCCCTCTCTTTCCAGCAAACACCACTCTGTCCTACATGTCCATGATCTTTTCTGTTTTGTAGCTGGATCATTTGTGCCATAATTCAGATTCCACATATAAGTGATATCATACGGTGTTTATATCTCTCTTTCTTACTTCACTCAGTATGAAATAAGTATTACTTACTTCACTCTCTAGTTCCATCCATGCCACTGCAAAAGGCATCATTTTGTCCTTTTTTATGTCTGGATAGTATTCCATTGTATATATGTACCACATCTTTCTAATTCATTTATTTGTTGATGGGCATTTATGTTGTTTCCTTTTCTTGGCTATTGTGAATAGTGCTGCTATTAACATACAGGTGTATGTATATTTTTCAATAAAAGTTTTGTCTGGATAAATGCCCAGGAGTGGGCTTGGTCGGTCATATGGTAGTTATATACTTAGTTTTCTGAGGTATTTGCATACTGTTTTCCATAGTGGTTGTACCAATTTACATTCCCTCCAACAGTGTAAGGGGGTTCCTTTTTCCATATCTTCTCCAGCATTTGTTATTTGTTGACTTGTTAAAGATGGCCACTCTAACTGGTGTGAGGTGGTACCTCATAGTAGTTTTGATTTGCATCTCTCTAATGATGAGTGATGTTGAGCATTTTTTCATGTGCCTGCTGGCCATCTGTGTGTCTTCTTTGGAGAAATGTCTTTTTAGGTCTTCTGCCCATTTTTAAATTGTTTTGTTGCTGTTGAGTTTCATGAGTTGTTTGTATATTTTGGACAATAAAATTTGCAAAAATTTTCTCCCATTCTGTGGGTTGTCTTTTCATTTTTTTAAAATGGTTTCCTTTTCTGTGCAGAAGATTTTGAGTTTAATTAGGTTCCATTGATGTCTTTATTGTCTATATTCTAAGAGTTGGATCAAACAAGATATTGCTGTGATTTATGTCAAAGAGAATTGTGCCTACCTTTTCCTATAGGAGTTTCATAATATCTGGCTTTAAACTTAAGTCATTAATGCATTTGAGTTTATTTTTGTGTATAGTGTTAGAAAATGTTCTGATTTTATTCTCTGATTTCATTCTCTTAGTTATCTGATTAGTGGTTCCCCTTATATTTTGACATATCCAACTATATGTGTGCAGAATTGTTTCTGCTTGCTGGTCTCTTAATTTCAAATGCATTTTCAATGTTCTACACTTGTCTTCTCCTCCTCTCATGCTTGCTAGTTTAGATACCATATTTGTGAATGGGTGATTTCCTACTTTTAAATTATCTTTGCCTTTACCAGTGAGTTTTTTCATTTTTAATATTCTTCTTTCTAATTGTGACTTTTCATTTTCTCCACAGAGAAGTTCCTTTAGTACTTGATATAGAGCTGGTTTGGAGGTGCTGTATTCTCTTGACTTTTACTTGTCTGTGAAGCTTTTGATCTCACCATCAAAACTGAATGAGAGCTTTTCAGGGTAGAATATTCTTGGTTTCTAGGTTCCTTCTCTTCATCACTTCATATATATTTTTCAACTCCCTTCTGTTTTGTAGCGTTTCTGCTGAAAGTTCAGCTGTTATTCTTATGGAAATTCCCTTATATGTGTTTTTTTTTTAACTTTTCCCTTGTGGCTCTTACTATTTTTCTTTGAACTTAATTTTTGTCTGTTTTATTAGTATGTGTATTTGTTGTATTTCTTCTGGGATTTATTTTGTATGGAATTATCTGTGCTTGAGTGAGTGTTTCATTTCCCATATTTGGGAAATTATCAGTTATAATCTCTTCAAATATTTTCTTTAGCTCTTTCTCTCTTCTCTTTCTAGAATACCTATGATGTGAATGTTGCTAGGGTTAATGTTGTCACAGTGGTATCTTAGACTCTTCTGAGTTTTTTATATTCTTTTTTCTTTGTTCTTTTCTGTAGCAGTGATCTCTACCACTGTCTTCAACTTCACTTATTTGTACCACTGTCTTCAACCTCATTTATTTGTTTTTCTGCCTCTGTTAACCTGCTACTGGTTCCTTATAGATTTGTTTTCATTTCAGCTATTGCACTGTTCACTTTGCTCTTTGAATTCTCTAGCTCTTTGCTAAACATTTCTTTTAAGTTCTCAATCTGTCTCTCCATTCATTTTCCAAATTTTGGATCATCTTTACAATCATCATTCTTTTTCAGGTAAATTGCCTATCCCCTCATCATTTAGTAGTTTTTGTGTGTTTTTGTCTCTTCCTTTGTCTGAAAGCTGTTTGTTTGTCATCTCATAATATCTACCCTTCTGTCTGTTTATCGTCCCCTTGAGAGTTGGTATGTAGATGTTGAATCAGGTGTCCAGTCATAGAGTTCTCAGGGATGGTAGTGGTTCACATGTACCCAGAGCACATGTTTGGAGTAATGGCATCACACTTCTTCTCCTGTACCTGGGGGGCTGCTAGGGATAGGGATAGGGTCCATGAGGCAGGTGGCAGTATTTCATCATTCACAGGATTGCTTTTGTAGCTCACAGGGGTAGCAGTGTCTCATAGAGACCATCCTGCTAGCAAGTAGCTTTGAGGGCTATTTTTCATAGCTTGCAATGTCAGCAGTTTCTTCTGCTGCCATTCTCTTTTCAGGTAGGCTCTCAGGACTGATCTCTGTAGATATATGGGCAGATGCTGCTGTTCTGCCACACTCCCCTTGTTATCCTCCCAGTTATTCCACCTGCCCAAGAATTCTGACACCTACAGGTGGGGCTGCTTCCCAGCCATGGCTAGGCAGCTGCTACTGCCAAGTGGTTTTCCTAGCTGAGGCAGGAAGTTCCTGCAGCTTGAGAGAGGGGGTGTAGGGAACAAGGCTGTAGTGGTGGATCCTGCCCCTTCCTTGTAGCATCCCCAAACAATGGCATCTACTCTCTAAGCCTGACTGGGTTGCCTCCATTGATATGCTCTCCATTGTGGTCACCCTATACTCTAGTCCTTCCAGGCTTTTTTTCCACATAGCCAAGCCCAGTATTTCCTCCACATAGCTGGCCTCATCTTTCTCTGGGTCTGATCTCTTAGGCAAAGTTGTAGGTTTTAACACCTGCTGTCACCTGCCAATGGTTGCCCATTGCCTGTAGCGCTGACCATTTGTGTAGGACTGTCTCTTTTTTAACTGCTTTACACCACTTGTCTAGAGTTCCCCATCTGTTTTCGGCCTGAGGTGCATCAGCTATTCCTCTTTCCAACTCCCTCATGGGAGAGCAGGTCGCATATCATTTCCTTTCACTTCTTTTTCTCTTGTTCTTCTTATGTCCTATCTGGTTTTGTAACGGTTTTCTTATTTTATCATCATCTTGACGTCTTTTGTCAGTTTTTCACAAATTTTCTGTGTGAATAGTTCCACATGTAGTTGTATTTTCAATGTATTTGTGGGAATAGGTGAGCCTTATCTCCTGACATTCTGCCATCGTAGACCTCCTCTGGACCCTTTATTTCAAATAAGTATTTTATATATATATATATATATATATATATATATATATGGGTTTTATAAGACTGGCATGTTCTCTCTAAGGCATGAGAGAGTCCATGTGCAGACTTTCAGTTCTGACTACCTAAAAGAGGGACCACCAATGTGAATAACATAGGACATCTTTGTTTCCATATTTCAGTACCTAATGTAGTTAAGGTTATTTGTGTGGGTTTCATTTTGTCGAGAGCCTAAGACACTTTTCTTTTCTTGGCCATACCCATGGCATGTGGAAGTTTCCAGGCCAGGGATCAAACCCATGCCACAGTAGTGACCCCAGCTGCAGTGACAACACTGTACCCATTACCCACTACACCAAAAGGGAACTCTAAGTCCTTAAGACAATTTTAACAAGTGCCTCTAGAGACTAGCTATTCTCCCGATTTTGGGTGACATAATATCTGCATCTAACCTTTCTTACAAAGGAAATGGAAATAGCCTTGTACAGATCTTCCTCAGCTTAAAATGGAGTTACATCCTGCTAAACCCATCCTAAACTGAAAATACTCTGGGTGAAAAATGCATTCAATATATCTACCTACCAAGCAAATTAGGTTGGCCTAGCCTATCATAATGTGCTTAGAATATTAGGTAGTTAGTTAGACATGAGTAGGTCCTGCCCCAACCTGGTTACCTCTTCTTTCTTCCCCAAACACACCCAGGGGTCTCCTATGAGGTTTAAGACTGTTGAATTTCCCATTTTACCAAAGCTAAATAGAATACCAGAAACCAAAATAGGATTTCCAAACCACCAACCCAAAATGGCACAGCCATACTTAAGAGGTCATTGATCCAAGAAGTCATCATACTGTAATTTTAATAAATTAGCATTGCTGTTCCCCACACCATCCCATGTAGGCTTCCCTTGGATTATGGATTAATTATGTGCTTAATTATGGATAAGCACATGTGCTTAAAGATAAAAGTTATATAACCCAAAACTCAATCAACATGCCAATCAAAGTGACAAGGAATGCAGCAAGGAGCTTTCCACCCCTTTTAGAGAACATATAAACCAAACTTAAACCTCACCGCAGGGCTTCATCTGGTGTCCAGCCAACCCACTCTCCTTCCTTCTCAAGAATGTACTTTGTCTTTAGCAAACTCCTGCCACTTGGAACTGCTCTGTCTCTTAACTGAATATTTTGAAGACAAGAATCAAGGAATCATCATTCCAATTGTAAGCAGGACACATATTAGCTTATAGTTGGGGAAAGTCATCTAACACAAAGCCTATTCTATACTAAAGTGTTGAATATCTCATGTAATTTATTGAATAGTGTGCAGAAATTGAAAAGCAAATGGATGGTTTGGGATAATTGTCAGTCCATTGATTGTTTGCCCTGGTGATACCCTTGCCTGGCTGACTGGTAGCTGCAGCTCTGCTGCTGCTGCCCAGTATGACAAAAAAAGCATTTGAATACAAATCACTAATCCAGAAAAAAATCAAAATTCAAAATTCAAACTATGGTTTCTACTGAATGCATGTTGCTTTCATATCATCCTGAAGTTGAAACTGTAAGTTGAATCATACAAAATTGGGGATGGTCTGTACAGCGGGCTGCCACTTTTTTCAAATCTGTTAATACCCAGTTTCTTCTCTTTGGAATCTTGGAGATTAACTGCTTATGAAAAAAAAAATGTCATAATGTGTATCCAGTGTAGATAAATATACTCAAAATAAAATAATTTTTCACATTATAAAAATCAAAATATTCAGGAGATTATGTTAATTGATATAGAGTTACTCTTAATAAGCATTTCCTAAAATTTATTTTATTCTTGATATTTTACTCTAGTTTTATTGAGCTATAATTGATATAGAGCAGTGCATAATTTAAGGTAAGCAACAAAAATGATTTAATTTTTTTTGTCTTGAATCCTTTTAACTTTATTGAAATTTTTTTAATTTATTTTTTATTGTTATTTCCCCCAACACTCTTTTTTTCCCACTGTAAAGCATGGGGACCCAGTTACACATAAATGTATACATAATTTTTTCTCCCATTGTTGTGCTGCATTGTAAGTATCTAGATATAGCTTAGTGCTACACAGCAGGATCTTATTGTAAATCCATTCCATGAGCAACAGTTTGCAAGTTTGCATCAAAACTACCATGAGATACCACCTCACACCAGTAAGAATAGCCATCATTAATAAGTCCACAAATAAGTGCTGGAGGGGTTGTGGAGTAAAGGGAACCCTCCTGCACTGTTGGTGGGAATGTAAGCTGGTACAGCCACTATGGAGAACCACATGGAGCTACCTTAGAAATCTATACATAGAACTACCATATGACCCAGCAATCCCACTCTTGGGCATATATCCAGACAAAACTTTCCTTAAAAGACACATGGGCCCGCATGTTCACTGCAGCTCTATTCACAATAGTCAAGAGCTGGAAACAACCCAAATGTCCATTAACAGATGACTGGATTAGGAAGATGTGGTATAAATTTGTACATCATGAAATGATTATCACAGTAATTTTCATGACTATCCCTCATTTCATATAGATACAAAATAAAGGAAAAAGAAAAAACGGCTTTTTTTTTTCTTGAGGTAAGAGCTCTTAGGATTATTCTGTTAATAAATTTTATATACAACAGAGACAATACTGACTATATTAATCATGTTGTGCATTACATCCCTAATACATATTTATTTTATAACTGCAAGTTTGTACATTTTGACCACCTCATCCTCAGTACGCTCGCCTCTGGTAACAACAAATCTGAACTCTTTTTCTATGAGTTTGTTCCTTTGTTTCCTTTTATTTCTTTTTTGAAGTATAATTGACCTATAAGACTATGAAGAACATCTGATGTACAATATAGTGCTTAACAATTTCTATACATTACAAAATGATCATCATGATAAATCTAGTTACCATTTGTCACAATACATAGGTTTAGCATGATCACTGACCATATTCCACACTCTATAGGTTTCATCCTATAGAAACTCATTTATTTTGTTACTGAAAGTCTATACCTCTTAATCTCCTTCACCATATGTATCTCCTCTATGGCAATCAATTTTTTGTTCTTAATGTATGACTCTTTGTTGTTTTGTTATTTTTGGCCATTTGTTTTTTCTTTTACATTTCACATATAAGTGAAATCATATGGTATTTGTCTTCCTCTAACTTATTTCACTTAGCATAATACCATCTAGGTTCATCCATGCTGTTGAAAATGGCAAATTTTCATTATTTTTTATGGCTGTGATATATATATATATATATATATATATATATATATATATTCATTATTTTTATGGCTGTGTTTTATATTATATATTGATGAATTGATAGATAAGATGTGATATATGTATATGTATCAGAAACAGGAGTTCCCGTCATGGTGCAATGGAAACGAATCCATCTAGGAACCATGAGAATGAGGGTTCAATTCCTGACCCCACTTAGTGGGTTAAAGATTCGGTGTTACCATGAACTGTGGTGTAGATAGCAGACATGGCTCAGATCTGGTGTTGCTGTGGCTGTGGCATAGGCCAGTGGCTACAGCTCTGATTAGACCCCTAGCCTGCAAATATCCATATGCTGAGGGAGCTGCCCTCAAAAGACAAAAAATAGAAACATATACATATATCACATCTTATTTATCCATTCATCTATAGATGGACACTTAGGTTGCTTCTATGTATTGGATATTGTAAGTAATACTGCGATGAGCATAGAGGTGCGTACATCTTTTTGAATTACTATTTTAATTTTTTTGCAAAGATACCCAGAACTGGAATTGCTGGGTTATGTGTTAGTTCCATTTTTAATATTTTGAGGACCCTCCATACTGTTTTTCATGGGGCTGCATTACCATAAATTTTAAATTTAAAAATCAAAAATACCATCAGGGTGGACGAACACCCAATACATATCAAACGATTTGGCTCTTCTTAAAAAACCTTGTGTTGTAAATGAAGCTCTAAGTTATGTTTGTGGTTTTGGTTACTAAGTTACAAAATAAAAAGGGAAAGAGCAACCTCAGTCCTTCTTTTAAAAAAAATTGTCTTTAAAATTAAGTATATAGAGAAAGCCATGGGATACTATTTCTACTTAGTATAACCACAGAAAAGTTGGATTCCTCTGATAATTTTTAAGTAGAAAAGCTAAGATATATTTATACTATCTTTTTTTTTTCACATTTTTGGATATAATAGATACATTCCATTGTATGTAAGAGGAGGAACATTGCCATCTAAACAATATTAAATTTTCCACTTCATGAATACAAAATATTTTTCCACTTACCTAGATTTTTAATTTTGTTCAGCAATGTTTTTGTATTTTTCAGTATACACATTCTGAACATCTTTTGTGAAATTTATTCATGTCAGATTTAATTATTTTATACTATTATTTTACACTATTGTAAATTAAAATATTTTACTGTTAAACTTCAGAGTTCTGAAAAATAGTTCAAAGAGCAAAAACGCAATGCATTTATTTTGAATTCTCATGTCATCATTTAATATTTTTCTCCTAGAAAACTTGAAATAAAATAACCAGGATCTTTACTCAGAATGGAAAAAAAATTACTAGTGACTATTATGTTAACTTCTTTTTGTTTATGTCATGCTGCAATGTCAATTATGAGAAAGCCAAGGTAACCAATTTTGTTATTCCTGTAAAAAGTGTATTCTGATGATTTATATTTATCTTCTCAGATTTAAGTCTGAATTTTGAAAAAACTGTTAAAAGATCATTTATATTCATAATATACTGGAGTTTTCTGGACAATCATTGATAATGTGAATTTTTTTTAACTTGTGCAAAAATAATAAAAGAAACAATTAGGTTTGCTTGGCATTCTGTAGATTCCAACTATCTCCAAGTTACTAGATTATGAGTTATTATAAGGGTTTTATGAAAATTATGAAATTACCTAATATATTAAAATTGATATGATTTATTACTTAAGGCAGATTTTTACTAAAACTTTTTTCAATAATTATGTGCTTTTTAGTTTTAGAAGAGAAATATACACGTTTGCAGCAAAAACATACAATAATGTCCAACAAACTGATTTTGTTTCTAGCTTTCAAAATATTTTTGATTAGAAACACTTATAGCATATTTAATAGCAGAAATCAAATGGCCCTGAAGGTTTCCAAGATAACAATTTACCAGATTTTTATAGATTAAATTTCTCTTGTAACAATAAAATACCCCATTCTTTTCATTCCTTATTCAGTTTACGGAAAAAACAATAGAATAAAATACAAAATATGAAATAAAAATTATAACTTAAATACACTATAATTTAAAATACAAAAATTATAATATCAGTATTATAACCAACAGGAATATATGGCCTTCCTTCACCAGAAATACCGTCATTTTCTGAATGGTCTTAGGCATAGTTTACAGCAGAAAGTCTATTCTTGATACTAATTTAAAAATACCTTATGAGGAGTTACTGTCAGTGGCTCAGCAATTAACAAAGTGACTAGTATCCATAGGGATGTGGGTTCGATCCCTGGCCTTGCTCAGTGGGTTAAGAACTTGGTGTTGCCATGAACTTTGGTGAAGCTCACAGATGCAGCTTGGATCCTGCATTGCTGCGGCTGTGGTATAGGCCAGCGGCTACAGCCCGAATGGACCCCTATCCTGGAACCTCCATATGCCACAGGTGCAGCCCTTAAAAAGACAAATAAATAAATAAATAAATAATTAAATTAAAATACCTCATAAGATACAGTTAAAATTTAGCATTGTGATAAAATTCCAAGGGACTGTACATAAAGTACAAGTTTTCCATCCAAAATATCATATATTTTTGCCAGAAAGAATTAGAAAAATGCTTGTGCTCCTTACTTGCCAATGCAAGGATTAAGACTTTTTAAAAAAATATTTTTAGTTATTTAATTTAAATGATTTTTTATTTCTTTAGCAGAGTTTCCTGACAGTTAATGAAATGTGCATAATAGAATATTTAGTGCTCTTTAATATGAATAATAATAATAATAAAACAATATGTATCATTGTATTTGGAGAATAATGTGAGGCAAAATTCTAAATGAAATTTATAGTGTTATATCTACATAAGTCATTTAAGACCAGATAATAGAAAAAGACTTTAGAATAGCAGTTTATCATGCATATTAATAGGCCTTCTCAGGAAAATAATATTTTTAATGGATAAATGCATTTCCTACTAAACATCTAAATGAATGTTAACTACTAAGCAGTTTAAAATTATACAGTTACTACACAAATATAACTTAGAATGTTCCCAAATAATACACTATTTTACACTTTTCTAGAATGACATTTACTATGTTTTCTCCCCAAACTTTGGAAAATAAAATCCACTAAAATATGGACCTAGCAGGACTACTAGACCCTTTTTCCCAGAAAAAAAAAAAAAAAACTGATACACTTTCTTTACTTAATTTTCTTACTTTGCTTTGAATGTTCGAAACACTGCTGTTTTAAGTAAATTTTTATTTCAATATGAAGTATAATATGTATAAAGTATATAATTAATAAGTATATATCTATATGTCTCATCACACAGTGAATGTACTGTTAAATTTCACTTAGAAGCAACATCCAGAAACTGCCCTAAGACCACCTTCAGTCATGAGCTCTACTGTGCATAACAATGTTGACTATTATGAAATTGTTTCTGAGATTTATATGTGATAAAATATGCTACTTTTGTTTCTTTTTATCAGTCGCAATTATGTTAATAATATTCATATACCATGTTGGGAAGAGTTGCAGTTTATTTATTCTAATAATATGGTAATATAGTATTAAATTCCATTGATTAAATCATAATGCATTTAGTCATTCAAAGTTGATGTAGATTTAGTTTGTATATCTGGATTGTGGCAAATTAGTTATACAAATAACATTATTTTATATATCTTTTGGTGAATATGTGTACTCAATCTTAATAGGCATATATTTAGGGATATAAATGTTAAGTCTATTCAGCTTCATTAGATATAGCCAAATGGTCCTATAGTGGCTGTACTAATTTATATTTTCACCATCAATCTGTGAGAATTTCATTTATTTCATATTTTAATTCCCTTTTACTTTAGCTATTTTGATGTGTATAATGTTATATTATGCTTTTTTAATCAAATTTTTGATTTGCAAACAATAAAATGAACAATTATAATTTTATAGTTGGATTAGTTTTGAAAAATGGATATCCATGTAACTGCCTTTGAAAGAAAGATTTTTGTATACCTCAGTTACCTGAAAAAGTTTTCTTAGGCCCCATTCCAGTCAATCCTTGCCCAAATCTCAAGGTCAGGCAATGTCTGATATACTTTCTTTTCTAGAGACAAATTTAAATAAAAGCATTCAGGATGGATGCTACAGTGCATGGCTTCTTTAGAGGTACAAATGTGTTGATGTTTGTTCATATTCTTATCTGTGTTAGTTGCATTTTCTACTTCATTGCTAAGTACTATTTTAATATGGACATTAAAAAAAATAGTTCATCCATTCAATAGATGGCAAGATTTTCATTACTTACAGTTTTTGGTTATTACCAGTATAGGCCAGCATTTGGTATTTGAGCAGTAAATTAGAACTTTATAGAATAAGATTTATTTCTTAAATACTTCTTTAAAAGGTGGGTGTACTCAAATTTTAAAAATGAAACATAGAACCATTGTTGTATTTCTCATTGTTTTTTCAGATTGACTCTAGAAAGGACAAAATATTTTATTTAGCAGACATGTATTGATTTCAGTGTTTAGAAAGATTCATAATCCTGAGGGAGAATACCATATATTTTTAAAATTTATATTCTTTGAAGATATTATATTTTTCCTACAAATTAAATTAGGTGAATAATTTTCTAATTAATGTGTCATTAAAAATATCTCAGAGTGTTGCAATGAAAATATCAGGTGTGTAGATGTGAACTTTTAATAAAAAAGATTTATGGGAAATACAAAACCCCTGTTTAGTAAGATTGTTTTCTTTAATGATGGTGCACAAACCTACATAACTTAAATTTTCCTTTAATCTTTTTTTAATTTTCAAAAAATAGGCTTTAAGACATTCTATCAAGGAACACGTTGGCTCCCTGTGCTTTAACATACATAGTATCCGACTAGTGATGAGGAGAATAAATCCCTCCAGTGTATCCTGGAGTGATGAGTCTCTGCCCCACTATAATCTGTATGAAGTTGAAATTTATATAAATATACTATACTTATTGGAAATATCTTTCGTATATAACTTTGAAATAGTATTTTGTGCAGTTCCCAATAAATATTTTCTTATATATGTATATATATTTTTCAAATGACTCTATTTTTAATGCCATTGTAATGCAAATCTTTCCAAGAGCAGGTGTGCAAGTAAGTATAAGATGCACTATATATGCTTTCTAGAACTCAGTTTATGTATAGAGTAAGCACTCACATTTTTAATATAATAATTATTGTTACATATAAAATTACTGAAATTTTATATGTAATTATTGTTACATATAAAATGACTGGGTTAAAATGTATTTACATTGCTTATTCAGAAAGTACTTCTTTGAGCATTTCTCATTTAAGCAGAGACCTGAATGTCCAGATCTAGTAGAATATGTCAGAGAAGGAATGGCAAGTACAAAGGCTATGAATTGAGAAAAAAGTAAGTAAATAAAAAAATTTTAAATAGGCACAGGAAATCATTTATATGATACTATAATAGTGGATACATAGTATAAATCTGTAGCATATATAATACAAAGAGTAAACAATAATGTACGCTATGGACTTTGGGTGATGATATGTGATAGAGATTCATGAATTGTAACAAAAATACTACTCTGGTGGGGGATATTGATAACAGAGGAAGTTAAGAATGTGTGGAGGCAGAGGGCATTTGGGAAATCTCTGTATCTTCTCCTCAGTTTTACTGTGGAATTTAAACCTCTCTGAAAAATTAGCCTGAATGGGCATGTAATTATAACAATAAGAAGAAGATAAAGAGTGATCTATTTTACTTAAATAATTACAAAGTATAAGAGAATGACTGAATGATAAATTGAAAGTTGCATAGGTTGTGTGCCTAAGATCAGAAAATATAAAGCCATTCAATTTCATTCAGAAAAATAAAATTCTCTGAAAGCATAAAGAGGGACAAAAAATGCTTAATAATGTTAGTTGTTATATTTTTAAAGATCTTCTCACTATTTGTATCAGCATTTAAGAGTCCCCTCAGACTTATTCTTTAACCTTTTTTTCCATACAAACATGGCTCCTCTAGTGTCATTAACACCATATGCATCACACTGGTGATATAGTCTAAAAACTTCCCAACTGTAGAGACCATATTTTGCTTATGTTTTCTTTCTAAGTATCCAGAAAATGTGTGTCACATTTTTAACAACCAAACGTACATGGGATATTTTTTTTTAATATTCTCTTAGCTAAAAGAAGGAGGGAAAGACAAAAAAAAAAAAAAAAAAAAAGCAATGAATGGCAGAAAAGAAAAAGAGAAAAATGGTAAAATAAATCCAACCATCAATAATTGCATATGAGAAAGATTTAGATTGAATAAAAAAGCTTGACCCAAGCATATGGTGTATAAACAAAGGGATGTGAAAATAATACCTAAATACTAATCATGAGAAAAGTTGCACTTGTGAGAACCCGTAAGTGATTATCTTATTAAATTTTATATCTTAGGAGTTTCATTGTCTCATTCTAGTCTCAACTTTGTTCTGAAATCTCTTTCAAGTGGTCAGATAGGCAATGAACACTATACAGCCTTTGGATTTCAGCACAGTATAAGCTTTTTCCTGTAACAAATAAAACATTTTAAATTTTCTAGTTTGGGGGAAAAATATGTAATTGCTGTATGTAAATGGGGGGATTGGTTTGTAGCTTGACTGATACTAAGGCAGATTTTAAATTAATCCTATTTTTTTCCATCTCATATATCACTCTTTATAATTCCACACTACTGTCACTCCATCAGTCAGAATAACATACATTTTTATAGTACTTTTATAACTCTATATGCTGAATTATAGATTTCTCGGTTTTATTTCAACTTTTACCCACTCTTCCTGTTTTCTACATTACATAGATTTTTTTTTAACCATCTGTTCCAGTTTCTTTTCAGGTAGATTTTACTATTTTAGTCATATTATTATTTGAAAATTAAATCAAAAAGGCATGATTCTCAACCAGTTTGTTGCACTTATCCTCCCAATATGCCTTTCTCATCTTCAATAAATTCTATTAAAAATCAAGGATGCTTAGATGATCAATCTTACCATGAGAACTAGGGAAGAGAATGAGACTGGGACCAAGTAGCATTAGAGAAAATGCAAATGGCATATATGAATTCAAAAGTATTCACCATAGCATATAACAAGGGTGATATTTTTGTCTAGTACATTTTTAGCTCCATGATAATGGGTATGAATTTGTAATGATGTTTACCCATACTATCAAATTTGGAAATCTGTGGTGATAAGAGACCAGGATGAGTTCCAGTTTGCCCCCATAGATTCAAGTTTGTCCTTATTCAATTCCAGCTCTGGTCCATCTTTCCTATGTATCATTTTTTAAATAAACATATGAATATATGCTATTCTTATCTTGTTCAGTAAATGTGGCAAATAAGGACTATTGATATTATTAAATATTTTAAATAATAGAATAAATCCAATCTTACGATGAAGTTATTTTATACCTATAATATATATTACTAATATAAAAATATAATGTATATAATGTATTAAATGTACCTATATTTCATGAATGAGTTATATTTTTTTTTTCTCAAACTATTCCTGTAAATTGAAAATCAAGTTGTTCTGGACTCATAAAAGATGGGGAGAGTCCATATCTTTACCCTTATTTGGATATATTTGTAAAACATTGAAAATAATGCATTCTTACTGCTTTATAGACTTTATCTGGGAAGCCATCCACGTCTTAAGTTTCCTTTGTGGTGGATTTTCTATTTAGTGTTTAATTTCTTAATACACAGGTTTATTTATATTTTTGTATTTGTCTTGGTTTTTTCCCAGCAATACATTAAATTAATTCTCAGTGGTATGTGCACAATTTTCCTTTAATATTATCTTGTGGTATTTTTAATATCAGAAAAAAATGTGCAGTAATGTTCCCTTATTTGTTGTTGATTTTTTCATTCATACTTGCTCTTTTTATTAGTCTCACCAGTTTTACTAGTCTTTTGAAAGTATGGATTTTAGGTTTTTTGACTCTTTTTATTGCCATAGTATCTTTCATTATTTTTTTATTATTCTTTTTCTTCTATTTTTCTTTCTTTAGGTTAAATGTCCTCTTAATTACTACCTTATGGTGAGAATAGTTTAATTATTTTCATTCTTTCAACTTTTTAAAAATACATACATTTAAGGCTATTAATTTTCCTATAAGAATAGCTTTAGAATGTACCATAAGCTCTTAAAAATATTTAACTATGATTAGGTCAACATATTTTATAACTTTCATTATTATTTCTTTACTTAGTTTATGATTTTTGCCATATTTTAAAAAAGTCTCAAATTTTATCTTTGAATATTTTTATTCTGCCTTATTTCTTTTAGTCCCTATGTTCTCTGAGTCTATTATTCACATATTTTCTATTTATTTCATTCCAATTTGGATTTTTCCTTTTGGGGTATTTCTAAATTTTATTATGATTATTTCACTCTGGTATTTTTAAGTTCACCAATATTCTCTTCAGCCAGCTCAAATTTGCTGCCAAACACATTCAATAAATTCTTATTTTTTCAGGTGTAAAATTTTTATTTACTCTTTCATAGCTTCTAGCCCTTTACCAACTTTCTTGATCTTTTCTATCCTTGAACATATTAACACTATTTCCCTAAAGTCTCTATCTTTGATTCTGTTTTACCCATGAATCCCCATTGTTTTTAATTCATATGATCCTTTCTTCTTGAGTCAGGTTTGATTCCTTATCAGATATGCTACTAAAATTTTAGACAAAAACTGAGGTTAGTATTATATTTTTATTTTGAGAATTTACGTGTTTTATGTTGCAAACTGCTTAAGCACTGGTATTCACAAGTGAAAACAGTTCCAAGGTTGAAATTAATTGAAACTAGGTATCAGTCTCTCCATGAACTTCTTTACATTTGCTTTACCCTTGATAGTAAATTGTGGACCCTTAAAGTCTCTATTAGACATAGCGAGTTTCATAACTTTATCATACTTCAGTTACTGGACTCCAATTAATTGTATTCCTTCTATGACTAGAAGATTCTTAAAAGTTTCAATTAGCTTCTTAATATCTGAACACATTACTTTGGAATTGTAAGACTCTGATAAAAGAAATACAGACTCAATGATATAGATTCATCTTTGTGAGTTTATATATTATTTTCAAATTCTGTCATCACACTCTTCACTATTTTCTTTACTGATTCCTTCAGTTAGATATATTAAAAATTGTGATCAACTTCTCCAGTTGTCAGTAGGAGTTTTGAATCAAATTAACCTATACTATTTCTAGTCAGTAGAATCCGTGATAAAAAAAGTTTTTAGCTAATTTTCCATCCTCTTTTCAGTATAGGTTATGTCATGTAACTAGACATTTATGAGGAAATGGTATGTTTTACTCTCAGCCTGTGTATTAAAATATAAATATTCTCACCATAATCCTTCCCCTTTTTATATCTTGCATTCTGATAGTTATACAGGACAGAGACACAGATTTCAGATTTAACCATATACATGCGGATGACACACCAGATTATTCTGAAGAAACAGTATAGAAGGAAACAGTGTCCTTATTTGACTTTGTCTTATTATTTATCTTAAGACTGAAATGTAAGTAAATAATATATTTTTATATAATTAAAAACTGCATTTTGAGATATCCAACAGTTTAAGGTTTACTCAAACTGAGATAGTACAACAGTATGGCCTTTACTCAAACTGAAAAATATATAGATAGAATATTGAGTAAGGGATTGAATATATTAGTCATGAGTTCAGGGGAGAAGCCTGAGCTGCAAAAGTCCCCATACAGAGAGTACATTTAATGCCACAAGGCTAAATGATACCTGTACAGAGTGTAAACATAACAGTTTAGAAAGATTTGACTACGAATGTGCAAACATATCTGAGAAGAGACAATAAGGAGATATATGATTGAGTGACATCTCAGCATTCAATGAAAGAAGTTTTTTTTTTTTTAAGGTATGTTTGCAATATCAAATGCTGCCAACAAATTGAATAAAATGTATCACAGATTTAGTATGTGAAGATTGTTAGTGACATTGGCAAGAGCTGTTTTGACAGAAAGGTGGGGTGAAAGCTTGATGGACATTGATTGATAAAAGAAAGAGAATGAAGAAAATGGATAGGACAATCATCTGCAATACCATTAATACTCTGTTAAGCTGAACAGAGTTAGGAGGACAGATGTTTGAGGAGGTAATAGCTTCCAAGAAATACATTTTTTCTTTAATTTCATTTTACTAAAATATAGTTGATTTACAATGTTGTGTCAATTTCTGCTGTACAGTGAAGTGATTCAGTTATATATATATATATATGTGTGTGTGTGTATATATATATATACACACATTCTTATATATATATACACATTCTTTTTATATTTTTTTCCATTACAGTTTACTACAGAATATTGAATATAGTTCACTGTGCTATACAGTAGGACCTTGTTTTTTATCCATTTGATATATAATAATTTGTTTGTGCTAACCACAAATTTCAAGTACACCCCCACCCACCCTCTCACTTGCCAACCACAAGTTTGTTCTATCTGTGAATCTGTTTCTGTTTCATAGATAGGTTCATTTGTTTAATATTTTAGATTCTATATATAAATGAAATCATACAGTATTTATCTTTCTCTTTCTGACTTACTTCACTTAGTATGATAATCTCTAGGTCCACACATGTTTATGCAAATGGTATTATTTCATTATTTTTCATGGCTGAGTATTCAAGGAGTTTTCTATTTAAATATGACTGATATGTTATATAAGTTTATGTAAGTAATACAGAAAAGAAGGGAATGATAAAGAGTAGGCTTTGGTTAACAAAGAAAATGTCCATGGCTTTAACATAAGACAAAGCAAACGGATTTCAGGTACAGGTATGTTGGTAGAATTGATGAAAATATTGGAAAAAAATTATCATTTATACTGTTTTATATTTTATTGTCTTTACCTTTTTTTTTTTTTTTACTGAATCAAGAATACAAATAAACACTGCAGAGTAATCAATCAGGTAATCAGGGAGGCTTCAGGTATATTGGAGGCTTCAGGAAAATGAGGGTGTTGTACAAGGGTCAGATAAAAGAATAAAGGAATCCAGGAGCTAGAAAATATGCATAAGCTAATCTCTTATCCCACTTGAATATATACAGGGTGAAAATTTCTATTAAACAGTCAGCATAGATTTATATTTTTCTCTAGACCTGGATTAAGAAGAGTAATCTAATTAGGTTCAGTTTTAGCCAGTTAAGTAAAAAAGTTGGAGCAAGAGACAAAGAAGCTGATGATTGGGTGATTGTGGTGGTAGATAATGGAATCTAAACCAGCTAAGAAAAATGCAGGGATTTGAGGGGGATGAGGAAGAGTACCAAGTGGTATATCTAAAAGGCTGAATAGCATGATTGGGTCAATAAATAATAAGATTCATTGTAGAACTAAATAAGGTAAAAAATGATAATAGGAGTCAATTGTTAGAAAGGATCACCATTAACAGCATATGCCAGTGTCAGATGCCACAGGAGATTCAAATTTGGATTTATTTTTATGGTTAAAATTCATCATCAGTATTTCAAATAGATTGATTAATGGCATGCATTTTAGATGTTTTGTTTTGATGAAGTTTTTATCTTCTTTTTCATTCATTAAAATAACTTGACATTTAAATATAATAAAAATATAATTTTAAAGAGGTGATATCTTCAAAGAGTAACTTTGTTCAATATTTTTTATATATAAAGCATCGCTGGTTCAGTTTTAGAGCACTGTTCCTTATTTTTTAACTCTAATTTTCATTCAGCTCTCTGTTCTTTTTTTTTCTATAGAAATTTTATATTTTACTTAAAGACCAAATTTTTTATCTGCTCACTATGATATTCCACATAAATTAATGTGCATTGTTACTTTTAAGATAACTTTTTATTCAAGCTGGATGTTTTTATTACATGGATTTGACATGTTTCCATTGTTTGAGTTTGTTCTTATGTTAAACTAGAAACAAATAATATACATTATGATAATATAAAGTAAGGGAAAGAAGAAAACTCATGGACATTGAGAACAGACTTGTAGTTACCAAAGGGGAGGGGGTAGGAGCAGGATAGAATGGGAGTCTGGGGTTAGTAGATGTAAACTATTTCATTTGGTGTGCATAAGCAACAAGATCCTGTGTATAGCACAGGGAACTTGTGATGATAGAGGATGAAGTGAGTAAAAGAATGTATATGTCTATATATGTGTGTATGTAGGTGTATATACATGAATGTTTGTATGACTGATCATTTTGCTATACAACAGAAATTAATAATATTGTAAATGAACTATAATAGAAATATAAAAATCTTAAAAAATAAAGGGAGTATACTATTCAAGAACTTCCATAAAATTTTTAATACTTGATTTTCTGTAAGTGATGAATAATGTGGAATTCATTTCTCACAAAATGAGTCAGCCTACTTTCTGAAATATTCAGATATATAGGACTCTTTTACTCAGCATGAATGCATTTTTATATCATACTACATCTTATAGGAAAATTGTAATCAAGTCATTTGTATCAAATAATTGCCCACGTTAGAAATACAAAATATGCTACAGATTATAAAGTTCCCTTTTTATTGCAAATGCCCACACCAAAGACAAGCCATTCCTTTCAGTGCATTTCTCTATATCTGTCAAACTTTAGATATCTAACCAGTAATAAAAGCTCTATTTCTTCTCAAAGGAGAATCTTTAATAACACTAGATTATTTATGTCTTAATGCTATTTGATAGTTTGCCTTTAATTTTATTCTTTCCATTTCATTTAATATATCTTAGAACTCTTCCCACACTCATCGACATGTCAGTTACCTTTTCTATTTCTACACTGTTTAGGAATATTAATCAGTTATTTTTAATGTTTTCTTCGAATCATGTAGAGAAAAATTAGTACAGATATCACATTTTACATAATCTCTAATTGTAGCTGTAATTAAAATAAAAATATCTTTTTAAGAGATCTTGGGATAATATATTTGAGGTGTAGGATAAAATATCTGGAAGAAAAGTAGAATATAAGTGTTACTAAGTTTAGGAAAATAAAATGCAGCTAATTAGGTTTATATTTCTATGTCCTAATGCCAGTACAGTAAATGAAAATTTGTTGCAATAAATAATGTGATCTGTGTGTGGGTGTGAGTGTGTAATAGTGGTGATGGGTCTCATAAAACAGAAGAATTGCAAATAATGACTTTATTCGTGCTTTAATCTCAATCTAAACTCCCCATATTACTAAACACATCTACTTCAAGGTTACATTTATTAATGGCTTTCATTTTCTTTTTTTCTTCCAAAATGTAATTTTGTGTTTTCCAATTATGTTAAAACTTATTGAGAGAGAAGATAAAATTACACAGTGGTAGGATGTGAAGCTCACCTACTCCTACAAAAACACTGAGAGTACATCTACATGTGGAACAATTTGCAGAGAAAGTTTGCTGAACACTGGCAAAAGACCAGGATACTGATAGAGCAAGAAAAATCTCCACAAATCCATGTAAGACAAAAGAAAGAAGAAAAAAGAAAAAGAAAATCAGAAAGGAAGTGGGGGCAGGACCTGTAGCCCCTAGAATGGAGTTAGAAAGAAGAAAAACTCTTGCACTCCTGCAAATTACCCCTGCACCCTGGCAGAGAAGTGATATCAACTGGAACAGAGGAAGAACTTTAGAATCTTGGAGGGGAAAATAGTAACTGGTGTGAAATAATTTATATGGAAACAATACTCCAGAATCAGTCAGTGTTACTGCCCTACACTTCCCAACCATATGCTGGTACCATATGTTGGGAACTTAAACTTGGGCTTTGGAGCTAAGATGCAGAGAGAGAGCTGGGAAAGTGGGGGCTACTGGGACAAAACCAGGGTTGGTGGCATGAAAACAGTCTAGAGGGACTAGAGTCTAGGATATTCACATTTGAGGGTGTAAGATGAGGAAACATGGATGGTTTGGAGGCAAGCCACCATGGTTTGTGGGTACTGGAGAGAAGGGGTGAGATCCACCACTATAGCCTTATTCCCTACAAGAACTCTCAGGCTAGAGGATACCACTTGCTTCAGCTCCAGGAGCCACAGCAGGAACAGCTACTGCCTAGCAAGAGCTAGGGAGCAGCTCGCACTCTTAGGGCTACAAGAGCACTCCCAATAGTGGTGCAGTAAGAGACTAACTACATGAAGTTCACAGTACCCTGCAGTTACAGAGAGTGCTGCAAAGCAAGAGCTAGGGAGCACTCCCTGCATTTGGGGCTGCAAAGAATGCTCCTATGAGCTACCCAGCCAAGCAAGGAACCCAGGGAACAGTGTCAGTCCCTGCAGTTACACAGAGTAGTCCTGAGAGCCAATCAAGCAAAGGAAAGGACTGCAGAATCAGCTGCTATTACCAACTACAGGAAATGGTTGAGAGCTGCACAGCAATGGGAGTGGTCATAGAAGCCACTGCTTTTCCCTGCAGAATAATGGAGCAGAAGTAAATGAAATAGAGACAGATAAAACAGGAGAGAAGATCAATGAGACCAAAAGTTTAGTTCTTTGAAAAGATCTATAAAATTGATAAACATTTAGCCAGACTCATTAAGAAAAAAAAAAAAGAACAGGCTTTAAATCAATAAAATTAGAAATGAAAAAGGAGAAATTACAACTGTCTCCACAGAAATACAAAGGATCATAAGAGATTGCTATTAGCAACTATATTCCAATAAAATGGACAACCTAGAAGAAAGGGACAGATTCCTACAAAGGTACCAACTTTCAAAACTGTACCAGGAAGAAATAGAAAACATAAGTGGACCACTCATAATTTCTAATATTGAAAAATTGATTTTTAAAATTTGTAAACAATGAAAGTCCAGGACCCAATGGCTTCAAAGGCAAGTTCTATCAAACATTCAGAAAAGAGTTAACATCTATTCTTCTGAAACTCAGCCAAAGATTTTCAGAGGAAGGAACACTCCCAAGCTCATTCTATGAGGCTACTGTCATCCTGATACCAGAACCAGACAAAGATACCACAAAAAAAAAAAAAAAAGAAGAAGAAAATGACAGGCCAATATTACTGATGAACATAGATGCTAGAATCCTCAAGAATTATTAGCAAATCAATCCAACTATATATTAAAATGATATAAGCCATGATCAAGTGGGATTTATCCCAGGGACGCAAAGATTCTTCAATATATGCAAATCAGTTAATTTGATACACCATATAAACAAACTGAAAAATAAAAACCATATCATCATCTCAATAGATGCAGAAAAAGCTTATGACAAAATTCAACACCTGTTTCTGATAAAAAGTCTCCAGAAAGTAGAGATAGTACCTATCTCAACATCATAAAAGCCATATATGACAGAGTCACAGCTGACATTCTCAATGGTGAAAAACTGAAAACACTTCCAAGATCAGGAAGAAAAGAAGGATGTCTTCTTTCACTACTATTATTCAACAGAATTTGGAAGTCCTATTCACAGCAATCAAAGAAGGAAAAAAAAGGAATTCAAAACTGGAAAAGAAGAAGTAAAATTATCACTGTTTGCAGATGATATGATACTGTACTTAGAAAATCCTAAAGATACTACCACAAAGCTGGTAAATTTTGGTAAAGATGCAGGATATAAAATTAATACAAAGAACTCAATTGCATTTCTATGTAATAACAATGAAAGATCAGAGTAAGAAATTAGGGAAGCAATCCTATTTACCATTGCATTAAAAAAGAGTAAAACACCTAGGAATAAACCTTCCTAAAGAGACAAAAGACCTATATTCTGATAACTAGAAGATGATAATGAAAGAAATCAAAGATGACACAAACAGATGGAAAGATATACCATTCTCTTGGACTGGAAGTATCAATATTGTCAAAATGAATATATTGCCAAAGTCAATGCTCAGATTCAATGCAATCCCTATCAAATTACCAAGGGCATTCTTCAAAGAACTAGGACAGAATATTTTTAAATTCCTATGAAAAAAAGACCCTGAATAGCCAATAGAATCTCTAGAAAGAAAAACAGAAATGGAGAAATCAGACTCCCTGATTTCAGACAATACTACAGAGCTACAATCATCAAAAGAGTATAGTACTGGCACAAAAACAGAAATATACATCAGTGGAACAGGATAGAAACCCCTAAATAAAAACCATGCACCTATCGCAAACTAATCTATGACAAAGGACAAAATACAGTAAAGGAAAGACAGTCTCTTCAATAAATTATGCTGGGGAAACTGGAAAGCTACATGTAAAAGAATGAAATTAAAACATTCTCTAACACCATATATAAAAATAAACTCAAAATGGATTTAGACCTAAATACAAGGGCAGGTACTATAAAACTCCTAGAGTAAAACATAGGCAGAATACTCTTTGACATAAGCCACAGAAACATCTTGTTTGATACACCTCCTAGATTAATGACAAGAAAAACAAAAATAAACCAATGGGATCTAATTAAACTCAAAACTTTTGAATATCAAAGGAAATCATAACAAACAAACAAACAAAAAATAAATATAATCCAGAGAATGGGAGAAAAGCTTTGCAAAGTATGCAAATAAGGGCTTAATCAACAAAATATACAAAAAACTCCCACAACTCAACAACAAAAAAACAAACAACCCTTTTGAAAAATAGGCAGAAGATCTAAATAGATATTCTTCAGCAAAGACATATGGATGGCCAGTAGGCACATGAGAAGATTCTTAATATCACTAATTATTAGAGAAACACAAATCAAAACTACAATAAATTATCAATTCATACCAGTGAGAATGGCCATCATTAATAAGTCCACAAGTAAATGCTGGAGAGGGTGTAGAGAAAAGAGGAACTTCCTTCACTGTTGGTAGGAATGTAAATTGGTACAATCACTATGGAAAACAGTATGGAGGTGCCTCAGAAAACTAAATATATAACTATAATGAAATCCAGCAATCCCACTCCTGGGTGTATATCTGAACAAAACTATAATTCAGAAAGATAAATGTGCCCCTATATTCAGCTCGTCATAATTCACAATGGAAATTATTGCTCTATGTCTTTGAAGTAAAATATATTTTCCAAGTTTTTTTACAATGAGAGTTTCCATTAAATCCATTGTGAATTCACAAGACATGGAAACAACCTCAATGTCCATCAGAAGATGAATGGATAAAGAAGATGTGGTATATATATTCAATGGAATATTACTCAGTCAAAAAAGAATGAAATAATACCATTTGCAGCCACATGGATGCAACTAGTGATTCTCATACTAAGTGAAGTAAGTCAGAAAGTGAAAGATAAATGCTATATGATATCACTTATACGTAGGATCTAAAATATGACACAAATGAACTTATCCACAAAACAGAAACAGACTCAAGACATAGAGAAGAGACTAATGGTTGTCAAGGGGGAGAGGAGAAGCAATAGGAGGGACAGGGAGTTTGGGGTTAGTGAATGTAATATACTATATTTAGAATCAATAGGCAATGAGATCCTACAGTATAGCACAGGGATGTGCAACGTCTTAGGCTAGAATATGATGGATAATATTATGAGAAAGGGAGTGTGTATATATACATGTGTGTGTGTGTGTGTGTGTGTGTGTGTGTGTGTATGATCATTTTGCCATACATCAGAAATTAGCACAACATTGTTAATCAGCTATACTTTAATGAAAAAATTATTGCTCTATGTCTTTGAAGTAAAATATATTTTCCAAGTTTTTTTACAATGAGAGTTTCCATTAAATCCTAACTATGTTTTTTAAATCATATCATTAGCAATGTGTTAATACAATAACACATACAAATGATCTGAACCTGTCTTTTTATAGATATATCTATTACAAGTTCATAAGCATATCTCAAAGCATTTTTAAAATAATATATATTCATTTTCAAATAATTTTTCCTCAATTTTAAGGTTATTAAATCAATAATTTTATATCTGTCCAATACTGACTCCCTTTAATCAACAAAGAATCTTTTAAATATTTTTCTTTCAATTTCTATTTAACTACATTTATGCTAGCTTCCTTTATTAAAATAAAATGATTTGTTGGGGTCAATTTTTAAATTTTCTTATAGTTTAAGACAATATAAGAATCTTGTTAATATGTGATTACTATTTACACTAAGTAAAATTACCTCCAATTTTCTATTTCTCAATATTTTACCTTTATATGTATTAACATATTTTAAAAATTATATTATTCTATTTCACAAAAATATAATAGGATATGTCTTGCCTGTCCTCCACTTAAATGTTTTGCCCTATTTACTGATTATTAAATTTCCTCTTTACGAACTGAAATTTAAGCCAAACACACTAATGTTTAATAGACTACTCTCTATTATAATCCCCACTGCTACTTACATCTATTAGTTGTTACATACCAATAGTTGTATCTGTTCCAAAAATATAAGTTTATCAGGCACAGTGTTACTGTAATTATTTAGTTTAAATAAATATTATGTATATTATTAAATATAAGAGTGAAAGGAAGAGAATATTGGTTTTATACAAACTTAGTTGAGTTAGAAATTATCTACAGTTGAGAAGCTGGGTAACTTTCCAACATATTCAGTGTATGTGAAAAGACAGATTTTGGAAGGTATTATAATTCAAATTTATTTTCCACTAAATTTTCTCTGTACATGTTAAGAACCATGAAGACCTATCCCTACTCTAAAGAAGCCTAAGCTGGACATAAAGAGATAATGCCAGAGAGACAATTCCTGTCAAAAAAATAATATTGGCAGAAAAGGTCTGGTTTGACTAATACATGGTTTTGATTACTTCACATGTTGTCACTCTCCAAACTGACCACTACTCAGATAACTAAGGTTAGATTTCCCTTTGACAAGAGAGGTTTTGGGGAGAAAATAAAGATATTATTTGGGGTAAAATCTTATGCTTCCAGTTTCAGCTGATGCCAATACTCAGAAATCCTTATAATTTGCATCTATTCTTACATTATGATAGAATTACAGATTTGTAAGTGATCTTAAAATATTTTAATTGAAGTATATTCTCTATACATGTATCTAATTTAAGAATATCTAGAGAAGATTATTTGAATAATGAATGGTTCATTTTGTTTGTGAATATCTCAGATTTTATGCATGTATTAGCTATTGGTATTTTAAAATAATAACTGTAAAATTTCTCAAAATTCTGTGGGTTGGCTGGCTGAGCCACTATTTAATCTGCTTAGACTCCCATGTGGCTGCAGTTAGCAAGAGGAACAACTAGCATAAAATATTTGAGATGGCCCCACTTATGAGTATGCAGAGAGAGTGGCTGTCAGCTCTGGCATGTTAGTTCTAATCCACATCACTAGGTATGGCAGCAATAAGGCCCCTTTAGACCTAACCTCTGGATTTTGTATAATATAAATTCTACTATAGACTATGGTCAATGCAAACTACAAGGTCAGCAAAGTTTCAAGTGTGGAGAAACTGACTCCAATATTTGAAAAGGAGCTACAAAATACTGTAGCCTTGTTTTTGAATCTGTCACATTGAGAAAGGTTTTTATTATTATTATTATTATTATACAAGTAATTTTTCTTTTAGGTCTTCACTAATTAACCCTGTTATAACCTTTACTCACATACAAATATAACCTAAGGTTCAACATAATGGTCCTGTGGGTATTCAGACATAGCTGTATAGCTACCAGCTGTGATTACCCTTCAGATCCTTTATTTCCAATAACAGAGCTGTAATTCCCTTCAACATTTTACCTTCTTTCTTCTGTATGCATTTATCCATTCTCATATTATTTATTTTAAATTGTGGGTATCAAATTACTAAGCAACTATCCCATATCACTTAAGAACTATTCATTCCAATGACATATTTCTGAAGTTATCAACCACAGGAATGGATTGGTTTTACTTACATAAATTCCCTCTTCCTAAAATGCATCATTCATTCAAACACAGTCACTGATAATACAGAAAAGGTATACCAGAAAAAAAGTAATAGTCTCTATTTACCATTTGTACTTTTTTTAAAGTCCTTTATAAAGAAAGAAGTTATAGTCAGATTATAATTTATGCACCATGTTAGTTCTTTTTAGCTATATATGAAAATAATATGTATCATATATAGTAAATACTCTGAAAGCTGGAATAGAAAATAATCTTCCATTTTACTAAGCTGAATATCAATTGAAAAACATCTTTAGCTAACAATTATTTAAATATTCTGAGATAAAATAGTCAAATACGTACTCATAATATTTATTACTTTAGTAAAAATACATATTAAATCACATACAAAAATCATGTTCATTCAGATATAATATTTTACTTCTTCAAATACATATTTATGTATTTGAATCACTGTCTTTCATGAAAATGTCTCATAAGGCACTATAAAAAATGATTATGTAAAATATTTTAAACTGAGATAATGTGATGAAATAATACAACTATATGAAATAGGCCATGGATTATTGCTCAGACTAAAAGAGGAGTTGTGGATAATGTCAAAACCATGACCAAGATAAAGATTAGAGAATAAAAATTCAGTGCTAATATCTTCCATGTACCTGAGGAAAATGATGTCTGCCTAAAACCATTTATAAACAATAAACTCTAAAAACAAGAAAGAAAATTTTAAGAAAACAATGAAATAACACAAAAACATTTTATCATCATAACCTGGATATAGCAAATGCCTAAATACTTCAAATTACCTTTACATAAAAATTGTATTGAATGTATAAATCAATCAAATACTAGTGAGCTCCCCATTACATTTTCATGCCAAGTCTTTGTTGTGAATGCCAAAGAAGGGTAGTTTTGGTGGAATATGCACAGAAGAGAGCAGAGGGAATGCCGTAGCCTTTGAAAAACTAGTCTAAAGCCATTCCCCAAAGATAAAGTCTATACTAAAAACATGGTAAATATACCAACCACAGTGAAGCAATTTAAAGGTGAGCATAATCCAAAGCTGCATATTCTAAAGCCATTACTTCCTTAAGAGTAGATTTTAACCAGAAAGGGTGAGAATACCTTTGGAAATGAGGTATGGAAAAAAAAGTTATTCCCTTTGTACAAAATATGAATCAAAATGTCAAAGGAATATAAATATAAATAATATATGATAAAACTTATATATGGACTCATAAAAATAATACAAAAGAACTTATTTATAAATCAGAAACAAACTCACAGATTTCAAAACAAATCTTATGGTTACCATGGGTAAAACCACTGAGAGGAGAGGAGAACTAGGAGGGTAAGAACATATTCACAATACTGTATAAAATAGATTTATGTTTCTTGCTTTTTAGGGCCATGTGTGTTTCATATGGAAGTTCCGAAGCTAGGGGTCAAATCAGAACTGCAAATGTGGGACTATGTCACAACCACAGCAACTCAGGATCTGAGCTGCATCTGCGACTTACAACATAACCGCAGAGCAACACCAGATCCTTAACTTAATGATAAAGCCTAGAGATAGAACCTGCATCCTCATGGTTACTAGATAGGTTTTTAACCCATTGAGCCACAACAGGAACTCCTAAAATAGATGATTAATGAGAACCTATTATATAGCACAAGAAAATCTACTCAACAGATCTTAATAACCTATATAGGAAAAAGAATGATTGATTCACTTTGCTGTACACTAATACAACATTGTAAGTCAACTATACTCCAATAAATTAAATTAAATATAAAATTGAATTAAAAATAGTACATAAATAAATAAATTAAATAAATTAGAGGATACGAATCTGCTGCCTCTGCAGGAAAAATATATAAATATGCTTGCATACTGAGGCACTGAAGAACTTGTATTTCCCAACTCAAAAATAGAGTTAAAATCAACTAGGAATGTGTTCAACTGCTATAATGTTACACACACACACACACACACACATTAATTTATACAATGCTTTGTAAGAATGAAAACACTAACTGATATTTGTTTTTCCTTCAAAAAATCATGAAGTAAAAGAAAACTGTAATACCATAGTCCATAATAAAATACATGTCCTCATTCACACATTTGGAGATAGTAAAAAAACTGAATTGCACATGTTATAAAAATATTTTTGGCCACACCTGTGGCATATGGAAATTCCTAGGCTAGGTATCGAACACACAACACAGCAGTAATCAGAGCTACATCAGTGATATTGCTAGATCTTCAACTTTCTGAGCTACAAGAGAACTCATAAAATTTAAAATATAAATGGAAAAAATATAAAATGAAAAGAGATTTTACTGAATTCAAAATAGAAGTAAAAAAAATCATAAGGTTCTCTCAGAAATGAAGATTAACTCATAAAGTTCTCAGAGGTTTACTAAAGGGAAAGTTATTTATTAAGGAGAATTAATGTAAAAGAAAGGAAGAAAACATTGAGGGCAATGAAAATCAGATAATATTAAGTATGCACCTGAAAAAATTTGCTGAAAAGGAAGGTAAGCAAAGAGAAAATAAAATGAATAAATTTCAATTCCTGAAAAATATTTTTTGAAGTAGGAAACAATACATATATAAAAATATAGATAGATTTTAACAGCTTTCTCTAAATAAAAGGTGGAAAGATCTACACATTAAAGCTAACTAAAATGTGCTTGACTGACAGAGAATGACCATTTTTAAGATATATTCTAGTGGGAGGACAAGATGGCGGAGGAGTAGGGGGACGCTCTCGCCCTCTCCCACAAACACAACAAAAAAAGCACATCTACAGAAGAAATGACTCGCACAGAACAGCAACCAATCGCTGGCAGAGGAACCTAAACTCCAATAACGGCAAGAAGTTCGTGACATTATTGGGCAGAACGGGAGAAAAGAGGAGAGTGAGAGAAGGTGAATCCCAGCGGGACGGGCGCTCCCGAAAGGGAACTGTGGAGGAGAAAGGGATCCCGCACCCTGGAAAGTCACCTACCAGGCGAAAGATCAAATGAACCTGAGGAATCCCCAGATGCAGAGAAGAGTGTAGCAGTAAGTCGGAGTACGGAAAAACTGATCAAGAACCCAACGGACCATCTGAACTACGGGCACAGTCACCAAAAATTGAGACGCCTGGGTGGGGGCTGGGCACCGAGACCTCGCCTCCGAAGGTTAGTCCCCGGGCTAGGGGGGCGGGGAAGAGCAGAAACTGCTTGGGAGGTCTCTAAACCATTTGATGGGGCAGAGACTGCCTGGGAGACTAGAAAACAAAGTTGTCGCAGAGGAAGGGAGCAATACTCTAGGGGCGGGGAAGTGGAAAGCCGCCTCAGAGGGAACCTGGGAGAAGAGCCTGGTCTGCACCCGTGCTGGGGAGCGGAGAGAAGAAGGGGTGGGTTCCCATAGAATACCCCCCACGCCACAGCAAGCTTACAGGCCCGCTAGCTAGCAGAAAGCTGTGCTTCCCAGTGCATTCCCTCCCCCCACCCCCGCCACCCCCTACGCTCTCGTGGAACCTGGGGCTGCCTGCCATCCAGGAGGGCTGGCCTCAACAATTGCCTGAAGCCTACCACCGCAGGGGCTGTCCCTGCACAGGCCTGCTTGCCCTTTGGAGGGGCTACACTTCCACAGAGCAGCACCAAACACCACCAGCCCCCTAGAAAAGGCCTGCAGCCCAGAAAAGCTAGAACAAGCCTAGCCAGGCCGTGAATAGATCGGCCTAATTCTCCGACGGTTTTTCTGAGACGGGCTCCCCCGGGGAGGAGCCTCTTGGGTCTCCAAGGGCCTTGCTACCCGCCCAAGACCCCAGGGGGTGCTAAGACCTAGTGGACCAGCTGCATAGGACTGCCAGCTCCAGGCAGGACCCCCTGCAGCCCAGAAAAGCTGCAACAAGCCTGGCCGAGTTGGGAAAAGAGCTCAGACGGTCTTTCTGAGTCGGGCTGCCCTGGGGAGGAGCCTCTTGAGTCTCCAAGGGCCCTGCTACCCACCCAAGACCCCAAGGGGTGCTGAGACCTAGTGGACCAGCTGCATAGGACTGCCAGCTCCAGGCAGGACCCCCTGCAGCCCAGAAAAGCTGCAACAAGCCTGGCTGAGTTGGGAAAAGAGCTCAGACGGTCTTTCTGAATTGGGCTGCCCTGGGGAGGAGCCTCTTGAGTCTCCAAGGGCCCTGCTACCTGCCCAAGCCCCCAGGGAATGCTGAGACCTAGTGGACCAGCTGCATAGGACTGCCAGCTCCAGGCAGGACCCCCTGCAGCCCAGAAAAGCTGCAACAAGCCTGGCCGAATCAGGAAAAGATTTCAAACGGTCTTTCTGAGTCGGGCTGCCCTGGGGAGGAGCCTCTTGAGTCTCCAAGGGCCCTGCTACCCGCCCAAGACCCCAGGGGGTGCTGAGAACCAAGTGAAATCTGCTACCATCGTGGGGTGGACCTCCCAGTCCTGTCTGCCCTCAGGAAGTCCTCCTTTGCTTCAAAGAAACACTGTTAGTCCCATCAACACTCCAGAAAAGCCACACTGCCTCAAAAAAGATTGACCAACAACGACAGCCCTCAGGAAATATTTCACGGCAGTGACAAGGCAAACACTACCCGATAACGGAGAGTACAACTCCCTCAGGAGAAAGAAGACAACAAGCAAGATGAAGAAGCTGAGAAACCACCCCCAGTCAAACCAACAGGAGAACTCACCTAAAACAGTCAACAATGAAACAGATCTCTGCAGTCAGACAGACCTGGAATTCAAAAGAGAAATACTGAAAATACTGAAGGAATTAAGAGAAGATATGAACAGTAATGCAGATACCCTCAGAAAGGAGCTAGAAAATATAAGGAGGAGCCAAGAAAAACTAGAACATTCATTTGCAGAGATGCAAACTGAACTAGGGGCAGTAAAAACCAGAATGAATAATGCAGAAGAACGAATCAGTGATATGGAAGATAGAATAATGGAAATCACTCAATCTGGTCAACAGACAGAAAACCGAATCAAAAAACTGGAAAGCAATATAAGAGACCTATGGGATAATATAAAACGGGCCAATCTACGCATAATAGGAATTCCAGAAGGAGTAGAAAAAGATAAAGGAATGGAAAATATATTTGAAGAAATTATTGCTGGAAACTTCCCAAATCTAAAGGATACTGGATTCAAGATACAAGAAGCACAGAGGGCCCCAAACAAACTGAACCCAAACAGACCCACACCAAGACACATCATAATAAAAATGGCAAAAGTTAGTGATAAAGAGAGGATCCTCAAAGCAGCAAGAGAAAAACAGAATGTTACCTACAAGGGAACCCCCATAAGAATATCAGCTGATTTCTCTACAGAAACACTACAGGCCAGGAGGGAATGGCAAGAGATATTTAAAGTGCTCAAAGGAAAAAATATGCAACCTAGAATACTCTATCCAGCAAGAATATCATTTAAAATAGAAGGGGAAATAAAAATTTTTCCCAACAAACAAAAACTTAAAGAATACAGCAACACAAAACCCAGGTTAAAGGAAATATTGAAAGGGCTTCTCTAAACCAAAAAGAAAGGAAGGAAAGGGAAGAAAAAAGAAAAGAAAAAAAAAAAAGAAGAAGAGGAAGAACTAGGACTGAGGAAACCGCAATCAGAGAGCAGTCACTCAAATAAGCCAGCATACAGATTTAATCATGAACATGCTTCAAACAAAATAAAATTAAAAAGAAAAAAATAAAAGAGTCATCAAAACCATAAAATGTGGGCAAGGGATGTTAGGAGGTAAATAATCCTTTTTGTTTGTATGTATGTCTCTCTTCTTAATTTTAATATAATAATGAAGTGTTTGAACTTACAGGACCATCAGGCTAAAACACACAATTATGGGAAGGGGTTAGCATACTTAAAAAACAGGGCAACCACAAGCCAAAACCAAATATTGCATTTGCAAAAAATGAAAAAAAAAATACACTCAAGCAGATAATAACAGGAGACCATCCAACCAAAAAAAAAAAAAAAAAAAAAAAAAAGAAGAATGGAGAACCATAGAATCAAATGGAACACGAGGATCAAATGGCAATAAATAATCATCTATCAATTATCACCTTAAATGTCAATGGACTGAATGCCCCAATCAAAAGACACAGAATGGCTGAGTGGATAAAAAGGCAAAAACCTTCAATATGCTGCCTACAAGAAACTCACCTTAGGACAAAAGATACATATAGATTGAAAGTGAAAGGCTGGGGAAAAGTATTTCATGCCAATAGACATGACAGAAAAGCAGGAGTCGCAACGCTCATATCAGACAAAATAGACTTTAAAACAAAAGACATAAAGAAAGACAAAGAAGGACACTATTTAATGATTAAGGGATCCATCCAAGGAGAGTATGTTACTATCATCAACATATATGCCCCAAACATAGGAGCACCCAGATACATACAACAAATATTAACAGACATAAAGGGAGATATTGATGAGAATACAATCATAGTAGGAGACCTAAATACCCCCCTCACATCAATGGACAGATCCTCTAGACAGAAAACCAATAAAGCAACAGAGATCCTAAAGGAAACAATAGAAAAGTTAGACTTAATTGATATCTTCAGGACACTACATCCAAAAAAAGCAGAATACACATTCTTCTCAAATGCTCATGGAACATTCTCAAGAATCGACCACATATTGGGACATAAAGCGAATCTCAATAAATTTAGGAGAGTAGAAATTATCTCAAGTATCTTCTCTGACCACAATGCCATGAAATTAGAAATCAACCACGGGAAAAGCAAAGAGAAAAAACCTACTCCATGGAGACTAAACAACATGCTACTAAAAAACCAATGGGTCAATGAGGAAATCAAGAAGGAAATTAAAAACTACCTTGAAACAAATGATAATGAAGACACAACCTCTCAAAATCTATGGAATGCTGCGAAAGCAGTGCTCAGAGGGAAATTTATAGCAATCCAGGCCTTTCTCAAAAAAGAAGAAAGATCCCAAATTGACAACTTAACCCTCCACCTAAATGAATTAGAAAAAGAAGAACAAAAAAGTCCTAAAGTCAGCAGAAGGAAGGAAATTATAAAGATCAAAGAAGAAATCAATAAAATAGAGACTCAAAAAACAATAGAGAAAATTAATAAAACCAAGAGCTGGTTCTTTGAAAAGGTGAACAAAATTGACAAACCCCTGGCCAGACTCACTAAAAAGAGGAGAGAAAGAACCCAAATCACCAAAATTATAAATGAAAAAGGAGAAATCACAACGGATACAGCAGAAATACAAAAAACCATAAGAGAATACTATGAACAACTATATGGCAATAAGTTTGACAATCTGGAAGAAATGGACAATTTTCTAGAATCTTACAGCCTGCCAAAACTGAATCAAGCAGAAACAGACCAACTGAACAGACCGATCACTAGAAATGAAATTGAAGAGGTCATAAAATCACTCCCTACAAATAAAAGTCCAGGACCAGATGGCTTCACAGGTGAATTCTATCAAACATATAAAGAGGAATTGGTGCCCATCCTCCTTAAACTCTTTCAAAAGGTTGAAGAAGGAGGAATACTCCCAAAGACATTCTATGAGGCCACCATCACCCTCATTCCAAAACCAGACAGAGATACCACCAAAAAAGAAAACTATCGCCCAATATCATTGATGAATATAGATGCAAAAATCCTCAACAAAATCTTAGCCAACCGAATCCAACAACATATCAAAAAAACTATACACCATGACCAGGTTGGGTTCATCTCAGGTTCACAAGGATGGTTCAACATACGCAAATCAATCAACATCATACACCACATTAACAAAACAAAAGTCAAAAATCATATGATCATCTCAATAGACGCAGAAAAAGCATTTGACAAAGTTCAACATCCATTCATGATCAAGACCCTCGCCAAAGTGGGTATAGAGGGAACATTCCTGAATATAATCAAAGCCATTTATGATAAACCCACAGCAAATATAATCCTCAATGGGGAAAAACTGAAAGCCTTCTCACTCAAATCTGGAACAAGACAGGGATGCCCACTCTCAACACTGCTCTTCAACATAGTTTTGGAAGTCTTAGCCACAGCAATTAGACAAACAAAAGAAATCAAAGGCATCCATATAGGAAGAGAAGAGATCAAATTGTCACTGTATGCAAATGACATGATTCTATACCTAGAAAACCCTAAGGACTCAACCCCAAAACTCCTTGAACTGATTAATAAATTCAGCAAAGTGGCAGGATATAAGATTAACATTCAGAAGTCAGTTGCATTTCTGTATACCAGCAATGAAACATTAGAAAAGGAATACAAAAACACGATACCTTTTAAAATTGTACCACACAAAATCAAATACCTCGGAATACACCTGACCAAAGAAGTAAAGGACCTATATGCCGAGAACTATAAAACCTTAATCAAAGAAATCAAAGAAGATGTAAAGAAATGGAAAGATATTCCATGTTCCTGGATTGGAAAAATCAATATTGTGAAAATGGCCATACTACCCAAAGCAATCTAAAGATTCAATGCAATCCCTATCAAATTACCCAGGACATTTTTCATAGAACTAGAACAAACAATTCAAACATTTATATGGAACCACAAAAGACCCAGAATCGCCAAAGCAATCCTGAGAAACAAAAACCAAGCAGGAGGCATCACTCTCCCAGACTTCAAGAAATACTACAAAGCCACAGTCATCAAAACAGTGTGGTACTGGTATCAAAACAGACAGACAGACCAATGGAACAGAATAGAGAATCCGGAAATTAACCCTGACACCTATGGTCAATTAATCTTTGACAAAGGAGGCAAGAACATCAAATGGGAAAAGGAAAGTCTATTCAGCAAGCATTGCTGGGAAACCTGGACAGCTGTATACAAAGCAATGAAACTAGAACACACCCTCACACCATGCACAAAAATAAACTCCAAATGGCTGAAAGACTTAAATATACGACAGGACACCATCAAACTCCTAGAAGAAAACAGGCAAAACACTCTCTGACATCAACATCATGAATATTTTCTCAGGTCAGTCTCCCAAAGCAGTAGAAATTAGAGCAAAAATAAACCCATGGGACCTCATCAAACTGAAAAGCTTTTGCACAGCAAAGGAAACCAAAAAGAAAACAAAAAGACAACTTACAGAATGGGAGAAAATAGTTTCAAATGATGCAACTAACAAGGGTTTAATCTCTAGAATATACAAGCAACTTATACAACTCAACAGCAAAAAAACCAATCAATCAATGGAAAAATGGGCAAAAGACCTGAATAGACATTTCTCCAAAGGAGATATACAGATGGCCAACAAACACATGAAAAAATGCTCAACATCACTGATTATAAGAGAAATGCAAATCAAAACTACCATGAGATACCACCTCACACCAGTCAGAATGGCCATCATTAATAAATCCACAAATAACAAGTGCTGGAGGGGCTGTGGAGAAAAGGGAACCCTCCTGCACTGTTGGTGGAAATGTAAACTGGTACAGCCACTATGGAGAACAGTATGGAGATACCTTAGAAATCTATACATAGAACTTCCATATGACCCTGCAATCCCACTCTTGGGCATCTATCCGGACAAAACTCTACTTAAAAGAGACACATGCACCCGCATGTTCATTGCAGCACTATTCACAATAGCCAGGACATGGAAACAACCCAAATGTCCATCGACAGAGGATTGGATTTGGAAGAAGTGGTATATATACACAATGGAATACTACTCAGCCATAAAAAAGGATGACATCATGCCATTTGCAGCAACATGGATGGAACTAGAGAATCTCATACTGAGTGAAATGAGCCAGAAAGACAAAGACAAATACCATATGATATCACTTATAACTGGAATCTAATATCCAGCACAAATGAACATCTCCTCAGAAAAGAAATCATGGACTTGGAGAAGAGACTTGTGGTTGCCTGATGGGAGGAGGAGGGAGTGGGAGGGATGGGGAGCTTGGGCTTATCAGACACAACCTAGAATAGATTTACAAGGAGATCCCGCTGAATAGCATTGAGAACTATGTCCAGATACTCATGGTGCAACAGAAGAAATGGTGGGGGAAAAACTGTAATTGTAATGTATACATGTAAGGATAACCTGACCCCCTTGCTGTACAGTGGGAAAATAAAATAAAAAAAAAAAAAAGAAAAGAAAAAAAAAAAAAGATATATTCTAGTAAAATTATTTTGCTTCAAAGATAAATTCCTCAGTGCTTTCAGGCAAAAAATAAACCATTTAATATAGATAGAAATTAAACTAATATCAGAGTTCTAAAAAAACAACATAAAAATACAAGAAGTAGATTGACATTTCAAAAAAACCACAAAAGAAAATGTGAACCCATGATTTTATATACTTCTAAGATGTCCATTAAATATCAAAATTATAGATAAACAATCTTCAATAGAAAATTCACCCTTTTGAGCCCTTGAGGAATTCACTAAAGGACAGTCTTCATCAAACACGAAAATGACAAGGGAAATAGGGGTAAATAAATAATAAGGCACATTTAATATCTTAAATTTTCCACTACAGACTAAACAAATTGAGGAAATAAGTACAAGAATGGTATGGAAATGTATATTCTGACAAAATAATGCAAATAGATATGAGAACAGAAGGGAGAGGGAAATGGAAAGGAGAATTTATTTATTGACTGTCGAAAAAATAAAATATGGGAGTCACTGGATACTATAGCAAGCTGGCCAAACAGATAATAAAAGGCTATAAAAAGGAAAATAAGGAAGTAATTACACAAAAAAAAATGAATGAGTACAAAGGTAAATAGAATAAAATGCAAACATTCCTTATTAGCCAAAGTAAAGTTGTAAATCACAGTTCAATTCAAAATGAATAAGAATAAAGGTAATAATGGCAGTTAAAAATACACTGATGAACATAGACACAAAAATCCTCATAAATTATTAACAAACTGAATTCAGCTATACATTAAAATGATAATACAACATGATCAAGTGGTATTTATCCCAGAGGGGCAAGGATTCTTCAATATATGCAAATCAAACAGTGTGAGATACCACATTAACAAGCTGAATAAAACCATAGATCATCTCAATAGAGACAGAAAAAGCTTTTGATTAAATTCAACCCCATTTGTGAAAAAAACTTTCTCCGAAAAGTGGGCATAGAGGGAACCTATCTCAACATAACAAAGGCCACATACAACAAATCCACAGTTAACATCATTCGCAGTGGTGACAAACTGAAAGAATTTCTGCTAAGATCAGGAATGGGACAGGGTTGTCCACTCTCAACACTTTTATGCAACATAGTTTTTGAAGTCCTAGCCATGGCAATTAGAGAAGAAAAATAAATAAAATGAATCCAGATTGGATAAGAAGAAGTAAATCTATCACTGTTTGCAGATGACATGATACTACTACACATAGAAAATCCTAAAGATACTATAAGATAATTATTAAAACTCATCAAGGAATTTTGCAAAGTTTCAGTATACAAATTTAATAAATAGAAATTGATTGCATTGCTATAGACTAACAACAAAATATCAGCAAGAGAAATTGAGGAGACAATGCCATTTACCAATGCATTCAAAGGCATAAAAACCTAGGAATAAACCTATCTAAAGAGACAAAAGACTTCTACTCTGAAAACTGGTAAGACATTGATAAAAGAAATCAAAGATGATACAAACATATGGAAAGATATTCCATGATTTTGGATTGGAAGTATCAATATTGTCAAAATATCTATACTACCTACAGCAGTCTACCAATCCATTGTAATCCCTATCAAATTACCAATGGTGTTATTCACATAAGTAGAAGAAAAAATTTTAAATGTGTATGGAAAAGACATCAAATAGCCAAAGCAATCTTGAAAACGAAAAACAAAACTAGAAAAGTAACTTTTCCAGGCTTCAGACTATACTATAAAGGTACGATCATCAAATCAGTATGGTACTGGCACAGAAAAAGAAACATAGATCAGTGTGATTGGATATAAAGCCCAGTGATAAACCCTCATACCTATAATCATCAACTAATCCATGACAAAAGAGGCAATAATACACAGTGGGAGAAAGACAGTCTTTTCAGTAAGTGGTGTTGGTAACACTGGACAGCCACATGTAAAAAAAAAAAAAAAAAAATAGAACATTCTAGGGAGTTCCCTTTATGGATCAGCATTAATGAACCCAGGTGGTATCTGTGGGGATTCAGGTTCAATTCATGGCCTTACTCAGTGGGTTAAGACTATGGCATTGCCATGAACTGTGGTGCAGATCACAGATGCAGCTTGGATCATGAATTGCTGTGACTGTTATGTAGGCCATCAGCTGCAGCTCCCTAGTCTGGAAACTTCCATTTGCTACACATGGAGCAAAGAAAAAAAAAAAAATGCAAGTGAGATTAGAACATTCACTAAAACTACACACAAAAATAAATTCAAAATTGATTAAAGACCTAAATATAAATCCAGACTATAAAACTCCTAGATCAAAACAGGCAGAACACTCTCTGACATAAATTGAAGGATTTTTAAAAATCCACCTTCTAGAATAATTAAAATAAAATAAAAATAAATAGACAGAACCTAATAAACTCAAAAGCTTCTGCACAGCAAAGGAAACCATAAAAACCCCTAACAGACAACCCAAATAATAGGAGAAATTCTTTGCAAATGAAGAAACTGCCAAGGGACTAATCTCCAAAATTATAAACATTTCATACAGCTTTATATACAAAGAACAAAGAACCCAACAAACAGTATGATCAGATCATCTAAATAGACATTTCTCCAACGACAAATGGCCAAAAAACAGAAGAAAATTTGCTCAACATCACTGATTATTAGAGAAATGCAAATTAAAACTACACTGAGTTATTACCTCACACCAGAGTGGTCATTGGCAAAAAGTCTACAAACAAACAATAAGTACCAGAGGGGATGTGGAAAGAGGGGAACCCTTCCTACACTATTGGTGAGAATGGAAGCTGGTATAACCACTATGAAGAACAGTATGGAGTTGCCTTAAAAGACTAAAAATAGGACTATCATATGTTCAAGCAACTTTACTCCTTGGCATATATCTGGAGAAAACCATATTTCAAACAGAAACATGCACCTTGATGTTCACCACAGCACTATTTACAATAACCAAGACATGGAAATGACCTAAATGTCCATCAATAGAGGAAAGGTAAAAAGATACTGTATGATATATATGATATGATATTATATCATATATATATGATATATATTGGAATATTATTCAGCCATAACAAAGAATGGAATCGTGTCATTTGCAGCATCATGTATGGACATTGAGATTATCATATTAAGTTTAGCAAGTCAGACAGAAAGGCAAATATCATATGATATCATATATGTTGAATCTAATGAAATGAAACAAAATAACTTATTTATAAAACAGAAACAAACTTATGATTTTAAAATCAAGTTTAGTATTACCAAAGAGGAAATTGTGAAGAGGAGGGATAAATTGGGATGAGGGCATTACACACTTTGCAAAGTAGAAAACTCACAAAGACCTACTGTAACGCATGGGGAGTTCTACTCAATGTTCACTAATAACCTATCTGGAAAAAAAGAATAGATATATGTATATGTATAACTGATTCACTCTGCTGTAGTGCTGAAATTAATAAAACATTGTACATCAATTATACCCCAATAAATATTTTTAAAAAGTAAAATAAAGTTAAAAAAATGAAAATACATCATGGGGCATAAAAACATAGAAAATATACCATATATGATTACAATTATATAAGTTTATTCCAAGGTATTTTATTTATTTATTTATTTATTGAATGACATGGTGATTGGGATTGTTTCTTTCATTTCATTTTTATGATATTTCATGGTTAATGCAGAGGAATGCAGCTTATTTCTATATAACTACTTTGTATCCTGCAACTTACTGAATTCATTGAATAGCCCTAACAGTTTTCTGGTATCATCTTTAGGATTTTCTGTTTATTGCACCATTTCACCTAACAGTGATAATTTTGTTTTTCCAATGTGTATTCCTTTTATTTATTTTTTTTTCTTCTCTGATTGTCATGGCTAGGACTTCCAAAACTATGTTGAATAAAATTGGCAAGAGTATATATCCTTGTTTCATTCGTAATCATAGAGGAAAACCATATTGTTTTTCCCCACTGAAAATGATGATATCTGTGGGTTTGTCAGATATTGTCTTTATTACTTTGAGACATATTCCCTCTATGCCCACTTTCTGAGAGTTTTTTTTTTTTAATTATAAATGGATGTTGGATTTTATCAAAAGTTTTTTCTCCATTTATTGAGGTGATCATATGTTCTTTACTGTTCAATTAGTTAATGCATGTTGTTTAATTTGTTGATAATGAAAAATCCTTGCATCCCTAGGATAAATTCCACTTCACCATGGTATAAGATTGTTTTAATGTATTATTGGAATAAGATGCTAGATATATAACTAAGGCAGTAAAAGATCCATATTCAGAAAGCTGTAAGAAGACACTGATAAAATAAATTGAAGATGACACAAACAGATGGAAATATACATGGTATTCTTGGATTAGAAGAATCAATATTTTTAAAATGACCATACCACCCAAGACAATCTTCAGTTTCAGTGTAATCCCTATCAAATTACTAATGATATTTTTCCTCAGAACTGGAACAAAAAAAAAATTTAATTTGCGTGGAAGCACAGAAGATTTCAAATATCCAAAACAATCTTAAGAAAGAAGAACAGGAGTTCCTGTCGTGGGGCAGTGGTTAATGAATCCCAGTAGGAACCATGAGGTTGAGGGTTAAATCCCTGGCCTTGCTCAGTGGGTTAACGATCTGGTGTTGCCGTGAGCTGTGGTGTAGGTTGCAGACATGGCTCGGATCCCATGTTGCTGTGGCTTTGGTGTAGGCCGGTGGCTGCAGCTCCCACTGGACCCCTAGCCTGGGAACCTCCATATGCCGCAGGAGTGGACCTAGAAAAAGGCAAAAAGACAAAAAAAAAAAAAAGAAAAGAAAAAAAAGAAAAAAAGAAAGAAGAACAGAACTGGAGGAATCAGGTTCCCTGACTTCAGATTGTACTACAAAACTATGTCAATCAAGACTATTATTCTGGCATAAAACCAGAAATATAGATCAGTGGAATAAAACAGAAATGCTAGTCCTTAAAAACTAAAAATAGAGTTACCAAATGATATTTTAATTCCACTCTAGGACATATATTTGGAGAAAATCATAATTTGAAAAGATATATGCATCCCATTGTTCAAAGCAGCACTGTTTATAATAGCCAAGCTATGGAAGCAACCTAAAGGTCCATCGACAGATGAATGGACAAAGAAGTACACACATACACACACACAGGAATATCACCCAGCTATAAAAAAGGATAAAAAATGCCATTTGCAGCAACAGAGATGGACCTAGAGACATTCATATTAAGTGAAGTAAGTTAGACAAAGACAAATATCATATGATATTTTTTATATGTTAAATCTAAAAAATGATACAAATGAACTTATTTATAAAACAGAAATTTACTGGCAGACATAGAAAACAAATTCATGGTTACCAAAGTGAAAAGGAGTTTGGGATTAACATATACACACTATTATATGAAATAGATAAAAAAATAAAGACCTACTGTATAGCATAGGGAACCATATTCTGTATCTTGAAATAAAGTATAATAGAAAATAATCCGAAAAAGTATATAACTGAATCACTTAGCTATACACCTGAAACTAACCCATCATAAATAACTATACGTCATTTAAAAAAAAGTTATATGACAAAATTAAAAACTAAATGTAACATACAAAATAAATGTGCAAGCCAATCATTTTAGAGAAAAATATTTCCAATTTGTTTCAGATAAGAAGATGCCACTATGTTTTATATAAGTGATACACTTAAAGTGATTAAGAACAGTCTATGATTAAAGATATTGTCAAAGATATACCAGAGAAATTGAAACAATAAAGATGGAAGGCTAGTTATCCTCATCAAAGTGTAATTCAAATAGAATGGCTTAACTCATGCAAAAAATGGTTCTCTTAAGCCTAAAACTGGTAATTCACAAATTAGATGAATATCCTTCCACTAAATGACATAGCATCCACCTCCTCTTGTCAAAAGAAAATTCAACGACTCTCACCACACTACTGCTCAAGTAGACAAAGTATAAATAAAATATAGCAGACATAGACAATATAAATAATGTAAGGGCTTATGAATATGTATAAATATGCTTTCTTAATAGAGAAGCTATATTAAAAGTAGAATATCTAATCCCTGTTGGAAACATAAACTTTTAAATATTGTGGGCAAAAGAAAGTTAAACTTAACTATATATTGTCACAATTTATCTCCCAACAAGGTACTTAAAGGGAAATATAGTAACTTTGCAATGAGAAATCTATCAGAAGTCTACCTAATTAAAGTTATAAAGGTTAACATCATCAGTAATAGTACAAATATTCATCATAATATTTTTGTATGAGTCATTGAAAACTAAACAGCAGTCTATGGAATTCTTCCTAGAAAATTATAAGGTGAATGTATAACCATGGATGGATTGCAAGATAAACACAAATTATGAGATATTCTATACAATAATTTTCCTTTCTTCTTCAAATAACAAAGTCCTAAAAGACAAAGAAAAAATAAGAAATATTTCTAAATTAGGGAGCTTAAAAATACATGATAACTGATAAGGTGATCTGTGATTGGATTTTTATTATTTAGTTTGCTTCTAGTGGGACAACTGATGAATCTATGAATAGATTACATAATTATATTATATTAATATCCACTTTCTGAATTGATGATTACACTGTGACAATATAAGGCATGTATAATTTATTCTGGAGCATATACAGAGAGATGGAGAGAAGGGAGAGAATGAAAGCAAATATAATAAAAATGCTAACATACATGAAATGTAGGTAAAAGTTTTATGGGAAGTTTTCATATTCTTTTTGCAACTCTCCTATAAATAATGTATTTAAAATAAGGTTTTAAAAGTGCATTGTAAATTTTTTTCACTTACATCATTTGTTTCTATTCATTTTTTGAAGCACAGTCATAATAATAAGAAATTAAAGTTCAAGAAAAAAAGCATGCAAAATTAATACAGGATTGAAAGCCCAAAATGAGTTTTAAAAAGTAAAACATTAAGAAAAATGGGAAATTAATTATATCATGGAAAATAATATGTAAATAAAATTGAAATATAAAAATCACAAAGGTTTTAGAGGATAGGAAGGTAAGTTTTCATTCATATTTATTTTCAAAATAGTAAACAAATGTTACTGTTAGGACTACAAATTAAACATAAGCAAAATCTAACTCTACATTTTTTACTTTTTTTCCCTAAATACAATGGAAATACCAAAGTAATTCATAAATTCATGTAAAAAATTCTTAAGCTAGAATTGATGTCCATACTTGGAGAAACTGCACAAATCTGGGAGCCAGACATATCTGCATTTGAATAGTACTCTTCCAATTTCCAGTTTTTTGACAAATGTTAGTTCTCTTTTTATAGAAAAGAAAACTGGCTAATTTTGTTACACTCTGTGAATTTTAAGATGAGTTTCAAAGAACACAGAAGGAGTTTAAATCTGTAGTTTTTAAGATGCTAGCTTGTTTCATTCAGCTAGCTAAGAGTTTGCCAGAGCATAATCCATATATATCTACATAAAATGTCCCCACCTAAAAATTCTGCTTCAGTGGATGTGGAGGTAGTCCAAGAATCTGCATGTTTAACAAGCACCCCCAGATGATTCAGATGTACATTATATTTTATGAATCACTGCTTTAGCTGGAAAAGCCCCAAGTTACTGCAAGACTAAGCTTCCTCTGAAAAATTAATGTTATATGAATCCTCCTAAAAAGTCAGTTTATACATATTTGACTAAAAAAATACAGAAATAAAACATTCTTAGATTATTTCTTCTATATAGCAGGTACGTTTGAGTTAGGAGAAAGCAAGTCCATTAACAATTTAAGTTGTTAAAAAAATCTTTGCCACAGTGATTGTCATATGTATTTTATTTTACTTTATTTTATTTTTGTCTCTTCTAGGGCTACACCTTCAGCATATGGACGTTCCCAGGCTAGGGGTCCAATTGGAGCTGTAGCCGCCAGCCTATGCCAGAGCCACAGCAATGGCAGACCTGAGCCGCATCTGCAACCTACACCACAGCTCACAGCAACACCAGATCCTTAACCCACTGAGCAAGGCCAGGGATCGAATCCACAACCTCATGGTTCCTAGTGAGATTCATTAACCACTGAGCCACGATGGGAACTCCATGTATTTTAAATAACAACAAAAAGATTGAAATAATTACAAATAAATTTAGAAATGGAAAGTAACTTGACTGGCCAATAATTGGGAGAAAAATAGAGAATAGAGAAAGTGAGATATTAATCAAGGCACTTAAAGATAATTAAATTACACATCAGATTATTTTCACAATACCTATAGTTAGGAAAGTAGAGAATTAAATTGTATAGTATTGTAAAGGGGATGGATAGATAGATGGATTCATAATTATATAACAGATATTTTTGGTGAAAATCCAAAATGATATGTTTATCTTTCACAGAAATGTTTCTAGATTTAATCACTGCTCCCATTATTATCTAACCAAGAATTAATTATTCAAGGTAATTAAGTCAAAATTTAAATATAAATTTATTCACCTGTCCTTTCTTCAACTGGGAACAGCAGCTACCCTTGGTGAAAGAATATTGCCTTACATAGAATTTTTAAGATAGATAAAAATGCACAAACTGACAGGCAAATGCCAAAAAGTGTATTAACAATACCCCAGAGAAAATGTCATTACTTCCTCAGGACAGTTTTCTAACTAATGTTAATATTTTCTCCTTGACAGTGGCCAAAGTAGCATTTTATGGACAAGCATGGTAGTTACCTTCCATGACTAGATTTTTGAAAACAATAGAAGATTTTATTAGATGAGACACTGGTAGTGAACTTCAACTCCATAAATTCCAATCTTTCCTTCTTTCTTAATCTACTTTGCTCAAAGATACTAATGATACATAATTTGTCTGAGTTACAAATATATGTAGAGAGAGATATGTACATATACAGTTTATGTATCTTGTGGACTTCAACTTTACATGAAAATCTCCTAAAATATGAGGGAAATTATTAAGCATCAAAGAAAAATTAATATTTATTCATTTTTAAATAAGGGGTCACCGATTTTATTTTATTAATTGGGTAAGTTGAACAGAGACTTTTTAGTTAGGCAGATAATATCTACTTTATGAAAATAAAATATTTCATTTGCAATCAACTATAGATTATAAGTATTTTTCGAAAAATTACATTTGTCTGCTAAAATGATTGTATAATTATTAAAACCTATTTCTTTCTTTTTTTTTTTTTTGGTCTCTTGTCTTTTTAGGGTCACACTCGCGGCATAGGGAGGTTCCCAGGCTAGGGGTCCAATTGGCACTACAGCTGCCAGCCTATGCCAGAGCCATAGCAACTCTGGATCCAAGCCGCATCTGGGACCAACACCACAGCTCATGGCAACACGGGATCCTTAATTTACTGAGCGAGGCCATGGATCAAAGGCGCAACATCATGGTTCCAAGTCAGATTCCTTTCTGCTGTGCCACAATGGTAATTCCAAAACCTATTTCTTAATGATACAGTTTTATTTTTACTCAAATTATAGTGAGAGTGATTAAGAAATTCTACTGTGGTTCATAACATAAATACCTGCATATTAATATATTTAGTAATATGTATTCAAGAAACAAGTTTTAAGGTTAAAAATATAAGGGAGACAAAAAGAAACAAAAGACAAAAAAAAATAAATAAATAAAGGAGTTCCCGTTGTGGCTCAGTGGTTAATGAATCTGACTAGGAACCATGAGGTTGCATATATATATATGGGAGAAACAAATTAAGCATTCTTAACTCTAATTTGAAAGAGGAATTAATAAGTAATATTAATAGTTGAGCTTGATATCTTAGATTTAAGGCATTTTCACTATTTTTAAATTTAGAAAGCTAAAATAAAATGGACTCATGATATATCTGTTCAAATATGAACACAGAACTATGTATGTAAAATGTAACTTTTAAAATCAATTGTTTTAGGGACAGTAAAACCTGCTTTCAGTGTTAGTGCTTTGGTAAATAAATTGCCTTATTTCTCATTTTCTCCTACTTTGACTTTGTAGGCATGCCCTCATTACCATATTCAATTAATTAGTGCACAAAGGTAATATTCTAGTGCTCACAACTCATGGAGTTGCATTATTGACTCCAAATAAAATAGGCTGATTCTAAATGCAAGGTGAACATTCAGAGATCAGAGGGAACAAAGCAAAGAACTTTACACCTTTGTGAAAATACTAATACTAAAAATTCATTACCTGACCAAGAAGACCTCCTACAAGGACAAAAACACAGACAAAAGGAAAAAATAAATAAATAAAAGAGACAGAAGGTTACAATTAAATGTAAAAAAAAAAAAGTTACATTAATTTTTATCTCACCTTGACCTGACCTGACTGAGTGGGATTAAAACAAAACTATTTCTTTAGAAACCTACCTTCTCACATTCTGTGAGAAACTACAAGTATTATCTTGGCTTTGTAATTTTGGTATTTATTACCTTTGTACACCAGTGGCAAAAAGCATTTCAATCCATAGTATTTTCTGTATGTTCAAATGTTTCTTAATTCCTTACTGAGTTAATGCAGGAGGGTTTCACAGAGTGTTTTTTACATAGCTCTCTTCAAAAAAAATGCAAATACAAAACTGATTTAAGATTTCCGAATCTTATATTCTGTTCTGCCTTGCCAATGGAGTCATTTTAGCATGTAACTTGGAAATAAAGTCCTTCTTAAAAACAAATTTTAAAGCAATGCCTTATGTTTGATCTTTAAATACAGCCAAATTCCATTACCTGCAACACAGGAGACATAATCCCTGTAACATCCACAGCAGTACTGTGATCAGCCACAGCCTCAGTTTCAGTCATGCTGATTTTCTCCTTTTTCCTCGTAAGATCAACTATTCAACATCTTCCCTTCACTACTATTGACTCGAATAAGCCTCAATCTTGAGTAAAATAATAGCAATATAGCTTCAGGTAACATAGGTACATTGAAATGTCTCCTCACTGTATCCAATTGTAGACTCTTTGGTTTGCCTCATGGTATGTTCACTCTAAAATGGAAAGCAAACTGGGAAGATTTTGGAAATACCTCTCCTTTTAGTCTCTGCTGAACTTTGTGCTCTCTCAACTTCTCTTGCCCCTCCTTTTCTGGCTCTAGGTACAATGTTATTACAGCAGAACCTTTTCTGCTTCCTAGTCCCTTACCTTCTCACAGAAATGCCCTTGTGTAAAAAATGACCTTTTGCAAAAGGTCACAGAAAATTTAATTTACTGGTAAAATGGTCCAGAAGAAAGCACTTAAGCTTAAAGGACTGATTATCATGGAGAAAAATGCAGAAATTATATATGCAAGATGTAGAGGGCATCAATATCTGCCTCTCTTCCTTAAGACATTACCTTGTTTCCTCCATTATCCTCCAAATGGTCAGCCTTACTTTTTCTTACATTCATGTTCCTCATGTCATTTTTTCTTCCATTTTCCCCTTCTTTGAAGTTATATTCCATTCCTTGATTTTCTCAGATCATTTTGTCCTTGTTGAATTTAAAGTCCTTAAAATTACTATTTTAATTAACTTTCAGTTAGTTATCAATTTTGAAAGAAAGTTTGCCTTTTCAAATCAAATTACAGTGGATCAACAAATTATTTCAACTGGCTCACATTCCAGATAACTTTTTTTATTAGGGGACAAATTCTCTTACTTGGACCAATTTTAGAGCATGTTCTTGCTCATCACAAAGCAGACCATCTGCCCTAGAGCAAGTCTGCTGAATTTCAATTAGTTAAATCAAGTGCTTAGAGCTTTACGTAAAATTTCAACACTATTTATGTTTTAACCCACATGTAGAAATTATATCTCATTAAAAACACATGATTTTGCTTCAATAACTGGAACATAAATGTTTGCTTCAAGATAAAGTGGTTTCGTTTTTTCCTGGTTATTCTTAATTCTTTAAAGCAAAATTATAAAAGTGATCTAATGGTTTTTAGATGATTTCAACTTATTGCAAGTTACAACTAATATTCCACCTTTTATTAGATCTAGAATTTTGAAAACACATTGATTTTCAGTTGATTTTAAATGACTAAGTGTTTTTCTCATGTAAATAGAATAAGTTTGACTTTTATAATTATAATATGTATTTTTATAATTATATTACATGTAATTACATTTATAGGTTTGTACACATAGATTTTACTGCAACCAAATTTTATGACTATTAATTCTATGGAACTTAACATTAAATATTTACGAATATTTAGTAATGCATAATGAAACATATATTCCTCTGCAGAATCTTTTGAAAATTGTATGCAATTTTAAATATTTATTGAAAACACCACCATCATCTCTCAATTAGAGAGAAGAGGTATATAACTAGCATGGCAATAAAAACACTTATACATAATAATACTGTATCATCTCTGAGAATTTTGAGAATTCATTGTGAATATTTAAACAAAATAAAACAAAAAGCCAAAACAGCATGAGGGACTATAAAACTGGCATGGTTAAGAAAAATTTAGATATGATGCACTGTTCAATTACTGTAAAAGCGCAGTACTTTTCCAAAATGTTGTACTAAATATATAACTTTATGTGAAAATAGTTTATGGCATAGAAAATAAGTTTCTCTATATTCAAATTAGAGTAAAATATAGCAGATCAGGGTGGAATAATTCTTCAAGCAGGGATGATTCTTGTCTGGACAATTCAAAACCTATAAAACTATGAGTTTTAAATAGACATTTAAAAGTCAAAAATGGCATTGCATATTTTAATTATTCAGTACTTAAAAGCTCAAAGGCATATAAGGGATTCTAGCATGTGAGTATACGAATGCCACCTTCTGTAGCAGTGATACATATTCCAGATACTAACTCCCGTGGACATGAAGAGAAATAAGGTGGGAAAACAGAAACTTTCTCTCACTGCTACTCTCTAGTTTAAAATATCTGGGGAAAAGCTTAAAGAAATTTGTTACAATTTTGCTTTTTTTCCCCCTGAATATCAGCTTGTGAGAGTGGTATTGTGTTGTATGCAAGAACAGATCTTGTTTAAGAAGTATTTCAGTGCTATGTTCCCTCAGGCTGAGTGATCTCTTTCTCTCTTTGAATGGCCTGCATAAATTGTGCTTTCTGGCATATGCATCCAGCTGAAACAAATTAATAACTGCCCTCAATTGCACAGGAACATCGTTTTTCTCACTATTCATTACTACATTAGTCCTTCAGTCATTTAGGATGTCCCTCCTATGTAAGGATTTAAAAAAGTGGCCAAATGTTTATGTGAGAAATTCATTTCTTTGACAAAGGCAGTAGGTTTTACATTAGAAAACTGTCAACTGTTGCAAAAGCTCCAACAGTATGATTTTTGGCTAGAAAACACATACACATGCAGACACACACACACGCAGAACTTAGACAAGCTTATTCTCTAATAACAAGATTATCTGGTTGAAAGTCCTTATAGTCCATTCTTTTATGACACAACTACCATCTCCTTTCTTACTATGCACATTCTACTCACAAAGATCATTTTTCAATTACTTGCATCCAATTTCAGAATCACTTTTATTTAAAAAAAAAAGGTATATGAAGTTTCTGTTCTTTCTGGCAAAGAAAAATTTGTATTCCTTCACCTTATCTGTAAGTCCAATATGAGATATTTGAATAAAAGTGTTAGTAAAATCAATGGAGAAAGAAAAAATTATCTTCCAACCAACATATCATTTATTAAATAAGACAAAAATATGTGTCAGTCTTCCAGACAGGTTAAACAAAATCTTTGTCTGAAAAATCATCTTTTTTTCTTACATTGATCAAAGACATAAGTGGTATTATAAGCAAGATCAGTCTTAGAAAAGATCCAGGAAATAGGTGAAGGTCAACATAAGAATTCCTTAAATATCAACATCATCTTCTCTCTAATTCTTGTTTCTATGCCATTTTTTTCTTCGTGTTTCTCTTTCTTGTTCTTTCCTCTCAATGGAAACATTCCTTAACTTGACCTAAGCTCTGTATGTGGCACTGATTCTGCCTGGCAGGCTTTTTGGATTCCTATTCCTGGGTTGTCTTTAATATGATCATAATAAAATGTGGCCATGAGTTAGATGAAATGAATCAACATTTTTCTAGAGTTTGATAGTAATACACTGCAAGTGACTTTAATGTTATGAATTTCAAACAAAGTAAAATAACGGTATAGGCAAAACCAACATATACTTCATCTTCTGCCTCTGTTTTTACTTACTGCTCACATCTAGTGCCAAAAAGGACCATGGAACACCCAGTTATTGTGGAGTAAATTCAGTGGGAGCAGTGAAAGTTTAAGCATTTTTTTCTCTCCCTGTCCCATTCATGTAAAGCATCTTTTGGTTTGTAAAAAATCTAGGACACCATATAAAATGTTTTTCTTATAAAGAAAATTCGGAAATATTCACTTATTATGAGTTCATCAAAGACAAATGTATTTTCACTGCTACATGTTAACTTCTAACTCCTGAAAATTGTATCCATATCTCTATATACTTTGTGTGGAAAGCAAAGACCATAAAAAAATGAATAAAAGGTGGCATTAATAATGACAGTATAGGAATATTCTTACATATCTTATAATTTCCCCCCCACACACAAAGCTAAAATATAAGTGTGCTTTAAGATACAAGAGGAAGGTAAAATATTAAGCAAATAAATTCTAAAAGACTTTATTTTATTCTTTGACTCTGGGTCAATGATTTCTTTGCTCAGCATATAGTTCTTCATTACCTAGCTTAATTAATTGATGACTGTAAAAGTTAATTAACATAATTTTTATCTAATCTGATCTGTGGATGAGTTATTCATAAAATATATAACATAGTATGGAAATTTTCATAGTATAATTTTATTCTTAATTCTCATTAATAGATATAAAATAGGAAACCGAAGTGACATTTTATTATATCAAGTACCATGTTATACATAAAGTATCAGTTTTTATCGTCAGATTTAGAAAATCAGCTCTTTCACACAAATGACTTGAAATCACTATGGCCAGTGGAATATTATTTAATAGTTATATTATTAGCTGTATTTTTAGTAGTTTATACACCTTGGGAATTATTCAAACTGCCATTTGTCATAACAGGTTTTTAAATGTGATTTAGGTTTAATTCTGAAACTGATTTTGTAAAATGTGAAAAATGCTATAAAAATATCTCTGAAAAGATTAAAAAGCAGATAATTTTCTTAGTAAACATTTATAACACCAAATTCATTAATACTATTAGCATTAACCCCTACTGTAAAACTGATATAAGAATAAGTGTCAAACATTGGCTTATTTTCTTTCTTTTTTGTTTTTGTCTTTTTAGGGCCGCGCCCATGGCATATAGAGGTTCCCAGGCTAAGGGTCCAATCAGAGCTGTAGCCACCAGCCTATGCCACAGCCACAGCAATGTCACATCTGAACCTCGGCTGTACCTATACCACAGCTCACAGCAATGCAGGATTCTTAACCCACTGAGCAAGGCCAGAGATCGAATCTGTGTCCTCATGGATGCTAGTCAGATTTGTTTCCACCAAGGCGCAAAGGGAACTCTGACTTATTTTCCATAAATTAATTTTGACTAAAAGTTAATCACGTGATATCTGCTATGATCTTAGAAGGAGCAAAACCTTTTCAAATACAGAAGTCTCAATATAGTTCTGAGTTCAAAGACAATGGGAAATTGAAAACAGCAATGGTATGAGCTAGGGCTTTTGGACACAGACAGACCCATTTTTAAATGTTGGGTCAAATACATTCTTTGAGTATAAAAATTCAACAAGACATTTAATCTTTGAGCTTATAGTTCTTATCTGTGAAATGGTGACCATTTTGATGATGTAATATATACACAATGCTTCACATCAGATATATGTATAGTAGATTTTCTTTTAGTATCAGTTTAATTTAACATGATTTCTTCCACAAGATCTTACAGCAAATGACATAGTAAATCTAATATTAATAAACACTAACTGAGTACAATATTCAGGTCATCATCAGTTCTCTATGAACAAATACAATAAAAAGGATTCTCTCTCAAGATTTCTTCTTATCCATTATGACAATAACAGAAACAACAACAATTTGTGCAAACATAAGCACAATTTTCTTAGCACTTGCTAAGCACCCTCATAAATATTTTTAGTTGTGTTCTATAATATTGACAAAATCTAATATTTTGAGTTTAGTTGAAAACTATTTTCAAAACACGTAGTCATGCAGGTGTGAAGTAACAAGTGGAATTCAAAACTGATTTTCTCTGATATTAAGCTTATGTTTGATGAAATATTAAATCACATTGTTTTTATAATATGTGTTCGGTACTCTTTTTAAAAGTTAAATAAAATTCATGGTTAAGGTTTTCAGTGAAACATTGAAAATGATTACATTCCCTCAAGCAAAAAAGTAAGTATAAATTATGCAGTGAGAAATAACTTTTATTCATGGAAAGCTGGTAATAAAACTCAAGTTTCCCCCATTAAATTACAAGCTTCATCTTCCTATCTTTAATTTAGGAAGGAATTCTGTAGAAACTGGCCAAGCTGTTCTAACAGACTTGACACCATTTTGACAAACAAAGCCTAGAACACCCAAAGGCATTAGGGAGCAAGACTTCCCAAAGATCATGTGTACTTTGGCCATCTGTGTATTTTAAATTTTTGAGACTATTAAATCCCTCAAAATTGGATATTTTGCACAGACTTTTGCATGTTTGCATGTCTTTGATAAAACTGAATATTATTTTATGAAACTGATATTTCTCTAAAATATTTTTAGCAATTCTAAAATATAGAATCTTATTTTCCTACTAGTTGGTTATATATCTAAAATATTTTTCCAAAAACAATTTCTTAATATAGGATCTAATTATCCTACTGTTTTTCTATCATTGTTTCATGTTTCTCTGAAAAACTAGTTAGAAATTTATTTTAAAATATATTAAAATCTCACATTAAAGAATCTAGGTTTGGAATATATTGTGAACGACAAAATAATAGTAATGCTTAAAAGAATTTTCAAATAGAAATATAAATTATGAGGAAGTTTTTGACTTTTGTATAATGGTAATTTAATATTCTAAAGAAATAGCAACAATTATGAGGTAGTTAAAGATAAATGGAATGGCCTTATGTTTGTATGTATTAAAACCTTTTTTTCCACAAGATCTTACAGCAAATGACATACTAAATCTAATATTAATAAACACTAACTGGGGTCCAGTCATTCTTTTAAATTAATTACCTCTTTGATATCCATAATAGGACTTTAGGTACTTTGCTCATGTTTTTAATAAAAAAAAGGCCTTTTAGATAGTAGTACCAATATTGATAGTCAGAAATGTTAACTAATTTGTCCATGGCTATATTTTTGATACGTTGTGAAATCACCTCAAACCTGATTCACTTGAATCCAAAACTCATGGCCTTCACCACTTTGCTCTAATGACTCAATGTAATTCTCTAAATTTTCTTTTTCTTTTTTGTCTTTTTAGGGCGGCAACCAAGGCATATGGAGGTTCTCAGGCTAGGGGTCTAATAGGAGCTATAGCTGCCGGCCTACACCCAAGCCACAGCAATACCAAATCAGAGCTACATCTGCGACCTATACAACAGCTCATGGCAATGCCAGATCCTTAACCCACAGAGCAAGGCCATGGATCGAACCTGCAACCTCATGATTCCTAGTCAGATTCATTTCCACTGCACCACGACAGGAACTCCTAATTCCCTAAACTTACTACCCATTCCCATTCTAACAAAACTATAGAAATTCCTGGCTTTTATTTTATTTTTTTTATTACAGTATAATTGATTTATAGTGTTGTGTCAATTTCTGCTATACTGCATGATGACCCAGTCGTATATACACATACATTCTTTTTCTCATACTATCTGGCTTTTAGAAATGAAAATTAATTTCTGAGTTCAATAAGAAAAACTAAACTTGTAAGAAGATTTGAAAGGATAGGACAAAAGGATAACCATCAAATTATAGTTCAACTAAACCAAGTAAACCTTACTCATAGAATTTTGTCTAGAGAATAGTATGAAAATTTTAAATATATTATTTATAAATTTCCAGCCAGTTCAGATATCCATTTAAACTTGTTTTTCAACGATTCTTTAATTCAGGTTCTTAAGAACTTGTATGAAGAATTTGTAAGGAATGACTAAACTTTACATGGATCTGTTCATTAAGCTAAGGATATATATCTCAAAAATACTTTTTCATTGTATGTGTATTAAATGGCAAATTATGATATAAAATTTCAGCTCTTACCAATAAATTTTATTTTGGGGACACTATTCAAGAATAGATAAAGCAATGGTATCTTCCCTACCTTAAACGGTCTTTCCTCCAAATTCTGAGTCAGAAGGTACAGGTTACTTTTAGAAAAATGAAAACAAAAACAGAAAAAGAAATGAAGTATTAAAAAAGTGAAACATGAACACATTCGCCAACACCACCCACCCCAGTATCACTCTTCCCCCCCGTCTGGTGTCTCACTGTTCATATCACCTTGAAGCAGGCCAGAGAAGCATACAAGTGGGACTGATACTCTAGGGGCCTTCCAAGACTTTCTAGAGTTTAACAGCTGGTTTGAAAAGATGGAAGGCCTACAGGCCGGACCTCTAAGACCCCTGGAAGTTGGAGTGCTGATGTGAAGGTATCTTTGCTCAGCCGTCTCAGACCACAAGATGGAAGCCAGGTATTAAGGATGGCAAACAGGATATTAGAAACAGCCTGGGGTCCTGACCCTGCTGAGCCATCCTGCCTTTGACACGAGTCAGAGAAATGAATTTCTTTCTGGTCTAAGCTATTGTTTATAGGTCCCCTGTGATGGCAGCCTTACATACATCATAACAGAGATTACAAAGAGGAATATTTTGAGGTTTATGGCTTCATACTTTTTGAGCTTGGGAAATTCCATGTCTTCCCCAGATTCTGGTCTAAAATAGGAAAAACTCACAGAAGGATTTCCTCCTTCTGTGTTCACGCTCACTGTTATTATTAAAGTTGTTGTTGCCACTAACATTTATTTAAATATACCAGGTGAAATGAGCATGCAAAAGACATAATATGGGATTCATCAAAATTAAAACTTTTGTGCATCAAAAGGACATTATTGAGACAGTGAAAAGACAACCTACAGAAAGCAAGAAAATATTTATAAATCATTTATCTGATAAGAGTCTAGTATCTAGATAAATAAAGGATTGTTACAACCCCCCCAAAAAAATAAATGATCCAATAAAAAAGTGGGCCAAAAAAAAAAAAGTGAAACTTGTCTGTGTATTTCCTAGGATTTTCTGAAGATGAACTTCTTAATGAAGAAAAGGTTGATTTACTACATGTATTACATTCTGTTCATAATCTCTCAGCATTTGGGCTTTTTTATAAATTGCATTTATTTTATGATATTTAGAAATATGATACTAAAACATGATACTATCATGATATATGATGTATATTTTGCAAAGATCAGTAACACTTAGAGGAATGACAGAATGATATAAACAGAATAAGTCTTTCATCTACACATGTGCATTACTCATTCTTTGCACACTAGGTATGTAATAGGTTTGAAGGATTCAATAAAGAACAATTTCCATGCTCTCACCTTATGTGGTATATTGATTTGATATGATTTCAAATGCACTTTTTTGTTGGTTATTGTTTTAATCTAAGAATGAAATTTTTTGTTGTTCCAAAAGTGAAGTTGTTTATCTTGAGGAAGCTGTATCAGGGTGTCATTAGCCACATCTGTGGTTGTCCATAAGCATCAGGAGCATAAGCTCAGCTCCTGTTGAGCACTGCTGGGTTATGGATAAGAATGATAAGAACTTTGTGAAGGGGCAACAAAGGTTATAGTGTGGTTAAGCTTTAAATACCGAAAGGTTGGACCTGCAATTTAAGAGTATTGGGTCTGGGCGAGAACACTCTTTGTCCATCTAAATAGCTTTCCAAAGACCCTGGGGCATTATTGCCTGTCTGGGCAAAGCAACTCTTTGCAAGGCAGTGGTAAAAGCTATGCAGCTGTCCAGAGAATATCATCTTGCTAGCCAACACCTATGTCTTCCTTATCTAGCATCTGTCTTTTTCACCTAGCAGGTGGACATCAGCTCATGGTTCGCTAAGCCAAATCCCCAGGGACAACCAACATACAAAAAGTTCACAGCAACTAAATTTGGACTTTATTCTTTTCATCTCCTCTATGCCTGGAACAATGGTGTGATTAATGTACTATTGGTTTGAAGTATCTTATCTTTTTATTGTCTTAAAGAGACATTATCCTGTATGCTATCAGGTTGTAAAATTATTATAATTCTCACAGTAAACCTATGCTAAGTGATTAATTGACAAAGACAATCTCAAGTCTCTGAGCATAATTTGCCACTTCTGGAAATAAAACACCTTACTTATCTTTTATAAAGTTTTAATATTAGGTACAATATAATTCCAGATAACAAATTCACTTTTTTGTATTATTAACATCTTATGGAGCAAATGGGATATAAGCTAAACTTTGAAGTAGGAACATGATTTGAATATTTAGACAACTTATAAAGCATCATGGCCACAAGCAAAGATGTGGAAAGAGAAAGAAAACCATGGTATTATTGTGAGGAATTATTTTTAAAAAGGCCCCAATTTATTTTCTAATACACAAAACATGCTTCTTCAACTTACTTAACTTGTAGATATTAATAATATTAAATTAATTTAAGCAAACATTCCTAGGATACTACTTTGAAATGGTAGGAATACATCAGAAGCTAGTCTTCTTTCTCCTATGGGACTACATATTATGGAGAAGAGTATTTGGATTGCTAAATGCATCTGGAATACTGGCCAAGAAACTTCTCTAAAAATAATATTAAAACTGTGTGATTTCTTGACATGTGATAATTAGTAAGTCTGATAGGCACATGCCAAGTGTATTGAAACAAAAATTTGGTGTTCTGAATATAGGTCCTGGATGAGGACAGAATACCCAGAGAGAGAGATTTCTAGTAAAATGAATTATAAAACAATTCAGACAGCAAAAATTAATAATGAAAAGATATTTGTGAAATCAATATATAGGTATATATTTATATTTATTGTGATATATAACCTATAGTAAAGGTGTTGCAAAAACTTCATTTAAATATTTATCTTTGATTAATGATTAATACTGTTTTCATATTTTATGGGATAATTATTTAAGGGCCTCAGATTAGGAGAGGCAATACATGCATGGTAAACTAACTCCAGGCAGTTTTCTTTTCCCATCAAGCTCAAGGAAACTTCTTCAATGATGGCTTTTCACCTTAGAAATGTAAATGAAAGATAGAGAAGAAAGGTTTTTAAGAAATGTAGTCTAAGAGGTCAAAAACTATTTGAAGAAATATAGCAGTGACTATTATCATTAAGACATATACTGGCTTTCTTTCACAATTAGTGGTGGTTTGCAGTTGTCTACCATCATTCATCTGCCTGGTTCTCCCTCTGTGCCTGTTTTTGGACTGTATGGTGTTGCTGCACTCAAAGTGGCTGTAGCAAAGAAGAAAGAACAGAGAATTAGATACGAAGATGAAACAGTATTTGGGGTCAAAAATACTGAGTTGGGTGTTTATTACCTATGTGAATTTTGAAAAGCCACTTAAATTCTTTTAAACTGAATAGAGAATTAGATACAAAGATGAAACAGTATTTGGAGTCAAAAATACAGAGTTGGGTATTACCTATGCGAATTTTGACAAGCCACTTAAACTCTTTTAAAATGATTTAATAATTTTAAATTTTAATTAGATATCACCTAATATTACTCACTGATATCAAATGAAACAAGGAATAATTTAAAATTTATTATTTTCTAAAAATATTATTCTATTATAGATCTATTTTAAGTAAACTTATTTTAACAAAGAAAAGTGATATTCTTAAAGCAAATTACTGCCTAATGTATGATATTTAAACTGAACACTTAACTATATATAGGTCAGGCTTGTGAATAAAATCAACTCCTCAATTTTAAACATTTCAGAATTCAAATTTCTCTCTCAATAAATATTAAGCACTTTAAGAGTTTAAACTACATTTCATGATGGTCTCAAAATTCTATAAATGTTATAAACATTGTTTATGCTAGATGAACTAAAGACATATATATTTCATATATAAATGAAAAATTTTCTTGAAAAACAACTGCAAGTGTCTAATAGTAAATGTCATTTTTATATTAAAAAGGCATATGGCTGGCTAGAATATTTTAGTCAATATTAATAATACATATGTCAAACTAAAACTTATAATTTAAAAGTTTAGATTATTTCTATCAACTTTTTAAAATCAAGTATCATTTAACGCTACTTTATTACATGGGTGTGGATTCAGTATAAGTTGGTTTCATATGCTTATGGTAAGAACTATCTTATATTTTACTTTTTAAAAAAACAATTTATCTGTCCTAAGAAGAATTTTTAAATCTGTTTGTGAGATTCAATCCTCAGCAAATAGTAAGCCTAATCAGAAAAGAAATTTTTGTTATAGTTTCATAAGCTATATTGAAACACTCTGGCTTACTGCTTGGCTGTATAATCCTCTTTCACCTGCATATCAAGGATATACTTCTCACAGAAGTATGAGGATTAATAAAAAAATCATTAATAGAGTTTTCCATATGCTTCTTATTCCAAAAGACTTCAATAACAGATTTTTTTTTATTACTTAGAGCCTTCCCAAAAGGCACATAGGTAACAGAAATCTTAGAGATAAGAAAACTAATTCAAAGGGATTAAAACTTTACCGATATGATATCAAATATTTGTTTGAAACACAAAAAACACAATGTTCAACTGGGTTTTTTTGTTGGGTCAGCAGTAACAGGTAGTGGACTGACAAGTCTTTGATAAACCATAATTGAAAAAAGAGTCGTTCTTAATGAACTATATTTCAAACCGTTACATTATAGAATACAACAGATCAGAGAAGAATAAAACATTTGAAATGGCAGAGCCCACAGAGATCATCAACTCTTAGTGTAAAGAAAAAAGCCACTAGGTAAGTGCACTGTCTGCTTTGAATATAAAGTGTTGTGATTTTAATATCTCCATACATACTGAACTTAGTAACATCCAAACAAAGTGAATTTTTCACTCTGTATGTATTCTTTCACATCCATTAATAGTTTTTATTTAGTAAGATAACATTTTTCTCCAGAAATGATATTAATTCATTGCTGATTTTCTCGGCACAGTTTACTCTTTTCAGTGAAGCCACTTCATATGACTTTTCTTCATGGCTTACCTTGCTTGTGTTAAGATCCTGAGCTAAACATTTCAGCATCTTCTGGTCTACTTTATCAGATTAGCACAGAATCATATAATTTTAGGACAAGAAGGGAAAATGTAGATTATTTTCTCCTACCACCCTTCTATCTTCTCTATTTAACTTAAGAATAGTTTTATAAAGTGCTCTTGAGTATCTTCTAAGTAGCAAATTCCCCATTTACACAAATGTATTAAGAGAACTATTTCTGATGTTAAGTGAAAACTTGTCTCTTCCATTTATTTTTATTTCATATTTTGGTAAAGGAAAACAAATGTAATAATTGTGCTTGACATTTGTCAACATCTGACTATTCCAGTGATGGCTTTTCCTCCCAAAATCAATTTTTTAGTCTATTTTTATTAATAAGGCATGATTTTGAGTTGCATTACCACCCTTGTTACTATGATAATCGCTTTGAATTTTCTGTATATTTCTTAAAAGTCCCTATAAAAAATGTAACATAATATTTCAAATAAGGTTAATGGCATTCTAAGAAGGTAGACCTATCACCTTTCTCATTCTGGATGTATCAGTCAGTCCAAGTAGACAAAAATAGTTTATTTAATGATTATATTTCACTTTTAGACCACACAAAATTTATAATTAATTAAAATTTTGATGCACACATTCAAAATAATGACAATAAATGAAGAACAACTTCTTTCCTCTTCAAGTAGGAAAAATTTTATTTATCTTTGTGAAGTTTGATCTTGCTACATTTTGGTCATTGATTCTAATCAGTTATGATATTTTGGTTACTGATACTGGTATTAATGCATTTCTCCCATTCTTGATAAATACAATTCAAAAATGCCAAGGGCATTCTTCACAGAAGTAAAACAAATGATTCTAAAATTTTCATGGAAACTCAGAATACTCTGAATAGCTGATACAATCTTGGAAAAGAAGAAAGAGTTGGAGGTATCATGTTCTTTAGTTTCAAATTACACCACAAAGCTACACTAATCAAAACATTATATTATAGGCACAAAAACAGACACATAGATCAATGGAACAGAACAAGAGAGTCCAATTGATGGTATAGGCAACTAATCTATGACAAAGGAGGTGAGAATGCATAAACAATGGAGAAAGGCAGCCTCTTCAATAAATGGTGCTCAGAAAAATGAATAGATACGTGCAAAGGAATTCCTGGATCACCTTCTCATGCCATTGGAAAGAATTACATTTAAAATGGATTAAAGATTTAAATATAAGACCTGAAACCATAAAACTTCTAGAAGAAAACATGAGCTGTAAGTTCTTTGACATTGGTATTGGTAATATTTTTTTGGTATATGTCCCAAGGCAGGGGAAATAAAAGCAAAATAAGCAAATGAGAGTACATCAAATTAAAAAGCTTTTGCACATCACCTAAACAAAACAAAACAAAACAAAAAACATCTACTGAATGAGAGAATATATTGGCAAACAATATATCCTATAAGGGGTTAATATCTAAAACATGCAAAGAACCATACAACTCAACATCAGAAAAACAAAAAAAACCAATTTAAAAAAATGGGCAGAGCATCTGAATAGACATTTTTCCAAGGAAGACATTCAGATGGCCAAAAGGCACATGAGAAGATGCTGAACATCACTAATCATGAGGGAACTGCAAATAAAACCCACAATGAGATATCACATCACATCACACTTGTTAGAATGGCTATTATTGAAGAGGCAACAAATAGCAAGTGTTGAGAAAAGGGAAGCCTCTGGCTGGAATGTAAGTTGGTTCAGCCACTGTGGGAAAAAGGTACAAAGATTCCTTAAAAAATTAAAAATAGAACAATTATATGACCCAGCAATTCCACTCCTGGATATTTATTTCTTCAAAGAAAATGAAAACACTAATCAGAAAAGACATATGCAACCCTATGTTTATTTCAGAATTATTTATAGTCAGCAAGATATGGAAGCATCCTAAATGTCAGAAAATGAAAAAAGAAGATACATTATATATACAATGGAATATTACTCAACCATAAAATGAATGAAATCCTGTCGTTTGTAACAAAGATGGGTGTAGAGGGAATTATGCTATGTGAAATAAGTCAAAGGCAAATACTGTGTAACTTCATTGGTATGCAGAATCTAAAAAAAAATAAACAATCATAACAAAAAAGAAACAGAATTGCAGAAACAAAGAATGCAAGGTAGTCAACAGGAGCATAAGTATGGGAGGAGAAAATAAACAGGTGAGAAGACTAAAAGGCACAAATTTCTAGCTGCAAAATAATTGAATCACAGGTACAAAGTGTACAGTGTGGGGAATATCGTCAGTAACTACATAAATAATCATGAGTGTTCTCTATATGTCTTTAATGAGTTGCTGGTAAAATATGAAACATAGCAGGGGCAAGGGCACAGACATATACAAATCATTAAACATTTTCCTCCCAATGGAATGTGCTAAAATTATATACCACCATATCTGTGCCACCCAGGAGAGTGCCTAGATTCATTTTTTTTTTCTTCCCAAAGTCAGTTCCATGACTTTTCAATACACTAGAATTTGGATTCTAGATATTTTTCAGTGTTTTATGCCCTATAGGGTGTAGTTCTTTACTATGAGGCACTGGGACATTTATGTGTCTCTAGGAGTCCGTTTGTTTTATATTTGCTCCTTTATCTATTAAATACATTAGTCATCAATTCATGGCTTTGATTCTCTTTGCTTATACAACTAATGACTCAAGGACTTGAAATATTGCTACAAGTTTATGATTATTATTAATTTTAAATATTTAATATTTTCCTCTTTTTCTGATCTGTAATTTATTCATAATTTATATACTTATATAATTATGTCATACTTATAACTTTATTAATATATTACTTGTGGTGCTGCTTTCATTTTTTAATCCTGTTTTGCAACATTTTATAGTCTCTGTTAAATATTTCAGAGCAATGAGATTGGAGACTTCTTACATTCTGTGTGAGCATTGAGAACACTTTAATTATGGGAATCCAGAACTTCTTATTTCTCTTTAAAAGCCGTAAATTAAATTGTAACGTATACATGTAAGGATAACCTGACCCCCTTGCTGTACAGTATGAAAATAAAAAAAAAAAAGCCGTAAATTAAAAATGTATTTTAGTGTCAATGTAACCCCTACAGCTCTTGGGTACAGTATGAAAGTAAAACCAACATCTGGGTTTTTGTACTTCCCTGGCTAACTTCATTTTAATAAATGCCACCAAAACCACCCTAGGCTTAAGTTGCCTTGGCTCTAAAGAAATGCTACTTGAGTACCCATTTTCCACACTTAAGAATTATCTTTAACATAGGTTGTGCCAAACTCATTCATTATTAGCAAATTATCACCTATAAAATTTACCCAATCTTCAAATAGCAACCAGCATATGTGCAGAAAAACATCTCAATTATTCAAGAGGATCATTCCTCTCTTCCAATTGCCTTACTTTTTTGCCAGGGAGAGTCTTGGATAACTTGCCTTCTGTGAGCAAAGAATATTTAAATTGTTGACATATTACCATAATGGATTTTCATTAGGATAACTAATGAAATGTGTGTGTAGCATATTCCAGGGGCTGTGCTGAGATGTTTACATCAATAATTTCAGCTAAAGTCCAGATTAACTAATGATTTGATTCCTGTTTGTATATCCATTTTATAGCTCAACTTTAGAGATGTCAGGTAGACATCCATCTGACAATCAAGCTGTGGATTTGGCTTTCAGAATTTCTCCTCCTGGTTTTCTAGCTTTTAGTTACTTATTTCTGAGTGGAGTACTGTTAAGCAGTTCACACTTTTTTTTTGAGAATTGGGTATATGTATTCATGTTTCCTATCTCTAGCAGAGGTCTTTGTGTCTAAGAGTAATTTTCCTTTTACACTTTTAGTGTTTCATTTAGTATTATTTAATTTTCAATATTAAGAGCTTTAGATAAAGTAGTTTTATCCTTATAGAAAGCAATATGTGTTTAAATAAATTTTAGGGTGGGTGTACACCACGCCCACCTCAGAGTCCCAAAGACTCTGAACTTACCCACGGTTTTTATGCAATATTATTCAGTAATAATTACCTAAAAATCATATAGATAACTTTAGTTTTTCAGAGCATCTAGGAAAGATTAAACAATGTTTCATATTAGCAAGGTAGATTATTGATAAGAAAGTCAACATCCAGTTAGAAGGCAGAATCCTGTGTCCTTTACTCTTCACTATGGCAGTATTTAGAGCAACATGTTGAAATGGTTATTCTTTAATAATAGGTCTCCTTAAAGAGATGGGAGAGATGAAGGTTGGAAGGTGAATGTGTTCAGTGATTACGCACCAAACATAATTTCTCTTTTTTGCATTTTTAAATTTATTTTTCAGTTGTGCCATTTTATTTTACATCATTTTTATTACTCAATTTCATTTATAGTTGTACAATAATAATCACAACCAAATTTTATAACATTTCCAACTCAAATCCCCAGCACACCCATCCATCCCCAGAATCTGTCTCTTTTAGAAACCATAAGTTTTTCAGTCAGTAAGTATCTAGTCTGCGAAGAAGTTCTTTGTGTCCTTTTCTTAAATTCCACATGTAAGTGATAGCATTTGATGTTGGTGTCTCACTGTCTGACTGATTTCACCTAGCATGATATTTTCTGGGTCCATCCATGTCCCAGATCATACAGACAGAAAATCAGCAAAGAAACATAGCCCCTAAATGAAGCATTAGAGCAAATGGGCTTAATGGATATTTGCAGGACATTCCATCCAAAGGCATCAGAATACACATTTGTCTCAAGTACCCATGGAACGTTCTGTAGGATTGATCACATTCTGGGCCACAAATCAAGCCTCAGGAACTTTAAGAAAACTGAAATCATATCAAGCATCTTCTCTGACCACAACACTATACGACTGGAAATCAACAACAAGAAAAAAACTTCAAAAAACACAAACACGTGGAGACTAAACAACACACTACCAAACAACCAATGGATTACTGAAGAAATCAGAGGAAATTAAAAAATACCTAGAAGCAAATGACAACAAAGATACAACACTCCAAAACCTATGGAATGCAGCAAAAGCAGTTCTAAGAGGGAAGTTTATAGCAATACAAGCCTACCTCAGGAATATGAAAAAGCTCAAATAAACAGTCTAACTTTACATCTAAAGCAGCTAGAGAGAGAACAGACAAGACCTAAAGTTGGTAGAAGGAAAGAAACCATAAAGATCAGAGCAGAAATCAATAAAATAAAAATGAAGAAAACCATAGAAAAGATCAATGAAACGAAAAGCTTGTTCTTTGAAAAGATCAACAAAATTGATAAACCCTTAACCAGACTTATCAAGAAAAAAAGAGAGAGGACTCAAATCAATAAAATTAGAAATGAAAAAGGAGATGTTACAACAGACATCACAGAAATACAAAGGGTTATAAGAGACTACTACATGCAACTATATGTCAATAAGACGGAAAACCTAGAAGAAATGGAAAAAATTCTTAGAAAAATACAATCTTTCAAGACTAAACCAGGATGAAATAGAAAAGACGAATGGACCAATCACAAGAACTGAAATTGAAACTGTGATTTAAAAATTTCCAACAAAGTCTTTTTTGCATTTTTATCAGAATCTCTACTATTTTAACAGTGGAAATACATGCAGTGTTTCCAAAATATGCTTGAACATGTTCTATTGAATACACTTGGGACATGATGTTTTAGAGAAAAGGATAGACTCATTTCTTCCTCTATTCTAAAAAAAAAACGTGGCATAAGTCATGTTCAAACAAAGCAGGAAGTATTCTGAATTTGAAATTAACAAATACATTCTAGATTTAAAAATAAATAAATTAAAAATGTAAGTAAATATCAAAGAGAGATCTGATTTCTGGATTAGATTATGATACTTAATGCTATAGAAATACGTATTTCCTTGCTATGAGAGAGAAGACAGCTGACTCAAATATAGCAATCAAACTGTTATGCCTATGTTTTATAGGCATTCTACCTTGATTAAAATTAGTCAGAGAGAAGGAATGAGAGCATTGGTGAGATGCAAAAGAGATGGTAACAATAAATATAGATCTAAAATCTAATTAAAAAATCACACATGACTAGTACTGACAAATTCCCCTATTTGTTAATTTTATCATAGTTTAGCCTCATCTGCCACGTAAATCTTACAAAAATACTAACTGTATGTTAGTGATTAAAAACTAATGTGATTTAGGAGACTGTTATTTAAAAATAGTAATATTTGCCTTCATTGCTAATATCCTGAACTTTCAAATTTTACAATGCACTCACCTAAAAGAAACCTCAGTGGATTTTTAAGATGTTACGGTTTGTAATATTTAATCTTCTATTATTATATACTTCTTTGTTGAATGTCCACGAATTATTTACTGAATATCATTTTGTAGCTTAAGAATTGTTTTGAATAATCCAAATCACAGCTCAAATTTTCCTGGGAAAATACATGTTAGATCAATTTTTGAAAAGTAATGACAGGTCCTAAGTTTAGCTCAGTTTTACCTGAAAGTGTTTTTATTAGACTAAGGAAATGATATTCTGGGGGGGATTAGAACTTAAATATCAAATAAAAATTAAAAGCAAAAAATATATAGTGACCAAAAATAGGTAGAATTTTCCAGCCAGCTGAACTAGAAAAGTACAAAAATAAAAATGTTTTATAACTAAAATTCCCTAATATTTATAAAGGTATTCTAATTGAGTACAATTAACCATGAAGTAAAATGTTTAGTAAGAGGAAAATGCATTATTAGTTTTCTTGTATCTACCCTGATCCAGACTGAGCCTGCATGCAAAGCAAAAATACAAGCTCCATTCCAAATTGCCAAAGTAACTGTTAGGCAAACAGTTTCGATTAGTGTAAAATGATCCAATTAATGCACCCCACAAAGGACTAAGAACAAACACCAATACCAAACAGGCTGCAGAAAGAAATCTTTGAAGTGGCTGTTTTGAAGAGACTATTAACAACATGAAATTTAGCTGAAATGTAACCAACCAGATGCCGGTGCTTGAATACAGCAAATAAAAAAGATTACTGTGCTATTAGAAAGGTAGCATAAATTTCTCCTTTATGTCACATAGTACAGCCAAGAGACTCACAGAGAAAGATTATGATTTTCCTTAGGTTCTTTCTATTTGTTACTTTTTGTATTTTACTTAATTGCGTTTGGTGGTGCTTGGGTGAATTTTGGGAGATGAAAATTTTCATCGCTAAAGTATTTATGATTTAGAGCCTTGAACTTACTGGGGGGAAAAGGAAATAAGAATGCAATAGCAAATGTACAACTATAGAAATTACTTCTGTGGGAATGAGAATTAAAGACATTTCTCTTCCTTTACTCAAATAACTCTTTTCAGATATCTGCAGTAAAGACTTCACTTTGCAATCATTGCAAACATCTGGTTTAGCAATGTATCCTTGAGCACAATGGAATAGAGAGCAATGATGTAATGGTATGTGGCATTATACACTAGCCAAAACTCATAGAATATAAAATGCAAAGAATGAACGTTAATAAACCTGGGACTTTAGTTAATAATAATGTATCAATACTGGCTTATCAGTTGTATATGTCCATTAATTAAAAAAAATTAGTAATACAGGAAAAATAGAATGTAGTATACTAGAATTTTTCCAAACCTAAAACAGCTTAAAAAAATTAAAAAATCAGTAATACAGGAAAAATAGAATGTAGTATACTAGAACTTTTCCAAACCTAAAACAGCTTAAAAAAAAGCCTATTAATTAAAAAATTAACCCTTGATAGTTGATACACACTTTGGTCTACACAATATAGGCAGACTCAGTATGTAATCTGGATATGTGGCTTCATTGACTGTTGCACAGTTCAGAACTTCATTAATATGGGCAGTTCGGATCAAAACCACTCTAGAATTTCTCTCAGAAATACTATGTTAGGTATTTAAGCAGTTATTTTCTTTACATCAAGTTTCTATATATAGGAGTTCCCTTTTGGCCTAGAGAGTTAAGGATCTGACATCATCACTGCTATAGCTCAGGTTGATGCTGTGGCGATGGTTCAGTGCCTGGCCCCAGAATTTCTGCATATCATTAGTGTGGCCAAAAAATAAATAAATATGTTTCTAAATATAATTTTTAAGGCAAAGTTGTAATTTTTACATTTATAAGATGCACATTAACACTTGGTGTGGATTAAATTGTGTCCCCCTAAATTTATATGTTGAAGTCCTACCCCCCAATGAAATAGTGTTTAGAGATGGGGTTTCTGGGGTGGAGTCAAGTTTAGGGGAGATTATGAGGGTGGAACCCTCATGATGGCACGTGTCCTTATAAAGGGATCCTAAAAGAGATTGTCTTTTCTCTCTCACCCCTCCCTCCTTCCCTCTCCCTCACACTCTCTCTCTCTCCATCCTCCTGGCATATGAGAATATAGCAAAAAGGCCTTGTGTCAGTCAAGAAGAGACCTCGCGCCACAAACTGACCATGTTGGCATGTTGATCTCAGACTTCTAATCCCCAGATTGTGAGGAAACAAACTTCTGTTCTTCAAGTCACCCAACCTATAGTACTTTTTAATGGCGGTCTTATCAGATTAAGACAATCTTTCATTGAGTTTAGGGTATGTACTAGAGGAAGGAGTGGAAAGAGCACTGAGCAAGGATTCAATATATATGGCATGCAGAACACCCTTTGAATTAACCAACTCTGGAACATGGGCATTTATTATTATATCTTTTGAAACCTCAGTCTTTTCATATTTATAATGAGACAGTAATCTTAACTGATCTATCCCTACTCTTATCCAGTTAAGGATATGCTTAAGAATTTGCATTAATTTTAAGTTTTCAATGGGTGTTGATCCTAAAAGAATCAGAGTGATATTAGACTCATAAGCCTTAATATATCCCTTTAAACTTTTAAGGCTTCCTCCACTAATTCATATTTTGCCACCTGGAGATAATAGTTTATTACAGTCATTAAATCACCATTCAAGAAAATTTCAATTCTTTATCTTTAATATTTTTTCTCAAAATATTTCAAAATGAAACAGAATATTTTATAATATTTTTAAAGTATCTATTGTGATCATTGCTTAAAATGAGTACCATTAATATTCTGTACACATCTCACTAATATTTTCTACAAGTTAGGCCCCATATAATATTAAATATATTTTATAGATAAATGTCATGTTATCTGTAACCTTGACACAATCTTACTTTTTCTCCTTTCCTTTGAATCCAAACTTTCTAATGAACTTTGGAGTTATATATCCTTTGCAGTTCAAATAACTCCTGAAGAAACAAATAGCTTTGGTGATAAAATAGCCTTAAGCTATTCTGCCTTTTCACTAGATTTGTATGTGGGAAATACAGTACCTCTTTTGAAAAGTTTCTGTATTCCTTCCTGTTTCCTATCAAGTGTATAATTCAGGTCTTATCCTAACCGTTTACTTCACAGCCTTATTTAGGTTATTTTTTTTTTTTTTTGTTATGGACAAGTACATGAGAAATGTACCATGTGTGCTGTGCCTGTCAATTTCTAATCCATGATCTTTTGTTTCTGTAGAAACATGTGAGGCACAGGAAGAAGTTCGAACTTTCTTTATCTAGAACACACTAATATTTTTATACATCTTTTCAGCTATAATTATTATCTTTTTATTCCAGAATTCCCACCACCAGTATGGACAATACATATAGGGCATAATCAAATATTTCCATATTAGGAACTATATTCTCAAAATTATGTGACAGCTGTGTTTATAAACTTACTTTCTTCCTCCATTCAATATTTATGTATGACATCTAAACTTTCCTCTGTGAATATTCAAGTTTTTCTTGCTAATTTTTACTTTTTTTTATCTTCAGTTCTCCTGACCTTATCTTCTTGCAGTTCCCAAGATACATGTTTGTGGTTTCCCATGTTATTTTCCTTTCTGGTCATTCTTGAGCTATAGCATCTAAAGATCCTTTGCAATCATAACTATAAATCATCTCCCTACCTTGCCTGGTCCCATTGTTTATCAAATTCCCAGTAAAACAGGGAGCATATTAAAGTAGAAATTAATGATGCTTCTTATCACTGGCCTGTGATTCATAATATGTACTTCCATTATAAAATAAATAGTTCTTTATAAAAATATTATATCTACCAATTCCTAGAGAGAGTCCAGAGTGTCCAGTATGGCCTAGTTATATTTGATTGTTTAAACTTTGAGTCTTTAAAAATATTCATTGAGAAAATTATTGTAGCATATTAATATATATGTATATGTACACACACATATATATAGTATATGTACATATATATGTTTACATATTGCTTTATGAATTATCTTTAGAAGATATAGGATATGAGTAAAACACAGAATGATAATCCTGTATCAATGTTATTACAGATATGGACAAATAATATTTGACAAGAGAAAGAGAAAAATGTTTATGTATCATTTTTTAAAATTCCAGAGATTAATAAGTTATACTATGCAGGGGCTCCATTTCAAGAGGTTGATTCCAAATGAAATAAACTATACAATGTGGTAATGTACCTCATATAATTTTTCTTCTAATTTTATTTATTCTTTATAAGGCCATACTTGTGGCATATGGTAGTTCCCCAGGACAGGGGTCTAATCAGAGGAGCTGCAGCTGTGGCCTATGCCACACAATTGCTGGATCCAGCAATACCAGATTCTCCAAGCTGCATCTGCAAACTTTGCCACAGCTTGCAGCAATGCCATATCATTGACGCACTGAGCCAGACCAGGGATCAAACCTATATTCTCACAGAGATAATGTTGGGTCCTTAACCCACTGAAACACAATGGGAATGTCTCTTCTAATTTTATTGATTTGGGGCCTCTCCATTTTTTCTTGATGAATGAGTCTCATTAAGGCTTATCAATTTTATCTTTCCAAAGAATCAACTTTTAATCTTTTTTATTGTTTTTTTTAGGATTAATCCCTAAAATGTAAAGCTTATACAGCTTAATATTAAAAACTTAAGCAATCAAAAACTGGTCAAAAGATATAAAAAGACATTTCTCTAAAAATTACATACAAATGGCCAAAAGTCACATTAGAAATTGTTCAACATCACTAATTATTAGTGAAATGCAAATCAAAGGTAAAACAAGGTATCACTTCACACTGGTCAAAATGGCCATCATCAGAAAGTCTACAGATAAGAAATGCAGGAAAGAATGTGGAGAAAAAAAGGAACACTCCTATGCTGATGGTGGGAATGAAAACTGGTATAGCCATTATGGAGAACAGTATGGAAGTTCCTTAAAAATCAAAAACAGAGCTACCATACTGCAATCCCAGTCCTGAGAATATATCTGGAGAAAACTGTAATTCGAAAGGATGCATGTTCCCCAATGTTCATATCAGCACTGTTTACAACAGAGAAGACATGGAAGGAACCTAAGTGTCCAAGTGTTGGCTGACAGATAAATGGATAAATATGTGGGACACAGCCCACATCTTTATCAATTATATGAGTGTGTGTGTGTGTGTGTGTGTGTATGTATATAATGAATATATAGATAAATATATATATTAAGTGAAAATTAATACAAAATACTTGCAAAAAGAACAAGGACACAGGAAAGAAGGAAGGACTGAAGGAAGGAAAGGTGGCTGGAAGGAGGGGAGGGAGGAGGAGGTGAGGAGGGAGAAGGGAGTGGGAAGGGAGGGTGAAAAGGAGGAAAAAAAGAAGAAAATGGGGGGGTGGGAGAGATTAGACCTTAATTTGATCACTTGGTTCATATCCTGTGAATGAACAATTGGTTCAAATGCTTATACACCTATTTAAAACAGTCAAGACATGGAAGAAAACAAAGTGTCCATTAACAGAGGACTGGATAAAGAAGGAGTGGTGCATATATATACAACACAACACTACTCAACCATAAAAAAAGAATTAAATAATGCCATTTATAGCAATACAAAGGATCTAAAGATTACCATATTAAGTGAAGTAAGACAGTGAAAGAAAAATATATCACTTACATGTGAAATCTAAAATAAATGATACAGGAGTTCTCATTGCAGCTCAGCAGTAATGAATCAGACTAGAATTCATGAGAATGAAGGCTTGATTCCCAGCCTTGCTCAGTGGGTTAAGGATGCAGCATTGACATGAGCTGTGAGGTAGATTACAGATGCAGCTCAGATCCTGTGTGACTGTGGCTGTGGCTGTGGCATTGGCCAGCAGCTGCAGCTCTGATTCAACCGTTAGCCTGGGAACACCCATATGGCTTTGGTGCAGCCTTAAAAAGAAAAAAAAAAAAATACAGGTGAATTTATTTATAAAACAGATACACAGACATAGAAAACAAATTTATGGTTACCAAAGGATAGAGGGGAGAGAAATAAATTAGGGGATTGGGATTAAAATATATACATTGCTATATATAAATTAGATAACCCACAAGGGCCTACTGTATGGCATGGGGAATTATACCCAATATCTTGTACTTATGATGGAAGAGAATGTTAAAAAAAAGACTATACCTATATATTTCTATATTTATATATAACTGAATCATTTTAGTGTATACTCGAAACTAACATAACATTGTAAATCAAATGTATTTCAATATTTTATTTTATTTTTTCAAAGAGCTCAGCTTCTTTCTATGACTAACCAGACTATGGAAAAAAGACAAAGAAATCCAACAATAAAAATGATATTTGTAGCCATTAACTAAATTGTTTAATAGCAATGATTTTCAGTAGCATCAAAGTCATGATATTTGGAAGACACTGAATATACATTGCATTGCATTGTGTTGGTATATGCAAAAAGACATTAAACCTGAAGCAATGCTCATGATATAGTTAAAGAAGCTAATATAGAAAAAAAAATGTCAGCAATTACAAATATATCAGAAAATATAAAATTTAAAAAAAATGTATATAAGAGTTTTTCTGAACAATGCTACAACAATTACTCAAATATATTTAGTTCTGGGCATAAACCAGATACCAAAATAATTGCTTTACAAATAATGTCTTTTTGGTCTTCATCAAAACCCTATGAGGAATATCATCTTAGCTTCACTTTCTAGACTAAAAGAAAAAGATTTAGAAAGGCTAATTAAATTTTTCAAGGCCACATATTGGGAAAGAGGCACATATAATCTCTGAAATTACCTTTTGCCCCCTTAACTTCTGTGCTAAACAGCCTAAATGACATGAGTTGAAGCAGTGCTTCAGAGTCTTGTAGGATATAAACTTGTTAATGCATCACTGGAAAATTCCTTCAATTTTCTGTTTAAATTAAGATGTGCATAGACAGGAAATTTTCTTCTTCTTATTTTCTTTTTCTTTTTATGCTACTTAACCATCACCATTTACCAGAACACAGAAGCATTTCTAAAGATATGTCAGGAAAAAAATCCAACACCCACCACCAGTAGCAAACTACAATGAATCTAACAACAGACCTTACCACTTAGTTTTAAAGGTCATTTGTGTGCTCAAAAAATACAAGTTTAAAAGGTTAGATTCCATGAAGCTTTAAATAGTGAATCAAAGTTTTGTTTGCATTAGCTTTATTCAGTGTCACTTTCATTCTTCCATTTCACTACAAACCTCTTCAGGAAATGCCTGCTTAGCTTTTTTTCAGAAGAAAGCCCAAGGCAAAGTACCAGAGAAATATTTGAAAATTCATTCATACGCTAAAGAAAAAAAAAATAGGTTATCCGTGTACAGTCTTAGTCCATTTGCAGAAGTTTATTATAATAAATATTGCTTTATAAAAATATCTGTTACTTAGAACAGTAAAAAGTCATTAGTTCACATTATTGTTCTTAGTCTTAAATTCTATGAAGCCCCAGAAATTTTGCTTAAGTTTTTTTTTTAATTGATAGAACAGATTTTTCTTTTATAAATTTTTTTTTTTTTGGTCTTTTTGCTATTTCTTTGGGCTACTCCTGCGGCATATGGAGGTTCCAAGGCCAGGGGTCGAATCGGAGCTGTAGCCCCCGGCCTACGCCAGAGCCACAGCAACGCAGGATCCAAGCCACGTCTGCAACCTACACCACAGCTCATGGCAACGCCACCACTCACGGCAACGCCGGATTGTTAACCCACTGAGCAAGGGCAGGGACCGAACCCGCAACCTCATGGTTCCTAGTCGGATTCGTTAACCACTGCGCCACGACGGGAACTCCTAAAATATTTTGTTGAATTTATCAACATATAAGCCTGTTGACTTTAAATTGCTTTATATTTTGTGTTGAATTGACAATTATCCTATAATTAAAGAAAAATACTATTTAACTTTTGAGATAGATCTGTATGGTTTCAGAAGGCCAAAATTATATTAGTTGTGGCTAATATGCCAATACATCTCAACTGGCAAAAATAACATATATGGTCATTGCTTCATCACAATTAAAAATGGGATGAGATTATCTAAAGGAAAGGATTTAGAATATTGTTAAGAACTCAAATGATTCACAGTTGATACACATAGTAGACTGGCAAGAACTGTTTTTAATAACTACATGGGTTTCTGTTTATCCTTTGTTGGCTAAACATGTGATAAAAGATGGTCTGAAAGGATAAGGTAGGATTGATTGCAAGTCTTTAGCAAAGCAGTAACAGTGGAAAATAGTAACATGATATGAACCCAAGTGGATTTTAAAAGATAGAACAGAATGGTTAGTCTTTTGTACTCTGCTGCACACTGGGAAATCTTAAAACTCCAGTTTTAATAAGGAATGCCACAAATATTTCCAGATATTATTCAGTGACTATGTTTGAGAAAAGTGTCATTCACCTTTATAGATGTCAGATAGATGATTATTTTACTTACTTTAAAAATTTAGGTCTTACAGTCATTAAACAAGATTAATTTACAGATACTCTTTTCTAAGATGTGATATAAACTTGGATTCAGGATGATGCAATTTCAGAGGGAATGGGGTAAATAAATTTACTTCAACAGGTATGTTCCTACTCTTCAGTCACTAGGTGAAACAGAGCAGCATATGTAAGGAGTAAAATTCCTCAGTCCTTTCAGAGTTATAATTCTGGTCTGATGGTGACTTGAATTGAACTATCCAATATAGGTTCCTATACTTTTATTTTCTTAGTTGTACTACTTTCTTTGATAAAATTGACTTGAAAAGCAAAACAAAGGATAATATCAGAAAACACAGTTCAATCAAATTACAAGTTATTCACCAATCTGCCCATAAAATAGGCCTAATTTCTAAGAGAGTATAGTAAAAAAATAACCACAAAGGAAGTTATCAAATGAATGTAAAGTTAATTTGACCACATCTTTATAGTTTACTCAAGCAGAACTTTGAAGTAACATAAAGTTGTAAAGAAAATACAAAAGGCTGCTTCTCTCGCGGATGTATCCCCTTATGGAGTTACAGCAGTGCACTCTCTACTTTCCTAAATCCTAAGTTTATCGCTCTTTGGTCCTGAAAAAAATTGCTTATAGTTTTTTTCAACCAGACAGCTGTACCTTAGTTTTGAGACAGACTAGATTCATGAGCTATTCTTTTTCTTTTTTAAACTGTGAAAAGTAGTTCAAATTTTAAAAGTAGTCATGCAAACTAATTTAATGTGGTGATTTATGTTGAAAGTGTATAGTGCCCAGGCACATGTCTGTTATACAACCACATATAAAGAAGTAGAAGAGTGGCTACTGCCAAAGTCAGAATTAAAACAAAACTAAAAAGACAGTTCTATTATAAATTTTCACTTCATAAAATCTACACATTATATGTCTCCTCCTTTTATATGTCAGTCAACTATTCATTAAATTGCCAAGGAAATATACATCACTGAAATTTTCAAAGTCTTTGTGCTTCTCCAAGATCAGTTAAAGAGGAATCTAGTGAACATTCCAGGATAGATAACACACATAATAATTTACATTTGTAATATAATAAATATGTTAAAGGAACTAAAAATTTTGACACAATCTCAAGATATGTAAAACTGCAAATATATAGCAAACATACAAAATGAAAAACATTTTAGTGACAGAACTAGGTCAGAATTCATTGTGCCTTAAAATAAACACTACAAAAGTCCACCGATGTCTTAAAAAGCACCAGATATTCAGAATTAAAATAGATTTGCTTTCTGAAGGGCTTCATTGCTCACAAAGTAAAAGAGATAATCGAACTCTGCTATTAAATGCCATCAGATTCACTGCAAGAGAGAAAACATTCACATGGTAGGATTCACACATGTACATATAAAGGACATATTAGCCCTCCCTCATCTCTATCTTTTGCCTATTGCACCAAAGAACAAAACCATTCTACTATTTCTTATCTCTGGTCAGCATTCCCTTAACTGATATTTGGAGGGTAAAAATTTTTTGCTGTTATCACCAAAATTAGTTCCCAGCTTATATATTTCTCCTTTCAGATATAATATTTTATGGTGGTATTTTGTAAGTGTACAAAGTGGGGAGTAGATAACTGTACAATTGAAGATGTGGAAATAGAACCATGAATGATGTGATGTGGAAGGGCTGCCTTTGTAGTAACAGAAGTTCCTCAGAAAAGTCAATAGGCTAGAGTAAGCCTAAATACTAAAAGGAGATTTTGGAGTTTGGGTCTGGAATGGAGGGAGTGTCTTAGTCTGCTTGGGCTGCCACAATAAAATACCACTGATTAGTTGGCTTAAACAAAAGAAATGTATTTTCTCAAATTTCTGGAGGCTAGAAAGTCAAAGATCTGCTTTGTCCCACATGGCCTTTCCAAGGTGCATCCACATGGAGAGAGAGAGAGAGCAAGCTCTCTGGTGTTTCTTATAAAAATACAATTCCTATGGGATCAGGGTCCCATCATGATCTTATTTAAATTTAATTACTTTCTTAGAGACCTCATCTCCACATATAGCTCTAATGGGGGAAAGGGTTTCAAAATATGCAATGAAATGCTCTACTCATGATCTATATCCCCAAGGCTATGACATATGCATTTTGGTGAGGACGCAAATCTTTAGTCCATAACAGGTAGTGAAACATCAAGTGGTATCAGCAGACATAGTGTCGAAAACAATGCCTACAAAAAAATCCTTCAACTTGGCAAATGCAGACCTTTCTCTCATTACTGTTTTCTGGATATATATAGAGAGACTTAAGTAACAATGTGATTCTGAGTTTTAGAGTGAGACTTAGAATATCTCTGAGAGGGTGGATGCTATTTGTGCCTTTTTTTTTTTTTTTCCACTCGTTCTCTGCAATATCTAGTCACTGATTTTTTGAGAAAGACTGATGTTTTTGAGAACTCTAGTCACTGATTTTTTTCAGAGCAGAGAGGAATAAAAAGGAAAAATGTCTGTTGAATTTATAATACCTTTGTGGAAAAATTAGAAAAATGTCTAAAAGGAAATATAAAATCAAAACAAACAAGCTTCATGACAAGGCATAGTGTCACAGTAATAAAAGTTGAGGAAAAATAAAGAAAATTTCCCCACATTTTAATACAAAATGTGGAGATTACTCCATCTCCAGTCTCCTATTTAGTGATGCTGCTGAAGAGTCTTCATGTATTTTGTGCCTCCCTCTCACATGATCACAAATACAATGTATGCCATTCTTCCTCTACTCCAAACATGGAAGTTTTGGTTCTTGAATTGTTTGCAGATAACCTCTGAGAATATTTTGTCCCAGGTCAAGGGAGGGAGTCAAACTTTAGCTGAACAATAGGGATCACTTTAGAATGACACTTGCTCCATGATTATTTGAACTTCTATTTCATTAGACTATATTACACATTTTTCATATTGCACATTCCTTGTATTGAGTTTCTTATGAAGGTGTCTGAGTAGAGTGGTCTGGTAAGATTTAGTATTTCTCACTAAAACAAAGGTAGAGGCTCAGTCTACAGCATCAAATTTTTAGTGTGATGCTTTAACATAAAGCCCATGTTCTTGGGGATTTTGGAAAACAATGATATTTAACATCATTCCTCTTGCCCTATGATAGAGACATATTTTATTGAGATGGTCATGATTTTTTTTTTTAGTACAATAGAATAGGGTGACTACTTTTGCACATTTATTACAAGTGACAAGTTCGTCTATTTTAACTCTTCATCAAAGAAAAAAGGAAGGAAGGAAAAAAGGAAGGCAGGAAACAGTATATAGTTCACTATCAACGAGATCTTTTTAATTTAAAGCCTGGATGTTAAGAATTGAATTACAGGTGGTGCCACTGTCTTGTGTTGGGAATAATAAATGTTAAGCACCTGGGATGATTTAGGTTACTACTGGGTCTTCTATATTTTTGAAGAAATGATGTAAATGACAGCAATTTGCTATCTAAAAAATAAAAATAAAAATCATACATTCTCTAGAAAACAGCAAATGAATTAGTGATAACTTCATGAGGGGGACCTGACCTTTCTTTAAGAATATAGTTAGAACTATGATTCTTGGAAATGCCAGGGTGATATTTGATATATGTACAAACCTTCACCAAATCAGAAAGGGTCACTGGCTTGGCTAGACACTGAACCAGGGCATCTTATCAAAACTTTTTTTTTTTTTTTCCTCAACCCCCAGAAGAAAAAAGCAAAAATATGCATCAAAACAAAACTTTTTGCATAACTTAGGAATTAAAATATTCTTGATGTTTATTTATGGACCTGAAAGTAAGAATTGGTAAAATAGGTCTTTCTGCAAATAGAGAAATAGAGAATTTGTGAGAATAAAAAACTACATCCTGCATTGTCATTTGAGGCAGTATCTCAAAATAAATCTTTTTAAGTATATAAACACATTATATTGGTTCTGTTTCTATGAAGAACTCTAACTTATAATTGCTCTTGCATATTATGCCCCCCAAAATCCATCTAGTAAATTAAAAATTCATCAAATTCAAAAATCAAAAAAAAGTAAAATAATAATCAGAGGACTAGATAAGCATTTCAAATGATGAATTTTTAAAATTTCCTATGGTTATTCTGCATTTCAGTTACGTATTTTATGTCAAATATTTTAGATAGTCTTCTATATCAAATTGCTGTATATTACTCATTTTATTTTACATGAGACAACATCTGTTTACCTTGCTACATAAAAATATACATAAAAATGAATATTTAGTCACAGGAATTCAACAAAATAAACCAAAAAACCTGGGTTTTTTTCAGTGTTTTTAGAAGTGGAAGAATATTAACAGATACTTTCATAAATTCAAGACTAAGTAAACACTACACAAATTTTTCTATTTTATATTTCAATAAATATATTATAATGAACTGCAAAAATTATGTCAGTAACTATCAATGAATAAAACTATAATTGTATTTAATAAATATAAACAATTTTTAAATTATATTTAATACCAGTTATCAAGGCTAAATCACAATTTGATAGAGAGATGCATTTCTTTACTAATATGGCATTAAAATATATTGGTATTAAAAAATAAACAAAAATAATTTTGAAAAATTATGTTTCCTAGCACTGCTATGGAAATTTTATAGTACTCAAAATACACACAACCAAATATGTTGAAAGAAATAGTTATTTTAGAAACATTCTTGAAACAGACTAATAAGTAAGATGATTGGAAAATACTTATAAACTATGAGTGCTCTAACATTAATGGTGATTAACAGAATAAAAATCATATTACTTTTTAATAAACTATATGCCATTTTGAGATGTAATCCTTTTAAAAGAAATCTGAAGATGGATGCTTCTAGGACCCGTAGAAAGAGACTTATAACACATAAAGAATTTCCTCTCTAAATCCTGATGTCATAAATTTTTCCTTTACTTTTGCTCTGAGGAAATTCAAGTAAGACATTTGTTCATGTATTAAACCTTAATTTAAGAATAAAACAGGAGTTCCCATCGTGGTGCAGTGGTTAACGAATCCAACTAGGAACCATGAGGTTGAGGGTTCGGTCCCTGCCCTTGCTCAGTGGGTTAATGATCCAGCGTTGCCAGTGAGCTGTGGTGTAGATTGCAGACGCGGCTCGGATCCCGTGTTGCTGTGGCTCTGGCCTGAGCTGGTGGCTACAGCTCCATTGGACCCCTAGCCTGGGAACCTCCACATGCCACGGGAGCAGCCCAAGAAATAGCAAAAAGACCAAAAAAAAAAAAAAAAAAAAAAGAATAAAACAAATGATTGAATGTATTCATAGCTACCTTATCTCACTAATAGCTCTAGCCAAGACTACTAGGAATATACTTGTGTTACAATAAGGAAAAACACACACATAATAGAAAAATCTCAGTAAAGACAGTACTATAAAGCACTTATTTTATGTGTTAGAGATGTGTTTTATGATTTTAGGGAGAATTTAAGTTGTGGGGCTTGGCTCATGGATTGGATTGGTTTTACTTCAAGAAGTGAAGGTATTTCTATGATTATATATCTTCCTATTTAGAAAGATAGAAGACAAGTATGAGGCCAAAACTGTAACTGGTAAAGAGGCAGGTATCATTCATTTTAGTCAGGATAGGGAAATATTGAGTCATTTTATTGCTTGGACAAAATGGTCTTTTTATTTTTTTTTTGAACCATTGTGGTCAGAGTGGCTTTGCTGATGGTGATATTCTATAAAATTGCTTATGCTTAACAGAAGAACAAAACCTAGCTGTCAGTTTGCAGATGTCAGGGGTTGCTTTTCTTTTTCTTACTAATCTGCATAAAATTTAAAATTTCTCTCAAACAATTTATATATCCCTCTCCATTGCCAGTCTCCTAACTTGTTTTCTGCTTTTAACCTTAACTTTTTTCTCATCCAGTTTTTAAGGTGATTTTAAAAACACCTTGTGATCATGCCCAATTTTCTGATTGTAACCCTTCAATGACATTGCTCTGTCTTTAGGACAAATTCCAACCTCCTTAACAAGCACTAGAAGGCCAGCATTCTGGTATAGAAAATTGGCATTTACTCTTTTTATGAAAGGGTGAAACAAATACATTTTCAAGCTCATCATTCCAAAAGATTGCTATTACTAAACTTCTCCATCCTGTGAGCTCTCCAATACAAATGAGGGTGCACCTGTGTTTGCATTCACACATGCATACTTATGCATACATACTATCATTCCATATTCTAACTATAATGTATTATTTTATTTGTCCTAGTGTGATATACTTTCTTCTGCCTCAGAAAATTAGCTCATGAATTATTTCAGATTAAAATACTTCACTGCTGTTATTGTCCCACCACAACCCTGCTTCAAACTCTATGCATATTCTTTTTCTTCCCTTTCTTTTTTGCTTGCTTGCTTGCTTTTCTTAGGGCCACACTCATGGCATATGGAAATCCCAGGCTGGGAGCTGAATCAGAGCTAAGCTGCCAGCCTACACCACAACCATGGCAACACAGGATCCAAGCCATATCTATCACCTACAACACAGCTCACAACAATGCCGGATCACTGACCCAGTGAGCAAAGCCAGGGATCAAACCCAGATTCTCATGGATACCTGTCAGATTCATTTCCACTGTGCCCCAATGGAACTCCTCCAAACACGGTGTATATTCTGGATTCATCATTCATAGCTTAATTTAGAAGCCACTCCTTTCTATTTGTGGAAAGAAGAAATCCCTAACAGGTCTCTCTCAACTATTAATTTGGAAGCTCATTGAGAATACATAATATTTATGCCTTTGCATTTCCATTATCCAGAACTGTATTTGACCTATAATAACTGTAGTTAATAAAGTTAGTAATATCAGTAAGAGTTATAAATCTCTCAATATGAAAGTATTTACACCTTTTTTTCCCAACCTATGGATAACAGCTCCCATGGAGGGATACTTAAGTATAGTTTAAATACCCAGACTTAATCTACTTGTTCAGTATAACACTGAAATAGAGGATAACGTATCTGAGTATTTTTCTGGACTCACATTCATCAATCATCATTATTTTTGATATCATCTGAGGTAATGATAATCAGGGATCATAGCTCTTTTATTTTGCTCAAATAATTTTCTTCTCTTTTTGAAACATAAATATATCAAATTATACTATAAAAAAGGGAAAATCAGGAAAATTATCAGAGATTTTTTTCCCTTCAAGAGTGTTGGGGAGTTCCCATAGTGGCTCAGTGATAATGAACCCAATTAGTATCCATGAGGATTCAGATTTGATCCCTGGCCTTGCTCAATGGACTAAATATCCACTGCTGATGTAAGCTGTGGTGTAGGTGGCAGGTGCAGCGCAGTTCCCATGTCAGTGTGGTGTAGGCCAGCAGCTGCAGCTCTGATTTGACAGCCAGCCTGGGAATTTCCATATGTTGCATGTGTGGCCCTAAAATAAAAAAAAAGAGTTGTCACTAAAATATAGGAATTTTTTTTTTGGTCACTTTAAACATTATTCAAATTTTGAAATACAAAAAAAAAGATGTATTGGCACTCTTTCTTTCTGTATTAATTTTCTGATAAGAATAATTGTCGGGAGCAATTCATGAAGGTCTGCCTGCTGACAAAGTCCAGGAGACTGAGGACCCCAGACTGCACAGCATGTCTGGGAAAGCGATGGTCCTGCTTCTTCTTCTCTGCCTACTTATGCTGTTAATAAAAACTATGGGAGCTGGGAAATTGCTGTTAAGTAAAGTTGCCCCCAAAAAGACCCTAGAGAGGGTAAACGTCAGGGCCTAGTGCTTACCCACAAATTCCTACTATCCCTCTATGATCATCATCTGTTTCTAAGACTCCCTCCTTTTCTAAAGAGACCCTAATAGAATGCTTTCATATTTAGACTGTTACTGTTTAACATGTGAAAAAATCCTGGAGGCATAATAGAGGCTTGAGGCACAGGTCTCTCCATGCTCCAGCAGGTACTTCTTTTCTATGCTAGAGACTAGTTGATGAATAGGGTAGATATTGGGCCTTAGTTATAGAAAAACTTGTATGGTTTGCACCATGTAATTGAATCCAAGTCAGGAAATTACCTACTTTCAGTCAATTGTATATTTTTATGTCTGCCCTGTTGGCCCAAACTTAAGGAGTGTCAATGCTATGGTTTCTAGTTCTTTGAGAATCAAATAACTTTTGATAAATATGATTAACCTTTACTAATAGAATATAGTTTGGGCTTAGGTTTTAGGCACATAAAAATATTTTTAATTATAAAGTTAATAAGTTTGTGCTTTTGCAACCCACAAAGTTAGATCATTAACATGAGTACATTTAATTCTAAAAAGTCAAGTGGAAAGTACAAAAAGAGCACTGTTTGTGTTCCCGAATGTACATTATCATGTACTGGGTCATAAGGTAACATTTGATGGAGTGGAAAGTTAAAAAATATCACCAGATGTATGACACATGATGTATGCTAAAGGAAAATAAGAATTGTTTATAAGATTGGTTGATTCAAACAATAAACGAGCAGTCCTGCAAAATCATCAGGCCTGTGTCCATTCCTATGCCAACGATGCCCATGCTTCGGGAAACCCTGGACCTGCTGGAGCTGGACTCCGGCAAATAATATTTTTTCTAACTACATTTGGCACTAGAAATAGTTAATGTAAAATCAGTGAGCATTCCACAAAAGAAATCAATTGGCTCAAAAAGAATGATCATCTTTATAAAAGTAGAGAAATAGTATACCCTTTGTTTTAGGTTTCACAAAAGATTGTTAAAATCATAATTAATGGGGGAAGAGTGATAGTGAATTTCAAAAACTATACACTCTTATAAAAATTACAGGGAAAATAAGCCAAGTTTCTTACTTCTAACCATAGCAACATATTCCTTGCTCCTGTCCCTAAATAAACAAATAGTCCAAAACAAACATAACTGAAAGTAACACAATCAGTGGTTGCAAGTAAATTAACACACAGTTTATATATATGGAATAAAATTCTTCAGGAAAAATCATTATATATATATATATATACATATATATATATATATTTGTACATTTTGTATATGTCACTTCATATATACATATGGACAGCATTGCAGGACTGCCGAGACCAGCTCAGGAGGATGGGGCTGAAGAAGGACTGCTGTGAAACTTAAGGAAAAATTTTAACATAAAACAAGACACAGAGACATTTACCTTAAGTAAAGGTGGGAATCGGGGGACTCAAGGTCTCAGGGACCAAGAGCACCACCTTAAGAAACCACACTGCTTTTATTGTGTTTTTTAGGATTGTGTCAAGTGAGAGGGGGGTTATAGGTGCAGGATATAGGATTTTTTAAGTTATTTTAAAAGTCACATAACCAGTTGCTGATTAAGCTTTTACTCTGACCTTTAGGCATTTAACAATCATTGGCATTTGAGGAAGCTAGGCCTCAGCTATCTATGCATAGCATCTAGAGAATCACCATTGTACTTCTGCAGACAGGGTGCCTATCTGCAGCAACCCTGTATGCCTAGGTTTGCACCTCAGTTCTCCTTGCTAATGCATATCCAGCTAACGACCCCTCATAAACCCCTTGGGGCCATGAGGCTCCTCTTTTATTCTTAAGAGGATGTCTCATGCTGTGCAAACAGTGTGCCAATCTGCACAGGTCTGGCAAGCCTAGACCAATGCATTAAGTCCTCATTCAGCTGACCCTATGAATAACTTATGCCTTGAGGTCTTTGATCTTAAGCTTAAGTCATTTACCAGCACTGTGACTGTTTTCCAAGCAGGAAGATGGGGTAAAGTAAAGCAAGACAAGATGGAGTTTTCAGCAAAGAGGCTAAGAAAATATTGTGGAAACATGTCTTGTGACACAGGACTGTACCCTAAACCTGTGTAATCTGATGCTATCTCCAGGTAGACAGTGCCATAACTGATTTCAACTTCCAGATACCCTGCTGGTGTCCAGGAATTGCTTGTTGGTGTTGCAAGCCCATCCTATTAAGACACACATGTTGGAATCTGTTGTGTCCCATAACACAAGGTGGGGTTTGAGAACAACATACTTTTCATCTGATAAGAATCAAAGTATGTATGTTATAGGAGATTCTTACAATACTTATATTGTCCTAGACATCAATATATAATTTATATTAGGTAAGAAAAACATTGGCTATTCCAGAAAATTGTTAGGTGGGCATTCACTAAGATACTGTCTACTCTGAGACACAGCAAATCCAATTCTGAGAGGAAAGCTTATTGCAATATAATGTTATTTCAGGAAACAAGAAAAATCTCAACTAGACAACACAATCTTACACCTAAAACAGCCAGAGAAGTAAGAACAGACAAAGCTTAAAGTTAGTAAAGAAAAAAAAAATCATAAAGATCAGAGCGTAAGTAAATAAAATAGAGACAAAGTAAACAACAGAGAAGATCAAAGAAACCAAAAGTTGGTTCTTCAAAAAGATCAACAAAGTTGATAAATCTTTAGCCAGACTCATCATGAATAAAAGGGAGAGGGCTCAAATTAGTATAATTAGAAACAGTAAAGGAGAAGTTACAACAGACACCACAGAAATATCAAGGATCATGAAACTATAAGAAATTACATTCCAATAAAATGGACAACCTAGAAGAAATGGTTCTTTTGTTGTCCATTCAAACAAAGGTACAACCTTCCAAGAGTGAATAAAGAAGAAACAGAAAATATGAATGACTAATCGCAAGTACTGAAATTAAAACTGTGATTGAAAATTCCAAAAAAAAAAAAAAAAAAAAAAGCCTGGGACTTGGTAGCTTCAGAGGTGAATTCTACCAAACATTCAGGGAGGAGTTAACACCTATTATTTTGAAACACTTCCAAAATATTTCAGAAAAAGGAACATTCCAAAGCTCAATCTATGAGGCCACCATGACCCTGATAGCAAAACCAGACAAAGACATTACCTCAAAAAAATAAAATCATAGGCTGATATCACTGATGAAAATAGAGGTAAAAATCCTCAATAAAATATTAGTAAACTAAATCCAACTATATATCAAAAACATCATACTCCATGACAAAGTGGGGTTTATCCCAAGGATGCAAGGATTCTTCAAAATATGCAAGTCAATTAATATTATATACCACATAAACAGAAGAATAAAAACCATATGATCATCTCAATAAATGCAGAAAAAGCTTTTTTACTAAATGAAATAGCCATTTCTAACAAAAACCTCCAGAAAGTAGGCATAAAGGGAACATACCTCACATAATAAAAGTCATATATGACAAACCCACAGCTAACTTCATTCTCAATTTTGAAAACATGAAAGCATTTCCATTAAGATCAGGAATAAGACAAGGATTTCCAGTTATACTGCTATTATTCAACATAGTTTTGGAAGTCCTAGCTGCAACAATCAGAGTAGAAAAGGAAATAAAATGAATCTAAATTTGAAAAGAAGTAAAACTATTACTGTTTGCAGATGACATGATACTGTACATAGAAAAATATACAGACACTACCAGAAAACTGTTAGAGCTCGTCAATGAATTTAGTAAAGTTTCAGAACACAAAATTAATGCACAGAAATCTATTGCACTTTGATATACTAACAATGAAAGAACAGCAAAAGACATTAAGAAACAATTCAACTTACCACATCATCAAAAAGAATAAAATACTAATGAATAAACTTCTCTGAACAGAAAAAGATAGCTACTCTGAAAACTATAAGATGCTGATGAAAGAAATCAAAAATGATACAAACAGATGAAAAGATAAGCCAAACTTTTGGCTTGGAAGCATCGATATTATCAAAATGATTATACTATCCAAGGAAATCTACAGATTCAATGCAATCCCTACCAAGTTAGTGATGACATTATTCACTGAACTACAACAATATATTTAAACTTTATGGAAACACAAAAGACACCAAATAGCCAAAGCAACATTAAAAAAGAAAAACACAACTAGAGGAATCAGGCTCCCAAATGTCAGACTATACTACAAAACTATACTTATCATAACATTATGGTACTGGCCTAAAAATAGAAAACATAGATGAGTGGAACAGGATAGAAACCCCAAAAATAAACCTAAGCACCTATGGTCAATTCATCTATGACAAAGGAGGCAAGAACATACAGTGGAAGAAAGAGAGTCTCTTCAATAAGTGGTGCCAGGAAAACTGAACAGCTACATGTAAAAGAATGAAATGAGAACATTATCTAGCACCACACACACAAATAGACTCAAAGTGGATTAAATACCTAAACATAAGGCCAGACACTGTAAAACACCTAGAGGAAAACATAGACAGAATACTCTTTGACAGAAGTCACAAAAAATATCTTTGATTGACCTCCTACTATGGTGACAATAAAAGCAAAAATAAACAAATGGGAACTAATTAAACTTACAAGCTTTTGCACAGCAAAGAAAACCATTTAAAAAATGAAAATACAGCCTACAGAATGGGAGAAAATTTTTGAAAACAAAGTGATGGACAAAGGATTAACCTCTAAAATAGACAAAAAACTCATGCAGCTTAAAAAAAACTAAAATATGGGAAGGAGTTCCCATTGTGGGTCAGAGCTAATGAACCTGACTAGGATCCATGACGATGTGGGTTTGATCCCTAGCCTTGCTCAACGTGTTAAAGGATCCAGTGTTGCCATGAGCTGTGGTGTAGGACACAGACATGGCTCCCATCTGGCATTGCTGTGGCTATGGTATAGGCTGGCAGAAACAGCTCTGATTCAACCCCTAGCCTGGGAACTTCCATACAGTTTGATTGTGGGCCTAAAAAGACCAAAAAAAAAAATTAAAAAAAGGAAAAAACATAGGCAGAGGATCTAAATAGACATTTCTAAAAAGAAGACATATTGATGTCCCAAAACACATGAAAACATGATCAATATCGCTAATTATTAGAGAACTACAAATCCAAACTCCTAGGTTGTGTAACACTATACACCAGACAGAATGGCCATCATAAATATCTACCAACAGTAAATGCTGGAGAGGATATGGAGAAAAGGGAACCATACTACCCTGTTGGTAGGAGTGTAAATTGATGTAACCCTTATGGATGATAATATTGAGTTTCCTTTAAAATCTAAATATAGAACTATCATTTGATCTATCAGTGCCACTTATGGTCTTTTATATGCACCCCATACTTTTTACTGTAATTCTTTAAATGGCAGGAGCATACCTTATTCATCACTGTATACTCACTGCAAAGAATATAGTCAGATAAGTAGTAGGCATTTGTTAAATACATTTGTTGAAAATTTTGGGATAGTCAACCATTTAACTTAAGGAATATCAGAAACTCAAGGAGTTCCTTTTGAAGTTTGAAAATTTTCAAAAGTTTGGAAAGGAGAAATTGAGATCAATTTCCCGTGACTTTTTTACTATAATTTCCTTCCTTTTTCAGATCATATTTAGCACACTGCTTGGCCTTCTTATCTATGTTTCTACTATAAAATGAAGTACTGGAAGAGATAATGCAAACATTTATGTCTTCAGCATTCTATAGCACAAAATTTATATCACTTTTTTTCAAAATTCTATATTTGGATTTAAATAATTTATTGGGGTACATCTGTTTATTGATTTTATTTTAGTTTTGGTTTCCTCTTGTGCATGCCTGAAGACATGGAATCTTCTCTAGTGATTTCTCTCAGTCCTGCTATAGAATAAACGATTCAGTAAGAAACTTAAAAGCTAAAGGATTTGGATGTGCAGTGTAGAATCTCAATATCCTAGGAAAAAAAAAAAAACCTGAAGTTCTTAGGAAGAGAATCAATAAAGAACAAAAAGGTGTAAAAAATTGTGAATACAGTCCAGGGAGAGGAATCAAAGTGGCTCAGACAAAGACAGAGCACTGACCACATTAATCAACTGGAAAAGGTTCAGAGAAAAGACTTCACAATTCTCATAATAAAGGTAGAAGAAGTTCAGAAAGGCTTTAAGAAAATACTCCAAGGTTGGTTGATCTCCCAGAGGGAATAAAACAGCCAAATGTGAAAGTGTTCATAAAACAAATAGATAAAAGAAAACACAGTCGGAAAGATCTCTCTACTGCATACTGACCCAACTTACCACCTTGGAAGTTTTCTTAGAATACTGATATTTAAGTAGCTAAGTATAGGGAAAGTGCCATTTCTAGAAGCTAAATTTTCTAGAAAAAAAATAATACTGAGGCAAACTCTTACAGCTCTAAGAAGTTTATTTCATAATTAGAGCTACACAGTAATACATGATGGGATTGAAAGGCAAGCCAGACTCTTGAAATTCCAAAATATTAAGAAGCTCTATCTAAACTGATAAACATCTTGCTTCTTTCTCAGGCCTAACAATGCCTTGAGATACATGAAACCCAAAACATGTAAAACAAAAACATAAACACAAAAACAATCAAAACTCAATTTTACAACACTAAAGAAACAAAAAATAAAACATGATTGGGACAGGATTAAGAAGATGAAATAGAAGGACTGGAGCTCAACTTCTCTCCTAAAAACAACAAAATTCACAACTAAAGACTCAGCATTCTTCACCCAAATGGACCGGAAACCTTAAAAATGATATCCTACTCCAGAAGAAAAAGAGAAGGACACATCAAGAGGTAGGAAGGCGAATTTCATGATATAAACACCTCCATACTTCCTGGGGAGGAAGCCCCACAAACTGGAAACTAAATAGTTCACAGAGACTCACCTACAAGAGTGAGAGCTCTGAGCCCCACATCAAAATCTCACGTGTGGGGATCTGGCATGGGGAGAAAGAGCTCCTGGAGCATCTGGCATTGAAGGCCAGTGGGGCTTGTGCACAGGAGCTCCACAGGACTGGGGGAGACAGAGACCCCATTCTTAAAAGGTGAACACAGAATTTCACATGCACTGGGACCCAGGGCAAAGCAAAGTCTCCATGGGAATCTGGGTCAAACCTAACTACAGTATTTGGAGGACCTCCTGGGAAAACAGGGGTGAATGTGGTTTGTTGTGAGGGAAGGACATTGAAAGTAAGCTCTGGGGAATATTCACCAGCCCTGCCTTTCTCTGGAGGTGGCCATTTTGGGAAAATCTGGCCCCACCCATCAGAACTGAGAAGCCCCAGGGCAAACAACAACCCAGGTGGGATCACAGCACTGCCCCTCAGTAAACAGGCTGCCAAAAGACCCCTCAGACACACAGCTGCCTCAAATCCCATCCAGAGACTAAGCCCCACCAACCAGAGGGATTTGAATTGGCTCAACCTACCAGTGGGCAGGCATCAGCCCCTCCCATCAGAAAGCCTACAGCAAGCCCCCCATACCAACTTCAGCCACAGGGGGGCAGACATCAGGAGAAATAGAGGCTACAATTCTATTAACTGTAAAAAGGTCACCACACCAAAACTTATAAAAATGAAAAGACAGAGAATTATAACTCAGATGAAGGAGAAAGGAAAAATGCCAGAAAATCAGCTAAGTGATCAGGAGATTCTCAGCCTCCAGGAAAAAGACTTTAGACTGTTGATGCTGAAGATGATGTAAGACATTGAACATAAACTGGAGGCAAAGATGGATAACTTATAGGAAACACTGACCAAAGAGATACAAGATATAAAAGTTAAACAAGAAGAGATGCAAAATACAATAACTGAAATAAAAAATTCACTAGAAGCAGCTAACAGCAGAATACAGGAGGCAGAAGAACGAATAAGCGAGGTGGAGGACAGATTAGTGGAAATTATAGATGTGGAACAGAAAAGAGAAAAAAGACTGAAAAGAAGTGAAGAGAGTTTCAGAGAACTCTGAGACAACGTGAAATGCACCAGCATCTGTATTATAGGGGTGCCAGAAGGAGAAGAGAGAGAGAAGGGGACAGAAAAAAATATTCCAAGAGATAATAGCCAAAAACTTCCCTAACATGGGGAAGAAATCACTCACTCAAATCCTGGAAGCACAATGAGTACCATATAAAATAAACCCAAGGAGGAGTACCACGATACACATATTAATCAAACTGACCCAAATTAAAGACAAAGAGAAAATCTTGAAAGCAGCTAGAGAAAAGAAACAGATAACATACAAAGGAACCCCAATAAGGTTATTGGCAGAGTTTTCAGCCAAAACTCTGCAGGCCAGAAGGGAGTGGCATGATATACTTAATGTGATGAAAGGAGAAAAACTTCAACCAAGCTACCTCTACCCAGCAAGGCTCTCATTCAGATTTGAAGGAGAAATAAAAACCTTCACAGATAAGCAAAAGTTGAGAGAATTCAGCAACACTAAACCAGACTTACAACAAATACTAAAGGAACTCCTATAGGCAGAAAACAACAATAGAGGAAGGAAAGAAAAAAGAGCATCAAAAACAAATCCAAAGCAATTAATAAAATGGCAATAAGAACATGCATATCAATAATTACCTTAAATGTTAATGGACTAAACACCCGCAACCAAAAGACATAGAGTGGCTGAAAGGATACAAAAACAAAACCCATATATATGCTGTCTTCAAGAGACCCACTTCACTTCTAGGGACACATACAAATTGAAAGTGAGAGGATGGAAGAAAATATTTCACACAAATGGGCATCAAAAGAAAGCTGGAGTAGCAATACTCATATCAGACAAAATAGACTTTAAAATGAAGAATATTTTAAGGGACAAAGAAGGACATTACATAATGATCAAAGGACCAATCCAAGAAGAAGATATAACAATCTTAAATATCTACACACCCAACATAGGTTCACCACAATATATAAGGCAACTGCTAACAACCTTAAAAGGAGAAATCAACAATAACACAACAATAGTGGGAGACTTTAACACCCCACTTAGAGCAATGGGGTGACAGAAAATCAATAAGGAAACACAGGCCCCAAATGATTCATTAAACCAGATGGACTTAATAGGTATTTATAGGATATTTCATCCAAAGCAACAGAATACACATTCTTCTCAAGTGCACATGGAATATTCTCTAAGATTGATCATATCCTGGGCTACAAATCCAACCTCAGTAACATTAAGAAAATCAAAATCATATCAAGCATCTTTTCCGACCACAATGCTGTATGACTAGAAGTCAACAACAAGAGAAGAACTGCAAAAAACACAAACACGTGGAGACTCAACAACATGCTACTAAACAAACAAGGGATCAATGAATAAATCAAAGAGGAAATTGAAAAATACCTAGCAGCAAATGGCAACAAAGTTACAACACTCCAAAACTTATGGGATGCAGCAAAAGCTGTTCTAAGAGGAAAGTTTATAGCAAAACAAGCCCACCTCAGGAAACAAGAAAAAGCTCAAGTAAACAAGCTAACTTTACATCTAAAGCAGCTCAAGAGAGAAGAACGGACAAGACCTAAAGTTAGTAGAAGGAAAGAAATCATAAATATCAGAGCAGAAATCAATGAAACAGAAACAAAGAATCCATAGAAAAGATCAATGACATGTAAAGCTGGTTCTTTGAAAAGATCAACAAAATTGATAAACCCCTAGCCAGACTTATCAAGACAAAAAGAGAGAGGACTCACATCCATAAAATTAGGAATGAAAAAGGAAAAGTAACAATGGACATCACAGAAATACAAGGGATCATAAGAGACTACTATTTGCAACTATATGCCAATAAAATGGAAAACCTAGAAGAAATGGACAAATTCTTAGAAAAGTGCAATCCTCCAAGACTAAAGCAAGATGAAATAGAAAAGATGAATGGACCAATCACAAGAACTGAAATTGAAACTGTGATTAAAAAATTGCCAACAAACAAAACTGGTTCATCAGGACCAGATGGCTTCACAGGCGAATTCTATCAAATATTTAGAGAAGAGCTAACACCTATCCTTCTGAAACTATTTCAAAAAATTGCAGAAGAAGGGATACTCCCAAAGTCATTCAATGAAGCCACCAGCACACCTGATACCAAAACCAGACAAAGATACCACAAAAAAAGAAAACTCCAGGCCAATTTCATTGATCAACATCGATGCAAAAATCCTCAACAAAATACTACCAGACCGCATCCAACAATACATTAAAAGGATTGTACATCATGTTCCAAGTGGGATTTATCCCAGGGATGCAAGGGTTCTTCAATATCCACAATTCCATCAGTGTGATACACCATATTAACAAACTGAAGAATAAAAACTATATGATCCTCTCAATAGATGCAGAAGAAGCCTTTGACAAAATCCAACACCCATTTCTGATAAAAACCCTTCAGAAAGTGGGCATAGAGGGAACCTACCTCAACATAATAAAGGCCATATATGACAAACCCATAGCTAACATCATTCTCAATGGTGAAAGCTGAAAGAATTATGGCTGAAATCAGGAACAAGACACGGATGTCTGCTCTCACCACTACTCTTCAACTTAGTTTTGGAAGTGCTAGCCAAAGCAATCAGAGAAGTAAAAGAAATAAAAGGAATCCAAATTGGAAAGGAAGAAGTGAAATTATCCCTATTTGCAGATGACATGATAATATACCTAGAGAATCCTAAAGACTCTACCAGAAAACTGTTAGAGCTCATCCATGAATTTGGCAAAGTCACAGGATACAAAATTAATACACAGAAATCAAAGACATTTCTATACACTAACAATGAAAGAGCAGAAAAAGAAATTAGGGAAGCAATCCCCCCGTTTACCATCGCATCCAAAAGAATAAAATACGTAGGAGTAAACCTACCTAAAGAGTCAAAAGACCTGTACTCTGAAAACTACAATCCACTGATGAAAGAAATCAAAGATGAAACAGATAGATGGAAAGACCATGCTCTTGGATTGGAAGAGTTAATATTATCAAAATGACTATACTACCCAAGGCAATCTACAGATTCAATGCAATCCCTATCAAACTACCAAGGACATTTTTCACAGAACTCAAACAAAATATTTTAAAGTTTGTTTGAAAGCACAAAAGACCCAGAATAGTCAAAGACATCCTGAAAAAGAAAAATGGAGCTGGAGGAATCAGGCTCCCTGTCTTCAGACTATACTACAAAGCAACAATCATCAAAACAATATGGTACTGCCACAAAGACAGAAATACAGATCAGTGAAACAGGATAGAAAGTCCAGAATTCAACCCACGCACCTACAGCCAACTAATCTATGACAAAGGAGGCAAGGATATACAATAGAGAAAGGACAGCTTGTTCAATAAGTGGTGCTGGGAAAACTGGACAGCCACATGGAAAAGAATGATGTTAGAAGACTCCCTAACACCATACACAAAAATAAACTCCAAATGGATTAAAGACCTAGATATAAGACCAGACAGTATAAAACTCTTAGAGGAAAACATAGGCCAAACACTCTCTGACATAACAACAGCAACATCTTCTCAGATCCACCTCTTAGAGTAATGACAGTAAAAACAGAAATAAACAAATGGGACCTAATCAAACTTCAGCGTTTCTACACAGCAAAGGAAACCCTAAACAAAATGAAAAGACAACCCACAGAATGGGAGAAAATCTTTGCAAGTGAATCAACTGACAAGAGATTCATCTCCAAAATTTATAAACACCTTCTGTAGCTCCATACCAAAAAAACAAACAACCCCATCGGAAAATGGGCAGAAGATCTAAACAGACAGTACTCCAAAGAATATCTGCAGATGGCCGAGAAACACAGGAAATGATGTTCAACATCACTCTATTAGAGAAATGCAAATCAAAACCACTATGAGGTACCACCTTACACCAGCCAGAGTGTCCATCATCAAAAGTCTACAAACAATAAGTGCTGGAGAGGGTGTGGAGAAAAAGGAACCCTAGTACACTGTTGGTGGGACTGTCAATTGGTGCAACCACTGTGGAAAACAGTATGGAGATTCCTCAGAAAACTGAACCTAGAACTACCATTTGATCCAGCAATCCCACTCCTGGGCATCTACCCAGAGGAAAGCACGACTTGCAAAGACACATGTACTCTGATGTTCATTGCAGCATTATTTACAATAGCCAAGACATGGAAACAACCTAAATGTCCATTGACAGAGGAGTGGATCAAGAAGAAGTGGTACATATACACAATAGAATACTACTCAGCCATTAAAAAGAAAGAAATACTGGCATTTTTAGCAACATGGATGGATCTAGAAACTATCATGCTAAGTGAAGTCAGCCATACAATGAGACACCAAAATCAAATGCTTTCACTGATATGTGGACTCTGAAAAAAGGACCGACTGAATTTCTTTGCAGAACAGATGCTGACTCACACACACTGAAAAACTTATGGTCTCCGGAGGAGACAATTTGGGGGGTGGGGGGATGTGCTTGGGCTGTGGGATGGAAATCCTGTGAAATTGGATTGTGATGATCATTATACAACTACAGATGTGTTAAATTCATTTGAGTAAAAAAAAAAAATTACAGCACCCCTTCAACACATACACAAATGCCACACCGCTTCCTCTTATGTCATGAGAGTGTAATGTAATAGCTAGTATATATTGAGTGCTCTATATGTGCTAGAGACTAGATACTTTCTATGTGTATTTCCAATGTATTGTGTCTTTGATTTAATCCCCACAACACCCCACAATGCCCTGAAAGGCAAGAACTATTATTGTCTTTATTTTTTAAATAACAAGACTGTGATCTGGGAAAACAAACAAACAAACAAACAAAAACATGATTGAAATGTATAAATTATATATCCACTTATTGTAAAAATTCAGACTGGGTTCCACTAGGAAATTTATAAAAGCAGACCTATTCTAATGTAAATTGATAAAGACAGACATGCAGAGATAAGAGATTTTGTAAAAATCAAGGGAATACTGTCTATCTTTCTTTCAAAAAGTATACAATAATGCATCTCTTTTCTAAATTTACAGAATTTCCATTGTTTAAAAGTTGAAGATTTAAACTTGGCAAAAAAAATTGAACAGGTGTGCAAGTGAGTGAGTAAGGAGTGGAGTTTTTTCAGGGATGAATATGGGTATTCTGTGATTAGCAGAAAGTAATGTTGCAGACCACATATAAATAAAAATCTCTACTTCAAAAGTTACTATTTATTTTACAATGGAATTTTGAGTTTAGAGTGACCCTAACTTCTGTAAGTCTTAAAAAATTGCTAGTTTCCACAACAGGGTAAATAATATAAAGATAAATATTAAATTGCATAGGTTCCACAATTCATACCAGAAATATTATAAAAAAGTAAAATTGACTGAATCTTGATACATAACCCTAATTAAAAAGTCTGAACACTCTTTAGATTTAGAAAAGTTGAAAATTATAGACATTTATTCACATAGTAAAATGGATGAATAGTAAAATTAATTCACTGAGGTACAATTAAGTTGGTTTCAGAGAAAATGGCAAAAAGAATTACAAAAGAAATAATAAATCGACCTATGGCTTTCGTGCCACTTGAATAGCTAGCTCTGAGTTGTGTTGAAGGAAAAATTCTCAAAATGCAATTCATTTTATTTGAAAGAAATAATGTATTATGATGCATTTTTTAAAATAAAAGGCAGTAGGATAGTGTATCTAAACAAAGAAAGGCTTTTATAGTAATTGATACTGAAAAAATTGACAAATCATTTTTAATTTAATTTGCACTTATTGTTTAAATTTGTTAAAGAGGATTGAATGAATCTACATCTATATATTTGGTGGATACATTTTTTTAAAAGTGCAACACATTTTGAGTAGTTGACAAAAATTGGAATAAATAAAAGGTTTATTTTTGAATATTGTATCTTTTTTTTGTTATAGTTGGTCTACAACGTTCTGCCAATTTCTGCTGTGCAGTAAAAAATAACCCAATCGGATATATATATATACATATATATATGTATATATACACACACACACACACAAACACACACACACACATAATATTTTTCTGATATTATCTTCCATCATGTTCTATCCCGAGTTTGGATACAGTTCCCTGTGTTATAGAGTAGGACCTCTTGGTTATTCATTCCAAATGTAATAGTTTGCACCCACTAACCACAGCCTCCATGTCCATCTTAGTCACATCCCCATCACCCTCGGCAACCAAAAGTCTGATTTCTATGTCTGTAAGTATGTATCTCTTTTGCAGATAGGCTGTTTTGTGCTGTATTTTAGATTCCACATATGTGATATCATATGGTATTTGTCTTTCTCTTTATGATTTATTTCACTTAGTATGAAATCTCTAGTTGCATCCATTTTGCAGAAAATGGCATTATTTTTTTCTTTTTTATGGCTGAGTAGTATATCATTGTGTACCTATACCACATCTTCTTACTCCATACATCTGTAGAAGGACATTTAGGTTGTTTCCGTACCTTGGTTATTTTGAATAGTGCTGAAATGAACATACGGGTGCATGTATCTTTTTGAATTGTAGTTTTGTATGATTATATGCCCACGAGTGAGATTGCTGGATCATACAGTAGTTCTACATTTAGTTTTCTGAGGAACCTCCATAGTATTTTCTATATTGATTATACTATTTTACATTGCCACCAACAGTGTAGGAGGGGTCCCATTTTTCCACACCATCTCCAACATTTGTTATTCGTAAACTTAATGGCCATTCTGACTGATGTGAGGTGGTCCCTCATTGTAGTTTTGATTTGCATTTATCTAATAATTACTGACATTTAGTATTTTTCACCTTCCTACATCTGTATGTCTTCTTTGGAGGAATGTTTATTTAGGTCTTCTGCTTATTTTTAGATTGGATTATGTGGTTTTTTTGTTGTTGCTAAGTTGTAGGAGCTGTTTTTATATTTTGGATATTAAGCCCTTGTTGGTTGCATCATTTGCAAATATTTTCTCCCGTTCCATAGGTTGTCTTTTCATTTTTAATGGATTCCTTTGCTGTGCCAAAGCTTGTAAGGTTAATTAGGTCCCATTTGTTTATTTTTATTTTTATTTCTATTCCTTTGGGAGGATGACCTAATAAAACATTTGTATGGTTTATATCAGATAATTTACCTATGTTCTCTTCTAGGAGTTTTATGGTGTCACACCTTATTTTTAAGGTTTTTTTTGTTTGTTTGTTTGTTTGTTTTGTCTTTTTGCCTTTTCTGGGCCACTCCTGTGGTGTATGGAGGTTCCCAGGCAAGGGGTCTAATCAGAACTGTAGTCACCGGCCTACGCCAGAGCCACAGCAATGCCAAATCCTTAACACACTGAGCGAGGCCAGGGACTGAACCCTCAACCTCATTGTTCCTAGTCAGATTCATTAACCACTGAGCCATGATGGGAATTCCTTAAGTTTTTAAGCCATTTTCAGTTTATTTTTATGCATGGTATGAGAGTATATTCTATGTGTCATATTTTTTCTTGACCATATCACAGTTCCAACGAAGAGTGATTTTAATACAGTAAAATGAACACATATCTTTTGTTGTTGTGTATTAAATCATGTTCAGGTTTTGCTTTTTTATTTTTTATTTTTTTTAACTGCAACTGTGACATGCAGAAGTTCCCAGGCCAGGAACAACTGAGCCAAAGCAGGATTAGCTCATTGATCTTAACATACTGAGCCACCAGGGAAATCCATGTTTCACTGTTCCAAGACCAATTTATTTGCATAATTCTTTTGTCAATAACTATATAATAACCAAGGCAAAATTTCCTGTCAGATTTAATATTTAGGTGCACAAAATGACTAAATAAAATATATGTTGCCTAAATCTTTTACTTAATGAGTTGTTGGTTGAATTGTGTTGTTCCAGGATAACATATAATACATAAAATAAGCCAAATACAGAAGTAAATAATGATAATTCTGATACCTTTTTACATAGCAATGAAGTTAGATTACTTCATTTAAAGATTCCAGAGACTCCCCTCTGAGCATACATCAGCTACGTTCTCATTAAATTAATTGCCCAAAAGTTCTTATTGCGGCTCATTGGTAACAAATCCAAGTACTATTCATGGGAATGTGGGTTTGATCCCTGGCCTCGCTTAGTGGGTTAGGGATCCTGCATTGCCATGAGCTGTGACGTAGGTTGCTTATCAAATAAAATTACATGCAATTACTTGAGTATTTAAAAACCAGCTGCAATCATTTAACCTAGACAATAATGTAAGAACATTTTTACTAGAGATCTAGGTTTCTGCAATTTCACTTTGGGGATTATATTTGAAGAAATATTACAAAGGAAAATAGGGATTGATGGGAATTAAATCAGAGGAAAATATGTTGTGATGGCTAGGAAGTTTGAAATAGTAAGAATTTGCATTCATATACTGTAATGCTCTTGTCTTTCCTCCTCTATCCTCCTCTCCTTCCTATTCCCTCCTTTTCCCTTATCTCCTTTCTCCTCCCCTCCTCCCCTCCATCTAATCAGTCACAGTCACTGTCCTAATACATCCATTCATTCATCATCACATGCTTGTATATATGTATATTTGTATGTACATCCCTTATCTTTCTAATCTCCACCTAATATGCGTGTACATACATATACACAAATATATATTAATGCACACAAAAATTATTATTTCAGTCTAACACAAACCAAAACTTTGATTAATAAATTAAAACATTTCTAATTTAAGTTGGAAAAGTGCTTAAATATGAGTCTTGACTCAGGAAGCTGTCAATATTATGCATCAGTTAGTATTTATCATCAATTAGTACTCTATTTTTAAGACAGAACCACTTTAATTAAAATAGACATATGCCCCAAACCACTGTCATACCTAAAACATTAGTAGTAATTCTAATATCAAATAACCTGTCAGTATTTGCTTTTCTGCAATTGTTGAAAGCTTTATGATAGTTTTTACAATTTGTTTCAACTGGAACCACAAAAAAAGCAAGCAACATGCCATCTATATTTCATTTGAAATTTCCTTAATTTATAATTGTCCTGCCTTTATTTTGACTACTTAATAATTCTCTTAAGGAAACTGGCCCATACATTTGGTTTTTCGATTTTGCTAAATATCTCTGTGCAGTGTCATTGAACATATTATTGCATAACCTATATCTTCCTTAAACTGAATGTTAACTCTAGAATGTTGAACTTATTCTATTTTGTACACTTATTTTGTTTTTTCCAAGAACACTTCATAGGTTGTGTAGTCTTCCATCAGGAAATACATAAATGATGATCATTATTTTTCCTGTTCCATAATGAAAAATGAATTTAGCTTCTCAGTTCTATTATTTCCTTATGGATTGCAAAATCATAAGATTCTAATTCTATCAGGCTTTTATTCATGTTTAGCCAGACACTAAAATGATCAATTTTCCCTTAAAGGTTATTTGTTACTATTAGGCAGAATTTGCCCATTGCAAGCAGATTAAAATTTTATTTCCTGGAGTTCCCATTGTGGCTCAGTGGTTAATGAATCTGACAAGCATCCATGAGGATGCAGGTTTGATTCCTGGCCTTTCTCAGTGGTTTAAGGATTTGGCGTTGCTGTGAGCTGTGGTGTAGGTTGCAGACATGGCTTGGATCCCACATTGCTATTGCTGTGGTGTAGGCCAGAGGCTATAGCTCCGATCAACCCCTAGCCTGGGAACCTCCATATGCCACTGGTGAGGCCCTAAATCAAAGCAAAAAACAAAATTACTTCCTTTATTTTCCAATATTCAGTATACAGATTTGCTTTCCATAATCATTCAAAGGTGACATATACATTATTTCCATATATTTTGAGTAACACATTATCCTAGATAAAATTATTTAACATGTTTCAATACTTGACCATAATTATGCTTGTTGATGCTCAAAATTCCCCCATGTTTATCCAATGGGAGAATTTAGGACAGCTTCTATAGCTATACAACCTCTAATCATTAAGTTTCCATCTTTCCTGATGCTACAGAATACTTGTGTATTTGTTATCATAAAATAGGAATCAGTCATTTATTCTCATTCATATTAGCAGGAATGATATTAAAAACTATAATCTGTAAATAGTAATATTCACGAGTTGTATCATCTCCTTTTCAAGAGATAAAGCTAGAAAATACACATAAGATACATTATATATTAATAAGGAAATAAATAATAAGTTCATTATGATATTTCCAGATCATGTTTATGGTTCTGGATTTTCACTAATTTGATTTTATACTTATCTGTTCTTTTATCTTTTTTTTTTTTTTTGTCTTTTGCTATTTCTTTGGGCCGCTCCCACGGCATATGGAGGTTCCCAGGCTAGGGGTCCAGTTGGAGCTGTAGCCACCGGCCTACGCCAGAGCCACAGCAACTTGGGATCCGAGCCGCGTCTGCAACCTACACCACAGCTCACGGCAACGCCGGATCGTTAACCCACTGAGCAAGGGCAGGGACCGAACCCGCAACCTCATGGTTCCTAGTCGGATTCGTTAACCACTGTGCCACGACGGGAACTCCTGTTCTTTTATCTTAAAATTTTGATTCATAAATACACTGTCATAATTGATAATTTCCTTTATCCTACAGGCCATTTTAGAATAAAAATACCAATATTACTATCAAAAATATGAACAGTGAAAATAGTATATTTTTTCTTTGCAATTATTTTTTCCATACAATACAAAACCCTTCAGCCAGATTACTATATTTTAAAGTCACTTGATATATTTTTACTGTGTGAACTAGGAAAACAGCTGGATATAATTAAATCCAGTTACTTTATCTTACTTTCACTTCTTAGGATTTACTGTTCTAAAATAACTTTGTTTTAAAATTATGAAAACAAAGTAGCAGGATACAAGATTAACATTCAAAAATCAGTTGAATTTCTGAATACTAACATTGAAATATTAGAAAAGGAATACGAAAACACCTTTTAATATTGCACCTCCAAAAAATTAAATACCTGGGAATAAACCTGACCAAGGAGGTGAAAGACTTATATGCTGAGAATAATAAAACATTAATCAAGGAAATTAAAGAGGATTCAAAGAAATGGAAAGATATTCTATGCTCCTGGGTTGGAAAAATTAATATAAAAATGGTCATACTACCCAAAGCAATCTACAGATTCAATGCAATCCCTATCAAATTGTCTAGGATATTTTTTACAGAACTAGAACAATCAAAAAATTTATATGGAACCCAAAAAGACCCAGAATTGCCAAAGCAATCCTGAGAAACAAAAAACAAGCAGGAGGCATAACTCTCCGAGACTCCGGGCAATATTACAAAGCCACGATCATTAATACAGTGTGGTACTGGTACCAAAACAGACAGACAGACCAATGTAATTGAAGAAGCCAGAAATAAACCCAGACAAAGGAGGCAGGAATATAAAATGGGAAAAAGAGAGTTTCTTCAGCAAGTGGTGCTGGGGAACCTGGATAGCCAAATGTAAATCAAGATAACTGGAACACACCCTCATACTATGCACAAAAATAAACTCAAAATGGCTGAAAGACTTAAAGATAAGACAACACACCATCAAACTCCTGGAAGAGAACATAGGAAAAACATTCTCTGACATCAACCTTACAAATGTTTTCTCAGGTCAGTCTCCAAAGCAATAAATAAAAGCAAAAATAAACCAATGGGACATAATCAAACTGAAAAGCTTTTGCACATCAAAGGAAACCATAAAAAATAAAGACAACTTAGAGAATGGGAGAAAACAGTTTCAAATGATGCAACAGACAAGGGCTTAATCTTTGAAATATACAAACAGCTTATACAACTCAACAGCAAAAAAGCCAACAACCTAATTGAAAAATGGGCAGAGGACCTGAATAGACATTTCTCCAAAGAAGACATACGTATGGCCAATAAGCACATGAAAAAATGCTCAACATCCCTGATTATTGGAGAAATGCAAATCAAAACTACTAGGAAGTACTACCTCACACCTGTCAGAATGGTCATCATTAACAAGTCAACAAATAACAAATGCTGGAGAGGGTGTGGAGGAGAAGAAACCATCCTACACTGTTTGTGGGAATGTAATTTGGTACAGCCACTATGGAAAATGGAGGTACTTCAGAAAACTAAATATAGAACTACTATATGATGCAACAATCCCACTCTTGGGCATATATACAGACAAATCTTTCCTTTAAAAGATACATGCACCCATATGTTCATTGCAGCACTATTCACAATAGCCAAGATATGGAAATGACCTAAATGTCCATCGAGAGATGAATGGATTAAGAAGTGGTATATATACACAATGGAATACTACTCAGCCTTAAAAAAGAAATATATAATGCCATTTGCAGGAACATGGATGGAACTAGAGACTCTCATACTAATTAATCCAGAAATAGATAGACAAATATCATATGATATCACTTATATCTGAATCTAATATATGGCACAAGTTACCCTTTCTACAGAAAAGAATCTCATGGACTTGGAGAAGAGACTAGTGGTTGCCAAGGGGGAGGGGGAAGGAGTGGGATGGACTGGGAATCTGGGGTTAATAGATGCAAACTATTTCATTTGGATTGGATAAGCAATGAGATCCTGTTGTATAATATTGGGAACTATATCTAGTCCCTTGCAATGGAGCATGATGGAGGATAATGTGAGAAAAATAATGTACACATATGTATGTGTGACTGGGTCACACTTTACTGTACAGTAGAAAATTGACAGAACACTGTAAACCAAGTATACTAGAAAAAAATCATTAAAAAATAAAATTATGAAAACATATCTATGCGTCCAGAGCTAATTGTGCAAAAGAGAACTGCAACTTTTCCTCATGTGCTCTCTACCTGTTCTCTCTCTTTCTCTCTCTCTCTCTCTCTCTCTCTCTCTATATATATATATATATATATATATATATATATATATATATATACATAGACACATATACACACATACATGGGTAACCATGCTATTTTAATTTACTAATTTATTTCATGTTTGTGTTTTTGTTTAATATAAGGTATATGCACACATTTGTGCATTTAAAATCATAATTTCCAAGATAAATGGAAGCATTCTATTCCCAAATTGTCCAAATAAATTTTTACTTAAGCATATGTCTAAGGAAACTACTAATATTAGGCTATATAGCATGACTTCATTCTTTTTAAGTTCCATACTCTCACATGGGTGCACGTATTAACAACTACTTCATAATTACTAATCACTTACTAAATCTGGGTTAAATACAACTTTCACTATTGGTTTATTTTTTTTATTTCTAGCTTTATTTATTACATATTTAACTTTTCACTTTTGTTATTTATTTTGTTATTTATCTCTTTAATATGACTAAAACATACAAGCAAAAAATAATGTACACTGTTTTTATTGATCTCTTTAATATAAATTGATTAAATTTTTTCTTATCACTATTATTCCATAAATTCCATTTGCTTTGATTTTATTATTATTTTCAAGATGTTCTGAAATTTCAGTCTCTATTTTCCCTTAGTTACAATAATTGATTAATAAAATGTTTGAAATTTCTAAGAATATATTTTTAGTGTTTTGTCATGGAGGTCTACTTTTTTTTGCATTTTGAGAGAATTACTACATTTGAGAATTAAATTATATTTTAGAGAATCCATTGCATATATTATATGGCAATTAATAACAAATTAAATCAACATATCATTTTATGTGAGTAAAGGATAAAAATTCTTGAGACTATAAAAATGTAGGACAAAAATAAATACTGAATAAATTGATATTTGACTAATTATCTCAGGAAAAGACCTGGGAAATTGGATGAATCCATATCTGTGCCTGGCAATTTCAAAGACAGAAATTTATCACATGAATAGGAAAGGAAATCCTGGAAAATAACCCTGGCCTGAAAACTTAGTCTCTTCATTCAAAGAGTGAATGAAAACTGATAAGTAGAAACTCTAGGAAAATTGGCCTAAATTCAACCAAAAAAATCACTAAAGATCATAACAAAGACTGACTGTACATACATTTTTTAAACTAGTCCTTGCTACATTACAACCATTCTTAAAGGATTTTATCTATATGTCAAAGAAAGAAGACAATAAGAACTAATGCTTATATAGTGCTTAATCTGCTTCAGGCACTGTACTAAGTGCTTTAAATATATAAATATATAATATATATGTATATAATCTTATTAATATATATCTATTTAATTATAAATATATAATCTTCACAAAGTTTCTCTATAAATATAGACCCACATTAACTGTCCTAGAAATCTGTTCTTAATTCCTCTTCTACCACAAAGCCACTTTAAAAAGAAAAATACTGAGTTCTGCCAAGATTGGATGTCATCAAGATGTTCCTCACTTCTCACACAAACTACAAGTTAAGGGGTGCCCAGGACCACTTTCCAGTTCAGTGATTCACTCAGACTCACAGAAGTACTGAAAGCTGTTATATCAGTCCCTGTTTAACGGAGTAAGATTAAAATCAGCCATGGGAACATACGTACAGTCTAGAAGATTTCCAAGTTTTGGAGCTTCCAATAGTACTCTTCAGTGGAGTTGTAAAAAACACTAACAGCTCCCAGCAATAATGTATAACAATCTACATAGAATATGGCCAACAAGAGAAGTCACCCAAGCTCTAGTATCCAGAATTTCAGTGGGGTTTGGTCATGTAGACAGAGCTGACTGCCCATGTGGTTGGCCTTAACCTCTAGCCTCTCCATAGGTCTACTTGATACATTCTGGTTCAAAGAGACTACCATAAACTATTGCAAATATAGAATGTCAGGCATGTCCAAAGGCTTCCTAGCAAAAAATTCATTTCATCAGGTAGGATACCCCAAGAGATTGGAGATTATCTCCCAGAAAATAAGGGCAAAAATCAGAACTCTTTTTGAGTAACGTTAATTCTTTAAGAACACTAGACTATAGCTACATTTTATCTTGATTTCTTGATTGAAATTTTCATTATCACAGAGATATGGAAGGTATAGGAAAATACTTTTACATATATTTATTAAAAGAAATACTACTAAGTTAAATGATACATGCAAAAATATATTTAGTTATACATTCCATCTTATTCAAATATGCTGCTTCTCTAAAGGGCACACTTAAAATCACTTCAAATTATTGTTACATGACTTCATAAGTATCCTGCATATTCCCCTGTACCTGAAGAATAGAAAATATTTTTGGTAAGGAAATATATGCTCAAAACATTATTATAATCTGTTTCCCTCCTGTCCTGGATGCAAGATATTGCTAAGAAAGATATAACATAAAATAGAGTAACAAGTGAGTATGCTGCAATTTCATGTCTTGGGAAGATATCATTTTACCAAATTATAAATAAAACTTATTAACAAGAGATTCAGAAAAGTTGTAAAGGACAAGTATAAAGAAACCCTAACTTTGTAGTCAACACAAATGTACAAGAATGACAAAACAGAGAGCAGAGTACAGAGTAGCTAAGCTCTTTATGTACAATTTACAATCCTTTATATAAATATTTGTTCCCTGGCTTTATGAGTTGAAATTAAAAGGTAAACATACCTTTAAAAATTTACCATGCTGAACTAAACCCACTAAACTCCGCATATCAGTACAGAAATATACCTATTTGTATCATAGTATGAAGATGCATAAGTCAAATATTTTGCTTGTTTTGGACACCATGCAGAATGTGGTAATGTGGAATTACCTTTCAATATTTGTAGTACAGCTATTAGGATATAGTAGCTGCTGGCATTATGACTTCTAGCTTTAATGACTACTTGCACTGAAAATAAAATGCATCATTTTTGGACATTCATTTTCAATTTCATCTGCCAAGTAGAATGTTATCATGTACACGATCAATAGAATGATCTGACCAAACACACAAATCAGATTATACTCTCTTCCATCACTAAAATTTTAAACCGACAACGGAACATAATACATCATTCAAAGATTTCCATTTTTTACAAGATTTTCTATAGCATATAACAGAATTTCTTTTTGCAAGCTAACAAAAGTCAACACATTGGATATTTTATTTAATACAACGTTCATTATGTTTATGTTTATAAAGTAATTAATAAATTTTACCTTTTTCCATTAATAGATTCATGGTAAATAATGCTCATTTGATTTTATATTGTCTTTTTTATGTGTTAAATTCAATTTAAAATACATTTATTTTTTCAGAGGTGTCTCATAACAAGTCTCAGAGGAGTGAATACTACTGAGAGGCTTTTGAGTACCCAAATTCTTCAGCTAAACCCATAAGCTATAATTTCTTATTACTAAGCCAAAAGTATACATTTTTTAAAAAGCATTGTGATGAAAACTTATCTCAGAGAGAGGGAAACATTCTTTTTTAAGGATATTCTCAGTTCCTGGTAAAATTTGGTGGTAAAAAAGGTGCCAAATAAATACATTTGGAATAAAATTAATTTAGATACATGCTATAGGACTTCAATAAAGAGAAATCCATGAGTTGCCTCAGGCTTCTAGAAGGTGTTAAACATTTCTCATGATAATCAATCTAATAGCCATCCAACAATAGAATGAAAGGTTTCATCATAACCTATTAGCTGCCCTCCCTTTTTCACAATTCATTCTGTTCATAGCTATAAAGGGACAACTATCAGATATGTGTATCTCTCAAACCTTTCTTTTTTTTTTATTTTATTTTCCCACTGTACAGCAAGGGGGTCAGGTTATCCTTACATGTATACATTACAATTACAGTTTTTCCCCCACCATTTCTTCTGTTGCAACATGAGTATCTAGACATAGTTCTCAATGCTATTCAGCGGGATCTCCTTGTAAATCTATTCTAGGTTGTGTCTGATAAGCCCAAGCTCCCGATCCCTCCCACTCTCAAACCTTTCTTAAGCTAATAATTAATGTAAAATACAGACTAATGTAAAATGTAGGTCACAGCTGATGCTTCTACATATGTTTCCCCATAAATATCAGAAAAGCACATAATTCTAAAATCATGAGAAGAAATTGGATTTAAGTGAAAATAGCATGTTTGTCATCTCAGAGATTTTTACTCTTATTTTTTAGCTGGAAAGGGCACAAATGTATTCAGTTGTATAAACTCTACACAGGAAAAATCAGCCTTATTTAATAGCAGGGAGCATTCTTATTAGTATCAAGTAATCAGTGAGTAACACAGCAGGAGAAAATGCTTTATTTTCTAATTTCTAATTCTAATCTCTATTTATTTTCTAATATAATTTATTTTCATGATTATTTTCTACAAATATGACTACTTAATATAGCTAAATAGAAGTATTTTTAGTTTGAAAAATGTCACACACTACACATTCATATTTACAAATGTTTAAAAAACAGACATATTTGAACTATGTAATATATGTCATCGTTTTGATATATAAATCATGAGATTTTATAAAATTACCTATATATTTTGCAATAAGATTTTTTAAAATTCTAATTTAATTAAAAATTGAACAACAGTATAGTATTCATACTGAAACCCAACCTATCTCCATGCCTTCACATATACAAAGTCCCCTACATTATTACACAAAACAGTGTGCCTTTATCTGAGATCAACCCAAATTTATCTGAGGTCAGTTTATCTAAATGAGTGATTATCAACAGCAACCTATACTATTGCCCAATCTAGAGCATATGTTTCAGTATTTACTGGCCATTCCTGCCCTCACTCTTACAAACTACGTATGGATTCTATTTTCTGAAAACTGGAAAATATTTTTGGCAAGGAAAATATATTACATACTTCTGTGTAATCTTGATCTACTATCTTAACTCCCATGTACCTCAGTTTTCTCATCTGTTAAGTAGAGATAATATAATTTATCACACAGAATTGATGTAAAGCTTGCATACAATAATATGCACAAAGAATAGTGCTAGAAGTACAGGGAACACTATAATGATATTAGCTCTTATTTTTAAGTAGTAAAGAAAAAAAAAATGTTTTTTAGCCATCAACTAAGATAGTATTTCTTAGATTTTATGCTAAATCATTTCACATTAATGATCCACAATTAATGAGTTAATTAATGAATAAACTCAAAATTATTATTAAATAGAGGAATATATATTACTTTCCCCCAAAAAGCTGAAGGATATAGTAAAATTCTATATGTAGAATTGTTATCAAAAAAAGTTAAATACTCAATGTCAGTAATGATAACATGCTATAAATACAGTATACTAAATAATTTTTCTTTTATCAAAATCATCATTTTGCTTAAAAAATAAACAAGCAATTATATTTCTATCACTTTTTATAATAGATTCTATTCTTACCAAACTACAATTTTATTCTGTAACTAAAGGCACTATATTTCAAAACATAGATTTCTATCAATTGCCATTAAAATAATAATTAGTATTGAATTCTATCTCATTCTATATTTTATAAATCATAATCTATATCACTTTGGGATCAGAATGCACACTATACATAACTAAGCAATGCATATTAATGATGTAATTTTAGTGGTGCTTATAAAAGCCCATCTACAGGTAAGAATGCCACTGTGAAATTATAATAGATATAGCCTAATGTATATGAGGGACAAGGTTATGCTAGTAGCCTTCAAATATTTTTATGAATTTATCTGTCTCTTCTCAACATAATATCCTAAAGCATCTTCTCTCAAAAAAATGGGAGCTTTTACTACAGTAAGATTGATAAGAAGTAAAATATTTTTAATGTCAGGCACTTTCTGGAATAGTGGTTACATATAGCCAGATAACAGCAGGAGGTATCAATACATATTAACATGTAAGAACATCTCATTTAGAGATTTATTTTGCTTTTCACCAGTGTAATTAATGAACAAACTGTATTAGTTGCTCACAGCCCCCGTACTCTGCTGACCAATCTCTGTTTACCCAAAGACGTCACCTTGGGGAAGCTCATTTTGGAATCCTTTTCCTACTACCAAAACAACCCAGGGAGCTCCCATTCTTACCACTTCACTGGGGAAAACAGACTTATACTTTCTAATAGAATTCATAATATACTTTTCATAAAGCCCAGTTTATGAGCTGTGGTTAATAATAATAGAAATGTTGCAATAAATTATATTCCTTTTAATATCATGGTAAATTGTTTTTGTGAACAAGGCTCCACTACAAATGACCTTTTATGGTGTGGTTTCTAAAAGGAATGAAAAAAAAATCTGCACTTAAAAGTGCTAAACCTCTTAGCGTGCAGCTTTTGGAACATAACAAAAATGTAAGTTGAGAAATATTTCTAAATTTATATCCAATAACTAGGACATAACATTGGCTACAATGAGATATACTATTTGTTAGCTTTAACTGCACTGAATTCAGTAACTGAAAAAATAATTGAAATTGAGTATTTACAGTAGCTTTTAATTTCTGATTAGTCCCTATTGTTTTAAAAATACAGGAAGAGTGAAATATATCAAATATTATTGTATAGATATTGGATAAAATTTTAAAGGGGTAAATCTGAAACAATGAAAATTTAATCAGATTTTTTCTATGATGGATAGATTTAGTTTACTGAAAATATCATGGAAAGCAAATAATATATAACTCTAAAATCTAATTAAAATCCAACTAGTGAAGGGTATGAGTCAATCCATAAATCCTTAAAGAATGAAGAGATATAGCATTTTACTTATCAGTGAATGTACATAAGTTATAAGATCATTTAAGAAATTTGGCAAGAAAATACACGTTAAAGGATAATCACTAAAGTTCTTCCCATCATCCAAAAAGCATGCTACAATACTTTACTATGACATCCCAGGTTTTGAAGTTTTATTAACTGTGAAGGAAATATATTGGGATTATTGGCCAGAGCTTACCACAGTTATTTTCACATCACCACCTTCCTCATCAATCAAGAAATTGCCATTTTTATCCACAGAGTATATTGAAGTACATATTGCCTAAATGTCAGTGAGGAAGAGACTTAACTCTCATTGGGATAGTGATCATGCACTTTCATTCTTGTCTCCATCATTTTCAGCCATTTGACTAGATCTTGGCACCTTTCTTCTGGAAATATGTGCACACATGAAGTAGCAATAGAGGAGTAAAATGCCAGAGGCTTCTTTATATTCCAGAGATATGAAACCCCTAATGTGCTGCAAGGAGTGTCTCAAATAAAATAAATTCCAGCACTAATTCATAGGAATAATTTTATTAAAGACTTTTCTCTGATTGTTTTGATAGTTTCGATGTGAATAAGTCAATTTTACAGGTTAAGAGCGTTACTCAGTGTCTCTGTAGACAAAAGATGACTGTACCATGTGTAGTATATTCTTTGCTTTATAAGTTTTCCTAAATAAGCCTGAGTTTCCTTACCACTTAAGCAATATGTTATATCTCTGACACTTTTGTCTTAATTCTAGAATAGTGAAAACTATTTTTATATTTTATCATTATGTTTCCTTGGATTCATTGATCTTTTTTTTTAGTAAAATGCTAACATTTTTATATATGGCATAACTTGCATCTGTTATTTGAAAATTCAATTATTAACTAATTTTTTAATGTATCAGAGGAAATTTTATGGTATACAATAATTTTGAAGATTTGTCTAGTTGTCTACTATAAAACCTATGAAATTTCCTATAAACCTATGAAATTCTACACTGTCCACTTTATTAAAATATGAATTTCTACATAAAAGTATACATGTATTTTTTATACTTGTAAATGTAGAACTCTATTGTTAAAGGAGGTAAGCTATAATTTAATAGATCGCTATGCATATGGAAAGTAGGAGAATGTGTTTTTTTGAGATATTTAGCACAAGAGTACAATGTGTTGTGTTTGTTTAGCACCTGCTGTGCTGCCACATGCCAATCCATGCTCTCCTCATCACCCTTCAATTGAACAAACATCAAACAGAAGGGACATTGGGTAGGATGATTTCATTTGGAATAAATAAATCTCCATATGATTTAACAGCACTTTAAGTCACTTATAAAACCTACTCATATTTCTATCTCTGCTCATCTCCTGCTTTCTTGATAGAACCTTCTTAGACAATCATAATCCCTATCCAGATTTCCTTTATCAGAAATGCAATGTTTTCAAGAATCAGTAAACTCTCCAATTGTGTCAATACTTAATTGTCTTGGGTGTGTTTTTTGATTATTTAATTATTAAATGTGGACACTTTGTTGGTGCTTCAGCAATCCTCACATTGGTTCTTTTACCTGGTATTTTGAAGACCTTATCTGAAGTATACCTTGACTACTTCAAATACACTTTTTTTCAGTTTTACTGAAGTATAATTGACATACATTCTGTAAATTTAACACTGTGCAATGTGTTGATGTGATACACATGTATATTGCAAAATGATTATCATTTAGCCTTATCTAATAGCTTTATCTCATCATATAATAACTATTCCTTTTTTTGTAGTGAGAATATTCAAGATCTACTCTCTCAGTAACTTTCAAGTATATAATATAGTATCGTTAACTATAATCACCATGCTGTGCATTAATTAGATCCCAAGAACTCATTAGTCTTCGAATTGGAAGTTGGTAAACTTTGACCATTCTTTCTTCATTTCCTCTACTGCCCAGCCCTAGTAATCATTATTCTAACTCTCTGTTTCTATAAATTCAGCTTTTAAAGATTCTACACATAAGTAATACCACAGAGTATTTTTCTTGCCCTAACTTATTTAACACAGTATCTTCAAGTTTCATACATGTTCTTGCAAATGGCAAGATATTCTCTTATCTCTCATGGTTGAACAGCATTCCATTTTATATAAACATATATGTACATACATATCTTCATCCACTCATGTGCCAATAGTCTTGACTATTGTGAATGGCGCAATGAAGTGCAGATAATGCTCTGAGACCCTATTTTCATTTTCTTTGGATAGACTCAAAAGTTGAATTACTGAATCATATGGTGGTTTTATTTTTAATGTTTTGAGAAACCTCTGTGATATTTTCTATAGTGGCTGTATCATTTTACATTCCCACCAAGAGTGCACTAAAATTTGTATGTAATCGCAAAAGACCCAGAAGTAGAATAACTGGAAACACTACACTTACTGATTTTAAAATATACCAAAAATTTAGAGTAAATAAAAACAGTAAATATGGGACTGGCATATAAATAGATATGTTGACCAATGGAACAGAATAGAGAGTACAGAAATAAACCCCCACCTATACAGTTAACTTATACTTGATAAAGGACCAAGAATGTTCAATGGAGAAAGGATAGTCTTAGCAATGTATTAGGAAAATTGTGTCATCACATGCAGAAAAATATTGGATCCTTATCTTACACCAGTCACAAAAATTAACTCAAAGTGGGTTAAAGACAACAATAAAATTTAAAATGATAAAACACCTTGGGAAAAAAACAGGGAAAATTCCTCTTGACATTGGTCTTGGCGATGATTTTTTTAAACATGATACTAAAAGCACAAGCACCAAAAGCAAAACTCAGTAAGTGGGACATATCAAATTCCAATAATTCTACACAGCAAAAGAAAAATGAAATGAAAAGGTAATGATGTAATAGTAGAAACATTTGCAAAGTGTATATTTTGATAGGTAGCTAATGTTCAAAATTTGTAAAGAACTCATGCAGACCAATAAAAGAACCCAATCTGATACAAAAAAAATTGGCAGAGAAATTGAATAGATGCTTTTCCAAAGAAGACACACAAGTGGCCACCAAGCACATGAAAAGATGTTCAATATCACTATCTTTTGGGAAATGCAAATCAAAAACCACAATTCGATATTACCTCACACCTGTTAAAATTGCTATCATTGAAAAGACAACAGTTAACAGGAATTGGCAAAGATGTAGTAAAAAAAGACCCTTTACATACACTTGGAGACTCACAGTGTCCAAGTGGCATATTTACAGGTAACATAAACCTGATTATAGAAAATCATGTCCAGGTAAGCTGATTTGAAGGAACTGGTCATTCTCAGTTTTAAAAGAAAACCTAGAGGGCAAATATATTATTGTAGTGATAATATTTAGGTTTTCAACATGAATAAAAGACTAGATTTATTTTCTTTTGCTTCAGAGGATAATAGATGAGCTATTAATATAAATATACAACTATGTTTTAGAGGAAAGAGAGAATAGCCTCTTATCTAAGATTCAGTTACATCTGCAGAGAGCCTAGGAACTGAGTAGACAGTGAACCAAATGTATCAAGAAGGTATAAAGGTTAAAGACATAAGAATACATTTTCATTCATTTGAGTCAATTCATCAATTTTTCAGGAAATAAATGTTAAAAATGCAATACATTACTTTTCTCTTTTGCCCTTTGATTTTCACTGCTATGCTCAGCCAGACTTAATCTCTTCTCCAAAATCCTTCAGAATGAATGCAATTTATGATCTCTGTGGAGAACAATGGAAGCCCAGGTGAGTCCTTCTATCAACAAGGCACATGACTAATAAGTTGCTCATCTTCCTCACCTTGGCTCAGAAGCACAGTTCAGATATGAAGCCATTACTTTCTGGATTCTGAGACTTACTTATCACTCCTACAGGGACTGCAATTGTCAATGGTCATAAAAGGGTCTATTTTAAGGTAAAACTCTAAAAGAATTTGAATTGAAATCAATCCTGGCCAAAGAGGAAAAAAAATGCCCTAATTAACATTGTCTTTCACAAAAAAATGTTTTCTTAGTTACAAGGATCTAAAATTTACTTCAGTTGTAGAAGTTCTGACATTTTATAAATAAGGGAATTAAGAGTTTTAAGTAAGTAATTTTATAAGTAAACAGATATGCACAAGAAACAATTTGGAAAGGGAGAGAGAAAAAAATTAACAATGTATAGCCTCATTATAGTCAAGTTTTCACAGGTGAGATATTCTGAAAAGTAAATAAAAAAGCAGTAAATAATTCATGCAAATGTATAAAACCATTAATAAAATATATCAGCATATAAATATACAAATAAAGCATATCAAGGTAATTTAGGCAGAATCCCTTTAGCATTTAAACAAAACAATCTATTTACCCAAACTTTCTCTTTCTCTCTATCTCTCCCTCTCTCAAATAATATAATTCCTCTTTTCAGGGCTGGACCTGTGGCATATGTAGGTTCCCAGGATAGTGTTTGGACTGTAGCTAAAGCTGTTGGCCCTTGCTAGAGCCACAGCAATGCCAGATTCGAGCCATGTTTGCTACCTACACCACAGCTCATGGCAATGCCAGATCCTTAACCCACTGAGAATGCCAGGGTTGAAACCTGTGTCCTCATGATACTAGTCATTTATGCTGAGCCCATGATGGAAACTCCAATATAATTCTTTGCTTTTACTGGTGATAATATTTTTTAAATATTTTTGTATTAAATATTTGTTCTATTTTTAAAATAAATAATTTCTTCTGATTAAATAAATCAGCATTCTTTTATTCCTTATCTTCTCACTACATATTACTTGTTGATAATAAGAGGTACAGATTGCAAACGTATAAAAACTGATATCAAGTGTTGAAGAGAACTGCAAGGACAAAAACTTTAGTTATCTTACAGTTTAATAAAAATAAACAACTTGTTAAAGAGACATATAAGAAATAAAGAGAGAAAAAAGAGAGAATAGGTAATGTATGAAGGGGCAGAGATTGCCATAGAACTTACAAAGATTAAAAAGATTTAGTGAGAAATATTATGAATAACTTTTTTTAAATAAATTTAATAATTTGAATAGATAATTCTATTATCTACCAAAGCAGTTTACCAAAATTGAAGAAATAAAAAGCCTATATAGCTATACGTATATTTAAAAAATGAATTGATAACAAAATTCATGTCACAAAGAATATAACAGATCCAAATGGTTATAAACTATATCAATTTTTTTTTTTGTCTTTTTGTCATTTCTTGGGCCGCTCCCGCAGCATATGGAGTTTCCCAGGCTAGGGGTCTAATCGGAGCTGTAGCTGCCAGCCTACGCCAGAGCCACAGCAACGCAGGATCCGACCTGCGTCTGCAACCTACACCACAGCTCATGGCAACACCGGATCAGTAACCCACTGAGCAAGGGTAGGGATCGAACCCACAACCTCATAGTTTCTAGTCTGAAACGTTAACCACTGCACCACCATGGGAAGTCCATTACGCCACGAAGGGAACTCCCTATATCAAATTTTTAAGGAAGAAGTAATTCAAATTTTATAAAAGCTCTTTCAGAAAATAGAAGGGGAAGAATCAGAATTTATTATAAATACAGTCTTTTCGTCCACAAAATTTATAGTGAACATGTGAGATGAGGAACGTGCTATTTCTGCTTAAATGAAATGTATCCTTACGATTTTAGAAGCAGGTACCTTTCTGACATTTGTTCTAATAAAATGCTTTTAGAAGTATCCACTGTAGTCTGCATTTAATTGTTGGTGATTAATAGATTATTTATTATGACATATGTTCAACACTTTTCAGAAACCTGAGGCAATCCATAAATATCTCTTTACTGAAGTCCTACAGCAGATAATTACTTTCATTTAGGAGATACTCATTTCATTTGATAACTTTTTGTATGAACAATTCTTACAAACTGGTACCTGAAGATATCAATGATAAACAGTGATTCTGTCTCAGTATTGCACAAATTATTTAAGAGAAGCTTAAGAGATTATTTTTTTAAATACAATATATTTCACAACATATGTATTTCATAATAAATTTATTTTATTATATATTTAGATAATATAAATATTAAGCATGCATCCACATGGAAAAGGCAACTCAGAAAGAATCAAGATTCATGTAAAATAATCAAAGCAATTTATGAAAAACCAATAGCAAATATAGTACTCAATGGACAAAAGATGGAAGCCTTCTCACTATAATCTGAAACAGGACAAGGATGCCCACTCTCACCACTTTTATTCAACATAGTATTGGAAATCCTAGCCACAGCAGACAAACAAAAGAAATAAAATGTATCCAAACTGGAAGAGAAATGTAAAATTGTCATTGTATGCGATGACAGGATACTATTTTCAGAAAACCCTAAGGACCCCACACAAAAACTATTCAAACTGATCAATGCATTCGGTAAAGTAGCAGTATACAAGATTAAATCCAGAAATCGGTTGCATTTCTGTATACTAACAATAAACATTATAAAAGTAATACAAAAATATAATAACTTTTAAAATTGTACTCCCAAACTTAAATACCTAGGAATAAACCTGACAAAGGAAGTGAAAGTCTTATACCATGAGAACTATAAAACATTAATCAAGGAAATTAAAGAGGATTCAAAGAAATGGAAAGATAGCCCATGCTCCTGGATTAAGTGAAACAAGTCAGAAAGAGAAAGACAAATACCATATGATATCACTTATGTCTGGAATCTAATATACAGCACATTACCCTTTTCCATGGGTAATTACCCATGAGAGAAGAAACTCACAAACTTGGAGAACAAACCTGTGGTTGCCAAGAGGAAGAGGGAGGGGGTGGGATGAACTGGGAATTTGGGGTTAATAGACACAAATTATTGTATTTGAAGTGGATAAGCAATGAGATCATGCTGTATAGCACAGTGAACTATATCTAGTCACTTGCGATGGAATATGATGGAGAATAATGTAAGGAAAAGAATATATATATATGTAAATATAAATGTGTATATATATATATGTGTGTGTGACTGGGTCACTTTGCAGTACAGGAGAAATTGACAAACACTATAAATCAACTACAGTGGAAAAAATTAAAACCTTAAAAAAACAGCTATAATCCTAAAGGAAATGCAATTTATGGAGGAGTTTAATCATTGTGGCATAAATATTTTTGAATAGTTGAAATATATTTGTTGAGTACCTATCATATTTTGCATAATTTTTGCAGGATGTTAATAACTCCTTGTTAGCAATGACTTAATGGCCAAATATTAATGAGTACATTAGTTACTATTTTCAACTCAATAGTCCTTTTTTTTTTTTTTTTTTTTTTAGGGCCTCACACACGGCATATAGAGTTTCCCAGGCTAGGGGTCTAATTGGGAGCTGTTGCTGCCGGCCTATGTCAGAGCCACAGCAATGCCAGATCTGAGCCACGTCTGCAACCTACACCACAGCTGAGGCAATGCTGGATTCTTAACCCACTGAGCAAGGCCATGGATTGAACCTGCAACCTCATGATTCCTAGTTGGATTCATTTCCACTGCGACAATACAGGAACTCCATCAACTCAATATTCTAATTGTTTTCAATTTTTCACTAGGAAATTATGCAATATTTTATATGGCCAAGGAGGTAAAGGACTTATATGCCAAGAACTATAAAACATTAATCAAGGAAATTAAAGAAGATGTAAAGAAATGGAAAGATATTCCATGCTCCTGGGTTGGAAAAATTAATATGGTAAAAATGGCCAAAGCAATCTACAGATTCAATGCAACCCTACCAAATTACCCATGACACTTTTCACAGAACTAGAACAAACAATATAAAAATTTGTATGAAACCAAGCAGGAGGCATCACTCTCCCAGATTTCAGGCAATATTACAAAGCCACAGTCATCAAGACAGTTTGGTACTGGTACCAAAGCAGACAGAATGACCAATGGAACAGAATAGAGAACCCAGAAATAAACCCGACACCTATGGTCAATTAATCTTTGACAAAAGAGGCAAGAACACAAAATGGGAAAAGATAGTCTATTCAGCAAGTATTGCTGGGAAACCTGGACAGCTGCATGAAAATCAATGAAACTAGAACATACCCTCACACCATGCACAAAAATAAACTCAAAATGGCTTAAGGACTTAAATATAAGACAAGACACCATCACACTCCTGGAAGAGAACATAGGCAAAACATTCCCTGACATCAACCTTAGAAATGTTTTCTCAGGTCCCCCGTCTCCAAAGCAACAAAAATAAAAGCAAAAATAAACCCATGGGACCTAATCAAACTGACAAGTTTTGCATAGCAAAGGAAATCAAAAAGAAAACAAAAAGATGAAGTACAGAATGGGAGAAAATAGTTTGAAATGATGTAACTGACAAGGGCTTAATCTCTAAAATATACAAACAACTTATAAAACTCAACAGCAAAAAAGCCAAAAACCCAATTGAAAAATGGGCAAAAGACCTGAATAGACATTTCTCCAAGGAAGATATACTGATGGCCAATAAGCACATGAAAAAATGCTCAACATCCCTGATGATTAGCGAAATGCAAATCAAAACTACTGTGAGGTTCCACCTCACACCAGTCAGAATGGCCATCACTAATAATTCCCCAAATAAGAAATGCTGGAGGGGTCGTGGAGAAAGGGGTTGTAAGCTGGACAACCACTATAACGAACAGTGTGAGGGTACATTAGACAACTATACATAGAACTATCATATGACCCAGCAATCCCACTCATGGGCATAAATCCAGACACATTTTCCTTTAAAAGACACATGCACCCACATGTTCATTGCAGCACTATTCACAATAGGCAAGACATGCAAATTCAAATGTCCATCAACAGATGACTGGATTAGGAAGCTGTGGTGTATATACACAATGGAATACTACTTGGCCATAAAAAAACAACAAAATAATGCCATTTTCAGCAACATGGGTGGAATTAGAGACTCTCATACTCAGTGAAGTAAGTCAGAAAGAGAAAAACAAATACCATACGATATCAATTACACATCTGGAATCTAGTATAGGGCACAAATGAACCTTTCCACAGAAAAGAAAATCATGGACTTGGAGAATAGACTTGTGGTTGCCAAGGGGGAGGGGGAGGGAGTGGGGTGGATTGGGAGCTTGGGGTTAATGGATGCAAACTATTGCCTTTGGAATGGACTAGTAATGAGATCCTGCTGTGTAGCACTGGGAACTACGTCTAGTCACTTATGATGGAGCATGATGATGTGAGAAAATATAATGTATACATGTATGTGTAACTGGGTCACCATGCTGTACAGTAGAAAAAAAAATTGTATTGGGGAAATAATTAAAAAATATAATTAAAACAAATATATATATTTTTTTAGGGCTACACCTGCAGCATATGGAGGGTCCCAGGCTAGGGGTCTCATCGGAGCTATTGCTGCCGGTCTATGCCAGAGTCACAGCAATGCCAGATCCAAGCCGTGTCTGCGACCTATACCACAGCTCAGGCAACTCCAGATCCTTAACCCACTGAGGGAGGCCAGGGATCAAACCTGTAACTTCATGGTTCATAGTGGATTCGTTTCTGCTGTGCCACTATAGGAACTCCATCAACTCAATATTCTAATTGTTTTCAATTTTCCACTAGGAAATGATACAATATTTTTTATGTTTATGCATAAACTGTTCTATATTTCCAATTTGTTTTTGTAAACATTCTGGAATAGGATTAAGAACATTGCCAAAATTTAAAATTAGCAAGATAAAGGACATAACACACTAGGGAGACTATGTATACTGCTGAAATAATTTCCTAGTAACTGTTAGCAATTTATAGCCCCATCATTAAATTGCAGTCCTACCAACAAGAATTTTCATAGGGGAATAATACTTTATAGTTGAATATATATATATATATATATATATATATATACACACCAAAGGTAAAGTATTATATTAAAAATACAGACAAATAACTCATCAATAAGATAAAAAAGGGAGATTTAGAATCAGGATGGAGAATTAATAGCTGTTAATTGTGCAGGGTTAAGAAAATTAATGTACAAACAATATCTCAATTATATTACAGTTTATTGAATATAAGTTATAAATCACTAAAATATAAGCTAGAAAGCAGTGTCTCCCATAAGGTAAAAGATACATATCTCTAGGAAAAAGATACTACTTCAAACTTGGACCATTGAAGTTTTTGTGGAAAAGATGAAACTTGATAAGTCTTTAAAAATTTCATAGTATTTTTCACACAAAATATTAAAGATTGAGAATTCATGATTTTAAAAATAATAATTTTTAAAAGAGGAATAAGACACTGCAAAATGTTTAGCTTAGAAAGATATTTGTAGAAGTTAATAGCATAGATTCTGGAAAGAAACTTTCTTCAAACCCAGCTCAGCTAAATTCTCTCTCTGTGACGGAACAATTTTAACTTACTAATTTATGTTTTTTCTACTTCTTTTTAGGGCTGCAACTGTGGCATATGGAAATTCCTAGGCTAGGAGTTGAATTGGAGCTGCAGCCAGACTATGCTGCAGCCACAGTACTTCCAGATCTGAGCTGCATCTGGAGCCACATCTGTAACCTATGCTGTAGTTTGAGGCAATGTTGGATCCGTAACCCACTGAGCGAGGCAAGGGACTGACCCCTCATCCTCACGGACACTATGCTGTGTTCTCAACCTACTGATCCACAATAGGAACTCCTAACTAATATTTGCCTCAGTTTCCTCTTACATGAAACTGAGAATGTAAATAGTATCTGCCTGTTTGAATAATGATTAAATTAAATGAGGATTAAGTTAAATGTAAATGAGGATTAAAATTTTAATATGTGTAAAGAACTCACATATAGCCTGACAAATGTTATCTATTATGTATGGCTGGACATTATTATGACTATCATCATCATAATCACAATTGTTACAAGTAGATAATTTGTGAAAATAAAATCAGAAGATATATTTTAACCTAATGGAAGGACTAGAATAACAAATTTATTAAATTTTCTTTTAATGGGGAAGTAATACAATCTTTTTAATAGTGATGTGAGAACCAAAACTATGTTTTTACAAGATGATAAGAAATTCTGTTCCTAGCAAAGTGCAATAGTGGGCTCATCATCACTGAATTAACTGTCCTTACCATGTTCCACGTTATTCTGCAGCAACTGCATTGACAGAACTGTGGAATGGTCTTTTGAAGAATTACACTGCCAGTTAGGTGGCAAATCTTGCAAGACTTGAGAAAAGTTTTCCAGGAGTTGGCAAATGCTTTGAATATCTTCCAATATATGCTACTGTTTCTGTAATATTGAAGATTCATGGGCCCAGTGTCATTCCCCTAAAAACCCTTAGAAAATTTAGCCTCCTGTGTTAATAACTTTATGCTCTACTGGCCTAGAAGTCTTGGTTCCAAAGGGAGGGACACTTGCAGCTAGAGAGACAAGAAGTCCATTGAATTAGATATTAAGATTGCTACCCGGTCACTTTGTGCTCCTCAGAAGTCAATTAAAAAGCAAAGATGAGAGTTACTCTGCTGGCTGGGGTACTTGATCCTAATTACCACTGGAAAATAAGACTGTTACTCCAAAGTGGAGGTAAGAAAAAAAATATACATGGATACAGATGACTTGTGCTGTCTCTTAATATCACTAAGCCATGTTAATGAAGGCAATGGAAAAATAAAACAACCCAATTCAGGCAGAGCTAATAATGGCCCAGACCCTTCAGGAATAAAGGTTTGGGTCACATCACAGGTAAAGAACCACTACTTTACATCATATTACTAAGTATTTTTAATTTTACTTCATAGCATTTAAGTTACCAGACATCAAGATAATGAGTAAAAAAATCACTCTTTGCATTTTCTTCTAAGGAAAGGCTTAATGTGGTTAGGTTATATGAAGGATAGAACAACATATTAGTGGAAGCATGACCTTGTTATTGTGTTTATTTGGAGATTAGGTATTATTTAAGGAGTTGTATATGGGTGTCAAATTGACAAGAGATGAACTTGTTATGGTTAATTTTCTGTGTCAATGTGGCTAAGGCACAGTACCCAGATCAAATAACTGTCTGGATGTCTCTGTGGAGGTATTTTTTAGATTAAGTTAACATTTAAATCACTAGACCTTGAGTAAAGTTGATTACTCTTCATAATGTGGCCTTCAATTAGTCTAAGGCCTTAAGAGTAAAAAGACTGAGTTCCCTGCCAGGAAGAAGGAATTCTGCCTTCCAGGCTGTCCTTTGATTTGAGCTGCATTATCAGCTCTTCTCCTGATTCTTCAGTCTACTGGTTTTCTTATTGTTCTCTGTTTCTGGAAAACCCTAACTAATACGTCATATAAGTAGAATCATGTGAAATTTGTTCTTTTATGACTATCTTATTTTTCTAAGCATAATTTCTTCATGATTCATCCATTTTGTAGCATATGTCAGAATTTCCTAGCTTTGTTTGTTTGTTTGTTTTTGCTTTTGAGAACCATTCCCACAGCAAATGGAAGTTCCCAGGCTAGAAGTCGAATCTGAGCTACATCTGCTGGCCTATGCCACAGCCCCAACAACAGATCTAAGCCATGTCAAAACGATGCTCAAAACAATGCTGGATCACTGACCCGCTAAGCTCCTTCCTTTTTAAGTCTGAATGATATTTCATTACATATATGTAACACCTTTTATCTATTCATCAATTGATGGAAACAACTTTGGTTATTTCCACATTTATGGCTAATGTAAATAATGCTGCTATAAACATGCATTTAGACATCTGTTGAGTCTTTGATTTCAGTTTTCTTGAGTATATACCCAGGTGTGGAATTGCAAAATCATTTGGTATCTTTAACTTTTTGAGGAACTGCCATATTGTATTCCATTTTATGATCCTATCAACAATACACAAGAGTTCTGATTTTTCCACATCCCTACCAACATTTTTCTTTGTTGTTGTTGTTGTTTTAATAATAACCATACAAATGAAAGTGGTACGTCTTTGTGGTTTTGATTTGCATTCCTCTAATGATTAGTAATGTTGAGCATTTTTTTTTTCACGTGCCAATTGGCCATTTATTTATCTTCATTGTAGAAATGTGTATTCAAATCCTTTGCTAATTTTCCAATGGGGATTTTTTTTTTAAGTCATATGAGTTCTTTATATTTTCTGGATGTCAATCCTTATCAAATAAATTATTTGTAAATATTTTCCAATTCTGTGGGAAAAATAGTTTTATTTTGATTCCCTAATAGAATGTCAGAGAATTATACAGAATGAAAAAAGACAATCTCTAAAAGTTTCACTGTGTATAATTCTATTCATATAATATTCTTAACCTGAAAAACTTAGACAAATAGGAAAACTTATTAGTAATTTCCAGAGTTTAAAGACTGAGTAGGAGTGGTAGGGAAGTGATCGTGGTTATAAAGGGCAACATGAGAGATTCTTGGGGTGATAGAAATATTTTGTGTCTTTATTTATCACAATATCATTACCCTGGCTTGGATATTGTACTATTGTTTTATAAGATAATAGCATGGGAGGGAACTTAGTAGAGAGCACAAGGGATCTCTCTGTATTACTTCTTTAAACTGCATGGTCTATTATTTCAAACAGTTTAATTTAAAGAAAATACTGCATGCTTCAAGTAGAGAGTATGATGTATATTGAAAATAGCAGAAGCAGAAATATTTTTAAACATAAAAATATAATCAGTTGAGCATCCTTAACTTACTTGTTTTATATAAGAAGTTTAAAAAATAGAATGCCATATGGTTAAATAAATTAAATATTTTTTATTGTGGAAATGACCTATAAGGGAGAACAAAATATCAGAATTTCAAATTAGTTACAAATGTCATTTCTTAATTTTATGACTGTGACATAAATATATTGTTATGTGATATAAAAAATCTTGAAATAGGAAACTTTAAAAATTAGAATAAAAGCAAACTGAATAAATTTGAAGTTCAGTCTGTTTTCTTACCTATTTTTTTATTTTTTGTAATTATTTTTTCAATAGTTATTTCCCCAATACAATTTTTTTTTCCTACTGTACAGCATGGTGACCCAGTTATACATATATGTACACATTCTATTTTCTCACATTATCATGCTCCATCATAAGTGACTGGACATAGTTCCCATTTTTTAATGGCCACATCTGCAGCATATGTGAGTTCCCAGGCCAGGGACTGAATCTGAGCCACAGATGCACCTACACTGCAGGTGTGGCAATAGGATCCTTTAATGCAATCTGCCAAGCCATAGACCAAACCCATGTCTCTGCTGTGACATAAATATGTTGTTATATTACCCAAGTCACTACATTTGTATTCTTAAACCATTGCACCACAGTGGGAACTCCTGGGATTTTTTTATTAAATTTTAATAGTAGTTATAAAATATAAAATTATATTTATGTCCATAAAATAATCTGGGATTTAGCTTAAAATGTATAGTTATACTCAAAAATCAATAAAATAATAAGCACAAGTCCTACTTTAAAATATATTTCATAATGATAGAAAATATCATGTAATAGAAAAAGTATTTAAGTGGTAGAAATGCAAATGGTAAATTTTAATTCTCTATTTTATAAGTTTTCTCTAGCACCATAATTCTAGGCATCTGCCAATCTAATATTTGATGAAGTTAACATTAACAGAAAGATTAACTATGAAAAGTGAAAAAAAAACTGTAAGAATACCATTTATAACACATAGCACATAGTGATAAACTGTGCATTAAACTCATGATTTTTTTTAATTTAAAATTTATTTTCTGAATTCTAAGTAGGATCCTGATGATATTCAGAATCCTATGGGTTGAGCAGTAAAAACTCTAGAAGAGCACCATTCAGGACAGGAATTTACATCCTCTTCTTTCTTAATCTGTAATACCCCTATCTGCTTAAAAAGACTTCTCCCTCTCCAAAACATCAAACAAATGATCAATTCAAACTTAAAACTATTCCCAACAACTGAAACTGTAAGGTTATTACATTTCCCTCTACATTTTTCTTCTGCGGTATTTTTTTTCTCCCTCCTTTCCTTCCCTCCCTCTCTCCCTCCTTTCTTTCCTCCTTCCCTCCCTTCCCTTCACTTAGTTCTTTGTGGAAGGTAAACTTATTTGGACATAGAGTCTTAGCAAATGGATTTAGTTAAGATGAGGTTATACTGCATTATGGCAGGCCTTAGATCTAATTGACTATGTCCTTATAAAGAGAGCCAAAGAGACACACACAGAGGAACATCATATGACAAGGAAGGAGAGATTGGATTAATGTGTTGGCCTATAAACTAAGGAATGCCAGATTGCTGTTGATTACAAGAAGCTGAGACAAGGCAAGGAAAAAGCCTCTAGAGCATAGAGAGAAAATATGGCCCCACCAACACCTTAATTTCAGATTCATAGACACCTGAACGGTGAGAAAAAAAAAATTGTGTTGTTTTAAGCCAGTCAGTAAATGATAATTTGTTACATCAGTCCTAGGAAACTAATACACATATTTTTGGCATCTTTCAATTTATTTTATTATCAGTGTTGTCCACCACAACATAGTCAGACCCTTGCCTCCTCCTTACACATACACATTTTTACTGTTATTATCTACAACAAAAAATCAGAACCTAACAAGACAAAGTTAAGTTATGCTTTAGAGTGGAAAATTATAGGAAGTGAAAATGGGGAACTTAATTTGTAGTTTGCCTCTTAATATGTTGCAGACAACCAACTTGATATTGCCGGGGGAGGATTGTAAGGTAAATAAGAAAGTATGCAGTAGTATACTGTGAAACAAACTTCCAGAAATCACTGCCAATACACAGTATCTTTGAACTAACCTCAAATATTTCAGTTCCTAATATGAGAAAATACTGTGTGAAATTTTCCTGGTCTAAAAATGACATCAGGCAAGGTTGAAACCTGGAACCTGGGCCTACTGAAGGCTGGAAAAGCAGTGAAATTAACTTTGATTTACATAGGGTTTTTTGTTTGTTTGTTTCTGTTTGCCACATGCCTCACATGTGGAAGTTCTCAGGCCAGGGATAGAACCTGCACCATAGCAGAAATCCAAACTGCTGCAGTGATAATGCCGGATCCTTAACACACTGCACCATAGGAGAACTCCTTACTCAGTTCTTAAGTAATTGCTCAGTATTGGACTGAAACTGTTATCTGCTACTTGCACATAGAAATGGACAAGTATGTTGCCATTTTTCAAAACAGAGAGGAGAGGCAGAGAATTGTATAAAAATCCATAAAAAGGAAAATAAAAGCAAACTTTTTTTTTTTTTTTTTTTTTTTTTTTTGTCTTTATAGGGCTGCACCCATGGCATATGGAGGTTCCCAGGCTAGGGGTCTAATTGAAGCTATAGCCACCGGCCTACGCCACAGTCACAGCAATGCCAGATGTAAGCCATGTCTGCAACCTATACCAGCTCACAGCAACAGTGGATCCTTAACCCACTGAGCGAGGCCAAGGATTGAACCCACAACCTCATGTTTCCTAGTTGGATTCGTTTCCTCTGTGCAATGATGGGAACTCAAACAAACTTCTTAATGGACATAATAAGATCCTCTTTTTTCTCAGGTATTTTTATTGGGAAAGTTTTTGGAGATTTCAAGGTCAAAGAAACTGGATCTTATGAGTAGTATATTCTGCTTTATATAACAACATCACTCAATCTCATAATTTTCACCTAGTCTTATGTCTTACTATTTTTCTATGTCTGGGGACATCTTTCTAACGATCACGTTAAATTTTTGGAAAACTTTGCAAATTGAACCCCAAAACTATAATTCGTCATATCTCCCACAACTGGGCTTGTACACTATCTGTTGACTCAGAAACACCACCCTTATCATATTGCAAATTGACATGAATGATTAAAATTGCTAAATGGGTTCTGACTGTAGAGTGCTCAGTTTTATCTATCAAAAGAATTTTACAGGAGAAGATGTGAATTTATCTACTCCTAGCTGGTTTAAAAGGAACTGTATAGACACAATGATAGAAATTTGCATGAATAAATTCATAGAGTGAAAGATATATGTTAGAGAAAAGAAGTAGATCAGTGTAGATGGAATTAAAGGCTCATGCTTTCTCTATCTCACCATTGATACCTGCTCTTTTAGTTGACTAACAACTGATGGCTCCTATATGCTTCACAAAGTATAAATAAAAACAAAATTTATGCAAATATTTAACTAGAAATATGTATTGTATTACTATATGACCAAGGTTTGTTTCTTTAAACTTACAAAATATCTATTTAAGTAAATGTTTAGCTTAAATGCCTATTTGACAGTTTATCTTTTTAGAACTAGAGTTTTGTACTGGCAAAAATATACTGGGAGCCATTAATTATCCTATTTAGCCCATATGGTGTAATAGTGAAATTGGCATTTTTTTCCTCAGAAAATACTGATAAATATCCCCTGGGTAAATATAATGTGTAGCCTTTTATATATTAATATAAATATTGTATATTCTATATAGTCTATTTATGCAGGCAAACCAGTATATTATAAAAAGCAACTTATCTTAAGCAACAATGACATTTAACATTAGAATATCGGGGAATCATGATACTACAGAATTAATGCTATGGAAAGGATAGGAGCACTCCTGAATGTAAACCAGAATGAGGGGGTAATTACCAGCGTGCTATATCTGTTGGTGTTATGAATTTGAGCCCTACTGTCTCTATTTGCTATTTCATTTACTAATGCTCTTAAATACTTTGAAGGGAACATCCAATTAGCTGAGCCCAAATCACATGACTATCAGCTAGTTCTCCCTAGATGGAAAAATGGTATAGCATAAAGCATTTCCCAAGATTACGCCAACAAGGTTTTCCCACAAAATAGATATTTAGGTAACTGGAAGAAAAGTTAAATGCCAGAGAATGAAAAACAGTTCTTTTCAAAAAAACAAAAACAAACAAAAACTGGAAAAATTTTATATAGGTTAGTTAATTGGTCAATAATATTAAGTACCAATTACACATTGAGTGCTGTGCTAATACTCCTGGGGCCATATTAGCGATATAAAATGTTCGGCTCTTTCCTAAGCAATTTTATAATCTTTTTTTTTTTTTTTTGTCTTTTTGCTGTTTCTTTGGGCTGCTTCTGCGGCATATGGAGGTTCCCAGGCTAGGGGTCGAACTGGAGCTGTAGCCGCCAGCCTACGCCAGAGCCACAGCAACGCGGGATCCAAACCGCATCTGCAACCTACACCACAGCTCACGGCACCTCCGGATCGTTAACCCACTGAGCAAGGCCAGGGATTGAACCCGCAACCTCATGGTTCCTAGTTGGATTCGTTAACCACTGCGCCACGATGGGAACTCCATCAATTTTATAATCTTAATTGGCTATAAAAGTATGACATTACTTCTCTACGTATCTAAGTATATATCTGTCATCTATATGCCACTATTTTCTCTATCTGTTATCTATATATAGGAAACTATAAGAATGTTCTAGCATGACATGTATATATAATAAGATCTAGGTATACTTGTGAGACTCGTTTAAAAAAAAAATGTATGTTTCCTTAAATTACCAAGATACCTGGAGAACAAAATATAAATATAACCCCATGGAATATAATCTCTGATATGGCTGAACTTCTTTGTGCTTTAACTTTCAAAACACTCTCCCCTTTCCACATTGAACTCTACCCAGGCTATCTCCCGTTTCAGTGCTCAGGCAGATAGGGCTTGTTTTTGTGCTGCTGGAAATGCACTTTCTCTTACCCCTCATATATCTGTCTTCTTCTCAACAGTTAGGATTCTCTGCTCACTCCTTCATCATCGCATCACTAGTTATAAAACTATTGTATATTTTTTGGTTAGCTCCTTTTGTAACATAAAATTATTTTGATTGGTTTTGTTTACTTATTTATTGATGCTTGATAATGGGATGTATGAGTGTTGCAGCTTCTGTAGGTCCTGATTTAGCTAGTACACACAGGACACAACACATGCTCATAAATTATTTGCTTACTGGATAAATAAATAATGCTTCACTCTTTAGAAATCATGAAACTAGATATTTTGTCTGAATCTTAAAAAGTTTAAAACTTTCAATTCCAGAAAGAAAGAAGAATTATGTTAGATTTTCTAGAGTTTATAGAGAATGATGGTGCTTCTCATTTACTAAAAAGTATGAAATCCCCTGGTATGCAATTTCATGTTTTGCACATGTTTAAAGAATATAAAATGCTAACACTGAAAATTAATTTATGTATTGTTATTTCCCCCAAATCAGAAGAGGAACATTTAAAAACCAGCTGAATTAATCCTCCGAAATATTACAGCTATAAAAATGTCAATACAGAGTGACAGGCAGCTGCTGAATGGACTCAAGGGCCAAACATTTGATGTGCTCTGAGGTTCAAGATGTGACAATTCTTTGGCCACTGTGATATCTTGAGGCTTTAATTCACTGTATGGGGAAACTGGAGAGCATAGAAGATCTCCATACAAATTCCTAATTACTAATCCAAGTGAAGGTGAAAAGGTCTCTGGTAACCTTCACAACTTGGGAAAAAATATAAAACAATAAAAGCAGTGACTAAAGGATAAATGCCTTGAGGCCATGTGGACTATGGTTTAGAAGGAAACTTTTACAAGGTAAGCAAATATAGTGAAACTTTAGAGGTAATGAAAAAGGTCCAGTTATTAATTATTCAATATTGATAAAAATAATTTATAAACACAGCAAATTAGCTACAAAGAATTATTAGCAGAGGCAATGACACCCTGGTAAATATTCTATACTACAAATTGGATATTCAAAATGAGAAAATGGAAAAATCTGATGAGTAATCACAGTTTAATGTGTAGATGCTAAGTTGTTGCCTTTTTTTTTTTAATTGTGTTTAACCTATGGAAACTAGAGCCATAGCACTAAAAAACGGAGAAAGGTCAGCTGCTTTTTGTTATTCTGATGAATTAAATTGGCAATAACAACTTTCTAATATTTGAAAAATTGATACTTGGTATACCCCAGAACTTTGGAAAAGTGAAACTAAAAAGCACTAGAAAAGAATACTCTCCTACCTCTTGCTTTATTGTGACAATGTAATACTTTTACCATCACAGTAGTGACTATTATTGGAAAGATTTTAAAATGTGAAGGGATTGATTTTGATTATCTTATCTTCTGCAAATAAATCACACTAAACCTAGTGGCTTAAAAAAATATTCTATCTTTCATCCTTCCATAGGTTAACTGAATTCAAATATCTATTTCTCTCTTGGGTTACGTCAAGAGGGTATAGGCATATAAGGTAATCACCAGAAGTGGACACTAAGGAGAACTTATATGACACTTGATGTTTCTTATTTTCTGGAACTTCATGGTGCTGTCTACCAGAGCACTTAATATGACTTAATGGGATTATGTCTACTTACAATATGGCAGCTGTTCTAAAAGAGATTGTCACAAAATATAGGTATTCTCAGGGACACAGCTACCACTCTCTCTCTTTTTAATTTTTAATAGCTGTACCTGTGGCATAGGAATTCCCAGGCTAGGGGTCGAATTGGAGCTGCAACTGCAGGTCTATGCCACAGCTACGGCAACAGGGTATCTGAGCCAAGTCTATGACCTACATCACAGCTCATAGCAATGCCAGATTCTTAACCCACTGAGTGGGGCCAGGGATCAAACCCACATCCTCATGGACACTAGTTGGGTTTGTAACCCACTAAGCCATAGCAGGAACTCCTTTTTTTGCCTGTCTTTCTTTCTTTCCTTTTTCTTTTCTTTTCTGTTCTTTTCTTTCTTTCTTTCTTTCTTTCTTTCTTTCTTTCTTTCTTTCTTTCTTTCTTTCTTTCTTCCTTTCTTTCTTTCTTTCTTTCTTTTTCTTTCTTTCTTTTCTTTCCTTCCTTCTTTCTTTCTTCCTTCCTTTCTTTCTTCATTTCTTCCTTTCTTCCTTTCCTTCTTTCCTTCTTTCTTTCTTTCTTTCTTTCACCTTAGCCATGGCATATGGAGGTCCTGGGCTAGAGATTGAATATGAGCTGCAGTTGCAAACTATGTCTCAACTACAGAAATGCTGGATCCTTTAACCCACTCTGTTGGGATAGGATTGAACCTGTATCTCCACAATGACCTGAACTGCCGCAGCCAGATTCTTAACTCATTCTGCCCCAGCGTGAACTCCAGCTACAGGCACACAGTCACCTCTTAATATTCTGTTGCACTGAGCGGTCATGAAATTTGCCTGATTTCAAAGTGCAGTGGCATAAATCCTCTCTCCCATGGGAGAAATGTCAAACAATTTGTGGTTATTTTACATTTTCTATAAAAATTAACATTGTATACTGACTTTGGGGAATTATTACATTCAAATAAGCAATTAGAAGCAAAAATATTGCTGACTTGAGAGGATTTAGTTTTCTTCAGTCACAAAGAAATAATATTGCTGTCCATGATATGTCACATACCATTTTCAAATCGATGATGGAATAGATCAGTTACACTGGTGTGTCCAACACATTGCACAGCTGCTGACATAATCTGCTCACATATAACAAAGCAAAATCTATAAAATATATAGATTGTAGAATATTATAAATAGAAAGTAATACCCAGAGGATCCTGACTTGATTTTCTAAAATTGGATTTTCAGGAACCACCTATAAGTTTTTTCCTCTCTACATATAACAAATAACTTCAATAGGAAGAACAAAACATCATTTTTTTGTGTGTGTACTTTAAGACATTTCTCCACAGGACTTGTAAAATGTCTGAGGACTAAACTTAATCTTATGTCTTCTTTGTCTTTGACTCCAGAAGGGGACTTATAATATACCCAGGAACAAGAGTTCATTGTTCAACTATATTCCTGTGTTCTCGGAGAGAGATCTTCATGGGACCCTTCAAGTAATACATGTTAATATATATGCAGGAAAAGGAAGAAATTATTTTTTGTTTTTAAGTTTACAAACTTTTACCAAAGATGCACCACAAGGTATTTTTAGAGCCATCTTGAAAAGTTTCATTGACCTACATAAATGACATTAGTGAATTTTAGAAACCTGGAAGAACATGAGCTATAAAAACAATGACAATATTGGATTAGATGAAAATATTGGGTTTAGGCATGTATTCTGAGAAACACTTATTGTTTTTTGTTTCATTTGGATTTTTTTTTTTTTTAGAGTGAGCTATTTTGAATTTCAAAAGAAGTCCAGTTATTTTCAGAACTTAGAGGGCATGGGACAAAAAAATAAATTACTGAAGGATAAAGTATTAAGTGTATATTAATTCAAAGAAGATATTAAAAGACAACCAATTATTGTGGAAATTGTGCAAGTTATAAAAGTGATATCAGATTCTCAATTACACTATAATGAAAACTAATTTGTAGAAGTGAATGTAGAAAATTAAAAAGGAAAAGAAAAAAACAGAATCTATATCCATTTAGTGGTATTGTTCAGATCTGTGAAAACCTATATAGCTTTTGATAAACAAAGACAAACAAATATGTTGTCTTTCACCTGAATGTAAACCCCATGAAGGTAGAATATTGTCTTCTGTTGTTTATTCCTCAATATCTAATTCTGAGGACAGTCTCTGGCATGTAGTAGCTCCTCAAAAAATATCTGTTGGAAAAATTTTAATCAACCTTTGAATATGAAAAAAAATCTACAGCTAACCACACTTCTGCAAACAATCCATTATATTAATATTAATTAGTATTAATTAGTAATATTAATATTGATATTTTTATTTTTAAATTACTGGAAAGAACTTTTAAAAGGAAATAGAGTATTCAACCATGTATCAAAGTTGGTCTCAGCTAATCTAAAATCTATCTATCTACCTATCTAGTTTTCATCTCTCTCCACACACACGCACATACACTGACATAACAATGAAGAAATTCTTATACAATAAATTTTAGTTATTAAATATCAGATAGCCTCAAAATCATACAGAACTTTAGACGAGGACTGTCTGGGTTAAAGACATTTGCATTGAATACATTCTCATTGTGACTGTTTCAAAATTGCTAAACATCATGCTCTACTTTCAAGCCAAGCTTGGCCTGGGAGGTCTGCTTCCCAACCAGATAGAGAACTTTTGTAAATAGGAAGACCTTTGAAGGAACAATTACTCTTGAAACCCAAAGACCTTTGTGCATTTTTTCCCTTTGTCTCTCTCATTCTCTAACAATCTTTCTCTCCATATGTTATTACATATTTTGTGTGTGCATTGCTCTTTTCCCCTAATTCCTTACTAATGACATAATTTTCACTGTGAGGAGGTCTTCAGGAGTACCAAAATCAAAGCTCTCTGAAGAAAGAAAATATTATTTTCTGGCTAACATATTAGAAAAGCCAACCATATGTATCCTATCATATTAAGATAATAAAATTAAATATAAATCAAATATAAGGCAAGGAGTTAATTTGATTTAAAAATAAGATATTGAGTGAAATATTAGCTCACTAAATTCATTCAATGGCTTCCTACATAGCTGCTATGCAGAGGCTATGTGTTTGTCTCTACAAATTCTACCATGTAATACATATAAGTACTTTATATTTTATATTATTTATAGTGTTAAAATTAATCTAAAATATATACAAAAAGTAAATGAATTTTTGTTTGAGGAAGAAATGATTATCCATGATATGTTAGCTCTTCCTAAAATAAGTGCTAAATATTTGAATTTCATAATGAAGCTTAAATATGCCCATGGCCTCAATGAAGAAGTTTATCTTGCTTGATAATTGAAGCAAAACAGGTGAGATGAAAACAGGCTAATGACAAGCACTATTCTTGGCCTTGTTGCCAGGTATGGTACTCAAGTCATTACGTATGGTCTCTTTATAGTATCAAGTATTGGCTTAGAAACTTCTGAAGATGGTAAGCTGGGTTACTAGTATGGTTCATATAGGTTGTTTCCTGTATTTCATGGCTCATTCTCCTTCACTGTCTGATATATATTGTTTTAAAAAACATCATTTCACATATTTTCTTTCATTTATGTTTTGTATTTTTTTTTGTGTATTTTTTTTTTTTTTTGAGCAGGATACTAACTCTGATCCTGTTGCTCCATATTGGCTGAAAGCAGAAGTTTCTTTTATTTATACTCTGCATACATAGAGATTAAATAAGTACTATTACTTTCTACCTCCAAAAAAACTGAAATCATAAAATATATAATTATGTATTTATAATTTATCTGTAATTTATTTTTAATTTGCTATTAATTATAATTGATAAGTTACTAGGGCACTTTTAATAGTATATGAAACAGATTAAATATTCAATGAATATTATATATTACTATGTTACTGATTCTGGGCCTTACCCTCAAGCACCCCACCCACTGACAAAGACTTTCTCCTTGACCAAACTTTGGTTAGGCACCTCTGAGCCCTTTTCACAAGTAGGCCTTGACATTACGTTTCTGAGTCCATCTTGGCTAAGTACGGTTTTAGCAGGTGTCTTGTTAAAGCAATGTTGTGAGAATCCCTCACCCCTCCATCCGTCATATGTGATCATCCTCAATATCTGATGAATTTCTTCATCTCACCTTGCTTTCTGATTGCCCTAGCCTACCTTCATCAAGTCCTCCCACTTTTGATGTTTCATCTGAAGTAATTTTCTACCCACTGACCCCCTCACTCAGCTCTTGGCTAATAATTCCCCAGCTACTTTTACTCTATTGAAAGTTGATTTTAGTCTCTCTTCCCTATTATAATAATATTATTGCAATTAGAAGGAGTAATTCCTTCCTTACTCTTTTAACATGTGTCAGAATATATTTTTTCCTTCACATAACCACTTTTTTTTTCTTTTTTGCTCAATCTAATAATCCAATTCTCATTTAATTTATAGTTCAGTTTATTAGCATTGTACTTTGCTTCCTATTTCCCATGTCTTTTGAAAATATTTTCAAAAATCCTTTAGTTGATCTAGGAGCTGCCTTTTCCCTGTTAGACTCGCATAACTGAGAGGCAATCTTTGCATCACTATATGAAAAACTGGTTGTTTAGCCAATGGTGGGAAGTTTCTTCCACATTCATTTAACTCTAACCTCACTGAAAATCTGTCCCCACTACCATCATAATGCATGTGCATAACTCAAACAGAATGTTTTCTCACTGAAATGAAGTCATTTTTCTACTTCTTCCCATGTTAGCTACAATTTAACTGTTACTTCTTATCAGTATGCTGCAAGACCTGGCATGAATTTCACCTCTTAATATTCTAGATTTTCAAGTATGTATTCAAGATCTTTTTAATTCTGAGAATGTCTATAAAAGTAAAGAAAACCACCAATATCAAACTTGCCATACATTTTTCAATTCTACCACTCCATGATGAAGTATCATTGACTCCCTAGATTTTTATAAAATCAAAGTTGTAATCATAACAAAATATAGATGGCCTATAGACATATTTCTATGATTATAATCAAATTATAGGAGTGAAGCCAAGTCACAAAATTTCTTATATTATGACAATAACTTGGTTCCTTTATTTCTTGATACATATTAGTATCTTTATATTGGGTATTTTATTTGTTTGTATAATTCTTAAAAGTATAGCAAGGTATAGCAATACTTAAGGTTTGAAATAATACCTTGCACTTAAGAAAAAGAAAAATACACCAATTATTTATAGCTCAAGGCTGTATTAGTAAATTCTGATATTAAATGTATTGCATTTTTACTAGGAAAATTATTACAAGCTTATTTGAGAATACTTTCCTACATAGAGTGTTCTTTCTGTCCTTTAAATAGCACTATGAGTTACACAAGCACCATTTAGATCTTGCCTTATAATCAGTGTATATTTAATATAAACATTTGTTTTGCAGCATGTCAGAGCAAATTTTATTGGGCCCTAGAGAGAGAAATAAAATGCTCTTATTTTTCAGTGTAGACAACCATATTCCAATTGAATGTTTGACACTGAGGGCTGTATTCATACCTTATAATTATCGAAGAGTAGTTTTGTTTGTTTGATTTGCGGAGGTCAGATAGCATTATTGTATAAAATAAGAAAACAGCCTTTCATTGACCTTGTATTGAGTTATAATTTATGTGCATTTATGTATTGAATTGATACAGCTTTAATTAAAATTTTACTTTGTACTAAGCAATTCCAAGATCTATAAGAAGTCACTTTTATATAACATTCAGTGACAAAGAAATTTATAGAATGTATTCCAAGGGTACATTATGCTTTGTATTAATCATTCATTTAATAATCCAGGAATATATTTTTCCCCAGCAAAGTTTATCAGATATTGAATTATAGAAATGAAATCCATTCATACCTCATCTCTAAGAAGACCAGTGTATTGTTTAGATAACAAGACCACAATTTCCATGTCTCTCCGATAAATAATCATATTAGTCAAATTTAATCAAATTAAAATATCAACTGTCTCATTTAGAAGGTGGTGATTATAAATTGTTATGGCCAATATCTTTTCAATTCACTTCCTAAGTGCCCAAAGAAATAATAGAGTATACACAAAGGAGCAGCTGCTTTACAGGTATGGAAAACCAAGATTAGCTTCTTTTTTTGCAGATATTGTATCTCTCTTAGAATATCAAATTGGAGACTATTTTCTACACTGCATACTTTCAAAGGAGAAGATAGTTGAGAATCCAGATGTTATTCTGTAAAAAGAAGAAAACTATAGGGGGTATCTTAGTTTCGGGGCTGCCTTAACACAGTATCACAAACTAAGTAGCTTAGAACAACAAAAACTTACCTCAGTTCTGGAGGTTGGAAACTGAAATGAAAATGTTGGCAGTGTTGGTTCCTTCTGAGGGTTGTGAGGGAAAATCTGCTGCATGCCTTTTTCCAAGCTTCTGGTTGCCTCAGTCATACCTTGTCTTGTAGATGGTATTCTCTCTGTGGTTTTATATCATCTTCCCTCTATGTGTTTCTCTGTGACTAAATTTACCCCTTTTGTAAGAACATAATCATATTGTGCCAGGGTCTCATCTAATGAGATCATTTTAACTTGATTACATCTAGAAGGCAACTATTTCTAAGGTCATATTAATAAGCATTAGCAATTAGAACCTCAATATCTTTTTGTGTGATACAATTAAAATTATAACAGAAGGTAAAAGAAAAAAGAAAAAACTTAGAAATTCACTCTGATTGTAGTTTTTAAGATCTACTGACTCCATAAAACATACAGAACAATATTAAGCAGAGTTATATGTATCACATTACTAAGTAATGAGGGATTTTGCTAGACATCTGTGAAAATTAATTTATAATTTGGCTTAAGATATAAAAAATAGTCTAAATTTCCAAAAAACGAAAAAGACTATCAAAGTTCTCCCTCATCTCTCATCTCAAAGAAAATAAATCACTGCCATTTACTGCCACCATTATCAAAAGTCATAACTGAATGGTCACCAGAGGAAAAAAAGGAAAAACAAATCCACAAAACATCTAGAAAACAATGAATGAAAACAATAATAGTAAGCCTTTACCTATCAGTAATTACTTTAGAGGTAAATGGACTAATTTTCCAATCAAAAGACACAGAATGGTTGAATGAATTAAAAAAAAAAAAGCAAGACTGAACTATATGCTGCCTACAAGAGATTTACTTCAGATTTAAGGACACATAGACTGAAAAATGAAAATAAGGAAAAAGATATGTCATGCAAATGGATCCAAAAGAGAGCAGGAGTAGAAATCCATACATCAAAATATGCTTTAAGTCAAAAACTGTAACAAGAGACAAAGTAGGTCATTATATAATGACAGATGGGACAATTCAAGAGCATATAATAAATTCAAATATTTAACCACCAAAATTTGGAGATGAAACCATCAAAACTCCTAGAAAAAATATAAGGGAAAAGATCCTCAACTTGGCCTTGGCAATGACTTTTTGGATTTGACACCAAAAGCAAAGGAAACAAAAGTAAAAATCAGTAAGCAAGAAGCAATACCTCATTATGGCTCTGATTTGCGTTTTCTTGCTAGTATGTGGTCCTGAACCTTTTTTATGTACCTGTTGATCATTTATGTGTCTGTGTATTTTCTTTGGAAAAAAAATGTTTATTTAGGTATGTTGCCTATTTTTTTAATTCAGCTATTTTTCTCTTCTTTTTTTTTCACTGTAGAGTTGTAAGATTTCCTTGTATATTTTGTATATTGACATATCTATGACACATGGCTTGCATATATTTTTTCTCATTCTTTTGGCTGTCCTTTCATTTTCTTGATTATTTCCTTTGCTGTGCAGAAGCTTTTTAGTTTGATGTAGTCCTACTTGCCTATTTTTGTGTTTGTTACTTTTTCATTTTGTTTTGAATCCAAAAATTCATTCCCAAGGACAATGTCAAAAAATTGTTTCCCACTATTTCCTTTTTTTAAATAGGTAGCCAGTGATTTATTTGCAGACAACCACAACCATCTTATAAACAAATGAGATGGTCATACTGACTCTTTAAAAAAAATAATCAGCATTATGCTTGTAATGATATATAATAGTTATCATTTAATAACATTTTAATATGGAGACTATAATCTATATTTGCATAGAAAAGAAAACCTAGTAGGAAATACATTAAAACAAATTACATTAAAACCTTAGTATCTCTGGTAATAAGGAAAATTCTCAGCTCCTCTCTGCCATATTTATGTCACTCAACCAATAAGGAAGATTAATGTCAATGTAATTTGGTCAGTTTAAGGAATTTAGGTGGTAGGATATTAACCAAATTATATATAGCACATGTAGCAAATTCTGTCTTTGAACTTCTCAGTACCACAGGGACTAAAACTTTTATTTTTAACCATGTACTTTAATTGGTTTACAAAAATGAAGAGACAATGATTTAGTCTCCACCTTATGATTCAGACCATTGTTTCATCATGTGATTGACATGAGTTACTTTGCAACTTTTAGTACAAATCAAAATCATTTTTATGTATTTAATTATACTATGGTAAATTTTAGCATATAGAAGAAAAAATATATACTGGCCAAGTTGAACATTGTATAAAATGAGAATCTGTACTCTGTTTTTAAATATGGTACTGATTTTCTTTGTCAAAATTTGATGATATAATTTTCCACTAGATGGTATACCTCAAATTCTATTCTGTTTAAGAATAAATTTATTTTATTTTATTTATTATTAATATGCTCTAAAATTTAATGGCTGTTCCTGCAACATATGGAAATTCCCTGACCTGGAATGAACCTGAGCCACAGCTGTAACTTATGCTGCAACTGAGGAAATGCCAGATCCTTTAACCCATTGTGCCTAACCAGAAAGCAATCTCACAACTCCGTAGCCATCCAAGCTGCTATAGTAGGATTCTTAACCCACTGCACCATGTCAAGAACTCTAACAATAAATTTATATACATTCTGCAATTATTAGAAAAGAGAAATCCGATGATCCATAATAGATAAACTAAATCAGTATATATTAGGTTGGACACCAATTCTATGTATTAAGCAAACTTTCACAAGTTTTTATTTTAAGACTCACAGATCTGGAAGAATAATTGAAATATCCCTTAAAATATTATAATGAATTTCTGCTGACAGCTTCACAGATCCCTTCTTAAAATTAACAAAAGTGCTAGATAAAAAGAAATATGCACAGGCTATATGCTCAGAGATTCATATAGCAAATCTGTGGCCTAACCAACAGGCTGTATTTTTTTAAAGTCCAATAGAGACTATTTTGTAGAAGCAGGATCAAGAATCATTACTATTTTTAAGGAGTTCCCTTTATGGCTCAGCAGTAATGAACCTGAATAATTAATATCCATGAGGATGTGGGTTTGATCCCTGGCCTCACTCAGTGGATTTATGATCCAGTGTTGCCATGAGCTGTGGTATAGGTCCCTGATATGGCTCAGGTCCCAGTTACCATGGCATGGTCTGGCAGCTGCAGCTGTGATGTGACCCCTAGCCTGGGAACTTCCATATGCTGTGAGTGTGTCCCAAAAAAGCAAAAAAAGAATTGTTATTATTTTTTAATAAAAAATGTGGGAATATACAAAATTGTCATAAAAATTTTAAATAAAAATAAATTATCAATTTAGTGATTAAGATAATTTTCCATGTAGTTGAGATTTAGGAGAAACCTAATATACTCTTTAAATTGCTTAAAATGGAGGGAAGCATCAAAATAGTGGAGGAGTAAGACTTTTTTTTTTAAATAATGTGTTTGAACCTATATGACTATCAAGCTAAAGAGAGCAGATTCATAAAAGGGTTAAAATACTTAAAAAACAGGGCAACCACAAATCAAAACCAAACATTACATTCACAAAAATTAAAAAGAAAAGTACAAAAGCATAAAATAAATGCAAATTATCTGACCAAAATGAGAAAGGAAGAAAGGAGAAACAGAATCAACTGAAAAACAAGGTTTATCATGGCAATAAATACCTCAATAATTACCTCAAATGTCAATGGACTGAATGCTTCAAAAAAAAAAAAAAAAGACACAGAGTGGCTGATTGGATAAAAAGGCAAAAACCTACAACCTGCTATCTACAAGAGACTCACCTGAGGGCAAAGGACACATGGATTGAAAGTGAGGGGATTGGAAAATATATTTCATGCCAATGGACAAGACAGGAAAGCAGGAGTTGCAATACTCATATCAGACAAAACAGACTTTAAAATGAAGACCATAAAGAAAGACAAAGAAGGACACAATTTAATGGTAAAATTATCCATTCAATAAGAGGACATTGCAATCATCAATATATATGCACCTAATATAGGAGCACCCAGATACCTACAACAAATGCTAACAGACATAAAAGGAGAAATTGATGGGAATAAAATCATAGTAGGAGACTTTAACACCCCACTCACATCAATGGACAGATCCTCTAGATAGAAAATCAATAAGAAAACAGAGATCCTAAATAACACAATAGAAAAATTAGACTTAATCAATGTTTTCAGGACATTACACCCAAAAAAATCACAATATACATTCTTCTCAAGTGCACATAGAACGTTCTCAAGGATCGATCACATATGGGGCACAGAGCTAACCTCAACAAATTTAAGAGTATACAAATGACTTCAAGTATCTTCTCTGAACAAAATGGTAAGAAACTAGAAATCAACAACAGGAAAAGAAATGAGGAAAAACTTATTACTTGTAGACTAAACATGCTACTGAAAAACCAATGGGTCAATGAGGAAATCAAGAAGGAAATTAAAAAATACCTCAAGATGAACGATAATAAAGACACAACCACTCAAAATCTATGGGATGCACAAAAGCAGTGCTCACAGGGAAATTCATAGTGATACAGGCCTTTCTAAGAAAAAGAAGGAATATCTCAAATCAAAACTTAATCTACCACCTAAATGAATTAGAAAAAGAACAAAAAACAAAACCTAAAGTCAGCATAAGGAAGGAAATCATAAAGGTCAGAGAGGAAACCAATAAAATGGACACTCAAAAAACAATAGAAAAAAATCACGAAAACCAAGAGCTGGTTCTTTGAAAAGGTAAACAAACTTGACAAACCTCTGGCCAAATGCACCAAGAAGAGGAGAGAAAAAAACCCAAGTAAACAAAATAAGAAAAGAAAAAGGAAAAATCACAACAGATACCACAGTAATACAATAAACCATAACAGAATACTATAAACAATTACTTGCCAACAAATTTGACAACCTAGAAGAAATGGACAACTTTCTAGATACTAATAGCCTGCAAAAACTGAATCAAGAAGAAATAGATCAACTGAACAGACTGATCATGAGAAATAAAATTGAAAATGTCATAACAACACTCTCTAAAAATAAAAATCTAGGAGCAGATGTCTTCACAGGCACATTCTACCAAACCTACAAACAGGAACTTACATCCATCCTCCTTAAACTTTTCCAAAATGTTGAAGAAGGAACATTCCCAAAGCTGTTCTATAATGCCACCATTACCCTAATACCAAAACCAGACAAAGATACTATCAAGAAAGAAAACTATAGGCCAATATCTTTGATGAACATAGACATGAAAAATCTCAACAAAATTTTACCCAACTGAATCCAACAACATGTAAAAAAGATCATACACCATGACCAAGTGGGATTCATCCAAGGTTCATAAGGATGGTTCAACATATGTAAGTCAATCAATGTCATACACCACATTAACAAAAGAAAAGTCAAAAACCACATGATCATCTCAATAGATGAAGTGAGACATTTGACACAGTTGCTGTATGCAGATGACATAATACTACATATAGAAAACTTTAAGGACTAATCCCCAAAACTACTAGAACTGATCAACAAATTCAGCAAAGTATCAGTATATAAGATTAACATTCAGAAATCACTTGTGTATGCTAACAGTGAAATATTAGAAAAAGAATACAAATATACAATACCTTTTAAAATTGCACCCCCAAAAAATCAAACACCTGGGAATACACCTGACCAAGGAGGTAAAAGACTTATATGCTGAGAACTATAAAACATTAATCAAGGAAACTAAAGAGGATTTAAAGAAATGGAAAGATATTCCATGCTCCTGGGTTGAAAAAACTAATATGGTAAAAACACCCATACTACCCAAAGCAATCTACAGTTTTAATGCAATCCCTATCAAATTACCCATGACATTTTCACAGGACTAGAACAAACAATCCACAAATTTATGTGGAACAACAAAAGACCCAGATCGCCAAAGCAATTTTGAGGGACAAAACCCAAGCAGGAGGCAAAACTTTCCCAGACCTCTGACAATATTACAAAGCTACAGTAATCAAGACAGTGTGGTAATGGTACCAAAACAGACATATAGACCAATGGAACAGAATAAAGAACCCAGAAGTAAATCCAGATACTTATGGTCAATTAATCTTCTACAGAGGATGCAGGAATATAAAACAGGAAACGGACAGTCTCTTTAGCAAGTGGTGCTGGGAAAACTGGACAGCAACATGTAAATCAATGAAAGTGGAACACATCCTCACACTATGCACAAAAATAAACTCAAAATGGCTTAAAGATTTAAATGTAAGACAAGACACCATCAAACTCCTGGAAGAGAACATAAGCAAAATGTTCTCTGACATCAACCTTTCAAATATTTTCTTAGGTCAATCTCCCAACGCAACAGAAATAAAAACAAAAATAAACAAATGGGACCTAATCAAACTGACAAGCTTTTGCACAGCAAAGTAAACCATAAAAAAAAAGACAATTACAGAATGGGAGAAAATAGTATCAAATGATGCAACTGAAAAGGGCTTAATCTCTAGCATATATAAACATCTTTTACAACTCAACAGCAAAAAAACCCAACAACCCAATGGAAAAACTGGCAAAAGACCTGAATAGACAATTCTCCAAAAAAGATGTACAGATAGCCAACAAACTCATGAAAAAATGCTCAACATGACTGTTTATTAGAGAAATGCAAATCAACACTACCATGAGGTACCACCTCACACCTGTCAGAGTGGCCATCATTAATAAGTCCACAAGTAACAATTGCTAGAGAAGGTGTGGAGAAAGGGAACCCTCCTGCACTGTCGGTGGGAAGGCAAATTAGTACAACTGCTATTGAAAATAGTATGGAGGTACCTTATAAAACTATACATAGAATTACCATATGACCCAACAATCCCAATCTTGGGCACTCCAGAAGAAACTTTTATTGAAAAAGATACACGCACCCCTATGTTCACTGCAGCACTATTCACAATAGCCAAGACATGGAAACAACCTAAATATCCATTGACAGATGATTGGATTAGGAAGATGTGGTGTATATATACACAATGGAATACTACTCAGCCATAAAAAAGAACAAAATAATGCCATTTGCAGCAACATGGATGGAACTAGAGACTCTCATACTAAGTAAGTCAGAAAGAGAAAGACAAATATCATATGATATCATTTATATGTGGAATCTAATATATAGCACAAATGAACCTTTCCACAGAAAAGAAAATCATTGACATGGAGAACAGACTTGTGGTTGCCAAAGGCCAGGAAGAGTGAGTGGAATGGACTGGGAATTTGGGGTTAATAGATGCACACTATTGCCTTTGCTATGGATAGGCAGTGAGATCCTGCTCAATGGCACTGATAACTACAGCCAGTCACTTATGATGGAGCATGATAATGTGAGAAAAATTAATGTATATGTGTATGTGTGACTGGGTCAACTTTCTGTGCAGTAGGAAATTGACAGAGCACTGTAAACCAGCTATAATGGAAAAAAATTAAAATTGCTAAATAAAAAAAATACTTAAAGTGTAGTAACTTCTTACTGTAAAATCATCTTTGAAAGAGTAAACCAAAAGGTATAAGTTAAACTCTTTCAAATCCTCACTTTTTAATTCTACATCTCACAAGTGAGCTAGTAATTTTCAAACATTTGTTTTCAATATAATTAAATACATATAAGGTTAAACAAGAATAATAACAACAAAACAACATTATACAGTAAAATAAATCATTTTTCCTTATCATATACCTGAACCCTCTCCAGAAACTTTCAGACTATGTAAACATGTAATTTTTTCTTCTTCATAAAAAAACATAATATTCCCAGTGCTTTGCATTTTATTGAACTTTCCACATATGTTCACAATCTTCCCATACTAAAATTTATGTATATAATTGTTTTAATGGCCACTTAAGAGTATAAATTATAAAATAAGGCATTTAAATACTGCTTCATTTACAAATATTTGCATTGTTCCACTTTTGATCTTAACATTCTAAGATTGTAAAAATAAACATAATACTTCCATTTCTACCACTGATAAAAAACAAAGGTTTTACATTTGAATTATTGCAAGCTAATGACAAACTACTCTCCAAAAATGTTCCACAGATTTTTAACCCCTTCCCAACAATGTGTGAATGTTCATTTTCCATGCACCCTTACCAAGAGTGATGATTACAAAATGATTTAATTTTTGGCATTCTAATCTATGACTCAATTAGAGATAACATTTTCTGTCAAAGAGACAAGAAAATCTCTCATCAGTGCTTTATTAGCCACAATTATATACTTCTTAAAATTACATGCTTCATATATTAGAAAAATAAGTATTTTGTAATTGTATTATTTTTTGTCAAAATTGTTCCCCCCTCATATATGCATACATAACATTTATACCTCAAAGAGCATATTCTATTTTTAATAAAATCTAGACTTGGAGATGTTTGACTTTGCTTTTATAGCCATTTGTGCTGATTTAGTGAAGTGTACTCAATGTGCTTAGATAAAATGTTTTCTGACAGAAAAAATAATATTGTTCCTATCTAAAATGCTTTGTCTCAAAGTAAAAATAGCCAATTTCAGACTTTCTTTAGGAAAAAAAATCATAGCATTTATATAATAACAATGTGAGGGTCAGAGGGGTGGCTTACTAGACTGTTTTTCTGGGAGACTTCCTAAAGTCGGAGTTTCTAATCACATAGGGCCAGTTAAGCCCTTCATATTCTCTAGGTAGATAAATTGAGTGCCATACACTTTGCTGTGCAGGGAACTTTGAATGAAACCTTTTAAAACAAATGTCTTGTTTACTGTGAGTGAAAATCAAAAGAAAGCCTAACAATTTTTATTAGTAAAATAGATTTACACATTAGCTGATCCTCTGATAGAAATTGCCTAGTATTATTGAATCTTTACATAATTTTATTATTTGATATTTATATATTAACCTCTAATCAATTGTCCTCTGGGTAAAATCTAATTATCTGACTTTTTATCTATACTATAACAAAGCCACCTTTATTATATTTATAGAAATACAAATAAAAATGCTTTCTGGGTTAATTGCTCTAGTGTGCTGATAAACAGTAAATGAAATAATTTATTAGTGGTATTTACAAAGGTAAAGTTATTTTTAGAGAAAAATCATGACTAAGAGAATAAAAGGAAGAATAAATATAAAGAAATAAAAACATGAACATAACATACACATTATATATGTCATGCAATTGTAAAAATAACTCATATTAAAATAAGAAATACCATTAAACTGCCCTATTGTTCTTTTATTGTAAGTTCATTTGCCAAAATGAAAGGCAATGATGATTTTGGAATTTTCACTGTTAAAGTTAAGTATCACGTAGTATTCAAGCGTTGTACTCTGGACATTAGAATAGACTCTTTTGATCTAATTACTAAACAAGTTATTTAAATGGCTAAATTTCAACCTCACAAGGTTGTGAAAATTAAACTAGATTTGTGCATTAAAAAGCATTTTAGCAATCTGCTTACCACATAAGAGCTCAAGAAACATAAGCTATTGTTATCAATACTCATTCTATTGATAGATGCCGTTCTCTACATGAGAAATCTAAATTTCCTGTGACAGAACAGGGAGAGTGTTGGTTGGTTTATTATATGTTTATGGCATTGTGCGTGCATGTGTGTTATGTTTCTTGAGCAAATAGAGGTATCTGGAAAGTATGTTCTAAGTTTAAGATGAAAGATTTAAAAAGATTATAAAGCAATGCAGGAGTTCCTATTGTGGGGCACTGGAAACGAATCCGACTAGGAACCATAAGGTTGTGGGTTCGACCCGTGGCCCTGCTCAGTGGGTTAAGGATCTGGCATTGCCATGAGCTGTGATGTAGTTTGCAGATGTGGCTCGGATATGGCGTTGCCGTGGCTGTGGCGAAGGCCAGCAGCAACAGCTCCGATTAGATGCCTAGCCTGGGAACCTCCATATGCCCTGGGTGCGGCCCTAAAACGACAAAAGACAAAAATAAATAAATAAATAAAGCAATGCAAAATAGAACAAAGAATAACCAATGAGAATTTGAATTAAGACAAAGAAGACAAATTGAAAGGGAGACTAAGTATCAAGAAAGAAATGAAAATGGATTCAACTTTGAAAAATGGAATTTTGAAATACTGCATCGAGCAAAAAAGCAAGCAAAATATATAATCCTTTGGACATTGCATATTTTTGTCTTTGTAAATCATTTTCATCTTTTTCTAGGGTTATTTTGCAAAAACTATTTGAGCTTGTGAGATAGGCGCTATACTTTCTACTTAATAGACAAGAGATTAAGATTTAGAAACTATAATAAGTAAGGCCTGCAGTTAAATCATATTTTCCCTTAGTGCTTTTTCATTATATAAATTGTCTCTGTAAATAAATCTTACCAATATGGATTACTTCAAACCTGTTTTGAAAATCTATCATATGCTGAGAGCTCTGTCACATTATCTGAAGACCACTTATAATTTAAAGCTTCTAATAATCTTACGAAGATGTTACAGAACAGATTTGAGAAAACAGAAATGTTAGCTAATTTACCCTGTTATAATTTACAAGTTATAAATTGTGGATCTTTGGCTTGAACCCACTTTATCTGACTCCGAACAACACCTGAACTTGTCATTAAGTCTCACACACAAAAAAGTTTCTTGTTGATGAATTCTCACAGGTATCTGTCTTTTGGACACTCCCTAAATACTTGTTGAAAATCTGAAATGAAGAAATGAATGCACCTCTACCACTAATGTCTGGGAAACAAAAGTTAGAGGCTAATATAGACTACATAAGGAAAGGGTATAATGTTCTGACAGAATCACATGTACTATTGCAGTCAGGAAAAGTGCTTAATATTGTTACATGGAAACCTACTATCATTCATTTCTGCCTAAAAAGGGGTTTGACTCAATTAGAGGTAACATTCTCTGTCAAACTTAGAGGGACTATAGCCTTCCTTTTTGCTGGGGCAAGAGAAAAAGCTCTCTAATTAAATTACTCTGTTCAGATTGTAAGCTTGTTCAATGTAAGAGTATCTGACTTATTCATTTCTACATCCCCTAAACCTGGAAAATTTATTTACACATACACAGAACTTAGAATAAAATTATTCATGTTGATGACCATCCATTCATTATACCAAGCTGAATACAAGATAGGAATTTTTTCCCAATGTTTTGCTTCCCTATGTTTTGTATTCCTTTTCTTTTCTTTTCTTTTCTTTTCTTTTCTTTTCTTTTCTTTTCTTTTCTTTTCTTTTCTTTTCGGCTATACAATAAAAGAAAAAAAAAAAAAACCTAGCTGCTTTGAACAGGATTGAATGGAAATGCCTTAGAAAACACCAAAAACTTTTACATTCAACAGGTTTTTGTTTATTTTTTTTATTATTTTGGATAGCCATAAAACCTATTCTCTTCCTATTGACTTATTTAAGTGATTAATCCCCTACTTTTACTTATTCAGAGATAAGATGAAAACAGTGTCAGAGAAAAGGAATTATGAAGTTTCTAAAATTATGAAGTTTCTAAAATGCAGAATCACTAGAAATATCTATTTTACAATTAACAGAAAAATTTTCGTTTCTGAATTTTTTAAAGCGCTTGGGGATTTAGTTTATTTCAGAAGCATTCTTGAATAGATGTACTTAGTTAAAAAACTATTTAAGTGTAAATATATAAAGTGTTCTTTTGCAGTAATTATCCAGTGTTTCTAGTACATGCAATTTCTATTTAGGGAGTTTATAAAAGAAGAAATACACAGTCATGCTTGGAAATCTGTTATAATTATTCACAAAATTTGCAATGTGTAGTATAAAGTATATCAATTTTGATATAGAACTAAAAGCCATTATAGACTTTTATTAATTCTATTGTCTGTCACCTACTGATTTTTAAAAATAGGAACTATTAAATTCTAAAAGCTGATGTGTCATTTGGATTCTGGAGATGATTGTGGTTTAAAAGAGACACCTGACTCATGAAGAAAAAATGTGTATGTATTTTTAATTGCACCACAATTTTTATATGACAGTAACTGAACCAGCCTAGGAAATAGTTCTGTTATTTTAAAGAGTTTTAAATCTTTTTTAAAACTTCTACTACAGAAGTAAAGTCCAAACACCAACATATGTTATAAAATCCTAAAATGAGGAGTTCCTGTCATGGCTCAGTGGTTAACAAATCCGACTAGGAACCATGAGGTTGTGGGTTCAATCCCTGGCCTTGCTCAGTGGGTTGGGGATCCAGCATTGCCGTGAGCTGTGGTGTAGGTCACAGACGCAGCTCGGATCCCGCGTTGATGTGGCTCTGGTGTGGGTCAGCAGCTACAGCTCCAATTAGACCCCTAGTCTGGGAACCTCCATATGCCATGGGTGTGGCCCTAGAAAAGGCAAAAAGACAAAAAAAAAAAAAAAAAACACTGAAATGCAGTGGTATGAAAAATTTTTTCATTTTTCCTCTTCAATTATCAAAATCTTTATCAGATATTCAGTTAATCTGGAATTATTTTCATATAGCTTCCCAAATGTTCACCATGCCTCTCTATGCATCTACCTGAGGGAGCTCACTTCACTTTCTATTCTAATTTTTAAAAGACTGTTCTTGTTTCAGATCTTCAGAGTTTCCCATGATTTAGGTAAGTGAATATTGTTCTGTTCTTAGACAGACTTGGAAGGTAGCCAAACTCACACACTATTTAACATCTCATTTAAACCGTGTTTCTCAACTTAAAAAAAAAAAAAAAAGGAGGATAAATTACTTTGAAAATCCCTACAGATTATTCAGATGAACATTCTTCTCCTCTATGCCAAATTTAAAACTTTTGCTATGGCAGGGTGAAACTTATGGCACAAAATTAACTGTGAAAATCACAGAATGCCTTCCCTCTATTCCTACGCTATCCACAAATATTTCCTGATCTTATTCAGCACAATAATTTTGATAAACATTTCCCTCCATCATCTCAGAATTCCCAAGTATTTACTAGTTATATTGTATTTTATCATCTCTCCATCTTATGCTAATTTCAGTAAAGGCAATATTTTACATGCACAGTAGTTTTATTTCTCATTTATTTAAAAATCTCCCTGTCAGGTGGAAAGTTTGTAAGTATGTTTCTTTAAATAAACTATGGGGATGTAGTATTTGATTAAAATAAAAACTTGAATAAATGAGAACTTGAGTATCTTATTATATCGTTTGATTCAAAATTATTGGGCTGAATAAAATATGGGAATAACTCATATTCACAGAAATGGGACAAATTCAAGATCATTTCATAGTGTGGGATGGCACACTCAAAAACTTGTAATAGCAAGGTTACCAAGTGGTTATTTTTTTCTTTTCTGGACATATTTGAGAGATACTCAAATTCTCAAAATTAACTCTAACTCACAGTGAATGATCATTGGCACAAATCCCTTCTCATTTTTTTCTGTCCCTAATACTTATAATCACAAACTTCACTACTCAGCTTCCCAGCCTTTCAATCATTTGACAATGTCCTTACCAAAAACCTATAAACATTTATCTACTGGAAAGGAGTAGTTTAGAGGAAAATATTGCTATTTTGACAAAAAGGAGCAAAACAAAGATGCTTTTTCTCTCCCCTTCCTGTTAGCCTCAATTTTTGATGAGATGATTGGAACTGAAGCAATCATCTTTCAACCATGAAAACACAAGTTTGAGGATGCACCCTGTACTCTTGATACAGTGAAGTGGAAAGATGAAGATGTGTATTGTAAGCAACTCAGTCAATGCCCCAGTTGTCTAACTCTGAACTTGGTTAATATACCATTCATCAAGGTTTTGTCACTCTCATTGGCAAGTTCTTCTTCCTGATATATTAATGTTGTAATTTATGGTCACTGTGAAATTTCTTTACAATTGTTGGATCAAGTAGCATATTTTCTCCTTATTTTTATATCCTGATTCCAGACTGCCTCTAAAATATTCAGTAGTAATATTGGAAACAAGATTACTTATCCTAGGAAAAGGTAGTTTAAGCCATGCACAACTGCAAAACTTTTGGCAAAATTTACCACATCATAAAATAAATCATATGAATCTCCTTTTAAAAAAATGAACAAGAAAATCCTGGCATTGACATGTTCTTGGACCTCATTTTCCACAAATACAGTCATATTAGTTTGAGATGAAAGTTTTCACTTCCTTGCTTGCCAACTTTGTGTGTGGAAAATAGTTTCCTTTGAAACTGTAAAAGGTTGCGGAGTTAAATCTTTATCTCCATTTTATTTTATTTTATTTTATTTTATTTTGGTGATTCAAGGAAGACAAGCCTGAGAGAGCTAAATAGTGGAAATAATTATAGACATTCTACTCTCACAGCCTAAGTGTGGGGTCCTGCAGCATGGAGGTTTAACTTGACATAGAGAATTTGAAAAATCCCACTGTATTATTACTTTTCTTTCAAAAAAATTGAAATAAAAATCATGTTATATTTCTATAACACCAAAAAAATGTGCTTTTGTTTTGATTTTCACCTTTTCGGTTCATAGAACAGGCTTGCACATGGTTCTAATTTCCAAGGCTGATTACACATTTATTCAACAATTTTATGCTATCTTCTTTGTAACTTCACCCAGAACAACATACAGTTAAATAATGTTTTAAACAGTTCCCTTTATTTCTGAATTAAAAAAGAAATAATAGGTATTCAGAAAGATTTTTTTGACTTTTCAAATATCTTTGTAAGACTATCAAGTCAATGTGTCATTTCAGAGTACTATTAAAAACCTGTATTGATTACAGTGACATTTGCTGTTTAGAAGAAAGCAGCATTTTATTTTTTTTCTCATAGTGTAGACTTACTGATTGAGGGGGAGCATTACTAACTTTATTTTGGATAAAGCTACTGCATTTTGCACTTTGCTTGTGCCTGATACAATTATAAATTTGATAAATAATTGTAAACTAATAAAAGTCTAATATTTCCTGAAAGAAACTGTGGTATAGTCTGAATGACTTTTTTCTTGGCCAGAAGCCAAGTTTCTTTTTTTTATTTTTTTTTAAGAATTGAAAAGATGAGAATAAAAAGCTATGTTCTTAGATTTCTGTTTGGAAACCTGAACATTAATTCTTCAGCAGAGCCCCATAGGCTGACTATTATCTGAACCTAAAAGTACAAGGATTTTTATAATATTTCATTAGAATGGACTTAAATAAAATCACTGCTTCATAGGATACCATGGCAGGATGGTAGCCTACAGTGTTTTGTAGGATATCTCATGGACTTGGTTACATTTTAAATGTGATAAATGAACCTAGAAGGGATGACTTTACTATATTTAGGAAATTAAATACTATGCCACATGTTAATGAAGTTTTAAGTCCCAAATCAATTATGAGTGTTAAAAAATAAGCAAAGAAAATTAAAGAGCTTCATCAGGAACAACAAACTTATATAACTGACTGTGTGATTTGATATGGTTGGGGTCTCTGTCTTTAGACCCAGCTTGCTTCATCAAACCCAAGTGAACTGTTACCAAAAAAGTGCCAATTTGGAGCTTATCAGCCTTTTTTTCTATATAGGATTATTCTAATAATATAAATCAGAATTTTATCCTTTTTTTGTGTGTGTGTATTTTCTAGGGCTGCTCCCACAGCATATGGAGCTTCCCAGGCTAGGGGTCTAATTGGAACTGTAGCTGCCGGCCTTCGCCAGAGACATAGCAATGCGGGATCCAAGCCGCATCTGTGACCTGCACCACAGCTCATGGCTGTTCTGGATCCTTAACCCACTGAGCGAGGCCAGGGATAGAACCCACAATCTTATGGTTCCTAGTCAGATTCATTAACTGCTGAGCCATGACGGGAACTCCTATAAATCAGAATTTTAAGTAATTCATACAATATACAAATTCCCTGTGTCAATACAACTTTTCACTCTGTAGAGTATAATTCGTATCATATATATTAATTCAAGGACTTTACTACATTGCAAACATCAAATTTTTTTCTTCTGCATATTCAATTCAAAGACATTGTTATAATATTGATGTATCTTATGAAAATTGTAGTTTTTCAAAAGAAAGTAATTTCATTTAGAATTCAGTTACGAAGTTGTATGTCTGTTCTTCCATGTGATCCAGACTGTACCATTCCATAAGCGAGTTACCCAGAATCTAAATCATAAATGTACCAGGAAATCCGGTAGGCTTTTCTATCTAAGCAGTAAACAGTAGAATCAATCATGGCAAAGGTGCAATACATTAAGAACTGGCTCTACATCCCAGGATAGAGATCATATATCCATTCTTCATCTGTGGCAGAAAGTGACTGTAACTCTTCATAATGGTCCCTTCAAGAATACTGATAATTGGAGTTCCCCTTGCGGTGTAGCAGACACAGATCCAGCTAGTATCCATGAAGATGCAGGTTTGATCTTGGGCCTCGCTCAATGGGTTGGGGATCCAGCATTGCTGTGAACTAAGGTGTAGGTCACAGATGCAGCTTGGATCATGCATTGCTGTGGCTGTTGTATAGACCGGCCAACTGTTGCTCCAATTCTATCCCTAGCCTGGGAATTCCATATGCCGTGGCAGCAATCCTAAAAAAGCAAAAATACAAAAAAAAAAAAAAAAAAAAAAAAAAAAAAGAAGAAAAAGAAAAGTGGTATCTCCTCATAGAAATCCTACTGGGTTTCATCCATCAATATAGTCCTCAGTATAAAAGCAATTGTTTAAATGTGCCTACATCAAAAAATCATAAGATCAAATCTTATTCTTCCCCCAATGACTTCAAGTTGTTATTCCAATAGAATTTATTGGAAAACATTTGAGATTTTCAATTATTCACAAAACCTTTTTGTCATTAGGAAATTTAGAGTCAAATAGATAGTCTTTTTTTTTGTTGTTGTTGTTGCAAGTTATGTTCTGTAAGAAAATCACCACAGACAACTGATATAGTAAATACTGAAGAATTACTCCTAGAAGAAATACAGGGTTAGGTTCTTGCCAACCACTGCTCATATTTCTATCAGCTTATCAATAGATAACTTCTTTTAGGCATATTGCTATTTAAAGACACTTTATTCAATATATAATGTTAACTCACTAGCATTAAACTCAAGTCCTACAGCACTACTATTCATATCTGAACAAAACTTATTAAAAACATATTTTCTTTCTAAGTTACTCAATAGCCTTTTTACACAAGAAACACGAGAAAACACTCGAAAATTATGCTTAAGATCCATTTTAAACAGCAGAATCACCAAAAAACATATAAGAATTTTAAAAAATGTTATAAATAGATTGTGAAAAAAGACAATTGTTTTACACATGACAGCTGAAAGAAGGCAGAGTATTGTTTTTTCTATGACTCAAACTTTTTGCTGCTCTTAGCAAAACATCTGAGAATGAGTGTGAAAGTTACATAAATATCGGTTTGAGATTAAGGATAAATTTTAGTGAGCAAACATATTCAAAAATATGGAATACTCACATGATAAGGATAGAGTGTAGGTAGACAGTAGATTGATAGACAAATGGCCTCTTTTATGCTTGGTTTTATTTCTTCTGGTATAAACATTTTTAATGCTAAATTTATAATGTAAATTACTTATTATATATATTATGATATAATGCATAATCTATTTCATATTACTTTATTTTCTGATTATAAAAGTAGAAAATGTTTACTATTAAAAAGAATCTGAAAAACACCAAAACATATAAAATGAAAAAAATTACACAGAATCATGGTATTTAAATGTGCATCAAGTAAGAAAATCTACACTGCATATATATATATATATATACATATATATATATATGTATATAATTGGCTATCTTAATATAATCTTGTTAGGCTTTATATTCTCCTTATTTTTCTCATTATTATTACAAAATTATGATTACATCCATTGTCTTATTGTCCACCTCTATTTTGGAATATTATACTCTGGGTAAAAGTCAATTATTTTTAAGGCTCTTTGTTAATAAAAGATGGTTAAATGAACTTGCATCTTTAACACCCTTATAGTGTAAGATTGTGCTCATTTTATCTCATTACTTGTTCCTGGCATTGGATATAATCAGTGATATACAAACACACACACACTACTGTGAAAATTAGGTAAGCATTGACATTTTATTTCCTTTACAATGCATATATATATAATTGAAATTTATAACATTTTCTTCTATTCACTTTCCCAGTTCTATGAGTATATTGATTTCATATGCACAGCTTTCCATTGAATGACAATTTTTGTTTCATTCATTGTATAAAATTTTTTTTAATTAGTCCTTTGCCTGTAACATGTATAGCAAATTATTTCTCCCAGCTTATCATTATAATTTCTTTGGTTAATTGACTTTCAGTATTCATTATCTCCATCTTCCTTATATTAATAGAAACCCTATTTAGTGCCTGAAACTCTTCCTTTGAAATTAACTCCTTGTCAATGGACATTCACCTTTCTCAGATTCTATCATTAAAATATTTGCAGTCACTCTTGACATTTCTCTTTCCATGATAGTCTGTCTGTAAATTCTGTCAGAACATGCTATTATCCAAATCAGTTCCAACCATCACCACTGTTAACAATTCTCTCTGCGTCACCATCATCCTTCATCTGGATTAGTGTAGTATCTTTGTGACTGATCTCCTAGTTTTCACCTTTGCTCTCAGTCTATTTTCCAAATAGTTGCTAGAATGATCCTATCAAAATGTCAAGTTAGATCAGATCAAACCTACAAACGTTTCTCTGTAAAAGCCAAATCCCTAAAGTGGTCTATCAGCAGCTACTTGATCTATAAACTCTTGGAACTCATCTTCCATTATGCAACCTCACCATAACTCTTCTAAAATTCATTAGTCTCTTTGCATTTCTTCAATCAAATCAGGCATGACTAGCCTAGGGCTCTGCAATGGCTTTTCCCTACACCAGGAATGTCATAAAGAGTGAGTCTCTTGAATTCACTTGAAAACTAATAATTTATTATTACCCTTATTATTTACAGATAAACTAAATTGTACAGGTATATTCTATATTAATAATACATTTAGAAAGATTCATTAATACTCTTTTGTAAGCCTAAATAGTGATCAAAAACAATCTTTCTATTATGGACTATTTAGTCATAGAATCTAAGAAGTGATATGAGTGATAAATCTTGAACATATGAACTTATTTTAAAACAGCTCATCTTATTGAGAGATTCATTTTATAAATTGCCCTTTATTTTTAATAAATTTTATAAAGTATTTGCTCTATGGTGTTTTGATCAATTATACTTCCATATTTGCAATAATGACTTAATCTAGAAGGTTTTTTGAACACTTAGAGGATTTGATCACATGAAACTTAAAGTTATAATATAGTTTACTTACATATTTTGGTATATTTATAACCAGATGATCAGTACATATTGAAATGTAAATCAATTTGATTTTCAAAGAGAAAATGAAAAATGAAGTACTAAAAATTTTTAGTGTTTTGGAAGAACATCATACTCGTCTTTTTATAATATGTTTTGATAGGTATAAGGGAATCTAAGTGTAAGCGATACGTTGCTCTCCATAAATGTACTATTTCAATATCTATCAATAAATTTTCTGACTCATCATAATATATCATATATGAATGACTATGTCATTTTGCTGTACAGTAGAAATTAACAGAACATTGTAAATCAACTACCATTGAAAAAATAACAACCATGAAAAAACATTTTGATAATATTGTATGCCTTGATTTACCTTTGTATTTCAGTTCTCAATTTGCATCATTTTCTAATATACATTTGAGCATAACAAAGTCAAGGAAAAATACACATTGGTGTGTCACAGTACTATAGAATATATCCCCAACCACTGCATAGTATATAATTGAATTGTGCTCATGTTCATAAGTATTGCTTACGTTTACTTTCCACACTATTTATTCTATCTGTAGAAGAAACTGACTCTTGTATATGATATTGCGTCCTAAGTTATTTCAAAACATTAAACTTTTCCTTTAATACATAAACATTATATAAATTCTTTGTATACTGACAAGTCATAATTGCTTACTGATTCTTAAACTCACAAAATATAACAATTTTTAGAAGTACATACTTAGATATTATCTGAACCTAGAGTGCATATTGATTATGTAATATTTCCCACACATCATACTTAAGCGTCTTTTTATAAAATATGTTTTAATAGGTATAAGGGAGTCTAAGTGTAAGAGGTATGTTGCTCTCCATAAATGTACTATTTCAATATCTATCAATAAATTTTCTGACTCATCATAATATATCAGGCAAGTTACATATTAAGTGTTCTCATATTCAGTGTGGTTGAGGAAGAGTCAGGCTAGGTCCTCTATTGAAGAAAATATAAACCCCAGAGGATATGTAGTATGAAGTTCTACCATACCACCTACCCACTTGAATTTCTGACCTGACTGATGACACACAATTCCACACCTTGTCTGGAGAAAGTGAATTTAAATGAACATTGGAGAGAAAGAGATATGACATTCTAAATCATGCAGGCAGGAGGGAAAAGAGTGCGTAAGAATAAAAAAAATTATGAGGGACCCTTCAAAGAATAAACACACTTCTTCAAAGTGAAAGATTCATAACATGAAGAAATAAAAGGTATGTTTTTAAATACGGACTAGAGCATATTAATTTTTCTTAGATTTTTTTTAATCTCTATATGATATAGGATTAGAAATGGCTTCTTTTTATTTTAAGTTAGTGATTAGGTAAAATTGGGATATTTTCCTATCTAAGTATGTGGGGGAAAGCAAGAGAAGATAGATTCAGTGACAATTTGAGAAATTATTGTGGTTTTCCTTCATATAGTATATGTGGCAAAATAAATTGAATAGAAATGAAAAGAGTAATCATGAAAGGTACTTTTCTTAAAGTAACTTTATATAGAAGATTGCAATTAGGAACAAAGAAAAAAATCTCACTAGAGAATGAATATAGGGTTTTCATGAATAAATACAAACATATAATCATAAAATATTATATCTAATAAGTAGATAACAGGTTACTAATCCCAAAGTTGAAATTTGTAAACTATAGAATTGTCTAGCTCTCATTGACAATGTATATCTGTTACACATTTGCATTAACTATTTACATAGGGTCTGAGAAATCTGACTGAAGGGCAGGAGAACAATAATATCCTCAAAATGTGTTCACAGGGGCACTTTAGTAGACATAGCTGTGAGTTCTCATCCAGATATGATCTGTGTATCCTAGAAAATCATTGCAGATTTTTTAATATGGTAGGCAACTATTTATCATGCTTTTTTTCCCCCAATATCTCCCTTAATCACTTTCTATCTTCCCATATTTTTCATAAACTTAATGATGTATGGACAGAGCCCCAAATTTTTGTTTAACTTCTAGTTGACATTCTGACGAAAGACAAAGGAATAAGAGATGGAGAATAGTGCAAGAAAATTAGAAATAGAATTTTACAGCAGAGGGAATATAGCCAATATTCTATAACAACTTAAATGGAATATAATACATAAAATATTGAATCACTATGTTGTATACCTGAAATTAATACTGTAAATCAACTATAATTCAATTTAAAAATATGTATCACCTGGTGAAATACTACACAGTATAAAGGAACCAGAAACAAATTCTTTGTTTCATTCACTTTCCTTCTCAAACTATAATAAATGGGCTAATGTTTAGAAATTCACTTATTAGGAAAAAAATGTTGAAAACTGTAGTGTATCCAAAATATATGGATTATTTCTCCTTAGCTGTCTGATTGTGTGTATGCATAGGTAAAGTGTGTATCTGTCTTTAAGAATTAAAAATATTTGTTTTTAAGTTATTATCTAAATCTATAATATTTATGAATTATATGTTGTTAGCACATTCTACACTGTTATATACATTATCTACTTTAAAGGCAAAAAAGTATTTTTACATGGACCTTCGGTTCATCAGAGTATCTAGCACAGTGCAATAATAAAACAGTTGAAAATGTAAGAAATGAATAAATACATATCTCTGTGAATAAAAAGATAAACCTTCAAGATAATTATTTAGAATTCAAACTGAACTCTTCTTTAGATTGAAAATAGAGTTTTTCCCTAATAACTTGCAGGTTAAAATATGACCGTAACTCAGACTGCTGTCTCAGGAATACCAAAGTTTCATCCTTGCATGCTTGGTTGATTGGGATCAACTCATTAAAATTCTTTATTTAAGCTGTTTAACTAACACATAAAGTACATAGATCAATTAGGAATGCCTGCTATGTAACAAGATATAACAGTAGTAGCACATATATTTTCTGAGCCCAATTTAATTCATATATAAAGCACTTTCCTTTATGGAACAATAATATATTGAATTTCACAATATGAACAAAGCTTCTTATGATGGAGGCTCAGAGAAGACAGAAACAGTATAATAATATGTGAGACATAGGCAAGACATAGGGAAGAAAAGGAAGATAAACTTAGCTTTTTAGAGACTGTTTGAAATGTTAAGACATAAGTGAAAATTTATGTGAAAAATATACATATAATCATAGAATATTATTCATTGGACATTAATATGAAGAATAGGCTGTTTCCATGAAAACAAATTATATTCTTAGCACTTCTAAGTACCTTTCTCTTCTGGCCCTGTGCCCTCAAATCTCCATTATTTTTGCTTGATTTCCTCTACTCCAATTCCATTTTTAAAATCTCTCTTTATCCATAACTTCTGCCTTTTCACTTCATCTCAAGACACTGTTGTTTTACTAATAAACCCACTCTTGATGAAACTGTTTTCTTAAAGGTTACCAATGATCTTCAAATTGCCAAATGTGAGAGCTGCTTTATCACTGTCCTTAAACTCTGAAGAATTTGACAGTGTTAACAATCCATTTCTAAAGTGTCTGCTTTCTTTCCATCCATGAAAATGTGTTCTCTTCATTCTATACTGAATCTTCAGGGTCTTTCGCTAGGTTATTTTAAATTTATTATCTTCACTTTTTATTTACTTAACATTATTTATTGAACTTTAAATATTTGTTAAGATCTTTATCAATATGGAAAATTAAGACCAGCCCTTGGTAAGCTCAAGGAACACAGAGGAGTACACAACATTGAAGTGAAAGAATATAAACACACATTTGGGAGGTAACAAAAGATGTTTCCTGTAATTGAAAAAGATTCAGAATTGAGTGACTATGGAAATCAGCCTTAATGTTGAAACAAATTTCACCAGTATGATAAATTGTGTATGCAACACTATTAGTTATACAATAAATACCCACTAATGGAATCATGAACTTTGCCTATCTCTGAAAACAAATAATCCTTCCTGATAGGAGATGATTACAGTTTCCTATAACACTTTATTTCACTTGTCTACTTTGGACACTATCTCAGGAGGCATTACCACTTGCATAGTATCTATGATTGACAAAAGGCAGAAAGACCTAAAATTCCCTAAACTATAGGTAGTTTTACAACCTACACATAAACATTGTGTCTATTCTTCAGAATGATGTTAAGAAAACTATAAACTTATTGAGGCATTTAAATATAGAAAATTAAAGAAAACAAGTCAAAATTTCAGAAATTCATACATGATTACCATCAAATAAAATTATCTGCTTTTATTACACCTCTAGTTTTCAAGTACTAGTCCAAAAAGTTTCTGAAGGATGACTTAATGAGGTCAAGTAGATTGATTAGTGGAAATAACAATATACAGTACTCATCCTAATCAATCAATCTTTATTGCTGTTTCCAAATATTGAAAGTCTATTTAAACAATGTAAAGGAGACTACTTGAAACAGAGTCTATTGGTGAAAAATTGCATCCAAAAATAGATGAGTGAATATTTTTTGAAAGGTATTTTTTTTTAGGGCCACACCCAGGCATATAGAACTTCCCGGGCTAGGGGTCAAATCAGAGCTGTAGCTGCCAGCCTACACTGCAGCTCAAGGAAATGCTGGATCCTTAAGCCACTGAGCAAGGCCAGGGATCAAACCTGTGTACTCATAACTACTAGTCAGATTTGTTTCCACTGTGCCACAAAGGGAACTCCCTTCAAAGGTATCTTATAGCTGCTGAGCTCATATCTGATGGCACTGGAAATAGCTATTACAAGATAAACATAAGAAGTATGAATATTTGAGGAATAGTGTCAAGGACCTCCATCAATTCTGCAAAGAATATTTGGTATAATCCATATGAGTAAAGTTAAATATTTGATTAACCTTATTTTGTATATGAAAGAGTTGAAGTCTGAGAAGGTAAAGGCACTGTCTAAAACTTAGTCTAACACAAAGATCCATGACCATATTTAAAATGGTGAAATGAAAAATAGAAACATGGATTCCTACAAACTATGGTGTATAAAATAAATAAGTTACAAGGTTATATAGTATAGTATAACACAGAGAACACAGGCAATATTATTATCCAAGATCAAAGAGCAAATGAATCATTTAAAAAAAAAATCATTGGAGGAGAGAGGACAAGATGGCGGAGGAGTAGGGGGACACGCTCACCCTCTCCCACAAACACAACAAAAAAAGCACATCTACAGAATAAATGACTTGCACAGAACAGCAACCAATCGCTGGCAGAGGAACCTAAACTCCAATAACGGCAAGAAGTTCATGACATTACTGGGCAGAACGGGAGGAAAGAGGAGAGTAAGAGAAGGTGAATCCGAGCGGGACGGGCGCTCCTGAAAGGGAACTGCGGAGGAGAAAGGGATCCCGCACCCTGGAAAGTCACCTACCGGGGGAAAGATCAAATGAACCGGAGGAATCTCCAGATGCAGAGAAGAGTGTAGCAGTAAGTCAGAGTACGGAAAAGCCGATCAAGAACCCAACGGACCATCTGAACTACGGGCACAGTCACCAAAAATTGAGATGCCTGGGTGGGGACTGGACGCCAAGACCTCCGCTCCAGAGGTTAGTCCCCTGGGAAAGGGCCGGGGGACGCCTGGGTGGGGGCTGGGCACTGAGATCTCGGCTCCAGAGGTTAGACCCTGAGAACAGGCTGGGGGGGCGGGGCGGAGGAAGGGAACAATACTCTAGGGGCGGAGAAGTAGAAAGCCACATCAGAGGGAACCTGGGAGAAGAGCCTGGTCTGTGCCTGTGCTGGGGAGGGGAGAGAAGAAGGGGTGGGTCCCCATAGAATACCCCCCACGCCACAGCAAGCTTACAGGCCCGCTAGCCAGCAGAAAGCTGTGCTTCCCAGTGCATCCCCTCCCCCGACCCCCACCACCCCCTACGCTCTCACCGGACCTGGGGCTGCCTGCCATCCAGGAGGGCTGGCCTCAACAAATTGCCTGAAGCCTACCACCGCAGGGGCTGTCCCTGCACAGGCCTGCTTGCCCTTTGGAGGGGCTACACTTCTGCAGAGCAGCACCAAACACCACCAGCCCCCGAGAAAAGGCCTGCAGCCCAGAAGAGCTAGAACAAGCCTAGCCAGGCCGTGAATAGATCGGCCTAATTCTCCGACAGTTTTTCTGAGTCGGGCTGCCCCGGGGAGGAGCCTCTTGGGTTTCCAACGGCCCTGCTACCAGCCCAAGCCCCCAGGGGGTGCCTTAGTGGATCAGCTGCATAGGACTGCCAGCTCCATGCAGGACCCCCTGCAGCCCAGAAAAGCTGCAACAAGCCTGGCCGAGTCGGGAAAAGATCTCAGAAGGTCTTTCTGAGTCGGGCTGTGCTGGGGAGGAGCCTCTTGGGTTTCCAGTGGCCATGCTACGTGCCCAAGCCCCCAGGGGGTGCCCCACTCCCACGGAATAGCTGCTCAGCACAACCAGCCCCCTGGAAGAGCCCCTGCAGCCCAGAAAAGCTGCAACAAGCTCGGCCAGACTGTGAAAAGATCCGCCTACATTCTCAGGCTGTCCTTCTGAGTTGGGCTGCCCTAGGGAAGAGCCTCGTAGGTTCTCAGTGACCCAGATAGCTGCTCCAGCCCCCAAGGGGTGATCCACCCCTGAAGAGCAGCTGCCCAACACCGCCAACCCCCTGCAAGAACTCCACAGCCCAAAAACACCAGAGAAAGCTCTGCATGACCAAGTGAAACCTGCTACCATCGTGGTGTGGACCTCCCAGTCCTGTCTGCCCTCAGGAAGCCCTCCTTTGCTTCAAAGAAACACTGTTAGCCCCATCAACTCTCCAGAAAAGCCACACTGCCTCAAAAAAGATTGACCAACAACGACAGCCCTCAGGAAATATTCTACGGCAGTGACAAGGCAAACACTGCCCGATAACGGAGAGTATAACTCCCTCAGGAGAAAGAAAACAACAAGCAAGATGAAGAAGCTGAGAAACCACCCCCAGTCAAACCAACAGGAGAACTCACCTAAAACAGTCAACAATGAAACAGATCTCTGCAGTCAGACAGACCTGGAGTTAAAAAGAGAAATAGTGAAAATACTGAAGGAATTAAGAGAAGATATGAACAGTAATGCAGATACCCTCAGAAAGGAACTAGAAAATATAAGGAGGAACCAAGAAAAACTAGAACATTCATTTGCAGAGATGCAAACTGAACTAGGGGCAGTAAAAACCAGAATGAATAATGCAGAAGAACGAATCAGTGATATGGAAGATAGAATAATGGAAATCACTCAATCCGGTCAACAGACAGAAAACTGAATCAAAGAACAGGAAAGCAATATAAGAGACCTATGGGATAATATAAAGCGGGCCAATCTACGCATAATAGGAATTCCAGAAGGAGTAGAAAAAGATAAAGGAATGGAAAATATATTTGAAGAAATTATTGCTGGAAACTTCCCAAATCTAAAGGATACTGGATTCAAGATAGAAGAAGCACAGAGGGCCCCAAACAAACTAAACCCAAACAGACCCACACCAAGACACATCATAATAAAAATGGCAAAAGTTAGTGATAAAGAGAGGATCCTAAAGGCAGCAAGAGAAAAACAGAATGTTACCTACAAGGGAACCCCCATAAGAATATCAGCTGATTTCTCTACAGAAACACTACAGGCCAGGAGGGAATGGCAAGAGATATTTAAAGTGCTCAAAGGAAAAAATATGCAACCTAGAATACTCTATCCAGCAAGAATATCATTTAAAATAGAAGGGGAAATAAAAATTTTTCCCAACAAACAAAAACTTAAAGAATATAGCAACACAAAACCCAGGTTAAAGGAAATATTGAAAGGGCTTCTCTAAACTAAAAAGAAAGGAAGGAAGGGAAGAAAAAAGAAAAGGAAAAAAAAAAAAAAAGAAGAAGTGGAAGAACTAGGACTGAGGAAACCCCGATCAGAGAGCAGTCACTCAAATAAGCCAGCATACAGATTTAATCATGAACATGCTTCAAACACAATAAAATTAAAAAGAAAAAAATAAAAAAGAGTCATCAAAACCATAAAATGTGGGCAAGGGATGTTAGGAAGTAAATAACCCTTTTTGTTTATTTGTATGTTTCTCTTAATTTTAATATAGTAATGAAGTGTTTGAACTTACAGGACCATCAGGCTAAAACACACAATTATGGGAAGGGGTTAGCATACTTAAAAAACAGGGCAACCACAAGCCAAAACCAAATATTGCATTTGCAAAAAATGAAAAAAAAATACACTCAAGCAGATAATAACAGGAGACCATCCAACCAAAAAAAAAAAAAAAAAGAAGAAAGGAAGAATGGAGAACCATAGAATCAACTGGAACACGAGGATCAAATGGCAATAAATAATCATCTATCAATTATCACCTTAAATGTCAATGGACTGAATGCCCCAATCAAAAGACACAGAGTGGCTGAGTGGATAAAAAGGCAAAAACCTTCAATATGCTGCCTACAAGAAACTCACCTTAGGACAAAGGATACATATAGATTGAAAGTGAAAGGGTGGGGAAAAATATTTCACGCCAATAGACATGACAGAAAAGCAGGAGTCGCAACACTCATATCAGACAAAATAGACTTTAAAACAAAAGACATAAAGAAAGACAAAGAAGGACACTACTTAATGATTAAGGGATCCATCCAAGGAGAGGATGTTACTATCGTCAACATATATGCCCCAAATATAGGAGCACCCAGATACATACAACAAATATTAACAGACATAAAGGGAGATATTGATGAGAATACAATCATAGTAGGAGAACTTAATACCCCCCTCACATCAATGGACAGATCCTCTAGACAGAAAACCAATAAAGCAACAGAGATCCTAAAGGAAACAATAGAAAAGTTAGACTTAATTGATATCTTCAGGACACTACATCCAAAAAAAGCAGAATACACATTGTTCTCAAATGCTCATGGAACATTCTCAAGAATCGACCACATATTGGGACACAAAGCTAACCTCAATAAATTTAGGAGCATAGAAATTATCTCAAGTATCTTCTCTGACCACAATGCCATGAAATTAGAAATCAACCACGGGAAAAGCAAAGAGAAAAAACCTACTCCATGGAGACTAAACAACATGCTACTAAAAAACCAATGGGTCAATGAGGAAATCAAGAAGGAAATTAAAAACTACCTTGAAACAAATGATAATGAAGACACAACCTCTCAAAATCTATGGAATGCTGCGAAAGCAGTGCTCAGAGGGAAATGTATAGCAATCCAGGCCTTTCTCAAAAAAGAAGAAAGATCCCAAATTGACAACTTAACCCTCCACCTAAACGAATTAGAAAAAGAAGAACAAAAAAGTCCTAAAGTCAGCAGAAGGAAGGAAATTATAAAGATCAAAGAAGAAATCAATAAAATAGAGACTCAAAAAACAATAGAGAAAATTAATAAAACCAAGAGCTGGTTCTTTGAAAAGGTGAACAAAATTGACAAACCCCTGGCCAGACTCACTAAAAAGAGGAGAGAAAGAACCCAAATCACCAAAATTATAAATGAAAAAGGAGAAATCACAACGGATACAGCAGAAATACAAAAAACCATAAGAGAATACTATGAACAAATATACGGCAACAAGTTTGACAATCTGGAAGAAATGGACAATTTTCTAGAATCTTACAGCCTGCCAAAACTGAATCAAGTAGAAATAGACCAACTGAACAAACCGATCACTAGAAATGAAATTGAAGAGGTCATAAAATCACTCCCTACAAATAAAAGTCGAAGACCAGATGGCTTCACAGGTGAATTTTATCAAACATATAAAGAGGAATTGGTGCCCATCCTCCTTAAACTCTTTCAAAAGGTTGAAGAAGAAGGAATACTCCCAAAGACATTCTATGAGGCCACCATCACCCTCATTCCAAAACCAGGCAGAGATACCACCAAAAAAGAAAACTATCGCCCAATATCATTGATGAATATAGATGCAAAAATTCTCAACAAAATCTTAGCCAACCGAATCCAACAACATACCAAAAAAATTATACACCATGACCAGGTTGGGTTCATCCCAGGTTCACAAGGATGGTTCAACATACGCAAATCAATCAACATCATACACCACATTAACAAAAAAAAAGTCAAAAATCATATGATCATCTCAATAGACGGAGAAAAAGCATTTGACAAAGTCCAACATCCATCCATGATCAAGACCCTCGCCAAAGTGGGTATAGAGGGAACATTCCTGAGTATAATCAAAGCCATTTATGATAAACCCACAGCAAATATAATCCTCAATGGGGAAAAACTGAAAGCCTTCTCACTCAAATCTGGAACAAGACAGGGATGCCCACTCTCACCACTGCTCTTCAACATAGCTTTGGAAGTCTTAGCAACAGCAATTAGACAAACAAAAGAAATAAAAGGCATCCATATAGGAAGAGAAGAGATAAAACTGTCACTGTATGCAGATGATATGATACTATACCTAGAAAACCCTAAGGACTCAACCCCAAAACTCCTTGATCTGATTAATAAATTCAGCAAAGTGGCAGGATATAAGATTACCATTCAGAAGTCAGTTACATTTCTGTATACCAGCAAAGAACTATTAGAAAGGGAATACAAAAATACGATACCTTTTAAATTGCACCTCACAAAATCAAATAACTCGGAATACTCCTGACCAAGGAAGTAAAGGATTTATATGCCGAGAACTATAAAACTTTAATCAAAGAAATCAAAGAAGATGTAAAGAAATGGAAAGATATTCCATGTTCCTGGATTGGAAAAATCAATATTGTGAAAATGGCCATCCTACCCAAAGCAATCTACAGGTTCAATGCAATCCCTATCAAATTACCCATGACATTTTTCACAGAACTAGAACAAACAATCCAAACATTTATATGGAACAACAAAAGACCCAGAATCGCCAAAGCAATCCTGAGAAACAAAAACCAAACAGGAGGCATAACTCTCCCAGACTTCAAGAAATACTACAAAGCCACAGTCATCAAAACAGTGTGGTACTGGTACCAAAACAGACAGACAGACCAATGGAACAGAATAGAGAATCCGGAAATAAACCCAGACACCTATGGTCAATTAATCTTTGACAAGGGAGGCAGGAACATCAAATGGGAAAAGGAAAGTCTATTCAGCAAGCATTGCTGGGAAACCTGGACAGCTGCATGCAAAGCAATGAAACTAGAACACACCCTCACACCATGCACAAAAATAAACTCAAAATGGCTGAAAGACTTAAATATACGACAGGACACCATCAAACTCCTAGAAGAAAACATAGGCAAAACACTCTCTGACATCAACATCATGAATATTTTCTCAGGTCAGTCTCCCAAAGCAATAGAAATTAGAGCAAAAATAAACCCATGGGACCTCATCAAACTGAAAAGCTTTTGCACAGCAAAGGAAACCAAAAAGAAAACAAAAAGACAACTTACAGAATGGGAGAAAACAGTTTCAAATGATGCAACTGACAAGGGCTTAATCTCTAGAATATATAAACAACTTATACAACCCAACAGCAAAAAAGCCAATCAACCAATGGAAAAATGGGCAAAAGACCTGAATAGACATTTCTCCAAAGAAGATATACAGGTGGCCAACAAACACATGAAAAAATGCTCAACATCGCTGATTATAAGAGAAATGCAAATCAAAACTACCATGAGATACCACCTCACACCACTCAGAATGGCCATCATTAATAAATCCACAAATAACAAGTGCTGGAGGGGCTGTGGAGAAAAGGGAACCCTCCTACAATGTTGGTGGGAATGTAAACTGGTACAGCCACTATGGAGAACAGTTTGGAGATACCTTAGAAATCTATACATAGAACTTCCATATGACCCCGCAATCCCACTCTTGGGCATCTATCCAGACAAAGCTCTACTTAAAAGAGACACATGCACCCACATGTTCATTGCAGCACTATTCACAATAGCCAGGACATGGAAACAATCCAAATGTCCATTGACAGATGATTGAATTCAGAAGATGTTTTATATATACACAATGGAATACTACTCAGCCATAAAAAAGAATGACATAATGCCATTTGCAGCAACATGGATGGAGCTAGAGAATCTCATACTGAGTGAAATGAGCCAGAAAGACAAAGGCAAATACCATATGATATCACTTATAACTGGAATCTAATATCCAGCACAAATGAACATCTCCTCAGCAAAGAAAATCATGGACTTGGAGAAGAGACTTGTGGCTGCCTGATGGGAGGGGGAGGGAGTGGGAGGGAGTAGGAGGGATCGGGAGCTTGGGCTTAGACACAACTTAGAATAGATTTACAAGGAGATCCTGCTGAATAGCATTGAGAACTTTGTCTAGATACTCATGTTGCAACAGAAGAAAGGGTGGGGGAAAAAATGTAATTGTAATGTATACATGTAAGGATAACCTAACCCCCTTGCTGTACAGTGGAAAAATAAAATGAATAAATAAATAAATTAAATAAATAAATAAATAAAATCATTGATGAAGCAAAAGCAAAACCTCTTAATATGTTAGTTTCAGACTAGGATCAATTGTAGAATCCGATTACCAACATAACATTATAGTATCATGCACCTAGAAGAAATTTAAATTTCTAAGTTAACATTATGGTATTAATTGGGGGGGTAACTTTGTATGTTATTCCTTATGGTATAGTTATTTCTAAGGGAAACTGGCCATCTAAAGTGAAAATGAATGTAAACCTTGATTTTCTTGCCAATACCACACTAGAAGACAGAGGTAGACTCATTTTGCTGCTGCTGATAATGCCTTTTCCGTAACCTTGATTATATTCTAATGTTTAAGGGATACATTATTTACATGATATGTATACCTTTGGGGTAAAAACAGGAAAACAGGGATTGTTATGTTGCCTGCCACAAACTTTATGAGAACACCCTTCTAAATAGGCAATGACACATATCAGCATCAGGAATAAATGTAGAAATAGATTTCCATATTGCCAATGAAGCAAAAAATTGAGTACTAAATATATGTTTTTGATAAAAGGAAGTTTATAAGAGAAAAACACAGACACAAAACACTGATACTGACCATGGGAACAAAGCAATCAATTTATTAATTGAACTGATTTTTGCATGGAAAATACATATATTTCAATCTTGAATTATCTACTTCAGCCTTTGCACTCAGAGTCATGATTTGCATATTTTCTTTCATATGAAATCTGTTTTACCTTTGTGGTAAATTCTTTGAACAACAAACATATATAAAAGCAAAGTATTTAGAGTTGTAAATAAAGTTTTCATAAGAGTTGCTCGATCAAAAGTATTTAAATAAAAAATGAGGTGGGTTTATTATTATAGATGTTTGACCTATAGTCAGCATTGACTTTCTATTTTATGACAGTTTCACATAGTATATAGATTTATTTTATTGTAAGTATATTTACTATAGGAAAATGTTACTGTGAATAGATATTCCTGATCAATCACCATAGTTACACTGATTAGATTTACATATGTTCTGTATTACTAAATTTAATTGCATGTTGAAAAATAAAGATTATCAACATGTGGATTTCATCCAACTAGATTTCTTCACAATCTTACACAAAATTAATTTCAGGCACAAATAATGTTAAAAAAGAAAATGATCTGTTAGGTAGCAGCATTTATTCTGAGCTCTCCAAGCTCAAACTCATCTTTATGATTATATATCATTTGCTTTTCAGTACAGGTTAAGGAGATCATTCTCATTTTAAACATTGTTAGCTTTACTTTAGAAGTACAGAAACATTTATAGGTAATAATGCATGTTTACCAAGCTACACAGCCTCAAGGCAATATGCAAATATATAATGAAGAACACAAATTCAGAATATTGGAAAGGCATTTGAAACTAAGAGACCAACAATTTAACACAATTTTGTATATATATAGACTGCTTTATCAAAATCTCATGGTAGCCACAAACCAAAAATCAGCAATAGATACACACACAATAAAGAAAAAGAAATCCAAACATAATGCTAGATATAGTCACCAGGCCATAAGTAAAGAGAAAAAAGATAAAGGGAAGAAAAAAGACCTAAAGTAAAAAATCCAAAGCAAATAAGAAAATGGTAATAAGTCCATACACATCAATAGTTACATTAAACATAAATGGATTAAATGTTCCAACCAGAAGACAGAGATTAGCTGGATGCAAAAGAAAGACCCACTTATATACCATCTACTAGAGGCCCAGTTCAGATCTAGGGACACATAGAAACTAAGTGAGAGGACGAAAAAAAGTATTCTATGCTAATGGAAACCAAAAAGAAGTTGGAGTAGCAATACTAATATTCAGCATAATAGACTCAAAAAAGAAGAGATTTATACAAGAAAAACACTATATAATGATCAAATAATCAATCCAAGAAGATATAACAACTGTGAATTTATATGCACTATACAATATTAAGGCAAATGTTAACAAACATAAAAGGAAAAATTGACAGTAAAACAATAATTGTGGAGACTTTAACCAATGGACATATCATCCAGACAGAAAATTAATAAGGAAACACCTTAGTGCACATGTAGCTAGTTAACATTCACAGTACATTCAATCTCAAAGCAACAAAATACACATTCTTTTCAAATGCGCACAGTACGTTCTCTGGGATAGATCATGTCTTGGGCCACAAATCAAGCCTTGATAAATTTACAAAAATTGAAATCATATCAAGCATATTTTTCAAACATAGTGCTATGAGACTAGAAAACAACTATGAAAAAAAAAAACCCTGCAAAACACACAAACACTTGGACACTAAACAGTATGCTACTAAACAATCAATGTAAAACTGAAAAAAATAAAAACACATAAAGACTAATGAAAACAAAAACACAATTATCCAAAACCTATGAGATGCAGCAAAAGAAGATTTAGGAGGGAAATATATGGAAATAAAATCTTATATTGGGAAAGAAAAAAAAAAAACAAAAATATCAAATAAAAAAAAAATCTAACCTTACATCTAAAGAAGATAAAGAGGAACAAAAAAACCCAAAGTTAGTAGAAGGAAAGAAATCATAAATATCAGAGCAGAAATAAACATGATAGAGACAAAGAAGCAACAGAAAAGATCAATAAAACCAAAATTTGGTGATTTGAGATCAACAAAATTGCTGAACTTTTAGCTAGACTCAACAAGAAAAACAAAAGGGAGAGGGTTCATATCAATAAAATTAGCAATGAAGAAGTAGTAATTACAACTCTGAGCAGAAATACAAAGGCTCAGAAGAAATGCTTGTAAGCAACTCTATGCCAATAAAATGGAAACCTAGAAGAAATGGAAAAATTCTTCAAAAGGTAAAATCTTTAAAGACCAAGGAATAAATAGAAAATATGAATATACCAAATACAAGTACTGAAATTGAAACTGTGATTTGAAAAACTTCCTAAAATAAAAATCCAGGACCACATGTTTTCAAGGAAAAATTCTATCAAACATTTAGAAAAGACCTAATACCTAGACTTCTAAAATGCTTTCTAAAAAATTTTCAGAGTAAGGATCATTCCCAAGCTCAGCCTATGAGGCCACCGTCACCCTGATACCAAAATGAGATAAAAAATACCACAAAAAAAGAAAAATCACAGGCCAGTATCACTGATGAATATAGGTGCAACAACCCTCAGCAAAATACTAGAGAACCAAATCTACCAATATATTAAGAGAATCATACTCCATGATCAAGGGGAATTTATGACACAAGGTATGTTCAATATTGGCAAATCAGTGTGACACACCACATTAACAAATTGAAGAATGTTAACCCTATGATCATCTCAATAAATATAGAGAAAACTTGACAAAATTCAATACCTATTTATGATAAAAACCCTCCAGAATGTGGGCATAAAGCCAACCTATTTCAATATAATAAAAGCCAATTATGACAAACCCACAGCTTTCACCATACTCAATAGTGAAAGACTGAAAGAGTCTCAAGAAAAAGATGAGGATATCCACTCTCGCCACTTTAATTAACATAGTTTTTGAGGTCCTAGCTAGGGAAATCAGAGAAGAAAATGAAATAAAAGGAATCCAAATTGGAAAATAAGAAGGAAAACTCTTCCTGTTTGTAGATGACATAATACTTTACATGAAAAATCCTAAAGATGCTACAGAAAATTCCTAGAACTCATCAATGAATTCAGTTAAGTTGCATAATACAAAATCAATAATGTATTTTTTTGCATATTTATACACAATGAAAGACTAAAAAGAGAAATTAAGGAAACAATCTCATTTACCATCACACTGAAAAGAATGAAATACTTAGGAATAAACTGATCTGAGGAGGTAAAGTATTTGTGCTCTGAAAATGATAAGATGCTGATGAAAGAAATCAAAGATGAAACAAAGAGATGGAAATATATACTATGTTCTTTGATTGGAAATATCAATATAGGAGTTCCCCTAGTGGCACAGTGGAAACAAATCTAACTAGAAACCATGAGGTTGTGGGTTCGATCCCTGGCCTTGCTCAATGTGTTCAGGATCTGGCGTTGCCATGAGCTGTGGTGTAGGTTGCAGACATGGCTCGGATCTGGCATTGCTATTGCTCTGGCTGTGGCATAGGCTGGCAGCAACAGCTCCAATTAGACCCCTAGCCTGGGAACCTCCATATGCTACGGGTGTGGCCCTGAAAAGACAAAAGGACAAGGAAAAAAAAAGGAAAAATCAATATTGTCAAAATGACTACAGTACCCAAGGCAATATATGGATTCAGTGCAATCCATATCAAATTACCAATGATATTTTTAGAGAACTAGAACAAAAAAAAAATAAAATTTTATGTAAACACAAAAGACCTTGAATAGCCAAAGCATTCGTGAAAAAGAAAAGTGGAGCTGGAAGAATTAGGCTAGGTTTGCACCACAAACCTACAGTCATTAAAGGAGTATGATACTGATATAAAAACAGCAATAGATAAATGGAATGTGATGGAAAGCCCAGAAATAAACTAAAGTACCTTTAGTCAATTAATCTATGACAAAGGAGCCAAAAATATCCAATGAAGAAAAAGACAATTTCTTCAATAAGTGGTGCTAGGAAAAAAAAATTGGACAGCTACATGTAGAAGAATGAAATTAGAATATTCTCCAACACCATACACAAAAATAAACCCCAAAAGGATTAAGCATCTATGTAAGCCTGGATACTCTAAAATTCATAGATGAAAACACGCAGGACACTCTTTGACTTAAGTCACAGTAATGTCTTTTTACCCTAGGAGCAATAGCCACCTCCTAGAATAATACAAATTAAAACAAAAATAAACAAATGGGACCTAATTACACTTAAAAGCTTTTACACATCAAATGAAACCACAGACAAAACAGAAACACACCCCACAGAATGGGAAAAAATATTTGCAAATTAACCAACTGACAAGAGATTAATCTCCCAAATAAACAAACAACACACACTGCTCAATGTAAAATCTAAAAAAATAACCTAATCAAAAAATGGACAGAGAATTTAAATAGGCATTTATCCAAGGAAGACAGATGGCCAAAAAAGCACACGAAAAGATGCTCAGCATTGCTAATTATGAGAGAAATGTAAATTAAAACTATAATGAGGTATCACCTCACACCGGTGAGAATGACTATCATCAAAATTCTACAATAATAAATGCTGGAGAGGATACAGAGAAAAGGGAAACCTCCAACACTGTTGATGGGAATGTAAATTGGTACAATAGTTATAAAAAAAAAATTATTGGGTGCCTCAGAAAACTAAAAATAGAACTACCATATGATCCAGCAATCCCACCACTAGGGATATATCTGGATAACACTGTAATTCAAAAAGATAATGCACCACAATGTACACTGCAGCAATATTTCCAACAGCCAACACACAGAAGCAAGCTAAAAGTCCATCCACAGAGGAATGGATAAAGAAGAAGTGATACACATATACAATGAAATATTACTCAGCTACAGAAAAGAATGAAATAATGTCATTTGCAGCAACATGGATGGACCTAGAGATTACCATACTAAGTCAAGTTTACCAAAGATAATTATCATGTTATCACTTACATGTAGAATCTAAAAATGATACAAATGAACTTATTTACAAAACAGAAACTGACTGACAGACTCAAAAACAAGATTATGGTACCAAAGGGGAAAGGTAGGTGGGGGGAATGGATGGTAGTTTGAAACTGGCTTATGCACACTATTTTATATGGAATGGCTGGGCTATGGCAACTGGACAAGCTATGTAGTACAGAGAACTCTACTCAATATTTTGTTAACCTATATGGGAAAAGAATATGAAAAATAATGAATATGTATATATTATCACTGAATTATTTGTTGTACAAAAGTTACCACAGCATTGTAAATCAACAATACTTCAATAGAATTTATATAATGAAAAATAACTAAATAAAAAATAAAAAGTGTTGGCAAGGATATGGAGAAAATGAAACACTGGTACAATGTTTATGAGAATATAAATTGGTATAGCCACTACAGATATCAGTGAGGAGTTTCCTCAAATTAAAAACAGAACTAGTATATGATCCAGCAATTCCACTTTTGAGAAAGATCCTGAACAGACATTTGTAGCCCCATGTCACAGCACCCTCACTCATATTAATCAAATCAGGCAAACAACCTTAATTACTAGAATGAATGAAGATTTTATATATGTGTGTATATATATATATATATATAATTATAATAATAATATAGGAAAATGTTACTGTGTATAGATATTCCTGATATATCACTATAGATGCACTGATTATATTAATGCACTTTGTGTATTACTAAATCTAATCACATGCTGCAAAATAAATATTATCAACATGTGGTTGTCATCCAACTAGATTTCTTTGCAATTTTGCTAGCAAACTTAATTTCGGATACAAACTGTGTTAAAAAAGAAAATGATCCATTAGGTAGCAGCATTTCTTCTGAGCATTCCGAAATCAAACTCATCTCAGTGATTATATATCATTTTCTCTTCAGTACAAGTTTGGAAAGACTATTCTCATTTTAAGAATTGTTAGTTTTTCTTTAAAAGTACAGAAATGTTTCCAGGTAATAAAACATGTTTACCAAGCTACATTGCCTCAAGGCTACACCACCTATACCATATAGAGATGATCAAATGAAACCATCATTCTTTAAAACAGCCCTGTCATAAATGTTTACTGAAACTGTGCTGTCAGGCTACCTGATATAAAGTAGGCCAGAGTCCTTGCACACAACATTTCAGACTTCAATTCTGTGGCTACTCTATCCTGTCCCTCATTACTCCCTTTTGTGGTACTCACATAAACTTGGATCTAAGCAAATCCATGGTCAGTGGATCATTAAAATTTCAGACTCATTTATTTGAGAAAATGGAGTATAGAATCTACATTTTTATACCACAGCCAAGCATTTGAAAACAAACCTTTCCATTGGAGGACATAATTTGACATCACTTTGATGATTTTAACTGAAGCACTGAATACTGAATTTTTATCTTACTCCTTTGAACCTGCATTTTTAGTCTAAGGCAGATATTCACTAATAATGCATATAATTTTAATATGTGGAATAATTGTTTTAAAAACTGAGACAATCTTGTTTTTAAATATAGTGTAGAAAAAATGTTCCTAGATGAACATTATTCCTTCTACACCTTATATGGAAGGAACCAGACAATATCATTATAATCTCAAAACTTCCTTTTCCCTCTTTGCTTTTCTTCATATTTTGTTCTTACTTGCTCTTCCTTTTTAATCATTTCTTTTCTGTAAATTTCCCTCTATAATTTGCCCTGAAGTCTTCCCATTGAATAAATATTAAGATATAGATATGTTAAAATAAATTATCTTTTTGTGTATCAGATTACCAAGTTATAGGGGTACACTCTTGACACAACTATATATCCTTCCATTGCTGTCTTAGCTTGTAGTTGGAAAGATGACAGATTGGCCTGATAAAGCCATTTGAAATACAGTACTGTATCTTACATTTTTATCTGAAATTCAATGAAAATAAAAAATATTAAAATATGTCAAACAAGCAAAAAGTGAATTATTTTCCTTTAGATAAGAATAGGTAAACATATGCTTTACAAATTAGGTATTTAAAATATATACACCAAGTGAAAATCAGAATTCACATAGAGTTTTCACCTAATAAATAGTCTATTTTCTAGGGAGGTCAGCATATATGGCAATAAGTGATAAAGATCAAACTACCCCATATTCTCAGTTGTGTGAAGTGTTCATGCAGAAAATTTGCCTAGTGTATTTTCATACTGTTGTTGGTTTAGTAGCATTAAAAATCTACCAGTTTTTCAAATGTGGAAAGAGGATCTTATTGCTCAATCTTGAATGTAAAATCCTATTGAATGACTGAATAAACCTACTCCTGATAAATTCCTGAAAAAACCTGCCAAGATTGATGGTTTCTATACCTTGAAGCAAACAAAAAGGAGAGACCTCCAAAAATGTGGTTATGTAAAGGGCTTTTCTAGTATACTCCTCAATCCAACTATTAATTTCACTTACTTTAGACATTCTCTGCTATACACACAGGACTTAGATATATGATGAGCATGACTGATGTTGATAGAAAATCTACTCCCATCTGGTCCTACACATCACTATGTGAATATTCTCTAAGTTGCACATTTGGGGGAACACTGAAGCTAAGAATTTGTTTTATGCTAATCTAGCTTTATGTGTTGGATTGCCTGGTAGTGCATTTTTTATCATATAAAATTTGATCCAGGGAAGTACATATCATTCTGTAGAATGGGTAGCATGTAAAAATATATATATATTGATTTTAGAGTGGCTTGTAAGTGGCTCCAAATTTTCATTTGCTTTCATCTTCATTTTAAATTCTCAGTAACTGGATAACTAACAGGGAGGTTTCAGTGTTTTGATACACTGCCAATTTTTCTTTTTGAACTCATGTATTAAAGCTATTGAGGAGCTAGATTTTGGGGCTAGTGTGTCTCTCCCAGCCTCCCTTATGGAAGGCTGCTGGCCAAGGAGACCTGTCCAGACCCATGGTCTCTGGTGCAGCATTGTGCAGGGGATGCCAGCATTCCAGTGTCAGTGCAGGATGGTGGAATAGAAGGACTGGAGCTCAACTTCTCTCCTAAAAACAACAAAATTTACAACCAAAAACTGAGAAATCTTCAACCAAATGGACCAAAAACTTTCTAAAAGATATCCTACACCAGAATACAAAGAGGAGGCCACATAAAGAGGTAGGAGGGGCAACTGTATGATATAAGAAACCCCATACCTTCTGGGTGGGAAGCCCCACAGACTGGAAACTAACTGGTTCACGGAAACTCACCTACAGGAGTGAGGGTTCTGAGCCCCACATCAAACTCCCATGTGCGGGGATCAGGCACTGGGAGAAAGAGCCCTTGGAGCATCTGGCATTGAAGGCCAGTGGGGCTTGTGCATAGGAGCTCCATAGGACTAGAGCAAACAGAGGCCCCATTCTTGAAAGTCTCACGTGGCTTTCACATGCACTGGGTCCCAGGGCAAAGCTAAGTCTCCATAGGAATCTGGGTCAAACCTGACTGCAGTTCTTGGAGGATCTCCTGGGAAAGCAGGGGTGAATGTGGCTTGTTGTGGGGAAAGGACATTGGAAGCAAAGCTCTGGGGAATATTCAGCAGTGTGCCTTTCTCTGGAGGTGGCCATTTTAGGAAAATCTGGCCCCACCTGTAAGAACTGAGAAGCCCCAGGGCAAACAACAACCCAGGAGGGAACACATCCCTGCCCCTCAGTAAACAGGCTGCCTAAAGACCCCCACCCCAGGCACAGAGCTACTCCTAAATCACACCTAAAGACATAGCCCCACCCACCAGAGGGATAAGAATCAGCTCCACCTACCAGTGGGTAGGCATCAGTCCCTCTGATCAGGAAGCCTACAGCAAGCCCCCACACCAACTTCAGGACAAGGGTGGCAGAGGCCAGAAAGAAGAGAGGTTACAACTCTACTATCTGTAAAAACGTCACCACACCAAAAACCTATAATAATGAAAAGACTGAGAACTATAACTCAGATGAGCGAGAAAGGAAAAACCCCAGAAAATCAGCTAAGTGATGAGGAGATTCTCAGCCTCCAGGAAAAAGACTTTAGACTGTTGATGCTGAAAATGATGCAAGACATTGGAAATAAACTGGAGGCAAAGATGGATGACTTACAGGAAATACCGACCAAAGAGATACAAGATATAAAACTTAAACAAGAAGAGATGCAAAATACAATAACTGAAATAAAAAATTCACTAGAAGCACCTAATAGCAGAATACAGGAGGCAGAAGAATGAGTAAGTGAGGTAGAGGACAGACTAGAGGAAATCACAGATGTAGAACAGAAAAGAGAAAAAAGATTGAAAACAAATGAAGAGAGTCTCAGAGAACTCTGGGACAATGTTAAATGCACCAACATCCATATGATAAGGGTGACAGAAGGAGAAGAGAGAAAGAAGGGGACAGAAAAAATATTCCAAGAGATAATAACCGAAAACTTCCCTAACATGGGAAAGGAACCACTCACTCAAATCCAGGAGGCACAACAAGTACCATATCAAATAAACCCAAGGAGGAATACCATGAGACACATACTAATCAAACTGACCAAAATTAAAGACAAAGACAAAATATTGAAAGCATCCAGGGAAAAGAAACAAATAACATAAACGGGAACCTTGATAAGGTTATTGGCAGATTTTTCAGCCAAAACTCTGCAGGCCAGAAGGGAGTGGCATGATATACTTAAAATGATGAAAGGAAAAAAACTACAACCAAGATGACATTACCCAGCAAGACTCTCATTCAGATTTGAAGGAGAAATTAAAAGCTTCACATATAAGCAAAAGCTAAGAGAATTCAGCAACACTAAACCAGCTTTACAACAAATACTAAAGGAACTTCTCTAGACAGAAAAAAAAGGCTGCAACCAGAAACAAAAATACTACAAATGACAAGGCTCACCAGTAAAGGTATATATACAGTAAAGATAGGAAATCATCCATGCACGATTATACCATCAAAATCAGAAATCATGAGAAGAGATGGGTACAAATGCAGGACACTGGAGATGCACTTGCAATTAAGAGACCAACTTAAAACAATCTTTTATATATGTAGACTCATATCAAAACTTCAGAATAACAGCAAACAAGAAATCTACAGTTGATTCACAAAAAAAAAAAATAAGAAAAATCAACTCAAATACAACAGTAAGGATAGTCATCAAACCACCAGAGGAGAGAACAAGAGAATAAGGGAAGTAAAAAGAGCAACATAAACAAATCCAAAGCAATTAATAATATGGCAATAAGAACATACATATCAATAATTCCCTTAAATGTAAATGGACTAAATGCCACAACCAAAAGACACAGACTGGCTGAAGGGATACAAAAACAAGATCTGTATATATACTATCTTCAAGAGATCCACTTCACTTCTAGGGACACATACAAATTGAAAGTTAGAGGATGGTGGAAAATATTCCATGCAAACAGGAATCAAAATAAAGCTGGAGTAGCAATACTCATATCAGACAAAATAGACTTTAAAGTGAAGAATACTTTAAGGGACAAGGTCACTACGTAATGATGAAAGGATCAATCCAAGAATAAGATATAAAATTTTAAATAGCTACACACCCAACCTAGGTTCACCACAATATATAAGGTAACTGCTAACAACTTTAAAAGGAGAAATCAACAATAACACAATCATAGTGGGGGACTTTAACACCCCACTTACAACAATGGACAGATCATCCAAACAGAAAAACAATAAGGAAACACAGGCCCTGAATGAAACATTAGACCAAATGGACCTAATAGATATTTATAGGACATTCCATCCAAAAGCAACAGAACACACATTCTTCTCAAGTGCGCATGGAATGTTCTGTAGGATTGATCACATCCTAGGCTACAGATCAAACCTCAGTAACTTTAAGAAAATTGAAATCATATCAAGTATCTTCTCTGACCACAGCACTATATGACTGGAAATCAACAACAACAAAAATTTCCAAAAAACACAAACACATGGAGACTAAACAACATGCTACAAAACAACCAATGGATCACTGAATAAATCAAAGAGGAAATTAAAAAATTCCTAGAAGCAAATGACAACAAAGTTATGACACTCGAAAAGCTATGGTATGCAGCAAAAGCTGTTCTAAGAGGAAAGTTTATAGCAATACAAGCCCACCTCAGGGAACGAGAAAAAGCTCAAATTAACAACCTAATTTTACATCTAAAGCAGCTAGAGAGAGAAGAACAGACAAGACCTAAAGTTAGGAGAAGGAAAGAAATCAGTAAGATCAGAGCAGAAATCAATGAAATAGAAATGAAGAAAACCATAGAAAAGATCAACGAAACAAAAAGCTGGTTCTTTGAAAAGATAGACAAAACTGATAAACCCTTAGCCAGACTTATCAAGAAAAAAGAGAGAAGACTCAAATCAATAAAATTAGAAATGAAAAAAAAGTAACAATGCACATCACAGAAATACAAGGGATCATAAGAGACTACTATATGAAACTATACACTAATAATATGGAAAACCTAGAAGAAATGGACAAATTCTTAGAAAAGTAAAATCTTCCAAGACTAAACCAAGATGAAAGAGAAAAGATGAATGGACCAATCACAAGAACTGAAATTGAAACTGTGAGTAAAAAACTGCCAACAAACAAAAGTCCAGGACCAGATGGCTTCACAGGCGAATTTTATCAAACATTTAGAGAGGAGCTAACATCTCTCCTTCTGAAACTATTTCAAAAAATTGCAGAGGAAGGGATACTCCCAAAGTCATTCAATGAAGCCAGCAGCACCCTGATACCAAAACCAGACAAAGATACCACAAAAAAAGAAAACTACAGGCCAATTTCACTGATGAAAGTACATGCAAAATTATTCAACAAAAAACTAGCAAACCAAATCTGACAATACATTAAAAGGTTTGTACATCAAGATCAAGTGGGATTTATCCCAGGGATGCAAGGGTTCTTCAATACTCACAAATCCATCAGTGTGATACACCACATTAATAAACTGAAGAATAAAAACAATATCATCATCTCAACAGATGCAAAAAAAGCCTTTGACAAAATCCAACACCCATTTCTGATAAAAACCCTTCAGAAAGTAGGCATAGCGGGAACCTACCTCAACATAATAAAGGCCATGTATGACAAACCTACTGCTAACATCATTCTCAATGTTGAGAAGCTGAAAGAATTCCCGCTGAGATCAGGAACAAAACAAGAATGTCTGCTCTTGCCACTACTCTTCAACATAGTTTTGGAAGTCCTAGACATAGCAATCAGAGAAGTAAAAGCAATAAAAGGAATCCAAATTGGAAAGGAAGAAGTAAAATTATCCCTATTTGCAGATGTCATGATACTATAACTAGAGAATCCTAAATGACAGCATTTCTATATACTAACAACGAAAGATCAGAAAGAGAAATTACAGAAGCTATTCCATTTACCATCACATCCAAAAGAATAAATTACCTAGGAGTAAACCTATCTAAAGAGACAAAAGACCTGTACTCTGAAAACTATAAGACACTGATGAAAGAAATCAAAGATGACACAAATAGATGGAAAGACATACCACACTCTTGAATTGGAAGAGTTAATATTATCAAAATGACTATACTACCCAAGGCAATCTACAGATTCAATGCAATCCTTATCAAATTACCAAGGACATTTTTCACAGAACTTGAACAAAATATTTTAAAGTTTTTTTGGAAGCACAAAAGACCCAGAATAGCCAAAGACATCTTGAAAAAGAAAAATGGAGCTGGAGGAATCAGCTCCCTGTCTTCAGACTATACTACAAAGCAACAGTCATCAAAACTATATGGTACTGGCATAAAGACAGAAATCTAGATCAGTGGAACAGGATAGTAAGTCCAGAATTAAACCCACATACCTACAGCCAACTAATCTATGACAAAGGAGGCAAGAATATACAATGGATAAAAGACAGTCCCATCAATAAGTGATGCTCAGAAAACTGGACAGCCACATGTAAAAGAATGAAGTTAGAACACTTCTTAAAACCATGCACAAAAATAAACTCCAAATGGATTAAAGACCTAAATATAAGACAAGATTCTATAGAATTCTTAGAGGAAAACATAGGCCAAACACTCCTCAACATAAACGACAGCAACATCTCAGATCCAACTCTTAGAGTAATGACAGTAAAAACAAAAATAAACAAATACTACTTAATTACACTTAAAAGTTTCCGCACAGCAGAGGAAACTCTAAACAAAACGAAAAAACAACCCACAGAATGAGAGAAAATCTTTGCAAATGAAGCAACTGACAAGGGATCAATCTCCAAAATTTATAAACACCTTCTGCTGCTCAATACCAAAAAATCCAAACACCCCATCAAAAAATGGGCAGAAGATCTAAATAGACAATTCTCCAAAGAAGACATAAAGATGGCCAAAAAACACATGAACAGATATTCAACATCACTAATCATTAGAGAACTGCAAATCAAAACCACTATGAGGTACCACCTTACACCAGCCAGAATGGCCATCATCAAAACGTCTACAAATAATAAATGCTGGAGAGGGTGTGGAGAAAAAGGAACCCTATTACACTGTTGGTGTGATTGTAAATGGGTGCAACCACTGTGGAAAACAGTATGGAGATTCCTCAGAAAACTAAACATAGAACTACCATTTGATCCAACAATCCCACTCCTGGGCCTCTATCTAGAGAAAACCAAGACTCAAAAAGACACATGTACTCCAATATTCATTACAGCACTATTTTCAATAGCCAAGACATGGAATCAACCTAAATGTCCATCAAAAGAGGAGTGGATCAAGTGAGTGGTACACATACACAATGGAATATTACTAAGCCATTAAAAAGAAAGAAATACTGGCATTTTTAACACCATTGGATGGACCTAGAAATTATCATGCTAAGTGAAGTTAGTCAGACAATGAGACACCAACATCAAATGCCATCACTGATGTGGAATCTGAAAAAAAGACAGACTGAACTTCTTTGCAGAATAGATACTGACACACAGAGTGAAAAACTTATGGTTTCCAAAGGAGACAGTTTGGGGGGTGGGAGGATGCACTGGGGGTTTGAGATGTAAATCCTATAAAATTGGATTGTGATGATCATTGTATAATTATAATTGTGATACATTCATTGAGTAATATAAATAAATAAATAAATAAATAAAACTAATTGAGTTTTTTGCAGACATATCTCTGGTGCTTTGATCACTCTTTAAATAAAACACAGGGATCTTCTTTAAAGTGACAGGAATCTACTTTAAGGTAACATAAAATCAGCTTTGAGGAGTGAATTTTTTTAATGTTACCAATATCTTGGTGTTACCACAAATCACATGTAATGAAATAAAAAAATTTTAATTTCCCAGAGAGACTAATTGGTGGGATTTTTTTGTCTCAGGATAACTCCACTGTTCTCTCTATATTTTGGCATTATGATTTAATACATCCAATTTGACTGAAAAGTGTATTTTCTAGTTATTGTTCAAATAAAATTCCCATCAATAAAAACACAATTTGTCCAAGTTTAATTGAGTAAAACAATAAAATTATAGCTATATCCTTAGGTAAAGCAATTCAATCATTTACCTTTTTTCCCCTGATAAGTTAGGAAAATATTTAAAAATAAAAGGAGAACCTTATAATAACATTAAATTATTTTAATCATAAATTTTAATCATAAATTTGGAAGGCCTAGTCTCACTATAATGATTCATGGTTGTCTGAGCTTCTTATTCAATAGTTTCAGAAATATGATGTTTTCATAATACTGTAATTACCAATTTTCCTGGTATAATATGTTTTCACACAAAATCAAAAATCTTGAGCACATTAGATAGAGACAATGACTCTTCAATCTGCCTTTTGCTTGTGAACATATTTTTTTTCAGTTGTAGTTTTACAAGTATCCTTACTAAAATACTGAATACATCATACTAAAACTATATTTTAGTGAGAAATATTCAGAAATTAATTCCACATAATCTACATATGTTTGCTATTAAATACATACTATATACTTGACATTCTGCTTTGTGGTCTAAGGGATATGGTTACAGTCAAGTCATAGAGATTAAATAGAATACAAAAAGTAAATACATAATCAAGAATAGTACCAATTATGGAAATCCACATTAGGATTCAATATTTGTTATGTCATTGGTATATTATGGGTAGAAAGGCTAGAGAAATCTTCATGCAGTTAAATACTGCTATAAGAAAAATAGAAAACACTTTCAAAAAATTTACTAACATAAAATAAAGCAAATGTTATAATTCTGTATTACGTATATCATTGAAGTAGCTGTGAAAATGTCTCCTTGATGATTTTTACCTCCTACTCATTTTCATTTTCTACAGCACTTCTATGTGTTAAAGATCAGATCAAAATCGATCATGTCATGTCATTATAAGTTCTCTCTTGTCTGTCTACTACTTGATAAAATCCAAACTCTTAAGTGAAAACTATAAAGGTTATTTCCATCTTTCCACAGCCAAAGTTCTACTCCTATTTATGTGCAATTCCCCTATCGAGTCCTGAGGACTCATCAAAAATGGCCTCATCACAGATAAATCTTGCTTGGCTCCACAAGCTAGGTTCTGTGACTGTCTTCAGTTTCTCAACTTTTGAGCGAGATCTATATTATAGTACCTAATTTATTATATGCTAATATGTTATATGTTAACATATAAACATGTATATATGTTAACATATAAACATGTATATATGTTTCTTTGATTTCAAGCACTAACAGTGGTACAGGAAGACCCAGAATATATTTACTTTCCCATTATATGACTCTTGGACTTCACCTTATTATCTAACGTCTTAATAAATATCTTCTGGTAATGCCCTGTTGGTGGATAGAAGCTGTTCTTTAAAGTTGGCTGAGGCCAAGGCTGAGGAATTCAGACTGAGATATAAAGAAGGGGAAAGTGTTACAATTTAATATTGTCTTTCAATTTTGCCTGCTTTCTAGCACAGTATGTAGAATATGGATTTAAATTTCCTATTTTAAACTATCAGTTGAGTATGATAATCTGCTATTGTTATTTTAAAGACTTTCAATTAGCTCTCAAATCTTCAAAGCAGAGCATATGATTAGTCTGAATTTGGAACATGAGATTTTAAAAGTAAAATATATTGCTATAGTACTATAATTTAAAATGAATCTTTTTGTAAGAGAGTTACCCACAAAGAAATTAGAGTAAAGAACCTGACCTTAAAATTTAGGAAGATATATTTTCTATTACCAAGGTCTAGTCAAGTTACTCCCCATCCAGACATAAAATAGTGAACAGCAAACTAAAAATCAATTCTCCATGTCTGAGATTGCCTGTTCCAGAATGAGCAAGAGCATACCTAATATGATTATGAAGACTCAGAGCATTTAGGAGATACAGTTGAATCCCACATAAATTGCCAGCCAAAGGGAGATGTTGCTGGATGCCCTACTAATGGGGATTTATACAATAGTTGAGCTTTTTGATATGTATTTCTGTGGTGAGGTGGATCTCATGTCCAAAAATTAGGCTTTCATATTCACAAATTCTGCCAACACTTTAGCTGATTACCTCTACAAGTCTTTGATAATTACAGCACTAATACTGTTAGGCATTTAGTGCATTAAAGCATTTGCCACTGTTAGGAAGACTTTCCTGGAAAAAAAAAGACTGAAATCATCCTTATTTAGATAAAACTGATGCATGAAAATAGGTGCTTTTCAAGATGTGATGCAATGCACTGGTGCAAAAAGATATCCAGCAGGATTAATTTAATTTGTTTACAGTGACATTTATCAAAAACTTAAAAATAGGAAAAAAAGAATTTAAAAGTTTCCTTTATTTATGAATATTCATATGTAAATTTTTATAAGCATGTAGATATGAAAATCACATTTAGTGTATACACAGATTTAATACTTACATACCCATAATTCCTTTAATGTAGAAAAAATGTCATTCCATTAAATCAGGAACATGAGGGTTATCCTCTACTTATGGACAACACAGCTAAACCTGTTAAATTGAATCTACTTATGAAGAGTCTGTGTCTCAGAGAATATAATTTTGTACTATGCACCTTAGCTAAACAGCCATAAAGGGACACCACAGAACTGGAATATTCCTCAGCAGACCTAAGTTGGAGCATAACTCAGCAGGAATAAAACTCCCCCCTCAACAGAGAACACAAAGTAGCAAGAAAAAAACCATTGACCTAGCAGCTCTGCCTCTGAGGGAAAGGGGTCAGAAAAATTTTCCTACACTAGGTTTCCATATCTCATTAGGGAATTGAATATTAAACTGATCAAATGATTTTCAAAAAAAACCTTGGATAATGAAATAGAATAAGGTATTACCTAGCAAATTCTTCATATATTATACTACTAAAATAAGAATTGTTTAGGCTATTAATGTGTAATTATTTTAATAATTTGTATTCTTATGGTTCTACATATATTCACAGTTTTAGTATGTAATGGTACCTTGCATATAGAAAAATGCCAACCACTTGTCTTGTCCTGGTAATTACACTGCCATCAATATACTGCTTTAGTTGTTTTTTGTTTTTGTTTTCCCAATTCCTATACAGCAAAGGTATGGAAATTTTATCTGTCTCTGGCTTATACCATTGAAAAGGTAATTTTTTCCCTAATTGAGTCCAATGAGAAAAAAGTCCCTTTACTTTGCAGATATTATTAAATACTTTGACACTTACTATGAGTTACTTTTCTATTTCTTCCTTGGGGCAGCCACCTGGCATTTTGCTGTGAAATCATTTACACTCATTATGAAACAGGATACAATTTGACTTATAGTATTTCCCAACTATGCAATAATAAAACATCCTAACAGGACTATCCTGGGTCACAATTTATGATTTCTTAGCTTATGTATTAGCTGAAGCTATAATTACTTCTGAAAAAGTCCCACTTCAATGTATTCTCACATCATATTCAGAACAAAAGTATTGTGATTTGCAAGGCATTATTACTCACAGGAAATGACCCAGACCATCATAACATGTGACTATGAGCAATTATCATTTTTACTTTTAAAATCATAATTTTCCCATTACAAAAGTAAATTTGAGAGACTACACACTTTATACAGAAATCTTATGTTTAAAATTATGTGAAAATAGTTATTTTAGACAATTGGTCTGTCAACCTTAAAATAGAATGTCCAGGTTTTTTTAATTTTTAATTTTTACTTTCTTACCAGCAAAATGAGTTTATCTGGGAATGGCAAGGGAATTGCAATTTGATACATGTAAATTATGGCAAATCATAGGCAAGTCAAGGGAACAAAGGATAGTTATATTACTTTACAGAGAAAAAGAGAGTTGGGAGGACCTGCTTTGAAGGAAAGTCCATTAAAAGAAAGTAGGAGTTTAGAATGATGATAGTTTCTCATTGGCCCCTCTGTTGCTGAGCAAGGATAAAAATCTTCCTTTTTCCTTCTCAGGTAGTAAAGAAGCTCTCTCCTGCCCAGGAATGTAATGTAAGCCACAAAAGGTGGTACTTGTGTACAAGTTTGTGCTTTCAGGGCTTCCTGATTCCATTTTAAATTAAGTTCCCCTTATTAATTCTCACAGCTTCTTTAGTGAGGACTGCAGTGATAAAATATCCCTAAATCAATTTAATAGTTAAATTTATCAAGGTAGATGGAAGATGCTGGGTCTTCTCTATTTTATGTAAGCATAAAGACAAATGTTCTCCACAAACATTTTTATAAAAGACAAGTTAGTTAAATATGAACAGAAAGAACAAAGAATCACATAGATGGAAGGGAAGAAAGACTTATAATGTCCCTTATCAACTTTGGTATTTATAATTGTGTATCTGCAGTCTATAATTCTAAAGTATGTTACTTAGAATATCTGCTTTCTGGAGAAAATGGGACATAAGTCAGAATATCAGCATATTTTTCAGAAGGTGATAGATTGTAAATGGGATTTTTTTCTTTATTTCCCTTTCTGACAGTTTGTTGTTACTGTATAGAGAGGCAAGAGATTTCTATTAATTTTGTTTCTTGCAACTTTATTGCAAACATTGATGAATTCTAGTAGTATTTTGGTGGTATATTTATTATTTCCTACATGTGGTATCATGTCATCTGTCAATAGTGACAATTTTACTACTTCATTTACAATTTGGATTCCTTATTTTCTTATCTGATTGCTGTGGCTATCACTTCCAATACTATCTTGGATAAAAGTGGTGAGAGTGGGCTAAGATTTTGTGCGCATCCTTTAATACTGGAGTCTCTATTACCTAGAGCCTTGTTGCTCTCCTGAGAGTAAGTCCCCCTGGCCTTCGATGTCAAATGCTCTGGGGCTCATATTCCTGATGCAGGACCCCTCAGGCTTAGAAGCCTGATGTGGGGCTTTGAGTCCTCTAACTCTGGAAAAACTACTTAATCTCCTGTTCATTGGTCACACACTAGGGTCTATGGTTCCTGACAATACCATGTTTCCTACCTTTTTCACTGTAGATCTTTAGTTGTATAAAAGCTTTTCTGATAGATTCTGCTCTTTCTTATCAATAGTTGCTCTGCAAATACTTTTTGTGTCCTTGGGAGAAGGTGAGCCCATGAACTTTCTACTTTGATATCTTGGTTACCAGGAGAATTAAAGTAACCTTTGCTATGACTGACTAGTTAAAATACAGTTTGTAATACATCATTCTTCAGCACCACATTTGGAAAAGATAAAATGACACTTTAAACCTACCCTCACTTCACTGTTCCACTCACCATTATCGTGACCAGGCCATTACAGCAAAGTTTGAGAGACAGACAGTTGTTACGGTTTGGAGGCACTGGTTGACTAACTGATGAATCCACATTTTCAGAGCCATCATAGAATAAAAGATCAAAAAGAATAAAATACCTAGGAATAAATGTAAGTAGGAGCTAAAAGACTTGTACATGCAAAACTATAAGATACTTATATAAAAAAAAAACTGAAGATAACAAGCAGATAGAAAGGCCATGTTAATGGATTGAAAGAATTAATGTTAAAATGGCCATACTACCAAAAGCAATCAACAGATTTAGTGCAATTCCATAAAAACATCAATGGAATTTTTAACAGAACCAGAAGAATAATTCTAAAATTTGTATGGAAATACCAAAGACCCTTAATAGCCAAAATAATCTGCAAAGAATAAAGCTGGAGATACCATAGTCTTTTATCTCAAACAATATAAAAATACAGTAACCAAAACAGTATGTACTGGCAAAAAAATAGACACTAGATCAATTGAACAAAAGAGAGTCAAAAATAAACCTGAATTTATATGGGTAGTTAATATATCAGAATATATATATACAATAGGACAAAGATAATATTTTCTATAAATGGTGTTGGGAACACTGGATAGATACCTGCAAAGGAGGCAATTTGGACTACTGTCTCATACCATGTGCAAAAATAAATTCAAAGTTGACTAAATAATTAAATGTGAAACCTGAAACCATAGAAATTCTAGAGGAAAACAGGTGATACAGTCCTGAACACTGATTCTCCTCCGGCAAGGTAAATAAAAGCAAAAATAAACAAATGGGACTACATCAAACTAAAAAGCCATTGTATAACTAAGAAAGCTATCAAGAAAATAAAAAAGATAACCTACTAAATGGAGAAAATATTTGCAAATGATAAGGGGTTAATATCCAAAATATACAAAGAACTCACACAACTCAGTATCAAAAAACAAACAATTGAAAAATGGGCAAAAGATCTAAATAGACATTTTTCAAAGGAAGACATACAGGTAACCAAAGGCATATAGAAATGTGCTCAACACCGCTAATCATTAGGGGAATGCAAATCAAAACCAACATGACATATTACCTCATACCTGTCAGAAGGGCTATCATCAAAAAGATAACAAATAATAAGTATTGTTCGGTGGAGAAAAGGACCCTTGTGCACTACTGGTAGGAATGTAAATTGACACAGCCACTATGGAAAACAGTGTGGAGATTCCTCAAAAACATTAAAGATAGAACTACTATATTATCCAGTAGTCCTGCTCCTGGGTATTTGATTGTAGGAAACACTAATTAGAAAATATATATGCACCTCTATGTTCACTGCAACATTATTTACAACAGGTGAATAACTGAAGAAGCCTAAGTGCCCATCAATAAATGAATGAATGAAAACTAAGTTTTATGCATATATATGTGTGTGTTTATATATATACCATGATGGAATATTACTTAACCATAAAAATAATGAAATCTTGCCATTTGTGACAACATAGATGGACCTAAAGTGTATTACACTAAATGAAGTAAGTCAAAAAAAAAACAGGCTGATTTCACTTATATGTAGGATATAAAAAACAAAACAATCAAACATAACAAAACAGAAACAGAGTTATAGATACAGAGAACAAATAGGTGGTTTCTAGAAAAGGGAGGTTTGTGGGGAGGAAAAGGTGAGAAAGATTAAGAGGTACAAATTCCAGTTTCAAAAGAAAGGACACATAGTTATGAAATGTCCACTGTGGGAAATATAGTCAAAAACTACGTGAAATCTTTGTATGGTGACAGTAGCTAGACTTATCTTGATTATTTGAAATGTATAGAAATATTGAATCACTCTGTTGTGTAACAGGGAGTAACATAGGGTTGTAGGCCAATTACACTTCAAGAAAAAACAGCAAAATGATTCACAGAAAAACAGATCAGATTTGTGGTCACCAGAGGCATGGGTAGAGAGAGAAGGACTTGAAATTAAACGTACAAATGTCTAGTTGTAAGATAAATACAGGGATGCAATGTACGACATGATAAATATAATTAATACTGCTGTAAGTTGCATATGGAAGGGGTTAAGAGAGTAAATCTTAAGAGTTCTCATAATAAGAAAAAAAAAAATATATATATATATATATTTTGTCTTTTTTTGCCATTTCTTGGGCCACTCCCACGGCATACGGAGGTTCCCAGGCTGGGGTCGAATTGGAGCTGTAGCCTCTTGCCTATGCCAGAGCCACAGCAACACAGGAATCCGAGCTATGTCTGCAACCTACACCACAGCTCAGGGCAACGCTGGAACCTTAAGCCACTGAGCAAGGCCAGGGATCGAACCTGCAACCTCATGGTTCCTAGTCGGATTTGTTAACCACTGAGCCATGACGGGAACTCCAAGAAAAATATTTTTTAATATTTCTTTAATTTTGTATATATATGACATGATAGATTTTCACTAATCTTATTGTGATAATCATTTCCTGATGTATGTAAGTAAAATCTTCATGTGGTGTACCTTAAACTTGCAAAGTGCTATGTGTCAATTATATCTTAATAAAACCTTAACTTCTACCCGCCTTCTAGACGTTCTACACACAACAAATTAATGGATGTTTTAGAACTGATGACCATGTGTTCAGAAAATTGGCCAGGAAAACTTACTGTGAGAGTAAGAATACCCAGAAAAGCAGGATGGTGAAGGAAAGAGATATAAAGTCAAGGGAGGTTTTTAAATAGGAAATACAGAAAATTCAGGTGATAAAGTTGTAAGGAATATCTTGAAGATATAGGAAAAATAAGCAAAAATTGAAGATGAAAGTGAATTAAGAAGACAAGAAAAGGAATCCAGAGCAAAGTGCAGAAATTGGCCTCCACTAGGTAGAGGAATCCTTTTGATTTCTTAAAAATAGAGGGGAATAAATAAAGCATGGAGCATATGGCTCTAAGTTCTAGACTTGCTCTTAGAAAAGTGAGTGTTTTCCCATCTGATGGCTTCTATTTTTTACAAGTTCTGTCACAAAATCATTAGCTGAACAGGATTATTGGGGGTGTTGGAAAGAACTAAGATGTTTGAGAACAGGAAAAATATAATGTGGAGACTTTAGAGAATGTGGGGAAATTAGGATGAAATTCTCTTTCAACCAGTTTTAAAGAAATGATAATCACAGGATTATCCCTTTTAGGAAGATTCAAGTTATGGCGTTTGAAAACATAAACATATGCTATGGGTCTACTGTAAGAGAAATAGGGACCTTGTTACACTGGTGGGAATGTAAATTGTTATAACCACTATGGACAACAGTATGAAGGTTCCTAAGGGAATTAAAAATAGAACTACCATACTACCCAGCAATCCCACTCCTGGGCATCTATCTGGAGAAAACCATAATTCAAAAAGATGCATGCACCCCAATGTTCTGTTTGGCACCATTTACAATAGCCAAGACATGAAGTGGCCAAAATGCCCATCAAGAGAGGAATGAATAAAGAAGATGTACATATATACAATGAAATATTACTCAACCACAATAAATAATGAAGTAATGTCATTTGCAGCAACATGAATAGACCTGTATGTGAAGTCAGACAGTAAAAGACAAACATCATATAATATCACTTTGTGTGAAATCTTACAAAAGGATACAAATGAACGTATTTCAGAACAGCAATAGACTCACAGACTTTGAAAACAAACTTAAGTTTACCAAAGGGGAAAGCTGGGAGAAAGGATGGATTGGGGATTTTGGATTGGCATATACACACTGTAGAATATGGAATGACTGGACCTGCTGTATAGCACAGAGAACTCTAGCCAATATTCTGTGGTAATCTAGGAAAAGAATTTGAAGAAAAAAAATGGATGTATGTATATGTGTAACTGAGTCATTTTTTTGTAAAGTGGAAATCATCACAACATTGCAAATTAACTACAATAAACTTTAAAAAAGGAAAAAAAAGAAAAAATTAGAGAAATAGAACATAGACATCAGATAGAATGTGGTAGTCCAGGTAATAAGAGAAAAATGTGTTACTAGGTTCCACTACTTACTGGATGCCAATTTAGACAAGTTATATAACTCTAAGTTTAAACTTTCCTACATGATCAAGACTAACTTTTCTATTGTTTACTATAGGATCTCTGTTTGCTTTACTGATTTTCTGTCTAGAGGATCTGTCCATTGATGTGAGTGGAGTGTCAAAGTCTCCTACTATGATTTTATTCCCATCAATTTCTCCTTTTATGTGTGTTAGTACTTGTTCTAGGTATCTGGGTGCTCCTATATTAGGGACATATATATTGATGATTGTAATATCCTCTTCTTGAATGGATCCTTTAACCATTAAATAGTGTCCTTTGTCTTTCTTTATGGCCTTCATTTTAAAGTCTGTTTTGTCTGGTATGAGTTTTGCAACTCCTGGTTTCCTGCCTTGTCCATTGGTATGAAATATCATTTCCCATTCCCTCACTTTCAATCTACATGTGTTCTTTGCCCTAAGGTGAGTTTCTTGTAGAGAGCAGATTGAAGGTTTTTGCCTTTTTTATTCAATCTGCCACTCTGTGTCTGTTGATTAGAGAGTTCAGTCCATTGATATTTAAAGTGATTATTGATAGATGTTTATTTATTTCCATTTTAAATCTTGTTTCCAGTTGGTTCTATGTTTCTCTTCTTTTCTTTTTTGGATTGGATGGTTTCCATTTATTTTATGCTTGAGTATTTTTCTTTTCAGTTTATGTGAATGTAATATTTGGTTTTGATTTGTGGTTGCCCTGTTTTTTAATAATGTTAATCCGTTCATATATCTGCTTGCTTTAGCCTGGTAGTCATACAGGCTCAAACATATCATTAAAATAAAAAAAAGTCTATTTTTTCTTAACATCACTTACCCACATTGTATGATTTTGATGTCTTTTTTTCTTTTTTAAACATTTTCATCTTTAGATCTGTATGCTGGCATATTTAAGTGACTGCTTTCCAATTGGTTTCCTCATCCTAGTTTTTCCTCCTTTTTTTTTTTTTTTAATTTAGAGAAGCCCTTTCAGTATTTCTTTTAGAATGGGTATAGTATTGCTGTACTCTTTTAGCTTTTGTTTGTTGGAGAAAGTCTTTATCTTAAGACTATCTTAAATGATATTCTTGCTGGATAGTGTATTCTAGGTTTCAAATTTTTTCCTTTCAGTGCTTTAAATATATCTTGCCACTCCCTTCTGCCCTGTAGTGTTTCTGCAGAGAAATCAGATGATAGCCTTATTGGAGTTCCCTTAAAATTAATGCTTTACTTTAGGACATTACATCCAAAAAAAAATCAGAATATACATTCTTCTCAAGTGCACATGGAACATTCTCAAGAATTGATCATATACTGGGGCACAAAAGCTAACCTCAACAAATTTAAGAGTATAGAAATTATTTCAAGTATCTTCTCTGACCACAATGGCATGAAACTAGAAATAAACAACAGGAAAAGAAATGAGTTAAAAACTTACCACATGGAGACTAAACAACTTGTTACCAAAAAACCAATGGGTCAATGAGGAAATCAAGAAGGAAATTAGAAAATACCTTGAGACAAGTGATAATGAAGACACAACAATGACTCAAAATCCATGGGATGCTACAAAAGCAGTGCTCAGAGGAAAGGTCATAGCAATACAGGCCTTCCTCAAAAAAGAAGAAAAATCTCAAATTGACAAATTAACCCACTACCTAAACGAATTAGAAAAGAAAAACAAAAAATATCCCTAAAGTCAGTAGAAGAAATGAAATCATAAATATCAAAGAGGAAATCAATAAAATAGAGATTCAAAAAAAAATAGAAAAAATCAATAATGCCAAGAGCTGGTTTTTTGAAAAGGTAAACAAAATTGACAAATGCCTGGCTAGACTCACCAAGAAGAGGAGAGAAAAAAACCCAAATAAACAAAGTCAGAAATGAAAAAGGAGAAGTCACAATGGATACTACAGAAATAATAAAAAAATAAAGAATACTATCAACAATTACATGCCAACAAATTTGAAAACCTAGAAGAAATGGGAAACTTTCTAGAGACTTATAGCCTGCCAAAACCAAATCAAGAAGAAATAGATCAACTGAACAGACTGATCACTAGAAATGTAATTGAATATGTCATAAAAACACTCCCTACAAATAAAAGTCTAGAGCCAGATGGCTTCACTGGTGAATTCTACCAAATACACATAGAGAAACTTATACCAGTCCAACTTAAACTTTTCCAAAGGATGAAGAAGAAGGAATACTCCCAATGTCATTCTATGATGCCACCACCACCATAACTCCAAAACCATACAAACATACCACAAAAAAGAAAACTATAGGCCCATATCTTTGATGAATATAGATGCAAAAATTCTCAACAAAATTTAAGCCATCTGAATCCAACAACATTTAAAAAAGATCATACACCATGACCAGGTAAGACTCTTCCCAGGTTCACAAGGATGGTTCAGCATACACAAATCAATCAATATCATACACCACATTAACAACAGAGAAGTCAAAAACCACATGATCATCTCAATAGACGCAGAAAAACATGTGACCAAGTCTGTTCATAATCAAAACTCTTACCAAAGTGGGTATAGAGGGAACATTCCTTAACATGATAAAAGCCATTTATGACAAACACACAAAAATATAATACCCAAGGGGGAAAAGCTGAAAGCATTCCCACTAAAATCTAGAACAAGACAGGTATGCCCAATATCACCACTGTTATTCAACATATATTGGAAATTGCTAGCCACAGCAATCAGAAAACAAAAGAAACAAAAAGGTATCCAAATTGGAAGAAAAGCCACAGCAATCAGAAAACAAAAGAAACAAAAAGGTATCCAAATTGTCATCCAAGTACACAGATGACATGATACTATATATACAAAATCCTAAGGACTCAACCCAAAAACTACCTGAACTGAAAAATAAATTTAGCCAAGCAGCAGGATATAAGATTAACATTCAGAAATCAGTTACATTTCTGTATACTAAAAATGAACTATTAAAAAAGGAATACAAAAATACAATACCCTTTAAAATTTCACCCCAAAAAATCAAGTACCTGGGTATACACCTGACCAGGAGGTAAAAGTCTTATATGACAAGAACTATAAAACATTAATCAAATAAATTAAAGAAGATGCAAAGAAATGGAAAGATATGCTCCTGGGTTAGAAAAATTAATATTGTACAAAAGGCCATACTCCCCAAAGCAATCTACAGATTCAATGCGATCCCTATCAAATTACCCATGACACTTTTCACAGAACTAGAACAATCCAAAAATTTATATGGAACCACAAAAGACCCAGAATTGACAAAGCAATCCTGAGGAACAAAAACCAAGCAGAAGGCATAACTATGCCAGACCTCAAGCAATATTACAAAGCCACAGTCATCAAGACAGTTTGGTACTGGTACCAAAACAGACAGAATGACTAATGGAACAGAATAGAGAACCCAGAAATAAACCCTGACACCTATGGTCAATTAATCTTTGACAAGGGAGGCAAGAACATAAAATGGGAAAAGGACAGTCTTTTCAGCAAATATTGCTGGGAAATCTGGACAACTGCATGCACATCAGTGAAACTAGAACACACCTTCACACCATGCACAAAAATAAACTCAAAATGGCTTAAGGACTTAAATATAAGACAAGACACCATCACACTCCTGGAAGAGAACATAGGCAAAACATTCCCTGACATCAACCTTACAAGTGTTTTCTCAGGTCAGTCTCCAAAGCAACAAAAATAAAAGCAAAAATAAACCAATGGGACCTAATCAAACTGAAAAGGTTTATCACAGCAAAGGAAATGAAAAAGACAGCTTACAGAATGGGAGAAAATAGTTTCAAATGATGCAACTGACAAGGGCTTAATCTCTAAAATACACAAACAACTTATACAACTTAAACAGCAAAAAAGCCAAAAACCCAATTGAAAAATGGGCAAAAGACCTGAATAGACATTTCTCCAAGGAAGATATACAGATGGCCAATAAGCACATGAAAAAATGCTCAACATCCCTGATTATTAGAGAAATGCAAATCAAAACTACCATGAGGTACCACCTCACACGAATCAGAATGACCATCACTAATAAGTCCCCAAATAACAAATGCTGGGGGGGTTGTGGAGAAAGGGGAACCCTCTTGCACTGTTGGTGGGAATGTAAGCTGGTACAACCAGTCTGAAGAACAGTAAGGAGGTACCTTAGAAAACTATACATAGAACTATCATATGACCCAGCAATCCCACTCTTGGGCATATATCTGGACAAAACTTTTCTTACAAAGAACACATGCACCCACATGTTCATTGCAGCACAATTCACAATAGCCAAGACATGGAAACAACTCAAATGTCCATTGACAGAGGATTGGATTAGGAAGATGTAGTATATATATACACAATGGAATACTACTTGGACATAAATAAAGAACAAAATAATGCCATTTTCAGCAACATGGACGGAACTAGAGACTCTCATATTCAGTGAAGTAAGTCAGAATGAGAAAGACAAATACCACATGCTATCACTTATATCTGGAATATAATATACATCACAAATGAACCTTTCCACAGTAAAGAAAATTATGGATTTGCAGAATAGACGTGTGGTTGATTAGGGGGAGGGAGATGGAGTGGGATGGATTGGGAGCCTGGGGTTAATGGATACAAACTATTGCCTTTGGAATGGATTAGCAATGTGATCCTGCTGTGTAGCACTGAGAACTATGTCTAGTTACTTATGATGGAGCATGATAATGGGAGAAAAAAAGAATGTATACATGTATGTGTATCTGGATCACCATGCTGTACAGTAGAAAAAAATATTTACTGGGGAAATAACAATACAAAAATTTTTTTAAATTTCCACAGGAAAATTTAAAATAATAGTAAACCTCATAGTGTTAATGTGTAAAGGGACTTAATGTGTGTAAAATACTTAACACAAAATCAGTGTTTATTGAGATTTTAGCAATGGTACTGGTGAAGGTGGTAGTAGAGGTAGTATTAATAATTTTAGATCATAATATGAGGACAGCCAAAAAGAGCAGAAGGCATCATAATCCATTCACCAGATTATTCTTCAAGCAAATGCCTACTGTATTGTCTGTTTTCAACCCTTCTTTCTAGACTGGCCGCTTTATTTCAACCTTATCTGTTATACTTCAGGCAGGCTGAATTATACATTATATTCCAAAATATAGTGTATGTAGAATCTCATACATATACATATTTACAAAAGGTTTTATATCTGCTCAAAACATAATCAAGAACACCAGCATCCCCATCACACACACGCACACGCACACGCACACACACACACACACACACACCCCACTTTTTTTGGTCAAAGGAATACTTATTCTTTAAAATTCAACTCAGTCATTTTTCCAAAAAGCCTTTGTGAATACAAGTTAGTGGCCATTCCTCTATTCATTCCTCTGACACAGAGTGAATCATATTATATTCTATGTGTCTTCTTGGTCAATTGTGAGCTTCAGGAGCGAGGTGGAAGCTTCTTCTGTATTTAACCCTGCTACTGAAAAGAGAAGGGCTCCTAATGAGTGCATGGGACCTCTGAAAGTAGAGATAACTCCATGAACATCTTAAGCGAAGCTTCAGAAACAACACATTTTGAACAAGGATAATTTGAGTATGAAAAGACTGGAGTATTTCCGAGTGATTAAAATCACAACAGGTACACCATCAGAATAATGGTGACAGAAGCAGAACCCCAAGGTGGTGCCAGGTTTGTTAAGAAGAAGGAGCATCAATTCTAAAGAATGATAAACCACATGATATATAGGTGATATTGGTGTGCAAATGAAGGTAAGTAATAGTGATACTTTTCCAGATGCTAAAATTCTTAATATCCAAATAAAATGAATGATGATACAAACCAATTTTTTTTTTGGAGAGAGTTATTAGTATACTGACATGCCTTTCTATGGTAAGAATTTTTTTTTTTGTTAGAAAAGCACATAAAAATAACATGGCATTTTATGCTACTTCTTATTTTGGGGTGATTTTGTGTGATATTAACAAATTTTATTTACTTACTATCATTTAATTTATATTCCATTTGGGATTTGAAGTTTCCTCTCTTGTGCTGATTTAACTGTTCTGTGGTAGATTTCATTGATAAATGTTGGTATATGGTACTCTGCAGGTGGTTAATAGATTTCCCTATGCTTAGAAAAAACTTTTACCTGTTTTCCCTATAATTTTTCACTCCATTTTAATAAAATGAATTATAATTTCAATGATACAATGAAGTATATTTCTTAGAGGCAAAACTATGGATTTATCAAGATTGAGAGAGAGAAAAAGAAAAATCAAGTAGACAAAAAGCTTTTTCTCATCTACTCTATTTTTATTAGCAAGAATACTGTAAGGATATGTGAACTTGGTATCAGTTAATGTTATGGAGCAAAAGAACTCCATATTATTAAATATATTTTTAAGTCACAGTAACTGATAAGTAATAAAATCATTCCCATTGTCAATGGATAATGTAGTTTCCCCTCTTTTAAACTTGTTTAACATGATTTGCTATAAGTAGTTTTTAGTGTTTTTTAAGCTTTTGCCATGTCTCAACAGCAATATTTTCTCATCTTTAATCTCAAGTAAAACTTTACTGCTCTATGTTTGCTTAGATAGACAAGAGGACATTGCAAACACATACTGGTGAATTAAATGATTCACAGATAAAATGTGTTGAACAAGGTCAGTCTCTCCAGGTTTCCAGATGATATTTTAGCAACCCTTTTGTTACATCAGTTGCTCTGCAGAGTTGCCTGTCAAATAGAAAAGACACAAGACAGTGCCCTTCTAAAGAGATGGATTGCTATCGGTTCTTAAATATCATTAAAAGAAGGAAAAAAAGGACAATTTCAAACAATTTTTGTTTAAAGAATTAATTGCACATTTGTTAAAGTGAACAAGATTCTTCATGAGAATTATAGATTGATTTATTCCCAATTCCTTTGAAAAATATAATATTGCAAAAATTCAAGGGCCCTTCAAAAATTCAGTCCTTTTTACCACTTAAGATGTTCTTGTGTGCCAAGTATACTGCTTTCAAGAAAAAATAAATCTGTCCTTTTGATCAAATAAGATTGAGGTTTTTTTTTAAAAAATCTGCCTTACACTTTGTTGATAATTCATGGTAGATAGTTTAAAATGATTTCACATGTTTGACCTCAAAATCCACTAATCCATTAGGAATGTTCTTTCATAGTCAGAATGTGTATAGATTATAGATGAAACTGAAGTAATTTCTTCAGGATAAGTGTAAATATTGTCTAAATATATTGGAAGGAAATACTCTGGATACATTTCAGGTAAAAAAATTATTTTTTCTTGATGGGCGAGAAAATATTTGCACACACACACACACACAGACATGATATTCAGTGCCTTCACTTTATATTAATGAGTTCAATATACTATTAATATACTAAGGTTAACTTTCTTAGGAAGATTTCGCTAACATTTACTATTATCTATCTTTCAGTATCCTCACGTGTATTATCTCTTTATTTCACAGAATAAAGTGTTCACCAGATCTAGTTTTATAGATGAGGAAGCTGAGGTTTCAGGAGAAAAGTGACTTGTTTAAAGTGACACATGTAATATATTTCATTGCTGTAATGTCAATCTAAATTTTTCTGAGTTCAGGGATTTTTCTCAGACCACTTCAAAGGCTTGCATGACCATTATTAATTTAACTCATAGCTTTAGTTATTTCTTAAATATGTACTCTTGGCTCATTTCTGGGATGTCTCTTCAAATTCCATCACAGTTCAGAGAATTGCCTTGGGTTTCTGAGTTGCACTCTGTAAGTAACCTGGTTAATAATGCACAGGCCTGGTGTTACAAATGCCTAACATCAATTACATGCAAGGAAAACATGATCAAATTGGGATTACTTTGGTGGATAGGTAGGTTTGCAACTTCCCATAAGTCCTATGCAAATGTATAGTTTCAATTTCTCATGGTGGAGTTGAATTGCATGGCCTAGCTTTTGTGTATAAAAACATTTTAATGTTTTTCTTCTAATTATTCCAATAGTTAATTGAGATTGTTATTTTTTTATTATGTTTATATAGATTGCTGATTAGGAACACATTCCCTCAAGTAGGTAAATTTTATTGATTTTTACATAAGTATACACTGTTAAACTTAAAACTTTTGGATTTGTAGTTGCATTTCATGCCATAGAATACCATCCAGGTAATGTTGAGAAGACTGTTCTAGGAGGTTTCCTTTCTGGCTTTCCCCACCAATTAACTGAATGTACATTACCATATGATAATGAGAGAGAATGAATAGTAATTTGTGACCATACCCCATTCTTATTTAAGTCTAGTCTGGAACACAGCCAAACTCCCTGATTTGATGGACTCCATGTATTAATACAGTTCCTAATTTTCTCCCATTAAACTTTTCTATTTTAACTTCCTAAAGGAGCTATTTTTGCTAGATATCTGGTTACTAATGGCATTAGTTTCCCTCTCTTTCACAAGTCCTAAGTGATTTTATTCAAACCCTTGATTTAAATTCTTATAGTTTCCAGAAAAGATGTTCTAATTGATTTTTAGAAACATACTTCCATTATTCATGGGCTCTATTTGATGCACTTCTTAAATCTTCAATAAATTTCCAACTTCTATTTTCTTTCATTTTGATTTTAGTGTAGAACAGAGAATAAGAGAGTACTTTTGTATTAGGGTCTCAAAAATTATGGCAAATGATGACTTAGATGATTGGCATATGATTTGACTCAGAATTACTATTATTAGTAATCTGAATCTCCTTTGAAAAGAGTCAAGTCATTCTTTTAAAAGAAAACTTTCATGGCTGTTAATCTTTTTTGTGGCACAGGAAACTTCTGGAAAAATTACTTTGATTTTAAGAGAAGCAATATTTATTTTTAAGTGATCTCTCTGAGGAGATCCAAATACTAGAAGTTACATTGAACTGAAGAAGCTATACCTTCTTACATTAGTCATTAAAAAGTAAAGGTCAATTACTTGATGTATATAAGGTTCCAGTTTATGTTAGATGAATAATTTCTATAGAGCTCAGGTATAACATAATGCCAACAATAACACAGTATTTTGAAAATCAATATTTGTTTACAGAATACATCCTGTGCTAAATATCCATACCACCAAAAAAAGGGGGTGAGGACACAAGGAAACTCTGGAAGAAAGTGTTGCGTATGTCTGTTACCTTGATTGTGTGACAGTATCAAAGGTATTTATATATATTAAAACTCATTAATTATACACATTAAATATGTGCAATATTTTATATATCAATTATAACTCAGTAAGGCTGCCTTTAAAAAAAGAAAAGAGAAAAAAATACAGGGGAGACTGTGAAGTAGGAGACACTGAGAATCTTTCTCTACACTTATAATACTGCACTAGCTGAACAGATGTAACTCTTGAACTCTGGAGTTTACTAAAAGCTTAACACCTCTAGAGGAAGGTTGAGATAGTAAACGGTGGTTAATTCTAGTCAATTTCAGTTCTTAGCACAGTAGCAGCTAACCCCCACAAAGTCAAGCAGACATGCATGCCAGATGCATCTTGTATGCAACTAATAGGAACCAGGGTATGCAAAGAGGACCCTGCCCTTCAAACATCAGAATCTGTTCTCTGTTCACTCACTGCAGCTTCAGATTTCAGAGTTGTAGACAAAGAGAAAAGCAGTCATTGTTTTTTCTTTTCCCATTGTGGCATGCCCCTCCCCTTCTGACTGAAGTGACCACCAGGAAACTGGAGAGGCTGGTATCTTAGTCCTTAATTTTCATCTTTTTAACTGTTTGGGTGCCATACATTAAAGATTAGAGCATTCAAAAGCAACTGCACTTATAAGGGAAATTAAAGTCAGCATATATGACCAGGGAAAGGCATAGGCACAGAAAAATTTGAGAAAACCATGAGTTTACTTCTACTCTTATAGTTTTAACAGAAAGAGCATACAAAAATTTAAAAATATATGTAAATAAAAAGACAAAATGAGTAAACTTGGGAAAGGGGAAACCAAACTCATTTCCAGAGCAACTGTTTTATTAGGTTCATATGTCCAGTTTTCAACCACAACAAAAAAAAATCACAAGGCATACAAAAAACATGAATACAGAACAATCAAAGGAAAAAATTAGTCAGCAAGAACTTGTCTTGAAAAAGACCTGATTGTGGATCTCGTATGCAAATACTTTAAAATTACTGTTTTAAAAGTATTCCAAAAAAAAAGGAAAGTGTGGGAAAAATCAATAAAACAATGTCTGAAAAAAATGGAAATATTAATAAAAAGATAGAAAACTACAAAAGATACCAAAAAGCAATTCTAGAGTTGAAAAGTACCACAGAGATAAAAATTTTACTGCAGGAAGACAAATGAATATTTGAGCAGGCAGAGTAAACAATAAGTAAACTTGAATGTAGGACAATGGAAATTATGGAGTTTAAGGAATAAGAAGAAAAAGATTAAAGAAAAATGAACAGAACATTAGGAATCTAGGGGACACTATCAATTAGATTAACATATATATTATGAAAATGTCAGCAGAGAACAGAGGCATGATAGAGAGAATATTTGTGTGAATAATTTTAGAAAGCATCCCAAATGTGATGGACAGTTATATAAACATACAAAAATATAAAAAATCAAGTAAGATGAACTTAAAGAGACTCACAGCAAGATACATTACAATCAAAATTTAAAAAGACAAAAAGAATTTTGAAAGTAGTGAGAGAGAGGTGAGTCATGATGTACAAAGAATCCTCAAGACATAAGCAGATTTATCACCAAAAACTTTAGAGACCGGAAGGCAGTGTGCCAATGTATTCAGTGCTAAAAGAAACAAATAAGCAAACAAAGCACCAAAGAAATGTCAACCCAGAATTCTATACCTGGAAAATTTCCTTCAAAAAGTAAAAAGGAAAAAGATATTCTCAGATAAACAAAACCTGAGGAATTTGTTCCTATTAGACCTGCCCTGCAGGAAATTCCAATGAAGATCCTGAAGGCTAAAATAAAAGGAATCTAGAGAGCAACTTGAAGCCATACAAAGAAATAAAGATCATAACAAGATTAGCTCACAGACAATTATGAAAGCTGTTATTATAGTAACAATGTAAACTTTTAGTTTTTTCCATGATTCCAAAGACTAATACATTGAAAAACAATTAGGAGTCAATATCTATTATTATTGTAAATTTAGTTTGTTAACCCCCCATTTTTCTACATGTGAGACTAGTCCATTTAAAATAATAATCATTTTAGGTTTTGGGACACATATTATACAAAGGTGTAACTCTATGATATCAACAACTGAAAAAGATGAGGATAGAGTTATAAAGGAGCAGGGTTTTTGTAAGTTATTGAAATTATACAGTATAAATTCAAGTAGAGTGTTATAACTTTAAGATATTAAAATTAAACTCCATGGTAATCAAAACAAAACAGCTTTACTGTATACACATAATGAAATCAGAAAGCAATTTAAACATCTCACTGAAAAAATTAAACTAAAAAAAAAGAAGACAGTAATGCAGGAAAAGGACAAAAAAGCTATAAGACATATGAAAACAAATAGTAAAATAATAGAAATATGTCCACCATTTTCCAAATGTAAAAAATTAAATCAAATCAAAATATAGAAACTGGCAAAATGGCTAAAAGAACATGATCTGACTCTATGCTGTGTATAAGAGACTCACTTTAGATCCTAAGACACAAAGCATTTGGGGATGAAAAATGTTGTCTGCCATATAAGCAAACAAAGGATGTTGAATCAAACCATCAGCCACAAGGAAATATCAATATGGAAGAGGAGTAAGGCACTGTGCTCACTTTCTCCCACACAACAAAAAAACAACTGCATGTGGAATGATTCATACAGAACATCTACTGAATGCTGGCAGAAGAACTTAAACCACCAAAAAGGGCAAGAAACCCTCAACAGAACTGGGTAGAACAAAAGAAAAAAAAAAAGAGAGGGAGAGAAAAAAGGAATCAGGACAGGGTTAGCACTACTGAGAGGGAGCTGTTAAAGAGAAAAGGAAGCCACACACCCTGGGAAGCCACCCAATCAATACAGAGATCAGCTGAGATGGACGGACCTCAAAGTCAATGAGAAAAGCTCAGCAGCTGGACTGAGGAGGGCAAAGCAAAGTGAGAGCCTCAGAGATTATCGGTACCACCACTCCAGAGAGCACAGCCTGAGATGCTAGGGTAGGGGCTGGGCACTGAGACTTAGGTCAAGTCCAGGAGAGGACCAGGGTTGGCTGTGTGGAGAAGCCTGAGGGGCTGGGGAGCTGTGTGCAATGGGCTGGGGAGTAGTATGCCACAGCTAAGGGAACCTGGGAGGAGGTCTGGGCCTGAAGAAGAAACAAGATGTCATTGTTGAGAAGAGCAAGATGAGGAGGTCTAGCCCACCATAGGAATTTCTTTCCCTGCACACAAGCAGACTGTCAGAGGGAGGGGCACCTCTGGCTCAGGCTACAGGTGTCAAGACACCACTTGCTCAGGCTATGGGAGATTGGGTGCATCTTGTGTGAGCTATGTGCAGCCTGGTACCTCTTCTGTGGGCTAAAGGCAGTGGGGGGCTAAGCAGGACATGGCACCTCTTGCATGATCTACAGGAAGTGGGGACAAACCACAGGTGTCATCTCAGAAACCAGAAGGATGTGTGGCCCTCCACCACTAGGGGTCTATGAACAGGCTCCAGCTACAGCCCATCACTGAAGAGATCAGCAAAAAATAGGGCACTGCAACCAAGAACCACCCATCGTTTCTCTCACTCCCCTGGGAACAAACCATACTGTTGCTGACACTGCCAAATGCTCAGGGGATTACCCACACATGCCTGGTCACTGTCACTTCCCAGGACCCTGCAACTAGGAGCAGCTTGTTCAGCACCTCCTGCATGGGCAAAGTGGGACAGGGTGTGTCACGTCTGGTCTACAGGTGGCAGGCATGATGCCACAGGTTGTTGTGCTAAAAACATGCTACTAAAAAACCAATGGGTCAATGAGGAAATCAAAAAGGAAATTAAAAAATGCTTCCAGAAAAGTGATAATGAAGACACAACCAATCAAAATCTATGGGATGCCACAAAAGCAGTGTTTAGAGGGAAATTAATAACAATACAGCCCTTCCTCAAAAAAAACAAGAAAAATTTCAAATTGACAACTTAACCCGTAGCCCAAATGAATTAGAAAAAGAAGAAGAAACAAAACCTTGTCAGCAGGAGAAAGAAAATCATAAAGATTAAAGAGGAGAGATTCAAAAAACAATAGAAAAAAATTAATAAAACCAAGAGCTGGTTCGTTGAAAAGGTAAACAAAAATGACAAACCTCTGGCCAGACTCCCCAAAAAGAGAAGAGTAAAAACCCAAAGCAACAAAATAAGAAATGAAAAAGGAGAAATTCAATGGATACTGCACAAATACAAAAAACCTAAGAAAATATTATGAACAATTATATGCCAACTAATTTGACAACCTAGAAGAAATGGACAGCTTGCTAGAGACTTACAGACCACCAAATCTGAATCAGGAAGAAACAGATCAACTGAACAGACCGATCGCTAGAAATGAAATTGAATATGTAATAAAAATACTCCCTAGAAACAAAAGTCCGGGAAAAGATGGCTTCATAAGCAAACATACAAAGAAGAACACATACCCATACTTCTTAAACTTTCCCAAAAGTTAGAATAGGAAGTGATACTCCTAAAGACAATGTATGAAGCCACCATCACCCTAATTCTAAAAACAAAGATACTACCAAAAAATAAAATTATAGGCCAATATCTTTGATGAATATAGATGCAAAAATTCTCAAAAAAATTTCAGCCAACCAAATCCGATAACATATAAAAAAGATCATACACCACAACCAAGAGGAATTCATCCCAGGGTCACCAGGATGGTTCGACATATGCAAATCAATCAACATCATACACCACATCAACAAAAGAAAAGTCAAAAAACACATTATCATCTCAATAGATGCGGAAAAAGCATTTGGCAAAGTCCAGCATCCATTCATGATAAAAACTCTTAACAAAGTGGGCATAGAGGGAACATATCTTAATATAATAAAAGACATTTTTGACAAACCCACAGCAAATATAATACTCAAGGGGGGAAAGCTGAAAGCCTTCCCACTAAAACCTGGAACAAGACAAGGATGCCCACTCTCACCACTGTTATTCAACATAGTATTGGAAGTGCTAGCCACAGCAATCAGACAAAAAAAGAACAAAAAGTTATCCAAATTGGAAGAGAAAAGATTAAATTTTCACTGTATGGAGATGACATGATTCTATACAGAAACCATAAGAACTCCACAAAAAAAAAATTGAAATGATTCAGCAATGTAGCAGAATAAAAGATTAACATTCATAAATCAATTGCATTTCTGTATACTAACAGTGAAATACTAGAAAAGAAATATAAAAATACCTTTTAAAATTACACCCCAAAAAATTAATTACCTGTGAATAAACATGACCAAGGGGGTGAAAGACTTATATTCTGAGAACTATAAAACATTAATTGAGGTAATTATAGTGGATTCAAAGAAATGGAAAGGCATTCCCTGCTCCTAGGTTGGAAGAATTAACATAGTAAAAATGGCCATACTACCCAAAGCAATCTACAGATTCAGTGAAAACCCTATTAAAGTACTTTTTTTTTTTTTCACAGAGACTGCAACACAAAAAATTTTTCACAGAACTAGAACAAACAATCCAAAAATTTATGCAGAACCATAAAATACCTAGAATTGCCAAAGCAATTCTGAGGAACAAAAACAAGCAGGAGGCATAACTCTCCCAGACTTCAGGCATTATTACAGAGCCGAAGTAATCAAGCCAGTTTGGTACTGGTACCATAACGGACATACAGACTGATGGAACAGAATAGAGAACCCAGAAATTAACCCAGACACCTACACTCAATCTTCAACAAAGGAAGCAAGAATATAAAGTGCGGAAAAGACAGTCTCTTCAGTAAGTAGTGCTTGGAAAACTGGACAGCTGCATTTAATCAGTCAAACTTGATCACTTCCTCACACCAAGCACAAAAATAAACTCAAAATGACAGAAAGACTTAAATGTAAGACAAAACACCATCAAACTCCTAGAAGAGAAAATAAGCAAAACATTCTCTGACATCAACTGTACAAACGCTTTCTTAGGTCAGACTCCTAATATGGAAAACAGTATGGAGGTACATCAGAAAACTAAATATGGAACTACCATATGACCCAGAAATCTCACTCTTGGGCATATATCCAGACAAAACTTTCCTTGAAAGAATACATTCACCAGTATGTTCATTGCAGCACTATTCACAACAGCCAAGACATGGAAACAACCTAAATGTCCATCAATAGATGAATGGATTAAAAATATATTGTGTCTACAGACACACACACACACACACACACACACACACACACACACACACGTGGAATACTATTCAGCCATAAAAAAGAACAAAATAATATCATCTGCAGCAATATGGATGGAACTAGAGACTCTCATACTAAGTGAAGTAAGTCAGAAAGAGAAAAACAAATACCATATGTTATCACACATATCTGGAATCTAACATATAACATAAATGAACCTTTCCAGAAAAGAGACTCATGGACTTGTAGAATAGACTTATGGTTGCCAATGGGGAGGACAGGGAGTGGGATGGACTGGGAATCCGAGGTTAATAGATGCAAACAATTGCATTTGGAGTGGATAAGCAATGAGATCCTACTGTATAGCACAGAAACTATAGCTAGTCACTTATGATGGAACATGATGGAGGATAATGTGAGAAAAAGAATGTATACATAAGTGTGTGTTTGTGTGTGTGTGAGATAGGGACACTGGGTCACTTTGCCATACAGTAGAGATTGAAGGAACACAGTAAACCAACTATAATGGAAAAAATAACAATCATTAAAAAATCAGCAACTATCTCCATCCCTGAGAGTGAGCCAAAGAGAACATATGATTAAGACAATTGTATGCCCATTGCTGGAGTTCAGCTACTATGGCCATCCAGTGATGCAACCTGTGGGAAAGATTGCATCAGGGAAAGAACAGAATATTGGCCCTAGATAGTAAAGGTGCGTATCAATGTAGTGGTTTCTGTGAGACCATACTCTTATATCTTTCTATACATAGAAAAGTGCTAAATTCATTAACTTGAGATATCTTTCTTTCTTTAATTAGCAACAATGTTTTGATGCTCCAACCACCAGGTATTTGTTGTAAAACTCCTCTATACCCTGATCCCTGCCTTACCTCTATAGAGAAGTCCCTCAGAGCTATCTGAGAGGCTGCCTACCAGGCGTAAGTTCTCAGAAAGTCCACTAAATAAAACATGATTCTCAAGTTTTAGATTATGTACATTTTTAAAATACCCCCCTTTTTTTTGTCTTTTTAGGGCTGCATCTGAGGCATATAGAAATTCCCAGGCTAGAGGTTGAATTAGAGTTGCAGCTGCTGGCCTACACCACAGCCACAGCAATATGGTATCTAAGCCACCTCTGCAACCTATGCCGCAGTTCGTAACAACACCAGATCCTCAACCCCCTGAGTGAGGCCAGGGATTAAACCTGCATTCTCATGGATACTAGCAGGGTTCATTCTGGTTATCCACAATTGGAAATCCATGTTATGCACATTTTTTAGTCAGCAAGTTGAAATGGAAAGGATGGAAAAATATATTCCATGCATATAATGTCCAAAAAAAACAAGCATGAATGGCTATACCAATATCAAATACAATAAACTTTCAATCAAATAACTGCAAGAGAAAAAGGACATATATTAATAACAGGTTCAAATCAATGAGAAGTTTAATTATAAAATTTTAAAAAAGATAATCTAAATGTATGAATTAAAGGGAGAGAGGCATTTATACAATAATAGTTCCTGACTTGTAATATTCTCACAATAATAGATTAAAACCCAGCTAAAAGATAAGAAGGCTTAAATAATATAATAAAGCAACTAAATCTTAGAGACAAACATAGAACACTCTCCCCAACAACAACAGAATATAAAACTTCTCAAGGTCCCATAGGACATTATCCAGGATAGACCATATGTTAGGTCTACAAGTTAACTAAAGTGATTTAAATCTAATTCAGTAGATTTAAAATAGTAAACATCCTATAAAGCATGTTCTCCAACTGCAATAAGCTGAAATTAGAAACAAATAGACAAAAAATACTAGAAAATAAAAAAATGGAAATTAAACAATGCACCCTTAAATAGCTAATGGATTAAGGAAGAAATCATAGGGAGAACTGGAAATACTTTGAGACAAATCAAAATTTAAATATAACATATCGAAACTGATGGGGCACAGAGAAAGTAAAGGCAATGTGTAGCTATAAATACTTACATTAAAAAATAAGAAAGGGGAGTACTTTTTGTGGCTCATTGGTGATGAATCCAACTAGTATCCATGAGGATGTGGGTTTGATCCCTGGCCTCACTCAGTGGGTTAAGGATCCAGCATTGCTGTGACCTCTGGTATATGTGGCAGACACAGCTCAGATCCCATGTTACTGTATGCCAGCAGCTGCAACTCCAATTAACACCCTAGGCTTCGAACTTCCATATGCTGTAGGTGCAGTCCTAAAAAGCCAAAAAAAAAAAAAAAAGAAAAGAAAAGAAAAGAAAGGAATTCCCATGTTGTCTCAGTGGTAATGAACCTGACTAGTATCCATGAGGATGTGGGTTCAAACCGTGGCCTTACTCAGTGGGTTAAGGTGAGCTGTGGTGTAGGTCACAGATGTGGTTCATATCCCACATTGCTGTGGCTGTGGTATAGACTGGCAGATATAGCTACAATTCAACCCCCAGCCTGGGAACTTCCCTATGCACAGGTTCAGCCTTCAAAAAAAAGAAAAAGAAAAAAATCTTAAATCAATAATCTAACTTTAGAAATGAAGATCTACAAAAAAAAGTTAAAAACTTGATCCCCTTGCTGTACAGTGGGAAAATAAAAAAAAAAAAAAAGTTAAAAACTAAAGTCAAATCCACCAGAAGGATGGACAGAACAGAAATAAAGAAATATGGAATGGAAAAGCAAAAGATAAAATCAATAAAGCCAAAAGTTTGTTCCTTGAAAATATCAATAATACTTGGATGTCTTTAGCTAGATGGGCTAAAGAAAAAAAAAAAAGAAAATTCAAATTAATAAAATCAGAAATAGGAGTTCCCATCATGGTGCAGCAAAAACAAATCTGACTAGGAACTGTGAGGTTGTGGGTTTGATCCCTGGCCTCACTCAGCAGGTCAAGGATCCAGTGTTGCTGTGAGCTATGGTGTAGGTCACAGACATGGCTTGGATCTGGTGTCACTGTGGCTGTGGCATAGGCCGGAGGCTACAGCTCCCATTAAACCCCTAGTCTGGGAATCTCCATATGCCATAGGCATGGCCCTAAAAAAAAAAAAAAAAAAACAAAAAAAACAACAAAAAAAGAGGAAGACAAAAAGACCAAAAAAAATAAATAAATAAAAGTGGGGATATATTACTGATTCTGTAGAAATAAAAAGGATAAGATGGTAATACAAAAATTGTATATCTACAAATTGGATAACCTAACCTAGATAAATGTTACAAGTTCATGCCTTAAAAAAAATAATAATAAGACTAAATTTCATGGAAATAGATAATCAGAATAGAGATATAATTAGTAGGATGATTGAATCAGTAAGTAAAAATATCTTGACCAAAAAAAGCCCTAGACTTGATGGCTTCACAGATGAATTCTACCTTGCATTTTAAGAATAACAAATACTAATCCTTCTTAAAGCTTTGAAACTTTGAACTGGGAGAAGAACACTTCCTTACTAATTCTCTGAGGTTAAAATTATCCTGGTACTAAAGTCAGAAAGAGACACTACAAGGAAAGAAAACCACAAGCCAATATCCTTTGTGAACACTGATATAAAAACTCTCAAAAAGGCTAGCAAACTAAATTCAATAGCATACAAAAAGAATTATACATTATACCAAAATCATATATATCCATAGACTAATATATCAAAACCTCAGGAGAAAGAAAAAAAAAATTAAAATAGATGCACACACTCAAAGCAATTCAAAGACAACACTAAAGGTAGTCATCAAACCACAAGTGAAAAGAAAAAAAGAGGAAGGGGGGAAAAATGACCTATAAAACCAAATCCAAAACAATTAACCAAATGGCAATAAGTATATACAAATTTAAAACTGGCTTAAATATAAATGTATTACATGCTCCAACCAAAAGACAAAGACTGAATGGATATGAAAACAAGACCCACATATACTGTCTACAAGAGACCAAATTCATATCCATAGACACATACAGATTTAGAGTGAGTGCATGTAAAAAATTTTTTCATGAAAAGGAATCCAAAATGGAGCAGCAATACTCAGACAAAATAGACTCCAAAATGAAGAGTTAAAAAAGACAAAGAAAAAATACTACATAATGATCAAAGGATCAATCCTGGAAAAAGATATAACAATTGCCAATATATATATACACCCCAAAAATCACCACCTCAGTATATAAGGCAAATGCTAACCACCATAAAAGGAGAAATCAACAGTAACACAATAATAGCGGGGGACTTTAACTCCCCATTTAAATCAATAGATACATCATCCAGACAGAAAAGCAATAAGGAAACACAGGTTTTAAATGATACATCACATAGACTTGGTTGATATTTATTGAACATTCCATCTGAAAGCAACAGAATACACATTCTTTTCAAGTGCAAATGAAACATTCTCCAGAACAGGTCACATCTTGGGCCATAAGTCAAACCTAAGCAAATTTAAGAAAACTGAAATCATATAAAACATAATTTCCAATCACAATGCTATGAGCTGAGGAATCAACTACAAGAAAATAATGCAAAAAACACAAACACATGGAAACTAAACAGTATGCTACTAAACAACAAATGAAATCACTAAAGAAATCAAAGAGGAAAGAAAAAAATACATACAGAAAAAAGAAAATGAAAACAAAATGATTAAAAAACTATGAGATGCAGCAAAAGAAGTTCTAAGAGGAAAGTTTATAGCAATAAAATCTTATATTGGGAAAGGAGAAAAATTTAAATTAAAAAATCCAAACTTGCACATAAACAGAGAAAGAGGAACAAAAAAACCCCAGTTAGTAGAAGGAAAGAAATCATAAATATCAGAGTAGAAATAAATGTGATCAAGACAAAGGAAACAATAGAAAAGATAATGAAATTAAAAGCTGGTAGTTTGAAAAGAAAAAATTGCTAAACCTTTAGTCATACTCATCAAGAATATAAGGAAGAGGCCTCAAATCAATAACATGAAATGAAAAAGGAGAAGTTACAATAGATTTCATGAATATACAAAGGATCATAAGAGATGATTACAAGAAACCATATGCCAATAAAATTGGCAACTTAGAAGATATGGACAAATTCCGGAAAAGTAAAATCTTCCAAGACTGAACTAGGAATAAACCAATTAAAAGTACTGAACTTGAAAGGGTGGGGGAAAAAAGGGTAATTGCAATGTACACATCTAAGGATAACCTGACCCCCTTGCTGTACAGTGGGAAAATAAAAAAAAAAAAAAAAAAAAAAGTACTGAACTTGAAACTATTGTTTAAAACTCGTGTGTGTGTGTGTGTGTGTGTGTGTGTGTGTGTGTGTGTGTTTGTGTGTGTTGGGGAGATGTATTTTACCACTGTATTATCCCTCTCCTGGGGTTTAATCTAGTATGTGTCACACCAAAGTCCTGGGTCTAAACAGTACCATCTTTCCCCTGACTGTTGTTTAAAACCTGCTGTTGTGGCTCAGCAGGTTAAGAACATATTATAGTATCTGTGAGTATTTGGGTTTGATCCCTGGCCTTGCTTAATGGGTTAAGGATCTGGTGTTGCAGTAACCTGTGGTGTAGGTCACAGATGCACCCCAGATCTGGTGTTGTTGTGGCTGCAGTGTAAGCCTGCAGATGTGGCTCTGAATCAGCCCAAGAACTTCCACATGCTATAGGTGCAGACTTAAAAAATAAAACAAAATTGAATTAAAATAAGAAAACTTCTACACAACAAAAGCCCAGGTTCAGATGGCTTCAGAAATTCTATCAAGGAGTTCCTGTCATGGTTCAGTGGTTAATGAACCCAACTGCTATCCATGAGGACGCAGATTCCATCCCTGGCCCTGCTCTGTGGCTAAGGATCCGGTGTTGCCATGAGCTATGGTGTAGGTTGCAGACACAGCACGATCTGGCATTGCTGTGGCTGTGGTGTAGGCCAGCAGCTACAGCTCTGATTCAACCCCTAGCCTGGGACCCTCCATGTGCCACGGGTGCAGACCTAAAAAGACAAAAAAATAAAAACAAAAATAAAAATAAAAATAAAGAAAAAAGAAAAGAAAGAAATTCTATCAAACATTCAGAGAAGATTTAACACCTATTCTTCTGAAACTCTTTCACAAAAATTGCAAAGGAAGGAACCTTCCCAAGCTCAGTCTATGAGGCTACCATCACCCTGATACCAAAATCAAAGATAACACAAAAAAAGAAGAGTACAGCCCAATATCACTGATAAACATAGATACAAAAACTTCCACCAAAATACTAGCAAAACAAATCCAACACTATATTAAGAGGATCATACACCATGATTTATATCAGGAATGGAAGGATATTTTCTGTATCTGCAAAGAAATAACTTTGATATACCACATTAACAAATTGAATAATTCAAAACAATGTGATCATCTCAATAGACACAGAAAAAACTTTTGACAAAATTTAACACCCCTTTTTGATAAAAAAAAAATCAGGAAGTGGGCATTGACGGGACCTACCTCAATGCCTTTTATGACAATACCACAGCTAACATCATACTCAATGGGGAAAAGCAGAAATAATTTCCTCCAAGATCATGAAAAAGACAAGTGTACACTCTTGCCACTTCTATTTAACATAGTTTTGGAAGTCCTAGCCTGACAATCAGAGAAGAAAAAGAAAGACAGGGGGAGTACCCATTGTGGAGCAGCAGAGATGAATCCACCTGGTGTCCGTGGGGATACTGGTTTGACTCCTGGTCTCGTTCAGCAGATCAGGGATCTGGCATTGCCATGAGCTGTGGTGTAGGTCACAGAAATGGCTAAGATCCTGTTTTGCTGTGGCTGTGGTATAGGCCAGCAGCTGTAGCTCTGATTCAACCCCTAGTCTGGGAACTTCATGTGTCATGGGTGTGGCCCTAAAAATAAATGCAAGGAATCCAAATTGGAAAAGAAGTAAAACCATCACTGTTTGCAGATACATGATATCGTATATAGAAAACGGTAAAGATGCCAGCAAAAAATGTTAGAACTCATCAATGAATTTGGTAAATTTAAGAGATACAAAATTAATACATGGAAATCCCTTGCATTGCTATAAACTGACCACTGATCAGAAGAATTAGAAAAGGAAATTAAGCAAACAACCTCATTTACCATCACATCAAAAGCAATAAGATACCTAGGAATAAACATACCTAAGGAGGCAAAATATCTGTATTCTAAAAACTATAAAATACTGATGAGAGAAATAAAAAAAAAAAAAACACAGATGATAAGATATACCACATTCTTGGATTAGAAGAATCAATATTTTCAAATGACTACACTACCCCAAAAAATCTACAGATTCAATGGAACCTGTATCAAATTTCCAATGGCATTTTTCACAGAAATAGGACAAAAAGTTAAAATTTTATGGGAACACAGATGATTTGAATAGCCAAAACAATACTGAGGAAAAACAAATTGAGCTGGAAGAATTAGGCTATTTGACTTCAGACTATACTATAAATCTACTGTCATTAAAATAATATGATACTGGCACATAACAGAAATATAGATCAATGGAACAGGATAACAAACACAGAAATAAACCCAATCAACCATCATCAGTTATTCTAAAGGACACGAGTAAATACGATGGAGAAAAATAATCTCTTCAATAAGTGGTGCTGGAAAAATTGGACAGCTACATGTAAAAGATAAAATTAGAACATACTCTAACACAATACAAAAATAAACTCAAATTGGATTAAAGACCTATGTGTAAGATGTAAGACCGGATAACATTCTTAGAGGAAAATAGGCAGGATACACTTTGACATAAATCACAGCATTATCTGTTTTTTTGGATCCATATCCTTGATAAATGAAAACAAAAAAAAATAAACAAATGGGACCTAATTATACTTACTTTTGCACAGCAAAGCAAATCATAAACAGAGAAAACCCACACAAATATTTGCAAAATGTGACCAACAAGAGATTAATCTCCAAATTATACAAATAAAACATGAGCTCAATGTGAAGAAGAAGCCAGTAAAAAAATGGGCAGAATATTTAAATAGACATTTCTCCAAGGTCATACAAATAGACAGAAAGCACATGAAAAAATGCTCAACATTCCTAATGAGAAAAATGCCAATCAAAACTTTAATGAGGGTATATATCAGTTAGAATGGCTATCATCAAAAAGCCTACAAACAATAAATGCTGGAGAGGATGCAGAGAAATCTTCCTACACTGTGGGAATTTAAATTGGTACAAAACCCATGGAAAACAGTATGGAGGCTCCTCAAAAAAACTAAAAATAGAACTACCATATGATCCAGCAATCCCACTGATGGACATATATTTGGATAAAACCATAATTCAAAAAGATGCATGTATCCCAATGTACACTGAAGCACTATTTACAATTGTCAAGACATGGAAGCACCTAAATGTCCATCAACATAGGAATGGATAAAGATTTTATGCATATTTACAATGGAATATTACTTAGTCACAAAACATAATGAAATAGAGTCCATTTATAAAGATGGACTTAGAGAATTTGAAAAAAAATGGAAATGTGTATATGCATAACTGAATCACTTTGCTGTATAGCAGAAGCTAACATCATAAATCAATTATATTTCAATATAATTTTAAAATGAAAAAAATATGAGTATTAATATTCCAAAATATAGAAAAAAAGGCTAAAATACTGAGTTCCATATATAAATTCTAGTTTTCTTTCATTACTTAATAAAATGGCTACTTGCTCTGCTTTTTTCATATCCCTTTCTCTACGATCTTGACCAAGGCTTTTGAACCATTTCCTCAAGTTGATTGGATTTGCGGTATTGGTAGCCAAGGGGCTAGAAACAAATGTCTGTGATGACATCAAGGTAGTAATATCTAACCTTATCCTTGTATTTTTGTGGTGAAGTTATTATTATTCAGCCTCAATAAGAAGTAAGGAATAAGCTAAAGTCAATTAAAAAGTCCATATTTATATCTCAGGAAGTTCAGGGCAGAATTTATAAAATTGTGTATCAGCTACATAGAGGTGAAGTTCAAAAGATGTAACAGCTTAAAAGGAGGTATTGTTGAGAGAGTAAAATGTCATGGAGTTATTCATTGGGTAACATCTGCACTGACAGAATGAAGGAGAAATAAAATTCAGTAATAAAGGCATTAGAAAATGCCGGTAACAGAAAAATTGCAATGTCAAATGCCAAAAAAGTAGAAAAAGTGAATTAATAATGGGATAGTCAATAGTGATGAATGATATAGAAAATACAAGATAATGGCTAAAATAATTCTGTGATAGCTTGTTTGTTTTGAAATTTGGTTTCTAATCAGAAGAGGTCAGGTAGCATACAAATTCTGGGATTATAAAATCTGAATTCAATCCCAAGATTTAGGACTTGCTACCTCTGCTGTACCCTCACATAATTTTCTAAGATGTCTAACTTCCAATGTCTTTTTCATATGTGGATTAAAGTATATAATCCATGCAAAGACTTTAGGTTACGTCTGGAATACAAAAAAACTTCCATAAATTTTAGTTTATTGATTACAGGAGTTTCCGTCGTGGCTCAGGGGTTAACGAATCCGACTGGGAGCCATGAGGTTGTGGGTTCGATCCCTGGCCTTGCTCAGTGGGTTAAAGATCCAGTGTTGTTGTGAGCTGTGGTGTAGGTCACAGACGTAGCTAGGATCCCGAGTTACTGTGGTTCTGGCGTAGGTCGGCAGCTACGGCTCTGATTAGAACCCCAGCATGGGAACCTCCATATGCTGCAGGAGAGGCCCTAGAAAAGGGCAAAAAAAAAAAAAAGAAGAATATTGATTATATTTATAAAAACCGTAATGAATAGTGATGAGAATCAAGCCTAGCAGCAAGAGATTTAGGACATGGATGTAACTATAATCCAGAAACAATAAATAAACACTTACTTTTCCAATAATTACAGCATTAGAGATGTAAGTGTATCAGTCTTTTTTTCCTTGTTATTAATTTTTAGAATGAAGTTCTTCAGAACATATTTCAGTGGGCTGGAAGGTTACAGTGAAGAGACAAATGTTAAAAGAAAGAAAAGTCACACAGGATAAGAGGAAAGAATCATAGCCTCAGTAGGCAGGTTAGCTCTGGTAAACAAGACTGAAGGTATTCCTCTGAACCCAGAGGGGAGTAGAAAAGAAAAGGCATGTTGAGATTAGAAGATGGAGGTTTCTTTTCTTTTTTTTTTTCAAATAGTCTCAGTCTAAAAATATGCTATGAAAGGTCAGTTGGAAAATGAGAGTAGCAGAGAAGAAGTTTGATATTAAGAAAGCAGAAAAAATTGGGGTTAAGACCAAACAATATCACATAGTATCACTCTTTGATGACCAAAATATTTCCTAGAAGTAGAGCATAATGATAGGGTAGGGATCATGTTATACCTATTCAAAGTATAGGATTTGGATACTATTTTGCAAGCACTGGATAACCAAAAAAAATAAAGTTAATCACACAAAAATTTTAATTAGGAACAATATATCTCAGAGCACCATAGAAAATAGGATGGAAGAATAATCTTGGAACAAGAAAGATTTGTAATAGCCATCTTTATAAAATAACTCAGTGTTCAAAGCAGTGAGATTGTAAATGGGGACAGGGAAGATGAAACGGATGACAGAAACATTTTCTCAGTTCAATTTATCCATTTAAATTCACGGTTATAAAACCATGTACAGATAAGAATGTGGTTATCTAATATTTTCTACTTTCTCAACGCAAATCCTATTAGAAAAGACATTATTTATTTGAAATAGTTAATTTTCAAATAAAATTAAAGTATGATGGCTAAATTTCATTTGTCCAAGGAATTGACTCTTAGCCATGTGAGCAACAATGAAACAACTGGACTGGAGATAGAATTAATTAACATGATTTGAAGCTATGGAATCAGAAATCTGGATTATTTAACAAGAGTAGTAGTCTCATGTTTTCATATTTAAACCCATTAAACTGTTAACTTTTCTCAAACAATTTTTTTAAGATATTCTTGTAGAAAAGGCTCTTATGTGACTTGGTATTTGTACAAATTCTCATGAAGTTATCACATTTTTTGTCCAAGTGCTTTTGTTTGGTTTGGTTTAGTTTTTTTAAGTTTGGGGCTAGTCTCTGGAATCAAAGCAAAGTTATAAGACCAATACAATCATTTGAACTTTGCTCTAAAAATGAATGAAATTAAAGTTCTGTTTTTACGGGAAAACCATGTTTTGTTTTCATAGGGGAAAAGGCAGCATAAAATCCTTCCCCAGGGAAAGACATTCTCTGTTGATTTATGTCTGTGACAGGAAAGTAACAGAACAGATGTATACTGCCTGAAATAAAGTATATACTGCAAAAAAATTTAAATCATATCAACTTACATTTTATGGCACAGTTGTGAATCATGCTTTTTTGTTTCCATGTGTAATTAGAGAGTAGAATAGATATGAAAGTTATCTTTAATATTCTCATTACAAAGAACAAATACATGTTGCCCAGGGAAAGGAGTTTTGTTCCTTGTATGGATTTTTTCCTTTAGTAAGATATGAGACATGGGAGGTGGATTTTATGACCCACTATTTAGAAACCTACATAGTGAGAAAAGTCACAAAAATGTCAACACTAATTTATGACTCATATTCTGTGTTATGCAGTATTCTGGGAAGCTGTAGTCCTCTGCTTAGAGATTTTGAAAGGTAATATACTGGTAAAACTAATACAGTATTGCCCAAACTACTTTTGGCTAGTTTATTGTGTGCATCTGCTCTTTTGAAAATGTCTCTGTCCTCCCATCATCCCCAATAATGGGATTTGAATGCAAGGCAAGCAAGCAGATAGGCATTTGCACCTTTCAACTGTGTATATTTTGGGTGAAACTATCTCTAAGTGTGTGGTGCCTCGTCTTTCATTCTAGAAAAAGTAGATGGAATAAATCAACCCATGGCAAGAGGGCCCCAGAGTAGGATGGTAATAACTGTCAACTTTATGTTTGCATCTCACAGTATAAAATAGGCTTGTGTGTTTTTCCTGCCATTAATTTAATTCACACGCACCAAACTTTATGCTTTCAATTTGCATTGGGAGACAAAATCAGGATTGATGATGATCTGCCAGTTTTACCCTAAGGTATAGAATAATGCTCTGCACTAGATGAGGAAATTGCCAGCCAACTATTTTGCAATATTTTGCACAAGATAATTTTGCCTTCAGTTTTTTGAAGGCAGGATTTAGGCAAACTCTGTCTTAAGGGCCAAATTCTATCTACACATACCATACTTGATCTTTTGGATTTATTTTCCATGCTAAAGAAGTATTAATTTCAGAAAGAAAATCTCATAAAAGAACTCCATAGTCCGAAGACTAAAAGGCAAGAATAAGAAAGCACTTGCTCACAGCATTTCCTAAGAAAACAAGTATTTAGCATCAATTGAATATTTTAAGCATGAAAGAAAGGCTTTTCAATGGTTCTAATTATAGTCAAAATGTTTAATAATTTTTGGGCTTGAAATGTTTCTTAATATTAAAGATTTACAAGACTAGCAAATGAGATTTTGTGCAATATACATGATATGCTATTGATTCAATGAGAAATGAATTGGTCATTAGTTCTATAGTGATACATTATTTCCAAAATATTATACTCAAAGGGATCGGACTGACAGGATGAGGGTATGGTCTGTAATTTTTACATATTTTTTGAAACTATTAACAAAGGTATTTTCAAAGACATTGTTAATTGTCAAAATACATGAAATTCATGAATACATCATTTCCTCATTTTTTCATCTGAATAATGTGGATAGTAATATCAGTGGCTCATTGGTAACAAAACTAAGTAGCAACCATGAGTATGTAAGGTTCGATCCCTGGCCTTGCTCAGTGAGTTAAGTGTCCAGTGTTGCCAGTGAGCTGTGGTATAGGTTGCAGATGCTCGCCTCTGGTGTCGTTGTGGCTGTGGTGTAGGCCAGCAGCCACAGTTCTGATTTGACCCCTAGACTGGGAACCTCCACATGCCATGGGTGCAGCCCTAAAATAAATTAAATAAATAAATATATATATATATATATATAAATAAAGCTAGTAATACCAATTTCACATTATTATGTGAATTCAATTAAATGTTGCATTAAATGAGATCAAAAAGGCTGCTTTGATCAATCCAGGCTTGAACCCTAACCAGATAACTCCTTTCTACACCTTGACATTTACTCTGTGTTTCAAATTCATGTCCCCGCAACAGGCTTATTATTTGTAATGAATTGGCAGAATCATTAAATTTACAAATGTTTAAACTTGCTAACAAAGATTCACCCTCAACATTTTTATCCAGGTCTCTCTCACTCTCCAATTTTTCCGAAGGCAAAGAAAGTTGTCTAATATCTGCTGTAACTATCTCTGCTTTCATTAGCAATGTGAATCACAGTTTTACTGTTATTTGTTCTAAACTCTTGGACCTAAATAACCTTAGTTTTTACATTTGTTGTATTATTTTCAATATCTAGAGTGTAGATTATATGATAATAGAATTAGATAAGTACAGGTGCAGTTTCTTATTTAAAGCTCTGTGGGTTTTTCCTAAGTGAAACCATAGAAAATCCTAATAGTTCCAAATAGATGTTATTTGCTAACCTGCAAGAGAACAAAGTGAGTTTTAACAGCAGGTGATGGCCACAGTATTCCAAAGAGGACCACATAAAATGTGGATGAGGGACTGAAGCTGGATAATCTTGCCTTTGTGATTCTGTCCAATTCTGTAAATGACCTCCTTACTTCATTCCAACCCCTTCCACCCAGCCATTGGCCAGACTATTCTATTTAAATTACCCTGTCTCAGCTTCTGGTCTAATCAGAATGGTAGTCAGCACTGCTCAACTCATTGCTCCTGCAGTGCTTCACTCCACAGGAGCCAAAACATAATGGACCTATATAATGGATGACTGAATTGGAAATAAAAATAAGCTATTTGTTTGAAATTTACCTCCCATTTATTATATACTTGCATAGGCGGTCTCTTAAGAATCTGTAGGAGAGCCTTGTCTGGAAAAGTTGTATAATATATGTTTATGTACTGAGAGTGGAATACACATGTGATTACCATACTGTTTCGTTGCACAGATTTTTTTTCTTTCTTTTCTTTTTTTTAGTAATACAGCCTTGAGGAAATTGGAATGCAAATCCTGTCACCAAACACATGACCAAATAACATACTAGTTATAAGAGGGTCACTCAAATACATAACATACATAGACACAAATTACAGTGGAAAATTATAGTTCTAATTTTTTATGGATTTTGAAATGTTCTTCAGCTGTGCAGTATGCCTAAATTGATCTTATCAAAAAAGTGATTTCTCTCTTTATACCATGAGCTCTGTCAAGATTGAGAGCTTATCATCTAAAGATATAGAATTCAATACTCTCAAAGAGCCATTACTTCGAGCATAATCATTATTGGTAGGAGGAATTTTACTAATATTTTACCTTGTATATCATGGAAAACAAATTCATATACATTTTATATTATTATTACCTGATGGCCATTCTGCATATAGACATCAAAGTGCAATGTATATGGGTTTCTAGTTGAAAACAGAAAGCAATGAACTGGTATAATTTGCCAACTCTGAAGAAGACTGTCACTTGAAGTTTATGACTTCCTAAGTGAAAATTAAAGATGATAGCCAAAACCTTATAGGAACATTTGCCTCTATGGGAACAGGGTTAACCATGGTAATTTGACAAGGTATATCTTTAAAGTCTCTTAAGGATAAAAGCCTTATTATTGAAGCCTCTGCATGGCAATTTCTGAATGCCCTAAGCCATTAGATTTATTTTGTACAAACTTTTAAACAAGAGCAAAATTACATTCACTCATTTATTTATTTATTTGGGCCATACCCCTGGCATATAGTAGTTTCCAGGCTAGGGGATGAATCAGAGCTACAGCTGACAGCCTATACCACAGCTATAGCAACACCAGATCCAAGTTGCATCTGCAACCTACACCACGTGCAGCTTGCAGAAACACTAGATTATTAACCCAGCGAGTGGGGCCAGGGATTGAACCCACAGCCTCATGGATACTAGTCAGGTTTTTTACCATTGAGCCACAATGGGAACTCCAAGAAAATTTTATTTATTCCAGGTGTTTTAGATATTAGTGTAAATCGTCTCCATACATATCAGAGAATATGTTACCTATTCCAAAAGTTATTTGTTTATTAAACAAATAAACAAACCTATTAAATGTGTGTGGAAAAGGACTTGGTGCAGAAAGTCTACGGCTTCGAACTTTAACTATGCACAGAAAACTATAAAGGTAGAGTGACCACCTCAACTTGATTTTCCCAGAACTCTTTTTCTAGTTTTAAAACTTAAAGAGTCCTGCATCTTGGAAATCCTCTTGGTACTGGAGAAATTGGAACAGTTGGTTTCCTTAGACTAGAGAATAGTTCTTTATTAGCAGTTTCTGATATCTAACAATGGAGGGTATAAAGTTGATTTGTTTTGGTTCTGTATCACAGGCACATATATATATATATATATATATATATATATATATATATATATATACACATATATACACATAAAAAAGGCTAGGTAAGATCGACAAAGGGAAAGAGGGAGTTAGAAACTAGAGAGTGAAAGATCAACCAATTCTGAAGGCAAAAACTAGCTAGTGCTCAGCGTAGCTAATGCCTACTAATTATGAGTTTCAGTTCTTACAGAAAGATCAACATCTTTAGCATACTTTGCTGGTTAAGAGCATGATCTTTGGAGTTAGACTGCTCATAAACACAGATGATGATATATGGATTTAATGATATATTAATATACATATTGTTTAATATATATAAATATACACATACATTTAATACATATAAAACACTCAGAATATGATAAACATTGGAAGTAACCCTTCATCTGTTATGTCATTTGAAATTAGAAACAGTATAATTGCTATTAGTTTTTTTTTAGTAAATAAGTTACTATTTTTATTTACTATTAAAACGTGTCTCTTGAAACTCAGTGCCGAACAATAAGAAATATAAAAATGAGATGATATCTATTCAGATATTAAATTCACCACCTTTCTTGCAAATTGTCTTGATATTACTTAACTTTTAGACTACTCTGAGATACATATGATCAGATTCCCTGTAGAGTAGATAGTTCACTTAATGTTGACAGTTATATTAGTGAGTTATTCTTCTAATGAACACAAACTCAACAGTGGCAGTGCTTTTTGTAATACACGATTGCATTATTTATAAACACTTAAAATTTTCATTTTGCTGCTTATTGCATAAATCACCTGAAGTATCATGTTAGGATAGAGAACAGGGACAAAGAAAAATTAAATGAACAAATTGGTCTAATTTAAACTACAGCTTTGAAAAGTTCTTACATGAATCTGTATCTCTTAAATAAAATTTACTGACAATACTGTGAGAGTTGATGTTTCTTTGTTATTTTAATTTATAAATAAGGTAAGAGACAAATAGAATAGAATGATGAGTAAATGCGTTGGGGTTTGAAGGTATTGATAAACTAAAATGCATTTGCAAGGTTTGTATTTTTTTTTTCTGTTTAATATGTACAAAACTTTGAATAAAACATTTAAGAATAAAGATTAATTCTTTACATCAAATACAATAAGAATTTTAACTATATGAAGACTGTAAACTACAAACATATGAGGGACCATTGTATTTAACTTTTGTAATCTCTATCACTTCAATCAATATTACATTCATGAAGAAAAGAATAACAACACAAGAAGGCAAAAATAGATTAGATTTATAAATATAATTAAGTATAATTAGATATCTTTTTGAAAGTAAAACTCTATTTTCCTTCCAACTTCATCTGATATTTACAAGAATCTATTCCGATTTACTGGGGAATGCTTTATCAGTTTAACCGAACAGAATAGGATTTTAAAAAAAATGGAGTTCCTGTTGTGGCTCAGTGGTTAACTAGTCACCATGAGATTGCAGGTTTGATCCCTAGGCTTGCTCAGTGGGGTTAAGAATCCGGCCCTGCTCTGAGCTGTGGTGTAGGTCGCAGAGGCAGCTCAGATTCCACTGTTGCTGTGGCTATGGCGTAGGCCAGCAGCTACAGCTCTGATTGGACCCCTAGCCTGGGAACCTCCATATGCTGCTGATGTGGCCCTAAAAAGACAAAAAAAAAATTAAATCATAACTATTATTAGTGGATAATTTAGGTGATGTTATTATGCCTGTCTTCACAAATTACTGCAACTTTTATAGACACTTACATGTGTATACACATTTAATTTAGATAATGTAAATTATTAATGCTTTCAAAGATGGTCATTTCTGGAATAACTTCCAAGCTACAGTAGACAACACTTAAAATAAAGCCTGATAAGACTTAAAAAAGATACACATTTTATATATTTAAAGGAAATATCTCTTCCATATGTTCCCCAAAATGTGAATCTAAAAAAATGCTGACAAAGAAAGCATCGTGAAATTAAATTTAGGATGGGATACTCATTTCCTGGGGAAATACTGAGCTGGCATAGTCTGATGGTTCTTTTCACCATAGTTTAAGCATGAACCTAGGGACTACAAATAACTGTGAAAACTATTGTAAAGACTGAGATTCTTTGAAATGATATATCAGGACGGGTATGTACCAGCAGCCATGGATATGTGGTGATAGACTTATCAGAAGGAAAATATTTTGGAAGAAATTAATTTTTTTTCTTGGATAGGAGGTTGTCTTTCTTACTTTTCACTCTATAATGGAAATAAGCAGCAAACCCCCACATAATGTGGAATAAGATATATATTGTCATACTTTGCTCAGGTCCTCCTAGGGAAAGTAGCTGATGAAAACAGGTTTGGGCAATCAACTGTTCACTAGTTTCTGCTCTTCTGCTTACACATATATTGAGGATTACAAACTAGGGAGCATAACTGCTTTCCAGCAGTACCCATTACCAAAAGTGTAAGTGAGATTATCTGATTAAAAAAGTTGTATGAGGCTGTGGTAGCAAACTATTGGTCAATAGTTAATCTGTGCTACTTAGAATGATATACCCCAAACCCCTACCATCTTCTGAATATCACAAGAGGGAAAAAAATGGGGGCCTAAGATCTGTCTCCTACTTTATTATCCTACTAGAGATAGGGTAGTTGAGACTTCTGGGGAACATGAGGTCACAGATCAAAAATAATTAGACATGTGACCACAGTAAAAACAAATATCAAACAAAACAATATATCAGCAACAGGGCAGTGGAACATAAGTAACAAGGTTAACATATATACTATTATATAATGACATAACATACCTTTTTGTTTGTTTGTTTGTTTGTCTTTTTGCCTTTTCTAGGGCTGCTCTCACGGCATATGGAGGTTCCCAGGCTAGGGGTCTGATCGGAGCTGTAGCCACTGGCCTACGCCAGAGCCACAGCAACGCGGGATCTGAGCTGCATCTTCAACTTACACCACAGCTCACGGCAATGCTGGATTCTTAACCCGCCAAGCAAGGCCAGGGATCGAACCCACAACCTAATGGTTCCTAGTCAGATTCATTAACCTCTGAGCCACGACGAGAACTCCATTATGACATACATATATTTTATGTATGTGCACACATGCTTCAGGGATAGACATATGTTTAATAAAATAAATGAAATAATATCCAAAATTGGGAGAGGGAAGATATATCAGATGAATGGAAGCCAAGGAAAACTTAAATTCAGACTCCAAAAGAATAGGCTGAGCAACGTTTTCAAAAAAATATCATTAGGCTAAAAAGACAAAAATATAAGGAAACATCTAAGAGTTATGATAAAAGGAAATATACCATTATATAAATAATAGAGGGAAAAAAACAAGGAAACAAGGATAGAAAATGAAGATATAATGAAAAGAATTTTTTTCAGAATCAAATCAAGATGAAGACATAACATTAAATGTATTCAGTGAAGGAGTCCCTGTCATGGCTCAGTGGTTAACGAACCCAACTAGTATCCATGAGGACACGGGTTCAATCCCTGGACTTGCTCAGTGGGTTGAGGGCCCTGCGTTTCTACAAGCTGTGGTGTGGCTTGCAGATGCAGCTTCGATCCCACATTGCTGTGGTGGAGGCCGGCAGCTACCACGCAGATTCGACCCCTAGCCTGGGAACCTCTGAACGCTGCAGGTGTGCCCCTAAAAAGACAAAAGACAGAACCAAAAAGAAAAAAAAAAAATGTAATCAGTGCCAAACAGGATAGAAAATAAAAATAAATACCAAGACTAATTATAGCGAAATTTAAGAAATTAAGAGACTAAGAATTCTAAAAGCTTCAGAGATAAATTACAGATCACCACAGGTAACAAAACTTAGCATGATAACAGAGGCCTGTCCAACAATCCTGGGACAAACATATAAATAATGTCTTCAAAATATAAAAAGAAATGACATTTGAATACACATCCTGTGAAACTATATCCTACAAAATTGTGACTTACATGTGTACATACAATAGAAGTATTTTTTTAGGCACGCAAAGGTTCAGAAATATTGCCATGGGGAGGCCATGGTGAAAACACTCTTGGGGAAAGAACTAAAAGAAGAATAGAAATAAATTCCTCCTAAGAAGGGAAGTATCGTTTGAATTAACAATCTTAGATTCACTAAGATTGAAAAAACGAGATACTATCTCCTTGTGATAATGTACAATAGCAAGTAATCTATGAAATATCCTTCCATAAGACAAAATTAACTTTAACCAACACTTCTAGATCAAAACAATTCCTGGGAAATGTAAAGAATATGAAAACAAGTTAAATTACATCATTATAAAGCAATCAATCTGTAGAATGTGACTACTTAAGAACACAGATAACATGACTTTTACTGCAAATCAATGGCTAAAAATGGTTGAAATTAAAATGATGAAAAAAGCTAAATATGAATATAAGCAAAAACAAAAGAGCATAGCATATTTAATATTTGACAAAACAGAATTCAACTAAAAGTGAAAGGTTTATATTTCTAAAAGAACAAAGAATCGTGAACATTGATTTTAAAAATATATGTGGAAGGCAACAAATGACAGAGTTGAAAGAAATAAACATATTAGTAAGTAATGTATTTGCAAAAGCAATAATTGAATATACTGATTATAATTCAATAAAAATCAATATCAAAATTAAAAATGTCATAAGTCTAGAAACTTTCTTTAAAGAAAATCATTATGGAAATTATGCAATAATTAGACTGAATGAAAGCTCTACTGTGCTTATCAACATTTCTGAAAGCACTAAATAAATCTATTAATAAACAGAAAAAAGAACATATATAATGCTCAATTTGAAAACTTGGAATAAATGACCATGAAAGAAATCTCAAATAAAAATGAGAATAATAAATCTAAAGACAGATATCAATGAAATAGAGAGCAGCATTAATGAATAGCAAATAAAATCCTACATTTGTTTATTTGGGAATATTATTTATATTGATTTTCAAATATTGATAAATAAAAAGAATGGTTGTTATGAAAATCAACAAAACTGAAAATTATAACAGGGAAAATCTTTAGATAGCAAAGGTATTTAAAATATTAAAGTAATATGAAAAATAGCTATTAGATATAATATTTTGTAAAGGTATACTATATCAAAATTAGAAAATTAAGAAGCAGAAAATTTAGATATTTCAATGAGTATTAAAGAAGTAGAAATTATATCATCTTCCAAAAAGAAAATAAACAAATTCTCTCTTTCTCTCTCTCTCTCTATATATATATGTAAAAATATATATATATATTTCTTTTTTACAAATCAGGTCTTTTGAACTTCTAAGGAACATGTCATTCTTTTAACTTTACGGAAAATATAACCAGAAAGCTCTTTATTTCATTTTAAAATCAAATAAAGTCTCAATTTTAAAGCTAGGAAAAGAATCAATAAAGAGCCTATGTTAGTATTAACTAGATGTGAAAATAGTAATTAAAATATTAGCTAACTGAATCCAAGGATATATTAAAATAATGCTCAAAATAAAATAATGCTCTATGTTTAACTAAATTAACAGGGTAATTGAAAAATTATATGAATTAACTCAATAAGAGAAATACTAATATTTGATGTCTTTTAAAAATTAAACTTCAATTATGTTTTTTAAAAATCTTGACAAATTAAAAATCAAAGGGAAATTATTTAGGACAGGCAGAACTTTAAAAAATCTATAGCAACTATTATCCTCAATAGAAATACTTCACAATCACCCCCCGCACCCCATTTTTAATTTAATTTCAGCCATGCCTGTGGCATGCTGAAGTTCCCAAGTCAGGGATCAAAGCTGAGCCACAGAAGTGATAACAGGATTGTTAACCACTATGCACCAGGAAACAACTCAAACTTCCCTTTAAATACTGAGGACATAACCAAGAAAAATAAAATAATTTATACACACACACACACACATATAAGAAGGAAACAGATATGCTATTATTTATAGATGTTAGATATATAAAAATAATATGAAATTAGTATAAATTATTTCAGCATTTTTAATACAAAATCAATTTCAATATGTCTTGGAATATAATATCAAGGATGAAAATCATTAACATTTCTCCCAACGAGCAAAAAAAAAAAAAAGCACATAATTAAAAGTAACATACCTATATGAAGAGAAACAAAAATTAAAATACCTTCAAATCAAGCTTAAAACACAATTTAAAATAAAATTGAAAACATCTCTATAGTGAAAAGTTTTATTTATATTAAAAAACACAAATAAAACTTTAATGAGAGAAATAGTCCACACTCTTGGAGAAGAGGATTTAAAATTATAAGGATATCAATTCTTCCCAAGTATTCTATAAATTCATTGCAATTCAGGAAATATGCAACAGTATTAAGTAGTTATGGTGTACTTGTAGGATGTATTTTCTTTTCCAATTGCTAATTACATAATGTACTTATAATTTAAAAAATTACCCAGAAGTTTCTCTCAGTTGTTCCCTAGAGTTATTTTCATGGTGTGTGCTCTAAGATATTCATTGGTCGAGCATATTTCTCCTGTTTAGCTGAATCATGGCATTAGCATGCCTATGTGAGAAATGGATATATTTAAGAAACCTGTGACTATGAAAAAGCTTTTCTACTCGATTGATTCTCAGGAAAACAGCAAAAATATGTTATTTTTTTCCCCTAAGGTTCACCATCCTCTCCCTCTTATGCTGCAAACACTTGGGAAACACTGCAATTTATTCATATATATCATATTAATTAAATACCTAAGAGAATCAAATGCCTCAACTAATAAAAGGACAGATTTTGGAATATTTCAAATCTATGAATAAATATTGTATTCTAGCCCAAACTGACAGCATAAAACAAGTGACTTTTTAACTTTACGATTTTAAAGGTCATGTGTATTCGATTTTATTTTTATAAGAGGTAAAACCATAATATGATCCAAACAAAGCAAGCATTTCAAATATTATGGTTTTGTATATCTTTCTCTACTAGAAAACCCTATGTCCTGAATCACTTATATCAAATAAATGCTGTAATTTAAGCATTGTCCAATTCCACAACATATGTTAAGTGGCCCATGGCCAGCATGGAGAAATGTGAAGATATCTCATCATCCAACACTACTGACTAGGATGTGTGAACATTTCCTAAAGTATTGCACAATATATTTCTTTTGGACATTTAAATTTCTCTGAACATTTCTATCTTATTTTTCTTGGAGGTAGATTCTAACTTTGGTACAAGAGCTTTGGAATCAGTTTGCTGAAGTTCAATAACGGCTTTGCCACTTAAGAATTTTGTGACTTGAGGCAAATCATTTTGCTTTTTTATAGTGTTTTTCATATGTAAAATAAAGAAAATGTCAGTTTGATACTGTATTAATATTTCTCTTCCCATGCCTTTCTCCCCAGCTGGTATATAAACCCCTCTCCTCAAGAAGCAGAGACCACCTTCTCATTCATCAGAGTATGCCCCATCCTAGCATCCTTCCTGGTCACAGGTGATCAGTAGGAGAGGACAGAATGCACGAGGCCTGTGCAGGCTTCTCATAATCACTCTTTCTCCTCTAAGCAGAGTGGTCGTTGTGTTCAGAAATGCCTGAGGGAGCTGCACAGCTGATATATTTTTACAGTCATGGAGGAGAGGTCTGGAGTACTAAGGAGACAAGCTCACAAATGCCACGGCCTAGTGAGGGCTGAACATATTACCCAGGATAGGATTCAGGATACCTGGGCTTTTATCTAGGCTCTGCCATCAACACCCTGCATGTCCTTGGGCAAGTAACTCCACATGCCTTCTGAAGCACTCAGGAACACTCCTTCTGGAACTAAGTGTTTCCATCTTCACAATGGGAAAGGTTCAGACCAGAAGAACCTTCTCATTCTTACAGTCTACCTTCTCCTCTGGAGGACCCAGGGAGCTTCCTGAAAGAATCATTTAAAGGAACATCAAACTGCTCAAGTCTTCAGTAAACAGTATTAAAAGAGAATTTACATCTTAAGATTCTTTGAACTGCTTGCCTCAAAATACTCCTGATGTATCTACAAATCCTAAGCTATTAAAAAAGATCACTACTAAATATTTTTTGCTGGTTATATATATACTTTTTTAAAAAATTTCTGTGTGCAGATAGTGTAATCTATAATTTTTATTTATTCATATTTTTTCGCTGAATTTTTTATGACATAGTTTTCATACTCTCCATAACCATAAAATGGAAAGTAACCATTCTTGAAGAGATCTGCTTAGCTTATGAAAAGTCTTACATAAAAGTGATAAATGCTAGTGTCTTTGTTCTCTGTTACTTGAACAAATCTCTTTGTTAAAGTTGGCTGGAAAACTGAATTAGTAACTAAAGACACAGAATGGATTTTTTTTGGTCCCTATATTTTAATAGAAAATGACTCCTGATTGTTTTTCTCCTTAGCAATTTCAACCTGTAAAACACTGACAAAATCTCCTCAAACAGAACTTGAAAACCTCCCATTATTGAAGGGGAGGAAAAAAAAAACCCTCATAGAGGTAATACTTCCTCAAACCACAGCAATTTTTGCGTAAGAAGAAAACAAAAAATTTTATTCAAGAAATTTTTTTAAATCTGTTTAATATCATAATGCTTTGAAAAGTATATCTTAACTATGAATATGGTATAAAACATTTAGGTTTTGTGTAGGAAACAATTGAGATATTTAATTTATACCAATGGAATCCAAAGAAGTTTTAGTGCATATTTTCAGAAATATATTTCCTTGCCTTAAAAAAAATAACATTTCATCTGAAAATATTATTATAGTACTAAACGTTAAGGATAGAAAATGTCAGTTTCCAAAATGCTTATGGCTAGGACAAAGGTAGTGGCTTTCAAAGAAAGACTGCCATCTTCATTCTTTCTCAATTCTTACACCAAAGTAGGCTTCATTCAGGCAATTGCAAAAGGGATATTTGAATTGACAATTTCTGACAACAGTTGAGGGTATCTGTGGCACTCTTAAGACAATATGATGAGTATCAAGGTGGGAAGCTGGAGCTTGATCCCTATGGACAACAAGCCAATGTGCTGCAGCAGACAAAGGAGCCAACACAATACTTTACACCCGCAGGAGAGCTCTTGGAAGCCAGCTAACATAAAAGCAAATGCAAACCCAAAATAGCCCATATTATCCTATTTTTGTAAAAAAAAAAAAAAAAAAAAAAAAAAAAAAAAAAAACCTTAGTGCACCTGTACCTTGAATACTGCAAGCACTTCTGGTCATCACATTTCAAGAATGAGTATTGGAGAAGGTCCAGAGAGAAAAAAGTAAACACTGAAGGAATATGAAAGCCAACTTAATATAATGCTACCTTGGTGATGTGGGAGTAAAAGCAAACAAAAAAGAGTAACATTAAAAATATAATGATTTGAGGATAATTAAAACATAATTTGAGATAAACATAAGAGACAATGATATAAATTAATAAAGCAGACAAGTACATTATATAAGACATAACAATATGGAATTTCTTATGTGGCACTTACATGATTACATAATCTTAGGAAAAGTATAGTTTTAAGATGAGCTTTGGAACATTCATGAGTAGAAGGATATAAAAGAAGACATGATATTTTAAACAGGGGACCATGTAATTTATTATGCAAATAGAGACAACTCTGTGAATAAAAAGAAAGTGAGAAATAAGTATTTAGATACAAGTGTAAACCAGAAGGGTCAAACTGGGAAGTTAGCTCACATTATAATTAGGAAATATTTTCTTTGATTTTTTTTTTTGTCTTTTTAGGGCTGCACCCAGAGCATATGGAAGTTCCCAGGCCAGGGGTCAAATTGGACTTGTAGCCGCCTACACCACAGCCACAGCAATGTGGGATCAGAGCCTCATCTGTGACATATACCACAGACCCTTAACCCACTGAGCAAGGCAAGGGTTGAACCTGCATCCTCATGGATACTAACCAGGTTCATTACAGCTGAGCCACAGTAGGAACTCCCACATTTTTTGAAGTTAATGTAAGGAACAAAATGTATCTGACCTTCTACAATAGAATAATGTCCTTGCTGCTACTGTTAAAATGAATTCTGATTTTAAATGCAAATGTCAGAGACTGTTACCTGAGAAATGTTTTTTAAGATGAAATGCTGCTAAGCCATATATCACCTCACTTAGGAACATAGATTTTGAAATTCTAAATGGAGTTAAAATGCGGATTTTAACTTCTTGGATCTTGTGTCTTCCTAGGGAAACCTCCTTTTTCGCAATCTCTTTAAAGGGAAATTTGATATAGACTTTTGTTACATATACTTCCTCTTTTCTAATTTATATTAGACTATAGATCTAATTTATCTTTGAAGCTTCAAGTCTCCTTTAAAGTATGTTCCTCTGCTCTTTTATTTCTCCATACTTCTTTGCTTGTGCCACTCCAGCACTGTAGCTATTTCCTGAGCTACTATCCTTTGTTCATTTTAAGTATCCTGTAATTTTTCTATACATTGCTCTTCTTTCTTGAACCATGCTTAATAACCAAGTTACCCCAGAAGAAGTACTCTGTAAACATTTGGGTCTTGACAATGTTGTGAAGCCACCTGGCTTTCTCTGTCTTTCCAGTAGATGTTCTATTTCCAATGTGATAATGTTACCTATTGCCTTTTATTTTTAAGTAATATGTTTTTGGAGTTCCCGTCGTGGCACAGTGGTTAACGAATCTGACTAGGAACCATGAGGTTGTGGGTTCGATCCCTGGCCTTGCTCAGTGGGTTAAGGATCTGGCATTGCTGTGAGCTGTGGTGTAGGTTGCAGATGCGGTTCGGATCCCGCATTGCTGTGGCTCTGGTGTAGACCAGCGGCTACAGCTCAGATTAGACCCCTAGCCTGGGAACCTCCATATGTCATGGGAGCGGCCCTAGAAAAGGCAAAAAGACAAAAAAAAAAAAAAAAAGTACTATGTTTATGAGAGTGAAGTCATAATATTGAATGGGATATTCACAAGGATAATTACCATAGGGTGGGTGAGGAAGGACTTAGGATGATGCCAAGGTAGACAAGCCCAGTATTTCTGGACTATTGCCTGGACATTGGATAAAAGTCAATGCTTACAGCTCTAAGATTAAAATTTCCTCATGATCAAGACCTCACAGAAAAAATAATTAGTTTGAGTAAAAATGTTAAATCTGCCAATACCTGTAAGAGCTGTAAAGAGCATTTGCACTAAATTAGGCCTATATAATGAACCAAAATAAAATAATTAAGTTCAAAGGTTTTGGACAGAGTCTCCAACAAAACCCGCACCATTTATTTGGGTCTCCATATTCCACTCCCTCTCTTAATTCCCAATACTTCCAGATCAGGAGCCAGATTATGGCGTCTCTTATATAGCCTAATTAAAGCAATCTCCCTACTTAATGTAAATCCTGAACCAATAATACAAAAAGTTAAACATATAGAAATCAAAATATCACTTTTTTTTATTGATACTATCTATGGTGAAGGATGAGGCTTGACAAGATGGCTAAAAACCAAGAGATAGGACTCCCTAGCCAGAAATAAAAAAAGGGAACTTTATTAATTTTCTATTTCTGCATAAAATTATCAGAAACTTAGTAGCTTAAAGCAACATACATTTATAGTCTCACAGTTTCTGTAGATCAGGAATCAGAGATCACTTAGCTGGCTCCTTGGCTAAGATCCTATGGCTGTCAGCCATGCTGCATTTTCAGCTAGAGGCTTGGCCAGGGAAGAATTTCCTTCCTAGCTCATTCATTTGTGGTAGCATTCATTTTCTTGCAGGCTTATAACTGTGGGTTCTAGTTTTTTACCAGCTATTGACTAGAGGCAGACCTCAGGTCTTAGAGGTCACTGCAGTTTCCTGATTCTTGGTCTTCTCCATAACAAGTTTAGAATATGACTTGCTCTTTTCTTCTTCAAGACCAGTAGGAAAATCTCTCATTCCAGTCTGTTAAGTCAGAGTCTTATATAATGCATTGCATTTAGAGGAATGGTATCTCATCATTTTGCTATACTCTATTTGTTAAAAGCAAGTTACAGATTCTGCCCAGAATCAAAAGGAGGGGAATATACAAAGGGTATGACTCAGTGAGGTCCCCTCAGGGTGTGCCTATCACAGAATTTATGATTATGTACCTGCTTCATGTTATCAATAAGGCAAAACAGACTTAAAGCAAGCAAACTAATTAAAATAACTTTTCCAGAAGCATATTCATGGTCCTGAAAATTGGTGAAAAATTCTACTCTGGAGCTTCATTAAGATTATATGGGCCATTGTTGTTATGTTGCCCCAGTAATATCTATCAACTTGGCTAGGCTATTTTTACCAATTAGCCAATCAAACACTCACCTAGGTATCAACTTTAAGTTAGGTAGATCATCCTAGGTAATCTGAAAGTTCTGATTAAATCAATTTAAAAGTTTTATGAGTAGAACCAAGACCTCCCTGAGGAAGAAGAACTCTATTTACAGATAGCATCCTCAATTCATGTCTGAAAGTTTCATCATGCCCTTCCTAATAGCTTGCCCTATGGGTTTCAGACTTGTCTTTGTCTCCATAATCATGTAAGCCCGAGTCCTCATAATCAGTGTATATATGAAATCTACCACAAATTATGTTTCTCTGGTGAACCCTTAGTAAATTAGATTCTGAAAGACATTTGATATAATTACAGTACAATCTTAATGTAATCTTAATGTAGCTTAATATAAATATATGCCATAACATCACAGAAAAATTTATTTGAAATTTTATTCCAAAAATTTGTAAAGTGTTTTAAAACCAGTTTCAAAATGAAGTACACATAGAGAATTGTAACCCTATATTTGTGCACTACACTTTTGTCCCTTACTGATTACGGACAGAGCAACAAATCTAAGAACTTCAGCCACCTCAGGCCCTGTGTGGTCCTCCCAAGAGATGAAAAAAACAAAAAACAAAAACAAAACCCATATCTCCGCATAATTTTGATCTAGTGAGCCGTGAAACACTGGCATGGCAGTCTGTGGCATACCAAAATAATTTGATCTAGACACACCATTATTTTGCGGATTTACTTAATTCAAAAATAGACTTTAGAGTAAGAATGAATAGTCTACATAACCATCAGACAATTAGCAGTAAATAGTTATGTTTTCTTAACAAAAGTCTTAATAAGGATGCATATTTTAGTTTACTTCAAAGACATATTTATTAAGTACCAAAGATTATAGCCATAATAACTCAATTCCTGACTTGAAAATGCAACAATATATTGCCTAATTTTGAGAAATGTAAATACCAGGGAGCCACTTAAGATTATTCAGGGCAAAATATATTCCTAGACAGCAGAATGAGGTGTTTTACGTTGCTTTTTTAGGTTGTTCTATATAATATTATAGTGATGAACCAGTTTAAAAAATGAGACTCCTACTGAAAAGTGATTTTAGACTTAGCATGGTAAATTTTAGTTTACCAAGATCCTGAAAGGTAAAAATAACTGATTTTGGGAGAAGAGTGTAGATTATGTTGTAATGGTTCACAAAAGAATAAGACATCCAAAAATACTGGATGTCAAAAATTCTATCTATAATGCAAAGATAAAAACTAAAAGAACTTGGATTTCTAGGTTGAAAAAAGAAGCTTAAGAAAATGAGATTTTTCAAACATAGATGATTGTGAGAATGAGGTTGCCTTTGGAAGAAAACATCAAAAGGGAAAATGCTGGTGGTAATGTAATGTGGAAGATAGGTTCTTAAGTATGTAGCACTTGTAGGACCTCGAGGTGGAGACATTAAACAAAGATCTAGAATCAAAGGCCATTTTCTTAAGACAGTTTCTGGAGATTTATGCATGGATGTATTATTCAAATACAGACTAAATCTGGTTGAAAGAAATCAGAAGAATCCAGAGATGGAGGCACAGCCTCAAGGCAAAATAAAAAAAGTTCAAGAGTCCACAGAAGAAAAATAATTGCATCTTGCATCCAGCGAAATAAATAAGGCAAAAACCACAAGTGGTCCATGATTCTGAGAGTAAGTCTGCCTTACACAGGGAAATTCATGTAATCTGTATTTAAGCATAATCTGATAATTTCTTGATTATGGTGAATGCAGGACAGTGACAACTTTTATATTCAACCTAAATTCATCAGGTAAAAACACATCACATAAGAATGATTAAAAGCAAACACAAGGAAAAAAATTGCAAGGAGCCTAGGCTTATTGTTCTAACTGGTCATAATAAATGTACATATTGTGAATACACTGTAGAAACTTTATAATCTAGATTTAGGTCCTTAAAAATGCCCATCAAGGTGAAAGAGAGAGGCTGTAATGAAATGACAACTCACTAGCATAGGAATTAAATACTTAAAGCTTATTCAATTAATATACTATATACATTTACATAATTATCATTTAAACATTATTTTATTTTATTTTATTTTTTGACTTTTTGTCTTTCTAGAGCCACACCTGCTGCATGTGGAGGTTCCCAGGCTAGGTCCAATCGGAGCTGTACCGCCAGCCTACACCAGAGCCACAACAACACAGGATCTGAGACACGTCTGCCTGTGAACTACACCACAGCTCATGGCAACAACCGGATCCTTAACCCAGTGAGCGAGGCCAGGGATCGAACCCCCATCCTCATGGATGCTAGTCGGGTTCGTCAATGGCTGAGCCATGACGGGAACTCCAATACACTAAATTTTTTATTTTATTTTTTTGTCTTTTTGCCATTTCTTGGGCTGCTCCTGCGGCATATGGAAGTTCCCAGGCTAGGGGTCAAATCGGAGCTGTAGTGGCCGCCACAGCAACTCAGGATCCGAGCCGTGTCTGCGACCTACACCACAGCTCACCGCAATGCCAGATCATTAACCCACTGAGCAAGGGCAGGGATGGAACCCACAACCTCATGGTTCCTAGTCGGATTCGTTAACCACTGCACCACGATGGGAACTCCTACACTATATTTTAAACAGAAAGTATCTCCCAGGCACTGAAATGTAAACAAAAAAAGAGATGGTCCTTGCTCTCAAAGGTTTTTAAGAAGAAAACACATATAGATAGGCAGTTAGTATTTACTATGGAAATCACAGTGATAGAAATGGGTAAATATGAGGAGGGTTTCTAGGAATAGTTTAAATCTGACCTGAAACTTTAAGATGTAATAGAAATTAGATAATATTTTGGTGGATAAACTATTTTAGATACAATACAAAAGCAAACACTGGAAGATCAGAAGTGACTAGGAATATAGTGATTAGAGCATCTTATAATTCCTAGCACTTAAGAATAAAGGCTACAGATAGGTCTTAAAAAGCAAATAGGGGCTAGAATGATATGCTAAAAGATTTGATGTTTATCCTGGGGTCCACCTGGAAGAGCACATCTGCAGGGTATTAATAGATATTATAAATAAATAAAATGGGTTTGTTGTTAAGTAAATTTGAAAAATACAAATTAAGATTAATCAGGTATTCTTTGTGTGTGTGCGTGTGTGTATATATATATATATATATATATATATATGCTTTGTTAATTACAAAACTTAAATGATTCATAAACTCATTTGTTCAAAGTGGTTTTTCATAAGAGGTATCCCACAGGAGTAGGAGCCCATCAGAAATTATAGGAAACACTGAAGCTTTCATAAGTGGAAGTAACGAGATCAGACTAGCAATTTAGAAATAATTCTCTGATAAATTTTGTAAGGGCTTAGTTAAAGATTAAAATACATAGGTACAGGAAGGCCAGTTAATTGGCCCAAACTAGCAAGAAATAATTGAAGTAGAACAAAAGCAGTAAAGCAAGAGAGGAACAACCGAATGATGTTAAGGAATTGGAAGCCCTAGGATTTGTTTCTGGATGAATAGCTAAGGTGAAAAAAATAAATCAGTTGCTTCTTGTTTTCTAAGAAAGTGATGGATTGCCAAATAAAATTACAGAATCTTTTGAGAGAGAAATGATGAGTTAGGATTTGGAAACATAGCATATGAGGTGCTTCTGTAAACACCACTGGTAATGTCCAACAAACCATATTTACCTAAATCTGAAGCTCATGGGAAAATTTGTTTCAAGAGGGGATTTGTAAAATCAGTAGCTTTGTGTGGAACTTCTTCACACAAAAAAATGTCATCTGTAATCTCCCTTTATTTTTATGCTCCCATTAACACAATGATATTATCAATTTTCTCATGCACAGTTCTTTAGATCACATATCTGCCTATGCTTATTCAGCACACACACATGCACACGCATGAGTATACACACACGTGCATGTATCCCTTCAATTTGTACCAGTGGTAAACATTCCACCTAGAAATTGGCACTCAGGATAAAGTAAGTAATGCTTCAGTCCTTCAGTAAGAATCCAAAAATTACAGTGAGTTAAAACAGGCAGGAGTTCCCGTCTTGGCGCAGTGGTTAAAGAATCCGACTAGGAACCATGAGGTTGCGGTTCGGCCCCTGCCCTTGCTCAGTGGGTTAACATTCCGGCATTGCTGTGAGCTGTAGTGTAGGTCGCAGAAGCGGCTCGGATCCCGCGTTGCTGTGGCTCTGGCGTAGGCTGGTGGCTACAGCTCCGATTAGACCCCTAGCCTGGGAACCTCCATATGCCGTGGAAGCAGCCCAAAGAAATAGCAAAAAGACAAAAAAAAAAAAAAAAAAAAAAAAACCGGCAAATATATTGTTCTGGGCAATTCTCCGAGAGCATGATTTCCCAGGTGGTGACTTTTCATGTCAAAGTCTTCTAAGGTTATGGATATCTATACCAATATCTGCTTTCATTATTATGGTGTCTTGTGAAAAAGAGCCCAGGGGTTCACCAACTGGCTTTTACATGCTAAATCCACATAAATTGAACTAAACTTCTTCTTAAAAAGCAATTCACTGAACTTTCTGTAATCTCAAGGTGATGGGAAAATACTAAAAATAAAATAATCTAGTATGCTGGTAATCATCAATGGACCCCATTCTAAATTAATTAACGAATCAGCCAATTTTTATTTAGGTCTATCATTGTCACAGCACTGTGATAATTACTCTATATCTAATAAGATGGAATTTTAGCTAATACAAAACTTTCCCAATTATTCTCTAAAATGCCAAAGATATAAAGAATTAATAATAGAAAGAAGAAAAGGTAACCTCTGTAGTTTATTTTAGAGAATATATTCCCTATGCTGCCTCCTCATCTCTGACTACTTAGTGAAAGAGAGAAGTGTGAGAGCATCTAGAGTGTTACCTGGGATGGGATTTTAGACAAAAATATGTTAAAAATTATTGTCCATAGGATGTTCTAAGTCATGTTAGTAGTATCACAAATGCCTGATGGTAATAATAATAAATAAAAATAAGCACCTGCAATAATAAAAAATAACACAACTGCCATGTTCCAAATATTCTTTCAATCACTCATGAATGTCACAATCCACTCTAGAAGACAGATCTTGCTTGATGTCATTATAAATGAAACTAGACATTCTGTGTGGCTGCAAATAATTTTTCAAATGCTACAATTAACATAATATATACATAATTATTTTATATTTGGAGAATAAACCACCAAAATGAATACGTTTTTAATTTTTTTTCCTCCTATGTTCTGCCACTGCAAGGGAAAAGCCAATAGAATCATTATGAAACGCATTGACTCTTTTAGGGAAGATTAACAAATTTGGCATCTAGAGATTCCTCCTTTGGCCTTAGTTTCTGTATTTCGCAGAATCATTTTAATTTTAGGAAACCAGTATTTTAAAGTGTAATGTGTCCTCATGTGATTTCTCAAATGAGAGTTTTTAAAATATCACTTTGTAATAATAAAAATATATTCATGGACTGGAATTACTACGCTGTTTATAACTATTCCCTTGGTGTGAATTACTTTGTAACAATTCAAAGCCTACTCACTTGGCTTAATTAAAGTGTTCCCATTCTTACAAAGTGCATAAGTGAAGTAGAATTATTTTAAAATATGTCATTTTTGGGGAAAGAGTCTAATTAGAATTTGATTTAGCGGAACAGAAAAATGAATTTAGCTATGGGCTGCAGAGCTGAGAACCAATGGAAACGTTGGGAAAGGTGAAATTATGAAGTTATAAAAAGAAAATCCTTTTTGACTCTAAGCATGCTTCCTGAATTATTAGGGACAGAATAACACTAAGTCTTCTAGTTTTCCTTTGTAGCTTTGGGGGCTTTTGTTTATTTTTCATACAACAAAGTCACAATGATGGCAAGTGAAGAATCTTCAACATGTGAACAACAGGTTGAAAATAATGCTGTTGGAGTTCCCGTCGTGGCTCAGTGGTTAACGAATCTGACTAGGAACCATGAGGTTGCGTGTTCAATCCCTGCCCTTGCTCAGTGGGTTAACGATCTGGCGTTGCGGTGAGCCGTGGTGTGGGTCGCAGATGCGGCTCGGATCCTGCGTTGCTGTGGCTCTGGCGTAGGCCAGCGGCTACAGCTCCGATCAGACCCCTAGCCTGGGAACCTCCATATGCCGCGGGAACGGCCCAAGAAATGGCAAAAAAAAAAGGCAATAAAATAATGCTGTAGATTTAAAAATCTTAGTAAGCATGATACACCATTGAAGATCATTTTAAATGCTCTTTCTTAAGGTAATTAATCTTTGTTAAAAAATCATTTTTATCTTTAAATTTGTGTGCAGTATATAGGAAATATATGATCACTTGGAAGTGACAGAGAAAAATTATCCTTTTTTTTTTTCCCCTAAATATCTTCCTTAGGTAAGAATTGGAAATCTGGAATATCACATTAACCTTAAAAGACTGCTCATTTTAATGATAACTATACTTCAGTGTTTCACAAAGAAATATATATTTGATTATAAAATATAAGTATTTATGACAACATCATAATGTTCAAGTTATTTCTAAAATAAGAAACCCATTAGCCAAAAATGTAGTTATGTCATTGAAGCACATATCCAATTCTTATTATCCATTCATCATTCAAAAATAAAGCAAAACAATGCTTAAGTGTTTTAGTTATAATTTTGTGGAAACACAGATTTCTATACTACTTATAAATATAAATTTGGAGAAACCTATTTAAGACTAATAGCAGATCATTTTTTAAAAGGAAGTCCAAGCTAGATTAGCTATTTTATGTAATTTATTCACTTCTTCATATATATGATTGCACTTCACTTGCAATAAAAGAACAATCCATAGATATCAAAACAATAAATAATTTTCCTAGACACCAAATACCCTTCCCTCTTTCTAGCATAATATACATTCACTTTGAAAGGGCATAATTTTCTAGACATGTGAAAATTAGGTAAAATTTTTAAGCATTATAATATGCATATTGTAATGAACCCTTTGCTGTTTTTATCATGACTTCAATATAATCAAATGTTTGTTATACATCTGAGATTCCAGAAACAGAACTGAGAAAATGACAAGAATTAAAGATACATGAAATATGAAATCCTTAATCATTATTCACACATTTTATGGCCAGTCTATACTTTCTCAATGAGTTTGAGATGATGACTAGTGAAAAATAGTCAACTAATTAAATTTCAGACTTTCAAAAAGGTCAAAATAGTATAGCATATTACTACACTTCACAGAATAAATGGAGCATGCAAATGCCAATACTTCATTCTGGTGACAAAAACTAGAAAAAAAAAGTGAAAGGAAATTGAACAAAATTGTCTCATTGCTTCAGATGTGGCAGTCAAAATTTAGCTAGAATTCTAACTGCATAGTGAGCTACTTGCTATAAAATAGCAAAAGTTGCTTATGTTCTTATACTTATTTCTTAAAAGTCACTTGGTTGAACTTCATGAATATAATTTAAACAACTATCAACTAAAAATATAAATGTGTTATTGATTACAAAGTATAATCTGTATATAAAACTATAAATATGGACAAAATCTCCCTTAGCCACACATCTGATAACCTTTTCTTAAAGCTTTCTTTAACAATGTGGTGAATTTCCATGTTCTGTCTGTTAATGAACAACCACATCTTATCAGTATGGTCAGGTAGGACAAAACAGCCAACATAAATAGCACATCAAAAAACAATGCTAATATTATAAAATGTGCATGGCTATACACACATTTTATGCCTTGTACATGCACATAATTCTTAGTAATGCTCATGTTTTTGATAGAAAAAAAAACACTAGAACTAATGCTTCTTCTTTTGTGTATCTTGAAGCTTTCCTTCTATTCTCAAGCAACCTAAATACCATTCCTCACTCCATCCCACTCAAGCCTCAGTCTTTTTTCCAAATTCAACTGTCTAAAAAGCATTCTAATGACTGATGTTTCCTTTCTTTAAAATGTTTCCTTATAGTCGATCTCAACAAAATTATTTGTTGTAAGTAGCAAGTAAGATAATACATTTAATGCACATATTACAGGACTTGAGAGAGACAAGGTGTTTTAAGAAACATGGCCTCTTATGGATATAGCTTTGAAGCCTGACCTACATTAGCTGTAAACTGCAATCTCACTCCTTCATAATTATGTGTTCTTCAGGATATTATGAACCTCTTCAACTAAACATCAGTTTCCACATGTATAGAATTAAGCAAATTATATAGTTATTGAGGTGGGTATATATGATAACTTTTTTATATACTAAACATTTAATACATAATCACTGCTCAGTAAAGATTCACTTCCCTTTTACCATTTTAGTATAACTCTGCTTTTAATTTAATAATTGCAAATGGCTGAACTTTCTCGAGATCCTCCATTTATACAGAACCAAGGCAAAATTCAATGTATTAATTTCTATTCCTGCTAAAACAAAATACTATATGCTTGCTGGCTTGAAATAACACAAGTCTATTATCTTACAATTCTATAGGCCAGATGTCTAACACAGTAGTCACTGGGCTAAGATCAAAATATCTGAGTGTTGTGTTCCCCTCCAGGAGCTCTAGGATAGAATCTGTTGTTAAACTCAGTTATTTTTGTAAAAGCAGAGGTTTGTTGCTTACTGTCATAAACTATGGGCCAGTCTTAGTTTTTTTCTTTTTTTTTTTTTTTTTGGCCACTCCCCTGGCACATGGAGCTCCCAGGCCAGGGATCAGACTCAAGCCAAGGTTGCGACACAAGCCACAGCTGGGATCCTTAATCCACTGTGCTGGGCCAGGGACTGAACCCATGTCCCAGCACTCCCAAGACACCACCAAACCCACTGAGTCATAGCCGGAACTCCACGATACTAGCTTTTGAAAGCGACCTCACCCCCTCGGTTTGTGCCCCACTTTCATCCTTTGTCCCAACCAGTAGTGTCAGGTCAAATGCTTTTCATTTCTCATCTCCTCAGATTTTAAGGACATGTGTGAACAGATTAGTCCTACCTAGATAATCTTATCAATATTTATAACCTTAATTACATATTCAAATTCCTTTTCACAATGTTCAGTAACATGTTCACACTTGCCTGAGATTAGAAAAGTTGTTCAGGAGTACCCATTGTGGCACAGCGGAAATGAATCCAACTAGGAAACATGAGGTTTTGTGTTCAATCCCTGGCTTCCCTCAGTGGGTTAATGATCTGGCGTTGCTATGAGCTGTGGTGTAGGTCACAGATGAAGCTTGGATCTGGCATTGCCGTGGCTGTGGGGTAGGCCAGCAGCTGTAGCTCTGATTCCACCCTAGCCTGTGAACCTCCATAAGCCCTGGGTACAGCCCTTAAAAAAAAATAAAATAAAATAAAAAATAAAACTTGTTCATCTATGAGGGGCCATTATTCTGCCATCCACATCCTGTGTGGGCAGATGTCATGGGACTTGTCTTTTGGACACATTATATTCAAAAAAGCACATGGTTTCTACTATGCTAGTCCTAATTATTAGGAGTTAATCCTATCTAAGAATTTCCCAGAAGGGCTACCAACAGAGGGACATATTTTTCTATCAAATAATGGGTTAGGAGTTCCCACTGTGGCTCAGAGAAATGAACCCAACTAGTACCCATGAGGATGTGTGCAATCCCTGGCCCCACTCAGTGGGTTAAAGATACAGCATTGCTGTGAGCTGCAATGTAGTTGGCATATGTGGCTTCAATCTGGTGTTGCTGTGGCTATGGCATAAGCCGACAGCTGCTGCTCTGATTCAACCCATAGCCTGGGAACTTCCATGTGCCAGGGGTGCAGCCCTAAAAAGACAAAAGAAAATAAATAAATAAATAATGGGTTAAGCTACAATGCTGACTCACAGAATTGGATTCAAATGGGCACTGAAAATCTTCTTTGTTCTTCCTTCCCTGAATCACCTACAATTCACTTTTGTTTGAAGATGGCCTGTAATTGACCACTTACGATGATTTACTACCTTATCTTAACTTCATTTGCTTCTGGGCACAATTGGCATGGTAAAGTTTATATAAATTTATTATGTTCTAAACTGAACCATCAGCCCAAAATTGCTACATGTTGTTTATTTTATCCAATTTAAAGGATAATTATCAGGTATTTCTTTACATCTAACTTTTAATAAGTTTCATATCTATTTCATATCTCAATATTACGATTAATCAAAAATAGTATTTGACATTTCTATATTCTGCTCATCCTATTGTTATTTTGAGAAAGTCATCATAGTTTCAATTTTCTTTTTCCTCACTGAAATTTGATATCAGAAATGAATTTATCTGGAGTTTTTCTTTTAATCCTTATTTCTTCAATTCTCTTTTTCTTTTTACTTGCAGAGCAGTGTCTCTGACATTAAGTAACTGAATTTGAGTCCTACTCTTACCTACTCTTACCACCCTGAACTATTCAGTTTGGTTAGCTCATTTTTGATCCTTTTGATTTCTTCTTCACTTGTCTCCTTTTCCTCATGTTTACAATTCCATTATTAAGTTTGCTCCGCTACTATACCTCTGATTATTTTATCACATATGTTTTTATGTAATCTTGTAGTTGTCCTAGAGTTCCCCATAACTGCTACATGGGCTGGGTATCCAGTAGCTATTTACATGGATATGTGTTTAAAATTTACTCAGATTCAACTTGATATTGAGATAGTTGCTATAAAATAGCACTGTAAACCCAGAATTTTAATATACAAATCTGTGTGTGTGTGTGTGTGTTTGTGTATAGCATAATAAGTACCATTTTGCCCTCTAAATACCATTGTCCAGTAAAAGGAATCATTACTCCCTAGAGAAGTGAATGACTTCAGGACAGAGGAAATACAATAATAACCAGAACATTTTATGTTCCCAGAAAATAAAAAGTGTTCAAAGAAAGTTAGGGGCTTGCTGAAAGATCATAGAAACCAATCTCTGAAGAATCTCCTAGTGGTAAATGCAGCAAAATGAATTAGAAGAGCAAAATAAATGGAAGGATTAGATTTTAACTTCTCGAAGAAAATAAATATTCATAAAATCATATTGTCAAAATGTCTATTAAATAAATATATGGGGGATAACAAACTGATCTTTCTTAGAGTACAATTCAAACAGATAAAGAAGGCAAGAGGAAACTAGAAAATCACCATTAGGCAAAAACCCCAATAATAAATCTTAAAAACAAGATTCACTGATAAATGCTAAAATTATTAGGCAAAATATAAAGAGAATGAAGATTTCATAGTATCAAAGTATCTCCCCAATATACTGATCAAGTCAAGGGTAAAGATAGTAATTTTAACATGGAGAAACCTAGAAGAAACCATCTTGAACAAGTGATTGAGTTTAACAACATCCGTAATGAAAGATGTTAACGTTCTGAACTACTTGATATGATTCAAAGATACAGCGTTATTTATATGGATTCCTTAAAAAAATGCATAACATCATTGCTATGATGAGAAATCATCAGACAAATTCAAATTCAGAGACATTCGACAAAACGATTGATCATTGCTCTTCAAGTGTCAACATGATGAAAGACAGAGAAAGGCCATGAAAATCTTATAGGCTTAGAAGATACTAAAGAGAAAAAAACAACTGTAAGTAATATGAGTCCACAAAAGAATCCTGAAACAGAAAAAGGACATTAGTAGAAAATCTGCTGAAATTTCATTAGGCCTGTAAAATAGTTAATTGTATTGTACCGACATTAATTTTCTGATTTTGACAATTGTACTATGGCTGCATAAAATGCTGATATACAGAAAACAAAATAAAGGGATAAGAAAACATTTTGTGTGATTTTAGGCAACTGTCATGTCTGTTTTAATTAAAAATAAACAGTTTAAAAATGTGTAATCTAGTAAATGTTTTTAGAAATGTGCAAAGGTACAAACTAATACATTACAGGTAATAATAATAAAATGGTAGTATTATTAACCACATAGTATTTAGCAATTATTAACTTTAGTGTTTTTATGGATTAGTTTATGAGTAAATCAAATGACCACAGTATATGATAAGTACTGTAGCCTACCACATTTTATATTTGAGGAAACTGAGGCACAGAGAGAGTGACTATTTTACTCAGTGTTTTACTTTGAAACCAGGCAAAGCCCAAGCGTTTATCGACTATGCTGCATGGTCTGAAGCAATGTGCGCAAACTCAGTAAAGATTTCATTAAGCTAACATTTGAACTGAAAGGTATATAATTAAATTACTAAACTTTGAGAAGTGGAGTTTAAACCGAGTAAGCATAATTTCAGAGTTAAAGAATGCATGCTGTAAGTTAAAAGTATATTTTGAATAATAAAAAATAAAAATGAAGGCATTAATGAGAATATTTTCATGTTGGTTTCTATTTTACCTTATTATATTTCATTTTTCTATGCTTTTTTAAATATAGAATTATAGTTTTTCTTTTGGTTTAATGTTCCTACCTCCCAAATTTATATTATGGTCTCCCTGCCTTTCTCCATTTTTTTTTCTTTCTCTTTTACCTACATTTCCTTAAAATACCATAGATCTTTTACTTTCTCTACCTCCTTCAGTCCTTCTATTCCTTTTTATACCTGATATAACTTGCTCTTGCTGGGAGGATAATGTGCCTCAACACAGTACATTTCCTCACATCACAGCAGCTAACAGAATAAGCATTAATTTTCATCTTAAGTATCAATATAAATCTCACTTTAATATAATTCTGAAATGTTCCAGTACAATTCTTATTCTTCCAGCAGGTCTCTTTCATAACCTCATAGCCATGATATGTTGAGGTAGTGACAAACAGCAGTGTCAAACTCTGCAGTGGCTCTTACTCCCTCCCATGTCCTCCCTTTATCAGCCTCTCTGGAATAAAAAATGACAAAATTCACTGCTAAGAACCTTATAAAATTTACATTGCATTTTCAAATGTAGAATAATAGTTCTTGTGGAAGGGGGGGACAAAAGTAAGAATTAGCTTTCACTTTACTAGCTCAGAGACCATGAGTATTTCACATTGTTGAGCTGTTATACCAAAGGAGTACAATTACCAAGCCTGAAAATCAAAATAATTAGCCCTGATACAAAATTACAGATAAGGCTACACATCACACTAGTCCAAAAAAATCTTTTTCGCTAAATTACTCAAGAGTTTGGGAGTGAATGAAACAGATTTCTCTTGAGTAAGTTCAAGACTAATTTCTCCTCATCTCCATGTGTATGAATCAATAGACATCTTTTTTCTTTTTCCAGCTTTATTGGGTATCATTGACAAATAAAAATTATATATATTTAAGATGTCCATATTGATGTTTTTATAAATGTATACATTTTCAAATAATTGTTATAATCAAGATACTTACAGACCCATCACCTCGCATAGTTACCATGTTTTGTTTTGTTTTGGGGGTGAGAACACTTTAGCTCTATCCTCTTAGCAAATTTCAAATATAGAATAACAGTATTATTAACTAGTCACCATGTTATATGTTAGATGTCCAGAACCTACTCATCCTGCATCACTGAAAATTTGTAAATTTTGACCAATATTTTCCCCCTATCCTAGTTCCTGGCAAATACAAATCTACTGTTTCTGTGAGTGTGATCATTTTACCTTCCACATATAAGTGAGATCATGTAGTATCTGTCTTTCTGTGTTTGGTTTATTTCAATAAACATAATGTCCTCCAGGTAAATCTAACAAATGGCAAGATTTTTTATTTTTTAAGGCTGAATAATATTCCATATAAACAGGCAGCTTATTTTATTTATTTATATTTCAGTTTTTTAGGGCCACACCCATGACGCATGGATGTTCCCAGGCTAGGGGTTGAATTGGAGCTTCAGCCGCCAGCCACAGCCACAGCCACAGCCATGCCAGATCCGAATCACATCTGGACCTATGCCACAGCTCAGGGCAATGCCGAATACTTAACCTACTGAGTGAGGCCAGGGATTGAACCCGCATCCTCACAGCTACTAGGCAGGTTTGTTACTGCTGAGCCACAATGGGAACTACTAAGTGAGCAACTTAAACTCAGTATGTTTGCTCAATATGTGTCCATCACCTTTGCTCCATTAGTCTCAAGGGTATCTCCACAATAGTCCACCATTCCTCACTTACTGGGCTTTCCCTTGACCAAACATGTATATAGACTCTTCACCAAAACTCTCTTCATTTGTTCCTTTTGACTATGCCATGTGTATCTCACTGTGGATCTTGCTCAATGTAATGCACAATTTTCTATTATAAAATACTAATAAAAGATAAATTCCTAACAAAAAAACAGAAAACTCTGTTTTCATAGCTAATTCACACAAGATATAATTTAATTTTTATTGTATGTTAATGGATTTTTCTTTTGCTATTTATTCAACAACTTTTATTGAAGGACCTATGAATTAGAAAAAACATGATATATATTGCTTATGATATGTTCACTTCTAAGAAGACTTATAATGTGTTTCTTAATATATTTTTTTGTAATTCAGCTGATCCATGGAGGCTTATATGTGCATATCTCCTTTGCTATTTAAGTTTATATGAGGAGAAGTTGCTCTAATTGTAGTTAAGTCTTACATGCTCCCTTCTAACCAGAAAGGTGGAAACAAGTAGGATGCTGGTTGATTCTGCCTTTGTGCTTTCACTTAATGGAAAAATAAAAGAATTTTCTAGGAGAGAAACTTAGGGAATGTGAAAATTATCAAGTTTCAGTACTCGCAACTGAAAACACACACAAAAATATCTATAGGAAACTGGAAAAAAATTCTTGGAAAGTTTGTATTGGAGGGTAAATATATTTACAATTATTGAATGGATGAGATATTTGTGGAGTCATGGTTTCTCCCTCTAGTTGCTGGCTTTAGAAAAATTGATTGGTATATAATCAGCAAAGGCAAGGTAAAATTTCAGTTGGTCATAATAGTACACACAGCTACTAATTAACAAGACAGTAAAAATTATTAATCTAGCTTCAACACTTAATAGCTTTCTTACCTAAAACAGCTATCTTCTTTAATGATAGGACTTAAAACACGTAAAGAACACAGAACGTTGTCTGGATCATAGTAAATTCTATGAAAGTATTTGCTATTATTATTATCACTAAAAACTTGTGGTTAAAAAAAAAGTCAAGCTCTCCTGCCTTCAACTTGGTCCATGATGTTTCCTATAAACCTTATAATAATTAATCAGTTAATTTCTTCTTTTCCACAATTGCTCTTTCTAGTTTTCTAATACCCAGCAAGTTTTATCTCTCTACCAAAACTTTCCTTTTTTTTTTTCTTTTTTCAGATGAGACTACCACAAAAATCACAGGTTAATATAAACCATTCAACTGGAACATCTTCAAATGTTATCCATTCATTTTTGTCCAATTTCTCTCTTAATAGAGGAAACATCTCATTTAAGATCGATATTTTTATCTAAATTTTGGGTCTCATGTCTTTTATCCTATTAGGAATATTAGATGATCAACTAGATATTTTTAAACTATTTTCCACTCAATATTGCTCACTTTTTAAACATTATTTTCTCACTCATCTTTAAAAAAAAATTCCTGAACTCTACATCTCTCTCAGGCTACCTTACTTTTTATAGCCAATCTCTAAAAAAAGTAACACAGAATATCATCATTCCTCATCTCTGCATTTTCTACTCACTTACTCCAATGTATCTTTTGTCTCTTTCCTTCCATTAAAAAAAATTATAGCTAAAGACATCAATGGCAACCATATCACTAAATCCATTGTATATGTCCAATTATTAGATCATTTCATCTCTCCCCAAATTGATCATATATAACTATTCCCTCTTTGTTAGATCTCCTCTCTTACTTTCGTGAAATCATTCTCTGATAATTTTTCCCTATATGTCCAACTATTCATCTTCATCTTGTTTATTTATTGGTTTGTTTTTAAATAATGTGACCCTCTAGCTAGCCATTAAAAGTTGGGGTTTTTCAAGTATAGATTGTAGACTGATTAAATGCTTTGATTTCTAGTCAATCTTTCCCTACTCACAGAGATTTAAGGTTTATATTCAAATAATTCCCAAACTTATCTTTTCAGTCATGACTTACTTTCTGCTCTATGCTTGTATACTTATCTATTAGTTTTTTTTTTTCTAATTGTGTATCTATGTGCCCACCTCAGACTTACAATGTCCTAAAACATATTTATAACTTTCCATCCCCTCCACTCCTCATCTGGTACTCTCTCAGTGTTCCCAATATCAATGATGGTTCCCAAAACCATCCATCCCTACATCAACCATCCATCCTACTTTCAGGAACCAGAAATCTACAAGTTATTTTAGTCTCGTTTTTTTCTTGCTGTCAAATTCAGTCTTTCATACAATTAGTATTGATTGTGTATCTGCTCTTGGCCAGGTTCTTATCTTATTCTAAGGACATAGTAGGGGGGAAAAAAGTCTGTACCATCATGGTGGATCATTTCAATTAGAGGGTATAGGAAGTAGGAAAGAAAAACAGTCAAGGAATAATGAAAAAGAATTTATCAGTTCATGATACTTGCTATGTAGAAAAATACAGCAGGTTATATTTGGGAGTGAATAATGAGGTGGCTATTTTATATTGGTTAATCAAGGATAGTTATTCTGATAAGGTGACTTTTAATCAGCTTTTGAAAGTTTTATGTTGACCTTCTCTAAATTCATTAATTATTGTAACCTCTATTTCTGTCATCTTTATATCTAAAGTACAACATTCCTCTCTTGGGCTCTACCATTAATGCATAGATTTCTTCTCATTTGCTTTGGACTTCTCTCATCCTATACTTTAAGCAGAAGTAAAAGTTATCTCTTCATAAAGGAAAAAATATACAAATCTAGGCAAGTCTCTGGGGCTTCATACACAATATATATGCCAGAAATGCTTTTTTATATTTCCAACTCACATGTTTAACTTCTAATTTTTCTTCATGTTAAAATTCACATGAACTTTCTATACTCCTTTATGATTATCAAAACTGAAAGTTTACAATACAATTTTTTTCTTTTTTTTTTCTTTTTAGGCCCACACCTGTATCATATGGAAGTCCCAGTCTAGGGGTCAAATAGAAGCTGCAGCTGTCAGCCAACACCACAGCACAGAAACACCAGATTCTTAACCCACCAAGTGAGGCCAGGGATTGAACTCACATACTCATGGATAGCAGTCAGGTTCCTTAAGGCTGAAACACAAGGGGAACTCTGACAATTTACTTTTTTTTTTTCCTTTTTGTCTTTTCAGGGCTGCACCCACAGCATATGGAGGTTCCCAGGCTAGGAGTCAAATTACACCACAGCAGGCAATGTGGGAGCCAAGTTGTATCTGTGACCCTCACCACAGCTCACAGCAATGCTGGATCTTTAACCCGCTGAGCAAGGCCAGGGATTGAATCTGCATCCTCATGGATACTAGTGGGGTTTGTTAACCACTGAGCCATGATGGGAACTCTGAAAACTTACATTTTTAATAATTTGCATACCCCTTGCCTTTTTAATAAGAATATACCTTCCAGATAGTAAATCACATTTAGATCACTATGGTATGAAATTTCCATCCCCTAATGCCATAGTTATCGCATATGAGGCTTACGATAGATGTTTGTTGACAAAATAAAATGGCATTCATATTTTTGATAGAGGGCAGAATTTTTTAATTGAGGAACAATAATATCTGCTTTGTTATTTTTCCTCATGGATATACTTGCCTGGGATCATATTTTTTCTGTTAGATTATTTTAAGAAGTGCTTCCATCTCTTTCCTCTCATTGCTATTTTTTTTTTCTGATATATTTATCTTTTCTGAATGCATTTGAAGCCAAGGAAGCAGTATCATAGAAAACAGTGAAAACTGAAATTGCATTTATTGGTTCAGCATAATATCAGTTCATTTAAACCTTTTTTTTGTAAAATGCTATTTGGTTTTGGTGGTTTAATCTTGTCAAGCATACAACTATATCTCATGTAGATGTGTTTATAATCAACAGGAAAAGTATCCCTAAAAGGCCAGGTGCTACAGGTTCAGTAAAATGCAGTGAAAAGTCTCCAGATGAGGAAAATTCCGAAGAATGTTTCAAACGAAAACAAGCAGAATTAAAGGTCAACACTGCTTCAACATTACTTACTAAAATGGGAATTTTTGAAAAGAGAAAAGTTTCCAAATCTCGGTGTGTTACACTTTCCAAAATAATATGTTTTTTATAACATAAAGAACAATAGACATTAACATTTGTTGAAACTGAAATTACCCTTTAAGTTACTTAATTTTTCATCAAAAATTCAATATTGTCTAAACATTGTTTGAATATCCCTCAAATACTATTGAATGCCTCATATGTAATAGAATCAAATACCTGAAAAAGATAGATAGGTTATAACAATATATTTATTAGTAAAGAGAATGATTTTAATTATATATATCTGTCATCATTAATTACATAAAACGACAGGTAAAAATAATGCAGTTGCTTAGTACAATTTTACTGCTTGATAGGTAGGTGGTTTTTATATGGTCTATAATGCAAAAGAATTATTAAAAGCAACCAAAATTAAATCATAAAGAAAATATAATGTGTATTTCATCACAAAATAGAAATGGGACATGGGTGGGACAGGGTTAGGATAGAGGAGATTATGACAAATATGTATTGAATTTTAATTAGGTGCCATGCACTATGCTATTTGCAACACATGATATCCCATTCATGCTTTAGTAAAGGGAACTGATTCATGAGAATTCAAAGGAGGAATAGTGGGTGGACTGAAGAGAGAGGTATAGACATGCTCTGGGACAGCAGTCTTTAAGCTCTTAAGGAATCTGGTGCCATTGAAGAAAGTCTCTTCTTATCAAGTACCTCTATTCCACAAATGATTACCAACTAGCTGCCTTATGTCAGGCTCATTGCTAAGTGCTAGAATGAGTTGATGAGTAAGAACATGATTTCTCCTCTCATAAATCATGTAGGAGGCAAACACCAAGGAGACAGTTAAAAGACTTTATAAATTGAGAGAATGGTTGGAATAAACAAGTCTCCCAATGAAATAACTGAATTTATACATAGAAATAAACAAACTCAGACAAGTTTGTAAACACAACCAAAGTTCACTGAAAGGACCCAGATGTGAAGTGAGAACAGCAGTTCTGTTTTTTTTAAAAAAGCAAGAATTGAAGGTAGTTTTAACCCTGGGATTGTTCACTCTACCCAGGGGCCAAGGGCTTCTCAATTGACATTTGAACACAGGGGAGCAGAGACAAAGTGGAAAACCTACAGAAACCTGTTATAAAATATCACATTCAAACAGAGTACACCTTCAGGGTTGATTCAACAAGAAATAAGCTGCACTGAGGTGGACGCAGAGGTGAAGTTTGACAACCTCAACTTTGGCAGAATAAATAAAAATTTCTTCGAAAAATCCAAAATCTTAAGATACCTCTACCACTAATTTTTCATCCCAGCATGCTACCTATGTTCCCTGAAAAACATCAAATATCAAAGGGAGCTTTAAAATTTAAAGTGGTCCTAGTTATTAGTGGCCTCCAGTAGGGGATAGCAGCAAATGCAAATACTGACTGGAGAAACTCAATTCAAGGAATACCTACAAATGGATCACAGATTAAGTTGCATTAAGAAAACAAGCAGTTTGCAAACAAACATAACACAAGTAACCAAGTCACTAATAAGTGAGCACCAGCATAAATGACAGATACCAGATAGGGTCCAAACATGTTGTAAATGTTGGAATGATTAGACACAAATTTAAAAATCAAACATAAAATGTATTAATTATGCTTAGTACATTTAAAGGAAAAAAGAAAACTTGACTACATTCATAGGAAAAAGTATGAAAAATGACTAAGGAGGTTTTTTAAAAACCCAAATAAATATTCTAAAAAAAGTTATATCATAAAAACTAAACAATATCATAGTAATTAAAGTTAAAAATTCAATGGATAGGTTTAAAGATTAAAAACGATTAGGGGACGGGGAGTTCCCACTGTGGCTCAGTGGTTAACGAATCCGACTAGGAACCATGAGGTTGCGGGTTCAATCCCTGACCTTTCTCAGGGGGTTAAGGATCTGGCGTTGCTGTGAGCTGTGGTGTAGGTCACAGACGTGGCTCGCATCTCCCATCGCTGTGGCTCTGGCATAGCCCGGTGGCCACAGCTCTGATTAGGCCCCTAGCCTGGAAGTTCCTATGCCATGGGTGCAGCCCTAGAAAAGACCAAAAAAAAAAAAAAAAAAAAAAAAAAGGAAAAGATTAGGGCAAATTTTCCAGGGCACAGTCTAGTGAGGCAAGAGATATTAGATGTGAAAACATGTGAAGAAATATATAAAATACTATGAGAAGATCCTACAGTCTCTTCATTCTATAGGAGAGAATGGCCCAGCAGAAAAGATAATGGTGAGAATTCTGGAAAGCGACAAAACACAAACATCTAAAGAGTCAAGAAAAACAATAAATCCCAATCAGATTAAGTTAAATAAATATCAGCATATAGTCATATCATAGAGAAGGCCATATCTTAAAATTAGCCCAAGATAAAAGGAAGCTGATATTCCAAGTTAAGATTTTTAGATTAAAATTTAAAAAGTTCCCAATCTCAATAAGTAGTGTAAAATTACAGTAGAAAGATTTTACCAATAGGCTGAAAGGATATGCCCGTCACTATACATTAGCAATGATGATATACTGTTACCCATGTTGTCATTATTTAAGCAAAATTATATATCTGTACTTCTGTGCCCTCACTTAGCTATAATATAAAATGGCCCAACATGAAAAATAAATGCTCCCATTCAGAAAGGGAAGAATAGAAGGTATGCAAAGCTACAGATATGGATCTATTCTGAAATCTCTTTGAGAAGTCAAGGTCCTTCTAACATGTATTATTACTAGCTTCTGTTCTTATGATTTAGGAAGTAACCCCCTTGGGCACATTTTCCTCTAGAGCAGAAGTTAGTAAACTGCAGCCTTAGAGACAAATCCAGCCCTTGAACAAATCTATTTTTAAATGTAATTTTATTGGAACATAGCCACAATAACTGGTGCAAATATTGTTTATGACTGCTTTTGTGACAGAAATAAGTAGTTGCAACAGAAACCATATGACTTACAAAGCTAAAATATTTGTATGAGGCCCTTTACACAAGTTTACTGACCCCTACTTCACTGTCCTTTCATCTAGCTAAAATGGTTATTGGATAGTATTCTTTTTTCTTAGGAAACCACATGGCATTCTTAGCCCACTTCCTGCTTATAGGAGAAGGGGAGCCAAGGGTTATTTGAAGGCTTAAATAGTCACAGTAATTTTCATTCTAGATTCAAGGGGTCTTTAAGAGAACAATTGTGGGGGCTTGGGCTTTTTTGTTTGTTTTAGAAGAGAACTTCTGGATCTATTACAGAAGTAGGTCACAGGGAGTCTAACGATGAAATGCAATATGCAAGAACTGGGAAATGAAGATAAAGCATAGCTAAGCCATTGTTTGAAAGAAAGAGATGACTGTGGAAGAAATGGGGGCTTATGAATTAAAAGTTCTTGCCCACAGGCAATTTATACAACTTAAGGGATTTACTGGATGCCTCTCCTTCAAAAGAATTTTCAGCTTTATCTTATGCATTAGTTGGTTTTCCATGACTGGAACTGCTCTAAATGTATGAAACCTTATTACTACCATTCCTTTCTATATGCAAAACTGTTTACTCTTTACCAAGCTCCTCACTCTCTTGAAATACACTGCTAAAAGTAATAAATAAAAAGCACACACTCACTACTCATATTCTATTGTTCAAACTCTTTTCCTAACATCCTCCTATGGAGGCTACCAGTTTACTAAATATTTTGCCACTGCAGAGACAAATCACTATTTTTCCTGACTTTGGTCCAAATTTCATCACTGTCCATTGCTCAATGGCTTTTCAGTTTTTCTTACAACACAGTGATACTAATCACTTATGCACTTATTTTCTTATCCAAAGCCATAATATGTCCCTACCCAACTGTAACAGGAGCTGAGTAGTAAAGTTTTCTATATGTCAGAAGGAAATAAAAATTATTAGTGAGAATCACTAATATTTACCACAAATTAAAAAGCTTTATTCAAATGCAAAAATAATGTGCCCACAAAGAAGATTTTAAAAGACATTTCCAGGAAAACATTTTAAAAATAAAAGAAATGGAAAGAGTTTGAAGCTCGGTAAGGAAACTCTAAAGAATATATTTTAAGCAAAAGGAACATAACGCCAGAAAAAATATCCAGGATGTTTAATTTTAAGTAAATGAAAGCCAAGGAAAACGGGAAAATATTGGTAAGTCTAAACACATTGAAAGTATATAAATCAATAACCTTAATGCTGTATGCAGTTAAAATGAAAAGAGCAATAACACAAATTATGCCAAACAACTATAGTAATATATGTCAGAATGTAGTGAAAGGAGATAATGATTTGTAAGATAATGTGTAGGAGTATAAATCTTTTCAGAAAATTTACACTATCAAATGTGAGGTATGCATGGAGTAATTTCTATGTTAACTAATGCAATGATAAAAACAAAAAATATAACATCAAAAGTAGTTCAGGGAAAAAATGAAATAAAAATAATATTGAGTAGAGTGAAAGGAATCCATAGGAAGAATCAGACAGAGAAATGAAATAGTCTATGGAATATATACTTTATATTTACTTTTATATTTAATTCTGTTTTTTTATTCTCAATTATTTATGACTACCAAAGTAAAACTTATAATTTTATATATATATAGTCCTCATTCTCTCTCTCTCTTTATATATTTATCCATACAAATATCTATCTAGGTACATGACTGAGTGATGTGAAGTGAAAAAATTAACTGCTTTAAGGATATACAATTTGACTGAAAGTATTTCACTAAACTGATTAGAATACAAAAAAATTAAGTATCACAAAAATAAGTATCAAAAGAACAAACCTAACCTAAAATAATTAATGCTCACTACTATGAAATCAATGTTTATGTTGCTGCAAAATTCATAAATTGATATCTGAACATGCAGTACTTGGAGATGTAGTCTCTAGGGAAATAATTCTGTTAAACAAGGTCATAAGGGTGAGGCACTGATTGTGTAGGATTAGTGTACTTATAAGAAGAGATACCAGAGAGCTCCCTCTCTCCATGTTCACTGTCACTGAGGAAAGTCCAGTCCACATGAGGACATAGCAAGAAGGCAGCCAACTACAAACCAGGAAGAGAGTCCTCACTGTAAACTGTATTAGTCAGAACTTTGATCTTTGACTTCAACTCTGCAGAATTGTGCAAAAGGTTTCTAGGATTTAAGCCACCTAATCTATGGTATTTTTAGGGCAACTCAAGTTGACTAATCCACCCTCATGAAATATAAATGGGTTAAACACTCCAATGAAAAGGCAGTGATTGTAGATGGTGTATAAAAGCAAGAGTCTACTATGTGCTATCCATGAGGGGCACACTTAATTATAAAGAAATCAAGAGATTGAAAGTAAAACTATGGAAAAAGTAGTTCTTGCTGTGGCAAAACAGGATTGTCAGTGTCTTGGAGAGTTGGGATGCAGGTTCCACCCACAGGTTCAATCCCCAGCTGGGCACAGTGGGTTGAGGATCCAGTGTCACTGCAACTGCAGCTTCGGTCATGACTGCAGATATGATCCCTGGTCCAGGAACTCCATATGCCTCAAGGAGGCCAAAAATGAAAAAAAAAAAAAAAAAAAAAAAAAAAAGGAAAAAGAAAAATCCATATAAAAGAATGGAAAAGAATGTAATATACAAAGACTGGACATAATAAAGCTGGAGTGTCTATATTAATATGAGGGAAAAGAAGTCTCCAGAATAATATTATACAGGGGAAATGTATCAGGAGATATAATGGCTAAAAAATACATATACATATATAAAACTTTTCCTTATATAATTGGCAAAATGTCCCTGTGAAGCTAAGTACTGGACATTTATTTGTTGGGATATTTCTGATTCAGTTTCAATACTAATAATCAGTTTGTTCAGCTTATCTACTTCTTCCTGATTCAGTTTTGGAAGATTGGACATTTCTAGGAATTTATCCATTTCTTGAAGGTTTTCCAATTTGTTGCCATATAGCTATTACAATATTCTCTTATGTTGCTTACACCACTGTGATGTCAGTTGTCATTTTTCACCTTTCATTTCTTACTTTGTTTATTTGAGTCTTCTCTTTTTCTTATTAGTCTGGCTAAAGGCTAAATATCTTGTTCATGTTTTCAAACAAGGTGCTCTTGATTTCACTGATGTTTTATATCATTTTTGGTCTCATATTTTTTTCCTCTCTGATCTTTATTATTTTTTTCTTTCTTCTGACTTTGGACTTTGTTTGCTCTTCTTTTTCTTGTTCCTTTAGATGACATGTTAGGTTGTTTATTTGAGATTTTTCTTTTTTCTTAAGAAATGCTTGTATTACTATAAATTTACTTCTTACAACTATTTTTGATTATCACATATATTTTGGAAAGTTGTATTTTTATTTTCATTTATCTCAAGTTGTTTTCTGACTTCCTCTTTGGTATCTTTGTTGACATATTTGTTTTTTCAGTAGCACACTGTTTAGACTCTACTGGCAAAATGTTGCAATAAATGTTGATATTAGAAAAGAGAAATTATCTAAATTTATTGCTATAAACTCTGGCCTTTAAGAGCAAGAAAAAATATTCACCTAAACCTAACACAATACTAAGAGGACTTATTTTTAATGGGCAGAAATTAGAACAGAAACCTCAAAATAAGTGGTCAACATACATTTAGTATTCAAAATATTTTTAGTTATTCACAGACTTTATTAGTCATAAAGGAGTTGTAAATTAAAACAAGATACTACTAAGCAGATGGACAAAAGTAAAGTTATTACATCATTTGTTAGTAAGGATGTGGAGTAACTTCAATTATCATACACTATTACTAGAAAGGAAAAAAAATGGTACAAATACTTAAGAAATCTATTTGGGAGCTCCTGTCATGGCTCAGTGGTAAGGAACCCTACTAGTATCCATGAGTACATGGGTTTGATCCCTGGCCTTGCTCAGTGTGTTAAGGATCTAGCATTGCTGTGAACTATGGTATAGGTTGCAGATATGGCTTGGATCTAGTGTTGCTGTGGCTGTGGCATAGGCAAGAAGCTGCAGTTCTAATTCAACTCCTAGCCTGGGAGCTTCCATGTGCCATGCGTTAGCACTAAATAGAAAAACAAAACAAAACAAAACAAAACAAAACAAAACAAAACTCAATCCTCAAAACCAAAACTCAAAAATAAATCATTTTGGACATTTCATGATTATTACATAACTAAACCATCTTACTTTATACATCTTTTCACATAAAATGAAAATCTATGTCTACACAAATTCTTACTTACAAATGTTTGTAGAAGCTGTGTTTTCAATAGTTCAAAACTGAAAAATATCAAAAATATTCTTTGAAAGGTGAATGGTTAAAGAAAATATAGTGTTTCATGCATTGGGATACTGCTCAATAGCAGAATGAAGGAAAATATTGTCTAACAACAACATGAAGAAATCTAAAAATTATTATGCTGAGGGAGTCATGTCAATAAAAAATATGGCCCAATCTCCCTAAAACCAAAAATGCAAAGAAAGAGAAGGCAACAGAAAACTCGTTGCTTAAAAAATACTAAAGAAAGAGTGGAGTGAAAAATGTCATGAAGAATATTTGGAGTATATGGCAAATGTTCTGCATCTTGGCTACAGTGATGGTTTCACAAGTTTATACTTCTGTCAAAACTAACTGTGTTATAGAAAAAAACCCTAACTGAATTATATACTTTAAATTATTGCAGTTTACTGTTCCCAAAATATCATTCATTAATTTTATTTTTAATATTTGACAATGTTATTTACTAGTGATAAAAAAGTGATAGTTCATAGTGTCAGAAGTTCAATTAAGCAATATGTATAATAAATTTGAATTTCAGGTAGTATGAATTCCCTATATATAAGCTTAATTGACAGAATATTAGAAATGAAAAAGTCCACAATTATATGATTATATAATGAGAATTATTTATTAAAGATTGCAAAAGTTAGGAATAACATGATTAACAAACTTTAACTAATCAATGTGTATAGAATGCTACATCTACAATGGTAGAAGAGACATTCTCTTAAAACCCAAAAAATTTAAATTGACAATATCCTCAACACTAAAACAACCATCATTTAGGCACAATCCTGAGATCATGCAGAATATCTTTTCTGATTTCAATGCAAATATTAAAAAAATCATTATTAAAAAGTTAAATAGGAAATACTTATATTGGTACATTATGAATCATGTGCTCAAGTAACAATTTCATAAAAAGACCTATCATAAGAAAAGAACTTTAATGTATCTTAAGCATACTATTCCAAAGTAGACTGACACATGGCTCTAAACAGAGTGAAATTGTTCTCAAAAAGTGATGTGTATCTGTTTAGGATTAAAAAAAAATTCAGGAAGCTAGGAATAGAGGGAAATACCTCAACTTGATAAAGAATATCTAAAAAAACAAACAAACAAATAGAAGCTATCAAATATTTAATGGTAAGAAACTTGAATTTTCCCACTAAGATCAGCAATAAGACAAGGATATCTCCTCTCATAACTGGTTTTCAATATCATATTGTAAGTCCTAGCTAATGAAATGTGAAAAGGGGGAAAAATGTTATATATATTGTGAAGGAAACTATAAAATAGTCTTTGTGCATAGATTGCATGATCACCTATGCTGAAAATCTAAAAGAATCCACAAATATACTCCTTGAAGTATTAAGAAAATATAGTAAATTTACAGGATACAAGGTTAATATACAAAAGTTAATTGCTTTCCTGTATACTGGCAATAGCAAATGCAATTTTAAATTAGAAACAAATACAATTTAGAGTTTCCATCATGGCTCAGTGGTTAACGAAACTGACTCTCATCCATGAGGATGTAGGTTTGATCCCTGGCCTTGCTCAGTGGGTTAAGGATCCAGTATTGCCATGAGCTGTGCTGTAGGTCACACACATGGCTCAGATCTTGCATTGCTGTGGCTCTGGTGTAGGCCTGCAGCTACAGCTCCGATTGGACCCCTAGCCTGGAAACCTCCATATGTCACAGGTGCAGCCCTAAAAAAAGACAAAAAGACAAAAAAAAGAAAATACAAATTACATTACCACCCTCCAAAATAAAATAAGATTCAGAGAAAATCCACACACATTTTAAATGATTGTAGTAACAAAACCCCACCTACCAGGGAAAGAAACTACATTGGGAGAATCAATATTATCAAAATGACTATACTACCCAAGGCAATCTACAGATTCAATGCAATCCCTATCACAGTACCAAGAATATTTTTCACAGAACTCGAACAAAATGTCTTAAAGTTTATTTGGAAGCACAAAAAAACACGGAATAGCAAACTCCATCCTGAGAAAGAAAAATTGGAGCTGGAAGAATCAGGTTCCCTGACTACAGAATATACTACAAAGCTACATTCATCAAAACCTTATGGTACTGTCACAAAGACAGAAATATAGATCAGTGGAACAGGATAGAAAGCCCAGAATTAAACCCACACAACCTACAGTCAACTAATCTATGACAAAGTAGGCAAGAATATACAATGGATAAAAGACAGTCCCATCAATAAGTGATGCTGGGAAAACTGGACAGGCACATGTAAAAGAATGAAGTTAGAACACTTCTTAAAACCATATACAAAAATAAACTCCAAATGGATTAAAGACCTAAATATAAGAAAAGATTCTATAGGACTCTCAGAGGAAAACATAGGCCAAACCCTCTCTGACATAAACCACAGCAACATCCTCTCAGATCTACCTCTTAGAGTAACACAGGAAAAACAAAAATAAACAAATGGGACTTAAAAGTTTCTGCATAGGAAAGAAAACCCTAAACAAAATGAAAAGACAACCCACAGAATGGGAGAAAATATTTGCAAATGAATCAACTGACAAGGGATTCATCTCCAAACTTTATAAATACCTCCTACCACTCAATACCAAAAAAAAAAAACAACCCCATCAAAAAAGGGGCAGAAAATCTAAACAGACAATTCTCCAAAGAAGACATACAGATGGCCAAAAAAAACACATGAAAAGATATTCAACATCACTAATCATTAGAAAAAGGTAAATCAAAACCACTATGAGGTACCACCTTACACCAGCCAGAATGGCCATTATCAAAAAGTCTACAAACAACAAAGACTGGAGAGGGTGTGGAGAAAAGGGAACCCTATTAAACCTTGGTGGGAATGCAAATTTGTGCAACCACTGTGGAAAACAGTGTGGAGATTCTTCAGAAAATTAAAAATAGAACTACCATTTGATCCAAAAATCCCACTCCTGGGCATCTATCTAGAGAGTACCATGACTCAAAAAGATACATGTAGTCCAATGTTCATTGCAAACTATGTACAATAGCCAAGACATGGAAACAACCTAAATGTCCATTGACAGAAAAGTGCCCAAAGAAGATGTGATACATATACACAATGGAATGTTACTCAGCCATTAAAAGGAAAGAAATAACAGCATTTGTAGCAACATGGGTGGACCTAGAAATTATCATGCTAAGTGAAGTTAGTCAGACAGTGAGACAACAACATCATAAGCTATCACCTACATGTGTAATCTAAAAACAGGACAGAATGAACTTCTTTACAGAACAGATACTGACTTACAGACTTTGAAAAACTTATGGTTTCCAAATGAAACAGGTTGAGGGGTAAGGGGATGGGCTGGGGGTTTGGGATGGAAATCCTATAAAATTGGGTTGTGGTGATCCTTATACAACTATAAATATAATAAAATTCATTGAGTAACTAAAAACACAAAAGAAACCTCTAGAAGCTTAAATTTTCTGCAGACAGGAAGCAGGTTGAAAATGTTACACAAGTGAAAAACCATTTCTTAAGTGAAAAATATTTACCTCAGAGCATTGATCCAAAATCCCCAAAATGGTTCCAAGAACCAATAAGAGAATTAGGAAGACACTCTCAGATTAAAATTAAAAATAAAAACAGACCCTAATCAAGGAATACCTTGTGTTCCTTGAATGGGGAAGGTCTTGTAAACTGATGTCCAGATAGATTTAAGAATTGCTGTGGGCTAGTGACCACTAGATAACTTTTGCTACTTCTGGTGATTGACTCTTTCCATTTCTGCTGCTCTGCATGACTTCCTAATTTTACTTTGAGTATGGGGGGGTAATAATTTATCTGTTTAAATAACAGTTCTCTCATTAAGAGAAACTGAATATCGAGAGCTTCTCCACATCCAGACCTAATGTAAATAATGAGAACATGGACTGGTCTGGCAATTGGAAAAGACTTTGGGGGATTCTAAAATATCAGTAAACATATTTTAACATGAGGAGTAATGTGAATATTTTGTGGCTAAAAGTCTTTGTAACCCCCTTCTTTCATCAAGATATAGAGTCTATTTCCTTACCCCTTAAATATGGGCTGTGTGTATAATTTGTTTGACTAAGAGATTACTATGGACACTGTACTCTGTTGTAACCCAAGTTCTTGAGAGTCCTGTGGCTTTTGCTCTTGCTCTCTTAGAATGCTTCCACCATGTCAGCAGGACTGAACCTCACACCTATTGATGTGAGATCATGTTAAGGGAAAGGTTTAGCCATACCAGCTGAGACCCCAGAAAAAAAAAAAATGACAAGTCTTAGTAGATACTGTGTAAAACAAAGATAAATTGTTCCCAGCTAATTCCAGTCAAAATCCCTGACCCAAAGAATAATGAGTAAATAAGAAATTTTTGTTTTTAAACACCAAATTATGGAGTGACTTGTTACTCCGCAATAGATAGCTGATATGTTTGTAATCATATTGTTTATAATGCAATAGAGCTAAAAGCTATCTAATATTTTCAGTAGAAAATTGATGATTGAGAAAAGAATGGATTGCTACTAAAACAGTGTGGGTGCTATGGCTTGAAGTTGCCCTTTCCAAAATTTATGTTGAAATTCTAATGCTCAGTGTGATGGTATTAGGAATTGGGGCATCTGGAAGGTGCTTAAATCATGAGGATGGAGCGAGCCCTCATGAATGGGATTAGTGCTCTTATAAAAGGGACTAAGAGAACTCCCTAGCCCCACCCATCAGGTGAAGACACAGTGAAGTTGGCAGTCTACAACTCAGAAGAAAGCCTTCACTGAAGACTAAATATGCTGGCACCCTGATCTTGTACCCCTAGCCTTCAGAATTGTGAGAAATAAATTTCTATTGCTAATAAGCTACCCAGTCTATGGCATTTTGTTACATCAGCCCAAACAAACTGATGCAGGGGTAAAGAAGGAGTATCTTTGGGGTGCATAAGATCTCTTGGGCACTTACTACTCAGAAGATTCCCTTAGTACCGCCCTGCCCTATGTTTAACAATGTAAAAATACAACCCAATACAGGCAAATCTGACAGTGGCCCATACACATCACAAATTAAATTTCAGGTTAGGTTACTTCACAAGGAACCAAATGGTCAAGATGTTTATTGAGGATAAACGGAATACAGAATGAGTACTAAAATAAAATAGTTATAAATACTTGCTGTAATCTTGCATTACACATATTTTTCCAAATTTATGTATATTTATATGAAAATTTTCTTCACATATAATATTTGTATATAGTATATAAATTATAACATATTCACATATTATTGCATTATATTAACATTAACATTTATTAAATATGAGGTTGATTAGTTTTGCACATAAATGAATATGTGTTTAGGAAAGTATAATGCAGCAGGGATCATGCCACTGTGCAAAATAAATCACAAAAATATATTAAGTGTAATTAAATTTAAGTCAATTTTACAAGCAGGTGGAACAAAACAATATATAAGTAGGGACAAATACAAAGATGGTTAGACTTTTAAAAAAAAGAATGGAAATTTTTTAAAAATGTAAGTAATAATACTAATAAAATAATAATATGCCGTAAATTATTTATTATGGTCAGGAGTAGTCTAAGGGTTTTTAAATGTTATAATTATTTAACTGTCATATTAATTCTGAGTTAGGTTCTAACATATTTAAACATAATAATTATCTGTAGATACTACTATTACCTACATTTTACCTATCATTGCATTATTTTTCACATACATCATTCAGAGTTTTAGTAAATAAATGGAAACTCTAGCAGCCTCATGTGAATTGCTTGATTATCTCCCATAATTGGATATGTTTAAATATCTATAACAAAGCTCTTATTTTATATAGAGATAATAATAATGTATAAATAAACAATACATTAATAAATGTATTATAATTTAGATCCTCTATTAACATAGTATAAAATTTAAAAGAAGGAAATTATTTTGCATCATTATATCAAACTGAGGAAGAAATAAGTACAGTACCTGGTTGCAACAAGTATTTATAATTACTTTCTTCTCTTACTCATTCTTCTCTTACTCTTTACCCTCAGCAAGTATCTTAGCTTGTTTGGTTCCTTGTGGATGAGACTAACCACATCACTGAAGTGTGTGGGCCACTATCAGATCTGCCTCTATTTAGATATCACAGTTTTCCTTTGTTAATCACAGGTCAGGTCAGGACTAAGAGGTGCCCTAGGGAATCTTCTAAGGGGTTTCTGTGACATAAAAATCACTCCATACCCAGCACTCCTTTAAGAGGGTAAAGTCAACTGGAAAATTGTTTGAATATTCTTGTTTTCTTTCACAACATAATTGCTACAATACCCACAGACACTAATTATAAATATCTAAAAGACCCAATTTTCTTTAAATTCCATTTAAGATATAATCTAAATTCCTTATGCTGCAATTTATGTCGGTTCTTCTAGACATTTTCAGAAGAATTAGAGAATACAGTGTACCATTCTCTGTATAATTGTCTGTCATATTCTTAAGAGATAATTCTAACTTATCTCTTGGTTTCCTAGTCTTCAGGCTAAATAATTACAGTCCCTTTAACCTTCTTTTGGAGGTCATATTCTTAATCCTTTAATCATTTAGGAACTCTCTTTTAATCCCCTGTAAATTCCCTTTTAACTTGCAGAGGCAAAACTAGATGTGGTACCCATGAAAGGTTTTAAGCACGCTGAGTTGCTGAGTATAATGGGAGATTTATCTCATGGTATCAACACATTCTTCTTCTCACCATGAATCCCAGTATTGCACTATTTTTATAACTAAGGAATGACATTGTGCACTCATGTTCATCTTGTTAGTTCATCTTGTTACCCACTGCTAATGAATAGCTCCCATTGGGATTATGAACCAGAGAACCAAAGATGTCACTTCATAGGATCAAATGTGAATTACACATTTCACAATAAAAGAATAATCATGCAAATCCAGTGACCTTCCTCAATAATGAAATGACTATCAATTATAGCTTACCCTGGGCATATTATCAACCAATGTGGGAGTTTGAGATTCATGTTATCTTCTATCATTATAATAAAAGATCTGGGTAGCCCAATGTGAAGCAGAAAGAGATGGGTGGATTAATTTTAAATTAAGCAGTATGCTTCTAACATATGCCTTAAAGTGATTCTGTACTGCTCACTCAAAGTCACATCTTTTTATTAATAGTATTATATTTTTTACCATCAAAAGGAGAAGTGTTTATGCAAGTTTCTCATGAATTCCCCTAAAACTTTCTACACAGTGGCCAGTCAGGGCAGTCAAGAGGCTGCACAAAAAGTTACCTGAGAAGATATTTTGTTTTTGTTTTTAAATTTTCCTTTCCTTTTCTTTTCTTTTTTTTTTTTTTTTTTTTTTTGTGTGTGTGTCTTTTTGGGGTTTCATCTGTGGCATATGGAAGTCCCCAGGCTAGGGTTAATAATGGAGCTGCAGCTGCCAGGCTATGCCGTAGTCACCAAATCTAAGCCACGACTGTGACCTATCCTGCAGCTTGAGGCAATGCTGGATCCTTAATCCACTGAGTGAGGCCAGGGATTGAACCTGCATCCTCAGGGACACTATGTTGTGTTCTTAACCCACTGAGACACAAAGGGAACTCCTAAATTTTACATGTTGAAATAATCATAGAATTCCAAGAAGTTACAAAGAAATATACAGGAAGTTATCATACACCCTATATGCAGACTCACCCAATATTAAAATTTTGCATCACTACAGTACATCAAAATCAAGAAATTGAGATTAGTACAATCCAGAGAGCTTAATTTGATTTAAAGTTGATAGATTGTATATTTGGATTACTTAAATAAGGAATTTGTAGAGAGGAAGCTACTCAATCAGGACATTACATTAATATTATGATTTATTATATTTAACATATTACACAAAGTGTTTTGTAATTTTGATGTTATATGGTTTCTCCTATTGTCATTATTATGCTTGCTATGTTTTATAAATATAATATTTTTAGAGAAAAAAGAAATGAATAGGCAAAATATGATACAATTGCAAAAGAAAGATTATATTCTGCTGAAAGTATCAGGGAAGGATTGATTAAAGCAGGAGGAATTGAAAATGTGCTATAAAGATAGAGATTTGATGTTAGAAAAATGGGAGGAAATCTATGAACATAAGCAAAGACTGTGGGTGGGATTATAGGGTTCATGAAAGAAAGAAATGAAAAGTACAATGGGAAAGCCAGATTGTTGGATGCCTGAAAAACAAATCAATTGCTTTTAGTCTCATTCCTTAGACAACAGGAATTCAGAAGACATTTTCTACAATAAACTATCAGATCAATGTTTCAGAAAGATTCATTCAGTAAATGTGTGCATAATGAATTGAAGGACCTCAGACTAAGAATAACCCAAGAGAAAGCAATTTTGACCATTCATATATAAAGAATGCAGATTTAATGTAGGATGTTGAATATAATAATAAATTGAAGATAAATGAAAAAAAGGAAATAGCTATGATTTTTAAGCAGTAGGGAAAAAATCTGATATTTTGAGCCTCTGTCCAATTAAGAGCAGTTGAAATTCAGGATTAAAAAATGTTACTATTGAAGAATAAAAGATGAGTGTATAGTGATGAAATGGAAGCGTTAGATATAGATTGATCTTTGAAAGAGTTTAATGATTGAAAGAGAGTGAATGGTTGCAGAGGTGACTACAAGATTAAATGTGGACAGAGGAGACAAGTTAGAAAAGTGGAAAAATTTAGTGGAGATAGAGAATGAAATGCCAAGAAGAATGCGATATACAAAACAAAACTCTTAGAAAGGAGATGGTTTTGAAGATCCCACAAAGTGATTTGCCTTGAATAAATAAATGATAAATATTCTACTGGGATCATGGAAAATTATGTGAAGATTCCAACAAAATTTGTGAGAAAGGATTATAAGTGAGTACTACCAAATTGTGTCAACGTCATCAAGCAAGTGGGGAAGTAATCTGACAAAATTGCATGTGTGAGATGAAGAGTTCAATAAAGTTAGAAGAGGTTTAAAATAACTTCACTGAAAGAAAAAAAAAAAAACTAAAGAATAGCTTTCCTTTAAAGTGTTATTTTTTTTGAGCTCCAGATTTAAACTGTGATCTGTTCAAGATCAGATAACATACATTATAATGTGTTCCATAGTACAGAAAGCCTAATATATTGTAGAAATTGTATGATGGATTCAATATGTAACAGCTAACATGGAATTAAATTCTATTTTTGTATTCCAACTCTTAAACACAGTTCAAATTTGAAAGTCCCAGTGAAAAATCTATAGTTACAGTACTAAATTTTTGCATTATGCTTGAAACCCATTCATGCACAAATGCTTTACAGTGAGTATGCCATTTAAAGATCTCAAGAGGTGTTATCCTTGAATAATTTCTGAGGAATTAGTGATATCCTGTGAAACAATTCACCATCTCAATGTTCCAAGAAGTCCCAGAGAACTCCTTGGTGACACTGGAGGCAAATTATTTCTAAGAATTTACCCTCATATTGAATTTCATTTCATATCGATTTCCCATAGATCTTCTGTAATTCAATATAAAAGGACTTGCTCTAGCTAATTTGTATGTTCCAAATGAGTGTGCTACTGGAAAATGCACTTGTATATTATTTCATTTTGGTTTAACCTAAGTAAATTTTTTTATCTTACTGTCTCTGAACCTCTAAATTAGAGAACCAGCGATAGAAAGATGTCATGTTCATTGTACTGATTTGTTGTTTTACTTAGCTATCTCCACAGCTGCAGTTTAGTTTGATTTCATTTGGGGAGAGGTAAAAATCATGACAGAGAAAAGACAGAAATGCTGAAACAAAAGAATAGAAGCAGATAAGTTGAAAAAATTAGTCAGATGACCCATTTCCCATTCTTACAGAGTTCTACCCATTTGACATGGCTATAAGAATGCCATCTGTCAGATACATGGCTTTTAATCACCATTTATTTCTCATTCAAGACTGAGAAAAGAAAATCAGTAACATAGTCTACGAAAAGGTTACTGCAATGTCTAGATATTTTAATCTTTCTGATACTTCCTGCAAAGCAGAGTAGACTGTCAGATATATTCCAGGATAAACTTCCATAATATATGTAAGAATATATTTTTTCCTTCTTTTAATCATTAACCAAATAAAATATATATTTAATAATACTTGGTTATTTTCACAATTGCCAGCTTAGGCTCAGTTACAATCCCTATTTATTTTTACATATATGATCATGTAAAAATTTCTTTTCCTGTAATGATTGTTCAGTGTAGGTATTAATGCTATAGTGGCCTCATACAATGCAATTGGAAATATCTCTTCATTTTCCATCATCTGGAAAAATTTTTACAGCACTAGCATTCTTTCATAATAATTGAGTATAATTCACTGATGGGTCCATCTAGGCCTGAAATTTTCTCTGTCAGTTCTTAAATAAAGATATGATTTTTTAAATAATTGGAAGACAAATTAGATCTACTGTAAAAAGCATCACTTAGCAAATTTAATTTTATGTTTTGTAATATTATTTTGGCAGTAATCTTGAAGATTAACATCTGTTACTTAAAACTCTGGTGTATTCCTATTATCTGCTGTTCTTTTCCCTGCTATTATTCTACTATGCTATTATCTTTTTCTTTTTCACTAGTGTGAATTACTTAGCTTTTTTTTTTTTTTTTTTTTTGGTCTTTTTGCCTTTTCTTGAGCCGCTCCTGCAGCATATGGAGGTTCCCAGGCTAGGGGTCCAATCAGAGCTGTAGCCGTCAGCCTATGCCAGAGCTACAACAATGCAGGATCCGAGCAGCGTCTGCCACCCGCACCACAGCTCACGCAATGCTGGATCCTTAACCCACTGAGCAAGGGCAGGGATCGAACCCGCAACCTCATGGTTCCTAGTAGGATTCGTTAACCACTGTGCCACGACGGATGGGAACTCCTCTTTTTTTTTTTAACTGAATTCTATATACATGAAAAGTTGTAGAGCTTATGTAATGTACTTACAGATAATGTTATATTCCTCATATAAGATTTACTTTTGCAATTATCTAGACTAATGGTCCTACCAATATCCAATTTAATTATTCAGTTTAGAAATTTAAATAATTTATATTTGGGCTGCAAATTATTGAAGTTAGGCACTTCCTATTTACCTTCCCTCCCAAGATTTATACCTATGGAATTTCTACACTAAGACTGAGTGGATGCAAGAATCTTTCTCTGGCAGACTGTGATCTTGAACATTTGATCTCTCAGGTCCCAGAGATGGGGTTGAAATCAATGTTCAACTTGTGAAAGTCACATTCAAAATTATCAGTCATCTTAAAAGGAAAAAGGGTATTAAAATTTTTCAGACATGACTCTGGGTTCCTTATTCCCTAGGTTTTGATCCTATAATTACTTGCTTATTCCTGATACTTTCGAACTAAGGCTTTTTTAAGTTTCTTTAAGATTTTTTTCTCCTCTTGTAATAGTTCAATAAAAATTTGTTCTGAAACACCTTAGGAGTCCCTTGCCAGAAACAATCTTCTTATTCTTAAATAGACAGTGTGTGAGAGAAGCAGAAACATGGAAGACAAAGAACAAAACAGGAAGAAACAAAATGGTAGAAACAGATTAAACAATAAAATATCAAATAAACAAACAAAGAGACACTTGCATACAAGGAAAAAACTTACAAAATTTAGAAAATAAAGTGTTCCAGAGAAGTTTATATATATATAATATAGCAATGAGTTAAAAGATATGTTGATAAAATCAAAAATTTCAGTAGATAAAAATGGAAATTAGGGAAAAAAATTTTAATTTGTCATGACCAATAGATCAAAATAAAACTTTCAATAAGAGGGAACAGAACTAGGAGTGACATTTACTAAAAATTAAATGAAAATCAAATTTTTCCACAATCAATCAACAGAGAGAAAAGGTTTTTTGAATTGAGTACTTAGAACAATAAATTTTTTAAAAAGATTGTAAATGTAACATCACCCTTAATTAGGGGAGAATTATAAATGTACTCTGAGTAAAAGAATTAAAAATAAGAAGAGTTGGGGTTTCTAACTTTAAAAATGAAACATGTAAGAAAAAAATCAATAGTTTGAAAAAATAGCAGAAAAAATTTTGTTAGATAAATTAAAAACCAATAATGAAGGTAAAATAAATACATTTTTAGAAAGGTTATGTTTCTAAAAAATTACCTCTTGCACATGTGTCCTGTCTTAATTGCTTAAGGATGTACTCAGAGTAAATAAAAGATAAATGAAAAAAATTTAAAGCAGAGACTGTTTTTTAAAGGCAGCAAATAAACAAAAGTTGTTTTTCAAATTCAGCCAAAAGATAAATGAAAATTTAAGGAGGATGAATAAATAGATTTCCTGGGAATTCTTTGTAAAATAGGTTTTTAATGAACCAGGAAGACAAAGAGATCTAGGAAAACAATATTTTCAAGAAAATGAAGTAATACTGATATGTCCATTGTGCCTTATCAAAATTACAGATTATTAAAATTCATAAAAGTTTCATCAGTTTCATATGATTAAATTCATGGATCTTAAATCTAGAAATAAAATAATCTCCATCAAGTTGTTTCCCATGCTGTTTAAAACAAATAAAACTCTAGAGATAGAAGATACCAATAGGGGGAAATGTACATTTTTAGGGCTAGAATGGGAAAGAAGAGAAGGTAGGATCACTGAAACCAATGTATGAGCAGAATTTCAAAAGGAAAGATGAAGTCAATGTTGATTCTCAGTACTCAAAGAATGTCAATGGTGATAGAATGTTACAGGAAGAGGCAAGATAGAGTTTACTGCTGAAAAACTCAAGAAGAGATATTCAATAGAATCAGAATGACAGGAGGGATTAAGAAAAATATAAATCACATGAAGGAAATGTAGTTTTATTATTTATGTATTCAATTTAAATGGCCTACAAATTACTCTAGAATTATTAAAGTTTCATCAAGCAATCTTATAGAATACCACCAAAATACCCTTGTATGAAACATTGGAACAATTCATAATTGTGTTACTAATATTTACATGTGCATTGAGAGTTTTAACAAGCAACTTGCTTCTTGACAATCATGCTTGTTGCAAGACATGTTTCCTTGAAAACTCCATCTTGTCCTTCTTTACTTTATCCCATCTTCTTGTCTTATTTTATCCCATCTTCCTTCTTTGGAAAAACAGTCACAGTGCTGGTAAATGACTTAAGCTTAAGAGCAAAGACCTAAAGGCATAAATGACTTAAGCTTAAGTACTGTTATGTGCCTAGAGGTCAGAGTAAGAGCTTAACCCTTTACCACCTAAGTGGCTTTTTAAATAGTAAAAGAACTTATATAATAGTAAACCCTGTATGATCTACCCATAACCACTCCTCACTTGATCTCACAATAAAAGCAGTGTGGTTTCTGGAGGCAGGGCTCTTGGTCCCTGAGATCTGGAGTTCCCCGGTGCTCTTGGTCCCTGAGACCTTGAGTCCACCGGCTCCCACCTCTACTTAAGATAAATGTCTCTGTGTCTTGTTTTATGTTAACTATTTTTCCTTAAGTTCCACAGCACCCGTTCTTCAGCCCCATCCTGCTGAGCTGGCCCCGGCACATGCTATGACTCAAAATGTCATCTAGGAGTTCCCGTCGTGGCGCAGTGGTTAACGACTCCGACTAGGAACTATGAGGTTGCGGGTTCGGTCCCTGCCCTTGCTCAGTGGGTTAACGATCTAGCGTTGCCGTGAGCTGTGGTGTAGGTTGCAGACGTGGCTTGGATCCTGCGTTGCTGCGGCTCTGGCGTAGGCCGGTGGCTACAGCTCCCATTAGACCCCTAGCCTGGGAACCTCCATATGCCGCAGGAGTGGCCCAAGAAATAGCTAAAAAAAGACAAAAAAAAAAAATGCCATCTAGTTCAAAAATGGTTCAAAAGTAATTATTCTTTAGTAAATTCAAAAAATTTTTAAAAAAGAAAGAAAAGGAAAGAGAACAGAAATAAAGATCACTCCTTAAGCCAATGCTTAAACTATCATATTATGGTAATTGCTAAGAGTGAGTAAACAAAAATATAGCTGACTAGTGATCCTGAAATCTAATGGGTAGGAACCATCATCTTGCATAAGACAGCAGCCTCTATACTTCTCTTAGGCTCAGAAAAATGAAGTGCACAGATGTAGGAGCAAAAAATGAATATCAAAATCTGAAATTTGGAGATAAATGTCCCTGAATAGTACTTATTGTACTTAGAAAGTGTTTCACAGTTTAAATTTTAATTGAAATTTAAAATTAAATTTCACAGTACGGTCTTAGTTTTTCATTTCTATTACAACCACTCAGAAACATTTTATTTTCAATAGGCAATAAAATCATTCTGTATTAATACAATTTTATATTATAGGCTAAAAGCATATTATGCTATTTTAGATATAACAGCTTTGGAAAGCACTATCCATAAACTATTCAATATGCACATGAACATGAAGATCAATTTTTTTTAAGTTTTCTAGATCTTTATATTCAGTCTTATTTAGCATCATAAGAAAAATAAAGCAATAACAAAAACAAAATCAAATCAAATAATATCCTCCTTAAACTATTTTAGGGCCCACAAAAATAATCATATTGGGACTCAGAGATATTCTTTTTCTTAAAGGAAATTTAACCTAAATGTGAAAAGAAGAAATGGGAATCTCTATATTTAACTTTTCCAAATAAAAATATAAGAATAACCAAATATAAGTTAATGTCTTAATAATTAGAAAAAAGGCAAAATGTGTTCTTAAATTGAGGCATTAAAATATGGCCAAAGTTTGGGGTAAGGGAATTAATCCAATACATATATGGTGAAGAAACTAGAAGTTACAAGATAAATAAGTACTAAATTGTATAATGGATGATTTTATACATGGTAGGTGCCTAGGAGAGATTCATATTCTGAAAGCAAAATTTTTCATATATTCGTATATTTATATAATCATGAAAGTACATTTTCATGACACCCTGAAATTACCAAATTCTTAGTAGGAACAAGTTGTTAACAATAAGAATGATGAAGTCAGAAACAAACTGAGAAGTTTCTGTAAGAAATATTGGGTCCTAAATGGAAAATCTCTAGGTTTGTAAGCAAAAATGGTATTTTTTTATATATTCATTCAATTGAAGGGCATATTTGGAGTTCCTGCTATGAACAGCATGTTAAGCATCTGGAAGTGTCTCTGCAGCAGCATGGGTTCAATCCCCAACCTGGTGCAACGGCTTAAGGGTACAACCTTGCTGCAGATGTGGCAATCAATAGGTTACAGCTGTGGCTCAGATTCAGCCCCTAGCCTAGGAACCTCCATATACCACAGGTGCAGCCTAAACAAGGGGGGGGATCATATTTAATGGCTAACTTGAAAGATGATATTAAATAGTGAGGTTTATCTTTGAGCCCTCTGTTGATAAAAATAAATAAGTATAATAATACAATAAAGATATATATTATATATCATGCATGTATTACATATAACATATAATAATAAACAATAATATACGTTGTTAGTAGCTTTCATCAAATCCTTATAGCTTTCTGCCTTCTGTGCATATGGTAAAATTTTAACTCTCTGCCATCTGAAAAAGTTAGATATTGCTTGGTGACTTATTTTAGTTGTTGAAATGTGAGCGGAAATGCTGTGTCATTTCAAGTTCCTGAATGAAAATGAAATACAATGGAATTCTCACATAACATAGATACTTGCTGCAATAGTAAGAATAAGAGCTTTAATATGTTAAGCTACTGAAATTTTAATCCTGGTCTTCCAAATTTTACTTCTGGCCTATTCTGACTGAAACAGAAAGGGGCATTATTCAGGAAAAGTTTATTTCAGAAGACCTGGGTTGCTCAAACATAGACATTTTTCCAAAAAAAGCCCTTTTTCAGAACTGGTTATTGGTCATCTCCTGAGAACCAAGCTGGAATGTTCTGTCTAGTGAGAACATTTACACAAGCCTGAAACCTGAAACCACAGTATACTGATTTGTTCAGGTAGTTTATACTAACAATATAATTTATGGCTAACACAAACTTTCTCTCCAGAGGTCTGGAGTTTGTGTAACTGAGATCAGTCACTCAATTCCAGTATGTCTAAATGATTTACTCAAAAAACAAAAGAATAACAAACAAACAAACAAAACCCTGGACATTGAAACTCAGGTGTACTTCCCTACTTGGTAACACTTAGCACATGTTGCCACACATCACTGCAGGGAGTTACATAGGCCCTATGCGACATCACTGGGGGAGAAACTGCAAGCTTTTTCCTGGCTTCCTTTGGATTTTTCCCAATGCATCCTTTCCCTTTGTTGACTTTGTCTATATCTTTTAGCTGTAATAAACCATAACTATGAGTATAATTGAGTAAGATCAGCAAATCATTGAAACTAGATATGGTCCTGGGGTACCATGACATAGTACAGTATTCCCACAGTGAAAACCTAAAAATATATATAGCTTTGGCTTAGGGGCTAGGAATTAAATAACACTTGAATCAGAGCCTAAAAGGATGGCATACATGTTATATTGTACGGGCATAGTTGGTAAATTTTCCTGTAATGATATTGATGATAGATAATTTAATTAATGTATTTGTAGCTCTTAGGGAAGGGTCTTAGGATAAAATTATATAACACATTTTGTTGTTTGCTGCTTTTTAAATGTATTATAAAAGATAAGTTCAGAATCACCCAATGTGTAAGAAGCAATAAGAGTTCTTAGAATAATCCAGAAGTCCAGAAACTAGACAATTTGGGAAAAGCAAATTTCCTTTAATCTCAAATAGTGGGAATTAAAGTTAAGAAATAGTTAAGCAGCCATATCTGACTAAAACAGCTTTACAGAAAGGGTCAAGTAAAAATATTATGAATCTAACAATTAGTGAATTGAATTGATGAATATGACACCATTATATTTGGTTATTTTAATATAAATGGCTTAGGGACAGGGGCTAAACATGAGTCTCCCATGTCAAAAACCTATGAGGTTCAATTCAGTCAAGGATAAAAAGAGACATTTAGACAAGAAGACAAAGAAATGTCCTACAGAAACTCATAGAATTATATATAGAATTTAACTGTCAGAGAATAAAACATTTAAAAAAAGAAAAGTACCAATTTGTAAGAGATCTGCATTATAAAAGACCATGGGCCTGGACTCAAAATAGAAAGTGATTCTTCATGACTTAGAATAAACTGAGGGCCTCTCCAAACATCTATTGGCCAAAAGAAGATGCAAAGTTAAAGTGAAATAAATTTCTCCACGGATCAGTTTGGATGAGGACATGGAGCATAATGTAATGACCAACCAGATATTAATGGGAATGTTTTTATAATTTTCCTGTCCCCAGTCCAGCATTACATATTGCTATCACTTATGTCAGGTAGAAAAAGTGCATCTTTGGCTCCTAAAGGTCTAGATCAAAAGAACACATACCTGACTCTCAGGACAAAAAGTACAGTTGAGAGGGAGGCACAGAGAGTGGACCTGGGGGCTAAAACAGAAGTTGTCCATCACAGAAGTCAACATAAAGGGACTCTTATTGGCCAAAACTTGGAAATGATACTATTCCTGCATAACAAACCAGACTTGACAATTAGTAGATTAAAACAAATAAACAAAAATATAATAAGAATTCTTGATTGGAATATGGACCCCAAATAGGAGAGTAGTGAATAATGAGGAAGTTAGTTAAATGGTATATTTTGTACTATATTTGAAATTTCTTGAAAATCTAAATTATTTCTAAATAAAAAAAGTTATAGCAACAGTAATTATTACCCTTTATAGGCTTTATGAGTGGACTGTACCTAACTAAGCAGTACTTACCTGAGTCCTATCATGCAATTTCAGTGAAATGCTATTGACTGGTGTCACAGTCATCTGGAGGCTAGGCTGTTACCTACTCTAAAAAGACAAAACCTCTGGAAATTTCTCTCCATTACTCTCCATTTGGTCACTCCCTAAACTCTCTCTACCATGACAGAGTAGATAGACTACTTATATTGCAGTTCAGGATTCCTAAGGTACATACACTGAGAGAAATAAAGTCAGAGATATGACTTTAGCCTGAGAAAGCCATATTGCTTTTTATGATCTATATTCAGAAGTCATATAGCAGAAGAGCAGAACATCTGCTATAATATATTGGTTGAGGTTATTAAAAATTCTGCCTGAATTCAAAGAGAATAATATAATCTCTACCAACTTGATGGAGAAATATCATTATCACACAGAAAGTATAACATATAGGATGAGACCAATTGTGTGCTGGAACTGATTTATATAGGTTGATGGTTAGCTTTACTCCCAACACCACCTTCAGTGGCATCACATCAATAGCTTGAAATCAGGTATGGCAGTAGTATTTACACCATGAAAATTGACAAATGCAAGTAATGCTATAGCTTTCTACCATCCACATAGAGTCAGTTGTCAAGAACTTATCAGCACATTAGATGGGATATGTGTATGTGTGTGTGTCTGTGTACAGTGGTCTCTGAGAAATGCAACTAGCCTCACAAAACATCCCTGTGATTACAAAGTGAAGGGGGTTAAATTATGAGTGGAAGATGTCAAATCATTAATAGCAATCAGACTCTGGTGGTTTAATAATCATGTTGGAAGAAAGAGGTGAAATAAATGGAATTCTGATATCCCTAAGAACCAAAAATTCAGAAAGTTAACTCTCATTAAGAACTCACCCTTAAAAAGAGGCATTCCTAACAATGAAAAAAAACTTAGTTGGTCCATCTGACAAGAAGAGCAACTGCCACTGTGAAGAGGCTTCACTGGAAACCATTCACGAATTTAACTTTGGAAACATAGAAATATCTTCTATGACAACAAAATTGAATTAAATTTAAAATGAAATTCCTAATATTTAAGGCAAATTTCAAAAGAAACTTGTGTTTAGGGACAATGACTAAATTACATAAAAAATGTATTTCAATTAACTCTATAATCTAGAAAGTTGATGGTCCAGATCTCTAGTTGGTTCTATGCAAGGACAGGAAAATAAAGCTGTAAAAACACCTAAATTATTTCCAGTAATAATAGTCACCTGATAAAGAGTCAAGAAAAAGAAAGGTATACAAACATAAAGTAACTCATGATCTACTACCTTTTTAAAATTATATATGTTCTCATTGTTTCTACTTAAAAGACTTAGAAACAATGAATAGCCAGTGTTATGGGCTGAACTGTGTTATCCTACAAATCCTGTGTCAAAGCCCTAAATCCTAGTACCTTAGAATATGGCTGTATTTGGAGAAATGACCTTTAAAGAGGTGACTATGGTGAAATGAGGTCATATGGGGGACCTTAATGTAATCTGACTGGTATCCTTATAAGGAGAGGAAATTTGAACCCCCAAAGAGATACCAAGAGTCCCAAGTGAACTTGCAGAAGAATTCTTATGTAAGAAGGCATTAAGAGGGCAGCCATCTTCAAACCAAGAAAAGAGGCCTCCAGAGAAGATAAACCTACCTAGGTACATGTTGGACTTCCAGCTTTACAGGGAAAGACTGGGATAAGGACATTTTTGGTCTGCTCACTCTACTTTGAGCCCTGGGGGATAGCCATAGCTGAGCCATAACTATTTTTTGACATATTCCTATGAGAGTAGTGAATGCAAACTCCACTAGCTTTCAGTACTAGATGATTTAGGGATCTGTCCCTTAGGTGGAATTTTAAAATTTGGGGCACTAGATGTGCAGTTCAAAGCATTTATTTGCTCCTTAGGGAACATCTGCTTTTGGGGGTTCCCTTCCCATTGTACAGTGCTATTATGGTGGTGAGGTTTACAGCAAGAGTTTGACTCAACTTTTCCTTTTGATTTTGATATTTTTTCACTTACCGAATGTGTAGGTGTCACTCAGCTAGTTTCTGGATTAGCTTAGAAGGAACTGCTCTGTGTGTAGCTGTACATTCACTATGTCTGGGGGAAGTGAGAAACTGAGGAACCTCCTATGTTACCATCTTGATCTAGAGTTTGATCTCTGCTCTTCCTGTCTTTTTTTTTAGACCAACAGGATTTGTCTCTTTGCATCTCTTAGTTTGTCTGGCTTCCTATAACCTTACACACACACACCTGAAAAGATCCTTCTACTACAAGAAATGTGTTCAACTAAAATTCAAGAAATGCTGGGTAGACATAGAATTATTAAGAGTCAGCAAAATGAAAGAGTAACTCAATACTAGAGTATCCTAGTATTTCAAGATTTTTGACAGACTTCAAAAATGTTGTCAAATTATTATCCAGGGCTTTGAACTGGAAGGTTTTTAGCTTTGAGAAGACTTTAACGGGAAGAATCAACCATCATTCACTGAAACAGATAAAACTATGAAGCTAACGTAAAAAAGTAAAATTGATTTTTAAAGAGCATGAAGAAAAGCACTCTATCCATGTAAGAATTTTCAGATGGAGAAAAATGCTTGAGAAATTACCAAATGCCTAAAAAGACTCAGGCATTTGAAAGCAAGGATGAGGAAATGATTGAAAGCTCTAGAACTGAATGCCCCCAAGAAACATTAAATTTGCAATTCTATGCAAATACATTTTATGCTTTTCTTCTTTTAGCAGACATTCAAAAGACAGATTTTTCCCAGAGATTTATAAAGTAGAGATCAAGTTTGATTTTCTCCAGATTTCTCAACAGTGAAAAATCCTAATAACAGTTACAAAATAATAAATATTTTGTCTAAGGTATTTATGTATATCTTTTAAGAGTATCAGCAATGAAACATCCCAGCATGATAATAATCATTCACTCATTCAGTCAAAATGTATTGAGGACATATGATATACCTGATATTGTTCTAGATATTGAGAACGCAAGAGTATAAAAAATGCAAAGCCCTACGACTTGTGAAGCTTACATTTTATTAGACAAATACAGTAACAATATACAAATAAACATATAAAATTACATATGGTGATTAGTGGACGAAGTAGAGTGAAACAATATAAGGCAATAGAAAGTGACAAGTATTAGTTGGTTAGAACTGGTTAAAGAAACTAGCTATCCTATCAACAAATAAGCAGTGGTATATTTCAGTAGCTCAAAGGAAAACTGGCTGTTTCTTTCTCTAAATTCTCCAGATAGATAGTACCCTCATGTCTATTCCCATAGTAAATAAATGTTGCTTCAAACTACGGAGTTTATGGTATAAAACTGAGTCCCCCTAAAGACAAGTTCTTCTGCTGAGCTTATGATTAACCTCTGTCCAAAGTGTTATTCCTTCCTTGTCCAACACTTGTTCTCCTCAAGGTTGAGGAGTATCAGAGAAAGAAGATTGGAACCAAATAGGACAATGTGGGACTCCTAGTAACAAATTCTTTCTGGGTCTTCCATTTCTTGCTTGTAGGAAATAGGCCTCATTCAGCCTCCCTGACCTTCCCTGAGTTCCTAAGGGCATATCCAGACAGTTTCTAATCAGGGAAGATAGGGAATGCAGACACAAGGGAGGAGCAGTCAGAAAACAATAGTGCAGCCTTTAGGCTGTGTCCTGATCCTTCCTCAAGGAACATACATAACAATATCTTTGAGTTCTTCTGCAGGAACTAAGGCCCCCACCCAGGTGGAGGACCACAACTTCAGGGTGAGTGCAAGATCCTGTTACTTCACCACCAACCAATCAAAAGAAAGTTACACACCCTGTAGCCCTCATGTCAAATTTTGCCTATAAAATTTCTCCCCCCAGCCACTGGGAGTTTGGGGTATTCGCACATGAGCCACTCCTTCTCCTTGCTTGGCCCTGAAATAAACATTTCTCTACTTCAAACTCCAGCAATTCAGATTACTTCACCTCACTGTGTGTGGGACATAGGAATTTGTGTTCTGTAACAATAACACTGTTACTGAAAGAGAAATTATAAAATATATTTGTTGAAAATGATGATGAAGATCTTATTCAAGAGTATTACAATAGGTGAGAGGTACTGAACACAACATTGCTGAAATAAAGGACAAGAATTTACTTAAACTCAAGTTATATGTTGGAAAATCATGGAAGAACATTAGGAGGAAGGTTAATCAAGGTGATACGGCCATCTGCTATCTATGTTTGATGATTGGCACTTATGGAAGCCAGGCTCCTACCCTAGACAGAGATTAGGTGACAAACGTGCTATCTTTCCTAATGATTATATTTCAAAGGGCTGGTTCCCAGGTCTTTGAAAAGTATATTCCTGGATTGTATAAGACTCACATTTAAGAGTAGAGAAATAATTTACAATCAGAACTTTTCTAAAGTAAATGCCCTAAGAAAAGGGAGATCAAGGGCCACTAGTCAGGAAGAAACCTGTATAAAATTTGGTAAAAATGAAGGGAACAATAAGGAAATCTTGATCTTTACATAGACAAAGCCTCTGCCACTCCCCAAATATGGCTGTTCACATTGGAGACATGTTACAGACATGGGTATGGCCCAGTGCAAGATTTACACCCTCTCCTGGAATGTGGATCCTCAAATTGGGCAGCAAGAAACAATGGCCTGCAGAAAAGAACTCCTTCATAGATTAACCACCTCCAAAGATAAACTGCCTTTTGTCATGGAACTTGACCTGCTACCTCTCTCTCAACCTTCCACTCCTTCTTCATTATTCCCACCACAAGTCCCCACCACAAACTCCCACCACAGATTCTCACCATGAATCCTTTATAGGCTTAACATTTCCTAGAAGTTGGGGTTGTTGCCATCTTGAGCTTAACCCATCTGCTTCGGATGCCTTAATAAATCTCTCTTGCTTTACTAGCTTAGCTTTGCATGTTCCTTTCTCAGCAAATCTAACACTTCCAAATATCATCATGTAACATAGCCCACCTACTTCTTATAGGGATGATCAGTGTTGTTCCTTTACCCTGTCCCAGATAAGTCACAACACAAAAGAAGAAACGTTGCTTTCTATGTGTGATCTCTAGGACATTAGAAATTACGATCAAAACATCAGCCCATAACTTATACTATAAGTTTATTATAAATATGGTACCCATAGCTGTACCTATTTAAGCTGTTCCTCCAGAAATCCTGCCACTGATCTTAAAATATAACAGATTCCATGATTTCTAAAATATCCAGCAGTTCTTCCTGGGTGAGAGGTCATGGCATCTCGCAGAATTGTTACCTTATTACAATTATTTTATTAATCCAATTACTAATGGCTTTACTCAGATGGACTGGAGCTCACCTTCTATCATGAAAACAAAATTCAACCAACTTCTGAACAACCTTCAACAAAATAGCCTGGAAACTATCAAAAAAAGATATCCTACTCCAAAAGGTAAAGAGAAGACCACATCAAGATGGTAGTAGGGGCAATCATGTAATATAAGCAATCCCATAATCAGTGGATGAGCAGCCCACACATTTGAAAGTAACTATATCACTGAGGCTCATCCAGAGGAGTGAGAGTTCTGACACCCATGTCAGATTCCTACATCTCTGCCACCCCCATGGCATTTGGATCTGGCATTTGGAGGAGCCCCTGGGGCATTTGGTGTTGAGGGGCAGGGGTCTTGTGTGCAGGAGCTCCATGGGACTGGGGGAAATGGAGACACCACTCCTGAAATGTGCATGCAGGCTTTCATGTGCACTGGGTCCCGGGACAAAGCAGAGACTCCATAGGATCCTGGGTCAGAGCTGCCTGTAGTTTTGGAGGAACTCCTGGGAAAACAAGGTATAACTGTGGCTCATTGTGGGGGGAGGACATTGGAGGCAAAGACCTTGGGGATAATCATTGGTGTAAACGCCTCTAGAGGTGGCTATTTTGGAAGAATCTTCCCCCCTCCAATCAGGGAAGAGAAACCCCAGGAGAAACAATAAACTGGGTGGGAACACAAGCCCACCCATCAGAAAACAGTCTACCTAAAGACCTCATAGGCACACAGCCACCTCTAACCACACAAAGAGACAAAGCCACACCCACCAGAGGGTTAAATATCAGCTCCACCTACCACCAGGCAGTCACAAGTCCCTCTATTAGGAAGCCTACAGCAAGACCCTGTACCAACTTCAGCCACAAGGGGGGAAGACATCAGAAACAAGAAAGGCTATTACTCTATTGTCTGCAAAAAAAGAGACCACACTAAAAATCTACACAAAATGAGATAGAAGAGAACTATGAGGCAGATAAAGGAAAGAAAGACAGACAGACACACAGGCAGACACCTGAGTGATCTGGAGAATGACCAACCTCCATGAAAAAGATTTTAGACTAATGATTGTAAAGATGATTCAAGATATTGAAAATAAACTGGAAGGCAAATTGAATTACAGGGAACACTGAACAAAGAAATAGAAGATTTAAAGATTAAGCAAGCAGAGATGCAAAATACAATAACTTAAATTTTAAAAAATCACTGGAGGGAATACAGGAGGCAGAAGGACAAATAAGTGAGGTAGAAGAGAGACTGGTAAAAATCACTGACATGGAACACAAGAAAAAAAAGAAAAGAAACGAAGACAGTAAAAGAGAATTCTGGGACAACATTAAACACACCACCATTTGTATATAGGGGTGACAAAATGAGAGAAAGAGATAGGGCCAGAGAAAATATTTGGAGAGATAACAGCCAAAAACTTCCCTAACATGATGTAGGAATCAACCACTCAAATCCATGAAGCACAGTTACTACCACATAAAATAAACTCAAGGAGAATTACCCTGAGAAACATATTAATCAAACTGAAGAGGAGGAGAAAATATTGAAATCAGCTAGGGAAAAGAAATAAATAGCATACAAAGGAACCCCAATAAGGTTATCAGCTGACTTTTCAGCAGAAATTCTGCAAGCCAGAAGGGAGTGGCATAATCCACTTAATGTAATGAAAGAGATAAAAACAAAACAAAACAAAACAAAACTCCAACCAAAATTACTCTATCCAGCAAGGCTCTCATTCAGATTTGAAGAAGAAATAAAAAAATTTACAGATAAGCAAAAGCTAAGAGAATTCAGCACCACTAAACCAGCTGTACTACAAATACAAAAGGAACTTCTTTAGATGTAGAAGTCCACAACTAGAAACAAAAATATTACAAATAACAAGGCTCACCATTAAAGGCATTCATATAGTAAAGGAAGGAAATCACCTACATATAAATATGTTATCCTAACCAGAAATGGTGAGGAGAAGAGGGTACAAATGCAGGATACTGCAGATGTATTTGCAATTGAGAGACCACCAACTTAAAACAATCTCGTTTATATGTATATAGATTCCTATATCAAAACTTCAGGGTAACTGCAAGCCAAAAATCTACAATTGATACACACCTAAATAAGAAAGATAAACTCAAATACAACACTAAAGATAGTCATAAAACCACAAGAGGAGAGAACAAGAGAAGAAAGGAAGAAAAAAGAGCAACAAAAACAAATCCAAAACATTTAATAAAATGACAATAAGAACATACATATCAATAATTACCTTAAATGTAAATGGACTAAATGCCCCAACCAAAAGACATAGACTGGCTAAATGGATAAAAAAAACAAGACCCATATATATGTTATCTGCTAAAGACCCACCTCAGTTCTAGTGACACATAAAAATTGAAAGTGAGAAGATGTAAGAAAATATTCCATACAAAAAGCAGACAAAATAAACTTTAAAATAAAGGATATTAAAAGACACGAAGAAGGACATTTCATAATGATAAAATAATAAATCCAAGAAGAAGATATAACCATTGTAAATATATATGCATCCAACATAGAATCACCTCAACATATAAGGCAACTGCTAACAACCCTAAAAGGAAAAATTGACAATAAGAATATTGAGGGACTTTAACACCCTACTTACAGCAATGGACAGATCATACAGAGAGAAAATCAACTAGGAAACATGGGCCTTAAATGATGTATTAGACCACATGGACTTAATAGATATTTATAGAAGATTCCATCCCAAAACAGCAGAATACACATTCTTCTCAAGTCCACATGAAACATTCTATAGGACAGATCACATTCTGGGCCACAAATCAAGCCTTGCTAAATTGAAGAAAATTGAAATCTTATCAAGCATCTTTTCCAACTACAACACTATAAGACTAGAAATCAACAAGAAAAACAACTGAAAAAAACACCAACACATGGCAACTAAACAACATACTACTAAACAATCAATGGATCACTGAAGACATCAAAGAGGAAATTTTAAAATACCTAGAAACAAATAATAAAGACACAACAATCCAAAACTTATTAGATGCAGCAAAAATGAGTCTAAGAGGGAAGTTTACAGCCATACAAGCCTACCTCAGGAAACAAGAAAAATCTCAAATAACCTAACTGTACCCCTAAAGCAACGAGATCAAAAGAACAAACAAAACCCAAAATTAGCAGAAAGAAAGAAACCATCGAGATCAGAGCAGAAATAAATGAATTAGAAAATAAAAATAAAAAGATGAATGAAGCTAAAATCTGGTTCATTGAGAAGATCAGCAAATTTGATAAACCCTTAGACTCATCAAGATAAAAAGATAGAGGACTCAAATTAATAAAATTAGAAATGAAAAAGGAGACGTTACAAAGGTATCACAGAAATACAAAGGATCATAAGAGACTACTACAAACAACTATATGCAAATAAAGCAGACAACCTAGAAGAAATTGACAAATTCTTAGAGAAGCACAATCTTCCAAGATTAATCCAAGGCAAAATAAAAAAGATGAATGGACACATCACAAGTACTGAAACTGAAAATGTGATTTAACAACTTCCAACAAACCAAAAGTACAGGACCAGATGGCTTAACAGACAAATTCTATCAAAAATTTAGAGAAGAGTTAAAACCTATCCTTCTGAATCTATTCCAAAAAATTACAGAGGAAAGGACAATTCCAAAATCATTCTATGAGGCCACCATCACTCAGATACCAAAACCAGACCAAGATATCACAAAAAAAGAAAATTATAGCCAGTATCACTCATGAACATAGATGCAAAACTACTCAACCAAATACTATCAAAATGAATCCAGCAATACATTAAAAGGGTCATATACCATGATCAAGCAGGATTTGTCCCATGGATGCAAGGAGTTTCCAATGTCTGCAAATTAATCAGTAATATATACATTAACAAATTGAAGGATAAAAACCATATGATCCTCTCAATAGATGCACAATAAAGCTTTTGACAAAATCCAACACCAGTTTCTGATAAAAACCTTCCAGAAAGTGGGCATAGGGCATACCTCAACATAATAAATGCAAACCCACCATGGCTAACATCATTCTCAATGGTGAAAAGCTAAAAGAATTCTCTCTAAGGTCAGGAACAATAGAAGGATGTACACTCTTGTCACTACTATTCAACATAATTTTGGAAGTCCTAGCCATGGCAATAAGATGAGAAAAAATAAATAAAAGAAATCCAAATTGGAAAGGAAGAAATAAAACTTTCACTTTTTGTAGATTACGTGATACTATACCTAGAAAATCCTAAAGACACCACCAGAAAACCATTATAGCTCATCAATGAATTTGGTAAAGCTGCAGTATACATGATTAGTACCCAGAAATTGAACACATTTCTATATATCAGCAGTGAGAAATAAGAAAGAAAAATTAGGGAAACAATTCCATTTATTATCACATCAGAAAGAATAAAATACCTAGGAATAAATCTACATAGAGAGACAAAAGACCTGTACCCTGAAAATTATAATATGCGAGTAAAATAAATCAAAGATGACACCAACATATGGAAAGATATACCATGCTTTTGGATTGGAAGAATCAATATTGTCAGAATGACTATACTACCCAAAGCAATCTACAGATTCAGAGCAATCCCTATTACATTATCAATGGCATTTTTCACAGAAAGAGAACAAAATATTTTAACAAAGCAACCCTGAGAAAGAAATGGAGCTGGAGGAATCAGGCTCCCTGACTGAAAATACTGGAAAGCTACAGTCATCTAAACAGAGTGGTACCAGCACAGAAATAGAAATTTAGATCAGTGGAACGGGATAGAAAGCGCAGAATTAAATCCATGCACATACTGTCAACTAATCTATGACAAAGGAGGCAAGAGAATACAATGGAGAAAAAGACAGTCCCTTCAGTAAGTTGTGCTGAGAAAACTGGACAGTTACATGTAAAAGAATGAAATTAGAATACTACTAACACCATACACAAAAATAAACTCAATGGATTAAAGAAGTAAATATTCAACCAGATACTATAATACTCTTAGAGGAAAACATGGGCAGACCACTCTCTGACAAGCGACAGCAATATCTTCTAAGATGTGCCTCCTAGAATAATGACAATAAAAACAAAAATAAACAAATGGGACCTAATTAAACTTAAAAGTTTATTCACAGCAAAAGAAACCCTAAACAAAAAAGACAACCCAGAATGGGAGAATATATTTGTGACTGATAAGGGATTAATCTCCAAAATATATAAATACCTCCTGTAGTTTAATTTCAAAAACAAATGACCCTATCAAAAATGGACAGATCTAAACATACAATCCTCCAAAGCAGTCACACAGATGGCCAAAAACACATGAAAAGATGTTCAACATCACAAATTATTAGAGAAATGGAAATCAAAACTATTATGACATAGCACCTTACACCAGCCAGAATGGCCATCATCAAAAGTCTGCAAACAATAAATGCTGGATATGGTGTGTAGAAAAGGGAAACCTCATACACTGTTGGTGGTAATGTAAATTGGTGCATACCACTATGGAAAACTGTATGGAGATTCCTCAAAAACTAAAAATAGAATTACCATATTATCAAGCAATCCCTCTCCTGGGCACCTATCTAGAGAAAACCATGACTTGAAAAGATACATGTATCCCATTGTTCATTGCAGCACTATGTACAATAGCAAAGACTTTGAAGCAACCTAGTTGTCCATCAACAGAAGAGTGGATAAAGAAGTGGTACATATACACAATGAAATATTACTCGGCCTTAAAAAGTATTGAAATAATGGCAATTGCAGCAACAGGGATGGACCTAGAAATAATCATGCTAAGTGAAGTTAGACAGTGAAACACAAACATCATATGCTATCACTAACATGTAGAATATAAAAGAATGTATGCAATGAACTTATTTGCAGAACAGAAACTGACTCATATACCTTGATAAACTTATGGTTACCAAAAAGACCAGTTTCGGGGGAGGGGTGGACGGGGGTTTGGGATGGAAATGTTCTAAAATTAGGTTGTGATGGTGGTTGTACAACTATAAATATAATAAAATTCATTCAATTAAAAAATAAAATTGTAATGCCTGCAAAGTTTTCTTTGGAGAAAATTCCTGCTAGAATCTGTATATGGATGAACAAATCTATTTCATGATTATGAAGTGCCTCTAGGAATGTTATATTAGATTGAATTAGACCATTAGAATAGCTCCTAAAATCCTTTCAGAACATAGCATAGCATATCATTTTTCATAGCAGGATCAGGGATGATCAAGCCTTGACACATATTGTCAGTAAACATTCGTGAGATTTATGTACACAAAAATATTCTGTGTCCCATTAGCCTGCCATTAAGCACAACTCCTTCTCACAAAGTTTCCTATAACTTTCCTGTGTCAACCTTAACAGGGGTGATTTTGGTCATATATAGCAACCAAATAATGTCCAAAGTCTTACCTCTTCATGCTATTAAATTTAATTTCCACTTTCCTTAAATGATTTCTATATAAATTCACATTCAGCATAATCAGAAAAGTAAATCAAGCTTTGACATTAGTCACATGTCAGCATTCTTTTACTCATCCTACTAAGGTATCATGGATTGTGGCCCCTATCCAAAATTATCCACTCTCTATTATTCACTTGTAGTATTTCTCTCAATTTTTTGAAAATTAATCACAATGGTAATAAAAGCTATAAAGCACAATCTGATGGTTAACTATTTTTGGCTACCCCAAAGTTGAGTCATCAGGACATATGTCATTTCATTCCCCAAGATTATCCAAGTGTAATATTACACATCCAAGTTAATATTTAGGCAGATTTCATAAATCAGTAGAAATCAAAATTTTCTTCTGTGCAAATCAGGTCTCCACTGAGTTTTTCTCTAAAACCAGTAGCCATTAGATAGTACCATACCTGAAATAAAGAGTAGACAGGATTATTCTCTAGATCTGAGATACTCTCAGGAAAATGTTATGATTGACTTTCTTCCTAGTACTCTGCCACACTTTTGAGCATTCCTCCTGTTTGCTGGATTTTCTCTGTTTCCATGTATCGTCTCTTGATCCACACTCCTTTTCCTTTGCTCAGTCTTTCTCCTCCTGGCTCAGCTATACTCTTTACCCACAGGGCAGAAAAATAAGGAAAACTGACAGATACTTTCTATCAGACTCACTTGAGATGTATACCAAATTATTTGACAGCTTAAAAAAAATAGCAATACTGTCTCTGTTGAAGGTGATGGAGTTATAGCCACAGTTAAATGATTTTTACTTTTTCCATTATAGTTGGTTTACAGTGTTTTGTCAATTTCTACTGTACAGCAAAGTGACCCAGTAACAAATATATATACATTATTTTTCTCCTGTGATCCTCTATCATGTTCCATCACAAGTGACTCTATACAGTTCCCTGTGATACACAGCAGGATTCCATTGCTTATCAACTCCAAGTGCAATAGTTTGCATCTATTAACACCAAATTCCCACTCCATCTCCCTTTTGGCAACCCCAGTCACTTCTCCAAATCCATGCGTTTCTTCTCTGTGAAAAGTTTCATTTGTTCCATATATTGGATTCCAGATATAAGTTATATTATATGGTATTTGCCTTTTTCTATCTGACTTACTTCATTTAATATGAGAGTCTCTAGTGCCATCCATGTGGACCCCAATTTGGCTACATGGGGTGAAGTAATGGTATATTCTACAGTATGTTTAAGAATAGGAGCTGTCAAATGTAATGGCATATGTAATATGTCTTGTGCATTTATGCCAAGTTCTTGAGATACACATAAGTCTCTTTGGGCCTAAGACTCTGGGATCAGACAAAATCAAAGAACATTTTTTGAGGTGGGAAAGTCAGAAATTTCTGCACTTTCATCATTCCTTATTCCTCATTCTCATATGCAGTCTTGAAATCTTCCCCATCAAGACCCTGGCTTACCTCCTTTCATATACAAAATGAGATCACAGTCTTTTAAATAATCCATGCTTTTAAGAATTTAATAACATATTTTGAGTAACAGGTACTTCAATTACTCATTTTAATGTCAAATTATATCAGTGTTCTGAGGGTGTGGTAGGAATATGGTTCATCCTTATTTCCTTGCTTGTTTTTTGTTATATTGGTAGCAACAATATATACAATATGATAGGAGAGATATCCAGGTAGTCTGAATTGATAGAAAATTTGTTCTCCCAAAGCTTTACTTCTGTTACAAGATAAGTAAAGTATAAAGCAGAATAAGTATCAATCCCAGTTAACGATTTGTGGAGGCTACTGGTAAAAGTCCATGGAGCTATTGGTATAGGTCCAATATAAACAAGTGCTAGACATAAGGCAGAGCTTCTGACCTTGAGGAATTATTCCTCAAGTCTTTTTTAATGAGTTTTCTTTTGTCGAAAATAGGTATAGTTTTTTTTTTTTTTTTTTTTTTTTTTCCTTACGGAAGTTTTATAGGATGCAAGGGTAATGGGCATTATCTCTATCAGACATGGTGTGAGTACCTATATTTTTGAATGTTTCATATACCTAGAAAGAAAGACTTGGAGGTCTAACAAAGGCATCTGCTTTATCATTCTAATCCCTTTCTGATTTTTGTTTGTGATAGTTTTTTTCCTGTGGTTGTGTATATGCCACACACAACACCTCCCCGACAAACACACACACCACAGTTTTCTACATGAACCACTTTCATTCTTTCTGCAAATTCCCACAGATAATTCCATTTCTAAGAATCCCATAGGAAGGTACTTTTATTGTCTCGGCATCTAGGATTCTGTTTGCCTGTCCATATTGCAAGGATACTAGCTTCTGCCCAACAGTCTGTAAATATTCAAACAGTGCCCTAAGCACCCAAGCCTAATTTCCCATCTACCACAAAATAAACAACTCTCAGCTCTGACCTTCTGTCACTAAGATTTTTACCATCTGCAGGGTATATTGCAGATGATTTCTAACCAACAATGAAATCCTCTATTGGGAACCTGGAAGTCTGTGTTACCTCAGTTGGGAAGAATCATGTTGTTCAGCTTATGCAGCAAAGAGGGCAGAAAAGTCCTTGGAGTGCTCTATATCCAGTCTTATGGGCAGTGAATTAATCTTCTCATGAACAAGGTGGATTCCTTTGAAATTTTCCTGGTTAGTATGCCCAGGAATATATTATTTCCATCTCATGAGTAATCTTACTAGGTTCTTCTATATTTGAATATTTCTCATCTGTCACCACAGCCATAATCAGTATCTCTGGCTCCAGAATTATCTGATGCCTTTTTATGGTAAGGCAGTTTATACAAACATCCCACAACAAGGTAGTGAGTGTCTATTTAATGGGCTGTGAAAAGCAACTGCACAGGCTGCTTTTGAGTAGAGAACTCCTGGGAATTTCACAGACTGGACTGACACTTGAATTTTAGTTGGATTTAACAGTTAGTCTATTTGTAGTATGAATGACTATAGTTCTTAACTCTTCCAGTGCTTCTTCCTCAAAAGAAGCAACTCATGATATTATTGATGCTGTGTATTAAAATGGTTAAACAGATACCAAGTCCAAATCCTGTCACTAGACTCTTGCAATTCAAATATCCCCATAGAAAAACAATAACTGTGTACTAAATTCCAATCTAGAGAATGCCACATAGAGTTGCCAGATAAAATATATTACTTGTACCATGCAATATGTAGGACATATTTATACTAAAAAGAAAGCATTTAAAAAAATCTGAAGTTCAAATTTAACTGGGTTTCTATGTTTTATTTGCTAAAATGGCAAACTTACCTTTGGATGGAATCCAAATTTGTATAGAAATAAAGGAATTAGCCTTGTGACTTGCTGTCCCCTTGGCTTGTTGTCCTTCCTGTGGAGCCTACCCCATATCAAGTACAGCTGAACCAATTTAAGGAATCATATTGTTAATTCTGGTAGTCTATTGTCAAACTCCTGGAGCCATCTGTTTTGTACACTGGCCATACAAGACCAATAAAAGGACTTAATGGGGAATTAAAAATCCCTCTTCAACCATTTCCTGAATCATAATAGTGATTTCTCATTGCCCTCCTGATACCATGTTGCTTAATATTTGCTAAAGAGGAAAGATGGGATAAGTCCAATATTTAGTTTGACCAATTAACTGGCTGAAGAACTGAAACAGTCTACAGAAGGGGTGAGGGAAACATGCCCCATTCATGCACAGTACCCACCCAAATTATTCACTCAAGTAAACTGACCAAAGACTAATCTCTCCAGTGCCATTCTACAATTTGTTTTTCAACTTCCACTTTAATTTCCTCTACCACATATCCATATGCTCTTATTATAGACTTCAGGGCTATCAGAGTACCATCTGTATCCATCAGAGGGATTATATTGAACTCCTGTATCTAGAATGTGTAGAATGTGCTGCATGGCACCCCTGAACATGTCTCCCAATTCTTTGCATGTTAAGATGCCCATTCAGGGGTTAGAGAAGAGAATCTATGCTTTTTAATTTCACTTAACTTTTAGAGGATAAATTTACAACCTTTCTCCCTTACCCACTGTTCATTCAATATAGTTCATTCTAAAGCATGATCTTCATAATTATACTTGAATTTCTTTAGGCCAGAATAAAGAGATAATGTTAGATGTTGTAATGTAAGTGGTGAGTGGAACAGTTCTTTCACCTGTACATCCCACCCTATGTTGACAATGAGCAACTGACTTAATGGGAATCCTATCAGGTTTCTCTGTTTTTATCCCATTTTTCTAAAGCCATCTAAACAAGTCCATCCAATTTTGTCATGTATCCCTTAAACATTCTTCTATTTTTTTTTCTATTTTTCTCCTACTATATAGTTTCTTCTGAGTGGCTGGCATATGTTTCATATCATACAACTTCTTGTACAGAGAACAGTGCAATTAGTGCCTCCAAATGTTCTCTAGACCCCCAAAACAAGACTACATAAGGCACCAAAGATTGGGGAATCATTTGTCATACTATAATCTATAGCATAGTCCTTGTTATTAAATATGTCATCATAATGCTAGTTTAGAATTGCCTGCATTAATAACATTTATATTGCCTCCAAAGGAATGTAGATCTGCCAAAAATCCTAATTCACTAGCTGTAGCATGCTAATAAATAACCACTACCTGGAAATGTGTGCTAATACAAGTTTACTTGGGGATTATTTGTCAACCTAAAGATATTTTTTTCCACTTAGCATTTTCTGGAAATAGAGACCCTCTATCCCACCACATAGTGCATTCTAAGAATTTACGCATCTATGCCAATAACAAATTGCCAGACTTCTCCTATAAAAAACCCTAATTCTTTAACAGAATAGCCTTGGAATTACATGGTCACTTGACCATAGCCTTCATTCCTATATACATACATACCATTTAGAGTAATAAGTGATATACCAGCTACCGAGGTAGTTGTGGAAGCATAAGAAGGCTTTTCCACTGACAGAGATTTCTGGTAGTATTTATTTTTATCTTATTAAGGAAGCTTCTTTCAGACATCTATTTTTTAGCTTAACTGCTAACAACAGATAGAGATTGAATTTTTTGCTAATTTCCTTTTCTGCCCAGCAGAAGGTTCTGTGTCCATCCATTTAGCTAGTTCTCTGAGTTTAAAGTCCAACTTTTCTAAGTTCCATTGGTCAGAATGGCTCACAAAACCTGCCTCAGATCTTTCACACTTCTCCTCAAAGATGAGTAGACACCATTATGACATCAAATCCTCATCCTCTTTTCCATTTCATCCTGTGACTGAAGGTGAGTTAGACATTTATGAACTGTGGGTCTGAAAGACATCATTTACACAGAGACACTCTGTGCTAACAGAGAGAAAGCTTGACAAGTTTAACTCAAAAGAATCAAAGACCTTCTGCAATATCAAACTTACTAAGAATCACAATGATTGATTTAATCACCAGACACTGGCAAGTTATGGAAACTTTTGCCTCAAAAACAGCTATTCTCCTCTTTTTTTTTTTCACTGCATTTGGATGTACTTTGGCATTTTGGGCCTTGCAGAAATAAATGTGGGGCATCACATACTCAAAGGGAGCTTTCTGGTCAGGAAAGATTTCTAATTAATTTTCCAAAAAAAAAATTCTCCAAACCATAGTGCCATTCCCCTTACAATTCATAAATTCTACTTATTTATTATAAACAAACTAGACCAAGTAAATTCTGGTAAAAATATTGCATAAATGTTTTCCATTATATTATCTTTTCATGAAAAAAATGTTATTAAGAGATCTGATTAGCATGTGAACAATGAAATTTGACATGCTCATTTTTTCACTGGTTTTTTTTTCTTCTCTCTCTGGGATCACAAATATATGAAGGACAAGTTAAAACTGGTTGCTAATCTACTATAATCATGCTGAAAACAAGAGGAAAAACAATGGTAAATAAATCTTTATGCATACATAGTTATGTAGCAAACATCTTTATATCACTTATTATAAGACACTGTTTTAAGCACTTTTACAAAATAATACCTCATTTAATTAAATACCAATAAACAATTCTATGAAGTAGTTGTTATTTCATCATTATTACAGCCATTTTACAGAAGAGGAAATTAGAAAAAGTAACTTGTCCAAGGCAAGCAGAAGAGACAAATTTGAACCCTAGTATCTGACTTCAAGATTCACTCAATCACTATGCTAAGCTACTTCTCCTTAAAATAACTATGTATAAAGTTATTAATGCAAATATGAGTTTTTTGGCATCACTTGAGAAAGAGTATATATGATAGTGAATTAACAGTTAAGAGTTCTGGATTTTATCCTGGAAGTGAAATCATCAAAGTGGCCTTCGCTATGTCTGTTCATTAACCTTTGTGCCAGTTTTCTCATCCAGACAATATGGGATTTGTTCATAAGTGTATAAATTCAAAATTTATATATGTAAGGACCAGGATAATAAGAGTAAAATATTCTGGGGTAAGAGCACCCTATCACTGCATAAATATAACTTCTGACTTCCCAAAAAAGTGAAAGATGCTAAGGTCAGACTTTAAGGGGAGATGGAACAATGAAGATACAAGTATTGATTTAAGAAGAAAGTACTTGGTACTATGTTATAAACAAACAGCAACACATATACGCATGTATATCCAATACATATCTCTCTCACACACATATAATTAATCTGTTCTTTTATTTCTTTATTAGTTTGAAAAATATCTATTGAGCATCTATTATGCTATTGATAGGATTTAGGACATGCTACCCCAAAATATGATACCTTGGAACATTAAATGTCATAAGCTAAAGGAATTTTAAGAAAATGAAAGAAGCAATAAGGTCTGCTCTGACTTTCTACCTTCATCCTTCTTCCCTGAGACAGGTCATAAAACTCCCATCTAAAAGTTACCCTCCCTATAACAGAAGACATTCTTATCACCAGAGATGGGGAACTGGGGTTCAAGAAATCTGTACAAACAAAACTTGTTAAACTAACCCTTATCTTCCTACTTACCTCATCATTTACTAGCCCTAGCTGAAATCCTTTTGCATTGCCAGTTCTTCACAAATTGTACTGTGTCTCTGTCTAAAAGGTGTAAAAACTCCTTCACTATTTTTCAAAATATATAATAATTCCTTGGAAATCACTGGCACTTGCTCTGATACTTCTCTTCTATTCTCTCTTTTATTTTAATATTAAACAAATAATCTAAGCTCTTTATTTTTTTAAACTTTTATTATTGAAAGTAGCAAAAACATTAAAAATTAGAGAGAATTATATAATAAACCCATACACACACACGTATCTATCTATCTATCTATCTATATATATACACACATCACCCACTTTCACTGATTATTAGCGAATAGGCAATATTATTGTCTGTACTTCTAGTCTATCTCATTTTAAACTGTTATGAAACAACTCAAGCAATTTTCATATAGAACTATTCATAATATTCTAGGATATCTCTCTAAAAATGCTTTTTTAAAAATCCAAAATATTTCAAAACAAAGAAAATTACTTATTTAATAATATTAAAAATTTTATTCAAAAATCTACAAAATCACAAATGTGTTTCAATCTTTTTGATTGAATCAATATCCAATACATTGATTACTTTGTAATTAATTATACACTTACTACACCAGTTTTAGTAAATAGGTTCTGCCTTCCTATTGATTTTTGCCATTTATTTATTTTCAAAACAAAGTTATATTTACTGTAGCCTGGTTTTAATATATATAGAAACTTTATGGTGCTACTTAACATTTTCTAGATTCAGGTTTCATTTTTTGCAGAACTACTCTGCAGATGGTGTTATGAGCATCTATTATAAGATCCATAATCTGACTGGATTTTTTCATAATATCAGCAAAGTGTTGATCACTGCTTAGCTTTATTAATTCACTAGTCATCCTTTCTCTCTTAAATTTTACACCAGTTATGTTTTTGATCCAAAAACTACATACAAACTGTTCTTGTTAAAGTCACCAGAGACTTTTATTATTAAGTACAATGGTAAATTTTCTGTTCACATCTTACTTTGACCCATTGGCAACATTTGACACAGCTGATGAGTCATCATCCTTAATGGGCTTTTATCACTGGGCCCCCAAGAAAACACACTCTACCTGGTTGTCTTCCTCCCATAGAGGCCACTCATACTGTTTTCTCCACTGTTTCCCTTCTTTCCAAATGTTGGTGTTTCTTGGTCCTTAGATATCCTTTTCTTACTATTAATTGCTTATGGTTTATATCTCACCCAGTCTCATGGCTTTAAATATCATATATTACGTACTGACAATTCAAAAATTTGGATTTCTATTCTGAATCTTTTCTCTGAACTTCTTCATTTTTAGCCCCTTCATCTGGATGACTAATGAATACCTCTTACTGAACATGCTCATGTTAAATAATGAACCTGAGGTATATGAAGGATTGCTAAATCTCAATAATAAAAGACTAGACAAAACAATTCATACAGATGATATTTAAAAGATATATAAATGACAGCAGGCACAGGAAAAGATATCCAGATCATTAGTCATCAAGAAATAACTACCAGATTCCACCACTAAATAGGACAAACAGTAACAAGTCTTAGCAAGGATTTTGAGTAAATGAAACTCTCATACATTGCTGATAGGGATGCAAAAGGGAACAAAATTTGGAGAACAATTTCTTTAAAAAATAAAAGCATACCTGCTGCAACCATTCCATTCCCAGATACTTATGCAAGAGGAATGAAAATATGTCCACAAAAATATTTATATTTGAATATCATAGAAGCTTTATTCATAATAACCAAAAATTAGAAATTACCTAAATTTCCATCAATTAGTAAATTAACAAACACATTATAGTATATATAAATAAGGTATCATTTAGCAATAAAAAGAAATAAACTGCTGATATATTCAATAACAACATGGATGGATCTCAAAATGTTATGCCTAATAAAAGAAATAAGATCTCAAAATGTCATACTGTATACTTTCATTAATGTGAAATTAAAGAACAAACATGATAAGAACAAATTAGTGGCTGTCTAGGATTGTATATGGAGTGGCAGACTGACTATGAAAGAACATAATAGGAATTTGGGGTATTATTGAAATGTTCTGTATCTTGATTTTGTTGGCTATAAAATGCATGTATTTTTGAAGCTTATTGAACATTACACTTATGATGCCTATATGTAGTCATGTGCATGTAAATTATACCTCAATAAAGTTGATCAAGTATATGTGGGTGTGATTGTGCATTTGCTTAAAAAATGTGAATACTTCACTACCACCTTCACTGCTTTCTGGCCCAAACAATCATCTTTATCCAGATTATTGTTTTAGCCTCTGAAGTATCCAGGTTTCCCAAATCTGTCCCCCCAAAATAACTTCTCAACACGACACCAGTGATCCTTTTGAAACGCAAGTCAGACTATGTCAACTTTCTGCTCAGAATCCTCAAATGGCATTCTGTTTTACTCAGAGTACAAACTCTTAACTATATTTATCTTCTGCCCTTATTTCCTAATATTTTTCCTTTTTCCCACTTTTGCCCCATATACATTGACTTCTTTGCTCTTTATTCAAAATGCCAGTCATGTTCTGCTTCAGGATATTTTCACCTATGTTTCTCTCACTCTAGAGCACTTCCCTTAATGTTTACATGGCTAAATCTGGGGCCTCATTTAAGTCTTTGCTCAAATTGCTCATTTTCAGAGATACTTACTCAAAAAACTCATCTAAAATGCCAAATTACTAGCCTATCATCACCACTTCATATTTCTTGTGCTCTTTATTTTATTTTCCTCATGGAACATATCAACTGCTAATATGGTTATAGCTGATGCAGTATGTTTTCTGTCAACTTCCGTTATAATGAAAGCTTCTTGAGGACATTCTTTCTAGTCATTGCTATCACTTCACAAACTAAAATAGTAACTAAAAGATAAAAGCTAATCATAGAACATCTTTAAATGTATGAAAGAAAGCAGACTATTATACATTATACATAGAAAAATACTTTCAGAGTAATGAAATATTCACAGTAAGATAACAAAAGTGTATGGAACGGTACTACTTTTGAAATAAGCATTTGGGGTATACATGCAGATTTTATAATGATGAATCTATAATATTTATAAAATTATGCATTCTCTTAAAACTGAGAGTAATTCAAAATGTAAAATTACAAAGCCAAATATTATCCCAAACCCCAACTTCCATGTTTATTTTTCTACAGTAGTATTAATGGAGACATTTTACTTAATCTTTTCCCCTTTAAAATGACTTACATTTCCATATGGGTTGTTAGAAGAATTCTTCCTTCACGTTAAAAGTTAGATAATTGAAACAAGTTATGTTTTGATGGTAATTGTTTTAATATTTTCTCTTACATATGTTGTGCCTTTTAGTTTGCATATTTTTTCTTCCTTTGATTACTAGAACTTATGCATTATGTACTGTCTCAACACTTTTTCTAGACCCCTTCTCAGTTTTTCTACTTCGACAATGACAATCATTCTTAAATGATGATTTTTGTCACTTAGAACTATTGTCCTCTCTTTAAGTGTTTTGCTCTTCACTTTTTTCTTTTTCATTGAATATTATTTCAACTCATTCTACCATGCCACAGTTGCATTTTTCAGCTATTTACGTCTCTTGATGTTTCTTATTTATTATCTTAGCATGACTTATTTTTCTGAATTGCTTACCTCAAATATAAAATCACACTTTTCACCCAATTTTTTTTTTGTTTGTTTTATCTGAATTTTGAGTTCCTGTTCTATTGTCTCTATATGTTTAGGTTTATACATACCATTATCTATGGTATGTGTCATACTGTAATATGTACTTTTCTTTTTTTTTTGTCTTTTTAGGGCTGCACCTGTGGCATATGGAAGTTCCTAAGCTAGGGGGCAAATCAGAGCTGCAGCTGTCAGCCATAGCCACAGCAGTGTGGGATCCAAGCAGCATCTGCGACCTCCACCACAGCTCATGGAAATGCCAGATCCTAAACACACTGAGTGAGACCAGGTATCGAACTCGTATCCTCATGGACACTGGTCGAGTTTGTTACCGTTGAGCCATATTGGGAAATCTAATTACCTGGAGTTATATTTTCTTACAAAATTCTTCATAGTAATGCTGGATTCTTTCTTTCATTACTTTACAGAAGGATATCCATAATTCCTAATAATGTTTATCATGCTTCTTATGCTTCAAGTTTGTTGATAGCTCTGTCCAGAACTTCCCTTTTTCACTCTTATTTATGTAACTGAATTCTGGTTGTTTTTTTTTTTTGTTTTTTGTTTTTTTTGTCTTTTTGCCTTTTCTTGGGCCGCTCCCCCGGCATACGGAGGTTCCCAGGCTAGGGGTCTAATCGGAACTGTAGCCACTGGCCTAGGCCAGAGCCACAGCAACGTGAGATCAGAGCTGTGTCTGCAACCCACACCACAGCTCATGGCAACATCAGGTCCTTAACCCACTGAGCAAGGCCAGGGATCAAACCTGCAACCTCATGGTTCCTAGTCAGATTCGTTAACCACTGTGCCACGATGGGAATTCCTATAACTGAAATCTTAATACTCATCCCACTTGATTAAGATCGAATTATTTTCTGGAGGTTCCCTTCATAGCTCAGAGGTTAAAAAACCTGACTGGGACCCATAAGGATGCAGGTTCGATCCCTGGCCTTGGTCAGTAGGTTAAGGATCCAGCATTGCCATAAGCTGTGGTGTAGGTTGCAGACCAAGGCTTGGATCCCATAGTGATGTGCCTGTGGTGTAGGCCTGAAGCTGTAGCTCCCACACATAGCCTGGGAACTTCCATATGCCATGCCCCCCCCCCCCAAAAAAAAGATTAACTTATTTTCCTAAGTTTGAGTCTGAAGGCTAAGTCTTTTTTCTATTTTTCTGGGATACGAAGGCATGAGAGATTGGGGAGAAATGAAACAATGTGTCTCTTTGAGTATAAATTCCTGGGTTACATGCTTTCCCAGGTCCTAATAAATGTCTTCTGGAATCCATCAAAAGCATACTTTATTTTTGAGACCATTGTTTTACCAGCATCTGCTTATCTGTTTTTATTCTCTCCAAAATGAAACCAATATATAAGGATATTCAATACTCTGCCAACTCAACTTCTCAGCATCATGAAACTGAAGTTATAAGGAACATTAACCAACTTATGTTTAAAAGCAGAGTTGAGGAGTTCCCATCATGCCTCAATGGTTAACAAATCTGACTAGGAACCATGCAGTTGGGGGTTCAATCCCTGGCCTCGCTCAGTGAGTTAAGGATCTGGTGTTGCCGTGAGCAGTGGTGTAGGTTGCAGACTCGGCTTGGATCCTGCGTTGCTATGCTCTGGCATAGGCCAGAGGCTGCAGCTCTGAATAAACTCCTAGCCTGGGAACCTCCATATGCTGCTGGTGAGGCCCTAGAAAAAAACCAAAAAAAAAAAAAAAAGAGTTGATTTTTCCAAGATATATAATATATGATCTATGTTTATATCCATGTTCTCTTTTTATTGTCGCTGGTAAACTTTTTTCCCTCTATTTCTGTTGTCCTTTGTTAAGTTATGAAAATATTTTCTCTAAATTTTGAAAATTATATCATATACCTCTATATTATCACCTCATTTACCTTTAGTTTCCTAAACTATTACATCAAAGTATTAGCAATACTTATCTTACAGCCCTATTTTGAATATTGCCTATGGAATGGAAAGTGTAGTGTTTATTTAGTATGTAGACTCAGACAAAGTTGGTGATACAAACCAAGTTAAACTGCTGCTATTATTCATTTCCAATAAATGTATAGAAACTTGACACATATTCAAATATGATCAGAGAAAGAGATGGTATTTCCAAATATCTTTATTTTAGAGCTCGCCTTGGATATTTTCTTGAAACAAGAAATTAAGTTTATTTGGGGCTATATATGAAATTTATACATATTTTATAATGCATGTGAAGAAAAACCTTGACTTCTAAAGTAAAAGTACCATTTTTTTAATTCTGGAAATTGAATTCTAATGAAGCAGATGGAAAAGCTGTAGGTAAACTTCAACTGCCATTAATTATGTATATCTGTTGGATTTCAACAGCTGGTATCATTATAAATGTTATTAGCTTTATTAGGCATGTATGTAGCATTTTATTTGCAAGATGTTTTATAGTCTTTAATTAGTACATAGCAATATAAGAAGTAGATGAAGTTGGTTCTATTAAGTTCCAAGTAGTGAAAACCAAAATTTCACTGGTTATAACTAATTCTGCTGGTATTTTGAGGTATAGAAGGAATTCAGTTTCCGAAGTGTGCTTATTACCATTCTCTGTATTTTCCAAGTATTATAACACTATTTTTTACCCTATTTTTAGTCTCACTTTTCATGTTTCTGGCATGAGATAGTTTTTCTTCATTCAGCACTTTTGAATAAAGTATTTTTTGTGAGAAGGGGTTCTTGTTTTATTTATTTTTCTTACGGAAAAAAATTCATGTAGGGATTCTACAGGTATTTGGTATACCTCAACTATCACATTAACTTTATTTTAAAAATGGGATCGGGCCAAAAATTTATATATCACAAATATTAGAGTTTAACTTCTAAAATCTGTTTTATTTAAAAGCATCAAAATTCCATCCACAGCTTTGATTACAGCTATATGTATCAATGAGAATCTAAAATTCAGGATTTCTAAATGTGTTTATCTCAAAGCTCAGAACTCCTGATGCCTAGATTAACAGCAAGTCAGTTTTGGCTGATTGATTGATTATTGCCCAGTCAAAACTGACTGGACATTAATCTATGCATCAGGAGTCCTGGTCTGAAAAATCTAAAGCTAACACTATGAATTGAATTGTGGAGATGATGACTTTTGCTCTCGTTAAAACAGTGAAAAGCCCAGGATAATAATTCTCTTTGTATATTGTAATTCATATTTAAACTTCAAAAATATTTTAAAACTATATTGATGATTATCTAGCAATAAGAATGCGTATGGATAACAGAATGACTTTTATCAGATTAAAGGTGACTAATTTGTCATCTTGACACCATAATTTGAAACAACATATTACTTAAGTAGTTAAAATCAGTATATTTAGATTTTTAATTAAAGTGTTAATTAGCTAGTCATGGGTAATTAAATATATTCTCTACTTTTTTACATTTAACATCTCCTCCCTTATTTACTTCTTATGACCATAAACTCTATAATATGCATATTTTACATAAGGACAAATGTAAGTTAAAAGACATAGTGGAGAAATTGTTAAAAAGAGTTATTGCTGCATGATTCTTAAAACAAAAACAGAGACATACCATTTATATATTTATTGGAAAGGTCATCAGGGTGAACTGTAAATTATGCTATGGAATTATTAACTTCGTGTAGTTTAACTGAAATAAAAAGCATATTATTATGCATAATGCATGTTTCTATTGCCTCAGGAAAAGCACTGTGCAATATTCATCACCACAGGTATTTATTAAATAGCTATGTATACACTGGTACTATCTAAAATGATATAAAATAGGTTTCAGGAGTGATACCTGTACCCTAAAGGCATAATACTTAAGACAAACAGAACTCTATTAAAAAACATCTAGTATAGATTAAATTGTGCACTTTTCACTGGGACAAAAGCTTAAGTGTACTCTGTATGGTAATGAAAAAATATGTGATCTTCCCAATAATTTGCTATTTAATGCTGGAAATAAACACTAACTCCAGTGTAAGGAAATATTTAAATAACCAAAAATACATAAAATAAATAAATGTCATTTATTAATTTCAAAAAAGAACTTAAATTTGGAAATTGAATTAAAGTAAGAGGTATTTAAAACATAATTAATGTAGGAAAAGTATAAAATTATAGATACAAAGCATGTTAATTATGAAATAATTAAAATAGAATGCTTAATTACAAATGAATTTGCAACCACCCCTTCAAAAAGAAAACATGATGATATAACACACTTATCTAAATTATAATCCTCTGAACTATATGCAACTTTTTAAGAATACACACATACATATATATTTTTTCCTTTCTATGGCCAAGCCTGTGGCATACGAAAGTCCCCAGGCTAGGGAGTCAAATCAGAGCTGCAGCTGCAGGCCTATACCACAGCTAAGCAACACCAGATCCAGGCCATGTCTGTGACTTATGCCATAGGTTGAGGCAATGCTGGGTCCTTAACCCACTGAGCAAGACCAGGGATTGAAACTGCATCCTCACAGAGACTCTGTCAGATCATTAACCCACTGAGTCACAATAGTAACTCCAATCAAGGATATGTTTTTTTAAAAGAAATGCCTGAAGTAAGTTAATGTCTAACAGAAATAAAAATAACTATCAATGTAATTGACTTTGGAATGTAATTGACTTTGGTTGGGTGGGTAGTAGATGTCAACAAGAAACCTGGGGGTCATTTATTATGTATCTTAGAGCAGTTGTGCTCAAATTTTGCTGCTTATTTGAACCATTTGAGAACTTTTAAAGACATGTCTAAATTGCATTTCATATCTATTAAATTAGAAATTCTGGGGTTGAAATGGCATCGGCTCTTTTTTGGTTTTTTTTGTTTGTAAATCCCAGTGTTTCCAATGCATAGTCAAATTAGAGAATCAGTGTCTCAGACTAGTATCTGCCAAACTTAAAAGCTATTTATAATCCAAGAAGTCTCAAGCAGGGCCCAAGATTCCTCATCTCTAATAAAGTCCCAAGTTATGCAGTTGCTGCTAGTCCTTGGTCCATATAAGCAAGGCCTTAGACCATCTTTGTCAATAAAACATCACATGAATGCCATGTGAAAGTCTAACACAATATGTATTTCTAGGTAAGAGAAAACAGTGCTATGTGAAATCTGTGATTACTTTCTTTTGAAACTTGTAATTTATTATAGTCCTATTAATGAAAATTTAAAAATGAAAATTTTTAAAATTTAAAAATGTGTCAGTCATAAGCATCAATTGTTTTTAAGGCAGGTATTTAGAAACATTTAAAAATGTGAAATTTAAAAATGTGTCAGTCATAAGCATCAATTGTTTTTAAGGCAGGTATTTAGAAACATTTATTGATGTAGAAAGACATGTAGTTTTGGCAGATAGTTTTATATATTAAGCTTGCTCTAGTTACCTAAAAGATGTAATTTTTCTATAGTACATTAGAAGATTTAGGTTTTCAAGAGGGTTAGAATTCCTTAGTTTGGAGAAGTTTAAAATAATCTTATAAACACCTTTAGAAAATTTATCCATGTGAGTTTGATTTTTCTATTAGTTATTTAATTTAAGAAAATCTAAAATAGCAGGATCAAGATTATCTTCTTTCAGATCCTGTCATGGTGCAGCGGAAACGAATCCAACTAGGAACCATGAGATTGGGGGTTTGATCCCTGACCTTGCTCAGTGGGTTAAGGATCTGGCAAAGCGCCGTGAGATGTGGTGTAGGTCACAGATGCAGCTCGGATCCTGTGTTTCTGTGGCTGTGGCACAGGCCAGCAGCTGTAGCTCCAACCCCTAGCCTGGGAATCTCCATATGGCACAGATGTGGCCCTAAAAAGCAAAAAAAAAAAAAAAAAAGTCTTCTTTCATAATAAATATGTAAAAATATAAACACCATTCATCTGAAAATTTCAAGAACAAAGTCTTATAAGCTATTGTCAATCTAAAGATAACTTAATGAAGTCTACTCTATTTTGATTTGGTTATTGAAGGAATAATTAAAAAGGAGGAATGCAACCAATACATATCCTGTGCCCGTAATTCTTCAAACTGTGTTCTTTTAAGTGTATGCTGAGTAGCTACCAATAGTGTTAATTTGCTTCTTTAAATTTACTTTCCTCCTGTTACTAATATTCAGTAGAAAAATCTAATTTACCTTCACTTAATTACATTTTATTAATCAAAGCAATACATCTATGCAGCCATTTCTTTCCTAGTTATCTTCATATCTGATTAATACAAGTGGCTTTTTAAAATGATCCTGTAAGTGTATTAAGCATTAGGTGAAATAATAATTGAACATATTTTATTTTGAACATTGACATCCTGGTTTAGAAGAGGACTATAATAAAATTTCTAAAAGTTTCTTAATCATACCACTGTATGAAGTTGACCAGAATGTATTATATCTAGTGTAGTACTCTGCCTTTTTTGCTTGTTCAGAACTACTGCCACGATTACCATCACAACAAAAAGTCTAAGTCATCCTTTTTTTGATAAAGATGAGAGTATCTGAGAAAGAATATGTTGTATTGACTTTTTAATTAAATTTCTAAAATTTTAATTTAAAAAATGAGTCTTTTTTAAAAAAATTAGGAGCCGGGGAAATGGAAAATATATCAATCAATGTATGTTAAAATCACTATTCAAAGTATACCTCAAGTAACATTCCTAGAATTGTAAAACTTAGATATCCATCATGTATTAAACTAACTCACACTTCCATGCACTGGTTGAGGTGATTTAATTATTGTCACACTGAAATGACACATGCTATGCTGGGTACATAATGACTTCTTGAGAAATAATGCCAATTAGACAGTTACTTCTAATACCTTTTCTGCAGAATGCACTGCTAACAAGGTCTCAAGTCATTATACCAAATCATCAGGCATAAACTTCCTTTTTTTACCTTATTTGAAAAGAAGTAGAAAAAGTCATCTAACACAATACCCCAATCTACCCTATTCAACAGTGTTGCATCTTCTGATATTTTTAACATCTTGCTCTTGAAAATATTTTCACAAACTACATTTAAGCTTTAAATAAAATTTATCTAACAACTTTGAAAACTGTAGACAGAAATAAAAGCATATATCTAAAATATAATAATTGAAACTGAAAAATTAAAAATGGATAATTTAGTTATTGTATATCTAGGTTATAAACTATGGTGACACTAAGAACAAGAAAACATCACTTTGTAACTGTAGGTAAATTCCAGAGCTAAAAATTAGACTTAAATTTATGATTTACATGTTCTTTCTTTTTTCTTTTTGAATAATTTTATATGGACAGAAAACTACAAAAATATTACACACATTTCCTTTGCATTATTCACCCATCTTCCCCTAATATTAACATCTTGAATAATCATATTATGATTATTAAAACTAGAAAAATTAATATTAGCACCATGCTGATAACTGAAGCAGATTTTATTTAGATTTCACCAGTTTTGCAATATTGTTTTTTATGCTCAAAAGTCCAATCTAGGATGCAAAATTGCATTTATTTGTTTGTTAAAACCAATATACAGATGAAGGTGCTTTACAATTGTAACCCATACACCTATAGGAAAAAAATACTAAATATTACTGATAGAATATAGTATTTGTGTACACTTCCTTTTGTTTTTAGTCTTATATTACTTAACCAAAAACTATTTTCCAAATTTATATGTTAATTCTTTTTTATCCCCACTTTATTCACTGTAGTTATTGATTTGAAATATAAAGTTTATAACTTTGTAGTCTACTTTCACTTATAGTGAAACTTACAGTGTAAGAGACTACCTCTACTAGTGACAGCCTAAAATTTCTTAAGTCTGAACCTGTATCAAAGTCTAGAGAACATTTTCTGGGAAAAACGAGCAAGCAGACAGCAAAAAAATCCAAAAAGGAAAAGGAGAAGACTCACTCCCAAACATATTCTAGCTCTCCTGATGCTCAACAAATTCAACACCATAGATCCTACTGAAATTAAGATCATAGCAACAGGAGTTCCGGTCGTGGCGCAGTGGTTAACGAATCCGACTAGGAACCATGAGGTTGCGGGTTCGGTCCCTGCCCTTGCTCAGTGGGTTAACGATCCGGCGTTGCCGTGAGCTGTGGTGTAGGTTGCAGACGCGGCTCGGATCCTGCGTTGCTGTGCCTCTGGCATAGGCCGGTGGCTACAGCTCCAATTCGACCCCTAGCCTGGGAACCTCCATATGCCGCGGGAGTGGCCCAAGAAATAGCAACAACAACAACAAAAGACAAAAAGACAAAAGACAAAAAAAAAAAAAAAAAAAAAGATCATAGCAACAGAGGAGGCTGCCTAGTCCTAAGAAGGTGGCCACTCTCAAAGGAGAATTTCACTAAAGGCAGATGTCTCCTCCACCAAGGCATAAAAGGAGATTTCCAGTAAATCAAAAAGATGCTCTTCAGAAACCTTATCTGGAAGTAGCTCATTGTCCTACTCACCTTCTTCTAGGTCACCACCAAAGAAACCTCCTAAGGATCAACTGAAAAGCTAGCAGGTTATGTAACTTCAGTAACTTCAAGGTGAAGGTACTGGCTATCATCTCCAGCAACTTGCCTGCTAAAAACTTGCCATTTTTCAACCCTGTACAGTCTGACAGTACCATAAAAATACGTACTTCTGTATTTCCAGAGGGAAATTCAAGTAAAATGACAAAACTTACAGGCACTGAGAAATGAGAGCACCCCACACCAGCACCCAATTCTACAAAAGTAGAATCATCTAAAGGCAAATGAAATGGCAAAATGTGAGCAGCAGATTCAGTACAGCAGGGATGCCAATATGGCCAACAAAATCAGCAGTCTTTATATGACTCTGGTCCCTTCTCTCCTCAACAATTTTCCACTCACATGGTCTCATGAGAATTATAACAAGGTAGGCAGGCTGTGGATACATCCCCATTCCCAGAGTGCTTCTTCAGGAAAGTGCCAGAGAGATTTCCCTCACTGAAGACAGAGAAGTTGCCCCCACAGTCCAACAGAAGGTTACCTCTTTTTCCTCATCCTTCTCCTCTAGCCTCCTCCTCTCAGTCCTCTCCCTTCTCCTTTTTGGCATCTGTGCTCACCTTCCCAAGAAGATATTATTCTAGACAGAATACAGAGCAGTTTTTACTCCTTCACCTCCAAAGACAACAGCCCTCACCCCTGCTCCTAAATGAAGGCATACATCACAATCCAACTGCAGAAAAACATGGGAATTCCCATTTGCCAATTCTCAAAGAAGCTTTCCAGTCACCAAGAGGCACTTGCCTTCATTATTCCAGGTTATGTATACCATGCAGCCATTAATGCTCCTGAAACAGTATCAGCACCAGAAGGTCCCAGGCAATACCAGAGTCAAAGGAGTGACTGAAGGTGAAGCTGAGGATAACCTCGATGACACAGAAGAGCAGCTGGGAAAAAGGCACTGACATAAATGTGGAAGACCATGGAAGACTGATTTCCCGAATATTGAAATGTTTGGTAAGATGTACATTTAATTTGACTTGTACACCATGAATGTATATTGCAAAAAGTGTTCATAGTATGTGAGTGGCATTCTTTCATTGACAGCTGCTAAATGCATTTAGAGTGAAATATTTTAAGCCAATATTTTTTCCTTAAAAGGAGTTTAAATATGGTTCCCAAAGAGTTGATTTTATTTTTCTTTCTCTCATTTGAACCGCAATGCCCATTTAAGTTACAATGCTTATGTTTCTGACTCTTCCATCTTTTGAGATTGACTTCCATGGTTCTGAGATTGCTCAGAAACTGGACTATCATTAAACAATGAACAGCTCCCGACCAATATAAATACAACAATTAACAAAATTATATATGAGTATTTTAAAGCAATGGTCTTTACTCTTTATTTATATACATAGTCAAAATATAACATATATACTATATAATCTTGTCCAGAAAGTAGAAGAGGAAGAAATACTGCCCAAGTGATTTTAGGAGACAGTATTATTTTAATGCCAAAATCAGAGATAGATATTACCAGAAATGAAATTACAAACTAGTAGTCCTTATAAACATACCATATCTAGTTAACAATGTTTTCTTTAATGAAAGGTTTTTAACTGTTAATTCAATATATTTGTTAGTTATAAGACAATTGATTATCAGTTTCTTCTTGAGGGATTGGCATTGATGTTAACATATATTTTATGTTAAGTAATCACCACAGTCCTTAGCTTTCATTTTTTGGCCATCCCCACAGCATGTGGAAGTTCTTATGGCAGGGACTGAACCCACACCAGAGCAGCAACCTGAGCCACAGCAGTGAAAACACCAGATCCTAACTCACTGAGCAACCAGGGAACTCCACCAGAGAGCTTTTCAAAAAGTCTAGGTCTCTCTTTCAAAAGCAATATATGAGAATTTCATTTTCCTTGCAATACTAAGAAAGTAGAAGTAGTCACAATTTCTATTATTCTTTGGACTGGTGTAGTAAAGTATTATCTCGTTATTTTAATTTAAAGTAATTGTTGCTAGGTAGTACATGTGACTACTACATTTACTGCTATTTTGAATGTACAACTTGCTTAATCTTTGAACAATTTTCTAATATGCATATTTTACGTTGTCAGTGAGACAGATCTTGGGCTTTGTTTCCCTTTAGTAGGAATGTACATACATCTCTACTAAAGGGAAATATGTGTATATATAATTTACATATATATTTGTTTAGATCTAAGGATGTTGTAGATGGTGATATGTAAATCTTACTGAACAGGAATTAGCATAAAGACCAATTCTGGCCCTCTTCTTGTTCTTATACATGAAGTTTACTGAAATACAGCCACATTGATTTCTTTATGTTTTACCCATAGCTGATTTTGCACTACAACAACTGAATTGAGCAGAGCTGAACAGTCACAACAGAGACTGTATGAATTAAAACACCTGAAATAATTACCATCTGGTCCTATTCTGACACCCATCACAGACCATAGGTAATAGGATTTAGAACTAGAAAGAAATAAAATATTTCATTTTCTACTTGCAAACAAGGAGGTGGAATTAAAATACTTAAAAACTGGTCTAATTAAATGCCTAGTTACTCAAAACTAAGATGAGAACTCTAATCTCTTGATTTTCATTTTCATCAATTCTGTACCTGTATCTACTTTGCAAAATCTATAAATATGGCCATTACTATATAAACTAAAGAAAAATCAACTTTTGGTAAAATAAATACTAAGCTGATTGCAAATATTTTATCATAACAAGATCTTTCCTTAATCACAAATAGTTAATTGAAAAAACTGAACATTAAATTCTTAAAAAAATATGATGAATCTGAATGCCTTATATGATAACTATTAAGAGTTGAATAAATATCTAAAAACAACCCTAATCCTGAGGAAGGTAAAGGTTTTTGCACTGTACTGCTTGACAGTGTTTAAAATTATTTTTTAAACATAATTTACATAGCACAGAGAAAGAATGAGAGATAATATAATATTAATATAAACATACATAGTAAAAGATTTGCATAAATAAAGAATTTTATTTTTAGGACATGACATCACCCCCTTGTCCTTACCATTCTTCAAGGATTCTACTACTAATTGTTTTGTTTTTCATGGTGAACTTTGTATGATAAGCAGTTTTTAGTTATTATATTTTACTTAAGATAACTGAAAATATATGTATTAGTTTGCTAGAGCTTTCATAATATATACCACAGGTTGGGTGACTTAAGCAACAGAAGTTTATTTTCTCATAGTTACGGAAACTGGATGTCAAAGATCAAGGCGTCATCAGGTTTGGTTCATTCTGAGGCCTCTCTCTCTAGCCTATAAAGGGCCATCTTCTCCCTTTTTGTTTACGTGCTTTTTCCTCTATGTACACTTATGTCTGGTGGGCAAGGGTACTCTTTTTATAAGGACACTAGTCATTTTGGATTAGGGCCCATTCACATTACCAGAGGACCCACTATTTTACCCTAATTATACCTAAAGACTCTAAGTCCAAATACAGTCACATTCTCAGGTACTGGGTTAGGACTTCAATGTATGAATCTGGGGTGGAGGGGAGAGAGGGCGATGCAATTCTGCCCATAACAATATATTACCTTATTATCCTGTATTATTCATAGATATATTAGTACTATTTAAACTGTGAGAGAGACTGGGAAGTCTATGTTAATGAAATATATATATGTATTTATATATATATGTTAATGAAATATATATGTTAATGAAATATATATATGTTTATAAATATATATATATATATTTTTGGGGGGTCTTTTTTTGTCTTTTTAGGGCCACACCTGCAGCATATGGAAGTTCCAAGGCTAGGGGTCTAATCAGAGCTGTAGCTGCCGGCCTACACCACAGCCACGGCAACATCATCTGAGCCACATCTGTGACCTACACCACAGCTCACAGCAATGCTGAATCCTTAACCCACTGAGCGAGGCCAGGGATGGAGCCTGCAACCTCGTGGTTCCTAGTCGGATTCATTTCTGCTGTGCCAAAATGAGAACTCCATGAAATGTATTTTTAAAATTATAGAACAATTCAGAAGTCACCAATAAATTCTATAGCAGAGCAATAATATTTTAGCATGTTAGATTTTTTTTTGTCCTGGTCTGTGAAGCAGGTATCCGTGCCTTTGGCACTGAAAAACTGTCCCAAAGACTTAGCGGTATATTCTTAACAGCAACAACTCAGATACTGGTTTTTCGCAATTTGTTGGTATAAGATGGACTAGATTCAAACATTGCTGTGGCTGTGGCTGGCAGCTGCACCTCCAATTCGACCCCTAGCCATATGCCACATGTGAGGCCCTAAAAAAAATAAAAATAAAAAAGATTTCTTTCCACATAGGCAACATAGATTATCTAGAAATAAAAATAATCAGCTAAATGTTTCACAATAACTATTGTTTCTTTATTTAAACCACAAAAGCTTTCTGGGATGTTTTCAAATGACATGTATGAAAGCCATGATTATAAGCATTCAAAGTTAAAATTAGATTCACCATACAAAAGCATTACCAGTTTTGTTAAATGCCCCTTGTGACACACCTGCAAAGTCAATGTAACAACACTTTCAGGACTTTTGTAAAGTTTCCTCCTAAGATCTCTAATTATCATAAATAACTGTTTTTATAAACTGGGAGACAGAAGGGGTGAAATGACTTATTCATATGCACATGGTAGGAGAACAAACTGATTCACAGCTCACTTTTCTTCTTTTACATTTTATTTCATGACACCAAATAAGCTATTAAATAACTATCCTGATATATATCTTCAAATTTTTGCTTTGAAATGACACTGGCATTATTAAATGGTAGAAATGTACAAAATGAACAGTCATGTCTGTTTAAAATCAAAGCTTACTTATATAGAATTTCTGAGGTTCAGCCAAATTTTACACTAAATTTGCTGAAAATAACATCCATTTTTAAAATTTTATTTCAATAGAATGACCCAAAACTATGCAGGTGTAAGAGAGTTGATATTTTTATAATGATAAGGTGTATAATAAAATATTTATGTATATTTACTTTATGACTATGGCTGTTATAAGCCTTTACTTCATATGAGATGAGTTAAAAACGAAATGTTCACGAAGGACTCTCCTTAATGATACTCCCCATATAGTTTCAGAGCTTGTGGCTACTATATTATTAAAACAAAAACAAAACACTTAAATCCCTGCAGCTAACTGTAGCATTCAGAACCTTTGTTTTCATATGAAAAGGCATATCTGAGTACAGACAATAATCTTTTCAAGTTTTATGGTTGCTGTAAGCATTTGCTTCTATTGAGGATCAACTGCCTTGAGCTGCAAGGAAATCACAACCTTCAATCCTCCTGCTAAAAAGAAAATCTAAATGGCAGAAGAGAATATTGTAGTTCCTAAGATAATTTGTGAATACCTTAAATGCTTGAAAATTCCCTGAATAGGACAACATATGAATATGTCAGAAAGAGAAATATAATCAAAGAAAGAAAACCGACTACCAAACACAAATCAAAATGGAAAGTAATAGAGATTAGTATTTATGTAAATGAGAATAATGATAATCTTATTTTCAAATTTAATAATATCTTCAATATGATCTAGCTTTTACAATATCAGATTTAAGGACATTCTAATAAAAAATTCATATAATAAAGTTTTACTGATCTAGCATTAAATGAGAGTTTAGCGCTTTCTACATTATTTTTTTTAATTCTGTATATATACCACACAATAACCTATCTTATACACATGCATCAATGCATAAACAATGTCTAGATAATTACCATTAAAACACTAATGACAATAATGTAACAAAGTTTTATATTTTCATTTTTGTAAATTAATCATTGTTTTATCACATTGATGTTTCTACAAAAAATAAGATAAAAAACTATTATATGATGACTTCTAAATATAAGTCTCTGACTCTGATATATTTCTAAACTTTAGACTCATAAACTCTTGTTAGATGGATATTTATGTTGATAACTGTAATGGCCATTTCAAACTTAACATTGTAAAACAAAACACTTGACTTCTACCATCAAACTTGTTTCTGGTACATATCCCCCATCCTAGAAAGGGGCAACTTCAATCTTCTTGTCTTTCTGTACAAATATCTTGCAGTCATTCTTTACTCCTCTTTTTGGCAAATACCCCAAATTCAAACTTTGACAAAATCTTGTCTACTTTAAATCTGAAATACATCCAAAATCACTGGTTTTTCCCTCCCATACTGCTGGCACCTTAATATAAGCCACCAGTACCTCTTGTTTCCTAACTGCTTTCCACATTCCTACTCTTGTTTTTTCATGATCCGCAGCCAACAATGCAGGCTAAGATAATCTATTAAAATGTAGGTCAATTTTTGGCATTCTCTGTTTAAAATCATCTAAAATGTTATGTTTATCAGCATAAAATTCCAAATCCTAATCATAGTACTGCAGAGCCTACTGATAGCCATTTTTGCCCATTCTGTTTCTTCACTAATAGAATTCTGATTTTACTTGAAGTGATACCGTGATCATCTTCAAAACTTCATTTCCTAGCATGCCTTACAGAGAGAGGTAAAATAGAGGCCTAAAAGATGTAAGAAGAAATTTTTATGGTAGTTTCAGGAATGTTCCTACAATGGTAGCAGATTCAGCTGGCACTCCTATCTTTTCTTTAGTCTCTCCTCATTTTGGTGCTCTGGAATGTATGTCAAACTTGGCAGCTATCTTATAAAGGAAGATACCATGTTCTACAGATGGTGTAGAAGATAGCATGCCTGTGAGTATTTGATGAAAAACTGGATCCATCAAAACAGTCCTGGACCTCTTACTATGTAATACATCTTTAAAAATTATGTACTTAAAAATGAACTAAGTTGCTATTTGAGTTTTCTGTTACAAGTGGCTGAACTTACTCCCTGATGGATACATACAGTCTTCAAAGCCCTAGCTTTATTATCATCCCCTAGTTCCCTGGGTAATATATGCCTCTATTAGATTTCTAGGGCTTTGGTAACAAAGTATCACACATTGGGTGGCTTAAAACAACAGAAATTTGGAAGTTCCCTTGTGGTTAAGAATTTGGCATTGTCACTGCAGTGGTTTGGATTGATGGCTGTGGCACGGGTTTAATCTCTGGCCCAAGAACTTCCACATGCCACAGGCAAGGCTGAAAAAAATAAAGCAGTGGAAACTTACTGCTTCACAGTTATAGAATCTAGGTTCTACAGTGTCATGCTTCCTCTGAGACTCGGTATAGAATCCTTCCTTGCCACTTACCAGCTTCTGGTATACCTAGCAATCTTTTACATTCCTTGACTTGCAGCCACATCACTCCAATCTCTGTTCTATCATCACATAGCAATATTCAAACTGTCTTCTCTCTGTGAATGTCTATCTCTATGTCCAGATTTCTTTTTGTAATGATACCAGTCATACTGGATTAGGAATCATCTTACTGATCTCATCTTAATTGACTGTCTGTTAAAATCCCATTTCCAAATAGCTTCACTTCAGATTCTGGGTCTGAGGAGTTCAACATATCTCTTGGGAGTTATAATTCTGTACAGAACAGTGGCCTGGCAGTGTTTAATCTGATCTTCATACTGATGCAGCATGATGTCATTCTTTGTTGAATATCCTACATGTGCATTTGCCTTAGAGCCTATAGAAGCTTGAATGGTGGCCACACCAAAAGACAATGACTGTGTTTTAAATTCTTAAAATCTGTACGTGTGACTTTATTTGGAAAATGGGTCTTTGCAGATGTAATGAAATTAAGGGTCTCTAGGTGAGATAATTCTTGATTATATAAGTGGGCCCTGATGCCAACAAAAATGTCTTTATAAAAGACACAGGAGGAAAGAGAGGAGGCAATGTGAAGACCAAAGGAGGAAATTGGAGTTGTGCAGTCATAAGCCAAGGCATGCCTGGTGCCACCGTTAACTGGAAGGAACAAAAGATTCTCCACTTAGTGCCTCCAGATGAAGTGTGGCCCTGATGACAACTTTATCTCTGTCTCTGGCCTCTAATACTATGAGATAACAAATTCCTGTTGTTATAAGTCATCCTCAGAAAACTAATACAGATCCTATGTATTAGCTTTTCCCTTTTCCAAGAATGAAATTTTCTTATATATGTGCTACATGTTTTGCTGCCTAAGTACATGTAGGTGTCAGAGGAGTGTTTCTTTTTTTTTTTTTGTTTTCGTCACCTGACACATCATATATCGCTTTGTTATTTTGTGTCATCATCCCTTACTAAAATAAAAGATTCATAAGAACTGAGACTTCATTATCATCAGCTGTTAGAAGATGTCTATATCAGAGTAAACACACAATAAATATTCGATTTATCTCATATTAGGAACTGATAAGTATTAATTAAACTAATGAATAAAACTGAAAACAAATCAACCTATACATTTTGTGCTTTTAATTAGTCTTATTTTAATCATGAGAAAACACAAGTCATGAGTTTCATAATTATATTTCAATGTATCCTTTATGATGTAATGGAACAGTATCAGCAATAATATGCAATGGATAGGGAGATAAGAACACTTTACAATTAACTTATAATTTATTTTTATCTTTTAGCTTTCCAAGCAGCAGTTTCTTCAATTCATTCTTTAGAACAATTCATTGCTTGAATTTAGGTAAATGTATTTTTTTAAATATAGAGTATATATATTTTTATACATGAAGTAAGCTATTTTTGTGAAACAAATCAGCTGTTTATGTTCCTACTTAAATAGCTATACAAAAATAAATTTGCTCATAGCATACCATGTGGCTCACAATATATATGTAACTTTTCATTTGCTGTCCTCACTGATTTGCCAGCTTGGTCCTGACACTGGTAATGACTGTTGAGACATGTTGGCAAAATATTGATATGAAGAGGAAGAATACAGAGCAAAGAGAATTGTCAGCCAAGAAGCTTTTGGAAATCCTAGAAATAGGACATTATTAGAATAGTCTTTTGAGAAAATAATATGAATAAATCTTGTAGAGTATGCACGTGAATCTTTGGCAAGTATATAATATAATAAAGAGGAAATACATATGCTAAGGTGATGGATTCTTAAAAAAATTAAATATCTTGAAAGGACTTTGGCAAATATCCTTATATATACCTAAAATAATTAATAATAACATTGTCTTTGTCTTTTATTCTATTTTATGCATCAGATTTATTTAAGAAGGCTTAAAATTAAATCAGGGGAATTGATATTACATTAGCTTATCAAAATTTTGTGGAATGTAGGAAATAATTTAAGTAGCAAAGGAAAGAACCTATAATATTTCCCTCTACTTCTAGTAATATGTAAACTGTTTTACTAGAAATGTGTTATTTCATCCCCAAATTGTATATAAACAATTAAAATTACTTTTTGACAATATAGCCATTTTCCAGGATATTCTCAGAGACTCTTAAAAAAATAAAGGTTTGTTTTCTTTGAAATGTCCATGTATGAGTCCTAAAAAAACCTTCTTTTCAAGAAATCATTTTTAAAAAATGTTTTGTAAACTTGCATGTATGTGTGTGTGGCCTCTGAGTCTCTGCATGCTCTGGGGGATTTGGGGAACAGTGACTATTTTTTCATGTGTTAAAAATATTTTAAGAATGATTTAAATATCAAAAATTCTCTCATGATCTTAAAATACACCTTACTATATCTTTACCAGTCCAAGAAAAATATTTATGGATAAAACTTACCTTCCAAAAACACAAGGTTATATGAACTATGAGAAAATCAATATTAATGCAATAACCTGTCATGCAGGAAGAAAATTTGCTAAAGAAAAACATTTATAGTTGGAAACTTATATTCTAGTATGCATTAATTAGAATTGAAGAACTGGTATATAAAAGTCTTCATAGAAGAATTTCAATATATCATTAAAACTCTTTATGTGGAGATAGATAAGCAGAGGGGCAAAACATACATAAATACATCCATACATTGAATACCTTTTTCTCATTCTCATTCTTCCAAAATAGAAAGTAGAATAATTTAGAGTGAATTAGTACATACCATCAGGGACAACACTAAAGGCACAAGTGTTTTCATGTCTGCTGTATAGGAGCCAGAGCTATTCAGTTTTGTTCCAAGCCTCTTTCATAAAAACAACCCAAGAGACTGCTTTCTTATACCACTTGGGGGTACCCCTGATGATACATATTAATTTATATTGGCAGGAAGTTTTGGAAGTCAGCCATCTGCCAGCTTTCCAAGTACAAATTGTACAGCTACAGATGTTACAGCAAAAGGTAGGTACAGAAAAGTAGAAACCATAAGAAATAAATGTGAATTACTATTCATTTCTTAGAGTTAGTATGGAAAGAGTTAAGGGTTGACAAAGTGTTCAAATTGGAAGCCTAATGTTAAGGCCTACTTGAGCAAATTAGCCTAGGTATTAATAAAATTATTTTTATGCTTGTGCAGATATATATGTTTAAAATTTGGATATGCAAAATAACTGGTAATTAAAAATAAGTCTATTCAAAAATAGGACAGCTGAAGGGCCTTTGCTTGTTCAAGAATTCTCAATCAGTCTGTATCAGGCATATAAAACCATTAATATATTTTTAGTTTCATTGGCAAGAACCCATAAACTATCACGACCAGTCAATGGTTTAGAGTTAAAACATTTAAAATATGAATTTAAGTAAGGAAAGAAAGGAAAAAAAATGATATCTATGACCTGAATTGCTCATACAAAATATCATTTTAATAGAGTTTTTAAAAGCATTTATTGAATCTTAACATCCCAAATTTGAAAGATAATTAATCTATTTCAACTATTCATACCTCCTCATAACCCAGTTTAAGCCAGTTCCCATAAGAAATATTAATTCTCATTATTATTGAAAATTGCATATCTTTAAATTAACCCATTGAGCCGCTAATTATACTTTCTACCTCTGGAAAATCTTGTTAACTTCACTAGAAGACAGAGGAAAACATAACGGTGCATTATGATTTCATATTTTTTATGCATTGAAATTGTGGTTATATTTGTAATTTCTATTTGTGGTTTAAATATTATTTTAATGTCATTGAATAATAATGATAAAATAATAGATACATGTTTTAACAAATACACAGGAAAGAATGATAGCTTTCAGTAATCACCCTGGGAAGATGTAACTCCACGAATACCCTTGTCAATTATAGACACTATATTTCAATATATGGATTTTGTTTATTTTTTAATTGATTTAAAGTTCTGACTGTACCAGTTATTTTTCTTTTGAGAGTTAATCTGATTTTTGAGAATGAAAATGAAATAGTTGAATAAATTTATGATGAAAATAAATAATGCAAAGTAACAAGTGTATACTCTTGGATATAACAGTATTAAAGACAGTAGAAATGAAGTTTAATCCTATGACTATAAATAAAAATGATATTTCTAAAAAATTTAAATAAAATTTCAGGTTCAGGGTCTTCTGAAAAATAGGATAGCTTATAATCAATTTTGTGTTTTGTTCTTAAAGCTGAATTTAAAAATATGAAATGACCTATTGCATGTAAAATAGATTGTATTTATCTGAATACTGTCAGGTTGCAAAAAATGCTATAGTCTATAAGAAAAGAAGAAAAGTGAAATTTTCTTGTAATATTTTCCTCCAGTGAAAACCAGTGTTAATGACTATGTGTATACACACACACAGTATCTATATCTATATAATTTGTAATAGAGAAAAACAAAGAAAAGAGATAAATTTTTAACAAGAAGTAAATATATTCATATTTTGAACAAGATGGAATAATGGGAACCAGATTTACTATTTTGACTTAAACTATCTAGATGTCATCTGAAAAGCTGTTTTCAGATATTAGACAATAAGCAGCACAAAAGTGAGTCTCTGACAGAAAATAAAAAAGTAAGTTTTGTCATTATATGATCTTACTGACTACCTGAAGGCAGTTTTAAGTGAGAAGATGGAAAACTCATTGAGAAGTTGGAAAACTCAAACAGAACTTTTTCACAATAATAATTAATTGCAAAATAAGGCAGGAAATCAAGAAGGAAATAAAAAGCTAGAAGATTTTATTCTAATATTTAAAATGTTCTTAATTATACAATCAACATCAGTATATAACACACATACAATTAAATTATACAATCAACAACAGTATATGACACACATTTTTTTCCCAAGTGGAGATGGAATATATGCTAGGATATGACAGATATCATGAACCAGGTTGAGGTACTTGGACTTATCCTTAAGCAAAGTGGCAACAGTGAAGTCCCCCTATTTTTACTTACATGCAGGTAATGGAAGATCATTCACACAAAATAAATTTCTTCAAATTCTATAATTTATATGCATCAAATGAAACATCAAGTTCATCACATGATCTGATAGTCATACAAGAAAGCCCACATGTGTAACTCTTTGAACAGCTTAAAAAAAAATGAATAACTCTGCTAGTTCTACATCAAAATATTAAAAAAAAAATAATTCTGAAACAAGGTGAAACACCTCCTGTCTTCATGCTTTATAATAACAATATGCCAAGTCCTAAGAATAAAAGGATAGTAGGAGTGGTTATATTAGGCTAAGAATTATCAACTGTTATCAAAATTCTGTTATAGGAGAGCTGTAAAAATACAGAATAAAAAGGCTTTCTTTTTTAACTCAGGATTTTAAGAACTATGGTTTATCTCTATTTCCAACTCTTTCCTCAGATGCTAACTATAATCTTCTAAAGTTTTGATGGAGGTTCTTTAAATATTTCTATCTCTGATATTCCATGTCAATAATTTTTGACTAATAGATTATATCCGCTTTTCTAAGATGCAGGTTTATTCTTTCAGAACTGGTATGATTACAAGCATCTGTATTTTTATTTTTTTTATTTAATTTATTTGTTTATTTTTTTTTTTTGGTCTTTTTGCTATTTCTTGGGCCGCTCCTGCGGTATATGGAGGTTCCCAGGCTAGGGGTTGAATGGGAGCTATAGCCGCCGGCCTACGCCAGAGCCCCAGCAACGTGGGATCCCAGCCGCGTCTGCAACCTACACCACAGCTCACGGCAATGCTGGATCATCAACCCACTGAGCAAGGGCAGGGATCGAACCCGCAACCTCATGGTTCCTAGTCGGATTCATTAACCACTGCGCCATGACGGGAACTCCCAGCATCTGTATTTTTAGCAGTGCCTCAAGAATGTTAAGGAGGGCATATAAAAAGGTAGGAATTTACATCAGTATTATTTTAATATTATTTCATATTTAATTTATTATATTCACAAATATTATACTACAGTTTTTGTTTTTGTTTGTTTGTTTGTTTGACAGGACTGGGAAAGTATTGAGCCATTGCAATAGTTAACCATTCCTAAACTCATAATTGTAATCATTGTTAGACACAGAGCAATAATATCTCATGATATTTTCCTAACTTCAAATTTTCTAGCTTACTGCATTTTCTTTTTTTTTTTTTTAAGAATAACTGCATTTTGCTCATTTCAGTGCTTCTATTTAACAAGTTGGAAAAACTTAGACTTTTGTATTCTAGTCTTCTGAAGAACTTTGAACCTAACCTACTTCAATAATAACCAGCTGACTGGGGTCTGTCTAGAAGACCTACTTGGTATGAGTGAAGCACAGCACAAGATAGCAGCTTAATTTGTATGTAAGAGGCAATATAAGAAGTGTAACACTCACAGTGAAAGCAGAAAACAGCAAGCCAACAGTTCAGGACTAGTCATTCAAATGGACTCAAGGTCACTTCTTTTTGTCTATGTTTCTTACAGAGAGTTACTTAGAGGTGGGAAATGGAAGAAATGAATTTTTCATGAAATATAGTGCCTGAGGAAAAAGAAGAAAACTGTCTTTTCTGCTGTGTAGACCTAGAGCAAAGCAAAGGCTGATGGACTACAAAATGTGCTAGGCAAAGCTTGACTCTTTCTTCTATCATATAGTTGGGTGAATGGAGCATGGCAGTGACTAATAATGTATCAATTTCCCTCAGGTATAAACCTGGATGATAAAGGAATATAAGAAGAAACTTCTTATATTTATGCCTAGGAAATGATTCAGAATCCTCTGTATCAAGAGCAACATCTAGAACTCTGTTTATATCATATAGCAGCTGACATTGCTTTTTAACACCCAGGGAAATATCTACCCATATTTATGTTTAATGTTTGAGAAAAATTTTAATATTATCATTGCATCTATAATATAGATAATTCAATTTGAATTCATAATTATAAGGGATATTTTAAAGTATATCAGTAAATATATTCTTCCTTAATGCTAATAGTTCTCTAAGCAGTTTATACAGATCTCACTGTGAAACCCTCAATCTCATGTGGGGAGAATAAAGAGAAATGGATTTATAAAAAAGAAAGAGTAGTTCCCACTGTAACACAGAGGGTTAAGGATCCAGCATTGTCTTGCGATGGCATACGTCACAGTTGTGACTCGAATTTGATCCCTGGCCTTGGAACTTCTATATGCTGAGGGTGCAGCCAAAAAAGGAAAGAAAAAAAAAAAAAAGAAAAAAGAAAAAAGAAAGGAGGGAGAGAAGAAAACTAACTTTACAATAGAATATCTATGAATATCTATGATTACATATTGGCAACAAATTAGAAAATAATTGTGTATAGGTGCTACAAGTGGATAAATAGTATTTTAAACCTCCCAAGAGACAGACTGTTAAAATATCTATCTGAAATAAATATATATTTTAGGTGTTATATAAGTAAATGTAAATTTGTTCCAATGAGTTACTCTTGGTGGCTTAATCTACATGAGCCTCACTCATATCTACCCATTTAACATCATTTATTCCTCTTGAATCCAAAGGCAAATGAAACTGACTTCTGTGAGAATTGCTGGATTTTCTCTAATATTAAATTATTTCTTATTTTAATTTTTTTTTCCTTTTCTCTCTGTCCTTTCCTTCCACTTTCTTGCTTTCCTTCCATTTCACTTTCTTAGTCTTTTTTTTTTTTTGGCCTGTTTTCTTTCCTGCCTTCTTTATTTTATATCCCTTATTTTAATTACATGCAACACATACTGGATGAGATTTCATATTTTCCAGCTAGAAGTCTTATTAGGATTATTATTAAAAGTTTTGTCATTATCATCTGCATTAACAAGTTAAAAAGAGGCAAAATGATTAAAAATGCCTAAATAGTGGCAGATAATTAAATAGATAAATGAAATTAACTGAGAAACAGTTTGAAGTTATAAGCAAGTAAATTAAATAGCCCCCATTTTTAAATAATTGCTATTGGTTTTAGTACTTAAAAAGATGATGAGCTGGTAAATTCTGCAACCTTATGGAATACAACAGTAGTTCAGATGGGGCAGAGCTCTTTAAACCTTACTTGAAGAAATTACCTTAATTAAGGATATAAATATAGGTTCTATTCAGGTAAATTTGACACTTTATCTTACTATGGAAACAATCAGCAACTATCATGAATCAGAAGTAGTGAAAAATGATATAATTTGGAAAAAACGAAAATACTAATTTATCATAATTAAAACATGACCATGATATTAGAGTACCAGTTACTCTCAGCCTTATTCCAGCCGGCAATGCAAAGGTACAGAACTTCTGTTTCTACTACAGTATCTGAGCCATAACTTCTCCAGAAATTTTTAGAGAAATATATTCAATTTGTTTAATTCTAAAGCATGAAATCTGAAGGAAATTACTTCAGTCTTAAAACATAATTTACTTTGAATAGACAGAGGTGTTAAAATTCCCTGAATTCATGATATTGAAAGTGAGAAACTAATTTTGGCCATTTCCACATTTAAAAAATCATCAATATTCAAGTCCCCACTTTCCATTTTGTATAATATAGATGTCTCACACATTCTAGCTGCTAGTTGATAGATCTATAGGGAGCATACTTGCGAAAAATAAAAATTGCAGTGTGCCGATAAAATTACAATTCTTCTAAGTGGAAAAAAAAATAAATGATGCATATAGCACTCCTCTCCACCCTCATGAATGCTAAAAATCTATCTGTTGAGAATATGGAGCATCTGACATAGGTTAAATTAATGATTTGGTGGTTTTCTTTCATCCACCACTAGGCTGTTCTTTAATAGATATATTCTTAGCAGTTATTAAGTAGGTATTAAGATTCTCTAAAGAACTCCATTCAGAGTTTTTATAAGTTAGACATACCTTGTTTGCTTTCCTATAATTCTTAAAAAAATGAGTATATGGTTTATCATATATATAGTACTTTTATCAAGGTAAAATTTTATGATTTTTAAAGAACTGATTACATTACCAAATATATTGGCAGAAGACAGCTTTATTATCTCCAGAAGTCTATTACCTAGAAGAGTAAAAGGAGCTTGCTTCATACTTCTCTCTCAGATCTGGTGAGAGCACCTGGAACATAGTAGGGACATCCATTTATAGAGTACAAGAATACAGTGGTGCTATACCTGTTCATTTGTTTTCCTTTGTACCTTCCACACTGAATAAGAACACAACTGTTTAGAATATTTCATTGTGTGAGTTCATGGAATGGAACCTCTCATTCTCTTGTGTGTCTTTATTGCTGAGAGACCTAGGTTACTGCCTACAATTTGTTTTTGTACTGAATAAAGCTGCAGAAACCCAATCCAACAGTTTTTGGCAAGGAAGCTCTCTTTCATCACGTACCTCCCTCCCTTGGGACCTGGAGAGTCTTCTATCCTTGGAAGGCTCAGGCAGTTGCAACTCTTTACACCTACTGGGTCCCTTGAGATATATTATTTTCCCAAATTTCAACAGAAAAGTTGGATTGACATTTTCTCACATTATTTTTTCGCACTTCTTCCAACTCTCAAGGAAACAAAAACCACCTGATAGCAACACCAGTGCTACTACTGCTTCAGTTATTAACTCTTTACTATAATTAACATAACTTTAACTTATCATCTTATTCTTATCCTTCTATTAAAATGTTTCTTTTGGATTCACCTGAGTCTTTCTTTGATGACAATTCTCAGCATAGTACATGTCTTAATGATTCCAGATATGTCAGCATAAAAATTATTCCGTTTCTATACTTAAACTTTCAAAATTTACAGTTTTACCATGAAAGTAATAATGTTTCTCACAATTATCAGTAATAATAATTTATTACATATGTATTGCTAAGTATTACAACTCTAACTTATTTAGAGTCTCATTTTTTCTACCTCTCATGCTACAGCAGCAGGAAAAGAGAAAAATTTACTAATAGGTAGCATTTCCTTAGTTAATAGTTAAAGTATAGTTGAAAGTCTTTTTAAAATCACAGCATTATATGAATTTGTCTGCTGAAATATATAGCTTTCACAATCCCTACACTAGGAACTGACAAACATTTTCTGCAAAAGGCCAGATAGTAAATATTTTAGGCTTGCAGGCCATACCATTTTTGTCACAACAACAACTCTGCCTTTAGAGTGTGAAAGCTGCCACAGAGAAGATAGATAAACAAATGAGCATGGATGTTTATTTTATTTCTGGACACTTGTATTAGTTTGCTAGTGCCATAATAAAATGCCACATACAGGGTGACATAAATACCAGAAAGTTATTTCCTCACAGTTCTGAAGACTTGAAGTCCAAAATCAAGGTTTTGGCAGTTTAGTTTCCTCTGGTCTCTTTCCCTAGCTTGCAGACAACTATTTTATCCCTGTGCCCTCACATGGTGTTTCCTCTCTCTGCACACAATCTTGGTGTCTCTCTGTGTGTACAAATTTTCTCTTCTTTTAAGGACACCAGCCAAATTGGATTAGGGCGCAACCTGAGGGGCTCATTTTAACCTGATTACTTCTTTAAAGGCTCTATATCCAAACACAATCACATCCTGAATTTGGAGGAATACAGTTCAGCTCATAACAATATTGAAAGTTGAATATCATCAAATTTTTAAGTGCCCTGAAAGATTCTTCTTCTTCTTCTTTTTTTTTTTTTTGTCTTGTCTTTTTAGGGTCACACCCACAGCATGTGGAGGGCCCCAGGCTAGGGGTCTAATCAGAGCTGTAGCTGCCAGTCTATGCCACAGCCACACCAGATCTGAGCCTCATCTGTGACCTATACCACACCTCATGGCAATGCCAGATCCTTAACCCACTGAACAAGGCCAGGGATTGAACCCGCCACCTCATGGTTCCTAGTTGGATTGGTTTCTGCTGCGCCATGATGGGAACTCTGATTCTTCTTCTTTTTAATGATTCTTAAATATTTGAAATTGTAAAAAATCTTTCTTACCTATCAGGGCCTACAAAAATAAGCAGTAGGACAGATTTCACACATAAGCCTTAGTTTGCCAAGAAACTGCATCCTAAGAAACCATGTCTTCGCTTAAATGTTTTACTTACATCTGAATACCATTAAGTCAACTTACATATAACATCAAAAATGTATATAATTTGGGTTAGAGCTGCAGAAAATTGGCAAAGGAGGTAACATTTGAGAAAAACCCTAAAATAAAAAAATTTTCAGGAGTTCCCACCGTGGAACAGTAGGTTAAGAATCCAACTGCAGTGGCTTAGGTTGCTGTGGAGGTGTAGGTTCAATTCCCTGCCCAGCTCTGTGTGTTAAAGGATCCAGCATTGCCACAGTTGCAACATGGTTTGCAGCTACAGCTCAGATTCAACCCCTGGTCCAGGAATATCCATATGTTGTAGGTGCAGCATTAAAAACACTAAAAACAAACAAACACATAAACAAACAAAAAACTCCAGTATATCATGACAGACTATGCATAAACTTGGGTCTCTTTCCACCTCAATTCACACTAAAATTTCATGGGAAATATAAAAACTAAAATGTGATTAAAGCAGTACTGAAAATTCAAAAGGAGCTTCATGATTACTCCTAGAGAGTAAATAATTTCTGGAAGATTCTATGCAAATGACTGAGAACGCACAACTCCATGCCAGGGAAAAACCTCCAAAATGTAACTTTCCTAGCAGAATACCAGAATGTCAATGAAATCAAAAATAGCAGAGTCTGGAGAATGGAATGGATCACAATAGTTAACTGAGGAATTAAGGACAGATTAAGTGAATAAATTAGCTAGAACTCCTCTGATTTACTTCTTTATTTACTTTTTGTGTGTCAACAGTGATGTCCTGTTGTGGGTCATACACAGTCTAGATGTGATATATGGAGGTTCAGGCTAGGGGTAGAATCAAAGCTGTAGCCTATGCCACAGCCACAGCAACTCAGGATCAGAGCCACATCTGTGATCTACACCACAACTCACAGCAACACCAGATCCCCAACCCAATGAGTGAGGCCAGGGATCGAACCTACAACCTCATGGTTCCTAGTTGGACTTGTTAACCACTGTATCATGATGGGAACTTCTAGGAAAATATTTTTAAAATTATACAAAGTAACCACAATTACAGTAAATAGGAATAATTTAAATTCCTCAATTAAAACATAGGGGTTGAGATTTTGTTGGAAGAATAAATCTGCCATTCATCTAACAATCAAAAATCAATCTGATGAAAAAGGTAAAGCAAGTCTGAAAATAAGAGATATTAAAAGATTAAAAAGGCATACTAGGCAAATTCATTTTAAAAGACAGGCATAACAATATTGCTAGGCGAGATAGATATCAAGGGCACAAAATTTACATGAGATAAAAGAAATTTTAAATGTTGAAACTCTAGATTTCCAAACATTATTGTTTTTTTTTCATAAATCCTTCCTTAATCTTATCTACATAAACTAACCTATGATAAGATGGCATTTTAAAGTTTTTTTTTTTTTGTTTTGTCAAAGTCTATTAGTCATAGTTATTTTTGTTTTTTCTATTCATTGCTGTTATTGGATGTGTAAAATTGATACTGTTAATGTTCTTGATTGGTTATACCCCTTAGCAATCTAAGATTTTCCTCTTTGTCCTTCCAAATTTAAATATGTTCACTATGAAGTGGTTCCTATTAAGAAAAGGCAGCTAGTAAAATTCAAGTCACTTTACATATCCTCCAAATTAGAATATTTCCAAAAGGGAATACCAGTAAATTTACTAATATCCCAAATCTACAGCATAAGTAACAGATAATGAAAACCACAACTTTCACCTCTATATGCATTAGGACATAAACATCAAAGACTAACACATTTGGTTCCATATATGAGGTTCACAGCAAAGCAGAGAGGCCAGTATAGTGTCAAATTAGGACAGTGTGGTTATACTAAAGAACATAAATACCATCACTAAGTCACTTCTAGATGGAGAGGATTCTACTTAGAGAGAAGGAATACTAAGAATAGTTCCAAGACCTCCTGTGTCTGAGCACTAGCTACAACAGAGTTGAAAGGAAAAGACTTGGGAAGTGTCAATGAACAAAAAATAATAGTCTTACAGAAGAACAACTTCTGGATTAGAGGAAAGGGCCATGGACAGGTTTCCAGTGAAGGCTTCTTGATTTAAGGGAAAAAAAAGACACCAAGAAAGTATAGTTCACTTCTGAACTATAAAGAAAAGGAGGAAAACATGAATGGCATACCTTATTTTTAAACTTCATTTCACTTTTAAGTGAGCCTTAAATCTAAGAAACCTAGTAAGCAATCTACCTCATCTTCCACAGATATGGCTGCTCTTGTTATTTTAAAAAAATCCAGCCAAAAAAAGAAATTAATCACCAATAATTTTTATCTGTTACTTTTTACAACACAATAACACAGAAGTTATTTTAAGAAAAAAAAAATTAGATAAACATTGACGAAACACTTCTCCCCAAGTAACAGTCAGAAATGAACCAGTACCATAAATCAAGATTCAAAGGCACAGTATACAGAAGGAAAATCAACAGGAAGAAGGGAAATGAGAATCGACTGGATACAGGATAGAAAAGAATAAAATAATCTTACAAATAAATTACAAGATATTGAAAGGAAAACAGGTAAGAATTTAAAAAGGCTCAGACAATTAAGCCAAAATCTCTGAGGAAGCAAGCATGTACCTCTAGAAGTTGACAGAGGACAGAAAAAGTAGGTCCAAAGAAATCAATGTTTGGAGTAACCAACAAAATCAAACTAAAAACAGTGCAAAAAAACTAATATTTAAAGCAACAATTCCAGAAAAAAAGGAGGAAAAGGAGCAGTGAACTACCATTTAAAAGGCACCCCAATTACCTGGGGTTGAAAATAGCCCAGGTAGTCAATTTTGAAATATATTCTACAAACTATTTGTGTTTTAAGGGGAAAAAAAAAAAATGTCTGTGCCTCCATGGCCAACTTAAAAGTGGAAAATGGTTATAAAATTTTCTTGAGCAATATATAAAGTAAGGCTATCTTGAAGCAACATTTTCAAGAAATTCAAAGATAAAAAGGGTGCACTGAAAATATTTTTATCCATCTTGTTCATCCTTACACTATGAAAGCTAAAGGAAACATTCATTTTCTGGTATACAAACATACAGAGAATATTTTATTTGTGAATGATTCTTAATCAATCTACTAATGGATGGCTCTATACACCTACAAGATTAAGGAAAATACTTTGACAAATGATTGCTGATGATCACTGACTATATTTACTTAATATTTTAGACAAACAAAGGTGGGCAAAATGTAGAAGAATAGCACATAAATGTTATGGGGTTCATCTGAATAGAAATCTCACACCATAGAAAACATGACAGAAAATAGGCAAGAGAATGAGAAAAGTCAAATGGGTATCGATAATCATATCCACAACAGATGGAAGTAAAGGGGTATCATTTACAACTACAAACCAAATGGGAGAAAAAACAGGGACTAAGGATATTATATAAAGTTCTTACCAGAACCTCACTAAATATCTAAAGAAAAACAAAACTGAAACATATGTTTTAAAACAAAATTTAGGAGTTCCCATTGTGGCTCAGTGGTTAACAAATCTGACTAGGAACCATGAGGTTGCGGGTTCAATCCCTGGCCTTGTTCAGTGGGTTAAGGATCTGGCCTTGCCGTGAGCTGTGGTGTAGGTTGCAAATGCTGCTCAGGTCCTGCGTTGCTGTGGCTCTGTCATAGGCTGGTGGCTAAAGCTCTGATTCGACCCCTAGCCTGGGAATCTCCATATGCCACAGGAGCAGCCCAAGAAATGGCAAAAAGACAAAAAATAAAATAAAATTTAGACAGTAAAGAAAACTCAATATTTACTAAGACACATTTTAACGCAAGGTAATATGGATTTAGAATTTTAGATTGTTTAACAAAGCTAAAGCCAATTTATCATGTAAATAAAAGACATGCCTTAAAATATAATTTTAAAGACCAAACTAAAGGGAGATACTTGACACAATTTAATTCATATTAGTGGAAAATTCATAGCTGTAATTAAGCTTATCTGCTAAAGAAAAGGGATAAATATCTAACAGGGTTATTAAGGGATAAAAATAAAGTAGAATGAAATAATAATAAAGGTAGAAATTAGTTACAAACAGGGAAAAATAGACTAATAAACTGTGAAGTTTAATTTTTGAAAAAGCTCAGCAAAACAAAGCACTACTTAAATTAATGCATAAATAAGGAAGCAATCACAATATACTAAATAAAAATGACAAAGAGAAAATGATCATTTAAGTTTAGATAGAGGACATTTAAATATATGAGAGGCTACTTTGTATAATTATAGCCAAAATTTTTAAAAGACTTATAAGAAACTGTTTACTAGGAAAATACTATTTAGAAAAGTTTGATCATAATTAAGATGAAAGGCTTAAGCTAACCAGTTTCAAAAGGGAAGGGGGAAATTGAACAAATCACTCTATCAGAGTTCCTCTACTCTACACACTAAAAAAAACATCAGTGGACTTCTAGCACATCTTCAAAGAACAGATAATCCCAGTGTTGCCTAAATTGATCCAGAACATAGAGAGTGCAAACTGCCAAGTTTTAATCAGGTAAGCATAGCATTCTCAGGCTCCTCTCCAGAGAAAATAAGCAGGATACTGTCACCATGCAGATTGACTTTGTGGGATCCAAAGGAAGCATACCATGCTATGAATCTCCCCCAAGAAGGACCAAGAGAAATGGAGTGGATCCATCCATAGAAAAGTTCTGAGCAACCCCAGAATCTCTAGACTGCTGAGTGGTGAAGATCTGTTTCTCTTGAAGCCTGTCAGTAAATACTGAAGGAGTGAGTGTTTCTTTGAATGCAAGTTAGCAAAGTAAGACTTTAGGAAACAAAAAATCAAGGAACCATGATGCCATCAAAGGAACACAATAATTGTCCTATAACTGACCCCAAAGAAATGGAGATCTACAACTTGCCATCAGTGAAAAATTATCAGGGAACAGCCTATTTGGAAAGATCCAAAGTACCTGTTAAGACCTGGTGGTTTTGTTTGGTCTTGTTTTGTTTTAGATTTGGCAGTTACATCCCTCTTTTAAAAGATGGTGTTCATATTCATATATGGCCAATATAGAAATAAAATCAGTTAAATTTAAAAGTAAATAAATAAGAAGGTTTTTAGGTGTTCAAATTAGCATTATTAAAATGAGATCACCTTGTATCAAGTCCCCACCTGATGTGATTCAACACATTGCCTAGCATCACCTATAAAGTGCTCTGAACAGAAAATGCTTCCCCTAGATCCATTGTCTTTTTAGATTAGACCACTCTAACTTCAGTCTACAGGAAACATAGGAAATAGAGAAAGGTGTTAAATATAGTGTGAGAAAATAATCATACAAATATAGAAATTGCCCCATTTTTCGACCAATTAAACCAGCTGCATTTTTTCGTATCAATGTTAGTTTTTAGAAAAGTGAGGTTAATAAAATACAGCAACAAGTGCAATGAGTGAACCTGCTTGAAAACATATGTATATAATTGATGTTTATATCACAGTGGTAGATTTGGGGACATTTAAGTATGAAATTAATACTAAAATGTTAAGAAATACGTTGTTTTAGATTTAAAAAAGTGAATGGAAAATAATATAATTTTTAAAAATAGATGCATACTTATTGATAAAGTATTAGGATTTTTTCCAATTATGTTCAAACTTCAAATAAATACCAGTACTTACATATCTGATTGCTATACTATTTCTCTTTGTGTATATATATGTATATATATATATATATATGTTAAAAATTCTAGATATAATTCACATATTGTATTAAAACTACATTCTTGGAGTTCCCGTCGTGGCAGAGCAGAAATGAATCCGACTAGGAACAATGAGGTTGCAGGTTCGATCCCTGGCCTCCTCAGTGGGTTAAGGATCTGGCATTACTGTGAGCTGTGGTGTAGGCTGCAGATGTGGCTCAGATCTGGTGTTGCTATGGCTCTGACATAGGCCAGCAGTTATAGCTATGATTAGACCCCTAGCCTGGAAACCTCCGTATGCCACTGGTGCAGCCCTAAAGAAAAAACAAAAACAAAAAAAACAAAGAGACAAAAAAAAATTATTTTCTTTATGTTATTCTGAATCTTTAAAATTTATCATAAAACTATTTTTAAGGAAATCCTGACAGTCTAGTAAGTCATGACAGTTCCATGAAGCATCATTTAGTTTACTGTGATAAAATTAGCATTAATCATAAACAGGTGATTGATTTTGTATTAATTAAAACAGGTTTCATAGAAAAGATGATGTCAAAGTAGAATCTGAATAGTTGTATAAAGTTTCCCATTCAATGGAACCATTTCCTGTTCCAAGAATCAACAGATGCAGAGAATGTACAGATACATAAAGAACAAAAAAGTAAGGTTAATCCATTGTATTGTCTAACCAAATAATAGTAAATAGCTTGTACAAAATTATTATTGCCTTTTCTTTTCACTCTTGTTCTATTGATTTTTATTACAGACCTTATTAGCTGCTTTTAAAAATAAAAAAATGCAATTATTAAATCATATATTCCTTTTGTTTGTTTGTTTATTAGGGCCACACCCACAGCATATGGAACTTACCAGGCAAGGGGTCTAATCAGAGCTACAGCTGCTGGCCTTTACCACAGCCTCCGGCTACACCAGATACGAGACAAGTCTGTGACCTACACCACAGCTCATGGCAATGCTGGATCCTTAACCCACTGAGCAAGGCCAGGGATTGAACCCTCAACCTCACGGTTCTTAGTTGGATTCATTTCTGCTGCACCATGATGGGAACTCCCATATATTCTTTCTTTAAAGAGTGAATGGACTAACTTCTTTTAAAAAAGAGAATCAAGAATATTAATCAGGCTGCTTATTAGAAGTATATTTAAAATTAAAACAATTTTCTAAAAAGCTTGGGAATTGTTTGGACTAAGTGTTTGTATTCCCCAAAAATTTATATGAGAAAGCCCTAACATCCCCCCACCCCCCAACTCTGATGGCATTTGGATATAGGGGCTTTAGGAGATAATCAGTTAGTTTAGATAATAAAGGTAGAGTCTTCATGATGAGATTAGTGGCTTTATAAGAAGAGAAAAAGAGAGAGATGTCTTTCTCTCTGCCTTAAAGTACCTAGAAAAGCCAAGTTAGGACATAGTGAAAAGTCAGTCTGTCTGTAGGCTAGTGAGACAGCTCTCCCCAGAAACCAAATCAGTCAGCCTCCAGAACTATGAGATATTTCTGTTGTTTAACCCACTCAGTTGACGGTATTTTATTATGGCAGCCTGAGCTAAGTAATACAGAAATCAAGAACTGGCAAAATAAATACTAGACAAGATGAAATTTACAACTGATATTACAAAAAGGACAAAAAGTGATGTTAGATAAATGATAAATGGTAAATATACTAACAGCATCAAACTCTACAGCAAAAACTAATACATAAAAATACATTTTTTAGAAATGCAAGGAAAATTTTGTATGAATGAAATTATGACAAGGAGCAAAATTTATCTCTTTAATAATAAGAAATGCCTAGTAGACAGTGAAGTTATAGAATAAACTAAGTTCAGCTAGATACATACAGGACTTTTCTTTAAAGAATTAAGGGATGCACCCTTTGTTTTCAATACCCATGGGATAAACAATCACTGAACCTTGCCACAAATAAATCTTAAAAATTCAAAGAAACAGAAATTTATGTCTTGAACTTTTAGAACATATAATAAATTAATAACTGATATTATAAATAACTGAAAGACTGATAAATTTGATACCTGGTTCTTTGAAGAAGTAAAAAAGAAAGAAAAAGTAAAGATTAGAAACAACTCAGCAGCTTGCTCAAGGGAAAAAGAGACAATATCCAGATTAGTTAACTAGAGAAGGAATAAAAATATGCAAATTAGTAAAGATTCAAATAGCAGAAGAATGCCATATACAACTCTTTGGTTATATTTATTCTTGTGTAACAAATTAACCCAAAAATTACTGCCTCAAAAGAACATTTATTATCTTACAGTGTCAGTGCCTCATGAATATGTTCCCTGGCTCAGGGTCTTTCACAAGGTGGCAGTGAAGGCTTCAGCTAGGGCTGCAGTTATATCACAGTTTCAAATGAGCATGGCTTGCTTCCATGCTCAAACACTTATTAGTATACAGATCCTCCTAGGTTTGAATGAGGGCCCTAGTTCCTTCCTCAGTTTCTTACCCCTAGGGACTCTACCTGGGGCAGCTCACAACACAGAAGCTTGCTTCATTTGAATGAGCAAACAATAATACACAGAAAGAGAGAGGAGAGGAAGGAGACTGATCACACAGTCTTTTCATAACCTAATATCCAAAGTGACAACCAGTCACTTTTGTCTTATTCTACTGTTTAAAAGCAAGGCATCAAGTTCTTTTCACATGTAAGGGGAGATGATTATACAAGAACACAAATACCAGGAGGTAGGTATCATTAGGAGTCATTTGTACAAGGTGCCTACCACAGGTGACAAATTCAAAATTGAATTTCAGAAATGTGTTATTTCCTAATGAAATGAAAGCTTTCAAAACATATACAAGGAGAAATAGGAAACTTAGAATGATTAATACAGAAAACATTTCAAATGCCATTAAATGAATATTATTGGACCACTGTTTCATGGTTAATTTCTTTTAAATTAAGAGGCCAATAGTTCTATTACTTAAATTATCTAGGTAAAGAAATTAGAAAGAACACTACACTTCCCTAATTGTATATAATAGAGTTAGAGAGGCTGATTACACAATTCCATTTTATTTCCTTTATTATCTCTGCTACTCTTGATGATTATTTTTCTTAGACATTTGTTCAGTTGCTTCTTTTCTTCCCATTCCAGTGTAAAGTAAGATCCATAAAATAAGATCCATAATGTTTGAAACTTTTCTTTGTGTTCACTACTATATCCCCAATAGCTAGAATAAGTGCCTGGAATATAATATATTTTTAATAATTGACTATATTATTAATTTTAAAAATTGAAAGATGTATTTATATTACTGTTAAAATCACGTTTGTCAGAGATAGATATATGAATCAATTATCTATTTTTGTTTGTAGTAGACATCTTTGGGAAAAGAAGAAAAATAGCATAATTAAATGGGGAGTAATAATCTTCATAGCAGTAAGTCATTAAACTTTTATAATATTGTATTTCTCTAAACATTACATAAATAATAACTGGAAAAAGAGGTAAAAAGATGAATATCTTACCAAATGCTATTCAAGACAATAGATAAGGAGTACTAAAACGTAGACTTTTCTGTGAAGGAAAAGTCAAGGAACATGAAACTATATTATTATTATCATCATAGCTAAATATACGCTTCTTTTCAGAAAGATCACAATAAAGTAGAGAAACATTTTTGGGCTTCTAATAAGGAGTTTTTATTTCAGCAATCAAGAACATTATCATATAACATATTTTAAGTAAAAATTTACTGGTTATGTGTTAAAACTTCCAGATAAATGAGTATTTTAAAACACTAAGGCTAATTTACTGTATTATACAGGACCAAAGAGAAATACTTTAAAATACATCATCTATTTTAGTGCTCCAAAATTACTTCATACAATTTTTTATAATGAAAAATAAGTGTACCTACATTTTATTCATCTTTCCTCTAGGATTCCCCTAGCCACTCATATTCTACCAACAAAACCATTACAGTAGGCAAAATTTTGAAATGGCTCCAAAGATTCTTATCTCTTGATATATATAACTTGTATTATTCTCTCCTTCTGAATGTGGTCAGAACTGAAGGAATTTTACACATACAATTAAAATTTCAAATGAGTTGACTTTGAGTTATTCAAAAGAGATTATTCTGGGTAGAACTGATTAAATCAGGTGAGCCCTTAAAAGGAACTAAATCCTGAGGAAAGATGTTTGAAATGTGAGAGAGCCTAAGAAAGGTATCATGTGGCAAGATCTGAGTGTGATCTCTAGGTTTTAGAGAGGTTCCCTGTTCACTATTAAGAAATGGAAGTGTCAATTATTTAACTGCATGGAAATAAATTTCTTCCAACAACATGAAGGAGCTTAGAAGTGGGTTTTCCTCTAGTCAAAACTCTAGTTGTGGACATATTCAGCCACCACCTTGTCAGATCCGAAACAAAGGACCCAGCTAAAATGTGCTGGACTCCTGACCCCATGGCAAATCTCGGATAATAAATCCCACATGTATTTTGTGTTTATCTCAGGTTATGGATATATTTGAGCTAAACCAGTTTTCTATAATTTTCACTCTAGTTATGGTAAGATTCCAACAGCTACCATAGGTTTTTGTCTGTTTGCTTTTTTTTGTTTGTTTGTTTGTTTGTTTGTTTTTAGGGCTGTTTCCTAGCTAGGGGTCTAATCAAGCTGTAGCTACCAGCCTACACCACAGCCACAGCAGCATCAGATCCAAGCCGTGTCTGCGACGTACATTGCAGCTCAGGGCAATGCTGGATCCTTAACACACTGAGCAAGGCCAGGGATTGAACCTGCAACCTCATGGTTCCTAGTCAGCTTTGTTTCCGCTGTGCCACAATGGGAACTCCCAACAGCTATCCTAGTAAACAATTCCTCATCGGCCTAATAAAAAATTTTACTGTTTCTTCTGGTGAATTTGCAGAAAAGAGTATTTCATAAACATTATTGTTTCAAATATTAACTGAGTTAGTAAATAGAAAAATTATGTTGATATTTCCTGTGAAACTTCCATTCAGTGTATTTTATGGTTTAGTTTTATCAATTCTAAGAAAAATACTGAATCACACAAGGTAACAAGCAAATGAAATGGGGGATATATTTTTAGTATAAATAATAAATAATAAAATAGTATTAAAGAACAGATATATCTCAAGAGAATAATTGAAGTAATCACAATGATATTTATATGCTCTATCATCTGCTTACTTTATTCTTGACAAGTTATTAGAGAGTTTCAACATTAAGTCATAAATACTTAAAAAGATAATACCCAAGAACTAAGGTTACTAGGAGATGTTGTCCTTACTAAGAATACAATTATTTTAGGCCTTATTTATTATTCCCCCTTGGCAACTATACACATAAGTTTATAGTCATATAAATTAAAAACATGAAATAAAATTCCTGATATATAATTAATGACGATTATATATAAAACCAATGAAAAATGGTATCTCGGACCTTTCAAGACAAAAATATTATAATGCTTTAAAAGCTAGAACTGCCAAAGTTCAGAAATTAGTCACATACAGTAATTTTACCTACTCAACAAAAGCCTTTAGTAATTTTATTATCATGAAGTCATAAAATTTTATCTAGTATTATTAGTTTTATGCCTTATGTCTAAATACCTACAAATGTGATATGATACTAGAATGGATCATATTTATATAACTTACTAACCCTTCAAGGTGAATAACAAACTGTCAACGAAAAGTTCAGTAAAACTGAATAGAACATACAAAGACATATATGCTATGCTGTTTCATATCTGGAGGAGGGCCCAGCCAGTAGGCTGAGCATGGTAGTTAGGCAGTAACTCAATATGCCATGGAGGGGATAAAAGAAAGCAGTTACCATTGGGAGTTCTAAAGATGGCACAGTATGGTGTTTGAAGCTCATGGGCAGGCAGCAGGAAGTTAGCAAACAGAATGTTTTCTGAGAAAAAAAAAAAAAAAAGAAAAACAAAAATTGATCACCTATCCCTGCGAGGAAAAGCAAATGATAGATGTCAGTTTACTTTAAAAGAACTGGCAAAAGTTCATATTGGAAAACAAAATAAAATCACACTTATCAAAATCAGGACCATACTTCAGTTAGATTAATTAGAAGAGTGCCTGCTATGAAATTCCAGTTTCCCAAAATAAAAAGTAAGACTAAAAGCTAAAATTAGGCTTTGAAAAAAGTATGGTTAAATAGCACCCTTAAAGAGCAATTGGACAAAATTGAAGTATCACAGAACACCTGTATAGTGAGAAATACTACAATGTGTTATTAAATAAACTGTAATTGCTTTAACCAAAATTGATAGCTCTACTGCTTTTTAAATTGTTTTAAAGATTTTTATATTATTAGGAAACAATTTATGGCAAAATAGTAAATGAGTTTATTTAAATAAAGGCAGTGAGACTATAACCCAGAGTGATGTTTTTATATTTGATTGCTTTAAAATCATTTTGGAAATCTTTAATCTAGAAATTATCCAAAGAACTGCCTACAAAGAGTAGCTGTTAAAAAAAAAGTAGAGTTTGCCATTCTTATTATAAAAGAAATCATTGGGATTGTGATTTTCAATTATTAAATTTAAATTGATATTTATTTTGATTTTAATTTGATATTTGCTATAGAACATCTGATTTTTTAAAATTCAAATAAAATTAAATATTACCAAGGATCTTTTTAAGTTCAGATTCTATCTATTAAATAAACTATTTCTTATGGTGATCTGGAACTTTATTTGTAGATTTTTCTATTCACATTTTTTATGCATGCTCGGCAGTTCACAAATTTTTGAGAACATGTAAAAACTATACTTGATAGTGCTATATATTTGTAGTTCACTGTGCAGTTTTTGAAGTAATCAAAATATTTTCCATAATTGCTCTCAATTGAAATCTCAAAATTAATTATCTTAATATATGTTAAATTAATTAAAGTTTGTGCTTAAGAAGCTAGGAATGTTTCATTTTGTTTATATCCATCTGTTCTAATTACACATCCAAGGTTACTGGACATTATCCAAAAATGTGTAGCTACTGCTGACCTAAAAAAACAATTGCTAGCTGAATTCTTCTACAAATTAAACAATGACTAAAAATAGAGTATTCTTTCAGAGTATGAAAAAATACTGATAAATGAACCTGGGCTTTTTTATAAGACCAATTTCTCTAAAGTTTCCTGAATGAAAAATCTCACATTCATGTACATTTTACATAGCAAATGTAGAAAAGGGCATAAATTAGTAACTGGTATTTTCTCAATTCTATATTTTTAGTTTTGAAATTTATGTCTCATATACTTATAAAACCCACACATTTTTGGTCTCTTTAAATAGTCTGAGATTTTGAAGATCTTAAAATAAATGACTAGTTTTCATCATATGAATTCCCCTGTGTTCATCATTTTCTGATCACCTGGTTTTATTATTATTATTTTTTAATCCCATCACATTGATTGAGGACATTAGCATCTGTCCCTTTCCCTCTTCATTTTACATTTCACCTTCCTTCTGTGGAATTCTATTTTCCATGAGAATAAACACTATTAGCATTTATTATTTTCAAAGTCAACCTCTCTATTTGTGAGAAGTCAACAGGAAGTGAAAATCTTGTTCCACCTCACTCTTCCATCATCTGCTTTTATTGTTAATTAGGATTTCAAGAGTTTAACATAAAGAATTATTAACTATAATAGGGGACTAAAGTAAGGAGCACTAGTTAGTAAGAAGTAAGGGGAACTCTAAAGAACATAAGAACACCATGTATAAGTGTAGCTATGACCACTAGAGCTGAGAAATAGCACCCACAGAAGATCACTGAGGGTTAGGTCCTGATCTTGAAGTAGCACAGCCCAAGCCACAGAATGGCAGAGAAGTCACTAGAGTGACACTGGCAGAAATTGTTGGAAAAATATCTTTCAGAACTTACTAAAGAAAGTTCTTCTCAGGGAGATAGATGCATAATCAGAATTCTACCAGGAAACCAAGAAAAGGGAATTTGCATTGGGTTTTATTACCAAGAAGGTAGTGGTATATGCTAATTATTTAGGTTATTGAAACTCCTTGGAAATTAAGATGTTGAAAAAAATTTAAAGGAATAAAATACTTGATAAATTTGGGCATTACCGGGTGATATAAACTATACAACCTTAAAGTAAGTATAATTCATTTTCTCACCAATCTACAAACCAGGCATTTCAGTATTGCAAACCAATTTTAATTATTCATGTAATTCCATCAAAATGATCAAATAAGTACAGCCTTTAAACAGGATATTAGATGTGCCTTTAAAAAATGATTATATAACAAGATATAAACATTTCAGAAGTCTACATTCCTTTTTAAGTTGAGACGTCTGCAAGTAGGAAAAAATTGGATTGCATTTGCTTGACTTTCTACAACTTCTACATTTTTTTTAATTCTTTGGTTCTAGTTTAGAGTATATTGTTTCATAACTTCAATATATTTGACCCTAGTTTCGATGTGGGAGTTGGTGAGATGAGAAACTTCAAACTGTGATTTTGAAACCCCCAGTTCAAATGCTCTGGGCTGATACTGTGAAGAGACTATTCCTTAAAATAAATGATTTGATCTTCAATCAGGAAAAGTGTTAACTTCCTGGAAACTTTCCAGTTTGCTGTTCTGAAACTCAATTTAGCAATTTCATCAACTTTCACTTATCCATGCTATTGGAGAGAAGCAGCGGCATGAATAATCTAAAAGTGCAGTTAATTTTAACAGAATTTATATGAAGTGATTTTCTGTAGTAGATTTAACTTCCTAGTTGTGTTGTACCTAGCTAATAATAAAATTAGTTTTTCTTTCCTCAGGGCATAATAATTGGTGGCTTAGTAAAATAATGTGTGATAAGGAGAAGCCAGGCACTTTTGTTAGTTAACATGAAAAGTTCCTTAAGAAGTATAGCCATATGTGGAGAGTTGGTTGAAATGTGTTGATAATAAAAAAATCTCACTGAATGTTAAAAACTATAAAATATAATTGGCCCTAAATTGTGAGATGGTGCCTGGACTTCATGCATATGCACATTAATGAGGTAAATATACTTACGAGCTTACATTTCTGTGAATCCATGGATTTAAAAGCACTTTGTCAGTTATAAAGTATTACATTAATATATACTCCATTGGAAGTTGGCATAATATGGTAACACAGATTCTTCTTAATTCCCATTAATATACATATGAAAAATGTTTTTCCCATATTTTTTCTTTCCTACTTCCCATTTATTCAGGTACCAGGTTCTGTGATTCCTCATCTCAAAGAAAGATTCTAGAAAATATGTATTTCCAGAAGCCTAAGACTACCAAAGAAGAAGGAGGACAAAAAAAGTTTTTCCATAAATTAAGAGAAACTCTGGCCACAGCATGAAAAAAGGATGATAACACAGTTTGGCAGACTTTAGGAAAAGTGAGGCATATAAAGAGGGCATTGAGCAGATTCTGGTTCATGCCTCATAATAGAAAATTCAGTCTTCTAAGATAAATAAACCTAGAGTAGCTACAGCAGCTAAAGAGAAATGTGGATTTTGATAACAAATGCAACAAATGCAACCAACTTGAGAAATCTGAAGAGACTGAAGTCTCTCAAAAGTCAGTGTTTGTGGAAGACAGCAAAACTTGACTAGGAAAATCAAAGTAACATTTTCAAAGAAACATTTTTAAATTCCACTGTAATTTATTATAGACTCTTTATATTAGCAACTTGAGGCAACAGGAGTAAAAATCAGGAAGGACCAATGCCCTATGCAAGAGTAAAACTGATGAATCTTGTGTGGCCTGACTAGTCACTTATAGACATTTGTTTCCCATCTTCTCTTCTTGGACAACAAACTTTGCCAACTCCCTCTTCCTAATGATTTTCAGAGTCATGCTCATGAATATATAAAAACTTGATGCATGATAAAAATGGCATCACAAATGCATATAGAAAACAGATTGTTTATTAGATAGTATTGAGTAAATTGGCTTATTACATGTTGAAAAATAAACTTGGATCTCTACCTAACTCCATATGGAGAGGTGGACTCAAGATGGTTTAGAAAATTAACAAAAAGTTATAAATAAAAATGTTAAAGACTATCATTTTTTGTAAGACACTATGAAGAATTCTCAAATGAGATTTTGAAAGCACTAAACATGAATGAAAACAAAAGATGAAAAAGTGATGATGTTAAATTAAGATAACTGAAAAATATAAAATATGAAAAAATGCATAAAACTGAGAAGGATTAATAATTACCCTATCGAAATTATACTAACATGTGTTGGTAACTGTGAATCAAGTATAAAAGATAGCCATCCAAATAGAAAAATGAGGCAAGGAGACAAAAGGTCAATGTTCAAAAAAACTCATAAACTGGAGTTCCCTTTGTGGCTCAGCAGATATAAATCTGACTAGCATCCATGAGGACGTAAATTCAATCCCTCGCCTTCCTCAGTGGGTTAAGGATCCAGCATTGCAGTAAGCTGTGGTTTATGTTGCACATGTGGCTCATATCTGGGATTGCTGTGGCTGTGGTGTAGGCTGGCAGCTACAGCTCCAATTTGACCCCTAGCCTGGGAACCTCCACATGCCATATGTGTGGCCCTAGAAAGACGAAAACAAAAACAAACAGAACTTATAAACTAAGACGGATATTAAGATGCTTTGTAATTCATTAGTAGTCATATAAATGTAAATAAAAATACTTACATATCACATTAAACCTGTCAAATTGGACAGTGATGAGCCTTGCTGAGATATAGAAAGTAGAGTTGTGGTGATTGGTGTAGCTATTCATTAGAGTAGTCTGTCTATTCTTAGTCAGAGTAAATGTATGCACAACCAATGACCCAGGAATTATATATATATGAGATATTCTTATGTAAGTCCATGGAAAAATATACACATGGATTGTATAGCCTATTGTTTCCATTCTTGAAAAATAAATAACTGAAAAGTTATATTCATATCATTGAGTAGTATCAATCACAGAAGAGAGTCAGTTATATATTCATAAAAAATGGGGATTGATCTTAAAAAAAAAAACAGCACTGAGAAAGTAAAGTATAAAAAATAGAATAAAAAAGAGGAGTTCCTATTGTTCTCAGCAGGTTAAGAGCCGACTATTATCCATGAGAATATAGGTTCAATCCCAGGCCCTGCTCAGTAGGTTAAGGATACAGGTATAGTTTGCAGACACGGCTTGGATCCCACATTGCTGTGGCTGTGGTGTAGGCCAGCAGATCCAACTCTGATTCAGCCCCTAGCCCAGGAACTTCAATATGTCTCAGGTGTGGACCTAAAAATAAATAAATAAATAAATAAATAGTAGAAATAAATAAATAAATAGTAGATGTAATGATTTCTTTTCCTCTCTCCTTGCCAGAAGACTGAGAGGATTTATCTCTGATATTTACTGTCAGAACCTGGTCAGTCTCCCAAAGTGAGAAAATGAACTGGGTGAAGATAAAGAACAAAGAAGGAAACAGTAGGATATTGCAATTTTGAGTTCTGAAGCTTGGAAAGTCTAAGATCAAGTAGTTGACATTGATGTCTGGGCCAAGATCTTGGAATCTGAACATGCTGAGTTTACTCAATCCATGGGTATACCAAAATTGCAGCTATTTACAGAGCAAATGTTATGGAAGAATAACAGAAAAGATATTCTACAACTAAAGATATAAAGAAGGGAGCAAAATATTACATGGAATACTGCAAAAGCCACTCTAAGAGGGAAGTTTATTGTGATACAAGCCTATCTCAGGAAACAAGAAACCTCTGAAATAAACAATCTAACATTAAATATAACAGAATTAAGGGTGAAAAAAAATTTTAAACCCAAAGTTAGTACCAGAAAGAAATCATAGAGATTAGAGTTGAAAAAAAGACTCAAAAATAATAGAAAAGATTAATGAGGCATTCCCATCATGGCTCAGCAGTTAACAAATCTGACTAGCACCCATGAAGATGCAGGTTTGATTCTCTGATGTTGCTCAGTTGGTTAAGGGACTATGGCTGTGGCATAGGCTGGCAGGTACAGTTCCAATTAGACTCCTAGCCTGGGAATCTCCATATGACATGGTTGTGGCCCTAAAAAAGAAAAGATAAGAAAAGAAAACAGAAGATTAATCAAACTAAGAGCTGGTTCTTGAAAAAAGATATGCAAAATTGATAAACCTATACCCACACAAAAAAAATACAAAGGCTCATAAGAGAGCAGTACAATTATACGGCAATAAAATGGACAACCTAAGAGAAATGTAGTAATTTCTAGAGCTGCAAAATCTCCCAAAACTGAATCAGAAAGGAATTGAAAATATGAAGAAATTACCAGTAATGAGAATGAAACAATAATAAAATGACTCTCTCAAAACAAGTCTAGGACCAGAAAGCTGCACAGGAGAATTATACCAAACATTTAGAAAAGAGTTAATGCCTATCTTTTTCAAACTATCCCCCCAAAACTGTGAACTTATTCTATGAGGCCAGCACCACCCTGATAGTAAAACCAAAGATTCAATAAGAAGGGAAATTATAGGGCAATACCATTCATGAATATAGATGCAAAAATCTTCAAGAAAATATTAGCAAACCTAATTCAACAATATATTAAAAGGAGCATACACCATTATCAAGTGTGAGATACAACACTAACAAATTGAATAATAATAATTGTATGGTGATTTCAATAGATGCATAAAAAGCTTTTGACAAAATTCAACACCCATTAATAATAAAAACTGTCAAGACGTTGGGTATAGAGGGAACATACTTCAATAAAATTAAGGCCATATATGATAACATCATATACTCTGGTGAAAGGCTGAAAGCATTTCCTCTAAGATCAGGAACAAGACAAGGATGCCTACTCTCACCACTTTTATTCAACATAATATTGTAAATCCTAGCCATAGCAAGGGAACAAAAAAATAAAAGGAATCCAAATTGGAAAGGAAGAAATAAAACTGTCACTGCAGATGACATGATATTATACACAGTACATCCTAAAGATGCCACCAAAAAACTGATCAATGAATTTGGTAAAGTTGATGACTGCAAAATAAATATACAGAACTCTGTTGTATTGCTATATACTAACAAGAAACTACCAGAAAGAGAAATTAAGGGAAAAAAAATTTACAGTCACATTTATATCAAAAAGAATAAAAAACCTAGCAACAAATCTGAGGAAAATGAACAATATTTGGAAATATCTAAGCCATGATAGGAAGAGACAAACACATGGAAAGACATACTGTGTTTATGGATGGAAGAATTAATGTTGTTAAAATAACCGTACTACCCAAGGGGATCTACAGATTCAATGTAATCCCTATCAAAATAACAATGGCATTTTCCACAAAACTAAACAATTCTAAAATTTGTGTAGTAACACAAAATACATCAAATAGCCAAAACAGTTTTGAGAAAGATGAACAAGGCTGGAGGCATCTTGCTCCCTGTTTTCAAACTGTACTAGAAAGCTACAGTCATCAAAATAGTATGGTACTGGCACAAAAACTGACATATAGATCAATGGAACGGAATAGAGAACCTGGAAATAAACCCACACTTGTATGGATAATCAATCTACCACAAGTAGACAAGAATATACAACGGGAAAAAGACAGTCTTTTTAATACATGGCATTGGAAAAACTGGACAGCTCCATTCGAAAGAATCAAATTGGAATACTCTCTCACACCATGAACAAAAATAAAAGTGAAAATGGATTAAAGAATTAGATGTAAAAACTGAAATCAGGAGTTCCCATCATGGCTCAGCAGTAACAAACCCAACTAGTATCCATGAGGTGTGGGTTCAATCCCTGGCCTTGCTCAGTGGTTTAATGATCCTTTGTTACCATGAGCCTTGATGTAGGTTGCAGATGCAACTCAGATCCTGCATTGCTGTGGCAGTGGTGTAGGCCAGCATCTGCAGCTCTGATTCAACCCCTAGCCTTGGACTTCCGCATGCCACAGGTGCAGCTGTAAAAAGACAAAAACAAACAAACAAACAAAAAACCACAACAAAAAAAAACTGGAGTTCCTGTTGTGGCTCAGCAGTTAACGAACCTGACTACCATCCATGAGTATGAGGTTCAATCTCTGGCCTCACTCAGTGGGTCAAGGACCTGGCATTGCCTTGAGCTTTGGTGTAGTTTGCAGATGCAGCTCAGATCTCGCATTGCTGTAGCTGTGGTGTAGGCCTACAGCTATAGCTCCAACTCAACCCCTAGCATGGGAACCTCCATATGCCACCAGTGCGGCCCTAAAAAAAAAAAAAAAAAAAAAAAAAAAACCTGAAATCATAAACAGCTGGAAGAAAACACATAATATGCTCTTTTTGATGTAGGTCTTAATAATATTTTTGTATATATCAATCTCAGGAAAGGAAAACAAAAGCAAAAATAAATGGGACAAGATCTTACTAAAAATCTTTAAACAGTAAAGAAAACTATCAACAAAAATACCACATACAAAATGACAGAAAATATTTGCAAACAATATAACTGATAAGGGGCTAATATCCAACCTATACGAAGGGCATATACAACTTAACATCAAGAAAAGAAATAACTCAATTAAAAATGGGCATAGGATATAAATAGACATTTTTCCAAAGAAAACATATGGATAGCCAACAGGAATGTGGAAATATACTTGGCATCACTAATCAACAGGGAAATACAAATCAAAACCACAATGAGCTATGTCCTCACATCTATCTGAATGTCTATTATCAAAGAGACAAGTAATAACAAGTGTTGAGAAAAAGGAACTCTGGTATACTGTTTCTGGGAATACTAACTGGTGCAGCCACTGTGGAAAATAGTATGGAGATTCCTCAAAAAATTCATATCATCCAGCAATCCCACTTTTGGATATAGTATCAAAGGAATAAAGCATTTCTCCAAGAGACTTCTGTACTTCCATGTACTCCTTCCTTCTCTTTCACCCTCACATATCTAAAAGTAAAAAAAATAGCTGACAAATGTGTCTAACCTGGGAAATTATTTAAAGTAAATAACTACAATAATTTAAGAGAGGCTGATCTAATCTCACATCTTATACAGTGTGTAAAAATCTACACTCTCTTTCCTAGTGCTAATTTCTCCTTGCCTCATTACTTTGTTTTATAGTTTAATAGGGCATTATATAATGCTGTATTGAAAAAGTGCTATTTGCTTCAGACATTTACCCAGGCCCTAATTAACTGATTTGTTACAATGTTAAAAAAAAATCCTTCTTTTTGATGGGGTATGAACTATAAACTAATTCACAATGTTGAGATAGTGTTTCTAAGGCATTTTATATTAATTTTACAAAACAAATATGTTTATTTCTGTTTGTCTCACACATCACAAATTTAGCATAAGAAAAAAGCTTTTAAAATAGCAGCAGAATTAGGTGCTATAAAAGTTCTCATAAAACAGCAACATTTGCAGAGTAAAATATTGTTTTTTAAAAATATTCTAAGACATTATACATTATTTAATGAGGAAATAGCCTTGAGTGTATAAATTCTGACAATGAAGATGTACATAAAAGAGAAACTTAATAACTACACTTAGTAGTTACACAAGCATTAATAAGAAAAAAGAATTAAACATATTTAAAGGTGGTGATCTGATTATGTTCTTATTAAGTTAGAATTGATTTTTTTTATCTATTATAGACATTTAAAGCAGCACTTATCAGACTGCTTTATTTTTTCAGAAACTTAAAAGCCCAAAATTGTAAAAAAAGATTCATAAGCCTTTAACCTCCTATACAGAATGAACACTTGTGCTTCTATAGGATGAAAAATATAGAATTTATTTCAGCATATTTTTCTCAGTAAGACACACTAGCTATACATTAATAGCCAGTGAAAATACTCTTGGGTAGATTTAATTGGGAAAAATACACCTTTTTTTTCTCATATTACAGGAAAAGCATTATCTTGATAATTGCTGGTATAGGCCTTTTATTCTTCCACATTATCCACATAAATTTTTGGCAATATGTCTTATATAAAATATATTACCAAGTATTCTTACTACTACAAATATAGCATTTATTAGGAAAAAACTAAAAAGATACTATATTAGAAAAATACTATAAACAAGAAGGAGCAATAATACTTGTATGATATTAGTGTTTTAGGGATACCCATAAAGTTAATAATATTATGACATTATAGTAGTTTTATATAGAAATTTAGTGGTAAAATTATAAGTAAATCTTAAAAATGTTTTACATGTTTATATACATACATATATTATTTTTAACTTGTTATAAATTTTAGAAAATCTCTGATTTGAAACCCTCAAGATGAAGATAATCATGAGAAAAATAGTCAACTTTTTCATTTTTAACAACATGGATAATATGGATGAAAGTCTAGTTATATTCATAATTTTGACTCTGAAATAACATAAAAAACAAGGTTTTTGGGTTTCAATTTATTTATCAAACTCGGGTAACTGCCTTGATCCCACAAAAAAAGAAAAAAAATTATTATCACAACTTTTGTATCCTTATTTTGTGTCTGTGAAAAAAATGGCATCTTATTCTATGGTAGAATAGTTTCAGAACTCTTTGAAAAATTTAGGTTAAATATTACTTATTTGGTTTATGAATATGAAAAATCAAAATTCAAAAATCCTAGAACATTTTATCATACTAAACACACTAATATGTAAATCAAATATGAATAGTTATTTAGTATCATGTTAGAAAATTGAGTTTTGAGGGGGGCAGAGAAAGATGGTGGAGGAATAAAATTTCTTGCTCACCTTCTCCCACAAACCCCTCAAAAAAACCTATCTACATTTAAAATGCCTTGCACAGAACAGCAACTGAATGATGGCAGAAGAACTTAAACCTCCAAAAAGGGCAAGAAACTCTTGACATAACTTGAACAAAAGTAAAGTGAGAGAAAAGGAATCAGGATGGGACTAGCATTCCTGATAGGGAGCTATGAAGGAGAAAAGGAACCCCCATCCTGGAAAGCCACTAACTGACAGAAAGATCAGCCAAGATGAAGGGACCTCAAAGTCACCAAGAAAAGTGCAGCAGCTGTACTGAAGAGGGCAAAGTAGAGTAAGAGCCACACAGATCATTTGAACCACCCGCCCAGACACCACAACCTGAGATGCTCAGGCAGGGGCTGGACACTGAGACTTAGGCTCTGGAGGTCAGTCCCAGGAAAAGGACTGAGGATGGCTGTGTGGGGACAGCCTCAGGGGATAAAGAGCAGTGTGCTTCAGGCGGGGGGAAGCAGTGTGCTACAGGCCAGGGAGTGGAACTCCACAGCAGAGGGAACCCAAGAGAAAGTCCAGGCCTGCAAGAGAGGCAAGGTGCCATTGTTGGGGAGGGCAAAATGAGGAGGGGCGGACCTCCATAGGAAACTCCCTGCACCAGATCATGCATGCACGTTTATGCCCACAGTCTCTCAGAGGGTGGGGCAGCTCTGGCACAGGCTCCAGAGGTTGAGAAGCCTCTTGCTCCTTTACAGGAGACTGGGTGCTTCTTGTGCAGGCTACCAGTGACCAGGAACCTCTTATGTGGGCTAAGGACATCAGGGGGCTGAGTGCGGCACAGTGCCTCTTGCACAATATACAGGAGGCAGGGGCAGACTGTGGCAGTAATCTTGGAGGCCAGAGGGAGGTGTGGCTTGCCACCACTAGGGGCCCATGAGTGGGCTTCCCTGCAGCCCCAGTCACTACAAGGGATGGCAAAAAAAAGGCACTGCAACCAAGCACCATACACTGTTGCTCTCACTCCCCTGGAAAAATACCCACTCTGTAGCTACCACTGCCAAATGCTCTGGGTTGTGCCCAGACACTTGGTCACTGTCCCTTCCCAAGACCCTACAACTAGGAGCAGCTGGTGCAGCACCTCCTGCGTGGGCTAAGTGGGATAGGGTGCTTCTTGTGTGGTCTGCAGGTGGTGTGTGAAAACCACCGTAGTTATCCCTGATTCCAGAAGTGGGTGTGGCCCATCACCACTGGGCATACCTGAACAAAAATCACTTGTAGCCCCAACCACCTCAGAGGGCACCACAGAGAAGGACATTGTGACGGAACACCACCTGTTGTTGCTCTCACTCCCCTGGGAGCATACCCACCCTGCTGCTGCCACTGCCAAATGCTCTGGGCAGTGCCCAGATGCTTGGTTACTGTCCTGTCCCAGGATCCTGCAACTAAGAACAGCTTGTGCAGCACCTCCTGTGGGGGCTAGGTAGGACATGGTGCTTCTTGCATGGTCCACAGAAGGCGGGAACAAACCACTACATTTATATCAGGCTCCAGACATGGGACTGGCCCGCTACCACTAGGGGTCCATGAACAGGCACCACTTGCAGCCTCAGTCACCTCAAGGGCACCACAGAGGAGGGCATTGTGACTGAACACCACCTGTTGGTGCTTTCACATCCCAAGGAGCACACCAAACCTATTGCTGCCGCTGCTGAATGCTATGGGCAGTACCCACATGCCTGATCTCTGTCACTTCCCAGGATTCTACAACTAGGAACAGCCTGTATAGCACATCCTATGTGAGCTAAGTGAGACGGGCTGCTTCATGCATGGTCCACAGTTGGTTGAGGCAAACCACCACAGTTAACACTGACTCCAGAGGTGACTGTGGCCCACTACCACCAGGGGTCCCTGAGCAGGCAACACTTGCAGTTTCAATCACCTCAGAGGGAGGCATTGCAATAAAACACTAGCTGTTGTTGCTCTCACTCCACTGGGAACTCACACACCCTTCTGCTGCTACTGCCAATGCTCTGGATTCCTTGTAGATCTGCTTAGAGCTCACTACCACTTCCCAGGGCCCTGCAACTAGGAGTAGCCTGTGCCACCTTCTTGCAGGTCCTTGCTGCTATTGAGAGCCCAGTGACCAGGCATTGACTGCTCTGGCCCTACCCATTGCCTTCTTCTCCCTGAAAACACACTGAGCATCCTGGGAACAACAGCGGGCTCACACCAAAGAAAGAGACAGCAGGTATTCAAACTTTCACATCAAAAATAAATGTAACCCCCTGAAAAAATACAAAGGGGTGCTCTTGCATAGAGGTAGCCTTAAAAAACTATAGTTTGGCTTCCCTAAAGTCACAGGAAAAGAAAAACATAAGCAAGATGAAGAAGCTCAGAAACCATTCCCAGTTAAAGGAACAGGAGAATTGACCTAGAGCAGTCAACAATGAAACAGACCTCTGCAGTATGGCAGACATTGAGTTCAAAAGGGAGATAGAGAAAATACTGAAGGACTTAAGGATGAATATCAAGGAATTAAGGTTTAACAAGGTTTAATATGGCAATAAATACATACCTATTGATAATTAGCTTAAATGTCAATGGACTGAATGCTCCAATCAAAAGACGCAGAGTGGCAGATTGGGTAAAAAAGCAAAAACCTTCAATCTGCTGTCTGCAAGAAACTCAACTTAGGGCAAAGGACACATATAAATTGAAAGTGAGGGGATGGGAAATAATATTTCATACCAATGGACAAGACATGAAAGCAGGAGCTGCAATACTCATATCAGACAAAATAGACTTAAAAATGAAGGCCATAAAGAAAGACAAAGAAAAAGGATCCATTCAAGAAGAGGATATTACAATATCAATATATATGCCCATAATATAGGAGCACCCAGATAGCTGCAACAAATACTAACAGATATAAAAGGAGAAACTGATGGAAATACAATCATAGCAGGAGACTTTAACACCCCACTCATATCAATGGACAGATACTCTAGACAGAAAATTATTAAGGCAACAAAGATCCTAAATGATTCAATAGAAAAGTTAGACAATTGACATTTTCAAGATATTACATCCAAAAAAATCAGAATACACATTCTTCTCAAGTGCATATAGAACATTCTCAAGGATTGATCACATATTGGGACACAAAGCTAACCTCAACAAATATAAGAGATAGAAATTATTTCAAGTATCTTCTCTGACCACAATGACATGAAACTAGAAATCAACCACAGGAAAATAAATGAGAAAATACTTACTACATGGAGACTACACAACATGCTACTAAAAACCAATGGGTCAATTAGGAAACCAAGAAGGAAATTAAAAAACACCTGGAGAAAAATAATAATGAAGACATAACCACTCAAAATCTATGGGATGCCACAAAAGCAATGCTCAGAAGGAATTCATAGCAATACAGTCCTTCCTCAAAACAGAAGAAAAATCTCAATTTACAACTTAACTCACCATTAAAATGAATTAGAAAAGAAAGAAAATACACAGCCTAAAGTCAGCAGAAGAAATGAAATCATAAAGATCAAAGAGGTAAGCAATAAAATAGAGATTCAAAAAACATAGAAAAAAATCAATAAAAATCAATAAAACCAAGAGCTGGTTCTTTGAAAAGGTAAACAAAATTGACAAACTTCTGGCCAGACTCACCATGAAGATAGAAAAAACTCAAATAAACAAAATAAGAAATGAAAAAAGAGAAGTCACAACAGATACTGCAGTAATATAAAAATCCATGGGAGAATACCATGAACAATTGTATGCTAACAAATTTGACAACCTAGAAGAAATGGACAACTTTCTAGAGAGTTACAGCCTGCCAAAACTGAATCAAGAAGAAACAGATCAACTGAACAGACCAATCACTAGAATTGAAAATGAATATGTCATAAAAACACTCCCTACAGGATTTCCCATTGTGGTGCAGCAGAAATGAATCTGACTAGGAACCATGAAGTTGCAGGTTCAATCTCTGGCCTTGCTCAGTGGGTTATGGATCCAGCATTGCCATGAGCTGTGGTATAGGTCACAGATGTGGTTTGGATCTGGTGTTGCTGTGGCTGTGGTGTAGGCTGGTGGCTACACCTGCTATTAGACCCCTAGCCTGGGAACCTCCATATGCTGCAGGTGGGGCCCTAAAAAGACCAAAAAAAAAAAAAAACAAAACAAAAAATAAAAACAAAAACAAAAAACTCCCTACAAATTAAAGTGCAGGACCAGATGGCTTCACAGGTGAATTCTACAAAATATACAAAGAGGAACTTATACCCATCCTCCTTAAACTTTTTCAAAAGGATGAAGGAGAAGGAACACTCCCAAAAACATTATATGATGCCACCATCACCCTAATTCCAAAACCAGACAAAGATACCACCAGAAAACTATAGACCAATATCCTTGATGAATATAGACACAAAAATTCTCAACAAAATTTTAGCCAACCAAATCCAACAACATATAACAAAGATCATAAATCATGACCAGGTGGGATTCATCCCAGGTTCACAAGGATGGTTCAACATATGCAAATCAATCAACATCATGCACCACATTAACAAAAGAAAAGTCAAAAACCACATGATAATCTCAATAGATGTGGAAAAATAATTTGATAAAGTCCAAAATTCATTCATGATAAAAATTCTTACCAAAGTGTGTACAGAGGGAACATAATTAAAGACATTTATGACAAATCCACAGCAAATATAACACTCAATGGAGAAAAGATAAAAGCTTTTTCTGGAACAAGACAAGGATGCCAACTTTCACCACTGTTATTCAACATAGTATTGGAAATCCTAGCCACAGCAATAGGACAAACAAAAAGAATAAAAGGCATCCAAATAGGAAGAGAAGAGGTAAAACTGTCACTGTATGCAGACGCCATGATACTATATATAGAAAACCCTAAGGACTCAACCCAAAAACTATTCAACAAATTCAGCAATGTAGCAGAATATAAGATTAACATTCAGAAATCAGTCGCACTTCTGTATACTAACAATGAAATATTAGGAAAGGAATACAAAAATACCTTTTAAAATTGCACCCCAAAAAAACAAATACCTGGGAATACACCTGACCAAGGAGATGAAAGACTTATATGCTGAGAACTATAAAACATTAATCAAGGAAATGAAAGAGGACTCAAATAAATGGAGAGACATTCCATGATCCTGGGTTGGAAAAATTAATATTGTAAAAATGGCCATACTACCCAAAGCAATCTACAGATTCAATGCAGTCCCTATCCAATTACCCATGACATTTTTCACAGAACTAGAAAAAACAATCCAAAAACTCATATGGAATCACAAAAGACCCAGAATTGACAAAGCAATCCTGAGAAACAAAAACCAAGCAGGAGATATAACTATGCCAGACCTCAAGCAATATTGCAAAGCCACAGTCATCAAGACAGTGTGGTACTGGTACCAAAACAGACAGACTGACAAATGGAACAGAATAGAGAACCCAGAAATAAACCCAGACACCTATGGTCAATTAATATTTGATAAGGGAGGCAAGAACATAAAACAAACAGAATAGAGGACCCAGAAAGAAACCAAGACACCCATGGTCAATTTATCTTTGACAAAGGAGGCAAGAACATAAAATGGGAAAAAGACAGTCTTTTCAGAAAGTGTTTCTGGGAAACATGGACAGCTGCCTGCACATCAATGAAACTGGAACACACTCTCACACCATGCACGAAAATAAACTCAAAATGGCTTAAAGATAAATATTAAACAAGACACAATCAAACTCCTGGAAGAGAACATAGCCAAAACATTCTCTGACCTCAACCTTACAAATGTTTCTCAGGTCAGTCTCCCAAAGCAACAGAAATAAAAGTAAAAATAAACCAATGGGACCTAATCAAACTGAAAATTTTTTGCACAGCAAAGGAAACCAGAAATAAAACAAAAAGACAACTTACAGAATGGGAAAAAAAAATTTCAAATGATGCAACCAACAAGGGCTTAATATGCAAGCAATTTATACAAATCAACTGCAAAAAAGTCAAAAACCCAATGGAAAAATGGGCAAAAGACCTGAATAGGCATTTTTCCAAAGATACATAGATGGGCAAGAAGCACAAGAAAAAATGTTGAACATCACTGATTAATTAGAGAAATGAAAATCAAAACTACCATGAGCCACCAACTCGCACCAGTCAGAATGGCCATTAGTATAAGTCCACAAATGATAAATGCTGGAGGGGCTGTGGAAAAAAAAAAAAAAAAGGGAACCCTCCTGAACTTTTGGTGGGAATGCAAGCGTGTACAACCACTTATAGAACAGTATGGAGGTACCTTAGAAAACTATATGTAGAACTACCACATGACCCAGCAATCCCACTCTTGGTCATATATCCAGAAAAAAACTTTTATTGAAAAAGACACATGCACCCACATATTCACTGCAGCTCTGTTTACAATAGCCAAGACCTGGAAACAACCCAAATGTATATCAACAGATGATTGGATTAGAAAGATGTGGTGTATATATACACAATGGAATGCTACTCAGCCATAAAAAAGAACAAAATAATGCCATTTGCAGCAACATAGATGGAACTAGAGACTCTCATACTAAGTGAAGTAAGTCAGAAAGAGAAAGACAAATACCATATGATATCATATCTGGAATCTAATGTCTGGTACAACTGAACCTTTCCACAGAAAAGGAAATCTTGGACTTGGAGAATTGACTTGGGGTTGCCAAGGGGGAGGGGGTGGGAGCAGGATGGATTGGGAACTTGGTGTTAATAGATGCAGACTTTGGAATGGATAGGCAATGAGACCCTGCTGTGTCGCACTGGGAACTATATCTAGTCACTTAAGATGAAGGACGATAACGTGAGAAAAAAGAATCTATACATGTATGTTGAACTGGATCACCATGCTATACAGTAGAAAATTGACAGAACACTGTAAACTAGCTGTAATGAAAAAAAAAAATAAAAAACATTATTAAAAATACAAAATTGAGTTTTTACACATTTTCCATTGAAGAAAAATCTTAGATTTGCATGTAACCGTTACTAAATGTGTATTTGTCATCATACTATATCACCTAATATATATTTGTAATAAAATTACGTCTCAGACTGATATACTCACAAACAATTGGTATTTGTATTACATTTGTAATAAAATCCATATAGTTTCATTTAAAAATTCTAATATTTCTAATACAAAAATCTGTTAAGCTTTATTAAAAAATCAAGTTTTCTTCAAGACTATTGAAGGACGAAATAAATCATGATATAAAAATGATTAAATTGAGAGATTAGTTTTTCTTTTACATATATTAGCATATTCAGCATTTATACAACTTAATTTTTAGTGTATTACTATTCAAAAAAATATAAAACACTTGTCAATATAATATTAGGTGTTCGCATTATGGCGCAGCAGAAATGAATCTGACTAGTGTCCATGAGGATGTGGGTTTGATCCCTGGTCTCGCTCAGTGGGTTAAGGATCTGGTGTTGCCATGATCTGTGAAGTAGATGCAGACACGGCTCGGATTCTTCATTGCTGTGACTGTGGTGTAGGCCAGCAGCTACAGCTCCAATTGAACCTCTAGCCTGGGAACCTCCATATGTAGTGAGTGCAGCCCTAAAAAGACAAAAAGACCTATATACCTATAGGTAATATATAATTATTAAAAAACACCTAAAAGTTGTAAACAAACATGGGTATACATTTCTCTCAAAATTTTATGAATGGTTACTTTCTCGGAGTATCAGAAAATATAAATTTGATTTCAACTATGATTAATTGATTCAGGATGGTTCATGTTAAGATATTACATAAAGGGTCTGTCAATTCATTTGTTTTTAATTGTTCATTAAATCAAATATAATGGGTACAAGTGCAATGAATGCTGTATGAAATAATACTTCTAAGTGAAAAATTCAAATAAAAATATATCCAATGTGAACTAAAAATAAGTTAGAGTAAGAATGATTGATTTTAGGATGCTGACATATCAAATAGGTCTGCTAATGATTTAAATATTCTCCTTCATACAAAATACTTAGTACAAAATATTCCCTAGACATGCTCTATAAAATATAAGGTCATGAGACATAGATAAGGTCACAGAGTAATAGAGAAATTGGCACCAACTCACTAAAACCTCAAAAGTCCAATATGGTTTAAGGATACAAAAGTTAGTAATTTTATAGAGTATAAAATGTAATTTATCATTCAGAAATGTATAATAATGAGGAAGCTAACATACAATTCAATTTAGAACTACTTTATACTGATTTGTAGTTCTCAAAAACATAATGTTCACATTTAAATTTTTTTCATTTATTCATAGCATGTTCTGTCAACTTAATAAATTTCTGTATCTTACCAAAGAAATAACAGATTAGCAATTTGCTTACTAATTTAGAATGAAAATATATACACATAAACTATCATTTAATATATCCCCTACTCAGAAAAATGATTCAAAAGACAGTAAAGACAGTAAATAAACTCATTTAAAAATGACATAATGAAATAAAAAATCTGAAATTTACTTACAAGGTTTGTGAAGAAACTCAGAATACGTGTTATAAATTAGAAAATTATATATTTTGTTCAATATATAGTACTCTTTAATTCCAATTTGAATACATCTATAGTATCTTATTTTTTGCTTCAAGTTGTATTATTACATGTATAATACATGTATATATGGTCACTTTAACCAAATATGATAGAGTGAAGACTCTCCAGTCTTGCTAACACTGTAAATGCCAAATATGTTTGTAATGAGATGTATCAGGATAAATTATAATTATTTTATTTATCTTTCAGTTCTATAAACTAAAGGTCTAATGCTTAATATGGTTGGGGAATTTAAATGTTAGACATATAGAACTCAAAATAATAATGTTTGTGATTATTGAAATAAACAAGCCAGTAAAAACTGATATGCAACCTGTTCACTATTCCAGGTGTAACTTAACATTATAAAGAATTAGCAAGAATGGCATCAATACCCAGTTTATCAGATACCATGAAAAAATAATGCTTACTCTTCCCAATATAACTAGGTGTGCTGATTAAGAAAACTCAAACTACAGTATTCTGCTTACAGATGAATTGAGATGATCTATAATACTATCTCACATGGTATTAATAATGATGTATATTAAACAAGTTGCAACAATGTAAAAATAATACTACTGGAGCCAAGCAGGGGCCTGTGGGGTTCCTTGGCATGGAAGCCTCTCTCAGTCCTCTATTTCTTGGTTTTAGGAAATAGGTCTCATTCAACCTCCAAGGATCTTCCCTGATTTCCAAAGGGCAGGTTCAAACATTTGCCAATCAGGGAAGGGAAGGAATGCAGAGACAAGGGAGGAGTAATCACAAGAGTGCAGGGTCCTGGCTTCTCCTCCAGAGATATACAAAACAATGTATTTGAGTTCTTCAGCAGAACTAAACCTCCCAACAAAAGAAAGATGTTATGAAGCATTCTTCACTCCAGGCCCACCAGACCAGTCCTAGGACCACTAAATGCCAACTTTAAAGGAAAATACAAGCTTGCCTCTAGCCTGATCATTATCTTTGGCCCTATATTCTATTCCAAACTATAAAACCACCCTCTGTTCTCCCTCAATGGAGGGCACAGTCTTTAAGGCATTAGCCTGCTCTGAGCTTCTTTGCCTGGCAAAAGCATTAAAGCTATTTTCTCTTCACCTTTGCCCAAAACTGTCTCTGTGTTTCAATTTGGCACAGGTGGACAGTTTTAGCAACAATGCTGAAATCAGGCAGGGTCTTGTGGGACTCCTGGGCACAAAAGCCTTTCTGTGTCCCTCATTTCTTGTTTTTATGAAACAGGCCTCATTTAGCCACCATGAACTTCCCTGAGTTCCTATGTCCAGGTTCAGACAGTTGCTGATCAAGAAGGGAGGGGATGCAAAGACAAGGGGGGAACACTTAGGGAACAATAGTACAGCCTTGAGGCAGGATCCCTCGCAAGGGATAAACATAATTATATAGGCATTTTATATACCTTAGAGAAAAGTTGTATTCCTTACGCTTCTTTTAGAAATTAATACTTTAAAACTGAAGAGCTTAGAGTCCTCCCTTGTCCTTCTCTCTAGCTTAATTGCATCCTAAACACAATCACCTGTAAGCTAAAGGCACCCTGAACATAATTGCCTGTGGGTTAAAGATTATTACCACATAATGTTTTTCCAGAAACTTTCCTAGTTTGTTCTAATCTCTGATCAATATGCCCTTTTTGCAAGTACTGTTATTCTAGGCCATAACCCAGAAGACCACCATCATGATCATGCAGAGGTCTCCTGACTCCAACTTTGATGACTAAGATCCCCCAAAGAAAGATGAATGCACATTTGTCCCAATTCTGATTCCTATCTGAAAACCTGTTTTTCTCCTTTTTACTATAAAATTCCTTGCAGTTCTTTGCAAGAAGGGGGAGTGAGGCACAGTCTTTAGGGCATTAGCCTGCTGTGATCCTCCTTTGCCTGGCAAAGCAATAAAGCTATTTTTTTTTTCCCTTACTCAAAACCCAGTCTCTGCATCTCAATTTGGCACTGGCAGACAGAGGCCAAATTTCAGCAACACTACCACCATCAAAAACAAACAAACAAACAAAAAACTGGATTGCTTGATTCTCTTTAGCAATAGAAGATCTGGGAAAATGGGGCAAAAATACCAAAAGAAAGCAAATAGCTAATGAGTAGGACTGCTTCCCCACCATTTCCCATTTACTCCTTGAGATATATTTAAAGTGGCACAGGCAAAATCCATTAACAATTCCCATTGAACCTGAGCAATAAAATAAATACTAACCTTTTCCTTTTTCTTTGTGCTTAGTCTGGTTTCACTTTTTCATAGTGTGCCGCATGAGAGGCCTCACATCCGATGCTTCAGACCGGAGTTTCTCCACGGAAAGAGCTTCACCAACACCTCAGCTCTGCACAGGACAACTCGATTCAAGATGGCAGCAGGCCGTGTTGGGAGAATGCGCTTGGCACTGCAGTCTGAAGCTTAGGCAACACAGCTGCACCTGCCCCCTCCCTCCCCCACCCCCACAAGATCCCTATAAATAAGTCCTGCCTGTGGCCTATCAGGAGAGCTTCTGTTCTGCTCTGGAGCCTGCGCCTCTCCATTTTCTGATTAGAAAATAAAGCTTTCCTTTGCATCTGAACAGAACTCTGGCTTGTTCTAGTGGCAGGAAGGACATGGGGGCAGAAGGATATTTGTTGGGGACAAACTCCAGATGTTACTAACATAATGGTCATTTGCTATTGTTATTGCCCTTGTGGCTGTAATTTAAAATAATACAACTCAAGAGAAAGTCAATTATTTCTGGCATTTGTTCATATTTTTAATATTAATAGGTAAATGAAAAATCATCTATGAGCCTATGCAGTTAATATTTTGTGAAAATAAAAATTTTCTCACCTGTTTAATTTATAAACCACACCATTTGATTAATTTATGTTACCTACATTGTCCCTATAAGCATATAGGTTTACAATTCTGAGCTTATGTAATTGCTAATAGAATATGAAGCTTATCATCTTACTTTCATACAATAACAGAAACGCAAATGAAGCTATAATAGAAACATTCAAGACAGAAAATATTTACTCCCGTATATAAGGTAAATTTTTAAAAAATATTGATGTCTATGGTATCAGTAATGTATATCTTGCAATTTATATCAAAATAAAACTCACTATTTATATATCCTTTGTCTTTTTTGCCTTTTCTAGGGCCACTCCCGCAGCACATGGAGGTTCCCAGGCTAGGGGTTGAATCAGAGCTGTAGCCACGAGCCTACACCACAGCCACAGCAACGCAGGATCTGAGCCGTGTCTGCGGGCTACACCACAGCTCACGGCAACGTCGAATCCTTAACCCACTGAGCAAGGCCAGGGATCAAATCCACAACCTCATGGTTCCTAGTCAGATTCGTTAACCACTGTGCCACAATGGGAACTCCAAAGCTCACTCTTTAAATACAAATAGTATTAAATATCAAAGCAATCAACTATCAAGTATTTTAACTTGATTCATAACTAAATCATTTCCTTGAAAGCTATAAGAAATTTATACAATGCCAAATTTCGAAAACCATAGTAAGAATATTTTTCAAGAAATCTTACCTATAAGGGAATGGAAGGCACTGTTTAAAAAATAATAATGTGAGAAAAAAGAATGTATATGTGTGACTGGGTCACCCTGCTGTAGAAAATTCACAGAACACTCTAAACCAGCAATGATGGAAAAAATAAAAATCATCATGAAATTAAAAAAGTAAAAATAGTTTCATAGCAGTTTCCATTGAGGCTCAGTGGGTTAAGAAATGGACATAGTGTCCATAAGGATGCAGGCTCAATCACTGGCCTACCTTAGTGGATTAAGGATCCATTGTTGCTGCAAGCTGAGCATAGGAGTAGATGTGGCTCAGATCCAGTGTTGTTGCGGCTGTGGCATGGGCCAGCAGCTGAAGCTCTGATTTGACCCCTAGCCTGGGAACTTGCATATTGCACAGGTATGGCCCTAAAAAAATAGTTTTGTAAATAATTGAGTATGGAAATATTGACTTATGAAAAAAAGTTTATCTGAAATAATCATTAGGTTTAATATCATTAATTTCATGCTGTTAGTAATATTTAGATAGATATAAACACACACATAGGAGAAAGCGGGGTGGAGAGAAACAACCCCGCACACACACACAAATCCTAATTACTTGGAATTTCCCAGGATCTATTCCTAATCATTGACTATTTAGACAGAATTAGCAGTCATGAACTTTCACAAATCTCAGAGATATGATTTGTTAAGATAAATGATTTTAGGGTATTTTTGTTAAATGTTCATTTTCCCTTTCAAGGAGAAATTTCCCATTTCTCTCTCTTTTCCATTTTATTCCCTTCCACATATCCAGTTTACTTACCTAGGAATAAAAGACCATCGCAATGTTCCTTCAAGTGAAAATAATGACATTTCAGATTGAAAAAGTCTCTGGGCATAATTCAATATTATTCAAAGTAAATTCATTTATTTAGTCTTTCTATTATTTTATAAAAATTATACAAAATGAGAATTTATTTAAAAGGCCAAATAAAGGCCAAGTAAAATATCTGTGTGTATATTTGTGTGTATATATGTGTACATATATATATATTTTTGTGTGTATTTAAATATATATATTCATTACATATATGTGGATATATGAACACACATATATACATGCATGTATACTATTTATATATTAATATATATGTGTATATGTGTATGTAAATATATACAAAGTGTACTCACACATAGTCCAATGTTGAGAATTATGAATGGAACACAGGTCACACTAACAGATTTAAAAGTAAATTTTTATTTTAGAATAGTACTTTTTAACAAATCATTGATTTATGGACAGTCCACACCAGAAAACAACATATAAAATCTCATGAACATTTTCTCAACCTCCAAATTATGAAGCAAAATCTGAAATTATTAAAAATTGCTCAGGCTGGGCACTTTAACTTACTCAAAAATTAAATAGTGTGGAGGAGTTCTCTTCATGGCTCAGCAGTTAATGAACCCAACTAGGATCCATGAGGATGTGGGTTCAATCCCTGGCCTAGCTCAGTGGGTTAGGGATCCAGCATTGCTGTGAGTCATGGTGTAGGTTGCAGATGTGGCTGGGATGCTACATTGCTGTGGCTGTGGTATAGGCTGGCAGCTGTACCTCTGATTTGACCCCTAGCCTGGGAACTTCTATATGCCATGGGTTTGGCACTAAAGGCAAAAATCAATCAACCAATCAATCAATAGTGCGAACAAGATCCCCTAAGAGACACCAAGATTTTCAAAGATTCTTGAAGATCCTACCTTGTTTCAAGGTAGATATTTCATAATGAAAGAATTTTATCCCAGTAAAATTCATAGGTGGGTGATAAACATTATATCACATAATGTGCACTGTGAACATATTTTGACCAAACATATAACATTAAGCTAAGCAATACTATTTTAACACCAGATTTTTGTTGAAATTTCCCAAGAAAAAAAATTTATACTCAAAAACTCTCTTAAGCAGTGATTTAATAAACATAGGTAATTGAATAAATTTCTGAGAGGAAAAGCTAAAGTATTCTTTCCTTCAACATCCATTTGATAAGTGATTTGTTGTTATACTTTAATCGGATAGATCTAACAATGAAAAATTGTCTTATCTTTTCAATTTGTAGGTCTATGTACTTTAATCTTTTAGTATTGAATGATCTCATAGTGCTGATATAATCTTATTAGAAATTGGAGGATATTAATCTGATTCATATGTGTAATTTGATTTTTCAAGATATGTCAAATGAAATTGCTTTAAGGTTGTTTTCTATACAGTAGTTCAAATGTTTCCAGTACTACTCTCTGAACGCCAACACACAGAATATGAGATAGGATGGACTCTTCAATTTTGTATTTCTAAAGTAAAAAGATTGTGGCTTGAGAAAACAATAATATCCAATCCTCTGGAGTTATTTTAAAATGCTACATTTTGGGGGTATATATTTAATTTATAAAAAGTATTCCCCTACCTTGTAGATAATTTCTTTGAAAAAACACTAACTTTCTCTAACATCAATGTTGAATTTCTCTCATCATTAATAAATTCACTTATTTGCACACTACAATGTTGTTTATTTCCTAGATTCTGCAAGTCTTGTATTTGATATATGATAATTATGCTTTGCATTACTTTTTCTGTTAATCAATTATTATCTTAGCTAATGCAAACATTATACTACTGGCCAGACAGGACAGTGTGCATGCAGGAGCTAGAAAATCACTCTGTACTGCAAGAGCCTGCTGAGAAAAGGTTTGAAATCAGGAAGTAAAACCTTTCTCTTGAACAAGGACTGCAGGATATTTTAATAACATGTATTCTTATTTATTTGTCCAGGTTATTGTTTTCTAATACTTCATTTTCTCTGATTTTATAATATCTCATTCAAAGGAGTCACCCCTTTTTCTTTAATAGTAAAGATTTATATGATTTGCCTATGCTTACAGTATCTTTTCTCACCATTGCTCACTTTTTTATAATAGTTTATTTTTAGAAATTAAAAATAGAAATATGTTTAAGAAATAATGTTTGTTGCACAAAAATAAACTCCAAATGGCTGAAAGACTTAAATATACGACAGGACACCATCCAACTCCTAGAAGAAAACATAGGCAAAACACTCTCTGACATCAACAGCATGAATATTTTCTCAGGTCAGTCTCCCAAAGCAATAGAAATTAGAGCAAAAATAAACCCATGGGACCTCATCAAACTGAAAAGCTTTTGCACAGCAAAGGAAACCCAAAAGAAAACAAAAAGACAACTTACAGAATGGGAGAAAATAGTTTCAAATGATGCAACTGACAAGGGCTTAATCTCTAGAATATACAAGCAACTTATACAACTCAACAGCAAAAAAACCAATCAATCAATGGAAAAATGGGCAAAAGACCTGAATAGACATTTCTCCAAGGAAGATATACAGATGGCCAACAAACACATGAAAAAATGCTCAACATCGCTGATTATAAGAGAAATGCAAATCAAAACTACCATGAGATACCACCTCACACCAGTCAGAATGGCCATCATTAATAAATCCACAAAGAACAAGTGCTGGAGGGGCTGTGGAGAAAAGGGAACCCTCCTGCACTGTTGGTGGGAATGTAAACTGGTACAGCCACTATGGAGAACAGTTTGGAGATACCTTAGAAATCTATACATAGAACTTCCATATGACCCTGCAATCCCACTCTTGGGCATCTATCCGGACAAAGCTCTACTTAAAAGAGACACTTGCACCCGCATGTTCATTGCAGCACTATTCACAATAGCCAGGACATGGAAACAATCCAAATGTCCATCGACAGAGGATTGGATTCGGAAGATGTGGTATATATACACGATGGAATACTACTCAGCCATAAAAAAAGATGACATCATGCCATTTGCAGCAACATGGATGGAACTAGAGAATCTCATACTGAGTGAAATGAGCCAGAAAGACAAAGACAAATACCATATGACATCACTTATAACTGGAATCTAATATCCAGCACAAATGAACATCTCCTCAGAAAAGAAAATCATGGACTTGGAGAAGAGACTTGTGGCTGCCTGATGGGAGGGGGAGGGAGTGGGAGGGATCGGGAGCTTGGGCTTATCAGACACAACTTAGAATAGATTTACAAGGAGATCCTGCTGAATAGCATTGAGAACTATGTCTAGATACTCATGTTGCAACAGAAGAAATGGTGGGGGAAAAACTGTAATTGTAATGTATACATGTAAGGATAACCTGACCCCCTTGCTGTACAGTGGGAAAATAAAATTAAAAAAAAATAATAATAAATAAAAAAAAAAAAAAAAAAAAAAAAAAGAAATAATGTTTGTGATACTTCATGCACAACCCAAAGTTAATATATCTCTGACACCAATTAGTGCACAAGAAAACTACATACCAATATCTTCAATGGAACAAAGATAGAATTCCTTAACAAAATATTCACAAATAAATAACATATTTTTAAAAAGATACTGTAATCTAATCAAGTGGAATGCAAGATAGGGTAAATATCCAAAATTCAACACTATACTCTGTCATTTGAGAAAATGAAAGGAGATAAATCATGTGATCATGTCCATAGACTCATAACATTTGACAAAACATAATATACATTCATGATAAAAGCTCTCAGAAAACTTCCAGCAGGAGGAAATTTCCTTAATCTCATAGAAGGTACCTGCAGAAAGCTTAAAGCTAGCATCATACTTAACTGTGAAAGACTGAATAATTTCACCCAATATTGAGAAAAAGGCTAGTGTTCTGCTGTCACCATTTATATTCAACACTGTACTAAACTATCTAAGCTAGTACACTGTGACAAAAAAAAAAAAGTATAAAGATTGGAAATTAAGAAGTAAAATCATTTTTGTTTCCAAATGATAGTGTCTTGTATGTGGAAAGTCCTAATTAATTTACTATTAAATCTATTAGAACTAATATGAGAGTTAAGCAAGGTCATAAGATACAAAATAAATAAATAAGCAACTGAATTTAAATACATTAGTAACAAATAATTAAAAATTAAATTAAAAGTAACATGACGAGCATCATAAAAATATACGCATGAATAAACTTCACAAATAGCATGTACGACCTCTATGATAAAGTTTAAAAATCATTTCTTAAAGAAAAAGACATAAGCAAATATAGAAATATACCATACTTATTAACTGCAACCCTTAGTATTCTTAAGAAAGCAATGATACCAACATTGAGTTAGAGCCAATGCAACCACTCTTATAATACAACAGAGCAATAAAAGAATGGACCATTGATAAGCACAATAGCATGTATGGATCCCCAAAACATCATTCTATGGGACAGAAGCCCAATACAAAATTCAATGTATCATATGCCTCAAATTATTGTAATTTATATTTAATTTCTGGCAAAGAAAAAATTATAGGGGAAAAAAATCATTAATTTCCTGTGAATGGTTGGGAACATAGCCTTATTATAGAGGTCACAGGGAAATATTGGGAGTAATGTAAGAGTTTTAAAACTTTTTAAGTGATGACTACACAATTGCATAAATTTAATAAACTCATAAAATACACATTCAAATCAAGAAAACTTGCGATATATAAATTTTTCAAAAAATGTAACCATCATTAAAAATTTTGTTTTTCATTTGGTTACTTTTCCTTATAGGCTTTTTTTTTTTTTTCCCCCGCCTCACAGCAAATGGAGTTCCCAGGCCAGGGAACAGATCCAAGCCACATTTGTGACCTATACTGCAGCTGTGGCAATGCTGGATCCTTTTAACTGCTGTGCCTGGCTGGCAATTGATCCTGTGCCCTGGTGCTGCAGACACCACCAATCTCACTATGCCACTGTAGGAATTCCTCTTTATAGTTTGAATACAAAATTTTCCATGCCTTAAAAATTTTGTTGAGCATAGTTTTGAATTCTGATTTCATGATGATATAATCTTCAGTTGTTTCTTTTGAGGAATACTATGTGCTTTTTGCGAGGTTTTCCTCCAACTTCTGTCAATTCTCTTCCTAATTCTCATTTGCTATCTATTACTTTTATATATGTGCAAAAATATGGAAACAGCTTACTGATTGATCTTGTTTCTTGTCTTTCTACTCTCTACATTATTCTTTAGAGATTAGCTAACTATCTCATGTTCCCAACTACTCTCCAGAAAAAGGCAATCTCAGAATTTTTTTTTTCCCTCTTTACCTTTAGAGCCAACAGGCCAATTGACATATTCCCTTGATTGTTTCATAGGTATTTTTTATTTTACAGCTTCAAATGTGAAATCTTCCCTTCAAAAGTCTTCCCTTAAAAATCTGATTTTCTTCAACATTTCCTGTCTTGATGAATATCACAATGCAATATGTGTGCTGCACATAAAAATTGTTCATCCTTAACTTTATATGTCTTACCTACTCCATCCACTTAAGATTCAAGTCTTTTAGGGAGTTCCTGCTGTGGCACAGTGGGTTGAGGATCCAACTTCAGTGGCTCCAGTCACTGCAGAAGTGAAAGTTCAATCCCAGTCCTGTGCAGTGGGTTAAAAGATCTAGTGTTAAAGGATCTGGTGTTACTGCAGCTGTAGCACAGATTGTAGCTGAAGCTTGGATTCAAGCCCTGACTCTAGGGAATATCCATATGCTATGTGTGTGGCCATTAAAAAAAAGAAAATAAAAAAGAAAAAAAGAAGATTCAAGTCTTTTAAATTCTACTTTCTAATATATTTCAAATGTCATTATTTCTTTTTATGCCCACTCTTACTTTTCTAATTTTAGTTACCATCATTTCCTTCATAGAATACTGAAATTATTTTCTTTTCTTTTGTAATAGAATTAATTTTAGAACAGTTTTAGATACATAGCAAAATTGATATGGAGCTTTTCCACTTATCCTCTGTTCCCACATTTGTACAGTCTCCTATAAGCAACACCCTCCCTAACAGAGTGGCACATTTGTCAGAATTGATGAACCTACACTGACACATCATAATTACTCAAAGTCCAAAGTTTACATTAGAGGATTAATGAAAATTTGGTCATATGCAAAATATCCATAAAATATTTGGTTCATGCAAAAATGTCCTTGATATCTGGTCTTATCCAAAACATCCATAAGGCATTTGATCCACACCAAAAAGTTTTTGAAATTTGGTCTTATCCAAAAAGTCCATGAACATATTTGGTTCATGTCAAATGGTTTTGTACCAAAATATCAAGAAATTTTGACATAAACCAAATGATTCAAGGATGTTTTAGACAGGACAAAATGCAGCCAAATATCTAGGATCTTTTGATGTGGGTCAAATGTCATGGATATTTGGAAGGAACAAATTATCCTTCAAATATCAAGGACTCTTTGGTATGGGCCAAATGCCTTATGGATGTTTTGGACAGGACCAAATGTTCTGCAAAGACATTAGGATCATTGCTTTGACAATTGTATAATGACATGTACCATCACTTTAGTGTCATACAGAATCCTTTGACTATCATTTCACAATATTACCTATGCTATTTATTCCTCCTTTGCTCCTAAGCTCTAGAAACTTCTGATCATTTTACTTATCTTTTCTTTGTTTTGTCTTTTTCATATGTCAAATAGTTGGAGTAGACTTTTCAGATTGGTTTCTTTCACTTAATAATATGCATTTCAAGTTACTTCATGTCTTTTTATGCACTGATAGATCATTTCTTTTTAGTGCTGAATAATATTCCAAAGTCTAAATATACAGATTAACTACTCACTCATCTGCTAAAGGATATATTGGTTGCTTCCAAGTTTGGCAATTATGAGTAAAGCTGTGTCGACCTAAAAAAAAAATGCACAACCTGAATGTTGGGAGTTGTTTTATTTGGGGCAAAATTAGGACTTAAGCCTGGGAGATAGTCCTGCTTAAGTCCTAATTTTGCCCCAAATAAAACTTAACTCTCAATTTTCAGGTTGTGCATTTTTTAAGTCAACAGCTGCTATAAACATGCTATGTATGTTTTGTGAATTTTCAATTCATTTGGGTAAGCATCAAGAAAGTGTGATGGTTAGAGAATGTTTAGATTTGTAAGACACTAATAAATTGTCTTCCAAAGTAACATTTTGTAGTCCCACCAGTAATGAATGAGAGTTCCTATTGCTCCATATCTTCACCAGTATTTGGTGGTGTCAGTGTTCCAGATTTGTGTCATTCACATAAGTGTGTAATGTATAGTATCTTACTGCTGTTTAATTTCCATTTCCTTGATCATGTAAAAGATGATGTAGAGCATCTTTTCATATGCTTATTTGCCATCTGTATACATTTTTGATGACATGTCTATAAAGATCTTGGCCTCTTTTTTAAATCAAGGTGTTCATTTAATTATTGCTGAATTTTAAGAATTCTTTGTGTATTTTGTATAACTGTCCTTTATCAGATATGTATTTTGCACACACTTTCTTCCAGTTGCTGGCTTATATTCTCATTCTTTTGATAGAGTTTTTTTTTTTTTTTTTTTTTTTTTTGAGGGGGATTGAGAGCAAAAGTTTTTTTTTTAACTTTAATTAAGCCTAGTTTATTAAGTATTTCTTTCATGCCTTTAGTATTGTGTCTAAAATGTCATTGCCACATCCAAGGTCATATAGATTTTTTAGGGGTTTTGCTGTTTAATATTTTACATTAATTCCATGATCCATTTTGAATTAATTTTAGTGAAGGGTATAAAATCTATGTCCACATTACTGTTATTATTATTATTTCATGTGGATGTCCAATTTCCAGCACCACTTGTTGAAAAGACTCTTTTCTCCATTAGTAGCCTTTGCTCCTTTGTCAAGATCAGTTCACCATAATTATTCAGGTCTATTTATGGGCTCTCTACTCTTTTCCATTGATCTGTTAGTCTCTTCTCCACCAATACCACACTGTCTTGATTATGGTAGCTTTATAGTAAGTCTTGAAGTCAGGAAGCATCAGTCCTCTATAATGGTCTTTTTATTCATATTCTCCTTTCTTTTTACCTCAGTTCCATTCTTGAGAGATTTCTAAGAGTAATTCCTTTGAAAAAATGAATTAAATCATATAATTTCCCTAGCCATAATCTTTAACGTGTCCTTTTTGAGAATAAAATACTAAATTATCACAATAATCTAAAAGTTCTTCGTTGTCTGATTCCTGCCTTAATCTTGACTCTTTTAGTAATTCTACTTTTGCTCAAGGTCACTTTGATTTCTTTAAATTTCTGGAATATACAAATATCTTTCTCCTTTCTGAATCCTCAATCTTACTCTTTTGACTTTCCGATTTTTTTTGCCTCCACTGTTAGTCAGACAGTATCTTACTCATCTTTAATTCAAGTTACTTGCACAAAGAGGATCTCCTAACATATAATTTATTCCCTGCCTGTTACATAATATGACTATGTTTGCCAAAGTCTTTCTTTTTTCTAATCTCTTATGCCAATGAGGTCAGTGACCTTGTTCATTCTGTTCAGACGTATGTTCATAGCAAAATATAAATGATTATTTTTTAAAAATCTAATTTAATGAATGGATAAACGTTAAATTAAAAAAAAAGAGAGAAGTACTGAAAATTATAGAACTAAGACCCTAACTTTCCAATAGACTTTTCAATGGTTTGATAGCCTCAATGAGACCCCCACTCCCAGGTATCCTGTCTTCAGAATTTCAGTCTTTTCTTAATAGAATAGTCACATTGATCATGATAAAACATAAATCAATTCATGTTACTTTGCTCAAAATCCTCCAGTGACTTTCCATCTAATTCAGAGTAAAAGCCAAAGATCATGCAATTTTGCCCTTAATTACCTCTCTGTTCTCACCACTTTCTCTTATTCTACCCCAACAACCTTGGCCTCCTGGCCAGTCTTCAAACATCCCAGTCACAATTCCTTATCAGACAGTTGGCAGTTGCTTTTTCTCTTGCATGGAATGCCTCAAATATCTGCTGTTTGTTTCTACATTAACATCAACTCATTATTCAAATTGTGACCTTCTCAGTATTTCCTTTCCTCGCCATAAAATGTAGTAAAAAAATCTCAAGCTCACAAATCATTTAGATGTGAACTTCTGGAATTGTGTGTATGGATTTTCATGGATGTTTCTGCATGTGTGCACTTTCAAGCTTTTGTTTTAGGGAATGTTGCTAAGCCATGAATTTCTCTTATGCAAAGCAATGTAAAGAACAAAATATGTGCATTTTCAGTTCCTAGTTTTACAAAAATATCATGTTAAAAAAATATAGAGGGTTAGCACCAAGTTTACTTAAAAACATTTTTTAATAAATTAAAAATATTGAAAGATATAAAGGTGTTTATGTGGTGGTATCCATGTTTCAAATATTCTTATGTTTAGATTGTAAGTACATTTACTAGCATAATTTATGAATTATAAATTCACTAAATTTTCATACATGTATTCTGTATATTTTAATAATTTTGACAAAAAAACATGTCTTGTGTTTTCAGTCTTGACTGAAAGCAAAATAAACTACTCTACTACCTATTAGAGTCTGTTCTATCGGTTTAATTCTATAAAGTTGCATTCTTTTTAGACCATGCAAGAAAATAAGCAGCAAAACCCAGTAGAAGTGGATTAGCCATCTGAGCAGTCTTGAAGGTAATCCCTTTTATTTGTTGGGGGGGGGGAGGCTAAATGGAGAATTCATACATATTTGGTATTAAGCTTTATTAACAAAAGGAAATTGAAAATGACAATGGGTCTCAATGCTTTTTCTGGTGTATTAACTTTATTTCAGTACATGGGCTTGAGTATTTTATATGATCCAGAAAAATTAACACTGTGACTATGCATGGCATATCCAAAAAAAAAAAAAAAATCATACCACAACTCATATCAAGAAATTGCTGGTCCTCTCTCTTGACTCTAATTGAATGGAAATTCATGAGCCTCATGTTTGGGTTAGGGAAAAATTTATTATTGAGAGATTTATGATTTTTTAGCTCTAATAATTTAAATCAGAGTTCCCACTGTGGCTCAGCAGAAATGAATCCGACTAGCATCCAGATTTGATCTCTGGCCGTGCTCAGTGGGTTAAGGATTTGTGTTGCTGTGAGCTGTGGTGTAGGTCACAGATATGGCTCAGATCTCGCATTGCTATGGCATAGGCCAGTAGCTATAGCTCCAGTTCGACCCCTAGCTGGGGAACCTCCATATGCAGAGGATGTGGTGCTAAAAAGGCAATAATAATGATAATAATAATAATAATAATAATAATAATAATAATTGCTTTTTAGCAATCCAAACTAAATGAGTCATGTGTGTAGTGAATGTGCCTGAATGGGAGATAGATGTTTGGACAGAAGAGAAGAGAAAGAAAAGAAAGCTGAATTAATCACATATTTTAAGTCATAGTCTTTTATTATTACTTGTTATTATAGGGCTTTTTCATTTGGTTTTATATTTTTCTCCTTTATCCTCAACTTCAATTCTTGCCCCCAATCCAGACACCTATTCTATTGTTTTTGATGTCATTAAAAATGAATGTTTATTTTAAAAATTCTGTTTCATTTTCTGTGTGTTTAAATGTTTACATAAATTGTTTAAATGCATTATCTTTTTCTGTACATCTTAATGTCAATAACCAGGGTCTGATGTCAAAGATGGATGCTACTTTCTCCCTTATCCTATACATCTCAGTTCTGTCTATTTGGCCTTTAACATCCATGACAATAATATCATCTTCTCTGGTCTAAGAGCTATGTTTTAGTTCTCGTCCTCATTTTTTCTTCTTATCTTAGTTTTAGTAAAGATTCTGTAATGATTCTGATTTGGGAATGAACTCTTCTCTCCAAACGTCTATCTCCCATTCAGGCCCATTCACTACACACATGACCCATTTAGTTTGGATTGTCTAAAAGCAAATCCTTAATTTGAAACTGCTGTGCTGTGGAAATGTTCTCCAGGGAAAGAAATGATGGACATAGAAAAGAGCAGGAGAGAAAAGCTAAGCCATGATGTGGTGGTTTCTGCTCAGATCTACCCTCAGCCTGATCCCTCAGAGTGTGCTGGAGCAGGATATTCTCTATAAGGTTATCTCTTGCTTAGGCCAGCTTTGTTTAGACAGTCCTTGTTTTACTGTACTCTGCTGTATTGTGCTTCTGCATTTTTTACAAATAGAAAGATAGAAAGTTTGTACCAACTCTAAATCGTACCAGTCAATTGGCACCATTTTCCCAACAATATTTGCTTACTTTGTGTCTCAGTGTCACATTTTGCTCATTCTTGCCATGTTTCACACTTTTTTCATTATTATTATATTTATTGTGATCCGTGGTCAGTGATATATTGATGTTACTATTGTCATTGTTTTGCGACACCATTAACTGTGCCCATATTAGTTGACAAACTTGATAGGTAAATAGTGTATATATTTTGACGGCTTCACCAACTGGCCGTTCTGCCATCTCTCTTGCTCTCTTCTTGACTCTCTGTTCTCTGGGACACAACAATGTTAAAATTAGGCCAATTAATAACTCTACAATGGCTTCTAAGTGTTCAAGTGAACAGAAGTTGCAAATGCAAATGGAAAGTTCTTGAAGGAAATTAAAAGCACTACTCCAGGAACATAAAAATGATAAAACAGTGAAATAGCCTTATTGCTGATACAGAGAAAGTTTTTGTGGTCTGGACAGAAAATCAAACCAGCTACAATATTCTCTTAAGCCAAAGCCTATTCTAGAGCAAGGCCCTAAATCTATTCCATTTTGTGAAGGCTGAGAGATGAGGAAAATGCATTAGAGAAGTTTGAAGCTAACAGTGGTTGATTCTTGAGATTTATAGAAAAAAAAAAAAAAAAACTATCTCCATAACATACAAGTGCAAGATGAATCAGCAACTGCCGATGTAGAAGCTGCAGCAAATTATCCAGAAGATCCAGTTAAGATCATTATTGAAGGTAGCTATACTAAGCAACAGATTTTCAATGTAAATGAAACAGCCTTCTATGGAAAGGTGATGCTCTAGAACTTTTATAGATAGACAGGAGAAGCAAATGCCTGCCTTCAAAGCTTCAAAGAACATGCTGACTCTTGTTAGGTGCTAATGTGGATAGTGACTTTCAGTTGAAGCCAATGTTCATTTACCATTCTGCAACCCTAGGGCTCTCAAGAATTATGTTAAATAAATTTATCCTGTGTTCTACAAAGGTAACAGAAAAGCATGGATGGTAGCACATTTGTTTGCAACATGGTTTACTATTTCTTACATACTGTTAAAACCAACAGCTTAAAAAAAAGAAAAAGATTCTTTTCAAAATACTACTGCTCATTGATAATGAATATGGTCACCCAAGGGTTCTGAAGGATGTAGAATGAAATTCATGCTGTTTTCATGCCTGCTAACAACAACATCCATTCTGCAGCCCATGGATCAAGAAGTAATTTTGACTTTCATGTCTTATTATTTAAAAAATACATTTCTTAAGGCCATTCTTGCCATAGATAGTGGCTTACTGTATTAAAATACTCAATCTAAGAAAAAATAAAATGCACTGTTATGTTTTGATTTCAGTTCTGTCAGATTCTGATTCCATCTCTCTCTCACTTTTTTTAACTGTAATAAGGTCTTTGGATTATTACGCTAAGGTATTTGAAATCGCATGTCTCATTGATAACACAAGATTATATCATGTTTATATATTTAGACAAAATATTCTACATAAAGACGAAGATCTGTATAGGTGTTTATATCTACAAGGAATACTCCGGAATCAAGATGAATTCTACATGGTTAATCTGCCAATGCCAAGACTGGTATTTTTTTAATAGCAAATTTTGTTCCTAAGTATTATGCTACACTCAAATATGATTGCTATTATAGTTGTCTGTGTATCTATGGCCCCACATCTATTATATAGATTTTTATTTTGCTTATTTCCAAACTTATATTCTGTAGTCCACTGAAGTGGCAACAGGAAAATTAATGAACTTTCTTGTAGTCGTTATATTTTCTTTCATTTTTTTTTCCTTTTCCTCTGATATCCCTGGAACAATCACTTCAATTAGTTTATTTAATTTTTTTCCTCATTAACACTTCAAGAATATTTTTATCGATGTATTACTTCATCTCCTCTTGCCTGTTTATTGCTTTCATATAGTTCACATACATACAATAAACATTTACACAGTATAAATATTTTCACTCAAAAAACACTACATAATACCCAGCATGGCATCATGTTAGCCAGCAGCTCTTTATATTAAAATAAAAACAAAACCTGAAACCCTTCAGTTAGATATTGTTAAAATCTATATTTTTACCTAGTCTTCTGTGGGGAATATATTATTTTTCAACCATATTCTCTGTCGTTAACTGATCTTTTTCTCTATTGCAAACTAATCTGAGTCAAAATGGTCATTTTCTTACATTGTTGCTTGGATACTAACTTCATTCTCTCTGTTTGCAATTGCTCTCTCTTCAAACTCAAATATAGAGACTTTATCAATTGTACCTCTGTGCTATATAGAACTGCACCTTATTCAATCTAATGAATAAGCCAAATCTTCTTTGGCTCCTGCTTTTCATAGAAAAAGAATAACTTCTAAGTTGAATTCAACCAGAACAAGTCTTCACTTTTTAAAAGTCATTGATTCCAAGTAACATCCTAGGTTATACTTTCAGACATGCCTCAGACTATAGGATGCTGAGGTTTTTCTTTGTAACAATTTCATTTCCACCAGGCCTGCTCTACAGAAGCACTGCCTAGAAATGTTTTTGCTGTCGTGTTTATAGAAGTTTGAATCGGGTTCAGCATAGGTCACAAGGATGATAAGTGGAAAGTAACCCAGATATAAGCCTGACACTAATTAGTGACAAAAGAAGCTGGATAATATTACCTCTTCTATGCTGAACATCTATTTTGTTCAGTCTACTAGGTTACAGTCACTTGCTCCTTTAATTCTGAGTTATGGCTAAGAAACTATTGGTATTTCCATTTCACAGAAGAGGTTTAGCAAGGTTAAGCAATTTGTTCAAGAACCTTGAGCTTGTAAATGGCAGGGCTGGGATCTGCCTCATGCCATCTCCTTAGTTAAACAGTCAGTCATTTGATCTGAACTTTCTGTGATTAGTTTTCTCAATTCTCTCTTTGATTTATTTACCATGCACTTACATCATGCTCACTATCATGCCAGCCACTGTCCTAAGGGCTTTAAAAGTGTAAAAAATATTTATTTTTAACAAGTTATGCATTGTCCTTTCTGCTATAAAGAGAAAACAGGAACCAAAAATGTTCACTAACTTGCTCAAGATCACAGAGCACATAAATATTTTCTTTTCAATAGATGCACACATGTAACTGAATTCTGCAGTGCAATAAAGCCATTGCATGTTTGTAAATTTAGTTTTGTTTTAAAATAGTTTTATATTCAGAAGTAGAAAGTATTTTTTGTTTGAGCTCTAGCAATCAACTGCCCATGCCTGGAAGACATTTACCTTTTAAGCTTCGCTTGCTTTAACTGCCACTACCACTATTTCCTTTTGGCAGCTACTAGACTTTCAGGCTGAGAAACTTGGGATTAATAACAGCTTCTAGGAGATGTACATTAGAGATCCAATATATTTCATTGATGACACATGCCCCACTTCCCCAATATCTTTCACTCTAGTCAAGGCTCTCTGTGACTAGAAGAAAGAAATACTTTGCAGACAGACTCTCTAGAACTATAGGCTACTGACAAGGACCATTAACTAATTTAGATTTAAGTGTCCACAGAATCGCTGGCTAGAACTACTACCGTGGTGCCATGGGTTAATAAAGGTTTGCTTCTATCAGAGGCTCTCTGTGTCTCATATTTCTTTTCACTAGAACTTAATGCACTGGAAACTTGTGTATGCATGAGTGTTTATTGTTTATAGAAATACACAACATAGTTTGAATAAAAGGTAGATTTTATAGTATGCAATCAGGTGAATAATTTATTACATGTAGAGCACTAACAAGATCAAGAAAAATGTGTTATCATTGGTTACATGGGTCCTCTATGATATTATTTAGTGTGATGTTCTTCACATGAATTGCTCTGACAGTTTTTATATCTTGTCATTGCATGCTGATGGCAGTGTGCAAATATGCTTGCCACACAGGAATTACCTGTCCCACAAGTTCATTTTCAGTGGCATTCTAAAGATCAACCATCCTTGCAGGAGTTAAGAAAGATTTATAGAATCATTGCAATGCAAATCCTTAGAAAGAAGTACAAAAATCACTAACAGTTTTGTGTAGAAGAGAATATAAAGAAATATACTATTTTAATGTTTTATATATTTTTAGATTTAACTGATAGACAATGAAAATATAAAAATCAAATTTCCATATAATCAAATGTAATATCTTTTCTTTACATATTAAACAGGTCCTGAGAAATTCTTGTAAGGATTGTATATTACAACTAATAAATAACATGTTAAAAAGTTAGCAATGCCAACACATAATTCATTATTCAAAACAGTGGTTTATGCAGAAAATTGTCTGGATTAAATTATCAAACAAAACTAGCAATTCTCCAACTTCTGTATTTGTAAGCCCACATTTTATTGGTAACAGGAGCTAAAAATACTACTGAAAGAAATATTAGCATCTTATAACATTTCAGTAAACACGTAAAAACACATACAAAAATATACACACATGTAATAATATATATATATATTATTTTAAATGTTCTAACCTCTTGCATATAAGTGATGCCAATGTTGTACATTTTTTAAAAAATAGCAAGGGCATTCACTAAAGTCAACCACCTTAAATGTGCATAAAGAGAAACTATTAAAAGTCATTACCTGGAAATAGCAATAACTTCATATTTCAAATGCTTTCTTTTGTAAAACACAAGCCATGTCTCCACTTTCTTTTCCTAAATATTTCATAGGTTTAAACATTTTAAAGGACAGTTTAAGAACTTTCCAGGACTTCATATTGTGTACAGGAAGAAGTTTATATTACTTAATATAGAGTTTAGTGACAACAAAATCCTCTCCCTAGTTTGTTTATTTAATTCTTAAAATTTTCTATGGCCACATCCATGGCATATGGAAGTTCCTCAGCCAGGGACTGAATCCAAGCCACAGCTGCAACCTGCACTCCAGCTGTGGCTACATAGGAGCCTTTTAATCTGAGCCACTGAAGTCAGATTCTTAATCAACTGAACCACAGTGGGAACTCCACTCTCTCTAATTTATTTTCTTAGTCTTTCTGTCAGTCACTTCAATACTCTCTACCAACTTTGCTCCCAGTCTCTTTCTTCTGTTTTAGTGAGTCTACAGTCTTAATATATTGAATTTTTATTTAATATTTGTTTTATACCCTAAATTATACCCATATATGATACAAATATAATAAGGCACAATTCCCACTTATTTGTATATCTGTTTGACTCATTATAATCCATATTTCTCCTTTGTCTCTAGTGAAATTATAGTCATTTTTCTCGATCTGTTTTTTCTTCAAAGGCATTTCCAATGTCAAAGAAAGGACTAATTATTTTTGCTCTCTTTATTCCCATAACACTTTGTCCATATCACTGGCACAGACCTGATAATTATGATGTAGGTAGTTACATAAATTCATTGTTCCACAAATTTTGATGTCCTTGAGATCATGTATTCCCAGCAAAAAATACTGTAGCTTACATGTAATATACATTCAATAATTGCTTGAGTGACAATTTTATTTTTACAAAGTCAAATTATTTATATGTTTATGATTTATTTTAACTAATCTGTTTTCATACCTTACTCCAAAAAACAATGCCTGAAATTGTGTGAAATAATATGTATGCATGTATGTAGGCATATAGTTAGAAGCATCTGTGACTACAAAAATATTAGGAACTGGTGATCAGTGCTCTTAGTGACAATTTATCTTTATATTTCAATTTAATACTAACCTGACCATCTATATAAATTATTTTAATATTAAATATATAAAGGAAATACCCATAGTTGTAAATATCACCAGGAAAAAATATTCATATAGACAAAAATTCTCAAGTATAATTTTAATTCAAGCTTAATTATAACTGGTGTACTAATAATGTTCTCATATAAAATTAATAAGATTATTTAAGTCATATTTTCTTTGGAGCAAGATCTCTGCACTGATGACGATAAATTGTCACGAGATGGGCTTTGCTTTGAGACACAGATTTTCTATTGTTTATATAAAATGAATTTTATGATGTCCTTTGAGAAACACTGATAACGTGAGAATATTAGTTAGCATATATATGAGCATGGGACTAATATGAGTCTTTAGCATTATTTTTAAGAGATCTTGAATATTTTTATGAACTATGCCCAAATGATCAATATTGAAGAAAAGTCTGATATATATATGTGTGTGTGTGCGTATATACACACATACCCACATATATAGTTTTGTATTCCCAAGACACAATAGCATACATTATGTGTCAAACTTTTAATCCACTTTTATATTTAAAATTTATATTTAAATTGTATTTTTCTGTAAAATGTTATCAACTTAGATACAACAGAGGCAAAAATATTTACCATTTGGCATTTATTCCATGGAACACAATAGGAAAAAGGAAAAGTATACTTTATAGGATATTGGCCTGTGGGCCTAAACAACTGAAGAAGGAAACAATAAACATAAAAATTTAGTTGGGCATATGCCCGTTTATTAAGTTAAAATAAGGGATGTATGGCATCAAAATTATTCAACGATGTTCATTTACTGTAGGATCTAGTAAGAGGAAAACTGAGCTTATAATAATAATAAAAAGAATACGTTTAGCTCATTAGAGACTGTTAACAAAAGTTTTCATGCTAATGGAAAAATATGTAAGATATAGGAAATAAACGCTGTAGAGTAATTATAAAACATTTTGACTGTGACACATTAACATTTATATTGTTATTCAGCACATGTAAATACATTCACATACATACATACTTATGAAGAGAGAGAAATGACTCAGTTCCATTATGTACACCAGAAGTAGAGCACTAAATTGGAAATTACATTGAAACATCACATGCTTTTGATCTTTTTTCCCTTACTTCTTATTATTTTACTAACTTTTCCTACCCACAAAATAATGAATTGTGAATTGTCCAAGGTGCAATATAAATTCTCATTTTTCTCTCTACTCAATCTCTTAGTTACATTCCTGCCCACAATTCATATACTGCCTCTAAAAAGATGGCTACAAAAATTTAATCTTAGCCAAATTTCTCTCCTAGATTTTTAAGCTTTGATATAGACATTCATTTTCAACATTCTATTTGATTTCTTTAAAAAATTTTAAACCTAATCCATCCAAAACAAAAACTTCTTTGCTTTTACTACTCATTACCTGTACCTCCCTCATATTCTTAATTGAGGCCATAACTCATTCAGTTATTGTATCCAAATCATTCCTCTGTGCCTCAAGAGTAATTCAGAATTTTTTAATATCTAAGATTTAGAATCTTTAAGTATATGTTTTCTATTAGTACAACATTGTCAGAAAATGAGTAAGCATAATTTGCTATTTGGGAAATTGTTAAAGTTTCCCAGTTCCTTAACTTTACATATAATAGATGAGGTGACAATTTACAAAATATCATCATTTGGAAAAAAAGTAATAACTTTCTCTCTTAATTAAAAAAACGGGGGAGATGACTGAAGTGGGAGAGAAAGGAATAGAGAGAAGAACAGAAAAGTACTGCAAAATAAGTAAACTTAGAAGTAACTTTAAGTTTTCAATGCTAGTTGGAGAAATTTTTGAAAAACCTGGGGGGGGGAAATTATCAAATATTTAAATGGCTGCAAGGGTGAAAACATGACTAATAAGAGTTACAGAAGCTATTGATGTCATCTGCAGAAATTATCCTACACACACAAATAATTTTACTCTGTAATTATTAATAATTAAAGATATATTTGAGGAGTTCCTGCTGTGGCTCAGTGGTAATAAATCAGACTAGTACCCATGAGGATGTGGGTTCATCACCTGGCCTTGCTCAGGGGGTTAAGCATCCAGCAATGCCATGAGCTGCAGTGTAGGCAACTCAGATCCCTCATTGCTGTGGCTGTGATGTAGGCTAGAAGCTATAGCTCCAATCTGACCCCTGGCCTGGGAACTTTCATATGCCATGGGGGTGGCCATAAAAAGACAAAAACAACAAACAAAAAATTGTATATTTGTAATCCCCAATGATTATATATAATTTTACTTTCCTGTTTGACATGAGAATCCTGTGGAAGATGAAACTCACCATTTATATAATTTCCACACAAAATTTAATTTTATGTATTTAATGTTTTATATAGTCAAGGCAGTGTTTTAGGCCCAGGAGACAGTAAAAGAAAGGTAGGCAATGCCAGATCCATCAAGTATCTTAGTCCTTTTTGGAAGTGATAAGAAATAAATAAATTCATAAAACAAATACAAATCATTTAAGCTTGTGAATATGTTGTGAAGGAAATAGAAGTACAGAACAGTTTGTAATGAGGCATTACTTTAGATGAAATAGTTAGGAAAAAGCTTTTCTGGGGAAATGACGTTTGAATAGATACTTGAAAAATTAGAATGTATTGACTTATTGGAATACCTTGGGAATAGCTTTATAGGTGAGAAATAAACAAAAGTAAAGTCATAGGAAAAGTGGTTATTACAGTGAGGAATAGGAAGAAGGCCAGTGTGGCAAAATCGAGTGGTATATTTCTATAAATTGGAATTAAGACTATAGCCAGGAACCCCATTCTGTAAGATCTGGAGGGCAATATTATAGAATTTAAATTTCGCTTGAAGTTCAGTGGGAATATGTTGGAAGATTTAAACAAAGGAAAGGCAAGATAAAATCTATATTATAACAATATCTCTGATGCATTCTATGAATAACAATCATTGAGATGGAAAATGCAGTATTCCAGGCCAGACGATGTTGACTTGTGGTAGAACTAGGGCCATGGAAAAAAGAAGTGGACAGATTTGAAATACTGGTTGGAGGCAGAATCAGTTGTACTTAATAATGGATTTGATGGAGGATGGTATGATTGAAGGGAAAAAGTACAAAGAAACTTGGGTTTCAGCTCCAGAAACTAGATAAAGACTTCTGATGGGATATAAAAGTTAAAGTTAGGAATATATCAGTGAGCCTGCAGAGTGAAATCAAGAGAATAATTCTGTGTAATTTCATAAGAAATTTATTGTTAAGAGTTAAGAAATTTGAGGTATAAAAAAATCTATGATCATTTTTTGGCACTTAGTATGTAATTATTACATATATCAATACTATCCTTATAATTAATATCAAATTTGGCTTTTATTATGGTGCAGTTTTCAAATTGGTGTGCTTTTTTAAGTGATTTTTAATTTTTGTCTTATAGTTGGTTTACAGGCAGTGTGCTATTTTTTAATTAAGGTCTCTAGTTATATGAATGTCTATACATTTTTTTTCTCCATAAGTATTTGATTGACATAAAAATTTGTTAAATTATTTCATTATTCAGTTGTTTTTTTAAGTGTTAAAAGTATCTCAATGCCTGGACTCTGTAGCTTTTAAAGCTCAAGTTTATTCATAAATTATATTACATAATATCTTTCAGGATTTATTCATTCTAGTTGCTGTCTCTTTTACATTTGAATTTGTAGTGAATATTTAAGACTAAATTCTAGGATTAATCATTTCATGGTATACCAACAGATACTTGAACACTGATTTCCATATTCTGTTGGCTTCAGTAATTCTTCAAATAGATTTGTGTTTTGATTTTTTTATTGAAGTATTATTGACTTACATTATATTAGTTTCAGGTATAAAACAGTGATTCAATATTTTTATAGATTATACTAAATATACAATTATCATACACTATTGACTATGGTTCCCGTGATATACATTAAATCCTAATATCTTATTTTTTATATCCAGTAGTTTATACTTCTTAATCTTCCTCACCTATATTTCTCCTCCCTCACACCCTCCCCTCTAGTAACTACTAGTTCTCTGCATCCATGAATCTAATTCTGTTTTGTTATAGTCATTTGTTTTATTTTTTAGATTTCCCCATATAAATGAAAGCATACATTATTTGTGTGTTGATTTTTTTTAACCGTAAGTCTGAGTGGAGACATTCTACATTCATTCTTTTGCATAATATTTGAGTTGTAGTGAAATGTGAACATTCATTTTGTATTTCTTCACATATTTGAGTCACGGAGTTTTCCCATACTCTTCTTATTTTATTTAAGTATAATTGACACATAACGATGTAACAGTTTCAGTTGTATAACACAATAGCATATAAATATATATAGCATATATTGTGAAAGGATCGGCACAGTAAGTCTGGTTAACACTGGTCACCATACATATTTACAATTTTTTCTTGGGATGAGAACTTTTAAGATCTACTTTCTTAATGATTTTCAAATATGCAATGTAATACCATTAACTAGAGTTGTCACACTGTAAATTATATCCCTATGACACTTATTTTATAACTAGAAGTTTGTACCTAACAACCACCATCTTTCATTTTGCCCACTCCCCACACCTGGCCTCTGGCAACTATAAATATTTTCTATGTGTTCATCACTTCACACCCATAAGAATGGCTATCATTTATGACAAGAGGTGTTCCCTCTGTGTCACAATGGGTTAAGGATTCAGTGTTTTCTCTGTGACAGCTCTAGGCACTGCTGAGGCACAGGTTCAATCCCTGGCCCAGTGCAGTGGCTTAAGGATCCAGTGTTGCCTCAGCTGGGGCATGAGTCACAATCGTGGCTTGGATTTGTTCCCCGGCCCTGGAATTTTCATGTGCTGTGGGTGCAGCAAACAACAACAATAACAACAGCAGCAATAACAACAACAACAAAAACAGTACAAGACAAGAAATAACAAACGTTGCAAGAACAGGGAGAAAAAAAGAATAGAGGTTCTTTAGGAAATTAAAAATAAAAATACAATATGATCCAGCAATTCTACTTCTAGTTATTTATCCAAAGAAATAAAAGCATTAACTCAGACAGATATATTCACCCTCATGTTCATTGCAGCATTATGTACAGTAACCAAAAATTCAAAGCAAATTATATGTTCATGATATGTATATGACATGGTATAAATTTTTGTAGGTTCACATATAAAAGCTTGTAGTAATTTTAATGAAGTTGCTTTAAATGTATAAATTAATTAAAACTCACATTTTTATAAATTTAGTCATCTACAAAAAGTGTATTTTTCTATTTAATTCTGCTTATTCTCCAGCTGTCTTAGGAATGGGGTGATAAACAAATATTCTGTGAAATATGCTGGTGGGTACCAGACTCTTCCCTAGCTGTCCCAAGAGTATACAAAGTCACAGATACTCCATGAAATCTGCCAGCAGGCACCAGATCCTGCCCCAAATGTCCCAAAAGTGCAGTGAGGTATAAATACACTGTGAAACCTGTGAGTGGGCACCAGACTCTGCCCCCTCTTTCCTGGGAGTAAAGAGACTTCTAGATACCCCATAAAAAACCTGTGAGTGGGCAGTGGCCTGTCATTGTTGTACTAAAAGTGCAGAATGAGCCTCATGCTCCTTATCACTGTCCTACTTGCCTCCCTTCTGGATAGGCTCCTATGTTTCTACAACCTTGGAAGAAGACCCTGATAGGGTTGCTTATACTCAGAGGTTGGCCTGAAACCACTGCTGAGCCCCAGGGGCCCTGAATCTAAGGAAGAAGAACTGAAATTTCATATCTTTACTGCTAACTTTGTAAATCCATCACCTGTGAAACATCCCCACAGAGAACAAGTGCTCCAACAGCTGAGATAGTTCTGGCTTTAACATCCATGGGCTCCGTGGGCACATAAGGTGGGGACTGGACAAGGCCAAAGTTTAAGCTGTCTCCATAGCTCCCACAGTAGGCCCAGGGCCATGACTACCACAATTCTCAGACCTGACCTCATCAAATCTGTGCTGATGGGCTGGTGAAAACAATGCCTGAGAGACACCAGGGCCAACTGTCAGCAGAGAAGTGCCAACAATAGTGCACATTGTGAACCCACACAATAGGTGAAAAATGACACAACAGAGCATACACATAGGTGAACAGCCATAGCAGAGGAACAGTCAGGGACTCCTCTCCAATTGGGAGTTCTCCAATCCTGCCTACCTTGCTCTACCAAACAGAAATACAGCTCAAAAACAAATCTGGTGGTTCCTACCCCAACAAGTAAGGATAAGACTTTGACCTTTATTGGGGCAGTGACAACCACAGAGCAAAGAGGGGGCCTCACTCAATATCCAGTGCAGGCTCTGGTCACCACAACATCAGTCACAGCTCCTATCAAGGGGAAAACAGCCAGCATACATTGAGGAAATAGTTGGTAGGCATCCATATTAAAAAGCTATTAGAAGTTCCTACTGGGGCTCAGTGAGATATGAACTCAACCATGAGGATGTAGTTTCAAACCCTGGCCTTACTCAGTGGGTTAAGGATCCAAAGTTTCCATGAGCTGTGGTGTAGGTTGCATACATATTTCAGATCTCATGTTGCTGTGGCTGTTGCCTAGGCTGGCAGCAGCAGCTCCAATTCAATCCCTCACCTGGAAACTTCCATGTGCATCAGGTGTGTCCGTAGAAAGCAAAAGAAAAAAAAGAAATAAAGACAGTCATTGCACCAAAAAAAAAAACTACACCCAGATAGACACCTTGAAGTTAACAATGTGACATTAAACAACCAAATGATCACTGAAGAAGTCAAAGAGGAAATCAAAAACTTCTTAGAGACAAATAACAATGAAGATACTAAAATCAAAATCATAGGCACCATTAAAAACAGCTCAGCAAAAGTTTATAGTAATACAATCTTATCTTAGGAAAAAAGAAAAATCTCAAATAAACAACTTAATCTTACACCTAGAGCAACTAGAGAAGGAAAAACAAACAAAGGCCAAAGTTAGTAGAAGGAAAAAAGATCATAAAGATCAGAGGAGAAATAAATGAAATAGAGACAAAGAAAACAATAGAGAAGACCAATGGAACCAAAAGTTGGTTCTTTGAAAAGATTAACCAAACTAATAAACCTTCAGCCAGATTCATCAAGGAAAAAAAAAAGTGAGGGCTCAAATCAATATACTTAGAAATCCAAAAGGAGAAGTTATAACAGCAGAAATATGAAGGGTCAGAACGTACTACTCTAAGTACCTAGAAGAAATGGACACAGTCCTATGAAGGTACAATCTTCTAAGACTGAAACAGGAAGAAGCATAAAATATGAACAGACCAATCACAAGTACTTTAACTGAAATTATGATTAAAATACTTCCAAAAAAACAAAAATCCAGAACCAGACGGCTTAAAAGGTAAATTCTATCAAAACATTGCAGAGGAAGGAACACTCTCAAGCTCCTTCTATGAGACCATCATCACCCTGATATCAAAACCAGGCAAAGATAACACATACACAAAAAATTACAGGCCAAATGTCACTGATAAACATAGAGGCAAAAATCCTTAACAAAATATTAATAAGATAAATCCAACAATTCATTAAAAGGATCATACACCACGATAAAGTGGGATTTATCCCAGTGGTGCAAAGGTTCTTAAAAATCCACAAATCAATCAATGTGATACATCACATCAACAGACTGAAGAATAAAAACTGTATGATCATCTCAATAGATGCATAAAAATATTTTGACTAAGGTAAACACTCATTCATGATAAAACACTACATAAAATGGGCATAGAGGGAAGTTACTTCAACATAATAAAGTCCATTCATGACAAACCCACAGCTAACATCATTCTCAATGGTGAAAATTTGAAAGCATTTCCTCCAAGATCAGGAACAAGTCAATCCAATCTACCATTGTATCAAAAAGAAAAAAATACCTAGGAATAAGCCTGATTAAAGCAACAAAAGACCTGTACACTGAAAACTATGAGATGTTGATGAAAGAAGTCAAAGATAATACAGATTGAAAGATGTACCATGGTCTTGGATTGGATGAATCAAAACTGTCGAAATGACCATAATACCCAAGGTAATGTACAGATGTACAAGTAACCAATGGCATATTTTACAGAATTAAAACAAATATTTAAAAATTTATATGGAAACAAAAAAGAACTCAAATAGCCAAAGCAATATTGAAAAATGGAACTGGAGGAATCAGGCGTCCTGATCTCAGAATATAATACAAAGCTACAGTAAACAAAACAGTATGGTACTGACACAAAAACAGAAATATAAATCAGTGGACCAGGATAGAAGCTCAGAAGCAAACCCAAACACCTCTGGTCAACTCATCTATGACAAAGGAGGCAAGAACATACATGGAGGAAAGAGTCTCTTCAAAAAATGATGCTGGACAGCTCCATATAAAAGAATGAAATTATAACATTCTCTAATACCATTCACAAAAATAAATTCAAAATGCTTTAAGGTCCTAAACTAAGACCAAATGCTATAAAATTCCAAGAAGAAAACATAGGCGCAAAGCTTTGACATAAATTGCAGCAATACATTCTTTGATCCACCTCCTAGAATGACAATAACAACAAAAATAAAACAATGTGACCTAATTAAACTTAAAACCTTTTGCACAGTAAAGGAAACTATAAACAAAACAAAAAGACAGCCCACAGAATAAGAGAAAATATTTGCAAATGAAGCAACTGACAAGGCATTAATCTCCAAAATATATGAGTATTTCATACAGTTTTATATTTAAAAACTCCAAAAACCCAATCAAAAAATGGGCAGAATATCTAAGTAGACATTTCTACAAAGAAGAGATATAGATGGCAAAAAAAATCCTCATGAAAACATGCTTAACATCATTAATTAATAGAGAAAGGCAAGTCAAAACTGTAATGACATGTCACCTTGCACCAGTCAGAACGGCCATCAAAAAAAAAAAGCCTACAAAAAATAAATGCTGGAGAGGGTGTGAAGAAAACATAACCCTTCACACTTTTGATAAGAATGTAAATTGGTACAAACACTATGGAGAAAAGTATGGGACCTCCTCAAAAAATCCATAAAAATTAACAATAAATAAATAAATAAACTGACACTCCCTGTTTTTAAGATCAGTTTTATTGTAATGCATCATGTTGGACCTGAGACTATATGAAGGACCTTAGGTTGTTTGGGCTCTGTTTTATAGGCGGAAATGTGCCATTATAAAATGCATTTGCTAAGAGCTAATGGTGATAGTTGTTTTATAAAGAAAGTTTCTTTGGAATAGAGAAAATGGAACACATACACCAACTATGAAGGTTTTCAACAAACAGTAGTAAATAGATAATCATACCATGTAAGTTAAAGATGATTGTGTTTTTGTTAAGAATGTAGTATTGAGGAACTCTTGGGGCAGTGGGTTAAGGATCTGCTGTTGCCACTGAAATGACATAGGCTTGATCCCTGGCCTGGGAACTTCCACATGCTGTAGATGTGGGGAAACAAAAAAAAGGAATTTGTATTGAAAGTAAGTGAAACTGTTGATTTGTATATAATAGATGATTACCAGTCAAAGATCTACACAACTTAGTTTATTCATCTTGGACAAACCATTTAATCACTTTCACTGTACTGTCTCACTAGTAATATGAAAGAAAATTGTCCTTGACTATTTCCCACAGCTATTGTGGGGACAAATTAAGATGGTGATTATAAAGACTCTTAAAAAATAAAAATTCTAATAAAAAATTAGGTGCCATTATAATTAGTTGTAAATGTTAATGAGTTCTCATAAATGTCTAAAATTAATATTGCTTTCATTTTAAAAAGCCAAGTAGTATTTTTTCTTTTAAGCTGCCCTTTACTTTTTATTCTTTCAGAATTTCCAAATAAACATATGGGAGAATTTTCCTTTATTACAAGTGTAAATTGAACCCACACAAACACAACACAGACAAAGATTTCTCTGACTTATGAGTGACTGTTTTTGTTATAACTACACACTTTCCAACATAAGGACTCATTTTTGTGGCCTTTTTTTTTTTCCTTCTTCATGGCCACCTGAATAACTGGGTATTACAGACCTGGTAACTATAATGTAACCAGATTTAAAAGATCATGGTTGCAGTATAAGATCACAGATAAAAAGACATTAGAGCTTTTAAAATTCAATAAATCTGCTTTTGCTGCATTTACTTTCATTGGGTTAACCAAGACTTTCATTATGGTCATTAATCAAGGTGGATGATGTATTGTTGCACCATTGCCACTTTGACATATGAAAGATCCCATATCCAATTAGCTGCAGAAGGTTATGTTAGATCAGAGGTCTAGGTTTCTGCTCATCTTCAATTGCTAACAGACATTGTGACTTTGGGCTACACTCTATCACTTTGAAACTGTTTTCTTTCACTAAAACAAGGAAATCAGGGTAGTATTATTTTTCTTTAATATTTTATAATGTTATGAAACATTAATAATTTTGAATTCAAACACTCACCCTAGACCTGGAGTCTCTGAGGAACATGGGGACAGCCTGAAACATGTCTTAGAGGCTTATTTAATTGTGATTTCCTCAACAGTTACAAGGTGACAGAGCTCTTACCACTGTATTCTCTAGAGAGGGAAAATGCAAAGATAAAAACAAAACTTGAGAACTACGTTCTTTAGTTTTCTAACCAGGGAAGAAAGACAAAACACAGCTTTGGAAAGGGATAAGGAGAATTCAAGTAAAAAATGTGAAAGCCTCCATCCACTTCATAAAACTCTGTGCCAGCTACCGTTGGCACACATTTAAAATTCATTGTCTGCTAGAAAAGGTTATAGAAAACAATGTTGAACCTAAGAAAATTACAGATGAGAAGACTGATTACACGTAAAAACTTATCAAGGTCATTTCAAATGTCATGTTAAATATTTCATATAAAATGACTTCTTAACTTCATTTACTGGGAGTTCTTCTTTTTCCCCAAAACTGGGACTGGTGGAAAGTTATCCATGTAAGCATGACAAAAGATGTAAAATGTGTGATAATTTTTGTAAATGTGTGATGCTTCTCCCAAATAGAAAAGTGGTGGCAATGGAGGTGTGGATGTGGGTGTGAGCATGTATTGGTGCTCTTTGTGAGAAAGGGTGGCAGAGTCATCTTAAAAATCCCCAGTGGGCAATGATATGACATCTTCTAGGTGTAAGTGCATCACATAAGTCTCCAGGATATTTTCCTGAATATAGGTGCCAAGTCAGTAAGATATGCTAAACTGTGGTTTTTTTATCCAAACAAAATGAGGTCAAAATGAGAAGCCATCAAGATGGAAAGGCTAAAGGATTAAGTAGGAAGAAAAAAAAATAATAGAAAGACAATATGAAAAAAAATCTCTTGACCCCAGAACAAGGAAAGAGATATGTTTTTCATTTAGGTCCTCTGGACACCTGTAAGTGTTCTGAGAACTTGTTGTCTCTAAGACAACAAACTTAGAGAAACCAAAGATAATTTGATTTAGAAAGGATATATTGGAGTTCCCTTCTGGCTTAGTGGTTAACGAATCTGACTAGGAACCATGAGGTTGCAGTTTGATCCCTGGCCTTGCTCAGTGGGTTAAGGATCTGGCGTTGCTGTGAGCTGTGGTGTAGGTCAAAGACGTGGCTGGGATCCTGTGTTGCTGTGGCTCTGGCTTAGGCCCGCGGCTGGCTACAGTTGTGATAAGATCCCTAGCCTGGGAAGCTACAGCTCTGATTAGACCCCTAGTCTGTGGACCTCCATATGCTACGGGAGTGGCCTTAGAAAAGGCAAAAAGACCAAAAAAAAAAAATATATATATATATATTTTTTTTTTAAATGTCATTTTATTTTATAAATTCAAGTCAAAAAAGTGAAAGCCTCCATCCATAATGTCATTTGTATCCTTTTTTTAGATTCCACATATAAGTGATACTATATGATGTTTGTCTTACTGTCTAGTTTCACTTAGTATGATAATCTTTAGGTCCATCCATGTTGCTGCAAATGACATTTTAAAAATTTTAAAATAGCATAGTCTTTATAAGATACCATGAAAAACAAAATGATTACTTCCCATTTTTACATTAAATGTTCAATAATAAGCCCCCTCCCAAATCATAGATACTACTTTTATATATCTTTTCTAAATCAAATTATCTTTGGTTTCTCTAATTTGTTGTCTTGAGTTCCCCAAGGAAACTAATCTATGTATTTTCAGATTTATTACATGATTCAGTACAGAACAAGAAACCAAAAGAAAAGAAGACCAAAAAAATGTGTCAATACTCTTTCAATGTGGTTATAAAATGTTTTAGTTTTACTATTCAAAACCACTGTTTCAAACTGTAATTTCAAATGTGAATTTATATTTATTATTTTTATTTCTCAAACTCATTATAAACTATAATGAAAAAACTTGCATTTCAAAAGCAGGAATATTGTTAAATTAGATCTTATGAATTCTTCATGAGATCAAATTTAATGCAATTATTTTTAGAATTACTAGTTAGTAAATACTTTTTTTAGATAGGATTTTCTAAGGTACTGATATAACAAAGCAACAACTCTGCATGTTTATTTTTAATCAAAAGTTTTCATATGACTGCAGTATTTAAAATATAATCCTACTTTTTATTTTACTAACAAATTTGAGCTATTATGGAGTCATCTCTCAAGAAATGCAATGATCTAATTATCCAGACCCATTTGCTTTTCTTTCAAGAATTGATTCAAATGACAAACAACTATAAATACATAGGAACATGAAAGTGCATATCTATGTGGCAAAAAACAGAATTTGAGATATTTACCTATACATTTTCAATACAGAAGACATATTTGGTTGTTAAAATCTAGTTTTATTTTTATGAAACCTTAACATTAAAGGAAAATGTCCAATTATTATTGTATTTGTGTATAAAATTGTTAAATTATCTTCTGTATTCTCTCTCTCTGATTGCATAGCAACAAGAAAACATTGGCCCAGAAAGGAATAATAAATTGGCATATATTTAATACTTTCAAATAACTGCTATCTATTTGTGGCCAGACATTTTTTTTTTTTTTTTCCTTTTTTGGCTGCCCTGTGGCATATGGAGCTACCATTCCAGGGATCAGATCTAAGCCACAGTTGCAGCAAAGCTGGATCCTTAACTCACTGTGCTGGGCAGGGGATTGAACCTGCATCCCAGTGCTCCAGAGAAGCCACCAATTCCATTGTGCTACAGCAGGAACTCCATATTTGTAACCAGACATGCTTTGATAATTTTTAATACATATTGAGATGATATGCAAAACATAGCAGGGGACTCATATTTTCAACCAGCAAACATTCTATCTTTTACTTCTCAAAATTTTTTTTGTTTGTCTTTTGTCTTTTTCAGGCCAAAACTGCAGCATATGGAGGTTCCCAGTCTAGGGGTCAAATCTGAGCTGTAACTGCCATTCTACACCACAGTCACAGCGACATGGGATCCCAGCAGTGCCTGCGACCTACATCACAGCTCACAGCAATGCTGGATCTTTAACCCACTGAGCAAGGCCAGGGATCGAATCTGCATCCTTGTGGATGCCAGTCGGATTCATTAACCACTGAGCCATGATGGGAACTCCCTCAAAAATTAATCTTTAAAATACGAGCTCTTTTGAAAAGATGGAATGAATTTAGGATAGAAACTAAAAAATATGCTTGTTCTAGAACCAAAGATAATTCTTGGGGGAAAGAATACATACTCTAGAATTTAAAATATGGCAATCTATTATTTCTCTTTCTGGGCCAAAACTTTCTTTTCACCATATATTCTAATCATTATCCCACAAACTTGAATAATTTTTCTTCCCCATTTCCCCATAGTTCAAAGTTTATTTCTTGGTTCAACTGTGAATTCAATTAAGCTTTCCTCGTTTTTCAAGTACAAATATTTCTTCTTTCTCTGATATTTAACAGCATTTTAAATATTAATGTGCTTCCTTTATGACACATTTCCCCCTTATATTTGTTTAGGTTTATATCATCCCTCACTAAGCTATAACCTCTATTAGAGACATGTACTTTGATTTTTTATCCTTTTTTAAAATAATAATTTATGTTTTTATTTATTTATTTACTTATTTATTTTGCTTTTTAGGGCCACAGCCATGGCGTATGAGAGTTCCTAGGCTAGGGGTCAAATGGGAGCTACAGCTGCCAGCCTACACCACAGCTCAGGGCAAGGCCAGATCCTTAACCCGCTGAACAAGGCCAGGGATTGAACCCACAACCTTATGGTTCCTAGTCAGATTTGTTTCTGCTGTAGCACTACAGGAACACTGACCTTTCTATCTTAAGAGTAACCAAATGAATATTTTATATGTAATAGGTATACAATCTATGTATTGGTAAATAAATAAATGAATATCTGGATGTTTGATGTTCATTACTACTTTAAGGCACAGAGGCAAAATAAAGCCTGTTTTTCATAATCTTTCACAAATTTTTATTAGAAATAAACATTTCAAGATTAAAGCATCAAAATATCACTTGTGCATCAATTTCATGGTCATTTCAAATGGTTTTTGTTTGAATTTAAATATTACAGAACATTACTTACCGCCTAGTCTTTCTTTTGTAACAGAAGAATCAATTTTAGTGATATACATAACAACTTGAGAGAAGTATGTGACACATCTTATGCTTACCAATACTTATATTGGTTTCTTCTTTCTTTTTTTTTTTAGGGCCACACCCACCACATATGGAAGGTCCCAGGCTAGACTTCTAACGAAAGCTACAGCTGCTGGCCTACACCACAGCCATAGAAATATGGGATCCACGCCACATCTGCGACCTACACCACAGCTCATGGCAAGGCTGGATCCCCGGCCCACTGAGTGAGGCCAGGGATTGAATTGGCATCCTCATGGATCCTAGTCGGGTTCCTTAACCACTGAGCCACAAAGGGAACTCCATATATCTGGTTTCTTAACTTTCCGTCTGTATTTAATGCAGTGCCCCTATGAAGTATACGTTTGCCTAAGAATAAAAGTTTTCAACATTAAAACTGCATATGATTCTAAAACAAATTGTTTTAAAAAATATGCTCAGAGTTCCTGCTGTGGCACAATGTGTTATGAACACAACTGGGTCCCAGTGGAAGCACAGGTTTGATCCTCAGCCAGGAGCTGAGGGTTAAAGGATCTGGCATTGTCACAGTTGGCAGTGCAGGTTGCAGCTGTGATTTGGAATCAATTACTGGCCTGAGAACTTTCAAATGCTGTGGGTGTGGCCATGGAGTAAAAAAAAAAAAAGCTCAATTGCAATTTAAACCAAATGCACACTTTCAGTGTAATATTATTACTTCTGAATAGGATATGAAATATTTGAATCATTATGTGGTTCACACCATGTGAAATGCAAATATTCTCATGGAAGTTTGTTCATAAAATAAATGTGAATTTTATTCAAGTTCTCAATTTAAAATTTCAGCCTGATAAAGGCTAAATTTCTGATGTTTGGAAAACAAAAATAATTTCAATATTTATACATTAACTCCTATCTATAATGTTGTAAAAGTTTTAGTCTTAAACCAAATGTATTGTATCCCCAAATTTGAAATAGTCATTAAAATGAAAATGACTTTTCTGTATCTCTCTTAACAATAACTATCTGGAACTAGTTTAAATGTCCTGGTGGTATTTTTAAGCAAGGAACTCTAAGTGCCAATTATTCTGAATATTTTAGTTGGGATTTCATTACCTAACGTTAAACATAGGATAAAATCTACTTTCTTGTGCCTTTATTTCATTAGAGATCTATGGTTTTCAAAAATGCAGGTAGGGGTGAAAATAGCAACATATACTTATATACTTTGTTATGACACTTAGGTTAATTATTAAATTGAATTGGACAATTAGATTGCCTATTATTGGAAGCATAGTATCTGTCGAATCTATCTAAATTTGGGTTGATGAAATATAACTAATAAGTGCACTGGTTTAAGCTGTTACTTTGGTCAGAATGTCTGAATGTTTGTCCCTTCCTAAATTCATGCATACTGAAATCCTAATAATATTAGGATATGATTACAAATAACAAATGGTGATGGCATTAGGAGGTGGGGCCTTTGAGAATTGCTTAGGTCATGAAGGCAGATTAGGGCTTTTTTTAAAAAAAAATTAATTAAAGTATAGTTGATTTACAATGTTCTATCAATTTCTGCTGTACATCAAAGTGACCCATTCATACATATATATACATTTTTTTCTCATATTATTTTTCATCATGTTCTACCACAAGAGAGTGCGTATAGTCCCTTGTGCTATACAGTAGGACTTCATTGCTTATCCATTTTAATTGTAGTAGTTTGCATCTACTAACCCCAAACTCCTAGTCCATCCCACTACCTCCCCCTCCCCCTTGTCAACTGCAAGTCCATTTTCAATGTCTATGAGTCTGTTTATGTTTTGTAGATAGGTTCACTTGTGCCCTAGTTCAGATTCCACATATAAGTGGCATCACATGGTATTTGTCTTTCTCTTTCTCACTTACTTCATTTAGTATGAGAATCTCTAGTTGCATCAATGTTGCTGCACATGGCATTGTTTCATCTTTTTTATGTCTAAGTAGTATTCTACCATATAGTATACCACAATGAAGTATATATGTTTCTGGGGCAGGGCGCCAAATTGGAGCTACAGCCTACACCACAGCCACAGCAGTGCAAGAATGCCAGATCCATACTGCATCTGTGACCCACACCACAGCTTGTGGCAACACCAGATCCTTAACCCACTATGCAAAGCCAGGGATCAAACCCACATCCTCATGGATACTAGTTGGGTTCTTAACCCACTGAGCCACATTGGGAACTCTCTGTACTGCATCTTCTTAATCCATTTCTCTGTCAATGGGTATTTAGGTTGTTTCCAAGTATTGGCTATCGTGAATAGTGTTGCTATGAACATATGAATTGTAGTTTGGTCTGGATATATGCCCAGGAGTGGGGTTGCTAAATCATTTGGTAGTTCTATGTTTAGTTTTATGAAGAACCTCCATACCATTTTCCATAGTGGTTGTTCGAGTTTACATTCCATTCCACCAATAGTGTAGGAGATGTCCCTTTTCTCCACACCCTCTCTAGCATTTGTTATTTGTAGACTTATTAATGATAGGCATTCTGATTGTCGTGAGGTGGTGCTTCATTTGTAGTTTTGGGGCTTGTTTAAAAGAGGTTCCAGAAAACTCCCCAGTTGCTTCTATCATTTTAAAAAACAGAAGTTTGCACCTTGGAACAGGGCACTTACCAGACCATGCTGGCACCCTGATCTCAGACTTTGAGCTTCTAGAACTGTAAGAAATAAATGTTTGTAGTTTATAAGCTAAATCTGTGGTATTTTGTTATAGCAGCCCTAATGGATTGATCTATATAATCATATAGACCTACCTATCTGATTTTCAGCATAAGGAATAAAATGAGATTAATAGCTACTGTGTATATCACTAGCCAACTTAATGAGTATATTTATCAAATTCAAGTCTCTACGTGGAAAAAAAACTGATCGAATCCTATCATAGTAATAGCTAAATTAAATAAAATATGACATGAAATTCAGCTACAATTCTGCTTATTTGGTCAAAAAATAACTAATTCAGAGTGAGAGAGAGAGACAGAGACTTCTACCTCCCTAAACAATGGCAAAAATTGTCAAATTAATTGAAGAAATCAAATAGGCAGTTTATTTCAACTAGGAATTATAAAATGTATTTTTACCTCTATAAGTTACTTTCTATCAATTATTTTTATTTCTTGTGTACTAAATCATTTAATTTATAAAGGTTTGAAAACCTTTGCTAACATCTATAATATATTGAAACTCATGTTCAATGATGATGGTAATTACTAAGCTATCTGGAGCAGTCATTCATATTTAAAAAGTCTTTTGAGCATGTGGGTCGTAATTTCAAATGCAAAGTGAAGAATTTATGCAAGATAAATATTCTTTAACAAATATACCTTGCAAAATTAATTTTTGATTGCTTTGTTCTCCTCCTCAGATTACCAATATTATTCAAAGCATTTTAAGTGATTTGCTATAATTTCATTCTGTCTGAAATATTTAAATGAATCTATCAACAAGGTACTTTTATTTTCTCTTTTACTGTATTACCTATATAACTATTTTTTCAGCTTGATATGGATTTTAGATTCCCACATATCAGACACCTTATTAATATCATTATTTTGTATTTCTCATTGTTTTTCAATGTCTAATATGTTAGGTAGAAGTAAACCTTCTATTTACTATAAAAATTAGAAAAATAATGTTTATTTACTATAGAAACACTTCTAATTTTAATAGTTAAAAACCAGCTTGGTTTATTATACATCTTGTGAGATGTATATTCTATTTTCCAACATCAAAAAATAAAATAGGGTAGTTGATGAGATGAAGTGTAAAGATCAAAAAGTGATGGCAATATGTGGACAGAAATAAACTTTAGTCCTCACAATTTTTCTTTTGACCTATGCTGCAGCTTGTGGCAGTGCCTGATCCTTAACCCACTAAGCAAGGCCAGGGATAGAACCTGCATCTTCAAAACTACTAGTCAAGTTCTTAACTTGCTGAACCACAAGAGAAACTTGAGTCTTCACAATCTTAAGCAGAATTCATTTCCCAATGTGATTATCTTTATCCTACATTACACATTTTAAATAAACAAGTTTTATAGAAATTAAGAGAAATGCAGAAGCACTTTTCCTGGAGTGTTAATATTGTAAAACCAGTGCCTCTTTTATTTACTGCCCAAATCTTGGAAAAGGTTATTGGTTTTATCTCCATAAAGTATGACTAACAGTCAAGCATGTCAAAGATTCAATTTGGGTCGCTAAATTAAACATAGAGTAATTTACTACTAGGGTCATGTGGCCAAATTTTCTTTTACCAGTGTGGTTATGGTACTTTCTTTAAGTTCATTCTCACTCTATTTATTTACAAGTTCAGTAAAAGACACACATAACAGTGATAATTAGTGTGATATTCATGTATCTGACTAAAATACATAAACCATTATCTGTAAATATCTACCAAAAATATGCAATTAATAAAATAAACCCCTGAAGACTAATGATCAATGAGCCATTGCAAAAGGAAGCTGAGATTCCATACACACAGTCCTTCAAATGTGAGAAAAGTTCATACTTGTGAACTAAATTGCAAGGTATTAAAAGCAAGCTGACTTTTTAAAATAACTGATGTGTTATGAATGGTAATGAAACTAATGGGCCTCTACTGCTAAAATAAGCCTTTGAGGTCTCATTTGAAGATACATCACAAGGGAATTTTATTAAAAATATAACTAGGAGTTCCCGTCGTGGTGCAGTGGTTAACGAATCCGACTAGGAACCATGAGGTTGCGGGTTCGATCCCTGCCCTTGCTCAGTGGGTTAACGATCTGGCGTTGCCCTGAGCTGTGGTGTAGGTCGTAGACGCGGCTCGGATCCTGCGTTGCAGTGGCTCTGGCAGAGGCTGGCAGCTATAGCTCCGATTCGACCCCTAGCCTGGGAACCTCCATATGCCGCAAGAGCGGCCCACGAAATAGCAAAAAGACCAAAAAAAAAAAAATATATATATATATATATATATAACTAAGTAGTGTCTTTCTAGATTTACTGTATTCAAATCTGTTTTAATTGATTCACTTATTTAGTGAAGTTTCTAGCGTGATATAACAAATCTAGTAAGATTTAACTGCAAATTTTTCTTTGAGTTTATAATATAGATTTTAGCCATTTTCTCAAATTAAAAAAAAAAAATTCTCAAATGGTGTGTCCTCCAAAAGAGCAATATTCTATTTTAGTCATTTCATTTTCATTATTTTGAAGGAAACTGCAAATATCTTCCATTTATACTCTTTTGATACTTCTAATTATATACTTGTTTTCTATATATGTTCACACTTCATTAGATGATGGATAGACCATCTAGGAATTCCAAGTGGTTTTGTGGATGCTCCTTTGCAAATTTTTTCATTCATTACATATCAATAAAAAGTTTATTTTTAATGTGTCTAAGTTTAACTGAAGGGCAATAAAACTAAAGATGAGCATTTTAGGACTCCTATTATTTTAGCTGGGAAATGTGTAAATATCTATTCGTGCAGGTGAAGTGAAACAGGAAGGAAAGACAAAGCTTCTAAGGGCAGTTTAGCCAGACACAGTTTTAGGAAGATTTTTTTTGATCTGCAAGGAATTTTTAAAAGTTTAGAGATTATTTATGCCAAATTCAGATAAATGAGAGAAAAGAAGTACTTTTAACAAACTTGGATACAATATTATAACTAGATTTTTTTTTTAAGGCAAGGTAATAGATAACTTGGGTCTAGAACATTTGAATTCTGAGAGTAAATTTTGAAATGGGTACCTGAGAATGTACAGTTATGAAGATTATTCCATTCTTCTTTTGTGATTAAATGTTATGCATTTGGATGGTACACTACTAAGAGGACTTACTAGAATTAATTACGGTGTAAGACTGAATTCCCAAAGTTAAATCTTCTATATAAAGATGTATATTTAACACAATTTTAATAGCTCTTCTAGCTCTTTAATATTTCAGTTATAAGATGAACTGGATTCCCATTATTAACTACTTAGACATATATTTGATTGTATCTAAGACTCAAATTCCATGGAGCTCTTTGATCTTAAATATAACTATTGATTAATTTATTAAACAATGCATTATCCTGGGAAAAATACCTGCCTATTTTCTTTTATATATGTCAATGTAAACAATTTCTGATGGAAAAATGAAGATTTAATTCTGGCTAACGATTAGCATATTAACTAATGTATTATGCTGGAATTGAAAAAAATCAGTTACTATTCTATTATATATCCTGATAAAATGATTTTAGTGGCAAATATTATTGGTGTTATAAGCATCACAGCAATATACAAAATCATGGTAAACTTTAGATAATATGGGCCCAAGAGTTTTCATACTGCAGTGGTGTCATGTGGAGTAATATTGGCATTTTTGTTATTTTGAAAATAATACTATAGAAGATTTTAGTAAAACTAAGCAGAGGGGAGAGAAAATGCATGATTTGTTTAAATGACCCTAAGCCAATAGGCTGATATTACCAGGTCATCTAAAAGAGCATCAAAATAATAAAAATAAGTAATTTTTTTGACAGATGCTCATACTTCTGAGAAGAGATAGAATGACAAAAAAAAAAAAAAAAAATCTGGTCCTTGAAGGCCCTTAAGCAAATAATTTCATATTCTACAAGCATATAAAAATATTCCAGAGCAAAGCTGTTTGACCAATAATAACTTTATTCAAAATTTATTTGCTATTGTAAAGTTTTGTTTACTTTATAAAGAGTTCCCTTATTTTCTTTATATTTATTTGATTTACTTCATCCTGAAGATGAAAATCTGTTGTCCTACTTACCAGGCTTTAGAAAGTCATCCATGATTTGTGGGTCAAAAAAGGGAGCGCTTTATTATTATCTCTTTCTCAAGCACTTTCACCTCCCCTGGCACTTGATTCATTAAATACTTGTATGGCCTTGAAAATTACTTTCAAACCTTTCAAAGTTAATTGAGGTCTGAATAAGGTCCAAAGCATCTGTACTTTTCTCCTTTACTGAAATAAAATATAAATCAGTGAACAGCATAAACTCCTATGTTGCCAGTAAGCTTTGGAATTTGCTATATGATTGTCACATTTTATATTAAGACAGAATTACATTTTCCTTGATTGATAAATGCATATTACTTCAACCACTGGAGATGTTTTAAACTACTTTTCCTTTTCTCTATGTAATAGCATTCATTTTTGAATGAGGCTTCATATCAGAGCCAAAACAAAACAAACAGAAAGCCAACTAACTACACTAAACATAAAAACTAATATGAATAGAAAAAGGAATTTAAGAAAATATGAAAGGGACACAACTGGTTTTCAGTGTTCACAAGAATATACCTGGAAAAATGTTATTTTATCTTAGGCAACCTACTCTATCTGTACCTCTCTATATAGATACAATATTTGGACCTCCTCTTCCAGTCATGATGAAGTGGTAGGAATATATCTATATATTTATAAAGTTTTTCAGAGATTGTACACCAGGCAACAAGGAATAGTTATCTCTGAAAGAAAAGAAATGAATGAGGTAATCCCTGTAATAGCACAAATTTACTGCATGAAGAGTATTTCCATCCTTCCATACAGGGAAGGAATATTCAAACAGAACAAGCAGTCTTTCTGCACAGAAGAGACAGAGTTTAGAGTACTTGGAAGACAAAATCAATAAAGTTTCCAGCACAGATGAATGAAGAAAGAATTGCACATAGAGAAGGTTTTCAAATGTCTCAGAAGAGTTCTTCTTTGGTCTTCCATTGAGTATGATCAGTGCACACATGTGAGAAAACTCTCCAAGTTCATGGAAAGACCACCAGAAAAGATTGGGCATATCAAGATCTATGAAACACACAAGCCTAAGACTAGTTCATGACTACACAAATTAGAGTGGAAAGACCTACAAAATTAGAAATTCCTATGAAGTTTAAAATAAAAGTGTATATTGAGAACTCTGTGCCAGTATATTTGACTACTTTAATGCAATAAGTACGTTTTTTAAAGATACTGAAACTTTGTTGAGAATAACCTGAATATATCTATTAAGACACTGAATTTTCATTTAAACACCTTCCCACGAAAAAGAAAATCCAGGCTCAGAAAGATTTCCTGGTGAATTCTATCTAATGTTTAAGGATAAATTAAATGACAATTTTACATAAAAATACTAGAGGAGTAAGAACGTTCCTATTCATTCCATAAAACTAGCATTACTCTGATATCATGGTCAGACACAGACATTACAAATAAAGAACTGCACACACAACTTTTCTTTATAAATAATACATATAGTCTCAACAAAGTTTTAGCCAATAAATCTAATTCAATAATTTAAAAAATATAATGTAGCATGATCAAATGGATTTTATTCCAGAAATCCAATTTCGTCCAATATTTGAAAATCAGTGCATTTAAATATAGTATCAATATAAACAAGAAAAATTGATATGATTATCTCAGTAGATGCAGAACCATTTGACCAAAATTAATATCCATTCATGAAAAACTTTAGGCAAAAGAAGAAGGAATTAAACCACTTTTCAACTGAAAAAAGGCATCAATGAAAAATGTACATTACTAGTATTTAACATATTTAATGATAAAAATGTGAATATTTTTCCACATTTGACTGCAATTACACAAGGATTTACATTCTTATCCCTTTCCTTCAGTGACTGACAGTGCAATAAGGCAAAAATAAAAAGATAGGGCATAATAATAATAAAAAAAAAGACAAAAAAGGGAGTTTCTCTGTTTTCTCTGAGAAACTAATCTGACTAGCATCCATGAGGATGCAGATTCAATCCCTGGCCTTTCTCAGTGGGTTAAGGATCCTGTGTTGTGGTGAGCTGCGGTGTAGGTCACAAATGCAGCTCAGATCCCATGGAACATGATGGATTTGTTACTTCTAAGCCACAAAGGGACCTCCTAGCATTTCTTTTAAAGCAGGTCTAGGGGTGATGAGCTCCCTCAGATTTTGTGTGTCTGGGAATAACTTCATCTCTGAACAACTTTGCTGGGTATAATATTCTTCATGTCAAATTGTTTTAATTTGCCAAATTATCAAAAAATAATACAAAAAAAATAATGTAAAAGCTTAAATGTCTTTATGTATATTTATACTCTAGCTTTCTTTAAATAATTTTTGTTATAGTAAAATTAAACAAACATACTCATATAAATTTGCTCTAACCAAGCTATGATGTTATGGCAGTTTTCTACTGAACAGCAAAGTGACCCAGGCTCTCTCTCTCTCTCTCTCTCTCTCTCTCACACACACACACACACACACACACACATTATATACATATGTACATTCTTTTCCTCACATTATCCTCCATCATGACAGAAGTCTGTTAACCAAATATAACAGAAAAAATAAAAATCTTTCAAAAAATATTTTTAACCAATAATGTGTGCCTCACATTATGATGACTATCTCACATAAAAATTTCCATATAATTTTAGGGATTTAAAGTCTCTTCCTATGGTCATTCTGCTTATTTTGGGGCTTTGACACTATTTATACTGTTGTATATTTAATGCATATTCATTATCTGTAATGGAAATCTTCTTCATCCCATCAATAATTCTCTTTTTTTTCCAATATTTATTTTTCTAGAATACAGATAATTGGTAAAACTGTTGTAGAGTTAAAAACCTTTAAACATAAGTTGAAAGGAACCACTAATTTTATAATATTAATTTAGTACTATAGCCTCAAAATAGTTGGTCTTACCCAATTTGCAATTATCTATTTATCTTGATCCCTAAAATTATATATTTTCTTCATATAATTTCTCCTATCTCCTATAAGACTTATTCTTAGAGATTTCATGTATTGTATTACTGAATGCAACACATTTTTTCATATAATTCTAATCAGTACTACTATATTTCAATAATTGGGAAATTTATAGCATCTTTCTGCTTATCTCATTAAGGAAAAAGCTACCTCCTAACCTTCAATTTTGTAGATTTCCACTATCCACATAAAATAAAAATTATGTCTTCATTGCCAGCAGTACTCCAAGAAAGTGTAATCCTATTTTATACTTACCATTATAAAGAAAAAATTTTGAGACAGGACAATTCTATAATTTATATAATGATTTTATTTAGATATATTGAGATTATAAAATGATAAATCATAGTAACACTTCAAAAATTTAAGGCTGTGATTATGAATTTAATGTTACTAAAACTTGTTAAAAGAGGACAGGCCAGTAAACTAAAAGTTGTGGGGTTTTTTTTTTTCTTCTTGCCATTTCTTGGGCTGCTCCTGCGGCATAAGGAGGTTTCCAGGCTAGGAATCTAATCATAGCTATAACTGCTGGCCTATGTCAGAGCCACAGCAACACCAGATCTGAGTCACGTCTGCAGCCTACACCACAGCTCACAGTAATGCCAGATCTTTACCCACTGAGCAAGGGCAGGGATCAAACCCGCAACCTCATGGTTCATAATCTGATTTGTTAACCACTGCGCCACTATGGTAACTCCTGAAAGCAGTGGGTTTTTTAAATAAAGAACTCAAAGGATGGTATTTTTTTTTTTTTGCAAAGTTGAACAACTAAAGAAACAGAAGTTCAGATGAAATTGCAAGCAAAATTCAACTGTATGCATTATTTAAAGGACTGTGAAAAATTGTAACTCAAAATGATTTATAATAAAAACATGGCCAGAGATATAAAATTACAATAAAAAGATGAAATTTCAATGTTATTATCAAATTAAGTAGAATTTGAAATAAAAATCATTAAATGCAACAAGAAATTCACATAATATTATAAATGTTATCTGTGGATTAAATAAACAGTATTAGAAAAAAGACATTCAAGAAAAAGAGAAGAAATTACTAGAAACATGTTCTTAGTTGACAGTCATTCATCTCTTTCAAGTTCAGATAGATCAAGTGAATGAACAATAAAAAGGGAGCAGAAGATAAATAAAGTAATAGAATTAAATATAACTAATTAGCCTTAAGACAGAGTACACCCCTTTCATAGTTTCTGTGGAAAATTCATAAAAAATAACATTAAAAATAGATAAGGAGTTCCCATCGTGGCGCAGTGGTTAAAGAATCCGACTAGGAATCATGGGGTTGCAGGTTCGGTCCCTGCCCTTGCTCAGTGGGTTAAGGATCCGGCGTTGCCATGAGCTGTGGTGTAGGTTGCAGACACGGCTTGGATCCTGCGTTGCTGTGGCTCTGGCGCAGGCCGGCAGCTACAGCTCTGATTCGACCCCTAGCCTGGGAACCTCCATAGCCGTGGGAGCAGCCCAAGAAAAGGCAAAAAGACAAAAAACATTAAATAAATAAATAAATAAATAAAAATAGATAAGATCCAAAAAATACAAATAACAGAAATAATTATTTGATGGCAAAGACAGAAAAATTGGATATGAATAATTTAGAAATACTCATAACTAAAAATATCTAATTAGTGGAAACATGACATAAAGAAACAAATATTAAAAATACATTTGTTTAGCAATAAAAGCTGAAACACAATACATGGTTTTTGATTACTTATCCAGAATAATTATAATATTTATTTAAATCGGAAATTCTGGAAGCAAAACCATGTTAGCCTTAAAAAATTTATAGAATAGAAAAAAGAAAGTGAATTATGTATTCAATTTAAAAAGGTTAAAAAAAATGATTAGGTATCTTGAGCAATGAAATAGGACACAGCTGCCTATATTTCCCCCACCCCAAATAAAAGAGCATAAAAAAAGTATTTAAGAGATGAAACAGTAAGATCACAACTTTGAGGTGTTCTCATTGTGGCTCAGAGAGTTAAGGATCTGGCATTATCTCTGTGAAGATTGAGGTTTGATCCCTGGCCTTGCTCAGTGAGTTAAGGATCTGGCATTGCTACAAACAGTGGAAGAGTTCACAGATGTGGATCAGATCTAGTGTGGCCATGGCTGTGGCAGAGGCTTCAACTGCAGCTCTGATTTGATCGCTAGCCTGAGAACTTCCATAAGCTGCAGGTGTGGCCATAAAAAGAAAAAATAATAAAACTTAGAAAAACAAAAAACATGGTAAATATATAAAGCTATGAAGTATTTCTTTGGAAGAAAAATGGACATACCTCGAACGAATCTAGTCAAGGACAAAGTGGGAAACTGTCAACTACAAAAGTAAAACAAGAATGGAGAGCTAACTAAAAACAGAAAGGAGCAGCTATTCTTTATAACTTTGTGCAAATAAATTTGAAAACGTAGACAAAACAAGTGACAATATAGATAAATAAATATGAACAATCCTGGAAAGGAGGAGATAAATTAAAAAAAAAACAAAACAGAAACCAAATAAACCATATTTGCTTATGAACTCCAAAGTAGGACAAAACAAAAACAAAGAGCAAACAGTAGCAATTTAAAAGAATAATACATAATGACAATTAGGTTTCTTAGAGCAATGCAAAATTCAATATAAGGAAATCCATGAAAATAAATCAAAATATTGACATATAAAGAAAATAAGGTGAACATCTCCATATATTTAATAAAGCATCTAATAAATAATCAATACATATTTATACTAAAATTTTCTTCATACAAGAGTAATAGAAAATTGATCTATTTGTATTTGTAAGTTAACTAAAATGTTTTCTTATTTAAATGAGGGAAAAGATAAAGATGTCATAATTAAAATAAAATATTAAAAATTAATATTAATCAGGAGTTTCCATTGTGGCTCAGTGGTAACAAATCTAACTAGTAACCATGAGAATGCTGGTTTGATTCCTGGCCTCATTTGGTAAAAGATCTGGCTTTCTGTGAGCTGAGGTGTAGGATGGCAGCTACAGCAACAATTCAGACCCTAGGCCAGGAACTTCCATATGCTGCAGATGTTGCCATAAAAACCAAAACAGCAAAAATAAGAAACAAAACTAATATTAATCGATAAGGGGTAATAGTGGATAGAGTCGTAAAACAGAGAGCTATAAATAAACATGGGAATGCCACAAGCAAAAATGCCTATTCACAGATGATATGATTATTTCTCTGGAAAACTTAAGAGGATCAACTGAAAATCTATTACATATAACATCAAATTCAATGATTTGTTTGAGTATAAAATAATATGCATATATCAACTTGCTAATTAACATTTTTTTAAACTGGAGAATAGATACCCACTTAATAGCAACAAAATATGAAATAACTAGAAAAATTAACAAGATATATGTAGGATTTTTTATAATGAAAAATTTTAAGTACTACTAAGGAATATAAAAAAATAAAAAATATGTCAAGACACTATAAACAAGAATATAACAGCATAATATGTCCATTCACTATAAAGAGATCTAGAAATGTAAAACCAAAAGTAGGTCTTTAGAGATCTAGGTTTTTGGAGAATAGAGGGAATTAGCCAGGTATGATATTTGTAAGAAAAAAAAATCAATAATAATTAGCATGTAGAGGGTCAATTATTCTTATCTGTTATTACTTTGAATTTTAAAACTTAAATACAAAATGTTGTAACTGTGGTAGATGAATTTGTAGATCATAATGTCCACACATAATCTCACTATAGAAGCATACAAAATATAGTGAAAGTATTATTCATATCAATGAGTAAAGATGTTTTCTTTAATTTAAAAAAGTTAGGAAAACAGTAAAATATAAATTAAAGCCCCTGGTAACTTATTCTGTTAACTTACTCTGATTACTTGGAATTAAATTACAAAGGGAGTCAAGAGTCAAAATTTAAAAATTAAAATATGACCATAAAGCTAATACACGTTAGCAAAGGAGTATGTAGGACTTCATAAAAATAATACAAATCCTGCTGCTTTAAAAAATAGATGGTATTTTCATAATAGAATACCAAACATCTAGATTGTGAAACAAACAAAATACAGTAAAAGAGTCAAAGATATTTTAATATTAGAAAAAAGAAAATGTTTATAACTCATAAAAAAGAACAAAGAGCTGATGATGCACCTTGGATCCTGTGTGGCTGTGGCTATGACATAGGTCAGCAGCTGGAGCTCCAATTCGACCCCTAGCCTGGGAACTTCTATATGCCATGGATGCAGCCCTGAAAGAAAAAAAAAAAAAAAAAAGTAGATTTCAATGCCACAAAAATAAGAAAAATTAAGACTTCAGATAGGAAAGATTAATCATCTATATACAATATATAGTGCGTTGTTTAAAAATCTGATTTAAATGAAGCTACTTAGATTAAAAAGTCATATATGGGATCTTAAAAAAAAAAGATACAAATGAACTTATTTTCAGAACAGAAACAGACCCACAGACTTTGAAAACATGGCATATGCACACTAAGTATATGGAATGATTTTCCAACAGGGACCTGCTGTGTAGCACAGGAAACTCTAGCCAATATTCTGTGATAATCTCTATGGGAAAAGAATATGAAAAAGAATGGATGTGTGTATACATATAACTTGAATCACTTTGTTGTACGGCAGTAATTATCACAACATTGTAAATCAACTACACTTCAATAAAATTTAAGAAATAGAAAAAAAATCATTGTGAGAACAAATCAGTGATATACACCCATTTTCTAAGCTCTCACCTGCTAATAATATTTCTAAATCCAGGAAATGGTATAGGAAACAGGAAAACTAAAAGGTGCTAAGGAGAAGGCAGACTGGTTTGGATACAAAGACTGGATGATAGCAAACCTTGCATCTCCTCAACCAACAGAAGAAAGCCTCCCAAACCCAGTTCTTCCTAACCTCCATCCTAGCAGGAACAGGCAGTCTATGTAGGCTTATTCTTCCCCCAGATTGAAATGGGAGTCTTCTTGCAATATCCTGTGAGCCTAACACCACAGACAAGATAGGATTGGAAGTCTACTGAAAATAATGTCCAGGTGAAATAATATCATCCCCTACCAAACATGAAATTTCCATGTTCTGTCAATAAATAGGTACTGAGGTAGAAAGGCAGAACAAGTAAAGCAAACTGAGCTACAGCAGGTGGCACAATTCAGGAGGCTTCTAGATTCTGTGTACAAAAACACTTTTCCACACAGAAACGCTGGGATAGAAAGTGGAACAGGAAAAAGAGATCCAGTTTTAGTTGTGACCCATAGCAGGATGTCTCTTTGTCACTATGGGCCCAAGACTTTCCTCCCTTACTGAGATATTGGTGTCTGCAAGCTGCCACAAATAAAACATATTCCTTAGGGGTTATCCAGAGTTCGTGGAACTAATTGCCTTATGGATTTACATTTTGGAGTTCATTTGAGCCTGTTTTTTAAAACATGAAAATGAAGGAAACTCTTCCTGAAGTCTAGAGAGAAAGGCTAAAGGGCCTGTAAGTGATAATGCAAAGAATTTCCTTAAATCTTAGATAGGTACAGGCATTTGGGGTAAATTGGAGGCTTTCAGTGAAATTGGAAGACATAATCAGCAATCAAAAGTAGGATTGTGAGATTGTGCTATGAGTTCAGTGTTGGAATGGCATACAGTCTTGCGTCCTTACTGGTATGGGAGAATTATTACAGAAGAAACAGCTTGAAAAGGAGAAGGAGATGATAATACAAAGTAAGGTTAATTATGGAAAGCTATAGTAATGTTGCCAGCAAGGGTGATGGTGGAAGCAATAGAGAAGAAATAGAATATAGCAAAGAATGGCAATAAAAAATGGTGAGAATAGGAAGTAGAGAGGTAATTCTTGAGGCCTTGTTTTAATATCTAGGATTAAACTAACCACCTCATAATGTCATCTCTTTGGTCCAAAGCTCTCCAGAAAGGTTTCTACTCTGTTGGTACTATCCCCTCTCTTAGGACTCTCAAGAGAGCCTGTGTCAAGTCTCTGATTAGAGGTGGAGCTTTTGCATCTTTTTTGTTTAGAGGCATGAATCTAAGATTGGATCTTCTGAGTTTTGGCACAATGATTAATGCTAAGAAGTTGCAATGTCAGGGGCCTTGCAACAAGACCCTTGAGATTCGTTTTCCAGTGATTTGTTTCCAGAGAACAAAGTCTCTAACACTGGAGGAAAATCAGTCTCTATTTATGATGTGGGCATATAGTTAATCAGTCCCTTGTGGCATCTTAGAATATCTGAATTTTCAGGTTAGAGTCTTTCATATCCTATGCAGAATAGGGAATCTTCATGGGTCATTCAGTTGTCATTTAGGGAACTGTTGGTATAACCCATTGGTACAGGACTGGAGAATAATCAAAGCTAAAGGACAAAACTTTATCATGGCAGACTGAGTTTTCTCTTAGTTTAGCAAGTTTTAATTTTCATAATCTATTTTCCCTCTATTATTTCAGATGACTGAGGATGATAAGGATAACATAGTTTAGAGAAGTAAGAAAGAATTGCTGGATTTCTTTAATTATTACGCCAGTGGAAAAGAATTCTTCATGTGGGGAACACTTTGATAAAAGTTTAACAGCAATAATGGCAGTGGCCTTCTTACAAGGGGTGGTTTTAGGGCAGTGAGAGAACATGTATATGATTATTAGAACATATTTATAACCATGAGATTTAGGGAGCTGAATAAAATCTAACTGCAAATTAAGAAAAGGTCTTAAACATCTGTATATTAATAGCACTTCATAGGTAAGTGATGTGAATCCCTAATTAGAAATCACTGGTCTAGAATATAATGGATTTAAATTAAATAAGTAAAATTTTGACCAGGTTAATTAAAAAAAAAATTGAGATGATAAGCAATAACACTGTCTTGTCTAAAATCAGACACAGTAGGATTAGAACTCTGATGAAGTAAGAAGTGGTCAGTGAGAACACTGTCAAAACTCTAGATATATTTATGTTTTAGAATATTTATATTAATAATATTACAAATAACATTAGCAATACACATTTGATCTAAGGAAGGCTAAGCATTTTTAAAATTTGACAATATTTCCTGAGAAAGTATAAATAATATTAAAAAAGCCTAATTATTATTAATACCTCTCTTTTTACAAAGTGAAGTAATGATTGTGTGTGTGTGTGTGTGTGTGTGTGTGTGTGTGTGTGATTTTCCAGAGACCCTCTGAGAAATACTATAGTTAGTTTCAGGAGTAAAAGATTTCACTCAGGATTAGATTTTAGGAAGGTAAAATGTCAAAAGTTACCTGGAGTTTTGATCACTTAGTTAAATAGGATCGCTGAATATAGTACTTGGCTATCTATTTAATTACAGGACAATAAAAGATTATAAAAGTAAATATATGAGATAATGTATCTGTAAAAACAAAGACAAACAAAAACCTCTTTTTTTAATAGAGAAGACTTGGTTTTCTTAAATAATTAGGGACATGATAAAGTCAATCTAAAGCATTGAAAATTATTCTGGTCAGACGCAGAATCATTGCCTTCTAGGCAGATTATTCAGAAGGTAAATAAACTCTTTTACAATCTCTTAAGACCAATATTCAAGAAAATGTCATATTAACAGAAGAAATCTAAATTCTAGCTTTGCTTCTGTATATTTTTTGGCAATAACACTATTTTTTAATCTTATAAATGAAATCATTCTATTTTTTGTCATGACAAATATAATTTCTTTTTTGTGAAAATACTGTAGTAACTTAGAGCTATTCAGGTTTTGTCATAATAATGTATTCCAATGTTGTTCTGGGGTATCGAGTCATTTTACTTTAGGATGAAATTAGTCTTTTATCTTAAAAAACAAAGCAAACAAAACACACATACACACATCCTATATACTTTGCATATTTAATTTATCCTAAATTTAAGGTTTTTAAGTGACAAAAAGATCTTGACAACTGTCCTTAATCTGATCAATTATAAAAGATAATTGTGTTTAAAGTTTATCAGAGTAATGACTCTTCTAATAAAGGTACATTTACATTTTTATCATCCTACACAACTGGTAGATATAATGCTAGCTTATAGTGCTGGTATAAGTAGGAAGAACATACTCAAGTAGAATAAAAATGTATGGTTCTTTTATACTTAACATTGATAACTTGGAACACATAGCTCTTTTTATTAAATCAATATTAAACTAGAGTTGTTTGTAAATGAAAACTTGAATTTTAAAAATTTTAATTATTTTGGGAGTTATATATGCTTCTTCACATTGGAAATACTAGAAATTCAGTGTTTTTACCTAATACCCAGGTCCATATAATTTATATAAGTATTTATTTATCTTAAGATGACTAGAATAGAGCTACTTTAAGGGATTGTATAAGTCAAAATGATAATACTATATGAGAGTAAGAGAATATAATATATATACAACTATATACCTAAATAAATAGACACAAATATCAAGAGTATATCTTTTGTTCTAAAATTGTAGCTCTAAATCAGACATAAACACAGAAAAATAAGTGTCAGTGTTTATGACAGAAAAATAAGTGTCAGTGGTTTATGACAGAGTTCACACATCTTTGCCCCACTTTTGTGTTTTTATCATGAAATTGTTTTTGGCAAATAGAACAACTTGAAGTGATTTGCTCAACATGAGGGCTAAAACATACCCACCAATATTTGTGAAGACTTTTAAACTTTTCCTTTGCTATTATATGTGATCTTATGGAGGGTTTGGACTAAATGTTGGGCAAGGGATGGAGGAGGCACCATGTGGCCATCTGGATATCTCCCAAATCATCTGTGTTTTTCTAATTAGCCTTTTCAGAGAGAGGGTCATTTTTGAGGTCTCTGGGTCCTGCGAAAGTCAGCAGTGGGATCAGGATGCCTCCAATTTTAGTAATTGTTGGGTGTTAAGAGCCTAAAGTAAGGATGGACATGTCTAGCAAGAGTGGAAAGAGGGATGGAGGAGCTAGGGGTATTGAAGGGGGAAAGATCAAAGGATTGAAGGGAGCTGAAGGGAAAGTCAAAGGTAGTAACAAAGAAGGAAGAGAAGAGGTAATGTGAGGGAGAAGTCTCACAAGTCATTTTCCGAAAGATCATTAGAGTTCCAAATGATCTGCTGTGAAATTATGCCATTTTAAAAGGTATTGGACAGAATTAGTGCCATAGTGTCAGGACACATATTCTGTAAGGGAGGGGAAGGGTAGATTCCAAGTAGATTGAGTAAGGGAGAAAAAAAAAAAGTCTTGCTAGAAAGTACCATGCACAGTCCTTGTCTGGAAGCCAAAGGAGTTACTCCTTGTTGAGGAGATGAAAAACCTAATCCAGAGACAGGAGTCAGGAGTAAAATCCTCATTTAGAAAGACTGAAGAAGACTTCCATCAGGAAGATTTTTATTCAAATAGAAAAGATCCAGGAAGAAAAACTGTTGTTTCTCGGTATTATGGACAGAGGCAGGATACGGAGGTGAGTATTGTTTTAAAAGGAATGATATTTGTAATGCTGGAAATATCAAGTATTTTGACTATGATGATGTATACAGAACCTATACAGGTGTTAAAATTGTATCAAACTTAGCACTCATATATAAGTAGAATAAAACCTGGGAAAAATGAATAATGCTTCTGAATTGTATCAGTGTCAATATCTAGTTATGATATTACACTATCAATTTGGAAAATATTACCATTGAGAGAAACAGGACAGAATACAACAGGAATTTTACACATATTACTTCTCACACTTGCAGATGAATCTATAATTATCTCTATAAAATGTTTTCAATTCATAAAAGAGAGAAAAGCATGGTTAGTTTTGAGGAGCTAGTATTATATAAATGATGAATATGGAATTTAGGATGTCAGATTGTTGCAAGACATGTTTCCTTGAAAACTCCATCTTGTCCTTCTTTACTTTAACCCATCTTCTTGTCTTACTTTATCTCATCTTCCTTCTTGGAGAAACAGTCACAGTGCTGGTAAATGACTTAAGCTTAAGAGCAAAGACCTAAAGGCATAAGTGACTTAAGCTTAAGAACTGTTATGTGCCTAGAGGTCAGAGTAAGAGCAGCTTAACCCTTTACCACCTAAGTGGCTTTCTAAACAAACTCTGTATCATCCACCCATAGCCACTCCTCACTTGATCTCACAATTAAAGCAGTGTGGCTTCTTGAGGCAGAGTGCTCTTGGTCCCTGAGACCTTGAGTCCCGCGCTCTTGGTCCCTGAGATCTTGAGTCCCCCGGCTCCCACCTTTACTTAAGATAAATGTCTCTGTGTCTTGTTTTATGTTAACTATTTTTCCTTAAGTTCCACAGCACCCGTTCTTCAGCCCCATCCTGCTGAGCTGGCCCCGGCATCAGATGTTTGAGACTACGAAAAAAGGTAAAGGAATTATAGGTTAGAGATTTCTAATGATTATGGTCATTGAGATATTGGCAGTTGGAAGGGAAAACCCAGCTCAGCCTTTCACAAAATGGAGACTTGAATATGTGTATTTAGTCCATGTTGTAGAAAACAATGAAGAAAAAGAAAGAAGAAAGATAAAACAAACACTGATGAAATAACTCAAAGTGTAGGTTTTAGTTTTGGAAAACGAGATAACCAGAATTTTTATAAGAAGCAGCAATGTAATTTGAGAAGGATGCCTGAAACTGCCTTTGAATAGTATTTTAGAAACAAAAAAGGGACACCAGTTGCTCACAAGTCTACAGGCCCTTTATCTGCTCTACCCCTCAGCATTGGCACCATTATAACTGATTTTTTTCTTGAGGCAGAGACATGAAAATTTACTATGAAAAAAAGTATTTTAAGTCATTAAGGTGAGGAGGATATTCAGGAATATCAAATTTCATTGCCTCTTCCTTAGTAGAAATTAAAGCCATCTATAAGAAATGGGGTGATTGTGGTCACTACTTCCAACAGAATGGTTGATTGCCTATATGATTTGCTATAGATACAGAGAATACACTTATGTGGAGAAAAATTAAAATTTGGGAGAAATACATGGGGGAATATGATTGTTTACATAAAAATTCAGAAAATGTAAGAATACTTTAATTGATTAATTCAAGAGTTTGAGATATGAAGTATGATGTATTCTGAGTGATAGGAGTGCCTAAGGGTACCTATTTTGATGCATGAATGAAATGAAGAAGAAATAAAATACATTGCTTTTAAGCTATCAATTGAACAGGAGAAAGAACTGTGAATTTACAATATTAAAGAATAACAAATCTTAGGCTTCATTTCCTAACTATCATGTCAGATAATTTCATGAAATATCCTTTATATATCTTTCATGATGCATGAATTTAACACTTACACATTACAATAAAATTAGCAGAGATTAAAAAAAGAAGAAGAATCTGTTAATTTTAGCGTGGAGGGGAAAAAGTTGCACTGGTTAATTCATTTCTGGTTGTGTAGGCACAGCCTCACTCTAAAGGAATTGAATAACTTACTCAGGTTCTGGCTGACTGCCCCTGGCTCTTGATTGCCATGCTCTCAGGCACTTGATAGCAAGATCTTTTCTTTACAGATTCAGCCATGCCCATTATCTCCTTTTAGGAGATTCTCTCAAAAGACATGACCATAACATTTTCAAACTCTCTAGGGTCATTAGCACTCTATCTCTCTTTCACCTCTCTCTTATCATTTCCCAGGCTTCAGAAATTCAATTCACTTTTCTGTAAGTTGTTAAAACTCTGAGAATGCAGTTCTCAGTACTTACCACACTAGGAATGTTTATGTAGCATGAAAGAATCTGTCCCTTACTTTATAAAATTCCTCACACAATGAAGGCACTCAACAGAATACTCATGATTCAAACATAAGGAATAAAAGGCTTATTATGTAACCCTTTGGAGGAGGCATTTAGCCCAAAACTAATCACAGCTGCATAGTTGTTTTGCCTATTAAAAATTATGGCATTCTAAGAATTGTACCTTTTTCTTTCATATAAGGTTCAAGTTAAAAATTTAAATATCTTTACTTTTCATACAGAATGTTTTAGTTATATAACAAATGAGATAATCATGACGGCTTGATTGTGACTGAATTTTTTGAAAAACATCTTAACAATTTAAGAGATTATTTTAGCATGAATGGAAAACAAATCTAAAACAGCAAATATTGTTCCTCCCCTCATCATAGATGCCTACTCTTTTTCCAATGATAATTTTCAGAAGGTACATTTCATCAAGGCAGAGAAATTTACATGATAATCTTTAGCAGTTTCCTCTTTTTTTCCATAGGAGTGAAACATCCATACTTTTGAGTGAAACATTCTAATGGAAAGAGAATCTAATCTACTGTAATATTGTCAATTCTCAAAAATCACTATCAGACTTTATTATTATATTATGTAAAATATTCTCATTGTCATAAATTTTAAAAAACAAATTTTATAAGACTAAATTTTATAAGATAAATAATCTTCATAGTGCTCTTGTCAATAGCTATTTAGAACAATGTATCTCCATTAAAAAGTGTAAACAAATGAACAAAAAAACTAAGTCAAATCTAGCTATAAATATTTTTCAGTTATATTTCTATGTCGTTCCAACCTAGAATCTTTAACTGTACCAGTTAGATTCCTATCAAAAAACAAGGCCTTTATAAACTGTGTAATGTGTAGGGTTTTCAACAAATTGACTACTCCATAAATGTAGTCAGGGTTTAAGGAAACCAGCAAGAATTATCAAGTACTCTGAAGCTAGCAGTTTGAAGGGGCCCAATCCCAGCCAAAGGTCTCAGGAAACAAAAGCTAACTTTCCCAAACATAAAGATGAAACCTATAGCATGAGGATTCTGTGAATGGAGCTTTGACTTTTAGAGGGAGAGAGCCAAGCCACTGCAAATCAGCAAGCAGAGAGCAGAGAAAATAAATATCCTGACTTCACCTACTTCTGTACTTTGAACTTTTACTGATAAAATACTCAGTCTTATTCTGGGTATTTTGCAATTTCATTTATCTACTTTAAAAACATTGACATTTTATTAGATCTGTGAAATAGAGTAAGTCAATAAACAAAAACCTGTTACATTTTTGTTATAATTTTAAATATGTTGATATAGCCAGTTGTGGTTTCTTCACTTTGTTGACATAGGTGTTTTGTTTTTTTAACTAATATTGAATATCATTTATTAAAGACTATAATGCATTGTTGTTAATTAACTTGGTTATCAAATATTAATCATTCTTTATTGATAATCTGGTAGAAATCTCTACATGTATTTTTTAAAAGACATATTAAGTAGAAAAGATAGAAGACACTTTAAGGCTTACTTCTGTTTTGTTGAATAAATTGTTTTTCTCTTTTTTACATAACATTTCTTCTATTTTTTCTATTTCTTCTAGTTCTAATTTTCAATAGGAGTGACCTTTTAGAATCCATAGTAAATATCTGTTACTGAACTTAAAGAGTTAGCCACCAGGTGAGACTTCAACATAATTCAGTGAACAAGAATGCTAAATAAGAAAAGGACAGAATTCGTAGAATTTCATGTTTTTTCCCATCTGTAGTTGTGTTGTAAAGGAAATAAATGATCAAACTATGTACCTATGTACCTTGTATTAAAATTAACTTATTCAGGAACATCATATAAAGACACATGCTCTAGTGAAATAAATCACATGTAGTTCAATAAATATTTGATAATAATGATCATAGTGATGATAGGTGATAGAGCCAGATGATATTTGTCTGGCTATTGACAAAAACCATTAAAGACAATAAAATATTATCAAGTAGTCTGGTTCTGTTTGTGAAATTCATCTTTATTATTAAATGAACCAAGTCATTTAACATTGAACTATACTTTATCAGATTTCAATATTTTATTTTATGTTTTCTATTTGTTTTTTAAAAATAATAATTTCCCTTTTCCTTATTTTTGCTTATTTTGCAAGATACTAAGTACTTTGTCTTTTGTTCTGTTCAATTTCAACTCTGTATTTCAACTCTCTTAGTAACTATATTCCCATTTCTATGTTATTGTCCTTGTCATTATTGTTAATATAAAAAAAGATCTAATTAAATCCCTTGCATCCCATTACCACCAAAGTAATCTCTATATACCCTCTTCTTCTTTGATGCCAATTAAGACAAACCTTTAGAAAATATTTTATCTTCTAAACTCCCTTAGAGTTCTCCCCTTAGATTTTTGTCTCCAAAAGCCTAAATTCATGAGAGTTGAAATTTTTGATCCTGTTAGGTAGTAAGGTTTTTCTTGCAATGGTCTATTCTAATCCAAGAATGCCAGTAGCCAATCATTTTCTGTTTATATAGAATTGTATGTTACAAAGCTCATTGGTTAGCACTATACTTGACCATTAATGAATCTTCTGTTTTGAAATATAACAGGTTATTCATTTGATTTTTGCTTGCAGTATTTTTCATGTACATCATTTATCCTCCCAATTCTTTCATATCAGCTAATGCCTCTACTTAACTCTAGTAAGAATGTAATAGTTTGTTTATATTTAGGGAAATGAGTGTCATTGTAAATTTTTATCTATAGTTTTTAGCTCTTATTATACTACTTTCCCTGTAGCATGTTGTAAATGAAAAGTCAGATTCCAAATATTCCCTTAACACAATGTGCTTTTTAGGTCAGGAATTATTCATCATTTCTGTAATTTTTTAATTTAATCTATCCTGTCTAGAACTTGGTGAATAATTTCAATCTATAAATGTCTATAGAAGTTTTATTACTGTATGTTTCTCTCTCCCTGTTTATTTATTTATTCAGAACTTATGTAGTCATCAAATAGAATCTCCAAATTTTACTTCTTTTTCTTTTAGATTTCTTCCTCTCTGTTCATATTCATTGTATCTTTTTTTTTTCCTTTTAGATCCTATCCTTCATAACTTATTTGTAAATAACTTTTTTCCTTAGGTATTTCAGGCTAACAATATATTACTTAACATGATTATCTTCATTATGAGAGTTAATAATTCAAAACTCATTTTTCTAAGAAGTAGTTCCTTGTAATTGACTCAGTTTCTTTATATATCTACTGATCTTCATTTTATAAGTTTTTTATTTCACCAGGAATTGACTGTTGTAAGTATTCTTCTCAGTAGGTAGTCTCATTAATGAGTTCCTTTTTTGTTGAATTGGTCCTTTTATTACGATGTATAGAACTTCTTTGTATTTACGTCTTGGATTTTGTCTGGTATAAATATTGGAACATAAACCCTCTTTGTTTAATATGTTAGTCTTTAAATCTCTTTATTTTTACTTTGAGTGTCTTTGTGAAGAAACAATATATTTGGCATATCTTCTTCAAGTCACTGAAATGAACAATGGAAAATGTAAACATCCTGGAAAACATCAATTGCAGTAAGTCCATGGCTTAATTCTTATCAAAAGTCAACACTGATGTCTGCCTTTTACAGCTTCTTCTAGCAACTTTGAACAATTTTCACATTTACCAAGTGATTCTTACTTGGTCTAAAATGTCATCACTTATCTTTCTTGAGAAGTGAAAACAGGTGTCATGTTTCTTCTCACTTACTCATATATCTCATAAATCCCTGCCACATCACGGGTTTTCATTTTTAATATCTGGTCTTACAAGACTGTTGGCCAGGAATTAAGATGTGGACATATTTCAGGTGTGGAGCATGGCACATAGTGTTACATAGTGATTGAGAAGGAGAAAAGACAGATCCATTTCAGGAGTATGTGATGATCAAGGAAGTGAAATAGGCAGATTTATCATCCTTGGTCTGTGCTTGGTATACTTCTGCCACACATCAGTGACATAACCATGGAAACATTATTGTCCACTTGAAGTTCCAATTTTATAGTCTATACAATGGGAATAATAATACTTTTGACTGGTAAATATGTTTATGTATACTCTTACACTGGTACTTCAAGACCTAGGTTATTTATATAATAGTATTTTTTACTACTTTGATTACACAAATATTGATAATCAACTTAAAATACAGTTAGTTAAGACTATAATTTAAATTCCATTTAGGACATCCTGCTGTGCTGCAACAGGATCAGCAGTGTCTTGGAAGAACTGGGATGAAGTTTTGATCTCCAGCCAGGCCAGGAACAGTGGGTTAAAGATCTGGCATTGCTCCAGCTGCAGATTTAGTTGCAACTGAGGTTTGGACTCATCCCTGGCCCAGAAACTCCATATGTGGTGGGGTGGCAAAAAAAAAAAAAAAAAAAAAAATATATATATATATATATATATATATATACCATTTAAAGTTGATACTGAAATTTAAATTCCACTTAAGTTTATTTTCCTGTTTAGCAACTTTAAATTATAAAATTTCCTCAAAACATTAATCACTCTAGAACAAACTTTCAATATACCACTTTTCATATTTCAGTTTTCACTCTCTTAGTCCAAAGAGTCATTCAGTTATTTCATCGAATTAAAAAAGATTGATCATTGCATGAAAAAAATCAAGTAACTATTTCAAAGTATTTGACTCCACGTAGTTTTCTTTAAAACTTTAAATTCATAAAATGTGGTAAATTTAGCACTGAAGGAACTATAACTAGGTAAAATAGAAAAAAAAGGCAAATTTAAACTGAAAGGCTAATTTCATGTTAACATTAATAAAACTGAACATACACAAATCAAATGAAATAATAGAACTGTGCCTAGGATCAAATTGTTGCAATATTAATTAACTTATAAATATATAATATTTAACACATCTATAGAACTTACCTTTTCCCAGGGAATCTTTAGGAAAGAGAGAAACTCATTTTCTAAAACAACTCCATTAGTTCAGTGGTATTTTCATCTCTAATTTACAGATGAAGAAACTGAGGCATATAAATAGTTATGAGTTTTCCATAAATAGTTATACTTTGTAAGGATACAATCTTATTCTTGTTTTATTGTTTTATATTGTTTAAATATAGAATTTTAACTTTTAAAGCCATATTTTGATTTTCTGAATTTCAAAATTAATATTTAGCCACAGCTATCACTTTTATACTCCAAATAAAGATTTTATCTTATATGTCAGTATCTGTCATTTGGTATTGAAGAAAATGATTTTTAATTGTTCTCTGGAATAACATGCATGGATGAATGCTATTATAAAAACAAATTAAACAAATTTAAAATGCAAGTGATATAGTCTTTTACTTAGGGAAGAAAATAAAGATTCATTAATGTATTCAGCTAAAATTTACTTTTAAATAAAAATCATTCATTATGATATTGGGGTTTATCCTTTCCTTTTGGAGAAAAATCATGAAACTGTTAGAATCTATATAGTATGTCATGTCCTAGTTTTGAACATGCACTTCTCAAAGTAGAATCTCATTCTATAGGTTCTTGAATAAAAGGAAAAATGTTTGGAGAATGTGGGACAGAAAAAAATATCTGTATAAGGAGTTTTATTAAATGGTTCCAGCAATTAAGGAGTATTAATTATGTGACCTCAAGTGGTTCAATTCCTATCTGAATATCGGAGCTTTGTTAAAATAAATTGTCTCTCACACACACATTTTGGTATAAAAAGAATGTGAAAATTAAAGAAGTATCGATCTTTTCACTGCAGAACCTCAAATATGCTGCAGTAACCCTTCACTTTTAATATAAAGATTCTTTGTTTAAAATATAAATATGTTCAATGATACCTATCATTTAGAATCTAGCAATATCTCTATCTGCTCCCTTTTCTCCTAACTGATCCTGCCCTTTTCATTGTTGTCTACTCCTTTTATGGTTACATTACTACTAAACTTCAATGTAAATTCTCCTCCCTTGACTCCAATGAAACTGCTTTTCCAGGATGACCAATAAACTCTATTTTTATAATATAATGATATATTTTTATTTTAATCTTCCTAATATTTTATATGCTTTTGTTCTATGGCTTACTTTTGGAAATTCTCTCTTCCCCTTTTGTTTCTAAGGCCCAGTGCTACTGGTTTTCTTCTTTTCCTGACCATTAACCTCCAGGATTATTGGCCATCCTGTCTGAGGCAGTCTTCTGACCTTGACCTATGCATGTCTTGACTGATTTCATTTTTCCCAAGACTCTAGTAACCAAATACAATGTTTCCAGCCCTGAGATTTTCTTGACATTCACAATTGTGTACTACTTATTGTCCCATGGGCATCTAAAATGATGAGGGCTAACTGAGAACTATCTTTTGTCTCAAACTTTCTCTTCATTTCATCTCCTTAGTTTCTGTCATCTTCTTAGTCTTCCAAGATTAAAACCTGAGAGTCAGCCTATCACTTCTCTCTCTTCGCCTCATATTCAGGTGATCACAAAACTGCATCACATATACAGTCTTCACATCTACAGCCCTTTTACTACCTGTGCAATCTTGGTCTATAACATTAAAACTTGATTCCATCACTATACTTCTTCAATAAGTTCTTTTAATTTTCATTGGCTATCATTCTACAACGCCATTAGGATGACATCACTCTACTTCTAGAGATTATTTTAATTTTCTTATATTTTCATCCTGTGCTTTCTTCTTCTCAAACAACAAATCCAGACTAAAGCTGTTATTTTTTACACCTTACTTTTTTCTTTGCCAAGTACCATGTATTCATTTACTGACACCACTTCATGCAGTTGCCCCAAACCTGGTTACAGTTTAGGCTTATCTTTCTTAGAACTAAGCAAATTATGGTATCTACAATTTTTGGTAAATCTATACACTAATCACTATTACTTTAGTTCAAACCACCATCTTCTTTTTGCTGGATTACTAAAATAGTACCCAGTTATGCTTCTTATCCTTATTAGTAGCATCTATTCAAACTACAGAAAAGTGCCTTTCCCAGCACCCATATATGAGGACAATGATCTTCCCAGTTCATGGCTTCTGATATCCCTCAGAATGAAGCCCAGACACCTTATCAGATGTAAAAGAATTTCTGGAGTCTATTTTCAGTAGGTTCTACCTTCATCTGGCCCTTTGCACATTTCCCTGTCATATTAAATATCTTAGAGTTTCTTAAAAGTTTCACACTTTCTTTGCTTTTATTACTTTACACAAAACAGTCCCAACTTTTTGAATGTTTCTTGTCTTTACTCCACCCTGTATCTTTGCTGACTAACCTGGTCTGTGGGATTAAATAAAACATTTCCTCTGTGGGGAGAGTTCCTTATCCTTAAAGACTTATTTAATTATCACCCTATTTGCACTTTCCTGAGTACTTGTCTGTCTCTCCAAAATGTTATTAACAGCTTAGAGGAAAGAGAAAACATACTGATCATTGCATACCAAATACTGACTGCATAACCTGACACATAGTAGCTAATCAATAAATATTTTTATAACGAGTGAATTTTCTCAAATAGCTGGGCATTTTATATCTTCCACCTAATTTCAATTTCCCAAAGTTGCTATGGTGTCACACATATTTATATCTTTTAGCAGATTATTTTCATTTGCAGTGCTTATCTTCAGCAAGTTTCTACACTTCAATTTTAAATTCATCCCATACACATTGGAGGTGCCCTCTCCTTTACAAATCTGCATATTATTAACTCATATCAGTTAAATATCTTTTCTAAAACTCTTATGTGCCCATCTTTAATAGTCATTTATTGAACTCTGTTTTGGATCATCAAAGATGGTTGTGTATATTCCCCAAATGACTTTGACCTTTTGAGGAAAGGTATTCTGAATTTGTAGCTCATGTCCCCATTTGCTGACAACTAATAAATATTTCTTAAATGAATATTATAAGGTATGTACTATGAGTACTGAAAGTACTTGATCTCATTGCCTTTCTATATGCATTTTCTATGTCAATAACTGGTGAATTCACACATTTTAAAGAGTTAGCACAAATGTCCCTTCCTCAGTTAAACATCACTTTAGATTTCCTTTTCTGCCACACTCAACAAGGGCCCTTTGAGTTTTCTCACTGATGGTACACTCAGCATGCTTGATTTATATTGCTGTGAATCCTTGTCTTGTAGTTTGACTATAAGGTTTTTGGGGGCTGGAGTTTGGCTCTATTCATCTTCATATCCTCAGCTTATAAGAGATTGACTTGCACACTACCTATTATATATATGTGTATATATATATATATATATATTTTTTTTTTGCTAAGTTGAAAGTGCTCATTCTTTTTCTTACAAGGAATAAGACAACGAATATTAGAGAAATACTTCCTCCTTTTAGATATTAAGGGAATTTAGACATGAAGGGAATTTAGACATGTGATTGATGAAACCAGAAAAACAGATTACATTTGTCATGAGTAAAAGACAACATCTTTAGGTCTATTTGTAGTTTATTATAATAATGACTCTAGATCACTTCACCACTGATAGGGGAAAGAAACATACTATGGATTACTTGATTTTAATTTCCAGTGTGAATATAGACTATGAGAATTAGGACTCATGATTTTAATGTTCTGGGTGGTCTTTTCTTTTGGAAAGGGAGATTTCCCTTTGTAAGCAATCAAATTGACTGAGATTAAGCAAGCTCTTGCTAATTATAATGCAATAATCAAAACTCTTGAGTCTATCAAATTTTAGATAAAATAAACACAAAAGTTTTAAGCCCTGCAATAATAAGGAAACATTGAAAAGTTTTGCAGAAACATAACTGTAATTCTGAATATTTACCTGGTTGTTAAATTTTCCATTTTTCTTTACAATATATCATCACTAGGGTATTCACATACAAAATGAAATAAAAAGAAAGTCATTCTTTGGGTCCTAAAATTCTCTCTTCCACTTATCCCAAAGAGCATCCCATTTAAAGATGTTAGTACTAGCAGTCAGTAAGGTGAGGTGGCCTTTTAGCTGACAAGATTTCAGTCCAAGACAGTAGAAGACAAAAAGAAAATTTACCCTTAGAGGATAATTTCAGCACAAACTTTTCTATAGCTTATCCCTAGGGATTAAGTTAAAAAAAGTAAACTGAACACAAATACATTTCTTAAGAAAATTGTTTGGGCTGGCTTGTTCACTAAATCTATATTTGCTTTATGTTTGTTTTTATGGGAAATGTCTTTATTTATTTACTTATTTATTTATTTATCGTCTTTTTGCTTTTTCTAGGGTCGCTCCTGTGGCACATGGAGATTCCCAGGCTAGGGGTCCAATCGAAGCCATAGCCACCGGCCTACCCAGAGCCACAGCAACTCAGGATCTGAGCTGTGTCTACAACCTACACCACAGCTCACGGCAACACCAGATCCCCAACCCACTGAGCAAGGCCAGGGATCAAACCCGCAACCTCATGTTTCCTAGTCAGATTTGTTACCCACTGAGCTACAACAGGAACTCCGAAATGTCTTTAAATGAGTTATGCATTATTGGAGATATTTTAGAGACTGAAAAGAAAGTACAAAAAGTACAACCACTACTGGATATGATTGCTTCTAAATATATGTTATTTTAACTATCAGGAAATGTTTAACTATCAGGGCAGTTGCTCTCCCTTTTATAGTTTATTGCTGGCATCTTTGAATTGTTGAGTTAGCTAACACAAGTTAAAATCAGCAACTTTATTATATATATTTAGTAACAGAATATAAAACAACACATGAAGTAAGAACTAATATGTAAAATTTTTATTTTTATTTTTATACACTCAGTCAAAAGAATGTTCCTGGAATATGTTTTTGCATAAAAATTTACCACCTTTATGCTTTTCTTGTTATGAAATAAACTCATTCGAACACTTTGTAGTAATCTTTATCTCTACACATTTTTTAATAAGCGGTGTGACATGCAAAAAGTAAATAGAATTCTCCTGGGTAACTGTATTTGCAAAATGTTTCTTTTTTTCTCTGCAATTATCTTTACTACCACTCTAATATATGGGGTCATGATCTAATTTGCCATTACTTTTGGGATAATGATTCTTAGAAAATGTTATTTACCAGGAATTTCTAAATACAACAAAAATTTAAAGAATATATAGTTTTAAGTACACATGGCATAGGGGGGATTTAAAAAAATGCTTTGATTTTGTTCTATTAGGAATGAAGGTAGAACAAAATAACAAAAAGCATATTGAATGGCACAGGTAGAAAGTGTTGGTCCAGTAAAATTCAATTAATTGAGTTTTCCACATGAAAATAATTGTATAAAATATCATATAAATGTAATGAAATGCTGTGAATATTTATGACAACTTGTGATCATTATGCATATGAATTATTGTAATATTTACCACATATATTATTTCTTATCTTACTTACTTCCATACTGCTAATCTTCTATATTCTAGCGGGCTTTGCAACAACTTGTAATTGTTTTTTTTTTGTTTTTGTTTTTTGCTTTTTAAGGTCACATCCACAGCATTCAGAAGTTCCCAGGCTAGGGGTTGAATCAGGGCTGCAGCTGCAGGTCTATACCAGAGCTCATGGCAACGCCTGATCCTTAACTCGCTGAGTGAAGCCATGGATTGAACCTTCATCTTCATGGATCCTACCTAGTCAGGTTCGTTACTGCTGAGCCATGAGGGGAACTCCCAACAATTTTATTTTTAAAGCAGTTACTTAAAATTGAGTTTGCTCCCTTTTATAGCATCTTAAATTATAAAATCATTTGTGTAAATAAAGATTTACAAGTTTGTTTGGACAGTGCTCCAATTTGCAACTGAATTCTATCAACGTTTGTGTGCAGTAACACCTGTCCCTTAGGAAAAACCTGCCATTTATCATTTTATTATATGAAGTATATATTTACATGTTTATCATATATACAATATTTATCACATGAAAGTATATTTTTATATCAAATATAATAAAATGAAAATTTCCCGAAAGTATATAAAACTGAATTAAAAGAAAAAAAAACTTCACTATACCAAAGAAAGAAATACAGCGAGAAAGACAAAGCAAGAAGAGAGATAGGAAAGGAGGCAGGGTGGGACACAGGAAGAAAGGTAGGAAGGAAAAGATATAGAAAAGGAAGGAAGTCAGGAAGGGATGAAGGAGGGACGGAATGAAAGGAGGGAGGGAAAGAGAACTTGATATTGTCCCTTCTAATCCATTTTGCACTGAGCAAAAAAAAAAAAAAAAAAAACAAAAAAACGAGAGAGAAGAAAAAAGTCCCTTAAATGTGACCTTAGTTATAATAATCACTACCTAAAATACTGACAAAATTTCTCAAATTCAGGTCTTATAATCTATTCAATAATCAAGCCTCTTTCTTACTTTATTTACTGTATTTTACACTTTCTTACCAATTCTAACAATATATTCTACAGGGTTTTCTTTTGCATGAATGCGTATGTAATAAACTGCCTGAATTCCCATCACTAAGGGATTGACTGAGTAAAGTATAATACATCTATAAATGAACCACAGAGAAATGAATTAGATATACACATGTTGATTTTAAAAATGTCAGGTATAACTTTCTCTTTTTTTTTCTTTGTCTTTTTGTCCTTTTGTCCTTTTGTCCTTTTTAGGCCCACACCCTTGGCATATGGAGATTCCCAGGCTAGGGGTCTAGTCCGAGCTGGTGTTGCCGGCCTATGCCAGAACCACAGCAGCACTAGATCCGAGCGGAGTCTGCGACCTACACCACAGCTCACCGCAACTGCAACGCTGGATCCTTAACTCACTAAGCGAGGCCAGGGATCAAACCTGCAACCTCATGGTCCCTATTTGCATTCATTTCCGCTGTGCCATGACGGGGAACTTCCAGATATAACTTTCTTAAATGAAAAAAGGAAATTACAGAATGTTGAAGCCTAGTTTGTATAAAAAGATTGAAAATTCTGGAGTTCCCATCGTGGAGCAGTGTTTAATGAATCTGAGTAGGAACCGTGAGGGTGTGAGTTCCATCCCTGGCCTCAATCAGTGGGTTAAGGATTCAGCATTGCCTTGAGCTGTGGTGTAGGTCGCAGACGCGACTCAGACCCTGTGTTCCTGTGGCTCTGGCACAGGCCGGCAGCAACAGCTCGGATTGGACCCGTAGCTTGGGAACCTCCATATGCCGTCGGTGTGGCCCTAGACAAAAAAGACCAAAAAAAGAAAAAGAAAGAAGAGAAAGAAAACTCACACTATGTAAAAAGGTATGAAAATTGAATAGAAAAGGCACATAAAGACTATAGGAAGTGTGCTCTTTAACAGTTCATACAATTTCTTGCATGCAGATTGTATTTTTGCTTTTTAATTTTAAGCAGACATCTGTTTTAGTTAAACATCTATGCAAATAAATAATTCTACACAAATTGTACAATACATTTTCTTCCCAATATTTTTTATTTTGCATATACATAGGGACTAAGTTGCCACTTAATTGAGTATTTTTATTTTCCAGTTGTAGGATAATATACACCATTTGGGGAATATTTTAAAAAGCATTTAAAAAGGCATTAAAAGTCTTATGTGTTTTTTGATTTTTGTCTGGTAACTTTGAAAGCAACTTCTCTTTTCTTTCACAAGTAAGTAGAGAAAGTGGCAGGGAGGAAAAAATTCTTGAATCACAAAATTAATGGAATATTTAATCGGCAAAAAATAAACAAGGAAATCTAAAGGTGCAGTGTTTTTTTTTTAGAACTTATTTTAAATTCAATATCTGAAGATGCACTGAATAACTGACCAAAGAATCAATCAAGCAAACAAAACAACCAGACACAAGGACCATCAAATGTGGACTGGCCAGAAAGGACAGATGGTGCATCTACTTTGAGCCACTTGTTCTATCATTTCACTGAATTCCCAAAGATTTTTCTTCTATGCCAGTTTCAAAAAGCTATTGCATATGGGAAACTTATTTATACAATATTTTTTTCTGTAAATTTCAACTAATATAATTTAAAATTTTCTCTCCAAGAAATATAAATCAAAGGAATATAAAATCTGAAGATTAAAAACTTACTAATAGCTTTTTTTATTACACAAAACCCTTTTCCATTTTTTTTAGTTTCTCATTTGCCAGTATTTAAATCTTTTCAATTATCTCCAACTCCAAATACTTCATTACGCTATTTCAAACTCCTTGAAATTATTGCTGAGATAAATACATACTATATGCACAGAATACACTATATGGTAGGATACTTTTTTTTAACACATGGCCAGAGGAACTTAAAAAATATAAGATGTAAACATAGAATGGAAATTATAATAAGAATAACTTTCTTTGGGTTTTATTACACAAATATAAAAGAATACATTTATTTTTTTCAAATTAAGTCACTAATGATCTAAACCAGTAATAATGGGAATAATTTAAGAAAATGTCAGGAAGTGTGTTCTATTTGGTTTACCAATTTATTATTATTTTTAATTTTTAATTTTTATTTTTTTTTGTCTTTTTAGGGCCACATCCATGGCATATGGAAGTTTTTAGGGGTTGAATTGGAGCTGTAGCTGCCAGCCTATATCACAGCCACAGCAATGCAGGATCTGAGCCGCGTCTGCGAACTACACCACAGCTCACTACAAAGCCAGATCCTTAACCCACAGAGCAAGGCCAGGGATTGAACCTGTATCCTCATGGATACTAGCCAGGTTCATTAACACTGAGCCAAGATGGGAACTCCTAGCTTACCAATTTAAATAGTATTTCTAAGGACTATTATTGGGCAGAGTACTATCAAAAAAAGGGAAGAGATTGACAGTAACTAAAAAAGTACAAAGTGTAAGTAATATTTATATAGATGTTAATATTTAGTTTTTAAGGATTGCAAGGGTCATTTACAATAGAGAAAAGTGGGGTATAAGATATAAAGGTATATTAAATATATTCTGAAAAATATTTCCATGTATTTTCTTCAATATGATGAGTGATCAATTCTGTTTAGTATAACTCTGTTTCCCACAAATAGAATGCAACCATTTTATGAGTAAAGCCGCCTCTCTATTAAGTGAGAGTGTCACCTTACTTAAAAGAAGTGCTAATTAAATTGAGCAATATGTGAAATCCCAGTCTAGCTCCTATGGGCATGTGTTGTTATCATGGTAAATTCCTAATAGAGACAGCTACAGTGGTGATGTATGTTCATCCAGTTTCTTCCATTTATTTGCACAGATCACTTTTTTAAATACTGTCATCAATTCCTTCCTAAATGATTTCTGAAATTTATCATATCTTCACACTGGCTCACCTTGCAGGTACTCACTCATGTCAAGCAACCACAAAGTTTTCATTTTTAATTTTTAGTATGATACTCTTCCTGGGCACTTTTGCAGCATCTCAAGCACTTTCACCTTTTCCAGTTACTGTTTACCAGAACACAAATTAAATGCATAAAGATGAAGCACAGGTGAGGACACAGATAGAAGAGTAGCACTCAAATTAAGCAAGATGTAGTATACCAAAATGATGATGTCATCTATTGGTTGAGAGTATGATATAGTAAATATATTTGGGTTCAATCTATGTGTTGTGTGAATGCATACATATATATGTGGTGAATGAACACTTACAGAAATTACTAACTTAGTTGTGTTTATATAAAATGTGCCAAGAACAAACTTCAGTGAAACTTTGTTAAATTTCTAAATTGCTTTTGCACATTCAATTTTTATATATTTTGTTAAATTCTTATAATCGTATGTTTTTGTACTGATTCTCTATGTTAACTAATTATCCAATTGACCTATTTCTAAACTCTGTTTATAGTCTGTAAAATTTTTAGAATGGTATATATGTATAGAGTGGTATATATTTTCCAAATTAAATCTCATAAAACTCATTAGGGACAATAGTTTATTTTCTTTCCATGTGAAAAATATTAGTTTTATAGGAATATTTAAATAACTGAAAATGCAGCAAATTAAATGTTAATATTTAAATTGCTAGTAGAAATCGAGTCGAGATTCTTGATTTTCTCTGAATATTTCATGATTTTTCCATATTATATTATTTGCATTTTGCCAATCTGATGTTATCGTAAAGCAAAATAATAATAAAAGTCTAAGATAGCCTTTTCTCATTATTTTAACTACATTTTAGTTATAAAGGAATACGTAAAAGGAAAAAGGAAAACTTTTTGAATGAATGAAAATTATAGTAAAAACCTATAATAACTTGAATATGGATATAAGGTGAATGATGATGAACTTGTGTCTTCTATCCATCCCCTATTCTCAAACAAGAAGGACAAAATTTCTTATTTATCTTGACAGAGTTTTAAGGAAATAACTATTTCTTGATCATTCGATCCAAAACTATATTGTACAGTCGGTCATCTATTGCAGAAGATCTGTGAGATTTTTTGAGCTTTTTGTGATACTATAGACAAAACAAAAACATTATTTTTAAAATTAAATTCACATAAATTTGATGCCTTGTTTTAGGTTATTGACTTTTTGGACCCTAAATACAGAATAATGGCAAATACTACTGTTATATAACAATATGTATGCTATTTTGACTAAAACTGAAATGCTTCTTCAAAATGAAAAATTGATTATTAGAGTTCCTTTTGTGGCTCAGCAGGTTAAGAACCCAACTAGTATCCATGAGGATGCGGGTTCAATCCCTGGCCTCTATCAGTAGGTTAAGGATACAGCATTGCCATGAGCTATGGTGTAGGCCCCATATATGGCTTGGATCTGGCATTGCTGTGGCTATGGCACAGGCCTGCAGTTATAGATCCAATACGACCCCTATCTGGGAATCTCCAAATGCTATGGGCAAAAAAAAAAAAAAGAAAAAACCACATAGATTCTCTAGTGTCTTTTAAGTAGAAATTCAAATAAATGGAGTTATATTAATTGAAAGACTTCTATTTTCATATCAAAATTAGTTAAGAGAAATTAATTAGAGATGAGGAAAGATGTGGAATGAAAACTGAACTAATATTTACTTAATTGAGGAAAAAAAAACAATAAGATACCCTCTATTTGCTGCAAATTATACACTCTCCTCCACTTTCTTCGACTTGCTCTGTGGCTTGGAGGCTAAATGTTACTAGCAGCATCAAAGGACTCCTTGCCTTCTGGATTCCAGTTGGGTTTTTCTCATTGGAATTTGCAGGAGATCAGAGGTTGGAAGTACAGGAAAGGAGTATTTTTCGCAGGGATCGTTACCAAGCATGTTGCCTGAAGTTGACCATGTACCACGCCTTTCAGCAGCAATCTCCCTCCATTTAGGCATTATCTCCGATTCTGGTAGTGTTCTGTTCCTTTGCCCTTTCCAAACTGAGGTAATCATCTTAGCTCCTGCTGTACTGTACTCTCCCTTAAACTTTGTCCAAACAGTTGAAAACAGCCCTTTATTAAATTGTATGTGTTCTTTCTGTTGGAAAGTTAACAAACACAGCACAACTATTCAAGTAAACCTATTTTTTTTCCTTTTAGTTGTACTTTACTGAGAGCGTTACTGTATCTGCTTGCAAACAGAAATGTCATGAAGTATTTCTTCAAAACTAACAATAAATAACAGCATTCATGTGTTTATTTGTACATATGTATTAAAATTGGAAAAACTAAAGATGTAAAAGAACATACAAGTTAAATTTTAATATGCAGTAAAATGTTAATGTCCCAAACAATAAAACAAAATAAAAATGCATCTAATTCTCCCTGAAATAATTTTTAAGATTAACTACGCATTTTTTTATGTCTATGAATTTCTGCATATTTTGTATAAATAGAATCATACACTATGTGAATTTCTGTGTCTTTTACTTGGCATAATGTTTTCACAATTTATCCATGTTGTAGCATATATATAGCACATTTTTTTTATGGCTGAAGTATTCCATTGTGCAGATATACCACTATTTGTTTATCTACTTATCTATTTTTGGACATTTTCCTCTATGTTTTGGCTATTGTACAGAGTGCAGCTATGAATATTTCTGTATAATTTTTGTTTGAGTACCAGTTTTTCATGCTTTCAGGTATACACTTACAAGAATAATTGCTGGGTCATAGGGTATGGAGGAACTCTACAATGCTCACCAGCATGTTTTTTTTTTTTTTTTTTTTTTTTTTTTGTCTTTGCCTTTTCTTGAGCTGCTCCCGAAGCATATGCAGGTTCCCAGGTTAGGGGTATAATCGGAGCTGTAGCCGCCGACCTATGCCAGAGCCACAGCAACATCAGATCCTAGCTGTGTCTGCAACCTACACCACAGCTCATGGCAACGCCAGATCTTTAACCCAATGAGCAAGGCCAGGGATCAAACCCGCAACCCCATGGTTCCTAGTCGGATTCGTTAACCACTGCGCCATGACGGGAACTCCCTCATCAGCATTTATCTACTCTTTTCTTTGTTTCTTTCCATCTGGATTTCATTTTTAATTAATGGTCAACCTTTTCCTATTTAATTTATGGAATTTAAGAGGAACTGACTTTATTCAGGTGCAAGAGTGAGTCCTAATTAGCACTGGTCAATTCTGATAATCGAACTTCTCTTGCAGGTGATTGGTTCAGAAAACTCAACTTAAACCCATCAAAAAATAAAATTTCCCCTGGGATTGTTTAGCCAGTAAATGGCCACATGGCCTAAAGTAAACCAAACCAGAAAAGGGAAGAACTTTTAAGCCAGCCAAGCCTTGTTGAAAGGGCTCTCTCTTCTGGATATGAAAAGGAGGTAGGTGCTGTCATGAAGGAGGCCACAGAGGCAACACAGAGATGAGGCAGGAAAACTAGAAGAAATTTAACAGAGGCTTGAAAACTCTATAAAGGTAACACTTAAAACACTACAAAAGACTCCTCAAGGTAGACTTCCAGTCATGTGATACAAATTGCATTAGTTGAGTACTTTGAAGTAGATTCCTATTACTTAAAGTAGGAATCACCTATTTAATAATTCCATTTAATTTGAGCATATACTCTCTCACTTGGAAGAGATTCATTTGCATTTATCATCCTGGTCTCATTTATATTTACCAATTTTTATTTCCTAATGGCTTTTAAAGACACATGAGTTAATAGACCCTGATCTAGAGAATGTGAAAGACATTATTTTCAACTAATCTTTTCAAGCTATGTTGTATGTGTATGAGGGTGGAGGTAATGATTTTGATTATACACTCTCTAATATATATACCTAGAAAGAAGACATTTGATGTCATGAGTTAAAGAAATACACTTGTAATTACTTTGTAGCTTAATGCGTGTACATCACTGATTGAAAAGTATCCTCCTCCTGAACATATGGATGCATGTGTCTGTTTCAAGGAAAGTTTTGTCTGGATATATGCCCAAGAGTGGAATTGCTGGGTCATATGGTAGTTCTATATATAGTTTCCTAAGGTAGCTCCATAGTGTTTTCCATAGTAGTTGTACCGATTTACATTCCCACCAACAATGCAGGAGGGTTCCCTTTTCTCCACACCCTCTCCAGCATTTGCTATTTGTGGACTTACTAATGATGGCCATTCTGACTGGTGGGAGGTGGTACCACATAGTAATTTTGATTTGCATTTCTCTAATGATCAGTGATGTTGAGCATTTTTCTTATGAAGGAACATGAAATTTGAGAAAAGGGAATGTATATGTGTATGTGTGACTGGGTTACTTTGCTGTACAGTAGAAAATTGACAAAATACTGTAAGCCAGCTATAATAGAAAAAAATAAAAATCATCAAATAAAAAAAGTATCCTCCTTATACACTTTACAAGGCCAGGAGTTTCCTCAAAAATAAATTTGAAAACTGTGAAATACAACAAATTATTTCAGGCCAAATATTTTCTTGATCTATTATAATAGTTTAAATTAAATTATGATATATTAACATTTCATTTTGAACTATTTTTAAAAAGTTTATTTTTAAGCATTTAGGATAGCATGCTCAAGAAGTTCCCTTTGGGGAGTTCCCATTGTGGCTCAGCAGAAACAAATCTGACTAGGAACCGTGAGGTTGCAGGTTCGATCCTTGGCCTCGCTTAGTGGGTTAAGGATCCAGTGCTGCCATGGGCTGTGGTGTAGGTCACAGACATGGCTAGGATCTGGCATTGCTGTGGCTCTGGTATAGGCCAGCAGCAACAGATCCAACTGGACTCCTAGCCTGGGAATCTCCATATGCTGCAGGTGAGGCCCTCAAAAGAAGACCAAAAAAATGAAAAAAAAAAAAAAAAAGAAGTTTCTTTTGGTAAGGGAAAAGATTGACATTTTATTGTGACACCATAAAGTCTTTTGACTAGGTAATCACCAGGGAATTAAGAAATTATCAATAAAGTCCACTTTAAAGCATGAGGAACTGTTTCAATTACTTTTCTCTCCATAGTTGTTTTTCTGATAAAAAAATCCTTGAAAAATTATTATATTTTTTATTTTTAGAAAGTAGTTTTTATTTTTTGTTTACTTCATGCTTGCTAATTAACTTTATAGCATAACAACACAAAAATTATTAAACAGTACACAACTTAAATTACCTTCTTAAATTACCTTTCTCAAGAAATTTAAAAAGTTAGCTATGAACAAGTATAGTTTTCTACCTTGCACACCCAATGAAATTCAATTCTAGACTCTTCATGTATGAAAATATTAGCTCAGAAAAAAATTAGAATTGCTTTGTTTCTAGAACATTTTAAGATTTTAAGAGATTACTTCCATATATCACTAGAAGAAAATGTGAATATTTTATGGAAGTAAATTAAGTGGGATTTTTTTTTTGACTTCTTATTTAAATATTTTGTAGTGGGGTCAATGGGACTATAGCAGGAAAATCTATTATATGTGGCATATTCAACTATAAATTTTCAACTGTATCTTTGTTTTCCTGAGTAATATTAGATATTGATATATAATCCTAATTTACATACATATTTTAAAGAAATATTTCTGTATTTCACAGGAACTAATTTATCTGAAAATAAAATAAAAATTAATGGCACCTTTATTTTAACAAAAAATTCACTTAGTATAAGTGCTCAATATTATGACTCATTTTATAATCTTCAGATTTCAGAAATATTTATTAAACCATGTTGATATTGAGCAAACAGGCATTTTTACAGGTGGAGACAATTAATTAATTGTAAATAGACGCAGGTGTTTTTTAGAGTAAGAAAAGTTGTATTAATACTATTAAGTAATTAAAATAGTCTGTTAAATTATTATTGACAGGGCAGCTTTTAAAGAAGTAATTGACTAATTTAACCCTATTATTTTGTGACTGGAGGACTATTGAAAATATTGGGTTATATTAAATGTTTTAAAACAGAAGAATTAGGAATTATATGCAGTCCTTAAAGTATAATTAAATATATATAAGTATTTACAACATCTATCTATATATCCACATATCTCTCTGTCTAGCTAACTAGACGGATATGTTTTCATATGTATTTGTAGGAAACTGTTAACTGATAGCCTCTGCAGACAGGAGTTAGATTATATGGGGTATTGCTTTGAACCACACATCTTTTTATATTGTATGAATTAGGATTTACATAAAATTTTTATAATTTTGTAAAGAAAAAAGTAATTTAATGATATACAATCAAATATTTTAAAATAAAGTTATTAATTCAACTGGTTGAAACAGATAAACAGATAACATAAATATTCAAGCTTTTAGAAAGAAATATGTCCTGGAAGTAAAAACAGAAATTGACAAGCCAAATTATTCACTACATTGATGTTTGGCAGAAAGAAATCCTAAACCACTTTAGAGTTAACATCTTAATATTTAGAAAATAACTACCTACATTCTCTATTCTATCCAATAACCATGTGTCTTAACTAGTAAATAAGTAAAAAAAAAAAGTCTGAAAACTTTTTTTTTTTTTTTTGGTAAAGGCCTAAAAATGCCACTATTGACATATGTATTAAAATTATGCTTTGGTTATTGCCACCAAGTTGGTGCCTAAAAGGACATTCTATGATTCCATATCTTATGTATTTAAGGGACTTTTGTCTTAAAAAGCAAACAGAAAATAAAACACAACAAAACAACAAAACAGTAACAAAAACAAGAAGAGTAACTACGAAAATGCCAGGGTATTAAACAATGGGATAAAACAAACATAACCTAGAAAACTAGGTGCAAAGGGAATATGCAAAGAATACATATTAAAATTATTTTTTCATGAAATTGATGATGAGTTCAGTCATATCAAAATATCACCTTTAAAAAGGACAATACTAAAAATTACTGTAAAACACTATAAAAATGACAATACTAATATTGTTGCCAATATGCTTTTTTCTGCCACACCCTTGAAAAAGCCCAAGATTGCACCCAATTACTGCCAAATGTTGATATGTGAATGGAAAATTTTGGCATTTATTGGAGTGATATTTCTGAAAATCATATTTGGCAAAATGAGGTGCTTTAGATAAAATGTATTCCATTGATTTCAACTTAGGTAGAGTATATTTATTGGAGTATAGACTATTATCTTTTCCAAACTATGTAGTTTGATATTTTCACATGTGCTTTATAACAACCATGACTTCTGCTGTGAAAAAGCTAATTTATACAGTACACACTTAAGTGAGTACAACAGATTTGCTCTTCTGAACTCCCCCCCCCAAAAAAAGAGGAAATATCATTGAAGATAAAGGATGGCATACTTGTGTTTCAACTCTGAAAGCTGACTGGTATTAAAATTAAAATTGAAAGTAGAAGATTATTATTTAATAATAGAGTAAAAAGTAAAAAAAAGTATAATCTAATATTTATTGAGCACATTGTAAGTGTCATGTACTTTCATCTATATCACCTCATTTAATTCCTGAAACAATCTTAAGTACAAATTACCCTCCATTTATTCTAAATTTATTTCTATGAGCTTTAGAATGACAGAGGAATTCTATTGTGAAGTTAAATAGCTAATGGATTTCATTCTCACCAGGAGAAAATTGTAAAAGATTACACAATTGAAAAAAATTCCTTTTATTGGAGTATAACATGTAAAGAAATATGTATGACTTATAAATATGCAGCTCAGTGAATGTTTGAAAAGTGAATTCTGTTGTGAAGCCAGCAGGTACATTAAGAAATAGAATATTACTAGCACCAAATATGTCCCTAGTAACTCCACTTAACACTGTCCTTTAGGATAACTCCTACCCTACCTTTTTACGCAATAGATTCATGTTCTTGCCTTTGAATTTTATATAAATGCAATAGAACAGTATCCACTTTTAAAATCTGGCCACTTTGGGGAGTTCCTGTTGTGATTCGGCAGGTTACAAACCTGACTAGTATGCATGAGGATGCAGATTCCATCCCTGGCCTCTCTCAGTGGGTTGAGGATCTGGCATTGCATAGAGCTGTGGTCTAGTCTGGCAGCTCAGCTCCAATTCGATCCCTCGCCTGGGAACTTCCACATGCTGCAGGTGTTGCCCTAAAAAGCGAAAAGAAAAAAGAAAAATATCTAGCCTCTCTTGTTCAAATTTCCTAAATAAATCCATTTTGCTATTGACTAGTCATCTTCAATGTGTTTGTTCCTTTTACTCTTGATGGTCAATTATGTTGCTTCCAGTTTAAGGCTATTATGAATAGTTCTGTGAACATACTTGTACATGATTTTTGGTGAACATAAGTATCCATTTCTCCTGAGTATACATAAGTGAAGAATTTTTGGGTCTCAATGTAGTTATATTTATAATTAGTAGCAAATGCCTAACTATTTACAGAAGAATTATATCAGTTATACATACACCAGTAGTGAGCAGTGTATCAGTATCTCTATGACCTTGTTCAAAGGTTATTTTATACCTTTTGAAAAAGTGCATTCATTATGATGGATATGAAAAAGTTAATATCTTCTTTTGGATTAAGAACTAATCAAGTAGAGAATACCTATTCATGCATTTATTGGCCATTTGGCTGTCTTCTTTTATTTAGAAGATAAATAATTTTTGCCCAATTTTTTTCTTTATGTCTTTAAAGAAATCTTTGCCTACCCAGAATATATGATGATCATTTTTTATGTTTTATTCTGATATATGTATTGTATTATGTTGATATATAGGTATGTTTTTTTTTTCGGTATGTAATCTATGGTTTTTACATGGGTATAAATCGAGAGTCAAAATTAATTTTTACATTATTGTTTAATTTACTAGAATCATTGATTGAAAACATGTTTTCACAACTGTCATAGTGTCAAATTTTTCAGGAAGCAGGGGAAAATAAATTTGAATTTGTTATAAAATTGTACCTAATCAAAATGAAAAATATTTATTTGGTCAAAGTCCATGTGAAGAATATAAAAAGACAAGCTGAAGAATGGTGGAAAATTTTCAAACTACTTATTTGGGAAAAGACTAGTAGCTATATAAAAACTCTCAAACCTCAACAGTGAAAACAACCTAATAAAAAAATCAGAAAAAATATGAATGGACATTAAACTGAAGAAAATATGCAGATATAAAAAGTAAATAAAAAGATGTTCAATGTTATTAGAAGGTTAGGAAATTCAAAGTAAACCACAAAGATAAATGATGACATATGTTTCCTCTATACTAACTTTCTGGATGGTTTTTGTCAAAAGCTTTTTTTCCACATCTATTGAGGTGGTCATATGTTTTTTATTATTCAATATGTTAATATGAATTATCACATTTATTGATTAGTGGATATTGAGCAATCTTCGCATTCTTGGAATAAACTGCATTTAGTCACTGTGTATGATCATGCTGATACGTTGTTGGGTTTTGTATGCTAATATTCTTGGGGGGATTTTTGCATCTATGTTCACTGGGGGTATGGACCAAAACATCTTTCTGTGTGATATCTTTGTCTGATTTTGGTATCAGGGTGATTCTGGCTTCATTGAATGAGTACAGAATTCCTTCTTGTTTAATTTTTTGGAATAATTTGTAAAGGACAGATATTAATTCTTCTTTAAGTGTTTGGGAGAATTCATATGTGAAGGCTTCTGGTCCTGGACTCCAGTTTGCTGGAAATTTTTAAATTACTGATTCAATTTCATTACTGGTAATCAGTCTGTTCATATTTTCTATTTCCTACTGGTTCATTTTTAGGAAATTTTACATTTTTAGGAATGAATGCATTTCATCTGTGTTATCCATTTTATTGGTATCTAGTTTTCTGTAGCAATTTCATATAATCCTTTATATTTCTGCCTTGTCAGTTATAACTTCTTTTTCATTCTTATTTTATTCATGTGGGTCCTCTCACTTTTTTTCTTGTTGAGTATTATTTACCAATTTGTTTATCTTTTCAAAGATTCAGCTCTTAGTTTTATTGATTTTTTCTATATTTTTTAAGTCTCCATTCCATTTATTTCTGCTCTGATGCATATAATTTTTTTCCTTCCACTAACCTTAGGTTTTGCTGCTTCTTTTTTTTTTCCTAGTTCCTTTCAGTTTAAAGTTAGGTTGTTTATTTGAGAAATTCCTTTCTCCAGAGGTAAGCATGTATTACTGTAAACTTCCCTCTTAGAATGGCTTTGGTTGTGTCCCATAGATTTTGGATCATTGTGTTTTCATTTTCACTTGTCTCCAGGTATTTTTTGACTTCCTCTTTGATTTCTTCAGAAATCAATTGGTTGTTTATTAGCATGTTATTTAATCTCCACGTGTTTGTGGATTTTTTTTTTTTTTTGCAGTTTTCTTGTAGTTGATTATTAGTCTTTTAGTATTGTGGTAAGAAAGAATGCTCGTTGAAAGATAAATTAAATTTTCTTAAATTTACTGAGGTTTATTTTGTGGCCTAGCATATCATTTATCCTGAAGAATGTTCTGTGTGCACTTGAGAAGAATGTGTATTCATCTACTTTTGGATGGAATGTTCTATATGTATCTATTAAGTCTAACTTGTCATTAAAGGCCAGTGTTTCCTTTTTGATTTTCTTTCTGGATTATATGACTATTGACGTAAATGTACTGTTAAAGTCTCCTATTATTACTGTGTTACTGTGGATTTCCACCTTTATGTATGTTAAATTAGCTTTATGTATTTAGGTTTTCCTATGTTGAGTGCATACGCCTTTACAATTATAAAGGCCATACATGACAAGCTAACAGCTAACATCATACTCAATGTTGAAAAATGAAAGCATTTTGTCTAAGCTCAGTAACAAGACAAGAATGTTCACTCTTGCCATTTTTATTTAACATAGTATTAGAAGACCTAGCCAAAGCAATTAGAGAATAAAAAAGAAATAAAAAGAATCCTAAGGAAGAAGGAAAAGAAAGAAGTAAAAGGAAGAAGTCAAACTGTCACTGTTTGCATATGACATGCTACTATGCATATAAAGTCCTAAAGATCCCACCAAAAAAAATGACTAGAGCTCATCAATGAATATGGTAAAGTCACAGGATACTAAATTAATATAAAGAGATCTGTTTCATTTCTAAACACTAACAACAAACTATCAGAGCAAGAAATTAAGGCAACAATCACATTTAAGTCACATCAAAAAGAATAAAATTACTAGGAATAAACCTACCTAAAGAGAAAATATCTGTTCACAAAAAACAAGAAGACACTGATGAAGGAAACTGAAGATGACACAAACCAATGGAAAGATACATCGTGTTCCTAGAATGGAAGAATTAATAATGTTACAATGGCTATACTACCAAGGCAATCCATAGATTAAATGCAGGTCCTATAAAAATACACGTGGCATTTTTCACAGGACTAGAACAAATAATTTTAAAATTTGTATGGAAACACTAAAGACCCTGAATAGCCAAAATGGTCTTGAAAAGGAAGGAAAAACTTTTTTTTTTTTTTTCCTATCATGCTCCCTCGCATCAGACTGTATTACAAAGCTACAGTATTCAAAAGAGTATGGTACTGGCACAAAAACAGATGCATAGATCAGTGGAACAGAACAAAGATCCCAACAATAAACTCACATAGTTATCGCCAATTACTCTATGACTAAGTGAGAAAATCTACTGAATGGGACAAAGTACACACAAATGATATGACCAATAAAGGTTGATATCCAAAATATATAGACAGCTCATACAACTCAACAACAAAAAAACAAACAACCCAATCAAAACACAGGCTGAAAACCTACATAAACAGTTTCTCAAAGAAGACAGACAGATGTTCAACAAACAAATCAAAAAATGCTCAATATTGCTAATCATCAGAGAAATGCACATTAAAACCAAAATAAGATATCACTTCATACCTGTGAAAATGCCCGTCATCAAAAAGTCTGCAATTAATAAATGTTCATGATGTGGAGAAAAGGGAATCCTAGTACAATGTTGGTAGAAATGTAAATTGATGCAGCCACTATGTAAACAGTAAAACCTAAAAATAGAACCACTATATGCTCCAGTAATTCCATTATTAGGTATATAGCTAAAGAAAATAAAAATACTAATTTGAAAAGATATATACAACTCAATGTTTACAAGCTCATTATTTATAATAGTCAAGATATGGAAGACCACCAACAGATTAATGGATACAGAAAATATGTACATAAATACTACAGAATATTAGTCATAAAGAAGAATGAAATTCTGCCATTTGCAAAAATATGACTGTACCTACAGAGCATTATGCTCAAAACAAGTCAGACAAAAGTAAATATTATATGTTATCACTCTTATGTGAAATCTAAAAAATAAAGCCAAAGAATGTATGTAACAGAAAAGAAACAGAATCTATATAAAGAACAAACTAGTAGTTACCACTGGGGAGAGGGTAGGTGGGAGGGACAAGATATGGGTAAGGATATGTGATTAAGGGACATAAACTTCCATATATAAAATAGAAGTTCTTGCTCTGGCACAATGGGATTGGCACTGTCTCTGTAGTGCTAGGATGTAGGTTCACCACAGCCCAGGAACCCTATTTGCCCCGGGGCAGCCAATAAATGAAAACAAACAAACAAAAACAAGAAAAAAAAAAAACAGAAAAAGATTACCATATATAAAATTAAAAAATAAGCAACAGGGATATACTGTGCAGCACAGGGAACTATAACCATTATTTTGTAATTATTTTATATGGAGTATAATCCAAAAAATACTGAATCACAAAAAAGTATAAAAATTAAAAATGACATAACAATATTAACAAGCTTTTGAAGTAGTTCCTTTTATCACTCCCATTTTATTTTATTTTTATTATTAATTTATTTTTGCTTTTTAGGGCTGCACCCAAGTCATATGGAAGCTACAGCTGAGGGGCTACATCACAGCCACAGCAACACCAGATCCAAGCCACATCTGTGATCCACACTACAGCTCATGGCAATGCCAGATCCTTTAACCCACTGAGCAGGGTCAGGGATTGAACTTGAGTCCTCATGGATCCCAGCTGAGTTTGTTTCCACTGAACTACAATGGGAACTCTATATCACCCCCATTTTAAAGACAAGAATTCTGAAACATTAATGGTTTTCTGTAGCTAACTACATACTGGAAGTAAAAAATAATCACACTAAAAGTCAGTATTTTTAATAATTATTTTAAATACAACGCCAAATACTTTATTTACACATATTATTATATTAATTATTCAGCACAGAGAATCTCACTCTGTGTGCCACAGTGAACCCAGAATTCACCAAACTTCCAAATAATTTCAATAACTGAAAAAAAGTTATAACAATTTTAAATTTTAATATCTGTGCTAAACACATGTACCATGTTGATATTTCTACTGATGATTATTCAATCAAGTTATTTTATATAAAATCATTTATATATGTGTACATTTTAATTTTTGAAAAAAATAATGCACCAAAATGTTTTTATCATAGTTATGATGTTCTTCTTTTGATTCCACGATAACACTAAATTTTTTAAAAATTAATGTACATACTAATTTTTCAAGAAACATAAAATGATTTTATTATATATTGTTTAAGCAAGCACACAAATATTTTCCCACCAGAATGATTGAGATGAAACTTACTAGATATCTAAACATCGCATTTAATTTCCCTAAACAATTATTCTATAACTATCTTGGTTATATTACTACAGTAAGGTTCACATATGCATACTCATATACATATTTCATAGTTTCAATATGTCTAATTTTTCATATTTGTCTATTTTTCTTGGACTCTGTAGACATCAGTTTTATTTGAAATCTGAGTAACAGCCAAGAACTATCCAATACAGAATGTATAGCATACATTTATGAGATATCCCTGAATTACCTGGAATTCATCAGAACTAGGTATTATATAAATATAGCATCATGACTATCTGAAATGTATGTGCAAATTATAGATTTTAAAAATTTATGGTGGCATAAAATCCAGTTTACACTTTTATTTTCTTTAGGCAGATCAATACTCTCTTTTCAAAAATTGATTCAGAATCGTTGGAACTGAAGAAAGATTACTGCTTGGAGTTGTGTACTCCTGAAAGATTATGTGACAGTTTTCCTTCTTTATACCATTTTTACCTGAACATCGTGTCCTTTAGAATATGCATTTATGATGTGAATCCTTTAAAGCTAATAGAATTATCAGAATTATGACTTCCATGATGTGCAAATGTGCCAAACAATGCCACTTCAAAGATGGCATTCAGAATAAGACAAGGTTTATTGTGGTTAGTATGTGACCTCCAGAAATGCCAGAAATGCTTTATTTGCCTGGCCACTTTGACACATGTATCATTTCGTCTTGGTCTGACCAAAACGTCTCTGTATCAACTACAATTGGAGTATAAACTGTGTTGTCACCAAATCTATCCTTTTAGTGCCTTAGTCTGTGATCTTAGATTCTGTCTTTTTTGACGCTTTACTGGAAATGCTAGGCAAGCATAAATATAAAAAGAAGTAAAGAGATATGAAATAAGAAAATATAAAATGTTATAGAGTCATCTCTATGACTTCCATCATTTCATCATTTAATTTTTTTCTCTTCTTTTTTTTTTTTTGCCATTTCTTGGGCCACTCCTGCAGCATATGGAGGTTCCCAGGCTAGGGGTCGAATCAGAGCTGTAGCTGCCAGCCTACGCCAGAGCCACAGCAATGCAGGATCCGAGCCGCATCTGCAATCTACACCACAGCTCACGGCACCTCCGGATCGTTAACCCACTGAGCAAGGCCAGGGATTGAACCCGCAACCTCATGGTTCCTATTCAGATTCGTTAACCACTGCACCACGACAAGAACTCCCTTCTCTTCATTTTTTAAATGATGTATTATTGTCCCCATTCTTCAGGAAAAATAAATAAGAATGAAAATGAGGAAGAAAAACTAAAATGAGTTAAATAATAAGTTTATAAGATTTAAGCTCTAGATGTATTTTGAGGAACAATAAAATATATGAATTTGGAGTTCCTTTATGGCACAGTGGGTTACGGATCCAGCACTGTCATGGGTGTATCGCAATTCAATCCCTGGCCTAGGACCTTCTGCATACCACAGGTGTGGCAAAAAATAAAAAAAAAAGAGAAGAATTTATGTATTTTGCTTTGGACACAAATGAAAACTTTTTAAAAAAAGATTTTAAAAAAATGTAAAATGTTTAGGAAAGAGGAAATAGTTAATAGCTAGTTAAAATACAATGTTTTTATTTTTTATGGTATTCTTTAAAATGCTTTTTAGAATATAATATTTCACATAGATTGAAAGTTTTATTTAGTTTTGTCCAGTTTCCTGAACCACAAACTATGGCCTGTTTGGAAAAACACAATATTTTTCTGTCTATGTGTAGCATGTGTGTGTGTTTGTGTGTGCGTGCATGCATGTGAGTGTGTGTGTTTAGAATCTATGACTACAATCATGTTAAAATACCACACTTGAGTGGTTCCACTGGAATGGGAATGACTCAGAAAGCTAAAATATTACTCTCTGCCACTTCAGATAAAAAGTTTGCTAACTCTTGCTGATCTAAATGATTCACTTCTGATATCCCCTATGCCAGTGCTTTTTAAATTACATCACGAAACACTAGAAATTTGTATTGTTTGAGTTGATGAGACTAGTTGAAATTAGTAATAGTTGATGTTTTATCATCTGAAAATTGTAAAAAATTTCAAATGATATTTTAATGTTTATGAGTTATATATGATGATGTTCAAAGAAAGATATAGTTTAAGCCCAGGAAACAATATCAATTATCAGAAATAATGGGCAACTGAAATGAAACAGTACTCTCCACATTAAACAGTACAGATAATATTTTTATTGTTTTACTGTGTATTTATTCCTTAGGAGAAGGCAGATTCTAATTAGAGAAACAACTTCACATCCATTGTGCAAGGATATCTTGGGTGACTTCTATATTTTTCACTTAAAGCCTTCTTTGTTCATTGTTCCATCTCTTAGTTGTTCATTCTAAGTCCAGAGGTATTTGTCTTCCACTCTATAGATTAGGAAGTGATCTGGAGTCTTAGTGCTTACTACAAGTACGCTTAAACAGCCCTTCTCTATTCAGCTCTAGCCCATACTCAATCTTAGGAAATCCTGATTTTGCCAACCTTTACGACTTTGTAGGTCTGTGCAATATGAATCTATTTTCCCCTTAGATTATCTCCATGCTTAAGTTTTAGTGTTCTCTGTTCTAGTAAATCATTCACCATGTTTCAGCTTTATCTCTTCTTTACTTCTCATACTGGTCATTGCTTTTTAGTCTCTACTTGTGTTTTAACAAGGTTTTAGGTGGAAATGGAATTAAATGTTTTTAATTTTTAATTTTAAATGGAATTGCATTATATTTAACTGATTGAACTGATCATGCTAATTGAGAGCCACAGAAAATTTTAAATTTGGTATTGTTTTTAAAAATGCAAGAAATGAATAGGTAGGCCTAGTATAAAAAAGATGTGTGTACATTTAAAATGATAACAGTGGGGGTATGTGCCATGGAAACACATTTAAGGGAATTTATTAAATATATTAAAGTGAACTGGGGGGGGCGATGTTACAGGAAATATCTGTTGGAATGAAGAGGAAATTTTTACACCAAAAAAAAAAATTGATAATAGTGTGTCAAAAAAATAAAATAAAAGGTAGTTGATATGTCATTCTTTTGGCACGTGGTTGCTCACTTACTGAAACACATATATAAACAATGCATTGGGCAATAGTTCATTTTAAATAAAATTGATGATCTATATATGTATTGTTTTATACTTAAAATACAATACTACTATTTAAGTTATACTCTGGATCTCTGTCTTTGCCTCTTTTACTTGGGCCTTAGCAGTTGTTCAAATATGATTTTTATTTCTCTGTTCCTTTTCTCTCATTCCTTATTGATGTTAGTGATGAAACAGTGCTATGCATAACTATTAAATTATATCCTATAAATGAATGTGTTAACTTGATGCTAAAGTGAATTTTTATGAAAATATTTCCTTCAGTTCTTATTTGTACATGACAGTCCTATATTTCTCTAAATCTTATATCAATTAGGGTCTGTATTCATAGGGTTATAAAGACAATTTAGATAAATCTGAGATAATGCCATTAAACTGCTCAATGAGGCCTTTTTGTATAACAGATTTTGCAGATGGTGTTCTGAATTCAATTATATTTTGAGATATTCGTATCTGACTGTTGATTTCTTTCCCATAATATGACCCAATCAGTTTTCCCATTATTGTTTTATATCTCTATGCTATTTTGAAAATCTTTTATTTACCATAAAGATCATCTTTTTGCTTTACTTGTTATTCTAAGTTTTATTTAGCCATATCAAGTTTGAATTAAGACTTAAAATGTAACAGATATTTTCCCCCATTATATTACTTTGAATCACTAAAAAGAAAAAGATGAAAAAATCATGAGCTTTCAGATGTCTGTTGGTTATGGGTATTCTTGACATTTTAGAAATAGGAAACAGTTGGATTTTATAAAAGCATGTTCAATCTCTTAGGACCATTAGGCAGTGTAATATTGGAAAGAATCTCAGAAAGAAGTGCCCTAAATAACTAGACAAAATTGGTTATTCCTTTGTGACATAAACTATTAATTTCAGAGTTACTTAGCAAAACTAACAAAAAGGTGCATTTGGTAGATATCTTACAAGATTTTTTTTAAAAATTACAATTTATTTAGTACTAGATAGCGTCAATTTACATGATAACTTGATTAGTAATTGAGTGTCATAGGCAAGAATTGTTTTAATTAGAAACTTATGACATAATGATTGCAATATTTTATCATCAACACTTGTTTAATGGAAATTATATGATAACTAAGCTTTTGAGATGGCAAGAAATATTTCAACAGAAAAATAATCACTCCAATACATATATAGATCATCAATTTTATTTAAAATGAACTATTGCCCAATGCATTGTTTATATATATGTTTCAGTAAGTGAGCAACCACGTGCCAAAAGAATGACATATCAACTACCTTTTATTTTATTTTTTTGACACACTATTATCAATTTTTTTTTTGGTGTAAAAATTTCCTCTTCATTCCAACAGATATTTCCTGTAACATCGCCCCCCCCAGTTCACTTTAATATATTTAATAAATTCCCTTAAATGTGTTTCCATGGCACATACCCCCACTGTTATCATTTTAAATGTACACACATCTTTTTTATACTAGGCCTACCTATTCATTTCTTGCATTTTTAAAAACAATACCAAATTTAAAATTTTCTGTGGCTCTCAATTAGCATGATCAGTTCAATCAGTTAAATATAATGCAATTCCATTTAAAATTAAAAATTAAAAACATTTAATTCCATTTCCACCTAAAACCTTGTTAAAACACAAGTAGAGACTAAAAAGCAATGACCAGTATGAGAAGTAAAGAAGAGATAAAGCTGAAACATGGTGAATGATTTACTAGAACAGAGAACACTAAAACTTAAGCATGGAGATAATCTAAGGGGAAAATAGATTCATATTGCACAGACCTACAAAGTCGTAAAGGTTGGCAAAATCAGGATTTCCTAAGATTGAGTATGGGCTAGAGCTGAATAGAGAAGGGCTGTTTAAGCGTACTTGTAGTAAGCACTAAGACTCCAGATCACTTCCTAATCTATAGAGTGGAAGACAAATACCTCTGGACTTAGAATGAACAACTAAGAGATGGAACAATGAACAAAGAAGGCTTTAAGTGAAAAATATAGAAATTACCCAATCGACTACAAGATTTTTTTTCTTTTATTCAGCAAACAGAAGGTTGGCAGTCTACTTTATACACTTTTGGAAGGATATTAAAATATTTCTTTCTGAGGAAAATTCTATGTCCAAAAATAAAAGACATGCTTTTGAGAATTCTAAAACAAACATGTTGCCCTCACCCAATAACTACACAGTAGACATACATTTCAGAATCCTAATCTTAAAATGAACATGCAGCTGAGGATTACTAGGTATTTGTAAAAATATCCTCAATAAATAAAAAATGTGCAAAGTCCATATGAGAAAAACTTTGACATATTACCAAATATATTAAAGTAACTCTAAAAAAGGAGAAGTTATAGCATGCGTACAAAATTAAATTTCTGTATTAAACATGTCAAGCCTCTCTAATTTATGAAAACAATGTGGTTCAAGTGAATACACCGATGTTAACATATTTTCTTAACACTAGATACGTTGATTCTATATGTCATACAGAAAATAATTTTAAAGCCAATATTAAAGAGAAGCAATGCAAAAGAGGAGAAATAAATGAGGAATGTTCATAGCAGATATTAAAATATATCAGAAATACTCATTAATTGATAAAATGACCTACTGAACATGAAACAGACAGCTAAACAGAAAAACAAAATAAAAAGCTTAGAGAAAGATGGAAATACATTTGGGGATTTTGTGTATGATAACACCTCAATTCAGTGGGTCAAAGGGAAATGCTTTTGGATTTTTATTCAGTTCTTTCTTTGTTCTCTCCCTGCCCTCCACACAGCCAGGCCAATTACAGAATATATCCAGGAAGTTCCTGAGGTTGCAAAACAACAGTATCTATCTAGCAGACCAATTATCCTGAGTATTAGGTATCCAATTTTTCTTTTTGTTCTTCTTTAGATCCCCTTCCCCACCAATGTCTTACTTAGAATTAATGTAAGAATTTCATTTACCAATTTCTTTAATTTTCCATGAGCAAACTACTTTCACTCAATAAGTTTGGATACATATATTTCCATGCATTTACATTCATTCAGCTCCTTGGTCTTTTTATTATTATTATTATTATTATTATTATTATTATTTTTATTTTTAGGGCTGCACTCAGGGCATTTGGAAATTCCCAAGTTCCCAGGTTAGGGGTCGAGTTGGAGCTGTAGCTGCCAGCCTACACTTCAGCCACAGCAACTCTGGATTCAAGCCACATCTGCAACCCACACCACAGTTAATGGCAATGCCAGATCCTTAAGCCACTGAGCGAGGCCAGGTATCAAATCCACAGCCTCATGGATACTAATCGGGTTCATTACCACTGAGCTGTAAAGGGAACACCAACTCCTTGGTCTTTAATTCTACAGATGATATTCATATTATATAGATGGGGCTTAACAGTCTATAAAGTGATACCTTGCTGATGAAGAATGAACTCCAGTAATTTTTTAAAAAATAAATGTATTATTCTAACGATATAGTTTTATATATTATTCTAATGATATAGTGTTTAAGTCATTACACTTCAATCTTAAAGCAATTCTCTATATCTTTCAAAAACAAATATAAGTAAATGAGCTTGGTTTACATAATAAATACCCTGTTGCAATCCATAATTAGATGTGATAACAAAGAGATGATCCTGCTGTCTTACGGTTTCCATCACCAAGTCTTTAAGAGTAAGATGGTCATTAGAGTTCTTAGGTAATTTTTTCCACCAATTGAAATCCTATAAATCTATTAGAAAGCCACAGAAAATTAGAAAATAAAAAGTGAAGAATCTGCATCCAAAGTTCATACACATATCTTCACTGTGAGCATCTTCTCATGTTGGTTGCAGCAGTTCCACTTCATAATGCACTGTGTCACTTTCTATTAAAGGGACATTGTATTTCTCTTTCAGCTTCTAGTCACTAGGTTTATTTTTAAATTAAAACATTATTCTTAACATTAAAACATCCTTTAAAGTCATGTGTCCAGATATTCTTAATAAAATATGACTAAAATAAAACTGGGCTTAACTTTATTTTATGAAGATTGTAACATTGCTTTTGGTAGTTACTAGTAGAGCAAATATTCATTTACTATGTGTTCAGTTCATGTGCTATTTGACTTATGAATTGGAATATCACATTCATTATTATAGGAATACAATATTCTATGAACAACGGAGGAAATTATGCCACAGCAAATGAACACTGAATGTAAGAACCAGGTATTTCTTCATCTAGATTCCTTTTAAATCATATCTTAAAATGTCAGAAAAAATAAAATAATTATCAGAAAGCAACCAGAAATGAACAAGGGAGACTCTGGTAAAAATTTATATATCCAGAAGGTTTTTCTTTTTCATCTTATAAATATTATTTTTTAAGTTCATCAATGAACTTCACATTGCTAAATCAATGAACTTCACAGTCTACTCTCAGTTCTGATTTACTTCCTAATTTTAACAGCAGTTCATGGTTCATCTTAGCCCTCTGTTTGACATGCTTTCTTCACATGGCTTCTGAAAACCAACTTTTTCCACTTTATTGACTGATTCACAGTTATCTTTACTGGTTTCTCTTCATGATCTTAACTTCTAAACTTTAGAGTGTTCTGACTTTAAAGCTTCTATCTCTTTTATTTTTTTTTGTTACATTCACCTCACAGGTGATCTCATTCTTCCTCATGGTTTGAAATGCCATCTAGAAGAAAGGGACTACCCATATGTGCATCTGTACCCTGGACCAGCCCCTACATTCCACAGTCATGCCCAATAACCTCAACAGCTCCACTTGGATACCTAACAGTTACCACCAACTTGTATCTTCAAAACTGAGTATTTTATCTTGCTCTAAAAATTGTTCCTATTTTAGTTCTCTAGATTCTGAAGTTTTCTCTTATTTTTCACACTTCATTTCTAATCTATCAGCAACTCTTTAATATTAATTTTCTGTTTATGGCTATAAAATTACAATATAGCCTAAAAAAAAAAAAAAAAAAAAGAAAGAAAAACAAACACTGACTACTAAGGTCAGAAATCCTACACAGGTCTTATAGTCTAAAAATATAGTGTCAGCAGGGCTGTATTTCTTACCAGAGGCTATAAAAGAGAATATATTTCCTTGCCTTTTCTAGCTTTTAGTGGTCCTCCTCTTCTAAATTCAAAACCAGCAACAATCCATGTCTCTGTGACTTTCTTCCTTCTGTCTCTTTCTAATCTTCCTTTTCCACTTTTACTTAAATCATATGTACAAAATTCCTTAGGAATCATATCACAAGTTATGGGGAAATAGGATGTGAACATATTTTGGAAATCATTTTTCTGTCTACAATAGTCTCCCAAAGATTCTTGTTCATCTCACATGTAAAATGAATTTACTCTGTCTCAAGACCTCCAAAAGTCTAAAACCCATACAGGACCAACTCAAAGTCCAAAATTTATTTAAATCTCATGCACTAAAAAAGTTTCAAATCTCATTATCTAAATTAGGCAGAAGTGAGATTCTGGGTACGATCCATTTTGAGTCACATGTTCATTATCTGTGGATATCTGAAACTAAAGAACCAAGTTATTCGATACCAAAATATGATGGTTTTAAAGACATATGGTAGCTATTTAGGTGTTCCAATTCAAAAAGGGAGAATATGGAAGAAACAAAGAAGTCACTAGTCCCAAGGAATTCTGAAATCCAGCCTATATAAAGTCTGGAAAAAATCTTCTATGGTTTGTGGTTCCATCTTTATGCTTCTGCCTTCTGAATCATACTTTCTTTTTCTCTGAATATAGTATTTGCAGTTGAGTAGTTTTTTTCATTAACTTTTTATTTATTCACTTATTTATTTTGGCCATGCACATGGCGTGTGGAAGCTCCCAGGTCAGGAATCGAACCCACACCCACATCATTGACCCAAGCTGATTCAGTGACAACACCAGATCCTTAACCCTCTGTGCCACAGAAGAACTCCTACAATTGAGTAGTTTTAATAGCATGTAGAAATTTGGGGCTCTGATAGCCTTCTTTTCAGTCTTTCTGTCATTTTGGTCCCAACTGGTATTGCTTCTCCTGATAGAAAATTCTCAAGAACCTCACGACTCTTTCATGCATTTCATGACGATTTACTCTGCTGCAAAAGAGGTAATCCACAGATCTTTTCTAGATAATCCCATCTCTATTTTTAGCTTTTGCTGAAATGACTGAGGAAACAGATCCATTAAGTTTCCAAGAATCTTTCTGATTTGATTGAGGGAATCTGTGATTTACACACTTAATCTCTCCAAAGAATCTTTGACTGAATTCTTTGATACTTTGGTCTTTCTAAGGTATTAGCTAAAGGTTATACAGTCACACCTTCAGTTCTTTTTCTAGACTGCACTTTTCTAGCAGTGAATTTTACCATCTTGTGCCATCTGGATAGAGTAAGAATTTCTCAAAATTATCAATTCTTTTTCTTAAATTTTTTTCATAATTCTTTCTTCAATTTCTTTCTTTCCTCTCATATTTCACTGTTAGTATCAAAGAAATCAGTCCACGATTTCTACACTTTGCTTAGAAATTTCTTACGGTAACATCCAATTTCAATGTTTATAAGTTCTACTTTCCACTTAACTTCAGGACATAATACTGATAAGTTTTCTGTCACTATATAACAAGAACTTTCTTTGCTACTATTTCCAGTAATATGTTCCTCATTTCCCTTTGAGTCAGCAGTGCCTTTAATATTCATATTCTTACCAATAGATGATTTAGATATTCTCTGAGGTAATATATGCTTTCTATACCACAATCTTCACTTCTTCAGGGAAACTAAATAGCAGTTAATAAAATCCACATTTCTACTGACAAGTCTTTTTAAGGCAACCAAAGTCTTTTCTATTTTATTCCCAAAATTTCTTTCAGCCTCTTCTCACTGCCGAATCTCAAAACTACTCTCACTTTTCCAGGTATTTGTAAGAGTAGCACTCTAATTCTAGGTGACAAAATCTGTATACACTTTCTTTTGCTGATGTAACAAATTACCACAAACTTTATGCTTTAAATAAATCTGTTATCGTACAATTTTGTAGGCCAGTCAACCTAAACAGATCTCATAGGTCTAAAATGAAGGTGTCAGCAAGCCTGCATTCCTTTTTGGACACTCTAAGAGAGAATCATTTTCCTCGCCTCTTCTATCTTCTAGAGACACCCTTCCACTGTTTTGAAAGCCAGCAATGTTGCATGACTCTAAGTCTTTCGATAGTGATAGCTCCCTCTAATTCTCTTCGTCTGTTTCTCTCTTCCATTTTTAAGGACCATTGAGATTATTTAGGGCATATATAATCCAATTGTCCCATCTCAAGTTTCTTAACTTAATCACACCTTCAAAATGTGATTAAGTTAATTTCTCATGTATATAAGGAAATATATCCACAGGTTCTGAGGATCAGGATATGAATCTATTTATATGAATATGTTCTGTCTACTACATCTCCTTAAACATGTATTTCCAAAAGCAGCACATCCTCTGCTCTCTACTCAAATCCATGATTTTTTTCCCATTATTTCTATAGCCTCTTAAATAGTGCCTCGGCTACCCACTTGAACTGTATTCTCAACATATAAGTGAAAATGTATTTTTTTCAATGTCATAAATATTATACTACCTTGATCAAAAACTTCAAATTTTTTTTTCTTACCTATAGTAAAACCTAATGGCTTTATAGTGGCCCACAAACCTGTGATGTGTTGCCTCTGAGATTTCCAGTTTTACCTCCAAATATTCATCTCTACTACGGCTCCCACAATGCTTATACCTATGACAGAACCATCCTCCTTTAAGATATTTGCCTAGAAATTCTATGTGTCTGGGACATTCTGTTCCTTGTCTCTCCCCACATATGAATGTCTCACTCCTTACCTTCTGCTGATCTCCTAAATATGACATTATGAGTGATTATTTCCTTGACCATTTTATTTACAATGTCTCTATTCCCCTTAAATACTTTATTACTCTCCATATTGCTTACTTTCCTTTTACAAAGGATATCTTTTGCCTCATTAATTATTTATAATCCACCTCTGCTTCATCATTGATTTACTATTGATGGATATGGTCCCTTGGTTAGATCCCTTACATTTTGTTGCTATAAGCCATTTTTGTTTAATCCACTCCCATAAAGTTCCATCATATCATATACTTAGAACTTGAGTCTGTATGCTCAAATGTAGTCCAGTAGAGCACACCCTTATATATCACCTGAAGCATATAATTTTCTCCCAAGAAAAACTTATTGTCGTACACAATTTTTTAAATGAGCTACATATCAAATCAGCAATCATCTTGAGAGGAAATACGTGTTTTAGTTTAACTTTAAAAAAGTTGACAAAAGTATTTTTACTGTTTATACTGATTTAAATTTCAACTTTGAAGGGACATAAGGGAAGTAATTAAATTCTTAGAGGATATATTTAGTACAAACAGCAAAAACAATGATCAAGAAAACATACATTTATTTGCTAATAAAGTGTCTAAATCTATAGATGGATAATTTTCACAATTTGGAAAGAATAATAAAAATAAACTTTTAAGGCAAGAAAAATAAGAAAAATATCTAAATGAAAAATTGAATATAAACAATCAAATAGTTTTTATAAATATTACTGTAATAATCAATACTAGAAACAAGAACATAAATGAATGTATTCCAAGTCTAAGCATCATCTGTTTGTATCTTAAAAACTGTAATGGTCAATCAAAATTATGTGTGAATGTTGCAGAATTAAATTGGTTCTAACTGGTCTGAAAACATGGTAAACTTTGGCTCTTCTATGATATGTTCCCAGATTTTCGGTCAGGAGAACATAGTGAGATTGTACTTCATTGCATCCTTATGGTCTAAACTAGTGCTTCTCAAAAATGTGTATTTGGATCACTTAAGAAACATATTAAACAGCAAATTGTGATTTGGTAGACATGAGCTGGGCCTAAGCATTTTTAGTTAGGATAATTTTTCATATGATGCTATTGTTTACTTGCTGACCAATGAATAGCAAGCATACAGAGCAATGAGAGATAACTAACTAACTAAATAAATAAATAAATAACAGTTCAAGATTCAAAAAAATATACACATTTTTATTGCCTAAAAGCAACAAAATTCAACAGAGAGGCCTCTGGGTCTGTTGAGCTCTAGGTGCTAATAGAAACAGTAGCAGGATGGCCTATTACATTCAGTTTATCAGCTTTAAGAGCTTAATGTGAGAGGAGAGCCTGAAGCCAGTTCCAGAGTTTAAAACCAGCAGCCGATATGAGGTTCCTCTATCTTAAAAGCCTGCTAAAAAATAAAAGCTATTCACACTAGCCTGATGTGAAAACTTTAGATTAAGCTTCAAGCCTCTGAATGGTGGAAGACAAAAAGCTTTGCAAGCAGAAGCTGATCCACTTCTCCCACTGGGCCCATGGATGGATTTCTAGCCCAAGTAACACTACAAAGCAGGAGCAACAGCCTGGGACTGGCTCAAGATAGAGGCTTAAAATCAGGCAGAGCCAACATAAAATTGCAAAAATGTGAAGAAGAAATAAATACAGGAAAACAACAGCTAAAATAACAAAAACAAAAAATATTTTCCACTTACTCAAAAAGTGACTGCAAAATCAAATTTCCAACGTATAAGGAATTTAATATCTATAATGCTAACAATGTTCCACACAAAAGATCAGAAAATGACATTAGCCTGAATTAAATATTTTTTCACTGTTTAAACTGAAAGTATTCATGCACTTAATGTAGAAAGGATGGCCACATACATACTATTCATCTAAATTCAACAACTATTACTATTTTGTCATGCTTGTTTGTGCCTATGTGTATATATATATACAATATGCACATAGACATACATAAAAGATACACGCATATAATACATATACACAAACACATAAACCTATACATGTTATTAGCATGTATTTGTATGTGTGCATGCAGACATATGTGTGGAAAATATTTACAGGACTTTACTTTAGGATTTTACTCCTAAATTACTTAAGCACATATATTATATATATAAAACCCCAAGGAATTTCTCTTAGATGAATACAATAGTTCAGTCAAACCTAAGTAAATGTCCACTACTTAGTCATATTCAAATTCACCATATAGTTCTCAAAAGGTATCTCATTTGTTTTTTTTTATTTTATTTATTTATTTATATATTTAATTTCCCCAATACATTATTTTTTTTCTAGCAACATGGTGACCCAGTTACACATACATGTACACATTCTTTTTTCTCACATTATCATGCTCCATCATAAGTGACTAGATATAGTTCCCATTGCTAATCCATTCCAAAGGCAATAGTCTGCATCTATTAACCCCAAGCTCCCAATCCATCCCACTCCCTCCCCATCCCCCTTGGCAACGAAAAGTCTATTCTCCAAGTCCATGATTTTCTTTTCTGTGGAAAGGTTCGTTTGTGCCATATATTAGACATATGGTATTTGTCTTTCTCTTTCTGATTGACTGCACTCAGTATGGGAGTCTCTAGTTCCATCCATGTTGCTGCAAATGGCATTATGTCGCTCTTTTGGATGGTTGAGTAGTACACCATTCCCCATCTTCCTAATCTAATCATCTATCAATGGACATTTGGGTTGTGTCCATGTCTTGACTTTTGTGAATAGTGCTGCAATGAATGTGCAGGTGCATGGGTCTTCTTCAAGGAAAGTTTTGTCCGGAGAGATGCCCAAGAGTGGGACTGCTGGTAAAATTTTCTAAGGTACCTCCATAATGTTCTCCACAGTGGTTGTACCAGCTTACATTCCCACTGACAGTGCTGAAGGGTACCCTTTTCTCCATACCTGCTTCAGCATTTGTTATTTGTGGACACATTAATGATGGCCATTCTGAATAGTGTGAGGTGGAATCTCATGGTAGTTTTGATTTGCATTTCTCTAATCATCAGTGATGTTCAGCATTTTTTCATGTGCTTGTTGGCCATCTGTATATCTTCCTTGGAGAAATGTCTATTCAGGTCTTTTGCCCATTTTTGCATTGGGTTGTTGGCTTTATTGCTGTTTGAGTTGCATAAGTTGCTTGCATATTTTAGATATTAAACCCTTGTCTGTTGCATAATTTGAAACTATTTTCTCCCATTCTGTAAGCTGTCTTTTTGTTTTCTTTTTCATTTCCTCTGCTGTGCAAAACCTTTTCAGTTTGATTAGGTCCCATTGGTTTATTTTGCTTTTATTTCTGTTGCTTTGGGAGACTGACCTGAGAAAATATTCATAAGGTTGATGTCAGAGAATGTTTTGCCTATGTTTTCTTCCAGGAGTTTGATGGTGTCTTGTGTTATATTTAAGCCTTTAAGCCATTTTGAGCTTGTTTTTGTGCATGGTGTGAGGGTGTGTTCTAGTTTCATTGATGTGCGGGCAGCTGTCCAGGTTTACCAGCAATACATGCTGAAAAGTTTGTCTTTTTCCCATTTTATGTTCTTGCCTCCTCTGTCAAAGATAAATTGACCATGGGTGTCTTGGGTTCTTTCTGGGTCCTCTATTCTGTTTGATTTGTCTCTGTTTTGGTACCACTATCACACTGTCTTGATGACTGGCTTTGCAATATTGCCTGAAGTCTGGGAGGGTGATGCCTCCTGCTTGGTTTTTGTTCTTCAGAATTGCTTTGGCAATGCTGGATCTTTTGTGGTTCCATATACGTTTTTGGATCGTTTGTTCTAGTTCTGTGAAAAATGTCATGAGCAAATTGACAGGGATTGCATTGAATCTGTGGATTGCTTTGGATAGTTTGGCCATTTTTACAATACTAATTTTTCCTATCCAGGAGCATGGAATATCTTTCCATTTCTTTATATCTTCTTTAATTTCCTTGATTTTATACTTGTCCACATATAAGTCCTTTACCTCCTTGGTCAGGTGTATTCCCTGGTATATGATTTTTTGGTGTGCAATTTTAAAAGGTATCATATTTTTGTATTCCTTCTCTAATATTTCATTGTTAGTATACAGAATTGTGACTGATTTCTGAATGTTAATCTTATCCTGCTATTTTTGCTGAGTTTGTTGATCAGTTCGATTAGTTTTTGGGTTGAGTCCTTAGGGTTTCTATATATGGTATCATGTCATCTGCATACAGTGACAGTTTTACCTCTTCTCTTCCTATTTGGATGCCTTTTATTTCTTTTGTTTGTCTGATTTCTGTGGCTAGGACTTCCATACTATGTTCAACAACAGTGGTGAGAGTGGGCATCCTTGTCCTGTTTCACAGAGTGGCAGATTGGATAAAGAAGCAAAAACCTTCAATCTGCTGTCTACAAGAAACTCACCTTAGGGCAAAGGACACATATAGATGTAAAGTGAGGGGATGGGAAAAGCTATTTTATGCCAATGGACAAGAGAGGAAAGCAGGAGTTGCAATGCTCATATCAGACAAAATAGACTTAAAAATGAAGGCCATAAAGAAAGACAAAGAAGGACATTGTTTAATGGTTAAAGGATCCATTCAAGAAGAGGATATTACAATCATCAATATATATGTCCCTAATGTAGGAGCACCCAGATACCTACAACAAATGATAACAGACATAAAAGGAGAAATTGATGGGAATAAAATCATAGTAGGAGACTTTAACACCCCACTCACATCAATGGACAGATCCTCTAGACAGAAAATTATTAAGGCAACAGAGATGCTAAAGGACACAATAGAAATGTTAGACTTAATTGACATTTTCAAGACATTACATCCAAAAAAATCAGAATACATATTCTTCTCAAGTGCACATGGAACAGTCTCAAGAACTGATCACATACTGGGGCACAAAGCTAACCTCAACAAATTTAAGAGTCTAGAAATTATTTCAAGTATCTTCTCTGACCATAGTGGCATGAAACTAGAAATCAACAACAGGGAAAGAAATGAGAAAAAACTGACTACATGGAGACTACACAACATGCTAATAAAATCCCATGGATCAATAAGGAAATCAAGAAGAAAATTAAAAAATACCTCAAGACAAATGATAATGAAGACACAACCACTCCAAATCTATGGGATGCCGCAAAAGCAGTGCTCAGAGGGAAATTCATGGCAATACAGGCCTTCCTCAAAAACGGAGAAAAATCTCATATCAACAACTTAACCCACTACCTAAATGAATTAGAAGAAGAATAACAAACAAAACCTAAAGTCAGCAGAAGAAAGGAAATCATAAAGATCAAAGAGGAAATCAATAAAATAGTCATTTAAAAAATAGAGGTCAGTAAAACCAAGAGCTGGTTCTTTGAAAAGGTAAACAAAATTGACAAACCTCTGCTTAGATTCGCCAAGAAGAGGAGAGAAAAAAACCCATATAAACAAAATAAGAAATGAAAAAGGAGAAGTCACACCAGATACTACAGAAATATAAAAAAAAAAATGAGAGAATACTATGAACAACTTTATGCTAACAAATTTGACAACCTAGAATAAAAGGACAACTTTGTAGAGACTTACAGCTTGCCAAAACTGAATCAAGAAGAAATAGATCAACTGAACAGACTGATCACTAGAAATGAAATTGAATATGTCATAAAAACACTCCCTACAAATAAAAGTCCAGGACCGGATGGCTTCACAGGCGAATTCTACCAACATACAAAGAGGAACATATACCCATTATCCATAAACTTTTTAAAAGTTTGAAGAAGAAGGAACACTCCCAGACATTGTATTAAGCCAAAATATTTCTCATTTGTTTTAAACCAAACATCCAATCAAGCTTCCTACTTTGTTTTAGATATTTGTCATTGTAATTCCTTTTAATATGAAAGCATGACTCCCTTCACACCTTTTTAAAATAACATTGACTTTTTGAAGAAACCACACATAATCCTTCATAAAATGTCTCAACTTCTGAATTTTCTATGGACTGAAATTTATCTCTAAAGACTTTAGGTAAATTTTTTCAGTAATTTTAAGTAATGCTATGCATTTCATATTTAATCACATTAGAATACATATCGGAGTTCCCATCGTGGCGCAGTGGTTAACAAATCCGACTAGGAACCATGAGGTTGAGGGTTCGGTCCCTACCCTTGCTCAGTGGGTTAACGATCCAGGGTTGCCGTGAGCTGTGGTGTAGTTTGCAGACGCGGCTTGGATCCCGCATTGCTGTGGCTCTGGCGTAGGCCAGTGGCTACAGCTCCGATTCAACCCCTAGTCTGGGAACCTCCATATGCCACCGGAGCGGCCCAAAGAAATAGCAAAAAGACAAAAAAAAAAAGAAGAAGACATGTAAGTGTGGTTTATTCAACAGTTATTGATGCTAAGTTTGATCTCTGTAATTTGTAACTCATCTATTAGGCAATAAGGTGACATTATGGGAATATCTTATTTTACCCATATTATATGTAATTTCTTTTTTTACATATTGGTGTTCCTTGTAAGTATATAAACTTATAAAATACTAGAAAGAAAATATCTCTATATTTTATACCCCCTTCTACCTTATTATCTGAGATTCTTCTACAAAATAGAATTTTTCTTATCCGCTGGGATGAAAAAAAGTTCATAAAATGGAATAGTGTATGCTTAATACTTTTCCTCTTATATTTATCTTCATTTTTTTAAATGGAAGGACATGTGTTACTTTATATTGTTTTTCAAATAAGTGTACATTTACCTTGTTTTTCAAATAACTGTACATTAACATTAGCTGTATTTTCTAGTACACCAAACAACTTCCCAAAAATTGTTTCTGTAATACAAAAAATTGTACAAATTTGATGGTGAATAAAGACCATCATATTTACTACAATCATCTCTGCATTTCCAATGCTTCTAAAGTTATCTGTCTTGTCTGATAACACACAAAGAGCAAGTATGAAAACTATACATTACATATAGTTCCAAAGACTACTGAGAATTTTCTGTTGGCATTGGATAACATATTTTAGACACAGCTGCATAGCAGGATATACATATGCTTGTTGTTTCGTAACACTGTGAATACTTGGAATGCTACTTCTATGTTGTGAGTGCTATTATAACCATTCTGGGGAGTCCTCATTGGCTGGAAAATTAAACCAATCTTCAGATTAAAGAGTTGGTGTATAGTCATCTGAAATGCAAAAATATAAAAATTGTAAACTCTGATTAGTACAATGAACTCAGATTTGTATGTATTCAGTGTTTAAAATCAAAGCAAATCATTGCGTTTGATGTTCAAATTGTCTCAAATTTAGTGATTGGGACCCTATGTCCATTTGTTTCACTATTCACTGAGCACGTCTTTGCTTTGTGGCACTAGATGCACCAAACTGATCTATACTTGCTCTGCTCCAGACCTAGAATCAGACATTTTTCTGAGGAGCTTTGGATTTTTTATTGGAGAATGATATTTTAAAGTTCAATTTATAGGAAATAGGAGTCTCTTCAACTGGACTATCACCGCTTCTAGGTTCCTATTAGTGAAGAGAGTAAGATGATATTTTTTAAAAGCAAAATTTGGTATTGACTTTTTGCATTTACAGAAAAATCAATTGTTTTCGGAAGTTATATGACTATATTTTCATCTCTTAAATAGAACATTTTTATTTTCTAGCATTAATATATTTTCTATTTTATTTATTTTTAAATTTTATTTTATTTTTCTTTTTGACCATGCCTGCAGCATATGGAAGTCCTTAGGCCAGGGATTGAATCCAAGCCACAGCTGTGACAACACTGGATACGTAACTCAATACACTGCAGCTGGAACTCCTATACTTATGATTTTAGTGTTATTATAAATTAACGAACATTAAAATGGAATTTAAAAAAGAATAATAAAACCATGATTATAGATAGGAACTTCGCAGATTAATCTATATCAATCTGTATATATCTCTGTGGAATAGGAATGTTTATATATGTATATAAAATATTTGCCTCTTCACTGTATGCCATATCAGAAAATCCAAAACAACAACTCAAATGTCTAAAAGAAGGAAAAGAGACACATCAATCATGGTATATCTATGATGTTATATGGTATAGTACTTACAATAATGAAGTAGAATCATATTTAAGAATAATACTCAAAAATAATGTTGAGTAAAAAGAGCAAAAAAGCAAGTGGCAGAAAAATAGGGTATAATTACATTTAAATTAGGTAGAAATAAACTAGTAAAATGTCATATATGGTCTGTAAATATAATATTTATGTCTCCATTAAGAGTATAAAAATATGCTAGAGAGGCTACCTTTATGCAAGAAGGGAAAAGGATATATTGGTCCTGATACACACACATACACACACACACATACATATACACACACACATATATATACATATATACACACACACATACATATATATATACACACACACACAATTGATTAATCAGTTATTCAGAAAAATCAAAATAATCTAGCCCTTACCCATAGAAAGAAGAAAAAGTTACTAAAATGCAAAATTAGAATTGAGAACTGAGAAAAATAATTTTAAAAAATGTTTTTCCATACAATTCATGTCTTACATGATGCTTCCTGGATAAAAGTTATATGTTCAAATAGATTTTCAATAGTATAGTGTAATGTTTCTTGAAGATTCATAATGTGCATTGTCATATTAAAAGCTCAGTGATGATTGGTAATGAAGTAATGACACTATGAATTCATAATGTTTATAAATTCAATTGTTAAACAATATACAATTGTTTGACTTTCTGTGGGATCTCAGCTGTACTATTTCAGCCATTCAGCAAATCAGCACAGCAATTACAAATCATGTTTAAGTTTTATATCTTGTTATCTCTTTGCTCAGTGTTTCCTGTAAATTATCCATTTTTGTCTTCAGTTTATTTCCAATGTGCACCATCTTCAGCATCAACAGTCTAAAGTCTTTTTCCTGGAGGCCAAGAATCTCCTGATCACTTAGCTGTTTTTCTGGGGTTTTTTCTTTCTCCCTTATCTAAGTTATAGTTCTCTGTCTTTTCATTTTTATAGGTTTTTGGTGTGGTCACCTTTTTACAGATAATAGAATTGTAGCCTCTCTTACTTCTGGTGTCTGCCCCCTTTGTGGCTGAAGTCAGTATGGGGGCTCACTGTAGGCTTCCTGATGGGAAGGGCTGATGCCTGCCCACTGGTAGGTGGAGCTGATTCTAATCCCTCATGTGGGTGAGGCTTAGTCTCTGGATGGGTTTAGAGGCAGCTGTGTGCCTGAGTGGTCTTTAGGTAGCCTATTTACTGAGGGGTGGGGCTGTGATCCCACCTGGATTGTTGTTTGCTCTGAGGTTTCTCAGCACTGATGGGTGGGACCAGATTTTCCAAAAATGGCCACCTCCAGAGAAAGGAAAGCTAATGGATATTCCGCAGAGCTTCGCTTCCAATGTCTTTCCCCCACAACAAACCATTCACCCCTGTTTTCTCAGGAGGTCCTCCAAGAACTGCAGTCAGGTTTGATCCAGATTCCTATGGAGACTTAGCTTTGCCCCGGGACCCGGTGCACGTGAAAGCCTGCGTGAGACTTTTAACAATGGGGTCCCTGTTTGCCCTAGTCCCATGGAGCTCCTGCGCACAAGCCCCACTGGCCTTCATGCCAGATGCTCCAAGGGCACCTTCTCCCAGTGCCAGATCCCCACACATGGGAGTTTAATGAGGGGCTCAGAACTCTCACTCCCATAGGTGAATCTCTGTGAACCAGTTACTTTCCAGTCTGTGGGGCTTCCCACCTGGGTGGTATGGGGTTGCTTATATCACATAATCACCCCTCCTACCTCTTGATGTGGCCTCCTCTTTGTCTTCTGGGGTAGGATATCTTTTTGAAGGTTTCAGGTCCATTTGGTTCAAGATTGCTCAGTCTTTGGTTGTAAATTTTATTACTTTTAGGAGAGAAGTTGAGCTCTAGTCCCTCTATTCCACCATCTTAATCCCATCTCCTACAAATCCTAAACTGTTGCTATCTCTAGCAAAGGAAGTTGTACAAAGATTTTCTCAGCATCAAGGAATTAGAAGCAATCTAGGTTTTAGTGCCAAGGATTGGAGAAAGTTAAACTAGAACTGCTTTTTGGCAATAATACCTATGAATATTCATCAAAGGCATTAACAGAGTGAGGAATAAAAAAAAAGGAAGTGAAAAAAACAGGAATAAATAAATTAATAAGTAAACACATCAAAAAAGAAAAAAAAAACCATTGATGAGACTGATGATAAGAGTAAATTAGGAGCACTGAAGTAGAATTAACTTACATATCTGCACCTGAGGGCCCAGAGAAAGGAGAAGCCTAAGAAGATAGGTGAAAAGGAGGAGCAGGAAGAAGGGGTGTTAAAGGAGAGGATGGGGAGAGATTTGGGAGTGGGAGGGAGAGGATGGAAAGGAGGAGGAGGAGAAGGGAAAAAAGCAGAGAGAAAATAGTATTAAAAATGGGGAAAAGAAATAGACAAATATTGTGTGTGTATCTTATATATTATGTCTCCATAAATAATGAGAGGAAAATTCAGAGAACAAATGTAATTGTTTTAAAGCAAAGTTGATTAGTTTAAGAGTTAAAATGTCTGAAAAGAATTAAAAAACATAATTCAGAGATAAATTTTAAATATAGATTAAAAATGAATTATAAATTTGGAGAATTAATAATAAAGGAGATAGCTCTTTAAAAACAAATATTAAATATATATTTTCTAAGAGCTAATTGAATACAAAAAGGATAACAGATTATGATACACAATATTTTAAGTGCAAAGGAAGAAAAATATATATAATAAACTTGTAAATTTGGACACTTTAATGAAATTCACACTTTTTTAGGAAAACATGGATCCTTAGATAGCTCATACTGTTCAATTACTATGACAGTAAAAAGAAAAACTATCAAAGTGTCACCTCTTCCAAGAATCAGCAGGCCAGAAAATTTCATGTATGCATCCTATCAAACACAAAATACAGTCTTTGACAGAACTGTTTAAACTGATACAGACCATACAGACCTCAAGCATTTATATAAAGACAGAATAACACAGATACCAACATCTGATAAAGTACACAAAGGCAAATGACATAAAAATCTCATTTTGAATACTAAAGCAAAAAGCTTCCATATATTCTAACAAAATGTATCAGGATATTAAAAGAGTAATACATTTTGACCAATTATAGTTTACTGTAAGAATTAAATATTTTAATATTAAAATTCTATTCAAATAATTCATTTTATTAATAGCTTGAAAGATTAAAACTAGTCTTTTTTAATGTTGAAGAGGTTTTCAATGATACCTAATCTATTCCTCCTGAGGGAAAAAAAATATTGTGAAATATTGAAAAAATTTCCCTGAAAAAAACATTATTATACAAATAAAGTATGCCTTTAGATGCATAAGCATGTATATACAAATAAGCAGAGATATTTCTCTAAAAACATGATATAATAATTGCTGCAACACAAGTTAAAATTGAACTAGACCTTACTAAACAATAAAATTAAAGAAGTTTATGTGCAGAAGTGTCTGGAAGTATACACATTAACTCTGCACAGCATATGTCTCTAGCTAGATGGTGGAAGACAGACATTAGGCACTGTATTTTTAAATATTTACTACAAATAGTTTTAAATACTGCTTGTTTGATCGTTTGATGTTATTCCCTTATTGTTTCTGACCCTACAAATAAATCACTTTTGTATTTAAAAAGCAAAAAATAATACGAATGATATGACTTACATAAAAAGAAATATGTACACAAATGAATCCAAAGGACATTATTCTAAGTGAAATATGCCAGTTGCAGAACAATGAATACTGTATGATTCCACTTTTATAAGGTATTCAAAAAGTCAAACTCATGGAAGCGGAGAGTAGAGAGGTAACTAGGGGTGCAGAGAGGGGCAAGTGAGGATTTCAAAGGGTATAAAGTTTAAGTTACACATTTTGAATAAGTTCTAGAGATCTACACAGCATAGCTAACAAAGATATATTTTTCATTAAAATTTGTTAAGAGGGTAGATCTCATATTAAGTGTTCTTAACATAAAAAAAAAAAATTCAGAGTCAGATGGATTCATCCCTATATATAGAATGAAATTTCTTACCCAATCTCTGGAACCTCTTTAAGTCCTCCAAGCATTTTGCAGTCTTTCCTAAATCTTTTAAATGAGGTTGTTTTTAAAAATTTATAGTGATAAGAAAATTGTCATTGGATATCAGGGTATTTGATATGACTGATCAGATATATATGATTAATACATTCTGCTATTATTGATCAAACACATTATCATGTTTATTTACTTACATTGATTTTAATAATGAATAATTTATATACATAGATAAATATATATGCAAAATGTCTTCACTATTTGCATTTTTGTCTTATAAATTTAATTAAAACAAAAGTCTGTGATAATTTTAATATTAATAGTAAAAAACTCTGTATTAGTTTACACTATATTTAGAAGACCGAAAAGAAAGCTTTTTAAGGTTAACAGAAAGGCCTGAGGAAACTAATTGTACCTCTGACTTCAAAATCATACTACAAAGAGTTTTGGATTTTTACTGAAATGCTGACACCTAATATGATACCCAGCAGCATGACAGTATTGTACTGTCAGTGAGTCTTCAATATAAACTGTCAAAGATGAGAGGCTTCTTGCACATTCCAGCCAGTGACCCTTCAATTGCAGGGGAAAGACTGACATATTTTTTCTTTAATAATACCTTACAACATGTTCTTTCTCTTGTACATTTATCAAAACTATATGGTAGCCCTCCTAGACTCAAGTTTTGAGTTTCAGGTTATCTGAAATGCGATGTATACAGCTAGAAAAATAATTTAAAAATTAATAAGGATTCTCTCATACTTGGTGAAAGTAGATAAAGGAGAGTTTATTTTTAAATTAGGCACATAAAAATAAATATCAAACAGATTTTTTAAAAAATATTTGGGGTTAGCAGTTCCTGTTGTGGCTCAGCAATAATGAATCCAAGTATCTATGAGGATGCAGGTTTGATTCCTGGACTCACTCAGTGGGTTAAGGATCTGGTATTGCTGCAAGATCTGGCATTGCTGTGGCCTTGGTGTAGGCTAGCAGCTGCAGCTCCAACTCAAACCCTAGCCCGGGAACTTCCATATGCTGCACATGTAGCTCTAAACAGCAAAATAATAATAGTAATAATAATAATAATAATAATAATAATAATAATAATAATGGGGTGGGTTAGTAGATGCAAACTATTGCATTTGGAGTGGATAAGCAATGAGGTCCTGCGGTATAGCACAGGGAACTAAATCCAATCACTTTTGATGAAATATGATGGAAGATGTGAGAAAAAAATTCTATCTATATGCATAACTTACTCACTTTGTTGCACAGCAGAAATAGAATATGTAAATTAACTATAATAAACAATAAAAATTAATTTAAAAATTAATACTTTATTTTTTAAAGCAGTTTAATATTCACCACAAAATCGAGGGGAAGATAATAGAGTTTTCTTTTAAACCCCCTACCTCCACATATGCATAGCCTCTCCCATTATCAACATCTCCCCACTAGAGTGGTACATTTATTACAACTGATGAAATTATACTGACAAATCATAATCACCCAAAGTCCGTAGTGTACACTATGGTTCACTCTTGGTATTGTACATTGAGTTTGGGCAAATATATGACATGTAGTCATCATTGTAGTATTACAAAGATTATTTTTACTGTCTAAAAATCTTCCATGCTCCACTGCTTCATACCTCACCCTGGAACCCCTGGAAATGACTGATCTTTTTATTGTCTTCATAATTTTTCCTTTTCCATATAGTTGGAATCACAGTATGTAGCCTTTTCAGATGGGGTTTTTTTCACTTATTAACATCCATTTCAGGTTCCTCCATGTCATTTCAAGGCTTTTAGCTCATTTCTTTTTTAGCAGTAAATAGTTCATTGTTTGAAAGCATTACAGTTTATTTACACAGTCACCTACTGAAAAACATTTGTTGCTTCAAACAGGTCTTATTACTAGAGGTTTTTGGATGAGTTTCAGAAATGTCCTTGAATTCTCAAATTTTGCATGCATAATTTGGGGCATATATGTATTGTTTGAAGGAGTAATTTTATTAACATTCATAAGATTCTGAACACTACACAATATCCAATAGAGTGTAAGAATATATGTAATTATATGACTTTAACGTAGCATTTGCATTGTGTAATTTAAAGTATTTGTAACTAGATGGAAATTACTATTGTTGCTTTGAAAATTTTAACTACAAAATATATGTAGCACATTATGTACATATCTCAAAACCATTTGTGTGGCAGGGGTTATGGAGAATATTGACTATAAATGCTATGTTTTAAACTAAAATTATGAAGATACATTAGGCCAAGGGAAAAAAACTCTCTTGACGGAGATTAATGAGGTGGGAGTATTTACCATACTGTATATGAAGACCTCCTTTAAAGCTACATAAATTATAATAGTGTGGTTTTGAGACAAGAATGGAAGATTACATTCCCTGAAAAATAAAACAAACAAAACAATGACCACATATAAATGGATACTTGACCTAGGGGAAAGTTTTAGAGCACTGGAGAAAGCAGATTCTTTTCAATAAAGAATGCTGGATCATTCTGATATATATCTAAATATTATATAAGATTTTATATAATTTATACAATCTTATATATGATTGTATAAATTATATAATTATAAATTATATAATATTGTACACAGTATATATTATATAATATAATATTATAATTATAATATACAAAATAAATTATTGTGTATATACTTATTTAAAAAATAAATGGTCTCTAAATACAAATTTTCCTCCTACCTGCAAAATTTAATTCCTGATTAATTCCATATTTTATTGTCAAAGATAAAAAAATAAAGCTTCTGCCAGGTAACATATATTTTTGCTCTTTGAATAAGTATGATTTCTTAAATAGGGCATGCAAATTATAACCATCAAGGAAATAAACAAAATAGGAGTTCCCGTTTTGGCACAGTGGAAACGAATCTGACTAAGATCCACAAGTATGGGTTCTATCCCTGGCCTTGCCCAGTGGGTTGGGGATATGGCATTGCCGTGAGCTGTGGTGTAGTTCACAGATGAGGCTAGGATCCCACGTTGCTGTGGCTGTGATGTAGGCTGGCAGCTACAGCTCCTATTCAACCCCTCGCCTGGGAACTTCAATATGTTGTGGGTAAGGCTCTGAAAAGACAAAAAAAAAAAAAAAAAAAGACAGACAGAAAGAAAGAAAGACACAAAATAAAACTTAATTGACCTCATGATCATTTTTCTGCCCAGCCAAAAAATGTTCACAAAAGTTTTGTTTATTCTTGTTACTTTATTTTCTCACCTCTCATTCTCACTCTATCCTATTCCAATTGTTTGTTGGTCACAACTCTTTTGAATTGATTTTAATCAAAGTCCCTGTTGACTCTTATCTTGACAAACTAATACCTATCCTCAACTTAACATTAAGCAGCATTAAGAAGCATTGAGATATTTTGTCACTTGCCCCAAGTTATTTTCTGGTGTCCCATGAAGTTTTTCTCTAATATTCCTATAATCTTACTGCCGGCTTTTTCTCTATGGTCTTTTTTTGGCTCATTCCACTGCTCACCCTCAAACATTAGCATTTACTATGAACATAACCTGACCTTCCTGTACAGTTTAATTGAATGTTTTCATCAAGTCCCATGATATTAAAAGGCATCTATATGCTGATTATATCCAAACACATGTCTTCACTCTTGGGACAACTCTCTGATCTTCAGACTTACATTCCTAATTGACTGGAGATAACAGTTTTTTATGTCTAATACATTTCTTAAACTTGATGTTCTTCATCACTTTATGTACCCCCATGCAAAATATGGTCTCTCTCCAGTCATTCCACTTGGAATACATGATTTCATTCCAGAACATTGAGAGTATTCCTTGACACTTTTTTCTCCTTAACACTTATATCTAATATCTTCAAGTCCTGTCGGTACTGCTTCCGAAATTTAAACCAACTTTAACTTCTTCTTATTCTCCACTGAAATATTTCTATTCCAAATCACAAGCATCTCTACCTGAATTACTGAAACAGCATTATACAAGTTGTTACTAGCAAAGCACTTGACCCATTCAATTCATCCTCTATGTAGTAATCTATAAAATTTTCTCAAGACTTACAGTACATCAAATCAACTGCTCTTCACAAGGTTTCCACTCAGCGCTGGAATAATATCCAAATTGTATATCATCCTAAGTAGATATTTCTGTTTTATTTTCTATTTATTTTATTTTTCTTTTTATGTTTGCACCTGCAGCATATGGAATTTCCCAGGCTAGGGGTCGAATCGGAGCTGCATCTGCAGGCCTGTGCCACAGCCACAGCAACACCCAATCCGAGCTGCATCCATGACCTATGTATTCATGAGGCTGGTCCAGTCTCAAATAAAAGTTACCACCATACAGTCACAAATTGTCTTTGAATTTCATTATGGAAGCATTAATCAATTCTTTCAACCTAAGAAGCAACAACAAGTAGGCCTCACCTACAGGTGGGTGTATATTTTATTAATAGACATAATAAAAATACTGTGAGCCCCTTATTATAATGTCATCTTCTTAGGTTAATGTAAAGTGAATCAAAATATGGTAAGTCCAAAGACTAAGAAAATAAGTTTAAATGTATATGGAATGCTCTAACACTAGAAATTGGCCTGAAGTATGAAATGAAGGAAAACTACTTTTCTGCTTTATTTTTAAATAACTCAGTTATTTATGTCTCTTTAAAGTGGCTAGTCTCTCCTAACCAATAAGGAAATTAGTACATTGTAATGGAGTTCTTCCATAACAAATAAGTGTATAGAACTGACTTAGTAATGAGGTAATGACTATTTCAAGGTGGACATAGCAGATATACACAGGGTGGAAAGCTGGAGACCCTTGCAATACTATTGCAAAACCATTGCCTGTTTTAATTTGGAAGATACATCACAGGCTTACCAACCCTGCAGATCTAGCCAAAACTGTTGAAAAAAAGCAAAAATATTAGCATGTGTTGGTTGTTCCCTGTCACTTACAGTAAAATGTTATAATAATGGAAGTATTACAAGTATTATAACTACATGGATAGAAATAGCTGGTTAAATGGATACATTTGATGAAACATAGAAATCCAAAGATTAAAGGTCTCACAGGTAGACTTATTAGATAAAATATAGTACTCTCAAATAAATTTGAATTTCAAATAAACAAAAAATACTGTTTTAGTATAAGGAAGTCCCAATAATTACAGTGGATATAACAAATATTTTCAATATTTATCTAAAATTCAAATTTAACTGGACATCATGAATTTTTATTTTCTAAATCTTGTAATCCTATTCTCAGCGTACACAACTTCTTAAGTGTAAACAGATGAGATAAAGCTCAGAATAACTTTAAGCAGTGAGATCCATTAAGAACGTTCATACAAAAATAGCCCTTTAGCAAATATAATAACGTGGCTTATATTTACTACAGTGACATAGCCCTTCAGCAAAGACAGGAAAAAAAGTATTATCATCCACTGAATCCTATTGCTTCAAGCGTTCTCAAGATAATGATATAAGTGTAGAGATAGGCATGAAGGCAAGGAAGTAAAGATATAAATCTTGTGTAATAAACATGACCAGAAAAGAATTTGGCTATTTATCACATACAAATGACTACAAGGAAAAAGATCTGAAGCCTTCTAAGTTTTCAAGGAAATTATATCCAAAGTGATCACAAACTGCACTGAGAGAGTCTCAGACTAAGTCATCCATAAGAGAACTTCAGTCTGGAAAACTTGTGCCAAGAGGAAGCAGGCATTCAAAGCTGCAATCCATCCTTTAGAACATCAACTGAAACACCCACTTCAGAGTGGTCATCTGAGTATACTGAACAAGAAAGAACTTCACAGAGGGCAAATATGGAACCATTAAAAAATAACAGTCAAGAAAGTTCCTCCCAAAGAGTAGGACTTTGATCTATTCAAGGAACTTTCTTAACTTTCAGATCAAGGTGACTTGGCTACACATGCCCATCAGGGTTTCATCAATAACTGCTGCTATGGAAGTGTAACTACTGTGATTTTCTAGTCTTCCCTTTTTGATGACAATTTTTATGGTGTTTAATCTCCCCTTGCTCCACCTCTATACATTATGTGTTTGGTAGGAGAAAGCAGCATTACAACTTGCCTGCCTTTTATTTCTTATGATCACTGGGCCACAAGGACCTGGTGGACAGAAATGCACATCACCCAGAAGTTCTGGAGTTTAATGTAGCAATCGAGTGGCCTTTTGATTGACAACATTAAGGTAACATGGGATATTTTTGTGAGACAAAGACTCCTCACAGGTATTTGGTGATCAAAAAAAAAAAAAAAAAAAAAAAAACAAAACACATTGAGGCTGCTAACTATCTATCCAAATCTGTTCTTCTCTTCTTCCTGGACCCATAGCTGCACTAGAGTTATTAGTCTCTCTATCAGAAGAAGGCATGGCCATAAGTTTTCTTCAGCAGGATGTGAACACTGGGAATATGTGCATTTTCCAAGTCAAGCCTTGCCTATAGAGCCTGGCCATATTCCTCCATGTTCTTCCAATTCCACTGGGAAGGGATTTTCCTTGGAAGAGAGCTAAAGCTGGCACAGCCACTTCAGTCCAGTCCAACAGCCTAAACACAATCAACTTAGAACATCACTATGCAATCTTCCTTAATGTGAAGTAAATTTCTATATTCCTTAAGTTACTGAATTATTATTGAGCCACTTGGTCTACTCCAAATAATATTGGGCACAAAATCTGTTTACTACTCATCGTGTTTCCATGTGAAAAGAAAAAAATGCAGAAAGTATAAAACCTCTGACTGCTTGTTATTCTCCCTCTTCCCACTACTTCCCAGGCATGGGATAGTGATTTATCTTAATGGTGAGTTTGGGAGAGAAAACCAAACATGTTCACCTCAATTCTTCCTTTCATCCTCTTTGTTCATGTGCCTGAGGGAAAAAATATTAGTGTGATCTCTTCCTCACCTTAGCAGGGCAGACTATGCTCCATAATGGATTTCTACAAATTTAGGGATAGTATTAATTCAGGTAATGTCAGCAAGTTCTTGTGGCTGTATATCAGAGTTGTGTGCTCCAAAAATAGTTTGTATGGATAACAAAGATGGCATTTCAATCTCCATTTATGTGAGTCTTTTGGCTACCTATCCAATAATATTGAACTTGCGTAGATAAATGTGGTGTTACTTCTTGACACCTCCAAGGACAGCTTTAGGTTAAAATAAAACAAAACAAAACAAAATTTAAAAAAAAATTCCTGAAGTAACAAAATAGCTCTCCCCAATTTTTTTTTCTTTGCTCCTCACATAACTCAATCTGCCACTTTTACCACCCATGATAATCAAGTTGCACTTAGCTGACTAGGGATAAAAGCATGGTAGACTCCATAGACCATTTCTGTATTTCTGAAGTGCACTGAGAGATAGACATAGTTGTTTCTTTTTCACCAAATCAAAATGAAACTGCACTACACTATCCCTAGGTATTTCTGATTCTTATCCACTTGTCAATGTGAGAAGATATCTGATAAGATGATTCTACACTGCAATAGTGTGAATTTATTGGCACAGCAGTTTATGGCATAAACACCATTAAAGAAATACTAAAACTGTAGTAGAATCTATGGCAGGCTGAGAGATCAAGAAAATAATATTTTTAAGTAATATAAGATTTCCATTGCTCTTCATTCAATCTAATCAGCTCTATATTCCCCAAATATAATGTCAGAGATATACTAAATTACATGCTTATAGGTATATATAAAAATACATATTCTTTAACATAACTAAAAATATTTAGTTGTTCTAAAGCTTTTGATCCCATTTTCTCTATTTTAATTGTATGTGAAGACTGTGTAGGTTTTATGGACCTGGTGAATTTTACCTAAATAGATTAAACACAGCAAACAAAAAGTAAAGGAGAATCAATGAAAGGTTTTGTATGGACCAATGACTGTCCAAACTCTCCTGCAAAGCTTCTATAAGACAAATTTTCATAGAGAAAATAGAAGTAATATTTAAAAGTCAAGTTTTTTAGATATGGCCTCTAATTTAAAACCCACAGGAACATGCAATATCTACATAGAAGAAAGAGAGAAAAAAAAAAACAAATCTCACTCTTGGGAGACCTACTCCTAATGTCCATAATGTAATTCTTATGCTATGGTTAACCCCCTGCTTGAAAGTACCTAAAACCTTCCTTACTATTTACATATGTCAAAAGTGTAGTGATGTAAGGCATAGTGGTGGAATCAAAGAAGGGTTTGAGTTTGGAGACACAGTCATCATTACTTACTTCATCATTCTGGGCAAGATAAATCATCTGGCTAAGATTCTGTAAAATGATAACAATTACAGACCATGCATTAAAGATGGGTTATGCAAATTATATAACTTAGTGGTTCTAAAGCTTTAGTTTGTGTCAGAATCAGTCTGAGTTTTCAGTGAGATTTTTCATTTCTAACAAGTTTTCAGTCAGATGCTGCTAATCAGGAAACCACACATTGAGAATTTCTATATAAACTAATGCATGTAAAGCACTAGCAAATCATCTGATATTATAAGTATTTGATATGTTTTGGCTATTAATTTTCTTGGTGGTTTGTTTTTCATCTCTATAGGTGTAAAAAAAGATAAACTTATACTTTTTAAATATTTTTATTTAAGAAAAAATCTTGCTTTTTTAGTATATGCTTTCCTGGAAAAATATATATTTTGATGATTTACAATTGAAAGGTGTTTTTGTGATGACACTAACAGAATCATCTGATAAAAGAATAACCAGTTATGGAGTGAATCATTCTATTTTATCACTTTGGAATTTTACACTTGGATTTTCTTAAGAATAATATTCCTTTAATAGTTTGATGTCTTAAAAAGTGATTTATTAATGAGATTTAATTTGACATATAACATGTTATTTGTGAGTTTTCTTATGACTCAAATGCTTCTATTGTGATTGTCGTCAATAATATTTTTAAGTATTTTATTGCCAATATGTACTAGTCTAAGATTTTCCTATATAAAATTATCACAAAGATTGCAGATGCTTATCTTCACTATTATATCCATACCACATGGGATAAATAGTTAATACACAATATTTCTTTTCTTTTCTTTTTCTTTCTTTCTTTTTTTTTTTTTTTTGCCTTTTTAGGGCCTCACCTGCAGCATATGGGGGTTCCCAGGCTAGGGGTCCAATTGGAGCTGTAGCCACCAGCCACAGCCAGAGCCACAGCAACACAGGATCTGAGTCACATCTGCAACCTACACCACAGCTCATGGCATCGCCAGATTCTTAACCCACTGAGCGAGGAAAGGGATCGAACCCGCATCCTCATTGATGTTAGTCGGGTTCATTAACCACTGAACCACGATGGTAACTCCAATACACAATATTTCTGTGTTGAAAACTTTCTTTTAACTTAACAATATGTTGCAATAATGTGTATATAAAGAATAAGAGAATTGCTTATGTGTGCAAAGAGGAAGAAACATAAGAGCCCTAAGTGAATTCATCCAATATCCAAATAAAGACAAAAAAGTGAGGACAAAAAAATGTTTTTTGATGATAATATGAAATGAAAAGTTAGTGAAGTGAATGAAGTATTAGAAAAATATATTAAAGACTAAAACTATTTCTTTCCTTCTTTTGCTCAAAGAGGCTACTGAGAAGTTACTGATAGCTATAAGAACATCAGAAAACATTAGAATTTGAAACTTAGAACAGCTTGGTCAGTATCAATATCTGTCAAGACTTTGCATTATTTAATAAAAAGTATGTTTTGAAAATATTTATAACTTAAGTCATACACTTTTCTCTTTTATTTCCTGTCCTCAATGGACTCTATCTCAAATTCTATATTTCCAAAGAAAATATTTGTCTACTACCAAAAGAAAGGAGGAAACAAAACACTTAGCATGCAGATTAAGCAGTAAATAGTAATAATAAACTATGGGTGACATATACAATTTTTCACAAGTGAAAACAAAATATTTCAACTTATCTTCACCAGTTTTTTTCCTACAATTGTGCCAAATAAAATGGTGGCAACATTTGTATTAAGTAGTTTGTGCAAACTGAACAAAGACTCTGAGCTGGTGAATACACTGTCTTCTTCAGTGAGATTATGTACTTCTTTGACAGTTTCACTCTTAATGAGAACATGAAAAATTACTTTTACTACAGGCTGTATGATATGTGGAATTTTATCAGATGGTTGTCATTAAATATTGTTTAAATGAAAAGTGACACAGTCTCCTTTAACAGTTTGAATCAAAAGATTAGCAAACAGGAGTTCCGGTCGTGGCGCAGTGGTTAACGAATCCAACTAGGAACCATGAGGTTGAGGGTTAGGTCCCTGCCCTTGCTCAGTGGGTTAACGATCCGGCGTTGCGGTGAGCTGTGGTGTAGGTTGCAGACGCGGCTCGGATCCCGCGTTGCTGTGGCTCTGGCATAGGCCGGTGGCTACAGCTCCGATTCAACCCCTAGCCTGGGAACCTCCATATGCCGCGGGAGTGGCCCAAGAAATAGCAACAACAACAACAATAACAAAAAGACAAAAAGACAAAAAAAAAAAAAAAAAAAAAAAAAAGATTAGCAAACAACAACGCCTCTAGAATGAACTGAATTTTTATGATTTTCTTCTTGGCACACTGACACACTATGAAAGTTTTAGATGATTTCAATAGCTATCTAGAGTGGTCCTAATTCACAATTCCCATAGGAAGTTGCAAAATACTAAGTATTATCTTTGGCTTCTTCTTGGGAGACTTTATTTCTTTCTTTGGTCTTTATTGATCCTAACAATCTCTGAAAACACACAGTTTATATCAACAAATATTTTCAACACAAAGTAAAGAAGAATGAGTGATAAGAGTAAAAGAAATAACAATATCCTGATGAAAAATGTAGACTGAAGGAAATGCTCTATGTTCAAGTAAACAAGAATATATTTACTTTATTTACTCTGACTACATTTTATTTCTTGTATGACCTTGGGAAATACATTCTATTATGGAAATAAGATACAATCATCCTTTTTTTTTTAACTGAGACTGTATAAATAGTTGTATATGCCAAAATATTATTACATATATTTTGTAATCATGTATAGTTATTAAATAATATATATCTATTTTAGATGGAGATCAGTAAATAAGTGTATTTGCAAAACAATTAGGTATAGGATTATGCAGTAGTAATATAAAGATACTTGAAACAGTGCTGTTCCAAATACCTTACTTTAATCCTTTCCAATATTTGGAGAAAAGTCTTAAGAAGACTAATATTGTATTCAGAATCTATCTTATGCAGATAATATTCAATTGCACTGATAAACTGGACCTGGTTGTAATACCCTAGATTTAAAGCTTTTTAATGGCAGTTATGGTATTTATTGCTGTATTCCTAATGCCTAGTGAAATAACAGTAGTTATGTTATTAATGAATAACACACACATTCTGTTATTCACAAAAATTATCTACAATTCTTTCTCCTAGTCATTTCATTAGTAATAAACCAATGTCATAAGTCCAATCATACTTTGCAGTTCTTCTGCCTGTCCATTTGGCTAGATTTGAAATAATAACCTTTTTTTTTTTTGCTTTAGCAATATTTCTAATATTTCTTGCAGGATAATACAACTACCAGTTTACTTGTTTTTTTTTTCTTTCAGTTTGTTTGCACTGTCAAAATTCATCTTTTATTCAAGTTTTCCTATGATTCCTCCTTAATTATCAAATTTTAAGTTATATTGCTCAGGATTCTTCCCTGAACCTCTTCTACTTTTACATTCTTTCTCTACTTATCTTCATCTACTTTACACTGAGGATCAATAATAAACCATGAACAAAATCATTTGAAAGTTATCACACCTTTGAGATGACTTACTCAAACTTCTACATTTCTAACCATAATCTATTTTATGATAGCTTAATGGATAAAGCACTCCCACTCAAACTAGCATATGTCATCAGTGGGACCTCCAGATTATTAGTGTCTTTTATTTTATCCCCCCTTTTTCAACTGAACTATAGATCCATATAGCAAATTATATAACTGAAATTTTTACGTGAAGTTCCAAAAGTTTAGTATATCCGGTGTAGATCCCTTTACCTGTTTCCTCCCAGACCAGAACATTTGCAACTTCTCAAATGTTTCTTTTTCCCCAAAAGTCAATATGCAAATTCAAGTTAGAATTCTAAAAGATCATCCTAACTATCTCCAGGTCCAATACATAGCAAACTCTTATAAATTCTACCTATTAAAATTTTAAATTCTATCCATATTCATTAAGGTGTACTCCAAGTATCTTAATCAAATGATGACATCAATGATATCAGTCTTCTACAGAGGTGAAATGAGTTTTGGATATCTACATTGTATCCCCATGCCCTCATGGTTTTAATATAATCTTCACACAGCAGTTTAAATCTTAAAATATAAAATAAAATAAATTTTTTAGTTGAAACAGGCTTCCTGGCTACCAATATGGCCCACAAAGTCTGTGTCATGTGGCTTCTGTCAACTTCACCAGTCATATATCATGCTCCTTACTTTCTTCTAGAGTGAGCTACAATCACACAACATTTCTTTCTACTTCTAAATTTGTTTTTGCTCCTGCCCATTTTCATGAGCCATTTCTTATTCCAGGAATTCCCATCCACCTCCTCCTCCCAAGACATTAAATTTAATGACATTTTTCAGCTTAATGTTCCTTCCTCTGGAAATCTCCTTGACCATGAAGGCTAGATAGTATCTAGCATGTTATCTTTCTCACTAAAACTAACACTACAACTAGGTAGAAGAAATATTAGATTTGGATCCCACTGTAGTCTCTTTGACAACCAGCTGGTTTGACACTTATCTAGCATGTAATACTCAATTACTTAAAAAATGACCACTTGCATGCTGACTTCCTCTAAATCTATAATCCAACTCCAGATATAGTATTTCCATAAAAGTGTGCTATGGAAATTTTAAACTACATATTTGTCATTTTCACTCCTAATTACCCAAATGAAATCCTTACTCCACATTCTTTCTTACATGCAACTTTACCATGAAATTCTCCCCTGAATACCTATTATACTACTCTAGTCTAAGACACCATCACTCATTACCTATCTAGACTAAAAACTTTCTAGTTGGGCTCCCTCTATCCAGTGTCGCTGCTTACAGCATTCTTTATGCAGCAAGAAAAGGCTATTAGGTAAGTCTTATCTTTTACCCACCTACTTAATATTCTTTAATATTTTTAAATTTCCTTTAAAATAAATTCCAAAAAGTTTAAATGGCCCTATAGTATCAAGTAGGCATTGCTCATAATTGAGAAGGAGAATTAGTTTGTCAACATTCTCTCCAGTTAACAATATAGGATAAACATAAAATTTCTTCAGTTCATGGGAGTTCCCTTCATGGCTTAGTGGTAAAGAACCCGACTAGTATCCATGAGAATGCAAGTTCAATCCCTGGCCTTGCTCAGTGGGTTAAGGATCCAGCATTGCTGAGAGCTATGGTATAGGTCACAGACGTAGTTCGGATGCCACATTGCCGTGGCTGTGGTGTAGGCTGGCAGCTGCAGCTCCGAATCCACCCCTAACCTGGGAACTTCTATATGCCATGGACATGCCCCTAAAAAGACAACAATCATCATCATCACCATCATCATCTTCGGTTCAGTTTCTTTTTATTTTATTATTTATTTATTTTGCTTTTTTATGGCCACACCCATGGCATATGAAAGTTCCCAGGCTAGAGGTCGAATCAGAGTTGCAGCTGCCAGCCTTTGCCATAGCCACAGCAATGCCAGATCCAAGCCAGGTCTGTGACCTACACCACAGCTCTTGGCAATGCTGGATACTTAATCCACTGAGTGAGGCCAGGGATCGAACCAGCATCCTCATGGATACTAGTCAGATTCATGTCCGCTATGCCACAGTGAGAAATCCCAGTTTCTTTTTAATATAAACATATATAAAGAGGGTAGAAAACTTTCTTAGAAAATACAGAACTTTGTTTCTGATTTAAACTATAGAATATTTCTAACTGGCATCAAATAATTCCTCTTGTCCACAGATTTACCTTCTTATAGAAATATATCCTTAATTATGCTGCGTCACTTACTATGGGCTAATTTTGACACATAATCTTCTCATTAGCATTATTTATCCCAGATGGGAAAATGCTGAAATATTCAAAGAAAATTTTAATAAAACTTTAGAAATTACAAAGCCAGTATACATGCAATTGGATAATTATATTTTTTCGAAAGCGTTTATATTCTCATGCTGCTATCTCTATAGTAGTTGATATCTTGATGTGCCTACATCATATGGTGCCATACAAAGTCCTCTCAACCAAAATCCCATACAAGGAAAACTCAGCTCCTCTGAGATATAAGAAAGCAATTCTTTAACAAGGAAAATATTTTCTTGCCCACCTTCTTAAAACCTTCTCAATTCTTATTTATTGTCAATAACTTCCTCTTCACTTTATGACATAGTATAATAATCATACCTTTCAGGAAAAAGAGAGAGAGAAAGAAAGGAGAAAAAAAAAATAGGAGAGGCGGAGTACACAGTGAATAAGAGGCACTGACCCTGATCAGCTATATGACTTTGTTACTTAAACATTTTGTACCTCAGTTTCCCATCTTAATGTAAAGATGATGAAAGTAACCTTAAACTGTTGCTATAAAAATGAGTTATTTGTAAAACTGCTTAGACTAATCAATCATTGTCTGAGACTGAGCAAAATTATGTAACTGTTATTTATTATTACCCAAGAAAATTTGGAATATATACATGGCACAGAAATCTCTTTTTAAGAGAATTCTTCAAATATTAAAAAAAAGTGACCCTCATTCAAAACTCTTTACCTTCTTTTTCACATTGGACCTATCTAGTCCTGGCAGCTATTTCTCATAGAAGAGCATTTTAAGTGTCTTAAACAGCCTGTTAATCTATCAATACATATTTGTGTATATTACACCCTTAAAAGGTGAACTTTAAAACTGAAAAGAAAAATCTATAGGGAATACATTCTGAATGGAGAATAGATTGATAGTATCACCTCTAATTTGTTCATTTTTCCATTTATGTATTCAATCACCAAGTCTGTATTGAGTACTCATTGCATGTCAATCACTAAGCTAAGTGTTATAGACAAAAAATAAATTAGAACCAGCCGTTTCCTTTAAACAGTCCATTATCTACAGAGAAATTCTTTAGGCAGCCCTTGCATCCTCGGGTTTGCCAAGGAACAACCTTTTGCCACTAAGCTGTCTCAAGCCCAGAGTTGAAGAAAGTGCCATATAAAACAGCAAATTTAAAACTGGAAGCTGAGGTTAAGTGAGGCAAAAGGGAATCTTGAAGTTTTTCTGTATAAATTTTTATTAAACCTCAGTTTGGACTCTAAGATTCCAGGTGATCACCAGTTATATAAGATCAAAAGCTTCCATGTTAATGTGCTTTGGGCTTGAGTTGGGCAATTGCCTGGAACAATTTATTTTGTTTGAATGTTGCATTTCTTCAACTGACCAGGAGCAGGGATTGTGTTTGGTTCAGTACTGAAATAGCCACAGAAAAGAAGGGAACATGTTATTTTAACATAATAGAAAGATGTTAATCTATTACACTATGGGGCTAAAACAAGAGGACTGATTATATTTGAGTTAGAACTACATACAAGAAATTGTTTAAAATGTTCTTCCCTCCTACTGTCTTAATTATACCTTCACAACAATAAATTAGAAAAATGATGAAAATATATATTTCCATGACTGCAAATCAGCAAAATTTGAGACTATTTTTCTTCCCTTTTCTTGACTGAGATGTAATCCACATATAGCAACATATAATTTTAAGGTATAGAGAATAATGATTTGTCTTACGTACATCATGAAAGTTTAATGAACATCCATTATCTCATATACATAGTTCAGAGACCATTTAATTGACTATATGTGCTCCATGTTTAACTGACAGGGAAGCAATACTTGGATAAATAATAATTTAAACAGAATAATTATTATACAGTTACATTGTAAAATATCTTTGTTCTGGTTTTCACCATATTTCCTTTTTGATATAATAAAGGTTTTCATAAAATTTGTGTTCTATCAATAGTAACATTCTAAGAATCAAAAAACAACTGTACTCAAAAGTACAGTTTATACATATTTTTCCAATTAAAAGTGAAATATAAAATTCAAACATTCTATTATTCAAAAATAGTTATTATTTTCAAATATGAAGTTATTTATTAAATTAAAAGAAAATTAACACTTTAAATTCAAAAAGGTATAAACATTAAGTTGGTAATTTATTTATTTATTTTGTCTTTCTGCATTTTCTAGGGCTGCTCCCTCAGCGTATGGAGGTTCCCAGGCTAGGGGTCTAATCGGAGCTATAGATGCCAGCTTACACCACAGCCACAGCAACACGGGATCTGAGCCATGTCTGTGACCTACTCCACAGCTCATGGCAACCCAAGATCCTTAACCCACTGAGCGAGTCTCGGGATTGAACCCACAACCTCATGGTTCCTAGTCAGATTCATTAACCACTGCGCCATGACAGGAACTCCTAAGTTGGTAATTTAAATTTTTGAAAAATTAAATCATTAAATTTTTATGAAAAATAAAACTATTAAAAATGCTAATGGTCTCATCTTGTTACTATATAAAGAATTGATATCATGCTTTACACATATTTCATCTAAGCCTACATATGTACATTTAAAATAATGCTTCAATATGTTCTTCAATCACCATTTGCAAATGTTCTGAACTCTTGAGTATCTTTGGAAACACAAATTGAAAAAAAAAAGTGAAGAAAGAATAAAAGGTTGCTTAGTGCTACTGGGAAATGATAGTTGGTTATGCAGGGATCTATTGCATTCATGTTGAGAGGAAGGATTTGACAAGTTAATTAATTAGTCTTTTCTCTTACCTAAATGCTTCTGCTGCTCAAATCATCTCCACACTCTGTCACAGCGCATTTTGTAGTGTAGGCAGCAGCACAATCCACAAATGTTCTCAATATTCAGACATCCATTATTTCAAGGACATATGTAAGTAATGAAGTGAAGAAGTATCCCAGGTCCAGAAAGACACTGCTCACAGAACAGACATTTAGGGTTATGATTATCCTATGCCACCATTAAGCAGTGGATCTGGAGTGACAAAGGTGCCCAAGTGTACTTTATTAAATCAATTTTTATGTGCTTATGAACTGGGGCCTGCCAATGTACTGACCAACATCAGAGGCTTCTCCTGACTCAGTTTAAGGGAGATACAGACTGAAGTATACATGTCTACCTTAAAAGCACATAAAAGACTAAATACACATGTGCTTTAGGTGGAGAGAAGATTCATAATTCTTTCTTAGAAATAAGAATCTATTATAAGTTGAAATAGCCAAAACCAGCCCTATAAGCAATTCCCACTAGGAAAATGAGGAAGGCATTGAATGAAAACCAGGGAAAAAAATATCTGAATAACCAAAAATATCCTAATACTCATAGAACATGCTGCTATAAGGTTGGCAAAGATCTTATTCTTTAAAAAAGTGTGCCCTTGAAAACAAATGCTGCATTATAAAGAAGAATATGTACAATTTCTAAGTAAAATACAAAGTTTTAAACTAGCTACAGTTTTCTTTCATAATTTTCCAGGTCAAAAGCATCAGAACTAATGTAAAACAATAAAAAAATAGCATCAAATTCTGCCCTTTTTAGCATCGCAGTTAAAATAAAGGCAAGGAGTTTATCAGTGGCATACAAATTCATCTAACAGTTATAGAATGTGATTCAAGAGAACTGTGGATATTTTTCAAAATAGATATAAACCTATAATCATTTAAATTGAACTAAACATTAATGAGCAAATCTTCATAGATGAGCAAGTAATGTGTGATCTTGGTTTCTGTGATTTTAATAATAAGGATAACAATGACTGTTACTAAAGCTAATCTACAGTGGCCAAGATTTTATCACTCAGTTTAAATTTTATACAGGATAAATAAGTTAAAACGAATATGTCTATATGATTCAAAAAGTTAACTGTTAAAACAAACCACTCAAAATCAGAGATATGTTTGAAAATTTCATACTATCAACAATACTTAAAAAACACTCCCTGCCATTATTATAAATAGGAGCATTGAAACAACTCTACCAGTATGCTCAACAAATACATAATGTTTTAAGAATTACAAGAATCGGATGAGAAGAAAAAATCCCTGTATTATCTTAAAAACAAGGAAATACTAACTGTACTTTATCACCACAGAGAGAAATCTCTGTTCTCCAAATTTTAATATAATAGTAAAACAGGGACTCAAAATGGGATTCCTAACAAACCAGTTCTTAAGTGGATATATATTGCACATACATTAGTGACTTTTTGAGTTTATATATTAAAAACTGTTTATGGTACAAATACTAATAATAGCAATCACCTAGAACAAGAAACAAATGCCTACTGAATAAGTAGGTCTTTTCTCATAATGAATACACTATGGAAGCTTTCATAGCATTATACCATCAAAGCAGGAAGGACCTTAGAGACCAACTAGTCCAAACTTCTAGTTTTTCTCAGGGGTCTATGAGCTCGAGAGAGGGCCAGTGTCTTGCTGAAGGTAATAGTACTGAGCATCAGTGGCCAAACTAGAATTGTATTATATTCTCAGTGTCATGTCAATGGTCTTTTTGCAAATGTTTCTTAATGAATTTTCCTGCCTCCAGTCACACCCATAACCAATCCATTCTCACACTCTGCCAGAATGATCTTTCCTAGATACAATCTGACCCACTTATTCCCCCTTTTAAAAGCCTTTAATCGGCCCCATCACTCACAGGACAAAGTTCAAATTTCTTAGCATCTACTACAAGATTCTGACATCTGCTTGATTTTCTGGCTGCTTCTCTTACCAGTTCTTGAAATCTAGAGTGTGAGTCATCTGTATGTACTTCAGCAAATAAACCCTGCTTTCTCAAATCCAGCATCCAGAAATTCTTTAATTTCAAAGGGCTATTTCCTTATCATCTCCTCTTATTATCACGTAGCAAGCTAGAGAAGCAGATTTTCATTATTTATTTTGTAAAAGAGAAGATATTTGGCTAACCGAGATGTATATCTAGTTATTGACTGATTTAAAATGACAGGCTTAATAATTTACCCTTGAAGGTCTTCGACAAGATCACCATGATCATGAACAAAAAAATCCAAGACATAATGATTTACTATGTTAGAAGATGAATTTGACAAAATCAGCAGAGCAATTTAATATCACTTTTAAGAAGAAATGCTAATATTGGGAAATACCAGTGTTCTATATTTTATATTTTTTTTTCCTTTTTAGGCAATGAAAGTGCTTAATACTACTTTATCTTTGTTGTAAAGAGTAAGAATAAAAAATATTAAGAATAAAGAACTTCAAATTTTTTCGTTGTTTTTTTTTTTTTTTTTTGTCTTTTTGCCTCTTTTCTAGGGCCGCTCCTGTGACACATGGGGGTTCCCAGGCTAGGGGTCTAATCAGAGCCAGAGCCACAGCAACGCGGGATCCGAGCTGCATCTGTGACCTACACCACAGCTCATGGCAACGCCAGATCCTTAACTCACTGAGCAAGGCCAGGGATTGAACCCACAACCTCATGGTTCCTAGTTGGATTCATTAACCACTGAGCCACAACGGGAACTCCAAGAACTTCAAGTTTTTTAAAGTTACTATGCCCAAATTTAGATCCTACACAAAAACTTCCCCCACATGAAAGCAGTGTACATCCTTTTTATTTTTTAAATTTAGAATTAAAGAACCAGAAAAAATATCACAAGAAAATAATTAATTTGAATATGTTATGACCAGAGTTAGAGTAAGAACACTGGGTATTTTAAACAGAAATGTTTAGAAAACCAAGTCAACAATATTGATAATTTATATTAAGGTATAAAAATAAAACTAGGAAAAATGTGTTAAATATATTAACAATTATAGAAGCCTGATAATCATCTGATGTTTTTGTGTAGAAATTTCTTTGAAAACAATATTTCTCTAAAAATTAAGTCTCATGGTTTAGCAATAAAATTATTAAAACATGAAGTGAAAAGCACTGATTTTTCTTTTCTTTTTTTTTTTTTGGCTTTTCTAGGGCTGCTTCCCTAGGCATATGGAGGTTCCCAGGCTAAGGGTCTAATCAGAACTGTATCCGCCAGCCTACGCCAGAGCCACAGCACTGCCAGATCCGAGCGGCGACTGCAACCTACACCACAGCTCACAGCAACGCCAGATCCTCAACCCACTGAGCAAGGCCAGGGATCGAACCCGAAACCTCATGGTGCCTAGTCAGATTCGTTAACCACTGTGCCACGACAGGAACTCTGAAAAGCACTGATTTTTCTAATACTTTAGAAAGCAAACAAGTAAGTGATATATATTTGATTTTGTTAAGTAATACATTAAAGGATACATTTAAAATTAAAGCTATGTCTCATACTCAAAAAATAGATCTGTAAAGAATCAAATAGATCATTCTGTTGACAAAAACAAATCATTAAAATAATTTTACGCTTGTTAATAAAAAGTATAACATAATATATGAGAACCAAGTTTGATATCTATTTATGATAAATATAAGCTAGCTACATAGAACATGAATAGTTAATCTACAAATACTTTCAAAATAATAGTGTTTGTCTTTCTGTATAGTATTTACTAATTTATTATTTATTATTACTTATTTATTGAATTCCTAAATAATCAAGATGAGGTAAATGTCTAGGCAAAGATCATATCACCTATTTAACAATGTGGCCAAATCAGAGGGAAATTGCCAATAAAATTACTTATAGGGTCCCACAATGGAAATTTGATCATTATATTAAAAAATGAGAAATTTAAAAAAATACATGAAAGTGAGCTTTGTGAACGCAAAGTTTTAATAATCCAAGTTAAAATTAAAATCAGTCTTTAACACTCACACAGTATATACATCAATACTTTTGCCAAGAATTTTTAAATATTTAATGTGTTCTCATCCATAAAATTCCTGGAAGAGAGCAAAGGGAAAACATTCTCTGATATAAATCATACCAATGTTTACTTAGGTCAGTCTCCCAAGTCAATAGAAATAAAAACAAAAATAAACAAATGGGACCTAATCAAACTCAAAAGCTTTTACACAGCAAAGGAAATCATTTAAAAAAAAAGACAACTGAAAATTTTCAATTAATTTTGTAAACTAGTTTCAAATTATTATCTCATAGACACATGTTGGACTAGGTCATGTTTTGATGAAATATTAACGTCTTTCCACAGCCAGAAAGAAGTAAAAAATTTTACCCTAAGAGTGAAGGTCCTCCACGATCTAAACTTACTTTACTGTTAGTTACCTTAGCTCACCATAAGATACAATAAAATTGAACCCTTTATTGTACCACAAATATTCTTCAATTTGTGTTCAGATCTTTTTTCTAATTCAAATAATTTTTGTCAAGTTTTTATTATTCATTAACATGTCTCAAAAATATCTCATTTTAAAGGGTCTTTCCACTTCAAACAACCAGTGAGCAATACCTTACTCTGGATTTTTTTTGTGCAACAACTGCAAAATAATACAACCACCAATTATAATTACTTCCTAAGAGGCCTTAACACTTGTACTAAATTGGAAGACAAGAAAATGTTTAATTTAATTTCATATCTTCATTTTTTCAGGACCCAATACCATTACAGTACACTGGTCTTAATATTGCATGGCACTCATTAATACCAAAAAAAAAAAAAAAAACAGTAGATAGAAAATGAATAGTACATATGTCATCAAAAAATGGATTTGCCATGATAGGAAGTTTTTATAGATGAGTTATTTTAAACACAGTGACATCTGTGATATTCATGATATTTAATGATATTCATTGGCCCCCTTGACCAAACATTTATAGAATGCAATTTTAAACATCAAATTATTTCTGTTATTAATCATTTTCCTGCTAGAAATCTCAAATACTTAGTTTTACCTTCATTTTCACTTCCTGAAAAAAAAATTCATAATAAAATTGCCAAAAGCCTTAATGAAAAGTATAAAATTTGCATGAACGAGATCTTTGACTCTTCACTGTGAAAAGCATAGTATCAAATATATTTTCCAAAATCATTATTTATTTGGTTATTCATTCAAATTCTTAGTTCTTCTAGGGATTTCCCATTGTGGAGCAGTGGGAAATGAATACCAGTAGTATCCATTAGGATGTGGGTTCCATCCCTGGCCTCACTCTGTGGGTTCGGGATCTGGTGCTGCCCTGAGTTGTGAGTTGTGGTATAGGTGGCAGACGCGGCTCAGATCCTGCGTTGCTGTGGCTGTGGCATAGGCCGGCAGCTGTAGCTCCCATTCGAGCCCTAGTTTGGGAACTTCGATATGCCACAGGTGCAGGACTAAAAAGAAAAAAAAAATTCTTAGTTCTTCTAGTGTACGAAGAGATTTGTATATGACAAAAAGTGTCCTAAAGAGTTTTCTGCCCTACAGCCACTGACCCCAGTTTGAATATGTTAATTTCTTAACTCTGAGCTTTGGAAATGCTGACTCTAACATTTCAGGAATGATTATAATGTATAACCAAGAATAAGTCACATTAAATTCAACCTCTTAGAACTGTAACCTTAATTGATAAAGACCCCTTTTCTCTTACCACAAGGTTTTGTGTTTGATTCTCTCATTTTATTCTGTCTAAAAAATAATTGATCAGATATAAATATAGAGAAGATTTACACATCAAGATAGCATACCAAGTACATGGTGTAACCTATATTTTCTATTATAAATACCTAAAAAGAAGAGGAATATATATATATATATATATATATATATATATATATATATATATTATTAAATTGAAAACAAGGAAAAGAAAATTTCAAATAAAAGACAAGTAAGTGAGAACCCATGATGATGAGTAAAACTGCATCTCTCAGGAGTAGGGCAGAATTGAAATGAACTAAAAGTGTGGTTATATAGATAAAGAGTAGGATCTTACCACTAAACAGAACCAAGTTCCAAATCAATGTCAGCAACATGAATAAACATTTAGAAATATCTCCCCACAAGTGAATGAAGACCCAAATGTCTTTATTGTTCAAACCCAAGTTTAGAGTCAGACCTACTTAACTAATTGAGAAATATCACTCAATTATGATTGGGCTTAAGGTTCTTTTGCAAAAATATACACCAGAAAACACACCAACTATGGTCCAATATACCAGTGATTTTTTATTTTTTTTAATGTATGGGAAACTATCTCCGTTACTATTTATATATTGCTTTCTGTTTATTTTTACTTCTTTTTCATACATATATCCAAAACACACACACACATGATTGCATGTTGAAAGATCCTGCAGAGTACAAAAAAATACAATATAAGAAAAAAAATCCATGTAGATATTTGAAGTAAAAGTTATTGCATAAGTGGATATAATTATTAACTCCTTATAAAATAACTAGAACAAAAGAGACAAAGACAGATACAGACATAAATAGAAAGAGAGAAAGAGGGAGAGAGGATATGCATTGTAATCCAAAATTTGAAGGCGTGATATCAATACAGTAAGATTTGGAGAAGAGGGAAAATGAGGAATGCAAAAGTGAACCACATTATTCTCTCATTTTGCAAGATAATAAGGTTCTGAACATGCTACCTTAAAATATGGCATCTTGGCATATTCAATAGTTTAAGTTGAAGGAGTATATATGAAAATATATAAAAAGAAAAGAAGTGTAGGTATAGAAAAAAATAATAAACTCATAAAGTAAAAACTCTGCATGCATCTCCTGATTATTGATTAGTAGAATAGATTAAATATTAAGTAATGATGCAGTTAAAATAAATGGCACAATTAACAGTAAGCCCTTTAGATATAAAGGGGGTTTTCATCCATAATTTAGATAGTATACATTTTTCTTAAGTACAAAGCAATGCTCTTAAGTACAAAGAAATAACAAAGATTCCTAAGTTATGCCAAAAAGAAATTTCAGAAAATTTCTAAATAGGTATTCTCATATCTGAGATAACAAAAGTCACAATAAAAAGAACAAGTTAAAAAACCCTACTTCTTTGAAATGAAGGTAAACATATCCACAAAGTTAAACTGATACATATTTTGTGGTTTAAGGAGAAACCATAATGAAAAAATTTTAATGACTAAATCTGAATGATTATGAAAAATAAAAATGAAAATCATAGGAAAGAAAAGAATTTATGTAAGGAACTCATGGATACAAAAACTTATTTTAAGTAGGATATTTTATATTTCACATAAACTATAATATTTTATAATTTATTATTCTGATTTTGCTTATTTCCCTATGGTGAAACATATTTGAAAGAGTTACATCTTTTGGCAAATTGAAACTTTTAACATTTTACTAATGGATGTGCAATAACCTAAATAATGTAAACCTAACTGGATAAACTCAAAAATAGAGTGAAATGAAAGAATATTAAACCTTTGAATTTTTGGATAGAGTAATAGAATTTACCTAAACTGAACAGCCATGAGATAACAAGCATTTACCCAAACCGAAGAGCCAGGAGACAATATAAAAACAAAACAAAAACAGAACAAGTTATCAGAGAGCAAAAGAGCTAACACCTGAATCATTATAATCCCAGAGAAAAGAGAGGCCAAAAGAGTATTCAAAGAAAATAGTAGCTAAAAATTCATATTTACAGAATGATCTAAACCCATAGGTTTAAGAAGCCTAGCAAACTCCAAACAGAATAGAACCAAAGAAATCTACTCCAAGACACATCATAATTAAATTTCTGAAAACTAAAAATATATAAAATATTTAAAAGCAGTCACAGAGAAATTAAACATTACTTATAGGAAAAGACCAATTTGAAAGGCAGTGCATTTCTCATCTGAAACCATGGAGACTAAAAAGCAGCATGGCATAGTTCACGTGCTGAAAGAGAAATAATTGTCAACCATGAAGTCTAAATATGTACTCTTCATGAGTTAAAGCTAAATAGACATTCTCAGATGAAAGAAAAGTACGGGAATTTGGTGTTAGCAAACTTACTCTTAGTAAATGTCTAAAAGAGGTTCTCTAAGAAGAAAGAAAATGGTAACGGAGGAGGATTGGTAATTCAGAAAGGAAAATAAATCACCAGAATAAGTAACACAAGGGAGAATATGATAAACTATCTTACTTCTCATGAGTATCATAAATTATATTTGATGGTTAAAACAAACATTACAGCACCATCTGAAATGATGCTCAATGCGTATAGAGAAAATACTTTAAAATTACATTTTTAAATATAAAATAGTGTAGGATGATATAAATTTTCATCATAAGTCAGAAGTGCCAGCATATTTTTTTTAAAAAAAATTTTTCCCTCTAAATCAAAATGTACTTTTCATATATTAGTTTTGATGCATGAGGATCTAATCAGGCTTCTTTTTTCTGTGACTTTGAGCTACACTAAAATTGTATTTATGAGATTTGAGTGTGAACTGATATATAGAACTCTTTTACTTTTGCCCTTTTTAATATTTGCCCTTTGAAGTATAAATTCCACTTTGTCCAATAAAAAAAAAACAGGCTGTAATACAATTGGCATTAAATGATCATAGTAGTATAGAGAGAATAAAATATTTATATTAACTCTTCATCTAGAACTTTTTATCCATTTCAATTTATTCATCTCCTCCCTCAAGTGACCTGAAGTGGGTGTATCCTGGTTATAGTCTGTATAACCAGATTCTGGTGATAAAATATTTTGTCAAATTAGAAAACTGTATGAATTGTCATGCCATTTACTAAGCTGAGTAATGTAGACAAAATGGAAAATTTGTTCCATCTTGAGATATAAAACTTGTCTAAGAGAAATGGCAGATGTCACAGGTAGAATTGATGGCTCATTTTTCTGATGTTTTAAATAATAACATATCATTTTGGCAAGTTAAATGATTAACATGAATTAATGTAAAGTCTTTGCATATAAATTAAAGATGTAATTAAATGAGATGGAGGACATTTTGTTTGACAGCAGTTTGTATAAAATATGAGGATTTTAATTGACTCCTAGCACCTTATGAAATAGTTGGATTTGGTCTACTATAGTGTGCTGACGGTATAATCATAGTATATTAGTGCTGACTATCCTAATCAAGAACAGGAACATTTCTATTAAGTGTTGATAATATTTGCAAATTACTTCCTATCATTAGTCATATGAGAGTACTTTCAGAAGTGGGAGAAAAGGAATATGGAAGTCTTGGAAAACAGGGTGTGGGGTGGTCTTAAAATGGAGATGTTAAATAGGTGAAGGGAAACTGCACTGAGGAAGTAGAACTATGAAGGACATGAAAGCTGATTTTAAATATTTGAGAAACTATTTTGGAAAAATAGATATTCACTTTTCCTACAGATTTAGATTCTAAAGGGGATATTTAAGCTGAATAAAAAGAAAAAAGAAAAAAGAAAAAAGAAATTGCCACTGTTTTCAGTCTTGGTCTAGGGCTGAATTTGTTTTAAAAAACTAATATCAAATAAAATTTAAAATGATTCTTTATTGTATTACTTGAAATACTTTAAAAATATTCTGTATATGTACCACATCTTCCTAATCCAATCATCTGTTGCAATGAGATCCTGCTGTGTAGCACTGGAAACTATGTCTAGTCATTTATAATGGAGCATGATAATGTGAGAAAAAAGAATGTACACATGTATGTGTAACTGGGTCACCATACTGTACAGTAGAAAATTGACACACCACTGTAAACCAGCTATAATGGAAAATAATAAAAATCATTAAAAAATATGCTGTATTACTTGAAGTATTTTAAAATTGTATTTCTGAGAAAGAGTTAAAATTCTCTTTCATCTATCTTCTGATTGTTTACAGCTACCAGGTTTCCTGGAGATTCCCTCTCTTTGCTATCTCAACTATTTATTAGACAGTGCTACCAGTTTTTACCCCTTTTTTCAGCTCTTCACTAAGTAAATGGATTTATTTACTTTTCTCTTAGTCATTCTCCAATGAATAGGACAGTCCAGCAGCTGAACTTTTCTCAATGTTTGGGTTGGGGGTCGTTTTAAGGAGGGAGTGTGTTTGATAATCTTGTATCATTGCCTGTGATACATGAAAGACACAACTTTATGAAATTGTAGGGGAAGGAAAAAGTATTTTTATCTCTATTCATTTTGGGTTCTCCAGTTAGGGTCTTGTAAATTAGATGAACAAAAGGCTGATCAACGAGAGAAAAACAAGTTTAATAACATGTGCATCATGCATACATGTGGGTGCATTCAGAGATGAGTAATTATTCAAAGGAGTGGTTAGAACTTGGGCTTACATAACATCTTAGCAAAAGAACAATACATTTTTAGAGAAATAAAAAGACAAAGTAAAAGGACTTTGAACATCTAGTTATCAGCAAACTATTGGTAATTAAAATATAAAGCAAATATAATGTTAGATAAGAGCTAGTTTTCACAAGTTTGTTATGTAGATCCCTCTGCTGGGTCTCTGATTTGATAAGGGTCCAGATTTGTCTGCAGTGATTAATTTCTGTCCTTCCTGGTTGGGGGGTGGGTAGGCACCATTACAAATTTATGTCCTACTTTTAGGCAACTGGTGAGGGTAGAGAGCTTTTCTTGTACCTGCTTCTCAACTGATTTCAACTCAAAATCCATGTCAAAATAGCATATCATATGGAGGTGGGATATTCTACCACCCTTCAAAACTTATATGAAGGTATGACATATTATACATTCTATGACATATTATACCTTCTATCATACTAAACTTACGAAAAATTTTAAAACATTTATTAGAAATACTATGGAAAAGACTTTCTGAGAGCAATAAATGGTAAATTTTCTTCAAACTTTTTCCCCTGTACAGAAAATAGCATAACTGTAATCTATTTATATTTAATTTAAAGATTGGAAACATTATTTCATATATACATGAAAGCAGAGCTTTCATAAAGGTATTATGATGTATATACTTTAAAAAATAAAGTTAATAAAACTCATCTGTAACTTTCCTTTTTTTGTTATAAAAGCCTAGGATTGAATTTTGAATTTTTTTTTATTCCAAAATGTCCTGAGTTTCTTCTGATGTTATATATTTCAAGATAAATATAAGATAAAGTATTATGGTATTTATTTGATAACTATCATAAGCATAATTTTTTTTAATTTTTAAATAAACAATTTTTTTTAAATTTAATGATCTTAGACTGAGTTTTCACCCTCATTTTTTCTGGTTTAATGGCTTTAACTTTACGGTATACATGTATTTTATGGAATGAAAGCATTAATTGTATAATTAAAACAATGATTTGTAGCAACTAAAATGGAGTAACTCATTGGCAGTCTAATTATTTCCTATGTCTTGTCAACTGACCCTTATAGTGATAGCCTCAATTATACGATGCTTTATACCTACGTCGCTAACAGTGATTGAAATATACAAGCGCCACTCAGGTATTTTAAAATTTAAACATTAGAGACTACATTACAGAAATGAAGTAAGGAATATATTGCAACCTATTGAAACTAACACTTAATATATTTGATCCATGAGAAACAATCAATAAAATTTCAAAATTTAAAATATTTTACCTAAATTGAGAAGATTTTTAAAGAAATAGTATGATTCCCATTGTGGCTCAGCAGGTTAAGAATGCAACTAGTACCCATGAGGATGCAGGTTTGATCGATCCCTGGCCTCACTCAGTGGGTTAAGATCAGGCGTGAAGGTCTCAAATGTGATTTGGATATGGTGTTGCTGTGGCTGTGGCTATGGCTGTGGCTGTGGCTATGGCTGTGGCTGTGGCTGTGGCTGTGGAGTTGGCCAGCAGCTGTGGCTCCAACTCGACCCCTAGCCTGGGAACATCCATATGCTACAGTGTGGCCATTAAAAAAATAATAATTAATTTAAAAAAATAAAAGAAAGAAAAGGAAATAGTAAGCATTCGTATTTCATTTCAGCCAAAGATGTCAGAAACTTAGAAATGCTTTACATTTTTTAAAATGTCACACTTGAAATCACTTCAAATTAGACATTGTGTTAATATTATGTAATAGATTACTTGAAATTTTTCTATTGAGACTTAAAACTTTATTAATTTTTCAAATTTAATTAATTTTCTTGTTCCATTAAGTAATTTAGATAGCAAGGTCAATACTTAACACACAGTTTTGCAATACCAAATATATGAAACCACACAAATTGTTGAAATTATGCTAGAAGTTCTATCTTTAGGTCTATCTTTAGTTAAACTTACAATTTTGCAAAATGTTCTGGGGAAAGGCAAAAATCAAATAAAAGCTGACAAGAGGAAAATATCTCAATGTGTCATAAAAATAAAGCATATTTAGCACTAGTGGGAGAAGATATACCTATTTATAGATCCCTGACAATCATTTAACAAGGAAAATAGATGATAAGCATTGGCCTGTGAAGTTTTCCAAAGAGAAAGTAGCTTTCTTTAGTAATTAAGCTTATCCTGTCAAATTATGATATCAGTGTAACTCAATCTACTTTAAAAATGCATATCCCATTCCTCCTACACTTCTCTAATTTTAAGCAGGTGATTTTCCAACCTTATTAAATCGTAGATCATTTAAGGCATAGCTAATACGCATATATACACATTTCATAAGAATTTAGCATGTACATAAAAGTGATTTCTTAATAGAGAATTTACAGTCTTAAATAAGTCCAGCTGGTGGTTGGGGAGGAGAGGAAGTCTGTCTAATAAGAACAAACTAAATTATGAAGTATGCAGCATTGCCTTCTCTTATTCAATTCTCTATAAGTGCTCTACTATAGCTACAGGCAGGATTCAGTGTCTGACTCAGGGGTGAAAGAGAAATGCAGTGGCTGTCTTTCTAAAGCTGTTGTTCAAATTAGTCTGCCTCATGGGGAAGCCATGTGCCTTTTACCTGGCGTCATCCTGAATTCTAAATTTTGGTACTTTTAGGCATATATTCAATATAACCAGAGAGGAAACATTTTAAAGATATTTGATATAATATGTTCCGTCTTATGGAAAAAATTAATTTGTAGAATTTTAAAATATATATAAATAAAATCCCTATCATTTTTAATGCCCTTGTCTGTCACTAAAATCTTAAAGTGTTTATAAACCAAAGAAAAGAAAATGCTATGTGAGAAAATTATCAGGATTTCATAGATCAGTGGCAACAAATTAATTTATCTTTTGCTTTAAAGTGCTCATCACATAGACATTTCCAAATGCCATAACAGGAAAAAAATACATATGTACTTACATATACATTCATCTCAAGGGTGTATGTGAGAGAAAGAGAAAGAGAGAGAGTGTGTATTTTCTGGTTGGTGCCACTGAGGTCCATAATTCATAAGTCTGCTATAACATTCCTAGTGAATTCAAAGGGCCAGGCACTCATTCAGGATAGTTTAGGCAAATGCATGTATGTGAGCTAGGTTTGTCCAAAAGCAATTCAGTGAGCCACAGCAACAAGGTGAGCCTGAAATCATCTTGTCGCCTAGCTCAGGGACACAAAACTAGAAAACTGCACATTTGAGAAATCTCAGAAGTAGGTGTTTTGGGATTATTTTAATGGTATTGCTTCACTAATGAGATTTAACCAATGTTTTGGTCCCTGCTTCTGGTCATTTCTTCCCTTTTTGAAATTGTTTCCCCTTGCTTCTATTCCATATAAGGTATCTACTTCATAGCATTTTCTAAATAATTGATTATGTCACTTTAAACTTTACTTTACTCATAGCCCATGATCTAATTTCTTTTGTCAATCTGCCTATTCACTATTAAGTAATTACAAGTTTCTTTCATTATTACCTAATACAATGTTCTGAAAAGTAAGACCTAAGCCAAATTAGGAATAGACATTTTAATACTATGACCTCCAGTGATCTAGCAAGCCTATTGAACAGTATCTTTACCTCAGATATTTACTGTTGGCCCAGTTTTTTCCAGCTGGACTGTAAGAGTGTATTATTTATTTATTTATTTATTTATTTATTTATTTATTGTCTTTTTTCTTTCCTAGGGCCTCACCCACGGCATATGGAGATTCCCAGGCTAGGTGTCTAATTGGAGCTGTAGCTGCCGGCCTATGCCAGAGCCTAGAAACACTGGATCTGAGCCGCATCTATGACCTACACCACAGCTCTTGGCAATGCCAGATCCTTAACCCGTTAAGCAAGGCCAGGGATCAAACATGCAACTTCATGGTTCCTAGTAGGATTCCTTAACCACTGAGCCACGATGGGAACTCCAGGAGTGTATAATTTATATGCAAATTTGGCTTCAAGGGCTATCCATCAGTAGGGACTACAGACAGACACATTTTTATTGTAAGTGATTGAATTAAGATAGACTAAATGATTATACTGTATGTACCTTCTGAAATTAGGAGCTTAAAACTCTTGTTCCCTCACTAAATAAAATAAAAAGACAAATATTACCTGCATTGGCTTACTCATACAAAAAATTATGGAGGTTTGAAAATAAATTTGCCAACACTTAAGCCATTTGCTAAGATTTATCAGCCTCAGCCTGCTCTGCTTTCTCTCAATGAGAAAGAATTAAAGAGAGATGGCTATATCACAAGTTAAGGATGAGCTGCTCTGACTAATGGAGAAAAAGAGCATTGGGAATAGTGATTTTTTGAAAAATAAAAACAAAACAATGTATCCAAAAGTACTACTGCAAAGTAACTCAATCTTCACCTTTGTAAACTTTCAGTTATCAAAAAGATAGCTGATTCCTCCAGCTCCATTTTTCTTTCTCAGGATGTCTTTGGCTATTCTAGGTCTTCTGTGCTTCCAAACAAACTTGAAAATATTTTGTTCAAGGTCTGTGAAAAATGTCCTTGGTAATTTGATAGGGATTGCATTGAATCTGTAGATTGCCTTGGGTAGTATAGTCATTTTGATAATATTAACTCTTCCAATCCACGAGTATGGTATATCTTTCCATCTATTTGTGTCATCTTTGATTTCTTTCATCAGTGGCTTGTAGTTTTCCGAGTATGGATCTTTTGTTTCTTTAGGTAGGTTTACTCCTAGGTATTTTATTCTTTTGGATGCGATGGTAAACAGGATTGCTTCCCTAATTTCCTTTTCTGCTTTTTCATTGTTAATATATAGAAACGCTATAAATGTCTGTGTATTGATTTTGTATCCTGCAACTTTGCCAAATTCGTGGATGAGCTCTAACAGTTTTCTGTGTCTTTAGGATTTTCTAAGTATAGAATCATGTCATCTGCAAATAGCGATAGTTTTACTTCTTCCTTTCCAATTTGGATTCCTTTTATTTCTTTTACTTCTCTGATTGCTGTGGCTAGGACTTCCAGAACTATGTTGAAGAGTAGTGGCGAGAGCGGACATCCTTGTCTTGTTCCTGATCTCAGTGGGAATTCTTTCAGCTTTTCACCATTGAGAATGATGTTTGCTGTGGGTTTGTCGTATATGGCCTTTATCATGTTGAGGTAGGTTCCAGTTATGCCCACTTTCTGAAGGGTTTTTATCAGAAATGGGTGTTGGATTTTGTCAAAGGCTTTTTCCACGTCTATTGAGAGTATCAAAAGGAACACTACTACACTGTTGGTGGGATTGTAAATTGGTGCAACCATTGTGGAAAACAGTATGGAGATTCCTCAGAAAACTAAACATAGAACTACCATTTGATCCAGCAATCCCACTCCTGGGCATCCACCCAGAGGAAAGCACGACTCGCAAAGACACATGTACTCCAGTGTTCTTTGCAGCACTACTTACAATAGCCAAGACATGGAGACAACCTAAATGTCCATCGACAGAGGAGTGGATCAAGAAATGTGGTACATATACACAATGGAATATGACTCAGCCATTAAAAAGAACGAAATACCAGCATTTTTTGCAACATGGATGGACCTAGAAACTATCATGCTAAATGAAGTCAGCCATACAATGAGACACCAACATCAAATGCTTTCACTGGCATGTGGAATCTGAAAAAAGGACAGACTGAACTTCTTTGCAGAACAGATGTTGACTCACAGACATTGAAAAACTTATGGTCTCCAGAGGAGACAGTTTGGGGGGTGGGGGGATGTGCCTGGGCTGTGGGATGGAAATCCTGTGAAATCAGATTGTTATGATCATTATACTACTACAGATGTGATAAATTCATTTGAGTAATAAAAAAATGGGAAAAAAAGTTGAATAAAAAGAGTTTATATCAGGATTAAGATACTATAAGATGGAGTTCCTGTGTGGAAATGAAAAATCTGACTAGTATCCATGAGAACATGTGTTTGATCCCTGGCCTCACTCAGTGGGATAAGAATCTAGCATTGCCTTGAGCTATGGTGTAGGTCAAAGACGTGGCTCGGATCCTTCATTGCTTTGGCTGCAGCACAGGCTGATAGCTGTAGCTGATTTGACCCCTAGCCTGGGAACTGCCATATGCCATGGGTGTGGCCCTAAAAAGCAAAAAAAAAAAAAAAAAAAAAAAAAAGAAGAAAATAAAAGATACCATAAGGTAAATGTGCATTCTTCATATGAAGAAAAAAAAAGATTATATAAACTAATTTTGTTATGTAAGTGTAGTTGGCTATATAGAATGATCAAAAAAGGAGTAATTAAAGGAGTTCCTTTGCAGCACTGTGGGTTAAGGATCTGGTGTTGTCACTGCAGTGGCTCAGGTTGTCATCGTGATGCAGGTTCAATCCCTGGCCTGGGAACTTCCACATGGCCAAAACAAACAAATGAAAATGGAGTCATTAGAATCCTCCAGCCCACATAACCAAACAACCAGAGAAAATCACCCATTTGGTGGCTTGGGGCCCAAATGAGTACAGGAGAGATGTGTACCACAAATACTAGGGCTATAGATTAAAGTTTGCATTCTGGACTGTGGTACCTCCTCCCATGTGTCTGTAGTTTCCAGAATGCAAGTTGCCTAGCATTTGCCTACTGAGCAGAATACAGGAGAAACTGTTGTGGAAGCCAACTTGCCAAGAGAAAATATATGCTGATATTAACAACTGTGGGGCAAAGTAAATCTAGTTCCAAGAGTCAGGAAAGGAAGAATAAGAGAGGTAGCAAGAGAAAGACCTGAATCTTGAAAGTGAAAGAGAAGTAACATAAAAGTTAGAGATAGGTTTGGCAATTACAAGTGAGCAAAAAGAATAATGATATTAGTATTAATAACAAAGTACTTCATGGTAATGCTCAGAGAAACAAAGCAAATGGAAAATAAGAAGCAAGTTTTCTAGTTTTCCATAGATATTTTATTTGAAAAGATTTTTGAAAACAAGAGTCTACTCCCATCCCAAATCATATTTGAAGTTTTATAAGAACAGAAAATATTGTGAAGAGCCTATGCAGTGATTAAGATATCAGTTTCTATAATTAACAAATTCTTACTTCTCATCCTGTACTATATTAATATATGCTATTACACAACTGTGTATCGATACACTGCCCTCTCACTCCATGTTTCCTATTCACTTGTCCTAATAAAGAAATCACGTTATTTACAGAGCTCCTATATTCCGAGTCTATTGCATTTATAGTTGAATTTTGTTTTGTTTTTGTTCTTTCTGTCAAAAAAAGAAAACTGTATTTTTGTTAATGTTAGGAACCACATATTAGGGTGAAAAGGATGGAAAGAAAGGAGGATGGGAAGAAATACAAATTGCAAATATTTACTTTATCTGTAAGTGGTGATATGTATTATTAATTGATTATTACATGTGAGTATGATTTAGTATACACACACACACGTATGTATATACAAGCTGAGTTGAATATACTTCCTGGTCTGGGTTCATATTGTCTGGTTTCAAATCCTGACTGTTATATACTAGCTTGAGCTAGTTACTTGTACTATCTATCTTAATCTTTACATGAAGATAATAATGAAAAAAAACTCAAAGAGTTTCTATGAGACCTGAAGGTTTGCATATCTAAAATTCTTACGTTGAAGTCTAATTCCTAATATAATACTATTGGAAGTGGTACTACTTTTTTTTTTTTTTTTTTTTTTTTTTTTTTTTTTTTTGGTTTTTTTGCCATTTCTAGGGCCTCTCCCACAGCATATGGAGGTTCTCAGGCTAGGGATCCAATCGGAGCTGTAGCCGCTGGCCCACGCCAGAGCCACAGAAACGCAGGATCCAAGCAACCCACACCTCAGCTCATGGCAATGCCGGATCCTTAACCCACTGAGCAAGGCCAGGGATTGAACCTGCAACCTCATGGTTCCTATAGTCGGATTCGTTAACCACTGAGCCACGATGGGAACTCCTGGAGTGGAACCTTAAAGAGATGATTAATTTGTGAAAGTAGATCCCTCCTGAATGGGATTGATGAACTTATAAAAAGAGAGTCCCAGAGAGCTCCCTTAACCCATCTGCATAAGAGAACAAAGCTAGAAGAAGGTCATCTATAAACAAGGAGGCAGGTTTTCACCAATATGTGCTGTGATCTTAGAATTCCCAGGCTTGAATAAATAAGAAATAAATTTCTGTTGTTTATCGACCTCCCAGTCTATAGCATTTTGTTGTAGCAGCCCAAAAGAACTGAGATTTGAGGATTAAATGAATCAGGTTTACAAAGCTCTTAGAACAATACGTGGCACATAGTAAGACCATGTGATTGTCAAAGAAATAAATATTTTAAAATTAAGTAATAGATGCAAATTTGAAAACATAAAATGGAAAGAATATTTTAATGTATAATATCAAGTAACAATGTGTGTATATTATTTTTCTTCTACATATAAAATATACAAACATTTCTCTGTCAATATTAACAGATAAGAGCAGTTATCCAGCTCAAAGAATTTTTCTGATCTTAATACCTGCAATTGTTTGAAATCAATTACTCTATACTAGGATACATACTGTATAAAGGGAAGTTAACTTTTATATTTTCTAAATAATTATTGTCTCATAAGTTATTTCATGTACTTTGAAGTATGTGGTTAATCTATAACTTTTAGGTCTTAAAATTCCCACTTTGTCTTTTTAGTTAAAGGATATACAATACAATAAATGCACAATAAAACTTGTATGCTTTAACCATCATTGTGATATATATAATTGATTGGAATTTAATGTGCATCATTACTTTTTCTAAAACTTGCACATTAGCTAAAAGTCATTATAATATTCCAATTACTTTTCATGTTTATCTAGTTTAGTTAAACAATTTTTAAATTACATACTTTTGTGTAATTAGTCTCCACATAGATTTTAATCATTCTAATCATGCATAATTTAAAAAATATATATATAGACTTGTAATGATCTGTGAACTTCATATTCCAACATTCTATTTTATATTTCTCATTATTATCTATGATAAACAATCATTTAAGAATAAAAATGCCTTTACTCTGTATCCATAAGTCAAACAGACTTACAAGGAAAAAGTACAAAAATATACATATTAGTGAATGTATTACCTATCTGAATACTTTTAGATATCCATAAAGGGCATTATTTTGTGTAATAATAATTATTAAATAGTTATATTAGTACAAAACTTCCAGAAATATTTTAAAATAATGTTCAAGAAAAGCTATTTCATATTGTTTTTAACTTCCATTTATAGGGAAGCCTCTTTTTAAATCTTAAGAATAATAAAATTTACAGTTAAATTAAAACATTTAAATCATAAAAATAACTGGAAAATATTTTCTAGATATTTATATACATTCACTTCAATTAAATCATAGGAAAGAATATTTGCCTTTGAATAAAATAAAGTTCAGAATATATTCATACAGTTTTTTTGTTCTTTTTGGGCTTTTTTTGCTTTTTAGGGCCACACCCGTGGTATATGAAGGTTCCCAGGTTAGGGGTCGAAACAAGAGCTGCAGCTGCCAGCCTATACCACAGCCACAGCAGCTCTGGATCTGAGCCACGTCTTTGACCTACACCACAGCTCAGGGCAACACTGAATCCTTAAACCACTGAATGAGGCCAGGGATTGAACCCATAACCTCATGGTTCCTCATCGGATTCATTTCTGCCATGCCACGACGGAAACTCCTCATACAGTTTTCTTAATTCGTCACCACCATTTTTTCCTTTGTCTCTTTTCCTTCTCCTCTTCTTTCTTATTCAATAATCCACACTAACAAGCAATTATACGACCTAATAAGCATCTTAAACATAACTATACCACTTAATATTAGAGTCACACTCAACTTCAACTTGTCCCCAAAATCACCTCAGTCTTTCAAATCACATTATCTGTAGCTGTGCCATCATTGCCTGGAATGCCAAGGCAATAACTGCTCTTTTTTCAAAGCCAGGTATATATCACTCTCTTTCTGGTTTCCCTTACATTTCCAGGAATTTAACTTTTCTATCTTTGTTGCTCCCAGAACACTGGATTAAAATCTTTGTTATATGGTATTATATATTTCTGCCAACAACTAGATTATGAGCTCTTAATAGGGGATAGAGATATAAATTATTCTCTTTATATCCACAGCAGTTACATTTTTCCTGTCATATAACAGCCACTTGATAATTTTAGGTAAATAAATATACTAAACATGACAATTTAGTATCTATGCTATTTTTCATATTGACAGAAGTAATTGGTTATGAGAAAACCCAGGTATTTGAACAATAGTCTTGAAATAAGTTTTTAACAAAGATACATTAACTACATTATCATAGTAAATTAAAATCTTATGTAGTTCCAAAGCTAGATACATAGAAATTGGCTTAAAGATAAGAATGTTTCTTTTCTAGAGAGATGCCACAATATACTCTGACATATTCTGTTTAGAAGATATTATTCAAAATCAAACAAATAAAAAGCCCCAACAACTTATAATAATCTTAAAATATTTATTTACCTTCATATCAAATGAGTAAAAATCAACAGAAGGGAGATCACTATAGTATGCCTTTTGCCAATAAAATTACCAATAATATTCACTGATAAAATTATAATAAAAATGCAAACTATCAAAGATAACATTTTTAATTTCCTGCATAAAGTGTCCACATATGGCTTCTTCCATAAATTATTTTTTACCTCTAGGCTAAAATGACAATGGAATGTTGTAAGATGAAATACAAAATTATTGAGATACCTGAACACATATCCACTTCAGGAAGGTTTTTTTATGCAATTTATAAATCTTAAATAAAAAGATGACTTCTCCAGATTCATAAACCTCATTTTGGGTCACCATGATCCAAGCAGAAAGTAAGCTGTACTGTTAAAGAAGATTCCTGACTCTACCATTAACTAGGTGTGTAACATTAAGCAATATGTTAAAACTTTTTGTCTCGTTGAAACTCTCCTTATCTATAAAGTGAAAGTACAAATACTTACAATGTCTTTATAAGGAGAAAATGAAATAGAATGAAACTAGCACAAAACTCTTTTTGGCACATGGCTGAGCTAAAATAGATTTCAATAAATAAAATTTAAGGTAAAAACACTGTGTTCAAATTATATTTTAAAACAATTTCTAATCTCCACTATTGAATCATTACTCATTAAAAAAACATATTTATAGAGGTTTATACTTGCTAACTAAGAAATCCTTAATGATTTGTGTGGGCAATGTCTCCATTTAAGAGAGTCCCAAAATATTATTATTTGCTTTACCATCATCACGTATACTCCTTAAGCTCCCCCAAAATTTGTATAATCTATATGTATTTAAAAAATTGTGTCTATATAAAATTTTCTACTATCATTTGTAATCCACTAGCTTGCTGAATTTAGGACATAGTTTATCATCAACAGTATCAAGCATATACTACAACAGTTTGGGGCTAGAACATTACTCATTATTAAAATAGCTGTCTCTATTATCTCCTCTGGTCTCTTTCAAAGTATGGAATTATCTTTTGGAAATATGAAATTACAGCCTTTAGCTCAAGCTTTAAATATTTTTCTCAGGGATTTTTGTATGTTTGTTTTTGTTTCAAGCCTTATAAAAGTTTGTTTTATTTTAAACAAGGAACAAATAAAGTTTACCTTTTAATAATCCAAGAGAATAAGTTTTGTTATGAAAACTAATTGGATGAACATTATTGAAATGCATAGTATAATACATTAAATGGCATTTATTTTTACACCAAGAGAGCAAAATACAAATTATAACTAATTGTTCATTTGTGAAGATCTGATGGAACCACCTATTTGTCACCTACTTTTCTAAACTTTCAATCATTTCTCCTCATTCTTTTTTCAATAGTTTAGTCTTTCTTTCAAATCCTTGCCTTCCTAAATTGGTTGATTCCGAAGTCTATATTAATGTCCCATCCAACACCATTATATCTTAATTTCCAATCCTTCTTGCCTACTTTATTGCTAACACATTTCCCCAGTTCATGTCTGGCACTGGTCATCAGGTTTACACTCTGAGGTTTTGTAACTGCTTCTTCTCCAAATGTATCAAGTATCCCCTCTCTCACCATCATCTTCTTAAAAACAACAACAACAAAAAAAAAAAGTCTACTGGCTCTGGGAGAAGGAAGCCAGTATCACATGTTCTCCTTTGGGAATCTGGTAATTTAATCAATGATATGGAACATATATTTTGTTTCTTATGAGATTTTATATTTCCTTTATTTAAAAAATCCAAGGAGTTCCGTTGTGGCGCAGTGGTTAATGAATCTGACTAGGCCATGAGGTTGCAGGTTCGATCCCTGGCCTTGCTCAGTGGGTTAAGGACCCAGCGTTGCTGTGAGCTGTGGTGTAGGTTGCAGATGCGGCTGGGATCCTGTGTTGCTGTGGCTCTGGCATAGGCTGGCTGCTACAGCTCCGATTAGACCCCTAGCCTGGGAACCTCCATTTGCCCCTGGAGCAGCCCTAGAAAAGGCAAAAAGACAAAAAAAAAAAAAAAAAAAAAAAATCCAAGGCTAGAGTTCCTGACTAGGAAACACGAGGTTGCAGGTTCGATCCCTGGCCTTGCTCAGTGGGTTAAGGATCCGGCATTGCCATGAGCTGTGGTGTAGGTCATAGATGCGTCTCGGATCCCAGGTTGCAGTGGCTCTGGTGTAGGCTGGCGGCTACAGCTCTGATTAGACCCCTAGTCTGGGAACCTCCATATGCCGTGAGTGCGGCCATAGAAAAGATTTTTAAAAAAGACAAAAAAAAAAAAAAAAAAAAAAAAATCCAAGGCTGACAATACACCTACAAACATTATACTTCAATAAATCAATCAGTCAACAAAATATTCTTAATTATAATTACAAGTTTTTCATCAAAATAAAAGCAAAATATGCATACACTCTAAGTTGTAAAAGTGGCCTCATGTCAGTAATTGATGAATCTTATAATTACGTCTCTTTGAATTTAAGAAATATTTTATGCTGTAAGCCATGACACTTTTTAAATTATCCATCACAAAACTTTAAATAATAAAAAATGTATAACCATATGGCAAAATCTAATCTAATTTTATCATTTGAATATATAATGTTTTCTCCCTGTTACATTTTCATGTATAATAAATATGCATTCTTTTACGCTATGGTGTAGCTCATTCATGAGAATTTGCTTGACAAAAGTGAATCAATCTGCATTAGGAGGATTCAAAGCTTCTTTTATAATGATTGAATGCATTAATATATATTTCTCACAACCCTGCAGTCACTTACCAAAGGCATCATGTATGTGGACAGCCCTCAGATAAGAACTGTTCAAGTGATAATCAAATGGCTTGATTTTTAAATCTGAGTGATACATTCTCTTATAAACTGACAGTACTATATCTATGTAAACAATTATACTAAAAAAATTATATATTAGATTTACTTGTTTGGATTTTATGTAAATTTTAATCTAATATTTGTAACTTGAAAATTGTCTTTAAATAAAAGACAATTTATTTAAAGAAAATATATTTTTTCTTTTAAATAAAGCAATTGATATTAGCCTTTGCACAGCTATCAAACCAGAAACTCTTTAACTTATTGGCTATATCTATTCAGTTATTAAGCTCTTAATGGCTACCTCCTCACCTTATATGTATCCTTCCTTCCAAGTCCATCTCTTTGACACTGTGTACAAGTCCTCAACTTACCTCACTTCAATCAAATTAATACCCCAAAGTTCTTTGATAAGTTATACTATCTAATAACTTGTAAGAGCCTTTAAATGTGCTATTTTCTATACCTATATTCTGTTTTCTCTAGTATACTTTATCTTTGTATCATTGATAACTTGTGTGATACTCAAAATGTGATTTACTCATATATTCTTTGAATGTATTTTAATTAGATAATTTTAATTTTTCTCCTTAAAATCTCACTAGATACAGAGTATGCTTATTTATATATCTTCCAGAACCATATTGCAATATCCTGCATGTTTTAGTTTGTTTGCCTATATGCTTATTTATTTAAGTTATATTTTTCAACAAAGAAACCATGCAATTCCTAAAACTAAATATTACAATATCCTTAGTAAAATCTGGCAGATCTCACTTCTTCCATTCTTCCTCAGCCTCAGATCCATTCCTTTTCACCTGTTTCTGCTGAGGCATTTCTGAAGGTTACATCCAAACTTATAAATTATGTCTGTATCATCCATTATTTTTAATGTATTAGCTATAGACATTATCTATTGATTCACTCCACGGAAGGTGGGAATCAGTTAACATTATGTACTTCATCCTCCTCTGCTCCTCTTTTCTTTCTTTTTTTGTTAGGATCTGCATGTGTAGCATATGGAAGTTCCAACTAGGGGTCAAACTGGAGCTTCAGCTGCCAGCCTACGCAGCCACAGCAATGTGGGATCCTAGCTGCCTCTACCACCTACACCGCAGCTTGTGGCAATGCCAGATCTTTAACCCACTGAGTGAAAACAGGGATTAAACCTGCTTCCTTATGGATATTAGTCGCATTCATTACTGCTGAGCCACAATGGGAACTCCCTCCTTTAATTTTTAAAATTAACGTAATAATTACTCTTTTGTCTATAGAAATGTACTTCCTCAAAAGTTAATTTTGATTCAAAACAGTTATATGTAATAATTTATTAGAATGTTAAAGTATTTATAGATCTAATTGTTTGTAGTTTTATGCTAGGTATTGTTACACAAAAATTTAAGAAGGTTTTAAATTTGGCCTCTGAGATCTACCAATCTATACCATAAACTTTCATGATGATAACAGTAAAAGCAAATAGTTCAGGAGTTCCCATAGTGGCTCAGCAGGTTAAGAACTTGACATAGTCTCTGTCAGGATGTGGGTTCGATTCCTGGCCTCGCTCAGTAGGTTAAGGATCCAGTGTTGCTGCAGACTGTGGCACAGGTCACAGGTGTGGCTTGGATCCAGTACTGCTGTGGCTGTAGTGTAGGCCTGCAGATGCAACTCCCATTCAACCTATAGCCTGGGAAATTCCATATGCCACAGGTGCAGTCATAAAAAGAAAATCAATCTATTATCAATCAATCTTATGTAGAGGAGCAAAACTTGTCACCCCAAAAACGTATCTTTGGAATGTGGATTATTTTGAACTGAAATAATCAAAGTCCAAGGCTCAGGAAGAAATTTTAACCTCCTTCTTGATTGTCTATAGTATGTAGTAGATTGAGGACATGTTTCAGGATGGGAGTAATCACCACACATAACTATAATATGGACTAGCTGCAGCAGACAGTGAGCAAACTCTTTTCATTAAAATTCTTCTCTTTGTCCCATTGTTTCTGCAAGGCCCAACAAACATTTGTGTGCATTTGTGCTTTTCTATTGCCTTCTTTCCCTTTGAAGTCTCAAATTACTACCCCCAATATCCTCTTTTGTCTTTAGCTAGAGATGGTATTTAAGGTGAGAATTTCAGCCATTTTAGAAAGTTGCTCAGTTCTCCTGTCTGTCCCACATATATCTATAACATGTATATGCTGTTAAGTTTTTATTTTATTTTTAATCATCTTGTTATTACCATAATTTCATCTTCTCAAACCCAACATTCAAAAATATAGTTTGTGTTCATCAAACTCTCCCTTTGTCTATCTCCTCTCCTGGTCCTCCACTCCTCCATCTTTCTCGACTTCTCTCCTCCATCTATCTCTATGTACTTCATGTATTTCTCTGCCCCTAGAGCAGGAACTCAATTTCTGCCTCTTTTCTTTATAAATGTTCAGTATAAAGTAATTTTAGACCTCTATATGGGTAATATTTTTAGAGGTTTGTTGATTTTGAATCCTTAAATTTATATTTTATTTCAAACCATATATAGAACATATTATAAATTACTGATTTATTTGTTTTTGCAACAGAAATTCAGTTAAGAATGATAGAGTTGAAACCCTAGTGGAAGGTAAGGTTATACTAACAGGTTCATTTTTAAAGTTGGCTTTCTTTTCTTTTACACAGCATGACCATAGCTTTGAAATGCACTTTGCCTCTGGCAATGCTAACTCTTACCTATTGCTTCTGATTACAAAGCATGTGTCCCTTGTGTGTATGTGCCTGCATACTTCACTGAAATAGTTGAGAATCATAGATTTGATTCATATTTCATTTGATCATTTTCTCATTCCTTAATATTTTTTTGGAAATTCCACAGAGTAGGAAACTTAACAGATAAATAAACTTATTTATTTTATATATTTCAATTAATGCATTCTGAATCTGAATTATCCTTTTCTGCTTTTGATAAACAAATGTGTACAGAGTTCCCGTCATGGCTCAGTGGTTAACGAATCTGACTAGAAACCATGAGGTTGCAGGTTCAACCCAAGGCCTTGCTCAGTGGGTTAAGGATCCAGTGTTGCTATGAGCTGTGGTGTAGGTCGCATACTTGGCTCAGATCTGATGATGCTGTGGCTCTGGTGTATGCAAGCAGCTATAGCTCCAATTAGACCTCTAGCCTGGGAACCTCAATATGCCATGGGTGAGGCCCTAGAAAAGACCAAAAAAAAAAAAAGTGTAGGTGGTTTATTTCACCCATTAACAGAAATACCTAAATTTGTACTTTAGGATAAATTCTGTTTTATAAAAATTTTCTCAATGTCCCTAGTAACATAAATATGACTTCTTTAATAATTGTACAGTCTCAAAAATGACAAATATTGAACAAGGGAAGTTACTCACCTGCATATTTTATCATTATAAATAAGTTCTGAGTGTATTATTGATATGAAATACCTCTCTCTTTTTAAGAGGAACGATGGAACACTTTTTAAGCATTAAATAAACATCAATGATATGTTATATAATCAAATTTAAATGCTTTTTCTAAAAAAATATTTATAACCTTGGTAATGTGATCATGAATAAATATAAATTTCCATTGAAAATGGCCTACAGGGAACTAAATTTTAAGAAATAGATTTAAGCCTTTAATTCTAGTACTGCAATTTTAAAAACTCTTATTCTGTTTATAATCTTCATTTCATATAAACACATTTTTTGTTTGTTTGCCCTTATTTATTTCTTATAATTTATTTTTAAAATTTATATTATAGTTGATTTACATTGTTCTGTCAATTTCTTCTGTACAGCTAAGTGACCCAGTCATACATCTATACATACTCTCTTTTTTATATTATCTTTCAGCATATTCGATCACAAGTGATTGGACATAGTTTCCTGTCCTGTACAGCAGGACCTCACATTGTCTTTCCACTCTAAATGTAACAATTTGCATCTATTAACCCTGAATTCCCAGTCCATCTCATTCCTCTCCCCCTTCTCCTTGGCAAACACAAGTTTGCTGTCAATGTCAATGGTTTGTTTTTGTTTTCATTTCTATTGCCTTGGGTGACTGACCTAAGAAACATTTTTACAGTTGATGTCAGAGAATGTTTGCCTATGTTCTCTTCTAATAGTTTAATGGTTTCTTGTCTTATGTTTAAGTCTTCAAGCCGTTTTGAGTTTATTTTTGTGCATGGTATAAGGGTGTATTCTAGTTACATTGACTTACATGCAACTGTCCAATTTTCCCAACACCACTTGCTGAAGAGACTGTCCTTTTCCCATTTTATGTTCTTGCTTCCTTTGTCAAAGATTAATTGATCATAAGTGTCTGGGTATATTTCTGGGCTCTCTATTCTGTTTCATTGGTCCCTATATCTGTTTTTGTATCAGGACCACATTGTCTTGATTACTATAGCTTTGTAGCATTGTCTGAAGTCTGGGTGTGTTAGGTCTCCTGCTTGTTTTTTTTTTCCCCTCCCTCAGGATGGCTCTGGCAATTCTTGGTCTTTTGTGGTTCCATATAAATTTTGCGGGTGTCTTTTCTACTTCTCCGAAAAATGTCATGGGTAATTTGATAGGGACCACATTAAATCTGTGGATTACTTTTGGTGGGGTGGCCATTTTAATGATATCTATCCTTCCTATCCAGGACCATGGAATATCTTTCCATTTTTTTTTTACTTCTCTTTAATTTCCTTAATTAATGTTTTATAGTTCTCAGCATATAAGGCTGTCACCTCCTTGGACAGGTTTATTCCTAGGTATTTATTTTTTGGGAGTGCAATTTTAAAAGGGATTGCATTTTTATATTACTTTTCTAATATTTCATTGTTAGTATACAGACCTGCAACTGATTTATGAATGTTAATCTTGTATGCTTCTACTTTGATGAATTTGTTTATAAGTTTGAATAGTTTTTGTGTGGAGTCCTTAGGTTTTCTATATATAGTATCATGTCATCTGCATAGAGTCACAATTTTACCTCTTCGCTTCCAATTTGGATACCTTTTATTTCTTTTGTTTGTCTGATTGCTGTGGTTGGGACTTCCAATACTACGTTAAGCACAAGTAGTGAGATTAGGTATCCTTGTCTTGTTCCAGATTTTAGCACAAAGGGTTTTAGCTTTACTCCATTGAGTATTATATTGGCTGCGGGTTTGTCATAAATGGCTTTTACTATGTTATCTTCTCCCTATACCCACTTTTCTAAGAGTTTTTGTTATAAATGAATGTTCAATTTTTGTCAAATGCTTTTTCTGTATCTACTGAGATGATCATGTGGTTTTTGACTTGACCCAGTGGATTTCCTCCTTGACCCATTGTTTTTTTAGTAGTATGTCGTTTAGTCTCCATGTAGTCAGTTTATTCTCATTTCTTTTCCTGTACCTGATTTCTTGTTTCATGCCATTGTAGTCAGAGAAAATGCTTGGAATAATTTCTATGCTCTTAAATTTGTTGAGGTTAGTTTTGTGCAATGTTCCATGTGCACTTGAAAAGAATGTATATTCTGATTTTTTTGGATGTAATGTCCTGAAAATATCAATTAAGTCCAACTGTTTTATAATGTCATTTGGGATCTCTCTTGATTTTTATGTTTAGAGGATCTGTCCATTGATGTGTGTAGTGTGTTAAAATCTCCTACCATTATTGTACTCCCATCAATTCCTCCTTTTACATCCTTTAGCATTTGTTGTATGTATTTGGTTGCTCCTATATTAGGGGCATATATATTGACAAGTGTGATACCCTCTTCTTGAATCAACCTTTCATCACTAAATAGTGTCCATATCTGTCTTTCTTTATGGCCTTTGTTTTAAAGTCTGTTTTGTCTGATATGAGTGTTGTGACTCCCAATTTCTTGTCATTTCGATTCAATGAAATATCTTTTCCACCACATAACTTTCTATTTATATGTGTCCTCTGCCCTAAGGTCAGTGTCTTATAGGCACCATATTGCACAGTCTTGATTTTTTATCCAGTCTTCCACACTATGTCTTTTGATTGGAGCATCAGTCTACTGACATTTAAAGTAATTATTGATAAATATGTATTTATTGCCACTTTAAACCTTGTTTTCCAGTTGATTATATGTTTCTTCTTTGCCCCCCCCCTTTTTTTTTTTTTTTGGTTGGATAATTTCCTTTTATGTTATGCTTGTGTCCTTCACATTTCTGCCCTCCCTCTGCCTTGCTAAAAACTAGTGAGCTGGAGTTCCTGTCGTGGTGCAGTGGTTAACGAATCCGACTAGGAACCATGAGGTTGTGGGTTTGGTCCCTGCCCTTGCTCAGTGGGTTAATGATCCGGCGTTGCCGTGAGCTGTGGTGTAGGTTGCAGATGTGGCTCGGATCCTGTGTTGCTGTGGCTCTGGTGTAGGCCGGTGGCTACAGGTCCGATTTGACCCCTAGCCTGGGAACCTCCATATGCTATGGGAGTGGCCCAAGAAATAGCGAAAAAAGACAAAAAAAAAAAAAAAAAAAAAAAAGAAAGAAAAAAAACTAGTGAGCACCATATTTTTTTTTAATTAATAATTTTCCTATTCAGTAGAGGTCAACTTTCTTTTTCTGTCAACAAATTCCATCTTCCGTGCTCCCAATCTGCCTTGCTAAAGCTGATGAAAGTCATCTTTTTGCTCCTTTCCTTTTTTTATTTTTCTTTCCTTCTTTTATTTTTATTTTTTTCTTTCTTTTTTTCTTCAGTAGTTGCCATATTTAGTCTCCACCTTTGCTTTGCCTCAGCCAGTGGGTGTCATCTTCTTGCTCTCCCCCCGCCATTTTCAGAGCTCACATTTATTCCAGAGAGAGGTTTCTATACAAGTTTTGTGCACTAGTTTTTATATCTGGTGACCAAGGTTCTGCAGCTGTGACCCAGGAGGCATCCCTCAATAATGTCATGATAACTGCAAACCAAAAATCTATAACAAATACACACACAAATAAGACAAAGCAATCCAAGAGTTCCCATTGTGGCACAGTGGTAATGAACCTGACTAGTATCCATAAGGATGAGGGTTCAATCCCTGGCCTTGCCCAGTGGGTAAAGGATCTGGCATTGCTGTGAGCAGTGGTGTAGGTCACAGATGTAGCTTGGATCCTGTCTCTCTGTGGCTGTGGTGTAGGTGGGCAGCTGCACCTCCAATTTGACCACTAGCCTGGAAACCTCCACATGCCACAAGTGTGTCTTGAAAAAAAAAAAAAGCAATTCCAAACACAAAGCTAAAGATAATCATAAAAGCTGACAAAAAGGACATACTTATCAATAAATATCTTAAATGTAAATGGACTAAATGCTCCAACCAAAAGACACAGACTGGCTAAATTGATACAAACACAAGATCCATATATAATCACTCTACAAAAGACCCACTTCAGTTCTACAGAAAACTTCAAAATGAAAATGATAGGATGAAAAAATATATTCCATGTAAACAGAATTCAAAAAATCCAGAGACTTTAAAATAAAGACGGTTGCAAGAGACAAAGAAGGACATTGCATAATGATCAAAGATCAATCCAAGAAGAAGATATAACAATTGTAAATTTATACACACCCAATATAGAAACACCTCAATATATGTATGGTAATGTTAACTGTCTTAAAAGGAGAAATCAACAATAATACCATAATAGTGGGAGGCTTTTAAACCTCATTTATAGCAATAGATATGTCATCCAGACAGAAAATCAACAAGGAAATCCAGTCCTTAAATGAGGTATTAGCCTCCATGGACTTATATTTATAGAACATTCCTTTTGAAAGCAGCAGAATACACATTCTTCTCAAGGATATACAGAACATTCTCAAGGTTAGATCACATTCTGGGCCATAAATCAAGCCTTAGTAAATTTAAGAAAAATGAAATCATACCAAGCATCTATTTTGACCACAATACTATATGACTAGATATAAACTTCAAGAAAAAAACCTGCAAAAAGACCACAAACACGTGGACACTAAACAACATACCACAAAACAACCAATGGATTACTGAAGAAATCAAAGAGAAAATTTAAAAAAATACCTAGGGACATATGACAACAAAGACACAATGATCCAAAAACCTATGGGATGCAGCAAAAGAAGTTCTAAATTGGAAATTTATAATAATACAATCCAACCTCAGGAAAGAAGAAAAATCTCAAATAAAGAACCTAGCTTTACACCTAAAGCAATGAGAGAAAGAAAAACAAAATTAAAAGTGAGTAGAGGAATTCCTGTCATGGCGCAGTGGTTAACAAATCTGACTAGGAACCATGAGGTTGCGGGTTCCATCCCTGCCCTTGCTCAGTGGGTTAACGATCCAGCGTTGCTGTGAGCTGTGGTGTAGGTCGCAGAAGCGGCTCAGATCCCGTGTTGCTGTGGCTCTGGCGTAGGCCAGTGGCTACGGCTCCGACTCGACCCCTAGCCTGGGAACCTCCATATGCCGCGGGAGCGGCCCAAAGAAATAGCAAAAAGACAAAAAATAAATAAGTAAATAAATAAATAAATAAAATAAAAGTGAGTAGAAGGAAAGAAACCATAAAGATTAGATAACAAAAAGAAAAAATGGAAAAGATCAAAGAAATTAAAAGATGGTTCTTTGAAAAGATCAATAAAATTGATAAATCCTTAGCCAGATTCATAAAGAAAGGAAAAAAAAAAATGAGAGGACACAAATCAATAAAATTCACAGTAGCCAAGACATGGAATCAACCCAAATGTCCATCAACAGAGTATTGGATTAAGAAGATATGGTATAGATACACAATGGAATACTACTCAGCCATAAAAAAGAACAAAATAATGCCCTTTGCAGTAACATGGATGGAACTAGAGACTCTCATACTCAGTGAAGTAAGTCAGAAAGAGAAAGACAAATACCATATGATATCACTTATATCTGGAATCTAATATAGGGTGCAAATGAACCTTTCCACAGAATAGAAAATCATGGACTTGGAGAACAGACTTGTGGTTGCCAAGGGGGAGAGGAAAGGAGTGGGATGGATTGGGAGCTTGGTGTTAATAGATGCAGACTATTGCCTTTGGAATGGATTAGCAAAGAGATCCTGCTGTGTATCACTGGGAACTATGTCTAGTCACTTATGATGGAGCATGATAATCTGAGAAAAAAGAATGTGTACATGTATGTGTAACTGGGTCACCATGCTAAACAGTAGGAAAAAAATAATAATGTATTTGGAAAATAACAAAAAAATTTAAAAATGAAAAGGAGAAGTTACAATGGACATCACAGAAATATAAAAGATCTATTACAAGCACCTATATGCCAATAAAACAGACAACCTAGAAGAAATGGACAAATTCTTGGGTAAAATCTTCCAAAATTGAACCATAAAGAAACAGGAAGATGAACATACACTGAAACTGAAACTATAATTTAAAAACTTTCAACAAACAAAAGTCCGGGACTGTCTGGCTACACAGGCAAATTCTATCACATTCAGAGAAGAGTTAAAACCTATCTTTCTGAAACCATTCCAAAAAATTGCAGAGGAAGGAAGACTCCTAAACTCATTCTATGAGGCCACCATCACCCGGATACAAAGCCAGACAAAAATAACACAAAAAGGAAAATTACAGACCAAATTCACTGATGAACATAGATGCAAAATCTATACACAAAAAAAAGGAAATACTGGAATGGATTAGCAATGAGATTCTGCTGTATAGCACTGGGAACTATGTCTAGTCACTTATGATGGAGCATGATAATGTGTTAAAATAGAATGTGTATACATATATGTAACTGGTCACCATGCTGTACAGGAGAAAAAAAATGTATTGGGGAAATAACTATTAAAAATAATTAAAAAAAAGGAAATACTGGCAAACTGAATCTCACAATACCTTAAAACATCATGATCAAGTGGGATTCATCCCAGGGAGGCATGAATTTTTTAATATCTATAAATCAATGTGTTTTTATACTACATTAACAAACTGAAGGATAAAAATCATATGATCTTTTCACTAGATGCAGAAAAAGATTTGACTAAATTCCACATCAATTTATCATAAAAACTCTCAGGAACGTGGGCATGGAGGGAACCTACCTCAATATAATAGAGCCCAAATATGATAAACCCACAGCTAACATCATTCTTAATGATAAAAATTTGAAAGCATTTTTTCTAAGATTGGGAACAAGACAGGGATGTCCACTCTCACCACTTTTATTCAACATAGTTTTGGAAGTCCTATCCACAGAAATCGATAAGAAAAAGATATCCAAATTGGAAAGGATGATGTAAAACTATCATTGTTTCCAGATGGCATGATACAGCACATAGAAAGTCCTAAGGATGCTACCAGAAAATTGTTAGGCTCATCAGAATTTGGTAAAGTTGCAGGAAATCTATTGTATTTCTATATACTAACAATGAAAGATCAGGAAAAGAAATTAAGGAAACAATCCCATTTACAATCACATCAAAAAGAATAAAATACATAGGAACAAACCTACCTAAAGAGACAAAAGACCTGTACTCTGAAAACTAAAAACAGTGATGAAAAAAATTAAAGGTGACACAAACAGTTGGAAAAATATACCATGCTCTTTGATTGAAAGAATCAATATTGTCAAAATAACTATACTACCCAAGACAATCTACTGATTCATCACAATCTCTATCAAGTGGCATTTTTCATAGAACCAGAACAAAAAAAAATTGTATGGAAACCCCAAATACCCCCAATATCCAAAGTCAATCCTGAGAAATAAAAAATGGAGCTGGTGGAAGAATCAGGCTCCCTAAATTCAGACTATACTACAAAGCTACAGTTATCAAAACAATACAGTACCATGGCAAAAACAGAATTACAAATCAATGGAACAGGATAGAAAGCACATAAACAAACCCATGAATGTACAGTCAACTAATACATGACAAAGAAAGCAAGAATACACAATGGAGAAAAGACAGTCTCTTCAATAAGTGGTACTGAGAAGGACAGCTACATGCAAAAGAATGAAAGTAGAACACTCTCTAACACCATATGCAAAAATAAACTCAAAATGGATTAAAAACCTAAATATAAGAATAGCTACTATAAAACATAGGTGGAACACTCTCTGACATAAAGTGCAGTGATATCTTCTCAGATCCACCTCCTAGAGTAAAAACTAAAAAAATTAAAAATAAATAAATGGGACCTAATTGAACTTAAAATTGTTTGGCACTGCCTAAGTAACCACAAAGAAAATGAAAATATAACCCACAGAATGTGAGAAAAATCTTTACAAATGAAGCAACTGAAAAGGATTTAATCTCTAAAATATTCAAATATTCATGCACCTCAGAAAAGTAAATGACCAGATCGAAAAATGGGTAGAATATCTAAATAGAAATTTACCCAAAGAAGACACATGGATGACCAAAAAACACATGAAAGGATGCACAACATTGCTAATTATTAGAGAAATGCAAATCAAAACTAATATGAGGTACCACCTTTTACCAGCCAGAATGGCCATCATCAAAATGTCTAAAAACTATAAATTCTGGAGAGGGTACAGAGAAAAGGAAAGCCTCTTATATTTTTGGTGGAATGTTGGTACAATCACTATGGAAAACAGCATGGATGTTTCTCAAAAAACTAAAAATAGAAGTGCCATATGATCCAGCAATACCACTCCTGGGTATCTATCCAGAGAAAACCACAATTTGGAAAGATACATGCACTCCAATGTTCACTTCATAACTATTTATAATAGCCAAGACATGGAAGCAATCTAAATGTCTATAGAGTAATAGATAAAGAAGATGTAGTACATATAAATATTGAAATATTATTCAGCCATTAAAAAGAATGAAATAATGCTATTTGCAGCAACATGGAAGAAACTAGAGATTATCATACTAAGTGAAGTTAGTCAGACTGTGAGGGAAAAACATGATATTTCTTATGTATGGAATATAAAAAAAAGGATATATATATATATATATATACACACACACACATATATATATATACACACACACACATATATATATATATATATATATATGAGCTTCTTTGCAGAACAGAAACAGACCCACAAATTTTGAAAACAAACTTATGATCTCCAAAAGAGACAGGTAGTGGGAGAGAGATGAACTAAAGGTATGAGATTGGCCTTTACACAGTGTAGTATTTGGAATGACTGGCCAATGGAGCCCTGCTGTATAGCACAGGGAACTCTACCCAATATTTTGTGATAATCTATGTCAGAAAAGAATCTGAAAAATAATGGATGTGTTTATATGTATAACTGAATCACTATGCTATACAGCAGAAATTATTACAACATTGTAAATCAACTGTACTTCAATAAAACTTTTAAAATAAAAAATAAATAAATAAAAAATATGAACTTCCAAATTTCAAAACTTGAGTGATTTCTTCAAAAAATTTTTTCTGGCATTGAGCTGAAGTTAGAGGATGCAAGTTAGACAAGGACACATTTGTAGGAGAAGCCTCTGCTACTTCCATTACAAAGATTTAATGCATATGTCAAACCCACTCTCTCTCACTCTGATTTATGACACTTTATAGATCAAATAGTCAGATTGAGATATGAGTCAAAATGGGTTTTGATGAATCCCAGTTCAAAACGGTTTTAGTATATGTAATATAGAGTATTATAAAATTATAATTTTAAATAATAATTGTATCTTTATAATCACACAAGAATGATGTTACTAAAATGACAAAGTTTGCATGGTGATTTTTTGTTACAATAAAAGAGAATACAAATCATTTTGTCTTTTTGGAAATAAATACTCTTTCAAGTATTTAAATCTTCAAATTTTTTCAGGTAAAGTATTAATGGTACTTTTAGTATAGATTGATATCTTTCAAAACTTAGCCCTTACCTACCTTACTAGGAAAAGTATGGTGGAATCTAATGTAAAGTAGCTTTTATATAATACCTTGAGGCACACTGCTAAATTCATTTGAGAAAGCATCTCTATGATTAATTTTTCACCAAGATCTTAAAAATTAGAATCCACATATGATGAGAAAAGTGTCTTTGTCTAAGTGAACCTCTATGGTATTTTTCTTCACAAGAACATCATTCTAATTTATCAAACCTAAGATTTCATTCAATAAAAATACATTATTTTTTAATATTATTTTCCATTATGATTTACTACAGAATATTGAATATATTTTTCTATGCTTTGTATTTCTTTTTTTCATTATATAAAATGTGAATAAATGTGTATTTTATAAATGATTAGATACAATAGAAAGAACACTAATACAGAACCGTATTTTTAGGACAAACAATATCAACAACTAAAGAATTTAATTTACTTAATATAGTCAAAATTCCCCCTTCCCCTCAAAACAAACAAACAAACAAAAAAAAAAACACAGAAAGTTGGTAGTATGCATTCAGGCTGTTTAGTTGTATTTTTCATCATGAAATGGAAACTCTCCCCTCAAAAATCAATACTATCTACACAACTGTTTGTGTTTTTTAAAGATTGTGATAAGAGCCCCTGCTGTGGCAAAGTAGATTAAGAATCTGACCGCAGTGCCTTGGGTGGCTGAAGAAGTGCATGTTCAATCCCTGGCCCCACTAGGTTAAAGCAGTGTAGGTTGCAGCATCAGCTTGGATTCAATACCTGGTCCAGGAACTTCCGTATGCCACAGGTCCAGTCACTAAAAAAAAAAAAAAAAAAAACACTTTCAGACACAAAGTAAAACTATATTTCTGAATATTTTAGACAATAAAATGTTAAAAAAAAGACTTTAATGATCACTCCAACAACTTTCTCATTTTTGAAGAAAAATGCAATACCCTCAGCAAGTACCATTAAACATGCCTTACGCTTTTATTTATAGGGTACTATTTATAGGGCTTATTATGTTTTATTTAAATGCTCAACTTATCCTATCTTTACCATTTCTCATATGTTAAGGATAGTCATATGAAAGATTCATTGTTAAGCCTGCTGGTTTCCACTAAGATGAATAAAAGGACTTTATGTTATTCCTGGTTGTTGAAAAATAGATTTGAAGAGGCATTTCCTATAATGTACTGCTTTCTTGTCATTAAGAGCTCTGGTTGTAGAGGTCAGTTTTATTTAAATATTTAGAATAATTATAGAGAAGTTATTTAACCAGAATTTTTTTTTTTTTTGGCTTGCATGAAATAGTAACTATATCCCTTGGTGTTTCTTTTCCTCTGAAACTACAAAAAAATAAAAAAAGAAGAAGTGCAAATACAGCCCAATCCTGCTATAAGCAGGAAATTCCTCTGATGAGTAACATTTCATTTAAGGACTTCTTAGTCAAAATTTCTATTAATGGCACTCTGGTCTGGACACTGCCTATGTAACCTTTCTTTGTTCCCTCTCTCCTTCACAAGTTTCAGAACTGCATCTCAGTCTAATGGTTCTCCTTGTCTCCTGTCCCACAACCCCTCCCCCAGAAGAAATTCCTCTGATACATTTATTGCAGTTTAATCTCATCTTGGTTTCTGCCCCTCAGAAGACTTGCAATATTTATATAAATATAGAACACCAACCACAAAATGCAATAATGTATTTGAAAACAGAACAAAAACACATATTGCATGATTTCACCTATGTGAAATATCCATAATAATAAAATCCATAGAGATAGAACACAGATTAATAGTTTTCCAGGCTTGGTGGAGGTGGAAATGGCAAATAACTGTCTGCTTAACGGGGACAGGATTTCCTTTTGGAGTAATAAAAGTGATCTGGAAAAAGATATAGTGACAGTTTACCAAGATTGTGAATGTACTAAATATAATTAATGGACATTTTTATATATATTTTACCACAATAAAATAATACATTACATTGGAAAGTTCCTGTTGTGACTCAGCAGCTTAAGGACCCGACATTGTTTCTGTGAGGATTCAAGTTTGATCCCTGGCCTCCCAGATGTGGCTCAGAACCCAGAGTTGCCATAGCTGGCACAGGCCACAATTGCAGTTCTGATGTGACCCCTGCTCTGGGATATTCCATATTCTGCAGTTGTGGCCTTAAAAAGAAAAAATAAACAAACAGAAAAAAAAACCTTGCAATGAATGGAAAGGGGCACTCATTCCTTTAAACTGTTGTTGCATTTAGCATAATATATGAGATTCCATTTCCACTCTATATTTTAGTAGTTTCTTTCTACAAGGGATTCCATGATCAAATAACATTGGAAAGTATGTGTTCAAAAAATTAAATGGGTGTTTAGTTTTAAAACAATAAAAATCAAAAAACAAACCTTGAGTGTGCCATTATATACTCCACCTTTAGATTTTCATATTTTTAAAATAGTTCTAATGTATTGTATAATAGTGAATTATAAAATATAAATTACATCAAAATATTCAGGTCGCTACCAGAAATAAAATTCTCCTCTCTACATGCTTAGGAATACTATTATGTTAGGATATTTATATTATAGTCTGAGGGGTCAAGTTAATTATTTCTCTAATTAGTAATGCAGGTTTTTAAGATGTTACCAGATGCAACATCATGAATGCCTTATTCTTAAATTACTGTGCAACCATTTCAAAATGAATGATAGGTGATATTTTCTGTTCATTTTTAAATTTCACTATGGACTTTACTAGAGATTTCTCAAAAGTCCTATACCAAGTTCCAGATGGCCTGGATGCCTACACCAGACAGTTTCTGAACTTTTCTCAGGAGAAAACTTGGTCTATTTCCTGATTCCTTTTTTTTTTTGCCTTTTTGCCTTTTTGTCTTTTCTAGGGCCGCTCCCACAGCATATGGAGGTTCCCAGGCTAGGGGTCTAATCAGAGCTGTAGCCGCCGGCCTACGCCACAGGCACAGCAACGTGGGATCCCAGCTGTATCTGTGACCTACATCACAGCTCAGGCAACGCCGGATCCTTAACCCAATGAGCAAGGCCAGGGACCAAACTTGCAACCTCATGGTTCCTAGTCGGATTCCTTAACCACTTACCCATGACGGGAATTCCTATTTCCTGATTCTTTTATTCAGCAAAAATCTGTATTATTTATTATTTGTCGAGCACACTTATGATAGCATACACATAACAAGCACCTGGTTATCTTCTAGTCCACAATTGAAAGTACCTTGATTGTTCCGTTTTAGAGTTCTTGTTTCTTGTAGGAATTCCATTACGAAGAAAAATATTTGAAAAAGGGTTGACTCATCACCACTGAAATGTTTTCCAGTAGGCAGTTTTAATTAGGAAAATGTTAACACGATTATGATAATTGTCTTGTTCAGATATCATTTTTAAAGTACTGGTTAAAGGTAAGGTGTAGCAATGTTTCCTCAAGAAATGTTTTTAAAATACTATTTCAGGCGTATTGATTGATTACTACACACAGACCAACTATGATGTACTCAGTTTTCTATCCCAAGTTTATTTTTTTCTTGTGACATATATAACTCCGACACTTAAACTAAGACAATTTCTATTTTGGAGCAGAATAATTTAAACATTAGTTTGGTAAGGTAAACTTTTTTATGTAAATTTGATTGTACCATGGTTGTACCATCATAACAACTCATCTTTTTTATAATGAAAAAAATCAAGAAACCTGTGAATTAATATTATGGAGAGAACATACAATACCCATGATTTTCTGAAATACCAAATTCATTTTTGAAAATACAGTAATGTTTGAAGTCATATACACACAAAAAAAGATACAATGAGAAATATTAATGGAAGAAAGATTACAATATCTTCCTGAAGACTTAAAATGATGCAAAATCGTTGATAGATGAAACAGAACATATGATTTACAGAGCATGTGTGGATGGGATTTAAAGAAGGAGAAATAAAATCAGCCTGAATAGCTTAAGAGAGAAACTGTTCTCAGAGCAGATTGAGCCAACTGTGGTTTAGAATATTAAATGAAACTTAAATCTGAGGTTTATTTGTAGATTGTCATATGTGGCAGTCATCCACTATCCTTATCTCATGGTTGTATTTAAATATCATGAAATTTTCCATCAGTGACTCCACACACACACACACACACACAAACACACAAATTCTAAAGAAATTGAGCAAAATCTCTTTTCAGACACCTATAAGAGATAATGTGGGAACTGGACTCCAGAATACAATTGTGTTCCTTTTAGCAAAAATGTGCCAGCATAAAAGAAAATTATATACCTGATCATCCTAAAAATAACCTAACAATGATAAGGCTGTCACGAAGAGAGACTTCCTGTTATCTCCCTGGTATCTGAAAAAAAAATGTAGCATGGAAGATAAAGCCTAGGATATTGATACTGAAATAAATAAATAAATAAATAAGCCACACAAAAAGCATACAAACAATAAGCAAGGAGAATGGGATAACCTGAGGAACAAAGAAAATGAGGGATTTGGAAAAAGAAAAAAAAAAAAAAAACAAAAAAAAAAAAAACCAGAGAGCATTGAGGAGTGCCCAGACCAGCTCAGCTAGCTGGAGCGAAACACAGGCACTGTAAAGCTTAAGAAAAGTTAGACGTTGTTAAAGAATGACTCAGAGACAGAGTAAAGTTTAAAGATGGGACTAGAGGACTCAACATCTCAAGGATCAACAGTCTCAAATGCAGATGTCTCATTGCTTTTATTGTGCTCATGGGGAATTTCAGAAATGTGAGGAGGGTTGCTACTGCTCCCAGTCATATAGTAAGCTAATTTTTAGCCATTACCTTTAAGCAGATGTTCTTTATCTATAGAGCATCAATAGGACTGGCATCAACAATCTATACGTAACATCTTGAGAAACAATGCCTCGCAGGTGGCTCTCCTACTTGCGCTGACTTGGCTTTTCAAAGTGGACACCATGTTTTCTCAGTTAATGCATGTCCTTCACACTAGTCCTTCTCAGCCCATTTCTCATAGTTAATTATATACTAGCTACTGTGCTGTTTGCAGTCCCTCAAAAGAGTCAGGGAAAAACTCTGGGGAGGTGTCTTCCTAAAAAGGAGATACAATTTCAATAAAACAAGAAGAGACATGCTAATTTAAAAAGGAATATAAAAATGTAAACATCAATAGAATTAAGGAAGGGCAAATTTGAGGAAGAAAACAGCTAAACAATAAAGATAGGTATTAAAAATGTACAATTACAGTTCCAGAAATTAGCTTTAATATTGCACAAAATATCCAGAAATAAAGGAGAAAAAGATATGATGGAGATAGAGATGGGGAGAGAAAGAGAGAATAATGCATTCTGATACCTTGATTACAATACTATAAAATTCTAATTGTATACATTTGATATAAAATTAACATGTCACGCATTTATGGTGTACTATTAAATAATTTTTAGTAAATTTTCAGACTTGTGTGACCACCACCACAGTCACTTTTTCAACATTTTAATCACCTTAAAACAAATACACACACTCATTAAGAGTTACCCCAAATTTCCCTCCAGTCCTACATTACTGCACAAGCACTAATACACTTTCTTTTGCTTCATATTTGATGTTCTGAACATTTCAAAAGGGCAGAGTCACAATATGTGGTCACTTGGGACTGGCTTCTTTCCTTAAGAAAAGTTTACCCATACTCTAACAGGCATCAATATTCCGTTCATTTTAATTGCTCAACATTCTATTGCATGTATATACATTTTCTTATGTGTATGTGGCTGTATGCTTTCATCTGTTTTGAGTGTATATCTGGAAGTGAAATTCCTGGTTACTCTATGTTTAATATTTTGATTAAACCATCAGAGTATATTCCAAGACAATTACATCATTTTACATTCCAACCAGCAATGTATGGTGTTACCATTTCTCCACAACCTTAACAAAACTTAATATTGAATGTCTTTTTGATTATAGCCATTTTAGTAGGTGTGCAGTGGTATCTCAATGTAATTTTGATTTCCTTAGTGACTAATAATCCTTAGCATTTTTTCATGTACTTATTACCACTTTTACATCTTTTTTGAGAAATGACTTCAGATGTGTTGCCAATTTTATTTTATTTTATTTATTTATTTTTGCTTTTATTTAAGGGCTGCACCCGTGGCATACAAAGTTTCCCAAGCTAGGGGTCAAATCCTAGCTGTAGCGGCAGACTTATGCCATAGCCACAGCAACGTGGGATCCGAGCCACGTCCGTGACCTACACCACACTTACAGCAATGTTGGATCCTTAACCCACTGAGCGAGTCCAGGGATTGCACCTGAGTCCTCATGGATACAAGCAGATCCGTAAAACCCTGAGTCATGATGGGAACTCCTGCTTTGCCAAATTTTAAACTCCATTATTTTGACTTCCTATTAGTGTGTTGTGAAAGTTCTTTATATATTCTAGATATAAGTATCTTAACAGGTATATGATTTCTAAACATTTTCTCCTATTCTGTAGGTTATCATTTAACTTAATGGTATTCTTTGAAACGCAAAAGTATTTAATGATAATGATGTCTAATTCATTTATAATTTATTTTGTTGCTTGTGTTTTTGCTGTGATATCTTAAGGCTTTGCCTATGCAAAATGCACAAGGATTTACTCCTATGCTCTCCTTTAAACATTGTATATTTTTACCTTTATATTTAGATCATGATCCATTTTGAGGTAATTTCTGTGTGTATGTTTTGAGGTGGGAGTCCAATTTCAGACTTATGTGTATGGATATCCATCTGCCCTTGAACTACCTGTTGAAAAGACCATTCTTTCCCCATTGCATTATAGTGGTATGCTTGTCAAAAATAAATTGTCCATAAATGTCCAGGTTACAGCTTAAGTCTCAATGTCATTCCCTTTAGCGATACTTCTATTCTTATTTCTATTCTTATACCAGCATACACTTGCCCATTCATGTTGCTAAAAATGCCAGTATTTCTTTCTTTTTAATGGCTGAGTAATATTCTATTGTGTATATGTACCACATCTTCTTTATCCACTCCTCTGTTGATGGATATTTAGATTGTTATCATGTCTTGGCTATTGAAAATAGTGTTGCAATGAACATTGGAGTACATGTGTCTTTGTGAGTCACGGTTTTCTCTGGATAGATGCCCAGGAGTGGGATTGCTGGATCAAAACGTAATTCTATTTCTAGTTTTCTGAGGAATCTCCATACTGTTTTCCACAGTGGTTGCACTAATTTACAATCACACCAACAGTGTAATAGGGTTCCCTTTTCTCCACACCCTCTCTAGCACTTATTGTTTATAGATGTTTTGATGATGGCCATTGTGGCTGGTGTAAGGTGGTACCTCATAGTGGTTTTGATTTGCATTTCTCCAGTAATGAGTGATGTTGAACATCTTTTCATGTGTGTTTTGGCCATCCACATGTCTTCTTTGGAGAACTATCTGTTTAGATCTGCCCATTTTTTGGTGGGGTTGTTTATTTTTTTTGTTATTGAGCAGTAGGAGGTGTTTACAAATTTTGGAGATTAATCCCTTGTCAGTTTATTCATTTGCAAATATTTTCTGCCATTCTGTGGGTTGTCATTTAAGGAAATGCACTGACTCTGTAGATCATTTAGTGAGTATTGTCATCTTAACAACATTAAGTGTTCTGATCCATTATTGTATAACATTTAGGGTGTCTTCTCTAAATTCTTTCAAAAATGTTCTGTAGTTTTCAACATTTAGGTCTTACAATTAATTTTATTATATTTATTCCTAAGCATTTTATCCTTCTGATGCTATTGTAAATGGAATGGATTTTAATTTCATTTCTAGATATCCCTTGCTAGCAGAAAGAAATGCAATTTTTTTTAATAATGATCTCATATCTTACAAACTTATTTAACTCATTTATTCTAAAAAATGAGTGGTTCATTGGGATTTTGTATACACAAGATTATATCAGCAAATAGAGATAATTTGATTTATTCCTTTACCATTTAGAGACTTTTTTCTTCACTTTCTTGAGTAATTTCCTTGGCTAAATATTCCAATGCAATGCTATGAGAAGTGGAAGACTATACATCATTTTTTGGTTCTTCATGATAAAGAGAAACCATTCAGTCATTCACCATTACATATGATGTTATCTGTAGGTTTTCCATAGATTTCCTAAATAAGGTTTAGGGAAGTGCTTTTATTATGCAGGGAGGTTGAACTTTGACAAGTACTCATGTTAAAGACTGAGTTAGGAATGGTTCCTTCCTCTTCTAATTTTTAAAAGGCATTGAGTTTGTGGACAATTAGCATTAATTCTTTTGAAATGTTTGGTGGAATTCAACAGTGAAGCATTCTGGGCTGGGCTATTCTTTTGAACTAGTATTTAAATAAATAATTCAGTCTCTTTATTTGTTAAATAATGTCTATTCTGATTTTCTGTTTCGTCTTGAGTCAGTTTTAGTAGTTTGTGGCTTTAAAGGATTGTATCTATTTCATCAAATTTATCTAATTTTTTTGGTCATATAGTTGTCCATATTATTCCTCCATAATCGATTTTTATTTCTATAAATCTGTGATACTGTCCCCTCTTTTATCTATTATTTTAGTAATAGAGTCCTCTCTTTAATTTTTCTTGTCACTCAAGCTAGATTTTTGTCAAATTTTTGATATTTTTAAAGCAGCAAGATTTGATTTGATTTTTCTATTGTTATTCAATTCTACATTTTATTTATCTCTGATATTTATTATTCTCTCCCTTCTGTTTATTACATTTTCAATTTTCACTTCTTTTTTCAGTGTCTTATGGTAGTAGATTAAGATGATAATATGTGATCTTTTTTAATATAAGCATTTATGGGTATAAATTTTTAACAATTGCTTTAAGCAATAAACCATAAAAGTTTCTATGTACTGTATTAATTTTCATTCATGCTAAAATATCTGTAGTTTTCTTTGTGATTTATTTTTATTTTGTTTAATTTCCACATATTTGTAAATTTCTCAATTTATATTTTAATTTATATAATATATGTGTATGTGTGTGTATATATATCAATATCTATCCAGCTATTATCTATCAAAACACTCTATAAATCTACCCTGGATATCTACTATAATAAAATCTCTTAAAGAGCAAAAAGGAATGTGCCTTTCCTAAAGAGATCATGAGAAGAATATGAATTTTCATAGAAATCTTCCAGTTACAACAGTGCTTAGAAGATATAATGAGTCCCTTTTCTCATGAAGAATCCAAGCCCAGGACTGTCAGTGCACTATATGCACACTTAAGGCAACTAATGAAAGAGAATTTGTGGAATTACACAGATATGTTTCACCAAAACATTTTTTATAGTTTTAGAATGAATTCTTTAAAGGCTTTCTCTTTAAAAAAAAAAATGTCATTTTAGAGGTAAGTGAGATAATTGATAGAAATACTTTGCGGGTACGTAAAAGAAACAAGGATTTTATGCATACTAATTATTATTTGTATATTTATAATAAAGGGAATACATATATATACGTGTATGTGTGTGTGTATATATATATATATAATATATATATATATATATAGTCAAGAATCATGAGTGGTACCAGATTAGTACTTTTAAAACCAGAGAGTTTTATCTGAAAGATATTTGAAGAGATCTTAAAGTGCCAAGAAAATGACAGTTGATGGTCACCACTAAAAGAGGTCATTCAAATACCTGGTTAATTTTACTGACTATAAAATGATCTATTCTAGATAGAAAAAGATGCTAGAGTAAAAAAAAGTCAAAGGAAAAACTTTAAGAATGTGTTATTTCATAGCAATGGCAAGGGGGACAATTGTGGTTATAATGACTCAGAGGGCCCATAAAGAGTGGCATATAAACTACAGCTATAGGAAGCTTAATTTCTTAGAGATTTCAGAGGTCATAGACTGTTAAAGAAAAGAAAAAGGAGAAGAAAGGGTAGAAGGAAGAGGAGGCGTCTGAGGAGGTGTAGGGGGAGAAGCCATTATAAGGAACTTTCACAAACACATGGAGAAGAAACTAAGAATGCATTGAGGGATTTTTGGATAGGTTGCATTTAATGAATTTTTTTCCCTCTTAAAGGTCAAGTTTGATACTTTCCCTTATTTAGTGAGCTCTAAATTATAGTAATCATTTTGAAGTTAAACTTTTCCTCCTGTCATCATCCCAAGGTGAGTTATTTTGAGTGCCAAAGATTAGGCACTATTTTCACCCATATCCTAATATGAGAGTTAGTGGTAATGGCATAAGTATTATTTAACCTCAGGGAAATATTTTCTTTCCTTTGGGAGAAAAAAAAAGTGTTTCTTGCTAAAGATTTCATTTTTAAATTTTAAGTTACTATGGTAATTTTATATCTTCCTACAGTTCTCAACTTAATTTTACTTTGAAATTGACATGAAGTAATTTAAAGGATTTTAAAACTGATTACATGAAAGGAATTGTTTGAATTTCACATCGTTTTAAGTTTCTTTTTTTTTTTTTTTTTTTTTTTTTTGTCTTTTGTCTTTTTGTTGTTGTTGTTGCTATTTCTTGGGCCGTTCCCGCGGCATATGGAGGTTCCCAGGCTAGGGGTTCAATCGGAGCTGTAGCCACTGGCCTACGCCAAAGCCACAGCAACGCAGGATCCAAGCCGCGTCTGCGACCTACACCATAGCTCACGGCAACGCCGGATCGTTAACCCACTGAGCAAGGGCAGGGACCGAACCTGCAACCTCATGGTTCCTAGTCGGATTCGTTAACCACTGCGCCACGACGGGAACTCCCATTTTAAGTTTCATATAAGTGTATAAAGGGGAACCTGGATATTTTTAGTATTCAAATAAATTATGTTTTTGTTATTTTCATATATATTCATCATTTATTTATAACTTTTATATGTTTGATATCTATTTAATAGATTATTTAGGAATACCAGTATCAATTAAATAGAAAAACACATTAAAAATTTAATGAAGAAAAGATATGCAAAAATATCACTTTGTCAAATTGTTTGTCAAATTGTCTCACTATGCTCTAACTTCCCTTTATAATAGAGAATCAATTCTGTATGTGGTTTTCAGTTCATACATGAGGTGGATGTTCTCTTGCAAAAAATATGCACAAATTGACTTTTGTGTTTGCCTGCAATCCTACTTCAATGAAATATTAGGCAACTCACCAAATTTTAATTGCTATACAGACACAAACATGCTCAAGAATAATACAATGAAGCAATGCATAAAGTTGAGTCATTGCCAAAAATAATTCTGTGAGATTAAGCAAATTATTATATGGATGTTTGCATGTAAATGTATATAGGGTGTATCTGAGTGTTTAAAAATTCATATGTTGTTTCATCAGAAGAAATATGGCTAAGAAGTCACAATTCAGCGTGGGGTAGGAACCTAGGATTTTTAACTCATAATTTAACATTTTATTTTCCTTCCACCAATGGCTTTCAGAAATATTTCAGCCATATACTTATTGTTTTCAAAAGAACATTATTATAGAAACCTAATAAATAAAAATATAATTTCAAAGAGAATAACCTATCACTCTAACTATTATTTCCACATATTCACTGCACTTGGTTTGTAGTATCTGGAGGCCATTTGGGCTCCATGGAAAATATTTAAGATATTTTATTAAGTTGACAAATCATATAGGATGGGTTTTCAACTTATATTCATTATAAGTATATTCAAAATTAGTAATACTTATTATAATTGGTACATAGACAAAAGCAGATTCAGTAATCAGACATTTTTTTCAGCAGTAGATAACAGACAGCCATGCTAAGGTGGTTTAAAAAGATTATTTTTCCTCTTATTGCTGTGGCTAGGACTTCTGAAGTAATGTTGAATAAAGTGGTGAGAGTGGGTATCTTTCTTGTCTCTGATCTTAGAGAAAATGCTTTCAGCTTTTCACCACTAAGTATGTTAGCTATGGATTTGCCATATATGGTCTTTATTATATTGAGGTATGTACTCTCTGTACCCAATTTCCATAGAGTTTTTATAATAAATGGATTTTGAATTTTATCCAAATATTTTTCTTCATTGTGATAATTTGATTTTTATTCTTCAATTTGTTAATGCGGTATATCACACTAACTGATTTGCAGATATTGACAAATCCTTGCACCCCTAAAATAAAGCCCACCTGATCATGGTGTATGAACCTATCAATGTGTTGTTGGATTCAATTAGGTAGTATTTTGTTAAGGACTTTACAACTATGTTTACCAGTGATATTGCCCTGTAATTTTCATTTTTTGTGGTATTTTTGTCTGGATTTTGTTCTGAAGGTAAGGCTGGCCTCAGTTCAGAAGTGTTCTTGCCTCTGTATTTTGGAATAGTTTCAGAAAGATAGGGTTAACTCTTCTCTAAATGTTTGGTATACTCCACCTGTAAAGTCTTCTAGTCCTAGACTTTGGTTTTTGGGAGTTGTTAAATTCCCAATTTAATGTCAGTACTGGTAATTAATCTGTTCTATTTTTTTCTGCTTCAGTCTTGGGAGATTGTATATCCCTAAGAATTTTTCCATCCCTTCTACATTGTCCATTTTATTGGAATATAGTTATTTTTAGTAATATTTTATCATGCTTTGGATACCTGATTTTTAATTTCTGATGTTAGTGATTTGGGCCCTCTAGTTTTTTTTCTTGATGAGCCTATCTAAAGGTTTATCAATTTTATTTATCTTTTCCAAATAAACAGCTTTTAGTTTCATTAATCTTTTCTGTTGTTTTTTCATCTCTATTTGATTTATTTCTTCTCTGACCTTTATGATTTCTTGCCTTCTACTAAATTTAAGTTTTTTGGCTCTTCCTTTTATAGTTGCCTTATGTATAAGTTTAAGCTGTTTGTTTGCGATTTTTCTTGTTTCCTGAGACAAATTTGTATCACTATAAAACTTTGCTCTTAGAACTGCTTTTGCTGTGTCCCAAAGAATTTGGGTCATCAAGTCTTAATTTTCATTTGTCTCTAAGTATTTTTAAATTTCCTCTTTGATTTCTTTGGTGATCCATTTAGTAGCATATTGTTTAGCCCCCATGTGTTTGTGTTTTTTGTAGTTTTCTCACAGCATTGGGGTCAGAAAAGATGCTTGATATGTGTTCAGTTTTATTAAATTTATGAAGGCATGTTTTGTGGCCTAGCAAATGATCTATGCCAGAGAATGATCCATGTGAACCTGAAAACAATGTGTATTCTGTAGTTTTTGGATAAAATGCTCTCTATATATCAATTAAGTTCATGTTTTCTAGTATGTCATTTAAGGCCTGTATTTCCTTATTGATTTTCTGTGTGGATGATCTGTCCATTGTTTTAAGTGAGGTATTAAAGTCCCCCACTATTATTGCTACTTTCAATTTCTCCCTTTATATCTGTTAGTATTTTCCTTATATATTGAGATGATTTTCTATGTTTGATGTATATATATTCACAATTGTGATTATCTTCTTTGACTGATCTCTTAATCATTAAGCAGTGTCCTTGTCTCTTGTAACAGTCTTTATTTTAAATTCCATTTTGTCTGATATAAGTATGGCCACTGAAGCTTTCTTCTGACTTCCATTTGTATGGAATACATTTTTCCATTCCCTCACTTTCACTCTGTATGTGTCTCTAGATGAGTCTATTTTAGGCAGTATATGTACAGATCTTGTTTTTGTGTCCATTAAGCCATTCTATGTCTTTTTGTTGGAGCATTTAGTCTACTTACATTTAAGGTAATTGTCAATATGTATATCCTTATTGCCACATTGACATTTTGTTCATTGTTTTGCATTTGTTTGTGTACGTCTTTTTTTCCCTTTTCTTATTTTTTTCTCTTATGATTTGATGACTGACTTTAGTGTTACTCTTGAATTTCTTTTTACTTTTTGTATGTATATCTATTATAGTTTTTGATTTGTGATTACCATGAGGTTTTTATATAGAAGTATATATATATATACTGAATGAAGAATGAAGCTGGAGGAATCATGCTCCCTGACTTCAGATGATACTTCAAAGCTACATTAATCAAAACAGTGTGGTACTGGCACAAAACCAGACACGTTGGTCAGTGGAACAGGATAGACAGCCCAGAAATAAACCTACACACTTATAATCAATTAGTCTATGACTGAATTGGCAAGAATGTACAATGGGAAAAAGACAGTCTTTTAATAAGTGGTGCTGGGAAAACTGGACAATTACATATAAAAGAATGAAATTAGAACATTCTCTAGCACCTTATTAAACAAAATGGATTGAAGACCTAAATGTACGACCTGACTGGATGCAATGAAATCCTAGAGAAAAACATAGGCAGAACACTCTGATATAAATCACAGCAATGTATTTTTGGACTTGTCTCTTAAAACAAAGGACATAAAAGCAAAAATAAACAAAGGGGACCTAATCAAACTTAAAAGCTTTTGCACAGCAATAGGAACCATCAACAAAACGAAGACAACCCAGTGAATGGGATAAAATATTTACAAATGATAGTACAGATATATGTAAACAGCTCATACAACATAAATATGAAAAAGAAATAAGGAGAAGAATTGAGCTGACATTTTTCCAAAGAGGAAGTGCATATGGCCAACAAGTAAATGAAAAGATGTTCAATACTGACTGGGAACTATGTCTGGTCACTTATGATGGAGCATAATTATGTGAGAAAAAAGAATGTATACATGTATGTGTAACTGGGTCACCATGCTGTCAGCAAATAATTGACAGAACACTGTAAACCAGCTATAATGGAAAAAAATCATTATATAAAAAAATCCACAAAATTATAAAAATTATCACTAAGTGATAGCATTTTCCCTCATTAAGAGAAGATGTCTTGGCTCTTAGCATTATGTCCAGGTTCTGAATTAAAAACTCCTTGATTAAAAAAAAAGAAAAAGAGGAGTTCCCGTCATGGCACAGTGGTTAACGAATCCGACTATGAACGATTAGGCTGCGGGTTCTATCCCTGCCCTTGCTGAGTGGGTTAACGATCCGGCGTTACCGTGAGCTGTGGTGTAGGTCGCAGACGTGGCTCAGATCCGTGTTGCTGTGGCTCTGGCGTAGGCCGGAGGCTACAGCTCCTATTCGACCCCTAGCCTGGGAACCTCCATAAGCCGCAGGAGCAGCCCAAGAAATAGCAAAAAAAGGCAAAAAAAAACAAAAAAAAAAAAGAAAAAGATGTTCAATACTGCTAAACATCAGGGAAATGCAAATCAAAACCAAAATAAAATATCATCTCACACATGTCAGAATGGCTATCATCAAAAAGAACACAAATAACAAATGTTGGCAAAGATGTGGAGAAAGGGGGACTCTTGTACACTGTGGATGAGATTATAAATTGGTGCAGCCACCATGGAAAACAATATGGAGGTTCCTCAAAAAATGAAAAACAGAACTACCATATGACCCAGTGATTCTACTCTTGAGTATATATCAAAAAAACCCCACTAATTTTAAAAGATACATGCACCCCAATGTTCATAGCAGCATTATTTAAAACTGTTAATATAGGAGTTCCCGTTGTGATGCAGTGGAAAGGAATCCAACTAGGAATCATGAGGTTGCGGGTTCGATCCCTGGCCTCACTCAGTGGCTTGGGGATCTGGTGTTGCCGTGAGTTGTGGTGTAGGTCACAGATGTGGCTCAGATCCTGTGTCGCTGTGGCTGTGGCATAGGCTGGCAGCTGTAGCTCCAATTTGACCCCTAGCCTGGGAACCTCTATATGTCATGTGTGCGGCGCTAAAAAGACCAAAAAAAATGAATAAATAAAATAAAAAATAAAACTGCTAATATATGGAAGCAAAGATGTGGAGAAATAGATGAATAGATTAAAAATGATACACAAACATAATGGAATACTCATTCAAAAAAAAAAACTTTTTGTCATTTGCAGTAACATGAATAGACTGAGGCCACTGGGCTAAGCAAAATAAGTCAGACAGGGACAAATACTATATGATATCACTTATATGCAGAATCTAAAACATACAGCAAACTAGTGAATATAACAAAAAAGAAGCAGGCTCACAGTTATAGGGAACTAGTGGTTACCAGTAGGGAGAGGGGTGGAGGGGTAATATAGAGGTGAAGGAGTGCAAGCTACAAACTACTGGGTGTAAAGACAGGTTCAAGGATGTATTGCCTTACACAGGGAATATGCACTACACAGGGATATAGCCAATATTTTATAACAAGTATAAATGGAAAGTAACCTTTAAAATTGTACACAAATGTTTTAAATAAGGTAAAAAATAAAAAGATTATTACTCTTTTTATATGGTAAAAGAAGTGAAAGTAGGTCTCCACTGATGTGAGATCAATAGGTCGTAGTTTCCTTAGCTGCCTCTCATGGTCACAAAATAGTCCTTGAGACTTCATGTTTTGTAAAACCATCACTCAAGATAGGAAAGGACCTGCTCTATCATGAGGACCCCTTTCCCAAAAGCCCCTTAGCAAACTTTCACTTATACCATATAACTCCTGTGTTATACAGTAACTGACCACAGGCATCCTTAGCTTTTCTAGTCCTCATAGTGGTGGTGAGAAAAGGGTGAGAAATTTGAAATACAGGTGTTCTGTTTGTTTATTTGTTTTTTAATAATAGCTACTAAATAGGGTTTTTTTTTTGCATAGTGCTATTTTAATATAATGTCGAATTTATTAGATAAAAGAGACTTTTGCACTTGGAAGTAACTCTTTTTTTTTTTTCCCCGTTATAGTGGTAAGGATCTTATTGGTAATTTCACTTCTATATTAATTTAAATTACTGATATTCCTGAAATTAGATTTTAAAATGATAGAATCTTAATTTTATAGGTTTTGGCCTATGCCACAGCCACAGCAATGTTGAGACCCACCTGCAAAATACACCACAGCTCATGGCAATGCCAGATCCTTAACCCACTGAGCAAGGACAAGGATCGAACCCATGTCTTCAAGGATACTTAGTTGGGTTTGTTAACTCTGAGATATGATGGGAACTTCAATATAGGTTATTCTTTTTCTATCTTATATGTTAGGAAATCAATAATTTTGTTCCTGAAAAATTAAAATAACCCTCACTTTTATATTTAGTATATTTTAATAATCTATCTACTTTCAGGAAATATCCTTATACACTGTTTACACATTCTCTATAGACAGATTTGTCATACCCTGAAGTTTCCAAGTCTTTACAAATCTATTTTTCTTTACAGTTATATTCTGCTTAGGTTTTTATGTAGCTTTCAAATCTGAAAAGTGATAATGTCTCATAGGATGTATACATCGAGACATAAATACAAATCTGTGCTGAGGTAAATGATTAACCCAACAGATAACTCCAGATGTTAGTCTAGTTTAGTATTTTTAAATTAAATTACCACTTCAGGACAGGGCAATATAAAATCCCATCTCTTATTCTTTACTGGTATAATTAGTATGGGTTAAATGATGTAACTATGACATACACTTTCACACAGAACACATCAACCATAGCTGAAATGCAGAAAATTCTAAATAACAGCTTGAATAACATCCAATCATATTAATTTATTTTTGGCAGGCTAAAAATAAGTAATATTCTGAGAATTTCTGAGGATTAGAAAAGGTATGAAAGAAACATAAAGCCACGTGTATATGAAGAGTCATGATGAGTTGAATGGATGGCATACCAAAGAAGCAGTTGATGTCAATTCCAGTATGGCATTAAATCACTAGGAGCTATAGTGTTACTTCTGCTGCTCTTAGTGGTTGCATTGAATGGACTAGTTGACACTTATATATTATTGAAAAGTCAATTGTTATGACACTGTGTGTGTGTGTGTGTGTGTGTGTGTGTGTGTGTGTGTGTGTCTTGGGAACAGGGGAGAGCGAAACTTTCATAAAACTGTGATTCCCTTTTATGTTCATAACATATAGTGGTGAAACAGTGAGTACTAGATCAGGAGAAAAAAATCTTCTCTAGGGATTTTTTTAATTGGAAATTTAAATTTCTAGTTTGGATGATAAGAATTATTTCACACAATATAATCATCATTCAGATTTTATTCCTGTTTTTTGGCATAATTTATTGTGGTAAGATTTGCGTTCATCTGAACAAATGCTTGCTTAGATATAAAATACTTAAATTAGACAAACAGATCAATTAGAAATTAATTACCAACTTTACAACTAATTCATCACAGAGTAAGTGGTCTACTGCATTTATGTCTTTTTAATTTGACATAGATAAATAAACATTTAACAAAAGTTAAGTGGCCTGCAACTTGGTGGGTTAAGAGAATTCACCAAAAATATGGAACTGGGAAATAGGTACATTTTTCCATTTAAGTCTTAATATTTGTGGAGTACCTACTGGGCTATACACAATTTCGTGCATAGTATCAGTACAAACCTCACATCAACTCTGGGTATTTTGGAACCACTATAATCACTTAATAAAAGAGTAAATTAGGGGCCAGAGATTTTAAAGGACTTGCCAAATGGCACACAGCTTGTAAGTAGCAGAATTGGGAATAAAGCCTATGTTTATCAGCTGCCAGAACCTGCAACTATTTTCACTAGATGCCAAGAAAGTGAGAAGCAGAAGCCAAATAAGCACTGACCTTTTGCAAAATAAAATAACTAGAGAATCAAATAAGATGAAATGAGCAAAGTATATATCATCTCTCCTCCACCAAACATATATGGATTTAGAGTAGCAGGGGAGATTCATTTGGTAAGGGTACTGGAAGTTTCACACAAAATAAAAAGATAGAATAGGCAAGAGTATGTAGCTCATCTTCAAAAGCCTTAATACAAAAGTTTTTACAGCATCTTAGTGCTATGGGTACTTTTTGCTCCTCTCACCCTTTTAAGAACAGTACTGGTTCATCTTGACAAAATGCTCATTGCTGATAATTCCTGCAAATAACTGTATGTGAGTTTGGTCATGAGGAGCAAACAAAGATATTTTCATAATGCTATGATAAAGGATAAAATAATACCTTAAGCATCACCATGTATTTTAAAAATTAAATAAACAAAATCTTTTATAAAATGTAACAGAAAATGAAATTTAGTTTCAAAAACTAAAGCAATTAAAGGTATATTTCTCTTTTTAGTGTTTGTCTTGATTTTGAGTGAAAGAGTATCATTTTATGTAAAGCTTAGAAATTAACAACTATTTCATTACCCTTATTTTTTACATAAGAAAAGAAGGACCTTGTGAAATTTTGATATATGCCTGATGTTTGTCATCTTGTTAACAGAAGCTCTATAATTTTTTTAAACATATTTCAAATTCAGTAACCATTTTGAATTATGGTTTTAGTGTTATTTCAACATTAGTTAAATATGATAAATGATTTATCAAACATCAATACGCCCAGAACAAGACCTTAGGACTCCTGCCTAAGACCACAAAAAACATGGCTACAAGTTAAGCTGCATATCTCTGTTGTACAAAACATACACTTCATGCATATTTGGCATAAAATAACAAAAACTTGACTTAACAATTGTTGTCTATATGTAAGCTAGAATTTAAGATATACTGAGAAGCATTTTATAGTAGAATTAAAACAAGGGTTCAGTAGATCTAAGAAAATTTCAAGTTTTATCTCCATATTCTTTGGAGAGATTTCTGAGAGACCAAAGCATCAAGGACAAATGAAACTGCACTGATCCTTTGCTCCTGAAGACGTTCATGAAGAGAGATTAACCCTACCTGAATGTTGAAATAAGTAAGAAATGTATTGCCTAAGAAAGAGATAAGCCATTGACCTATACTTTGTGTGATAATAATGAAATAAAACCATATACTACACAGTAATTTACAATGCTCTTTCTTATATCATCTAGTCTGATTCTACAAACCACTCAAGAAGTGAATGCAGACCACCATGTTTCAAAGATCACCTTGTGAATATGTATTTACAGAAAACTGACACTTTTTTAAATGCTTAAAATATATGCACATCTTTCCTTTGCACTAGTAATAATACTAATGAGCAGCTTATATTTACTGCTTTTAGTTTGTGACAGGTACTACTCTAAATTCCTAACAGTTTCTCTCAACAACACTTTTACATATATAATTATGAATATTTTTCCAGATAAGAAAATTAAAGCATAATATTTATAATTTACACAGAATAATAAAAATAGTAAATGAGTCAGATTTTGAACTCAGTCAAGATATTCAACATCAGAGTTTCTACTCAATAACCAGAAAATTAATCCTTTCTCATTCCAAAGATGTGTTAGGAAAATACCTCAAAAAATTAAGAAGAGTAAACAGTTGCTCTTTTAGAATCTCCTGGTTTGGGGATGACCCTTTAATTCTTAAGTTTATTTTGTTACCCAAGTCAGCTGATGATGCTCACCAAATTTCAATCCATATAAAAATTTCAAAGTTTTTGTTAATAGCTGACTTCCTTCTCTGAATGGGAGATGTTGCATGTTATGTATATACTTTCTATCTGAGTGACAGGTAATTGGCATTGTTCTTTTCATATATGTATAAGAAGTAATATAAAACATTTGATCTGAGAAATAGAAAACTAACAATTTATTAACTTAAAAGAAATCTAAGAATTAGAAGAGTTTTAAATCCTCAGGGTGGCATAATTTCCTGGGGTTTTCGGCCAGCCAACTTGTAGCAGGTGGATTACACTGTATCATTTCCATTGTGGAAGGGGTGGTATTTTGTTCTTATTGGATTATACACTTTGGATTCAGATTTCCCTTCCCTACACAATGCTTCCATCAAAACTTCCATCAGGGAACATGTAGAACGCCTTATCCACTATCATGGTATTATAGCATTGCTTCTGATCAAGAAATGCACTTCATAGCAAAAGAAGTGCAACAATGGGCCCGTGCTCATGGAATGCACTGGTCTTACCATGTTCTCCCCACCCTGAAGGAGCTGGCTTGTCAAAGGATGCAATGATCTTTTAAAGACTCAGTTAATGTGCCAGGTAAGTAGCAAGCCTTGCAGGTCTGTCTTTATGATTTGCTAGTCTTGAGATCTTAGTTTCAGAGGCAGTAATGTTGCTACCATGAGACACAAAATGATCATTTAGGAGTTCCCGTTGTGGCGCAGTGGTTAACGAATCCGACTAGGAACCATGAAGTGGTGGGTTTGGTCCCTGCCCTTGCTCAGTGGGTTAACGATCCGGCGTTGCCGTGAGATGTGGTGTAGATTGCAGACGCGGCTCGGATCCCGAGTTGCTGTGGCTCTGGCATAGGCTGGCAGCTACAGCTCCGATTAGCTGGGAACCTCCATATGCCGCGGGAGTGGCTCACGTAAAGGCAAAAAGACCAAAAAAAAAAAAAAAAATGATTCATTTAACTGGAACTTAAGACTACCACACACCTATTTGTTCTCCTTGCATCTCTGACTCAACAAGCAAAGAAGAGAGTTAATGGCATTGGCTGGTGCTATTGATCCTAAGTACCAAGGGGAAATTGGACCACAATGGAGGTGAGGAATAGTATATTTGAAATATAGGAGGTCCCTTAGAATGTCTCTTGATATTATCATCCTCCATTCCTAAGGGCAATGGAAGCAAAGAACAATCCAACCCAGGCAGGACAGCAATGGCCAAGACAATTCAGGAATAAAAGTTTGGGTTAAAATACCCCCACCAAGCTAAAGAACCATTGCCAGCTGAAGTGTTTCTATATTCTGGAAATACAGAATGAATAGTAGAAGAAGGTAGTTATAAATACTTGCTATGACCATGTGACATGTGACTTGTCACAAAAATAAAGATTTTAATTGACATGAGTATCTTCTCCTTATTTTGCTATGAAATCATTTGTGTGTGTGTTCATACATACACATACATTAAATATATATGTATAACTTTATTCCCTTTCTTTTATCCATTTATGATGTAACATAAAATATATTGATTTTATATCATAATATTTAAGTATTGTTAATGTATCTCATAGTATTTAGGTTATGGGATATCAAGAAGAGAAGTAAACATCACTCAAGAAATTTATCTCCTTTTTTGGGCAAGATATTAGTGTAATTTTGGTTGTAAAGAAGAGTTATATCATGTTAGGCAGAATTATGGCATTGTTATTTCCTTTATTTGGATATTAAGTATGGTTAGGGTAATGCATATGATTGCAGAGTTGACAAGGAGTAGACTTGTGAAGGTTAATTCTTTCTGTCAAATTGAATGGTCATAGGATGCCCAGAAAATATTATTTCTGGGTATGTCTATAAGCATGCTTTCAGATGAGATTAGCATTTGAACTGATAGACTCAGTAAAGTAGATGTGGGTGGGCATCATCCAATCCATTGAGGATGTGAATAGAACTCTCAGTCAGAAAAAGGAGAAGTGTGCCCTTTTTTGCTTTCTGCTTGCCTACTTGAGATTGGAAATCTCATCTCATCTGCTCTAGTTCTAAGACTGGATTTAAAGCATCAGCTTCCCTGGTACTCCTGCCTTTAGACTCAAACTGAATTATATGATCAGCTCTCCTGGCTCTTCAGTTTATAGACAGCAGATCATAGGACTTAGCCTTCATAATTACATACCTCAATTCCTCATAATAAATCTCCCTTTATATATGTCCTACTGGTTTTATTTATATCTGACTGGTTCTGTTTCTCTGCAGAACCTTACCTAATTCAGGTTGCTATTAGGGACAACTTATATGAATAGATCTCAGAGTGTTTAAAATGTGTAACTTCTGCTTAACTCAGTGCTTGGTAAATAGCATTATTGATTGCTCCACACCCACTGCATATGCAGGTTTGTACTTACCCATTATAATTGGGATTAGAACTGGTTCTAGAAATTTTACTTTCTAACGTTAAAAACCTTCACTGCTCCTTAATTTTAGTAGAATTGGAGTAGAATGTAGAACCTGGATTCTTATATTACACTAATATCTACACTATCAATGTTAACTTTGATAGTTAAGGAAAATGGAAAGGATTTTATAATGAAATTGCATCAGAGAGTAGAAGGAACTGGAAGGAATTTAGTTTTAAAAATCTACTAGAATGCCTGATGGGAGGGGGAGGGAGTGGGAGGGATCGGGAGCTTGGGCTTATCAGACACAACCTAGAATAGATTTACAAATCCTGCTGAATAGCATTGAGAACTATGTCTAGATACTCATGTTGCAACAGAAGAAAGGGTGGGGGAAAAACTGTAATTGCAATGTATACATGTAAGGATAACCTGACCCCCTTGCTGTAGAGTGGGAAAATAAAAATAAATAAATAAATAAATAAAATAAAATAAAATAATGCTAAACAAAAAAAAATATAAAAATCTACTAGAATCCTTGAATAAGAATCTGAGACTCAAAAAATAGCAGCATCATATTTAATGAAAAGGAAATTTTAAGAATTAGATCAAAAATAAAATGTACTATAAAAACATATGGAGATGTTATGTAGCCATAAAAGGAAGGAAACACTGTTACATGCTATAACATGGATGAACTTCAAGGACACTATACTAAGTAAACCAAGCCAATCACAAAAGGACACATACTATATGATCCCACTCACATACAATACCTAAAGGAATAAAAATCACAGAAAAATAAAGTGAGAAACTGAAAGCTGCCAAAGGTGAGAGGAGGCATGAGGGATAAGTAGTGTTAAATGAGCACAGAGTTTTAACTCAGTAAGATGAAAAAAGTTCTAGAGATCTGTTACACGGTATTGTGTATATAATTAACACTACCGATCCACACACTTAAAATATTTAAGATCATAAATTTAGTGTTAAGTGTTTGTTACTAAAATTTAAAAAATAAAAAGTGTATCTAAAAAGAGTAGGCCATACTACCCAAAGCAATCTACAGATTCAATGCAATCCCTATCAAATTACCCATGACATTTTTCACACAACTAGAACAAACCATCCAAACATTTATACGGAACAACAAAAGACCCAGAATATTACAAAGCCACAGTCATCAAAAAAGCATGGTACTGGTATCAAAACAGACAGACAGACCAATGGAATAGAATAGAGAACCCGGAAATAAACCCTGACAACTATGGTCAATTAATCTTTGACAAGGGAGGTAAGAACATAAAATGGGAAAAAGAAAGTCTATGTAGCAAGCACTGCTGGGAAACCTGGACAGCTGCATGCAAAGCAATGAAATTAGAACACACCCTCACACCATGCACAAAAATAAACTCAAAATGGCTGAAAGACTTAAATATAAGACAGGACACCATCAACCTCCTAGAAGAAAACATAGGCAAAACACTCTCTGACATCAACATCATGAATATTTTCTCAGGGCAGTCTCCCAAAGCAGTAGAAATAAGAGCAAAAATAAACCCATGGGACCTAATCAAACTGAAAAGCTTTTGCACAGCAAAGGAAACCCAAAAGAAAACAAAAGGACAACTTACAGAATGGAAGAAAATAGTTTCAAATGATGCAATGGACAAGGGCTTAATCTCTACAATATACAAGCAACTTTTACAACCCACCAGCAAAAAAGCCAATCAATCAATGGAAAAATGGGCAAAAGACCTGAATAGACATTTCTCCAAAGAAGATATACAGATGGCCAACAAACACATGAAAAAATGCTCAACATCGCTGGTTATAAGAGAAATGCAAATCAAAACTACCATGAGATACCACCTCACACCAGTCAGAATGGCCATCATTAATAAATCCACAAATAACAAGTGCTAGAGGGGCTGTGGAGAAAAGGGGACCCTCCTGCACTCTTGGTGGGAATGTAAACTGGTACAGCCACTATGGAGAACAGTTTGGAGATACCTTAGAAATTTATACATAGAACTTCCATATGACCCCACAATGGAATACTACTCAGCCATAAAAAAAGAATGACATAATGCCATTTGCAGCAACATGGATGGAACTAGAGAATCTCATCCTGAGTGAAACGAGCAGAAAGACAAAGACAAATACCATATGATATCACTTATAACTGGAATCTAATATCCAGCACAAATGAACATCTCCTCAGAAAAGAAAATCATGGACTTGGAAAATAGACTTGTGGCTGCCTGATGGGAGAGGGAGGGAGTGGGAGGGATTGGGAACTTGGGCTTATCAGACACAACTTAGAATAGATTTACAAGGAGATCCTGCTGAATAGCATTGAGAACTATGTCTAGATACTCATGTTGCAACAGAACAATGGGTGGGGAAAAAAAATGTATACCTGTAAGGATAACTTGATCCCCTGCTGTACAGTGGGAAAATAAAATAAAATAAAAATAAATAAATAAATAAAAAGAATAGGAAATGTTTAACAAAAGAATACTTTTAATATCATCAAAAGTCTTAGCATCCCTATAGCATTGGAACACAACATAAATTGGGTGGAAAAACTGGCACAAACTCAGTTTGTTTCCTTTGTAAATTGGCTAGAACAGATTTAATTAAATATTCCAAATAAGGTTGATATTAAAGATCACACCAAAGTTATCATTTGGTACCTCATATCACTATCAGTCAAAAAGCAAAGTGTAGCTAGCTGGCTAATGAGATTGAATTTGGTTTAATTGTACAAAAATCTTAAAAATAGAAAATTCAACATAAATAGATCACAGCCAAGAAGAGAAGACCTGCGGTTCCCAGGGGGTGGAGATGGGGCTGTGGGATAGATGGACAGATCAGGGATTTTGGATGCAAAGTGTTATATTTGGAATGGACAGGCAATATGACCCTACTGTAAAGAACAGGGAATTGTGTGGGACTGAGTCATTTTCTTGTACAACAGAAATTGAAGAAACAGTGTAAATTAACTATACTTTAATAAAAAAAATTTTAAAATAGCAAATTTATCTCTCTGCAAAGTACCAACATTTATCCATCTCTAATAGTTGCATCCAGTAAGATTTGATGCCTAATATATTAGTTTGGCATGAAATTCGCAGCTAATATAAATCAATTAACATATTTTTATTAATCTAAATGTACATGTGTCTATAATTATCAATGGGGTTTCTAAGACATCAACAAATAAATGGTCTATGTAGTAAATATAGGACTAAAATCAAACAAAAAATTAATCACATGAACAAATAATACTTTGTAAAAATATTTGCTAATCATGCCAAACATTCAATCATATTAAATATACTTTATGAAATATAACTTGACTTTGGACATCAGTCTGTCATCATTTGCTTTACTGCATAATTATTATACAGGAAATTCTACTTTTTATTTCACCAGCTCACTCCTCAATTCAGTTATTGTTATATTATCTAGACTGGCAGTGAAAGTGCAGATAATATTACCAATGATACTATGGAGGTAAAGTATAATTATCTTCCTTTTTTCAAGAATGAGTCATGCTTTATTTTAACAACTAATCATTAAACAATTCAGAAACAATCTAGAAACTTAGACATTAAACAATTTAAAACAGATTATAAAGATATGTAAAACATTTTTATCACAAGAATATGCATACTAGTCCATGATACAGTGTACATGATATAATATGTTTATAGTTTCCTAGGGCTTTATAATTAAAGTACCACAAAATTGGTGGCTTAAAACAATGAAAATATATTGCTTCATAGTTTCAGACACTTATAAGTCTGAAGGAGATATCAGCAGAGCCATGTTCTCTAATGACTCTAGTGGAGAATCCATTCTTGCCTCTTCTAGCTTCTAGTGCTTGTCAGCAATTCTTGGCATTCTTTCACCTGTAGGTGCATCACTTGAGTCACATGGCTATCTTCTCCCTGAGTGTCTTCACACTGTCTTCCTTCTATGTATGTCTCTGTTTAAATTCCTCATTTTATGACACATTATATTAGATCATGGCCCATATTAATGACCTCATTTTAACTCGATTACCTTTATAAAGAATCCTATTTCCAAATATAGTCACACTATGAGGTATTAGGGTTTAGAACTTCAACATCTCTTTTTGGGGGGACACAGATCAACCAATAATAACTATCTACAACTGAAGCACTACAATACAGTTCAAGAATTTTCAACATTATTTTTAAAAGCTTTTAGAGTATGTTAAAATAGCTTTGTTGAAGAAATTACCTGAGTGCAACTACAGTCTACAGCTTAGACGAATAACAATGAAATCCTTTCTATATTATATGTCATCTATAGGAGTATATTTTAAGGAATAAAGTTCTTTAATTTTATCTATTGAAACTCTAAACTGAGTCTGTCAGAGAAGAAAACAAATTTTCAAACATTAAATGTTGGCTTAGTACATGTGGTGAACTGAAACTCCCCCAAATTCATGTCTACCCGTAACCTGAGAATGTACTTTTATTTAGGAATAGAATCTTTGGAGATGTAATTAAGGTAAGGATCCAGATAAGATCATACCAGAATAAAAAGGGCCTAAATCCAATGAGAGTGTTCTTATAAGAGATAAAACAGAACAGAGACATACAGAGAAGGTGATATAAACACTGAGGCAGAGATTACATTTATGCTGCCAAAAACCAAAGGACACCGGGAGTCACCAGAAGCTGGGAGGAGAGACAAGAAAGGATCCTCCCTCAAAGCCTTGGGAAGAGAGTGACCCTGCTAACACCTTGATTTTAGACTTCTGTCCTCCAGAATTGTGAAAGAGTACTCTTCTATTGTTTTAAGCCACTAAGTTTGTGGTAAATTGTTATGGCAGCCCTAGAATCTACCACACTCTCATTACCTAATGCAGAAATATATAGAAAGTTGAAAAAGAAGACGATTTTTTTATCAAGCAGATTTATAATATAGTAAGGCAAAACCAATGAGGATATAACTAATGACTAGCTAAACTATTAAAAACTTTCCAGGTATTCATGAACATTCATTCTTTAGACCATTTCTTCCTCCACATAGGAGGGGGACCAAGCACCCCTTTCACAGCTCTGATAACTAGAATAGTTTCCTTTCAATGCTTTTGTTTAGGATCTTGCTTGTTTGAGCTTCATTATAGTAGTAGTTGTTGTTGTTGTTGTTGTCATTAGTCTGTTTTTAATCGACCTACCAACTTAGTGTGCTGAACCATGTGTGAACAGGGCTCAATTTATTTCTCCTCTGTTAATCACTCATAAGTAGACCCTGATGATGCCACAGGTGTAAGCTGACAGAGACGTTTCTGCAAGAGATATGTGATTAGGTACTCTAGGCCGCAGTCATGAAATTTACTTGTGCCCTCAATATCTGCTCAGGCCCAATCTTGAACGTAACGTTCTAATATTGGCCAGCTTTATAACATGATGTATTTAATGATATCAATGTATGATGAGAGTTTCAGCCTTATCTTTGCTTGGTGAGTGGTCAGGCATTCCATTTCTACTAGGGCCTACCCATATACCAAGACCTGCTTCTTAAATGGTAAGTGATTTTTTTTTTCCCCACAGAAAACATGGTCTTTCTCTAGAACCTTAAATATCTACACTGACAAATAATCTCTTATATAAATTGCCAGAGATGCCATATTACTTACATCTCTAGAATCATCATATATTCTAAAATATTCTAAGCCATCAAGTCAGCTTTCGCTACAGCTTTCACATGCTGAAATACCCTGGCTTACTCTAAACCCCACTCAAAATTGACAACATTTTGAGGCATCCAACAAAAACATTAAAGTAAAATTTTCAAATAGTGCATATACTTTGCCTTCAGAATCTAAAATGGCTCACCAGGCAGAGTGACTCTTAATGATAGAGGATGTAAAGTATAATATTCTGTCTTTACATTAAAGGTGAAGTTTCAGGAAGCCTCAGATGATGGTGCTCCTAAAAACTTCAAATTTACTAACATGACAGACTCCTAAATCTGTGTATGCTTATCTCCCACCCTATGGCTCACCTATATTTTATAGGATATCCAGGACACTTCCAATTTTCCTTCTAAATTGTCCAGTTATGACAGCTTTTTCAAAATAGTGGACCAACATGATATTCTTCACAATGTCAAGATCAAAGACCCTGCAGGTTGTATTGTGACTGAGAATAGTTGTAATATAGCTTTTGGAAAGTGGGTTAGTTTATTACACTCACCTTCCACCAAAATAGCAAATGATTTTGATGCTCTCTATCAATAAAGATTAAAAGAATGTATTCACCAAATATCATAGCAAATGCCAAAGGAAATGTTGATCTGTTCTTGTAAATATGTATCATCTCACATTATAGTTGTTACACTGAGAACTATCCCTTATTTATATTTATGGTACATCATCATCCACCATGATCTGTGGTTTTTTGCAGGGGACAAAAAGTAACTGAATGGGGATATGATAGAGACCACTGCTCTTAAATCTTTATAGTCTAATATGGTGCATTCCTCCCAAGATAATACATTACTTCTGATTTTGTCTCTTGGCTGGAGAAGTAGGCAGTTTCAAGAGTTTCTCTTAGTCCTTCTTAGCATAATGATTCTTAGTGATGAGCTACCTCAATGCTTTAACTATCTATACAAATTAAGAACTAGCAGCTGTGAAAATGGTTATGTAGTGGGTCAGTGAATACTGTGTGCTGGATGCGTGGTGAATTGGGACAGAATTTTATTCAATACATAGGTTATTTTCTATCCCACTCTAAGAGGAGTAAGCTTAAAGTACTTTGATAAAGTATATGTCCTAGAAATGTCTGAATATATCTCTTTCCTCAAAATACAATTTGTTTGTAATTGGCTACATGTTGCTTTACAAAACACCGAGAAAATATTGTTGTATATGCTATTGTGTCATCATACAATCTTTCTTTAGAGGGACTCATTTTTTCATAGTTAATGGACTAAAACCCTAAGAGTGGACTAATATCTGAAAAGTGGTTGAAAATTTTTAATTTTTTACTATACTAAAGGACATCAGCCTTTCAGTTTTCTAGATATTTTCCAGAGGTTCTTAACATTTTTTGAAAATACAAGTCTAGTATTACACATCTTTTAGCCTTACGACCCCTTCTGCCACTCACTGATAGGACAATTTTGGCATTCCTATTTTATTTACCATAAGACATCATTCAGCTTTCAAGCTTTAACTGGACATCTGAACACCATATCAGGACCAACATCTGGTCCATGCTAGGACATAAATTTCTGACTCACAAAAGATTACTGAATCTTGCTCTATCCAGTTTTATATTCCCCTTGTCCGATACTTACAGTATCAACTTCCATGTATGTTCACTTTGATCCTGCCAGGGATGTACTGGGCAGGTCTTACAATCCTCTGGGTATATATACAATTTTCTTCCATAAGTGGAATTTCATTGTTCCTCAAGCTATGCTGTTATTTGACCTTAGTCATTGGTGTAGTAACAATAAACAGAGGTAGAGGAGAATCTTAGAGAACAATCATTAATTTGTGAGCCTTATCAAATTTTTATACAAGGGAGGGGGTATGAGGGGAAAGACATCCTCTTTCAATGATATAGGTGCTGCTTCCATTAGCATGGAGATTCAAAGCAAATTCTCAGTTCATGAATTTTAGGTTCTTTATTCAAACATCCTCATTCCAGACAAGCCTCAGAGTACTACTTCTCTTATCTGGGAGCTGAATTAAATTTATACCTATGAAGTTCCTCTATCCTTGCAACAAATTCCTCTTCCCAATTTTTGGCCTAGTCAACCCTGTAGGATACAATGTCTCTAAATTCTGCTGTGGAAGCCTTCTGAGTTTACATTATGCCTTGGATTTTATGTGCTATAATCTAAATATGTCCTTTTCTTTTTTAAAGGCTTACAATCCATTAATAACAACAACCACAACAATCACCTAAATTCACAACCTTGTAATTACCACTGACCCCATTCCTTTTAATACACTACTATCATATAAGCCTCTACTTTGACTAATATCTGCCTCTAAAACCAAGTATTGCTGATTGTGATACTACTACATTCTAAGGCTTTTCATCTTCCTAATTACTTCTAGTAATACAATCCTTAACATCCCCATGTAACAGACAAGTGATAAAGTCCTACCATACCAAAATCAGTATGGGATTTTCAATGTCACATCTGTTTTTTCTCTTTGTATTTTTTTGTTTTTTTGTCTTTTGTCTTTTTTTAGGGCCACATCACAGCATATGGAGGTTCTCAGGCCCGGGGTTGAATCGGAGCTGTTGCTGCCGGCCTATGCCAGAAGCACAGCAACACCAGATCCAAGCCACGTCTGCGACCTACACCACAGCTCACTGCAATACTGGATCTTAATCCACTGAGTGAGGCCAGGGATCAAACCTGCAACCTCATGGTTCCTAGTCAGATTCATTTCCACTGCACCACAACAGTAACTTCCCACATCTGTTTTTCAATACTCTATCTTTGTTATCCATAGAAAGCAGAACCTGAACCAGCGGCTTTTAGGAAGGTAGTTTATTTGGGATGTAATTTCAAAGAAGAGCTATGGAGATCACCGTTGCCAACAGGAGCTCATACTGCTGTGAACCTCTAAAGAATATGCAAAAAAACACCTGCAAATTGTACCACTGAAACACTGGAGAGGAGGATACTTTCCTACTTATTACCACCTTCCTTGTTCAAGGGCTGTCCCATGAGTTGTTAACTTCTAAGTACTTACAGGTTTGTGTATGGGAGAGTAAACACACTGCATGGAGGCAGTTAAACACTAAGCAGAAAGTTAAAATTATAAGGTACAAACTGATGAAAGGTGTTGTCAAGTTACAGTTATACAAAGATGATAACCATAGCAACTTTTAGACTAAAATGTAGTTCTGGAGCACTGGTTCCCAAACTTTATTATACAACAGAATCACCAGGAGAATTTATTAAAACGCATAGTCTTGGTTCCACTCTCAGAGTTTCTGATTTAGAAGGTCTTTGATAGCTCCTGAAAATATGACTTTTTAATAAGTTCCCTGATGTTAATTCTAAAGTTCCTGGGACCAATGTCCTAAAGGATGTAAGGTGGAAAACAGGAATTGTTTTGTATGAAAAATACAACAGTTTATTCAAGTAAGATATTTAATGAATAAAAAACAATTGTTTCAAGAGTATTTGGATATAGAATATGCACATGATCTCAAAATATCACCTTCTAAATTGCTTATTAATTGAAAGGAGACCTTATATATTTGAGAGACCTGGGCAATACTATTCAGTCAAATGATCCAATTTAGCATCACTGATAATGGAGCATACTGATATGATGCGTTTTCTCATTTAATAAAATAGGGATAACACACACATTATTAACCAGGTAGGGTTATTAGCCATTGTCTAATTTGAATTTGTAATGAGGAAGACAACTGACCTAGATTCTTAAATGTAAACATATCAGATAAAGCAAAATTGTAGGGTATTACACTATAAGAACACCAAAGAAACATAATGATAAACTCAGTATGTAAGCCTTGAGTAAAACTTGTGGTGAGGAACGCAGATGGAAAAGATACAATTGGTCCAAATAGCCAAATTTAAATAAAGACCCTCTTTTAGTCGACATTAATATATCAATGCTAAATTTTATATATATGATAATTGTATTATGACTTTATAGGTGAATACTCTTATTTTAGACAATACATACAGAAGTATTTACAGGAGAAATTCCATGACACACATATTTTTAGATATTCAGCAAAAAAATAATAGAAAATATGTTTAGGAATAGATAGAAATAGATAACACAAACTATTAACACATCAAATCTAGTTAAAAGAGTATATAAGTGGTCTTTATATAATTTCTTCAATTTTCTATACATCTGAAATCTTTGAAAATAAATAAATTAGAAAAAAATACAAGATATACAATGATGAGCACTATCACATAAACTCTAAGAACATTCTGAAATTATTCAAAGGTGTAACAGATAAATCCTAGAATGAGAAATTGGAGGAAGTTTCAACCAAACTGACAAATCTGCGTGAACTCCTGAAAATCATATAATTTCAACAGGCAGATATGGAAGAGAGAAACACTCCAGAAAGGATAATGATATGGGCTAAATATGAAATGATAATTCTCAATATTATTATTATTGCTATGAACAATAACATTCATGACTAACATGTTCAAGGCATTAAATGATTCTAAGAAAACTGAGATAAATTAGCCAGTACCTTGAAAGAATTAGTAGAAGATTTGATAAGTTATATTAGGTGAGAACAATGTATTATTTATAAACAGAGGAATAATTTAACCATCTTCCAGGTGGACTATGACCAACCCACAAAAAAATCCCAAATATATTAAGCTAATTAAGCTAGAAATTATTTTGAGTGGGTCAATTAGTATTATCCCATCACTAATAAACTCTTGCCAAGCAGAGAATGTTATCTTTAAATTAGCCTTATAAAAGGGTAGCCTATAAGTCCCCTTAGGGCACAATTTAGTACAAATGAATATTAGATAAATTTGTAACAATCAACTGAAACAGAATTGTCCTATTTATTTTTAAAGCAAATCTCTATAATAAACGTAGACATTCTAAGAGTTCTTGCTTTGTGTAACAGGTTAAGGATCCAGTGTTGTCTCTATGACAGCATGGGTTCTATCCTCTGCCTGGCATAATGAGTTAAGGATCCAATATTGTCACAGATGTGCTGTAAGCTGCAGCTGCAGCCTGAGAACTTCCATATGCTGTGGATGCAGCCAAAAAAAAAAAAAAAATTGCACATTCTAATAAAGACATCTTCAAAGGTATAGTGGTAAGATCATCAGGATCTTGAATCCTAGTTTTGAGAGCAAAGATGTATATTTCATCTGGTTTCTAGGATAGAAAATACATTGTAAAGAACTTTAAGTTCTAGAGTCAGACATGTGTTCAAATCCTAGCTCTTCAAGTTTTGCTGGGTATCCTATAGCACATTTTTCATCTTTAAGATAGGGATAATAGCACAAAACTCATAAAGTTGTTTAATGATTAAGTGGAGTAAGACATACTTCCTGGCACAGAATAAATACTCAATAGGTATTACTAGTTATTTTTATCAAGTTTTATCAGGTACATATTGATATCAGTGATAAAAACAATACGAAATTCAACAATACCTCATGAATAATGAAGGTGGGAGTAGCCTAATATCAACAGGGTTCGCTTGTTACTGTATGATTTCTCTTGGGGAGACTTTAGCAATCTGGCTCTGCTCCTTCCACTGTGATGGATGAGGTAAACCAGGGAATGTCGTTTTAATGGAGATTTAAAAAAAAATCACAGAAAAGAGGAAAATTCTAATTGCATGCATATTTTAATCCTCTGCTTGAGTCATGCTTGTTATTATCTGACTGGTCAAAGCAGTTACAATTGAACAGTTTCAAGTAATTTAAGTAGCACAATGCCACATTAATTATTATTTTTTACCAGTGCATGCCAAGCATATCCAAACAAGAAAAGAAGAAAAAGTGAAATTTGAATGCCACATTTTTAAGGCACAGTGGAGCATGCGTTATTTTATCAACAAATTAGATGGTATTAAATTCTTGAATGATTAGAATAACCCAGGCAAGATAGGGTAGGTATTACTAAGTCTCCTACCCAAGTATTTTCCCTCAAGAGACAGGCCCAAACAGCACTGATACAATGATACTGTGGTTGTGCTACAAGTCAACATTACCAGACTAAGCATTCATTAGCGTATTATCATTAGAAAAACAATGGTTAGATAAAGTAGAAAATGCAAAATGAAATAGCTCAACATAACAGAATTCCTTTACCAAAAAAAAAAATAAATAAATAAAAGGAAGGAAGAAAGGGAAGAAGGAAGGAGGGGAGGAAGAAAAGGAGGAAAGAAAAAGAGAAAAGAAAAGAGAAAATAAGTAACTACAAGTAAGTTACAAAGTCACTCTCATGAAATAACTTCAACCAGCTCCAACATACCATCGTTATCTCATTAAAATTTATCAGCATCAGATTGCTAAGAGTTATAAATTACCTTTGAATTGGTAGGATGGGATTATGGCTAATTTTCACATTTGACTAGAAGCATCTATTTCTTTTAGAGTTTGAAAAGAAAACATTAAAATATTACTAAAAATTTCCTCCTTTAAAACAATAATTAATAGCTAATGCTTTAAAATACTAAGTGCCATAGTTTTAAGGCACAAACCAGTATATTATACATCAAAATGAAGTATTTGATGTTCATACCATACCTATATGATTTTTTAAAATAATTGATTATATTTAGCCCTAGATTTTTCCCGGAAATTAATAATTATTTATGGTGTGAATTTTCAAAAATGGATATACCAATAATCTTATAGATTGGCTGTGGTTGTGAAGAGGGTTTAGCACATTCCCTATATAAATTCAAATTTGTTTTTATAGTAAGTATTTTCTTACATTGCAAAGTGTTTTATTTAAAGAGGGAAGGCTTTGTATTCATGCACAGGGAAACTTCCTTTCACTCACTGGCTATCTCTTAGATAATACTGGCTTTCAAATATCAAAGTTCCTCTCTTTCAACACACCCCTACTCATTAACTACTTGTTGCTAGAATATTAATTGAATTCCATTTGGCAACCCTTCTTTAAACCAAATCCTTTAAAATTTCACATAATATGTTAACTTGTGCTCTAATAAAATCAAACTGTATGTAACATACAAACTATATGTAACATACATACACTTGCCCTTCTGCTGCTAAGAATCATCTTAGATTTGATGCTGCTGTTGCCAATTCCTTTGATTGAATAGTCTAGAACAATAAAATGCCCACAGATCTCAGCAACAAAAAATCAGAACCCTGACCTCAGGAATTGATAGCTTGGCAGATGGCTTAGGTCATTTGGATTTTTATTTGCATTTTGTGTAAGTCCTGTGTCTCTTCTTAGATAAATACCATAAGGTCAGATATGTATTATAAATTATTGAAGTTCCAATACTAGTATTGTAAATTACATGTGATAAAGATTTATTCTCAAATATTTGAATATGCCCCTTTCCTTCCTTAGAATAATTGCTAACTTGCTACAAAGTAGAGAACTTGTTTCTACCTTCCAAACTGGCCTGTCTAAAGCACCCTGATGCAAAAAGCCTGTATCTAGGAGGAGAAATTCCCATACAGATCTGATTGTTTTTAAATTTCCTTTTTTGGGGAGGTGTGTCAGGTGGGTACATCTTTAGCATGTGCCAGTTCTCAGGCCATGATCAAAATCACTGCTGCAGTGATAATGCTAGATCTTTAACTTACTGCACCCCAAGAGACTCCATGTTTGTTTGGTTTCTTTTTAGTTTCTTAAAATTCTCCATAACCAGGGAACTCCCAACATATTCCTTCTACATGAAGGTTGATTCTCTCACAACAGATGCAGAAAAGCCTTTCTTTACCTGTTCTTTCCAAAGGATCTCAAAATAAAATGGCTCTTAAGTCCTGAGGAGTATATAGTACCAAATGTCCTATTCCAGGAACTTCACTTTTAGTGAAGTGAATCTTAATTTCCCTAAACCTCTAAAAAAGGTAAGCCACTCTAAGACCAGTTTTTTTCTCTCTGCATCCATCCCCACCCCGCCTCAATTTGTTTACCAATGCTGCTTTGGTGTTAACTTTCTACTCTAAAGAAAGACATTCTCATGCACACAGAGCAAATCAGCCTGAGATAGCATAGCTACTTGACTTTGTCCCAAGGCTCTATATTTTTGCTCTACCAAGATTTCATGGTATTTATCATGTAAAAAAGATTAATTAAGCACAAATCTTATTTAAACAGAGTCCAGAAATCAGAAGAAGGGGAGCTCTCACATCCAGTGAAAATAGCAGTGGAAGAAGATTCCTTTCTCAGCAACTCATCTAAGGAAAAACCATAGACTCTTCATTTACTTCTGCTCTCCTAACTTCCTTTGCCACTCTGTAAAGGTGGTCTTCCTTCCCTTGCTGTGCAGGGACTTACAAGTGGTTCCCATAAACACCATATTGCAATTCAATATCATCCTTAGCAAAACTAATACTATCACATTTTTATAGCCACTTGCTGCTTTCTATGGTGAAAAAATATGATGGCTGCCTCTGATTTAATGATTGATCATTGCTCAGCAAACTGATCTTCCAAATCAGTATTCTACAACACTATTCAAATGCATTAAACTAGGTTTAGTGATTATGATTGACATATTTTTTCCCCACAATCTTTAAGGTGCACATTTAAAACAAAAACCAATCCAAATATAGTTCTCAGCAGCTCTCCTATCTTGCCCCCATCTCTTTTAGTTTGGTTGTAATTGCAAAAATCCAGAAAAAAAAATTTAACTTTAAAAGAAAGCACAAACATGAACACAGAAGAACTTAATTTGACCCATGTTGCCACATACTGCCTTCTATACTGTGGAGTATGTCAATCTTTATATGACCCAACAATTCATTCTGTAGCATTACTATATAAGGATTTATGCATTATGACATAAAACACACAAATTGAGCAAAAATGCCCAGGAACCATCTCTCATCCATGCCAAAAGTTTTAAACAAATTGGTAAGTTAAGTGAGTAAATGAATAATTCCACTTGATGATTGCAACTCTGGTTGTATATGCAAGGAAATATTCATTTGCTGATAGATTTGAGGTAGGAAATAAAATACCAGCAACTCAAAACAAACAATTGAGAATGGAATTTGCCAAAGACCAGTATTCCTCTTGCTTAACAAGGATGGACCTAATATAATTCATAAAAAACAAATTCTACAAACAAAACACTGTATTTTCTCCATTTACACTTAAAAAAAAAATACATGGTTCCTAAAAAATGATCATATGGATTTTTAGTTTTGAGGCAGAATAATAAATCAGGTAGTCAGTGTAGTAGGCATGTGGCCTACTCCTCACCCCACTTCTATATCACCTGTTACCCATGCAGGTGAAGCATCCTGCCTAAAACCAATCAGTGGATCAAAATGCATCCATATAGAGATCAAACAATGCTCAGCCCTTAAGCACAGTGCAGGGGGCTGGGGCAGGAGAAATTAGTGGGCCTGGGGCAGAAGAAATCAGGACCCCACTCAGGTCCACAGCATGTGGATATAAAGGAAAACCAAATGCCCTAAGCTCAGGGCAACCTGCTCTCTCTGAGAGTGTGACTAAATCTGCTGTGCACTTTGTTCCTGAGAACTTTATTCAACTGGATTTTGATCTCCAAAGAAACTGTGACCAGAGGCAGACCTAGGAACGGCCCCTTAAAGCACCCTATGGAACATCCCCCATCCCCCACAGATGCTGTGCTTTAAGGGAATTCCCATTGCTCTGAACAGCTTCCACTGGAGATTGGAAAGCACCGGCCTAGAGACCCTGCTTGCCTGCATCTCTAACTCTGCTTTAAGGTGGTTTCCCACATTGGGGACCACTGCCTATCCTGGTGCCACTGAGATACTTCCCTACTGGAACTGTCACACCTATAGAGAGTTTGTTTGCATCCCCAATGCCTGATGCTTCAATTCCTTGAGGCATGTGGGCTAGAACCCAGAAAGGAATAATTTACAGAACTATAACAATGATGCATGAAAACAGAGAAACATGTATTGCTTCTGGTGTATAATTATTCATTTGTGGTTCTTTATTTTAATTTTATTTATTTATTTATTTATTTATTTACTTTTTAGAGCCAAACCTGCAGCATAGGGAAGTTCTTAGGCTAGGGGTTGAATCAGAGCCATACCTTGCTGACCTATGCCACAGATACAGCAACACTGGATCCTTAACCCACTAAGCAAGGCCAAGGATCAAACCTGTACCCTCATGAATACCAGTCAGATGCATTTCTGCTGTGGCACAACAGGAACTCCCTGTTTGCAGTTCTTTATTTTTAAAACCAGATGTCAAATATTTATAAGATAGTTTTTATTACCAGCTTCTGATAAAATTAAACAATCCAAGATAATATATGTTTTTGCTTTGAAGTGTCCTTTTCAAACTTTCACACAAGAAAAAAAGGGTTATATCTCTTATTATTGTTTAAAGAATTTATATATAATGTTCCAATTATTTCAAAAAATTCTGGTAGAAACATGATTACTTAGTTCTGCATCTTTCTGTTATTTTCCTAGAAAATACAAAGAAAAGCAACAAAGAGAACAAGAAAAAGGACAACAATAACAAAAAATAAATCGATTAAATTTAAAAATCAATTTAAAAAAAAGAAAAGAAACAAGATATAAAAAATGCTTCAGATTCCAAAATAAGCATAAGGATTACCTAAAAGATCTGGCACAGGTCTTGAGAAAAGAAGTGAAATAAAGAAGCAGGGAGAAGAGTGAGAGCCTAGCTATATCACATCTTACGATGTACCATGAAATAAATACTTTCTAAAGGTTACAAATTCATTCCACAGTGCAAAGCAGGTCAATCATTTGCAATAATGGACGTAGAAACCAGGATGGGTAGGGCTGATGCCAGAAGCACTTTAACACCAGATTTACTACAAAAAAGCAAAAACCAGGGACCTTCTCAAAGAATCATACAGTGAATAAAAATTTATCTGTGGTCATAAATAAGGAGCAAGCAAGGCTACCATGTCTTCCACACACAGATACAGAAATTTCTTGAATATTACTAGTTCCTGAAATTGTTCTTATTTAATTATGCACATAAAGAAGTAATATATATATAATTAACAAAAGTATTGTGAGAAAAACTATATGAATATGAACAAACATCAAATCCTACTACCAGATAAGGAGTGTTTACTAAAAAGCTGTTGTCAAGCACTAAGTGAAAATAATCAAACTTTTACAATTATGTAAACAACCAAACAAAATAAAATTCAATGAAGTCCTCATTCATATAAAAAAATAAAATTCAGAAACAATGAATTCATAGAAGGGAGGATTATAATAGGAATAGATATGGAAGATGAAATACATGAAGAACTTAAAGAAGGAAGAAGGGCAAAATCAGCAACATAAAGACTGAATTCAATGAAGCACAAGACAAAAAGAAATAATACAGGAAACATAAGAAAAGCCATAACTATAAGTATTTAAACCAAAAATAATTATCAAAAACAAAATAAGAAACTGTTCAACTTAAAGAGATAAAAAAATATATACATAACAATTTAAGTAAGTAAAATGAAAAAAAACTGTAAAAAGAATAACTATTAATACACATTATAGAAAATTTTAAAAACTAATATACACAAACAAAAACTGATCAGTAAAAGGGATGTATGTATTACAAATACATATATACACATATAATATTCAATCTATAATGATAATGTGATCATCCATTACCCATTGTAATGAATAAAAATGTGGGGCAGCACAAAAACACAAAAGATTTGGGGTAATAATCACAAATCAGAAAATGCTAAAATATTTTTTTTCCATCTCTGTAAATATACTTCTTCCTTTCTAGGGCAATAATTTATCAAAATACACCATATAAGTGATAGAATAGATAAACACAAATTTTTGCAGCAAAATTGAAGAATGTTGTCAAAGAACATATATTCCCCCAAATCATCAGGCTTAGGCAGATTCATAGGATGATGTTATATATCCTTTTCTTCTACAGAATTTTAATGCTATTTAAACTATTAAGAATATGTAAAAAGAAAAAAATTGCTAGATGATTTGTAAAAAAAAAACTTCGTAAATCATTGCTTTTATACCTATCAAGATTCCACACACAAAACCTATGCATATAATCAGTAATAAATATATATATATCCAAAATATAGAGAAGAAATTTAATAGCACATTAAAATATAATTCATTGTGACAAATGTGGATTATTCCTGGAATGGAAGCTTGGTTCAATACTAGAAAGTCTATTAATATAATGTATCATTATGGCAGATGCTTGGAGATAAATTATATAATCAGTCCCATAGATGCTATATTAACACAAAGTGTTGAACGGACAAATATGAACTATACAAATTATACCAAACTTTCTGACATTTCAAAAGTTGCAAGTTATTGCTATGGCCAGGAGTTTAAAAACATGTCCATTTTGGAGAATCCATCATACATAGTTCCTTTTTTTCCCATGAGGATGCACTTTTGTTTCAAATTTAACAAAAAAGATTTTATTGAGCAATGTATGTGAATATATTAACTACACAAAAGGAGCCATTTGGTTTTACAGAATTCTCCATTTTGTGTTCTATTACTTCCACAGCTTAGATGATTTTCAAACCCTAACCATGCTTCATAAGTCTACATATCCCATGCTTATTTGCAAGGAACAATCTGGATAAATGTGTCCTACTAAAAACAATTTATTTTCACCAGAATGTCTGAGCAATGATCATTATCTGATTGAAAAGGATATTTGATTGAGATAATTTATAACTCTGGGCTGTCCCTAATAGAGAAGAGTTTATAGCCTCACTATTAGTAATTTCATACCCAGATGCTAAAAAGGCATTTAACAATATTCACAAATTTTTATAAATTTGAAGTATAGATATTAATAAAAGTGAAGGGTAAATTAATCACTGTTTTTAAAAAATACATATCTTTGGTAAATAAAAGAGGAACAACTGCAATATTATAAATAACAAACAGATAAATAATTATTACATTGAAAATATGACTTCCAGAGTTCCTGTTGTGGTTCAGCAGGTTAAGGACCCAATAGAGTGTCCCTGAGGATGTGGGTTTGATCCCTGGCCTCTATCAGCAGGCTAAGGATCTAGCTTTGCCACAAGCTGCAGTGTAGGTTGCAGTTGTGGCTCAGATCTGGTGTTGCTGTAGATGTGGAGTAGACCTGAAACTGCAGTTCCAATTGGACCACTAGCCTGAGAACTTCCATATGCTGTAGGTGCAGCTGTAAAAAGAAAAATAAATGTTTTTCATATTTCAAAATACAGTGAAGAAAATACACCTTTCATAGCAGCAACAAAAGATAATATATTTAGAAATGCATTTAACACTAAATTTAAAATCTGTATCAAGAAAACTTTGGAACACTCATGTACAAAACACTCATCCCCAATCATACATATGCAAATCCTAAGGAATAACAGAAAAAATCCATATTCATTCCCTTCAATCAATTCAAGACAGAAAATACACACTTTTTCCTCCCAAAGTTCATTTTAAATTTTAATATGCCTACAAAACACTAACGAATTTTTCTAGAATTGAACAATTTGACATTAATGTTCATATGTAAAAATAAACTAAACTTAAATTATAGGAAATCTCTGTATAAGAAATTGAATGACAGAAATCTGTACTAGATGTGAAAACATTTTATCAAGCCTTAAATATTAATCAGTGTGCAGTTTATAAATAACCTGATATATTAAAATATAAAGTCGAGAAAAAGATCAAGCACAAATTAACTATCAAAAATAGCACGTGAAATTAGTGTCGAAAAATTGAAAATTAATAAATCCTACTTGTAAACATGGGTAGCTCGCTATAAAAATAACAAACAAAAAATAAAAATTGATACATGTCACTTCTTATTCATGGATAAATTACAAATGGATGAATGAAATGAATTAATTTTTTAGTATTAAAGTACTACTAGAAAATGTGTATGACAGATGCTTTCTGACTATGACTCAAAACCCCCAAATGAAAAGAAAATATATAGACTAAAATTTTTGAATGAAAAGATAAACATAAATTTTTACAAACTTGGAAAATCATTGACAATATTACTCAATAACCTCCACAAGTTTAGGCAAAATCCATATTACATGTTCTGATATTAGTTTTAGAAGAAAATGGATTAAATATAAATGGACAGCTAAAAATTGTATCTAAACAAAAGTTCACATTGCTCTAAAATTTTTGAAAAGATGTTTATCTTCCTTAACAAGATAAACATAAAAAATTAACATAGTAATCCAAGATACTGTCATTAACCTTCATTTAAACAAAAATTAGCAAGCTTGGAATCAGTTGGTGAGGTGTGGGGAAATGGATTTTTTCATATATAACAGAGTAGAGTGTAAATAGTTAGGTTACCTCAAGATATTTTAGAAATACCCATCAGAATTTAAAAATACAAGTATATTGAACTATAAAATTACATCTAGGGGAATTTTTTTCTGTAGATACATAGAAACATGAAAGCTATATGGTACAAATTTTATCTTTGCAACTATTTTAATGGGAAAATATTAAATCAGAATATCAATATTAAATATATTACAGTCCTTCCATTTAACAAATTTTTATTGTTGGAAAAAGTTCTCATTGTACTAATGAAATGTTTCAAGTATGCAATAATATATTTTGTGCAAAAAGGAGGTAGGGTGTTTTATTCATATTTGCTTGCATAACATGAATAACCTCATGAGGAAATTAAAATAATGGCTAAGAAAGGTTACTGGGTTGGTAGAAGAGAATGGACAATTAAGGACATAGGAAATGTTTCTCATTCTGTATTTTATATAGAATGTATGCTTCATTTCTTAATTCATAATTCCATTATTTCTGTATCCATTAGATAGCATTCTTCTACAAGGAAGAGTTATTTTGCTATAATTATTATTATTAGAATGTTTTTAATGTATCTTTATGGACTCTTGTTTTCTAAAATGTATTATTATGTATTGCCATCACTGTATACATTATATAATTATTGTATTTCACATATAGATTTATAAAAAACTGATTGAAATAATGAAGAAAATGGTAACAACATAATTAAACTTAAACTTCCTAATTTAGAAATCTAACATATAAATAAGAATGGTATATTTTATAGAAATTAAGATACATTTAAAGAAATTATTAAGCTTCTTCCATGTAACTTGGAAAAATTAATTCTCTGATGACATTTGAAATTATTTTGTTTTGCACCTTAGTGTTTTTTTGACAGCTTGATAAATGAAAACTTTTATTGTTATATAATGTTATATATGCTCAAGAATAATATTTGAAATATAAATGTTAAAATGAGGATATGGTTAATTGTGTAGCAGGTAACTTTTTTATTTTAATGAGCATGTACCTAGAAAATATGACTTTCAGTTTTACCAACTATGAAAATGGATTTGATATTAATTAACAGTTCCGTTATGACACAATTTTCAAGAAATAAAATTCAAGAATTTAAATGTCATAGTTTCCTTTTTGTTGTTGTTCATATTAAATGCACCCATGGCATATGGAAGTTCCTAGGCTGGGGTTGAACTGAAGCTGTAGCTGCCAGTCGACACCACAGCCAGAGCAATGTGGAATCCTAGCTGCATCTGTGACCTTCATCACAGCTCATGGCAACAGCAGATCCTTAACCCACTGAGCAGGGCCTGGGATTGAACCTGCATCCTCATGGATGCTAGTCTGGTTCAGTACTGCTGAGCCACAATGGGAACTCCTCAAGATATAATTTTACAGTAAAAACACAGGTAATAAAAACCTGAGAGAGACCACAACATTTCCCAGCTGTAACTGTGTTCTTCTCAGTGTTCTTCACAATTTTCTTATCTCAATATATGTCATTGGTTTTACTTTTCTATTTTCCTTTCTCTTATTTTGATTTTCTTTTGCATTTAAAAATATTTCCACATTTTTATGGGAAAAAAATCAAACATGTATAAGGAAATTGAAAAACAAACAAAAAAAGCCCTTCGACTCTATTCACTAATATCAGATTGTAATTTTTTTTTTTTGTCTTTTTGGGGCCACACCCATGGCATATGGAGGTTCCCAGGCTTAGGGGTAGAAATGGAGCTATAGCCACTGGCCTATGCCAGAGCCATAGCAACATGGGATCTGAGCCTCAGCTGTGACTTACACCACAGCTCATGGCAATGCTAGATAATTAACCCACTGAGCAAGGCCAGGGATGGAACCTGCGTCCTCATGTATGCTAGTCAGGTTACTTTCTGCCAAGCCATGACAGGAACTCTTCAGATTATAATTTTACACTCAGAGTATGCCTAAATTTGGGCTCACCATGTTTCATGTTTCACCAATATACGTGGCTGGTGGCTACCAAATTCAACAGTATAGTTCAAGAGCTTTGCAATGGTCCAGGGAGAGATTGGCAACATGAATGAGTTGATAATTTTCTGCCAAATATTTTCACCTGGGTTAAAATGCATCCTTGTCTTTGACCCTACTGGTCTAGATGGCCCTTGTCATTCCTACCAAAATTATTTTTTAAAATTACATAAATAAATGTATTAATTTATGAGTCATCTCCAACCAGAGAAGGTCAGTTGAGTTCAGAGAGACAGACAGAATTAGGTACCCTGATTTGTCCAATATCCATATCTTCACATATGCAACATTTTTCTCCTAAAGTAACCCAGAGTATCCAAATGAATTATTTACTTTCTAGGTCTTTTTTTTTTCCATCTGTCAATACTTATGCATAACTAAAAATTCCATTAATGAGGTTGTTTTCTTTGTCTGAGTTACCAGAAAGTAGGAAAAACACTTAAATGCCATAGTTCATGTTAACCAAGGCAGCAGAGATATAGGGCAGGGAAGAGATGGAGAGATGGAGAAAAAAATCAAAATACTAAGAGGTCATACTGAATTTGCATTCTTGTGGGTAAATGGTTTTCCACTTGCCAAAGTCTTATAAGCAGTTTTATAAAAAATTATTTAACAATTGTCCATCCCCGCATCCCAGACACACAGAGAGAAGAAAAGAAGGAAGCATTTATCCATTGGCCCTTATTGCGCATTCATCAAGGATGTTTAGACAAGAGGAGTTAACTGCTCTTCCTTTTCTTGCTGTGAGTGAATACAAATAAGTTGGGCAGAGTCCCTCGACATCCCATTCTTACATCAGAGCAGCCCCAAAGGGAAAGTGGCCTGGTTGAGGTAAGACAGTGACCAATTTTACTTGCATTAAACTGGTAAAAGCTTATGTGAAACTGGTCTGCACTCTAATAGTAGGGCAAGAGGATTTTGAAATGGTATACAATTGTTTTTGGTTTGTGTTGTTTTGTTTTCCTGGAAGAAATGTTTCCAAAGTGAATTCATGTTGAAAGCCCTTACAAAAAAAGGAACTACTAGAATATTTAGAATACATTTTCTGAATTTTGACCTTCCTATACATATATATTTTAGCACATAATTTGAAGTTCACAGATAAACACGCCACCATCTCTAACCATCCTTCACATATGTTTGAATCTCATCTGTAAGTATATATGACAATTTGAAAGCTCCTTCATGCCACAGACATGAAAGTCTGAAACTGAGGCAGATGATGGCATATGTCTTAGGTAATTAGTGAAAAAATAAAAACACTTGCTGTTAATTATAATACACAATTATGAACAATTAGTACCTTAGCTACTTAAAATATTTGAGGTATTCTTCAATATGCTGTACAGTAGAAAAAAGATAGTAATTCATTGGGGAAATAAAAAAAAATAAAAGCTGAAAAAATTTTCATTCTCGTTTTTATTCTACTTTTAGCATTTTTTATAACCCATTAGTATTATTTTGAGGAATTAAAAGAACGTCAGGATTCTGGAAGTCCAGAAATATGATGTAAAATTGTTTTGAAGTCTACTGTAGAGCTTAATTATCCCATTTTAATTAGTTTTTTCTTTTTTAAGTATTTTAGACTCTGAGCCTGTGACCCAAACTATTTTATACTTTTGGTTTATAAGTTTAAATCATTATCAGAGATGGAAAAATTCTAAAATTATGCTTATGCTATCACATTTCTAATTTAAAATCCATATTCTTGCTTCAATGCATCTCTCAATTCAAATGCAAAACTTGAATAAATGAAACTAAAGTTATTTGAATAGTACCACCTACATCATTCTGACAACAGATCAGCATTATAACATATGCTACTTCTATCAAGTTCTGTCCTTATTGAGGATGCAGGTATTGCTCCTTTAAGCACAGAGCTTTTGATATTTAAAGTAATTGGCACAAATGAATGTGATTTTTTAAAATGTTTCATATATATTATCTTTAAAATCCAAACTGCTTATGCAACAAAGAGGCTAAATCTTTATGAATATTATGGCAAAAATCCAGTGGGAATATTAGCAGGTAGATAATGAAAATAAAATTGACTGAAAGCTATCTACCTCTGAATTATTCAAAAAATACTAAGTGACTATTAAATTTTAGGTCATGGTAAAACTTTCATCTGTTTTTTTTCCCTATAGCTATGTTATTTTATCTCAGCAATTAACCCAAACAAGTGAAAAAAGTGAAAAATTTCTAGAAGTATAATTGAACATTTAACTCAATGTGCATGAGAAGTGGTGTGTTCAAGGTTAATGCAGAACAATCTACTGGAAATGAGCTTTAAGAGAACAAGGATGAATGAATGAACGAATAAACAAATGAATAAATACATAACAATTGTAAAAGAAAATGACAAGGGGGAGTTCCCATTGTGGCTCAGCTTGTTAAGAACCTGACTAGTATCCATGAGGATGTGGGTTCAATCCCTGGCCTCCCTCAGTGGGTTAAGGATCTGGCACTGCGTGAGCTATGGTGTAGGTCACATATGACACTCTGATCCCATGCTGCTATGGTTGTGGCCTAGGCTGGCAGCTGCAGCTCTGATTATTTAGACTCCTAGACTCCTAGCCTGGGAACTCCCATATGCCACAGAAGAAGCCCTAAAAAGGAAAAAACAAACAAACAAAAAAAGATAGAAGTAGCAATGGGGTTTATGTTAGAGAGAGAAAACCATGGACCTTAAGTTCTATGTAAGCAGATCCTTTTAGGTTTTATGTGCCACTATAGTCACAGGGCTTAGAGTAATGCAAATGTGATAGATACTGTGAAAACATTTATTAAATAAATGAATGAATTATTCCTCACTCATTCTGTCATTTATTCATTATTCACTGATTCGCTCTCTCTCACACACACACGTGTGGGGTGTGTGTGTATGTGTGTGTATATATATATATGTATATGTATATATAGATAGAGAGGGAAAAAGAGAGAGAGACAGAAAGAGGAACAGAGACAGAGAGAAAGGCTTTTATATAAAGATGGTAAAATTCTCTAGAGGCTATTGTCAATAATCTTACAATTCTGAGAACAGAGATGTGTATTTTTTTTTTTTTTTTTTGAACAAGTGGCCGCACCTGCGGCATATGGAAGTTCCCAGTCTAGGGGTCGAGCCACAGCCCCTGTAGAAGCAACGCCGAGTAGTTATGTTGTGAGCCACACGGGAAGTCCAGGAAAACACTATATTTTATAAAACATAAGAAAATTTCAGAAGTGCCTCAGAGCTTTAAAAGAGCAAAAGGTTTGAATATTTTATTTGAAAAATTTACTATAAATTACAGTGCCCAGTTAAATTCATAATGATCAGAGACAAGAATATAAAATTGGTTTATTTCTACAGTTTTCTTTTGCAGCTCACATTCCACATCATTTCATTTGCTTTATTACACCAATTTGAAAATTACTTGTCTTTGCATTGTTTCTTCTCTCCTTTTTAGCAGAATTAATTCTATTTGTTATAAGTAGCTTTTAAAAATAAATTCTGTACTACTGCATTTTCTCATTTCTTTTTTGCTAAATTTCTCATTATTTTAATTTAACACTCCTTTAATTGACTATTACCTCTATTCAATGAGAACTATATAGGGGAGTCTTTTTTTTTTTTTTAAGCTGGATTTGGAATATAGAGTCTTAGAAATTCCCCATGTTGGCAATCTATATTTCATTAAAGGGAAAACCGCTTTCTCGCTAATATAAGAATTAACACTTAAGCCTTTAACATTATATCCCAATTATATAAATGGTTAAGTATTTTGGTTTTCCAGACAATCTACATAATTTATATCACATAAAGTTATTAAGTATATTAAAGAAAGCATGAGTGACCATTTTAAGGCTGATAGCTGAGGTACAGTCAGATTAAGTAACTTGCTCAAGGGAATAACAATCCAAGGATCCAGAAGTAGGATTTGAACTCAGGAATTTGCAATTCCAGAACCTAAACATTAACCTCTATCCTCTGAAAATGCAAAATAGATTTTAAAAATAAGGAGACATGAAAACAACATTTTATAAAAACAAGTTCCTAGAAATATATTATTTTTTGTATTACCTGCACATAAAATATCTTCATCTTTCCAGTATCTAATATTTATTTCAACCTTGGTACTACAATTTATATTTGCCTTAAATTCATAAGTAAGCAAATACTGACACACATGTGACCAGCTGCCTGATGAAGGGCAGAATGCCTTTTATGGATTTCAGAGTTGAATCTTCTGAGACAAAAAAATCAGTAGTCAATGAAGTCCACTATGACCAGAAGAAAGATTTGTGCTAAAGGTTAACATTTATAGCATAGCATGAACAGTCTGCAAGACAAATATAAATGGCAGGAATTGGGATTGACTAGGAGTCAGAATTTTAGTTATAAGGGTATGCGTTCCTTACTAAAATGAAGAGCAGGAATATGTTTAACTAGAATAAAGTACTACAAACTATTAGTACAAACAATGACCTCCTGTTCTATATATGAAAATAATTCTTCCATCAGTATTTTTAAATCAAAACTACTAATAGTCTTTATTACAATCCATACCAGTAAATGTTTAGCCACTGCTGACCACCCACATATGCTTTCTCATGACTAAATGTATTTAATCAGATACAATATGATACTAATATTTCCCAAGGTGAAAAAGGGTTATACAAGAATCTCTACTGGAATTTTTATATGAAACACTCATTACTTTTTTCTATTATCAAATATGTTTTTAAAATTAACAGTAATATGTGCATGTACTGCTCATAGAAAGTTGAAATTTCAATTATGTAATAACATGTAGAAATACAATTTTAACTGATCTGCTATGCTTTAAGAAGCTGATCACTCACAAGAATCAAAATTAAGTCTATTGTACACACACACACACATATATATATATACATATATATGTTACATGTATATTCAGATAAAAAGCTATTTGTTTTATTTTACTTTAAAAATACTCAGTATACATACTAGTATGTGTATACTTGAAGATTCAAATTCACCTTGGAACAATTTTTAAATTGAATGTAATATGAGGACTTTAGGATAAGCTTTTTCTAAGTGAAATGATAAAAATTAGTACAAAATAAAACAGCAGTTGTAAGGCAGAACATGTAATGGATATAGCTAACAGATTATATTTCAAGATCTTACCACCAAGATTTTAATCTGTCAGCAGTCAGATATGAATGAGAGAAAACTACTATATTCTTTACTTTTAGGAAATTGATTGGCTGATTTACCTTGTTCTTCACTTGTCACAAATACTATGAGGTTGGTTTGTTTGTTTTCTATAAACATTTCTTACAAATTTTAAAGTGAACTTCTTCAGATGTGTCTTACAAAATGAGGTGTATGTATATGAACACTTACTGGTACAGAAATCAGATTTACCTGATTTTCTGTATCTGTCAATAAAACAAAGTGTGAAAAAAAAATATTCCAAAGGAATAAAATCTTTTACATACTGAATAGCTTGGAACAGATAATTATAAACAAAATAAAAATTTCTGGGAAACTTACAGACTTTTCAAAAGGATGCCATACAAATTTATAGCTTATAGAAAAAACTGACATCACATTTTGAGTAATGGCAAATAATTGAAGTTTCATTGTCAAATATATTTGTTGAAAATTTACTAGCTAATTATCTCCTCTAAATGGTAAACTTTGATTTATGTTCTTAAAATAATCAAAGTAGTGAGAAAAGTTAATATTATTTTGTTTCTGTTATAATATTATGGAACTACTTATCATACCCATAATATCAGATATTAAAAAGTAATCAGATAACATGTTTAAGTGTAAAATTAAATTTATAATTATAAGTCTTCTAATTTAACTTGTATTCAAATTTCAATGAAATTTTCATTTTTACAATATTTCCTATAATATATAAAGAGTTGGAATTTAAATGTTTATAGTAGAATAGTTTATAGTTCATTAAATTACTTAATCTTTGAGCAATTAAAGAAAAATTAAGCAATGATGAATTTTTTTCTCTATGAGCTTCTTCTTTTTTTTTTTTTTTTTTTTTTTGTCTTTTTGCTATTTCTTGGGCCGCCCCTGCAGCATATGGAGGTTCCCAGGCTAGGGGTCGAATCGGAGCCATAGCCACCGGCCTACGCCAGAGCCACAGCAACGCGGGATCCGAGCCGCGTCTGCAACCTACACCACAGCTCATGGCAACACCGGATCCTTAACCCACTGAGCAAGGGCAGGGACCGAACCCGCAACCTCATGGTTCCTAGTCGGATTCGTTAACCACTGCGCCACGACGGGAACTCCCAGCTTCTTCTATTATCTACTCTTTTTTTTTTTTTTTTTTTTTTTTTTTTTTTTTTTTTTTGATGGGAGGGAGGACAGGAATAGTATTAAAATATTTTAGTTTCACCACAAAATTATGTAACTATCTATGCCTTACTGGAAGGAATGAAATCTAAAGTGAATGTTTTTTTAATTGAGAAAGTGAATTTAAAATGCATAAATAATCTTTTTAAAGTGATCTATATTTTCCTTTCCTCAGTGTCTTGGTTGAGTAGGTTGGCTATTAAATACTTCCTTTAAGAAATTATTACCATTGTTAACTTGCAATCATAATATTTCAATTTTTTTTAATTTAATAGAAAACTATTCAATGAAGGCTGGACATCAAATGCAGCATGATCCAAAATCATGCTGTAATTTATCAAATGAAAAAATGTCCCAGATATATCTTTAAGTGATGGATTAATATATATGGATCCTGTTCAGGTAATGACCTTTTCTTTATACATTTGGGTTCATGATAAGACACACACACACAAAAGTGAAAAGCTCATTGGTGTTTCACTTTTACTGATGGAAAATTTACAATCAGAAGAATGTTTCTATAAAAATAATTACAAAAATAACTTTTTTTGAATTTTAACATATTTTTACCCAATTAAAGAGGCAAATAAAAAGTGATGTTATGAACGGTAAATAAAATTTTTAACATTTAGGAGTTCTCGTCGTGGCTCAGTGGTTAACAAATCCCACTAGGAACTATGAGGTTGTGGGTTTGATCCCTGAACTTGCTCAGTGGGTTAAGGATCCGGCGTTGCGGTTAGCTGTGGTGTAGTTGCAGATGCAGCTCATATCTCGCATTACTGTGGCTAAGATTCGACCTCTTCCCTGGGAACCTTCATATGCCGCGGTAGCGGCCCCAGAAAAGGTAAAAAGACCAAAAAAAATTTTTTTTCTAACATTTACTAAGTATACACAAGATGCCTGGAACTGTTCTAGGAACTTTTGAAATATATTTTTTCTTTTAATTCTCATATCGATTACATTAAATTTGTATGAGTACCATCTGCAGGTTATAGGTAAGACTACTGAGGAACAGAAAGTTTAAGAATATTTTCAAAGGCTGCTAAGCTAATTGATGGTAGAACCAGATTTTGAATTCAGTTAACTTGGTTCGAGAATTAATATTAACAATGCATTAATAATACATAGCAAAAATAAAATTCTTAAAACAGGAAATAGCTATGGAGGGAGACAAGGAGAAGTAATCTCAGAAATGAATATAACAGTTTTGATGAATTTTTAAAAAATTACAAGGGATGAATAACATAAAGTGTAAGCCGCAGATAAGCAAGTCAATTATTAATACTTTAAGAACTAGAGTATAACTATCCACAAATTATATTATTTCTGAGTGTTATAAATATATAACATATGGTAGTTTGTATGTAGGGAACAGACTGGCTCTAATTTGTTATAATGGGCAATTATAGATACAAAATAAAGAAAATGGCCCTTAAAACATAATAGTCTTTTACTCTCTTTTCCTAGATACTGTATATTTTATTTAATCCCTGGGGCAGATGAGAAAACACATCTTACTAACAAGCAGAGGGAGAAAATTTACCTGATGTCACACACTATGTTCTTTTGACAAATGAGGATTATAAAATAATTCCTTTTCTTTAGGTATGTCTTTAATGTAGATTCAGTCCTCTGTCTTTTTCTCTTTTACTTTATTATGCTTTGGGAAACTCAAACTGCTTTATGTAATTTCAATGTATAACATAGGAATACTAAATCTCTTCTGTCCTTCTTTGCATTAGCACTAAATTTTTTATCTCTGTGTCTATAAAATTTTCTGATTTTATCATTTTATTAAATTAAGAATTTACAGTAAATTTCAGTTAGTCATAATAAATTTCTGATTTCACAAGTAGAAATTAAAGGATTTCTAAATAGCCAAAATCAATTTGCATTCTCTGAATCCCAGACAGTGTTATCAAGTATTATAAAGTTTGATTCCTTCAAGTGACCTTAAAAAATACTATGCTGTTATTAAAACTTACTTACAAATTAATTTCCGATACATACATATATTTCATGTACAAACATACACAAACATGTGCATAAGAGAAAATCCAGTGTTAAGTTTTAGCTATTTTTTGATCTTCAGACATTTAAAAATGAGCTACTTGGTGTTGATATCAAAAGTTAGTATGTCAATGTATGTAATTAATATACCTAAGCAACAAGTCTAATCGATATTTATTAATATTTATTATGATCATAGAATTGAATGCTAGCTTTCTCCAGTACATGGTAGGAATATATTAATAGATATTGGATAAACAAATGAGAATATCAATGAATGTAAAAGCTATGTATTTTTAAACTTACATTCTAAATATATATACATTGGCATCTCAGTACTTTAGAAAAAACAGTTGTGAAATCAAAACAGCTGACAGTTTTAGGACCTTATATGGGGTTATCATATATTAAAATAGAACAAAACAAGGGAGATTAAATATAGTATTTCACTCAAAACCAGGCTAGGCATTTAATTCTAGAGAACTTTTAAGTGAGATGACATATTAGATAAAATAATTTCTTACATGGGGCTTATAATCACTGACCAATTATTTATCCACAAATAATATTCAGATGAAATTTTATTTACTACTACTGATAATGTGATAATATTTAGTAATATTACAATACATATAGTGTATTTTACCTGTACCAAAATTTTATTTTTGTATATTTGCTATCATTGAAGTTTCAAGTTCAATTTCAAATCTCAAAAACTAGGGCAAGGAATAGCTGTCTTTTAAAGGAATCTCTAGGGCACAACCTTTTTAAGCTGTATGCTTTTATTCTTATAATCAGGGACACAACTGAATCAGCACATGCTGACAACTGTGGTTACGCAGGCTTCATAGACACTGTCCAGAACTAGACTGAGAGTAATTCTGACATAAGACATGTAAGCTTTTCCTTTAACTAGTTTTCTCCATGTTTGTCCATTTTGCCTTTCTAGTTTCATCATTAGTCTTTGTTCAAGGATGCTATATAATCAATGAAGGCAGAGGAGCCAGGAGCCCATAGTTAGTTAGTCAAGAAAAATACTGTAACATGCAGAGCAAGTGCAAATCGACATTTTAAATAGCTTCTCTGAAAAGTATTCACTGGAAAAATAATCATTAGTGCTAGAAGTAGACTTTACACGCAGTAAGTACTTGGTAATTTTGTGTACACTGTCAAGGTAGAAGGTCACAAGAAGATGTCCCACAAAATGAAATTTATTTCTGTGACTTGAGCTAAACACTAAAAATTACTTTGAAGATACATAATGGCTCTGTGGCTAAAGAAATTTTATATTGTTTTAAATTATTTTACAGGTAAAGACCTATTGATAGAAAATAAGCATGTGAAAAATTATAGTCTTGCCTCAAAATAGCCACTATTCTGATTTGTAATACCATAGCTTGTTTTTCAGTTTTTGAATTTTGTATAAAAAATATAAATTCCTAAAATTTTGTATTTGGCTTATTTTTTTATTACTCAATGGATTTACCACATTTATACTTGTACAATGATCATCACAATCTAATTTTATAGGATTTCAAACCCACAACCCCAGTGCATCCCCCCACCACCTAAACTGTCTCCTTTGGAAACCATAAGTTTTTCAAAGTCTCTGAGTCAGAATCCATTCTGCAAAAGAAGTTCATTCTGTCCTTCTTTCAGATTCCACATGTCAGTGAAAGCATCTGATGTTGGTGTCTCATTGTATGGCTCACTTCACTTAGCATGATAATTTCTAGGTCCATTCATGTTGCTAAAAAATGATGTTATTTCCTTCCTTTTAATGGCTGAGTAATGTTCCATTGTGTAGATGTACTATTCTTCTTTATCCACTCCTCTGTTGATGGACATTTAGATTGTTATCATGTCTTGGCTATTGAAAATAGTGCTGCAATGAACATCAGAGTACATGTGTCTTTGCAAGTCATGGTTTTCTCTGAATAGATGCCCAGGAGTGGGATTGCTGGATCAAAAGGTAATTCTATGTTTAGTTTTCTGAGGAATCTCCATACTGTCTTCCACAGTGGTTGCACCAATTTACAATCCCACCAACAGTGTCATAGGGTTTCTTTTTCTCCACACCCTCTCCAGCACTTATTGTTGTAGATGTTTTGATGATGGTCATTCTGGCTGGTGTAAGGTGGTACCTCATAGTGGTTTTGATTTGAATTTCTCTAATGATTAGTGATGTTGAACATTTTTTCATGTGTTTTTTGGCCATCTGTATGTCTTCTTTGGAGAACTGTCTATTTAGATCCTCTGCCCATTTTTTGATGGGGTGTTTGGATTTTTTGGTATTGAGCAGCAGAAGGTATTTATAAATTTTGGAGATTAATCCCTTGTCAGTTGATTCATTTGCAAAGATTTTCTCCCATTCTGTGGGTTGTCTTTTTGTGTTGTTTAGGGTTTCCTTTGCTGTGCAGAAACTTTTAAGTTTGATTAGGTCCCATTTGTTTATTTTTGTATTTGTTGTCATTACTCTAAGAGGTGGATCTGAGAAGATGTTGCTGTGGTTTATGTCAGAGAGTGTTTGGCCTATGTTTTCTCTAAAAGTTTTATAGTGTCTGGTCTTATATCTAGGTCTTTAATCCATTTGGAGTTTATTTTTATGTATGGTTTTAAGAAGTGTTCTAACTTCATTCTTTTACATGTGGCTGTCCAGTTTTCCCAGCACCACTTATTGAACAAGCTGTCCTTTCTCCATTGTATAGTCTTGCCTCCTTTGTCATAGATGAGTTGACTGTAGGTTGTGTGGGTTTAATTCTGGGCTTTCTATCCTGTTCCACTGATCTATGTGTCTGTCTTTGTGCCAGTACCATGCAGTTTTGAAGACTGTTGCTTTGTAGTATAGTCTGAAGTCAGGGAGCCTGATTCCTCCAGCTCCATTTTTCTTTTTCAGGATATCTTTGGCTATTCTGGGTCTGTTGTGCTTCCAAACAAACTTGAAAATATTTTGTTTGAGTTCTGTGAGCAATGTCCTTGGTAATTTGATAGGGATTGCATTGAATCTGTAGATTGCCTTGGGTAGTATAGCCATTTTGATAATACTGACTCTTCCAAACCAAGCACATGGTATATCTTTCCATCTATTTGTGTCCTCTTTGATTTCTTTCATCAGTGGCTTGTAGTTTTCCGAGTATGGATCTTTTGTTTCTTTAGGTAGGTTTTTTATTTAGCTAGGTATTTTATTCTTTTGGATGCGATGGTAAATGGGATTGCTTCCCTAATTTCTTTTTCTGCTCTTTCATTGTTAGTATATAGAAACGCTGTCGATTTCTGTGTATTAATTTTGCATTCTGCAACTTTGCCAAATTCGTGGATGAGCTCTAACAGTTTTCTGGTAGAGTCTTTAGGGTTCTCTAGGTATAGCATCATGTCATCTGCAGATAGTGATAGTTTTACTTCTTCCTTTCCAATTTGGATTCCATTTATTTCTTTTACTTCTCTGATTGCTGTGGCTAGGACTTCCAAAAGAATGTCAAAAAGTAGTGGCAAGAGCTGACATCCTTGTCTTGTTCCTGATCTCAGAGGGAATTCTTTCAGCTTTTCATCAAGAATGTTGTTCGCTGGGGGTTTGTCATATATGGCCTTTATTATGTTGAAATAGGCTCCCGTTATGCCCACTTTCTGAAGGGTTTTTATCAGAAATGGGTGTTGGATTTTGTCAAAGGCTTTTTCCGCATCTATTGAGAGGATCATATGGTTTTTATTCTTCAGTTTGTTAATGTGGTGTATCACACTGATCGATTTGTGGATATTGAAGAACCCTTGCATCCCTGGGATAAATCCCACTTGATCATGATGTACAATCCTTTTAAGGTATTGTTGGATGTGGTTTGCTAGTGTTTTGTTGAGGATTTTTACATCTATGTTTATCAGTGAAATTTCCCTATAGTTTTCTTTTTTTTGTGGTATCTTTGCCTGGTTTTGGTATCAGGGTGATGTTGGCCTCATTGAAAGAGTTTGGAAGTATCCCTTCCTCTGCAATTTTGTGAAATAGTTTCAGAAGGATAGGAATTAGCTCTTCTCTAAATTTTGATATAATTTTCCTATGAAGCCATCTGGTCTTGGACTTTCATTTGTTGGAAGTTTTTTCATCACATTTTCAATTTCAGTTCTTGTGATTGGTCCGTTCATCTTTTCTATTTCATCTTGGTTTAGTCTTGGAAGATTGTACTTTTCTAAAAAATTGTTCATTTCTTCTAGGTTTTCTGTTTTATTGGCATATAGTTACATATAGTAGTCTCTTATGATCCTTTGTATTTCTGTGATGTCCGTTGTTACTCTCCTTTTTCATTTCTAATTTTATTGATTTGAGTCTTCTCGCTTTTTTTTTTTTTTTGATAAGTCTGGCTAAGGGTTTATCAATTTTGTTGATCTTTTCAAAGAACCAGCTTTTCATTTCATTGATCTTTTCTACTTTTTTTTATTTCGATTTCATTGATTTCTGCTCTGATCATTATGATTTCCTTCCTTGTATTAATATTAGGTCTTGTCTGGTCTTCTCTTTCATGCTGCTTTATATGTAAAGTTAGCTTGTTTATTTGAGCTTTTTCTTGTTTCCTGAGGTGGGCTTCTATTGCCATAAACTTTCCTCTTAGAACAGATTTTGCTGCATCCCATAGGTTTTGGAGAGTTGTATCCCTGTTGTCAATTGCTTCTAGTTATTTTTTTAATTTCCTCTCTGATTTCCTCAGTGATCCATTGCTTTTTTTAGTAGCATGTTGTTTAGTCTCCACATGTTTGTGTTTTTGCAGATTTTTTTCTTGTTGTTCATTTCCAGTCATATAGCATTGTGGTCAGAAAAGATGCTTGATATGATTTCAATTTTCTTAAAGTTACCAAGGTTGGATTTATAGCCCAGGATGTGATCAATCTTAGAGAATGTTCTATATACACTTGAGAAGAATGTGTATTCTGTTGCTTTGGGATGGAATGTTCTATAAATATTTACTAAGACCATCTGGTCTAATGCTTCATTCAGGGCCTGTGTTTCCTTATTGATTTTCTGTCTGGATGATATGTCATTTGCTGTAAGTGAGGTGTTAAAGTCCCCCACTCTTACTGTGTTATTGTCAATTTGTCCTTTAAAGGTTGTTAGCAGTTGCCTTATGGGATTAAGATGGTTGAATAGAAGGACTGGAGCTCAACTTCTCTCCTAAAAACAACAAAATTCACAAATAAAGGCTGAGAAATCTTCAACCAAATGGACTGGAAACCTTCAAAAAGATATCCTACTCCAGAAGACAAAGAGGAGACCACATCAAGAGGTAGGAGGAGTGATTATGTGATATAAGAATCCCATACCTCCTGGGTGGGAACCCCCCCATACTGGAAACTAACTTGTTCACAGAGACTCACCTACAGGAGTGAGAGTTCTGAGCCCCACATCAAACTCACACATGTGGGGATCTGGAACTGGGAGAAACTGCCCCTGGAGCATCTGGCATTGAAGGCCAGTGGGGCTTGTGTGCAGAAGCTCCATGGGACTAGGGCAAACAGGGACCCCATTCTTGAAAGTCTCACACAGGCTTTCATGTGCACTGGGTCCCAGGGCAAAGCTAAGTCTCCACAGGAACCTAGGTCAAACTTGACTGCAGTTCTTGGAGGACCTCCTGAGAAAACAGGGGTGAATGTGGCTTGTTGTGGGGGAAAGACATTGGAAGCGAAGCTCTGTGGAATATACATTAGCTTTCCTTTCTCTGGAGGTGGCCATTTTTGGAAAATCTGGTCCCACCCATCAGTGCTGAGAAACCTCAGAGCAAACAACAATCCAGGTGGGATTGCAGCCCCACCCCTCAGTAAACAGGCTGCCTAAAGACCTCCCCAGGCGCATCACTGCCTCTAGCCCCATTCAGAGACTAAGCCCCACCCACCAGAGAGATAGGAATCAGCTCCACCTACCAGTGGGCGGGCATCACTCCTTTCCATCAGGAAGCCTACAGCAAGCCCTCATACCAACTTCGGCCACAAGGGCGGAAGTCACCAGAAGTAAGAGAGGCTACAATTCTATTGTCTGTAAAAAGGTGACCACACCAAAAACCTATAAAAATGAAAAGACAGAGAACTATAACTCAGATGAGGGAGAAAGAAAAAAACCCAGAAAATCAGCAAAGTTATAAGGAGATTCTTAGCCTCCAGGAAAGACTTTAGACTGTTGATGATGAAGATGATGCAAGGCATTGGAAATAAACTGGAGAAAAAGATGGATAATTTACAGGAAACACTGACCAAAGAGATACAAGATATAAAACTTAAACAAGAAGAGATGCAAAATACAATAACTGAAATAAAAAATTCACTAGAAGCAGTTAATAGCAGAATACAGGAGATAGAAGAACGAATAAGTGAGGTGGAGGACAGATTAGTGGAAATTACGGATGCGGAACAGAAAAGAGAAAAAAAGATTGAAAACAAATGAAGAGCATCTCAGAGAACTCTGGGATGACATTAAACACACCAACATCCATGTGATAGGGGTGCCAGAAGGAGAAGAGAGAGAGAAGGGGACAGAAAAAATATTCCAAGAGATAATAACTGAAAACTTCCCTAACATGGGAAAGGAAACACTCACTCAAATCCAGGAAGCACAATGAGTACCATATAAAATAAACCCAAAGAGGAGTACCACAAGACACATACTAATCAAACTGACCAAAATTAAAGACAAAGAGAAAATCTTGAAAGCAGCTGGGGAAAATAAACAAATAACATACAAGGGAACCCTGATAAGGTTATCGGCAGATTTTTCAGCAGAAACTCTGCAGGCCAGAAGGGAGTGGCATGATATACTTCAAGTGATGAAAGGAAAATCCTCCAACCAAGGTAATTTGACCCAGCAAGGCTCTCATTCAGATTTGAAGGAGAAATCAAAAGCTTCACAGATAAGCAAAAGCTAAGAGAATTCAGCAACACTAAACCAGCTTTACAACAAATACTAAAGGAACTTCTCTAGGCAGAAAAGAAAAGGCCACAATAGGAAGCAAAAATACCACAAATGACAAGGCGCACCAGTAAAGGTTATACACAGTAAAGATACGAAATCATCCACACACAATTATGCCACAAAAATCAGAAATCATAAGAAGAGGTGGGTACAAATTCAGGACACTGGAGATGCACTTGCAATTAAGAGACCAACAACTTAAAACAATCTCATATATATATATATATATATATAAAGACGCTTAAATCAAAACTTCAGAATAACTGCAAACCAAAAACCTACAACTGATACACAAACAAATAAGACAAATCAACTCAAATACAACACTAAAGATAGTCATCAAGCCAGAAGAGGAGAGAACAGAGAAGAAGGAAAGAAAAAAAGAGCAACAAAAACAAATCCAAAGCAATTAATAAAATGGCAATAAGAATATACATATCAATAATTACCTTAAATGTTAATGGGCTAAACACCCAAAACCAAAAGACATAGAGTGGCTGAAAGGATACAAAAACAAGATCCATATATATGCTGTCTTCAAGAGACCCACTTCACTTCTAGGGACACATACAAATTGAAAGTGAGAGGATGGAAGAAAATATTCCATGTTAACGGGAATCAAAAGAAAGCTGGAGTAGCAATACTCATATCAGACAAAATAGACTTTAAAATGAAGAATATTTTAAGGGACAAGGAAGGTCACTACATAATGATCAAAGGATCAATCCAAGAAGATATAACAATTTTAATATCTATGCACCCAACGTAGGTTCACCACAATATTTAAGGCAACTGTGTTTGGCTAATTGTGTGCAACATTTCGTGTGTGAGATTCACTCTTACATGTAGGTGTTGTTCACTTACGATTTTATCCAATCTATTGGTGTTATACATTTAGATTGTTTGCAGGTTGGAACTATAATAAATAATGACATTTTAAAAAGTTGTGTATATCTGTCTTAGTGTGCATCTGTATACATTTCTGTTTGGTTTATACACAGAAGTGAAATACTGGTTCATGGGACATCTACACTTTAATGATTAATAAACACTATAAACTAGTTTCCCAATTTAATTGTAACAGTTTATAATGGCACAGGTAAAGACAATTCTGATATTTCATATCCTCACCACAACTTGGTTTTGTTTAATCTTTACAATTTTATTATTTTTGAAGTTTATAAAGTCATATTGTATAGGGTATCATTTTAGATTTTTCTTATACTAATGAACATAATTTCATATTTTATTGGTCATGGTATGTCCTCAGTTTTGAAGTGATGCTCAAATATTTTGCCCATTAAAAATTAATTTTGTGTCTTTTTCTTGCTCTTTTTAGATAAATTACTATGATATATATACAAATATTCCCCTACTATGGTGGATTTGTTTCATTTTCCCTTTATTTCTGTTGTTTTTGATTTTTATATATTTTGACATTAAGTTACTAGGAGCTTAGAAATGTAGGATTACTATATCTTCCTGGTAGAATCACCTTTTTATCATAAGGAAATATTTCTCTTTCCTACAATAGCAACTATAACTCTTTAAATCTACCTTACCTCCTATCAACATAATGCATAATCTCTCTATTGGTTAGTGTTTTGTAGCACAAGATTTTCCATCTTATGTACGTTATATTATTGTTAATTTGTTTTATTTTGTTTCTAACCAGTCTTATGGTTCTTGATTTAGTTGTAGCACATCACATTTTTGAAATTAAGATAGCTTTTATTTTGAAGTTATATTTATCTTATATATATTTATCTTGCAGCTCTCAAAAAAAAAAAAAAAAAGTCCTCCAAAAAACCACAAATGCTCAGTTTAACTGAGCTTGAGTTCCTTCCCCTGAACCTAGGCTTATTGTGTCAATCACTTAGCTCCTATTATTTTTCAGGCCTTAATAGTTCTCAGTGGAGGGGTTGATCTGACTTATTTTGTACCATATTAGCAGAAACTTAGACACTCATTATATTTTCATATTGGACATTAATCATACATGGGTAAGTCACTGATTTTTGAATCTCACTCATCTTCCTGCATTCCCTTACTATTTGCAAAGAAAAAAAAATTTCAGGTATTTTTGTAGGATTTCCCAGGGAAAGACTTGTATGATACCTTAACAGTATGTCCCTCCCACTCCCATTATGTATTTCATACTTTTGTATGTAATTGCTTTTTTTGTATTGTAATTATATGTAATTGCTTTGGCTAGTATTTTTAAACAATATTTTAAAACATTGACAAGAAAGTAAAAACGTTAATGCCTCTTACATCATCAGTCACTATGCTTATGATTCTTGTTTCAATATTAACAAAATATCAATCTACTATTATTCCTATTTAATTATTTATAATCAGAAGTGGATACTGAAAATTATCACACATTTTTAACATCTATAAAGATTTTTTTATTATTTACTTATTCATTTGGTTAGTATAGAACTAGCCTTTGTAATATTTCATCAGTTGTGCATTCCAGCATTGAACTATTTGGGCCATGTCTTATCATTCTTAAAATATGGTCAAAGATTCTTCTTAGTATTTCATTCAATTTTTCTGCCTCTATTTATGAGTGAGGTAATTTGGTAGATTTTTATGTTTTGTTTTTATCTTAGTTTGATGGTCTAAATGACCATATTTTTTATTAATAAAATCATAAAACACATATAATTTTTCATATTTTAAAATATTGATGGTATATTCAAATGTTTGCTTAAATAAAAATAAATTGGCCCTGGAAGAGAACATTTTAAGAATAAAAATTATATATTTTAAGACTACTTCTACCTAAATAAGCTAAAATAAATCAAAATTGTGAAAAATAATTTAAACAGACCACTAAAATTTAAATGTTAGTTCCCTACTTGTCTTTGAGATAACCTACAAAAATGAACTGAGGACTGAGATTTTTTTAATGTATTTTATATAACTCTATACATAAAAGGATTTCAAATACATTGAAAGAAAATAATAATAAAATAATGATTTTTTTCCTTATAGAAGCTAATAATACCCAGGCATCCTTATAGCTATGTATAAGCTTTTCCAGTATTATTTAAAATTTTTCTTCCAGTTATTGAGGTGAAATCAAATTAACACATGCTGTAATTTTTATTGAACTATACATTTAGGATTAGGAATACTAAATATTAGTTTTAGTTTTTTATTATTTTTATACTGATACTAGTTTATAGATATTCACATTATAGTATAACAATTACAATAGTTTGCACAAACCATTATTTACTATTTTTACACGTATATACAAGAAAGAAGACTATGAATTATTTCCAAACTCAATTAGCCATTTAATTTTTCTTGCATATGCTAGAGACTCAACCAGATGTTATGAGACTCGCAAAGAAAACAACGATCCTTTTCTCCTCATATCTTAGAGCAAGTCTTACAGTGTGCAAACAAAATTAATGGTAAGCCAAAATTCAGTTAACCAAGCAGGACAAGACAGCCACGAATCCAATTCACATTGTAAGAGAAGTCTTAAGACATCTACCCTGACATAGGTAATATATAATCACTTAAAGAAGTTTACTCACATTGTTTGAAACAAAGAAATACTCTTTCAGAGAGTTTTATTGTGATTCTCAAGATGTAGTTACCATGTGTTCAAGGAAACAAAAAATAAACTTTTCAGACATGGATTTCTTAATTTTCTTCATGAGTTTGGTATTTCCCTTAATTCCAAAACCTTTCTATAATGAAAAAGAGGCATTTGAGATTTTATTTCTAATGTCTACAATTAGCCTGGGTTAGAAAAGCAAAATAAGAACAAATATTCAAAATAATTTGAAGTACCATCTAGTGCATGCAATTGATGTTTCATCATATGCCTACATAATCTAAAAAACCTAGAGATGAAGCTATTTAACTCTCCTTTTATTGACTCTTTCCTAGTACATTTGGCTACTTAGTTCTTCATTTAACCTGTCACCATAGAATCTCTACTTAATGATACAATTTTCTGTAAGTGTCCCTAATGGCTTTATTGAGCCACAGTTAAAATCCTGATTTTCTATTTTTATAAAACAGCAGATATTTTCATTTATCTTTAATTATTCTCCGTATCTAACTTGGTTATATCTTGTAGACTTTTTGCATATTAGACAGTTGACATGAGTGTGTTTCTTTGCCATTCTCTTCTCTAAATATTACAGAGTATATCCAGAAATGCCTACCATCCTCCACATTTAACAGAGAAGTCCATTAAATGTGTTTTTCAACCACCTAAAATTGTCATAATTAAACTTAATTAGCTGATTCTTTGACTTTTACATTCTTGCCCCTGGATAGATTTTACCTTTGGTTGTTTAGACTGACTCTTCTACAATCTCACTGGAGAGAATACCTAATCCCATTGCATGCTATTATGTATAATTTATGTTGTTAACATATGTCACTAAATATCACTGTTTATCCCATTGCATTTTTCAACTGAATAACAGATAAGAAATTAATAGAGTCAAGGCCAGCATAACACAATTCAAACTGAAAATTTTGTTCCTAACATATTTTACTAACATATTATGTATTTAAAAAATTAAAATTCAACTTTTTAAATAACTTTACCTATTCATTATTTAAATGTTTATACTGGTCCTAAGAAAGAATAACAAGAGCATGATAGAATAGAGGTTAGTGACAACAACTGGACTATGTGATTTTTTTTCCCTAAAATTATTTACTAGATTAATATATGTTAAAAGAAAAACATTATTGTGTACCTCTTAGTTAAATATCATTTGAATAAATAAATGATTAAGCAAATATAAGAAGAATAAGTTTAGCTTTCTCTGACATTCAAGTTTTGTTATCTAGTTGAGTATAATCTAATGAGCTGTAGACATTCTATAAAACTGTCTCAAATTCCTGAATAAAATAAGAAAAATGTATAAAAACTGTACTCACATCTACAAGATCTCATAATGTACCGCACTGAAGCTATTAATCTATACTTATGTGGATTAATTGTTGTACAAACAACTTCCTGTTAACCATCATAAAGTACAACACAATATATTCTACAATTTTGATCAACAAATCACATCATTCTTTGCTTCTACCTTCCTTTACTGTTATATATAAATATAGAATGTAAAATACTCACACACTATTTTTTCTAAGATCCAGATACTTTCATATTTCTTGAGTATGCTCCTTAGATTTTGATGCTATGCATTTGATCATATTATTCCCTCAGGACATATTCCCTTTCCTTTTACTTACCTCAGAGAAAAATCTTACATAAAAATCACCTCAAATAAAAGTATCTTTACTCAGTAAGATAATTATTTCGTTATTTTTGTTACTGTAAGTTTTTGGGATTTCTAGAATAGCGCTTGTATTTAATAGCATATTTTAAGACAATTTACAAATACACATGCATATGTATGTGTGCATGCACGTGCACACAACGCACACACATATAGAGTCTCTCAAAATAGATTTGTCCAAGACTGCAGTTTTCATACACATTAAAATCAACTTGGGAGTTATTTAAGAATAATGATGCTGAGGTCTAAGTTCCAGCGATTCTTATTTAATTTCAGGAGTGGGGCCAAGATACAAGCAGTTTTAAAAATCAATCTGGTGTTTCCAGGGTGCATCCAGGGTATGATCCACTGCAGTAGATATATTTCTGTGAGAATTATTGAACTTTAATTACTAGGAAAAACTATTATCTTTTATATCTTTCACAGAGACTTGAACAGAGTATTTATTATTTGTATATTAATGCAAATGTTGGCATTATCTAACATTGAGGGCTTGAAGAGAATATCATCTCTCTTTGATTTCTTTTACTCTTAAGGCCCCCAGCTCAACACAGAACACACCAATACCTCCACGAGTAACAGAAATAGAAAAAGTAATTTTTAAAAGAAAAAAAGACAGCCAAGACATGGAGACTATTGCTTCTACCACATAAAATAGAAACTTAGTCTTTTGCCAAAAACAAAAGACTTGAGCTCACGATTGCCAGAACTTCTTGGCTAAAGAGAGTTTGCATGACATGACCAAAGGAGAGGAAATCAAGACAGAGTCCAGAGTTTTCTCCTAGTTGAGGAGATAGACATTGTAGTCCAAAGAGGGCAAAGTAGTATAGTTCAGGATACAGTACTAGAGAAGAATGAGGTTCAAAGAGAAAAAGCACTGGCTGCCAAGGTCCCCAAGTCTTCAGTTGAGGACTGATCACTGCATGCATATTAAGAACGTACCTGAGTATAGGGATGGGGGAAAGTCACCCAAAGGAATAAGAAGGAACAAGGGAACAATCACAGAAACTTACCATGTAGCCAAGAATACTTCCTCTTCCTGTCAGACAGAGTAGAAAAACTCATAATTGATTGGTAATCAGGTAGAATGTTTCAGAAGGGCTTGAACTCAGTAGTGAGGCAAAAATCCTCCTAGACTAGAGGTTTTCTTGATGTTTTAACATAGCTTAAAACTAGAGCCAACTCTCAAGCACTGATGATGGAAGCATAAAATGGTACAACTTTGGAGAAAAATTTTATCAGTTTCTTAAAAACGACTCAGCAATTCTACTCCTTACTATTTACTCAGGAGAAATTGAATTTTATATCCATACAAACTTTTTTTTTTTTTTTTGTCTTTTTGCCTTTTCTAGGGCCGCTCCTGCGGCATATTGAGGTTCCCAGGCTAGGGGTCTAATCAGAGCTGTAGCTGCCGGCCTATGCCAGAGTCACGGCAACGCAAGATCCAAGCTGTGTCTGTCACCTACACCACAGCTCACAGCAATGCCGGATCCTTAACCCACTGAGCGAGGCCAGGGATTGAACCTGCAACATCATGGTTCCTAGTCTGATTCATTTCTGCTGCACCACAATGGGAACTCCCATGCAAAGTTTAAACAAGAAAGTGCATAGCAGTTTTATTATATTAGCTAAAAACTGTAGACAGTCCAACATGAAAGGTTAATGAATAAACAAATTATGGCATATCCTTATAGGAAAACATTACTATCAATTAAAAAAATGAAATACCGACACATGGAAAAACAGGAAATAATTTTCTAATAATTATGCTACATAAGGAAATCTGGAAAAATGATCATTTATGATTTGCCTAATATTTTAGAAAGTTAAAATTTACACTGGAGTTCCTATGTGGCTCAGTGAGTTAAGAATTCGGCTTTGTCTTTGCAGTAGCTTGGGACCCTGCTGTGGTGTGAGGTTGATCCCTTCTTTAGGAAATTTTGCATGCTATGAGTGTGGTCAAAAAAAAAAAAAATTAAAAACTTATATACAATGACAGTAACAATAAACAGGATTAGTATTGTCTGTACCTGGGCAAACAGGACAGAAAGGGATGAGAGAGACAAGTTACAAAGGGAACACAAGTAAACTTTTGTGGATGAAAACCCGAAAAGAACTCTAACTCATCCTATGATGTCTTATGTGGGAAAAAAAAAGTATTTTCTGGATTAAAATAAAATCTGCCATTTCAATGGACGTTAGTCTTGTGCATCATTTTAGAATCACCTTTGACAAGTTATATTGAAATTATACTTAATTGGATTCTGCAATAGAAATATGTGTCACAGATTATGTAAAGTGTTTTGTTCTCTAAAGAATTTTTTCTAAACAATTTATCTTAACATGCTTCTATTTATTCTCATCTTCCAACAAGGTAACATAAAAATGTTTCTCAGGAAAAGTCATTGTTCTTCTGAAAAAAATTCAAGGGCAATCTTTTAAATCTTTGCCTTTGTCTTTTGCACCATTGCTTCACCTTTTATTTGAAAGTTTTGTATCATTACTAGATCAGGTTATCTTTTGATACCTAGTAGAGGGATTATTAGGTTTTCTTCCACATAAAACCTCACCTTCAAATGACATGCCATTGGTTTTATTACCTATAATTGTTGCCACCTCTTAAAATAAAATTGAGAGGTTTAATAAATCTGTAATGATTGTATAACATGCAAACAACCGCACATATTTTTTCTTTGACCCTCTGTTGCATTCTTTCACTTGAGGATTAATTAATATTATATTCTATTTACTTCTACATTTTTTTCACATTTAAATTTTCTTTAAAAAAAATAAATCAACCAGGAAATAAATGTCTTCCCAGTCAGCACTCAAACTGGTTCTCATACTTTTAGTGAATTAACTGGAAGAATTAATAATTTTTAATTATGACAGATATCATTTTTGAAATTATTTTTTACTTAAGGAAAATAAACACTGTAAGACATAAAAAGGAATCAGTCAAAATGTTTCTGTATTCCTTATACTTTAGAGCATGATTTATATCATAATACAAATAAAGAAACAATTTAAGTGATGTAAAATAACTTAGAAGTCATAAAAAGCCAAAGAGATTATGTACCAACAGATAGAGATGAACTATGATAGTAATCATGAAAATGCTAGGTGAAATGAAAACCACAGTTGGGAGGCAAATAATCACGTTCATAATCTCACAGTTTTCACTAAAGTAGAAAGCCATGGTGCGTAAGTTACTTAAAAATCAAAAAATATAGTGCCATTTTCTTTTGTTTAATGATGCTATGGAAATGAGGATATGGTTCTTGTTTCCTGTACTGATTACCAAAACCAGTGTTAAGTCCTACATGATATTGAGGTCATAAGGTTAGAATGGATTTTTGACATAGAGTATCATTTCATTGTGGAGGAGTACAGAGGCTGACTATTTGAAGACAAATTAATAGGGCCTTTTTAGTACAATCTTAAATGGTCTAGCAACCAATAAGGGATGTTGATGCAACACAGGCTATAGTAACAGCAGAAAATCATCACCTCCCTAACTCTGAATGAGCAGAGAGAAGAAAGGGTGTTAGTTAACTAAATACCACTAAGAGCTGGTGTATGGGAAGGAAGACTTCTTGTTAGAAGCCCATCATTGAAGAGTATCTTAGACCTTGTAAAACCCAAACTAGAAGTGAGTAAATAAAAAATATGCCACTGTCCTCCCCTTTCCCTCTAATGTTTGAAATTTCTGCTCCTCGGCCAAATCCAACTCCAAGCCAGAAGTCAAGACACACCCAATTGATGCAGTCCATAAAAGTCAGGCTCCCAAGACACAAAGCAGGGAAGAAGAGGGTAGGAAGGTTAATCAGACATTCTTCAGTACACTACAGTTATGTATCATGATGCAAAAGCATTCAGATAGGCCAAATGGGAAAAGGAGTAGGATGGTATAATATTGACATGTTTGTGTACAAGAATACAGTGGTCTCTCAATATCTGTGAGGGATTGGTTCCAGGACTTCTAGGGAAATAAAAATCTGCAGATGTCCAATTCCTTTATATAAAATGACATAGCACAGTAGGTCCTCCATTGTCTGTGGATACAGAAATCACAGATACAGAAAGCAAACTGTATATGAGTTCAATAGGTGTTCAGTTCTCATTAAGACATTTCTTTTTAGTAGATTTCAGAAAAAGACTTCAGATGAGGAAAAAAGTGATAGGAAATAGCTCTTACTCTAAAACAATTTTGAAGGAAGATTTGAAAGTGAAGATTTGAGTATGGTTCCTGTCTTAATGTGTTACCCTGTGACCGTATTTCATCTTTTGCCTGACTGCTGAGGGGGAACCAACACCAGTGCTTTGGAGTAGCCTACTATTCAGTTATGTTTTAAGCCTTAAAACATGTCATAAATTACTGTTCCTGGAAGTTATTGATTGTTGCATTTGGAGGCCAACTTTCACTTTTCCCATTAGTCTAATACTTGGCTATTTGCTGCTTGTTCATTTATTTCTATGACTATATGAGTTATCACTCAGCTCTTTACTGCAGAAGCAGTCTGCGTTATGCCTAAGACTTCACTCCCTCTAGATGTATTTATAAAACAGCTAAATTATTTCTACTACTACTCAGAATTTGTAACAATTACACTTTAGATATCAGCTTAATTTTTCAAATGTAAATAATTTTATTTCATCTTATTTCATGGGTTGGTTGATTGAGAAAGAATTCAAAACTTCTACAAGTCTTCCAAATATTAAGCAAAGTACAGTCAGCCATGAGAGATTTGTATTTACCCATACTACAGTATGTTTAAGCAAGAAATAATTTGTAACCTATTATGTAGTTTCAGTCCTTTTAACTTTTCTCAAGTCATTTCTTCCTCACTACCAAGGCAATTTCCTCTGTTTACTTCTTTGACAGGTCCTCCCATTTACCTTTCCTATTTCTATTCAAATTTGCTTGCTTTTGGCATAACTCTCCCTCCTTCCCTTCTTCCCCTCCTCCTTGCTTCTTTCCTTGCCCCCTTGCCTCTTTCCTTCATATCTTTCTTCTCGTCTTATTTTTATACCTTCGTTTTTCTCATTTCTATAATCTTAGTATCCTATCTTTATTTCATGTTTTTTTGGTCCCTACTTTCCAGATTTACAGAATAATATTTTATAACATTCACAAACAAAACAAAGATACATTAAATATTTTTGAGAATTGAAACATAAAGAAAATATATCAATAATGTTATGAAGCCCAGAAAACATTGAACTGGTGCTCTATGTATTTGCTGGATATATAACAAGTATTTGATGTTAAATCTCCTAACAGTTAAGGAAGAAAAGTTATCTTATAAGAGCCATAATTTCTATGACATAAATAAAAAGTCACCTGAGATCTAAAAGGATATCTCATTAACACATTCTTCCTATAAATATATATATTGTGGAGTTCCCGTCGTGGCGCAGTGGTTAACGAATCCGACTAGGAACCATGAGGTTGCGGGTTCAGTCCCTGCCCTTGCTCAGTGGGTTGACGATCCAGCGTTGCTGTGAGCTGTGGTGTAGGTTGCAGACGCGGCTCAGATCCCGCGTTACTGTGGCTCTGGCGTAGGCCGGTGGCTACAGCTCTGATTGGACCCCTAGCCTGGGAACCTCCATATGCCGCAGGAGCGGCCCAAGAAATGGCAAAAAGACAAAAAAAAAAAAAAAAAATATATATATATATATATTGAACACTCATCATGTGCTGGGAATTGGTCTTTGTTCTTACATATAGAATTTGACATAGTAAGCAAAATCGACATCTCTATGACAGTTACATTTTAGAAGAGCATAAAAACAATAATGCAATTACATATAAAGTATGCTTAATTGTAATGAGATATAGATTAAAATATAAATGTGAAAACTATCATTTGCCCTAATTAAGACTAAAATGTGGTTTCTCTAGGGAATTCATGGACAGTATGTTCTTCAGGCATTTCTATAAACTATTTTTTCAAATAGTTTATTGATAATAATTTAAATTCAGCCCCTCCAGTGCCCAACTAGTAATTAAAAATAGTTTTTCTAAACTGAAATTCTGGAGATTTGGTTTGGTTTTTCTTAGGGAAAAATTGGGTACTTTAACCAAAATCCAGGCCAACATTTAATGGCTACCAAGTTTTTGTTTGTTTGTTTTCTGTTCTAGAGATTTATCTGATTTTCATTCACTGAAACATTTAATAAGTTTAGTAAATATTCATTCTTTATCTGCAAATTTTTTTTTTTTTTTTTTTTTTGTCTTTTCTAGGGCCGCAGTCACAGCATATGGAGGTTCCCAGGTTAGGGGTCTAATCGGAGCTGTAGCCACTGGCCTACACCACAGCCACAGCAACACAGGATCCGAACTGTATCGGCAACCTGCACCACAGCTCACGCCAACACCAGATCCTTAACCCACTGAGCAAGGCCAGGGATCAAACCCGCAACCTCATGGTTCCTAGTCGGATTTCTTAACCACGGAGCCACGAAAGGAACTCCTGGAAAATTTTTAATATTCTTTATTTACATGTGCCATTTTACAAGGACACAAAAAGCATCAACAAATATCCTTAAAGAAAAATGTGTTGAGATCTCTCTCAGACATTCAGTTAAACATAAATTTGTTATTGGTTTCAAAAAAGTGTCTTCTTTTTCAGAGAATCAAGCTAATGCTTATTTAATTTTTATTCTAAAATTACATATTGATCCATATTAGTAAAAGTTGGTAAATAAAAATGTGTTTTTAAAAAGGAAAAAATTCATATAAGGCTCTTTGTGTGATTCTTTCTGGTTGAAGAGGAAACGGGAATCAGGAAACATACATCCTTTTGTCTAATGCTTTTTAATTTTTGTGGTAGAGGTGGTGACATTTTATTTATTCTCCAATTGGGGGTGGGGTCTGAAGAGTAATACTATCATTGTATCAAACTTTCAAAACCAGATGCATAATTATCATTGTATATTAGTATATCTCAATGAGGAATAATAGTAAGTTCATATGGCAAGAGAAAAAAAGCCTCTCTGACTTCTTCCCTGGCAATCTGCTAATTTAGAGCCTATATACAGCTCTATTAGGCTGTCATTTCCACCTACACACCTTCAGGTTTTAATGAAAGTGCATCAAAAATACAGGCATTGACTTACAGAACATTCCCATTAGTCCTCATATTCCCATTAAGCTTATTATTTTCTGAACTGCCTGATTTCATATTTGTGACAATGTAGACATTGGCTCTGCTGAAAACCCTCACTAGAAGAAGTCACTTGACATGGAATTTCAGGGAAAAGGCAACAAGAATTATAGAATGTGAGACAAAGGCAGAACGCAGCATTAGCCACTCTTTTTGTTCTCATGGTGGAAATTATCCACCCTGAGCATTGAGTTTAATTGCTGCAAACAGCTCCAGAAGGCTGCACTTTCATCCCCACTGTAGGTCAATGAGCATATTTGCATGGTAGAAATTATTAGCAACTAGGCCTGTCCCCAGGAGAGTATCCATGATGCTATTCACAGACCATTAACAGCAGAGTTCACCCATGACCAGCAGAGGCTGTGAAGAAATGCTCTCTCCTTGGGAACAACCATTAGTGGACAAATACCAGTCTCTTCGGACATATGTCTTATTTACTTGTACAAATTTTTATGAAACTCAATCCTAAAACATTCACAACCAAGCATGCTACTGGAGTACTTTCTTATTTTAAAAAATAAAGCTATTACATAATCCTCATTATAGAGAAATGTATTTGGAGCTCTGGTTAATTTTTTTTCTTTTTGTAAAAAAATTCTCTCTCTCTCTTTTAAAAAGTAAAATCACGGAGTGGAAGCACTTAAAGAACTTGAAATCAAGGAATGATTTGTTTTTTAACAAGGAAATTTCTCTAAAAATGTAAGCTTAAACCTACAGTATACAACTCCTTAAATAGATCAGAGAGAGACAAATTTAGTCTCCTGAGGAAAAATAATAATCAATACATAATATCCAGAATGCAGCACACTGATTTATAAAATACACTTTTCAGTTGTTTCTTTGCAAAGGCAACTGATGCCTCTTGCCATCCAGATACTATACATCTATGCAAGTCACATTATCTGTGTTCTGAAATCTGTGTTCTTATTAATATTTGGGATAAAGATATAAAGTTTGACACTCACGGAGCTAGAATTAATTTTCAGAGATCAGTTGGATCTTGCACTGACTTAGGAAAGGGAATAAGGGTACTGCCTCACAAACAAAATAATATTTTGTTTCAGGTACTTCCGTGCTTTGAGAAGTCACTGCCATACAAAGTTCTAACTTGAGTCGTCACTTAGTATATCAAAAATCTTCCAACTGAGGTACATTTTTTTTTCTTATTTATTGCAGTACACCTTTGAAGTAAGCCACGATTTTTAAATGTGACAAGATATCATCAATGTGCATGTTTTACTTACTTTGTACCAGATTATGGTTCGGAATTTATCATATTGAATACATTTAAAGATACTTTATCCAAATTATCAATTCTGAGGGACCCAGATTCATAGTCATCCTGGCTATATAAAACAGCTATGATGCTCCATTTGTTGTTAGGACTGGGCAGGGTACTGAGATGACATTTTTCTACTCCTCACCATCCTCTAGGCTTATCCATGTTTCTCTTGGGCTACACCATTTACCCACTCCCCAGAGTCCCCTTGGTAATTGAGAAAATCTTTCCTGGGAATATCATAGGTGCAATATATTTTCCCATTCACTCAGTGTCATGAGAATTATAAAATGGTGAAAAGGCTGCAACTAAAAATCCTATAGAGTGACTATTGCGGAGGGCGTATAGCATCTCTGGTTCCTAAAACATTTAACTAAGGCCTCAAGAATCATGAGACTGTGAAATGTATCCCCTTATATAAAAAGAACTGATGTTTGCTCTTCTATCTCTTGGATCCAGGACCTACAAGCTCTATCCAAGGGTAAAATACATTCAGAGCATACACCACAAATTCAAAGTGTGTTGTCTCTCAGGCGATACCATATTTAAGACTCCAAAAAGCAAGTTAAGGGACAATATAAAAGAAAAGAAAACATTGAAGGAACCCACTATATTGACGCAAGCAGAAGCAAAGCAGATAGGAAAATAAAACCAAAATCCATACTAATTGTCTTTTCATTTAAGGATAACCAACTTGATATCAGGTGGCTGGTTGGTTCCTGTAAGACTTTATCAAGGAGGCTTGAATGCTGATGTGAACGTATTGGGTCCTCAGCCATGATAACAGCCAGAACTGACCTGGTGAAGCCAAATGCATTGTTGTATATATTTGAATCCTTCATCTCTAAAACCAAGACTGTGGAGTTCCCATCGTAGCTCTGAGGAATCAAATCTGACTAGCATACATGAGGACACAGGCTTGATCCCTGGCCTCACTCAGTGGGTTAAGGATCTGGTGTTGACATGAGCTCTGTTGTAGGTCATAGACACACCTCGGATCTAGTGTTGCTATAGCATAGTCCAGCAGCTACGGCTCTGAGTCCCTAGCCTGGGAACCTCCATATGCCATGGATGTGGCCCTAAAAAGACAAAAAATAAATAAATAAAATAAAAATAAAAATAAAATCAAGACTACTTTGGAAAAGGATGTGCTTCTAATAAATGAGAATGTTGGTTTTCTATGGTCTTAATATTTGTGTTCCCCATACCCCGACCCTGTAAATTCACATGTTGAAATTCTAATGTCCAAGGTGATAGATTGGGAGGTAGGGATTTTGGAAAATGCTTAGGTCAAGTAGGGGAAGCCCTTACAGATGGGATTCTGTAAAGGAGACCTCACAAAAATCTTAGCCCCTTTCACCGTATGAGGACACACTACAAAGTTGACAATCTACAAACTAAAGGAGAACCTTCATCAGAACCCAATTCTGTGGCACCCTGATCTTGGACTTTGCCTCAAGAACTGTGGAAGAAAGTTTCTCTTTTTCATAAGTTACCAAATACTGGTGGTATTTTTTTTACAGCAGCCTGAATAGACTAAAACAATGGATAGTCACACAGTGAGTCTTTTTTCTTCATGTGGATATTAAGTGTTCTTCCACAAAAGTAGGTTCTTCTAATATACAGCATAAAGACTGATTTTGAGTGGCCCGTCTACTCGTTATCAAACCTCCTTTACTGCTTTTCATTCTTCAAGTACTAGGAGGGTCATCATCAACTATCTCACCTAGACAAATGCTATTGTATGACATGATAAGCTGGTTACTGTAATTCTAGAATAAAGTATATTATAGAGTCAGATAATTGACATATACAGACAATTCTGAGGAAGGATTATAAATATACTATTTTGGGCTTTTGTATTGGGAAGCGTGATCTTTGTCTAAGTAACTATCTAGACTGGAAATTTGCAATATTAAAAGTGGAATCAAAGGAAAGGCAGCACAAAATTAAAATGACCAATGTTCACTACACTACATGTTATTTTTATAAGTAACTGAAAATCAACACTAGGCTTAGTTATGTTTTACTACGTACTTAGTCTATTCTAATTCAAACCATTTTCTCTAATTCTTCATATTTATCAATTTTTAAAAATAAAATAAAAATTTTGACCTCACTAAGTTAAAATTTATTCTAGGGCCAAATGAATGATCACTCATTTGGCCCTAGAATAAGTATAGGCTACTTTCAATTTCATCTGAAATTGAAAGATTCAAAGATTAAAGTCATAGATGTGGCATATACTTTTTTTTTTTTTTTTTTTAGCTTTTTAGGGCTGCACCCATGGCATATGAAAGTTCCCAGGCTAGGGGTCTAATAAGAGATACAGCTGCTGGCCTACCACAGCCACAGAAATACCAGATCCTTAACCCACTGAGTGAGGCCAGGGATCAAACCCTCATCATTATGGATCCTAGTCGAGTTAGTTAACAACTAAGGATGTGGCATATTCTTATATTTGAAATTTAAAGCACACCAAAAAATGAAAAATTTCATAGAGTGAGGCAGAAATCGAAGACAATGAAAACACAATGTGATGATGGCAGAAAAATAATTCTATCTACAAAGCACCAGACAAGGCTTTTTTGTTTAACTATATGTTCTTAAATATTTTTACCAATACATTAATCTTAGTCACTATGTACTGGAAAAGTTGATATCATAAACATATTGGATATTATCTGTAAATTTTGATACACTATATATGTATACATGCTAAATAAATTGTCTAAGTAGTTATGGTCTCAGCTAGAAATAATAGAGATAATTTTTTGTTATGGTTATTCTTCTAGAAATATTCTGATAGACAAGTAAAAGGTTAAATTAATCACTCACCAAACCAATCTTACTTCAGGACAAAATCTGAAAGAAAAGGAAAAAAATAAAGAGAAGAGTAAGTTGTTTTGTATAAAAAAGTAAACACAATTATATTTTGGAATTGTTGTTCATAATAGCTGCAAATTTGGGTGTGTTGTCCTTGCAGGGTGACACATCTAGCAGATTAGGAAATTTATGAGGATAAAGGAGATAAGAAAATGAACCTGTAAGATGACAGAGGAACAGGGAAGATACTTTCTGTGATGTGAAAATACAGGCATCTAGAATGGGAAGAATTTAAAGTTGTGTCTTGTCCTGTATTCTAATTATCCCGTGCCATCCAGAAAAATACAGTATGTCTTATACAAATGAGGACACAATGAAGGGATGAAGAAAAGAGTTATATTCTCAACATGAAGAAGGAGATAAGAATCAAGAGAAGATCACGACGCTGGAGAAGGATTACTAAAACTAGATTCTTGGTGATTATTGGAATCAGAAGAGCAGGAGGCTGAGTGGATCAATCATAAAAATATTTTTTTAGTCACTCACCCCTACTTTCTCATGTCAAGGACTCAGAAACATCAAGGTGATATGTTCATCTGCTTGGTACAGAATAAAGGCTTGTAATATTCTATCTAAACTGAAGGAAAATGTGTCCTTAAAACTAGAATTTTGGTGACATATATGTGTATATTTAGGTACATGGGTGCATGGGCACATGTGGGTTTGTGACAATGATTATCTCACACAAACAGCTTTTCACATTAGTTTAGCTATTTAAATCCTTCGTTTACCTTCAGACATATCATTTTGAAATAAAGAGATAAGGCAATGACAAACAACCACTGAAAGACTATTAAGTGAGGTATTATCTTATACATTTTCTGATTCAATTTTTGTGAGGACCAAATTTTCAGATTCTTGTACAAAATTTAAGCTAGAATTCAGTACCATTTTTATTATGTATTTATTGGCATAAAAATACTCTATTAAGAAAGATTTAATGTTATAAAACAATAACATCCAATGATTATGAATCTAGGGTGGTTGGAAACATGGATCTGCTGACATTAACAGCAATTGCCCATATGTCTATAGGTCAGCTGGCTGTTGGATAATGTACAGACCTTAGCTGAGATGATGAAGGAAACTTAAAAGCACTTTTGGGATCACATCCATCAATAGCATAGTTGGTATAGATCCTTTACATGGTGAAAGAAGAGGGAAAATACATAAGAAAAGTGTGCAAATGTTTTATCAAGTTTATTTATATCATACTTTCTAAAATTCCATTGACCAAAGTAAATCACTTGACCAAGATCAGATTCAGAATGAGAGCCTTGCAAATTTACATGACAAAAGGAAGAGTGAAAAACAGAAGCCATTAAGGAATTTGTCTACTACACCATAAAATACATATTTTTGTTATTTCTTTTCTATACCTATATATCTGTACTTACATCCATCTATCTATATCTATATTTAGCTTACAAAGGAGAAATATAAGAACACTTAGAGGCAGAATCTAACATCCACGTCTTTTGAAAAATTTATGTCTTTTACAACATAAACCACAATAACTGAAACATAGTATGTATACTATAAATGTTATTGATCTTTGAGAGAATTCAGAATATTTCAGAAAATTTAGTTGAGTCTCAAGAAGTAGAAGAAGACTCCTGATATTGTTGGATGCAGTGGTTCAGATTTGACTATATCTGGCTCCTGTTTCTCATGGTATCCATGAGAATTTAAAAAAAAATTGAATATCACCAAACTTATCTCTTGCTACATCAGCAAATAAATATACTGTTTAAAAAAAAAAAAAGGAAAGTCCACATTTAGAAAACTTAGTTCAGCTATTGACTTCCTTACTCTTTCACTTTCAGGTCATGTTACTGTTCTCATTTGTCCTACTAAGAACCAGACTGTTAGAAAATGGAGTAGTGCTCTTTAGAGTATAAAATGTATGGGATCTTAATGATTTTATGGCTTATAATGCTTTCTTGTGATATACTGAATGTCAGGAAGCCTGTTTTAGGTTTCTATATTACACCTTATGGCAGCAAATATATCTTTTTAGGTCATTCAACTTTAAAAATAATGTAATCAAAAACATCTAAAAAATTTTATTGATACTGCAGTGGTTATTAAAATGGGAGATGAAAAGATACAAATGTCAACCTAGATTATACTTTGACTATTTGAGAATCTCATTATCTCATTTTAGAGCATGAAAATATCAGAAATGCAACTCTTTTGAAATTCTTTCAAGTAAAATTTTAATATAGTAATATTTTACTGATAAATATAACTTAATTCAACCTTTATTACTTCTCTATGTGTCCAATAAGAACCTGGGTGTAATAAAGGGAAAAAAGAAAAGAAAATTAAAACCTGCAGCAGTATTTTCAACCTTAGCAAGATTCCACTAACCATAATCAAGCACTAATCAATACAAAAGAGTTTAACTGTTAAACTCAGTAAAATTGTATTTAGGAGATAATAAAGAATAAATAGGAACTGCTAGAACAACTGTGGAAGATTTCATGGAAAAGAAAAACTAGTGCAAAATTGGGAGTAATCTTCAAAGCAGTCTGGAGGTCTACAGTAACTTTATGTAGGGAAGGAAAGTAAGCTGTATTCTGTAAATAAAATCTTAGAATTGATAAATCTGACTAAAGAGAAACAAATATTTTGGGAAAAAAACACATATTTTCAACTTTTTACTGAATATGTTTATAGAAGTTTGAACTTTACCATGCTATTCCCTTTGACTTTGATGCTCTTAATCATCTTGAACCTCAAGAACCATTTCTACTGGACTCTCAATTTTAACACCAAATATATCTCTGAGAGATCATTTCTCAGACAGAAGGAATGATTTTTACCTACTGTTTATTTTGCATTATGGTGCTTGTAAACATTTCTCAGCACTAGATTTGATAAAAAATTATCTGAAAAAAACTTATGAATCCTATCATTTTATCTACCTTTTCCTTTTTCGGTTCTCTGAAGATTGATTTACTGAATAATTCAACCTACAGAACTAGTTTACCAGCCATCCGATATGACATAGGCTGGATAAAAGCAAAGCTGTATCATGGGTTCACTCACACCTACAAGACTTAGGAAACAGTGCCATTCTTACTACTTCATACTTTAGCTCAGGATCTGGGATACCCAAGCAAGTATGTGTTTTTCAGCCACTCTGAACTTCTTACTATTATATTCTGGTACCAATCTAATGACACACTGTCTTTCTTGCTTATTGCCCTGTAATCATCCCCCAGTTTCCTTACTTGATGCCGTTTAATTTAATTTCTATCTTAGGAATGAAGTATTGTTCTAAACTCTAAATAAAGAGTGAGACATTGGCATTATGAGAATCTTCCCTACGTATCTCCTCCAAATAAGTAGGCACTAGTCAGTGTCTGTCTGGTCAATGTTCTTGGTTACTGCCCAAAATTTTCCTTCAATGTACATTCATTAATTTTTGTTTCAGTCAACCATAAGCATATTCCTGAGTTGCCTTCCCGTGTTAAACATTTTATAAATCCAGGAGTACAGTGTGATTGTAATATTATCCATTGCTTCCAAGTAGTTGACTAGGACTTCCCAGAAACATTACCTTCTTGGCAAATATTCGAATTCTATTTTCTTCTCTATTAGGGAGCAGAGAATTTGAAGTATGAAATGTGGATTTATTTTGACAATACATTTAAGTTTTATAATTGATCACTCAGTATATGGACCCTAACCATTTTTGTCTTGAGAAAACAATTTTTCGTCATTCACATTTGTGGAGATACATTTCCTTATTTACACAGAGACTATTGAATTTCACACTTTTTTGTTTTTTTTTCTTTCTTGTTACAGCCACACTTGAAGCATATGGAAGTTCCTAGGCCAGGGGTCAAACTGCATCTGATGTCTACACCACAGGCACAGCAACACTGAATCTGAGCCACTGCATCTGAGATCTATGACGCAGCTTGCAGTAATGCCAAATCCTTAACCCATTAAACTAGGCCTGGGATCAAACCCACATCCCTACGGAGACTACATCAGATCCTTAACCCTCTGAGACACAATGGGAACTCCTGAATTTCACATTCTTTTGACCATTCCATTGTTTCTCCTATGTGCCATATTAAATACCTGCACTAGGACTTGGGCAAGAATAAAATAATATAAGGTATATTAGAACTATTTTTTAAGCTAAATATGCTAATCAAACAGAACTAGAACTCTAATCTAGCCTCTGAATATAGCCTTCTGTATTACAGTCTTAAGTGATTTGTTCCATGTAACCATATACACTGCAGAAATTAAGCTTTCCTGATAAGCACTTTAACCATTACCAGGGTTCTTTTTTGAATTTTAAAAATATGCCCAGATATTGAAGTTAACACCACTGAATGCAAGTAACAGTTTAAGAACTTCATCTTGAAATCATATAAATTAGTATAGTTTTTATTAGATTTCACAAATTTTACCCTCTTCTGATTTCTTTATTGGCTTATCAGTAGCTTTTTTCCCCTAAAATAATTAAAGTTTAGAGATCTCAGTTTCTAGGAGTTCTGTTGCTCCGATTTATGAAAGGTAGCTTGTCAATGGATGCATAACAAATTTTGCACATCATAATACTGTACATCATAATACTGTTACTGTAGTCTTTCATTATATTCAAAAAAATGGCATCACTGACAGTGATTACACATCTCCATTCCATTTCAAACTACAGCATGGACATCTTTAAAGAATACATTGTACAACAATGTTTGCACTTTTCTCAATCATCAGGCATACTCAAATATTTTACATTTCATCAAATACTATACTGAGCATTGTGTACCTTTGAAAATGGACATCAGTCATCAAATTACACTAACTGTAAAATACACAGAGAAGCAACAGGCTGATAGCTGCTGGTCATGCAAAGAAATTGAGATTTGAGGAATAATATACTATCCTTGATCAACAAAAAAATATGCTAGCTAACCAAAAGCCTGCATTTGATGATAGACACCAAGTAAATCTATTGAGGAAATTGGCTTCAAATAGTAAAAAATTTCTATTTCTCAGCATACAAAACATTAAAGGGATAGCTTAAGACCATTAGATAGTTTGAAATTATCAAAGGAATACAAAAGAATATTTGTCTAAATGTAGTTTAACATTATTATCAAATTTGAATAATTAATACAAAAACAATACTAATAACTGCTGCTATTATCAGTGGGAAGAGATATATAAATACCATATAATCTTTGTGATGACAAACAAAGTTAAAGATCATAAAATAATTTGTAGTAAGGGGAGTATAGATTGCTTCACAAATTCAATAGTAATACTAAATCATTATGTGTATTAAAAGGGAAATATTTGAAAAAAATTTAAAGGCGAAATCCCTATTAGAAATATACCTGAATACATATCTATTTATAGATAGTCTATATCTGGGAAAGGATCAAAACAAAACTTTATATTTTTTTCTTCAGATTTCATTTAATATCAACCTTTAAGTAGCTGATATTGACAACTTTTTGTTATGAAGGATTATTTTGCTTTGTTATGTTTTTGTGGGTGACTGGGAATGGGCCATTGGTAGCTTCCCATATTAAGTTTAAGTGGTTTTGTTTAAATATTTTCTGTTACTGAAACTAAAAATCCAGTTGTCTTGAAAGTAAAAAATGGTACTAAAAATGTTAAATAAAACCATTAATTGACGACGATGATTCTGAGTTACATATTTTTTTTTTTTGGTAGAGTTATCCCTGTAGCATATATATGACCAGTACTGTTTTTGTCCTATTTCCTTTAGTCCATTTCACTATATATTGTTATGTGAAAATATTAGCTCTGGATTATGAAATAATTTTGCTATCAAGCAGCCTATTCAATGGTGTAAAGAGAGCAAATAAAAAAAATGTTCACTAAAAAGAAAAGGCTAAGGTTAAATGTGAATGCATAAAATGCAGTTCTTTTTGTACATATTTCAAAATATAACTATAACATATGCATCTAATATTAACTTTCCAGAGTAAAAGTATATGGTTTCTCATGTATTTAATGATTAAATTTTATAATTAAATTATTTAATAATTATTTTTTTTGAATCCTCTTGATATGAATTTGTATAAGGTCAACAATTAACACTTGTTTCTATTAATTCTCTAAAAATTCCAATTAATTTACATTTTGTTTAATTGCATTTGTCTTTCTACTCTTTTGTTCTTACCCCTGGGCAATCTACAATTTTCAATAATGACAAAACTATCATAATATGATATTGTGAGTCATATTTTATCAACTTAGTAGAGATGTGTTTAATTCTATTATTTCTGATATATATTACAAATAAATTTTATATTTTAGAGTAATTTCCTTCTACACACCAAACACTTTAATAATTTATAAATTTTCCAATAACTAACAGAAAAATATTTACTCTCCCTTTAGAATTCTATTTAAAAATCATTACAGGGAAAGTTCCCATATGGCTCAGTGGGTTAAGGCTCCAGCATTGTCACTGAAGCAGCTCAAGTGACACTGGCTTGGGGAACTTCCGCATGTCATGGGTGTGGCAAAAAAATCATTAAGGGTTAATTTTATGAGTTAGTGTAATACAGTGGTCCAACAAATCTCATCATGTGATTATCCACTTATCCCAACACCATTTATTGAATCGTGTCTCCATTACATATTCTTAGTTTCTTTATGAAATATTAGTTGACCATATATGTGAGGGTTTATTTCTGGGCCCTTGATCTTGTTCCATTGGTCTATGGGTCAATTTTTATGACAATACCATATTGTTTGTAGGATGTATGATGCCCTGCTTTGTTGTTCTTTCTCAGAATTACTTTGGTTATTTAAGGTCTTTCTAGTTTCATACAAATTCTAGGGTTTTTCCTATTTCTGTGAAAAAAAACATTATTGGAATTTTGATAGGGAGCGAATGAATTTCAAAATTCCACATTAGATCTTGGAAGGAATTGTGCCACACATATAGATGGCTTTGGGTTGTATGGACATTTTAACTATATTGATTTTTCCTATCCATAAACAGAGGGTGTCTTACATTCAATGTGTCTTTAATTTCTTTCATCAAGATCTTATGGTTTTCAGTGAACAGATCTTTCAAATACTTTTTGTTTGTTTTGATGCTATTGTATATTTTGTTTTTTTATGCTATTGTATATTTTGTTTGTTTTGATGCTATTGTAAATGAGATAGTTTATTTCCTTTCCAGATATGTTGTTGTTAGTGGATAGAAATGAAACTGAGTTTTGCTTGTTGATTTTGCATCCTGGAACTTTACTGAATGCATTGATTATATCTAATAATTTTTGGTGGAATCTTTAGGATTTTCTATATACAAGATAATGTCTTCTGGAAACAAAGACCATTTTACTTCTTCCTTTCCAATTAGGATGCCCTTTATTTCTTTTTCTAACTTAATTTCTCTGGCTAGGACTTTTAGTACTGTGTTGAATAGGGGTGGTGAGAGGCAGAACTCTTATCTCATTCCTCATCTTAGAGAAAAATCTATCAAACCTTCACTGTGAAGAATTATGTTAGATGTGGGCTTGGAAATGCCTTTTTATGTTGAGGTATGTTCCTTCTATACCCAATTTGTTTAGTATTTTTATGATTAACTGATGTTTTATTTTGTCAAAATTTTTTTCTGCATCTAATTGAGATGACCATATGATTTTTATCTTTTACTCTATTAGTATGATATACTCACCCTTTGATTTAGGTATGTTGAAGCACAACTGTACCACAGAAATAAATCCCATCTTCTTATGGTGGTGATTATTGTAATGTGCTGAATTTAGATTTTAAATATTTTGTTAAGTATATGTGCCCCTATACTAATCAAGGATATTAGCCTGTAGTGTTCTCTTTCTTGTAGTTTCCTTATCTGCCTTGGTATCAGGATAATGCTGACTTTGTAGAAATGATTTTGTAAGTATTCCTCCTGCCTCCATTTTTGAAAAGGTTAGAGAATTGGTATTAATTCTTCTTTAAATGTTTGGTAGAACTCAACAGGAAAGCCATCTGTTCCTGGCCTTTTATTGTTAGAGGATTTTAAATTACTGATTCAATCTCCTTACTAGTAACTGGAGTGTTCATATTTTCTATTTCTTCGTAATTCAGCCCTGGGAGGTTGTATGTTTCTAGGAATTTAACCATTTTTGTACAGGTTATCCAATTTGTTAGAGTATAACTTTTCATAATACTCTCTTATGATTCTTTGCATTTCTGTGGTACCAGTTTCATTGTGATTTCTTCTTTATCTTTGGATGTAGAATATTTTTGTTAGGTTCCAGTCTTTTTTATTGATGGTTGTTTAGCAGTTAGTTGTGATTTTGATATTCTCATGGGAGGAGGTGAGCTCAAGGTTTTCTACTGCTCCATCTTGTCCCTCTTCAAGGTATGTAACATGTTGATTTGATACACTTATATATTTCAAAAATTATTATCACAGCAGTGTTAGTTAAATCCTTCATCATCTCATATAATTATTATTTTTGTGGCAAGAACCTTTAAGATCTACTTAGCCAATTTTAAGTATTCAATACAGTGGTATTTGCTATAATCACCATGCTGTATAACAGATCCTCAGAAATTATTCATCTAATGAAGGAAAGTTTGTACCCTTTGACTAATTTCTTCCCATTTCCCCCACCACCAGCCCCTGGCAATCACCACTCTACTGCTTGTTCCTATGAGTTGGGCTTTTTCAGATTCCACATATAAATGGGATCATAGGATATTTGTATTTCTCTGTCTGACTTATTTCACTTAGTCTAATACCCTCAAAATGTGGGATTTTCTTCTCTCTCATGACTAATATTCCATTATGTAATCTTTCAACTGTATATAGTACATGACTTTGCCAAAAAAGTCTATCAATTAGATTAATTTGCTCCATCAAGATGTGTTAATGCCTAAGACTCTCATTATAGCATCATAATAGTCAATATCTATTTTTTTAGTGAGATATGTTACTGGAAATTCATATAGAGGAGAAAAGGCATTTTGAAAAGGCTGTATATCTTCTTAAATATAAACATATGTGGTGTAAGCTGCCTGGTAAATGATGGGAAATCAAGAGCAAGCACAAGTACTGAATTGAAATGAGTAGATAATTTTGAAAAATTCATAATCATAGAATTTGAATGGTTCATACCTCAAAGCATGAGAAAACCATCTATTTTTATTCTCCTGCCCCTTTTTTTTTGTTTTTTGGTTGTTATTTTTGGTGGTGATAGTTTGCATCTTCCCACTTATGTTAGATAATAAAAAGATGAAGGACAGACAGTTCTCCAGTAGTCTTTTTTTTATTTCCAGAGTTTGATGACACTGGAAATTAAAAAAAAGTCAGGTGGAAAGGGAAAAGCCTAGATGAAGAGGAAAAGAATACATACAGAAGTGTGTAGGGACAGGGAAAAATAATTCTTTAGTTTTTCAAATCAAAGTGAAAAATTGAACCCACATATAATTGAAATAGTGGGGTTGCAAAAGTTTATGAAGTATATTTTATTACATTAATATATGTCATGTAGCACACAATTACCATGTGTATTTATGATGAAGTAGACTATAGAAAGGAAGATGAATTACGTATGCTTAGGCATACATAATTTTTAATGTCTACCTTTAAGGGATAAAAATCATCTCTAAATAATAATAACAAATTGGTAAATATTTTACCTAATAAGAATAAATATTAATATATTTATTACTAAATTATTAATCTTTTAAATAATATTTAATAAAATAATAATTAGGTAAATAAAAACATGACATTGGATTAAATGACTTAACATTATATGCAATGGATTATTAAAAAATATGTCATCAACATTACATAGTGAATACTGAGAAACAGTAAAAGTAATTAATAAAAAGAATAAATTGTTGATTTAAATGTCATACCCTTTTATTGTAGCAGGAAGCTCTGCTTTAGGTGCTTGGAGATTTGGACCCTTGGACCACTGTCATTCACTGGCCATACAGCTTTAAATGAAGCAGAAGAGCTGTTTCTTCTTTCCAGTATGAAGTAATTAAATAATATGACTTAATTTAACAATGATAATTTATCTATTATCTATCTATCCATTTCCCTGCAAACCTACCTATATCTCTTTCTAGATATCTATGCATATATTTGTAATCCTTACCCTAAATATGACTGTATATGCATAGTCTGAGTCACAGATGGGCTTTCCCAGAAAGCTTAGGCTGAGAAAAGTTTAGTGCTTTAGGGATCAATATTCCTGGGACGAAGGGAGTGTAGCAAGACCAAAAATAGAACTTGCAGCACAGATACAAGATATCAGTGGACACTAGAAGGAGTGTTAAAGCCAGAGTGACTCTTCAAAGTGTCTCTAACTTTGGGAAAAATAGCCAGAAGTATATACCATGTATCTAGAAGTCAATGAACACAGACTGCCAGGACAGAGGATGTATCTTTAGGAAAGGTAATATCCAGCTGAGGCAATTATCAAAGAGAATTAATAAATGAGGATTGACAGATAAGAATCTTCTCAACAGTCTGGATGAGTTTTCAGACCTGAAGAAGGGATCTGTGTAGTGCAGCACAGTATCAAGATAGAGATATGTTTGAGGTATTCCAGCTTTTACAAGAGATCCATCTATCTCCTTGAATATATAATATGTGAGAAGTGATAACAGGAGTGTTCAAGGCCCTTTTAGCAAAATAACCAATTCTTTCAGTGAGGTATGATGTGACAAGTTAATTTCCATTTTAAGTTTGGTTATGGTATAAATCCCTCAGAATTTTCACAGTTTATGAGAACTCCACAGTGTCCTTCTGGAGAGATTCTTTTATTCCTTCAAGGAAGTAGTTTTCACAGACATAATACATCTTTTCATTAAAAAAAATAATTATAATGCCTTTTTTATTACCCTAAAATGAAATTCATAGATAATATAGCCTTTCCATAAATATAATTTCAAAAGATCAATATAATACTATAACTATAAGGAGGAATAAGATAAAAGTCATTTATAATAAAATATCATGCATTTCAACATGTAAATTTTCACACATGACAAAGTTAAAAGAAATGACGTAGTCAGCCACATGCACTATAAATTGACTGCTACAAACACAGCTTTATATTGTCCTGTACTGGAAAGTCAAATACCACTAGAGGGATTACTATTAATGGTCTAGTAACTAAATTGAGGAAAACTCTAAATTTCTGAAGCAAAAAATTAAAATATTCTTTCCTCTCTACTAGCATTTGTATTTCCTGGAGATTTATTATCTCTTAAAACTGTGAAAAAACTGTGTTCATATCTAAAGAAAGTTAAAGTAGAGGTTAATTATAAACATATTTTTCATCTTTATGATACTGAAATCACATATGAAACAAGGAACAATTCTTCTTATATGAGAATGGTTATAGACTGTATTCTTGTAAACTCATTAAATGCCAAGTCACCATTATGAACAAAAATGCTCCCTATACTTGCTTAATGTCTCCAAAAGCTAATATGCCTCAGTGAAGCACTATACTAGACTGTCTGTTTAGCCATGTAGAGCATGGAGGAACCACAAAGCACTGATTTTTTTTTCTTATCTTTGTATATGAAATTTCAGCCAAGTCTCATACCATCTCTCTCTCTGTCTTAGGGCTGGGCACACTAACTCTTAATTACTTTTTAAATGGTTTACTGTTAAACAGTTTACTTTTTTAAATAGTTTGCTTTTATTTTCATTATACATGAGATAAAAGCAATCAAATTGAGTTTCTTGTGATGGACATGGGTGCTACTGAAATATACTGAGGACCAAGGTTTAAACCCTTACATTTCTTCTTAGGTCTTTATGATCATTAGAGATTAAACCATTCTTAGTATCAATACTCCCCTCATTTAATTAAAAATGCTACTAAAACCCATGGGTTGCTATGAGAATTAAAAGAAATAATGTGTAGAAAATTCAGCAGTTAGCATACATTATGAGCAGCACAGTTACTAATATTAGAATATTAAGCTACAATATAGAGGAAATGATAAATATAGATAGATAACTACCTAATAGAAAATGTGGAGAGAATCAGATTTTAATACTGCTGTGTGAAAATATCTAAGTTCCCTCACCTTAACTCTGGCATATCAACATACCTCATAGGTGAGAAGATCCACATTTATCATCTAACATGGAACATTTTGTAAAGAAAAAGGCTGCTATTAATAACTAGATTGAATTAAAGAGGATTCAAATAAAGAGAATGATATTCCACACTCCTGGACTGTAATAATTAATATTGTTAAAATGTCCATACTGTCCAAAGCAGTTTACAGATTTAATGCAATCCCTATCAAATAACTCATGACATTTTTCACAAAATTAGAACCAAAACTCCAAAAATTTATACGGAACCACAAAAGACCAGAATTGCCAAAGCATCTTGAGTGGGGAGGGATGGGGGGAGGAGCAGGAGGCATTAAATCTATTAGACTTCAGACAATATTACAAAGCTACAGTAATCAAGAAAGTGTGGTACTGGTATAAAAAGAGACATGTGGATCAATGGAACAGATAGAGAGCCCAGAAATAAACCTGGACAACTATTTCAACTAATCTTTTACAAAAGAGGCAAGAATTAAAATGGGAAAAAGACAGTCTCTTCAGCAAGTGGTGCTGGGAAAACTGGATGGCTGCATGTAAATCAATGAAACTAAAACGCATCCTCACACCATGCACAAAAATAAACTCAAAATGGCTTGAAGACTAAAACATAAAACACAATACCTAAAACTCCTAAAAGATAACATAAGCAAAACATTCTGTGACATCAACTGTACAAATGTTTTCTTAGTTCAGTGTCCCAAGGCAATAGAAACTAAAACACAAATAAACAAATGTGACCTTACAAGTTTTTGCATAGCAAAGGAAACCATAAAAAAAAAATGAAGACAATCTACAAAATGGGAGGAAATAATTGCAAATGATGGGACTTACAAGAGCTTAATTTCCAATATATATCAACAATTCATACAACTCAACAACAACAAAAGCAAACAACCCAATCAAAAATGGGTAAAAGACCAAAATATACCTTTCTCCAAAGAACACACAGGGATGACCAGAAGCACGTGAAAAGATGGTCATCATCACTAATTATTAGAGAAGTGCAAATCTACAATGAGGTACTGCCTCACACTGCTCAGAATGGTCATCATTAATAAGTCAAAAAAAAAAAAACTGCTGGGGATGGCATGGAGAAAAGGGAACTCCCCTATACTGTTGGTGGGAATATAAATTGGTACATCCACTATGGAAAACAGGATGGAGTTTCCTCAGAAAACTAAATATAGAACTATTATATGATTCAGCAATCCCACTCCTGGGCATATATTCAGATGAAACTAAAATTCCAAAAAATATATGCATCCATGTGTTCATTGCAGCACTATTCACAATAGCCAAGACATGGAAACAACCTAAATTGTCCATCAACAGATGAATGGATTAAGAAGATGTGGTACATATATACAATATAATACTATTCAGCTATAAAAAAAAGAATGAAATAATGCCATTTGAAGCAACATAGATGCAAATAGAGACTATCATATTAAGGGAAGTCAGAAAGAGAAAGACAAATACCATATGATATCACTTATATGTTGAATCTAAAATAGTGTGCAAATGAACCTATTTATAAAAGAGAAACAGATTCGCAGACATAGAGAACAGACTTGTGGTTGCCAAAGGAGAGGGGTGAGGGAGTGGGATAGACTAGGTGTTTGGGATTAGTAGATGGAAAATATTACATTTAGAACGGATAAAGAATGAGGTCCTACTGTATAGCAAAGGGAGCTATATCCAATCTCTTGGGATAGACCATGGAGGAAGAGAATATTAAAAAAGAATGTATATACATATATGACTGATTCACTTGTCTGTACAGCAGATTTTGGAACAACATTGTAAATCAACTATACTTCCATAAATAAAATTTTTAAAAAATAATTACACTAGAAAAATAGACATAACCTAAGATGGTGCTATGCAAATTAGGATTAATAAATACCATAGTCAAAATCTTATCATCTGACTCCATTGGTGGGCATGGCTAAAATAATACTGACATATTTGATATTTTTCTTATATTTGATGTCATGATATTTATTTTGATCCAATTTGGTAACTTGGAAATTTTAAGTCCTGGTATTTTACTGCTTTTATTAAATGGAGGCATATCGTTCGCCTTTGTATGTATAATACAAAAAATGTTTCCTTCAAAATTTTAACTGTAGACTCTATTTAATATTTTAGATTCAAACACTAGATAAAATTTTATTTCAGTTTGTTCATTATTTTTTCAAATAATACATTGTTAATAATAGTGAAGACTTTATGGAGATTAGATCATAAATTATATAATAAAAGCACTGTAATCTTTGGAGTCATATTTACTTAATACCATTGATCTTACATTTTCTAATCAGCATCACAAGCTCGATCAAATTGTATATCTTTGACTAATTTGAATTTCTTCATTTTGAAAATGGAGATTATAACATCTACTTTGTAAGGCTGTTTAAGATTTAAGCTATTTGTCTGCAGATGATTCCTCTAAACATACAATATCTTTATTTTCTATATTTTAAACTACTTAGGTAAATGAAGTTTGTAAAATAAGTATCGTATGGTCTTCATGAAATCTTTTCACACTATACATATGTGCTGAATCATTTCATTTTCTCCCATGAATTCAACTGCCATTTCTCTGCCAATAGTTTAAAAGTTTTATCTTCAGTAAATATTTTCTACTACCAAATTCCAGGGTCATAAATAGAATTCTGTATCACATAGTTCTTCTGGATATTGTATAGCTATCTCAAATTCTAAGTTGAACTCATCAACTTCCTCTCAACATTTTCCTTACCCAAAATTCCAAAGTTCAGTATATGGCACCATTATTTCCCTTTGTTGCCTAAACAAGAAATCTTAAGGTATACTTCATTTCCCCCTCACCTTTATTGCTCTACAACTAGTTGGTAAATGAAGCCAGCTAATTTTTATTTCTATGATAAATAAATAGTTTCCTTCTTCCTTCCTTCTTACAAACTATGTCTCACCATTTTTTACATGAAATGTTTTCCTGTGTTCCAGATTCATAAGTGACCACACTATTTCCAGTCATACTCTTTTTTCCTCACTGTAGCTGGAATAATTTTACAAGTGCCAGTATCTCAGTATCTCTCCATTTTCTTTTTTTTTTCTTTTCTTTTTTTTTTTTTTTTTTTTTTAGGGTTGCGCTTGCAGCATATGAAAGTTCCCAGGCTAGGGGTTGAATTGGAGCTTTAGCCACCAGCCTATACCACAGCCACAGCAATGTGAGATCAAAGCCAAGTCTGCAACCTACACCACAGCTCCTGGCAAGGCTGGGTCCTCAACCCACTGAACAAGGCCAGGGATTAAACCCATGTCTTCATGGATACTAGTCAGGTTCATTACCACTGAGCCATGATAGACTCCTTTCCCTTGATTTTTTAACCACATATCTTCAACAAGTTTCAGACTTCTTTCCATGGCATAGAGAGTCTGTATCTGATTTGGTTTCTACCATCATCAGTTGCTGTTCCCCATCCTTATATTTTTCTGTCTACTCTAAAAAAGCTACATTGTGGAATTTCTGTTTTAATCCTTTTAATGAATCACTGGCCTCCTAATCCTTTGGTCACATATCATATTTAATTTAATTTATTTGCTCAAAACTCATCTGCTCTTCAGTAAGTTTCCAGAAAAAAAATACATTATGCTCAGTGAAATTTTTATTTTAGATATCCAATAATATTTTAGTAGTAGTACATAACATGTAACATTTGCAAAACACTTATACTAAAATTTCATTCATCTTGTATTCTATTTATTAAATCTGGCAAGCTTTCTCCATGAGGAACTCTTTCCCAAGAGCTCTTCTAGATTAGTTGCCATGTTCATACATTAAAATAGCACATATCTGATTGTGCTGAATATATTTAAATGCCTCTAACAGCCATTAAACTGTCTAATGGAAACACTTTAAAAAGTGAAAAGTCCTGTAGGTCTACTTCTAAATTTTCTAAATGAAGAGGAAAATTGCATCTGGTGAAGCTGGATTGAATTACAAGTACCACTATTATTTTATGTTAAAACTATTTTCGTATTATTTATATTTTAATCTACTTGATTTTGGCCCTTATTATTTTCTTGTAAGAGCAATGAAACTACATAACTTAAAATTAAATATTATTTTTTAGAAGTTTCTTCAAGGCTTGTAAAAAGATTATAAATGATTTTTCTAGAGCCTATTTTCATGTCTCTGAGACACAATGTCAAGGATATAATCACTTTATGTACAAACGAGTACTCTTTTTAATGCTACTAATAATGCTTTATTGATGTGAATAAAGTATTGTGCGTAAACACAAATAAAAGACTTGAGTTTACAAATATCTACAGATAAAAGGAAATGTGGTTTCAGAAAATATTTATAGATGACAGCTCAAAGCAGGCACAGTTGGATATTTTGCCATCAAATACTGTTTGATTGATGAGAGATAGCTATAGCCTTAGAGTAACTACAAAATAATTCATAATGGGAAACATTTCAAAATCAATAGCATAAAAACTCTTATGCCAATTGAAGATTGACTGTAAGCCAGGACTTTCTGATAGCATGTTATTGATGAATGTGCATACCTTTGTTTTACTTCAATTTTTCCTTTAACAGGCTAAAATTTATCAAAACTCATAATTTTACACCACTACACACACAATATATGTATTTATTGTTTCTGTATATGTATTTCTCAAAAGAGCCTTAAAGCTAATGCTTTAAATAAAAAGTTATTTCTGCGATTCTTGGAAGTTCCCATTGTGGCTCAATGGTAAAAGCCCAACTAGTATCAATAAGGATGTAGGTTCAAACCCTGGCCTCACTTAGTCGGTTAGGAATCTGGCATTGCTGTGAGCTGTGATTCCTAGCCTGGGAACTTCCATATGCTGCACATGCGGCTCTATAAAGAAAAAAAAAAAAAAAAAAGGCGGGGGGGTGTGTTTCTGTTGTGTCTCAGTGGGGATGAATCTTACTAGATTCAGTGAGGAAGTAGTTTTGATGGCTGGCCACACTCAGTGGGTTAAGGATTTGGTGTTGCCGTGAGCTTTGGTGCAGGTTGCAGACACAGCACAGATCCCAAGTTGCTGTGGCATAGGCTAGCAGCTGTAGCTCTGTGTCAACCCCTAGCCTGGGAACTTCCATAAGGCACAGGTGCAACCTGACAGACAAAATACACTTTTATTTTTTTGTCTTTTTGTCTTACCTAGGCCTGCTCCCGCGGCATATGGAGATTCCCAGGCTAGGGGTCTAATGGGAGCTGTAGCCACTGGCCTATGCCAGAGCCACAGCAATGCAGGATCCCAACCGCGTCTGCAACCTACACCAAAGCCAACGGCAATGCCAGATCCTCGACCCACTGAGAAAGGGCAGGAATTGAACCCGAAACCTCATGGTTCATAGTTGGATTCATTAACCACTGCACCACGACGGGAACTCTGACAAAATATACTTTAAAATGAAGGCTATAAAGAAAGACAAAGAAGGACACTATTTAATAATAAAAGGATCCATTCAAGAAGAGGATATTACAATCAATATATATGCCCCTAATATAGGAGCACCTACATACATACAACAAATACTAATGGATATGAGAGGAAAAAGTGACGGAAATACAATAAGAGTAGGAGACATTGACACCTCACTCACATCAATGGCCAGATCCGCTAGACAGAAAATCAATAAGGCAACAGAGATTCTAAGTGACACAACAGAAAAGTTAGATTGCACTGACATTTTCAGGATATTACATACAAAAAATAAGAATACACATTCTTTTTAAAAATTTATTTTCATTTTTTTTCCCATTACACTTGGTTTACAGTTTTCTGTAAATTTCTAACATATGGCAAAGTGACCCAGTCACACATATATACACATTATTTTTCTCACGTTATCCTCCATCATGTTCCAGTGCAAGTGACTAGAGTTCCATGTACTATACAGAAGGATCCCATTGCTTATCCACTCCAAATGCAGAAATTTGCATCCACTACCACAAACTCTGAGTTTATCCCACTCCCCTCCCCTCCCCCTTGGCAACCACGAGTCTCTTTTCCAAGTCCATGAGTTTGTTTATTTCCTGTAGAAAGGTTCATGCATGCCATATATTGGATTCCAGATATAGGTGATATCACATGGTATTCGTCTTTCTCTTTCTGACTTAATTCACTTTGTATGAGAGTCTCTAGTTCCATCCATGTTGCTGAAAATGGCATTATTTTGTTCTTTTTTATGGCTGAGTAGTATTCAATTATGTATATACACCACATCTTCTTAATCCAGTCATCTTTTCATGGACATTTACATTGTTTCTATGTCTTGGCTCTTGTGAATACTGCTGCTGTAAACATATGGGTGCATGGGTCTTTTTCAAGGAAAAATTTGTCTGGATATATGCCCAAGAGTGGGATTGCTGGGTCACTTGGTATTTCTATATTTAGATTTCTGAGGTACCTCCATACTGTTTTCCATAGTGGTTGTACCAATTCATATTCCCACCAACAGTGCAGGAGGGTGCCCATTTCTCCTCACCCTGTCCAGCATTTTTTTTTTTTTTTGTGGACTTACTAATGATGGGAGTTCTGACTGACGTGAGGTGGTACCTCAGAGTAGTTTTGATGTGCATTTCTCTAACAATTAGTGATGTTGAGTGTTTTTTCATGTGTTTGTTTGGCCATCTGTGTATCTTCTTTGGAGAAATGTCTATTCCCGTCTTCTGCCCATTTTTTTTCAAATGGGATGTTGGTTTTTTTGCAGTGAGTTGTATATGTTGTTTGTAGACTTTAGAGATTAAGCCCCTGTCGGTTGCATCATTTGAAACTATTTTCTCACGTTCTGTACACTGTCTTTTTGTTTTATGGTTTCCTTTGCTATGCAAAAGCTTGTCAGTTTGAATAGGTCCCATTAGTTTATTTTTGCTTTTATTTTTGTTGCCTTGGGAGACTGACCTAAGAAATCATTTGTAAGGTTGATGTCAGAGAATGTTTCCAGAGTTTGTTTTGCCTTTGTTCTCTTACCTTCTGTTTAAGACTTTAAGCCTTTTTGAGTTTATTTTTGTGCGTGTTATAAGGGGGTGTTCCAGTTTCATGTTCCAGTCCTTTTTTCCCATTTTATACTCTTGCCTCCTTAGTCAAAGATTAATTGACCTTAGGTGACTGGGTTTATTTCTGGGTTCTTAATTCTGTTCCATTGGTCTGTATGTCTGTTTTGGTACCAGAACCACACTGTCTTGTTACTGTGGCTTTGTAACATTGCCTGAAGTCTGGGAGAATTATACCTCCTGCTTGGTTTTTGTTCCTCAGGATTGCTTTGGCAATTCTAGGTCTTTCATGGTTCCATGTAAAATTTTGGATTTTTTTTTTTTTGTAGTTTTGTGAAAAATGTCATGGCAATTTGATAGGGATAAGATAAACTCTGTAGATTGCTTTGGGTAGTATGGCCCTTTTTACAATATTATTTCCTCCAACCCAGGAGCAGGGAATATCTTTCCATTTTTTTGATTCCTCTTTAATTTCCTTGATTAACGTTTTATAGTTCTCAGCGTATAAGTCTTTCACCTCCTTGGTCAGGTTTCTTCCTAGATATTTAATTTTGGGGGAAGATATTTTAAAAAGTATAGTATTTTTATATTCCTTTCTTAATACTTCATTGTTAGTATACAGAAATGCAGCCCATTTCTGAATGTTAATCTTGTATCCTGCTACTTTGCTGAATTCATTGATCAGGTCGAGTAGTTTTTGTGTGGAGACCTTAGGGTTTTAAATACATGGTGTCATGTCATCTGCATACAGTGACAATTTTACCTCTTCTCTTCCAATCTGGATACTTCTTTTATTTCTTTTCTTTGTCTGATTGCTGTGGCCAGGACATCCAGTATTCTGTTAAATAAAAGTTGTGAGAGTAGGTATGCTTGTCTTGTTCCAGATTCTAGTGGAAAGGCTTCCAGCTTTTCTCCATTGAGTTATTATATCTGCTGTGGGTTTGTCATAAATGGCTGTCATTATGTTAAGGTGTGTTCCCTCTATACCCACTTTGGTGAGAGTTTTTATCATGAATGGATGTTGGAGTGTGTCAAATGCTTTCTCTGCATCTATTGAGCTGATCATGTGGTTTTTGACATTTCATGTGTATGATGTTGATTGATTTGCATATGTTGAACCATCATTGTGAACCTGGGATGAATCCCACTTGGTTGTGGTATATGACTTTTTCTACCTGTTGCTGGATTCAGTTGGCTAAAATTTTGTTGAGTATTTTTACATCTATTTTTATCAAAGATACTGGCCTATAATTTTATTTTTTCATAGTATCTTCATCTGGTTTTGTTATCAGTGTGATGGTGGCTTCATAGAATATCTTTGTGAGTGTTCCTTCTTCAAACTTTTGGAAGAACTTAAGAATGGGTATAAGTGCCTCTTTGTATGTTTGGTATAATTCACCTGTGAAGCCATATGGTCCTGGAAGTTTGTTTGTAGGGATTATTATTTTTTTTCAATTTATTTTTTTTCCCACTGAACAGCAAGGGATCAAGTTATCCTTACACGTATACATTTTTTCCCCCACCCTTTTTTTTTCTGTTGCAATATGATTATCTAGACATAATTCTCAATGCTACTCAGCAGGATCTCCTTGCAAATCTATTCTAAGTTGTGTCTGATAAGCCCAAGCTCCCGATCCCTCCCACTTCCTGCCTCTCCCATCAGGCAGCCACAAGTCTTTTCTCCAAGTCCATGATTTTCTTTTCTTTGGAGATGTTCATTTGTGCTGGCTATTAGATTCCAGTTATAAGTGATACCATATGGTATTTGTCTTTGTCTTTCTGGCTCATTTCACAGTATGAGATTCTCTAGTTCCATCCATGTTGCTGCAAATGACATTATGTCATTCATTTTTATGGCTGAGTAGTATTCCATTGTGTATATATACCACATCTTCCGAATCCAATCATCTGTCGATGGATATTTGGGTTGTTTCCATGTCCTGGCTATTGTGAATAGTGCTGTGATCAACATGCGGGTGCATGTGTCTCTTTTAAGTAGAGTTTTGCCTGGATAGATGCCCAAGAGTGGGATTGAGGGATGCCCACTCTCACCACTGCCATTCTACATAGTTTTGGAAGTTCTAGCCACAGCAAGTAGACAAACAAAAGAAATAAAAGGCATCCATATAGGAAGAGAAGACAACATGATACTATACACAGAAAACCCTAAGGACTCCACCCAAAAACTACTTGAACTGATTAATAAATTCAGCAAAGTAGCAGGCTATAAGTTTAACATTCAGAAGTCAGTCACATTTCTGTATACTAGCAATGAAATATTAGAAAAGGAATACAAAAATACAATACCTTTTAAAATGCACCTCACAAAATCAAATACCTCAGAATACACCTGACTAAGGAGGTAAAGGACTTATATGCTGAGAACTATGAAACTATAATCAAAGAAATCAGAGAAGATGTAAAGAAATGGAAAGATATTCCATGTTCATGGATGGGAAAAATCAATATTGTAAAAATGGCCATACTACCCAAAGCAATCTACAGATTCATTGCCATCCCTATCAAATTACCCATGACATTTTTCACACAACTAGAACAAACCATCCAAATATTTATATGAAACAACAAAAGACCCAGAATCGCCAAAGCAATCCTGAGAAACAAAAACCAAGCAGGAAGTATAACTCTCCCAGACTTCAAAAAATATTTACAAAGTTACAGTCATCAAAAAAGCATGGTACTGATATCAAAACAGACAGACAGACCAATGGAATAGAATAGAGAATCCGGAAATAAACCCTGACACCTATGGTCAATTAATCTTTGACAAGGGAGGTAAGAACATAAAATGGGAAAAAGAAAGTCTATTTAGCAAGCACTGCTGGGAAACCTGGACAGCTGCATGCAAAGCAATGAAACTAGAACACATCCTCACACCATGCACAAAAATAAACTCAAAATGGCTGAAAGATTTAAATATAAGACAGGACACCATCAACCTCCTAGAAGAGAACATAGGCAAAACACTCTCTGACATCAACATCATGAATATTTTCTCAGGTCAGTCTCCCAAAACAATAGAAATAAGAGCAAAAATAAACCCATGGGACCTAATCAAACTGACAAGCTTTTGCACAGCAAAGGAAACCAAAAAGAAAACAAAAAGACAACATACAGAGTGGGAGAAAATAGTTTCAAATGATGCAATGGACAAGGGCTTAATCTCTAGAATATATAAGCAACTTTTACACTCAACAGCAGAAAAGCCAATCAACCAATGGAAAAATGGGCAAAAGACCTGAATAGACTGTTCTCCAAGGATTATTTTTATTACATATGCAATTTCCTGTCTAGTGATCGTCTGTTCAGTTGATGTATTTCTTCTTGATTCAGTTTTTGTGGGCAGTAATTCTCTAGGAAATTGTCCGTATCTTTTCGGCTGTCAAATTTGTTGGCATATAATTGTGCACAGTATTCTCGCTTACCTTCTCCCACAAAAAAAAAACATCAAAAAAGCAAAACTATGTGTAGAAAAATTTGCACAGAACATTTACTGAATGCTGGCAGAAGAACTTAAACCCTCCCCATAACTGGATAAAGCAAAAGAAAAAAAAAAGAGAGAGTATTAAAAAAAGAATCATGATGGGACTAGCACTCCAGAGAGAGAGCTATTAAACAGAAAAGGAACTAACACCCTAGGAAGCCACCTAAACAATGGGGAGGTCAGCCAAGACAGAGGAACCTCAAAGTTACCAAGAAAAGTGCAGCAGCTGACTGAGGAGGGAAAAGCAGACTAGGGCCACTTAGATCATATGCACCACTGCTCCAGACACCATAGCCTGAGATACTTGGAAATGGGCTTGGCACTGAGCCTCAGGCTCCAGAGGTTAGTTCTTGGGAGAGGACTAAGGTTTTCTGTGTGGAGACAGCCTGAGGAGCTAGGGAGCAGTACACCATGAGCCAAACATCAATGAGGGAACCCAGGAAGAGGTATGGGCTGCAGGAGAAGCAAGGCACCACTATTTGGGAGGGTGAGAGAGGGGGCAGACCACCATGGGAATCTCTTTCCTTGTGAATGCAAGAGCTCTCAAATGGTTGTGCACTTCTGGCATAAACTATGGGTGGTGAGAGGCCACTTACTTGGGCTATGGGTGACTGGGTGGTTTTTTGTGTGGCTATAGGTGGCTTAGCACCTCTTGTGTGGGCTAAGGGTAGTGGGGAGCTAAGCATGACATGGTGCCTCTTGTGTGATCTGCAGGTGACAGGGACAAAACACAACAATCATCACAGAAACCAGATGGAGGCATGCCTGCCACCACTAAGTGTCTGTGAATAGTCTCCACCTGTGGTCCCAGTCACTTCAGAGATCAGCAAAAAAGTGGGAACTGCAACCTAGCACTATCCGTTGTTTCTCTTGCTCCCCTGAGAATGCACCCACCCTGCTACTACCATTGCCAAAGGCTTGGGAAAGTGCCCACACATTCCTGATCACAGTTACTTCTCAGCACCCTTCACCAACAGCAGCCTGTTCATCACCTCCTGCATGGTTTAAGCAGGATTGGTGTGTTGTGCATGGTCTAAAAAAGGAAGGGTCAAAGTGCCACAGTTATCTCTGACTCCAGAGGTAGGCATAGCCCACCACCACTAGAGGTCTGTGAGCAGGCACCACCTGCAACCCCAGTCACCTCAGAAGTCACCATAGATAAGGGCATTGTGACCGAACACCACCCTTGGTTGTTTTCACCCTTCTGGGAACTCACACATTCTGCCACTGCCACTGCCAAATGCTCTGAGCACTGCTGAAATCTGTCTGAGGCTCATTACCACTTCCAAGGGCCATGAACCTGGGAGAAGCCTGCACCATATTCGTTCATGTCCTTGCTACTGCCAAGAGCCCAGCAACCAGACACTGAATACTAGCCCTACCCATTACCTCCTTCTCCCTGGAAACACATTCAGGGAGATAACAGCCTGTTCACACCAAAGAAAGAGACAACAAAGATCCAAACTCCCATACAAAAAATAAATTGTAACCCATCACAAAATACAGAAGGGTGCTCTTGCATAGAAATAGCCCTCCAAGACTACAGTAAATTCCCAGAAAAAGAAAAATATAAGTGAAATGAAGAAGCTCAGGAACCATTCCCAGTTAAAAGAACAGAATCAACCTGAAGCAGCAAAAAAGAAAATAGACTTCTACAGTCTAAGAGATACTGAGTTCAAAAGGGAGACACTGAAAATACTGAAGGAATTAAGGGTATATATATGAAGGAATGAAGAGAAGATATAGGCAATAATATAGATTACTTCAGGAAGGAACTAGAAAATATAAGGAGGAACCAGAAAATTTAAAAAATTCATTTGAAGAGACATAAACTGAGTTAAAGGAGCTAAAGAGCAGAATGAGTTATGCAGAGGAATGAATTATTGACTTGGAAGATAGAATAATGGAAATCACCCAATCAGAAGAGCAGACAGAAAACCAAATAAAAAAAAAAAAACATGAAAGCCATATAAGAGATCTATGGGATACTATAAAGCAGGCCAATATACACATAATAGGAATTCCAGAAGGAGAAAAAAGGGGGATTGAAAATATATTTGAAGAAATTATGTCTGAAAACTTTCTGAATCTAAAGGAGAAAGATATCAAAAGAAAGGAAGCACATAGGGCCCCAAACATGTGGAACCCAAACAGGATCACAAAAGACATAGTATAATGAAAATGGCAAAAATTAAAGATAAAGAGAGGATTCTGAAGGCAGCAAGAGAAACACAAAGTATTAATTTTAAGGGAAACTCCATTATGGCTATTAGCTGATTTCTCTAGAGAAACGCTACAGGTCAAAAGAGACTGGTAAGATGTATTCAAAGTTCTAAAAGGAAAAAAAAAAATGCAGCCTAGAATACTCTGCCCAGCAAGATTATCATTTAAAATAGGAGAAATAAAGAATTTCTCCAAAAAACAAAAGCTAAGAGTACAGCAATATGAAATCCATTCTAAAAGAAATAATGAAAGGGCTTCTCTAAATAAAAAAGAAATTAGAAAAAATGGGATGGAGGAAATCACATTTGGAAATCAGTCAATTAAATAAGCCAGTATAAGACCTAAAAGAAAAAAAGAAAAGAAAAAAAAAACTGTTGTAAAAGTGACAATAAACACAAGGAACAGCAAAAGGACAAACATGGAGATGTTAATAAAAGGACTTCAAATTCATAAAATGTGGGGAAGGAAAGTAAGAAAGTCTCTATTCTTTTTTAGAATGTGTTTGAGCCTATGTGACTATGAGGTTAAGGCAAGCAAACACAGGAGGGAGTTAACACGTTTGAAAAACAGGGCAACCACAAATCAAAACCAAACATTACATTTACAAAAACTAAAAAGAAAAGTATAGAAGCATAAAATAAATAGAAATCATCCAACCAAAAAAAAAAAAAAAAGAAAAGAATAAAGAATCAACTGGAAGACAAGGTTTAACATGGCAATATATAAACATTTATCTATCATTTCTTTAAATGTCAATGGACTGAATGCTCAAATCAAAAGACACAGAGTGCCATATTGGATAAAAAAGCAAAAGCCTACAATATGCTGTCTACTAGAGATACATCTTAGGGCAAAGGACATATATAAATCAAAAGTGAGGGGATGGGAAAAGATATTTCATACCATTGGACAAGACAGGAAAGTAATAATTGCAATACTCATATCAGACAAAACAGACTTTATTTATTTATTTGCTTTTTAGGGCTGCACCTGTGGCATATGGAGTTTCCCAGTCTAGGAGTCTAAAATCTAGTAGCCAGCCTATGCCACAGTCACAGCAAATCAACAACCCACCACCTAAATGACTTAGAAAAAGAAGAACAAACAAATCAAAGTCAATATAAGGAAGGAAATCATAAAGATCAGAGAGGAACTCAAAAAAATGGAGATTAAAAAAATCAGTAGAAAAGAATCAATAAAACTAAGAGCTGGTTCTTCGAAAAGGTAAAAAAAAAAAAAATTGAGAAACCTGTGGCCAGAATTATCAAGAAGAGGAGTGAGGAGTTTCCGTCACGGTGCAGTGGTTAATGAATCTGACTAGGAACCATGAGGTCGCGGGTTCGATCTCTGCCCTTGCTCAGTGGCTTAACAATCCCGCCTTGCCATGAGCTGTGGTGTAGGTCACAGACGCGGCTCGGATCCTGCATTGCTATGGCTCTGGTGTAGGCTGGCAGCTACAGCTCCGATTAGACCCCTAGCCTGGGAACCTCCATATGCTGCGGGAGCGGCCCAAGAAATGGCAAAAAGACCAAAAAAAAAAAAAGTGTAAAGAATTCAAATAAACATAATAAGAAATGAAAAAGGAGAAATCTTAATGGATACTTCAGAAATACAAAAAAACCATAAGAGAATACTGTGCACAATTATATGCAACAAATATGACAACCGAAAAGATACGGACAATTTCCTAGAGAATTACTGCCCACAAAAACTGAATCAAGAAGAAATAGAACAACTGATCAGACTGATCACTAGACAGGAAATTGCATATGTAATAAAAATAATCCCTACAAACAAACTTCCAGGACCATATGGCTTCACAGGTGAATTATACCAAACATACAAAGAGGCACTTATACCCATTCTTAAGTTCTTCCAAAAGTTTGAAGAAGGAACACTCACAAAGATATTCTATGAAGCCACCATCACACTGATAACAAAACCAGATGAAGATACTATGAAAAAATAAAATTATAGGCCAGTATCTTTGATAAAAATAGATGTAAAAATACTCAACAAAATTTTAGCCAACTGAATCCAGCAACAGGTAGAAAAAGTCATATACCACAACCAAGTGGGATTCATCCCAGGTTCACAATGATGGTTCAACATATGCAAATCAATCAACATCATACACATGAAATGTCAAAAACCACATGATCAGCTCAATAGATGCAGAGAAAGCATTTGACACACTCCAACATCCATTCATGATAAAAACTCTCACCAAAGTGGGTATAGAGGGAACACACCTTAACATAATGACAGCCATTTATGACAAACCCACAGCAGATATAATAACTCAATGGAGAAAAGCTGGAAGCCTTTCCACTAGAATCTGGAACAAGACAAGCATACCTACTCTCACAACTTTTATTTAACAGAATACTGGATGTCCTGGCCACAGCAATCAGACAAAGAAAAGAAATAAAAGAAGTATCCAGATTGGAAGAGAAGAGGTAAAATTGTCACTGTATGCAGATGACATGACACCATGTATTTAAAACCCTAAGGTCTCCACACAAAAACTACTCGACCTGATCAATGAATTCAGCAAAGTAGCAGGATACAAGATTAACATTCAGAAATGGGCTGCATTTCTGTATACTAACAATGAAGTATTAAGAAAGGAATATAAAAATACTATACTTTTTAAAATATCTTCCCCCAAAATTAAATATCTAGGAAGAAACCTGACCAAGGAGGTGAAAGACTTATACGCTGAGAACTATAAAACGTTAATCAAGGAAATTAAAGAGGAATCAAAAAAATGGAAAGATATTCCCTGCTCCTGGGTTGGAGGAAATAATATTGTAAAAAGGGCCATACTACCCAAAGCAATCTACAGAGTTTATCTTATCCCTATCAAATTGCCATGACATTTTTCACAAAACTACAAAAAAAAAAAAATCCAAAATTTTACATGGAACCATGAAAGACCTAGAATTGCCAAAGCAATCCTGAGGAACAAAAACCAAGCAGGAGGTATAATTCTCCCAGACTTCAGGCAATGTTACAAAGCCACAGTAACAAGACAGTGTGGTTCTGGTACCAAAACAGACATACAGACCAATGGAACAGAATTAAGAACCCAGAAATAAACCCAGTCACCTAAGGTCAATTAATCTTTGACTAAGGAGGCAAGAGTATAAAATGGGAAAAAAGGACTGGAACATGAAACTGGAACACCCCCTTATAACACGCACAAAAATAAACTCAAAAAGGCTTAAAGTCTTAAACAGAAGGTAAGAGAACAAAGGCAAAACAAACTCTGGAAACATTCTCTGACATCAACCTTACAAATGATTTCTTAGGTCAGTCTCCCAAGGCAACAAAAATAAAAGCAAAAATAAACTAATGGGACCTATTCAAACTGACAAGCTTTTGCATAGCAAAGGAAACCATAAAACAAAAAGACAGTGTACAGAACGTGAGAAAATAGTTTCAAATGATGCAACCGACAGGGGCTTAATCTCTAAAGTCTACAAACAACATATACAACTCACTGCAAAAAAACCAACATCCCATTTGAAAAAAAATGGGCAGAAGACGGGAATAGACATTTCTCCAAAGAAGATACACAGATGGCCAAACAAACACATGAAAAAACACTCAACATCACTAATTGTTAGAGAAATGCACATCAAAACTACTCTGAGGTACCACCTCACGTCAGTCAGAACTCCCATCATTAGTAAGTCCACAAAAAAAAAAAAAATGCTGGACAGGGTGAGGAGAAATGGGCACCCTCCTGCACTGTTGGTGGGAATATGAATTGGTACAACCACTATGGAAAACAGTATGGAGGTACCTCAGAAATCTAAATATAGAAATACCAAGTGACCCAGCAATCCCACTCTTGGGCATATATCCAGACAAATTTTTCCTTGAAAAAGACCCATGCACCCATATGTTTACAGCAGCAGTATTCACAAGAGCCAAGACATAGAAACAATGTAAATGTCCATGAAAAGATGACTGGATTAAGAAGATGTGGTGTATATACATAATTGAATACTACTCAGCCATAAAAAAGAACAAAATAATGCCATTTTCAGCAACATGGATGGAACTAGAGACTCTCATACAAAGTGAATTAAGTCAGAAAGAGAAAGACGAATACCATGTGATATCACCTATATCTGGAATCCAATATATGGCATGCATGAACCTTTCTACAGGAAATAAACAAACTCATGGACTTGGAAAAGAGACTCGTGGTTGCCAAGGGGGAGGGGAGGGGGGTGGGATAAACTCAGAGTTTGTGGTAGTGGATGCAAATTTCTGCATTTGGAGTGGATAAGCAATGGGATCCTCCTGTATAACACAGCTAACTATAGTCACTTGTGATAGAACATTATGGAGAATATTGTGAGAAAATGAATGCGTATGTATATATATATGAATGACTGGGTCACTTTTCTATAGAGAAGATGTTCACAGAATAATGCAAATCAAGTATAATTGAAAAAATGAAAACTTGAAAAAATTATTTATATGATTCTTAGCATATTGTGTAATAATAATTTAGAAATAGATTTCTCTATTTAACTCTCAGGGCAATAAATTAGATTTACATCCTTAGAATAGAAGAATTATATAAAAATTAATACTAATATGTATAGATGATACTTTTTGCTTTCTATTTAGTAGCTTCTCTCAATTCTGTAGTACTTAAATGAATTTCCTTTTCAAAAATATAAAATAATGGAATACTGCAACATTTACTATATTGTTTCTACCTTTTACTCAGTAGTTGTAGTAATTAATTCTTGTGACATGTATTAATAATTTGTCCATTTTATTGAAGAAGGTATTTCACTGAATAAATATACTGCAATTTGTTAATTCATTGTCTTGATAATGGGCATTTGCCATTTCCAATTTGCTGCAATTATGGAAACAGCAACATTCATGAACACATCTTTTTGTGGACATATGTTTTCATTTATATTGGATCAATACCTAGCAATCGAATTGTCCAGTCATATGGAAGAAGCTACATTATAGTTTTACAATGTTATTTAACCTTTATTTATTCCTAAACAGCAATGTATGAGAGAGTTTTATTTGCTTCCCATTCTTACCAGTATTTTGTGTTGTCAGTCTTTTAAACATTTAACCATTGCAGAATGTTTATAATTGTATCTTCTTGTGCTTTTAAATGCCATGTCCTTAATGATAATAATGTTGAAAAAAACTTCATGTGCTTATTGTCCTTCCCTTTGTAAACTGCATATTCAAATCGTTTATCCATATTATTTTATTTTTCATATTTTGTTATTGAGTTCTAGGATTTCTTTATGTATTCTGGTTAAAAGGATTGATTCATCAGAGATAAGTGTTATGAATAGCTTTTCCAAGCGTTGATTCATTAAATACCTTCATAAAATGTCTCAAAGAAAAAAGTTTTAAATTTTGATGAAACTCATCATATTCTTTTAAGAAGGGTGATTTCCATTGTAGTCCAAGATACATTTACCAGTCAAACAAATGTCAAGATATTTGTTAAGCTTTCTTCTAGGAGTTATGGAGTTTAATTTTTATGTTAATGGCTATAATCCATCTCCAATAAAGTTTTGTGTTTGAAATGAGATAATGGTTGATATATATATTATGTATATATATTTCTGTATCTATAACTACATTTATGAAGATCTATCTATATATTTTCCATTTGCTTATCAAGTAATTTCAGCTCCATTTGTTGAAAACATTTTCCTTTTATCCACTGGATTACTTTGGACCTTTATTGAATATCAATTGCCATACACTTAGCTCTAGACTCTTCTGATCCATCACTTTTTTTCCTTCTCATGCCAATGCCACACTTCTTGATTACTGTAATTTTACAGTAACTTTTAAAATCAGGAATTGTTAAGTCCTAAAACTCCTTCTTTTTTAAAATAATTTCGGATATACTAGGTCTTTTTTGTTTACAAATAAATTCAAGAATATGGTTTTCCTTTTATACAAATGCCTGTTGGGAATTTGATTAGTATTGCATTAAATCTAAAGATAATATGTAGACAGTTATCCTTTTAGTAAAATCTTGTCTTCCAATTATCATGTTATATTTTTTTATTTACTTAGATCATTCAAATATTTTTCTCAAAGCACTGATGTGGTTTTTGTTTTCCTGTAGAGATTTTTGTATCTTAGTGAATTTATCTTGATTTTAATAGTATTTTTTATGCTTGTACACATTGTGCTTGGTTTTTTTTTTTTCTTTCTTTTTGTCTTTTCTAGGGCCGCAACTGTGGCATATGGAGGTTCCCAGGCTAGGGTCTAATTGGAGCTGTAGCCATTGGTCTATGCCAGAGTCACAGCAATGCAGGATCTGAGCCATGTCTGCAAACCACACCACAACTCATGGCAGTGAGGCCAGGGATCAAACCTGCAACCCCATGGTTCGCAGTCAGATTCATTAACCACTGAGCCATGTCGGGAACTCCTAGTACACATTGTTTTTTAAAAATTGTCTTTAAAAACTTTGTTGCTAATGTACAGAAATAAAATTTGTTTTTATGTATTAATGTCATATATTCTGACATTGTCAAATTCCATTACTAAGAAAGTTTATTTTCATGTTCTTTTAAAGTACTTAGAAATTATACATACATAATGGAAAGGTCTAGAGATAAAGATATTTTTACATCTCCTTTCCCAATGTTTATGCCTTTTATTTTGTATTGCATTGGGTTAGACCCTAGATACATTGAATAAAAGTGGTCAGGGTGTACACATATACTTCTTCCACAATTTAGGGGAAACTGCTCATTCTTATACTTTCAAATGTGATAGTAGAAATAAGTTTTATGGATACCCTATAAGATTCAGAGAGATTTCCCTCTGTTCTTAGTTTGGTGAAAATTTGAATATCAACTGGTGTTGGACTTTGCCAAACAATTTCTGTACAAATTGTGATGATCATGTACTTTTTATCCTATATTTGGTAAATCAATTTTTTTAGTATTTAAACAAATTTACATTTTGGAATAAACTCTAGTTGTCATGATACATTGTCATTCTTTATCATGCTATATTTGATTTGTAAGTATTTTGTTGGTGATTTTTAATTCTATGATGTCAAAGAGTATGAACATATGAATAAAAACATATGATTTTACTTTCTCCTAAAGTATTCATCTGATTCTGGTACTAGATTTAGTAGTCTCAAAATGTAAGGAATTGTTTTTATCACACTATTTTCTAAAAAAAAAAGTTTGCATTAGATAGATATTACAACCTCTTTAAATATTTATGGAAAAAAACTGGTGAGGCTTGACAGTCCTGGAGTATGGAGAAGATTTATGAGGAAGAGTTCAGTTTTTAAAATACATATAGAAAGGTATTCACTTTTAAAATTATATTATATCAATTTCTGTTACTTGTATTTCAAAAGGAACTTGACAGATTCATGTCAGTTCTCAAATTCATTGATATCATACTATTCATTATAGTTTTTTTTAATTTGTCTTTTTGTCTTTTCTAGGGCCACACCTGCAGCATATGGAGGTTCCCAGGCTAGGGGTCTAATCGAAGCTGTAGCTGCTGGCCTGTGCCACAGCCAGAGCAATGTGGGATCCAAGCTGAGTCTGCGACCTATACCACAGGCATTACCACGGAAATGCCGGCTCTTTAACCACTGAGCAGGGCCAGGGATCAAACTTGCAACCGCATTGTTCCTAGTTGGATTTGTTAACCACTGAGCCACCAAGGGAACTCCATATTATTCATTATAGTTTTTTGGTTTGCGGTTTTATTTATTTACTTATTTATTTTTGCTTTTAGGGCTACACCCACAGCACACAGAGGTTCCTAGGCTAGCAGTCTAATCAAAGCTACAGCTGGACAGCAATGCCAGATTTGAGCTGCATCTGTGACCTACACCACAGCTCATGGCAATGCTGGATCCTTAACCCAATGAGAGAAGCCAGGGATTGAACTCAAAACCTCAAGATACCTAGTTGGATTTGTTTCTACTGCATCATGATAGGAACTCCTATAGTTTCTTTTTCTTTCTTTTTTTTTTTTTTTTTTTTTTTTTTTTTTTTTTTTTTTTGTCTTTTTGCCATTTCTTGGGCCGCTCCCGCGGCATATGGAGGTTCCAGGCTAGGGGTCTAATCAGAGCCGTAGCCACCAGCCTACGCCAGAGCCACAGCAACGCAGGATCCGACATTGCCTACACACAGCTCACGGCAATGTCGGATCCTTAATCCACTGAGCAAGGCCAGGGACCAAACCCGCAACCTCAGGGTTCCTAGTCGGATTCGTTAACCACTGCTCCACGAGGGGAACTCCAGTTTCTTTTTTAATGTTTGTAGAATTTGTGGTAATTAAAAAAAAAAATCCTTACATCAGTGAGTTGTGTTTTATATATTTTTTCCTTGATAAGCAGAATGTTCTTGACATTTTTACTGAATCATGTTTTATTTTCTTGGTTTCACCATTTTATTTTCTTTTGTTATATTATTTCTTGTATCTTTATTATATCCATTTCTTCTCCTTACTTAGATTTTAATTTTTTTCTCTTCTTTTAGCTTTTTAAGACAAAAATTTAACTCACAATTTTTTTTTTTTTTTTTTTTTTTTTTTTACTGTGTGCAGTTAAAAGTACAAATTTCTTCTCTGAGCACTGAGTTGCAATCCAGAAAATTTAATGTGTTGTATTTCATTTTCATCCTCGTAAAGTGCTTAGTAATCTTCACTGAGATTTCATCTTCCATGAATAGGAGCATGTTGCCATTTTCCAATCTTATGAGAAACTTCTTAATATCTATTAAATATTATTCATATTTATTTATTTCTAATTTAATTCTATGTTAAATAATGTGATTTTAGGCTCTTGAGATTTACTGAGGCATATTTTATTTCAAATTATATGTTCTATGTTGGTGAGCATTCAATAAACCTTTGGAAAGAATATGAATTCTGCAGGTTTGAGATGTAATGATTTACAAAAATTAATTAGGTCAAGTATTTTAATAGTGTTTATCAAATTTTTTATATGTTTATAGATTTTTAAAACTTTACCTGTTCTATCAATTACTGAGAATGGAGATTTAAATTTCCCCAAAAATGATTTAAGTCTGTTCATTTCTCTCTTTAATTTTATAAATGTTAGCTTTGCTAATGTTTAAATTCTACTATTAAGTGCATGCATCTTCAGGATTTTTATGTCTTATTGACAAATTAATCCTTACATCAATAAAATTTTCTTTCCTCATCTCTTGAATAGTGTTTATCTGGAGGTCTTTTTTGCTGATAGTAATAACACCCCCTCAGCTTTTTGCATAATGTACACTTGCATTATACATAATTTTCAAGCATTTTACTTTTGAGTACCTAACATTTATGTATTTAAAATTAAAAGTCTTTTTAAATGACTTACAGTTGGATCTTGCTTTTGTATTTTTATTATTTTGCTTTTTAGGGCTGGACCCATGGCATGCAGAAGTTTCCAGGCTGGGGGTCGAATAGTAGCTACAGCTACTGGCCTACACCACAGTCACACAACACAGGACCCAAGGTTTGTCTGTGACCTACACTGCAGCTCACAGCAATGCTTGATCCCCAACCCACTGAGTGAGGCCAGGGATCAAATCTGCATCCTTATGAATAACAGTGAGATTCATTTCCACTGTGTCAAAACAGGAACTCCAAGGATCTTGCTTTTTCATATGTTTCATTTTATACATTTCATATACATTTTTATACATTTCAAAGTGTCTGCCTTTTTGTCTTCACATCACTTGCATTCAGTGAAATTAATGACATTTTTATAGTAAATTTTGATGTCAGGTAATAACAGTCCTCCAAATTTTTTCTTCTCTTTCAACATTTTGTTGATGATTCTGTCTAATATATATCTGTATAAATTTAAGAATCAGTTTAGCAATATCCTGAAAATACTTTGCTGGGATTTCGATTGGGATTGCATTGTATCTATAGATCAATCTGGGAAAAACTGTCATTTTGACAATATTGAGTCTTCCTATTCTTGAACATGGATTATTCTCCATTTAATTAATTATTCTTCCTCCTCCTCTTTTCCTTCTCCTTCTCTTCCTCTTCTTTAATTTTCTGTTGATTTTGTCTCTTTTTTTAATTTCTGTTTTTGTGTTGTTCTGTTGTTTATTAGAGTTTTGTAGTTTTCCTTACCATATCCTGGATATTTTATTAGATTCATGACTGTATTTCAGTTCTGGAGTGCTAATATAAATGGTACTGTGTCATTATTTTCAGATTCTACTTGTTAATTGCTGGTAAAGAGGCAAGCAATTGACTTTTGAATATTAACCTTCTTTCCTACAATCTTGTTATAACTGATTAGTTTCAGGATTTTTTGTCAGTCCTTCTTGATTTTCTACATGGACAATCATGTTATCTATGAAAAATAGATAAATTTATATCTCCCTTCTCAATCTATATATTTTTTATTTCTTTTTATTATCTTATTGCATCAGCTAGAACTTCCAGCATGATGCTGAAAAGGAGTGAGGAGGGGGACATCCTTGTCTTGTATTTGCTCTTCATGGGAAAGTCTCAAGTTTCTCACCATTAAGTACGAAGTTAGCCATAATTTTTTTTTTTTTGTAGATAGCCTTTATCAGGTTGAGAAAGTTCTCCTCTATTCCTAGTTTACTAGCAGTTTTTATAATAAATGGGTGTTGGATATTTCAAATGATTTGCTCCATCTATAGAAATGATCATGTGCTTTTTCTTTTTTAGTTTCTTGACATGATTGGTGACATTAATTGATTTTTGAATGTTGAAGCAGCCTTGCATACTTGCAATAAATTGCTTTTGATTGTGTTGTATAATTCTTTATATATTTTTAATATTTTATTTAATAGTATTTTGTTTAGAATATTTGCATTTCTGTTCATGAAAGAAATTGGTCTGTGGTCCTGTTTTCTTACAATTTTTTTTTTTTTTCTGGTTTTGGTCTTACGGTAATGCTGTCCTCATAAAGTGAGTTAGGAAGTATCCCCTATGCTTCTAACCTCTGAAAAAGACTATAGAATTAGTATAATTTCTTCCTTAAATGCACAGTATAATTGAAGAGTGAACACATTTGGGACTATGAAGTTATTTTTATTTCAATTCCTTTAATATATATAGGCCTACTCACGTCATCTATTTCTTCTTGTGTGAGTTTTAGCATACTATATCTTTCAAGAAATTGACGCATTTCATCTAGATTATCAAATATGTGGGCATATAGTTGTTCATAGTATTATCTTCTTATCCTTTTAGTGTCCATATGTCTGTAGTGATATTCGCTCTTTTACGTCTGACATTATTAGTTTGTGTTCTTTCTCTTTTTTTCTTAGCCTGGCTAGAACCTTATTGAACTTATTGATATTTTCAAAAAATCAATTTTTTATCTGATTAATTTTTTATTATTGATTCCATTTTCAATTTCATTAATCTTCATTCTAATTTTCAATATATTTTATTCTGCTTACTTTAGTTTTAGTTTGCTCTTCTTTTTCTAGCTTCCTAAGGCAGAATCTTAGGAATATTTTTCTTCTTTTGAAATACATGCAGTCAATGCTATAAATTTCCTTCTAAGGAAATTGTTTTCACAGCATCCCACACATTTTGATAAATTTGTGTTTTCATTTTCATTTAATTAAAAATATTTTGAATTTCTCCTGAGAATCTCTCTTTGATATTTACCTATATTTAAGTCTACTACATTTCTTCTTTAGTATATAATCTGCTATTAATCTCCCATTATATAAGGGAACTCAAGATAGGCATTACTCTATAGGCAATGCTTACCAACAAGAGGTAATTTGCTCCCAGTGGACATTTCACTATGTTTAGAGACATTCTATTATTATCATGACTTAAGGAAGAGGTACCTTGGCTATCTAACACAGAGGCCAAGGATACTGCTAAACATCATAAAATGCACAGGGAAGCTTACCAAAACAAATAATTATATGGCCGAATATGTCAATAATATCAAGATTAGGACCCCTTGCTCTTGGTCCTATTTATTTTTTCTTTTAAAGTATTATCTGAGGCCTCAATTAAATGTATGGTCTCTTCAGTGATATATCTCAAATGTGTATCGTCAGAACTCCAATATCTCCCAGTTCTTTGTTAATGCCAGAACCTCTGTTCAGTATAAAGCACCAAATAACAAGGCTTTTTTGTAAAGCCTTGCAAAATCTCTTTCCATATACTCCTTGATAACCAAACAAAGAATCAATAAGTTTCTACAGAAATGTGGGGGATTCATTTTGTGCAGATACTTTTATATGTATCATGTACCCAAAAATCTCAGTCTTCTCCACCATAATTACTATCATTCTCAATATAACTGCTGCATAAAATGAGTATACAATAATAAAAATACATTCTTCATGGAGCCAGCATTTTTCCCTGACAATTTTGCTTTTCAGGAACTAGCAGACAAGGAAAGTCATCTTGCAGGACAGATAATCAAGGGAGATTGGGTTAATGTTATTCCATTGGAAAAGGGAGACTGTATTTGGAAACTAGAGGATTCAATGGAATGCCTCTTTGTACTTCTTAGCTCAATAACCATTGTAAATGCATTGGCCCAATAATATCAAGACAACCAAGGACACTGGACGTAAAGGAATTTAGATTAGAGTCAGCAAAATAGGTAAAGATACCAACATGCTGGCAGAATAAAAAAACATGGAATTGAGAATAGAAGGCATCTATGACTCCATTTTTACTAACTACAAAGTGAAGACTCTAATTTCTACATAAAATATTTCTCCCTTACACACAAGTGATGAAGAACACTGAGGAATTATAATGTTTATAATTTAAGTGAAAGTTTAATGTACTCTTTACTGGGGAATTGACACAGATGTTATGAAGCAGTACTTCCAGTTTGGATGCAAAGTATGAAGAAGAGTTAGCGTGAAAAATAAATGGAAACACACACAGTGGAATATTACTTAGCCACAATGAAAAATGAAATTTTGCAACAACATAGATGTATATGGAGTATATTGTGCTAAGCGAAATAAGTCAGATAATTGAAAACACATATAATATTTTTAAGCCACCTATACTTCAATTGAAATGAATAGACAAAGTAGAATAAGGAAAGTTAAAATTGATTTGTAAGTATATTTTTGACATAGCATTGAATTGATAGTATAGATTCACTAGTGTAACTCCAGTGGCACAATTGGTTAGCGTGAAGTACTTTTAGGATAGTATAGTGTCACTATAAATCTCAACTTAATATCTCTTATTCAGAGAGATTTTCTGATATATTGTAAGGAACTTAGTATCTACCTTAAAACTATGTATTTCATCTAGAGACAGACCATTTCAGCAGATGACAAACATTGTATTCATCATAATACCTTAACGCCTAATTTTTCATAGAAGATGGCAGCTATGAGGGACTGTAAATCCTGAAATCTCCAGTCTGGGGCATAGTAGGATATTTGAGAAAAATAGCAAAAAGAAAACAGAGAGCCAAGGCAAGAACATGAATTTCTCTGTGCTCCTGACATTTTTGTTTCATTTTTCGAGTTTGAAATATTAAGGTAATATCTGTTAGTAGAAAGTATATTTTTTTCACTAAAGTATAAATATATTTTTCTTTTCTTAAAAGATAAACATCTTAGAGTTCCCTGGTGTCTCAGCACATTTAAGGATCTGACATTGTCACTGCTGTGGCTCTGGTTACTGATATGGCACAGGTTGATCCCTGGCCCAGGTGCAGCCAAAATAAATAAATAAACAAGTAAAATATAAGCATCTAAAAAACACTCTTAAAAGAACTGAACATACAAAGGAATAAGAGTAATAAAATATATCCCCTTTTAAAAATGGGGTATTAATTTTTATGAGATGAATTATCTCTTCAAATGTATTTTTTGGCATGACATTTACAATACAATAGATGTATTCTATTTGTCTTAAATTTTCAACATAACAGTGACTACAATTCTTATTCCAGAGGCCAAAATAAATATATTTGCATTAACCGTAGAGAAAATATCAGTTTTTAAATTTTTCAATTAAAGCTCTTTCAATGTTAGTTTGGTAAAGCAATTTGATGCTTTCTTTATGAAATAAAAACGTTAGAATTATTTGTGCATCACTAGAAAGCTTTGTGTTATCTGATAGAAGCATTTATGTTATGTAATTAAACTGAAGTGTCAATATCATTTTAATTGTATTCACTCTTCCCACATGGTGAACTTTAGCATTGATCTAGCAAGAACCTCCTGAACTAGTTTTATAACCAGAATCAAATTAACTTTAATTATATTGTCAAGGTCTCTTATAATTTTAATTTCCTTGATACATGGAGACTGTAGATAACTATTTAGATGCCACTGATGGGAAACTGCTCAAAAGAAAAGTTGTTTGAATCATCGCTTATTTGTAATATTGAATGTTTCTATTCTTATAATAGAAAGCTTTCAAATTTTCATCATCCCCAAGTATTTCCCTTTATTTGATCCCAGAAGTTACTAACAATGGAGTGGTCCCATATATGCTGACAACTCTCTCTGAGAATGTACTTGGCCTTTAGTGTGTTCTCTGCCAGAATACCAAGTAGTTCAGATATGCCTGGAAATTAATGCATTGGGGACAATCCTAAAAAATGAGTGACGAGGGTGGGTGAATAAATATCCCAATAGTCTTACCCTTCACTATAATTCTGAAATACATTCCACAAGGTTTCTCAGAAGGATCCCTGTGGGATTGAACACCATCAGTGACTTACTCAGATATTCCTTGGCTTCCCTCCCTTTCCAGTCTCACTTGTCCACTCTCTCAAAATGCTTTTTGGCATAACCTTCTAAACAATCTGTTTGTAAACAATCTTTTTCTCAACACACACATTTGGGAAACACAAAATGAAACATCTAGTCTTGAAACAATTTTGGTTGATTTTAGCAAATCAAAGGCAAAATTAAATGAATGTTTATCTAATACATAACCTATTCTTACTAACTACAAAATAACACAATGTGATATTTTATTCAGGGTTCTCCAGATAAACAGACTAATAGGATACATATAGGAATATATTTATTTTAGGGAACCAGTTAATGCACTTATAAAAGTTGAGAAATCCCATGATTTGCTGTCCTGCAAGATAGAGATCCCAAAAGCCAGTAGTATAATTCATTCAGAATCAGGCCTGATAACCAGAGGAGGTGATGATGTAGACTCCAGTCTAGGTCTGAGGGCCTGAGAATTGGGAATGCTGAGTCCAAGAAAAGACTTATGTACCAGTTCAAGCAATTAAGCAAGAAGGGGCAAATTCTTCCTTCCTCTACCTTTTTGTTCTATTTAGAAACTCATCAGATGGGATAATGCACACCGACTTTGAGGAGGACAACTGCTTTACTGAGTCAATCAAATCAAATATTAATGTTATCCAAAAAATGCTACAGACACATAAAATAATGTTTAACCAAAAACTTAGGCATGCCATAATTTTGTCAGGTTGACATGAAGAGTTAACCATCACAAGCGGCTTTCAAATGAAATAGAGTTAAGCATAAAAATCTAGGTTTATCATTCAGAAGTTTTATAATAGTAAATCTCTTGAAATAAAACATTCTGCATGCAATAGTTAAAAGCAACTAAATTGAGGATTTTCTGTTACTCTCTAAAATCCATAACGAGGTTCAATGAATTAGAATAATATGTGTGCAAGAAAAGTGTCTAAAACAATAACAAGAAACCAAGCAATGATTACGAAAAATTAAAGCTAATATGTCCTCTGTAAATTTTCACTACTTTGAAATATAAAAGAGAGAGGGGTGATATCAGTGAGAATGGTGATGTAAGAAACTCCAAAACTCTGTCTGATAAAAGCAACCAAAAACTGTCAAAAAATGCCAGAATCAACTATTTCACAACTATGTTAGTCACAACAAAGGGAATGCTTAAACAAGAAAAAAAAAATAGCTCCATTAAATAAAAACAGTGAGCTTTGTGACATTTTTAAGCCACTCTTGTCCATTTCTCCTCCCAGCTCACTGACAGCCTTGAAGAAAACAGCTATCATTTCAAGAAAAAGTATCAATACTGGAGAGAGCAGAACAGAACTTATTCACACAAGAGAGTATGGCTGGTGGTTTAGGCATGACTAATTAGTCCATGAAGGAAGGATTCAAGGGACTTGCCTTTATCTCACCTAACATAAACCCTCCAAGGGCCGAGAGTGCTATTTAGGGAGCATTTGATGAAAACCTCTATACGGAAATATATTTGTTGCTGCTGCCTGGAGCAATAAATAACAGTTGGGACAAGAAAATAGATTAATCAAATTCTTGAAGGGACATTCTGGGAGTAAATGCTTTAGAGTTATTTTTCAGCCATACCCATGGCAAATTGAAGTTCCCAGGCCAGAGGTTGAATGTGAGCTACAGCTGCAACCTATGCCACAGCTGCAGCAATGCCAGATCCTTAACTCACTCTGTTACAGCAGGAACTCCAGAAATCTAGTAATTTAGGTGAATTCCCAGGGCTGTGTACATGCCCAAAGAAGACATAAGAGGGCACAAAATTCTTACCTTGAGCTAACATTCAATTTCTGTGGAAGTAGGAAATAAAGAGTAAGGTAGAGGTTTACACCACTTAGGTGAATATTGAAGACATGCCATAAAAACACACATCTACATAGTTTTGATTTGCAAATAAAACAAAATTAAATTAAAATTAAAATTTGGGAGGTTTTACTTTTCTTTTGAGGTATTTAAGGAAATCTCAGTCTAATCACTAACTGACTACTAAGCTAAATGGAACAGAGATTTCAGAGGCCACCCATGATTGAAAATAGAGACTAAAAAATCTGGTTAAACAAACAACAATTACATTATACAGCAACAATAAACACTGGTAAAAAGGATATTCCAGAGTTTCCACATTGTAATACCCAAAACGTCTAGTTTTCAGCAACAACAAAAAAATAATGTGGCATGCAAAATTTTCATAGGCTTGAGATATATATCCCTCAAACTTATATAAAAAACAATAGGAGTTCCCATCATGGCTCAATGGTTAACAAATCTGACTAGGAACCATGAGGTTGCCAGTTCGATCCCTGGCCTTGCTCAGTGGGTTAAGGATCTGGCATTGCTGTGAGCTGTGGTGTAGGTTTCAGACGCGGCTCGGATCCCATGTGCTGTGGCTCTGGTGTAGGCCGGCAGCTACAGCTCTGATTTGACCCCTAGCCTGGGAACCTCTATATGCCACGGGAGTGGCCCAAGAAAAATGGCAAAAAGACAAAAAAAAATAAATAAATAAAAAATAAAACTGTTCTGAAGAGCACAAACATTACCAAAAACTTTAAAAAAATGTATAAAAATATATTCATAGAACAAAATAAAAAGCATGTTATCTCACTAAACAGATAAATAAAGATAAAGGGTAATAAAAAACAAAATTCTGGTGCTAAAAGTGATAATTTGTAGATTTGAGCAGGGAAAAGAAATAGTGAATCTGAATATAGATCATACGAGATTATCCAGTTTGATGAACAATAATAACAACAAAAAGAATAAAGAAAAATAAACTTACAAGACATGTGAAACTACAAGTATTCTGATATACACATAATAAAAGTCTCACAAAGAGAAGGAGAGAAAAGGGCAGAAACTGAATAGACTCCAAAGAGGATAAACACAAATCCACACTGAGACACAGTTTAATTAAATTGTTTAAAACCAGAGCCAAAGAGAATCTAGAAAGCAGCAAGATAGTAGCAGCTCATCATGTAGAAGCAATCTTCAATAATTTAAATAGCAATTATCAGAAACCATGAAGGCCTGAAGTCAGTGGAATAACATATTCAAAACGCTGAAAGAAAAACAAAAGAACAATAACAACCCCTCCTCTGTCAACCAATTATTCTATATCTGGCAAAAGTACCCTTTAAAAATGAACAAAATATTAAAACATCTCCAGATAAACATTAACAGAGAGAGTCTGTTACTAGTAGTCCTGGTATACAAGAAACTATTTCCAGACAAAGTCCTAAAAACTCACAAAGTTATAATACTGACTTAAGAAGAAAGAGAAAACCTTAATAAACCTATAATAAGTAAACGGATAGTATTAGCAATAAAAACATTTCCAAAAAATAGGCTGGGACCAGTTGACCTTACTGCTGATGTTTATCAGATTTTTAAAGATCAATTAACAAAAATTCTTATCAAAGTCTAATAAAAAATAGAAGATGCAAGAACACCTTATAAGTCTTTCTAAGAGGCAAGTATTACCTTTATGTCAAAGCCAGATAGAGACAATAAAAAAAAATTACAGACCAGTGTATTTCATGAATATGGCTGCAAAAATTCTCAACAAAACACAGGCGAATTGAATATAGGAGACTGCTAAAAAGTATTCTACACTATGATCAAGCAAGAGTTACCCCAGGAATACAGAATGCTTTAATATATGAAAATTAATCAATATAATACACCACATTAATAACAAAGAAAAAAATGATGATTCTTTCAATAGACACAGAAAAAAGACTTTGACAGACTCCACACCATTTCATGACAACAACTCTCAACAAACTAAGTATAGAAAGCAAATTCCTCATGCTTAATGGTGAAACATTGAAAGTTTTTCTCCTAATACCTGAGACAAAACAAAGTCTATTCTTACTACTTCCATTCGGTATCCCATCATACTGGAAGTTCTATTCAAGTCTATTAGGCTAGAAAAGGAAATAGAGGCATCCAACTTGGATAAGAAGCAAAATCCTACTCACAGATTTATATATATATACAAATATGCATATATATACAGATATAAATAGATATATATGATATATGAGAGATATATCTGCAATAATCCACAAAAAATTAGAGTATAAAGTTATTTCAGCAAAGTTGCAGAATATAAATAAGCTCAAACACAACAATCAGTTATATTTCTATGCACTTGCCATGAATACAAAAATGAAACTAAGAAAGCAATCCCTTTACAATAGCTTCAAACAAAGAAATACTTTGGAAGATATTTAAGTTGAAAGTAAAAGACTTACACTGAAAAATATAAACATTGCTGAAATAAGTATCTCCCCAAGCAAATAGCATATATCCTATGTTCATGTATTAGAAGACTTAATATCCTAACAAAGCAAGTCTTATCAAATCAATCTATAAGGTCAATGCAATACTATTAAAATTTCAGCTTCCTTTTTGAATAAAAAAATATGATCCTAAAATTCATATGGAATTTCAAGCAATCCAGAAAAGTTAAAACAATTCTAAGTAGATGGACAGAGTGGGAGAACTAAAAATTCACTTTATCAAAACTTACTTCAAAACTACAATAATCAAAACAGTGTGGTACAGAAATTCCTGGTGTGGTGCAGTGGGTTAAGGATCTGGCAATGTCTTTGCAGCAGTGCAGGTTTGATCCCTGGCATGGCTCATTGGGTTAAAAATTTGGTGTCACTGCAGCTGTGGCATAGATCTCAGCTGCAGCTCGGATTTGATCCCTGGCCCAGGAACTTCCATATGTCCCAGGTGTGGTCAAATAAAACAAGACAAAAGAAAACAAACAAACAAAGAAATAACATGTGGTATAGAGAGGTGTATAAATCAATAAAATATAAATGAAAAGTCTAAAATTAAAGTTGTACATCTATGGTCAACTGATTTTTAACAAGGGGCCAGCCAAGACCATTCAATGAAAGAAAGAACAGTCTCTAGCAAATGGTGCTCATACAATTTAACACCCAAAAGCTATGAAAATAATTTAAACCCCTACCACATATCATATACAAATATGAAGTCAAAGTGGATCAAAGACCTAAACGTAAGGGTTTAAACCTAAAACTCATAGAGGGAAATGTGTAAATTTTCATCACCTTGGATTAGACAATGTTTGTTTAAATATGACACACACACACACAAATCAACAAAAAAATAGATAAACTGGACTTCATCAAAATTTATAATTTTTGCTTCAAAGCACACTGTGAAGTAATCAAAAAAACAACCTACAAAATTAGAGAAAATATTTTCAAATCATACATCTAATAAGGGTCTAGTATCCAGAATATACCAGAAATTATCATAACTCAATGACCACAGAAAAATTAAAAACTGATTTTAAAATAGGCAAATGACTTAGACATTTCTGCAAAAATATTTACAAATGGAAAATAATCACATTAAAATGCTCAATTTCATAGTCATTAAGGAAATGCAAAGCAAAAACTTCTTCACAGTCATTAGGATGGCAAGAAAAGAAAGCAGAAAAATGGGAAAGGGAAGAAGAGGAAGAAACAAGAAGGATATGCAAGAGGAAGAAGAGAAAATATAAGGAAGATGAGCAGGAGGAAGTGGAGGAGGAGTAAAGGGGATAAGTAGGATGAGGAGAAGGGAAATAACAAGTGTTAGCAAGGGTGTGGAGAAATTGGAACTTCATAAATTACTTCCTGGCAATGTAATATGGTACTTGGCTGTGGAAAACAGTAAGACTGTTCCTCAAAAATTATATTTTTAGTTACCATATAATCCTAAAATTCTAATCCTAGGTATCTACTCAAAAGAACTGAACACAGAAAAACTTGAACACAGACATTCATAACAGCATTATTCATACTAATCTCAAAGTGGAAAACACCAAATGTCTATCAAATGAATGAACTGGGGGGTGATCCAAGATGCTGGCACAGGAAGATCCTGAACTCACCTTCTCTCATGGAGTTATCATATCTACAGCTATATATGGAAAAATTGCTTCAGAAAAACAACTGATAATTAACTGAACAGGTCCTCCACAACAAGGTATGAAAGGCCCATATGGAGATGGGTAGGAGAGGCAGAGACACGTTCTCACCAAACCTGACCCTCAGAAAGGTGACCCTCATAGGGAGCAATCTCATGGGTCCAGAGATACTCCCTAAAGAGCAAGGGGTTTATGCTCCACATCAGGCACCCTAACAGTTGTGGTCTTAACAGGAGAGATGAGGGCCTCAAAATGTCCAGCTCTGGAAACCAATGGGGCTTATATCAAAGAGATATGCAGGTATGGGGATATGAGATACATGTCATTTGGAGGGCCTCATGCACAATATCATTTGTCCTAGGACCCACTGCAAATGCAGCAGTTAGAGAAGTGCCACAATATATGTGAAGGAGATTTATTTGCTAATCGCAAAACACCTGCTGGAGGAGAAAGAATGAGTTATGAATTTCTTTGGGGATGGAGGTTTTGGCAAGTACCATTCTTATATTCTCCCTATACCTTGCTAACACAGGTGTGCTCCCACGGATATGGACTCACTCCAGCTGTGGGCATGCCCTGTCCCCAATGCACTTCCTCTGCCTTTCTAAAGCTGTGGATTCGTCCCAGTACCAGAACTCTTCCAAAGCCTCTCTATAATTGCTGAGTAAGCACAATACATACAGGAGATATGCCTTAATACCTTGGCACAGGTGGCCAGAAAGGCTTTTACTCCTGGGCCACATGAGACTGTAACAATCAGAAGGACAGTTCTGACAGGCAACCACACATTACGCACTGCCATACACATCCATTCTACCTGTGAAAAAAGCCAATTTACTTGTCCTCAAGCTTCAATCTGAGAGGCTTCAGGTTTGCCACACATTTAGAGGCTGAAGAGGCCTTCCCAGGGAACATAGCAGGGAGATATCATTCCATGCTCTCCCTTGGCCTCAACACAATTTGCTAGTACCTTCCAGAAAGGAACTTGTATACTGACCTCCAATTTTTCACTATTACTCCGGAGATACCTCTAGATCTTTTGATCTGGAGGTCAAATGAGTTTATGATTGCAGTCCCACAGGGCTGTATGTTACTGCATATTTTAAAGCTTCTGCCTGAGAAATTGGCTCCAAATCATCCTGAAACTTCGTGTTGACTGAGATTCCTCCTATTGGAACACCGACAGGTCTTGTCCCTCAACTACTGGGACCTATCGAGAATGAGTGAAACTGATTTAGAAACTCGCAAAGCTTTGAGAGACAACAAACAGCTAGAGCAAAGTTGAATGATATGGTTTATCTCCTTTGCAAGGCCATTCCTTCAAGATTAGGAGAGGTAAATATTCTGCAAAATACACAGAATACAGAATCAAGCAAAAATGAGGAAACAGGAAAATTTTTCAAACAAAATAATAATACCAAATCTCAGACAAAATGACCTAATGCAAGGGAGATAAGTAACTATCAGATAAAGAGTTTAACAGTAATAGTTATAGATGTTCACTGAACTCAGGAGAAGAATGGAGGACCACAGTGATAACTTTAACAACAAAGAGGAAAAAAGTATAAGAAAGTATCAAATAAAAATTACAGAGATGAAGAATACAATAAAAGATAAACTAGTATGATTCAATAGAGACTGGATGATGCAGCAAAACTGATCAGCAACCTGGAATACAGAGCAGTAGAACTCAGAGCCACAAAAAGGAAAAAAAAAAAAACAATGAAAAAGTAAAGTTAGCTTAAAGGACCAATGGGAAAACATTAAGTGGAATAACACTCAAATTATAAGGGTCTCAAAAAAAGAAGAGAGAGAAAAAGGAGCAGACAATTTATCTGAGGAAATGACGGCTGAAAATTTTCCTCAGATGGGGAAGGAAACAGACATCCAGGTCCAGGAAGTAACATCACATTGATAGATGATACTGATGTTCCCATGAAATCAGCACTAATAAATTAAAATATACAAATTATTATGATGTATTGGTAATGTACCTGTTCTCCACAGAATGGAAGGTAAACTTTATTAAAATTCAGGGACATGTTACGACAGGAAATTCCTAAGTGTCCATTGGTCTGAAATACTCCTTAACATATAAAAGATGAAATGTATTTTGCACTACCTACTACTCATAAAAGAGTGTGATTATTACTAGATTGACTTTTAAAAAATAAAACATTGTACAATTAGGAATATTTCTCAGGTGCATTAATAACGTAATACTGAAGGCTGGTAGTTTTGAGTGGAAACCAGAGTAAAATTAGGCTTTGTAGCAAGTTTAGGCCTATAAGACCTAGAAGATCCCATGGTATTTGTACTGGAATAATATTCTATGTGAAATATGCAGTAGAGATCTATTCCATGAGAAATACAAGTTTCCCCAAACTCCTTCTAAAAAGTTCCAATAGAACTCTGGAGTTTGGCATCCCATAGTATACACCAATGACTGAGCATTAAAGAATCCAAAGTGTATATGCCAGTATCCACATGCATATCACTATTTCACCAGCTCATGTATTTCAGTTTATAGTCTAGCTTTGTGGGAGGTGGAGTTTTCATCTGACTAACTAATGGAAGAAAATTTCCTTAACGTGTTCACAGATGATCTAGCTAATAATGTTAATGTTTGTAAAAAATGAAATGCTGCTACACTAAATCTCCATTTACAATTGCCCCTAAAATACAGTCCTTTGGAGAAATATTCACAGGACACAACTTTAAGCAATCTACCTTGTTATCCATGTTGTGTGGACAGAGAAGTAACCTGGAGAAAGGATACATTAGGATCATGGGAAGTGGAATTTAATTTAATTTATTGTTTGGGTGCCTAGAAGTAGCAAAATTAGAAGAACATAGACAGAAAAATCTGGAGAAGTGTGTATATGGACTAATATAAGATGGTACGAAGTGTGAAAATATTTGTATTACATGTTAATGACCTCCAAAGAACAAAGATTTCAGTAGAGGCAGCAAACAATAAAGTGAACAGGATGACTGAACCAACAGATATTGGTCTTCACCTAACAAAGTGCTTTGTCACTGAGTTTATAATATATTAGTCTTCATGGTAGATATGGGAGCTATATCTATGTTGGGCTAAGAGCATTGTATCCATAATAGATTGCAAAAATAGTCACAAAATGCTTTCTCTGTCATCAATCTAGAGGTGAAATATATTTTCAACCCTTTAATCTCTATTGGTCATGAACATGTTTTGGCCAATTTGATGGCAACACGTGTAGTATAAACAAAAGCTAGAAAAGAAGTTCGTTGTCTTATTGTTATTGCAACTTTACAATCAGCCTGCTGAAGAATGAGAGGTCACTTGGAAAATAACCACGGTTACTCAGCCAAAAGCCTGCTACCTATCAGACATGTAAAGACATTCTAGATCATTCAGATGTCTTCTGAACCTCCATATGACCAAAGACATAAAAGAATTTCCAGAAGATATCAACTGGGTCAGCAGAGATCCACAGAATCATGAGCTATAATGAATGGTTACTCTTTTAAGTGACTACATTTTGAAGTGGTTTGTAATGCAGAAAGAAGCAACAAACACAGAAATAAGTACATAGTAGTAGAATGCTGGCATAAAGGAAATTAAAAGATATGACATTGATTTTGGGTAGAATTGGCATGCATAACAGAAAAAGCAACAAGAAAGCTACCATGCCAAATTAGAAAAGATGGTCACTGGTTATACAGTTACAAATAACAACAATGTATTCTAACTAAACATGTAAGGTAAAAAGGTACCAAATTAACTTGAGAACTTTGACAAAAAAGATTCCAAAGTGGAAACCTGAAAATCAGAGTTGCCTTCTTTTAATTTCAAGTGATATGATATGAGAAAAGAGGGATTCACTTCTAAAATAGGGCCCCACCTTGATCACTATGCACCAGGGAATACATTTAATAGAAAGTCAAGTGTGGTCTTGAATACATGACCCAAGGATCTACTGGATCTACCACATACTGCATCATCAAAAGTTGCTGCCCAGATAAAACAGAGTAAGCATTGGAGGCAAAGCTGAAAATCCCACTTAGGGATGAAACTCAGAAAGAATGCATCAAATCCTACAAATTGTTTTATTTAGCTTAAAGCAACAGCCATTAGATGATCATTTATCCAGAGCAAGTATAATACACAGGTCCAGGAGCATAAAAGTGTATGTCTTAGTCACTATTTGTGAATATTTCACTTGGAAGAAAAAATACTGTTAATACTGCAATTTTAGACTCTAATTACAAGAACAGACATATAAATGTCTTTCTGGTCACTTCTGGCTCTTTTAACTAGGAAACTAGCAGTCACAGAAAGTTCTTAGATTAGTAAGGGTAACTGATGCTGGTCAACATGAGGACATAGACCTATTGCAAGGTAATAAGAGTGGTTAAATATATATTTGGCACTCAAGCGATACACTTTGGCTTCTACTGCATAGTTTTTACCATAAATGAGCAACCTTGGCTAAAAAGTGCATAGTATAACGGGGCTCAGATACTCATGGGCGTGTAGGCATAAATAACACCACCAGATAAGCTACCTTGACCAACATAAGTACTAGTCAAGAGAAATTATATCTAAAGTATGCAGTAAAAAAGGAAGATACTGAGTCTCAGTTATAGTCTGAGAAAAAACTACAGCAGTAGAAGCTATAGTCCATCCAATTAATCCTCATCTTATTCATTTTTCCAGAAAGTACAACCATTTAACCATTTAGAATCCCAGAGAAGCTGTAACTAGATAAACTGTAACTTATGTCAGAAGCAGGTAGACCTGATTGAAACAAGGGATGAACCCTAGTGAATGCAACTAGTGTCCCCCTAATTCACCATTATTAGGCAAGAGTACCCATTCTTCAGCCGCTACATATTTTAGCTGTCAAGGCTCAAAGCAGCCGTTTTCTATAGGGAATATAGTTCAGCCAAACAGGAGCTGTATACCTGTGAAATTAAGCTCTTCTTCTCAAATGGATAACATATGCATCAAATGGGGAATTAACATTGGAGTAAAAAGGCAGACATCCTTTCTTTGGTATGGGACCAAATCTGGTATGCAATTTATGCACCAGGCATACTAGAAGGGTAAGACTGAAGTGACCACAGATAAGGCCGTATTCTGACTTACCTATTTCCCCTTGTTGTATTCTGCTCTAAAAAATATATATAGTAAATAGTTTAGGTTTTGGAAATTGCTTGATATCTATTCCAGTTACTCAAATCTACCATTCCAGTTACTCAAATCTACCATTGCATCTACTCAAATTAGTCACATATAATCCATAAAATGAATATCTCTGTGTTTCAACAAAATTTTATTTATAAAAACAGGCAATGGGCAGCATCCGGTTCCTGGCTAGTTTGCTAACACTTGATCTAGAATACAACAATGCTGAGAACACTGAATATCAAGTGTAGTGCACCAAAAATGTACTCAGAGGCAGCTTCATATTGTTAGAAACATTCATTACTAAATCTGAATGAATTAAAATAAAATAAAGTTTAACTAAAGAATAAATAAGATAGGAGTTCCCATTGTGACTCAGTGGTAATGAACCCGACTAGTGTTCATAAGGATGCAGGTTTGATCCTTGGCTCTGCTCAGTGGGTTAAGGATCCGGCATTGCTGTGAGCTGCAGTGTAGGTCACAGATGTAGCTGGGCTCCAGCTTTGCTGTGGCTGTGGCATAGGCCAGCAGCTGCAGCTCTGGTTCAACTCCTAGCATGGGAACTTCCACATTCCTTGGGTGTGGCCCTAAAAAGCAAATAAATATGTAAATAAATAAGACAAATAAATTAAGGAAATTACAAAGTAATTAAAGGGATAAAATCAGTTACATATGGATTTGTAATAGCAAAACGAGCAAAGACTCCTTAAAAAGCTGGACTTTATAAAGACATCCAAAAAAACCCAAATCTCAAAAAAAGCTTAAAACAATATGGCTTTCAGTTTTTCACCACTGACTGCATCTATTGAGATGATCATATAGTTCTTATTTTTCAGTTTGTTGATGTGGTATATCATACTGATTGATGTGTGGATGTTGAAGAATCCCCATGAATTCTTGATCCCTGTGATAAATCCACTTGATCATGGTGTATGATCCTTTTAATACATAGTTGGATTCAGTTTTCTGATATTTTGTTGAGGATTTTTGCATTTCTGTTCATCATCAGTGATATCTTCAGTGATACTGCCGTGTAATTTTCTTTTTTTGTGGTATCCTTGTCTGGTTTTGGTATCAGTGTGATGGTGGCCTCATAGAATGAACTTGGGAGTGATTCTTCCTCTGCTATAATTGAAAGAGTTTCAGAAGAATAGGTGTAAACTCTTCTTTGAATGGATTAAGAGGATGTGGTATATACATACAATGGAATACTACTCAGCATAAAAAGGACAAAATAATGCCATTTGAAGCAACATGGATGCAACTAGAGTTTCTCATACTAAGTAAAGTTACTTAGAAAGATAAAAACAAATACCATATGATATTACTTATATGTGGAATCTAAAATATGGTACAAATGATACTATCTATAAAACAGAAACAGGAGTTCCCATCATGGCTCAGCAGAAACAAATCTGACTAGCATTCATGAGGATGCAGGTTCAATTCCTGGCCTTGCTCAGTGGGTTAAGGATCCAGTGTTGCTGTGAGCTATGGTATAGGTTACAGACGTGGTTCGATCCCACATTGCTATGGCTGTGGCATATGCCAGCAGATGTAGCTCTAATTCAAATCCTAGCCTGGGAACCTCCACATGCTGTGGGTGCAGCCCTAAAAAAAAAGACCAAAAACCCCTCACAGAAATGTATAATGGACATGGAGAGCAGACTTGTGGTTGCCTGGTGGAGGAGGGTAGGAGTCAGATGGACAAGGAGCTTAGGTTGGCAGACACAAACTATTACATTTAGAATGGATAAGCAGTGGGGTCCTACTCTACAGCATAGGGAACTATGTCCAGTCTCTTTGGTTAGAACATGATGGAAGATAGTATGAAAAAAAAAAGAAAGTATATATGTATAACTGAGTCACTTTGCTGTAAAACAAAAATTGAAGGAATATTGTAAATAAACTATACTTTAATAAAAAATTAAAAAAGAATTCTCATGAAATAGTAACAGAAAATGGATAGAATAGAATATAAATATAAAAATGATAACTATAAGATGACCCATGTGTCATTTACATTGCTCGAGGTGATACAGATGATTACCTTCTCATATTTTATAAATCCACACTATATTGTGACTAAAAATTGACAAAAGTAGTATATGCAAATAATAGGTAGCACGTGATAACATAACACAAAAATGGATTCACACATTCCAAATAGAATATAACAATTTAAAAGGAGCAATAAGTAAAATAAAAGTTCCATAATTATACAGAATATATTCCAACGATACAATGATATTACAAATGTAGGAAATGTATTACATATAGGAATATTTTGATGTATGTAGGAAAATAATTTGATAGAGTTCAATATTTACTTTTAATAAAAGCAATGAGTATAACAGAACACATATAACTGTGTGATTTAGAACACATACTATGATTAATGGTAAAACATTAAGAACATATTTATTAAAGTGAGAATCCAGACAAGATAACCTGTTATAATCACCATTTTTAAAACCTCTCTGAGGAGTTCCCGTCGTGGTGCAGTGGTTAACGAATCTGACTGGGAACCATGAGATTGCGAGTTCGGTCCCTGCCCTTGCTCAGTGGGTTAACGATCCGGCGTTGCTGTGAGCTGTGGTGGAGGTTGCAGATGCGGCTCGGATACTGCGTTGCTGTGGCTCTGGCCTAGGCTGGTGGCTACAGCTCCAATTCGACCACTAGCCTGGCAACCTCCATATGCTGCGGGAGCGGCCCAAGAAATAGCAAAAAAGACAAAAAAGACAAAAAAAAAACAAAAAAAACAAAAACCCTCTGAAACTGCTAGTCAATGAAGAACAAAATAAGTGGTACAGATATCTGGATAGGCAAAATGTAAAATAATCATTTATAGATTAGGAAACCACGAAATAGTAAAAGTTTATATACATAAATATGCATGTATTTTTAAATATATGAATATATACATATATGAATATATGCATTATACTATTAAATGAGTAATAAGTTTTGTAAAATGACTATTTATTAAATAAATATGCAAACAATCAGTACAGGATTTGTACAAGCACTTAGATACTGGTTTTCTAGAAAACTAGTTCAGGATACAGCTCTGCCATTAAATCAACTGCCTAATACGAATATGGCCTTAACCATTCTGAGCTTTAGTTTTGTCATATAAGCTGAGATAAAAATGATACCTGCATAATGTGGACATTTCAAATTATCTACAATTCAATTTAATATTTATATTTACCAAAGAGTAACATTTCACCTAAATATTAATACTTATATTTACCAAAGAGTAACATTCACCTAAATATTAACAAAGAAGGTGATGTAGATAATGATTAAATGAGTGATTATTCAGAAAACTATAAAATTCACTGCAGTATAGTAAAAAAGAAATAATAAAATTTTAAAAGAAAACTATACAAAACAAGAGGCAAACTTTGGGCTTTGGTGGGATGTCTAAAAGATATGCATACTATAATTCTTCTTTAAGTGATATGTAGACATTTTGCAGTTGCAAATTAATTCAAAATTATATCCGTTTAACTCACTTCATGAGGAGCTTGTTAAAATGACAGAGGGGCCATGAATTGGCATATATAAAGATTCATACCATTGTTGTAAAATAAAAGAGTATGAGCATAGTTCTCTAGTAATCAAAAAGTATTCTAGTAATCAACAATACATCATTGGAGTTCCTGTCATGGCTCAGCAGAAACAAATCTGACTAGCATCCACAAGGAGGCAGGTTCAATCCCTGGTCTCGCTCAGTTGGTTAAGGATCATGCACTGCTGATCTGAAACTGCTAGTCAATGAAGGAGAACAAAATAAGTGGCACAGGTTGCAGACTGTGGCTGTGGTGTAGGCTGGAGGCTGCAGCTCTGATTCAACCCCTATCCTGAGACTCTCCATATACCATGGGTGTGGCTCTAAAAAGACAAACAAACAAACAAAAGCAATATACAATAGAAAGACAGCAGCCTAAATCTCAGTGAAGCAAGAACAATAAAGATAGGGGAAAGTGGGGTAGGAACAGGGGGAAGAAAGAGAAATAGAATTAAACTGTTTCCTGAAATAAGTGAGAAAAATATGACTTATAAAAGTGTTATTGGGATAAATGGCTAGCATTTTAAATATTTTTAAAAGTCTATATGCAAAAAATATACCAATGAGCAAAAATCAGTCACTTCGCACACATACAAATATAAATGAGAAATAAATATTTAAAAATACATTTTGGAGTTGGTAATTCACAAAATGGAGATAAATAAAACTTTTCTTTTTTATTAAATTAGACAAGGATAAAATATTAGAAATTCCAAAGATGGTGTGGAAATAATTATGTAGAAAAGATTTGGTGTGACACACATGGAAGGCAATTTGACAATATACAAGATTATTTTAAATCTGCATATAATTTGATTCATAATTTCCATTTTAAGGACTTTAATCTTAAAATGAACATATGAATAAATATGTTAGCTACTGTGTTGGTTTTAATAGCCAAATCTTGAAAGCAAACCAAATATTTAGGAGATCTGGTTAAATACATCATAACGAGATCAATTGAATATGTTATGGCTATTTATAACACTGAGTGATTTTATTTATTCATATAATTTATTTAGTTTCTGTTACAAGACATACTGCATCAACATAACCATGGAGCCCATTGTGATATCTTTCAATAAATTTTATGAGTCAGAAGGAATAAAGTGACTACTTTTTCATATATTGAAGTAGAGCAATGATCACAGAGACAATATGGCAGAGAAATAAGACAATATAAATACATTAAATTCCCCTACTATACTACCTCTAAACATTACATATCAGAATGTATATTATATCTAAATCTAAATCACCACTGAAATTGTCTGTATACCCCAGTACTTGGTAGGACTACATGTAGCATTAAATAGTTTGAGGGTTGGTTCTGTCATAATGTTTTGTATTGGTTTAATTATAATCCAAATAAAACTGAGAAAAACTATTGATTCTATTTATTTCATCCTGCTAAATACATGTCATTATATTTAGAAATTACTGTTACTTCAAAAGTATTTCTTTTTCAGGTAATATCAACGATCACAAAGCAATCATAAAGAACACAAGTTCCTTTGTGGAACTGAAGGACTTTATGAAATATAAATTACTATGAAAATACTTATTAATAACACCCCAAACACTGTTTAGGTTTCAGGTAAAAGACATGGATAAGTAGACGATAATATTCACCACCTCTGTATCTTTCTAGGTCACCTGCTGGGAGCTGAACTAGAAATATTTCTCTAAGTAGGAATACAATTCTAGAATTGTCTAAAATGTGTAACACGTGCAAATATCAAAACTAATTGTTTTAAATCTTAAATTTACCCATAAAATGTATAATAAAATATATAGCTATTTAAATACTCCAAATATTCTGTGGGGATGATAAATAGAAACCAAAAGCTACCAAATTTTAAAATAGTATTAAGGATGTTAACTATACTACAAATGTATTCCCAGATTTAAAAAAAGAAATTCAATTTTAACTTTAATATAAATATTAAGAATATATGATTCTGACTGCCAAATAAAACATTACAGGATAAATTACATTACAACATAAAATAAAATGCCATAATATTATAAGATTATAAAATTTATGGCTTTGTTTAAAAATGGTTTTCCCCTTTTTGGGCAAGTTTTACTCTCTTCAGCATAGGGATTCTTAATACAATAGAATATTCTTAGCTATTAACTTTTCTAATGCATGCTATATTCTATTAAATTACATGATTTAAAATAAAATAATAATAAAATATCAGTCTTCTAGTCCTGTGTTTTAAAACTAATTATTGCAAAGCTGACAAAAAATGCATCTCATTTATAATATCTTCCTCTTTTAAATGTAAAATGTAAATTTTCTCTATGGTAAAAGTTTTTATTATAAGGTTGTAAGTGGTGATTTTAAGTTGAACAAATAAACACAGAAATAAATCCTTTGGTTTTAATTGACTTTTGCTTTTACTGCAAGTAATTGTGTATAATTGCTGTCTTTCCAAGTGATAATAAACCAAAAAAAACATTAAAATAAAGATAATTTTCAAATCAAGACTTACCCTTGAATGATTGTTCCCATAACAATTACTGATTGCATATGGATTTGTCTTTTCCATGCAAAACAAATTATGTGTGTTATTTAGCCAAACTTTGCAGTTCATTTCTGTTCATGATACTCTACTGCAATATTTTATATATGGTATTAAAGAACTAGGGTAAATTATATTTACAGAAGAAATAAAATGAAAGTCAAAAATATTAAAGCTTTATCTAACTACTGAAAATAGAATATAAACTGAATTTCTAGGATAAATTTGATGTATATGTGATTGTTTTGAGCTATGTATTTTTAAGTGTCTTTAAACAATCATGGTGTCTTTTATTTTTTATTTATTTTTTTATTTTATTTTGTTTTGAATTTTTCTTTTTTTTTCCATTTTTTTATTATTCAAATGAATTTATCACATCTGTAGTTGTATAATGATCATAACAATCTGATTTCACAGGATTTCCATCCCACAGCCCAAACACATCCCTCCACCCCCCCCCCAAACTGTCTCCTCTGGAGACCATAAGTATTTCAATGTCTGTGAGTCAGCATCTGTTCTGCAAAGAAGTTCAGTCTGTCCTTTTTTCAGATTCCACATGTCAGTGAAAGCATTGGATGTTGGTGTCTCATTGTATGGCTGACTTCACTTAGCATGATAGTTTCTAGGTCCATCCATGTTGCAAAGAATGCTGGTATTTTGTTCTTTTTGATGGCTGAGTAATATTCCATTGTGTATATGTACCACATCTTCTGGATCTACTCCTCTGTCAATGGACATTTGAAAACTACAGGCCAATATCACTGATGAACATCGATGCAAAAATCCTCAACAAAATACTAGCAAACTGCATCCAACAACACATTATAAGGATTGTACATCATGATCAAGTGGGATTTATCCCAGGGACGCAAGGGTTCTTCAATATCCGCAAATCCATCTGTGTGATACACCACATTAACAAACTGAAGAATAAAAACCATATGATCCTCTCAATAGACGCGGAAAAAGCCTTTGACAAAATCCATCACCCATTTCTGATAAAAACCCTTCAGAAAGTGGGGATAGAGGGAACCTACGTCAACATGATAAAGGCCATATACGACAAACCCACAGCAAACATCATTCTCAATGGTGAAAACCTGAAAGAATTCCCACTGAGATCAGGAACAAGACAAGGATGTCCGCTCTCGCCACTACTCTTCAACATAGTTCTGGAAGTCCTAGCCACAGCAATCAGAGAAGTAAAAGAAATAAAAGGAATCCAAATTGGAAAGGAAGAAGTAAAACTATCACTATTTGCAGATGACATGATACTATACCTAGAGAATCCTGAAGACTCTACCAGAAAACTGTTAGAGCTCATCCACGAATTTGGCAAAGTTGCAGGATACAAAATCAATACACAGAAATCGATAGCGTTTCTAAATACTAACAATGAAAAAGCAGAAAAGGAAATTAGGGAAGCAATCCCATTTACCATCGCATCCAAAAGAATAAAATACCTAGGAGTAAACCTACCTAAAGAAACAAAAGATCCATACTTGGAAAACTACAAGCCACTGATGAAAGAAATCAAAGAGGACACAAATAGATGGAAAGATATACCATGTGCTTGGTTTGGAAGAGTCAGTATTATCAAAATGACTATACTACCCAAGGCAATCTACAGATTCAATGCAATCCCTATCAAATTACCAAGGATATTGCTCACAGAACTCAAACAAAATATTTTCAAGTTTGTTTGGAAGTACAAAAGACCCAGAATAGCCAAAGACATCCTGAAAAAGAAAAATGGAGCTGGAGGAATCAGGCTCCCGGACTTCAGACTATACTACAAAGCAACAGTCTTCAAAACTGCATGGTACTGGCACAAAGACAGACACATAGATCAGTGGAACAGGATAAAAAGCCCAGAATTAAACCCACACAACCTACAGTCAACTCATCTATGACAAAGGAGGCAAGACTATACAATGGAGAAAGGACAGCTTGTTCAATAAGTGGTGCTGGGAAAACTGGAGAGCCACATGGAAAAGAATGAAATTAGAACATTCCCTAACACCATACACAAAAATAAACTCCAAATGGATTAAAGGCCTAGATATAAGACCAGACAATAGAAAACTCCTAGAGGAAAACATAGGCCAAACACTCTCTGACATAAACCAAAGCAACATCTTCTCAGATCCACCTATCAGAGTACTGACAATAAAAAGAAAAATAAACAAATAGGACCTACTCAAACTTCAAAGTTTCTGCACAGCAAAGGAAACCCTAAACAACACAAAAAGACAACCCACAGAATGGGAGAAAATCTTTGCAAATGAATCAACTGACAAGGGATTAATCTCCAAAATTTATAAACAACTTCTGCAGCTCCATACCTAAAAAACAAACAACCCCATCCAAAAATGGGCAGAAGAGCTAAACAGACAATTCTCCAAAGAAGACATACAGATGGCCGAGAAACACATGAAAAGATGTTCAGCGTCACTCATTATTAGAGAAATGCAAATCAAAACCACTATGAGGTACCACCTTACACCAGCCAGAATGACCATCATCAAAACATCTACAACAATAAGTGCTGGAGAGGGTGTGGAGAAAAAGAAACCCTCGTACACTGTTGGTGGGATTGTAAATTGGTGCTACCACTGTGGAAAGCAGTATGGAGATTCCTCAGAAAACTAAACATAGAATTACCTTTTGATCCAGCAATCCCACTCCTGGGCATCTATTCAGAGAAAACCATGACTTGCAAAGACACATGTACTCTGATGTTCATTGCAGCACTATTTACAATAGCCAAGACATGGAAACAATCATGGTGTCTTTTAAAATAACATACATTTTATATGGAAGTGGAATAGGGTACAGCTTTTATAAGAACACAATCAACAGATGACTTCATAAAGAGTAGTTTAAAGAAAAGAAAGTTAAAAAATAAAATGGTCAATGAACCAATTAAGGCATGAAGGAAAAGATAAAGACAGGAAGAGCGGGCTGGGTGAACTATTTCCTTTAAAGGGATAGAAATGGTTTTAACAAACATATCAGAAAGAGAAACACCAAGCCAACAACAATAAGATATATAAAATTTAAATTATTTTCAAACACTTACTCAGGCTTGTAGCTGCATATTATTTTAAGTCAGACATAGAAAACATTTGCAATAGCAGGAAAATTACACAAAAAATTCTAAAGAAATCAAATGTGGAATTTTCTGCCTAAGAATTTCAGTTTCTTTCCTCACAGACATGTAACAGCTTGCTATTTAGGGATAGAAAAATATATATAAAATGATAAATTTGTAAACACAAGTTCATGATATATTCACCTTAATGGTTAAATATTTTAAATTTATGATGATTCAATATATAATTACCATATGTAAATCTTTTTAAGGTTAATATACCTGAAATGTTTAGTCAATACTAAAATATTCCAAGAAACTGCAAACATTTTAAAGTGCTATAAGTGAACCATAGAAGAAAATGATATTTTTAGTCATTTCAAATTTTCTAAAGAGTTACCCTGGGAATAAAGTCTAGGTTGACTTTTCTAACTCCTTCATTAATGAAATAAGAGAAAAATAAATAGGACAACATTTTAAATCTTAAGTATGCTAAGTTAGGATTAGCTACAAACAGAACTATATTACAATGAGATCTAAACTGGATAGAAGTAAATTAAGATGTTAAATGACAAATTGTGAGCAAACTTACTTAGCTTTAGGTGGACTAATGTAAAATCATGAATAAAATGCAATTTCATAATTTACTTCTATTTCTTTTAAATAAATATTGAATTTATGCCTGTGGTTCAATAGAGGCAAGAGATCTACGAAGGTCACTATAATCTGACTTGTGATGATATATTTTATTTATCTAGATATAGTCTTTAAGAATATCTAGTGAAAGACAGTACTAGAATTACTTTTACTAAAGTTCAAGAGTTCAGCCTGTAATCAACCCTGTAGTTTCAAAGGGGAAGTAGTAAGGTACATATGACCTTTATTAACAAACAGATTTAGTCTAAAACATTAGGATAATTTTTCAATAGCTTGTTAAAGAAAACTAAAAAATAAGAACACAAACATTTGGTCACATATATAATAGGCATCCTAAAATTGCACTAATTATGTTATGTGCTTGGTGCTTCTTAGATATATGAACTGATTTGTTCCTCGCAAGGACACAATAAGATAGGTAAAATCTCATTTTACAAATGAGGAAATTTAGATGGAAATGCTAGGTAGTTTAAGGTCAAGTGGCCCTCTAGTGACAGAGTTAGCATTCAAACCCAGGAAATCTGGCTGCAGAATCTGTACTCAGAGTCAGGACACCTGGCAGTTTTGTTTCAAAGACTGGTAATTGCCCCTTCAAACTGGGCAGGCACAAATGAGTGCTTTATCAAAAGCAGTAAGAATAACCTGAATTAGATCCTAATCATGCATTTGGAAAAGAGTATTTCTTCTGTCTAAATGAGACTGCTCACTCTGCCTTTACTTAAGCCCTATCATGGCTATTTACATCTAGAATACAACTTCCACACTAGAGTGAGTGATGTTGGGTTGGCAGGTTGGAGTTATTACTTAGTAGACTTGGAGGCTCTCAACAAGACATATGCAATTTTGTGAAAAATCTCTCATCATATCACTTTGCCAACACAGTATCACAGGATAACAGGCTGCTGATTTTAGGGTACAAAGTATAAGAATTCCTTTCAGATTTACATGCATACTTTTATTCTACATTCAGAAAAACCTGGCAGTTTACCTAAGTAAGTCTTTATCTACCACTTTTACTCCATTTCTTTTTTTCTTCATTTTTTTCCTTCCTTTCTTTCTAACCTGGGACAGCTTCTTCAAGTATTAAGCTTTAAATATTTTACAACTAGCCTAGAAAATGTAGGTAATGACTGTGAAATCTAAATAAAGAAGAGTAGAATAAATACTTTTTATTTCTAATTTCTCCAGGCTTTGTCTCCAATATTACTAATTTCTACATTTTAGCTATGTAAAGACTTTCACTAGCAGATGTAAATAATTCATGTAAGTTAATATTTAAGTCTGAGTGATATATTACTTAATATAGTATAATATTCTTATCTTTAAATAATAATGAAATGACATTTAGACTATCAATTCCTTTCAAACTGGCCTACAGTGCTCTCGAATGAAAAAAAAAAAAATAACCTAGCATTTTAACTCTAATATTTAGTATAAAATTACTAAAAATATTTTGACCAAGGTGACCTATCCGCGGATCAGAAACACGTATGCTTCTTAAAATAAGTAAAGAATACTTTATGCTAGGCTATAATAACTTCTCAAATGAATCACTACATAAGTATATGATTGGTTTAGATTTTAGAGGAAGAAACCTATTTAAAACTTCATTGACTATATATGTGTGCTGATGATATGTTTTACTAGTAGGGATTTTTTTTTTTTTTTTTTTGGCCCAGTACTACCTTTCATTATTGTTAATTATATTGAAATATGTGAATCAATCCAATCATGAAAATAAGCACTGAACTATGTATTAGGGTCCAAAAGAAATCAGGGCAGCCTAATGAAAAGCAGGTAGACTCTCAAGAGGATAAGAAAGTAGGTGGAATGAAACAGTACATGTTGCTTGTCTTTTCTAAAGCTCTTTATGTTGGTGTTTATGGCTAACTGTGGAGGGATTCTTAAAGTATCTAGAGAAAAGAAACACTAAAGCTTTCTCACTAAAATAAAAACAAACAGACAAAACTTAAAGGCCTATAAGGAATGAAGGCAGAGGAGAGATAAAAGAAGCAATATGAATGTCAAGAGCACAATGAAAAATTTCCAAATCAAGTCATTTCTCCAAACTCATTATTTAACTTACATCAGACGAAAACATTTTATACACTATGTCTTTAAACTAAGACATCCGACAGATAAACACAGATATTCCATTGGTTGATGGCTACTAAAATTTATCAGAGTAACAGTTATTAAAAATGATCAGTGGGGTGGTTGGGGAGCTTGAGGTTAATAGATACAAACTATTGCCTTTGGAATGGATTAGCAATGAGATCCTGCTGTGTATCACTGGGAACTATGTCTAGTCACTTATAATGGAGCATGATAATGTGTGAAAATAGAATGTGTACATGTATGTGTAACTGGGTCGCCATGCTGTACAGTAGAAAAAAATTGTTTTGGGGAAATAACTATTAAAAATAATAATAAAAATAAAATAAATAAATATTTTATAAATACTACTGAAAAAAAAGAATTGGTTATAATGCAGGAGTGATTCAGATATTTAGCTCTTAAGCTGCATACTCAGACTTGTACATTCCAGTTCATAGCCATTAAAATAGAGCCTAATAGAACTGTCCTTTAAGGTGAACAGAAATCTCTCTTAGCAAATGGTTCTGATTTGGAAAATACAGTCTCAGAAATATAACAGCTCTAAGTTTTGTAGAGATGGCCCTTGGCATTAAAGAAAAGAATATATCTAAGAAAAAAATTAAAGGATTAAGTATACACATAAAAATTAAATAAATAAATAAATATGATCCAAATGCATTTTCATAAAAGATAATTAATAATTAGACATTAAAATACAACAACAATAATATAAAAAAGTATTTTAAAATGTGAATTTATGTATTGGTAATAGATCAATATATTTATGTCCCCAGAAAGTGATTTTCATAGAGATAACTAGTGGTTAGGCCTATATATAAGAAGGAATACAAACAAATTCACTATTTTGAGAGGAGTTTTGTGTGGAAGACTAAAAGAGGACTCCAGGCTCAAGCTTGGTATCTGAAATTAGGAACTTCTTAAACTTTTAGTACCTTGTGTGTGTTAAGGAAAGTGATTAGAGGAATTGATGGATGAAGATACGTATGAAATTTAAATTAATAATTCCTATTCTAATAATCCCAGCTCTAAAAGTAGACTCTTAGATATGACATAATAGGCTATTTATGGACAAGAGGAGTGAAATACAAAATCATAGAAGCATATAAGTGAAGATCCACTCTCAATCTATTTGTCCCTAAGATGTGTGGTGATTTTTTTGGTGACCGTTCCCTCTAATTTTTTTTTTTACCATATCATTCATATACGGAGAAAAATGTAAATTTTTTTCCTCAAAGAAAGAATTCAGTAGTAGAAAAGTCATCACAGCATTATTAAAAAAACACTAGAGTTCAAACTTTCTCCTTTTTTATTTTTATCAACGTCTATGTCTCTTCCTTTAAATAAACAGAACTATCTAAGAAGAAAAAGTGAACCAGATTTATTCATAAATCTGACTCAGAAAAACTATGGAAGTGGTAAGTAGAATACTCCTTAAGCAAAGGAAATCTGGAAAACTAATAAATCAAAAATGCATTTACTTCTTAAAAACACATCAACAGACTGTAATTATTTTTGTTAAGTGTCCTGGCTTGTTGCATTTTTTTTTTTTTTTTATAAACAAGCACCTAGTTTTAAAATAGCGTTGAGCTTCACCAGTCTCTCAACAGCAAGATTTCATATGACAGATTTATTTGGATTGCTATTTATATGTAAAATATTTGGAATGGCTCTATCTCTTGTTTAGATGAGTTACCTTGTATGAACTAGAAATGCATGCTGAAACTGCCAGCTACTGCATAAAATATTTCATTAACATCACAGCCTCATTTGTTAGATTGAATTGGAGTCTTTTTGCCAAATTTCCACTACAGATATATTTTGTCTTAGAAAAACTGAATAAAAACAGCACACACGTCAGAAAACAATTTCTATCTATTGAAACTCAGAATGCCTAGAATGCAACTATTAGTCATGTATATGATACAAAATTGCAATTAAATTTTTATTTTTATTGGTGTTTAGGTAACAAAACTACCACATACTTAGCAAAGCTTAAACTTTCTTTAATGATGGAGATCCATTCAAATTAAATGTTCTCTCTCTGTCTCTCCATCTCTCGGCCTCTGTACCTTTGTCTCTCTAATATATATAAACATATAATTTAAATGCAAATTAGTACTGTTTGTAGATAAAATAGTTTAGATCTTACAAAGACAATTTTTGTCATTTTAGAATATAAATTCTAGATAAGAACCATTATCATTGGAGTTCCCGTCGTGGCGCAGTGGCTAACGAATCCGACTAAGAACCATGACGTTGCGGGTTCGGTCCCTGCCCTTGCTCAGTGGGTTAACGATCCGGCATTGCTGTGAGCTGTGGTGTAGGCTGCAGACGCAGCTCGGATCCTGCGTTGCTGTGGCTCTGGCGTAGGCTGGGGGCTACAGCTCCAATTCGACTCCTAGCCTGGGAACCTCCATATGCTGCAGGAGGGGCCCAAAGAAATAGCAAAAAGACAAAAAAAAAAAAAAAAAAGAACCATTATCATTAAACTGGTGGTACATTATAGTTAATGACGGTGCCAATGCCTGTTTTATATATTAGAGATTCCAACTTTAGTTTGACCTGTGTTTGCTATTGTGACCAAACTGATGAAGTCAAAGACTACTCTCAGTAACAAAAAGCAGGTTGGCATGAGGACTCCATGTAGTCAGTCTGAGTCAATGAAACTGCCTATAGCTAGTAAAAAAAAAACAGCAGAGATTTTCCACTTACAACCATATTATAACTGTTTGCACCTAATGTAGGGTAAAGCTGACAGAAACATTTTCCAGAAGCGTTCTACATAATTCAAGAACATGTACGGATTTTTGTTCACACCTGACAATATGTAATGTTAACAGGCAAAAGGAACATTCTTAGAACTCTTGGATAGATAAGAAAATAGCCTCAGCATATGGAGGATCCTAGAATAAAAGAGCATCAGTATGTAGAAGAAGGCAAAAACAGTGCCCAGGAAATTTGCTGGATGTGATAAAACCTATCAAAAAAGAAGAAGGTAACTGGTAGATGAAAATGTACCATGTGGAGGATGACTTACCACCATAAATGCATATTTATAAACACATGGACATAACAATGCTTCCCACAAACATGTGGATTAGACTACAAAGGCTAAATAAGCTTGTTTAAATCATAGGATTAGATGGATTCACCTACAAAGTAAGTGCAAAAAGAGAATGCAAAAAAAGTACCAAGGCCTGAGATTTCAAGGTGTGTAGGAGAAAAGAAGGAGAATCTATGCTATGCATTTCCTAATAGTAGGAAAAACGCCAGTAGCTTTGAGACTCTCTAAAGGGAGAAATTATTTTTGAATTCTCAATTTTAAAAAGTATGTGACCTAATAATGTTGTAAGATACTGATCCTATTTCATAACACACACACATACATGCACATACACAGTGTTTAGAAAAAAAAATTATTCCTACTGTACAGCTTCCATGTTAATTATTCTTCTATATCCTTTTTGATAGAGACTCTTCCCAATTTTTGAGCCAACATCATAGGGGATGGCTAGTTTGGCATGTCAATTTCTCTCCATTTACTTAAAACTTCACATGGGCCAATGTGTGGGAGAAAGAGGAGTGATATCAGAGAAGGAAGCTTCAGGGCAAGGTTGAAATAGATCCTACAACAATTTTTTATTCAGTAACAGAATTTTACAGAGTCTGGCAACACATCATAAATAAATCACCTGTGTTAAAATATTTTAATAAATAAATTTGCAGTCTTGCTTAGGTAGATAAGATAAGATGGCCTGTAGTTCCTGGTATTTTAGGAGAAGGCATGGGAGTTCCCAAACTCCTGAGTTAGGAGCAGCCAAGACATCAAGCTGCCTATTCACACGTTCTTCTTCACCATCAGTTTCTATGACTTGAATTTTAACTTGTGTTATCTTCATAATCTTTTTCTTTCCTGTAAAAATTATCTATAGACTCTATTTTATCCTACTTCTCCTGCTAATTTCATCAATAGTGAAAGCTCCATAGACCACAGGCCATTTCTCAAACCCGAAGTTATTTAGAAACACTAGATTGTAAATGCTTCTCAACAAAACTAGGCAATGCTACTTTTTATTTTCTATTTTGGTCTTGATTTCTCTTTTGCAGTCACTTGCTTACCAGTTTCTTCTCTTTTACTAAATAAAAAAAAAAAAAAAAAAAAAAGTCAGGGGGTTTACAATATAGTTTCTTTAGGAGGCCAGTATTTTTGTTACTTGGTCAGATCCACCTCCCCACCCCCAAGCAAATAGGCATATTAGACACTATACATTTGTAGCAGGAAATTCTCAAACAACTTCAGGTAACTGATACAAATATTTCCCTGGCCCTTTTCCATCTCTCATTCTGAAACATTACGTTCTTTCTGTGCTTGAACCACCACTCTGATTCTTTCTTCCTAGAACTCTGGGTCTCAGCTCCTCATAGTTATTTGTAATTTGTGGCATATAGATGGTAAATAACAGATGGCAATAACTCTTCGTAGTTCTTCTGGAAGACGTCTCTAGTTATCAGCTGTTTTCTTGGGTATCTTATTCAGCCTGAACTTACTAGTCATGGACTGCCATTTTATCTAAAAAAAATTATTTGTTTTCCATTAAAAAATTTTCAGAAGATATGAACTTTCATATGAATCTTCATAGCCCAGCTTTCATCGATATTTCCTTAGAAATCTTTGGTGCTGCATGGCTCTACTTCTCCATTAGCAACATTCAATTCTAAATGCTTCGCTTTGACAGAGGATCTTGTACAAGTTTACCACACCACAATTAGAAAGGTTGTTCCTAACACCTTTACTTTTGATCTATAGTCACATTTACCACTTGAAAACTTTGTTCTCAGAATTTAGCTCTCTTGGCTTTTTGCACTCCTGGCTCAGCTATAAGGATTTGATTCACCCATCTTAGATGCTATACTTTGTTTCAGAGATGCAAAGAAAGAGATAAAAATGTAACATAAGTACTGGGAACTTCTCATTTAATGAGATGAATGAATATGACTCTTTCCTGGGAATAAGGATATGACAGTGTAATTAGATTTCCTTGAACCAGGTTGTCTAGTAAATTTCATAGATGAGTAACTGCAGTTGAGTTAGGGCAAGGTGGAGTAGTGTTGCCTCATGGCTCCTAAACGTAGGTATGCTAGATGACAACACAAGTTGCTACCTAGGAAAAATTAAGGAATTAGTGTATATGTAATGGAGTTAAGGGTCACAGGCAGCGAAAATTTCTCAGAGGTTCATATATCCCATTTTAAGAAGTGGCATTACCATAATGAAAACAGGAACTGTTTAAAAACTTCAAGTATTTTTTTTAAAGGTCAGATTTACTTTTTACTTTTTAGAATGATTTGTCTTGTAGCAATGTGGAAGATTATGATAGGTTTGGGGTGCTGTGATGAAAAAAAAATATACTTCAAAGAAGTCCATGACAATAGTTTAGAAGATAGATGACGAATTAGTAACAGTAGAGAGTGGGGGATAAATTTTAGAGATATTTAGTAGACATCTGAAATAGAAAGAGTTCCAGAGTTCCTGTAGTGGCTCAGTGGGTTAAGAACCCTCACTAGTATATGTGAGGATGCAGGTTTGAAGACTGGCCTTGCTCAATGGGTTAAGGATCACGCATTGTCACAGCTGCCATGTAGGTCGCAGATGTGGCTATGATCCTGCATTGTTGCAGCTGTAGTATGGGCTGGCAGCTGCAGCTCCCATTAGCTAGCCTGGGAACTTCCATATGACTCAGGGGTGGCCCTGAAAAAAAAGAAAAGAAAAGAAAAAGAAAATGAGTTCATAAATTGGATTTAGCTAAAGGAGGAATATTTTTATTTAAATATACTGAAATGCTGTTACAATAGTCTGCCTCTGTAAATCTGCTTCCCCATATTGCAGTTTCACCTTGAACCAGGGATAGGAATGAGGAGAAAATTGGCTGGTATCCTAATATGCTGTAGGCAAGTAGAGAAAGATCTAGGCTTATTCAATGTTTTCTCAAATATTCATTAGCTAGGCCCACTGGGGATAATGGTACCATATATGGGTAAGTTATGGAAATGAGTTTAGGATATCTCAAAATAGGAAACTATACTCCAACTGGATTATCTTTCAATTGCTACACACGTGATGTAAAAAATTAAGAGATTTGCCTTCTGATATTAAAGGATATGTTATTGTGAACACCATAATTCTTTTCTATTTTCTAATAATACATTTTTTGTGAAGAAATGTCACAATCATAATTTCAATATAGAGTCATTTTTTATTTATTTATTTATTTATTTTTTTGCTTTTTAGGGGCGCACTGGTGGCAAATGGAGATTCCCAGGCTAAGGGTCCAACTGGAGCTTAAGCTTCTGGCTTATACTACAGCTATAGCAATGCAGGATCCAAGCCACATCTGTGACCTACACCACAGCTCATGGCAATGCCAGATCCTTAACCCACGGAACAAGGCCACGTATCAAACCTGCAACTTTATGGCTCCTTGTCGGATTCATTTCTGCTGTGCCATGATGGGAAATCCAAGAGTCATTTTTTTTAAAATGCCAACCCAGATTTGGCAAAAGACATGAGGGAGTTGTCTTACATAAAAGGAAAAACACTGAAGACAGAAGATTTTAAAGGAAAAACATAACTAAATCTTGATTCACGATCAAGTATGCTGATAAAAAGAACACTCAGGAGTTTGTGAGTCATCAAAACTTATCTCTAATTTAAATTACAAATTAAAAGCTTTTTGAGGAATGAAGAAATCCTTATGAATATTCTGAATTTCACCAATCACAAGGCACAACTAGAATCTTAAGAAAACTTTGTAAGTTATCTGCTGATTTTGCTTTTGCTGCACCTTGAAATCATTAAAGGATATTTTAAAATGAGATCCTTCCATACCTTCAATGCAGCTAACCTTCAAAATACTCACTTTCTCATGTGTGTAGCAGGATATGCATCACTTTTTCAGTATTCATCAAATTTACTGTATGATGAGAACTTCCTATTCAACTAATATCTATTTATAGACAAATTTTAGATAAAGCAGAGGATGTTTTTCTTTATTGATCATCCCTTCACTATTGCTGAATATATAATCTCTTAGTTATACATACCAAATAACAAGAGACAACTATCCTTCAATGATATCCAATTTACATAGAAATTATATCCATTCTTTAAGATCCTGTTTATCTAGGTATTACTTTGCATTACAAAATCCAGACATGCAGGTTCACTCTCATTGAAGGCATTACAGAACACCTCCCACCCTGATCCTCCAAAGAAAGCAGCAACCATTTGCTTAATCTACAATTGTCACCTCAGATCCCCAGGAATAGATTTTATCATGGAATTCATTTTCCCTGCCTTTTCAAGGATATGAGATTGCTTGAATTGCTGGCTGCAGGGGACCCCAGTAATTTTTCTCACACACTAGCCCTGCAAAATTCACCCCCTGCATGAGAAGATGTCTGAGGAAATGAAGGGGTGGAAAGGATTTCAAACTCTCACAGGAAAGAAAACTATTTGTTTTTTAATTATGTTTTGGTTTGTGTCATAATGGAAATCATCTCTATTGCTATGTGATATGTACACAATAAATAGGTTTTCAGAATGATTAAACGCCTTAGCCTCAATTCAACTATTATTTTCAAAAGCCATTTATTTTAGGCATAGTAGAAAACCATAGCAAATATTTATGAAAACATTTGATTCTAGTACTGTTGCTATGATTACCTTCAATATTCTCATCCTTCCTAAAGAATATGCATCTGATGTTTTTAAGTAACCATAATACAATTTATACCTTTTACACATTGTTTATTAATAACAAAAATTTCTGATTTCTTTCAGATGTTATGACCTGAGTAATTATTTTTCCAATTTCTCAAAAAATTAGAATCCAGGACTTTTTTAAAAATAAAAATGACTGAAACCATAAAATAACTCATTTGCGAAGAGGATTTGGGTCATTTGAATTCCAGCAAAGGTCCCCCAAACTATAAACCAAGAAGGCATTATAATAAATCATCTCTGAATAGCAGAGATATTTATTTGATTTTCTAAACTTTGCATTCTTAAAAAAAAACAGATAAAGTATTCCTTTATGTGGAGATAGCTGTACTTAAGTTGTTCTCAAAAATGTCACTTTTCCCAATAATGTACTAGTTAAGCAAGATAAATTATAATTTTATTCTCTTTATTACCATTTCTTCATCTACATTTCGGTAGGTATAGGATAAGTTTTTGCCTCAGTTTAAAAAAAAATCAAGTTGCAATGGCTTAACAAAACAAAGATTTAAGATTTATTATGTCATCTTGCTATATATCCACCACAGTTAGGCTGAAGGCTCTAATCTGCATAGTATCAAACAACACCACTTGCATCTTCTGGAACATCTAGTCTCCTAGATCTATGCATGTGGAGAAGAAACACCCAGAGAGGTATGCATCAGAACTTTTTTTGCTTTGTCCTGTAATTAAAACACACAATTGTATCCACAAACTTATTCACATATTTATTACATCATGATCCTTGACCAATCACATGATTGTTGGAAAATGTGGATGAGATTATGAATATCTCTTGACATTCTATTTCTGACATACTAAATAAAAAGAAAGAGGTAGGACCAGATGTATCAAGTCCCTTCAGTTATAACACTATGCCATCTTACATTTTCATATCATGTCACTCCCACACTTATTGGCTTATAAACTCAATAGATTCTGTCTAAGATCCTTAGGTTTTGTACATTTTCTCTGCATGCATTCAGGATGTAGTTTACTTGCGTCACACCAAACCACTCAGGCTAATTTATACGCACTTTTCTCAACCTGACTTTTTAGAAATGTGGATTTTTCTACTGTAACATCCCTAGCCCTAGAATACAATGTGTCAAATGCAGAAACTTACATCAATAAATTTTAAAAACAGATAAGGTAATTAGAGTAAAAATTAATGTATATTATACAATAACTTTATTAGCATATGATTCTCAAGGACCAATTTGGTTTGCTTTTTTTTTTTTTTTTTTTTTTTTGTCTTTTTGCCTTTTCTTGGGCTGCTCCTGCAGTATATGGAGGTTCCCAGGCTAGGGGTCGAATTGGAGCTGTAGCCACCTGCCTACACCAGAGCCACAGCAACACGGGATCCCAGCTGCATCTGCGGCCCACACTATAGCTCACGGCAATGCTGGATCCTTAACCCACTGAGCAAGGGCAGGGATTGAACCCGCAACCTCATGGTTCCTAGTCGGATTCGTTAACCACTGCACCACGACGGGAACTTCAAAATTAATGTATACTATACAATAACTTTATTAGCATATGATTCTTCAAGGACCAATTTGGTTTTCTTGATTCTGCTCTTCATAACACTTTATGGAAATAGAAAATAAAAGTCTGCTGGGAGTTCCCACTGTGGCACAATGGGATCAGTAGCATCTTGGGAGTGCTGGGACTCAGGTTCAATCCCCAGCCTGTCACAGTGGGTTAAAGATCTGGTGTTGCCACAGGATGTAGGCTTAAGATGTAGCTATGTGTAGGTCACAAAGGAGGCTCAAATCTGGCATTGCTGTGGCTGTAGTATAAGCTGGCAGCTGAGCTCCAATTCTACCCCTAGCCTGGGGAACTTCCACGTGCCACAGGTACAGACTAAAAAGACCAAAAACAAAAAGAAAAGAAAAGTCTACTTGTGACTTACAAAGTTGCTTTTATTGGATTGGGAGGATAAAATATCCCCATATTCTCTCTTTATTATGCTTCACAGTAAATGCCAGTAGTGAGCATATCAAATAAATTACATCTAATTTTTCTAATGCCAGTTGGTGTTTATATCTTTATTTTCCCAAACAATTAATTGGATTTCCCTATATCTTAGGATTGTTAGTTTGAAAGAGCAGGTCTTCTTTTGCAGAAATAAAACGTCCCTAGGGACAACATATAAAGGTTACCATAAGTAGTCACATTTTCCTTATTTTGCCAAGTATTATTACAAAGACAATTGTTCTGAAGAGTTACTTCCACTGTCCCTTCCACTGTTAGTGGTTTTGTTCCCATAGAGCATTTTTTTTTTAAATAATAACTGATTCCCAAGCTGTGAGGCACAATTAATTTCCTAACATTAAGGAGATCCAGAAACACAATGAACTTCCAATAATATATAAAAATAAATTTAATTCTTACATTGTCTTTTTGTTTGTTAAAAATGGGCTTGTTTTATGACAGATCTAACTGTACATTTAGAAACCAGAAAAGTGGTTTAATCATTATTTTATAAAGATAATTTTATTCTATGATGACATATATTAAATACTATGTTTCCTTATCTTTAATTAAATATATGCATATTTAACATAACATATTTATCATATAAACATTTACATAATTCCATATATTTAGAAATTAAAATTTATAATTATGTAATAATTTATTATATCTTTACTGTGACCAGAGTAACTGATTAAAATCCCTCTAGCCAGGCAAATTCACTCATTAGGTCCAAGTAGGCTGACTTATAGTCATATAGTTTTAGAAGCTTATGAAGATGACATTATTTTACTCATATTGATACAATATACTTTCCTAATCACTATGTTATATTTGAATGAATATGATAAAATAAATATTTGTCAATTTTAAAAGTTAAACAATTTACATATTAAAATAATGATGAAATGGGAAAATTAATAATTTTTTTTCACTTTTTTTTCCTTTTTTGGCCACCCCACAGCATATGGAATTCCCTGGTCAGGGATCACAACTATAGCAAAGCTGGATCCTTAACCCACTGTGCCAGGCTGGGGATTGAACCCAAGTCCCATTGCTCCCAAGATGCTGCCTATCCCATTGTGCCACAAGGGGAATTCCAAATTTTTTTCACTTCTTGAATTCACTTAGAGAAAAGTATATCAATATAATAATAATGAGGCCAGCAATGGACTCAATAGGCAAATATTTCTTATATGGAAAAAAAATAAAAGTTTTCTATATATGGTATATTCAAATGAATTGTAATTATGGTGCTATAATTTTGGTTTTGATTCTTTTGGAACCAATTTGTAAAAGGTTTCTCTTCTAAATCCAAAAGGAAATCTATGGACAATTAACTCAAGTCCTATTTTTGTATGCATGAATAAAAATTAGACAATTTAATGTGAATTTCTTATTGTTATCACACCAAAAGCACATAAGAATATGCTTTAAACTTTCTTCTACTTACAGGTGCACTGAACTAAACATATATTTTAATTGCCTTATGTGTTCTCACTTGCACTGTGGCTAATGAGATTTTAAAAATAATATATTTCTTTCCCTAATGGGTTGACTTTGTTTCAGAAAATATAAATCAAGTATATATTTCAGAAATATTATTAGAGATATTTAATCATATTATTTCATCAAACATTCTTGGGAAAAGATAGCCAAAGGTATCCTAAAATCTCAAACACAGTTATAAAAGCTAAACTATCTTAAGTAACCCCCGATAGAGGCTTAGTTTTTATGCTGTGAAGCTTTATCATAGTTAAAACCTCATAATCAAGTAATCTATGGGCATTGAACCCTACTTATGGAGTTCACCAAAAGCAGATACAACCATGTTTACCTTAAAACAGAGTTCATTGCTTTCTGTCACCTCTGTTCTCAGTATAAATAGAAATTCTAAATCATAGTAGTATAGTAGTGAAACTAAATTTCTTAAACTTTTTTTTTATTCTATTAAGATGGCTTTAATTGCATTCATTAATCTCATTCCCTTTCCACTTAAAGTTACATACTTAATGAAAGCCTTACAGTATTTTTTGCAGTTCTTTACTAGCCTCAAATTTTATTAAACTGGCAGTTTATGATTCCTTCCAATTGATGACATAGTTTTTGCTACCAGTAGGAAGTACTCATTTCTATTCCATAATTCACAAAATAATATTCTGTACATTTTGCTTCTAAACAGACTCCAAAATTCTATTTTTAGCTATATACATTTACAGACAGAATTTTTGAAGTAGCGTCCGCCACAATTATTTCATATCAAGTGCAGTCTAACCACTGCTCATAAACTCAGTCATCATTACTCCCACTCTATAATCCTGGCATTTTTATCCTTAGTGGAATAAATTAGAAACACAGATGGATAATTTAGGAAATATTCCACATGAATATTTTTAAAGACGCAATTCTTATCAAGCACAGATTTTATAAGATACAGTTTATAGTTTTAATAAACAGAGTTGTGATTATTAACTGTACCATTTTCAAAATCAAATAAGACACGAGGGGATCTTTTATATAACAAAGATTTACACAGCTGTCTTGCTTTAAGACCCAATTTGAAATCCAAGTTATTCTTTTCATATGGTGTTGAGAAGCAAAGTGGGTTTGACTCAGGAGAAAAAAAAAAAAAAAAAACTTTTCTATTTGGCAGTTCAAGAGCCACATTTACACCTATTCCTTTACGAAAATGCTCAATGCCCTGTGAAAAATATTATTTTAAATTTAAGTAGGGCATTGTAGTTCTCATATTTCAACTTATTTTTCAATGCCTTCATAATGATAGTCTCTTCTTAATTTTTTTCCAGTCAGATATCTTATTCCATTTATCTCCCTTCTTCTTTATTTTCCTACTTGATATTGAAACCAAGTAGGGCCCTGTGGAGCTCCTGGGTGCAAAAGGCTTTCTGTGTCCCCCTTTTCTTGTTTTTAGGAAATGTGCCTAACTTAGCTTCCATGGCCTTCCTTGAGTTCCACAGGGCAGGTTCAAATTGATCAGGCAAAGAAAGGGATGAAAAGACAAGGGAGGAACAGTCAAGTAATAATAGTATAGACTTGGGGCAGGATCCTGGATCCCTCAAGTGATACACATAATGATATAGGCATTTTATACATCTAAGAAAACAGTTATACTCTTTATGCTTCTTTTAGAAATGAACACTTTAAAACTGAATAGGCTAGAATCCCTCTGTGTGCATCTCCCTCATTTGATTGTACCTAAACACAATCAACTGTAAACTAAAGATTAGACACCATGTGCACAATTGCCTATGGGTTAACAATTATAAGCACATGACGTTTTAAAGGAACTTTCCTGGTTTTCTCTAATCGCTAGTCAATATGCCCATTCACAAATATTGTTATGCTAGGAAAAGTCAAGATGTCCTAAACCAGAAGACCAGCACCATGATCACGTTGAGATCTCCTGACACCAGCTTCCATGACTAAGATTCCCTGAAAGAAGGAAGAATAAATATTTGTTCCAACTCTGTTTCTTATTTGAAACCTTGTTTTACTCCTTTTAGAAAATTATTTTCCAAGAGAGGGCACAGTTTTTGAGGCATTAGCCTTCTGTGGCCTCCTTTGCCTGGCAAAGCAATAAAAGCTGCATTTTTTTCCCCTTCACCCAAAACTGTTTCTGAATTCCTATTCAGCACTAGTAGGCAGAAGCTGTGATTCAGCAACAATATCTAAAAATGTGATTGTTTTGCTTCCTTTAAACATATCTCCAAGGAGTGATGACCTAGCAACAGATATACACTCCAAATGTGATCTGTTTATTCTTCTGGGTTCATGGGAGCCTGTAGTTTGGCAGTGGTCCCAGTCCTCTACCTAAGACCATAGCTCCTTTATCATGGTTGTCCTTTAAATATTTAAATTTTCAGGAGTTCCCGTCGTGACGCAGTGGTTAAGGAATCCGACTAGGAACCATGAGGTTGCGGGTTCGATCCCTGCCCTTGCTCAGTGGGTTAATGATCCGGCGTTGCCGTGAGCTGTGGTGTAGGTCACAGACACGGCTCGTTGCTGTGGCTCTGACGTAGGCTGGCGGCTACAGCTCCGATTAGACCTCTAGCATGGGAACCTCCATATGCCGCAGGAGCAGCCCAAGAAATGGCAAAAAAAAGACAAAAAATAAAATAAAATAAAATAAATAAATATTTAAATTTTCAGCAGATATAGATTATTACATTTCCTTTTTGCCTATTCAGGCCGAGTGACTGGTAAAGTGTACTTTTTTTTTTTTTTAATCCTTTTAAGGCTGTAGTTCCCAGGTCGGGGGTCAAATAGGAGCTGCAAGTTGCTGGCCTATACCACAGCTGAAGCAATCATGATCTGAGCCGAATCTGTGACCTACACCACAGCTCATGGCAATGCTGGATGCTTTACCCCACTGAGCAAGGCCAGAAGTCAAACTCACAACCTCATGGATACTAGTTGGATTCTTAACCTGCTGAGCCATGACAGGAACCCCAAGTGTGCCTATTTTTAATAGTCCCTGAGTAGTTCAGTAGCACTTGGGTTCCTTTAACCCTGTCCTCACTTTTGGGTACAATTTCAACATTAAAGGGTCTAACTGTCTAATGATTCTTTAAAAAATCCCTGTAGTATATTTCCTGGCATAAAGAAGGGGAACTAAATTATATACTTTGAATTATTCTTCTCTTTGAAATATTAATATAGACTAGAAAGTTTCTTTGTTGTTATGGTTCTATAACTGAAAATGTTTCCTTATGTCTGAAAGAGTGATTACACCGGAAGTATTGTTGTCTATAATTCTGTGGATTAAACAGTCAACATCAGGATGTTAACTAGATATATAATTGAACTGTTTAAGAATAAAAGACTCACCAAATGTTGTTTCATGTAAATTTTACTTTTTTGCTCTTCTAAAATAGATTAAAATAGAGTAGGAATTCCTGCTGTGGTGCGAGGGAACTGTGCTGTGTCAGGAGCACTGGGACACAGGTTCAATCCTTGGCCCAGCAAGTGGGTTAAGGATTTGGTGTTGCTGCAGATGGTGTAGGTCACAAGTGAGGCTTGAATCTGATCCTGGCCCAGGAATTCCATATGGCATAGGAAGGCAAAAAATAAAGGAAGGAAGGAAGGGAGGGTAAAATTTTCTAAATATCTTATGTTAGAAAAAACACCATTTTACATTTTATAACACTTTACATTTATGGTGCTTGGGTATATGTTAAATTGTAATCCTTTTTACATCTCCAGAAATAGATATTATTGCCTATATTTGCTGAGGATGAGAAAGAATAGGAGATTTGCTGTCTAACAACTAGTCAAAGTATGACTCCACTAGCAATATTTGCTTTGTTTTCCTCTATAACATGCTATAACTTACAATTGGAAAATTTTTTTAAGAGTTTTGCACTGGAGAAAGTTCAACTGAACACTGGCTGAGATGTTAAACCTACCTAAGGGACAAGCTGTGTAGGCTTGAAGACCATTTTTTGGTTTCATTATAAAGGCAAACCAAAATTATCTTTCGGAATGACTTCATGATGTCTGCTTCCTTAAATAAATGTCAGTTCTTTCTTGGTGTCCTGAAGAGACATTTAAACCTCCAAATGTTCCTCCAAAGTTCAAATGACAAATGTATGCCATCTGCAAACTGCAATTAAGGACATTAAAATATATCTAAAAGGTTACTTCTCACTTACTCTTAGGTTGTTAAAAGCAGGAAAACATGTTCCTTCAACTCTAACAGAAGTTAGAAATCAGAAAGATCCAGAAAATCACAAAATCAAAATTCCCCTTGAACCCCTCAGAGAGTTAAGGTTGCAAGACACTCAGATAGCCTTAGAGGTGCCTGTCCCTGTTTAAGTTAGAAACCTGGTACATTGTGCTATATGACAACAGAACAAAGACTGGACTGCAATGCAAATGAATAAGAAATCAGATGAAAATTTTCATGAACTGTTAAAAGCCAAATGTTGTCTTTCACAAGAATATAGAACCCCATGGAGCCACAGACACAAAGGGCATTTGCACTACTATAATGGCTCCATTTTGTGAATTTTCATTAGATACTCATAAGAAATTTGGAGGGCGGGATAGGAAATCAGACAGTGTCTTCTCAGTCATACATGTCTAGGAGAGGAAAGTGCTGCTTGTGTAGAAAAGGCAGGAGCTTGGCTCAAAACTTTTCTCTTTAAAAAAAAAAAAGGAAAAAGGAAAGAAAAAGAAAAATGTCTTAACTTCTTAGGAGTAGAGCTACAAACCCTTTTTTCCCCTGGGCATAGATTAAGAACCACTGTTGCTCAGGAAAGGAAAAAATGGAGTAAAGGGATATGGAAGACCTTGATCCCTAGATCAGTCAATCAACTGCCTTCAACCCAGATGACTGCTGATATCTCAACACTAAAAAATGGGTAGATCATTGAGAAAGTCCTATTTCTCAGTCTCAAAGACATTAAACCTGCCTAAGAATGAGACCAGACCAAGAAACAGGACATATGAAAACTTCCCCCACTGAATAGCAAACTCTCCAAAATAAAGTTCTAGAAGGAGGAGTATGTTAGTTCTCAGGCATTAATACTTCAGTCTCTATTGCCTTACAATCTTTAACTAAAAATTTATGAGATGGGAACACACACACATAGACCAAAAATCCACTTGAAGTAATCAACAAAAATCAATAGAAATCAACAAAATAATAATCAAGAAAATCAACAGAAATAATCAACAAAAATTAACATAAACAGACTCAAATAGATTTTAGACATTTGAATTACCAGATAAGAAATTTAAAATAACTATGATGAATGGTAAAATCTCTAACTGAAAAAAAGGAGACTATATATGCACAAAAGAGAAAACACAGCAGTTATGGAAAATATAAGAAATATTAGAGGAAGATCTTCAGATAGAAAAAAAATATGGCACCAAACAGAAACTTCTGCCTATTCAATGAAATCAAGATCTCCTTAGTGCTTAAAAAGAAGGTAAATATAAAAGATGTATCTTTATAGTTTTAAAGGCTATATAGATTATTGACTCACTAAAGAAAATACAGTAGTAATGCATTTTAAGTTTATACCAAAAGTAAAAAATACTGCAAAAGGTGAAAGGGAAGAATTATGAATATATTATCCTAAGGTTGTTCAACTACATATGAATTGTATAAAACTATTTGAGGGTATACTGTGTTTAGTCAAATATGTGTATTGAAAAATCCAGGAAAACAACTAAAATTTTAAAAATTGGTATAAATAATAATGAGATGAAAATTAATTTTAAAAATAATTCAAAAGAAAACTGAGAGGCACTCTTCTCTATATCCTCAATTTGCAGAAAAGCAATAATCAGGGAAATGATAAAAGGTCAGGTAATATTTTAACTGAGGGTAATTTCTCCAAAAATTTTAAAAAAGTAAATATTACCAAAATTATTTTTCTGAGTTTTTCAGTTGTTAGTTGTTAGTTTCTGAGTTTTTCAGTTGTTAGTTGGTGGTCACTTAATTAAATCATGCTAGCTTAGAGAAGTTGAAGGAATGTGTCCAGAGAAAAGAAACATTTTTAAGACTACTAGCAGTTCAATGAGAATCACCACTGGAACTGTTGAAGACACTAAGAATATCAATATCCAGTTAAAAATAAGCAAATTGTTTCAAGTTATTTCTCACCTCTTGGTAAGTTAACAAATATTTCTGATACTGATCAGTTTGTTAGGTATTCAAGAAGGCAATGCAGAGTTTCAAGAGCCTGATAAATTAGCCACTATGAAACATTCTGTGTAGCACTACTACAGGAAAAAACTTTTTTTTTTCTTTTTTGTCTTTTTGTCTTTGAGGGCTGCACCTGTGGCAAATGGAGGTTCCCAGGTCTGTGACCCACACTACAGCTCACCACAGCTCATGGCAATTCCAGATCACCAACCCACTAAGCAAGGCCAGGGATCGAACCCACAATCCAATGATTCCTAGTTGGATTCATTTCCACTGCACCATGACAGAAACTCTGAAAAAATGTTTTTAAAAAGAAAATATTAATGCAATACAATCTGAAGTAGAATCTACTAAGTTATATTAACACATTTTTGAGAAGAAAACATTTAAGTTAAGTGAATTTGCAAAATTTATACAAAAGAAAGTTTTGATTATTCATCATTGGCAAGTACTTTGCAGAAAAATTTCAATATATTATGTGTAATTGAACCAGGTGTATCAATGATGAACTTCTTTAGTTTCATGAATTCATCATCAGTTACACAAACGTTTGTAATAAAAATATGAATATCTTGATTTTACTCCCACATAACAGTTTGATTGTTTATTAGTGGTAAAGTTTTATTATGACTTTTAAAGGCTAAGCCAAGTTTTTTTTTTTTCTGAATGAGAAGAACAAGTTCATCTGATACTAAGAATATTGAAATGCTTTGGAAATTAGCTCTTATTTTCCCTAAACAGTTGATGATGTTCCTGAATAAATTCAAATGACTATAGGGCAATACAAAACTTCTATGTAAAAGTTGCACCAAAAGTCATTTAGAATTCATAAATGTTTGAATTACAAATAATGTCAGGGTCTTTTATACATTTCTTTTACTGTCAAATTTTCAAATAATGAGATATATACTATAACCTATATAGTGACTACTCAACAGAACAAAACATATGGCTAACAAGCGAACAAAAGATAAAATTTAAACATTGCAAATATTTAATTAATCAAAATAAATCAGGAAAACACTAATTGGAAACAAATATCAAAAGGATTGTTTAAGAGGAAGATGGAATATTCATTCCTAATCTGATCAAATCATGCTAATGTAAACAGTTCAAATTTTAGAATTAAAAAGCAGAGTATGTTATAATGGATTAAGAAAGCAAAAACCCAACTATATGCTACCCACAATAAACAGATATTAGAAGATGAACAGCATATGCCATGATAATACAAACTAAAAGAAATCTGGATGGCTACATTAGTATCACACTGAATAGATTTCAGATCAAAGAATATCATCAAGAATAAAGAAAATGGTAAAGTGGTACATTCCTCAAGAGGATATAAAAATTGTACCCTTTTTTTTTGCAAGTAATAAAGTTTTAAACTATAAGAAATGAGGAGTTCTCATCATGGCTCAGTGGTTAGCAAACCTGAGTAGCAGCCATGAGGATGGAGGTTCGAACCCTGGCCTCGCTCAGTGGGTTAAAGATCTGGTGTTGCCATGAGCTGTGGTGTAGGTCGCAGATGCTGCTTAGATCCCACATTGCTGTGACTCTGGCATAGTCTGGCAGCTACAGCTCTGATTTGACCCCTAGCCTGGGAACCTCCGTATGCTGTGGGTTCAGCCCTAAAAGACAAAAAAAGATCAAAAAAAAAAAAAAAACTATAAGAAACTAAAACTGATATAACTTCAAAGAGAATAGATAAACCCACAATTATAGTCAAAAATTCAAAACTCCTCTGTCAACAATGGAGAGGAAAATTAAAAAGAACATCTGTAAACATATCAAAGATTTAAACAACACTATAAATCAAAGTGACCTTATTGATCATTATAAAAGTCCCTATCAAAAATAGCAGATTTCACATTCTTTTCAAGTATACACAAAACTACAGAGATGGATCATATCATGGACCATAAAAAAGTCTCTATTAAGACATCAAGGTAGTGGAATAGGTGGTCCACCACTTGCATCCCTCATTAGCAACAATATTTGACAGCCATTCATGGATAAATGTATCTTGTGGGAACTTTGAAATATAGGTAGGATGTTATAAAACTTTAGTGGTGTCCAAAACCAAGGGGCCCATTTTGCAAGTGCAAGCCCATACTCAGGTGGCAGATTTGCCAACTGAGGTCCTGACAAGAGACCAGAAACAAACTTATTCTCTGTGGACCATACTACAGCTCCATTTAGCTTTGAGCCAGCCACTGGCACCATCTACCAAGGAACACGGAAGTTCTTACCCTCACCTGTGACAGGCCTGTTAACATTAGGGTTGATCATAGACTCTGAGGCAGCCCATACCACATTTCCAGGCCCTCTTAACTGCTGTTCTGCTCATTCACATACAAGAAGGCAGATATGTACATCCAGGTCCTATAACCTTGATCTGACTGAAGATCCACAAACAGTCTTGTAATGAGGCTCCAGGATCTCCAGGATATCTCAGCCAAATGATAGGGCAACTGCCCATTCAGGGATCTGCTGGAAGACATACCCATCATGCTCTGAGGTAGGCCTTATGACTTCAATCTGACTATGATTCTTGAAACAGACCTGTAACGCACTTTCAGCCCATTCAGCCCTTCTGTATGGAAATCTACATATTGCCTAAAAAAGAATTCAAAACTCATCATATTAAAGAAAATCAATGAGATGAAAATGAATAGAGAGACCCTTAAATAAAATGAGGAAAAAATGCATGAAGAAAATGAGAAGTTTATTGTGGAGCATCCATTGTGGCTCATCAGTAAGAATCTGACCGGGATCCATGAGGATTTGGATTCCACCCCTGGCCTCACTCAGTGGGTTAAGGATCCAGTGTTGCTGTGAGCTGTGGTTTAGGCTGCAGACACATCTCAGATCCCACACTGCTGTGGGTGCAATGGAGGGAAGCTGCTGTAGTTCTGATCAACCCTGAGCCTGTGAACTTCTATATGCTTCAGATGTGGCCCTCAAAAGACAAGAAAGGAAGGAAGGGAGGGAGATGGAAATAAGGAAGGGAGGAAAGAAGGAAGGAGGGAAGGAAGAGAAATCATAAAAATGAATCAAACATAAATCCTGGAGTTGAAGCATTCAATGACAGAATTTAAAAATTCAACACAGTGCTTCAGTTTCAGACTTGATCATGCAGACAAAAACAAATCAGTGAACCAGGAGCTCCCACTGCGGTGCAGTAGATTAATACTTCAGGGGCTGGGGTTGCTATGGAGGTGCAGATTTGATCCCCAGCACAGCACAGTGGGTTAAAGGATCTGAAATGGCCATAGCTGCAGCATAAATCATGGTTGTGGCTTAGATTCAATCCCCGGCCCAAGAACTTTCATATGCTGCAGGTCCATAAAACTAAAAAAAATCAGTAAATTAAATGTAAATTATTTGAAATTAGCTATTTAGAAGAACAAAAAGTAAAAAAATAATAATATGAGTGAAGAAAGCATATAGAATTATAGGAACTTATTGAGAGAACTAATATACACAATATGGAAATTTCAGAAGAAAGGAGAAACAAAAAGAAGGAAGCTTACATGAAGAAATATGTGAAAACTTTCAAAATACTGGGAAGAGATATGACATCAGATACATGAAGTTCAAAATACCACAAGCAAGATTAAGCCAAAACTTACCTTGAAACACATAATAATGAAATTGTTAAAATTCAAAGACAAAAAGAGGATTTTGAAAGCATCTAGAGAAAAGAGACATATTGGAAGTCCTACGACTTAAACAAGAAAAGAAATAAAATGCATCCAAACCAGAAGGAAGAAATTAAATTTTCTCTGTTTACAGATGATGAAATTATTTACAGAAAATTCTGAAGACTACCAAAACATTGTTAAAACTAATCAATTAAATCAGTAAAGTTGAAGAATATAAAATTAATATACAAAATGTTTTATTTCTATACACTAATAATAAACTACTTGCTCTCCACCCCTCAAAAATAATAATTGATTTACAATAGTACCAAAGAGAATAAAATACTAAGGAATAAATTTATTTGGCAAGGTGAAAGATCTGTACACAGTAAAATAGCAGACATCGATGAAAGAAACTGAAGATTATACAAATAAATAAAAATATATCCTGAGTTAATAGGTTGTAGAGTATATTTTTAATATCCTTACTATCCATGCAATCTACAAATTCAATGCAATCCCTCCCAAAACTCCAATGGCATTTTTCACAGACGTAGAAAAAAAATACATTTGTATGGAACCACAAAAAGCCCCCAAATGCCAAAGCAATTTTGAGAAAAAACAAAGCTAGAGGTATTACCCTTGCATATTTCAAACTATATTACAAAGTTGTAGTAATCAAAACAGTATTTTTTCTTTTTTAAAAAAGTTATTTTTTAAAAATCACATATATATATATATTCTTTTTCTCAAATCATCTTCAGACTTGTTCTATCACAAGTGACTATATATATTTCCCTGTGATATACAGCATTATCTCATTGCTTATCCACTCCCAATGCAACAGTTTGCATCTACTAACACCAAACTCCCAGTCCATCCCAATCCCTCACCTTCCCCCTTGGCAACCTCAAGTCTGTTCTCCATGTCCCTGAGTTTGTTTGTTTTCTGTAGGTAGATCATTTATACTGTATATTAGATTCCAGATATGTGATATCATATGGTATTTGTCCTCCTTTTTCTGACTTACTTCACTTAGTATAAGAGTCTCTAGTTCCATCCATGTTGCCACAAATGGCATTATTTTGTTCTTCGTATGGCTGAGTAGTATTCCATTTTAGTATATATGCCACATCTTCTTAATCCATTCACCTGTCAATGAACATATAGGTTGTTTCCATGTCTTTGCTATTGTGAATAGTGCTGCTATGAACATAGGGGTACGTGTATCTTGCTAGATCATATGGTAGTTCTATATTTAGTTTTCTGAAGTACCTCCATACTGTTTTCCATAGTGGTTGTACCAATTTACATTCTCACCAACAGTGCAGGAGGGTACCGTTTTCTTCACACCCTCTCAAGGATTTGTTTTTGTTGACTTGTCAGTTATGGCCATTCTGACCAGTGTGAGGTGGTACTTCATTCTTATTTTGATTTGCATTTCTTTATAATTAGTTATGTTGAACATTTGTTTCACATGTCTGTTGGCTATCTGCATATCTTCTTTGGAGAAATGTCAAAACAGTATTTTACTGACATAAAAACAAACACATAGTAAAATGGAACAGAATAAAGAGCCTAGAAATAAACTCATGCATATACAGTCAACTATTCTTTGACAAGGTGCTAGGAACACACCATAGAGAAAGAATAGCCTATTCATGGTGTATATTTCTTTTTTTACATTGTTGGATTCAATTTGTTATATTTTGTTGTGGAATTTTGTATCTATGATTGTGAGAGAAATTGGTCTGCAGTTTTCTTTTCTTGTAATATCTCTGGTTGGTTTTAATATTAGAGTAATTTTGGCTTCATTGAATGAGTAAGAAATTGTTCTCTCTGCTTCCAATCTCTGAAAGAGATTGTACAAGAAAATTGGTACATTCCTTCCTTAAATGTTTAGAACAATTAACCAGTGAATACTTCTGGGCCTGGTGCTTTCTGCTTAGGGAGGTTATTAATTATTGTTTAATTTTCTTTAACAGATACAGACCTATCAGACTATTTCTTCTTGTGTGAGTTTTGGCAGCTTATGTCTTTGAAGCAATTGATGCATTTCAACCAGGTTATAAAGTTTGCATGCACAGAGTTCTACAGAATTATTGTCCTTTGAATGTCCATGGTATATATTGATGCACCTTCTTTCATTTCTGATATTATTAATTTGTGTCTTCTTTTTTTCTTAGTTAACCTGGCTGGACACATAAGTTTTATTAATCTTTTCAAAGAATCATATTTCGGTTTTGTGGAACTTCTTACTGATGCCTATTTCAGTTGCATTGATTTCTGCTCTAATTCTTATTATTTCTTTCCTTCTACTTACTTTGAATTTAATTTGCTATTCTCTTTCTAGAATTCTAAGGTAGAAACTTAGATTATTGGTTTTAGATCTTTCTTCTTTTCTAATATATGCATTCAATGCCATAAATTTCTCTCTAACCACTTCTTTTGTGTCATCTCACAAATTTAGCTAATGTATGTTATAATTTTCAATCAGTTCAAATTTTTAATTTCACTTCAGATTTCTTCTTTGATGCATGTTATTTAGAAGCCTGTTGTTTAATCTCCATGTATTTTTCTTCTAGTTATCTTTCTGTTACTAATTTCTAATTTAATGCCATTGTGGTCTGACAGCACATATTGTGTGATTTCTATTTTTTTTTTAATCTCTTAAAGTGCTTTTAATGAGCCAGTATATAGTCCATTTTGGCAAATGTTCCATGTGAGCTTGAGAAGAATGTGCAGTCTGTAGTTGTTGGATGTATCAGTGCATAGATTCCCATTAGATACAAGTGACTGATGATGTTTTTGAGTTTCCCTATGTCCTTGCTAATTTTCTGCCTGCTGGATTTGTCTATTTCTGATAGAGTTTTACTGAACTGTGATAATTAATTCAACTATTTCTCCTCAAAGTTCTATTAGTCTTTTACTCATATAGCTTAACAGAGTTGTTAGGCACCTACACATTAAGGATTGCTATATCTTCTTGAAGAATTGACCCATTTCTCATTATGTAATGTCCTTCTTTATCCTTGATAACTTCCCTGTTTCATCTCAAATTAATATATCTACTCTTGCTCTCTTTTTATGAAGGTTAGTATGGTATATTTTTAACCATACATTTATTTTTTCCAATATGTGTCTTTTTGTTTAAAGCAGGTTTATTTTAAACAACATACAGTTGAATATTGTTTTTGGAACCATGAACAATCTCTATCTTTTAATTGATGAATGCAGATCATTGATATTCAGAATGATTATTAATGTTTGGATTATCATCTACTATATTTATCACTATTTTCTATTTTTGTTGTCTTTTTTTGTATTTTTGTTTTCCACTTTTATCTGGCTTTTAAGGATCTAATTGATCATTTTATAGGATTTATTTATTTTTCATAATTGTTATACACTTAAAAAAAATTTTTTTTAGAATCTGCAATATACATTTATAACTAATATAATTTCAAATTAAAATAACACTATGCCAGTTCAAGGGTATGTCAGTACCTCAAAATAATAAAATGACTTTAATTATTTCCTGCCATCATATGTGTAACTGCTTCACTCACTTACATATGAGCATTCATTCATAAGTATATAATAATAGCAATAATGTATTTAATTACATGTTTACATACAATAAACATTGAAAAATACAAGTTTAAATTTTATCTTCACTTATTACTTCTTCAAATGATCTTCCTTACTTTATGTAGATCTTTTATTACTTCCTATAAGTTCTGGCTATATTACTTTCTTCTCTCTAAAGGACTTTTAATATTTCTTTCAATGCATATCTACTGGCAAACAATTTCCTTCAATTAATGTTTGTCTGAAAAGTATTTACTTCTTTTTTTGCTGATAATTTTGCAGAGTATAGAATTCTAGGTTATTTGTTGAATTTTGGTCAACATTTTAAATGTACAATCCACTGTCTTCTTGCATCCATGGTTTCTGAGGGGAAGTCAGATGTAAATCTTATTTTTCTTCCTCTTTAAACATGTTTTCCCCCGTAGCTTCTTTCAGGATTTTTTTCTTCATCTTAAATTTTATGTTATTTGAAAATGATATGCTTTAGTTTTATTGGCATTTATTCTCTGAGGTTCTTTGATCTGCAGCTTGTTTCTAACATCAATTTAAGAAAATTCCTAGTCATTATTTTTAAAGAAATATTCTTCTATTCCTTTCTGTCATTCTCCTTCTGATATCCTTGTTCCACATCCCATACTTCTGGAGTTTCCCAAAGACTTTTTTTCTTTCTTTTAAGCCACATCCATGGCACATGGAAGTTCCTGGGCCAGGGATTGAACCCACACTACACTAGTGACCCGAGCCACTGCAATGATAATGCTGGATCCTTAAACCACTGTGCCACAAAAGAAGTCCTGTAGTTGCCCAAAAACTCTGGGTATTGTTTTGTTTTTTTCATTATTCATTCTATTTATTTTTCAGTTTTGAAAATTTCTGTTGAGATAGCCTCAAGCTCAGAGATTCTTTTGTTAGCTATATCCAGTCTATTAAGAAGCCTATCAAAGGAATTCTTCATTTCTGTTACAGTGATTTTTATCTTTAACATTTCTTTCCAGTTCTTCTTTAAAATATCCACTCTTAACTTACACTGTCCATCTGTTATTGCATGCTGTTTACTTTATCCATTATATAAGGATATAAATTGTGGTTATTTTAAATTCCTGGTCTGACAATTTCAGTATCCTTGCCATATCTGATCTATCTCTTAAAATCATGTTTTGCCTTTTGATATGCCTTGTAGTTTTCATTATAGCTGGACATGATGTAGTACTAGGTAAAAGAAACCCCTCTAAATTGACCTTTATTAATTGGTGGTAAAGTGTTAGGAGAGGAGGACATTCTACTGTCCTGTGAGTAGGTCTTAATCTTTTAGGGAGACTATGCCTCTGAATTGTGAACTTCAAAAAACTTTCTTAGTTTTTACTCCCCCCCCCTTAATGAGAGAGGATGGCCAGAGAGATGGAGTTGGGTATTTACTTACCACAGATGAGTTATTTTTTATAATACCCCAGAAGGTTAGGCTCTAGTTAACTCATTTCCCATGAGGGTGGGCCTTATTAAAAATAGAGTACTCTGCAGGTATTGCAAAATGGTCATATTTTTATCTCCCCATAAGAAACATGACTTTATTTGTCTTAGAACCTGGACAAGTTCTTAGAAGAAAGCTCATAAAAATGTGGGACCCCTTATGAATGGGTTCCCCTGGAGTTTTTAAATATCATAATTGTCATACTGAGCCAAGAGTAATTCATCAATCAAGTTCATATTTTCTACCCTGTCTGCAATGGTATCTGTGGAGATTTCAGTTAGTGAGTCTCCATTCTGATAAGCCATGAACCTCTATTCATGTGAATTTCTCTCCAACATTGGGAGCCATGGTTTGCCTTGCTTTCTACAGGTCCTAGAAGGGCTGTTGATTTTTCAGTCTGTGCAGCTTTTCAGTTGTTAGGAGTGTCAACTTCCAAGCTCCTTATATGTGGAATTAAAACCCAAAAATCTTTAATATGGGCATTTTCAATTAAAATATTTCAGTGTTTCATGACGTAAAACCTAAAATTTGTTTTCTTTAAGAAGCACAACAAATAAAAAAAAATGTGAGAAGTAAGAGTTATCAAAATCAGATTATAAAAAAAAAGTAATAGAATGGCAGTTGCTTTATAAGGAAAGATATGTAGTGTATTGCTGCTTCCTGTTCATGTTCTGAACTTTAGTGGAAATACCACTAACAGTACAGTTTTCCATCTATTTCACCAGTAGAGACTTTCTGTAGTCACTCCTGCCAGACTAAGTATGCACTGAACATTTTTCCATATTTGGAGATAGAAAGTCACAGCACAGAACATGGAATGCCTCAGCAATGCTAAACTGATTCACTTCTGATAGACTCACAGTTGCCATTAGGCCGGCATCTGGGTGAAATAAACTATAGTAACAATAAAATGAAGACTTTTTATAACATATGTTCTGTTGAAGCATTTTTTTTTTCCCCTTAGGGCCACACAGGCAGCATATGGATGTTCCCAGGTGGGGGTCAAACTTGAGCTACAGCTGCCAGCCTATGCCACAGCCACACGAGATCCAAGTCATTTCTGCAACCTACACCACAGCTCACGGAAACGCAGGATCCTTAACTCACTGAGCAAGGCCAGGGATCAAACCCGCATCCTCATGGACACTAGTCAGGTTCATTAACTTCTGAGCCACAATGGGAACTCCCCTATTGAAGCATGTTTTAAAAATTTGCAGGTCACAGTTAAAACTGGCCTTTGCTGGATTAGTTATAAAAGCTCAAAAGTATTTGTGTGATGAGTTTTCAATGAAAAAAGCAATCACAACTCCCCCACAAACCCAGTAAAGTTTTAAAACAGAATATTCAAAATACCGTATATTAAATAATTGTTAGGCTGTTAGAAAGGCTAGACTAAATTAAGACATACTGCGTTGCATTCCCATTCTGGATAAGCTAATAAAATTTTGCTCAAAGATGATGTAATATTCACATCTTCTGATTTAATTATATGTTTCTGGTTGATTCAAAACAAATTGAAAAGTAAGGTGCGGTCTTAACTCGGCTAATAACAGAGCAGTCTCAATTTCATAAATTAAAGATGTATGTTTATGCTTTTACATTAGACAGAAAGTCTCCTAAAATTCTGTTATATCACTTAATAATTTTTGGAAAAATAAGTGTCTGGAGAACTCAACTTAATGAAAACCTACTATTTATGCCTAAATTTTGCCATCAGGACTATCTTGATAATTCATGATTCAAAACCAATATTATAAAGGGAAGGTTGTTATAGGAGACTTCCATTCTAATAACAGAATTCCTGGAGCAAACTTTTTACCAAGCAGGTCTAGAGAGCCTTGTAATTTTTTTCATTTCTATTCTGTCTATCTTTAGTTGATACAACTTCTTATTTTCTAGATACCCAAGGCCTAGGATACAAAACAAGACTGCCTTTTCTAAGTAGCACCTGATATCAAATCCTATTTGTTCCTCTCTCTCATGCATATTTGTTTGTGTGTGCGCTTATTTATTTATTTTTACAGCCGCATTTGCAGCATATAGAAGTTCCCAAGCTAGGGGTGCAATTGACACTGCAGCTGCAGGCCTGCACCAAAACCACAATAACACTGAATCCAAGCTGTATCTGTGACTTATTCCACAGCTTGTGGCAGTGCTGGATTCTTAACCCTTTGAGGGAAATCAGGGATTCAACCACATCCTCATAGACACCGTGTTGAATTCTTAACCCAATGAACCACAACAGGAACTCCTCTTTTATCCATTCTTAAATGTTAGAAATTATTTTATTCAAATATCTGTTGCCTGTTATCAAAGGAACAGACCCATTTTTGATAACAATAACTTCCTTTTTGCAGGTAGCATAGTCTGCATCATACTTGAATTCTCATGTTGTGTATTCTAGTCTCCAAGAGATAGTGACAATGTTTTTACATCCTTCACAGTATCTAGCACAAGGTTCTTTACCTGTTAGGCTCCATAAATGTTATTAGAAGTTAATTATTAAAGAAAAATTAAAAACAGTGTTTTTTTTTCCCCTATTTGTGCATCTATTTTGGCTAGGTTGAAAAAATATATTTTCACCTAGACTTGAAGGAATTCTAAAGCCATTATACTAGGTGAAAAAAAGAATATTTAGCAACTGGCCAAAAAAAAATTAGAAATAATTAAGGTCAGCATATTACCATTTCATTACCCTTCCTTTATAATTCCTTCAGGCTTTTTTTGTTTGTTCATTGTTGTTAAAAAATAAATCTCTCTTATATTTCCACTTATTTATCTGAAATTTCTGATATGTAATCTATAGATTCTATAGCTCATTTGAACTAGGTTACACCCATATTTTAATTACCATCCAAGTATAAGAGAACCCACTAAGCTATTGGTACCAAATAATTGGAAACAGTATTACCAAAACTAAGAATTGGTGAGATATGCCTACTAATTACAATGAGAATATTTAGAATAAGAAAATAAATATTAATGTTATTGCCCACATTTTCCTTGTGTGTTTTATCAAAAAATATAATCTACCTGCACTGAAAAGTAACAAGCTCATACGATAAAATCTTAAGTACAAGGCAATGAAGATAGAGGAAGACACAGAAAGGTCTTGTTTCTAAATTATTTTCAACCTTGAGTTGCAGCCAAGAATTTTGATTTTGTAAGCAATCACCTCACCAGATGTCTTGGTATACCCCTGCCATGCCCTTGCTACTCCTTTTCTCAGTGGTGCATGTGCTCACATGTAAATAATAGATAGAGTACATTAAGACATGGGGCAAATTGAACAGGTTTATTTGGCACTGAGCAAACATCTGCTGTATAAAATCAAAATTAATCGCTATCATGAGTTTCCTGTACTAACTTATTGTCATCGATTTAAAAAATATCCATTGTCCTAAATAAGGATAATAAAACACACAGAGACACAAACATTCATTAGAACTTGAGCCCTTAGCTTTCAGGGTCAGAATTCAGTGACACTGAGCTCCAAAGCAATTGCATTTCTCATCATTTTCTGATCTCTGGGAATAAGGTAGGGCTAAATAAAAATAACATCAGAATGAGTAGAGGAGGCTCCTTCAGAATCTTTGCAGAGACTTCAGTGATTATCCAGGAACCAATGATTTGAGTTCTGAGTTATAGCAAGTCCTCCTGTTCAGTCTGTAACTACTCTCTATCACACTGCACACAGTAATTAATGATGGAGAATTTCAAGCTAATAATATTAAAAAGCCAACAACATCAAGCTTAATTTAAAAGAAAACATGAATATCTACTCTGGATTTTTTAAGTATAATAAAAATTAATTCAATTATAGTCCAAATATTAATGCTGGACATTTTTTAAAGTAGGCACATTAATTTTTTTTAAAGAACTTTTTTTTTATCATGAACTTGTGATAGTATTTCACTGTATGTAATCTTACTGGCATAATAATTCTCTACAGGTCCTTGTACATTAGCATTAAAACTTCTGGCCCATGAAAATACTAAATAAAATGATTCAAACCAGTAGGGTTTACTAATTGCTTTTACATACATGGATCATATTACTCATAGTCAGGACTGGGGACACATTCTTCAGGAGATGATTTCCCCATAGCTTATGCTAGCTTTTATTCAATTTATTATTCAATTCTAAAAAAAAAATAATCTTCCTTTTCTTTCTAAATTCTGGCCAATGAAGATATGCTTTTAGTTTTATATAATAATTGCTTGATGAAAGATATTTCCTGTTTTTTATCCAACAAAAATGTGTTTTCAGAAAGAAGATAAACTGTTTAGCTAAAAAAAAAAATGCTTTCTGACAAATAAATATGAAATCTCAAGAAAAAAACAGAAAACTTCAGGTTTTAGTGTTATTCCATCTTCATGGAATATAATTCAGTAAGTCTATGCACAGTGTAAATTTCTTAACCTCAGAAATTATGTCAGAGAAATATTTATAAATTTTATGTGATTCTAATGTGTTCCCTACAAGATTACTTCTGTTACTTTTCTGCTTAACTGCTTATCAACTAATTACATAATTTGCCTCCCTGCTTAGTAAATTAAAATCCCAATTCTCCTTCTTACAGTGAATTCACTCCAGATGAGTCAACATCTGTACATAGAGGATAAAGACCATTCAGCAAGGATGCTGCTGTTTTCTAGGTTGAAATACTGAAAATGTCAGCAGGACAACACAGAGGTGAGTTCCACACTGCAAAGGTGAAAACAACCCAAAAGATGCTTAACTAAATGTGTTTTACATAAAACATATTCTACATTAAGTCAAAATTTCTATGACTTATATCCTTTTTAAAACGTTTCTTTTAGCTGTAGACAAAATTTCACTGTCCTTCTTACCAGGACAGTATCTCATCTTTGTATGCTAATTTTGTACTTTAAAAGACTTCTCTTGGAATTCCCATCATGGTGCAGTGAAAATCAATCCGACTGGGAACCATGAGGTTTCAGTTCCCATCCCTAGCCTTGCTCAGTGGGTTAAGGATTCTGCATTGCCATGAGCTGTGGTGTAGGTCACAGATGTGGCTCGGGTCTGGCGTTGCTGTGGCTCTGGTGTAGGCCAGCAGCAACAGCTCTGATTAGACTCCTAGTCTGGGAACCTGCATATGCCGTGGATGCGGCCCTCAAAAGAGAATAAATAAATAATAAACAAACAAATAAATAAATAAGTAAAAGTCTCCTCTTATTTGACCATTTGTCCACTTGCACTTCTTTGAAGCATAAAGGGCTAAAATTAATGTTTAATTTACATGTAAGAAAATTAAGAATTGCAGGAGCTATTATGTTGTGATATTAGATTTCAATACATTTTTTCTCATTCCCATACAATCTTATTTACACATTATTATGCCACCTTAAACAGTTCATACTACATCTATAATAATCAAAATCTCAGCCCTTACTTTAATTATTCTCGCAATTGCCTTCTGATTCCTGGTGCTTTGAAAAGAAGGGTAAATTTTAAGATAGGAGTTTGAGGATACAGGTATAAGAGTTTGAGGACATAGATATAAGTGGAATGAGAAGAATACATTCTAATTGTGGAAATATGTAGTAAATGAGGGAGCTACTGGAAAAGTAAAAACCAGGCCATCTAATACTACAGTTTGCTCTTCTTTCTGTTGGAGACAAAACCCTGCCCTGGTAGCTAATTCTTTTTAATTTATTTTAGCTTTCTAATCATTGAGTACTAAACATTTTCTACACTAAAACACTCAAATCCTCTGCTCTTACTTTCTTTCCAAAATTACTTAAAATCAGCCTCTCTTTCTCACTTATCTCCTCACACAATCCCTCCTGAGTAATAAAAGACTGCTCTAAGCAGCTGCAAGTTTCTTTAAAGTTTTTTTTTTTTTCTTTCCTGGTCAGGAAGTATCCCCACATCAAGTATCCAATTTTCCCTCCATCAGAGAGTGCTTTTCAGAGTGTTTTCAAGTAGGCACTGAACAGCACCAACTTGCAGGGAACTATGGTGGCTCTCCAACCCGGAGAGAAGAGGTGGAATTACCCTACAGAGTTTGGATAGGGCCTTAGAAAGTGGACTAATGAGATAATGATTTAGTGATAGCTCTAATTATACCACAGCTCACCCCAGCAAATGTGTATTGAACACAAAGCCATTTAGCAAGAAGTTGTAGGTTTCTCAGATGGCAGAAATAAAAGCTACACATCACTGTGTTTGCTAGTAATAGTCATCACTTTCCTGACTCACCAGCCTTTCCTTTTCTCTGAATGTGAGTGTATAAAGTACCACTAGCTCAAATTTGCTATTATTATAGCAAATTTTTAAAAGTGAAAAGTGGTCACTCTTAAAGGTTTTATAACATTAGTGAGCACAGTGACTCAACTGCTGATTGAACTTTAGTTGAAAATAAAAGTAATCAAGAAATCATTTTTGGATCCTTTAACAAAATAGAAGCAAACTATTATCATTATTGTTATTGTTATTTTAGAATCACAGAGGTCCCAGTTCTAGTTTTATATAGAAATTAATGTCACCTACTTCTTGATTCTCTGTTATTTCAATTATCATATACATTTCTGTAAGGTGATTATACTATTATTCTTTTAAGAACACTATGAAGCATCTTAAAAAACTGAGAAATTAGGACAATATTTTTTCCCTATTACTCTAAAGTTGAGAATCAGCACAATGGATCAGCATGAAGATATAGTAGTTTACTTAAAATACTTACGAACTTCTAAGAGTGGAATTTGACTTGTATTAGCAAAAAAGAAGATGTCAGTCAGAATACAGATTTGGTCAGACATACGAGCTGAGAACAAAACAATCACAGAGTCAAAAGTTCTAAAGTTAGTATTCCTGTTCTGATGTCATCCAGAGAAAGGGAATTTGAAAACAAATAGTCTTTCAATGTTCTTGTGTTTTTCACAAGGCTCTTCCTCCTGTGAAATGGTTGTGGCTTCTCATCATAGTTTCATTCAACCAAATATTTTATTAATCTCTATAGCACACATGTTCTCAAGATGTGGTACATTTACACAATGTAATACCACTCAGGCATAAAAAAGGACAAAATAATGCCATTTGCACCAACATGCATCCAGCTAGAGACTTTCATACTAAGTGAAGTAAGTCAGAAAGAGAAAGACAAATACCATATGATATTGCTAATATCTGGAATCTAATACATAGCACAAATGAGCTCTTCCATAGAAAGGAAACTCATAGACTGGGAGAAAAGACTTGTGGTTGCCAAGGTGGAGGGGGAAAGAGTGGGACGTACTGGGAGTTTGGGGTTAATAGATGTAAACTATTGTATTTGGAGTGGATAAGCAATGATCTCCTGCTGCATAGCATAGGGAACTATATCTAGTTACGTGTGAAGGAAACAATGGAGGATAATGTGAGAAAAAGAATATGAATATATATGTATGACTAGGTCATTTTGCTGTACAATATAAATTAACAGGACATTGTAAATCAACCATAATGTGAGAAAAAGAATATATATTATATGTATTATATATATATATATATATATGTTATATATACATATCAGTATGACTGGGTTACTTTGCTATACAGTAGAAATTGACAGTACACTGCAAATCAAGTATAATGGAAAAATAAAAATAAAATAAAATACCTTCTTCTTATTGTTCAGGTTCTTCACTAGATTAGTCTATAAATATAATGTTATATGGATAGTTTTTATAACAGTTACATTTATACTCTTCTAATAGAGACATCAGTCATTGGGGTCAGAGCTCACTCTACTCCAAAATAACTTCATCTTAATTTGAGTATATCTGCAAATATCTTATTTCCAAATAAAGTTGCATTCTGAGGTCCCAAGTGGACAGGAATCTGGGGAGACATAATTTAACCCTTTATCTTCTCATTCAGAGATGGCCATTGAGTGTTATCAGGGTTTTGGAAGAATTATTTTATAATTTATATCGCAAAAAAAGAGTATGACATAAAGAAAAGAAAGATATTAGAAGTGCCTGTAGCATATACAGTATCACAGGTATCCCTCCTAATTAGTTATGAGACACAGATTTTAGAATTTTTGATAGATTAAGCTGACTTAAGTGAGAGCTCTGAGTAGCACAGCAGGCTTCTTATTCTAGACAACTAGACGCTACCCTGGCATATTATCTAATTCCATTGTAGACTGAGCATCTCTTAATTTAGTGAAACAGAATTTATTAGAAAGGCAACAATACATAAATATTTGGACTATCACTTTAGAGAATGAATAATGCAATGTTTTCAAACACATTCCTCCAAAATGACAAGTACAATTTTGCCAACAAAAACAAAAAAATGTATCTCACAATGTAGCTCTGGAACAGAACAGAATTAATTGTTCAAAGCCTAAGAAATGAAAAGCAAGTCATTTAATTTATTCAGAAGAGATAATCTTTGGGGCTGAAGCAGGAGAAATCTCTCTTATAGGACCTTTTAGATGCCTCTCAGCATACTTCAGACAAGAACGAAATAAGCTCCACTGTACTATTTCTTATATGATCTAATAAAATAATGAGGAAATACCCTCTGTCTTTAAGACAGTTAATATTTATGTGACCATAAGCAAGTTTCTAAACGCATTTAAGGTTCAGTACAAAATTTGAATGTGTAAAATCCCTCTTCCTTTTATCCTTGATATGTTAAATAAATACAAGAAAGCACTGGTTCTTTGAATTGATAAATCTAAATTTAATGAAGACTACAGATATATTATAATTATGTTTTCAAGTAGACTTTATACAATTGTTTAGATTATGCTTTTCTTTACATTTATTTTTGTCTAGTTTCCTAAGATAACGTTACCACATAACATGTGCCTATTCTAAAACACTCTCAGGTTCTCATTTAAAAACAATTTATGGTGATTACTTCTCTAATATCGACAATATAATCAATCAAATGCTCAACATCATTGATTATAAGAGAAATGCAAATCAAAACTACCATGAGATACCACCTCACACCAGTCAGAATGGCCATCATTAATAAATCCACAAATAACAAGTGCTGGAGGGGCTGTGGACAAAAGGGAACCCTCCTGCACTGTTGGTGGGAATGTAAACTGGTACAGCCACTATGGAGAACAGTTTGGAGATACCTTAGAAATCTATACATAGAACTTCCATATGACCCTGCAATCCCACTCTTGGGCATCTATCCGGACAAAACTCTACTTAAAAGAGACACATGCACCCGCATGTTCATTGCAGCACTATTTACAATAGCCAGGACATGGAATCAACCCAAATGTCCATCGACAGATGATTGGATTCGGAAGAGGTGGTATATATACACAATGGAATACTACACAACCATAAAAAAGGATGACATAATGCCATTTGCAGCAACATGGATGGAACTAGAGAATCTCATCCTGAGTGAAATGAGCCAGAAAGACAAAGGCAAATACCATATGGTATCACTTATAACTGGAATCTAATAGCCAGCACAAATGAACATCTCCTGAGAAAAGAAAATCATGGACTTGGAGAAAAGACTTGTGGCTGCCTGATGGGAGAGGGAGGGAGTGGGAGGGATTGGGAGCTTGGGCTTATCAGACACAATTTAGAATACATTTACAAGGAGATCCTGCTGAGTAGCATTGAGAACTATGTCTAGATACTCATGTTGCAACAGAACAAAAGGTGGGGGAAAAAATGTAATTGTAATGTACACATGTAAGGATAACTTGATCCCCTTGCTGTACAGTGGGAAAATAAAATAAAATAAAAAGGAAAGGATTCCACTTTCAAAAAAAAAAAGAACATGATTAATTTAGAAAAGTTACACAAAGACTTAAAAAAATTGAAAAATAAAATCTTTTCTACAAAGGAAAAAAAAACCAAAACAATATTTAGATATTGCTTCTAACTCACTCTTTGTATGCTTTTGGTTCACCTAACTATGCCATGTCCTGATCGCAGCTGGTAGAGAGTTAAGAATGAAGTTATCTATGACATGGTGAAGAATCACTTGGTATTAAAAATTAATGTGCTAACATTTGTGATTATGATAGAGATTTTCTTATTCACTCTGTTGTATGTTAAACATGTCTTTGTTTTTATCACAATTAAGAATTTTGAAAGTCACTTTCAGTTATAAATTCTTAGAATATATTTTCAAGTTTAAAATATATATCAGTGATTTTGAGGAAAAAAAATCATGTGCCATTCTAAAAATTGTCAAAAAGGACTAGCTTATAAGCTGATTTTTAATATTTTAATGTTTTCAAAATACAGAACATGTATAGTATTGAATTTATTGGAATCTAAATGAAGGTGCAAAAGAAAAAGACATATTTCAGTAGAATCTCCAGAAAATAAGCAGATGGATTAAAAAGCACACACAATGAGAAGGAAAGTACTATATATTTAATAACTGTAGTTCTAATAATTAAACATGGCAGTGTTTTATATAAACTCAAATGGCATATATAGTACAAAGGATCTGAGAATTTCCAAGCTGTTATATTTGGTCTATGCCTTGGGATGGAATGTAACATGTATTATACAAAGCCCGCTGGACTGAACATCGAAAGTTTTACTTTAAGTTCTATATCTGCCATTTACCAGCTGCGTGATCTTAAATTTGTTATGTATCCACTTATAGCATGTTTCCTCCTCTGTAATTGCAAAGTTAAGAAAAAAAAAAAAACAACTATACTATGAGGATTAAAAGATGCCATTTATATATAACTGACTTATAAACATAAAATCCTCAAAATATAAGGCATGTCAATATAAGGCATTATTACTATGACAAAATATAAAGAAAAACCCTGCAACTCTACTGAAGACATATAAAAGCTAAGCCATCATCCCAAATTTTTAAATGGTATTTTTATTTTACTATGTCAACAACAATGTTACCTGTAAAGAGTCCAAAACAGAATAATTTCAAATCAGAGGGCCCCTGAAATTCATTTTATTATTGATTTTATTTGATTCCGAGGTTTTTTTTACATTTTAACTTGGTAGTAATATGCATGAAATTATATTAAAATTACATAGTTTCTATGTCAATTATTATATAAAATATATTACAGCTTTCTCCCTGGGTTTGTAAAGCAAACCACTAACATAAAAATGTATCCAATAAAAAAAAAGACCACTCCTAATTGCTCCTGAATATGTTAAGATATTTCTCTTGTGATGTTCTCTGTATAAAATTTTACTCAGAGTATGATTAAAAGTTATTAGCTATAAAATAAAACTATTTAGGGTGCTTTGGAATTAAATAATGTAAATACATCAACATAAATGGTGTTATGGGATTACAGTAAATGAAGAGGCACATCATGAAATTAATAATTGGAGATAGAAAATATTATTCAAAATATTCTATGTAGGAAAGAATCACATCAAGACAAAATATTTTCAAGAGCCACTAAAAGAGAGTTGTTAAAATTTGAAGTTATTGGGAGTTCCCATCGTGGCCCAGTGGTTAACGAAATCCGACTAGTAACCATGAGGTTGCGGGTTCGATCCCTGCCCTTGCTCAGTGGGTTAAAGATCCGGCGTTGCCGTGAGCCGTGGTGTACATTGCAGACGTGGCTCTGATCCCGCGTTGCTGTGGCTCTGGCGTAGGCTGGCAGCTACAGCTCCTATTCGACCCCTAGCCTGGGAACCTCCATATGCCATGGGAGCAGCCCAAGAAATGGCAAAAAGACAAAAAAAAAAAAAAAAAAACAATTTGAAGTTATCAAATTATACATAATTGTTGACTCATTAAGTAAGTACAAAACATTCATATCATTACCACATATTGTCAACAGGTTAAAATGCACAAATGAAAAATGCTGGTTAATTTAGTAGCAACATTTTTTTTGGAATTTTTTTATGTACAGAAAATAATAATTCAGCACTTTATCTCTTTCATTTTACTTGATCTTGATTTAAATCTATGGCATGGATCTGTGACTCTATTCTCACAGATCACATAAATAATATACAGAAAATTCTTGGTACTGTTTTTTACATTCAGAAAGATGTCACTTTGGTTATATCCATTTTAGTAATCACACATTTATCCTAATAACTCATGACAACTCTCTAAAAACCTGTTGCTTTATCTGATAACTGTTTCACATAATTTAAATACACTTATATATCCATAATTTTTCATTCCAACTTAATTTCTACCTTCTTTAATTCATTCGTTATAATTACTTTGGTGATAATCAGTGTCATTTGCCTACAATGCATATTACTTACTCACTTGAAAAGATAAAGTGAAGATATATAAAGAAATCCAATTGCTAAGGATGGGATAAAAATTGTATTCAATCCTTTAGTGAAAATCTACTTGTTTTTAGAGATAATTTAAATTTAATTTAAAGAGTATTAAGAAATCGTTTTTCACCTAATAATGTCCACATGTTCATGCACTATATCTCCATGCGTAAATGTTCGGCACATTGCCTGGAATAATTCCCACAGACTTTAATGGGTGGACTCAGCCTCCCAAGTAGGAATGTAGAACAGTATATATTTTTAATGTTTTGGAGACAGAATTCTATTTTGAATAGTTCAAGATTAGGGATTGAGAGAAAGTTACTAAAAAGTTTTGGCAAATAAAAGTATTGAAATCAGTAATCATTGGGTGAAATAATAAATAGATGTCAAGAACATTTAATTCAATGCAGTGTAGATTTCATTTTAATGACATTAAAATAACAACAAATATACCATCATTGATTTGGTAGAGAACATCTGTACAATTTAAGGACTTATAACAAATGATGTATTTTTTCCTAACTGTAGTGTTTAATCGCTATTTACAATTTTATTGTATTATTTCAAACATATTTATTTTTTCTTTTATTATAAATCCTGTGTGTATTTCCTTTGTAATTGTAATAGAGCTTACATAAAATATGCCAGAGTTACAATTATCTATTTTAAATTGATAACAACTTCAATTTAGTCTCAGAGACTAAATTATCTATAATTTACAAACATTAATTTTAAAAAAAATCTTAAAGAAATCATAGCCAGTAAGAATTGTTTTACTTTGAAAGACACCGAGTAATATATTTTTATCTATGCTTTAACATTTTCTTAAAATTTTATTATAACAGCATTTAACAAGAGATCTACCTTCTTAATAGATTTTCAACTGTACAATATAGTATTGTTATTTATAAGCACAATGTTGTACAACAGTTCTCTAAAACTTATTCATCCTAACATAACTGAAATTTTGTATATGTTGATTAGCAACTCTGTTTCCCTTTCCTCAGGACGCTAGCAGCTACAATTCTATTTTTGCTTCCATAAATTCGACTACATCAGAAATCTCATATAAGTGGAATCATGCAGTATTTGTCCTTCTGTATCTAGCTAATTTCAATAGGAAAATGTCACCCCAGAATCAATCATATTGTCACATATTGAAAACTTCCTCATTTTAAAATTAAACAACATTCTATTGTAAGTGTATACCATATATATTTTTTAATTACTCATCTGTCAACGGACATTAGGTTGGTTTTCACAGTTGGCTGCTGTGAATAATCCTCCACAAACATAGGATTGCCAATAACTCTTTAGGATACTGAAATCAGAAAGTGTGATGCCTCCAGTTTTATTCCTTTTCAAGACTGTTTTGGCTCTTTTGTGTTTCTTGTGTTAATATACGAATTAAGATTGTTTTCTAGTTCTGTAAAAAATGTCATTGGAATTTTATAGAAATTATATAGTTGTTAAAGTCTGTTGTTTCTTTGTGGATTTTTTTGGTTCATTGCTCTATCCATTATTGTAAGTGAGGTGTTAAAATCTCCAACTTTTATGTATTACTGTTTATTTCTTCCTTCAGATTTGCCTGTATTTGGATTACATATTTAGGTTCTGTGATGTTGGTTTCAAACATATTTAATTGTTAGATCATCCTGGTTAATTTTTGTTTTTATATAATATCTTTTTAAATGAATTTTTATTTTTTCCATTATACGTGGTTTACAATGTTCTGTCAGTTTTCTACTATACAGCAAAGTGACCCACTCACACACATGCACATATATACACACATTCTTTTTATCACATTGTCTTCCATTATGTTCCATCACAAGTGACTAGATAGAGTTCCCAATGCCATAGAGTAGGATCTCATTGCTTATCCATTCCAAACGCTATAGTTTGACTCTATTAACCCCAGATTCCCAGGCAATCCCACTCCCTTCCACACACCCCTTGGCAACCATAAGTCTGTTCTCCAAGTCTATAAGTTTATTTTCTGTGGAAAGGTTCATTTGTGCCATATATTAGATTCCAGATATGTGATATCATATGGTGTTTGTCTTTCCCATTCTGACTTACTTCACTTTGTATGAGAGTCTCTAGTTCCATCTGTGTTGCTGAAAATGGCATTATTTTGTTCTTTTTTATGGCTGAGTAGTATATACACCACATATTCTTAATCCATTCATCTGTCAATGGACATTTAGGTTGTTTCCCTGTCTTGGCTATTGTGAATAGTGCTGCAATGAACATATGGGTGCATGTGTCTTATTCAAAGAAGGTTTGTCTGGATATATGCCCAAGAGTGGGATTGCTAGGTCACATGGTATTTCTATATTTAGATTTCTGAGGTACCTCCATACCTTTTTCCATTGTGGTTGAACCAATATACATTCCCACCCACAGTGGTAGGAGGGTACCCTTTCTCCACACCCTCTCCAGCATCTGATGTTTGTGGACTTATTAATGATGGTCATTCTGACTGGTGTGAGGTGGTACCTCAGAGTAGTTTTGATGTGCATCTCTCTAATAATCAGTGATGTTGAGCATTATTTCATGTGTTTGGCCAACTGTATATCTTCTTTGGAGAAATGTCTATTCAGGTCTTTTGCCCATTTTTCAAATGGGATGTTTTTTTTGTAGTGAGTTGTATAAGTAGCTTGTATATTCTAGAGATTAAGCCCTTGTCATTTGCATCATTTGAAACTATCTTCTCCCATTCCGTAGGTTATCTTTTTTTCTTTTATGGTTTCCATTGCTATGCAAAAGCTTGTCAGTTTGATTAGGTCCCATTAGTTTATTTTTACTTTTATTTCTATTGCATTAGGAGACTGACCTGGGAAAACATTTGTAAGGTTGTTATCAGAGAATGTTTTGCCTATGCTCTCTTCTAGGAGTTTGAGGGTGTCTTATCTCATGCTTAGGTCTTTAAGCCTTTTTGAGTTTATTTTTGTACATGGTGTGAGGGTGTGTTCTAGTTTCATTGATTTACATGTGACTGTCAAGTTTACCCCACATCACTTGCTGAAAAGACTGTCTTTTCCCAATTTTATATTCTTGCCTCTTTTGTTAAGTGTTAATTTACTATAGGTGTCTAGGTTTATTTCTGAGTTCTTAATTCTGTTCCATTGGTCTGTATGTCTGTTTTGGCACCAGTACCACAATGTCTTTATTACAGTGGAATTGTAATATTTGCCTGAGGTCTGGGAGATATGCCTACTGCTTGGTTTTTGTTCCTCAGGATCGATTTGGCAATTGTGGGTCTCTTATGTTTCCATATAAATTTTTGAATTGTTTGTTGTAGTTATGTGAAAAATATCATGGGAAACTTGATAGGGATTGCATTGAATCTGTAGGTTGCTTTGGGTAGTATGGCCATTTTAACAATATTAATTTTTCTAACCCAGGAGCAGAGAATACCTTTCAATTTCTCTGAATCATCTTTAATTTCCTTGATTAATGTTTTATAGTTCTCAGCATATAAGTCTTTCACCCTCTGGTCAGGTTCATTACTAGGTATTTCATATTTTTAGGTATTTCATATTTTAAAAGATAAAGTATTTTTATATTCCTTTTCTAAAATTTCATTGTTAGTACACAGAAATGCAATTAATTTCTGAAAGTTAATCTTGCTTTTTTGTTTGTTTGTCTTTTCTAGGACCGCACCCATGGCATATACAGGTTCCCAGGCTAGGGGTCTAATCGGACCTAGATGATCCAGCCTATGCTAGAGCCACAGCAATGTGGCATCTGAGCTATGTCTGTGACCTACATCACAGCTCACGGCAACACCGGATCCTTAACCCACTGAGCGAGGCCATGGATTGAACCTGCAAACTCATGGTTCCTAGTTGGATTCATTAACCACTGAGCCACAACGAGAACTCCTGAAAGTTAATCTTATAACCTGCTATTTTGCTGAATTCATTGATGAGGTCAAGTAGTTTTTATGTGGAGTCCTTAGGGTTTTTGTTGTTGTTGTTTTTGTTTTTGGTTTTTTTTGGCTTTTTGCCTTTTCTAGGGTGCTTCCGCAGCATATGGAGATTCCCAGGCTAGGGGTCTAATTGGAGCTGTAGTCTCCAGCCTATGCCAGAGCCACAGCAACATGGGATCTGAGCCGTGTCTGCAACCTACACCACAGCTCACACCATTCCTCAACACCATTCCTCAACCCACTGAGCAAGGCCAGAGATCGAACCCACAACCTCAAGTTTCCTAGTAGGATTCATTAACCACTGCGCCACAATGGGAACTCTCTTAGGGTTTTTTATATATAATAGCATGTCATCTGCATAAAGTGACAATTTTACCTCTTCTCTTCCAATTTGGATAACTTATTTCTTTTATTTGTCTGACTGCTGTGGACAGGATTTCCAATTCTCTGTTAAATAACAGTGGTGAGATTGGGCATCCTTGTCTTGTTCTAGATTTTAGCATGGATTTCAGCTTTTCCCCATTGAGTATTATATTGGCTTGGGTTTGTCATAAATGGCTTCTATTATGTTAAGTTATGTTCCCTCTATACCAATTTAGTAAGAGTTTTTTTTATCATGAATTGATGTTGGATTTTGGAAAATGCTTTTTCTGCATCTATTGAGATGATCATGTGGTTTCTGACTTTTCTATTTGTAATGTGGTATATGATGTTGATTGAGTTGCATATGTTGAACCATCTTTGCGAACCTGGGATGAATCCCACTTGGTCTTGGTGTATGATCTTTTTTATGTGTTGTAGGATTTGGTTGGCTATGATTTTGTTGAGAATTTTGCATCTATATTCATCAAAGATATTGCCCTATAATTTTCTTTTCTAGTAGTATCTTTGTTTGGTTGTGGTATTGGCTGAGGATGGCTTCACAGAATGTCTTTAGGAGTGTTCCTTCTTTTTCAACATTTTGGAAAAGATTAAGAAGGATGGGTATAAGTACCCCTTCTTATGTTTGGTAGAATTCACCTATGAGGCCATTTGGTCCTGGACTTCTGTTTGTAGGGAGTGTTTTTATTACATATTCAATTTCATTTCTAGTGATTTGTCTGTTCAAGTGATCTATTTCTTATTGATTCAGGTTTGAAAAGCTGTAAGTCTCTAGAAAGTTATCCATTTCTTTGTCCATTCAATTGTTCATAGTATTCTCATGTTTTTTTGTATTTCTGCAGTATCCATTGAGATTTCCCCCTTTTCTTTTCTTATTTTATTTATTTGGGTTTTTCCTCTCCTCCTCTTGGTAAGTTTGGCCAAAGGTTTGTTAATTTTTTTTTTTTACCTTTACAAAGAACCAGCTCTTGGATTTATTGATTTTTTTTTCTGCTGTTTTTTGAATCTCTATTTTATTTTTTTATTTTTATTTTTTTTTTGTCTTTTTGCCATTTCTTGGGCCGCTCCCGTGGCATATGGAGGTTCCCAGGCTAGGGGTCGAATCAGAGCTGTAGCCACCAGCCTACACCAGAGCCACAGCAACGCGGGATCCAAGCCACGTCTGGGACCTCACCACAGCTCACGGCAACACCAGATCCTTAACCCACTGAGCAAGGGCAGAGATTGAACCCGCAACCTCATGGTTCCTAGTTGGATTCATTAACCACTGCTCCACAACGGGAACTCCTGAATCTCTATTTTATTGATTTGCTCTTTCATCTTTATGATTGCCTTCCTTCTGCTGACTTTAGGTCTTATTTGTTCTTTTTCTAATTTGTTTAAGCGGTGGGTTAAGTTGTTGAAATGAGTTTTTTGTTTGTTTGTTTGTTTGTTTGAGGAAGGCCTGTATCTCTATGAATTTCCTTCTAAGCACTGCTTTTGTGGCATTCCATAGGTTTTGAATGGTTGTGTCTTCATTATCATTTGTCTCAAGGTATTTTTTAATTTCCTTCTTGATTTCCTTATTGACCCTTTAGTTTTTTTGTAGCATGTTGTTTAGTCTCCATGTAGTCAGGTTTTTCTCATTTCTTTTCCTGTGGTTGATTTATAGTTTCATCCCATGTTGGTCAGAGAAGATACTTGAAAAAATTTCTATACTCTTAAATTTGTTGAGGTTAGCTTTGTGCCCCACTATATGGTCAATCCTTGAGAATGTTCCATGTGCATCTGAAAAGAATGAATGTTCTAGTATTTTTTTGGATGTAATGTCCTGAATATGTCAATGAAGTCTAACTTTTCTATTGTGTCCTTTAAGATCTATGTTGCTTTACTCATTTTCTATCTAGAGGATCTGTCCATTGATGTGAGTGGGGTATCAATGTCTCCTACTATTACTGTATTCTCATCAATTTCTCCTTTTATGTCTGCTAGTATTTGTTGTATATAACTGAGTATTCCTATATTACGGGCATATATATTATAATATCCTCTTCTTAAATGGATTCTTTTATCATTAAATAGTGTCCATCTTTGTCTTTTTTATGGCCTTCATTTTAAAGTCTATTTCGCCTCATATTAGCATTGCAATTCCTGCTTTCCTATCTTGTCCACTGGCATGAAATATCTTTTCCCATCCCCTCATTTTCAATCTATATGTGTCCTTTGCCCTAAGGTGAGTCTCTTGTAGAACAGCATATTGTAGGCCTTCACTTTTTATCTGGTTTTCCACTCTGTGTCTTTTGATTAGAGCATTCAGTCCATTGACATTTAAGGTAATTATTGATAAATATGTATTTATTGCCCTGTTAAACCTTGTTTTCAGGTTGATTCTATATTTCTCCTTTGTTCCTATTTTTTGGGGGGGGGTGGATGATCTCCATTTATTTTATGCTTCTGTACTTTTTTTTTTTTAGTTTTTGTGAATGTAATATTTAGTTTTGATTTATGGTTGCCCTCTTTTTCAAGTCTGTTAATCCCTTCCTGTGCCTGCTTCCTTTAGCCTGATAGTCATATAGGCATAAACACTGTATTTAAAAAAAGACTCTAGATCTTTTTTACTTTCCTTCCCCATATTCTATGATATTGAAGTCCTTTTTTTATCACCTTCATGATTGTCCTTTCACTTCCTTGTGTTTATCATCACTTTCACAATAGTATTTTTTTTTCTTTTAAATCTGTATACTGGCTTATTTAATTGATTGTTTTCCAATTGTGGTTTCCTCCATCCTTTTTCCTCTCACTTGTTTTTTTGAGAAGCCCTTTCAATATTTCTTTTAGAATGGGTTTAGCATTGCTGTACTCTTTTAGCTTTAGTTTGTTGGAGAAATACTTTATTTCCCCTTCTATTTCAAATGATATTCTTGCTGGGTAGAGTTTTCTATGCTGCAAACTTTCCCTTTTAGAACTTTGAATATATCTTGACATTCTCTTCTGAAGGACTATAGTGTTTCTGTAGAAAAATTGGTTGATAGTCTTATGGGGGTTCCCTTACAATTAATGCTTTGTGATTCTCTTGCTGCCTTTAGAATCCTCTCTTTATCTTTAATTTTTGCCCTTTTTATTATAATATGTGTTAGTGTTGGTCTCTTTGGATTCAACTTGTTTAGGGCTTTTTGTACTTCCTGTATCTTGATATCTACCTCCTTTATATTTGGAAAGTTTTCAGACATAAATTCTTCAAATATATTTTCTTTTATTTTTAATTCATGTTTTATTTTAATGATTTTTATTTTTTTTTCCATTTTAGCTGGTTTACAGTGTTCTGTCAATTTTCTACTTACAGCAAGGTGACCATGTTTTTGGTTGGCAATGCTTCCCCCCACCCCAGCACTTTCAATATAGTATCTCACTTCTACCTGGCCTGCAAGGATTCTTCTGGATAATCCAATAATACTCTTTCAGACATTTCCCTACATGAGACATTTTTATCTTTGTTTTCACAATGTCCTTGCCCTTTTGACAATTTGGTTATAATATGTTTTAGTATAAATTTGTTTGATGTTATCTTACTTTGGATTCTTTGAACTTCCCTGGATGTGATAGTCTATTTCTTTACCCAGATTTGGGAGGTTTTCTGCTTGTTACTTTATAAGCTTTTATGTCCTTTTTTTGGACTCAGTTCTCCTTTTGGGACTTTCATAAAACATATATTGATCTAATTTATAATATCCAATAATCCCCTTAGGCTTTCTTCATTCTTAATATCTTTTACTCTTTCCTCCTCTGGCCTGATAATTTTAAATTATTTGTCTTCAAGTATTCTGATTCTCTCTGCTGTTTGCTCTAGTCTACTGTTCAACCTCAGTATTAAATTTTCAATTTAATTATTCTATTCTTCAGCTCTATGATTTCTGTTTAGTTCTAGTTTGCATTTTATTTCTCTTTGTTGAAATTCCCTTTTGTTTAAGCATTACTCTCCTAGCTCATTGAAAATTTTATGACAGCTATTTTGAATTATTTGTAAGGCCATTCATAAATCTCCACTTCATTATGAAATCTTCCATTTTCATTCTTGAGTTTTTTCCTTCCTCCTTTGTTTGGATCTTTCCTTGTTTTTTCATTTTCCTTGACTACTTGTTGGTTATCCACACATTAGGAAAAAACTATCTCCTCTTCATCTTCTCAGACAGGCCTTATACAGGAGAAGATCTTCACTGATCAAAATATGCTGAGCATTTGTGGGTCTTTCAAACCTTCATACTAGCCAAAACTTCTTTCTTTGTTATTAGTGGTCTCCAGACATCTAGAATATGCCAAATTCCATTGACATGTTGAGGTAGGCAGGATAGACTCCAATACCTTGGGTAGCTCCTGTAAAGTTATAATGCTGGGTATATGGTCTAACTCCTTCCCACACCAGGGAGAAGCTGGGAACTGTGACTGTGACTTATCACCTGTTTCCTCATCAGCAATCCTGGAGTTACTCTGATAAGGGCTCTCTTACTAATTCAAATTGTCATTTTGTTTTCTGTAGGCCCTAAAGAACGAGCTTATGACAAATCCCAGTAATTCTTCAAGACAGCAGAGAGAGAAAAAAGTCAGTTATTCAGGTAGTATCCAGAGAAGTTGAGATGCTAGATGTGCAGTCTGATTACTTTGTTTCTCAGAGGAAAGTTGGAAATTGGTGGGGTTTTATTTCACTTGTTCTGCATTGTGCCAGGGAGAGGAGCTGTCATGATTGCCTACAAATTAGTTCTAAATAGTTTTCTGTAGTTCCCAAGCAACTAGAATATACCATTCTTTATCAGCTCTCTGAGACATAAATGATACAAGCTTGTACCTTGGGTGGGACCCAGGGAAGCTGGGAGGCTAGAGATGCATTCCAACTATACAAATCCTCAAGGAAGAAGCTGGTAACTAGGGGCATATCAGGGGTAGGGATTTTAGTGAGAGGGTGTTTCATTCTTCCCCTCATTTCTGTTGCTGGTTTGTAATCACTTGAGGTACAGGAGCTTCTTAGGTAGCTTCCAGATCTCTCACAAAGGGAACTGATCCATGTATTGCTATTTCTGTTGAATTAGTGTGTCTGGGGATCAGGGAAGGAGAGTCTATTGTTTCCTATTCTGTCATCTTAGTGACATCTACAATAACTATGTAATTTTTATGTCATAAAAATATATGTTGAATTTTTCATGAATTTTGGCATTTCATAATTAATTCAATACATAAATGAAAGAATAATTAAAAGCATCATTTTTGGCTTTTTCTGAAGTACATTAGAGTTCAAAATAAAAATAATAAAACAGCTTTTTCTGTTGGCTATTCATGCAATCCATTATACTTTTTGTGAGACGATTCTAAATTAGAAGAAATATTCTTTGAGTTAGAAATATATTAACGGAGTTCCCATCATGGTGCAGCAGAAACGAATCTGACTAGGAACCATAAGGTTGTGGTTTAGATCCCTGGCCTCACTCAGTGGCTTAAGGATCTAGCGTTGCTGTGAGCTGTGGTGTAGGTCACAGACACAGCTCAGATCTGGTGTTGCTGTGTCTCTGGAGTAGGCCAGCAGCTGTAGCAAAAATTAGACCCTAGCCTTGGAACCTTCATATGCCAGAGATGCATCCCTGAAAAAGACAAAAAAGACAAAAAAAAAAAAAAAAAAAAGAATTATGTTAGCATTAACCTCTTCCTTGAATATCTTTCTTACATTCTTGAGGAACCATGGAGCATTTCAAACTGCTGATTTTTCTTTAAAAATGTTCATACATATTGGTAAAAGGTTATCTAATGCATAGCTGAGAACATTATTCTCTTTAACACTTGCTTTTGTTAGATGTGTTGTTCTCACATGCTAATAAGGTAACTCCCAAGGGCCACTTTTCCCATTGAATACTGAAATGGTTTTACCGCTCCTAGGACACATATGCAAATAACATTAAATTACAGAGAATATGCAACCCACTGTCAAACGTCATAGACTAATGATCACCACTGCTGAACTGAATCTACCAAAAATATACATAAAATATAAAAGAAAATTTGGATTAAACTTCTGATTTTATAAAGCTTGGCTTACTAGAATAAAAAATATATTAAATACTGGTAGTCTATGAGAATAAAAAAATAACTGAAATATGTCAACCAATGAATCTGTGTCAAACAGTAAATGCAATTGGTAGTCTATAGGAATAAAAATGAAATGAAATATGTGAACAATGAATGTATCAAAAAATAAATGCCGTTCATCTTTTTCTTTTATTGTCTCTTACAATCAGTAGATGTAGATGGGAAACAGAAAACAGAGCCTCACTACTGATACTCACATTGAAATATGAAAAAAGAAATTCACAGAAAATGTAATAAATAAATTCAGTCAGAGTATGAAGTTAATTATACAGAGATTTCACCCTATTTCAAACCCTACTCTCTAGTACTATTTTTTATAACATTTGTGCTTATTTTGTTTAACAACAACAACAAAATGCTAGAAACATAAAAACAAAAACAAAAACACTGTAACAGAAATAAAGAATGCCTTTCTCTGGTGGGCTTATTAGTAAACTGGACACAACTGAGGAAAAGATTTACACTACTCAACTTCAAGACCTACTATAAGGCTAAAGTAATCAAAACACTATTGAATTGGTGAAAGAAGAAACAAATAGATCAATGTAAATGAACAGAAAACTCAAAACAGACCCACATAAATATATTTAACTGATCTGTGAGAAAGAAGCAAAGGCAATACAAATAAAGATAGTCTTTTTAAAAAAAGGTGATAGAACATCTGAACATCTACAAGCAAAAGTAAATAAATAAACAAATAAATCTGGGCACAGACTCTATACCTTTCACTAAAACTAGCCCCAAATGGATAACATACCTAAATACATAATACAAAATAATAAAACTTTTAGAAAATAACATAGGAGAAAACTAGATGAGTCTGAGATATGGCAATTAGTTTTTAGAAGTAGTACTCAAGGCATGGCCTATGAAGGAAATAATTGATTAGCTGGAATTTATTATAATTAAAATCTTCTCTATGAGAGATTATATCAAGATTACGAAGGAGTTCCCATGGTGGTGTAGCAGAAACGAATCTGACCAGGAACCATAAGTTTGTGGGTTTGATCCCTGGCCTCACTCAGTGGGTTAAGGATCTGGTGTTGCCGTGAGCTGTGGTGTAAGTCACAGACACGGCTCAGATCTGGTGTTGCTGTGGCTGTGGTGTAGGCCAGCAGCTGCAGCTCCAACTGGACCCCTAGCCTGGGAACGTATGTATGCTGTGGATGTGGCCCTAAAAAGACAAAAAAAAAAAAAAAAAAAAAAAAGTTTATGAAAAGGCAAGCGGCTGAGTGGGAGAATATATTTGCACTAACACATCTGATTAAGGACTATTATCCAAAATACAGAAAGAAATCTTAAAACTCAACAGTGAGGAAATGGACAAATCAATAAAAAATAGGATGAATATTTTAGACCTCACCAAAGGATACATATACGGCTGGAAGATAACCATATGAAATGACGTTTTGCATCATGTCAATGGGGAAACATAAATTAAAATAAAAGTGAAATACAACTACACACCTATTAAAATGGCCATAATCTGGAATACGGACAACACCAAATGCAAGGAGCAGCAAGGACACTCATACACTGGACACTCATACATTGCTGATGGAGATGCAATGATTTCTTACAAAACTAAGCATACTTTCACTATACAATTCAACATTCGTGCTCTTTGGTATCCAAAGGAGCTGGAAACTGATGTCCACATAAAACTAAATAGCAGCTTTCTTCATAATTGCCAAGACTTGGAAGCAATCAAATTGTTCTTCAGTAGGTGAATGAATAAATAAAATTTAATACATCCAAACAACAGAATATTATTCATTGTTAAAAAGGAATAAGGTTTCAAGCCCTTAGAAAGATATAGAACAAATGCATGTTACTTAAAGAAGTCAATTTGAAAAGGCTACACAGTTTGTGATTCCAACTACGTTATATTAGCAAAATGCAAAACTACAGAAACAGTACAAAGATCAGTGGTTGCCAAATGTTGGAGTTAGGAGAGTGATGATTAAGTAAAGCACAGAGAATTTTTAGAACAGTGAAATACTGTCATGATACCCTAATGATGAAGACATGTCATTACATATTTTTTCCAAATACATATTATTTAACTCCAAAAGTGAACTATAATGTAAACTGTGAAATTTGGGTTATTATAATGTGTCAATATAGGTTCATTAATTATAAAAAATGTACTATTCTGGTAAGTGATGTTGATAATGAAGAAAGCTATGCATCTGTGGGAGCTGGTGTCAAATGGGAAATCTCTGCACCTTTCTTTCAGCTGTATGGTTAACCTGAAACTGCACCTTAAAAAAGTCACCTAATGAAAAAAAGAAACTTCCTCAATATTGCTTGGTAAATAAAGCAAAGAAAATTCAGAAATAGTTTATCTTACTCTGGAATCAATATTCTCAGTCATTATTCTATACTGCTGCCTACAAAGGTGTGTCTTCTCCAGAATACAGAAATGCTATACTCTTAGTGGATGCATCAACACAATTAATCACTAATGGAGGTAAGGTAAGAACACTATAAACTTTATCACTGCATTAAACTATTTGATAACATTCAATACATATTACTGATATTGATTCAAAATGAAATAATGAAATTGCAAAAGCTACCAATGAATCAATCTTCTCCATTCTCTTATCAATGTAACATAACTGCTTCTCTCATCCAGCAGTGTTCTTATTTTTCCACTTTTTTAAATTGATGCTAGACTTTAGACTTCTTTCACCAATAAAGTAAAGTAAAAATTGTATGTAAGTTTTCAACCCTACACCTTAAGAAGCCTTGCATCATCTGCTTTCACAATTTCATAATCCTGAGATCTCCAATCTGTCCAGAAGATCCTTTTATCTACCACAGAATAAAAGACCACAGGTAGAGAAACTTGAGCATTCCAGCCAGAATGATGCACCATCTGTCTGACATGAGTGAAGCCATCTTGGACTTTCCAGTCTCAGTTGAGCTGCCAGATGACTGCATCCACATATAATCCCAATGGAGATCAGCAGAAGAACTACCCAGAGTGCCAACCCATAGCATCATGGCAAAGAATAAATCATGATATTTAAACCATTAAGTATTGAAGTTGGTTAAATTCCAACTAATTACTACTAATAAATTACTAATGAAAAAGATTACTTCCTTTCCATAATAATTAACTGTTTCAAATCACCATACAATGTAATATTTAATACTAAGGTATTAGTAAATTTTCCAATAAGATGAAGGATATAAATGGACTGGTAATGTACTGAATAAAGTTTGAGGCCCAGCTCCTGGGGAAGAGACTGATTATGTCATCAGCAAACACACTTCCTTTCCTGAGTGCACAGCTAAACTGCATTTCCAAGTCACAATGCATCCAGGTGGTACATGTAATTAGTTCTTACCAGTGAAATATAAGCATGTGACATGTCACTCCCATGCCATGGTAAGTTTAGTTTTTCCTCACTTTATCTCTTTCTCCCTAACTTCCAGCTGAGATATTTTGAGATGTTTAGCCATTTGTGGAAGATGCCAGATTTAAAATTTAGAAGGATTTTAGGTCTCTGAGTCATTGCTGAAAGAGTGTCCTTAAATACCACCACCACTAATCATATTAAGTAACAATAACAGGAAGCAGTGAACTGTTATTTGTTAATCCACTGAAACACATGGTTTATTTTTTACTGACATATACTACAGTCTACTAAATATAGTCCCATTTGTGAACCAGTTCTCTCATATCTCTCACATGTGGCTTATATGATACTGATTATTTTCATTACCTTCTGTGGTGAGTACATGACCCAGATTTGATCACCAAAAGTCCATCAGCATCCCAGACATAGTGAGCAATTCAAGAATGACACTTAATCCAAGTGGGGCCAATCAGCACATTCTCTGGGGCATTAATGCCAGAGTTATCAGAACAGACTTTACTCCAGCTCTGAGATTAGAAGCTGAATGATGTTACAAATTGGAGTGTCTGACATCTATCCTTCTGTGCTTAATGAAATAGTTCAATTGTTATAGGAAAGAATGAGGACAGTGTGTAAATAAAAGCAGAGTGGAGAGATGTGAAAAAAATAGCCTTTGGAATATATTTTGAGGTTATAGTTTTAGTCACATTTAAAGTCAGTCTTTCTCTGGAATTTTAGCCAAGAGCTGGTTAATTTTAATTATTTATTTCATTTTAGATGTAAGTTAATTTGAATCAGATTTACTTCAGTTACAGAGTCTTAACAGTACTTATTCTCCCTATTTTGAAATATTTTGTGTAGTTTTACCTAATGTAATAAAGAAACTAAATTTCAGAAGACAGATAAAAATGAAGACAATATAAATTTTGACCTGGGAAACTTGAATGTATCATTTTACTATATAGTTATATATATACATATACATATATATTTATATATCTATACATATATAGATATACCAAATCAACATTTTGTATACATTAAACTAATATGATGTTATATGTTGATTATAACAATAAAACTGGACAAGAAATCTTGGTCGAATAAAATAAATTAACCCATCTAATGAGAGTTTGCAGAGCTTAGCATTATATCAAAAAATGAATATTCAAATAACTTATATTCTAAAAGAAATCAATTTAAGGTAAAATCAACACAATTTTATCGTGCTTATATTCTGTTTCAGTTCGTTCTTCTAAATTAGTTATGGTTATCCTATTAATTTACCAGCATTGTCTTGTATTTTGTTTTGTCCTGTTTTGTTTTTTTGTTTATTTGTTTTTAGAAATAGACAAATGCATTAATTCTGGACAATAAGAACTAAGAATTTGGTCAGTTTTGGTCAGAGAACAGCCATTAAATTTTTTTTCAGTAAGAAGAATGGAATAAATGAATAGCTTGCCTCTCATTCTCCTCTGGATACAATAATGCATGGAAGTGACTACTAGTACCAGCCTGAAGACAAAGAGATTTCAAGAATGTTAGTGTTCATGACATCATTGAGTAGCTGTTCTCTCCACACTTGAAGACTGTACTGCCTAAGGACTTTCTGGGTTTTTGTTGATTGAGTCTCATTTGTTTTGTCTTCCTTCACTCTGTTTTGGCAAGTTTGATGCAGGTTTCAAATAAAATTTGTCAGAGCTCATTCTCTTGAAAGAATTTCAAGTGTTATTTTACTATTGCTATCCCTATATAATATTTTAAGCACAGATTTAAAGGTAGGCTCAGAATAAGTCATGATGGATTCTTAAAAGAGATTTTTAGGAGTTCCCGTCGTGGCTCAGTGGTTAATGAATCCCACTAGGAACCATGAGGTTGCGAGTTCAGTCGTTGGCCTTGCTCAGTGGGTTAGGGATCCAGCGTTGCCGTGAGCTGTGGTGTAGGTCGCAGATGTGGCTTGGATCCTGCGTTGTTGTGGCTCTGGTGCAGGCCAGAAGCTACAGCTCCAATCAGACCCCTGGCCTGGGAATCTCCATATGCCGCGGGAGCGGCCCTAGAAAAGGTAAAAGACAAAAAAAAAAAAAAAAAAAGATTTTTAGAAACACCTGAGATTTCAAATCCTCGCTTTTTTCTGAGATGGGTTATAAGACTGAATGGTGCAAAGAAAGAACCATACTTCACAGTATTACTGTTAATTCACAAAACATAGTGAGTAAAAAAAAAAAATCTACTGAAATCAACACATGTTTATGTGTATTTGTGCATCTGAGTGTTCAGTACACTATCAACAACTATAAAATCTCAAGAGAATATAGTTAAAACATACTACAGCAGAGACAGATCAAAATATGAAAGGAATCAAAAAGTAAAAATAGACACTCCTAGTCATGCAACAATTTACCTTATTCTACTCTAAAGATTATTTAAAGACATAGAGCCATGTAGACTGATCTTTTTGTGAAGGACTGCCTCAGCATACTAGATTTAGTGGCTGGCAGTGAGAACAAGACTGGGATTCAGTCTCTATAGAGATTCAATCTCCATAGCTATCCCAATACATTGGGATTCATATATAGCATTAAGAAGCCTATAACAGCTGCCTGAATTTTACCTGCTTGGAGCAATAAAGGAGGCTTGTAGTTTTGGAATTATGTAAATTTAATCTGCATAGGGGTTATAAAGAGTAAATATTAGACATTCGAAAAACTATGAGAGGAACATCTGAGTTAATTTAATCAGAGGTAAGGGAAAAAACAAAAGTTAATCAAGCAAATAGTATAAACCAGGAAAGAACCCCCTGAAACACATGACTTGAAATTGTAATACAAGTACCTCTTTTCAGAAGAAACAGATGATAGAACATGGAAATGATAAAAAAAAACTAGACAGGATGGCAAAAACAACTCCTAAAAGGAAATATGTAGATAACATATTAAAACTTAATCAGGTTCTCAAAACTGTATCAGAGAATTAGCTGGAGCTAGCTAGTCAAGTAGTGAATTTACCTGAAAGGGAATCTTAGAGTCATTCTGCCCTATGCCTTGTAGTATCCCACAGAACATGTGGGGATGGTGCCATTCTTTGCCTACACATAATTTTTATATTTTTAAAATAGAGAGTGTAGCAAAAGCTTCATATCCAAAGAGCCTAGAGATTAAAGTGCTATTCATTACCTTAACTCCTACACTACTGCGGATCCTCCCATGGTAGAAACTGTCACACTCACCTAGAAATTCCATTATTACTAGTTAAAATGTGAAAGTGACCCAATTATTTTATTACTTCAACTCTAGATACAATCTAAAAAAAAAGAAAACATTTTTAATAAAATATTGTTGATAAAAATACTAAAACAATCTACAACCAATAAAAAGTATTTAGCCATATAGTATTTTAATATATATCAATTTGGATTACATACATTTGAAAATACTTCTACTACTAAATAAATATATCACCCATCTGAAATGTGCTAGGTAAAGTTAACTAATAGAGTTTAAAAATTTTTTTTCTACTAATCAAATTTGAAATTGCAGTAATTGTAATGGCAGTTACTCTATAATTATTCTACCTAGCAACTGTAATGAAATTAGAACACTCAACTCTAATAACATTTTTTCATTGTCTCTAAGTTTGATCAAACTAATTTTTTAAATGAGTTAGTAATAAACAGATCTTTATTGTGACCAAAATAATGCAGATTGTTACTTCTAACACTGACATTTTTGAAACCCTAAAATTGGTCCAGATGATAATATTTTACATATATTATTTTAATTTAGTAGTTTATATTAGCTAAGTATCCTTATTTAATTTTAAACCAAGTTATATATATACAAGTGCAGGGAAGTTAGGGAGAAAACTTGATGATTTACACTTAAGATAATATTCATAATCAAAATTGAAATTTTACTTGTCAAGAAAAAACAAAAATGTGTGTAATTTCACATATATATATTTAGAACCATATAATTTGCTCTTTGGAAAACCTATATATCATGTATCATAAATACATGGCTATATATCTATATATATCTTCCATTCCTTCTTATATTTCCTAATTTCCTTTCCAAAGTCTTCATTTTTTTCATGTATTTTTCTGTTTTCCACTCTCTCTTGAAAAAGTATGAATTATAGTTAAATTTCCTCTTTGTTAAGGTTAATGATTTTAACACATGTGACAATATATTTTGTTCCTTATAACTTAATTGCTTTCATGCTTTCTTAGGTCTGGATTATTTAATCTGTACTTTCCTCTTAGTGTGAAAACTTTACTTCTAGGGTACAGCCTTTACAACTAGATGTAGCCTTTTTGTGATCTCCATTGAAAGCCTGGAGCAGATACAGAGTCTCAACTCTGTAGATGAGAACAAATGCAAAATACAAAATATAAAATTTCCTTTTTATGTTTTTAATATTTTTCTAAATTATCTATTAGGAAAATTTATAATTATCAAACAATAAATGTTAGCAAAATAAAAATGTAAGATCAATAACATCTAAGGAAGAAAATAAGAAAGGTAAAGCCTAAGTAATGCATGGGTAAGAAAATACAGAAATAAGTAATAACCTTGAAGAATGTAGTATACTGGGAAGGGAGGTGGTTAGAATTATTAAAGATGGCAAAGCATGTGTAAAAATCTGGTTTTGCGTTTAATCTACTCCCCTAATGGAAATATTTTCAATAAAGGCATTTCCACATTAAAAGAAATTGGTTTTGGTTTCAAACTTGTGAAGGGTTAGTGTAATTTTAATCGAATGAATCTATGTAATATCAAAATTGACCCAAATATTCTGAGAGACATGTTAGGTATTTGATCCTGAAATCAAAGTAATCTGCATTACGACTTCTCAGACATGTTTTTTGTTAGTCCACCTTCCTGATAGTCACTGGGCCCTTTTTTGCTAGATACTAACCATCAAGGGCATCATTTATATCTTATCTGAAATATTTCATTGTTAAACTATCACTGTTTCACATTATAAATCTAGGTGGTGATTTATGTTATTTAAATATATTGGGATATTTTAATGCTGATATTTTATTAAAGAATTCACATTTGTAAGACAAAGTATAATGGTATGTGATTCTTTCATGGTTCTCATTTTCAGGTTTTAATATCATGAAGACATTTACCTCTGATAAGTAACAAAAAATATTCTTTCTATTCCTTGGCTACAGGAAAGTTCAAATCACATAGTGATAATTAGGCCTTTTGAATTAGTTGTTTTTATGGCCACACCCACAACATATGGAAGTTCCTGGACTGGGCCAGGGATTGAATTTGAGCCACCTCTGCAACCTAGGGAAGCAGTGCCACATAGACAGTTCTTTTTAACCCACTACACCAGGCTGGAGAGTGAACCCAGGCCTCCACAGTGAGTGGAGCTGCTACAGTCAGATACTGAACACACAATGTGATGGCAAGAATTCCTCAAATTAAAATTTATTCACACATTAATCAATTTATGAAACATAGACTCTACTGTGGGTGATTCTTTACCAACTTCCTCAAGGTCTCCATAACTATTAATTGATGTGTTTTTTTCACTTTTATGGTCAATTTATTTCTGACAAAAGTGCCAAGACAATTGAACTTAAAAGCCATAGTCTTTTTAAACTGAATACACACATTCAAAAGCTAAACATTAATTCACACTATAGACAAAAAAAAAAAAAGTAACTTAAATTGGAACAAAGACCTAGATGTAAAAACTAAAACAGTTAATTTATTTAAAAAAGGGGGGGGTGGAATCTTTATGACCTTGGTTGAACAAAAGGCTTATTTTTTAAAATGTACCATTTTTTTTTCCTTTTTTAAAATAATTACTCAATTAATTTAAGGAATGCGCTGGAGATACTAATTTGAGGGAATGCACTGGAGATACTAATTTGAGGGAATGTGCTGGAGATACTAATTTGGCTTATTTTTTTTAAATGTACCAATTTTTTTTCTTTTTTAAAATAATTAATTAATTTAAGTAATGTGCTGGAGATACTAATTTGAGGGAATGCGCTGGAGATACTAATTTTAAGTAATGTGCATACAATTCTCCAAAGAAGACATACAGATGGCCAAAAAGCACATGAAAAGATATCCAACATCACTCATGATTAGAGAACTGCAAATCAAAACCACTATGAGGTACCACCTTACACTGGCCAGAATGGCCATCATCAAAAAGTCCACAAATATTAAATGCTGGAGAGGGTGTGGAGAAAAGGAAACCCTATTATACTGCTGGTGGGAATGTAATTTGGTGCAACCATTTTGGAAAACTGGAGATTCCTCAGAAAACTAAAAATAGAATTACCATTTGATCCAGAAATCCCACTCCTGGGCATCTATTCAGAGAAAACCATGACTAAAAATGATAAATGTACTCCAGTATTCATTGCAGCACTACATCCAATAGCCAAGACGTGGAAACAAGCTAAATGTCCATCGACAGAGGAGCGGATATAGAGGATATGGTACCTATACACAATGGAATATTACTCAGCCATAAAAAGGAAGGAAATAATGGCATATGTAGCAACATGGGTGGACCTAGAAATTATCATGCTAAGTGAAGTCAGTCTGACGGTGAGACACCAACAGCATATGCTATCACTTACATGTGGAATCTAGAAAAAGGACACAATGAACTTTGCAGAAGAGATACTAATTCAAAGACTTTGAAAAACTTACGGTTTCCAAATGAGACAGTTTGGTGATGGAATGCGCTGGAGATACTAATTAGGGGGTTGTCTTTTCTCCATTGTATATTCTTGCCTCCTTTGTCATAGATTAGTTGACTGTAGATGTGTGGGGTTAATTCTGGGCTTTCTATCCTGTTCCACTGATCTATATTTCTGTCTTTGTGCCAGTTCCATACAGTTTTGATTACTATAACTTTGTAGTATAGTCTGAAGCCAAGGAGCCTGATTCCTCCAGTTCCATTTTTCTTTCTTAGATGTTGTAGGCTATTCTGGGTCTTTTGTACTTCTAAACAAACTTGAAAATATTTTGTTCTAGTTTTGTGAAAAATGTCCTATGTAATTTGATAGGGGTTGCATTGAATCTGAAGATTGTCTTGGGTAATAGAGTCATTTTGGTAATTTTGATCTTCCAATCCAAGAGCATGGTATGTCTTTCCATCTGTTTGTGTCATCTTTGATTTCTTTCATCATTATCTTATAGTTTTCAGAGTACAGGTCTTTTGTCTCTTTAGGTGGGTTTATTCCTAGGTATTTTATTCTTTTGGATGTGATGATAAATGGCATTGTTTCCCTAATTTATCTTTCTGACCTTTGTTCTTAATATATAGAAATGCAGTTGATTTCTGCATATGAATTTTGTACTGTGTGATTTTATCAAATTCATTGATGAGCTCTAACAGTTTTCTGGTAGAGTCTTTAGGATTCTCTAGGTATAGAATCATGTCATCTGCAAATAGTGATAGTTTTACTTCTTCCTTTCATTTGGATTCCTTTTATTTCTTTTTCTGCTCTGATTGCTATAACTAGGACTTCCAAAACTATATAGAATAGTAGGGGTGGCAATAGCAGACATCCTTGTCTTGTTCCTGATCTCCGTGGGAATTATTTCAGCATTTAACCATTGAGAATGATGTCAGCTCTGGGTTTGTCATACATGGGCCTTATTATGTTGAGGTAGGTTCCCTCTATGCCTACATTCTGGAGGTTTTTATCAGAAATGGGTGTTGGATTTTGTCAAAGTCTTTTTGTGCATCTATTGAGAGGATCATATGATATTTATTCTTCAGTTTGTCAATGTGGTGTATCACACTGATTGATTTTTGGATATTGAAGAATCCATGCATCCCTTGGATAAATCTCAATTGATCATGATGTACAATCCTTTAAACATATTGTTGGATTCAGTTTGCTAGTATTTTGTTGAGGATTTTGGCATTGATGTTCATCAGTGAAACTGGGCTGTAATTTTCTTTTTTTGTGGTATCTTTGTTTTTGGTATCGGGGTGATGGTGGTCTCATAGAAGAGCTTAGGAGTGTTTATTCCTCTGCAATTTTTTGAAATAGCTCCAGAAGGGTATGTGTTAGATCTTCCCTAAATGTTTGATAGAATTCATCCTGTGAAGCCATCGGGTCCTGGACTTTTGTTTGTTGGAGGTTTTTTAATCACAGTTTCAATTTCAGTACTTGTGGTTGGACTGTTCATATTTTCTATTTCATCTTGGTATAGTATTGGAAGATTGCAATTTTCTAAGACTTTGTTCATTTCTTCTAGGTTTTCCATTTTATTGGCATATAGTTGTACGTAGTAGTCTCTTATGAGCCTTTGTATTGCTTGATGTCCAATGTTACTGTTCAATGTTGATTTTAGTCCTCTCTTTTTTTTAAATTTTTTTTCCACTGTAGAGCACAGGGACCACGTTACAGATATATGTATACATATTTTTTCCTCCCATTGTTGTGCTGCAATGTAAGTATCTAGACATAGTTCTCAATGCTACACAGCAGGATCTTATTCATTCCAAGAGCAATAGTTTGCATCCATTAACCCCAAGCTCCTGATCCCTCCCACTCCCTCCCCATCCCCCCAGGCAGCCACAAGTCTATTCTCCAAGTCTATGATTTTCTTTTCTGTGGAAACATTCATTTGTGCTGTATATTAAATTCCAGTTATAAGTGATATCATATGGTATTTATCTTTCTCTTTCTGACTGATCTTACTCAGTATGAGAGACTTTAGTTCCATCCAAGTTGCATTATTTTGTTCTTTTCAGTGGCTGAGTAGTATTCCATTGTGTATATATACCACGTTTTCCTAATCCAGTCATCTGTCAATGGACATTTGGGTTGTTTCCATGTCTTGGCTATTGTAAACAGAGCTGCAATGAACATGAAGGTGCATGTGTCTTTTTTAAGGAAAGTTTTGTCTGGATATACGCCCAAGAGTGGGATTGCTGGATCATATGGTAGTTGTATGTATAGATGTCTAAGGTACCTCTATACTGTCCTCCACAGTGGGTGTACCAGCTTACATTCCCACCAACAGTGCAGGAGGGTTCTCATTTCTCCAAAACCCCTCCAGCACTTGTTATTTGTGGACTTATTAATGATGGCCATTCTGACTGGTGTGAGGTGGTATCTCATGGTAATTTTGATTTGCATTTCTCTAATAATCAGTGATGCTCGGCATTTTTTTATGTGCTTGTTGGCCATCTGTATATCTTCCTTGGAGAATGGTCTATTCAGGTCTTTTGCTCACTTTTCCATTGGGTGGTGGCCTTTTTTGCTGTTGAGTTGTATAAGTTGCTTATATATTCTAGAGATTAAGCCCATGTCTGTTGAATCATTTGAAACTATTTTCTCCCATTCTGTAAGTTGTCTTTTTGTTTTCTTTTTGGTTCCCATTGCTGTGTAAAAGCTTGTAGGTTTGAATAGGGGCCATTGACTTAATTTGCTCTTATTTCTGTTGCCTTGGGAGAATAACCAGAAAAAATACTCATGAGGTTGATATCAGAGAATGTTTTGCCTATGTTTTCCTCCAGTAGTTTATGGTGTGTTGTCTTATCTTTAAGTCTTTCAGCCATTTTGAGTTTATTTTTTTGTGTGGTGTGAGGGTGTGTTCTAGTTTCATTGATGTGCATGCAGCTGTCCAGTTTTCCCAGCAATTCTTGCTGAATAGGCTTTCTTTTTCTCATTTTATGCTCTTGCCTCCTTTGTCAAAGATTAATTCACCATAGGTGTCAAGGTTTATTTCTGGGTTCTCTATTCTGTTCCATTGGTCAGTCTGTCTATTTTGATATCAGTACTACACAGTTTTTATGACTGTGGCTTTGTACTGTTGCTTCAAGTCTCGGAGAGTTATGCCTCCTGCTTGGTCTTTGCTTCCTCAGAAGTGCTTTGGCAATTCTGGGTCTTTTGTGGTTCCATATAAAATTTTGGATTGTTTGTTCTAGTTCTGTGAAAAAAGTCATGGGTAATTGGATAGAGATTGCACTGAATCTGTAGATTGCTTTGGGTAGTATGGCCATTTTTACAAAATAAAATTTTCCAACCAGGAGCATGGACCATCTTTCCATTTCTTTACATTTTCTTTAATTTCCTTGATTAATGTTTTATAATTCTTGGCATAGAAGTCCTTTACCTCCTTGGTCAGGTGTATTCCCAGGTATTTGATATTTTGGGGTGCAATTTTAAAACGTATTTTATTTTTGTATTCCTTTTCTAATATTTCATTGTGAGTATAGAGAAATGCTACTGATTTCTTAACGTTAATCTCATATCCTGCTACTTTGCTGAATTTGTTGATCAGGTCAAGTAGTTTTTGGGTTGAGTCCTTAGGCGTTTCTATGTACAGTATCATGTCATCTGCATACAGTGACAGTTTTGTCTCTTCTCTTCCTATTTGGATGCCTTTTATTTCTTTTGTTTGTCTAAATACTGTGGCTAGGACTTCCAAAACTATGTTGAATAGCAATGGTGAAAGTAGGCATCCTTGTCTTGTTCCAGATTTGAGTGAGAAGGCTTTCAATTTTTCTCCATTGAGTATTATATTTGCTGTATGTTTGTCATAAATGGCTTTGATTATGTTCAGGAATGTTCCCTCTATACACACTTTGGTGAGAGTTTTTATCATAAATGGATGTTGGACTTTGTCAAATGCTTTTTCTGCATCTATTGAGATGATCATATGGTTTTTGACTAGTCTTTTGTTAATGTGGTGTATGGCATTGATTGATTTGTGAATGTTCAACCATCCTTGTGAACCTGGGATGAACCACACCTGGTCATGGTGTACAATCTTTTTGATATGTTGTTGGATTCGGTTGGGAAAAATTTTGAGAATTTTTGCATCTATATTCATCAAAGTTATTGCCCTTTAGTTTTCTTTTTTGGTGGTATCTTTGTCTGGTTTTGGAATTAGGGTGATGGTGGCATCATAGAATGTCTTTGGGAGTGTTCCTTCTTCTTCAACCTTTTAAAAAAATTTAAGGAGGATGGGCACCAGTTCCTCTTTGTATGTTTGGTAGAATTCACCTGTGAAGCCATCTGGTCCTGGGCTTTTATTTGTGGGGAGTGTTTTTATGATGTATTCAATTACTTCTCTAATGATTGGACTGTTCAGTTGGTCTATTTCTTGATTCAGTTTTAGCAGGCTGTAAGATTCTAGAAAGTTGTCCATTTCTTCCATATTGTCAAATTTGTTGGCATATAGTTGTTCATACTATTCTCTCAAGTTTTTTTTTTTTTTTTTTGGATTTCTGCAGTATCCATTGTGATTTCTCCTTTTTCATTTCTAATTTTGTTTATTTGGTTTCTTTCTCTCCTCTTCTTAGTGAGTCTATCCAGAGGTTTGTCAAGTTTGTTTATCTTTTTAAAGAACCAGCTCTTCGTTTGTTGGATTTTGTCTATTGTTTTTTGAATATCTATTTTGTTGATTTCCTCTTTGATCTTTATGATATCCTTCCTTCTGCTGACTTCAGGTCTTTTTTGTTTTTGTTTTTCTAATTCATTTAGGTGGTGGGTTAAGTTGTCAATTTGAGATCTTTCTTCTTTTTTTGAGGAAGGCCTGTGTTGCTATGAATTTCCCTCTGAGCCCTGCTTTTGTGACATCCCATAGATTTTGAAAGGTTGTGCCTTCATTATCATTTGTTTCGAGGTATGTTTTAATTTCCTTCTTGATTTCCTCATTAACCCATTGGTTTTTTGGTAGCATGTTGTTTAGTCTCCATGTAGGGTTTTTTCTCATTTCTTTTCCTGTGGTTGATTTCTAGTTTCATACCATTGTGGTCAAAGAAGATACATGAAATAATTTCTATGCTCCTAAATTCGCTGAGGTTAGCTTTGTTCCCCAATATGTGATCCATTCATGAGACTGTTCCATGTGCACTTGAGAAGAATGTGTATTCTGATTTTTTTGGATGTAGTGTCCTGAAGATGTCAATTAAGTTTAACTTTTCTATTGTTTCCTTTAGAATATCTATTGCTTTATTGGTTTTCTCTTTAGAGGATCTGTGCATTGATGTGAGTGTGGTATTAAAGTCTCCCAAACAGGACAGCATACAGAAAACCAAATGAAAAAACTGAAATCAATATGAGACCCTATGGGATAATATGAAGTGGGTCAATCTATATATAAGAGGAATTCCAGAAGGAGAAGAAAAAGATAAGGAGATATAAAATGTATTTGAAGAAATTATCATTGGAAACTTCCCAAATCTAAAGGATACTGGTTTTAAGATACAGGAAGCTCAGAGGGCTCCAAAGAAGTGGAACCCAAATAGACCCACACCAAGACACATTATAATAAAAATGGCAAAAGTTAATGACAAAGAGAGTATCCTAAAGGCAGCAAGAGAAAAGCAGAGCATCACCTATAAGGGAACCCCCATTACGCCATCAGCTGATTTCTCTACAGAAACCCTATAGGCTAGGAGGGAATGGCAAGAGATATTTAAAGCACTGAAAGGAAAAAAAATATGCAATCTAGAATACTCTATCCAGCAAGAATATCATTTAAAATAGAAGGGGAAATTAAAATTTTTTCCAACAAATAAAAGCTAAGAGAATACAGCAATACAAAACCCATTCTAAAAGAAAAATTGAAAGGGCTTCTCTAAATCAAAAAAAAAAAAAAAAAAAAAAGGAGAGAGAGAGAGGAAGAGCTAGGATGGAGGAAACCACAGTAAGAGAGCAGTAACTCAAAAAGCCTGCATACAGATCTAATCATAAACATGTTTAAAATAAAATTAAATTAAAAAAAGAAACATCAAAATCATAAAGTGTGGGCAAGGGAAGTAAGGAAATAAATAGATTCTCTTTTTTAATTTTCTTTTTTTTTTAATTTCAGTATGGTAATGAAGTGTTTGCACCTACAGGACTATCAGGCTAAAACACACAATTACAGAAAGGGGTTAACATACTTAAAAAAAAGGGCAACCACAAATCAAAACCAAATATTACCTTCACAAAAAAATGAAAAGAAAAATACTCAAGCAGAAAATAATTGAAGACCATCCAACCAAAAAAAGCAAGCAAGAAAGGAGAATCATAGAATCAACTGGAAAACGAGGTTTAAAATGGCAATAAGTAATCATCTATCAATTATCACCTTAAATGTCAATAGACTGAATGCTCCAATGAAAAGACACAGAGTGGCTGATTGGATAAAAAAGCAAAAGTTTCAATATTCTGCCTACAAGAAACTCACCTTAGGACAAAGAACATATATAGATTGAAACTAAGGGGGTAGGAAAAAATATTTCATGCCAGTGGACATGACAGGAAAGCAGGAATTGCAGCACTCATATCAGATGAAATAGACTTTAAAACGAAAACCATAAAGAAAGACAAAGAAGGACACTATTTAATGATTAAAGGAGCCATTCAAGAAGAGGATATTACTATCATCAACATATATGCCCCAAATATAGGAGCACCCAGACACGTACAACAAATATTAACAGACATAAAGGGAGAAATTGATGGGAATACAATCATAGTAGGAGACTTTAATACCCCACTCACATCAATGGACAGAACCTCTTTTTTTCTTGATAAGTCTGGCTAAGTGTTTATCAATATTGTTGATCTTTTCAAAGAACAAGCTTTTAGTTTCATTGATCTTTTCCATGGTTTTTGTCATTTCTATTTCATTTATTTCTGCTCCGATCTTTAAGATTTCTTTCTTTCTGCTAACTTTGGGTCTTTACTCTTATCTCTCTAGCTGCTTTAAGTGTAAAGTTAGGTTGTTTATTTGAGCTTTTTCTTGTTTCATGAGGTAGGCTTGTATTGCTATAAAATTTCCTCTTAGAACTACTGTTTCTGCATCCCATAGGTTTTGGAATATTGTATCTGTGTATTCATTCGTTTCTAGGAATTTTAATTTCCTCTGATTTCTTCAGTGATCCATTGGTTGTTTAGCAGCATGTTGTTTAGTCTCAATGTGTTTGTGTTTTTTGTGTTTTTTTTCTTGGTTGATTTCCAGTCATTTAGTGTTGTGGTTGGAAAAGATGCTTGATATGATTAAATACTGAGGCTTGATTTGTGGCCCAGAATGTGGTCAATCCTAGAGAATTGAGAAGAATGTGTATTCTGCTGCTTTTGGATGGAATGTCCTATAAATATTAAGTCCATCTGGTCTAATGCCTCATTCAGAGCCTGTGTTTCTTTGTTGATTTTCTGTCTGGATGATCTATCCATTGCTGTAAGTGGGCGGTTAAGGTCCCCCACTAATATTGTGTTATTGTCAATTTCTCCTTTTAAGATTGTTAGCAGTTGCCTTATATATTGAGGTGATCTTAGGTTGGGTGCCTGTATATTTACATTTGTTATACCTTCTTCTTGAATTGATCATTTGATAATTATGTCATGTCCTTCTTTGTCCCTTATAATATTTTTTTTTTATTTTAAGTTCTATTTTGTCTGATATGAGTATTGCTATTCCAGCTTTTTTGAGTCCCAATTGCATGGAATAGTTTCTTCCATACTCTCACATTCAATTTGTTTCTGTCCCTAGAAGTGAAGTGGGTCTCTTGAAGACAGCATATATATGGATCTTGCTTTTGTATCCATTCAGCCAGTCTATGTCTTTTGGTTGGGGCATTTAGTCAATTTACATTTAAGGTAAGTATTGATATATTCTTCTTGCCATTTTATTAGCTGTTTTGGATTTGGTTTTGTTACTCTTTTTCCTCCTTTCTTCTCTTGTTCTCTCCTCTTGTGGTTTGATGATTGTCTTTAGTGTTGTATTTGAGTTGATTTTTCTTATTTCTGTGTGTATTAATTGTAGATTTTTGGCTTGCAGTACAATGAAGTTTTGATATAGGAGTCTATATATACATGTATATTTGAGACTTTTTTAATTTGTTTGTCTCTTAATTGCAAGTGCATCTCCAGTGTCCTGCATTTGTACCCTCCTCTTCTCACGATTTCTGATTTTGATAGCATATTTGTACATGGATGATTTCCTACCTTTATGGTATATATATGCCTTTACCCTTGAGCCTAGTCATTTGCAGTATTTTTGTTTCTAGTTGTGGCCTTTTCTTTTTTTTCCTAGAGGAGTTCTCTTAGTATTTGTTGTAAAGCTAGTTTAGTATTGCTGAATTCTCTTAGCTTTTGCTTATCTGTGAAGCTTTTGACTTCTTCAAATCTAAATGAGAGCCTTGCTAAGTAATGTAATCTTGGTTGGAGGTTTTTTCCTTTCATCGCATTAAGTATATTTTGCCACTCCCTCTGGCCTGCAGAGTTTCTGCTGTAAAAATCTGCTGATAACCTTATCAGGGTTCCATTGTATGTTATTTATTTTTTTCCCCAGCTGCTTTCAGTATTTTCTCTCTGTCTTTAATTTTTATCAGTTTGAATAATATGTGTCTAGGGGTGTTCCTCCTTGGGTTTATTTTATATGGTACTCATTGTGCTTCCTGGATTTGAGTGAGTCATTCCTTTCCTATGTTAGGGAAGTTTTGGGCTATTATCTCTTCAGATATTTTTTCTGTCCCTTTCGCTCTTCTCCTTCTGGCACCCTTATAATATGGATACCGGTGCATTTAACGTTGTCCCAGAGTTCTCACTGAGACTCTCTTCATTTATTCTCAATCTTTTTTCTCTTTTCTGTTCCACATCAGTGATTTCCACTAGTCTGTCCTCCACATGACTTGTTCGTTCTTCTGTCTCCTGTATTCTGCTGTTGGTTGCTTCTAATGAATTGTTTATTTCAGTTATTGTATTTTGCATCTCTGCTTGCTTAAGTTTTAAATCTTGTATTTCTTTTTTTCAGTGTTTGCTGTAAATTATCAATCTTTGTCTCTGTTGTACTTCCAATGTCCTGCATCATCTTCAGCATCATCAGTCTAAAGTCTTTTTCCCAGAGGCTGATAATCTCCAGATCATTTAGCTGTTTTTCTTGGGATTTTTCTTGTTCCTTTATCTGAGTTATAGTTATATCTGCCTTTTCATTTTTATTGGCTTTTTGTGTGGTATCCTTTTTGCAGACAATAGAGTTGCAGCCCCTCTTCCTTCTAGATGTCTTCCCCCCTTGTGGCTGAAGTTGGTATGGGGGCTTGCTGTAGGCTTCCTGATGGGAAGGACTGGTGCCTGCCCACTGGTAGCTGGGGCTGATTCCTATCCCTCTGGTGGCTGAGCTTTGTCTCTGAGTAAGATTAGAGGTGGCTGTGCGTCTGGGGGGTCTTTAGGCAGCCTGTTCACTGATGGATGGGGCTGTGATACCACTTGGATTATTGTTTGGCCTGGGGCTTCTCAGCACTGATGGGTGGGGCCATATTTTCCCAAAATGGCCACCTCTAGAGGAACACATGCTGATGAATATTCCTGAGAGCTTTGCCTCCGATGCCCTTCCTGCACAATGAGCCATAGTCTACCTCTTTTTTCCTAGGAGATCCTCCAAGAACTGCAGTCAGTTCCAACCCAGATTCCTATGGAGCCTCTGCTTTGCTCTGGCACCCAGTGCACATGAAACCCTGTGTGCATCTTTCAAGAATGGGGTCTCCCATTTCCCCCAGTCCCATGGAGCTCCTCACATAAGCTCCACTACCTTCAATGCCAGATGCTCCAGGGGCTCTTTCTCCCAATGCCAGATCCCTAGAAACTAGGACCTGATGTGGGGCTCAGAACTCTCACTTTTGTGGGTGAGTCTCTGTGATACAGTATCTTTCCAGACTGTGGGCTTCCCACCTGGCAGGTATGGGGTTGCTTATATCATGTAATCACCCCTCCTACATCTTGATGTGGCCTCATCTTTGTCATCTGGAGTAGGATATCTTCTTGAAAGTTTCCAGTCCATTTGGTTCAAGGTTATTCAATATTTGGTTATAATTTTGTTGTTTTTATGAGAGAGGGTGAGCTCCAGTCCTTCCATTCCTCCATCTTAATCCCATCACCTGTCAAGATGACCTGTCGCTCCCTGAAGGACTGAGCCCTTCCAAGCCCTCTGCCAGGCCCTGGGCCTGGAGCACCATTAAGATGATTGGCAGCTGGCTCCACAGCCCCAGTACCACCTATCCCATTACTGTTAAGTGATTTAAGACAATTCTATTCTTTCTTGAATCAGCTTTGGTAATTTGTATGTTCATTATTTGAATGGAAATTTTAAGATATTACCTTATATCACCCACAAATTCATTGTATTGTAACTTTCTCTATAAAGGCTAATAAATACTCATTCTTATTCTTAGAGTATAAACATCTCATGTTACTGTCTTCATTTTTTAAAATCCTTACATTCATTTCTCATGTATAATGTTTCATTTCCCTATAATGTCATTTTTTTCTTCTTTATCCCTTCTGTAGAACATCTACTGTTGCAGTTGCCCTTCTCAATATATCTTTTTCTACTTTATAGGATTGAAAATTAAGTATATTTTTCATAATATCATTTATTAAATGGAAATACATAATTTTATGTTTTCCTCTGACTATAGTTTTGGTTATATCATATAAATATTGATGAAGTACTATAATTATATATTCTACAATAGAGCATATACACAAGCTTTGTTTTTGTCTTTAAAGATATTATGAGGAGAATAATTTTTAGATCCCATTCATTTGACTTTTTAGAAAGATATTTTTGTATATGTGTATATGTTGATTGGAGCAATTTTTTCATAAACTTTTCTGTTTGTTTTAAGAAATTCTTTGCCTTTTTTGTGGAATATAATTGGTACATTTTAATATTATAGAGACATCTGCTTTTCCATATGGAAATGTTCATAGAGGTTTTATTTTCAACAGAAAATTCTAATTTCTAAATACAAAATCATGAGATGTACTTTATGATGCCTCTATTAATTATGTTTGCAATCATTCTTATTTTCTTTGTCTACCTTCTCCAATAAAAGTTCAAAAAATGTTTTTAAATTCTTAGTAAAATTATATTTTTAAGATATTATTTTCCCTAAATTTGTTATTTATTAATTCAGTAAATATTTATTGAGCTCCTCAGAGGAAAATACTAATCCGTATATCAGTCCTTGTATAGCTTTCAACTAGTAGTATTTACAAGTAAATTTGAAAAACGTATCAGCAGTTCATATAATATCATATTTGATATTAATATTTTCACCATTATTTTTCGCCTAAAAATTTTCCTGGAATATAATTAAAAAGATACATTCAAAAAAATTCAAATTTTCTTTATTATTTGTATAGCTTGTCTTTTTGTTTTTTTCTTTTTCAGCAAACACATGGGCCAAGCATATGGAGTTCCTGGCCAGGGATCAGACACTAGCCACAGTTGTGACCTATGCCACAGATGTGGCAATTGCAGATTATTTAATTTACTGATCAGGGGCAGAGATTGAACCTGTTTCCTGGTACTACTCATTAGGTTGTGCCACAGAGGGAACTCCTAGCTTGTCTTTTATAAAGAGATTCCAGTTTACTTTTTGGAAAAATACTGTATTGATGTTTAGTATACATATAGAAAAATTCAAACATCACAAACTGCCAACTAGAGTAATTACTATGTATTATATATAACCAAAAATCAAAACCCACATCCAAAAAAATAATTTTAATAGTATTACAAAAATTTCCTAGTCCACATTTTTTTGAATTCTAAAATAGAGATCAGTTTTTCTTTTCTTTTTTTAATATAAATTGATAAGTACTTTTCTTATTTTTTTTTAAAGGTCACACCTGCAGTATATGGAACAGGGGTCAAAGAGGAGTTGCAAGTGCCAGCCTATGCCACAGCCACAGCAATGCCAGGTCTGAGCTGAATCTGTGATGTATACTGTAGATCATGGCAAAAGTGGAACTTTAACCCACTGGTCAGGGCTTATGATGTAATTTGAGTCCTGCTGGATACTAGTCATGTTCATTACCACTGAGCCACAATGGGAACTCCAGTAGAATCTTTTAAAAGCCTTATAGCCTTTTCACACTTCTCTACACTTGAAGCAGTATTACACTAAATTACTGTAGCTTTATAATTTTTCTTCCTTAATATCTTGTGTAAATTATCCAATTTTAAATTTTTTCAGTATTGTCTTAGAATTCTTAACTCATTGCAGTAAAAACTATGTTGTAGTATAATATCATGCTAGTCAGTCCACAAAATAAAGATAGCTTAACACAATTTAATTATGCATATGCTTATGTTACCATCATTCACATCATGATGTAACTCATCATCTAGACAGATTAGAGGTCTACTTCTAAAAATTATTGTTGGGAGTTCCTGTCATGGTTCAGTGGAGAGACCCTGGGAGAAAACTTGGTATACCTGTACAGAGACAGTCCAAAGGACCTGGAGCATGGTTCAGGCTACCATTGTTAGTGAGTGGAAAGCAGGGTGTGGGTCTGTCATAGGAGCCTCCTTGTCAGCATGCCACACCAGGCCAAACTCATATGTTTGTGGGTTTTGTGACTGCAGAGGATGGGAGTGAAGGTGACACTGGCACCTACTATCAGTGCTTCCACCATGGTTTTCAGATCTAGGGGCAGGTCTAGCAGCAAAGGACTTTGTTGGCATGCACATCAAGTAGCAGAGAATATCATTAAATTGCACATCCTCCGCAGATAGTCCCCCAGAGAAGAGTGTACAGTGATTGTTTTTCCAGTTGAAGTACTCCAGTCGCAGCTACCTTACACCACAACTTGGGGTCAGATCTTGGAGTGGACAGGTCCTTAGCAAGTCCTAACAGAGGCAGCCCAGGCTCTAGGAGGCAGCATAACAACATTCTCCCCCTCCCCATCCCAGTGCCAGCCTAGTGCTGAGTCTGGGAAGAATACAATGGAGCAAAGGACACAAACTTGGGCTGCCTCTGGGCAGAACTGAGGATGCCTGCAGAGGTGGTGCACAGCTTCACTAGATGACATAGGCCTCACCTGCTACAATAATCTCCTCCTTTGAGACAGATGAAACAGTTACAGTAAAGAGAGACTTATCAAACCCCCTAAGAGCTTCTACTTCAACAACTAAGAAGCAGACCCTATCCCAGCCATGACAAGGTTGTGGCAGCCATAGAGCAAAGAGAAGGCCCCACCCAAATTCCAGTGCAGGCTCTGGAATATTAGTCACACCCTATCAAAGGGACAACTGCCAGCACACTCTGAGGAGAGACACAGCAGTTATCCATACTAAAAAAAAAGCCCTCATACCAAAAACATCAGACTCACATAGCTTATACAGGGACATTCCCACATTAAAAAAAAAAATCCACTCAAGACCACAGTACATAAATATTTCTAAGTTCATAGAGACATAAAAATTTAATTAAAATGAAAATTCAGAGGAACTGCCCCCAAATAAAATTAAGAATAGAAAATCTCTGAAAGAACAAACAATGAAACAGAATTCTCCAGTCTACTAGAAACTGAGTTCAAAAAGGAGATAATAAAAACCCCACAGGAATAAAGAGAGATTATTAAGAGAAATGAAGATCAGTATAATAAAGAACTAGGAGCTATATAGAGGAACCAATTTTGATCGTCAATCACAATTAGACAATTCAATTTCTGAGATAAAAGCAATTAACAGCAGATTAAATAATGCAAAAAAAAAAAACCTAATACAAGATCTATATGGTAGTATAATGCAAAAAGTCCAATCAGAGCAGCAGAGAGAAAGACAGGTGAAAAAAAAAAAATGAAACCAGCATTCAAAATCTATGGGATCAAAAATGTGCTTTAAAAAATTATGGCTGGAAAATTCCCAAAGCTAAAGAAGGAAACGTATACTCAGGGACAGGAAGCACAGAGTGTCCCAAATAAGATGAACTCAAATAGACCCACACTAAAACATAATTAAAATGGAAAAAGTTAAAGAAAAAGAGAGGATTCTAAAGGCAACAATAGAAGAAAAATAAAGCCAGTTACAAGGGAATCCATCATAAAACTATCAGCTAATTTCTCTGCAAAACTTTGCAGGCCAGAAGGGAGTGAAATAACATGCTCAAAGTTCTGAAAGATAAAAAACCTGCAAACTAGTATACTCTACCATGCAAGATCATCACTTAGAACAAAAGGTGAAACTAAAAATTTCCCAGATACACAAAACCTACAGCAGTACTAAACTTAACTTAAAAGAAATATTGAAATATCTTTTCTAAATAGAAAAAGAACCAATACTCTACAGTAAAGGAAAAACACAATAGGAAAGGCATGCATATAAATGGACTATAGATCACCTGAATAAGCCAGGGCATAGATTAAAAAGTAATCTACAAATTCTTATAAGAACAATTACAAATGCAATTAGTAGAAAAAGGATATACGTGAAGATGTAAAATGGTACATCAAAATCATAAAATGAGGGGGAGAGGAGGAAAAAAATGTATACGTTTTAGTATGTATTTGAACTTATATGACCATCATTCTAGAGCAATAAATATAGTTATGGATTAATGTACTTGAAAACCAGGATACTAAACAAACAAAAAAACCCCACACATACTCAAAAAACAAAAGAAACACAAGTATAATATAAAAGAAAATCATCACATCACAAAAAAGAAGAGAAAAAGAACAAAGAAGAAATACAGAATCAACTGTAAAGTTTAAAATGCAATAAATATGTATTTATCAATAATTACTTTAAATGTCAATGGACTAAATGCTCTCACCAAAAAACACTGAGTTGGGGGAGGGAGGGGGTGGTTGGGGAGCTTGGGATTAACAGATACAAACTATTGCCTTTGGAATGGATTAGCAATGAGATCCTGCTGTGTAGCACTGGGAACTATGTCTAATCACTTATGATGGAGCATGATAATGTGCGAAAATAGAATGTGTACATCCATGTGTAACTGGGTCACCATGCTGTACAGTAGGAAAAAAAAATTATTGGGGAAATAACTATTAAAAATAATTAAAAAATAAAATAAAACAAAATTGACGTAGAGAAAATTAAAAAAAAAACACTGAGTGGCAGAATTAAATAAAAAAAAGAAAGAATCTACCATATGATGCCTATAAGAGATGCACTTCGGGGTAAAATACACTCATAGATTGAAAGTGAGGGGATGGAAAAAGATATTTCATGCAAATGACAATGACAAGAAAGCAAGGGTGGCAATACTCAGACAAAATAGACTTTAAAACAAATCCATAAAGAAAGACAAAGAAGGACACTATATGATTAAAGAGATTAATACCCTTAGAGGACCTTACACTCTTCTATATGCACCCAATAGAGGAGCACCCAAATATATAAAACAAATACTAACTGACATAAAGATAGAAACTGACTGGAATACAATATGGGTAGGAGACTTTAACACTCTGATGATATCAAAGAATAGATCTTCCAGACAGAAAATCAATAAGGCAACATAAATCCTAAATTATCCAACAGAACAGCTGGAATTGAATGATATCTATGGGACATCACACTCTTAAAAAAGCAATACACATCTTTTTCAAGTACATGTGGTCTAGAATAGACCACATACTAGGACACTAAACCTGCCTCAACAAATCTAAGAGGACAGAAATTATTTCAAGCACATTTTCCGTACAACAGTATAGAACTAGAAATCATTCACAGGAATAGAAATGGAAAAGAAAATAGGTGGAGACTAAATAATACGCTACTTAAAAAAAAAAAAGGATCAATGATGAAATCAAAGGGGAAATCAGAAAGATACCTCAAGACAAACCACAGTGAAAATACAGCTTTACAAAATGTGTGGGATGCAGGTAAGAGGGAAATTTGTATTGAAACAGGCCTTCCTCAGGAAACAAGAAAATATCAAAAAATACAACATAACCTATAACCTAGAAGAATTAGCAAAAGAAAAACAAACAAAAGCAAAAGTCTTAAAATAGGAAAGAAATAATAAAGATCAGAGAGGAAATTAAAAAAAAAAGAAATAGAAATACAAGATAAATGATAGCAAGAGCAGTATTTGTGGAAGGTTGAAAAAATAAACAAACCTCTGGCCAGGCTCTCCAAAGACAGAGAGAGGGGACTTAAAAAAACAAAATGAGAAATCTAAGAAATAACAAGTGATACCACAGAAATATAAAAAGAGAAAAATACTGTGAACAGTTATATAGCAACAAATTGGACAACACAGAAGAAATGGACAAGTTTTTAGAAACATATAACTTGCCAAAATTGAGTCATAAAGAAGCAATTTGATCAGAGCAATTACTAGAAGTGAAATAGAACCTGCAACTAAAAACAAAAAAAATTCCCTGCAAACAAACATCCAGGACGAGATGGCTTCACTAGGTAATTCAACCAAACATACAAAGAAGAATTTAAACCTATTCTTTTCAAACTAGTATAAAAGATTGTAAATGTGGGAACATTCCCAAAGTCATTCTGTGAAGCTAACATCACATTGATAACAAAACCAAAGGCACAACTAAGAAGAAAATTACAGGTAAATATCTTTGATTAATATAGATTCAAAAACACTCAATAAAATTTTAGCAAACCAAATCCAACAATACATACAAAGGATCAACCACTATGATAATACACATACATAACCACATATTTTTTATCCATTCATCTATTGATGGACACTTAGGTTGCTTCCATATCTTGGCTATTGTAAATAATTCTGCTATGAGCATTAAGGTGCCTGTGTTTCTTTGAATTAGCATTTTTGGTTTTTTGTTTGTTTTGTTTGTGTTGTTTTTATTTCTTGTGGTTTTTTTTGGATATATACCTAGGAGTGGGATTTATGGATCATGTGGTAGTTCATTTTTGGTTGGCTTGCTAGATGTACAAAATTAAATTAGAACATACTCTAATACCCCACACAAAAATAAATTCAATATTTATTAAAGTCCTAATTATAAGACTATATACTAGATACATAAAACTCCTAGAGGAAAACAGAGGGAGAAGACACTTTGACATAAATATTTTTTTGAATTTGTCTCTTAAAATAAAAGCAAAAATAAACAAATGGAATCTAATTAAATTTAAAATATTTTGCATGGTAAAGGAAACCATCCACAAAATGAAAAGACATTCTATGTAATGGAGAAAATATTTGCAAATTATAACACAAATATGGGTTTACTATCCAACAAATATATAACAGCTCATACAACTCAGCATCAAAAAACCAAAAAACTTGATTTTAAAATAGGCAAGATAATTCAACAGATATTTTTCCAAAGAGGAAATCAGACAGACAATAGGCACATGACAAGATTCTTGACATCATAAATCATCAGGGAAATATAAATCAAAACCACAATGAGATATAACCTCACAACTTTCAGAATTGGTATCATAAAAAAGTACAAAAACAATAAATGTTTACAAGGATGTGGAGAAAAGGGAACCTTTGCACAGTATTGCTGGGAATGTAAATTGGCATAGCTCTTGTGGAAAATGATGTGGAAGTTTCTCAAAGAGTTAAAAATATTAATGTTTTTAATTGAAGTACAGTTGATTTACAACATTTTGTTAGTTTTGTGTGTACAGCAAAGTGGTTAATTTATGTGTGTGTGTGTATATGTGTATGTTTTCAGAATATTTTCAATTGTAGGTTATTATAAGATTTGAATATTTTCCCTTGTTATACAATAAATCTTTGTTGCTTATCTATGTTATATATAGTAGTGTGTATATGTTAATCCCATACCTAATTACCAACCACCCTTTCTTCTTTTGTAACCATAAATTTGTTTTTTATGGCTGTAAGTCTGATTCTGCTTTGTAAATAGTTTCCACATATGGATGATATAATGCTTGTGTTTCTCTGACTTATTATTATTTAGATTATTTTTTAGATTCCACATATGGATGATATAATACTTGTGTTTCTCTGACTTACTTCACTTATTTAATGTCAGCATTTTCAGAAGGCATTCCATTTATTGTGATTCCCATAATTCATGTTAAGAATCAGCTTTAAATCTAACTGTTGTTCCTTTAATAGGAATGTATGTTTTGGTTGTTTTTTTGGGGGGCGGGGGTGTCTGGTTTCTTTTAAGATTTTCTTTGTTTTGGCAGAACAAATATTTTATTCTGATACATCTAGGTATGATTTTCTTTTTATTTATATTACACAGAGTTCACACTTCTTTACTATGTTTAGCCACTCACTCACCTTCATAATTTTACAGGTGTCTTGATGAACTGGTTATTTGTCTGAGGACCTTCACATCATCATTTTCCCCTCAAACCTAAAATGCCACCAAAAAGTACTGCTCATTTCTCTATCCCCCAAGCGCTAACTTCTACCTGAGGAAAGGCCAACTTTTTGTGTGTCTCATTTTTGTGCCCCAATTTTAAAAATGCCTCAGCAGAAAATTCAGCTTTCAAATATCTATTTACCTCCCTGTGTTCCTCAGCTCCCCAGAATCTTTCCCTCATAATAATATTTGCCTTAGTAGCACCATGATGCCTGCCCTGAAGAATATGCAATTTCAATTATCCAGATTTTCTAGTTATTAGGAGTATTTATCTGTCAGAAGCTTCATAATCTGCAAATTACATACAGATTATTTCTGTTTTTCCTAAACATTTAGACCAACAACTCTACAATAAGCCATACACTCAACTACTTTACGTTGAAGGATACTGCTGGAAAAACAACATTCTAGCAAGATATCCTATTCAACAGCAAGAATCTTTGAAGTAGCTCAAACATGGATGTCCACATATATACAAGAAGAGGTACTACTCTATTGCAAAGGAAAACTTTTCTGAGGAGAGTAATATTGTTTTCTTGCTTAGTATTATAATTTTAGTGCCTAGAATATGTTTGGAGAAAATACTTATTAAACATTTCCTGAAACATGTCCTTGATATCAGGCTAAATAACTACTGGTGTTCTTCAAATTTAAGTGTTGGATCCTCTTCTCCATTCATTTACATCTTTATCCTATATGAATGAAACCTTATTGTGCTATAGAAAATCATAAATACGGTGATTTTTCTTGTAACTGAAAATGCTTCTGATGGCAAAACTGGAACTGATCATCTTAACTTTAACACTGTTATGATGGGCCTTGGCCAAACCCACTGGACTTGGTTCCTTATAAGAGAAAATTGATTACAGATGCCTGTGAAGTGCTTGCTCACAATTGTGTAGTAGCAAGGCAACTGCACATATGACATGTCATTATTAATAAATATCTTATGAAAACTATAGCAAGCTGTTGGTCATATTAGGTAACTGAACCATAAACTCAAATGTAATTCATATGATTTAGTATTTTATAAAATATTAGAGTGATTTGAAAGGCTACTTTGACTATTCTAATTTGAAATCTGCCTCTAACTAGAATTTACCTCAAATTTAAAAAATTCTAATTTGAATTCTGGTTCTAATTTTAAATACATTCATCTACTTTTCTTCTCTACTATTATTATCAGTCATTCCTATTAGGCATATATTAGATTTCTCTGCTTTCATATAAACTAATTACATGCTCAGGTATCATTGATGTAATTTTCCTCAAAGTTTAAAAATATCCTTGAGCTAACTGTTTATATTTCCAAGAGTTTTATGCTATATTAGATAGAAGATACATAATTTTTATTCAAAAATCTTAAGTCAGAATATAGTCTTATATTTTCAAAATGATACTTATAAAACTAAATATTCTTAGAAGTCTATCTACTGTTTTCCTCTTTTGTATTTCTTCTGAGTTTTTAAATCTGATTTTTTTTCTGGTATTAGGTATTTTCAGGGATAATGTGGAATTCTCTTCAAATGTGATCTTCCCATTACAATGGTAAAGTATATAATTTGTATAAAGTTGTATTCTATTAGATCATAGGACACTTGGCTGTGAGTTTGGACGACAGACTATGGGAAGGAAAATGTTCATTGTTTTTCTTGACAACCAAGTCTTACTGAAGACACTTGTCCTTTTGAATTAAAGAGATGAGTTGAGGATTGTTTTCTGTATACCGGTTCCTTTTCTTCTCTCAACTTTACGTCTTGCTTCTTGATCATTATGAATGCTTGTTATACCTGAGATAAGTCTCTTGAAAAATGAAAATTCTGCCAAGTATATTTGGGAGCAATTTTGCTTTTCTTTTCTTTGTGTCTGTTGTTATGACCAACATTTAACTGTCCATATCTGGGACAAGCAATATATCTTTATTTTACATAGCATATAATAAAATAAATTTAATGCTGGATATTCTTATAACCTGTTCAAGGCATTAACAGGTAATAGAAGGGTCTTCTGTTCTTCCTTGCCCATTATTTCTACTTTCACCACTTTTCCATATATCTGCTGCTGCAAGTGTGTTAGTTTTTTCAATGCATCTAGAAAAGCTCTTTACAAATAAATACTTTGTTTTTTGTTATATGGCTGGCAACAAGCACTTAACCTCCATACTAATCTCAACATTGTCCAAAACTCATAATGTTTTCAGATATCCATTAACTCATATGAAAATAAATATAAGGAAACCTCAATTAAATAGCATCAGTAGTTCATAAGAGAAAGCTTTCATGCCCTGTGCCCATAGCAGAGCCCAACGCAAAGAAGCAAGACTCTTCTTCTTTCCTTGCAAGGACGTAGCCAATGAAAAGTCCCGGCCTCTTTGTTTACTATGGTCCTCCAACTTCATTTTACTCCCTATGGAACAGGAAGCTGTTCTTCCCTTGCCATGAGGTAAACTTGCATATGGTTCACCATGGTAGCTGACCCTGAATTACAGTTTCTGCTGATCCAAAATAAGCCCACCTCTGTTGGAGAAGCATATGGTAGTCTATTTGTTTTAGATCAATACTGTCCAGTTTCACAATATTTTTATAGGAGTATGAACATTGCCACATTATTTTGTCAGGGAGGGAGTTTAATATGTGAGCTAGTTCTCTACTGAGGTCACACTATTTAAAAAGGTTGACATAAGCACTAAGAAAAATATGTATTTTCTTACTTGCTATGTAATCATCTCATGTATCCACTTGATTTAAAAGCCCAATCATATTATCAAAGTTTAAGTTCAATTGGTATGGTCTTGAAATGAAGTACAGTATGGTTTTGAACCAAAAAAGTGTGATCTGATTTTTCTAGAGACTTATATTGCTGATTTCTCCTGATGTAAAGCAATTCTGTTCTGATTTTGCCCCATCAGAAGCCAAAGAGAAGAAAAATCACAAATCACAATATAGAGGCTTATTCCTTTTTTATGTCAATCTCCAAAATTCATATTCTAGTAATAGTAGTAAAATATGGAGAGTTCCTGTCACGGCGCAGTGGAAATGAATCCTACCAGGAACCATGAGGTTGCAGGTTCGATCCCTAGCCATGCTCAGTGGGTTAAGGATCTGAGGTTAACATGAGCTGTGGTATAGGTTGCAGATGCAGCTCAGATCCCACGTTGCTGTGGCTGTGGCATAGGCTGGCAGCTATAGCTCTGATTGGACCCCTAGCCTGGGAATCTCCATATGCCATGGTTGTGGCCCTAAAAGAAAAAAAAAAAAAAAAAAAAAAAAGAAGCTTACTATCCCATATCATTAAGCCTCATTTGCCCACATAGAATAGCTCATTCTTACTGCCAACCTTTATATTTTATCTTTGGAACAGCATATAAGAACATCCACTAAACTTCACTCCCCCTCTGCAGATATACACGTTACATGTATTTGTATCTTTGCATCTGGCTCATCATTGAATCTTCTGTAACACAAGTTATACCTGGCATGGGCTAGGCACATAGTTAAAATTTTAAATAAATGATTAAATAAACATTGTTATGGGCTGAAAGTTTCTGTTCCCCTCAAATTTGTATGTTTTTTATAGGCTTCAAGTCACCTTCAAGGAGATTAAACACAAAGCCTCTGGCCAAGAGAATTACCAGACCCTTATCATGTCTCACTGTAATGTCCCTTCCCCAACCTTAAGCAACCTGGCCCAGTCCTTCCTACTCCCCACTGGAAAGGTATGTGGGTAACTCCTCATCCCACCTCTATATCACCTGTTCCCCATGCAGATGAGGCATCCTGACTGAAACCAGTCAGAGTATCAAAACATGCCCCCATACAGAGATCAATCAATGCTCAGCCCTTATGTATGGCACAGGGGGCTGGGTAAAGAGAAATTAGAGGGCCTGGGATGGGATAAATAAGGTCACCAATGAGGTCTGCAGATGGAGATATGGGTAAAAATCAATTGTGAATAGAACTAGTCCCTATTCTCAAGGTGGCCCACTCTCTCTGAGGACGTGAATAAATATGTTGTACACTTTACAAACAGGAAAAGATCAGCATATGCATGCCACAAAATAGGTCTTCTCCGGGAACTAAATATGCCAATGTGCTGATTTTGGACCTCTATCCCTCAGTACTGTGAGAACTAAATGTTTCTGCATGAGCCACCCAGTCTATGGTATTTTGTTATAGCAACCCAAGTAGACTAAGACAAACACTAGAAATTTGTAGAGTAAAAATAATATGGGGTATGTGTTAAAATTATATTTTTTGACTAGGCAAGTGATTCAGAAATTTGGCATATTAAAATATGCATGAAACATTTAAGAGTCATCTTATGCTTCCCCTTTCTTTTTAAAGGTATACCAGCTTTTTCAGACCAATCTTCTTACAAAGGACAAAAGTTTTATGAAGCATAAAAAAATACATGTTAGAAGACAGAGGAGCTCAAAAGTACCAAGTAACTGATGGCTCAAGATCCTATAGAGTAAAAGCCCAGAGAGTAAACAAGGCATTTGGCGACACCCTTTTCTTGCAAATTTTGTCAAGTCAAAACAGGCCATTAAGAAGCTGCAAGTCTGAGTAAAGCTTCCCTTAGAGTCAAGGATAGATGAAAAGTTCAGTAGCTTCTCCTCTACAGGTGAGAAACAGAATTGGTAAATATCCAAGATTTTTGGTAGACCTTTCCAGGGCTATGCTTTAGTAGTAACCCTGAATCAGAAATAGTCCAGTTCTAACAAACACTAAACAGGAATACAAATTAGCTCAATTATTGATTATACTAAGCCAGTCTGCTCCTGCACAAATTTCCTACAAGAAGCAAAGGATCTCCCTGTAGGAAAATAACATGACCAGTAGCTTCCAATTTTCTTTATCCTTCTGCTAGAAACACAAAAATATATCTCTTCACATAAGAATCTAGTGGGAAATTGGAAGTAAACCCTGTGAAAGTACAGGGAGCCCTAATTTTGTAGTTCCTAGGAGGTTCCATCTCTAAAATTATTTAGATTACAACAGAATCAAAATTCAAGTCAATAATGATATAAAATATCCAAAAATTTCCCAAATATCTGGATATTAGATCACATTCCTCTAAATAATAAACAAGTTTAAAAAAGCTCAACAGAAGTTGAAAATACATTTTGAAGTAAGGTAAAATGAAAACAGAAATCAAAATTTATTAGATACAGTGAAAGAAGTGTTTAGAGTAAAACTTATAATATTAAATGCATATGTTAGAAAAGAGACCTAAGATCAATATTTTGAAAGCTGTAAAAAGAGCAATTTCATCCTCAAATGAGAAGAAGAGAAATCAATAATACTGAAAATAGGAAAATGATAGAGAAAATCAATGAAATAAACAACTGATTTTCAAAAAGGTCAATAAAACTGATAAACCTAAATCCATAGTAACAAAGAAAATATGAGAGAACATACAAATTACTAACATCAGAAATAAAATAAGGATCATTAGTACAGACCCCGTGTACTTTAAAATGACAATAAAAAGTGCTATGAACAACTTTATGCCCACACATTTTACAACTTAGATGAAATAAACCAGTACCTTGAAAGACCCAAACTATCAAAACACTGATAGGAGAAATAAGTAATATGAGTATGCTTATAATTAAATTAAAGGGATAATAAATGAAATACCCCCAAAGAAAATCAACAAGTCCAGATAGCTTCACTAATGAATCCTACCAAACATTTATCGAGTAAATGATATTGATTCTCAGGAATCTCTTCCAGAATATAGACACTGAAGGAAAAGTTCCAGGCTTATTATATGAGGTCAGCATTGCCCTAATACTCAAATCAGATTAAGATCTTACTAGTAAGGGAAAGTACAAATATATTTCAAGAACATAGATGCAAAATTCTCATCAAAGTATAAGCAAATCAAATCCAATAATGTGTACAATTTATATACCATGGCCAAGTAAGATTATTCCAGATATGAAAAACTGGTTCAATATTCACTAATCAATTAATTTAATCCACATCCTGATTAGTCATGCCATGACATGATAACATAATCACATGATTATGTCAATTAATTCATGGGACAAATGACGAAATTCAACAACAATACTTGAGAGAAACTATCATATAATTAGAAATAGAAGTAACCTTATTAAATATTCTTGATAAAGAATATTTATAATATATACACCTAGTTTCCTGTTTAATGGTGAGAATCTGAATGCTTTTCCTTTATGTCTGAGAAACAATGCTTGATCTCACTATTCTTATTCGCCATAGTACTAGAAGCCCTAACTAGTGTAATATAGGAAAACAAAGAAATTAAAGGTACAGATTGGGAAAGAATTAGAATTATATTTGCAGATAACAGAGTCATCTTGAAAATTCCACAGAAATGAAAAAAAATTGCAAATAAGAAGTGATTCTAGAGAGTTGCAGGATACAAGGTTAACATACAAAGGTTAATTGCTTTATTACATACTAGCAATAGACAGTAAGAATTTGAAATGAAAATCATTAAAGCATTTGTAATAATATCCAAAAAAGAAAATGCTTAGGTGAATATCTAATAAAATATGTTTAGGACATATACACAAAATGTACAAAACTCTTATGAAAGGAATCAAAGACAACCTAAACAAATGATGACATATCATCTTCGAAGATGAAAACACTTAATATTTTCAAAAATACCCATGTTTTCAAACTTGATCTATAAATTTTACACAATCCCAATAAGATCCTAGTAAGTTATTTTGTAGATATCAACAAACTGATTCTAAAGTTTATATGGAAAGCAAAAGATCCATAATAGCCAACATAATATTGATTGAAAAACAAAAATGAAGTTAGAGAATGTATGCTATCTTATTCCAATGCTTAGCATAAAGCTTCAGTACTCAAAAAAGAAAGCTAATGGTGAAAAAAAGTAATAAAGGATGGTCATTTCAACAAATTAAACATTTAGACATTCATATTTAGAAAATGTATCTAGGAGTTCCCGTCATGGCGCAGTGGTTAACGAATACAAGTAGGAATCATGAGGTTGCGGGTTCGGTCCTGCCCTTGCTCAGTGGGTTAACCATCCGGCGTTGCCCTGAGCTGTGGTGTAGGTTGCAGACGCGGCTCGGATCCCACGTTGCTGTGGCTCTGGCATAGGCCAGGGGCTACAGCTCCGATTCGTCCCCTAGCCTGGGAACCTCCATATGCCGTGGGAGTGGCCCAAAGAAATAGCAAAAAGACAAAAAAAAAAAAAAAGAAAAAAGAAAATGTATCTAGACACATAACATATATTTTATGAATTATAGATCAAACTAACTTAAATATAAGATCCAAAATTATAAACTTCCTAGATGATAGCCTAAAACAAACTCAGGGCTTCACTCACAGAAAAGTGAAAATCTATGTAGAAGATCTGAAAGATTCAACAACAAAAAATGGAATTAATAAGCAATTATAGCAAGACTAGAAAATATAGGGTTAGTATAAAATTCAGTTGCATTTCTATATAACAGCAATGATTAAGTGGAATTTGTATAATAAACTCATTACCATTTACATTAGTGTTACCAAAATTAAACACTTAATCATAAATCTAACAAAATATATACAAATCTATATAATGAAAATTACAAAATTCTGACAAATGAAATCATAGAAGAAGTAAATAAATGGAGCAATATTCTATGTTCATGGATAGGAAGATTCAATTCTTTTCAGAGGTCAGTTCTTCTCAATAAGATCTATAGATTCAATGCAACCAAACAAAATATCAGCAGGTATTTGTAGATATTGAGAAACTGATTCTAAAGTGTATATGAAGAGGCAAAAAAAACCCTCAGAAAAGCCAACACAATATTGAAGGAAGAGAACAAATTTGTAGGACTATCTAAATTAAATACTTACTACAAAGCTATATTATTAAAACTGTGTGATATTGGGCAAAGAATAGAAAAAATAGATCCATGAAACATAACAGCCCTGAAATAGACCCTTCCCATAAATACAGTTAATGTATCAGTGAAAAAGGAGGAAAGGTAATATAGTCTTTTTCAACAAGTGGTGCTAAAACAATTGGTAATGCTCATGCAAAAAAAGTGAATTTGGACATAAATATTACATGTTTCATGCTAGCTCAAAATGTACAAAAAATATTAATATAAAATGCAAAGCTATAAAATGCCTATAACATAGGAGAAAACCTAGATGACCTTGAGTATGGTGATGTCTTTTTAGATAAAATAAATGTAGGTACAACTCAAGAAAGAAATAATTGACAAACTGGACTTTATTAAAATTAAAAGTGTTCTGTAAGAAACAATGCCAAGAGAGTGAAAAGACAGGCCAAACTTTTTGCAAGAGACATATCTGATAAAGGACCATTACCTAAAATGTACAAAGAATTCTTAAAGGTAAACAAAAACAAAACAAAACAAATAAACAAAAAACTGAATGGACCAAAACCTTAACAGACCTCTCATCAAAGAAGATGTACAGAAGGAAAGTAGGCATACGAAAAGATTCTTAACATCATATGTCATCAGAGAAATGTAAATAAGACAACAATGGGATGCCACTTCACACCTACTAGAATGACCAATATCTGGAACACTGACCTCACCAAACATTGGCACAGATGTGAAGCAACAAGAAATCTCACTCATAGCTGTTTGTAATGCAATATTATAGAGCCACTTATGAAGATAATTTGTCAGTTTCTCAGAAAAGTAAACACAGTCTTACCTGATGATCTATCAACTGTGCTCTTTGGTATTAACCTCAGAGTTGAAAAGTTATGTCCACATATAAACCTGCACCTGGATGTTTAAAGAAGCTTTACTCATAATTGCCAAAACCTGGAAGGAACCAAAATATCTTTCAGTAGGTAAATGGATAAAAAAACTGTGGTACATTATTCAGTATGAAAAAGAAATGAGGAGTCCCCATTGTGGTTCAGTGGAAACAAATGATTCACATACATGAGGACACAGGTTCAATCCCTGTCCTCGCTCAGTGGGTTAAGGAAACAGCATTGCTATGAGCTCTGGTGTAGGTAGCAGATGAAGCTTGGAGCCCCCATTGCTATGGAAATAGTAGTAAAAATATTGGTAGTTTCCAGAGCTCCAAGAAGAGGGAATAAAGGATGAGTGGGTGAAATACAGAGGATTTTTAAGACAGTAAAATGATTTTGTATGATATTGTAATAGTAGATAAATGTCAAAACTAATACAATGTACAACACAAAGAGTGAACTTCAATGTAACCTGTGTACTTTAGTTAATAATAATGTATCAGTATTGGCTTGTCATTGTAACCAATGAATTACACTAATATGAGATCTTAATAAAATGGGAAAAATGGTGTGACAAGAAAAAGGGGATATCACTCTTTACTATCCAAACAATAGCTCTGTAAACTAAAAATTGCCCAAAAAATGAATTCTACTCATTAAATAAGGAGAATGTGTGAGTAGAAATAGAGTCACATTCAACATAGGTACAATTTTGCTTTTCAAGATAAAAATAAAATTTATAGCATATAAACAGGAATGCAGCTGTTCTAAGGTATGTTTAAGTTAAAGAAAGGGGAATTCTGATCTAAAAATTCTCAGTCGAGTTAGTATATGATTGTATAGGAATGACTTTTTGCACATCAGAGTAGGCATTCAGCAATGATGTGATCAAAGAAGTTTTAAGGACTGAGAAACAGCAGTAGTAGAGCAAGAATAATATTGACTTATTTACAGAATTAATTGTCTAGAAATTTAGAATATGTGAAAACTAGACATTTCTTATAAAAATAAAATATAAATCTTTAAACATAAAATTTTTAAAAAATCAAGCACTCTGCCATTTGGATATGTGGGCCAAGTAGATGGAAAACAAAACACAACAATAACAAAGTAAAATGTGTGAAAGAGACAAAGGAGGACACATAACAAACTCCAAAAGAAACAAAGCTGAAAGTGGGATCTTAGTTACATGCTTTCATTACAAATTCAGAGAGGGAAGTTCAACATTAAAACTTTTTATCCTGGATAAAAATGGAAATGCTTAATCAAAGTGGGAAGTAAAAAAGGCCCATTTCCAGGTAGCTACCACTTCAGAGGACATGCTCATCTATCTTGGAGACATGAGCTAGAGTAACTTTCAGCATAGATTCAACTTGGTTTTTTCAAGGAGGGAGGGCTGACTGTAGAAAAGGAGCTATTAGGGCACTGAATGATATGTACGGTTGGATTTAATTAGAGCAAAGTGATAAGTGATAGTTTTAGCACAAGAATTAACACAGAAGGCCAAAAAAGACAAATTTGGTATCTTCAATCTGGAAAATGTCAAGCTTAGCATAGATAATGAAGTCCTAGAAAATAAAGAATGAAATAAAGGCTGTACTTGAAATGGCAAATGATTCTAGGAAGTACAGCATGCATACACTATTCTTAGAATTCCTAAATAGATAATGACTGTATTAGCTTAGCCCAGATTTTCTGCTATAGTAACTTAATGAGTGCTAAAATTGAAAAAAAATTCTGTCAGGATAATAAATATTAAGCTAAATTTTAGATTTTATTTTAAAAATAAGATAATAAAATGACCATAGTTCAAATGTGATATGCTTGCCATTAAATATTTTCCATACCAATATATTTATAACCTACTTGATTTTAAAGTGGTAATTAGATCTATAGATAATACTCAGGAAAGCTGAGCTTTGAACATTATTTATTATTTCTTGGAATAATCCAGCAATTAATACTGAAAAAATAAATTAGTTATCTACATTTAATATGCAATGTCAATTCCAAGTCAGAATCTAAGAGAAATATTTGATACACTAGTATTTTAACTTGAGGTATCCAAAAGTCGGTACTATCAACAGAAAACACTTGGGATTTTATACTAAAGGAGAAAAATACTATTTTTTTAACAGAAGACTAAAACTAATGTATCTTATAGTATATCTGAAATACTTGGATTTTTCATCTGAAGACCATGAACATTTCAGTGTCTATGTTTTATAATGAATCATCAATGATATTATTTATCTATTGGGGTCACTGAGTAACAGAGATCTGTGAATGATAGTTGAGAAAGAAACTTCCTAGGCATTTTTTTTTTTTTTAGGGCCACACCTGTGGCATATGGAGGTTCCCAGGCTAGGGGTCAAATCAGAGCTGAGCTGCTGGCCTACACCACAGCGACAGCAACACAAGATTTGAGCTGCATCTGTGACCTACACCATAGTTCATGGCAACACTGGATCCTTAATCCACTGAGGAAGGCCAGGGATTGAACCTGCATCTTCATGGATGTTAGATTCATTAACCACTGAGCCACAATAGGAACTCCTGCCTAGGCACTTGAATAGTAAAATGATTCTAGATAAAATGCAGAGACTGTCTACAGTTAATGACATTAAGATGTAACCACAAAGAGACTGGTAGGAAGGGTGGACTCATAAATAAATCCCCATAGCCCCTTGGTTAGCAACCAACTGGAGAATAATTGTATTACACAAATTCACCCACAGGAGTAGGGGGTTCGTGGCTGGGATGCATAGGTGGTCTCCTACAGAGGGCCACTTCTCCAAGGTCAGGAAATGTTATCAAACTACCACATACATAAAAATACAAATAGAAATTTAGACAAAATGAGGTGACAGAATAATATGTTACAGATGAAGGAACATGATAAAACCCCATAAGAACTAACTGATATGGAGCTAGGCAATCTACCTAAGAAAGGATTCAGAGTAATGGCCATAAAGATGATGCAAAAACCTGGGAGGACAATGGATGCACAGAGTGAGAAATTATAAGTTTTTAACAAAGAATTATAAAATAAAAAGAACGAAACAGAATTAAAGAATAGAAAAATTGAAGTCAAAACCACACTAGAAGGAGTAAACAGTAGACTAAGTGAGGCAGAAAAACAGATCAGTGAGCTGGAAAACAGCAGAATAAATTATTACAGCCAAATAGAAAAAAGAAAAAAGAATGAAAATAAACGAGGACAGTTTAAGAGAACTCTGGGACAGCATCAGGCATGCTAATATTCACATATAGGGGTCCTAAAGGAGAAGAGAGAGAAAGAGGCTGAGAAAATATTTGGAGATAATAGCTGAAAAATTCCCTAGCATGGGGAAGGAAATAGTCACCTAATACAGGAAGCACAGACAGTCCCATACAGGGTTAACTTGCAGAGAAATATATCATAACACATTATAATCAAATTGACAAAAAATTAAGACAAAGAAAATATTAAAAGTAACATGCAAAAGCAACAAATAACATGTGACAGAACTTCCATAAGTTTATCAGCTGATTTTTCAGTAGAAACTGTACCAGCCAGAAATGAGTGGCACAATATACTTATACTGATGAAAGAAATAAAAACTATAACCAAGAATATGCTAAACAGCAAAGCTCATGTTCAGCTTTGATGGAAAAATCAAAAGCTTTATAGACAAGCAAAAGCTAAAAGAATTTGGTACCACCAAAAGAGCTTTACAACAAATGCTGAAGGAACTTCTCTAGGCAGAAAAGAAAAGGCCACAACTAGAAATAAGAAAATTACAAAATGGAAAATCTCACTGGTAAAGGCAAATATACAATTAAGATAGGAAGCTATCCATATACAAAGCTAGTAGGAAGAATAAAAGACAAAAGTAGTAAAAAAAAAAAAAAAAAAAAAAAAAAACCTGTATCTGCAACAAGCAGCTGAAGGATTTATATACAATTAGATGTAAAATATAAAATCAAAACAATAATCATGAGGGGAGGAGAGTGCAAATTCTTGTTGAAATTAAGAGATAAGCAACATAAAAAAAGCAAATATAAATATAGATTCCTATATAAAAACCTCATGGTAAATATAAAACCAAAATCCATAGCAGATATACACACACAAAAAATGACAAAGGAATAAAAACAAAACACTAAAGACAGTTATCAAATCACAAGAGAACAGAAGAAAAAAAGGGAAAAATACATACAAAAACAAATCCAAAACAATTACCAAAATGGCAATAGGAACATACATATCAATAAATACATTTAATGTAAAAAGTCTAAATGTTCCCATCAAAAGACAGAGGCTGGCTAAATGGAAACAAAAACAAGATCTGTAATATTTGCTGCCTTCAAAGTTTCTCTTCATATCTAGAGAAACATACAGACTGAAAGTGAGTGGATGGTGGAAGTTATTCCACACAAATGGAAATCAAAAGAAAGCCAGAGTGGCAATAAAGATTCCTACCTGAGATAAGAAGGATACAACATAAGGCTCAAAGGATCAATCCAAGATATAACAATTGTAAATACATGTGCATCCAACACAGAAGCACCACAATCTATAAGACAGATGTTAACAGACATAAAAGGAGAAGCTGACAGTAACACAGTATTCACGGAGGACTTTAACATCACACACACACACACTCACAAACACACACACACACACACACAAACTTAAAAAAACCACAAACCAAAAACAAATGGTGGCTAAACAATATGCTGCTAAACATTATGCTACTAAACAACCAATAGATCACTGAAAAAATCAAAGAGGAAATACAAAATACCTAGAGACAAATGAAAATTAAAACAAGACGATCTAAAACCTATGGAATGCAGAAAAATCAGTTCTAAGAGGGAAGTTTAGAGTGATACAAGCTTACCTAAGGAAATAAGAAAAATCTCAAATGATCTAACTTTACACTTACTGCAACTATAGATAGAAGAACTAATAAAGCCCAATGTTAATCAAGAAAAAAAAATCATAAAGATCAGATCAGAAATAAAAGAAATAGAGATATAGTAAACAATAAGAAAGATAAATGAAACTAAAAGCTATTTCTTTGAAAAGATAAAATTGATAAACCTTTAGCCAAACTCATCAAGAAAAAAAGGGAAAAGGCCCAAAACAATAAAATCAGAAATTAAAAAGTGGAAGTTATGACCAATACCACAGAAATACAAAGGTTCATAAGATTACTAGAAGCAACTATATGCCAATAAAATGGACAAACTAGAAGAAATGGAAAACTCTTAGGAAGATGTAATTTCTGAATACTGAACCAGGAAAAATATAAAATATGAGAATACCAATTACCAGTGTGAAATTGAAACATTAATTTAAAAACTCCCAATAAGAAAAAGCCCAGGCCCAGATGGCTTAACAGGTGAATTCTATCCAACATTTAGAGAAAAGTTAACATGTATCATTTTTAAACTACTCCAAAAAAATTGCAAAGTAAGGAATACTGCAGAACTTATGCTTTGAGGCTACCATCACCCAATAACAAAGAAATCATCAAAAAAAAATTACAGATCAATATTACTGATGAACATATATGAAAAAATCCTCAACAAAATATTATCAAGCCATATCCATGGCTTGGTAAAAGCTTCATACACCATGACCAAGTGGGATTTACCCAAGCGATATAAGGATTTTTCAATATCTGCAAATCAATCAATGTGACACATCAAATTAACAAATTTAAGAATAAAAACCATATGATAATCTCAGTAGATGCAAAAAAACTTTTGATAAAACTAAATATCCATTTATGATAAAAACTTCAGAACATGGGCATAGAGAGAATATAACATAGTAGAGGCCATATATGACAAAACAACAGCTAACATTAGGGTCAAGGTGAAAAGCTAAAAGCATTCCCTCTAAGATCAGGAATAAGACAAGGGTATCCATTCTCTCCCTGTTTACTCAACATAGTTTTGGAAATCCTAGCCACAGCAATCAGTGGATACAAAGAAATCCAAATTGAAAAAAGAAGTAAAATTATTGTTTGCAAATGACATGATGCTATGCACAGAAAATCTTAAATATGTTACTAGAAAATTACTAGAGCTCAACAGTTAATTTGGTAAAGTGGCTGGATACAAAATTAAAACAGAAATCTTTTGAATTTCTACACACTAACAATGAAATATCAGAAAGAGAAATTAAGGAAATAATCACATTTATCATCACATGGAAAAGAATCAAGTAGCTAGGAATAAACCTACCTAAGAAGGCAAAACACTTGTATTCCAAAAACTATAAGAAACTGATAAAAGAAACTTAAGATATAACAAACAGATGGAAAGATATAGCATGTTCTTAGGATGGAAGAATTAATACTGTTAAATGATCATACTACTCCAGGAAATCTACAGATTCAGTGCAATCCCTATTAAATACCAATGGCATTTTTCAGAGAATTAGAACAAAAATATATATATATAAATTTGTATGGAAATACAAAAGACTCTGAATCACCAAAATTATGTTAAGAAATAAGAGTGGAACTGGAGGAATCATACTCCTTCACTTCAGACTATACTACAAAGCTACAGTCATCAAAACAGTATGATATTGGCATCCATATTGATCAATGTTACAGGAGAGAAAGCTCAGAAATAAACCCACTCACTTATGGCCAATTTATCTGTGACAAAGCAGGTCGGAATATACAAGGAGAAAAGAAAGTTACAATAAGTGGTGTTAGGAAAACGGCAGCTAAATGTAAAAGAATGAAATTAGAAAATTCTCTAACACTTCATGCAAAAATAAACTCAAAATGCATTAAGGACCTAAATGTAAGACCAGATAAAACTCCCAGAGGATAACTTAAGCAGAACATTCTTTGACATAAATCACCATAATATATTTTTGGATCACTATCCCAGGTTAATGGTAATAAAAATAAAAATAAGCAAATAGGACCTAATCAAATCTAAAAGCTTTTGCACAGCAAAGTAAACGATAAACAAAATGAAAGGCAACTTATGGTCTTGGAGAAGATATTTGCAAATGCTAATGACAAGAGATTAATTTCCAGAACATACAAATAGCTCATAAAGCTCAATATACAATTTTTTCAAAGAATGGGTCAAAGATCTAAATATATATTTCTCCAAGGAGACATAGAGATGGCCAATAGGCACTAGAAGTGATCAATGCTGCTAGTTATTAGAGAAAGGTAAATCAAAACTACAATGAAGTACTACTTCACTCCAGTCAAAATGGCCATCATTAATAACTCTACAAATAATAAATGCTAGAGAAGGTGTGGAGAAAAATGATTCCTCCTACACTTTTGTTGCTCATGTAAATTGGTGCAGCTATCCTTTAGAACACTATGGAAGTCCCTTAAAAAGGTAAAAATAGGGTTACTATGAGATCCTACAATTGATTCCTTGGTATATATACGGTAAAATTCTAATTTGAAAAGCTACATGCTCCCCATTGTTCATAGCAGAACTATTTACAATAGTCAAGACATGGAGGCAAGCTAAATGTCCACTGATAAATGAATTGATAAAGAAGCAGAATATAAAATGGAATATTAGCCATAAAAAAGAATGAAATACCATTTGCAACCACCTGAGAGATTATCATATTAAGTCAACTAAATCAGAAAAAAAAAAATATCACATATAATCCCTTATATGTGGAATCTAAATAAAATGATACAAATGAATTTATTTACAAAATAGTAATAGACTCACAGACAGAGAAAACAAATTTATGGTTACCAAAGGGGAAAGTGAGGGAATAAATTAGAAGATTGGGATTAACATATATACACTATTATAAATAAAATAAACAACAAAAACCTACTGTAGAGCACAGTTGACTATATTCATTATAGTAACCTATAGTGGAAAAGAATCTCAAAAAGAATATATATGTATATATAATTGAATCACTTTGCTGTACCCCTGAAACTAACATAGCAGTATAAATTAAATTTACCTCAGTAACTAATATATGCTAAATAAACATTAAATAAATAAATAATATTCACTAATTTATTGAATTAACATATGTATAATCAATTAATCATCATAGTTAAAAATTCAATCAGTAAAGCATATAGCAATTGTACTCAATCCTCAATGTTTTTTAATTCATTTGAATTTCTTGCCCATTTTAACCTTAGTTCTGCATATATATCATCCCACTGCCATTTTAAACATGTACTTTGTCCCAAATGTTTTTTATGGAGTAACACTTCTTTTCCTTTCAATTCTACTTCCCCCAATTATGGCTAGTTGTGCATATAGAACAAAATAATATAGGTGAATCACAGGTATAGGAGAAAAAGTGAGAAAAAGTCAAAGAAGAGAAATTAGGATTTATAAATAGATTATTATTTATTTCAAGTCCAGCTTTCACCATCTGTTCTCAGAAACTCTTTGACAATAAGTAAATATTCCAAGGTCTAGTAATGTACAATCCCATGTTGTTAGTAGCCACACATTAACTGTTCTTTCAAATATAGTTGACATTAATTTTCTTTTGGTGAATAAAAGAAGCAACCACACCAGCATGACAAAAACTATTTTGCAGCTCTGGCTGAGAAGGAAAGAATGCCAGTTCATATACCTATCAAATGATATGCTTCTCTACTGAGACTTCCAACAAAGGTGTTAAATACATCTTAAAAGACTTGATACAGTTCAATTCTCAAAGCTGACCTCCTTTTTCATCTTTGAAAATATATTCAGATATATGAAAATGGAAATTAAAGAGAGGTTTGGGAAGTTAGGTTTCCTTAGGATTAAATTGCTTACAATCTTTAAAAAAGGAGTATACAGTCAAATTGAAAAATACATAAATTGGAAAATAAATCCAGTATGGAGAATATAAATTAGTTTGGGTTGCACATAGGATGTAAAAATTAGAAAGCTCAAATTTTTAATTTGTCAAATAGGATCATGACTGGGTGACTGTTTTAAGATACCAAATAATGAAAATGTCCAGTTGTAATGATAATCCGTTAAGCTAACTCTAAGCAAATAAGCCCAAGACAAAACCACAAACACATAGAAATCTGAATTGCAGTATTTTTTTATCTCTTAGTTATGAATAAGTCTTCAAGATATGCAATTTACCTCATATGATACCAGATCAGAAAAATCACACAAATAACAAAATATATCCAAACTATCCCATAAATATAAAAGGAGGTATGAGCTTTTGCTTCACATCCACTACCCCAATATTTTTTCATTGATACATTTGTTCGCCAGGCATACAAATGTCTTTAACAACTATAACAAATATAGCACTTATCATGATCTCCCCTAACATACAAAAGTGAAAAAGACAAGTCTCCATCCTTCACATTTTATTTGGGGGGATAAAATACATTGATTAGAAAAAAAATAGGATAATTGTTTTTCAACATTCAATGGAATGAATGAAATTAGATGAAGACTATATGACTAAGTATTTAGAGCACTGTTCAAAATTTTCACACACAATGATGACACTTATAGCATATTAAGTTAGTGAGATGGCAACTTGCAGCTGAACTAATCCAGGAACTATGGTAACATCAGTTTCTATATGAATGCTGAAAAAATGCTCACCACATCTGCAATTGGTTCATTTTATTTATTTATTTTTAAAGTTTTATTGAAATACCGTTGATTTACAATGTTGCAATAATTTCTGCTGTACAACAAAGTGATTCAATTATATATGTAGATAAATCCATTCTCTTTCAGATTATTTTCCCACATATATTATCAAAGAATATTGGGTAGAGTTCTCTGCACTATACAGCATGTCCCCTCTGGCCAATCATTCCATACACCTCAGTGTGCACATGCCAATGCAAATCACTAGTCCATCCATCCCCCCACCACCTGTTCCCTTTGATAACCATAAATTTGTTTTCCAAGTTTGTGAATCTGTTTCTTTTCTGCAAATAAGTTCATTCGTATCTTTTTTTTTAATTCCATATATAAGTGATATCACATGATGTCTATCTTTCACTAACTTCACGTAGTATTATAATCTCTAGGTCTATGCATGTTGCTGCAAGTAGCATTATTTCATTATTTTTATGGCTAAGTAATATTCCACTATATTTATGTACCTCATCTTCTTTATCTATTCCTTGGTCAATGGACACTTACATAGGCTGCTTCCACATCTTGGCTATTGTAAACAGTGTTGCAATGAACACTGGGGTATATGTATCTCTTCAAACGATGCTTTTATCAAGATAGATGCCCAGAAGTGGGATTTCCAGATCATGCATGGTCATAGTTCTATTTTTAGTTTTCTAAGGAACCTCCATACTGTTTTCCATAGTGGTTGTACCAATTTACATTCCCACTAACAGTGCAAGAGGGTTCCTTTTTCTCTCCACTCTCTCTGGCATTTATTGTTTATAGACTTTTTGATGATGGCTATTCTGACTGGTGTAAAGTGGTACTTCATAGTAGTTTTGATTTGCATTTCTCTAATGATTAATGATGAGCATATTTTCATGTTTTTTGGGCTATCACTGTCTTCTTTGGATAATGTCTATTTAGATTCTTCTGTCCCTTTTCTGATTGGGTTGTTTGTTTGACATTGAGCTCTATGAGTTGTCTGCATATTTTAGAGATTAATCCCTTGTTAGCCACTTCATTTGTAAATATTTTCTCCCATTCTGTGGGTTGTTTTTTCATGCTGCTTATGGTTTTGCTGTTTATGGTTTGTCGTGCAAAGATGTTTATGTTTAATTAGGTCTGATTTGTTTATTTTTATTTTTATTTTCATCACTCTAGTAGGTGGACCTGAGAGAATGTTCTACTTTCATTATTTTACATGTAGCTCTCCAGTTTTCCCAGCACCACTTATTGAAGAGACTGTCTTTTCTTCATTGTATATTCTTGCCTCCTTTTTCTGCAGATTAGTTGACCATAAGTACGTGGGTTTATTTCTGAGCTTTCTATCCTATTCCATTGATTGATATTTCTTGTTTTGTGCCAGTACCATACTGTTTTGATGACTGGAACTTTGTAGCCTAATCTGATCCTTCCAGTTCTATTCTTTCTCAGGATTGCTTTGTTAATTTGAGGTCTTTTGCGTTTCCACACAAACTTAAAATTTTTTGTTCTATTTCTGTTAAAATGAAATCAGTTTCAAATTACTAATGTCATTTTTGGGGTTCACTTTTAACACACGTGTGGTACACAGTTCACACCAGCTGGCAAACCCAGACATAGGGTGTACCCAGGTGGAAGGAGATTAATAGGAAGAGCCTTGTATTTGTTGACTTCTGAGTCTTATTTTAGATATACACCAATTTATAGAGGAACATTCTGTATGATGATGATAAGAAGAATCTATACAAAGATGATGTTTCATAAAGTAGAAGTATATCACGTAAGAAAACAGACCCACTTTGGTTAAGTCAAAACTGAGGTTTTTTTCAGGAGCTCATAAAGACATGGTGAAAATTAGCACTGTAGAAGGACTTGTAATTCAATACAATAAACTAAGATTTTAAGTGATTCAGAGTAAAAAGTTTAGGAGACACTATTATTAGAATATTTTAAAAATATCTGATAGTTTTGTGAAACTAAACTATCTTTGGAGCTATTCCAGTAGATACTATTTTCCTACTATAAAAATTTATAAATTTGCCTGTGAGTTGGCAGAAAGTTATAAGCAAATTGTGCATTGAGCATGTTGTTATATGAACTAGACTGTCTCTCCTTATCATAGACAGAACATTGAGCCAGAACTGCATGTTCATGACAGCAATCATTTTGAAAACCATTTTGGCTGTAATTCATTCACTTTAGAGCACACTCACATATATAAAGTAAAATTAAATGCTACTTTAGTAAACTAAATATTTAACTGTGCAAAACTAAGTAAATAAATGCTAAAATAAAACAAATTATTTAAAAATTAAATCAAAAAGTTATTTTCAAATAAAGCTTTTAAACGTCCCAAAAAAATATTAGTTGGCTATCTCAGGAATTAATGTCCTATCTATTAAGAAGAGTATGTCTGTGATTTGATCCACTGTCTTTGAAATCTTTAACACTTTTTCGCATATTCAAGCACAAGTACATACACAATTGAAATAATGCAGAGAAAGTGTTCCTTGGAATTCTTTATTCTATTTTACAAGTCCCAGCACATATCTATATGGCTAGATAAAGACTTATATACTAACACTTCCACCTTTATTCTTCTTAATCAAACAAGTCATTAACTCTTCAACATTTTTAGTGAATTCCTGGGAAAAGTTTACAATGTCTGCTGTTATTTTTTTATGACTTCATATATCTCATGAGAGTTAATGATAATTTCTGTTAAGTTTTTGTATATAATGTTACTGGGGATATTAATATGATGTTGGAGATGGTAATCAGGAGAATGTGAACACTGGCTGACTGATGTGGGCAATCAGTCTCTTTATCCCCTCCCCTGTCCTTTGAAGTACATTCTGCCTAAGATTTCCACAGTTGGAACTGTTCCAAGGACAAAGCCTGAGAAAGTTAGGTATTTTGGAAACTCCCGGATTATGTATATGTCTGAACCCAGAAAAGGACTCTATATAAGCTTTTAAGATTCAGGTGGATGGGTGTGGAAATCTATTCATCTTATAGTAGACCAAGACAAATGTCATAAGTTCTCTTGCTTGTTAAAGCTGCAAACTACTGATCTAGAGAGGTCTGCCTCTTTCTTTTGTCCCTCTCTGATGTCCATTAAGTGAGTCAGTTTGTGAATCAACATAGAATAATGAATTATTATACAACATTACTAGAATTGATCATATTATGTTAAATCATTGTGAATTACTATAAAACTAAAAACATGTAAAAATAATTTACATTCTAAACAACAGGAAATACGTAAAGAGCCTTTGAGAAGCAATGATTCAAATTCTGGATCATGAAGGATTTTTTTATTTTAAAAACCATGTAGATATATAATAATAGACAAATAGTATCCTTTGTGGAAAAATCAATTAAAATTCATTTTGAATTTTTATTACCACCACTGAGCAGTATCCTATAGATACAAAAATAGGTTTTAATTAAATTTGTATGTTGCATGAAAGCCATTACAAATAAAAATCTCAATACAAAAGTTTTCTCTTGATCCTTTACTCGAAGTATTACACCATACTTTAAAAAATCGTGAAAAGTATAACCTTTAAAAATTCTATGTCCAATAAAGCAACAGAGATTCTAAAGGAAACAACAGAAAAGTTAATAGACATATTTTGGACATTACATCCAAAAAAATCAGAATATACCTTCTTCTCAAGTGCACATGGAACAGTCTCAATAATTGATCATATATTGGGGCACAAAGTTAACCTCAACAAATTTAAGAGTATAGAAATTATTTCAAGTATCTTCTCTGACCACAATGGTATGAAACTAGAAATCAACCACAGGAAAAGAAATGAGAAAAAACCCTGCATGGAGACTAAACAACATGCTGCTAAAAAACCAGTGAGTCAATGAGGAAATGAAGAAGGAAATTAGAAAATACCTTGTGACAAATGATAATGAAGACACAACCACTTAAAATCCATGGGATGCTGCAAAAGCAGTGCTCAGAGGGAAGTCCACAGCACACAGGCCTTCCTCAAAAAGAAGAAAGATCTCAAATCGACAACTTAACCCCCCACCTAAATTAATTAGAAAAAGAAGAACAAGCAAAACCTCAAGTCAACAGAAGGAAGGAAATCATAAAGTACCAAGAGGAAATCAATAAAATAGAGATTCCAAAAAAAAAAAAATAGACTAAATCCACCAAACCAAGAGCTGGTTCTTTGGAAAGGTAAACAAAATAGACAAACCTCTGGCTAGACTCACTAAGAAGTGAAGAGAAAAAACCCAAATAACAAAATAAGAAATGAAAAAGGAGAAGTCACAACAGATACTACAGAAATACGAAAAACCACAAGAGAATACTATAAATAATTATATGCCAACAAATCCAATGACCTAGAATAAATGGATATCTCTCTAGAGACCTACACCCTGCCAAATTGAATCGAGAAGAAATAGATCAACTGAACATAACAATCACTAGAAATGAAATTGAATATGTCATAAAACCACTCCCTACAAAAATGTCTATGTCTAGCGTGCAAATTTTATGTGCCCTCATTGTTTGACTCTACTGCTGACTTTACATTCACACAAAAATGTTCTCTCATGTAAGCAACATAGATTCTAATTTTGAACCTGATCATGGATAGGTATTGTTTTTTTATTTTTCCAATTAACCTTATATCGAGAGATCTGGTCACAAGCTTCAATACCTAAATAAGGTTTGTAAATATAATAGGATAAAATAATACAACAGCATCATACAAATATAGTTTATATTTTTAGAAACCAATTGGGATGATTTGTATGCCAAACGAGCTGGGTAAAGCAGTCCAATATTAAAGTACTAACAGGATGGGAAACAGGGCATCACATCCTGTGTTCCTTTATAAAATGAATTGTTGCTTCACATTGAATCTTTGCAATGCAGTGTGAAGGATGCTGACACAATCAATAATTTCCTTTTGAAAAAAAAGTTCAAAGATTCAATGTGAATAACATTATCCTATTTTCTCAAAAGCCCTTTCCTGCATCAAGTAATATGACTTCAGACAAGGATTCCAACTGAGCTGTGGCACAAAAAAAGATTACAAGGATTCAGTAGATCAGCAGGAAGCAGAAAAAGAAAGCATCTTTTCTTGCAACTAGCTTGATTAAACCTAATGATCTAAGATAAAATTAAGATAACTAACTTATTATCAATATCTTCCCTAAGACTTTGTTTTCCTATTTGTTCAAAGTTAACAAATATCTACTACATTTTCTGAAAAGGTTCTGTCTTAAGTTTTTTTTTTTTTTTTTTTAGACTCAAGAATATTTATTCTTGATTGGCCCTTAAAGCATCAATCAGGTAAACAGGAATGATTCCTTCCTGTGCTTTTGACAGAAAGACTCTGTGACTCTGTTGCCAATCCTTGCATACTTGATAAAACCTAAGGTAGCCAAATTTTTCTCATTTTCTTAAATTGGCTAATAAATAAAAGAATCTGTAATTTTTTGGCTTTTTAAATAAGAAAATATTTCTTTCTGATTAATAATTAATAAAATCAAGTAAACATTATTTTATCTAATTTTAGATCATGCATCCCCTCATTCTTTAATTCTTAATTCATTTGAAAAGAAAAAAGGTGGCTATTTGTAAACAGGAAAAAAATCAACTTCAGAGGTAACAATTAAATTAAAGTTTTATATAATCATACTACATAATCTCCATAATCCTAGATCTCAATAGTGTTGCTCTCTTCCTTTGTTATGATAGTTGAAATTGGACACACTTATAGAAGTTGATTTTGAGCCAAATGACAATCATACTGATAAACACCATTAACTGAGCCATTGCTTTTTATCATTATAAGATATCACCATTATAATCTAGCCAACACTTGAAATAGGAGGTGAGCCATAGTGTCCAGGATAATAAGGAATCTAAATTGTCATCATTTGAAGTGAACTCAATTGTATTTCATTATAAATAACATATTTTAGAGAAACACCTGGTAGAAGTACAGATACTAAACAGTCTTTTTTGCAAGATAGTCTTCTCCATTATTTTAAAAGGATTGAATTTTTTTTCCCACTTGGTTGTCACACCAACTGGTGCTTAGCTGCTATCTGATGCAACTTATAAATAAATTAAATCTGCAAGACTAAACTCAGAATGCTAAAATGATTCCATCTTAGCTGAGTGTACATGGATTAGCAAATGTGAAAATATATTTTAGGCTATTCCATCTTCAAATTTACATATCTGCATTTCCTGTTTATACCTGTATCTCATTCTGGAATTATAGGCATAGATTCTGTGGCATGTATAGATTTCCAAAGTAGCCAGTTTCTATTTTCATATAGTTGACATCTCCTAAAACCATAGATTAATTTATTGAATTAAGGCATTCAACAGATAATGCTGCCAAGTGTTCCTGAGAGAGTATAAATTTTAGGTAATTTTAGCTATGATGAATTATCCTTAATGTTAACCCTCTGGGACCCTAATATAGTACTGTTTTTAGATAAAAAGACTGATATATTTTTTGTGTCCCTTTAAATAAGGTCAAACAAATGATGCACACATAAACTGATTACTTACTCAAAGTGATCAAAAATATTTATAAAACAATTTAGATTTCAAAAATTAGTGCATACAATTATGGGACAATATATGTGTATATGGAGCTGTTATAAAAGGTGAGTTTAATTGGAAGTTGGAGTTACTATGAAGCACATATCGATATTTGCTATTGTCATGTTTTATCTCTTTTTATTTAAAAAACCTGTTCTTTCCTTTTGCTCATTTCTTTATTTATTTATTACAAATTTTGTCTAAGACTGCCTTTCAATAGACTGCAGCACGAGAGCTGATCTGCAACCTGTGAAACACTAACCCTCTTTTCTGTCTTTATATCTCCATTTCTATGGCACTTAATGTAAAAATAAGTACAATATGTCTATATTCTAAATCATTTTACTCAAATTTTCATCTTGAGATCTCTCTGAAATTGCAAATTGAAATAATTCTGTATTTTAACATTCTTTACCAATTTTGAAAAGAGAAACATTTGAAGAATGAAGGCAAAGATCGTTCAAATATCTTAGAAAGCTCATTAAAAAGACAGGTGGAAATCAGAACCAAAACAAGTAATTCACTTCCAAATTTAACCAGCAATTTAGTGTGCCAAACCTTTTTTGGATTTGATAATACAAAGACAATAATGTATGGATCATACTTCCCAGAAGTTCACAGTCTTATAGAAGATCTCATAACCCTCCCAAGAACATATACCTGTCTGTCATCTTAACTTCTTTTGAACTCAGAAGGAAATGACTGTGCAGAAAAACTGTTTTCCTTATTATACCGTGTTTCATGAATATATACACATAGCATTCTGAGAAAGACAGAGATTCCCCTGCATTAGTTTTACAAACTGTTCAGCAAGAAAGAAATCTTTCCAAATACAGTTTATGAATTATTGTATGTTCTGAAAAAATAAGCTGAATGTAAAACCTGACAAAAATCTAGATTCAGATAAGTATTATTTGTTCAATTTTAGGTAATATTTTAAGTTTTCTTCAAGAGGTAGCCAGAAATGGCAAGATACAAAATATTTCCCATAAGTTCAAATGAAGAATACAACTGAGAGTCAGGCAATGTTTTTAAATAATAGCCATATTAATATCACTGTTTATGAATTAAGATATTCAAAATAGGTAAAATGACTGAAATAGGACAGAGACTTGAAAATTTAACATAACTTACTCCAACAGATTTATATTAGCACAATATGTATGACTGTGATCTGTTGTTATAACTACATTTTATTTGTTTTTATATCTTTAGAACTAATACTTGAAAAACTTTTGGATAATCTTAAAACTTTTGTTTTGGGTTTTTTTAGTTGCTCTTAGTAAGTGAAATAAATCCCGATTTCCACTCTGCATTGCTCTACAACTTAATATTTAAAAAGAATTTTGCAAGAAGTTCTGAGAATATTTCCAGGAGTGGCTGAATTCATGCAATATCAAGAAATGCAATGACAAGAATATACATCATATTTTCATTAGATACGTAACAAGACAAACCAAGAAACAGCTCTTTAAATATTCTCATATTTATGGCAGTAATATTAATAGCTTTATGGCCAAAAAAATGTAATTCAGTGCTATTAGATTTAGGAAGAATAAAAAACATAAATAAGTGCTATGAAAATTTTGATCACTCTTCAAAACTTTAAATGGATTTTTTTTTTTTTTTTAGGTTTTTAGGAATGTACTCAACAGCATATGGAGGTTCCCTACTAGGGGTCTAATCGGAGCTACAGCTGCCAGCCACAGCCACAGCAATGCAGAATCTCAGCCATGTCTGCAAACTACAACACAGCTCACAGCAACACCAGATCCTTAACCCACTGAGCTAGGCCATGGATCGAACCCATAACCTCATGGATCTTGGTCAGATTCATTTCTGCTGTGCCACAATGGGAACTCCAGAAATATGTTTTTAATTCTAGCAGAAACAATGAAAATATAGTCTTCAAAATTGCCATATAAATATTTTGCCAATCACTTTTCCTAAATTTAATGATTTACTTAGTTTAAATAATCAAATTCTAATAACAGAAGAATTTCATAAATAATGACAAAGGAAAAAAAACTATCATGAATACAATGGATTGGTATACTTTGGACAGCCATAAAATAGCATTTGAAATCTACTTCAGGAAAATGACAAAAGGGGGTCTCCAGAAAAGAAAAAAAATTAACAAGTGAAAAAATTTCTAAAATGAAACTGAGGCAGTATAATTTTGAATGATTCCATTTATAGGAAGAATCCAATATGGATGCAAAAGTATCTGTACAGTTCAATTGATATTTTGAATAAAAACAAAAAATAAAGTTTGAAAAGCTATGTATTTCTAAAAATAAATCAAAATGAAAAAAATTAAAGCAGCTATGAGAGAAATCATGGATTTTTCAGAGAAAAGTTTAACATGATGCAGTTCTTGCAGATTCTATAAGTTTTCTATTTCTAATGTAATAAATTATTACAACTTTAGTGCTTTAAAAGAGCATATTTATTACACTACAATTCTCTAGGTCACAAGTCTGATACCCTAGGTTTAATGTTGTTAAAACCTTAACCACTATCATCTATTCTTCTCAAAGATAACCAAAAAGTGGAAGACATGTATTTGTAATAACTATACTCATGTAACTAATATAATGATATGAGATTAGTCATATATTTTTCTATATTTTTTTGCTTTTTTTTTTCCCCAGGGCTGCACCTGCAGCATATGGAAGTTCCCAGGCTAGGGGTTGAATCAGAGTTGCAGGTGCTGGTCTATGCCACAGCCACAGCCATCTGAGATCTGAGTCATGTCTGTGACCTATACCAAAGCTCACTTATGGCAATGTTGGATCCTTAAGCCCCTGAGCCAGGCCAGGGATTGAACCTGAATCCTCATGGATACTAGTCAGGTTCATAACCTACTGAACCACAATGGAAACTCCTGACATTTTATATTTTAAGAGTAGAGCTATAGTAATTAAGAGGCATATCTCAGTTGCAATTTGGTTAATATAGAGTCCTTGGAAAAATGAAAGAGAACAGGTGTAGTTGCATTTAGCATGTGATTGTTTTCTTTTTAAATTGAAGAAAATATATTTTCCTAAATTTTTATCTTTTATATCTTCAATGTACTGTTTTTAAAGTTTGGAAACTGGCAAATTTTAATTTTTTCTCCGTTTATATCTCCATGTCCATGCTACAATTTGAAACTGGCTTAAGTAGAAACCAAGATGCCTAACAACAACATGGAAATAATTTAAGTTGGTTTTGATTAAACCTGTTATTTTAAATATTTTCATCCTCTAAATAATTAGATTTCATTTTTACTATATAAGAATGATCATTTTCATTTTGTATATAAAAATGCCATATAGTGGCTTTTGTGGGAAAACTGGACTTGAAGTGAACATGGTCAACATCTTTTACTAAGTGCACTGGCAGCTGTCACATTTGTGAGAAATAGGCCTGGATTTGGAGAGGCTAGAGCTAGAGCTTTGTGTGAACTGGAGCATCTCCTAGGCTTAATGGAAGTCATCACCCTATCTGGGGATAGGGTGAGAGCCAAAGGTGCTAGAGTAGGAACACTGGGGTAGTTGAGCCTCTCTTCTGTGTGACAGCCATCTCTAACTTGATTGGTAGTGTAGTGGGGGCCCACAGGTTTATGATGCAATTCTGAGTTGGTTCCACTTTTTCCTCAGTTCTGCTCCCTCCCAATAGCATGTACATATGCAGCCACCATCAATGGCAGTTTCTGCCCTGTTTTGTGGCTTGCCTGGATCCAAAGATGGTTCCATTTCCTCCAAGTATATGTACACTTGTTGGCAACTGTGGCCTCTGTCTTAGTGCTGAGAAATGCCAGAGTATAAGGTGCTGGACAAGAAATCTGATGCAAATAAAGGCAGGAGCACTGGAGTGGTTTTGGCAGGCTGGCCAGAGCACTTGGTAGTTTTCAATCTGCTGCCTCCATTATAAGTCTCGGAGCAAGCAAGTCTATGTGTATGCTCTTTAATTTCTTAGAGCCATCTTGTAAATCCCACATATTTTCAAACCATGTATGTGAATTCATCTTCCTGGTGTCAGACCTCAGGGCTGATGTGTCTAACATATGACTCAAATTCCTCACTCCTCAAGGAAGATTTCAAGCTGATGCTATTCCCGTCTTTTCTGGGTTATTCTTTGAGGATGGAAGGCCCAACTAGATCCTATCTCCTCTTCTTATTAGACTCTCTGTGGTCCTTTATAATCTTGGCTGTAGAAAAGCCTTTCTGCTAGTCTTTGGGTTGTTCACAACAAGAGCTGTTCTATACGTAGTTGTAGATTTCATGTGTTTCCAAGAGGAAGTGAGCTTATGGTCCTCCTACTTTGCTATCTTGAACCTGCTTAGGCCTCAACTCTTACACCATCATAACGGGGATTAGGATTTTGACAAATAAATTTAGTGAGGACACATTCAGGACATAACCATTAGTATATACAAGAAAACAAATATTCTAACACATTACACTTATATAACCTGAATCAATTGGATTTTAATATTATATTAGAATCAATCAAAATGTCTGCATTTTTTCCAATAATTTTTTTTTAGTTTCAAGGAATATTGTACATTAAATTCACATATCACATCTTTTTGTCTATCTATATTGAGCAAAGTAAAAAAATAAAACTTTACATTTTCTTATATACTCCATCTGAAAAGCAAAGTGTTAGTTATGACTGGCAGAGAGCCTAAAAGAGCCTGGGATATGTACCTTTTACTTCATTCAGCACCGAGTACCTGACATGCAACTGTGAGTTCTAAATAAATAATTATGACAAACATGATTACTGGATATTGGCACAGAAAATAAAGTTATAAAATTTGAATTGTGTTTTGTAGTAAAAAAAAAAAAACACAGCCCTCAATTTCATAATGATTTATCTGCCAGTATTCCTCTCTAATTCTGACACTTCCTATATCAGCTTTATGCCCTTTTTCTGTCTTTAGTTTTTCTATCCACTAAGGTGATTCCATAAGCAGAAAAAATTAGAATAGATTTACCTGATTGTCTCATTACCTTTTAACATGAAGCCAAGTTGAATAACTTTTACTGAATCCACTGGAAAGTAAATCACTTTGTACTGGAAAACTAATGCACATTCCTGTTCATTGTGCACAACAAAAACCCACACATGGATCAAGGACATCATTTACAAATTCCTACCCAATTAGGGATCTCCTCTATCATATTCATGATAGATTTTCATCTACTCTCTACCTGGATATCTGTACTGATATAAAATGTTGACATTCTACACATTATATCTTGTGTTTGGTTAGCTCCAGCTGTTAGAAAATACCTAATTCCTTTAGCCAAATTCTAAATTCAATTAATTCTCAAACCTTTGCCTTTGTTCAATTTCTGGGAACATTTAATACTAAATCTCATATTGCTTCAATATTACAGCTTTATAAATAAGTAAAGAGACTTTTCAGGTGTCTCATAAATAGCCTGATCAGATTTTGTGTTTGCTTTGGGAAAAGGTCCTAGTTTAGGCCTGTTTTCCTTAAAAACATTTGTCCACCATAGGAATTATCGCAAATTTTTCATTTTGAAAAAATAAAGTAGTGAGATTAAGAATTGTAGTTACTACCAGAAAACTACTAGAGCTCATCAATGAATTCAGTACAGTTGCAGGATGTAAAATTAATACACAGAAATCTCTTGCATCCCTGGTACACTAACAATAAAAAGAACAGAAAGATAAATTAAGGAAATCATCCCATTTACCATCGCATCAAAAGTAATAAAATACCTAGGAATAAATCTACCCAAGGAGGCGAAAGATCTAGACTATGAAAACAGTAAGATGCTGGTGAAAAAATTAGAAATAACACAAAAAGATGGAAAGATATACCATGTTCTTGGGTGAAAGAATCAATATTGTTAAAATGAAAATACTACCCAAGGCAATTTACAGATTCAATGTAATTTCTATCAAATTTCCAATGGCATTCTTCACAGTATTAGAAAAAAATAATTAAAAATGAGTATGGAAATGCAAAGGATCCCAGATAGCAAGAGAAATCTTGAAAAAAAAAAAAAGTTGGAGAAATCAGGCTGCCTGACTTCTGACTACACTACAAAGCTACAGTCATCAATACAACATGGTACAGGCACAAAACCAGAAATATAGACCAGTGAAAGAGGATAGAAAACCCAGAGATAAATCCTAAACCTATGATCAACAAATCTATGACAAAGAGGGAAAGAAAATACAGTGGAGAAAAGACAGTCTCTTCAATAAGTTGTGTTGGAAAAACTGGACAGCTAGATGTAAAATAATAAAATCAGAACATTCTTTAACACCATTTACAAAAATAAACTCAAAATGGATTAAGAACCTAAACATAAGGCCAGATACAATAAAACTCTTAGAGGAAAATTAAGGCAGAACACTCTTTGCCATAAATCACCACAATATCCTTGTGTATCTATGTCCTAAGGTAATGAAAATTAAACCAAAAATAAATAGTTGGGACCTAATTACACTTAAAAGTTTTGTACAGCAAACAAAACCATAAAGAAAATGAAAAGACAACCCTGAGAAGTGGAGAAACATTTTGCTAACAAAGTGAACGACAAGGGATTACTCTCCAAAATATACAAATGGTTCATGCAGCTCTATATCAAAAAAAAACCAAACAACCCAACCAAAAAAAGTCAGAAGTTCTAAATAGACATTTATCCAAAGAAAAAAGATAGATGACCAGAAAGCATATGAAAAGATGCTAAACCTCACTACAATTATCAGAGAAATGCAAATCAAAACTACAGTGAGGTATCACCTCACATCAGAATGGCCATCATTAAAAAGTCTACAAGGGAGTTCCCATTGTGGCTTGCAGAAACAAATCTGACCAGTATCCATGAGGACACAGGTTTGATCCCTGGCCTCACTCAGTGGGTTAATGATCTGGCATTGCCCTGATTTGTGGTGTAGTTTGCAGATGCAGCTTGGTCCAAGTTGTTGTGGCTGTGGTGTAGACCAACAGTTAAAGCTCTAATTCGACCCCTAGCCTGGGAACTTTCATATGCCTCAGATGAGGCCCTAAAAAGACAAAAAAAAGTCTAAAAATAATAAATTCTAGAGAGGATGTGGAGAAAATGGAATCCTTCTACAATGTTGGTGGAAATATAAGTTGATACAACCACTATGGAGAAAAGTATGGAGATTCCATAAAAAAAGTAAAAATAGAATTAACATCTCATCCAGCAATCCCATCTACCCCTGGCCATATACCTGGGGAAAACCATAATTCAAAAATATATATGCACCAAAATTTATAATAGCCAAGACATGGAACAACCTAAAAGCCCATCTGCAGAGGAATGGATAAAGAAGATGTGCTCTATATATACACACCCACGCAATGGAAAAAATGCACAAAAATATATTATACGGCCATAAAAAGATTGAAATAATGCCAGGTACACCAAATTGATGGACTTATAGATTATTATAGTAAGTCAAACAGAGAAAGACAAATATCATATATCACTTATGTGGAATCTAAAAAAACAATAATACAAATGAACTTAATGTAAAATTGAAAAAGACTCAGAGACTTCAAAAACAAACTTATGGTTACCAAAGTGGGAAGAAGGGGGAGTAAATTAGGTGTTTGGGATTAACATATATATACTACTATACATAAAATAGATAATGAGCAAAGACCTACTGTATAGTTCAAGGAACTCTATTCAATAATCTGTAATAATATATATGGGAAAAGTATTTACAAAGTACTGACAATATTAAAAAACTATGGATATATGTATATTATAATTAATCATTTTACTACATACCTGAAATTAACATATCATTGTAAATCAACTATACTTCAATGTAAAATAAAGATTAAATAAAAAAGAATTTTATATAATAAGCCAGAACTAGTTTAGTAAGCTTTTAATTACTCATCACCTGAGAAGATATCATCTCTTAGACATTAATATATGGGCAGTAACAGAATTATCAATTTAACATGTGCTTAAACTTGAAAAAAAATGAGCAAAGATAAATCATCACTCTTTTTCTAAGGACATTTGCTTACAGAAACAGTGCAAAGGAAAGGTTAATAAGCCAGGTGTAACAAACTTATTTCAGCTTTGTCCATTCACAGTAGTAGGAAATTTATCCACCAGTATGTCTCTGTAAAACAAGTGTTCTAGCCTCTATGCCATACCCTCTTCCACAGCTGGTGACATGCAACAGTCTCGTAAACTACTAGTTAGTGTGGTCAGCAGGGAATATGAATATGAAAAATTGTGCATTAGACCCATGTGAAATAAATGCAGGAAGTAGAGTGAATACTACCACCAGGGAACAAATAGAGAAAACTTTCTATGTTCTTAGAACAGCAGGTTAGTTAATTCCATGCATGCTATAAATCTGTTTATTTTACTGCTTGATATTTTTAAAATTTTGCCCTCAGGTACTGGTGGTTCAAAAAACTTGACTTTCTAATACGAATTACGAACTGAATTGCTATTTCTCAACAAAGTTAATAGTAAAAAATGAGTGATGCACAAAATTTGAAAAAAGAAAAATGGTAATTTAACATAGGCAGTTGAGAATATGCATTTCCATATTACTCTAAAGTAATAATTATTTTTTAGATCAAATAATTATTCTTCTATATTAATTCTGTAATTTTCAACTTATAAGTTTTTGTGAAAGTAAAAGAAAAACTTAAATGATGGTTATAGTATCAGTTGCATTAGCAACAGAAGTGATTCACAAACATTTAAATGATGCCAGATTTATATTAACAAATATTTCAAGGAGACAAACAGGTCAAATTACTAATAATAATGCTATGTTTTATTAATAAAAGTAATAAAATTAAAGCTTATGAAAGTTCATTGGACATGATTTTGAATAGTTTTGTAAATTCAATTAAGCTTTACATTGAATTAAAATTCATTGTATATTTAGTAACATTAGGAAAATATTGACACTAACAAAACACATTTTGAGACAGAATTTTTCTAAATTACAAATTCTATTCAGCCATTACTGAAATTGGTAATATGAATGAATAATTCATATTTGAATCCAAATGAGCAGTGATATTTTAGCAGTTTAATAAGTTCTGTAATTACTAAATTTTACATACACAAGAGTCCCTGAAATATATAACTTTTGTGATAAAACTGATGTTTAATCATCATCATTTCATCATCATCATTTCTTTAGCAGGACAATTACTTTCACTCTTTGTTTCCTAGCATCAGCTGAATTTTAGAAAGTTTTGAAATTGCAAAGAGGTATTCTGTAAATCAATTTGAGTAGGCTATAATTCTATCAATCTGTCTATATATGAATCTTTGGCATCTGATCACATTTGTTTCAAAATCAGTTGGAAATCCTTAAATAATTTAATGAACAAGAAATGAAGAAAAAATCACCTTTTTGCAGCTTCAGAGAATTTTAAATTATGTTTTAGGCCATACCATGGCATGTGAAAGTTCCTAGGCCAGAGATCAAAGCCATGCCACAATAGCAACCTGGGCCAATGCAGTTGACAATGCTGGATTCCTACCCCACTGCACAACAAGGGAACTCCAGAATTTTAATGACTAAAAATAAAGTATGTAAATAGAGCATATTAGAGACATACATTGAAATTTACTACTATAAAGATTTATTATGAAATTTATTACTAAGAGAGGAAAAAACTGAATGATTAATGAAAGTTTAAATAAGGTTCACAGTTTCATTTTGAAATTTTATAATTGCTACTTTTATATATTTTGAGAAAAATATTTTGATAGGGATCTTATGTTTATTTGGATAAATTTATATTCTATAGTGGAACAGAATGCTACAGAGAGGCATGAAATTTGCCATATCTAAATCTGATAAAACATTGAACATAAATATTTAAAAACAGCTTATTCATGAAATTTTAGATTGAAAATAGATCAGTTTTTAAAGTTCTCTGAATAGAGGTAAAAAGCTTAAAAATACTTTGGCTGAATTTTTATGTATTTGAATATTAGTAAAAATTAGAATTGAGAATATATCCCACTTATTGCAACTTTCTGAGATTTCTATTAATTTAGAATTATATCCTATTTTCTAAATTAAAAATCATGTAGAAAGAATAGTATGAAAGTGATAACAGATTACTTTGAGCCCAGATAGCAGAAGAGGAAGACCCTGAGCTCACCTCCTCCAATGGGCAGACCAAAATTACAACTATATATAGACCAAATATTGATGACTGAAAGATCAGCAGAAAGGGTTTCTTACAACTAATGATATAAAGAAAGAAGTACAAGATGGTAGGAGAGGCAGAGACATAGTATAGTATACCCTCAAGTGGGTGAACCACAAGCAGAAGAGTAATTATAATTTCCAGAGGTTCTCCCCAAGGAGTGAGGGGTCCAAGCGCTATATAAAGCTCCTTAGTCTATAGATCCATCACCAAGAAGATGAGACCCCTTATTTGGCTTTATGAGCATTAGGGTGTGCTTTCAGGAGAGCTAGAGTGCTATAGGAAACAGAGACACCACTCTTAAAGGGTATAGACAGAATCTCACATCTCAGGACCCAAAGATGAGGCAGTAATTTGAAATGAACCAAAGTCAGACCCACCTGCTAATCCTGAAGAGTCTCTTAGGAATCAAGAGCTGGTTGGAGCTCACTCTGTGTATGTGGATGCTGGCAGCAACTGTTTGGGGGGAGGGGGGTGATTATTATACCATATGGACAATGTGCTGGCAAGCACTATTTTGGAATCCTTACTCTTGCTTATTAGCACTGGTACTCTGCCATATCAAGCAGCTTGTCTGCATCAATACTGGGGCAGCTCAGGTCAAGCAACTAGCTTGGTGAGACACAGCCCACTCAGCTGGAGGCTGACTGCTTTAAGGCACTCTGAGTTCACAGCTACCAAAGAACCTGGCCCTGTCAACTAGAGGGGCAAGGTCCTGGCCCCACACATCAGTCATTGTAGCCCTGCAAAATGCAGGGCCCTGCAGCCAGAGACCCCCAAATCCTGCTCTGCCCACTAGTGGAACAGCACTAGCCCCAGGACCAGCCTCATGTACCAGTCCATAGGAATCAACCCCAGGACCCCCTGGTCCCTAGCAGTGCCCATCCATGGGCCAACACATCAAAACTTAGACCTCTAGGACCCTGTGGGCAGAGATCCTTGGAACTAGCTCTATCTACCAGTGAGCCAGAACCAGCCCCAGTATCCCCTAGGCTTCCATCCCACCCACCATTGGGCTTACACCAGCTCCAAGACACCCTGGACCCCTCAACCAGTCCTGGGATTAAGCCCTACTGATTAGCAGGCCACATCAGCTTTGGGACATGCCAGACCACACAGCCAGTCATATCAGAACTGGCCCCACCTCTTAGCAGGATAAAGTAGATCCAGGTACCTCAGCCCAACAACCACCCACTCCAGACCTGATTCTGCCCACCAGGGAGCCAAGATTAGTCCTAAGAACCTCCAGGCTCTACAACCAGCCACCTTGTGACCTAGCCCCATCCACCAATAAACAACCCATCTGAAATAGAGTTCAAGGTAATGGATGTAAATATACTAAAAATGGATAAACATAGTGAAACCTTTAAGAGTTGGAAAATATAAAGAAGAACCAAACAGAGCTGAAGAATCCCAATAACTGAAATTAAAAAAAAAAAAATACACTAGAAGGAATCAACTGTAGATTAGATACTCAGTGAGAGTAGTGGAAATCAATGAAGCTGAACAGGAAAAGAAAAGAATAAAAAGAAATAATGTTTTAGAGAACTCTGGGACAACATTAAATGCTCTAACATTCATATTACAGGTGTCCTAGGAAAAGGGAGAGAAAAAGGGGTAGAGAACATATTTGAAGACATAATAGCTGAAAACTTCCCCAACCTGGGAAAGGAAACAGATATCCAGGTACAGGAAGCTCAGAGTTCTAAAGTGGATTAACCCAAAGAGGATGACACCAAGACACTTTGTAATTTAAACAGCAAAAATTAAAGATAAAAAGAAAATATGAAAATAAGCAAAAGAAAAGCAAAAAGTTATGTATAAGGGAACTCCCATAAGCAATCAGCTGAATTTTTGGCAGAAACTCTGGAGGCAAGAAGTAGGTAGCATGATATATTTAAAGTGATGAATGGGGAAAACCCACAATATTCTATCAGGTTAGGTGTTCATTCAGATTTGATGGAGAGACATAATGTTTTACAGACAAGCAAGAGCTAAAAATATTCAGCACCACTAAACCAGCTTTATAAGAAATGTGAAAGGGACTACTCTAAGTGAAAGAGAAAAGGCCACAACTTGAAACATGAAGGGCTGCTACTTTGAAAAGATAAGCTAATGTGATAGACCTTTAGCCAGAGTAATCAGGACAATACAGAGAGGATTAAAATTGATAAAAGCAGTAATAAAAAGAGAGAAGTTGTAAACTATACTTCAGAATTACAAATGATCATGAGAAATTGCTATGAACAATTATACTGCAATAAAATGGACAACTTAGATGAAATGGACAGATTCCTAGATACATACAACTTCCCAAGACTGAAACAGGATGAAATAGAAAGTATGAACTGACAAATTAACATTAATTAGATTGAATCAATTAATAAAACAACAACAAAGAAATATAAGGACAGGACAAGAGGGATTTCTAATATGTGCTTTACTAAACATTAAAAGAAGTGTTAATATGAATCCTTTTCAAACTATTCCAGAAATACTGCAGAGGAAGGAACACTTATGCATTCATTCTATGGGGCCTTCAATATCTTGATATTTTTATTATCACAAAAAATGAAATTACAAGCCAATATCACTGATAAACATAAATACAAAAATCCTCAATAATAAATCAGCAAACCAAATGTAATAATACATTAAAATGATCACATATTATGATATGTGGTATTTATCTCAGGGATGAAAAGATGGTTAAATATCCACAAATGAATGAATGTGACACACCACATTGACAAATTGAAGAATAAAAATTATATGATCATCTCAATAGATGTATAAAAGGCTTTTGGACAAAATTAAACATCCATTTATAAAACCTCTCAACAAATTCAGTATAGAGAGATCATAATTCAAAACAGTAAAGCCTCTGTATGATAAGCCCATAGTTAACATCAATTCAATGGCAAAAAGTAGAAATTATTTCTTCTAAGATCAGGATCAAGATGAGGATGACCATTTTCATCATGTTTATCCAAAACAGTATTGGAAGTCCTAGATACCACAATCAGGAAAAAAAAAAGATAAAGAAATAAAAATAATCCAAATTGAAAAGGAATAAATAGGAATTTCCATCGTGGCACAGCAGAAACAAATCCAACCAGGAACCATGAGATTGCAGGTTTGATCCCTGGCCTTGCTCAGTGGGTTAAGGATCTGACATTGCCATGATCTTTGCTGTAGGGGGCAGATGTGGCTCAGATCTGGCATTGTTGTGACTATGTGGTGTAGGCCAGCAGCTGTAGCTCCAATTCAACCCCTAGCCTGGGAACCTCCATATGCCATGAATGTGGCCCTTAAAAAAAAAAGAAAAGGAAAAAATAAAACTGTCACTGTTTGCAGATGACATGATACTATACACAAAACCCCCTAAAGATGACAACAAAAAACTATTAGAGCTCATCAGTGAGTTGGTAAGGTTGCATGATACAAAATTAATATACAGAAAAACACTGAATTTCCATACACAGACAACAAACTATCAGAAAAAGAAATTAAGGGAATAATTATTTTAAAAGTCACACCAAAGAATAAAATACCAAGAGATAAATCTAACTAAAAAGATAAAATACCTGTTCTTGGAAAATGATAAGACACTGTTGAAAAGAAATTGATGATGACACAAACAGAAAAATATATTGTCCTATGGATCGGGAGAATTAATATTGTTAAAATGACCATACTTACTAAGGCATTCTACAGATTCAATGGAATTCCTATCAAAATATCAATGGCATTTTTCATAGAACTTGAACAAGTAATTTTAAAATTTCTATGGAAACTCAAAAGACTCAAAATAACAATAACAATCTTAATAAAAAAGAACAAATCTGAAGGTATCATGCTCCCTGACTTCAAACTATACTACAATACTATAGTTATCAAAGAGTATGGTGCTAGCACAAAAACAGACACATTGATCAATGAAACAGAGTATTCATCCCAGAATTAAACCCACACTTAAATGGGCAATTCATCTATAACAAAAGAGGCAAGAATAGCAATGGGGAAATAAATATCCTCTTCAGTAAATGGTATGAGGAAAACTTGACAGTTACATGAAAAAGAATCAAACTGGACTACTCTCTTACACAATGCACAAAAGTAAATTCAAAATGGATTAAAAGCTTAAAGATAAGACCAGAAACCATAAAACATCTTGAGGTAAAGACAGGTAGCAATCTCTTTGACATTTGTAATATATTTTTGGATATGATTCCTTAGGCAGGGGCAACAAAAGCAAAAACAAACTATTTTTGTCAACTATATCAAACTAAAAAGCTTTGGCACAGTGAAGGAAACTATAAACAAAATGAAAGGCTACCTACTGAATTGGAGAATATATTTGCAAATGATACATCAAATAAGGGTTAGTATCAAAAATACGCAAAGAAATAATACAGCTCAATGTCAAAAGAAAATCAAACATCCCAATTTATAAATGGGAAGAGGGGAGTTCTCAGTAGGTTAAAGATTCAGTGCTGTTCCTGCTGTGGCTCAGGTCACTGCTGTGATGCAGGTTTGATCCCTGGCCCAGGAACCTCTGCATACCAGAATCATGGCCAAAAATATATATTTATTCAAGTAAAAAATAAAAATCAGAAGAGGCCCTAATAGACATTTTTATAAGGAAGACAAGCAGATGGTCAACAGGCACCTGCAAATATGCTTAATATCACTAATCAGGGATATGCAAATCAAAACCATCTTGAGATAGCCCTCACACCTGTCAGAAGGGCTATTATTCAAAATAAAACAAATATGAATTGCCAGTGAGTATGCGAAGAAAAGGGAACCCTTATACACTGATGATGGGGATGTAAAATGGTAATGCCAATTTGAAAACAGTATGCAGATTCCTCCAAAAATTAAAAATAGGACTACCACGTGATCTAGCATTTTCATTCATTGACATTTACCCAAAGAAAAGAGAAATGCTAATTAGAATAGATATGTTCACCCCTTTGTTCACTGAAGCATTATATAAAATAGTCAAGATATAGAAGGTGCTAAAGCAGCCATCAATAGATAAGTGGATAAATACAATATAAATTGAAAAATTACACATAAAAATAATGAAATTTCACCATTTGTGACAACACGGATGTACTTGGAAGGTACTATGCTAAGTGAAATAAGTCAGATAGAGAAAGACAATTCTATATGATATCACTTATGCCATGAAATAAAAAAACAAAACATAACAAAACAGAAAGAGTTATAAATATAGAGGACAAACGTAATTGTCAGAGTGGTTGGGGGTGGGGGAGAACAAAGATAGGTGAGGGAGAGTAAGAATAAAATACAGATGTAAAATAAATGAGTAACAGTTATGAAATGTACACTGTAGGAAATATAGTCTATAACTATGTAATATCTTTGTATAGTTACATATTGTAACCAGAGTTCTCCAGGTGAACAGTTTGAAATGTATAGAAATATCAAATAATTGCGTTGTGTACCAGGAACTAGCACAGAGTTGTAAGTAAAGTCTACTTCAAAAACAATCAAAAGACAAAAAATAAACTTATAGAAAAAAATTATCAGATTGGTGGTTACCAAAGGCATGGGTTGGGGGAGAATGGAAATTGGATGAAGGCAGTCAAAAGGTGCAAACTTCCAGTTATAAGATAAAAAAGTACTAGGGACACCATGCACAACATAATAAATATAAATATCATTGAAATGTTATATATGAGAGTTGTTAAGAAATAAACCCTAATAGTCTCAACACAAGAAAAAAAAATTCAATTTCTTTACTTTTGTTTCTATATGAATAATGTATGTTCACTAAACTTACTGTGATCATGTCATACTATACATAAATGGAATCATTATGCTGTACACAAACTTACACAGTGCTGTATGTCAATTATATATCAATAAAACTAGAAGAAAAACAATTGCATAAGAATATTATGTCCAGGAGTTCCTGTTGTGGCACAGTGGCTAACAAATCCGATTAGGAACCATGAGGTTGTGGGTTTGATCCCTGGCCTTGCTCAGTGGGTTGAGGATCCAGCATTGCCATGAGCTGTGGTGTAGGTCACAGATGCGGCTTGGATCCTGTGTTGCTGTGGCTCTGGCTTAGGCTGGCAGCTACAGCTCCAATTAGACCCCTAGCTTGGGAACCTCCATATGCCATGGGAGCAGCCCTAGAAAAGGCAAAAAGACAAAAAAAAAAAAAAAGAATATTATGTCCAGGACCCTGTCTTTAAACTATATTTTCATGCACCAGAATGCAATCTGTACTCATATTATCTGTAAAGTATCTGAAAAAAAGTTAATAAGTTTAAAATATGATATCTCTTGAATATCCAAAAGTTTATTGAGAAAACTTCATCCATTTTTATTAAATTAAAAAACTACTAAAGTAATAGTAATTTCAAATTTATCACAAATAAATTATAAACTGAATATTACAAATAATTTTACAAAAAATTAAAAATTTGGAAAACACTATATTAAAGACAATGTAAAATCACAAATCTGATATTCAATTTTTTTTTTCACTTGCATACTTGGAATAAACACAACTTAGCCATGATGTATTATCCTTTAAAATACTTCTGGGTTTTTTTTGGCTAATATTTGGTTATGGACTTTTGCCTTTATGATCCAGAAGGAAACAATTCTGTGATTTTCTGTCTTTGGGGGGGTTGAAATTGTAAATTTTTTGATGAATTTTGTGTTTTGGGCCTTATCAATTAATTGTGAATTCATAATTATAATTAAAAATACAATGTCTCTGAAAACACTGGACTGATCTGACTAGAAGTCAATTCCAGAGCTCTCCTTGGTGTGAACCAACTGCTATTGGAAGTGCATCAAAAGTCATCTCTTAATAATTAGCTATTTTGAGCATCTTTTCATGTGCTTTTTGGTCATCTGCCTGTCTTCTTTAGAGAAATGTCTATTTAGATCTTCAAATCTTTTCATTAGGTTGGTTGTTTGTTTTGACATAGAGCTACACGAGATGTTATATGGTTTGAAGAGTAATCTCTTGTCAGTCACTTTGTTTACAAAGAGATTCTCCAGTTCTATGGGACGTCTTTTTGTTGTGTTTGTTTGTTCTTATGGTTTCCTTTGCTGTACAAAGCTTTTAAATTTAATTAGGTCCCATTTGCTTATTTTTGCTTTTAGTTTCATTACTCTAGGATACAGATCCAGAAATATACTGCTATGATTTATGTCAAAGAGTCTTCTTCCAGAGTTCCCGTTGTGGCTCAGTGGTTAACGAATCTGACTAGGAACAATGAGGGTGCAGGTTCAATCCCTGGCCTTGCTCAGTAGGTTAAAGATCTGGTGTTGCCGTGAGCTGTGGGGTAGCTTGCAGATGCAGTTTGGATCCCGCATTGCTGTGGCTCTGGTGTAGGCCGGTGGCTACACCTCTGATTAGACTCCTGGCCTGGGAACCTCCATATGCCATGGGAGAGGCCCTAGAAATGGCAAAAGATAAAAAAAAAAAAAAAAAAGAGTGTTCTTCCCATGTTTTCCTCTAAGAGTTTTATAGTATCTAGCCTTATGTTTAGGTCTTTAATCGATTTTGAGTTTATTTTTTGTGTACATTGCTGGAGAAAGTTCTAATTTCATTCTACAGGAAGCTGTCCAATTTTCCAAGAACCACTTATTGAAGATACTGTCTTTTCTCCATTGTATATTCTTGCCTTCTTTGTCATAGATTAGTTGACCATAGGTATGGGGTTTTTCCCTGGGTTCTCTATCCTTTTCCATTGATCTATATTTCTGGGTTTTTCTGCCAGAAATACACTGTTTTGATGACTGTGGCTTTGTAGTATAGGCTGAAGTCAGGGAGCCTGATTCCTTCATTTCTAGTTTTCTTTTTCAAGATTGCATTGGCTATTTGGGTTCTTTTGTGTTTCCATACAAATTTTAATTTCTTTTTTGTTCTAATTCTGTGAAGAATGCCATTTCATAATCTGATAGGGATCACATTGAATATGTAGATTTTATTAACATAAGAATGGTTAAAGAAGATGTGGTACATATATACAATGAAATATTGGCCTTAAAAAAGAACAATATCCTGTCATTTGTAATAAGATGATGGACCTTGAGATTATTATACCAAGTTAAATAAGTCAGAGAAAGACAAATATCACATGATATCATTAAATGTGGAATCAAATAAAAATGTTACAAAAGGAATTATTTATAAAACACAAATCACAAACTTTGAAATCAAACTTACATAGTTACTATAGGGGAAACCATGATGGGGGATAAATTAGAAGGATGGGAATAAATATACATACCACTGTTTGTAAAAAATAGATAACTAAGAAGGACCTATTGTATAGCACAGGGAAATCTCAATATTTTGCAATAAGCTATATGGGAAAAATAATGAATACATGTATATGTATAACTGATTCACTTTGCTGTGCACCTAAAACTAATACAATATTGTAAGTTAACTACATTCTAATATTTTTTAAAGTCATCTCCCTCTCTTCAGTTTTGTCTTCCTTCCAGAGATATTGAACTCAAGAAAAGTCTTATAAAAATCCTTCTTACTATTCTAGCCCAATAAACAAAATTGTCAATAATAATACAGCCAACAAGTGTTTTTGAGAGATAATATTATTTTCTATATATAGAGCCCTTAAAACTGTGCCTGGAACATAGTAACTACTGAATTGCTATGACGAATGATTATTATATTACCAAATTACCTATCAAAGAGCCTATCTTTAAGATAAGAGTTAAAAACTGATAAATATGCCAAGAATATCCCCTAAAAGCCAGAAGTTCAAGGTCCTCATTCAATACTACCTTTTTTTTGAAAACATATAATAATTAACTTTGTTTATTCTGTGAAGCCCTGAAGCATGCTAAAGATTGTAGTTCTGATTTATTAACAGTTTTATATTCTACTGATTCAAAAGAGAAAATCTACATTAATTCAAATTCATACTAATTATACTAAATGTAGTAAAGAAAGGCAAGCTCCAATTACATAACTATTGATTGGTGTATAATGAATTACTCAAAATCTAAAGTTGGTTAAAGTATCTATTTTACTTTGTTTACAATTTTGTGGATCAGGAATCAGAAAGGGCTCAACTGGACAGCTTGTTTCTAATTCATGTGTCATCAAGTGGCATGGCTAGGGCTAGATGATCCACTTCTGAGATGGCTTCCTCCCTCACTTGGTTGGTCTCTCTGTGTACATTAGCCTCTTTCTCTTTCTCTATAATAAAGAGGATATTTTATCCTGTAAAGCCACTCCAACTTGATCCATGTTTCCAATTTCATGGTTAGGGTTCTGGCAACAATTTTTTCTCTTTCTTTTTTTCCGCATTCTGAGGTCTCGGTTCTGCCCTTCTTTTCCATAAGAAAGAGACCACATTCACAATGAAATAAGGTTTTCAGCCTGTTTCCTGGTAAAGAAGTTGAAGTACTCAAGACTTCTTTGCATTTTATATTATCTCTATTCATTTCAATCCAACATAATATGTCCTTAAGACTTTATGAACTTGATTTTAATCTATTCCATTATATGAAAATCATATTGACATTTCTTTCCAAGACAGGTCCTACTCTACCTTGGCTTAAAAGTCAAGTTGCTGTGCATTATTTCCCTTACTATTCTTACAATTATTTTTGCCTAGCTGAAAGGGTCAATGTGACATGCCCTTAAGATTCTTAGAGGCACTCTTGTAGCAGAAGGGATCTGAGAATAGTCTTGTAAGATTCTTAGAAGCCCTAATATGCATGACCTTAAATCTTTCTAAAATATCAACATAGAATCTTGGAGCCGTTCCATTGTAAAATTGACCCTGAAGTCTGCTTTATTGGTACAAAACTGGATTTGATTGACCACTTCTTGAGACTACATCTCACCTTGGGAATCTTTAGCCAAAAGGTGCTGAAGGTGAACACTGGTTTTATTTCTGAAATGAGAAAGTCAGGGGTCCTTTATATATCTTCTAAATTCTGCTTAAAAATCTGAACAGTTATTTTTAAAATTAATTTCTCTTCACTATTTTATCATAGCTATCTTGAAGATAAAATTGGAACATTCTAGATATTGCTTGAAAAATTTCCAATCCAGAACAAAAGTTTATTACGTACCCTTCTTTTTCCATATTACTATAGGTGACAGTATTGCCAAATATTCTATCTAATATATGAAGTCCCTTTTTATCCAATATCCAATAAAATTTCCTTACTGACCTTCAAAATAATCATCAACAGTATCCTCAAAGTGCTTCCAATTTTGTACTAACAAGCTCTAAGCAATGCAACTTTTTTTTTTTTTTTTTTTTTGGCTTTTTGTCTTTTGTTGTTGTTGCTATTTCTTGGGCTGCTCCCGCGGCATATGGAGGTTCCCAGGCTAGGGGTCGAATTGGAGCTGTAGCCACCGGCCTACGCCAGAGCCACAGCAACGCTGGATCCGAGCCGCGTCTGCGACCTACACCACAGCTCACGGCAACACCGGATCGTTAACCCACTGAGCAAGGGCAGGGACCGAACCCGCAACCTCATGGTTCCTAGTCGGATTCGTTAACCACTGCGCCACGACAGGAACTCCCCAATGCAACTTGTTTAAAGTTTTCTTATAGAATCAGAGAAATTTCAAATATCAAATTCTCTTCCAGTTACCAAACTCATTAAAACTATTCCAAAATTTAGTGACTTAATATAACTATGTGATTTTGCTTATAATTTTATGACTCAGGACTTAGGAATGATTTTTGATGACTAGTTTATCTCTGATCCAAATACCATTGGCTAGTGTAGCTAAGACTAGAGGATCAGTTTTTTTTAAAGATTTTTTTTAACTCATCTATTTAGTGTCTTGATGTTCCTTAGCTTCTGCATATGGACTGAGGTATTCCAACTTTTTACATGCTTGCTGATATATCTGACTACAAGCTTTTCTAGAGGTCCAGGCTAAGTTGTAAAACTTCTTGTGATCCAGCCACACTGTCAGTTCTATTGACTCCATTGGTCAAGAAAGTTACTAAGGTCAGCCTACATTCAAAGATGGAAAAAAAACTCAATCTTTTTTCTTTTTTTTTTTTTTTTGTCTTTTATCTTTTTAGGGCCACGGCTTATGAAGGTTCCCAGGCTAAGCGTCGAGTCAGATCTGTAGCTTCCGCCACAGCCACAGCAATGGCGGGATCTGAGCAGTGTCTGTGACTTATGCCCCAGCTCACAGAAGAACCAGAACATTAACCCACTGATCAAGGCCAGGGATCGAACTTGCAACCTCATGATACTAGTCAGGTTCATTAACCACTGAGCCACAACAAGAACTCCAAAACTCTATCTTTCAATGGAAGAATAGCATATATTTTCAAAAAAGGAGGTAGTTAATCATGGTCATGAGAGAAGCTAACAAAAGTTGCTGGAATCACAAAACCTTAAATTTATTACATAATCATACAACAAACACATAACTTATGGCTTAGATGATGCAAGCATGGATTTTATAATAGTTAATTTGCAACAACTTTATCTGAGTAATTTGAATACTCTGAATTAACCGAATCATATAGATATGTGGTTTGCTTGATATATAATAAAAAGAAGTGGGAAATAATTCCTAGTAAAATTTTGGACAGTCATATTACAAAAGATATCCTTTAGAAACTGCTTGCCCTTGGAAATTTTAACCCTTTTTATCTCTTGAAATCAAGAGAAGACTCCACTAAGAATAGATCCAGCCTCTCTAAAATGTGAACTAGTATACAGTTCTGGAAAGAGCCTGGCTTCAAGACTAAAAGGTCAATTCACTTAAGAAATCTGGATCTCAAGTGTATTGGGTTAAGGATCAAGTAAAGAAGCAACTTCTTTTACAAATGCAAAGAATTAATGACCACCGATTTTTTATTTGCCAAGTCTGATCTTCTCTTGGGAAGAGAACAGGACCTTGAACAATTGCTAATCGGTCTATGCCCTCAAGGCAAGGTTGGCCTTTCAGTGGTTTGGAGTTTCACATACTAAGTTTCCCTGAGTACTTTAAAAATGAATCAATTTTCTAAAACTAAGCATTTTCTCAAAAATGTGGAAGTCCTTCACTTAATACCTATAAAATGTGGTATCAAGGGATAAGGCTATACATTTTTAGACTTTTCCTGTTACAGTGAGGGAAAAGAAATTGCTCTGCTATTATTTCTATCTGAACGTCAGGGGCTTATATGGCAGTAAATGACCTGGTTTATTTGTAGAGGTTTGAGGTGGATATCTCCAATAAAAAAACCTATAAAATTCACTCTGCAAGCAATTTGGAGATGAGTATAAGTAAGGAAACAATGACCTGAAACCTGTAAGACTGTGATATTACTAATGAAAATAATAACTTGAGATCTTGGAAGTCATCTACTGTTTTACATTTCAATTTAGTACTGACAGTGTTGTCTCTTTTTAGGTTTGGTCCATCCCTCAAAAGTTTATTGTTTTATTTTGATTGTTCTGGATTGCTACCCAATTACTTGATGTTTACCTTTCCCAGACTTCGTAAGTATCATTATTATTATCATCATCACCATCCAATGAAATCAGACCATAAATATTTTAACTATTGGCAGCAGCAGTTAAAATTTAACTGTTTTAACTACTACCATTTATGGAAGATATGCTGTGAAGCCTGTTTTATAGTAACTAACTTGTACACATATTTTACATTTATAAAAACTTTGTAAGGTATTATTATACAGAAAAAAGAAAAAAACCCCAAAAGTTATTAACTCAAGCATTTATTAAGAATGGCGCAATATGGGAAACAGCTTAAAATTAGTGTTCTGCAGAGAGCAAGTCGCTGAAATAGTTTACAGAGCTGATTGGAAAGAGTCACTCAAAGATTAGCTTTGTTCTAAGAATGTTCACTATTCAGAATCTTGGAAAGTGGAGGAAAAATTAGTTATGTTAATCATGTAGGAATAGGAAGACTGGACCTTAGTTTAACATCCATTGGCTACTTACTTTACATTTAGGAATGAAAGATAAGGAGGAATATTTGTAAGCTAAGGTTCATGGGGTCTTAAGGTTCATGGCTAAGATTTGGTTTTTGGATTTTCTGTGTTGAAACTAACATAACATTGTAAATCAACCATACATTTCTAAAAAATAAAAAAAAAATACATTTACAAATGTTCAGAAAATGTTCAAATAATACTTATGAATTGGTTCTTACTTCTGTCTCATCTATACAATTTTGTCAGGGTTATAAGTTTGGCTAATGGGACACTGGCTAGCAATATTCTCAAAATTTTTAAATGAAATTGATCTATCAATGATTGAAGATTTTAGACATTTAGCCTCTATTATTTTGTTAGACAATTTAGAAACATAGAAAAGTATGGACTCCTCTGTTGAGGGATAACACACAATTAACTCATAATGATTTAGTCAATGATTACCCAGGAAGTAATTATGTATAATAAACAGGGAGAACACTGACCAATCTCCAGGCCTTTTGACGTAATAATAAAGCATATTTTAAAAATTGTCATTGATTGTCCTTGTCTGAGATTTTTTAACATTTGGGAATAAAAATTAACTTATAGACAGTTTAGTACTAGTTTGTGTACTTGAACTTGAGTGTGCTTCTTTTAACCTGAGAAGCATACAATTATTGAAACATATTTATGTTAATATATTTAACTTTCACATAAAAAAACTATAAGGACTACATTTCTCTCAGTCTGTTGTGTTTATTTTTCTTTCAGCTTAGTAAAATTAGAATACATACAATAATTGAGGAGTTACTTAAAATTTGGGGGATAACAAACTTAATCATTTTTATTATCTTTCCTTTTAAAAGGTAAAGAAGAAAATTTTCTTGTTAACATGGTGACTATGCCACCAAACCCTAAGAGAGTTTTATACATAAAGGGCATCTTAACAGTTATACTTGTAGGAGAGTAAAAATAATTTTCTCTCTACCCTCTGTGGATCGTTAGCTGAGACTCCAGTAATAAAAGACAGATAAAAGAATAATAACAAGTTTATTAACATGTATACCATATATACACAGGAGATACTTGGGGAAAAATTAACTCAAAGAGGTAGTTTTAGAATTCAGAATTACATATTGTCCTAATAGGGAAAGGGCAGCTTATAGGTCTCTTAGGGGAAAGAGGAAAGATGAATGTGCCTTTAGAGAAATAAATGGAAGGTAGTTTGTAACAAAGTTTGTCTGGGTTTGGTGTTGACTCTAGTCTCCTCTCCTCCGAAAACAATCTTCCATGGTTGACAAAATTCCTGAGGAGAAGGTTTATGACAACTGACTTTCTTTTGGAGAACCTGTCATTTGAAAGGTAAGGGGAGTTTTGAGAAAGCCTCTCCCTATATTCACTGTTTCCAAGTACCTACAACTGAATATAATATGTTAAATCAGTGTATTGTAGGGCAGCTTGTCCTGAACACCTACGGTCATAATTTTGGGTGACATAATTCTACTAAACTTCATATTCTTTTGAATTTGGGATTGAATGTAGGAAAGTAATATTCATGAAAACTTGACAATAAGAAATAGATATTGGAAAGTCATAGCATTGGGAACAATGACTCTTAGGAACTTGGCTTTAAAAAATAATAAATTTATGTTTTGTTGGAAGATAATAACTTGGTTGTTTTAAGGTAAAAAACCCCATAAAATCTAGTCTTTTATATATTATCCAATTATATCTTATAAGTAAATATATTATAAACTTTTTTCTTATGGATAGATTAATTTTTCAAAGGACTAAAAAATTTAACATATTTGTGATTTTTATATTAAAGTATATTATTAATCATACCTTCATAAATCATATTTTAGCTTTATCATGTAGATAATCTAAACATTAAACCAATGCATATTTATATAAAAATTTCCATGTCAATTGACTGGAATGTTTTCTTTAAGGAATATACAAACTGTATCTATTATCTTTTATTTTATTATATCCCTCTGTAATTACCACACTAAATATATTATCAAATACTTTGTATTAATTCCTTTAACAAAAGTTATCAATTCTTATTTCTTCCAGAGACACAGAAAAATCACATGATAGAAAATCACAAAGTCCCCAATTTTTATTGCTGTGAGCATATATTTTATATCAACTTTATAAATTTTAAGGTGGCAAAAAAGATAAATACACGTTTTATACATTATCAAAAGACATTTGTAGATTCTAAAATTTACAAAAATAGAGCAAATAAAATTTAGGCACTAAGGTTTATAATGCTTTATTTCAAAAATGTTCAGATAATCAATTTAATATTATCTAGTGCCTTAAATTTAATCAAAATGTGGAAATTATAATTAAAAATACATAAAATTCTTAATATCTGTAATATTCTAAGAATTTACTTATAAGATTAACCTCTTTTAAAGACATCAGTTTTTAAAAGTTTATATAAACAATTTTATATATTCAAAATCTTAAACTTTTGTTAAAATGATACATCATTTGACTTTCAGAATTCAATAATGAATTTATTAAAATTAGATAAGTTTAATCTTAGTATTGTATACATTATAATACTAATATGAAAAAACTAAAAATTATAAATTTACTAAAAAATACACTAAATCTACATAAATATTATAAAAATATTAAAAACATTAGAATACAAAAAATAAACTCAAAGAGGCTTAGGGATGTAAACATAAGACATGACGCAATCAAACTCCTAGAAGGGAACATAGGCAAAACATTCACCAACATTAACCTTACAGATGTTTTCTCAGGTCAGTCTCCCAAGGCAACAGAAATAAAAGCAAAAATAAACCAATGGGACCTAACCAAACTGACAAGTGTTGCACAGCAAAGGAAACTATAAAAACAACAAAAAGATAACTTACAGAATGGGAGAAAATAGTTTCAAATGATTCAACTGAAAAGGGCTTAATTTCTAAAATATACAAACAACTTATACAACTCAGCAGCAAAAAAACAAACAAACCGAATGAAAAATGGGCAAAAGAACTGAATAGACATTTCTCCAAAGATGATATACAGATGGCCAACAAGCACATGAAAAAATGCTCAACATCACTTATTATTAGAGAAATGCGAGTAAAACTACCATGAGGTACCACCTCACACCAGTTAGAATGGCCATCATTAGTAAGTCCACAAATAACAAATGCTGGAGAGGGTGTGAAGAAAAGGGCACCCTCCTACACTGTTGGGAATGTAAATTGGTACAACCACTATGGAAAACAGTATGGAGGCACCTTAGGAAATTAATATAGACCTACCATATGTCACAGCAATCCTACTCTTGGGCATCTATCTGGACAAAACCTTCCTTGAAAAAGACACATGCATACCTATGTTCATTGCAGCACTATTCACAATAGCCAGGACATGGAAACAATCTAAATGTCCATCAACGGATGAATGGATTAAGAAGATGTGGTATATATACACAATGGAATACTACTCAGCCATACAAAAGAACAAAATAATGCCATTTGCAGCAACATGGATGGAGCTAGAGACTCTCATACTGAGTGAAGTAAATCAGAACAAGAAAAACAAATACCATATGATATCATGTATATCTGGAATCTAATATATGGCACAAATGAAACTTTCCACAGGAAATAAAATCATGGACTTGGAGAATAGACTTGTGGTTGCCAAGGAGGAGGGCGAGGGAGTGGGATGCACTGGGAATCTTGGGTTAAAAGATGCAAACTATTGCCTTTGGAATGGATAAGTAATGAGATCCTGCTGTATAGCACTGGGAACTATGTCTAGTCACTTATGATGGAGCATGATAATGTGAAAAAAAGAATGTATGTATGTATGTGTGAATGGGTCACTTTGCTGTACAATAGAAAATTGATGGAATAATGTAAACCAGCTACAATGGAAAAAATAAAAATCATTAAAAGCAGAAAAATATCTGAAAGCAGAAAAAAAGAGAATACTAGGTTGACATTAATTTTGCCTAATAAATTATAGGAGATAATAATCTTAAATCAATATAATTAAATAAATCTATTTTTCCAAAGAATCATACTTTTATCAGGAATAGTACACAAACATTTTATTAATAAATATATAGGTGTACATAAACTAGATTGCAGTAATTCTGTAGATCATATTAATAAGTACTCTTCTTGCTTAGAAAGAGCTCTTTTGTCAACTAGTGACTGGTGCACAAGGCATCTACTCATTTACACACTCAGGTAAATAATTTTTTAACATATACAACCTTTTTAAGCAAAATAAATGCAGCATAATGCATTTGCTTTAATTCCTTAAGGAACTCCTAAAAGTTGATGTAGACTAGATATTCTTAGATTTCACCAATAATAACAAAATAAAAAATTTGATTAATTAATATTGAATGATCCAGAGAGAAGGAAAACAGAATAGAAGAGGAAATACACACACACACACACAAATATTAACAGGGAGCTTAGATAAAGATGGAATTACCATTGTTTAAAGCTAATTATATTCCTTCTACAAGAAGCAGAATGATTACATGCATATCTCTCCTACTGAAACCTATACACACACACACACACACACAAACTCACTGAGAAGAGAGTTATTACAGCTTAAGTAATCTCTTAAGTTATCTATCTTTTAGATAGGTCTGGCTATGCAATCTTCATCAACATATTAAATGAATGCATATTTATATTAATATTCTCATGTCAACAATATGAAATGCAAGTTTCTAATATTTTCATCCTAAGACCCCCCTCAATTGAACAAATTTGTTTATATTAAAAGTTTCTCAACATGGACAACCTATACAAATAGAGCACCAGCTTGCTGTGGGCTTTCCAACTGATAGCTGTCTATTGCCTTATTTATGAAAATAAAAGTAAGCTTCTCCTAACCAACCAAGCATACTTTTGCCTCACCTTGAAGGACATAGCAATAACAAAATCAAGACAATTCTTACCCAAGAATGATGATGGTGATGATGATTATATAGGCTTGAGCAGGACTGTAACACAAAAGAGCAGAGTACTAGCCAGGGGAAGAACTTGCCCAGATTTCCAGCCATAAAAGCCCTTAATAATAGAGCTAACAAAGGGTATTTGATATGTCCTATCCTTATCGTTATTTCCCAAGTACTAAATCTGTGGAATGAGAAAAACCAAACCAAAATCAGTTAGTTTAGGCCTTTATTACCTTTATACATGTATTAGTAACTGGGTCACCATGCCATACAGTAGAAAATTGACAGAATACTGTAAACCGGCTATAATGGAAAAAATAAAAATCATTATACAAATTAAAAAATATATAAAAAATTTTCCAATGTGTAACAGTGTAAGATGATAATGTGAAGATATTTATAGTTCACTGGGAATAGCCAAGTTTTGTTTTGAGAATTATTAACTCTTCAAAATTTCAGAAAGTATCTGGAAACTGAGGTTTTGTTAATTGTGGAACAAGATGCACAGAATGAAGGACTTAGTTTACTAGGTATTGATTGGTCAACTTGTATTTAACATTACTAGGCATTGATTGGTCAACTTGTATTTAAGATGGAAGTGGAGAGAAGAAGAATTTGGAAGCTAAGATCTTATAAGCATCAGTGGAAAACGTTTCAGGCTCAGCATCTTTCACACTACTATTTGCATCTTAAAGATAAGGAATATAAGTCTAGAATGATAAAGCAGCTCTTTCATAGTAAGATATGGAGCTAGTGGCTAAACTGTTCTCAGCAGAACTCTACAATAATTTAATTTGGATGTATTTGGCGATTTGCACTTCTTTTCCAAAAACCGATTACTAAACGGAGGTGAGTTGCACCAAAGATGATGTCTTCTGTGAGTTAAGAAATGACTACCTCTGATAATTTCAACATTCTGAGATCACTAAAATCTTTATTTCTTAATGGTTTAACAAGTGAAAACAAACAAATGTTTCCACTTTTAACATAGTTACTTGAGGAATGAACAATATTTATCATATTAATATTGAAGTAATATGATACCATCTTTTTGTGACTGAAATTTTTGAACCCCTTTTTTCAGGTTGGTAAAAAAATTTTCATATTCCCATCAGAAAAGGATATTTTTTAAAATAATTCATATTAAACAATAAAGAAATCATAAAGTATAAAGTGTCATTTTTTTTCCTTCGTGTTTGCATTTTAGAATAGGGCAATATATTATATTATGGAAGTAACTACAATGTATACAGCCAGAGAACAGTGAACAGGAAAAAAATGAATTAGTTGAGAAAGGTTAGAACATTTTGTCTTCTCAAAATCAAGCCCCTATAGTTTTCAGACTAACCTGTCAATCATTAAATATGTGGCTGAGAATCAAATGGGAAAATAAGACACACTTTAAATCCATAGTAAGAATTATAGGATTTCCCCAGTCCTTAGAGTTATTTTCCACTGTTATTTCCCCATTAGAGTTTGCTCCCAATTTACGTATCTCTTTTCTGAAGTTTACATGGCATCTTTCTGTTCTAAGATATCTTTTGAAGAAGAAGACAAACTTGGCTTTTCAAAGAATTAGTGTCAGTTCTGATAATAGGAGGCATTTTCATTCTAAAGTAACTTATGTGCAGGGTTTGTGTTTATGCTTGCTTTTTATGTGTGCATTTGCTTCTATTTGTTCTTGCTGGTTTTAGTTTGGTTTTTGTCAGCAAACCAGCACCCACCTGAAAGAAATACTAAAATAATGAGAAATACATCTAGTGAACTACATTAACTTCTGTGAATAAACTAGACATTTACCTACTAGTAGTATATTCATTTTATTTGCTTTAAGATCCCTCTTCTCTAGGCCCAACATTCTAAAACTAAACTACCATAAACTGCACACAAACTTTTTCCCATCTAAGAGTCACCTTAAAATACTACAGCCTACATCCTAAAACCCTATAAACATCCTTTTATTTCCTTTATTTGAAGCAACATTAAGGCTCCCTTATGTGTTAAGGTGTATAATCCCTTACTGTAAAAAGTCTACTACACTTCGTTTGACCTGCATTTTCGGGTTGGTTGTTTGTGGTGGGTCCACAATCAGCAATAACTAAACTAAAACTGAACTCAAACCCTTTTGCTTACCATCTTCAAAATCAATATTTCTACCCAATTCACCAAATATTTGAAAAAAATCTATATGTATAATATATCCCCTTTTCTGTTTCTTTTGTGTCAGAATGGATTTATTGATCATTTCTTCTGTCTTCCTACTTTCACATAATTCATAGTTATCATAATCAATGCAAGTGTGCATTAATAAAATAGGACCACTCCTGATCTCACTGTAATAGTTCTGAACTTGTGTCAATGACACCCATTTCATCCCCCTGCCCCTTTTCATAATAATATATTCATTACATCTCATATTGTTACTAAATGATTTACCACTACTTAAAATAAATTTCTCTTTCACCAGGGACAATAGTATTTTAATAAGTACTGAGCAATTCATCTTTATTTCCTACAACCATGCTCTCCAACTCATATGTGTTTTGTTTTGTTTAGTGAATCCAATAGACGCTTTCTTTGTTCTCAGTCTGCAGGATGGAATCTGAACTTCATTTAAAACTAAATTTAAAAGTATTTTTTGTAGTTCCCATAGTGGCTCAGGGGTAATGAACCTGACTAGTATTCATGAGGATGTGGTTTCAATCCCTGGCCTTGCTCAGTAGGTTAATGTTCCCAAGTTGCTATGAGCTGCGGTGTAGGTAGCAGACATGGCTTGGAACCTGCGTTGCTGTGGCTGTAGCATAGGCCAGCAGCTATTGCTCCAATTTGACCCCTAGCCTGGGAATTCCATATGCCTCAGGTGTGGCCCTAAAAAGACAAAAAAAAAAAATGTATTTTCTAAAAGAGGTACATCTTAAATATGAAGATAAAGAACACTGGAAGATAAAATTTCAGAGAAAGATGGACTTTACAACCAATCTTTTAATCTGTTGATCAAAAGAAAGTTGGTGCTCCTGCACTAATATCAGACAAGATATACTTTAAGACAAGAAACATTACTAGAGATATAGAGGGACATTTCATATTACTGAAATCAATCTACAGGATTATACAGTAATTTTAAACATGTATGCAAAATATATAAAAAATGATAAAACTCAAAAGATAAGTGGGAAATAGACATAATCATAATAAGATTTTAACAAATCTCTCTCAGTAATTGACAGTATAATCAATCAGGGAAAAGAAGTCAGTACAAATACAGATAATTAAACAACCTGAATAGCACATTTGACCTAAATAACTGGAGATCACTATATCTAATACATACCCAATACATGTATGATTCAAATATACAAGAAATTTTTTTATAAAAATCAACTATATGATGGTCACAAAGCAGCAATAAATTTCAAAAGGCTGAAAAACTCAAAATGTCAAAAATGCATATATTTTATGAAACAAATCATAAATTCATGTATTTTATGAGATAAATTATAACTTTGTATCTTCCTGATGAATTTATATTTTACATCATGAAGTGACTATTTTCTATGTTAATCTTTTTGTCCATTTATTTATTTATTCATATACTTAATTATTATATTTTTATAGCCACACCTGTAGCATATGGAAGTTCCTGGGCTAGGAGTCAAATTGGAGCTACAGCTTCTGGCCTATGCCACAGCCACAGCAACACTGGATCCAAGCTGCATTTGTGGCCTATGCTACAGCTTGTGGCAACATCAATGGATCCTTAATGCACTGAGCGAGGCCAGGGATTGAACCCACATCCTCATGGACACTATGTTGGGTTCTTTAACCCGCTATGCCACAATAGGAACTCCATGTTTTTCTATTTGAAGCCTATTTTTGTACATAAGACAGTCAGAGAAGACTTTTTCATTATCTCACAGATACAAGAAAAAAATTAATAACATATATTCAACTATATCTCAGCAAATGATATTTTGAAATCTTAATCCATAGAACCTGTGAGTATAACCTTATGTAGAAATAGTCTTCCAGATGTGATCACATTAAGATGAGGTAATACTGGAATAGGGTGGGCCCTATTCCAGTATGACTGGTATCCTTATGTAATAAGAGAAGACTGAGATACACAAGAAAAATACAATGTGATGACTGATGTAAAGACTGGAGTGATGCAACCATAAACCAAGGATCACTACTACAATCTAGGAAAAGGCAAGAATAGATCCTTCCTATAATTAATACAATATATAATATTGTACTAAAAATGTATTAGGTATTCCAAATTATACTATAAATTCCAAATTATGAAAAGGAAAGAAAAGAAGGATCTTAGAAATGAGGTATTAAATCATGCCACCAGCCACAATTCGGCAATTCTACTTTCCTCCCAAAATCATTGCTTTCTTTCCTGCTACTGAATTTTTGCCATCACTATAAAAAGATGTCTTAGTAACCCATTTTTATTTTTAAAATTAAAAAAATGTATGTTGATATCATCTCACCCACTGTTACATTTTTTTTCTTCACATTTATAGAAAAATTTTTTCTGTCTTTTTTGTTGTTTTAATGGTCACACCTATGGCATGAGGAAGTGCCCAGGCTAGGGGTAAAATAGGAGCTGTAGCTGCTGGCCTACACCACAGCCACAGCAACACAGGATCCAAGTTGTATTTGCAAACCACACCACAGTGCATGGGAACGCCAGACCCTTAAACCACTGAGCAAGGCCAGGGACTGAACACACATTCTTATGAACACTAGTTGGGTTTGTTACCACTGAACCACTATGGGACTCCACAAAATTGTTTTTTATGAAGTGTCTTAATTTTTTATAACCTCTCTTCTTTCATCTTCTATTAAAGAAACTGTTAAGGCTTTCATTCTTAATCTGCCAAGACTGTTCCTGTCAACACCACCAAGGACCACAATATTACTAAATACATTACTCAAATCTTCATTTTCATCTTATACTATATCCTAATCTCCAGCTTTCCCTTTTATATTTACTGTTCTCAGTCTCATTAGCAATTTCCTTCTCTTATCCCTAGCTTCTGTTGACTCACCTAAGAAAACAGTCATGTTCTGCTTGGCTCCATTAAACTCACTAGTTGGTTCTCATCAGGTCTTCTGGATTTAATTGGCATGTTAACATACATATATCTCTAGCTCAGACTTTTCTCCTGAATTCCATACTCATATAAACATTAAAGGACTTTATACTAGGGAATGATGAGATACCTACATTTTTATGAAAAATAAATCATTATTTTGGTAGTGTGGCTGATTAACTGGAAAGTTCTTCAGGGAGGTAAAGCAATAAGTGTGCGGTTCACTGTGAAACTGAAGGACAAGTTTAACTGCTAATTCTGAAAAATCTGCAAGCTTTACTAGGAAGGGAGGTTTCATGAATGAGGGAAAAGTTCAGATGACAATAAAATCTCTTCCTGGTGACTTGTTTAATGTTTCCAGCTACCATATAAAAAAGAATAATATCTCTGGGCAGCAGTATAATGAATTTGATTTGACGCAGATGGTGTTCAAGTGACCACAGGCATTCTTAAAGGATATACTTAATACACAGAGTTTAGAGCCTACAATTAATAAAGACTGGATCATCTAGGTCTTGATTATGTATTGAAGTTTTATGCTTTATTCCTTGGGCATTTTATTAAAATGAGAAATAAGTAGGCTACAAAGGAAACAGAAAAAAAGTATTTACAAAGTAATTTTAAGAAAACTAGGAACGAATATTCAAATAGAACATACTATTAAATACTATGACATGTCCATAAATGGTTTGAATAAGAAGTCATAATTATTACACGACTTATTACAAAGAGAAAATTTGAAGAGTTGCATTAGGCTTGGATAAAATAAACAAAAAAAACCACAAGCTGCTCTATTGTCATTGTTTTCACCTGCCAAACTCTTATTTCAACCAACAAAGGTAAGAGCAGTAATGCTGGCTTTAGAACCATTTAGATACTACTGTATCTCAGAGGAAAGGGGGTTTCTTCATGAAATTTGAAGGTGGATTTGCTTGAGAATAAAAGGAAAAGGGAGGGAAATATTACTGATTAAGTACAGAATAATTTCCATGTGGGAGGTGCGGGAGCCGAAAAGATGCAGGAACTCGAAAAAAGGACCTTGCCTGAAGGCAGAAAAACCTGAAGGCAGGTTCCTAACCAAGGAAGGGAGCTCACCTGAATGGTACAAGCCATAGGTGGGCTTCTGGTCAGGATAAAAGCCTGCCTGAATGGTACATGCTGAAGGTGGGCTTCTGGTCAGGATGAAAGCCTGCCTGTATGGTACAAGCTGAGGGCAGGCCTCAGGTTACACAGCTCTCATTTTGATGTTGATGGGGAAGAATTGGGGCTTTCCTGGGAAAACAATTTCCATGTTTGCGCCAGAGAACATGGATTGTTTCTCAGGTGACCTAGTCTTTCCTGTTGTTTTATTTGTTATTTTTTTCCTCAGTCTTTCCTGATTATTTGCTTATTATTCTTATTTCCCATTCTTATTTTCCTGTGGTGATTTGTGATTTAACAAAATTACAACAATAATATAATAAGAATTTCATCCTGAAGGACTTTCCCCTATTTAAATCCAACTTGATTAAAACATGGTGTTTATCTACTAACCGGTTATACAGTAAACTTTATAGAGTTAGGATTTTAATGAGGTTCATATAAGTTAAACACATATTATTCTTGATCAAAAGACACCTAGCTATGAGTTATAGAAGCTCTTAAGTGATAGCTAGTTAAGTTGGTTTATGTTTTCTTACACTGTCTCCCTGCCATAACACTTTAAAGATAAGCACCAGTCTAAAAATCAAGATGTGTGAATGCAAAATTCTTGTGTCTGTGTCCTCTTCAACTTGGAGACTGGATGGCCATGGGATGATTTGTACTGAGTCTCCTCCTTTTCACATGATGTACTGTACCTAATTGCCCTTAAATTGTACTCACTAAATTTAGTTAAGACAAAGATGTTAGAACATGATGTATAGCTGCTGTACCATGTAAAAGTTAGCAGATGTAGTTTTAACACTATGATGTAATCTGTAGTTAGAAACTGTCTATATAATCAGCCACTTATGCCAATAAAATTTGAGCAGTCCAGTGCCCTGAAAGAAGGGACAAAGAGGCTGTCTCCGCTGCAAAAGCCGACACTTGTCCATCTCCTTCAGGAAAAGTGTACACTCCCTGGCCGCCAGAGCTGGCCTCTGGCAGGGAGCAAACAAACAAACAAAAAAACTTTCCAAGAGCTTGCCATAGGAAGCAGAATATCTATTTAAAAGAGGCCCAGATAAGTCATAAACCACAGTCAATCCTGAATAAGAAGAGAGCCGTAAATAAAATAAATGAACAATTTCTTTACAAGTAGTGCCATGTTTGCAACATAGTTTACTAAGAGTTGTCAGTATTAACATGTGTAAGAAATAATACATTCTAAAAGTATTCTATCTCTCTCTGAGAATACTCTATGAGAGAGAAAATACTTTTAGAATGTATGATTTAATCATTACTTTGATTTTTTAAAATTTTATTTATTTTTATATATCCCCAATACATACATTATTTTTTTTCTACTGTACAGCATGGTGACCCAGTTACACATACATGTATACATTCTTTTTTCTCACATTATCATGCTCGATCATAAGTTAGAATGTATTATTTAATACATTAGAATGTATTATTCTAATACATTACTAGATAATGTAAATATACATTATTTTTGAATGTATTATTTAATACATTAAAATGCATATAATACATTTTAGAATGTATTATATAATATTATTTATAAGATTAAATAGCATCAACCATTTATGACTCAAATATTTTTAAAAATCCAATGAATAAACCTTTTCAATGATAATTTGATGGTTTGAAAAGCTTACTCATGAAAATCTATACAACATATTTTGATTATTTTACAACCTCATCTGAATTATTTGAGAAGTTATGGGGAAAAATGTTGAATCATGGTTCTAATCTCTCACCACTAATTCTGAAAAACTTCTCAAAGTTATTACAGAGGCTTCTATGAATAATAATTTGCACTTGTGCAAACATCAGGGTATTTCATAACATTTGACTTATTAATTGTGTAAATGGAACAATTAAACATATTATTTGGATATATTGTTATCCCTGAATATATTAAAGTTCTAATGGCAATACAAAGATATCTCAAATTCTAAATTTATAACTAGTTGGAAAATAAATAATACAGCTATAAAGTTGCAGGAAATATATGTATTTTTTTTCTATTTGAAAGTAAACTGCAGACATGATGCTCTATTACTCCCTAAATACTTAAAGTATATATAGTCTACAAACCAGAATGCTACCCTATATAACTATAGTACAAACATCAAAATCAGTTAATTGAAATTGACACTTTACTACCATCTAATCCATAAGCCTTATTCAAGTTTCAATAATTTCTTACGAAAGTGATACGATTCAGTATCATGTGCGTATTTTTTTGTATCTTTACTTCAATCTGGAATTTTCTCAAATCTTCCATTTATCCTTAAATGTTCTATAGAAAGTCCCCCAATTTTCACTTGTCTGACATTCCTTATGTGAAAAATAAGGCTATGAAACTTTGGTAGTAATATCACAGAAATAATGCTATGTTCTTCTCATATATATTTTACTGAATTTCTCCTATTGATCTTGATGTTAATTTTGATCACTTGAGTAAGGTGATGCTACCTATTAAGTTTGCCATTGCAAAACTGCTTTCCCCTATTTTATCGAATATGTACTTCTTCAAGAGATACTTGGAGGCTATGTAATGTGTTAATCCTTGTCAAATATTTACACAGTAGTTTTAATATCCATCCACTAATTTTCCATGAATTATTACTCAGAAGTTTGAGAAATGCTGATTTTTAAATTTCCATTCTTCCTCCTATATTTATCGGCATTTCACAGAGGATAGAGCTTTCTTTTTTCCTAGTTTTTATGTGTTTGACTTCTATAAGTATTAGGCACACATATTTTATGCAATGGATTATAAACATTAATATACTTATTTATTTTGTATTCAAATGGCCCTGATTTTGGCCAGTGGGAGTTCCTTCAAATGGCTTCTGTGTTCTTTAAATATTTTTCCATCTTAACATGGGCACCACCTTAATTTTCAGTACAACAATGTTCTAGTTTTATCTTGTATCTTTGCCCCAGCCCTAGAATCAGCCATCTCTCCAAGGAGTCCTAAAACCTTATAGTGAATAATAGTATTTAGAATCTCAAATCTGTGCCTTTGGTTTATGCTCTGTGCTATTGCAGTGTTACTTATCCTAGGTCTTCCTAGTGGACAGAGGTGGTGTATATACATTTATTACTATTTTTCAATTATGTCAACATATACTTACACCAAAAATCATTTCTATAGTTATCTATATATACATAATTCAGATATATATGTTTGTGTATATAGGTGTGTGTGTGTGTATATGTATAGGCCCCTCTGCACATCCTTTTGACACGGGCCCCTCAAACCCTTTTGGATTTTTCATCCTGAGTTGATAGCGAGAGCTTATTTGTGTCCTGGATCTCAAGAACATTTAGATAGAAATATGTCAAAGATGTAAAAGAGGTTCAAGATGTAAAAGAGGAAGAAAAAAGTAAGAAAGGGGAAAAAAAAGGAAGGAAGCTTAACTTTTCATTTTCTGATACTGTTTGTGTTGCACACTGTATTACTTATATAAGCCAAACATAAAAATTGTCTAAATCAGTGTAATATATATTATTGCATCCAGATCCTCCCATTTCCACTGCAGCTCCAGGAAATAAACATTTAAAAAATAAAAATGAATAAAGTATTACTTATATAACATAGAAAGCAGTATCTTTCAGCATAATTCAACCTATATACTAACCATGCTTTCTTTTCTTAATAAACAGCTTCACACTTTCATAACATTTACCTTGAGACACTGAAAATTTTCTTTCTTGGCCTTGTATCCTATACTACGTTTCTTTGTTTATATCCAGGCTTTTGTTTCTTTTTCCAGTTAATTGTTTCAAGGAAAAAACTTCATATTTTCTTTAATAAGGATGCTTAATTCTAAAATTTTCAAAAAACTTATTTGATTTCAATGTAATTTAAATACAATTGTGGATTATCTTAACCATCAAAGATTAAGAATAGCCTTTCATTAACAATACTATAAAAGCTGAACACTTTACATATTTATTTTCAATACCTGAAGTATCAAATATTATATTGTCACTCTTCTTTAAAAAAAAATTGAGTCCTGTGAATTTTTTGTTTTAGAAAGCTGTATTTTATAATAAGAAGCTGTTACTTTCCATTATCAAATAAACATTAGGTGAGTTTCAGAATGTTTTTCTTGAATTACTGAATGATTTCCAAAGAACAGCAGCAGTTCAAAATAGCAGCAGAGCATATTGAAAGAAACATCACTATTATTTTAAAGCTATTTACTATAGAGATGCTATATAAAACCAATAAATATATGTAACGATGTGTCATTTGTGATAATCCTATTATAATACACTACATAAAAGAAAAAACAAATGTCTTGAATAAAACATAAGTTTAAGCAAAAATTCTAATTAGCATCTTAAATACATGTGCTAACAGATAAATATTTCTAGTTATTTTAACATGTCTGGATATTTTTCTTTTAAAAGAGATTTTCAAAAAATTTTCAAATTGTACACCTGTGAAGATTGTCATGCTAAAGTTTTAGTTTTGTTAAATAACTTATGGCAAATTTTAATGAACGTACACTATGATTTTTTAAAAAGCCCAAACTCTTCAGTTATGATGTCTAATTAATACTTATAATATGTACTTAAGTACACAATTTATATCTAATGACTATATACATAAAATTAATATTAATAATTATAACATAGATATAAATATCCAATACATGAATCTCATAACAAATGACTAACTTTTCCCCAAGAATTGTATGCACTATTTACTTTCCTTTCAGTGAACAGTTTAGATTTTTCTTTTATCTTTTGTTTCATTTCATTCACTACATAGTACCTAACCGTAGAAAAAAAGAAAATAAAGTTAATTAAGCAAAAAATCTAGTACCTCATTTCTCAAAGATAGTTGTTATTAAAATTTTGGTACAGATTATATAAATATAATTAATACAGGTAAAATTATTTATATATTTCCAGACCACTACAATAAAATGAATATCACAAAAAAGCAAGTCACAATTTTTTTTTGCTTTTAGTGCATGTAAAAGTTATGTTTACACTACTCCTTGATTTATTAAATTTGCAATAGATTTATGTAAAATATATATATATATTTTAGTTAAAAAACACATTATTGCTAAAGAATGCTAACTATCATTAGCATTTAACGAGTTTTAATATTTTTTAGTGGTTGAGGGTCATGCTTCCATGTTGATGCCTGCTGACTGATCAGGGTAAAGGTTGTTAAAAGTTTGACTGGCTGTGCAATTTCTTAAAATAAGACAAAATGAAGTTTTCCATGATGATTGACTCTTCCTTTCATGAATGATTTCTCTGCATCATACAATGCTGTTTGATAGAATTTACCATAGGGGAACTTCTTTCAAAACTGGAATTAATCCTCTCAAACCCTACTGCGGCTTTATCAACTAAGTGTATAAAATAGTCTTAAGTTCTTTATTGTCATTTTAACAATCTTCACAGCATTTTCATCAAGAGTAGCTTCCATCTCAAGAAACTATGTTCTTTTCTCATTGATAAGAAGAAACGCTTCATTTTTTCAAGTTTTATCATGAGATTGCAGCTATTTAGTCATATCTTCAGGATCCACTTCTAGTTCTAGTTCTTTTGCTATTTCCACATCTGCAGTTACGACCTACAGTATGTCTTGAACTCCTAAAATTCATCATAAGGGTTAGAATCAACTTATTTGGAACATCTGTTAATGTTGATATTTTGTTCCCCTCTCATGAATCACAAATGTTCTTAATGACATCTAGAATGCTTAATTCTTTCCAGAAGGTTTTCAGTTTATTTTGCTCAGATCCATCAGAGGAATCACTATCTATGGCAGCCATAGCCTTACCAAATGTACTTCTTAAGTAACAAGACTTGAGAATCAAAACTACTCCTTGATGCATGTGCTTCACAACACATACTATGTTAGCAGGCATGAAAACAACATGAATTTCATTGTACATCTCCATCAGAGCTTTTGGTTACCAGATGCATTGTCAGTTAGCAGAAATATTTTAAGCAGTAGGTCTCAAACAGATGTGCTGTCATCCAGGTTTTGTGGTCCCATTTATAGAGCACAGGCAGAGAAAATTAGAATAATTATTAGGGCTCTAGGATTTTCAGAATGGTAAATATGCATTGCATCAACTTATTCATTAGCTACGTTAGCCCCTCACAAGACATTCATCCCATCATTTAAAGATTTATAGCCAGACACTGACTTCTCCTCTATATCTATAGAAGTCCTAGACGGCATCATCTTCCAAAATAAGGCCTACTGGCTCTGTAAAAAAAGATATTGTTTAGTGTAGCCATTTTCATAAATTATCTGAGCCGGGCCTTCTGAAGAGCTTGCTGAAGCTTTTATATCAGCACTCACTGCTTTACCTTGCATTTTTATGTTGTAGAGATGGCTTCCATACAACTTTACAAATATTGTGTTTTTTATTTCTTTCTTACAAGTAGAGACAGATTAGATAGATAGATAGATAGATAGATAGATAGGCAGACAGACAGATGATAGACAGAAAGACAGACAGATGGATACCCTGTGTTTTATTTTCTTTTATTTGATCACTGTTGATGTTCAATATTTATAATTATTTTGTGACAAATATTTTAAGAAGTAACTGTCTATGCTCTTTGCTCATGTTTTTCTTTGAAATAATATTTTCCTGACTGATTTAGGTAAATTTATAATATATGAATGAAAAAGGCATTTGTCTATAAGCATAATAGTTATCAATTTTCCATTCATATTTAATGCCACTCTGTTTTTAAATAATATATTTAAGTTCATGAAGATAATTTGATCAATCATGAAAAATCAAGATGTCTACCAAATTTGTTTGTGGAATTTTAGTTTAATTTTAGTTAATGTTCATACAAAATATTTTTTCTTTTACTACTTTACCTACAATAATATATGTTGTCTCATGTTAAAATAGTTAACCTACTTTTATTTATATTTTCTTATTTTTCATAGCACCATACCTTTTTTTTTTTCTTTTTATGACTGAAACCATAGCATAAGGAAGTTCCTAGTTGGCCAGGGGTTGAATCCCAGCCACAGCTGCTACCTATTCCTCAGAATGCCAGATCCTTTAACCTACTGTGTCAGGCCAGGGATCAAACCCACGCCTCTGCAGCAACCTGAGCCACTACAGTTGGATTCTTAATCCACTGTGCCACATCAAGAACTTCATAGCACCTATAGTCTTAAGGGCTTTAAGGGCATAGCCTTTTGGAGCAAAGCAATCAATTTTTAAAAATTTTAATGTGTGATTTATTGATTTTAAACTGTATTTATCAATTCCATTCTTAGTTACTCTTACTGATACCAAATTTAGCCTTAATGTTGACAATGTATTTTATACTTCTCAGTTTATCTCCTCTCATTTTACCATTTTTAATTATTAATTTTGTCTTGATAAGATTTCCTTTAATTCTAGCTATTTTCCTTGGTTTATTATAAATTGTACATCTTTTTCTCCATCATTAATTATGGTACTATCACTGTCACTACTAGTAAGTATAAAAGTTATTTAATATATCATTTTAGATAACAGAGTATTATTTATCAAAAACTTGTTCTACCTCACAGTCCAGCTAGTTTACAGAAGAAATATAATATTCTTTCACTCTCCTCTAACCAGTACTTTTATTCATGTGTGCTTTTGTTTTGTTTTGATCTATTTTAATAATTTTGAATGTAAATGAAAGTTATTTTCTTGCTTCATGTTTTGTCCTTTACAAATTCAGGGGATTCTGTTATCTGTAAACTTTACTAATTTCACTGGTGACTATTAATTTTGCAATAAAAATATCTTCCTCAACCCACTAAAAAGTGAGTGTTTAGTTTTTACTTATTTCTCCCTTTATTGAAGTAATTCTTTAAATAAATATCTCGGAAAGGGCATATGGTAATTTTGTCCTTGCATTTCTAAAATTGTTCTTATTTTGTCACCACATATGTATTATGACCTGGCCAGGCATAAATTTCTTGTTCAACCATGATGGTTGATTTTATGTGTCAATTTGACTAGACTGTGAGCTATCCACATATTTGGTCAAATATGATTCTGGATATTCTCTGTGAGAAACTTTGTAGATAAGATTAATATTTCAGTTGGTAGACTGAGTAAGCAGATTGCCTGCCCTGATGAGGTTAAGCCTTGCCCACTCTGTTGAGACTTGAATAGCACAAAAAGGCTGACCCTCTTCCAACAAATAAGACAGAATTCCTCCTGACTAACTGCTTTGAGCAGGGATATTGGTCTTCTCTAGCCATTGGAGTCAAATTGAAATCTCAGCTCATCCTGGCTGTTGAGGCTGAATGCTTTCATTGGCATAGGATCTTACACTATCTCTTCTGCTTCTTACGCCTATGAACTCAATATGAAATTATATATAAATTCTCCCAAGTCTGTAGATCTATAGACTAGCCTCCATACTCATCTAAGTTACTTTCTTTCAATAAATCTCTTTAGGGAGTTCCCACTGTGGTGCAGCAGAAACAAATCTGACTAGTACCCATGAAGATGTGGGTTCAATGCCTGGCCTCGCTCAGTGGGTCAGGGATCTGGCATTGCTTTGAGCTGTTGTTTAGGTCACAGATGTAGCTTGGATCCCAAGTTGTTGTGGCTGTGGTGCAGGCTGGCAGCTACGGCTCTGATTCAACCCCTAGCCTGGAAACTTCTATATGCCATGGGTACAGACCTAAAAAAAAGGCAAAAAATCCCCCCAAAACTCTTTATGTACAAATATAAATTATGTATATATTATATATATATATAGAAATATTTGTGTATACAATAGAATATCATATATAATAGTATAACAAAACATAATTGGGTATAATATATAATGTTATAAATAACATTATAACATACATATAATGATATAATATTTTATATAAAATATAAATATAAATGTTTCTGTTTTTCTAGGGAACCTTGATAAATAGGATCAACCATAATCTTTTTTTCCTCATACTCTGTAAAGCTTTGTCTCAATTTATTTCTGAGATACAACACCGTAGAAGAAGAATCTCTTTCGAATCTAATTGACTTTATCCTTGTATATAACATGTAAACCCAGATCAAACTAACATGTTCATTGATCTGGGTTTACATGGGGTAAAACTGAATTCTTGTAGGAATTTTTTTACCCTTGTTTAATAATATTTTAAAAATCAAACATATTTATAGTAAAAGAATTAATCCATTTTACCCTCTCCTTATGGAGAGAAGCATTGTGGGTCAATTTATATTTTAATTAATAAGCTCACTCTGAAAAAAGAACAACAGAACTTTGGATCTATCTGTTAAGATTAAAAGAACTCTAATCTATATAATATGTTTTGAAAAAACAGAAGAGATAGTAAAGACTGATTTGAGAAAAGTGCAAGATTAAAATAAAATGAGATCTGGTGAGGGATGGCAGAAAGAGTAATTTATGGAGATATACAAAAATATAAATAGAATTTAAATTATTAAATTAATTGTTACATGTTATTAACACTCTCTTATGTGTTCATGACAAATTTCAAAACATCTATATTTATCACAAATATTTTATAGAGTTGATTATCTTTACATGTTTGTGTTAGGTTCAGCTTTGAGGTTAGCATGGGGAAAAATTAGGGAATATCTATGATGGTAGTCATATAGTGACTAGGACAACTTGAAAAATTTTTAGAGTTATTTTATGTTAATTCATTTCAGTATAAGTATATAAACAGCTCGGGGATTTTTTCTACTATCTTATTGTAGGCTGAATATTAGGCCTGTCCCAAATATCCACATCATAATCCCTAAACCCCATGAATTATTTTACATGGCAAAAGGGATCTTGCAGGTGTGATTAACTATGTAGAGAGAGAGATATTATCCCAGTTCATCTTGGTGGGCAATAACGTAATCACAAAGGTCCTCTTAAGAGTAATGTAGAGGGATATTGGCAAACATATTGGCAATGTGAGGGCAGAAGTAGAGACTGGAGTGATGTAGCCACAAACCAAGGAATATCAGAATCTACCAGAAACTGGAAGAGGAGAATGACAGATTCTCCTCTGGGGCCTCAAGATGAATTGATCCTTCTCTAATTTTTATTTTATCCTATAAGACCCTTTTTGGAGTTCTGGTCACTAGAATAACATAATAATTGCCAGCAACATCAAGATTGGGGGGGTTCATTCTAGGTAGAATAAAGAAGGCACAGGTTGGAAATGAACCTAGCATATTGTAGGAACAATAAAGGACAGATGTGGCTGGAGTACATTAAATGAGTGGGACAGTGTAGCAGGACAAAGTATAACTGTGAAAAAGGGACCAGCTTGAGTAGACTTCTCATAATCAAATTTAGTAATCTGTATGCTTTTCCTTAGCAACATGGAAACTGTGAAAGACAAAAGAGGACAAAACAAGACTGGACCAGATAGGACTACACAGGAAAAGAAAAAGCCAAAGAAGACAAAAGAGATGAGAAAAAGTGATGACAATATAGTAGACATTTTAATTGTATAAACCACTGAATCTGAAGGGACACAAACAAAAAGGGTGGCAAATTCAAAGGCCATTTCAGTGGTCTAAGAAAACGTGTTAAAGTTTTATTCCTGCCTCTACTTCTGTTAGAATATGATTAGAGTATGACGTCTCATGTAGCACCTGCATTGAAATTAAAACTTCAGCTTTCTTATTAAAAAAAAAAGGTTATCATCTGACTTGAACATTTCATTGTCAGTGTAAAACAAATTCATACAACTGTACATAAAGTGTATATAAAATGTATATAAAAATGCAATTCCATGTGTGAAGTGCCATATGAAGAGGCAAATGGCACTGCTGAATAGCATGGGATTTGGAGACAGATTAAATTGACTCTAACCTCAGGATTTCCTCCTAAGGTATTCTGAGGAATTTAATAAACACTGGAGTTTCAGTGTCTTTACCTATAAAGTGGTAGTAATGACATTTATTTTTGAGCTATTAAAAAGTATTGTGAAAATGTACAGAAAAGCCACATAACACAGACTCCCACACAGCAATTATATAAGTGATATTTTCAGTGATGATGTGGTCTCATAGTGATAATACTAGAGTGGTAGTACTAATAGTAATAGTAGTATTGGCATAAGTCAGGCTGTGCCGCTGATTTTGAAATGCTTCAGGACAGTTCGCATACAATGAAGCATTATTTTTTATTTTTTGTCTATTTTTTAGGGCCATACCTGCAGCACATGGAAGTTCCCAGGCTAGAGATCTAATGGGAGCTATAGCTGCTGGCCTATTCCACAGCCACAGCAATGTGGGATCTGGGCCATGTCTATGACCTACACCACAGCTCATGGCAATGTCAGATCCTTAACCCACTGAGTGAGGCCAGGGATAAAACGTGTATCCTCATGGATCCTAGCCTGGTTTGTTACCACTGAGCCATGATAGGAACTCCCAGCACCATTTGTTTTATACTCTTAAAAAAAGAAACTTTACCATGCTTTCCACATTAAGAGTTTTATTGAAAAATATAGTATAATTTTGACTCCATTCTAGTCCAATGCTGGTTTTAATTAATAGCAATGAAAAATATTGGAGATGCTTAAGTTTATTTTCAGTGTAGCCTTGTATATTTTGAGGTAGCCTGGAGTAAAAGAAAAAAATTTAGGTTCTGCATACAGAGTAAAACGATTATAAGCAATATTAAAATTGATTAATGCCCTAATTCCTTCATCTGTAAAATGGCAATAACATTACTTGTTGGTGTTATGTGGGATTAAAATTGGTATAACTTTAAGTTCTTTGAACACTGCCTGGCATATAGGAGATAATTAATAACTATTTTAGCATATCTTAATCTGAACTCCACTTCAATGTGCTACTTTAATTGGAATTCTTAAAATTATTTTTACATCAAAATGACAATATCTTCCATATCTATTCTTCCTAAAGAATGAATTGAATATTTATCATTAATTTTAGATCAGGGTCCAGATATCTTTGTCCTCTGGCATCTGATACAATCTCTAAAGTACATGCATTTCATTCAGAAGACCTGAAAATCTTATCGAATTCTTTATATCTTTAAGGTTGGATTAATGTAATGATGAGCATTGAATTTTATCTCAATTGAATAAGTAAACACTAAATTTTTTGCTAGAAAACTAGGTTTATGATTTTGTTTTTCTTGCCCCTCTATAGAAACTGCATAAGCATTTTGCCTCTCTTCACCTTACACAATCATGTGTATCTTCTGTGTAATTATGGAAATAATAACAAAAAAAAAATGCTAAACTAGTCAAAGTCACTTTATAATTGCTTTATCTTAATTTCCATAAATGTTTTCTACATTTGATTTGTCTTCCTCTTCAGTTTGTCACACTCTCTCCCATTTGGTTACTTAAAATATTGTTTTCATTCTTCAAGAGGTCCTTCCTTATTTTCACAGAGCTAAAAATAATTTTTAAACATATTTTTTTTAATATTGGACATATAGTTCACTTACAATGTTGTATTAGTTTCAGGTGCAGAGAAAAGTGAATCAATTATAAATATACATATACCCCTTTTTTTTTCCATATAGGCTACTAAAAATTATTGAGCATATTTCCCTGTGGTATATAGTAGGTACTTCTTAATTATCTCTTTTATACAATAGTGTGTATATGTTATTACCCTCATCCTAATTCTTCCCTCCTCTAGATGTTTTTTTCCTATGGTAACCATAAGATTGGTTTTGAAATCTGTGAGTTTATTTCTATTTTATAAATAAATTATTTTGTATCATTTTATATTTCATGTATAAGTGATATAATATGGTATTTGTCTTTCTATTAACTACTTTACTCAGCATGATAAGATAATCTCTAGTTGCATCCATGTTGCTGAAAATGTCATTATTTCATTCTTTTTTATGGCTGATCAATATTCCATTTTATATATGCACCATATCTTCTGTATCTATTTCTCTGTGGATTGACATTTAGGTTGCTTCCATGTTTTGATTATTGCAAATAGTGCTGAAATGGACACTGGGGAACATGTATCTTTTCGAGCTGTAGTTTTCTCTGAATATAATAGAGGTCATTTTTACAGTTAATGTTTGGGAAAAAATGATCATAGTTTACACAAATTCCTATAGTTATGTTCCTCTTGCCATCTTTCTTTAAAAAAGTTATATTTCTTTTAATATATACTGCTTGCTGGTATATAACCTATGCACTCAACATTCTTTTTTCACTTCTACCTGTTTTTCCTGTTATTTTTCATATAAAGACTCCCAGAAAAACATATTTTCATGAAAAGCCAACTTTATAATAATGGTAAGGCACATCACAATCTTTTCAGACTCTCTCAGAAATGTCTCAAGAGGGGCAGTCAAGCAGGATTGTTGATATTTGGTAAAATAACCAATTTGTCAGGAAAGTTGTTGAATTAATTTTTGGGACATGAGTCTGTAATGTTAGAGTTAAATCAGTCTATGCTCTCATCCTGGAAAACATGGCCTTAAGGTGGTGTTAAAAAAATTGAACACAGGTTCATTGTTTATTCATTTTAACTGTTTTGTTAGTTATGTTAGAGTTTCTTTCAAAATGCTGGTTTCTGTTTCATAACTCATTTCTTCCCCCAACCCTCTTCTTCCTACTCTGTGAAGGAGACAAATACTATTACTTAATAGATGGGAATTATAATAAAATTCATGTCTTCATTTTTATAAGCAATATAAATAAATCTGGGGAGCTCCCATTGTGGCTCAGTGGTTAACGAATCTGACTAGGAACCATGAGGTTGAGGGTTTGATTCCTGGCTTCACTCAGTGGGTTAAGGACTTGGCATTGCCATAGGTTACGGTGTAGGTTGCAGACATGCCTCGGATCTTGCGTTGCTGTGGCTCTAGCATAGGCTGGCAGCTATAGCTCCAGTTAGAGCCCTAGGTTGGGAACCTCCATATGCCACAGGTGTGGCCCCAGAAAGAGACAAAAAAAAAAAAAAAAAAAAGACAAAAAATAATTAGATAAATCTGAAACATGACTTCAATTCAAATAGACTTTGGCTATCACTAGTAAGACTCCTAAATATGCTAAAAAATAATTTAAATGATCTATCATTTAAATATACATATTTTAATTAAAAATATTGAAAGCTGAGACCAAATTAAATAACAAACCATACATATTATGGAACAAGTCATGATCTGGGACTATTACATTTTATGCCAATACATAATTTTGACAGGTTTTTCAGTGTTTTAAATGCATACCCTAGCAGTGTACTTTTAATAAAACTTTAAAGACTTCCTTACTGATTTGTTACTTTTTTCAGGTCATATAGGTTGTGAAAAGAAAGAAAATTTGTGTTGTTATCATTTTCAAATGGAATTAGAGGAGTCTCCTTTTTTAGTAATAATGTAATTATTTGAGAAATGTGGTTTATGGTGTTAAAGTATGGAAAGCAATGAAGGAGAATTGGATTAAGGATAAACTGAGAAGTTTTCCCAACTCCTTCTATGTTCCTGGAAACAGCATGGTAAGTGCACAAGGTATTTGCTCAAAATATACAATATTCCTAAGCATGAAATATCATCCCTTTTATGTGCCAAACATAAAAAACATCAAGTCTTAACATTAGAAACAAAAGAAATCATTTTTCTGTCTGAAGGAATTAGAGGTTTGTGTTTTATTAGAGAACTCTCCAACTTTTCTCCATGAGAGATCTGTAAAATAAATAGCTTACACACTACAAAATAAGGATTAATTTGATGAATATAAATAAGAAAGATAATTTATTCAGCTATTTCATTGTATTTAATAATTTACACTCTATGATCCAATAAGTTAGCCATAACTTTGCATTTATTTTTCTGAGGGAATTTTGCTGTCCTAATATCAGAAGTTGGTTCAAATTAATGATACTTCATGCAATTTGTAGAAAACCTAAATTGACAAACTAAATATGCTAGGAAATTCAAAGAGTAAAGCAAACCCAGAGTGCCTTTTAAGAGGAGCAGGAATGGAGAGAGAAAGATTCTCCCAAACTTGGAAGAGATACTTGGAGAATGAAAACCTGCTAAGCATTCAGTATTAGCTTTTTGGAGAGTTGCAAAGATCTCAAAGCAGCTATGTGAATGGCTCTCCAGGAAGGCTGAGCCCTAGGCCTTAGAGTGTCTTGTCTTGTCAATGCTCCCTGGCTCCAAGTTTGATGTGAAAAGCTCAGAACCATTGGATATCAAGGTTAGAAAGTTAGCCATCTTCAGATTAGCCAGTGTAGCCAAACAGATCTTTGACAGGGTGTGACAATTTGAGACCTTCAAATAACTCTGGAAAGGGAAAACCTAATAACAGTAAGACTGGATTTTTCACTAGTCCTAAAGGATGTGTGAGAATCACATTAAAAGTTGAATTAGTTGTAAGATATCTCTGGAAAGTGACAAGCAACAAATATTTATACAAAATATGATGTATTTACCCTCTGGCGAGAATGAACTCATATACAAATAGAGAACCACACATATACAGACAGACTTAGAGTAAATGCTTAAATTTTATAGGGTGTGAATCAAGATCCTAATGTCATATTTTATATTATGGAACATTGTTTCACATCCTTTGAAAGTAAAACACATGATGTTCTCTCTGTGCACAGAAAAAATAATGGTGTTTTATAGTCCCTAGTGACAAATGAATGGCTGCCTCTGAGAGGGAACTATAAAATACTATGACAAACATCAAAATCATTCCAGTGGGTTTAGGTTAAAGGTTAAATGTATTAGCTATTCCAGAAACAAAATTACATCCAGTTTTCAAATTTCCACAGAGAGCAAAATTCACTGAAAATGATACAAGTACACAATAATTTTAAGTATATTTGAAATCAACAACTCCTAATATATATCTCTAACTTATTCTTCCATAATGCCTAATTAAATCCTCAAGTGGCATCCTATGAATATATAAGCCTTTTTTATTTTGAAGAAAAAAAAATTATTTATTTTTACAAGTAATGAATACTGAATAGAATATTGTCAATCTACAAATAAAACAACCAGTTACTTTACCAGCAAAATAGTTTTATTTAAGAATAACAGAGGAATTGCAACTCAGGACTTGCAAGATATGGAGAAAACTATAGGCAAATCCAAAAAACAAACAAGAAGAATGTTACTTAATAGGAAAAAAAAAAAAGAGGAAACTGGGAGAAGCTGCTTTGAAAGAAAGTTCATTGGAGGAAAATGAGCATACAGGGTAGTTACATTTCTCATTGGCTGAGTGGTGGCAGTTTCTCATTGACTGGGTTAGTAAAGTAGAAACCTTCTTCCTGTTGGTGATATGTCTTCCTGTTTGAAGTCTCTAGATGGCAATGAGTAGTAATTTATGAAAGCTCCCCCCTCAGGGTTTCCCAACTTCACTTTAAATGAGGTTTCCCTTTATTAATTTTCACATTATAAAAGTTTATATCTCTCTCGCCTTCCCTCACGCTCTCCTCTTCACACCCTGTGTGCGTGTGTGAGTGTGTGTCTGTGTGGTTAGGCTATATGTCGGTGTATATGTGTGCATATGCACATGAGAGAGACAGACAGAGAGAGGGAGATAAAGACGAAGAGAGACATAAAATTTTAAGGTCATCTTATTCAATACATATTTATTCACTATATTGTATGTGCACTCTGGAGGATATAAAGATGAATAAGCTTTAACCCTCTTCTTAAAAAACAAAAAACAAAAACCCAATAGTAGAGACTGTAAAGAAAATATTATAAAAGTGATAAAAACATACTGTATAATATGATCAGTTGATTTTTCCCATGTGAGTTACTGTTCCTATCTGTAGGAACTGTTCCTATCATGTTGAAACATTTCTCCAAATAACAAAAGAAGAGCAGTTCTATTAATCTTGAACAACAATAAATATCTTTCAGTTGACCCCCAAGCCAAAACCACAAAAATACAGGTTTTTAACCTTCAAGATAACTGATATCCAATTATCTACTGTATAATATTATGTTATGGTAAAATATAAAAAGACATTCTTGCTATATTTTATCTTTTTCAGCTCTTTAGAAGTATGTTCTGTAATCACATAGTATATAAAATAAATATTGTAAAATAACATATCTTTTATTTATGGACACTCTTTAAGGTATATATCAATCTTTAATATCTATTTTCATCATGACTATTCTGAATGTCCATATGACATTCTAGGCAGAGCCAGCTATTAATTACTTTAAAGCAACTAGAAACTGTGCAGTGTCTCAATTTCTTACTCCTGGAGTGCTACAGTGAGAGCCAAATGTCATCATATACATACATACGGAGTCTATAGATGAGAGGGCAGAAAAAATTGAATCGGAATCTTGAAATTATAAACATGTTGCTCTCTTCACTTCCTAAAAGAAGGAGACAATAAACTTTGTTCCTTGGATAGGATCCTAGGCTCTACCTCTAAAACTTTTCAATGAAAATGTACTTCCTCAAGGGATAGATAAGCCTAGTGTTTTCTGTTTTAAGACCCAAGAAGGATGTATCCAATATCACATGTCCATCTCCCCACTACTATAAAATTGTATCTCTGGAACCTAGTGTATCTTTCCAAAGTTTTCTCATTAGCTACATGAATTTATAAATTAACTTCTGAAGCTTGGTCTTTTAACCTAGGTACTAAGTTTTAGTAATCTTTGCTCAGAAACACAAAAATGATTTATCTACAATTATACAGGTTCATATCCACTTGGTATTTAATTAGCTCTTTTTATCTTGGATAAGAATTATTTTTACTGGTCCAATAGTATTCACCTAATTTTTAATTTTTTAACTAAAGTATAGTTTATTTACGATGTTTCTTCAATTATTGTGCATGAAAGTGACCTAGTCATTCATATATGTACATTATTTTGTTAATACCATCCTCCATCATGTTCTAACTCAAGAGATCAGACATAGTTCCCTGGACTATACAGTAGGACCACACTGCTTATCCATTACAAATGAAATGCATCTACAAACCCCAACAAATTGAACATAAATTTACAGTCTGAGTCTTACAGTCTGATAATGATTCTTACATTCTGATAATTCTTACAGCTTGAGCATGTTAAAATGTGAGTAAAGAGGGAGTTCCCTGGGGACCTGGCAGTTGAGGATTCAGTGTTGTCACAGCTGTGACTACTTGTCACTACTGTGGCACAGTTTTAATCCTGAGCTCAGGAACTGCCACATGCTGCAAGTGTGGCATCCAAAAAATCTGAGTTAAGTAATAGATAATACAAACCCAAAAGGACAAAAAGTATACAGAGAAATAAACAGAAATAAAATATCAACACTATTTGAAAGTTAAATGCAAATGGATGAGTGATAACTTACTAGAAAACCTATATATTGAAGAATATTAGGTCTATGTAGCCTGCAAAGCTGAAAAAGTTGATGAAATGGTATAGAATAAGATGGTGACCATAAACATTAAAAATCAAAGTATTGGAAACTTCCAACAAACAAAAGCATAGGGCCAAATGACTTCAAGAAAAATTGCAGTAAACATTTAAAGAAGAGTTAACACTTACCCTTCTTAAATATTCCAAAAATTTTGAGATGGAGGAATCTTCTCAACTCATTCTACAAAGCCAGCATCACTGATACAAACACCATAAAAGATAACACAAAAAAGATAATAACAGCATATAATACAGGAGCACTCAAATACAAAAAACAAATACTAAAAGACATAAAAGAAGAAACTGATGGGGATACAATAATAGTAGGAGACTTTAACACACCACTCACATCACTAGACAGATTTCTCAGACAGAAAATCAATAAGGCAACAAAATCCTAAAGGACACAATGGGACATTTAGTCTTAATTGATTCTTTTTAGGGCACTACATCCAAATAAAGCAAAATATACATTCTTTTCAAGTGCACGTGGAACATTCTCTAGGATTGATAAGATACTAGGGCACAAAACTAACTTCAACAAATTTAAGAGTATAGAAATTATTTCAAGCATCTTCTCTGACCACAATGGCATGAAACTAGAAATCAACCACACAAAAAGAAATGAGAAAAACCTGACTACATGGGCACTACACAACATGCTACGAAAAAATCAATGGGTCAACAATGAAATCAAAAAGGAAATTAAAAAATATCTTGACACAAATTGCAATGAACATAAAACCATACAAAATCTATGGGATACCAAAAAAGCAATTCTTAGAGGGAAGATCAGAGCAATACAGGTCTTATTAAAGAAGAAAACACTTCAATCAAAAACCTAACTTACCATCTAAAAAATTAGAAAATGAAGAATAAGCAAATCCCAACATCAGCAGAAGGAACAACACATAAAAATCTGAGAGGAATCAGCAAAATTGAGATTAAAAATAGAAAAAGTCAATAAAACCAAGAGCTGTGTTTTTTGTTTGCTTTTTTATTTTGGTGCCACACCTGTGGCATATGGAAGTTCCCTGGCTAGGGGTTGAATGAGACCTGCATCTGCTGGACTACACCACAGCCACAGCAACCAACACTGGATCTGGGCTGCTTCTGTGACCTATACAACAGCCTGCAGCAACACTGGATCCCTAACCCACTGAGTGAGGCCAGGGATCAAACCCACATCCTCATGGATACTAGTTGGGCTCTTAACCCGCTATGCCACACTAGGAACTCTATGAGCTGGTTCCTCAAAGGGGAAACAAAATTGACAAACTTCAGGCCAAGCTCACCAAAAAAAAAAGAGAGAATCCAAATAAAATAAGAAATAAAAAAAGGGGGACCTAATCAAACTGAAAAGCTTTTGTACAGCAAAGGAAACCAAAAAGAAAACAAAAAGACAACCTACAGAATGGGAGAAAATAGTTTCAAATGATGCAACTGACAAGGGCTTAATCTCTAGAATATATAAACAACTTATACAACCCAACAGCAAAAAAGCCAATCAAGCAATGGAAAAATGGGCAAAAGACCTGAATAGACATTTCTCCAAAGAAGATATACAGATGGCCAACAAACACATGAAAAAATGCTCAACATCGCTGATTATAAGAGAAATGCAAATCAAAACTACCATGAGATACCACCTCACACCAGTCAGAATGGCCATCATTAATAAATCCACAAATAACAAGTGCTGGAGGGGCTGTGGAGAAAAGGGAACCCTCCTGCACTGTTGGTGGGAATGTAAACTGGTACAGCCACTATGGAGAACAGTTTGGAGATACCTTAGAAATCTATACATAGAACTTCCATATAACCCTGCAATCCCACTCTTGGGCATCTATCCAGACAAAACTCTACTTAAAAGAGACACATGCACCCGCATGTTCATTGCAGCACTATTCACAATAGCCAAGACATGGAATCAACCCAAATGTCCATCAACAGATGATTGAATTCAGAAGATGTGGTATATATACACAATGGAATACTACTCAGCCATAAAAAAGAATGGCATAATGCCATTTGCAGCAACATGGATGGAACTAGAGAATCTCATCCTGAGTGAAATGAGCCAGAAAGACAAAGACAAATACCATATGATATCCCTTATAACTGGAATCTAATATCCAGCACAAATGAACATCTCCTCAGAAAAGAAAATCATGGACTTGGAGAAGAGACTTGTGGCTGCCTGATGGGAGGGGGAGGGAGTGGGAGGGATCGGGCGCTTGGGCTTATCAGACACAACTTAGAATAGATTTACAAGGAGATCCTGCTGAATAGCATTGAGAACTATGTCTAGATACTCATGTTGCAAAAGAAGAAAGGGTGGGGGAAAAATGTAATTGTAATGTATACATGTAGGGATAACCTGACCCCCTTGCTGTACAGTGGGAAAATTAAAAAAATATATTAAAAAAAAAGAAATAAAAAAAGGAAACTTCACAACTGATACTGCAGAAATACAAAACAAAACAAAACAAAAAACCCATAAGAGAATACTATGAATGTATATGCCAACAAATTTGATAATCTAGAAGATATGGACAACTTTCTAGAAATATATAGCCCACCAATATTGAATCAAGAAGAAATAGACAATCTGAAAAGAGCAATCACTAGAAATGAAATTGAATACATAAATTTGTAAAAATCCCTACAAACAAAAAAGTCTAGGACCAGATACCTTCACAGGAGAATTCTACCAAAACCTACAAAGAACTTATATTTCTTAAATGCTTCCAAAATGTTGAAGAAGGAACATTCCCAAACATATTTTATGAAGCCTCCATAACCCTAATATGAAAACTAGATAAAGATACTACTAGATATATACATATACAAATTTCTTGATAAATATAGATGCAAAAAAATCTCAACACAATTTTAGCCAACTGAATTCAACAACACATCAAAAATATCATACACCACAACCAAGTGGGATTCATCCCAAGTTCACAAGGAAGGTTCAGCAAACACAAGTTAATGTCAAACACCATGTGAACAAAAGAAAAGTCAAAAACCACATGATCTTCTCAGTAGATGCAAAAAAAAAAAACATTTGACAAAATTTAACATTCATTCATGATAAAAAGAAAAACCTACCAAGTGGGTATAGAGAGGACATATCTTAATATAATAAAAGCCATTTATGACAAACCCACAGCCGATATAATAATCAATGCAGAAAAGCTGAAAGCCTTCCCACTAAAATCTGGAACAAGACAAGAATGTCCACTCTCACCACATTTATTCAACATAGTGTTGAAAGTCCTAGCCATAACAATCAGACAAACAAAAGAAAATAAAGGTATCCAAATTGGAAGAGAAGAGGTAAAGTTGTCACTCTATGCAGACAACATGATTATATATAGAAAATCATAAGGAATCCACATAACTACTCAAAGTGATCAATGAATTCAGCAAAGTAGCAGGATATAAGATTTCATTCAGAATTGGTTGCATTTCTGTACTAACTGAAATATTAGAACAGCAATATAAAATATCAATATCTTTTAAAATCACACACTTAAAAATTAAGTACCTAGGAATAAACCTGTCCAAGGAGGTGAAATATTTATAGCTGACAACTAAGAAACATTCATCAAATTAAAGAGTATTCAAATGAATACAAAGATATCCCATATTCCTGGATTGGAAGAATTAGTATCATTAAAATGGATGTTACATCCAAAGCAATCTAAAAATTAAATGTGATTCTTATCAAATTATCCATTTTTCACAGAACTAGAACAATATAAAAATTTATATGGAACCATAAAAGACCTAGATTTGTCAAAATAATCCCAAACGAGCAGGAAGCAAAAGTATCCCAGACATAAGACAATATTATAAAACCACAATAATCAAGACAGTGTGGTACTGGTACAAAAACAGACATATGAACCAATGGAACAGAATAGAGAACCCAGAAATAAACCCAAACACTTACATTGGAGGAAAGAATGTAAAATGGGAAAAAAGACAGTCTCTTCAGCAAATGGTGATAGGAAAACTAGACAGCTACATATAAAACAACAAAACTAAAATAACCCTCATACAACTAACAAAAATAAACTCCAAATGGCTTAAAGACTTAAACACAAGACAAGAAACCATAACAGTCCTAGAAGAAAACATAGGCAAAACATCCTCGGACATAAACCATACAAAGGTTTTCTTTACGTCCATCTCCCAAAGCAATAGAAATAAAAACAAAAATAAACAAATGGGACTTAATCACATTGAGAAGTTTTTGCACAGCAAAGGAAACCATAAAAAAAAAAGAAAAGATAGATGCAGAATGGGAGAAAATAGTCACAAATAATACAACCAACAATGACTTAATCTCAAAAATATACAAACAGGAGTTCCCACTGTGGCTCAGTGTGTTAAGGACCCATCATTGTCTCAGTGAGGATGCAGGTTCATCCCTGGACTGGTTCAGTAGGTTAAGGATCCAGGATTGCTATAAGCTGTGTGGTACAGGTTACATATAAGCCTTGCATCTGGTGTCATCATGGCTGTGGCATAGTCCCCAGATGCAGGTCCAATCTAACCCAAGCTGAGGAACTTCCATATTCCTTACATGTAGCTGTGAAAAGAAAACAAAAATTCATACAACTTAAGAACAAGACAATAAACATCCCAATTGAAAAATGGGTAGAAAACCTAAATAGACATTTCTCCAAAGAAGTCATATGGACGGCCAGTGGGTACATGAAAAGATGCTTAAAATCACTAATTATTAGAAAAATGCAAATTGAAACTAGAATAAGGTTGCACCTCCCACCAGTCAGAATAGCATTAATAAGTCTACAAATAAAAATGCTGGAGCAGTGTGAAGAAAAGGGAACCCTCCTACATTGTTGGGGGGACTGTAAATTAGTACAACCACTATAAGAACAGTATGGAACTTACTCACAAAACTAAAAACAGAACTACTATAAGCACCAACAATCCCATGCCTGGGCATCTATCTGGACAAACTAAAATTTAAAAAGATTCATGCACCCCTATATTCATAGCACCACTATACAAAATAGTCAAGACATGGAAACAACCTAAATATCCATTGTCAGAGGAATGGATTAAGAAGATGTGGTACATATATATGATGAAATATTACTCAGCCATAAAAAAGAATCAAATAATGCCATTTTCAGTAACATAGATGTAATTAGAGGTTCTCATACCAAGGGAAGTAAGTCAAAAAGAGAAAGACAAATACCATAAGATATAATTATAAGTGGAATCTAAAATATGGCACAGATGAACCTATCTACAGAAAAGATCCAGACTTCATAGACATGGAGACCAGAGTTTCATTTGCCAAGAGGGAGGAGGGGAGAGGGTGGGATGGATAGGGAGTTTGGTGTTAGTAAATGCAAACTCTTATGTTAGGTCCAATGAGGTCCTACTCTATAGCACAGGACTATATCCAATCTCTGAGGATAACACCATGATGGAAACAAATATAAAAAGTAATGTCTGTGTATATACTATATATATATATATATATAAGATATACATATATATATATCACTGAGTCATTTTTCTTTATATCAGAAATTGGCACAATATTATAAATCTACTATACTTTAATAATAAAAATTAAAAATCAAAAATTAAAATCTAATAAAGTCATTTGATAGAAAAAGAGAATCACTGGTAAACATAAATACAAATATCCTTGACAAATATTAACAAACAATTCAATAACACATTAAGATGACACTATAATAAAGTGGGCCATATCCCAGAGAGATAAGGATGGCTCAATATCTGCAAATCAATTAATGTGACATAGGACATTAACAAATTGAAGAATACAAAGCATATGGTCATCTAAATATATGCAGAAAAAGCTTTTGACAAAATTCAATATTCATTTATGATAAAAATCTACACAGGGAATATAATGAAACAAAATAAAGACCATATATGACAAACTCACAGGTAACATCATACACTATAGCGAAAAGCTGAAAGCAATTCCTTTAAGATCAGGAATAAGACAAGGATGTCAACTCTCATCCCCACTACTCAACATGGTTTTGGAAGTCTTAGCTATGGCAAACTGAGAAGAAAAGAAATAAAATGAATTTAAACTGGAAAGGAAAAAGTAAAACTATCACTGTTTGCAGATGACATTTTATTATATATGGAAACACCTAAGTACACCATCAAAAAACTGCTAGAACTCATTAATGAATTCAGTAAAGTTGCAGGATTCAAAATTAACTTCCTGCAATACTCATATCAGACAAAATAGACTTTAAAATGAAGGCAAAAAGAAAGACAAAGAAGGACACTATTTAATGGTTAAAGGATCCATTCAAGAAGAGGATATTATAACTGTCAATATATATAACCCTAATATAGGAGCACCTAATTACCTACAACAATTACTAACAGACATAAAGGGAGAAATTGATGGGAATACAATCATAGTAGGAGACTTTAACACCCCACTCACTTCAATGAAGGATCCTCTAGCCAGAAAATCAATAAGGCAACAGAGATCCTAAAGGACACAATAGAAAATTCAGGCCTAATTGATATTTCCAGGACATTACATCCAAAAAAATTAGAATATACCTTCTTTTCAAGTGCACATGTAACATTCTCAAGGATAGACACATACGAGGGCACAAAGCAAACCTTGGCAAATTTAAGAGTATAGAAATTATTTGAAGTATCTTTTCTGACCACAATGGCATGAAACTAGAAATCAGCCACATGAAAAGAAATGAGAAAAACCTGACTACATGGAGAACTAAACAACATGCTGCTAAAAACCAATGGGGCAATGAAGAAATCAAGAAGGAAATTTAAAAATACCTTGAGGAGTTCTTGTTGTGGCACAATGGAAATGATTCCCACGAGGAACCATGAGGTTGCAGGTTCAATCCCTGGCCCTTCTCAGTAAGTCAAGGATCCCACATTGCCATGAGCTGTGGTGCAGGTCACAGATGTGGCTCGGATCTAGTATTGCTGTGGCTGTGGCATAGGCCGGCAGCTGTAACTCCAATTAGACCCCTGGCCTGGGAACCTCCACATGCTGAGGGTGTGGCCCTAAAAAGAAAAAAAAAATACCTCAAGACAAATGATAATGAAGACACAACCACTCAAAATCTACGGGATACTGCAAAAGCATTACTCAGAGGGAAATTCATAGCAATACAGGCGTTCCTCAAAAAAGAAGAAAAATCTCAAATTAACAACTTAACCCACCACCTAAATGAATAAGGAAAAGAAGAACAAACAAAACCTAAAGTCGGCAGAAGGAAGTCAATCATAAAGATCAAAGAGGAAATCAATAAAATAGACATTCAAAAAAAATAGAAAAAGTCAATAAAACCAAGATCTTGTTCTTTGAAAAGGTAAACAAAATTGACTAACCTTTGGCTAGACTCACCAAGAAGAGCAGAGAAAAAACCCAAATAACAAAAGAGGAATTTATACCCATCCTCCATAAACATTTTCAAAAAGATGAAGAAGAAGGAACAGTCCCAAAGACATTCTATGATGCCGCCATCACCTTAATTCTAAAACTACACAAAGATACCACCAAAAAAAGAAAACTATAGGCCAATATCTTTGGTGAATACATAGGCAAAAATTCTCAACAAAATTTTAGCCAACTGAATACAATGACATATAAAAAAGATCATACACCACGACCAGGTGGGATTCATCCCAGGTGCACAAGGATGGTTCAACATATGCAAGTCAATCAACATCATACACTACAATAACAAAAGAAAAGTCAAAAACCACATGATCATCTCAATAGATGCAGAGAAAGCATTTGAAAAAGTCCAACATTTATTCACAATAAAAACTCTTGCCAAAGTGGGTATAGAGGGAACACACCTTAACATAATCGAAGCCATTTATAACAAACCCGCAGCAAATATAATACTCAATGGAGAAAATCTGAAAGCCTTCCCAAAATCTGGAACAAGTCAAGGATGCCACTCTCACCAATGTTATTGAACAGAGTACTGGAAATCCTAGCCACAGCAATCAGACAAATAAAAGAAATAAAAGTTATCCAAATAGGAAGAGAAGAGGTAAAATTGTAACTGTATATAGATGACATGATACTATATATAGAAAACCCTAAGGACTCAAGCCCAAAACTGCTTGAACTAATCAACAAATTCAGCAAAGTAGCAGGATATAAGATAAACATTCAGAAATCAATCACATTTCTGTATACTAACAATGAAATATTAAAAAAATACAAAAATACCTTTTAAAATTGCACCTCACAAAGTCAAATACCTCGGAATACACCTGACCAAGGAGGTAAAGGACTTATATGCCAAGGACTATAAAACATTAATCAAGGAAATTAAAGAGGATGTAAAGAAATGGAGAGACATTCCATGCTCCTGGGTTGGAAAAATTAATATTGTAAATATGGCCACACTACCCAAAGCAATCTACAGATTCAATGCAATCCCTATCCAATTATCCATGACATTTTTCACAGAACTAGAACAAACAATCCAAAAATTTATAAGGAACCACTAAAGACCCAGAATTGCCAAAGCAATTCTGAGGAACAAAAACCAAGCAGGAGGTATAACTCTACCAGACTTCAGGAAATATTACAAAGCCACAGTCATCAAAACAGTGTGGTACTGGTACCGAAACAGATAGACCAATGAAACAGAATAGAGAACCCGGAAATAAACCCTGAAACCTATGGTCAACTAATCTTTGACAAAGGAGGCAAGAACATAAAATTGGAAAAAATACAGTCTTTTCAGCAAGTATTGCTGGGAAACCTGGACAGCTGCCTGCACATCAATGAAACTAAGGACACACCCTCACACCATGCACGAAAATAAACTCAAAATGCCTGAAAGACTTAAATATAAGACAAGACACCATCAAACTCCTGGAAGAGAACATAGGCAAAACATTCTGACATCAACCTTACAAAAGTTTTCTCAGGTCAGTCTCCCAAAGCAACAGAAACAAAAACAAAAATAAACCAATGGGACCTAATCAAACAACAAGCTTTTGCACAGCAAAGGAAACCAAAAAGAAAACAAAAAGACAACTTACAGAATGGGAGAAAATAGTTTCAAATGATTCAACTGAAAAGGGCTTAATCTCTAAAATACACAAGTAGCTTTTACAACTTAGCAGCAAAAAAGCCAACTACCCAATTGAAAAATGGACAAAAGACCTGAATAGACATTTTTCCAAGGAAGATGTACAGATGGCCCACAAGCACATGAAAAAATGCACAACATCCCTGATTATTAGAGAAATGCAAATCAAAGCTACTATGAGGTACCACCTCACTCCAGTCAGAATGGCCATCATTAATAAGTCCACAAATAACAAATGCTAGAGAGGGTATGGAGAAAAGGGAACCCTCTTGCACTGTTGGTGGGAATGTAAGCTGGTACAACCACTATGGAAAACAGTATGGAAGTACCTTAGAAAACTAAATATGGAACCACTATATGACCTAGCAATCCCACTCTTGGGCATATATCTGGAAAAAACTTTCCTTGAAAAAGACACATGCACCCCTATGTTCACTGCAGCACTATTCACAATAGCCAAGACATGGAAACAATCCAAATGTCCATGAACAGACAATCGGATTAAGAAGACGTGATATATATACAGGTCTCAGCCTTACAAAAGAACAAAATAATGCTATTTGCAGCAGCATAGATGGAACTAGAGACTCTCACACTGAGTGAAGTAAGTCAGAAAGAGAAAGATAAATACCATATGACATCACCTATATCTGGAATCTAATATATGGCACAAATAAACTTTTCCACAGAAAAGAAAATCATGGACTTGGAGAAGAGACTCATGGTTGCCAAGGGGGATGGAGAGGGAGTGGGATAGATTGGGAACTTGGGGTTAACAGATGCATACCATTGCCTTTGGAAGGGATTAGCAATGAGATCCTGCTGTGTAGCACTGGGAACTATGTCTAGTTACTTACGATAGAGCATGACAATGTGAGAAAAAAGAATATAAACATGTATGTGTAACTGGGTCACCATTCTGTACAGTAGAAAAAAAAATGTATTGGGGAAATAACAATTGATTACAATAAGACTACTTTATAAGAAAAAAAAAGAGCTTAACCTATTAGAAAAAAGGTGTAGTCATGATCAGAAAAGAAAAAAAAAAGAGAAAAAAAGAAAGACAGACCATGCTCATAGTCTGGGAGAAGTAATATTTTTAAAATGACATACTATCCAATACAGTGTAGAGATTCAGTGGAATCTCTACTAAAATACCAAAAGCATTCTTCACAAAGCTAGAAAAAAATTCAAAATGTGTATATACACACAAAAGAATCCAAATAGCTGAAAAATCTTGAGAAAAAAGAACAAATCTGGAGGTATGTTCAAAGTATATTAAAAAAACCACAGCAATCAAAACAGTATGGTACTGGCATTAAAAACACATAGCTTATGTTTTCTTCTAGGAGTTTGATGGTGTCCTGTCGTCTATTTAAGTCTTTCAGCCATTTTGAGTTTATTTTTGTGCATGGTGTGAGGGTGTGTTCTAGTTTCATTGCTTTGCATGCAGCTGTCCAGGTTTCCCAGCAATGCTTGCTGAATAGACTTTCTTTTTCCCATTTTATGTTCTTGCCTCCCTTGTCAAAGATTAATTGACCACAGGTTTCAGGGTTTATTTCCGGGTTGTCTATTCTGTTCCATTGGTCTGTCTGTCTGTTTTGATACCAGTACCACACTGTTTTGATGACTGTGGCTTTGTAATATTTCTTGAAGTCTGGGAGAGTGATGCCTCCTGCTTGGTTTTTGTTTCTCAGGATTGCTTTGGAGATTCTGGGTCTTTTGTGGTTCCATATAAATGTTTGGATTGTTTGTTCTAGTTCTGTGAAAAATGTCATGGGTAATTGGATAGGGATTGCATTGAATCTGTAGATTGCTTTGGGTAGTGTGGCCATATTTACAATATTAATTTTTCCAACCCAGGAGCATGGAATGTCTCTCCATTTCTTTACATCTTCTTTGATTTCTTTGATTAAAGTTTTATAGTTCTTGGCACATAGGTCCTTTACCTCCTTGGTCAGGTGTATTCCGAGGTATTTGACTTTGTGAGGTGCAATTTTAAAAGGTATGGTATTTTTGTATACCTTTTCTAATATTTCATTGCTGGTATACAGAAATGCAACTGACTTCTGAATGTTAATCTTATATCCTGCTCCTTTGCTGAATGTATCTGTATGAGATGATGAATGTTCAGTAAACTTGTTGTGACAGTCATTTCATGATGGATATAGGTCAAATCATTATGATGTACACTGTAACCCTATATGGTGCTGTATGTCAATTAAATCTTAATAAAACTGTAATAAAATTTAATGTATTGGTTCAAAGGCCATTTAATAAAAATAGATTATCTAGGTACCAGTTCTATTTTGAAGAGGCAGGTAATGACCCTTCTCTAACTCCAGAAGAAGATGGACATTTTGGCTCTCTAAAAATATTGGCGCAAATGAACAGCCCTCTATTGAGGTACCAGTGCAAAGGATGATAGTGAGGTGTAGTATCCAGTAAACATATGCATTCTACACAATGATACCCTAAGGCTTTCATAAACCTACTTTCACACTCTACCCTACTGACAAAAAAGGCACTCATTCTTATGAAATGTAAATGATCCCATGAAAACAAAAAATGCTGACAGTTGAATATTCTCTAGGTAAAATGTTTCTTACAACCCATTTACTCTGTCAATAAATCTTGTGCATTTAATAATTTTTTTTAGTTTTATGCTCTTTAATGTTATTGGACAATGTTTATTAGTATTTTAGGATGTCTTTTGAATGGGAATAGAGAGGAGAAGAGAAGCAAATAAAAAGAGGGAAGAATGGTGGGAGGAAGAAATAAAGAAAACAATAAAATGAACTGAGAAGAAACTAAAAGAGCATATAAAGAAACATTTTAAAAAATCCTGCCAACAATCATACTTATTTGATTATCTATTGATTTGACTAATACTTATATGTTGCTTAACCTGTGGCAGGTACTGTAATAAATGTTTTAGAAATATGAATTCATTAACAACTAAGACCTGTATATGTGCAAGAGGAACAGCACTCTACAAAAAGGGAATCCACATTATGCAAATGAGCTTATGAAAGATAAAATATGATTAACAAATACAAAAATGCCATGAAAAATTGTTAAAATAAAGTCTAAGAAATGGAATACAGAACACAAAGACAGTAATGGAGGATCTAAAGGAAAGGAAAACATGTGTTTGCAGTTAGTAAATCAATCAAGGAGAAATAAATTTCAACTAACGTTAGTTAAGAATTTCAGAGATACCAAGGAGAATAATCAGAAGAAAAATAAATAAATATAACTATGTTATTCCAAATTATAGAACCAAAATATAAAGAGAATAATGTCATTTGTGACAACATGATTGTAACTAGAAATTATCATACTAAGGAAGTTAAGTCAGAAAGTGAAAGACAACTATCATATGATATCACGTATATGTGGAATCTAAAATAGGGCACAAATGAACTTATCTACAAAACAGACTCACAGACAGAGAACAGACTTGTGATTGCCAAGAAAGAGGTGGGAGGGTGTGGGAGGGACTGGGAGTTTGGGGTTAGTAAATGCAAACCATTAGATTTATAAGGAACCAATAGGGTCCTACTTGTATAGCACAGGGAACTATACCCAATCTCCTGGGATAGAACATGATGGAAATGATACAAAAAAGAATGTATATATATATGCATGACTTAGTCATGTTACTATGCAGCTAAATTGACACACATTGTGAATCAACTATACTTTAAAAGGGAGATTTTAAAATCAGCAAAGGAGAGGTGAAAGTAATTAACAGAAAGTGCACAGAAGCTTCCATTCATGTCAGCACAGAAGTTAGTCCTTTATGCTTTGAACATAGAACAATATATACAATATTTAAAAGGGAACAAATAAACAAAAAAACTGAGGCCAGCTTGAAGAAGATATACCCCATAGATGAAAAAAAAAAAAAAAATGGAAGAAAATTTTGAGGGAGTAACAAGACTCTATCTAAAGATCTATGGGCTTCTGGATCCAGGATCAGGTAGCGGTTGCTGGAAGTTCACTCTTGTAAGATAAGAATGGCTAAAAGTGATCACTTTGATATGGCAGATGAGAGGTGGAAACCTTGATTGAACTGGAGGCTGGTAAAGAATGTATTGACTGAAAAAGGAGCTGAGGAAAAAAAAGACTCTGCGAAGTGTAACATGGGGATGTATATTATAACTTTATAGGGATTTGTATTGTTGGAAGAATACACATCTCATATTTCTCAGGGAAAAAAAAAAACTAAACCATCACTTGATCAGAGAGACTGAATCTTAGGTATGATGTTGAAAGATACCAAAACTTCTGAGATCCAAACTATTTCTGGACTGAGGTCCTGAGTGAAGAGATGGAGGCAACCAATAATCAGTGAAAGAGAAAAATGGATATTAGATTCAAGGAAATTAGACAGTGGAAAGATACAGAATAGAGAGGAAAAAAAAGATAATTATGTAAAAGGCTATATAGCTGTGCAAGATTGTGTATGTATGTGTGAGATGATATGAATATGAGGTGTATATGAAAAGATATACGCAAGAAGGTTGTCATTGTTTTACTAGGGTATCGTAGTGAGTAAGGAATACAGGTATAATTGAAATAAAACTAGGGAGTGGTAGGAGACAAGTAAAAAGACAAAATAGAACATAACAAAGCTGCCTTAAAGAGATCATGAATATCTATGTTATGATCACATTTGTTTATTTATGTTAAATTATATGAACATTCATAATATTTAGCTTTGCAATAAAGAAAAATATGTCTAAAAGTAGGAGTAAAATCTAGATACAAACATTCTAGTAAACGATTGACTAACAAAGCATATGACATTCAACAACAACAAAAAAGAAAACCAATGAAACAAAATGAAAAAGTACAGGCACACTTCATTTTATCGTGCTTTGCTTTATTGCACTTCACTTTACTGAGATTTGCAGATATAGCAATTTCTACAAATTGAAGGGTTGTGGTAATCCTGTATTGAGCAGGTCTATCAGCACCATTTTTTTCAACAGTGTTTTCTCACTTCTTGTTTCTGTGTCACAGCTTGGTAATTCTAGCAATATGTAAACTTTTCTATTATTATATTTCATATAGTGATCTGTGATCAGTGATCTTTGATGTTACCACTATGACTCAACAAAGGCTCCAGATGATGGTTAGCATTTTTCAGCAAAAAAGCACTTTTTTTTTTTTTTTTTTTTTTTTGTCTTTTGTCGTTGCTGTTGTTGTTGTTGCTACTTCTTGGGCCGCTCCCGCGGCATATGGAGGTTCCCAGGCTAGGGGTCCAATCGGAGCTGTAGCCACCGGCCTACGCCAGAGCCACAGCAACGCGGGATCCAAGCCGCGTCTGCAACCTACACCACAGCTCACGGCAACGCTGGATCGTTAACCCACTGAGCAAGGGCAGGGACCAAACCCTCAACCTCATGGTTCCTAGTCGGATTCGTTAACCACTGCGCCACGACGGGAACTCCCCCCCCCCCCAAAAAAAAAAAAAAAAAAAAAAAAGCATTTTTAATTAAGGTATGTATATATTTTTTTAGACTTAAGGCTATCACACATGCTCTGGGATGCCAAAAAATTTGGATGACTCACTTTATTGTGATATTTGCTTTATTGTGGTAGTCTGGAATGAGATCCACAATATCTCCAAGGTATGTCTCTATTTAATGACACAGAATAAATTGTTACAATGCAACCAGCATTATTAGAATAAGTAATACTGCAGTATGTTCTGAGATTGAATAAATATGTGAATGTTAAAATAAATAAAGATGAATCTACACATAGTACTATAGTGAAATTCAAAACACAGATTAGTTTCCTACTGCTGCTGTTACTAATTATCACCGGTTTAGTAACTTAACCCAAATGTATTATTTTACAGTACTCTTAAGTCAGGATTCTGAAAAGGGTCTCACCGGGCTAAAAGCAAGGTTTGACAGAGCTATGTTATTTCTGGAGGCTCCAAGGGAAAACTTGGTTTCCTTGATTTTTCCAGTTTGTAGAGGCTACTGGCACTGCTTTGTTCATGGCCTTCCTTCTTTAAAGTCAGCAATCACCCTATTTCAACCTCTGTTTCTGTTGTCACATCTCTTGCTTTGACTCTGACTCTCTTGCCTCCTTCTTCTACTTAAAAGGTCCCCTGTGATTACATTGGGCCCACCTAGATAATCCAGATAATCTCACCATTTCATGATCCTTGATTTACATACAACTGCAAAGATAAGGTATTCATAGGCTCAGTAACAAAAATGTGGACTTTTATTGTGGGGCAGGGCTTCTGCCTACTACACATGAATAACATCTTTAAAGGTAAATTTGTAAAGCCTGAACAGTTTAAAATGTGGTAGCTAGTATACGACCCAGGACTTCATATTCTAAGTATGTTTACTATGAGAAATCCATCGATACTCAAATTCAAAAATGTTCAATGCAGTATCATAATAGTAAGGAAAAACTGTAAATAACCTAAATATATACAAGAAGAGAGGAGATAAATACATTAGGTATATTTAATCAATAAAAATTATATATTAATAAAAATGAAAAAGAATACATAGTCATACATATATGAATAAATTACAAAATATATTGAATAAAAATAAAACATTTGTAAATTACACATACGGTTTCATTCATTCATATAAAATGTATTCCAAAACGCACTACATACTAATACTATTTTTAGATCTGTTTATCAATATATACCAAGAGTATAAAAATCTATATGGAAATCATAATTTCAAATTTCAGAACAAGAGCTATTTATATATATGGAAGAAGGAATAAAAATGGGTTTTAACTTTACCAATTATATTTTGTTATACTGTTTAGTACATGATGTAAAACATACCTTAAGAGGACAGATCCTAAGTATCCAATAAATTTACATAAACAGGATATATCTGTATTATCATCACCTAGATATGAATGTAGACCATTAACAAAATTCAGAAGCCCTTTCATCCCCTCTTATCAGCTATTTCAATAGCAATATGGGAATATAGAAGGTAATGAAATAATGTCTTCAAAATTCTCTCTTAAGATAAAAAATGACACACCATAAGTTTGTTTTGCCTATTGTTGAACTTTATCTAAAAGTAATCATAAAATATGTGCTCTATTGTGTCTGGCTTCTTTCATTAAAGTTTTAGTTAAATAAGTTTATGCTTGCTGTGTCTGATAGCAGTTTGTGTTAAAGCATTTCAATCTGCTTGAATTTTTTATATATGCATTTATTTACTCATTGATTTAATCACTGTACTGTCAATGAATATTTATGTTGATTCCTGTCAAAGTCTATTATGAATAATGTTCCTAGGAATATTCAAGTACATATTTTTTGCAAACATGTATTCCCATTACTTAAAGGTAGTAAAAGTTTTCTCCTATTGCTAGCTCTAAGATATTAAGCCTTGTACTGTTTTTATCCCTTATTGTATCCTGACCTCTTAAAAATGTCTATTAAACTTTCCTCAATTACTCTGAGTATTCCATATATTTTCTACAGAGACTCTGACTGTAAAATAGGCAGAGATCTAAGCCGCAAATGACACCAAGCACATTTTTTTGTGGTGTTTGATATAAATCCATAATATTATTTGTTTGATTTTTTTCTGATTAAAAATAAGCAATATAATTTTAAAAACTGTTTTTTTCTAGAAAGAGAAAAATATATAACCCAATGAGAGATTGGTTTCTATGTTTTATGTGAGCAGAGATTTCCAAATAATTAGTGTTTTCCAAGATATCTTTTGGGTAAGTGGAATCTGCCTACACAGTTTAGCTGAAAACTCTCAAGACTATTACAAGGGATGAAGTTCAGATATAATGGAAAGTGAATGTGATCTAAAGGAAAGGGTGGTGAGAGAATGGCACATGAGTCAAGTTCATGCTTTTGAGTATGGTATCATTAAAAATTCAAACTAAAGCATTTTACTAATTTTATTTAACCTTTTTAGCCACTGCAATTTTATATGTGGTAAGGCAGGTTTCTCATGACAGAGAATAGAAGAGATAGTTCGCAGTTAATTTTACAAATTGCTTTAAAAAGTTCACATATGTCTTCATACCTTTTAAAATCTATATTCAGAAGAATAATATAATTGTCAGTCAAATTTTTTAAAATTTCAACTATAGCATGTAGATTTGAACTTCATGTACATGATTTTTTCTATGTTTTAGCATTTCTTTCCAATTCAATTTTTACATACACAGCTCTCCATAAAAACTGACTGGTTCTTTGCCAGTATCTCTCTTATTGATAAATTACAGCTATAGATCCTTTCCAGGCTCTACCATTGTAGAAAATTTCTGTGCTTTAGAGTACTGTTATTAAAGCTTGAAAAGATGTTCAGAATAATACTCTGTAGTTACAGAAGGGAAAAGAGGAAAGAAAAAGAGTTTTTAATACAGGCCTAAATGCTGAATATAGGGCTAAGCTTACTGGGAAAGAGTCACTGGATGGAATTTTTCTTAACAAAATCCATGGCAGCAAAGAAGAATAAATCAATGAATACAAATATACTGAACACATAATCAACCTGGAGTTTACTAAATGATGTGGGTGTAAAGGGAGAAAATTAAAATAGGGGAGATGGTCTCTGTCTCAACCAAGACTAATAAGACATTCTTTATGGATGAGGAGACTTCATGTTAATATCAATAACCATGCTAATTCTATTTGTACAATCACCGATAATTTAGTATGAACATGATGACTGCTTCAAGAGAGAAATTACCACTTTCTATACAAAATCACTTTATAATAATATAACTTAGAAGATTTATGTTTTGAGCCCAAATATTCATCCACCCATGGTCTTCAACTTGATCTCTCCTGACACATTAAATCAACATAGACTTTCTCCTACAGGTCAGTGGTCCAGTATTTCAACATTACAAGTAAGTGCCCAAATTATTTTATTTTCAAGTGAAACAAGAGATATCCTTGTAGCATTGTTATTTATTTAGGATTACAGACTCTGGAATCATACTGTCTTTATTAAAATCTGGGCATCTCTCCTCTTACTAGCAGTGTGGTCTAAGGCAACATAATAACTTAACGATGCCCAATTTAATCTTCTATAAAACAGTTAATGAAAATGCCTAAATCCTAAGATTGTTATCACTTACAAAATGAATAGAACAGGTCTAAGTGTAAAACAGTATAGAGTAAGTACTATATATAGGTATTAAACTATTTTGAATTTCTTCATTAAACTCTAGTATATCTCAGGCCTTCCTAATCTGTGGTGTTTAGAAAATTCATAGATGCTCCTGGTATGGTTGGACAAGTGTGCCTCTTTGCTTTTTATTTTTATATTTTTAACTTATTGAAGTATAATGAACTCACAATACTATATTAGTTTCAGGTATATGACTTAGTGACTCAGTATTTTTATAAGTTATACATCACACAAAATTATTATAAAATACTGACTACATTCCCTGTGCTATGTATACCATATCCCTGATTAACTTATTTTATAAGTAACAATTTGTACTTCTTAATCGCCTTCATCTATCTCTCCACCCCATTTCTCTCTGGTAACCCCTAGTCTCTTCTTTGTATCTGTGAATCTATTTCTGTTTTGTTGTATCTGTCCTTATGTTTCATTTTGGTTTTTAGATTCCACATGAAATTGAAAATATAAAATATTTATCTTTCTCTAATATCACTAAGTATAATACTCTCTAGAACTACCTCTGTTATTGCAAATGGCAAGAATTCATTCTTTTTATATGGATGAAATATAGACCATTGTATATAGAAATCATGTCTTTTTTTTTTTTTTTTTTTTTTTTTTTTAGGGCAGCACCAGTGGCATATGGAAGTTCCCAGGCTAGGGGTCAAATCAGAGCTACAGCTGCCAGCCTATGCCACAGCCACAGCTACAATGGATCTGAGCTGCAGCTATGACCTACACCACAGCTCACAGTGATGCTGGATCCCTAACCCACTGAGTGAGGCCAGGGATCAAACCTACATCCTCACAGATACTAGTCGGATTCATTTCCACTGCTCCACAATGGGAACTCCTTTTTTAATATTTAAAAAAATCACTGATGTACAGTTTATCTACAATGTTGTGTTAATTTCTGCTGTACAGCAAAGTGATTCAGTTATACATTACATATTATTTTTTGTACTGTTCTCTAATGGTTTATCATAGGATATTAAATATAGGTCTCTGTGCTATACAGTAGAACCATGTTGTTTATCCATTCTATATATAATAGTTTGCATCTGCTACTCCCAAACTCCCAATCCATCCTTCCCCTATCCTCCTCCCCCTTGGCAAGTCTGTTCTCTATGTCTGAGTCTGTTTCCACTTCTTAGATACATTTGTGCTGTATTTTAGATTCCATGCATATGATTCATCATATAAATGATATAAAAGAATATTTATCTTTCTCTGGCTTACTTCACATAGTATGATGGTCCAGAGGTCTATCCACGTTGCTTCTAGTGGCATTATTTTGTTCTTTGTATGGCTGAGTACTATTCCATTGTATTTATGTACCACATCTTCTTTATTCATTTCTCTGCCAAGAGACATTTAGGTTGTTCCCATGTCTTGGCTATTGTAAATAGTGCTGCTATAAACATTGGGGTATCTTTTCGAATTACAGTTTTTCCTGGGTATTGATGAAACATATGACAACTCTATTTTTACTTTGAGGAACCTCTATACTGTTTTCCATATTGGCTGCACCAATTTATATCCTCAGCACTGTAAGAGGGTTCCCCTTTTCTCCACACTCTCTCCAGTATTTATTACCTGTATCATTTTTAATTATGGCCATTTTTGATTATGAGTTTTGATTTGCATTTCTCTAATAATTAGCAATGCTGAGTATCTTTTGATGTGCCTACTGGACAACCTTATGTCTTCTTTGGAGAAATGTCTGTTTAGGTCTTCTGCCCATTTCTCACTTGGATTGGATTGTTTGTTTTTATTGTTGTTGTGTTGTTTTCAAAATTAAGTCCTTGTTAGTTATATCATTTGTAAACATTTTATCCCTTTCTGTAGGTTGTTTTTTTCATTCTGCTTATGGTTTCATTCACCATGCAAAAGCTCTTAAGTTCAGTTAGGTCCCATTTGTTTGTTTTTGTTTTTATTTCTATTGCATTGGGAGACAGATCTAAGAAAACATGTATGATTTATGTCAGAAATGTTCTGCCTATGTTCTATTCTAGGAGTTTTATGGTATCATGTCCAATTTTTAAGTCTTTAAGCCATTTTGAGTTCATTTTTGTGCATGATGTGAGGGTGTGTTCCAACTTCATTGATTTATATGCAGTTGTCCAACTTTCCCAGCACCACTTGCTGAAGAGACTGTCTTTTCCCCATTGTATATGCTTACCTACTTTGTTGAAGATTCATTATACATAGGTGTGCTGGTATATTTTTGGGTTCTCTATTCTCATTTATCCATATGTCTGTTTTTATGTCAATACCATGCTGGTTTGATTACTGTAGCTTTGTAGTATTATTGGAAGTCTGGGATGGTTATGCCTCCTGCTTTGTTCATTTTTCTCCAGAATGTTTCAGAAATCTGGGCCATTGTTGGTTTCATATAAATTTTTGGATTATGTGTTCTAGTTCTATGAAAAATATGGAAGTAATGTGACAGGGATTGCACTAAATCTGTACATTGCTTTGGGTAGTATGGCCATTTTAATATTAATTCTTCTAATCCAAGAGCATGGGATATCTTTCCATTTCTTTGAATCATCTTCAATTTATTTTATTAATTTTTTATAGTTTTCAGCATATATTTTTTCATATCCTTGGTTAGGTTTATTCCTAAGTATTTTATTTTATTTGATGTGATTTTAAAAAGGATTTTTTATATTCCCTTCCTTATATTTCATTGTTAGTGTGAAAATGCAACCTATTTATGATATGTTAATCTTGTATTCTACTACCTTACTGAATTTACCCGTTCTAGTAGTTTTTGTGTGGAGTCTTCAGGGTTTTCTATATATATAGTATCATATTATCTTCATATAATGACAACAGTACCTCCTCCCTACAGATTTCCATACATTCTTTTTTTAATTTATTATTTATTTTTGTCTGAATTCTGTGGCTAGTGCTTCCACCACTATGTTGAAGAGAAGTGGTGACTGGGCAATCTTGTCTTGTTCCAGATTTTAGCCAGAAGCTTTTCACCACTGAGTATTATATTGGCTGTTGATTTGTCATAAATAGCTATTATTATGCTGACATATGTTCCCGCTATACCCAATTCCATAATGGCTTTTATCAGGAATACATGATGAATTTTATCAAATGATTTTTCTGCATCTATTGAGACGATCATGTGTTGTCTTTTTGTTTTTGTTATGTGGTGCATCACACTGACTGATTTCTATATCCTTGTGTATCCATCATGTGACTCTGGGATGAATCCAACTTGGCCATGGTGTATGATCTTTTTTATATGTTGTTGGACTGATATTGCTAAAATTTGGTTGAGAACTTTTGCATCCACATTCATCAAACATATTGGACTATAATTTTATTTTTTGTTAGTGTCTTTGTCTGATTTTGGTTTCACAGGGATGGTGGCTTCAGAGAATATCTTTGGGATTGTTTCTTCCTCTTCAATCTTTTGGAAGAGTTTGAGAAGGAGTGGTATAAGGCCTTCTTTGTATGTTTGATAGAGTTCCCCAGTGAAGCTATCTGATCCTGGACTTTTGTTTGTAGTGAGTCTATTTATTTCATTAGTTTAACTACAGATTCTATTGATCAGTCTGTTCAAGTTATCTATTTCTTCTTGATTCAGTCTTGGTAGGCTGAATGTTTCTAGAAAGTTATCCATTTCTTCTGGGTTGTCAAATTGTTGGCATATAATTGTTCATATAATTCTCTTTTTTTGTATTTCTGTGGAGATGGTTGTGATTTCTGTGGTATCTGTTGTGATTTCTCCTCTTTCATTTATTTTATTTGGATCGTCTCTCTTTTCTTCTGGACAAGCCTGGCCAGAGTTTTGTCAATATCCTTTACTCTTTCAAAGAACCAGCTCTTGGTGTTGTTGATTTTTTTCTATTTTTTTTTGACATCTATTTTATTTATTTTCTCTCTGATCTTTATCATCTTTTCCTTCTGCTGCCTTTAAGATTGTTGTTATTGTTCTTATTTTTCTAATTCTTTTAGGTGGTGGGTTAAGTTGTTCATTTGAGATTTTTTTCTTGTTAATTAAAAAGGCCTAGATTGATATCTTTACCTCTAAGAACTGCTTTTTCTGCATCCCATATCCTATAGATTTTGTATGGTTGTATCACCATATCTTCTTTCTCCATTCAGCTTCTGATGGGCAGTTAGGCTGCTTTCAAACCTTGGCTGCTGTAAACAATGTTGCTATGAACATCAGGGTACATATATCTTTTCATATTAGTATTTTAATTTCCTTTGGATAAATACCTAAAAGTACAATTGCTGGATCTTATGATAGTTTATTTTTAAGTATTTGAGCAATCTCAATGAAGCTTTCCTTACTGGGTATACCAATTTACATTCCCACCAACAGTATTAAGATTTCCTTTTCTTCACATCCTCTCCAACACTGGTTATTTATAGTCTTTTGATGACAACCATTTCTGAAAGGTAGCTCCTTTCCTTATTCTAAATATGATGTTGTTACTTAAATGTAATCTTCACTTCTCAAAATGGCATCCACATTTTGAATACTGAACAATGGATAAAAATCCTGATACTTTGTTGCTGAACTATGACTCTTGCACTCTAAACTTATGAATTTACTTATTTGACTGCAAATATGAAGACCTCACATTTTCCCAACACACTGCATCTTATTTTGCCCAAAGGCCTTCAATGACACTATCCCCTTGGTCAATTAATTTTAGGTAGTAAACTTTAGTTCTATTCACTAAATTTTCCTTACTACCTTCCTTTCTGACTGCTGTATTTCCCTTCTCTACTTTGTCCAATAAAGTGAAGATGAAAAGTGAGTCTCATTACTAGGGGTAATCTCTACACCGGGCTCTTTGTTATTTACTTGACTGAGGACACTATGGAGAATGCCTCAGCTCATCTACCATGAGAATAAGGCATGAGCATAAAATAGACCTTTGGAATATCCAGGCATCACAGACTATAAGAAGGGTCTAAGAGTTTAGTCTCATTGTAAGCTAGCAGATTAACATGCTACAATTTCATGTATCTATGTTGGCAGAAGAATACAAGAATCCTGAGTCAGAGGAATAGAGCTTTTATTACTCTCAGCAACATTAGCAGCCTAGGCAATTCCTTCTTAATTCCTAAAGTACGACAGAATAAGAGCCACTGTTTACCTGTGAATGCAGGGGCTTGTAATACAGTAGGGTAAACATAAAACTGGCAGATTAATTTTACATAGGACTGCTAGTACAGTTGCCTATCCTAAGAAAGAGATTTTGTTCATTAAGAAATTCTCTTCCAAGGAAGAGAAGGAAGGAGTTTCTATGTTATTATCATGGGGTACAAGAAAATGTGAGAAAGAGCATACTTTTAATCTTCAAATCTTTCTAGAATATAATATCTCTACCTGGCAAGGCATGTTTGCTTATCAAACATGTTCTGATCTCAGAAAGCCTGGACTGCATGGTCATGGAGAAATCTTTGGAATATTATGTCCCAATATTAATATGATTTGGGAGTTATTTTGTCTATTTTTTTTACCTGCTTAACATCAAAATTCTAATTACATAATTCACATTTAAATTTTTTTTCAAAAATGTAAAACTATAACATGCCCTAAAGATATTTCTTATCTTAATTGTAATAACCTAACAAAAAAATGTTGAGCTTACATGCAAGCACTCACACTGTCACAGAAAATATCACCCAAGCAATTAGAGGTGGGCTCTTTTACACACACACACACACACACACACACACATAAATAAAACTAGCAGTGGTATTCAAAGGACTCCTGAAATCTTATCAATCACTTGTTCTGGGGATGGATACATTTTATCAAATGTATTTACTACAGTGAAAGAAAAATAAAAGGAGTAATAACACTGCCCTTATAAAATAGTTTTGACTTTTTTTACCCTTATGTAACTCAGCTGGAGATGGATTAAACTGTGGAGAAATCTAAAGTGGATACATAGACATAAGATGCCCTAAATTTATTTGAATACAGGACTTGCATCTCACATAACACATATTAAGATCCTGTGTAAATACTGTTAAGATAAAATATATTGAAAAACACTAATAAGCATAACTAGATAAAATAACCATTAAAATGCAATTCTATTTGGAAATAGGGAAAGAACTCATTTTTAGGAAATATAAAAACTATCAGGATTCAAGATGAATCATATATAGGGAGATGAAGCTCTTCACCCACCTTGGCCATATGGTTTCCTCAATCTAATATTTGTTCCTGCTCTAATCTCTCTTCTTCACCTCTAAGGTTATGCTGTTGTCAAAGCAAATTTCATCTGATTCATCTTTATAATCTTAATGTTTATGCTAGTGCTTAGCATATATAAATACTCACTAAACTTTCATTAAAAGAAGGAACGAACTTATCCCTTACATGTTTTCTCCTATCTATATATATTTGTCAAGTGTCTACCACTGGAATAGGAATCTGATGAAAACTTAAATGTCCCCTGATGATCTAATTTCAAATGTCCCTCTAATTTTCTCTTCTTACATAGTTTTATTTAACATCTTGTTTATTCTTCCAAATAATTTTATGCACATGCATGCATATACAACTTGGATTTTTTTTCTCTTCTTTTCCTTATTTCATGGGACACACTGTTCTGGACTTTCCGTTTTTCATGTAATAATATATCTCAGAGGCTTGTTTATATCAAAACATAAATGACATTTTACATTTTCAACAGCAAAATAATGTCCGGTTGTACGAATGACAAAAAGTTATTTAACAATTCCTATTGATTGGCGGTTAAATAATACCCCAATTTTGCACTATAACAAATAATACTATAAGTGAATAAAATTTTAGAGGCAATTTTTCCATATACGCAATACAATTTGTGGGAAAAATTCTTAAAATTTCTGGGTCAAAGTGCATTTGTAATTTTGATAGAGACTACCAACATGCCTTCCATGTGGGTTGTGCCAATTTACCCTCTAGTAATAATGAACAAAAGTTAATAGATTTTATATTTTGGAGATTAAGCTCTTGTTGAGTGCATCATTTGCAACTATTTTCTCTCATTCCATAGGGTGATTTTCATTTTTTGTTTATTTATGATTTTGTTTGCTGTGCAAAAGCTTGTAAGTTTTATTAGGTTCCTTTTTCTCATTTTTTAAAGTTTTATTGAAGTATAATTGATTTGCAATGTTGGGAAAATTTCTCATGTGCAACAAAGTGATTCAGTTGTACATGTACACAAAACCATTCTCTTTCAGATTATTTTCCCACATAGATTATCACAGAATATTGGGTAGTGCTTTACTTGACTCAGGGTATCTGGGAAATAGGTAGAAGTCCTAAAAAGACATTTCTCCAAAAAATATATATGGATGGCCAGTAGGCACATGAAAATATGTTCGACACCACTAATTATTAGAGAAATGCCAATCAAAACTACAATGAGACCAATACATTCCACTAATCAGAATGGCTATTATTGAGTCTAGAAATAACAAATGCTGGAGAAGGCATGTTAAAAAAGGAACCCTCCTACATTACTGGTGGGAATGTACATTCATACCACCACTATGTAAAACTGCATGGAGGTACCTCAGAAAACTAAGTACAGAACTACCATATGACACAGCAATCCCACTCCTGGGCATATATCCAGATAAAACTTTCATTGAAAAAGATACATGCACTCCTATGTTCATCGCAGCACTATTCACATAGCCAACATGGGAACAACCCAAATGTCCATTGACAGATGATTGGATTAAGAAGATGTGGTGTATATATACACAATGGAACACTACTCAGCCATAAAAAGAGCAAAATAATACTATTTGTAGCAACATGGATGGAACAAGAGAATCCCATACTAAGTAAGTAAATCAGAAAAAAAAAGACAAGTACCATATGATATCACTTATATCTGGAATCTAAAATATGGCACAAATGAACCTATCTACAAAAGAGAAACAGGCTCACAGACTTAGAGAACAGTCTTGTGGTTGCCAAGGGGAAGGGGGAAGTGAGTGGAAAGGACTGAGAATTTGGGGTTAGCAGATGCAAGCTATTACATTTAGAGTGGATAACCAACAAGGTATTAATGTATAGCACAGGTAACTGTATCCAATAACCTAAGATTATAATGGAAAACAATATAAAAAAAGGATGTATAATATTCTGATATATATGAAGTATGTATATATATATGACTGAGTCACTGTTATATAGCAGGGATTGGCACAATATTGTAAATAACTATACTAAAATTTTATAATATAAAATAATTTAAAATAAATAAATATAAATTTAAGCAATCTAACATAATAGTTTAAGAAAAGTCCATAGATTTTAATGTATCACTGCCAATATTGTGAGTTATCAAGCTTTTGAAATTTTGCTAATCTTAGAATTAAAAACTGTATTTCAATATAGTTTTAGTTTATATTTCTCTTTTAATGAAGTTCCCATTTTTTTATAAAGTGTTATATTGCAGGTGAGCTTTTTATGACAGAGAGAGGGGTCTTGCTAATTAGTGTTTACGACAGTATGATGTAAACATTTACCTAGCTTGTAATTTTTCATTTTTATTTGCAAGTGGTAGTTTATTTCTGTTTAATTTTATATATACAGTAAAATTAATCAGTCCTTAGAAGGTTAAAAATATAGTGTTCCAAACAAAATTAGAGAGTCACATTATCCTGGAGTTTATGGCAATTTTGCTTGAATTCAATGGTATCTAGTACTCCTGTAGGGTGGTGGTATTATCTAAGAAGCTATTTTGCTAAATAATAATTGCATACCATAAGTACTACAGATACTTTAATGAACTGGTATTTAAACCAGTGTAAAATAATATTATTAAATAAATGAAAGATCTTAGCAAAAAAATTAATGGTAAGATGAAAGGCTGGATTAAATATTTTAATCTTTTTAATGGTCAATTGTCCAAAGTTTAGAAAAAATAAATACAGCTACCACTTTAAACCATAACTTATCAAACTTGAGCATCTTAACCTACTAATTTTATTTTGTCACTTATTTTGAAACTGAACTATATTTTACAATCGTTCCAAAATCCAATCAAGGATTTGCTTGCTGTTGTCATTGTCACATTCATAACAACAAAAGCATGCTACTTAGGCCCTTCAATCTATAATAACCACAGATGCACTGGATCTTCCATAAAAAAGTAAATTGTTTTAGGATTTCTATGAACTGGAACAGAAACCAAGGATGTTCCAGCAATATTTTCTTCCAGTGGCATCTGTGAAGTACCTCTGGTTATTTTCCTCTTGTCTCCGCATCCTCTTTGTGTTCCAATAACAAAATTTTAGTTTGTTAAATTATTTCCTTTGCCTCTACTGGACAGAATACTTGGTCAGATTCAAGGTACCAATGGGCTCTCATGCATACAGTGCCCCCTGGTGGTCAACATAGAGGTGTTTTTGGTTTGTTTTTAATACCTACGTTGTCTTGTTCTATCCAAAACTTAAACAGCTAATATACATATAAAGCACGCAACTACTTCTTCAATCTGTCAGGAAAAAGCCTGTCTATATTTATGCATGTCTTCCAAACTGTTGCTGACCACTAAAGGGTGGATTGTAAAAGAAAGTTTGAGAAAAAAAAAAAACATAAAATATACAGATTTTTTAAAAAATTAAATATATACTTGCTGCCATAGAAGATAATTAACTGGGATTAGAGATAAAAGGTCATAAAGAACACTAAATTAAAAATAAGTAGTTTGATTAATGGGACAATATTTTCGTCTTGTTAAAAGAGCCACTTCCTATTTCAGTTATGGTTGTAGGTATTTGTTTAGCTCTAGCATCATTTTGAAGAAGCACTATCTTTCTCCCTCCTCAGTGCATGCTGCCACATGTAATTTAGAAGATACGTATTATGCTATCTTGAGACAATCTGTAGCAGCTCACACTGGTCTTTTCTGTCTGTCTGTCTCTCTCTCTCTTCCTCTCCCTCCTTACCCCCTCTCCCCTACACATACACACTGCATCTGGAAGGATCATTTTATCATGTGACAGTAGAAGAAACAGATTACATGGAATTATAATAAAGAATACATATCAAATCACATCATTTTTCCTACAACATTCTAGCATAATGGAGTCTGTTAAAACCGGATTTTTTTTTAGTCTTCACTATGCTCTTACATATAAAGGTAGATTTAGTAAAGCAAAGAGAAGTTTACCTTCACTATCATCATTAATGTTACTGATAGTTTCATGCCTAAATTTCAAGTATTATATTTCAAATGTAACCTGCTACTGTTTACTTTATGATCTTTTTTCTTACATGTTTATTTTTTACATACAGAATTTTGTATGTTTCCATATTTAGAAAAGCAATCATATCCTCTGAATTTCAGAATGAAATATTTTGGTTTCTTGATTAAGTAGATATGTATTATTAATAATTACTCAAAATACTGATGCATTGTTTTCAAAAGACCTAAGAGATTGTTGCATTCTATGCATTTGAGATCATGTATATTAAATAGTTGAAACATTATCAACATTCACCATTAAATTGGTATGTTAAGTTATATTGAAGGAAAGGGTGAAAAGAAATAAAACCAAGCCAGCTCAAGAATAGCAGGGTGAACCTGTGAACAATCTCCAAAGTTATTTTCAGAAACATTCTAGGGAGATTAATAAAAGACTATAGTTTCCCCATGAAGTACTGGGTAGAGGTACTGAGGGAAATGTTCCAATAAGCTTCAAGTTAGTGCTATGTTTATATTCTTACCTGAGGCAAATACCAATTAAGTATGCTTTAAATGCAAACTGACTTTTCTTTTAGTGGAAAGGTTAAGGGTTTTAAGATAAACCTCTTCACCTTCCATCTTATTAGAAAGGATGATGAGTTCCTAGGGCATTTGAAAAAATTGTAAAAGATTTTTAAATGGCCAAAATAAAATTAGAAACAATGTAACAAAGCTTATGTCATAAAATAAAGATGTATCTGACACCAAGGAACAGAGGAGCAATACTCACATTAAGCAGTAGGTAGAACTTGCCCACAGCCATGGGCTTCACTGGAAAAGTGGCTAGATTCTTCCAATATGTAGCAGCAACTCCACATAGAGAATGCTAAAATTAAGAAAATAGCATATTAAAATATGGGCCTTCTGGAGGAAGATGTGATTTCTTCATGAAGCATGTATCTAAGATATGGCCAAGAGATTCCCAAGACAATTAAACGCTTCCTGGTTATCAATAATAATGAATGATATGTTTAAATGAAGTACAGAATTAATCTCTAATTAATTTGAATGCTTGAATAGAAAAGACAGAAAATGCTAATTATGTTGGCATTTTAGCATTTTCTTTCAGATTGTTTTTGAAATATATATAGGAATATAAAAAATTGATACACTTCTATAAAATGGTATTAAGATCTAGTTTTCCATACCATGCTAGTATAGCAGGATGAAATGATTTCACAGATTGAACCTACAGTTCCTAATGTGCTAGAAGTTTCCTTCTCTGGGGGAAGTTCCTTAATAAAATGTTTAAATTCAGAAAAAACTGAAAAAAAAATGTATTACAAGGAAACAAAGACAGCAAGGTTTGGAATTTGGAGGTGGATTATAAAGAGACAGTCAGAAGGAGAAGACAGATATAGGCCAATAATTTGGTAAGAGGCTCTTACGTAATAAATGACTTATATGAAAATTCTAGTGGAAGTAATAGCCAGTGAATTAAATGATTATATATATTTATAGTTGTTTGCACCCCCCTGATATAAATACTGTGACAATCTCACCAATAATTTCATTAAGATTTCCTACACACAAAGTGTCTGTGGAATGAGTTTAGCGATAAAAGATCAAGAAAAGTGGTTTACTACCTCATATGTGTTCAAGTAGAATAAAAGACACAAAATACTTTTGGTAATTGAAACCTCACAATTTCTTTTTCTTTTGGGGGGGATCAGAAACCTATATCTGAATATGAGAATGATCAGACTTTACAATATCTAGGGAAAGAATTGGACATCCTGAAGAAACTGGACTTAGGTGCTTGAGACAATTATCATTTAAAATTATTCTGATATTTTGACCACACAAAATGACAATTTCATAAAAAACACATGTCTAAACAGTTAATTACTTCAACATTTATTAATGTGGTGCCAACTATGTGGAAAACACTCTGCTAGGCATAGCAATTGATTTAAAAAAAAAAAGTAATAATTTCCACCCTCACAGCTTTTACAGTGTCCTGGGAGAAACAGATTTGGGTTAAATATGACACTATACATACAAATAAAATGTAAAGTTATATAGAAAATAGAAGATGGTACTAAAAAGCATAAATATTTTAGGGGATCACAAAGCACTTCTCTGATGAAATGGACAATGGAGCTCAAATTATTTCCATTTTTAGCTCTTTAGATCTCCAATAGCTCTCTCTCATTCTCACTTTCAGAAGATGAACCTGTATACATTTTTACTAAGAAAAATAGAATTAGAAGAGAAAGTCCATAAATTCTTATTTCTGCATATCTAGAATTATCTATACATATATAGCTGCCTTCCCTGGTTACTACAGTTGAACCCTTTATTCTCCTTTCAAAGGTCAAATCTACATATTGTAAACGATACTTTATTCTTTCTTGACCAACCAAGACCATCACATGAACAATGTTGTTTTTCTATACTAAATCCTCCTTTCCCCCTTAGTAATTCCATGTTTGCTCTTCTCAGCCATGACCTATTTGCTTGTTTGTTTGTTTGTTATTTTTAGATAGGATCATCTGTTCCATATTTTAGATTCCACAAATAAATGATATCATATGCTATTTGTCCTTTTCTTTCTTGCTTACTTCACCTAGTATGAGAATCTCTAGTTCATCCATGTTGCTGCAAATGGCATTAGTTTATATTTTTATGCCTAAGTAATATTCCATTGTATATATGTACCACATTTCCTTAATCCATTCATCTGTTGATGGACATTTAGGTTGTTTCCATCTTTTGGCTATTAGGAATAGTGTTGCTATGAACATAGGGGTATGTGTATCTTTTTCAACAAAAGTTTTGTCTGGATATATGCCCAGCAGTTGAATTGCTGGATCATATGGTAGCTCCACATTTAGTTTTCTGAGGTACCTCCATACTGTTTTCCATAGTGGTTGTACCACATACTAAATCTTTAAATGATACCCTTCTCTTGGATTATTCCTATAATAATATGCACATGTTATTTATTTTGTTAATTTCTTTCTATTAGAATAGTAGAAGCACTACACAAAACTTACACAGCTATTTTTATTTCACTCCTTGCTATGCACAAATTCTACCTATTGTTTCAATTTTCAGTTAACTGAGGAGAAAGGAAAGATTGAAAGGAAAAGGAACATGAGATGTCCTATCTTTCCTTTTCCTTCTATGTCATCACTTTCAGCATAAATGATTGGCTAGTACAGGAAGATGAGTAAGAAAGGGTAAGATTGTTGGTTCATCTTTTTCTGATTCCTTTAGGTATAAAATTAATTTTTTATTTGAGATTTTTCTTATTTCTTAGTAGGTATGCATTGCTATAAACTTCCCTCTTAGAACTGCTTTTGCTATGTCATATAGATTTTGGAAAGTTAAGTTTCTATTTTCATTCCTCTCAAGGTGTTATTTGATTTCTTCTTTGATTTCTCTGGTTGATCTCATGGTTTTTAAATGGCATACTGTTTTGTCTTCATGTGTCTGCGGTTTTTTTTTTCAATCTTCTGCCTATAATTTATTTCTAGTTTAATACCATTGTGGTCAGAAATGACACACAATACAATTTTAATCTTCTTAACTTTATTGAGACTTGTCTTGTAGCCCTGTATGTGACCTATCCAGGAGGATGTTCCATGTACACTTAAAAGTATGTATTCTGCTATTTTGGATGTAATGTTCTATAGATATCTAGTAAGTCCATCCATTCTAATGTGCACAGATCTCTTTGTGATTGGATCTAGTCATATTCCCTCTAAAATAAATCTAATTAAAACTTACAAGCAAAATCAATCATTCTGGATAGAGTTTCTACTTTTAAAACTATGTAAGGGCTGTATTAATGATGTATTCCATCTTTACACTTATATCTACATTTATTTAACTTTTCAACATTTACCATATAGTATGTTGACATCTATTTTATGTGCAAATTTCAACTTCTCCAAATTGATAAAAAAAAAAAAAAGCAGCCTAGTTGCTATTGCACCTAAGATTAATTCCAGGATATTACATTTGTCAATTAGAACTATACCTATTTGACATGGAAAATATTCCTAAGTAGGTTTCAAAATTTAAGTCCAATATAATGCTGTTTGTAAATATATATACATTTTCTTCACAGAGACATTTTATCTAACACTATATATAGACAGTAAAAATCATTGAAAAATCGGTATATTATTTGTCAGCTTTCTTCATGACAAAATGCAAATTCGATTTTTCACAAAACTTACTTTTTTTTTTTTGTCTTTTTAAGGCCTCACCCAGGGCATATGGAAGTTCCCAGACTAGGGATCAAACCAGAGGTGTACCTGCTGGCTTAAGCCACAGCCACACCAATGCCAAATCCTACACCAGATCCTACACGAGAACTCATGGCAATGCTGGATCCTTAACCCACTGAGTGAGATCAGGGACTGAACTACTGTCTTCATGGATACTAGTCAGATTTGTTTCTGCTGAGCCACAACAGGAACTCCCTCTTTTTTTTTTTTTAAACTCATTCTATTTTGAAAGCAATTAGGTTTAGAACAAAGAAGACCCTGAGTTTTTTAATTGCATTTTCTTATGGAGATAAACTTTCTTGTAGAGCAAAAAGCTTACAGTATTTACTTTGATTTTTTTACTGTAACACTTCAGAATTATAAAATAAAATTTTCAATTAACATTCAACTTAGTCCTATTATGAAATATTTTTTTTTAAAGTATCAACACAGGATTCTAAGACCATGTTGAGGTCATCAGTGACATAAATTTTTTAATCTTTCCATATCATCATATGAAAGCAGACAATATAATAAAACAGCAGACCTGAAAATAAATGGGTGATATTTGCACCAAAACTTGGTAATACAGGTTCCCTCATAAATCTGCAAGCATAAATGTATAAAGACAAACAACCAATAGCCAAAAAATCTTCATGGTGTCAACAGCTTTTCAGAATGAAGATGGGGTAATCAAATAAATACCTGATAAAACTAGAAAATATGAGAACCCCAAAACAGCAACAGGAAGTCACTGGAGAACAAATAAAGCTAGTGTGAAAGTAGCCACTGAAACAGGAGGAGTTTCTCCCTATTATATTGCACATTCATGAAAGGTGAAATATAAAATCCAAAGCAACTGGAGCAGTCTGAGCTTTGTGAACTCTTAAATCTTCCACAAATTTATAGAAGCTAACCTGGATCACACTTCATTCTGAAAATCCAGGAAAACCAATTTTACATTAAAATTAGCAACAGTAAATATTGGAATCAAATCCTCTTCAAAGTAACTATGAGGAAAAGTAATAATGGCACACAAGAACATCCCTGTGAACAATGAAAACACTCCAGAAAAACATACCAACAAAGCAAATGAAAACTATAATGCTCAAAGATAATAAAAGGGAATAAAACACATTTTATAAAAACCTAAGTAAGGTCTTGAAAATTTCAGAAATAAGATGAAGAACTCAAGAAGAAATTAGATTTTTTTTAATTGGAAATGAAGAATAAAAGAAACATAAGACTGAATAATCATCGTAAATAATACCTTAAGAAAAATGTTAGATAAAACATGAGAAACATGGAACTCCTGCTGTGGCTCAGCAGATTAAGGATCTGACATTGCCTACATGAGGATAAAGGTTCAATCCCTGGCCTCACTCAGTAGGTAAAGGGTCCAGCATTGCTGTAAGCTGTGGCATAGGACGCAGATATGGCTCGGATCCAGTGTTGCCATGGCTTTAGCATAGGCCTGCAGCTGTAGCTCCAATTCAACCCTGGCCCAGAGAACATATGTTGCAAGTGGGGCCATAAAAACAAATGAAAAACATGAGCAATATTTTTATAATTAAAATGCAATAATGAATTTCCTTTTCTTGTCATTTGCCTTCTCTTTTCCTACCTTTTTCTCCCAAATGATACCAGATGTTGAATTGCAAATGAAGTTATCAGTATCAACTTACCTCTTCCCAAATACAGAGGTACATGTGGAAATAAATATAAATTTAATAAAATAATAAATGTATGAGTAAGTTATATTTTCCATCTTTATTCAATGCCAGGGACTCTGGATAGTTAACACCCAATAATAATAGCCCACCTACTGCCCAGATCTCATTTTCTAAAAACTGTTTTACATTATAAAATGTTAAGACTATAAAACTGTCAAAAGACTCTACAACTAGCTTGAAGTGGCTCTAAGTTGCCAAATCTTGGAAAATTTGAGAATTAAAATGTACAATGAAAGAAAGGGATTGTAATCCATTCAACAAAATATGTGAATTCATACTCATATAAAAAATAATTGGAAATATAAATGAGAAAACTGTACCTTAAAGTAGAATGCCAATAAGTAAGTATAGAATTGAAAAACGGAATTTAAAAGTCACTATTGGAGTTCCCGTCGTGGCGCAGTGGTTAACGAACCCGACTGGGAACCATGAGGTTGCAGGTTCGGTCCCTGCCCTTGCTCAGTGGGTTAACGATCTGGCGTTGCTGTGAGCTGTGGTATAGGTTGCAGATGCGGCTCGGATCCCGAGTTCTGTGGCTCTGGCGTAGGCTGGTGGCTACAGCTCCGATTGGACCCCTAGCCTGGGAACCTCCATATGCCGCGGGAGCGGCCTAAGAAATAGCAAAAAAAAAAGACAAAAAAAAAAAAAAAAAAAAAAGTCACTATTTGCTAAGCCTCAAAATAATAATGAATTCAGGCAAAAATCTTTAGGAGGTAATAAAACACACGGCAAGTGTTTGTTGAGAAGCAGAATATTTACAAAGCACTCGCCCATGAAATACTTACTAAATTTAAAGGAGAAAAGCAGTAATTTTGATAGAAAAAATATGGTGGATATCAATTCAATAAAGTGATAGAAGTATTATCAGTAATGGGACAAACAACAGTATTCATGAAGAATAGATTATTATTTCCATAATATTCTTATCAAAAATTCATAAACTGAATGAAAATATATCTGAGACTTTCTCAGATTTTAGCTGACATATAAGCTAACCAGTTAACCTAACACAGCTTCATGGATGCTAAGAGTATACATGTGAACTTTGGGTAGAGACAAAAGACATTTTTACTCACAGCACAGCAAGCCAATGTGAACTTTATGCTTGTGTCAAATTCTCTTGCTCCTCAAAATTGAGGGACACCCTATAGAGTAAAGCCACCAAATTGAGGGACAAATTATAGAATAACACACTCATAATCTTAAACAAAAATGTTAGATAATCAAAATAAAATAATGACTGAGAAACTTTGGTCCACTAAAGGAGAATTGAGAGACAGGCCAAATAAAGACATTTTGGGGATGTTGACAGACAATTTTCAGTGAGTTATTCACATTTTTTTGCACATCTTGTGAACAAAGTTACTGATTAAATTTGTTTTGCTTTGTCTTTTCAAAGATAGTTATAAACAAGCAGCCTTGGGGGAGAAAGATGGTACTTTTCTTCGAAATAGATGGCAGATTTGTTTGCTAATTGGATAACTATTAAAAAATGTAATGTTTCTCTCCAGAACAAACGTTAGAGAGGATAGTTTTCAGCCCACTACAAAAGTACTGAGGTTTCCTAGGCTCAAAATATGTCATCTGTAGTGTACTCCCACTGCATTGGCGGCATCCTCCTAAGCCACATCATGTCACTTCCATGGGAACTGGGGAGCAAGAGAATTTGACACAAGCAAGAAGTTCACGTTGGTTTGCTGTGCTGTGAATAAAAATGTCTTCTGTCTCTACCCAAAGTTCACATGTATACTGTTAGCATCCATGAAGCTGTGTTAGGTTAACTGGTTAGCTTATAAGTCTGCTAAAATCTGAGAAAGTCTTGATAGGATAATTGGCAAAAAGTGAATCAATACAAAGATAGGCAATAATAATGTATCTATGTCAATTTCCTGATTTTGATAGTTTATTGTGATTGTATTAAACAAAGCATTTTGTAGAGAAAATATATAGTAAATTATATAGTGATAGTTGGTATCATGTAAGAAACATATGTCCAGTTTCAGAGAAAAATAATGTTATTGGTATTGTGCTTTTAAATTGTTTCCTAAGTTTGAAATTATTTAAAATGTAAAAGATATATTAAAAATCTAAGTATCAAAGAGATAAACTGGATCCAAAACAAATTTATAAACATTAAAAGAGGCAAATAAGAGCAAACATACTGATTTTTTTTAATCAAGAAAAATCAACAGTAAGAGAGCATAATATCATGGCTACATATAAAATAAACTTCATAAAATAGAAAAATATATATATATATATATTGAAATTATACTTAAGAACACAATAAAGGAGTTCCTATAGTGGCTCAGCAGTAACAAACCCAACAATTATCCATGAGGACTCAGGTTCAATCCCTGGACTTGCTCCTTAGATCCGGCATTGCGGTGAGCTGTGGTGGAGGTCACAGATGCAGCTCGGATCTGAGTTGTGTGGCTTTGGCTAGTCTGGCACCTACAGCTCTGATTTGATCCTTAGCCTGGGAAATTTCATATGCCACAGATTTGGCCCTAAAGAAAACACACACATACACACACACACACACAATAAAAATCACTTTATATACTTGAGAATATTGAATGAGCATGACCCAAAGCAAGAAACATTTTCTTAAATAAATTGAATTTAAAAAAAAAAAAAAAAAGTGTATTTGGGAAAAGAGAGCCATGAAAGTGGAAGAAAATTAGATTATCACACTTTTTCCCTGTTCCTTTTTTTTTTTTTTTTTTTTTGCTTTTTATGAATATACTCAAATATGGAAGTTCCCAGGCTAGGGGTCAAATTAATTGGAGCTGCAGCTGCTGGCCTCCACCACAGCCACAGCAACACCGGATCCGATTCACATCTGCGAACTGCGAACTGCACTGCAGCTCATGACAATGCAGACCCTTAACCCACTAAGCAGGAGCAGTGATTGAAGCTGAGTCCCTCATGGATACTAGTGAGGTTTGTTACTGCTGACCCACAGCATGAACTCCTTTTCCTGACTTTTATAGTAATCATTTTTCTGTAATTATTGTTTTCACAAACAGGTTTACATGCCGTAAGAAAATGGATAAAAGTATTTGAGATATTCAAGGAAAGAAATATGATATGAGATTACTATATTTAATGTGGTATAAAATAAATGATTAAGTATAGAATACTCCGATTCTTCCTGTGTTTTTGAGAGTCAAGATATTTTGTGTGAGAAAAAAAAGATATAGACTATAAAACCACAATTCCTAATAATGTCCTCAGCAAGGACTAAAATCAAGGACTAAAATCCAGTAGCAATGAGCATCCAGATCACTTAGATATAACCCTGAAATACCACTGTGCACTACAGATACTAGTTTTTCTTTCTCAGAAAAATGGCCCTTTCCAAATCTGGGGCAGGATATGTTCAGTGTGGGCCTGGAAAATATTATCATACAAGATATTAAAGAAGTTATCAAAACTACTATGACACAAGAAGAACAGGAACCATGTTTAAGAGACTTCCACTGGCCAAAGCGGATAAAATTTGAATTTCAATAAGTTAGGTATTTGCAAATAATTGAAACTCATGAACCGTACTAGAATCATGAGTTCCTAATGAATTTTTTTAAAAAACCAAACTAATCAGTCACCTTTGGGAAACAACAGAGAACCAACTCATTATTTTAAAAACTGATAAAGGAAGTAAATATTTATCCTGGCTTTTCTATATGAACTGAACCAACGGGTAATTACACAATAAATGAGGAAAGTAGCTCTACAAAAGACAGTAAAATTTAGTCTAGAGATGAAAGAGCAAAGTGTTACCCTGATCACGCCAAAGGCCTTGGAGCTGAATCTGATCAAGCCTCTGGATCCACATGACATTTTGCCAGGGATAAAATGACAGAGAAATGTTAAACAATGAAAATGCAATAAATATGCAATTGGCAAAATTCACACTGGAAAATTGTACATACCAAAAGACTGGCTCAGATCCTCAACAATTACAGGGAAGGAAAATTATAACAGTCAGGATAGTGGTTACATTTGGTAGGAGGGAAGAGTGTTTTGATAGTAACAAGGCATAAATATTTGTATCTAGAGAGGCTGGTAAACTTGTATTTTTTGACTGGGTAATGTATTCCAATGGTTATCTGTCTTATAATAATTATGATATACATATTTTTGTGAGGTTGTATGGTTTTCTATTAGGCTGTCATATATTATAATAAAAAGGTAAAAATAAACTAACACTGACTGGAAAAATTAGGTCATAAGAAAAAACAGAAGATGCAAATAAATTGTTTTATTAATCATAAACTTATATAAAGAGCCGTAAACAATGATACATTGTCATGATTTTCATATTATAAAAATTTTGACATATTTATATTTCTTAACACTAATTTCAATTAACATACATATGAACATGAACACAAATTAAAAAGTGAAAGAAGTATAAATTGAGAATAGTGATTGAAAGTTCTAAGTTTGAAAGTAAACAAGTAATGTGATGACTCAGAAATGCACTTAGGTAAAATCTAAATCAATAAGCTAGTTTCTGATTTCATTAAAAAATAAAATACACATATAATTAAATTTGTTAATTAAAATGAGGAATGCTAATCCTCAGAAAGTCAGAAAAAAAATCACAATATTAATACTGGGGGAACATGAATATGGAAAAGAAAAATTATAGTCCAATTTTATAAGCAGTGTAATAAACTGCTATAGTTTATTTTAAAAAAATGAAGTCTGCAAATAGTCAACATTTCAGAATGTTAGTTAAGAATAGTATTATATACAACTAGAGGAAAATTAATCAAAAAGAAATTGACAGTGTAAATAAAATCCTAAGCTCTGTACTATGTGACTTTGGTAAATAAACAAAGTTATTCCTAATTGAATTCATGACATACTTGCTGTTGAATGACTAGTTTGTTTTGGTTAGGTTTAGGAAGAGAGGAGAAGAGGAGGAAGGTATTTCCATACTAAGGCTTTCCACTCCCATGATTGCTGATAAATTTGAAAGGCTCTTCATGTAGTCACCATTTTAATTAGACATGTGATTTAATGATCTTTCAGTGCCATGACATGCATTTATGTTTATGTTGACATGAATATTACAAACAGAGAGCTAAAGTAGAGGAACCAATGTGATTTCCTAAGAGGAAGGCATCAGCTAAAAAGAAGAAAAAAAGTAATGGAGAACACAAACCCAAAGTAAATGTACTACAACTACATGAAAGATCTTAATATCATCAATATCATATAAATATAAATGTTCTAGATGGCATAGGTTTAATATATCAGGTTTAGCTTGATCAGATGTTAAGAAATTAAGATGTTAAGAAGAGGACACCGGAGTTCCCGTCGTGGCTCAGTTAACGAATCCAACTAGGAACCATGAGGTTGCGGGTTCGATCCCTGCCCTTGCTCAGTGGGTTCAGGATCCGGCGTTGCTGTGAGCTGTGGTATAGGTTGCAGACGTGGCTCAGATCCCACGTTGCTGTGGCTCTGGTGTAGGCTGGCGGCCACAGCTCTGATTAGACCTCTACCCTGGGAACCTCCATATGCCACAGAAGCAGCCCTAGAAATGGCAAAAAAAAAAAAAAAAAAAAAAAAAAGAGGACACCAAGAGTGCCAAATATCTGAATTATCAAAATGACAAAAATATGTACTATGAAGAACATCTCAACCATGATGATCTCTTATCTTTTAAATATAACAAGGGCAAAAAAAAAAAAAGAAACCTAATGAAAGGAAAATATCCTAGTACAGTTGACCCTTAAACAACACATACTTCAACAGCATGGGTCCACTTATACAAAAAATTTCTTCAATAAATACTATAGTATTACAGAATCCATGATTGGCTGAATCTGAGGATGAGGAAGAGCAGATTTGGAGAGCCAGCTATAAAGTTGTATGTGGTGTCCCTAACACCTCGGTTTTTAAAGGGTCATTTGTATATAATACAGTTCTTCCTCATTATATGGCAATGGAATGGAGATCAGTATAACATTCTATGTGTATTCTCTATTCTATACTCATGACTTTGACATCTCAATTTATCAGTGATTTCATTAATTAAGTTTCAAATAGTACCTGCACTCCCTTAAAAGACCAAAACAGATACAATAGGATCTAAGTTTCTGTAAAACATACTAAATTAAATGATTACATGTTATTTGATTATCCATTGAAAACCATTCTCACTAAAACTAATGACTCCCTATGTGAATATCAAAATCCCTGTTTTTCTAACCTAATTTTGGATTTAATTAAATTGCAGTAAATATCTCATATTGATCACCTAGCAATGGACATAAGGAAGAATGCCACTAATTTAATATTATTGTAATATATATATATGTATATTTTATACTTCAATGGTATGATATTGATAATATCGATTTTACAGTGCTTTACAATTTCTGTCATTTAATCATCTCAGCATCCTTGTAAAAACAGTACCGATTTCTTTATTTTACTAATAAGGAGACTAATATTGATGGAACTGAAATATTTTACCAGATGAGCACAGATCTATTTCCTCCACATTTCTAATTTTTTTTTCCAATCTGGCTTGAAATTATTCTCTATAAGGTGCATTCTACACAACACATTTTATAGCACATAAAAATTACTCTATATTTATTCATTCAGAACTATCTTAGAATGAATATATATATATTTTTTTTTAATTTAGAAATAATTATAATATTAATTGCCTGCTTTTTTTCACCCAGTAAAGTCAAACCTGAATATCAACCAGAAGGTTGTTAATCCTGGTCTTCAAGGTCAGAACTGTGGCTGAAGAAAATCATGTCAGGACGGGTTGAAGAGTGGACCATAAACAGTTAACTGATATTGCCCTTCTATTAGTTCATGATTTCCACTGTATTCTAGAAATATTACTAAACTGATGAGAACAAAAGAGAATATAATTTCAGGCTTACTACTCTGTTTCTTCTTAATTCCCTGGAGTTTACCTTCCTTCCTTTCCTTACATTTTAGGAAAGCCCAACTCCAAGATGGACATACTCAAAGAAAAGATATTCAAAAAAGAAACTCAAAACTATAATCTTGTGGATTTTCTTTTAATGTTTAAAATATAAATACAACGTGGAAAATTGCTGAAAAAATGTATGGAATAAAGCTTGGTATAATTATAAAGATAAAATAATAAAAATAAATAAATACAGACATAAATGAATAGTTAAGGTTTTCTAAAGACAGAATGAGAGAGCTGTTGAGGCTTGTTTCCTTATCTCTAAAGAAAGAAGTTTGATGAGGTGATTTCTAAAATCTCTTCAGTTTCACTACTGTACAGTGTTATCTTTTAGATATTTACCACCCACACAAACACCCAGTGCCCTTAAGGACTATTTCTCAGGAATAGGGTGATTATAACATGAGATGACCCACCTCCACTCATCTGCTTACCATTTCCATCTGTGTGAGATTCTCTCCCTTTAATCCATGATGAATGTTCTTAAAGATAAAATGGATTCAAAACAATCTTAACACCTTCACTGATGTCCATACTTCTCTTATGGCAATGTATACTTTTTTCATTTTTATTATGTTTGTTTAGGCAATTCCTTTATAGGCAATGAACACTGTTTATAAAATTGCAATGGGGGGAGGTGAACTTCTACATTGAAAGCATTTGGAATTTTAAAGTGCAAATTCCTGAACTTGATTATAGAATTACATGGACACTTTCAATTTTCTTGTTTATAAGATGCTAAATTTTATTCTTGCAGATACTTAGTATTATAGAGTAACTGTTGTAAGTTCTTTTATTTACTCTTGTTTTTTCCAACTCCTGTCAATTCTTGGCCTAATTATAACCAATATCACAGCCTCAGCCTTATCTAGTTGCTGATTTAATCTTGAATAAATTTTCAGAATATCAGGATATCCTCAGATTCATCAATCTGGGCAGGATGTTAGTCTTGTTGTAAGAGTTAATTTTGCTCCCTAAGAGCTATTTTCTGTGTACTTTCCACTGCCTACTTATTTCTTAACTAGAATCCTGCTTTAAAGTAGAATAAATCAAAACACAATTTTTATGTTTTATTAATGCTATAACTTGAGTAGCCTATTACCAACTTTATCATGGTGAACCATCTTAGATCTTGAAGATAGCCTGTATCAAGTCAAAATGCGTCACCTCCCTTTAATTATTCTACCCGGAATTACTTTTTCACCCAAAAAATGGGCCAGCCCTATACCTAAGACTCTTTAGTGGCCCCGTGTTAATCTAAGGTATGGCATTCTATCTCTTTCTATACTAAGTCTCTATGAGTAGAAAATCTGCCTTTTTCTGGGGGATGAGAAAGTCCTATCCTCAGTGAAAAAGGCATTTAAGGCAACATTACCAAGCCCCAAAACAGTTTGTTCCTTTTTTTTCCTCACCTCTTCCCCATATGCCTAGACAGGATGAAACAGATGGTCATTAATTTTTAAAATTCCTTTAAAATATATAATACAGATTCTCAGATTCATGAGATTATAACACATGGTAGTTATATAATTTACAATGTGAGAACTAATCAATAGATCAACAGCACTGTTTGCAAGGTAGGCAGTTCAGCTTGAAGATTTTTACCAGAAAAGGAAACATTCCTCCAGTTGCCATTGGTTGTCAAGATCTGAGCAAACAAATGGTATTGTTGCACAATGTCAAATAGCCCACATTCTATGCCTTGTTTTTCTTTTAACAGACTGTGAAAAGACCAACAGCTGTTACTGAGCTAAGAAGAAGGAAAGGATTTACAGTAGGTGGTACCACCTGTGCTTTTCTTGTTCCACCCTTAAAAATCTGCCACTTTTATTGTGGAGCTGAGTGGTGAACATGGCAGTGATTCAATGCCAGGGGGAGTGAGTAGCTAACTGTGGCTCAGTTCTGATATGGAGTAAAATCATCTCTACAAGTCGTAGCAATGTGTGTTGATGAATATATTTTCTTGCTTTTGCTTTATCTATTTCAAGTTTCTAGGAAAAGACCATAAATAAAATGTAAACCTGGATTCAGCTGACTTAACTCCAAAAATAAAGATTTACAACCTAGATAAAGATTCTCTCTCTATATATATATGCAATTAATTATCTTTCCTATATTATGCTTCATTTTAGCTTTTTATATTAAAAACTAGAAAAAATGCACTTGCAAAGTTAATACCTATTTGCCTCTGGTAGCTGTGGAATTTCAAATTTAAACAGCCACTTGGTGAAATATGTTTTCTATTTTCAAGTAAAGCATTTTAATGGTTTATGGATAACAGAGAATTAAGTCATTTGGGGACAAAAATAGTTTTGAAATATGGTAGTTTGAGTTACCTAGCACTTACATATGAAATTTCCCCTAAATGTTAAATTTTAAAATGTTATATGCAGAATAATTTAAGTCAACAATGTAATTTTTTTGACAAAAGCAAATGCATTGAGTGCCTCAGCTGAATCAGGAAATCCCTACTTAACCATTAGGTAGTATTTCTATACCTTGTCATTCTAATCCAATCAATGTTACAGAAATCCAACTGGAATTGATTTATTAAATGAAGAAAGACAAGAAGTGATAATCTCCTTTCATTCTTTTTACTACTTTTCACCTTTCCTATAGTTAATATGAAAATCTGCTCAGTAGAGGGCCTGAGAGGGGTCTGAGGTCCAAAGAGCTAGAGGAAAATAAAGTATCCAGAGTTCCTGTCATGGCTCAGTGGAAATCTATCTGAGTAGTATCCATGAGGACACAGGTTTGATCCCTGGCTTCCATCTGACATTGCCGTGAGCTGTCGTAGACACAGCTCGGATCTGGCGTTGCTAGGGCTGTGGCATAGGCCAGTGGCTACAGCTCTGATTCTACCCCTAGCCTGGGAACCTTCATATGCCACAGGTGCGGCCCTAAAAAGACAAAAAGGAAAAAAAAGTATCCTTTAGTAATTGTTATTTATTGAAGAAGATAGTAAATGGCAACATAGAAAAAACTTCAAGATAAAGGACACAAGATGTGTTAGGGACTTTTGCATTCATTGGCACCAGAATCCACTGTTTCTATTAATTTATTCACATCATATTTAAACCTTCCTCTAATTGTTTTTTCTCAAGAAAAATTTTCCAAATCAACTATCAGTTAATATTGTACGTTCCATCTATTTTTAACAACCTCTCTTGCCTTTTGAAGCAAGAAAGACCCATAGACAAAAAATGTATAGATTATTTTGAAACAATTTTTCTTTTGGATGAATTCATCCAGAAATCAGCAAAAGAATGATGCTGATTTTTTACTGGTGTTTCGGAACAATATTTGGATATACTTGAATACATTAAGTTTCTTTTTTACAACATTAAAAATAGGTTTCATTTATAATCATAAATCAAGTATCAATGCAGAGAACAGTTCAAACTTAAAAGTTCTTGTTTTTGTTATTCCCTATTAACTGTTCTTTGGCACATTTTCTGTATACTAATGTCAATAAACAATATCATATCCAGAGCATTCTCAATTACTCTGACAACATTCTTTATTGATGGGGTACTTACTCATAATTTTGTGTTTTTCTTTCCAGTCTAGTGAGACACATTTTCCCCATAGTACATGTTGACAACAGTGCTATCCTACACATTGAAATCTTACACTATGATTTCCATATTCCATGTTGGTACTGTTGCAATGAATTTGTCTAGATAGCTGTAAAATATCTCTCTTTTATCAGTATTTGTCATGTTCAGGGCATGGTCACTAATGTTGGTGGCACAGTGCTTAGATTCAGAGTGTGAAGTTTTAGGGAATTTTGTGACAACTGACTGTCACACTGACACCTGAGACCCATCACTAGAACAGGGAATATCTCCCTGAAGGCTGCATAACCAGGGTCATTCACTGTAAGTCACTGCTTATCAAGAATTAACCAATGCAAAGAATAAATCCCTCAAGTGATTTTTTTTTCAAAAAGAATGTAAGGCTTCCTTTAACTCATCCACAATTACTTCTGCTGACTTGAAGAACACATAGTAGATAGACTGCTATATAGAGCAACTGTTGCCATCTGATAGCTCACTACTGCAAAATGAGAAAGGAAGCGATACCAAGATGCAGACTCATAAAAGATATTCTGGTGAAAAATCAATGTGGAATAAAAGTGGACAAATGAATCCTCTAACTAAGAACTTAACAGGAAGCATTTACTAGATGAAATAAGCCCCAAAAGAAGAATATTTTGAAAAGACAGACCACAAAACTTGTGTTACAAAAAAGATGGATGATAAAAGAGCAGAAAGAACTTAAATGGGGTCTCTATTTTACATTTGACAAAACCACAAGAGAGAAATGTTCTGATCAGAATCATAACAAAATTTAGTTGAATATCTTGGGTTATATTTCAGTCCTCTTAGACTCTTGTCCAAGTTTCTCTTTTCAGCAGGCCAAAATACATCAAAATTTAATAATTGATGACTGACAATCAAATCATATTCTGGACAGTGAAATTACATCAAATTGCTTAGCCTGTCTAGAATAGGAAAAGGATAAGGCCATTAATGCTAACATGAAAACACTTAGCATTCCAAGACCTTTATTTATGATGCTGAATATACAGTTGACAAGAGTTATACCTAAGAACAGATAAACCACGCATTTTATCTAGGAACAAATAGGTAGGTGTGCTACTATAAATCTACTTACAATAAAACATACCTACTTGATAACCTTCTTTCTTTGTCCTTCTTTGCTTTTATTGTTCATTCAATTATATATACTTGTATTAAGTATAAACTGTGCTCAATGCATCTGTGAGCATTATACAAGTTTGTAAACATGGTCACAGTTGATACTACCTGCTCCTTCCATTAAGATGTAAAATTTTGAGTTCCCACTGTGATATAGTGTGTTAAGAATCCAAATGCAGTAGCTTGAGTTGCTCCAGAGGTGCAGGTTCAATCCTCAGCTCCATGAAGTGGGTTAGAGAATCCAGTGTTGCTGCAGCTGTGGCGCAGGTTGCAGCTGTGGCTTGGGCTTGATCCCTGGACCAGGAACTTTCAAGGGCCATGGGTGCAGCCATTAAAAAAAATAATTTAAAAAAAAGATATATTTTTTTTCTCTCCTCTTGAACATGGGTTGGCCCTCTGACTTGATGAATTCCTTAATTCAAATATCTCCACCCAGTTTTCCCTACAAGGAACTACCTACTCTCCAGCTGTGAAGGATAGTCATTAGGAAGCTTAGAGCTGTCACTTTGCTTCGCAGAGACCCATATTACTTAAAGTCGTTTTCTTTCCAGGTTGCCTGATTTCAGTGTGTAAGAAAGGCAATTAAGGGCTCAGTCAGTGTGGTACAATGCAGGTCACTCTGACGAGCAAGGCTCACTCTAGAGCTCACCATGTTGGTTTAGACTTTTGAACTTTCATTGTGGATCAACTTCTTCCTCTGCCCTATCACGTCTCCTCTCTTTTCCTTGTATAGGTGTTTTTCCATAATAAGTAACTTATACCCCTAAATACCATCACATTAGCTATTTCTGGAAAACACAACCTATATTTTCTTTGGCCAGTAAAATGTGGTATAAATGGCAATGTACCAGCTCTGAGACTGCACTTCAAAAAGCCTTGTAGATTTCTACTTTCTCTGGAAATCCTACCAATGCACCATATAAACAAGTCCTGAATAGTTTGCTGTAAAATGAGAGACCATGTGAAGCAGAAATGAACCATCCCAGCTGAGACCTTCCAAATCCACAAGCATCAAATCTACCCAGCAGCTGATTATAGACACATGAATAAATCCTTCCTACATTAGAATAGCCCAGCCAAACCTAACCCAAACTGCTAAATAGCAGAATTAGGAGCTAAATACATGTGTTTTTTTTTAAAAAAAAAAAAAAACAAACATTAAATCTTTGAGATGATTTTTCACATAGCAAAAGTGACCTAATTATACAAGCATACTTAATATTTCTAAAGTATAAACTTGAATTTATTTGAATTTTTAATATTTTACTATTTTTATAAAACATCTAAATTATCACATAGTTGGCATTTAGGATATTTTCAGCTGAAATCGTACCGATCTATGTTTACCTCTGTGGATGACTAGAAATCTGGCACAGACCCTTGACAAAGATAAAGGCATTGGGCTAATTAATGATTTATCATGTGCTATTTCTATATTAAACTCTCTTGTGGCACCCAGAACCAGCTGGTTTAAGCTTGTACCTGAACTAACCACTTAGAAAAACTGACTTAATTATGTAAAAAGGGTGTCATTAAAGACCAACTGGAAATTTTTAGGTAGCTCCCCCAAATCAATATTCATTGTACAGATTTGGGTGACCTGATCTAGACAAATACATCTTTATATTTTAGCAAGGAATTAAGGGAGATGCTCCTGGAAGTTTTGGTACCTCTAATTCTTATCTGAACTCTTTTCTCCCTCTTTTTCTTATGATTTATAGTATCCTTTGTCTTTATTAAAATTCCTACATTTATATGATCTATGATATCTTACTAACCCTTTCAATTATGCAATGTATTGTATTCTTTACAGATGTGTGTATATGTGTTTTTCCAGGTTCTCTTGAAAATCTGAAAGAACAAGAGTTATGAAATTTCTTAGATGGTACAGATCTAAGAAAACCATATTTACACAAGATTGAGATCAAAGTTGAATGTGCTTTTGCTTTTTGATAAGGGTCTTTGTAAGTCTGTATGTGTGCTTATGTGGTCACATTTTTTTTGAAAGCCTGGTTCTGGAGAGGTACAAAAAAAAAAGTTCAATCACAAAAAGAAAAAACAAAACAAAAGTTAGCTTCAAATATAAAAAAGTAAACATATATTATTCATAAATACAAGAAATATAATAGAAAAATGACTTAACATCATAATACAATGACAAATCAAAAGAAAAATAAAACTTATATAGAGATCAACTTCACACAAAAGGACAATAGAACATGATTAAATACTATTAGGGTTCTGGAATAGAAATCATGCCCAAAGTAATATCTTTAAAAACTGCATATGCTGCATAAATATTCTATGATAAACATTCCCTGAAGCAAATGATTTAAAGTTTCCTAATAGAAGGATATATGTTACTAAAATCTGAAAACAACACTATTAAACAATATATATCCCAAAACTATAAGCAGAACAGTTATTATTTTGTAAATTTCCTAGAGGAGAACATTCCTAATAAATCTGATCATAGTATAAAAGAGTTAGGATTGAGAGAATAAGAATATTCAAAGGAACGTAGCAGAATAAAAAAAAAAGAGTAGAGGATAGGTTATAGTGAAGAATCCCCAGAAAATTGGCAGTATTGAGGGAAGAAACACCTAAGAGAATGAAATTTCAACAAAGGCAGTAGTTACTTAATGTGAATTATGGTTTCTGTACAAACATACAGGAGAGCTATGTTTTCACACACTATCTGAACTACTATCTGAACTACTGAGGTGAGTACAGTGAAATATTCAATGTATTGAATTAAAGTATTCAACATCCTCCAAGTACAAAATACTACTGGAGAGTAGTTTTATTCCAATAACATTGTATTACTATATGTTGTAGGTAACAGATTAACAAAACATTTTTTCCTCCTTCCTGAGAATTTGACCTTAGGTTAATTTTCTAAATGCTCCCGTGGAAACCTAATAAGGTGGTAGTTGTCCACGTTTCTAAGCAACAAATATTGTGGTAAAAATACCTTTGTAGATAAGTCTCATCTGGACTAAGAGAATTAAAAATACTCGGTAAGAAGTCACAGCTTCAGGTTTCCCTGAGTGTGATAATTCTAGGTATATCATTGAAAGGACTCTGGAAACTATGTCTATGCAACTGTGGCAAAAGATCTTGGCTCATGTCGGGCATGAGACTTTTACCTTACGTCAGATCATGCACCCATCTGATGCACATCTCCCCTTGCAAGTTTCTCCCTTAAATACAATAATTAAAAAATTATAAAAGAAGAATTGAGTTTGTTCAGGAATAGCAGAGGAATGTCAATCTGGGACAAGCAAGAAATGGTGAGCTATAGGCAAGTCTGAAAACACAAAGGGAATGTTATTAACTTTTATTAGGTTTTAGGAGGAAAATAGGGAAGACTGCTTTGGATAAAAGTCCACTGGACAAAAACAAGAGTTTGAGGTTGTGGCAGTTTTTTATTGGCTGTAAGCAGTGGTTAGGGAGTTGTTATTAGGTCTGGGAGAGACCTTTTTCCATTTCCTTTTCTTAAAAGCAGGAGATAAAATTCCTATGTGAAAAAGGCCCACGCCCCTGTCAAAATTATTCTTCTCTTCCTTCTTCCTCCTGGTTATGTAGGTTGCATTGTAACAAATGTGAGAGTTCCCCTTTCAGGTCTTCCTTACTCCATTTTCCTTTTTTTTGGGAGGTGGGGGGCAAAACTCACAACATATGGAGGTTCCCATGCTATGGTCCAATCAGAGCTGCAGCTGCCGCCCTACACCACAGCCACAGCAACATGGGATCCAAGCCACATCTGTGACCTACACCACAGCCCACAGCAACACTGGATCCCTGACCCACTGAGAGAGGCCAGGGATAGAATCAGATTCCTCATGGATACTAGTCGGATTCATTTCTGCTGCCCCACAATGGGAACCCCCCCTTACTCCTTTATTTATGAGGTTTCCTTTATTTATTTTCATACAAGTTAAACCATAAGAGCCACCAAAACATCAGCTTAAAGCTTCCCTGCTGGAAAACTGTGTTTTCTATATAAAATACTTCTTAGTAGCCTGATGACAAATGTAGCATATGACTCTTAAAATATGACTGTTATTTGACTCTATCAAGATCACTTGGTATATACTGTACTCCACAAGTGTAGAGGAGACATATGCTAATAAAATGTGAGCAGCTCATTGGCAAAGGCCATATTTTGAAATAAGGTAACATTCACAGATACTAGGCACTTAGGACTTCAATATCTTTTATGAGGATAAAATTCAACCCATAATTGAAATATAGCCAAAAAGTGCTAAAATCATAAAGGTCACATAGGTTGCCAAGTTGATTAAGTGGGGCATCCCTGAATTTTCAAAGGTATTTTTTAGTTACAAGCAGCATAGAAATAGTAAATGTTTCTTCCACCACCACTACCAAAATTTTCCTCCTTCAAGGACAAAGTGATTTGTTCACATGATAAAACCAAAATGAAATTAAAATGAAATACTTCTATTCCTTTTCCACCTTCCAAAAGCTTATTTCAATACAATTTCAAGATATCATTATCAAACTCAATACACATGACATATATTAAGAAAACTGTATAAAAGCAGACTGGAAAAATAAATGTGCATCATTCCTAAGGAGTGTACATATAAGTTCAAGACAGTAGTGTTTCACATATACTTTACGAGCCAAGCCTTTATTAAAGTATATGTCTGGGGAGTTCCCATCATGACTCAGCAGAAACAAATCTTACTAGTATCTATGAGGATGTAGGTTTAATCCCTGACCTTGCTCAGTGGCTTAAGGATTCAGCGTTGCCATGAGCTGTGATGTAAATTGCAAAAATGACTTGGATACGTTGCTGCTGTGGCTGTGGTGCATGCCGGCAGCTACAGCTCCAATTTGACCCCTAGCCTGGGAAGCACCAAATGTTGTAGGTGCAGCCCTAAAAAAAAAAAAAAAAAAAAGACAAAAAAATTAAAGTATATGTCTGATTTATGCACATGTTAAATAGATACAGAGAAACAGAATACAGTCCAACATGTGAAATCAATAACTACCCATAAGAAGTATAAAATAGAAAGTGTTAAAAGTCATTTTGACAATAAAATATCACTGATTATTAGAGAAATGCAAATCATCAAAACTACTATGAGGTGCCACCTCACACCAGTCAGAATGGCCATTATTAATAAGTCCATGAATAATAAACGTTGGAGAAGTTGTGGAGAAAAAGGAACCCTCCTGCACTGTTGGTGGGAATGTAAATTGGTACAACTACTATGGAAAACAGTATGGAGATACCTTAGAAAACTATACATAGAACAATCATATGACCCAGCAATCCTACTCTTGGGCATCTATCTGGGCAAAACTTTCTCTGAAAAAGACACATGCACCCTTATGTTCATTGCAGTGCTATTCACAATAGCCAAGACATGGAAACAACCTTTATGTCCATCAACAGGTGAATGGATTAAGAAGATGGGGTATATATACACAATGGAATACTAATCAGCCGTAAAAAAGAACAAAATGCCAACTGCAGCAACATGGATGGAACTAGAAACTCTCATCCTGAGTGAAGTAAGTCAGAAAGAGAAAGACAAATACCATATGAGATCACGTATCTGGAATCTAATATATGGCACAAATGAACCTTTCCATAGAAAAGAAAACCATGGACATGGAGAACACATTTGTGGCTGTGAAGGGGAGGGAGTGGGATGGACTAAGAGTATGGGTTTAATAAATGCAAACTATTGCCTTTGGAATGGATAAGCAATGAGGTCCTGCTGTATGGCACTGGGAATTATGTGTAGTCACTTACGATGGAGCATGATAATGTGAGAAAAAAGAATGTAAACATGTTGTGTGACTGGGTCATCTTGTTGTACAGTAGGAAACTGACAAAACACTGTAAACCAGCTATAATGGAAAAAATTAATTATTAAAAATATTTACTATATGGCGATTTATAATATAACAGTCTATTACTTGTTAACATGATTAAGTTATCATTATTATTCATTACAAATTGTTTCTTCTCAGAATACCAGAGGCTATTGATTGAAAACCTAGTTTACGTCCCTTATTTTAAATTTCCAAAAGCTGTCTAAAAGCTCTTCCAAAAATCATTTAAATATATGCTTAAACCATATTTTCAGCTAAAACTGCACTTTGCAAAATAAAGGTGATTATATTTGTCTATCAGAAATGCTATCTGAAATTTATTCCTAATATTTAATGTTACATGTCATTGCTTTCCATTATGATTTACCATGAGGAAATATTGCCATATGAATTCTCAGGAAAAATAAAATAAGCACACTTGACAAAGTTCCTAGGTTAATGATCTATGGAATAAACATCCAAACACCCCACACTAAGTAAACTATTTAAAATAATGTTGTGGAGTTCCCATCGTGGCGCAGTGGTTAACGAATCCGACTAGGAACCATGAGGTTGCGGGTTCGATCCCTGCCCTTGCTCAGTGGGTTAAGGATCCGGCGTTGCCGTGAGCTGTGGTGTAGGTCGCAGACGTGGCTCAGATCCCACGTTGCTGTGGCTCTGGCGTAGGCTGGCGGCTACAGCTCCGATTAGACCCCTAGCCTGGGAACCTCCATATGCCGTGGGAGCGGCCCAAAGAAACAGCAAAAAAGACAAAAAAATAAATAAATAAATAAAATAATGTTGTAAAATCACAAAAACATGTTGATTATTAAAGTATATAAATCATATAAAATACTATTCAAAATATTAAATTATTAAACATTACAATATGATGTACTAAAGATCTGTTTAAGGCTGCTCAGTATAGTAGTGTACATTGTGCTAGGTTATCAACCCATAGTAAACTCAGATGGTTCTTCAAATCAAATCCCCATACAGATTTATATGTCATTAAAAGTATCCAATATATTATAAAAAGTTATTGCCTTGGACACATGCCTTATAAAGGATACCAAAGCAGCTGAAAAGCTAAACTGGACTTTTTCCATATCCACAAAACACATTTTCCCATTTTTTCCATTTCTGTGATATCTGACAAACTTTCCTCTACTAAATAGCAAACTATGGTTTAATTTCTCCCTTGAACTTCCAACCAGAATGGTAATATAGTTATTACATCACCCCTAGGTGTAGGTGACTTATATTTTGAAGGGTAACCTCATCAGTCTTTTAGGTTCACATTAGTCCTCTTTTCATGTTTGAAAATGAACTTATCTATGCTCTCTTTTGATTATTTAACTTTTGATTAATCCAGAATAGTCTTTTCACCAGCACTTTGAAAATTCCAAAAATTCTTTTCCCATTTTACCCATGTTTAAAGACCTTGTGACAGTTCCATTATTCTACAGAAGTCAGTGAGTGAGAGCACCTTCTCCTCTATCAGAGGGATTAACATTGATTGAGCTCATTTAAAGTCTTTTGTTCTAGGTCTTTCAAGAACATTATCTCTTTTAACTTTTATAACACCCTTTGAGGAAGATATTAGAATTCACATGATCCTGACTCTAAGACTCAGAGAATTAGAGTAATTTCTAAGATCACAGATCTAGTGGTAAGACATCACTCATCCATGGTCTGTGTCACTCTAAAACCCAGTTTTGCCTGTCCCTTGAAGCTATGTATTTCTACCATTAACTGGTAATTTTATCATAAGGAAGTCATCAAACAAATTAGATTATTTCCTTTAACTGTAATATAAGGGGTCAGAGGTGGGGGGTGGAGGGCTGCTATCTTGTAAAACTCAGATATGTGTGGTGCTTATATAATCTACTACCTAAAATTTTCAAGAGTGACATTTTTATTATCACTCTTAAAAAAAATACTGGAATATAATTGACTTAAAATGTTGTATTAACTTGAGGTATACAGCAAAAAGAATCTGTATGGAAACACAAAAGATCTCAAATAGCCAAAGCAATTCTGAGAAAGAAAAATGGAGCTGGCTCCCTGACTTCAGACTTTAGTACAATTTTATCCATGTTTAAAGACCTTGTGAGAGTTCTATTATTCTACAGAAGTCAGTGAGTGACTTGGTACTAGCACAAAAATAGAAATATAGATCAGTGCAACAGGACAGAAAGCCCAGAAGTAAACTCATGCAACTATGGCCTAAGCAAGAGCCACAGCAACAAGGATCCAAGCCACATCGGCAACCTATGCCACAGCTTATGGGAATGCCAGATCCTTAACCTACTAAGCCAGGCCAGGCATAGGAAAACTCTGGTCCTTAATCCACTGAGGTACAAGGGGAACTCCTCTCCAATGGACTTTTAACACATGTATTCACATGCACTTTTTATTCTAATTCAATTCTTCAATACATTTTTCATAGAGTAATTATTTGTGGTTCCTCCCTCACCATAGAAAGTAAGATCCACAAAGTTAAAGACTGCTATTTTTATTCACTCCTTTATTCCCAGAACCTAGCACAACTTCCTGGAAATTATTAGAAAACAGATTTTTTTTTTTTTTTTGGTCTTTTTGACATTTTTTGGGCCGCTCCTGCGGCATATGGAGGTTCCCAGGCTAGGGGTCGAATCGGAGCTGTAGCCACCGGTCTATGCCAGAGCCACAGCAACGCAGGATCCGAGCCATGTCTGTGACTTACACCACAGCTCACGACAACGCCGGATCGTTAACCCACTGAGCAAGGGCAGGGACCGAACCCGCAACCTCATGGTTCCTAGTCGGATTCGTTAACCACTGTGCCACGACGGGAACTCCTAGAAAACAGATATTTTTTAATTTATAAATAATTTAATTTATTTATATAAGTCCATGGCTGTTTGACTATATGAAATAGTGGCTGAAGGAAGAAAACAAGACAGAAAAGATGTTAACCAAGTATAAATATATAATACAGACTCGTAAGTAATAGAGATAGCTATCATAGTAGCCATCACAGAACTCATTAATTTAGTGATAGTCAATATAAAAAACCTGAGTCTCCTGATATTTTTGCCATCCAGAAAGTTTCCAATAAACAGCATGATCACAATTGATAACAATGCTATAAACTCATTGATGTTCTGTAAATAAATTGCTGACCATGACTGTGCTTAATATTTATTAATGCTCTGCTCCTGGAAAACATTTTTGCATAGTTAATGACTTGAGAAACAATTATAAGGGAATAAGTATGTCTTAAAATTTTATGTATAATATGATCACATGTATTCAGTAATAAATGCATAAGACTGATGAGAAAAACAAAGAGTTACAAAATGTTATTTTTTGGATTTTTAGTCTTTCATATGGCTACAGGTTACTAGTTAAAAACCTAGCTTGAGCCTCTTAAGTTTTCAAAGATGTTAAAAATTCTTCCAAAAACAATCCAAATATGTTTTAATTACATTTTCAGCTAAAATTGTATATATATATGGGAATATGTATATATAGAAAGATATAAAGATATATTTATTTGTAATCTTCAGACTATTTGAAATAATTTCAAAGAAAATTAGGGGTAATTTTTTTTTACAAGGACTTAAATTCATGCTTTTTAGCTAGAAATATACAAATAGTATTTATTTGTTAATATTTTTAACTTTCCAATTATATTTGATTTACAGTATTCTGTCAATTTCTCCTGTACAGCAAAGTGACCCAGTCATACATACATGTATGTATGTATTTTTATCATGTTATTCCACATCATTTTCCATCACAAATGACTAGATATAGTTCCCTGTGTTATACAGCAGGGTTTCATTGCTTTACCACTCCAAAGGTAAATATAGTTTGCATCTTTAACCCCAGACTCCTAGTATATCCTACTTCCTCCCCGTCTCCAATGGCAACAAGTCTATTCTCCAAGCCCTTGAGTTTCTTCTCTGTGGAAAGCTTTATTTGTGCCATATACAAGATTCCACATACAAGTGATATCATATGGTATTTCTTTCTCTTTCTGACTTACTTCACTCAGTGTGAGTCTCTAGTTCCAACCATGTTGCTGGAAATGGAATTATTTTGTTTTTTTTATGGCTGAATAGTATTCCATTATGTATATATACCACATCTTCTTAATCCATTCATCTGTTAAAGGAAATAGAGGTTGTATCCATGTTTCAGCTATTTAAAATAATGCTGCTATGAACATAGGGGTGCATGTATCTTTTTCAGGGAAAGCTTTGACCAGATAGATGCCCAAGAGTGGGATTGCTGAGTCATACAGTAGTTCTATGTTTAGTTTTCTGAGATACCTCCATACTGTTTTCCATAGTGGTTGTACCAATGTACATTCCCACCAATAGTGTAGGAAATTTCCCTTTTCTCCACATCCTATCCAGCATTTATTTGTTAATGGTGGCCATTCTGACAGTTGTGACGTTGTATCTCACTGTAGTTTTGATTTGCATTTCTCTAGTAGTTAGTGATATTGAGCATTTTTCCAAATGGCTATTGGCTATGTGTATATCTTTGCAGAAATATCTATTCAGGTCTTTTGCCCATTTTTCAATTGGGTTGTTGGTTTTTTTGCTGTTGAGTTATATATGTTGTTTGTATATTTTAGAGATTAATCACTTGTCAGTTTCATCATTTAAAACTATTTTCTCCCATTCCATTAGGTGGTCTATTTTTTTTTATGGTTTCCTTTGCTATGTAAAAGCTTGTCAGTTTTATTAGGTTCCATTGAATTATTTTTGCTTTTATTTCTGTTACCTTGGGAGTCTGATCTAGGAAAACATTAGTACAGTTGATGGTGGAAAATGTTTTTCGTATGTTTTCTTCTAGGAGTTTTATGGAGGCTTATGTTTAAGTCTTTAAGCCATTTTGAGTTTATTTTTGTGCATGGTGTGAAGATATATTCCAGTTTCACTAATTTACATGTGGCCATGCAGTTTACCCAGCATTACTTGCTGAAAAGATTGTCTTTTTCCCATTTTGTATCTTGCCTCTTTTGTCAAAGATTAATTGACCATAGGTGTCTGGCACTATTTCTGGATTCTCTATTCTTTTCCATTGATTTGTATGTCTGTTTTGGGCCAGTACCATGCTTTCTTGATTACTGTACTTTGCAATATTGTCTGAAGACTGGAAGAGATATGCCTCATGCTTGATTTTTCTACCTCAGGACTGCTTTGGCAATTCTGTGTCTTTTTAAGGTTCCATATAATTTTTTGGATTGTTTGTTCTAGTTTTCTGTAAAAAAAAATGTCTTGGGTAATTGGACAGGGATTGTATTGAATCTATAGATTGCTTTGGGTAATACAGCCATTTTTATGATATTAATTCTTCCAACCCAGAAGCATGGAATATCTTTCCAGTTCTTTGGATGCTCTTTAATTTCCTTGATTAATGTTTATAGTTCTCAGCATATAAGTCTTTCAATTCCTTGGTCAGTTTTATTCCTAGATATTTAAATTTTGGGGGTGTAATTTTAAAAGGTATTGTATTTTTATATTCTTTTTCCAACATTTTATGGTTAGTATACAGAAATGCAACTGATTACTGAATGTTAATTTTCTATTCGGGTACTTTGCTGAATTTGTTGATCAGGTCAAGTAGTTTTTGTGTGGAGTCCTTAGGGTTTTCTATAGTATCATGTTATCTGCATACAGTGAAAATTTTACCTCTTCTTTTCTAATTTGGATACATTTTATTTCCTTTGTTTGTCAAATTGGTGTGGCTAGTACTTCCACTACTATGTTGAATAAAAGTGGTGAGAATGGGCATCCTTGTTTTGTTCCAGATTATAATGGGATGGCTTTCAGCTTTTCTCTATTGGCTATTACATTTGTAATGAATGGCTTTTATCATGTTGAGGTATGTTCCCTATATACCCACTTCTGTAAAAGTTTTTATAATGAATGGATGTTGGACTTTGTCAAATGCTTTTCCTGAATCTATTGAAATGATCATGTGTTTTTTGACTTTTCTTTTGTTAATGTGTTGTATGATGTTGATTGATTTGCATGCATTGAACCATCTTTGTGAACCTGGGATGAATCCCACTTGGTTGTGGCATAGTGTATGATCTTTTTTATATGTTGTTGCATTCGGGTGGCTAAAATTTTGTTGAGAAAGTTTATGTCTATATTCATAAGAGATATTGGCTTATAATTTTCTCTTTTGGTAGTATCTTTGTCTGGTTTTGGTATTAGGATGATGGTGGCTTCACAGAATGTTTTTAGGAGTGTTCCTTCTTCCCCAACTTTTTGGAAAAGTTTAAGGAGGATGGATATAAATTCTTCTTTGTATGTTTGGTAGAATTTGCCTGTTAAGCCATTTGGCTCTGGAGTTTTGCTGTAGGGAGTGTTTTTTATAACATATTCAATTTCATTTCTAGTGATTGGTCTGTTCAATTGTTATGTTTCTTCTTGATTCAGTTCTGGTGGGCTGTATGTCTCTAGAAAGTTGTCCGTTTCTTCTAGGTTGTCAAGTTTGTTGGCATATAATTTTTATCATATTCTTTTTTTTTTTTTTTTTTGTATTTCTGCAGTATCTGTCAAGATTTCTCCTTTTCCATTTCTTATTTTTTTATTTGAGGTCTTTCTCTCCTCTTCTTGGTGAGTCTGGCCAGAGGTTTATCAATTTTCTTTACCTTTCAAAGAATCAGCTTTTGGTTTTATTGATTTTTTTCTATTGTTTTTGGAATATCTATTCTATTGATTTCCTCTCTGATCTTTATGATCTCCTTCCTTCTACTCACTTTGGTTTTTGTTTCTTCTCTTTTTCTAATTCATTAATGTGGTAGGTTAAGTTGTTGATTTAAGATTTTTCTTCTTTGTTGAGGAAGGCCTTTATCATTATGAACTTCCCTCTAAGCACTGCTTTCATGGCATCCCATAAATTCTGAATGGTTGTGTCTTCATTATCATTTGTCTCGAGGTATTTTTTAATTTCATTTTTGATTTCCTTATTGAGCCTTTGTTTTTTTTTTTTTTTTGGTTTTTTTTGGGTTTTTTTTTGTAGCATGTTGTTTAGTCTCCATGTAGTCAGGTTTGTTCTCATTTCTTGTCCTGTGGGTTGATTTCTAGTTTTATGCCATTGTGGTCAGAGAAGATACTCAAAATAATTTCTATACTATTAAATTTATTGAGGTTAGCCTGGTGTCCCAGTATGTGATCAATCCTTGAGAATGTTCTATGTGCCATTGAAAAGAATGTATATTCTGATTTTTTTGGATGCAATGAAAATGTCAATGAAGTCTAACATTTCTATTGTGTCATTTAGGATTTCTGGTGCCTTATTGATTTTCTGTCTAGAGGATCTGTCCATTGATGTAAGTGGGGTGTTAAAGTCTCCTACTATCACTGTATTACCATCAGTATCTCCATTTATGTCTGTTAGTATTTGTTGTATGTATCTGGGTGCTCCTAAATTAAGGACATATATATTTATAATTATAATATCCCCTCTTTGAATGGATCCTTTTACCATTAAATTGTGTCCTTCTTTATCTTTCTTTATGGTCTTCGTTTTAAAGTCTATTTTGTCTGATATGAGTAATGCAACTCCTGCCTTCCTGTCTTGTCCATTGCCATGAAATATCATTTTCCATCCCCTCACTTTCAATCTATGTGTCCTTTGCTGTAACATGAGTCTCTTGTAGACAGTATATTGCAGGCTTTCACTTTTTTTTATCTAATCTGCCACTCTGTGTCTTTTGATTGGCGCATTTAGTCCATTGACATTTAAGGTTATTATTGATAGATATGTATATATTGCCATGTTAATCTTTGTTTTCCAGTTGATTCTATGTTTCTTCTTTCTTCCTTTTATTTTTTTGAGTGATGATTTCCATTTATTTTATGCTTCTGTACTTTTCTTTTTAGTTTTTGTAAATATAATGTTTGGTTTTGATTTGTGGTTTCCCTCGTTTTCAAGTATGTTTACCCGTTCCTATATCTGCTTGCTTTAGCCTGATAGTTATATAGGCTTAAACATATTATTTAAAAAAAGAGTCTAGATTTTGTTACTTTCCTTCCCCACAGTTTATGATTTTGAGGTCCTTTTTTAACATGTCTGTATTTGACCTTTTGCTGTTCCTTGCATTTATCATAACTTTTACATTTTTATTTTTTTTGGATCTGCATATTGGCTTAAGTGATTTCTTTCCACCTGTGAATTCCTCCATCCTATTTTTTCTAACTTGTTTTTCAGTTAGAGAAGTCCTTTTAGTACTTCTTTTAGAATGAGTTTAGTATTGCCAGGTTTATTATTTGCAAGATAAATTCTTTTTTTCTCCTTCTATTTTAATTATATTCTTGCTGTGTAGAGTATTCTAGGCTGCTATTTTTTTTTTTCTCTTTAGAACTTTGAATTTATCTTGCCACTTTCTTCTGGCCTGTAGTGTTTCTGTAGAGAAATCAGCTGATAGCCTTATGGGGGTTCCCTTATAATTAAAACTTTGCTTTTCTCTTGCTGCCTTTAGAATCCTCTCTTTAACTTTTGCCATTTTTATTATACTATGTCTTGGTGTGGGCTGTTTGGGTTAAACTTGTTTGGGGCCTTCTGTGCTTCCTGTATCTTGATATCTGTTTCCTTTATATTTGGAAAGTTTTCAGACACAATTTCTTCAAATATATTTTCAATCTGCTTTTCTTTTTGTTCTCTTTTTGGATTCCTATTATGTGTAGATTGGCCCACCTTATATTATTCCATAGCTCTTTTTTACTGCTTTCGTTGTTTTTTCATTTCGTTTTCTGTCTGCTGTCCTGATTGGGTGATTTCCATTATTCTATCTTTGAAGTCACTAATTTATTCCTCTGTGTTATTCATTCTGCTCTTTAGTACCTTTAACTCAGTTTGCATCTCTGCAAATGCATTTTCTAATTTTTCTTGGCTATGCCTTATATTTTTTAGTTCCTTTCTAAAGTAATCTGCATTACTGTTTATATCCGCTCTTAATACCTTCATATTCACCCTTAATTCCTTCAGTATTTTAACTATCTCCATTTTGAACTCAGTGTCTATTAGACTTCCAAGGTTTGTTTCACTGTTTTCTTTTTCAGGTGAATGCTCCTGTTTTGTTCACTGGTAATGGTTCCAGAGTTTCTTCATTTTACTTATATTTTTCTTATTCTGTGAGTTTAGGGAAACTAACTACTGTAGTCTTGGAGGGCTATTTCTATCAAGACTGTCCTTTTGTATTTTGTGGGGGGCTACTATTTATATTTGGTGTGGGATTTTAGATATTTGCTATCTCTCTCTTCAGTGTAAGCAGGATGCCATCTCCTTGATAGGGTGTCAATAGGGTGTTGAATGCATTTCCAGGGAGAAGGAGGCAATGGGCAGGGCTAGTAGTCAGTGCCTAGCTTCTTGGCTCCTGACAGTAGCAAGAAGGTGGAACATGCTACTCCTAGTTGCAGAGTCCTGCATAGTGGTAAGGAGCCTTAGGCAGATTTAGGTAGTGCCCAGAGCATTTGAGGGTGACAGCAGCAGGGTATGAGAGTTCCCAGAAAAGTGAGAGCAACAACGGTTGGTGTTTGGTCACAGTGCCTTCTTCTTTGGTGCCCTCTGAGGTGATTAGGGCTGAAAGTGGTGCCTATTCAGGGACCCCTAGTGTTGGCAGATCATGTCTGGAGTCAGAGGTAATTGCTGTAGACCAGTAGACCACACAAGAATCACCACACCCTGCTAGCCCATACAGGATCCTAGGATTTTAATGTCCCTTGCATACGAATTTGCTTTTCATTTTATTACTTTTCTAGTCAGCATCCTCACCTTTCACCTAAACCTACAGTAGATATTATGAAGCAGAGCCTATATTTTTCCTTTTTCCTAGGGAAAGTCATTTCATGTTCTTGACTGGAACAGATTCCAAATATGATGAAAATAAATAAGTTAATATCCCTTAAATCATGTGACATGTTAAGAGAGATATGATGCAAATCAAATTATTACTTTGAAAGGCATTACTTCCCAGAAAAAAAAAGTAATTGTATTTTCAAGACATTTTCTTTATGGTGTATATCTCTTACCACACAAAATATTTCTAAGGAGATTTCAAAACAAGGTATAATTAATAAAAGACTGATAATTAATAGGAATATTGAAAGTGTTCAAAAATTCATGTATCTTATTAAAAGCATTAGTGTTTTCATTAGAAACTTTTCTGTTGCCTAAATTTAGCTATAGTGTGTAAATTTAATGCCTTTAAATAACTAATTGAGATGTGTTAATATATTGATACATTTTCCCAAATTTTTCATTCTGGTCTCTTTTCTGCACTTGTACTTAATTCACCCCACCTAGAAAATTGTACGTTAACAACAATTAACTCCTTGAGTATCCCAAATGAAACATTAGGATAAGAGATTTTAGAAGATTTAAAATTCCATGCATATTGGTTTAAACATTCAGCAACATAGATTTACTGAAGAGAATAAATATATAAAAGTTAAATATTAATGTCAAATAACTGTGCTTCAAAACAGGTTTCTTTCAACTGTCACACTGAAATAGACAAGGAATAAGACAGCTTGAATAACCTGGTTGAAAGCTTTTAAATAATTTTAACCCTGGCACGCCAGTGAAGAATTGACTGCTGTACATTAATGAAACCTTTGATTCTCCTACAAATAACAATATTTTTTTTCTTTTTCTTCCTAAACTTAATCTTATGCATAGACTGAAAAAGCAGGCATAAACAGTATATATCTTGTCAAGAATGCCTCTTCACATGAAGAAAAAGTACTAGCCAGCCCATCAATTTCACAATAGTCTTATTCTCTGTTCTGATGAAGTCTTTAAAAATAGAAAAAAGTAAAATAAAAGTAAAAAATTTTGATAAAGCCCTTAGGAAAAAAATATATTTTACACTAGAGAGTAAGAATAAAAACCTGAGAAATAATCACTATGCCTTCTTGTATGAGCCCAGAGAAAAGAAATACTTGAGAAACAGAAAATACAGATTGCTTCCAGAAGGAAAACCTACTGGTTTTTTAAAGTTCTGATTCAAAAATTGCTGTGATTTTAGCCCAATCTCAATTACACTGCCATAAATTGATGCCCAGAATCATTATGCCATTTTCTTCCTTAAGTCTACTCATAGAAGCAGCAATACTGAATGGGGAGAGTCTTAAAAATTACTATTTGCTACACAGTATATAGAAAATTATCTTGACTGTAGATTGTACGTCATAAGGATAAATAAAATAAAAACTATTATATGTCCCAAAATCTTACACAAAAATAGTAAAATACATTTACTTTAATTTCATTCATTGCAATGTTTTCTCCAACAGTTTTTGGAAGTGTATTGCATATGTGCATGTACTATGTATATACACACACAAACATATGTATTTAATTATATGTTTGGTACTCGGGATCCTTTCAGAACTTTGAGATATGGAAAGCAACATGTTACAGAACTTAGAGGTCTGTGAAGCTAGAGTTATGGATTCTGTTTAGATTCCACTAATTAGAGGAATCTGTTACAGCTGTGGAATATGAATTGAGGCACAGATCATTTTCTTACTGCAGTTACTGGCTGCCAGGAAGGTCACAGAGATGTAAATACTGGGGGCTACTCACAATGCTCCAAAGTCTACAATTCAGCTTCAAGAGAATCTCAAGTTAAGTTAACCTTTCATAAATGGCGACAACTGAGGAGGCTCAGGGGGTTCTCTTGTAACTATTTTTCTCTGGCTGCCTTTATCTGGCTCTCTTTATCTTTAACGTCTGCATTTTAATTATGAGAGTTTCTTCAGCAAAGCTGGATAGCCTCAATGTAAACCAATGATCTTAAAAACACTCCCTCAAACCATATACAAAAATAAACTCAAAATGGCTTAAAGATTTAAATATAAGACATGGCACCACATAACTTCTAGAAGAGAAGAGAGGCAAAACAATCTCTGCTATAAATCATAGCAATGTTTTCTGAGGTCAGTCTCCCAAGGCAATAGAAATAAAAGCAAAAGTAAACAAATGGAACCTAATCAAACTTATAGGCTTTTGCATAGCAAAAGAAACCATAAAGAAAAAGAAAAAACAACCTACAGACTGGGAGAAAATATTGCAAATGGTTTGACTGACAAGGGCTTAATTTCCAAAATATACAAACAGCTCATACAACTCAATAGTGAATAAAACAAACAATCAAAAAATGGGCAGAAGACCTAAATAGACATTTCTCAAATGAAAACATACAGATGGCCAATAGGCATATGAAAAGATGCTCAACACTGCTAATTAACAGAGAAATGCAAATCAAAACTACAATGAAGTATCACTTCACACCAGTCAGACTGGCCATCATTAAAAATTCACAAATAATAAATCTAGAGAGAATGTGGAGAAAAGGAAACCCTCCTACACTATTGGTATGAATGTAAATTGGTGCATCTACTGTGGAAGACAGTAGGAAGGTTCCATAAAAAACTAAAAATAGTGTTACCATATGATCTAGATATACATCCAGAGAAAACTCTAATTTGAAAAGATACTTGCAGCCCAATGTTCAAAGCAGTACTATTTACAATAGCCAACATATGGAAGCAACCTAAATGTGCACAGACAGGTGAGTGAATAGAAGATGTGGAGATATTTATTTATATATATATATATATATATATATATATATATATATATATGTATGTAATATTACTCAACGATAAAAAGGATGAAATAATGTCATTTATAGCAATACAGATATATCTACAGATTATCACACTAACTTCAGTACATCAGACAAAGAAAATATCATATATGATAGCACTTATAGGTGGAATCTAAAATATTATATGAATGAACTTATTGACTAAACAGAAAAAGGTTCACAGACAGAAAAGAAATCTGTGGTTACCAACTGGGAAAGGAATCTGGGATCAGCAGATATGAACTACTATATATAAAATAGATAAATAACAAGATCCTACCTATAGCATAAGGAACCATATTCACTATCTTGTAATAACCTATAATGGAAAAATATACTGAACCACATTGTTGTATACCAGAAACTAATATTATAAGTCAACTATACATCAATAAAATAAAAAAATGAATAGAAGCAGAGAAACCTAAAAATTAAATTAAATGAAGGTGTTAGTATGTGTTTGAAATCACTAATCCATTGGCAGCCATTTTACTTTTGATTCTCCAAATTGTCCAATAATTTCCAGGCACCTAATGTCTTCCACTAAATCAGTTCTTTCTTTGAAAAAATAAAAAATTAAACCCTGAAGACTATCCTGTATCTATGTGGAGAGACTAAGTCTATGAATTGAGCCATACCAAGATGAGCAAAACCGAGATTATGAGAAAAAGAGGCAGTCTAAAAATACTGTTTGAATCCCTGGATCCAAGTATTCTTGGAAAGATTTTATACTGTATGTACCTCACATGTTAACTTTCAATTTGTTTTGAGTTATGTTTAAACTAGGACTTCCAATTCTGAAACTCAGTGGGTCCTGAAATAGGTCTAGTAATTGGGCAAAAATTCTAAAGCCACTGTAAAAATAAATGACTTAGTGTGTAAAACTAAATGTTCTGCTTGTTAATGTATGTGTGTATAAGTTTTAACAGAGTTGTATAAACATTATTGCTTCTTCAGGAAAGGTCTATTTTCAAGAAAAAAAACCGATATATTTAATCTGGTTTTCCTCTGGAAAATATTTCTTGGGCTTGGAAAATTTGTCTGTAGTTTTGAGCCAGTTGTGCTCATAGAGAAATTATGAGGAGAGTCCAAAAAACCAAGCAAAATGCATGTAGCATGTGTTTATTTGTAGTGGGAGGAGTCTGAGAGCAAAAACTGGAAATCCAGGTAGAAAGGACATGATAGGCAATGCTTTTGGTAGAAGCTGGTCTGTTCAAAATGGGGAGAAAGAAATTCAGTATGAAGCTATCCAAATTGCTCTCAGAAAAATTATATCCAAGAGAAATTAAATCACACTATATTATCAATCTGTTTTAATTTCTCTAAATGATTTGTAAAATCTTGTTACATGTTGAGGGCTTTATTTGCAATTAATGCAGTAAAATATTAGAGCATTCCAGTAAGATATGCAGAAATGCAATGGAACTATAACCATAATACAAGATACCAAAAATTTCCAGCAATCAGTAACATGTAGAGTGAGCTCACAAGGAGACTGGAGACATTTCATGACTTTCAGAACTTAGCCTGAGACAACATGTAAAAATCAGGGTCTGTGGGTAAATTATTTTTACACCTCTGAATACCACAGGAACATTTTCCTTTCTTTTTATGGCAGTACCTGCAGAATATGGACGTTCTCAGGCTAGAGGTCAAAATGGTGCAGCAGCTAAGGCCTATGCCACAACCATGGCAATACCAATCTGAGCCATAACTATGACCTATGCTGCAGCTTATGGCAATGCTGGATCCTTAACCCACTGAGTTGAACTCACATCCTCACAGAGACAACATCGGGTTCTTAACCAACTGAGCCACAACAGGAACTCCATTACAGGAATATATATATATTTTTTACAGGAATATTTTTGAAGAGAGGGACTTAGCAAAATGACATCCTAAAATTAAAAAAAAAAAATAGATGCCACTACACATTTATAAGATGGATAAATTTTATTTATTTATTTATTTATTTATTTATTGTCTTTTTGTCTTTTCTAGGGCTGCACTCACAGCATATGGAGGTTCCCAGGCTAGGGGTCTAATCAGAGCTGTAGCCTCTAGCCTACGTCAGAGCCACAGCAATACAGCGTCTAAGCCATGTCTGTAACCTACACCATGGCTCACGGCAACACCGGATCCTTAACCCACTGAGAGAGTACAGGGATCAAACCTGCAACCTCTTGGTTCCTAGTCGGATTCATTAACCACTGAGCCACGATGGGAACTCCAAGATGGATAAATTTTAAAATATTGATAGAATCAAATGCTGACAAGGTTTCAGAGAAACTGGATCACTTATACACTGCTGGTAGAAATATAAAATTACAAATCAATCTGATACAGTGTGCTTTCCTATACAAGTAAACATGCAACTATCATAGGACTCAGTAATTGTACCTATGGATATTATTTAGCAGAGAATTTATGTTCACACAAAAACTTGCATACAGATATTTATATTACTTTACTTTTAATAGCCACAAAAATCCTACTCCTGGACATACATCCAGAGAAAATTATAATCAAAAAAATACATGCTCAATGTTCACTGAGTACTATTTATAATAGCCAATACATGGAAGCAACCTAAATGCCCACTGACAGAGGAATGGATAAAGAAGAAGTGGTACATATATACAGTAGAATATTACTCAGCCATAAAAAAGAATAAAACAATGCCATTAGCAACAACATGGATGGACCCAGAGATTGTCATACTAAGTGAAGTCAGAGAAAGAGAAATATATGATATCACTTATATGTAGAATATAATTTCTAAAAAGATATAAATGAACTTATTTACAGAATAGAAGCAGACTTACAGATCTCCAAGTCAAACTTATGGTTGCCAAGGAAGGGACGTAGGGGACAGGGATAAACTGGGAGTTGGGATTGACATGTACACACTACTGTATATAGAGAGAACTAATAAGGACCTACTGAATAACATAGGAAACTCTGCTTAATATTCTGTAATAACCTAGATGGGAAAAGAATCTGAAAAAGAATGGATATGTACATATGTATGGATAATTCACTGCTGTACACCTGAAACTAACTGTTGTATATCAACTATACTCCAATAAAAATTAAAAAATACATATGAAGGGGTTGGAACTACTCAGTACTGTCACTGTGGTAATGGATACACAAATTATAAGTGTGATAAAATTGTACAGAATTTAGGCACACACACACATACACAAAGCATAAAGATAAAACTGGAAAAATTTTAATAACAGGTGGAATATAGTTTTATCAATATTCTCTTTGGGATATTGTATTAATATTGCGTAAAATGTTAAAACTAGAATAAACAGAGCAAAGCATACAACGCTTTTTTTGTATTATATTTTACAACTTCATGTGAATCAACAATTATCTCAATAACAATGTCAGTTAAAAAAAACTCTTTGGGGATGAGTTCCTGTCATGGCTCTGTGGAAATGAATCTGACTAGTATCCATGAGAATGCAAGTTTGATCCCTGGCCTTGCTTCATGGGTTAAGGATTCAGTGTTGCTGTGAGCTGTGGTGTAGGTCGCAGATGCGACTTGGATGGATCTGACATTGCTGTGGCTGTGGCGTAGGCTAGTGTCTACAGCTCCGATTCAATCCTCAGCCTGGGAACCTCCATATGCCATGGGTGTAGCCCTAAAAAGGCAAAACAACAACAACAAAAACCTCTTTGGATCCTTTAAAAAAAAGAAACAAGATAATAGCTTGTGTTTGTCATACATAAAGTAAGAAGAATGAAACTTCATTGTGAAATTATAGGCAGGTGACGCTTTAAAGACTAAAGACCATTCATTCATTTTAAATCCTTTTTGGAACAATATATCTTTTGACCTGAATGGAACAACTCATGACTTAAATAAATAATACATTTTATTAAATAATATACCATATGATGTATGTATTTATTTTTTCTCCTGAGCTTCTAAGTTTTTCCATTTCTATTTTTAGATAACTTATTTAAAGAGGCCTATTTTATAACTAATAAATCAGAAGGATAACTTAGTTCTTTAAATTTCTGGATCAATCACACACTATCAGAAACTGACTATATTTTCACTTATTTGAAAAATCCAATTAGTTGATACAATGAAAATAGTGTGCTACTGATTTAGCATATTTGTATTTAGAATGTTAAATTACTGTGGTAAAATTTGGAGAAACCTCTTTGGAATCTTTTTCATTATCCAAGATGACTTTATAGAACAGAATGAGAAACAAACAAAAAAAACATTTTTTTTCCTTCTATTCCTTACTGAGTCCTTTTTAATTTACTCTTTTCTCATATTTTCTTATTTTTCTTTAATAACTTTAAATATAAAAACTAAATTTAAAATATTCACATCAACTACTACACTTTGTTCTCTTAAATATTATCAGTTGCACTTTCGACTTCTTCATAAATCCTTCTCTGATTAGTTAAAAGTAATACTTTCTTGCTTAGAATTTTTATAGTTTATAATGTCAAATATCATACATTTAAAATTAAATATCCTTTATTGTTAATCCTACATATAGTATCTGCCCTTAGGATAGGAATTAAGTATAATTATGTCTTGGTTTCTTTAATTCACCATTGCCAACTGATTCCTATTCATTAAATAAATGATGATGAATTTTGGTCCAAAATTTACATCTAAAAAAGTATATAAAATCAAAACTCGTATCTTCCTAAATAAAAAAAAGCATGTGAATATGTACATAACTTTCACACTATTCCATGCACATAGCAGATCCTAATTTTTAATAAAAATAATCTATCTCCAGGCCACAAGTACACAAGTGTTTATACATATGCTTCATAAGGAGCATCCCAACTAGGGGTTGAACTTTCCACATAGGCCATCAGAAATTCCTTTTCCTTCTCCAAAACTTCTGGAAGTAGATCATATACTCTACATTTCAGAAACTTAAAAGATACTCTTCCTTTTCCTCTGGTATACTAAAAAAGAGAAATACAGAAGAGAAAGGGAAATACTGTTCATAATGCTGTCAACCGGAAAAAAAAAATGGAAATGATTTTTCATACAGACAAATATTTAAATTGTCACTAAGACTTAAATGGTTGTCAATATATTTTAGTTGCATTATAAACTAAAAGGATTTCTTGCATATAATTCTGAGAAATGAAGCAATATATACAATTTCCTTAGCAAAAAAAAAAATTTTCTTCACGTGTTTCAAAAAACTAGGTTTTACCAGAAATTTTGATCTCAAACCTTTAGTAAGTTTGGGACTGCCTATACTAAATTCCTTCCAAAATTTCATAATTTAGGATATGTAGAACTGGATAAAAGCCAAAATAAATTCTAAAATGTGACTATGTTTTTAAAACTGTAATGCCAGCTACACAATGCTTCAGAAGAGAGCAGCACCTACTAAGGCGAGTCTTCATTTTGACTTCCAAGTCTCAGCATCATTCTTTTATAGAAAATGGTAATCACAGTACTCTATTGTCCACTGAAGCTTCAGTGAGAGTCAATGGGGATAGATTTTTAGTTGAATATTCAGAGAGAGAGAGAGAAAAAAAAAACTACCTTACGTATCAGGATTTATATATCTCAAGGGACATCTGGGTTTGAAGTATAAGACAACATGCTTCACTAAGAATATTAAAATCAAAAGACCTTGGAGAAGGAGACAAGTAGAGAGAGAAACTATTCATTCTTTTGGAATTACTAGAGCTTTCTAGAAAGCTCTTGATCATTTTTTAATGTTTCCCTCAGGTATGGTTCCATGTAATTCCTCTGACTTCTTGAAGTCTCCTCCTGAATTGTCAGTCACATTAAGTTCCTCTTCAAAATCTATTTTAACATTCACTTTTATTTGATCATGTCAGTGTTCCCCTTGAACTCCAAAGTCCTTAGAAGAGGTCTCTAATCCATGGCACTATAAAACTGAGTTAATGCCAGACAATTCCCTTCTGAATAAGTCACCCATTTTCACATGTTTATTGCCTTGCCTATTAGATCAAATCAATGTCCATGAAATGTTTCACACTGATGCCCCTCAATAAATGTTTAGTCTGATCATCTCTAGCACTCATATTAATTAAAGGGACTTTGTAGGAACTGTTTGCAAAATGTTTTAAAATGCTTAGATGATAACTGTATAAAATGCATCACAGTGATTATTATTAATTACCTGTTTAAAATTTAAATGGTAGCTATCACTTTAGAACTTAGACACTTTGACATGGATATTATGTTTAGCAATAGAATAAAATAGGTAGGAAGAAAAAGTATTCTATTTCCTAGATCAGCCTATGCCCAGGTATAAGAAATTCTATGAACCTAGGTATATATGTTTTAAAAGATGACTTGAAATTATTTTTAATAGTAATACTCTCGTCCCTTATCCTTCTGATTTCTTCAGTCATCTTTATATTTCCCTCTGATTTTTTTTCATACTTACACTCGATGTCACCAGTTTACTTTGTTTTGACTCATATGAGTCCATCGATCTGATATTCATGTTCCCCTCTGAATCACGACTAGATGATCTCTCTCTTTCTGAAACATATATTCTATTCTCCTATTATACTTCTACATAACTGCTACTGTCTTCTTCATACATTATTATTGGGTGGAAGATTTAGTTCAACTTAAAACTTAAATAATGTGAGGAATAAGGGTCTGTTCCATCTGATAACTGTATATGTGAATAGAAATTTTGGTAATTAAGGAATATTTTCTACAGATTTCCAAAAGACTATTCTAAGGAAAACAATACACTCTTAGACAAGAACTGCCTTTCTTCTGTAGGAATATAACTCAGAGAAGACGAAAGGACAAAAGTAAGCACAATATAGTAATTCTATTTTACATCAATAATCTCACTACAAATAATGAGCTCTATGAAATGTGCTTTTCTTTTCCATATGCACTTAGTAAATTTAAAAAAACTATGGAATACTAAATTATTTTCTTGGGATCAGCACAGAAATCTCAGGGATTTCTAAGAAAATTAATTTTTACTCTTTGACATGATCAAATGACAAGAAGGTCTCAAAGATTTCTCAGAAACTAAATATTTTGAGATGATTTACAAATCCTCAACTACTTAGGCAGCATATGATAAAAGCAAGAAATTAAATCGACTCATTGGATTTATTTTCTAATGGACATAGATTATGTAAGCTATAAAGTATGATAAAGCAAAAAGCTTGAACAGTACTTCTGTGTGTGTTTGTGCGTGTATGTGCATGTGTGTGCGTGTGTGTGTCTGCCATAGATATCCTATTCTAACTTGATGATCATCTGTCCATATTCTATAAAGTATTATAAAATTTTTAAAATTCTTTATTTATCCTATCTTGGTGAAACAGCATTTATTTAATTAAAGATGAGTCTGTTCATTTCTTAATATACAACATGTTAGTCATATTAAAAGTCATAAAAATATACATTTAGGATGATAAAGCCAAAATATAGAAAAAAATTGTTTAAAATGGTTCAACTTTATCAAAATACTTTGCATCTCTTCTCAGAAATTTGGAGGGAAGGAAAAGATGACTGGGGTCATAAATTTGCTAATGGTTGATAAATTATGCAAAGATTTCAGATAGTGATATAAAAATATTTGAATAGTTGAATTCTTTTTCTATTTCATGTTCTATTGAAGACTATCATTTGCACTTATGCTGAAAATGTATATAATTACTACCTAAAATATGATCAGATATGGTCAATTCTAAATTTTTTCCTCAATGAGATTAGCAATAAAGACAATACCTTCAAAGTAAATTAATTTGCAAAACATCAACCAAGCATTTTACACTAATTCCTCCCATGGTTTTGATAATAACTATTATTGTTTTCTGTTTATATAGGGTAGGAATACCACATGAGCCTATATCAAATTATGTTACAGCACAAGTTTAAGGTAATGGTGAAACCACTACGGATAAATTATCAACACCTTAATTGTGGCTGCAAAAACAGAATAATTTTAGCTCTAAGCCTTAACTCTAACATATATAGAAAATGAATTTATGTTTCACTACTAGAGTTGATCAGCAAGGCCAGATGAAGAGGTGCAATCAGCCCCAGACTAACTCCTACCAAAAGAAATTCATTAACATTTGACTTCAGGGTGAATTTTCACACCTTAAATAAACTTTAAAAAATTTCACATTAGAATTTGAATTCATTTTTATTTACACTTCAGTAAAATAAAAGTGGTTGAGTAAGTTTATATCTTAAACTTTTCATTAATTTCAGACACTATTTTATTATCATCATGAGGTAGCTGTTACACAAAATTAAGCAACTGATTCATATGATGATATGAATAACATCTATCCTATAGTAGATGATAAAAATCATTGAAGAAGGAAGTCAATGATTCTTAAAACAGCAATTTGCAAGTTTCTAAATTGCTTAGCCTATGGTGCAGTTTTTATTTTGTTTCTGCATCCCTAAAAAATGTGATAATAATTTAAACTGTACTCACACATAACAACATGTAGGTAAAGGTTACAGCTGTACTGTGCATTGAAGGAACTCTGTGTTTTTAACAAACGACTGACAGAATAATCATATTTATACCCCATGGATTCTGCATTCCAATCAATTTGGAAATGCAGAATATTTTGAAATATCAAAAATCCACATATTTTGAAATTTACTTCTGCCCTTTTGTCATCATTTGACACCCTGTTCAGCAATACTCTGCCTGAGCCGAAGAAGCCAAAGCAGTCAAACTATCCATAACTTTTTAAAAATTCTAAATAGACAATGGTAACACCCTAGGCCCTCTACCAAATTATCAACAGTTTATCAGCCACACTGTCAATAACTGCATTGTGTTCTTTTGACCAGCTTCTGCACTTCAGAATGAAAGGCACTTCTTTGTGCTAAACTGAGTTAGGGATTATATTCTGTAAGAACCACTATGGGTGATGGATGCCTAAGTGATCTCCTGCTGCTGGCCTTGGACTGTGAAGCAGCTGAGAATACTAATAGCAGGAAAGCAAGAGCAGTTTTTGCTAGCTTAAGATCACGCTAGTCTCTACTGATGTAAACAGGGATTTGATGGGTGCAATGATCTGTCTGCTCTCCACAAGCAGCACATAAAACTTATTTTAAATTGTTTATCCTCTTAGATTTCATCTGAAATGCAAGATTGGCTGTGACTGAACCAATATAATATTGGAATATGACTTTGAGGCACACAATTAAACCAGCACAGCTTCTTTTCTCACTGTGTCTTTTTGCTTTCTGTCAGTTACCCTCCCCACAGAATTAACTGGAAGCAAAATGAAATTTTAAAATAGAAAAATGAAAAGAAAAAAATCCTCAGGGAAGACCTACAGCTTCAAATTGAGGATGAAGGTAGAATATAGCAGTTTAGGTTGTAGAAGCAGCATTTAGGGCCCTAATATAACTGCTGATTTTCACACCATATTCTATCAGTATGTACGTGTCTAGGATGTGCAGTACCTTGCAGCAAGCAACTCTTCCACAGAGAAAAACTGTTTCAGATTCTCTTTTCTGCGGAGCCATCCTCTCTAGAATTCACAAAATGCATTCTTATTTTCCAGACTCAGCATTTATTCCTCTTCTGTTTTGCTACTGAATAATAGCTATGTACGGTTTGGCCTAGAAATGGCACCCCTGGAGTGAATTGTTGTAACAGTAAGTAATGTGAAAAGCTGATTTGCAGATTTCCCTGTGTCAAATGTTCATTTCATGCATTATCACAAAGCGTTTCTTCCAGCATAAGAATAGATGATTGACATTTCTAGAGACTGAAATGCTGAAATTGTAAGGGAAGGTAACAACTGGTCAATAAAACAGTAAGTATTTCTCACTAGTATCTTCATATTTGTTTGATTAGTCAACCTGGAACCAGTTGAATATCATTATGCCCATGTGGCAACTGTCAAAACAGCAGACATAGTGTATTGGGGCCAATATATAGGGCAGGGTAATTTATCAATCAGATTTTCCTCAGTGATAATCAAGGCAATGTATATATGGAACTGCAGCTTTTATGTTCCTTTATAAGAGCAGAAAATCTCCTTTCAGAAATCACTCCTATCTACCTCTCCCTGCCTCTTTATGACCTATCACCTACTCAATAATGTATGTTTATCTCCACTTCTCTAAACCCAATTCCTCAAACCAATGTCCTCTCTCCATTTTCTGAGCTCTTCTTTTCTCAAAGCATGTTTGGATCTTGACTTCCCAACTTACCCAGTAGAAAAATCTCATTTCCAGTAGTCTTTTATTGCTCTGAACATTTAAACTAAGTTATTAATGAAGCTAAGTCTTAATGTGTTGCTCCTCCAAGGAACATACACCTTATCTCACATTAGTATAAAGGAAAAAAAGTAAAGGTGCTATATTTTGAGGCATATATTTTATTTTATGTCCCTCAAATGTCATCACAACCTAAAGGAAATGTGTTCTTCTCTCATTTGAAATAGCCCTCCCAAGAGGACTCTCTTAAAAGGAGTCTATGGAAACAACCAACATCCCGAGGGCATGAGGAAATACAGGCCCACAAGGAGATAGTGGATGAAGAAAATGCCCCTGGGGGCCTATATTCTGCTCTCTTAAGAACTGATTAGGGCATTTCATCTTTGCTTCTGGCAGAAGGTGACAAATTATAGCAGGATGACAGATATCTGCTTAAGTTGAATTATTTCTCTAGCATAAGACTAGATATCAGAAAATTTTCTATTAGAGTGAATAGTACTGAATCAAACAACAGCTTTTGTTTACTTATATTTCTTTTTCAAGAATGCCCATTGCGCTCATTTCCAACAACTGCTATCTTTATGTGGCAGTGCCAAGAGATATCCTTAAGACCACAGGCTTATGGACAGACCTTTAAAGCCCAGGTATTTCTCAATTAATCCTTAACATACTAGCCTAATGTTAGGTAATAGTGGATGACAGATGCCTGTAACTTCTGTCTTTTCTGTATACCACACAAGAGATACTCCTTAAAGGAAGTATCACTGCAATAGAGGCTCATCAATACAAAAATTGTCTTTGTGCATGTAATGAAAATATTGCTCTCTTTTACCCTAAGCTGTAGCTAAAAATGATACCGATATAGCTATAAGCATAAATATAATAACTTTCATTTGCATAATGCTTTAGAGTTTTCAAAGATGTTGAATATCTATTATTTTACTTGATCCTCACAACTCCACAGCATTTAACAAACTGAAAATATGTTTTCACTTAAAGGAGTTTTATAGTACCCAGTCTTCTATTTAGATCTTTAATCCATTTTGAGTTTATTTGTGTGTATTGGACAGTGTTCTAATTTCATTCTTTTACATGTAGCTGTCCACTTTTCCCAGAACCACTTATTGAAAGACAGCATTGCATATTCTTGCCTCCTTTGTCATAGATTAGTTGCCCATAGGTGCATGAGTTTATTTCTGGGCTTCCCATCTTGTTCAATTGATATATATTTCTATTTTTGTGCCAGTATCATACTGTTTTGATGACTGTAGTTTCGTAGTATAGTCTGAAGTCAGTGCATCTGATTCCTCTGCTCCATTTTTCTTTCTCACGATTGCTTTGGCTATCCAGAGACCTTTTTGTGTTTCCATACAAATTTAAAACTTTCTATTTGGTTTGAGACTGGCATATACACACTGTGGTTTATGGAATGATTGGCCAACACAGAACTGCTATGTGACATGGGAAACTCTATCCAATATTCTATGATATGGGAAAAGAATCTCAGAAAGAATGGATGTGTGTAAATGTATAACTGAATCACTTTGCTATACGGCAAAGATCATTATAACATTGTGAATCAATTATACTTCACTTAAAACTTTTAAAAGTACTGAATATATAAAGGTTAATGGGTGATATAATTGTATAAATTTTGTAGAGCTGGTAAATTAAGAGAATATTCTTAGCCTGATCAATGTGTCTTTGTATTATACTTTAGCATTTTGTTGCATTTCTTAAAGTTCCTTTCTTAGCATATGAAGAGATAAAAATACATAAATTTAATACTTAATAAGCAAAGCAAAACTAGGTTTAAAACCCAGATTTTCTAATTCCTTACTCAAGTGCTCGTTAGGCTATGTGCTTCATGCCAAGATATTCCAACTTGTAATTAAAATGAACAATCCCCAGCATCAATTTGCCATACAAAGCTACCAATATTTCCTTTCTTTGATATAGGTGCCAAAAGGTATCGATGACTGTGAATTTAGACATGTGGCATCCTGAATTACCATAAAATATTCATAGAGCTCTCACAGAATTCAGTGGCATTGTTTTAGCCCCTACTGAGGAAAGTACACTTTTCCCCGTTAGGAAGATTTCATAAAAATCAGTGACCACCAGGTAATAATTATTTCCAGTTTTCATTAACATTATATCTGAAATGGGAATAGGAGATTATTAAGGCTAAAATCTAAAGCAGATAACAAAGAAAACAGTATTTTATTAACTATATTTCTCAAGTTAGATTCCTTCTTTATTGTAATTTATGCCATATGAAGAATTCTAACCATTTGGTTTTTTCCCATAATCTAACATTGCTTTCTAAAACTAATCTGTCTTAAGAATTAAACATTACTTTCTAAATATAATACCTATAATTTAGATTTTAAATATTTCCACCAAAATTACTTATATTTATGCCTTTCATGTTTAATATAAATTGTGATGCAGCAAGTGAGCATCAAACACATTAACAACTTTATAGATAAAGAAATAGAAATTAGAGTATTTTACCAGTTGCAACAGTTAGATAATGGAAGAGAAAATCTTGAAATATCAAGCCCTAATTGAGATGTTCATGTTTTTGGAATTCCCATTGTGGCTCAGCAGGTTAAGAACCCACCATGAAGATGCGGGTTTGATCCCTGGCCTAATTCAGTGGGTTAAGTATCTGGTATTGCCATGAGCTGTGGTATAGATTGCAGATGCAGCTTGGATTTGGTGTTGCTGTGTCTCCAACTTGACCCCTAGCCTGGGAATTTCCATATGCCACAGGTGTGGCACTCAAGAAAAAAAAAAAAAATTCATGTTTTCAAAAAGTTTTTGGAGGTTTCACATTATTTGAGCCCATCTAGTACTGACTTGAGATAACTCTTCCACTAGCAAAAAGCTACGGTAACTGAGAAATGTAAAACCAAATGTCAGGCATGTCCAGTAACAAAATTACAAAAACTACAGATATTGCTTATTGCCTTTTTTCGTCTTACTCCCAAAGAAACATGCACTGGATAATTATGCTTTGGGGCACATCTTCCAAGAAGTAAATTTGGCAATCTATTTCATGTTGGGTTCTGTTAAAGATACAAAAATACTGATGGAGGAACAACTTCAATATGGGCTCACCTAATTTCACTAGATACTTTATATGTTTTCAGAAGTTCATATAACTAAAGGATTTGTTTTTACTCTAACACAGATTTCAAATCAATATTCAGGTGTTTTTGTTTTGTTTTATTTTTTCTCATAACATGTATTATATGAAAGAAAGTTTTATCATAAATTATTTTCATGAAAACTTAAAGCCAGTATATAAAACCCTTTTCTTATCCCTTATCAACTAGAGAACAGTCACATGATTATACTCTGCCAATCATTTATAGATTATCCACAACAACAGTGGCAGTGGGATGGATAATGAGATTCAAGAACAACTGAATCCAATAACTAGGCAACAAATACCAAATATCTGGTGGGGTTATTGCCAATAGCAGCACAATAAGAAACACAGTGTTGTGGCAAAATTTGGTTGATTTTTGCTCCTAGGTTTCTGCTGAAATCTATTATCACAAACAAATTATTGCTACATTAATTTTTAGTCCAACAGAGGTAACATAAGTAGTTTGTTTACAGTTTGCAATTGAAATTTCTGAAAAACTAAGGACTATATGATAAAAAAATGGTGTGTGTGTATGAACATACCTTCATGTTCTGATATCATTATCTCACTATCTAAAGCAAACACAATAGATCGTAAGAAATTTATTTAGATTCATTCACTCTTCAATTGTAAAATATGTTTTGAGTGTGACCCTATTGATGCTGTTTTGGTTGAAAAGAAGGAGAACAATTTGAGTAAGTTGTTTATAAATAGATCCATAAAACAAAGGATTACCTTTGGGTAGAGAGGAAGACACATTCCTTGGAAGTAAGATGATGCAAAGTAAGGTGGCAGGGGACTAGATGTGGTTATTTTTAAAAGGAAGAGGCAGATAGCTAAGAGTATTGATGATGCTGTGTCCCTTTATATCACAGGGAATTCCTGATCAATAAGACAGAGCATTCGAGTTCTTGGCCTCTGGTTCTCTGCTTTGAATGTTAGAGACACGAAATGTGAAAAAAAAATGTCAAAGATCCCTTCTTTTAAAGGAATGGAAAGTATGACCTTGCTATTGTAGATGGTAACATGACAAGCTTGATTATCTCCCTCTTTCTCTTGAATCATCAATTTCTCTCTTTCACCTGAATCATTATCATCAGGAAAGAAACATGCAATATTATAACCATTTTAAGAACTCTTTTTCTATTGCCCCTCTAGCCACCATGATTTATCTCTTTCTCTTTTTATGCAATGTTGTCCATACAGTTGTCTCTCCTTACTGCCTGTACTTTCTCAGTTCCCATTCTCTCTAGTCTGTATTTCTTCCAGAACTTCCCCCAATTAATCTTATCAAATCAAAAATGACTTCCATGTTTTCAAATCCAATGATCACCCCTGAATCTTCATCTTTATCAGCTCGTCAGTGGCTTGACACTGTGATCACTCCTATAGTCATATATCTTCTTCACTTTGACCTCATGGGATTACACACATCTAGTTGCCCCTCAGCCTTACTGGCCGTTCAGAAACATCCTCCTTCTGAATCCTCCTAATTTACCTAAACTCTAAATCTTGAATTATTTTGGGACTTAAGTTTTAAACTCTTTCTTTTTTTACTATGCTTACACTGGAAGTAATCTTAGCTTTATATCAAATCCATATATACTATTTCTGAAAATTAGGTCTGTAAAAATGGCCTCCTACCTTAACTACTAACTTAAGTATCCAGCCGCCCACTCAAAATATCCCTATGGATATCTCCTTGGTAAATCAAATTTAACCGAGTTTGAATCACCCCAAGTCTTTTACTCCTAATATCTTGCCCACTTTGATCAAAGCACTTCACTCATCTAGCTATTCAAGTTACACTTGGATTTATCCATAACTTCTGTTTATTGTTTAAACTCAAAATTCAATCTATTAGCAAAGACCTGCCACTGAGATTCAAAATAAATACCAAACTCAACTATTTCTCATCACTCCAGCCTTGTAAAAGGAATCATTATTTTGTCTGAGCTACTAAAATGACCTCTTAACTCATCTCCCTTGTACCACTTGGGTCTCATTGCAGATTATTTTCTACGCAGCAGTCAGAATGTTCCTTTATAAGCATGACCAGTCTAGTCAATTGTCTAGTCAAATGCTCTAATGGTTTCTCACACAACTTAAAAAACAAAACAAAACTCCAGAACTCTTAGTATGGCATACTGGCTATAAACACAGGCCCCACTTCCACTGCTAAGCCCATCTCTTAACCACTATACCAAGTTTCATACATACTACTCCACTCTCACTGGCTTCCATACTATTCCTGTCTCAGGGCCCTTGCAATGCTGTTGCTTTTCTTTGACTTAATCACCCAGAGATCAGAATGACTCATTTCCCTACCATCTTCAGGTCTCTGCTTAAATGTCACCTTATCAGAGACTTTCCCTGAAAACTATATGTAAAATAACATATATCCCAAATTCCACCTATCCTATTACTTATGATTTGTTTTCCATAATCTATTATCTGCTGAAATAATTTGCTATGGTGTGCCTCTAGAATGCAAGCTGTACGGAAGCAGAAATATATTTACATATTTTTTTTACCTGCAGAATTTCCAAGATTGCCTAGAACAATGTCTTTGGCCATTAGAGCATAATAATAATATATAAAAATGTTATGTGTTATAAACATACTAAACCAGCAATAAATCCTTATACAATTCACAAAGAAGTGAATGGTTCCATTTATTATTAAACACTAGCAACAAGTGATTTCAATAAACTTTGAATAATCAGTAAGGAGAAAAACACAAAGACATCATTTCACTGAGGCAAAAATAACTTTTTAAGAATATAATTTTGCTCCAATTTTTAAATCATTTGCTGTACCACAATATGATTCCTATAATTGTAGAATGATTAAACTGCTTATAGCTTTTTGTTTTACGCTTAGCTGTAGTAAACATCTAGAAATATATCTTCATTAGCATCTCAATTTGTTATACTATAAATTCTAAGAAGTGGAATTACAAGTCAAAAAATTTGAACATTTTAAAGATTCTTGACAAATACTATCAAATGCCTACCAAGAAATGTATATTAATTTCTTATCCCATAAAATAATACCAAAATGCAAGTTTCATCTAGCTCTGGACAACTCCATGCACTATTAAAATAAATGCAAAATCAAAAGGAAATAAATTTATTACAGTAAAAGGTGACAATCTCATTTTTCCATTCCATTATCAATGAAATTGGTTTTTATTTAAACTTTCCTGGAGATTTTTATATATATATATATTTATATATATTTATTTATATATTTTATATATATTTATATATTTTATATATATTTATATATTATATATATTTATATATTTTTATAAAATATTTATATATAAAAATCTGGAGATTTTTATATATTTTTTATATTTATATATATATTGTGATTTTTTTTCCTCATCATTATTCATTTAAATCTAAAAGGCTGCTCATTTTTAGTTTATCTTCTCTATCTTTGTTTTGTAAATATGATTGTAGACATTTTTCCCAGTTTACCTTTTGAATTTTGTTTATGATGTTAACATGAAGATGATCAAATCTGCCCAATATTTCATTTATTTTATTCATTTAATAATTTATTAGTCTTTTTCCATTCTAAGATTTTTTCTTTTTCACAAATTAATCTTTAATCCATATAAGAATTATTATATGAATTATTTTATATTACAAAGCAAGTCTCTTATCTCCAAATAAACCTACTAGAAAATAAGTTACTGAATAATCCTTCATTTCCCCATTGCTTTATATCTCCAGATTTTAATTCTATTTTATTAATCTTTTTATATACACTCACTACTTAAACAGATTCCAATATTCTTTGTAATCAGTCAGGAGTTATGTCTATCTTGCTTACTATTTACTCCTAGACCTGAGCAAGTACTCAATAAGTGTTTTTGAATTATGAATGAGGTGAGAGTTGTTGTCATGCAAAACTGAGCAAGTGAAAGAGAACACCTGTTATATGGATATGCTCCAAGTCAGTATATTTGGCCACCAAGTCAGGGCCTTCTAAATGTTCTACAATGCCCTCAACCAGCAAAAACCAGAAAACAAATGAGAAAAATTATTTTCCAAGCAGTCTAAGGTAATACTGGGAAAAGAAAGCTTTCTCTAAGAGAAGGATCTTACAATCTTCACCAACTATTGGTCAACCATACTGTCCAGGAAACACTGAGACAAATGAATTTGATATTTCTTTAAATAAATAGCAGAAAGCCAGTTCTGTTTTGTAGTATTCTGGAGTCAAAGCCTTGGAAGACCTAACTCCTGAAAACAGTGCTAAGGATTTTGTTGGGCCTTAGTGTCATCATTCTGTACTCCAAGGGCCAAAGTTGAGATCTAAAGTGGAAAGGTTGAAGCATAAATAGGGCTAGATATCACTGAATCAAGGACATCACCCTAAAATAACTCTCTAACTCCTAATACAGATGTATTTTTATTTGGTCTCATTTACCATACAAACCCAGGTCAAACATTGCTTCCAAATGAGCCTTTCTTGTTTTCCTCTCCCTGATCCTCTTTTCTGTTCTCTATCACATGACATATCCTACCATATGATGATGTATCCTTTTGCAGGTTTCTCCGGTTTAGCTCTTAAAGATTAGAGGGAGTGTCTGTTCTTCCAATACATAGTAAAAGACATCACACAGGGTAAGCTTTAAAAAATATTTATTAAACTAAATTAGTCTTAACAGCTAATTATTTTCCTTAAATGAGGGTCCCAGTGAGTTATATCTGAATCAATGAATCATGGACTTTAAGGGCTGAAAGGACCCCAAAGGCCATCTTGCCCAACACATCTTCCAAAGCTTAAATTTCCTTCACAACATGCTATTTGAACATTTAATGATGATCAGTCTATGGCCTCTAGAATTAGTCTGTTTCATCACTAGTATGCTCAGAATTTAAAAGTCATACCTTCAGGTTAGCAAAACCTTATTCTTTAGCTTTCACTCAGAGAAAATGTATTAATACCTTTTTCCATATGAAAACCATTCAACTATTTTAAAACAGTTCATGTTACCTGCAACTTTTCTTCAAGAAAAACATCCCCAGTCTTACAAATATGGCTCACTAGTGTGGTTCTAACTTCTATCTCATTCTTCAAAAGTAGCCTGACCACTGAAGAATCAGGCAGGACTATATCACACCTCTCCTTCTTGTCCTTCATCTTACAGTCGTCACTTCATAAAGCTTAGGGCACACTCACTATGAGATGGATTCAGCACAATGTGAACAAAATACCCTAAATCTTTTTTTTTTTTTTTTTTTTGTCTTTTTGCCATTTTTTGGGCTGCTCCTGTGGCATATGGAGGTTCCCAGGCTAGGAGTCTAATTGGAGCTGTAGCTGCCAGCCTACACCAGAGCCACAGCAACACAGGATCTGAGCCGCGTCTGCGACCTACACCACAGCTCACGGCAACACCGGATGGTTAACCCACTGAGCAAGGGCAGGGATCGAACCTGCAACCTCATGGTTCCTAGTCGGATTTGTTAACCACTGAGCCACAACAGGAACTCCCTAAATCTTTTTTTTACAAGTCTGCAAAGTTAAGCTCCTCCAACCCCTATTTAAGGCCATGCAATTTGACTTTTTTAGACTCAAATGAAAAGCAGTTACTCCGGTTAAATTCACCTTGTTAAAGCTCTCCATTGTTCCAACCATGCCAAGACTTCTGTGAAACCTAGTTCTGTCATCCACTGTGATTGCTACCCTTTCCTTATTTGTTTCATAGACAAATGAAAGTCTGTTCTTCATCAGCTCATTCCAGTGCAACCTTCAGATGGCCTAAGTGGACTGGCCTTTCTTGAGAGCCATTTTCCTCAATCCTCACAAAGTATTATATACTGAGCCACAGTAAATGTTTTGATATTCTGGGCTTGAGACATGGATTTCACCACCCTCCTCTATAGATGCAACAGGACAGGTGAATTCTGGGGCCAAAGTCCCAGTTTTCAGTGCAAACACTCCCTAGAATGTGGCCTTCACAATAATCTCCAAGGTACACTGGTCCCTGTGGGCTACCCATCTTGAGGAGGGTGGCAGTTAGGTTGGTTCCATCGGTGATGTGGGTGCTAATGGGAAGAATAAATCAGCACATGGTCCAAGCTTCTTGGGAAAAATAATTTAAATAACTTCTTACATAAAATTATTTGAGTCTATTTGCAACTAAATCAGTATTTCTTAGAGAAGAATCCCCAGATGCAAAAATCAGACCCCTTCCCATGATTTTTTTTAATTAAAAATTTTTTCCAATCAGGCAAGCAAATTGACTACCTTTCCCAGTCCCTGTATTTATAGGTGGGACCTGGCAGAAGATTTCTGCTCGGTAGAATGGAGGTGAAAATTATTTGTGCCAGAACCATGCCAAGCCATATATATTTCTCACCCTCTCTCATGTGTCCTCCCTACTCACACTACTAAACATGAAAGAATGAAAAAAAAGGGGGTCTTATGAGAGAAAGAGCCTAGACTCTGAGGTAACTGTGTAGTCAGAGCTGCCCACAATGTACCTGAACAAAGACATGTGAAATACATCTGCATGACTAGAAATAAAATTAATGGGTTACACAATTATATTTGGGATTTGTTTATTCCAGCAAGACAATTCAAACATAGCCAATATATTAGCAATGCAAGTCAACACTGAGTCTTATGACTGGTGTTATAAAATTTCTCACTTAAATAGCAGATATTTTAGAAGGGTGAACTTCTTTGTGTACAGCTCTCTTTGTTCTACCTCCCATTCTCTCATCCACATCTAACAATACATCATCCATTTTAATAGATAGGAAATTAAAAGACTTGTCTCAGTACTGGCTTTATTTGTATGATGAGAAGCCACCAATTTAGAGGCTATTTTTTTATAAGAATCCATAATATCTTTTACACTCTTAGGGAAATAGCTAAAATAATTAGAAAGCTTAATACTCAAGATTTTAACATATACATAACATGCTTTTTAAATTTTGGTTTCTTTCCCTAAATACTTATCACACTTTAAAATTGTGTTCAGCTTAACAAGACAAAAGAAGTTAAGGAGACAAGTGAGCACACTTAAATTTTATCAAAAATATATTCAATACATATTATATCCTGATAAAGTCAAATTTTATATTACATTTTAATAGAATCAGAAAAATCTACATAAATGTGAATTAAAGCCCATGGGAAAACAATAAGGTTTTGATATTTTAGCTATGGAACCATGGTATTTATGTTTCAACATGAGAATTATGGTATTTATAAATGCTAGGAAATTACAAAAATGCTTTCTGAATACTTTAAATCCATGAGTTTGCTCTAAGAGTTCCTTCCTTATGAGATAAAGATATATAAGTAGTGCCATAAAATATGAATAGAAGCTGACAAACCAATGAGCAAATATCACAGTGTAGGATTCTAAAAAATAAAAAAATACAAAGCAAAGATGGAATGAGGTAGAGGAGAATAAAATCTAAGAGAAAATATTTTAATTAAAATTATGCATTCCCCAAGTAAGTAAAGACTTGTCAACTTTGAAATGAAAACTTTTTTTCTTTTAAAATTTTTTAGGAGTTCCCGTCATGGCGCAGTGGTTAACGAATCTGACTAGGAACCATGAGGTTGCGGGTTCGGTCCCTGCCCTTGCTCAGTGGGTTAACCATCCGGCGTTGCCGTGAGCTGTGGTATAGGTTGCAGACGCAGCTCGGATCCCGCGTTGCTGTGACTCTGGCGTAGGCCAGTGGCTACAGCTCAAATTCGACCCCTAGCCTGAGAACCTCCATATGCCACGGGAGCAGCCCAAAGAAATAGCAAAAAGACAAAAAAAAAAAAAAAAAAAAAAATTTATTATAGCTGCTTTACAATGTTCTGTCAATTTCTGCTATACAGCAAAGTGACCCAATCATACATATACATACATTCTTTTTCTCATATTATCCTCCATCATGTCCATCACAAGTGGCTAGATATAGTTTCTATGCTATACAGCAGGATCTCATTGCTTGGCCACTCCAAATGCAATAGTCTGCATCTACTAACCCCAAATTCCCAGTCCATTCCACTTCCTCCCCCTCCTCCATGGCAACCACAGATCTGTTCTCCATGTCCACAAGTTTATTTTCCTGTAGATAGGTTCATTTGTGCCATATGTTAGATTCCAGATATGTGATATCGTATTGATATTTGTTTTAATCTTTCTGACTTACTTCACGTAATATGAGAGTCTCCAGTTAAATCCATGTTGCTGAAAATGGCATTATTTTGTTCTTTTTTATGGCTGAGTAGTATTCCATTACATATGCACACCACATTTTCTTAATCCATTCATCTAGTCATTCGACATTTAGGTTGTTTCCATGCCATGGATGTTGTGAATAGTGCTGCTATGAACATAGGGGTGCATGTATCTTTTTCTTTTTGTCTTTTTGCCATTTCTTGGGCCGCTCCTGTGGCATATGGAGATTCCCAGGCTAGGGGTAGAATTGGAGCTGTAGCCGCTGGCCTACACCAAAGCCACAGCAATGCGGGATCCAAGCCGCGTCTGCGACCTACACCACAGCTCATGGCAACACCGGATCCTTAACCCACTGAGCAAGGGCAGGGATCGAACCTGCAACCTTATGGTTCCTAGTCAGATACGTTAACCACTGCACCACGACGGGAACTCCAGGGGTGCATGTATCTTTTTCAGTGACAGTTTTATATCATATACAGTTTTATATGCCCAGGAGTGGGATTGCTGGATCATATAGTAGTTCCACAATCATATAGAGTTCTATATTTAGTTTTCTGAGGTACCTCCATTCTGTTTTCAATAGTGGTTGTACCAGTTTACACTGCCACCAACAGTAAAGAAGGGTACCCTTTTCCCCACACCATCTCCAGCATTTGTTATTTTTTTGACTTGTTAATGGTGGCCATTTTGACTGGTGTGAGGGTGAGGTGTTACCTCATTGTAGTTTTGATTTGCATTTCTCTAATTTTCTATTTTCACTATTTCTTTAGTGATATTGAACATTTTTTTTTTTTTCATGTGCCTGTTGGCCATCTGTTTTATCTTCTTTGGAAAAGCGTCTATTCAGGTGTTCTGCCCATTTTTCAATTGGGTTGTTGGGTTTTTTTCCTGTTTAGCTGTATAAATTCTTTGTATATTTTAGGGATTAAGCCCTCATTGGTTCTATTATTTGAGACTATTTTCTCTCATTCTGAGGGTTGTCTTTTTTGTAATGGTTTCCTTTAAAACAAAAAGGAAATTATCCAGATAATATTGAAAATTACATTTACCTTTTCTTCATGAGCATCACATATATAAAGAAAACTTTATTTTGACTAATTCAATATCAAATTAATGTGTGAATTATTAAAATGTTACACTGAAAAAATTCCAGTATTTATCATCTTCCAGTAGCTGATGTCATCAGCATCAGTAACAAAAGTAATTAAGAACAGAAGAAATGAGGAGTCCCATTGTGACTCAGCAGGTTAAGAACACAACTAATATCCATGAGGATGAGGGTTCAGTCCCTGGCCTTGCTCAGTGGGTTAAAGGATTCCAGCATTGCCTCAAGCTGCAGTATAGGTTGTGCATGTGGCTTGGATTCTGCGTTGCTGTAGCTATGGCACAGATCAGCAGCTGCAGCTCCAATTCAACCTCTAGCCTGGGAACTTCCATGTGTCACAGGTGTGGCCCTAAAAAGAAAAAAAAAAAAAAAAACAGACAGTAAGACTTCTCATATCTCAGTTTATGATGTGGTATGTTGAAACAAAGTTAAACAGCCTTTTCAGCATTTCATTGTCAATATCAAATGGTTAATTTATGTAATCAAACACCTGTTCCACATGACAGCAACCTGCCACAGAAAGACACAGCCACAAAATCATATTTCGCAATTTGGGGTATGAAAAACTACTACAATAAATGCTGACAATTTCATTTTTGCTTTAGTACTCATTGCTCTATTCATTACTAAGTAATCAAAAATAATTCTATCATATTTGCCCTTTTTCAAGCCAATAATAATAAATTTAATTATATCAATTTATGTTATTAAAAAAATACTTTCAATTTCCATACAATGACATCATCACCACACTAAATAAAGGTTCCTTTTTGATTCTATTTTATTTTTCGTGCTTTACACTTTATTATATTTTATAGGAGAATACTATCTCCTATGTGGTACACCTCCTATAAAAATATAATACCATAAAGAGGATTTATCAAAAAACACAGTGTAGTGCTCTTTTGTAGGTTTTCACCTACGTGGTAAATGAATTTGCTGTACACTCTGAAAATCTGACGATAAGTGTAGTTTTGTGATTTAAAAATTTTGCTGAGAGACATCAACTTGGCCTGTCCTCATTTATTCCAGGTTTCTTTTCTATACTTTTTTTTACACAGCTGCACAATACAGGCAACATATAAATAAGACATATTTAGAGTATATTTCAGATTCCTCAGAAACTTTTGGCAACTCACCTAAAATGAATCTCCTTGATTTATATACAGTAGGTCTTGTTTAACAGTAAACCTTAGCACTTAGTAAAGCTCAGAAATAATGTTTCCCATTATCTATCTCCTCAATCTATCAATTTTTGTGACCAAAATTTGTTTATCTATTGCAAAGAACTATGAGAAAAAGGCTGGAGACTTTCTTATCACTGGCCTTAAAACAATAAAGAAGAAAGGAAATCTTTACCAAGTTATTTTTTCAACTCAATAAGATTTTAGATTTCTAAATAGCTTCCATAATAAAAGTAAGGACACTATTATATAGACAGAGGAGAAGAAACTAAAACCCAGGCAACATGCAGACAATGTGGGAAAGGCATTAGGAAGAAGTTCAATTAAGTCTGGTATTGAATGAGTAGGTGTCTACAGATTGAAAAAAAGAGAAAATCATTCCAGGTAAAGAAGAAAGAAATGAAAGTATACTTTGTGTTAAGAAAGTAACAAAAATGTTAAAGAACTTAGAAGAGTAGAAGATGATGTTGTAAATATAAATATAGGAGTTGTATGCCATGTTAAGCAGTTTGAGCTTCACTATAAAGCAAGTTAAAATATAATTACAAAAATAAATAGTGAAAATTCACTGAGCATTTACTATGTGCCAACTACAGAAGCAAGTGCGTATTCTATTAAATTATTAAAACCACCTTATGAGCTAGATACTGTTGTTATGCCCCATTTACTAAATGGAAAAACCGAGTAGGAAACTAAAATATTTTGCTTCTGGAGGCAAAGCCCTAATTTGTCTCAGGCAATCAGAATCCAGAGTCTATATTTTTAAATACTCCAATACTCTGCCATTCTAAGAAATCATATTTTATATTATGATGTGAAAGTATAAAAGTCTGACACTGCCTTATTATAATTACTTAGAAATTCTTAATTGTGTAAATCTAATTCTAGTTTGAAATCTAATGAACAGAATAAGGTTATCTTGAAAACACTGAAATTGTCACATTAAATGTTCTTTTGACTATAGTTTCTTAGCCTTCTTGCTGACAACCCATAGCATTTTCTTATTATGATCCCATTTCTTTATAAGTATACAATTATTTGATAGTATTGAGAGTTTCTCTTCTTAGATTTGTATTGTATTAATACACTGTACAGTATACCAATTTTTGTATAGTCAACTCGAATTTAAGTCTAAAATAAAATTAAAGATTTACATATGCTCTGACTTTTAAAGTGTTGGAGTCTAGGACCTAAGACAAATATAAGAGGCTTTAGAATCTGACTCAGCTGGGTTCAAATCTCAGATCTACTGTACTTAATATATGACTCCGTATCTTTGGAAGATTACTAAATTTATTTGATGCCCAGCTTCCTTATTTATAAACTGTAAATAATAATACTTAGCTTGTATGTTTCTGGTTAGAATTATAAGATGTAACATTTAAAAGCCAATAAATTTCCAGATATAGTAGTTTCTAAAAAATGGTGATCCCAATGTTATTTTAACTGTTGCTATTACTACTGCTATCACTAAGAGTTGGCCAGCCTAGTCCCCTCCCAAAGTCACCCATCCTATCTTTGTCACTAATGTTGACTTACTACCAGATTTTCCATGGTAATGTGCATAATTAATTGTTGCTGTTTTAAACTCATCCTTTACTTAAGCTCTTCCACCTCTATCACCCAGTGAACTGACTGACCTTGGGATAAGTGTCATTATCAGACACTCCCTATGGGTGATGCTCTTCAGGGATTGATCCTGATCTACTTTCCTTAGCATAGTAATGAACTTGAAGCAAAAGGTTGTTGAGACTTAAGACAGCTTTCTTTCCACTATTCTGACATAAGAATAACACATTTAAGAAATTTCATGTTGTGCCAGTGGTTGATTTTTTGGGGGGTTTCGGATAAGATTAACATATTCTAGAATATATGATGCTGTACTGTGTTTTCTCTAAAAAAGTGTTTCAGATAGGTTAATATTTCTCAGTAAAATTTAGGAATGAAAGTTTCCCAGAGATTAGCCAAATGTTGCTGACACACAGGGCTGAAAGAAGGAAAAACACATATTCTCTGCTTTGCTTCCATACCAAAAATTTGAGTTCTATTATTTCCCTCAGAAAATGGGTTTTAAATGAATATCTGGATTAACAAATGGGACAAAAACATGTAAGTATAACTATTACTCTTTCCTATTTGATTCTAAATCTTTTTCTTATAGAAAACCTTTCTTTCCTTGTTGTCATTACCAGTCATACTTAAAGGCATTTTCTTAAAGGTCTGATTCTTGAGAAAATGTATACATAATTGATATATAAAGGTATTAAAACTTTAGTTTATTTTAGTATTCCCAATAATTTAATACAAAACATGTGTATCAATTTGTACATATGTATACACACATATACATATGTATGTATATGTATATGTATATTTTCACAAAATACAAACTTCTTAAAGTCCAAGGTTACTTTTAATACCATTTTACCTTATTTCAAATTCCACTTTTGTTTCAGCATAGTCTCAATCATGTACCTTCTGTCATGTTCCTAGTTAATTATACTTATCATTACTGTAACTATCTTAAATGTGCAAAATAAACTCTCAAGACTTCCCTCATAGATTTTGAAAAGCAATAAATTCTTCTAAATACCAGTAATCAGTTTATGTATGTATTTAAAATATTTCACCTGACAATCATGGAAATTTTGATTCTTATTTTCATTCAAGTGCATTTAGTTATTACATACAGCATTATTCATAAGCAAAAGGTAGTAGTCCCCACTTTACATTCAAAGAAGCCAGTAGCTCTCCAAATCAATAGCACCTCTGGAATGTGAAAACCTAAATTTCAAATAAGAATTTAACCAATACAGTAACACACAGAGGTTGTTTCCTATGTTAGTCTAGCAAGATGGCTACCTGAAGGTAGCAAATTCTACCAAATTTGCTCTGGTGAAAGATCTGCACTTCAGTACTACAGATACATAAACCTGATTCTGTCACCAAATACAGAGTATATCCATGTCTCAGAACTAGATATTGACCAAGTTCACAAGACTAACATATAAAAGCAGAAAGTCAATTGTTCTGTGGATAGCATGCAATGGGTCCTTAACTCTCCTTTCAGCTAGTATTCTTTGTTGTTTCCCACTTTTAATCAAATGATCCCTCTCTCTTACTACAAGTACAATTTCACATCACAGTCTGTGAGTTATTATGAAATGGTGAGTAGAATTAGAGAATCTCTCAATTTTACTGCCCACCCCCTTTTAGAATGTTCAGAGTTTATGAGCAAAATTTCTCCACAACTTTTTTTCATATGCCCAATTCTTTTCCAAAGAAAGAAGACAAACCCTCTAAATTTTAAACAATAACAGAAGGAATAAAAGCAAACTACTTCTTTAAAGTTCTCCACACCTTAAAAGTTTAATGACTGTATAAATCTTCACTGGGTTTACCTTCTTCATGGAACATATGACCTCTCCTTTCTTGTGTCACTGTTTTCCCAGGTGCTTTAATTCACTTTAATTTTCCCTGATTCTATTAAAATATAATATAAAATGTGACTTTATTAGAGTATCACATATATTGAGTATGTTTTTTGACTAAACTTTGGTTATGTTAACTTGTCTCTTCGCTAATTTATTGTGTCATGTAAAGCAGGGAACAATTTTAGTTTTTGATACAGTTATTTAGGGAAAAAACAAAACTTAAAGAGCATCTTGTGCACATGTTAAAAACTTGCATATTAAAATTTCTGATTATTTTAGCCATTTTCATAACAGTATAAAAGATATTCTGTATGCTTATAAAAATAGCCTCTAAATTGGTGGCTTCTCATTATACAAATAAAGCCAATACTGAGACAATGTGTTTTTTAATTTTGTATTTATTAAAATAGAAGATGTATTATAACAAAATAATAATTTTAACTTTATTTATTACATACATATTTAAACAAGGAATTCAATGACACTTCAGTTGTTCACTTACATCCAGGTATACAAAATGTAGCACCTAATCTGGGATTTCCACATGGTACACTGTAACACCAATTTATTATTTCATAATAAAATGTAAAAGTTGTCACAAGTTCTGAAATACTCAGATCCACGTGAATTGTGTATTTTCTGTTTTAGTCAGAGCTACAAGAAGAGGTTAGATAAAAATGTTCTTGTTTTGCAAAGAATCAAATCAAAAGAGTCAAGTGTATCAAATGTTCAGTGACAGCAACATAAGAGGATCTCTCATCATCCATCTCACAGTTAAGGAATCCTCAAGAACAGGAGGGTTGGATGGAGAAGGAGCAGGAATGAAGATGGGAAGAAAGGATATGTTTGTTCAGGGTCTTCCCATTATTGGTTAAGATTTTATCCAAGAGACATGGGTAGGTGCTGCCAAAATTTACCACAGTTACTTTCCTTTATCTAAGATTTTGTCACTGACCAACTCTCCACACGAACATTTATTCTTTCACCAGCTATGTTAGTATATTTTCTTAGGTAACAATTAATCACATAGGCCTGGAAAGTATTCTTTCCCTTTCCAGTGACTCTCACATTTCTGCATTGCTGTATTGTTCATTTCATTGTTAATCCTTCAAAGAGCTATTATACTTGATTTATTTCAAAATTCTTGAGTAAGACATAACTAGAGTTCCAAGTGCATACCTATGTTCTGCTAAATATTTCTCATACAACCTAAGTTTCATTACTTCATATATATATGTATGTATATACACATTTTATACACATATGTATATTTTATATATGTATATATTACATGTATATATGTTACTTCATATATATATAAAATATATAGAATCTCTTTAAATCAAGTTATATTGAAATAAAATAAGCACTGCTAAAATGATTACTTAGGATAAACTGTGTATCTCATTCTGATTCACAGCACAGGTTTGTAAATTCTAGTAAAATGACCAATTATGTCCTTATTAACTTAATCAACAAATGTAAATTACTATAATTAAATGAAACATTTTCATTGTTTTAGGGCTGCACCCATGGCATATGCAAGTTTCCAGGCTAGGGGTCAAATCAGAGCTACAGCTGCTGGCCTATGCCACAGCCACGCCAGATCCCCAACACACTGAGTGAGGCCAGGGATCGAACCTGCATCCTCATGGATAGTAGTCAGATTCGTTTCTGTTGCACCACAATAGGAACTCCCTAAACATGTTGTCTTTTTATTAGGTATCATGGAAGAAAATTCTATTTTTACCAAAAATCCTTCTATAAGAACCTTCCATGTTTTGTTTCTTCATTAGAAAATCAAATGACAAAACAGAAATGCAAAAATCCTACATATTAATAACTATAACTTCATACTTAGCACATCTAAAAAAATTTACTTTGTGATATAAGAATGATTATAATTGTAATAAACCACAAACATAAAATTTCAAAGCTTGCTATGTCAAAGCAAATTCCCCATATTCCCTGTCAAGCTTAGTCCTGTTTAGATACTAACTGTTCTATTTCTAATTTGACTGGAACCACTACCGTGACTCTCAGTGTTTACGCTTGCTTAAATATAGTTAGCTGAAGTTAAAACCTGTGCCCATGGCTGACAGCAATTTTAATTATACTAGTGAACTGCCTCCTAAATCCAAAACCCAGGATCAGATTAACTCTATATTTTTCAAAACTAAAAGCAAATTAACTAAGCAGAGGCAGAGAGAAGTTAGTAATCCCATGTGTATATGCTGCCTATATCCCTTCAAAGGATACCACATCTAGGGTTTTCTGAATGTCAGTCTAAAGGGAGGATTTAAAATATATAATTCACATATTAGATCAAGCAAAAGAAGTATTTTTCTTGAAATTTTACTCCAAAGAATCAAATATGCCTTTCCCATTTAGTCTGTTAACTAGATTCTTGCTTGTCAAAGTTCATGGAACATAAGTGGCAGCATCACATAGGAGTTCCTAACAATGGCAGAATCTCAGATCCTATCCCAGAGATACTGAATCGCATTCTGCTTTTATCACATTCTTCAGGCAATTCATATATGTCAATGAAGTTTGAGAAGCACTGGTCTAAATTACATTCAATAAAACTATATTGTAAATGATTTTCTTAGAAATTTGTGTTAATTGTGCATTTATTTCAATTAATTTAGGGATTATGTTTGCATATTCTTTTCTAGTTAAGAGGAAAGCACTAAGTTCAGTTCACTATGATAATCTGAATATTTGTACTAAGCAAAACACAAGACATTCCAGTTAAGCATTATTCATATTAAATTTTAAACATAAATGTATCTCAAATGAATCTGAAAATATATTTTGAACTAATTTATACTTATATTTTTAAAGCACACTTCTGATGTCTATAAAGTTTCAAGAGATGTGTGTGTGTGTCTTTGTTCATATCAGAAACTTCAGAATATTATGCACATATCCTAAAATTTAAAACTAAGTTTTAAGCACACTTAACTTAGAAAACTATGATTTACATTTCTAGGTAAAATTAACATTACTTAATTTATTGCACCAAAGCTCCAAAATAAAGAAAAATCCATTTAAAGCAATCAGTTTGCTATTTTTAACACTATGCAGCAAAATATAGTGATAGGCTTCGATTACAAAATTTAAGTAAAATGCTAAAACTACAGTGACATATGTGGGTGAATGCTTAATTTTTTCCTTATATTACCTCTCCAGTAATTTGCAAATATTAAGGCTAAAAATGGGATCTTCTTCATAAGTATGCAGTTTAGAGATGCAGGCAAAAGACTGATAGTACCATCCTAAAAGGAAAAAAAAAAATTCTCTAAAAGTATAACTGTCAAATATCTAAGCAAAAAGTAAAGAGAAAGGAAGAGACAATTAGTGAGGTGCACAAAGTGTGAGAGAGGGCATACATTATATACTCAGATCTATCATACTTCCCATAAATGAGTAAGAGAATTGCATCACCCAGGCACACTATTCATTTGACTCTCTTTCACTAACATATTTGTCTTCTTTCTCCCTAAATCAAATGAATGATCAATATGATGTAGCTATGGGGATATTGATTTGGTTTTCCTATGGTCTCAGAGAATAAGTCTTACTGATATTTTGGTAATATAACTCATTTAAAATACTACTACTAAAAGTAATAATCTACCATATCATTTCAAATACATGATAATTCTATTAAACAATTTTAATGAGAGTTGCTGCTTTTCTAAATTACCAATACTCTCCCAAGTTACTAAAACTTTACTGTGCAAGAAAACAATGTATTTTCTTATTAAATCCATCACTAAATAACCAGAGAACTCTATATTCTCTGTGCCATGCTCAGTTAAACAGTTGTGAATTGAGAGATTATATTCACTGCACAGCCACCTTTCAGGTCTGTAATGGATATATTTCTTATTGTTTTCATTCCTTCCCTTTCTTTTCCCTCACTTTCTCCCTTCTTATCTCTCTCCCTCCCTTTTTTCTTTCCTTTCTTTTTCACAGTTTTGGGTTTTGTTTGTTTCTGAAACATGACCATGGACTTACTGTCAAAATCCAGTCAAGGAGTTAACAACAAAGAAAGATCCAAACTTTTGAAAACCTGAGGTCAAGAATTATTTTCTTTTTTGTATCTCTTCAGGATCTGGCACCATGCTTCTGAATGGCAAGGTCTTAACATGTTGATTAAAACATAAAAGTTATGCATCGGAGTTCCAATTGTGGTGCAGCAGAAATGACTCCGACTAGGAACCATGAGGTTGAAGGTTAGATCCCTTGCCCATCCCAGTGGTTAAGGATCCAGCATTGCTGTGAACTGTGGTGTAGGTCGCAGATTTAGCTTGGATCTGGCATTGCTGTGGGTGTGGAGTAGACTGGCAGATGTAGCTCCAATTTGACCCCTAGACTGGGAACCTCCATATGCCACAGGTATGGCCCTAAAAAGAAAAAAAAAAAAAGTTATGCATAGAATTGACAATAATGATTTTTCAAGCTAGACTCTCATTTTTCTATAAGGTTCCTTTTATTTATTTACTTTTTTTCCCCATAGTAGCCCAGACACTTACAGCCTGAATTCCTAATTTCAGGCAATGTAACAGAGTGCCCTGATGATACTGTTCTGTCATATATGAAGCCACATCTAGTCCTGAGATCTCTCAGAGAGACAGCTCAAGTTCATGCAGAAGAAGAAGTCAAAATTGGTCTGTAAGAAAGTAAATCTTTGAATAGAGTTACAGTTTCTTAAGGTCAATCTGTACCTTATACCAAGCTAAGGTCTGAAGTCATCAGAGTGTATTAAGCCTGTGTAAAAACACAGGTAGTAAGAATATTGACCTTAACAAAGTCTACCCTCTAGGGTAAAGACAGGCTTGAAATATGCAGTTTCTGCATATTCCAGCTTTATACTATCCAGTTAGCAAGATTCTTTATGCCCTAACACTAACTCAAAACCACCAGTTTTTGACCACTATCAATCCCCTGAAATCTTTCCAACTTCTGGGAATATGAGATCAGAAGCCAAACTTTTTAGAATCTTTACATAACTGATTTACTCAAGTATTTTACATTGCAGGCCCCAAAGTCCCTATCGGTCTTGCCTAAAGAACTTGAATGTTGGCAACTTGCCTGGCAAAATCTGAGGACTTGCCTGGTAACATCTTGACTGGTCCTAATCTCCTGACCCACTGCTTAAATTTAGCAAGTTCCTACTGAATATAACTCTAAAATTAGATATTAAGTCTAAAACCTCTTAAAGAAACAAAAAGAGTAGTTGGTATAATTAAATTTAACCATATTATTGTTTGGAAATTTCAGTACATTAGATTTTGAAGAAAAATGATCTTACAAAGGAGTTTGGCTAAGATCTGATGAGATTCTATTCAGATCAAACTACACACATAATTGAGGATTATCATTACAAAATAAATTCCTAATATAGTTTGGGAAGAGAAGAAATGTTTTAAGGGGCAGTAGATGTTAGAAATGACTGGTTTTATAAAAATAATCTAAATTACTGCTTGGGGAGTTCCCGTCGTGGCACAGTGGTTAACAAATCCGACTAGGAACCATGAGGTTGCGGGTTCGGTCCCTGCCCTTGCTCGGTGGGTTAACGATCCGGCGTTGCCGTGAGCTGTGGTGTAGGTTGCAGACGCGGCTCGGATCCTGCGTTGCTGTGGCTCTGGTGTAGGCCGGTGGCCATAGCTCTGATTCGACCCCTAGCCTGGGAACCTCCATATGCCGCGGGAGCAGCCCAAGAAATAGCAAAAAGACAAAAAAATAAATAAATTAATTAATTAAATAAATAAATAAATAAATTACTGGTTGGGTGGAAATAGGGGTCTGAAGTGACTTACTGTCACTATATACTTTATTGAAACCTTGATGTTTGTGCTATTACATTAAATTTTAAAAAACACACATCAAATTAGGCATCAGAATTTTGAATAGTTGAAATCAACTTCAGAGACAGAACTAATACACTTACTAATACTAAATAATTATTCTTGGCTCTACTGAGTCACTATTCTCAAACTATTTCATGTAGCAATAGAATATTAGCAACTAAAACAAAAATAACTTATCGATGAACTCAAATTCTTCCTAAGATAACAGGATGAAACAACAAAAAAAGAGGGATCATTTTATCTCAAGAAAAAGCAGTATCTTCTTTCTCTTCCTTCAAGAAGCACAAAAAAAGAACTCTGCAGTAAAAGTGTTTGAAGAGGTAAAAGAGGTATCTCGTGCAAAATCTGACTGCAGTGATGGGAACGAAAAGAAACTATGAAAATACCATAAAAAGAGTGACAAGCAGCCACTGAGAATTGTATACAAAAAGGATAAATATTGAAAACAAAATGAAAATATTTAAAGTTAAAATAAATAAAAATGTTTATTTATATGGCAATGCCCTGTATGTATATCAAATAGAAGACCCAGACTTTCTGGAGGTAGCTAACTTGTACAGAGGCTTGGAAGTCAGAACATATGGGTCTGAATCCAAATCCTGTGTTGTATAAGCTAACCAAATATGGATAACACATATGATCCTTCTCCTTCCTCTCCATCCCTCTTGGGACTCTTTTTTTAAAGGGTGAGTTTACAAGACAAAAAAATAGTTACACCAGGAAAAGAAAAAAATGTACCCAGTCATAGATTCACATTTGTATCCTTGCATAAGCACTCATCAATCTACCAGTTTTTCTTCTTCAGGAATTAATATGTAAAAATAAAGCACAAGAAGTTTGGGGATCCCTTGGTTTTAAGATTCACTGCTCCAACTTAGCATTTCAAAGTGAGGCTTATTTAACAAATTTCCAGTTACCTAAACACAATTAAAACTCATAATCACTGATCAAAAATTAACATAGTTTGTGTGAGAACATCACACAACACATCAGACCTCTCTAGGAGCATCACCCGCAGAGCTGCTAATGAACAGGCATCTGAGAACATGCTTTGACCTTGTTTCTCTAGATAGAGGGGAAAGAGTATAACACAAAGAGGACAGAAGGAAAGTTAACCAAAGCAGGCTGAATTCCAAAAAGTTTTATATGTAAATGCAACTTTCCAAGAAAGAATGGATGATGCAATACCCATATAAAAGGAGCCATATTTGTGATTCAAACAGATAGCTAAAGAAGCCCTAGGAACTCTAACTCATGGCATAGTGTTTAGAGAAAATAGCAACCATTTAGGTATATTTATATATGTGTGTCCAATTCCTTAGGTTGTTTTATAGCTATAGGCAAGGCAGTTTAAGATTGAAAGCAACAAACATGATACTATGACCTTAGTACCTTGCAAACAGCACAGGTTAAAGAGTGCATTACTAATATAATACAATCACAAATTCTGATAACTCAGTATCTATTTTCTAATTTTCCTTATGGAAGAAAACTATGATACTATTACCCTAATATTTAAACTTAAAGAATCTACATTATGGAGGTAATAAGAGAAAAAGTAAGTAAACACTTGAATATAAAAGGTAAGAGAGAGCTCCCATTGTGGCTCATCGGCTTACAAACATGACTAACATATGAGTTTAATGGCTGGCCTCACTCAATGAGTTAAGGATTTGGTGTTGCAGTGAGCATGTTTCTGTGGTGGTGGTGTAAGCCAGCAGCTGCAGCTCTGATTCAAACCCTAGCCTGGGAATATCGATATGCCGCAAGTGCATCCCTAAAAAAATAAATAAATGAAAGAGAAATTCAAAAGACCAGAATATCATCCATAAAGATATATACCAAAAAATAAAGAAATTTTTATATAACTATGTATCAGTGGGGAGACTCAATACTCAGAACACTTCTATTTAATGGAAGAGTTGTTCCATGGACATAAACTATTGAAATGTCTTCACTAGTCTTCACTTTATAAATTGCCATCACCTTAGTTCAGAGGACGATGACTTTGAACAAACTATGAATTTTTCTCCTATATTCACTGAGTACAAGTAACAGTAGACAGGAACATCTATGCCATGTGTTTCTGTTAATTAAGCTCCCTTGCTTGTAAGCCATTTCAAGAATGGAAAAGAAATCTTGAAACCAAGCACGGTCCTGTGGGACTCCTGGGTGCAAAAGCCTTTCTGTGTCCCCCATTTCTTGTGCTTAGGAAATGGGCCTCATTCAGCTTCCATGACCTTCCCTGAGTTCCAAGGGACAGGTCAGACAGTTGCTGACTAGGGAAGGAAGGGGATGCAAGACAAGGGAAGAATAGTCAAAATAGTACAGCATTGGGGCAGGATCCTGGTTCCCTCTCAAGGGATACACATAATAATATAGGCATCATATATACCTAAGAGAAAAGTTATATTCCTCATGCTTCTTTTAGAAGTGAATACTTTAAAACTGAACAGCTTAGAGTCCTTCCTTGTCCTTCTCCCTGGCTAAATTGTACCGTAAACACAATCATCCATAAGCTAAAGATTAGGCACCCTTAACATAATTGCCTGTGGGTTAAAGATTATTAGCACATGATGTTTATCAGGAACTTTCCTAGTTTGTTCTAACCTCTGATCAACATACCCTTTCCCTTTTCGCAAGCACTGTTATTCTAGGCATAACCCAGAAGATCACCATCATGATCAGACCAAGATCTCCTGACTCCAGCTTTGATGATTAAGATGCCCCCAAAGAAAGAAGAACGCATGTTTGTCCCAATCCTGACTTCCATCTGAAAACCTGTTTTTCTCCCTTTTACTATAAAACTCCTCACAATTCTTTCCAAGGTGTTGTGGGGGGGGGGGCACAGTCTTTAGGGCATTAGTCTGCTGTGACCCTCCTTTGCCTGGCAAAGGAATAAAGCTATCTTTTTTTTCTCCTTTACCCAAACTCTGTCTCTGAGTTTCACTTCCGCACCGTTTCACTTTCAATTCACAGACAGAGGCCAAAATTCAGCAACAATCTCAATTCAGGAGTCTCTAGATATTAACTCATAGTTAAATCATTTCTACTACTCTCATAAATACAATTTTTAATTTTCAAGAACTCTTTTATTTAAGAAAAGGTTAACATATATAATGGACTCTCCCTTGATACTGATACCCAAATGAGGGTACAGAAAATTCTGCCAAAATTACATATATATATTTTTTTGTAAACCTGGATGTAAATCATATTATCCCAATTCTTAAATGGAAGTAAGACTGATTGACATTATTATACAATACTTGGGCATGCTGAAATAGATCCAGGTTTTTACAATTCTGAGTTATACTGATTATTAAACTTTTTACATACCCTTGCTAGCAAACTGTGCATTCTTGGACATTTACATTAAATAAAAAGTCATTCACTCTGGGTCCTGTTTTCCTTCACCAGGAGGGAGAGTAGAGTTTTTGGGAAAACACTTTGGATTTTGGTACATTTAGAACAACCACTTGCTATGGTCTTTGTGTTCCAGCTTAATATGAAATGACTCAGGGAAACTGTGCCTCTGGATGGCCATAGGAAAGCTGAAAGCACAGATTAATCTGAAATTTGGTCACTGAGACATTTACTCCAAATATTAACCAATGCCTTCTGTAGACCTAGCTCTATACTAGGAAAAGTTGTTTATTTTTTTGTTTTTCTGCATATTCTTTTCATAATATTTACATGACAGAAACTAATGCCAGGTTGTAGACTGAACTGGGATCATATATATCAACAAGTGTCTGAAAAACTAGGAAGCCCAGAGTTTCAACAGAATTTAAAAAAGAGAAGAGAGATTAATGAAATAAAATTTCTTTTAAAAGAGTCTGCATTTCTTAGTAGTTAATCTTTATATTAAACAGCCTGAATTCACAACCTGACTCTGCCACATATAATCTTAGATAACCTACTCGATCTCTCTATGCATCACTTTCTTATAAAAAGAATAATAAAAGTACTGTGTATAATGAAGTTCGGAAATAAATTAGATTCTGTATGTGAAACACTTCCCACTGGCATTGGCAAATGATAAGCATTTAATAAATATTAGCCACTATGATTAAGTTCTAGGTAGTGGGACATGGAGAATGAGAAGAATTAGCACAGAGGAGCAAAATGAGAGCATTCCAAGGAGTGGACACAGAGTATGATTAAAGGCTTAGAATAAAGGCATTCTTTACACAGCTTTCAACCCCTGTGTGATCTAGTTGCTACCCACTTCTCTGAACTCCTTTCTAGCCATCTCAACAACATTCACTATAATTTAACTACACTGGCATACATTTTTGTTGAACATGCTCAGATTTTCCTCATCTTCAGATGTCACATATCTCTTCACAATTCACCCACCTATATCCTGCTTATTAATCATATGTTAATTTAACATCTCTTCTTTCAGAAAGCTTTTGCTGAAGTGTGCATTAGCCCCAGTTATAGTAGCTTCTAACTCATTTTAAATCTCATTGAATTCTGAAAAACAAAATCACAATAATTTGTGTAATTTAAAAAGTATTTCATATCTCCTGTTGAACTTTGAATTCCATGAGAATATGAATTGTACCTTTTTTGTAGACCAGTATAGCCTAAGAGCCTAAAATAACATCCAATAAAATAAAGTCAGTGTATTTTGCTGGTTCATAAATGAATGACAATAAGTTTTATATCTTTTCAGTAGTATGGAGACTTAGATGAAAGAAAATATTCAAGTTAGAAAATAAGATAATATCAGTTACTTTAGATTAAGTCAGCTGATGGAGAGCTTTAATTATCACTCTAACTTGTTTGTGACAAAAAACAGTAAAGATTTTAGGTTTTGTATTTGGGGTTTCTTTTTAGCGTTTGACTCATATTCATTTATATAATACTGTTATATAGTTTTTAAGAAAGTTTTGTAGAAAGAGGTAAAGATTGGATACCAAATAGGGCACACTTACAGAGAGACACATGAAATGATAAATGGTCTAAACTACTCAAAAGTAAGTGTGAATTAAGATTTTAATTCTACAATTTTCAAGAAATTGCAATTTTTTTAAATATGAGAAAAATAAGAATTTTGTTCTATGCCCTTAGACTTATTTCATGGATTTTTTTTTTCTTAATAGAGTAACATATGGGTAACAGTGGTGGGGATAGTCTCTAAAACCTTAATTCTCAACATATGGCCTAGTAAAGCTTCAGATTTCACAGAAATGCAGAATTTCAGAACCCACACTAGTACTGCTAAACTAAAATCCACATGTTACCAAGATCTGCATATCGTTTATATGCACAATTAACTATGAGAAGTACTATTGTAAGTGTTTTAGTCTGGCCATAGTTTATGTTATTTGAGACAGTAAGTGAGCACCAGCTACTGAAAGAAAAGCACTAACAGACCTTGAAAACTAACTATACTCAGAAAATAAAGGTAACTATTACTGATTTTAACATTTCAATGTAAACAACAGATGACTGTATTTTAAAAACAACAACAAAGAAGGAAAACAGGATATACTTTTGATTGCAAGGTACTCACATGCAAACATAATATAGAAAACTTAAAGCTGTTTTTGTAATGAAATCTAGACTCAAGATGCACATTCCAATGTAAAGATGAAACTTCAGATTGTTTCAACTGCCACATCAACTGGTACCTCTTGTTTTATATCTGTAAATAAAGATCTTACCAAATGCTTCCATTCACGAAAACATTCTATTATTCTTTAGAAGGTGGACTGAGTATAGTAAATAATTTCCAACCACATGGCCCTCTCTATCAAATTTATCAGTACTAGTACAGCCTTTTTTTCCCCCCAAACTCCAGCTCTCCCTCAAAGCCTAGTTCAAAATGGACATACCACGTTCTCCAACTCAAGGTGATCCACATATCATACTAACACCTTATCAAAGAAGATAAATTTAACAGTTTCAAAACAAAAATCTATGTGAAATATTATTTACTTCCTACCTTTTTACACACTGCTATATGTTTCCATTTTACAGGCTCTTATTTTCCTATTAGCTCATATTAATTCTACCAGTTAGCAGCACAAGGTTGGTATTAAAGATACAGAGAAGAGAGATAAATAGTATCAGTCTTTTAATATGTCCACAGATTTATGACAAAAATATAATAACTCTTCAAATTTTTTTTAAATACAATGGCTATGAGAAAGGTACACAAGCTACCATTTGTGTATATTCAGCATCTCTGGGGAAACAGGGAAACAGCTTAAAAGCATTTTGAGGATATAGATCATAGTCGGTGCCTTGTGTTTTTTATTTTCCTAAATATTCCTCTCCCTCTATCTTCACACCATTTTTTGTTTGTTTGTTTGTTTGTTTGTTTTTGCTGGAATAGAAATGTAGTAGACACTAATTGTTTTTGAATAACGGACAACAAAACCATGTCCATATAATCTATTAAGACCATAAAAACTAAATTTTCTATTTGAGAAACATGCTTTGTACAACTAAAAACATGTTTTAAATTTGTTTTACAACTAAAAGCATGTTTTAAATTTGTTTTACTACCTTTGAAATCCAAAAAAGTGACTCACAAAGGATCATCAATATCTTAATTCTCAGAATCTTGAAATAGCAAACAACTTGATGAAAATGTTCAATTTTAATTAAAGCAAATAACCTCGATCTTACTCTACTGGTAGCTGTTTCTTTCATATTTATTTTTTAGCATTTTTTTTTTAAGTAAATGACTTTAAATTCATCAAGCTGAGTCTCAAGTGGTTTAGAATAAAGTGAGATTGATCACAGACTGGACAGCTGAGCAACAAAATACCCTTCCCCAAAATGCTATAATCTGCCCTTGGGCATAGTACAGAAAGAATAGCCTCAGGCCCTTCATTCAGGAATCACACTTTGTAAAGATAAAATCAAGCAAGGATTCTTTACTTCCCTGATATTCACAGGAATTCTTACCCTCCTCCTTCCTCCTATTTACTACAGACTCCACTAGTCCAATCAAATATTCTTCTCATTAAATCCAAGCCGTATCCAAATAGACTTCAAACTGTGGTCAGATAGGGGTTCCACAAATATGGATTCAACAAACCAGTTTGAAAAATTCAAAAAAAAATAAAAGAAAAATTCCAGAAAGGTCCAAAAGGCAAAACTTGAATCTGCCAAGTGCCCACCACTATTTACAAAGCATTTATATCATATTTACAACAATTTACATTGCATTTACAGTATATTAAGTTATCAAAAGTAATCTAGAGATGACTTAAAGTATACAGGAGGATGTGTGTAGGTTATATGCAGATACTATGCCATTCCATACAAAGCACTTTGGTATCCACTGGGGTCCTGTAAACAATCCCTTGCGGATATTGTGGGATACCTGTATTACTAAAGAAGAAAGAGTGAGGTCATCCAAGGTTAAATGATGGTACTGAAGGATGATTCAAAGCACTAAAGACATGATCCTTTCTCATCTCATCTATCTTGGCTCTTGCATTCATGGCCTGTTTCCTTGCTTCCTCTTTTGCCATCCTGAATTTGTTAGTGAAAATGAACGGAAGACAAGGAGCAAAAAGAAGGATATTGCTCGATCATCTGTTCCTCAAGCCCAAAATTCAGAAAAACTGAAGGGTAAAGCTTATGGGGTCCAACTTTATAACTCTGATCATGAGTGACAAAGACTTCATTTAATTTTAATTTATTACTGTTTGGTTCACTCTGGGATATTTTAGGATAATGAGTACTCTGACCATAGGGAATTAGCAAAGTGATAGTTCTGATGGTTAGGGTGAAAAATACCTTTTTTTTTTCCTCCATTTTATATTTTATAACTTCTCTAAGAGTAAAAGGATATCTTATTTAAATTTAGTGGGATCCCCAGATAACAGAAATTTGAGCTTCAGTTTTGATAAAGAGCAAGAAATGTTTCCAACTGGTTCAACTGAACAAACGTTAAGGTTAATTTAGAAACTACACTGCAGAGACATAAAATTTAATTAGCACTTTTTTATCTATTTCGTATAGACATTACTTTAGTAAATTTTAGATTTTAAGTAAAGTTTGAGCTTTCATTTTAGTAACTCTGTACCTGTGTTTCATGTTTGTGTTTGGTTTTTGGTTGCACTGGATAAATTTTGAGAGTCCTCTATATCCTGTTCATACTTATGTTTCTTCCTCCAGACAGTTGCAAATCAGTCCCATAGGATTAGAGGCCTCTTTCCTGGCAACAGTAGCTTTATGGGGATTAAGGATTCTCAACTGAGATCAGGTCTGAGTAGCCCCTTAGCTATGTCACTAGGGTACCATGGGTGTTTTTCCTTATATCCTGGAGTATAAGGATATTTTTGCAACACAGGCAAAGGCATTTTTAAGAGTTGTAGAAAGTAATCTGTTTTAAGAGTGTGGCCCTGAGCATGTTAGATAATGATTACTCTTCTTCCACATGAGCACTGATTGGGCTGCACATTGCACAGGGTATCAGCCTTTCCCTTAACCACTCAACAGGACAGGGCAAGTGCTAGGTTGAGACACATCATAATGGTCACAGGGTAAACGTCATTCTTTTGTGCCTTAGTGTCCGTTATGGCTTATGTTAGAATCAAGACACATGATTCAACCTGAGACACACAGATAGATCCCGGCCAAGACACATGAACTACAGCTGTTTGAAGGAGGCCCTAAATTCCATATTACTGTCCCTAAATGCCAACTATCAATGCTTCCAACTTAGATCAGTTAAATTTATAAGACAGACATTATAGATAGTTATATCATTATAGATGAGTTAACTTTATAAGAGAGGGCTCAATAAATGCAACACAAAACAACATAGTTCAAAGCACAACGTAGCCAGCAGTAAGTAAGCAAAAGTATTAGAGGAAAGACCTTTCTGAGGTGGTGGTCATTGTCTAGCCATCCCCTTTACAGTGCCAATCATTTTATTCATCCCACAGAGGTAGGATGGACCTTCCCCCTGAACTTTGGTTGAGATATTAAGACTGATTATGCCACATTCAATAAGGAGTACTTTTAGCTTGTTTCAGTCACTACCATATTAAATTCATCACTGCAATGGCACTAATGCAGCTGGTGAGCATGGTGACGCTACACAAGATTTCCTACCTTTTAGTTTCTGTCCAAAAATAACATTTTCCTTTCTGGGGTAAAATCCACTATGATTCATTAACCCAATTAAACCCCTTAATGCATTTATCTTTAAAATTTTGGGGGCACGTGAGTGTCTCGCTAAAGAAACAAAAGTCAAAAGGTTGTGGGCCCCATCCCCTCCCTCACCCCCACAAGCTAAATAAATACCTGCAGCGAGGGCATTTATCTTGCTTCTGAAATCTTGGCTATCAAAAGAAATGGTATCAAACGTTGATGTTGAGTGATGGCATGGAGTAAGTTTCAGAAATCAGTCTGACGGACCGTCACATCTCCAGACTTTCTTAAGGTATCGTGGGGAGAACGCAAAGGCTCCTTGCTGTTGCAAGTATAGCGCCTGGAAGCCGGTGCTTTGCTGAGTCCCACATAAAATTTGTCCGGCAAGTCGGCCACTTCTGTCCAAGGCGTCTGCAGGCAGGATCTGCCAGAGGTCAAACACGCACTAAGTGATGGCCCGGCTGCCCTCTAAGCTGGGCTGTCATGTTAGCAGTGAAGCCAAAGGGCTTCATTTTCAGGCAAGTAGGCCTTCACCACAAACACGGGGGTCCGGCCTCCTGGGAGTCCTCAAAGACGTGACCCTGCTTCTAGTTCAGGAAGCCCTAGATGCCACCAACCACTTATTCCGTACACAGACCCCCCCTCAGGCCGACGGGCTCCATAAACTGAGTCTGGGAATTCGGCAGGGCGTGGGTCTAAAAGCAGCGCAGGCTGCAGGGACAACGTGGCAGCCTGGCGCTCCGTGACGCCTACACGCTGCGTGACGCCTACGCGCTGCGTCATGCTGTGGACGTCAGAGCTCAGGGCGCACGCTATGCCGCTAGTTCTCCTCACGCAGTAGCCACTCGCCTAGCGATTCGCTGGAAGCTGGGGACTTTGCTGTCTTTGATCTCCTCGAGGTGTTGCACTGCCTTGGTGATAGTGAGAACTTGGGGGCAGGTACAGTTGAGTTCAAAGCACTTCCTCTTGCGGGTCTTTGGCACGGCCCGCTCGTATTTCTCCACGGTTAGCGAGTTTGCGGCTTGAGCTGCTGGCTGGCAGGCAGCACATCCTGCCAAGTGTCCTTGGCCAGACCATCCGGGAAGGACCGCACTTATTCGTACAGCCCGTTTTGTCTGTGGCGGACCTGGACAAGCAGAACATGTTTGACTTCTCACTGAAGGTTTCATGGTACAAGACAATTGGGTCGTATTTCTTGATGGGAATGCAGGCATGGTCCTCCCCCACCTGGAGACAGATATCCGTGCTGCTCACCAGCCCGTATGATGTTGTGCTCTCCTGATTCCTCCATGATGCACTGTACCTTAGGGTCGAATTTGGCCAGTCCCTTCAGACACTTTACCGACTTGGGCAGGTCAGCCAGGTAATTGATCTTCAAGGTAATCTTAATAACTGGGGTTCACGCTGAACGTCTTCACCTCTATGCTGTGGGCATACTCAAAAGTAATGATGGTGCCAGTGTTTACCAGGACTGGTTGATGCCCAGTAGGTCCACAGTGTTCCTATAAGGCACATCCTCGATGGGCTCCACATAGTCTCATCATAAGGATTGTTCTCTGGATCTGCTTCAGATATACATTTTCTTTCCTCTGGGGCTTGCAATTGGGGGCATGTATTGTGATCATTTCACATTGTATGCAAAATAGTATCAATCAATATGTTGTACTTAAAACAAATATAACGTTATATGCCAGTTATATCTTGATAAAATGATTTTAAAAGTAAGAAGGTATGAAAAGGTTTATTACTCACACAATGAAAGTTTCTTTGGAAAGCAGGAACATCGTTCAAGTAGGTCTAAAAGAGGCAGCCTGAGAGAGAGGGAAAAAAAAAAAAGGAGACTAGTTCTGCTTTTGTGATGATAAGGGGATAGCTTTGGAGTAGGGTTCCTGTAACTGAACTAGGGTTTGCATGGCTTAAAGTTCCTTCTCTTGCCAAAGAGGGAACACTTAGTCTTTCTTATCAGCTTAGTCAGTTGTGGAGCAGAAGTGGTGGGCCTGAAAGCTGTCAGCAATTGAATGTCAAAAATGAATCAGAGTATTTATTAAAATGCCACATGAGTTCCCTACTTCAGGGCCTTTGCAACTACTACTTTCTCGCCTATGAATTATCTTTCTACCTATAAAAATATAACAAGATGTTGATTTTTTTCTGTTGTTCTATAATTGTGACAGAAGCTGAGAACAGAGTAGTACTTTAAGTATTTCCCATTCTAAAATTAGAGAGCTACTAGAAGTTGGAATTATTTAGAGGTGGAAGTTAGAAAATGCATGTGTCAACCCTACTCATCCCCACCAATTACTATAGGATGAAAACTGGCAAATAAGACTGTGATTGACATTTTGGAGAGATTCTTCTTCATGAAAAGTGAGCCTTTCACACTTTGAAGACATGGAGGGTTATGAGTTTTCTTTCTAAAAATGGTAAATCCTTCAAGAAGGGGAAACACTTTTCATTCTTTGTGGCTTTGCTTAGGGGGACTACTGATATGCTCCTGTACTAACTGAACAGAAGAAAGGATAATATAAAGAGGAGAAAAAGAGAGCAAGCAGAGAGAGAGTGTGTGTGTGTGTTTAGGTGGCAGGATATAGATGAAGTCAGGAACCTCCACTTTGAGTGTACAGAGAAGCATTCTGCAGGGAATCAGCAGACCTACAAGGATAAGTACAGTTGGGGAATATAGTCTTGCCTTTACACTTAATTGTTTGGGATATAAAGGGACAAAAAAGGACAGAGGCCTTAGAGGGATACAATACAAAGGTCATCAGCTGAAGGCCAGCTAAGAGATAAGGCCAAAGCTACAAATGTAAAAATGCCTAGGGGAACTAGACATAAATGAATATCTTATTTATCATGGTGTGTTGAAGCTCACAGGAAAGGAATGGCATAGTTATATCCAAGCAAGGAAAAGACTGCAACCTTGCTTGGGAAGTAAGGAAATATTGGACATTTTACCTTTTCATTCTCAGGCCTCAATACACAAGAGAAACTGTTACTAAAGAAGTAGGAAAGGGCAGTATGTGAAGAACAGACCATATTTTCTCTTCTTAACTCCATTTTTCCACAGCCCATAGCAAGTCTTCTCTGTGCTGGAAGTGGGAAAAGTGAGGGAGGAAAAATTTATTGTTGAATTTGAAACTGAGATTTAACTTGTATCAAGTTACAGTCTTAAATGGGAATGTGAGATCACGCAAAAACAAAGAGAGACCAGAGAATGTTTTGAATCTAGTCTTTTATGGAAATTTTAACAGGAAATTTCACCAAGGTACCACTTGAGGATAGTTATTAAAAAATAAAACTTTAAAAAGCTTGTGTCAGAGGAGAGGAGTTCCCTTTGTGGTACAGTGGGTTAATGATCCAACATTGTCTCTGTGGCAGTGTGGGTTTGATGCTGGGCTTGGCACAGTGGGTTAAGGATCTGGGGTTCCTGCACCTGTGGTGTAGGTCACAGCTGTAGCTCATATTTGATCCCTGGACTGGGAATTTCCATATGTCATAGGTGCAGCCATAAAAGAAAAAAAATATATGCCAGATACACTCACATACCTGGATCCTTCTTAGGCTTTGGCTAGAGTGTTACATCCCTATAGAGGTACCTTTTAGTATAATATTGTGTTTTGTAGACTCAATCATGGATAGTTGAGAAAATACAATAGACAAATGGAAATCTTCAGTTCACCTGCCTTCTCTCTCTCATATGTGTGTCCATATGCTCACACACACATACAGAATTATCCAAATATAAACTTTTTATTTTTATAGGAGATATGATCACCTTCACCCATGAGGTTTATATACGGTAAGAAAGGTAAGATACTACAGACTGAACATTGAGAAACATCATTATTTGTTAAAGAATTGCTCATGAAGAAATGAGGGGAAGCAGAGTTAAAAAGTTGCAAGTGTGACCAGAATAGCATGGGGTCAGACTCAAAGAAGAAATGGAAAAATGGATGCAAAACATTCCCCTAGAGTAAATACTAAGATGTTCCATTGAAGGTAGTATTTTGGCGATCTAAGGGTGTTGGCAAAATCTATTTCCACAAATAGAGAAGTAATTTAAATAGTGAATGGGAGTGGAGAAAAGTTGTTGAATACCAACCATGAGACTATATGTGAGTCCCTACATGTTGTCAAACAAACAGTTTTATAAACATCAGAAAATTTAAAAATAAATATTTTGTATACCTATTTTTTAAATTATCTTTACTGGGGAAATGTCACTAAAAAGGGGATTATACATTGCATAATTGTCATAAAAGATATAGTTCATAAACTGCCTCGTTTTTAATTTATGACATCATCTAATGACGTCAGCTGTGAACGCTATAGCGGGGTGCTACCTGAGTCATACTTCAGATTTGGGAACTGGTTAGGTGTGCAACCAATATAAGACATTTCTCTTCTCTGTATCTCACTTTATCAGTTTAGTCAGTTTCAACTAACCCTCTAGGCTTTACATTTTTATTGTAGTCACATGTTCACAAATAATTTCCATTCACACGCAGTGTAGGAGAATTAGGTCACCTATGTTTATAACCCTACCCTCCAACTTAAAAGCTATATAAATCTAGACAACTGACTTATGCTTTTAGTGTCTCAGTTTACTCAATAAGTATGTGGGGATGATAATAATAATCACCTTATGATGTGATGAGAATAAATGAAATATTGTATGTAAGGACCTTCACAGAGTGCCTGGCACAAGGTCTAATTCCTTCATAAATATTATATAGTATTACATTATAATTGCATGTAATTACAAAACAGTAAATAGTATATCTAAACATATATACATGTGAATTCTTATATTTATGTGTGCATATACATGCAGGGATAGGTATATATGTAGTCCTCTTTAGTGTATATGAACATGTATTTCTTTTAAAATGTTTAATGATTTTGAACTTTGTAAAATCATTTTCCACAAAATCTATATGTACAGATATAAAGCTCAAAAAAGTAGAATTTCTAGCTCTTAAGGATTCCCACAAGAGGGGAAAAAGATTCTTTTCGTAACTGGAAAAATACAAGTGCTTTTAGACAAATATGTACCAAAGACTGTAATCCACTTTCCTTTCCTACCATTGCACAGACAGCATTATGAACCAGAAAATTGTTTGAGCAGTCACAAATAAGGAATTACAAATCTAGAAGTTCAAGAGTCATATAAAAGCAGAGGTAAGGTTAATTTGCATAGTTTAGTTGTCTCCTAGATTTTTTCAATACATTTCAATGGCTTGAAACTCTGAAAAACTGATAGCAAATAAAAAGATTTCTATAGGCTTCTTGATTTCTTGCTGACTCAGCTGTCTGAAAGCAAAGCCAGTTACTATGACTTGCATTTCCTTGTGCAGAAACCAGAACATATTCATTGTTAAATAGAGCCATTAAATATTTAAGGGAGGGAGAAAAGGTTTATGAATTGAGATGATAACAGTGAAAAAACTACCTATGGATATTTTCTTCTTAAACAACAAGAAAACACTTTTCTAAGAGTAACTCGAGAATCTCGAGCATGAAATATGATTTGATTTAATATCAATTCAGTGGTTTTTTAAAATGTTGATTTTAGGTTGGTATATAAGAAGAAAAAAAGCCTCTGCCATAAAGCTAAGTTTTATCCTCAGAGTAATAAAAGAACCAATATGGTCTCCTGAACAAAGAACTAGCTGAAGAATTGGGATTCTATTTTTGGCCTCACCAGTGACTTGCTCAGTGACCTTGGACATATCACTTAAATGGCTTTGTGCCTCAAGTTTCCCAGCTGTAATATAGAGATTATAATACCAGCCCCTACTTCATGGGACTGTAGAACTATTTCAGTTAAGTTTGTTTAAAACCCCAAAGGCTTTTGAAACTATCAGAAATAACTGTTAAATTCAAATAAGGTGTTTTATTAATTTCTTGTTACTGTTTGATTTAAGGTTTTGTTCTTGTTTTTTTTTTTTTTGGTAGCCTTTCATAATCCTCTTTCTACTAAATAAATCACTAGGATAAAATTAATAGGTGGAGATTTTCATTGGATATTAAGAAACACTTCTAACAGAAAAGGAAAATTAGTAATTCACTTCTGAGATCAACTGATAGAATTTCTACTCTTTGCCATATTTAACTCATGATTCAAAAGAAAATTGTACTGTGATTATGTAATTTAGAACCTCTTGCTAAATCCGTAATTGGTAATTTTCTTCTTTATCTAGGCCTTCTCACAATTTTGTTCATAACTTCTTTCAATCTGGATCTTCTCATAATGTCTCTGCAAATGCAGTAATAATCCATCTCCACCTCTCCAAATACAGATGACCCATTAAAGCTTCTCTCAAATATCATGCCTTTCTAGATTCCTTGTCTCTGTATAACAATATTTGTCATCTGATAAGGAGTTCTGAGTAGTTGGAGGACTTAAATAAAAGGGACACTTCCTTTTTTATCTCTATGCCCTTTTGTAATTTTTAAATTTTTGAATTATATACATCTATTTTTGTTCAAAATTAATTAAATATTATTTCTTCAAGGTTGTTCTCAAACTCTAAACTAGAACTCCCTACGCAACCACAGAAATACCCTGTTTACTCTGCTTTCACCACACTTCTTAGAAGTCTTGCACCTTTACATTATCTTACAAAATCTTAGAATCAAAGTATAATCAACTTTCTTAGCTACAAGTGAAACGACCTCAGATAAAAAATCCTTCCTCCTATCATATATCTCAGTCTATTTGGTACCTATTTTTCATTTATATTTGTGATTTTTGTTGTTGATTTTACTGCTTAAAATAATCTCCACCTGTACCTAGTGGGTTCCTAGGTGCAAAAGCTTATGAAGCACCTTACAAAGAAAATACCTGTGTTTGATAAACTGCATTCATGCAGGAGTTACAGTGATATTTTCCATGAGTTCAGAGCTAACTGAATAAGTAAAATTTACAAATGCCTACCAATGAATCAATATTGCCAGACACACAAAGAAGCCTAGAAATACAACCCATAATGAGAAGGAAAACTAAATAATTAAAGCTAATCCGGAACTGACAAAAGTGTTAGAATGAGCAAGCAATGACTTTAAAATAGGCATTGCAACTGTATTTCATAGTTTCAAATTGGAGTAGTAAAGATATAAAAACGACCCAAATTGAGCTTAGAGAGGAAAAGAAATTATAATGGCAGAGGTGAAAATACAATGGATCTGATTAATAGAACATTAGGTATTGCAAAAAGAAAATATTCATGGAATTGAAGAAAAATAGAAACAGGCTTATATCAATTAATATTATATATATATATATATATATATATATAATTTGAGTTTCCAGAAAAGGAGAGAGATGAAGAGGCAGAGAAAAGGACATTTGAGGAAATAATGGCTGAAAATATTCCAAGTTTGATGACAACTGTAAGCTCCACAGATACAAAGAATCCAGTTAGCCCAAGCAGAAAAAAATGTGAAAATAACTACCCAAAGCATCATCATAATCAAATTGCTTAAAACCAGTATTAAACAAAAAATCTCAGAAGCAATCAGAAGAAAAGAAAATGTTGTATACCATGGTACAGAGATAGGATGATAGCAGATTTCTCATCACAAACACTGCCAACAAAAAGCCACACGAAACATTCAAAATACTGAAAGAAAAGATTTGTCAATTTAGAATTTTATACATATTTCAAAAATAAAGGCAAAATAGGAGTTCCCATCATGGCTCAGTGGATATGAATCTGACTAGTATCCATGAGGATGCAGGTTCACTCTCTGGCCTGGCTCAGTCGGTTGGGGATCCAGCATTACCGTGAACTGTGGTATGGGTCACAGATGTAACTCAGATCCTGCATTGCTGTGGCTGTGGTGTGGGCCAGAAGCTATGGCTCTGATTCAACCCCTAGCCTAGAAACCTCCATATGCCACATGTGCCGCCCTAAAAACACAAAAAACAAAAGTAAATGAATAGAGGCAAAATAAATTCTTAAATGTATATTTTAAAAGTGCAAAAACATTTTATCACCATGAGACCCCACAGGACACCAAGTGTTTATTGAAGTAACCTGTAGAGAGAAAAAATAATAATAATAACAAATAGAAAAATGAATCTACAAAAATAAATGAGCATCACTGGAAATAACTGGATAATAAAATATACAAGATCTCTTTGTTATTTAATTCTCCTTAAAAAAATTACTGACTGGTTTAAGAGAGGATTCTGGGAAGATGGCAGATTTAGAAACACTAGAAACCTGCCTTCCCATTTAGACAACATATTTTATATTGTTACATCAGTCTGATATAACTATTTTGGAACTCTGGAATCTACTATAAGTAAACTGTGGTTAATTTCAGTCAATTCCCCTCTTATTTCAATAGTAACTACCCATACCTCACCCTCCAGCTCATGTTGGACAGTCCTGCACATGTTCCTGAAACCGCTTGCATGCAGCTTGGAGGAGCTGGAGTGGGCAATAATGACCTTCTTCTACAGATGTTATGAATCAGTGTTCTCACTGATGATTGCTGCTGCTTCTAATCATGGAAGTGCAGACACAGAGGCAGATAGCCATTGTTGCTTACCCTTGTCATTGTTCCAAACATTTCCCTCTTCAACTGAGATGACTTCCAAGGAATGTAAGGGGCAGATGTCTTTTTTCCAGTCTTTTTTCTTGTTTTCCCCACTTGGGAACCAGACATTAAAGAATAGGACATTAAACAGCAACCACATATACAGGGGAAATAAGAAATTCACCACTCAGGTTCAGAATTACCTGAGAATGCTTTTAAGTTTAAACATCAGGCTCATCCTTGGAATAGAGATGGCCTATAATGGTAGGAAATGACAGTAATAGCAGAAAACAGACAAGTCTTGGGGAAGAAAGAAAGTCTGATTTTCAGAGATACCCCATTAATAGTTACAAATGCCTATTTTTCAACTACAACAGCAAATCACCAGGCATACAAAGACACAAGAAGCTATGGTCTGTTCAAAGGAAAAAGTAAATCAATAGAAACTGTCTGGAAAAAAAGAATTGATGGCTGCTTTTAGATAAGGACTTTTAAACAACAGCTTTTAAAGATGTTCAAAGAACTAGAAGATATGGATAAAGTCAAGAAATGTGTGCATGAACAAAACAGAAATATCAATAAAGAGAAAAAATATCTAACAAGAAATCAAGAAGAAATAGAACTGAAAAGCATAGTTAATGAAAAAAAAAACTCATTTGATGGATTCAAAGACAGATCTGAGTAAAGAGAAGAAAGAATCCGTTAACTTCAAAGAAGGACAAAGAGAATGATCAAGTCTGAGGAATAGAAAGAAAAGAGGTTGAAGAAAATTAAACAGAGCCATGTACATTGTGAAGTAGACCAAAATATACATCATGGAAGTCCCAGAAAGAGGAGCAAGAGAAAAGGGAAGAGAGATTATTTGAAAAAATAATGGCCAGAATTTCCAAAATTTTGATGAAAGACATGGATATAAGTATCCAAAATATCAAACCAAACCATGTAGAATAAAATCAGAGACCCACATCAAGACACATTGTAATAAAAAATTTCAAAGGAAAAGCACAAAGAGCATCTTTAAATTAGCACAAGAGGTGACTCATCATATACAAGGGATCTTCAATAATGTTAGCAGTATATTTCTCATTAGAAACTTTGGAGACCAGAAGAAAGTGGGCTGATATAGTCAAAGTTCTAAAAGAAAAAAAAAATATATATATATGTATATATACACACACAAACACACAGATCAACCAAGAATCTTATATTCAGCAAAACTGTTAATTTCAGTCAATTCCCCTCTTCAAAGTGCTAAGTTAAGACATAAGATACACAAAATTTGAGGGAGTATTACTACTATACCTGCTCCACAAGAAATGCCAAGGTGGTTCCTTTAAGTTTAAATGAAAGGATGCTAGTCAGAACTGAAAGATGTTTGAATAAATGTCTCAGTAAGTATAAATATATAGTCAATTATAAAAGCTAGTATTTTTGTAATTATGTTAATAGCTCCACTTTTTGTTTTCTGCATGATTTGATAAACTAATACATTTTTGATACAGTTATTAGTCTAAAATCTAAAACTTTGTGATTTTGGTTTATAACTCCTTTTTTGTTTTCTATATAATTTAAAACCGATTCATTGAAGACCCTGAGCTTACTACCCTACAAACAAATCCAAACTACAGTTACAAATAGAGCAACACTTGCTGAGAATTACCTGAAAACTAGCAGAATAATGCTTCTACAACCAAGACTATAAAGAAAGCCTGCTAGGAAGGAAAGAAAAGCAATCTGGTTAGAGCCAGTATTCTAGTGAGTGACCGAGAAGAGGAGAGGGATACCATTGGCTCAGGGATCCTCCCTAAGGAGTGAGGGACCTCCTCCTCCTCTTAGGCACCTCCTGCCCTGGGGTCTGGCACAGGAAAGATGATCTCCTTTGGCTGGATTGAAAAAACCAGTGGGGCTTTTTGAAGAGCTGTAGGAAACCAAGACTCTGCTCATGAAGAGCTTCTCACAGATTTGCTTGATTGCAGAGGCAGCAGACTGAAAACATCATGGTGCTTTAGTCAGCCTGCCAGCATAACTCCAGTGCATCCCTCAGTGCACACCAGGCTCCTACTAAGATGGAGATCACCATTGCCATCATGAGCATACATTCCCACTGGAAAGAAGAAAAGCCAGCCAGAACCCTGGGGCACTGATTCCACCCCAACCAAGACAGAGAGGGCTATCACATACATACACACCAGCAAAAAGCAGTGTTAATTCAAAGTGTGGCTCCAAGGTGCCAGCCATGCCACCAATGAAGGTGGAGAAAGTAATCATTACAGGGAGAAGCCTAACTCCTTCATTGTTCCTATTTTAGCACTTTGGGCCCTGACCCTGCACTTCAACAGGGCGGCAACCACCACTGAGCCTGGGAGAAGTCCTAGCTTGAACCTGGCTCCAGTTCTAGACCCTCCAACTCCAGCCCGACCTCCTACCAAGACAGGAAAAGACATAGCTTGTGCTCACTTCAGATCCGCCAAAGCCACTGGGCATACACACAGACTGAATAAAGATGCTCCCACATAAGGATACACCTTAAAGGATGAGATAGGAAATGTTTTGCCTAATTTCATGGATACAAACAGAGAAAGTCAATTAGAAGACAGAGTTATATATATCAAGCAAAAGAACAAGATAAAACCCTAGAAAAAAAGCCCTAATGAATTGAGATAGATAATTCTCTTGACAAAACGTTCAAAACAAGAGTAATAAAAATGCTTACTGAACTTGGGAAAAAAATAAAGGAACTCAGTGAGAACTTCAACAGAGAACTATAAAATATTAAAAAGAACCAGTGAGAGCTGAAGAATGCAATAACTGAAGTGAATAATACATTAGAAAATATTAATAGCAGATTAGATCATATACAACACATAAGTGACCCAGAAGATAGAATAGTGGAAATCACCCAATAAGAATAGCAAAAAAAAAGGGGGGGTAGTTTAAGGGACATCTGTGAAACCATCAAAACATCAAGCTTACTAACAATTGCATTATAGAGGTCTCAGAAGGAGAAAAGAGAGATAAAGGGGGTGAAAAGGTATTTGATAAAATTGTCTTAAAAGTTTCCTAACCTGAAGGAGAAAATGGATATTCAGGTCTAGGAAGCATACCAGGTGAAGTAAAGACCCACACCAAGACATAATAAAAATGGCCAAAAAATAGAGAAATTTTAAAACAGAGAAAAACAGAGCCACATGTAAGACAACGCCCTATAAAGTTGTCAGCTGATTTTTTCAGCAGAAACTTTGTAGACCAAAAGAGAGTGACATGAACAATCCAGTTGCTAGTAATGAAATTAAATCATAATCAAAAAACTCGAAACAAACAAAAATTTAGGACCAACTTTACTTGAGAATTCTACCAATCATTTAGAGAAGAGTTAATACCTGTATTTCTAAAATCACTCCCCAAAAAATTGGAGAGGAGGGAACACTTCCATACTCATTCTCTGAAGCCAGCATTACCTTGATATCAAAAGTAAAAACTTAAAAATAAAATAAACTTATAAGCCAATATCCCTAATGAATTTAGATGCAAACATCTTCAACAAAATATTAGGAAACTTAGGTCAACAATACCTAAAAAGTGCCATGCATCATGATCAAGTAGGATTTACTTCAGGGATGCAAAAATGGTTCAATATCCAGAAAACTATGTGTTACATCACATTAAAAAAAAAAAAGAATGATAAAAATAATGTAATCATCTCAATAGAGGCAGGAAATGTATTTTATAAAATTCAACATCCATTCTTGATAAAACTCTTAATTAAAGTTCATATAAAGAGAATATATCTCAACATAATAAAGGCCATATATGACAAACTCACTGCTAAAGTAATACACAGTGGTGAAAAGTTTTTCCTCTAAGATCAACAAGATAAGAATGCCCACTTTTGTCAGTTCTGTTTAAGACATTACTAGGATTCCTAGCCATAGCAATAACAAGTAAAAGTAGTTAGAAGTATCCAAATTGGAAAGGAAGATGTAAAACTCACTATTTGAAGATGACATGATCCTATATGTAGAAAATCCTAAAGACTCTACCAAAAAACTGTTAGAACTGATAAGTGAATTTAGTAAATGTTCAAGATACAAGATTAATTACAGAAATTTGTTGGATTTTTATACAGTAATGATGAAGTATCAGAAATAGAAATTGAGAAGACAATCCCATTTACAACTGCATCAAAAATAAATAAAATAAAAACACCTGGAATAAATTTCACCAAGGAAGTAAAAGACCTATACTCTGTAAACAATAATACTGCTAAAAGAAATTGGAAGCTGATACAAATAAATGGAAATATATACCATACTCATGGATTGGAAGCATTGATATTATTAAAATGTCCATATTCCCCAAACCAATCTACAGATTTAATTCAATGCCTATCAAAATACTTGCAACATTTTTCACAGAACTAGAATAAATAATTGTAATATTTATATGGAGCTACAAAAGGTCCGAAAGAGCCAAAGAAATTTTGGTAAAAAAAGAACAGACCTGGAGATATGACCATCCCAGACTTCAGACTGTATTACAGAGCTACAGTAATCAAAACATCATGGTACTGACACAGAAACACACACAAAAACCAATGGAAAGGAATAGAGGCCCCAGAAATAAATCCACACCAATATGATCTATTAGTCTACCACAAAGGAGGCAAGGATATACAATGATAAAGACAATCTCTTTAAAAAGTGGTGTTGGGGGAAAAAGAAGTGGTGTTGGGGGAAAAAAAAAGTGATGTTGGGAAAATTGGACAGGTACATGCAAAAAAATGAAATCAGGTCATTTTCTTATACTATCTACAAAAATGCAATAATAAGCTCAAAATGGTTTACAGACTTATATGGAAAATGCATATCAAGACCACAATGAGGAGTTCTTTTGGTGCAATTGGTTAAGGATCTGGTGTTGTCACTGCAGTGGTTTGGATCACTGGTGTGGTGCAGGTTGGATCCCTGGCCTAGGAACTTTACTATGCTGAGGATACAACCAAAACACACACCAGCATATATACACACACACCAGCACGTGCATGCATGCACACACACACACACACACACACACACACACAATGAAAGAGCATCTAACACGTATCAGAATTTCTTTAGCCAAAGTGACAAGAAAGAAGTCTTGGCAAGGATGTGGAGAAAAAGTAAGTCTGGTACAGTGTTAGTGGGAATATAAATTGATATGGCCACAATGGAAAACAGAATGAAATTACCTCAGAAAATTTAAAAACAGGACCATCATATGATCCAGAAATTCCATTCCTTGGTATTTATCAGAATAAAAGCAAAAGCACTATTTTGAAAAGATAGACACATCTCATATTCATAGTAGCATATTTAAAGTAGCCAGTTATATATGCAAAAACTGTCCATCAACAGATGAATGGATAAAGATGTGAGATAGATACAGATATAGATATAATGGAATATTACTCATCCATAAATAAGCATGAAATCTTGCTACTTACAACAAGATGGATGGACCTGGAGGGTCTTTTTCTGAGTGAAATATGTCAGAGAAAGATAAATACTGTATGTTTTCACTTATATGTGTAATCTAAAAAACAAATGGATAAATAAACAGATGTTTTCACTTATATGTGTAATCTAAAAAACAAATGGATAAATAAACAGAAACAGACCCACAGATAGAACAAACTAGTTTTTACCACATAGGAGGGGGGCTGGGAAAAGGTCAAGATAAGTGAAGGGGATTAAGAGGTATAAAATAAGTTACAAAGATGTGATATATAGCACAAAGAATATAGCCAGAAATTTGTATTAACTTTACATTAACTATAATATGTAAAAATATTAAATCACTGTATTTTGACTAAAACTAATAGAATATTATAAGTCAATTGTACTTAAAGTAGTAGGAATGGAGCTATAAGGGAGTATAGAGTTTTCATATGTTCCTGAAGTTAAACTGATATAAATTCAAATTAGATAATTAAAATTTTAGAATGTTAAGTATAATCCCCATAGTAACCACAAAGAAAATATTGATAGAATATACACAAAAGGGAATGAGAAAGGAATATAAATGCTGCACTATAAATAATCAGCTAAACATATCTGAACATGGTAATGTAGGAAATGAGAGACAAATAATCTATAAGGCACATATAAACCAAATATCAAAGTGACAGAGTAAGTCCCTCCATCTCTATAATTACTTTAAATGTAAATGGATTAAATGATCCAATAAAAACACATAATGGATTAAAAAAAATATGATTCAAGTAAACGCTATCTACAGGAGATTCACATTAGTTCCAAAGATACAAATGGGCTGAAAGTGAAAGGATAGCAAAGATATTCCTTGCAAATAGGAAGCAAAAGAGAACAGGGATAGCTATGCTAATATCAGACAAAATAGACTTTATAAAATGTAATAAAAGTCAAAGAAGGACATTGGTTTCAATACAGCAAGAGACAATTATAAATGTTTATGTGCATAATAACAGATCAAGATATGTGAAGCAAACCTTGGCAGACACCTATGAGAAATAGTCTGTCATAATAGTTGGAGATTTTTATACTCTCATAATGACAAAAACATTCAGATAGAAGAAAAGTAAACTAGATTTAACAGACATATACAAAATATTCTATCAACAACAGAATACAATTCTTCTCATGTGCACAGAAGGCATTTTCCAGGAAAATGGAACCTTTGTTCACTGTTGATCAGAATGCAAAATTGTACAACTATGGCAAAAAACAGTAGGTGTTTTCTCAAAATATTAAAAATAGAATTAGAAAATCAGCATAAGACCTAACAATACCATTTTGGGGCATATACCTAAAAGAATTGAAAGTGGGTCTCAAAATTGTATTTGTGCAACCATGTCCATAAGAGTGTAATTCACAAGTCTAAATATGAAAGTGAACCAAATGTGCACTGATGGGTGAATGGATAAGCAAAATGTGGTAATGCAAAAAATTGAATATTATTTAGCCTTAAAAAGAAAGGAAATTTTGATATATGGTAATCATGGGTGAAAGCTGACATTATGCTAAGTGAAATGTCAGTCATAAAAAAACAAATTCTGTATAATTTAACTTACGCTAAGTACTTAAAATAGACAACATCATAGGAAGAGACAGAAAATAGAATTGTAGTTGATAAGGGCTAAGGGAAGGGATATCATTGTTTAGTAGGTATAGTATTTCATCTTTCAAGTATGAAAGAGTATTGACATTGGATGATGGTGATGGTTGCATAACAATAAAAATGTCCTTTATACCACTGAACTGCACACTTAGAATGATTAGGATACTAAATTTTACGTGTGTTTTATTACAATTTTAAAAATTGAAAAAAATGTAGTTTACTGTTTAAACAAAAATATTAATAGTGCAGTATGGAGTTTATAAAATTTGAGGAAATAAATGTATGATAACAGTAACAAAATGGCCAGGAGGGAGAAATGGAAGTATTATAAGGCTCTTGTACTATAAATGAAGTGATACAATATCACTTTAAACTTTGAAAATATAAAGGTATATACTGTAAACTTGAAACCACTAAAATAACCAAACTAATATTTATAGCTAATCAGTCAACAGAGGTCATATATTGAAACATGAGTAATATTCAATTAACATCAACCAAGACAGAAGGAAGGAAAAGCACAACAGATAACACAGGGAAAAATGGAAACAAAAAGTAAGATGATAGATTTAAACCTTAAAGGGTTAAACATATATTACCATATGATCCAACTAAAGTATTCATCTAAGAGGGGGGAAAAAAGCAAATATGCATGCAAAGACTTGTTCACAGATTTTCATTGCATTTTATTCATAATATTCTAAACTAGAAACAACCAAAATATGGACAAACTTGTGAATGGGTGAACAAATAGTATTGTATTCTAACCATGAAGTACTACTTGGCTAAGGAGGTCAGGAGGGAGGGAGGAAGGGAGGAAAGGGAAGGGGAAGAAAAGAATCACTGATAAGTACAGCAACATAGATACATCTCAAAGTAATTATGCTATATGAACGAAGTTACACAAAAAAGATAACATACTATTTGAACTAATATATATATATAATTATAGAAAATTCAGACTAATCCATAACAACAGAAATAAGATCAGTTATTGACTAGGAAAGGTAGGGGGTGGACAAGTAGGAGAGTGTGATTACCAAAAGGGCACAAAGAAGCTCTTGCATCATAGACGTAGGTTCAATCTTGATTGTATCCATTATTACATAGCTGTTTACATTGTTACAACTTATCAAATTGTTCACTATATATACATAGACTTCATTGTAGTTAATTACATCTGAAAAATGTTTAAAGTATAAAAATTAATGTAGACATTAAACATCCAATAAATATAGAGAATAAAAATTATCTTTTAAAATAAGAAAAATTTTTATGCACCCTCTAATTAGAATTTCTATATGTAAAATGCTGGAGAAACAGTATTGATGGGCATTATGTTAAGAAGTGAGGTTTTAGAAGTTCTCTTGTGGCACAGCAGGTTAAATATCTGGCATTGCTGCAACTGGAGCTCAAGTTGCAACTGCAGCATGGGTTTGATCCTGGCTCAGGAACTTCCACATGCTGCCACAGGTGCAGGCCAAAAAAAAAAAAAAAAAAATTTAAAAAATTATCAATCTGTACCCATTGGATAGACAGATTTTGTTAGATAATTTGAAGGGTTATTATGGAAGCAACAAATACATGTTCACCAAAAGTGTACCACTTATTGTAGAAGACACATGCCACAGTATACTACTAAATCACAGAGAAACCTCAAGAAACATCATCAGTGTACCAAGTCAATCATACTTTTGAAATAAGTGACATTATTTGATTCATTTTGAAAATTAAGAATTCCTTGGATATAAAATCCTTTGAATAGAGCAGTGTTTCTCAATTATTTTCTTACTCACGATCCCTTTCAAAAATACAAATCTCTCACACACCTGCAAATTTTCTGAAATTCAACTCCTATTACCACTCCCAATGTAATGTATACAAATACATTAACCTTTAATTAATAACTCACCACAGGCCAGAATTTATTGCACTTCAATATTATGGTCTGATTTATAGAAACAATATTCTGCTTATTTTATAAATAGCCAAGTATATTTTATCAGTTGACATGCTATTAAAACTACCTCTCTTGGAGTGAACAGTTTTGAACTATCTTCCCAAAGTATTTCCCAGGTGGGAATTACCTCATTGTCACATGTCCAAAATTTATTTCAATTAATAAATATGTTTCCTTCCACCATTATATCTTTGTATAAATCCCTATACTGTAGATTTCAATCTAAATCTAAATCTTTAATCTTAATCTATATCTATACCTGCTTATAACAAAGTATATTGAAAATATCAGACAACAGACTAGCTTAAAATGGATGAATAGATATTTTAGTCCTTATGAAATTTAGTCTATATGAAATTACTATTAAATGAGGCAAAAGGTCTTATTCATGTGGGTTTGTTTTGGGTTTTTGTTTTTTTTTTGTCTTTTTTTTTTAGGGCTGCACCTGTAGCATACGGAGGTTCCCAGGCTAGGGGTCAAATCCGAGCTTTAGCTGCTGGCCTACACCACAGCCACAGGGAATAGGGGTTCCAAGCTGAGTCTGCGACCTACACCACAGCTCAGGGCAATGCCAGATCCTTAACCCATTGAGAAAGGCCAGGGATCAAACCTGTGTCCTGTGGATGCTAGTCAGATTTGTTTCTGCTGAGCCACAATGGGAACTCCAAGGTCTTATTCATGATTTTTTAGTCATGTGTGTATGAGGGGTTGGAGGTTAAGGAAATATGAATTAATATATACTTGCCTCAAACTCGGACTCTCTATTAACTTGGATTTTTCATTTTAAATGTTAATTGTTTAAGTATGTCAAGTTTATTTTTACCTAGGAGATTGAGCAATCACAGAGGCATAAGATGGTAGTGATCACATTCTAAGCAGAATATGGTTATAGAATCTTTTCCTTATACTTCCAGTCTGTAGAGCTCATTTCCATGCCCTGTTACTCACTAATGCTATTATAGTTAAATTGGAATCTAGCTGGTGACAATTGCACTACGCAAAATGTTTTTTTCCTAATTATGATATTAGAAGAGGATATGTTGTGAAAACTGTTAGCTTGATTAGTTAAAACTTGTAAAATGTGTGATCTTGTTGCATTAGCCACATATTTTTGAAAAAAAAATATATTTTTAGTTGGATTAAAAGTTTGGATTTTATTTTCCACCCAAAACAGATTAACTCATAACTAAAATATATGAATTACCTGCCTGAATATTCCATCTTTGACATCTTATACTTATTCAGCCCTAAGACAGGAAAAATACTTTTTAAAAAAATATAAATATGAGTTAGTTTCAAAATGCTCCCTCCTTTTATCCAATTGAAAGCAAACATTTTTTTTTCTGACTTCAAACTTGTATTTTAACTGTTCTAGAGAGAGGAGACAAACTTCAGGACTTTAGCACAGGTAGGCTTAGAAAATATCCCGCCAAATGGGCAAAACATGATTAGCTCTTTATTCTTCTAGAATAATTTTCAAGTATTAGAGATCAAGCAACAAATTACAGTGTAGAATGGTCTTTTGGTCATCTTTTTTTTTTTTATATCCATGGATAATACATTGCCCCTCTATTGCTTGCTTCATTTAGACATCTCCATGGATTTTGCTCTATTAGTATTACTATACTCTCCCATATAAATACAATATGATTACAATAAACAAATGGGAAAATAAGTGTTAAATATAGGTATTTGGGGAAAAGTGTATATTTTTTCTGTATACTAAAATCTAATATTACAAGTGACCATCAAGTTTATAATTGGCATACATTTGACAAATGTAATTGACTTTAAAAAACATTTCTACCATCTCTGGGCATAACACATACTTGTATTATCTGAGCAGTAGTTTATTTGAGAAGTTATTTCAGGAAGCATTAGTTAGGAAGAGGCAGTGAAAACAGGAAAAGGAAATAAATGAATAGAGGGTACAGATATGAACAGGTCATTGCTATGGGCAACTGGAGCTCAATTCCAATGTGATTTCTAGGAGACAGTGTAAAATAAAGATCACCAAACTATACCCCTTGGGTCAAACCTGGCATAACACCTGTTTTTGTTCCCCTTGTAATCAGGGGCACCACTCCTGCAGTCTAGCTCTGTGATCCAGTAACATCAAGTCTGTATGTTCCCTTTCCCCCACATTTCTACCTCTGCTCATAGCACCTGGCCTCCTTAGCTAATGGCTGAATCCTATTGACGCATAGAACCTGTACTTGTTGGCACCTTCATATTGAGCACTCCTCTGTTGGCAACTTTTGGGCACAAAGCATTAGGATCTTAAACTGGGATACATAAAGTCATCTAGTTTCTGTCCAGCTGCCAAAATTGAGTTTTCAAAACTCCAGGAGGTGAGAAGGAATGTTCCTGTGTATTCTTGGGGTAGAGAATGAAACTGATAAGGGCATAGCCAACACTCCCCACTATCATGTTCCCTTCTTTAACTAGGTATTCTTCTGGAGAATTTCTTCAACTGAGCCAAAGTATACCTACCATCTGGGTGGCATGGCCCTTCCCTGGAAAATGAGACAAAGAGGTTTTCTCATGTTATATTAGTACCTACATAATATCCCCAATTTTGCCTCTTGGCAGACATTACTTAAAATGTTTACTATTTGGCCAGTGGAAAGCTCAATAATGCATCCTCCAAAGATGTCCATGTCTTCATCCCCAGAAACTGTAGATATATTACTCACCTAGCAAAAGGGACTTTACAGATATGATTACTTTAAGGATCTTGACGTAGAGAGATTATCCTAACTATCCTGTGTGTCCAATGTAATCACAAGGGTCCCTAATAAGAGGGAACAGGAAAGTCAGGGGAAGGCAAAATATCAATAGAAATAGTCAGTGAAGGAGATATAACAACACTACATGGCTGGTTTTCAAAGCTAGAGAAGGGGACCACAAGTCAAGGAAAACACATCTCCTCTGAAGATGGCAAAGGCAAAGAAACTCTAGAGCCTCCAAAAGGAACCAACCCTGCCGACATCTTGACTTTGACTTATGGTGGACTTCTGACCTCCAGAACATCCAGATAATATCTGACCTCCAGATAATAAAACTTTATTGTTTTAAGCCGCATAATTTTGTGGTAATTCGATATGGCAGCAATGAGAAACTAATACATGACCCTTTACATAAAAAGTTTTCTGACACCTAGTATAAAATATTGCTTCTCAAATTTTAGCAAATATAAGGACTACTTAAAGATCTAGTTAAAGCAGTTTCTGAATCATGTTCCCCAGATATTCTGACTTATTAGTTCTTAGATGGGCCCCTAGAATTTCTAACCAGCCCCTAGCCAATGCTGATGTTTCCAGTGTGCAGCTGTGGCATAAAATGTATGCACATATATTTTGTCCCATCCATGAGGAAGGGAAGCTGCTGTAATTCTTTTCCTAGACTGTCAATGAATGAGAGATACTCCTTGGATATCCACTTGCCTAGCATTTCTAGCCAGCTTTCAAATAAATTGCTTGTTATAAAGTCATCAGTTGGAGATTATCAGGTGCGTGCAGTAACAAGACTTCTGAATGCCTGGAATAGTGAGTGCCAAGGTACATGGAATGGAGCACCTAAAACATCTGCCATTCACCTTACTGTTGTCTTTTATCACTTGCTGCATTACATATAAATGATAAAGAATGGAAGATTTTTTCAAATCTGTAGCATGCCGTTTTCTCAAATGATTTTTGTTAATGAATACATTTTGGGATGGTAGAAAGCCTGTAGTCCTATTTCATAAAAGTTTATTAACTGGGCTTGGTACCACTGAGGCTGTAGATTTTTTGAGATAGATAGTTCTATGTTTAATACCTCTCCTACTAGATGACTGGAAAGGCTAAATCTTTTTGTATTTTTTAAAAAACTTTTTATATGTTGGTTGCCCTCATGCTATAACTCTATACTGACTAAACTTGTTTTCCAATAGCTTCCTGCAATTAATCTACTATTCCAAATATATTACTAAAAAAAAGTACTTCTTTTTCTTCTTTCTCTCTCCCTTACTATACAGTGAAGGCTAATTTATACTTTTTAAATGAGAGAATATCTTTAAATGGTTCTTACCATAAGACCAGCTATGATCTTCCCAAAGGGGAAAAAGAGCTTATGCCAATAAACAAAAACAAAAAGTTGCAAGAAAGTACAGACATTGGGCATTAGAGAGCGTGATGGACAGGGATTGAACCTTGCAGCTGAATGAGCAGGATAAACGATAACAAGCTTTAGTGATAGCAAGCTAAACAACAGGCTCCACTAAGGAAAAATAAAATCTGAACATTGTATGTCAGCAGTACACAAAGCCTCAAAACAGATTATCCAAGAATGTAGTAAAGATAAAATTAGCATTAGTATCTCTAGAGCTTACAAACAACATTATAAAACCAAGATAAGGTATTTTTGTATGCATATATAACAAGCAATGCCAAAGCACGCCTTTCTTAATTTAGAAATTGAGATTTAGTTTTTAAAGCTGTATGGATTAAATAAAGATAGAATTCTTTATTCTAAAATGCCACATAGAATATCATAATGATAATATTGCATGTAAAATAGAAAGCAATTGGTTTGTTAAAAGGTGAAGACTAATTCTAAAACCATCTCTAGAATTTAAAAAATCACTTTTTATAAATAAGAAAGCTGTAACTATACATTTACATGATTAGTGTAATTTAATTGATATGTGTTTGAGGTGTTTTTTTAAAATAATATAGCAATGTAAGAAATAAAACCTGTTTGGTTTTCATATCTCAACTTTACAGATCACACTCCATTCCATAGTATACTAAGGTATAGAAATTATTACTGATATAGTAACAGTATGTTCATGTTATCATCACTGATTTTAAGCTTATAAATGTATTTATTTGAAGTTAATCAGTAGCCACAAAATTTTTTTATTTATCAAATTTAAATTATAAAACTATTCTATCAAAGGCAAAGTAAAATAAACATCTAACCCAATAATGGAAAACACTTATATATTCTCTGACAGAAACATTTTTGTTACAACATATATATGCTTGTTTATATCATTTTTATTGATAGAAAGGGACTCAAGATAAAATTTTAATGTCTTGTGAAATCTGCTTAACAAAAACTAATGTACTTCTGTTACTAGCCCTTGGAGTCCTCAGTTCTTTGTCTTCCTGAGGGAAAAAAACTTGATCCAGGGACACACAATAGGTTCAAGCATCAAAAATTTTATTAGCAAAGGGAAAATACACTCCCAAGGGAGAGTGGGCTGTCTAGAAACCAGAAGCAGTAGTTATTACAGTTAGGGTTGGTTTTTATACCCTCTAAAGTGGTAGAAGTCTCTTCCTGCATCCTATACCATTTGATTGGCAAGTTGATGGGCAGTTTAAAAGGTTATATAACTTTTCTCCCTGTGAATAGACACATACTCATAAGTATCCAGCTGAAAACTAAGATGGAGGCGGGGGCAAACTTCACTGTTAATTCATCACAATTATGGTATAATAGACCCCAGGTCACCTCATCGGTCTTGGTGCACCTGTGCCAACCAGTGCTAGTGGTTTGGAAAGCCCCATTGGGTTTTTTGGATCCTGTCTGATCCTGATAAGGCAAGAAACTTAACAACAAAAGGGAGGACCTCTGGGCATGTTCATATTATAGCCTGGTGTCAAGGAGGAAGGAAGGAAAGATGACCCTATCCAGGGTAGGGTAGGCCCTGCTCAGGTCTGACTGTACAGCTAACATTCCCATGAGTAACCATTAAACACTTGATTAACCTAATATTATTTTGACAATATATATTTTTTTCTGTAAACACTTTATTGCAGCATAACTGTAAAGAATTGAATAGTTTTCCCCAAAATTTATATATACTTAGAATGTGACCTTATTTGTAAATAGGGTCTCTGCTGATATGATTAAGAATAAAGAGATTTCGTATAGGAGTTAAGGCAGGCTCTAATTCTAATATATGCACTTAAAAAAAAAAACAGAAAAGGACACTCAGAGACATAGAGAAGGCCTTATGAAGATAGAGCCAAAGATTGGAGTGATATACCTACAAGAAATGCCAAATGTCACTAGCAGCCACTAAAAGCCAGGAAAGAACTATGGAACAGACAAATCCTGCCAACATAATGATTTAGGAATTCTGAACTATGAAAGAATAAATTCCTGTTGTTTTAAATTTATAATTTATGGTTAATTTGTTATATATATATCAAATATATTGATATTTATATATCAACTTCCAAAAGATTCCTGTTGGTTTTTGCTTCCAATTTATGTTAATTTGTTTCATATATGTATATTATCATTTATATCAATATGTATATATTATACATAACATCAATATATTATATACATATTGATATATAAATATATATTATGCATAATTATATACAATATAGAGAAGAGTGCAGAGACTCTAACTTTTATAATTTGATTAAATCTTACTAAATAATCAGTAACAGTATTAAGAATTAAAAAATTACCAGAACTTCCTGTGATAACACTTTGTAAAGTTAATCACCACTATCATAGTTTCTGTTAGTTTTATCTAATAAATTAGTCTTGTGTGGTTTGAAATTAAACATTACATGTGTGGGTTTTGGGTTTTTTTGTACATATGTACTTTTTTTTGAACGTATGTACATACGTATGTATGTACTTTTTTGTACTCAACATTATGATTGTAAGATGAATTTGTGTTTATCTAGAAAAGCTTTGTCCTTTCTTATTACGGTTTAGTGTTTATAGTATGATTGTATCAAAATGTAGTTTTTATTGTATAGTTGTTGAGTATTTGGATTGTTTCCAATTATTTGGCCAACAATAGTACTGCTAATTATATCCTATTTGGGCACACTTATAGCCACATTTATGTATTGTGCATATATGAACAAATGCATACAAAATTTTCATAGACTAACGTTTGTTCAGCTTTGTAAACTCAGTTCCCCAAAGTGATTGGAGTAAATTATACTCCCATTAATATTCCATAATATCAATGTGCAAGTTGCAGGTGTTTATGTCTTCACCAATACTTGATTTTTTGCATTTTTCACAATTAGGCTTTCTAGTGAGGGCAGTGAATCTTTTTGCTTTTTGGGGTCACACCCATAGCAAATGGAAGTTCCCAGGCTAGGGGTTGAATTGGAGCTACAGCTGCCAGCCACAGCCACAGCCATAACAACACGGGACCCGAGCTGGTCTGCCATCTACACCACAGCTCATGGCAATGCCACATCCTTAACCCACTGAGCAAGGTCAGGGATCGAACCGGCATCCTCATGGATCTTATTTGGGTTCGTTAACCCCTGAACACCAATGGGAGCTCCAGGGCAGTGAATTCTAATTGTGATTTTAATTTTTATTTCAATGATTACTAATGAATTTGAGCACCTTGTTATAAGTTTATTGATAATAAGGATTATTGCTTTTACAAAGTACCTGTTCAATTGTTCTGCTTATTTCTTTTGGACTGTCTGTCTCTCTAATTTTTAAAATCTTGGATATTTCATATAGGAATAGTTTGTCCGATAAATGTACTGCAAAAATCTTTTCTCAAACTGGCTTGAATTTTCACTTTTATTTTGATACCCTTTAATGAACAGATGTTCTTAATTTTAATGAAGTCAAATATATCAATATTTCTATTATGTTTAATTCTTAATGTGTCTTGTTTAAAAAAACTTTACCTACTCCCGTGTCATAAACATTTTTTTTCGCATTTATATCTAGAGATTTACTGACATGTAGATATACAACCTATCTGGAATTAATTTTTGTATTTGTATATGACGGAAGGACAAAAAGGTCATTTTTTTTTCAATATGGTTATTCAGTTGACCCAATACCATGTTGAAAAGTGCATCATTTCCTTTCTGCAGTGAATGATCATCACTGAAATAAATCAAGTTAATATATAAGTGTGAGTGTTTTTCAAACTGTCTCTCCACACATCAGTACTACCTGGTCTCATGTACTGTCGCTTGATAATGACTTGATAGTATAAGCTTCCATTTTGTTGTTCTTCCTTAAAATTATCTTGTCCGACTGGCCCTGTCCTTTTGATTTTCTTTTTTTTTAATTAATGATTTTTATTTTTTTTCCATTATAGCTGGTTTACAGTGTTCTGTCAGTTTTCTACTGTACAGCAAATTGGCCCAGTCACACATACATATATACATTCTTTTTTCTCACATTATCATGCTCCATCATAAGAGACTAGGTATAGTTCCCAGTGCTATACAGCAGGATCTCATTGCTTATCCATTCCAAAGGCAATAGTTTTTATCTATTAACCCCAAATTCCCAGTCCATCCCACTCCCCCTTGACAACCATAAGTCCATGATTTTCTTTAAAACTAAGAACAAGCTTGTCAATTCCCCTGGAACAAAAAAATAAAGAAAAAAAACTTGTCATATTTTAACAAGAATTGCATTGGCTTAAATGGATATATAGTCAATACAGGCATCTTTTAAAAATTAAATCTTCCATTCAATAAATTTAATAAATACTTCCATTTATTTAGTTCTTCTTTGATTTTTCTTAGTAATATTATGTATATTTTCTGACATGTAGAATTTTTGTGTGTTGTTTACTAGATTATGTCATAGTTAATTGAAAATCTTGCTGCTATTTAGAATGGTATCTTTTATTTTTTTTATTTTTGTCTGTTTCCAGTATATAAACATATGATTGAGTATTTAAACATATGATTGGGTATTTATATAGATTTCAAATCTATCAATTTTTTAAAATTTGCTTTGAAATTCTTATAGTTAGCCTTTCGGTTATCTTGGATTTTTTGGGATTTTCTCGCATCATCTGAGAATAGAGGCAATTCTATTTTATCATCACTTTTCTTTTTCTTGCTGTATTGCCCCAAAGATATGCTAAGTAAAACTGGTAATTAAGGGTACCCTTGTCTCATTGCCAACTTCAAAGGGAAAGTTTCCAATATTTCATTAAAAAATCATATTTACTGTATAATTATTTGATACTCTTTATCAGAATAAAAAGTTCCTAAATATTACCTACTGAAAAAACATTTCTATTATAAAATCATTTTCAGTTTTATGAGGTACACTTTATACATTTATGAGACAATTACATGATTTTCTATTTATTCTATTAATGTGAATTATAGAATTTCCTGATATTATACCATTCTTGATTTATTAGAATAAAGTCAGTTCAGGCATCATATAATATTCTCTTTTTTTAAAACTGAAATATTGTTGGTTTACAATGTTGTGTTAGTTTTAGTTGTACACAAAATTATTCTGGTATACATATATACGTATATATATATATTCTTTTTCAGATTCTTTTTCCTTATAGATTATTATAATATATTGAGTCTAGTGCCCTTTACTATACAGTAGGTCCTTGTTGGTCATCTATTTTATATTTTGTAATGTGTATATGTTAATCCTAAACTCCTAATTTATCTCTCCCTGTGGTCATCTTTTTCTAACACCTCTGGATTCCATTTGTTAATGTTTTGTCTAGGTTTGTATTTCATCTGTAATTATGATAGAAGTTGTTGCATAGTTTTATTCTTATCTTAGTTATGTTCTGGTAGCAAAGTTATGTTGGCTTTCTTTAATGATTTTGGAAAAAACACTTGAGTAATAAGTATAATTCTTTCAAACACTAAAATAATTCAAAGGGAAATTTACTAACTCAATATACTATTTGCTAAGTCTATATACTATGATGTATTTAGTTGTTCCATTTTAATTTTACTCATGTTATTCTGGGGAGTGGGGAAGAACCAAATAAAAATAAAATCTCTTATCACTATAGCATAAAGGGAAGTTTTGATTTTTCATTTTTCCAGACTAATGCTCATTTAAATTCAAGCTCATTAAGACTGTTATAACAAATATTAAATTTATATTTTCACATTTTTATAATACTTTTAATCTCATTTGTAGAGAAGGAAAATTATTAACAAAAATTTGTTTTATTATATTTATTAGCATTATATTATTAGATATCATAGAACATTTACATGCTATAATAATTTGTTTATCCCTCAATCAATGCATTTTCCACCCATTCATTCTTATCTACATGTTCCAGAATATATTTAAAATTTGAAATTTTCAATAGACTTCATGGTGACTTATCAATTACATAAAGTAGATGAACATATACTCTATCTGAGATACCAACAAAATCAATCATAACCTTTTTTAAAATCCAATCAGACTTCCCCTGTGGCTCACATCATAATTACTTGGCATTGTCTCTACAGTGGCTCCAATTCAATCCATGGTCCAGGAACTTCCATATGCCACAGGTGCAGCCACATGTTAAAAAAAAAAATCCAATCATGTATGAAATGAATAATTCAAAATTAGTAAAGGATTTCAGAGAAAAAAGTCATATGTAAACCATAAGAAAAGTAACAAGTTGTAAAAAATAACAATGACTACAATAATTTTTTAAATAAGCAAGGTGGGTATACATTTTCAAAATGTAAGTTACCTTGAAAAGCACTATTTTTTCATGAACGCTATTTATTGATAACTTGTTATTCAAAGATGACTTTTTTCATTTTAACTCATTAGAGAAATTAAATGTATAATCAAGTATCAGAGGATAATATTTGATGTAATAAATGATAATCACACATAAGTGTTGAAGTACAAAAAATATAGAGAAAACTCATACTGGAAAATAGAAGTCTCTGAGTTTTGTGCTCCACAATTTCATCTTTCACATTTGAAGATATTTTCCATTTGTTCAGGTGTGGCTCTGGAAAACAAGATTGTGGCTTATGTTTCTTTCCACCCATTCTTTTCAAAACTTGTCACCATCTTGGGCTCTGCTTTTCAATTTAATGGGTAGCTTGATGCCTATTTTTAAAACGATACACCCCATCTCTGGTTTCTGCAGTCCCATCTGGTCAATCTGTTGCTCTTAACTTTGCAAGCAGTCAGAATATCTGCTGAGGACTTCTGGTTCTTTCTTTATGAGACTGTGATGCAACTCCTTTTGATCGTGGTCTGATGACTTCGAACTACCAAACTACCAGCAGAAGTATTTGTACCCTTCAAGTCTTTGTTACTTTCAACCCTCAGCTCTAGGTATTATCCTATTGTAATTTCGCTTACATTTTGTTTATTTAAATCTTATTTATTTCCCCAGAATCATAGTAAGTCTCAACTACTTTATCGGAGCCTTGTTTTAATTACTCTAGCTGACACTCACCTTTCCTTTCTTTTTCTTCTGTTGTGTATGTAATTCAGTTTCACAGTTTATCTCATGAATATTTCTTAATTATTTCATATGTTTTCTTCTATCACTACAGATACGTAGCCTCTTGAAGCCAAGAGCCATGCTCTGAATTTCACATATGTGTGTGTGTATATATATATATATTTTTTACTATATATAGTACATATATATTAACACTATATATTTACACTAGTAATTTATACTCAGCTGAAAACACACAATGTGCACAAAAAGTAATGAAAAAAATGTTGATTTACTGCTTGCTTACATTTCAGCCACCAAAACTCTTCAAACTTAATTTTGCAGCAATTTTGAATATACAGTGCTTTGTAAATATCATTGTATTATAATTTTAATAAAACTGAATATATGCTAGAGTTCTTTTAATTTTTTTCCTGTTTTTTTTTTTTTGTTTTGTTTTGTATAGCCCACAGAGTGGGAATGATAACGTCACACTTTAGAACAGAGTCTTGAAAAATTCTAGCATCTTAATAATTATCATTCACGAGATCCTCTACTGTGCAATGTGATATTTAAATAATATGTCATAGAATAGTTCATAAAATCATTATTAACTTCTCTGGAAGTAACTTTATTTATGTCAGGTGCAGTTTGGTCAGAATGAGCTGTACTCCCAAAACTTAGGAAATTTGGTAGATAGTCTACCAGCTGCTTTCTTGCATCTTCAGTCCCAATACCTTATATATGACCACCATTTTAGTGAAGACAAGATTTTTTATTCCTTAGTGGTATCTTCATCTATCATATGAGCTTTTCTTCTACATGTATCCCACCAAATTCCCTGAAGTCATTATGTGCAAAGCCTTTCAACCTTGTTCCCCTTTCCAACTCTACATTTATTATATTCATTGCCAATATGTTTGTTCTTTCAGTCTAAGAGTATTTTATTGCTGTCTTTACTTATCATTTCATGGCCAGCTAAACCCTCCAAAAATTTACATCATCAAGTGGCCTTTCTTGTTTCAGTATCCACTGGCAAGAATTTAAAGACCTCTTCCTCTTAGCATATAAATATATTCAGTTTCTCTAACGTATCCTCCCTAGATGGCCTCAATACAGTGTATTTTTTCTCACCTTAAGACACTCAAAAGCAGAGAATATTCTTACTCTCTCCACCATTTCTTTTCTTTTCTTTTTTTTTCTTTTTTTGCCTTTTTAGGACTACACCAGCAGTATATGTTAGTTCCTAGGTTAGGGGTAGAATCAGAGCTATAAGCTGCTGGCCTATGCCACAGCCACAGCAGTGCAGGATCCGAGCTACATCTGTGACCTACATCACAGCTCATCACAGCACTGGATCCTGAACCCACTGAGCAAGGACAGGGATCAAACCTGCATCCTCAGGATACTAGTCAGATTCATTTCCACTGAGCCACAACAGGAAGTCCTCTCCACTATTTCTCATTTACTTCCCAACTCACTAAAATCAGGGCATATTAAAAGCATGGTATCTACCAGGATGACATGGATTTGACTCCTAGCTTCAATACTTCTTAAGTGAGGAAATCTGTTCTCATCTGCCCTTTGTTGTCTAACATTTAGAACTAAAGTATAAATAACAATAACCTTATAGTGTTTTCTTGATGATTAAATGAGAAAATACATGAAAAGTAATTAACACAGTACCTAAAACACAGTAAACACTGAATTTCTTCCTTTATTATTATTATTATTATATTATTATTATTATTTGGCCTGCAGTTCTCCTAAGTATCCAACAATCTCTCATTTTTCAAATCCAGTGAAAAAAAATTTTTTTCCTATATTTCTGTCCTTCTCTGCTGTAATTCCATTCGGTCATCCAATAAATGTTTACTGAGAAACTGCTGTGTGTCAAGAACTGAGCTAAATATATGTCATATAGTGGTGAATAAAATAAAGAATCCTCCTTTCTCCAAGGCTCTTTAATATAGAATGGGGAATAGTGAACAAATAAACAAGAATGAACAAAAAATAAGTAAATATATGTGTATGGGAATCATTGTGATAGGAAAACTTACTAAATAAAACCAGTTATTAAGAAAAACATAGTAATGGGGACTTACTTGAGACTGAGTAGTCTTAGACAGTCTCTCTGAGATTTTTCTTAAGCATTGACTTGAAGGATAATCAAGAGATAGCCTGAATAGAATAGGTAAACAAATATTCCAAGAAGAAGACATCACTGGTACAAAACCCTTCTGTCAGGAAATGTTCACCACACCCTCCATCTGAAACCATTTCTCCCTCAGTTGCCTTATTCATGCCTTATTTGAGGACTGCTAACTTTCTAATAGCTGTATTTCAGTTTTCTTATACCTTTCTTTACCTTTTCAATATTTTGGTTTTCTTTTTAGGATTTCTCCTTCAGATTATTTCAAAACTTTTGGTTCCTTCTATATTTTATCAGATATTATGATGATTTTGATTACCATCTATGTGGAATTGACTCCCCATTCTGTAGTTTAAGCCTTAGTTGTTTTTAGTAAACTTCAGATTTCTAAAATTAACTATTCGTTATATATATCCCACCTGAATTCCTCAGTGTCCCCTCGTATTCAAAATGTTCAGATCTGAATCAGTGATCTTTTATCATCAATCAGTTATTTTTGTGAATGGACTACAATCTCCAATGGCAAAACCATCTATTCAAGTATGCAAGCTACACACCTAAAGTCAACATTGATCCACTTTTCTTCATGTTTATACATTTTTTTTCTTTTTTAATTTCTGTCACATAATATAATTGCTTAGATAAGTAATTTTTCCTCACTAATTCTTATCTAGTTCAGCTCCATATTCATTTCCATCTGGAAGATTATAGGGCTATCTACCTGTACTATCTCTTTCCAATCTGCTCAAAGAAGTTAAAGGCCCACAACTTGGCCCTGCCCATAATGCCAACCTCAAAACCTATGCTACCTCTGTTTCTATCCAGTAAACATGAATGTCCTGTCTGTTCCCTACATAGCATCATTCTGTTTCTTACTCATGTCTATTCTAGCTAGTAGTCTTTAAACTTCTCTTTACCTAATTAAATCTTTATCTTACTCCAGGAGACCTCATCAATTTCTTCCATAGGGGATCTTCACTAATTCCTTCTAGGATTGTCTGGAAAAAGATATTTACTTGCATAACAATAAAAGATGCCCATGGCAACTGCTCAAGCCTACTGTTTTAGTATAAACAGAGCATTAATAAGCTATATGTTGAGAGAACCACTAGCATGAAATAGAAAGATCAAAGTCAAATAAAAATACTGACCCCTGGGGAAACAGAAAACATTTTAAACTCTGAATATTATTTGCAGGATTTTTGACAATATAAAGCATACATAAAATATTATCTTCATAAAAAGTAGTAAATATCAGAAAATAAGAGTAAACACTTGGAATTAAAAATATGATAAAAGTCCCAGAATGAGACAGCAGGAAATAAAATGGAAGGGAATAATTGATAGTTACTAGAAATGGATAATTCTAGAAATTGACAATTAATAGAAATACTAAACAACAGTTTCAAAAGCAGAAAAGGAATAAAATCTTTAATTTCACAAAATTTCTTAAATCTGTATTTAAATAAATGATCCTAAATCCTTCTCTTTTTTTTTTGTCTTTTTGCTATTTCTTTGGGCCGCTCCCGCGGCATATGGAGGTTCCCAGGCTAGGGGTCAAATTGGAGCCGCAGCCACTGGCCTACGCCAGAGCCACAGCAACGCGGGATCCGAGCCTTATCTGCAACCTACACCACAGCTCATGGCAACGCCGGATCATTAACCCACTGAGCAAGGGCAGGGACTGAACCCGCAACCTCATGGTTCCTAGTCGGATTCGTTAACCACTGCGCCACGACGGGAACTCCCTAAATCCTTCTAAATGGGAGAACATAAGCCTACTATAAACTACTATCAGACTAACCATCAGAAAAAATGATGCAAGAAGACAATAGACAAATGTCTTGGTGGTTCTGAAGGAATATTTAATGTCTAGAGACATGGATACAAATCAATTTGTGAGGTCAGAATAAAGCCACATTCATATATCAATGGACTCAAAGTGTTATCTCTGGTACACCCATCATTACTTCTGGATTTTCTCCAACAAATTGAAACAAAAATCAAGAAGTTCAAAGACATAGAATCTTGAAAAAACGTAGACTCTAATATATAAACACAGTAAAAAAAAAAAAAAGTCCCCAAATGAAAACCAGAGTAATATCTGGCTACTAATATAACTCAAATGCCTGAAATACCTGACACCTAATAGGTGCTAAATAACATTCATTAAAGAATGAATAAGGAATGATTTACCAGGAGAATGGAGGGTTCCATGAGACAGAATTTAGTACATGGGCAAAACAGAAAGGTTAAGAGACTTGAGGATATGATAATTAATACACATATACACAGACATACAAACTAGAAAACACAAACCAAATCAAAACAAGCAACACCAGGAGTTCCTGTCATGGTGCTGTGGTTAATGAATCCAACTAGGAATCATGAGGTTTCGGGTTCGATCCCTGGCCTTGCTCAGTGGGTTGGGGATCCACCGTTGCCATGAGCTGTGGTCTAGGTTGCCGACGCCAGATCCCGCGTTGCTGTGGCTCTGGCGTGGGCTGGCGGCTAGGGCTCTGATTCCACCTTCTAGCCTGGAAACCTCCATATGCCGCGGGAGCAGCCCTAGAAAAGGCAAAAAGATGAAAAAAAAAAAAAAAAAAAAGCGACACCAAAAGGATAATTCAAAAGAAATTTTATAAATCGAGCTATAACTTTTTTTAGCAAATAATGAGCTTTAAAAATGGATTCTTTTTAATCCTAAATGCTAGGAATATTCACTTAGAGTGGCTCAGGTTTAAGACATTGTATAGGTGAGAAGGAAATGTAATCTTAATGAAATACTTAGACCCAATTTGAACAATATTGGATAGTCATACTATGTTAGTTATCAAATATAAGAATCTATAGAAGGATAAACAGAAAGTCTTGTAGCTGCAAGAGAAGATGAGACTTGAAGTCAGTAATGGTGGAACGAGAATAGAGTTTCTAACGTACTTTCCTTATGAAATAAGACAAGGAAATTTCATTACATTAATTAAAACTACTATCTTAGTAAATGGAAAACTCAAAATATAGATATAATAGATGAGAAGAAAATAGGTGGTAAAGATAAATCAGGACAGAACCATATACTGTTCACATTTTATATATCAACAAGGAACAACTAAGCATAATTTCAAGAGTTACGCAGGCAATCACCAGAAGAACTAAAATAAAAAAGATATCAAATAATTTTCCTCACAGGAGTCAGCAGAGGTAAAAAAGTTATGGCTATGAGAACACAGATTTTTTCCATAAGATCCTCCATGCAGTTTTATTTTTCACCTTGTACATATTTACTTTGGTGAAAATTCATTTTAAACATATGTACATAAATTATATATAAAACTTTGAAATTAATTTATATATCTCTCAAAAACTTTTCATCAGAGCAGCATATTTAACTAGACCAAATGATCAAGACATAAACAATTTCATGATGATAAACTAAGAGAAAATATATCCCTAGAATGCTGTTAATTCTGCTTTTTTTAATCCAATAGCAGTTACAAATTTCAAAATAATTTTAAACCAAATATATATAAATTTTAAACCAGGATACTAGGGTTCTATTTTTCTTTTGTTCTTTTATGCATGTTTTTTATAACAATAGAATTTGCATAAATGGTGACAACAAATGCTAAGTCAGCAGGAATTGAGATTTATATTGTTTACTTATCTCTCAGTGTTTGATTTATAAATCAGTAGAAAATGTCATTTTTGTTTCAGTAATAAATATCCATTCTGCAATTTATTACTACAAGCTTAAACATTCAAAATTATAATTAATGTTGTAATAGTTGGCAACATAAATTTAAATATTAACTCAAATAATTTGATAACAGTTCTTAATGCCTTGATTTTTTAATGCAGGATTGATATATATACATGATTTGTACATTATGGATCAAAAAATGAAAATAATGAATGCATATCTAATCTAAATATGTCTAGATAGATATTTTCACATATGTACTTAGATAATAATTTTTTTAAATATACTCAATTGCATTCCTTAATTAGAACAAGAAAAATACTCCATAAACTCCTTTATTAAACTCTAAATTATTGAAAAGCTACTGTGATTATATCACACGCATATATCTATGTTTATATAAGAATTAAATAACTTGGAGTTCCCATTGTGGCGCAGTGGAAACGACTCCAACTAGGAACCACAAGGTTGTGGGTTCAATCCCTGGCCTCACTCAGTGGGTTAAGGATCTGGTGTTGCCCTGAGCTGTGGTGTAGGTTGCAGACGAGTATGGGGTCTGGTGTTGCTGCCGCTGTGGTGTAGGCCGGAAACTACATCTCCGATTGGACCCCTAGCCTGGGAACCTCCATATGCCACAGGTGCAGCCCTAAAAAGACTAAAAAGACAAAAAAAAAAAAAAAAGAGAAAGAATAAAATAATTTTAACAGCCATAAAGTTAAATAACTTTAACAGTCATTTACAGAATATATTTTCCTTCGTAGCAAAATAAATCTAAATAATCTTTTGTCATGCTTATAGATTCAGTACAGTTTCAAATGTAACATATGATCCCATATTTTAAGTTTTAAAGAGAATGTAAACTATCATATGGTGTAACTTTTTATTTCCATTTACTGAATTCTCAGAATCTTTAGAAATTTTTAAGGTAGTATGTTAATCTCATTCTCTAAAAAGCAGCTTAAAGACTATCAACTCTTAAATTTAATCATCTGAATTACACATAAAATAAACTCAGATCTACCATATCACCCACTCAAAATACTGCCCCAAGTATTTTTCCACTTTTCAGGTTATCAAAATTTAAGTAACAGTTAAAACCTTGGAGTAAAGCTGATTTGATTGTATATACATAGCTGATGTGCATAGCAGATTACATAGCAGTGTTTTTGAGTAAGTAAATTAATTAATGAATTATGTGAATACTATTTCCCTTGGTAAATTCTTGGGACAAAGATGCTTAAGGGAAAAAAAGTGTTCTTTGCTTTCTTTTTAAGCTCACTAATGTAGGATTGTATGAGAGAGTCAACTATTCGATTATCACATTTTAACAAAAGTAGAATTTATTTTTTGTGTATGTTCTTATTTATACAAGAATTTTTATTCTAAATCATACACAATTTTAGAGATATCTTTTCTAAAATTTTCGAGTTGCTACTCAGTAATACATTTCCAAACTCTAGACTATATATATTATCTAGTTTTATTTTTTTCTGGTTTAACTTTAAAGTGAATAGAAGTGATATTGTTAATAGATAAAATTGTGAGCCTTTTTAAGGTAACAAGTATTTATATAGTGAGTATGAAGACTAAGAATTTTCTGTTTAATCACTACTGAAATTACTTTGTGGACCCACTTGTCACTAGGCTAAAAAATAAACTCTGAGGAGAATGACAGAAACATAAGCAACTTTTAGAAACTAAAGACTTATAAATAGCCAATAAAACTTAGTACATTTTCAGTATACTGGGGCTTTTCTTGCTCACCATTTACATTTCAAATTTAATTTCAAAATATAATCAAATAACTTAGAAAAAATAATTTTATGATATTCTCATTCATTGTAAAATAGTCCAAAGCTGAGTCAGGATTGGAAGGCCTGAACCTCACATTCCTAAAGCAGCAACAGTAGCAACAGGAAAAAAATTTTAGAGTTGTGTAGCCATAACGCCATACAAAATATACCTTCAGGAATAAAATACCTCAATCTACCTTTCCAGCAACTTTTCAGTAGAATATCCTACTGTAGCCATGTAGCAACCATTCCAAGTCCACCTTTTTTATGTGTGCCATCTTAAGCGTGACTTCCAATGAATTCTTCTAAGATATTTGCAAGATATCTTACGAAGAGATGCAAGTTTTCTCGTTAGGTATTGGGCTGTCCTTTGTCTCAAAAATAGTTCATTAGGATAATAGTTTCAAAGGAAATGTTATTGTTAACTGAGCAATCAAAATGTGTACATGTAGAATATAAGAAGCAATACCCTCTCCTCTCATAATTAGAGCAAAAGGAATGCACTCCCATTAAAAAAAAATGTAAAACTAAAGACAGGGAACAATTTGTCCATCATGAAAGCAGCTGGCATACTAAAAACTGTAAAATCTCCAGCTGGCAGCTTACACTACCACCAACTAGCCAACTCTTCACAGGGGAAAGTGCTATATGATTTTATGTGAGAAAGCAACAAAACAGATATTTGTGAATAAATATTGGTTTGACAGGAAGTCAGACAAACTACATTTTTTACTCAAAGACATGTACTTAAGCACAAGGTGCCAAAGAATGTCTATTTAAAGAGAAAAAAAAATGGAGAGAAAATCTGCATCAGAGTGAAACTGAAGCAGATGGTGTAAATTGGTCCTTTGTTAGTCTTAAACATTTTAAATAAAAATATCCTAAATTGGAGTTAAAAATAAAGGAAGTCTTTTTTATCAGAGAAATAAAACACTTCTAACATAACACCTACAACTTCTGGATTTTTTTGCTTTCATTTCCAATCCCCTAAAAAACATTTCTGACTCAACATACCCAACCCAAACAAAGCTCATGTAAGTATACTATTTTAAATATAGAAGTCTCTAAAATCTGATAGATTTGTATTGATTTTAGGATAAACCCGTAGTAAATGCAGAGTATATCCTGGTGGGAGGTGAAGGATTTTTTTAGATGATGCCTCCTTATTTTAAAAATTGTTTTAGAGACACTGATTCTCCAGAAAGCCCTCTCAGGTACAAATATTACATTAACTCTTTGTAGTCTTTTAATAACTTAGCATGTGTTTATGTATCATACTAGCTAGCCATGTACTCAAAATGAATATATTTATTTATTGAAATAATGGGACACCATGAAGGTATTATTGGATGTGGTAAATAACAATTTTAAAACATTTTAAAAATATCAAGTTGTTATACTGGCAACAAACAAGTCAGATCACTTCAGTGATGGAAAACATAGGAGGGATCATCTGATACTATGAATGTTACATATTTTGACATATATCAGTCTGCTTAGTGGTCTCTTTCATCGTATCATCCTTTGCATGGTGACTTCTGTTAAGCGAGTTAGCAATTACAATTTGAGATATGCCTTCAAGGCAGAAAGGAAGAGGAAGGGGCAATGCTCAAGAACATCTGCTTCTTTTTATTGGGTAACAAACTCAGTCCTAATTCTTACTTTCAAAAGCTATCCCTTTACATTTCATTTTCCAGAATTGTATCATTTAGCTCCACTACCTGCAAGGGAACCTGAGATACAGAATATTAATCACTATAGCCTCTATAGGAGAAGAAAAGAAGGGGGAATAGAGAATCAGAAAAGGATTATGATGAACTGTCATGTTAGAGCATCTACTAAAAATCACAAACATAAGAATTCTAAATGAAATATCTCAAGTTTAATTTTCCCTTGGCCAGGCAGTGCCTTGTCAACTGAGTAAAGAAGTTACATATTTTACAAAATTTGTGGGTGCCTTAGATATTTTCTAATCTGAACTAAAAGTTCAACTGATCTTTCAAAGTTGACAAATTTAAGAATGTGAAATTCAGAACATCTAACTACCAGTTCTCCTGTTCCAACACATAGTATTATATCTCAAAGAGACAGATGTGAGAAAGGTAGTTCAGTGGACATGAGAATGCACCCCACAGTCTTCCAGATATGAGGACCACATGCTGCTCTCACCCAATGACTAAGTGCAGTGGAGAGAGTAAGACATGCCCATTTCTTGGAGACTAATTCTTTGATGGCTGAAGTTGACTCATGGCTTCCAGGTGGCCCTGTTGAACCTTCCTCAAAATGTACAGCAACTCACTTCCACTCATCTTCTCTTTCATGTACTTGTGGATAGACTTGCAGCATAATCTGATGACTCTCACACTTTTCAGTCCCCCTCCCCATTTCTTCTCACATAGGTGCTCAGATGTGATGATTGCACATTTAATCCCATGCTGGTGACAGCTTCTAACAGGACCTGTACTAAAACAGGTGTGTGTGTGTGTGTGTGTGTGTATAATATTATATATATGTATTATATATATTTATATTTTAGGACATATATAGTAAATTATGGTTCAGTTACACCATATTGCTTACTTTTGAAAGAGATTTTATTTTTAATAAAAATATATAATAATAGACTTTGTCACCTATACTATTAAAATTTAATTTTGTTCTTTTTATGTAACAGAATAACTATTTTCCAAGATAAAACTTCGTTTTGAATATTTTTTAATTGTAAGTAACCCTCCATAATTGAAATTTTAATCAACAAAATTAAATATTTAGTGGTACTCTACTTAATTTTCCTTTTTCTTTCTGTGCTTTAGTAGTAGTATTCTTTAAGCCTATACTGATGACTTTCATTTTAACATAATGGTAGAAAATTTACAAACATACAGATCATCTGAAAATGATACTGAAATGGTAAAGAAGTACACTGTCATGACATGATAAGCAAAAGCAGACTGCTCCATTTCATATTATGCTTCATTTCATATTCATTACAAATTTAAATTCTTTTGAAGCTAGTTACATAAATTAAAAGTACTACCACTCTTTTTAACCCCAAAAATATTTAAACGCCTTGCTTTGGATTATTAACAGCAAATCTACCACTTTCAGTTTTGCAAATGTAACTGAAAATACTTTATTTTATGCAGTATTCTATATTCTACAATTCTAGGTAATTATATGTTAAACTATCCATTACCCTTGTGTCTAGGTAGCTTTCATGTTAATAAAAGTAGAGAACAGAATTAGGAACAGGCAGGCACAGAAAATCATTTCATTGTAAATTTCTAAGATTTGTCTACATCTCAAGGGTCCAAAATCTACTTTGGTTAATTTTGGCTTTTTTATTTTTAGTTATTGTTTAATGATCAGAGATAACTAAAGAGTACACTATTGCTTACTACTGGCATAGTATGCAATAATCAAAATTAAAATTCTAATTAATTTATTTAACAAACTGCCATATATTTTAACACTCTATAAGTAAAGATTTTTAAAAGTTATTTTTTAACTGATCTCTGACATCTAGAAACTCAAATTAGTGATAAAGACACTCAAGTAAATAAAATGCAGTGTGATAGTTAGTGTCTCAGACATTGAGTAAAGTTGATATCGGAGCCTAAAAATGAGAACAGTCCCTGCCTCAGTAACTGTATGAGGCTACATAGAGAGTAATGTATGACCTGCGTTTTGAGAAGTAGGTTTATCAGGAAAAACAGAGAGAGAGAGAAAATTCAAATAGCAAGGATTATATGCTAAAATACTCAGGCACAAATGAACACAGATAACAAAAACTTGAGAAGTTCAATATGACTGGATTATAGGGGAGATTGTTGGGATAGTTTGAGGTATAATTAAAATGGGAAAGTTTGTCAGATCTAGCAAGCTGTTTTATGGCATGTTAAGGAATTTGAAGAGTCTCCTGTAGATGCTGGAAGCTATTGCTATACCATCATTGCAGGGATACAGTATAATTAAATAAAATAGTTTTAAAACAAAATCTTTGTAACAAAGAGGGAATGACTTGATGCAGATATACTCTTTTCTTTTTTTTTTTTTCTTTTTTTTCTTTTTCTCATTTTAGGGCCGCACCCATGGCATGTGGAAGTTCCCAGGCTAGCGGTCTAATAGGAGCTATAGCTGCCGGCCTATGCAACAGCCACAGCAACACCAGATCCAAGCCACGTGTGCGACCTACACCACAGTTCACAGCAATGCCGGATCCTCAACCCACTGAGCGAGGCCAGGGATATAACCCACAACCTCATGGTTCCTAGTTGGATTTATTTCCACTTTGATGCAGGTATACTCTTAACTGAAATAGTCCAGGCAAGAAGTAATAAAGATTTTAGTTAGAAAGAGCAATCAAACGGAAGTCTGAGATTTAAAAAATAGAAAATATATTAATCAAGATATAGACTAAATAAGGAGATCCTCAATTGGCAGCAAAAGTCCCAGTAGAGTTTTGAACATATAGGCTTGGAGGAGTTTGAGGACTCATGCAGATGGTTATGTACCTAGGTAGTTAGCAATATGGGTCTGGAGACATTCAGAGAGACCCAAGATCTAGAGATGGATTTGGAAGTCACAGTTATATAAATATTGTTGGAATGTGTGCAATTATGGATTTTTTTCAATGTAGTTTATAGAGAGAGGTTTGCTTCAATGAACACTCATGTTTCTCAGAATGTCTTTACTGAGGCATTACAGTGAGGGCATAATGGAATTAACGAACTGTCAAAGAGGCTTGGGTTCAAACACTAGCTTTGTCATACCACTTATGTACTGTTGGATTATCTTCTTTACATTCCAGTTTTCTTGTCTGTAAATTTGAGTAATAATAGTCATTTAATAGTTTTACTATGATTTAGTGAGATTATTTAGGCAGAGAATAATGTCCTATAATTCTGAAACCCATAGTTCTCAAAACTGAAAGTTTTAATTTTGTTGTTGTTTTGTTTGTTTTCTGAAAGTTTATTGCAAAATCATCTGATGGCAAAATTTGACTTGACCTGTAGAGAGGCTTTTTATAATCCTTATTTATCATATATAGTGGGAACAATTATGATTTATTTGGAGGTACTTTCAGTAATATAGTATACTAGCTTTCTAAAATTCAAAATAGTCTCAAATACAAAACACAAGTTGACTCAAAGAGTTTCAGAGAAGTCACTGTGAACCTGAATGTGTAAATTACTTATAAGTGTCTAACATAGAATGAACTCTTAAACATTAGCTACTGGTATAATTATCATTATCTGACTCTACAAATCCTCTGTTTATACCTGAAATTCAATCTTTACCTGACCTTGCACCTTACTTATGATCCATTGACTATTTTTCTGCACAACCAGTTGGCCTTAGTTTTAATACTTTGGTTTCTTATTCATGTCATTTCTTGGGATTGATACTCTCCTTCCCTTTTTATTTGGATAAACATTATCCCAATCCCTTCCAAACCTGAAGCCCCCATTGTAGCCATAGTTGACCACTGGTTTCCAAAAATCCCACAAATCAACATTGTATTGAAGGAAAATATGATGAATGAGAAGAGAATGGAATTTAAAGTAATTCTGAGGTAGATCTAATCCAAAAATAAGAGTTGTTAGAGAAGGAAACTGAGGGAGAAGAAGAAGAAATAGAAAGGTCAGTGTCAAAGACGTCAAGAAAAAAGTAAGACTGGGGACAAAATGGTGGTCAAATATGTCAACTCTCAGAGAAGTCCAATCAATGGGCAATGAAAAACTGTGAGACTAGGTTTTAGAGCACTAGGAGTCAGGAGTGAGACTATCATAGGTTGACATGTGGAAGAAAGAGATGAAAATAACTGTAGATTATATTTCCATAGTACTGGAAGTTTTCACATTTAAGAGTATATTCTATTGACCCCTACTTCTGTCAGTCCAGAAATATAATACATTTTTAATATATGTAAAATTCATGTAGTTTCATACATTTTAAGTTCAGTCATTCATCTACATTAAAATACATTTAATACATAATTTATAAAATATAGTACACAATTTGTATAATACATTATATGTATGCATACAGAGGTTGTATGCGTGTGTGTATATATACACAACAGTATGCATATGTGCATTTGTATGTACACACACACACGCAATGTGAAGGAAGCCAATAAGAAGACATAACCACCAGTTGACCTGCAAGTTGAATCCAGAAAATTAAAGGGTCTGCACCCCCTCCCCTGTCATTGGAATGTGCAGTCCCCTTGCCTTTCCTGCTCTGCAAGTACTGTCCCACAAATACAGTCTTGAAATAGAATTGTGATGTTGAGGCCAGTATGTGGTTGAACCTAATTAAAGTCTCTTAAGTATGTGAATGAACCCAGTTAAGGCCTTTACATAAACTTTTAAGATTTTGGATTTATGCACAGAAACCCACTTATCTTGCAAATGCTCAAAACAAAATTTTAAGTTCCCTTGTTTAACTTGTGACCCACCAATCTGGAGTGGTCTGCCTTTTTCCATTGCACATTCCCTGTCCTCCTTGTACAGGGGCCAGTTTCAGATTTTACTCAGGGAAGCTCTTAAGGAATTATCAAAACCATATATATAGTTGCATATATATCACACATATATAATATATATATGAATATGTATGTATATACATGCATACACAGAAAGGTTATGATAAACTTCTATAAAGAAATTTTTTTTAACTCTTGCTTTAGGAATTCCCATCGTGGCTCAGTGGTTAACGAATCTGACTAGGAACCATGAGGTTGCGGGTTCAGTCCCTGGCCTTGCTTAGTGGGTTAAGGATCCGGCGTTGCCGAGACCTGTGGTATAGGTTGCAGACGCAGCTCGGATCCCGCATTACTGTGGCTCTGGCATAGGCCTGTGGCTACAGCTCTGATTTGACCCCTAGCCTGGGAACCTCCATATGTCACGGGAGCGGCCCAAGAAATCGCAAAAACACAAAAAAAACAAACAAACAAACAAACAAAAAAAAAAACCTCTTGCTTTAATAAAACTTTTGGTGCACCTTATATAAGGAATAAGGTAGTACACATTACTTCCAAGTGGATGTTTCAAAGCTGGTGCTTCACACCACAGACGTCTCTCTCTTGGTCATTACAAAAACATGTACTGGGGGCTTTGTTTTGTTTTGTTTGGGCTGCACCAGTGACATGCAGAAGTTCCCAGGCCGTGGATGGAACCTGTAACACAGCAGTGACAATGCCAGATCCTCAAGCTGCTGAGCCACTGGGGAACAACAGGAAAACTTGTTTTGAAAGCAGTGTCCTGCAGAGTTAAACCAAGAGCAGTCCATGCAGAGGTGAGAGATACGTGTTTGTTGTATTAAGTGACTGAGATGTTGGGGTTTATAACCTATACTATCCTAACTTATACAAGGTCACTGAATAAGAGGAACATTTTGTCCTCCCCTCCTTTCTTAAATTTGAATATAAAATCTACCCCATATTAAAGAGCTGCTTTGAGATTAAACTGATACTTTGGCTTGTTCTCTTACTTTCCCTTTCACCTCTCTTAATGTTTTAGGAAATAAAGACTATCTGCTTATAAAGACAGTCAGATCCAGTCTGCTCTTAGTGTATACCTGCTCCTCTGTGATTTTCTAGCCTTACCAAATGGGGCAATAACAAATATCTCTTGAAGATGTTTGAAGAGGTCATTTTGGTGCATCACCATCCACAATGCTGAGGTTACAGTAGCACATATGCCACCAAATATTTGTAATGACTGTGTCTTAAGTTGTGTATCCTTTTATGGTAGAATGACAAACATTGGGCAAAATTAGGTAAAGAGAAAGAAAGATGAAAGTTGGTGGGGAGGGAGGTACTATGGAAATAATACTCACCATATTGGAAGAAGAGTGAATTTAAATACACACACTCACTCCCAAATATATTTACATTTTATTTTACCTAAAACCCAATATTTTTTCCTACATAATAAGTACCTTAGATTAACCCAGGATATTCATGCTATTATTAAAATATGTCTCATACTTATAGGAAGAAAATAGAAATTACTCCCTGAAATCACAAAATGAGCAACGACCTATATTTATCTTTAAAAGAAGAGGCTGTTTTCTCCTTGTGCTATAGAATTGAAGCTTCATTGAAAGCAAAAACTTCAAAGTTCAAAATGTGTGATTTTATATGTAAAATAAAGAAACAATTTAAATGTATTTATTGGCAGTAAATATGCCTATAAATGTATTTATAGGCTTAACTTAGCAGTAAGTTATTAAAAAGGTTTTTTAAAAAGTGATTTCCATCTAAAAGTTAAATATTACCCTAAACACAATTTTAATATATATGCCTTAGTAAAAATTTTTAACTTTCTTTAAATCTAATGAGTATTTTATGGCTTATTTTAATAGCCTCATTTACATTTTTTTTTAATTTGGCTGAGGGTGTATGCCCAAGCCTTTCAAACTTTTTAGAAGTTACCCACATGCATTCACATTAAGTCTCTGTGTTTGTTAAGGTAGTAGTAATTGTCTGTATTTGAAAACAAGGCAATGTTGGTATTTCTGGTTTTATCACAAGTTCAAAATTTTCTGGAAACCTGAAGAAGGCCCTGGCAATTCATCTAGGTGCCCTTCACCTTTCATCACTTCTAGTATATTTCTTGGCAAAAAAAAAAAAAAAATGAAATGGGCTCTAGTGACAGAGGGTATTGCTTAGATCATCAACAAGATAAAAATAAATATGCATCTCTATCATGGAGTATAAATGAATTTATAGATTCCACAGTGTCCAAGCTTGTTGCACTTAGATAATGGCTCAAATTATATCTTCCTGCCAATTCACACCAGATTAGTTATATGTTAATACATTATATTGTATTGAAGAATGCATTTAAAAGTTAGCTTTAACTCATAACACTGTGTTAGAAAATACTACAAATTTCACACAGCCAACTACTCTATTTAAATAGAAAGATAACAAAGCCAATCATAGATATTAAATCAGTCAAACCAATGTAATGCTTACTATGTTAAGAAATTTGTTCTAAATACCTTAAAAGTTACATATTTCTACTTCTCAACGGCTCTCATAGGTAGGTTATATAATTGTCATTACTCCCAGTTTCTAGGTGGGTTAAAATGGAGTAATTTAACAGCAGGGAAGTTATCTTGCTTGTCTAAGTCACGTGGATGGTAAAAAGTTGTCTTAACATAGGTAGTTTGGCTTTAAATATCAAGCATTTAACCCCCATAACATACCTACAGTTGTATTATCTTAGAATCCAGAATTCCTCATCTGGATGTTGCAGTATTATATGTGATGTAGATAGATGGAAGGATAGATAGATAGATAGACAGACAAATAGATAGCATAATCATGTCTATGCTTTATGTCTATCTTTTCATCTTTGTATTCATTCAGCTGTACTTCTTCCAGGTAAAAGGTAGTGTATTGGAAATTATTTGTCTTTATTTACTACGGTCATGAGGAAGGGGACAAAGTAGAGCCACTAGAGGTTGTGAAAAGATAGTTTCTCTGTTCCCATAAATCTTAGAATGTCCTATTCCTAATTCCTCCAAGAAAAAAAAAAAGCATATATTCTGCTAGAGTCAGGCTTAAAAAACAAGTGTGCAATACCATCCAGATAGCGCATGACCCAACAGAGGTGTAACAATCTATTTTAATATTTTGTGTAAGCAGCACTCAATGTGCCCTCAAATCAACTCTGTTATTCATGATGTGGCTCACAGATGGATGTTATTAACCATGTGTGCCATCTGGTAACTTCCTATTTTAGCTAATCATTCTTGCTAAGTAGGTGCTAACTCTTTAAAATTATTATTTTCATGTTTGTACTCTCTAAATTTGGGTGAACTAGGACAGAGTACCAATTGTCCCTTCCTAATTATAGTCTATGGCTTGGAAATGGAACTCAAAGAAGAACAAAAATCAGATATTTACTAGAGTATTGAGCAAGTTAGGGAAGTGAGAGGTTTTGAGGTTTGAATGTGCCATACCTGGAACAACTTCTACCAGTAATTCATAAGTAAATAACAAGAGGAAGAATAGTATATACCCCTTCATTGATGGTTATAGTACAATAAATGGGTATCTAAATATTTCAGTTGCTGATGAATGTTCAAAGTGTACATAAGCATATTGTATTAGTTTTATGTTTTATGTAAGTGCATGTGGGGTTGTCTTTGTTTTATTAATTAAATCACTTAAATATAGACTACTTATAAGGAATGACATATTGGAATGAAAACATTCTGTGGTTCTGGTAATAGTCATGAAAAACAATACATTGAACCATCTGGGTGTTCATAAAGTGATTAGTGATAAGGTTCCAAGGAGTTCGCTATCCATGAACCTCAAAGTCCTTTACTGTACTGCTTTTCCTTCAGACATCTAAAGAGCGAAGAAAGATGAAATGGGGAATACTTCTGCCCATATTCCATTGATTAGAATTTGTCCTATGGCTCTCCCTAGATGCAAGCATGGGAAACATGGTCTCTCTGTGTCTCCAGAAGTAAAATGGATTCATCTGTTAAAGGAATTTTGTTAAAGGCATAGTATGATCACAGTGAAATCCCCATATTAATAAATTTGGGTCTCTTTGTCAGCTAAAATTCAAGTGTTGAATAAAAACCGTTCAGGTCAAATCTTTGGTCAAACAGTTTAATAGCAATTAGCTCCTGTCCCACAAGATTTTAGCTTATTCTGATGTACCATACACAATATTTCAAGGAATGTGAATGGAGGAAATCAACAATCTGTTAACAATCATCTGTTCTCATTAGGTGCACTTTTTCTTACTTATGCAACAGGATACAGATTTGCCCAATCCTGATTTACTGAAAGAAAATATCTCATTCTGCGCTCAAGTAGGTTCTGTGTTTCAAAGAGGATGAAATAAAAAAATCAACAGTTGCTATCTACCCCATTTACTAAATTGACTGCTAGCTCTGCAACAAGCAGAGCGGGCTTTTAAAAGAGCTGTGTTGTGTCACTATATCATTTTATCATCTTGCTATTAATAGTAATGACTGGAATGTCCAAGTTTTACAGAGAAATATTTAGAAATATATATTTTAATGATATGAAAAATATATAATCATTTAGTTTGACCTTGCTGGTGCACTAAAAGTAACACTGGAGCTTTTTGAACTGTCTCCTTTCCTTAAAAAATAAATTGAATTAATTTTCAGAACATGTTTACTAACTCAGAATCCAAACATTTGTCAGTTGTGGAAAGAGAAATCAAGAGGTCCATAAGGAGCTAAGTATCTAACTATAATAAGTTAAATTTGATATAACTCACATGATTATTTGAATATTTAATTATCACAATGTAAGATTATCAGGTCTACTGAACTATTGATAATCAATTAATAATGATTTATTTGCTGTCTCCCACTGACAAGTCTTCCATTGAATCAAATGGGATATAAAGAAATATAGCTATTAAAATGAAGAAAAACTAAATTAAATATAAAGAGCTTCACAGTCTGAGTGCAAACTGAAGAGCAGTATAGTGGATTGTAAAAGGTCAAATGACTCATGAGTTCAATTAATGACTGAAACATCATATCTTACTTCCTGTTTGAGAGTTAAAGCTGTGGCCAGATTCTCTCTTCTCTTTTCTTTCAATAAATCAAAAGTTAACTCTAGTTTTGGCATTGTTTCACATGTTTTGGCAATCCTACTCCCCAGACCACCAGACTCTTTACAATTATTTTAGGATATTTCATTATGTACAAGCTGTTTTGATTGACGCTGACCAGTCAAAGCTGCCCATTGATTTTCTCAAAGCACATTCTTGACTACAGTTTCCTTAGACTCCTGCTGCTTCTACTATTTAGATTCAAATACAAAGGAGAAACATGTAGGTAGAAGAAACAATAATAGCCTTATGTGAAATATATCACTTATGAGTCTCATGGAGCATTTCATTGATTTAACAAGAAGTGAAAAGAGAATCCTAGACCTAATTTCTTTAGCATCGGAGTGGAATATTGTACCACCTTCCTGTTAACAAATTGAGTTTACCACAACCAACAGCTGACTGTAGTAAACTTACAATTCATGTTCTCTTAATAGTGATCTGAATTATTTAACATCCCAATTGAAGGACGAACTACAAAATCTCTATATCCCTTTCAGGTAGTGCTCTATTTCTTCAGCTTTCTTCTATCACCTCATGTAAATACACTCTAGGAGCTAACTGTGAGACAATACCAAGTCATTAGTTATTGAACATGGTGCTTAAAGCATGAATATCCCCTTAAACTATTAAGATAAATTCAATCCCATGGAGAATAAAATCTCTTTTGAAAATAAAAATTTTATAATGTTAAAACAGTCCATGAAAGTTTCTTAAATCTTGTATAGCTACAGATTTTCACAATGAAGTAGAATTTTTAAATTGTATGAAATTAGTAGATTAAATTTCAAGATCTAGTTTACAAACAGGAAGTGTTTATCAAATGCATTATTAATTATAGTGTGTCATGAAAATTATTTTTCTGTTTATGGTATTCACCTTTATTAGCTTATGAATTTGTTTAGGAAGTTCCTATGAAAAGCCATTAAAAATACTACCACTACAAAGTTAAATGTGTCCTCATATTGTACCTAACTTGTATTAAGTTACCATAAGGTACTGGGAGTAAAGATTTGTTAAAAGCAGAAATTTAACACTCATGCAAAACAATTTAGCCTTTTCTGTGCAGAGGATCTCCACTGCACAAGGAAGACCATGTATTACTTAAAGAGTACAAAGAGCCTTTTTTCAGCCCTTTGGAATTAGATGCACTGAGTGTCCGTGTGTGGTGATGGGACTATTGTGGTAAATGGAAGAAATGTACACTTCCTGTGGCAATAGAACAATTGTAATAATTTTTATGCTACTAAGCAGACTCAGATCTAGAAGTGGTGATATGAAAGTGTCAATGGTAGTCTAAACTCATCAGCAGAAAAAAGCAGTGACAGCTTGATTGTTGCAAGAATATTTTCACTGCTCTCATTTCTTCGCAAACAGTGAAACAGTAGTGTGATTAAAATTGAAAAAAATTCTCTGGCCCAGAGTTCTATGTGATAGCAGTAAAACGTGATAATTTCTTGACAAGCTGAAAATGTAGCATAGAAACCCTTTTACTTGCAGTCAAATCTGGACCTGTTTCAAAATTGGAAAGAAATTCAAATTTATAAATACTTTCAGAAAGTTTGCTTAATCAGACTATTTCAAGATGGTCCCGAAGTAATGAAGAGACCAAAGTCATATATATATCTAGATTTTTAATAAATAAACAAAAAATTTTCAAAAGAGAACTCTATGGAGCCCTCATTGTAATTTTTATTAACGTTTCTTCTTTACATAAAAACATTGATATTTTCAGAGTGGGCTTATTCATTTAAGTAATTATGTATATAAAGTTGGGAAATCTGGTTAGGATCCTGACTTAAGGAGGATCCTGACTTAAGATAGTAATGCTAGGAGTTCCATGGTGCATCTGTGGATTAAGGATCTGGCATTGTCACTACTATGGCTTAGGTAACTGCTGTGGCACAGGTTTGATCCCTGGCCCAGGAACTTCTGCATGCCACAGGTGCAACCAACAAAACAATTAAACAAACAAAAGGATAGAAATGTTAATATTCTTTGTATGGCAAATATATCTATGTAAGAAATACATACTTCAAAAACCGCTGAGAATTGCAAAAAGGAAATTTCATTAATTTTTTCATAGTTTGGTTTAAAAAGTTTTAAAGTCAAATGTTAAAAATAAAAAGAGATAAAGAAACATCATGATGCATGAGCTTCTTCCACTAAAGCCATTATAATTGAATCATTCTGTTCTCTTTCTTCCATTGAGATTATAATGGCTCTATACTATGTAAGCAAGTGAGACTAATAATAGCATCCATCCTCATAAGCATGCCATTAAGACAGAAGATGACAGCAGAAGCAAGAGGAGAAACAACACTATGCATAAATCACTCTGACCTAGAAGACTAAAGGAAAATGCAAAAAGAAACTGTGAAAAAACAACTAGTAGCAGTCTCAGGAGATATAATTTGGGTGTGTCAGATATCAGTAGAGCATGCAGAGAGGCATAGCTCCTAACACAATGTAATAAATCCAGGGGACATCTAAGAAAGATTCCAGAGGGAAAAAAGCTAGATATTAATAATTGGTGAGACCATTGATTGGATAAAAGTCCTCACTGACCTAATAACTCAAAGAAAGTACAAGAGTTTATTTCCTCCTAGATTGATACATTTAGGCGACTTCATACTGTCTTTTTGCTGTGAGCAACTGTGGAGTAATTATGTTATTGCGTGATCACAGATTGTACCCATAATCCTTACTTGTGTCCTCAATCTTTTTCCTGACATTATTTTATGACTTCTTTCTCACTGAACTTATTTATTTTTAAATGTTCATCTTGGTTGCAAAAGTTGACCTGGTTGACTGGGTAGAAAAACCTGTATTTCAAATAACCTTTTACCATTCCAAAATTAAATTGCTAAAATGTAATATTTGAAAACAGTTATAAATTTCTACAATCAAAAATATGTATTAAAGAACAGATGCTTACCTTTTGATGGCTTAAAGCAGGAATTAGGAACTTTTTCTCTAAAGGCCAGATATTTAATATTTTTAGCTTTGTTGTGCCATATCATTTCTGTCTGCTATGGTCTGAATGTTTTCCCTTGATATTCATTTGTTTAAATCCCAGTGCCCAACATGTTGGTATTAGGAGTTGGGGACTTTGAGAGTTGATTAGTGCTCATATTAAAAGAGATCACAGAGAGCTCCCTAGCCCCTTGCACCATGTGAGAATAAAGGAAGAGTTAGTGATCTGGAAGAAGTGACCCATCTCATCTGACCACGTGAGCACAGAGATCTCAGGCTTCTAGCCTCTTGAACCATGAGAATAAATTTCTGTTTTTTTATAAGCTACCTAGTCTGTGGTAGCAACCCAGTCTCTTACTGCACCCCAAACAGATTAAGATACTGACTGAACTACTCAAAAATGTCATTGTGTGCAGAAGTAGTAGTGATAGATGACATTACTCTTTTCCAATGACTCTTTTCTTTTTTTCTTTTTTTTTTTTTTTTTTAGGGCCACAACTTGTGGCATATAGAAGTTCCCAGGCTAGGGGTTGAATTAGAGCTATAGCTGTTAGCCTATGCCACAGTCCCAGCAATGCCAGATCCAAGCCACGTCTGTGACCTGTCAGCAACACTAGATCCTTTACCCACTAAGAAAGCCAGGGATCTAACCCACATCATCAGGAATACTAGTCAGATTCTTAACCTGCTGAACACAACAGGAGCTCCTCCAATGACTTCTTTATTAAAAGCAGATAGTCACTGTGTTTGATGGATTAGCTTCAGTTTACCCACCAATGGTTTGAGAAAAACTGAAAGTAAAATAATACTTTAAGTATAATTTTAGAATCAAATTTACAAAAGGCAGATTTATCCTCTACATCATTCGTTGTCTTTCCTCTTAATGTATCATTCTAGATTTCAGTATTACACTGAAATATTTTAAGTCCATTATGTCTACTCTTTTTTTTCATATTTTCTTAATTAGAACACAATTATAGCCCCAAACTCAAAATGTATAATATTTCGTAAAACTATGATGACATAAAGTGAAAAAGTACAGAAATATTAAAATGTTTAGGAACTAAACATACCGTGTATATTGTATACTATTGTTCAGTTGAACCAGACATAATATTATTGTAGCTTGACACTGCTTTTATCGAAGACATGATACTTAAAAATATCACCATAGATTTGTTTGATCACCAAAATATGGGTTAGTTGCTTAAACCTTTATTGACTTTATGAACTGGCTAATGTTGTTATGCTGCCATTTAGATCGGATTGTCAAGAAGTGTATGTCTAGCAGCTATTTCATCAGATGAGAAGTTATAATCTACTTACCAATTTTTAATGATTCTAAATTAAAAGAATTATTCAGAATAATATATTTTAAAATTTTTATTTCTGGATTTAACATCCTAGCAATAGACTGTTTATTTTTATTCTATGTATTTTTTAAGGGAAGTGTTCTTCAGTCTTTTGAGAAGCAGAATACTTCACTATTTGTCAGAATTCCCTGGTGCTCCACAGTAAATAGAAATTGTCATTCAATTAATAAAAAGTGTAAAGAAGCATAAAATTGTAAAAGTTAGCACATAATGCGTGATTCCCCTGATTTACTCTAGTGCTCTCTCACAGAATTTAGAATGATGAGCCCTTTATTTTCCTTCTGTCACTTTTGGAGATTTCTGTTGGTATTTTATTCTCTGTAACATTTTTACTGGTTATTTATTCTCATCACTTAAAGCTGGAATGAAATGTATTCTTCTTTAACTTCTGATGATGTAGTTCTGTGGTTATGCAAAATTGTCACTTTTCTTTATAATAACTGTGAGTAAAGAAAGTAATTTTATAAATGTATCTTTTATATTAAGGGTCCCTTCCTGAAAGTAAGAAATTTAGTTCTGTAGTTTTTTGAATTTTCTGAAGGCTTAGGCCAGTGTAGTTAGGGAGCAGTAGGATAGGTACTTATCACCAAAAATCTCTCTTTAAACTCCATTTTCTTGAATATATATAGGAAAGTCATAGAGGTAAACATATATTGAGTGCATATATTCTAAACAAGTTGATTTTACATCAAATTCTATTTGCCACTAACTTCTAGAGTAAAATTTGAACAAATGTTTCAGCCAGATAATTTGAATTCAGAAAGGACCATTATGATATACTGAATGATAAAATATATTAATATATATTGCAGTTTAAACTTTTAAGGAATTTGAAAGCCACTTTAATAACTTAATTTTTAATTTGTAACATTTTTTAGTAGCTCAATTTTGGTTTGTTCTATATTTTATTAGACATCCCAATTTCCTTCTAAACTATAGGATTTTCTCAGGTTTGAGGAACTCTTGATTCTTCTATTAATTGTTAAATGTTTGGATATTGTCATTCACTTTTTGCTTGGATTATCTAAGAACTTGGAGAAGATTAGTCAATATCTAAGCTTTATCATTAAAAAGTCTAATGTGAAGTTCCCATTGTGGCTCAGTGGAAACAAACACATGAGGGTTCAGTTCCCTGGCCTCACGCAGTGGGTCAAAGATCCAGTGTTGCCATGAGCTGTGGTGTAGGTTGCAGACGTGGCTCAGATCTGGCATTGCTGTGGCAGTGGCATACACCTGCAGCTGCAGCTCCTATTCGACCCTTAGCCTGGAAACTTACATATGCTGCATGTGTGGCCCTAAAAAAAAGGCTAAAAAAATAAAATAAAAAGTATAATGTAATTTGATCTAAAAATTCATTAACTCAGAAAATAATTCTGTTTTTTTTTTAAAAAAAAGAGGTACACACCCAAGAATAAATATATTCAGATTATGTAAGTAACCTCTGGAATCACAAATTGATTTTATGTTAAAAGAACTATTTAAAAATTCACTGAATGGAATAATTTAGGGACATGGAAAAATCTCTGTGTTGGCAAGAAGATCTGGATATCACACAAATAAAAATCCATATTTCTCAGGATGATTCCCTTATGTTAAAATTTTGAGGAACTCCTACAGTATTTTATTTTTATTTTTTAATGAAGTATAGTGTATTTACAATATTATATTAGTTTCAGATGTATAGCATAGTAATTCAGTATTTTATACTCTTTCAAAAATTATAAAATAATGTATATATTCCTTTGTATTATGTAATGTATCCTTCTTGCTTATCTATTTTATACATGTTCTTATATCACTTAATCTCAGTCTCTTACCTTGCTGCTCCCCTCTTCCTTCTTCTAGCTGATGATCGCTAATTTGTTTTCTATATCTGAGTCTGTGTCTGTTTTGCTATATACATTCTTTTATTTGATTTCTTAGACTCTATACATAAGTAATATCATGGAGTATTTGTCTTTGTATGCCCAATTTCACTAAACATAATATTCTCTAGGTCCATCCACATTGCTGCAAGTGGAAGAATTTTATTCTTCTTTAATGGCTAAGTAATTCTCCTTTACACACACACACACACACACACACACACACACACACACACACACAGTATTCTGATGGTTTGAGATGGAATTTCCTGTAGATATCTATTAAATCCAACTGGTCTATTTTGTCATTAAAGCCACTGTTGTCTTATTGTTTTTCTCTCAGGATATTCTGTGTGTCCATTTATGTATGTGGCATGTTAAAGTCCTCTACTATTAATGTACTATTGTCAGTTTCTCCTTTTATATTTGTTAATATTTGCTTAGTATATTTAGGTGCTCCTATATCAGGTGCATATATACTAATAATTATAGTATTCTGTTTTTGTATTGATTCCTTTACCAGTATATATTATATAATGCCCTTCCTTCTCTTTTGTTATAGCTTTTTTTTAAAAGTCTATTTTGTTTGATATTATTGTTGCTACCTCACTTTCTTGTCCTTTCCTTTGCATGAAATACCATTTTCCATCCTCTTTCAGTTTGTGTATTTTTAGTTCTTATGTTAGTCTCTGAATACAGCATATAGATGGGGTCCCTTTTTTTCTTTTTAACAAATTGGTCAACCTATGCTTTTAATTGGAACATTTAGTCCATTGATATTTTAAGTAATTATTCATGAGTATGTACTTAGTGTCATTTGATTCCTTTTTTCTACTTTTTTTTTAGTTCTCTGTTTATTTCATCTTTTTGCTTGCTCCTTTGTGCTTGGGTTGTTTTTTTAATTGTATACTTACATTTCTTTCTTTTTAGTTTTTGTGTAGTTTTTTGATTTGTGGTTACGATGAGGTTCATATATGTGTGTGTGTATAACTATATCTACTTGTTTTAAACTGGTTGTCATTTAACTTTAAACACATTCTAAAAGACCTATGTATTCTACCCCCCTCAACAACAGTTTGTATTTTTACTGTTATATATTGCATTTCTAGTAGAAATTCCCTTTTCCAAAAATACTTATTTTCCAATTAGATAAAACCCTTTAATATCTTTTAGGGTAGATTTAGTATTGATTAACTAGAAGTTTTTGCTTGTTTGAGAAATTTTTCTCTCTCCTTCAATTCTTTATGATAATCTTGCTGGGGTAGAATATTCTAGATTGCAGGTTTTTCCCTTTAGGCACTTTGAACATATCATGCCACTCCCTTCTAGCCTGCAAAAGTTTCTGCAGAAAAAGCAGCTAATAGCCTTATTGGAATTCCCTTGTATGTGGCTCTTGGGTTTTTCTTGCTTCCTATTATTCCCTCTTATTTTTAATTTTTGCTATTTTAATTATAATATGTCTTGTTGTGGGTCTGTTTGTGTTCATCTTGTTTGGGATCCTCTGTGCTTCCTGAAATTAGAGATCTATTTTCTTCTTCAGGTCTGGTAAGACTTTTTTGTTCCCCTTCTCTCTCTCTCCTCTTCTGGAACACCTATAATGTGAATTTTGGAACACTTAGTGTTATGCAACAATGCTTTAAAATTGTTCCAATTTTTTTTAATCTGTTTTTCTTTTTGCTGTTCTGATTTATTGATTCCAATTATTCTATCTTCCAAATATCTTATTTGTTCTTGTTCACTTAGACATTTGATTTATTACTTCTAGTGTGTTTTTTATTTCAGTTATTGAGTTGTTCATTTCTGATTGGGTCTCTATTATATTTTCTACTTCCTTGTTAAAAATTTCAATGTGTTCATCTATTATTCTTCCTAATTAAGTTACTGTTCTTATTGCCAATGATTTGAATTATTTATTTAGTGAATTGTTTATTTCTCTTCTATTGTATATTTTTTCAGGTGTTTCCTCTTGTTCTTTAAGTTGAGAATAGTGCCTCTGCTTTTTCATTTTACTTAACTTTCTGTGCCTATGTGAATTTAGGTGAAACAGTTACCAGTTGTGGTCTTGAAGTGGTATCTTTATGTGGTAGCTTCTCTATACAGATTCCAGGTGTCTAACACCTTTGGTGAGAGAGCTGTCTTTTACAGGGACACAAGTCACATCTTTTCTGAGACTGTTCTGGCAGCTATTGCCTCAGTATGGGGGGGCTGGAGATTAAGTGGCTAAAGCTGAAGTCTGCTGTGAGGCAGGACTTTCTCTCTGCTTGGTGTCATTACTGCTTTATTTGGGATGAGGTCTGACAGGTTGCTAGAGTAGAAACCCTGAGGGTCTGGCCCAGGCAGGATTTCTTCCCTTTAAATGTTTACTCTTCTCCTCTCCCATCACAGTGACTCTTGCTACAGAGGGGATGAGTGCTGAAGCATGCAGACATGTGCAGCCTATCAAATCGTGTTGATTATAGACAGAAGTCTGAGCTGTCTCTGAAGCTCCTCCCATGCAGGTTCCAGCATATTTTTCCCTCTCTCTTCTCAGATGCAGCCATGGATCTAAGTCCACTTTGATTCTCAAAGCCAGTTACACCCCCCAGTCCATCCTTTTCTGGAGCTGTACCACAAGGCATGTGGAACCTGTGTGGACTCAGCGTATATTGGTCCATGAGCTCGGGTGGACCAGCTGCTATTCGAGTTTTGTGCTACTTCTGATGCATTGCTTTTAGAAGGATCAGCAATGGCTAGCACTGCTGCCCTACCCAGATGCTACCTCTGGATCAAGTTGCCTCTGTGTCTCATGATCAGGATTTCCTTCCAGTTGTAGCAGCTGTATATCCAGTGCTGCAATTCAGTGTGGATAAGTGAGACAAGATTTAATTGGCTTGGGTTGAGGCATATACCACAGCAGTAGTGTGAAACTCAGCAGCTACTATTCATAGTTTCCACCATGTTTGGGGCAAACTAGTGCACACAATCCTCTTAGATGTAGAATCTAGGCTTCACACAACACTTCTGTTGGTCAAGCAGTCCTCCAGCCAACCAAGGGGGCTCATTGTCCCACTTTAGGACTCCAGGACTAGGGTGTCCAATCTGGGGCTCAAACCACTCACTGCTGAGTGGGTCTTCACTCGCATAACTTCCCTTATTCTTTGAGTCCCCTCCTATCAGCATAGGACCTGACCTGATTTTCTTCCCTTCTTCCCTGATTTCATGTGGATCTTTCATACAACTTTGGTTGTATAGGAATCTTTCTTATAGTTTCCAATTTGTTTTCAGAGAGAATTGATGTATAGGTATATTGTTATGTTCCTGAGGGAGGTGAGTTCAATGTCCTTCTCCCCCACCATCCTGATCAATTTCTATAATATTCAATAAGAATTAAAGTATTATGATACATATATTTGAGACTGAGAATTTAACTTATTTCTAAATCTAAAACCAAACTGTTACAGAGAGAGAATGTTTTATTGAGAATGTTTTGTGTATATATTATCAGTGATATTGATTTGTAGTTTGCCTTTCTAGTATTATTCTTTTCTGGTTTTGGTATGAAGAAAAATGGTGGCCTTATAAAATGAATTTGAGATTATTCCCTCTTCTTCAATTTTTTGAAGATTTTGAAAAGATTGTGTTAATTTTTCTTTAAGTATTTGGTAAAATATTTAAAATGAAGCCATTTGTTCCCAATATTTTCTCCATTGGGATTTTTTGATTACTGATTTAATATGCTTACTAATAGTTTGTCTATTCATATTTTCTATTTATTCTTGATCCAGTCTTGGTAAATTGTATGTTTCTAAGAATTTTTCCATTTATTTTAGTTTGACCAGTTTGTTGGTATATAGTTGTAATAGTCTCTTGTCCTTTGAATGTCTATGATATCCATTGTAATATCTCCTTTATCATTTATAATTTTATTGAATTGGGTCCTTTATTTTTTTTCTGTGGTTGATCTACCTAAGAGTTTGTTAATTTTGTTTTATCTTTTTCAAAGAACCAACTCTTGGTTTGGTTAAACTTTTCTATTATTTTTCTATTTATTTCTGTTCAAATCTTTAATATTTTTTTCTAACTTTGGGCTGTCTTTTCTTCTTTATCTAGTTTCTTAAGGCATAAATTTAGATTGTTTTCCTGGGATCTTCTTTTCATCTTAATGTAGGCATTTATTGCTATGAACCTCTCTCTTAGAACTGCTTTTACCGCTTCCCACAAATTCTAATATGATTCCATTTTTGTTTGTAATAAAAATAAAAAAGTTCCTATTTTCAGTAAAATTTAATAAAATTTTAATAAGTTTTGGAGTTCCCATTGTGGCACAGAATAAATGAATATGACTAGGAACTATGAGGTTGTGAGTTCAATCCCTGGCCTCGCTCAGTAGGTTAAAGATCCTGCATTGCCATTAGCTGTGGTGTAGGTCACTGCAGCTTGGATCCTGTGTTGCTGTAGCATAGGCCAGAAGCTGTAGCTCCAATTGGACCCCTAGCCTGAGAACCTCCATATGCCACAGGTGTGGTCATGTAAAGTAAAAAATAATAAAAATAAAATAAAATAAAAATTTAATTTATTAAATTTTATTTAGCAAATTCCAGTATGTTATGATTCCATTTTTGTTTATAATAAAAATAAAAAAGTTCTTATTTTTAGTAAAACTTAATAAAATGTTAATAAAATTTATTTTTAATTAATAAAAATTTAATAAAATTTCAATAAAAATAAGAAAGTTCTTATTTCCCTTTTAATTTCTTCTTTAATACATTAGTTGTTCAGGAGATCATTATTTAATTTCCATGCATACATGAATTTTCCAGTTTTTCTCTTGTTATTAATTTCTAGTTTCATGCCATTATGGTTAGAGAAGATACTTGATATGATTTTACTTCTTAAATTGTAGGTTTGATTATAGATATTATTATAAGCAAATTAATCATAGAAGGAACATATATCAACATAATAAAGGCCATATATGGTAAGCTGACAGCTAACATCATACTTAGTGGTGAAAGTTGAACATCTTTTCTTCTAAGATCAGGAACAAGACATGGGTGCCTATTATAAACATTTCTATTCAATATAATACTGGAAGTCTTAGCTGGAGTATTCAGGCCAAAATAAATAAATAAATAAAGATCGGAATTGGAAAGGAAGAAGTAAAATTTCTCTATTTGCATATGACATGATTTTATATATAGAAAATCCTAAAGAATCAACAGGAAACTATTGGGTCTAACCAATAAATTCAGTAAAGTTGCAGGATATAAAATTAACATACAAAAAACAGTACACACACACACACACACACACACACACACACACACACACACTCGCACACAATGGAATATTATTCGGCCATAAAAATTAGGAAATCCTACCATTTGCAACAACATGGATGGACCTTGAAGGCATTATGCTAAGTGAAATAAGTCAGATAGCGAAAGACAAATGCTGTATGATCTTTTATATATGGAATCTAAAAAAAATGCTAAAAACAAACTCATAGAAAAAGAGATTAGACTTATGGTAACCAGGTGCAAAGGGTCATGAAAGGAGGGGGATGGGGGAATTGCGGGCTGGTGGTTAAAGGTACTAATTTCCAATTATAAGATAATAAGTACTAGGGATACAACATACCACATGATGACTATAGCTAACCCTGTTATATGGTATACAAGAAAAAAAGTCACAAGATGCTTTTTTCTTTTTTTCTTTTTTTCTCTTTTTAATTGTATCTAAATGAGAAGATGGAGGTTATCTGAACATATTGTGATAATCATTTCACAGTGATATAAATCAAACCCTTGTTCTGTACACCTTAAATTTATACCATGATATATATCAATTTCTCAATAAAACTGAAAACAGAATGCCTTGATCTACATTTTACAACAAAGAGAAAATTATGATGAATAATATTTGTTAATCATTATGTTTAACTGAAAATCATTAGAATTGGTTATAAAACTATAATCTACAAGGAATTCCAATGACCTCAAGCAGTAAATGCCTAGGCAGAAGTACATATGCAATCACTTCAGACAGTCTGGCAGACACTGCAGTAAATAAGTAAATGTGAATCTGCACTGAGTGTTTCTAAGACAATGCTTAATGAAATTATTGTGTTAATTAATTATATATATTACTTAAGCATATTGGCTGCTAATCATCTCTTTTAAAGTTTTTTTTTTAAACATGGAATGTAAGGTGATGACTGTAACATACATTCATTCATTTATTCAACAACATAATTGTGCACTTAAAGTTGTCCAGGCATTGTGATATTATGGATATAAACATTTAAAATGAACACATATACACAGTAGTTCTACAGATTACCAAACATAGGTGTATGAAACAAGTAGATAAACAAAAATAATGTACTTATAATAAGCACTATGATAGAGGAAAATCTGCCTCAAGTACTTCCCTTCCCATCAACCCTATGTAATTTTATTTTGTTTTTATATATGTGTTAAAGTAAACCAATGACAAGAATATAGCATTCTAATTATCTTTTCAAAATTTGACTCTGTAACTGCTGAATTTAATCTTTATATATACATTATTATTCTGTATCCATAGATTTCTTCTATTATTCAAGTTTTGTGATTTTAATATAAATATACCAGGTTTTTATGTCTTATGTGTACCACACTCAGAGAGAAGCAGATAATAAATCAGACATCAGAATAATAAGGGAGGACATTTTGGTGCAGTCCTAAGACCAAGTCCAACTCCTAAATAAACTCATTTGCATTTATATACATATATTATACAAACATATTCTTATATACTTACACCACACACACACACACACACACACACACACACACACACGCCTTAAGATTTCCCTTGGAAGGGAATAAATTGCTTTGCATAGATGGTTCAACTTGAGCAAGCATTAAAAAATACATTCAATGCAAGAATAAATGAGTAAATATTCATTGAAAGGAAATACTATATGCAATGATAGTGTGTGTATGACTCAGTGGGTGTGAGTTTCTTGAAGCAGATTCTAGAATCTAAATCAGTTTAATCAAAATATAAAAGATTTTAAAAGTTATAAAAATTACCTGTACAAGTTGCCTCTGCAGTATTATCCAAGTGTATTGTTATGAAAGATTAGACTTGTGATGATGTATAAGGTAGATTTTAATTACAAGCAGTTTTAGAATCTGGAAGGCATCCCAAGGCATAATATTCTAACTGATATATGACAAGATAGTGGCTATATTCCTGGGGTGTTGGGTGAACATTTGTTCATTGATTCATATTTGTGAACTTAAAAACTAAATGTTTTCCTTGTTTTTTAAATTTATTTCAATACCTAATTTAAATTTATAAACCAAGAATGATCATCCTGGGCACCGTTGACATTCTGGGCTTGATACCAATAGCTAACCTCTCAATTTGTAACAAGCAAAAATGTCTTTAGATGTCGCCAAATGTCCTCTTGGGGGGCAAAAAATTCTCCCATTGAGAATCTTTGGTATGTACTATGATTTTCCTATTTTTTAGAATTTCAGTACTTAACCTCTGTATAATCCCTTCTTACAATTATCATGTATAACAAACACTCTCAAATAGTTAGTGGCATACAATGACAAATGTCTCTTTTCCTCACTCAGTGATGTGTCAGATGGGACTTGGCTGATTTTGACAAGGCTTGACTGGACCTAGTCAACTTTACTCCAGGCTACAGCTCAAGTACAAGTATGCTCCATGTCTCTTATATCATGGCCTAATTTAAAGGGGCAGACATGGAATGTGTTCTTTTCATGGAGATGTCAGGAGCTCAACAAGACAGTCCATATGTGTGTGCACATTTCAAGCCTACGCTTACATTGTCTTCTGATATTTAATTGACAAAAATCAAGTTGCATAGCTAAAGACAAAGGTAAAGAGCAGGGAAGTAATTCTGCCTATCATGCATCTATGGCAAGAGTGTGTAAGTAAAGATTTGGAACCAACAATCAACCACATCTTCCATCCACCCAAATGATAAGTAAGGCTTGGTTTGTAGGTTTAAGTTCATAAATTTTGATATCTATCTTACACTAAATTGAGAGATTCTTGGCACTTAACATTTTTAAAGAATAAATACATGAGCAAGATCATCATCATTATTTGAAATTTTACATTTTTAAGACATTTCAATATATTGAGTAAATAGCATTAACTATATAACATTAATATCATATTAAAAAGAATATCCAGTAGTTTTTTGGGTTTTTTTGTTTTTGCTTTTTAGGGCCGCACTTTCAGCATAGGAAAGTTCTCAGGATAGGGGTCAAATCAAAGCTGCAGTTGCTGGCCTGCTCCACAGCCAAGCAATGCGGGATCTGAGCCATGTCTTCAGGCTACAGAGCAGCTCACAGCAATTCCAAATCCTTAATCCACTGAGCAAGGCCAGGGATCAAACCCATATCCTCGTGGATTCTAGTCAGGTTTGTTTACACTGAGCCACAATAGGACTCCCTTGAATACTTATTAATAACAAAAAAATCAAAATGGGAGACCATTTTGTAATTGGTCGACAGTCATGTTACACATAAAATATACAAATATACTTATTGCCACTTGGCATGATGTTGATTCTAGGAATTATCTACTGGGATATTTACATTCATGATTTTTCATCTACACTGACAACTTAAACCTTCTTTTATAGATATTAAATAGAAAAGAAGAAAATAATTTTATAATTTTTCTGCAAGTACTTTTGACTTCTATATACTACTTGAATAACTAATTATTACTCACAAATCCAGCTTCTCTGTTCTTACTACTTCTTTGTCTCTTTTTCTCAATAAGCCTAAAAATCCCTAACTCTGTGGGAATCAAAAGCAAGTTTTGGAATGGTGCTTTTATATAATGAATAAAGATAGTGTTCAATTACAATGTCATTTCCCTTTGAAAAGAGATTTTGAATTTGAAAAATTGTCTAACAAATTGAAGTGGCAAAGACTTCTTACTCTATTTTACTTCATTAGATGAATCAAAAAGGTAACAAGTGAATCTGAGCACTAAGTTAGTAAAATTTATAACTAAAAGCCAACTAATAACTATAGATATTTGCTTATTTGTTCTTTCCCTGGAGTTATATTCAATAATATATTGGATTTACAAACTAAATATACTGGGCACTTTATGTTTTGCTTTATTTAAATACATGGATTTTATATACATAATAAGATCATAAGTTTTTTTTAAGATCTTAAGTCTATGGACAGTTCCCATAAATAAAAAATAGCCCTACATATTATACTTAAGTCTTAAAAATATGTTAGATACTATTTAGAAGAGATTCACATTCCTCCTGAAAAAAAAAATATTTGCTGTAAAAGACTTAAGAAAATTGCCATAATAAAATGTAAGTATGAATATATAGTTATACAGATAGGAAAAGAGAAACAGAAAGGCAGAGAGATAGAGATGTCTCTTAGGCAAGATATATCCATCACAATGGCTTTCTAATATCAACATGGGGTACATAGGAAAGAAAAAAAAAACTAGTTTTTTGAGTCCTTATTATGTGCCAAGCATATTGTTATTCTAAGACTTATGGTCCTCGCAATAACTCTCAAGTAGATTTCATAATTGCTTTTTGTGTCTTCAGTTTTATGTAAGAAATAAGATGCAAAAAAAGCAAAGTGTCTTATTTAAGAAGCTAATAAAAAAGTAGTTCAAGGTTAGTTTGCCTCCAAAGCACATAATTATTTTTCCTATACCATGATTCCTTTCCCTACGCTGATTCATTTTCTACTTGGAATTGCTTTATATATATTCAACAATCTCTGCAGTTTCCTCAGAGTTCAGGTCTTACTCACAATTCCAAATGCTCAACTGCCTGCCATTAGTCTAATCCTGTGACTTGAACCCTGAGGAACACTCTTGAATTTATGTTGTTACTAGGTCTCAAATCAAATTCAAACATATGTATAGCCCACATAATTTCAGGCATCTTTTTCATGAACACTAATATGAAGACATTTTAACTAAAAACCATTCGTCTTTTAAATATCTACATCATTGTCTGGAAGAGTCCAATAAAGACTATGCATTAGAATAGTCAAAGAATATATAGAAACTTAGTTTCCATCAACACAATCCCCTTCTCAATTAGAACTCCTCCCCTAGGGCCTCCTCTTTTTGCCCTATTACCTTTTCAGGTATTAGCTGATCTATCTCAGTTTGCCACCCGTTTTATTTTTAACATAAATAATAATTATATCATTTATTGTTATAAACTGACTAAGGGATGAATCTCACACACAAAATGACCTAATTGGATGTAACCAATTATTATAAATAGAAAATATTTTTCTAATTATCACAAGCTTTTATTATATTAACTAGAGTTATCCATTTTTTTCCAATCTACTACTCAAACAAATGCTCATATGCAGAGAAATCATGCTACTCCCTCATTCTATCAAACTGTTTCTTTTCAGACTATGCTATTTAGAACTCAGACAACTTGGATATATAATCAATTATGTTTCAAAATCCCCTTTATCTGATTTTAAAAATGTGAACTTTCTACCCTAGTTTTACTCATAAATATCAGAAATAATTTCTTTGAGCCTGGGGTCCAGGCAAAGATGATGCAATCCTTCCAGAAGACAATTAAGTCCTTTTTTAAGAAGACTCCATTAATGTAACAGGAGTTGAGCGTATAGTTTTCAGGGTCTTTCCTCTTCATTCAGTTCCAAAAGAATTGTTAGAGTCAACAGCTTGGAACATCATGTGAAAATTCCCAAGAATTTCTAAGGTGTCATTCCCAAATGACATTTATATATTTATGAATTCTTAGCCTTTATACTTATGTTACAGAACTGTAAACCTCCAAAATTCTTTTAAGAATGAGGGCAAAACATAAACATACTTAAAGTAGTGAAAGTTAGAGTTAACTACTGACTAAATTTTCATGAAAGGAATTTCTACATATGCACTCCAGTGAGAATAAAACATAACCCCAGAGGGAAGGATGGTGTGAAAAGCAAGGTGGTAAGAGTACCAAATAATAAATCAATAAGATATAAAAGTATTCCCTGAGCTAAAATAAAGGACAAGAAATAGCATGTAATTAAGAGATTGAAGAAATAAAAATTAAACAATTTTAATGTGTTTTAATTAAGCAACTTTTCTCTCTCTTCTTCTTGGTGAGCTGGCCAAAGGTTTGCCAACTTTATTTACCCTTTGAAAGACGCAGCTCTTGTTTTTATTAATTTTTTCTATTTTTTAAATATCTGTTTTATTGATTTTCTCTCAGGTTTTTATGATTTCCTTCCTTCTGCTTACTTCAGATTTTGTTTTGTTTTCTTCTTTTTCTAATTATTTTAGGTGTTAGCTTAGATTGTTGATTTGAGAATTTTGAGGTATTTTTTAATTTCCTTTTTGATTTCCTCTTTGACCCATTGGTTTTAGTAGCATGTTATTTAATCTCCATGTAGTCATCAATTAAGTCTAACTGTTCTATTGTGTCATTTAGGATCTCTGTTGCCTTACTGATTTTCTTTATAGAGTATCTGTCCATTAATGTGAGTGGAGTATTAAATTCTACAATTTTTGTATTCCCATCAATTTCTCCTTTTATGTCTGTTAGTATTTGTCATATGTATTTGGGTGTCCTATATTAGGGGAATATATATTGACAAGTATAATATCCTCTTCTTGAATTAATCATTTATTATTAAATTGTGTCATACTTTATCTTTTTTATGGCCTTTGTTTTAAAGTCTACATTATCTGATATGATTATTGCAACTCTGCTTTCCTGTCATTCCCATTTGCATGAAATATCTTTTCCATACCTTCATCTTCAATTTATATGGGTCCTTTGCCCTAAGATGTGTCTCTTGCAGGCAGTATATTGTAGGCTCTTGGTTTTGTTTTGTTTTGTTTTGTTTTCTAATCAAGTCTTCTACTCTTTGTCTTTTGATTGAAATATTCAGTACACTGACACATTTAAGGTAATTATTGATAAATATTTACTTATTGCCATTTTAAACGTTGTTTTCCAGTTGATCCTATGTTCCTCCTTTGTTTCTTTCATTTTGTGCTTGGATGATTTCCATTTATTTTATGCTTATGTCCTCTTCTTTTTAGTTTTCATGACTATATTTTTTGTTTTGATTTATGGTTGCCCTGTTTTTCAAGTATTTTAATCCCTTCCTATATCTGCTTGCTTTAGTCTGATAATCATTTAAGCTCAAACTTTTCCTTCCCCACATTTTTTTATTTTGGTGCCCTTTTTTACATCTTCGTATTTATCCTTTTGCTGTCCCTTGTGTTTATCATCACTTTTTCGAGTATATATTTTTTTCTTTTTGATCTGTATTTTGGTTAATTGAAGTGATTACTTTCCAATTGTGATTTTCTCCATCCTATATCTTCTCACGTCTCTCCTATTTAGATGAGACTTTTTAGTGTTTCTTTTAGAGTGGATTTAATATTTCTGTATTCTTTTAGTTTTTGTTTGTCAGAGAAATTCTTTATTTTTCCTCCTATTTTAGATGATAATCTTGCTGGGTAGAGTATGCTAGGCTGCATATTTTTCCTTTTTAGAACTAAAAATATCTTTCCACTCTCTTCTGGCCTGTAGTGTTTCTGTAGAGAAATCAGCTGGTAGTCTTATGGGGGTTCCCTTATAATTAACTCTTTATTTTTATCTTGCTGCTTTAGAATCATTTCCTAATCTTTAACTTTTGCCATTTTTATTATAATATGTGTTGACTTAGGTATGTCTGGGTTCAACTTGTTTAGGGCCCTCTCTGCTTTCTGTATCTTGATATCTGTTTCCTTTAGATTTGGAAAGTTTTCAACCATAATTTCTTCAAATATATTTTCAATCCACTTTTCTTTTTCTTCTCTTTCTGGGATCCCTATTATACATAGATTTGCCTGCTTTATATTATCTCATAGATCTCTTACCTTGCTTTCACTTTTTTTTTCATTTGATTTTCTCTCTGCTATCTGGACTGGTGATTTCAATTATTCTATCTTTCAACTCACTTGTTCCTCTGAATTATTAATTCTGCTCTTCAGTGCCTTTAACTCAGCTTTTGTCTCTGTAAATGAATTTTCTGTTTTTTCTTGTCTGCTTCTTATAGTCTCTAGTTCCTTTCCAAAGTAATCTGCATTACTGTTGTTATCCACTCTTAATTCCTTCAGTATTTTCATTACCTCCTTTTTAGACTTGGTGTCTTTTAGAATGCAGAGGTCTGTTTCTTTGCTTGCTCCTTCGGGGGAATTATTTTGTTCTTTAACTGGGAATGGTTCCCATGCTTATTCATTTTGCTTATGTTTCCTATTCTTTGACTTTAGTGAAAACAATTATCTACTGTAGTTTTGGATGGCTATTTATATATGGGAGTGGTCCTGGGTAGATTGTGATGGATTACTATATACATATACACATATACATGTATGTATATATTTTTGAATGTATGTATGTATTTTTTTTTGGCTTGAGGACTGCTTTTGGTTTGGATGTCTCAGGCTGTGGTGCTCTGGTCAGTGATACCAATGGTCTGTGCAGCTCTCCCTCTGTTTTCCCCTCCTAAGTCTGGGTAGATTGTGAGGGATTACTATATACATATACACATATACATGTATGTATATGTGTATATGTATATATGTATGTATGTATGTATGTTTTTTTGTTTTTTTTTTTGGCTTGAGGGCTGCTTTTGGTTTGGATGTCTCAGGCTGTGGTGCTCTGGTCAGTGATATCAATGGTCTGTGCAGCTCTCTCTCTGTTTTCCCCTCCTAAATCTGGCTGCTGTGCTTTTTTCCAAAACTTTTCTTTCCTCTTCTTCCTCCTGGCTGAGGTAAGTTGGCTGGCCTCCCTGGGTTCAGATTCCTTTCCTCTTTCACAGCTGCCTCTCAGGAGTGCTTGTCCTGTCCTAATTCCATTTATTCCCTTCTTTCTCTCTCTTTTTTTTCCTTTTGTTCTACCCAGGTACATGAAGGGTTTATTGCCCTCTTCGTAGGTATGAGGTCTTCTGCCACCATTCAGTAGATGTTCTGTGCAAATCTCTCTACATGTAGAATTTTTGTTTGTTTGTTTTGATGTGTTTGTGGGAGAAGATGAGCACCTCGTCTTACTCCTCTGCCATTTCAATCTCATCTCCAATCTCTTTTAAACTTTATTTGGTTTTCCTTTTTCATTCTATTCTTACATTATCTGTCTTAACTGATGTAAGTACATTTCAATTTATTTTGATGGCTTAATTAGATTTTGAAAATATAATCTAACTTTTAACTTTCTCTTTGTTCTGCTTTATCTATGCTCTCTTTCACCTTTTTCTGCTGTTTATTTATTTATTTATTTTTTAAAAGAATATATCTACAGAAGTCTTAGGTTCAAAGAAAAATTAAGTGTAAAATACAGAGAGTTTCCATATATTTCCTATCTCTTCCTCCCTCAGGCTCTACCCTTTAGCTTCCCTTACTATCAACCTCCCCTGCAGAATTTTACATTCATTATAACTGATGAATCTACATTGAAATGTCATTATCACCATAATCTATAATTCTCACCAGGGTTCATTATATGTTCTATTGAGTCTGGATAAATGTACAAGGATATGTATCTACTATTATAATATCATACAGAATAGCTTCCCCAACCTAAAAATCCTCTGTGTTCTGCCTATTCATCCTCCTTTAATGGTGTAGATCTTTAAAGGTGTAGATCTACACCTTTAATGGTGTAGATCAGTCATGAGGCACTCTGTGCTCTGAGAAACACTAGCAGAAGAGGTATTCAAATAGTTAGATATTTTCAAGAGAAGATTTTATAAGCCCAATTCTTGCATCTCCTCATATCCATAAAAGCACTAAAGTCCTTAATGTTGATATATATACCTCATGACTAGCAGCAGGACTCTGCCAAAATGTGCGCTTTACTGCACTTACCCCCCTTTACTAAAATATAATAGTGACCTACCCTTCTGCCTCTTTGGAGCTATTTCTAAGACCTATCTGAAATGCTGTCTACTGGGCTATATTACTCATTTGCCCCAAATAAAGCTTAAGTCACAACCATGTTGTATATATTTTTTCAGTACACAGAACCAAAATGAAATGCAGAGGAAATATTTGCATTCAAAATATCCAATATGATGTTTTTCCTAGATGGTCTTCTTCTATAGCCAACAGTTTTCACAGAAGTTTCTTATTCTATCACTTCCTAATTGTAACAGAGGTAGCAATTTCCTCAGTCAGCCACTTATGGATTGTTTTGTAGAAAATCATCCTGGAAGTGCAGCCTAGATCTTATTCTTTCAACCTACTCAATATTTCTGGATGCACATAATTCAATGTATTACATCTCTTTTTTTTTTTTTTAAATGGTTGCGCCTATGGCATATGGACATTCCCAGGCCAGGGAACAAATCTCAGTCACAGTTGTGACCTATACCACAGCTGCAGCAACACTGGATTTTTAACTCCCTGGGCTGGGCCAGATATCAAACTCACACCATCACAAAGACAATGCTGGATCTTTAACCCCCACCCCGTGCCACAGAGACAGTGGGAACCCCACATCTCCTTTTTCTTAGCATAGTATGCTAACAAAGAAATCCTGATTTATGTAATTTTGTCAATGTAACCATATGCAGTTGGATTCTTATTTCATGATATACTAAAGAAATTACATAGAACTTAAGTGTGAATGGCAAAAGTTGTATAAACATTAGAGAGAAATACAGGATAGATCCTTTATATATTCAAGATGCAGAGTTTTATTTAAAAAGAAAACATGTTTGAATCTTAAAAGACTAAAGAATTTAATTACATTAAAATGAAGAACTTCAGTTCATTAAAACAAGCAAATAAAAACAACAAAGCACTGTAGAGTAAAATGTAAAACATAAAGTGGGAGAAAATGTTTAAAGACACAAATAAAAAGGAAAAAAGTTGTCTAGATTACATTTTTAAAATGTGAGTAAATGGCATTTCACAGAAAAGGTAAAAGGGAAATATACATATGGAAATATGCCTAACTCATTTAGCAATTAATGAAATGCTAATTAAAATCACAGTGAGATATCTTTTTGCACATAGTTCATGGTCCAAACTTATAAAATCTTGTAATATTATTTGTTGGCAAGGGTATAAAACAAGGGAAATACTTAAATACTATGGTTGGCATATATATTTGTTGGAAGGAAAGGCTAAAAAAAGGAAATGAGAGAAAAATATATTAGGAACCACATTGTGAGAACCAAGTGTATATGCAGTGGGTATTCTGAAAATGGATTGGTCAAAAAGGCTTATTAACAAAGGAAAATTGCATTAATGGATGGTTTCCAAAGTGTAAAGCATCAGTATTCCCTCAGGTACTGGATAATAAATGAAACCAGTTGATATATTTTGTAAAGATATAATCAGAATTCAGGAACTCAAGATGAGGGGACAAAAAAGAAAGTGAAGCTGAACACAGATGTTTTTATAATGTAGCATTCTGGAAAATGAATGAAGCTTAAGCAAAAGAGATAATCATCCCTCCCAATCACATTGCCATCCAACAGGGTTGTAGAGGAGTGATCTTTAAGCAGAAGGAGATGGAACCATCAGCATTCTGAAATAATCTGATAAGGGGTTGTGTTGGGTGGAGGAACTATTGCTGGAGTATGAGGATTTTGACCCATCTACATTCCATATAACTTGGGTAGAAGTGTCAAGTAGAGCAACAAAGTTGAGTACAGCTATTTCTAGCTTTTATGCCCTATTCATCTAAAAACCCACCCTAGTGTATCAGGGAGGCAACAGCTGTTGCCTGCCTAGTTTATGTGCTTAAATTAATAGCCCAGATAAAATTTACTAGATTATATTTTTTTTCTATAGGAATCTTGAAAAAATAGTCCAGAAAAATTTTTGACTCATTTATATGACCAAGGTAAAGTAATATTTCAGATAGTATTAAATCCACTATTTCAAAATACATATATGAAGGATAATAAAAAACCCTCCTTCAAAGCATTACCTTTAGACAATTGAAAATAAAATGGCATTAACTTAGATTTGCATTCAAAACTGGCAATGTATAGTATAAAGGCGAATGATAAAATTCATGCAAATAACTTAAATTTTTAATTTTAAATATTTAAAATAGCAAATAAAAAACTAACCTATGAATAGCAAATAAAAAACTAAACTATCATGAGAAAGCTTTATAGGTTAGTTCTTTTAATACACTTTTTCCTGCTTTTTGAACAAAGGGTCCCACATTTATGTTTCACTGGACTGTACAAATTATATGGCCAAAGCCAGCTTTCTATAATATAACTGCAGCATGCCTCAGAACTCAGAGAAGCTAGGAAGAAAAGGTATGGCAATTGATAAATGGCAGCAGCATCTACTCCAGTCAACTTCTTTTCCTACACAGATGAATCTACTTGCTTCACAAATTAAGTTCACTTCAAAAAGACATAGAATATCAAGGATGATGGTTGATCACTATTTCCGAGAAAACTTAGAACAAATCATGGGGCAAACTGCACCTCTTTTTGCTGCCGTTGGGGTAGAGGTTTTAACTGATATTCACTGTCTCCCTTCCCATCTCTCTTTTTTTTTTTTTTTGTTGCCCTCCCTTTAAGGTAGTACTTATCTAAATGAGTAGACTGGGTTGACTCAGACTTCACTTTGAAACATCAGAACAAGAACGTATTATATAAACGCTTTGTAGGATGCAGTAAAAGTGGCACTTAGGGGGAACCAGAGATAACCAGAGATAAGCCTGTAGTGGACTTGCTATAAGACAGACCTAGGCCAGGACTCCATTCAGTACCCCATTCCTATGCACTGATAATGTGAGAGGTGTGCCATGATGATGTTTTCATTCTGGTTTTGATGTAAATTCAGAGTCTGTATTTGAAAGCTTTTGAAAAAGTCTAGACTATCTCTTTTTCTCAGTGAATGAATACCTGAATAAATGGACATGGGTCCCTTTGGAGAGTAACTGGGAGAATTATTACTACACAAACCGGTCCTTCCTCAAGGGGACACCAGTTACTCCATCAGCTAATGAATTTCAAGGATGAAAACTTGCTTACGTCTGCAACCTGTGAAAGGGATAATGACCTTTCTGTAGGGGCTGGCTGACCTAAGCTTTCTGTTCATCCATTCTTAAAAACTTTTAATTACATATATTAGGCAGTACCTTTGTAGGCTGGTCATCTTTTTACTAAGATAAGAGTGTCAGAAACATCAAATAAAAACACAGGACACCAATTAACTTTGGACTTCAGATAAATAATGAAACTTTTTGGTATAAATATGTTCCATGTAATATTTGGTACATACTTATGTTAAAAATTTTCCAATTGCTTTTCTGAAATTTAAATTTAACTGAATTTTCTGTTTTATCTGCAGTTCTTCTCTAGGAAAAAGATAATTTGTTAGTCATCATTGTTATATATCCTTACCAGTCATATCACCCTAGCTGACATTCAGAAATCAATGGCATTTGGATGATTTTTCCAGTCTTAATTCTGATTGTTAGATGTTGCCACCTGGCCTTTCTGGTTTTGGGAGTTAGTGATCACAGTTATTGGCCAAGATCTGCTACCATAAACCCCACCCTACAAAGCTTTTCAATGTCACTCTTGTCCTCCTAGACTTATATATCCTTTAGTGCCTTGACAAATGGAGGGCCTTTCCAAGAAACATATGCATCTGGTGGATGTTCTGGTCTTACATAATTAATTCATTCTAACATGCTTACCTCTATGAATGGTTTTGCCCCTTTCTTCATGGTCTTTCAGGCAGTTCTGTCATTTCTACTTCATAAAATGCTGGCTCTTGTCCACTCCCCTATCCCTTTCCTCCCAGTTTCCAAGAGACATAACAGCACTGAATTAGAACCAGTCTTTCTAAGTTAAATCTTGTTTAGGGAAAGTGTCCCCATATCATAAACACTACCATATCCAGATTTATGTTTTATCCCTGTTTATCTTACACCATAAACATTCTCTGCCAGGCGCATTCTCCCAGTTCTCATCATAAAACACAGTAAAGTTCCATAGTTTAAAATCCCTCATTCTGTAATCCTTTTTATCTTCTCTGTTAGCATTTAATCAGTTAGTCCATGCTGAAATTGGCTGCTAGGTTTTTTGTTGCTGTTTGTTTTTGTCATTGCTGTTGCCTATGCAAGAAGCTGTAACAGACCTTGACTAGGAAAGGCACCTCACTGTTTTGGGGCCTCTAAAAGAACTACACATAAAGGAGATGGAAGATGGAGAGGGAGCTGCTACCCTCTAACAGGAGGGACTGGACCACATCTAGAAGCCCAGAACATTAAGGGAATCTGGGCACTCAGTGTTCACAAGTGCATTTATCCAGATATCCCCATTTTTCCTTCTCAGTCCTACTTCTTCCCTATCAGATGTGGCAGAATTTCTGGAGCTGAAAATTCAAGTTTTTCTGTATTTTTACCATCTTATGTATAGTTTTTGAAACTATTCTTCAGTATGATCAGCCTTCCAGGTACAGGAGATGAATATTTATTTAAATACTACCATTGAGGTCCTCTTATTTTCACATTTTGTGTCAAATTGGTGACTAATAATCTGGAGCCTCTCATCTTTTCTCTTGAAAGCATCATTGGTGCTCAGCAATAGACATGCAGTTTTGCTGTCTTTTTCATTAGTATGTTCCCTGTTCTTTTCCAGTGCCAGAGTTACTGCTGTTTCATGAACCAATACATCTTCTTTCTCTTCCATCCTTTCCCAGTTCTCTAGGGATAAATTCTTAATGACAAACTGCTATAGAATGCTCAGAATGATTAATATTACACCTACCTAAAGTGACAGTTTTCTCATTGTCAGGTAGCTAGCTGATGAGCCATCTCTAGAATCAAATCCTTAGTGTTCATCCCAGGGATGAGCTGCTCGTGCCAGCTCACCAATGTTAGGCACCACAAAAGCAGAGCCAGAGTCAGGGATTCAGGTGCATGAGGTTAATTAAAGTAACGCTTATCAGGAAAGCTTAAGAATGAGGGGAGCAAAAGAGGGAAAGGGAAGAACCTGAGGAAGATTGTTGTCTCTCACAAATTCTAGCTTTGCTCTGATTCATGAGCATGGTTTGCATCATAAATCACATTGCAAAGTCATCCTCTTGTGGCAGGGCAAATAGAGATAGTGCCTTATATCAGTGAGTCATTGACTTCACTGGGGTGAAGATTGTAACATCTGTCCCAAGTATAAGCTATTAATCAGCCCCTCACAGCTCTATTGATGGATATATTAGCAGGAGGACATCAGCTGCAGCTACCATAATTGCTTTATACAATAAATTATAATTGTATTTATACTTTAACTATACTTAGAACAATCATCCTTATATACAAACTATACTTACTGGACAGAATCTGGTCCAATTTAGGTTCTATCTAATATTTATTGGGGTCTATTTAAACTTTCATTTTAAAAAAGTTATGTTTAAGGCCAGTTATTTATTCATTTATTCATTTTTTATTTTTCTGAATATCAGTGGCAAATTTTCTATTAACTACAATTTTGATCCCTGTTTACTAGTCCTTATTCTATAAGTTAACCTTACAAAACTAATCTAATTGCTTTTGTCAACTCTAAGATAAATAATAAACACTTTCTGTCAACACGTTTTAACCAAGAGGGGAATAGAGGCTACAGAATAAATAAAAAGACATTCTTCTTACCTTATTCTTCACAAAGAAACAGATATTCTTCCTACTTTATTACTATAGAAAGTAGGTTATTGTATGGCTGAATTATCTTTACTGTAGAAGCACAATATGCATACATTGTACCAGCATATCCCAGGTTTTTAGGAACCAGATTAACTGCTAAGATTTACATATTAAATTTAGACTGAGAGACAATATCCCTGATGGAAATCTTTTAAGTGACAAATGATAATACTAGTAATCAGCAAAGGGAACATAAGATAACTGATTTACTTTTGTTTAGGTTTAATTTTGGCTCACTTGTGACAGTCATTTTTATTGATGTATTTTTGGTAGTACATTTTATGTAAGTCAGTAATAATCTCACTTAACCATAGTTGACTATAATAAAAAAGAGATCAAGTGTTATTTAATGCTATTTAAATGACATAATATCACACATTGTAGTTAAAAATTACAGTTAAATTAAATATTCAACTAGGTATCCATTTTTATCCAAATAATTTGCCTATGTTGAAAATACAAAGCTGCCTGAAACATGGTTATCTCTTCATCTATTTTTCACTGTTGATTCTCTCTCTTATCTTTCTAATTGTGCCTTTAATGCCATAACATAGCCATGAAAATAGCTATTAGAAAATAAACCATGTAGAATAAGTGTCTTTTGTGTCCTGAGCATCTAGAATATTTTTATGAGTATTTATCAAAGCCATACCTATGTGTATTAAGTATAATGAAATCCTCAAGGTGCTAAATATTTCCAAGAATGTAAAAGGGCATTTTGGCCCAAATAAACAGATAAAATGAACAAGAGATTATTTTTTCACAATCTCTGATTTTCTGCTAAATGAAAAATTCTAATTTTAATCAGGTAAACCAGAACAAATTCTGCCTATTTCTGCATTGAATGAAAATCTCCATAATACTGAGAACTTTGAAATAAAGAAGTAGTTCAGATCAGAATTTAAGAATTAATAGATTCTTAAAATAAGAATTTTAAAAATTTGAAGAATTAGTATGTCCAGGGAAAGTAGGTAGTTTATTCAAGGAAACATATCACATGTGATTCTACACAAGCAATTCTCTCCAAATACTCTGAGTATAATTAAAAATCTGAGATAATATTTCATATTTCTTATCTGTTCTAAGAGAACCTTTTCTTAAACTGCCAGGTATATTACCCACCACTTTATGGAGAAGAGGATAAGTAAGGCATAAGAACCAAAATGTGGGAGATACATAATTATAATGACTTAAGTAGAAAAAAAGGAAGTTTAGAATAAACCAACCAATATTAGATTTATTGTCCCTAGACTAAGAGCTAAAATACAAATCATCAAGAACTGGTTGCAATGGGAATTACTCATCAAGGGAACAGGAGCAGCAAGAGATTAAAAGATAAAAAGTCTTTACTTTAATAACCAACACTCCTTGTCACTAACAGGGAACCATAGGGAATATAAATTATTACTCAGTTATCATCCATTGGAACTGTCAGTTAAATGCAGTCAGCATATGCCAGTTAGGTGACCCACAAGAAAATGAATCAGTTTATGTGTATCCTTATGTTTATATCACCTCTACCACCTTTTTTTTTCTCAAAGAAAAATAACATGTGAACAAGTTTCTAGATCTCTTCCAGTAATTTGAAGGGACTTACACTAGTGAGCCTCTCTGAAAGTTAAGTTCGTTAGTTTTATGGAAAAATCATCTCTGAGCCAGAGTGGTGATCATCTCTTCACCCAAGTTGTGCCCAGTTCCAACCTCCATATGGCACTCCCATTAAGGATCTAGGAACACAGATAAGATTTTCTTTTCAACCATTAGTGAAAAAGGGAGAAATGAAACAAAAGAACAGTGATAATGGTGAGAAGGTAGCCTTACCTATTTCAAAAAAAAAAAAAAACCAAAAAAAACAGCTAGAGACCTCTCACTTTGATGCGAGGATAGTGTTGAAATACATGTTTGTTTCCAATAAAGTTTCTTCATTGCATAGATGAAGTAGGTAACAAAATCAGAGAAAGGGAAAAGTGAATTTATTCAATTATATGTATGAATAGTAGTGGTACTAGCTGTCTTAACTGAAAAAAAAAGAACTGTAAAATAATTTTTAATCATTTAAATATTTGGAAATATATTAAGAATTTTCTATGCAGCTGCATTCTAGGTGTTATCAATGAACAAAAGGAATCATTAACTGGTCAAATTAAAAACAGTAGCAGAGAATGTCAGAGATAGGTGTTACCTTAGAGATTGTCAAAATCAACTCATACATTACCTAATTGAGGAAACTGGAGGTTTAGAGAAGTTTAGTGACTGAATAAAGGTTTTACAGCCAGAGAGAAGCAAAATTAGGATTAGAACTGGAGCCTTAACTTCAAAAAAATTTACCTGTACAAATTTTAATGTGTAAATTCTAATTGAAGACATATTTTCTATGATTTCTGAGCTTTCTATTTTCTCAACTTCTAATCGAATAAAAATACATTAACAGAAATTGACTGTAGGAAAAGACAAAACGATAAATTGAAAGAAGACCTGAATTAGAGTCTTCACTGGGCAAAGTGACAATAAAAAAGGCAGACATACAGGAACTAAACTTTTTTTATCTTATCTATACAATCAAAGAAAAATATTTTCCTTGTAGGTGTCCCAAAGCTCTTGTAAGAGTCAAATTACATAGCTGTGAAAATACTTTATAACTCTGAATTGTACTAGATCTAGACTTATAAAAAATCTATGAGAGATGATATATTGGGACTTGACAGCCATACAATTTAGGCAATCTTCACTATGTGGGTTTTTTTTTTCCTTAACAAAAAAACTGTCATATTTTAGTATATACATTAACAGTAAGGAAAAAAAAATCTGATTTTCAAAATTGAGCAAAGACCTTAACAGATACCTCACCAAAGAAGATATGCAGATGGCAAACAGGCATATGAAAATGTGTTCCACATCATGTGCCATTAGGGAAATACAAATTAAAACAGTAATGAAATATCACTACACACCTATCAGAATGGCTAAAGTCTGGAACACTGTTAATACCAAATGCTGGTAAGGATGTGGAACATCAGGAATTTGCATACATTGGTGGTTGGAATGCAAAATGATGTAGCCACTTTGCAAGACAGTTTAATGGCTTCTTAAAGAACTAAATATACTCTTACTATCTGATCCAGCAACCATGCTCCTTGATATTTTCCAAAGGAATGGAAAACTTAAGTCTACATAAAAACCTGCTGATGGATGTTTATAGCACCTCTATTTGTAAGTGCCAAAACTTGGAAGCAACCACAATGTACTTTAGTAATTGAATGAATAAATTGTGGCAGTCCAAACAATGGAAAATTATTCAGCACTAAAATGAAATGAGCTATCAGGACATGAAAAGACACTAAGGAAACTCAAGTGCATATTAATAAGTAAAAGAAGCCATTCTGAAAAGGCTATGATTCAAACTATATGATATTCTAGAAAAGGCAAAACTGTACAATAAAAAATTAATGGTTGCTATGGGTGGGAAAGGAGGACAGATGAATAGAGGGAGCACAAAGTATTTTTATGTCAGTGAAAATACTCTGTTTAATATTATAATTATGGGTAAATACTACATACATTTGTCCAAATCCATAGAATGTACAACATCAAGAGTAAACCCTCAGGTAAAACTATGGACTTTAGATAATTACAGTGTGTCAGTGTGTGTTCATCTCTGGTTAAAAAAAATGTGCCATTTTCATGAGTGATAGTGAGAATGGCAAAACTATATGTGCTTGGGAAGGAGATGTATGGAATATCTCTCGATCTGTCTCCCAATTCTGTTGTAAACCTAAACTGCTCTTAAAAAAGTAAAGTTTTAAAAAATTCAAAGCATATTATATTCCTTCAAAAGACTATTGAATAGTATCCAAAATAAAATTTACATGGGTCTGCAACAGTAATATGTATAGTTGTTTCAAATCTTTTGTTTTTCTTTTGTCTTTTTAGAGCTGCACCTGTGGCATGTGGAGGTTCCCAGGCTAGGGATCCAAACAGAGCTGCAGCTGCAGGCCTACACCACAGCCACAGCAACACAGGATCTGAGCTAAGTCTGTGACCTATACCACAGCTCACGGTGATGCTGGATCCTTAACCCACTAAGGAAGGTTCGGGTTCAAACCTGGTTCTTCATGATGCTAGTCAGATTCATTTCCACCTAGCCAAATCTTATCCACTCACTTCCTTCTAATTCTTCTAAGCAAATGACTTCAATATGAAATTCATTGAATAGAGGTAATCTATAAAATGAACCTTCCAATTTGTGTCACCAATTTATGAGTTTCTCTGCATTTCTCCTTACCCTTTCCTTGTTCTCTTTGGTTATAATAGGAAAGGTGTTTTCCACCTTTCTAGATTTATTCTTCTGCTTGGGCTTCAGATTATCTATCTCTCTTCTCCTACAAAGTCATCTTTCTTAAAAAGGTTGTATATACTTACTGTCTCCACTTCTCCACTGCCTATTTATACCTTAACTCACTTCAGTCTAGCTACAGTCCCCATAACTTTACTAAATAACCACTCCATTGTGACCAATCCTTGCTGATGACCCAGAGACAGTCATCAGTCCTTATTTTATCTAACATCCTCATTAGTTGTTTCCTTTTCTCAGAACATTTTCCCCCTCTCTGGCCACTCCTCCACAGTATTTTTTAATCTGTTTTTTAAATACTGTATCATCCAAATTTCTCTCTTAACCTCTTTTTATTTTTTCATGCTAGTTATACTTTCTAGGCTTTCTCACTCTCCTCCACTTTTTCAAGTGCCGTCTATATGTTATCTCCCAAACCTGGATCTCCCTCCTAGAACTGATTGAATGTTGAAACATGATCCACATTTCAGTTTTATTTTAAGTATTTTTGACTCTGCCACTGACATCTCAGTCTTAACATTTCTAAAAATGAAGGCTTTGTTCAGTTTCAGACCTTTTCTTCATTCTGTTCCCTGTATTGAAAAATGATACAATTTCCACCAAATTACCAAAGACAAAAATCTTCATATCATACCTTCTTTCTTCTCCCTTTTTTTCCATATTAACTCAACCACAAATGCCATGGATTTTTCATTCAAATGCATTTTATTTATAAACCCTTCTCACTATCTAAACTGCAACTAGTAAGAATTCAAATTATTTCTCACCTGGAAAATTGCAACTACTTCCTAACTCCTTACTTCCTTATCCTGATTTAGCCCCCCTCTAATTAATTGTCCAGGTACCGTGCTGAATTATATTTCTAACATTTCCATGATAATTTTTCTCTATGTCCAAAATTTGTCAATGAATTCCCAGGACCTTTTGTGTAATTTTAAATTTCTTAATTTGTCCTACAAAATTCCTCATCAACTGGCTTCTGAGACTATTTCTGAGACTGTCTCTAACAGTAGCAAACTGTTTCATTTCTGTAAAAGTATGTATTCTATTTGACTCTAAACTTGTAATTTTCAAGAAATGCTCTTCGTGAATCATCTTGGTCCGTGCCTATTTACATCTGACTAATTCCCCTTCTTCACTCAATTTATACATCTTTTTAAAAGGATGATTTTTCTGATTTTTAAAACCTTTTCCAAAGTGCTTTCTGAAGCAAACTGTACTTTCCTCACTAAAGCACTTCTTATGCTATCTTTTATTTGTCTATGTGATTGTCTATATCATTATTAGAATATTGATAGGATGGTATCTCCCTCATTTAGGATTTCTTGGAACCAATTCTAGCAAGTAGAAGGTAGTCAATAACCATTTGTAGAATACAAGTTATCTATGAAGACAAAATAGTACTATCAAATTTCCAAGGTTATTAGCAAGTCACAGGGGGCTGAAAAAGAAAATGCTAATTATCATAGACCCACATAGAGAGATGTGTGTCTGGTTTAAATGAAGTTTTTCAGTTTTTTATTGAAATATGTAGAGCCAATCTAAACTAAATTTAGCATTGATCAGGAGACTCTTATGGACAAAATAGTAACGTGAGGACAGGTACCTAATGATCTGCTCCTTCTCATAATCCCATGAAAATGCCCAATAAAAAAATAGAGGAAATTCTCTATTGATATTGCAAATGAGCTAAAATTATGTAGTTCATATTTCAGTAAGTCACTGTAGAGAGTGCTGCTATATTGGCACTTTCATAACTGGGAAAAATGAATATTAGTATAAATGTCAAAGCCATAAAAATGTTCACACTTTTTGACACAGTCATTCCAAATCTGAGAAGATATATTAAGAATATTATGAGCATTATGTGCAAAGATTTACATATAAAGATATTCTGTCTCACATAAGGTTTTCTCAAAGCCAACCCTAAGTCTGAGAATTCATCTGCAAATGATTAATTAAGAAAGTGTTCCTAGGAGAAACCAGTAAGGAAGTGGATTTATAGGACAGAGAACAGGAAATGAATCAAGCAAGACAAGGTTTCAGGCAACACATAGGCTTTAAATTAATCCTGCAAGGCTTTTCTAGACTAGAATCTAGAATATGAATAAAGGTCTAAATTTAATGGAATGGCACTAGGCATTTTACTCTAGCACCCCTTACTTTATGAAGGAATAATCTATCTAGACCCATTCTCCTTTCTGCTTGCAGACAAGTATCTCTTATATTTTATGGAAAATCTTTCAAAAAGTCTTATAGTAGTGAGTCATTAGAAGCAAAGGAAAATAAGTTTTAGAAGGGGTTATGGGCATTAAAAAATAATAAATGATGTCTAAAGACGTCTAGGTGGAATAGAAAAAAATGACTGAACATAAACATTGAAGTCTTTTTAATTTTCTACGGCTGCACTTGAAGCATATGGAAGTTCCAAGGCTAGGGGTCAAATTGGAGCTACAGCAGCCAGCCACAGCCACAACCACAGCAATACCAGATCTGAGCTGCATCTGTGAACTAATACCACAGCTCACGGCAATGCTGGATCCTTAACCCAGGAGGCCAGGGATGGACCTGCATCCTCATGGATCATAGTCGGGTTCATTAACCACTGAGCTACGAAGGGAACTCTTAAGTCTTTTTTAATCATAGTGAAATAAAGAAATGTAAATGCATAACAGTAAATTGATGGTTATATAGAACATTCATGTTATGAACTGCTAAGCAGTCTTTTAAATCATGTTTCTGGTGTTAATAACATTCAGTCATGTGGAAGACATTTAATTTTATTGAACAAGAAAAGAAAGTTGAAAAACTTTATAAACAGTACAGCCTCAAAATGTCCAGACTATAACACGTGTATATATGTATGCAATTGTGTAATTATATGCATGTATGCATTATACTATATAATGTATGATGTATAAAAAATAGGACACACATGATCTTTATCTTACAAAAGCCTACATTTTAAAGTAGAAAATTTAAATTTCCAAAGTCAGGAAGTAAGAATACAAGATAAATTATGGCTTTCACAGGAGTTCCCTTCATGGTTCAGTGGTTAACCAACCCAACTAGGATTCATGAGGATGTAGGTATTATCCCTGGCCTTGCTCGGTGGGTTAAATGATCCAGTGTTGTCATGAGCTGTGCTGTAGGACACAGATGCAGCTCAGATCAATTTACTGCTGGTGTAGGCCAGCAGCTGTAGCTCCAACTGGACCCCTAACTGGGAACCTCCATGTGCTGCGGGTGTGGCCCTAAAAAGCAAATATACATATATATATATTTACATATATATACACATGTATATATGGCTTTCATAATAAAATAAAATACTATAAACCTATCTATATGAAGACCTTATTGACCAAAGTAAATACCACAAATGAAAGACCAGATAGCAATCACTAAAGCACATAGGCTCTAGAACCAGGCTGTATTGGTTCAGATCTCTGCTCTGCCATGTGATACCTGTGTGCCATTGAGTAAGTTACTTCACCTTTGTGAATCTGAGCTTTCTTATCTGTAAAATAGGGAAAATAGTATTTTAGACCCATTATTGTGAGAATTAAAGGAGTGCCACAGGAAAATTACTTGGAATCATGATTGGCATATAGAAAGCACACAGTATTGCTGAAAATTATGAATATATAAGTAAGATCTAGTTTTTAACAGTGTATTTATCCAGTAATAAGTAAAAGAAACATTTTTTTTCATAGCCAGACAGGAAAGTAGTCAAAAAAGCAGATAAAAGTGGACTTTCAAAGTTTGACTATTTTTAAGTAATAATTAGAAAACTTAAAGTCTTCCCCAAAGTAATGAGTTTTGTCAGAACAAAGGTTCTTAAAGAAATGTAAAAGTAGAACATTTATGTTGGTAGGAAGTGTAGTAATTTAATGTTCTGTGGTAAAATGTCAAGCGTTTATCTGGGAACAGGAGTTATAAAAATCTATAGCCATAAATGTGGGAAAATGCTAATAGAAAAAATAGATAATTCCACTAAAAATTGTCTAACAGGAGATTTTGACCCAAATGGTGATGGTTCACTCTTAGGTAGATAGTGAATAGGTAATTCATTTGGGTATCAATGGGTGAGTCACGGAGGGAAAATAACTTTCAATTTTCAGTTTGCTATCTTTCCCACACTTTCAAATGCCTGCTAATTAATAATTTGTAGTGATGATTTCTTAATTCCTTGTGTGCTTTTTCTTCCTTATTGCAGTTTGAGCCTGTAGCATTGACTAGCTCTCCAATTTAGTATTCTAGTTTTGTCCTTTGACTTTTTATGTAAAATTGCACAACTTTTCATATCTTACACTAGTTTAATAGAATATATCTTAGCAATTTATATTTTAAAAGTTCTTGAAACAAATTATCCTTAGAGAATTCTAAAGGAAATCTTAAAGAGCTTAAACCACAATCGGCTTGATTCATAGAGTAAAACAGAATTCTGCTGTTAGAAACAATGACAAACAATAAATGGAAGTACATCAATATGGTAGAGTGAAAGAATCTGGATCTGGGATTGAGAATAACTGCTTATCTGGAGTTTTCAATTTACAACCTGCATTGTGCACATTACCTCACAATCTCCTGAAAGATGATACTGATCTAGATGATCTCAAGGTTCTTTTACATTCTTTATATAACTTACAATTTTTCTTGTTTTTGTAATTTTGTCTTAGAAATGTAAGTTCCAAGTAGTCAAAACTTTGTTTTATACACACTGAAATATCAGAACTATGATAAATCCTCAATAAATATTTGTTTAAAAAATTAGTAACTTCCAGGAACATGACAAATATTCAGACATAACTTCCAGCTGAAAATAACAACAACAACAACAACAACAAAAAAACCCTGACAAAAAAAATTTTCTTGTTAAAATACCTAAAGAATTGAAAGATAGTAAAGAAATATCAGGCCAATTCTGAATGAAGGCTGGAATCCAGACATAGAAGTTGATCACTGAAGGCACTTTTGCCCAAAGGGCATCTGCTAAACTGAAAATTTGAACTCTGGTTTTCGAATGATGTTTAGGTCTTAGAAAAAAAAAAGGCCAAGGATTGTGCAAGTTGTAGAATAATAAATACATCAGACACTCTTGTGTTAAAAATGTGGAACCCAACGTCAGCACCATCAGTTTAATTGTGTATCAGAAATAAATATGCCCTACTAACATGGCACAGTAACAGAAAAGAACTTCTTTGGCACTAAATATGAAATAGGACAAAAAATGTATATAAATTATTTAATTTATATAATTTAAATAAACATAGAACAATATTCCATTATATTTGCAGATTTGCAAAATCACATCATCATGGTCAAAAATAGTACAAAACAAAACAAAATTCAAACTGCAAATTTAATTTAAAATTATTCTTATTTAGCATTGCCATCAAGTGAATAGCAGAAGGAAGCACAAATAATTTCAACCATGAAAAAAAATTTTCCAGGAAAAATAATCAAATTACTTTGAAATAATCAAACATGCAAACATGGAATCATGAGAAAGAATCAGAAGAAAGAATGTAAAACAGAAATAGACCTGTTTTATTTTCAATATTAGAATTTTCAGAAGAGATTATAAAGTTTGTTTACTATGTTATGAAGAACAAAATATAAAAATAATTGTAAACATTTATTAGAATGCCAAAGTCAGATTCAACTGAAGTCAAGTGAAACTTCTAAAAAAAGTAATAACTGTGATAACAAAGAAAAACATTATATAGCTTTAACAAGCAGATGGACATAGCTGAAAAGAGAATTGGTGAATTGACTGATCAATCATATGAAAGTATCTGTAATTCATGATACAAAGATAATTTAAAATTTTAAAAACATCTATTAACACATGTATTAGTTTTCTGTTGCTGCCATAACAAATTACCAAAAATTAAGCAGCTTACAAAATAAAAATTTTATCATTCAGTTCTGTATATTGGAAGTCAAGTAAAGGTATTATTGAATTAAAATCAAGGTATAGGGATTTTTGGCCATCCCATGAAAAGATGCTCAACGTTGATAATTTTTAGACAAATGAAAACCATAATACTGTGAGGTACCAACTTACACCAGCCAGAATGACCATCATCAGAAAGTATACAAACAGTAAATGCTAGAGAGGGTGTGGAGAAAAGGAAATCATCTTACACTGTTGGTGGGAATGTAAATTGGTGCAACCACTATGGAAACATTATGGGGATTCCTCAAAAAAATAAAAAATATCACTATCATTTATCCAGCAATCCCACTCCTGAGCATCTATCCAGAGAAAACCATAATTGAAAAGATACTTGCACCCCAATGTTTATTGCAACACTATTTACAATATCCAAGACATGAAAGTAACCTAAAGGTCCATCAACAGAGGAATGGATAAAAAAGATATGATACATATAAATAATGGACTACTACTCAGCCATAAAAAAGAATAAATAACGCCATTTGCAGTAACATGGATGAAACTAGAGATTATCATACTAAGTGAATTTAGTCATACAGTGAAAGATAAACATATGATATCACTAACATGTGGAACCTTAAAAAAAGATACAAATGAACTTTTTTGCAGAACAGACATGGACTCACGGACATTGAAAAATTTATGGTTACCAAATTGAGGGGGGGATGAACTGGAGATTTTGGTTTGGCATATGCACTCTGAGGTATATGGAATGATTGGCTAGTGGGTACCTGCTGTATAGTACAGAGAACTCTATGCAATATTCTGTGGTAATATGTGTGGGTAAAGAATCTGAAAGAGAATTGATGTGTGTACATGTATAACAATCACTGTTGTACAGCAGAAATGATCACAATAGTATAAATCAACTATGTCAATAAAACTTTAAAAACAAAAAATAAATAAAAAATAAAAAATAAATAATATTGGGATTACAAAAAAAAAAAATCAAGGTATAGGGGAGTTCCTGCAGTGACTTGAGTTGCTGCAACTGTCACAGTGGTTAAAGTATCCTGCCTGTCTGCAGCTGTGGCTTGGATTCAGTCCATGGCCCGGGAACTTACATATGCCATGGGTATGGCCATTAAAAAAAATCAAGGTATTAGCTGGCTGTATTCATTTATGGAGGCTGTAAAGGAGAATCTGTTTTCTGCTCATTTGGGATTTTGGAAAAATTTAGTTCCCTGTTGTTATGGAACAGAGGTCCCTTTTCTCTTGCTGTTTCTATACTGAAGGTTATTTATATCTGCTAAATGGTGCCATATTCCTTGGTTTGTGGTCCCCTCTCTACATCTTCAAAGCCAGCAACTGCAGGTAGAGCCTTCTCAAGTTGCCTTTCTCTGACATTATTTTGTTCCAATTTCAAGGACTCATGTATTTAAATTGAGCCCAGTCTTTTGATCCTGTACAGTCTTCCCATCTCAACAACCTAATTACATCTGTCAAGTCTTTTTGCAATGAGAGATAACGTATTCATAAGTTCTGGGGATTGGGATAGAGACACCTTTGAATGACCACTATTCTGTTTCTTGTAACATATATCAAATATAGAGTTAGAAGTTCAACATAACCAGAATTCCATCAAAAGGGGAAAGAATATCAAACAAACTATATGTGAAGATACAACAGCTGGGAATTTGTCCAAAATAAGGAAATACATCAATCCACAAGAAGGCCGAGGAATCTCAAGCAGGAAAAATAAATAGAAATTGTCATATGGTCACACATAGATTACCAAAGTATAGAGAATGATGTTTTACTTGGCTGGCATAAAGGAGCCAGAAAAAAAAAAAAACATTATTATCTTAAGATTAGTGACTTTTACACTAATAATTGACTTATAAGTACAAATAATGAGTGGACCTATATTTTCAATATGCTGAGAGAAAATTACTACTGATATATTTATGTACACAACTGATGCATTAAAGTTTTATGTATACAAAAATGTTATATATGCAGAATATTTGTATACATGCAAAAACATAATTTGAACTTTTTCACAAAGAAATCTCTAGACACGGATGACTTCTGTGGTGAAATACATACAATATTACAATACTTATACAATATAATACTTAAGGAATAATATCAATATTACCACTCTTACATAAACTCTTTTAGAAAACATAGGAAGCAAGAGTAGCTCTCAACTTGGTTGGGGGAGCTTGCATAGCCCTGATACTAAAACCTTGCTACTGTCCTACAGTAAAAGAAAAACACGAATCAATATCACTCATGTATAGGATGCAAAAATTCTTTAATAAGTACCAGCAAAGTTGGTTCAGCAATATATAATAAGAAAAATGTATCATGACCAATTGAGATGTATCAGAAGAATGCACTTAAAAATTCACCAATGGGGAGCTCAACTTCTCTCCTAAAAACAACAAAATTCACAACTAAAGGCTGAGCAATCTCCACCAAAATGGACCGGAAACCTTAAAAAAGATATGCTACTCCAGAAGAAAAAGAGGAAGCCACATCAAGAGGTAGGAGGGGCAATTTCAGAATATAAACAACCCCATACCTCCCGGGTGGGAAGCTCCACAGACTGAAAACTAACTGGATCACAGAGACTCACCTACAGGGGTGAGAGTTCTGAGCCCCACATCAAACCCTCACATGTGGGGATCTGGCACTGGGAGAAAGAGACCCTGAAGCATCTGGAATTGAAGGCCAGTGGGGCTTGTGTGCAGTAGCTCCATGGGACTGGGGGAAACGGAGACCCCATTATTAAAAGGCGCACACAGACTTTCACGTGCACTGGGTCCCAGGGCAAAGCAAAGTCTCCATAGGAATCTGGGTCAAACCTGACTACAGTTCATGGAGGACATCCTGGGAAATCAGGGGTGAATGTGGCTTGTTGTGAGGGATGGACATTGAAAGAAAAGCTCTTGGGAATATTCAGCAGCTGTGCCTTTCTCTGGAGGTGGCCATTTTGGGAAAATCTGGCCCCACCTGTCACTCAGCACTGAGAAACCTGAGGGCAAACAACAATCCAAGTGGGAATCATAGCCTCGCCCCTCAGTGAACATGCTACCTAAAGACCCCTCAGGCACACAGCTGTCTCTAATTCCATCCAGAAACTAAGCTCCACCTGCCAGAGGGATTAGAATCAGCTCCACCCACCAGTGGGCAGACATCAGCTCCTCTCATCCGGAAGCCTACAGCAAGCCCTCATTCCGACTTCAGCCACAAGGGGGGCAGACATCAGAAGTAAGAGAGGCTACAACTCTATTATCTGTAAAAAAGTCACCACACCAAAAACCTATCAAAATGAAAAGACAGAGAACTATAACTCAGATGAAGGAGAAAGGAAAAACCCCAGAAAATCAGCAAAGTGATAAGGAGATTCTCAGCCTCCAGGAAAAAGACTTTAGACTGTTGATGTGGAAGATGATGCAAGACATTGGAAATAAACTGGAGGCAAAGATGGATAACTTACAGGAAACACTGACCAAAGAGATACAAGATATAAAACTTAAACAAGAAGAGATGCAAAATACAATAACTGAAATAAAAAATTCACTAGAAGCAGCTAACAGCAGAATACAGGAGGCAGAAGAATGAATAAGTGAGGCGGAAGACAGATTAGTGGTAATCATGATTGCCAAACATTAAAGAGAAAAAAGATTGAAAACAAATGAAGAGAGTCTCAGAGAACTCTGGGACAATGTTAAACACACCAACATCTGTATTATAGGGGTGCCAGAAGGAGAAGAAAGAGAGAAGGTGTCAGAAAAAATATTCCAAGAGATAATAGCTGAAAACTTCCCTCACATGGGAAAGGAAACACCCACTCAAATCCAGGAAGCACAATGAGTACCATATAAAATAAACCCAAGGAGGAATATACCGAGACACATATTAATTAAACTGACCAAAATTAAAGACAAAGAGAAAATCTTGAAAGCAGCTAGGGAAAAGAAACAAATAACATACAGGGGAACCCCAATAAGGTTATCAGCAGATTTTTCAGCAGAAACACTGCAGGCCAGAAGGGAGTGGCATGATATACTTCACGTGATGAAAGGAAGAAATCTCCAACCAAGATTACTTTACCCAGCAAGGCTCTCATTCAGATTTGAAGAAGAAATCAAAACCTTCACAGAGAAGCAAAAGTTGAGAGAATTCAGCAACACTAAACCAGACTTACAACAAATACTAAAGGAATTTCTCTAGGCAGAAAAGACAGCAACAGGAAACAAAAATTCCACAAATGACAAGGCTCACCAGTAAAAGTATATCTACAGTAAAGATACGAAATCATCCATGCACAATTATACCACCAAAATCAGAAATCATGAGAAGAGGTGGGTACAAATGCAGGACACTGGAGATGAACTTGCAATTAAGAGACCAACAACTTAAAACAATCTCATATACAATATAGACTCATATCAAAACTTCAGAATAACTGCAAACCAAAAATCTACAATTGATACACAAACAAGGAATCTCTGGAGAAGAAATATATCTCATAGTAAATAAGTGCATAATCCACCATGAAGGGGGTCATTCGACATCATTCTTGGAATGCTGAAGTCTTCTTAGATCTGATTTCTTCTCCATCAAAGAATTTATGATACTTATTATTAAATAATGCAACTGTACAATTAAATAATACAGTTCTACAATTGTATGATGAATAACCATTTTTCTCCATGGTGCAATGTAAGGTCTATAATGTCTTGTTTATCACATCACCTAGAATGGTGTAATGCCTATATTGAAAAATAAGATGTAACAAATTGTGAGGACATATTTATATAGTTACACTGTTTTTTAACCAAATTTATGCATTTTATACTTTACTTATTTTCAGAGGGTGTATTATTTTTGTTATTCTTACCAGTTAAGTTATTCTTTTTATTATGCTATATAAAATATTTAATGGTATATAAGGCTTTCTTCTTTATAAATTTTAGTTGCATAATATACACAATTTTAATATAGTACTAATTTTTAAAGAGAAATTGAAATTTAATAGGTAATACTAAATAATAAAGATGAAAGCCATACAAAATGGGATAATGTATAGTATAAATTTCCTATTTGTCTCAGCATATTTTCCATTCCACTTCTCTAGAGGGAGTCACTTAATCTGTTTATTAAGATCCATGATAGAATAATCTTTCTGAATGTAATTGTGTTTAAATATATGTATTTTATTCTGTAAAATAAATAAATAAATAAATGCTATTAGACAAAAAGTATTTACCAATGGTACAGCTCATTATAAAAAAGAAAAATAATATATCATCTTAATTTATACTAATAAAGCATTTGACAACATTTAGTTCACATGCATACACACACACACATGATTAAAACTCTCAGCTAATTATGAATAGAAGGAAACTTCCTCAATTTGATAAAAAGGAATCTATGAAAAAAATTAATGGATAACACCAAAATTAATGGTAAAATGTTGAACACTTTCCACTAAGATAGGAAATACAATAAAGATGTCCTACCAAATCATGAGTATTTGACATTGTATTGGAGATTCTAGCAGTAGTACTAGAGGAAGAAAAGGAAAGAAATATTGTAAAATAAGAAGTAAAACAATTATCAAGGGAGGACAAGATTGTTAATAAAAAATTCAAAGTAGTCCTCAATTAAATACTAGAAATTTAAATGCAATATTGTAATATTAAAAATATAGGAATAAACTATATTTCAATACAATAAAAAAATTGGAAAATAAAGTTGTAAATGGTATCATTTAAATAGTATAAAAATTCTTAGGCATCAACTTAAGAAAACAGGCATAAACTGAAGATTACAAAATATTTTTAGTATAAATTGAAGAATTTGATAAATCAGTATATATTTTATGTTCATGGATTGTTTGTTAAGATTCAATACTGCCAAGAGTGCAGTTCTCTCCAAAATTATTTAAGGTTTCCTACTCAATGTTTCATCATGCTTTTATGAGGAAATTGACAAAGTGATTTTAAAATTTATATGAAGGTACAAAGGACTTCTTGAGCCTATATTCTTCATGCAGTGACTCAAGTATTCCAGGAAGTAGTGATCTTTTGATCTTGATTTCACAATAGGAATGTTTTTCCATAATAGGACAGTAGAGAAGAGGTAATTTCCCCATGACTATATGCTTCATTCTGGAAGTCATATTGATTATGATTATAGCCCCTTGGCTAGAACTGTTATATGCATCCACTTATTTTCAAAGAGCCAAGGAAATGTAACATCCTCCTCTAACATTGCTATGACTGAAAGAAAAGGAAAATAGAAATTGATGAACACTGGAAATCTAGCATTGTGCCCTTAAGAAGAGAATGCACATATGTACATAATGACATGAGCAAAATATCCACAACAACATTCTTTATAATAACCAAAAATGTTAAATTATGTGAATACCATCACTATTAGAATCTAAAAATAAATTTAGAGATGTCAATGGGAATAGTGAAGTAAGGAACTACAAAAAACTGCTGCTGAAAAAAATAAGACTGATGTCAAAAAAATGTAAAAATCAACTTTTTTGGTACTCTTGAAATTACCCCCCAACGAGCAACAATCCAATGAAATATTCAAGAATAAAGGCTGAATCTCTGGTAAAACAGAGATCTTTGTGGTATATTAACTTGTCCTATTCTTATTCCCTTCCTCTTAGCTTCATGGTAGCCTCAGAAACTAACAACCCTACAATCACAATGAAAAGAAGTACCCTAGCAGCCATGGGAGGGGGGCATATTGATATTAGAGCTCTCAAAACCAGAATTTTTAGAACTTTCATTATTTGATCTGTTTGGCAGTTTTATGTAAACCCCTATTTTCAGGTCTTGGCTTTATTTGACTGACTCAAATCTCAGAACAAATAGCTTTCTCCTGAGGAGAGTTTGTCAAAAATAATCAGCAGCAACTGTTTAAATCATCACTGCCAGAGGTAGCAGTAACAATTGAGGCAAACAAGCTGATCAAAAGCACTTAAAAGGAAAAGCCAGGAATGGATGATAGTTGGAAGCTTTGAATTGCTCATACATATTTCTGGCAATCTAGATGTCTTGCACATGTGTAGAGTAGAGTTGTGCCATGACTAGAGCTGTGCCTAGGAAAGACCTGAGCAGGCCTCTGCCTGATTTTGAGGCTATACACAAAAAGTAAAGGCTAGGGCAAGTTGCCCGCTGGCTACCTGAAGACTGAGGTTATACTCCTGTATACATACAGCCATTGACAAAGTTTGGAGAGTCATTTTTTTCCTAGTTTGTGTCCCTCGTAGATGTCCCCTATAAGAAATACCGTATACTTTTATACTGAAATGAGGCTACCTCAAAATAACTCAAATCTACATGAAGAAATAAAAAGTACTGGTAAAGGTCACTACAAAACTAAATATAAACTATAGTATAAATGAATTTTTAATTTGTAAATATTTTTCTCTTTGATTTAAAAGATAACTGTGAGGCAATAAGTGTAAATCTGTTTGGTAGGTAAGTAATATATAAATATGTGATTGTATGATAATATACAAAGTAGGGGAGGGATAGAACTATATAGAAGCATAGTTTTTGGATACTGTTGAAATTAACTTGGTATTTACTTTATTTATTTATATATGTATTAATTTCTTTATTTGCTTTTTTTACGGCCACATCCATGGCATATGGTGGTGCCCAGGCTAGGGTTCAAACTGGAGCTGGAGCTGCTGGCCTATGCCACAGCAACAGCAATGCTGGATCCAAGCCATGTCTGTGACCTACCACACAGCTCATGGCAATGCAGTATCCTTAACCCACTGAGTGAAGCATGGAATTGAACCCACAACTTCATGGTTGCTAGCAGATTTGTTTCTGCTGTGCCACGGGAACTTCAAACTTGTTATTTAAATGAATTGTTTTATTTACATTGTTGAGTAAACCGTTTGGAAAATACCAGGGCAAGCACTTAAAAAATAACTCAAACTCATATAGGAAAGATGACATGTGAATTAAGATGATACACAGGAAAATATGTTTTAACATGGAATAAAGCAATATTGGGGGAATGAGAGAACCAAAAATACATTAAATGTATAAGGACATGGAATATGTATATTTTGCCTTATTGGAAATTACATTAAGTGTAAATGGATTTAACACACCAATAAAAAGTCAGAGGTGGGAAGAGTGGCTAAAAACATCTGATCCAATTACATATTTTCTGCAAGTGGCACACTTTATGTTCCATGATACAAATATAAGTTGAAAGAAGATACAAATAATTTGAAAGTAAAAGGACAGGGAAAAAAAATACAGTGCACCTAGTAACCAAAGAGGACTGGAATGGCAATAATAATATCAGGAAAAATAGACTTCAAAACAAAGTTGTTGTTACAAAGTAGTACATAATGATAAAAGGGTTAAACCTCCAATAACACACAAGAATTATAAACATATATCCACCTAACAAGCCCTGAAATGTATTAAAAACTGACAGAATTTGTTAGAAGACTAAATAATTCAACATAGTAAGAGACTTCAATACAACACTCTCAATAATTGGAAAAAAAAATAGAGAAAAGATGAACATGGAAATAGCGGACTTGAAAAACACTCTAAACCAATTAGGCCTAAGAAACATCTTTAGAATACACCATCCAGTAACAACAGAACATATATTCTCAAGTTTGCATGGGCATTCACCTGAATTTACATGTATTAAATTATAAAACACACCTTGCTAAATTAAAAAGATCAAAAGGATAATAAAATATATGACCCCAAAGGAATCAAATTAAAAATTAAAAACAGATAAATTTTGGAAATGAAGACATATGTGGAAATTAAACAGTATTCTTCTAATTAACCAATTGGTCAAGGAAAAAAATTACAATGGAAATTTTAAAATACTTTGAGAATAATAAAAAAGAGAAAAATGACATACAAAATGTATAAGACATAGCTAAAGTAGTGCTTAAAGTGAAATGTATACCTGAAAAATTCTGTATTAAAAATAGAGATCTCAAATCAAAAAACTGACTTTACATCTTAGAAAATTATTAAAATAAGAGTAAACTAAATGCAAATAAGCGGATGAAAAGAAATAATGAAAATTCAAAAATAAATGAAAAAGAGACTAGAAAAATAATAGAGACAATAACACAAAATTTTGTCTCTTTAGAAAAAAGTGCCAAGCCTGACTAACCAAGATAACAGATTTTTTAAAATCTGTCTTTTTTAATTGAAGCATAGTTGATAGACAATATTATTTTAGTATCAGATTACAACATAATGATATAATAATTTTATAGATTATACTCTAAAGTTATTTCAGAATAAATGCTTTTATAAATAGGAGCTTGTATCTTTTAATTCCATACCTCTGTCTTGCTCTTGCCTCTCTTCCCTCTCCCTAACCACTAGTTTGTTCTCTGTATCAGTGAATCTGTTTCTATTTTGTTATATAGAGTTGTTTGTCTTATTTAGACTCCACACATAGTGATAACATGGAGTGTTTGTCTTTGACTTTTCTCACTAAGTATAGTACTCTCTAGGTCCATTCAAATTGTTGGAAATGGCAGAATTTCATTATTCTTATGACTAATTTTGTGGCATATATATATCACATCTTCTTTATCTGTTCACCTGTTGAAAGACACTTATTTTGCTTCCATATCTCGGCCATTATAAATAATGTGGTTACAAACATTGGGGTGCACATATTTTTTCATGTTTTTGATTTCTTCAAATATATACCCAGATGTGGGAGTACTGGATCATATGGCAGTCCTTTATTTATTTATTTATTTATTTATTTATTTATTTATTTAATCAACCCCTGTACTATTTTCCATAGTGGCTGCACCAATTTACATTTCAAATCACAGTATAGAAATGTTCCTTTTATCTGTATCCTTGCCAGTATTTATTGGTAATCTTTTTGATGATAGACATTCCGACAGTTATGAGGTAAAACGTCATTGTGGTTTTGATTTGCATTTCTCTGATGATTACCAATGGTGAGCATCTTTTTATGTGCATGTCAGCCATCTTTATGTCTTATTTTGAAAAATATTCAAGTCTTTTGCTTATTTTTTGGATTTTTAAAAAAGTATCAAGTTGTTTGGGCTATTTATGTATTTTAGATATACAAAATACATAATAGTGACCTTTATAGGTCATATTATCTGCAAATGTTTTCTCCCATTTAGTAGGGTTTTTTAAAAATTTTTTCAATGGTTTCCTATGATGTGCAAAATCTCTTAAGCTTTTTTGGTCCCATTTGTTTATTTTTGCTTTTGTTTCCTTTGTCTTAGACAGATCCCAAGAATTATTGCTATGATTCATGCCAAAAAGTGTTCTGTTTGTATTCTTCTTGGAGTTTTATGGTTTCAGGTCTTTCATTTAGGTCTTTAATCATTTTGAATTTGTTTTTGTATATGGTATAAGGAAATGTTTTAATCTCATTACTTTAGAAGAAGAGGTCCAGTTTTCCCATACTATATTGAAGAGGCCATCCTCTTTCTATTGTATATTCTTGGTTTCTTTGTCATAAGTTAATTGACCACAGTTATAAGGGTTTATTTTTTAGCTTTCTGTTCTATTCCACTGATCTATGTTTCTGATTTTGTTCTACTATCATGTTGTTTTGATTACTTTAGCTTTGTAGTATAGCCTGAATTTAGGGAGCATAATACCTCCAGTTCTGTTTTTTTTCTTCAGGATTGCACTGGTAATGCTGAGTCTTTTGTGGTCCCACATGATTTGTTCTAGTTCTGTGAAAAATGTCATGAGTATTTTGCCAGGGATTGCATTCAATTTTTAGTTTACTTTGGGTAATATGACCATCTTAGCAATACTAATTCTTCTAATTCACAAACACAATAACTTTCCATTAATTTGTATCGTATTCAGAGTTCCTGTCATGGGTCAGTGTTTAACAAATCTGACTAGGAACCATGAGGTTGCCGGTTCAATCCCTGGCCTTGCTCAGTGGGTTAAGGATCTGGCGTTGCTGTGAGCTGTGGTGTTGGTTGCAGATGTGGCTCAGATCCCGTGTTGCTGTGGCTCAGGTGTAGGCCAGTGGCTACGGTTCTGATTAGACCCCTAGCCTGGGAACCTCCATGGGAAGCGGCCCTAGAAAAGGCAAAAAGAAAAAAAAAATATATCGTATTCAATTTCCTTTACCAGTCCTTATAGTTTTCAGAATATAGATCTTTAACTTCCTTGTTTAAGTTTATTCCTAGGAATTTTATCCTTTCTGATTAGAGAAGGCCTGCATCATTATAAATTTTCCTCTTAAAATTGCTTTTGATGCATCCCATAGCTTTTATAAAGTTTTTTTTTTCATTTTAATTTGTCTTGTGGTTGTTTTTGATTCTCTATTTAATTTCATCTTTGACCCATTGGTTTTAGTAGGATCTTCTTTTGTCTTCATATGTTTGTCCTTTTTCTAGTTTTTTTTTTTTTTTTCCTGTAGTTGCTTCCTAGTTGTATGCTGTTGCAGTTGGAAAAAAATGCTTGTTATAATTTCTGTCCTCTTAAATATTTTAAGAATTTTTGTGTGACCTAGCATGTGAACAATCCTGGGTAACATTCCATGTGCACTTGAAAAGAATGTGTATTATGCTGTTTTTGAATTGAATGTCCAGTGGACACCTATTAAATCCAACTAGTCTATTGTTTCCTCAAGATGACTGTTGCTTTAGTGATTTCGTTTGGGTGATTTGTCCATTGAGGTAAGTGGGTTTTAAAGTTCCTTACTATTATTGTATTATTGTCAATAATCCCTTTTGTGCCTATTAATATTTGCTTTATATATTTAGGTGGCCTGTATTAGGGACACATATGTTTAGTGTAATATCCTCTTATTTTATTGATTCCTTTATCAGCATATACTGTCCTTCTTTGTCTTTTGTTATAAACTATGTTTTAAAGTTTATTATGTCTGCTATAAGCATTGTGTCCCCTTCTTTCTTGTCATTTCCATTTGAATGAAATACCGTGTTCCATCCCTTAACTTTTGGTGTAATAACTTGTAAGTGAATCTCGTAAAGTGAATTCTTAATCTCTTGTAAGCTGTATATTGATGGATATTTTGTTTTTATCCAGTCAAGCATCTTGTGTCTTTTGATTAGAACATTTAGTTCATTGACATTTAAATTAACTGTTGATATGTATATACTTATTACCCTTTTATTACTTGTTTTCCAGTTGTTTTTGTTATTTCTTCTCTGTTTTTCTTTAGTTCTTTCCTTGTGGTTTGATGATTTTCTTTTAGTGGTATGCTTGTATTCCTTTCTCTATAGATTTTTTGTTATCTATTAAAGGGTTTTGATTTTGGTTACTATAGGCTTCTTTAATCTTGACCTATAAATTTATCTACTTGTTTTAAAAAGATAGTCAAGTTCAAACACATTTTAAAATATCTACTTTTTTACTCCTCTTTACAATATTTTGTATTTTTAATGTCATATTTTATATCTTTATGTTTATCCCTTTATTGATTTTTGTAGTCATAGATGATTTTATGATTTTTTGGTCTTTTTATCTTCATACTAGCTTATTTAGGTGGTTGATTCCTAGCCTTTACTATATATTTGCGTTTTCCCTTGGGGAACTTTTCCTTTCTGATAGATACTTAACTTCCTATTATATTCTTTTCTTTTCCACTTAGAGAAGACTTTTTAACATGTTTAGGTTAGGTTAATTATTTAGTAACTCTTTTAGTATTTGTTCGAGAAGTTCTTTATCTCTCCTTCAGTTCTAAATTATAATCTTGCTATCCTAGCTGGCAGGTTTTTTTTTTTTTTTTTCTCACTTTCACCACTTTGAATATATTATGCAATTCCCTTCTGGCCCATAAAGTTTCTGCAGAAAAGTCACCTGATACACTTATGTGAGGTTCCCTTGTATATGACTCTTTGCTTTCCTCTTGCTGATTTTAGAATTTTCTTTAATTTTTGCCATCTTAATTATGACATGTCTTAGTATGGGTCCATTTGATTTCATCTTATTTGGGACCCTTTGCACTTTTTGTATCTGGATATCTATTTCTTTATTCATGTTTAGGAAATGTTTATCAAATACATTTTCTACTCCCTTATTTCTCTCTTCTTCTGGGACCATATAATGTGAATGTTGGTACACTTGATATTGTCTAAAAATTATATTTAACTGTTGTCTTCTTTTTTTTATTTGTGTTTCCTCTTGTTATTCTGTTTGGATGATTCCCATTATTATAACTTCCAGATCACTAATGCATTCTTCTGTATCACCTACTCTGCTATTGCTTCCTTCTAGTGTGGTTTTCCATTTCAGTTTTTATTTTTTTTTAAATTTCTTGTTTCTGACTGGATCTTTTTAATGTTTTCAGGTTCCTTGTTAAAATTCTCACTACATTCATCTATTCTTTGAAAGAATTTAGTTAGAATTCTTATTACTAATGATTTGAATTATTTTTCTGGTAAATTGTTTATTTCTGCTTCATTATTTGTTTTTTTCAGGGGTTTTCTCTTGTTCTTTCAATGAGATCAGCTCCTCTGTCTTCTCACTTTGCTTAACTTTCTCTGTATCTATGAAATTAAGATAAACAGTTAGCTTTTGTGGTCCTGAAGGGGTTTCTTTATGTGGGAGTATCCCTATATGGTCTGTATGTGTCCTGTAGCTTTGGGGAGAGCTGGATTTGGCATGAACACAAGTCACGTATACCAGGGTGTACCAGCATCTATCGCCTTGGCAGGAAGTGGGACTGGAGGATTTCCTGTTGTGGCTCAGTGGTAACAAACCCAATTAGTATCCATGAGAACACAGGTTCAACCCCTTGCCTTGATCAGTGGATTAATGATCTGGCATTGCTATGAGGTGTGGTATAGTTTGCAGACATGGCTTGGATCCTTCACTGCTGTGGCTATGATGTAGACTGGCAGCTACAACTCCAATTTGAACCCTAGCCTGGGAACTTCCATATGCCACACATGTGGCCCTAAAAAGACAAGAAAAAAAGGAAGAAAGAAAGAAAGAAAGAAAGAAAGAAAGAAAGAAAGAAAGAAAGGAAGAAAGAAAGAAAGAAAGGAAGAAAGAAAGGGATTAGGGCCAGAGCCAGATGTATCCCTCTACTTAGTGGATATCACATACTATCAGGGGTTAGACTGGGTCGCAAGTTGCTGGAGTAGAGGTTCTGAGGGTCTGGTCTATGCTGGGTGTGTCTCCTTTAAGTTTGTGCTCTACCGCCTCTCAGCACTTGCACCCTTGACCTAGAGGGGAGCAAGCAAGAAGGAGTGGTTTGAGTATTTGGTATAGATGGGGGCATAGGCTTTGATGATTTGGGTGGGGTCACAGAACATGACTGCTTCTGATGCACCCCTGTGTGTAAATGCCAGTAATAGTTACTCTACCCTATTTAGATGTCACTTTGGGTCTAATTCTTTGTCTATCACATCCTTGCTCTCCTCTTGGCTTTTGCTGCACTTGCCCCTATATATAATTTTGCCTCAGGGCAGGTAGGGGCTCTGTTGCTCTCGGTAGGGATTAGAGCCTGGACTGTCACAATCTGGCTAAAGACAGAGATCAAGGCTGTTTCTAATGAGCTTCCTGTTTAAGTAATGAGCCAGTAATGACTGCCTCCACCCCACTCAGATGCCTCTCTGATTCTGAACTCTGTCTATCTCACAAATGAGTCCTTGTTCCAAGGTGGAGCTTGTGGAGCAAGTGGGCTTGACACATTTGCTCTGCGCGAGCTAGGGCATATCTCAGCTTGGTTTCAGGAAAATGGCCAGCAGTTTTTAGTCCACCCTGTCCACCTTGCCTTGGGGGCAAGCAAGGGTGTACACAGTCTTCATGAGGAGAATTCAGGCTTCCCACAGCCCTCCTGATATTCCCACCAGACAGCCAAATGGGCTTGTCTTCCTTGTGTCACACCCCAAGGCTGGTGTGCTCAATATGTGACTTGAACTGCTCACTCCCCAGGAAAGATTTCTATCTCTGTAATTTCTTTTTTTTCTCTAAATATTCTCCCTTGGTCACAGGTACTGACCTGATTACTTCTCTTCCCTTCCTATCCAATTCCATGTGGTTCTCTTATAGTTTAGGTTGTATAGGAGTCTTTCTGCCAGTTTCCAATTCATTTTCAGTGAGAACTATTTCACATGTAGATGTATATTTGATGTATTCCTGGGAAAAGATGAGTAAGTCATCTTACTCCACCATCTTTATCTCCTCCCTCTTTATATTCAGAGAGTAATTTTTTTAAATTACTAATTTCAGGGATGAAAAACCATACATCACTACTGAACTTAAAGAAATAAAATGTAGTAAATGATTATATTATGAACAATGGCATGGCAACAAAGTAGATAACCTATATGAAATGGACAAATTTCTATGAAGACACAAACTATAGAATATGACTCCAGAAGAAAGAGAAAATCTAAATAAATCTATAGAAAGTAAAGAGATTGAAATAGTAATAAAAATATAAACAAAAAATTGACAAAAGAAGCCAAAATCCATATGACTATACTAGCAAATTCTAATAAATCTTTAAAAGAGAATGATACCAAATCTTCACAAACTTTCCCAGAAAATAGAATGGGAAGTCACACTTAATTCATTCTATAAGGCCAGTATTATCCTGCTCCTAATTCAAGATAAAGACTCCAGAGGGGGAAAAAAAAAAACCCAAAAAACCCAAAAAAAACTACAGAATAGTATCCCTACTGATTATAGAGACAAAAATCTTAAACAAAATCATAGCAAACTGAATCCAGCTATATAGAAAAAGTAGCATAACTACAATCAAGTGAGATTTATTCCAGTAGTACAAGGTTAGTTAAACAAAAATTAAGTTATTGTAGCATAGCATTTAACAAACAGCCCCCAAAAAACCCCATACTCATCTGAGTAGACACAGAAAAAAATGACAAAATCAAAAATCCTTTCACAATAAAAAACTTAGCAAATTAAAAGCACAATGAAACTTCTTAATCCCAGTGAAAGGAAGATTAAAAAAAAATCTAGCTTTGACATGCTTAATGGTAAAAGACTGAAAACTTTTCTCCTAACATCAGGAATAAAACAACACTACAATGTCTGCTGACAATAGATTTTTAAATAGTATATGTGAGGTTGTGGCCAGTATATGTATATATGACAGTTAAGCAAGAAAAATAATTAATTTTTTTTCCAAATGTAAAGGAAAAAGTTAACTATAACTATTTGTAGATGACATGATCTTGGTATAAAGATAATCCTTAAAGAGACCACAAGAAATTATATCTAACAAAAAAATTCACCAATGTTGTAAGATTCAAAATTATTTTTAAAAATCAATTTTTTTGCCACATACTAGCAATGAATAATCTTAAAAGAAAAATTAATAGCATCAAAAAGAAGTAAAGTACATAAGATTAAATTTAATTAAAGAAGTGCAGGACTTGTACACTGAAAACTACAAAATATCGCTGAAAGAAATTAAAGAAAACTAAGTCAATGGAAAGATATTATTTCTTCCTGGACTTAAAAATTTAATGTTGGAGTTCCCGTCGTGGCGCAGTGGTTAACGAATCCGACTAGGAACCATGAGGTTGCGGGTTCGATCCCTGCCCTTGCTCAGTGGGTTAACGATCCGGCGTTGCCGAGAGCTGTGGTGTAGGTTGCAGACGTGGCTCGGATCCCGAGTTGCTGTGGCTCTGGCGTAGGCCGGTGGCTACAGCTCCGATTGGACCCCTAGCCTGGGAACCTCCATATGCCGTGGGAGCGGCCCAAAGAAATAGCAAAAAGACAAAAAAAAAAAAAAAAAAAAAAAAATTTAATGTTGATCTATAGATTCAACACAATTGATATGAAAACCCAAACTTCATTTACTGGAAGCAGAAACTGACAAACTAATCCAAACATTCAGATAGAAATGAAAACCAAACACTTTTTAAAAAGGAAAAAAAAATAAAAAGGAAAAAAGAAGATTTCCAAAGTTACACAAAAATATAGTTATCTAGACAATGTAGTACTGGCTTGAGAATAGGCACACATATTATGAATAGAACTGAGAGTTTAGAAATAAAGCCTTATTCCGGTGGTTTATTTTATTTCAATAAAGCCCAGATAATTAGTGGGAACAATAGTCTTTTCAACACATGGTTTTGGGACAACTGGGGATTCACATTCAAAAAAATAACTGTGGGGAGTTCCCACAATGGCTCATTGGTAAGGAACCTGACTCTTATCTAGGAGGACGTGGGTTTGATCCCTGACCTCACTTAATAGATTAAGGATCCAGCATTGCTGCGAAATGTGGTGCATGTCACGATATGGCTCAGATCTCACATTGCTGTTGCTGTGGCATATGCCAGCAGCTGTAGCTCCAATTAGACCCCTAGCCTGAGAACTTCCATGTGCCACAGGTGCAGCCCTAAAAATAAATAAATAAATACACAAATATGTAAATAATGAGCCCCTTCCGCATACCCCACACAAAAATTAACACAAAGTTGATCTTATTTATAAATGTAAGGGTTACAACCATAAAACCCTTAGAAGAAAATATAGACAAACCCTCATGACCATGGATTAGGCAATGGTTTCTTAGATATGACACTGCAAATACACACACACAGTTATACTTTATTAAAATCATAACCTTTTGTGCTTCAAAAGGTGTCATCCAAAATGTGAAAAAAAACCCCGCAAAATGGAGGAATACATTTGCAAATCATATATTTGATATTGGATTATTATTTAGAATATATAAAGAACTTACAGCTTATTGAAAAGACAGCCCAATTAAAAATGGACAGTGGAATTAAATAGACATTGCTCCAAATAAGTTATAAAAATGGCCGATAAGCTCATGAAAAGATGTTCAACATCATTAGATATTAGGTAAATGCAAATCAGAACCACAATAACATACCACTTCACACTCTAAAGATGGCTGTAATGAAATGACATGCTCTAACAAGTGTTGGCAAAATCTTTCATTTTTCTAAAGTAGTATAAGGTGTCATATAGATATCTCCTCAAAGAAATATTTTTTCCCCTTTGGAAATTTCAGAATTTCAATTTAGAAATAAGGCATTTTCTTAAGTCTTGGTAAAATTTCAAAGGGGTTTATCAGTTGATATTAAGTCTAATATCCAGAAGGAGAGAGGTTAGACTTCAAATAATTTTTTCACTGAAAGCCTCACAAAAAAATTCTTCAAAATTTTAATGAACAAATTAACCCATTATCACCTAGAAATTAAAAAGGCTTCAAAAGTGCTAAAGGGATGATCTCCTTAAATAAAATTTTGGTCTCCTAAATAAAAATATAAGAGCTATATAGTAACTTTTCCAAAACATTACACATAAATTAAAATTCATCAATCTATTAAATAGGAACATGGAAACACTGTGGCCCAGTGCCCTGTGAGAATGCCTTGGCTCTATGAATTATGTTATTGTCTTTATAGTTTAAGATGGTGGTATAGTAAAATTTTTTTGAAAATGATATTTTAGATCAATCAGTGATCCAACTCTCCCTATTTTAAAAAATTTTAAGCAGAGTATGTAATCTTAATTTTTAAAATTAAAGAAAATGAAATTCAAATTTAACATGATTTTAGCATCCAACTGACATCCTGCTATGCCTCAGAAGCAAAAAGGCAGTCACATATCCCTGAATGAGGGAAATACTGTTAAATCAAATCAGCTAACTTTAAGGGAACAGAAACCACAGAGATTAAATGAAGACACAATTTCATTACTCATCACAACACAGAAAAGTGGCTGAAATCATTTGGTTGGTCTTATGTGGCCGCTGGGGTGCCACATTTTTCATCTGATCACCTGATTTTTAGCTTTTTATCTAAACTGTTTGATACTATGCATAAAAAATAATCCTAGTCAGGTACAGACCGATATGCTGGAACTGAAAGCTGGCTTTTATCAATTTAAACAAGTAAATTGATTCATTCAAGTATGAAAAGAGAAGCCAATTTGAGGTCCAAGTTATCTCTCCTGGATGATCCAAATAATAGGATAATAACTGCATCTTCATTTCACACAGAATAATATGAATAAAGCATATACAGGATTTCACAGCCCAAAGTGAAGGTGAGGATTGACAATCATCTGAGTAATTTATGCTGTGGATATTCTATCTGAACAAGGGAAACCAAACAAGATTACAAAGGATAACTTTTTTCAGGGAAACTACCTCAGTTGCTATAGTTATGCAGATATGGGAGATTCAAAATAAAGATTAATTCATGGGTATGATATTTTACATAGAAAATGATGTTGGTGTCCCACCCAGATCCTCTTTCCCAGCCAGTGTGCCCATTCCCCAACAGCTGTGAGTCTTAACCAGTAATGGCTCACAGCTGCCACCTTCTCTAGAGAATTGCCCTGAGCCCAAAGCATCATTTCTCCTGTAGGAAATGTCTCTCCTTCCCCTTCCCCATTTAACTTGGCCAACGACTGACTGGTAAGAAAGTATAAAACTAGTTCTCTTATTTCAAGGTAGACTAATTCTTTGGTGCAATTTGTGCTTCAGAACTTCCTTCTGAGGTCAGACTGCAGCTGGTTCTCTATCTGAAACAGGAATTTCGATGAGATTTTCTTCTATCCCATTTGCATCATTCTACCTTGAGGGCATTTCCCCAGTTATCATTTGGAGATGTTCTCCAATCCTGCCTCCACTTTTAGGAAACCTGACCTAAAATAGGTAGTGGTGGAAGTTGTCCTAGAAAGGAGATTTTAAGAATTGGATACTTCAGTCAGATTATTCATCACCTGGATGGTAAAGAGACATCTGTTCTTTATGATCAGCAGTAATTTTTTTCAATATTCTAGTACATGTATTTTTTTTTAATTTTTTTTTGTTTTTGTTTTGTTTTGTTTCTAGCAAAAACCTCCTATGTATCCTGGCTCCTCCTTTACCTCTTTGGAGCAGTTCCTCAGAACTATCTGAGAGGTTGTCTCTCAGGCTATAGTCCTCAGTATGATCCCTGAATAAAACTGAACTTGCAAATTTTAGGTTGTATATTTTTCTTCTGTCAAAAATAGCAAACCAGTCTATATTATAAAAAGCCAAATCAGTTTGTTAAGTATCTCTTACTTCCTGATCAAGCTTTCTATGTGGACTGCCTAGTTGGGAAATGAACACAAATTAGTAGAAATTTCAAAGAAAATCAAGTGGAAAATTTATTTACAAGGAAATTGTTGATTATGCCAACTTAACCAAGCGAGCTACCTTTTTCAACTACACAATTCACAATATTGTAGAAGAGACATGATGTCAAATTATTACATTTCCTACCAAACATTTTAATCATTCAAAGACGTAAATGTAAATCAGATCATATAAATACTTTGTAATCAGTGTTTTGTAAAGCTTCAGCCTAAAAAGAAGAAAATTTAAAAGTCTACCTAAAAAATATTACAAGTAAAAGTAAGTGTGCTTCACTGCCTGATTTTGAGTTGGATAAATGAGTAATGCCATTAGAATGTCAAAGGCCTTCAAATAAATGGATTACAGCAACTAACTGTATATTTATTTGTGGCTTTTGACACATAATAAAGGCCATATATTTTCCCACTCCAATAAATATGGGTGTTTAAAATCATCAGAAATTATCCAGTTGCTTTGTCAAAGATCACTCTAGAAATGATGTCTATTCTTAACCTTTTGCTTTTCTGGCTTCTGCCATCAGTAATGTATATTACTCAAACTCCATTCTCAAAATCACTGGCAACTTTTTAACCACCAAATCTCATAATTCTTAAGAATTTAGAGAGCCAATATTTTAGAGTAAAATTGAACTAAAATCTTTTTATGTGTGTTTATACTACCAATGGTATCTAATAAATACAAAAACTGTTTGGACAAATAAAATTCTACAACTGCTAATGAATTATGTTCTTGTAGGAATTAACAATGCAGCCAAATGATACTTATAAAGCTCATCATATTGAGGAGCTAGATATGAAAGTGAAACCATAGCCCACAGGGTTGAACAAAACTGGCACCTTAATAGAAATCCTTGGGTAAACAGGAGTTGGCACTTTAACAGAAGCCCTTGCATGTGTCTTAAAGAATAGCAGATAAGGGAATAGCTTGTTACAAAAGCCCCTTGCTTGTTTAACTTGTCTTCACTAATCAAGCCTATTTTAACTGCTTTTACTTTCTTTAACTGCCAAAACTCTCTGAACTCCATGTTTCCTAAGTAATATATTTTAAAGACTTCTTTTTTTATTACTCAAAGAATTTATTACATTTGTAGTTGTACAATGATCATCACAATCCAGTTTTATAAGATTTCCATCCCACACCCCCAGTGCATTCCCCACCCCCCTACCTCTCTCCTTTGGAAACCGTAAGTTTTTCAAAGTCTGTGAGTCAGTATCTGTTCTGCAAAGAAGTTCATTCTGTCCTTTTTTCAGATTCCACATGTCAGTGATGGCATTTGATGTTGGTGTCTCGTTGTCTGACTGACTTCACTGAGCGTGATAATTTCTAGGTCCATCCATGTTGCTAAAAATGCTGGTATTCCGTTCCTTTTAATGGCTGAGTAATATTCCACTGTGTATATGTACCATGTCTTCTTCAGCCCCAACTCTGTCGATGGACATTTAGGTTGTTTCCATGTCTTGGCTATTGCAAAGAGTGCTGCAATGAACATTGGAGTACATGTGTCTTTGCGAGTCATGGTTTTGTCTGGATAGATGCCCAGGAGTGGGATTGCTGGATCAAATGGTAGTTCTATGTTTAGTTTTCTGAGGAATCTCCATACTGTTTCCCACAGTGGTTGCACCAATTTACAATCCCACCAACAGTGTCATAGGGTTCCTTTTTCTCCACATCCTCTCCAGCCATTACTGTTTGTAGATGTTTTGATGATGGCCATTCTGGCTGTTGTAAGGTGGTAACAGTCATAGTGGTTTTGACTTGCCTTTCTCCGAAAATGAGTGATGTTGAACATCTTTTCATGTGTTTTTTGGCCATTTGTATGTCTTCTTTGAAGAATTGTCTGTTTAGATCCTCTGCCCATTTTTTGATGGGGTTGTGTGTTTTTTTTTTGTATGGAGCTGCAGAAGGTGTTTATAAATTTTGGAGATTAATCCCTTGTCAGTTGATTCATTTGCAAAGATTTTCTCCCATTCTATGGGTTGTCTTTTCATTTTGTTTAGGGTTTCCTTTGCTGTGCAGAAGTGTTTAAGTTTGATTAGGTCCCATTTGTTTATTTTTGTTTTTACTGTCATTACTCTAAGAGGTGGATCTGAGAAGATGTTGCTGTCATTTATGTCAGAGAGTATCTGGCCTATGTGTTCCTCTGAGAGTTTTATAGTATCTGGTCTTTTATCTAGGTCTTTAACCCATTTTGAGTTTATTTTTGTATATGATGTTAGGGAGTGGTCTAATTTCATTCTTTCAGATATGGCTGTCCAGTTTTCCCAGCCCCATTTATTGAACAGGCTGTCTTTTCTCCATTGTATATTCTTGCCTCCTTTGTCATAGATTAGTTGGCTGTAGGTGTGTGGGTTTAATTCTGGGCTTTCTATCCTGTCCCACTGATATATTTTTCTGTCTTTGTGCCAGTACCATATGGTTTTGATGACTGTAGCTTTGTATTATAATCTGAAGTCAGGGAGCCTGATTCCTCTAGCTCCATTTTTCTTTTTCAGAATGTCTTTGGCTATTCTGTGTCTTTTATGCTTCCAAACAAACTTTAAAATATTTTCTTCTAGTTCTGTGAAAAATTTCCTTGTTAATTTGATAGGGATTGCATTGAATCTGTAGATTGCCTTGGGTATTATAGTAATTTTGATAATATTGACTCTTCCAAACCAAGAGCATGATATGTCTTTCCATCTATTTGTGTCATCTTTGATTTCTTTCATCAGTGTCTTATAGTTTTCAGAGTATAGGTCTTCTGTCTCTTTTGGTAGATTTACTCCTAGGTATTTTATTCTTTTGGATGTGATGGTAAACAGGATTGCTTCCCTAATTTCTCTTTCTGATCTTTCATTGTTAGTATACAGAAATGCTGCTGATTTTTGTGTATTAATTTTGTATCTTGTGACTTTTCCAAATTCATTGATGAGCTCTAATAGTTTTCTGGTAGTCTTCAGGATTCTCTAGGTATGGTATCATGTCATCTGCAGATAGTGATAGTTTTACTTCTTCCTTTCCAATTTGGATTCCATTTATTTATTTTACTTCTCTAATTGCTATGGCTAGAATTTTTTTAGGAAGTTTTTTTAATCACAGTTTCAATTTCAGTTCTTGTGATTGGTCTATTAATCTTTTCTATTTCATCTTGGTTTAGTCTTGGGAGATTGTAGTTTTCTAAGAATTTGTCCATTTCTTCTAGGTTTTCTGTTTTATTGGCATATAGTTGCATATAGTAGTCTCTTATGATCCTATGTATTTCTGTGATGTCATTGTTACTTCTTTTTCATTGCTAATTTTATTGATTTGAGTCTTCTCTCTTTTTTTCTTGATAAGTCTGCCTAAGGGTTTATCAATCTTTTTGATCTTTTCAAAGAACCAGCTTCCTGTTTCATTGATCTTTTCTATGGTTTTCTTCATTTGTATTTTATTGATTTCTGCTCTGATCTTTATGATTTCTTTCCTTCTACTAACTTTAGGTCTTGTCTGTTCTTCTCTCTCTAGCTGCTTTATATGTAAAGTTAGCTTGTTGATTTGAGCTTTTTCTTATTTTCTAAGGTGGGCTTGTATTGCTATAAACTTTCCTCTTAGAATGGCTTTTGCTGCATCCCATAGGTTTTGGAGTGTCATACCTTTCTTGTCATTTGCTTCTAGGTATTTTTTAATTTCCTCTTTGATTTCTTCATTGATCCATTGTTTTTGTAGTAGCATATTGTTTAGTCTCCATGTGTTTGTGTTTTTTGCAGTTTTTTTCTTGTTGATTTCCAGTCATATAGCATTGTGATCAGAAAAGATGCTTGATATGATTCAATATTCTTAAAGTTACCAAGGTTGGATTTGTAGCCCAGGTTGTGATCAATCTTAGAGAATTTTCCATGTGCACTTGAGAATGTGTATTCTGTTGCTTTTGTATGGAATGTCCTATAAATATCTATTAAAGGGGAGCAAGGCAAGATGGTGGAAGAGTAGGAAGATGTACTTGCCCACAAACACAACAACAACAACAAAAACACATCTACATGTTAAATGACTCACACAGAACAGCAACTGAATGTTGGCAGAACTTAAACCTCCAAAAATGGCAAGAATCTCGTGACATAACTGGGTAAATCAAGAGAAAAGAGGAGAGTGAACGAAGGGGAATCAGGACTGGACTGGAGCTCCCAAAAGGGAACTGTGAAGGAGAAAGGGAACCCACACCCTGGAAAGTCACCTAATTGACAGAAATATAAAACAAGTTGGAGGAATCTCCAGATGCCAAGAATAGCACAGCAGTAGGTCTGAGATCTGAAGAGCAGAGTGAGAGCCTCACTGATCATCTGAATTACCTGCACAGTTACCAAAAACCAAGATGCTCTGGTGGGGCCTGGGCACCGAGACCTGGGCTCCAGAGGTTAGTGCCTGGGAGCAGGCTGGGTTGGTGGTGTGGAGACATCTTGAGGGACTAGGAAGTGGTGCATTGTGGGTGGATGGAGCAATATGCTAAGGGCTGGGGAGTGGAAAGCTACAACAGAGGGAAACTGGGAGAAGGTCTGGACCAGCAGAGGGTCAAGGTGCCAGTGTTGGGGAGGGGAGAAGAGGAGGGGTGGGCCACCATAGAATACTCTTTGCACCCCAACAAGCACACTTGCCCACCATCTAGTAGAGAGCAGTAATTCCCAGTGCATCCCTCCTCCCCCACCCTGTGTGTACCTGGTCAGAGGCTTCCTGCCATCCTGGAAGATGGGCCTCCCCACTCATGGGAAGCCAACCACATATGGGGCATTCCTCAGCCTGGCCTGCCCACCCTCTGGAGGCCACACTCATGCAGAGCAGCTACCCAGCACTACCCGTCTCCTGGAAGAGCTCTGCAGCCCAGAGGCACTGGGGCAAGCCCTGACCAGCCACAAGAAGTCTGCCTCCATCACAGTGTGGACCTGCCAGTCCTGCCCACCCTGGGGAAGCACTCCTTCATCTCAGAGTGACCTGGCTAGCCCCACCCACCCTCTGCAGTCAATGCACTCCCACGGAGCAGCTGCAGCCACCCAGCGCCACCTGCCCCCACCCCTGGGAAGAGCGCCATGGCTCAGGAGCTCAGGGGTAAGCCCTGCACAGCCATGGGAAGTCTACCTCCAACGAGGTGCAGACCTGCTAGTCCCACCCACCTCAGAGCAAGACGGCTAGCCCTTCCCACCATTGGGAAGCACTGCACTGCAGCAGAGCAAGGCTCTCAGCACCACCCACACTCAGGAAGAGCTCTGCAGTGCAGGAGTACCAGGGCAAACCCTCTCTGGCCACGGGAAGTGTGCCACCGCCATGGTGCAGTCCTGCCAGTATGGTCCGCCCTTGGGTAATCCTCCTTGCTTCAGAGTTACCCTTCCAGCACTACCCACCCTCGGAAAACACCCTGCTGCCTCAAAGAAAGCCAGCCAATACCACGAGCCCTTGGGAAACACTCCACAGCAATGCCAGGGCAAACCCTGCCCTGCCATAGGAAGTGAAACTCCACCATGAAAAAGAAAATGAGCAAGATGAAGAAGCTCAGAAACCATTCCCAGTTAAACCAACAGGAGAACTCATCTAAAGCAGTCAACAATGAAAAAGACCTCTGCAGTCTGACAGACTTGGAGTTCAAAAGGAAAATAGTGAAAATACCAAAGAATTAAGAGAAGGTATAAACAGTAATGCAGACTCCCTCAGAAAGGAACTAGAAAATATAAGGAGGAGCCAAGAAAAACTACAAAATTCATTTGCAGAGATACAAACTGAGCTAAGGGCAGTAAAAACCAGAATGAATAATGCAGAGGAATGAATTAGTGTCGTGGAAATTAAAATAATGGAAATCACCCAAACAAACAACAGACAGAAAGCCAAATGAAAAAAACATGAAAGCAATATAAGAGACCTATGGGATAATTTAAATCAGGCCAATATATGCATTATAGAAATTCCAGAAGGAGAAGAAAAACATAAAGGGATTGAAAATATATTTGAAGAAATTATTACTGGAAACTTTCCAAATCTAAAGGATACTGATTGCAAGATACAGGAAGCACAGAGGTCCCCAAAAAAGTTGAACCCAAATAGACCCACACCAAGACACATTATAAAAAAATGGCAAAAGTTAATGATAAAGAGAGGATCCTAAAGGCAGCAAGAGAAAAGCAAAGTGTCAGTTATAAGGGAACCCACATAAGGCTGTTTTCTCTACAGAAACTCTACAGGCCAGTAGGGAATGGCAAGAGATATTTAAAGCACTAAAAGGAAAAAATATGCAATCTAGAATACTCTGTCCTGCAAGAATATCATTTAAAATAGAAGGGGAAATAAAAATTTTTTCCAACAAGCAAAAGCTAATACAAAACTCATTCTAAAATACAGCAACACAAAACCCATTCTAAAAGAAATATTGAAAGGGCTTCTCTAAATCATAAAAAGGTGGGGGGAGAACTAGCGTGGAGGAAACCATAGTCAGAGAGCAGTCGCTCAAATAAGCCAGCATACAGATCTATTCATGAAGATGTTTAAACAAAATAAAATTAAAAAGAAAAAAAGAGACATCAAAATCATAAATTGTGGTCAAGGGAAGTAAGGAAATAAATAGATTCTTTTTTTTTAAATTTTATTATGGTAATAGTGTTTGAACCTACAGGACTATCAGGGTAAAACACACAATTATAGGAAATGGTTAACATACTTAAGATACAGGGCAACCACAAATCAAAACCAAACATTACCTTCACAAAAAATGAAAAGAAAAACACTCAAGCAGAAAATAATCCGAGACTATCCAACTAGAAAAAGAAAAAAAGAATGGAGAATCATAGAATCAACTGGAAAACGAGGTTTAAAATGGCAATAAATAATCATCTATCATTTATCACCTTAAATGTCAATGGACTGAATGCTCCTATCAAAAGACACAGAGTGTCTGATTCAATAAAAAAATAAAAAACATTCAATCTGCTGCCTACAAGAAACTCACCTTAGGACAAAGGACATGTACAGATTGAAAGTGAGGGGATAGAAAAAGATATTTCATGCCAATGGACATGACAGGAAAGCAGGAGTTTCAGTACTCATATCAGATGAAATAGACTTTAAAATGAAGGCCATAAAGAAAGACAAAGAAGGACACTATTTAATGATGAAAGGATCCATTCAAGAAGAGGATATTACAATTGTCAACCTATATGCCCCCAATATAGGAGCACCCAGATACATACAACAAATACTAACAGACATAAAGGGAGAAATTGATGGAAATACAATCATAGTAGGAGACTTTAACACCCAACTCACATCAATGGACATATCCTCTAGACGGAAAACCAATAAAGCAACAGAGATCCTAAAGGAAACCATGGAAAAATTAGACTTCATTGACATCTTCAGGACACTACATCCAAAAAAATCAGAATACATATTCTTCTCAAGTGCACATGGAACATTCTCAAGAATTGATCACATATGGGGGCACAAAGCTAACCTCAACGAATTTAGGAGCATAGAAATTATTTCAAGTATCTTCTCTGACCACAATGGTATGAAACTAGGAATAAACCACAGAAAAAGAAATGAGAAAAATCCTACTCCATGGAGACTAAACAACATGCTACTAAAAAACCAATGGGTCAATGAGGAAATGAAGAAGGAAATTAGAAAATACCTTGTGACAAATGATAATGAAGATACAACCTCTCAGGCAAAAGCAGTGCTCAGAGGGAAATTCATAGCAATACAGGCCTTCCTCAAAAAAGAAGAAAAATCTCAAATTGACAACTTAACCCAACACCTAAATGAATTAGAAAAAGATGAACAAAAAAAACCTAAATTCAGCAGAAGGAAGGAAGTCATAAAGATCAAAGAGGAAATCAGTGAAATAGAGATTCAAAAAACAATGGAGAAAATTAATAAAACCAAAAGCTGGTTCTTTGAGAAGGTAAACAAACTTGACAAACCTCTGGCTAGATTCACTAAGAAGAGGAGAGAATGAACCCAAATAAATAAAATAAGAAATGAAAAAGGAGAAATCACAACGGATACTGCAGAAATACAAAAAACCATATGAGAATAGTATGAACAATTATATGCCTTCAAAAACTGAAGCAAGAAGAAATAGACTAACTTAACAGATTGATCACTAGAAATGAAATTGAATACATCATAAAAACACTCTCTACAAATAAAAGTCCAGGACCAGATGGCTTCACAGGCAAATTCTACCAAACATACAAAGAGGATCTGGTGACCATCCTCCTTAAACTTTTTCAAAAGGTTGAGGAAGAAGGAACACCTCCAAAGACATTCTATAATGCCACCATCACCCTAATTCCAAAATCAGACAAAGAAGAAAAAAAAGAAAACTATAAGCCAATATCTTTGACAAATACACATGCAAAAATTCTCAGCATAATTCTAGCAAACTGAATCCAACAACATATCAGAAATAATATACACTATGATTAGGTGCAATTCATCCTAGTTTCACAAGGATGGTTCAACATATGCAAATCAATCAATGCCATACACCACATTAACAAAAGAAAAGTCAAAAACCACATGATCATCTCAATAGATGCAGAGAAAGCATTTGACAAAGTCCAACATCCGTTCAGGATAAAAACTCACCAAAATGAGTATAGAGGGAACATACCTTAACATAATCAAAGCCATTTATGACAAACCCACAGCAAATATAATACTCAATGGAGAAAAATAGAAAGTCTTCTCACTCAAATCTAGAACAAGTCAGGGATACCCACTGTCACCACTGCTATTCAACATTCTGTTGGAATTCCTAGCTACAGCAGTCAGACAAACAAAAGAAATAAAAGGCATCCAAATAGGAAGAGAAGAAAAAAAAACTGTCACTGTATGCAGACAACATGATATTATACATAGAAAACCCTAAGGACTCAACCCAAAAACTACCTGAACTGATCAACAAATTCAGCAAAGTAGCAGGATATAAGATTAACATTCAGAAACCAGTCACATTTCTGTATACTTACAGTGAAATATTTGAAAAGGAATTCAAAAATACAGTACCTTTTAAAATTGCACCCCAAATAATCAAATACCTGGGAATACACCTGACCAAGGAGATACAGGACTTATATGCCAAGAATTATAAAACATTCATCAAGGAAATTAAAGAAAACCTAAAGAAATGGAAAAATATTCCATGTTCCTGAGTTGGAAAAACTAATATTATAAAAATGGCCATACTACCAAAAGCAATCTAGAGAGTCAATGCAATCCCTATCCAATTACCCATGACATTTTTCACAGAACTAGAACAAACAATCCAAAAATTTATGTGGAACCATAAAAGGCCCAGAATTGCCAAAGCAATCCTGAGAAACAAAAACCAAGCAAGAGGCATAACTCTTCCAGACTTCAAGCAATATTACAAAGCCCACAGTTATAAAAACAGACATACAGACCAATGGAACAGAATAGAGAACCCATAAATAAACCCTGACACCTATGGTCAACTAATCTTTGACAAAGGAGGCAAGAACATAAAATGGGAAAAAAGACAGTCTTTTCAGCAAGTATTGCTGGGACAACTGGACACCTGTCTGCACATCAATGAAACTAGAACACACCCTTACACCATGCACTAAAATAGACTCGAAATGCCTGAAAGACTTAAATATGAGACAAGACGCTATCAAACTCCTGGAAGAGAACATAGGCAAAACATTCTCTGACATCAACCTTATGAATATTTTCTCAGGTCAGTCTCCCAAAGCAACAGAAATAAAAACAAAAATAAACCAGTGGGACCTAATCAAACTGACAAGCTTTTGCACAGCAAAGGAAACCAAAAAGAAAACAAAAAGACAACTTACAGAATGGGAAAACATAGTTTGAAATGATGCATCTGACAAGGGCTTAATCTCTAGAATATACAAGCAACTTATACAACTCAACACCAAAAAACCCAACCACCCAATTGAGGAAATCTGCAAAAGACCTGAATAAACATTTTTCCAAGGAAGATGTACAGATGGCCCACACATGAAAAAATGCTCAACATTCCTGAGTATTAGAGAAATGCAAATCAATATTACCATGAGATACCACCTCACACCAGTCAGAATGGCCATCCTTAATAAGTCCATAAGTCCATAAGTCCATAAGTGCCAGAGAGGGTGTAGAGAAAAGGGAACCCTCCTGCACTGTTGGTGGGCATGTAAGATGGAACAACCATTATGGAGAACAGTATGGAGGTACCTTAGACATCTATACATAGAACTACCATATGATCCAGCAGTCCCACTCTTGGGCATATATCCAGACAAAACATTCCTTAAAAAAGACACATGCACCTGCATGTTCATTGCAGGTCTATTCACAATAGCCAAGACTTGGAAACAACCCAAATGTCCATCGACAGATGATTGGATTAGGAAGATGTGGTATACACAATACGGATTAGGAAGATGTGGTATACACAATGGAATACTACTCAGCTATAAAAAAGGATGACGTAATGCCATTTATAGCAACATGGATGGAACTAGAATCTCTCATACTGAGTGAAATAAGTCAGAAAGAGAAAGACAAATACTATATGATATCACTTATATCTAAAATATGGCACAAATGAAACTTTCTACAGAAAAGAAAATCATGGACTTGGAGAATAGACTTTTCGTTGCCCCAGGGGAGGGGGAGGGAGTAGGAGGGATCCAGAGCTTGGGGTTAACAGATGCAGACTGCTGCCTTTGGAATGGATTAGCGATAAGATCCTGGTGTGTAGCACTGAAAGCTATGTTTAGATACTTACATCACAACACAACAATGGGAGGAAAAATTATGTATACATGTATGAGTAATTTGGTCCCCATGCTGTACTGTGGAAAAAAAAATAAGTAAGCAAAATTAAAAAACATATTAAGTCCATCTGGTTTAATGCTTCATTCAGGGCCTGTGTTTCCTTATTGATTTTCTGTCTGGACGATCTCTCCACTGCTGTAAGTAGGGTATTAAAGGCCCCCACTATGATTGTGTTATTTTCAATTTCTCCTTTTAACGTTGATAGCAGTTGCCTTATGTATTGTGGTAAACCTATGTTGTGTGTGTAGATATTTAAAATTTTTACATCTTCTTCTTGGATTGCTCCTTTGATCATTATATAGTGACCTTTCTTGTCCCCTAAAATATTCTTCATTTTAAAGTCTATTTTGTCCGATATGAATATTGCTACTCCAGCTTTCTTTTGATTCCCATTAGCATGGAATACTTTCTTCCATCCTCTCACTTTCAATTTGTATGTGTCCCTAGAAGTGAAGTGGGTCTCTTAATATGGGTCTTGTTTTTGTATCCATTCAGCTGGTCTATGTTTTTTGGTTGCAGCATTTAGTCCATTAACATTTAAGGTAATTATTGATATGTATATTCTTATTGCCATTTTATTAATTGCTTTGGATTTGTTTTTGTTTCTCTTTTTTCTTCCCTTCTTCTCTTGTTCTCTCCTCTTGTGGTTTGATGACTATCTTTAGTGTTGTATTTGAGTTGATTTTTCTTATTTGTTTGTGTATCAATTGTAGATTTTTGGTTTGTAGTTATTCTGAAGTTTTGATATGAGTGCATATATATATATTTATGTGTATGTGTGTGTATATATATATATGACTGTTTTAAGTTTTTGGTCTCTTAATTGCAAGTGCATCTCCAGTGCCCTGCATTTGTGCTCTCCTCTTCTCATGATTTCTGATTGCATGGTGCCATAATTGCATGGACGGTTTTGTATCTTTACTGTAGATATACCTTTATTGGTGAGCTTTGTCATTTGTGGTATTTTTGTTTCTGGTTGCAGCCTTTTCTTTTCTACCTAGAGAAGTTCCTTTAGTATTTGTTGTAAAGCTGGTTTAGTGTTGCTGAATTCTATTAGCTGTGAAGCTTTTGATTTCTCCTTCAAAGCTGAATGAGAGCCTTGCTGGGTAAAGTAATCTTGGTTGGATGTTTCTTCCTTTCATCACGTGAAGTATATCATGCCACTCCCTTCTGGCCTGCAGAGTTTCTGCTGAAAAATCTGCCAATAACCTTTTCAGGGTTCCCTTGTATATTATTTGTTTCTTTTCCCTAGCTGCTTTCAAGATTTTCTCTTTGTCTTTAATTTTGGTCAGTTTGATTAATATATGTCTAGGTGTATTCCTCCTTGAGTTTATTTTATATGGTACTCATTGTGCTTCCTGGGTTTGAGTGAGTGGTTCCTTTCCCATGTTAGGGGAGTTTTTGGCTGTTATCTCTTGGAATATTTTTTTGACCTCTTCTTTCTCTCTTCTCCTTCTGGCACCCCTATAATATAGACGTTGGTGCGTTTAACATTGTCTCAGAATTCTCTGAGACTCTCTTCATTTGTTTTCAATCTTTTTTCTCTTTAATGTTTGGCAGTCGTGATTTCCATTAATCTGTCTTCTGCCTCACTTATTCATTCTTCTGCCTCCTGTATTCTGCTGTTAGCTGCTTCTAGTGAATTTTTTATTTCAGTTATTGTATCTTGCATCTCTTCTTGTTTAAGCTTTATATCTTTATCTCTTTGCTCAGTGTTTCCTGTTAAGTTATCCATCTTTGCCTCCAGTTTATTTCCAAGGTCTTGAATCATATTCTGCCTCAACAGTCTAAAGTCTTTTTCCTGGAGGCTGAGAATCTCCTCATTGCCTAGCTGTTTTTCTGGGTTTTTTTCTTTCCCCCTCATCTGAGTTATAGTTCTCTGTCTTTTCATTTTGATAGGTTTTTGGTGTGGTGACTTTTTTACAGATAATAGAGTTGTAGCCTCTCTTACTTCTGGTGTCTGCCTCCCTTGTGGCTGAGGTTGGTATGGGGACTTGCTGTAGGGTACCTGATGGGAGGGACTGATCTCGCCCACCAGTCGGTGGAGCTGATTCTTATCCTTCTAGTGGGTGGGGCTTTGTCTCTGGGTCAGATTAGAGGCATCTGTGTGCCTGGGGAGTCTTTAGGCAGCTTGTTTACTGATGGGTAGGGCTGTAATTCCCACCTGGATTGATGTTTGGCCTGGGTCTTCTCAGTGCTGATGGGTAGGGCCAGATTTTCCCAAAATGGCCACCTCCAGAGAAAGGCAAGCTGATGAATATTCCCCAGAGCTTTGCTTCCTATGTCCTTCCCCTGCAACAAGCCACATTCACCCCTGTTTTCCCAGGATGTCTTCCATGAACTGTAGTCAGGTTTGACCCAGATTCCCATGGAGACTTTGCTTTGCCCTGGGACCCAGTGCATGTGAATGTCTGTGTGTGCCTTTTAAGAATGGGATCTCCATTTCCCCCATCCTGTGGAGCTCCTACACACAAGCCCCACTGGCCTTCAATTCCAGATGCTCCAAGGGCTCTTTCTCCCAGTGCCAGATCCCCACACGTTTGAGTTTAATGTGTGGCTCAAAACTCTCAGTCCTGTAAGTGAGTCTCTGTGAACCAATTACTTTCCAGTCTGTGTGGCTTCCCACCCAGGAGGTATGGGGTTGGGGTTGCTTATATCACATAATTGCCCCTCCTACCTCTTGATGTGGCTTCCTCTTTGTCTTCTGGAGTAGGATATCTTTTTGAAAGTTTCTGGTCCATTTGGTTGAAGATTTCTCAGCCTTTAGTTATAATTTTTTTTTTTATTTTTAGGAGACAAGTTAAGCTCCAGTCCTTCTATTCCACTGTCTTAATCCCCTCTCTCAATATATCACCAAGACTTCTTAACAATCCCTAGTTAGCCCCTCTGATGTCTGGGTCACAATAGTAACAGAGGGGCTTAAGTTGTTCTCCAGGAATCTGGAGATAGCTTCTTGCCCAGTTCAAGACTGTTTGGCACTACCAACCCCCAAGCTGGGCCTATGTAAGTCACCTTTAGAGAGCAGAGGACCCAAAACTCTACCCTAGGATTAGTGCCTCCATTTTTGAACCTATATTCCATGAAGGAGCATGTAACCCACACTTGCATGATCAGGAAGTTGATTACTTCACTAATTTATACCTCTAATCCCTTTCCTCCATATCTAGGACCACCTGGTTTCTTTATACCACAAATATCTCAAGCCCCTTGCCTTTAAGGAGACAAATCTGAAACATGTTCTCCTGTCTTCTTACTTGGCTCATTTATGAATAAACTCTTTCTCATAGCAAACCTCAGCATCTTGGCTTTTAGCTTGATGTGAATTGGACAAACAAAACTTGTTCAGTAACAAAATTATATTGTAAAAGAATACAAGAAAATTGTTATAAGGTCACAAGGGAATTTTATCTCTGCTCTCTTTTGAAGTTCAGATACTTGAAATCATATGACATATCTGGGACTCAAAACAAAAACCAAAATACAAAAGTGACTCGGTAGGTAAAGTTGAGATGAAGACTAGGGATCTGAAAATACTTAAGTAGAGACCTATTAATGCAAAAAAAAGTATTGTTCAGAGAGGGCTTTGATGCTAAAAATAGATTGAAAATGAAGAGATTAATAATTACCGTGATTGGTTTGAAAACAAAATAAATATTGCAGCTTCTATTTTTAGAAGCTTGTAATCGATGATCTTAAGGGTTCAACTTAAATTAGTTTATATCAAGGTAGATGACAATGGGTATGCCTGGAAGAGATGAGGAATATGGTGCCCATTGAGATTTCTATGTAAAGTGAGTCTCCTCAAGAAGGTGTCCATTCTTATCCAGTATGATTTTTAAGTTTCTTAAAATTTAAGGAATTTGCTAGAGCTTTCCCACATCATTGGTTTAGCAGTGAAATAGAAAGTATCTACAAGTTAGCTAGTTCCCAAAATAAGATAGCAATTGTTCCTATTTTTATTTTTCCAAGATTAATGGTGAGGCTTTTGGAGGTCCTTGAAAATATCTCAAGTACTAAATTTCAAGTTAAACCTACAGTTTTACTCATTACCTCCATTTCTTCATATTTTTAACCCAGTTTCATTTGGGACAACAATGGTAAAACCAGTCACACACTTCAAAAATCAAGAAATCATTCTATTTCTTTTCTAATTTTTCTCTGTCATGTAGTCTATCTATTGTCTAACAGATATTTATGATAAGCAGAAATGCTACTTTGCCCCCCAAATTCCCACCCTCTGATGTACGTGCTCAGTAACTTATTGCTCTTGACTATGAGAAATATTTATGAATATGATGAGAAACACCCCTGTGATTATGATATAGGATACAGTTGACCTTAAGAGAAGGAAATTTTTCAGTGGGCCTCTCCTTACCATAGGAGCCCTTAAAAAGTATTTGATATTCTAAAAGAAATAGATTGAAACTTGGGAGGAATTCAGTGTAAGGGAGATTTTTCATTACAATCTTTTAAGTTGCTGAGGGTCATGTGGCAAGAAATGTAAGTAGCCATTAGGAGCTGAGATCAGTTCCCAGCTGATAGCAAGAAAATAAGCACTTCATTCCTACAACCACAAGGAAGTGAATTCTGCCACCCTGAATAAGTATACAAGAGGACTCTGTGCTCCAGATAGGAACACAGCCTGCCTGTACTTTGATGTCAATCCCTCTGAAAACTGAGCAGAGAACCCAATTATGCCTGCACAGATTTCTGACCTTCAGAAACCATGATATAATTAATAGATATTGCTTTAACTCACCAAATATGTGCTAATTAGTATCACATCAGAATAAACTAATACAGTACTTCTCCAAATAATCTAATCTCTATTACCTATTTTCTCCCCTTCTTTCCTCCAAGTTACTTAGCCTATCTCTAGTCCTAGAGATGTTGATCCTGTTTTTCAAAACCAATTATTTTAATATCATTCATTTGGGCAGAAAATAATTCTATAACCCAGCGAGGGCCAGTGATTCCCCTGGCAGTTGTTTTTGGCCAAAAGGTGGGCATCTGAGCTGAATTGATAAGACTACAAAGAATGGCGTTTACTCTGTATTTGAAGGACAAACATATATACCAGTGTACAAATGACAAAATCTATTAGCCTAAATATTGCTATAAAGACTGTGAAAGAAACAGCCCTGTAGAGAAAGCTGACAGGCAAAGAGAAAGAAGTAGCTTAGAGAATGGCAGAAAAATGGCCCTAGATTCCTTATCCTACTATTTATGCAGTCCATCTTGTCTCTTCACTTTGTCAAATAATGAATTGGTTTTTATTAATTAAGCCAAATTGAGCCAGATTAATATCCTAATGTACAGATGACCCAGTCAGGAAGAAGTTAGAATAACTATAAAACTTGAATTCTAAAAATGTTTATAGTTTACATAAAAAAGAGTAGTAATAAGGGTGAAATTATCCATAAGTCATACAATTTTTATACAAAAATAATAACTGATAAGTGCATGCTTTGCTGACCACACAAGAAAACAAAAAGCTTTGTTCCTCATTTAACAAGCAATAAGCATAATGTATACCTGTAAGGATAACTTGATCCCCTTGCTGTACAGTGGGAAAAAAAAAAAAAAAGAATGAGAAAAAAAAACAATCAATAAGGAAATGTTTTGCTATACTGTAGGTATTATAGGAACCTTGAGAAAAAGTGTGTATATCATCCTAGGAGGATGTACACTCCTTCATTTAACTGAAGGAGTACTTTTAAATATACACTAGGCTTTAATAAATAAGATAAAAAATAACTTCAAGAGTAATGGAAATATGGCTCAAGAATGAGTTATTCATCAAATAATTAAATTCTGACTACAAAGCCACAGACATTCTTATCATAATTAATTAGAATTTATAAAACATTTTAATCTAATTGATAAGTTCTTTATTAACTTAGAAGGTATGTAAAAAAAAAAAAACCTACATTTTTTCAGGAAGTAGAAATATTCTGACTCCCATATTTAAATTCAGGCTAAACATTTAGAATCTACTAGGATGGCATGTCCATGACCAAGGGCTTTTATGGATTTTGATTATTGCCGTGCATATGATAGGTATTCAAATTTATTGAATGACTATTTAAGTCATTGAAAAAAATTAGTTTCGTTCAAGTTAGTGAATTAGTAGATTATGATCTTAAATTTGTGTTTTACTCTTCCCAATGCCCAGGTTAAAACAACAATATCACAACAGAAACACAAATACAAAAAAGCCTACACGAAGAGGTGATTGAAGGGGATTCTTGAGAAAAAAGAAATCAGTAAGAATAAGCTGAATATAGTAGAAGGGACTGCCAAAAAAACTGTCTCCAAGTGAATTTAATGAAACATCTGGTGGGATCCAAAAATTCCACCTTGATTTTCACAATCCATAAAAACACTCTCTTCATAATGGCGTTTGGTGGGTGTTATATATAAATGAACCAAAAATGTCCTCTGTATACTGGCTCCTAGGTTGTTTACTTAGCATGCTAAGACTTGTTAGCTCAAAAGCAAATGCAAATTTTTACACACCCAATTATTTCAAACATAGCCCAAATAAGCATAATTTTAGCTGTTTAGAGCCTGCCTGCTTTGCATAACCCATGAAACTAGTCCCAACATTTTCTAGCTATAGTAAAATTAATTGCAGAGCCATAAAGATCAAGCCACTGCTTCCCTTTGGAATTCTCTGACCCAGAAAGTCCTCATCATGCTTCTGAGTGACATCACCTAGACGTGTGAGCTCCCACTCTAACTTTTCTTTCCCAAGGAATTCCTTGGCTTCCTCCTCTTTTTGAATAACAATCTCCTTTTCTTAGCCTCTAGATGGTTTAAGCTATGAGGGATTTGCCCAGCATGAAATCTGTCAGATTCATAAATAAAGTTTGTGTGTGCTACTGCCACCTAGTGGTCCTATCTTTGTCCTTAATCAGCCCCAAATCCCTCAAACTTCCTACAGTGGAGGGTGTGGGAATGAGGAGGATTCAGACTAATAGTTGGCTGCCAGTGAACTCATCTTAAAATACATTCTGTCAGTTCCTAAACTGACTTCTGTACACAAGTGTTTCTTGAAAAATTACTTAGGTAAATTCTCTTTTGAAAAATAGACACAATGAGTAGGAGAAAGTGATAATAGCTATCTTTTTCTTCTAAAATATATTCAAAATCATATACGCACAGAAAGTTTGCAGTACAATCAGAATTTAAATTTAAGGTATTGCCACATAGCATTTTTTTTTCAGTAAATTACTTTTTCCCAAAGTTTAACATACGTGGTTTTGGTGGAACTTTTCTCCAATCTATCGCTCCATTTGTACACATGTCCAAAGTCCATTTAGTCCAGATAATTCAACTTCCTGGCTAGAGTAACTCAACTATAAAGACAAAGGGGCCAATCACCATCTAAATGACTCAAGCATCAAGCCTTTTTAAGAGGAAATAAAATGAAGAAAGTTGGAAAATTGAGAGATGGTGGAGGTTAAGGGGAGAGAGAGAAAAACAGAAAGTCCTAATGGCATCATTTGAACTTGTGACACCTAATTTTCTCTTTTTGCATAATGAAGTTTTAACTAAGTTTCCTATACTTGCAACGCTAAAGTCCTGACTAATATAGTGAGTTTTAAAAATTAGATAAATGTGTAATATTTCAAATTGTTCATTAGGCTAAGTTGGAATGAAAGAAAATAATATTTCCATTCATATTATATGATAAATGTGTAGTTATCCATAGGATTTAGTGATAAACTGGCATATAAAGTTATTGACTGCAGTCATTTTAAACCATGTACTCATTGGGGATATAGCAACAGAAGTCTTTATTCTTTTAAGCAATAGAAATTCCAATTCCAACTGCTTAAATAAGGTGTCTTTTTTAGGATGAGGGGGCCTGGGGTGTAACTGTAAAGACCAAATGTGACAGAACAATCTTTATACATTGTTTGATTGGGCTCCAGTTACCACTTATCTGAGATTTTTTTTTCCTCTTGGTCCTATCTTATAAATAGTATTTTTCTTACTCTGGTTTCTCTCATTGTGCAGAAAAGGACCAAGCAATTCTAATTTTAATATGAGTATATAACTTTCCCAGTATTTCAAAATTAATCTTTATATACAATCTAAATGGATAAACTAGCTTACATATTCATCCATGATGATTGCTAGGGGGATGAAACATACTGATTATCTAAGGAAAATCAGGGTCCTTCTCTAGAATTGGAGTGGAATCAGCTTCTGTGTAATGCAAGGACATAAAGTGAAATTTAAATTTTTGTGCATCAAGGAAAGTAGAGGAATGGGTGCTAAGAAGGTAAGCAACTATGAGTTAGGATGAAACGGTGGAGGAGGGGACTAGATTCCTTCTGCTATGGATAAGTTAAAATTACTTCATATAGCATTTGATAAATGAAATTACATAAAGGACAAATCAAATTCCTAAATAATCTCCTAATGAAAGAGATAATATGCAAGGATTTGTTGTGACCTATTGAAAACTAGGGCATTGCTGAGAACAGAAATCATTAAAGACCAAACCCAGATTTTGATCTTGCAGCTTGCAAAATTACAGTATGAGTTAAATTACACCTTGACCATATCTCTTATGTGAAAATGAAGGCATTGGTCAGAAAAGATGGGGCTCTTGCTAATTGCTGTGAAGATACTGCAGATTAATTGAAAGACAAGAAATAGGTCAATCCCCAAAGATCCAATGAAACCATGCCTCTTTTTTTTTTTTTTCCCCTTGGCCAAACTTGCAGCATATGGAATTCCTGGGCTTAGGATCAAATCAGAAACAGTTGCAACCTATGCAGCAACCCCTGATCCTTAACCCACTGTGCAGGGCCAGGGATCAAACCAATGCCTCAGCAGCAACCGAGTTGCCTGCAGAGACAGTGCCAGATCCTTAACTCACTATACCAGAGCCTGAACTCCTAACTATGCATCTCTTTTAGAAATACAGTGTCATCCTTGACTGAAGACATTCCTAGGTGAAGAAGTTTCTTCTCAGTGGCTGAATATTGAATGGCAAATGAATGGAATATATTCAACAGGGCCTTGGGTGGAATGGAAGATTTCAGTAAAATTTACAGTAAGAGCAAGAGATAAAAATATTATCACATAAGGAATTTAAGGCTTTTTGCCAATTTTCATCATTAAAACATGTATGGCAAATTTGTAGAGATAGGATGTGGAAGATGCTCAACAAAGATGAGTGAGACATAATTTTTCACATTTGGAACTACTTGATATAGAGAGAGCTTATGAGTCAATTTGCTAATTTTGGATAAGGATCCAAACAGTTTGATGGGCCCATTGCTGATCTATACTAAATGATATTGAGAAATCAAAACTCTTAAACTAAAGTTCATGAACTATAAGAGTTTATATAGTTGCTAGTAGTCTAGCTGGATGATGCAGGGACTGGAAGAAAAAAGCAATTTTGGCAAATAGTTAATAAGCAGTAGGAGTTTTGGATAGAATATATGCCGAGGTTGGATATTTCAGAATCGGCAAAGAGCCTGAGAAAATTATATGTCCCACAAATGTCCATCGAAAGAAGTCCACTGCAAGAGTGTGCAGTGTATGTGAATTGCAATTAGGTATTAGTCTGATTTAAATATGGGGTACCCTGAATTTCCTCCATGGTTTCATAACAAATTTGCCATGATTCCATGGATAAAAACTACACAATCTCTATGTCTACCTATGCTGCTGCAAATGACATAATTTTGTTCCTTCTCATGACTAAGCAATATTTCTGGGTCAAAGATACATATCATATGAGATCACTAATATGTGGAATCTGATAAAAATAATACAAAAGAACATATTCACAAAAGAGAAACACACTCAAAGATTTTGAAATCAAACTTATGGTGCCAAGGAGGAAGCATTTTAAAGAGAGAAGAAATGGGAGGTTGGGATTGACATATACACACTACTATATGTGAAATGGATGAGTAATAAGGACCTACTATATAGTACAGAGAAATCTGTTCAGAAGTCTGCAGTGACCTATATGGAAAAGAATCTGAAAAGTAATGGATATTTGTATATTTGTGGCTGATTCACTCTGCTGTGAACCTGAAAATAGCACAGCATTGTAAGTCAACTATACTCCAATAAAATTAAAATAAATCAACAAAACCATACTTTGTGCACACACTGAGAAAACTACACAGTAGTTTAACAATATGGTCTTACTCTAGCCAGAAATGGATTTTTTTAAAAACTCCCGGTAGAATAAATATTGGGATAGCTGACACACAAGTGGCCACCAATGTCATATTATGCCAATATTAAGCAAGTGTTAACAAACATTTTCAGAAGTGAAGACCAGATTGAGATAAAGAGGCATTTATTTGGTCTTTGTTAGGACTTCAGCCTAAGAAGCATGGATATGAGAAGAACTTGTGTTGTGTTCCTTTGGACTACAGACTGAAGGTGGCTTATAAAGGCAAAGACCACAAGGCCACAGTTAGTTCAGAAGCTCTGTGTCCCAAATTGTGATTGGAGCTGGCAAGGAGAATGCTTATTAAGCAAGTATTGGTTGAGGTCAGAAATGGTTATTTATCTGCAAAGGGGAACCTTGAGACCTAGATGTTGTTCTAAAAAAACAAAAAACAAAAATGGCTGGTGGTCTTTAGGAGGTTGTGATTTAGTAAGGTTTAGAACGGTCAAGTTCTCAGTGGTGAGAAACATGTCTGGAACTGGATCTTCAGTGGCCACCTAACTCCGTTTTGCTTCCCTGAACTAGGATTACCCCATGATGATTTTCATTTTCAACACAACTAAGCTTTTTTTTTTTCTTCCTATAATCTTAAAGTGATACTTCTGATGCTGCTACCTGGAATTATTATCTCTGAGTCTGGGGCCATTATCAAAAAAAAAAAAAAAAAAAAAAAAAAAAAAGAAAAAAGAAAAAAGAATTGTTGGGGAGAGCAGCTTAAGATGAGAGGTTGTTTGCACTTGCCTCGACTTTGAAAAACTTGCAGCTAACCAGAAAAACAGTGAGATCCACACAGGGCTGTATACAGGAGCATGAAAAAATTACTTGAAACACTACTACAACCTCATTCCTCAAAGTTTGATCCATACAATAGCAGCAGCAGCAACAGCAGTAGCTAGGAGTTCATCTAGGACTAGAGAATCTTAGGGCCTCCCCAGTACCTCCTGATTTGGAATACTCATTTTTATAATCCTTCCAGGTGATGCATATTAAAGTGCACTGGTTTATAGGACAATGGAAATAGTGGAGTTAATTTTTTCTTGCAAACTTTTATTTTAGATAATTAATAACACGTGCAAAGTGCTTAGAACAATTTACTTGGCTGTTTTAGAACTGAAGAAAAAGCCTTACTCCATCATTGGGATAAATCAACAAAGAAGCTTTTTTTTTTTGAATGATCAGACTGTCTATAATCACCAAAAATTTTAAAAGTATAAGACATACTTACCTACTGAAGAATCAAGTCTAATAAAAATATATCCCTTGTAAATAGCTTTCAAGACCTGCCTCACAGGCTATAAATCCTCTTTTATACATAGATATAGAACATCTATATCATATGCATGTATGAAATTACTGTATTTTATATTATATAAGCTATTATTATGAATCATTATTAAATTTTTATGTATCTAAATGTCTCCTCTGACAAATCTAGATATACAAAGTCAAATTATACTCTTGCTTGATCAGTTCTAGTTGTCATATTTCTTTTCCTCATTTTCTGTGTAGTTTTTCCAGAAGAGTTTCATAAGCAAAAGTTTTATAAAGAAGTATAGCAGAAAAAAAATCACCTCTTTTTGAGGGGGAAAGAAAAAAAAACAAAAAAACTGTACAATTGAAGGGCAAGGGGAGGTGTCTACCCAGCCTAAAGAGTGAGAGAAACTTGGATAAGCAGCTCTTGGCTGATCCAGAACAATGTGAGTAAACAAGCTTGCCTGATTAAGGCAGGCAATTTAGTGGTTTGGGATTTTGAGCTTTGACATTTCAGTGCCAATCATAACCAGGGAGTATGTACCCCAACAGCTGGGATCCTTATAATACCTTCAGGGAACAAACTTTTTTTTCTCCCTGCAAGAACTTAATCCCTACTCAACTACTTTCTGGGCCAAAGGTTTCTCTAAAGCTTTAGAGAAAAACTCATATCAAAAAAAAAAAAAAAAAAGGAAGCCTTTTTTATGCATCCACCCCTTTTCAATTCCCTGTGACCTTTAAAAAGTTGGTTGCACATTCAGTTATTTTATAAGTCATAGTAGGTTCAAATTAATCTTAGGGATGGGCTATTTTATAACTAGTTAAAGGGATCACAGAACATTTTAAAGTCTTTGTCACCACCTCTGTCATAGAAAATGTTATATTTTTGGATCTTACTATATTTATTAAATTTCTATATATATTATTTCTATAAAATCTTATAATTTATAAAAATATGGTAAACAAATTGAAAAAGCTTCTGCTTTTTTAATGTGGAACTGTAAGCTAAGTATAAAAAATAGTTTTCACTGGCTAGCATTTCACTTGAATACAAATAATCCAGCGCATTTCATATGCCAGTAATTATTATGGACTTTTTGCATGACAGATAATGAATGCCTGTTTACAAAAAAGTAAAATGTATTTCCATTTCAAGTTCTCTCTTAATGTTGATTTGACATTATTAGTTTCTTAAATCACAAATGTACCTACCTGTCCAACCAACTCCCAAAAAATCATGGGTTGTTTTTATTTTGTTTTGCTTTGTTTTGGGGGGAGGATACCAAATATTCAGGAAATATAAAAGAAATCCTTCCCCACCAATTGTTTTCAACCTTATTTATTTTTTGTGTCTGGAGAAAGTCCAGCTTAGCACAAGATACTGACTTAGCTCAAGTTTGTCAGTCAGATAAACATACTTCAAGGTCAAATGAAATAAAATTCCATGCATAGGTTTTCCTAGATAAATGATGCATGACTAAATAATTTTTCTGTTGAAAAGGTTTTCTAAAAAAAAAATATTGCTTTTAGAACATTTTGTTGTGTCAGTAGAAAGAAATATGATTAGCTAAAATAATTGATGATAGTCTTCAGTTGTCTATTTGGTCCATACTGCTAGAACAAGACATTAAATTATTCACCCAAGTCTTTAATATACTCTCCAATATACTCTGCCATTTTCTGCCAATGTATGTGCTTCCTGATTCACATTTTGGATTCCTAAGTAAGATGAGAGAAGGGAAGGAGAGGATCACAGTGCATTAAGTGGCAGGGTAGATGTCTCAGCTCCCAATCTTTATAAGGTATGCAAGCATTACTAGAATATCATTGACAAATATAAATGGATCCTTTTACCAAGAAAATCGATGGCAATCACTGAAAATGAAAGAAAACATTCCTTATAAGCATAGTTAAATTTCTTTTGAGAATTTTTAGTAACTGCTCTGTCAGCCATTGGCAACTAAAAGTAGCCAGACATATTTAGCAGAAATTTGCAGATCTCACAATGAAGATATAATGCTGTTTATTAAAAAATATTTCTTTTTGTTTTAAAGTATAGTTGGCTTATTATATTAGTTTTGGATATATAACATAGTGATTTGATATTTTCATAGATTATGTACCATACCAAATTATTACAATACTATTAACTATATTATCTAGGCTGTACATTACAACCCTGTGATTTGTTTATTTTATAACTGGTAGATTGTACCTTTTAATCTCTTTCACCTATTTCACCCATTCTCTACCCTTCTTTCCTTCTGGCAACTACTGGCTTGTTCTTTGTTCCTGTTTGTTATATAAGTTCATCTGTTTGTTTTTTTAGGTTCCTTGTGTAAGTAAATAAAAATATAGCATTTGTCTCCTCTGTCTGACTTATTTCACTTAGCATGATACCCTGCAGTTCCATCCACGTCATTGAAAATGGCAAGATTTCATTATTTTCTATGGCTGAGTAATAATGCATATGTTTACCACATCTGTTTACCTATTCATCTATTAATGAACACTTAAGATTGTTCTCATATCTTGGCTTTTGTAAATAATGCTATAATGAACATATATCTTTTTCAACTTAGTGTTTTTGTTTTCTTCAGATAGATACCCAAGATTTGCTAAATCTTAAAAATTTTGAGGGAAACCCCTGCTGTTTTCCATAGTGGCTGCACAAATTTACATTCCCACCAACAGTGCACTCCAGTTCTTTTTTCTCTATATCCTTGCCAAAACCTGTTCTTATCTTTTTGATCATAGCAATTCTGATATGTGTGAGGTGATATCTCATTGTGTTTTCGACTTGCATTTCTCTGGTATTAATGATGTTGAGCATCTTTACATGGTACTATTGGCCATATCCATGTATTCTTTGTAAAAATGCCTATTCAGGTCCTCTGACCAGCTTTAATCATTGTTTACTTCTTTGATATCAAATTTATGTTTTTTATATATTTTGGATTTTAACCTCTTATTAGCCATATTACTGGCAAATATCTTCTCTCATTCAGCAGGGTGGCTTTTTTGTTTTAAGGGGAGGTTTCCTTTGCTATGCAAAAGTATTTTAGTTTGATATAGTCAGATTTGCTTCTGTTGCCCTTGCCTGAGGAGACAGATTCAAAAAAATATTGCTAACCCAATTTTAAAAATGCATATTCCCTATGCTTTCATTTAGTCTATGGTTGCAGGTTTTATATTTACGTCTTTAATCCATTTGAGTTTTATCTTTGTATATAGTATAAGAAAATGGCTTAGTTTCGTTCCCTTACAGGTATCTGTCCAGTTTGCCAGTACCACTTATTGAAGAGACTGTATTTTCCTCATTGTATATCTGCCTCCTTTGTGGTAGATTAATTGTGCATGGGAAGATTATTTTAGTGCTATTTCGTTCCATTGATCCATGTATCTGTTTTCGTGCCAGGGCCATGCTGTTTTGATTACTATAGCTTTTGTCTGTTTGTTTGTTTATGCATGCCTGCAACCTGAGCAACTGCAGTGACAACACCTGATCCTACCCCACTGTGCCACAAGGGAACTCCCCTTGATTACTATAGCTTTGTAGTATAGTTTAAAATCAGGGAACATAATGCCACCAGCTTTGATTGTCTTTCTCAAGATTGCTTTGCCAATCTGAGGTCTTTTTTTGATCCCCTACAAACTGCAAGATTATTTGTTTTAGTTCTGTTAAAAATGCCATGGTCATTTTAATAGGGATTGCATTGAATCTATAGATTGTTTTGGGTTGTATGATCATTTTAACAATATTAGTTCTTCATATTCATGAGCCTTTCATCAAAGTCTCATATTTTTCAGTATACAGGTCTTTTATTAACTTGGTTAAATTTATTCCCAGGTATTTTATTATTTGTAAACGGGGTTGTTTTCTTGATTTCTAATACATCATTATTAATTTATAAAAATACAATATATTTCTGTATATTAATTTAGTATCATCAAATTTTACAGAATTCATTTACTAGTTATAATAGTTTTTTGGTGAAGTCATTAGAATTTTCTACATATAGTGCATGTCATCTGCAAATAAGGACAGGATTACTCTTCATTTCCAATTTGGATGCCGTTTATTTCCTTTTCTTGTTTGATTACTGTAGCCAGATCTTCCAATATTATTTTAAATAGAAGTTGCAAGACTGGGCACCCTGGTCTTATTTCTGATCCTAGAGGAAAACTTTTCAGCTTTCATTATTGAGTGTGGCATTAGCTGGGAGTTTGTCATAAATGGCCTTTATTATGTAGACATATGTTCTCTCTATACTCACTTTGTTGAGTCTTTAATCATAAGTGGATATTTAATTTTGTCAAATGCTTTCTCTGCATCTATTGAGATGATCCCATGATTTTTAGCCTTCCATTTATTAATATGGTATATCATGTTGATTTACTTGCAGATATTGAACCGTCCTTGAATCCCTGGACTAAATCCCATTTTATCAATGTGTGATCCTTTTAATTTATTGTTGAATTTGGTTCGCTAATATTTTGTTGATATTTTTGCATCTAAATTCATAAGGGGTATTGGCCTGTAATTTTTTTTATTTTCCTTTTAGTGTCTTTGTCTTTTCATGGTATCAAAGTAATGTGAGACTTTCAGAATGAACTTAAATGTGTTAGCTCTTCTTTCATTTTTGGAATATTTTGAGAATAGGTATTCATTCTTATTTTAATGTTTGGTAGAATCCCCCTGCAAAGCTGTCTGTTTGTGGACTTCTGTTTCTTGGGAGTTTTTTTTATTAAATTCATTGTTAGTATCAGTCTGTTCAGATTTTCTATTTCTTCCTGATTTAATCCCAGAATATTGTATGTTTCTAGGAATTTGTTCTTTTTTTTTCTAAGCTGTCAATTTCTTTGGCATTTAAGTGATCATAATATTCTTTTATGACTATATTTTTATAATATGGGTTTTTATCTTATCCTTTTTCATTTCTAATTTTATTATTTGAGCCCTCTTTTTATTCTTAGTGCATTTGATTAAAGGTTTTTCAATTTTGTTTATCTTTAAAAATAGCTCTTGATTTCATTGATCTTTTCTTTTTTGTTTTCTATATCATTCATTTCTTTGATTCATATCATTTCCTTTCTTCTATTAATTTTGTGCTTTGTTGATTCTTCTTTTTCTTATTCAGTAGGTGTGAAGTCAGATTATTTATTTGAGTCCTCTTTTTTCTTGAGGTAAGCCTGTATCACTATAAACTTCCCTCTTAGAAGTGCTTTTGCTGTGTCTCATACATTTTGGAAAGCTGTGTTTATATTTTCACTCATCTCAGGATATTTTTGAATTTTCTTTTGATTTCTTTATTGACCCATTGGTGTTTTAGTCTTATGTTGTTTTGTCTATATGCCTCTATTTATTTTTTTCCTTTTTTCTTCTTATAATCAATATCTAGTTTCATACCTTTATGGTCATTAAAGATGCTTGATATGATTTAAAGTCTTCTTAAACTTACTGAGACTTGTTTTGTGAATGACTATATGATCTGTCGTGAGAATTTTCCATGTGCACTTGAAAAAAATATGTAACTTGCTGATTTTGGAGTGTCTATAGATATCTACTAATGCATCTGGCCCAATTGTAGCTTAAGGCCATTTTTTCCTTATTGATTTTTGTTCTGGATCATCTATCCATTAATGTAAGTACATTGTTAGTGTATCCTATTATTCTATTACTATCAATTTCCCCATTAATGTCTATTAATATTTGCTTTACATATTTGGGTGTTCCTGTGTTAGATGCATAAATGTTAAATCCTCTTTTTGGTTGACCCTTTTATCATCATGCAGTGTCCTTCTTTGTCTCTTGCTATAGTTTTTGTTTCAGAAGTCTATATAATATGAATATTTCTACACCAGATTTCTTTTTGTTTTCATTTGTATGGAATATCTTGTTCTATCCCTTCACTTTTGGTCTGAGTGTGTCTTTATTTTATTTTACTAATTAATTAATTAATTAATTTGCTTTTTTAGGGCCATACCCATGGCATATAGAAGTCCCAGGCTAGGGCTGAATCAGATCTACAGCTGCTGGCCTATACCACAGCCACCTCAATGCCATATCTGAGCTGCACCTGTGACCTACACTGCAGCTCTCAGCAATGCGAGATCCTTAACCCACTGAGTATGCTGAGGATCAAACCTGCGTTCTCATGGATCCTAGTTGGGTTTCTTACTGCTGAGCCACAATGTTTGTGTGTTTAGGTATAGGGTGAGTTTCTTATAGGCATGAGATATATGGGACTTATTTTTTAAAATCCATTCAGCTACCTTATGTCCTTTGATTGAGGCATTTAGTCATTTATATTTACAATTAAATTGATAGGTATGTACTTATTGTCATTTTTTTATTTGTTTTCTGAGAAGAAATTCTCTGAGAACAGTTCTTCTCTGTTCTTTTCTTCTTTTAGTTTCTTCCTTTGTGGTTTTATATTTTTTGGCATTATGTTTAGGTTTCTTTCTGTGTTTTTTGTGTATCTATTGTAGGCTTTTGACTGTGGTGACCGTCAAGTTCATATATATCAACTTATATATAATATTCATTTGTTTTAGACAGTTGTTTATGTTCAGCAACATTCTAAAACCTCTTTTTACTCCCATTTTTTGTTTTTTACATATTTTGCATCTTTTTATTATCCTTTAACTACTACTTGTAATTATACTTGATTTTATGACTTTTGTTTTTTAATCTTTTTACTAGCTTATTCACATGGTTGATTCACTGCCTTTACTATATATTTTCTTTTACCATTGAGTTTTTTTTCCTTCCTGTATTTTCTTACTGCTTATAAGGCTGGTTTAGTGGGATGAAATCTTAGATTTTTCTTGTCTGGGGAACTTTTTATCTCTCCTTCAGTTTTGAATGATAACCTTGCTGGGTAGAGTATTCTTGGTCGTAGTATTTTCCTTTTAACACTGTAAGTGTATAACACCACTTCTTCTGGATTACAAAGTTTCTGCTGAAAAATAAACTGATAACTTTATGGGGATTTTTCTTATATGTGACTGTCTTTTTCTTGCTGCCTTTAAAGTTCTCTATATCTTTAAATTTACCATTTTAATTATAATATCTCTTTGTATGGCTCTCTTTGGCTTCATCTTGTTTAGGACCCTCTGTGCTTCCTGGACCTAGATGTCTGTTTTCTTCCCCAGGATAGGGAGGTTTTTTAGCAATTATTAAATCAAATATCTTTACTGCCCTTTTATTTCTCTATTCTTTCTTGGATCCCTGTAATGCAAATATTGGTATGCTTGATTTTGTCCTAGAGTTTCCTTAATGTATCTCATTTTATAATGCTGTTTTGATTGGTGATTTCCACTATTCTTTCTGTTAGGTAGCTTATGCATTCTTCTGTATCACTTAATCTACAGTCGACTTTTTCTAATGTATTTTTCATTATTGTTTAGCTCAAATTGGAGAGCTAAAGAATACATTTTATTTGATTTGTTTGAATTTTCTGTTTCTCTGCTCTGACTTTAAGGAGCATTTTTTTTTTTTTTGATCATTGCTTTGAACTCTATATTAGGTAAATTGCTTTTCTTTGTTTTTGTAGTTTTTTTTTTTTTTTCTCTCCTGGACTTTTAGTTTGTTCTTTCATTTGAAACATATTCTTCTATCTTTTCATTCTGATTTAGTCTGTGTTTTTCTCTATGAATTATGCAAAACAGTTCTCTTTCTATCTCTAGATTTTATAACGATTTGTTGGAATTTTCTGTGTTTCTCTGTTCTTCTGGCTTTAATGAGCATTTTTCTGATCATTGCTTTGAACTCTATATTAGGTAAATTGCTTTTCTTTGTTTTTGTAGTTTGTTTTTTATTCCCCTGGGCTTTTAGTTTGTTTCATTTGGAACATATTCCTCTATCTTTTGATTCTGATTTTTTTTTTCTTTTTGCTGCTCCCACGGCATATGGAGGTTCCCAGGCTAGGGATCTAATCGGAGCTGTAGCCGCCAGCCTACACCAGAGCCACAGCAATGCGGGATCCGAGCCATGTCTACAACCTACATCACAGCTCACGGCAATGCCAGATCCTTAACCCACTGAGCAAGGCCAGGAACTGAACCCGAAACCTCATGGTTCCTAGTCGGATTTGTTAACCACTGAGCCACCACAGGAACTCCCTTTATTCTGATTTACTCTGTGTTTGTCTATATGAATTAGGCAAAACAGTTCTCTTTCTGTCTCTAAGACATTTACTTAGAAGCATCCCTATGCAGACTGTGCCTGGTGCCTTTAGCAAGAGAGCTATAGCTGAAGCAGGCATGGGCTGGGATTTCTACCAGGGTACATCAGAACTTGCTGCCTTGATGGGGAGGTGGAACCTGTAATCAGCTTGGGGTTCACTGTAGGCTATTGCCTTGGTCAGGGGAGGAGTGCTAGAAAGAGAAAAGCTAAAATTGGAGCTTGGCATAGACCAATGCTTCTCTCAAGATGTGCTAATGGCTGGAACTTGGCAGGGTGTGGCTGTCTTCTGAGAGAGTAGGCCTAGAGCATCATGTAGCTGGGGCTTCTCCCAAGGCACACTGAGGGTTCCTGCCTTGGCAGAGAGGTTGGAGATAAAGTTGAGTGCAGGCCAGAGGGTGTATTGTATTAGCCTTGGACAGTCATCTAGAATGCCAAGTGCTTTTTATTCTGCTGCCTCTGTTCTGGGACTCAGAGTAAGTAAGTTTGTTCATGCACCCTTTAAGAGTGGAGTGACCCACTTTGCCAATGAAATGTAAGGGGATATTTTGTCATATCTCAGATGCTCCCACATCTGAACAGATGGTTTAGATATTATTGTATTTCTTGACAGGTGCTTCGTTCTCAGCTCCCGACAATGAGAAATGAACATTTTAGATAGTGACCATGCCTGCAACCTGGGTTTCAAAATGAGTAAACTCATAGAGCTAAGCCTAACAAAGCCAGTATAGACTCACATACTTTTATAAGATAAGCATAAAATAAATGTATTTTGTCAGAAAACTCTGAGAAATGGAACTTTTTATCATAATAGAAGGCCGACTTATAGAGACGCATACTTCAAAGAAAAATACATACAAATAGCCAGTTAACACAGGAAAAGATGCTGAACTTCAATCATGTTTACAAAATGCAAATTAAAACAGCAATGAAATATATTTTTTAGTTGATAATATTAGCTAAGATTTATAAACAATGTTGCTAGTGCTCTGGAAGAATTATGTATTCTTAAACACTATCAGTTAAAATTTAAATTCATTCAACTCCTTTCTCCTATGAAAACTTTAAAAGCACATACCATAAGAGCTAAACAGTTCTACTTTGGGGAATTTATTCTACCTATAAATTCAGACATGGAAATAGAGATATATGTATAGTGATGGTCATTGCATATTCTTTTAAATAGTAAAAAACAAAATTAAAAACCCCTCAAAACCCCCCAAAACAAAACAAACAAAAGCCATGCAATATAATAAAGGAAGAATTGGAAAATAGAAAAAAGAAAATTAAAAGAATAGGGAATTGATTACATACATTAATGGACCACTGTGGAATAAGAAGTAGCTATCTAAAAACATGCTTGAAAGAATATAGAAGGATATGCTGTTACTTTTAAAAATCCAGTTGCACAACAGTGTCCCAATGTAATTTCTTATATTTTTGAAATCTTCATATATGTGCAAAGAAATTATCTATAGTTATTATAGTTTAAATGTTATATATAGTCTGTGAATTGTCCAGTGAAGTTACTAGTGCCACAGAGAAGCAACTACTCCTTAATCTATTTCCTACTCTATATGAATATTTATAACATATCATGTATTATTTTCATGTTTAGAAAACCTAGCTTAAGAGTAAAATTAAATGAAACAAAAATGTTTTTAAAAAGTTTGAGCTGAGTTGATCAATTTGGATCTCACATCAGCATGCTCACTATCCTGGACCCATGAGACTCTGCCGCCACCTGTGGCAGAAAACATAAATTGAAGATGAAGGTATTAAAAGGCAAAAACTAACAGAGATAAGGTTTAAGGAGAAAATAAATAGATGCTATTGGGCAAATCACCTGGAATCATGTGATCCACTAATTTTGTACTGAATACAAAATAAATATGTAGATATATTTATGAATTCATATAACATTCATTAGGGAAACAAATAAAACAGTATTTCTTAGATCTTCTTTCTCTAAGTTTCAAATACAATGTGCCCCTTAAGCCAAAAAAAAAGTAAATTACAACTCACTGTTGGCCTTTCATTAATGGATCTTACTATTTTTTTCTAGCCCAGAGGGCTTACCTGTATTATTGATTTAAAATCAAATAAGAAATTCTAAGGACTTTCTGCTCTTTGCTTCTAAGGTTGTGATTTTACATGCAAATGATTTCAGTGTTTTAACTGGATCAGACAAAGAGTCAGTTAAGAAAAGACATTCGTACAGGTGTTTGCCTATAGGCATATGAAGTCTCTTGCCTTATCCCTTTTATCCCTCATGGCTAGATTCCCCAGGCCCTGATGAGTCAGGTTAAGTGAGCTTAGAAAAATTTCAATCCTGTGTACCATTCATTGACAGAAGCACTGAGTAATGAATAAAGGGAACCACAGGGAGTAGTTTCAGTCTTCAGTTTCTGTCATGGGGAAAAATTAATCACAAATTGTTAGATACAGGAACATCATTTTTAAAACTATGATTTAAAAGGGCACAATCAGCTAATTTAAGCCAGAAGAGAAATGCTTAAATAATGTATAAAGTGGAAATCTTGATGGAAACTATTTTTTTTAAAATTGTAAAAGATTTTTTTTTCCTTATGTGGCTTGAAACATTCTCAGAAAGTAAGACAGAGAAAAATAACTGGAATAATGCTAGTATAGAAAAATTGAAGCAAAAATTTCCCACATACCACAAAACCAGAAATGAACCAGTCAAGTAGAATAACTGTATAAAACTTGTATTTATTATTTTATCCATTTTATGAATTTTTGAAAGAAAATGTGGCATTATAGGCATTCATCTTTTGTTTCATTTCTAATTGATAGCAATGATATTTGCACATAACCTAGACAAATCTGTGTGTAGTTCCTCTCCCAGAGAGGAGAATGGAACAAAATGCAGATCAAAACTCTACTTGATTTAGGGATATGCTTTTGAAATGTTGATCTTTGCTCTCTAGGATTTCAACTTGAGTGTTCTGGGAAGATAAGGTAATATGGCAAAGGCTATACTAGCAGTATGAATAAAGAGCCTGTATCATTCATAAGAAAACAACATAATGCTTCAGTTTAAAGTCATGGAAGTCCTATTCCTTATCTATCGATATGTAACAAATTATCCTAAAACTCAGTAGCTAAAAGCAGCACAAATTTATCATCTCCTAGTTTCTGTGAATCAGAAATCTGAATTCTGCTCAGCAGGGTCTTCTAATTCAGGATTTTTTAAAGGACTATAATGAAAATAATGGCCAGAGCTAAGGAGTAATCTCAAGGCTCCAATGGGAAGAGAGCCATATCCAATTTCACTCAAGTGATTGTGGATAGGACTTAATTCTTCAGGAGATGTTGTCCAATGGAGGACCTCAGTTCTTTGCTAGCTAGCCATTGATCAAAGACTGCCCTCAGTTCATTACCACAGCATCTTCTCCAACATAGCTGTAATGAAAGTCAGCCTAAAATTATGGTAGCAAGATAGAAGTCAACTCTCTTTTGTAACAATCATGAAAGTGACATTTCATCAACTTTGATATCTAATATTGGATATGTTAGAAGTGAGTCACTAGATTGAAGCTTCATTCAAGGGAATAAAATTTACAAAATTGGAATTTCCACTGTGGCACTGTGGGTTAAGAATCTGACTGCGGCTGCTCAGGTCATTGAAGAGGCGAGGCTTTAACCCCCGGCCTAGTGCAGTGGGTTAAAGATCTGATGTTGCAGTTGCAACTTGGATTCAATCCCTGGTCTGGAAACTTCTGTATACCATGGGTGCAGCCATAAAACAAACAAACAAACAAGCAAAAACTGTTTTTTTTTGGCTTGAAAACTATCAGTTGGAGATAACTGTAGGCCATTTAGAACTCTGTATACCACAGAAGATTTCAAACTAAAAGTGATCCTTCTCTGAAAATTCATAGCAAGCCACCCCTACATTTCTGATTGCTTTTGATAAATTTGCTAAATAGAAAAGCTAATGACAATGCTTATTTCATTAGGAAAAATATCATGACATTAATGATAAAAGGTTTTTTCTGGTGAGCTATAATTTGGCTAGTCTCATTTTTCTGAAGATTTCCTTAAAATTTATTTCTAATCTTTCTATTGTCACTAGTTGTAATTAAATGCCTTTCATTAATAAAGTCAAATTGACAATGGAAAATGATATTATGGAAGTCATTGCTGCAGCAAAACCTCCTCTGAAAACATATAGTCCTTTGAAATTTTATAGAAAAGATAATTAGTCACAAATTGATTTGGCTTACCAAATTGTATATGGAATTTCCTTTTTAAAAGAAAGAAAAGATGAATGATTTAATTGGTGTTCATGAAACTAAAACAACAATGCAAAAGTAAAGCAAAAAGAAACAAAATGAAGAAAATGAATCGAGAAGCATTTACTAATAAAACATAAAAAAAGAGAGAAAAATAATACTAAAAGATGATTATTTGATAAGTCTAATAAAATGAACTTTTCAAATCAAACTCAATAAAAGAGTACATTAATACATCAGCGTTTCAAAAAGACAAGTAAATAATTAACACCTTATGTTAATAAAAATTTTGAACTACAGACAAAATATTTTCCATAATAGCTATTTTCAGCATTTTGGTCTCAGAATTCTACACTCTTAAACTTATTGAGGACCAACAAAGAGCTCATTTCTGTAGGCTATGTCTATCAACATTTATAGTTTAAAAGTGAAAATTTAGAAAGTTAAAGTATACATCTTAATTCATTTTATAGTATAACAGTAATAAACACATTACATGTTTATAATTGTAAATAATATATTTTATAAAATGATAGCTGTACTTTTCAAACAAAAAACATAGAATACCATCTACGTATCTTTAAAATTTAGTTTAATATCACATTAAATCTGCTAAAATATCACAGCTCCATTTCTCTGAAACCTTAAAAAATTCCACCGTATACTTGAGAGATAAAAAGAATGGAAAAAAGGTAAACAGTACTTTAGTATAGTGTAATTATGAAAATATTTTTTACCTCACAGACCTCCTGAAAGTTTCTCCAGGAACCACAGGGGTTCTTAGAACACATTTTGAGACAAGCTGTTCTACAAGAAACTTACAAACAAATTTGAATCAAGAAAAAAGAGAAATGACTAAATCTGTCTCCTTTAAAGTAGAATACCAGAAACTTAAAATTTCTGACAACTCTATCGCTACCCAAAGGGGACAGGGACAGGGAAAATAATAGGTCTGAACATGTTTTACCAGTCTGTCAAAAACAGATAATCCCAATTTTGTTGAAAATTAGAAAATAATCATTTGATATGGTCAGCATAACTAATGAAAAATGCAAGCAAGATTATTGTAAGGATAGAAATTTTCTGATATTCTCAGTACTAGAATTAATGAGAGGTCACTGGGACTTATTGATCAAAATACAAAAGTGAATACTATTTATATATTCTACCAATTTCTCTATTTAGGTATTAGAACAGGGAAAATAATATAATTTTCAAAGGCAATATAAAGTTTATAGTATCTGGGTAAAACTCTAATAAAGGGTATCCCTTTATGAGGAAAATTAAAACACATCATTGAAGGGTACTAAAAAATCTTAAGGAAAAAACATACCACATTCCTTTATGGGAGGAATCAATAATATTTTAAAGAAAATTAACTTGCCAAATTATTTTATGATTGATGCAATTAACATCCATATTTAAACTTTTTCAATTATTGAGGAAATGAAATTTAACAAGGTATGTCTGATAAATCTGCTATTCACTGTAAAAGTCTAGGCGCTTTAGAGAAAATGCAGTCTCAGGCCTTATTCCAGTCTTACTGGAATCATCCAGACCACAGATGGTTTACATGGACATCACAGTTTAAGAAGCAGCAATCTTTCAGAAGTCTAAAAATGACCAAAATACCAAAATGACCAAAGAACAAAAGTAACAAAAATTGGGGGTTCCTGCCCTAAAAGATCTCAATTTAATATTACTAGTATAGCATTTAAGGCAAAATGGCATTGATGCATGGATAGATGATCCATGAAACAAAATTTATAATAAGAATAGGCCCTATCTTATATATCATGGCATCATGACATAAGATAAATGAAACATTACAAGACATTGATGATAGGGTCGTCTAATCAATAAACATCTTTGAATCTATCTGTTTGTCTCTCTATATACCAGCAATTAGTCAAATACCCAACATGTGAAAAGGATGATTTTACAGATATTAAAAGTAATTAAAGCAAATATCTTTTTGAGTTTGATGAAAGGAAGGATTTACTATATATGTTAGTCAGCTTGGGCTGCCATTACAAAATACCATAGACCAGTTGGTTTAAACAACAGTATTTATTTTCTCACAGTTTTGGGGGCTAAAAGTCCAAGATCAAAGTTCTAGCAGATTTGGTTTTGTTGAGAACTCTTCCTGGTTTGCAGATGGCCACTTTGTTCTCAGATGGCCTTTCCTCTGAACGTATTTTTTGGAGAGAGAGGAGAGATCCATTCTCTTCATATGAAGTCATCAGTCCTATCAGATTAGAGCCCCACCTGCTAAGAACTGAATGTTTGTGTTCCCCCCAAATACATATGTTGAATCTTCAACTCCCATTTTGACTGTATTTAAAGATAGGAACTTTAAAGAGGTAATTAAGGTTAAATGAGGTCACAAGAGTGAGATCCTGATCTGATAGGATTAGTGTCCTTATAAGAAGAGACTCTAGTGAGCCCAGTCTCTCTCTGAGTATACACATGGGGGCCATATGAGCACACATCAAGATTGAGGCCATGATGAGACAAAATAGGAGCCCTCAGGATGAAACTTATCTTGCCAGAACCTTGATTTTTGTACTTCCCAAACTTCATAACTCCAAGAAATAAATTTTTGTTGTTTAGCCACCCAGTCTGTGGCGTTTTGTTATGACAGCCTGAGTAGATGAATACACCACTCTTATGAGTTAATTTAAATGTAATTACCCCCTAAAGATCCTATCTCTATATGCAGTCACAATGAGGTTATGACTTCAACACTTGGATTTTGTTGGGATACAGTTCACTCCCTAGGACTGTACAACATATAAAAACACAGAACAAAACTAAGATGATTGATTAATATGATTGCATTACATAAAATCATCTGTATGACAAATATATTTTGAACAAAATTAGATTACTATCTATAGGTGGTAAGAAGATATTTTCAACATTTATAATTAAAAGTACTGAGAATATACAAGTAACTGCTAAAAATCAATAATAAAAGACAAATAGCTGAAAAGAAAATATGTGCAAAGGATATAATAAATAGGAATTAGTAAACAAGGAAAGACAATGGCCAATGAACATGTGAAGAGACTCTCAACCATTTTGCAATTCTGTAGGGAAATGAAAATTTTGAAAAATGAGATTCTTTTCATATTTAGGCGATTGGCAAAATAAAAATTAATCTGACAATATCAAGTATTTGTAGGATATTGGAGAAAGAAAACTCTCATATATTTTTTGTTGAAGAATATATTGGTAATACCACTTAGGTTAGAAGTTTCAGTCATCCTAGGATAATTGAACACTGCATATTCTGTGACATAGCCATTACACTTTCATTATATACCCCAATGAAATACTCTCCTCTATGAAAAAGAAAACATACAAAGAAATGAGCCCTGAAATATTGTTTTCAGGAGTGAAAAAGTGGAAATAATCAAAATATCTCTATCAGTAGTTAAATCAATATATAAATTGTGGTTTATTTGTGCAATGGAATACCACATAGGACTTACAAAGTGAACTAGGCTATATATGTCAACTTGGTTAGAAATTTAAGCAGAATACTGAATGGGGAAAAAAAAGCAAATCACAGAATGTTACTCTCAGATAAATTTTATGTAACGTGTAAAAGTGCAAGGAGAGCTAACAGAATGAGTCAGTTACTTCATTCCTGATTTCAGGGACAACCTTAAAATTATATATAGATATATTTTTGTTTATTTGTTTGTTTGGTTTGTTTTAGAGAGGAGCTCTCTGGGCCAGCACAGTAGGGTTGGTGAAGGCAAGGGTAATATCTTTGCTGGTCTCAGATTAGCTTTTCCTTCGCAGTGAGATTTAAGTATAGCACACAAACATAATAGGGAAGTACGGGTAGTCTAGCTACTGATCTCAGAACTTAGGAAATTCAGAGAGCAAAGGTCAATGGGGTGCAGTGATCTTTATCCCTCCAGAAAAAAGCCCATAATCACACAATGCATGCTCTGATAGGTGTTACCTTCCGTAAATCTTTTATCTCAAAATTATGCTTGACCCTCATGATTTAATGAGGTATTTCTTAAATACAAAGTGTTTTTGGAGAGGTATTAATTCTTCAAAGTTCTAGAAAAGCCTTGACATGGAGGCTAGTACTGAGTGTCTTGTGATAGGCCAAGTGGATGAGGCTAGTACTGAGTGTCTTGTGATAGGCCAAGTGGATGAGCAAGAGAGAGAATCCCACAAGGGCCAAGTATATAGCTCAGGTTTGTTCTTAGCAGCTGCAACAGCTGGGGAAGTGGCTATACAACAGCTTCCTAGACCAGCTGCTCTGACACTTTGCCAGGTCCAGAAAACTAGTACAACTTGGAAGCAATTAGAATCTCCAAGCATCTTATAGAGACCTTGTTACATTTTAAAGGGTTTACCCCATGTTTCCAAACAACAGCTCTGTGAATGAGAGGGTCTGAAGGAGGCCAGTGACAAAGAAATGCGTATTCTCACTGTAGACATTTTTTTTTTTTTTTTTTTTTTGTCTTTTGTTGTTGTTGCTATTTCTTGGGCCGCTCCCGCGGCATATGGAGGTTCCCAGGCTAGGGGTTGAATTGGAGCTGTAGCCCCCGGCCTACGCCAGAGGCACAGCAACGCAGGATCCGATCCGCGTCTGCAACCTACACCACAGCTCACGGCAACGCCGGGTCGTTAACCCACTGAGCAAGGGCAGGGATCGAACCCGCAACCTCATGGTTCCTAGTCGGATTCGTTAACCACTGTGCCACGACGGGAACTCCTGTAGACATTATTTTTAAGTTACAGGTCAGATTCAGATCATGTTGTTGCAAATTACTCTTTTAACCCCAAAAGTTTTATCACAGTCATCTGTGCAACTAATGCACTCTAGAATTTGCCAAATTAAGCCCAGCGTTCTGTATGCCACCTGGTAGCATAACTCATTTTTAGCCTGCCGCTATGTTCCTGAATTTGTTTATCAACACAGAGTTCTCTTATAGCACTAAGAACATATTATGCAGATGTCTTGAATTAGCGGAAATTCTAATTGACAGAACACTTGAACTTGACAGAAGATGAAATACATTATATTTTTACCTCTGTTTATCTAGTATTGGCATTTTTGTATGAGTTTAGATGAGAAAAATTTCAACCACTGAATAGCATTTTATTTAAATTTTGGAAGATTGTTATTTAATTTGAAGTTTTGCACCCAAAAAAATTCAAACTGTTATAGTAAACCAACTTTACTTGTTTGCTTTCTACTTGAATATGAAATGTTTTTAATGTTTTAAGCACTATATTAAATATTTGAAAAATTATCAGACATTTTATCTCTATGATAATGAATAATTTTTTATTGCCTCGTTTCCATATACGTTGCTTATGCATAATTTTAGACTCCTCTATAAAATCCTGCTACAATTGCTCCAACATATAAATTTCAAGAAATTTAAGAAAGAAATCACAGGCTATTTATTTTTTCTGGTTACTGAACACTATTTTGTAGAAAGAAACACTACCTTGTCATGATGCCATTGAGAAGTTATGTTATATAACTTTGCATAAGTTTTACATTGTATATACCTGAAAAAAAATTTCCCAAACACTTAATGTTGCTTTTGTTTTGTTGTTTCCTTTTTATATTTATAAGCAAAATATTTTAATTTAACATTATTGTTGCCATTAGAATTCTTTAAGCATAATAAGGTTTGATTTTTGCTTTAATTTATTTACAGATTACCTACCTTGCTTTCTAAGATAGGTAGATAAACCAGTCAATCAGTCAAATAAATATTACGCTGGTATCATAATTTTCCTTTGCTCTTACTTCTCTTTCAATTATTTTGTACTAAATTGAACCAAAATAAAATGAGTATATTTTCTACATTGTGACACTTAGATGTAATTTTTTGACAAATATTTTCTCTAAATATAAACTTTAAATGTTTTTCATTTTTACTGCTCTTCAGCAGAGTACAGAGTATTTAAAATATCATATCTCACTACACCAGACTAGTTTGTTTCTTGATCACTATTTCAGACACGTTAGATTCATTTGAAGATTTGAAATATTAGGTTATATTTTTTGCTTGTAGAATCTTAGTTTCTATTTTTTGTAGATATTGAGGTCTTTTAAAAAATTAGAGACCATTATCAATATTTTAAAAAAATCTCTGTTTAGCACTATTATAGGAACCTCTTTTTAAAAATAGTATAATGTAGTTGACCTATTATATATACGTAAGAAATATATTTTAATAGAATTAAATGATATAAGCTTATAGTTCAAAGTATAGATGGGCTGGTGAATCTCAATTTTCATTAATTGATAGTTTAGCTGAACCCCTCTTTTGTATTCAGAATCTGTTTTTATAACATCATTGGGAAGGAAAGACTGTCTTGATAGAAGCAGGATTAAGTTCAAAGTGGTAGAATAAAAATTAAGCTTTTTCCATTCCTGATATAAATATTAGGAACCAAAGTATAAATTTATTACAAAAACATTGATTAGCAGAATGTATTCTGGAGTCTTCAAAGAAAATATGTTACTGAGTAGATCTTAAAACATTGATAGTAGAGATAGAAGGAAGCTCAGTGGAGAGAATGATAAAGTTTTAGGGACTTGAATAAGCATAGTTGTTTTTAAAATGTGTGGGTGAAGATCTGGTTAAAATAGATTTATATTGTAGAGCACTGGAAGATAAACTCTAGATAGTTTTATATGGAAAAGATTAAAAGCCAGTCTTGAGAATAATTAGTATGTTACTGCTTTACCTTTTGGACTTGGGAAATTATGTTTAAAGTTAAAAAATTACTAATTTGACATGAGATTTAGAAAACCATATTTTATATAATACTAGGTCATAACTAGCTATTTAAATCAAATGTTTTAGTAGCTATATACCATGGACTGTTATTTTACACTCAAATAATTGTTCAAATGTCAGGTGTTGCTGGTGAGTGACTTTCCTCAACATGATAATTCAGGTTTTAATATTTTGCCTTTATCCTTTCCTAGGACCTTGGAAGCTTCTAAATTCATCTAGTGGAAAGGTAAAGGAAATGTGGAGATGACATGACTGCTTCTTTAAACCTGAGTCCAGAAGTGATATCTATCGCTTCCAATCATATACCAATGGAAAGTGCCCTAGAGAACCTAATTTTGGTGGGCACATTACTGCAAGTTGTAAAAAATTTACCTACTGTCATGAAGACAGAAGATAGATGAAGTTTTATTTTTCTTTTGGTAATGCCAATTAGCAAATGTAGGTGACCTATGATTTCCCCACTACAGCTTTTAAAAATTTCTCCAGACTTCTGTTTCAGTGGCGTTTTAAGTTCAATTCTCTTCCCCTTTTGCAGTAGTCTTGAATAAAATCCTTCTTGTCTGTTTAGCTTTTAAGGCTTCACAGAGTTAGGGCAAGCCCAGCTCACAAATGGCCTCTTGACTGTGTCAGAAATTTGGCATATTTGACTGAGTGGAACATTCCCTGGGGTTTTAAGTCATGATATACCTTATTTCCTGAAAGGTTCACTCTGGCTATCATGTGGTATATAGTCACAGGAGGTAGAAACATTACAAAAATAAATTAAAAGTGATCCAATCAAGGTATTCCTGAAAGAAAACACTCCCAGTGAACTGAACTTTGAACCATATATTGAGTTCTTCATTTCGCATGGAAGGAAAAAGACATTCTAAGGTACTGATTATGGCCATTCGCTAATTATTTGTTTAGTTGGTGTGGAACTTGGAAAAACCAGACTGGAAGATTTGTGTCAGGGAAGTCTAGGGAAAAGGCATTTGTTTTGACTTCTCAGAAAGATGAGATGAGGATAGTTGTGTCCCAGTTGAATGCTTACAAAAGAGTGGTGACTTTGTCTCTTCCATTCCCCAAATCTGGCAACCCAGGTTCCTGTACTATCTTACTATCTCCTGCTTAATTAAAACTCTCCAGAGCTAGTTTAGTGGTTTCTTGCATTTTCCTGATCTCTGCTTGCCTCACTTCCCCATTTTTTGGTCTCAGAAATTCTAATATTATTATTTTAGTTCCACTATTGTATCCCCTCTATTGAACCACCTAGTGTGTTTCTTGGTTTGTTTTAAAATCCCAGGCTACTCATTGACTAATAGAATTGCTATGAAGTAATTGAGCACTAACTAATTCATTCTTTTTGATACAGCAATGATTAACTTGTCAGCTTATTACAGAAAGGAAAGTTTAGTTTTTCTGTTTGTTCTTTTATTTGGTTAGTTTTTTGTTGTGTTAAATAAATTATATTTAATATTTTATTTGGGACTTATAGAATTAAGAGGCTTGGAGCAAAGGATCTCATTTTTCTCTGAGCCAGATGCATGTGGAAATGGCATAAGAAGTCAGCATGAGCCGGTCCACCTTAATTATGCAATTTGCTGAGTAGGTCCCATCAACTATATAATAATATTAAAAAAAACAATCTGCATTAAGATTTATTCTGTATCACTTCCCAAACAATGTCTATCTTGAGTAATGAAAAAGAGTGCCACAGAGGTACACAGTAATACATGAGCTGAAACCCTGAAATAGCTATGGAGTTTCTTAAGAGCTCTATTGAAGTAGGGAGGAAAAATGTGAATTCAGCTTCTGTGTTACATTTCCCTCATTTATAAAATCAGGAATAATAATACTTATCTGTCTCTCTTGGATGCTGTAATATTAATTAGAATGTTATAGTTCTTTGAGAAACATGAGTGAGAGTGACTGAACAAGAACAAGTTTTGATTGCCATTCTCAATGTTAATACTAACAATAAAAAAATTTTGCACTTTTTCCTGTTTTAGTTAGTGATTAGTAATTCATAATTACTGTATACTGTGGAAGATCACATATTTAAGGAAAGAAAATACAGCTTTAGAAAAATTTTATGAATTAGAATGTAAAATCCATGAAGGAAGGAATCTATCTTGTTCACTACGTCCTAAACATATGGAAGAATGCCTGACACCATTCAGTATATATTTGTTTAATGAATATATGTAAAAGGTGTACATATACACATGTACATTCATAATTATATTAAAAAAACTCAACACAAAAGTATCAATATGAGGGTTTAATCCATATCAAAAAACCATAACAAATACACACTTTTTCCAGAAAAATAATTAATTATAATATATCACTGCTCCATAAACAACCATTTAAACAAAATATTAAAACAAATATGTTTTAAAACAAAACAAAAATCTAGATAACATAACATTAATTTATAATCATGATTATTTTGATATTGTGATATTATAAGTAAGAGCTATTAGAAATGCTATTTTATCTTATTTTCTCTTTTGTATGATGTTTCTGAATTATTTCATATAATTGTTTTAATATGCTTCTTGAACTTAAATGCATTGAAATAGGCTCTTCCTATGTAGTATACTCTTTCCCTGCATTTACACAAATATTTATTTTGTTGAAAAACAGTCTACCTTCCATATCTGCAGATTCTGCATATGAGTGGCCCAACTATACCAATCCATTTTATGTAAGGACCTGAGCATCCATGGATTTAGTATCTGTGGGGTAGTGTGGAAAGGCCAGGTAAGGTGTTGGAGGGAACCAACCCCCTTCAGATACTGAGAGTCAGCTGTATTGCCAAGTTGGCATGTTGTTTTACTTTTTGCATCCAAAGCCCTCCATCACTTCAGACTGTAGAAACCTGAAATTCAGCACAGGTATTCTTACCATGGAATTATATTTATAACTTTAATTAACAAAAGCAACATTATTTCAGTGACTTGCATTTATGAAACTGCCAAAACTAACCCCTGTCATTCTGTCAGTTACCTAATCTCATGAAAGTCTATAAAATGTGAGGGTAACCCTAGCTGACTGTATAAGAAATTATTCCTTTTGGACTTTAAAACAAAACAGATAAATAAAAACAAAGAGAAAAATTTAAATAAAACTCATCACAATAGTATTATCTTTCAGAATTACTACTTGATATTATTTTATTATTATTATTATTATTCCTATTATTGCTTTGGCATTCATGGTTCATTGCTGCCTCAGCTTTATGGGCTTGATTCCCTTATTCTGAAATCCAGGCCCCTCCTGTCAATGGACATTCCTTCATCTCATCTGGGAAGGAAAACTTAAATTGATCCTTATGTTTCCTTCTATCTTATTAGGTTAATGTTTTATCCCCTTTTCAATGGTCAGTGATCATTTCTATTCTCCAGAAGGAGCCCTGTTTATCCAGCATACTGCTTTCCTTTACAGGCTCCTAAAATACACTACTGTCCTACAAACTTTTTCATTTAATGTTTATCAACAAATTAAACCTTCTGTAAAGTCCCACGTTCATGGGCAACTCCCAATTTATAAATATGGTTTACTTCAAATGTCCAACTATAAGTTGGTTATTTAATACCCAAAATGCATTATTACAGGAAAATAATATTATAAATTGCTTTTAGAGAATCAAATTAAAACCAAAACCTTCTGAACAATATTTTGAGCTATATGGTGCCAAATAGTTATATAGCAATGTTTATTATGAGAAATATATTTATGTTTCTAAAATGGCATAAGCCTATTTCCAAGACTAGAGTGAGTTTCAAAATATTTCTATTGTGATGCTTTCCTTTTTTCTTTTTTAACAAAACTTCAAATTCTTTAGGTTTTTCTGAAATTGTACTTTTCACATGTGCTTTGAGGACTTACTCTGAAAGGTAATATTTGGCATTTAGCTTTAGCCTATCTGCTCTTTTCCTTCTTTTCTTTTTAAGCTCCACACCTCTTGATTCAATCTTTATTGTTATTCATTTTTTAAAGTGCCAATCCTGCCAACAGTGACCAACAACAGTATTGCTTCTTTGGTTAGTGTTATTCATTTTCAAAATTTAGTCCAATGCTGTCCTCATCACTGGCTCCTCTACCAATGCCAAGGCTGTTGATCTTCAAGGCTGATGTTGTCTTCTTCCCAGTAGTTTTTACACTATTACCAGTTTCAATGACGGGAGACATTAAACCCAATCTTCCAAAGAGATGCTAGAGAACTAACTTTTTTGCTTTTACTATTTTTTTTTATATAATGATTTTTTTCCTGTTATAGCTGGTTTACAGTGTTCTGTCAATTTTCTACTGTACAGCATGGTGACCCAATTACACATACATGTATACATTCTTTTCTCTCACATTTTATTATGCTCCATCATAAGTGAACAGACATAGTTCTCAGCGCTACACACCAGGATCTCATTGCTAGTCCATTCCAAAGGCAATAGTCTGCATCTACTAACCCCAAGCACCCAATCCATCCCACTCCCTCCCCCTTCCCTTTGGCAACCACAAGTCTATTCTCCAAGTCCATGATTTTCTTTTCTGTGGAAAGGTTCATTTGTGCCATATATTAGATTCCAGATATAAGTGATGTCATATGGTATTTGTTTTTCTCTTTCTGACTTACTTCACTCAGTATGATAGTCTCTAGTTCTATCCATGTTGCTGCAAATGGCATTATTTTATCAAAACCTCTACAGCCTATGTAAAAAAGAAAAAATAAATGAGATCTGAGGTAACGAAGGGCTTTGCAGTTAGGCAAAAGCTATAAACTGTGGGGAAAAAAATTCCAGGGCACTGAAAGAGAGTTAAAAGTAAATTCCATGAGGAAAAAAAAAACAAACAAAAAAACAAAACCCAAATGCTTTCTTTCTTAAGTCCTCCCTTCCTCTACCAACTATGCCCTGATTTAAAAAAAAATTCTGAAATATAGCATACCTGATAAGAAGGTATAGAAACATGAACATAAAGACCCATGTTTTTTAAAAAAGTAAAAGTATCTGCTTACTTATTAAGCCCAATTTTTCAAATACTATTTTAAGAAAATATATTGCTGCTCTATATTCTTGTATGAAATACTTGTTTGAGCTCAAAATTTTGGCTTTAATCTGTTTTGATGTGTATGACTCTAGATATTTCCTTTTCATTACTGTAATGTAGTTATTGTAGGAGTGTATTACAAATTACTGTTCCTTTTGTGGATAATATTGGAGAAGTACTTTTTTGCCACAGGCAGCCCCAATATAAAGCATTTTTGCATATGTTTGATAGACATGTGCAAGAGCTTTTCTAAGGTAGATAATGAAAAGTGGAATTGTTAGTTATAGGATTATGTATGTGAATATCCCTATTTACTAAATTACGCTAAACTGATTTCTACTATGGTAGTAAAAATTAAAATTCCCATCAGCCAACATCAAAACATGGTATTATCTGACTTTGTCCATTTGTGAAATTATATAACTGTGGTTTTAGTTTTAGTTTTCATTTCCCTGATTATTAATTAATGTATTTCCATAAATTTTATGGGCCATTTATGTTTCTTATTCAGTGAACTTTCTGGTTATTTCTATTGCTCAATTTCTATTTCTTTGTCTTCATTTTGTTGATTCATAGAAATTATTTAGTATGTATTCCACACAAATGCTATGTCAATTTGGGCTTTTATAAAGCCCTTCTCCTGAAATGTTGATACTTTTACATTTTATTTTTATTTTTACTTATTTATTTATTTTGCTTTTTAGGGCCATACTCGCAGCATATGGACGTTTCCACGCTGGGGCTGAATCAGAGCTACAGTTGCCGTCCTACACCACAGCCACAGCAATGTGGGATTCCAGCTGCATCTGTGACCTACACCACAGATCATGGCAACGCTAGATCCTTAACCCACTGAGCAAGGCCAGGGATCAAACCTGCATCCTCATGGATACTAGTAGGGTTAGTATCTGATGAGCCACAACAGGAACTACTGACTTTCATATTTTATAAATATATTTTGATGAACATATATTCATCTGAAAATTTTTTTGTGTGTGTATTTTGTGAAACAGAAGTCCCATTGTTCTGGGACCATTTATTGCTCACTAATCTCCATTACCTCCTCCTGAATTTAGGGAATATTAGGCAGACATTCTTTATCTAAGATTTTAAATTAACCTCAAAAATAGATAATAATTAAATTACTGCAGCTGTGGACTATGCCAAATGAAGCAGTGTATTTCTCTCTGGCTGAAGGTACAATTATGTCCCAAGGTTTATTCTTCAAAGTAAGGATATTAAGAATTTTTTTTCTCCTTTATTGCTGAAGCTCTTAAGTTGATAAATCTGAATAGGTTTTATCAGATTCAGGCCCTGATAGAAAAAAAAATTGCAGAAACAGGAGTTTGGTGACCTGGACTGTAATCTTAATTATAAGTTATTTCACTTTGTGTTCTTGAAAAGTAAGGAAAACTATGTGAGTCTCTAAGTATTATCTGTAACAACATCCAAAATAAAAATATATCTCCCTACTCCTGCTTACATACATACATTCATCTGAAGTTTAATCACTTATCCAAGGAACATTGTTCATTAGTTATGGTAATCTGCAGTGCTGGTGTTGGGTTGCATTTGGGTCATTATACCGAATAATCTTTATATCCTTTGTGTAAATTTATAGATAAATTATCAAATAATATCTTTCTACTATAGTTCTTGTCATTCTGATGTCTTAACTCTTACTCTTATTAGAATGTTTTGCATAGATGGAAAATACTAGTCTCCAGAATAATTCTTTACTTCAAAAAGATCACCTTTTATCAAGAAGGTATTTGTTTTTCCTATGGTAATTAATTATCAAGATGCAAACAGTTTTTACTTTGCTGCTCTTTCACTCCTTAATAGAGGGGAATCGTGGTAAATGAAACTGTTCATAGTTTTAATCCATAATCATGCACATTCAGTCTATGTTTCTTGAGTTTATAGCCTCTCTCTAAATATAAACCAGAAATCTAAAATTGTTAAAAGCATTTCAAGAAGAAAAGAGTAGAGGAAAGGCAACTTCCCTAGAAATAACACATTTTCAAAATCAAAGAATTTTACTATAGAGACAGTAGAATAATAATTCATAGGTTGCAATTTACCTGTTCTCTTTATTTGATACAATGCATTAATACTTAAAGTTAGCCAGCATATTACTATTAAGCAGAGCACTGGAAATGTTAAACATAAAGCAATAGAAGTTTTATCACATATGAAAAACAATTTGATCAATTGCTATAAATATATAAAAAATAGAAAAAAGAAAAGGAAAGCCTACATTTGCAATTTAAAGCTGTCAGGCAGGTGTGTAATGTCACATGTCTGCAGAAGCCTATTTATAAATGCACATTTTAATACCAACTCATTGGCCCTATTCATTAAGGGGAAAAGTGCTGATTAGAAACAATTTTCGTTTTTTTTAGTGCACCCCAAGAGTTCTTTTTTCCTAAAAATAAATAAATAAATAAATCTATCTAATTAGATAGTTTAGACTCATTTTAATGAATTCATAAATTTTTATGAATTCATAAATATTATTTCTCAGAGACTGTTGCTTAAGCAGTATATACATATGTATATATATTTACACAATATATAAATTATATATACATGTGTGTACAAAGATGACCATGGAATAATTTTATTGAAAGAGTAAATAAAAGTAAAAAATAAATATATTAAATGTATATTATATTCTTCAACAGTTTAAAAATAATGCAAGATTTTAAAAATCATAAAATTCAACATGGCATTAAAATTAATAAAGATGCTTCTTACATATTTTCTATGTTTTTCTGTGGGAAAAACTATTTTTTTCCTCCTCTATTTCTTTTCAAAAAAATATTGCTCTTAGAATCCTTGTTCATTCAAGTCAGATCTCATATAAGCATGTATTTAATTCTGTAATTGGAGCTTTCAAAGTAAGAGTGGTATAGGATTTGATTTATGTTTTAGAAACACACATTTATAGCAATATCAAAGATAATGGAAGGTCAAGGTATCTATGAGCCTACCACAAGAGTCATGGAAATTAGTAGGTCATCATTGCAGACCAGAAAAGGGATGATGAGCCTGTAAACAAGAGAGATGGTCTGTGGGAATGAAAAGTAGAAGATAGATCTCAAAGATATTCAGGGGATGATATTGACACAATGTGCTGGTTGATTGAATGTGAGAGATGAGATAAATGGATGTGTTGACAATCATAATAAGGTTTCTTAGCTTGGATGACTCACTGAATAGTGATTTTATTAACTGAAAGAAATTAAGAGGAAAGAGAAGCTTTAGGGAGGAAGATAACAACTTTGACCTGGAATGTATCAAAACTCAAATGTTGTGGGGGCCATCTGCATGAAATATATCTAGTAAGCCATTTCAGAGTAAAAGTCAATATCATATGATAAGGGGATATTAGAAATAATAATTTGGAAATCATTGAAATAAAGGGTCACACTTATGAATACATTAGGTTAACCCACTAAAATCATGTCAGATGAGCAGAAAAATAGTCCAATAATTGAAGCCTTGAAACACATGGCTAAGAGGGAGCCAGTGAAAGGGAAATATTGATAGAGGGCAAAAAAGCAGAGAATCAAATTCAAGGACCGGATATCATAGCACTGAATTTAAAGAGCAAAGGAATGGTCTGCACTATCAATTGCTATATAAATTTAGAGAAGGAGGCGTTACCACTCTGGCACAATGGGATCAGTGACATCTCTGCAGCTGGGTCACATGTTCAATCCCTAGCCTGGTACAGTGAATTAAGGATCTGGCATTGCCACAACTACAGCATAGGTCACAAATGTGGCTCAGATCTTATCCCTGGCCGGGGAACTCCATATGTCATGAAGCAGCTAAAAAAAAAAAAAAAAAAGTTTTAGAGATTTATATTACAAAATCACTATTGTCTTTTAGAACAGTTATCAACAAAGTGTTTGGGGATGGTACCAAATTGCAGAGGGTAGGAGGGTAAACTAGAGGATGAAAAACTGTTAATGCCAGGGAATCGTGGTTGTTATCTTTTACATCAGTTTTTGTTAATGATGTCATAAAACCCCCTTAATTGCACTTCAACTTGAGTTAGATCTAAGTTGGTACTGCTCTTAGGCCTATGTTTTTTCATAACCAGGGTCCCCTCCTTAACTAATACTTAATGGAGATTAGTCCCCAGGCTTAAAGTTATTCAAAACTGAAATTATAATCACCACCCTCACTCTTCTGAGGAATGTGAATATTTCCAATCTCTGTAAGTGCTTGCCTCTTTCTGAATGGTTTAGTTTGTCTGTAGCTACAATGAAGACTATGTAACCACTTATAGAAAGAGATTTATTTGACTTTGGTTTGAAAGTAATATCTAAGACAAAACTTAAAAATACTTAGGAAGATCTAAGGAATACCATAATTTCAGAAGATAATGTTTCTAATTGTTAGATGTCCTACCTTAGGACAAATGAGTAGATAATGGATAGAATCTACAACTCTCTGGTAAGATTGTTAGGCAAATCTGGTATACACTTATTTGACATAACACCACATATATCAGTTAATTCCAATTTTATTTCTATGAAACATAGATTAAATTATTTTAAAAGCTACCACAACCTTCTCAATGACTCAACCTTAGATACCGGTGTAACAGAATATTTTATTTGCTTCTACTGTAGCAAACATGTATTACTTAAGGTCCTAGTGGAATTCTAAAACACTGTATTTTATACTAAATACCCTTCACCTAACTTTCAAATTTCCATCTTGCATACACCATCTTTCCACACATGCTCAGTATGATTTAGAAATAGCAATGCATATCATTTTTGTTTTCAGCAGAAAATAGCACATTCAAATTTGGATAAATAGAGAAGGGCTTAATAAAATAACTATATACATAGTTGTGGAAAGTGATAGAAAAATCACAAGAGATAATGAAATATTCCAGGGATAGCAAGGTTCTCATACTACTGTTAGGTATTTTGGGTGGAAGATGGATTCATTAGTAGGAAATTGGAGACAGAGCTACGAGGTATGTCACTTTGCAGAAGCTGAGGCATTTCTGTGGAAGGTCACAGACAGTTTTAAGCATAGGCAGAGTAAAGGAGTAGAGGGAATAAATGTCCAGTTCCACTCCCTCCTTGCCTCTATTCCATCCAGTAGCAATGATCCTCAATGGTGGAACCCAGAAGGGAAGGAAGCGAGTCTGTTGGTATCAGTACAAGTTATCCTCTAGAGACATAGAACTGGAGGGGAAAGCATGAAGAGTAGATCAGGATGGAGTAAAAAAATAAATATATCTAGTGAACAAAAGGGTATTAAGCAGTTTTCCAAAAGGAAATGAAAATTCAAAATGAAATAACATTTACTCACATTATTAGAATGTTTAAAAAAAACAACAAATAAAAAAATGGTATTATTAGGTATTGGAAAGGATATAGAGCAATCTACACTGTCCTATATTCCTCTCCAGAGTGAATTCATATATATTTGACATATTTCACCAAAACTAAGTATGGCCTATGACCAAACTATTCCATTTCTGAATATATAGAAGTGTGTTATTTTGTATACCAAAAGACTGAACAAGAATATTAATAACAACACTATTTATAATAGTCAAAAGTAGAAACAATCCAAATGTCCACCAATAATAGAAAAAATGGATAAATTATGGTATATTCATGTGATGCAATATGATATAGCAATAAAATAGAATATCCAACAACATGGAAAAAACTCACAAATAGTGATTAGTGAAAGAAGACAAACACAAAGAAAACACATAGTACGTTTTCATTTACATAATATTTAAAAAGAAGTAAATCAATCTGCAGTGAAAGAAATCAGAATCATTGTTACCTGGGAAGTGTAGTTACTGGGGAGACCTATAGAGAAGCTCTTCTGGAATGGTGTTAATATTCCATATGTTGATTTGAGTGGGCTATACAGTTATAATACCTTTGGAAATATTCATCAGGCTGAATACTTATGATTTATTCCCTTTTTCATATGTATCTTATAGTAGAATTTTTAAAAGAAGATTTTCTTAAAAGAGAAAAATAAGGAAATTATGTCTGAAAGGTCAAATGAAGATATCTAGTACACCAAGGGGTGAGTTATTTTTCCAAACTCTGGTTATATCCAGCACGGCATTAAGAGGAATCTCCCCAGTATGGAGGGTAATTTCTCATCTAGGAATGACAGGACATCATGTGGTAAATAAAATATAATATCCTCAGAATCAGCAAATCTTGTATTTAGCTGTTGTTACATCACAAACCACCTGTTTGTTAATCTCTTCATGCCTCATTTTTCCCAACTGTAAACAGATGGATTGAAAGAAATCATTATTAAGATTTCTCTTCGGCTAAATATGTGACTTTCTTACCAATGCACAGATTATAGATAGATTGATAGAAAGATAGATAGATAGATAGATAGATAGATAGATAGATAGATGGACCAGTAATGAGATAAACACAAGGTCTTTATGCTTTCATACAGGTATGTCTTTGTCGATGTTCACAAGACACATCAATATGAAATTGTGATCAATAAAAATTCAGCAGTTGCAGGTCTGAAAAAAAGCAACCTAATAAAATTAACAATAAGACGAAAGCCAAAACAAATAATAGAACATAGACCAAAATGAAGTTCTAACTCTACCAATATTTTAAGCTGGACACATGGGCGTGTATGACAAAGAGCATTGTATGACAGCATACTACATTTTTATAGTTTGGTGGTCTAAATTTATCTTATCCGCAAGACTGGTCTTATGTCTAAAGGGAAGTAATCAATAATTAAATAGAGAAGTACTTTCCTGCTTAGCAGATCCCATATTTTAAAATACAAATAAGGAGTTCCTGTCGTTGCTCAGTGGCTAACCAATCCGACTAGGAACCATGAGGTTGTGGGTTCGATCCCTGGCCTTGTGGGTTTGATCCCTGGCCTTGTTCGATCCTGGGTTAAGGATCCGGTGTTGCCATGAGCTATGGTGTAGCTCACAGATGCAGCTCGGATCCAGCATTGCTGTGGCTCTGGCATAGACTGGTGGCTACAGCTCTGATTAGACCCCTAGCCTGGGAACCTCCATATGCCACGGGAGCGGCCCAAGAAATAGAAAAAAGACCAAAAAAAAAAAAAAATTTCCTTTAAGAGAAAATATATTTTCATGATAGGTACGCAGATAAATTGTTTTTTTTTAAACACTGCATCTGACTGTAATTAAGCCTCTATTAGGCCTGTTGTTTATTTTTAAGTTCAAATTTACTTAACAGCCATTAAAATCTCAGCATTTGCATTTGCCTGTAGTGAGGTTCTTCTGTGTGCTTCTCCGTGGTTCACAGCAGGCAGTCAAGCCTAATAATAATGGCAAGTTAATGTTAGAAGAGTCTCCAAGACGTCAGAGAAAATGAGATATGAAAAGATGCTTAAACACTAATCTTTATTTTAAATGCATGATTTAAAAATCATTTTAGTTGCATAAACAGGTAAATTTTAATTTGTTTTATGTTCTTTAAGGATATTTTATTTTTCTTTGGGGTTAGTTGTAATAAACTCATCCATAGCATAACAGCAAATAAGTAAAATCAAATGAATGCAAAATATAATGTAGAATGTAAAAACCTGGGCTGTGGAATCCAATAGATCTGTGTTCAAATGTTAGTTAAATAATAACATAATTTTTTTGTAAAAATGTCTATTATCAAATGATCTCCACAATACTCTAAAACACAATGTGCCCCAAAAATTGAATGTAAGAAAAGCTAAACATGAATTTTTAGGGCTGGGAGTTCCCTTGCGGTACAGTGAGTTAAGGATCCAGCATTTTCACTGCAGTGGCTAGGAGTGACTGCTGTGGTGCAGGTTTGATCCCTGGCTTGGAAACTTCCACATGATATAGGTGCAGCCAAAAAAATAAAAGAAATTTTAGGACTGTAAGGAAAGAGAGAGAGAGTTTATATGCCTCATATTAAGTAGTTGGCTACAGGCACTTTTTAGAAAGGATATATTAAATGAAAATCCAGGAAATAAATTGGGACGATACCTTTAGTGTTTGCCAATAATATTGCTCCTTGTCTCTGCCCAAATGCTGAACAAATTGAGAAATAAGACAAAGTATTTGGCATATGGAAATCTGATAGAGTTTTTATTAAAGAATAAATATGTGGGCACATATGCTCCCTAAAACTGAGGCATAGAATTAGACGAATTTACCGCACAGTAGCACTGAAACCAAATAGGCCTGGTTTTGGGAGGAGCAACTAGAACTCAGACTTCTGCCAGCAGTTTGCTCACCATAAAGAGGGAGGGAAGAAGAACTGTGTGAAGAGATGTCTTTTCAAATGAAAGAAAATCAGGAATGAGGAGTAAATGCCCCACAATATTTTAAAAAATCGAAATGTTTACCAATTGCAAAGTGTGAGAAGCTTTTTACCTTAAAAAAAAAAAAAAGTAACATCAAAGGGATTTTATTTTTCCAGTTAAGAAAAAATAATCAGCACTTGTATGAAAAGTTTAGAATCCAAACTGATGGAGACCTATCACTTATCCATAGCTTTGTTATGTTTTCAAAGGCCTTTAATGAGGAAGGATTTGGAATACAGTGTAGTATTTATATTTGATTTGATATAATCCTCCTAAATTAATTGATACATAGTGTTTCAGTTATGATATGCAGATTTATATATTAGGAAGTTTTTTTTGTTGTTAGTTATGCTGTTATTTTCTATTTTTGAAATTGAACTGTTTATCCAGAGTGCCCTTACAAACAGATATTTGTGCCAAATAAGACTCACTGGATCATTTTAGTCAGTATCTATTGCTGGAGTTGGTCAAACAACACATGTAGCCTCTTTAAATGATGAAGGCTTAAGAAACACTTTTGTTTTAAATCAGGGAGATCTCTGAAACAATTTGATTGTTTCAAGTGTCTCCACTAAACAAATGATTAATGCCATACCCATATTTTTAAAATACTAAATGAGATTTTTAACATCCTAAATGTTTGTACATACATTCTTTTGAATTTTCCCTACTCAGTTGAAGCCAAATAGTTTCCTTTGTGTAGAATGGAGAAGATTAAAATTTTTGAAAGTATTGACTGTTGTCTCTTATGGAAAAGTAGAATATTGGTATGTTGCTATAAATACTACCAGCAGTTTGCAGAAAGAGTGTATTTAAAATAAAGAGGTGAGAAGGTAAAATTGTGCTATTTATCCATTGCATTTGCTATAGATTGAAAGGGATTTGTAAGTCAGAAGGAGTGAAATGAAAGCAAGTAAAGGTCAAAGAAAGTTACCAAGACAGAATGCAGAATAGGTAAATGCACCCCTTGGAAAAAAACGCAATGGCAGAGGCATAAAGATAATGACACACATCTCGATCTAGATGTATACAATTCAGTGTCTGATTTGGTCTTTCAGCTGTGTGTTAAGTAATTTGAATAGAGAATTTTCTATTATGAATATGTATTTAAATGCCTCTATTTTAGGTAAGTATTTTTGTTTCACTGATTGTTAAGCCTAATTTGTATCTCATGGTGTTTGCTAGGCACAATGCTCATGTTACAAGTGAATGAGGTTCTGCCAGAGCTCCTATGTCTATATCACTGTAAACAGTTTCTTTAAAGCTAGACTAAGAGCAATGGAATGACGAAAGATAATTGAACAAAAGAAATAACATTTTGTGTCACAGTTGGGATTCAACAAAGATAGTAAAAAGAATGGGGAAAGAAAAACCTTTTATAGTTGTGGAATTAATAATTTTCTACTTGCCCTATTTAGAGTGAGTGGAATTCTTCAACTAACATCTATTATGTGTTATATTAATGTTATGTTTCCCCAACTTATGTCTATTTGCTCTTCCCAGATATATTTGTGTTATACAAAGGTAGAGATGAATGTTATAATTACCATCACCAAATAGCTTATTTATTAATTTATGCAAAGCCCTTTTGCTGCTCAAATTCACTAATGTTTCTCCTTCTCTGCTACTACCCAATGTTTTCCTCATCTATTCATGCAAATTCCATTCATGTTAAATTGAAGTGCTAATAAGAGTGCTTTTCTGGACTATGTAGAAAACATAATTTGCTAAATTTATTTATGGTATATAAATCTTTCCAGTATATTTCATGCTTTTCTAAGCATTTGATAATAATAAATCTTATAAATATTTCTGAAGTGATGCCTTAAACTAATGTTGATGAAAGTAAAGATTAATAAACTTACATCCATATAGTGCTTTATATTGTCAAAGTTGTTTTATTTTCAGACTTCATTTAGCCTCTTCTTACCACATAGTGATGTAGATGAGCAGGCAAGTAAAATTTTGCCCATTTAAAGACAAAAAAATGAAGCACTAGAAGACTATACTACCATATATTAGAAGATTAATTATTTTAGGAAGTAGAAAGGAAGAAATTTGGTAGAAAAGGAAATGGGTACAATCAAATTTTCTCAATGTATATATGTTTAATTAAATTTAATCCATGCAAATATATTACCAAATAAAAATAAAATTTAATTTAATAAAAATTATATGAATCGCCTTGGAACTATGTGTCCACTAAAGCCTTAAAGTAGGAGAAAGAATTAGTACCTTATATTACTTTTAAAACAACATCTCTTATCTTTATACCTCTTCTGTTAAAAAATGTGATAATATCAGTTTGTTAATTTAATAAATATTTGTCAAGCATCTACCATTTATCAGACACTGTGATAGGCCCTGGGATAGGTGAGTAGTACAAACAGGATTCCTATTCTTGTGGAACTTATAGGCTAATTTCTAAAAAGAGGAAAATTAGCAATTTCCAAGTAAGGTTAATTCACTGAAAGAGGTATATTAGGGGAAATTAAGTCTACAAGTAGGATTTCATTCAACTCTCAGGTTTAGTCAGGAAAAGAATCAGTTTTTAGAGCAGTGATAATTTAAATTATTGCTCTGTAATTGGTTATGTAAAAATTCTAAGCATGAGCAATACATTAAATTATATATAAATTACTGAGGCTATCTGTATTAAGAAAGTTTACATGGAAAGAAGCAGAATATCTTTGAAATCTACTTTAATCAGAGTACAGGTAAGCATGAGCCAAAATTTTTATTTCTTAAGCTAAAATCAAAAGAGGCAGAGGCTGGCACTTCCTTTTTATGACATAATAAAAAATACATTTGTAGAACTTGCATAAATTAGTTTTCCAATAAATATATGAATTCCCATAGCTATGTAACATTTTATTAGCTAATGTGATTAAATTGATATTTTATGTAAGGTAAATACACAGATTTTTTTAGTTGTACTGTATAATAATTCACATACAATTTCTTAAATTTATATAGATATTCACTTAGGCCATTTTCAATATTATGATTCACTTGAAAATAGTCAATTTAAAAATAATTTTTATTAAAGTGTAATTATTAAAGAGGTGTATAAAGCACAAGGAATCATAATAACATCTTTTCATGTGTTTTTTAGCCATCTGTAAATCTTCTTTGGAGAATTGTCTGTTTAGATCTTCTATTACTCAAAGAATTTATTACATTTGTAGTTGTACAATGATCATCACAATCCAGTTTTATAAGATTTCCATCCCACACCCCCAGTGCATTCCCCACCCCCCTACCTCTCTCCTTTGGAAACCGTAAGTTTTTCAAAGTCTGTGAGTCAGTATCTGTTCTGCAAAGAAGTTCATTCTGTCCTTTTTTCAGATTCCACATGTCAGTGATGGCATTTGATGTTGGTGTCTCGTTGTCTGACTGACTTCACTGAGCGTGATAATTTCTAGGTCCATCCATGTTGCTAAAAATGCTGGTATTCCGTTCCTTTTAATGGCTGAGTAATATTCCACTGTGTATATGTACCATGTCTTCTTCAGCCCCAACTCTGTCGATGGACATTTAGGTTGTTTCCATGTCTTGGCTATTGCAAAGAGTGCTGCAATGAACATTGGAGTACATGTGTCTTTGCGAGTCATGGTTTTGTCTGGATAGATGCCCAGGAGTGGGATTGCTGGATCAAATGGTAGTTCTATGTTTAGTTTTCTGAGGAATCTCCATACTGTTTCCCACAGTGGTTGCACCAATTTACAATCCCACCAACAGTGTCATAGGGTTCCTTTTTCTCCACACCCTCTCCAGCCATTACTGTTTGTAGATGTTTTGATGATGGCCATTCTGGCTGCTGTAAGGTGGTAACAGTCATAGTGGTTTTGACTTGCCTTTCTCCGAAAATGAGTGATGTTGAACATCTTTTCATGTGTTTTTTGGCCATTTGTATGTCTTCTTTGAAGAATTGTCTGTTTAGATCCTCTGCCCATTTTTTGATGGGGTTGTGTGTTTTTTTTTTGTATGGAGCTGCAGAAGGTGTTTATAAATTTTGGAGATTAATCCCTTGTCAGTTGATTCATTTGCAAAGATTTTCTCCCATTCTATGGGTTGTCTTTTCATTTTGTTTAGGGTTTCCTTTGCTGTGCAGAAGTGTTTAAGTTTGATTAGGTCCCATTTGTTTATTTTTGTTTTTACTGTCATTACTCTAAGAGGTGGATCTGAGAAGATGTTGCTGTCATTTATGTCAGAGAGTATCTGGCCTATGTGTTCCTCTGAGAGTTTTATAGTATCTGGTCTTTTATCTAGGTCTTTAACCCATTTTGAGTTTATTTTTGTATATGATGTTAGGGAGTGGTCTAATTTCATTCTTTCAGATATGGCTGTCCAGTTTTCCCAGCCCCATTTATTGAACAGGCTGTCTTTTCTCCATTGTATATTCTTGCCTCCTTTGTCATAGATTAGTTGGCTGTAGGTGTGTGGGTTTAATTCTGGGCTTTCTATCCCTTCTATTTTTCACTTGAATACCAAATGGACCAAATAATTCAATAACGATTTAGGTTATTTTAGTGTAATCTCGCCTCTGAGGGACAAACCAATGCTCCAGAATTCTCCTGCTTAGTAGATTTAATGGGTATATTTTACATTAGAATCTAACTTTTGACATGTGGTTGCTATTTTTTTTTCTCTTGGTTTTTACCCTCCTAAACATTTTGTGGATTAATTTGGTTATTTTACATTTGACTTTTTCCTCTGTTATTTAATGTTTTATTCACCAATTTATTTTCTTAGTGTTTACTTTAGAAATTTTAATATACACACTTATCACAATCTATATTAATGTTATCTGTACCCTACTTCTGACCATTAGCAGGCAAATCCTAATAACTCTCCCAATTTATATGCTATTATCATCTACTTAGTTCAGTCCGTCTTTTAACACCATAATTCATTATCACTTTTTTCCTAGTCATACTGTTTGTTTTTTATACCTATTAACTAACTTTTTAGCTCTTTATTTCTTCTGGCATATTAGACCATAATGTGGGATTATTTTTCTTCTGCCTAAAGTTTAATTTTAGCACCACATGAGTCTGGAATTTTGGTGAGTCTTATTCTGTTGTTTGTTGATTCTTGAGCTATCACTCTCTGTGCTTTGTTTCCTCATAGATTTTATGATTTGTGAATTCTGTCATTTTTCCCCTTGGAAAGTATTTTATCCTTGGAAAAGGATTTTTTGAAACAGTATTTTATTTTGTTTTTATCAAGAAATTAAGTTCAGTAAAAACCCTGAACCATTTAAAAATAGTTGGGTTTTTTTGTTTGTTTGCTTGCTTTTAATCATCAAATAGTGTTTTTGTGTGTTAATTTCATTCAATTGTGAAAGCTATTGTGTGCTTGTAAACTATCAAGAAAACAGGCAGACTAGTTCCCATGCAAACATTCCTGTATTAAAAATACTAACAAAAACAGAAAAAACCCTGAAAATAATGGATAACATATTTAATCGTAGTTATTTATTAAATAGATTTATGTTATCATAGAGAAGTACACAATAATTTTGTCAAAAACTCGTGAAAATGGAAAGCTAATACTGTAGGTGATCCTTGAAGCTATTTTTTTCCCACTTTGATTTCCAGACTTCATGTTTCTTATAGGACAGAAGATAAATGCAAGGCCTGCTGTCAGTTCAGAGCCCCCTGAAAGACATGCATATAATATAACCAATTCTGAGAGATAAATAGGGGAAGGATTAGGAGTAGGCAGGGGGAGGCTTCAGACAACAATGCAGGCCCACTATCTGTGAAAGAAGAGAGAAAGACGAAGATTAGATAGTATCAGCTTCAGGATGAAGTTCAGCTCTGAGAAATTCTCTACCAGTTCTAAGAAGAACTCTAAGCTCCTCCCTGTTATTAGGGTCCTGCATCAGCCAAGGTGATGCTCCTGTTTCTCTGTGCTCTGTCATTGGCTAAGAGTATTACATGAGGGACAGTCTCTCACAAACATGGTGGCTGATCAGAATGTATAGTAACTGGAGTGTTTAACTATCAGCTAAATACAATCATTGCAGCTTGTTCTCCTGAAGTGATATCTGAGCAGGACACTGTCATGGTTACCACACCTAACCTAGGTGTATTGGCTATGACATAATAAGAAATACATATTTGATTTCTGTCCCTAGTTCCTGACACCTCCAAAAATCCTTGTAATTTTCTGAGTAATGGTGTGATGGGAGAGTCTTATGCAAAACTCTTAAATCCCTTGGAATTTCCAGGGCAATAGGAACATCTTTTGTTCTAATAGGGAAACCTTTGATGAACACCTGAATAGTTTCAAGATAGAAACTAGTCATCGGAAAAATACTAAGCCACTGTGAGAAGCTTTGCACTATCAGCCCCATCTATCCATCCCTTGGGAAGGGGAGTGAGGCTGGAGTTTGTAATTGATCACACCTATGTGAAGAAACCCCCATAAGTATCCCTAAACTATAGGGTTTGGAAAGCTTCCGGGTTGATGAACATATCCATATGCTGGGAGAATGGAACACCCCTATTCTATGAGGAAATAGAATGTGTCTGCTTTGGGGACCCCCTTTAAAACCTAATGTATATTCTTCATTTGGCTTTTCATTTATATCCTTTATCATGTCCTTCATAATAAACTGGTAATAATAAGTAAAAAGTGTTTACCTGAATCCTGTTAACCATTATAAACCTGAGGAGGGGTTCATGGGAACTACTGATTTGAGCCAATTCAAACAGAAGTGTGGGTAATCTGGGCCCACTACTTGTGATTAGCATCTGAAATAGGGCACTCTGAGCTCTTAAACTGAGGTATCTGCATTAACTCCAGGTAGTTAGTATCAGAGTTAAATTAAATTGTAAGACACCAAATTGGAGTTTGCAAAAAAATGGAGAATTGCTTAGTATGTGTGAAAAATCCATGCATTTGGTGGTAGAAGTGTTGTCAGTTAAGGAAAAAAAATTAGAGTCAAAATATACCACCATAAAGGTTCTCTTGTGTCTCAGCAGGTTAAGGATCTGGCATTGTCACTGCAGCAACTCTGGCTGCTGCTGTGGTGCAGTTTGGTCCCTGGGCTGGGAACTTCCACATGCCATGGATGCATCCAAAAATATATATACCCCCATAAACCTGAGATTCCTCAGAAAATACATAGCCTGTAAGAATGGAGTAAGACTTATATTCCACCTCTGCTCATGAAAATGAATGTCTAGATTCTTGTCATTGAGTGGAGGGTAGAAAATAATTCTAAAATATACAAAGGTCTTCACTATATTTATAATCAAATGTCAGCTATATATATATCTCATATTTATATAAACATATATTTTGGAGATATATATATATATGTTTTGGAGACAGACATTATTTCTCTTCTATATTCCATATATATATATATATATATATCATATATATATAAACACATATGTATGTATATGTTTGGATACACACACACACACACACACACACACACACACGTTTTGGAGACAGACATTATTCCTCTTTTAAGAGTCCATAATAAGGTCATATATTACACTTGCATATTTGTTTTAAAAGGTTTAAGCATTCAGAAATCAGAGACAGTAGCACTGAATTCCTCTCATTATCTTGCCTGGTGTTGGGCCCAAAGCAGATGTGCTGTAAATGACTTAGGTGGAGAACATGGATCATTTGTGCCAGAAGCAGCAGTACTGTTTGGGGAAAAGGTCATAGCTGAATGCCCTTGAGAATTTTGCTTGTCCTAAGCAAGTGATGTTAGAATAACTGTACAATATGAAGAAATTCCTTAACGCACTGGAAATTTAGGAGATTTTGTGAACAGAGACAGGTGTCCTGGTGGCTGAGTTATAACTGGAAAAAAAAGCATTGAATGTAGTTGAGGACAACCATTCTTCCTTCTTCTATGAGAGGGATATGTGTTAGTTACCTGAGATTCATAGCAAGGAAGAGTACTGATAGACTCTGAAGTATCTCATATTTTCTTAGATATTTTTCCTATTAAAAGATTCAGGTGTTTATAGGAAATATATACAATTATAATGCTATAGAGAAAACACATAAACATAAAAATATCATTACTCTGGACCCAGACTGCCTGGGTTAATATCCCAACTTAACTCTGTAACTTATAGCAATCCCTTATCATATGATGCCCCTATCTCCTTATCCATGCAATGGGAATACTCAGAAATCTTACCTAATATAGTCATTGACAAAAAAAATTAGTTAATATAAATAAAGTGTTTAGATCAGATATTGGCACAGTATTAACATTCTAATATTATCTCTGCTTTCTTACCAGGACACCAATAAATGGAAGGGAAGAGGTTGTATTATCATCTCTTAATGCTTCATAGCCCTAAAGGCCATGATATAATAATAGCAACAATAACAATAATAGACAAAATTTATTAACATCTAACTATATGTCAATCACTGTCATTTTATATTTATTATCTCATTCCCCCATAACAGTGGTGATAGTAATATTAATATGTCCATCTTAAAGAGAGACTGATGATTAAAGAGGTTTATTACCTTGCTTAAAATGTAATAAGTAATGAAGTTAAAATTCCATCTCAGTCTAACTTCTGAGTACTCTTTAGAAACCACTTTGTTATGCTACCTTAAAAAGAGCAGAATTTGATAAAACATGCATTGAATAGGTGAAGGAATAAATGAAGTTTCAATAAAGCATCATCCATTTTCTCAGTAAATTTACTTTATGGGTAGATTTAGTGATGGTAATGACTTTTCCTTCATTTTAGCATTGGGAAATGTATTTTCTCAATGTCTTTCACAGGTGCTTCAGAACAATGTTCTCCATAAGGCAAAATAAAATGTGGTGCCCTGTTATCTGTTTCTTTAATTGAGCTTTTAAAATATATATCATTTGAATGAAATTATAATGATTTCATTAACCTATTTTGCCCTTTCTCAAATATGAAGACTATAAATGTGATAGGAAATTAAAATTGTCCATTGCTGGAAGAAAGCAATCAAGCTAGAGTGACCAATATGCTTATACACTTGTCTGGAAACTTTTTCTCCCTTTTTAGCAAAGCTGAAAGTAGAGGATCATTATAAATATCTACTTGTCTATCTATGAAGAAATTAAATCATGAAAAATTCACGTTCAGAAATTCAATGAATCAATTTTACAGAAGGAAATTTAAAATTTTTATTTCTTAGGGATTGCCAGTTTAATAGTAACAATAAAACATTCTGGCTTACTTTATTATATGAAGGGTGATGGATATAAATTCAGTGATTTCTGGTGGCAGGCTAAAAATGCATTCACAAATACAAAATATTTTATTATGAAATGATTTTAAAATCTAGGAAAAAAAGAGAATATTAAGCACTCACAGGTGTATAGGTTTGTTCACTGGATGCCCTAAAAACCAGCTGCCTTGCGAGCTATGAAGAGTTGCAGATTTGGTTATTTTGTCATCCTTAAAATTGAAGAGGTGTCAATGGATGTGTTAGCATATAGATATCACAGGGGAAAAAGAAACAAATAAGTGATGTGATACTGGAAAGAAATAAAATAGCAATCAAATAAAGGTCTGAGATGCACTGCATTGTTTAAGGGAGTACAGCAATATTTTCTTTCCCTCTCCTGTCCCCTCTCTCATGTATTCAGGATCATGACTTACGGTTCTGAAAGTAAAGAACTCTGACTAAAGTTGAAACTGGCACACACACCCCATTTACATGTGTGGCCTTCATGGGGATAAGAATTTCAGAGAATTATACCTCACAAAATGAAAATTTTTCTTTCCAGAAGGACTATGAAAATTTTATTTACCCTTTACAGTGTATAACTATTTAACTCACCCTAAAAGCCATCTTCTCAAATAATTACTTACCTTTCTAGCTTTTCAGTATCATTCACTCATTTTTAACTCATTTTAGAAAAGTATTCACCAAGGAACCATTTCTTCAAACAACTGGAGCAAATGGCCAAGAAGACAGTGGGAAAATTAAAATTGGCTTACATTTTGTATTGAAATGATTTTAGGCTTGTTAGCAAACAGGCAATCTCTGCATGTTTGTGTGAACATGTCCTAAATATGATCCTAAATTATATCTCTTGTTTAAGTGATTCATTATTTTGCTAATACTGAAAAAAGAAATTATCTGTCTCCTTCTGGAAAAAATAGTTATACCCTGAATTACAACAGTGTCTTCTTTTTTAAACCATGCATAAATATAGGGAAACCCAAGTTTTTGATGAAGTGATATTCTGATATCTGATGTCTAAATGTGTGGTTTGTCCTTTTTTTCCCTGTCACTACAAATTACTATTATATTTTAGTATTCTAATTAGCAGTCTATCCCAAAGCCGGAATGAAAATTTCTTGTTTATAAGAAAGGACTTTAATTTCTTTGCTCTGTAACATCATTAACAACTAGAACTCCTGTTTTATAATAGCAGGGACAGACAAAAATTTATGTTGATGCCATATTATAAGACATCTTTCCATAGAATGCTTATTGTAAATGGTAGTTAGATACACAGTCCTCGCCATAAGTCCATGCAAATGACCTGGTAGTCAAATTAATGTGATAATTATAATAACCTATATTTTGAGTGTTAGAAACAACTGTCCAAAATTCCAAGGAGGATACTGTTTTCTCATTTTCTTTCCTAGCAACAACCTTAGGTACAATTCTGAAATAGGACATGTTAACCCTGGCAGTGACAGTCCCAGTCTCCAATTCTATTGCAAATATTAATGCTTTCTTTTCTGGTATTCATTATATTTCCTCAGGTCCCTATTTTGGGAATAAGAAAGAGTTCTGACATATCTATATAATCCACATTCAAAAGAACTGCAAACACAGATCGAATCACAACTTTGTTTTGTGAGGAGTAACTTTATGTTTATCAGGAAAAAAGCAATCAGCACAAATTTATTTGCATTAACACATGATTGATTAATCACCTCAAACCCTTTCTGGTTACTTGTATTGGAGAATAGGGTACATGCTAACCATAATAAATTTTCTCTTGGTGAAATTCCAAGCATTCTTCTCTGTTATAGTGATATGCAAGCAGATGAAGGACTTTTTTTTCTTCCCTTAGATAACTTTAAATTCAGGGAGTCATGCTCAGAAACATATTTTCAATATGGCTTCCATCACAACCATTTCACTGAACTGGTTTACTCTCCAAATAATACCTTTTTCCTACAGAAGCCTCCCTAGCAGCCATAAGCCCCATGGCTTCCAAATTTGCCACCTCCTAAGACTTTTCCAAAAGCCTTCCTCCTGGGTTAGCCATTGCTGCAGGATTAGGCATTGTCTTCACACCCAGCCATTCTTCCTATAAATACCTTCCACTCAGTCCACCAGACAACTATAGAAAAGTCTTGTGACCTAGAGTCATGGAAAGCCCAGAGCTCAGTACCTGGCACATAGTACCTTAGATCTAGATCTTAGATAGTTCATCGATGAAGAATATATGAGGAGTAGAATATGTATATGTATAGTATTAAATATATAAAGGTAGAGGTAGATTTAGAGAATTAGAGATATACTATATTGATATAAAAAGATGATTGTGCTAGTAGAAATGTATTTCAAAAGTCTAAACAAGCATTCTCCCTTTAGTTTTTGTATTTTATTTTAGTTTTGTTTAAAATAGTTTAATAATGCCCATTATTCACAAAGGTGTGAAAAAGTGGGCACTCATTTCTAACCACTGGTCAGGAAAAATTGTTCAACCTTTTTTGTAGTGAAATTTAGCAATATAAATAGCAATATAAGTTAGAAGCTCCCAAACTGTGCAAAATATTTGATCTAAGAATTAGGATTCTAAGAATTCATTAGAAGAAATATTGACAGGTATATTCATGTTTATCTCTAGTATGCTTAATATATTTTCATAATAGTGAAATAGTGACAGTATATAAATACCCAACAAAAAAAACGATTAAATTAATCATGATTTTATACATGAACACATGCAAATATAACCACTGGAAAAATATGCAGCCATTAAAATGGCATTATAGAGGATTATTGAATGATAAGAAAATTGTTCATAATCTACAAAATAGTAAAAGGTGCATAAATCATATATACAAGATATATATATGTACATGTGCACATATATGTATATACATACCTATGTACGTATATACAAAATGAAAACTGGAATGAGGTATACGAAAATAACAAGGTTTTCTCAGAGGCACTACAGATTTTATTCTTTTTTTTGATGAAAACATTTAAATTATACTTTCTTAGCAAATATTGATTTCATAATACAGTGCTATTAACTAAGTCACCATATTTTATATTAGGTCTTCAAACCTTATTCATCTTACAGCTGAAGTTTTTACCCTTTTTCCAATCTCTCCCCATTTTCCTCAACCTCTAGACCATGGCAATGACTTTTCTTCTTTGTTGCCATGAGTTTGACTTTTTCTTAAGATTTGAAATGTAAGTGAAAATACATAGAATTTTCCTTTCTCTGTTTTTTTTTTTTTTTAGCATATATAATTGCTCTTAAGATCATCCACATTGTTGCAAATGATAGAATTCCCTTCTTTCTCATGGCCGAGTAATATTCCATTGTGTATGTGTGTGTATGAATATATTATAGAATCTTCTTTATCCATTTATCCATTGAAGAACACCTAGGTTGTTATCTTATCTTGGCTATTGTGAATAATGCTGCAATGAACATGAACGTGCAGATATCTCTTTGATATCTTTTTTTGTTGTTGTTGTTGTTATTGCTATTTCTTGGGCCGCTCCCGCGGCATATGGAGGTTCCCAGGCTAGGGGTTGAATCGGAGTTGTAGCCACCGGCCTACGCCAGAGCCACAGCAACGCGGGATCCAAGCCGCGTCTGCAACCTACACCACAGCTCACGGCAAGGCCAGTCCTTAACCGACTGAGCAAGGGCAGGGACCGAACCCGCAACCTCATGGTTCCTAGTCGGATTCGTTAACCACTGCGCCACGACGGGAACTCCTGATATCTTGTTTTCATTTCCTTTGGATATGTACCCAGAAGTGGGATTGCTGGGTCATATGATAGTTCTGTTTTTAATTTTTTGAGAAACTTCCATATATGTAATTGGAAGTTATATATAATTATATAATTGGCTATATATAATTTTCCATAGTGGCTGCAGATAACTTTTACACGTGGACATAATATTACTAAAGATATAAATTTTTGTTGAATGAATGCATGAATCATAAAGAAGTGATGGAATAGTTCAATGTAAAATAAATGCAGAGAGTTAATCATGGTTAAATCTCTTGATCTGTGCATAATACCCTCTTCCCTTTATTTTCTCCTGAATGAAAGGTAATCTAATTGCCCAACGTCTATCATGAAGCTTGTCATAGCACAGGGAAGGTGTGACATGGCAAGGAGATGCTCATTTATAAGTTGGACCTCCCTGTACAATTAAAAGTTGTGTGTATAGTATACCTATATTTTTCCAACAAACATATTATAAATAGCATCTATTGACACACATCACATTTTCCCCAGTTTTCATTATTTCCAGTAATACTTTTCTAATTATTTTTTCTTATTATTATGTACTTTGCTGGCCAGTCCTTCTCTCAATGATATTTTCCAAAACAGTGCTTTTCAACCTAATGGTGGTAAAGGAGCCATTTTATTGTATTTGCTTATTTGTATTCAAATACAGATCAATAATTCCACAAAATAGAGTAAGAGTTAATTACTAGAAAAAGTTGAAAGTTTAAAAAATACATATCAAATACAAACCCAGACTTTTAATATTTCATTCAAAAGGCATAAAATATATTTCCAAAAATATCAAATGTAAGGGGAAAGAAAATTATTATAACATTTATAAACTTTGTTAATTGAAAGAATTAATGTACTCCTAATTTTTGTACTTCAACTATAAACACAAAGTTATGATTTATAGATTCTGCATATTGTTTACAATTTGAGCAAATACCCTACAGATCCATATAGAAGTGCTTAATGTCTCTACCTCTTACTTGTAGTCATAATAACATCAATAGAGCAAGGTGCCAAATAGTTTAAAGAATGCTTGGACTGCTTTAAAGCTAAGGGAATGGGCTAGAATGTCTTTCCCAAAAGTGATGACCAGAACTTCACATACCATATCCAAAAGAGCATGAACAATATGGGTCCTATGAAAGTGTGCAGTCTACTGGGTGACTGGCCATACCCATAGTCAGTAAGTTGGAAGTGTTTTTGTTCTAGACACTCCATCTGGGTTAAATAGAACTAAAAAGGAATTAAGGGACATACACCAGACCCAGTCCTCAAAAAATAAGCTATGGCTGAATTGATAAGGGAGAAGGAACTCAGTTAAGCAGTATCTAGTGTTTTCTGGTTTGCGTTTTTTTATTTTTTATTTTTTTCCCCAGAAAACTGGAGAGGAAATCATAATTAGGTCTGAGACATACACTGAGAAACTGATCAATATGGAAAAAGTTAGATGGACAAGCTACAGCTTAGTGGGCACACATGTATCCAGAGTATAATGCAGATGTGCCAACTACTGGGTTTAAGAAGTGAAGACATAGGGATCTTAATAAACTGACAGATTTGATTTTCCCAGGGGAAAAGGGAGGCTAGTCCACAAGTAGTCAAAACTGATGACAATGAGGATTGATCGCTTTTTTTACATGGAAATGTTGGTAGACTTTTTGAAGCCTACTGTTTTCACCTGCAAAATGGGAGTTAACTGGTCTTCCAGTCTGAAGGATTATTATAAACATCAAAATTCATGTGAAAGAGTGCATAATTCACCAACATATATATGTAAATGCATGTGTATGCATATATGACATTATTATGCCATAATTTTTATAACTTGAGTCATCTGATTCTCAAGCACTTCAGTTATTTAGTATGTGTTCCTTGGTCTCCTCCAGTCCTGGTTCCCTTGGGTAGCACATTATATGTATTGTAGCCAGAAGTTTGAGTCATTCCAAAAGGACCTCTTTACTTTGACCCAGCTTTATTACTTCCCTTAGATGTTTAAAAACCTTTTTTTAAAATATCTTTATCCTCAAGGTCATCATTTTCTCTTCTATAGATATAGATCTCCTTTGATATTTCTAGGTGTGATACTTTCCATGTCGTTTTCATAATTTCCCCTTTTCTTCTTTCAAAAAAAAATTATATTTAGTAAAGTACCCCCCATTCCCTCCTCATTCCTTCACATGAGTTGGTGGAATTTGAAGTTTGGTTCCCAAAGTATTGTTATAGTTCACTTTCAAACATGGAGACATGATAACAAATTGTAGAGTCCTCCTCTCCATAGGTATATGGCCCTCTTTTAAGTTATACCTTTTTTACCAATGGAGCCTGAAAAAGCCCCTACCAGAAGAGCCACATAACTGTGGGGGGGACCACCTAGAACTATGGCACAAAAAAATCTGTCACTGGCAGTTGTTTCCTCAGCCTTGCCCATTTTTCAAATAGTGGATTTCCCCTCAATTTCATTTACTTCCTTTCCTGTGTCTTATTTTGTTTTGTACTGTATTCCTCTTCATAAAGTGGAGGCCAACAATTCTCCTTGATCCAGTCTACATATTGTCACATTTTTTAGTGCCGCTTTTGCATATGGTACCACATTTAAGGTTTTGCTACATTCATCTGCTTAATTGTACTTCCTACAGTTCTCTGAAGAACACTATTCATATTTGGCTACCTCCTGTGCTCCTCCTGTAACTGAAAGCACACATTATTCATCCAGATATTTATGTGTGTATTTTATTTTATTTAAGTATACCACATTTATGTGTGTATTTTTTCATTGGAAGTGTGTAAGAATCTTTGTAAGAGTCTTCAGACCATACACCCAGAGAGAATCTAGGTAAGCAGTCTTCTCATGTCCCTGGCACCTTGAATTACACACCCTTCACACACATTCCCCCACTACTGCATATGGACTGCTGATGGTGTTGCTGGGAAAAGTCTTCACATATTTCAGCAACGTTCAGACAGATGGTTCTTAAAGAGAAACTGTTTGTGTTGTTGTTTTCCTCATCAAACATTTGCTTCATTGAAATAAAATTAATGTTCTTCTCTCTTTTCTCTCAAAGCATGATATCTCTTCAGATTGCTACCCCAACAGCTTTTCCCCCTCCTACCATCCATTGTGCATATTACTTCAAAAAATCTAAAAATCAATGTCTAGTTTCATAGTCTCTGATTTTTAATAAACTTTTTATTTTATTTTATTTTATTTTGTCTTTCTGCCTTTGCTAGGTCCGCACATGGAGGTTCCAGGCTAGGGGTCTAATCAGAGCTGTAGCCCCAAGCCTATGCCATAGCCACAGCAACTTGGGATCTGAGCCGTGTCTGCGACCTACACCACAGCTCTTTGCAATGCCAGATCCTTAACCCACTGAGCAAGGTCAGGGATCAAACCCATAACCTCATGGTCCCTAGTCGGATTGTTTAACCACTGAGCCATGATGGGAACTCCTAACATTCATTTTCCAATTATTTTTTTTTAATTCTTAAAAAGTTACTAAGTTAAGATCCCATTCATGATGACTATTCTCAAATATTGTAGTAAGTAATATCTAAAAATGTGCTTAATTTAGCTACAGTATTTCATTAGAGTACTTTCTTCCTTAAACTCACTTTTTGAACTGGAAATTTCCAATAAATTGTTTATTTTTTGTTGGTACCTGGCAACAGCTCAGATTTATTCTTGTTTCTGAAGGTTTTTTTTTTTTTTTTTAAGTAAAGATCACTCCCATTATTTAGGGAGCATAAGCATCACCATTGTTTTTCTTTACTGCCAACTTAACCTGTGACTTTTCATCCTCTACTTCTCTGTCAAATGTTATTTCCCTGCACAACCTCAGATGTCTATAGAAAGTGTCTTTATTCTTGTCTAGCTTTCTCTGTCTTCTCTCATCAACCTGCCTATCGTTACAGACCTATTATTTCTGTATGGATTCCTGCTTCTAAGTCTTCACTCTGGTTTTCTCAGTCTGTGTCCTCCTTTAAGCATTTCTGCAGCTATTTTGCTCTTTAAAGCTGTTGGCTTGATTCCTTCCCCAGGGAATTTTATTCATATCATTTTTTAAATATGAGCCACCACTTTGTGACATCTGAAAAGGTGAGGAGGGATTCTCTATCCTTGATCATCCCTCTTATATTTTTTAATTTCCTCTTGTTCTCTTTGGGATATTCTCAACCTCTAAATACTTCTGCCAAATTTCACAGCTTTTGAGAAATTAATTTCAGCTATTAGCATAGCAGGATCCAAAAACCTAATATCTTTTACATTTCTTTATAGAAATTCTATACGTCCCTGTATAAAAATACCATCATTTTCTTTGACCGACTTTCCCAGGAATTTAGGGGTAAATATTCACAACCATAAGCATGTGTGTCTTAATAAACATCCTTCAATCTGGAATTATAGATTGCCTTACACTTTTGACATTATTGCCAAGTATTTTGAAGCTAGGAAGACCTCAAACTCTAGCTACTTATGGCCTACATGATTCCATATTTCAATTTTCTCTTGAAGAACTGGAGATATGATTATCTATGGTGTTGTTTATTGTTATTAACTGTGTTATTCTTGTCACATGTCAAGTGTATTTATCATATGTGAGACTTCTGGCAAGATACTTAAATCTGACTTTTACTTATCTTTAAAGTTAAAATAATAACACTTCGCTTGCAAAGATACTGTGTATATTAACAATAATGATTTTAAAGGACCTGATATTCAGTAACAGGCAGTATTGGTGCTACTGATGATGATTATCATCAGCATAATTCACCTTTATTTATTTATTTATTTTTAATATATAATGATTTTTATTTTTTTCCATTACAGCTGGTTTACAGTGTTCTGTCAAATTTCTACTGTACTGCATGGAACTAGAGACTCTCATACTAAATGAAGTAAGTCAGAAAGAGAAAGACAAATGCCGTATTTTTCTTTTTATGGCTGCACCTGCAGCATATGGAAGTTTGCAGGCCAGGGGTCGAATCAGAGCTGCAGACTGCTGGCCTACACCACAGCCATAGCAATACTGGATTCTTAACACATGGAGTCACAATTGGAACTCCATAATTTATCTTTTAAAGTTTATTATCTCACTATACCATTTTTTTTCTGAGAGAGATTTAAGATTATTTACTAGTATTGTTTTTTTTTTTTTTTTTGACATGGTGAGAAGTTACTGTATGCTAACATTTGTATTTATTTTAATTGAGGGGTAAAGTTACTTTAGTAACTTTTATTTTGAGAGCAACTTTTATTTTGCTCTTTCAATTTATCATTTCCATTCATACATTGTACAGTTTGAAGTCATGGTCTGCATGTCCATAATATTCACTCTAACACTACAGATCAGTGCACAGAGCCCTGAGTACAAACACTAACTCAATACATGCCCCGCTACAGATTCGATAGAGTGTTTGAACTAATATATATATTTTTAAAATTCCAATCTCCAGAAAATGTTTTCTCTTCCTTTATGTGGCATTTACTGAGAGCCCAAAATGTGCCAGGCAATATGCTAGCCACTGGGAATACAAAGGTGAAGATAATGTCCTTGTTCAAATGATTTTGCAAACTAGTGGGAGGTACACCCAGATAAAACACATAATTACAGTACAAAGTGATTTTATTGTATCTTTTGAGGTTCTCTTTGATCTCCTAGTTTTCATTCTATCTTTAATTCTTCCCAAGTCTATCTTTTAGTTTCTTTTCAAGTCCTATGTTAATTCTAGCTTTCTTCTAGAATTGGATTAAAATTACAAGGAGCTTTAGTCCTTCTCTCCCCTGACCTGATTTAAGTTATAACAGAAATCTTTGCTTTTTTCCTTATAGGTCATCTTTAAAAACTATTATAAAATTTTTCAAGTAAAAAAATAAGGAGTGTGGTACAATAAACTCTCAAAAACACATAACATAGATTCAGTAATTATAATTATTTAGTCATAAATGCTTCATTCACCCAAATCCCAGGTATTAAAATAGTTTATCCTTATATACACTATTTTGTATTTCCAGTAAAAAATATTTTCAAAACCCTAATACAATTGCCCAACTAAAAAAAAAATTAATGTCATTCAGATGATCTATTTTGCAGAAAAAATCCACCCCAAACTAAGTAGTATTAAACAACAGCCACGTTATTATGTTCATGGATCTCTGTGTTAAGAAATTAGGCAGTGCTTGACAAGGCAATTCTTTGCTCCATGTGCTTAGTAGTACTCATCTGGGGATGGGGCTATCTAAAGGAACCAAGACTGTTTGGCTCACATGTCTCTTGCCTTACCAGGGATGACCTGGATTGAGTAATGAAATGCTTACATGTGTACCCTAGAGCATGGCAGTCATTAGGGAGTTGGATTTCCTCCCTATAGGTTGGTTTTTCCTTAGTGACTTATTCAGTATTACCGGACAAAAACTCAAACATTTGTTACCTATCTTCAGAGATCACATAGAGTTACTTTTGATGCACTCTGTTGGTCAAAGTAGCAATAAGCCTGTCCAGATTCAGGGAGAGAGAACATAGACCCTAACTCTCAATGACAGGAGTTTCAAATATATTTGAGGCTATGATTTGAAACCACATAAGTCTTTAATATAATAGCAATTCCATATTTCAACTTTTCTCAATTGTCTCAAAAATATCTTTTCATTCTTGATTTTCAAATCAGGCTCCATACAATGTCTCTATATTGCATTTGCTTTTTTTTGTTTTGTTTTGTTTGGTTTTAGTATAGAAAGAAGTGTCTCTTTTTTATGACATTTACTTGTTGATAGAACCTGATTAATTTTTCTTATAAAATGACCACATTATTTCTTAGTGGTGCCATTTAATTTTATTGCTCTAATTCCCTGTAAAGTAGAAGTAGGAGCTAAAGGCTGATTAGGTTTACATTCAGCATTTTGGCAGAAACACTTTCTAGATTGTTCTCTGTATAATATACTGCATCCTATAAGGAGACACACAGTTGCTGGTTGTCCCATTATTAGTGGTTGATCAGGTTGATCAATTACTTCAGGAAGTGATAACTTTTTCCCTCCACTGCAAAGTTATGATTTGTTTGTTTATTTTTCATCTTGAAATCAGTAAATAAGCCTTGAGGTGATATTTTCAATACTTTTCATCTTTAAGAATAATCACACCTTTTCAAGTTCTCAGAAAATGTTTTTAAAATACTTCAAAGATTATTTTTTTTCCTTCTAGTTTTATTGAGATATAATTGACATGCGGCACCGTATATGTTTAAGGTGCACAGTGTAATGATTTGACTTACATACATCAAAACGATTATCACATTGTTAAGTGGACACACATCATCTCCTATACACACAAAATTATAGAACAGAAAAATATTTTCTAGTGTTGAGAACTCAGGATTTATGTTCTTAACAACTTTCATAGATAACATGGAGCAGTGTTAATTATATTTACTGTGCTGTACATGATGTCCCTAGTACTTATTTATCTTATAACTGTAACTTTGTAATTTTTGACCACCTTCATCCAATTTCCCCTCCCCTTATCCCCTCCTCTGGTAATTGCAAATCTGTTCTCTTTTTCTATGAATTTGCTTGTTTTTGAAGTACAGTTGATCTACAACACTATGTTAATTCCAGTTACACAACAAAATAATTCAACGTTTCTATACATTTCAAAGTGATTACTATAATGTCTAGTTATCAATGTTGCATATAATATTACAGTTTTTGACTGTATTCCCTACACAGTACACTTCATATCCATGACATTTATTTTGCAACTGGAAGTTTAAACCTCTTAATCTCCCCCATATCCCTCCCCTCTGGCAACCACCTGTTTGTTCTCTGTAACTATAACTTTATTTCTATTTTTTTCTGTTGTTTTTTGTTTGTTTGTTTTATTTTCTTGCTTTTTAGGGCCTCACTTGCAGCATATGGAAATTCCCGGTCTTGGGGTCGAATAGAAGCTGCCTGCAGCTGCTGGCCTATGTCATACAACATAAGATCTGAACTGCATTTGCGACCTACACCACAGCTCATGGCAATGCCAGATCCTTAACCCACTAGGTGAGGTCAGGGATCAAACCGACATCCTCATGGATACTAGCTGGGTTTGTAAACTTCTGAGCCACAGTGGAAATACCCTCTTGTTTTTTAGACTCCACAAATAAGTAAAATTATACAATATTCTCTTTTCTGAAATATCTATTAGCATAATACCTTCTAAACCCATCTACGTTGTTGCAAATAACAAGATTTCATTCTTTTTGATTCTGAGTAGTAGTAGTCCATTTTGTGTGTTTTTGTATGCATGTTTGTGTATATACCACATTTTCTTCAACCATTCATCTATTGATGGGCTTTTAGGTTGATTGCAAATCTTTGCTATTGTAAATAATGCTGAAATGAACATAAGGATGTGTGTATATTTTGTAATTAGTGTTTTCATTTTCTTCAGATAAATATCCAGGAGAGGAATTGCTGAATCATATGATAGTTCTATTTTTAATTTTTTGAGTATCTCCTTACCATTTTCCAATTTACATTCCCACCAATAGTGCAGAAGTGTTCCTTTTTCTCCACATCTTTGACAGCACTTGTTATTTGTTTTCTTTTTGTTAATAGCTATTCTGACAGGTGAGGTTTTGATAAGCATTTCCCTGATAATTTATGATGCTGAACATCTTCTTATGTGCTTGTTAGCCGTCTGTATGTCTTCCTTTGAAAAATATCTATTCAGATTCTCTGCCCATTTTTTCATTCAGGTTGTTTATTTTTTGGATGTTGAAATTTGAGTTATTTGTACATTTTGGGAATTAAACCCTTAATGGTTATATTGTTTGCAAATATCTTCTCACTCTCTTAGTAGGTGGCTTTCATTTTTTTGATAGTTTCCTTTGCTGTGCAAAAGATTTTTAGTTTGATATAGTCCTATTTGTTTATTTTATTTTCCTTGCTGTAAGAGACATATTTAAAAAACAATATTACTCTGACTGATGCCTATGTTTTCTTCTAGAAATTTTATGGTTTCAGGTCTTACATTTAAGTATTTAATCAATTTTGAATTTATTTCTGTGCATAAAATGGGGAAAAAGACAGTCTTTGAGAGTGAAATCATTCCTATCACACTGTATCTGTGGGAAGGTAGGTGCCTAACTTCAGCGAACACAGAGGGCCTAATCACATTTACCTCCACTAAAGTCCTCCAGTGCTTTTCCACTAGATCATCCCAGTGCTTAAAACCCTCCAGCCTTTTGTTTCAGTGGAGGTGAGTTCAACCTTTCTCTCTCTTTCTCTCTCTCTTCTGTTGGAACAGACTTGACTAATGTCTGCTTTGCCTACTTAACTGATGCAATTTTTCTTTGACATGTTGCTCTTCTAAATGTCCACTCGCAAATGACTGTTTTCCTCTTACTACTGATGCTGGGATAGGCAAACCTAGTGAGGGACAAAACTGGATCCAGTGTATTCAAAATTTTAAAAGTATAATATTCTTTCTTTAGTTCTTCAAGTTTATGTGGTAAACAGGTTTTAAATAATTTATATCTATATTGTGGATATAATGGTTCCTTTTTCTCTTCCACTGTGCTTTTGACACTTTGGCTAATGTCCATATGGCCAACAGGTTTTACCAACAAATGTGTGCTACAGCACAGGTAAAATGGTGTTCCTTTCCTCTTGTGCTTGTCTGTTTAACACCTTAAATCTGGGTCATCTGCTGTAATAAAGTGGATATTTCTAGTGCCTATATGGACTTCACTTTGGATGTACCACACCTTTCTATGAGACATTTATATAAAATTAAGATATTGATAGCAAGCTTTATATCTTCATTTAACAAATGAGTCTGCAGTAAAAATAATTAATCTAAGTGGCTTGGCCAAAGTAGAGTCAAGATTAACCTCATGTGTCCTTTTCCATCCCTTTAAACTACAGTAATTCTCTTTCTTTCTGATAGTCACTACTAAGGAGCTATCTATAGCTTAACATGGTTTCAGGAGAAAACTTCAAATTCCTTCAGAAAAAACAAATTTGTAAGAGTGATTGAAAACACTATAATGACATTGATGCAAATGACTTTTTTTTAATTCTAAAGTATAAACTTTACAGTGCTGAAAATTGGGATACCTTTGAAATGAATCCATTATTTACTTAATTCTTAATGAAAGCTAATAATAACAGCAGAAGAAAAATAACACAAAATTGCTTGAAAACTGCAGGGTGTCTCCATTGTTCTTGCCTTGCTTTTAATTGCAAGCAGAAAGGAGCAAACAAATACAAATCTGAACATTAGAACAATGTTGAGCCATGAAACATGAAATAAATGTTCTCTTCCCATTAAACACACACACACACACTCACACACACACTGGAAACAATTTTCATAATAAATTATTTTCTAAAAAGATAATGACAAAAATCATCATGTCACTGTGGATTATTGAGAATATATTCCACAGGGAATAAGATAAGAGTAAGATTAGAGTAAGATAACAGTGGGTCTTTACAATCAAAAGCCCCTTTTCATTTTATTTCTTCATTTCACCTTAGCTATGTAGATAACCTGTACCTATGATGAGTTTGTCAAATGTGCTTTTCTTATTGCTATAGAAAAACTAAATAAGGAATTTTTATTCTGACATCTCTACCATCATGTGGTTACCCTAAAGGACCAATAATTTTACACACTTTTTTTGGTTTGTTTTCTTGTTTTTCTTGTTGTGATATATATATATATATATATATATATATATATATATATATACACACACATACACACACACACACACACATATACACACACACACACATAAAATATATATATATGTATATATTTAGTGAGTGGACTGTATTTATCTTTCCCAGATTTTAGGGTTGACCATGTCAAATGTTCTAGACAATGGAATATTAACTAGTGTGACTCAAGCAAAGGCTTGAAATGTGCCTGCATGGTGAGATACTTATCCTTGTGCTTCTAGCATCATCATTGGTAGAAAATGTCTTAAATATACCACTCACCCAAGAATGATAAGAAATATGTGGAATATACCTGGACCCAACCCAGCAGCTTAGATTCAAACCCAGTTCAGCCTAGCCTAGATCAGCTGAAACTCAGCAAAGCCACGAGTACCTGAAATAGAGTAAACAGTAACTGCTTAAAGCTGTTAAGTTTGGGTTAGTTTATACGCAGCTAATACAAAAATGTACAAAAATCAAAAGCTTCAGTGAAAAATAGTTCTCCTTGCTACCTCATTCTTTAACCACCACTGTCTTTACTTGCATATTCTTTAAGCTCTCCAATGCTTATATAAGCAATGATGTATAAATAGACACACACACATCTCAAAAAAAGATCATTTTATATATACTATTCTATATCTTGACTTTTTGCATATAATATACATTCAGGAGCCTTCCATATCTGTACATAAAGATTTTCCTCATTCTTTTTAAGGGGCCAGTTATATTTTATTTATAAAAATGTCATAACATATTGAAGTATCCTTTACTTCTGGACGATATAGATTATTTCTAAACTTTCTTGTCTACCCAACTGAAAAACCTTCATCCTAGTATGAATCCTTCATTTGAAAATTTTATTTCCTATTATTATTATTTTAATAATAATAAGAGTTAATAATTTGGTCTCTCAGCAAGGGCTGCATACCTACATTATCTCATTTAATATTCAAAAGAGTCTTGTGAGGTGAGTATGACCATTATTTTTCAACTTAATTGAGACAGAAAGAAGTTGAGTTCAAACCAAATAGTAAATAATATGACTGGAACTCAAACTCAGGCATTATACAATATTGCCTGACCCAGTGTGAACTTATTGAAAATTTCGGTCTAATTCTTGCTGACTCAAATTCCATTCCAAGTTAAATGTATGAGACTTCTCTTTCTAAATGACAAGACATGAGTGAAAGTTAAACAAGGAAATACTAAAATATTCAAATATTTATTCATTTACTCAACATGTATTTGTTGTAAACTTAGTGTCTACTAAGCACTGCAGCTAGCCTTGAATATATATTTAAAAATAAAGAATAATTTATTTTGTATTTTGTGTTTCCCTCTCACATCTCTGTGGTTTGTTCAAACAGTGTTGTTCAACACAAGATTCAGTTGAAAAGGAAGGCAATTAAACTCTTTCACTAATGGGCTTGGAAACTTTAATTGAAACTCAGAACATAGTTTCCAACAATAATAATAAAAAAAATTCATAAAACAATTCTAACTTCCAAAGAGAGAAAGGAGAAATGTAAAGGAAATAATTAACATGAAATGTCATAAATAATAACAATGGTTTATTACCATTTGTGGAGTACCTACAATGTGCCAAAAAATTTTCATGGATTATGTATTTAATGTTAATAATTTTATAATAGTGCTTTTATTATATTCATTTTAAAATTAATAAAATAAGGTTCAAAACATTTTTATGTCTTTGAAGTTTAAAGAGATGACAGAACCAAGAATTGAACTCTGATTTGGCAGATCTCAAATCCTTGCATGTAATCATTTATACACTAGTTCTAGAACTAATCACAAAAGAAATAAAGATTCCAGAATAAAAATAAAGATTCTTCTTTTTGTTTTTTTCTGTTTTGAAAGCAGATTATTCACGTGTCCTGCTTTTTGTTGTATGAAGTAACCTGACCCTAGGCCTAGGTATGGCACTATGATACAATAGGGTGTACCTCTTTTCCCTGAATCTGTAAAATTGTTTTCTATGAAGCTGAAGAACTCCACCCTCTACCACTTCCTTTTTTCCTTTTCTTTTCTTTTTTTTTTTTTGTCATTGTGCTTGTATAGATTCACCAAATATCATTGTCTAAAACAATGATTTAGTGATATACGTATTTGTGGTCAAAACATGTACACACACAATCATGCAATATTCAGATGTTTCAGAGTCTAAAATTGCTACTGAGTTAGATATGAAAATGAAAATATAATGTTTGTACTCAAAACTTTAAGAATAAAAATATATTAAAAAATCAGTAACTAGTCAAGAAAAACACAAGTATTGCTATTTTAAAAAATAAAGAAAATAAATAAACAAATTCTGTTTGCTTTCACATTTTAAATATCACCAAGTCACATCAGGTGGGAGAAGGAGATTTAGATCAAGCACGTTTACATGATCTTTGCATAAATAATTAACAAAACAGAACATAAGCTAATAAAACACAAAGACTAGATGTAATATAGCAATGCTGTGGGATAAACAGATGTTTAAAAACAATGCAGCTTGTAAGTATTCTAAAATATACGCAAACATATTAGGCTAAGTAAACTTAAAATACAAATCTATCTGAATCTACTTCCCTCAGAGTGAAGATTTTAAAACAATTGCTTAATTACATATATACTCCTATAAACAATTGCTTAATTACATATATACTCCTAACATTAATATTTCTAAAATATTTATAAAAGAATATCATTTTAACACTTTAAAAGGTTTAAAAACTTACTAAACAATGGGTAGAAAAATTTTCCTCAGAAGTACATGTTTGATAATTATATATTAAATTCATTACACTTACACATAATTTTGGGTTTTATTTATGCATTTAAAACTAACATCAAAATTTCATTCGAGGGAAAGCAATATGAAGTTTCTTCAAAAAATTAAAAATATGGGGGTTCCTGTCGTGGCACTGTAGTTAACGAATCTGACTAGGGACCATGAAGTTGCAGATTCAATCCCTGGCCTTGCTCAGTGGGTTAAGGATCCGGCGTTGCCTTGAGCTGTGGTGTAGGTTGCAGATGCGGCTCGGATCCCGCTTTGCTGTGGTTCTGGCGTAGGCTGGCAGCTACAGCTCCGATTAGACCCCTAGCCTGGGAACCTCCATATGACCAGGGAGCGGCTCAAGAAAAGGTAAAAAGACCAAAAAAAAAAAAAAAATTAAAAATATGATGTAGTAATTTCACTTCTGGCTATTTATCTAAAGAAAAAGAAATAACTACATTGACGAGATATGTGCATCCTTACATTTACTTCAGCATTATTTATAATAGCCAAGATCTGGAAATAACCTAAGCGTTCACTGGTAGATGAAGTGATATAGAAAATGTGTTATACACATATTCAATGGAGTATTTCCAGCCATCAAAAAATAAGGAAATCGGAGTTCCCGTCGTGGCGCAGTGGTTAACGAATCCGACTAGGAACCATGAGGTTGCGGTTCGGTCCCTGCCCTTACTCAGTGGGTTAAGGATCCGGCGTTGCCGTGAGCTGTGGTGTAGGTTGCAGACGCGGCGCTCGGATCCCGCGTTGCTGTGGCTCTGGCGTAGGCCGGTGGCTACAGCTCCGATTCCACCCCTAGCCTGGGAACCTCCGTATGCCGCGGGAGCGGCCCAAAGAAATAGCAAAAAGACAAAAAAAAAAAAAAATGAAATCCTTCCATTTGAAACAATGTGGATGAAACGAATGCATTCTGCTAAGTGAAATGCATCAGACAAAGACAAATGCTGTATGATGTCAAGTATATGTGGAACCTAAAAAAACAAACGAATAAAGTCATAGAAACAGTGAAGAGATTGCTGGTTGTCAGGGGTAAGAGGTGGACGATGAGGGAAATGTCTGAAGGTAGATAAAATATACACATTACTATTTATCAAATGAATAAGTTATGGGCATGTAATGGACAGCATGATGATGGTGACTATAGTAAACAATATGATATATTTGAAAATTTCCAAAAGAGTAGATTTTTAAAGTTTTCAACACTAACACACAAATATTATAATTATGTGAAATGGATGGATGTGTTAACTAACCGTATTGTGGAAATCATTTTGCAATTTATACATATATAAAATCACAATGTACATCAGAAATTTGCATAATGTCATATATCAGTTACATCTTAAAGCTGGATAAAATTTTCATTCTTGAATATCCTCTCTGAGACTTGAGGGAAAAAATCAAATATTATTCAAACCAGCAAACTGAAATTGAGACTATACACTATGAAAGTTTCAGAGAAATTTAAAGTTTTAAAATATTTAATGTTACAAAGGAAGTAAAATTTAAAAAATCTGTGTAATATAAATTGAAGCAATCCTCCCCAATACTATCTATAAACTGTTGAAATATCTATACCACTATTTATGAAAAGTCTAATGCCTTCAAAACATTTTATAAATTGACAGCTAACTTAGGTTCTCATTGACAGGATTACTTCAGAATTCACTTTATGGATTTGCTCACCTTCATTTGCATATGATTCCCTTTCCATTCTGTATCAAAACAGATGCAACACTTAGTTGCTTCTCTTGATTTACATACCTTAATTCATTGCCCATATACTTGCATTCATGAATTTCATGTATATGAATGACTTGATTGATTTTTTTGAGACAAATAGGCCTAATATCAAACCGAGGTAAGCCTAAATAGAAAGTTAGATATAGGAGTTCCCTTCGTGGCTCAGAGGTTGATGAACCCAACTAAGATCCATGAGGACATGACTTTGATCCTTGGCCTTGCTCAGAAGGTTAAGGATCCGGTGTTCCTGTTAGCTGAGGCAGCTGTAGCTCTAATTCCACCCCTATCCTGGGAACTTCCATATGCTTCAGGTGCAGCCATCAAAAGAAAAAAAAAATGAATTAAAAACAAAACAAAACAAAAATTTTTTAAAAATTTAGATATAATATAAAATTTAGTTAGCTCTCCTCTTCTTATTGCTAACTCTCACACATTGCATTTAGCAACTTTAACACTCCCCAAAGCGGTGTGATTTTATTTTAAAATGTTAGATAGTTAATGTTTTACAACACCTGCTAATGATCTTTTCCCTTTAGAAATGATATCATTATAGATGGCAAAGAAATTTTTTTTTTGCTTTTGTTTGAATTTCTTTCCATGTGTGGCAATAAAAATTTGTTTTCAAATAAAATTATTTTAAAAAGTCAATTTACAAATTGTTAGATAAACAGCAATATAGCACAAATGAGTCCCTGTAAAAATTTTCATGAAATATTAACTTTGGGGGAACATTTGCTTAGAGCAAAGACAGCTTTTTTAAGGGAAATTCTGCTTCCAGCTGCAAAGTTAAAATTTTCATCCAGCTACGTTCGTATGATGCAATTAAAAATAAAGATTTACTTTGGGATATTTTAATTACTTTTGTTTTTTTTTCCATTATAGTTGATTTTCAGTGTTCTGTCAATTTCTACTGTACAGCAAAGTGACCTAGTCATATATTCATTTTTATATATATTCTTTTTTATATATATTCTTTTTATCACATTATTCTCCAGCATGTTCCATCACAAGTGACTGGGATATAGTTCCCAGTGCTATACAGCAGAATCTCATTGCCTATCCACTCCAAATGCAATAGTCTGAATCTATTAACCTCAGACTCCCAGTCCATTCCACTCCCATCCCCTCTCCCTTGGCAAACACAAATCTGTTCTGCAAGTCCACGAGTTTCTTTTCTGTGGAAAGTTTCATTTGTGCCTCATATTCAATTCAAGATATGTGATATCATATTGTATTTGTCTTTCTCTTTCTGACTTACTTCACTTAGTATGAGAGCCTCTAGTTCCATCCATGTTGCTGCAAATGACATTATTTTGTTCTTTTTATGCTGAGTAGTATTCCATTGTGTATATATATCACATCTTCTTAATCTATTCATCTGTAAATAGACATTTAGGTTGTTTCCATGCCCTTGCTATTGTGAGTAGTGATGCTATGAACACAGGGGTACATACATCTTTTTCAATGAGAGTTTTGTCTGGGTGTATGCCCAGGAATGGGATTCCTGGGTCATATGGTAGTTCTATATTTAGTTTTCTGAGGTACCTCCATACTGTTTTTGGATTTTTTAAAACTGAGTAAGGAGTTCCTGTCATGGCGCAGTGGAAATGAATCCAAATAGGAACCATGAGGCTTTGGGTTCAATCCCTGGCCTCACTCAGTGGGTTGAGGATCTGGTGTTGCCATGAGCTGTGGTGGAGGTCACAGACATGGCTCATAGTCCACATTGCTGTGGCTGTGGTGTAGGCCTGCAACTATAGGTCTGATTCAACCCCTAGCCTAGGAACCTCCATATGCCACAGATATGGTCCTAAAAAGCAAACAAAACAAAACAAAACAAAAACAAAAAAACTGAGTAAGAAATATCAATGGATTATGAGATGCTCATCATTTCATAAAAGGAAGTTTATCATTTTACTGGAGGTTTGAAACTTAACTACTGATAATGTTAAAAGCTCCTCATTCATTATTCCTTTGAAATGGCATTGGATCACATAGCATATGATACCTTCAACAACAGATTGACATAAAAATTATCCTTCCATGTTGATTTTTAAATGACAACTCAATAAAAGTAGAGGGCACAATAACCTAAGTATTTCAAGCAAAAAATATAAGGGAGATTAAACTATTAAGGTTTAAAAAAAATGCAACTTTTTTTAGAAAACCAGAATAACATTCTTTTCAAGTGTTCATGGAAAATTCCTTAGGATTGACCACATACTAGGACCCGCCCCCCCAAAAAAAAGCCTCAGCAATTGTTTTGTTTTGTTTAGTTTAATGGTCACATCTGTGGCATATGGAAGTTCCTGGCCAAAAGGTTGAATTGGAGCTGCAGCTGAACGCCTATGCCACAGCCACAGTAATGCTGGGTCAAGGCACACTTGTGACCTATGCCACAGTTTGTGGCAATGCCAGGTCCTTAACTCACTGAATGAGGGATTGAACTCACATCCTCAAAGACACTATGTTGGGTTCTTAACCTGCTGAGCCATAACTGGAACTTCCAAGCCTCAACAAACTTAAGAGGGTAGAAATTATTCTGAACATTTTGTCTGACCACAATAGCATGAAACTAGAAATCAGTCAAAGAAAGAGAAAAAAGAAAAAAGTGATTACATGGATACTAAACAACATGCCACTAAAAAAATAGTGAGTCAACAATGAAATCGAAGAGGAAACTAAAAAATACCTAGAGACAATTGACAATGAAAACACAACCATGTAAAATCTATGTGATACAGAAAAAGTAGTTCTTAGAGGGAAGTTCATAGCAATATAGGCCTTCCTCAAAAACCAAGAAAAATCTCAAATGACCTAACGTACCATCTACAAGAACTAGAAAAAGAACAAACAAAACTCAAAGTCAGCAGAAAGAAGGAAATAATAAAGATCAGTTACTATCACCCTGATACCAAAAAAAGGCATTATAAAGAAAGAAAATTATAGGCCAATATTTTTTTATGAATATAAATGCAAAAATTCTCAACAAAATAAGAGCAAACCAAATCCATCAACACAAAACAGAGATCATATACCAAGATCAAGTTGAGTTGACCGTAGTGTCACAGAATGGTTCAACAGATGCAAATTAGTTGATGTGATACACCAAATCAACGAAAGAAAAGACAAACCCCACAAGATCATCTCAATAGGTGCAAAAAAGCACTCAATAAAATTCAACATCCATTTATGATAAAAACTCTTTCCAAAGTGAGTATGGAGGGAATATATCTCAATACAATAAAAGCTATTTATGACAAGACCATAGCCGACATAATATTAACAGTGAAAAGCTGAAAGCCTTGTCACTAAAATCTGGAACAAGGCAATCACACCCACTCTTACCACTTCTACTCAATATAATATTGGAAATCCTACCCAAAACAATCAGACAAGACAAAAAATAAAGGATATCCAAATTGGAAGAGAAGTTCTAAAATTGTCATTAAATACAGAAGACATGTTACTATATATGGAAAACCCTAAATATGTTACATAGAAACTACTAGAATTGGAGTTCCCATCATGGGTCCATGGTTAATGAATCCGACGAGGAACCATAAGGTTGCAGGTTTAATCGCCATCCTTGCTCAGTGGGTTGAGGATCCAGCATTGCCGTGAGCTGTGGTATAGGTCACAGATGTGGCTTGGATCCCATGTTGCTGTGGCTGTAGTGTGTAGGCCAGCAGCTGCAGCTCCAATTTGATCCCTAGCCTGGGAATCTCCATGTGCCATGGGAGTGGCCCTAGAAAAGGCAAACACACACACACACAAAAAAAAACCTACTAGAATTGATAAATGAATTCATCAAGATGACAGGATACAAGATTAACATACAGAAATCTGTTGCATTTCTTTATATTAATAATGTAATATCAGAAAGGGAAAGTAAAAAAAAAATCCCTCTTGAAATCACATCAAAAATAAAATAAAATAAAATAATTAGGAATAAACCTGACCAAGGAAGTAAAAGACTTATAATTGAGAACTGTAAAACACTGATAAAGGAAATTGAAGGTGATTCAAAGAAATGGATATTCCATGCTCTTGGATTTGAAGAATATTGTAAAAATGGCTATATTACAGATTTAATGCAATGCTTATCAAATTACCCATGACATTATTGCAGTAGTAGAACAAATAATCCTACAATTTATATGGAACCATAAAGAACCTAGAATTGCCAAAGCAATTCTTAGGAAAAAGAACAAAACTGGAGACATAACCTTCCCAGACTTCACACAATATTACAAAGCTACAGTAATCAAAACAGCATGATATTGGCACAAAAATAGACAAATGGATCAACTAAACATAATAGAGAGCCCAGAAATAAACCCACAAAAGAGGCAAGACTGTACAGTTTCTCCAGCAAGTGGTGTTTAGAAAGCAAGACAGCCACATGTGAATCAATGAAGTTAGGACACACTTTAACACCATACACAAGGTAAACTCAGAATGGCTTAAAGATATAAATATAAGACATGACACTATAAAACTCCTAGAAGAGAACACAGGCAAAATATTTTATGACATAAATTGTACTGATGTTTTCTTAGGTCAGTCTCCCAAAGCAATAGAAATAAAATAAGAAAATAAAAAATGGGACCTAATCAAACCAATAAGTTTTTGAACAGCAAAGGAAACCATAAAGAAAAAATAAAAGAAGACAATCTATGAACTGGGAGGAAAATATTTGCAAATGATGCAAACAGCGAGGGCTTAATTTACAAAATATACAAACAGCTCATACAATTGGATAATAACAACAACCAACAATAACAACAACAACAAAAAATCAAAAAAATGGGCAGGGGTTCCCCTTGTGGCTCAGTGGCTTAAGAACCTGACACAGTGTCCACTAGTATGCAAGTTGCAAGTTCAATTTCTGGCCACACTTAGTGGGTTAAGGATCTGGCACTGCCTCAAGCTGTGGTGTAAGTTGCAGATGTGGCTCAGATCCAGTGTGCTGTGGCTGTGGCAAAGGACAACAGCTATAGCTCTGATTCAATCCCTAGCCCATGAATTTCCATGTACTGCAGATGTGGCTGTAAAAAGAAAGAAAAAAAAAAAGGAGGGGGGAAATTGGCAGAAGACCTAAGCAGACATTTCTCCAAAGAAAATATACAGATTGCCAGTAGACGTGTGAAAAGTGCTCAACATTGCTAAAATTATCAGAGAAATGAAAATCCATACCATAATGAAGTACCACCTCACACTGTTTAGACTGGCCATTATTAAAAAATTTACAAACAAAAAATGCTGGAGAGAGTGTGAACAAAAGGGAACCATTATACACTGTTGGTGAGAATGTAAATTGGTGCAGTATGGTAGTTTGCTAAAAAAAATAAAAATAGAGTTGTCATATGATTAGCAATCCCACTCCTAGACATGTATATGAAGAAAACTATAACTAGAAAAGATATATGCCCCCCAATGTTCAGAGCATCACAATTAAAAACAGCCCAGACACAGAAACAACCTAAAGGACCATCAGTAGATGAATAGATAAAGAAGATCTGGTATATATACATAATGGAATAGTATGCAGTCATAAAAAAGGAATAAAATAGTGCCATTTGCAGCAACATGGATAGACCTGGAGATTATCACACTAAGAAAAGTAAGCCATATGAAGAAAGACAAACCTCATATATTATTGATTATATATAGAATCCTAAAAAATGATACAAATGAAAACATATAAAACAGAAATAGACCCACAGAAATAGAAAAAAAAAAAAACCTTATGGTTACCAAAGGGGAAAGGGAGAGGGAAATGATAAATTAAGTGTGTGGAATTAACACATACACACTACTATATATAAGATAACTAACCAACAAGGACCTACTGTATAGCTCAGGGAACTATATTCAATATTTTATAACAACCTATAAGGGAAATGAATCATATATATATACATATACATACACACACACACACACACACACACACACACATACACACACACACACACCTGAATAACTTCACTATATACCTGAAACTAACATAATATTTTATACTTCAACAAAAAATAACATTTTTATAAAAACCATAATGGAAAAGAAGATGAAAAAAGAATTTATATATATAATTGAATCACTTTGCCCTATACCAGAAGCTAACAAAACCTTTCTTCTGGAATTAGTAGGAGCTTGCTTGGAAAAAATCTACTCTTCTAATCAATTAAGGGGTGTATTTTTCAATCTGTTTTATGACATCTTCAAATTCTTTCATCTGTGTCATAGTTTCCAAAGCACAAGTCTTTTATCTCCTAATGTAGGGTTATCCCTAGATATTTTATTATTTTTGATGCAACTGTAAATGGATTGTATTCTTAACTTCTATTTCTGATAGCTTTTTTTTACTGTATAGAAATAAACAGATTTCTGTATATCAGTTTTGTATCCCGCAACTTTAATTCATTGATGAGTTCTAAAATATTTTTTGGTAGTCTCTTTAGGACTTTCTATGTATAGTATCATGTCATCTGCAGTGACAGTTTGACTTCTTTTTCAATTTATCTTTTTTCTTATCGGATTGCTGTGGCCAAGACTTCCAATACTATGTTTAATAAAAGTGGCAAGAGTGGGCATCCTTGTCCTCTTTCTGATCTTAGACGAAATGTTTTTACCAATTTATCACTGAGTATGATGTTAGCTATGGACTTATATATGGCCTTTATCATGTTGAGTTATGTTCCCTTTATACCCACTTTCTGGAGATATTTTATCATAAATGAACATTGAATTTTGTCAAAAGCCATTTCTGCATCTATTGAGATGATTGTATGTTTTTAATTCTTCAATTGTTTGGGGTATTTTTTGTCTTTTTAGGACTGCACCTGAAGCATATGGAGGTTCCCAGGATAGAGGTCTAACCGGAGCTGTAGCCGCTGGCCTACGCCACAGCAACACCAGATCTGAGCCACGTCTGCAACCTGCACTACAGCTCATGGCAATGCCGGATCCCTAATCCACTAAGCAAGGCCAGGGGTCAAACCCGCAATTTCATGGTTCCTAGTCAGCTTCATTTCCGCTGTGCCATGACGGGAACTCCCTCTTCAATTGTTAATGTGACATATACTAATTGCTTTGTGGATACTGAAAAATCTTTGCCTCTCTGGGATAAATCCCATTTGATCATGGTGTATGATGCTTTTAATGTATTGTCGGCTTTGGTTTGATAATATTTTGTTGGGGATTTTTGCATCTATCTTGACCAGTGTTATTTGCTTATAATTTTCTCTTTTTTGTGATATCTTTGTCTCGTTTTGGTATCAGGGTAATGGTGGTATTACCTGGGTAATTATCAGGGTAATTTAGGTATCATAGTATGAGTGCAGAAGTGTTCCTTCCTCTGTAATTTCTTTGGAATTATTTGAAAAGGACAGCTCCAATCTAAATGTTTGGTAGAATTCACCTGTGAAGTCATCTGGTCCTGACTTTTGTCTTTGGAGAATTTTTTTTTTTTTTCTTTTTAGGGCCACACCCTGTGGCATGTGGAAGTGCCCAGACTAGGGGTAAAATCAGATCCGAAGCTGCTGGCAATGCCACAGCCACAGCAACACCAGATCTGAGCTATGTCTGTGACCTACACCACAGCTCACAGTAACAGCGGATACTTAACACATTGAGCAAGGCCAGGGATCAAAACAACATCCTCATGAATATTAGTTGGGTTCTTTACTGCTAATCCACAATGGTAACTCCCTGTTTGGGGGAATTTTTTAATTACTGATTCAATTTCATTATTGGTAATTAGTCTTTTCATAACTTTTATTTCTTCTTGGTTCAGTCTTGAGGTTGTACATTTCTAGAAATTTGTCCATTTCTTCTAGGTTGTCCATTTCATTAGCATATACTTGTTTATAGTCTTTCTTATGATTTTTTTTTTGTATTTCTGTGGTGTATGTTGTAACCTCTTCTTTTTAATTTCTGATTTTATTCATTTAGGCCTCCTTTCTTTTTGTGTTAATGAGTCTGGCTAAAAGTTTATCAATTTTATTTACCCTTTCAAAGAGACAGCTCTGAGTTTCATTGATATTTTCTATTGTTTTTTCAGTCTCCATTTTACTTATATCTGCTCTGATATTTATGGTTTCTTTACTTCTACTAACTTTGGGTTTTGTTTGTTCTTCATTTTCTCGTTCCTTTAGGCATATGTTTAGGTTGTTTTAAGATTGTTTTTGTTTCATGATTTTTCTTGTTTCACTATAAACTTCCCTCTTGGAAACAGATTTGATGCATCCCACAGTCTTTGTATTGTTGTGTTTTCATTTTCATTTGTCTCCAGCTTTTTTTTCTCATTTTTTTTCCCTCAGCTTCACTCAGACCCAAAGTACAGGTATTTTTTTAAATCTTCTCTTTGATTTCTTCAGTGAAACATTGGTCATTTATAGGCATATTATTTAGCCTCCAAGTGCTTATTTTTTGTTTTTTTGGTAGTTCATTGATTTAAAGAACTAATATTGCTAAAATGACCATACTATTCAAGGTTATCTATAGAATCAGTTCAATTCCTATCAAAATACCAATAGTATTTTTCACAGTACTAGAATAAATAATTTTAAAATTTATGTGGAAACACAAAACACACCAAATAGTCAAAGCAATCTTGAGAAAGAGAGAGGAATTACACTCTCTGACTTCAGAAAATACCACAAAACTATAGTAATCAAAACAGTATGGTACTGGCACAAAAACAATACAGGTTAATTGAACAGAATAGAGTCTAGAAATAAACCCACATGCTTAGGGTTTCTTCAATGAATGGTGCTGGAAAAACTTGACAGCTACATGTAAAAATGAAATCAGAATATTTTCTCACACTATTTACAAAATAAACTAAAAATGGATTAAATACTTAAATATAAGACTGGAAACCATAAAACTCCTAGAAGAAAACATAGGCAGAACAGTCTTTGACATACACTGTAGTAATATTTTTTGGAGGGGATTTGTCTCCTAAGGCAAGGGGAAAAAAGCAAAAGCAAATAATTATACTTAAAAGCTTTTGCATAGCAAAGAAAACCATCAGCAAAACAAAAAAGACAATCTGCAAAATAAGAAAATATTTGCCAATAATATGAGCAATAGATGGTTAATATCCAAGCTATATAAATAGCTCATAACAACTCTAACATCAAAAAAAACTGATTAAAAAATGGGTAGAATGCCTTAAGAGACATTTTTTCAAAGAGGAAATTGACATGGCCAATGGGCACATGCAGAGATGCTCAACATCATTAACCCTTAGATAAATGCAAATCAAAACCACAGTGAGGTATTACCTCACACATACTTGATAATAGAATGGCTTTCATCAAAATGTCTAGAAAGAACAAATGTTGATGAGGATATAGATAAAAGAGAAACTTTGTACCCTATTAGTACGGATGCAAAGTGGTACAACCACTGTGGAAAATATTATGGATGTTCCTCAAAAAACTAAAAATAGAATTTTCATATGATCCAGCAATTCCTTTCCTGGGCATATATCCACAGAGAATGAAAACACTAATTTGAAAAGGTATATGCACCTCAATGTTCATAGCAGCAGCATCACTTACAATAGTCAAGATATGGTGTCCCAACAATAGAATTTTGCCATTTGAAACAGCATGGATGGATTTCGGGGGGGGGTATTATGCTGAGTGAACTATATCAGACAGGGAAAGACAAATAGTGTATGACATTATTTATATGTGGAATATAAAAACTAAAACAAACTAGTTAATATAACAAAAAAAACCCAGACTCAAATATATAGTACAAACTATTGGTTACAAGTGTGGAGTGGGAAGGTGAGAGGAGAAAGACAGAGGTAGGGGATTAAGAGATACAAATTAATATGTTTAAAATAAATTAAAGGATGTATAGCACATGGAATATAGCCAGTACCTTATAACTATAAATGAAATATAATCTTAAAAAATTCTGAGTTTGTATGTTGTACTCCTAAAACATGTATAACATTGTAAGTCAACTTATCTCAACAGCAAGAAAATGAACACTAATAATCTAATTGGTCACAAAGAATTTTAATAATTTTTTAAAAATTCACTTTTTAAATTTTTCATTTATTATTACTATCATCTATCTTAAATATCAACATATATTTTTGGGTTAATTCATAAGGCTACTGATGTTAAACTTCAGTCTAGAGATAACATATTAGTGTTTTCTTATTTAATTTTTTCCAAACTTCTTCAGTCATGGGACATTTAGCTTTCTTTCATTTTGTGTTTCTAGCACCAACTCAGTTTTTAACAGTAAGTGAAAGTCGATCTCTTGTCAAATTTGCCATTTAGTATCTTACACTTACTTCCTTGTCTCTAGTTTTATACTTGCCCATCCTCAGTTCTGACCTATGCTGAATGCAAATATAAATTTGGCTAGAATGTATTAGCATCCAAATTTCCTCAAATTCACATCCAAATCCTTGACTTTTCCTTTCCTTAACTGAGACTTTAGTGTTCTTCTCTAAATGATGATCCTGTGTCTCTAGGTCATAATGAATACATCAGAAGGGATAGCTTGAAAGAATAGTGAAGTCTGCACTATTACAATTTAATCACTTGTGTCTATCATCCTATCACAAGTTAGCATAATGATTATTTTCTTGTAAGGTGTGAGGAACAATTTTTATGTTGAGCAAAAAAGTTCTAGATAATTCCTTCATTACTTAATATGGAGTTATTCCCAACAATATCAAAAACAGCATTATTTTTTTAAAAAGGTCCATATAGGATTAAACAGAAGACGTTAGTAACTTCTGTGGCTAGTAGTACAAACTTATATGCTGTCTTGGGATAAGAACTCTATGTGATCTTCAAAGCTACCCATTTACAGTTTGACACAGGTTAGAAATTCAACCCATCCAGGAACTGCATATTGATCATGCTCTTGCCCATCTATTCCTTTAAACTCTGAAAGTATAACCAGAGATTTACAGGCTAAGGGAAGCCTAGGAACCCAATTTCATTTTTGCTTTGTTTTGTACCTTAGGTTTTTTTGTGTGTGAATGGGTCTGAGTTTTACATTTGATTGGCAGATAATGAAGGCTAAAATGAATATGCCTTAAACAGTTTGGGCTAAACTGCTTTACTCCAATGCCAACAAGAAGTCAATGGTCGCAACTAGAGATTTCATACTAAGTGAAGTAAGTCAGAAAGAGTAAGACAAACATACATTCTATCACTTATATATGGAAGCTAAAATATGGTACAAATGAACCTATCTATAGAGCAGAAACAGACTCACTGACATAGAGAACAGATTTGTAGTTGCCAAGTGGGAGGGAGTGGGATGAACTGGGAGTTTGGGGTTAGTAGATGCAAACTATTGCATTTGAAGTAGATAAGCAATGAGGTCCTGCTGTATAGCAGAGGGAACTATATCCAATCACTTGTGATAGAACATGATGGAAAATAATATGAGGAAAACAGAGTGTGTGTGTGAGAGAGAGAAAGAGACTAGGTCACTTTTCTGTACAGCAGAAATGTCCAGAACATTGTAAATCAATTATACTTAAAAAAAAAAAAAAAGTCAATGGTAATAGGCCTCAAGGAGGACAAGGTGAAAAAAGCCTCTCCTGATCTAAAGAAGATATCACAGCAAAATCCTGTGCACTAAGAATCAACTGTCTTTCTTGACATGAACTAAACAATGATATAGAATGGAACCTAGCTTAAGCTGCACAGACACTGGTGAGAATTACCCTTTTCCTCAAATTAGGAACTCTTTTTGATACCTTTAGAGATGTAACCATAAATCTGTTTCAGTTTTCTTCTAGTTCTAATGGCTAAAGTTTCATTTTTTGAACTGAAATATTTTATTTGCAGAAACACAGAAATGTGGATACAAAATGTACTATTAAGTTTACTAACTAATGAATAATTCACAGGGAAAATATCTAGATGTCACCTAAGTATTCTGTTACTCATAATTTCTTTCTACACATCTTAACACTTTAAATAAGTTTTAATAGGCTTTGTAATGGAAATAATACTAAGTGAAAAATATTATGTAGAATATGGTCCCATATTTATTGAAACTATTCTTTAAAATATTCAACCTTAAATCAATAAAACTAATATGTTTAGAGCTAAGTATCTTAGATAAGTTAACTAATTTAACCGTCAAAACAAATCCATGAAGTAGGCTTTATAATTTATAATATCCATTTTATAGATGGTAAAAATTATAAGAAATTAATTGAAATTTCCAAAATCAAAAAGGTAATCAGTACCAAAGACAGGATTTTATGAGCCCATACATTATAGCTTTAAAGCAATATAGACTGAAATGTGAAATGGTAATGGCAAACAGTTACTCTATATAGTACTTATATGGATAGCTTTAATGCCATCTTTTTATATATAACATTTAATATTTGTAGTAAAATAACACAGTGTTTATCTTCATGTTTATGGTGTGTGGGTAAATAATTTGACCTAGAAATTTCACTTTTATAAATAAACCCAAATGAAAATATTCAGAGTGTATGCATTATATGCAAGTATTAAATTATTACCCACACTGCAATCATAATAAAGGCATAATAGAAACCAGTTAAATGCCCCTCACCAAGAGATTATAAAGCAAATTATGATACATCCATATTCAGCTTTGGGAATTAAATCTTAGAATTTTTAATAACATTGGAAAATGTTATTATGCAAAGTTAAATATACTGGATTCAAATATTTATAATCAATATATTCATTCAGTTGTTAATTATTTTGATGATCACTATTTATCAGGCACTATTCTGATAAAATATGGAATTATATTAGTAACCAAAACAAATGAAATCCCTGTTTTCACTGATAGCTGTTTTCCACCTGTTCATCTACTACCTACCAACCTACCTACCCATCCAGCAGTATCAGTCAGCTATAGCTTTAACAACTACCTCAGTGACATAAAATAACTACTTGCCATCATATCATTATTCGTTTATCTGGGGTCACATAGAAGTTTGTTAATCTAAGTAAGGCTATTCTGGGTAGCTACAGATCTAGCTATAGCAGAGACTAGAGGTGACAAAGTGTGGAGGAGGAAGAAGGCACTTCCTTCCCTGTGTGTATAGTAACAGCTAATTGCAGATTACAGTTTTCTGAAATTCCCAAATCCAACCTCTCTGTGCCTGTTCAGAGGCACCAGTAACAGCTAATCAAAGTCCCCTTCTCAGAAGTCTATGTTTCACCTCCAATGGAGTCCCTCTTTTGAACTCCTAAAGCATTGTTATCAAGTAAGTGTTACCCTTTAAAGGGTTTGTATCCAAGCTCTAGAGTCCTCTTTCAGAGGCTCTAAGGTGCCAGAACTAACTTTCTCAGTGATCTGGATTCCATATTCATGAGGGGACTTTCTTTTAAATTTTTATTTTTAGCCATCTCAATATCTTCCCCTTTTACCTTCAGCCTTGGGGATGCAACTGCTTTCCCACAACTATTACCTTCATGATAAGGCAGAATTTCTTTTTGCCTTATAACTAGTTGATTAGCGTCTGATAACTAGTTATTAAGATTAATTTATACTAAATTATCTGTTAAAATAATTAGTGTGGTTCATGTTTTCTAACTAGATTCTGATTCACATTCTATTGCCCAGAGTTAATCACATTACAGATAAAGCTCAATATTTGTGCAGTGGGACTACACAATTTTCTTCCACTAAGGAATTCAAACTATCACATAATAATCTATCCACCAATCTATTTTCTCCTAGTATCATTTTTTTTCATCTTTCTGTATCCTGAGCAGAAAATAATTGAAATTATGTTTTGTATTGTTGAAGGAAATAATTCAACATATCTATAGGATTTTTACCAGGTTTTCATATTTTCTCCGTTTTCCATTTGTACAAACTTATTATGATAGTGACAATACCTTACATTTATTAAAGGCTCACTAAGTGCAGGCACTGATGTCTAATCCTTATAACAATCTTATGAAGTAGGTATCTTTGTTGTTCCTATTTTAGAAATAAGAAAACTGAGTTTGAGAGATGTTAATTAGATCCCACATTTTTTTATGTAGTATAGCCGGTATTTGGAAACAGTAATCTGTTGGCAAAGCCCATGAGCTTAACCACTTTAAAACACTGCTTCAAAATGAAACTCTACTGGAAGTAGCAATCACTTCGTTTTAAATGTCCATCTAATCCCCTGGGTAATTATATGTTTACGTATATTTAGAAATGATAATTTTTTATAAAAATCATCTTGTTGAGACCATTTGTTTTCCTGTGTAACAGAGAATACCAGGAAATACGCATTGACTTATTTACTGCATCCTCATAGTAGGTGATATGTGTGTGTGCATGCATGCGTGCATGTGTGTACTAATCACCTTATAATGGAGTCTTTCAACTATGTACTGTTAAAAAAGATCTTTGAAAGTCACAAGATGTTTCTCATCATTATGATTTTAGACAAATTTGGGAAAGTTTCAACTTAGACAATATTCAAAATAAATTATGTTGCAAATTTCCATGTATTAAAATAATCATAATGCAAACAATTCAAGAAAAGTTTGATGGAGGAGGAGAGGGAATTAAATGAGTTATAAGCTTTATTAATAATAAACTGATTATTGATTCTTTTTCTTTATACTTCATTAAGTTTTTACTTTTATTTTTTCTTCCTGACTAAGGTCAATATGTCTTGATTATCACTGTTTGTTTGTATGTGTGTGTTTAGGCATACGTGTGTGTGTGATCATCAATAGTTTCCTTTTTGTCATTTTCCAATGTCAGGTGAAAGGGAAATGACAGTAGCAGACAAGCTATAATATGTATACCAGAGAGTACACAGGAACTGGCATCGACTTATTCACTGAATCCTCATAGTGAGCGACATAAATCAAAATTCTCTATGACAGTAGAGAAAGACCAGTAAGTTTGGGCAGAAAAATGATATTGTATGGCTTTCAGAGAATAAAAGGAGTTTCTTTCCATGGTGCCATCCTCAGTAATAGCAAGAAGCTTGCAAGTCTGAGGTCCCATAATGAGAATTTCTTATAAGTTAAAGGGGACCTCTTACAATGCTAATAGGGTTGATGATGGGAACCAAATACTTAGATGGACTGATAAACAGATTGGTCTATATTTTCCTTTTATGAACAGAAATAAGTAGGTGTGACTTAATTTTTATTGTAATTATGATTGTTGTTCCCAAGTATGCATGATAATTTTTCTTAAGGGAAAAAGATAATAAAGTAAGTCCCTTGCCAAAATTATAGCATTTTCCTATTAATTAGTGTAAATGAAACTTATATTGTGGGCCCATTATGTACAGAAAACTGCATAAAAAGTGTTACAGAAGATACCATTGTAAATAAGACATAATCTATCCTTCATGATTAAAAAAATGTTTAAAAAGTATTATAAAACTGTATAGAGTAAGGATTTCCTGTTGTGGCTCAGCATGTTAAGAATCCAACTAATATCCGTGAGGATGCGAGTTCTATCCCTGGCCTCGCTCAGTGGGTTAAGGATCCAGCATTGCCACAAGCTGTGGCATAGGTGGCAAATTCAGCTTGGGTCCACTGTTGTCATGGCTGTGACATAGGCTGACAGCTGCAGCTCTGATTCGACCCCTAGCATGGGAACTTCCATATGCTGCAGGTGTGGCTCTAAAAAGAAAAGGAAAAAAAAATGAATAGAGTAGATCATCATCCTAAACAAGCATTAAAATGCTATAAAAGTTCCAAAACATCAAGAAATTACAATTATTTGGTTGTAATTCTGGATAATGACTTTCTGTCTCTATTTTGGGCACATAAAGGCAAAAAAAAATCCTATAATTATGGCTGAAAGTATATCACAACATTGCTGGTCTCTACTAGGTCTGAGCAAGTTTATATATGGATAATTGCAGTATTATGGACATCAGTGCTCATTTCAGAAGCATGTACTTATGGCATTGTCAGGTAACTCACACTTATTTCAAATCATTCTTGTATAATATCTGATAAAAAGAACACTATTAAATTTTGAGTTAAATTGAAGAGATGGGTTCTAGGAATTTTTTGAAAGTTTTAATTTTTTATAATTCATTCTGTTTTGTCTTATCCTGAGATCCCTATAAAGTCACTGGAAATCTTGTAGGAATTTTGGAATCACTCTAATTACTCAAAAAGGACTCTAGCCCCCAAAGTAGCTTCAGCTCCAAATTGACTTGCTGCTATAGATTTATCTGGGGCAATACACCCAAAACCACATTGCTGGATCAGTTTAGTTTATGGTAGTTTTCTAGCATAGCAATCTCTACCATGTTAGTTTTCTACCACAGTAACCTAAGCAATGCTAAACAAAATAGCTACAAAAAATAAAAAAATAAATGAGAAAAATATATTAAATATGTTAAGTAAATATTTCAGTCCATATCCTGTTTTTTTGGAACTGAATATTATGTGCACCTGGTTGAAAGAATGAGAATGAGAGCAATATCATACTTCATCCACTTGTTCTACAGTCATAACTATTGTTTCAAATATGACCATATACTCCAAGGGAAATTCTTTAATTGCTAATCAACAACCAGTACAGTTACCTCTTTGGGGAAGTTGAACTAAATAGTACTACAATACAAGTTAGTAAATTGTAGCAAAGATCTCATTAGTACCAAAATATCACAGTGAAAGTCTAATCATTTCTGTGGCCAAAACTCTCACAATTGCCCTGTATCATACTTTTCCTGAGGCTTCTTTTTGTGTTCTTATTTACAATAAATTTCCCCTTTTTTGAGTTAGTTTGGCAACAGTGTCCTGAAAACAAATTTACTGTAGTAAAAATAATCACATGAAGAAATTAGCTTTGGTTATAAAATTGAATATTTCTAATTCATTATTTCCTTGATCTTTAGCATTGTATATATTAAATTTATTGGATTAGGGTTGGAGTATCAAAAACAATTATAAGCAGTGGTATCCTGAAATAAAGAGATATGTAATTTTCTGCACATATATATAATTTTATATATCTTTAATGTTTCCTTTCTATGTGAAACTCTTGGATCTTAATGTAATAATAATATCTCATGTCTACTGGAATATGGAATACTGGTAGTCCGTGGAATGTCACAAAAGTTTCATAGGTGCCTATGAAAGACAATGGTTTTAAGTAACCAAATAACTAATGTACTATATTTCTGTGGTAGGAATGATAATTATGCATTCACTAAATTTTTCTTCTGACTACACTGGAGAATTAAGAACAACAATAAAATGATAATTTCAGGCCTTCAAATATTCAGTTCATGGCACAATGAATATGCTTGCATGGTTTCTCTGGAAGCATATTTTATCTCTTATAACAAAAGAGCCAGTGTTTCTCAAACCATATCCAAAGTCAGATCCTGAAAGATAGAGTTACAAACAAGTTGAATCTCAAGATCTCTCAAGATAATTTTTGTTAATTGGGAAATAGCAATATGCCGAAGTTCAGACTGGGGACATTTGGGAGGATTGGGTGCATCTGAACACATTGAATACCCAAATCCAAATCTTACCAGTTCCTTTTCTTTTGTCTAAGGAGACTCTACTTTCATTTCAAGATCTTTATGGTCTTTACCTGAAATAATCACTATCTTTCACAGTATCCATTTTATCAATTATTATCACTTCCAAAACAGTAATTAGAATTATATTCAAGAATTCTTGAAAGGAGAGCCCAAAGTATAAGCTTGGAGGACAGCATTTGCCCAAAAAGAAGAGCAAGGTTTTGGTACTTTACATCAGCCAAAATATGGGGCAATATGTACGGAAGTTAATTCCTAAGGTCCAAAAAGAGTCAAGGAGAAAAATTAATTTAAAGTAGGCTGAATTTAATAATCTGTGTACATTTACTAGAAATTCTGGATTAAATGTGTTAAACTTATTATGCTTGAATGGATAATCAAAAATTAACCTAAATGGTGTCCTATTTTAAATGAATTTTAAGTGCTATAACTTTCTTGATGTAATGCCTATGAAATGTTGAGTCTAAAAGATAGAAGGATGTTTTAATGCATTTATTTTTTGTAATATTTCTTGGGAGATCCTCAGAGGACACTCATACATTTATGGCACCAAAGCATTGAAAACTTACTTGTAAAAGAAGCACCAGTGTTCTTGAAGAGTTCTGCATTAGATGTCTTCTTCAATAGGAGATAACAAGAGGAACACAAACTCCTCGTTATTGATAAGTGTGCCAGTATTCTAGATTAGGAGAAGCCAAACCATAATCCTTAATTGTCAGTGATTTAATAGCCAGTATGTTTATTGAAATGTGCAATGGAGCTAGTATACTACTACTACTAATAATTTTTACTTTAGGTACCTCTAGTAGTAGCATATTGATCATAGAGATTCTAGCACTGAAATAAATGAGCATCATACTGAAATGTTATGTCATGTTTTAAAAATGAAGGTAAAACGTAACAGAAAAACCAGTACCTGGAGACCATATCTGACTTATGTTGGAGGGGGAAATTCTTTTGGTCATAGACACAGATCTTTTAAATATAGAGTGGGCTGAATCCCTCAATAAGAGACCCTACAGCACTGCTACAAGTTAATATCATAACTCATCTTTCTAGTTGTTAGCAAAAAAGTATATTTCTCTGTATATTTAAAAAAAATAAACTGCTATGAGCTATTCTATAAGGTGGCTAGTTTTGTGAATGCAGACTAAGACTGAATGGCTAGCAGCTCCTCTACTAGGCCTATGATTCAGTAAATCTAACAATACATAAAAAGTACAAATATAAATATCCAATGAAACCTCTAATAATTCATACATGGAGAAAAATTTCTAGAAGCGGAGTCATGCCTTTTTTCTGCAAATATTTACTCTTGCTTTTAAAAGGACCACCAACTTTGCTAAGGAACACTTAGTAGAGACTGAATGAGACATCTGATCTAATAACCAACCGTACTGTCTCAGCTATGCAACATGATTAGCTATTATCAGATTCACAAATCCCTAGAGTCAGGCTTTTATAGATTCTGATATCATGAATAAGTTCCATTATCAGGTAGCGCAGGCCCTCAAAGGACCTAATTCTGCTGAATTTCCACCTCTCCTCCAATTCATACCTATAGCCTGACAGGGAATTTCATACAAACAATTGACTAGGAGAAAGAAAAATATGTATATATGTCTATGTATGTATATACATGCACATACATAGATACTTATTAATTTTTATAAGGAATTATCTCCTGTGATTATGGAGGCTAACAAGAACCACGTTAGGAAACTAGAGATCCAGAAGAACTTACAGTATAGTTCCAGTCTGAGAGCCAGTAAGCTTGAGACCCAAGAAGAGACAAGGTTTCAGTTTAGCCTGAATGCGGAAAAATATTGATGTTCCTCTTCAGTCAGGCAGAAGGAATTTCACTTATTCATGGCAGTGTCAGCCTTTTTGTTCTACTCAGGCCTTTACTTGATTAAATGTGACACACCCACATTAGGAAGGGCAATATGATTTATTCATTCTACTGATTCAAATATTAATCTCATCCACAACCACCCTCACAGAAACATTCAGAATAATGTTTGACCAAATATCTGGTTACCCCTCAATCCAGTAAAGTTGACATATAAAATTAATCATCCTAGGCCTAAAGGATAATAGTGAAGGAAAATTCTCCTTCCTAGAGAAGAATATTGATGACATCTGGTGGTTCACTTTGGTTGGAAAAAGAATTGGCTAGATATATAGATATACACCAATTCTTGGGCATTAGCAATCAGGTGCACTAATGATTTATCCAGTAGCAAGAAACCTTAGAAGCAGTGTTATTAAAAAATTAGGGGAAAGTTTAGTTAAGATTAAGGATGAACTTCTAAGAATTGACAAAGAATGTAAAGATATTTATTATCTATGTAAGTGTTTTAAAAAGAGTAATTTTGTGGTGGAGACTTGCAATAATCATATAAGATAAGTTTTCTCATTCTGTGGAAGTCAGTCAACCTCTTTACCTGTCATCTAGTGCTTACTCAGTAGATTCATTATCAAACTGAAAACAGATGCTGGAATAGAATTGCTTTAGGTTCAGATACATAGGCTTCTCTTCTCCAAGGTAAATTTGGCTGCCCCCACTGCTTAATGACCAAAGGCCTACAGTAAAGATCAACTTGGAACCTTACGTATAGCATAAGTTCCTAGAGGAAGAGTAGCAGTAAGTTCTGGTGGAAGTTTAATGACTTTTTACCTTTTGAAACACAGAGGGGGCAGCAATTCTCCCCGATTGGTGTTGCCTTATTCTAGATAAGCATTTCCATTCTCTTCCTCTAATTTTTCTTCCCTTATTATCATTCATGGATCTACAGAATGCATTATTTGCTGTCATGATATCTGATACTATGTTCCTTCTGATCAAGGGATTCTCTTTATAGGAAAGGAGAGAAGCAATAGACTCATACTCAAGGGAATCACTCAGCTTACTGTATACCTTTTCACTATAGTGGAGAGCTTTATATAATCCTTAATTATGGCATTTTCTGCCTAGAAACACTTGATGGGATTGGATAAGTGTTCTAAAAATTTTAGTTTATTCTCTGATGACCATAAGTGATGTTTTTTCAATCTTAGCCAAAAAACAGAGAACCAATGATGGAAGTCTATTCTCCCTGTCCATGAGTTTGTTTCTTTTCTGTAGATAGGTTCATTTGTGTCATATATTAGATTCCGTATATAAGTAATATCATACAGTATTTGTCTTTCTCTTTCTGACTAACTTCATTCAGTATGAGAGTCTCTATTCCATCCATGCTGCTGCAAATGGCATTATTCTTTTCTCTTTATGGCTGAGTAAAGAGTATATTCATTGTGTATATATACCACATCTTAGTCCATTCATCTGTCAAGGGACATTTAGGTTGTTTCTGTGTCTCAGCTATTGTCAATAGCACTGCTATGAACATAGGAGTGCATATATATTTTCAATGAAAGTTTTGTCTGGATATCTGCCCAGGAGTGGGATTGCTGAATCATATGGTAGTTCTATATTTAGTTTTCTGTGGTACCACCATACTGTTTTCCATTGTGGTTGTACCAATTTACATTCCCACCAACAGTGCAGGAAGGTTCTCTTTTCTCCACACCCTCTCCAGGCTTTTTTATTTGTAGACATTAATGATAGCCATTCTGACCTGTGTGAGGTGGTACCTCATTGCAGTTTTGATTTATACTTCTCAAATAATTAGTGATATTGAGCATTTTTTAATGTGCCTCTTGGCCATCTATATGTCTTCTTTGGAGATGTCTGTTTATGTCTTCTACCCATTTTTCAACTGGGTTGTTTTTTTTGCTGTTTAGTTGTAAGCGTTGTTTGTATATTTTGAAGGTTAAGCCCTTGTCAGTTGTATCATTTGCAATTATTTTCTCCCATTCCATAAGCTATCTTTTTTTGTGGTTTATTTTGCTGTGCAAAGCTTGTAAGTAGTTTCAGCCCCATTGGTTTATTTTTGTTTTTATTTCTATTGCCTTGGAAGACTGACATAGGAAAAATATTTGTATGGTTGATGTCAGAGAATGTTTTGCCTATGTTTTCTTCTAGGAGTTGTATGGTGCTTTGTCTTATTGTTAAGTCTTTAAGTCAGTTTGAGTTTATTTTTGTGCATGGTGTGAGAGCTTTTTCTAGTTTCATTGGTTTACATGCAGCTGTCCAGTTTTCCCAGCATCACTTGTTGATGAAACTGTCTTTTTCCCAATTTTATATTCTTGCCTCCTTTGTCAAAGATTAATTGACCATAGGTGTCTGGATACACCACAGCCAAGTGGGATTCATCCCAAGTTCACAAGGATGGTTCAACATACACAAGTCAATCATCATCATATACCACATTAACAAAAGAAATGTCAAAAACCATATGATCATCTCAGTAGATGCAAAAGAAGCATTTGACAGAATTTAACATCAATTCATGATAAAAAAAAAAAAACTCTTATCAAAGTGGGTATAGAGGAAATATACCTTAACATAATAAAAACTATTTTTGGAGTTCCCGTTGTGGCACAGCGGAAATGAATCTGACTAGGAACCATGAGGTTGCAGGTTCTCCTTGGCCTTGCTCAGTGGGTTAAGGATCCGGCGTTGCTGTGAGCTGTGGTGTAGGTCACAGACATGGCTCAGATCTGGTGTTACTGTGGTTCTGGTGTAGGCTGGCGTCTATAGCTCCAATTAGACCCCTAGACTGGGAACCTCCATATGCCACTGGTGTGGCCCTAAAAGGACAAAAGACAAAACAAACAAACAAACAACAACAACAAAAAACCCACCATTTATGACAACCCACAGCCAATATAATACTCAACAGAGAAAAGCTAAAAGCCTTCCCACTAAAATCTGGAACAAGACAAAATATCCACTCTCACTACTGCTATTCAACAGTATTGGAATTCCTAGCCATAGCAATCAGGCAAACAAAAGAAATAAAAGGTATCTAAATTGGAAGAGAAGAGGTAAAATTGTCACTATATGACATGATGACATGATACTATATATGTAGAAAACCCTGAGAACTCCACACAAAACTATTCAAACTGATTAACAAATTCAGCAAAGTAGCAGGATACAAGATTAACATTCAGAAATCAATTGGATTTCTGTATACTAACAATGAAACATTAGAAAAGGAATATGAAAATACAATACTTTTTCTAATCCTAATTATTGAAGGAACATAAAATTACTGCTACACAAGAGGTCATAGAGATCTTTATTTGTCAACCAGTAGATTTTCTAATGGCTTCTTAATATTTCCACATCTAATGGTGAACAAAAAGAAAATACTGCAGCAATCAAATACAGGCAAGATCAAGCACTTTTGGAATAAAAATTTGAGTCACTATACTAAGCAAAATATTGGAAACTTTTGAGGTACAGAGGAGAAATGGAACGTAGAATTGAAAGTAAAAGAAGGAGGTTTCAAAAAGCAACTAAATACTAGTTGTGAACTGAAGACTAAAGTATACATATTTTCTTCATCATTTTGCGTCTCATCACTTGTCTTTTTAAAAGCCTTCCTCTTTTTCAAGCAAGATTATATAAAGTGTGTTGATCATGGTATCTTTTTTATTCTGTCATTAGTTTATAGGACATAGATGATCTATGATTGAATTAGAAAATGACTAAACACCATCTAGTGCTAACAGTAGCACTTAATGGGAATTTGGGGAAAGAACAAACACATTGTTGAGTCACATAATGCTAGGAAGTCACATGATCTTCTTGTCATTGTTGTTTGGGAGATGTATTTAAGTAGAAGGCTGTATGTTGGTGTTGAGAAACCAGAGGATGATTGTGCCAGACTAATAGTTGGTACTCAGAATCATTCTCTCATCTTCTTTTTTCCCTCCTCTAGCTTATAAGTTTATATATGGAAAACAAATTTCCCATACTGCTTTGTGATAGGGCTTTGGTTTACATTGTAATAACATGAATGCCTTTTGTTAGATCTGGAAGGCAGAAGTAAAGCTCAGCTCTATTCTTCCTCTTGCAACAGCAGGCAAAATCATGGATGTGGAGGATGTGAAGTTTTTCAGTGTCTACTGCCCATTGGCCCTAAGAATCATTTTCTTTGGTGCTGCAGCCAGCACTGCAGTAACTATCAGCAGTGATTTCCTGTACCTTTTGAGCTGGGTTGGAAATAGCAACTTCATAATTCCCCCAAAGCTAGCAGCAAACCTGAGATCTATTGGTGGCTTTCCCTGACCTTTACTCCTCAGTCCTTTCAACAGATTTGTAAGCACTTAATTTGCTGTGCCAAACTCCATACTGCTTGCAAGGTCTAAAGAGGTTTATGTTATTCTGATGGAACTCTCAATGATAAAAGGCTTTAATTTCAGTGAATGAGGATTTATAAAGATATCTAAAATAATGCTAATGGGTTTCTGTGCTTATTTAAATATTATTATGCATATGAAAAAATAGTTGCACATATATGTATACATGTATGCATATGAAATCAATATCAACAAATAAAAAGACAAATACCTAAACAAAAAATTATTAAGGCAAAAGATATTAAGAAGCATACTTAAGAAAAACATAAGACTGGAATTCCCGTTGTGTCTCAGTGGTAAAGAATCTGACTAGTATCCATGAGGACGTGGGTTGGATCCCTGGCATTGCTCAGTGGGTTAAGGATCCAGCATTGTTGTGAGCTGTGGTGCAGGTCACAGATGCAGCTTGGATATGGCATTGCTATGCCTGTGGTGTAGGCCAGCAGCTACAGTTCTGATTTGATCCCTGGCCTGGGAACTTCTGTATGCCTAGGTGCAGCCCTAAAAAAGCTTAAAAAAAAAAAAAAAAAAAAAGAATAGCATATGACTGTTACTATCTCCTGCTATTCCCCTCTGAAAACCCAAGTCAAAAAATATGTCAAGAAAAAAAAAAGAAGAAGCAAAGCATCCATTATACATTACTGTAAGAAAATATGTTTGGTGAGGGGTAAAAGCAAAACTTCCCTATAGAAAAATAACTCATGTACAAAAACTGATATCTAGAAGCAGATAAAAAAATTTAACCCAACATTCCAACATTAGTACAAAAACATCAAGAATTCAATCACAACTTTTATGAAAATCAGTTAAGAACTCGGGGAAGAAATGGCCAGTGAAGAGAAGGATAAGTAGGAAGAAAGGAAACTGAAGAGTAGAGTTCACGGAGAAGTGAAATAGAAATTATCAAAAGGAAACCAAGCTAAAATAATTAGTGAATAGCTAGTGATAAAGAAGACAGGAACCAAAGATATAATATATACAAAGCTGAAATTGTAAAGGAGAAAATCAAGGCAATGAAACACAGATACACTGATATATAGCATATTGTAGTTACTGGATTTATAAGGAAAGATTCTGACTTCTAGGTAAAAAAAGATTATGTCACTTACAAAGGAAAGGAAATCAGATAGGCAGGTTAAAAATGAAGGTTCAGATAATCAGTTTGGTCACAATATTCATTACCAGAAGATAATAAATCAGTACTTACAAAAAGACTCAAGAGAAAAATGTGGTACCAGGATCTTATATACATCAAAGTTGTCTACCAACTATAAAAAATATAGACAAAACAGTAGTGACTATAAAATAACAACATGTATTTTTCATATGAACCTTCCTTGAAGAAAAGCTACATTTAGCTGTGGAGTGTCTAGGAAAACCCTGGCAAAGAACTAGTAGTGAGAATTTAATCTATACATAAAAAATCAAATTGATTAAAACCAAGGCAGGAATGAGAATAATAGGATGGCTATAAATATTATATATTTTGATAATGTCAAAATGAATAACTAAAAATAAAGAGACATTTATTTAGGTATTGAAATAATCCTCATGTACAATAGCTTGCAAAGTTATGTTTTATGACAAATTTAGTGATAATATATACAGATTTCATATAAAGATAAAAACAAGGAAATAGTACTATTGATTAAAACTGAGTTGTGGAGAAGAGGGAAGGAATGAGGAAGAGGATTCAAGATACCTTTTTTTGCTCATAATAAGTAATTTTAAAACGGAACTTAGTATTTTATAGAAAAATCTTACTATAAAGATAACCACTTTAAAAACTTCTCAAAATATCAGAAAATCCACCATGAAAACAAAGAAAAATACCACATTAAGTTAAATATATGTATGTATATGTGCACTCACACAAACGCAAATAGATACACAAACGTAAGCACAGATATATACAAAATCTGACATAGTATATTGTGTTAAAGTCAAGAAAAAGAAGAAGGAGGAGGAGGGACAGGAGGAGGAAAAAGAGGAAAGAGTAGTTCCATAAATATAATTTATTATACTTGGGCTTTGATAAATAATAGGAAATAGTTCAGTGTTACATTCACTTTCCAAAACTTACAAGGCAGATTTTCTTTGTTATAAATATTGTTAAATATAACCCTGGACAAGGGTGGTGTTTGATACAGAATTATAGTTATAATACAAGTGAATAGCAAAGGAGGTGTATCCATTATGAGTTTGAGGAACTGAACATATCTCACCTTAATATATTCTCTCTAGAATTAACTATTTATTAAGTACTTTACCATTTTTGCAACAAGGAGAGTTATTAGATTAAGAAGGGCAGGGAAAACAATTAGCTGTCTATGATTATTTTTAGAAAAGAGAATGGTGGGAATGTTTGGAGGCATGTTTTATTTTAATTATTTTAACATACCTTACCACAGAATCTATAATCTTTTTAATAGTTTAAAGTACAGTGAAATGTTAGTTGGTCTTACAAAAGCAAGGATTTTGTTTCTTTCTTTGTTTTGTTTGTATAGTTCACTGCTTTTTTCCTAGCACCTAACATGATACCAGATGTATGGTAGGTGCTCATTAGTAGTGGCTGAATGAAAAATCGTTGTGGAGAAACATATGGACAGTCCTGTACTGGTTCTTATTCTCAAAGCAAAAGGGAAAGACAGTATCAGGTTGAAAACTGTTATTGAAAAATTTTTCCCTCAAATGTAAGCACAGGTTGTTGTGACTTCAGTGTGAGCAAGTACTTCACAAAATATAATACATATAACCATAAATATATAGAAAAAAATAAATCATTGTTTATGCAGATGTTAAAAACTAACACTATAATCAGTAATATTTGCCAAAAAGATTGAAAAAATTGCTGGACCTTGAGTACAACAAATTGTTGCTTATAATAGCTAAAAAATTGGGGGGGGCAGTATGCATATTTTCTCATATTCTTAAGGATTTTGATATGTGTTGCTAAGTTGCCTATTTATCTATTTATATGCCTACAAGTAGTAAATGAGAGGGCCTGCTTTAGCATGTGCATTCCTTGGGCAATTAGAATTCTGCGTTTAAAAAAAAAGTCATTTTCGGACTTCCTATCATGGTGCAGCGGAAGTGAATCTGACTAGGCACCATGAGGTGCGGGTTCCATCCTTGGCCTCGCTCAGTGGGTTGGTTAAGGATTACGTGTTGCTGTAGGCTGTCATGTAGGTCACAGATGCGGCTCAGATCCTGAGTTGCTGTGGCTGTGGTGTAGGCCAGTAGTTACAGCTCTGATTAGACCCCTAGCCTGGGAACCTCCATGTGCCGTGGGTGCGGCCCTAAAAAGAAAAAAATACAAAAAAAAAATTAAAAGTAAAATTAAAAAAAATCATTTTCAGCTGATACAGGTTAGTAAATGGTTCCTGGTAATCAATTGATTATGATTAAATTAGACTTATTAAATACAATTATTTATTATTTGTTTATCCTTATTTGACAGTTTCTAGGCATAACTATTTAATAATATTTTCTCTAATAGACATTTTATATTTTTGAATTTTAGATATCAACATTTTTCTGTCACTATTATTTGAAATTTTTTTTTACTTTTTTACTAGCCTTTTGCTTATAAATTTTATATTTTGACAAAGAGAGCTCTTGTATTTTTATTTTCTGTAAACTATTTCTTTATACCCCTCAAAAAATTAAATGTATTTTCTAGTAATTACAATTCTTCATTAAAATTAGGTATTTAACTTTATCTTATTTTGATATATGCCATGAGATGAACATAGTAATATGTTTTAATAGACAATTAATTTGTCTAGCATCATAATTGAAACAAATTGATCTTTTCTCCAGAGATGTCAGAAGGTGAATATTTCCTTTAACTTGGATTTCTTTTTGTAGCTTTCTTTCGTGTTCTAAGATCCATTTTGTTGGGAGTTTATAGTCCAATCAATTGCATTCTTCTTATTTCATATTTTTTTCTGATTTAAAAATATAAATATTCAAACTTTTTCCTTTCTTTCTTTCTTTTTCTTTCTTTCTTTCTTTCTTTCTCTCTCTCTCTCTCTCTCTCTCTTTCTTTCTTTCTTTCTTTCTTTCTTTTTAATGGCCACACCTGCAGCATATGGGGTCAAATCAGAGCTGCAGCTGGGACCTACACCACACCTTCTGGCAATGCCGTATCCCCAACCCACTGAGTGAAGCCAGAGATCAAACATACATCCTCATGGACACTCTTCAGGTCCTTAACCCACTGGGCCACAACAAAAACTCCTCAAACATTATTTGTTAAATGATTATTATAGTCAGTGGTTCAAAATTAAAGTGATTTAAAAGGTGTTCATTTAGAATGTTCACTTCCAACTCTATCCTCTTTCACCTGTGACAACCATGCATTTATTATTTCAATGTCTCTTCACACAGCTGAAGCCAATAATATATTTATATATTTATATTTACCCCTTTCTTACAAAAAGATGGGCACACTAAAGAGTATGTTCTTCAGGTAGCTTATTAACATAGTCTGCAGTTTTTCTGTATCTGTGTGGTTAAGCCAAAGTTTATTTAACTTGTTCTTATTTATGGAAACTTTAGTGGTTTCTAGTCTTTTGCTGTTACCAATGATACAATAGAGAAAAAAACTTTACAAAAGAACTTCTTTCTTGTGAAGATGTTTTTTAATATGAAATAAGCAAAGTAGTATTGGTCTGTCACCTTTTTTCTAATTATTTAGTCTAATACAGCTTATGTTTTGTAACCCATAGGTCTCTGTGGCTTTACCTAAGAAAGTTCAGAAAGCCAATGTTGGTAGGATAACCCTTCTCCATCTTATAGCTAGGCTAACTGGGATAATGGGCCTCAACAGTGGCGAAGGCAGAGGAGAATACACTGTGGAGAATTTACTGCTGTTCATAACTCTTTGCTCATAAATAATACACGTCATTTTCCTCATAGTCCATTGGCTGGAATCAAGCACATGCTTATCAATCCAATATTAAAAAAGTAGGTTGAGAAATGCATTGAAGTATTTATTTGGCATATGCAAAATTTTATGATGATTACCTTTCTCTGATTTAGTTAAACCTACTAGCACCAAATTACTATTTGGTTATTTCTTCCCATGCATTCATCACTGCCAAAGAGGGTAAATTAAATCTTTGTCTTGTCATTGGACCCAGTGTAATGTCCAGTATATTGGTTAGAATACTAGAGTAAAACAGGTGGCACACACACACACACAAAAAAAAAAAACTAAAAAATCTCTAATTAAAGATAGTTATACAAAGTGGTATTTACACAAAGTGGTATTTACAAAGGAGGTGGCAGGATTAAGGGAGGTCTAAACAAATGGTGAAGTACCCTGAACTTGAAGAAATAGGAAGCAATTAACACCCTTAGATCTAAAGGGGAGAGGGAGAGAGTGTATCTTAGAATGCCTTTAGAAATACAGTTGTAGGAGTTTCCACTGTGGCACAGTGGGTTAAGAATCCAATTCCAACAGCTTAGGTCACTGCAGAGGTTTGGGTTCAATCCCCAGCCTGGCACTGTGGTTTAAAGGATCTGGTGATGCTACAGCTGTGACATAAGTTATAATATAATTATCTCTCTCTCTCCTTACTCCCTCTAATTTGTGACTTGTGACTTCCACTGGCAGACAGAAGGCAAGAAAATCACATTAGGAGTTTCTGCTTGGTACAGTGGGTTAAGGATCTGGCATTGTCTCTGCAGCACCTCAAGTCACTGCCAAGGTGCAGATTTGATTCTCAACAAGGTGCAGGGGGTTAGCAATCTGGCATTGCCACAGCTGTGGTGTATGTCACAGTTACAGCTCAGATTCAAACTCTAGCCTGGGAACTTCCATATGCCATAGTGCAGCCAAAAATAGAGAAAAAAAAGAAAAAAAAAGAAAAAAAAATTGATCAAATTTATTAAAGTTCTTTGAGTCTAGAGACCAATGGACTAAAATAACAAGGCATCAGCTCACCATATTTTCATAAACATAAATAAAAGATATACAGTGGTAGATCAAAGAAGGATGACCACATTCAGAGAGAAAAAGTGGACAAATACATCAGACACTTGTCCACAGAAATTCTGAAATGCCTGCCAGGAAGATAAAATGAAGTTGCTATATCTTGAGGGAGCTCTACTAGCTCCCCAGCAAAAGCGTGGAACTTATTAAAATAAGCACCCTAACAAACAACAATTCTCTGTACTGTGTAAGTGGCTGACTTTAAGGTTTTGATTGCCAAGACACCCATATCAAAAGACATTCATCTTGAATTAAGACCTTCCCCCATGAACGCAAGAAAAATACAACTACATGTCAAGTAACTCGCTAAAAACAACCTGAAGACTAGAAGAAAGGCTCTTCTGCAACCAAGACTGTAAAGAAAATTCACTTGGACTCTGTTGGGAAAGGAAGAGAAACAATCTAGTTGGGTCCTGCACCCCTGGCAGGGGACCCAGACAAGAAGGGGGATATTGTGGACTCAGGAATCCACCTTGAGAAGTGAGGGATTCAAACCATGTATAAGATACTCTAGTCCAAGAGTCTGACACTGGGAAGATGAGTCCCCTTAGCTGGTTTTAAAACCAGTGAGACTTACCACAGGGCTGTAAGAAACCAAGACGCACATGGTTGCTTATTCTTGGTCGGAGTGCAGAGGCAGCAGACTGAAAACTTCCTGTGGCTCTCTAGCTGGCTTGCTGGGACTTCCATGCTATACAATACAGCCCACCCTGGAAGCCTGCTCCTGGGTTCCAGCACCTCTTGCCCTGGCACTCTTCTCCACTACGACAGAGACTGCCATTACTAATAAGTGTTCACTGAATTAGAGCGAATGGAACCAGCTTGGTTCCTCTGATAAGGGTATAGGTAGCCATCATCAGCATGCATGTTCCTGCCCAAATTCGGAGGAGCAAAATTACCTCCAGGGCTAAGACTGACATCACTGGATCAAAACCAGCTCAGTGGTATGTCACCTTCTGCCCTAACCTCTTTCTAATCAAGGATCACACAATGTAAGAAAGTGAAACCAACATAGAAGTGCATCCCCAGGCCCTCAGGCCCCTGCCACTACCACAACCAAGAAAAAGTCTACTATCAAACACATGGGAGGAACCCAAAGTGTTTATCAATAGATGAATGGATAAAGAAGAAATAACATATAATACACACTCACACACACACACACACAAGCAACGGAACGTTACTCAGCCATAAAAATGGATGAAATTTTGCCATTTGCAACGACATGTATGGATCTGGAGGAAATTATGCTTTGTGAAAGAAGTAAGAACAAAAAAGACGAATAATGTATTTTGTCACTTATGTGTACAAACTAAAAAATAAAACTAACGAATATAACGAAGCAAACTCACATATGCAATGAACAAACAATTGGTTACCAGTGGGGAGAGGGGTGGGGGTAGCAGCAGGATAGTCATAGGGGATTCAGAGATACAAACCAGTAGGTATAAAACAATTGAAGCACAAGAATGTAATGTATAGCACAGGGCATATAGCCAATAATTTATTGTAACTTTAAATGGAGTATGATCTACAAAAATATTGAATCACTATATTGTACACCTGAAACTAATATTGTAAAACAACCATACTTCAAAGAATAAGAAAAATTAAATGCTTTATTTTATGTTCATGTATTCCCTTTTCAATCCACTTTCTTACTTTGCATAGATCTGACTTTCTGACCTATATCATTTTTATTCTCTCTACGTAATTTATTTTAAACTTTTCTAGCAAAGCAAATCTATTGGCAATAAATTCCCTTAATTTAATCTAAGAAAATCTTTATTTCTTCTTTAGTTTTAGAAGATAATTTCACAAGGTGCAGAATTGTAAATTGGGTTTTTTCTTAAGGCTTTAAATATTTCATTCTACTCTTTTTGTTTACACTGTTCGAGTAGTCAAATATAATTTTATCCCTGTTCCACTATAGATAAGTTGTGTTTTCCCTCTGTCTTCTTTCAGGACTTTTTTGTTTATTATTTTTTTTCTATGATTTGAAGATGATATTCCTAGTTGTAGGATGTTTTAATTTGTTTGTTTGTTTTTTGCATTAATCAGGCTTGGTGTTCTTTGAGATTCCTGGATTTGTGGTTTGGTGTCTGACATTAATTTGGGGAAATTTTCAGCCATTAGTTTTTCAAATATTTCTTCTCCTTTTGGAATTCCCATTATGCTTATGTTACATCTTTTGTAGTTGTCCTATAGTACTTGTCTTTTTTTTTTTTTTTCTTTTTCTCTTTGCTTTTCAGTTTTGGAGGTTTTATTGAGAGATTTTCAAGCTCAGAGATTCTTTCCTCTACTGTGCCAGTCTACTAATAGGCCCATCAAAGCTATTCTTCATTTCTATTTCAGGGTTTTTTGTTTGTTTGCATTTCTTTCTCTCTCGCTCTCTTTCTTTGTTTTCTTTTTAGGGCTATACCTAGGGTATATGGAAGTTCCTGGGCTAGGACTCTAATTGGAGCTGCAGCTGCCAGCCTACGCTTCAGTCACAGCAATGCCAGATCTGAATCACATCTGTGACATACATTTCAGCTTGCAGCAATGACAGATCCTTAACCCACTGAGTGAAGTCAGGGATCGAACCCACATCATCATAGACACTAGCTGGATTCTCAACACACTGAGTCATGACAGGAATGCCTTTCATTTTTTCCATAGCATTTTCATCCGCTGGTTACACTTACATTGCATGATGTCTGCTTTAACATTACAACACTTTGCATATTAATCATAGCTGTTTTAAATTCTTGGTCTGATAACATCAACATCCCTGCTATCCCAGGTTTGGCTTGCTCTCTCTTTAAATTGTATATGTTGTCATTTAGTTTGCCTTGTAATTTTTTCTCCATAACCAGGTATGATATACTGGTTAAAAAAAAACAAAAAACAAAACAAAACAAAAAAAAACCACTAAAAACAAAACGTTCTGAAAATAGGTCTTTACTTATGTGGTAGTAAGGTATAGGGAGAAGAAGCAGTCCATTGTCTTATATTTAGGCCTAAGTTTTTTAGTGAGCCTATACCTTTGCATTAGGAACTTCACAAGACTTTCTCAGTTTTGTTCTGAGGGACAGAACAGCTAGTATGAGCTGGTGTCAAATTATTTCCCTTCTGATAATACCCCAAAAGCTTAGGCTTTGGTTAACTAGTTTCTCCTGAGTGCAGGCTTTTTAAAAAGAACAGAATGCTGTGGTTTGTTTCAAAACGGCTTCTTTTTTCTTCCCCTTGCCGGAAGCCCCAGAGAATTTTTTTTTTTTTTTTTTTTTTTTTTTTTTTTTTTTTTTTTTTTTCCCTGTGAGAATCTGGTGAAGCTCCTAGAGGTAAATGTAATGATATTGTGGGGACCACCCTATGACTAAGTCCTCTTAAAATTTTTAATTCTCAGAGTTGACTACACTGAACCTCCAGCAATTCATGAATTATAGTCAAGTTTTCCTACCCAGCACTGGTTTCCACAGGGGATTCCACTTGTGAGTGTCTGCTTCAGGTAAGCCATGTCTTCCTACATTCATTTGCCTGTCTCTCTAGACTTAGAGTAGTGGTTTGTCCTGTATCCTCCTTTCTTATGGATATTAGAAGAGTTGTTGACTGATTTTTTGAGTCTGTTTTTTCACTTGTTGTTAGGGCAGAATGTTGACTTCTAAGTGCCTTACATCTGGAACTAAAAATCCAGGATTTCTTTTTGAAGTGGTGAAATTGATATTAAATTGTGGTGATGGTTGCACATGACCTTGAATAGAATAAAGCCATTGGAACTATCCACTTTAAATCGGTGATTTGTATGGTGTGTGAGTTATATTTTAATAAAGTTGTTAAAATATATGGATTCTGTATTCTTTTGCATGCCTATGTCCTTGAACCATATGTCTAAAGCATATGCCAGCAATGTGATCTATGGTGAATACTCACTTTTCCTCTGGACAGCCAGAGCTTCAATAATTGGTCAGACAGGCAGGCACTCTATACCTACATGGTGGACCCTAAGAAAAGCCCTTGGATCTTGGGCTTGGGTGACTTCTTTGATAGAGAATACTTCACATTTATTTTCTCATCCTGTAACTGGAGATATTAACTATGTCCTCTGCTAGTTGACTAGGAGAGAACTTCTGAAAATTTACTTCTAGTTTCCTCCAGTTTTTGCCCTATGCATATTTTCTTTTGATGACTTCACATTTTATTCATTTGCTGTAATCCACCTAAGTGTGATTACAATGAATTCTTAACTTGTGTATCCTCCAGCAAATCACTAAACCTGATGATAGCCATGGGAACCCTAGACACAGTTGCCTCAGGTAGATATCAGCAACCCTCTTTTTATCTTAAACATGTGGGCCAAAAGATTGTAAAGGTATGGAAAGGTAGTATATAGAAAATGAATGCATAACTTTAACTCCTCACTGACAGTGACAAGGAGGTTAAAAAATTTGTATGCAAATTGCTGGATGAGATGTCTTGGTGATGTAGTGTATAACATGGACTGCTATCAAAAAAGTTAAGTGTTTTTGTAATTTAAAACAGTATGGGGAGTTCCCGTCCTGGCTCAGTGGTAACAAACCTGACTAGTATCCATGAGGTTGTGGGTTCAGTCTGGGACCTTGCTCAGTGAGTTAAAGATCCAGCATTGCCCTGAGTTGCAGTGTAGGTTTCAGAAGCAGCTTGGATATGGTGTTGCTGTGGCCATGGTGTAGGCAGGCAGCTGCAGCTCTGATTCAACACCTAGCCTGAGAACTTTCACATGCCTTGGATATGGCCCTAAAAAGAAAAAAAGAAAAAGAAACAAAAAGTATTAAGGTACTTCTTCTGAGTATCTGACATGTGAGACATAAATACATGTAAAAGAATATTACAGGAAAAACTAAACTGCTTATAATAATCAGAAAGCTAGTAGAAAAGTAAAACAAGCTCTGAGTAGAAATTTATCTTAAGAAGTTAAATAGACCACATTCAGTTTGTAACTTTTAATACAGTCTGATGTTGGTGCAGAAGTTTATGCAGAGTATCTTTCATATAACCTTTCTTAGAAGTAAAAATGCTGGATATAGTTGAAAGTTTAATTAGGAAGAGAGACTGGAAAAAGATTAAGAGATTTATTTGAGTTTTCAATTCACTGAAAGAAAATAATGGAAATGTTTTAAAATGTAGATTCATCAAGTGTTTTAATAACTAGAACTAAAATTATGTTGAAAGCATGCAGTATGTCATTTCTAGCATGCATTTCCAAGTTCTCTAGTCTTCCAAAATCAATATTTTTAAAAAATAATAATAAACACATATAAAAAAAACTTGCATAGTTCTCATCATGGCTCAGGGGAAATGAATCTGACTACTATTCATGAGGACACAGGTTCAATCCCTGGCCTTGCTCAGTGGGTTAAGGAACCAGCATTGCCGTGAGCTCTGGTGTAAGTCACAGATGCAGCTTGGAGCTGGCTTGGCTGTGGGTTTGGCATAGGCCAGTGGCTACAGCTCCAATTCAACCCCTTGCCTGGGAACCTCTATATGCAGTGGGTGTAGCCCTAAAAAAAAAAAAAAAAAAGCTTTCCTTTCGGATAATTCATGTAAAACTTGAGGTATTTTAATTTTCCAACTCTATTTGCTGATTTAATCACAATTAATCCAGTTAACAGAAACACACTACATTTCAGCAGAGACTATTTTTACTTAGTTTATTCTTCTCTAGACCAGAATTTCCTAAGTACAATGCCTCTAAAGAAAGTTCTCAATAAATGAGAGAGAGAGAAAGAGAGAGAAAGAGAGCAAGAACCTAAAGAAACCTAAATTAGGCATGTGATGTTAACAAAGACACTTTCTCATAGAAGCATACTAAAGTGGAGCAACTGTGAAAGAAAAGTAAAATAGTAATTACAGAAAGAGCATAGTCAGAGATTAATGATGAAACAAGTCAAAAATACACTATAAAATATCATGGGTGGCAGAGAGAGAAATAAATACATATGTCCAGATACAGAATTACATATATTATGTATTAGAGATTATGGTTAACTGCAAAGCAAAAAAAGAATTTGAGGAAAAACAAGCATGCATAAGTTTTAACAAACAGAGTTGTTTCTTATCACAGCTAAAGGAAGTAGAAAGAAAATTAATGATTTAAATTTAGGTAACTTTAATAAAATGCTGAGTAAGAATGTAGGAAATGGTTGAAAATTGTTACAAATGTCTTAACTGCTATTTTAAAGAAATGAAGATACAATTATACAGTTCTTTAATTTCAAAGAGAATAATGGGAAAATAAAAGTTGAAGAAATTTCTGATAAAACAAATTGCAAATTGGCAAGGCTCTCTAAAAAGCCATTTACTGTGAAATGTTACAACTTTGAAATGAGCGTAATGATCATTAAAGATTAACAATTTAAAGAAACCCACTTTTTTCCTAATCCAGTGTTTATAACAAAAAGTAAAAGCTTCATGAAAGCTATATAAAAATAAATGTCAACTCAAATTTAGGAACTTTAAGGATAAAACATTGTAAAACAAACTCAACTGTAAGATTCAGCAAAACAGTTAATATTATGTTTTAAATTATTATCATTTTAATAAAGTGGCTTTTCTTATGCAGGGTATGGTGTGTGAGCAGGTTGGGAGGCAAGCAGGTGTTTGAGCATTTTTGCATACAAAGATGTGTACTACAAGTTCTGATCTGTTCTTTAAAGTGAGCATAATTATAATTAAGGTTAATTTTATTTGTGCCTAAACAACATATATATTTAAGTCACAAAATAACAGGTGAGATCATTCCTGCTCATTGCAACAAATCTCAAATAAAACAAAAGGGAAGCCATTCAATCAAAATATCTATCTATCCTATGTAAATACCTTTATCATCAAATGTACATATTTCTACACCTGCAATCAGTGGAGATTGGCAGTGGGTACTTAGTATTAAGCTATCCATTCAATAACAAAACTGAAAACACTTAACATGTTTCAGGTTTTGTTTAGTGTTATAAATTTGAGTGTAAGTTTAAATTTAGTGCTGTAAATTTGTTTAGTGTTGTAAATTTAAGGTGTACATATCAATCATACCTAATAAAAATTTCTTTAAGATGGGATTAGAATTTCTCTTTTCAGAGAAGTTTATATGACAAAATCATGAAAACAGAATTGGGCTTTCATTCAAGGTAATTGCTTATAATTAAAAATGCTTTGGTTTATGCATTAAAACATGTATGTTAACTAAGACACCAAGCTTATAGTTAAGTAGAAATTTAGAAAACTCAGAATCTGAATGATAGAATGTTTGGCTAATGTTTTTATTTTTAAAAAACATATTAGGTACTAATCTAATTTGGAAAACACCTGGTAATACCACACAAAATTTAAAAGCTGTTGCAATGTTGCCATCTGGTATAATTGCCATAATGACTTCTACAAAATTATCTTTTATAAATGGGCTGAAAGAATATTCTTTCTGTTATATATATATACTGGACATCCTGGACAAAGTTTAATGTTATAAAATGAAGTTTAATTGAAATATTAAATATAATATCTTTCCTATTTCTGATAAGTAAATGAATTGCCCAATAGAATAGCTTAAGAACCTCTTTGCCTTCTGCTAGAAATTCCTCCACCTTAAATCCCCTCTATGTTGAAAACATTGTTGACTATACTTTGTTATTGTTGTTGTTACAGCCACATCTGCAGCATATAGACAGTCCTGAGCCAGGGGTCAACTCAGGGCTACAGCTGTAGACTTCACCACAGCCACAGCAACATCAGAACTGAGCCTCATCTATAACGTATAGTACAGCTTGTGACAATAACAGATCCTTATATGACTGATCGAGGCTAGGGATTGAACCTGCATCCTCACGGACACTATGTTGGGTTCTTAACCTGCTGAGCCACAATGTGAACTCCCTATACTTTTCTAATTTGGTGACTAATTCGGAAGATAGCAACAGGTGAAGAAGATGATGAGAATATGGGAAGAGAACCTTTCATGCTTTCTTCGCATCTGTCATCCAGATACTCGGCACTCTCTAAGAACTCTCCAGTCCACCATGTTTATTCCCCTCCATGAACACACTTATATCCTCTCTGATTGATTTACTCCCTATGCCATCAACTCATCAGTCTTCCAGAATTACCACATAGGTCAACTATCTTAAGATCCACTGCTTCCTCCTCCCTTCTCACATCCTATTTATAAGAGATTACAAGGTGTATGAAGAGTTGCTAGAAACTTGAGGGATGCCCACCAGAATGTTAGAGCCACAGTAAAGAAAAGTGGATTTTGTAATATCCAAATCACAGGTATTTCATCCCAATGGACAAAACAGAAAAGCAGAGCTGTGATGCTCATATCAGACAAAATAAAGCCAAAGGACATAATTTAATGGTAAAAGGATCCAGTCAAGAAGGATCCATGTCAATATATATGCCCCTAATACAGGAGCACCCAGATACCTACAACAAATACTAACAGACGTAAAATGAGAAATTGATGGGAATACAGTAATAGTAGGAGATTTTAACACTTCACTCACATCAATGGACAGATCCTCTAGATAGAAAATCAATAAGGCAATGGAGATCCTAAAAGACACAATAGAAAAGTTAGGCTTAATTGACATTTTCAGGACATTACATCCAAAAAAATCAGATTGTTTTTTACATTGGTTATACATTCTTCTCAAGTGCACATGGAACATTCTCAAGGATCGATCATATACTGGTGCACATCACTAACCTCAACAAATTTAAGAGTATAGAAATTATTTCAAGTATCTTCTCTGACCACAATGGCATGAAACTAGAAGTCAACCACAGGACAAGAAGCGAGAAAAAATAACTACGTGGAGACTAAACAATATGCTACTAAAAAACCAATGAGGAAATTGAAGTAAATGAAATAGGTCAATGAGGAAATGAAGTAAATGAAGGAGGCTGAGCAAGATGGTGGAGGAGTAAAACACAACTTCTCCCATGAAAACATCAAAAAAAAAACACATCACATGTAAAACTACTCGCACAGAACCTGAACTGAATGCTGGCAGAAGAATTTAAACCTCCAAAAAAGGCAATAAACTCTTGACATAACTGGGAAGAACAAAAGAAAAAAAGAGAGAGAAAAGGAATCAGAATGGGACTAGCATTCCCGAGAGGGAGCCATGAAGAAGAAAAGGAACCCACCTCCTAGGAAGCCACCTAACTGATGAAAGATCAGCTGAATTGGTGGGACCTCAAAGTTGCCAAGAAAAGAGCATCAGCTGGACTGAGAACAGCAAAGCAGAGTGAGAGCCATACAGACCATCTAAACTACCAGCCTGGATATCACAGGCTGAGTCGTTTGGTCGGGGGCTGGGTGCTGAGACTCAGGGAGAGAACTGGGAACGGCATGCGGGGCTAAGGAGCAGAGCGCCGCAGGCTAAGGAGAGGAACACCACAGCACAGGGAAACTGGGAAAGTGTCCGGACCTGCAGGAGAGGCAAGGCACCATTGTTGGGAAGGGGAGAGGAGAAGGGGCGGCCTGCCATAGGAAACTCCCTTTGCTGGACCATGCGCATGCCACGGGCTTAGAGGGTGGGATGGCTCTACAGATGCTACAGGTGGCAAGAAGCCTCTTCCTCATTTAGGGGAGATTAGGTGCTTCATGTGCAGGCTACCAGTGGCCAGGCACCTATGGTGTGGGCTAAGGGCATAAGGGGGCTAAGTGCGATGTGGTTGCCTCTTGCACAATCTACAGGTGGCAGGGACAGACTGCAGGGTCATGTCAGAGGCCAGAGGGAGGCATGGCTTGCCACCACTGGGGGCCTGTGAGTAGGCTCCACCAGCAACCCCAGTCACCTCAGGTGTTGGCAAAAAGAAAAAAAGAGGGCATTGCAACCAAGCACCATATACTGTTGCTCTCACTCCCCTGGGAACAAATCCACCCTGCAGCTGACACTGCCAAATGCTTTGGGTGACCCCCAGACACTTGGTCACTGTCTCTTCCCATGACCCTACAACTAGGAGAAACTCCTGTTTGGGCTAAGTGGGGCAGGGTGCTTCTTGTGTGGTCTGCAGGTAGCAGGGGCAAACTGCCACAGTTATCCCTAATTCCAGAGGTGGGCGTGGCCAACTGCCATTGGAGATATCTGAACAAAAATCACTTGCAGCCCCATCCATCTAAAGGGCACCACAAAGGAGGGCACTGTAACCAAACACCACCTGTTGGTGCTTTTGCACCCCCAGAAACATACCCACCCTGCTGCTGCCACTGCCTAACATTCTGGGCAGTACCCACACGCCTGATCTCTGTCACTTCCCAGGATCCTGAAACTAGGAGCACCCTTTACAACACCTCATATGTGGGCTAAGTGAGACGGGTTGCTTCATTCATGGTCTACAGGTGGCGGGGGCAAACCATACCACCGCAGTCATCACTGACCCTAGAGATGGTCATGGCCTGCTACCAATAGGGGTCCCTGAACAGGCACCACCTGAAGTTCCAATCGCCTCAGAGAGGGTCACTGCAATCAAACACAAGCTGTTGTTGCTCTCACTCTGCTTGGAACTCACACACCCTGCTGTTGGTACTGCCAAATGCTCTGGTCACCTTGAAGATCTGCCTAAAGGTTATTGCCACATCCCAGGGCCCTGCAACTAGGATTAGCCTGTGCCACCTTCCTGCAGGGCCTTGCTGATATTGAGAGCCCAATGACCAGGCACTGACTGCTGGCCCTATCCATTGCCTCCATCTCCCTGAAAACACACTGAACATCCTGAGAACAACAGCATGCTCACACCAAAGAAAGAGATAGCAAATATTCAAACTCCCACACCAAAAATAAATAGTAACCCCCCAAAAAATACAAAGGGGTATTCTTGCATAGAAGTAGCCTTATAAGACTACAGTTTGGCTTCCCCGAACTCACAGACAAAGAAAAACACAGCAAGATGAAGAAGCACAGAAATGATTCCCAGTTAAACCAATAGGAGAACTCACCTAAAGCAGTCAACAGTGAAACAGACCTCTGCAGTCTGACAGACTTTTAGTTCAAAAGGGAGGTATTGAAAATACCGAAGGAATTAAGGGAGGATATGAACAGTAATGCAGAGTCCTTTAGAAAGGAACTAGAAAATATAAGGAGGAGCCAAGATAAACTAGAAAATCCATTTGCAGAGATACAAACTGAGTTTAAGGCAATAAAGAGCAGAATGAATCATGCAGAGGAATGAATTAGTGACGTGGAAGATAGAATAATGGAAATCACCCAATCAGGACAGCAGACAGAAAACCAAGTGAAAAAACATGAGGAGTTCCTGTCGTGGTGCAGTGGTTAGCGAATCCGACTAGGAACCATGAGGTTGAGGGTTCGGTCCCTGCCCTTGCTCAGTGGGTTGACCATCTGGCGTTGCTGTGAGCTGTGTTTGCAGACGCGGCTCGGATCACGCGTTGCTGTGGCTCTGGTGTAGGTTGGTGGCTATGGCTCCGATTAGACCCCTAGCCTGGGAATCTCCATATGCCACAGGAGCGGCCCAAGAAATAGCAAAAAGACAAAAAAAAAAAAAAAAAAAAAAAAGAAAAAAGAAAAAACTTGAAAGCAATATAAGAGACCTATGGGATAATATAAAGTGGGCCAATCTATGCATAATAGGAATTCTAGAAGGAAGAGAAAAAGAAAAGGGGATTGAAAATGTATTTGAAGAAATTGCGTCTGAAAACTTTCCAAATCTAAAGCACACAAATCAACAAATTTAAGAGTATAGAAATTACTTCAAGTGTCTTCTCTGACCACAATGGCAAGAAACTAGAAATCAATCACAGGAAAAGAAATGAGAAAAAACTGACTGTATGGAGACTATACAACATGCTACTAAAAAACCAATTAGTCAATGAGGAAATCAAGAAGGAAATTAAAAAATACCTTAAGACAAATAATAATGAAGACGTATCCACTCAAAATCTATGGGATGCCACAAAAGCAGGGCTCAGAGAGAAATTCATAGCAATATAGGCCTTCCTCAAAAAAGAAGAAAAATCTCAAATTGAACAACTTAACCCAACACCTAAATGAATTAGAAAAGGAAGAATAAACAAAACCTAAAGTCAGCAGAAAGAAGGAAATCATAAAGATCAAAGAGGAAATCAATAAAATAGAGATTAAAAAAACAATAGAAGAAATCAATAAAACCAAGTGCTTGTTCTTTGAAAAGGCAAACAAACTTGACAAACCTCTGGCTAGACTCACTAAGAAGAGGAGAGAAAAAACCCAAATAAACAAAATCAGAAATGAAAAAGAAGTCACAATGTATGCTACAGAAACACAAAAAACCATGAGAGAATACTGTGAACAATTGTATGCCAACAAATTTGACAACCTAGAAGAAATGGACAACTTTCTAGAGATTTACAACTTTCCCAAACTGAATCCAGGAGAAATAGATCACTTGAACAAAATAATCACTAGAATGAAATTGAATATGTCATAAAAACACTCTCTACAAATAAAAGTCCAGGACCAGATGGCTTCACAGGTGAATTCTACCAAATATACAAAGAGGAACTTATACTCATCCTCCTTAAACTTTTTCAACAGTTTGAAGAAGAAGGAACACTCCCAAAGACATTCTATGACACCACCATCACCCTAATTCCAAAACCAGACAAGATACCCCCAAAAAGTAAACTATAGGCCAATATCTTTGATGAATATAGATGTAAAAATTCTCAACAAAATTTTAGCTATCCAAATACAACAACATATAAAAAAGATCAGGTGGGACTCATCCCAGGTTCACAAGGATGGTTCAACATATGCAAATGAATCAACATCATACACCACATTAACAAAAGAAAAGTCAAAAACCACATGATCATCTCAATAGATGCAGAGATAGCATTTGACAAAGCCCAACATTCATTCATGATAAAAACTCTTACCAAAGTGGGTATAGAGGGAACGTAACATAATCAAAGCCATTTATGATAAACCCACAGCAAATATAATGCTCAATGGAGAAAAGCTGAAAGTCTTCCCACCAAAATCTGGAACAAGACAAGGATGCCCACTCTCACCACTGTTATTCAACATAGTACTAGAAGTCCTAGCCACAGCAATCAGATAGACAAAAGAAATAAATGGCATCCAAATAGGAAGACAAGAGATAAAACTGTCACTGTATGCAGATGACATGATACTATACATAGAAAACCCTAAGGACTCAACCCCAAAACGGCTTGAACTGATCAATAAATTCAGCAAAGAAGCAAAATATACAGAAATCAGTCACATTTCAGTATACTGACAATGAAATATTAGAAAAGGAATACCAAAATGCAATACCTTTTAAAATTGCACCCCAAAAAATCAAATACCTGGGAATACACCTGACCAAGGAGGTCAAAGACTTATATGCCAAGAACTATAAAACGTTAATCAAGGAAATTAAAGAAGATGTAAAGAAATGGAAAAATATTCCATGCTCCTGGGTGGAAAAATTAATATTGTAAAAATGGCCATACTCCCCAAAGCAATCTACAGATTCAATGCTATCTCTATCAAATTACTGATGAAATTTTTCACAGAAGTAGAACAAAAAATCCAAAAATTTATATGGAACCACAAAAAACCCAGAATTGCCAAAGAACTTCTGAGGAATAAAGACCAAGCAGATATCATAACTCTCCCAGACTTCAGGCAATATTGCAAAGCTGCAGTCATCAAAACAGAGTGGTACTGGAACCAAAACAGATAGACCAATGGAACAGAATAGAGAACCCAGAAATAAACCCTGACACCTATGGTCAACTAATCTTTGACAAAGGAGGTAAGAACGTAAAATGGGAAAAAGACAGTCTTTTCAGCAAATATTGCTGGGAAACCTGGACACCTGCATGCACATCAATGAAACTAAGGACACACCCTCACACCATGTATGAAATTAAACTCAAAATGGCTGAAAGACTTAAATATAAGACAAGACACCATCAAACTCCTGGAAGAGAACATAGGCAAAACATTCTCTGACATCAACCTTATGAATATTTTCTTAGGTCAGTCTCTCAAAGCAACAGAAATTAAAAGAAAAATAAACCAGTGGGACCTAATCAAACTGACAAGCTTTGGCACAGCAAAGGAAACCAAAAAGAAACCAAAAAGACAACTTACAGAATGGGAAAACATAGTTTCAAAAGATGCAACTGACAAGGGCTTAATCTCTAGAATAAACAAACAATTTATACAACTCAACAGCAAAAAAGTCCACAACCCAGTTGAAAAATGGACAAAAGACCCACATAAACATTTTTCTGAGGAAGATGTACATATGGCCAACAAGCACATGAATAAATGCTCAACATCACTGATTAATAGAGAAATGCAAATCAAAGCTACCATGAGATACCACCTCATACCAGTCAGAATGGCCATCATTAAGAAGTCCACAGGGAGTTCCCGTCGTGGCTCAGTGGTTAACGAATCCTACTAGGAACCATGAGGTTATGGGTTCGATCCCTGCCCTTGCTCAGTGGGTTAACGATCCGGCGTTGCCGTGAGCTGTGGTGTAGGTTGAAGATGCGGCTCGGATCCCGCGTTGCTGTGGCTCTGGCGTAGGCTGGCAGCTACAGCTCTGATTAGACCCCTAGCCTGGGAACCTCCCATATGCTGCAGGAGCGGCCCAAGAAATGGCAAAAAGACAAAAAAAAAAGAAGTCCACAAATAACAAATGCTGGAGGGGGTGTGGAGAAAAGGGAATGTAAGCTGGTATAACCACTATGGAGAACAGTATGGAGGTACCTTAGAAATCTATACATAGAACTACCATAGGACCCCACAATCCCACTCTTGGACATACATCTGAACAGAACTTTCTTTAAAAAAACACATGCCCCCACATGTTCATTGCAGTTCTATTCACAATAGCCAAGACATGAAAACAACCCAAATGTCCATCGACAGACGACTGGATCAGGAATACACAATGGAATACTACTCAGCCATAAAAAAGAATGAAGTAATGCCATTAGCCAGCAACATGAGTGGAACTAGAGACTCTCATCCTGAGTGAAGTAACTCAGAAAGAGAAAGACAAATACTATATTATATCACTTATATCTGAAATCTAATATATGGCACAAATGAAACTTTCCACAGAAAAGAAAATCATGGACTTACAGAATAGACTTGTGGTTGCCAAAGGGGAGGGAGAGGGAGTGTGGTGGTTGGGGAGTTGGGTTAATAGATACAAACTATTGCCTTTGGAATGGATTAGCAATGAGATCCTGCTGTGTAGCACTGGGAACTATGTCTAGTCACTTATGAAGGAGCATGATAATGTGTGAAAATAGAATGTGTACATGCATGTGTAACTGGGCCACCATGCTGTACAGTAGAAAAAAAATTGTATTGGGGAAATTATTAAAAATGATAATAATAACAATAAATAAATAAATAAATTTTAAAAATAAGGAAATTTAAAAATACCTAGAATAAACTACTTTTAAATGAAATTGTTATATATGATAGTTTCTCTAGTACCTTCAATTACTCTATTGTGCTTCAGGTATATTTTTTAATTTGAAAGATTTAAAATGCACTTACCTGGGAGATTAACCATTAATTATGCATGGCACTTTTTGTAGGGAGAATGTGTGTACACCTTAGGAAAATATTTTTAAAATTCCTTTTTTTTTAGGATAAACTTCTACTGCATTCCAGATGTTTCCCTGCTGACTGATCTCAATTATCCTATCACTCAGGGCATTTTCTACCCCTTTTCTTCCAAGTCAGTGGAACTGGGGAGAATAAGTTGCACATTTTTAATTGCCACAGTGTTTTTTAAAAATTTTTACATGGAACTGTTCCCTGGTGGCACCATGGATTAAGGGTCTGACATTGTCACTGCTGTGTCTTCGCTACTGCTGTGGTGGAAGTCTGACCCCCGGCACAGGATTTTTCGCATACCATGAATGCAGAAAAAAATTGCATGGAGATGCCTTTAGGTTGACATGTCTCCTTGTAGTAAGTAGCAGCTGATCATATCCTCCTCTGCGCTCACACACACACACACACACCACACTTCAGCTACCTCATCAACTTGCATCTTATTAGTATTCAGGTTACTATTTTTGATTCCAAACATTTTACTAGTTATCCTACTTCTCAATAAGTAGTTTATCATAGAGTAAATAAATTAATAATAAATACAAAAGAAACAGAATAAGTAAATAGTTTAGAATCAAGCTGAGAAAGAACAGTGATAAATATGGAATCCCTGAATGACTCCCGAAATACATTCAGAGTTAAAGGACTCCCTAAGATACAAAACAAAAGACAAGTACTTGTGGTGAAATACACAGGCAGTGGGGGCTTTGTTAAAGCTAGAACATGTGGTTTTGTGCCTTGCTTGCTAGGGCATTTTGATCTTAGTGTGGATAGGGGCTTATTTGGGGCTAGAAGGCATTTACACTGGTGCTATTGCCTTTTTTAACTTCTGTGGATTGGGCAGGAACCTTCAGAGTTACAGGCTGTTTTGGCAGATGGCGGCAGCAAGGGAGGATTAGCAAGCAAAGGCACAGGGGCCTCAGCAAAAGCATGGGTGGTCTTGGCCAAACATGAGGGACTTTAGGATGCAGGCTGCAGCAGCTTGATCTTAAGCTACACTTAGAGCATATATGCTGGCAGACAGGGCTCTACCAGATGACTTGGCAGATGCCGGAACATCACACAGGCCTTAGTAAGCAGGCACAGCTGAGGCAAACATACAATTATAGGAAAAGAGTGTCTACACAGGCCATTCAGGCACTGGTTGGCATAACAATATTTTCTATTTAAAACCATGCAGCAGCTGTGTTCCACATGTGCTAGCAGCACTAGGGAGGTTCTAGCTTTAAATTCAGAGTTCCAGACCTAAGAAGTTATTGCTGGATGGGCTCCCATTTTTCATTTGAGTCTTCTAGAACAGATAAACAAAATGAGATATGGAAAAACACTACAAACCTAAATAAGAACCAAAATACCAGACACTTAACCCACTGCTACAGAAAATGTAGCAACAATGAAATGCTGTTCAAAGTTTGTAATATTAAAGCAAAGGAAAGACTATGCCTCACATGTTTTTTTTTTAGCCCTTCATGGGCTTGGCTTCACAAACATTAACAGAAACTTCAGCTGTAGAGTATGTCATTTTAGCTGAAATTAAAGTGGGAAAGTAGAGGTTTTCGAGGAGGCTGGTTGCTTGGGCCTAAGGACAGTGCACTGAGAGAACTAGTGGAAATAACCCAGAAATGAAAATACCCATTTATATGAGACTGTGGTCTGTTATGTCACCAGATGGAAACTGTACTCAAGTCAGTATTGAAGTACCAGAAACAAAGGGCTTGAAAGTGAACTGACAATTAGTGTGGTAACTACAGCTCCATGATTAGTCACTTGATAGGAATGAAATTTTGTTCAGAAGATATTGGAGACATGACACGGAATGAGTTATCTCCAGGTCATTCTAGGAAGACCATATTCAAGATTTCCTGCATCCTCCCTCCTTTATTCATTTAATGCCAAACCTCCGCTATGGTCTCTTACAGCATGAAAAACATGAGTTCTGAAAACAAAATTTTGTCAGGGCTGTTCCAGATGTGGAGAGACTCCTACATTTGGTGAACTTGGGTCCTGTGTTTTAAAATATTATGTGTTCTTTGGACTCTAAAAAGTGAAGCATATCATAGACTTGGCATTAAGGTGGTACAACTCCAAGGGCTTTACCATTTCCAAGAAAGACAGTTTTGGGTGTAGCTACTAAAGGAATGAAATTCAGGTATTAAGATCCATCTATCTGAGCCTGAATAAGATATGAAATTGGGGAAGGTGAAATTTTACAGTAATTTATTTGAAATATAGTATTGTAAGAACAAAGAATTTCATTTTGGACTTTAATTTCTCTGAGTGTTAACATTTTAGGACTTTAATTTGTAAGGGAATTTAATCTTTGAGATTTTAATTTTCCTTTGAAAATTTATGAGATTACATTCAAATTTGTCATCTCTTTGTTGCTGGCATTTTATTCCACTAGCCATGCATTTTGCTCTTGGAGAATGCTTTAAATGTCATGGTAGAGCTTAGATGGGATATACTGGACTAAGTGAATGTACAATATTTGCAATGGAAAACAGACTGTGGAGTAGCTATTTAGCCTCAGTATAGTGAAGGCTTGCAGTTAATCCAATTAATGTGTTTTAATCTACTTGCATCCTTCAGTGATCCCAGGCAGATAGCAAAACTGTAATTATTCCAGTTGGGAGCCTGGCATCATAAAGGTGGGAACAGAATTGTCTTAAAGCACTGTCCATCTTCTCTCCAAAGGAAGATAGCCAGAAAGACCCCTGCTTGGCTATAGAATTAATGATGATACTCAGCTAGTTAAAAGAATAATAGCAATAAAAACAAACAAAACTGTGGCATATTAGGGTAATGACATCAGTGGGAACACATCTTCTCTTTCCCAAAGTTTTCTTCCTATGTAGCGGTATCATAACTATGAAACTCTGGGCCTCTATCTACTTCAATGGAGATGTCGTAACTGTCTGATGAGTAATTTTTTGAGTAATAATTTTGACATAATTATCTTGTCCCTTTTTCATTTTGGGAGTGAAATTCTCACAAGGAAAAGATATTCCATTTTGTTTTGTATTTTGATTTCAGTGTCAAAAATCTAATTTATTGGCTGAGCACTTTCAGAACCCAAGTTGTGATTAAAAGTATTATTTGTTCCCTTTAAAAACACAAATAAACTTATATGATACAAGACATTGTTAGGTTTAGGTTGCTAAAAATCAGCTATGATTCCACAATTCTTTCTATATGTAAAGCCAGCAGAAAAGGCAGCTTTAGCTGCGGGCTGTTTCTTCCAAAACACATGGTAGCTGTGAGCAAAATTCACTCTCATTTAAATCAGTGTACCTCAGAATCTAGGGAATGATGTGATCTGAATTATGCAGACATGGAAAATAATATTAGCCCATACTTAAATAGATACAAACAATTCTTATTTTAGATACTAAGTTATACTGATGCTGGTACTGTTTTTATTCATATTGAACAAAGAAAGATAGCCACTTTCATGGAGGAAGAATTGGTTGGAACTATCAAATTAGAATTTTTTAATATATTACCTGCAAATTGTTTATACAATTATTTAAGACATAGAGTCTTTTATTGTTATCAAATGATGTTTTCCAGGGTCCAAAGAAAGAAGGAGTATGATTTTTTTTCCTTTTTAAATGATGCAAAGTGGAATATGAGTAAGGATAAAAATCCCTCTAGGGTTTTTGGAATGCAGACCAGTAATGAAAGCATGGAACCTAGTTTACACGTTAGAAGAATAATATATACCATAGAAATAATAGGAGCACAAGTGGGAAAATGAAAAAATATAGAAGCCTTGTGTGCCTAAGGAAAGGCATTGACATTTTCAAATGATATTTGATAATGCCATTTCTGTAAATATGTTTTAAGTACAGAAACCTTTTGCATGAAAAACCTGTGGAAAGTTTTTCTTGGGAAGTCTTTAGAGACAACTACACAATCTTTAAAAAAGAATGCTGGTTTTCACTTTATGGAATGGATATCCAGATATTCTAATGTATGCTGAGACAAAATATCACTTTGTGTTTGAGTAAAGTCTACATTTTCCCACCTCTTTCTTATTTTCCAACAGGACTCATGTTTTATTTTTATTTTTGGGGTGTGAATCTGACCATGGTGCTGAATTCTTTCCCAGTAGGACTTACAATTTGTGGACTCTGTGTATGTGAAACAAAACATATTTTGTAGCAGTAATCTTATACCTCTCTTTTCTTGTGTTTGATAAGGAAAATAAAAAAAAAAGTAATGGAGATACCCAAGATTTAAAGTTAAATTGTTTTGGTATTTACTATCTTTGAAACTTGATTGAATTATTTAAGCTTTCTGAGTTCAGATTTATCATTTATGAAATGGTAGTCAAACTGGATATATTTTATAGGGTTGTTAAGGATTATATGTAGCATCTCACATAAAAAGTATGGCAATAAATATTAGATCTCTTCCCCCATCCCCATAATTCTTTACTGAAAAATAGTGTCTAATTCATTACCAACTTGTACAATACTAGGTGATTTCATTCTTATGATGCCAGTTGCTACGATAGTCAATCATACAAACCTGATCTTCTTATCATAGGTGGGTAATTTTTAGACAATAATTTTTAAAACTATCTAAATGGAATATAGTATAGTAGTGTAGTTCATTATTGGAATTTACATGGGTGTGTATGTGTGTGTGCGAGTGTTGCAAAGATTTAGATAATGGAATTAAGAGCACATCCAATATGATATTGAGTTGGGTCAAGTTGTTCCAATCTTAGAAGCCTAAACTAGAATTTAGAATGACCCTGAAAAATTAAAGAAGTCATCCATTCTCAGGAGTAAGAAACTTAATAGTAACAAGTGCAGGCTTATACATAAGGGGAAAACAACTAGGGATTCATGGAAGAGGCACAGCAGTGACTCTAAGCAATTTTGAAAAAAAAAATACATGGGAACTATAGGGGAGAAAACTAGAAATTAATCAGCATTAAACTGTTGTTAATTTTTAAGACTTGATATGACACTTAGATAGATATTATTAAGAGCTATCATAGAAAAGCAGAGAAGTAATCTTTTGGCTCTGTAAAATCTGAGGATAATCCTCTTTTAAATGCTGCCAGTAGTGAGAACTTTATTACTGAAATATGTTTATTTGTTCTCATAATTATTTACTGAGATTCTACTGTTTAGAGTGTGAAATGCTGCAGACTATCATTTGATACTTCCTTCTTTTTTTATTTTTATTTTTTATTTTTTATTTTTATTTATTTATTTATTTTTTATTTTCCCACTGTACAGCAAGGGGGTCAGGTTATCCTTACATGTATACATTACAATTACATTTTTCCCCCACCCTTTCTTCTGTTGCAACATGAGTATCTAGACATAGTTCTCAATGCTATTCAGCAGGATCTCCTTGTAAATCTATTCTAAGTTGTGTCTGATAAGCCCAAGCTCCCGATCCCTCCCACTCCCTCCCTCTCCCATCAGGCAGCCCAAGTCTCTTCTCCAAGTCCATGATTTTCTTTTCTGAGGAGATGTTCCTTCTAATTACCATAGGCAACAAAATAACATTCTTATCAAGGTAAATGTCTTCTCTATCACACACCAGTGCTCTTCTCTTTCTTCTGGAACCCCTCAATAAAATTATGGATGTGAGCCTGGAAATATGTTGACCCTCTTGTCTTCTCTGTGTGAAAAACCAGCTTAAGCTTTAACTAATGTAAAGGATATAAAAGTTCAGCCTTGGATGAAATGAAACGCAATTCTAATATCACTTAAGCCCTTGGATTAAAGTGGGTGGAAATAACCTCCAACCATGGATGTTTAAATTAAATTAACTAACAGTTGTGGTTGTTTTGCTTTTTGCTTAAGCTAATTTTATTTGGGTTTATGTCACTTGCAACAAAGAGTTTAGACTAATACCTATTCATGTTTAATTATCTTCATAGAGCCATAGTGTAAGGTAATACCATGGTTATTGAGCTTTTCTCCATCTCCTTATCACCAAACCAATATATGGTTTTTCTATCAATACTATGAGAAAGAGGCAGATCTATAGCAAGATAAACAAAACACATTAGGCAGGACCTCGATATATTTGGGAGGTAAATCTTATTTCTTTCAGATTTTAATGCCTGGAATTTAGACCTAGAGCTGTGAAACTATCATAGTAGTGATGATGAATGCCAACCTGATATCAAATGAAAAGAGTAATGGTTAATCTTATGTATCAACTTGCCTGGGGCAAGGGGTGGTGAGATATTTGTATAAATATTAGCTGTGGGTGTGGCTGGAAGGGTGCTTTTGGATAAAATTAACATTTTAATCAGCAAATTGAGTAAAGCAGATTCCCCTCTGTGATGGTTAATTTTGTATGTCAACTTGACAGTCCATGGGGTACCCAGATTAAACATTTTGAATAGGTGTGTCTATAATGGTATCTCCAGGTGAGATTAGCTTTTGAATCAGTGGATTCTGTAAAGTAGATAACCCTTTCCAATGTGGACAGGCATTGTCCAATCCCTTGACAGCCTAAAGAGAACAAAAAAGCAGAGGAAGGGAGAATAACTTCTCTTTCTGCCTTCCTGGTTGAGCTGGAACGTCTGTCTTTTCCTGCCCTTGGACTGGGATTAATACCATTATCTCCTCAATTCCTAGGCCTTCAGACTTGAACTGGTATTACATCATTGGCTTTCCTTAGTCTCCAGCTTGCAGAGGGCATATTGTGGGACTTTTCAGCCTCAAAAATTGCATGAGTCAATTCCGCACAATAAGTCCCTCTCACTCTTTCTCTCTCTCTCTATTCTGTTTCTCAGAAGAGCCCTAATACAATCTCCTCAGTGTAAGTGGACATCAGTAAATCTGTTGAAGGCCTGAATAGAATAAAATTTTGAGTAAGAATTTTTCTCTCTCTTTGATCTGGAACATTAACCTTTTCCTGATTCCTGGGCTTGGTTTGAAACTGACACCATGCATTGGTCCTCTTGGTTTGGGCTTTTGGTCTCAGCTGGAACTCTACCCCCAGATCTCCTGGGTCTCTAGCTTGCTGATTGAAGATCGTAGGACTTTGTAGTTGCCATAATTTTATGAGTCAATTCCTTATAATAAATCAATTTATCTATGTATATATCTATTCATCTATTATCTATATATCTATCTATTCTCCTATTCTATTTCTCTGAAGAACCTAGACTAATACAAATTTTGGTACCAAGGACATTGCTGTCCAGAAGAATGTTCTGTGATGATGGAAATGTTGTCATTCTGGGTAGTCCAGTAGAGTACCACTAGTTGCATGTGGTTATTGAGTACTTAAAATGTGAGCAGTATGATGACTAAGATAAATAGTTTAAAATTTTATCTTATTTTTATTAATTTAAATTTAAATAATTATGCACTGTTATTGTCTACAGTTCTGGGAACAAGGTGTAGTTTTAAAGCCATGATATTCCTTGTATTTTACTTTCCAGACTTTATTTCATTCTGCTCTCTCCTGTTTTTTTATTGATTGTTTTATACTTTAAGATGCTTTATTATTCTGATTATTTTTATTTTATTGAAGAACAAATTAGGTGTTCCCTAGAGGTATAGGTCAACTTGATTGCTCAATAATTGGAATTATAAGGTAGCTTAATTTACCCTGGATTCACCAGGAATTAAGTAGAACCCTAGAGTTTTTCACAATTTTTTAATCTTAGCTATTTCATTTTGAACATAACTCCTTTTATTTGGAAAAACTGGATCAAAAACTGGGTCCTCAATTGTCTTCTGTATTATTAGTCTGACCTGGCTCATTCCATAGAACTATGTAATATTCACAAGTTATATTAAATACTTAGTACAAATACTAAGAATCTTCTAAAATATGGAACTACAAAGATGATTAAAAAACAGTTGTGTACACTTTAATAGGTAGACTGTAATTGTTTCTATTTGTTCCAGACATTTTGCTGTTGAAAAAAAATCAGGAGTAGTTAACAGTGGTCAGCAGTGGTTACGTATGGGGAGTAAAATTACTAAAGTAACTTTCACTGGATGTGTTTTATTTTATTTTACTTATTCCTACATAGTTTGTATTCTGCCAACTCATATATATTTATTCTGTAAATAAAAATCTAAATCTATTTTTATGAGTGCTGAATTTTTAGTTTGAATGGTTCCATTTAGAATAATTAGAATTATTTATTAAGGAAAATAATACCAGAAACCATGCAAAGAGGGGAGATAAGTGAATCTGTAGTTATATAATTTAAATCAGAGGGTTGTCAGCTTTGTATGGATGCATCCAATCCTTCAGAAAATATATGTTGAATGATTAATATATTTTAGCTCTTTTCTAGTTACTGAAAATAGTCAGCAAGTCAAAATCCCTCCATTGTTGCAGCTGACATTCTAGTTGGTGAGAAAACAAATACACAAGTAAAACAAATGAATTAAATAAAATATAAGCTCGGGTTTGTAAAGGGTATGAAAAAGTAGAACAAGATAGATGTATAAAGAGTGACTAGTTGACTTGGAGGTGGAGCAGCAGAGGATCATTAGTAAATGATTCTCTGGGAATGTCGCATTTGAGCAGACTCTTTGGTAAACTAAAGAAATGACTTATATGCTGATCTTGAACAAGAATGTTCCAAGCAGTAAAGATTCCACATACAAAAACCATGTGGCAAGTATGAAATTGACTTTGATGAATATAGAGTAATTTTTTTAGAGAATTTTTGTTTATTTTATTTTACTTTTTTAATAAAGTATCATTTTCAGTATCATTGCCAGGAGTTGAGAATTCTCTCCAGAATATTTCTATTTACCTTTGGTCATTTGCAAAATTACTATTTTCCATATTAGCTGCTATTAAAATCTAGAATCATGTAGTCTTCTATAAAGTAGGATAAATGTTTGCTGGTTTGGGGGGAAATGGAGGAAAAAGAATTATCACTTTTGGTGAGTTTAAGAAAGCATGATGACCACATATCTTAGATCATTTAGATTCAATCATTGTAGAGACAGAAGTTATACTATGTAACATTCCAGGGTCATTTTTACTCACATATTGAAATTGTTTATTTTTAAATGAGAGAATGTATAGATGCTGGTCATATTGCCGCTTTCTTTATTAATATAAAAAGGCAGAAACAGCCTTCTCTTGATATTGTAAATTTCTGGATGTCTATGATTCTTTTCAGTATTTATATACCATCATCGATATAATATGAAATTCTAGCTATAAAGTATTTGAGATGGGTTGGGGTAAAATAATAGGTCATAACTCTAAAAGACACTGAATATTTTATAAGCAATAACAAAATACTAAGTTAAGAATGCATTTAAAGCCAGTTAATATTGCTATATATTATCATATATATGCCATACACACACATACACAAACTATACTACACACTATGCATTATGCTGTATATACTATATACCAAACCCAAAGATTCTTAACACCTCTTCAACACAGGCAGCTGGCATCATATTTAAAATGCTAGTGAGCATGGAGAATGACAATCAATGCTTCCAGTACTCAATAAGCTAATTTTCTTTAACAATGGTCTACATTTTCACCAGGCCTTGAAATTTCTTTTTCTAGGCCAATTTACTGCAAGAGTCAATTTGCTATGAGAGTCAATTTAGCATGGATTTTTAGATTTTTAGTCTTAGGTATCTATAATGACTATATATTTCAAGAGTTTAGATATTTCAGTTAAATTTAATATTTTAAAAGAGAAATATAAATATTTCAATTAACCATGTGAAATCCTGGTAAATCTATATATAGTTGGAAAAAGCTGATGAAATCTTTTTTCTGTTCTTATTTCAAAAACTTTTGCCACAACTAAAACTTTTTTGCTTATTTTTTTATCTTTGAGGTATAATTGACAAATAAATTGGTAATATATTTAAAGTGTATATTGTGATGATTTGATACATGTATATTTTGTGAAAAGATTTTCCTTGTCTAGTTAATTATCATATCCATCACTTTAAAACTGTTGACAACATATTTTGCTCCTATTCAAATAAAAAAAGTGTAAACATCACATTCATGATAAATACCAATTATTTCAAACTGGTGGAAAATCAGTCATAAAGTACAAACTATCTGTGGTCTCCTCTGTGCAATCTATCTTAAAAGAATGGTAATATCTGTGGTACAGAAGTTTCCTGGTAGCCTAGTGGTTAAGGACTCAACCTTGTCACTTCTGTGGCTTGGGTTTGATCCCTGCCTAGGAACTTCTACATGCCATAGGTGCAGCTGAAAAAAGGGAAAAAAAAATATCCATGATACTATTGTAGTCGTAGGAGGCTGTCATCCTGTTTTGTGATAGGACAAGCAGAGAGAACCATAATGTCCAAGTTAGGGAAAGAGTATATATCCTGTCTTTATGTAAGTTTTAAAATTAGTATTAAGTGAATGACTTGCATTTAAAACAATTTGTCTTTATTAAAAATTTACTTAAAAACATGAAATATCAAAATATATTTTTTACCATGAAGAGAAGGAGAATATAATGATAAAAAATAAAAGTACAGAAAATATTCCAAACAGGTTTAATATTTTAGACCATTGCATAGGGATGCATGGATAAGTGCCATCTTTTGGCAATTTCTAAAATTAATTCATTTCCTGATGATTCTTAAGAGGTCAGTTAATTTGTACATTTACTGAGACACTGATAATATACGTAGACAATAATAGCCTTAAAATTATGAAATGAAGATATTTAAAGATATTTAATTACATTCTAAGAAATGTTTTAAGTTTTAGAAATGAATTTATTCATATGATGACAAATCTACAACATATTGGCCCTTAATCACATTTTAAAAATATTCAAAGATTTTATGACCATTGAACATTTAATATTTTAAGTTAATTGATTAATAGCATCTAAGAACAGACTATTTAGAAAATAGAACATTATCTATTCCTTGTACTTGAAGATGACATTATTTATCCAAATACCCAGAGCTCGGGTTTTTAATGTTTTTCACCCCCAGGACTGGAATAAATGCAAACTTTCTTCCAGTCCCCTGGATGCGGGGGCTAAAGAGAGTGCTTAATGATGTTACAGTTATGACTTTCACCACAATCAAACTTACAGCCATTTTTGAACTAATTAATCATTTTGTTCTATGGTTTATAAGAGCTACTTTTGTGTTCTGATGACAAGGAGACTCCTGGGGTTCCTCAAAATAGCAATTTCATAAAAATCCTCTGGACCTTTTATCTCACTTTTGTAGAACATCCATGAAATTCTCCTTGGGGTCGAGTGTGCAGTAAAGCACCGTTAAAGACTAGAACGTCTCAAACTTAGAGTACATATGAATCGCTCTGGAATCTTATTATAATGAAGAATCTGTTTCCATAGGTATGGGGTAGGGCCTGAGATTCTGCAGTTCTAAAAAATTCCCAGAAGATAGTGGTGATACTGCTCTGCCATCACAGACTGCATAGCAAACCTATAGACTATTTCAGCATAGAAATCCTAATCACTCTGGTAGTAATCAACACGAACAAAAATACAATTTGCTGAGTATTGATCACAAATTCTGAGATACTCATGTTCAATTGGGGCATTTTCTTGAATACAACAAACAACAATCTTAGAGCTTTTTTTTTTTTTTCTTTTTTTCCTCATTGAGACTTTAGAAGTGATCAAATACAGCTCCCTCCTACTATAGTTGAGGAAACTGAGGGTAGAGAAATTGAGTATATGCCCAAGGTCATACAGCTAGCAGCAGAATGTGTGCTAGAACCCAGGAACCCTGACTATTGTTTCAAAAATGAAACTCCAACTTCTTTGGCATTTCTATCTGTATATACTCCTTGACACAAAACTAAGCATGAGTCAATAATGATTAGAATTTCACCTTTTGATGCTCACAATAGCTTAAATGATAGAGGTGTCCTTGGATGTGCTGACTTTCCTAACAGCTAAAACTCACAGTGGGTGACTATCTTCTACAATGACAAGAGTATTCACATATCCTTTTTCTTCTAGAGTCCACTTGCAGTTTTATTATGGGCATGTTGCTTCTTAATTTTGAGAACCTGGGGAGAAAGGTGGAGAGACAAATGAATGGGTCATTAGTTAAAAGGCAAGGGTTGAATTTGTAAAAGGTTGTGGCAAAGTAAGCAACAAATGGGAAAGAGAGAAGGGCCTCAGTATTGATCCTCCCTCTCATCTTTCCCTCTGTCTCCTTGCTTGCAGCTCTCTTTTGTACAGACTCTCAAATAAAGAAGACTTTATTTACAGTGTCACTAATTTAACACTACTGAACTAGTCTATCATCTGCTAATTCGATCCAATTAAAAACTGGTCATAGGGAAAAGCATGGGAGTTAAGCTCATTTCGAAACACAACTTCTGATTAATTTATGTCCTGTTCTTTTATATCTCCTCTTCTAAAGGGCACTTTCAGGGTGCTGATTTATAGAAGTGGTTCTTTCCAGATCCATGGTCGCCTTTCGTTGAGTTCATGAAGAAAGTACAGTTATGCTTTTTCTCCCCTCCTTAAAGTTATTGTTAAAACATTTATGGAGGATTGCCTAAGATGTCCTGCTATCCTGAATTAGAGTAATCCCACTAAACAGCTAGAGCCGCCATTTATAAAGCACTTACACATTTGCTTGGCCCTGAACTGACATGTTCTAGCATTCTCATTTGATACAACTTCAAGAGTTAAGTACTAATATTATCTCTGTTTTGCAGTTTAGGAGGCTTCAGATTTAAACGCTCAAGTAAATCATCAAACATTGCGAAGCAAGCCTTGACAGCTATGGGATTTGGACCTGGGTCTACCCCATCTCAGTCCTGACAGATACGATACTGTCACTCACTAGGCTCTACTGAGATTTAAGCCTAGATTAAGTCAAATTCTCAAAAACAACAATAACAAATTAATTTTCTCCACCCCTAACTCTTTTTTTCCTTCCTCTGTCATACAAGCTTTTGTAGGCAGGTAGGTGTTCTGCTCCCTATACTTAGCCTCTCCCACGCCCTCTGCAATCTTTCCCTTTTGCTGCTGGGAGCTTCAGAGAATGCTATTGCAGCTGGTGAGTGGGCAGGTGCAGCCACCATCTGCTCTAGGAGTCCAAATGAGCACAAGAACTTCGCACCCAGGACCTGGCCCAGACGCCACGGATTCCAGAACCTGCTGGGGACACAGCTAACCCCGCCCCATCGCGGTAGCTATTGGCTGAGTCTTTTCCGAACGCCGGGCACTGATTAATGAAGTCCTCCCCTCTAAAGTTAGAGCCAGACTCTCGGAGGAGGTGAGACCGGCTGGGGGTGTGTGAACGGGGGGCTTCAATTCTTCCTGCCCGAAGGGTCCTTGAGAAGCCTGTTTGTTTTTCCCGGCGCCTGTCTCCACCCATTCCTTTCCCTCATTGGCCAGGCGTGGTGGGCGGGTGTGTTTCCATTGGCCAGGGGGCGGTGTCTCTCCCTGGCCAGGGTGGGGGCGGGGCCTCCGCCGCGCTGAGCTTGCCCTTGTGTCTGGTGCTCTGTAGAGCTGCCGCTGCTGCTGCTGCTGCCGCCGCCGTCGCCGCCGCCGACGCCGCTGCTGCAGCTCGAGCATCCGGGAGCCGCCGCCGCCGCCGCCGCTACCGCCTCTAGCGCCGCTGCCACCGCTGCCACCTTCTCTCCCAGAACCCCGAGACACCCCGAGCACGACCGGCAGCTGCTGCATGCTTGCTCCCCCCTTCCCCGCCCCTCCCTTCCGTGACCTACCCAATCCTTGCAGCCCTCGTCCGCACCTTCTCCGACACCCCGGCGTCCCTGCACCACCTGCTCGGACAGCCCCAGCGGGCGCCGAGACTTGCTGTGCGCGCTGAGAGCAAGGCAAGCTCCGAACCCATTCCTGGCAGACTGACTGTTGCGGCTGCACCACCAGCAGGAGAAGGAAGAGAAGAAACTACTCTGCTCACCGAAACCCCATTCTGCGGGTGCTTCGCCGTTGCCGCTTCTGCTGCTGCAAATCCGCGTCCGCGGGTTCGAACACCGCAGCGGCGGGGACCCTGGGTCTGGTGGTTTCCGTGAGGAAGACACCCGCGGAGCCCTGCGCTCTGGTGTCCCGCTCACCAGCATCTCTTTGACCCCCTCGTTCATTCCCCAACCCTTTAGAGAAGGGACCATGCTTTGGAAACGCAGCGCCGTTCTCCGCTTCTACAGTGTCTGCGGGCTCCTGCTACAAGGTAATCCCCGCCCCACCGCGGGGAGCATCAACTTCACGCCCATTCCCCATCATCCTCACTCCACCCCATATTTCCACTCTCCCCCTTACAAGTCCCCCAGTCCGGCTATTTCCAACCCCTCCCCCTACTCCCCGGTGCGGCAGGGGGCAGTGGCAGTTTGCTCCAGCCCTTCCAATCTCTAGCGCTGGCTCAACCCTGCTCTCCCAGCAGTCAGCCCCTTAGGGGCACCTTTCGCCTTTTCATTCACCTGATCTTCCTACATCTCTCACTCTCCATCCTCACCAGCAACACCCCCCCCAACACACACACACACACACACACACACACACACACACACTCCCACGCCTTTTGGCTGGCAACTTGTGCCTTCTCTGAACATTCCATCCTCCCACCAACCCCCACCAGCCACCTCCCACATCACTCTCCTGACCGACCCTCTCCATCTCTTGTCATCTCTTTAACCTCTCCCTCTTCGGGTCGCCTTTCTCTTTCCCTTTCTTCCTACCATCATCATATCCGTGTGTCTTTAAAAAGTGTGTGAGAGCCTGGGAGCGAGCTACGGAGGGCGAGAACAGCAGCAGCGGCGGCACAGTGTGCATTGCAATAACATCCCCGGGGGGGAAATGTGTTGTGAGACGTGTCATTCACCTAGGAAGAGGAGACTGTCTGGGGTTAAAAAAAGAAAAATTAAAAAGAGAGGGAGAGCGAGAGAGAGCTGAAAGAGAAAAGAAAAAGGAAGAAAGAAAAAAAGAGTAAAAGGAAAAAGAAGGAAAATAAATAAACCAAGATATAAGAAGAGAGGGCCAGGGGGAGGGAAAAATTAAGAGACTTAAAGCCACTTTATCAACAAACTGACTTTTTAAATTATTATTCAGTCTGTAAGATTTTCCCTTTCCCTTTTTCTTTCTTTTCTTTTCTTTTTCTTTTTTTTTTTTTTTAAGCCAAGAAATACATGCATCCTAGTAGTTACTTTACTGCTAAGGGATTTTTCGCTTAGATTTCCTACTCTCCATCTGCTCTCTGCCGCTTCTATCCGTAATTAATATTATCCTTTCACGTGAAATGTGAGAACCCCTGTGACCGCAGTGGAGGGAAACCGCACAAAACACTGTTATTATGCAAATCACTGGGTTAGGATGCAGACTGGCTAGGGAACTGGGGTGCACTTTTCCCCAGACCCTCTCTTTAGGAGGAGAGAGGAGGGGGCTGTGTGGAATGGGAGAACGATGCTGATTATATGAAATAACGGCAGTGTCTGGAGTAGGAATGCAAAGGGAGAGCACACTTTGGGTGGTGGAGGCAGAGGCATCATGCTAGGGCTGAGTGGGCAGGGGCTGTAAGGTGGAAGATTGTTGCTTTAAAAAGAGTAGTGTAGGGATATGGTTTGAGTGTGAGATACAGGCAGGATGGATGTGAAATGACGGTCCATATGATTTTTTTAAGCTAGGTGAGTCTTGGTTTCTTGATAAATCTTTGACCACCTCTAACTCATCTGTAATCATTTGTATATTTGTGTTGTGGGAAAGATAAGTTGGTCAAATTTATTTGAACCTCGGTAAAAGGAATCTGAAAGTAAGAGACATGTAGAACCACAGGCGTGCAAAACCCAATCGGCCTTTGGAGGATTTAAATGAGGTCAATGAACCATCTTTCAGCAAGTTCTTGGAATGCATTCTCTCTCCTATCCTCCTCTGGGATATAGACCAGGACTGTGTTTTATTTATGAATATTTATGAATGTGAAAAAGAGATAGTGGACAGAATTTTCCTGAATTAACTAACTAAACTTGCAGAGATTCTTAGAATATTTTGTAGTAGTTTTGTGTATTTTACGTTTGATGTAAATTTTAGATATGTCATGTGCCAGAATCCCCGAGAAGGCAGACAACCCATTCTTTCTGCTTACACCTCCTGGTCCTATTTCCCACCGCTTACACCCCCACCCTCAGGCAAGTAACCCAGTGGCTGACACATTACTTGGGTTTCTAATCTGTGCTGAAACATCCTCCCAGAGACCCCACTTCACCTCTCAGTAACTTGCAATTCTCAGCTCCGCTGTGTGTGTGTGTGTGTGTGTGTGTGTGTGTGTGTCCGTCAGTGTGCGCGCACCCGCGCACTGGCGTGCACCACGCCGGGTAAGGGAAATGTGATGTGGGGAAGTCAGTTAATTTGGTGATTGCGATGAAAATTCGACACCGCTGGATGTGTTTTCCATGCCAGTCTGTGTTGCTGGCCTCCGCACGTCACTGCACACACTGCTGGGCTGGTGCGAGAAGATTATTTATTATAGAGCATGTGGGCAATGGACTGCACTTGGGGGTCGCTCCTCTCTGCCTTCAACATTTCCCTGTGAATTGTCTATTCAGTGCACTGCAAAATAACTGTCTGCTGGTGCCTCTCTCTCTCCCTCAGACTGGAGGAGGATTTACTCTTTCTCTACCAGGAGAGATTCCATCAGCTGCATTCTTTTTTATTAAATACATGTAAACCCTTAAGTATGTAATATACGATTAAGACAGTGCTGCTTTTCACAGCAGATTGGTGGGGGTGTGTGGAAGGGGTGTGGGTATACCAGAGAAAATGGACCACTGCAACTATAAGCACCAGCATCAGACCCAAATAAATAAGTGTCCTAAACAGCAATCAGGAAAGAGTACCAGCTCAAGGATATATGTGTACTTCTGAGTATCTTGATTAGGCCATATTAATATACCAAAAGAGAGAAAAGGATTTAAAAAAAAAAAAAAAACTAGAAGAGGGAGGAAGCACAAAGCCCCATTGGATTGTCTTCTCATGTTTATGGCTGCCTCACATTTATCAAACACTGCTGCTCCACAGACACATCACACTTTGTTGATATTGTCAGTTCCTGCTCAGACAAATTGTTCATGCCTTCCTTGTCTTGGTCTTGGCTGAAAATGTTGCTTCAGGGTCCAAGTTTATGTTTCTCCCACCACTCTACTGTTTTATTAGGGCCTAGTTAGGTTGTAAAATGAAAGCTTTATTTCCTAGACATAGATTAAATACTTAGCAGGTCCTTCCTTTCCATGTGCAGGGGAAGAAGGGTAGCGGAAAACTAGTGAGCAAATGATTTTGGGCAGGGGTAGTCTGCTCTACATGCTAGTAGTTATGACTAGGCAAATACTATACGCAGTCTACAGTCTCTTATTTTTAGCATTATCAGCACTGTAGTGGTATTCTGTCTCTTGTCATACTAACCAGTTTATTTATCCTTTGTATTATTATCCCCTTTCTAACACTATGCATTGTTTTAGATAAGAAGACTCATTCTCTGTGGTTTCATTGTGTTTTACATTGCCACCATTTTTTTTTTTTTTTTTTTTTTTTTTTTTACTTTTCCTAGGAAGTAAACTCAATCTTTTGGCTTGCTAGTATGTAGAGTGATAAGCCAGTGGTGAGATTCAAGTTAATGATAAAATCAGTTTTTTTTTTTAAAGAGAGGTTTAAGTACTTCTGTTCTACAACACCTACCAGTTCATCCTCACCAAGTTTTTGGGAAATGAATAGTTAAATAGAAAATAAACATTTTTGACCAAAGTATAACTTGGAATGTAGACTACTTAGATAACAAAATTTGATTAGGTGTTAAGCTATACAGCATCCTTTTTTTTTTTTTTTTTTTTCCCCTCCATCATAGAGGAAAACTCTGGGGCAAGGGCAGTGTATACTTTAGAGAAATGAATTTCTTTAGAATGAGGAGTGTAAAAGCTTGCCACCTGTAACTAAGACCTCTTCTTGGCTACAGAGTAGATCCAGTTCAATTGCTAACACTCCCTGAAGCTATATCCATTTCCATGCCTGAAGAGGCCCTGCAAAGATGGAGACTGTCTTGTTTAGCACAGGAAACAATCCTAGAAAGAACAAAGATAGAAAGCAAAATGTAACTAGAAGAGACTCTGATTTTGTTCAGGACTTTATTTCCTTTTGAGAGTTTGTTATACAAAAACACATCTAATACAAATACTAAGGCTTTAGGGTTTGTTTTTGTTCTTTATTTTTGGAGTTTATTTTCATTTTTGTTTTTTCCTATGGGACATTCTCATAAATGATTTGTTATACTTAGAAAGACCACCAAATTAAAAGTCTGTTGGACAAACATATTACTTGCCTTAGTGTGTATCATGTACCTCCCCTTACATTTTTAGAAAAAAACATTATAATAAAAAGTACACTTGTATGCACTTAATAAAATACTGATAACTTAACACTTCCTAAAAGCATGTTTCCCCCACTCTTTTACCTCTACATGTAGCTATCTCAGTCATGTGGAGCTTGACTTATGCTGAATGCATTTCTGGGGGTATAACTCATCCCCCCCCCCTTTTTTTTTGATTAACCACTGAAATTTTGAAAAATAGATTTTGTACATAAGAGTCAACCACTATGACCTAAAAAACCCCAGACATTTAGTAATTAAGAAAATCTCTCTGCAAATATGAGGAGTCCCTAGACTAATTTAGTACCAAGCTATGGAAGCTGACTTCATTGTCTTATCCTCATTTCTACAACTGTTTAAACTCTGGGAACATAATATGACAAAGGTAAGCATCAACTGAGATGGCTCCTTCCTGCCTTCTCCACTAGAAGATCAGATTCTTGAAAATTTTTGTCCAGTGTTTGAATAGTGAGATAATGTCATTTTTTTCTGAAAGAAAAACTTACTTAAATCACTTAGCAAGTGGACCTACAGAAATGATTTGGAAGACATCCTAAGCATGCATTTTAAAGTGGCCTGAAATCAACTTCAAGTGATAATCAATTTTCTTTTAAAAAATAGTCTATGGGATATAAGGTAATTGAGACAAGTAAAATGTATCTAATATGACAGACTGGTGGTACATTAAGAGTGTAGCATAGACAAATCATATTGTTGTTTTATTTGATCATGCTGACATGCATTCTATGAGATTTATTGATAAAGAGTCCTTGTTTTAATAGACTTCATTAAACCTCCTTGGCAAAATCACCCATTGTGTAGCAGCTGCCTGAGTAAATTGAGGAGGCAGCAAGAAGGGAAATTACAGATCAAGGAAGTAGAACTCACAAGCTGAAGTCCAAAGTCTTTTGTGGAATTGGCAGATACTGGTTTGTCTGGCCTCTTAAAACAGCTCTATTGACTGATTTATATTAAATTTAAGCTTCCTGAGGGCAAGCCCTAAGCTTTACTTATCTGTGCAATCTCCTTATTCTCAATTTAGTAGATACATAATAAATAGTTTTGGATTGAATAATAGGTATGTCCTAAGTAGTGATGATGGAGTTAAATGTTCACTTCTCTTCCTAATATATTAACACTTAAACTTTGGTAAATATGTGTTTAAGAATTGAGTTTAACATTTTGTAGGCTGTATTGGTTTAGGAAATAGTTTTCCTGTAGAAAATTGTCAGAGCAATAGCTCTTGATATATATCTTCAAATGAATGCAGTTTGACCACTTGTTCTTTAACATGAGATTTTGCTACCCATTTTTTATTATTTTCCATAATTAAAAATCCCAGATATTTTGTATAAGATTACAATCTCATGAAAAAAAGGGGCATGGTTTAAATTTACTGAACTGATTTAACCTAAAATATTTAAAAGGACAAATTCATTGCCAACATTTTATTTGAAAATGTCAAGCCTTTTTGGAGTGCAGTTCTGTAGTATCAAAAAAAGACATCTTCTGCAAATTCCTGTGTAAAGAGGTGGGTGAGGATTAACCTAGAGCTGTGGCAGCTGAAGCCCCCTGCTGTGTGATGATGCAAATGGCATCTCAGTCCTAATGTGCTCTGCAGCGGCAGGCAAGCGCTCAGGAAAGCAGTCATGTGGCATGAGTGAAATGGGAAGTCTTTTCATATCTCATAGGTTGTAGTGGACAAGAACCATCCTTCAGCTTTTCATATCCAGGAGTATCCAGAAAGTATTTCTAATCAGGTGAACTCTCAACAAATCAAAAGAGAGAATACATATTTTGTTTAGAAATTAATAAATAAATGCTAATAAAATTATCAACATTTTAATTGAATGAATGGTGAATAGTGCAAACTTGCACCTATCTTGCAAACTATCAGGACTATGGATCAGTTTAATGAAGATAAGTAGCAAAGTTACAATTGAATTTCTATGCAGTTATTTACATATGTTGGACCTAGTAAATATTGAGCTGGGAAATATTCTGTTGTCTTTCTCTTCCTTTAATGAATAAGGAGTCAGTCCCCTGACTTTTTTCCCCCTTATTACAGCATGCTTTATGAGAATACAGAAATTTTGTGTTAACTTTGTGTTAATTTTGTGTTAACGTCAAACCAGTAGAGAACATTTCCTCTCTGAACAATTTTATTTAGCACACAAAAACATCAAATAAATTCCTTAATAAAAGTAAGAGTTGCAGACCAGTTTTTATGGGCAGCCTATCATGGAAGACTATAAGATAACAGCAACTAATGTAGCATTGTTTATTTTGATTCCATTTGCTACAGAATAAAATAATTGCGCATACTACACACATTGATTTTTATTCTAGAAGTGAGACCAGTTCGTCCTGTTTATGTGTTCAGTGGGTTTCAGATATGAAATTGTTTTCATCTTAGAAGTATGTAATATATATACAAATTAGGGAAGTAAATATTCTGCTTCATTAGGTATGAATTAAATATTAATGCCAAAATCAGAGAAGTAATTATTGAGAAAGGAAATATTCCTCAATCATTTATCTATATATATGCACAAACATGCAAGTTTAAGATATACAGTTATTTTTAGATCTTTATAATTTTGTAAGTAATTAGAGTTTGGGGCTCTCAGGGATGAAGTGTGAGGAAAAAGGAAAAGTTTATTTTGTTTACATTGGTTTTCTTTAATGAAGGTTAAAAATGTATTTTGGAACACATTTTATTAGGCTGCAACAGTGATTAACTTTTCCACTTAAAAACACACGCAATGCAAGCTTTACAGTTTCTGAATTTGCAATAGAGCTGAGCATTTATTCTGGATCTTCTTTTGTGCTTATGAAACTGGGTGATGAGAACCTACAGCTACCTGAGTAGATGCAGGGCTGAGGTTATGAGGAGATCTTCCATAGAGAGAGCCAGCCATTAATTATTCACATTCTATTTTAGAAGTCTTTGAAGTAAATATTAAGACAGTCATTATTCTACATTGGGGATAACTCTTTCTGAGTCAGCAAATAGTTTTCACTTGAATATTTAAATCATCTTTCAGCCATTTGAATGCTGAAGGAGAAGCCCCTGTTTGGTCAGTTAAGCGATTATTCTGGGGGCTGGATACTGACATCCTTAGGGATTGTTTAGAAAACAAAAATAAGCATTCATTTGCTTTGAGTATTGAAAATTCTTAAAGATAAGTGTAATCAAATACTGCAAATAATTTCACATTAAGCACACAAAAATCCATTTATCTGTTAAATTGACTCCCCTAATAATTTTATGTATTTGATGATGGGTTATTTACAGTAACAGTGCATTGTTTATAAAGTCATCTTTGGGAACAGAGTGAGAAAGCACTTTTCCTGACAAGGATGTGCTGCCGACGACTGCTAAGTATATAGCTGTTATATTGATTTCGGTGTAATTTATAAAGCCAATTAATTTTTTCTTGTAAAAAAATATTTTTAGCTTCTTTGCTTAAATTGTCTGCATTTAAAGATGCAAGCGCCTCCCATAATGCTTACTTAAACATCAAAGCCTAAAATTTATGGTGTGTAAAATATGTTTCTAATTTTGTAATAAATTCTTATTTTACATTAGCTTGTCCTATATCCCCCCTGGAAAAAAATGTCCCTAACTTCTATATCCTCCTCTGCTTCCATACATTGCATGTACTTTACATGTCCTCTGTTTTCAACTTTAAGTAGTAGACTTTGGCAGAAATGAGAGATGACTTAAATATTTGTATTTAAAAGCAAATAAGAAAATGCACAGTAAGCTTCTGATTTGTCATTCCTTTATAACAATCCTTTTTATGGTCTGAAGTCTGAATAATAACTCATCTTCCTTTACACTCTCTAGGAATATGATGTCCCCCCATCCCATACTGTGCTGCCAACCTGAAAGACCCATTAAAAGACATTAACGGGGAAAGAAAAATAGTTAGAGGGAGTTTTGCTAAACCTATGTACTGAATACACACAGACTGGGTGTTTTTTCTTTCGGCCTCCAAGGTTTGTATCCCGGTGTTTTAAGCAAGGATAAAACATACAAAATGTACTTTTAATTGTTTTTGTTATTGTTATTATTGCATTTTGTGAGAGTTCAACCTCCTTAGTCTCATAATAAAAATGGCAAAAAGAGGAGGGAAGGAATGTGACAGCCAGCCAAACACACAGAAATGCCTGGCAAAGCAGACTAAATTAGCATATGCTAGGCTGAGTATTTCCCTCTGTTGTTACATAACCCCTTTCTAATAGAAAATAGCTTCTCCTACTTAACCCTTTCAAGAGGTTTAGAATTCTCTTACTGATATATTTTTATTTTGCTTCATTTATTTTCTCACGAATTGTGTAAATCATCTATTGAAGGGCTTTTAGGCCAAATTCTTTTTTTTTTCTCTTCAGTCTTTCTGTATACAAATGTTCCATTCTGTGCTCAACTTCAGGATTCAAGAATCAACTTTTCTATAGCTTTCACTGAGAGGATCTAATTAGCATTTTAGGCTCTCTTTACTCATGTGCAGCTTTCTTTAGAAAATGTATTAGTTCTATGAGGTTCCCTTAAGGATTCATAATACTCTAGTTTGTTACATGTACTGTGATATTCAGTGTGCCTTAATTATGCACGTGTCCTCATTTCAAAGCCTTTTCAGGGATCATGTGGATAGAACAGGGGTTTGGCTGTAAGTTCACTGTCATGTATTAATGTGTAGGTGGTATTCAGAGAAGGATGTTTCTGAAGGCAATTATATATCTATGACTCCAGTATAGCAAGCAGTTACTCACATTCTACCCTTACTAGTTACCCTGCCAAGGCAGAATGAAATTCACCATTGTGATACATAATACAGTATCTGTTATTTCTAAATAGTTCTTTGCTCTGGGAATGAAATAAAATTATGAGTGAAAATGTGTATCCTCTATCCTGAATAGGGATTGTTTCTTTCATGCTCCCAAACAAAAAGAATAATCAGAAATTATTCCTAAATCAATACTCAATTCCTTAACTAGCCCATTAACACGTTTTGCTATGGTGGGATCTTGAAGTTATGCCTGGTATTATTTAAGGCTATAGATTTTTAGAGAGTATTAATTGCCTGCAATCTTCATGGGCTGCCAAATGTCAGTGTACTGCCAAATTTGAGACATTATGTTTTCAGTTTTTTATTTGGAGGCAATGTGGACAACTGTGAGAATATATAGGAATATTGAACAAGTAAAAGAGAGGGAGAAAGAGAAATATATCTGTGGAGTGATAGCTTTAATAATTGGCTCATTTTAGTACATGTGACCTATAACGAGGATATTTTCCTACATTCTGAGTTTGAGAGTATACTTATTTTAATTTGTACCCCCTGATTTACTTGGATTCCTGTGGGTAATATATCATCAGAAAATTTGGTTTAATTTGTAAACACAACTGTTCTCCTTTTTTATGCCTATTGCAGTAAAAAGCGTTTTGCAAGTTGATAGTCTAACAATTTTAACCAATGTTTGTTTCATTATTTTATACAACTGAATTATTTTTGCAGCCATATTATTATTAATGGTAGCTAGAAAATTCTAGTGTCCAGGAACCTATATAAGTTTTTTATGAGAATTTTTGACCAGGATTTTTCCTGATGTGTTTGTTTTAGTAGACAAAGGAGTGAAATCTGCCCTTTACTGATTACTTTAAGCGTTTATGTCTTCTTAGTTCATGAGAGAAATAAGCATTTTATTTTGTCTATGTTATGATCCACAAAATCCCTATATATATTTTTATTATAGTATTTTGAATGTTAGATATTTATCTGTCTCTTCTAGTGACTATAAGCCCCTAGAGTGCAAGGTCTTAGCTTTCATTTTATTTCAAGTGCTTAAGAGAATGTCTGGCTTGTGTCTTTTTTTAATGTTTTCATTCCACTGATTGATTAGTTCTCTTCCAATCTATTTAGTCTTGACACATGTCTTTAATTGGATCCAAATAATATTTAAGTATTTATAATTGCCAAAATGCCAATACAGTATTCTGAGTTGAATAAATATTTGCAATCAATTTTCTATTTATATGTAAAGTATAGGGAGAAGACAAAAATTGATACTCAGAAATGTAATTCTAAATAATGAGATATTTCACAAAAAAATGTAAAATCACTCTTTTCAGTTAAGGTAGTCAATTCAAATTTGCCTTGAGAACACTTGTCTCATAGCTTTGAATCTTCCTAATTTCTCTGGGCGTTATAACCCCTTGTCTTTTTTCCATACTCTAAAGATTGTATCCCTGGCCCCCCAAATATTCCTGATGACGACTTTGGGTAAACACGAAAACAAATCATTTTATTGTTCTATATAGAGTAGCTGGTATTTCTGGATAAATGCATAAACAAAGAGGAATTACAAACTGACCTTGATCTGCCAGATTATCAGTGAGGACTGACCTGCTTTTGTTAGTGCCAAGCTGTAGAGTAGAGGTGCTCTGAATAGACCCTGAAGTACAGATTCAGGGTACATTCTTCTCAGTTTAACTGGGGGAGATTCCATTTGTTTTATTTAAATGGGCTTTTAAAGAAAATTTCATACACACACACACACACACACACACATATGCTTAGTCATACTTCTGCAATTGAGGACACACTTTGCTATGATTGAATTTGATTTAGTTTTCTTTTTGCGTTTTGAGAGACGGTGGGAGGTAGGATGGGAATATTAACTGCTTTATGAAGAGAATTTAAATATAGTTACTGAGAGATGAACACCAAGGGAGAAAAGAGATTCTACAATTTGTAGTGACTCTATTTCCACGTAAAGTGTTTTAAGACTGCTTTTCCTAAAATTTCCCTGTGAAGTGCAGTTTTTCTTAAAAGTTATATATTTTTTCTTCAGATTTAAAAAATCAATTTCCCTGATGTCATTTGGATTTTGGACTGTTTCATGACTATCATTTGAAAGGATATTATTAAATAGGCTACATTAAAAAATCAAGTTTTACTTGAAATCAAATCACTGTATCATCCTCATGTGAAAATATACATTCAGTTAACAAATATCCAAAGTAGATAAAACTAGCTCAATTTATTGAGGGTTATTGCCACTTTACGGAGTTGATGTTACATTCTTCCATAGATTCTATTAGTATCTACAATCTTGCTTTATGTTAAGATGTGAAATATCAGTATGATGTAACAGCAGTGCAAGAATATCCTCATCTTCAACACAGCCTCAGTTCAGCCCTTGCTGATCCACTTTCTAGATCCTAGTGAAAAAGGGGAAGATAATTTGGGGATTATTTTTTGTCAACCATGTCATCGTTTCGGTGAAAAATATTTTAATATATTACTTAATTTTATTCATTATATTGATATATTCCTATAAATCTATGGCTAGAAGTGACAATTTTTTTTTTTTTTTTGGCTTTTTTTGCTATTTCTTGGGCCGCTCCTGCGGCATATGGAGGTTCCCAGGCTAGGGATCTAATCGGAGCTGCAGCCACCGGCCTACACCAGAGCCACAGCAACGTGGGATCCGAGCCGCGTCTGCAACCTACACCACAGCTCACGGCAACGCCTGATCGTTAACCCACTGTGCAAGGGCAGGGACCGAACCCGCAACTTCATGGTTCCTAGTCGGATTCGTTAACCACTGCGCCACGACGGGAACTCCACAAATTTTAATTTTTATGTGAACTTCATAATATCTGAAACACTGGAAATGTGTGGAAAAATCACACCTTTATATTTCTCAACATTTTTGTGATAACGGCCCACTCAGAGATTGGATTTTCAGTTTGATATAAGAAGGAAGATAGGAACTTTATCTGTTACTTTAAATGCTAAAGAATTTCAAACTAAAGTTCTTGTCTAGAGTCACCAAATTAAGAACAACGCCCATTAATATTCATCGAAAGAATATTGTACTAAGTGCATTGTCATTATAGAAAGATTTGATGCTCACTAGCATGAAAAATAAATTTTGTGTTCAAAAACATTTACGAATATATTTTTAAAAATTAAGAGACTTTTATAGAGGATAATTTTATGTCCACAGGCTTGCTTTTTAAATTTTATTTATTTTTTATAACTTAGAAATGCTTTGGATCGGTTAGACTAATAGCGTTGTGAACTCCATTCAATTCTCTATGTCCTTTCACATCCATGTAGTAGCTAAGATCAAGTCGACATAGCTAAGATTGGTACAAAGATAAGTTCATAGTTTTTTAAAGGTCTGTTAGAGGTCATTAAAGTCAGATTTACTTTAAATTTCTGTTTTGCTTTACCTAATTTTGTTGATTGTGCAGAAACAGACAATCAACAAAGCAGAAGAGATTATCTTTGAAGGATGCGACAATATAAATGTAAATATTGTGATACAACAGCTATAGTTCACAGATGGGTGTGAACAGGTTGAGACTGATAATGTTTTTACTATTTAATAATGGCTTTACTATAGGCTAGTAGTGAACATGACCATACATTTGCAGTATTTCCTCCTAAGACCCTCACATCATCTTGGTGTACCAAGATGGAGAATGGGAGTGACTTGGTGATAGAGAAAGAGGCAGTGGTAGATAACCATGATGCTTGTGTGGAATACAAGCAGCAGCTCTGCCAAAATACTGTTAGTATGAGAGTGGTAGGGACATTGGCCTGGTGAGTGTCTTTTATTTTGTAGTGACAGTTCTCTGTTCTATAGAGGGAAGAGATACCATTGGACTAATTTAGATTTTGATTTTTTGAAGTGTCCTGAAGCAGCAAGACAAATGGTAGGAATCAAGGGACCAAAGCTTTCATCAAAGCCATGCCCCTGTTTTAGAGATGAGCAAGTTACTTCTCTTGCAGCTTAGTATTTTCATCTGTGGATTGAGAAATTGGAACCACATCCATTCTTTGATAATACGCTGTAGAAGGTTCTTATGGATGATGGCAAACTGCATAAATGGCATTTTTCTTCTCACTTTCCACCTAAAGATGTTTTATAACGCAGTCAGTATAACATTAACTGCGTACTCTTAAAACACCTTTTACTAAAATTTAATTTTTTATATCGACTCATGAATTATTCAGTAGTTTATACGTGTTGAGATTTTTATTCTGATATATGTATCTATATAAATTTCAGTTGTATTGGTAATAAAAAAAGAAAGAAAGAAAGAAAGAAAACTCATTCCTCTGCTAATGAGTTTTATAAATTAATTGCTGTAGCCATCAGCCTGAGTTTGGGTCATATATATTTTTCTATTGAAATTACATCCATAGATCAATTTTGAAAATTAGTAAATTATTGGCTCTGTTAGTCATTTTTATTAGAGAGTGGATTGAAATGTTTTAATTTTGAGTTCAGTTTTGTTTTTCTGTGCATTTAATATGTGTGAATGTGTAAAAAATTCTATAATCATTTTGCTTTTCATAGCCTTTGGCTTTCTTAAACATAACATTCATTTATTGATTCATTTTTCAACAAATACGTACTTGAAAGCAGTGTCGTAGAGGTTGGATGTACAAGTGAACAACATGGAAATAGTTTCTGCCCTTATTCAGCTTACACTGTAGTGACTGAGACATAGAATAAACAAATCAAAATATTGTAACACCTTATTTATTTTTCTTTGAAATAAAAAAATGTTATTTTTATGTTTTCCACAGTAATACAATGTGGATATTATCAATGAGGATATGAAATCACTGATTTAGCAACAATATTAAAACCTCTCTGGGCTTTTAACATTTTTATTTAAGGTTGGATTAAAAGGCTCTCATTTCTTCCAGTCGTTTATCCTGAAAACATTCTCAGTGCGATGCTGGCTTCTTCCTTTCTTTCTTTCTCTTTTTCTCTCTCTTTCTTTCTTTCTTTCTCTTTCTTTTTCTTTTTTTATTATTGATACAACTTGAAAGAAGCTGACAAGTGAACAAGAAATATTCAAGCATGCTCTATTCTAACTGATTTGTTCAAGAGGATGATTCATTTAATTTCATAAAGGCTCAGTGGGCCAGAACTGTAGATGACCAGGTCAGCAGAGGGAATGTAGGGGAGAAGAGGTCTGTGAGAAGATCTATGTAACAAGCAACAATATTTAGTTTTTTAGAGCTGAAGTTCTGCTTGAGCAATTCTGATGTTACCAGCAACAGTCATTTAAAGAGCTGCTGATGCCTCAGGGAAAACATTTTTAAAGCATCCTATCTAAAAACAATGCTCCTTGTACTGTGTCATATCTATTAGAACTCCATCCCTTGCTTATATTAGAGTACATCGTGACTGATTAAAACCTGTGCTACTGTAATGTGGCGTCTTGAGAGTGCCGATTAAATGTTGCTACTGAAATATTTCCTCCTACTGAATCTCTCTGAATATGATTGAAATATTAATCACCTGGTAAACAAAGCTGGAGAACAGAGAAAAGTATAATTTAATTTTTAACTAAAATGTCTAAAATTCTATAAAAATTTTTATACAATTATTTAAAATGTTAGAGAAAAAAATACAAAATCATATGAACATGCTACAAATATTCTTGACTTCTTTATTGTACTTCTTTAGTATTTAACTTTGACTGATGACCTCAACATGCAAATCATGTCGTATTTCTAATAGATTATATGGTATTTTTGAATAGTGTAACTTACTGGCCAGTGGTATCCCTGGAGTAGATGATATATATCTTGTAATAGATAAGATTGGAAAAAATTGATGTATCTCTGGAAATCATAATGGTGGTGGTCTAGCATGAATAGTTACTCTAGTTAGAGACTTATTTACCTGGATTTTATTCAACAGCACATTGCATAGCTAGGAAAAAAAACCTCGGTTTAACCATTATCTTTAATTTTGCTTTCTTTATATTTTAAAGGAAACCTTAAAATTAAAGCAATTCAAGTAAATGCTCTGTTGAAGATGATAATTTGCAAGAGTGTAGTTTTATATGAAATGATTTATTTTGAAAGTATATTCAGTTTTCCAAAGTAAATCAGAGATACACACATATTTGGAAACTTTCCTAGAGGGAACTAGGTGGTGCTGTTCTGTCATGTTTGTGTCCTAGTGACTTCTTTGGTCTGTTCTCAATTCATTAAACATTTTCATACAATAGGTACATTAGATAAGATACAATTTGGTCTATATTGGCATTATTTTTATTAACCAACTAAGCTTATGTTGATCTTGCATCTTTTTTTCTCAGTATTTTTGTATAGCAGATAAAAACTGTCTTTCTAAGCAGTAAGCTATGTCACAGTTCACAATGTCTCTCATTTCTTCATCATTTAAAGTAATATATTAAATTCTGAAATCTTCAGATATTTATATCATTTTGTGTTTTTAAATGCTTTGGCTATTTTACTTGCCAAAACTCTTATTATTAATTTAATCAAAAATTAAACTGGTCAAAATTTTGTACAAAGTTGATTGACTTAATATAAAAATGCCACAGAATACATAAGCCCAAGGAAAACTTATATTATTTGAAATACTGAAAAAAATTGAGTTAAAACCTTTAAACAAAGAAAAAAAAATTTCCCTTGAAAAGAAGTTGTTTACTTAATTGAGATCCCTATAGGAAAAGTGACCTCAATGATACCATGTTTGAAGATATCATTAAGTTAATTGTGTCTTCCAGTGATCTTGGTGGTACCTGGTAATCCAAAATGAAATAACCAGCTTATTTCAGACTTAATAACAACAAAGTTACTCCACTGTTCACTGTTAGTACACTGGTATTTTTGAGGTATATTTTCTTAGTAAGAATTATGACTTCTTTCAGATACCATTAGGTTTAGGGAATCAGATATGAGAAAAAAAGGTTTCTTTTTTTTTTTTTTTCATCAAAAATCATCTTGTAAGTTATACTTCTTAATGATTTTTTGATACCTTTGGAGAAGAGTATATCATGTAATTTATTATCTAAAGTAAATCTGGATATAAAATAAGGATAAAAGTACTTTAAGAATCTACCTATGTGTTTTCTTATAAAATTATATTGCTATCATTTTGAATGGGGACAGATATAATTTACAGCATTTTTTTTCTGATGCAATACATCCTCCTTGCTGCTATCTATATCATAGAACATTTAAGTTTTACATTAATAGAGGAGTGAATGTTATATATAGAAAACTGTTTTCTTTTATCTCTCAAATCTTTTATCTTTAGAAGACAGAATCAATATGGAATTTCAGAATGGTTCCATGGCATGTTATTTTACAATGCACAGAGATAATCTCTGAGATGAACATCTTCTAGGCTAATAAGCCTAAGTGCAAGTGCGGTTAAACTTCTGTTCGCATGTCAGGTCTTCTGGAATAATAGGGAAGTCACAAGATTTGTGACTTCCATTTTAAAAGGGAGAATGCCAGTGGCTAAATGTTTGAATGCCACATTTAAATATTTGTCAGATAAGAGTTCAGAATGGGGGAACTGAATAAGAGAATTGAGATTATTCATTCACAAGAATGCCTTCATTTTCTATCAAGTGAAAATTTTCATAAGAAGGATTAGGTTTGTACTGTCATAACCTTAAAATGTCAAGAAACCTAATAATAAATAAATATTTTAGGATTAGATAAAAAGTATTTAGGTGTTAGGTATTAATTATTTGTACTACGAAAATACTTTCTAACTTTTACATACTGTTATGAGAGTAAACTTGGAAATTATAAAAGGTATTCATAGATTGACCATATCTACCTGGTCAAAAACATGCAGTGTGTTTATGATTTTGCATCATCCTTTTTTGAAAGTTGACATTTTGGCAGCAATACTACTAATAAAATACTCAACTTGAATATATTAGATGCCAGATTTATCTTATGGAAAGTTAAATGGTACTGTCATCAGGACCAATCCTTTGTAGACAGCCTATTTTTAAAATACACCCTACTTTAAATAAAGCATGATGTTTGGTGAAAAATATCTAAATCATAACCGCATATATTTTAAGATTATTTTTTCCCTCCAGAATATATAAATTGTACAGGTTATTTCATTCTTTAAGTATCAAAAATACAAAAACCGGAGTTCCCGTCGTGGCGCAGTGGTTAACGAATCCGACTAGGAACCATGAGGTTGTGGGTTCGATCCCTGCCCTTGCTCAGTGGGTTAACGATCTGGCGTTGCCATGAGCTGTGGTGTAGATTGCAGACGTGGCTCGGATCCTGCGTTGCTGTGGCTCTGGTGTAGGCTGGTGGCCACAGCTCCGATTAGACCCCTAGCCTGGGAACCTCCATATGCCGCGGGAGCGGCCAAAGAAATAGCAAAAAGACAAAAAAAAAAAAAAAAAAAAAAAAATACAAAAACCTATATGGTAAGTCTGGTGACTGCTTATTTTAGAGATAAAATTAGAAGGGAAGAGAATAAAACACATCTCTGGCAATATGCTTTCTTCTTGGACTCAGTCTCCAGAATTAACACCAAAAATACTGTATGAATTTTTCATAATTTATTTTGATTATTTATTAAAGACCTAATATTAGAATAAGAAGAGGCTTTCTTCACAATTATTTTTGATCAAGATTAATCTCAGGCAGTGTAGCATAAGCCATTTACTGTTAGTAATCAGTGCCTGTAAATAGATTACTTGGCATGTCATTTTTTTCAGAAAAGCATCATCTTTCCAAATGCTTCTTTGGAAACTTCTGAGGAGGATCCTTTTCATCTTGTCATGTTTTATCAATGATAAAAGATTTATATCTCATGGATCTAAAGGTATTTTTCACTTTAAAAAGTAGACTAAAGAAAGAAAACAACAATAAGGGATTTCTGGATTTCTTTTGAGATCTGAGTCAGAGAGCAGAATAGGTAAAAAAGTCAGAAAGGGACTGAAAATAATTAAGAGAATAAAAGCAAAAGTATCATGGAGAGGATGAATGGTAGATCTTTTATACCTTTAAGAATATTGTTCTTTATTATGCTGATAGAAAATAGAATTCCAAATGAGTCGATATAACATTATAGTTGATATTAATAAATCAAATTTTGATGGACCCAATAGATAGAGATACTTGGTGAAGGAGATTAGAATATAACTATAAGGGAATTTTGGATGTTCTTTGGTACAGTATGTCCAGAATTTATTGTAGTGAGACAGCATAAGTAGTGAAGGATTCTGACACTGTAACAGATAGGTATAACTGATATTAATCACATGTGACCAAGACTAACACAGTAAATAACTGTTGGGGAAAATATTTTATCATAAACAATATACTTTGATATACATCTTATAACAAACTGAGAACTTTCTAAATATTTCCTCTAGTTGGCTTTGATTGTATCAAGAGCTAATTTGTCTTGGAGTTCCCATTGCAGTGCAGGGGAAACAAATCCGAATAGGAACCATGAGGTTGCGGGTTCAATCCCTGGTCTGGCTCAGTGCGTTAAGGATCTGGTGTTTCTGTGAGCTGTGGTGTAGTCACAGACATGGCTCGGATCTGGCATTGCTGTGGCTGTGGCGTAGGCTGGCAGCTGTAGCTCCGATTAGACCTCTGGCTTGGGAACCCATATGCCGTGGGTGTGGCCCTAAAAAGCCCCCCCCCCAAAAGATCTAATTTGTCTTAAAATTCAAACCCTTGTCTTCTTATGTTGGCATTAATATGAGCGGAAGTGATGTGGTATAATAATTAGATAGTACTTGTGTTTTGAAGATCAGTCCCAGGAGAAGCTCTTTTTATTGTGGCTTCACAGTTTACAAATTGTCAACTTTTCAAAAAGTATTGTTACCCAAAAAACTGGGTTCATCTCTTGATGGATGTTGAGCCAAAAGACACAACCAAGCCAAAGATCAGGAGAAGTAGGGATTTATTATTTGCAACAAGTAAAGAGAACACTGGAGATCTTTCCCAAAGCTATGTTTCCCCAACAGCAAAATCGGGAAGTTTTAAGCTAAAGGTGCATGCATACTCATGAAAGGGTTTGAGCAGAGGGACTTCAGCACAGAATTGGGGCAAAGGTGTATAGAGTCCAAGCTTTAGTTGATTTAAGTCAAGAGGGTCAGAAAAGGGCAACATCATCATCCTTTAGGTTCCAGTTGATCTGGTGATTCAGTGCTTCAGGCTAAACTTGAAACAAAACTGGGAGTCTTTACAAAGGGTGTATCATCTTGCTATTGTTACTTCTCTTGATTGATAACAGTCCTTTGTGCATTCTTTACTTCCCTTGAGATCATTAATTACTGAGACCTGTTCAAGGACAAGCATTGTGGTCAGGCTTAGATCACAAAATGGCTTAGGCCAAAAATGGCTACTCCTATGTCCAGAAAGCCATGCCTGGTTCTCTTTCTCTGAGGATCCCTTACCCTAGCTGCTCACAGTATCTTATTATTGGCTGCATACATTCAGTTGTGAAATGGGAAAACACCACCACAGAGCAGCTCTTAAAAACAGAGCCATAGTTTAGTCATTGATTTGTTTATTGAAATACTGACTTCAGAACAAAACAAAACATACAAAAGCAGTCTCTACACTTAATTCCCTAATGTGTCAGTTGGAGGTGCTTCAAAGGGAACTTTGCTTGTTCAGAAGTAATTTTTTTTTTTTTTTTTTTAGGTCTGTACTTGCAGTATATGGAAGTTCCCAGGCTAGGGTTTGAATCGGAGCTGTAGCAGCTGGCCTATGGTACAGCCACAGCAACAAGGGATCAGAGCTGTGTCTGAGACCTTCACCACAGCTCACAGGCAATGCTGGATCCTTAACCCACTGAGCAAGGCCAGGGATCAGGGATGGAAGGTGCATTCTCTTGTATACTAGTCAGGTTCATTTCTGCAGGGCCACAACGGGAACACCTAAATTTTTTTTAAATTAGAGAGCATTTAATGTTTTACCCAAAAATCTTTAAAAACATTTTAAAAAGAGAATAAAGGTACTTACAAAAGTTTTTTTGTTCATTTCACTTAAAAATATATTGTAAATTGGAGAAATGTGACAGCATTTAGAAATAAAAAAAGGTATATTGGCTAATCTAATCATCGAAATTAATCTAGAGTTCTCTTAATCCAGAGATTAAGGATCTCACTGTAGCAGCTTAGTCGCTGCTATGGCATATGTTCGATGCCTGGCCTGTAAAATTCCACTTGCCCCTGGCATGGCCAAAAAAAAAGTAATAATAATCTAAAGTAGTCCCCCTAATGTTTTCTAAGACATTAGAAACATTATCAGAAATTGTCTTGTTATCTTGTTTATATTTTCTGCCTTTTCTCTGTAAACAGTAAGCTCTGTGAGTGCAGGGATATTGTTTACTGTTTTTATCTTCTACTTTTGGGATATTATCTGGCACAGAATATTCAATAAAATTTTCTGCATGAATGAATATGATGCTTTTGATTTATTTTTTGAATAAAAGACTTTACTTTTTGAGCAGCTTCCTACAGTGAACAGAAACCAAATTAACATTTTATATTTAAAATATACCTACTTAGGGCTAGTTAAAATGTAGTATAGTTCTTTAAGTCCTTTTTAAAAACATATTATATCCCACATTTGGTTATAGATCGTTTGTTATTTGAGAACATTTGTAATTGTGTTTATTTCATTAGACTTGAAATAAAGGACAATACTGCTGTTGCTCATTTAAAACAATAACTGAGCAGGAGAATTGTTGAAATACCATAAGAACATTTTTCCAAGTATTAATATATGTTCTATGTTAGCTCTTTATCATTGCTAGTATATAGTTCAGGGTGTGGGGGGTGTATGTGTGTATGTTTGTGTGTATTCATTATATCAGAAATGTTTCTGAAGTCATAGAATTATAAATGCATTATATGAAAGAAGTAAAACAAAGATCATAATAGGCCATAGGGGAAATTCTACACATAAGAAACAAGTTATAGTAAAATTAGGTGAAAGTTTAAAATAAGCTCTGCTGTACTTTAGATTAAAACATGATCTCATTTCAACCCTATTTAAATCTTATTTCAAAGGCAACATAGTGTAAATGAAAGTACAAAGGATAGGGCATCAAGAATTAAAGTTTTGATGATGACTGTACCATTGGCTCTGTCACCTGGGGAAACAGCTCATCTCTCTAGGTGTCAGTTACTCAGAGAGTGTTAGACCTGGATCATCTCCAAGGTCTCTTTCAACTTGAAGACTGACCCCCCCCCCCAAGTCCCACAGTTAAAGTAAAATAAATAGATATAGTTTCCAAAAGTTAGGATATGATTATGTCTTCATCATTAAATGAAAAATTTTAATTAGATAAAAATATTTTAAATGATGAAATCAATCACTAGCTGTGTTTATAAAATTCTACTGATGTACAATTAATATGTTTTAAAAATGTATGTTTATTATTTATATATGTTCATATATGTATTATTACATCATCATACTATTATTATATCAGTATATAAACCAGTAAATCTCATTATGATTTTATTTGGTTTTAAAATGTGTGTGCATAATAATTTATTGCATTTCTAACTTTTCACCCTGTTTTTGTTAAGAGAGACATGAATAACTAGAAGAGGGTTCACTGAAGAAATATTCATTTTGTAAATCACTTGCAAGAAAAATCTTGAGATATTAAAAATTATTAGCCTAAAAGGGACACAAAAATCTTGGTGATTCCAGGAATAGACCTCAATAAATGAAGATTATTTTACACTGTCATAAATAACTTTTTTTTATATTCATTTGTTATAAAACAAATATAATGTTCTTAAACTACTGCACGAGTACTTTAGACTTTAATTAAGAATAATTTCCAGGCAGGACTACCAGACTTTTGAATAGAAAGTGGTGAAATGCTCTCTTGGTGTATAAAAGGAAAGGTTTTTTTTTTTTTTTTTTTCATCTTTATTGAATGATTTAGAAGTGTGCCCTCTTAAAGATAAAGCAAGAGAACTTAAGAGCCTTAAATCATGAGTTAGCTCTTCATGAAACCAGTTTGTACAAGTTCTAATGAATCCGAAATTTCGCTCTTATCAAACAGAATTTGTTCTTAAGAAAGCCAAACGCTTCTTATTTCCTTTGTAAGTATGTCATTAAATAAAGGTTACATTGATTAATTTAGAGAGGATTTTATAACAACCTCTAATCATAATCATACAAAGAGTTAAATTCCCTTTATTATGGAACAAGGCAAATGCAAAGTGTTTATAGGCTATCTAGAAGGTCAGTACTCAGACTAATTCACCGACAGGCCCAGATGCCTGGTTAAGCTGCCAACACAGTCGCTTTCTGAGTCTGCCAGAAAGTCAGCTGCAGCTGCAGGGAACATTCTTTTTTTTCCCACCCATTGCTAAGCCTGTGGATTTTACGATTGCCATGGAAAGAACAGAATTAGGAAATGTAATTCGGGGTGATGATCACCTCACCCTATTAATGGGTTTCAAATTAATTTATTATGAACAGCAAAATATAAACAGATAAGGAGAATTTATGCATATATGCATATTCTCAAATAATCCATTTAGTTACATTTTGCATAGTAACCTGATGAGACTATCTTCCAGGTTCAGTTCTATTTTATTCATTTTTTTTTTATTCCTAGTAATAATAATAACAATCAGTAACAATTTTATGCTGTAGTGCTATCTGCAGTTAGATAAACATAACCACAAGATACAGGTGCAAAGGGTGGTAGTATGTTGTGTCTTTGAAATTACATAGGACTGCCTTCTGAGTTTTGCTGTGTAATTGTGAGCAAGTGATCTTACCTCTCTGAGCCTAAGGTATTTCACCTAAAAACTGATAGTTATATTAGCCATCTCACATGTACTTGTAAGTGTTTATATAATTAACATAGTAAACTACCTAATAATTATTTTGAAAAAATTGTGACACTCAAGAAATTGTAAGAGAAAATTAAAAAAATTTAAATATAAAGTGTATATTAGAACTTCAGATTTTTGGATGCACATTGCTCAATGGTATTTTATAAAATATTTTTAAGAGATATTATAAGCATTAAAAGGTAATCAAATGAGAAAGGTTGGAGAATGCTGAAAATAATCACAGAAAATTTTAAAAGCATATAACATTATATTCATTTCATAGTCTAAAATTATTTGGGCAGGAGCACTAGAAAGGGAGGAATATAGAAGGAAGAAAAAAAGAGGATGTAATGTAGTATATTGTTTATAAATCTCTATATAAGTATTGAGAAAAGTGGCCATAAAATGTTTTAACAGTAAATATGCTTTAAAGCTAAGTAACTTACATTTTGTATACTTTATAGATATAGAGACAAGTCAAAGATCTCTCCTGTGTTTGAGTGCAGACAGCTTCTACTTGCTTATTTTCCCTCCCTCCCTTTCTTCCTCCTTTCCTTCCTTCCTTCCCTCCTTCCCTTCAGTAAATCAGAATATATGGGAGAGAGTCTCTTTCTTTGTTGAAAATATTAAATGGATTCCTGGAAAGAGTCATCTTACTTTTGTATGGATGGATTTCAGAAACTAAATGAAATCAAATATCAACAACATAGCCAAAAACTGTACTACCCAAGTAGGAGCTGTTGCCAAGTTCTGTGGGGTGATCACATTCTCTTGCTTTACTAATTTCAAGCACCAATATATTTTAGTAGAAGACATTGTTTTAAACCACAAGGGAAACCTTGCTTACATTGTCTTGGATTTCCTATTTTAAGCAAAGTTTACAGAAAATTCACAACTTTTAAACAATTTCATTTACATAATCTAATCGAGTTTTAAATGTAGTATCTCCCCTCCCTCACTGACTTTTTGGCTGAACAGGACTAGTGTGGATTTGTTTATCCTTCTGATGTGCTGAAAGGACGTTTTCTCAAGTAATTAGGTCTTTTCAGGATTCCTCATTTTTAAGGTCATAGAATATGCACATTGGAAAGTTTTTTTTACTAAGTAAAATATTCATTTGTGATTTTACATGAAGCTGTAAAATGGAATCCATTTTCAGAATTTCAAAATCAATATAGAACACAAATTTTAAAATAGTGTTTTAAAAATAATTTTTAATGATGATTTATGCAGATAGGCTCTATTAACATGAATTAAATATGTAGATATAAAGCTAAAATCCAGGATTGGTATTTCTACCAAGCATATAAAAAATTGAAATTTTAGGATTTTATTATGATACAAACCCACACCCACACTTTTTTTTTTTTTTTTTTTTTTTTTTTGCCACGTCTGTGGCATGGAGAAGTTCCCTGGGATCAAACCTGAGCCACAGCAGTGACAACTCCATACCCCCAACCACTAGGCCACCTAGGAAATCCTACACAACATTTTTAATTGAGTGATTATTATGAAAAAGAGATGTGGATTTATGCTGAAGAAAGTATTAGGATTGGAGTTATATTGCTTTGGTTATATGTTTGAGTACTCTATAATAAGAATATCACCTTTGTTCCCTTTCAAAGAATTCTTTAGAACTCAAGCTGGAATGTAAAAAATAATACTGGTCTGAAACTATGAAACTAACTAATAGACCATACAGAATTATTTTTGTCTGATGAAATAATTATTCAGCACAAAACTATCAAACACTAAAATGTGAAATAATATATTATCTTAAAATATAGATAAAAATCATAAAGTACACAATATTTAAAAATGTCACTTCAGTGAAAGTGGCTCTTTATGGAATCCCTTTATAAGTAGAATAGTTACACTTCCATATATTCAATTTTTTTTTTGTCCCTAGGGCTGCACCTACGGCATATGGAAGCTCCCAGGTTAGGGGTCAGATCGGAGCCACAGCTGCAGGCTTATGCCACAGCCACAGCAGTGCAGGATCCAAGCTGTGTCTATGATGTACGCTGCAGCTCACTGGCAACTCCGAATCCTTAACCCACTGAGCAGGACCAGGGATCAAACCTGCATTCTCATGGATACTAGTTTGGTTCTTAACCTGCTGAGCCACAACAGGAACTCCTTGATTATAAAACTGTTGATATCTTATTTTTATATAGATTATTTTTGTGCTATAATTATGAAACCACTAAAATGGATATTAAGATGGATATTCATCAGTTTTTTATTTTGTACCAAATACTTTGGAGATAACATCTTCTTTATTCTGTGTGGTGCTCAAAACAAATCCTTATAAAATCAGTTCATTTCTTCTTTTGTAGAGTTTCTGTCTACATCTATTTTTTGTTCATTGAACACATAGATTTTCTTACTCTTGTGTAGTCATTTGGAATTTTACTACTATGTCTTGAATTCCACAGATATCAATTTCTAATAAAGCAAATTTTATAAGAAATAATTTTGAGATAATTTTTAATAGAATGTTGACGAAATGATAATTGTGCATTGCAAGGAAAGTTGTTTTTTTGTGCAAAGTTTTTAGAAGTGTCAGAAATCATTGTCTACCTCCCTTTCTTTCTGCTGAGAGCCAAACAGGGAATTAGGAAATGGAGAGAAGTGCTCCACACACAGTGGCCTTCGGTGAATATTATTGATGACTAGACACCTGCTAGGATGTAAAGGCATTTAATCCATATTATTTTGCCTTTTAACTTGTCAACTCAGACATGGCAGCCAGAAGAGTTTTCTGTCAAACATTAGCCTTTGCATTGTATTACAATTTTTCTTTTTTTTTCTTTTTCTTGCAACTTCAATATACATCACAATTGGGGCTTTAAATGATATAAATATTTTTCCTGAGTGAAGGCAAACTGAAAAACATGTGTTCTCTGAATATCAAAATATCCAGAGAGTATAAGACATATTAATACAAATACAAAATTCCCAAAATAATTTTTAAAGAAAAAAATGCCCATGATTATAAATCACCTTTGGATTTTCTCTCTTACCAAAGACTAATTCACTATTGTTAATCACCTGCTATTAATATAACACCAATAATTTACTTTGTTTATCAATTTATTTTGGAAGGTTTTTTTCTTCTTTTTAATTTTATGGCTGCATGCATGGCATATGGAACTTCCCAGGCCATGGATTTAATCCGAACCACAGCTGGAACCTATGTACAACTATAGCACCACCAGATCCTTTAACCCACTGCACTGGGCAAGGATGGAAATTGCACCTCTGCAGCGATCCTAGCCATTGCAGTCAGATTTTTAACCCACTTCACCATGGTGGGAACTCCTGGAAGGATATTTTATAAGGGAGATAACACAATATTTTTTTCCAGAAATCAGACTGAATGATTTCCAGGAGATGGAGACAGTGGGTTCCTGTGTGAAATCTTTGTGTGTCCCATGCCTAGATCAGTGTTCTAACACACAGGGGACTCCCAGCCTTACAACCCGAGAAATCAGTTAACTCAAGTTTCAGTTTTCATCTAACTTTTCTACTTATAATAGGAATATAAACACTGTATTTCAATTTTTGACCTTAGAGTACCATAATGTAACTAGCGTCTTGGGAGAATGTTTTGTGACATATAAAAGCTTTACAGGCCCCTGGAAAATTCTCTTTACCACTTTTCTACTGTACTATTTCTTCTTTTGTGGAAAATACGAAAAATAATTTAACCTTTTCTCAATGTCTCTGTGGCTTATGATCTGATACTCTGCTATACTAGACAACAGAGTTCTGTAAATGTTTTCGAACTTTTCATGCCTCTCCTAATTGTGCACTATGCTTGCCTTTTACAGTCACTCACTTCCTTGACTTCTCTTTACAACTTGATGTTAAGACTGCAGATCAAAAAGAAAAAAAGGTGTTAAAATCCACTTAAATAATATATTGATTGACTTGTTTAATAAGGCACAAACAAGATCCTGAAGGCTAGTGCTGATTAATCTAACAAATCTATCCAGGCCTGAACTGCTTCCCATGTAACAACATGTTATTTTTAACTGCCTCCTAAATATCTTTACCAAAAGATGTGAAGGCACATAAAAACATAGCAGGTCCAAAGACTGAACTCATTATCTTCTCCATTCAGCTACCCCTTCCCAGCCCTCTGCATCTCTGTAATTCTCTAGCTCAGTTAATGCCAATATAGCTGCCCAAATAGCTATGCTAAAAAAACACTCAATATTCTTAACGTCTCCATCTCTCTGGCCTTCCACTTTAACTTATTTCACAGTCCCCTTGGTCCCTAATATGTGACCTTTCTTTTTTACCGCTATTGTCAGGACCTTTTTGAATTCTTGCAATCTTTCATCTGTACTATTGCTACATTCTCTTATCAATCTGTTCTCACTCCCTCCCACCCTCTGCACTGTCTCCAGGGTTATAGTGCTAAAAAAAAAAAAAAAAAGGTCTGCTGGCTTTCTACGTAAAGCTCACTCTAAGGCTCTCTTTTCTCAACACTAATTGAAGTACAAACTATTGAACATGACAGAAAAAGGTATTCTTATTTTACCCCCAAATGCTAGCCACTTACTGCTAACCACCCCACCCACTCTGTCTTATTTCCATTGAATTTGCAGCATTTCCTAAAGGACACACATTTTAATATGACTTTATGCCTTTCAATGCCAACCATTAACAGGTAAGGGAATGTGCTATTCAATTCAGGTGGAACTTGAAATAATCTTAAAAATAAGCCACATTTGATGCCCAGAGCTTTATGAGAAAGTTCTAGCAGTGAAATTTAGTGGGTAATAAATTTTTGAATCCAGTATAGATAACAAAAGAAGGAAACAAAATCAAATCAAAGGAAACACATTTGGGGGATTTTGTCCTTGTGGGTTCATGCTTTTGTCTTAGGAATTATTATTCCAAGTGTGATCAGTTTTTTATTTAATTATATAACTTTAGTACTTAAAGCCAAAGTTGTGAATTTTTATAGATCTGAGTATATGTATATAGTTTCAATATTCTAATATTTAGCCGATGGTATTTTTTATAACCTTATGAACTACATCATAATTATAATTCAGTGTTTGAAGTTAACATATTCAAAAAGACATGGGCACTTCTGGTCAGCAGATATTTTAATTCTTAATCAGACTTACAAAATATGAGTCAAAATAAGATTGATTAAAACCGTTTAGGTAATATTACAAGGTTTTAAAAAATATAATTTTTACTGCTAGTAGAATACTAAAAGTTTATGCTTTGTCACAGAGATTTGAATAACTCTAGAAAGTAATTATTAATCATGGCTCATTGATAATAATTGAGTGGAGAAAAAATACACATTCATTGATGTTTGTTTCTATGATATAAAATGATCACACATTTTATTTAAGGTATTTTGATATATGCGTCACTCTTCAGTATTTTGATATATACTATACTCTTCCAGATGTATAGGAAGTAGGACATAATGTCACTAAAAACAAGTTATTCTATAGGTTTTTTTTGCTCTTTAATAAAAGCAGCTATTTTAGTAGCAATGCTGACTTGATAATTGCTCATGGTCTAAATTGGATGTACTTCAGTTAATGCATCAGTAAGTGATGTACCTTCAGTGCAATTAAAAGATTCTAATCTAACCTAAGGAAAGATCTTGTTCATATTGACCACTTTAAATTCAGAATATGATTTCATATTTTTAAAGTGGTCCGTGGCTTAGCTGACCCCATTAGTGGGATACAACTTTCCTTTGTCATAGCCAATTGCTGCTGAGTAAGCATTTCTGAAAGCCTTTGAATGAACTTCATCAGACAACTATCATTGCTTAATTCCAGAGAAGGGAACATTGAATAAAAAACAATCAAGATATTTAACATTGAGATTGAGGAAATACTAGCTTGACGTGAGGGATAATAATTTATAAAGCAACAATAATTATTCCATTTGAAATAAACTTATCTTATTATTTTTTATTTTTTGGTCATTTTAGGGCTGAACCCTAGGCATATGGAAGTTCCCAGTCTAGGGATCAAATTGGAGCTGCAGCTGCTGGCCTACTCCACAGCCACAACAGCTTGGGATCTGAGCTGAGTCTGTGACCTACACCACAGCACATGGCAACGCCGGGTCCTTAACCCACTGAGCAGTGAGGTCAGGGATCGAACCCTAGTCCTCATGGACCCCAGTCATGTTTGGATCATTGTGGCTGAGCCACAATGGAAACTCCAATGTTAACTTTTTTTATTTGATAGTAACCTTTTTAATTTTTTTCTGTGAGGTATTCAGATTTTATCAGACATTAGTGATGTGACTTGCCGAGTGATCAAAATGTTTTAGTTTTCCTCTTATACTTATTTTAATGATTGGACTTTTGTGTATCTAATTTGTAAGGGTTAAGTTCACTTGAGTGCAGGGCAGTTGCCTCACTCTATCTCCCGCTACTATTACCACTATTAGAATGCAATTCCCAAATGAAGGTAGAAAGAAAAACATTAATTTTGTGCCAAGTAAGTACATCTGTGTACTAGGAAGTTTCTTATGATTTTCTGTTTGGAATGGACCTTGCATTTATAAGTCAGAGAGCAGATCTTTGAAGAAGGATAATAGATCCCTAACTACCTTAAGGAGGGTGTAGTTGGGTCACTAAGTGCATTTGAATTCCAGGTTCATTAGTTTTGTATGGAGTAGGACAATCTTCCTTGATTCTAACAGTAGGTATGAGTATCATAGCCTGGCTGATTTAGCAGATACCCTCATTTGAAGTTGTGTCTTCTCTTGGTGTTTGTACTGGGAAGTTGGGAAACAGTGAACAAGGAACTCTGCCATCCAGATGCCATTTTAAACTGCTAGCCTCTGGTTTTTTGTGCAATACAGGGTAATTTGCTGAGAATAAAGGATTTTCTCTACTAGCTGTGAAGGAGAACTAAAGTTCAGCTCCACTTCTCTTTCATGAAATTTTCTCTGACACCCTGAATTCCTCTTCTGTAGGCCTCTGAATAGACTTAATCATAGTCTCTACGTATTATTCAAATGAATGTCTTGCCCACCAGCTGACAGACCTTCTAAAGGCTGGCTTGCCAGCTTTACTAGTATTAGGTAAACGACTTGAATTTGGTAGGCCTTCAGTAAGCAGTGTGATTTGAATTAAAATTGGCTAATCTGGCCTGATTGTGTTGATTATGTAACCATGATATTATTAACTGTGATTATTAATGTGTGTTTATTAAAAGTTACATGTATATAGAACTTTCCGAGCAGTCAGCAACTCATATTTGTTTATGCCTAGCCCAGCTGTCTCCTCGACTCCCTAGACCATGCAGTGCCTTGCCATCTACTAATGTACCACAACTGTTCCGTGATGCATCTGTTTTCCTAATTGCTGGAACTGATAAGGATAAATGAGCCCAGTTCCCCCCCTGCAGGAGTGTGTATGTGCTGTCACAAACTCACTGAACACAGCCCTTATCTGGGGGTAGAAGGATGAGAATTATCTCTAGGGAGGCTGTGACCACAAACATGGAGAGTTAAAAAAAAAAAAAAAAAAAAAGCGAATACAAGAGAGTTGCTTTAGTGCTTCTCCCATGCTCCTCATTCACTTAGTGACCACCACACAGTCAGAGCTGGGATGGATGTTGCTTTTGGATCTTCTGTCTGACTTTTTCAGTTCTGAGAAACAGAGAGAGGAGCATTTCCTTCTCCTAAAGGACATTTTTAGTTAGATTTTATATATATATATATATCTCATTAAGGACCAGGGTGTTGTTTTGTTTTTGTTTTGTTTTGTTTTTTTCCCACTGTACAGCAAGGGGATCAAGTTATCCTTACATGTATATGTTTTTTTCCCCCCACCCTTTGTTCTGTTGCAGTATGAGTATCTAGACATAGTTCTCAATGCTACTCAGCAGGATCTCCTTATAAATCTATTCTAGGTTGTGTCTGATAACCCCAAGCTCCGAATCCCTCCCACTCCCTCCCTCTCCCATCAGGCAGCCACAAGTCTATTTTCCAAGTCCATGATTTTCTTTTCTGTGGAGATGTTCATTTGTGCTGGATATTAGATTCCAGTTATAAGTGATATCATATGGTATTTGTCTTTGTCTTTCTGACTCATTTCACTCAGTATGAGAGTCTCTAGTTCCATCCATGTTGCTGCAGATGGCATTATGGCATTCTTTCTTATGGCTGAGTAGTATTCCATTGTTTATATATACCACATCTTCCGAATCCAATCATCTGTTGATGGACATTTGGGTTGTTTCCATGTCCTGGCTATTGTGAATAGTGCTGCAATGAACATGCGGGTGCATATGTCTCTAAGTAGAGTTTTGTCCAGATATATGCCCAAGAGTGGGATTGTGGGGTCATATGGAAGGTCTATGTATAGATTTCTAAGGTATCTCCAAACTGTTCTCCATAGTGGCTGTACCAGTTTACATTCCCACCAACAGTGCAGGAGGGTTCCCTTTTCTCCACAACCCCTCCAGCACTTGTTATTTGTGGACTTCTTAATGATGGCCATTCTGACTGGTGTGAGGTGGTATCTCATGATAGTTTTTATTTGCATTTCTCTTATAATCAGCGATGTTGAGCATTTTTCAATGTGTTTGGTGGCCATCTGTATATCTTCCTTGGAGAACAGTCTATTCAGATCTTTTGCCTATTTTTCCATTGATTGATTGGTTTTTTTGCTGTAGAGTTGTATAAGTTGCTTATATATTCTAGAGATCAAGCCCTTAGGACCAGGGTTTTTAGCTGTTTTATTCATTGCTCCATCCTTAACACTTTGCACAGACCCAACATATAGTAAATTTTCAGTACAAATTTACTGTCTTCATATTCATTTAACTTTTCACTCTGATTACATTCTTAGGATCACACAATATTATTGTACAATTTGCCTTAGGTTCTTTTGCTTTAAAACCCTCATTTGCCATCCTTGAACATCTACTTTTCCTCACCTTTTGTCTTATTTATCTCTCTACTACTCTCAAACTTATCTTTTACTGAATTAATTTAATCATATATTTCCTATTATTCAACCTTTCAGTAAGCTTCAAACATGTTGGTTATGCTATTTTAAACTCAGTAACCCTTTTCCATATCTTTAAATTCAATCTTAAAATCCTATATTATCTATAAATTGTTCCCTTACTTAAATAAAGGACACAATTGGTTTATCTCTCCATCTGCTGCACTGACCTATACTCTGCCTAAACTGTTACATCTCAAATATTTGTGATTTTTAAAAATAATTAATTTAGAAAATGTGCATTGAACACTCACTAAATTCCAGATAGAGTTCTAGTTTTGGAATATAGACAGGAACAAAAGGTAAAGTAGAGGCAGTAGTGTCTTGGTTAAGATGCCAGTCTTGGCTATTGCAGAATTCTTATTTGGCAGCCTTTGCTATTTATGCAAGCTTGGGGGTCAAATATAGTTTTCTTCATGTGGAAAAGGAGTAGATGTGTTACACCATACCTGAAATCTCTTGTGGCTTTAAAAGTTAGTTATCTCTGTGCTAAATGGCAGCAGATTTTTAAAAATAATTTATTCTTAATAATATGAAATGAGGTTGGTCAAAATATTCCATAGTTTTCACCTAAATTTTAAATCCCTTCAATTTAAATCCTGAATTGCCATTTGGGACAGGTTTTGTTATAGTTGACTTTAAGCTTGCATTAGTTTTCCAGCAGATTATTAGGTTAACATTTTAAAAGACTTAATTGTTTAAATAGCTAAGTCCCTAACACTGACAATTAAAATTAACATATTCTGGAAACAGTTTGTAGCTGCTTTGGTGTGTTTATAATGTGCAAACTAGCTCTTGTTGGTAATGTATAGATGACTTCAAGGTTCATCTTGTGTTCTAGGAAAATATGTTTCCCTTTTTATGCTTTTCATAGTGTTTATTTTCATATATTTACAAATACTTATTTGCTAATATATATTATAAAAACTAATATCTTCTTGTTATTTTCCAAATTTTAGTCAAAATTAAGACTCTTAATAGAGTGTGGCTGCTCCATGAAATTAGATGAGGTTTGTATATATATCTTAGTTTCTTCATCTTAGTTAGGTTTAATAGGACTATCTACCTCATAGCGTTAATATGAGAATGAAATGAGATAAATTTTTTTAACTTAACCCCACAGCCATCACATGGTAAGATTTCTATAAATTTAAGTATTAGGATTACCTTCTTCCCCAACCCATTTATCATTTCTACACCTACCTGTTTTTAAAGATAAACTATAAAAGGGCAGTAAAAGAAAGAAGAAAGCCTAGCTATTTAAAAAGAAGATATAAACTAAGAACAAAATTTAATAGGGTTACAGATTCTTATAAAGACAATTGATGAATACTTAAGTGCAGTACTTAATTCATTGAATATTGTATATTCTGATAATATTCTACTGAAGGAAGTATTCAATATTTAATGATCTCATTATATTTAATAAAACATGAGAGGGTATGGATTTCAAGAATATAATTCTGTCCATTAACAGGAAGGTTTCATGTAAATGAGTATCGGTATAATTGCCCTCAAAGACTAAGCACATTTATAATATATTAAAATGACCTCTAAAAACCATGTCTGAGCTTCTTGGTTTTTTTTAGATAATTAAACAAAGCATTTTACTGAAAAAAATTTAAGCTATTTTTATTTGAGCACTAAATCAACACAATTTTATAGAACATTTTTTGCTTTGAAAGTATTGTTTTGATTAATTCTAAAGTAGTTATAATAACTAGGATGTAACAGAATATATAATATTTCAATATTAAAGTATAAAAAACATTGATTTTAAAATAATTTAATTTTTTTCTTGCCTGAATTAAAAAAATCAATTTATGATTTTAATTGGCTTTTTCTTATAGTAGTATCTGAAAAAAAAGTGCCTTTTCTTTTGTCCTTAAGTGACAAAGAAGCTACATGCTTGGTTCATTTATTAAAATTATTTTTACAGTACTAAGCTAAAGATCAATTTTATAACTTTTGCTTTTATGTTTAGTGAAAATGACTTGGAGGTGGTATCTCTATAGAAACAAAGTGGCTTCTAATTTATTCTTAGTCTTACCTTCCTTAGAAAGTTACTTTTCCAACTCATTTCCCTGGTCAAAGACAAAAGTCAAATGTAGACAAAAATTCATTTCCCTGGTCAAAGACAAAAGTCAAATGTAGACAAAAATTCACTCATTAATATATAAAATCTTACAGATTCTTAACTCTGTTTTCTTAGATGACAAATCACAAAGATAAAGAACATATGATACTATATTGATTAGGTATTTTATAGCTGCTGTTTTATTTTTTAATTGTCTTATTTGAGAAATAAGGTAAAATAGTAGATAAGCATGTATAATGGATTTCAACTTTCTTCTTTATCTTCCTGTTTTGGTAAATGCCAAAAGGAAAACATTAGACCTATTTTTTACTTACTTTCACCCTGTTGGATGAGTCAAGATAAGTTATTCCAAGATAAATCCTGGCCTATCAGGTTTATTAATTTTATTTCTAAACTATTTTGTCATTCTGTATCTATGTTAACCTCACAGCCTATCCACTTTAGTATTTTCAGATCTCTACAGAGATCTTTCAGGGTATGCTTTATACTTAAGAAGTTATAAAAATCCATGTGAAGTCCTGAATTGTGCTGAAATACTCGCTGGACAACAAGGCTATTCTGGAACTTGACCCATATTCTAGGTCCAACACTTCCTAGGCTGCAACCTACATATCAGGACCATCCTGGAAATGAGCTGGGGACAAAATTGTGAAATGGCAGAGTGCATTTGTGGTACTTTTTAAACTTTCTAAATGGCCCTTTGTCTTTTTAAAGCTTTCATGATCTCTCATATTATAAAGCAATTTGAGAGGCAAAATTAATCACAAATCCTAGGGAAAAATCATCTTGGTGTTTTAGATTCACTTATGGAATTTACATTAAAAATTAAGTCTTTAGAAAATGCTGCTTAACATACAGAAATGGATCTTCAGTAAAATAATTTTCCTCTGGTTACTGGATTGAGCCACATAGTTAGGGACTTTTTGTGTGTCAAATCATATTATAAAGGCAGCTGTTAATCAATAAGACTAACTCTGTTATCAAAAACTTAGAGTTCCCAATACGGTGGACACTAATATTTCAAAAGTGGCAAAAACCAAAAAAAAAAAAAATAAAACCTTTCTCTGTCATGACAGCAGGTATAGTGAATATGAGAATTTATGCAGGAGGTGGAAGTAGAGAGAAGCAGCCTTTTCAGGTAGTGAATGTCATGACCCCATGTTAAGGTTGATTATCATATTTAGATTGGATGTTGAATATTGTCAACCATGGATGTATTGTTTAGTAATCTAAGTAACTCTAGTAATGTCCACTCTTACAAAACCTAAAACAAATTAGCTTCAGAGAGAAAATATGAACTGGCTCATAAAACTAGGGAGTCTAATCATTAGCCCAGGCTGGTTCAATATTCTACCACTATTTCTATGGGTGGGTCTGTTTCTTAGCCACAGTGGGAGTGCAGAGTTGAAGAGATTCGTGAAAGAATTGGTAGTTGTTACCAAAAGAGAGGTAGGAATGTGCCTATCTCCTATAATCCACTACAGTAATCTTTAGGATCTCAAATAGTAACTAATACTTTGACACCCAGTCATATGGTCAGGTATCAGGAGCCACCTTAATGATTAAAGCACTACTGGCCCCCAAAGCATATGGAAGAGTTTTCTGGACAAGGAAAAAGGAACACCAAGAGAAAAGAGTACTGAATGTGGAGAAGAAATTGTGATAATAGTTAAGATTAGCTTACTGCAGGTCCTAGTTCTGACTGTTAGAGGGTCAGCTTTAAAGGGTAGGTTTTGAACTGCACATTGGTGGTCAGTGGTGTATCATTAGGGAAGAGAGAACATCAAGTCATCGAGGTGTGGGTTTTCCACGGAAAACACCTTGACTCCAGCTTCCTGAAGTGAAAATCTGAAAGCCATTAGCAGAAACACACTGGCTGATATGAACTGTCATTTTTCCTTTCAGAAATGTTCTAAAAGGAGTTAGGTTGCTTGATTTGCTCATTCCATGCTTGGTAGCCTTAGGGACCAGAACAAAGAATGAACTATGACCCTTGTTTCCTGCTATTATCTCTAAATGTACCTTAGTGTGACACTAAATATTAATGTTGTAATAGGAATTATAACACAGAAGTAACAAAATTAAGGTTAAAGTGCTTTTTTTTTTTCTGTTAAAATCATGTTTCATTAGTGATACACCCACCAAATAGAACCTATTCTTTGAAATTGTTATACTTGTTCAAAAGCTTGCAAATTAGTGTAAACTCAGGACCTGCCGAACATCCTTTCAGCATTATGAGATTCTAGAAAATGTGAATAGTATGTTTCAGTTGTTAGGTAATTTTCCAGATGCCTTTTTTTGTGCTCAGATAATTCAAATGGCTTCCTTTCAACACTTCAGGCTTGTCATGTATACTATATTAGAGTGTGTAACATTTTTGAAGGAATTTGGCACAGACATCACATTTCCACTTTAACTCTCTAAGTTTGAAGAGTGCCTGCCAAGATCAGTCTAAATACATCCTAATAAATATATTTTCACCAATTTTCAAAGTTTCCTTATTTCAAGTGTCAATATTGTATATGTTATGACAAGAGTAGTTTAATTAATTATGGTTTTTACTGATATTTTGAATAAATATATTTAGACTGTATTTACAGCAAACCTCAACATTTGCAAATAATAAAGACAACATTGATTAATATGTGATCACTTATTAAGATGCACATTTAAAAGCTTTATTTCAGTTAATATTTCTGTGTCCTTAGGTAAGTAAGAAGGTGGTTAAAATTCCCCTAAACTATAACTGAAACACTTAAAAGTTAGACCATTTCCTTTCTATCTTTTTTTTAAACTGCTTTTTTGACTTAGTTGAGATGATATTATTGCATATAATATATTCTATTTTCTTCCCATTCATTAGCATAGCATGAAAATATGTACAGGGTGATTTAACAAACTATTTTAAAATAATTTATATTATTGTTAGATATATAAAAAACTATTTTTTTTTTGTCTTTTTGTCTTTTCTAGGGCTGCACCCGTGGCATATGGGAGGTTCCCAGGCTAGGGGTCTAATCGGAGCTATAGCCTCCAGCCTACACCAGAACCACAGCAACATGGGAGCCAAACCTCATCTGAGACCTACACCACAGCTCACAGCAACAACGGATCCTTAACCCACTGAGCGAGGCCAGGGATTGAACCCGCAACCTCATGGTTCCTAGTCGGATTCGTTAACCACTGAGCCACGACGGGAACTCCAAAAACTATTTTTAACTCATTTAAAATATATACGTTTTTGTCCATCCACAGACATTCATTCCTTTGAGACGTTTTAAAAATCTTTCTACATAAGGAATTTGAATAACTATCAGAAGCTAATTTTATAAAAAATATTTGAGGCAGCATGACATGTGAGTTAGTGACATCCTATAAGAGTGCTTTATTACTGAATACCTGCTATAATTTTAAGCTAATGTAGTTTAAAACTGATCCTGATGGTAAATGGCAAATATATTTGTTAACCAGCTAAAGTGGAAGTAGCAAGCACAATTTACAATTGATATAGTCTACCAACTTATGTGATTCTTGGCAAATTTTACAATTTCTGAAATAAATATAATTTCAAAATATGTGAATTAAGAGGATTTGCACTAGGTGAGATTTATTTAATTCAAATGAGATTGCAATGTAGTAGAAAGATACTTAAATTTGGATTTGAGGACTCCTGAGTTTGAATCCTAGCTATGGGTAAATTCAGGGAAGACGCTTAATCTTTCCAAGCCTCAGTTACTTCATTTATAAAAGGGGATAGTAATAGGTACCTCAGGCAAGTGTTGGGTATATGCCTAGCACTAGTCTACATACTTGGTCCATAAAAGAGATTAGTATTATATTATTTCCTTCCATGATGAGAATTTTGATCATTCCTCTGGCTTCTTATTTCCAAAACTAGCTTTTAAACACATGTGGGAATTCATTCTGTAGAAGAATGTAGATTATTTAAAGTTGGCCAAAGATGGCTGAATGTTTAGAGGTGTTAAGAACAAATGGTTGGTTAATGATCTCAGTTTAGGAGTTCCCTTGTGGCACAGTGGTTAAGGATCCTGCATTGTCACTGCAGTGACTCTGGTTGCTGCTGTGGCATGGGTTCAATCTCTGGCCCAGGAACTTCCGCATGCCAGGGGTGTGGCAAAAAAAAAAAAAAATTCTGGTTTATTTTGTAAAGAGAATTCTCACTTTTGTTATTTGTCCTTGGACTGATCGAGTAATGGGTTTGCCTCACTTGAAGGGAATTGAGAAAACTGATTAAAAATCCCAGTGACATGGGAAACGATAACCAATTGTCTCAGTTAATTATTAGAGACGTTAGCAGATACATGTATAGAATCTTTCCCCTCAAGCAAAATCTGACATGTCTACCTTCCCAGCCCTACTCCCCAGTAGTATTATTCATTTCATGTGTCCAAGTTTTCAGATGAAATGTGGATAACACCAAAGTTATTTAAATTTAAAAGACATACATGTTTGAAGAAAAATGGAGGATCTTTGTTCAAAATGTGAATTGGGTACAAAACTCGTTTTTATTGAAATAGGGTAGTAACAAATGACAGGTTTTTAATACTGAATTGAATTGCCTTGTTAAAGCTTAAAGTATGATCATGAGGAAATAATAATGCTAATCACAAATATTAGTTTACTTTATCCCTATAATCTCTGCTTCAACTTATAGTTAATTTACTTGTATGAAAAGAACTTCATTAGAGTATGTATGTATACTATATTTTCAACTATTCTGGACTGGTCTTAATTAGACTGACTGAAAAAAACTGTATTTTTGGCAGTTTTATTTACATTGCTTTAGTTTTTATATTTTTTAAAAGCTAGAACAATAGTTAAATTATTATGCATTTTCCCTTATTAATTAAAACCACGCTTTGTGCATTTTATCCATGCCTTGTATGCTTTGATTTTGTATAGAAAACACATTTCCCTATACTTCCCTCTCCCTTTGTCCAGGAGTTTTAAAATATAACCTACTTGTCTAATATTACTATTTTTTAAATAAACAAGATAATTTACAAATCAATATCATTGAAAATACTCTAGTGCTATCCTTTGAATCAGTTTCACTTGATAAGTTTGAATAAACCTATGATGCTCAAAGATTCCTTACAAATACATTGAATTAACTGAAATGGAAAGAAAATAGAGGAGGGCAGTTGGTATCAAGAACTTTAGATGATGTCTTTATTGAAAGACACTGAAAAAAGTATTAACTCTTTCTCAACCCCTACATTTCCTTCATACAATGAGAGTGGTTGTCATAAGCATCATTTGGATCACTTCATAACTATACATAACTATGTAGCAGAATTCATAACTATGTAGCAGAATTCTGTCCTGGAATCGGATTTAAAAACAGCATTTAAAAGTTCTATTTATCCCAGTAGTATTTAGAAGATACCTTTACACCAGTTATTTTCTGATTTGCTCAAGAAAATTTGACAAAAATTGAAATTATTTTACTGCCTGGAAAAGATTTACACTCTTTGTATTGAGTTGAGACATATGTGCTCATGTTTGGAAATCATTTTCTATGTTAAATAGTGTCACTCTCATTGTCATCCCAACATTCATGTGATTCATTTTTGGATGAGTGTGACTAGAAATCTCTCTGAATTAATAAATATCTTAAATTTTGAACTCATTTTCCCATTAGTTTCTGTATTATCTGAAATAAAAAGAATTGTCTGTTTCTTTTTAGATTTTATATTTAAAAGCCAGAGAGAATTTTACAGCATAGAAAACATAAACCTGTTTTTCTCATTTTTTTTTTTTTTGGTGTGAATTTGGAGAAAAATATTGGCTATTTCTTAAGAAAAGGGAAAGATGAAGTAAAAATAGTTTTAAATAAGTGTTTGATTTTATGTTTATTTTATGTATCATTTGGTAATATCCAAAGATTATTGACTTGTATTTGTTTTTTAATCACCTTTTATGGTTCTAATGCTATCAAACATATAGATACATGCTATGTATATATAACTGATATACATACATAAACTCCCCAAGTTGATGTATGGAAATGAAAAGTTTTAAAAAACCTTCAAGCCAACAACATGGTTCTCTTAAACCAAAAGCACTGTTTTCTCAGATTGTAATGAAATGGTGATACTGGGTTCATTTTCATTTGATGATCCAAGCAAAGGTTAAAGATAGTGGCATGTGCAATCTGAGAAGGCTGTTGCTGACTATTGAGGGAAGAATATTCTGAAACTTATAACCTTGGTTGTCATCCTGATAAACTTCATGTTATTTGACAGTTAAGTTAATTTTTCCCTGTGTAAAATTGCAACAGGTCCTTTCACTTGATTTTATTGGTTCTGTGTCTTTGCAAGTGGGCTGTATCTTCTTAATTTGTTCTTTCGTTTTTCTTTCTTTTTTTTTTTTTTTTTTTTTTTTTTTTTTTCTGGCTGTAGCCACCACATGTGGAAGTTATTGGACCTGATCAGGGATCGAATCCTTGCCACAGCAACAACCCAAGCCACTGCAGTGACAACCTTGGATCCTTAATCCACTGTGCCACTGGAGAATGTCCTTCTTAATTTGTTTTTTTTTTTTTTTTTTTTTTTTGTCTTTTTATGGCCACACCTGCAGCATATGGAAGTTCCCAGGCTAGGGGCTGAATCAGAGCTGTAGCTGCTGGCCTACACCACAGCCACAGCAATGCTGGATCAGAGCTGCATCTGCAACCTACACCACAGGTCATGGCAACGTTCCCCAACCCACTGAGCCAGGCCAGGGATTGAACCTGCATCCTCATGGATACTAATCAGATTTGTTTCCACTGCGCCACTGTGGGAGCTCCTGTTCTTGATAGAAAAAGGCAATATGTAAATCTCATAATAAAAACCAAATCTGACTAAGCCTTCCTTATCTTTTTTTTTTTTTTTTCACATGGGTTTATTTTCACTCTATTTGAGGTATGGTAAGATTTTTTTTTTTTAATGAAGATCAGATAATCAAAAAAAGGAAATTATTTTGTGAAACCTGGTCACATAGCATGATCTTCCAAAAGCTATCTTTCCATTAAAATATCTTTATAAACTTAAGGATAATTTGTGTTCATATTTAAAACCCCTAGTTTAAGTTAATAAAAGATTTTGCTACCAGTTTTAATATAGCAAATGTTTTCTGGAGCCACAGTTTATCATATAATTTTAAGATTTTGATGTCCCCTTTTTAATACTTGATGTACAGGACTGAAGGAGAATGTTTAGCCATAGGGGCAGATACTGAAGAACAAATCTCAGAAGCTACACAACTATTGATCTAATTGCAAACTGAGGAATTTTATTTTTAATGTTGGTTATAACTGAGTGAGAGTATAAATTTGACTAGCTTGCAGCTTTGTAAATATTTACAGTAAGTTTTGAGTATTGCAACTAGTGCTAACAATTTTTTAGCAACTCTTTGGATTTCTCGGCCTTCCTAACAGCAATATAAAAATTTGGCTTGGAGGTTTCCAGGAACAGATACAGAGCAATGCATGTTTTCCTCTGTGATCAGGGGCAGGCAGCCAGAGGCTCAGATTTACTGATCTCAATTTGGCACTAATAAATAGCCACCTGGTTGATTGATGGTTATACCTTTCACTGTAAAGATGTAAATGCTTAAAGAAAATACTTTTCATGTTACAACATTGTCTCTAGTTCCCCAGATATTTTGATCTCATACTGTGGAGGTAAGGACAAGACAAAGAAAGTTATGTATGTATTTGGAATGTGGCAAGATTTTTCATCACAGAGCTAGCAAATATTCCCTAAACATGATTACATTTATCATTGGTTCACAGAGAATGCACTAGGTATAGCTCGCCATAAGGTATTCATTTGTGAAGCTAATTTCAACCTAGATCCTTTCTACTTCCTAATTGCAAACACCTTTGGAGAGATTTATATTTTCAATATTAGCTCTATATAGAGAAATACAGTATATTCTCACTATTTACAGTAGTTGTGTTGTATGAAGTATCTGGAACACTGATTTAGCAAATAGTGAAAACTTGCTTCTTGAAAAAAATATAGGGGAGATTCCTGTCAGTCTCTTGTCAAAACATTTTTGCCAGTGGATCAATATGTAACATTGTTTATGTGTGTTTCTGTTTGAAGACACTATGTTTAATATATAGTGCTGCTTCATTAACTTTGAACAACACTGTAGCTCACGTCTGAACAAAGCTTATCTAACACATGTATTTTCTTCCTAAGGCACAACCCTGCCTTCTTGTACTTAGGAACCATAGATGGCTCTTCAGTACCATGCTTGGGACCATTTTAAAGAATGAAATCATCAGCATAAGCACAAAAATGTGAAAACATGTGAAAACATTTTTGTGGCACCAAACAGACTTTGGAAAGGATACTTCTTAGAGAATGAAAGCTAAAACCAGAGGCAGAGTGTTGCCTTTTTCAACATCAGCTGGGAATGCGTACATGAGGCAATTCAATTTTTTGTTGTTGTTGTTCTGAATATGTCCACAAATGACTCTAAAAGCATTCCAAGTATCAACTGTAGGGTTACAAATAAGTTTTAGCAAGTGGGCAAATTTGAAAATTATGGAATCAGAGAATAATGAGAATCTACTATACCATACTTTGTTAGTCAGAATGATTTTGAAATGTGCTTATGTCTATAACTGTATGGAGCTTCTTCTTAATTCTGGCAAATAACATTATAACATTTTTTAAGTTGGAAGTGATCTTATGAGTCAACTAGTTGCTATAAACTATCTCTGAAGAATCAACATCAAATTTAAGCTTTAACATTTACATGATTGGGACCCTATAAATTACACAGGCACTAAGTATGACTTTTGGTTTAATATAACCTGTATCAGTTGCTTCTACTTCTCGTCTTTTAAAGCTATAGAGCATAAGTCATTTTCTTTGCTCACATAAAAAAATACTTAAGAAATTCCAAGATTGCTAATATACTGATATTTTTCTAAGTGAAATGTCTCTTTTGTACTTCTTAATACTTGTAACATTTTCCGTGCCATTATCCAAATTGTTGAATATGAGAATAAAAGGTAAATAAGACAATCTCAAGTACTCTGCCATGGTTGAATATGACATTTGGTTCAATATTCTGCAAATCAGTTTACTGATACAAAGTCACTTTTTGTTTCTATCTTCTGTTGCCTTATCCAAATGCTTTTTTGAAAACACACATACACGATTACACACACAAAGGTGTGTGTTCATATTACATGCATGTATACTTATATACATATATATGCATATGTATGTATTTCTTGTACCACTGTTAGCCTTTCTGGTGACATTACCAAAAGGGAAACAAAGGAAATGGCTTCATTAGTAAAATTTGGTATTACAAAGCACTAACTTCATACAGTTGTGCAATTTTTCATGATCAATGTATTTTTCTCTACTTTTTGCTCACAGAATAAGACATTTTGGATATTCTTATTCTTACAATCATATTAATGTAGATAACAATCTGGCCTTGGACTTTTAAAACATAATGTAAGGTGGATAAAAAAATAATTCTTCAGAATCTCTTTGGATTTATATATCTTGTATTTAGCCTCTTGGTATTCTGTGTGTATGTGTGTGTGTCTTTTTTTGCCTTCCTTCTCTACCCACTGTCTTTAATTTCTTTAGAGTAACTCAAATGCTTTTTATATATTGATTTTTGATTTTATAACAAAAGTTATGTTTTCCCTGACTCCATTTGATATTCTTAATACTTTACTAAATTTTATTTGTCTATCTATCTAGCTAGCTACTTAACTCTTGGCACATGACTATAGTAGTTTATGATGCTCTAAATCTGTAAACTTATTTTTCTGTCAAGTTTATTTGATTTAAAATGATAAACAACATATCCAAAGATCAGGAAGGTAAATTCTCTTTCTTACTTATCTAAAGATGGTCATTCGTTAATCTGAATGATTCCACATATCTATAGATGTGAATAACTATCTCACAGAGGTATATTAAGGGTAGATGAGATTAGATTCATTGTACCATGGAATTAAAAACATGACAGTACCTTCCAGAAGGAAGTGCTGTTGATACTGATAGCTTACTAGAGGAAAGAAATGTTAAACACTTTTAGAGCTTTATCATTCTTGAGATTTTGAACCACTTTTCCCTTTGAACACAATTTATTTTATGTGAAATTTGGAGTTCCTGTTTTGGCTCAGTGGAAAAGAATCTGACTAGCATCCATGAAGACGCAGGTTCAATCCCTGACCTTGTTCAGTGGCTTAAGGATCTGGCATTTCTGTAAACTGTGATGTAAGTCACAGACGCGGCTTGGCTCTGGCATTGCTGTGGTTGTGGCGAAGGGTGGCAGCTGTAGCTCAATTCAACCCCTAGCCTGGAAACTTCCGTATACTATGGGTGTGGCCCTAAAAAGCAAAAATAAATAAATACAATTTATTTTATGTGAAATTAAAAATAATACATCAATATTCTTCTTCCCATTGTCTTCGTCCAATCAGGCTACCATAACAAAAATACTACAGACTGGTTGGCTATAACAGAAATTTACTTCTCAGAGTTCTGGAGGCTAGAAACTTGAAGACCATGGCATAGGCCATTCAGTGCCTGCTAGGTAAGGACTTGCTTCCTGGTTGGTAGGTAGCCTTCTCACTGTAACCTCACATGGTGGAAGGGATGAGGAATCTCTCTGGGCTCTCTTTTATAAAGGAAGAATCCCATTCATGAAGGCTTTGCACTGATAACTTAATCACCATAATCCCAAAAGCCCCACCTGCAGATACTATCACTTTGGGATTAGGTTTCAACGCATAAATTTTAGGAGTACAAACTTTCACTTGATAGCACCGCCCTCCCAGACACACATACTCCAATTTGAAATGGTTAAACACTTTTTTTTTTTTTTTTGGTCTTTTTATGGCTGCACCCGTGGCACATGGAGGTTCTCGGCTACGGGTCAAATCGGAGCTGTAGCTGCCGGCCTACACCACAGCAACACCAGATCTGAGCCATGTCTGCGAACTACACCACAGCTAACAGCAATGCAGGTTCCTTGACCCACTGAGTGAGGCCAGGGATCAAATCCGCACTCCCATGATTCCTAGTTGGATTCTTTTCTGCTGCGCCACTACGGGAACTCCAAAATAGTTAAATACTTTCAAATATCTGATTAACATTCGTAGAAACACTCAATTAAATCATAACTGATAAATATTTTTTTGGTACTCTAATCTAATCAATAAAATTGGGGTGACTTCTTTAATAATAAGTATTTTTCAGGTAATCCAATACTTTTACAATTTCATGGTGCATTAGGACTATACTTTCAACTGTTAGGATTACACATTCTTTTTTCCCTAGCATGCTTTGCTCAATCTGAATATTTATACTAATCTAATTTCATTTATAAATATTTTGGTGACCCTCTCTCCTAATTATTGTATCCATCAATGGTATTTTTTCTGGCCATGTTCTTTTCCCTTTTTCTCTGTCTCTGCTGTCTGTGTATTCTGTTCTTTCCCCTGAGATACTTGTCCTTTATTTCTGTGGTGCTTTACTGAGCTGTCCCTTGGTGTTATTCAAGGTTGCCCCTCCTGCTGTGCACTATTATATACACTTCTGTCAGTGAGTAACAGCAAAGAGGAATTTCCAAGACTCTTGATCTTGTTAAAGTCAGTGTTATAAAGATCAGAATTAGAGTCAGTTTCACTTTACTGCCCGTCACAACCAGAAGCAAACATTTTGTGAAACCATATAGATTCATTCAAAAGAATCAGAGACTCACCAATTTTCAGATATCTTAAAAAAAAAAAATCCTGTGTTTTTAGAGCTACATGTTATTTAGAGAACAATTTGGTGAGTATATACTTCCTGTTTTTTGTTTTTGCTTTTTCTTTCTTTACAACCTTGGCTTTCTAACAATGAATCAGTGAACACGTCAAAGTTGAAAATGTCTGTTTGCAGTCTTTTAGCAGAATTTCTAAGAAATGCCTTTTACCTGGATTTCCTTGGAGGACCTTTATCATGAAAAAGATGTACCAGTTACAACTCTTGGTGGCTAGAAATTAAAGGGTCAAATATTAAAAAGGCTATTCCAGTTTTTTATTAAAATGATTTCTTCCCAATCCAAATTTTCTTTATTCTCACCTTATTTGGTATGGAATGATATGATTTCTAAGGGTTAAAAACTTGTTTGAAATCATTCCTTGTTAAGAAGTGAATGATGTGTTTTGCCACAGTGATCTATTGTTACTTATTTGTTTCCAAAGATGAGATGCTTTTTTAAGGCCTTACAAAACTTATGTGGCTAGAAATTACGTGGAAAAGCTAGAAAAGTAAATTGAAGCATTAAAAATGTTAGATGGTTAAGACATAGAATTCACCATATTTGGTTAAATATAAGGATCAGACAGCAAAAGAGAATCTATTTTTGGAGGCAAAGTCTTTTGTTGTAACCTGTGAAGCTGTTAGAGTTAGCAAGTTTTATTATTAGCAGTCTGTTATAAATGTGAGTACTTAAACTAAAAAATTTGGTTTTCATAATTTTCTCTGCTACGATGTACACATTTCTTACAAAGTGTTGTACGATAATAAAGGACTTCCAGGGAATTCTTCCGTGTATTGTTATACAAATAGCTCTTACCTTACTGTTGAAAATTTTATAAAGAAACTATGATAACCAAAATAATAATTTTAAGCATTAGCCCTGGAAAGGAGATGTGAATTTATGCATTTACATTTTTGTTACTTACCTTATGGTCTTGAAAGAGATGGTTTAATTTACCTGTGTATGTATGTTTCCTCATCTGTAAAATGTAGATAATAAACTAATTTGAATGTGTAAACTGTAATTATGGCTTCCAAGTTGTAAAAATAGAGTTCTGAAGTAACCATATTAATAATATTTTCAGGTAGGGTAAAAAATTTTTTCTCCAGTTCATAAACTTTTAAGAAGTTAAGTTGCCAGTGGCCCTTCTTTTACAAAATCTTGTTTCAGTAACACAGTATTTTATATAATTGAATTGTTAATTTCAGATAATATGAAGAAGTTAGGATTTTTTTTTCAGTTGGTCATTGTTTTTTTTTTTTTTTTTTTTTGTCTTTTTTGTCTTTTTGTTTGTTGTTGTTGCTGTTGTTGCTATTTCTTGGGCCGCTCCCGCGGCATATGGAGGTTCCCAGGCTAGGGGTTGAATCGGAGCTGTAGCCACCGGCCTACGCCAGAGCCACAGCAACGCGGGATCCGAGCCGCGTCTGCGACCTACACCACAGCTCACGGCAACGCCGGATCGTTAACCCACTGAGCAAAGGCAGGGACCGAACCCGCAACCTCATGGTTCCTAGTCGGATTCGTTAACCACTGCGCCACGACGGGAACTCCTTTTTTTTTTTTTTTTTTTTTTTTCAGTTGGTCATTGTTTTTTATTCAACTTTAAAAAAAAAATTTTAATTCTAAGAGTTCTGGACATAGAAGGGGGAAGCCTAAGGAGTGTTTGTTAATTAGCATACCTATCATAAAAATAACATTTTTTCATTCCGCATATCCTTGTTAGAAGTGTTTTCCATTGGGCTCTTGTGTCTCACCAAGGCAGACTCAGTACTCTTTGCTCATTTAGGACTAAAGAAGAACTTTTTTGGTTTTAACCACTTAGAAACTGGAAATCAAAATAAAATAAGGCCCTGTCCTTAAGAAGCTTACCTTTTAAATATATCATTAATAAAAGTAAATAAAACAATTACAACATAAGGTTGTACCACTATGATAGGGCTGATAAGTGTTTCTAAGCACATATGTGGGATTCCTAACCTTCGTTGGGGTCAGGGTAAATTCAGGACATTTTCTTGACAGACCAATAAATATCTGAGCTGGTGTTTTTAAGAGTCTTTAACCAGGCAAAGGTTGAGAACAGCTCCTACTGCTTGGAGGCCTTGAGGCAAAAGAAGACTTTTAGGTAGCCAGTTTGTAAATAAGTTGGACTCAAGACTTGATTCATCTCATGAAGTTTATTTTGAACTATACTAAATAGTTTGATTTTATTTTAAATGGTTATTTTATATGGATGGGCTTGTAGATTTTAAGCAGTTCTAAGATCATGTATATTTTGTCTTCTCAAAGCTTTCTGTGGTAGCTTTGAGAAGTGATTAGAGGATAATTAAGATTAATGTCTAGAAAGAGGAAGAAAATTTGATGGCTTGGTATGTCCAAGCTGAAATGACCAGTGGACTGTTGAGTGCTCTGGTCTGAAGCTCAGAAAAGATGTCAGTCTAATGTCATAAGAAACAATGTCAGAGTTTGCCTTGGGCTCAGTGGGTTATGGACCCAACGTTATCTCTGTGAGGATGCCGGTTTGATCCCTGACCTTGCTCAGTGGGTTAAGGATCTGGCATTGCCATAAGCTGCAGCATATGTTGCAGATGCAGCTCAGATCTGGTGTTGCCATGGCTGTAGCATAGGCCCCAGATACAGCTCTGATTTGACCCCTGGCCCAGGAATTCCCATATGCTGCAGATGCAGCAGTTAAAAAAAAAAAAAAAAAAAAAAAAAAAAAAAAAGAAGAAGAAGAAACAATGTTCCATGTCAGTCTGTTAAATTTATAACCTCAGGAATAAATGTCTGGACTACTTTTAACTTCTGATATCCTTGGGAATCAGAGAGCAGAATTTCTGATATGAGACCATTATTTCAGATTCCAATAGTCTGGAGAATTTGACAAGTTTTTCCTTAAGGTATATTTAGGCTTTACCTTAAGGTGGCAGTTGTAACAACCCAACACTGCTATTAGTGATGAACATAAACAAATGGATGTAGCTGTGTTCGAATGAAACTTTATTTACAAAAATAGGCAGTTGGGTGTCTGGCTGTAGTTTGCCTCATGGAACATGGCTGATGAAATTAAAACCACAGTAGTTCAGCTTCACTACATTCAGTGGACAGAATAGACCTTTTGACTTCACTACGTTCACTGACTATGGAAAAAATTTTCATTTTTCCCTCTAGTTTTTTTTTTTTTTCCTTATGTAATTAGTTTCTTCCATGGGTCACAGTTAAGAAGACAAAGCTGGGGGGAGATAACTCAGGAGAAGTCTACTAAACAATTAGAATAACTGCATTTTATGCATTTATCATGATGAACCAGAAGCATGCTCTTGGAACATGAAGTCCAAAGATGGCATAACACAGTTGTTTAATCAAGAAGCAAATGTTTTAAGTTGTATTAAACATTTATGTGTATCTATCTATCTATCTATCTATCTATCTATCTATGTATCTAATATTCACTGATCTGATTTAGATTAGGACCTGGATGTAGGTGCTATTGTTATTTTTCCATCTTTCCTAATGGAATTATATGTTTTCTTTTGCAACTGCCAACTCTGAGTGGTTTAGCAACGAATTTTTAATTTCTCAACCTGAAATGGAATACAATTATGACTTTACTATTATTTTTTTTTCTTATGGCACTTTAACTGAGTAGGAGTCTAATATTAATTCTAATCACATCTATATTAATAAATACAAAAAGAATGCTCACCTACTAGTGTGTGTAGATGTAAGACCAGCAGAAGTAATTGCAAACAGTTACAGGAAAAAGAAATGCTTTTAAGACTTACTAAAACACAGATGCAAACAATGTGACATAGCTGGATAGCTGTGAAATCGAAACAGCCAGCAGATCAAATTTGCATTCAGCTTGAAGGAATTCTCCTTGCTTAAAACAAACTTAGAGTTGACTCTGAGCCCAAGAGTTATGAGCAGAAACAAGTCTTAGAGAAAGAGCCTGAAGTTTACACTCAAAAACATATTTTGTGTGTGCCCAATGGGGAAAGCACTTTGGGAACTACATTTACTAGTAAATTTATGATATATTCTAGTTTGAGGTAAAAATGATATTACTGGAAGTCTAACTCTTTGGAATGCCATTTCCATACCTCAGTATCTGAATGTCAAGGAACATAGTCAAAGATGGAAAAATCATACCTGGTTTAGGTATCCTCAGTTTGATTAATCTTTGTGTGGGGTAGCAAAATATCTACTGAATGCCAAGCTATATATATATATACATTGAGGTACACAAATGCATCTTCATTACTAAATTTGAAGGTCAGTATTGAAAGATTATTAATACTTCTAGAGAACCATTATACTAATATTAAAAAATCGAGGATAAAAGATAAATCATGTATATCACTATTTTTGTCTACTTTGAACATATATGTCCTCTATTTTTTATGAAATTGACAGCTGCATCTCTTTTACTTCATCTTTTCCATCACATATTCCTACATTGAATATCCTTTAGAGTATTTTTTCACCTTTCAATTAGTGTTTAATAATATATTGCTTAGATGTGAAAGCTTAATATAATTTGTTTTCTACATATTTATCATGAACATAATTAATACCAGTTATATACTAAAGTTGTTGGAATCATTCAATTTCTTTAGGAGAATTACTTCTTTTGTAGATGAGAGCTATAAAAATAAAATATGGAAAAAGGGTCAAGAAAAATCCATCCATTCATTCAAAAACAGTTTTTAACCCCTACTCAAATAGTATGCAAGTTTGTGGGTATAGAAAGATGAACGTGGCATGGGATATCATATTTACGAATTTTTACTTTGGAGCAGAGGTCAGCAAGCTTTTTCTGTACAGGAACAGATAGTGATTATTTTAGGATTGTATTAGAGTCTTTGTGGTAATTACTTAGTTTTGCATTATTACACAAAGAAATCATAGACAGTATGTATATAAGTGAGTGTGACTATGATAATATAAAGCTTTATTTACAAAAATGAAGTTCATATTTAGGACAATGTCGAAAGTTTTTTAACCAACTCTCATTTTAATGAATAATAGGGACATATAAAGAGGTCATTACATTTAAATATGAAAGTACTAGAATGGAGTGTTCAAAGGATGTAGAGTTTAAATTTATCTGAGGGAATGCTTTACATGAAATTTGGCATTTTATTTTATTTTATTTATTATTTACTTTTTATTGAAGTATAGCTGATTCACAATACTACTAGACTTTTGAGTGTACAACATAGTGATTCAATATTTTTATAGATTATACTCCAATTAAAGTTATTATAAAATAAAGGCTATATTTTCCTACACTGTATATATCCTTGTTGCTTATTTATTTTATACATAGTAGTTCATACTTGTAAAATGAAATAATTGTATATATAATACATTCAGTTAAAATGTATTCTAAATTATACAAATTATAAATCATCTGATATTGATCTTATTAATAAAATCCCAATATCACAGTATCATTTAGATTGTTGGAGCAAATTACCTGGATTGCTGCAGGACACAAAAATACCAAGATTCATTTGTTTGATATATAGTATACATTTGTTACATTTTCCATTGGTGTTTTACTAGTGAGAATATAAAATTTTGGAGATATCCAAAAAAAGTCAAGATTAAAATTTTTTTTTTTTTTTTGTCTTTTTGCCTTTTCTACGGCCACTCCTGCAGGCATATGGAGGTTCCCAGGCTAGTGGTCAAATTGGAGCTGCAGCCGCCGGCCTACAGCACAGCCACAGCAACACGGGATCCAAGCTGCCTCTTTGACCTACACCACAGCTCAAGGCAATGCCAGATCCTTAACCCACTGAGCAAGGCCAGGGATCGAACCTGCAACCTCATGGATCCTAGTCAGATTCGTTAACCTCTGCGCCACGACGGGAACTCCAAGATTAAAATTAAATTGAAAGTGGTTTTAAATTTTCTAAGCAATACTTTTAAGTTAAATCCTTGGAATAGTAATGGATATATCATATTAATTTATGCATAAAAATATTAATAAATTAAATTTTTGTTTTATGATCTGACCCACTCTGAGGATTTCTATAATAGCACTGGGAATAAAAAAAATATGTGAGTATAGATATATGATGTATATATATATGTGAGTGATTCATTGAATCATGGAGAAGAAAAACCTATGGTCTGTTTTGGGCTGTAGCAAATCTAAAAACTGGGTTCAAGAAAATACAAGAAAGGGATTTGGGAAGCAGAATCTATTTTATCTTTTTCATATGACCTGTGGCTCTTTCCTGCTATACCCAAACAGCTGTTGAAAATTCTATATTTCTGATTTTCACATGGAAACATACCTGGGATCCTTATTTTGAGAAATTCTGGAGTAAATAGAACCAAATACTTAAAACATTTTATTTTAAAGGAAAAGAGAAATAACCCACAATTGGTATGGTTTTATAAGACCCAAGTCAATTCTTTAGAAGTTAAGGGGTGGTAGCACTTTTATTAAACAGAATCTAAGTTCTTATAATATAAATATTTATTTTCAGGACATTTCATTAATACAGTCAATAAAAAACCCATAGTCAATGAAATTGTTAAGACATATTATTAATATTACTATGGATAGGCATAATGGCAAATTTTCTGTGACTCTATGCACATTCAGTTACCTATTGCTATATAACAAAGTGTCCCTCAATGTAGCAACTTAGGACAATGCATACTTATTTTCTCACAGAGTTTCTGAAGGTTAAGGATCTGGATGCAGGTTTGCTGGCTGGCTTTGGTTCAGGGTCCCTCACAAGGTTGCAGAGGCTACAGTCATCTCAAGGCTCAAATGGTGCTTCCAAGCTTATTCACATGGTTGAGGGCAGGTTTCAGTTGGTCATGAGCCCAAGTTCCTCAGTGGCTTTCAGCTAGAAGCTTCAATTCCTAGTCTTTAAGACTTGGCCCAGGGCTGCTTACAATATAGAGCCACCCAGTGCAAGGGTGAGAGAGTGAGAGAATGTGAATGTTGAAGATGGAAGCCTTTGCCTTTTATAACTTAATCTAGGGAGTGACATACCATCATTTCTTCTACATGCTTTTGGTCACACTGAACAACTCTAGCACAATTTGGAAAAAGGCTATATACAGGAATGAATACCAGAAGGTAGGAAGCACTGGGAGCCATTTTGGAGCCTGCCTAGCATATTCCATTTATTGTTACTTTTACTTCTTAGAAACACAAAATCACCTTCTGACCTAATTCACAGAGGAAGTTTTATAGTTTGATAATATAATACATTATATCTTAAAGTCTATACTGCCAATAGTTTTACATTTTAACAGGATATTCCATTTTTATGTTACACCATATTTCAATATGTATATATGGAAAGAGATAGAGAATAGCTTTAAACCAGAAAAAAAAAATCTAGAAGTTTTTATGGTCGAACTTATGCTTGAACTTCCATGGCACTTTTGAAAAATAAGATGACAGCTATAATTTTACTTCCATATTTTTCCACTAGATAAAAACATGTTAATCATCACATGATACTTACTCAGAATGAATTTACTTCATGATTATCTAACTTCATTCAAGTTTTGTATCATCCCAGTCAACTCCATATATACTCTCAAGCATGCATATTTAGACAATTTGGTATTTCAGTTGTTTCTAAAACAATATCTTACACTGAATCCTCTTCCGTATAGATGAACCCCATTTTAGGAAGGACTAGGTATAATATGCACAAAATAGTATGCAAAGAAGTTAAGGGATACAAAGATGATTATTATAATAACCGCTCACAAGAAATCTTGAATCATCTTTGGGAAAATAAATTCACAGGCGATTCCATCATTTGATTGAGGTAAGGTAAGCATCAGAAGTGAAGTACAAAGAAAGTGCTTTGTGGGTTTGAGGAAGAGGGTTATCAAATGGCCTTTGGTAAAGAGAGAAATAAAACTTCGGTGGATTTTTTGAGTTAGGTCTTAAATGATGGTAAAGGTTTCCAAAGGTGGACTAGAACGGAGTTTCCTGGGTGGAGAGTGTGGAACTAGCTGGAGTGGGGAGCATATTTGGGGAATGCACAATTGTTTTACTTGGCTGAAATTTAACAAGTAGGTGTTATGTGATTATAAAGGCATTTCTAAAGAGTATTGAGAATGATTCTAAACACTAGTTTGAAGTGTTAATTCTTAATTTAGGAGGAAATGGAGATTCATTTTGAGCAAGAGAGAGACAGGAGCTATGTACTTGGATTAATCTAAGAGAATATATATGAATGAATTATCATAGGAAAGGATGTATTAAAATTCATTAGGCAAAGAGAGAAGTCCATAAGGATATAAAGTAACTGTAAAGCAGATTGCTTCCTACACTATAGTGTAGTTCAATAGTCTCTTTCAATGAGGGCCTCTGCTGGAGTGTTGTTCAGTGAGAATGGGAAGAAGGACGCTGAATGAGAAACATGTGGAGGCAATTATTATGTGAATAAATGTTTTTTAAAAATAAGCCAAAAAAGCAAAAATTACACTAAATGATTTAAAACAATTGGAACAATCAGAAAATAAGGGAAATAAGGAGAGAAGATGGTTTATGGGATATAATTTTGATTTTGAATTTAGCCCAACAGATGTATGATTCAGTACCTCACATTTTTAACTCAAGTAAATACCTATTAATCTGTATTTCAAGAAAAACTTGGAATTAGAGCCAAAGACCACAGTTTTGAACAAAAGTAAAATGAGGGTAAGTAGGAATGGATGTAGAGAAAATAGTTGAGTGAAAGGGCACTAGAAAGTGAAAAGCAACCTCAATGGCTGTCTACATCATGAGGGTAGTAGAAATAAATGAGATCCACCAAAGAGTGAGAGGGAGCATTTGGAGAAATATCTTTTCTCTGCATACTATAATTAGATTCAAAGCATTTATTTGAAGGAGGAGATCATTGGAAATTTCCGATGCTACAGGAAATTTTATTTCTTTTTGTAGTTTATTTATTTACTTTTTATTTCCCAAATACATTATTTTTTTTTCTACTGTACAGCATGGTGGCCCAGTTACACATGCATGTATACATTATTTTTTACCACATTATCATGCTCCATCATAATTGACCAGACATAGTTTCCAGCAGGATTTCATTGCTAATCCGTAATAGTCTGCATCTATTAACCACAAGCACCCCATCCATTCCACTCCCTCCCCCTCCCTGTCCCCCTCCCCCTTGGCAAACACAAGTCTATTCTCCAAGTCCAAGATTTTCACTTCTGTGGAAAGGTTCATTTGTGCCATATATTAGATTCCAGATATAAGTGATATCATATAGTATTTGTCTTTCTCTTTCGGACAACTTCACTCAGTATGAGAGTCTAGTTCCATCCATGTTGCTGCAAATGGCATTATTTTGTTCTTTTGTGTGGCTGAGTAGTATTCCAATGTGTGTATATATACCACACTTTCCTAATCCAATCATTTGTCGATGGACATTTGGGTTGTTTCCATGTCTTGGCTATTGTGAATAGTGCTGCAATGAACATGTGGGTGCATGTGTCTTTTTCAAGGAAAGTTTTGTCCAGATATATGCCCAAGAGTTGGGTCTTACGGTAGTTCTATGTATGGATTTCTAAGGTACCTCCATACTGTTTTCAATAGTGGTTGTACCAGCTTACATTCCCACCAACAGTGCAGGAGGGTTCCCTTTTCTCCACACCCCCTCCAGCATTTGTTATTTGTGGATTTCTTAATGATGGCCATTCTGACTGGTATGAGGTGGTATCTCATGGTAGCTTTGATTTGCATTTCTCTAATAATCAGTGATGTTGAGCATTTTTTCATATGCTTATTGGCCATCTGTATATCTTCCTTGGAGAAATGTCTATTCAGATCTTTGCCCATTTCTCCATTGGCTTGTTGGCTTTTTTGCTGTTGAGTTGTAGAAGTTGTTTGTAGAGTTTAGAGATTAAGCCCTTGTCAGTTGCATCTTTTGAAACTATGTTTTCCCATTCTGTAAGTTGTCTTTTTGTTTTCTTTTTGGTTTCCTTTGCTGTCCAAAAGCTTGCCAGTTTGATTAGGTCCCATTGGTTTATTTTTGCTTTTATTTCTGTTGCTTTAGGATACTGAGCTGGGAAAACATTTGTAAGGTTGTTATCAGAGAATGTTTTGCCTATGTTCTCTTCCAGGAGTTTGATGGTGTCTTGTCTTATATTTAAGTCTTATATTTAAGCCATTTTGAGGTTATTTTCATACTGGTGTGTGGGTGTGTTCTAGTTTCATTGCTTTGCATGTAGGTGTCCAGGTTTCCCAGCAATACTTGCTGAAAAGACTGTCTTTTTCCCATTTTATGTTCTTGCCTCCCTTGTCAAAGATTAATTGACCATAGGAGTCTGGGTTTATTTCTGCATTCGCTCTTCTGTTCCATTGGTCTATGTGTCTGTTTTGGTACCAGTACCACACTGTCCTGATGACTGTGGCTTTGTAATATTGCCTGAAGTCTGGGAGAGTGATGCTTCCTGCTTGGTCTTCGTTCCTCAGAAATGCTTTGGCAATTCTGGGTCTTTAGTGGTTCCATATACATTTTTGGATTATTTGTTCTAGTTCTGTGAAAAATGTCTTGGGTAATTGGATAGGCATTGCATTGAATCTGTAGATTGCTTTGGGTAGTGTGGCCATATTTACAACATTAATTTTTCCAACCCAGGAGCATGGAATATCTTTCCATTTCTTTACATCCTCTTTAATTTCCTTGATTAATGTTTTATAGTTCTTAGCATATAAGTTTTTTACCTCCCTGGTCAGGTGTATTCCCAGGTATTTGATTTTTTGAGGTGCAATTTTAGAAGGTATTGTATTTTTTATTCCTTTTCTAATATTTCATTGTCAGTATACTGAAATGTGACTGATTTCTGTATACCCTGCTACTGTGCTGAATTTATTGATAAGTTCAAGCTGTTTCGGTGTTGAGTCCTTAGGGCTTTATATGTATAGTATCATGTTGTCTGCATACAGTGATGGTTTTACCTTTCTCTTCCTATTTGGATGCCTTTAATTTCTTCTGTTTGTCTGATTGCTGTGGCAAGGACTTCCAGTATTATGTTGAATAACAGTGGTGAGAGTGGGCAACTTTGACTTGTTCCAGATTTTAGTGGGAAGGGTTTCAGCTTTTCCCCATTGAGTATTATATTTACTGAGGATTTTTCATAAATGGCTTTGATTATGTTAAGGTGTGTTACATCTATACCCACTTTGGTGAGAGTTTTTATCATGAATAGATGTTGGACTTTAAGACATTCTATGATGCCACCATCACCCTAATTCCAAAACCAGGTAAAGATACCACCAAATAAGAAAACCATAGGCCAATATATTTGATGAATATAGACGCAAAAATTCTCAACAAAATTTTAGCCAACCGAATCCAACAACATATAAAAAAGATCATGCACCATGACCAGGTGCAATTCTTCCCAGGTGCACAAGGATGGTTCAACATACGCAAATCAATCAACGTTATACACCACATTAACAAAAGAAAAGTCAAAAACCACATGATCATCAATAGATGCAGAAAAAGCATTTGCTACAGGAAATTTTAGAAGGTGGATCATTTTTTTTTTAAGTACAATATATGATTTGAAAGCAATTGAGAGGACATAATGAAGGAATATAGAATATATGGATTTAAAGAAAGAACAACTGGTAAGTAAATGTAAATCCTGGAAATGTATCACTCTTTCAAGACACAAGGGTGGAAGGAATAAGGAAACTTATAGGATAGGGAGATATTAAAGATGAAATTACTTTGAGTTTCTTTGGAGGTTACAAATAGATTAAGTATTGGAGAAGTGGAATTTTTGAAAATATTTTCAACTCTAGATACTTTGGCATAAGGCTGAATCTGTGATCTGATCCAGCAATATATTGTAATGTTGTTTCTTTCTCACTTTTATCTTCATGTGAAAATAAGTTTTTCCCCAGTTAAATTCTTATTTCAGGTATCGGGAAAACAATTCTTATTCTGAACTAATTTGGCTAATAGTTAATTTTTAAACAGTATTTTCAATTCCATATTTTTCTTACTTTATCTCAACAAAATCCTGCCAATCAACTTTTTGTATAGCTTTTCTCACCTTGTCTTGATTGTAAAACCTATTATTATTGTGTCTACAAAAAATTAAAGTTTACTGTAAAATAAACTGAATTTGAAACACAGTATTATTGTGTTTAAGATTCAGGCTTGTTTCCACGACAAGGAAAAGAATTAGTTTAACTTGAGACTTGATTTTGTTACAATTATTTGAGTTAAAGTTCACTGAGAAGAAGAATGTACTGTATTGTATGACTGGGTCACTTTGCTGTACAGTAGAAATTGGCACAACATTGTAAATCAACTATACTTTTTAAAAAAAGTTCACTGAAAGACAGAGAGAGGCCTATCACTAGAAATTGGAATAAATACAACTTAGAACAGGAAATCAGAAAACTTAAAAAAGAAAAATTCCAAACCAAAACCTCTTGAATGTAATGCATAATGTGTGGGGAATGCATGTTCTCAGAATGGCCCTATTTGAGTACATAATGAACTTGTCAGAATCCCTATCAGGTTTTATAACTCCTGACAACAGTCTAGTCAGACAGTAATAGATATCTCCACTTGAAAAGAACATGTACATATTCTAATCATTATTGTATTACTCTGTGTGTGTGTGTACACATGGGATTATAGAATATGTAAAAAAAAAAAAACAGCTTGGTTGAAAAACATGGGGTTTGTTAATTAGAAGTCATGAGTTTATTCTTAAGATTGGTATTTATCTTTGTGCAAATTAAGGGGAAATAAATGAGCACGTTAAGTCATTTATTTTATCCTCTTAAATGAAAGATATTACATGCCTGGTAAGGTTACTGAAAGCAGGAAATAAACCCATGGGTAATTTGAATTTGCAAGGGGAAATTTTCTTAGAATAGCATATTGTCAATGAAGGCTGGCCCTTCTGTAGCTGCAATGTGTGCCATCTCTTAGGGTAAGAAAAACTGACAAATTACATTCACTTTCAATATTACTCAAAAATAAGTTCTGTCATTTAATTAAGCCTTCTAACTAATGTAACAAACAACTCCAAAACCTCAAAGATGTAACACAATGAAGTTTACATCTCTCCACTTCACAGTTTGATGAGGTCTGGGAAAACCTTCTCCAAACAGTAATTCAGGACGTACACTGTCTCTATCTTGTGGACTTGAGTGATCTTGTGACTTTAGGATAACCATGTCTGTTGTCATCTGCCAATAGATAAAAAGAAAGCACTGGAGAGATTTATTGGATACATAACTACCTGGCTGGGAGATCTACACATTATTCCATGGGCCAGAACTAGTCACATGGACCAACTTAAGTATTAGGGTGCTAGGACATTTTCTGGCTAAAATATAGGTGACAAAAAAGGACAAAATTTAGGTAATATTGTACAATGACCAACCATTCTGTTATACTTGAAGCTGTCCCAGTTTTAGCATTGAAAGCTCTGCATCTTGGGAATCATCTCAACCTGAGCAAACCAAGATAGTTTGCTGCACTGTCCAGTATCCAGCATTGTCAACCATACATGCCAGGGCCTTGAATGAAATGCATTATGGATACAAGTTTCCATTTTATAGTAAAAAAAAACAAGAATAACAACAATAATTCCAAAATGTTTTTCAGGCTTTAGTGTTTAAACCTGAAACTAGCATAAGAATAAACAATAATAGAAGCCACTATTATAATAATCTTCATTAACCGAGAGCCTTTGGTATGCCAAGAAAATTGTATGTTATCGCTATGAGAATAGCCCAGTAAGTATATAAAATACTCCATTTGAAGTGATGGAGGTTAAGAAAGGTTAACTGAACAGTCCAAAATCACACTCTCTTAAGAGGTAGACAAGATTCTAAAGCAGCTGTAAATGCCAAATTCTTTCCTTCAGGTCATAGATCTTAGATAATTATACACACACACACACACAGATGTACATTAAAAATGAAAAAAAATGACATGAACTCCTAACAATACTGTTTTAAGTGTATACAAATATAATAATCTTCCAAATAGAGATACCACAGTTGATTAACCTTTGAGCTTTGAAATACAGTTTATTTTCTGGGACAATTTTTCCATTTTTTTCTTCTCTTAATAATGGACTGGAGGGGAGATCAATATAAGGTAAAAATATTGTGCCTATGACTAATCCTAAACTTAGTAATTGAAGTTTTTAAATATCAAGGTTGTTATAATAATTGGACCCTGTTTATGTTTCCTGGTTTCAGTGAGAAACATTTCGAAGTCCTGTTGAAAATATCAGAAGAAATACCACTCAGTACAGCCCTTTAATAGAATTAAATATTTTTACTGACATTTGCTATAGGATTAGGTAAGAAATGCTTGGCTGCTTAGATCAGAGTTTTCCAAACTCTCACTGATCACGGAACAATTTTAAAATTAAAATAGGTACTCAAATATCAGCAATAAGTCATGACGTAAAACGAACACATCAACCAAATTTAAAAAAATAGTATGGTGTGTATATTCATAGCTGTGATTAAGTTTCATTTTATTTATGACATACTTCACAAGTGAATGAAACAAAAAATAATACTATCTAAGAATAAAGAATAAAAAGTAATGAAGAAAAAGAAAAATCTTTCATTGTACATTTTGCTTATAATACTCAGTTGAAAAAATACTGCTTTTAAAAATGAGGTATTTCTATGTCTCTATCACATATCAGCTTAACATTAGCCATGAAATTGAGAAATGAGATAAAGCATCGTATATATGAATATATATTTATGTGTATATATTACACACATTATATAACCTGTTATACATGTGTAGGAATGGAATATATTTCTACGTGTTATATTATTGTTGCATAATATAAAAATGCCATTTTAACAGTTATTTTGAAGCAGAGAGAAAAATTAGAATTATACATTTTGGGTACTTTTCACATCATTCGGGGATTCATCTTATATAGCTTTACATTTTTTCTGTAGAAACAAAGCTGCTTATACCATCTTCACAGTGAAATAGCCCACATTTTATTTTTTTGTTTGTTTTTATTACAATTTGAAAAGCACAAGATCCTGCTTTTCATTTTCAACATGCATTGCCCAGTAAGTTGGTAAATGCTTCTGATACATCAGTGAACAAAAATAACAAGATGATGCCTCACATGACTTTACAGGTTGCCTATTGGAATTTACCAAGAATGTCACCATTTCTGAAAGAGGTAAATATTGTGGAATAAGCCTAGCTATGGAAATATGCTAGTTTTATTTCCCTCTCATATTTAAAAACACTCTACAGAGAGAAATATTCCTAACGTCTATTTGTATTCTGTTTGAGAAGCACCTATTATGATCTCACAGGACTCAGTTTGGGAATTGCTAATGGAATTATGTTGTCTCAGTAGAGGCATAACATGCTCATCTCTTCCACTCTGTCTCCCCATCCAAGAGCTGACACATTCTCTTATGCATACTGTTCCTCTAATAACACTGCGTATTTCTGTCAATGTCATTAAACTACTAACAGAGGGAATGAAACAGGAACAAAATGGCTTAAGAGCCAGGGCCTTATAGATGTTATTAGACAAAAAGAGGAAGGAGTAGCTTGACATGAGATCATTGGAACACTGTCAGAGTAACACCATCTTCTAAATTTGTTCATAGGATTTCCTTTGAGAAAAAACAGGCTTTGCAAAATTCCCATATGCAGATATTCTAAGTATCTCTAATCTTTATCACATATTTTACCCTGACAATTGAGATTATACTTTCAGCTTGAATACACTTCAAGCTTGTAACTTCGAGGTCCAAGAGAAATATAGCATAGTCTTGATTATGATTAGCAACACAGGGATAGTCCTCTTTATTTTCCTAGTAGCCTTTATTCAACAGCAAAGTTAGATTTCTGTGCTTTCACAGAAGTATCTCAATTGTTATTTATTTAGTTCTCAAACTTTTCCAATAAATTGCCTTTACATGTCATCCTTATTAGACCTTTACCTTAAAATGCTTTTCCCTTCCTTTGTCACTGGACAAGCCTGCAAATCACTCCTCTGTTCTACCATCGCATGTTATGTGTGCCACAATTAAAACTTTTACCACACAGCATTGAAAATGCTCTGTTGTGCTTTGACCTCACTGTTCTTTGAATTCTGTTAAGGCAGAGGTGGTGACTTATTCATCAATACATGTTCACTTGAGTCTGTATCATGTAGTAGAGACTCAATAAATAACTGTAGAGAAAAAAAGAAGTACACAAACAGAAGAATTCACTTCATCTAATTTTATCTTAATCTTGAATACAGTGCACTCATTAAGACTCAGAAATTTTATGTCAGACCCTTTTCTTATTTTATTATATTGTATAGAACATATTTTAACCTCATTTTTCAAACATCTACTAGAGAAATCATCTTAGGTGTTATGATTTAAATTTCCTATTTTCAAAATGAGTGTTTTACTCAATATAAGATAGCAAAGGCCATTTAATTGCTGAAATGCTTTCAAATCAATTCATAGCATAAGCAAAATAAGTATTTATACTAAAAAAGGAGTTATGAATATTTGAGAATTTGAGAACAGACCTGTTTGATTTTAAAATGGCTTCAAACCAGACTCTAGATAGAGAGAGATGAAAAAAAATTTACTTAGTTTTTTGTTGTTGGCTTTTTTGTTTGTTTTGGGGTTTTTTTTTTTAAAGCTTTTTTTTCTTAGCTTTAGCTAAGAAATCCTCTCTACCATTCATACTTATTACCTCAGTAGGATTAGTTGTGGGGTATTTTTTCCTTTTAATATGTCTTCTATCTTATCAAACATGCTTTTTATTTGTGATTTCTCAGGCAATTTTTCTCTTTCCTCTCTTCCTGAAACACAATTGTGTAGATTGCACCAATTTCATGTTTTTTTCCACCTCCCCTATCAGTTTTCCCAGTAGGTTTATTACTAGTTGTATAGATTGGATTCCTTGTTTCATGGGTCTGGAGGAAAAAGGTCTCAGCCTTTCTTCCTTTACTTGAATTGTAATTTTTTTTTTATTCGAACCACCATTTTATTCAAACCAAGAATACAAAGCATCTTTTACTATTTAGACAATAAATATTATAGCTTTAAACACTCAGAAGTTGTGTTGATTAATGTTTTAACATAGAATATGTAGCAATGTCTCCTAAATACATAAAAACTCCATGCAATTTAGTTACTCATTTTTTATCATTGTCTTTTTTCCCTTAATGTTCTTTGTTTTAAAATGAAATTCTTGAAATAGAGTCTCTTTATTTCATTATACCTATATTCGATGTGCATAAGAATATCTTCAATGTCCAAAACAAATGATTTTTTTATTCATAGTACCAAGAATTTGGGATTTGCTCTTCTAGTCATATAATATGCAAGTAGTAATAGTTTTAGAAGTTTTTCCATATCATTTCTAAATAGAAATAAATCAATCTGTCTTTCTCATATTTTGTGTGGCCTAAATATGAAGGTACCAACATATTCATTTTCACAGCTATAGCACTCTTAAGCCTTAGTGATTCAAAAAGAACTGGAGTGCTGTAGTGGATAGCATGAATAACCCGACCCCTGCTTCCTTTTTTTAAGGCCACACCTAAGTTAAATAGAAGTTCCTGGGCCAGGGGTTGAATCAAAGTTGCAGCTGCTGGCCTATGCCACAGCTACAGCAATGGCAACACCAGATCCTTAACCCACTGGGTGAGGCCGGGGATTGAACCCACATCCTCATGGAGACTATATCCGGTTCTTAACAATGGAACTCCAGTAAAACCCATTTTTGTCTATGGATATCTGAGACACAAATATTTTACAAATTATATGTCATCAAATACAAAAAATAACAATAACTGTCATTTAATGGTGAACACTGGGAGCCCAACACTGTCCTATGTCTCCTCTCATTTCATCTTCAGGTAGATTTTTTGAGGTGGGTCATATTAAACTTCTGATTTTATGGACAAGAAAGGGAAGCATGGAGATTTCATACTCAGTTGCTCAAGATGACATAACTATTTAATGTGGAAATTACTATTAAAATCCAGGTCCGTCTGATTCCAGAACCTATCCTTTTAATCATAAACCTGTATTTTGTATGTGGTGACCATTAGTAAATTTTTAAAACTTCTGATTATGCATAGGGTGGTCTCCGATTATTTGCAAATATTTCACTTCACTGTTTGATCAAAAATAAATTAATATTATACCCTTATCTACATAACAAATTAGGTAAACCAAATTATGAAATCAATTATAGGAGTTCCTGCTCTGGCACCGCAGATTAAGGATCTGGTGTTGTCTTTGTAGTGGTGCGGGTTCAATTCTGGCACAGCGTAGTGGGTTAAGGATCAGGTGTTGCCGCAGGTGGGACACAGGTCACAGCTGCAGCTGGGATGCAGTGACTGGGCTGGGAACTTCCATAGCTGCAAGTGTGGCCACAAAACAAAACAATACAAAAAAGCCAATTATGACATGTAAATATAGATTTGTGTTTGGATATAATAAGGGATGGTATGATATAGTGTTTTCTAACTGTTTACTAATATTTACAGTTACTAATGGAAAAACTTCGGCTAAGTAAACCATTATTAAAAAAAACAAAACAAAACACTAGGGAGTTCCCCTCATGGCACAGCGGAAACGAATCTGACTAGGAACCATGAGGTTGTGGGTTCGATCCCTAGCCTCACTCAGTGGGTTAAGAATCCAGCATTGCTGTGGCTGTGGCTGTGGCTGGAAGCTGTAGCTCTGATTAAACCCCTACCCTGGGAACCTCCATGTGCTACGGGTACAGCCCTAAAAAAAGCAACAAAAAAAAAAGATTAAAAAAACACTAAAAACTTAAACAACTAATTGAAGGAAACAGTTTCTGAATTTGTATATACATATGTAGTTATTTGATTCAGAAGGGAAATTTGGTTAATACATGACATACAATAGGCTTATTTAAAATCATGCTAATATTCAAGCAAGTATGAAATCCAGTAAGTACATAAGGCATTAATATGTTTTAGTTGAAGTTTTCTTTTTCTTATTTGTTTCATTAAATATAAATCTAGATAAATGTCATTCAGCCTTGAAACAACAGTGTTTAAGCCAGGTATTTCTACAGCTAATTAAAACTAACTTAGTCTTTGTCAATTAAGACTGAAAAAAATTATTACACTACTTAGCATTCCTTATTCAGTTCATCTTTTTAAAATACAGGAATTCAGTGATCTGTAAAACCATGAGGTAATATTTATCCAACTGAAACAAGGTTCTTTCATGTTTCAGTTGAGTCAGTTAAATTATTTTTGGTTTATATTAATTGGAATATAACTTTTGACTGTTTTCTTAAGGTTGTTGGCAGGTTCACTGAGGCTATGTGGAAGTAATTATAGACAAGAAATGTGCTGATTTAAATGTCAAAATCGTATAAAGTTTAGAGATATACATTACTTAAGCATGCTTTAGTCCAAGTTCAAAGATGCCGCATTCTTTACTTTTTAGAGTCATTTGTTCTTTTCCATAAGAAAAGGTTATAACATATTGTCCACATTACATAAAATACAGCTAACTTAATAAGATACATATATTCTGGAGTTCCAATTTTGGCTGAGCGAAAATGAACCCGACTAGCGTTCATGAAGATGTGGGATCAATCCCTGGCCTCATTCAGTGGGTTAAGGATCCCGCATTGAGCTGTGGTGTAGGTTGCAGACGTGGCTCAGATCCCACGTTGCTGTGGCTGTGGCATAGGCTGACAGCTGTTGCTCTGATTTGACCACTAGCCTGGAAACTTCCATGTGTTGTGGGTGTGACCCTAAAAAGAAAAAGAAAAGGAAAAAACAATACATATGTTCCTTTAACTTGACTACTGGGGCTTCTTAGGTTTTGCCTGAGTCATTCCACTTGTATGTCCTCTCCTGCTTGCCAGTGAATATTTACGTTGAACAGTGGAGTTAATAGTGTATAAGTTTGTTTAGTTCACTTGAGTTTGCAATTGTTATCCATACTACTTCCTCTGGTTCTCAAAACATCCCTGTTGGATAAGCATTGTGGGTTATTTCTCCTAAATTTGCCTAAATGGAGGTGGAATTAGTATTAAATAATGTTTTCTCAGTGTTTTCACTGTATTATGTTTCATAGAGCACATTGCTTCTAAAATTTCAGAAATAGCGGAAAGCTTTCGGATCATTGATCTAAACTCTTCTTTAATGGGTGAGAAAAATTAGGTCCATGAAAGTGCAGTGACTTGTCCAAAGATGTAAATATTTTCAGATTTCAGACCTTGTTTAACTTCTTCTCACCTTGCCAACACATTATTCAAAGGCAGTGCTCAAGGACTTTATGGTCAAGCCCTTGAATGACAGAGTACTAAATAAATGGCAGATCTAACTCATTTTATATCAATGTAAGACTTGTAAAAATAATAAGTAAATACTTTCAGAAGAATTTGCAGTATTATCAAAAGTAAGTTTTCATAGGAGTTTAAGATTTTTTTGTAAATTTTGTATAGATTTCTAAACATATTTGCCATTATTTTGTACTAAGTGAAGATCATGTATATTCACTTATATGGACAAAGTGGTTACTTACTCAATATTTAATTTTAAGCCAGTTGCTGAATGAAACAATGGTTGTTTATTAAAAAATTAAAGTACTTTGCAAATATATTTATATGTAAATGATTGCATAGTTTGCACTCAGATTTAAAATATTTCCAATAAAGCAGAATAAAATGTTTCTAATTGCTTAATTTGCTGTTTAACTTGATGGTTTATGAAACAGTGAGATTAATCCTCTTTGTAGTTTAGTATTTTCTCCAAATTGTAATTCTCCTTTGTGTATATACTACCAATCCTCATGATTTATTATGCTAAATTTAATTTTAAGAGAAACTGAAAACAAAATGCATCAGTGAAGCATATCTTCTATGTGCACCCCAAAAGGCAATGTACCAAAAATTGCAACATTTCTTGAAAACCTGCTTAAATGAATAGAGACCTGCCTATGGGCAACAGAGCAACAACTTACTTATTGTCAGAGCTGGCAACACTTTTTAGAAAGCATTTTTTTTTTATTGGGTTGAAATTATGATAGGAATATAACTACATGTTCTATATTAATCGGCTTTGTTGAAAATTGAGATCCTTGGCTTTTTTTTAAAGGTTCTAGTGTCGACATCCTATAATGAATTTCTTGTAAGCCACTATTTTATGTACTACTTTTACCCAACTTATGGCAGTGAGAAACTAATGAAATTTAGGTATCAATAGGATCTGTTTCTCAGGAGCTTTTTCTGCTTAGTGTTCTTGATATTTATCCAGTAGCACTTTTAGGACATTCGTCTTATTTCCTTTAAATTTTTTTCAAGTACGTAGGTGAAATGACTGAGAAATTTCATTAGAATAATTTTTATTCATTTGAATAAAACATATAATGGTGTTAACCATGCTATAAATGTATAATTGTCTTAATAATACTTATTAATACTTCATACTTATTTTATATTTAGTAGTATATTTTATTTTTAATATTTATTCATTTAAAAATGAGCAGAAGTATTCTTTACAAAGACACTTATTTTGATTTTAAAATTGAAATGTCAGAATAATAGAGTCAAATGCTTTTGGATAACTTACTTTAGGCCAAATATTGTATAAAGAAATTCACATAAAATATTTTATTAATCCTCTAATCAAACTTTTGAAGTAGTTATAGACATTAGAACAGTGATCTTAGTAATAATGTCCATGGTTGCACAGCATATCAGTGGCAAAAAGGTTTTGAATCCTGGTCTGCTGACGTATTTGTCCAAACCAATCTTAACTTCAGTGTAAAATTAGTTCCTTATAGTTTCATTTAAAAAATCCCATTTATATATAAACACTCAGAACTCTTTCGAATCATATTGCTATTGTGCTTTTAAAAATACATATTTTTAAAGGAGACAGATGGAAAAAACATACTCCTTGAATCGCTAGTGTATGAGAAGCACTGTGTTAGTTCTTTTCATAGATTTTCCATTTAATCTTCGGTAGGATAATCTGAGCTGGATATTGTTGTTCCCATTTTACAAATGAGGAAACTTAGAGAGGCAAATGACACATGATAGAGGCAAGATTTAAACTCAGTGCTGTAGCACATCGATAGCTTTTTGTTCTTTACATGGAACCAACCACATGTGATTGCAACTTTCTCCCTAAACCACTCCTTTCAAAATGGGGAAAGAATCAATAATGTCTGATAAATGCATAACAGGTATTGGTGGAATACATTTTCCTTACTCGACTTCATTTAATTTCCATAAAACTTGTGATGTAGGAATCATTATTTTCATTTAACCCCTAAAAACACTGAGGATCAGAAAATTTGTATAATTTACCTAAAGTCTTACAGTACCAATCAGCAGCTTTATATACAGATTTATCTAATTTCAAAATCTCCAAAGACCTTGGTTTGGGCCTCTATTTTTATGCAGAGAAAGGCAAATATATTTCAGTATATTCAAGGAAAAGAATAGACATTGGTGATATTTGGTGTCAATATATACTCACCAATGTAAGAACATCTCCCTATTAGATACGTCTGAATTTTTCTAACAACAGAGTGAAAACTCATGAAATCAGGAAGCAAGGTAAAACAATCCTCCTACCACCTATTTCCACAGCAGGATTGTCATAAATTTGTCATCTCAACTCTCAAAAAATTTTTTTTCAAATTGTTATCCACTTCTCTAGAATATCTATAGCTTATTAATTGGATATTCAAATTTATTCACTTCGAGTGAAATTTTTACTTAAATATAGTAATTTAAATTTATTTCAATACTTTTTATAGCATTTATTTTCTTCCTCACTTACAGACTTTAGATCAAAACTTGGCCACTTACCAGCTAGTTATTAAGTAGTATTATACTCTACGATTCTATTTCTGTTTGAAACTATTTTAGAAGTGTTTTTTTTTTTAATATATGGAAGAATGAAATGTGCTTTTACTTTTTTTGTTCTAATTAAATTTGGTATTAAAGTTTCATCATTTTACTGGTGTCCTGTGCATATAATAGCAATAAAGCAAACAGTTTATTTAGATATTTTGGACATTTAATGACTGAATTATTTCATCAATCCCAATAAAGTATAGGAGTTTCTCTTGTGGCTTAGTAGGTTAAGAATCTGACATAGTGTCCATGAGGTGGGTTTGATCCCTGGCCTCACTCAGTTGGTTAAGGATCCAGTGTTGCCACAAACTGGCATAGGTCACAGATGTGGCTTGGATCTGGTGTTGCTCTGACTGAGGTGTAGGCCTTGGCTGCAGCTCCGATTCAACATCTAGCTCAGGAACTTCTATGTGCTATAGGTGCAGCCATTAAAAAGAAAAAAAAAAAAAGAGCGAATTGTAACTAAAACAATGACTTTTCTTTGATATGGTTGTACTTATTTCTTGATATGGGATGAAAAGGGTCTCTTTCCTGAGGTTCTTTCTTTTTCTTTTCTTTTTTTTTTTTTTTTTTTTGTCTTTTTGCTATTTCTTGGGCCGCTCCCGCGGCATATGGAGGTTCCCAGGCTAGGGGTCGAATCGGAGCTGTAGTCACCGGCCTACCCCAGAGCCACAGCAACGTGGGATCCCAGCCGCGTCTGCAACCTACACCACAGCTCACGGCAAGGCCAGATCGTTAACCCACTGAGCAAGGGCAGGGACCGAACCCGCAACCTCATGGTTCCTAGTCGGATTCGTTAACCACTGTGCCACGACGGGAACTCCCTGAAGTTCTTTCTGTCTCTCTCTCTTTTTTTTTTTGCTTTTTAGGGATGCCCCTATGGCATACAGAGGTTCCCAGGCTAGGCATCTAATTGGAACTACAGCTGCTAGCCTATACCACAGCCACAGCCATGCCAGATCCAAGCCACATCTGTGACCTATACCACAGCTCATGGCAACTCTGGATCCTTAACCCACTGAGCTAGGCCAGGGATCGAAACCACAACCTCATGGTTCCTAGTCGGGTTTGTTTCCACTGTGCCATCACAGGAGCCCCAAGGTTCTTTCTCAAGTGATGTCCACTAGATAAAAATAGGTGCCAAATATTTTCTTTCAGCTAACTTTCTTTTCTGAATTTCACAAGGCAAGAAAAGGTATACCTTGGGCAGTAGAGATCTTGAAAAGAATAGATATCCATGGTGGACACAGCCATTCCTCTATGATTCTGTTAGTATAAGAGGTCAGTAGATTCCTCACCTTCATGATCTTGGAGTGAAATATTCTTTCAATGCTAAAATTTAGTGGGCTTGTGTCTTCAGGGTTTTCATTCTTATTCACTTCAGCCCTCACTCTTTAGATCCATTCTCAACCTATTTATCTCCCTTCAACCTCTTGGGACTCTGTTTTCTGAAAACCTTCCATTACCATTAAACTGAATCTGCATCTTGAATTAATGAGATTAATTCTTACTCAAGACTTTTTTTTTTTTTTTTTTTTTTTTTTGTCTTTTTGCCTTTTCTAGGGCCACTCCCACGGCATATGGAGGTTCCTAGGCTAGGGGTCCAATCGGAGCTGTAGCCACTGGCCTACACCAGAGCCACAACAACGCGGGGATCCCAGCTGCGTCTGCAACCTACACCACAGCTCACGGCAATGCTGGATCCTTAACCCACTGAGCGAGGCCAGGGATTGAACCTGCAACCTTATGGTTCCTGGTCGGATTCGTTAACCACTGAGCCATGATGGAAACTCCTCACCCAAGACTTTTAACAGGACAATTCCTGTGTGCCTTCACTTAGCATTTCACATGGGCAGCAGGGCCGATATTCTACTAGCACTTATTCATTTTCTTAAGCTTATCCTTCTCACTTCAAAACTGGACCATGTGCTAAAGTATTGCCATCATCTGCAGATGTCAAGTTCTTAACTTTCCCAGATTTGTTTTTTTCTCACTTCCTCTGTTCCAGTCCACTTCAGCAACCCACACTTCTGGTCCCAGGACATTATCATTTCCAGAACTACTTTATATTTAATATTTAAGACTCGAAGAGCCACTCTCTGACTAGACCCCTTCCATTTTAATAATATTGCTCCTGTTTCACCTCTTAAAACACTTAAACCCTTGACTTCCCTCTCCTAATCCAGTCATTCCATTTTAATTTATGTTTTACGGAACCAGAATCACTCAGTGAAACAATCCAACTTTTCTCTCACCAAGGGTTTCCATCTCTTTGCTCTGTTGTTCTTGTAACTTACCTGCCCCAAAGGCTGTGTTCTAACATCAGTTGTTAGACACTTCTAAAGGGAATAGCCAGGCCATACGAACGAGCACATTTACCCATGGATGCAGCTGATTATTAATCTTTCTCACTATTGGAGTTCCCGTCGTGGCGCAGTGGTTAACGAATCCGACTAGGAACCATGAGGTTGCGGGTTCGGTCCCTGCCCTTGCTCAGTGGATTAGCGATCCGGCGTTGCCGTGAGCTGTGGTGTAGGTTGCAGACGCGGCTCGGATCCCGCGTTGCTGTGGCTCTGGCGTAGGCCGGTGGCTACAGCTCCGATTCAACCCCTAGCCTGGGAACCTCCATATGCCGCGGGAGCGGCCCAAGAAATAGCAACAACAACAAAAAGACAAAAGACAAAAAAAAAATAAAAAATAAATAAATAAATAAATAAATAAATAAATAAATTAATCTTTCTCACTATTGATAATTTGCTCCTTTCCCACAGCTAATCAAAGTCATTCTTATTCTCCTTAGCTTTTGAGCCTATTTTCTGCTCCCTTAATATGTAGGAAATTACCACTGGAGTTCCCATCATGGCGCAGTGGAAACGAATCTAACTAGGAAACATAAGGTTGCACGTTTAATCCCTGGCCTTGCTCAGTGGGTTAAGGATCCAGAGATGTGGCTTGGATCTGATGTTGCTGTGGCTGTGGTATAGACCAACCCGTTGTAGCTCCGATTAGACTCATAGCCTGGGCACCACCATATGCTGCAGGTGCAGCCCTAAAAAGACAAAAAAAAAAAATAAATACCATTCAATTTACTTAAAATAATAAGTCAAACCTTTCAAATATGATCTTCCTTAACTTCCTGTCCATTTTATTCATATCCCTGTATATTCTTTGTTCCATTCTAAGAGTAAAAGAACTCTATTTACAGCCCATACATTTCTTTTCTAGCCAGATCTTCTATCCTAGATCACTTGACTCCTCCACAATCTTGATTTCTTAATTTCTCTTCTTTGAAACTCTGTCACTCCCAAGAACACTCCTATCCTAACAATATATAATCTCTTTTTATTCTGCTTATCAGTCTGAAAACAGCAGAAAACAGATGGTATGCTAAATTTAGTTTAATTTGAGTAGAACTTCATACAGGGATTTTTTACAGAGGGGTGAGTAGGATGTAGGAAAAACACAAGGGGCAGTAAGTACCAGGGACTAGTGACAGTGGGGTACTTTACTTTCAGAGGGTGAAAATGTGAGGGGAGGATGTGGTTCCTAGACTAATATGCAGTAAAAGAGCTTCCGACAGCAGCTATGTCTTTTGTATGAAGGACACAGCCACTGTCCCACTCACAGATATGGAGCTAGGGCAATAAATACTCAAAACTCAGAATCCTAATTTCTCTCCTTTCTTTGGTCTCTTACTAATGCTTTTCATTGACTTAACATGCAATCAGAGGACAAAGGAGCCAATTGAATTAGTATATCAGCCTTACAGAGCCTAGAACAAGTTGGAGAAAGATAGAAGTTGCATCCCTGGGGGGGAAATTAAAGACATTCACCATATCTTAATTTTCTTTATCTTCTTAGCTCTTCTGAACAACTTGCTGATCCCAGAACATAGAAGACTCTCTGGGCAGCTGCACATGTTCTCCCAGTCCAGATTGATTTTCCTTTTCAAGCTCCTGAAATTCATATCCATTAGCCAATTCAAATGTTTATTTTTTAATATTGCATTTAATTTTTACCAGGTGGTTAATCACCCCCCCATTTTCCATTAAATCTTTGTGTATTTCCAGTGTCAGAATTTTTCCACTTTATGATCCTGCAAGTACCTTTATAGCAAGGACTCGATCTCATTTGTGTTTGTATGTTCTGTACTTATTTGTTGCTTGGTTAATGTTAGATATCAGTAATTATGTGTTTTATTAATCTGCCTGTCATTTGTTTTTCTCCCAGTACTGAATTCATTATTGATAACTGCTATACCAGTGTCATCTATATGAGGAAAACAGTTTGCTGTGGGTAATCTTCTTAAGAACCAAATGAATAAGTGGCTAATTTGAAATGAAAACCGCTTCCTAGAAAGTTCAGTAGTCCCCAGTTACTCCATATTATCTTGAGTTACATAAACCGGAAAAGATGACCTGGAAACAAGGTCATGAGGATAACATTGGCATCAGAGACAATTCAAGGGAATTTGTGAACAAGGGACCACATTTCATTTTTGGAATAGCAGCCTTTCTTTTTTTTTCCTCAGTGCTGTTACTGCAAAAGCATATAGACAAGGGAAGTTATGTAGGGACACGCAGAATCAAAAGAGACAAATTTACCACTAAAGACATGCAGAATTTACTAAAATTGTGGTGTTATTTTTACAGAAAAAAAATGTGGAGGAAATGATCTAACTCAGTGTAATTGTTTTGAATTAAAATATATAAATTTAGTCTACTGTGCATTTTCTCTTTAATGTTATCTATCAGTCATGTATGCATTACGTGAAATATTTAGCTGCCTCTCCTTTTAATCACCCAAGAAAGAATCTGCATTATTGTATTGAGACTTGTGCTTAGGTAGCTTTTTTCAAATTGATCATATGGAATATTATGCTTTGACTTTTAGGAATATTTTTTTTTCTCAAATGATTTCATTGTTCACATGCTATACAGGTATTTTTGCATGACTTACCTTGACAGTGCTGTGACTTCAGTGCCCTTCTTTGCTGCCCTATTAAGGAAAGACTCCACATTAACCTTGTCATGGCAATTGTGAGAAAAGAACATTTCTTTTTCTTAATAAAGCCTGTCTTAGCTTTTTATCTAAGACTGAAAGATTTTCAGTATATGGTCTCTTTCTCTGTAGTTTTTTTTGTTTTTTTGTTTTTGTTTTTGTTTTTGTTTTTTTCCCCATAGCTATCGGTATTTGGAAAGGATAAGAAAGAAAATGTCGTGCCTTCTTTCTTTAAATTTGCAGATAAAGAAACGTAGCTGATATATTTTGCTTTTGTTTTTGTTTAAGCCAAATTGAAAGATATGCCTATTCCTATATGCTATCGTTTAGGCTTTTTAAGTTGATAAAATCATGTTGTTTTCACAAAAAAAGTGATCTAACTAGTTCTGAGGACTATATTCTCTAGCTGTCAACAGTAATTAAAAGGTGGTTTTATTCCCTAACCACACATTACATTTCACACTTTCCTGATTGGATTTTAGTCCCAAGATACTCATTGAATGGGAATTTAAAGTTTATTTTTAGGTAGCTCCTTTGGATTTATACTGTTTACTTTCAAATTCTTGGCCACAGCTATAGCTAAATGCCAATGTAGAGAATTTTCAACATTCTAAATAAAGTTGTTACGTGTTTTGAAGTATAGCTAAGACAGGCATTATCCCCTTTCTCTCCTCACTCCTCAAAAATGTTAACACAGAATCTCTCTATTGTTTCTTGTATTCTGATCATATTTCCTTTAACTCATAATGTGGTTATGATGCTGGGCATTAGAATTACTGGAGCAGTTAAAAGGATAAGGAAGGAATTCTCTTAAAAGGGAAATTTTGTAATGGAGAAAGAAGTGAGACACAAGAAGTGAGAAGGGGAAAGAATAACAGTTTGAGATTTTATGGCAGCACAAGGAGAATAATTAAATATTTGTGAATATGTGTTGGTGGAGGAAAGAGAATGTTAAGTATAATACATCTACATCAAAAGGAGAAGTGGCCTAAGTGGTTAATAATCAAAAGCTCCTGTATATTCACCACACTCAGAATACCTTAGGGCAGTTTATGAAATTTATTTCTGGATTTTCTTCTATTGTCTAACTAGAAAGAATGATCGGATATAGCCGTATCTTCATTTGTATGTTTCCATTTATAATATGCTAATATTCATTCCCTAGAGTTTCTGGCCATTACACTTAGGTATTCCACTTTTCAAATAGTAACTCTCCCATAACTTTCCAATATTTTTCCTTTAAGATTTTTTTCAGGAAAGCGTATATTCATTATCTTAATCAATTAGAAGTTATAGAATAATTAATAATAACTACCATTTTTGTTTACCTACTACATGCAAGGCCTAGGGCTTTTCCTAATATGTAGTATCTATTATATTAACTTTAGGGGTCAGATATGACAATTCCTGGTTTATAAATTCTGTAAAAAGATAAATATAGTTCAAAAAATAACTATTTTAGAATGCTAAGGATGTTTGAAAATGAATAAAAACATAAATTTTAAATAAATATAAACATTTACTTCAGGGGTAAGGGTAAAAAATATAACTAAGGAAACTGGACTATTATCAAGTATAATTGTTATAATTAGCTTGTCTATTCAATTGGGAGATAAAAATAAGTATTAAAAGCCCATTAGCTTTTCCCATCTAGTTATAGTGTCTCTCATAACAATATTTGAAAAAAATTCTTTCAACATAGGGGCAAATAAGGTGAGAAAAACTCCCAAACTCCATGTACATGGTAGAATTTCTTATTATGATGTTTCTGATAAACCCACAGAATAAGCACAGGATTCCACCCTACTATCATTGTAGGAGTGGCTGTAGTCAAGATTAGTTAGGGTGATAAGTGTGAATGGTTTCTGTTAAGTATATTGTATTTCCCTGCTGCTGTTCTCTGACCCACATTTTCCGTTTTGCACAGTGGACATGCAGATTCACCAGATGAATGTCAATATGTTAAATCTGCAAGGACACTTAACTGTTGCTATGTGGAGTTGCCCTAAGTTCATTCTTGAAAGTACAAACTCTAGGCCTTGATTAGAGATCACCAACAGTACTTCGCTCTTATCTTTTTTATTTCTGTTCATAGTTTCTTTGTACAGAAAACTTTTTTTTTATTCCTATTCAGGTACTGCAGGAGGTGTACCAATCTTTTGTCACCCCTTTCCAATGGTCTCTGCACATGCCTTCTACCTCTATAGTGGCCTGGAGGGTGGGAGTCTCCACCTCTGTATTCTTTAAAAGAATATCATCCAGCCTGACTGCCTGGTAGACCATTCTTCCTTACTAAGAAGACCTTTTCTTCATGTTTGTTTCCTTATCTCATTACTTTTTATATGCCTTGGAACAGAGCCTTGCCTAGAAATGTGGCTATTTAATTTAAAACACAAGTCATTTCGCAGTCTCTGCTTATGAGAAAGTTTCTCTTCCTCCCATCTTGAAGTGCCTCTTGTTTACAACGTTCTTTTTTCCTTTCTATTCCTTCCTTTAGTCTTTTTCTACAACCTCTCTTTCCTGCTTTAAGTTATTTCTTCCATTTTATCCAATTTTTTAATAACAGAGATAATTACTGGGATTGATGTTAGCCTCTCTGGTGGTTTGAAAACTCAAACATAAAAAAATGAAAAAAGTTGTTGAGTTCTTAGAGGTCAAAGTAAGGACAGAAGTTCTTAAAACAGGCAAAGTGAAAATATGAAAGTCTGATATAATTTATAGTCTTTTCTTAGTACTTAGTCCTTAAAGGATGATTCCATAACTTACTTAACTTCCCCTGAAATTTTGAAAATTCATCTCAGTTTCAGTTTCACATATATTTAAGCCCAAGTACAGAAGAGCAAAAAGGGCAGAGTCTGATTGCCACTTTTAATCTGTGAGACTTTAGGCACATGGCTTCCCAGTAGTGTCTTCCCATGTAAAGTGAAGGGCAGTTGTGCACACCACAGAGCATTATGTGAAAATTAAATAAGGAAATATATGATGTGTATGTAGATCAGTTCCTGTCCTAGAACATAATAAGTACTTCAATAAAAAGGCAGTTTGGCTAAATTTATTGTCTTCTTCTTCATATATGTTATGTGCCTCAGATGAGATCTCAATAATACCATATTTAAGAATTATCAAACATGTTTGTTACAAAGTACGCACTCCCTAGGTCTTATATGGGAATTCACATCCAAGAATACACATTTTTAAATGTCTCAACAGGTGATTCTGACACAGCTGAAAGACAGACCTCAGTGAGTAGTTGCTGAGACATGGGGTTTTTACATTTTTGAGCCCAACCCAATCTCTGATGCTTACTAACAAGTAAATTTGATCTAGTTATTGAAACACTTTAAGCTTGTTTTAATGGGGATAAATAAGATATCTACTTAGCATATAGCAAATACTAAGAAAATCACATGATTTAATGCAGTGGGAACATTTCCACATAAAGAAATAATTTGGCGATCTCCCCATAGTTGGCTCTAACATCAAGATTAAATAGGAAGTACTGTTATGACCTGGAATTTTCTATATTACCAATGCTAATGGAACAATTTTTTCCACTCCTTTAGCATTATAAATCCACATTTGAATTGAAGAATTTGTGTCAAATTCTAAAGGCATTTTCAAATATACTTCATCATTTTATATACCTTATGTTTTCTCTATTTTTTCTTCTATTTTCCACACATAGACACACACACAGAAATAATTTTAAAATAAAAAGGTAATGCTTTGGGTAAATTTATAACAAGATTACTGACATCAAGAGAATACTAGAAAAATACTTGGCAAATCGTGGAATTTTTTTCTGTGATTTCTAAAACAGTGAGATTATTTTGATTTAATTTTGTTTACCAATTTTGTCAATTTTAAATTGATTATCAGTGAGAGGGAAGTCTAAATACCTTAGTTATATTTTACAATTTATCCCTCTGCCTTTGTAGTTCTAGTAATTAAATTTCTGCCTTTGTAATTCTAGTAATTAAATTTCAGCTTGTCACAAATAACTCATGATTATATATGTTTTTTCAAGGCTATAGTATACTCTAAAATGACAAATAACAGTAAGTTAAAATATTTAAATGACCTACAGCTACACAAACTTTAATTTCTGTTTTTACCTGTCTTCCTCTTTATCTGTACTTTCCTCCCTGAGTCCCATCAGTATTGTCTCTCTTGAAAGAAAAGTACAAAGGCAAATAGATAGTGAAGAAACCAGTAGGAGAGTTTGTTCCATCTTTAATGTTGCCACTATCTAGTTAAGTTAAATATCGAAGGAGAAATCACATTTTCCTCCACTTTCAACATCAAGAATCTCACTTTCTGTTCCCTGTCTTAGTTGAGTGGTAATAACAATGAGGGATTAAAAAAAAAAAAAAAAATTGGAATCACCCAGCTGTAGTCTTGACAGCCAAAGTCAGTACCTCCTTTAGACTTAATAAGCAAAGGTTTCAAACCTTAGATTGATTTCGATAAGACCAAACCTTCAAGCAGTATAAATGAATGTTGTTCCAAAATTCTCAGTTCACTAAGGATAAAATTCTGTGAGTTTTCACGTAATGAGAAATATGAACTCACAAGTATTGAATATTCATGAGCCTAATGATAAGTTAAGCCTAAAAACAAGCAAGGGAATATTTCACGCAAAGATTTTGAGAAATGCAAGGGAAATGTGATCTTTTTACAGTTAAATTTACATTTTGGTTTTGTGTATTTTCTAAACTTTGCATAGAGCTATGAGAAACTGAAATTACTAAATGCATAAAGTACTTGAATCAATGCAGATTTCAGGCCTATAAGCTGATCAGAGAATTAAATGTTCATTAGTTCAAACATCCTTTAAATAATTTATTTGTTCCTTGCCTTTGCTAGGTTATTTGCTTGTTTGTTTGTTTGAGTCAACAAGTTCCACTGTTCCTTGCTGCTGTTACCTGGAACTGAAGTGATAGAGACTCATTAATGCAGATTAGTGTCTGAGAGTGAGTAACACTTATAGATAACAATTCTTGTCCTCCTTTTCCAAATATTCTCTTGAGTGAAGAAAAGCCAGGGGCTAGTTGCTAGAGGAGAATTAAGCCATTTCAAACAAACAAACAATAGGCTTAATCATTTTTTACTCTGGTGTTTATAAAGGAGCAGATTACCCATCCTTGGAATAGATGTTCTGCTACTTTGCCTTCTGATTATGGTAGCTGATGGCAACAACACAAGCATGGTCCTAAAGTTTGATAATAATGCATATTTTTATTCTTTCAGAAACAAAGTGATGAATGTTCACTATATTCAACACTTCGATCTTTGCAGAGGTGGCATTCTTTATACCCAGCAGAAAGATTGCATAAATCGGTATCTATGTACAGGGAGATTTTTATTACATGAGCATTTTATTACATGATGTAAGAAATAATACTACAGGAGTTTGGCAGGGAGTCAAAACTCATTGTACAAGATCAGATTTAAATATAGTATCATGTTTTAATCTATTTTTGCCTTTGTCAAATTGACAGTCATCTTTTGTCTTGTAATTAAATATCAGTTTGGACCCTCAGGCCTCTGAGACAAATTGGTTGTATTCTTAAATGTTAAACACTGACTTAATTCAGTTCAATCTTTTAATTCTTCCTCCTTTAATTACTTAGTAGCTCAAACTAATAACTGGTTTTGTTTCTTTAAACTTATCGTGTAGTCTTGCCAAAGCAAATTGCTGTATCTGATTTCATGTGAACGCCAAGTTGCTTAGCAACTTAAATCTGCCTTATATTTCATTTTTTGCATGCTCTTTAATCTTTATGTTTTTATCAGGGTGTAATTTTAATCATATATCTACATTTATTCAGATTTTTTTATTCACACAATGAGCCATTTGTTTTCCATTAAGTTTTTGGGTGAAGGTTTATGTGGGATGGGAGCAAAGGAGAGAGAGAGAGAGAGAGAGAGAGAGAGAGTGAGAAAGAGACAGAGGATATAAAACAGACAGAAGTGGGAATCAGAAGGGGAAAGAGAAAAGAATAAAATAATTCATTTGTAGTATCCTATTCTTGTATTTTTTAGGTTTGTAAAATCTTTTTTCTTTTTCACCTTTCATATGTGGCTCACATCTGCTTTGTCTTCTAGGTACCAAGGCTCTTGTTTCTAACCTCAAGGAGAGGGGATTTAGTCATCTATACTAGTTCCTGCACTATTTCATGCATAATTGGCATTCAGGCTCTGAAGACTCTTAAAACAGACCTGATTCAGAGCCTAGTGTAGCTTTATCCCCAGAGAGAAATTATCCCTTTGGGAGTTTTGTCATCTTTGGCAGGAAGAAAATGGTGTTACTATTTCGTACTTTCATTGTGTCATGGCAGACATGCAGTGACTTTTCAGCCAGGTCCATAGGCTAATTGTAGAAATGATGGAAAATGTCAGAATTTAAAGGAAAAAAGTGTCTTAAAGTAAGTGACAGTTGTCACTTTGCTTATTTTCTGCTATTTGCTTGTAATAGGCACCAAACTAGAAAGGAGCATTTGAAGAAGAATAAAGATTTGTTTCACACATGCATAATATTGAAAGGAAATGAGCTTTAAATATTGGTGTACATTCCTTCAGAATGTAATTACCCTGCATTACCCTATCAGTCACTCTTCTTCATCGGGGGCCAAAAATAATTTCTCCAGCAACCCTTCTTTCTTCCATATCCACTCTCATAAATGCACACTCAGAGGTGCGTTGCTTACAAATCAGGAAAACAAATGTCGACAGGGAGAGTGAGCGCCCATTAATTTTGTGCTTTCTTTTTGAGAACAACTGCTTCAACCCAGCTATTATTTGTCTCAGGCATGAAAGCAATCTTCAAGCTTAAAACTGTGAATTGTTGGTTTCAACTGTTTGTTTATTTATTTATTTATTTATTAGTTTGGGGCTCAAATTTAAATAAGGCCGTGGCAATGCTTGTTTAATGAACACTAAATTAATTTTAGAATCTGTTTGTGGAATTTTTAAGGGTTTTTTGACATTTTTATACTTTTCCGCTCCGCTTTTTTTTTTTTTTTTTTTCCATTTCTCTTTAGAAGCTCTGCAATATATAACTAAGCCCTTTTCAGTCAGGTTTCATTTCTTCTGCATCTCTATTATTTGCAAAATTTCTATCATTTTTTAAATGAATGGTATATGAAAGTGTCTCTGATTTAGTCCATTCCAAATACCACCTAGCTTGATAGCTGCCTAGGAGTGCTAGCAGTCTCAGTCCCCTTCCAAACTGCCCTCCTGGTGATTTTAGTGAATAACTTAAAAGGGAAGTGTATGTCCATATATGCCTGTAAACAGATCTTTCATCATCAGGCATCATGGGGTTTCCCTCAGTTCCCATCACCATCTTCTTTCCCTGGTTGGCCAGGGTTCCCAAAGCCACTTGAAGAAGACATACCCTGACATTATCTGAGATGTTGGAATCTAATCTCCATACACTGGAGCTATATGTGGGTACTCCCAAATGTCTAAATTCTTTGTGTATCAGAAAAGAGCTCTGGTTCTAGTCACAGTGCTTTCTTCCCTCCTTAAAGCAAACCATGTCCCTGAGCTTCTAAATCTCTTTATGCTGGATTCAGGATGTAACCTCATGTTTTTCCCCAAATTCCTTGTGGTCTGAGCAAGGGATAAGTACTACCAGCTTGCTGTACCGAGCTCCTTCTCCATCACAGAAACTCCTTCTCCCATTTTATCTCATAATACAAAGACTCCTATGCCCTAGGCTGGAGGTAAAGAGACTCTGGGACTTATGCATTCAGTAGGGGTAAGGGGAAGGATGTTTCCTGTTTGTAGCAGCTGGTCAAAACCATGCTCAATTCATGAGCATATCTATTCTTGGTAAATGGAATTAAACTCCAAAAAGAGCTCAAGATTGTGAGATATAAAATGTAATCCTCAAGGCAGTTTGGCTTTTCTGCTTGGTGATGATCTGTTCTAGCACTAAGTGATGAAACTTGCTTCTAGCAAAGGATTTCAGGTCAGTTGGAAGGGTCTGTACTCTCTCCATTATAGAGGGATACATTCCAGAAGAAATTAGCTGTGTTTGGTATATCAACTTTCTAAAATTGTTTCCTCTCAGCAGTGAGGATATTCTTTGATATAGGTTATATTTCTCTCATACTTTCTGCCAAGTCTTTTCTGGGCTAAGATATTTACACTGTTTTTACCTTTGAGGAAAGACTTACCAATCAGACAGTGTTGGTGCCAGGAAAGTCAGTTGCCAAGAAAAATCAGTGAAATTCTTGGGTGGATATTTGGCATCTATGCTAAGAACATCTCCTTTTTTTTTTTTTTTTTTTTTTTTAAAAAAGTTTTAGTGTCTTTCTTTTTTTTTTTTTTTTCTTGTTTTAAAAAAGGATTTCAACTGATAGTCATCCAGTGAATGGCTATGGATTAGAAAAAATATTCCCTCAAGCTGATAAGTTCCCAACATTCTTTAAAAGTGGACACATTACAAAGAATGTCCTTTGGTTCATTATAGCTGTCACTGCATAGAGTGCCTGGCACTCTCTGAAATGTCACTCTGCCTCTCTATGACCTGGTATGCAGGAGATATTCTTTTAAAAAGATACCCCATCTTTGACTGTTAATCTGGTCATTTTACAATTGTTTCCCAGCAGCCCATTTCTCTATCACATCATGTGATGTTACAGTTCAGGGTATTTTTCAAATATTTATTCTGAAACCTACCTTCAATTACCCACTTTTAACTCACTGGATAACGGGAGGAATCTTGAACCTGGATGTACCATTAGTGTGGCACAAGAAATATTTCATGTGGCATTCTAGTTTCCTTCTAGAAACTCATGATAGAAAACCTGACCTGGCAATTTCAGGCTAGGTATTAGTTATATAAGATACAAATTTAACAGTAGGAAATAAAATGTTCTGTCCACATCACTCTTCAAAAGATGTCCAGTTTTTGGTCTAGCCTATTTGCTCATTGCCCTCCTTGTTTTCATGCTTCTTGATACAGGTTATGTTGTGTTCTAGAGTTTGTGCTGTATACAAGATAATCTGCTCTAATATGGGCAATATATTCAAATTTTTATTTGTTTATTTTCAACATATCTATTTTGAAATTGATTTTATGTATATTTTATAATATTTATAATGAAAGGATAGCATGTGTGTATATTTTATGAACAGAACTATACATATGTCAGTAGTATTTAAAAATTTTTTTTTGTTATGAATGTGCAATCAAAAAAGGTAGGAGGAGTTTTCTGTCATAGCTCCATGTTAACAAATCCAACTAGCATACATGAGGACATGGGTTCGATCCCTGGCCTCGCTCAGTAGGTTAAGGATCGGCATTGCCATGAGCTGTGGTATAGGTCACAGACACGGCTTGGATCCTGCATTGCTGTGGCTCTGGCGTAGGCCAGCTGCTACAGCTCTGATTGGACCCCTAGCCTGGAAACCTCCATATGCTGCAGGTGCGGCCCTAAAAAGACAAAAAAAAAAAAAAAAAAAAAAAAAAAAAAAAAAAAAAGTATGAAACACAATTAATGGCATCTTCAAAAATGTTTTACTGGAGTTCCCATCGTGGCGCAGTGGTTAACGAATCCGACTAGGAACCATGAGGTTGCGGGTTCGGTCCCTGCCCTTGCTCAGTGGGTTAACGATCCGGCGTTGCCGTGAGCTGTGGTGTAGGTTGCAGACGCGGCTCGGATCCCGCGTTGCTGTGGCTCTGGCGTAGGCCGGTGGCTACAGCTCCGATTTGACCCCTAGCCTGGGAACCTCCATATGCCGCGAGAGCGGCCCAAGAAATAGCAAAAAGACAAAAAAAAAAAAAAAAAATGTTTTACTAAGTGATATATTGATAAATTTCCAGCACTCTCCTGATGTATGAAGTTATATAGTATCAGTTTCATGGAACATGACTTGAATATTTTTTCTCTTAAAACATACATGTTGGGAAAAAGTTCATATAACTTAACTAAAAACATAGCACCATTCCCAAATAACCACCTTAGGAACACTGATAGTGTCTTTTCCAGTTGAAAGAGTGTGCTAAAAATTGAAAAGTGGTAAGACAGGAGAAGCCAAGGCAGGTGTTCATGTTAATTAAAACCATATTATCTATGTTTTGATCATAAGTAGTAGTTGATACATTGGAAACTAGTAGGAAATGTGCACAAATCCCATTCCTGAGAGGTCTAATTATTTTTAAGGAAGCTTAATAATTCTGACTATACTGTCAGTCAAAAGTCATATTTGTTCAATTGGCCTCTGGTGGTGACTCTTTTAAAATAGCCAAAGGACTTTACCATGTTGCATTATTCCAAAACATATACAAAGATTCAGTGAACCAAAACTTTACTTTTCCTTCAGATGCCATATTCTCAAATCCATCATGAATTTCTTTTATTTTTTTAAGAGATAAAGATAAACCCATTAATTTATTGTGACTCTAGGCATGAAATTAAACTACAATTTTCACAACCAACAGCAAAAACCCATGGGGTCAATTATAGATATTGGTCTGCTTTGTTGATTGTATCTTCTAAAGTGTAAAATACAGTATATCAGTTGCCAATATTTAATTATAATTAAATTTTTCAGCATGTAAGCATCTTCTAATTAGTAGAAAAATGCAAATTTGCCTTATCTCTAACAGAATAAATCATTTAAACAATGAATTTATAAAGAACTATAATTTAGAATAGCATCTTAAAATCCTCATGTTATATGACTGTTAAAATGACTATAAATTATAAAAATTATGATATTAGTAAAAAACATTTTTTGCAATTGCATTTTTGCTACAATAATTCTCATGGACAGACTAACATTGTAAAAAGTTTTTGAAAAGATTAGTAACATAGAATTTAGTAATGAAAATATATCTTTTAAAATATAATTAATTACATGTAAAGATTATTGTTACATTAACTTACCTAATGGTTAGGGTGTATATTCTCTTTTAAGTGATCAACACATCACAAATCTAGGTGAGAATTTTTCCATGAGCCTGAAAATATCTTAACAATTATCCATAATAGTGAGCAATAGGTTAGCATAACCCCCCAAAAAAAATAAATGAGGGGTCCTTCAGATTTATTTATATAACATAGAATCAATTAAGTAGATATTTAATAAACTACATATTAAGTAACATCAAAAAAGATTTAGCAACATATTTCAGAAGATAATTTTTCTTTTTATATCATATTCCCTCATGCAATAAATTCTATCCAGTTTTCTGTCACCATATACTTTTGCTCCAGACCTTTTTCATTATTTCTGTCACAAGAGACACTGCATTTGCTTCTATCAGAGAGCAATGATGTTCTTGTTGGCCATTCTTTCACCATATTATTGTCCTTTGTGACCTACCAATTTTTCATACACAGCATACACACACACACACACACACACACACACAGGTATTATTCTAATGAGAATATAATCAATTTTTTACCCTTGCTTTATAAGCTACTATGGGTCTCATATGTATTCAAAAGGAAATTACAGTACAAATCCTAACAGTGGGTTCTGTGATTCTAGTCAGAGGTAATAAAGCCTCTCTGACAATGGATATTATGATAAGGGGTTCCCAGAGGATATTTCAATTTACTCATGGTATTTTTAATAAAGGATAATTCTCATAGAAATTTATATATTTCTCTTTTAAAAAAATTAAAACAAAACAAAGGAGCAAGAGCTTGCATTCAGGGTACTGTGTTGGGAAAAGAAATTATACAAGGGAGTAAAATGTATTGAATACATATATGTGGTAGAAACAATGCTAATATTTTACATAAATTATTTCATCATCACAATGATCAAGATAATGTACCCCCTAGAATAAGAATTGGGACAATTTCTATAAGGATGGAGAAGTGGAACTCAAAAGTTCTCAAGATAAAGTTAAGATAAATTGAGAAGACTTCGTGACCAGTACATGTGGTGTGAGGACGAGGCAATCACTGATGGAACTCCCCAAGATTCACAAGAGGTATAAGAGAGGATGATGAGTTAAGTATAACTGAGTTTGAGATTCTGTGAAAAGAGATAACTATTACCAGCCACATATGTGGTCTGAAATGTGGTCTATATTGGAAAGAGAAAATTGGGAATCCACAATGATAATTAAGTTTGGGGCATAAAGGAAGTCAGCAGGGAGGTGTATTCAAAAAAAAAAAATGGAAGGAAAAGATGGCCAATAATTAAATATATGGAAATTCAGCATTTGAATCATTAGGGGAAAAAAAAGTACATAGTAGTAAGAGAAGTATATGGTCTTAACAAGAATGAAGTAAGGAATGGGAAAAGTTGAAAGAAGAATGAAATGGTAAATTGTGTTAAATAGTACAGTGGGTCATTATGATGAAGTTAATGGATAAGTGGTCCATTGACTTTGGCATTTAGATCATTAGAGACCTTAGTGGAAACAGTTTCAGTGAAAGCAGTAGGAATGGGAGTTATCTTTTCTAGGTCTCATAAATTGAAAGATAAGGGGTAGAGCAATGAGTATAATATTTTTTATCAAGAACTTGAATGTAAGAAGTGATAATTTAACTGATATGGATTGCCTATTTAATATTTTCCTTATCTGTTTCCTTGATATATGAATGTATTATTAGAAATTCTGCATAGAATCTATATTTAGATTGAAGAAATGACTTTTTAAAAATAAATATTAACACCTAGATGATGTAGTGTTCAGTTGTTCCTGAAAAGAATGGTAGGGTGAACATAGGTAGATAATTAAATTCTCATCCAATTTTTTTCAATAATTTTTAGAGATATATTATTAGCTTTTCATCCCGCTGTATTCTCACATTTAAAAATGCAATTTAGACATTAAGTTTTTGCCACCTTACCATCTTAGACTATCAAATATCTTCTTCTAATTAAAAATGCTTTCTCTGTGGTGAAGAAAGAAGTATATCATAAGCCTGGGGAAAGTGTCCTGATTTGTTTGAAAACAGAGATTCAGGGATGCCACGTTTAATAGGAATCCCCAACTGACCTCTCCATCTCCCCTCTAGCCACACATTGGGTTGGTCTCTTTCCTTCTTGAGCACTAAAAGAGTGATATTCTTCAGTCAATCTACCCAGTCCTCTGGGGAATCAGTGTATTCCATGCAGAGAGGGCTCCTGAGGCATATGTTGAGGAAATACAGCATCTCCCAGACCACATTCAGTGTGGGGTATAAGACTGGATTACTGGATTGCTCATCATGCTCACTATTAGGAACCTGCTAGCCTCTGATAACTCTTGTGGGAGCACAGAGGCTGTTCAAGCCTGAATGCCCAGGTAGGAAGCTTGAACTTCTTTCTCACCTAGAAGTCAGGGGATACATGTCTTCAAGGATATATGCAGAACATAATTGATCAAGTCTGATGTAGAGTAAATAGGAAATGCAATGAAATAAATTAAAAAACTGTATTCAGAGAAATAAACTCTGGAAAATGACCACACTTCAAAAGTTGACATAGACTAAAATGGAATGCAATTTGAGGATTTTCCCGTGGCTCGTTATGATAAAACAGCCATCAATGCAGAGTTCTATAGTTTTTTGTAAGCATATTTTATCTCATTAGATACTAAAACAAAACCCAGTAAGTAGGAAAGGAGGTATTATAAGCATTTTATATTTGAAGAAATGGGGAAGTGAGAGATCTAGAAATTAAATAATTTACTCAAGCATTAAAAAGGCCTACACATAGCAGACACATTGCTAGAATCCAGTTAATCTTAGTTATTCAAGCTAGTTATTGGAAATTCTGCCATGAACTATATCTGCACATAATTTTATATTCTTGAAAATTTAGTAATGAGATATTCAAATTGTATAAACTATGCTAAATTGTTCTTTCTCACTCTTCCCTCATATACTTTAAAAATTATGACTATGATGCATAATTGCTGTCTAAAGAAAAAGGATAAGAAACTTTGAATTCTTCAAGTTACAATTTCCACACACACATGACGAAGGGGGCAGGGATAGCCCCTTTCTCATGTCAGTTTAGACTTGGCATGAGGGAGTATACAAGGACTGTCAGAATTCACTCAACTGCTGCAGAAATCCTGCCAGCCTGCTTCATGTTATTCTTAAAGGAATGAGCAAAAAAAGCTCCAGTCCTTTCTAAAGCTTATATGGAGACTAGCCAGACTTCTGGGATTCAGAATGGCTTGATGACTTTCTCATCTGTCACTTGAGAAGCCCTGACATTCAGAAACTTTGTACAAGTCCTTCTAGGTGTAAATTTAAGGTCATTATGTGATTCTAAACATAGTTTAAAAAATTAAGTCCTGCCTCATATTACCATCCCCAAAATAAGTTATCATGACTGGGGGCATTATGAAGGCTTTTCAATTATATTTATTAGAACATATATCATTACCATTTAAGTGTAGAATCTTTTTCCTCCCCTCCCCATAAATGCCTTGCAGTTATATTAAATCTATACACCTTTGGATATATGCATATAGGCACTCTAGATGGAGTAGGGAAGAGTTTTTGGTTTAAACTATCACTAGAGTTATTTTGGAAAACTTTCTATCAAGGTCAAAAATGTTCCCACAGTAGAGCTAACTGAAATGAATATCCAAAATCCTAAGTTTATAGGGCTGGGTTGCTGGCAGTTTGGCAGCATCTTAAGAAGACTACTGATGGAAGAAATGTCGGCATCACTACCAGTGATTTTTTTTTTTTAAGTGTCAATATGCATCTAAAATACTCAAGAATACAGAGTTACCATTGTGGCTCAGTGGTAGCAAACCTGACTAGTGTCCATGAGGATGTGAGTTAAGGATCTGGCATTGCCAATGAGCTCTCGTATAGGTCACAGACTTGGACTGTATCTCACATTGCTATGGCTGTTATATAGGCCAGTGGGTACAATTCTGATTCAACCCCTAGCCTGGGGATATCCATATGCCACAGGTGCAGACCTAGAAAGACAAAAAAACAAAAACAAACCCTCAAGAATAGAGAGTAGCCTGGTGGCACAGTGGGTTAAGGATCAAGCATTGTCACTGCTGTGGTGCAGGTTTACTCCCTGGCCCAGGAACATACTGGGGGTGTAGCCACAAAGAAAAAAAAAAATAACACTTGGGAATATCTTCCAGCTCCCTAAGAAATCAAAGTGCGTGTACATGTCCTCCACATTTTATAAATAATTATCAATCTATCCTTGAGGCAAATATTAATGATGTTTTCAGTTTATTTCTGTTTCAGAGAGCCCTTAATATTTGTTTAAATTAGATCTCATTGTTAAAATCATAATGAAAACAGGTCTGGGAAGTAAAAAATTAATAGAATCAGCCCTTGGTATCCATAGGCAATTGGTTCTAGGACCTCACAGATATAAAAATTTGTGGATGCTCAAGTCCCTTATATAAAATAGCTTAGCACATGTATCTACAGATATGGAGGGTAACTGTACATTACTTCTATGGAATAACTGAGACACAAATTCCCCTTTAAGATAATACAGATGGAGGGAATTTTCCTTCTAATTACACCACTTGCTTCCCAGAGGCATAAATTTGCTTGACTGGACAATAATGGTGGTAAAGACACCACTGAAGCAAAGGTCATTTATGAATTGAGGAAAATCTTTGATAACATGATGGGTCTGTGGAAAGTGTCCAACTCTTCTTCTCTAACCAATAACCGTTGTCTTTAATCAAATAAAGCATTGACTGAAATTTTTGCTTTGCCCCACAGAAACTACAACAGGGTTTTGTACAGGAACTCCATAAATGTTTTCATGACAAAATTTCCTTGAATTCCTAATTTATATAACTTGTAATTTAAAAACTATTCTGCTTTTAAAACATGTATTTCCATTAGTTTAGATTTGCAAAATGTTTATGTTACATATATACAGCAATGTCTTTTATATTACAAAAACCATATAATTACATTTTTCAGACATGAAAAATGAATTAGTGCTGAATTAGAAGTGGTGACAAATTTTCTTGTTTGTTGTAATTTCAGTGAATAGCTACAGTAAGCTTCCTTGGCACAACTCAGAATAGCTCATTTGGCTCAATGCAAAAACTTCGGTTAGTATGAAGAGACCAGTACTGTATTAAGGAAATGAAATTATGAGTTTAAGACTCTGGAATACAAATAATGGTATTAAGAATTTTCCAGTAGGATGCCAAATATAGTTCAAAATTACTTATGGTAACAAAAGTTTTTTTCTATGCCAGCAAAAATGATTTAATTTATATAATGAAGGCTATACTTTTTAGAGCTAAATAAAAAGTTTGGAGTTTTTATAAGATCAAAGATAGTTAACTACATCACAAGACTGTCAAAATATGAATGGGGAATTTGAGTGAATATAAGTATAATATCCTGTCTCTAAAAGGTGAAAATGCTGTCATTCTTTTTGGCCCATCCCTGTAGTCTGTAGACTGTATTAAAAATGATCCTGACAAAGTTATATTGACAGCACATATAAAGTTTCCAAGCCATAAAAGGAGAAAAAGAAACAACTATAACACCAAATTCATTGCTAAGAACTGAATTAGGAAAAGACAAAATTTGTGATGACCAACATTGTGTTTTTCAAGTATTAGACAGCTCTAATGTGAAAAACAGATGTCTCATTCCAAAGGATGATTGTGTTGGCCAAATACAGCAATACAACATTATATAAAGACGATTCTGGGAGTTCCCGTCATGGAGCAGCAGAAACGAATCCAACTAGGAACCATGAGGTTGCGGGTTCCATCCCTGGCCCTGCTCAGTGGGTTGAGGATCCGGCATTGCTGTGGGCTGTGGTGTAGGTCGCAGATGTGGCTTGGATCCTGCATTGCTGTGGCTCTGGCATAGGCCGGCAGCAAGAGCTCTGATTAGACCCCTAGCCTAGAACATCCATGTGCCGCAAGTGCGGCCCTAAAAAGACAAAAGCCAAAAGCCAAAAAAAAAAAAAAAGAAGAAGATTCTAGAAGTTAGATTTGTTCTTGAGATGAAAAGGCCATTCTAGGTATAGCAAATTTCCAGTCTGTGGAGGGGATTAAGACGTAATTGTTTGTAGAAGAAATGATTCAGCTATTGGTTTAAACTAGATGAACTGAAATGTCCCTTCTTACACTGAAGTTCTCTATGTAAAACTTTTTATAAATATGTCTTTACCATCTGGAATGGCTGCCACCCTCATGTTTAATTGGGACAGCCAATCAAATTCTGAGATTTCTTTTCAGATGGAAATGTTTTTAGTTAATTGAATTTCTTATTTTAACAGAACAGATTCTTGTAGTCCTCATGACTGCCATAAACCTTCTGTGATATTTCTTCTGTTAAAAGAGCTAAGTAATTTCAAAATGCTTATCTAATTATCACACTAATCATCTACTGTAAGAAGTGTATAGTTTAATTTCTTGTCGTCAGTATTTACTGAGAACCTATTGTGTAGAAGACAAATATAACAAAGATCATTTGAATTAAGAACAGTGCCATAAGAGTGCAAGAAGAAAAAAAAAAGTAAAGAAAAAGAAAGAATGAAGGAAAAGAAAAGCAGCTTATCTCACTGGAAAATCGGGAAATTTCACAGGGAATGATGAAGGAGATGATATTTAAAATAAGTATGAGAGATGGAAATTATTTGAATTGACAGAGACAGAGAACTATTCAAGTATAGGAAACAGCTGGAGGAAATGGAAAAAAGGAAGAACATAAAGCACATAGTAAGTTGTGACTTCAATAAGCTGAGAAACAGCTCTGGAGGATCTCAGCTATGGTTTTATTAAGTCTTAAACACTGTGTATTCTAGTCTTTAGGCAACAAGAAATGACTAAGGGCTTTGAAGAGGTGAGTCATAGAATTACCCACTAGAGAAGTAAATTTTATGAATTATGTGGCATCAATTAAAACGTGGGGGAGAAAGCCTGGCTTCAGAACAACCAGTTATGAGGTTATTAAAACTGTATGAGAATTTTGAAAATGGTGGTGCTGGTTGGAAAAGAGAAATGTGTTCTTTGTTCTTAAGTCATGCTCTTGGTTAGAAAAGAAGCCTCCAGGGAATTTCTTTTGTGGTAACCAAACTGACTAGTTTCCATGAGGATGCAGGTTCCATCCCTGGCCTCCCTCAGTGGGTTAAGATCCATTGTTATCTTGCCGTCAGCTACAGTGAAGGCCATAGATGGAGCTTGGATCTGACATTGCTGGGGCTGTGGCATAGGCCGGCAGATAGAGCTCCAATTTGATCCCTCGCCTGGGAACTTCCATATGCCATGGGTGCGGCCCTAAAAAAAACAAAAACCAAACCAAACCAAAACAAAACAAACGAAAAAAGGAAAAGATGCTGCCAGAGAATTCTCGTAACCATTTTGGCCACCAGATGTATAGATACATACTTTATCTTTCAAAGGATGTGCAAGTACTCTTGATGATAAATGGCACTTGTTTGGAAACACTACTTAAAACATAAAACAATTGCCTTTCTTTGTAATGCTTGATGTACTTGAGTAAATAGCTCCAAGTCTATATGGATCTTGAGAAAGAAATATTTATTAAATATATGAGAGGGTTCACTGGCATGAAAAATGATTATGACTATCACTGCAAGCAGGGTATGAGGCCTTTTAAATAGAATGTTTGATGTACTTAATATCAAGTACTAAAAAGGTTTTCATTTTGTCCCTAATGCATTGAAAGTGTTTTAAACTACAGCATTTGTTGGGTCCTGTCACTGTACTTCTGCCATGACCCCACAGGATCATCATTCTGTTCATTTCTTTCAGTGAATTCTTATTTATAATAATGAACTAAGAGGCAAGCAGAGCCATCCACTGTTTGGATAAATAAGAAAGGACTATGTACTCTTAAAACTGTGAGTTCAATTGACTGTTCATAGAACTGTTTAAAAACCAGTATGACAACATGTTTTAGGGCTTAATCACAGCCTATGGATCAACGACATGAAACTATTCATGTGGCATGCTTGTTATTCTAAAGCAGTCCCTGGAAACTTTCTTTTCCAAGTCATGAAAAATCTGTTTTCAGACATATCATCAAGTTAATAAAATGAAATTGCATGCATGCCTTACTTTACTCCCATCATCATCCACATTATTAGAAAGTGAGTGTCATCGTCAAGTAGGATTTATTAAAAGCTAGCATGCACTAAGTGCTTTTGTTTTAAATTCAAGAGAGGATTCTCTTACATATTTTATCTGCATATTTTGGCAGAATGTCTATTCTTAAGCTTTTATGACAGTTTTTAGAGTCTGATGTAATTCCTGAATCATTGCTCCTTATAACTGGGTGTCCACTGTAGTAGACTAGCAGAACTTCTTCCATTGCAGACATCTGCTTGTCTTTTATTAGTTTTTTTATTAACAAATAATTTAATAGGTGTTACAGTTAATGATACTATAGGATGATGTGATATGCTTCAGTTATCTAGTTAAAATGAAAGCCATGGACCACATTTTGAGTAGCATTGGGATTACCTGGAAGCTTGTTAGAATACAATATCCCAGACCCTAGCCCAGAGCTACCAAGTTTGAAGCTGTGTGTTAATTACATCCCCATGTGATTCAGGAGGCCTGTGAGGTTGGAGAAGCACCACTATATTTAGTTTGCATTGTAAACTAGTAGGAAATGAAATTATCACAGGTTTTATAACAAGATATAAGTTGGGTGCTTTTCACTTATCGGTGAATATAAAATATAACTGTATAAATATGGTGAGCATTATGTTTTTATCAGTAGGATTGCTGAAACACTCAGGTGAAAGTTATTACACAAATTAATTATTCCTTAAGTGATAGTTCCTGAGTTTAAGTCTAGCACTTTCTCTCCTAATAGCCACCGATGCTTTCACCTTTGCAAGGCAGTTTTTTTAAAGTGTCATCTGTTAAAGAAATGCAGTACTCATTCGTTGAGGATGAGAGTGGACAATGCAGGGCAACAGAAAGGGCACAGGATAGAAGGTGAGAAAAAAGAAATGGTTTGTAATCCTAGCTTTATTTTTTGTCAGTGATGTACTGTGAGGCAAATTACTTAAACATTTCAGAATCTCAGTTTCTTCTTACTTAAAATGAGGGGGTAGGTTTGAACTAGAACATAGCTAATGTATTCTATTATAAAATTTTAAGAATAATATTCACAAGATATTTTATTCATGCTTAATTATAAATACTAAAGGAAGTCTTGATATTACCAGGGTTTCATTGATATAAGTAGGGAAGGAGTTAAGGTACAAGTTTTGGATTCAAACACACCTGCCATTTACAGAAAGTTGTTTGGCTCTAAACAATTTGTTTTTTCTTGTACATAATATCTTAAAGGGCTGTTGTGAGAATTAAATGAGATAATATATGTCATATCCTATAAATAGTGCCTTATACATAAAGGTCATTAATAATGGACTACTATAATTACTTTTCATCTTTTATAACTAAAATAATGAAATAGTACAAATGTATTTGTTGATAATGCTTTGGGGGATGATACCCTGAGATATAAATACTCATTATTCTTTATAACATTGTATCTATATTATATAAAGTGTTACAATTTTAAAATGCTTTCATGTATGTGTAACTGGGTCACCATGCTGTACAGTAGAAAAAAAATTGTATTGGGGAAATAACTATTAAAAAATAATAAAAAAAAGAAATTAAAAAAAGATAAAAAAAAATAAAGTGCTTTCACATCCTTGGGGATTATCCAACAGGTAATCAAATATGCCTCTAAATACAAGGCTTTGTTTAGTATATTCATCTGTTATGTTTTTTTTTTTTTTTTTTTTTTTTGTCTTTTTGCTATTTCTTGGGCCACTCCTGCGGCATATGGAGGTTCCCAGGCTAGAGGTCCAATTGGAGCTGTAGCCACCGGCCTACACCAGGGCCACAGCAACGCAGGATCCGAGCCGTGTCTGCAACCTACACCACAGCTCACGGCAACGCCGGATCGTTAACCCACTGAGCAAGGGCAGGGACCGAACCCTCAACCTCATGGTTCCTAGTCGGATTCGTTAACCACTGCGCCACGACCGGAACTCCTGATATGTTCTTGATTCTAGAATAGCTGTTTATTTTTCTAAGTTAATTTGGTATTATCAGTTGACTTCTGGTGGCTGCTGAGGGAAGGACATAAATAAAATGTATAGATCTATGGATTTAAATAACAGCTGCTTAGTATAATCACCTGTGAAGGCTTTAAAAATATCCATTCCCAGGCTCTATCTGCAGCAGCATTTGAGAATAAAATGGTCTGGGGTTATTCTCAAGTATCAGGTTTTAAAAGTTTTCATGTAATTCTCATGTATGACTATAGTAGACTCTCTTGTGCAGATAAGCTCTTGAATTCATTGTTGGCAAATGTTATAAATGAACAGAATATATTGACAGATTTCTTAAACAGATGAAATTCAAGCCCTGTCAACAACTTATATTTGAGTACATTTATTATGCACAAACATGCTCACCCATCAAGTCTAAGGAAATACTTGGTAAAATTAAAAAAAATATATTTTCAGTGAAAAAAGAAACACTAAACAGTAGCAGAAAAAGTCATTTAAGGATAATTATTAATTAGAAATGGCTTGTTTTCTGAAATGCTTTGTTGTTATAGGATCTTCCTATTGGTTCATGTATTATTATACTCCTTCATATGAAAATATTTTATGCAATTTCAGTCTTATGCAGATTCAGTATATGCATCAAGACAGTCAAAATTATTAATAAAATGATTATATTAATATGTACAAGTATAAATATTTTATTGATTACTATTTAAATATATAATTATATTTTTAAGATGTAATAGCATTTATGATTTGGATTCTTTTCTTCATTGTTAGCATATCTTTAAATGTTTAAAATTGCCCATAGTAATTCAGAGTTGAGCAGGATATAGCCGATTATTTACAGATAAGCAAGACAGAAGATTTACCATAATTTGATGAAAAGACAAACTAGAATAAGACAGTTTTAATATTGTATATTGTTGCCACTACTGCCTTCTGATACAAAAGAATGAAATCAGCTCCTCTGTTACATAATTCACATCTTATCTCTACAAGACAGATGATTAGCAGTATCTTGAATGTAGAACTTTTTATTGCAGAAATTTTATTTTTTTCCCCAGTACACTTGTATTTTCTTCAGAAGATTTTGTATTTTGTTAATCATATTTTTACTGGAGGATTTTACTTCCAAAGTAAGTATCGTACATTTTTCAAAAGACTTCTGATGCTTAAGATTTAGATTCATTACTCTTAAATTTGTGTAACAAACAATTCTTATAGAATCTTCTAAAGTAATTATCATATTGTCTTTGTCTCTATGTCACTCCCCTGTGTGTGGGTGCACGCTCACCTGCACATGTGCGTAAACTCTGTAAAGAGTAATTATTTGGTTGTAAATTTTATGAAGTGCAAGATTGGTTTGTTCAGGTTGTTTAAATCAAACTCTAAAGTTATTATAGGAGAGAAGAAAAAAATAAAAATAGTTACATAAAAAGAGAATCCTCCTAGAGCAACATGAATTTAACAAAGAAGATGGACATTAATATATATGTGTACATGTGAATGTATGAGTATACTGAGTTAGTGGATGTAAGTATCCACACATACATATGTAAATCTACTCCTGAGCATACTCATTCCATATGCTCACCCAATTTTGAGATCTTTCTATATGCCCATATTAACTAAGGATTTTATTGTTGTTAACATGATTAAAATTAATATCAATGTTTCCATCTATATGTACAGTTAAAATATAATTTTATTCCATTTTTATCTTAATTTGTATTTTTACGTAATTAATAAATAAAGGTAAGTATCAAAAACTATTTTTTAAAACAGTGCATTTCTATAAAGTCTTATGGATTCGCCTTAGAAAAGGAAGATAAATGGGTTTAGAATATAGAGAATAATTTATTTTTGTCATTTTTTTCTCTTTAAATACTGTAATGCATTGATAAAATATGATAATAGACATTATGGAGTGGACAAAATAATTTTAAAATCTATATTTGATAACTAATAGAATCATGTTTCAGCTCTTATTTTATAGAGAAGCTAATTATTGTCCACAGAAAATAAATTATGACCCCACAGACATATAAAAGGAGAGCCAGGGATAAAAGTCAGTTCTATGCCTTCATATCTCACTATGAAACTTTAATTTCAGTAACGCTCTATTTCAGTCTTTCTGATTTCCTGTGTCACACTCCCAGAGATCAAATTCAATATGCATGGTACATTTTTGTACTCTTCAGGCTTTTATTGGTGCCAAAAAAAAATATTGGTTTATTCCTCCTTAAAACATCCTGAAGGAGTTCCTGTCATGGAGCAGCGAAAACGAATCTGACTATAAACCATGAGGTTGTGGGTTCAGTCCCTGGCTTCATTCAGTGGGTTAAGGATCTGGCGTTGCCATGAGCTGTGGTGTGGGTCACAGACACAGCTCGGATCTGACATTGCTGTGGCTGTGGTGCAGGCTGGCAACTACAGCTCCGATTAGACCCCTAGCCTGGGAATCTCCATATGCCACAGGTGTAGCCATAAAAGGACAAAAGACAAAACAAACAAACCTGAAATACATCCTAATCATAAAAATTAAGAGCATATTACTTTGGAGTTATCTTGTGATAATGAAAGTATTTTGTTTAAAATCATTCATTTTAAATCTTCTGTTTTCATCCAAATCATTAATCAAAAGTATCCATAATTTTATAATTTCTATTTTACTGAGATTTTAAACCAGAAATGCAAATTCTAGCCCCTAGATTTTATGCACTAGCCAACAGTGTTTATTTTTATTTAATACTGGAATTTATTTTTATAATGTAATAATATCATTGAGGAAAGTAATTCTAAAATTGTAAGTTAAAGGATTGCTTTATTTTATTATATATTTGATAAATATATATTAAAATATCTTTTAGGCAAACTAATTTTATCATGATAAATAATATTCTTGAGAGTGCAAGAGGACATAAAATTAAACACTAAATACAGTGGAAATTCCTGTATATCCCAAATACAAGTATGCTATTGCTGCTATTCAACTTTTTTTTGAGACTCTAGCTAATGCACAATTACAATAAAAGATATAAAAGGTTTAACTATTAGAAGAAAAAGAGTTCATTATTTGTAGATGATATAATAGCCTCAAAATTCCAAGAGAATCAATGAACAAACTATTAGAATTAATAAGAGAATCTATCAAGGTGGATACATACAAGAGCAACATCCTCAAATCAATACTGTTACTTTGTATCAAAAAGTTAAAACAGAAAAATAGTCCCATCCAAAATAGCAATACATGAGAATACTTCTAACAATAAAGGCACAAAAATGTTACTAAGTTACTGAAGAACTATTCATTTATAATAATGGTAACAAAGAACCACTCTGATCATCTTAGTCCCAAAATGTTGCTCTAAAAATGAATATTTCTAAGTAAGTTATATTTTCTCACTGACTTTCACAGTAGTATTAAAGATGTAACTTTTGATCCTTGAACAACAGAGTTTGAACTGAGATAAATTGTCCACCTTTAAGAGGATGTTTTTTTCAATGGTAAATGACATAGTTCTACATGATCCCATCTGCCTGGTTTGGATTGTTCAATCTGAGGATGCCAAGTAGCTGCAGAGGAACCTCCCACCTGGAGGGCTGACTGTGGGTTGTGGGAGGATTTTTGACTGCATAGAAGGTTGCCCCAACTGGTGAGTTGTCCTAGGGTTATCTGTAATTTCTACCAGGAACCATGTCCCTCCAGTATAGTATTTATTAATAAAGGATTTCTTTTAATGTAAGAAAAAAATACTACTGCCAATAAGAGGTTAAAAAGCTAATATCTAATCATGGACCATGCAAGGAAGACCATCGTTTAAGGAGTTATCCTCAGCATTGCAATCCATGTTAAAGTTGCATATAAATGATTTGCATGTACCTCAAATATGCTTTACCAGAACCTCGTATTAATGATACCACTGGTGATACTAGATACACAGTATCTGATTAATTAAATAAAGATAGGATATAGTTTATACATTTCTTTAAAATGATTAATTTGTTATTAAGGACAAAGCAGAACAAATATCTCACCAACATTAGATTATCTATTCCTGGTCTATTTAAGGACATATCTGGGTAGCAGTGTCTTATAGCTTATAAAAATAAAAAAGTCACAATTGATTTTCATGGACAATCTAACTGAAAATGAAGGGAAGTTTTAATTATCATTGCCAGGGAGGGTTTTATTTAATACTTTATTTTCCAGTCCAAATTCATGAGTACCTCCTATACCTCAGGTGCATTGATGAAGCTGTGGGAAAAATAAAGTACAAATAGAGTACAAGATAGAATACCATTTATTTGTATTTAGTATTCAAATGAAGTAGGGGTTTTTGTTGTATTTTTTGATCACTTATTTGTTAATTTACTTAGCTGCATAGTTCCTTCACTTTCCTTTTTTTTTTTTTTTTTGAAGCCCACACCCACAGCATATGGAGGTTCCTAGGCTAGGGGTCGAATAATCGGAGCTACAGCTGCCGGCCTATACTACAGCCACAGCAATGTGGAATCGGAGCACCAGCTGCAAACTATACCACAGCTCATGGCAACGCTGGGTCCTCAACCCACTGAATGCAGCCAGGATTGAACCCTCAACCATGTGGTTCCTAGTCTGATTTGTTTCTGCTGCACCATGACAAGAACTCCCATAGTTCCTTCACTTTTGGAATCTAACTGTGTAAGTGAAGGAAATAGAATTAAAAATATTAGACATGTTGCTGTGATTTAGGTCAAAGAACAATCTGCCTATGTTTTCCTTTAGGAGTTTTATAGTGTCTAGCCTTGTATTTAGGTCTTTAATCCATTTTGAGCTTACTTTTGTATGCGGTGTTAGAGAGTGTTCTACTTTCATTCTTTTACATGTAGCTGTCCAGTTTTCCCAGCACCACTTATTGAAGAGACTATCTTTCCTCCACTGTATGTTCTTGCCTCCTTTGTCATGTATTACTTGACCATAGGTGCTTGGGTTAATTTCTGGGCTTTCTGTCCTCTTCCATTGATCTATATTTCTGTTTTTGTGCCAGTAACATATTGTTTTTATAACTGTAGCTTTGTAATATTGTCGAAGTCAAGGAGCCTGATTCCTCCATTTTTCTTTTTCAATATTGCTTTGGATCTTTTGTATATCCATACAAATTTTAAAATATTCTGTTCTAGTTCTGTGAAGAATGGCCTTGGTAATTTGATAGGGATTGCATTGCTGTAGATTGCCTTGGGTAATATAGTCATTTTGATAATATTGATTCTTCCAATCCAAGAGCATGGTATGTCTTTCCATATGCTTGTGTGGTCTTTGATTTCTTTCATCAGCATCTTATAGTTTTCAGAGTATAGGTCCTTTGACTCTTTAGGTAGGTTTATTCCTAGGTATTTTATTCTTTTGATGTGATGGTGAATGAGATGGTTTCCCCGATTTCTTTTTCTAAACTACTTCTTATTTGATTTACCTCCTAAAATAATGACAATAAAAATAAACCCATAGGATGTAATTAAACTCAAAAATTTTGCACAGCAAAGGAAACCATTAAAAAACAAACAAACAAACAAAAAAAAGACAACCCACAGAATGGGAGAAAATCTTTGCAAATGGTGCAAATACAAAGGCCTAATCTCCAAAATATATAAACAACTCATAGAACTCAGCAACAACAACAACAACAGAAGAAACAACCCAATTGAGAAATGGGCAGAAAACCTAGACATTTCCCTGAAAAAGACATATGGATGGCCAATAGGCACATGAAAAAAATGCTCAATATTACTAATTATTAAAGAAATGCAATTCAAAACTATAGTGAGGTACCACCTCACACCAGTCAAAATGGCCATCATTAACAAGTTAACAAATAACAAATGCTTGAGAGTGTGTAGAGAAAGGACACCCTCCTTCACTGTTGGTAGGAATGTAAATTGACACAATCACTACAGAAAACAGTATGGAGGTATCTCAGAAAACTAAATGTAGAACTACCATATGATCCAACAATCTCACTCCTTGGCATATATCCAGACAGAACATTCATTCAAAAGGATACATGCACCCTATGTTCATCACAGCACTATTCGCAATAGCCAAGGCCTGGATATGACATAAATGTCAATGACAAATGCATGGATTAAGAAATTGTGGTGCCTATATACAATGGTGCCTACTCAGCCATTAAAAAGAACAAAATAATGTCATTTGTGGCAACATGGATGGAACTAGGGATTCTCATACTAAGTGAAGTCAGAAAGAGAAAGATACCATATGATATCACTTATATGTGGAATCTGAAATATGGCACAGGTGATTCTATATATAAAACAGAAACAGATCATGGACATGGAGAACAGACTTATGGTTGCCAGGGAGGAGAGGGGAGGGAGTGGGATGGAGGGTGAGTTTGGGGTTGATGGATATAAACCGTAACATTTGGAATGGATGGACAATGGGCTCCTACTGTACAGAACAGGGAATTGTGTGTGATCGGGTCACTATGCTGTACAACAGAAATTGAAGAATAAATCAACCATACTTTAATAAAAAGTGGCACAGGATCAGTGGCTTCTCTGAAGCACTGGGATGTAGGTTTGATACCTAGCCCAGAGTGAGGAGTTCCACTGGAGTGGCCAAAAAAGAAAAAAAAAAAAAATGCTAGAGCTATTTTTTTTCCCCTAAGAATCTACTGTAAGAAAAAAAAATACAACAACATTTTGCAGAGTGGAGTAGGAAATTCCAGTTTATTGCTAAGAGCTTATACACATGTAGACAGATTCAGATCCCTACTCTGAATGCACAGCTTGTTTCTAAACTTCTAATCTGTTGCAGTTTTAACTAAATTTTAATTTTTTCAAAGCACCGTTACATAAATATAGTATAATCAACACTGTGTTTTAATATTTTATCTTTAAAATTGGGTGCCAAAAAAGATCAAAAATCCTATTTTTGGTGGAGCATTACAGGCCTAAGGAAAACAAACCGAAAAATAAATGATTGAAAAACAGTTTGACATTTTCCATAATCCTTTCTTGCCATTATTTACCATCACCAGCAATTAAGTGTGTTTTTAAAAATCATTTTTGTATATATTCTTAGCCTAAGTCATTTTAAATAGATTGAAATATTCCATTTGAAATAAAATGTAAAGACACTTAAAGGACAGCATCGATAGAAACCAAATAATAATTTAAAATTATAACTTAGTTTTAAAATTTTTATTTAAACATTCTTAAGTATTTAAAAAGCTTATAAAATGGGATAATAAATTATTATTATAAAAATAAAAATATGCCAATATATGTTAAGCTTTAAATTGTATAAATTTGACATTTTCTTTCAGTTTTGAATGCTGTACTCAGAAATTTAGTTTAAAGGTGACAACTTTGGATGATTTCTATAACATGAAGATTCAGAAAATTCTCATTCCTAATAACAATTATACTTGTATTCATTACAGAATTATTTTAAAATTAGATCTCAACCTAAAAATATCAGAAGTATATCAGATGTTACTTAAGTATATGTTCATTTTTTTGCTCTAAATTGATTTACTATTGGACTATTGGTTACTATGGATTATATTGATTTAAATTGAGGCTTTCTTTAGCAATTGAAGTTTCTAAAAACTCAACTTTTAAATCCTTTAATAAGTGAATAAACAAGAAGAATTTGAATAAGTGACACAATATTCAGAAATCTCTTTAAACTCTAAATATATTTACAAGCATAAATTACAATTCGCTTTAATATCATACTACTAAAAACAATCATTTTTATAGTATAGCTTCAATATTAATCAAAAATAAAAACTTTAAAATGTTTCTTATATACACCTTCTAAAGTAAAGCTAACTTACCTCTGAGTCATAGAAAATTATATTTCTGTCAAACTACAATAAGCTTTCGATGGAAATTTAATTAAATCTATTTGACTAATAATATAAACAATATTCTAAATCAAATTTACTCTGATTGTGAATATGTTTTCTGAATTCAATCTCTGACGAACCAAAGAAAGAAAATCAAATAAAAGACTTTAGTGTGATAATCAGCAAACAGCAGATTTTAGATGTACACAGCTAATCCAATGTTCTAAATGCCATAGTCAAAGGCACATATGAAATGACATAGGTCTTACTATCAAACTTGTATATTTTAGAACATCTAAGTATTTGGATCATAGAACAAGATAAAGTTATGAAATTCACATTATGAGTTAGAACGAAATAAAAGAGAACTAATAATGGTGCAGACTTTCAGTGGGCTCTCATTTTAGTTGGCTTTAAAAAGAAATTAATCAGATGCCTTCGGGACAAAGGGGATTGTATTTGAAGTGGACTATTTTATTAATATTTTGAAATTAAATAAAGATTTTTTTAAACTAGTCAATTATCTGAAAATGAGAACAGGAGTTCCACCTTGACAAGCAGAATGCCTTAAAATAAATACTGGAGGTGTATTAAAACTCATTAGAAAATGCATGGAAAAAATTTCCTGTTTCACTTGACAGCTCACTCTAACGCATTAGCAGCTTCCTCCTGGGTGTTGGAATTAATTCTGCCACAAATATATTTAGTGCATTTCAGGTCCCCTCCCCAGTAGGTTTCCACACTTCATTCTTCAAGTTATAGCTGCTTTTCTATGTCTCGTGCTGTGTAGAGAAATGATAAGATATTGAAGGAAAACCGATTACTTTGGATAGACGACATAATCTGTTCAATTGTTTTTGGTATGGTTGCTTCTTTTCCCCAAGGAATTCTCAGAGTTTCCTTGCCTTTGCTAACCTTGCTCCAGGAAGCAAATTTGTATCAATTGTTATGCATTCTGTTTCCAATATGAGATAGAGTTGGACTAATATTGCTGCTGTCATTCATTCTCCAAAGAGCACTTTGTTTCTTACCAGAAAGATTTAAGATTTTGAGATATTCTTTAAAGAGGAATATTGGAAGAGTACATATTGTAAAAATGAACCCGCTACATGATTCTGACATTGACTCTCTCTTTTTGTTTTTGCCCAAGAATCCAAATGATCTGCTTTTCTCTTGTTGTGATCATCTATTCTTTTCCTTGATAGGATTGTTTTTATTTTTGGATATATGCTTTAGTGCAGATAAATGAAATCATACAAAATCATAAAAGATACGTTAAAATATTTTGCTCTGAACTATAATTTGTGGTTGCTAAATAAAGCTATATATATTTTCATAGGGTTTGTGATCATAGCCACCAACTTTCTTAAGCATGCCTCTTTTTGGGCTGTGTGTGTGTGTCTCACTTTGTTCATGAGAGGAAGGGCTGTTGTTCTTTGACAACTTCCTGCCTAAGGAAACTTTAGAAAGAAATAATAATTTTTAAGGAGTATTTAGGCATTGTGGCAATAAACACCTTCTCTTCCTCCCCTATTGTTTGCTTTTTCACCTCATACCACCTAACCCTGGTGAAATCTCATTGTCCCTTCAAATTCCAGTTAATTGTTATCTCCTTTGTGATGTTTTATAAAGTAGCACTTCCAACTTGTTCTTAATAGTTTCCTCCCATTTATTTCACCAAAGGGATATGGCAATTAGCCGATGCACTATTAAAAATATGTATATTTTAAAGAATAATACAAAAAAATTCCATTAAAAATTTTAATTCACCATTTTTTACATTATCTGTTTTTCCATTAAAGGGAATGTCCCTTGATATTTTATTTAAAATTCAGATGATCTATGGGATTGCCTACCATATGGTGAATCATTTAATATTTTTTTCTAATATGGTAGTGACTATCATTGTATTACTTATTCTCAAGATAACAGGCCTGTAATATTCGCACTTTACTTTGCACTAATTATTTTTACAAAACTGTTGTGTTCAAGTTCTCCAATAAGTTCTGAAAATCAACTATATAGCTCAGGTTTTCACACAGATTGAGTTAAGCTATATTTGATAAATTTATTTATCGATTTTTTTTCATCAATACTTAGTGCTGCTTTCATGATAAATCCACTTTGCAAATATTCTGTAAACTTGCCTAACCTGGATTCACTTTGAGGTTTATTTTACAGACTAATCCATTTATTCTTACATTATTTCACACTTGTCCTTTTTTGTATTTCATGATTTCTCTTATGCTCTTGAAGTACTGTGGGAAGATTTGTTTTTATTTCCTAGTATCATTTGTACTTTTAAGATAGGTATTGATCATTTAATCTAGGTTAGTATATAAGTAAGCTTAAGAAAATTGTGGTTACAAACTCTCTATTCCCCTTTTAATTGATATTTTGCTTTTTATATATTTTTAAATTTTATACACTGATTATATTTATTTGGCTGGATTTTTCTACTTGCTGCGTTCTAATAAATACTTTATAAAAATGTCACTGTTTGTAGGAAAGTACAGCAAATATTATGGTGTTACGTACAGTAGTTTCAAAGCAATGTGCATCAGATTAATGTGTGGCATGTTTATATGTGTGTTTGTATGTGTATTAAATAGTCTGTGTCCAAAGACATACTTTTCAAGGAAGAGCAAAAAAAAGTGTTGGCTTTTGATTATAAGGTGAATCATTACCTTCCTAATCTATTTATTGTAAGAGTTTTAACAAGAACAATGATTTCATTTATGCTTGGAAGTTTATAGAATATATTCATGATTCTCTATTTTTATGAAAACCATGTAAAGAGAGAGCATCTCAATGGTTTTACTCAGGTAGGAACAGTGTGAAATCTGGCAGCACTATGAACTACTGTATTTTGTTTTGTTACTTCTATGGAAGCATCATTAGTACCCTATCACAAAAGAGTCTTCTTTCTTTTGTTTTTCTTCTGTATGCTTGTCAATGGAATTCCATTTTTATTTACCATCTCTTTCAAATAATTATTTTCCATCTAGGGAAACCTGTTTCTGCACTGGGGACAGAATTAGTCTAAGCTGCTTTTTATTTTTGAAATACTTATTTACATTGTTCTTTCTCAAGAAATTCAATTATTGTAATTTTCAATAAAATGAAAGTAAATAAAATTTATGTTAGCTATCTTTGTACACAGGGATTTGTGACATGTTTCAGGGCTATTTATTTAATCATTTATCACCAAATGTCTCTTTTAGATGTCCATGTGTATGTGTGCATGTTTATTTTTCTTTTCTTTGGGGAGTGGAGTAGGGAAAAAAAGAAGAATTTTCCTTTTCTTCCCAGATACTGTTTTTAGTGTATACTTTAGAGAATCATTGTTATGGATAGATATTGAGCAAGCCTTCAGTTGTAATATTTTCCTGGCAACTTTAACAATGGAAAAATTGTTTTGGTTTATACATTGATTCCCTCCCTAAAGAAAACAAGGCTAACATCCATCACCCTTTCTCTTCATCAGTCAATCTACCCCACCATACATCCATTCATCATCTCCCCAACCAAGGGTCAGGAAATGTACACTTATGAGCTGAAGGAACTGGGAAGAGACAGCAGTAGCAGGACTAGGTTCTAGACACACAAAGCTAGAACTCTGTAAGGGACAGGATCAATCCATATTGCTTGGAGATCTCCATTCAGTAAATTAGATCCTAAGCTTGAAATTTATTTATTTATTTATTTTTGTCTTTTTGCCTTTTCTAGGGCCTCTCCTTCAGCATATGGAGTTTCCCAGGCTAGTGCTCTAATCAGAGCTGTAGCTGCCGGCCTATGCCAGAGCAACAGCAACGCGGGATCTGAGCCACATCTGCTACCTACACCACAGCTCATGGCAACACCGGATCCTTAACCTACTGAGCAAGGCCAGGGATTGAACCTGCAACCTTATGGTTCTAGTCGGATTCATTAACCACTGAGCCATGAAGGGAACTCCTAAGCTTGAAATTTAAACTGTGAAACACAAAGTTAGGCTTAGAACACTGAGGAAATAAGAAACAATCCCAATAGCTATTTGGTCAGAAAACACATTGAGACTATTTCTCACCAATAGTTCCTCTGGTACTGTGATCTAACTTAATACTGTCTATATCTTCCACGCAATCCCTGATGTGATGGCAGCTTAGGAACCATTTGTACAAGCATTTAGAGTAAAGTGATTTCCTAATCACAAATATTTAAAATGTTTTCAGGACACCTATAAGATGCAGGATACATGCTTCAATTAAGTTTTATTTTTGTAAGCTGCATTTGTTGAAAGATCTCATCATATGGAGACTTTAACTTACTGTATACCACATCGTTTTCTGAAGATTCTCCTTTGGTAATGAATTAGTCACTTTCATGTGAGCTAGACTCAAACCAGTGATTTGGAGTAATAGAATCTTTCCCTCATCAATCTCATGAACCATTTAGTCCCCATTTCAAGAGCAGTTTTAAGTCTATTTCTAAATGTGTATTCTATTTTTATATTATGCCAATCAAATATGCTCTCAAAGGAACACTGAGTGAATGGCTCAATTATGGCCGTTGATGCCTTTCCCCTCAATTTCAGGACCACTGCTTCTGAATTACTGTGGGCAAAACTTGGATGATCCCCATGGGGAAGAATAATGGAAGAGAAAGAGAAAAAAAAAAGAGAGATTTGATACTACAGATTTAGAGCTCAGTATTTTAGCTTGAGTCTTTGTTCCCTTGACTGCTATGGAGTTATATTCATTTGTGATTTGCATACAATTTTAGGATATTTCATTTGTTTTCTTTGTTTATTTAAGAAAAACATCTCTGCCAAAAAATTCATATTTTTTTCCAAAAACACATAGAATCTTTCACATAATATACATGTATAATCCTAAAAATATGATAAAGGAAATTTATTCAATTTTTTTTTGTAATGAAGTCAGACCCTGTCTTATGCATAAGTTAAACATGGATTCTTTTTCAATTGTTTAAGCCTACTAGTAAAACCAAAAGTTTCCTGCAATGGTAATTTTTAGGCAAGAGTTGGAAAATCAGTCCCGAATTAGAATATTTGCTTTTATTTAATTTGTTTTCACTGTTTGTAATATGCTCTGTGTTTACCACCTATAATATCAAATATTCCAAAGAAACTGATATCAGTCATACCTATGACAAAATTGCAATTCTAAAGGCCCTGGACTAAAAAGTATCAAAATGTATGAGCTACATATCAATTTTTTTAATGACCAGACATAACTAAACAATTAGTACCATTTTATTTTTTGAGTGTGAGTATGTCTGAATAAGCTGATGTTTTTGTCAGGGCTTGGGATTTTACCAACATTTTCATGGAGACAAATTTAATAATTTCATACTTATCTGATGATAGTATCCTAATACAATCACAGGCTAGCCATTGTTTTCTGTCCAATTTCAAAATTGTTGATTTTGCATTTTAGATATGCAGAAATTTTTAGAAGTATTTTATTGTACACAAATGACAAGAGCACATTATATTCTGACATTATATATCCTCTCTACTGGCATTCTTCTTTCCCCTGTTAGGCAGTGGACTTCATCTCAAAATGTGATAATGTGGGCTAAAAATATTGATTTTTGAACATATACCCAAATGGTGAAATGTAAAATATGAACAAACTAGAGAAAATTCACATAAATTTCTCTTTTATTCATTTAATATAAAGTTAAAATATGAGGCATTGCTGTACTTCTTAAAAATTATTCTCATGGAAAGATTAGATTTTACCCTTCTAGGTTATCCAGAACCATGTGCTTAGAACATTAAATTGGAAAATAGCTTTTAAACACATCAATCTAAGGGAAAACAAATTTTAGATTACCTTTCTAAGATTTCAAATTAAAATTTATTTCTATACAAGTAGGAAGCAGTCTTTTTCACTATAATCTGAGTTGTAAAATGAAGAAAGATTAAGTAAAAAAAAAAAGGAAATGAGGTGTATTACTTTCAGTAACTGATAGTAAACACCTAAGACTAATACTCCCAAGATGATGTTTAGAAAGGAAATGTAATTTAATTCAAAGTGTTTTAAATAGATGTATGAGCCACAGCAGTATAAATGGTTCTTGAAAGGGGCTAAAGTAGAATTATCCTCTCAAGCTAACATCTGGAAGTTCATCAGCAATTCTTAGACCGAATAAACCTGAATTTGACTTAATTTGGCAATTTCTTTATAAGGTTTCAGAAATTTAAAAAAGTTTTTTATAGGCAAAAGTTGGAAAATCAGTCCCGAATTAGAATATTTGCTTTTATTTTTTTTCACTATCAATTTTTTTGATAGACTCTGAAATTTATGTTAGCACCATAGCATAATGGTCTTCAGCAAGATTCTCAAGAGCTCTGTGCCTCAGTGTCTCCATGGATAAATAGAGATACTTTTTGTGTCAACTTCACAGTTTCAATTTGTTAATATTTTTTAAAAAAGTTTTCAGTAACTTGTACAGTGACTAGCAGAGTAAGCTCTTTATAAGCAATGTTAAATGATGAATGGACAAGTATTAAATACTTTTTAAATCTTTTTGCTTTCAAAGTTGAAAATATATATCATGATATAAAACTAAAGATAAACTATATGTGGCAGGTGAGGGGAGAAGGAATGAAAGATAGATGGACAGATGAAAGGGGAGGGAGGGAAAGTCAGGAAAGAAATTTTTCTCAGGTACAGATGCCAGGACAATTCTTATAAAATGTAGTGGAGAAGGCATGTTATTTTTTGTGTTACTATATTTCTTATAGAGTCTGTTTTACCCATGATAAAAGAATTGAAGAGTCTAAGTAATAGCTTTTCAGTAGTGCTCCCAGATTTTGTCAATGTCAAGAGTCCCATATTCAATTCTATATTCTCTTAAAAAATATAACCTCAAGGATCAATTAAAATATTTTCAGTAGATTACCTGATAGGTGGTCTTGAGTTTATGTCACTGTGGCGAATACAGAATCATATATGTATTTGATTTTGAGATCTTTGTGTATTTTTTTAAAGGATATGGAAAATTAGGTCAAAATAACATAACATTTTAAAAAGTGCATATAAGTTGAGCCTAGATTCTAAATTTAACTCAAAATGAGTAAAATCCAATTTTCTTTGGTTACATGTTGTACCAAACACGTAAAAGTTTTAGAGTTTGTTGCTATATGTTCATTTTTAAGGGCAAAGAGATGTGTTTAACTAGAAACTGTAGCTCTTTAATAAGTTCACTTTCTGATTATATCTATATAACCACAGTCAGGAGGTATAAAATTAGATTTTCTTCCATATCACAACAATATTAAATACATATGTATGAAATAAAACAATATGCTATATCAAAAAGTTAGCTTTCATAGCATGATTTTCAAATAAAAATAGATAATAACCTATACGAAGTAAATTATTACCCAAATTGGATAATCTTTATTTTTACTTCTGGTTTTTTTCAAATAATTTGATTAATCAATATTATGAAAAAATTAAAAGTCCCTTCTCATGTATTATGAAGAAATATTAAATGTAAATCTGTCCTTGCAAAACTGTCAGAAAGATTTTCACCATGAAAAGTGAACAATTTATAATCCCAAAAGGACATATCTTTGAAAGATTAATCTATTTTGTGTCCTTTAGTTGGCTAATAGCTTCCACTTATTAAATATTCCCTGATGAGAAATTACTGCTTTTACCATCCAGTCTCCTATTTTAAAAACCCTACTTCACAGGTATTAGGGGAGATCTAAGTGAAAAATAAGCCTAGTGAATGGCTGTTCAATTAGGGTGTAAAACCTTTTTAAGTGCCATTTCAAAAAGTCAGACTATATGCTTCATGGAACTTAGAGGAGGTCATGTGCTAAAGAATTACTCATAATGATTTAATTCATTCATTTTATAGATTACAGTTTCCACTCTTCTACTGATGCACAAAGGATTTATGTGTTTAACTCCCATTAACACTAACGGTAGTTTTGTGCATAAAACAGAAATACGTTTAAAAGAAATAGTCTCTTTTCCTAGATGTTGACTATATACCCCTTTCCCTTCTAACCTATGTAAAAATTTGAATTTAAGCCGAAATTTAGAAATTCTGTTGTATGAACTTTAAATTCTTGACAGATTTATCTTAGAGGGATCTCTTTATCATCACAGACAGGACACAGACAACAGACTTGTGGTTGCTAAGGGGGTGAGAGTAGGAGTGAGGATGGATGGGCTAGGAGTTTGGGTTTGGTAGATGCAAACTTTTACATTTGGAATAGATAGGCAGTGAAGTCTTGAATAGCACAAGGAACTATATCCAGTCTCTTGGGCTAGATCATGATGGAAGATAATATGAGAAAAAGAATGTATAAATATATGTATGACTGGGGCACTATACTATACAGCAAAAACTGACACAATACTGTAAATCAACTATACTCTAATAAAAATGAAATAAATAAAATCTTACAGAATTTTTTTTTCTGAATACAGTTATTTGGGATTAATTTTGTTGCTTATTGAATCATTGCTAGGTATGGGAACCTAGAAACTGATAAGTATTATAGTGTTGTACATCACTAAAAGCTTAAAAACTACCCATTTCCATTGATTAAACATTTAAAAGGGAGATTCTTTCCTGGCTCAGTGGTTAATAAACCTGACTAGGATCCATGAGGATGCAAGCTTGATCCCTAGCCTTGCTCAGTGGGTTAAGGATCCAGCGTTGCCGTGAGCTGTAGTATAGGTCTCAGACATTGCTTGGATACTGCATTGCTGTGGCTGTGGCTGTGGCTGGCAGCCGTAGCTCTAATTGGACCCCTAGCTTGGGGTTCCTAGCCTGGGAACCTCCATATGCTACAGTTGTGGCCCTAAAAAACAAAACAAAAAAAAACCAAAAAATTAAGATTTCCCCCCCATTTTAATTTAGCCACATTAATTCCAATGTGACTTTAGTGTAGAGAGATATTTAAAGCACTGGTGGCAATGTGTCCAAAATAATTTCTCTGACTCATCGACTGCAAAAGCAAAATGTATAAACATTTTTTTCTAATTACACAAATTTTTATTGAGTTATAATTGATGTAAAACATACTAGTTTCAGGTGTACAACATAACGATTTGGTATTTGTATATATTATTAAATGATCACCATATGAGCCTAGATAATATCTGTCACCATACATAATTACAGAATTTATTTTTTTTGTTGTGATGAGAACTTTCAAGATCTACTTCCTTGGAAACTTGCAGATATACAATATTGTATATTTAACTGTAGTAACCATACTGTACATTATATGCTTCTGACTTATGCTATAGCTAAAAGTGCATACCTTTTGACTCCATTTATCCATTTCACCCACTCTATACCCCCTACCTTTGACAACCACCAATCTATTCTCTGTATCTATTTTATGACCTTTTATTTTTTTTCAAGATTCCACTTATAAGTGAGATCATGTGATATTTGTCTTTCTATGTCTGACTTATTTGACTTAGCATAATGCCCTTAAGGTTCATCCATGTTGTCATCAGTGGCAAGCTCTCATTCTTCTTTATGGCTAAATAATATGCCATTGTATACATATACTGCTTTTTCTATATCCATTCATCTGTTGTGAGACAGTTAGGGTGTTTCTGTATGTTCACTCTTGTAAATAATGCTGCAGTGAACATGGAGGTGCATATATTTTTTCAAATTAGGTTTTTTGTTTTCTTCTGATAAACACCCCAAACTGGAATTGACAGATCATATGGTAGCTGTATGGACATTTGTGGTGTGTTACTTAAGGTATTGGTTGGGAATTAGCATAAAGACTTGATGTACTCTGAGTTTTGTTTCTGGAGAGACTGACACAACTTGATAGTGTTGTCCAAATCTAAGATATGTCAGAAGGAGTTAATATTTATGTGGGCCATCCTCTTTCATGCTTAGATGAATTTGTGAAAACTGATAGTAAGTAATATAATAGGAAAGATAAATCACTTTAATTAACCAAATTATGCCTTATTTTTGTTGTAATATGCATAAAGAATAAATCTATCTAAATCTTAATTTACATGAAGAATATAAATGACAGCTATACTTAAATAGTTAATTAAAGTAGAACTAAATACATCTTTTATTACTCTCTTGCTGAAAACTGACCAATGGATCCCCATTTCACTTAGAGCAAAAGCCAATCTCTTGATAATGGCCTGTTATCCTTTCAATAGTAATGTAAGAAATATATTCAATAGAATATAAGAAATATAAGTGATTGTACATTTTCTAGTAGCATTAATAAAGATAAACAATGCTTTTATTTATATTTTAATTAAACTAGTATATCTAAAATACATTTTCTAGTAGCATTAATAAAGATAAACAATGATTTTATTTATATTTTATCTAAACTAGTATATCTAAAATACCAATTCAATAAATAATCAATACTAAAAATTATGAATTAGCTTTTTTACCTTTTTTTTACTCACCTTTCAAATCCACCTCTCAATTTAGATGCTAATTACTTAGATTTCATAAAATTTACAATTGTAAAAGTAGATATACCTGTTCAAGATGTCTTAAATATAACTTAAATTTGTTATAATGACTGAAATGACTATCAAAGTAAATTCTTTGTTAAATATGCATCTGCAGTGAGAAGTGCTTATATTATTTATTAATTAAAATATAAATTAATAATATAAATATATAATATAAATTAAAATTATGTAAACTTAAAATTTTAATTTCAAAGTTGCATTACACACATTTCAGGTGCTCAGTGGTAATGTTTGTGGCTAGTGGTTACCAAATTGCTTAGTGCAGTTTTACTTAATATAGCTCTGGTTATCACTGTGACCTCATTTTCTACTGCTCTTTTTCCCATTTCTTGCCAGCCACATCAGCTGCCTTCCTCTACCTTAAACTCTCACATTCTCTCCTGTGTGGGTGCCTTTGCACTGTTTCCTGGCCTATACTGCTTCTCCTTCAGATACTGACATGGTTAACTCCCACAGCTCCTTTCAACCTTTGCTCAAATCTTGGCTTCTCCATGGATTTCACCCAGACCCTAGTAGTGAAAAATCACTCCCCTAACTCTATACTTATCCTGCTTTCATTCCTTTCTCCTTGAAAATTATGTCTTGCCAATATCCTAATGGCATGTTGATGATCTACTCATTATTAAAAAAATGTTGATTGTTAATATTCTTTCTTCCTTATATAGGATATAAGCTTCAAGAAGATGAGGGATTTTTATCCCTTTTCTTTGATGGCATATATTAAGCAGGTAGAACAATATTTGGTATATAATTAGTGTTCAGTACATTTTTGTTGAATTAATAATTAAGTGGCTTCCTACTGTTTGGATTTGTAAACTGAGGGGAAGATAGTGGAACATACTCAAATATTCTGTTCAAATTAGCCAGATTTTTACTGTACTATATGTCCAGTGGGGAAAGGAAGGGTCAGAGAGCATCAGAGAGAGAGCCAGGAGACCTAATTTTTGTTCTCATTTCTGTTGCTCTGTATCCTCAGGTAAGCCAACTTACAATTCCGGGATCGAGATTTTTTTTTTTTCCTCTATATTATGAGGAAAATGGTACAGACATCACTGAGTTTCCTTCCATTTCTAAAAATCCCACTCAGAGCTATTCCTCTCAACACTTCCAAAGAAGTTTGAATAAATCCATCCACTGGGAGCAAAATGCAATTTAGCGTAGCTCAGTGAGCAATCTGATGCTGTACATATTTGCAAGACTCTGCACTCCAGAGAGCACGGTAAAAGCAGAGCCCATAATGGGGAAACAATGAACAAATAAATGAGAGGAAATTGGCATAGCCAATATTGGAGACAATGAATAGGGAACTTATGATGGTAGAGAACTCCTATCGAGAGACATAGGTGTCAAATACATTAAAATATGGTTAATTTAGTGCTCAAAACCAAGCAATTTTTTTAATATTATAAGGGGTCATAAAACATAATTTGAACCTATAGTTTAGCAAAGCCTGGAAATGATATAACCTGCTACATTTAGTTTTTTTTCTATAAATAATTGAGTTCTATATGCTATGGAAAATGTGAAAATAACTTTCTGCAATTAGGGAGCTCTTATTTAAGAAGGGAATATTTGAAATGGTAATATATGTAGAATGTGGAAATTTCTGTATGAGGTATACACATTTTAATAGGATTCCAGAGGTTAGGAGAAATTATTTCTGACAGAAAAAATAAACTTCACTGGAGGAGCATTATTGCAGCATTTTAAGTAGTATCCGTTACATTTACTTAATATTCCCATTTTGCTTTGTTCCTATTGTTTTTTATTAGCTCCCTAATTTGGGAGTAAATATAAGAATGTACAAAACTTTAGGAGTGAAAAACTAGAACCAGTGTCTGATTTTATAGTTTATTTGCATGTACACATATCTGTATATATATGTACATATACAATTTGTGTTTTATATACATTCAATTATAGTTTTCAATACTTGATATAAGCAATGAAAGAAAAAGTAATAAGTGATCTCTATCATCTTTTCTTAAACAAAGGGTGATATTTCATTACTTGAAGAGACAATGGAGAAAAATAGTAATGATTGATTAAATCAAATTTAATGATTTTAAAAGTGCTTGTTACTATAAAGCTAAGGTCATAGTTGATATTTTAAATTCTTTTAGGAATTCACAATGATCTTATTAAAAGAATATCTTCATTAATACTACTGGAAACTAATAAAAAATGAAGTGCTCATTTAATAATTAATATCCCCTATATTGCTGGCAGTACTCATTAGGCTGAGTCTGTTCAAAAGAGTTGTAGAGTTTAACTTAAGAATAGACATAACCAGAATTCCTGTCGTGGCTCAGTGGTTAACGAATCTGACAGGGAACGATGAGGTTGCGGGTTCGATCCCTGGCCTTGCTCAGTGGGTTAAGGATCTGGCATTGCCTTGAGCTGTGGTGTAAGTCGCAGACGCGGCCCGGATCTGGCATTGCTGTGGCTCTGGCATAGGCCGGTGGCTACAGCTCTGATTAGACCCCTAGCCTGGGAACCTCCATATGCCACAGGAGCGGCCCAAGAAATGGCAAAAAGACAAAAAAAAAGAATAGACATAACCAAGAAGTAAGTCAGTTTGGTATTTCTTAAATATGAAGACTCTCAGATCCATCTTCTTGCTGCAGTAAACAAACTAGGACTTGAGAAAAAAAAAAAATTGTTTCCAGAATGCAGTGTTGCTAAGCCAAGGCAGTTGTTTGTTGCTATTATATTTGCTGCTGTTCTTTTTGTTCTAGGGTCTAAATTTTTAAATGTGTGCAGTCTTTATCGTATTATCATTCATTATGAGACATCTAAAAATTAGATAAGTTCCTTTAAATGTAAAACTAGCATTACTTTGTCTAGTGTGACTCATCCACCTATACAAAGTGTTCTTAAAATCAGGAATTTAAAGCCATGTTGGAAGTGAATCTTATTTACCAAAGGTAGTCATTATTTCTTGAGGAAGAATGTCATATTAAAGTATAATAGGCTAATCTTCTCAAAATTTAACTCAACTATTGAATTAAAATGTATTAAAATTATTGAGAGCTTATCACATGCCAGCTATATTTTTCCATATATCTAACTAGATGATCACACAGAGACAGGGTCAAATGTAGTTGCATAACAAAGTCATATTAGAATTGACTTTAATTACCATGATAATGGTTGCAATGCTTAAGAATGAAATCAGGATATGTTATTTAATAGTGCACAAAAATGTTCAAAATACAAATAGGTGTTTCTTTTAGGGAAAAAAAAAAAGGTTAACATTTTCATCAATTATAGCAAATATACCACTCTGGTGGTAGGGGGTGTTGATAAAAGGAATTCTGTGCTTGTGTGGATGCAGGGAGTAAATGAGAAATTTCGGTACCTTCTTTTCAGTTTAGCTGTGAACCTTACACTGCTTTAAAAAAATGAAGTCTTATCTGAAAGGTTATATGATGAGTAAATGCAATGAGATATCAGAGTGGGGGCCCTGGAACAGAAAAACCACATTGGGGAAAAATTAATGAAATCTGAATAAAATATGAAGTTTACTATCTTAATATGAGTTTGTTGTGACAAATGTATTACAGTAAGGTAACATGTTAATAACTGGGCAAAGTGGGCACGGGGTATATGAACTCTCTGTAGGGTCTTTGAAACTTTTCTGTAAATTTAAAACTATGCTAATACGGAGTTCCCGTTGTGGCTCAGTGGAAACGAATCTGACTAGCATCCATGAGGAGACAAGTACAATCCCTGGCCTTGCTCAGTGAGTTAAGGATCCAGTGCTGCTGTGAGCTGTGGTGTATGTAGCAGATGTGGCTTGGATCTGGCATTTCTGTGGCTGTGGCATAGGCTGGCGGCTGCAGCTCTGATTTGACCCCTAGCCTGGGAACCTCCATATGCCACAGGTGCAACCTTAAAAAGACAAAAAAAAAAAAAAAAAAAATTAAAACTATGCTAATATTAAAATTATTTAAATACATAAAAAAGTAAGCAACAACAACAAAAAGACCCAAAAACTGAGAGGAGTTCCTTGGTGGCTTAGTAGGTTAAGTATCCAGTATTGTCACTGCTCTGGCTTGGATCACCACTGTGGCACAGATTCAAACCCTGACACTAGAACTTTTGCATGACACAGGCATGGCCAAAAAAAAAAAAATAATGTCAAAATTATCTAAATTCAAAAACAATATCTAATTGGTTACTATGTGGCAAGTACTTTTCTGATACTCTCCATGCATTATCTCATTAAATCTTATGGGCTGGGTTCTACTACTATGCCCCCAAATAGTTTAAGGGAAAATTAAGGCACTAAGAAGTTAAATTGCTTGCTCACATTAGTGACGCAAGCAGGATTTTGTTGTTGTTAGTTCACGTAATTACTTGTTTTCTGGTTCATTGAAGCAATAGATCAGGCAACATTTGCCACAATAATGTCTATCAAAGTGGCTGGCCATAAAAACTCCAGCACCACATTCCCCTGAAGGGCAAAACTGATTTTGCCATTCTCATCTACTTTAGTGTATTTCAGGACAGCTAGATTAATTAACCTTCTTCCTCTTCTGTTTACTCTTCTTGGGAGTGGTAGACTTCCTTTTTTCAGTGGCCCTTGAGGAAATTTGATATTAGCTGAGGTATTAAATTACCAACCTACAAAAAAGAAAAAAAAAAAATCGGTTGAAACAGATATTAGTTTTACCAACAATTTTATAATATGTCTTATTTAAAATATACCAATCAAAACTCCTTGGGAAATCAAACCAAAGCTTCTTAATATTGATTCTGTTTATCAAAGCTAGAAGGCATCTCAGGATCATTAAGAGATCCAAGAACTTTTTACCTAGAGGTTATCCATTACATCTGGCCAAGGTCAAAAGTAATTTAAAAATTGTTACCTTGTGTTCAGGGATTACTAATTGAGGTTCCTTTGCAATATTCCTGTATAGGACAATATTCCTATATTTCTATTATAATAGAAACTTTTTTATTTTGGAAATAGTGACTAAGGATCAAGTGGTAAGAGATACTTATGAGATATGCTGTCAAGTTTTCTCTGACTGCTAAAAATTGTCCCTGGAGTCAGATATCATTTCCAGATATCTTTTTTTTTTTTTAATTGGCCTACCAGAATTGATATGTTCAAGTACTAAACTGTTTAGTACTTGTCATGTTATACATGCACTGCCACTCAAAGAATCATAAGTATTTGTTCTGAGATGATGATGACTATGTATTTGAAAATCAACACTAAAATCTCCATAGGCTATTGTACAAGTACATATTAAATAGTTCTTATTTATAAATTAACCCAACATATACATATTTACTTTAAACATATTTTGAAAGTGCATGAGATTAAATATTTAATTCAATTTTGTCATAAAATTGTGTAATAAAAATTTTTTTGGTAAATGGCCATGCTAGAGTTGTGTTAGTAAAAATACAACCTCTTATCTGATGAATGTTAACAGTAAGCAAAATTACATGTTAAAAGCCATTATTTAGTAAAGCACAATTAAACTGTTTAATATCATATGGTATGTTTTTAACTATTGTGTAGAAGTAAAATCTTGTCTTCATGTTTGGTACACATAAACTCTACCAAGAAAAAAAAAATTACCTTTACAATTTTTGACTGTTGACTGTTTTCAATATTTAATTTTTAATGTAGATTAATGTGCATCAAATTTTATAGAGAGTATGTATGGAAATATGGTTCAAAATAACATTGCCAGTGATCTTAGTGAGAGAGACTCATTTAGTAAGGGATAAATGCCCTGTGGCTATCCTCTAAGCAGTTTTAGCTCTTTGTGCCTCTGACTTTCTATAAATGATCCTATTTTTAAAACTTGTCTTGCAGGAAGGGGAAGAACAGAAAACCCATATTTAGTAGTCAACCAATAACAATTCCTTGTTTTTTTGTTTTTTGGTTTTTTTGGGGTTTTTTTTTTTGGATATCTCAGAAACCAAATCATATTGAACTCCATGACACTAATACAAATAAAGTGTTCCTTCCTGCCACTGTTGCCATTGTGATTTGGGATCATCCACAAGCTTTTCTCAGCTAAGAATAACAAAACAAAGATGTTCAATTTTGGATTAACATAGCATCTTTTATAACATTTGTATATAGTTATATAAAAAGCCGAGTTGAGGATACTTTGTGGCATTACGTCATCAATGTAAAGCTTTACAGGAATCATTGAAACAAAGAGCATTCATATGCAGATATCTTATCTGCAGAAAGCCCAGAAACTGTCTCCCAATTTTACATTCATAACTTTCATTCAGAAGAGCCTAGTGAACAGACGTTCTCTGCAATGTCCCATTATTTCTTTCTTTCTTAAAATGAGCCTTTTACAATCTATTAGGGAAAGATATAGCCATTCTCTGCCTTGGGCATGTTCAAGTGCATACAGGGCATCACTTAATGCTATTTGCAACCTTGTTTTTTTTTTTTCCTGTCAAAAGCCTTTCATTTTCACTCTTGCCATAGGGCAATAAACTTCAGGTAGTATGCACTTCTGGAGTGTTTAAAGTAACACAGGAATGTTAACAAAGTATTTTTGCATTATTGCTGTTATAACCACCTCTATAAAAAAAGAATGTTCTAAGTGATCTGATTTTATGACACTGAATTTCTGTTTAATGGTTATGCTATCTATGTTATTGATATCTAAGAAAATGCACTAAATCCAAATAGGCTCAGTTTAAATTAGATTTATGGGTATTCTTTAAGTTTTTTCCTCCAAAAGAAAAATAACCATTTTTTTAAAACTAGATATTTCTAAGAAATCATAGAAATTTAAATATATAAAAATGTATAATTTGAATAATTTAATAATATAAAGCAATTTTAATATACACATTACACTATTTGATGTACAATAAGCTTTTATTTTTGAAATTTTGGAAGGATTTTTAAATAGCTAGAAATAAAATATAAAATCAAATCCATCAATTAACTTCATTGGAAACTTCCTCATGCCACAATCTGTTCAATAACTGGTCAGACTAATCATTACAATCTTACAGATAGAGGGATAGCCACTTTAGAAATTTTATTATATGCTTCTTAACTCCTATTTCATCGAACTATTTCACTGTATAGACACTATAGCAAACCATAGAATCATGCCTGGTCAAAGTCCTAGCAAATACATATTCTTTCTTTTTAGCTGATATGTCAAAGTGATTTAAGTGCTTAAAGAGATGTAGGAATTCAACAATATCTAGATAATATAGTCAAGTCAGGTAATACCAAGGATATAGTTTCAATTATCATATATATCAGAGAGATTATACATTATATAAATACATTAACAACATCTAAGTTCAGAATTTTCAGTGGAAATAGCAAAACAGAAATCTTAATAAATTTAACATTTCCTTAGTTTTCTTTCTCCAATGTAAATATTTTTTTAAATCATAATTATCATTAATCCTCTTTTCATACTTATGGCAAATGCAAATTTAAAAAGAATATTGTATATTGTTTTAAGAAACTATCAGATGACCCCTTGCTTGTTCCCTTTTGATGCGGTTACTTAAATTTATATAAACTTATCTTTATAATATGCCTCTTTGTCCTGGTTTTTTAGCCTTATATCAAAAAAACTTAAAGTAGGTCAGTGTCGCAAAATGAGTTACCATCATAAAACAAATTTAAAAAAATTAAAATGATATTTCTGTCTCTAAAACATTCTTTATATTCTACTTTTTTTTAATTTTTTTTTTATTTTCCTACTGTATAGCAAGGGGGTCAGGTTATCCTTAGATGTATACATTACAATTACATTTTTTTCCCCCACCCTTTGTTCTGTTGCAACATGAGTATCTAGACAAAGTTCTCAATGCTATTCAGCAGGATCTCCTTGTAAATCTATTCTAAGTTGTGTCTGATAAGTCCAAGCTCCCAATCCCTCCCACTCCCTCCTCCTTCCATCAGGCAGCCACAAGTCTCTTCTCCAAGTCCATGATTTTCTTTTCTGAGGAGATGTTCATTTGTGCTGGATATTAGATTCCAGTTATAAGTGATATCATATGGTATTTGTCTTTGTCTTTCTGGCTCATTTCACTCAGGATGAGATTCTCTAGTTCCATCCATGTTACTGCAAATGGCATTATGGCATTCTTTCTTATGGCTGAGTAGTATTCCATTGTGTATATATGCCATATCTTCCGAATCCAATCATCTGTTGATGGACATTTGGGTTGTTTCCATGTTCTGGCTATTGTGAATAGTGCTGCAATGAACATGAGGGTGCATTTGTCTCTTTTAAGTAGAGTTTTGTCCGAATAGATGCCCAAGAGTGGGATTGCGGGGTCATATGGAAGTTCTATGTATAGATTTCTAAGGTATCTCCAAACTGAAAGCCTTCACACTCAAATCTGGAACAATACAGGGATGCCCACTCTCACCACTGCTCTTCAACATAGTTTTGGAAGTCCTAGCCACAGCAATTAGACAAACAAAAGAAATAAAAGGCATCCATATAGGAAGAGAAAAGATAAAACTGTCACTGTATGCAGATGACACGATACTATACATAGAAAACCCTAAGGACTCAACCCCAAAACTACTTGAACTGATTAATAAATTCAGCAAAGTAGCAGGATATAAGATTAACATTCAGAAGTCAGTTGCATTTCTGTATACCAGCAATGAAATATTAGAAAAGGAATACAAAAATACGATACCTTTTAAAATTGCACCTCACAAAATCAAATACCTCAGAATACACCTGACCAAGGAGGTAAAGGACCTATATGCCGAGAACTATAAAACTTTAATCAAAGAAATCAAAGAAGATGGAAAGATATTCCATGTTCCTGGATTGGAAAAATCAATATTGTAAAAATGGCCATACTACCCAAAGCAATCTACAGATTCAATGCAATCCCTATCAAATTACCCATGACATTTTTCACAGAACTAGAACAAACAATCCAAACATTTATATGGAACCACAAAAGACCCAGAATCGCCAAAGCAATCCTGAGAAACAAAAACCAAGCAGGAGGCATAACTCTCCCAGACTTCAAGAAATACTACAAAGCCACAGTCATCAAAACAGTGTGGTACTGGTATCAAAACAGACAGACAGACCAATGGAACAAAATAGAGAACCCGGAAATAAACCCTGACACCTATGGTCAATTAATCTTTGACAAGGGAGGCAAGAACATAAAATGGGAAAAAGAAAGTCTATTCAGCAAGCATTGTTGGGAAACATGGACAGCTGTATACAAAGCAATGAAACTAGAACACACCCTCACACCATGCACAAAAATAAACTCCAAATGGCTGAAAGACTTAAATATACGACAGGACACCATCAAACTCCTAGAAGAAAACATAGGCAAAACACTCTCTGACATCAACATCATGAATATTTTCTCAGGTCAGTCTCCCAAAGCAATAGAAATTAGAGCAAAAATAAACCCATGGGACCTAATCAAGCTGAAAAGCTTTTGCACAGCAAAGGAAACCAAAAAGAAAACAAAAAGACAACTTACAGAATGGGAGAAAATATATTCTACTTTTTATAATGAAACTAATGACTGAAATAAAATCTGGGTCTGTGTACTATATATATAGAACAGATAAATGAGATGCATTTCTTAATATGGAAGAATTGAAAGTTTCTGAATTTAAGGAGTCTGAGTTACCATCTATACTTCATTTTACAAGTGATACCTACATATTTCTGTAATTCTGGTACTCTCAAATACATTATAGAATTTTTCCTTCATCAAAGATTTCAATGTAATATGTATTATAATAGGTGAAATTCTTCATAATGTTCATTGGATTGAATTTGTGAGGGAGGTTATTTTATTTATAATCCTTTACTCTTCTGTTAAGATGGATTTTGCATCAGACAGATGTGAACAGGTGTGGTCAGCCAGCTATTTAGTTGCTATGTGACTGCAGGCAAATTTCATAACTTCTCCATGCCCAGTTAACTATGTCCAAAATTACAATGAGTTACTTGCATAGAGCCCCATTCACAGTGCATGATACCTGGTAGGAATATAATATGTGATAATGTCTTCTGCTCTATGATCCCATTTTGAATTGGGCTAGTGCCTTTAACCTTTCCAGGTTTAATCATCTCAATGACTCCTTTAATGTTAGGGGAAGTGCTACATTCTGAACATCTGTGTGCCCCCAAATTCATGTGTTGAAATCCTGACCCTCCAGGTGATGGTATTGGGAGATGTGGCCTTTAAAATGTGATTAGGTTATAGGGTGGTACCCTCATGAATGAGTTTAATGCCCTTATGAAGGAGGCCCCTTTCCCCTCCCACCATGTGATGTTATGGTGAGAAAATGGCTACCAGGGAGGAAGTGTGATCTTACCAGACACAGAATCTGGGGCCATGGTCTTTCCTTCCCAGTCACCAGAACTGTGAGAAGTAAATTTCTATTGTTTGTACGCCACCCAATTTATGGCCTTTTGTTATAGCAGTCCCAATAGACTAATACAGGAAGATAAGTCTCTATTCCCACTGTGGGAATAGAGTAGAGGAGAGCCTGATTCTAGCTTATTTCCAGTTCCGTAGCTTCTGTCTTAATAGTTCTACTCAGGGCTTTGGGGACAAGAGGCCAATTTCTTCCCTCTTCTTACCAAAAAATGTTTGTATATGGGATGATTGCAACAGAGTGTGTACCATGGTCCATGATGTAGATCTGTCTGGATATAAACAAAGAATGTTTCAAATATTTCAACAATAACACAAAAGGAAACTGCGAGGACATAGCAAAAAAATTATTCAATTACCAGTATTTCATTGTAAAGCATTTGTCAGCTTGTTGATAATACAGTTATGACAGATTCTTGAGAATTAATATCACACAAAAGCTTTCAGAAATATCACCTCATATTTCCTCACAACAATTCTGAGATTTTTATTGGGACATATATATTACCCAATTGAATACAGGAGAGAAGGAAAAAAGGTCAAGTTAAATTTTTTGCTCAAGTTTGCCCAATTAGTAATGATAAATTCCTGTTAAAACTTGTTTTTTTGATTATCTGGTCCATATTTATCTCATGTTTATAAATATCTTGAAACTAGGTTACTTTCTTGAGAATCTAAGGCAGAGAAAAAACATTGTAAGGTGGGAAGAGAGAAGTAATAACATTGAACAGATTAATATAATCATGGCTTAGGGCCATATTGAATATCATGTTTTATATTTTTGCACAATAAACTGCATGATGCTTTACAAAGTAGTTGTGAATCTTGCTGAACCGCAATGCACAGGACATATTATTTTGCAATACATGGACATAATGCGACTCTTTATGAAGGACAAAGTTATTTCACAGTTCTAAAAGGCCATGCTCTTTCTTTAGAACAGTGACTACAGATTGAAAAATGCAAAGCCCTTTGCTCTTCGTAGTTATTTTTCCTCTCAGTTAATGGCATAAATCGTTGAACTTTTCTACAACTCAACACATTTCTTGACCTGTAACAAAGAAGTGACTTGATAACTAGATGCCTGGGTGCTTGAATACATAACAATGAAGGTTTCCTTATAGATGTGTATACTTTAAGGAACACTGGTGGGGGATATTCTTACGCAGGTGCAGTGAGCAATTTTCTAGAAAATGTCTGAACAAGGGCACATCACATTACAGTCTGAAAAGCATAATCTGAAAAGAACAAAGGCATATTTGATTATGGGGAAATGTGTAGCAGTGTTGGCAGCAAACACATAGCTTCCCTACCCCTTCCTCAAACACATGCTATTCAATAGAATCCAACTAACTGCGTATATCGCAAAGAATATTTTAGAAAGTGTTTATGCAAAAATTTTCCAAGTTGTAGTATTGTGTTTTAAATAGCATTTTATAACTTTGAGAATGCTATACTTGGTTGATTATAGCCACCTGTGTGTTTCCGTATCACCGAAATTTATAATTTAATTTATATATATATATACAGATATATTAAATACATAAATATATGTTTCTGTCATCCAGATATGAAAGCTTTGTCATACACTTGTTATATAAATGTCAATTCTTGACCTTGATAACATCAGAATGGGTAAAATTAGGATGGCAAAAATGGTTGCTGAAAGAATAAAAAAGGGATCTCAATCTTTCATTTTTCTCTTTCATATCAGAGAATTTCTCATTCAGTTTCAATCAAAAATATAACATTGAGAATGAATTGAGTTCAGGTAACAAACCTTATATTTCCCTCTCCTATTTCTTTTACCTAGTTTTGGGTAAAGATTATGAAAATTGTAGTTGCTTTTGAAATGTTTTTTTCTCCTTTTACATATATGATCATGAATATAAAGGGATCACATACTTAGGTGAGACAGTTCTTAATCCAAAGTGCATTCTTCTCTTGCTCCCGAAGATCCAATTGAGAATGTCCTACTCTAAAATGTCCTATGGGGTGTTTTATGGTATACAGTTTTTGGGAACTCAGCAAAAAATAAGAGAGCAATCAAAATGTTTTTCTCTACCTCCAGAGAAACTACACTTAAAAAATTCCCTTTCTTACTTTTCCATTTATCTATTTTTTACCTAAATATTGTGGCTGCAGTATTTCACAAGCAAAATAGAGGCATGTAAATATAAACTTCCACAGGTTTATGTGCTTTACTATCATAGAATGGCACAACATACATTCCATAGAAACAGAATGGTGTTAACATTCAATTTAATTTCCTAAGGAAAGAAATAGCCCATTAAAAAATAAACCTATAATGATCGATTGTATTTTGATCCACATTAAATACTTTCGCTGATATGGCTGATATGCTGACGGAGTCATTAGCATGCAACGAAGTACCCAATTATTATATGCCCTGCTGTTTTCAACTTTTGCAGATGTCAGTCCTCAGTTTGAAATAAACTGCATGATGTGAAAGGCATCTCTCTTTCTGTGGCTGGTCTGCTGAGCTGATATGCTTTCTGACTTCCTTAGGCTTTTCTTCAATTCCAAGTCAATGCTAATAGCATGATCCATGCTTTTGCTTTTAAAACCATTTACACAGCAAAAGAAAACTTAGAGGTTTTTCTTTACGTACACCAGAGTTTATTTCTTTTTTATTTTTCCCTTAGAATATCTGAAATGCTTACACTAAAGTTTGCCTTTAGCAAAGAAAAATTTTGTTTGTTTTTGGTTTTTAAAGAGTGAGCAGTCTGTTTTCATGTTAAGGAATATGAATGGCACCTAATTTTAAGGTCCTTCAGTATTCAACTCTTACTTCTGTTCAGTTTGCTTAGGAAAAAAAAAAAAAAGCAAAAGAACTTTAGGACAGGAACATTAGCCACATAAGCAATTCAGCTGTGGCTAGCCGAAGTTGAGATTCTGAAGACTTGGTATGAAATATTAAGACCATAAACTATCTCATTCGTAACTTGTATATTTATCACCTGGTGAAACATTTTAAATAGATTGTGTTAACTATGTTAATAAAAGTAAGTTCACCTGTTTTTGTTTTCCTTTTTAAAATGTGGCTACCAGAAAATTTAAAATTATATATGTGAGGTGTAGTTGACTGATTAATCTATGCAATATTTTAGTTATATCTTTCAATAACAGGTTTCCCTCAGTTCATTCTTAACATTTTAAAAAATTTGGGGGAGAATACTAGTAGTAGAGGAGATATACTACTTTGTTATGTATCATTTCCCAACTACTTTTTTTCTTATAAGTCTGTTTCTTTTCTCCCATTAACCATTTCATCCTTCTTTGTACTCTCCAGAACTCTCTTCATATCTATGTGTTGTGATCTTAAAACATACTGATAAAGTAGGTGTAATGTGTATCAGAGTGGGCTTACAGGAATGTTCGATTGAACTAGCAATTTATATTCCAAGCAACATTATGCCAGTTATTTCTCATATTTCTTGCATTTTTTTTCCCAGTATGCCTGTGAGTAGCACATCACAAACGCCTGAGAAAATTAAAAGTACAATGATTCATAGGTTGAGTATCAGGGTAGGCAGGGCAATTGAAAGTAAAGGTTAAAAATTGCACAAAATCACAATGGGGCCACTCTAAACCTGGATTTTATTTTTTGGTGAATGACAAGGATGTCAAAGGGAAAAACGGTTCTTTTTTTCCACACAGAATCCTTAAAAAGAGGGCTCTGATGTTTGGGTTTTTTTTTTTTTTTTTTTTGGTTTGTTTTGTTTTTTACCATATTCTAATGACACTTTTAAACTTAAATTAACAAGGAAAAATTACAGCATAGTACCAAATAATAAAAATGTTAAGATGGAACACTAGATGTTGCTATTAAAAATTCTCAAGAATGGGCCTTCCATCCCAGAAGTAGGTCATAGGGGGAAAAAAATTTGAAATGTATATTATTTTCACCAAGAAGCAAAATATATTCCATGTTTCAATATAAACTCTGGTGAGAAGTCCAAAAGAAAGTCAAAGGAAGTGCTTATAGAATGAATTCCATGCCTCTCCCATCCCCAATCCCTTCCACCAAAGTCCTCTCCAGAAAAGAAGATTTGGAATTAGCTGTCTGCTACAGTCCATTAAGTGATATTTATTTTAAAATATGATATGCATTCATTTCCCTAATGAAATACTGACACATAAAAGGATAAGCTTTGTTAAAAATATATTTAATTCTGCATTTTACCCAAAGTCAGATCTTTATTAATATTTTTTTATCTGATGTGGGTATCTACTATTTTAGCAAGTTTTAGCTTGCATTTGAGGACATTAAATGTTTGTGTCCAGTTTTCTCAGAATCACTAAAGTGCAAAATGTTGAAAACCAGCAGAGGGATGGTGCTTCAGCTTAAAGAAAGTGGGGGTGTTGGTTGGGGCTTGTACACTGAAAATATATGAGGATAAAATTGGAATTCCAGAGCTGTTTCTTGAGGGAAGGAACAGAAAGGTCAAAAACTTCTGATGACAGCCGAAAAAGGTAATCCTTTTTGTAAGATCTAAAAGATGATCCTTGTCTCCATGAATCTCTGTTAACAGAAAGGTCAGTGAGTAGTTTACTGACTGTCTCCAAGGTTTTAGCTTCATGATGCCAGAGTCCCACATGTTTCTAGATAGTTACAGAGTTGGTATAGGGTAAGAAAATTTTCTGATTATAGTTTTTTTTCCTATTTCCATCTGGATATGTTTGGCCTCATGTTAACAAATCTTATGTAACAGACATAGTTATACCATAAGTTATTCTATTTGTATCATTGTAAACAAATATAATTATTTCATTTTAAATAAGAAAGGCTTGAGGGAGGTTTATAAATATCAGTTATTAATATTCTAGGATCATTGATAGAGTTTACGGAATTGAGAATGCTAATTTCTTTTTACCCCAGTTAGTTTAGTTTTGGATTTTTATCACAAATAAAGCAAATATTATAAAGTAATTTTGATTGTGGAGACATTACTCTGCTCCAGAGCTGTTTAATTTGGGATAATTCTTTTTCTTTTAGATAAGTCATCTTCATATCTCTCTCATTAATTGTGAAATTTTGCATTATTTTTGTGACCATTTGTTGAGTGCATATTATGTTCATACAGAGTTAGTCATTATTTTCAGAGGGAAAAATTCTAAGCCTCTGCGTAACATCACTTCCTCGTACATTCTTACATATTCTATAGGAAAGTCACAACAAAAATAGCAGCTAAGCTCCTTATTTTTTTTCCAAAGTTTTCTTATATTTTCTACATATTGTTGCAATAGCACTTTTTATATTAATTACTGTTATTGCCTCTTTGACTGCAGAAATTATCTCTTTCCTTATACATCTTGTGTTCTGAAAATATTTGTTTATTAAATAATGATTATTCCATTACAAATAGGAAGACTGAGGACCAGATAGGTTAAACAGAGAATTTTTTGTCTACTCCTGAGTGAAGTATTGCTACCTACTATTCCATTCTGACAGCTCTGTCTATAAATTTTGTATACTTTTCCAACTGATTTATTCTGCTTTATGGATCAACTGCTGAATTCATATTGCTTCTTGCCACTTTCCTCACAATGCAATGGCTCGTCTTAAAATCAGCTGGGATGGAATGTATCTACAAATGAAAACTTTCATAAACATTAAATTACAAAATCCTTTAGCATACCAACTGTATAAAATTTAAAACTGTGGGGAAACACCAACTAGATTTTGGCGTCATAATATGTTAAATATAGCATTTATCATTTGCAAAATTAAAAAGCATGCAAGGCTTGCAAGAGTCTGAAAACTACTTTTTTATCACACCATTAATGTAGTTTCTCTGAAACTATTTGTATTGGACCATAAACTAATACTCTCAGAGTCAGAAGAGTAATAGCAGAATAACTGATCCTGATTGGGAAATAGGCTCCTGAAAACAACCTTTATTTGGATCAAATAAAAGAAAGAAGTAAAAAAGGATTTCAAGATTATAGCAAAAGCTCACATAGTCAAAAATGAATAACCTTATGATGGCCGTAGCAAGCATTTAGTACTAATGCAAAGACTACTTATTTGACATAAAAATCTCCTTCATAAAGAAAGATAGTCTGTGTTATGCTACACCTATTTGTTCACTAAGTGATGAAACTGATGGATGATTATTCTCTCTCTTGACAATTTCATGATAAGGAAGTTTTTAATTGTTACTCTCAACTAGCATTAAATATGTGCTTCCATAGCATTTTTGTCCTAGAGTAATCATAATCAGATGTATTTTGTAAGCATGGGAGGTGTATATGATAACTAAGGAAACTTGTTAATAGATGAGAATTTATTGACTTTAAATGATAATCTTTAACATAGAACTCTAGGCTATCTGAAACATTAGTTTTGAAGTTGAATATTTTCTGTATACACAATAGCCAAGACATGGAAACAACGCAAATGTCCATCGACAGATGATTGGATTAGGAAGATGTGCTATATATACACAATGGAATACTACTCAGCCATAAAAAAGAAAGGAATAATGGCATTTGCAGCAACATGGATGGAACTAGAGACTCTCATACTAAGTGAAGTAAGTCAGAAAGAGAAAGACAAATACCATATGATATCACTTATAACTGGAATCTAATATACATCACAAGTGAACCTTTCCACAGAAAATAAAATCATGGACTTGGAGAATAGACTTGTGGTTGCCCAGGGAGAGAGGGGCTTAACAGATGCAAACTGTTGCTCTTGGAATGGATTTACAATGAGATCCCGCTGTGTAGCACTGAGAACTATGTCTAGATACTTACATAGCAACATGACAATGGGAGGAAAAATTATGTATACATGTATGTGTAACTTGGTCCCCATGCTGTACAGTGGAAAAAATATTTAAAAAAATTTCTGCATAATTACATGCATTATTATTAGTGAAACTTTACTGAGCCACAGTTAAACAATCCTCAGCCTAAAGGAGCTATTAATCTCATGGAGGTTATTTACATTCTGAAGAAATTTGATGATACAGAATTTTGGACTTTAAAAATGTAGTTAATTCTCTAAGCATGATTTTTTTATGTTAAAAAATATGTTGTAGTAAATTTTGATATTAAATTCTCTCTTCCAGTCTTGATTCTGTAGAAAATTGTCCCATTTTCCTCTCACGAATATTTTACAACAGATCTACAATGAAGTAATTTGAGTATTTAAGAAGTTGATACAATACTTCATTCCTCACATCCAAGTCATTTAAATTCTTTCCTCAGTGCCTGTTTTCCAACAGATTGTGTCCAAGTTCAGCAGTTTAGTCCAAAAGTTCATTATCAACTGAACTTTTGACTCACATAAATGATTTTCAATAAACTGTAATTAAATTTATATGAGAGTATTAGACCTGGTCAGAGAGGTTTCTATTTTGATTATTAGAAAATAATATTTCAGGTCTGAGGAATGAATAGCAGTATTTCTACCTCTTAACTAGAACATTTTTTGTCTTAATTAGGGTACATTTATTTACTTTTAGGCTTCCAGACTATCCGTACTAAAAACAAGCTTGGGGTTTGAATTTTTAATCCCCTAAAGAAAACAGTGAAATAGGACAGCATGAGTTGTTCTTGCCCACAGTTCTTTTGTTTGTACTATGTTTATCTTCATATACTGAAAAATGTTCCTTTTTCCACATTGTAATGTTTATGTGCCAAGCAAATTGAATTTATTTTTCCTTCCACCTCTCCATTGGCTGGAACAGGAAGTTTCTCTGGATGTCTGAGTAACTGTTGTTTCTCAGTGCATTTTAGTCCTGTGAATTGCTTCAGCATTGCTAAAGGCTAACATTTTAACCTTCTTTTAGTTTATTCCCCAATTTTTTCCAGGCATATATCGAGTTGATACTAAAATTGAATATGAGAGGAACTCGTATCTAGTAGGTTATATACAAAATAGCTTTTATATTTTGGGTATATGAGTTTATGCACATTTTTTCTGAATTGATTACTCAGTTTTACTTTTTATTTTGAGAAATAATTGTGTGACTATTAAAAATAGTCACAATGGATATATCCATTTTATGTGAGCTAATTTTAAGATGCCTATATAAGTACTTTTTTTTTTTTTTTTTTTTTTTTGCTTTTTAGGGCCACAGCTGCCCTAGCCTGGAAGTTCCCAGGCTAGGTGTCAAATAGGAGCTGTAACTGCCTGACTATACCACAGCCACAGCACTGCAGGATCCAAGCCACGAGCTGTGTCTGTGACCTACACCACAGCTCATGGTAAGGCTGGATTGCTGACCCACTGAGCAAGGGCAGGGATTGAACCTGCATCCTCATGGATATTAGTCAGATTCATTTCCGCTGTGCCACAATGGGTACTCCCTATAAGTACGTTTTGGAAACTCAGTTCTCAATCTGGTCATTATGCAGTATATGATAATTCCAATTAAATATTGAAATTGACAATTCCTTTAGACAAGTGAATTCTTATGAAAATATTTCTTGGTTTTTGTTTTAGTTTGTCCTTGTTTCTGCTTTACTAGGGAATAATAGCATCATAAATTAACTGTGGGCTTTTCTATGTACTACTAAAAACAAAAGATACAAAACAATTTTTGTTAGTCTGTTAGCGTATTTGACTTCTCCAATGTCTGACTTTAACCTTAGGGAATTCTGTGCTCTCCAGCCAAAGAGCACTGTTTCCACTGCTCCATAGTCATACCATGGTGGGGCAGTATTTCTAAAGTGTAAATTAGGATCACGAGAATAGTTTAACCTGGGGTGCTGGATAAAATGCAGAATGCATGCTGACCTAATCAAACAGCAACTTTATTAAATCTATAGGTTATTCCTGCATACAGTTTTAAATCATCAGTCTAAAGGCATCAATGAATGAGTTTGTTTTTGGGGAAACACAGGGACATGAGAAATAGTTAAAGCTTCAATGACTTGTTAAATTCATCAGGAATATTTGAGGGCAAAAATTCTTCATGTGCAAATCTGGAAAGATCTTCAATGGCAGGTAACTAATCTAGTTATACATAATTTATGAAGAAATCTTGTAGGGTTATAGCAAACATATCTATAGTTTGGGACTATATATGGAAAATTTAGCTCAGCAAGGTTAATAATAAACCTATTTTAATACATAGACACAAAAGCGATTTAATATTTATGTTTTAAAACAGTCTGGAATTTGAAATTATATATTACTTTCATCACATGCAGACTACTGAGCCCTGTTTATTTTCAAGATAGCTCTCAATATTTGAAATATTTGAAATGTTTTCTGCATAACTCTTATCTGTAACTATGAGTTATTATTATATCTACATTTTCTCTTGTGTGAATACATTTTCACACTCCCAAGCTTTCTCCAAAACAGCACATTGATTCTTAGACAAATAAAATTTTTATAGAAGAGATAAAAGTCTAATTTAAAATGATTACTTTCTGTTGTAGCATTCATCAACATTTCTAAATTTTACTTTCTAAAAAAGTCTGTTTCCTAATTTATAAATTTTGAAATTTTATATATTTATTTAATTTTCACTGCCACATCTTTAGCATCTTGCATTTCTACTGATCCATAGCATTGATCAGCTGGCAGTTGTCTAGGAAACACAGATGAGTAAATGAATGGATAAATGCATGAATTATTGCATTATTAGATATACAGGAGACTGTGGACAGAATTTTACCATTGTATATCAGCTAAGCCCTCTTAGTTTGTCATTTTTAATCTTGTGACTCAGTTTTTTTTGTCTCTGAGTGTGACTCCCTCTCCCTTGCACAGATTTTTCCAACAGTTTGATCCTTTGGCTCCAAATCCCTTCTCTTTTACAACCACCACCTAAAACTCATTCTACATTTAGCTATAGTACTTACCATGTCACTCCACTGGTGACACGGTTGGAACTGTTTTCTTTGGCCTTTAAAATTAATCCAGATTTACATTATGCATATTCTGGTGTGCTCTTACTCTTACTGCTTGAAACTCTTCATCTTGAAATCTACAGTTCTGTCAGCCTTTATTTTTTGTTTGTTTTATGTGATATACTTGTCTTTTGTTGCGTCAGGACTTCACACAAATTTTCCCTTCTTTCTGGTACATGCTTCCCTCTTCATTGCTTAAAGTCTACTTACTCTCTCAATTTAAATTTTGTTGTATTCTTCAATGTCCCCAGACAAAATTCAAAGGTCCAGCATTCTTACTATATAAATCATAGCCCTAAATTCCTGTTGTAGTAACCATCAACTTAACTGGTGCTGACACATAGAACAAGATTTTATCCTTTTATGATAATAAGATGACTAGGTTAAGACACATCCATATAAACAAATATATCTTCACACAAACTGTTATGTTTTATGATGATTCCATTATAAAATTCATTTATTAAACCTAACATTAGCAAAACAAAGGGCATAGAGATAGGTAAGGTTTTTAAGCTATTGATAAAAGCAAAATCAGATAATCAAATTTTGAAGAAATTTTTAATATTTTCAAACACTGGTCCAAAACTATTGTTGCTATGATCATTAAACAGGCTTTTAAATAAAAGACTGCATATCCAATATCTACACTAAGTCATATATCCACTCTACTCTGTGAGTGAAAGTGTTATTACTTTAAAATGTAGACAGGTTTTTCAAAGCATGATTTTGTCGACTTTCCTTGGGGAGGATGAGTGTGCTGGGAGAGGAGATGATGATTTGAGGGAGGATGGAAATAAATGAGTCCTTTCCTGCAGGAGGGCTGACAGGTAAAGATTGAAGGTAAGGTAATTAGCAAAGCTAGGTAGGAGGAGAGGTGCTTCTAGGGCAGTTCCTGAGATGAATCTGTAAGTGATATCCCCATTTGTACACTGGCGTAATAGGTTTCCATTTAAAATAAAATTAAAAGATAATGAAGCAAATTTGATGTCTGCCAAGTTTGTTAAAATAGAGGCCTACATTTACTCACACTTCTCAGCTGAGCTGATACAATGTAGGAAAGTGAGAAGACTAGAGTATGTTTGTGTTTTTCTCCTAATTTGGATAGGAAAAAAACATCGATATATATATATATATATGTATTTAAAAATCTTTTATAAATAAATTCCTTCTAGGGATTTATCTAGTCAGTATACTTATACAATAATAATTACCTAAAAAGTAATTTTTAATGAGTTCAAACACTATGATTTAAGGCCTGTATTCACCTAGTAATGTTGTTCCTCTAAGGTAAGAAATTACTGCTTTCTGATGACGAAACATTTTATAAATGTATATTCATTTATATACATATGCGTAAGTATATTGCTACATATACAGAGCAGGAGTGAAGGGTGGTAGAGATCAATATTATTGTGCTTTATTGTTGGGAAATTATTAAAAAAATGAAAATAAAACATTTTAAAGTCATTTTCTTCCTGAATGTAGATCAACAGTTAAAATGATGGCAACTTTCCACATTAGCCAGGAAAATTTAAAACAAAGACAAACAGATCAACAAATATTGATAAATAATTTTATTGCATAACTCATATTTTACATGCAATCACTGACTTTTCTTCCTGAGAATTATACTTTGACCTTTAGAACTTAATACTTTTGCTCAAAGATATGTTTAAATGATAAGACTATTCCTGGTGGTACAAGGTGAAAATGCCCCATTAACTACTTTATCACATGTGTTATCCTGGATGTGTAATAGCTACTTGTTTGCTACTAAGAAAAAATTGAGGTGCCAGTACTCATGGGAGACTGTTTTTAAAAGTAGATTAATTTCCAATACAAATTGAGCATTAAAAAGTACCAGACTCTTAAAGGGCCATTTATATGAATTCTTGACTCAGTAGATAACAGTAGATAACAATGTCTTGACATTCCTGGCTTCTGAATTTGTTTCAAATATTTTTATTCTTTCTCAGTGGCTTAATTATAGAATATGGAAACTCTAATCCAGTGATTTGGTGTTGATGTCTTTATAAAATACGTGTGGTTTTCAAATTAATTGTTTAAATAGGGAAGATGGAATTTTACTCCTTGTGTTCTTGTCAAAGCCAAGAAATGTGCATAAAATGTCGAAATCTGGCCCCTGCAAACTTTCCAAAATCACATTGTTGGGGTTCCAGGATAATGGGGGAAATGGTCTTAAGCAGGGCCTTGCTTCAAGTGTATACCTTAGGGTATAGTATATACAGAACTAGACAGTCATTTTCCTAGGTTAACTTGGATGCGTCACATTATTTGTCTAGTATGCTCACAAAGAAACTATGTGACATTTTCTTATTTTACTTTTTAGTCACCTGGACCACTGGTTCATTCGTGTGAATGGATACATGAGTAATAATACATAAATGATAGTTAGCCAAATATTTATGATGCACTTTACTAGATTTTACGGGGAATGCATAGTCCTCACTTAAAAAGATGCTTATGTTTTACCAAGAAAAGACAAACTCAAAATAGCATACATTCCCCACATATGTATTAATCTATATCTATTAACTTAAATCTTCTTTGGCCGTGAAAATTTGAAAACTCCTGCTAAATAAACTTGATTAAATTTGTTTAATTCAGTTTTCCAAAATTATTCAACTATGCAACTATTAAGCATATTTGTTTTTGTTTAAATTCCTTTTGCCATACTCTGCAGCACTAGAGTTTCTTGGGCACATCTGGCAGACAACAGGTGGACTTTAACTCATAGGCCCAATCACAGAATTCACAAGCGTCATTTACAGTTTCAGCCTGCTGTCTCTGCATTTAATACTTTGGGTGATTGGGGTAGGTATTCTCTAAGACTCCTCAAGTTCCAAATCTGCATGAGATTTGGAGATTAAATAGTAAACTCTATGCTGCTATCAAAGTGATAGAACCGAGAGGGGAGAGATCAATGTGGATTGTTTGATGTCTGTCTAATTAGATTTGTTCTACAGGAAGAGAAATTCTTAATAAACAATTCTAGATGTTCATTCTAGGACAGCTGGTAAATAAGTATTTGATTTATAAGTTTGGGCTCAATATTAATTTATATACACTTAACATGTCAGAATGTCAACGTAGCTCTGAAAATGATGGTGCTGTAAAGTAAATTTTAGGGGGATTTATTCATTTTTGCTTTCAGAAGATCATTTTATATACATTTTATACTAAGAACAGCATAGTATTTTTCTGAAGCACAGATGTGAAATATTTCCAGCCCAGGGCTGCTGTAGATCCCTAAACATTTCAATGAATGGATTCTTCCCTGTACATCACTCTATGCAATGTATAACATTTTCTGATACATGACTTCTACTAGATAATGTCTTCTTCATATTCATCTCATTTTACTCTGTGGTTTTGTGTTTGATCTCCAGAGAATTTGGACTGCCAACTTATTTTTTTTTGTTATTGGTTTTGCCTTTTATATTTTGTGTAATAAGAAAGATTTTGAATATGCTGACAATATGCCAGAACTTTGGAGTCCCACTTGAATTTTCAAGAGGTTTTGGTATGTGTGTCTTTGATCTTATGTACACCTGCAAATGGCAAATTCTCTCTCATAGTAATTTTCTCCCACTGATTGTGACTCCTTCATTATCTGCTCTGTCAAATGTGTATACCAATGAGAAGGATAATCTTAAAATTGAATGTTTATTTCTTTTTGTCCTTTCATCCACATTGTCTCTTTCCTTATCATCCATAACAACCCCTGGATTTATCATTGTTAAGTTTTATTTTCTATGAAAATTGTCTAATGTGCTTATTTAAAGTGCTTATTTCTGGACCTCATTCACAAAATTTCCAATTTAGTAGCACCTAAATTATGCCCTAGGAATCTAGAATAAACTCTCTTAGACACGAATTGGAGAAACGGGAGTTGTAAATAATTGGAGAATGATTTTTAAACCTCCCAAAAATGAGATTGGTTTCTAGGCTACAAGGACTGACACAGCATGACATTTCCCTGCACCACTCTGCCTGGCATTAGTCTTTGTTTGCATAACAGGAGGATCCAAAGAGCATTCTAGGTTAGGAAGGAGAGGAAGCACAATTTAGTGCATGCTAGATCAAAATTGTTGAATTCCTGGATTCTTTATTCTTCCAAACTGGATATTACCTTCAAGAAAACAAAAGTCTTGTTTTATCTAGAATTTTGCCCTAAACCAAAAGCTACAAAATATATTCAGATGCTAAGGAGAAAACATACCAGACTAAGCCAAAGAATCTTAATTCTCTGTTTTTAATCTACCACTTAACAAATGATATAACTTCTCATAAATCACTTCACTGTTTTGAACCTTAGTTTCAAAGTCTATTACATTAATTAGGTGATAGCAAAATGCCTTCTAATTCTTATATACTGAATGGAATTAAGGGAGTGATATATTTGTTGTAATTTAATTTCTCCTTACTTTCTAGAAGTTAGATATCTAGTTCTGTAAGAATGATATAATGCCAGAATCCTTCTGAAGGCTACTAGTTACTCATTTTATAATAGTTTGATACATACTTCATAGTAATATTTACTATGATTTCTTTTATGTGCACACAGCTATTTTTATTTTGTCAAAGTTTGGTTTTCATACTACAGTCCTCTTACCTGAAAATTTCTTTAGTTTATCTGACCCCATGCAATATGCAATGGAATTCACAGTTGACGCTATAATATTTAGATACTAAAGTTATTGAAATGCAGATCTCTGCAACATTAACTTTGTTTTCATAGATACAATTCAATTATTCAATAAAAGAAGAAATCTCTTAAAGAAGAGAAACTTCACAGAAAACTCAGTATTGACTATTTTCACCATAATCAAAACATCAGCGCTAACAGCAAAACATATAGTCATCACAAGCCTAAATGTAGGCTTTATTCTTCTATGCATAAATGCTGTTACAATTATTCATTTTTTAAAAATCCTGGTAAGCATTTTGGACTTTATCAGAAAAGCTTTTTTAAAAAAATAAAGGGGGGGGGGATAAATGCTTAAAACTGTTGGTTTCTGATGAAGACTATTCTGTTAAGTACTTACTATATCACCATTTCTTCCAAATGGTCACAAACACAGAAATTCATCAGCAACTCTGCTGGCATAGAACAGAACATATAAATAAATACTTCTTTTGTCCTTCAGGGCTAGACCACCACCACCAACAACTATTATTTGATAATAGAATATCAAATAAACATGTTCTATAGCCACCAGGATTCATTTGCCCCCAAGGAGAAGGCACCTGACATCTATAAAAAGATGTTCCTATAACCCACACAAAAAGAAGGAGGTGTAAAGAAAAGATATTTTCTTAAAGTCCAACAACCTAAAATTGTGCAAGCTTTAACTTCCAGAATTTTAATGTTTTGCCTCATCTAAATGTTTCTCTGGAAGCATATGTGAATGAGATAATCAAGGGGACTATGTGAGATACTTAAAATCTCTCCCTTAGTTTCAATAACGATGTGTAACATGAACTATATACTTAAAATGTGTGATCCTTCACATGGAGTTAAAAAGAGATGCTTCTATTCTCATCATAAATAAGAGGAAACATATACATTATAATAACATTTAAAATTGAAGTATCATTATTATTAACTAACTACACTCTTTTTCATGGACTTCCCTAAAAATATATTTATATAGAGTCCTATATTAAAATGATTAGAATTATATCTAAGTAGCAAGGACTGAAGTTGATATTAAATATGTTCTCTAATGAGTGCTAACTGATCTTTAATAGATAATAAAACGAATTCAATTAAAAAATTCTCAGTATAAAATTTCTCAAGTATTGATCTCTAAATAAATACACTAGATTACCTCACTATCTCATGATTGTCATAAACCACCTTAATCTTTTAAGGATACCTACTTATAAATTTAAAAACTAAATATATATGTATATGTAATATTCACATATCTATTTATGAAAATAATAATTTTCTATTGTTATAATATTCAACTATTAATATTCATCTAATAGGATAATTTGTAATTTCATGTGATTGATACTCACCTATGGAGTAATAGAAATAGCACAAATAGATAAGTATAATTTCTTGCACTTTTATTCTGATATAAACATATGCTTTTAAAAGATATGTATATACACACACATGTGTATATACATATCCGTGTACACATCTGTATTATTATATAGACATGATTCAATGTGCTTTAAGTCTAATATTGATATTAGACTTTTATAGCATTGGACATTGATAACACAACTTTCATTTTTGGTATTTTCACATGGAAAATTGTTGCTCTTCCTGCACAATTATAGTAAGTATGTTAGTCTCATGAAAAGGAAAAGTTGTTTGAGTTAATATCAAGAAAAGTTTTGTCCAAATGGTGATTTCCAAAGTATTGTATTAATGAAGGAAGAAAAATTATTACACAAACTTTAAAAAACATATCTGAGTATGTTTTAGATTAATAACCAAAAGTTTCAGGCTAAAGTCAGGTTTAATTAATTGGTCTTTTTTTTTTTTTTTTTTCCTTTTCTGTCCTCCTGGGGCATATAGAGTTCTCGGGCCAGGGATCTGATACAAACCTCAGTTGTGGCCTACTCCACGGTTGTAGCAACATTGGATATTTTAACCCACTGTGCCAGAATTGAACTGCATCCTTGTGCTGCAGAGACTCCACACATCCTGTTGCACCATAACCAGAACACCTAATTGGTCATTTTTTTAAAACCAATAAACCAATAAAATTCCTGTTTTTAATCACAGAATCTTAACTTTCATTTCTTTTTTTTTCTTTTTTTTTTTTTTTTTTTCGCTTTTTAGGGCCACACCTGCCAATATGAAGTTCCTAGGTTAGGGGTTGAACTGGAGCTGTAGCCACTGGCTTGTAGCACAGCCACAGCAATGCAGGATCTGAGCCATGTGTGCAACCTACACTGCAGCTTACAGCAATGCCAGATCCTTAAATGAGAGAGGCCAGGGATTGAACCTGCATCTTCATGAACACTAGACAGGTTTGTTACCGCTGAGCCATGACAGGAACGCCAGCTTCCATTTCTTAATCAGACAAGTAGGCAAATGAGGTACATCTATTGTCAGATTTCAGTCAAGTATAACATCCAGGGAAAAGCTTTTATAAAAATGCTAAATTTACCAATCACTTGTCCAAAATAGCATTTCACATTGTTTTTAACAGATCACAGACTCAAAATTTTCAAACAGTAAGACCCTTTCAAATTCAGAATTTTTTCTTTAAGGAATGAACACTGTTAAAACACAAAGCATCTATGAATAACTTGTTTCTTTCACTCCAGATATTAAAGAATAACCTACTAAGTAAGAATCATATTATGACTTCATTATAACAATTGGAATACCTAGTATAATGCCATTTACTTCATGAAATATGCAACCATTTTTATTTTATTGTATGTACTAGACTTCAAAATATAATTTTGTGAAATATAAAAAATATACTAAAATATTTATGGCCTACTTTCATCTTCATTTCCAGTTAAATAAATAATGTTTTTCCTACTTTTAGAAGATAGGGTATATTTATGTATTTTGCTTCAAAAATTTTCTTTGATATTTCCCCACATATTCATCACTAACTAGAACATTAAAGTAAATTAAAAATCTAAGAGCTGAGAGACCTATCATTGCTATATTGTTGTATTGGGAAAGTTAATAATTAGTTATTTCAAATCCCACATAATTAACTATTTCAGCAAGTATTTATTGATCATGCACAAAGTGGTGGATACAAAGATGAAGTCAACAGTTTCAGTTTTCCATGTTTAGAATTCTGAATGTTATAAAATTTTACCTGCATCAAGTCAGATGTTAAGGTTTTTTTTTTTTTGTTTTTTTTTTGTTTTTTTTTTTTGTCTTTTTGTCTTTTCTAGGGCTGCACCCGTGGCATATGGAGGTTCCTAGGCTAAGGGTCTAATTGGAGCTGTAGCTGCTGGCAGGATCCGAGCCATGTCTGCAACCTACACCACAGCTCACGAAAACACCAGATCCTTAACCCACTGAGCGAGGCCAGGGATTGAACCCTCGGCCTCATCATTCCCAGTTGGATTCGTTAACCACTGAGCCATGAGGGGAACTCCAGATGTTAACTTTTATATTGTTCCTAGTTTTGATCATAATAGCCAATCTCATCTTTAAATGAAAAGGTTAGAGTAGATCTTCTCTGGGGACCTTTTAAATTTTAATTTTATGAGTCCATTTGATAGTCTGATGGAATTTTCTTAACTCTTTTTTTTTTTTTTTTAAGATCTTTCATCATCTGAAAATGTAATAGTTTTCAATATCCTCACATTGACACATTTATTTTTCTGGACTGAATAGGTTCTCGATACAACCTGCTAAGAACATAGTCCACTAGAGTTCTCTAACTTCCCAAGATCCAGAGTAATTGTTCATGTAGCCTGAGACTGACTTAAAATTTTATAGCTCCATCTATTCTTACTTGTAACAGGAAAAATTCCAAGATGGCCCCACTTCCCATAAAATCTTGCCAAGTAATGACACTCCTGCTCTATTCTATTACAAATTATAATATTATTTTTAACAAACTAAAAAGAATTATCTGTGTTAAATTTTATCTTGTTCAACTGTGTCCAAGTAGCCTGTTTAAAATTTTTTATTTTGATTTTGCTGCACACTTTATTAACTGCAGTCAATCCTAACACAAGCTTAGAGTTATCTACAACTTTGCTAAGCCTGTTTTGTCCTCATTCTAAATTCTTGAATATTTCTTTTAAGAAGTATCAAAGAATCCTTTTATCTTCTGCTGCTTTGCTCCACTACAATTAATTTGGCATTTTTGGAGCGGTTGTTTAACCCATCTATTTATCCCAACCTAGTCTACATTCCCCCATCCACATTCTGCTCTACAGCATAGAGTTCTCACTCTCTTTAAACAATGTACAAAAGAAAATTTGTTACTAATTACTAAAGGCAGTAAATAGGCCACTGTATCAAACCCCAGTTTCTCAGATATTATCTCTTTTGACTATTTTCTACTCAAAGTGTCGCAATGTAGCAGCCTAGGAAGGAAAACTTTTAAAATGACAGCATAGGTTTTGCATTCTTAAACTTTCTTGGGAAGGAGGGGACCAGAACAGTAGTGAGTTTACCTGAGAGTATATCATTCATTGTTCATCTTTGAAGTTTAGTATTGAATTTTTATTTATTTCATACTGTTCTCCTTATTGCTCTGCTTCTCTTCTTGCTTTCCTGCTGACTAAGGGAGCCTGAAGCAATCTGCTCTGTAGTCTCAAGGAGACCTGGTGACTGTTACACATTCTCTCCTAGGGCTTTTGCTGCTCTACATTTTTTTTTTTTCCCACAGGTAAAACACTGTTCCACTATTTTAAAAAATTCCCCAGTGATGGTTTCATGTTTTTTTTTGTAATACTATTTCTTTTCCACTCTAGGATCTAAAGTGCTTTTGAAAGAGCTGTAGAGTTAAAGTGATTTTAGTTGCTATTTTAAATCACATTTGTTCTACATGTCTAATTAAGTTCTGCTTGTCTACATAACTGATCAGTCATAGGTTACCTCATTAAACAGGGCAGAACACTCTTTCAAGCTTGTAATCATTACTATGGCTATATATTATATTCTTATAACATTTTTCTTATTGCTGAAAATTAAAATTTTGCCCCAAAAATGCTTTATTTCTCAGAACCTGTCAAAAAACTCTCTCCAACAAAAATGAGGGTTTATCTTTTTATGAGTGTGGTAGATTTGAAGGTTGATGCATAAATTAAATATCATTGGATCATTTAGTGTTCTATAGGAATTTTTCTTAAAATATTACCAAAATATGTTTAAAACATAAAAAATATAGTCAAGATTTAAAATGAATTTGCACTTTAACTTGTAAATTTAAATTGTTTTCCTAAAAATCCTGAGATGCAAGAGACTTAAAAATACTCTGGAATGGATCTCTTTCAACTGCGTAGATTCTATAAGTGAGAATGATCAAAGATAAGAAGAAATGGAAAAACCCTGATCAACTGCATTTTCAGAATCAGCATTTTTTTTAGAACACGTAATTCAAAAATTACTTTCGATGGTGTCATATGTAAATTAGATCCTGTATAAAGTGGGTCTTAAAAAATCAAATAGTTATTGTATCCTTTTGTCAAGTGCAATTCAATCTAACTCCTGAACATTAGAAACATTAGAAAAAAATCTTCTGCAAAGAATAAAATGTCATACATATCAACAAACTAGTTAAATACTATTTTATGTTGCTGGTCTTCTGCAGTTGTTTTGTAGTAGTTCATTATTCTGTCAGGACATGGTATGTGATACACAGCCCTCTGAAAGATAAAAAAGCCGGCCACTTAAATATCTTAAAAACGCAGGCCACGGAAGGATCTTGTAGTTTTAAACCTAAATTTTCTTAATCAGTTACTATTCTAATATCATACATGAGCATGTTTCATCTTAGATGCATTAACTTATTAAAGCATCAAATATAATTAATAGTAATATGAGAAATACATATGACTAATCCATTTTAGTGAAAGTACTTCTTAAAAAATTCCTAAACTTTCTTCAGAATTGCATTACTAGACCTTTGAAGTGTGTTTCTAAAATTATAGGTAGAGGTTACTGAAAACTATACTCTAATTTGAGGGAGTTCCTGAGTTTACTCTTTAGTTGGACAACTTCAGTTATGCAATACTTAGGTGATGCTTGAGTCAATAGGATTGGGGATATCATTATATACAGATGCTTGAGTCCATACTTCGGTATGTTGAGGAGAGTCATAGTTAAAATATCTGTAGATTGGGAATGGTAAAGAGGGAGAAGGACAATGATTTTCCCTCCCCTATAATGTTACCCTTAACCTCTTCAGGAGTCTACCATTCCTGATTACAATACATGCCTGGTGTAGTAATTGAAGACAAATGGAGGAAGGCCCTTGCTTCTTAAAGTCATACAGATCTCTGAGTGACTGCAGAGGCTTAACTTTGTGAACAAGACAATCTATTAAATGTTAACTTTGTTGAACAAGGAAATAGACACTTAATAAGGAAATGGAGTATGAAGCAAATTGTTATAACCAGTAAATCACTGAGTTTATTTGATGATGTATAGCTGACTATGTAGTTTCTAAAAGATTTACCTGGCATGCATAAATATAAGGTCCTTTTTCCTTCCTTTGTCTCCCTCATATTTCAAAGGAGTAAATAATTATCACGTATTGCCTGGGATAAGATAGTTACTACAGTTAAGCATAGATTTAAATAGGGTCACTTTATTGGTGGCAACTTCTATTTCAGTGGCTCTTGCTGTTCTTGTTAGAAGATCCTTGGCCTTGCAAAATCCTGGACAATAATTATTTCTGTGAATTCTTAGGAGATGTTCAATTGTTCTGAAAAGAAATTCTGCTAGCTGCCAGAGACACCTACCATTCCTGGCTCATATGCTAAATCCCACTTCCCTGGTATTGTCTGCTGATGTGTCCATTATCTCTGTGGATTTTGCACCTGAATGCCTGGTCCTGCCTGTGAAACCCGTGGCACTTCATTCTGGAAGTGAGACACCTCTGCTGCCTTTTCAAGACACTAGGAACACTGGCAAAAATAGCTCCATCATTGTCATTAACCAGTGTGAGAAACTAATCAAAACTTTCCCAATTCCTAAGTAACGTCCTGGTATATACCTTCCAGTTGTACCTGAGCCCTTTGGATGTGAAGCAAAGTGAGTTCTACCATGATTTACCATATTCTTTGTTATAAGGAAGACAAATCTTTACAACTTGTGCTGCAGATTCTGCGACGTCTAGTAAAATTAATACCTTCTCTTTTAAATCATAACTTTCTTTTTTCCTAGGATGAAGCAGAGGAAGATTATGTGAATATATCCAGAATATATTCAGAATTGTAGTCTACATCAGAAGACCAAAAATTAGTATTCTGTAATTGGGCCTAATGTTTTTCTTTTCTTCAAATGTATTCTCTTAGAGGAAGCCTCTGGGTTTCTAAGGTACATAGACTGCTGGATTTCATTGCTAGTTTTCCTGACACAGGCATATCTGAATCTCTGGGTTAGATACATCTAGCCTAAAATTGCTAAGCACATTACCCTTCAAGGAGACATTTGTTTAGAGAGATGACATGATAAGACAAGGCTAAGAGGGTGTTTTATGTTTTTTTTGTTTGTTTTTTTGTCTATTCACTGGTTTTAATTGAGATATAATTGACATATAACGTGTAATTTAAGGTGTACAGCATATTGATTTGATTCAGTTATGTATTTCTACCATGGCATTAGCTAATACCTCTATCATGACACGTAATTATCATTCCCTTTTTTGCGGTGAGAACATTTGAACTTTGAAGTTTATAATACAGTATTGTGGGTTATGATCATTATGCCATGCCTTCAACTTCTAACTGCAAATTTTCACCCTTTAACATCTCCCCAATTTCTCATGCCCAACCTCTAGTAACTACCATTCTACTCTCTGTTTCTATGAGTTTGGCTTTTTAAGAGTCCAGCTAACAGTGACAGCATAGGGTATTTGTCTTTCTCTGTCTGATTTAACCCTCTCAACATAATGCTCTCAAAATCTATCTATGTTGTTGCAAACAGCAGGATTTCTTTCTTTCCCGTGGATGTGAAATATTACATTGTACCACAACTTCTTTATTAATCACCCATTGATGAATACTTAAATACTTAGAATACTTAGAAATTTCTGAAGTGTTAATACTTTGTGTGATTTACTACAAAGGAAAAACATATGCTTTGGATAGCAGAGGTGTGTGAGGTAGTGTTGCTATTATATTGAAAAAATTGTGGAGCCTGATTTTTTTTCTTACTCAGAAATCAGAATGGCAGTGCAATTCTTTTTTTTTATTATTACTCAGTGAATTATATTACATTTATACTTGTTCAATGACCATCACAACCTAATTTTATATCATTTTGATGTGAGTCAGTATCTGTTCTAAGAAGTTCATTGTGTCCTTTTTTTGAGATTGCACATGTAAGTGATAGCATATGATGTTAGTGTTTCACTGTCTGATTTCACTTAGTATGATAATTTCTAGGTCCATCCATGTTGCCGCAAATGCCATTATTTCTTTCCTTTTAATGGCTGAGTAATATTCCAATATGTATATTCTTCATCCACTCCTCTGTTGATGGACATTTAGGTTGTTTCTATATCCTGGCTATTGTATATAATGCTGTAATGAACATTGGAATGCATGTTTCTTTTTGAGTCATGGTTTTCTCTGGATAGATGCCCAGGATTGGGATTGCTGGATCAAATAGTAATATTATTTTAGTTTTCTGAGGAATCTCCATACTGTTTTCCACAGTGGTTGTACCAATTTACATTCCCACCAACAGTGTAAGAGGGTTCCCTTTTCTCCACACCCTCTTCAGCATTTATTGTTTGTAGACTTTTTGATGATGCATTCTGGCCAGTGTAAGGTGGTACCTCATAGTGGTTTTGATTTGCATTTCCCCAATAATGAGTGATGTTGAACATCTCTTCATGTGTTTTTTGGCCATTTGTATATCTTCTTTGGAGAATTGTCTGTTTAGATCTTCTGCCCATTTGTTGATGGGGGTTGTTTGTTTTATTGGTATGGAGCTACAGAAGTTGTTTATAAATTTTGGAGATTATCACTTGTCAGTTACTTCATTTGCAAATTTTTTCTCCCATTCTGTGGGTTGTCTTTTCATTTTGTTTAGGGTTTCCTTTGCTGTGCAGAAACTTTTAAGTTTAATTAAATCCCATTTGTTTATTTTTGTTTTTACTGTCCTTGCTCTTGGAGGTGGATCTGAGAAGATATTACTGTGGTTTATGTTGGGAAGCGTTTGGCCTATGTTTTCCTCTAAGAGTTTTATATTGTCTGGTCTTATATCTAGGTCTTTAATACATCTTGAGTTTCTTTTTGTGTATGGTGTTAGGGAGTGTTCTAATTTCATTCTTTTCCATGTGGTTGTCCAGTTTTCCCAGCACTACTTATTGAACAAGCTGTCCTTTCTCCATTGTATATTCTTGCCTCCTTTGTCATAGATTAGTTGGCTGTAGCTGTGTGGGTTTAATTCTGAGCTTTCAATCCTGTTCCACTGATCTGTCTTTGCACCAGTACCATATGGTTTTGATGACTGTAACTTTGTAGTGTAGTCTTAAGTCAGGGATTCTGATTCCTCCAGCTCCATTTTTATTTTTTAGGATATCTTTGGATTTTCTGGGTCTTTTGTGCTTCCAAACAAACTTTAAAGTATTTTGTTCTCATTCTGTGAAAAAAGGCCCTTAGTAATTTGATAGGAATTGCATTGAATCTTTAGATTGCCTTGGGTAGTATAGTCATTTTGATAATATTGACTCTTCCAATCCAAGAGCATGGTATATCTTTCCATCTATTTGTGCCATCTTTGATTTCTTTCATCAGAATCTTATGGTTTTTAGAGTACAGGTCTTCTGTCTCTTTAGGTAGATTTATTCCTAAGTATTTTATTCTTTTTGATGTGATGGTAAGTGGGATTGTTTCTTTCATTTCTCTTTCTGATCTTTCATTGTTAGTATATAGAAATGCAGTCAATTTCTGTGTATCAATTTTGTATCCTGTGACTTTGCCAAATTCATTGATGAGCTATAACAGTTTTCTGGTAATGTCTTTGCATTTTCTAGGTATAGTATCATGTCATCCGCAGATACCGATAGTTTTACTTCTTCCTTTCCAATTTGGATTCCTTTTATTTCTTTTACTTCTCTAATTACCATGGCTAGGACTTCCAAAACTATGTTGAAAGTAGTGGTGAGAGCAGATATCCTTGTCTTGTTCCTGATCTCAGTGGGCATTCTTTCAGCTTTTCACCATTGAGAATGATGTTAGCTCGGGTTTGTCATATACGGCCTTTATTATGTTGAGGTAGGTTCCCTCTATGCCCACTTTCTGAAGGGTCTTTATCAGAAATAGGTGTTGGATTTTGTCAGAGGCCTTTTCCTGGATCTATTGAAAGGATCATATGGTTTTTATTCTTGTTTGTTAATGTGGTGTATCACACTGATTGATTTGTGGATATTGAAGAATCCTTGCATCCCTGGGATAAATCCCACTTGATCATGATGTGCAATCCTTTTAATGTAGTATTAAATTCAGTTTGCTAGTATTTGTTGAGGATTTTTGCATCTATGTTCATCAGTGAAATTGGCCTGTAATTTTCTTTTTCTGTGGTGTCTTTGTCTGGATTTGGTATGTCCGTGGAATTCTGATTCTTTGTTTGTTTTTTCTTAGTTTCATAAGGGGCCTGTATATTTCCTCATAATATAAAGCTTAATTTGGCTTTGAGCTCCAACCCTAACTATTCCTATGCTATGGGCTTTAGAGAAGGTACCATCTTTATCTTCTTTTGGATACTGTACTATGACATTTTTTTTTGGAATATTGTTAAGTATTATTAATAAACCACAATAAACATGATTATAAAAAGAAAATTTCATACAGTTAAATTGACAAATATTATTGGTGAGACAAGATAATTGATGGGGCCTTTGCATTATTAAAGCAGTTAATAATTTACTTCAATTACAAAAACAGAGACCATAGGAAAAGATTCAGATATTCAATATACATAATCATGACTGAAAAGAAGGAGAATTTCTCTTTTAGCCTCCTGATGTTCTCAGCATCTCTCTTGTAGTGTATAATGGGAAACAATGGGGAAGAGTGCTCCTTCTTAGCCCAAAAGAAACCCTCTCTCTAGAGGAACAAGCAAGGACTGTAATATTTGGGGAAAAGTTCAATGATGACAGAACATGCTGATTTCTCACACTGACTTTTAAGTAGGAAAGCACCCTTCAAAAAACTAAAATTGTCTTAGTAATTAATGTTGTGCCAATTTTTGACCTGACATTTGGGGTTCTATGAACTGAATTTCTATGTTTCAATTTATAGGATAAGTGAAGCTATCTAGGACTTCAGGTTGCGGCATTATTTTGACAGATTTTCATTGTGCTACCTCCTATAACAGTGTATTTTACTTAAGAAAAGAAAAAAAGAGAAGAAAGCACACATAAATGTTTCCATAAAATAATTGAGACTTTGTTCATAAGCATTGTAAGTCAACAATAAGGTAGCCTAAAACTCATTTCGGAACAACAATTCAAATATAGAACACAGGCTATGTACATTCTATTGCTGGGCAACAGTGGACAGTCATAAATTTCCTAGGAAACAGAACCTTAAATAAGAAAGGCTAACTTAGAAATGTTCAGGGTATATAAAAATCATTTACAATGAATATACTTGTGTGGGTTCATGGAAAAATATATTTCTAATGGATAGTTTTAATTATCTGCTGAGTAGATATGTCTGTCTTATAAGGTGAGGGGAGCAGGGACTAAAAATCAGAGACAATTTTAGAGATTAGTGTGAGAGTTTTCTGGTTCTTTTTAAGAAAAGATTCAGGGAGACTCTAAAAATGTACAAATGATACCAAGCCCATGCTCCTGCTTGCCACACAACAGGCCAATGATCCAGAGACAATTTGTTGGGGCAATGAAGAACAACTTTAATCAGAAAGCTAGGAGACCAAGTAAATGGCAGGCCAGTGTCTCAGAGAACCATCTTCCCTTAGTCCAAATTCAGGCTCCAAATTCTATACAGAAGAAGGGGAAGCAAGGGAGATGGGCCCACTGCAATACCAACCAATGACTGAGTGGGACCACTACTGGTAGTTCCTAACAGCTATATGTCTGCCCTGCCCCTTTTACATAAATATAAGGAGGAAGAGATTTCACTGCAACTATGAATAAACTTTCATTCATTTACTCATTCATTCATTCACCTGTATAAGAAATAATTATTGAGCTTCCACGAAAAATAAAAGAATCCTTTATATGCTAGTCTCCTATATAATTCATTGGAGGGAACAAAATATAAATAATCTTAGGATCTTGTCTATAAGGAACTTATAATATATATGAGAAAAGGGCATGTTCCCAAATAAGAACCCTTTAAAATGTAAGTTGTGAAATGTCATAAGGAAGACAGAGAATAATTGCAACGAATTATTCAATGGAAGGGGTAATGAATTCCAGCTTGCACCTGAATTGGAAACTTGGAGAGTCCCATGGGGAAAAAAATAATTTTGGCTCTAAATGATGGGTAGACTTTGGACTCTTGCATGAGAATGGACATCCCATTTGAATATATAAGGAAAGGCACATAGTGGGGATATGTAGGGGCATTAAATATTTGAAAATAAACAGTAGTTGAATTAGATTTGTGGAAATTCTGGTTGAGAAAGAAGAGTTTTGACCACATTGAGCAGAGTGGAATGGGGGCAGATTGAAGAGGTAGGAAGCTAGGATGACACATTAAGGAGGTGGTATAACTTTTTGAAAAGATTTAGGGATTCACAAATAGTTTTTGAAAAGGAGAGAGTTATTTTGGCAGAACAAAGATCTGATGAGTCAAAGAAGTGGGATATAGAAGAACCATTATATTAATCCAGACAAAATATATAAGCCATTGAAGTAAAAAGATATGCAATGGGGATAGAGAACAGGAGCTAGAGTTAAGGAACATTTATGAAGGTGACATTAATGAGACAGAGCAAATGATGACATGTAGACAGGGGTGACCAGATAAAAGTAATGAAAAAATGGGGATTTTAGCTTAGAATTCCAGAGCAAGAAAACTAATAGTATCAGAAAAGGCAAGAGCTGAGGAGGAATAAGTTTGCAAGAGAAGACACCTTCTTCCATTTATAGCGTCCTGGTTTGAGGTATTAGTGAAGCATCCAGGATGAGCATCCCAAGGCATGGTTATAAAAGGGGCACTGTATTTGCACATAGGTCTCTTATTCAAAAATAAATACTGTGCTCTATTATGTGGTAGGCACTATGCTAAGCTCTAGGAAAGTAATGATTAATAACACATAAATCTGTTCCATACATGATCTAGTAGAAGCTATATCCCTCTAAACAATTATAATACAGTATGTGTAGGTGAGGATTTGGTAATCCATAGGGTGCCATGGAAACAGTTATGGGGGAAGCTCTGACTTGGCTTATTAAAGAATTTCCTATCGCAGTGAATTCTAGGCAGCTTAAGAATCCATAAGGTTTAACCAAGGCAGAATAGGGAGGGGAAAATTGAGGGAAAGTGGTCAGAATAGAGTAGCATATATATCCCTCATTCAACATTTAAATTGTCAAAGCTATGGGAAATCAGGTTTGACAAGTCATTTCTACTAGGTGTTTAGGTGAACAAGAATTACTGTATGATCCATCAATTTCTTTTGGAATATACCCCAAATAATAGAAAATGGGAGTTCAAACAAATATTTGTACATTTATGTTCATGACAGCATCAGCCACAATAGCCAACAGTTGGAAACAGCATAAATGTCTGGCAGATGAAAAAAGTATGGTTATATCCTCAATGAAATACTATTCAGCCTTTAAAGAAATGAAATTCTAATATATGCTACAACATGGATGAACCTTGAAGACATTATGCTAAATGAAATAAGGACAAATATTGTATGAATCTACTCATATGAGGTGCCTAGAATAGTCAATTTATAGAGACAGAAAATAGAATAGTATTCACGAGGGCTTGGGGGAAGGGTGTAGGGAGTTATTTTTAATGGTTACAGAGTTTCATTTTGAAAATATGAAAATATTCTGAGGATGGATGGTGGTAGTGGTTGCACAAAAGTGAGAATGTTTTGAATGCCACCGAACTGTACACCTTAAGTTGTTAAAATGGTCAATTTTATACCATGTATGTTTCACCACAATAATATAATTTTGAAAAATACACAGAATGCAGATTAAGTAAGAGACTGAGGATATGTAAATTTAAGAAGTTATTATAATAACTTGAATCAGAAAAAACTGTGTTTTTAAATTATAGAGTAATTAAAAAAATAAAAAAGGGAATGGATCCTTAGAAGAAATCAAGTTGGAATCCAAAAAATAATTTTTAAAGTGTACCTTTTATTAGGCTAATTAGAACATAACCAGATTGTTAATTAAGATCCAAAATAAGAAGCGTGGGACCATCAGTTTATTATACCAGCTGCAGCATACATTATTATGGTCAGCATCTATTTTGTGTGGTTTTCTTTTAACAAGTTTGTTTATTCTTCTTCAGTTTTTCCATTTAGCTTGGCAACATGCTGGGTTTTGGGCAATGACTCAGGGATGAGATGGGAGGAGGAGGAAGTGGCTCCAATCAAGTTACTTAAAAAAAAAAATCAAAACAAAGCAAAAACCCTCTTTTGGTTTTATGCAAACAATTTATCCATAAGTACCAACTGTCATAGCAAAAACTATCCCAAGAAGTAAACAAAAATTGCATATACAGATTCTTTTTCTCCATAACCAGAGTGCCCATTAATTTATCCTCTAAATCAGTACACTTGGGAGTGAAAAAGGATGACAAAGATGCTATAAATATATCTACTGAGACATCAGGCATAAAGTGGCATAGTTCCTAAAGAGTACAGTTTTCTACTTAAGGCTAATTTTGAGGATTGTAAGGGTCTAAAGAAAGTAAATTTTAGGATGTCTCTGTTTAAAGCCTAAGCTACTTAATGATTTAGTAAGCAATAATGTGATGATATGGAAAGAATAGTCCCAACTTGGAGTGCTACTCTGAAAGCATTAGCATTATTTGAAATCCTTGTTATGAGGGGAAAAACAAAGTGGTAAGGATAGTACCATATTAGGGTCCAAGCCTTTTGATTTCTAAAGAAACAAGAAGAAAAGATGTTTAATTAATTGCTTATCATAGTTAGCACATTATTTTTTAGTAAATATTTGTGGTACAGTAGAATGGTGATTTTATGTACAATTTTGTTATATTTGTCCACCACGAGCCTTAGTTCAGGCTGCTATCATAGAACACCATAGACCTGGTGGATTATAAACAAGAAAAATTATTTGTCCCAGGTCTGGAGGTGGGAAGTCTGAGATCAAGGTACCAGTATGGTGAAATTATGGTGAGAACAATTTACTGCATTACAGATGGCTGCTTTCTCATTGTAGCCTCCCTTGGTGGAGTCAGAGTGTGAGAGAGCTTTCCGGAGTCATTTTTATAAGAATACTCATTTATGTGGGTTCCACTCTCATGACCTAATCACTTCCCAAAAGTTTTCCTCCTAATACCATCACATAGGGTGTTTTGATTTCAACATAAGAATTTTGGGGAGACACAAACGTTAAGTCTATAACACCATAACACTATGTTTAATCAATATGCATAGCAAATTTGTGTTTACATATTGCATTGGTGTAAGCTTGTATTATTTTATTGTTTGTAAGATATTGTTCATATGACTGTGTAATTTTTGATGCTAAGTCTTTGACTTGAAGTATATCAAAACACTTTGTATGAGAAAAGATAACCCACTTTTAAACAATTATTATTTACTTAAATATTGCTGTAAAAGTGGGTGATTTTCTTCAATCAGTACCTCACCTAAGAGACACTGAGGAAGAGAAAAGTACTTATTGGTGAGGATGTTTAAGGTTGTTGTATAGAAGTTTCATTTCAAGTAAGGCTTCCCTTATGCTATTGAGAGGAAAACAATTTGGTCAAGATTAGTTTTATGAAGAGGAGAAAAGGAACAATTAGGTGGGACTAATGGTCCAATTAATTCCTTATCATCTTGTTTTTACTGGGAAGTCTACTCAAATACATGGATAAAGGAGTGGCTGGGACAGGTTTCATTTCTACCAGCTCTGTTCTCTCTTTCTTTTTTTCTTGCTCTGTCCACCTTTGTTCTGAACAGAATTGAGAGACACATCACCCTCATTTCTTAACCTGATACCTTTACAATTGCCAGTTTAACCTGAAACACATGTAGTGCTGAAAATGGGAAGAGAGGGGCAAACAATGAAGGAAATTATCTAAATTAAAAATTATTGATTAGAAACCATATAGTATAATGCAAGATTATAATTACACAAAAAGTTTTCAGTAGATCAACAATCATTCTATAAAAATGTTGGCACTGATGGAAACTTAAAGGATTTTCTGTTTTGTTTGTTAAGTTATGCCTAATCAGAAAAATTGCATTAATTTGCTTTGATTTTATGAGTGCTAGTTATTTATCTTATTATCTTAATTGAGACACAGGAGGACCAGAAGGGTATAACAGGAAGGCAAAGCAACAAACAACAAACATGGGACCATTTGGTTTCTACTTGTATGTATATCCAAAATGATTCTTGGTATTTCCTGTAGTGGCTCAGTGGAAACAAGTCTGACTAATATCCATGAGGATACAAGTTCAATCCCTGGCCTTGCTCCATGGGCTAAGGATCCAGCATTGCCATGAGCTGTGGTGTAGGTCATGGACGTGGCTCGGATCTGGCATTGCTGTTGCTGTGGCATAGGCCAGCAGCTACAGCTCCAATTCTACCTCAAGCCTGGGAACTTCCATTTGCTGCAGGTGCAGCCTAAAAAGATCAATCAATCAATCAATCAATAAAAAATTCTTCCCTAATATTCTAAGAGTTTCTAGGAGTATATTTTTTACATTATTCAGGACATCAGTGAGTCTTTCCATTCTACATTTTTCTCTAACCAGCCTTTATTATAGATGATATAGCATGAGAAAGTTTTTTGTGACATCAGCTCACTCTGGCAAATTTATAAAATCAGTTCCAATTCCAGACCACCTTGTTTATTAAAGGAATCTGCCTTCCTTCTGAGCATTTCAAATAACATAGGTATGAAATAACATTTTATTCATTAATAAAATGTCTTTCTCATCATATCTATGGTGAAAGAGAATAGAATTCTAATCATATAAAATTCAATATATACGAGATTTTCCAGAAGTATTTTAACTTGCATTTATGAAAACTAACATTTTTTCCATTTTTCAGTTTTCTTTATTAATATGCTACATGGCTTAAGAAATTATTTCAAATTTTTTCATAACTTTTCATATCAATGATAGTGATAATAACTAGTATTTATAGAGTACCATATATGAAAAAATATATATATGTAAAATAGGAATTCCCCTGCTTTATTGCATTTTTTTCTTCTGATTTTACAGATAAGATGTTTAATCTTAGAAAAGTTTACTTGTTAAAGATTATACAGCCAGGGTTCAAATGTAATCTCTTACTCTCCATAATTTTTAATATTTGCATATTATAATATACTTGTGTATATCTATATGAGAGTTCTGAAGTATTTTGATAAAGATATGTATTGGTGTTTCTTAAAAAGGCTTCCAATTTTAAATTTATCTCAGCATTACTAAAACGTGTAAATAACAGCCAAATTGTGGTTTCTACTTCCCATCTTGGATTCCTTGCTTCATTAATGGCTGAAATGAGTTGAAAAGGAACAAGACAGGGAAGAAATTGCTTTAGAGCAAACATCTAAAAAATAATGATGAGTTTTGGATTTCTGAATACAAGTTTTCCTATTAACTTCTAAGATCTTAACAATGCTTATTGATTAAAAAGCATCCCTTTACCACCCCTCCATAAAGTGTCTAGTTTCAAAGTCATTGACAGGTGTCAAAAGATTTCTTGATGGGAGTTCCCGTCGTGGCCAGTGGTTAACGAATCCGACTAGGAACCATGAGGTTGCGGGTTCGGTCCCTGCCCTTGCTCAGTGGGTTAACGATCCGGCGTTGCCGTGAGCTGTGGTGTAGGTTGCAGACGCGGCTCGGATCCCGCGTTGCTGTGGCTCTGGCATAGGCCGGTGGCTACAGCTCCGATTCAACCCCTAGCCTGGGAACCTCCATATGCCGCGGAAGCGGCCGAAGAAATAGCAACAACAACAACAACAAAAGACAAAAAAAAAAAAAAAAAAAAAAGATTTCTTGATGAAAACTCTTTAAACATAGAATGATACCATACCTCTTATTTCACAAGGTACTCAAATGTAGCCTCATTTGTCTTATCAACATTCACTGAAAACCAGTGGCTAACTTTATATATGCTGCCCTTTGTGTATCACACAGACAATAAAATTGGTATATTTATGCATAAGATTCCAGGGAGTTGCCTCTTATTTGAAAATTCTGGGAAAATATGAAATTCTTTTTTGGCATTTAAGAGCTATAAGCTTGAGCTAAAATATTCTATTAACTAACTTTAAGATCACAATCATAAAGTACTGAAGATTCTCCACTATTTCAGGATTCTTTACATACTTTACTATAGTTGAATTACCAAAAAGTAGCAGGAAAGTGACTATAATGCAATTTTTATCTTGTATAAAGTTGACCTATAATTGTTACATTCTTATGTTTTAATATGTGAATTGTTAAATTCTGCAATATTATATATGAAGCACTTTACTTCTAAAGGTTTATATTGCAAAAACTTTTACTGTTTTATCTTTTTTCATGCAGATAGATTTTTTCATAAAATATTAATAGCATTTGGCTCTCTACGATAGCCTGTATATATCAAATATTAACATATTTGATTAATACTATAGTCTGTTGAAGACATACATACCCATTTGTGGGTATATTATTCTCCAACAAATAAAGAGGAAAAATCTCTAATATGTTGTACTAATTTAAAAATCTCAAAAATATATTATTTTATATATCTGCATAATTTGTATTATACATATATGTACATATATGTGTAATTTAATAACTTCTTGAATATAAATTCCCGAATTGGATTGCTCACCAAATTTTTTACATATAGACAAATGTTGTGTAAAATCTTTGTTTCGATGGGCTGTGATGCCTTCTCCTCCACCCTGAGCTTCCCTATGTTTTTTGGTTTTCTACTCTCCTGCTGTCTCCTATATCTCCTGAAAAAAAGCTATGAATTTATTCATTCATTTAGTAAGTGATTACTTTGTTTCAGACACAGTGCCAATCAATCTCTCTTTTACTTAATGAGGAACAAAAAAGATGCCAAGAGGTTTGACTCTGCTGCTTCTGTAATTTATAGCAGATAAAGAAAATTCAGGTTGAAAACCTGCTTGTGACTAACTGATCTTGAGCAATTTAACATAAAGAGTTAATAATACCTTTCTATTGGAATTATTGATAGGATTAAAGGAAATAAAAAATGTTATGTGCCTGAGACCTAGTACATGCCACTGTATTTTGTAGTGCATGTGGAGAGCATAGTGTGGAGAAAACGGTCCACCAAAATAACAATAATGTTCTTAGATTAAGAGAATAGGATTATTCTCTTAAGAGCCTCAGTCTAAACATAAATCGGTAAAAGGTAAAGCAAAATAATCCTATATAATCTTGATATTGAATATTCAAATTATATCCTAAAATGTTTTGCATTATATATGTCTCAATATAATAATGCAGCTTATTTTAATATTTATTTTTTATTATTTTTATTTGTTTTTTAGTGCCATTAGGCTTTCCTATTTGTCAGGATCTAATGTGATGTCAGCCTTTTCCTAGTTTGTATCACCATGGAAATGACAGGAGACAGAGAAGAGGACAAGTACATTTATTATTTTTAAAATTTATGATATTAGGTAACTAAATGTTAACTTCATTATAAGTTTCTCTGAGGTCTCTCTGAGTTTTCATAGTTATATACAAGGTGATGGCATGAGAGAAAATTAAAATTTAGTCTCACACACTGAGGTAATTTCCTTTCCATCTTAGAATCCTTCTCAACTAAATGATGAAGCTTGATATTGATATAGTCTTAGTGATATGTTTGTGTGATTTTATTATTTTTTCCAATTAACGTATGAGTGTGGGAAATGTAATTAGTAGTTATGGTAGGATCCACAAGGATTTTGAAACTGAGGATTTGAGAAATCCTCTCTCTGACATTCCTCTATGGTTTGCTTTGCAAGACGAGCTCATCAGGGGATGAGTGAGTGGGAACTTGGGGAATGAGTCATGGAGGACCTGAATTGATGGGAGGGAAGTATGTATGAGTTGTAGTGAAAATGGGTGTGAAGACAGATGGGAGACAGGCACTCTCAGAGTAAGTGCGGGTCAAAGAGGAGGGGTTATGTGTTCTGCTGAACAAGTAGTAGGTACTCAGGTTCACTTTGCCTTGCCCTACTCAGGACACTGGAAAAATTAGGTCTTGGTTATACACTGTCTTCAGAGATAAGGGTCTGGACCTGAAAGTTACTGGAAGTACAATTAACTAGCCCAAATGTGGTTCAGGAACTCAGTTGTTCTGAGAATAACCTGGCTTCAGTATGATAAATTGGCTCTTTCATTGTTGAATTCAGACATAACTGGGTAGTGCTTATTGTCATTAACTGGCTTAGATAGTTCAGTGAGCAACAGATCTGGTGTGAGAAAAGTTGGTATTTAAAGACTGCTCTCTCACCTATTAATTGTGTGGTTTGGGGCAAGTTCCTTAGCCTCTGCAACACTCAGTTTCCTGATATGTGAAATCAGGATAATAATATCTATGCTGGTTAATATACTGCCTGGCACATAAAAAGCATTCAGTGCTTTTTCATTGACCATTCATTATGTTAAAGGGAAAGGATTAGGGGAATCTGGATTTTATTTCATATATAAAAATGTTCATGTGTAGGTTATTCATATAATGGGGCCTACTACACTGAAATATTTTATAAAGCCCTTTTTACTATTCTTAAACATTCTCCAAACTCTTAATGAAGTCTTAAATGTTATTTCATTTATATCTACCTGGAATGCTTAAAATTTCAAATGAGAGCACAACCAATGATGATTTAATAGCCAATTTACTTCTGATAAATTTCTACTTCTTCTTTAACTACTTGAATGCTCTTTTTAATAATGTCCCACTTCTTGCTACCGTACAAAGTCTGATCTACCTTAACTTATTCCTGGAAATGACAGTCAATCTGAGAAGGGAACTGCTATAAGTTAATAAGCAGAATTTAAAAATGACCCTCAAGAGCAGCAGATGAATTGCTAATTAGAATTATCACTGTTGCCTCAATAATACTCTTCTAAGGTCTGAATTATGTCAGGACATTAAAAGTAGAAAGTTCATTAGTATTTTTAATGCGAATCTATTATTTATAAAGCCAGTATTAGCTGGCAGCATAAACGTGGGTATATTACCTGCTTCTCACTGCCTGTCATCCTGGGTTGGTATTCTTCCCTCCTGGGAGGAAGGGTAGAATGGGCATGGACTTCAAAGTCAAAGGCCTAGGTTCAAGAGCCAAGGTAAGCACTTACCAGCTGCATGACCTTGAATAGATGATTGACTCTTTCTGACTTTCACTTTCCTCATTTGAAAAATCTAGGATAATACATGCCCCATAAGTTTATAGCAATTTAAAGGATTATTAATCTGTAACTTTAAAGTTTAGTAGTTGATTTTTTCTATATGTGATAATGATTGTATGTTTATCTTCACAGTGTCTGCTTTCTTATCTTCTCAATCTCAATCATAACGCTTTTCTTTTCACCTTGTTATCCATAGTTCAGGTCCTGTGAGCCCATGGTGATAACAAGTATGTACTGATCACTCCTTCTCATCTGGTCCCTCTTGTACGCATTTCAGAACAGTGTTTGCTCATATGGGTAGAAGCATAGATGATTCTATCAACTGAACTACATCACTGACATATCCATGACCTTGTCTTCATTAACAATAGGATCCAAGTCATTGACAAGTCACTGATGTTGTATATACATATGCATGTTCTTACATAGAGGAATTTTTTGTTTTTTTTCTATTTTTTTTTAGGGCTGCACCTGTGGCATATGGAGGTTCCCAGACTAGGGGTTGAATCAGAGCTATAGATGCCAGCCACAGCCACAGCCACAGTAATGCCAGATCCAAGTTGTGTCTGCGAGCTACACCGTAGCTCACAGCAGTGCCAGATCTTTAACCCACAGAGTGAGGCCAGGGATTGAACCCTCATCCTCATGGGTACTAGTAGGGTTCATTACAGCTGAGCCACAAAGGGAACTCCATTTTTAAAAATTTCTTTGTTGTACTACTTTAAAAACAAGAAAATTAGAATAATAAACTTCAAGTTCCCATGATATCAAAGCTAAGTTGGCGTTTATACATTTGCTAATAAATTATAAATAATTTATACTCTTATGAGTCAAAATTAGTGAGTCGAGCAAATTTGATTGTGTCAAACATCTAGAGATAATCATCATCTCAAAAACTGTGTCCTTGCCTTAGGAATTATGTTCTGGTGTATTGTATAGTGTGAATGATTTCAGTAGCAAAGAGCTGAAGATATGTGAATTTTGTGTTTTTCTATTTAAATACAATGGTAAAATTCATTGTCCATCTTGCAAAGATAATAAAGGACATTTTAAAAAATAGGTATAAATGAAAATAACCCTAGGAAATACCATCTATCTCTGAGAGAAAGCTGAAATATTCCAAGCTTGGATATGGCTGACTTAATTAAAACACAATTAACATTGTTATTGTGTAACTAATGGCTTGAAAACGGCAATGTCATGAGCCATCAATTATGGATTAGTGTAAAAAACAGTAGGTGCTATAGGCTGGAATGCCACAAAAAGCCTTAGGGTTTTTTTTTTTTTTTTTTTTTAATCTATCTGAAGTATATTTGTCAGATTTTAACATGGCATTACAGTTGATTAAAAATGACAAACATAATGTCACTAATGAATTGTTTTTCACTAAAAAACTGTTTACAGGATGTTAATAGGGATTAGGCTATTTTTATGAAGTAATTTTTTTTCCCAAACTTACATCATTTATTTACCATATGCAAGCAGGCCTAGAATAAAATTTTAAATACCTATAGGACATATACATCACTATGTATTTTCCTCCTATATATTCAGCTAAACATTATTTTATTTTTGATATTCTTTGAGCAATTTTCATTTATGGTTTGTCAAATGACAATTGATTTCATTCTGTTATGACGAAGTTTCATGAGGCTCTCCAGGTTTTCAGAAAAATGCCTTTCTCTTCCCATTCTTGTTTCCCATCTCTCCTATATTGAATTTTTTTCAAACTTTGCATCAGCTGATACCTACTACATTTTGCCAAAATGTTTCCTTCAAACTCTTTTCCCTGTGCAATTTTGCCTTTTTATTTAGAACTCTTGCTATTTTTGTCTTACATAAAATTTTTGTCTTTGACTCAATGTATTGTAAATTCTTCAAGCATTGTGTTTAAATCGTTCAGATATTAATTCTCTCAAAACTTTGTATACACTTATGAAAGATATATAATCAACACATAGTCATTGGAGTCTATAAAATATTAGTTTGAAATTTATGTATGAAAAATATCACAGTGTACTTTTGGAGTTCCCATAGTGGCGCATTGGAAATGAATCCGACTAGGAACCGTGAGGTTGCGGGTTCGATCCCTGGCCTCACTCAGTGGGTTAAGGATCCAGCATTGCTGTGAGCTGTGGTGCAGGTCGCAGACCCAGCTCATATCTGGTGTTGCTGTGGCTCTGGCGAAAGTCAGCTCTGATTAGACCTCTAGCCTGGGAACCTCCATATGCCCTGGGTGCGGCCCTATGAAGACATACATAAATAAATAAATAAATAAATAAATAAATAAATATCACAGTGCATTTTTGATTTTTCGACATAACCATGATTTTTGGGGAAAGGTCAACAAGTAAGTTTAACATTGTTCTTTTTTTATTTATTTTTTTTTTTCACACCTAAAAATAACCACTCTCAGCTCTAGCAGATGTATACAATGTTTTGGTTAAGAAATTTTGTTGTTTAAACCTAAAACTTATTAGACTCTATCAGAATAATGGATTTTCATCCAGCACAGACTATTTTTCCTCCATGTTTCATTGTTTTACTTTTTGAACTTCATTGTCATTCTTTTGAAGGGTTAAATTAATATTTTTTTCTTTTTTAGAGCTGCACCTGAGGCATATGGAAGTTCCCAGGCTAGGGGTCTAATTGGAGCTGCACAGACATAGCAACATGGGATTTGAGCCATGTCTGCAACCTACGCCACAGTTCACAATTCTTAACCCAGGAGTTCCCATTGTGGCACAGTGGTTAATGAATCCGACTAGGAACCATGAGGTTGCGGGTTCGATCCCTGGCCTTGCTCAGTGGGTTAAGGAATCCAGCGTTGCTGTAAGTTGTGGTGTAGGTCACAGATGAGGCTTGGATCCCACGTTGCTGTGGCTCTGGCGTAGGCCGGTGGCTACAGCTCTGATCAGACCCCTAGCCTCAGGAACCCCTGGGAACCCGAGCTAGTGGCCCTAGAAAAGACAAAAAAACAAACAAGCAAATAGAAAACAATTCTTAACCCACTAAGCAGGGCCAAGGATCAAACCTGCATCCTCAGGGATACTAGTTGCATTCGTTACCACTGAGCCACTATGGGAACTCCCAAGGGTTAAATTGATTTGTTTACTTGGGCTTTATGTATTTACTCTGAGAGGCTCTCTAGAGCAGGCACATGGCTGTATAAGATGGATGGCCCTACATCTCCGGAAATCTCAGCTGGGCACAATCACTTGACAAATCTTCAGTGTAATAAAAGGCAATTCTAGTGAAACACACTGTGAAGCAAATTCCAAAAGTGATCATTCCAGGAAGAAACTTAAACCCCTTGGGAAAGTATTACCTAGAATCCAGAGATACTTCAAGATGCAAATGACCCACTTGAGACAAGGGGGCACCTGTTGTTCTGCCTTGATTATGTCTTCAGGCCTCAATTTCAATAAATGAGAGAATAGAAGGAAGGGGTTCTTTTCATGACCTCTGTCCCCAAGGTAATATAGGCAGAGGAGGAAATACTAGGTGGTATCCATTCATAATTCTTTCTGATCAAACCACTTACTGCCATTTTTAGATGTGTGTAAAGTATAACTTTTGTATATGTTACCTATTTTTCCATAGTATTAGTAGTGAAACTTAAAATTTAAAAGAGGGCTTATTTACTGTCTTTGGAAAAAACAGCAAAGGAAATTCTGAGGAAGAAATTATCACATATTCGTGCTGGTCTTGAGGGAAATAGGAGATCAGACAGGAGTGAGTGGTGGCAGCAACCAAGAAGCAGGAGGAGAGAGGTCTGCAGGAGATGGGGATAAAGCAAAACCTGGGGAGGCCGACACCTGAGACCAAGGCCTGAGGCTTAGCACACAGAGAATACAATCATGAAATACTAACTCGAAGATGCCTGTACATGACCTAAGCTACGCAAAGGACAGGTGAGAAATCAATACATAATTTAGAGGTAATTTGTGTTATTTAACTTCAGTAATATTTATCAGTAATTTTTCCTGTTTTTGGACTGCTCTTGCATTTCCCTACCTAACTAGATCACCTATTATCTTAAGTCTCCTACCCACCCATACTTTTCTTACTACTGCCATACCAACAAATTCAAAACCATAATTAAAGTTACTTAGAATAAACTAATATAGTTTCTTCTTCCTCCTTTCAAATGTATTGACATTTTCATTTACCTCCAATTTATTTTCATTTTCTTATCTCATTCACAGGAGATGAAGTGCTTCTACCCCTGATCAAGGCCAGTCTGTTTTCACATTGATACTTGATCTCATCTCTTTTCTTGTCAACAAGGACTTTGCTCCATCAGTAGCTCCTCTATTTCATTTATCTTTGACCTCTAACTTTTGCAGTTATTTTCCTCATCTCCTACATACGGTGTTTTCTTCTGTCTTCCCATTCTGGGGCTTAGCACACAAAGAATACAATCCCATTTTCAAATAAAAAACTTTATACTAACTACATATACTAACTATATTCACCATCTCTAATCATTCAGATTTAATTGATTGACCAATACATTGCAATTTGTTTTAGTCTTCATCACTCAAGTTAACATCTAAGGCGGAAGTCAACAAAAACTCAATATTGCCAAATCCAGAGAGAACATTCATTCCACTTGCTGGACCTCTCTATTGTATACCAGGCACAACTTTCTAGAACTCTTTGCTCTCTGGAATTCTGTTATACTGTTTACTCTATGTACTTTTCATTTGTGTACTCTTCCTCTGCCTATCACTGAAATGTTGGGGTTGCCCTCAGTTCTCTCTCAAATTCATTGCTCTTGTCTTTCTCTGGGCTATCTTACCTTCTTTTCAAGTTTTATATACAAGCCATGAGTGGCTTTGATGAGTTCCACCTCCACATCTTCAATCCAGGCCTGTTTTCTGAGTTTATGTTCATATATGCATTTATAGCTAGACATATCCACTGGGCATTTCCACAACTTTCTCAAACACATCAACTTACATCTATTTTTTTTTTTAAATCCTTGCCCAATCTCATTTGATAGTACCACCTAGTCATTCAAGGAAAAATAACTTGATGTCATGTTAAAACTCTCTCCCAACTTCATCATTGGGATAACTTGTTTATTTTTATCCAGATTTAACTCTTTTAGAGAGAAACCCTCTCAGAAAATTTCCATTAAACCTCAGATTGAGATAAGTGTTCTCTGTCATCTCATGAATATCTACCATTGCATTTACCACAATAAAGCACCACAATATTTTTATGTAACTATCAACTAAGGAGAGTGTTTTGTGTTTTTCCAAACAAGAGTGACACTTTGTTCATTGTCTCAGAACTTAGCAGTGGTTGACACATAAAAATCAATAAATGTTTATTAAATTCATCTCAATTTACTCCATTAACTAAGATTCCCATAGGTGTTTGTTTGTTTGTTTGTTTGTTTTCTCAAGAGGAAAAACAAATAGCTTTTGGGCAAGTTAACTGACATTGTATTGTTGTACCTAGTTTATTTCTTTGTAAATAGCTTCAGAGTGATACACTACTAAAATAAAACTAAGAAACAGTGCCCTTACCTGTCCTTATAGTTTAAAAAAAGGGGGGGATTTCTTAAATATTTTATAATTATCAATCATTGTTTTTTGACGCAGGGTATTTTCTCATTTCAACAAATGGTCATGAAATTTACCTTTAATCACTTTTATTTCTATTTTCATTGGTGTTGGTAGCATTAAATATCACTTACTTGTGTTAAAGATCCAAAGATCCAAGCATATACACATAGTCCCTTTCTGTGCTTAGTTTATTTATTTAGGTTATGTCTTTCTGACACTCTTGGGTCCTTCCCCATGGATGTTCAAAGATCGCATAATGTTATCCAAAGTTACAGGTGATTTTATTTAGATCTGATAAATGTTTTCAAAGTAAGAATTGCACAGGAAAATGTAGACAAAGGAGATTTTGCTCAAAGCTGTTGCAATAGTGGACAAAAGCTATATGTCAGTCTAAATTTGACTCTGCTTAAACAACTGTTGGATGGCTTTTCAGGGAAGGATGGGATGAGCTAGTAGAAAATACTGGAGGAAGTTATGGAGGAGGTTGATCAATGGGATGTGTGGAGCACAATGAGTTGTTTTCTAAGTTTGTAAAATTTTTCTTTGTGATTAAGCTATCTATTTGCTATTTGGTACTTATGAAAGTTAGGCTCCTGCCCTGCAACGGAGAATGGGGGTATGGGTGCTGTCTTCCTAAATGATTACATTTCAGAAGATGTCTCCCAGACCCTTAAAAAGCTATTACTGGGGAGTAAAACTGCCAAGAGGTTTTTAAAAGAATTTACATGTATCTCAGAAGAGCAGAGAAAGAACTGAAAAGCATGGGTAGGTAGAAAGAAAATTCCTGACAAAGGAGTTCCCGTCATGGCGCAGCAGAAACGAATCTGACTAGGAACCAGGAGGTTGCAGGTTCAATCCCTGGCCTCTCTCAGTGGGTTAAGAATTTGGCGTTGTCATGAGCCTATGTGGTTTGCACATGTGGCTTGAATCTGGCATTGCTGTGGCTGTGGTATAGGCTGGCAGCTGTAGCTCTGATTAGACCCCTAGCCTGGGAACTTCCATGTGCCACATGTGTGGCCCTAAAAAAGCAGGAAAAAAAAAAAAAAAAAAAAAGCAAATTCCTGACAAGGAAAAGCATGGGAAGTTCAGGTATAAAGTCTAGTCAAGATGAGGGAAACATAAAACCATCTTGGTTAATGGGCATTTTAAGAATATTCAAATTTTATGGATATATGTTAGGGGAATATGCCTATAGTTCCATTTTTTTATGAAATTTTCCTCAGAGTAAGAGAACTAAAGACATCGTGGGAAACCAGTGTGATGTAAATGAATTTACATTAATGAAGAAATGGCAGTCTAACATTTCACGTGAGTTTGCATATTAAAAAAAAAAAACAGTTCATGTAGGTGACACTCTAATGGATGTGACAAAGTTAAGGAAAAAAAAAAAAGGATTTCAGAGGAAAGGGAAGACAAGCATGATTTTAGATGTTTGAGGACTTAAGTCACTTTACCTAAACAACTGTTTCTGTAATTTATCTTCAACCTGTCAATATTCCATAATTTTACTTAGGGGACTTAAAATAAGTGAAAGAAACACTGCATTGGCATAATGAAGAGAACTATAGCATTAAGAGAAGTGATTTGTATTTTTATAAGTCCTTTAAAAAGGTTTTCTCTAAAAATCTTGAAAATTTTGTAGGGAGAGATAGCTTAGTCGAAATAAAACAACCAGTTGGGGCTAATATTTTTATCCTCCCTTAAATTTCTCTTTATTTGTGAGATACTGCATCATTTTTATTCAGTTACTTCATATTTTAGCAGGAATATTAAAAAAAATCTTAAAACTTAAAAAAATCATCTGTGAGAGGCTCAACATAATGGAAAGCTGACACTTGAAGCTGGTTCTATACTTGGAGTCATCTATATTGATGCACATCCTAACTTTCATCATTAGTTGGAGAGTATTGTTATAGTAATAAAATATCATATAATAACATTTATATATAGGGGGAGTTCCCGATCGTGGCTCAGTGGTTAACGAACCCAGCTAGAATCCATGAGGATGCATGTTTGATCCCTGGCCCTGCTTACTGGGTTAAAGATCTGGCATTGCCATGAGCTGTGGTGTAGGTCACAGACAAGGCTCAAATCCCCTGTTGCTGTGGCTGTGGAGTAGGCCGGCAACTACAAATTTGATTTGACCCCTAGCCTGGGAACCTCCATATGCAGTGGATGCAGCCCTAAAAAGACAAGACAAAAAATAATAATAATACATATAGGCAGTAAAAATTAATTTTAATTTATCTGAAATGGGAAGACAATTAATTATTTCAGTCTTTGAACTGATTTATTTCGTGAAGATTTTATTGTGAAAATAAGATTACTTTCATGACTGAAAAATTTTGCTCTATGCATCACATATGCATTCTGTATCAAAATCATGGCATACACAATCTTAGTGTATATTTATTTAGCTACACTTATAATAAATAAAAATTAATTTTGAAGAAAAACATTTTATATTGCCCCAGATTTTAACTCTTTTATTCTTAAATCCCAAACTAACCCATGGGTAAAGGGTCATTCTTTTTGTCTTAAAAAGATATGTTTAATATTTGTATCTTCCTGTTTCCCTATTTTTTAGATAGTTTCAGGGAAAATTATTAATCTTATAGTCAGTAATAACAATTATATGTTATCATAGGCTATAATTTAGACATAAATAAGAATGCATTGAGTTACCTTTTGACTAGCATTCATTTATATGAATTTTATATGTATAGTCACTTAATTTAGATAGCTCCATTGTTGAAAAGAGTCTCAAGAATTTGTTTATAGGCAGTGTTTCTCCTTATCATTTTAATTGACAGAATTAGTGTGAATAGTACTTAATATATTTAAATTCAAAAGTATTTATTTTCCCCTTCTATGTGTTAGACTCTGTTTTAGGGGCTAGGAATACAGTAGTAGATTAAACAGTAACAAGTCTCACATTCCTAGTGGGTAGAGTCCGTGAGTAAAAAATAAAGAAACAATTATAAATACAGTGGAAAATAGTCAGAAATTAGGTAGTTCAGAGATTGAAATTTAATCTTTTGAACATAAAACATTTCTGTTGCCAAAGTGTGTATTTTTTTAAAGCAATACCTTTAATTTTTTTTAGCTTAAGCCTTTTTATATTATAAAATATGGTACTATTTTTATTCCCATTAAAATATCTATTTTTTTGTATTAACCATGTCAGTTATACATAGTTAAAATTAAGAAAATTACTAAGATTTTTTAGTCTGTAAATTAAATTTACAACCTGTCAAACACAATGAGACATTGTGACATATTATTATAATTTTGCATCATTTCTAAGACAAATACAATGAACACAAACATAAGTAGATGTTATAATGTTTTGGTTATATATATTGCTTTATCTTTCCTGTTTGTTGGTATTTTTGGATGGGGGATCCTATTTCTGTCAGTTATTCTGTTAATTTATTTTTTCCACTGTAAAGGAAAAACACCTGGATCAAGAGTTTAAAAACTAATTTCATTATGCAAATATCTATATAGTATGTGCATGCATTGCATGTTATTTGGATAGTAAGTATCTGTTGAGAATATTATGATTTCATTATGCAATAAATAGGAAGATTCAGAGAACATTATTTTTAAGGACAATTTTTAGTAGATCCATGATGAACTCTAAATGATATGAACTGTTAAGCTTTAGCATCCAGCATAGGCAATCCATTTTCTAAGCATAATCAGAGGGAAAACCAGCCTTTATTCTTTCAATACATAGAAAACATATATACTAAAATATATTTACATTTTTTAAGCCTCCTTTGTATAGCAAGCAGTATGTTCCAATAAAATAGACCTACTAGGGGATTTTTAAAAAGAGAAACTATGTTAATTTTGTTTAGAGTTATGGTCCCTATAATTCCATCTTGAATTGCATGTTTTGTGTAAAATCAGTTAAGTTGTAGGGAAATATTGGAAAGCATGCTCTTATTAATGCCCTATAGGCCAAATTTCAACCCTGACTGAAGGATGACATTGTATGATTTGTTCCCCATAAATTGATATGACTTCTGACAGGGAAATAGCTAGAAAGAAAGGTTCAAGCCAGCTCAGTTTTTAAAAGTCCTAAGTTACATATATAGTCTACAATTTATTTTTAATTTTACCTGGAGAAAATTGAATCATAATTCCTCCTTTAAAAATTCATTAGGTTTGACATGCCATGCTATGGATTTATTTTCTTCTACAAATTTATCCTTTTAACTATTATTATTACTATTATTATTATTTTAGGGCTGTGGGTATACCAAATAGAAGTTCCCAGGCTAAGAGTCGAATTGGAGCTACAGCTGCAGGCCTACACCACAGCCACAGCAATGCCAGATTTGAGTCCTGTCTAAGACCTACACCACAGCTCCTGGCAATGAAGGATCCTTAACCCACTGAGCAAGGCCAGGGATCTAATTCACATCCTCATGGATATCAGTCAGTTTGTTTCTGCTGAGCCACAACAGGAACACCCCTTTTAATTAATTTTATGCTGAGTTTTCATTTAGATCAGGCATTAACCTGAAATCCCTATACCTTTAAGAATGGATAGGCCATATATTTCTCTAGGGACATCCCAAATTATGGAACACGTCTGCCTTTAGAGATTCATTTAAGACTTACATGTTCATGATTTTTATTTTACTCTTCCCAATAAATATGGTCAAATCCTATCTATATTTGCATTGTCTCATGTGGTAACCACTAGCTTCCTATGACTATTTGTTTATATTTAATTATTTAAAATTAAAAGCATTGAAAATTTAGTTCCTCAGTCATACTAGCCCTGTTTTGAGTCCTCAGGAACCACATGTGCCTAGTGCTTAGAGTAGTACAGTAAAGACACACAACATTTCCATTATTGCAGAAAGTTCTGTTGAACAGTGGTAATTCATATATTTCTTACTGATTAAATAATACAACTGAATTTTAAAAGTCTGCCTGAGATCTTCACAGCTCCATAATTAGCAAAGCTAAAACTAAGCTCCAGATATTTTGACACCAAATAAGATGCTTTTTGAGAGTTCAACTATCCCAGGAATATGGCCATTTATAATGCCACATTTTCATTTTTATATCCTTCCATTGTTGACCCTAGCATGGGATAAAGTTTGCAATCAGGTTCATTTACATGAAGAAGACAATTATTAGGAGCTTTAGAAATTATATTTAATTCTTAGTTTAAAAATATATATGAATGTATTTAGATTCTGCAGTGTGACCTAAGTATTTAATGGTGTTTTTTAAAACATTTGCATATTTTAAATCTTGAACAAGCTTAGTGATGAGGGATAGTAGAGTAGACACATAGGTTAAGTTTAATTTGTATCTTAAAGATCTTAAAGTTAGTCTGATAAACCTCATGACTAGTCAGAAGGTGAATGTTATTATCAAGATGGAATATTTACTGGCCATTAATAAATACTAGTGAATTCCTCTTCTAACCTTCATAGTCAAGTTAGGGTTCGACCCCCAAAAGATTTAAATATCTATAAACCAGATAAATGAACATGTTAAGACTAATCCAATGCTTCATCATGAAGGTACATTGATACAACTTTCGTTGTTAAATAAAAGCAGAATTTTACAGACCACTTTATAATATCTGTTTACTTATTCATTTACTGATGGAACAGAAATTATCAGTACATGTAGTTCATTAGCTATGCAATTCCTTCCCCAAAATCAATTTTGACTTTCCAGAGTATACATATCAGATATTGAGGTTTAAGAATAAATTTACAAGGAGTTCCCATTGTGGCACAGTGGAAACAAATCCAACTAGTATCCGTGAGGATGAGGGTTCGATCCTTGGCCTCACTTGATGGGTTGGGGATCTGGCTTTGCTGTGAGCTGTGGTGCAGGCCTGCAATTGTAGCTGTAGCTCCGATCGACCTCTAGCATGGGAACTTCCATCTCTCATGGATGCAGTCCTAAAATAAATAAATAGATAGATAAATTTACCTACTAGCAGATAGAGTCTCCCTCATTTGTATGTGATTCCAGTTCTAATCATCCTTTCCTTCTTGGGGTATGTGTTCATTTTCTTATTGGCATACCAAAACATATATATCCTCAGGTGATATGTATCACAGCAGTGGCACTTGGACCATGTCAGTGTTTGGGTCCAAGGAAGATTAAGTTAAGGTAGATCAACAGAACATCTGGAAATCAGGCCTTTAACCACCTTATTTCTTCTGGAAATGGTGGTCCTCTTCAGTATAGTCAAAGTAAAAGAATAAACCAGGAGTCTTGCTTTACAGTAATGTTTGAATTCTCTTTTGGATTTTCCATTTAATGCTGATTGTTTGCACCCTCTTAACTACATAATATTTGTTTTTTGTTTATTTTCTCCACTTTATTTCCTGCATTTAGGCAATTACATATTTAAGAAAAAGTTACCATAGTATTTTAATTTTCCATTTCCTCTAATTTACTATATTTATAAACATATTGTGAAACGTTTATGTCACATTGGAGTAATAGTTTGATTCATATTGAATCCACATTACAAATCACTTACTTTACCTACCAGTGCTCAATTCATATAATTTCTTTGTGCAAGAAATTACACAATTCTTGACCAGCATATGCATTCTTATTATCTTAGTTTTAAGGAAAAAAAATTGCTACTGCTAGAAATTTTGCCTAGACCAATTAAAAGATCTTTATACAAAATATGAGAATGTATTTTTATTTGCCAGCTCTATCTATTTTTCTCAAATGCCTGTAATTCCACATTTCATGTAATTTCGCCAGTTCATTGGAAACATTAATACAAAGCTGGTATGTAGTTGGTAGGAGTATATATACTTGTATTGTGTCACTCTAATTAATGACTAGGGAAATACCTCATAGTAAATCTTTATTCTTTACTAGCAAGTTGACAGAGGGATATTCTGTTACTGCCTTCTGATTATTTAATCCACATATCAGATAATAGTTTGGTCTGGTTATAACAAGAATTGCACACATAGTTCCTTCTTGAGAACCCAATTTTTGAACTTTGTTTCTCTGATTTTGATTATCCAATGAAAGAAATTTGAACACATAGGTGAAAGAATGAACAAACTTATCCTAAACCAATTATATACCCACCTGGAAACAAGTCTGGTTTATTTTATGACACTTTTGTTCTACTTTGGCTTTCAGGGTACTCTTTGTCATAATATAGGCATGTTATTTCCCTAAAACTATGCTTGTTGCCATGGTCAAGATTACTGACTACAAACCAAGTTGACACTTGTATTATAAAATATTTAAACTTTGTATTTTACTGATGCCTCAGCCTCCCCACATTTAGGCTGAGCACCCCACTCAGGGAACCAGGGTACCATTGTGATAACGCAGGTACCTGCCAGAGTTCCCCTTCTTGTCTTCAAGTGTAATTTCTATAGTGATGTTCCAGTGATCCATAAAGACTCCATAAAGGGCATTTAGGCCCCCATTTACAATCCAGCACTACCAGAAAAACAATTTTGATATATTTCTCTTAACCAAGATATATTTAAAACATCATTCATTTTAAACTCTAAATGGCATTGTTTTCTCTATACTTTCATTATATCCTTACCATTGTTCACAAGAATAATCTGATTATCACAGAGATATATTGCCCAAGTCGAGGAATATTTTCAAATATAGAAGCAAAGAAGTTTTCAACCAATGTTTTTAGCGGAATGTCCATTGTTTTTAATTAAGGTCAGTTCCTAAGTAACATGTAAATTTATTCAATCTAATATTGATGAAGTTAGATAACAACATAGTGATTAATTATGCAGTATTTCTACAAAGATTCCAAGGTAGATTGTGCTATTGTATAAAATAATTGATCATATAGAATATGGGAAGGAAAATAATTTATTTTAGTCCTAATATTACAGGATTTTTAAAATTACGGACTCTTGAAATCATTACTTTTATTAAGTAGACTGTATCTTATCTTTCATTCACCTTAAAATACCAATAGGAAGTTGGCACTAAATTTATATAAACTCTTTTTTTAAATTTTTTTGTCTTTTGTCTTTTGAGGGCCACACCTGCAGCATATGGAGGTTCCCAGGCTAGGGGTCTAATTGGAGCTATAGCTGCCAGCCTATGCCACAGCCATAGCAATGCCAGTTCTAAGCAGTGTCTATGACCTACACCACAGCTCATGGCAACGCCAGATTCTTAACCCACTGAACGAAGCCAGGGGTTGAACCCGCAACCTCATGGTTCCTAGTCGTACTCATTTCTGCTGCGCCATGACGGGAACTCATATATGAACTCTTGTATGTAACTTTATTGATATATAAAAGTGTATTATGATTGTCACAAGTAATGGTAAGTTATATTTTAGATATGTCAAAATACATTTTATCCTATTAAAATTACCACAAAGGGTAATAACCAAATTCAACGAAGGTTTTAAGAGAAGTAGAAAATGTGCTTGGATCTCAGAAATTATTGTATTTTAAGGAAGCAAGACAGATAGAGATGTGGAAGGAATGTGAGAACATATAAATATTTCTGTTCATAGAACTCTTATGCCCAAACAAGACACATCTTTTTAAATCCAAAATGTTTTTTCCCTGAATCCTCATCCTTCACCAACCTATACTAAAGCACCTAAAAGTAATAATTGTCATTAATTTATGCAATATTTTCTAGCTCCAAAGTACCTTTCAAAAGATAATAATAATATCTCTATGAGAAAGGTTTTCATACATATTTTAGGATCAAGAAATGAACTGACTACTATATACTATATACCAGCCTCCATGTTAGTCCTTTTAAATACCTTACCATTAATATTCTCAATATTTCAGAGAATGTGAGTAACTTACCTAAGCATGCCACTTTGCATTACACCATAATGACTCTTTTGAAAAGTGATGATTCCTTTTAAATGATTTAGTACAAATGTTTCCCTTTAACTTATTATTTGACAAATAGTATATTTCTTCTGAATTGATATACTGTGACTGAAGGAAATATCCATAGATCCTTCTATTCTATTGAATTCTACTAAATAACTGGAATAATTATGTTAACAATGGGACTGCTTTAAAAATCCTGATCCGTAGAGAAAAACACAATAATCAGATATTGGAATTACAATGCAAATCCATAGTTAGTTTAGAATGAATTTTGAAGATGATATATATTACTGTGAAAAATATTTCACTTTATACTCTGTCTTCCTGTTAAAGAAAAAAGGTTCTAGAGCATATTATTTAGGAATGCAAACCAATTTAAAAAAATAAGTCAACTAATCTTCAATAAGTATTTAGAAGAATAATTACCATAGAGGTGCAATTTTACATTTAAATGGCTACCACATACTTAACCCACTCCTTTTTTAAGCACAAATTCAAAGACCTATAAAACTACATTATATCACTTTTTGACATTTTGTATCACGTGAATTATGAGGTTCAGTTCGCACTGTAGCAACATTGTGTTGCTATTGTAGTAGGCCACATCTTTTATATTTAAAAATTTATGCAAATAAGATACTTCCCACAAATAAGTAACAAATAAGTAACAACAGCAACTAAGAAAAAACATAAATATCCTTTCCTTCATAACTCGACTGTGGATTATATTGTGGTATCATAACGTGGAAGTATAAATAATTAATCTAATCTACCCAGGATGTCTTTGGAATTGTTTTGGTTCTATTTTCCTGAGGGTGTGACACATCATTAAGATAACAATTAAATCAATGAAGTGGATTTCTTTTAATCTATGTGCTGAAAGAAATGAACAACTGGGAATTTTTAATTTCCCTAACTGCAAAAATGTATTTATTTTTAAATTTAACAATTGTAAAGAAACTTTATGAGAATTTTACATCATTTTACTCTTTCACAACTGTTATTTGTATTGTTGTCAAAAATATTATTTCTTTCAGATCCACAGTGGTTTAGAAGAATGCATTTAGTGGATAAAATAAAACACAAAAATGTATTTGTTTTTATTATCAAATATAGTAACATATTTTCACTGAATATTCAAGTAGTTCTTGTAGTTTAATAATGTAAAATAAATTTTGACTTAGCATTTTCTTCTGTTTGAATAATTTTCCAAATATTCACTTTCTATTCTGGTGACTTATAAACCTTGATATTTAAATGATATTAGAATATAAATACTAATTAACAAAACTTTTGGAGTTTCCAGTATTTTTACCAATGAGCTTTGAAGTGATTTAGCATTTATAGGTTTAAGTTGCCGTGATTTTAATGCACAGCAGTCAGCAGTCATTAATATTAGAAATAATTTTACTGATTAATTTTGAATCATTTATATTAAAACATAATTTTAGTATCGGAGGATGTTAGAATGCTTTTAGAATATCAAAATTCGAATCCTAGTTGTATCATTGCAAAACTAATGTTTATGAATACATTGAATAAATGTACATATTCAAAATTAATAATATTATATAATCAAATATGGAACTATTAGTGTTCTTCATCCTGAAGCAGACAACTAAAAGGTTTTTCCTTATTTGTATGGAGGCTTATTTAATTAAAATCTTATATTTTTTCCTATGTTAACCACTTTCTCCTTATCAGAAAGAGCAGTACATATTTATTTTCATCATTCTTAGAATGGAGTAAATTTTGGTTACTGATAATTCAGCAAATAGAGCCAGAATTCCTCAGTGAGTTATGCCATTGTTTTCAGCAGTTCTTTCCTTCATTGCATTCCGTCCCCAGCAGAGAAAACTTCACCAACACACTTTATCTGCAGTGTCATGAAATTTATTTTTATAGTTTACATATTATATATTCCTAGCAAAGGGTTACAGAGACTTTTCTCAAGAGCAGAAAGGTACTGCTTTTGGAAATGACAAAGAGCACTCAAAGTGGAAGGAAAATACAAGCAAGAGTTGTTGATTCTCTAGTGTTCTTTTAGGGCTTTCTGGTTTGTGATATTATTGAATTGTTTGCACTTTATTTTCCAAAACCAGTTGGAGGTTTGGATTTAGGAATTTATAATCCATTGACTATTGTGCAAAAATATCAGGCTCAACAAAGTTTTAATACCTAACAAGGTGCTTTCTAATTTTTTAATGCATATTGTATTATGTAAAAGGCAATTTATGGCTGTAGTTATTGGTATATTTTAATATACTTATAATTTCAATAAGGACAAAAATTGGGGATATCTTATCAGTAATAATTGGTAAATATAATTTGTGAAAAATAAATGGTGATCATCAAAAATGACTTTGTAAGAATATTATATTCTTCACATTCATCTCGCTATCTTGAAGGAGACAGGCCAATATAATGGAACTGAGTACTGAATACTAAGAATATATTCTGGTAACCTCACTTTGAGCAATGCATTCATATTGCTTTGATTTAGTTGCTTTGTCTAAGTAGTAAGCTATAGTATTTAACGACTTGAAAGACAGGGTAGGTGTGGTGTGGTGTCTTTAATCTGCAATTGGGAAGCTGAGGGAAATTTTGAGAAATGGTAGGAGAAGTGAAGTTAATGGGACAAATTCAAGTTTGGTGTATTGAGCTCATACAAGGATAGGTACACATCCATTGTGGGCATCCATTTGAGCAAGTGATAATTTTCTGTCTGGTTGGCATATGAGGGATGGGCATGGGATACAGAACCAACCCCTGCTAACCCTTCTGAAATAATATTGAAATTTCTACTGATCTTTTAAAATTATACTCCCTTAAAAGTTCTCTAATAAATATAGCATCTATTTTTCCCTGTGAGTAAAGAAAACAAGATCCTTGGCATTTTCTTGAATTATCAAAAGTTATATCCTCAAATACACCATTTGAGACAAGACAAATTCAAGTTTATAAGGAATTTCACCTAAATGTCATATTTTGGCTATGAATTCTTTCTTTGCATTGATCAATATTTATTTGTTAATAGTTACTTTACATAATTGGCATATACTAACATCTTATCTCAGAGTACTTGTGCTTTACCAGTGCTGTGGATTTTCTTTGTAGAACAAATCATCATCATCATTTATATATATATGGGGGGTGGGTGTATATTTATATATAATGTATATGTATATATTATATATAACATATATTTTATTTCTGAGGGTTGTAAGTTTTGATGCAGAAAATCTACAAAAAAGCTTAAAGAGAGTATGAAAAAAGTCACATTACAGAATAGTCTATAAAAGTAAAAATGTAAGCTGGACTATGATATATAATGCTAACTAATGAAGAATTGTGTCCATTTTATGGGATTTGGTAATTTTAGCAAAAATGAGAGATAATTTTGGGACTCAATTTTCTCTCTGAAATGAGAGGTAATTACATTTATGACATATAAGGCTTTTTTTTCTCCCAAAGATAAATTACTTTGTGAGAAGAGAGAAACATCTTACCTGTGGATGATGGGAAGAATGTAGGAAGTACAAGACTGCATGGGGCGGTATCCGGAAATGAAAGAGGATAGTGAAATGAGACTGTACAGAACAGATGACAGGTTTATATTCAGGATGGGGTTCAATACCAGTGAATAGGGAGGGCTGTTAGAAGATGATCACAAATATGTAATTGCCTAATGATGAGATTCCAAAAACCAGGGTTATAGTTGAGATTCAGGAACCAGAAAGTCATCAGTTTAAAAATGTGGACTCAGTCATCAGAAAGCTACACTTATGCTCTTAAAAAGCTTGCACTCCACCAAGTTTTGTTGGGTCATGTAAAAAATTACATAATACTTATATAATTTATATGCATTAAATTATATATAAATTACAATATATATTTTTATATAGCATTTAAAGCACAATTAACCTTATCTGATGCATCTTGGAATCACTAGTCTTTGAGACATAAAAATCAGAAAATGTAAGTCAGTAGTAGTTAGTACAAGTTAATACAAATTAAAATCTTTATTAGAAAAAACAAATATTTCTATAAGAAGGCTCTAAGGGCATAGCAGATGTAGTTTCCTTAATATAAATTTAGTAAATTAAAAGTGAAGTAAGAAGATTATGGGGGAAATGGAAATTACATGGCAAATAATGTTCCAAATTGAACATAAATACATAAATTGGTAGTATATTTAGAATAAGGATTTAAAACACAGCTATGTCCTCAAATATCTTTTTAACACTGTCCTTATAAACCCTGTCATATCTAGAAACATGCCTGGAAATGTTCCAAGTGCTTTGCAAACATTATCTCACTTAATTCTACATCGATCCTGAGGTAGCATTATTATCTTGAGGTTTTGGTGGCTTAGAAAGGTTAAGTAACTTGCTAAAAATCACACTCCCCATTATTAGAAAGTTATTTAGAGAGTTCTAACTTAGAACAAAACAGTTTCTCTAGGTTACATATTCTTTTAAAATTTCTGGTGCTTCTCAGCTGCTTGGCAGAATATCACAGCTCATCTTTAACCTGGCAGAATTCACAGCCTTGCTTTTAATTAGCTAATTATAAACTTTGGTTATCTAAATTAGCTTTTCTCACTCCTTAGGGGTGTGGAACCCAGAGACTCTGCTCTTGGGAACACCCTGGTCTTGGCTGAAACCAACTTATGTAAAACCCATGATGTCTGATCCGGGTCCTTCATCCTTGATTTCTTGACAATGAAGGTAAATTTAGTCAGGGACTAGATACATGGATTACATAGTATTCAGTTTGTCATTTCCCACTATCCGGTTTCATCTTCTGCAAAACACTGGATTGAATATAAGAACTGGTTATTTTATTTAATACATTGAGATAAATTAACTACTAACTTTTACTGAGCAGCAGTAGATTAGTTTTCAAAGCACAGATTCTGAAGCCAGAATGCTTGAGTTCAAATCTCAGTTCTGCCAGTTTCTACCTGTATAACATTGGGCAAACCAGTTAAAATGTTAGTGCCTCTGTTTCCTGAAGTCTCTAGAATTGGGAGAAGAATAGTTAATTTTTGATAGGATTCTATTTGTGAGAATTCAATGTTGACACATGCAAAGTGCTTTAAGCAGGGTGTGGCATATAGGAAGCATTGTAACAAGCATTTTTTATTTTATTAATACTACTTGAATGATAGTAATAGTAGAAGTAATAGTGGTGGTTTCTTATTGGAATACATGCTTCGCAGAAACTACTGATAAGCTTTGGCAAAAACCTTTTACTTGTTTCTCAAAAGTAAGCCCTATTACACACCATAATTTCAAACATAATGATATGCTTTATATACAATATTTTAATGACAGCCGTAATAGACTTCCAATCCTTTTTTTTTTATTCCAGCACATGCTCTAGAAATATAGATAGAAGGAAATATGATAATAAAAATAGTTTAAACTTTTTTTAGATAAAGCTCACAATTATCTGGAACTCTCCTTGGCCTCATAGTTTCTTGTGTTTTGGGTAATTTAGCACATTTTCACATCTCAGTACAGCTACTTTCTCCAGTCCTGTTACCATCTGCTTCCTTTGGTAGATAATAAGATTACTTGCTCTGTCTGTACAGCTACAACTATACACCCCCCAAATCTCAGTGGCTTAACTTAATGGAGGTTTATTTGTGATCAAGCTAGATTGCCCAACATGGGTTAGAAGAAGAATCTGTTCATTTTCACCGTTCAGGGATCCAGACTCCTGAGACCCCACTTCAGCTATACTTCCATGCTTTCACTCTCATCCCAGTGGAGGGAAGAGGTTACCAAGCAAGAGATGTTCTAAAGCTTCTGACAAAAAGAAACTCACATCACTGCTACTCACATTTCTTCAGCCAAAGCAAATCACATAGTTATACTTTACTTCAAAGAAAGAAAAGGAGTGCAGTGCAATTCTCTCTTTGAAGAGGATTTTTGGAAATAACTCTCATAACCTTCAAATTGAGAACTAACTTCTCTTTTACAACTGTGATCTTCATTGCATAGCCACTGGCCTTTAAATTTAGTTTACTCATCAAATTAATATATGCTATGAACCATTAACATATACAAACTCTTGATTTGAATATGGAATTTTTTTCTTAACATTCGGTTGCTTTATTAAACATGCTTTACGTTCAGAAATATGCAAATATGAATGAAGAATGGAAATTATCCAAAAGAATTTGGTGCTGGCAGAGAGCCTCTTAGCACTGTGAATGAATATGGGAAACTATGCACCCCCCCAACCACCACCTCCATTGCTTAAAATATGTGTATAATTTCCATAGATATTTTGGATTATTTTTATTGAAATGGTTTAAATGGTTATAGACTTAGAGTTATTATGAAGAAGAAAATGAACTAATTATTCCCAAAGAGTTAAAGTGAGGATAAATTGCATCAAATTTAGGTGATGATCTACCTTTCATCCTTGTAAAATGAAGAATCATAAGCTATGCACCTTTTAACTGAATCTCTTCATGGAAAATGAATAGGGCATGGCAGAGTCAATCTGTTAATTTCAGCTATATTAACCAGCCATGAGAATTCCTGCACAGTCTCTCAGAGTCAATATAAATCAGGACGATGACCTTAATGAACAGATTGTCCATCAGTTAGTGGGGTTTGCTGAAGTGTAAAGGCAAAGTTTTTGTTTTGTGTGTTTAGAAAGTAATTATTTTTCCAATGTATCTCATTATATCATTTGATAATGTATTTAAAGACATATTGTAAATTTTCTTAACAAACATTCTCTTAGTAAATTCTCTTAGGAAAGAGAGTACAACTACAAGCCAAGAACCACTAGCTGTTGATGAGAAAGAAAGTACAAAGCCAGGCAAGGGTTCACAACTTAAATACTAAATGAGAATTTTAGCTTTAGTCTTTAGATTTATAAAATAATTTTAAAGTAATATTAAATAAAAAAGAATCATTCTATTGTGACAACAAATTTTCAAATATTTTAAAATTTTGATTTCAAATGTTGTACCATATACCTACTATACCACAAATATTTATGTGAAAGATAACACTGTGTTTAAAAAATAATCTCTAAAAGCCATCATTTATTTTTCAAGGCAATTGAAGGGCCAGTTTTTAAACTTCTAACTATATGGTCTAAAATGTAAATCATTATCATCTCTATTCTGAAGTATTACCCAGACTTTATAAGTGGTCTCTTTATTTCTACCATTTTATTTTTATTTTTTTATTTTCAACATTGCAGCCATCATGTTTCTGGTAAAATGTAAGTCAGAACTGAGTATTTAGAAAATAAACTGTTTTTCAGTTTGGCATAAAGGGTTAAGTATGGACAATGAAAATAAATTTTCTAGGTTTGAATTCCAGCTTTGTTATTCAGGAGCTGTATGGATTCAGGCAAGGTTTTTAAGCTCTCTGTGCTTTGGTTTCCTCATCTGACAAATGAGATTAATATTTATAATTCTCAGGATTACTGCGAGTTGATATCTGTAAACATTTAGAATAGTGGCTGGTATGTACTATGTCAACAACTAGACTTAGCACCCATGATTACATAATACTCAAAAAACCAGATAAGGGTCCTTTAGCTTTTTGTAATATTAACAGTAATTGTATTTTAGTATCTCTGCTTTTACATCAGTGTATAAATTAACACATTTTTGTGATGATTCTTTTTGATGAATGTCTTATGAAAGCATCAAAGCATCATCATTCCTTCTTTGGTTTTTAATTAGGACTTTTTTTTTTTTTTTGCAATGGCAAATGAGAGCAAGTACAATCTACAAATCCAAGTAAATTATTCTTTAATAAGTATTTTAGGTCTATTAACTTTCTTTTGGCCTTATTCATATATTATGATAATTAAATTTTAAAAGTTATTTTAAGAATAACTAATGTTAACCATTTTTATCAAAGTAATCTTTGATGTATAGAAAGAGTTAATTATTGTGTTGCCACTTTGAGTATGATTGTATTTGGAATTTTGTTTATTTCAAATAAAAGCTCTAAATACCAATTCAAACATGAACATATCACATTTCCAAATATTACGTTTGGGGATGTATAGATAGCCTGTGGAGGGTTTTCTATTTGAAAGACACACAATATGATTACTTGGTTTTAAGCTATTATTTCATGGAAGTTGGAGAATGATTTTATTACATGACACTTCTGCATTTACATTTACAAGGTTTTGGTTTGTGAGTTGTTCTTATATGCTACCTGAAAGCAAGGAAGATATAAAGATACTGAAGATGAGGGGATTGGGCTTAAAAAAAATAATAGATCGAGAGGACACATAACAACTTGGTGAAATACCACATTAGTAGAGAGTAAGCAATTTCATCAGGGGGTTAACAGTTTGTTTAGAGAATGATAAAAATGCTCAGAATTGGAATGAAGAAAATGAGGCATTTTTATGACAGGTCTCTAGATAAACATCTCAGGATTTTAGGTTTTGTGTCAATCAAGGTATGTAGATACACTTTGTAAACTGCAGAGTGTGAAGCATTATTATGATTAGTACAAACATTACTAATATTAAATTTCCCTTGAAATTAATACTGTTTATCCATGCTGGTGTTTCTTTTTTTATGTTGACAATTTTCTTAATCTTGCAGTATTTGAACAATTCGCAACCAATAGAGAATATTCATTTGCCAAAATGTGAAAACAAAATAGATCAATTGAATGTACCATCAGTATAACATCAATATGTACCTATTTATCTACCTCTGAATTTCTTCAGGATGTTAAATTATTAAGAATTTCATTTATGTTCATCAATTTATACCATCTCCATTCATGTACTTAACAAGTTAGAAATATATGATGTGTGTATGGAAATAAAGACTTACAAATATGAATTTTAAAAATAGAAAGGCTCTGTTAACATTTTTAATATTAAATTACCAACCACTAAGTATAAATTAAAATATGCATATAATGGTAGAATGACACTATTGTTAATTCACATCACTTGGAAATGATTCTAGAAATCTGTAATCATACTAAGATGATGTTGTTTGAGCAATGATCACACTATAAAACTTTATACATCAGATATTGCAGCACTCACAATTTTATTGTAAGGCATAATATTGACCCAACGTCATCTAGACAGGTCATTTAATGAATATCACAGCGTGTAAATAGACATGTCAGGTTCAAAAAAAGTATTAGGCTAAAATGAGGTCAACATAGGTTGATTCTCTGAACTGTATGGGCAGCTGAGCCCTCTCTAAATTCCAAAGCTAAGTCCAGCAGCGAGCAGAGCAGCTCAGGTTGCTATAAAAGGAACAGCTGTGGCAGTAACTGGGCAATTCCTGCTTCAGCATTACTTGAGAAGAAGGGCAGCATGTTGCTTATCTAAAGAGCTATAAAGAATATGTCTAAACAAATTTTTTAATAAAAAATTCAACTTCTAGAGAAATGTGGGTTTTTTGCTTTGTTTTGTTTTTTGGAGTACTGCATTATCCTCCATGTGGTACACAGAAATTATAATTATTAGACACAGATTCATAATGTTTAAAAGGATATAGCATTGTGTTTAGTTTTACTAACAGCATATATAACAAGAATTTTTAATGTCCTTAATGTTAAAGAACTCCTAAAAAACAATTGTGTGACAAATATTTTCTCTTAGTTTGTAGTTGGCTTTTCAATTTCTTCATGGTTCCTTATGATGAGCATAAGTTTTTAATTATAACATAGTCAAATTTAAATTTGTCATGGTTAGCACTATTTTGTGACTTACTTAAGAAGTTTCAGTTGTTAGACATTTTTCTCTAATAGTTTCTCTATTTTGTTTTTCACAATTAAGACTTTAATCCCCTTTTAATTGATCTTTTGCTTATGATGGGAAGTAAGACTGTAATTTTAGTCCTTAGCACATGGGTAACCACTTGTCTCAGACTTAATTTGTGAATAGTTCCCCTTTCTCCAAGATACTGAAGGGCAAATTCTGGTATATTGTCCAGTTGTACTTAAGAGTGTGCTTCTCTTTGGACTCTATTCTGGTCTGTTGGTCAGTATAGTTATTGTTTCCCAAATATTACAAGCTTTAATCAGCATAGTTTCATAGGAACTCTTTATGCCTTTCAAGGTAGGATGCTTGTAAGAATAAACATCATCCCCTTGCATATTAAAGCGTATTTCTTCTTTGGGAGTGCCTTGGCCATTCTTTGAGAAGGTTCTGCTCCATTTTCTGTCAGCTGTGTGGGAACGCAGGGTAGATGGTATGTGACTGCATCCTCAGAGACCTTCCCAACCCTTTGGGACAACAGCAATGCCTCAAAAATTTTCAGTAAAGTTCTTATGTAGTTGGAGCACATAGTAAGCCATGAAAAGGGATGTCCACGGTTCAACTGGTGTCATTTAACATTGTCTTTTTGAACAATACACATAAAGAATTAACAGTGACATTATAAATATGTTGGCTTTTAATTTTTAAAAGCATCCACTTAGTCTACCTACTTTAAATCATCTGCATATGGGAATTCCCGTCATGGCACAGTGGAAGCGAATCCAACTAGGAACCATGAAGTTGCAGGTTTGATCCCTGGCCTCACTCAGTGGGTTAAGGATTCTGCATTGCCATGAGCTGTGGCTTGGGCTGGCAGCTGTAGTTCTGATGGACCCCTAGTCAGGGAACCTTCATATGCTGTGGGCGTGGCCCTAAAAAGACAAACAAAAAAAAAAAGAAATATGTCATCTGCATATCATTATTTATAATTGTAGTCTGAATCTTTTAAATAGCAAATAAGCTTATATCCACAATATTATAGAATCACAATTCTCTCAATACAAACTATTCCCTCCTCTATTTTTCACACTATCTTAACAATGGATATTGGTAGGTTGAATTTTCTGGTAACTAGAAAGAAGCTACATGATCTTTCCTGGTACACCAGCATGTATATCCGAGTGAAGGTTAAGGTTAACTTAATTTCTCACTTCAGTTGAAAATCAATTCTTCTACCCTTTTGTCATAATCCTATCAACTACATAGAGAAGCTGTTCTATTGTTGAGTTATATTTGAATTTGCACAGGGAATTAAATTTTGGCTTTCAGAAACTGGAAGGTTTTATATGACGACAGGACCTTTTTTGTCCGTATTTACCGTAATAAGTAGTGACCCTGGAGAACTAAGGGGTTTTTCATAAGGGGCTTTTGCTAAGAATAAAGGGCAGTCAGAGGAGGAAGGTGGGAGTATATGGTTTTTCTGCTGCTGGGAAATGGTGTACAAAAGGCATTACTACACTCACACAGATAGAAATAATGCACTTTTAAAGGGCATTTAAACTGTAGGTGTTAGTAACAAAAATAATCACTTAAATTTATCTGATAATTTTTCTTGAACAGCCAAATTTTTTTCCATTGAAGGGAAAATATGTTCCTTAGTAAATGATAAAATAGTTAGAATATAGTTGTGATAATTTTCCTTACCAATTTGCTGAGCTAGGGTTTTAAGTTAGTTTATTTGCTGAAATTTAATCTACTAAGAAAATAAATCAGATGACATGGACCCTTTATAGAATGTAATGTGAGTATACCATCTAATTATGTGAAGGGGCAGAGTTCTGTTTCATTTATTGAGGCTCACATCTCAGAGTCTGCCTTCAAGTTCAATGAACAGAGCGATGATAGACTGAAACACAAGGATGTAACAAAGAGCAAATGAGTATGGGTTATAAATTATACACCTAGCCCCATCTTAGTCGCCAGATCAATATTGTCCTTGATTTGGGGAGCATCATAGAGGCTGCTCAGTTAACCATGTGAAAATTCCTCTCTTTATTTAATTTTGAGCTTTTCTTTGCTTGTGCACCACTATATCCCTGATCTTGCTCCTGTACTTTGAAACCCTTTCCTCCAAATGTGCCCTTCTTAATGATTATGAATTTCTTTTTACTCCTTATTTTGTACCCACTTGATTTGGCCCTCTCAACACTAGTTTGCCCTTTTTATTACTGCCACTATTGTTGCTACTGGAAACTTAAAAAACCATCTAGTTTAGGAGTCCTTTGCTACTTCAGTCCAGAATACACACTTTTCTCTCAAATGTTTATAACACACTTTCTCTCAAATGAACACAGTTTTTCTCAAATGCTAATAACTGTATAGATTATGCTGCCAAACAAAGGCATTGATTTTCTCAACACATTGCCTAACCGTAGCTGGTCATTGGGCAGCTACACACATCAATGCCTCACCTCCATTTCAAAAACCCAAGCCATGAAGCCTCCCTTACCCTGTTGATTGTCAAAGCTCTTTATTCATCCTAAACAGCCTCCCTATAGCATGCATACTTAGTGGTGTTGGCCTCTTGTGGCAGTTTGAAGTCCTCAAAGTATCTTATTATTCCCAGTGAAGAGAATAGCTGTATGGCTGGTAATTGAAACTCAGAATGGATTCGGTATAGAAATAAGTTGTGACACTGGTTAGTTCTGCATCATCATTAAGCTGTGTATGGTGTGGTATTAAAACACAGATTCACAGGATACTTACTTGGTTTCTCTGCCAGGCACTGTGATAGTTTCTGTGCAAAAGGGATTTCATTATCTTCCACAGCAGTTAGATACTGCTAAGGTACCAATTTTGTAGCAGCAGATCTGAGTCTGAAAGAGGTTAAAAAAAAAAAAATGATCCAAGGTACAAGAAAGTGGCTATCAGACTGCACAGCCCAATGGATGTTGACCCAATTTGAACATCAAATCGTTTTGCAAGATTTGAAAATCACTATGACTTTACTTGTACATACCACTGAATAGATGTTCAATACTTTGTCTTGTGCTCTTTTAATCTTGTGCTCTTATAAAATATTAAGATGCATAAGATAGTACTCATTAGTATTACTATCAGTATTTTGGTGACTTGTATAAACTAGGTTTTGGGGAGGATAAGCTAGAAAAATAATATTTTATCATGCATGTATCTTCTTTGGAATTATGTGTCTCTAGTTTTAAATACATAACTTATGAAGAAACTTTGGGAAAATAGACAATTTCACTTGAAACTGCCTATATATATTTTTTCTCATAAATTTAACTGTGGCTTGCCCTTCATCAATCTTCTGAACACAATCTGTACTGCATTCTAATGCACCCAGGATAAGACCAGCAATTAGATTGGCTGGCCTTGTTACAGATTTATACCTTGAGCTAGTTAATACAGAACTTAAAACAATCTTTCATTAGTATTAGGAATGATGAGTATATCAAAGATCTTTAAGTTATTGAATATTATATGCTGTAAGGAAAGATTAATTTGATTTCAAATGTTTATTGATGATAATTTCAGTATTTAAAAATAATTTTTTTTCTTAAGGGCATATGAGGTTTCCAGGCTAGGGGTCTAATCAGAGCTACAGCTGCTGGCCTATGCCATGGCCACAGCAATGCCAGATCCAAGCCGAGCGCTCTACGACCTACACCGCAGCTGTTGGCAATGCCAGATCCTTAACCCACTGAGCGAGGCCAGGGATTGAACCTGAAACCTCATGGTTCCTAGTCGGATTCATTTCCACTGTGCCACGACAGGAACTCTCAAAATCCAAATTTTTATATGTTATAAATTTCATATTATTTGTTTCATTTCTTATTTTCTGTCTTCCCTTGAGGGCAGAAGACCTAGTGATTGTTTTAAATGTTATTAAATCTCCTTTCAGCTTCTTAATACTGGCCTAGTCTAAACCTATTTCATATTATTCAATACTAGTTTATATAGTACTATTTAATTCTAGTCTATGTTCACACCTATTTTCTATATTCGTACTCTTAACTGGAGACTGTACCAGTGCACACATATGAATATGTTAGGCTGGTAGGTGCATCATGTTTATGCAGGAAGGTACACCTGCAGGAGACTGTAGTTATGGTAACCTCCATGTGCACCCATTGCCTGCTCCATTACCCTGCTTTTGATTGAATCTGTGGTGACTGGTGCTGTTTTATTCTCTTATGCTGCATTTTCTTACAACACTTTATCTTGTTCATCAGAACAGTTTTGTCTGTTTCTTGGCAATTAATGACTGTGCAGATTTGAGGTCATACCTCTTCTCCCACCAAATCCCCTCCTGCATCCTTTTTTTAGCTCATCACGTGTGACTAAGTAGATAATCTTCTGTCACATGTTCTTTCCAGTGTAATTACATTCAGAAAAGGAGTATTTAAAAATATACTTCAATTGGCAATTTGGAAAAGAAAATTATGAAGATGGAAATAAAAGTTACCTGTATTGGAGATTAATATTTTTTAGTTTAGTGTTTTGTTGTGATCATGTTTGTGTGTCTGTAAGAGAATGATGTGTGTGCAGGATGGGGGAAGGGAAGGAGAGAGGGATGAAGAGAAAGAGAGAGAGCTAGATCTGAGTACTATTTGTATAAAATAGTTTAAATTCAAACCGATATCATGTAGTGTGTGTGTGTATCTATATATATCCCAAAAGTATCTTATATTTTTTGTATTTAACCATTTGCATTGCCAGCATTTTTCCTTATCAATAGACTTCAAACATAATTTTGCAGGGATTGTATCATAGCCTATCAAAGCAATAGGGCATAAGTTATCAACTATTCTAATGTTTATGGTTCATATATTTAAAATTTTACAATATGTATTGTTACATAAATATTTAATTAGAATCTCACTTCATATTAGGAGGGTAATTTACTAGAGATAAAAGTATACCCATTAATAAAAAACACACATATATCATAATTTCTACAATTTCCTTTTAAAAAAGCCTTATAATTTGGAATTCTTTTCAGCAATTTAACTTTGCTTTTAAAATAATTATTAATATGATTATATATATGTAATATATATACATATGTGCCCATGAGGGGGAAGCTTGGATCATGTTTATGCAGGAAGGTACACCTGCAGGAGACCTTGAGGGGGAAGCTTGGTAGCTGAAAATGGCATCAAAATATTGTTTTATTATTATTGAGATGGAATAGTACCTATACTTTAAATACCTTCTTCTTTACTGAGTGAGAGTTTTCAGTACTTTCCATGTTTTATTTTTTATGTTGTCATCCAATAAATCAATCCATGTGTTTCTCCTTTGTTCTCATGCTTATAAATTTCTCCCCAATCTTAAAATTATTCACATCTTCTTATATTTTCATTTCTGTAATTTTAATTCTCAGTTAACTCTTTAATCCATCTGGAATTTATCATGATGAATATAAAGTAACTATATTTTTTCAAATCAAATTATTTTTCTTAAGAAAAAAACCTATATTTTTCTCATTGTTTTGCATGTTTCCCTTACACAGTACACAAAAACAGATGCAAATAAACACACACAACCACATCTACATTATGATCATTTTTAAGATTCCCTCTTTATTGCCTATCTTGTAGTTTTTTTAGCCTATCTTATAGTTTTTTTAAAAAATGAGATATTTAAATATTTAATAGGGATGACTTCTCATTTATGATCCTTCTCAAATTTTTTCTTGGATATTTTGTGTATTCTTTCAGAAAAAAATGTATAAGCATCATTTCGAATTTAAAATATTCAATTGTCATTTTGTCTAAGCTTGAACAAATCTTATAAATTTATTCTCAAGGAATTGACATTTATGCAATAATTAGTCTTCCCAGGTAGGAATAAGTCTCTGAGGAATTGCATAACCAGCTAAGGAATTTAATAATTGGAAGTTTTACATCTAATAGGAGAAAGAGGAAATAAATATTACTTCTGTCCTGAATGTAAAGTGAAAATGATTGAATAGTATGTACCTTATGTTTGACATGAACCCTAAATTATTAGCCAGTTTCCATTTTTTGTGGACTGTGTCTCAAATGTAAAGTGATCTTATAAAGCTGCAGGACAGATGCGTATCTTGGTAAACTGATTTTTTTGTCTTGGTTCCATTAAATATAATATAGATGAAATATTAATTCTATTTGTCCCATTCTGCTGTAAAAAAACTATGCTCTCCTGTTTTCTAATATTGATCACTTTAGCTGAACCAAAAAACATTTTATATCATAGCATTTATCGATTAGTTTTGCTGAAATGAATTTCAGTATATTCAAGTTGTAAACATTTGGTTTAGAGCCGTGGGAACAAAAAAATTGAACAAAAGTTTTCAAGGATTTATCTGGGAAAATTGGAGCAGCAGATGTCAAAGAGGTCATTTTGCCTGGCTGAGTGCTTAGGAGGAGGCTGGGAGGAGATCCCTCCTCCTGTCACAAGAAATTTCACCCCTGCCCCATTTCTGTATCCCAGAGGAATGTACTGGGCCCTTCATTTACTCAGGGCTCTCTCCTAACTTTGGGATTCTCACTTGAGAAGTTTGGTTAACATGCTATCTCTTTAAGCACAGGGCATCTGCAATTTCAGGGCTCAGGGTTCATACAGCCTACTAAATCCTAGATGAAGTGCACAGAATGTGCTGTCAGAAATTCTGGGTTTAAACAAGGACCACAACCAAAAAATAAATGAGCACAGACACCTGAGGATGGGATGCATTTGTCTGTTGAAAAAGAAGACACAAGAAAGTGTCTCTGAGTTATATCGCTGATGCATGTGGGAAGATAAGGATATATTATGTCAGAATGTTAAGTAAAACTAAATAGAAAAACACAAGTTGGTTTTTTAATCAACAACTATTTTTGCACAAATATTCATAAAGCTTACTAAATGAACCAGGTATGTTGAAATTGCTAAGCATTTAGCAGTTAACAGCCAAGTTCCTGCTTATATTCTGGGATGGGGGTGAGGTCTACAGTTTAGTCTGTTAGTAGATCTCAAAATCTATGTCATTATGAGGAGAAAAAGGTTGAATGTGTGATCAGAGAAATTCTTCTACAGGAAAAGTATGTATATTGTAACAGAAATTCCACTATGTGGAAATATTCCTAATTACAGAGATTTATATAGAGTGCTTAACTCTATATTTATATAGAGTGCCTAAATATTCCTGATCAATATGCAATAAATACTGACTTTTAAAAAATTTCTACAAGTGTGACAGAAGATTTCTGTATGTTTGTGCAAGTTTATACTTCTAAATATTTTTGTTAAATTTACCTTTTAATTTCATGGTTCTGATAGCATCAGACTTAACTAGAAAGACAATTATTTTGAAAATTCAAAGGTCTAACTGGAGTCAGTTAATAGACACCTGATATTGAAAAAAAAAAATTGTGGTTGAGGTTTGTATTTTTAGGGTTGGTACCGAAAGGATTATCTGAACACCACTTAATTCCACAGAAATTCATACATTATTTGTTAGCATAACATTTTAAAGTAGTAATATCTTTATAGTTTACAAATTATAGTCTCACTTGAGGTTGAATCTTGGAATTTTAGCTTTTACTTATAGATTCAAATGATACAGCAAAAATGTTTTCCAGAAAGTTATCAAGATTTATTCTTGTGTTAATCATGTATTGACAGCATCCTTAGTGACAATATATTTGTAAGTGTAAATAGTGCCATGGTATCAAATAATGGCATGTACTATATGAATGGAGATAAAAATATTTTAAAGAAAAAGTATATATGTAGGTCATTTGAAAGAAATATATTTTATTCAGTTATTAACTTTCTGATAAAAATTCAAGTAACCTTAGTATTTAAGTTACCATGTAAATTTAAAATATACACAGTAGTGATTGAATTATTCTTTCTGATGTGTAGTCATGTCACATTCAATTATAACATTATGAAATTTGTAATGAATACGATCATATCATTAACAAAAGCCGATAATACCTTATTGCATTTCTGTGAGTGGTAAACCTCTATTCTGTGTTAAAAAGACCATAGACGTCTGAAAGGCTTTGTAGGTTGAATGTATTACAAGTAGTTTATTTGTTGGGATCCATAGCTAAGTAAGTAGGTATTTGCCAAATGGCACTTGGGATAGATCCTAGAACTCTGGTAAAACTTCCTGGAACAAAATGGGAAATGAGGTGAAAAGTGTTTTGGGCATCAGGAACCACACGAACCAAAATGAAGAAGCAGGAAAAAGTTCAATGAACATTGTGTAGTACCTCTTAGCCATATTAAAGAAAAATTGATGGCTCAGTGGCTGTAAGGCTATGGACAAACTGAATGATGTAGAATTTGCAATTTACCTGAAGAATAAAATGGATCCTTAGGACTTTGTACCTTCAAGGCCATAAAGCTGCATATTTAAGATATAAAAAATACATAGGTAACACATCTACATACTCTTATTCCCCAAACTGAGAATTACTTGTTAAAACATAAAGACTATAAAAATTCTTATTTATTTGCCTCTTTAAGTCATGTCGCCTAATTTTTATGGCCATCTGCAGTCATGTAATAGCTTAGAAATAATTTTACAAAGTTTTATATCAATTTCGGTACTTAAAACTGATACCATTAACTCTGTGTGTATTATTTGCATTATATTTGAAGCCTCCTTTGTTTATCTTATGTATTTTCAAGTGCGATCTGGAGAGAGCTGTGTGAAAGTGAGCTGGCTTATGATTGACCAAAAAGATAACTGGCAGATATCGGCAAGTATCGTGAGATAGTTACTTCCTGGTGTTGTCTTTTAAAAATATTAAGAATATGACATTACAGATATCAATGTATAATTCAGAATTTCTCCCTTAAGGAGAGAGGAGATAGAATATTGAGAGATGTCTGGGTGAATCTTTCCTCCTATTTGGGACCATTTCTGATTCTAGCCTTTGCCTCCAATCAACTTTCTGACACAGATCTTATTTTCAAAATCCTAAATACCTAAATAGCAGTCCATCAGGGGAATGCATGGCCTCATTGCTTTCCAGTATTTAAAGTTAAGGTTTCCTCCATTTCCTGATAGAGGATGCTGTAGGCATACATCTCTTGAGACTTGTTCAGAATGCAATCAGGCATGTCTTGATTTGTGTAGGCAAATCTCTGCAATTGCTTTATTATTTCATTTAGAATGAGAATCTGCCCCAAATGAATAGATACACTAGGATCTGCCCTTACTTGGGAATTTATTTTTCACATGTTTAAACATGATGGTATATATACATTATTATTTTTGTAGAATAATGCATTTTGCATGAAGTATTTATTTCCATTTTATATGAAAAAATTGCTTTCAAACTTGATAAGAGCATGTGACTTTTTTCAACAAAATATTTTATATAGAAGTGGAGAAGTACTACATTAAATATTAAATTTATTTCTTAATAAACACACATTTACTATCAACCTGAGATATCATATGGAATGTTGAAAATACAAAGGTTGAAAATAACTAAAATTCCAAAGATTAATAGCTACATGATAAGGAATCCCAAAATATAAAAAGCTATTGTTAAATCTGCTAACTGGGGACTGTAAAAAGCTATCTCACCAGTTTTATAAATTTATTTCTAGCTCATATAATCAGAGTTCTTAAATTACATTTATCTTTGCATATAGGCAAAACACATCACAAAGGACATATGTTAAAATATTCCATCCCTTCCATGAGACAGTATTACTTCCACAAAGATTATTTATTCTGTGAATAAAGCTAAATATATCCACAAATCTTTAAAGAAAAATAGTTAACTCAGTGATCTAAGAAAATTGTTAGAACTTGAGAATGCACTTAAAAAGGAAGTCCCAAGCTATTAAAAAAAAAAAAAAAAAACTATTCCTAATTCTATACTGCTTTAGGCCTCACTTAATAAATTTGCAAGAGGAAATACATTTTTTATGTTGCTTTAATATGTTCTTAAGGGTATACAATTTTAATATGTGTTTTTCATAGTGACATATACTTTTAATAATAAAAACTAAGTATTAGTGATTCCTTTGCATTTGCAGTCTTAGATAATTAATAAACATGACAAATGTTTGATAAATAGTATCCTTTAAGATACCAAGTTTACACCAGCTTCAGAAGTTATATTTTTAAAATATACAGGCAACAGTTTATAAAATGTTCAAGTTGCTTTTAAAATTGGTTACTATATTCTCAGAAAGTGAATAATACAGTATTTGCCTCTTAGGAAAATTAAATTACTAACCAGTAATTATAGTTCTCTGAAAGTAATATTCTCAGTTGATTTGTATGAATTATCTTGGGCATTTGGGCATATAAAATGTAGTCATGTAGCTACATTGTAAAATAAAGGAAATTAAGTTCTGATAGATTGTATCTTAAATTCGTCTAGTATCTTTCTATAAAAGCACTCTTTTATTTTTCCTTCCTAACAGTCTTAAGCAGTTAAGTAGTATCACTTAACCCAGATATAGTTGTTTAAGGCACAGGAAGTTTGAAATATAGGCCAGAGATCATAAGAGCATTTATAAAGCTGGAATTAAAATCAATGCTTGATAAATCTTAGTGAAGCTCTACTGTGTTATCTGTATCTGCCTTTGTATTCGCTAAATTATATAGCAAAGCAATATAAATGGAATGTGCTAATCTTTAGAAGAGGAAGATTTAAAACACTTCGGCCAACACTATCCCATGTGCTTATTATAATTTTGGAAAATTTAATTCAGTGTGACATGTCACATATTAAATGATATTAAAATATATTTTAAAATATAGTATAGAAATTCAATTATTCTGTAATGTGATCAAAAGCATAAAGTATGAGAATCTCTAGATTCTATAATAAAAATATTGAAACATAATTTTTCCTTTCATAGTTGTAGGAATAATAAGAACAACAATAATAAATAATTTACCCTTTGAGGAATCATAAAGTGCAAGATACATATTTCTACTGAATCAAAATTTTCTATAGTATAATATAGCTAAAAAAGGACTAATAACTTGAAAGTATAAAGACCATTTATCTTCATATAATATTCATTAGGGAAATTTAAATTAATTAATCTATTTACTTAATGATCATGCCCATGGTATGCAGAAGTTTCTGGGCTAGGGATCAAACCTTCACCACAGCAGTGAGTGACCCAAGCCACAGCAGTGGCAATTGTAGACCCTTAACCACTAGGCCACCAGGGAACTCTGATTTAGGGAAATTTTAAAAGAATACTTTAAATGTTTAAATTTTTCTACATTTTGAATGGTTACTTACTGTTGCCAACACAAAATACCTTTCCTTCTTTCATTAATCTCCAAAAAAGTAAGTTTAAATATTATTTTTAAATGACAAGGGATTACTCACAAGTAGAAAGGTAGGAAAACTGATGAATCCCATTCTATTAGATACTTGGATTGTAAAAATACCAGTCATGCCATATAATTTAATCCTCATTTTACTAGAGCATAATTCGATTTATTCATATTGTATAGAAATAACATTAAATAGATTTATTTACTTATATGATTATCTGGAAGTAAATGTTCAATTAAGAGAAACATATCTAGTTCAAAATACCTATTTCAAAAGCCAATTTTCATACCATTGAAGCATGCCTTTGTTTTTCTTTTAGAGATAGAGATTGTACGATAATGTTTATTTTCTAAAATATTTATCAATATATTTGAGGTTGTAAGATTAATCTTATTTCAGATGGAACCTTTTGCTTTTAATTTTAAAGAATGAATCTTTCAGTGTTCCCTTAGTGGCATAGTGGGTTAAGGATCAGGCATTACCACTGCTGTGGCACTGGCTGCAGCTGAGGTGTGGGTTTTATCCCTGGCCCTGGAACTTCCTTCCATATGCTGTAGGTATGCCAAAAAAAAAAAAAACAAACAAAAAAAACAAAAAACAAAAAACGAAAAAAAGGATCTTTAAGCAGATTTCTTCCTATGTAAAACATGACTTCCAGGCAGGAGTTTTGAAGCTTGCATGGGAATTAGATGAATTTTCCTTCCAATAATGCATTATTAAGTGGAAAAGTGCAATGAAAATTTGGGTGAATATGCCCAGATCTAAATTCCATATAAAATTTTAGAAATATTTTATTATAATTACAGAGGATAATTGTTTTGGCAGTCATTTTACTTTTTTGGAAAAGAAGTAAATAAAAAAATGGGTATATGTTTACGTGTAAAAAGTATAATAATTTATGCAATACTGATTTTTCATATGACATCTTCTAATAATAAAAGCAGCTAACATTTGGGAGCAGCTCTGAGTGTTAAAGCCTTTAGGCATTATTTCCCTTTGGATTTACAATAGCTTTGCAATGGAGAGGTAAGTCATTCTAGTAAACTGATAGAGAGCAGAACTGGAATTCAAATCCAAATCAGACTAACGCTAAAATGCATACCTTCAATTGGTGTGCTGTTCTTCCCTTATTAATTTTATTTCATAATTAAAAACCTTAGGAGTTCCCTTGTGGCATGGGGTTAAGTGTCTGGTGGTGTCCCTGAAGCAGCACAGGTCGCTGCTATGATGCAGGTTTATCCCTAACTTGGAATTTCCAAATGCTATAGACATGGCCAAAAAAAAAAAAAAAAAAAAAAAAGAAATTAAAAACTTTAAATCTAGAGTTCTCACCGTGCCTAAGCAGATTAAGAACCCAGCTAGTATTCATGAGGATTCAGTCCCTGGGCTTGCTCAGTGGGTTAAGGATCTGGCACTGCTGTGAGTTGTGGTATAGGTTGCAGACGTGTCTCAGATCCTGCATTGCTGTGGCTGAGGTGTGGGCTGGCAGCTGCAGCTCTGATTCTACCTCTATCTAGCCTGGGAAATTCCATGTACTGTGAATGTAGCCCTATAAAGCAAAAATAAAAAATAAAATACAAAAACTTAAAATCTATTTCCAAAGTTTAATTTATCAATAATATTTTATTTTACATTTAATACTATTCAGTACCTTTCTTTGAAAGATAATACTCTATCTTCATAATGATTTTTATTTTTTTTTCCATTATAGCTGGTTTACAGTGTTCTGTCAATTTTCTACTGTTACAGCATGGTGACCCAGTTACACATACATGTATACATTCTTGTTTTCACATTATCATGCTCCATCATAAGTGACCAGACATAGTTCCCAGTGCTACACAGCAGGATCTCATTGCCAATCCACTCCAAAGGCAACAGTTTGCATTATCAACCCCAAGCACCCATCCCTCCCACCCCCTCCCACTCCCCACTAGCAACCACAAGTCTATAATGCCCTATCTTAATACAAGGGTAGCATTTGCTAATTATAAAGTATACAAAAAATGAAAATCATATAAGAAAAAAATTACCTGTAGTCATACTACCTAAAGCTTATTACTCATTAACCACAGATTCCTTGGATTCTTTTCCTATGATCGGTACATATAGGCACATACCAGGCCCATGGAGGCACAAAGTTTAAGTTCCCTCCATCATTGAGCTTGGAACCTAAATAGTGAACCTAAGATTGAATGAACATTTTTGATTATTACATGGGGTGATAATGTTAACTGTAATGCTTATAAGTTGATTTTTCTTAAAAGAAGAATAGAAAATTGTATCATTTTCTATATCATCATTTTTTACATTATTTATAATACATATATAGTACATTTTAACATTTAGTCTCATTTTTTTTACCATTTATTTTCTATTTCAAGAAATATAATTCAGATAACCTTAAAAAAATTTTTTTTTGGTCTTTTGTCCTTTTAGGTCTGCTACCACAGCATATGGAGGTTCCCAGGCCAGGAGTCCAATCGGAGCTGCAGCCACTGGCCTATGCCAGAGACACAGGCACAGCAACGCCAGATCTGAGCTGCATCTACAACCTACACCACAGCTCATGGCAACACCGGATCCTTAACCCACTGAGCAAGTCAGGGTTTGAACCTGCAACCTCATGGTTCCTAGTTGGACTCGTTTCTGCTGCACCACAATGGGAACTCCCTCACATACACTTCCAATGCAACCTGGTTTTTCTTTTTGTATCAGTCAGCACATTCATCATTTTCCATATTTCTTACTGAAATATTAGTTACACAAAGACAAATCCCATGTCTGTCTAATTCTCTGGCATATAGCAGACACTTCATACATATTTGAAAAATAGAAGAACAAATACCATCGTTTTATTATTTATTTCTTAACTGTTGAATTGTAGTAATTATGTTTTTGTTTCATTTAAATTTGGGTCCATGTATCTATGCTTATTTTACATGATTTTTAAAATTAAGTTATCCTTTATATACCCCATTATATCAGTTTCAGGTATACAGTATTTGATGTCTTTCACATTATGGTATAATCACCACAGTAAGTCCAGTTACCATCCCCCACACCATGCATTATTGCAATAGCATTGACTATATTCCCTATGTGTATATTATATCCCATTGACTTATTTACCTTATTACTCGACGTTTGTACTTATTAATCCCCTTCACTTATTTTGACCATCCCTCCTTAATTCAATCATCATAGTAAATTAAATGTATTATCTATAAAGTAAAATTTAGGTAGGCAAAGTAATATCATACTTGAAATGTAACCAATTTATCACTCTTCATAAGGATTATAAAGAAAGATGATGAGAGATGATTTCCCTATAGGAAGCAAAATGTCTCCATATTCCTATTTTTCAATGAAAACACAAAAAAAAATTTGAAATATGATTGCTAAAAGAAATAATAATTTTCAGTGCATTGAGAAAATATTTCATCAAATAAGAGTATGATGGTAGTATTTTATTTTGGAAATATTTTTTGTCAGTATTACTCATTCAAAGAATGTGTTGATGAGCACGTTGTATTTCTTTGCCATAGAGAATTCAAAAGATGTGTTTTTTCCTGTGTTGATAATATAGTATTATTGTCACAAACTAAGAATCCTCAACAGGAAAATGGACCTACTATCTATTATCAGAAATAATAGTATGAGATCAACTACTTTAAAATTAAAACAACAGCAATGATTTTTTAAGCTGTTCCTCTGCAGTTTAATAGGCATCTATCCAAAATCAACGTATGTGGGTAAAATTATTTATTTACCTAGGAAAATATTTTTCAATTAATTTATCCCAAGTCCTTTTAGAGTAAGTTATGCTGAAGACTATTAGATGTATCCTTGGTAAAATATTGTGGTTTTTTTTTTTTTTTTCAGTGGATATTATGGTAGATTAGTAACATCTGTTTTTAAATTTTCCAAGGGAGATTTCTGTGCCCTTTTCCTGCAGTGTTGAACTTGGAGGCTTTATGTGTTTGTCTTTATGTTGGATGGAGGTGACCCAGATCTACTTTTATAGGGAAAAACAGTCTTGACTCAGACAACTCTCACTAAGACCATTCACCTGAATAAGTTGAGTGTTCAATCATGAATTTTGGCCAAGTTCATTTACATAACAGAGTTGTATTTTAATGCTATTTCCAGCTACCCAGACTAAAAATCTGCTGTGATTTGTTAAACAGCATGACGGTTTTACTCAAGTATCCAAAGCCTGAAACTTTGTGCAGCCAATTCATTTGCTTAGCTTGTCAAATGTTTATTCCTAGACCAAGCTAGAATATTAGATCAATGACCTTAGATGACAATATTTAGTTTCTGAAGCAATTTTTTATTAAATTAAAAAATATATGCATTAATCATATTGGAAAGCAAAGATAACTTTTCCTAAAGCTAATAACCTGAAGTTACAAGTGTTTTTATTCAAACAAAATTGTGCTTGTTATCTTTCACCGTATTGTTAAATGGCTTGCTTGAGTCTATATGAACACACATTACATCATGTATACTTTAATTTTTTAAATTTGAATAGCTACTGTAATGTGATCAAAATAAATCAGCCAACATCGATGAAATATATCAAGTCTGGAAGGATTTTTTAAGACTGAATACTGGGTTCATGGTAATTACAAGTTAAAAGTATATTGAAATTTTTCCATTAAAAGAAAATCTTTATTCTTCATATGTGTTGTATTTTAAGAGTTTTTCATTGGCTAATACAACTTGATAAAATATTCTTAGGGATGGAATGATGTATATTTTTATACATATATGTAGTCAAAAATAATTTTTCACATTCAAAATGCTTTATACATAATAATTAATCTGAAGTAAGCATTATAATCCTTATCAAGATGAGACAGAAAGGTTTATCTACTTGATTATTGACACATAAATGTAGAGATGAAGTATTTGGTACTTATTCATTCTTCAGTAGCCCTATATATGTAGCCATTTTTATCAGTAGATTTAATAATTAAATAATTATGTATGGTTACATATTTTTAATAATTTTTAGCAAAATTTAGTAATATAAATATGGATAGTTTACTTAATAATTGAAATTTAATTTCATATCAAGAAAACAGTACAGGGCAATCTCATGGTGTGAGGTAGCTCAAGCAGCAATTGCATATAGGCATTATAATCAGTACCTGACTAATTTTTATGTCTTTGAAACCACAAGATTTGTTTGAATTTACACTCAAAAAAAGAGTATTTAATTAAGCTGATATTATATAATAAACTTCAAACTTTAAACTAGAAATATTTAACTTTTACTATCTTATGAAATTTATAGAAATCTAAATAAAAAACTAAAGTTTTATGTATTATTCCAATAAATTAGTCTTACATTACTGTTTCTTTAAGTAATTATTTTTGTACTACAGTTGCAGAGCATTGCCTGCTGTCAAAAAAAATTAGGTTACCTGGGGATGAATATTCTCTAATGGTAAGATCACCAGACTGCAGTCATGGGTGAGCCCCAGTTTCTATTCTTAGAATCACCCAATAATGCCCAGTCTAATCTTCTGTAAGACTTTTTAACAGTCTTCACTTTTTCTTCTTCAGTTCCAAAAAGAAAGTTCAATTCAACATATATTTTTTATCATGTGTTAACGAAGTAATATAAGAAAAATAGGGGAAACAATGAAACTAATTTAAAAAATGGAAGGTTATAATCCTCCTTAAAAGACTAGGTATCCAATGGAAAAAGGCATTATTAAAAAAACATTCTAATAAAATACATAGGATTTATAGAATTTAAAGAGATGTTGATTATTTTCAGATGGTGAACTCAGAGATAATATGCCTAAATGAAAATTGTTTGAGGTTCCATTTAGAAGATTTTGAAAGTGATAGGGCATTGGTAGAAGACATAAGGACAGGAATATATGCGGAGGAGACAACATGAACAAAGGCTCCGAAACTAAAACGTGTAAGGCATGTGATTGTAGTAATGGCTGTGTATGGAGTAAAGAAAAAAATTCTGGAAATAATTGTGAAAATCTTTGAAGACCAGGTTTAACAAGTTTCAATGTTATTTTCTAGGCATTGGATATACACTGAATGTTTTAAAAGGTGGATCTAGGTAATCATGTGATCTAGCACTGCTGCTATTGGAAGATGCCCTAAGAGTACACATCTGAACTAGAATAAATGACAGTGAGAAATGAAAGATCGTATATGTATGTATGTATGGATGTGTATGTGTATGTATGTATGTATGTATGGATGTGTATGTGTGTATATATATATATATATATATATATATACATGTCTGAACACATATATTCAGAGGATGAACCCCTCAACCTCTGAAACATGCAACCACATGTATCATATGTTTATGTATTTCAGAAATTGAATAGACAGAAATGGAAAACTTTCAGAATGAATGTAAAATAGGGAAGAGACAATGTTATTTTATAATTTATGTGGATTTCTAAGGCTATTTTGTAAATCATTTGAAAACTTCCAAATAAAGGATTTTATGTAATTATAAATTATGAATGATAATTTTAAGTCATTCATGTAAAAATATGGGATATTTTATTTTTGAACAAAGTTTTTTTAAAATTTTTTGATCTAAGTGTTACTGATGCATTTAATTCAACCTATCTACTGAATTTTCTTCAGTTTTCTGTTGACCACGTAAAATATGTCTCTGAGATTTTAGGGTGTTGATACATCAAGTTTTTATTCATTGACAGTTCGATAAATTTCTGGACTATAGTATGTGTGTGTATATATATATATATATATATATATATATACATACATCCACAAATAAGAAATGATGGAACATGTTAAAGAATAAGGAATTTTATTTTATTTAAAGAAAAGCCATTGAAGCATAAGGGAATAAGGCATTTAAGCCCAGTAGTAATATGAACAATTCAATTTTTAAAGCTGCAGCTCAGGTAAAAATCTGTTCTTAAAACCAATTACTTTCCAAATATTTATTTTTTTATTTTTCTTATTTTTAGGGCTGCACCCATGGCATATGGAAGTTCCCAGGCTAGGGGCAGAATTGGAGCTGTAGCCTACCGGCCTATACCACAGCCACAGCAATGCTGGATCCCAGCCACGTCTAAAACCTACACAACAGCTCACAGCAATGCTGGATCCTTAACCCACTGGGGGAGGCCAGGGAACAAACCTACATCCACATGGATATTAGTCAGGTTCCTTACTGCCGAGCCATAAGAGGAATTCCAATGCCTGATTCTTTCGTATGTAGCATTCATACCTGCATATCTTTGTTGCGTTGTTGTTGTTAGTCATTATTTTTCTTTTTTACATCTGACTAAGTTTCTTTGGTCCTTAGGGTAAAAACTTTGTCTTTTTATATTCTATGCAATATTTAGGAAAGCCTAAAATCAGAGAAACATGGGGATTTTAAATAAATCAGGAGGTCATCTATTCTAACCTCTTGGTCCAAAAACAAAAACAAAAACAAAAGCATTAAAAAAACCCCACAAAAATACAAAAAAAAAAAACCTCAAGTTATACTCATGGCTTCTTGTTTATCCCTGAAAATGCATGGTGAGCTCACTCCCATCCGAAGCAGCCCATCTCATTGTTTTGCAGGTCTCAGGATTAGAAAGTGCATTATTAAATTGAGCTGGAAGTTAGTTATCTTATTTTAACTTATAAACACTGGCTCTTTACTTTCATGAGAAACACAGGAGTCTAATCCGCCTTTGACATAATAGATGTTTAAACATTTAAGGACTGCTCTTATGCTCTGTAAGAATGTAAAATGTACCTATGGGTGAGATAAATTATCAGGTTTGTGGTTTGTGTTGTTTTGTTTATTTATTTGTATTCTCAGAGAAATGAGATCCATGGTTGGAGAATGGTTTATTGCATTCCAGTGCATTAATGTGGGTTGATTTTTCCCCATAAACAAATTTCTGTTTCTTAAGAAACTTTCTCTCTCACAACTCGTTTCTTATCACCAGTTGGCTCATTTCTTAATTAAGCTTTTTTTTTTTAAAGCAGCAATATAAAGGCATAAGGATGAACTTAAGATTACCAAATAACTGAATTGAATTCAATTAATATTCACAATTTACCTTTTGATTCCTCTATTTAATATGAAAATAACTTTATCATAAAAAAAGCTTACTAGATTTCAATATTGACATTATAAGATTTGGAGAAATATTTTCCAGTTATCGTTAATCATATTTAAATGTAATGTGAAAGGAAAGGGGAGAAGAAGGTTGACTTCATCTAATAAGATGAATGATGTATTAAAATCAGACAAGAGAACATCATTTATGCCCTACGTATTATTTTACTTCTGATTCTGTACTCAAGACATTGTTACAACAATCAAAAAACCTGATTAAAAATGGGCAAAGAACTTGAATATACATTTCTCTAAAGAAGATATACAAATGACCAGTAAGCACATGAAAAGAGATTGACATCACTAGTCGTTAGGGAGATGAAGTAAAAGCACAAATAGATAATGCTTTACATCTATTAGGATGGCTATTATCAAAAAAGCGAGCAAACAAATCAACAGAAAAACAGTAAATAACAAGTGTTGGTTAAGGTGTGGAAAAATTGGGACCCTTGTGCTTTTCTGATGGGAATTAAAATGGAGAATATTTTCCATATTTACCCTGCGGAAAATGCTCTGACAGTACCTTGAAAAATCAACATAAAATTACCACACGATCTAGCAATTCCATTTCAGGGTATATGTTCAAAAAAAAAAAAAAAAAAAAGCGAAAGTGGAGAACCAAAAAATATTTTTACAGCCATGTTCATAGTAGCATTGATTACAAAAGTCAGAAGGTAGAAGCAACCCATGTGTCCATCAACACATGAACTTCCTAGTACAATGTGGTATATAAATACAACGAAACACTATTCACCCTTGAAAAGAAAAAAAATCTTACACATATTACAACATGGATGAACCTTGAAGATATTAACCTAAGTGAAATAAGCCAGACAAAAAAGGATAAATATTTGTATGATTCCTCTGATATAAGATTCCTAGTGTAATCAAATTGATAGAGACAGAAATTAGAATTGTGGAAAAGGGCTGGAGAGAGGAGGGAATGAGGAATTAATGGTTAATGGGTACAGACTTACAATGGGGAATATGAAAACATCCTAGAGATGGGTAGTGATAGTTGTACAACTAAGTACCACAGAACTATACACTTAAAATAATTAAAATGGTAAGTTTTATGTTATTTATATATTAGCACAATTTACAAAGGTAATTGTTTATTCCAATAAAAATGAAATAATACAAAAAGAGAAGTAATGAGATAAAGAAAGTTCTAGTAAAAGTATGTGTGGGTATGTATTGTGTAATGTATCACACTCAATAATTTATATAAATTACAGTATAGTCGATCTGAGTTATATCCTAATCTTAATGCTATGCAGTGCATTAGAAAATGGGAATAGGAGTTCCAGTCATGGCTCAGCAGATTGGGAACTGGAAAAGTGTCTGTGAGGATGCAGGTTCGATCCCTGGCCTCACTCAGTGGCTTAAGGATCCAGAGTTGCTGCAAGCTGTGGCATAGGTCTTGATGTGGCTTGGACAGAGCATTGCTGTGACTGTGGCTTAGGCCAGCAGCCGTGACTCTGATTCAGCCCCTAGCCTGGGAACTTTCCAATGTCACAGGTGTAACCCTAAGAAGAAAGAAGAAAGAAAGAAAGAAAGGAAAGAAAGAAAGAAAGGAAGGAAGGAAGGAAGGGAAAGAAAGAAGAAGAGAAGGAAAGAAAGAAAAAGAAAGAAGAAGACAAGGAAAGAAAGAAAGAAAAGAAAGAAGGAAAAAATGGAAATAGACAACAAAATGATAATATTTTAAAATGTGGATCTGGGAGTTCCTATTGTGGCTCAGTGGTTTATGAATTGAACTAGTATCCATGACAATGTGGGTTTGATCCCTGGCCTTGCTCAGTGGGTTAAAGATCTGGCATTGTTGTGACTTGTGGTGTAGGTTGCAGATGTACCTTGGATCCTGTATTGTTGTGGCTGTGGCATAGGGTGGCAGCTGCAGCTGCAGCTCTGATTTGACTCCTAGGCTGGGAACTTCTGTATGCCACAAGTGTGACCCTAAAAAAATAAAATAAAATAAAACGTGAGTCTGGTAAATGTACAATCTTTTTTGTTAATTTTGTAATATATTTTGTTAAAATATAGTTGATTTACAATGTTTCTTCAATTTCTGTTGTACAGCAAAGTTACCCAATAACACACAGTTCCCTGTGCTGTACAGTAGGATCCCATTGCCCACCTATTCCAAATCTAACAGTTTGTATCCCAGTCCATCCCACTCCCTCCCCACTCCCCACTACCCCCTGGCAACCACAAGACTGCTCTCCTTGGATGTGATCTGTTTCGCGTTTTTTTTTTTTTTTTTTTTTTTTTTGTCTTTTTTGTTTTTTCTAGGGCCACACCCAGGGCATATGGAGGTTCCCAGGCTACCCTGCTACACCAAAGCCACAGCAATGCAGGATCTGAGCTGTGTTTGCGACCTACACCACTGCTCAGGGCAAGGCCAGATCCTTAACCCACTGAGCAAGGCCAGGGATCGATCCTTCAACCTTATGGTTCTTAGTCGGATTCTTTAACCACTGCGCCAGGACAGGAACTCCTGTTTCGGTTTTGAGATAGGATCATTTGTGCCTTATTTTAGCTTCCACAAATAAGTGATATCATAGGGTATTTGTCTTTTTAAATCCACTTAATAGTGTCCTTGAGAATTCTGATGAAGGCTTGCCTTTATGATGCAATAGAATGCTCTGTCACCTTGTGACACTGCAAGGTGTTTTTCTGAGCCACAACCCCTTGGCAACTTGGAAGGACTATCTGTATATTTATATCTGGCCCTCTTTTGATATGTTGTGTTTTCTGTTATGCAGGTATTGCCTTTATTCTTGGAATGTATAAGCTAAAGCAAAATTAGGTCAATTCTATTAGGAATAATTTTAAAAGTGTTATCTTTGCAACAGTTTTATTTCATTGAGATACTCTTAGATGAATGTCAGAAACCTTACTTTTTTCTATCAGTGATGTGCAGTTTGCTATGGGATTTTATAATTTTCTGAAACTGACGACTTGATTGCTTTGGGGAAATTCACATGCAGATTTTACCTTGAAGAGTCAAAAAGCATTGCTAAATGATGGATCAAATGTAATGGGATTAAGGATTTTTTCCATCCTTTTTATATTAATTACCCATCCATAAAGAGAGAAACTAATCACCCTGTCCCTGACGAATGCTCTGTAGGCTTTTGATATCTGTTTGATGAAACTATCACAAAAGATAAAGCTGGAAAAATTATTTTCTACTTTAGTTACGCATATAACACTAGAGTTGGCAGGGTCTGAGTTTCTCAGACCAAATGAATATGAAGTGATGAATGCCACCTCGCATAGAGAAGCAAAACTTAACAGCTATCTTTGATGTTAAAAAAAGTGTGATATGTGTGTTTCTAAAACCAAAGTCTGACTGCCCATTAATCAGGCTATGCAGGCATAAATCTGTGGCCACTTGAAGTTTGGCTGTGAGGGGACAAGCACATACAAGATGGGATGGGCTCACTCTCTATCCATGCCTGTAGTTTTTCCTGCTTAAACCTAACAAGTCCTAGGAAACAGGAATTGCATGAATATTTAATATAACAGGAATATTTGTTTACCTGTTGTGACTCACTTCTTTATAAACATACAATCATTTCACTTTTTTCAGTTATTCCTTGTGCAAAGTGATACTGCAAACTACTTGGGGAGAAAGTCTCCATTACCCACCCTTGGTGTAAGGGGAGATAAATTCTCCTCTATGTACATGACTATATATATGGATGTGAGTGGCCATTGACGTTCAAGCTATTTTGTCTTAGTGTGCTCTTGGTTAGTGATTTAATATTAGACATGAAAAAATGTGTATTAATGTTCAGAAATAAATCTATAATCCCATATTTAGCTTACTACAGCCTAGGAATAAGAGCAACAAATTCATATAACACTAAAATATACTATAAATAAACATAGAAACATTTTTTTCCCCTTGTATATGCTGATTAAGCATTAAATACAGCACTTGGGCAGATGTATATGTCAATGGCTTAAATTTAAACTCTTTACCTAGGAATCCCAACCAAATATAAACTGAAGGATATTTTTAACTTTTCTTGAATTTCCTTAAGTCCTAGATACTATGTATGAAATTTATGAATTAACAGGGAATTTAAAAATTTATATACAAACATTACTTGGAATAATACTTTTGTATAAGCTTTAGATTATTAATACATTGTGCTGAATTCTGTTCTTTACTACATCTTTTTGGAAATCTTTTTACCTATTAATCTCCATTACTATACCCTGAACTATACTATTTTTTAAATGTGAAAGTAGACAAATTTAGTATTTGTGATAGTAGAGGACCATGTATTATACAATTTCCTAATTCTGGAAGTTTTGAATTAAAGCCTCCAGAAATTTGCAGTAATGTTTCTTTTGCTTATGTTTAAACCCAGTTTTTTAAACACAATACAGGTCTTTTTCAATAGACTATTATTTAAACAAATAATTTAAAAATTCCTAGGCTTATTTTTGAATATTTAAACAGATTCTATTTGTATCCAAAAATAGTTCATTAGTTAAAATTTTTTTTTAAAATCTGTGAATCTGCTTAAACCTCAGAAAACTAATTCTAAAAGTTCTCTTTTGAATAAAAAAAAGCTGTGATTACTTTCACAAAAGGAATATAGTGCATATTTACATTTTATACTTGGAATAATAAAATATAGCTGAATAATAAAAATAAAACTTAAATACTTTTTGAATACAAAATACAAATTAAATACTTTTTGAGTACAAAACATTTTATTAATTTTGACACAAATAAGTTAAAATACGCCATACACTTTCATGACTAAAAACTGAACAATATAACTTTAATTTTCCTGATTATTTATTACTAATGTGTAAGTGAACTCTTTGAAAACACAGTAATGCATTGCCTAGCTAAGGAAGTGTCTGGATGTCTTTTCCACATACTGTAAAGATGTTTGAATACTTACTTTTGTTCTTTTTAAATTTCATATGCTTTTTTGATTGCCTTTTAAATTGACCCTATAAATTGCAGTAAATGAGATGCTCTGTATCATTCCTTTTCTAGCATTTGCTTCTAATCAGTGAGCAGGGAACACACATATCTAAATTCCTGAGAATTTAGTAAAATTAAGGGGAGAATGTGTATTAAGAACATAACTTCCTATAAAAATAATATTTAGTACATGGCTTTTATAACAACTCTTCTGTCTGCTTGAAGGTGTTTTTCTTTTCTATTTGTTTGTTTGTCTCCTAGCATTGGTGAAGGCAAGTTCAGTGCAAAAAAATATAATTTTTGTAGTCTTAATTTTTCTGAATATACGGCTTTTGGGGTTGTGTTATTACCATAACCTTTTTTTTTTTTTTTTTTTTTTTTTTTTTTTTTTTTTCTCTTTTTGTCTTTCTAGGGCTGCACTCGTAGCATGTGAAAGTCCCAGACTAGGGGTCAAATCAGAACTGTCAACTGGCCTTTGCCACAGCAACATTGGATCCTGGCCACATCTGTGACCTATACCATAGCTCACTGCAACACCAAATCCTTTACTGAGGCCAGGGATCAAACCCACATTCTCATGGATAATAGTCGGGTTCATTTCTGCTGAAACAGAAGGCCAACCCTGGGAACTATCTATATCAAAATTTTAGGAACAGATAAATATAAATTGTTATGTTTAGCAGTAAAGAATGAAAATACCGTTTAAATTTCTTATAGTGCAATTTTTATTCTGAATGTGATTCAGATCTTTATTTATCATTGAATGCATCTTGAAATGTAATCCGGAAGAAGGTTTTGGCTAAGACAGACACAAATCCTTAGAGAATTTTGTGACACTATCACTTCCGGGGTGTAGGTGATTAGCCCCTGAAAGGGAATGTGATGGAAAATTTTCATGGATATTGGTAGAAGAAAAAACAGAGTTCTATGATTTATCTTTGTACATTTATCAGTTGTACATGAAATAGTGCACAGTAACGTAATGAGATACCACAAGTTCACTTGAAAGGGCTTAAATGAATAACAACAATTCTGAACAGAAAAATTGATTGGTAATATAAAGAATAATCTGATAACAATTTTATGAGGGCACAGTGGAATATACATACAAATGAACATGCCATATCCACCTAAAAAGTCAAGTAGATTAATTTTTACAAGATGGAAATGCAACTGGAGATTTTATCTAAAATTTCTCCCAAGAGACCCATTTCATGGTTCATTAACTCATGTTTTCAATTAATCAATAAAAATCTACATAAAGGCAACTAAGTGGCAGATGCCACCTCTATGGTCTTCTAGAACTTAAATTCCATTGACATGAGAAAAAATAGTTAAGATAATATTTACTAGAAAATAGAAGAGTTATATGAGAGAGAGTGATTTGGAGAGGCTGATATATCTGAAGAGTTAATTAAACTCTTTCTGAGGAGATAGCATATAAGGTGGCAGTTGAATGTAAAGGTATAGCTCCTTTAAAAATCTTGGAGGAAAAATCTCTTTATGGATAAGAGAATATTTAGTGTAAATTTAGCCCAGGTTGGTTGAGGTTCCTCCATGGGCAAATTTGCATTTACTTTATTAATATTTATTAAATATTTGTAGAAATATTATCAAGAAGTCTACCAATATAATTATTTTCTCTTGATTTCCTTAATGATATTTTATATATGATATATATACATACAAATGCATGTATATATAACATATATATTTTTTCAATTGCTCTCAATTTACCGCATTATAGTTCTATTGGAGATAGAGGATAAGATGATATAAATCTAATGGCTAAGAGAATTAAAATAATATATCTATTCTTTATATATATATATATGTTTTAATATTTATTGTTTATATTAAATAATGCTACATATTAAATAATATATATCATTATGCATGTCATATATACATCACATATATATATATATTCATTCCTATGATGTAAAATAGTAAACAGAATGCCAAATTAATGGCAAATACATAAGAAACAAGATTATGTATAGCCTCAAATATCTTCACCTAAATTCTTTTTATTATGGTGCTTTTGTATATGTCTATAATTCTTTGAAACTATCCCTCCAGGAAGAGGAGATTAGTTAAGCTCCTTTTAAGTGAGGGCTAGATTTAGTAACTCACTTCTAATGAAATCTAGAAAGGGAAAAATGATAACCTTATACTGGAGAAAGCCGGCATCTTAGCTCAGACAGCTACATTAACCAGTAAGGTCACTTTGTTATCTGTACCCAAAATATAATATTACAGAAAGGGAATTTCACCTTTGTAGTATTCTCTCTTAAAATCAATAACCACATCTAATCATGAGAAAACATAGGCAATCCCAAATTGTGGGACAGTCTACGAAATAGCTGACCATTTTTCTTCAACCTCAAGGAATCACAGGCTCGAAGAGACCAAGGATATATGACAACCAAATACAATGTGGTATATTGACTTGGTCCCAAGAATATAACATTTGATTTTGATAAAAGTTCTACTCTTTTGTGAGGTGCTAAAACTAGGGGAAAGTAGGTGAAGAGTATATAAGATTTTCTCTTCTGTTTTTGCATCTGTCTTGTAAATGGAACATTACTTTAAAATAAAATAAAAATTTAAATACTAATTATTTTGTGGTTAAGTGCTTTCAAAATTGTAATTCTCTTTATATTTTTCTGGTAAATATCTTATTTTTAATCTGAATGGAGAATTATCTTGTCCAGATAACTTTTACAATTATTATATTGCATTTATTTATTTATTTATTTGTTTGTTTATTTTTGTCTTTTTAGGGCCACACCTATGGCATATGGAGGTTCCCAGGATAGGGGTTAAATCAGAGCTGTAGCTGATGGCCTACACCACAGCCACTGCAGCGCCAAATTCAAGACGCATCTGTGACCTACACCACAGCTTATGGCAATGCCAGATCCTTAACCCACTGAGCGATGCCAGGAATCAACCCTTGTCCGCATGGACACTAGTCAGATTCATTTCCACTGATCTATGATCTCCTATACTGCTGTTTAGAAGCCAAATTGTTTTATTTAATTTAATGACTTAAGTTTAGGCTATATCATTCATCCCCATGTAAAAAAGATCAAGTGAATACAATCCAATTATGTAAAGTGTTATATGAAAATGGATCTAAAAAGTATACTATGTATAATTGCAATTTCACAAGAAGCACTCTGAATCCTACTTTCCAGATGATGTAAACAAAAATGATGCTTTCAAATTAACACTTAGCTTTCCATCAGTTGCAACACTGATGCTGAAGAAGGTTTAAAGCATTAGAGGCTAAAATTTGTCAAGTGTGGTTATGCATATGAGATTCATTTACTGAAGCACAAACATACTTTTATTACTTTCATGAAAAATTTGCTTCTATAAATGAATACTGCACATGGTTGTCAATACCAACAAAGATAAAAATAGAGCGTGCTTGTGCAATATATTCTGTTGTTGTTAGTAATCGTAGTGCTGAAATATTATCCTATGAGAAAGGCTGTTAGGTTAATATGTCTTCCAAACTTATATAAAGATTTCACAGAGAAAAAAAGAACCAGCAATATGTTCCATTTCAATATATTATGTATCTTGGTGCTGGAAGAATCCAGCTGCACAGTTATTTCCATGCCTGAGAAACTTTCTAACCTGCTGATGATTAGCCCAGTCCCATCAACGCCTTCAGAAAACTCTTTCTGCTGAGACAGCTATTTGAAATAATAACTGTTTTGAACATGTTCAGATTTGAAGATAATAATTTAGTCTCTTCATCTTACTCTATCATGTAAAATAGAACTACACAGTGGATTCTGAAAAGAGGAGTCTTTACCTATTAGATATTAATACTATCTTAAACCCTGAAGATTGTAAAGTCTGTAATGTGGGGTCCAATTTGCAGAACACAGTGCCAAAATAAGGAAGAGGAGTATTCTTCTTATTGTTTTGTGAGAGTGATGATATAGTAATTTAATAAACAATTACATGGTGGGGCCTGAATTTTCGAAAAAGTGAAGGCTGCGACTTTTATATACAAGTTAACAGATAAGTTAAAATATTGCATTAATTGGACAAAGTATGAAAATAAAGAATAAACATGGATAGACATTCAGGTGTTTAAATGACAGGCTATGAATAAAACAGTAAGTAGGTGATCAAAGAGTTAAGAAGTGAGTTGAGAAAGTAAAAGATATCATAGAAGTCAAGAAATAAAAGTGGTTTAACATGTATGTGTGAAAGACAAACATAGCAAGGACATTGATAAAGAGAAGAAATAAGAAAGATACTTGGGAGTTCCCGTCGTGGCGCAGTGGTTAACGAATCCGACTAGGAAAAATGAGGTTGCAGGTTCGGTCCCTGCCCTTGCTCAGTGGGTTAACGATCCGGCGTTGCCGTGAGCTGTGGTGTAGGCTGCAGACGCGGCTCGGATCCCGCGTTGCTGTGGCTCTGGTGTAGGCCGGTGGCTACAGCTCCGATTCGACCCCTAGCCTGGGAACCTCCATATGCCGCGGGAGCGGCCCAAGAAATAGCAACAACAACAACAACAACAACAAAAAGACAAAATACAAAAAAAAAATGAAAATAAAAAATAAAAAAAGAAAGATACTTGGATTTTTGATGGGAGATTACAAGTGACCTTTGATATAAGAATCTCAATAGATTTGTGAGCATGCTTCTTAATGGTTAAGAAGCCAGGAGTTTGCAAAAATAATGCAGGTGTAGGCATGTCTTTCAGTAACTGAGATAATGCTGGTCCTAAGGCCAACATTCCTTTAACAACTAATTACCTTTCGGAACTGAAAAATGATCTAATTTTTTTATTTCATTATTTTTTCCTTTTCCTAATGAAAACATACCAATTTGTTTTGTTTCATTTTACTTAGTATTTCCAGTTCTTCAAACATTTGCTAGACTTCTGCTGTGTACAGATTACATGTTAGGCACTATGGATGGCATTAAAATGAACAAGATATGCTCCCTCTCCTTAGGAAAATGATATTTTTAAAAAAAGGCATTTGAGACATAACAGCAAAGAGTATAGGGTAAGGAAGACCCTACGCTAAAAGACGTAACATAAGAGAATTCATCATATGTACGCAGGAGGGGAAAGGACACGGAAAACTTAGTTGATATCAGATCAGTAAGAGCTTTTAACTCCATGCTTAAAAAATGCATAGTGTGCATTGTTTTATGGTTGTATAAATATTTTTATGTTTGTGAAGAGTTTAGAGGATTGGATTGGTGAAGATCCTATACCTCAGTCCTTTACCTCTAGGAAGATAAGATCTGTCCAAAACTTTGGACTTCCTGAAAAGTTCAGTTAGTCTGTGCTTCAGCTAAGGAAAAATAAGTATCTTTGTGGTATCCTCAGTAGTACTATCTGACAGACTTGGCATGATGACTTTGAACAACCTTAGAAAGAGCTAAAGCAGTAGGCCTCCTACAAGAGAAACATAACCCTGGCTCCAACACAGATGACAGACAGACTATTATTTGTGACATTCCCAAGAGAATGTACTGGAGTACTCTTCTGAGTCCCATGGTAGGAAAAATAGAATCCACAAGGGATCTCTACAGAAGATGCTCTGTCTATTTTTTGGCTGGGATAAATCTGGAGACAGTTTCCAGCAGTACTATGACTAATGTTCTTGGAAGGAATCATCTATATATCGATCCAAATAAAGAATATTTATTTTAAGATTGGCATCTAACTCCTTTCACTGCTCCTCAGGAAAAAAAGGAAAAAAAAATGTGGTGGTTCTCATTGGAAATAGGAGCATATGTTTCCCCAAATATTTAACAGGCTTTTGTATTATCTAGACCTTGTTATAAACCAGGAGCAATTAAAATATAATAAACAAAATATGCTCTTTTCTCATATAATATGCAGTAAAGCACTTAACATATATAATGTTTTCAAAGGTAAATTCACAATCTTTAGTATATTATAAATAAGTTTATAGTAATGATATTTAATGACATATTTAGATACACCATCTCTATGCTGCACATCCATCTCTTAGTTACAATGCTGGTATTTTCTTGACAAAATGAAAAGAGAACACATTACTCTTGTTTCTGTATGATAGAACATTAATTTCTTCTACAATGGAGCCTCTGAGAATTTGGTAAGAGCAGTTGAAGAGCTGTGAACTGCACTTAAGCAACTTTAAAATAAAAGTCTCTAATAAATATGAGTCATTTGCTTCTTCAACTGCTCTTGAGGATAGCAGCCCACAGGGGGAGAAAATACAAGAATGAATGAATACTTAATAAATATTTGTTGAATTGAGTACAAAACTGATTATTCTTCAGCCACAAAATACAGTGTGGAGCTTTTAGAAGGAAGGTACTATGGCAGTTTAGCTTGATCTATGTAATGTTCAGTAAAGTGCCTGGTAGGCACTGCCATGGTAAGGCAGCATGCCTCAGCATGCAATTTGATACCAAAGAGACATTTGAGTATGGTTGCAGGGGCATAGTTACTGACAATATAGAAGGTTAAAAAATGAATATTATTAAACTAGAATAAAAGGAGATGACAGTTTCTAACACACAATAGATCCTTAGATTTGCTTTGAATGTTATTTTGTTCTCTTTCCTTTCAAGGTGGGAAATAAGTTCCACTGAACCTATGAAGTCTTGAGCATCTAGGGAAGAGCCTATAATTGTCTTCCAGCACAATGATGAAATGATGCTATTAGTCACAAACTAGATTGTAAAAAGAAAAACTAGAATACTTCATAATCTAAAATTCTCCAGAGACTAAAAAGCAGATAAAATAATGACACTAGCAAACCCCTTTTAAAAAATCTTAAAATATTTTTTTCTCAATAAGAAGAAAAACCTGTAGGTATTTTTTTTACCTTTGCAGACATGTTTCTGTCTTTATTATAATTCATTTCTTTCTGTGATAGAATGGCTTCTTACAGAAACATCTATTTAACACAAAACTTCTCAACCACCACTCAGTTGAGAGGTGGAGCTGAGTAATATGAAAAATCGAAGTGTAATTGATGTTCATTAAAAACCAATGTGGATGTTTACAAGTACATTTTTTGTTTTGAGGTCATTCTTATGTATCCTATGATATTTAGCAGTATCCCTAACCTATATATACTAATCTACCAGTAGTAAACTTCCCTTGTCTTGACAATCAAAAATGTCCCCAGATTTTACCAAATGGACCCAAAGGGATACTGACAATGCTAGCCGATAAATTATATGTATATAGCTCTATTTATTTGTATGTCTACACTGTAGATCCAAAAGATACAATCTCCATAAGGGAATGTTTAAGGAAGGTGAGATTTCTTTGCTTTAATATACTATGAAAAATCAGTCAATTGCTATTGTGTTATACTGAATGATTACTACATGATGTTTCTCTTTATGTTCTAAAAATGCAAGTTCCTTTTACAATGAATGGCAATTAAATTAAGGCACTGAACAAGATAGTCTTGACACATTATTCAGTCTTCAAAAATCAATATGTATGGAATGTACATCTCACAGTTAAGGAAGTTAATGTCCAAAGGGCTTTTTTTGTCCAAAGTCACACGGTCAGAACCCAAAGTCAGCTCCTCTTATTAAAACAAGTAGCTTTTTCTTTGACAGTACAGTGAAATTCCAACGTTTAGTGAGCTATAAGAAAATACTTTATCATATCTCTGCTTTGTAGGCCTCTACCATATTACTTAACTTGATATTATTTTTAAAATTTTCCAGTAGTTTCAGACTTTCTATTCAATGAAATTTTAAAACAATGTAATATTAATGATTTTTCCAAACATTTTTTGCATATTTCTTAGGAGTCTTTCCAATAATATAATTCAGATAACAAAAAATAAGGAATGTTCCCTTCATAATTTTTTAGGAACCTCTTTACTAACACTATATTAAATTTGCTATTTGAAGGAAAATATTGGATTATAGAATTCATTTTTAATTTTGTTTCTTTGTCATTTAGTAAATGCCCAACTTGCTGATTTATGAACCTTTTCTTGCCTGAAAGGGCCAAGGTAAATTGCAATTGGCAGTTCTTTAAAGGAGTCAAAATTATTTTCTTTCATGAGTAATATGAAAAATCAAAGTGTAATTGATGTTCATTAAAAACCAATGTGGATTTTTACAAGTACATAAATAGAAACTCTTCTCTAAAAAAAGTTACTTGAGAGACCTGATTTTAGTGGATTTTTAAAAAAAAACATGAAGACACTCTCATCAAATCTCTGCAGAACTTACCGGTTTTTTTTGGAATATTTTTGTATAGGAATATAAAATGATCATATTTCATTGAAGTAAATACACAATTTTATTCACATTTCAGCATATCTAAATTGCATATCAGAGTTTAATTAGCAGGAGTTTTCTCATAAGTACATAAAATAATGATATAATTTACAATTGATGTTTATATTCAATAACTTAAATTTTAATGAGACATATCAAAACATATCAATGTTTAAATTTTTGATCCTAGAAATATTAACTCATATGTTGAATAATTTACATAACATTTATTGCCAATTGCAACTTCCATTGGATAATTTTTATTTCTATGGCAAAATCCTGTGAAAGACATATATTTCTAAAATACATTTAGTATAACTTTTCTATGCTATCATATTTTAAGTTCTTTGTTCTTTATTTTTGTTTTATTGCTATGTGCATATGAAATCATTTTTTCAAAAATGCATATTTAACTGACCACCAAAATACTATATATCTATCAAATGAGTAGGTTTTGGCTCAAAGTAGGTACTCAAAATGTACTTGACTTAAAAAATGGGAATGATAATTATACATGGTTATAATTATTTCTGTATTTACTCAGGATGTTTTCTGCCTATTAATTGTTTTTTCTTCATCATACAGGTACAGGAATTTATTCTATCGATATGTAGCTTCCATAGGCAGACACTGTATTTTCAGAATATATAGAATTCAATGAGTGTACTTTTTTCATATTTGTATGTCCATAAAAATATCCTGTACATGTCAATCATTATAACCTAGTTTGAACATGAATATTATTATCATAGGATTACATTTGGTTATCTGTCTTTTTCTAAGCATGAAAAGCTCTTGATATTATATCTTTTAAGCAGCATTTTAAAATTGAAGAGCAAATAGACAAGGGTTTTGAAGTTTACATCTGTCGATGCAGAAAGTAAGCTATTAATATTACATATATTCAAACTAATCACAATTTATGGAATTAACTGTAAGCAAAACCATGTAGAATGACATTTCATGCTTTTGGTTTCTTATGATTTGAAAGGGAGATGTTTTTCTCTGACAGATTACAGAGAATTTGGTATCAACGTTCCATTTCTCAAGTTTAGGTTTGAGGTTTTTTAAATGACAAATAGAAGGAGACTGAACCTTGAATAAATAATTTTTCATACTCAATAATCCCAAACTAAAGTGAACCAGGGATTTGAAGCAATTATTTAGGTAATTGAAGTTCAAATCAGTAGCTCATTTTGATAGAAAATCCTATTATACTCATAAAGAGAATGAACACATTAAATAACTGATATGCATTTATGTTCTAAAATAAATGGTATGCAAAATTTGTTAGGCTTACTTTGTCCTCCAGAAGCTCACTATTTTAATGCAAAATGCATGGATGTACATAGGCACAGATAACTTTGGATAAATGGAATAAATGACGGTTCATTTGAAACAACAAATATGTACTATCTCATAATTTATGAGTCAGGAATCTAGACAAGACTTAGCTAGGACCTCTAGCTCAGAGGCTCTCCCAAAGCTACAATCAACGTACATATTGAGGCTATTGTCAATTTAAGGCTCAGCTGAGGTTTGCATCCAAGCTCACTTACATGGCTGTTGGCACATTTTAGGTCCTCTGGAGGCTGCTGTCCAGAGATATCAGTTTACCACTGGGCAGCTCATACATGGCAGTTGATTTCCCTCAACATGAGTGAGAGAGAGCCAGAGAAGGAGAGCAAGACAAAAGCCAGAGTCTTTTGTAACCTAATCTTGGAAGTGACATCCTATTACTTTTGCCATATTGTATTCTTTAGAAATGAGTCCCTAGGTCCAGACTATGCTCAATTAGAAAAAGGTATGAATATTCAGAGGAAAGGCTCTTGGGAGTCATTTTAGAGGCTGCCTACCACAGCACCACCAGCTCTCAATACAATGCCTATCCTCTTCTAATGCCCAAGTTATTAGTCTTCTCTCTTTTTTTGCAGTTATATCCTTTTTTTCTCATCAATAAATATATTTGGTTTTCTCCCTTCACCACATATTTTTTCCATATTATATAAAACGTAATAACTACATCTCTTCAATCATATTAAACATGACTTAGTAGGTTACAATCACTTGTTGAATTTGAAACTCTGTGTTATGCAAAGTGTTGTGTACTAAATATCATGGCTATGTTGCTGTTGGACTTTAAATGAATTAAGGAAATTAATAAGTGAAAGTTGCCCATGACATTGTTTTATTTCCCAAACTCACACAAAATCAATGCCTGCAGAAGTTTAAAAGAAAGGTGCTAATTTTGAGCTGGGCATCTTTAGAGATGACAGAGAACAAGAAGTGGTAGGAGAATATTGAACAAATTAATGTTCATCAAATCTGAATAACTGAATGTAACAAGGGAACATCCTCCTATGTGCTGCCATCCTCAACTTGTAGAATGCAGTGATTATTATTTCTTACCAACTTCCATAAGTTTTAATTTCCCTTGATGAATGAGAATTTATTGTTCTCATAAACTTTTCTTAATAAATGCAGTAAGATTGGTAACTGCACCAATTAATTAGTCAAGTACATATAAAATCCCTTGTGTTCATTTAACTTCATCTTTAAAAAAAAATCAAAATACAGATATATAAAGAGCTAAAATGTGTAACAATTACTTTTTTATTTTAATTTTTAGAAAAGGCAAATGTATAGTTTATTGGGCTTTGTAATCAGTATGGGTGGATAATATTTTATGGGCAAAATATTTATAAAACAAAGAAAAGCCCTTAGAGCCAAGAAGATACTAATTACCTTTGAAAGTAAATAGCTATGTAAAGTTACATCCTTGTAGAATTATCTACTATTTCTTTTTACAAAACTTAGTCAAAAGTCTTGTTAATCACATTTTCTTTTATTCATATGCTTTTTAGGTAGACTGTGTTTTATTTTTGAGTCATCAGCAATAAGTAACTTACTTTTACAATGAATACACACGGCTTATAATCCTCTTATATTAAGTTAAACTATAGCAAACATTTATTATTTATTGTGTTACAAGAAACTTTCTTGGTGTTTTAATAATATTAACATATGTAATCTTCAGCATAATACTTTGACAAAAATATTATTATAATCCCCACTTTTCAGATAAGCAAACTGAGACCTAAATAATTTAAGTAATTTACCCACAGCTGGGTAAAGATTTGTGCTCTAAGTTGATTATGATTTAATTACAAAATCATTGTGGCTAATGTAAATCAATAGCTCTGAATAAAAGCACCATAAAAATGAAGGCTTTACACTCCATTATATATCCAAATAGTTGTTGAATGAATGAATGAGTGAATAAATGAATATATACAATATATATACATGACTGTCTGAGGTTTTAATAAAGCATTACCTAATTCAGAAATTCTAAGTGATGATCTAGTCTTTACAAATGCCAGTCATCAGAGATAGTGTTTTGTTAATTTCCAGAGGTGTTTATTTTGAACTAGTGCAAAACTGAGTTTCTGGAAGGCTTCTGCATGCAGGGTCATCTAATTCATCTTATGGAAGAGCTGCTTCTGAATAAATAATAAGATGAGGCAGCTATTTTTCATTACCTTCACAATGCTCAATCTAACTTTGTTGTCACAATGTCTCATAAACTCAGTTGTTCAGATGAAATGGAATTTTACTTGTAAAGTGATATATTTATTGACAACTTACAATAAATCATTCATAACAAGAAAAAATACATCACATTGTCAAGGAATAAGGGCAGAAATAAGAGGCCTGTCAAATCAACTTTAGGGTGTACTAAATGGTACAATTATGACACATAAAATTGAATTTTCAAGATCTGAAGTAGTTCTTTACTGGGAACGTCTAATTGCTTCTTCCTCAACTTTTAAACAAAAGTCTTTTGGAATTCAATTATTTGGTAAAAACAGCACTTTTTATCATCCTGTTTTGCTCAATAGTGGGTTTCTATGTGTCATGTTGACATTAAAATAAAACCATTTGGCGAATCTCATCTTTTTTTTCACTGTTCTCCTCGTGCATTCACAAGAGCTCATCTTCCCTTAGTCATCACCAAGAAAGCATACCAAGCACCTGGCATGTGCTAAATGCCTTGCTACATGCTGCGTGGGATGCTAAGAAGCAGAGGGGTAGCAAGAAACCCCAAAGTGGTTTAAAAGTGAAAATATACATCAAAAGTTTCAAAATAAGTGTGTAAGTGTTATATAATGTGAAAAAGTGGAGATTAATGTGAAATGGGAAAAGCTGGGAGTATTTGTGGAGGAGATGAGATGTATGATTTTTATCATGCCTTGAAGTGATAACATAACTGACATGAAATAGGAGAAAAGAGGGAGAAAATGTACCCATTTTGTAACCACAAGATTTTATTTACTACAGGATTTATGTTGGAGGACAGAATTAAGACACGTATATTTTGAGGGCCTTAAAGAGAACATGTTTGATTAACAGGTGCAAGACAACAGAGAACCATTGCAAGTTCTTTTAGGATGAAAGCAGCATTTAAGGAGATTGGTCTGGCAGGATAATGAATGATGGATTGTATGGATAGTAAACTTAAGAGATAGAGAAGATATTTACAAAAGATGCTTCAGCCTTTTAAGGCCAAGTAAGGAGGGTTCAAGTTCCCAGAAATTATGATAATGTAAATGAAGAAGGATGGCTATATTTCCAAGAAACTTGATATGTTTCAAAACAAGTATTAAAATGTCATGTATAGGAGTTCCCATCGTGGCTTAGTGGTTAACAAACCTGGCTAGTATCCATGAGGATGCGGGTTCAGTCCCTGGCCTCGCTTAGGGTTAAGGATCCAGCGTTGTCATGAGCTGTGGGGTAGGTTGCAGACATGGCTCAGATCCCAGGTTGCTGTTGCTGTGGTGTAGGCTGGCAGCTATAGCTCCAATTCAACCCCTAGCCTGGGAACCTCCATATGCCCCAGGTGCGGCCCTAAAAAGACAAAAGACCAAAAAAAAAAAAAAAAAAAAAGTCGGGTATATATGGTAGTGGTGAGACATTTTTATAGGATGAGACAATTTCCAAGGTTTTAGAAGATTTCCTTATTTCATTGTTTACCTTTCAGCTGATGAGGCTTTTGAGAAGCAGACCTGTCCACAGTAATTGTAAAAGCTTCTTGTTGATAACTCATTTTTCAACCATGAATTTGTACTGCTCTCCAAAATCTGCCACTCCTTACATGGTAGAATTTCCTGATAGCTCGTTCTTGTTTCTGCGTATGAACTAATCAGTGATCCCTCTTATTTCCATATTGCTCTCAAACAATAGTCTCACCACTTCTCCAGACCTCATCCTTTCTCACATAGACAGATATAATAGCTTTCTGACCTCTTTCTTCACTTCCAGTCGGATGATCCCCCCACTGCATTGCAATCTCCATCTGCTGTGAAACATCTTTCTACATTATAGATCTGATCATGTTATGCTCAGTTTACTAAATTGTCACTCTCCTCTCTGTAGAATAATATTCCAATTACCTGGAAGCGCAAAGGATATTTTCAAAATTTTTTTTGGCCTCACCTGCAGCATATAAAAGTTCCTAGGCCAGGGATCAAATCTGAGCTGCAGCTCTGACCCAAGCTGCCTCAGAGACAATGCAAGATCTTCAACCCACCGCAGTGGGAACTCCTAATACTTTATAATTCAACAAATGTATGCACTGAACACCTAAAATGTGCCAAGCACTAGCTAGGAGGTCTCAGCTAAACAAAAGCTGACGTGGTGCCTGCAGCCATGGAAACTAAGTCCATTATGGAAGCCTGATGCTTATCAAAAAATGACATCAAAAATAAAATTGCAGCAGTGAAAAGTGTGACTGAGGAGTCTAGGAGATGGTTTAATAGGAATTTTATCCCAGTAGAGAGTTCAGAGAAGACTACCTATGGAATTAGTCTAGGAAATAAAATATGGAGGAAAGATTGGTGAAAGAAGAGAAACCTGGGGTTGTCATAGTGCAGGGTTCTAGGGATAAGAATATTTGTAAAGTCATGATGCATGCAGAAGTATGCTAGAGGAGAGGGACTTGAGTTTTTTCAGTCAAAGAGTATGGGATGGAATGGAACAAAATAATAAGAGAGGAAAAAGAACACAAAGAGCTTATAGGCTACAAAGTTAATTCTGAAGCATTGGGAAACTAATAAAAGATTTGATGTAGGAGGGTGTAATGATCAGATATGCATTTAGATGTATTTCCCTGGTGGCAAAGGGGGTTAAGGACCCAACACTGTCACTGCTGCAGCTCAGGTCACTGCTGTGGTGCAGGTTCAGTCCCTGGCTCAAGAACTTCTATATGCTGTGGATGTAGCCAAAAAAATGACATGGTGCTTTATAGTTAAAAAGAAATAAATGTATTTAGAAAAGAACAAGGATATTGGATTGACAAGGACCAATCAATCTGGACAGACCAAATAGGCCAATGAGTCCTTGCTAGGACAAATGTGATGATAGTGTTAAGTTTGAGGATCTAAGAAGAAAGAAGTTATTGTCTGATGATTGAAATGTAGTAAATACCTGTACAAAATACATAAGTGTGAAATGAGGGAAGAATATAGATAAACAGTAGAAATAAGGATAAAAAATTAGGCAGAATACAGATGAGTGGGAAGGTAGAAGGTCATTGAGGCTGTGACAAAATGAAGTCTATGCTTGTTATGAAGAGTTTAGAATTCTCACCCACTAGAACTATCGTGCTTGCTACTAGGAGCCAGTTTTCTTAGCAGCTTTATAATTTAGTTTAAGAAGCTAGGTGATCCCATTATTCCAGGAGCTCTGTATCACATTCTTTCAAAATTTAATCTGAGAACTACCTGCATTTGTGTTGTCATACGTAAGTAAAATTATCTTGAGGACAGTGGCAGACTCCATATTCTGCATGTTTAGTAAGTCTTACCCATCTTCTTGATGGAATCTAAGCTTTGAGAAATGGGTGAAATACACTGAAACCATGAAACCAGTCAGAAGTGCTCCAAGTGTGGCACAGATAAAACATGCACATGCTCACAACATTGGGAAACCTTTACTTGTACAGATTTGGAATTCAAATCATAGTTGCATTGCTTGGCTGGGTAACATTGTGTAATTTTTAAAATTTCTGTGGATTCCAGTTTAAGAAATTTATATATTGGCTTTTTCAAATCTCCTGCCTCTCATGAGTCAAAATTATGTTTCCTATGCTTCTGGGTTTGTACCCCACCTCTGTGAGCAGCTTTTGGGGAAGCCAGTATCTCTGAGCTGTATCACATCTGACTTGAGTACTATGAAACCTAGTCCCCTACCTAAACTCTGACTTGCCTTGTGTGAGGCTGAGACAGTGATGGCCTCTTCTCTGCATTAGCAAAATACCAGTCTATAATGTGGGGAGTGCTTAAACTAGATTTGTTGTATAAATCATGAAGAATAAAATTCTCTTCCTGTATTCTATTGCAATTATTTTAAGTTTTGCAAGTGGTTAATTTCCTCCCATGAGTTCTTAGACATTTCAGCACAAAAGGCGGTAATACATTTTTGACAATATAAACAAACCATAAAACCCAGTAACACACACACACACACATTTTTGTAACTGGTTTAAAAAGGTCAATAGAGCTAAGAGTTTCTAGTTATTATAAGAATTCAGCTTGTGGTCCATACCAAAGTAAGCTATAAATTTACATTTATGTACTAAGAAAACTGAGTGAAAGGTGTAAGCTTATCCAAAACTCTTAAGGTTTATGGCAAGTCAGTTTCTTTTCTGTTTGCAATAACAGCAGGAAAAAAGTATATAAAAATGGTTAAATATTGTTTCATCACCCATAAGAGTGAGCTATTTAATAACTGACAAAAATATAATAAGATGTAAAACAATTGTCATTAAAAAGGACTACTGCAATATTTGAAATATGGGGAGGAATGCAATTATTTTATTTACAAAATTAATAAAAATTTCACCCAAATCATTTTGAATACTATTGTTTCCTGGATAAAAATTCAATCTGAAACTGACAATTATGCACATGGCAAATCTTTATCCTGGCTTAGAGTGTCCCCAGCAGGTGGTTTACTTATGATTAATGATTTACAGTTCTTGAATATTCAGATTGGTAAATGTAATGGAGGTTTTTAATTGCCAAACTCTTTTTACCCTCAGCTTGCCTTATGACAGCTTGCCTTCACTTTAAACATGTTGTTATGAACATGATTTAAAATGAGTGCCAAAAATATGAGGTTGCTTCGTGCACTGACTGCTATGGGCAAACACCCTGTACAAGCTTTTCTTCTGTGTTAACAAAAATAAAAATAAATTGTAATTTTTTGATAGCTTGTTCAACATATTCATATTTTTTAAAGGCAGTGACAACTGTTTTTTTTATCTCTTCCATCATATTTTGTCATGAGTTACAAAACAAATTATAATCAGGTACCTTTTTTTAATAATCTATCAGATGCTTGTATTTAAAAAATATAATTCATCAGGAGAGAAGTTCAACGTTAATACTATTTGGCAAAGCTAAAAGGATATAGAAAAGGTATAATGAGGCTTATAGGTTTAAAATTGTTTATTTTAGAACACATAAAGTAAAGCTGTGTATTGGCTTGTTTCAGTTGATGATGGATGTGAAAATACATAAAAAAACTCAGTGTGTGAAAATAACCCTATTCTTAGAAGACCTTTACACCTATTAATTATCATCTGGGCAAAATCATTTAAATACCTTTAAGTTTTTGTTTACTAATCTGTACATTGAAGCTAAAAGTAGCTGTCCTAATTATATCACAAGGTTTTTTAAGAATCAAATGATTGTTTCCTGCTAAATTGTGGGCCTGGTGTGGGCAAGGACCATCTTACTTCATTTCCATGGTAGGTAAACAGGCATTTCAGTGTTTGCTAATGAATGAATGACTCAGATTAGAATATAAATGTGAAAGTAAAATATAGATGGTAAAGCATTATTTTATGAGTTTTAGTAATGAAGGAAAGCTTAATTGGCTTAGGGAAAACCTCTGTGTTTTAGGACAAGCACTGGCAATGATCCATTACCGAAACTCATACCCTAGTAACCTGGTAAGGATATTTTTTTCTTTGTCTTTTTTCAATTTTGAAGAAAAAATAATCAAATACATGAGTGCTTACCTTAAATATTGAGCACATATTTATTGAGTTATGTCTAGCTAAAGGTAGAGGAATAAAAACATTGTAATCAATGCAGTGTATAGTGGTAGCTTAACAAGGTTACCTCATAGCCCACAAAATAGGAAGCAGGAGTTCTCGTCGTGGCTCAGTGGTTAACGAACCGGACTAATATCCTTGAGGATGCAGGTTCAATCCCTGGCCTAGATCAGTTGGTTAGGATCTGGTGTAGGCCACAGATGAGGCTCAGACCCCACATTGCTGTGGCTGTGGTGTAGGCTGACAGCTACAGCTCTGATTCAACCCCTAGCCTGGGAACCTCCATATGCCACTAGTGTGGCCCTAAAAAGCCAAAAAAAAAAAAAAAATAGAAAGCAATGTACAGACATTTTATGAGTATTTTTACTCAGGAGACATTTATTTAGGGTATACTTTATGGTATACTTTGTGACACTTTGACACAGAGAAAATGTACACTTTGACACAGAGAAAATGTACAAACTTATACTCACGTGTCATCTCCATTTTATGGATGAAGAAATAAAAGGTCCACGACATAAAGTTTCTTGTCTAAAACCATACAGATAGTTTATTAACTAGGATTCTAACTCCAGTATGTTTGATGCCACTATTCTGCTTCCTCTGATTCATTTATACTCTGATGTTGGACAAGGACTCTTCAGGGACTCTTCCATTCTGGGAATTCAATGTGTCTAATGTAAACGACACAAGTCTGCACAAGAGAATTGTCTAACTCTGGTGTTATGTTTTCTGAATATCATAACGTTTATTTCTGATCACGGTGTTTACTTTTTTTTTTTAAATGATCTCTCCTAGGAGGATATGTATTTAATATGGTTAAAAACAATCTGCCCAAGTGAGTGTTCACATTCTGCTGTAAATAGAAACTTAGATCCATCATCTGTATGAAGTCTTTTGTGCGGAGGCAGATTGCATTGTTGATCACAATGGTTTCCTCATAAATTCTCATCACTGCTTATTTCTGTAAATATTTCCCTGATGTCTTGGCTTGCCCTATTTAGATACCCCAGTGCAGTTAGTGATATGACTTATTTAACTCTACCTCTCTTTTATCATCTTCAGTATTTATCACAAAGCCTTGGACATACTAGTACTTGGTACACATATGTTGAAACTGGCCTAATTTATAGAAATTATAATTTGTAATTATTATTCTCTTCAAGTATTTAGAGAAAAAATGATATACTGAAGTATCCTAGCATTTTTACAAGCAATTATAACATGTTTATCAGTTGACATTTCAAAATAATTGTCCATAGAACATTTTTAGCAATATTAAAATATCTTTTGGTACACACTATAGGAGGAATTTATTCTAATTATATTCTTGTATATGGTCATATATCCTCTTTGTGTGACTATTTACAATCTAATTTATCTTTCTCATGTGCTTACAATAGTGTTAGTGGTGTATTTTTTTTAATGTTTTGTTTTGTTTTTTGCATTGCAACATTACCTCTCCATGAATATACTCTAATTTAGGTATAAATCACACCAGCGATATTGCTTGGCTAACATCATATGAAAAATTAAAAGAAAATAATTTAATTTCCACAGGTGATTTTTTAATTTGATTAAAAAGTTTTGTTAACTTATGATTTACATCTTAATTTTAACTATCCATTTTATTAAATATATACCTTTACATATATAAAGTAAAAGTAAACATTACTCAGTGTTGTAATCTGTGAATAGCAAAGGATATTGATTCTCTTATTTCTCTTGACTATGTAAGTTCACTTATTTCTCCCCATGTGAACTGAACATTGTCTTCAATTTATTTAATTTTGTTCCACTTTGAGAGTGCAGCTATTTATGTCTTTAACTTCTATTAGATTTTCCATCATTTAATCTTTACCGATCCATTATGATTCATTGTCCTCTTACGACTTATGTTGTCTTACATTTATTACTACCAAACTACAGGGGTTTTATGACATTTTTATTTTTATTTGTTAAGTTTGTTTGTTACGGCCACACCCATACTATATGGAAGTTCCCAGGCCAGGGATTGAATCAAGCTGCAGTGACCTACCCTGTAGCTGTGGCAACAATGGATCTTTTAACCCACTGCCCTGGGCCACGGATTGAACCTGTACTTCCACAGCGACCTGAGCCACTGCAGCTGGGTTCTTAACCCACTCTACCCCAGCAGGAACTCCATGACATTTTTAATGTGCACTTTAGTGTACATAAAATATTAAAGTACTTACAGTGAGCAACTGGTGATTCTAACTGCTTATATTCATGTTGAAATATGTCTGAGCCATTATTTCTGTGATCTTCTCACTATGAATTAGCAATTCGGAAGGAAAAGGGGCCAGAAAGTGTCATCTGAATTAATTCTGGGTGAGGCGTATGTGTGAGTGTGTATGTGTATGTGTGTGGGTGTGTGTATGAGAAAGGGAGAAATAGATTAAAGCAAAGAGACAAAAGCAGAGAAAAAAGGATGGAAACTGACAAACATAAAAATGGAAAATGATTCTCTCAATAGATATTTCAAAAATTTTGTTTTTGTTAGACTTTTAATGTTTACAAAATTTTAAAAATAAATATAAATTTGTATTCTATCTTCCCCTCAGTGTCTAGCATTGTATATGGTTATGGCAATTGTTTTCTTGAATACAGGTGAATTGAACTTACATATCTCTGATACATGTGATATATGAATTGAACCATAATGTGTTTTCTGGTAAATATAGAAACATATGGATTTAAATAAAAGTGCTTAGAATCAATTGAATGAATAAAGAAATCCCTGAGAGTCCTAACATCATGTGTATAATGATCAAGTAGGGGAAATAAACCTGGAGTCAAGTAATTATTATTAATTCAAGTTAGAAGTCCAAGTTATAAATATATACACAATGAAATTGTATATAAGAGGAAAATATGACCAGCTCTTGAAAGAACTATTGACAGAAAAATTTACTTTTCGCTTCTTCTTAAACATACGTAATCTCTTATTGCTGATCTATCAAACTCATGGCTGTCTTATTTAGATAAAATTGTATAATGCATGTGTCCATGCTTAGTAGACTCTAAAGAAATACATGCATGTAATTGATGTTGTAATTAGAAACATTTATTTTTATGTCCTAATTACTCTTTCTAGGATTATCTGAAAACAGCAGAAAGATCCATGTGGCATTCTTAACTAAGATATGTGATTTTTAGAAAAGTCTCTAACTTCTTGGAAACTCAGGTTTCTAATCTATAAAATAGATGTGAATAAGGCCCACCTTACAGATTTGTTGAGGAAAGTATATAAGGTTATGGGTATGACAGAAATAATACTGTATTCATTGGTATGCAAAACTATTAATTTTCCATGACTTACATTTTGCCATTAAGCAACTCTTTCTGGAAAAACATTCTCATTCAGTGAACATCTGGAGCACATATTATATTTATCAGATGCTGGTAACATGAAACTTGGGACTAAAGATTAGCGAAGCTCATATTCTGGTGAGGAGCTTAAGAAGGCTGAGTCAATGAAAAGTGTTTTGAATGAAACAGAGGTTTTACACCTCACTTGGACCTAGTATTGGAGTATTGTGGTCCTGAAAGTCTTTCTAGAAGACAACAGTCAACAAATAATTACTGACTCATATGCCATTTAATGAGATACAGTGGTAAAAGAGCCAAATCTAGATAATAAGCAAAATAGGAGATTTATGAGGTGAGGAAATAAACTGGGGAATTAAAGTGACCAAATGAGTGGTATTCAAGGTCAATTGTATGGTGGGGTACACATCTCTATATTGAATTTTTAAAAACCCATGTTTTGTGGGCAATACAATTTCTTTAGAGAGTTCAGAACATGTATTACATAAAGCTTTTGTGGCATTTCTAGTAATTGATGTTCTATAGGAACATTTATTAGATAGAAGGCTTTTCATCTTTTAAACATTGTCTATTTCAAATCTAAGTAACTTGAAGGAATTATATGTTATTATTAACCATTTTCACTATTTTCATGCAAATGCGTACGTTCTAACTTAAAGTAATTAAATAATACTTTTCTTATCAATATTGCTCTGATAAATAAGTAATGAGTGCTCATTTATATTGAATATGACAATCATCTTATTGTTTATAATTGAAGATTTTAAAAATAATTTAATTCATTCTGAGAATACTTTAACCAAACTTTACACATTTTTCTCTCACAGCACTTTTTATACTACATACTTTCAGCTATTGACATTAATTATTCTTATTAGCTATATACAAGTAAAATAGGTCATAAATTATTAGCTATATTTATTAGTTTAGACTTTTTAGGCTGTTAAATACCATTTCTTCTGCTTAATATGAAGTTGTGCATAAAAGTATGTTTTACTGTCCATTTAAAACACATTTTTTTCCAATTTTCATTTAAGAGCAAGTGTTACAAGTAATGAATGAAAGGATAATGTTTATAAAATTAGAAATATCTCTAAGAAGCTTTGATAGTCTTATTGAAATTTGACAATCTAAATTGTTAAAAAAAATTTTGTTTCTTTGAAATGAAAAGTTTTACTAGAGCTAAAATGAACAAAATCTTTGTCCTCCATGGTTATATCATGGTATGTTTAATAATAATTTAAGAAATTTTTTCATTAAAAATTTTATGCTTTGTAAAATTGCAACTCTAAGGTTTTTGACATTCAATGTGAATAGAATGTGCAGGTATTTTAAGGGAATTGGTAAATTTGCTGCATTTTCCTTTATAACTTTTGATTTGATTTGATTTGATTTGATTGAATCAATGCCGAATTATTATAGAAATAAAATTGGTCCTGTTTAATTATGTGCTAATTAATAACATACACTTTGTCACTCTACCAGTAACAGCTTACATTCCAGTAATATCGGACCATTTTAAATAATTTACTTCTCGTAATTTTGTCAATGACATCCTATTTGGCCTTTAACACTTAAGTTCCATCTCTTCCATGAGAAGGTTACTCTTAAGATCACAGAAGGATTAATCACTCCTTTCTTCCTATTATTTATATACCTTATGTCACATCCACAATTGCATTGTGCTCCAATTAATATTTTAACTTTATGACCTCCTCCTACATGAAAACAACTTTTTAAAAAATTTCCCACAGCATCTATCACAATGCTCAAAAAAATCATGCCACCAAGTTGAACTATTATCACTAATTTAATACACAAATTAAGTACTTGTGCTTGACATTGTGTTAGGGGTTTCGATTATATACAAAGGAAATTTTATCCTGATATCTTCAGAGCTCATCAAAACTTTGAAAGTACCAGGCAAGATTTTGGGTTAAGGCCTTTCTTTTGGCAGCAGTAAGTCAGAGGGACATTTAAATTAAAAATAAAACAAGTTTGAGGCAAATGACAAAAAAATATAACTTGAAAATAAAATAAAAAATTTTAATGAATGTTTTGGATTTAATAACTAATTTGTCATTGAGCAAATCATAGATATTTCAGATAACATAAACAAAACATTTCCCTTTAATGTCTATTTTAACTGTAATTTATAATAAATTCTGTCATGTGTATCCCTACATTTTGAGGTAGAATTTCCCCATGGGTCCATAAACAAACATTACTATAAAGGTTCATATAATACTATTTCTCTTAGATTTTTCTCCAGAAGTTTTCCATGTATTTATTTAGTATGTGTATAGAAATTTACATTAAAATTTTAAAACCTCGAGATCTAGAAGTTTTAAATTATGCAGAAAAAAATACATTAATGTAATGATATGTCATCATTTTAAAACTAGAAACCAAATTATGTTTAGAAAGAAAATAAAAATAATTTGTGTATAATAATAAATAAATCATAGATAACTTATAAAAATAATTTGACTCAAAGAAAATCTTATCAAAACTTTTCTATTTTTCGATGACAATATATTTATGATACCCTCCAAATTTAAAATGAAAAGCTAAAGTTGAACAACACACTGTACTAATATTCAATTTTGAACTGAAATTAAGATTCCTTCTGACTCGTAAGCCTGGGATGATCCCTTAACTTCTTTAGACAGATCTTGTGATTCCTGTGACCTTTAATTTTCAACATGTATAATTTTTCTTTGAGAAGTTAACTTATTGGAAAAAAAAACTAAAACAAATTACAAAAAACAAAAATGCTTTATGACTAGGAAAATAAAACAAACTAAAACACTAGAAAACAAATATTTTATCTTCAAAGAGTTCTGGATTTTGATTCTCATAATCTATTTTCCAGTTTCAGCACTTACCTGTTGCCTAGCTTTGTTTTGTTTGCTGTTATTGATGCTAAAAGTTAATTTTTCTTAATCTAATTTTACTCATTTCTCAGAACAGATACTGGGATATTTGACCACTGAAGTCATTATTTTATTATAAGTGGAATCTTAACTTGTCATATCATAAAATCAAATCACAGTAGAAGAATTTAGGTCATTTGGTAAACAGGTTTAAGTAATTTTTTTTCACCTCATCATGATATATAATTTAGGATTTTTTTCTAAAAATAAGCTTTTTTCACTACTGTTTTTTCACTTATAAATTCTCAATTTAGGTTATTTTCATCTATTTTATATTTGCCTTGACTTTCAGTAAAGGAGATAGTTAATTTTTTTTTAGGTTTTACGAATGCAAACTATTGAAGATTATAAATATTAAATGGTTTAAAAACATCTTGGGTTAGCAATATTTTTTAATTAATTTCACAATCATAGTATTTGAAATGGAATCTAATTACTGTCTTGATCTCCTCTAGGAAAATAATATTTAAAACCCTATGAAGAAATGATATTAAAGAGAATGGTCTACTAGGCAGAATCAGTCACTTGAAAAAATGCACACAAGCACAAACATACACACTCTCGCACATATATATAATCCTTACAAATAATCATTTTATTATTAAATAATAGCAAGTTATTTCAAAATTGAGAGGTTACAGGTCATATGTTTAAATATTTGCATGAAACATGAAACACGTTTTAATGCAAACATAACCTTTTGTCAGAATGATAAATGTTGGCTCTTACTTCCTTTGTGAAGGATAAATCTTTTTATCCCCACTGATATCAATCCTAACTGTCTGTGCCAAATCTCTCAGGATATAGATAAATGAATGGGCCATCTCTGGTTGTTTGCCTTCTCCTCTGAATATTTATTTTCATTTTAAAGCAGCATTTCTGCTTTATTGATTGGGTAACTGACATTACCTTTTAAGATCTATAGTTTATTCAAGTAAAACATTATATTTTGGATACAAATGCACATCTGGAAATTATTCTTATGTCTGCTTTATTTTATATAAGCAATGTGGTATACTCATTCTTTCAAGAAAATTTCAAACTTCACTGTTATTCTTTTAGCAGCCATAACCCCAATGTTCAAAAATATTCAAAATTCAAAGTTATGATATACCCAAACATTTCTACTAATGAATGCATCTTGATGGTTTAATGATGATTGAAAAAATATAAAAATGTGTTTTAAAATTGGTGAAAAATAAATGAAGACATTTAAGTTCAGTTAAAAGCATGAAATATAGAAAGGCTCTTGATAATAAGAAAAAATCAATTGGCATGATTTTAATTTGAATCTAATTCAATCTGATGAATATTTAGTTTATTGTAGTTATCAGAAGCTCAATTTGACAAGTTAGTAAATTATATCTCTTGGAAGGACTTTTTAAAAATTAGGACAAAATAAAACTCTCTCCTTCTCCCTTTTTGTCTTTTATTTCTTTTAATATTAGCATTATCATTAACCTTTACTGTGATTAGATATACATGCAATTCCTCCAATAGACTGTATATCCCTTAAAAGAGTAAAGACTTTTTTTTCCATCCTCGCTGATCTGACAATGCCCCAAACATAATGCTTTATATAAAGTCTATACTCTAACACTGTATGATGACTCAAATGTCATCCAAAGGCACTAAATATTAACACCTCAAGAAAAAGAGCGATTTGCCTTGCACTTTTCACATTACTGATATGCTTGAGTTTTCCTTCTATATATGACCTAAATTTTCCAGGCTCTAGGTCAATTCACAGATATTATAAAACTCAAATTTAATTTTGTGAGTTAGGGATACTTTGTTATAACACCCTTTAATGTACTGTTACCAGAAATGTTTTTTTCTAAAGTACAATGGTAAGTCTGTAACAAAGGATAGCAATACTGGAAGGTGTATGACTTAGTCAGATAAGACTTCCCAAAAGGAAAGTAGAGCAGCCTTAATATATACACAGATGGATGGGAAACCTACAGCAAATTGAAAAATGCAAAGTTTTGCTCACAAGGTGACCTGGAAGAAAGGCAGTCAGTGGGGGTGAAGATTTTACTGGTTTAATAATAAATAGGTATACATAAATAATTATTTTGTGACAGTTTTAATGACAACCTGGCCATGGAGAAGATAAATCTACATATTGAAAGAACACAGTTAAAATGTTGACTTGCAGAATGACAGAGGTAAAGAGGATACGTTGAAGCAGAGATCGGCAGCTTGTCTAAATATGGCTAATATTAAACACAGGTGATTATAGCATTTGAAATTGAAATTAAAAATAATCTCCGATTCACTTATTTTAAAATTGCCAAGTCCCCTCAGCTGCGTATTTCACCAGGTGCTGTGCAGTTGGAACAACAAGCATATCCAATGATTTAAAAATAACATTCACGGGTGTCACCTGATGTCACTCCAGATAAGAAATGCTGTTCCCAATCAGAGAGAACACTCTCTGGTATTCATCCTAACACATCCCAAATCTGTGCTACATATTTATGCCATGTATTTTTAAATAATCTTTTGGATCTTGAACATATTAAATAGATTAAGCTTTCTGAAAGTTATAAACATAGAAAAGAAAGGCAATGCTTTGATTTGGAGAAGATTATGCCTACACAGAGCTCTTTTTTCATGATCAGGTTTAAAGAAAATAAAGATATTTTGATCTTTTCTCCAAATACTACAAACTGAGTCAAATGTTAGTGCAGTACACATGATTTCTTCTTCAAAATAATAAAGTGAGATGATTTCAGGCAACTCAAGTTCATAGTCCCCTAAATATATTGGTTCAGACTTAGGAAAGGAAACAAACATTTATCAAGGCATTCAGGCAAGCAATATGCTAGGTGCTTTGTGTGCATTTACTTTTCCCAATAAAAGTCCTATGAGGAAGATATTTTATATATTTTACAGATAGAGTAACTGAAGTCCTGAAAGGTTAACTTGATTTCCCAGTATCAAAAAGAAACTCAGCAGCAAAGACAGGATTGGCCCTTAGAATTCTCTAGAAAGCACACACTTTTCTATATATGTACCTAAATATCTCTATAAAAGTTGTTTCTGAAATTCATGTGAAAAGAAATAATAATATAATTTTTAAGATGCATTATTGTTCACTCCCACAACCCTCTGTGTACAAATTTGACTTTATAGTCTGAAAATAAAGCGTCAAAAATCACAAGGGCTTTTTTTTTTTTTTTTTTTAAGGGATGCACCCACAGCATGTGGAAGTTCCCAGGCTAGGGGTCGAATCTGAGCTGTAGCTGCCTATCTACACCACAGCCATAACAACGCAGGATCCAAGCCATGCCTGGGACTTACACCATAGCTCATGGCAGCTCCAGATTCTTAACCTACTGAGCAAGGTCAGGGATTGAACCCGCATCCTCATTGATACTATTTGGGTTTATTTCCGCTGAGCCATGATTGGAACTCCAAGTACATTTCTCTCTATTGCTCAAATCACAGACCCGATTTCTTCAGGCATCAGTTAAATAATAATAATAAGAAAGGCTATTTGAAACATTGTTGCGCACTACATTCTCTTTCCATTAGTCTGAAAATGAACTAACTTGACTTAATTTAGAATAGTACCAGCTCTGTACTGTTCCAAATTTTTCAGCAGATCATGGACAGAGACCCTCTAATCTTATTAAGCAATATTGAGTGAAAAATATAATTGACAGGTTTATAGAAGATAACACATGAAGTGACAGAGAGAAGATAAATGAACATGAAATATCCATAAAACATCATAATTATTGTGATGATCTAATACATTTTTATATTTTATCAGCTCTCACCCCTGAAAGTTATGGATATCAGAAATAAAAATAGAAATTGAAAGGAAATACCAGATGGGAAAAGTTTGGTCCTGCTGTACTTCTGAAATTCCATTTTAGAACTTTTCAAAGAAAAGAGATATTGTGGTATTATTAAGTAATAAGAAGCATCAATTACTTCATTTTGATTTATTTGGATGATCATGCAAGTCTGTTGAGACCTTTGTGAAATCAGACTTTGGCCCCTTGGCATTTTGACAATCATTTCTAACATAATTTTTCAAATATAATAAAGAATAGTGCTTTTTTTCTTATAACTAATTAATACATTAGAGAAGACAATTAATTACTAATTACTGTGTTAAAGAGAAGAGCATTTTCTGAAGTCTTGTAGCTATTCCCCTCTTTTGACATTGATGTTGCCCCTTAATTAGACTGTCCTTCAGCTTAGTTATTTACATTAAACCTATCAATCTAGTCAGTTTTCTTCACATCCAGGCTATATTTCTTCATCTTGCACACACACAAGGCTTTCTCAGAGATGTTACCAGATTCTTTGCTGAGTCATGATGACTATATCACTCTAAAACCAAAAGTGTTAAAATAGCAAATAGGTTAATAGGACATGGTATAAAAAAGTGAACTTATGCTGCCTCTTGGACTAGACACATAAGAGATACATCTTTCCTGCTAAAGAGATTGGGGGAAAGAAATAAATCAAATGCAAGACAAATCTAGAGAACTATAGGAGGAGACTCTTTCAATTTCTATTTCATTAAATACTAGGAAAGCTTTTATTATGAACCTCTTGAAATTGAAATGATCTCTTTTCTTTCTATCCCTCTGCTGTATCTATTTAGATGTTTAAGCTTTTCAGAAAGCCTTTGACTTGTGCATCTCTTTCAGGAATATGTCCTTCATAGAGAGGCTAAAACCTGTTTCCTACAATAGCTTGATGATGATGCCATTTAATTTTTCTCAAGTGAGTGGTGAGAGGAGAAAGATTATCGTCCATCTTTGAACTGACCTCTTAGATTAGAATTCTGCAAACTCAGTATCTACCTATCTACCTACCTATAAATAGATACTGTATGAGTTTATGTGTATATATAACGACTAGCTTCTATATCTTAGAGATATTAGTAGCATTTAAGTAGTTGTACTTTAAATCATAGCTGTCTTTCTAAAATATCATTTTGATATGAAAATACTTCCCCAAATTATAAAGAATATATTGGTAAATTATTTTGGAATCTTAGATTATTAATATTTTAAAACAACATGAAACCTTTTATTTCCAAATTACATTTGATTCACTCATGCATAGTTTTGACTAGTGCCTATATAGAAGTTAACTTATAATGACTAATTACATAACTCTAAATTCAGAGATCACAGATAAGATGCCCTAGAAGGCCACATACTTTGATTCATAAATCTAGTATTTCAGATTGAAAAAAGTTGCCAAATCTCACTGATACCAATATTAGATAAATATGTATCTGTTCTGATTATTGTCTCATTCAATATCTTGGCAACAAAACCTGTTATAAAGAAAATTTTACAAATATTCCCTTCCAAAAAGTTTGATTGTTATTCCACTATTAAAAATGTGTTTATAATTATTTGTAGAATTTTAGTTATTTGTATCATTGTATAATGCATAAATAATTTTTAATGTAGACAACTATAATAAATACTCTTCTTATAGAAAGCAGAAAATATGATAAAATAGTAACAAAATATTGGTGAAAAGTTTATTATAATGAAAATATTTGTACTTGTTCTCAAAATTTACATTAATATGTAAATTATATTGCATTATCTCATTTTTCCCTTGAAGGAATATATATGATTTAATTAAATGACAAGGTTATCTTCCTTATAATTACATATTATGTATTTAGATTCTCAAATAAACTGAAAGAAAAATTAAAGTATATTCATAAAAAACATTGAGTGTTCATGAAGTCAGAATGCTTAGAAAATACTAAAAAAAATAGCTCATATGAAGAATGTTCATTTGCCTATATACATCTTTATATTATAAAAGTAACACAAAATAATAAAATAATTATTTGCTAATGTTTACTTCACAAAGCCATAGAATAAACATAGCTGATTTCATTCATAAAGAGATGGGATTGAAATAAAGGTAGAAAAGTATCAGAAAATGTATGTCATTATAGATTCATATAATAGACAGAGATGAAGGATGTAAGCACTTCAGCATGTAAGGATGTCTTAACACACACACACACACACACACACAAATCAAGTTAAATAGCATCTATTTAGAACTAAAAACAATTTTATTATAATTTGCAATCGAAAGTGGAATTGTTTTAGAAAATATTAATGCCAGCTCACCTATATTTACATATTAATCTGTAGAGCTTTCCTTACAAACAGAAAGAGTCTTTCTCTACATGGAAATATTATAACACTTAATAGCAACATAATGATAGCAATTGTTGAAAATAAATTAAAACAGCAAAATTATAGACATTTAAGGAATCATTTATGGGCATTTAATGTTATCTTTGTCCTTATAAATATTACACTTTCAAATTATAGCAGAATGTCTCATTCTCAGTTTTCAAGAAAATAAAAAATAGAGTTTAAGTACAATGACAAGTATAAATAGAAGTTGAAAAATATTTAAATGATAATGGTTTTATTTAATTTTCAGATTATATGTCACTCAATGATAAGAAATTGCACTTAAACATGTCTGTAATTTTAAATTTTTCATCCAATTTCTTTTTTTTAAGGTACCTTGCCATATTTCTACAAATCACTCAGCTATGTATGTATAAATCAAATTCTACAAATATTTCTATTAAAACTAAATGCCTTTTGTGCTATGTGGCTTTTCTTATGTCTTTGGTCATTTGATAATAACAGTTTATTTTATTTGTGATACAGTAGTTGGTTTATGAAATAGAGTGTTAGATTATGGAAAATAAAATGTAGTATTTTTAAAAGTAATTATGAAAGTGGAAGTTGTATGCTAGCTTGGTGTAGATCACTTGAAAGTGAGTTATATTCCAGCTACAGCCAAATTTACAATTAGAACAATACAAAAATAATTTAAAGAAAAAAGCATTATCCCAAACTCCTTAATTGTTTAAAAGGTTATGAATGATCTCTAAGCAGAAGCAAGGGGCCAAACTGTAATGATTCAACAGTTTTGAAAAACTTGCTCTTCTATTTCCAGAACCATGTCCCCAATGCAGAGGCCATCAGCCTGGTATTTAAATGAATTTTAAAATAGTATTATGAATTAATATTGAAATCACATGGATATAACCTAGTTACCCTGAGTGACTGTCCATGAAACTTACTCACCTTACCTCCTAGTTGAAACTTATTAAAAAAAGATTAAAAAGGTTACAAGCAATGATTAACTTGAATATTTTGAAGACAATTATGTAAACTAAGATTACTATATATAAACCTTAAAGACTTATTCCAAGAGCAGTTTGAAGGAGATGAACATGGAATGTGTAAGTGATATCATAGCGGTGGTTTTGAATTTTTGAATTACTGATCAAAAGAATAATATAATATCAGGAGTGAAGAAAGGAATAGTACTCTATAACACTCCAAATGTAAATGATCCATGCATTTACGTTCAGTAGAAAGACTGTTTCATAATCACAGAGCTTTGTTGTGTAGCTTTATTTTATTTTATATAATTAATATATGATTTAGTAAAATTTAATGGATTGAGAGACTCAGCCATTCTTGAGTATAAAGTCCTGGGAAACAGACTCTAAAAATACACTGACCTTGCCATAACCTAAAATGTTCACTTCAAAACCGTTCAGTTCAAAACAGAACTGATCTTGCTATGTCACTGTGATACCAATAGTAATTTAAGGTAACTGTCACTTTAAAAGTAACCATCAACTCTGCCTAAATATACATTATTTTTATATAAAAACCCTGGTATCTTCTTTCAACATATATTTCAAAGAGAGCTAATACAGTGAATAAGCCTTTAAAGCAACTACATTTCTCTGTTATGCTACTGTGAAAGAAAATTGTAGTCATTAGTCAAAAAAGTGAATAAAATTGGTTATATGCTACATAGTGACCTTGATATTGATTTTAAAAAATATTCTTATAACCTGCATGATACCAAAACAGCTACTGTTCACAACCTCACCTGTATAAAAAAACTGTTTTCCATTTGAAAAACATTATACACTTGTCAGTTAAAGAAAGAGCATATTGGCCAAGTTCATTTTAGTGGCTGGGATTAGAATGGAGGTGAAACATGATATTATTGTAATATAATGACATACAATTTGAGGCAAATTAATTCTTTTAAATTTATTTTAAGCTCCACAAAATTTAGAATAAGTGGGTATGCATATGAAGAAATATTATCAACTTGAAATATTAACAGTTATAATAGAGACTACTGAAATAAATATTGTCTTATGTTTATTGGTTTAGTCACAAATTTTGATTAGTAAGTTGTTAGTGTAAATTCTTATTTTCCACACCTCTAGTGAAATGCACTAGAAATCCACATTAGATATTCCAACAAAATACTAGTATTTTTTTTTTTTTAAGATGTTACCTAGTAGCCTCAGGCGATCTCTAGGACTTTTTTAGTTCCTAAGAAAAGTGTCAATTAGTTCCAATTTTGATGATGATATTCATGACTTGGTTTCTTATATAATATAATTTTGGGTGGGAAATTTGGTGACATGTTTCGTCAGGATATAGACAAAGAGCAATATACTCAGCATTCTATACCACAGTGTCTAAATGTGACAGTCTGTCAATGCCAACACATTTAAATAGAAAGTTAAAAAAATCCATTTTATGACTATCTCTGTAATTTCAAACATAATATTCACATCCTTAGAAGCATATCAGGGTCTGACTAGCTGAACTTTTAGGGTTTGTGTTTGTATTTTGATGGTAACAGTTTTTGGCTATATTGATTGTCCCAAGAAAGTAAGAGTCATATTAAGTTTAAATCTCCTTAGGTAAAATCATATCTGGAATACTGTGTTCAGTCATTGGACTCATTTGAGGAAAATATTGTTAAGCTGAGGTGTACCCATACAACAATGACCAGGACAGCAAGAGAACTTCATACCAAGGGAAGAAAGATGAGGGCTGCTGAGAAGTTCAAATTTAAGAAGAGAATTGTTGATTAAGAAAAATCTTTTTTGTGTTTTTTTTAAAAAAGTAATATTGAATTAATTGTCCTATGGATGAGACTCTAACCTGATTCTATAAGGTACAAAAATAATTAAAATCAGTAAAGTTACAAAGAAATTCAATATGAGATAGAATTCCTTGAAAATTATAGCTGTCTGAAATTAGAATGTATTGCTGTTGTTAGATGTCTTTAAAGAACAGATGATGTAAGCTGCCTGGGAGACTATAGAATTGGATAAGGAATCCTCTGTAGGCTTATGTGATTTTGATGTTCTATGAATTTAGTAACTGAAAGTGAATTTAGTAACTGAAACATTTCCTTGTGATAAAGTTTTCCAAAATGTTTCAATGTTCCAAATGTTCAAGACAGGAATCTACTGAGTTGAAACATATGAAATTGCCAGTCTTACAAGTTCAAAATGATTGAATAGTAGCAATTGTGTGCAGTTTCATTTACATCCACAATTTTCTAGTCTCTAAGATAGAAATGAGTGGCCAAAAAGAATAAAAATGCTTCTGTTAATCTCCATCTTAGCATTTGCTCATTTAGTAAAGTTGAGACCAAATGCAAGAGATGACATGTATTTAATTATTAGTTGGATTGGCCAAAAATAAAAAATATATATAAAAAAGTAAAGCTAATTGCCAATATAGCAAACTACTTTCACCCAATTTAATTTTCATCGTTGTTCGCCATATAGAGAAACAAACAATATCCAAACCCCAAAACAACGAAAATCATATGAGCCAGTAGTTATGGAAACTCTTTGAAAATTGAGAAGTACTATAAAATTTATGCTATATCTTTAAGGATATTAGTTTTTATGCAGTATTAAGCAGGGCATGATAAATTAATTTACAAGGATATCATATAAGGAAAGTAAAACTGAGTAAAAGAGAAAAAATGGGGAAAAATAACAGTAGGTGGTAATAACCACAGTAAACAGGAGTCAGGACATTGGCACTCAGTCCCAACTGTCACTAATTCTTTTAGTGATTCAGATTAAGGCATGAAATATCTCATGGCCTGAATTGGCTCATCTGTAACATGAATGGATTGTACTAATTGACCACTATGTCAGTCTAGGCTTCTGAATCAATCCTAAAATTTTGAATTGTTTGAAAATATTGGGAATCGAAAATATAGCAATCTATAAAATGCTAAGAAGAAGAAATTTAATAAGAAATCAATATTTTTTCATGAATAAATTAATGGTGAAAAATATTTAGAGGCCAAATTATTACTGAAGGACTTAAACCATGAGAAAAAAATGTGCACATGATGCTATTGTGTGTGCATGTCTTTTTGTATTTTGGTTAAATATCAATGCCTTGTTGAGTTTGTTACTATAGTAATCTTGAGAATATTTCTTTTAGATCTCTGCAGGAACTAATTGACCTATGACCCCAGGTTCTGTGTTCTGAAACCCATCACTGTGGTTGGTGTTGAAACACCATTTCCCATTAGATGCTCCCAGCCAATGACTAAACATGGCAGGATATGAAGGCATATGACTTCTCTGATGGTGATTCTCTTTAAGAATATCAGAAGACCTGGCAAATTTTCCTTAAAATTTAATTGCATTTAAAAATTCTTCCATTCAATTTTCCTTCTTTCTTTCTCTCTTCCACTCAGGGTAAGCCTGCCTAAAACCTGATAGACCCAGCTTCTCATGGCTCCCACCTCATTAACCAACACAAGCATGTTCTCCTATAAATCCCTTGCATGTATAATCCATCTCTTACTTTTTCCTGGAAGATCTGGAATAAGAGGTCACTTAGATCTTTTCCATTTCATTTAGCATAGTCATCTATATAAATTGGAGATAATAATGCCTAATTTATTTGGTTGATACTAAAATTATATCATTAATGAAAATATAGCACTATGCTTACACAATTTATTATTATGCTCTAAACAAACTAGACAGCTTAGATTTTTGGTCCCAACATTCTTATTCAAATTATGTCCTCAACAAATTACCCTTTCCTTTTATAAATATCTATTTCCTGTATCACTTAGAACAATCATTAAGGCTATCTCTTTCATAAAACTTTAAAATTTATTTTTTTCTTCATCAAAACTACCACTACACTTAAAAAATATTTTTTCTTGATTGCTCGCTCTTTCTTTCTTTCTTTCTTTCTTTCTTTCTTTCTTTCTTTCTTTCTTTCTTTCTTTCTTTCTTTCTTTTTCTTTCTTTCTCTTCTTTCCTTCCTTTCTGCCTTCCTTTCTTTCATGGCTGCATCCACAGCATATGGAATTTTCTGGACCAAGGATTGAATCCGAGCTGAAGCTGCGATCCTGGCAAATGCAGTAGTATTCTTAACCCACTGCACCACAAATGGGGACTCATCTTGCTTTATTTTTCATATTCCCTATTCTGTATGGAAAATGTAATGTGGTCAGGGTTTCTGACTGACCAATATTTATATTTCTGGGAATCTGGAACCTAAGTTATCAGTAAATTCTAGTTAAATTAAACAAAAAATGTTTGCTGGTAGTCAGGGGTCATATTAATAGAATTTGATTGCAGAAAGTTTGTTTATTCTGTTAAGAGCAATGAGAAAACATTTATAGTTCTAAGCACAAATTGACAAAACAGGATATGTGTCTTATTTTGAATGCCATGAACACTGTGGAGAAGATATTGGAGTTGGGACTTAAATTATGTTCTGACAAAGATATACAATTGCCCTTTACCTATTAGCATTGTACATTACTAATAAGGCATTCTATCTCTTTATAAGCAGTCTATCCATTATTTTCAGCATTAATAATGAGTCGGTAAGCTAACTTGTGACATTAAACTGATGAAAAAGACATTGGGGTCTCAGGAAATAATGACATTTCTCATATTTAACCCAGATTGGTCACTGTGATGTTGGGAAATCATTTCAGACTGGCAGTAGCAGAGATTAGGCAATAGAAATATAATGGGGGTTCCTCCTTCCCCGGCTCTAGCCTAGCCTGAAAAACGGCACATTTAAAAACTTACAAGATTTATTCCCTTTTACAAAAACCTACAGGATTTATTTCTTGTTTCTTCATCAAGGAGTATATTATAAAGAAGTCTTAGGCTCAGACGTACCATGATAGCCTTCAGAGATCTTGGTATTTGTTTTAAATACTGTGACTTCATTATTTGGTTGGATGTGGAACGTTAAACTATCAAATGGGAAGAAATGAGAACACAAAACATATTCCAAAGCTAAGCCTAAATGACACTGTCTCACATTATCTATGGTTCTTATCCCCTCCATTAGTGCAAGTAATCGAGTGTTTGAATTTGAAAGTGCAAGTTTATCTCATTGTTCCATTATAGGTAATAAAAATGACCTATGTGAGGATATTAGATTAGTGATTTTACTTAGTATTCACCTTATGCTTAGAAGGTGTGAAATTGTTAACTCATTCAAATTAAGTCATTATCCAGTTATGTAACAAATAGACTTCTGCTTAAAAAGCTTAACTAAGCAGGTGCAGAGAGAAAGGAACAGCTCCATCAAATGCTTCAGGAGACCCTTTCGACTGCTGTTCTTTATTTTTACGTCTCATTAACAGCAGTATTAACACATACTGCTCATAGAGGGAAAATTGGAAGATATTAAGCATTATGTATAATCCCATTAAAAATATTTTAAATATAAGAAAGAGTTGGCATTTTTGTTTGTTTGCTTTTTAATCTGTAGCCTCATGTCATTTTCAACCTTCTTGTTGTTAATAGGTAGACATATGAAGAATTCGGATATACCAGTTTGCTCAGGTTACCACAACATGATAACATGAACTCAGTTGCTTAAACAGCAGGGATTAATTTTTTCAGTTTTGGATACTAAAAGTTCAAGATCAAAATATTGTCAGGTTTGATTTTTTCTGAGGCCTCTCTCTGTGCATTATGCATGGCCACCTTTCTCACTGTGTCCTCAGGTCTGTGTACTTTCTCCATCCTAATTCTTTTTTTCTTGTAAGGACACCAATTATGTTGGATTAAGGCCCATCCACAGGACCTAATATTACCTTTACCTCTTTAAAGGCTTTATCTCTAAATACAGTCACCTCCTGAGGTACTGGGGACTTAAAACATATGAATTTTTGGGGGAAACACAATTCAGCTCATAAAAACTGGGAATTTTTTTTCCATATTAGATGTACAAGTATTAAATTACATTTTTCTTTATTTGAAAAGTATCCTTAATCCATATGAGAGAGAAGCTTAATAGTGGTATCAGCTATGACATTGCTGTATCAACTCTTTAGATTTCCATAGCTACATACTTTTCTATATTTTAGAGAGCTATTTGGAGTATATTTAAACATGGAGTAATCAAAACAGACCAAGTCAGAAGAAAAGAAGAGACTAGATATAAAAAAAGGAAGGAAAATGAGTTCAGGGATGGTCAAACCCAGGTCAGAACCTCTAAGATATTATAGTCAGCATCTGTCTTCCTGGGTTCCAGGAAGGACACAGACGTAGGATATTACTTTGAGGAGCTTTATTGACCGGTTAGCCAAAAAAAGAGTTAGAGATGGGCAGCTTTTGTTATTCTTTGAGCCCAGACTTCTAAAAAATAAGAGAAAAATATGTTATTTCTTTTTCAAAAAGGGGATAATAATTGAGGGATTTGTATTTGGAATGTCAGCATATCAGCTTCACAATTCTACTCCCTTGCATTCCTTTCTTTGAAGTGTTTTGTTTCAAGTTTGTTTTGCTTCAGTAATGTCCAATGCAAGAATGAAATGCTCTTTTTATTGGTCAACATACTGCATAGTCGCTAATAAATTAAATATTTTTAAAACTGTCAGCGAAAGGAAGATAGGGACATGATCACAAGCAGCTCAGAGATATTTCTTGAAAGGATCAGAGAAGGACTTTATATGGAATATTATGTACCTCATGCAAACTTCTTTAAGAAATTTTCTTCAGAACTTGCATTGTTTGTGATCTTTACCATGAGTAATCAGAACTTGTACAGTCTCATTTTGCAGTTCTTCAGTTTAAAAATTATGAAAAGGGAGTTTCTGTTGTGTCTCAGCAGTAATGAACCTGACTAGTATCCAGGAGGATGCGGGTTTGATCCCTGGCCTTACTCAATGGGTTGGATATCCAGCATTGCCACAAGCTGTGGGCTGTGGGTTAGGTCACAGTGGCTCGGATCCCACATTGCTGTGGCGATGGCATAGGCTGACAGCTGTAGCTCCAATCTGACCCCTACCCTGGCACTTCCATGTGCCATGGGTGCGGACCTGAAAGACAAATATATAAATAAAAATTATTTAAAAAAAAGACGAGCCAAAGGCTGAGAGAAAATATTTCTGAGACATATTTGACAGTAACTTTGTGTCCAAATGTATGAAGACATCTCAACAATTAGAAAACAAAACAGACCAATCAAAAAAAAAAAAATGGTCGAAAGATCTCAATAGACATCTCACCAAAGATACATGGATGACAAATAATCGTATAGAAAGATGCCCTATACTATATTACTTCAGGAAATTGCAAATTAAAACAACAATGAAACATCACTACACACTCCTATGAATACTAAAACTCCAAGCGCTCATCATACCAAATGCTAGTGAAGATGTGAAATAACAGACACTCTCACTAATTGTAGGTGGTAATGCAAAATCGTGCGGATACTTTGGAAGACAGTTTGGCATTTTCTTACAAAGCTAAACAAAGATTTACCATATAACCCAGTGACTGCACTTGTAGATATTTACGCATATTATTTGAACATTTATGTCTACCCAAAAACCTATGCACCAGTATTTAGAGCAGCTTTGTTTATAATTGCCAAAATTGGAAGCAACCAAGGTGGCCTCTAATAGTTAAATGTATAAATGTATTAACAGACTGTGATACAATCTTATAAGGGAATATTATTCAGTGATAAGAATATATGAGCTATCAAACCACAAGAATACATGGAGGAAACTTTAAATACATCTTACTAAGTAAAAGAAGCTAATCTGAAAAGGCTACTTACTATATGATTCCAACTATATGACATTTTGGAAAGCTATAGGGATAGTAATAAGATCGATGATTGTCAGGAGTTGAGGGGGGTAGAGAAATACATAGAGTACGGGGAATCTATAGGTCATAGAAACTATTCTATAGGATCACATAATGGTGGTTATATGACTATGTTTTTATCAAAATTCATTGACATTTTACAACACAGAGACTGGGTTAAAGGATCTGGTGTTGCTGCAGCTGTGATAGAGGCCGCAACTGTGGCTTGGATCTGATCTGTGGACAAGGAGTTTAAGTTTTCTGTAAACTTAAAATTATTTTTTAAAATAGTTTATTAAAAGTATGTTGGAAACACAAAATACTTTAATCTAATTTCTACTTTTCTATCCAATGATGACACTTTTTCATTGCTTTATGTATATTAGAGAAATAGGATACATTTGATTAATTTTTATTGACAATGTTCAGAGATGCAACCTTTTCTTTATTTCGACTTTATTAATCTTGGATCTTGAGAAACAAGAGGTAGAAACAAAACACACAGTGGCTTAGGAAGGTTCTTTCTTTAAAAATTAAATGTGGGAGTTCACATTGTGGCTCAGCATAAATGAATCTGAATAGCATCCATGAGGATGCAGGTTCAATTCCTGGCCCCACTCACTGGGTTAAGGATCCGGCATTTCCGTGAGCTGTGGTGTAGGTCACAGACGTTACTCAGATCTGGCATTGCTGTGGCTGTGGCATAGTCCAGCGGCTACAGCTCTGATTCGACGCCTGGGAACCTGGGAACCTCCATATGCTGCAGGTATGGCCCTAAAAAGACAAAAAAAAAAAAAAAAATTAAAGGTGGTATTGCTAATACTGCCTTGTTTCACAAAATATATTATTAGTCAAATTGGAAATATGAATAACTATTAATAAAATCTAATAATTCAAATAATTAAATAAATAGTAGAAATATTTACTCATAAAAGCATATCATTATTTAACAAATATTATAAGTATTATACCACTCTCAGCAAACCAATATACAATGAGTGATACACAGCACTTCGCACTAACACATGCCAAGCACCATTCTGAAGTTCTGTATGGATTACCTCAGTTAATCCTCAAAATTTACCATCTAATTAAACACTATTATCCCTATTTTACAGATAAAGTGCCTGGATTATACAGAAGTTAGTAAATTTTCCAAAGTTCCACAGATAGCCACTGTTAGAACAAGGATTTGAACTTTGATTATAAAGCCCCAACAGTAAACATTTAACTGCCATATGTTACCTTCCACATTGATTATTGCAGCCTCTCTTTTATTTCAAACACTTAACATATATATGACATTGAGATTAAATGTCTACATATGGAATATCGAATGAGCAGTATAACTTAGTATAGTGTTTATAGAATTAAGCATTTTGTTAACTACGAAACTGTAAAAATATAAACCAGTCCCTTTACATTTGTAAAAAACATACATTTCTGTGCTATGGACTTGAGATTTCCAAACAGCTCTATATAAGAATAGCATCTTTCTCTTATGTTGTAGATATCCTAAAATGCCTTAAACATGGACATGTAGTAAGTACTGATCAGTTATGGTGATTTATATAATCTAAGCTTTTATTATGTGATACATAACTTTGCTCAGGAACACAAATTTCAGTTTTGTGCCAATACACTATATTCATGTAAAAATAATGAATTGTTAATCCCATGGATGGAGCATGAAATATTCCCATTAAACAACTGTAAAAAAATACAGTGGAATAAAATGTATTAATTCAAAACCTAGTCTGGACTAACCAGCTCTGTCTGCATAGTGATCACGGGGTGTGGCAATCATACCACCATTTTCTCTCTCAAGATTGAGTGCCTGGATTATATTATTATCAGTGACTCCTAGTGATTTGTCTCTGTCTCTGTCTCTTTCTTTCATTCTTCTGATTGTACAATCTGCAGCAAAGTGAAATAGAGGCCAAATTTCTAAACTGAAAAAATAGTCACATCCCACTTTGAGACGAAATCAAATATAGAATCTGTCATGTGGATGGCTCTTTGACACTTCCCCTGTAATAACAATGAACATTTTCAGAACATAGTCATTTGCTATATTGCTTTTTGATCATCTGTTGCCTGCCATCATGGATGTCTGAGTGACGTTTGGCCTCCTGGGATCTCTGTGCCTTGGAGTCTGTTTGAATGATAAAAATCTGATAGCGAAACACTAAATTCTAATTATTTATGGGTTCTTTTGGCATGGAATGTCAAAAAATCACCAAATGATGTCTTCCAAAACCTGATAATAAGTGTCCATGCTGTACTTTGGTGTGAGAATTATCCATTGCCAATTATCAATTACAAAGAATTTGCAAATCACAAAATTGATGTGCTATTAAGAGGACTCTCTTGGATTCAATTTGCTCACCTTTCAATAACTGACTTAATATTTATAGACATTCATTTGATAATCTGTAGTATATAATCTCATTAACATCCTCAAAAGTTATATTAATGTTTTCATTTTAATTTCATTAGAATTATATATTATTTGGGGGTATCATCCCACCATGGCAAAATCTCTCTCTAAATTTATTTCTTGATATCATTTTATAGATATTTTTCTTTTTTTCTGTTCTTTTTGCTTTTTTCCCCCTCTGTACTAACATCTCAAGTTATGTTTTCTATTGTATTTTTGGTGGCTAATTAATGATCTAAGAGGATATAGTGGTCTTTTAAAAATTGATCACATAGGTAACCATGCTGACAGCTCTTATTTGTTCTGTGTAGATTTTGTTCAATTGTCTTTGGAGCCACTCCTGGGTATGTTGGCCTGCCTCTGTTGTATCAGCTCTTTAGCCACAGCAGGTTCTGCTGCTATCCTTTCTTACTTTGTTGAAACCTGGCCGGCATTGGGAGGTCTCTGCTGTTATGCTGCCTCAGTTTTTTCAGGATAGATGATGTTATTCCCAGGGCACTGTGGGAGAAACACAGTGCAGCTCAGAGTTGACCCGGTTGATCATCCATCTATAGTAGCACTAGCTCCTTATTGAACTCCCCACTGCTTCTCCCCACAAAGGATCAAATACCTCTCTCACCTCGTGTTCTTATATATATATCAATATAAATTATTAGAACTATTTGTCTTTCTCACTTCTGTAGCATCTCTTACATTATAATTGGAAGAGAAATTAAGATGTCCATTCTAGGAATAACTAAATATATAAAGTGGGCAGAATATTTAAATGAAACTGGAGATTTTTTTTGGTATCTTAATTATATTAAAATATTTCAGTTGCATATTTTTCTAAAGTTTACTTTTAAAGAATATGTGGAATTGTAAAATTAGTTGCAAAAGATGAAAATACATGTTTTTACCACTTAACTGTAATTTTAAACTCCTTTTCAGGTTGTGGTTTAAAAATTTTCAATAAAGTCGCTTATAATATGTTAACTATTAGATAGTTAACATAGTTTGGGGACATGTAAAAGAGCTCCTGTGTGTATAGTTAGCTACACTACAATTGGGTCTTCCCTACCAGCCATCATTGGCTCTTTCTCTATACATATATTATTGTTTTTCAAGATATTGATGGATTCTGTGTGAGAAAGGTCATTGATGAGGTTGATGTAAATATAATTGGGGGTCTCCATTGACAGAGAAGTTCTTAGCAGGAAGGGCTGTAGAGGCAGAAGTAATATAAAATCCCTTCTCTTAGGAAGTGAGCTTCGGGCATGAATAAGCAACTTAAGCTGTGTACTAGACTCTAAGCAACTCCAGATATATATTTTTTAGAGAATCTAGTATTTAGCAGGCCCTTAAGTAATATTTTTGAATAAATAGCTAATATTTATTAAACAATATTTGATAAGGACCATTATGGCCATTTTAAGAATTAGGTGACTGAGGGTTAGAGATGTTAGCTTTCCTAAGTCCATACAAATACCAAAGATTAGAGAGTAGAATTTAAACTCAGGCCAACCAAATTATAGAGCATAACAGCTTTTACCTTCCAGACTAGACAGAATGAAGGGAATGCAGGACTGTTGGAAGAGTGAGATCAACTCGTAGTGATAACTGTACCTGCATGTATTAGAAACGTACTTAACTAATACACCATTTCAGTGATTTGTGATTTAAAATAAGAAAAAAAAATAATTATGAGAATGCTCCTGGTGTTGCAGGTAAGGATATTGAGATGCTTGTCTATGTTGCCTCACAGTGATGACAACTTTTCATTCTGTACATAATGGAAAAATTGACTTGAAAAGTGTCTTCTAACTAGGCAAATTCTGATTGATCAAATTAATTCCAGTTTAATAATTACTTAATTCCAAGTCAGAATAATTGCATACCATCTTAATTCTTTCTTTTAAAAGATGTGTTCTCTTTCTCAAAGGTCATGCTTTCTAAAAAATAATGTGGATTTAAAGTATAGAATTTTATGCTTTCATTCTACTATGCTTTTATTTATTTTTTATTTTTATTATTTATTTTTTGGACAGGAAAGTAAGATTTATTGGTGGGTGTAAGGAGGGGACAGTGCCAGGGTTCTCATGAGTGCAGGGCCCATCATTTGTCCAGGGGCCATAATTAGGGATGTTTTTGACCCCACAGCCATTGGGGATTATCTGCTTTCTGCCACCATGTTTTCAAATTCATCCATGTTGAATTTAGTAAATCCCCACTTGGAGATGTGGATCTTCTGGCGGCCAAGAAACTTGAACTTGATCCTGCATAGGGCCTCACTCACATGCTCCTTGTTCTGCAGCTTGGTGCGGATGGACATTAAGATCTGGCCAATGCAGACCCTGGCCACTGTGTCCTGGGGCATGCCAAAGGTACCACACATACCTGTCTGGAGCCTAGAGTGGGGACAACATGGCAATCATACACGTCCACTGGAAAGGGCTGCCTCCAAGGCTCCTTAGGTCAACCTATACAGGCAATAGGTTCATTACAGTACTGAGAAGGCTGCTATTTTCAACCATTGAACAGCAGGCCCCCATGATTTTATCAACATGGAGTAAAGACATATTAATGAGGGAGCATTTTGGAGGCTCTTGAAAATCCTGGTCATTAAATGAACACTGTAGTTGTTTAGAAAATGATTAACCCTGTGTAATTCTTTTAAAATTGTCTTTGGATTCTTTTGTTTATTTATTATATTTAGAAAACACTTTGGGCTCATACACCAGTCTCACTATTTACTACTACTGTGTGTTTTCTCAATTTAAAGATAGAAGTGATAATGGTATTTCTTTATAGGACTACTGTGAGAGTTAACTGCAACAGTGTTCATGAAAACTCTCTTCTGACTTGATACATTATAAGTTCAAGAAATGTAGTTGTTTTACCAAAAAAAAATGTAAATAAAGAAATAAAATAAAGGCATCTACTATTGTAGTGTATTAATTTCTAGAAGAGAGGAAAAAACCCTGTAACTCTCTAGAATTTTCCTTAAAAAACTTACCAGCTTGGGAGTTCCCGTCGTGGTTAAGTGGTTAACAAATCCGACTAGGAACCATGAGGTTGCGGCTTCAATCCCTGGCATTGCTCAGTGGGATAAGGATCCAGTGTTGCAGTGAACTGTGGTGTAGGTCACAGATGCGGCTCGGATCCCCCGTTGCTGTGGCTCTGGCGTAGGCCGGTGGCTACAGCTCCGATTCGACCCCTAGCCTGGAAACCTCCATATGCCACGGGAGTGGCTCTAGGAAAGACAAAAAACAAAACAAAAGAAAACAAAACAAACAAACTTACCAGCTTGCCAAAATGTGCATCCTAGAGAGGGATAGAATCCCATTTTAATGAATATGTAATAAACCACAATTTCCGTAAATTATTTTTCACTTCTCATGTCAAATTTTGTATTTTTCAGCTCCAACCATTCTCATCATTTTAATACCTACTTATGGCAGAAAAAAATAAATGATAGAGAAAGAATTCTGGAAAGTAAACAGTGTGGTCTCAGACCAGTGAAGGAGAGCAGCTTGTGGTGGTTCAGCTCCCGGAGGTTAGAGAAGTGAAGTTATAGCTTCCCTTGGGATAACCTGTCTTTCCTCTGAGCTCTTTGAATGTAGGGAAGGGCCCAAAGGGAAAAGTCAACCAGCCCACTCAATAGCTTGGATGACAGTGAACAAATGCTTGACTGGAACATTTGTTTTAATGAAGTAATTTAAGAAAATATTGTCTAAGGTAATGCACTTGGAATATTAACATACTGTGTTCTGGCGGCTGTTGATTATTTCCTGCCACATAAAGACCTTCTTAAAATCTTAACAATGTAAAATTCTCAAATATAATTTACTCTGAAAAATTGCCATATATATATATATATATATATATATATATATATATATATATATATATATATGCAAGGCAGTAAGGAGCACCGTTTTATATCATGATGCTCCCTGAGTGTAACGAAATGTTAAGTATTTTTAATACTATTATCTTTCTTCTTTGTCTCTCTTATAGGTGAGTAACTGAAGGCTAATCAGAATTCCTGGATATGCTGTATTATATGCTTTTTTATTAGTGTCCTGTGGGTAAGTAAAGAAGCAGACTTGGCTTCAGCACCAGATTGAATGCTGAATCATGCAAAGACATAAATTAGTGAGTTATAGCACTCTATCACCGGGAGTCTTATTCAAATACTTAAAAGCTATTTGAAGGTAGACCCATGACTACTGAGGGGTAAGTATTTTGCTGTTTTTATGTTTTATAATTATGTCATTCCGAGCTAGCACATAAGTAAATTAGGATGCTTTGTATATGGATGCCAATGACTTGCTCTGACATGGCTGTTGTTAGTGGACATCACCGCCTATGGAAGATTATTTAAAAAACATAAATGGAGATGTGATTTTTCACAGATTTCAGCTATTAAGACTGAAGAGTATATAAAATAGTGAAAGATAATATTACATTAGGTCTAGAAATGAAGTCTGCTTTACCAAAAAACCTTTAGAATTTAGATTTTTAATCTCAGAAATATGATGGATCTCATTTTTTAAGCAATGTAATATTAAATGTAGATCGAATGAAATATACTTGAGTGACTTAATGTTTAATAATAAGATTTTAAGAGAAATTAGTGAATCAGTCTATTCTTAAAGTTCTATTAGAAAAGCTTTTGTAATTATTAAAAGAGTTTTTGTAGAATTAGGGAATTATTTTATTTTGTCGTTCATTTTTAAACAAATGCTGATTTGGTCTAAGATATTAAAAGTATTTTAAGTAAGTGACTCTTCAAAAATCATTTCAAAAGAGAAAACAGCTTTTACAATGAAATGCAAATATCAGGAAAGCTTCTTTATTAAATATTAGTTGTATTCATGGAGGTTATTAATGTACATTGAAATTTATGAGCTGGAAATCTACTTTAAAAATTAAAGTATTAGTTCCCTTAAGTTTTGATTATAGCATTAATAAATTATATTATTTAAGGAATATATTACAGAGAAAGTATCTTTATAGTATGGATGAATGAGATTTCTGACATGAATGCATGATGCCATTCTGTAAGGAAATTTTTCTTCTTTTCTTTGTCTGCCTACGGTTTACTAGCATTCATAAAATGCGATATTAGTTTTGTTGAGAAATTTAAGTGCAGTCTGATGATAAATATTTGAGATAAAAGTTTAAATAACTTTTTGTGCTGTTGCTTTATTGACTATACTGTTATATATCTGAGTAGATGGAGAGGAATTAGATGTTTATCTCTAGGTTTACATTTGTGACTTGGTGTTTTTTGGCATGATAATTTTTTTAACTTGAAATCATCTACTTATGATAGGAGCATGTATTTATTTTAGTTTGTGAAAATTATTTGTAAAGGTCACAGAAATTAACAAAATGTGTATTAGTGCTATCATATCTCAACTTTTGACATAATTGTTATTGTCTGTAAAATATTCAGTTAGACAACATCAGTAACATTCAGTTTCATCAGAGTAAGTTAATGGTTCTTATTTTGGAGGCAATTTATATAACAAAATGAATGGTCTGTGGATACTTCTAATAGGGAACCCATCTCTGAGTTTGATACAGCATTCTCAGTGGGACAAATTTACCAAGTTAGTTATTCTGAAATTAAGCCATTTCAAAATTCTACTTGTTTTCTCAGTCTTCTAGGACACTTGATAAAGAAGATTTTGTTTGTGTGATATATACATTTGTTATTTCAAAATTGGTCATCATTTTAATGTTATCACAATATTTATTCATAAGCATTTAGGGCTAAAGTATCAAAATTATATAGCACAAATTTTGAGCATATAGAAAAGTAAAATGAGTGTTGTAATTTAACCTCTTTTATTATTTGAGAATTATCTCCTAAGTATCCATGTGTTTAATTATAAATGTATAGATTTACCTTACTCTTGAGATTGAGTGAAAATCAGCAATAAAATTTTATTAAGGATAATAAACTTGAGAGTATGACCTCCATGTAACATCAACAGAAGTTCAGTGCTTAAAAAATAAGAGAATATTGAAAATCAGATTAACCTAGATGATGACAGAACATTCATTGTTGAGGAAATACCTGATACATGATTTCAGAGAACATTCTGGCTTTATGAAAATAAATATTCTGGGGAAAAAAATTCCATTAGGCATATATTTTTAAAAGAAAGCTTAAAGTTTGAAAGCAATGATCAGGAAAATTTAGAATCCTAAAATACGTTTCGTTAATGAAAATCTAATATCAACCAATTGATGTTCTTTATTGTTTAAGGTTGGGCAATACGGTTCAGCTGGTCAACAAAACATAGCTGATAAAATAACTTAGGTTAAGTATACCACTAGATAGTGTCACTGAAAGTAAAAAAAGTACCATTTTTTTATTATTTTTGGATTTAAATAAACCAAATAATATCCTTATCTCTTTCAATTATATGGCTTAATTAATAAAAAAAAATTATATTCCTGGAGATTTTTATTTTATGAAGGAAAAACTAAAGGCATGTACTCTACATCTAGAACTAGCATATAAGAAATTTACTTGAGTATATTTAGAATCCAATATTCCTTTCTAGATCTTTCTTTTAAGTGTCTTGTGAAAGGTGATTCAGCTGATAATAATAGGACAGCTGCATGCTCAAGATAACATCCCTTAGTCAAGTCTCATTTCTCCTATAGTTAAGGAAATCAAAAGTTCAATTTGAATATTTCTTATATAAAATTTGTGAATTGGAAGAATCTATAAAGTTTTTTTAAGTGTTCTTATGAAGTCGTGTAAACTTTTGGGGTAAAAACTTTTTTACATGGACTCCCTAACTACCTGGGTAAAATTATGTTTTAGGAAATCAGATTAATGCTATTTAAGTTCTCTTTTTTTTTCTGTTAAGTTGCATGTGTTTCTTTTTTGTTGTTACATTTGTTCAAATTTTGTTGGTTGTTTGTTTCTTGTTTTTACTATAGGGAGAGATTTGTGTGTTCAGAGAGGTGAAAAGGACAGTATTGCTATGTAACCCCCATTCTATAAAAAGCTTGATTTTATTCTTATATATAAATCTTATTGTTTAAAGGAATACCATGAAATTCACTTCTCGGTTTCTTTATTGTTTCAAGTATATTGACCATGTATTAAGACTATCACATAACTGGAGAAAAGGGAACCCTCCTGTCATTTAAGAGGTAAAAATCTCCACTTATAAAATACATAAACCATGGGGATATAATATAGAGCATAAATAATATGGTCTATATTGTTGCAATAACTTAATGTTACAGTATTAGGGACAGTTGGTTACCAGCGATATTGTGCTGATCATTTCATAAAGTATGCAAAGTTGAATCACTGTTTATAAAACTAACATACTATTGTACATTAACTATATTTCAATTTAAAATACTATAACATATTTAAGGCATTAATCTAATAAATGATCAAATGTTAAAATTCTGAACAAATTTTGAAAAGATTAAAACTCACTAAGGATTGCTTGATAATAGTTTTTTAGTCTTCTGAAAATGTAGTTGACTCTCTATCTTGGGAGATGCCTGGGTTTTAACATTATCTTGTCATTGTAGATATACTTGTAATTTTTTTTAATTGTAAAGTCTAAGCCTAAATGAAATTGTACAGGATCCAAGTTCTAACAGTTCAAATCTGAGCAGTTCCTTCACACAAAACATTTTTGTTAGTATTATTCCAACTTCTCATATGGTTATTTCATTCTTTTTATTTTAGTGATTCAATCCATTACTTAAAACACTTCAAGACTTCTTAAATTACTGTATGCTGATGACCTTGTTTTATTTAGAATATATTCAAAATATATCTTCAAAATTACATTTTAAATGAATGAAAATAACACATATATTGGTATATCGAGATATCAGTAAGATTAAAATTGAAAAAGGAAATGCACCCATTTAGAAAGAATAGGCTTACACTGTCACAGAAATTCACAAAAAGCATATAGAGACATTTTATATTAAAAAATAAATTGGATTAAATAGATGTTTTTTCTCTAAAATATTTATATTATTTCTACATTTCAGTAGCATTGCATATCTTTTATTTTAAATAGCTACTAACAAATATTTATGAATGATTTGTTTAATGAATGATATTTTTCAGAGTTCTAAATATTCAATGAAAAACACAAGAGTATATATATATGTTGATAGCCTGACATGTCTGGTTCTTATAAAATTTCTTGAATTCTCATCAGGAATGTAAGATAGTATAACTTAAATTACTATACTGTTCACCTAGGTAAGTGCCCAACTGATTAGAAGGTCATTTCTAAAGATTTATCATTCTTGCATTAATATTATCAAGTGGTACTTCTTTATTGCTAAAAGTGCTAATTACTTGTCTTAAAGTAATAATACTCTGCATTTATAAAGTACTTTATGCTCTTCAAAGTGATTTTGTATGCATTATCTCATTTGGTGTCGAAAAAGGGAGCCTGCTCATTAAATTGTCCAGATGGAGTGAGGAATCAGAGTGTTCAGCCATAACTAATGTCCCCTCAAACCAAGGTGAATATGTATCTGGTAGGGACCTGTCCATAATAAAGGAGGGAGAAAAATCAACATCCCCAGTATATTAGAATAAAAAATTGGGGGAGGAGGCCTACTGTCCTCTTCGTATACTTTGCATAATCCTTTTTTTTTCTCATATGAGTTACTATAAGAATATAATTCAGATAATAATTTATTCTGATAGATCAGATTCAATCTTCTTTGTTGTTTTTGTTATTTAAATATTTAATAGGCAAATTTTTATGTAAAGACAGTCTCTAGTTTATTATAACAAATAGCATGGCAAACATTTCAGCAACATGCAAGGGTTGTGTACTTGACTGAAGGATAATGTCTCTCTTGGGTCCTTTTGAATAAAGAGAGGTAAAAACCTCAGCCAAAAACCTTGCACAGTAAAAGGTTTTAAAATAAGCATCGATTGAACTTCCTCTGGTTCAATGTATTTAAATGAAATATTCAAATCTTTTCATTTATCTATCTTGCACAGATTCAGATTAAATAGTAGATAAAATTGTAAAATTTTATTTCATTTTTATTGACCTTGCAAAAATTATTTTTACAACAATTTCTGTAGAACATTTTGGGTTATGTGTATAACAATTTATTACTTCTCATTAGCCACTATTTCTCATTTTTGAAGTTATGATTTAGAACACTAAAGCATAAGCATAAATTCTCTGATACAATTTTGGTTCTTTCCATTGCAGGCTGCCATCCCTAAATATCTCTTTTGATAGGGCCTTTGGGATGTCAGAGGTTTCTAAAGTCACTGAATCCATTTTAGCTACTTGTTGAATAAATCCTTCACTCCCACACTTCCTGCCATCCTGCTATGAAGCATTAATTTGCTAACATTTTGAAAACTATAGAAAAATATTAATAGGCATTAATAATTCTTTACAAAATCTAGCCAAGTATGGGGATTTAGAAGATGACTTGATGTAGTATAGTTTTTTTTTCGCATAAAAACGTACATTGGCCAAATCCCTATTATTTTAATCTATTTTACAAAAGACAAAAATAATACTTTGAAAGCAGTATTAGTCTCAAGCCGTACAATAGCTGTTTCCACATGATTCTTTACAAGCAAGAGTCTTGCCAGGAAAACTAGGCAATCCTCTACTTAGCTAGGGAAATCCAGGCAACCATAATGAAGTTACCATGTGAACCATCAAAGAAAAATTATCCCAGAGTGCTTAAGTCTGGATCAGTTCTTTGTTGATTCAAGAACATGCAATAAAAACTTAAAACAGTTGGAGAGTCAACTAAATACCAGCTAAATGAGAATTCAGTCTGAGGCTTTCTTTTTAACCCACCACCTTTCCACCAGTGTGACTCTACGTGGTCTCCCTTGGAATTGACCATTTGATCAACAATTAAGGGAAAATAATTCTTTCCTATTCTACATTCTTTTGGTGTTCTTTACTTGTTCTACCTTTCTTCCTAAAATTTAATGGCATTTGAATGACTTTCAATTAAGAGTATTTTTACGTATACTAACTATAATACATTAACTATCATGTTTCAAACAGTGTTCTACATGCATTGCATTATATTCAGCCTCCCAAGAGCCAAACAAGAGAGAAGTTAATAACATATCTATGAATAATAGTGGCTTGCAGTGGTTAATTAAAAGTCAGAAGTCACCTAGCTAGTAAGTGGTGATGAGGGAATTAAAATCCATATTTGCCTCATTTCAAAGTCCATGCTTTCCCTCTACATTTGAGAAGAGGGATACTTAGAAGATTGAAGATTGTTGATATAAATATGTTTGGTTAGTGAGTGTGTTTTAAACACTACTTTTCAAATTTGCCCCTAAATTGTCATTGGTATTAAGATATAATGAGTAAAATCAATAATTCTAAATGGCACAAATTAAAATAGGTGCCATTTAACTCATGATATTTGGAATGAGAAGTAATGTTCAGAAGAGCCGAAAAATATAAACTTGTCTAATGCGAGGAGAGGAGGAGGTAATTAATAAACCAGAATTTGTAAGAAGTTAGCCAGATTTCTAGTAAATATCTTTCACAAATACAATTATGGTTATTGAATAGACTGTAAATCTGGTAATTTAGTCAGAACATATTTTGAAGGAAATGTAAAATTTCAATTCTTTATTCTGTTGGTAAGAGACTCAAGAAAATAAACTTCTGACAAAGTTACTTTGCCTTTGCCTTTAGATTTTTGAAATTTGCTTATATTTTTTATTGGTGGTTGCATGCATGCAAGAAAAAATGTGTTGCTACAACTCTTTGTGTTTTTATTGATATTTTGTTTTATACCTGTGTTGATTTGTTAAAAAATCAATTTAACTTAAATTTTAATATCTTCATGACATATAAATGTTTAAAAGGTATGACTTTTATTCCCTGACATAAAGAAATTGAGTTTAAAATGTGAATATATTTTTATTTTTTTATTATATTAAAAAAGAAAAAAGTGTGAAGATATAACAATAATGAAAAGGTTATTATTGTGATTGGTACTGCACATAATATGTACTAGATATGATAGAAAAAATGACATTCTAAAAACATGATTAACTTCTATCATATTCTGAAAAGGCCATAGAGAAGATATATAAAAGCATTTCATTATATTAATTTCAGTCTAGTTGATTCATCAAAAAATCTACAATAAAACATGGTATTATGTTAGATTTTCCTATATATTGCTAAAGGAAAAGAAAATATTTATTCTGCAATCAGTGAAAGGGGAATTTAATTGCTCAAAGTATGAAATAAGATATTTGAATAAATAATAAACTTTTCCATTTACACTGAAAATACCATAAGTGTAATATAAACAGTTTCAACTATAATAAGAATTGAAATATAATTTACATGGATTTCTGGAGTATTAGAGTTTGTTTTTACATTGAATAAATATTTAAAAAATAATTTCCAAATAATTTTCTTTTCCTAAAAAAACTTAAATAAACAAAATTATATTTTATATTTGATTTAATATCTTACTGTGAATTATTATTAATTAGGTCAGTAACTCTAACCTTATAATAGAATTTCCTAATTGCTTATAAATTAGCCATCCACTTTAAATAGTGTGAATGATGTTTGTTTTTGTTCTTCATTTTAGCTTTGACAAAGTCAGATTTCTGAAATCTTTGCTGATGCTGATTTAGCCACTTTGTTGTCTTTCTTTATTATAATGTGTAATTGAAAATGAATGGAAATATATTTCTAATTAATTTCAATTCAACAAATACTTGCCAAACATGTATTACAATATAAGACTATAGTGGATAAAACAGAGATGCTAGATCAGTGTCTTATGTAAAGCAGATATAAGATTCTTGAAATATATGAATAATTTAACATTAGTTTTATTCATTAGATTATTAAATTTAACCAAAAATCCATCTCTATATAACATTATAAAAACTTGTCTTCTTGTTAAACACTTGAAAATTCCTCTCAGTCTACAATATTTTAAAACAATTACTTGTTTATGAATTATTCTGTTTTCCAGCAAAAATCTAAAATACCATAAAATATTATTGTAAATATTTTAATATTAATTACAATTTTATGTTTAAACCAAATGAAAATAATATTATTGCACTGCATGCAGAAAGTTAACCTTCTGAATTTTCTCTCATATACCCCTGTGAACTCCCACACCAGTCATATTCATATTTGTTCATTTAACAAATATTTATTCATCACATGAATGTTTATTAACTGCGTTTTATGGACATACTGCTATGCTTGGCCATAAATTTGTGTATTCACAGACCCCAAATTAGGGTGAGATTTAGACAAACAAAATACGTAAGTCATAAATGAATCAAAGATAGAATCAAGTAATATTTAGAATAAAATTGCTTATAGTCTATAATTTGGTGATGAATAAAATTTTTAATGAAAACATGATCCATTGAACCAAATGAAAACATCTGATGTTAGTTTTTTGGTATGCTTAAATCAACTTTCTCATCATAAGTTTGTTTACTAATAGAGAAGGCTGAATTTAATCTTGATTAAAAATAGTAGAAATCATACAACCTAATTTTTTAACAGGAAATGTCTTAGATTAATATTGTATATGAAAAATATTTAATTTGTAGGCTAATTATTTAGTTCCAAGAAAAAATGTCTTATACCTCTTTAATCTTTGTTACTACACAATTTAGTTGAATGCTCCCTCCTATATTATAGTGTGAGACAAAATAAACTGTTGTTATCAAGTTGATTTCTCTACATCATTACACTTTAATATTTTCATTTGTAGTTGGTTTAACGATATTAGATCAAGTGTTATCTAACATCATATGGTAGTATCTTCTGTCCCAAACACAGCTATTGCTGGGGCTTATGTTTAGATCAGGTTCTGAATTTATATACTTTCTCAAACTTAGATAACTTATATTTAGCTATGATCTGAGATATTTAAGATAAAGTGGGCTAATTACAAGATCAAAAATTTACTAGCTAACTCCATCCAGAATATTCTTAACATTCTTCCTTTTTTTCTCCATAGTAGCTGTCTAGTTAAAGTAATACTTTTGCAAAGTAACCCTCACCACTTTTAAACAACCGGGAAAAAAACACACATACTATAATTTAAAATACAAAGGACATTTGATGGCTTTAGCATCTAGTTAAGTAATGGTTAAATCAACATTTATACTATTGGTATTAATTTACCCAGCATTATATTAAACCAATATTCTTTCACATTGCCAGAATATCTTCCCTTTGTCCATTGGAAAAAAAAATTATTCATTTGAAACCAAAATAACATGTTGTAAGTCTACTTTCACATAGAATAAAATACAAAAAGAAAGCATCATACATTTTTTTTTAAATACCATACAATTAAAATTTATTATTTGCTGTAATTTTTTGCCTAATCTTATTTGCTCAGTTCCTCTAGAAGTGTACAAAGAGATAACTGAAAAATTTTAATGGATTAAACAGACATTTGTGATTAATATATTCAGAGTTAATAGCTCTAATTCTCATTTAGTTTACTTTCCAGTGGAACAGGAAAGTTAACATGAGAAAAAGAGAGAGAACCTCTATAAAGGATCCTCATTAAATTTCTAATGAATTCTATAATGATCATATTGACAATCCCATAAAACAATATAAATGAGGTAAACTTATTACATCTGAACATTTTAAATTTGCCATTATTTTGTTGCTGGTATGGGTCATTATTTCAGTTTATAAATATAAATATTTATTATATATTACAGTATATTTTATATCAACATATTTGCCTTTTATTTTTACTCACTAATACTAAAGAATATATTGGCCATTCCTAAACATTTTTTTTAGTAGTTATTCCACTAGTTTGATCTAAGTCCCCAATAGTAAAGTCAAACTACCTCCTGCCTTCAATAAGAAATGGAATTTACTTGAATTATCAGAAACTCGTATTCAATATATAAGAAATTGCAGTAAAATATTATATATTAAAGGTATATTATTCTGTTTATTTAAACCATAACTTGGTAAGCAGCCAGAAAAAATTTTTACTAATATTTTATTGAGGAAATGTAAAGTACTTTATACTTTTCTCTATATAAAGAATAAAAATACTAATGTTTTTCAAAGATAATTTAAAATAAATTTAAGTCGATAAATGACACATTTAGACAATAATACACAACTATGTAAGTTGAGTAAATATATATACATATATTATGTACAGTCATTTGACCTTGCCAATCTTCAACTTTATTTTATTTTACTTTTTTTTCTTTTTTGCCACCCCATGGCATATGGAGTTCCTGGCCCAGGGATCAGATCTAAGCCACAGTTGCAGCCTGTATTGCAGCTGCAGCAATGCCAGATCCTTTAACCCACTGTTACAGACTGAGGATGGAACCTTTGTCCAGCCACTCCAAAGATGCCACTGATCCCACTGTATCACAGTGGGAACTCCATCTTCAACCATTTTAAACTACAAAAACAATATTTTCAGATGGTTTAAATTTATATATTCCATGAATGAAAGGAATTGCCTAAAGGAAACTAATTAATACATATCAAATTAAATGCAAAGTACTGGGTCTATATTCTGAGTGTTTATGGGATTGGATTAAAAAAATACTAATTTAAACACAAATAATAAAACTGGAATAATGTCATTGATCAAAATCTAAGATCTCTATTTTTATAGATGGACAGTTTTGATTATACAATGCTAAATAGAAATGGACTGTCACAGTTCTTTATCTATGAATATTCCCAGTTTTAGTAATTATATGGGGAGCTATTTATTGAGTATGTTGAATTTATCCAAAATGAATAGAAATAGCATATTTATGGATGATTTTATTAATGATCTAGAAAGGCATTTGTGTGAGAGGGTGTTTACTTGTGTTCTTTTTATTGTATAGGGTTATTATGAAAGCTCTAGTGTTGTAGTACATGAAGAATTTTTGGGTCTAGTTTATCCAAATTTTTTTATTGTATTTTGATATTTAATTCCTACCTCTTTTAGGAATTTATTTTGGCCTTCAGTGTCCAATTAGATTTCAAATTGAATATCCCTTCACTTTTTGTTTAGAAAAAATAGCTATTACCAAATTTTTTGTGTGTCAGGTACTTTGGCCTTGCCTGCCTCTCAGAAAAAAATGAAACTCTTTCATTTGATAAGAAACCCCTCTCTAAACCCCTCTTGCTTTCATGGCATTATATTTTCACTGGTAAACTCTCATATGTATTGTAACATATTCTGTGTTTTCTGGATCCAACTTCAAAATTAGAGACAAAAATATTACAGAGACAAAAAATCTTGATTTAAATGTGTTGTATAAACAAGGAACCACGTAGATCATAAAGATATTTCAATCAGTTTTTTATCAATATGGCACACTTGTTTGTCATTATGTAAAAATGCCATCAAGCTTAGGAAAAATTGTGTCAATTTTAGATTTTGTACAAGTCCGTATGTTAAGACAATGTTTTACTTCTTTTCTTAATACAGTCACAAGGTTTAACCCCCACTAACAATTACAGTAACTCTTTCTATAAAAAATAAAGAAATAAAACAAATAAAAAAACTAGAGTACATATCCTTTTAAATGTCACTCTGCATTTAAAATTTTAGCCACTAACATTGAAATTACTTGGTCTCTAGGTAGCACTAGCAGAATATTTAGTTTTCACTTAGTACAGAGGTACATAACTGCACTATGACCTATCAATATATGTACAATAGATGCATGATTGCAAAGGAAATGTATGCAAATGTGTGCATACATATTACTATCTTTAAAATCAAAGTTATTGTGTGATTTTGATAAGGCTTTGGGAAATCAAGTTAAATTTTCTTCTCTGTCAGACTTAGGTTCTTGGTAAAACCCTGAAGTTTCCTTCCTGATGACCACCCTTTTTTTTCCCTCTTATTATCTAGTCTCTTGGGTACCTTTATAAGTTCACTTTCTGCTGTTCCTGGTTCCCTGCAAGGCAGCATCAAAGATCTATTTGCAGTATACTCTAGTTTCCTTTATTTTATTCTTCCCTGCCTTTGCACAGGATGCTCCTTGGCTATATCTTTTCTGTTTGTTGAACTGATAAACTCTAGAACTTTAAATGCTCTGTAAAACTTTTTCTTAAGTCCTCAGAGTTTGCTACTTCCTTCTCTTTGTTGCATAGCAGCATATACTTCTCAGACTAAATTGAACTTATTAGCTGTGTGATCTAGAGTTACATTAGATGTGAATGGAGGGACTCAATACAATACTGCATGGGTCAGAGTCCAGTCAAGAAAGTGATTGGATACTGTAAGTAATTAAATTGTGTTTAAGGAGAATTTAATACAGGGTTCATTTATAAATGTGGGAAAGATGTGGTAAGAATAGAAGCATAGTGCAGTTACAATGTTAGTAACAATAGGAGGTTCTGACCATCCCTACAATCAAATGAGCTAAGAGAGGAACAATTTGCAGAATGGACTAAAAACAGAAAGAGAGGTGTGTAGAAAAGACTGTTTGGAAGAAGCTCTGATTTTCTGGTGAAGCAATGTGGCCATCTGAGGAAATGAATGTCCTAATATTCTACCTTCCCTCCTTCTTATCTCTGGCTGGAGCTTCCCAATGGCCGATCTCACCCAGGAGCCAGAGCTATTGATATGCTTGATTGGTGCAAGTCAGACTCCAAGACTGAAAGTAAGTTTGTGAGGGGTGAAGGCAGTTTTCCTACACCACTGGATTTTTGTATACATAAAGTGAAATCATATTAGCACTAATCTCCAAGTATGTTTTAATTTGTGTAATATAATTAACATAATAACCACACCCTCATTATAAATTTTTCACTGCTAACAGTAAACAATACCAACATGGGTCCAATTGCTTAAAAGAGAAACTTAGGAATCATCTTGGATTCATCACACTCCTTTATCCCCCATATATATATAGTATATTTGGCATGGTCCTTAAAATATTCTCCTGTCAGAGTGCCCAAATCCTGTAAGATTAGTCCAGGGGATACTTTAAAACAAATCAGAAGAAGCCTTATTCCTGTAGGTGGCAGATATGCCCTAACTTGATTAATGGGGCATGAGCCAGATTTCAGCCCCCATGAAGCCATTACTAGCTTTCCCTCTGGGTAGAAAAACCAATATAAAAATACATGGAAGCCCAGGAATCATGGCTCCATCACTTCATAGCTAGAAGACTTAGCTTAACTCTTCTACAAACATATTTTCTTTTCTGAAAAAGAGGGAAGATAGTAGTGCCTACCTTACTGGATCCTTGTGAGAAGTGAACTAATATAAGTAATGTTCTGGTATACATTAAACACTATGTACTTCATTTCACATTAAAAATACATCAATTTTTTGCTATATCCCCACTGCCAGCACCCATTACAGTCTTTACTTCTTGCTGGACTATAAAAATAAGTCCTTATCTAATCTGTTCAAGTCTTTCCCTGCTTCTAATCCTATTTCCCAACACACAGAGAAATAGTAAACATGTTGTGTCTATTTCACCACATAGGTAATAAACACTTACTAGTATTTTTTACTATATCTATAGTTCTAAAACAGTCTGCTTGTACAGTAATAGATATTTTGAAAATCCCAGCCCACTTTAAAAAAATTCTAATTGTCCTAGCCTGATATGTGAGCGTACCTAGACTATCCTGAGAATAAATACACATTATTGTAAGGAAGTCTTAAGTATATAGCACATCTCCAGCTTGTTGCCTTTCTATTTGACACACTATTCTATTTCCTTGCTCCTGCTTTCTCAGACAGTATTCACCCTTCTGTGGGTTCTCACTGTGACGCTTTCCACCTCTGCAGCACCCAGTTAACAGTTCTCATACTCCCTGTGGACTTCTACTTCACAATTCTCACAGCATTTTTTTTTTTTTTCCCAATCAGGATCAGTCTCTTCTAATTTTTTATTCCATTGCTCTGTCATTCATAGTAGTATCTCCCAACAAGGATGTGTCATTTTCATCGGCCTGAAAGATAAAATAAAACTTCCAGATCAGCAGTACCTGTAGGATTGAAAGTCTGCATTTATGAGCAATATAAAGCTTTTATGAGGCATATAAATCTGCTGGAGGAAATGCACCTGTGGAAACTAAGCAAGAGCTCCTATTCAAAAAGCTGTAACTCTTGAGGCCAAAGACTAAAGCTAAACCAATAGAAAATGAGTTTTTGGATATGGACTTTCTACAAACTGCTATAAAATAGTCTACCCTCCAAAAGTAAATTGTTGGCCTCCAGAGATTACTCAGTATTTGGTATCTTCACTCTCAGAAATCTCATAATTTACAAGCCCTTTTAATGCTCACAAAGTCTAATTTTGATTAACACCAACATTTGAAGATTATAGAGGCTCATTACAAATACATTAAAAGATTAACTGAATATTTAGCTAGTGCATGCCTTCCATTTGGTAACTGCTTTGGTTACTCTATTGCTTTTTGATATTGTGGTATTTTATCACATTGTAAAAGCCATTATATTTGCTTTCTGTGTTTTGACTTTGATTTTCTTCTGCCACTAACTTCTTGGAAAAAATAGATACATTTGTGTCAGGTTTTATTTTTAAAAACATCTTCTGAAAATATATTTTACAACATTTATAGTGGGTTCACTATATGCCAGCACTTTTTTGGCCATTTTCAAGAGATTAACTATTTTTATTTGCCTAACATCTCTGAGTGGTAGGCACAATTACTTAGGCTCATTTTACAAATTAGGAAATTGAGGAAGAGAGAAGTCAAATACCTTAACCAAATTTCATGCAGCCAGTTGGTGGCAGAGCCAGGTACTAAAGGCAGGAACTATTCAGACAGCTGCTCTTAACATCTTTATTATTTTGTAACGGCATTCCACATTTTTGTATCTGACCCCAAAGTATAGACAAAGTACTAATGAATCAGAATGCTTTAACTGATATGTGGTAAAACAAAACAAGACAAAACTCAAAATACTGTATGCTTTTATCTGTGAGGCAAATTTATTATTTTACATATAATAACAACTGTACCTATAAAGCATATTGCACTACTTCTTAAAAACCACCTGCATTAATATAATTGATTTCAGACAGCACAAGTATATACACTTAAACTGGTAACATAGCTCAGGAAGAGAGACAAAAATGGTAAAAATCAATCACCAATTTACTTCCTCTTAGTAGGATCTGTCTGTCCTTCTTTTTTATGTTTGTTAAGTTTTGAAGATAGTTAGGAATATTATCTTTAGTGTCTGAAAATATAATGTTGAGGTTTTTCTTTCATTGCCAGAAGAGAAAATTAACACTTAGAATTTTCTGTTGACTTGTTAGTGTCTCATTCCAGGGTAGGAGTCTGGAGGATCATGGTTACTTCCTGGAGATGTGGTATCCTTAGCTATTTTTTCTTCACCAGTGTGATATAGGGGATGATAATTAAATTTACTTCTGTTATGTTTCCTCATTTTTATAAATGTTTTCTTCTCAAGATATTTTTAAAAATCCATATATATATATATATATATAGCAATATATTTATCTTTGTAGTGATACAGACAAAAATGAAATGTCATACAACCAAGTACAACGTGTAATCAGTGAACTATTTCAGATTATAATTCAGATAATTTTCTGTCATATAAGTATATAGTGCTCCTTTCTCTAAAGATAAGTGGCTCCTTCTATGTAAAAAATATCTCTGTTTTGAAGGTACAATGATCACAAATATACGTGGTAACATACAAGGTATCGGAAAGCGTAGGGAAATAAAGATTTGTGGCATGAATTTAGATTTCTCAGAGGTCACCGTCTATGTGTGAGGCAACATGACAAATCTTAATGGCCAAGTTTGTGTGTACAGCTGATTATCCTGGATTTTTAGAGACTGGCCCTTGCCTCTGCAAAGAATGTTCTCTGAGCACATTAGAAGACAGAATTTGTAGCATTAAGAAAAGTTCTGGCAGAGAACAAAATGTTGTAAATGGCCATATCTGGTAATTAATGCCCAGGCAATTTCCATGGTTTTCCTCATTTTTTCTTTAATTCTAAAAATTTTCTTTCTGACATCTTGTTCTGTTACCTTGGATGCTTTTCTTCTCAAAAGCCTACTGACTAGCTGCCAGTGAGAGGCTGGTTCACACCTTGCCTTTTTTTCCAGCGTGCTCTTCTGCTCCATAGAGATAGACAATACTCACAAAAGGAGGGGGAAAAAAAAACCTTCACACTGTACCAATATGTGCATATTGGGTGACTTTCTAAGCTGCCAGGTTGCCAGAATAAAGCCTCAGGAGGATGCCAAGATGCTATCCAATCCTTGAAATGAAAAGTGAACAAAAGTATCATATCCATTAGGATCAAAAAGGGTACAGAAAATAATGCATTTTTTTCCTTCCAAGTAAAATTTGTCTTATTTTACCTAACACATTAGAAATTGGGCTTTGTTGTCTCTATGATTTTTTTCCTGTCACTTTGTTTTAAATTATTATATTCCAAATAAAACTGAACAATTAAAGAAGAAAAAGAAAGATGGCATTTTTATGTGTATAAACAAGAAGTTTTCTCCAGACTTTATTATTTTTCATTTTTCTTTCATATTAGAAACAAATAGATAAGTAGAGTACTGTTCCAAAGTGAAAGCAGTGAAGTGTGCAACTGCCTGCCCCTGTCAGATTGATAGAGTGAAGATGTTGGAGGAGATAATGGAAACTTTCTATTCACAGAGGGCTGGAATAAAGAAACCATTTCTAGTCATTCATCAGCATTGATTGCCTTAGTGCTTGCAGCACAGATCAGAACTTAACGCTTTATAAAGGGAAACTAAAACAAATACAATGATCCACTTTGGGGAGTGTAGTTGGCTTCTGCTTATCATTAATACATAGCAATCATAATATCTGGCAACAAAACACAGCAGAGTCATGAACATGGAGCATGGAAACAATGTAGGTAGGTGTTTCTTCATGTATTCTGGTCTTGCAATGTATGAATATTTTACTCTGGTAACTGGGAACACTAAGTGAATTTATGTTTTGTGTTTTAATCATGTTTTATTTAGAAGATTTTTATTGGTTTCTTCATAATTTATGATTAAAGTTTAAAAATTGTTAAATTTTCAGAAATACTTTAGTGATAAATAGCTACACTAAAATGCAATTTAGTGAACATGTGTGAGCCTGCATACTGCAATTTATTTTCTCTAAAGAAGGTATTGAAAATATGTAAATGATACCTTCAGTAGTTTTCAGTTTTATTTTCCTTTAAACATTTACAAACTTTGTATGTCACAAAATATGTATGTATTTTCACTGCACTGAATGAATATGCTCATACATTTGCTTTTGGGCAGTTTATACTAGCAAGATGAAGTGGAGAACTGAAACAATTATCCAAATCATTCAAACCAAAGGAACACTTTGGCCTCAATCATTTAGATACAGAATTTCAAATCAAAGTGTTTCTTTGGCTTGAATGATATGGGCAATTGTCTCAGTACTCCATTATCACACACTATAGATTTCCAATCTGATTATGGGTCTAAGATAAGATGGAAAAAATAATAACACATAATTGTGTTTTGAGAACTTGGCTCATTCCAAAATCATTGTGCCAAGGCTTCCTAGTTCAGACACAATCTACAAGGTTAGTCATCTTCTGAAAATGAGTTACCCCTTAAAGCCACTTGAATACTATTTAGAACAGAGAAGTTGAAAATCCTCCCTCACTTAGTTTGCCTCTTCAAAAATCCGTTTTACTTCAACAAATTTTAAATATGATTTTTTTTTCTGAAATAAATAATGTGCCACAATTGAGTGGAACACAAGAATCCATGTAATCACAGCAATGACTATGAAAAAAGTGATTTAAATTAGTTTGACATAAATGCATGTGATTATGCTAGGTCAGCCTTTTTGGTCTGATTTATTAATTTATAAATAATAAAAGCCATTATTTTCAGGCAAGAATTATTATTATTTTGATTATTGATATAAACATAAGAAATACTTCCCAAACCACATCCATCTTTGTTTTTTGGAAATTAACAGAAATGTTCTGGGTTCAGGCAGAAAAAATCTAAAATGCTATGGTTTTCTTTGCATTTAGAACTTTCTTTTTTGGAGTTTCCACTGTGGTGCAGCAGAAACGAATCTGACAGGGAACCAGGAGGTTTAGGGTTCGGTCGCTGGCCTCCCTCAGTGGGTTAAGTTATCTGCTGTTGCTGAGAGCTGTGGTGTAGATTGCAGATGCGGCTCAGATCTCATGTTGCTGTGGCGTAGGCCGGCAGCTGTACCTCCAATTGGACCCTACCCTGGGAACTTCCATATACTGTGGGTGTGGCCCTAAAAAGCAAAAAGTAATAAATAAATAAATAGAACTTTCTTCTTCTAGAAAAATAAAATGGATAAATTCTCAATATAACTAAAATTTCAGGAGTGCTAATGACTTTCTTTGCATTTATAAATAATTGTGGGTATCGTAGTGGGATGTTTAAAATGCACTGATCGCATCAAACTCCTAAGTAATAAGTGGAGTTTGCAGTGGGTCTCCATCTGTTTCCCACCCTTGACAGACATCATGCGCATGTGCACCATCCACCTGGACTGCACCTAGTGAAAAACATCCAAGGGTGTGTGCAATTTCCAGTGTACTATTTCCATTTTATCTCTTCTTCTCCCAGTTAAGCAATCCAGTGAATACTTTAAAAATATAATCTTAAATCTACTCTAAATAATTCAGAGACTGAATTATTATAAATCTACTCTAAGTAATTCACAAACTGTAGTTTTGCAGCTGTAGTTAGTAACATACTTTTTGCTATACCTGGTAACAACATGATTTTTGGATCACAGGTCTTAAGATGAATCCAAAAGGATATCTCTAACCAGTGGAGTTTGTAGTAGGTTTTCAGAAATTTGGCAAGTTAACAATGGATGGCCTGTGGACTCCACTTTGAGTAACACTGGAAAATGCAGTTTTGACATTTTTCATTTCTGATAAAGAAAAATGTTTTTGTTTGTTCATTTCTCTGTTTTCCTTTTCTAGTGTCCTTTTCTATTATCTTTAACATTCTCTGCTTTTCTCTATCAGTGGACATTTCTGATCAGTGTTAATCAGAATTGTTCCCATTTCCCACTCATTTAAACATGGCCTCTCTTTTGTGGATCAAATTTTTTGTATCCCTTTTTCCATTTCACACTAGTATCTTTTTGAAAACTTTCCTATGGCCTTCAGTGAATATTCTAATTTTATCTTTATAATATAGTAAGTTAATGTTGAGTATTTACATGTTAAATCTACTGTTTCACTTGTTTTGAATCCACTAATTCTTGCAATAATCTTGAGATGATATTTACACGCTCATTTTAAAGAATTTTTTTTAAAGAGTCTCATGAAATTAATACACAAAGGAACATACAGGCATTTTTGACAATTTAAATATCTGTAAGAAGTGACAACTCAGCTTTCACTAATACCAAAACCCTTCAATTAGAAAGTTGTTTTAATCTGTATTTCTGCTCATTAGTCCTATCTCTGGCCTTTGAATCTTCATGGCATTATTTGAGATTTTCAAGACAGCAACCTTGAAATTCTTTTCTTAGGGTCAATGCCTTTAAATCCCTGAAAATATGGCATAGGTTCCAAATACTTCACCTTGTCTCTAAGCATATATTTGCTTTTAGAACTACAGTATTAAACCGTATTTAATTTGGGTGAAATCAAACTGTGTAAATTCAAACCAGACCCAATTTCTCTTGAGTAAAATGACGTATTAGACATTTTAACCCAATTTAACAGTTTTATTTTTATTCATGTTATATATCATAATTTTCTATAAATATTAAGGTGGTTTTGAATCTTAATTCTGGCATCAAATAGTCTAGACTCTTGATGATTACATCTTTTGTGATTCTAGTAAAATCTTTGATTAAATGTGCTAAACTAAAGACTGATCAAACTATATTGATATGGATTCTTTATTCAGTGATATTAAAGTTGGTTTATTCAATGAAGCTGAATTTATTGTATTTCTTGGAAAATCCATGATAAAGCTTAGTTTAATTATATATTTTACTTAAATAGTGCCACAAGTGTTTTCATGTAAAGGCTCTAAATTTGTCTTCTCAAAACCCCTGTGAATTAGGCAATATTATTCTCCTTCAATAGTATGGAAATTGAAACTCAGACAGTTAAACAACTTATCAAAAATCATCGTTTACACATGAAGAACTGGGAAAAAAACATCCTGATGTCCAGGGAATTTTTCAGTACACAAATATACCTCCCATTTTTTTCTCCAAGAGTTGACACATCTGTTCAAATGGAAAAAATAAACCCTACGTGGACATTTTCACAAAATGAATATAAAATTTAAAAACATGTATGTGCATTAAATCACTTTTAAAAAGATAATGTATTTTATAATGTATAATTTCAAAAGGTTATTACTATTTTAGCCATCTTTATGTAACTTTATATGTTAAATGTGGGGTACTATGATCCATGCATATGATAATACATATATATACACATATATGTATATATGTATGTATATCATATATGTGCATATGTATGTAGCTAATATACCTATATAGATAGATAAAGATATCCATATATCTATCTAAAGAAATATCTCTCGGCATTCCTACCGTGACTTAGCAGAAATGAACCTGACTAGCATCCATGAAGAGGCAGGTCTGATCCCTAGCCTTCCTCAGTGGGTTAAGGATCTAGGTGTTGCTGTGAGCTGTGTTGTAGGTCATAGACCCACCTCAGATTTGGCATTACTATGGCTGTGGAGTAGGCCAGCAGCTGTAGCTCAAATTAGACCCCTAGTCTGGGAACCTCCATATGCTGCAGATGTGGCCCTAAAAAGAAAAAAAAATAGAGATCTCTCTAGAAGTATCTGTCTGTCTGTTTGTCTGTCTGTCTATCTGTCTGTCTGTTTGTCTATCTATCTATCTTATGCTATTCACTGTGTAATAGCTATGGAGACTTTTAACATTTGATCTGAAATATTAACTCTTTAAAATATTCTTAAGTATAGAGTTTAGACAAATAACAAAATGTATGTAAGGCCCTGATTTATAAAAAGTGCCAATATCTGTGCTTGTAAATACTATCAGGATTTCAGATTGCAAGCTATTGCCTCTGAATGATGTGTTGCAAAAATATATGCAATAACATACCAACTATAGTGTTTTGTATCTGTCATACAATAGTTAATAATATAGATACTGCTAAAATTTATAATTAGGAAGTGGTGAGTTTTAAATATATATCAGCTTTAAAATATAACTTAAATTACTTTTAATTTAATTTTTAATACTGCTTGTTTTTGACAACATCCCAGCCAAATTCCTGAAATTTTAATAATTAGCTCTCCTAACCCAATAGAGGATGTTTCCAACATTTGGGATGCAACTTGATTTAATCAGGTATTTTCCTGGCAAGTTGTTTAAACTCACTGAGCCACAAGTTTCATAATCTGTAAGAACTAGATAAAGCAACATATGTAAAGACCTTAGAAAAACATTCAGAACATGGTAAGTACTCACTAGTAGATATTGCTTGGCTCCTATTTAAAAAAATAAATATATTTAGGTTATAGCGAAGAGAATCAGAATCCATATTATCTTAAATATGTCATATTATGCTTACAAAGACAAATTTTAAGATATTACATTATTTAAAAATATTACATAAAATACTGCTTTTATTCATTTTAACTTATCTGAGTCATTTACACCTCTCTAGTTATAAATGGACTATCCAGGAATAATTTTCCTTATGAATAACATTTGCAGATGTTTTTCCTTAAGGCACTATTTCAAACTATAATGCCTGAGAAGAAGATTCCAAATTACAGAACATTATGTAGAGTATTTTGAAACTTTAAATGTGAAGACTAATTTCTATTCATAGCTTTCAGTTTTGCCAAACCACTCTCTTTGTATCATATAATAAATATATGTTTTGCCAACTTCCTTTCTCTACCTTCTAGTATTGGGTCTGAAGAGACTTTATTATTTATCCACATGTTTGAAGGTAGTTATTTCTACCTTAATGGAGCCAAAATTGTCAACTTTTCAAACAGTAACTCGTTTTCTATGCCCTAAGGTTTGAAAGAAAATAGTCTCATAATGGAAAATAGTAAGCTGACTTTCTGAATTCATAAATGGCTCGATTTTTTATCAGGCTGTGTTGTACCACTTGTCTGGAAGTTTTGATATGGTCTTCTAACAAGAGGGAATGGAATTTGTGGATAAATATGCCATAAATAACAATTTTTGCTATTTCCCATTGTGCTTTTGTAATCTTAAAATTGAGATCTTCAAACTTGGAGACATTTCTCTAACCTAGAATTGTTTCAAATTGTAAATAAAAGTAACTGAATTTAAATTTGATACAAAGAAGAAAAATGGGGTTATGACTACTTAAAATATTCTGAGCCACTTACAACTAAATACATGATTTATAGTAGAGATAATAAATAGGCTCAGACCATGAGAGCAGTCTGACAGGGAAATAGGTTTGTTTTTAATAATTAGTCCTCATATTTTAACCATAGAGTACTAATATTAATTAAAAACAATACCAGGGTAATTCTAGATTAGAGTTTTTAATTATTCTTCCATACCAGCTAAAGAAAAGAATAAAATTAAGTATATTTTATATAAAGGATCTAGCTAAGCAAAGTCAAAACTGTAAAGTTTTAACTGCCTCTGCACATGTCTTAAAAATACCAGATATCATTTTATTAAGGTAGAAATATAGGAACAGATACTGGGCATTTCATATTGAACTGTGTTTAATGATCTATTTTCATGGCATTCCTTTGGGTAATCAGCAATTTTATTGCTTTAATATTGTAGAAGTGCTAGATTATTTTTGAAGGGGAAATAGAGGGGAAAACCAACATTGGATCAATGACTTGACATTGCTAGTCAACTTAAAGCATAAAAACATCTATTTAAAAATCTAACTAGCAGCTCTTCATCAGTAATCAACAGAGTGCTTTAATTATGTATTAAATCTTCCAATGTGTTAGAGAATTTCTCTTCATCAAGTAGTGTGCATGGGGATTTAACATTATAACATAGAAAAAGACCAAAGGAGGATAACAAGTTTTAAGGAAGATGTAAGCAGTTATCTTTTCAAAATTGTTTTAATAAATCACAAGTGTATCCTTTGTTTAATCTCAATCTGGGTTAAAGTTGAAAATTTAGCAATTAATAAAGAAATTTTTGACAAAAGCAAATTTTTCTACATAGTAGTATTCTTAACTGCTTATTTTTCATTACAACTCACTTAAGAAATGTTGGGTAAAATAAGGCAGCTTTTTGTGGGTAAGTCTGTTAAAATTAGAATTAAGAATTTCTCTATTCTCTATTTCTCTCTCTCGTTGCTGTTTTACAAATATATGAGGCACATTCTTGCTTAACTTATTTTTTTAAAATTTTTACTCTTTACCTTAAAATTCACCCTCTGATCTCTCCATGTTTTACTTCCTCATATTATTACTCGAATGTCACCCACCTTCAGAAGGCTTCTGGTCCACCATGTTTTAAAATTGCCAGATTCATTTATTTCTCTTTCTCCATATATCATTAATCATACAACATATACTATTTTTATTTATTATATGCCCCCTGCCAAGTAGAAAATAAGTTTCATAATGGCAGGGAATTTTACCATCTCCCTAGTGCCTAGAGAAGTGTCTGGCATGTAAGACCTTTAAAAAGTTAATTGAATGAACTAATAATATGTATGGTATAAGCTGAGGAGCACATTGTTAGACATAGACAAACACTGATAAGGCATAGAGTTTATTTTCCATCTATATAACCAATTTGAAATTTTTAGATATGTAGTATCAGTGATTTAAATCTTTTTTAATAGGCAGAATATATTTATCTCATCATTTAAATACCCTAATTCTTTTTTACATTTTTATTTTTATGAAATTTTTAAATGTAACACTCCATTTACAGGACATTTATTGCAAAATATTGGCCTAATTCTCATTAATAATGCACTCCATTCATTAGTGAATTCATTTATTCAAAAGATAGTGGTAAAACTCCTACAGTATTATGTAAATTCCATGGATACACTGAAACTTATAATAAGTATGGGAAATAGGTTTTAAATAATCTTAACTCCTAAATATGAACTTACAGAAGTTATCAGTGAATCTTACTAAAATCTGTAATAGGAAGATCTGACTTTGTCTTAAATATCAAGGAACAGTTCCCTGGGGAAGTGATGATTAAGCTGGCATCTGAGAATGAATTGGTAAGCATTAGTACTAGGTAAAGGAGAAAGGACAAGGAACAGTTTGGCAGTTAGAGGGGTGAAAAAACCTGTGGCAGATTGGGGTAACTTGATACACTTGCTTCACTCTTATTAATACAAATAATTTTAATTTAATTTGAAACTACTTTTGATTCAAATGATTTTCAATAGGATTTATCTTATTTGGCACATTTGTAGTATTCATTAAGCCAAACTGAACACAGTGTTAAGCCTTCCTTCAAAAATGAAACATTGAAATAGAAAAAAATTTAGTAAGTTAATTTCTACTAATCAAGGGGGAAATAGATGCTTTACAAGCTGACAATTTTGACAGTCAACTTCAATTTTGTAAATTCCTTTAATAGAAGTTTCCATAAATATATAAAATGTGAGCATTCCATCTAAATAAACACCACCACAAACATATGAAACAATTAAAACAATACAGATTTACATATATACTCACATTTGATATTCATAAAAATATAAAAACCAATTGAATCCTATCTTTATTAATTAAGAAAGAAACCTACTAGGCTTATACATTCAAATTCTATAACTCCAAGCCTGTTGATTTCTCTGCCATGATGAATTTCTGGGCATAATAAAAGTAATTAAAATTAAGGAAAAACAATAAAACTATGTTTTATTATTATTATTATTATTATTATAAGTATAGTTGATTTACAATGTTTCATCAAGTTCTGTCGTACAACAAAGTGACCAAATCACACACATTTCCCTGTACTGTACAGTAGGATCCCATTGCCCATCCATTCCAAATATAACAGTTTGCAACCAAAAAACCCCCAAAATGCAGGGTAAAATTCCTTTCAAGTATTCAAGTGAGATATAAACAGATGAAGTAAAATATTTTACTAGTGTATAATTCTCTAAATTTTGATTATGTTAATTTTTATTCAACTACTCCATAATGATATTGTTAATCAATAATTTATAAGAAACCATTCCCCATACCAGTAAATTAATCATTTTATGCCATCCGTTTTAGCATTTATAAAACAAAAAATCTAGTGAAGATACTCAGCTTTAAATAAGTTGCTTTGAGTAGGAATTATCAATTAAAAAAATATCCACAAATATTGTCATGCAAATGAATAAAATATACAAATGCTCAGGAAATTTTAAAAATATTTAGTAATAATTTGAATACTTATATCTAAAACCTACTCACAAGATGATCTGATAGAATACTGACTTCTACAAAATTATCTATAATCATTTATACTGTCACTTTTAAATAAAATATTCTCTTGAAGATTTAGCCATTTGCTTTTTTTTTACTTGAAATAAATAAAATTAAAAGCTACTTTAGTTGTAAAAAAGTGTGGAATATTATACCAAAATATTAAGTAAATTATTAAATTTTGCTCTCAATTGTTGAAAAAAAATCACAATAAAAGTATTAGGTCTACTATCTGAGGAAAAAGTGTGTTTCAAAAATGGTATGTAAATTCTAGCTTCCCACCCCTAGGATGTTTTGGTTAATTTTATATAGCGTGAGTCTTATTTTGAAAAGCTGATCAAACATTTCCCTATCTCTTGTCCATGGAGTCAGATAACATTCCACTAGTACTCTGGGATTTTCCTCCTGGGATCACAATGTTCCATGTGACAAAAAGACCAAAAAAAAAAAAAAAAAAAAAAAAAAAAAGACATATGGCCCTTAATTTCACTTTTTTTCTCTTTTGAGGCCAAATCATTGCAAACCATCTGTTTCAAGTATAAAATGAATATTTTTAATTTCTTCTTTCTGTCACTTCTTCTGTTTATATTTCTGTCTTTTGAGTTTTATCTTTGTTTTTAATTTTTGAAATGTTTCAGTCATACAAAAATATATGTATGCCAAGTTGTCTTTCCTGTCATGTTGTGACCAGTAGTTTCATTTTCAGCCAGAAGAATAATTTTTCATGGGAGATTTGTTTTCTAGGGAGAAATGAGGCACAATTCTTCTTTATCAATAATGTATTTTTTCAATAAAAAATAATATGTTTTTTCAAGCACCATAGGGGTTGGATTAATCTATTATGCCTAATATATTTTAGAATTTTATTTGCTTCTTACAATTACCACAAAAAATTTTACTCCTTGATAACTCACTAGATTTATTGGCCTGAGATGAAATATTTTATCAGGTATTCAATCCTGTTGACACATTCAGTAATGAAATTCATCATTTCTTTATACATTTATCATACCTTATACAATGGCTATTTTCAGATAATTTCCAGAATATTTAGAGTTACATTAAGAACCAAGGAAAATCTTGACTTCATTTAAAATTTCTAAGGTATAGTTTATCCCCATATCCACCTGAGAAGGAAATTAAGCCCTGCGTGTGTTTGTTTGTATACCATGTGTTGGTGCAGTGTGTTTGATATATTCTGTATATTTTGTATTTGGGATTCAGATAGATAATATTTTGTACATGGTCACAGCCACCATGTCTAAAATATTCTCTTTAGAAAACAGGTTTTATTTTGTTTAGATGACCTTTAAAATTTATGGCTAACGTGTGTGATCACACTGTCTCGCCATATGTTCTGTTTAGTCTTTGGCATCAACATTTCAAATCTATGAAGCTAGCCATGGAGTGGTGATAAAAAGGTTAGGGATTTCTGTTTTTCTACCAGTTGTCATGTTACCCAGCAAACAGGAAAAAAACCTCAAGTACTGGGTTCCCATGTTTGTCTAGAACATAAAATTCACTGTATTCTTCTGTTTGTAACTCATTCCACACATATCTATAAACACCGTTACAGCAGACGAGAAATAAAATGTTGTATTTAAGCACTGTTCTTTAACTTTTTTTTAATGGCCACACTCTGGGCATATGGAAATTCCTGTTCCAAGAAACTGAATCTGAGCCAGAGCTACAACCTATGCTGCAGTTGCAATTGCACCAGATTCTTTAACCCACTACACCAGGCCAGGGATTAAACCTGTGCCTCCACAGTGACCCAAGCCACTGCAGTCAAATTCTTATCCCACTGTGCCACAGTGGGAACTCCAAACACTGACTCTAAATGTTCCTACACAAATACGAATTTCATGAAAATACTTAAGTGTAAGTTTCTACAGTGATTACGAACGTGGACAAATTAATGAAAATGATCAATGCCATGTCTGACCTATGGATTCAAACTTTCTAGTTTGTTTTTAATTTTTTACTTTAAACTGTGGAAGGTTAATTGCTGTTATTCTTTCATGTATTTTGTTACAGTCACTCTGATTGGAACACCGTATGAAGCTTTAGACCCTCACAGTGTCTGGTTAAAAGTCAATGTCATCTGAAGAGATGAATGATTAGAAGTTGGTCTTGAGAAAAATAGCCTGCTGAATGGAAAATAGTTCAGAGTGACTTCATCCCCTTACTTGACTATTTCTGTGTAGTAGATCAATGCATAAGTTTGTTCTTTGTTTTGTTGTATTTTGTTATAATCTCATGTTTGCTTTTATTTATTTAAATCATTTATTTCCAGAGAGCAATGTAAGATTTGCTATGCTAAAAAATGCCATAATAAGATTTTAAGAAAGGATTTATTAACAAAATGCCATGCTGTCTTTTAGGGAGCAGAAATATGACTCAAAAATTTGTTGGAATTATGAAGTGTCAAGATAGAAAGTGATATTGTATGATTTAGTTGTAAATCTTAACAGAAAGGAATCTCTAAAATCCCCTATTCTACTTTATTCATTTTATAGAAACAGAATTAGAGGCATGGAAAGTGTTAGTTACTCTGGGCCACAATGTTATGTAATGGTAGAAGCATACTAATAACCATCTCTTCTGCCTCTCCCTCTAACTCGTTAGATAAATTGACCAGGCTCACAACTGTTTTGAGCAACAAAAAGAATTCACACTGTGTTGTTTAGAGTATGCAAGAAGAATATAAATAAATAAAAATTTTCTCCGTGGAGATTTTGAACAATAAAAGGCCCAGCTGTCAAAATTTGAATAGCACTACTTTAACTTAGTCATTCTTAGATTTTGGAGTTTCATGATATCTTTTAAATTAAAAGTAAATAAATCAAATCAGAGGATTAATATAGGGTTCTCAGAGTTTTATTTCACCAAAGACAAAATCCCAAAATAAAATTAAACAATCATAAAGGAAAAAAGGAAAAAAAATTAAAAATAGGAAATACCTAATAAAATAGCAAACTTAAAGAAAATCCCTTTGTGTATTTAATTTTAATTAAAAAATCATGCTCCCCATAATTGATTCTTATTTATGTCGTATCTCTAGACCAAAGAATATCCCAATGCTACTGAACAAATCCAGCATTTGATTGAGGACTGCTGTTCTAAGTTATCTGGCCTCATAACCACCCATTGAGTAAAGCTGGGCATGTGTCCATATTTTATAAATGAGAGGGGAAAAAAAAAAAGTTTCTTGTGAATGATCCAAGGTCACAGGACTAGAAAATGGCAGAGTCAGGCATAGAAATGACACTTTCCAAGCCAAAATGTGATGTTCTTTCCACTATAACAAGCAACTTCAGAAAAGAGAAAATATCTTACTCCTTCTATGAGTAAAAATTTTAAATGTAGTAAAAATATAACATGAAAAAGCAAGCAGCATAAAATAATCTTCTGTTAAAGAGCATATATAACTTTTGTTACATGTTCCTTGATGAAAAAGAAGTATATTATTATACACCATTTTAAATCATATTCAGTTTCATATGCTGGAAAAGAAAAATAAATAAGTCAAGTTAATGTTAAAGAAAAAAGCAGTTGTTTACACAGTTCTATTCAAAAAACTTTCTATAAAAATGCTGCTTTTCTCAAATGAAAAAAGAATAAAAGGATGATATTTAATACAGAATCTCAAATGTATTTAAGATTCATTATTATGTAGTGATACAAATGATGTTTTATCTCTTCAGTGCCTCAGCACTGGAATAAAACAACTAAAAGATATGGTTTACTTCCCACATTTATATTTGCAGTTACTGAATTATATTACTTTAACGGTTGTAAAGAGTTCCTTAATGATTAAGGTAACATTTATTCATTCATTCAGTCAAGACATACTTAGCATTCCCCTACCTTCCAGTCACTGGAGATATGGCCATAAGCAAACCAGGCAAAAATCTATGCCCTAACAAAGGTTTCAGATACTAAACAAAATAAATTAGTGAAATATATTTAATGGAGCAGAGTAGGTGGTATGGAGAATAACAGCAACAAAATCAGGAAGAGACTGAAGGAAGTGTCAAAGAGATGAGGAGGATGAAGATTGGCGCTTAGAGATGACCTCACTTGAGGTGGTGATTTTTGAAAAAAATCCTGAAGGAGCTGAGGGACCGAGTCACATGTGGCTACTTGGAGGAAGAGGTTGTAATCAAATGAAACACAAATGGCAGAGATGCCACAGTAAGACTCTGTTTGAAAAATTAAAGGAAATGGAATGTAAGCCAGTGTGATTTGATCTGAATGAACAAGGGAGAGATTAGTAAAATATAATAAGGTAAAAGTTAATGAAAGTCTAATCTGATAATTTCCCATAAACCATTGAATAGTTGTTTTTAATGAGATAGGAAGACCTTGAAGGATTTTGAGTAGAAGAGGAGCACAATCTGACTTAGATTTTAACAAAATCACTCTGACAGTTGTGTTGCAAATAATGTAAAAAATGAACATTATCACAATTAAGAAGCTACTGCAATGACCTCAAAGAAAGATGGCAGTGGCTTCTGTCAGCATGGTCGCAGTGCAGGTGGTGAAAGTGGTTGGATTCTGGACATATTTTGAATATGTTGCCAATGAGATTTTCCAATTGATTGAATAAAGGATATATTCAATATAGAAATCTGGGGAAAAATAGGAAATCTGAGGATGACTCTGATTTTGATCTGAACACTTGCATGTGTGAAATTGCCATTTGTTAAGAGAGAAAATTGAGAGTAGTTGTGTGAAGAAGATTAGAATTTTGGTTTTCAGCCTTAAGTTGACATAACTAGTATACATTTAAGTGGAAACTTTTTTTATTTTGTTTTGTTTGTTTTTTGGCCATACTTGTGGCATGCAGAAGTTCCCAGGTTAGGGACTGAACCCCAGCCACAGCAGTGGCAAAGCTAAATCCTTCACCACTTGGCCACCAGGGAACCCCGGGAAATGTTGAAAAAATCTTGGATATGTGAGCTGAGAAGAGGCCCACATGGGTGATAAAACTTATGAGTCATTATCATATAAATGGTAATTAAAGCCCTGATATTGGATGATATCATCAAGGGAGGAATGTACATCAGAGGAGGTTATGTTCAAAATGTGTGCTCTGGGATATGCTGATGTTTATAGGGGAGAAAGTTAAGAATGAAGCTTCAAAGGAGAATGAGAAGGAACCACTGATAAGGCAGCAAAAGAATCAAAAAAGTGAGATTTGTAGTAGCCATGTAGAGTGTTTCAGGGGGAGCAAGAGATCATATGGGTTAGATGCCTTAACAGGTCAAATAGAATTGAAATTTCAGTTCACTGAGAACTGGAAACAGGATTCAGCAATGTAAAGACCACAAGTGTGACGATGTAATTTCATTAACATTGTGAGTTAAAGGGAAAATGGGAGGAAAAGAATTAAAGTAGTGACTATAGCACTTTTTTAAGAGTTTCGCTGAAAGGACAACAGGGAAATAGAACAATATTTGAAGACTGAAGTGAATTTAATAGAATTAGATAAGAGGAACAGCAGCATGTCTAAAGCTATGGGAATAATACAATAAAAAAAATTATCAATGTAGGAAAGAGAAAGTTCCAGACTGATGGAGTGATGATATCCTATGGCAACATGGTACCTGTGGTGATGTCCTGAGCATGAGAAGGGATGGATTCCAGGACACAGATGTCCATGGGCACAGCCCTGAAGTTTAGATCACAGACCTATTCACTAAGGAAAGATACCTAAGTGTGTGGACATAAATTCAGTACAGCAGTTGAGATGGTAGTGACTTATAGAAGTTCCCTTCTAATACATTCTAGAGTCCAAGGTGTTTGGAAGCAGGATTATCAGGTAAAAGGTAGGAGAGAAGATGTAGGAGTTTTGATGTGAAATTGTAAGTTAAAAACCGTTCACTTGGAGAATATGAGAGAAGGTAGATTCTGGAAGTGCAGTATTTTTACTCTAAGCATTAAAAGTACACTTGAAGTGGATGATGATCATTTATTGAAAAGAGCATATTTACATATGTGCTTTTCTTTAGCCATGCGGGTGCAGGTGTGGAATGGATTTAGAGTTAGATTTGACTGTAGTTAGGATTTGGCTGAGTTAAGGATGACAGACGAGAGAAAGGGACAAGGAAGTGAAGGTCCGTGCAAGGTAGTGATTAAAATGGAAGCCATGTAATTGAAGTGAATCCTGGGGACAGTGAGAACATGTGGAAGTGAGTGACAGTGAAAAGGTGGGAGGTTTATTAGTTTAAAAGTCCATATGCAGTTAACTTGTTGAAGTCAAGTTACCGGAGAAATCAGAGTGGAGAAAAAAGGAGATATGATTAAAGGGTGAGATGCTTGACATTGATATGGGAAGAGTCCTTTGGAAGTGGCAAGGTGGAGCACATGCCCCCCCTTCAGGCCCAGTGATAAAAGGATTTTTGGAAGCAGAAACTGCCATTAGAAAACTTCAGAGAGACAATTGCCCTCAGGTAAGAGCCAGGACCCAGTAAAGAAAGAAGGTAACTGTAAACATATTTCTTGATTGGATTTTGCAAACAAGGCAGTCAAGCTTTCCTTTATACCAGCTCTAACTTCATTTGAACTTCACTGTGTGTGTTTGTGTGCACAGTTTTATTAACTGCTTTCATTTTATCTCAGCCGTTAACTATAATCATCTCCATTTTAAGATAAGAAAACAACCCAATAGAGATTAAATTATTTTCCCATTTCACCCAACTTGTAGATGATAGAACTGGAACGTGGACTCAGGTCGTGTACACAGTATTTCAGTAGAGTCATTCTTATTATCCGCCCCCCCAGGGCTTAATCAGTAATTAATTACTGACAATGTAATCCAAAGATCATCCACCTAATGCCAGTATTATAGGATAGGATGCATTTCTGCCTCTTGCCTATTATTCTAACATTTTCATTCAATAAGTACATACTGCAATAACCACTGGGGAAACTGCAGTAAATGCAATAGAAAAATTTCTTGCATTCACAAAATTTCATGAAGTATCTGAAAGAGGAATGAGATATGTAATTATGCAAACTGAAATTTGCAGTTGTAAAAAATAATTCATACAGGTGGTAGCTTGGTTCAAGCTCCCCTGAAGAGGCAGCACTTGAGAGGCAACACTAAAAAGTGCTTGGTAGTTGGGGTTGAGTACAGAGAGATTCCAGCCAGAGAATGTGTGCAGATTTTGAGAAAGGAAGGATCTTGGAATAACAGAGAAAAAGAAAGAAGCCTATCCATAGAATCTGATCATTGAGGGAGAAGAGGCAAGAGACTTGGCTGAAGAGAAAGTAAGGGGACACATTAAGGCTATTTAAAACATATATTTTGTCTAAAACTCTAGCATAGGTTTTGAAACAGAAGAGTAACTCAGGCATTCTCATTTAAAAACTGCCTGGTTGGGGAGTTCCCATCGTGGCTCAGTGGTTAACAAATCTGACTAGGAACCACAAGGTTGTGGGTTCCATCCATGAGCAAGGTGCTCAGTGGGTTAAGGATCTGGAGTCTCCATGAGCTGTGGTGTAGGTCGAAGACACGGCTCAGATCCTGAGTTGCTGTGGCTCTAGTGTAGGCCAGAAGCAACAGCTCCAATTACACTGGTAGCCTGGGAACCTCCATATGCCGAGGATGCAGCCCTAGAAAAGACAAAACAAACAAACAAACAAAAAACTGCCTGGTTGAATCCCTTCCTAATAATGGTGAAAATAATTCAACTTGCTATCCAGTGGTAACATTAGATGGTTTCCTTTTATATTTTGCACACTTAAAAATTGCAAAGGGTACTTTATAAGTTCCTAAGACAGTTTCTAAAATAATTTTACATAATATTTAAATTGAAGAGTAATTTAGTAGGTTTGGTTTTCTGTGTAATTAATTTTAGTTTAGTTTAGTTTTGATTATTACATATATAGTCTATGTATCTTTTTGGATTATATTTTTATCTTTTTAATGAAAATTTAAAATCCATATATACACAGAAACCTTGCATGGGTTTGAACATCTTGATTCAACATTCGGTTACATACATTTTCCCACTGATCTGGCTTCTGCTCTCAAATTGTTACAATTGCATATTTTGCCAAGTGTTCTCTTTTAATATGTGCATTTGCAAAGTGATTTCTTAGATGCTGAACTAGTTGATCATAATATCTCTGATTTCCTTTATTGAAGCCAAGATTATACTTTAAAATAAATAAATTAATATAAAATTGACTTTGATTTCATAGTTTCAAAGCTATTTTTCTTTCTGAATTTTAGCTATAAAGCAGACTCATTTTTTTGACAAATAACACTTATTACAAAGAACCTTAGGGTCATGATGTGTGAGCTATGGTATTATATAAAAATGAGGACTATTATTGGTATTTCCGAATAATTTAAAATTTCTTTGTCACGCAGTGACCCATCTACTAACATTTCTGTCAGTTAGTCAAAGCAGATCACTATTTTTGAGGGAAAAAAATCAAGATGCTTGTTATGCAATGATATCTCACAAAAATGATGTTACTATTATACAATGAACTAAGATATATATATCATTTGTTCCAGCATCTCCTACAAAGAAAAAACGAAAAAACAAGCAAACACACAGGAATGTGTTCACACACACACACACACACACACACACACTTTCTCTCTCTCTCTCTCTCTCTGATAGTGATGTTAATTTAAGCTTAAATTCTTACTCTTGACTATGTTCAAGGTGTTTATATCCATATGACTTTACATAGCCCTTAATCCTGGTATCTGGCTTCAGCAGTCTTTGTTACTGTGACTGTGTACTTCAATACAATTGAAAATCAAAATTGGAAGATTCTTTTAAAAAATCCTTTTGATTGACCACACACCATGAGTTTAATAGCTTTCCATTATATTCCTATCAATTGGTCACTCAACTGCTCTTTCAGAATTCTTAATCTCTCAAGACATTACATTCTATCTTTGATGCCTAGTAACTTCTCACTTAGTTTTAGCAGAAACTTGTCTTGTACATTCTCTCAGTTCTAGTTTTCTAACTTGGCCAGCATATTTGCTAGTTTATAGTTCTCACCCACTATGAATTGCATTTAAAAATAACAATACTATAAAGCTAATTATGTTAAACACTTTGTACATAAATGCTAAGTGCTTGTAGAGTATCCTAATTCAAGACAGTTTATGGAAAAAAATCTTATACAAATATTGATAGGAATAGATAAAGTATATTCTAAGCAGAAATAATAGCACGCATAGAGGAATATAGGTGGAAAAGTTGTTATGCCCAGGTACTTTGAACAGGCCAGTCTAACTCAAATTTAGAGAATGTGTAAGAGAGCAATGCAATTAGACTGAAAAGGCAAGTTAAGGAAATATTCTCAAAGACTATATATATGTGACTCAATTTTTGAAATTTTTTTCTTCTTTCTTCTTTTTTTTTTTTTTTTTTTTTTTGTCATTTTAGGGCCACACCCACGGCATATGGAAGTGCCCAGGCTAGGGCTTGAATCAGAGCTGTAGCCACTGGCCTATGCCACAGCCATAGCAATGCCACATTCTAGCCATGTCTGTGACCTATACAACAGAACATGGCAGCTCTGGAACCTTAACCCACTGAGCCAGGCCAGGGATCAAACCTGCATCCTCATGGATGCTAATTGGATTCGTTTCCTCTGAGCCATGATGGGAACTCCTAAAATTTCATTTAGCACAATTTTAATAAGGTATTTATATGTTAAAGTCAATCTTTATAAGAGAGAATAGAAGAAATGAGTATGTAAAAGAAAAAAAACTAGCAAAACATTATGTTATTAGTCAGTGATAAACTTAAGTGTCCGAAATGGGATGGTGACAAGAGGAATGGACAAGGGATGATGCTTGTATTTTCAAAATAAACACTAAGTGCCACTATCTCAAACTATCTCATGAGAGAGGAACTCTAATTATCCCCTTTAGAAAAATTAATCTTCAAAAGCTGAAATAACAAACAAAAGGCTACACAAGTAGTCAATGAACAGTGAAGCAGGGCTATTACCCTTCCACTCTCTAAATGGAGGCCCACTCAAGCCTCATTTTTCAGCTCTCTAATTTTCTTTTCTTTTTTTTTTTAAATTCTTTAGAAAGTTATTTTATTGAATGGTTTCATTCACCACTGCCATAATATCTTTCAGATCCACATTTCTAACCATAGGTTTTCACTTAAATGTAAGTTTTGCATGGTCAGCATTCCCCTGTAAATTTCTTCTTGAATTGTGCATCATCCTGAAATTTTAAGTAAGAAAAAAATATTTTTCTCACAAAACATTAGTATATGCAATGTTTTCTCAGATGAGAATCATTTAACTCTGTATTTGTTTTATTGTGCTAGACACAAATTGGCAAATCTATGGTACAATCTGTAAATTGTTGGCCTTCCTGGTGGGGCTTCCTCTCCTTCTTATGACTAGAGTTGACCATTTTTTATTTATTAAATTTGTAGCATTTTTGACTTTTTATTCTGTCTTTAATGATTATTTATAAAATTTAGTATTGGAGGAATTGGCAGTGAGTTTATAAATGCCTCCCTTCACCCTTACCTGCCATTTTACAAAGAACATTGTATCTAGACTGTCTTCTCTTTCTCTGAAATTCTTTTTCTATTCTCCTAAGCTAAAATATTATTGGTCATGCATAGCTCTACTTTCTGCCCAAATGCCAGTGGCAGTTCTGGTGAGTCTTACTTTATCTCCCGAGTCTCTATTTCCATGAAAACTAACTTTTTTTCCCCACTAGGCTCCACATTCCTTTTTATTTCACTAATTCTAGCCACTTTCCTAGAACTTGTGTTATTCGTTTATCCTGTATTTGTACTTAATACTTTTAATAAAGTTTAAAAATAATAGGTATATAAGGCCTAAATATTAATTCCATTAATACTATTATTTTAGATGTTTTTTTTCCACCATCCATGTCACCTACAAGTTCTCTTTTCCAATAAACATAGTCTGGGTATTATTTCCTAAATATCCTCTCATTCCCATTCCACTTCTACAGCTTTGTTTAATTGTGATGTATAATGCTATCTCATTTGCCTCTCCACCTGTGTGAACTCTACCTACATTCTAAAGTATAAAGCCACTTTCTGAACCCTTGGAAATGCCTCCATTAAAATTTTTAAGCATAATGGGAATTGCCTTTCTCGTTTGGCATATAGTGGTACATTACTTGTATTGATGTTTTAAATTTTATACCTGTTCCTTTCTTCCAAAATGTATCTTGAATTATCTGAGGTCATTTACATTGTTTTATTCTCCTGTATCTTTCCTGTGCCTAACGTTATGCCTTATAGAACATATTAAGTCATTTTTGTTTATACAATGTCTCATGCTCTCTTCTAAAGAAGATATATTTCCAGGGATGGAATACTGTCAATGTTATTGTTGTTAGTATGTATGTGTGTTGGTAGTTTCAGGAAAAGTGGCAATATTTTAAGCATCATTGCAAAATACTTTATAGATCAATAAAAGTGTACATCTTTATATAATTGGAAATGTCTCTTGCCTAGTGTGAGTAGGTTTACAATCCCAAAAATGGCATATCATATGACAATACATATATGTGGCTTTGACTTTTTTGCCATTAAAAAAGTTATTGTGCAGATGCAGAGCATAGATTGAATTTTGGAAATTCATATAGCTTATAAATAATTATGAGTCATTTGGTAACAAGCAAGGTGTGCATATACTATTTATTCTGAGATATAGAGTAAGAATTAGATTATTATTTAAATGAATAAAAAGGAATGGTGATTTACCAGTGTGGCAAAATGCAGAATGTACTTTTCTGTAGTATAAATCTCTGCCACAGTAATCCCAGCTGCTAATCACTTTAATAAATACGTTATGAGATTCTAGAGGTTGGGATAATCTTGTACTATCAGTGACTTTTCTACAGCAATAGATGAATTGCTCTGAGTGCATTGTAATAGTGAGTCAGTGACTCTGTATGCAAACAAGCTAGGACATTTTTACTCACTTTTAATCTTTGACAATTGAAAATGTGATAACTGATACATGTGTTAATCATCAAAATATTAGCATAGGGGATATAATCACCTCTCTCTAAAGGAGATTCAATGTGTATATGTTAATTTTTATATTGATAGGAATGTCTAGATGTTTCTTTTTAAGGAAATAAAATTAAAAATTTTGTTGAATTCAATTGTATATATTCTCCAAATATATATGTATTTTTCCATGTTAATGAATTTTTAGCTTTTTATTCAGAAGGCATTTTAATGTTTATTTAGTCAGTGATATTCTAATTTTAATATTTATTGATTACAAATTTTTATTAATTATCTAAGGTATTCATTAAGACTTCCATTTTATAAGGGTGAATTTCAGGTGTACTGAAATAAATATCTGAATATTTTCAAAGGTTCTCTTGTAACTAAATGAAAAGTATTGGAGTAGAAGGAAATTTTTTAATGTATGTAAACTGGTAGTGCAATAAATGGAACTATAAATTGATAAATAAAAGAATAATAATTCTACATCATTAATATTTTTAAAAGCAACTCTAATTTCAGAAATTTGGTGGTTCAAACTACTCTAAGGTATTTTGTAATGTTAGAAATATTATTTCTATAAAGGATAAACTTTATAACTTTATTAGACTCTGTTAATTTTCTCTTATGTTTGAGAAAATTGAGTAAGGAAAGTATATAATATTGGCATGATGGGGGAAGAGCCCATGAAATCCATAATGCAAAACATTTTAATAACGATAAATAGATAGTAAAAATTGCTATGATTGGAATAGTCTGTTTCAAGGAAACCTAAAGAAATTCCAAACATAGGAACCAATTGAAAGACCCCTAAACTACCACAGATGCACATATCTTGCAACCAACATCAAGAATATTTTAAGAATAGCGTCTTACACAGGTGATTTGCCTATGAGGGTTCCAAGTATAGAATACTCAGTATCAAATATAGCACATATATGAGGAAAGCCAGAATCATAAAGATGGGGACCAAGATGAACTAAGAATGCCTATTATCACAAAGATAACAGAAATAATTTAGAAAATAGGAATTTTAAAATTTCTACTTGTTATCCTCAGCGTTTGTCTAAAAAATAAAAATTTGACAATGGAATGAACAGGATTTAAGATGATTCTAACCATCTCTTAGATAAGATTCAATAGATTGCACAGAAAGGAGAAAAAAAACACAATATGAAATATGACAATATGAAAAAAGAGAGCAAGGAATATATATGATTATTCCAACATCAGTATAATACAGTTTTTACAGGAAGAGGAGAGGGAAATGTAAATTAGGCATGATGGAAAAAAAATGTACTGGCAAAATAGAATACTGGAGGAAGTAAAACTGACTCTAATTGAAGTATCTTCAGACATACACAAAGGAGAATTTCAATTACATTGAGTTCATGTGCATCTTTAAACATGGAGCAAAAGATAAAGTGATTGAGAGAACGTTAGCTAAAATCTTCCAATGATTTTATCTTACTCTATTTAACTTCCCAGACATTCCCTCAGCCCCCATAGACATGTTGCGTACAACTTGCAACTTAGCTTCATGGCTTTGCCTGTTTTCTTTTCTTTTCTTTTCTTTTCTTTTCTTTTTTTTTTTGATTTATTTATTCTAGACCTTTATGCCGCTTAGTACATGTATAATCAGACTACTAATGGGGATGAGGTTGTAAATTGTATTGAAGAAATTGTGAATAAAAATCAACAGATATGAATGTCCAGGAAGGTATAGCTGGTATTTATGGTTTTGCTGGATTTTTGCATTTCTATAATAAAAATGCTATTTTGAAAGAAAAATATGTATATATACATATATGTGTGCACACACACATATACATATTTTTCTATTAAACAAAGTATAATATACATCTTGTGGTTGAAAAAGCCCACCAGTGCTCGGTAATGTGAATGAAAACACAACATGAAAAAAAGGAAAAGAAAAAAAGTATGTCTGGACAAGTTAAAAACAAAAGAAGAGAGATATTAAAAAAATATAAAAAGAAAATTCCTAGATTTCTGAATAGCTTAATAAGACCACTAAAACTGAACTATAATATTATTGATATTTAAAAACTTCATCAACAACAGCAAATATTATAGAGGGAAAAAGAGAAATATTTTCTCTATTCCAAACCAAAGCAATAATTTTTGTTTAGAATTATATAGTTAGCAAAGCGGCCAAATAAAAACAAAAAAAAGTATAGACAAAATTAAAACTATATTCTTACTGAAGGATTTTGGAAATTTGCCTCACATACATTCCACATAAAAATTATTAAAGAGATAGTAAAAGTATAAAGAATTGCAAGAAAGAAAATGACATAACAACAACAAAAAAAATGTGTTGTAAGTCAGTCCAGAAAAAAGTAACTAAAGCCGGAGATAGTTATAAGGATTGACTATAAATTAGTACAACCAAAAAAGAAAAAAGTAACTAAAGCCAAATTAGTTACTTCATGATCTAGGACTGAGTATAAATTACTACAACCATTCAGAAATATATTCGTCAGTGTATGGAAAGAGTACATAAAACATTTAAAGCTTTTGACACATTAACTTAATTTAAAAATCAAAGATGCAGATAAACCTCATGACACTATGTCAAATAGTAAAAATAACTTTGAAAATATATAAATGAATCTCAATTCAAATACTATTTAAAATTGTGGGCATGTTATCATAAAGTATTTTCAAGATCTGTTAATAATCAAATTTATCTCTGGAAGTTTTCTGTTTCAAAATCTAATTTACAAGTGATATTTATTACTAGAATAGTATTTCAATTTTGTTATTTAATAATGGCTTGAGGTAACAAATCTCATAGGAAAAATTGCTTTCGAGAACTTTTAGCAGTGACAAACAGGGTGTTAATTGTTTGTTTAAACACATTTAAGCAAGTATGAGAATAGTTATATACATACAATGATGCAGTGAAATATTCTAAGATGTTTTGTGTTTCCGAAGAACTCACTAAATAGGTTCAACATTTTAATCATGTTTCATCAAATTATCATTTGACTACTAAATCTACCTAAAAAAAATCAACAGGACTTCCTAGAATGGTTGAATAGCTGCAGATTTTGTATGTCATACCTAACATGTCTAAAAGCTTTCTCTCATTATGCAAAAAGTCATGAATAATCAGGTCAAGGCAGTATGCAAAGAAAATTATCAGACTGTGAAAGTAAGGGAAGGCCTATTAGGCACAAGCTGTACACCTGTTTGCTCATTTCTCACTTTAAATGGTTTGTCATTCTGTTTATAAAATCTCATTACACTGAGAGTTCTATGAGTGGAGAAAAAAAAAATCTTAAAATGAATCCGACTCAACAATAGGCAAGTTACATTTACTTGAACAGTCGTTCAAAAATTAGCTATACTATGCATAAAATGTTACATGGGCTATATGGAATATATATAAAGCTATATTTTCATATACATAAATATGTTAATTATATGTTAAAATAGAATAAAACTTTTTCACTATAAAACACTGGCTGATTCTAACAAGAATATTTGTGAATTAAAAAAAATTCTAGACAGCATTATGTAAATTGGAGGCAAGGATTGCCAAAATAGTCACTTCAAATATAAATATAATTTTATCCTAAACTCAAACCCATATAGATTGCAACAAATTATAAGTGAGGTGTTATTTTATTTAGTCATTTTACATATTTTTGTTATAAAGAAGTATTTCTAAGACTATACCTCAAAATAGGATATTTTTATTTCAATTTCATTCTTTGTATTTCTAGTTTATTGAAACAATAGGAATTAAATATACAAGATTCTTCTGTAAGCCCTGAATAAATAATGTTGTAGATGTTAATATTTGTGTAGAACATCTATATAATAGAGATTTATATTTACTCATATAGCAAGTTAAATTTTATGTTCACGGAATAATGATTATCTTTGATATGTTTGACAAGTTGTTATATTCCATATTTTAAACTGCTTAGGCTCAGCTTTTTCAGCTGAAAAAGTTCTAATATTATAATGCAGTTTTTCCTTTTTCTTCTAATTTTCATATTATTTTTATGAAATTATTGTATTTAATAATATTGGTAGGAAAGTTTTAGAAAGTTAAAATCAAATATTATTATTTCCACCAGAATGTGACATTCTCGTGAATTCACTTTTCTAATCCTAGAATCTGTAAATTTATTCTACTTATTCAATCCACTGTCATTTAATTTTTTTAAATGTAAGGATTGTGCATGTATTCTCTATATGCACTGAAAAACAGTAATTTTTGAAAACTAGAGATACTCTTAGATTCACATAATAAAACAATCAAAAAAGATTAGTTATATACCAAATGGCTGGTTTTATATATTTGATATTTACATGTATAGTGCTATATTACTTGCATAGGCAAACATAGGCACTGGATAAATATTGCACTTTAGTTGTTCTTTTATTTTGAATCTCACCAATGCTGTGACTTGTTATATTTAAGTGTGAGGTACTTTATAAAGAAAGCAAATAGCAAATGAATCCTATAATTTGCCTCAAAGCTGTTTAGAATATATCTGCAATGAACATTATGCTTTTAGAGTGTGAAATTGAACCAATTTAATATGAACTAGAACAAGGGTTACTGAGAGATTTGAGGACAACCAAGTAGTAATTTGGAAGCAAATCATAACCTGGAGTTTGGAGAATAGTTTTTCAAAGCCTCTGAAGAAGTCTGGAAATATCAGTTAAAAAAAAAAGCCAAGATGAGCTTTTGAAGCTGTGACAATAGGTTTACTAATGGTGTTGGGTCTATGTACCTGAAGAAGTGGATACTGTAATAGCTTAATAAAAAATGACCACAATGTTCAACTTAAGAAAGGATATACCTAGTAAATGCTTTTTAAAGTTTAAAATCTTATGGTTAAACTATATAGAATAGAATATATAACTTAAAATTTGACAATACATTCAAAATTTTCTTTTTTGAGCACTTGATTGAATTGTGTTGTCCCCATGGTGAATGGAATAAGTTATCTGGATTGCTGAGGGAGAAGCATTCCAGGTAAAAGGAACAGCAAATGATAATACCTTGAGACAGGAGTTGGCCTGCTTTATTCAAGATTCTGTTAAATCAAAGATTCTAATTTTTACTAGCTGAGATAAGAAGAGCTACTGAGTTGGTGAATGGGAGATTGCTACTGACTGAAGTAAGTGACATCTGGGAAAGGGAGGTAAAAGTCAGGGAATGGATGTAGGAACAGTGGATGTCAGATCATCACAGATTTTTTTAAGACCTTGTAAGCTTCCTAAATGAGCTTTTTATGTTTTGTTGTTGTTTTCCTTTATTTTTTTACTCTTAGTGAGGTGGGTAGTGATTTAGCAGGTTTTTAGCAGAGAGATGACATGATTTTGCACTATGAAAAGATCTGGCTGCTGTGTCATATGTAGACAGTAAGTGGAGTGGTGGGGAGAAGGCAATGGAAGAAGCATATCAGTTTGTAGTATTCAGGAGAAAAATGACAGCTCCTTGGATCGAGAGGTAGCACCGAGATGAGATAGCAGTGAGATACTGAAGATATTTTGAAGATAGTACAGATAGGATTTGCTGATGTCGTAAATATAGAGTGTGAGAGAAGGTGAAGGGACTGTTTCAGGGCTTTTGGCGAAGGTAATTGGAAGCACAGAATTGGTATTTATTGAAAATGGGAGAATCAGGATTTGAGGTTTGGACCAATGTGTTAAGAATCCTCAGCACCCAAATGAAGATACTGGATTTACAAGTCTGGAATTTAGAGATGAGTTCTATCTGGAGATATAGACTTTGCTATTTTCAGCACTTACATGGTATAAAATCTATGTGATTGACATGGATGACTGAGAGACCAGTGATTGAGTGAGTATAGATGGTGAAGTGATCCAAGGACCAAGACCTAGCATATACAGAGAGATGTATTGTGTGTTGTGACAAAGAAAGTGGGGAAACTACTAGAAACTCTCTAAATGATGAAGTTATGTGGATCATTATTTAGAAGCATATCAGAAAGTAAAAATGAAAACTTTTTAATTAAAACTTAATGACCACAGATTATTTAATTTATAGAGAAGTAACTGAAGTAACTGAATTAGGAGTAGCAATTTGGAATAAGTGCAAAAATAAAATTATGGCTGCATTCAATAAGATTAATTTCCGATATGGCTGTTATTTAACTTGTAATCTTGAAGCTAGAAAGACTGCAATATAGCTAAAGACTTCAATATATTTTCTAGTCCAGTATTTGATAACTAAAGCCCAAATAGGTTAACTGATTGCTACTAATTGGCCTAATCTTGAATCCAATTTTTCTGAGTACATGCTTTCTCTATTAGGATGAGCTTTAGCTAGAGATATGGGATATTGTCCATACTAATCTATAATAAAAGGTAAATGATTTCAGAATGTATATTTTAGTTATTATTTAGTATCAACTATTTGAAGTCCTGATTTTTTTTTCTTTTTTTTCCTTTGGCTGCCTCGAGGCCAGGGATCAAATCTGAGAGAAAAGTCCTGGAAATTTATACAAAGAACCAAACCAGAAAGGTCCAGACAAATTCATAGAAGCCTTCTTAAGATTCAGTTTTTACAACATATCTTTAGAGTACAGCAAATGCAGAATTTGACTGAACAAATAACTGCAGATTTACTGCAGTCCTGCTCTCAATTGAATTGGTGGTAACATCTTGAATAAGAAATAAAAAGAAAATATAATCAAATCAACAAAGAATTAATTAAATGTGTTGTTAATATCATCAATGCCTTGTTTCCCATCTAATTCTTTGATAAATTCTGAACTCTAAAGTACTGGAACAATACCCTCTACCTTTATACAGATTCCTCTTTTTCAAGTTAGTCAGTAATGTCTTATTCTGCAAAGTAGCACATTTTTCTTTGACTAGAATAGAAAGACTGATTTTTAATCATAAAAGAAATTTTCCATTCATTTTTCTTAATAGTCTTATCAAGCAGTTTCTTATTCTGTGTTGCTCAACTTGTATCTTAATGGAGAATGAGGTTGTTTGGCTTGCTAATTATAGTAATAGTAATTGAAAACTTATGAGATTTCTTCTCATTCCCTTGTCAGAATCCATTTCCTGAAAAATAGATTATTCATTCATATTTATCAGCCCTGTGGCATCAAAACAATAACAAAGTCATTCTTTGATTGTTCATTACAAATATACATGGACTTTATTCTTCTGGATATTTGCCATGATTAATTATTAGGAAATCGAGAACTAAGTATTTCACTTTAATAATTCTAGAATATGGTTGCTTGAAGTGTTCTGATTAGAATTTCATAAAGAAAATTAGAGTCCTATGATAAAAAGAAACTATCCCTGGCATAGAAGTCAGTCAGTTCTAGCTTTTAAATCTCAGATCAGGCTCTTGCTAGTTGGAGACCTTGAGAAAGGACATAAACTACCTGAACTCTGTTTCCTCACCTCTAAAACTGGTGCAGCATTCCACCTTGGAATATCACTCTGAGGATTTGAAGTAGTGCAAAGAGAATAGTTGTTTAATGATAGGAATATACTGAATTACAAGTAAAAATGCCTTCTGTATTGAGAAATCTGCAACCATTATTATTTGTCAGCATTTAGAAATGTAATTTTTCCTACATATTTTCATGAATGATTTGAATTAGATGGTTTTGTTAGTACTATTGTTGTTGTTTTAAATATACAGATATGTATATATTATATATGTTTTAAATACATGCATTTATATAAATGTATATATTCTGCAATGAAAGTGTACAAAGAATTAAAGTATTTTAAATGTATTAAATGTATAATAATTGATAAATTAATTTACATTTTTAAATTAGGTGAAAAGTACAATTTTTATCCTTGCATATAAATTGCATGTACTGAATTTGTAATATATTCAGTTACATGCATATTTCAAGTAATCGCATGTGTGAAATGGAAAGTTACCTAGGCTATCCTTGATCTGTATGCATACATGCAAAACTCAAAGATAAGATTCAGATGAAAATTTGAGTTCTACAGTTTAGGTGTATATGCCTTTGAAGATACCTCAATTAGAGTTAGTTTTATTTCCTCCAGTATTCTACTTTACCAACATTCTTTTTCTGTCATGGCTGATTTCCCAGAGATAGATTAAATTGACAACCTTGATTATTATTGTTTCCTTAACTATTATGTTTTGTTTCTTTCTAGACAGTGCATTCTCTATTTAAGTAGACTCCTTGATAGACCAATATTTCAGGGGATGAACATAAACATACTTCTTTTTTGGATGGAAGATTTGGTCCTATAAATCTTTACTCCTTTCTACTATGTGTCATGCATCTTGCCAAGCACGAAGGATCCTAAAACATAGTGCTTATCTGTGAATCTTCCTTGCTGAGTATGTTTTTCTTATTAACCATCCAACTTCCATTTTATAAAGGAAAAAATTCAGATGCACTGAAGTGATTTAGTTACAGAGCAAGGAAGACATTGAATGTATCCTGCCTTCCATTCAAATTATAACATGCTATCTCCGCATTGCTAATTATGGAGGGATGAAATCCATAGACTACATTTTCTTTTAATTCTACCAAATCTCTATGGAATTTCTTTTTTAAATGAGGTTGGTGACAAGAATGTCAATGGGTTAATGAAAGCAAAACTGCTGCACATTTTGTTTCAGACTCACTTTAGTGTTGAAATACTGCATGGCATTTAGTCTAGGACCTGCCTATATGCTTACAATAGAACATTAAGATAAGAAATGTCAATTATCTGGTTAATTTGTCAATGTAGACAGCCAGTCAAGCCCCAACATGAACCTTTTTTAGTGTATATAATCTGAGTTAACCATAGACATAGTCTAAATTGATTTGTTAATTGCTAACTTCTCCTTCAGTTTGATTCCCACAGAATTTAGTTGACTAAAAGCAATAATATCATTACACCGTGTGGCTTATTTTCCCCCTTCTCCAAATCAGTCTCTGAAATTTTAAAAGTTATTAATCAAATAACACTGCCCATTGAGGTGAGGATGTGCCTGGTATATAACAAATAGTATGTTTTTAACAGCCAATTAGCTCTACACTGTTTAAAGAATTTTATTAACCTATTTAATCCTATTTGTTAGCTACTAAAATCATTCCATTTTAAAGATCAGGAAATTAGACAGGTTAAATAAATTAACCAAGTTTGGATACCTAGCAAGTAGTACACTTAGGATGTAAATTTTTCTATAATGTATATTAAGTGTTCCTAAGGTTCATGACTAAAGCTCAGTATGAAATCCTGTGTAATTAATGGATGAGTCTATCTGTAGTTTGTATTTTCCATAATTAATATCCATAATAAACTAAAAATAGTTAAATTTTTGAAAATTATGAAATGTATGGAATGTAGTATCAAATTAGCCAATCCATATTTGCAGTTATAAATAGTTAGACCATTGCTCTAGAGAGACAAAATATAATTTTAAGAAAGTAAAGCTAAAACTTGAGTTTATGAAGTGTAAGTAGAGCTAAGACCTCAGTAGTAGTATTTTTAATAGAAGTAGTACTAGAATAAATAGATTGTACATTATTATTTGTATACAATAAAGCATGTCTTAAATTTTCTACTTTTTTAAAGTTCTAAATAGTTACTACTATCTAACATGTTAACATAATATTATAATAAACACTGTCGGTTTGTCTTTTTAAGGAATGTAACCCCTGCTGACCTTACATGAATATTACGTACTTGCTCATGAATATGTTTTGTAGTCAGGGAATCCTATTATGTTTCCCAGCCTATAGTCTTTCCCTTCAACAAATTCTCCTACATATTGAAACACAAATATATTCCTAAAGTCACTGAACATGTCATCCATTAAAGTAAAAGATTTAGGGGCTCCTCATTCCTCCAAAATAAAATTCAGTCTCCCAAACTGGATTTCCAGTTTCATATTCACTATTTTCTTTTATTTATAAGATCTGATCAAACTGGATAGAGAAATATTCTTTAAATAAACCCCATGATTTTACATTTTCATGTCTTTATATTCCACATTATTTCCACAATCAAAATATATTTATCTGTCCATTGCAAATTACAACAACTCTGTAATTCAGTGTCTAACACACAAAGGTTATCTCCCCCATTTTTAGTTCTCCAGATAAAAATAATATATTTTTACACTCTAATTCTAGTTACATTTTATTGATTCCTTTTCCATGGTGTTGTTACTTCCTAATGAGTCTCTTGTAATTTTTATAGGTCCTTTATCACCCTTATAAAATGCTGTGGAGATTTAGGGAGAAGGCAATGTCTTACCAAACTCTGTGTACTCAACACTGCTTTACTTATAATCTTTCTAATATAGGATTTATTAAATAGACTAAGACTAACATAGACTAGCATGCAAACTTTATGGATACACTTAGGAGTCAGAGAAATTAAGTGATTTCTTATGATCATGTAGACCAGGATTTATACCCAGATCTCTGATTCAAAAAAAAAAATTTCAAAACATTTCATGTATTTCTGGATGTAACTATATTATTCACAAGGCTTTAATCTGTATTTAGGAGGTGAGGTGGCCTCTGGCTTCATCTGGACTGACATTTATCTCTAAAGGTATACGTCTACTGGGGGGGAAATGGAAGAGCACAACAGGGCTTTCTGGGGTGGTGGTGATGCTTAGATTTCTTTGTATGGCTTCTTGGTTTTATGCAGTACATTCAATTTTGAGTAAGATGCCTATAATAAAATAGGGAGCAGTGGGTAGTAACTAGATGGAGTAATGGGGTCCCAAAAAACCAACTGAGCTTTAGGGAAAATGCCTAAGATCTGCCAACCTTGGACCTTGAACTTACTCTAGTTTGCTTGGACCTCTCCCATCACTTGCTGTGAATCTTTGCATAATCGCCCCTTTCTCACCACTCATAACTCCACTACATATTTAACTCTCCTTAAAAACCTTCATAATTATCTGTGATATCTTCTTCACAGCATTCATCTTCCACCAAAAACAACTTATGTGTTTATTTAATTTTTTTGCATAATGATAAACTATTTTTTAAATGAAATATAAGCCTCTTAAAGGCAAGGACTATGTCCTGAACACTCCTGTGTATCCAAGAGCCTAACTGCCGAAACATGTATGACACTCATATATATTTGTTAGATTGGAATGGAGTGATTTTTAAAAATGAAGGTACCATTAACTGATTCATGCACGATAAACAAAAGTGGACTTTATACTGCTGGGCAACTGCTACTCTAAAATTGTGCTCCATGTTATTTAGGCTTATGGCTGGAAAAAAAGACACATTCCTAAATTTTGTGTGCTATGGTTACATCTACTCTCCTGTTAAGCTTAGGTCAAATCAGCTGAGAGAGTGGAAGAGGTTTCAACTGCAGATTGATAATGCTGAATGGCTTAAACAATGTGATGTTGCTGATACTTACAGTCAGATAGCTTAGTGGATATTGCCTGGAGTACATAAGAAAGAGCTCTCAGTTCTTTTTCAGAGGAACAAAACATGCTACAGAAACACCCCTTGAAGGAAGATGGGACTTCACTTGACCAGCCCACTCCACAGGAAACCTTTCTTCCTCTAAAATCAAGGACACTTTCTTGTCTGCACCCTACACGTAGTACTGATGAGTTAGTACTATTTCTATGTGAGTCTATGATATCCCTTCATTGAAAATGGACATATACTTAGTAAATGCAGATTGGTTGATATTATTGGTACTTTCCTTGAGATTAGTTTCTGAACAGCCCGAGGATTCCAAGCAGGAAGGGATCTAGGAAGACATTTGAAATGGAACTCAATAAAGTAGAAGCTCCTTAAAAGCAAGGACCAGTTCTCATTTTCTAGCCCCATGGCTCTGATGAGTATATCCAGTAAAGAACATGATTGTTGATAAGCTGCTCTTAAAGACAAGAATCTCACAAATAAGGAGGCATACACACACATACAATTTTAATTAATAAAATGAGAATCCTGAAATTAATTTGTTGAGGAGTTCCCACTGTGGTGCAGTGGGTCAAGAATCCAGTGTTGCTGCAACTGTGGTGTAGGTCACAGCTGTGGCTTAGATTTGATCCCTGGCCCAGGAACTTCGATATGTTATGGGTGCAGCCAAAATAATTTGTTGAAAATCTCATTTTGAAACAAAAACTCCAAAGGACAAAATGTAGTCATTGGCTAAAAATGTCAAAGAAAAGACACCTTTGAAGCAAACTGTTTCAAATAAGGAACAATAACAGTGAGTTTTATGTGAGCGTGTCAGCTGTGGTCTTTTCTCCCCAAAGAGAGTAACACATCCCTATCCCCCAGAAAACTGAGTAGATTATTGTAATCTTATCTTCCAGAAGACTGAGTGCATAGTTGCAATATTTCTTATAATTTTCAAACACCATTGTCTCTTTTTAATTCTGTCTCTATTGTCTCTTGCTTTATTGTATCTAAAAAAACAAAAAGTATTAAAAAAAAATTTGGAGCACTTTCATTAATGCAACTGAAAATTTATATTAATTTTCAGAACAAGTAAATAAAAATGCCACTTTAGAGATCTAACTTCTTGGAGAAAGTCTAAAAATGTCTATAAATTACAGAATGAGGATATATTTGGCAAAAACAAACACATTCTCCTCACAATTCTAAGCATTTAGGATTTTTTTTTATAGTTCTTTCATATAAGATGGCATCATGCAGACATGTCATTTCCTTGGATGAATCCAAAATAGAAGGGAATCCTGTAGCTGCTTCCTGTTCTGTGGGATTAATATATGAAAATATTCAGATATCATATTTTGGGAATAATCATAAGTGTAGATCTAAGGGAGTCATAGAAAATGTGTGTGGATCAGAGGATATCGATATTTAGTCTAAAACGTACTAATTTAGGTGAGTCCACCTTGCAGTGGAGACTGTGCTAAAGAGCTGTGGTACCAGGCCTCCTTACTGCCCATATTACTGCAGAGGATAGAGTGGAGGTATAGATGGTAAAGAGCCTTCAAATACAAAACAACCAATTTACTGATTTTCTTTTGATTTATGTTGTCAACTTGTGATAGTTCTAGAAGCCTATGAGAACTATAAGACATGGGACTTAGTTTATTTTTAAAGATTCAGCAGCAGATTATTATAGTGTAGTTTATTTTCATACTCTACATTCTTTTTTTTTTTTGGCTTTCTCTAGGGCTGCACTTGCAGCATATGGAGCTTCCCAGGTTAGGGATCTAATCGGAGCTGTATCCGCCGGTCTTCATCACAGCCACAGCAACACGAGATCCAAGCCGCATCTGCGACCTACACCACATGTCCTGGCAATGACCTACACCACAGGTCCTGGCAACGCCAGATCCTTAACCCACTGAGTGAAGCCAGGGATCAAACCTACAACCTCATCGTTCCTGGTTGGATTCATTAACCACTGAGCCATGACGGGAACTCCCATACTCTACATTCTAAAGACTCAGGTAAACCCTGAAGTAAAAATTTGTTTGTTTCCTTTGTAGTCAATCTATCAAAAAGACACAAAGTACAAAAAAAACTTCCAAGAGTCTGACCAATATCCTCAACACTAATAATTAAGTAGATTACTCTAACAAAGTATTCTTTTGTTTATAAGAATCTTTTACATATATTTTCTCCTTTAATCATCAAAGAAGACACAAATAATAGATATTTTAATATCATTTTCAAATGAAAATCCTGAGGATCATTGCTCTGAAGCTTTCTGATTTCCTGTCCAGATGATTTCCACTGTGCTACAAACTGTAACCCAAACATACAAAACACTATGCCAGTGCTTCCCAATTTCTAGTCTCTAGAGAAGAACAGAACCTCTGGAGAAGGTGCCATAGGTGTGCAGGAAAATGAGAAATATATGTTTATTTGTAAATTTCCCATAATGCTCCTTTCATAAAGATATATAGAGTTATCATCATGGCTCAGTTGTTAATGAACCCAACTAATATCCATGAGGACGTGGGTTCAATCCCTCACCTTGTTCAGTGGGTTAAGAATCCAGCATTGACACGAGCTGCAGTGTAGGTCACAGACATGGCTCAGATCCTGCTTTGCTCTGGCTGTGGTGTAGGCCAGCGGCTACAGCTCCTATTCAATCCCTGGCCTGGGAACAGCCCTAAAAAAACAAAACAAAACAAAATTGTATATGATTCCGAGATTGTTTTTCCTATTTCTTTGGTGTTAAGGTGCCCTCTTTTATAAAATGATATTGTAGAGTTGACATTTAAGAGTTCTTACTTAACAATAGTCATGAGTATGGAGACTGCATATCAGCTACTGTTTGTTTTTAACTGACCAGTTATAGTAGAAAATGACAGATCAACTGTAACAGAGAAATGTGGTATTGGTAAAATTGGCACCTGGTACTTCCAGACCACTTTTAGACAGTAGGCTTATTGTTAAGGGAAGATTTTGGCCCTTTTCCTGAGCAGCTGTAATCTAATCAGTATCTGGGAAAGATCCTAGATTCAGAACAAGAGGTCAAAGTACCACATGAAATAGAAAGCAGAAATAAGAGTCAGGTTGCTGGAATAAGAAACAAGAAAATCAAGATTCCTTGGAAGGGAGAAATTTTGTGGGCAGCAGGTTAAGGATCCAACAGTGTGACTTCAGGGGTTAGTGGCTTGGGTTGATGATGCAGTTCCATTGCTGGCCCAGGAATTTCCGCATGCAAGGAGCACAGAAAAAAAATTAAAAATGAAAAAATCCTATAGGAATTCTAGATTGTCCCCTTTAATTAATGAAACTATGATGGATATCTCCATTGAGATGAAGGCTGTATATTACAGGCACGGAGAATGAGAAAATAAGACTTAGTCCAGACTACAAAGACTAGAAACCTATATTTGAGGAAGTCCCACATTAACTCATTCTTCTCAATGTACTGTCATTGTACACATAGCTGTTGCTGTTATCACCAATCAAAACAGAACCCCTCCAAAGACTCCTTCCCTTCATTTCTTAACTTACATTTACAAAGAACATAGGTTGGATCAAGATATACAGCTCCAAAAATGGAATGTTTGTGTGTTCCCTGCGGTTTGGTGGTGCAGGGAGGGAGGGGAGTGGAGGAAGGGAGAGGATGAGATTATAAATAGAATGTTCTGATTTTAGTATTTTCTCCTATGAATTTCTCTTCAGTTTTTTAATGTGTGCTAGCATTTGTACCAGCAGCTACCAAAAATGCTTGAGAAAGAAATAATCTCCAGGATTAAAATAAATAAGCTTGGATTTCCCATTGTGGTTCACAGGTAATGAACCTGACTAGTATCCATGAGGACGTGGGTTCAATCCCTGGCCTCATACAGTGGGTTAAAGGATCCAGCATTGCCATGAGCTGTGGTGTAGGTCGCAGACATGGATCACATCTGGGGTTGCTGCAGCTGTGATGTTGGCCAGAGGCTACGCCTCCAATTAGACCCCAGCCTTGGAACTTTTATATGCCAAGAGTGCAGCCCTTAAAAAAAAGGACCAAAAATAAAATAAATAAGCTGTATAAGATGATTCCTAAGTTTTTGGTTTGGGCAGGGGCTATATTTGCATGTGACTTAATATATTTACATATAGTCTATTTTCCACAATCCATTTGTAGATGAGTTTAAGGTGTGCTGTGAAGAGAGTACATGATGACTGTGGAATGCTGTAGAATACTGCACTTCACAGCAAAGTTGACAGTAGGGCTGATGACTGTCTTATTATTATGTATTTATCTCCTCTCATGTGTGGAGTTAAAACTCTTAGTACTTTTGTTAAAATGAACTCCCCAAATAGTGCATTTTGAATAGCATTTCTGGAGCTTCTTAAACTTTAAAAGAAAAAAAAAAAAAGGAAGGTTATGTACAGTTCTTTAATAACTGACATTTTTATGTGCTTATCTTTTCCAAAATGAGTGTTTTTAAATTTTTTTCCCTTCAAGTTACATGGTGGTTCCTTAGAATGTTTTGCTAGAAAATCAGGTGTGATGATAACAGACTGAAGAGTGTATTCTAATATGTGTCACTGTCATGCAAACAGCTAAATTACTTTGTGTTAGAGTGTATACCAGAAAATGAATGGAACTCTTTGCCTCTGTGATCCAGTCTCTCTATGTCCTTCATCATATGTTATTACATAATGTTTAAATATGAATTTCATGCTTTCTTTTTTCATAACTTTCACTATAGATATATCTGAAATTGCTTTATTCAATTTTTAAAAATTAATACTTTAGTCTGTTTCCAGGATATTTCTTAGATTTTTAGATTAGTGCCCCCAAACCCAATACCATTTTCCGTTTAAAGCTTTAAGACAATGTAGAAATCTTGAGTATGTCCATTAAAAGTAAGATTTGCATAGCTAGAGGTTTCATTATGTTGTCTAAGAAAATGAACAGTCTAGATACTAGGAATTACAATAAACAATTGCTGGTGGTTCCATACATATTCCCTCCCGTCTTAATTGTTGAAATGTTTATATATGTGTGTGTGTGTGCACGTGTCTGTGTGTATAGATATATAGTAATTCATACATTTTCTCATTAGCCATCTCTAGTGATTTTCATATGTAATCCGAAGTTTAGACTAGTTAATTTGGATACTGTATGAACATAATTATGGTGTATCATTAGTAAATAAATAGGTAGAATGACATACAAATATGGCAATATTTTCCTTAATAGTACACAGGTAAATCCATCTGAATGAGTCTGACAAAGCTTGTTGTAGTTGCTGAGGAACTAATTTGCATTTTTATTCCTCAACATCTTTATAACGCAACAACTATATGTCCTTACTAGGATAATCATTGACTATAGGTACTGAGAATCAAAGGTTAGATTTTGATAAATGTTTTCATTTAAAAGCCAAACAGCATTTTGGAGGACTATTAATCACTGAACTCTGATAAATTAGTATTAATATTGAGTAATCACAATAATACAGGATTAAGATTTTTAAAATGCAGTAACAAAGGATCACTTTTTTAAAAATGCTCTTATATAACTGTGCATAATTCCTATAATCAAGTTTAGTCATCATCTCTTTTTCATTATGTTTGGACAACACTTTTGTGTATGTTTGTGTGCATGTAAAAAGTACTTTTTTCATAGTATTAATTGTGCATTGCTTAAGGGCTTCCATAGCTTGACACTGTTGGAACTCAGATTTAGAAGTGCACAAAAGAGCTGTAATTGTTATCAGTCAGAAGAATGTGTTTTCAAAACAAGGATAACATTTTATGTTTCTTCTCCCCACTTCTTCAGCAGTGTAAGTGTTAAAGCCTGAGAGGTTTAGAAAGCTGCAGTGAATGTGTTAAGACTGTTAATGAAGCTTCTGAATCTAAGGACAAAATTAGCTCTCACACCCACACTGCGCAAAGTACAGCAACTGTCTGATAGAATTGCATCATGACTTTTACCTGGGGACACGGGTATTATATTCAGCTGAATTGATGAAATTGGGAAGACAGATGTGCCCAAAGGACATTTTAAGAAGCTTGTACCTACATAAATTGCTTGTGAAAAATCTCTAAAATTTGAATAAGAAACCAATGTAAAATGCTTTCTGCCTGTAAACTTCAGGTCATATGATACGTATTATCCAGTGTATGCTTTAAGGAGAGAGAATGTTTGACTTTCTTTTTGTATCAAATAATGTATATAATGTCAAGTCCAATGAATGTTTTTTTCCCCCTTTTTAAAAAGATAAATATTTAGGAGTAGAAAGTTAAGGAGAGCTGCTAATCTGTGTACATTGTTTGCTTAAAAACATTAAATTCAAGCTTCCATTGCAATGTGACTGGCATATAAAGTAATACATAGAAATGATATAGATAATGTAACTATTTAGCAAACAGAATCACAAAATAAAAGCAGCAATGTCAATGAACACCCCTAAACAAGTACTTAGTAAAAATTTTAATCTAGGTCCTTAGCCATAAAGACCTAAGGATTCAATCCTAGTAGCCATCTCATAAGTTTCAGAGACATAGACTTTTAAAAATGGAACTATTTCATTCCATTTTAAAGACATGTATCTTAAGAGAAAAATTTCCTCACAACTCCATCCTATAGTCTTGACCATTTTAGGAAGGTCACAGATATTTAGATTTGCTTTTCTAAGAAATGTGGAAAACACATGTCCAAAGTCTAGAGAATTTGTGATTGTCAGCAGTGGAAATGAGCACATGGAAAGTAGCTGTCATTCTTACCTTACACCTTCATTTAATCACATAGTATTAGATGCGTGTATAATTGCTTTTAGAAATTTCAAGCAGGAAATCACAATATGCAGAAAATCCTTTTGACGTCTTAGAAAATTGTAGAAGCTGGGTTATACCTATGTAACTGTAAAAAAATAATTATTTTAAAAGTCTTAATTCAATAACCTTTGAGATGCTAAAAACAATCTGATCCTGATAGTATTGTATCCACTTCTAACATGTGCTTATTGATACTAGGAAAAAAATATGATGTCACCTTTGAAATTCATAAAACTAATAGTCCTGTCCACAAGAGGGCATGGGTTTTCCATAGGAAAAGGACAGCATAGAAGGTAGAAAAATAAATGGTTGTAATAACTGACCTTTTTTTTTTATCTGACCATACTCTTGTTTTTTAAGATATAATAAGTTAGAATTGATTTGCATAGGGACACCAATAATTTAATTTCGTCATGACCCCTAACTCTGATTTCCTGCAGAATTTGTGACCTCTTCTACTTCTTTGGCAGTTCACATATATAACTCTTTATTATCATGTGCCTTCTTTTTATACGCTCTTTCTTCCTTATTACACTATAATTCCTTGAAGGACATGAGCTTTTATTTACAACTCTTCATTCTCATAGTAAAATACTTTTGTTCAAGATAGGTGATAAATAATTATTTGTCAATGAAGATAATAATAGTTTTAAAGTAATAAATATTATTATACCTATTGAAAGGTAATTTTACTAGGACAATTGCCAGTTTACAAAAACTTTTTTTATGTCTGCTATTTATTTGAATCCAAATAATCATGTTCTCCACTTTTACTTTACATTTTAAACATTTCTCCCCTCCAGGTTTGTGGTAGTAAATAAATTACTGATACAAAATAAATTTTTAAAAATGACCTCCCTAATAGAGAATAGTTTTCCCTTAGTCTTAAAAGCAAGATACTGTAGGAAATATCCTGTTAAATAACCCATCATGAGATTGTTTCATTTTCTCCTTACTTTAGTAGCTTAGCTATATTTGGAATTTAATTTTAAAATAATTAACTTTTATCTGAAAGGAAAAAAAAATAACTCCACATATTTCTTCTCTTTCTATTTATAGCAAAAAAATAACCTTGATATGTGTGAATTACCTAACCAGAAATCCTGTAATAAATTTTTATATGTACAGACAACCATTAATAGAGAATTAATAGAAGCAATTTCTTGCCAAATTTCAGAGTTAGTCAATAGAACTTTCAAAAAGAACTAATCCTGAAGGATTACACAATTGAATTATAGTAGAAATAGTAAGTTGATAGTCAGTTTAGTTATTAAAGCTACCAGTTACCAACAATTAGGTTTATTAAATCTTCACTTTACTAATCTAAATTGAAAAATTGAGTAACATTAAAAATATAAGCCTTTTCAAAGTTAAGGTATTAGCAACAAAGTTCACCCATTTCATCACCACCATGCAAATGAGAATGTTAATTTCTAATTTTTTTTCATCTTCTATATCTTTTTTAGGAAATTCACAATTCATCCATGACATTTTTAATTTATTCAAGTTTAACAATTTAATTACTTAGGCCCATTACTTAGAACACATTTCAGGTAAACAAATCTAACAAATACAAACACATAGCATGCTTCTTCATTGTCTGAAATGGAGGTACTATATTTGAAAAATAACTTATCTATTAGGATCCAGCAATGAAAGTACTATCCCTCAACACCACAGAATCTGCGAATCTGCTTACCAGTCTTGACCAACACATTACATAGAACTTCATATCCCAGATCTCCAGAGAAGGATGCCAAGATCACAGAAATTATTACTGGAAAGAAAATCCTAGATTTCCTCCTACTATAATTTCTGAGAAGAATGTACTCTTTGATGAATTACCCAAAGGTAGAAATAGCTCAAGATATTTTTTTTTTTTTTTTTTTTTTGTCTTTGTTGTTGTTGTGGCTATTTCTTGGGCCGCTTCCGCGGCATATGGAGGTTCCCAGGCTAGGGGTTGAATCAGAGCTGTAGCCACCAGCCTACGCCAGAGCCACAGCAACGCGGGATCCGAGCCGCGTCTGCAACCTACACCACAGCTCACGGCAACGCCCAACGCCGGATCATTAACCCACTGAACAAGGGCAGGGACCTAACCCGCAACCTCATGGTTCCTAGTCGGATTCGTTAACCACTGCGCCACGACGGAACTCCAACTCAAGATATTTTTGTTCTATCAAGAAGTGTATCCAATATTGTTCCAACCATAAATTTCCACAATTATTCTCCAAATATTACCTGAGCTTTTAAATTTTAACAAGTCAATTTAACTACTCTTTGTGTTCTGATTATTTTTGCTTTAAATATATATTATTTAATTGTGAACCTTATTGTTAAATTATTTATTTGTGAGCAGTATGGATAAAAATCATTTCCCTATGGTCACAAATTGAATATATTGATAATGTCAGTCTCATCGAGGAAATTATATTCTGTGTAGGTCTCTTTTTCTGAGCAAATGTTAAGTAAGAGTTAACTACGTGGGTCAAACTTACATATTAAAATACATTACCTTAAATTCAAAAATATTTTCCTTTGACTAATTCTAAAACATTTTGATATGGAGTAATTTTCATCAAACCTTAAGAGGAAGATACACTATTCTTTAGGCTCTTCTAAATGAATGTAGGCTGAAACTCTGCCTTTATCTGTTAGCTAAAATTTGTGCCCACGAAACTGACCCTGTCCAGAAGTGCCCTGTCTAATTCCGCAAATATATTATGTAGACTGGAGGGAATAATACTTTCATGCCTATGCTGTACACACACAAGACGGTTATTTTTTCATTTTAATTATTAGACATATACAATTAAATGCCCAAACCTTAAAAGTACAGCTTAACTTCTTTTATAAATTATGAGACCTACATATACTAGCGGATCAAGATATAATACTTCAATACCCTTTATGTACTTTCTCAGTCAGTATTCCCTCCCTCAGATATAACAATTTTTTCACTTTCTTTCTCTGAAGAAAGTTTGGCATGTTCTTTAACCTCACAATACAAATGTGTATTTTTTTAATTCTCACAATTTTTAGGGGAGAGGTTTCCATTCATATATCAATTGAAAGTATAACTGTGACAACAAAGACTTTATGCATGAATTTACTTATGCTTATTTATATTGTAAACCAGCACTGTTAGCTTTATTATTTAAGTTTGAGAATTTTGTGTTATGCTAGGCTTTTTTTTGTTGTTAAACTTAGGAACCATAGAAATCCAGAAGTTTTTTATGAACTTTTTCTCAATAAAAATCAAAGAGATGTTATACTTGTCCAAGGGGAAGGAGTACGTTATTCCTCAATTCATCACTGTATTTCTTTGTTCTTTAATTCCTAGACCAGCGGCTTATCTACTAGAATATACTTTCTCCCAAAGCTCCTCTTTTAAACATTCTGTTCTAATCTGCAGAAGTTTATTACAGGGATGACAATTAAACTAAAAAAAAAAAATCAATCTTTACTATAATTAAATTTTTTAAAGCTGCAATTTTATCTAGTTGTCTAGAATGTCAAAGTTTCAAACATGCTTCTCTGCAATTTGTTAAGATAGTGCTTTGTGATGTGAGAGAAACGATCCTCAGCTCACATGACTTCCTCACCCTTCTGTTATATCATAAAAAGGTCAATTTTAATATTAATTATGCATAACTATTTACAACTCAGGAAAATCAAATGTTAAAAAAAAAACACTAGGATAAGAGCTAAAAGGAGCAACTTATTTTAACTTAAAAATACAATTATATTGAAAAGTTTCTTTTACGATTAGAATCTGATTAGAGTTTTAAAATACTAATATTAATACAAGTTTTCCAAAAGTGCAACACTGAAAAAAAAAACAAAAATAATTCTTATAATTGTATTAGTGTTTAAATATATGGAATTTGCCTAACCTCACCCTGTCCAAATGTGTAACATTTATACATTTTATTTTTTACTATCATATATCTTCAAGTTACATGATTCAACTAAGACTAAGTAACTACTTTTGTTTTAGTGTCTGTTAAATTGCATAAGCACTTAGGAGAAGTCATTCTGTCAGATAATTTGCCTTTGATTTCTTGTTTGTTTCATCTTGTTAAAGAGGGACCAGGATTTGGAACAATCCTATCATAGCATCATCATTTTCCAAATATCTTTTCACAGATTTAAATTTTTTCATAGATATTTTTCCCTCAAGCTACAAACCTACAAGTCCTATTTTACCCCTTCAATACAATGAATATACTCTTTATTCAATTAAGCACCAAACAAGTACTTATTTAAAGGCCAATTTTTAAAAGACTTTAGAGAGGACTAAGGTATAGTTGTACTATTATTGAACTTAGCTACCTAATATATCCTCTCAATGAAAAAAAAAAGAAAAACTAATGCTCTATGGGATCAAATGCTCAATTTTTTTAAATTCTTTGGAACCAATACTAACTCAATACAGATAGAAAATTTTTAATTGTTTATCAGAACCCTTATCCCAATACCACCTATATAATTCGTATGAGTAGAAAAGGGCTTTCCAGTACATAAAACAGAACTGTGTTCTAACCAGCCCTCACCAACATGCACACCTTTTATATAATGTATTTACTCAGTAACATCAGTCAATTCTCTTTTTTTTTGACACAGATTTCTTTTTTATGATTTTTATTTTTTCTGTTATAGTTGGTTTATAGCATTCTTTCAATTTCTACTGTACAGCACAGTGACCAGTCATATGTATATATGTGTGTGTGTATGTATATATATAGATATATACATATATAAATATATTCCTTTTATATTCTTTTTCTCACATTATCCTCCATTATGTTCCATCACAAGTGACTAGATATAGTTTCTTGTGCTATACCACAGGATCTCATTGCATATCCACTCCAAATGCAATAGTTTGCATCCATTATCCCCAGACTCCCAGTCCATCCCACTCCTTACCCCTTCCCCTTAGGAACCACAAGTCTCTTCTCCAAGTCCATGAATTTCTTTTCTGTAGAAATGTTCATTTGTGCCATATATTAGATTCCAGATATTAGTGATATCATATGATATTTGGCTTTCTCTTTCTGACTTACTTCACTTAGTGTGAGAGTCTCTAGTTCCATCCATGTTGCTGCAAATGGTATTATTTTGATCTTTTTTATGGCTGAGTAGTATTCCATTGCGTATATATACCACATCTTCTTAATCCATTCATCTGTCAATGGACATTTAGGTTGTTTCCATGTCTTGGCTATTGCGAATAGTGCTGCAATGAACATATGGGTGCATGTGTCTTTTTCAAGGCAAATTTTGTCTGGATATATGCCCAAGAGTAGGATTGCTAGGTCATATGGTAGTTCTACATTTAGTTTTCTAATGTACCTCCATACTGTTTTCCATAGTGGTTGTACCAATTTACATTCCCACCAACAATGTAGGAGGTTACCCTTTTCTCTACAACCTCTCCAGCATTTGCTATTTGTTGGCTTGTTGTTGATGGCCATTCTGCAATTTTTAGATTCCTTGTAATGTATATCCATTTACCTTACCACATAAGACAGGTTATTACATCTTTGAAGTTTTCTTTCTTACTACAACATTATAGGAGTACTCTCAATAAGTACAAGAAGGTAGGAAAAAATAATTTTGTAGTGATAAACATTTATTAGTGTCCTTCAAGGATACTGATAAATTTCCTGCCTTCAGTGGCCTCAATTTAGTTCTTAAATGTCCTGGTCTAAAGAGCCAAAATTAGGTTCTAGTTAGGGTAGATCCAAGATGAGTTTTGAAAATCATGACTGTATCTAAAGATACTTCTCAAGCTTAATTCTATGAAGTTATAAAATGAAGCTTCAATGAACAAAACTACAAATTAAGCTATTTTATTTGGTAACAAAGGGAAATTTTTCCTTTTCATTGTCTAAAATATAAGCTCATAGAGATAGTGCCACTGAGATTAGGGAAAGAGTGCTTGGATTCAAGATTTCAACTGTTTGGGAGTTCCCTCATGGTTCAGTGGAATAAGGATCTAACACTGTCATTGCTATGGTACAGATTGCTGCTGTGGCACTCATTAGATCCCTGGCCCAGGAAATTGTGCATGCTGCAAGTGCAGCCAAAACAAACAAACAAAAAAAACCAGAAAAACAGTTCCAACTTTTGGACTTACTACTGGAGGGATATAAACAATTTACTAACCTCTATAAGCTTCTGTTTATTTTTTATAGAGTAGACATGATGTGAAAAACACCTATTCATATGATTGCCACAAACCTTAAATAAGTCAGGCAAATTAACCATCACAGCACCTGGAATATAGCAAGTTCTCATTAAATATTAGCTATTATTATTTCCTTTGTTGTTGCCATCATTGTTGTCGTTATAGGTTTCTGAAACTGTACACCAAGGAAAAAATATTTTAATGCCCAACACAAATCTTCCTTCTCAATGATCTGATAACTGACTCACTTGAAATTCCAGAGGAATCGGGAGCGTCTGGACATGTCAACCATTCATCTCTCAAGATTCTCTACGCTTTATCCCTGTATCAAGTCAGATCATCAGAATGGTACATACCAGGACTGTACTATTGTAGCCCCCTTCAGAAATACTTTTACAGAGCTGTGATTTAGCATCTTGCCCTTGGCTTCTTATCAAAGGTCAGTGCAAGAAATGGCCGTATGAAGAATGCCTATGCTCTTTTTGTAAAACTGCTATTGAAGATCTTGTCCATTTTAGTGTTTAATGTCACTTAGACAAAGACTTTGCTATAAATTCTTCTTAGAGCTAAGTCTAATGATTTTTAGCATATCTGTTTTTTTGTTTTAAAGCCATCCTTCTGGAAAGCAGAAAGGGCTTTAATAATAAATAGAAGATTCCTTTCAACATGTACATTTCTAGAAAATGTTACCAGCTACTTACCTATCTCCATGGTCAAAGAAGAATGGAAAAAAATGGAAAGTATTACCTTAATAGGAGGAGTTCCCTAGTAGCCTGGTGGTTAAAGATTCTGCACTGTCACATCTGTGGCTCAGGTTCGATCCCTGGCTGAGGGAATTTTGTATGCTGCGGGTGCGGCCAATAGAGAATAGAGAATATTTGCACACAGAAAGATTACCTGCAAGAGAGGGAAAAGGGATGTATTGCTGATAATAAAATTTCAGGGCAAGGACTTTTTGGAGGGTAGGGCTTTGCAGTCACATCATGTATACCTCAAGTTACAAAGTGGCAGATCTTTGCTGTTTGGTTTGCTCAGTGTTTTAAAAAACATTGTGAGGAGGAGATGTTATACTTAGCTAGAATACAAGCTTTCAGGAACCTATTGTCATCTTCAAGAATTTTTCCCTATTAAATTAATCACTATAATCAAGGTCCTTTTCATAAATAGTAGTATATGATATAATAGCCCCTGCTGCATTACTTTAGGCAGAAGAACCTCTTGAACATTTATATAAAAGCTTGTAAAACTTGAAGCAGTGTTTTCTGAAAAGCTAAAGAGATCATGGGAAAGAAGATTTACACAACCATCCTTCAGTCATTTCTGCTGACTTCCTAAAATGAATTGCCTGCCTCCAATCCCTTTAGCATCGCTATGGGGCCTGGAGATGGCACCCTCAAAGCATGCAGGGATGCTCAGAAGTATTCATACCACCACATCTTTCTCAGAGCCTATTGTCTTCACTGTAGAAATAAGGTAACAGCAGAACTGAATTTTCTCTATTAGCTTATTAAAACATATGTTCTGTGTTGTAGAGTTTGAAATATTACTCTCATAATGAAGGAAATATAGTGAATCTATGGAAAAGTGAGTGCTTCTAAATTATGGCAGAAGCCAATAACTTGAGAAAATGATTTTTATGCAGATTGAAAACACTACAAAGTGTCAGCCAGAACTGTCAGCAGGCAGGAATATCCTGAAGAAAATAACTTTATCAGTATCAGTTGGCCATGTATTTTCTTCCCCCAACAATTTCCAAAAAAACAAGCATGTACATATATTAGTTATCCCAAATATGTACTGAAATCATGTTTACCAACTGTTATTTCTGATTAAATACTATTAATAATAGGACTCTGTCTCTGGTAAATCTAAAAGCCTAAAAGTTAGTTAGATCTTAATTTGAAGCATACTTTTTTAGCAGTACTCCCTTGAAAACTGGAACAGGCAGTATGCATATTTTTGTTTGGATGTATTGGCCTTATAACCATTTTTGTTTCAAAGTTGGGACTTATAAACAGATCTGGCCCCCAACTTCCCAAAGCAAAGACCTATTGCTAAGTTCTGGGTTACCACCAATTTCATAACAAAACAAAATGGAAGATGAATAATACTCTATGGATTTTTTCCCCCAGGCAAAATTTCAAAGTCGAAATGGTTTTCACATATCTGAAATCACAATAAATCCCCCAGCAGTAAATAGTCGGTGGGTGAACAGTTGTAGACATATAAAGCAATAAAAATCTTACAAACGTGGCTATATACTTGTGGTTTAGCATTTTAGGAACAAGTCTATACTCCATCAGAATAGGTACCATAATATTTTGTTCGCCAGAGGGCACTAAGAGTTCTCTCTGTTTTGGGATGTGAATTCTTATTCTGGAGACCTCTTCTTTTTATTCCCCTACTTTTGTATTCTTTTTCTCATTCATAGTTTCATTAGAACATTCTGACTGACCTTCATCTTCCAAAATTCACTATCCTGTCTTATGCCTTTGAATCATTTCTTTATTGGCAGAACATCAATAACTTATTGAAGTACCTTAAAAAAAATCATGTTTCTTCCATATCGATTGCTTATGATTTAATTATGATAGTTTTAAAAGATTACTAAAATAATTTAAAATTAAATACAATACCACTTATGATATTAAAATTTCAGCCAAGATTTATTATTGTTCTTTATGGCAGAGATTGGTTGAAATGTTTAAAACACATGGTCCTACCTTCAAGAGAGAAAATTTGGCTATACATTGAACAAACTTAATCTTTCCAATTCTAGTTCTTTCATTCTTTTGTTCTATAAAATGGGTATGTGTGCAATGTTGAGATATGATTTGATATCATCATTTTATTTGCTGTAATTACACATGGGGTGATTTTACTTGGGTATGATTTTTTATTTGAAATATTCATGTTGATTATTAGTTGAACCTTAGTAGCAAAAGATACATAAATACCAAGTTTACTTTGCTAATACTCACCATAAAAATCTAACAGAAGGCTTGAATTAACGTAATTACCACAAATTAAAATTAAAGAAAGTTCTCTGACAGCAACTTCAAACATCAATGGGGAATAAATCAATTTAAAGCAACTGCTATTTCAAAAGAGATAAAATGAATTATAACAGTGCATACTGACTCAAAAACCTCAGGACATTATTAATAAATATTGTTTCTATCCTAAGGTTTAGGGAACTATGAAGCTAGTACAAAATATTATGTATTAAGAATTAATTTAATTTTCAACGGGGATTCCTACAGGAAGAAGACTTATGAAATCACTCCTACTGTGCATTTCCCCTTATGACATTTGATCCCAGAGGCACATTTTAACTAAATTTGACAGCAGGAAAGAAAGTCCAAAGCTAAACAGCACCACACAAGTTTTTGAAACAGGTGACAGCTAATGGCACAAACAGTTCATATTAATAATCAAATGCTGGCTACCCTGTGGATCACTACTGTGTGCTAATGAGGAGAGCCTTGCTTTCTCTCCAGGCAAGCAGCTCTCTGTGAAGCTTCTAATACTTCTAAAAACTGATGGCCATACAGAGAGAGAATGCAATAGTTACTACCTGCTACTTGCAACTGATGCACACATAACTCATGGGAAATCCGATTAGTTGGGTCAAGAGTTGAGCCTTATTTATGTGTATTCTTCTAATCCACTTTAACAAGACTTTTTCAAGCAAAGTTAAAATATTTAAAATATTAAAATGATTCTCCTATGAGCCACAGGAAATATTTCCAGGGTTATTATTTTTGTTTTGTTTTTTTTCGTCCTCTTAAAGAAGAAGGGTAAACATTGTCTCTGGATATCAAATCTTTGGTTCTCCTTTCTATGGCTCAACATGCCTTTCTGATATTTCATAATAGTCTCCTGCAGTCTTGAGCAGAGAAGGTAGAATCTGCTGTCGAGTTATGTGGTGGCAGCCACTAACCAGACTTGTGGATTTATGTGAACTTATGGTCACTGGTTGGATGAAAGCCTGCTTTCACGTCCCGTGCCTGAGCTCATACATGAAGCCCTCACATTCTGTACACAAAAAAACAGCGCAACTGATGAGAAGAAATTCTTTATGAGTCCTAGGGTGGTAGATCATTTTACTATTCTCTTCTGGTTCTCTTTCTCTCTTAAGATAGTTGCTTACAAAATGCAATATGTATAGGAAAACATTAGCTGAAGTTTGAATTTAGCTTGTGTGTCACCCCTTCTTCATTACTTAGTTGTCTTGCTTTTCACTATTTTCTTACTCTTTCACTGCCTTTTTCAAATAGAGCCAAAAGAGTACCTTATCATTGTTAGCTGTTCTGCAATACCTTTGCATAATTTTTATTTTTCATATTATTTTTATTTTTATATAAATATAGTTGATATACAATAGTATATAAAATTGCAGTATACAATATATTGATTAGGATTTTTAAAGGTTATACCCCATTTATATTTATTATAAAACATTGGCTCTATTCCTGTATTACACAATATGTCCTTGAAGCTTATTCTATACATAATACTTTGTAATTTTTAATCCTCTATGACTATAGTGCCCCTCCCCCTTCCCTATCCCCACTGGTAAAAACTAGTGTGTTCCTGTGTCTGTGAATCTGCTTCTTTTTTGGTTATATTAACTAGTTTATTGTATATTTTAGATTCCACATATAAGTGATATCATACAGTATTTTTCTTTTCTCTGTCTTATTTCACTTAGCATAATGCCCTCCAAGTCCATCTATGTTGTTACAATAGCAAAATTTTATTAATTTTATGGCTGAGTAATGTTCCAAGTTGTGTGTATGTGTGTGACTTATTCTTTATCCATTCATGTGTTGATGGGTACTTAGGTTGCTTCTATATCGGCAATTGTAAATAGGGCTGCTACAAACATTAAAGTGCTTGTATCTTTTTTGAATTAGTGTTTTCTTTTTTTCAAATATATACCCAGGAGTAGATTTGCTGTGTCATATGGTGGTTCTGTTTCTTCAGTTTTGGAGAACACTCCATGCTTTTTTCCGTGGTGGTTAAACCAATTTACATTCCCACCACAGTTTAGGAGGATTGATTTTCAGCATATCTTCACCAACATTTGTTATTTTTTTGATTGTTTGTCTGTTTGCTTTGGTTCATAGCCATTCTGACAGGTGTGAGGTGATATCTCATTGTGGTTTTGACTTGCATTTTACTCCTGATTAGCCACGTTAAGCATCTTTTCATGTGTCTGTTGGCCATTTGCATTTCCTCTTCAGAAAAAATGTCTACTCAGGTCTTCTGCACATTTTTTAATCAGTTTTTTTTTTTTTGATGTTGAGTCATATGAGCTATTTATGTATGTTGGATATTAACCTCTTATTGATCGCATCATTTACAAACATTTCCTCCCTTTCAGTAAGTGTTTTTTTCCTTTTCATTTTGTTGATAGCATCCTTTGCTGTGCAAAAGCTTTTAAGTAAAATCAGATCCAATTTTTATATTTTTGCTTTTGTTCCCTTTGCTTTAGGAGAAAAAAAAATACATGTATACTACATATATTTACCTATGCTTTATGATTTACCAATGTTTTCCTCTAGAAGTTTTATGGTTTGTACTCTTACATTTAAGTCTTTAATACAATTTAAGTTTATTTTTATATACGGTGTGAGAAAATGTTCTAATTTCATTCTTTTAAATGTAGCTGTACAGTTTCAGCACCAATTAATGAAGTGACTGTCTTTTCTCCATTGTATATTCTTGACTTCTTGGTCTTAAATTAATTGACCATAAGTGTATAGGTTTATTTCTGGCTCTCTATATTGTTCCACTGATTTGTATTTCTATTTTTGTGCCAGGACTATACTGTTTTGACTTGTAGCTTTGTAGTATAGTCTGAGATCAGGGGGCACAAACCCTTCAGTTCTGTTCTTCCTTCCTCAAGATTGTTTTAGCTATTTGGGATATTTTGTGTTTCCTTACAAATTTTGAAATTTTTGTCCCAGTTCTGTGAAGAATGCCATTGGTACTTTTTGACAGGGAATGCATTGAATCTGAAGATTGTCTTGGGTAGTATGATCATTTTAATAATATTAATTTTTCCAATCAAAAAACATAGTATACCTTTTCATCTATGTTGTCTTCAATTTCTTTCATTGGTGTCTTACACTTTTCTGAGTACAGGTATTTATATCCCTTTCCTTCTCAAAATTCTCCAACAAGTTGCAGAGGAAGAAACACTTCCAAACTCATTCTAAGAGGCCAGAACCAGCCTAAGACCAAACCCAGACAAAGATATCACAAAAAAAAAAAAAATTGCAAAATTACTGATGAGCTCTTCTATAAAATATTTTTAGTAATACATTTATAATCTATGTTGCTTTATGAAAGTTTTTTTCTGACAGAAAAGTTATGATGTTTCAATTTTCTATTTATCTTTAAGAAAATTGGACAAAATAGTTTTCACATTAAAATTTACTTACTGGATATTAACAGCTGATATTCTTTCTATCGTAAACTGTGCCCTTTATTAACTACATTAACAAAAACTTAGTATTCTCCTCTATAACGTAAGAAAAGTATTACCTTGCCAATTTAATATCTGCAGTAATTGAAGGATCAAAAAATGTAGTATGTGCACTTCCCTATTAAATGCATAATTTCTTTTTAGGTGTAAGATATACTTTTTTTTTTTTTAGTAAATCTGTTCCTTTCATTTTGTCTCTTAATGAATAAATTAAATTTAGTGTTTATATTTTGGTAAACTTTGTCTTTATTATTTCTTACTAGTGAAAACCATGTCTCAACTAGAAAATGCTAAATTTGAACTCTGGAGTAAGGCCTATCTCATTAAAAAAGAGGGAACTATAAAGGCAAATACCCATGATCTCCAAGCCAATAAAAATTTTTTTTTTCATTTCTTTCATGACGATAATGACAAACATATAAGAAAATTTTTACTTTTCTCTTGATACCACTACCATTAGTTTTGCAGTGCTGCTCTAACAAAATACCATGAACTGGATGGCTTAAAACAACAGAAATTTATTCTCTCCTTGTTTGGTAGGCCAGAAATCAAGGTGCTATCAGAACCTCCAAAACTTCTCCTTCCTTGCCTCTAATAGCTTCAGGCAGCCTCGGGTGTTTCTCAGCTTCTACAAGCACCACTCCAATCTCTTCCTCCTTATTACATGACTATCTTCTTGTGATGTGTTTCTGTTTCACTTCCAATTCTTCTTTCTTATAAAGACACATCTCATAATAGATTAAAGGTCTTCCCTACTGAAGTATGACTTCATCTTAACTAATTACATCTTCCAGAAACCTATTTACAAATAAGGTTACATTCTGTGGTACTGTAGTTTAAGACTTCAATGTATCTTTCTTTTTTTGTGGAATACAATTCAATTCATTACAACCACTATAAGTAAAATAAATTTGAAAAAATTTAAAGAGCAGAAACAAATGACAAAGCATGTGACAGAAGTGTAGCAAAAACAGGGAATAGTGAGGATGTGGCAAACTGTTAAGGTCTGTGTGTGACTTTTTTGGATAATTGTCAAAATAGATGTCATTTATATCTTTACCACGGTGGAATAAAGGTCTAATTATAGCATCTTAATTTCCAAACATTAGCAACAAATACATTTTTGAATACAAAGGGAGGAAAAACTGTGTTCTGTGCATACATTTGTTACCCATGACACAGCATTCAGTTCATCAAGTTTCAGATCAGAATTTCTTTCTTTAGAAAATCTACAGTCTGGGGAATTTTGAAAATATAATAGCAACATAAAATATAGTTTCCCCTAACTAAATTTTGACACACTGATTTATTATTTAATGAAGAATAGAGTGTGTATATTATTAACTACACATCAGGAAGGAATATATTTACAAAGAGAAATACTCATAAGTTGTCTTCTAACTGCAATCAGAAACAAAAGTGATTTGAGGCAGAGTGTGCCAACAGTAATCCATTTTAGTTTTTAATCAAACTCTCATATAAAAGAGTCGATTTGAGATAAAACAAAGAGTGAAATAATATAGGGTCTCTCTGTCTCTCTCTCTTTCTGATTATTAATCTCTGACACCAGTTTCCTCATCTGAAAGCTTCTGCAAATATCTCACGTCTATCCTTTATTGACTATATCATCAAATCCCTTTAATCATCTAGGAGTATACAAAATTTTTAAAAAAGCACTTTATTTACAATTATTTTCTATTGTAGCATGTCATCCTGGAATATATATGTTATGTTGTGATTAAACAGTGAAGCATAATCATAGGTTAGCTACAGAGGTATTCTAATCCTCTGTTTAGTATGCAGCTGAAATGAGGGACTGGCTGAGTGTTGCCTGCCAGTAACAAAGATTTCATTGTTTTATTTCCACTGTGGCTTTCTCCATGTTTAGAAACCACATTGGAATCTACATTTTGAGTGCTTTTGTGAAAGATTTGTTAAATAGGTTGTTCCTCTTTTTGTCAAATAGACTCACATAATACATTATAGTGATTGGTCTATAATGCCTCTTGGCCTTTACTTACAATGAAGTATATTTTCTTGCTATTTAATTCATTAAACTTATGTGACAAAAAATCTTAAGCTTTAAATTCGTTAAACTTATGTGACAAAAAATCTTAAGCTTTAAATCTGTTTATTTAAATAAGAAAGGGAGGGATATTTCTGGTAACAGAGTGAAGTGAGTAGATACATACTGGCTCCCATTCCATTCATGTATAAATGCTTTATAAGATAGAGCAAACATAACAAAAGCCAGTTAATTACAACCAATCTCAGAAAAAGTATGAGGAAATCCCTAGGTGGCAAAAAGAGTAAGAGCTCAAAGCAAGGGTATTGAGGGCACAATCTAATGCCCCAAGAGTCTAGAAGTGTGGCCCAATAGCATATAACAGCTATAGCTTCAGACTGTGGGCTGCAGTATTGATGCCAAGATATGCTTAAGTGATGGGAATTTGAACCAGTATGAAATGGCAGATAGAACTGAGATTTCTGAGTAAACCTGGGTCCTGTGTGAACCCCCTAGCCATAAAGCTTATCTTCTTTCCTGGATTTCTGAGTGTTAAAAAAATAATTCTCTTCAATAAGTGATACACAAAACTACATCCAGCACAGGTGTGGTTTTCTGAACTTTTATAATCAGCTACGTACAAGAAGCATAGACTAAGGTAGCAACACAATGCATAACCTGAAACTGGTGAATCTCCCTAGGGATCTGGCAGATCTATTTTGTAAATAAGTGCTATTACTTATATGAGTGCAATTCCCATGTAAGAACACAAATATTAAACATAGATTAATAATAGTGTATAAACTTCATGAGGGAAAGTAGCCCAACAAAACATATAGACAATAAGCGTAGCATGAACTTTGATAACAGACCAATGTGAAAAAGCATAAAATAAAACTGATTAACATCAAATAGATTAAAATTTAAAAATTCTGGAAAAGACACATAACAAAAAAGCCATATTTAGAATACATCTTGCAACTTGAATAGACATCAGTGCTAATTTTTAACTATGAGTTAAAAGTTTATGGAACAAGAAGAAATTGAAATGGAAGATAGCAGAAATTATAAAGTTATAGCACTGAAAAATAAACAAGGAAATATAACAGGGAGGCAAAGACATATGAATGATAAAATGAAACAGTGCAAAGATAAGAAAGGAAATAAGGAAAGGCAGTATTTTCAGATACTGGCAGATATATTTTTATAATTGTAAAAAAAAAATCCTGTTTGAATAGGCATACTTAGTCCTGAACAAGATAAATAAAAACAAATTTTAGACCTTGATCCATTGCAGTAAAATTGTAGAAAATCAGACAGAAAAAAAATTAAAAGCAATGAGATAAAAAGGTAGATTATTTACAAAGAGCAAAATTTAAAATAGCAGAACATGTAAACCAGCTGTAATGAAAAAAAATTATATAAAAAAATAGCAGTAGATTTCTTTCTTATCAGTAAAATGAACAAAAAATAGTACAATATCTTCAGATTCCTTTGGGTTCACTTCTCATATCAATATTTTTTAAAAGTTAAAATTGAAGTAAAGAGGACACTTTTATTTTATTGAAATGTTAAAATTCTGACTTAGAACATTCAGTAAAAGCAATAAATAGTGAAGTGGTATTTAGTTAGGTAGATCATTGTAAAATGAGTCAGAGTGCTAATTTAACAAGAAAGGGCATCATCTAAGTTTCCATTAAAATATCCATCATTAGGTTCCTTTTCTAATAATGTGATATAATTTAATGTTATATTTCATTCAACAAAATGAATAATAGAATTTACTTATTAAACTTATTATTAAAATGGCAACTTTAGGTCTCTTACCTTTAGATTGTATGATTAAGCTGTGGCTTCTTGAAAATAGTGTTTTACGAGACAATAAAATTTAAAGGAGCAACTTCATATGTCCTTTTCCTTTTTTAAAGTTAAAGGTAAATGACAATTTAAAAAAATTAGGATAAGAGCATGATATGATAATAGATATTAGAAGTTCTAATAATAATTATAGCTATTATTTATTTAGTATATAAAGTAGTACACCTTCATTCATTTTGTCACTTCTGAGACAGAGGTGAAAAATAATCAATTGAAAAGTTCTACCACTTTTATATAGCTAAAATAGTTATTCTATAACTGTAGTTCTCAACAAGGGAAAATTTTGTACCCAAGGGTATTGTTGGCAATGTCTGGAGATAGTTTTGTTTGTCATAACTCAGGAGCAGGGGCGCTCCTACACCTATGGGTAGAAGTCAGGATATTGTTAAACACCCTACAATGCACATGAACCCTCACCAACAACAAAGAATTATCTGGTCCATAATGTGAGTAGTGCCACAGTTGAGAAACCCTGTTCTAGGAAGTCAATACATCAATGCTGATCAAATTGAATAATAAAAAACTATGCTCCATCTGTTTAAAATAAAGCAAAATGAAAATTCAAACTTTGTTTTTCTATAGTATTCTCTGTGGTTTAATCCAACTGGCATCTCATAGATGCTTGGTGTTTTTCAACATAACATGCGCTACTGCATAAAAGTTGTTTCTCTGCAGGCAGTCTCCATAGTATGATTTCTGTAGCTGTTGGCAACTGTCCTCTGACATCAATTTGGTTCAAGGAGACAGTCTTGACAACATAGCAGACGCACACCAGGCCAACAGACTTCCACTTTGCTCACTCCAGTTTCAGAATTCTACATGCATTTATATTGAGACAAAAATAATAAAATATATTGACACACTTCCCTTTAAGTATTAATGCCTTATCTTTTCCAATGTCAGCAATCCCTCAGTAAAGTAGCTTGCTCTAGTGCTGATAAAGCATTTATTTTGTTTCCTATAACTTCCTTTTGGGGTCTAGCTCATTTATTTTTAATTCATAATACTTTCCAGGATTTTATCACATCGATTACTGTATTTCAGGTACAAGTAATCATGGCCCATATCTCTAAAGGGAAGTATACTGAAAATAAAAATGAAATTTCCCACAGTGGTAATTCCTTCCTATTTGATTACTTTTAAATTCTATCAGCATTTGCTCTAATATTATTCTATTTCATAAATTTTTTATGTAAATTTTAAGATGATAAAACTTGCATTCAAGGGAAATAATAGATAAAAATTAAAAGTGTATTTCTTAAAATGTATTCATAATTTATTTTAGCTGATATAGAGTATTACTTTCTCTTTAAAAGTTATGTGAAGTACTGTGTTGCCCTCAATTTTATTTTTTCATGTTTTTTTCCCAAGAAAATATTTCAAACAATATGATTTGACCCTATTAATTTTTCATGAATTGGGCTTATGAATCTCAAGATCTGTTTTTCTAATCTGAACTGTGCTACATATGAGGCTTTGATCAGTCAGCACATGAATAAAGAATGCTGTTTTCCAGAATTAAGAGGAAATGAAGCCTAAGGAGATATATTGCAGAATAATAAGTTCTAATAAAATATAAAATGCCTAAATTTTAGATCTCATTGTAAAAATACTCTGTATTTTTAGACCAGATAATTTGTGTTCTTGTTATATTTTTCACACTTAAAGCGTGGAGTAGTATTTTATATAATACATTTGTCATAAATCACATGTATTATTTGATAAACTGGAATCTAAGAGTTTTGCCCATGCTAAAAGTCTTATTTATATATGCCCAGTGACCAGAAATATCAAGAGTTTTATAATAAATTATATCTAGAGTTAAATAACCTTATATGGAAGCATCTTATTTATTTAAGGGCCAAAGTACATTTCAAAATACTAATAGTTGCAATATAACATTATTGTCTTCCATAAAGTCTATTAAACTCAATAAAGGTATAAGAATATAATTCAATATATATATGAAAAACGTCACTCTCTGAAATATCCAATTTTGTTTGCCCCTCTTGTTTTAGAAAGCACGATCTGTTTTTTCTACCACAAGATGTCATTTTAGTTGTCATCTTTCAATCATCTCTCCATCTTATGCTAACCTCAAGGCATGGGTTTCAAACTCTACACTTGAACACATGTCTTATGTAGAGGAATGCTTTCTAATTTACAGCTTGTAATTCTCCTCACAAGAAGTCTACACCTTTGGTGAAAAGTGTTTCATTTTTACCTGTTGGCAGCCTGATGACACAAAGTATTTGCTCATAATGCCACAATCCTTTGCCTGTGAATTGTCACCAGGTTCAGGAGATTGTTAGGAGAAATGTCTGTTCTGAAAATGTAAATAGGTAAGTATGCAAAAATAATTGGGAAAAAATAGTATATTGACTTCTGATCTGTATACGATATTGCAGGTTTTGTTTGTTTGTTTTGTTTTTAAGCATTTTCTTTCCTTGATAAAGAAATCTGTCTTCTTCTCTTGAAAATGGCTTCCAAGACTAATCACTGAGACCCATTCTAGTGATGTGGATATCCAAATGGAGCCTAGACCAGGACAGGGGTTATGGCATTCTCCCAAATGCAGAGACAAGAAGCTCTTGGATGGGATAAGAAATTCAAACTTGTTCAATGAGGAATAATCCTGAAAAAAAGGCGTGAAATCACTTGCATATCCAGACATTTTGGGGTAGCCAGTCAAAGTCCATATTGACTCCAACAACTATCGTCATTATTCTCTCATTGTGATGATTTCTATCTGCCTGAGTTTCTCCACATCTATGGATGGGTACTTCCCATTTTAACATGTCATGCAATTCTAATAAAGTAATTTTCCCTTTTTTTTTCAGTCTTCTTAGCCTTTCTAATCCTGTTTCCCTGTAGTATGGATATTCTTGGAAAGTTGTTATACTTGCTGTCTTTTCTTCATTCTTTGCTCTCTCTAAAATCCGATGCATTCTCTACCTGTGATATAATAAATATGTATTTAGTCTTTGTTCCAGGTTCCTAGCATAAAGCTTTAAAATCTGAGGAATATTCTGAGTGATATGTTACTTTTGTTACTTTTTGTTACTCATAATTAGCCCCTTTTAAACATGACTTTATGCTAATTAGGTGAAACTTGGAGAATGGGAATTGGTGGCCAGAGGAACCAACCATGGGATTGGAGGGTTGGAACTTGTAGACACTAGGGATGAGGATGGACCAAGCAGTGAGTTTATTATCAACAGCCAAACATTTAATCAGTTGTACCTACATAATGGAAACTCCATTAAAAAACTAAATGAAGAGATTTGGAGCACTTCCAGGTTGCTGAACACATTGTAATGCTAGGGGGGCAGTGCTCTTGGAGAGCATGAAAACTCTGCACTCTTTCCAGCATACCTTGCCACATATGGATTTTCCCATTTGGCTGTTCTTGAACTGTATCCTTTAAGATAAACAGGTAGTAGTAAGTGCAACATCTTTCTGAATTCTGTGAGTCTTTATAGCAAAATATCTAACCCAAAGAGGAGGTCATGGCAACCTAAGGTTTATAGCAGGGGACTCAAATGTACAGGAGACCAAGGCTTATGACCAACATCTGAAATGGAAAGCACCTCATGGGACTCAGCCCTTGACCACGGAGTCTGTGCTAACCCTGAATAGTTAACTGAATTGTAGGATACCAAATTGGTAGCATCCCAAGAGTTGGAGAATTGGTTGGTATGGGGGAAAAACCCATTCATTTGGGTGTCAGAATGTTATGAAGAGAGAGAGAGAAATAGTTTTCCTCTTAATATTTTCTTTATGAGCCTCTACTCATTCCTCTGAAAATATTTCACCAAGCTTATCAGCAACTTCCTTTTGACTAACTTCAAAGGAAATCCCTAAGACTTTCTTAAACTAGGTCTATTTGACAACATATAACTGTAATTATACATACATTTGTTAAAATAATCTGTTCCTTTTACTCCTTTTTTTTTTTTTTTTTAAGTGTCCCTCTTACTTTGCTTTTTTTGTTTTGTTTTGTTTTAACATTGTTTTTTGGTCTCAGATGCAGGTTCCACTTTCTTCTGCTCTTTTGTATCAGTGTTCCTCTAGATTGTGTCAAAGCTGTCATCTGTCACTCAACAGTTTAGATCTCACTCATGACCTATGTATCATACCGCCTATATGACAATTTTGCTTGTCCATACCATGGGGACTTTATAAAGATACGTCCAAAACTAAACAAATCCTCCCATCTTCCTACCACATCTCCATGTTATATGACCCTCTCTCTGGATCCCATTTTCATCCCTAAAATATGCATTTTTCAAAATCATATCAATTCAATCTCCAGTATCTTTGTAGAATCATCATATATATTTATAGAAAACATTGCTCTCTCCTTGATAATAATGCTAAAAACAACAGCATCATAACTTGTTTTCCTTGCTCCAATGTTCTTGTCCACTATTCTGGTTTCTCTAAAAAAGTCACAGTGGTCTTTCTGAAGTACAAGCCTGATTAAACCAACTTTTGATTCTTCACTCAGTAGCCTGTATATGGCAATATGAGGATAATGGTTGCTGGGATAATAAGGTTGTAGAGAGTATGATATGAAATAGTCTAAGTAAATTTCCTAATATAGAATCTAGCATGCAGAAAACGATCGATAATCCTGGTGGTGCTGTTGCCAGTAAAGACAATGTTAGATACATTTCTCTCTACCCCAGTTAGCCTTCAGTAGCAAGAGGACAAGGACTTTTGTCCATTGTCTGTCTGCCATACCTATCACAATGATGGTTCAAAAATTAGTACTCAAGACATATTTGCTCAATAAGTGGATAACAAGAACAATAAATAATTGTATACGACCTTACTTTTGGAAAAGTATTTTCACATTTTCTTTCCTCTTGGAGAAAAATATGCTTATTACTGTTATTAGCAGTATATGGGATTGAGACTCAGTCAAATTATTTAAATCATGTATGCAAACTCACAGACCTCTTAAGTAACAGAACCGAGTATCAAAATCAAGTCTGCTAGATTCTGAGCCCTTTACACTGTTTCTACATCCCACTTTGACTCTTCTTAATGGCTGTGTCAATTAAATACAGTCCTGTTGAATCTTTACAGGGTCCAGGAAAAGCACCAAAAAAAGTAAATCATAGCAATACTTCTCCAGATGATAGTGAATTAGATAAGAATAAAAATACTTTATTTAAAAATCATATGTGTGTATGTAAAATGTGACAAGTTATTATTTACATAATTTGTCCCCAGGTTGTTATAACTATAATTTTCCTAATATGTCACCTGAATGTAATATTTTAAATGAGCATGACTTCTATGTTGAAAGAGAAATAGAACTTTGTATTTTCTTAACAAATTTTTTTTTATTCCTCTTGGCTGTATTACAATTTACACTTGCAGACGTCTATAGCTAAAAACATTCTGTGAGCATATTCTCCCATTTTCCACTGTTCCAGCTTCCACAGAAATTGGAGTATCAGGTCTAGCCTTTGAAGTCAGCAGCAGTGTCACAGTCTTTTTTCTCATTAATTAACTGGTGCTCAGTTTATCTCAATATGCTCTCTCCTGCCATCTCTGCAAGACCTTGCCCTGTGCTCTGGTTCTGCACAGAGCCAGAGTCTACATAAAATTAAAAATCAAAGCAAGAAAGTTTAAACTTTGCCTGATTTTTCCTACCTGGAAATGTCCAGCAACACAGGCTGCTTTGTGTTCAATATAGAATAGCGGCAACAGTGCAAGCTGTGAAGCAAAGAGATGCAGTTTTGAATCATGGTCACCTGCTAACTCTTAGCTGAGGAAGTCTTGTAACCGCTCAGATCTTCAGTATCCTCTTCAGTAGAAAAGAATAATGCCCCTTCAATAGAATTGTTTTCAGCTTTCAGAATTAATTGAGTTAATAGCTTGAGTGTTAAACATAACTCCTGATGTGTGAACTCCAATAGAAGTTTGTTTCCCCCTCTCTCTCTCTTTCTGCCTCTCACCCTTCATCTTTCCTTCTTTCTTTCCTTCCTGCCTGCCTGCCTCCCTCCCTCCCATCCCACCTCCCTCCCTCTCCTCTATTTCAGCTGTGACCTCTTGAGTAATTTTTAAAAAATATTTTTTTCCGCTCTTCATTTGTGGTTTTTAATATCAGTGAATTTCTTTTCTAAACTATGAAGAGGTGAATGTCTACCTTGAATAAGTTGTCGCTTAATTTTCTATCAAGTGCCCTAATTATAAAAATCAATCTATGCTCTTCCTTTCAAATTTCTACCATTAACAAATATTTATTAAATACCCGCTGTGTTCTAGCAACTGTGCCAAGCACTGAGATTCAGGTAAAAGATCCAGGGCCTTTCTTTAAGGGACATACATGTTGCTATCAATGGCCAATACATGGGTTAGAATTTGTTTCTAGAGTTAAACAAATGTGTAAGAAAGTGATCGATGAATATTTAGGCTTCATGTTTGAAATATAGCAAATGTTTATTATTGAATCAACTGAAGTTTAAGCAGTATGTATATAGTGTGTCCTTTCTTAACTTCCTCTGTCTCCATTCCCTCCTCCTTTTCAAATAACTTTTGTTTTAAGGCTAAAATAACATGACAAATATTTCTCAGATTGAGAGGATACAAAATCTAAGTAATCTTTAATTTCAAATGTTTTGTATATCTTAAGTGATCCTAAAGCACTTTTGGTTTCCTAGTGAAATGTAATTATTTTAGAAATTAAAAATAAATTAAAAAATAAGAAAATGGATACTCTATTTCTGATTTTTATTTTATTTTTACTTTTTGTCTTTTTAGGGCTACACCCACAGCATATGGAAGTTCTCAGGCTAGGGGTTGAATCAGAGCTGTTGCTACTGGCCTATGCCACAGCCACAGCAACACCAGATCCAAGCCATGTCTGCAAACTCCATCACAGCTCACGGCAACGCTGGATCCTTAACCCACTGAGTAAGGCCAGGGATTGAGCCTGAGTCCTCATGGTTGCTAGTGAGATTCATTTCTGCTGAGCTGTGATGGGAACTCCTATTTCTGTTTTTTAAATTAAGAATATTTAGCTGGAGTTCCCTGGTGGCTCTTGGATTAAGGACCTGGTTTTATTACTGCTGTGGCTCCAGTTGCTGCTATGGTGTTGGTTTGATCCCTGGCCCAGGAACATTCTTATACTGTGGATGTGGACATACAAACAAATAAGGAATAGTTACATTGGTCAGAATACAGAAGGTATTCAAGAAAATGTTGACTGACTTAAAAGAGTCTCATAGAAAGTATAGCCTTAGTATACCAAACTTTCTTTTAGGAAATATGACAGAATATCTTTTAAAACAACCTAATTTTATTTTCATTTAGCCAATAGAGTAGCCAATAGGTTTAAGGGATTAAACCTATTTTGAAAGTCAAATCAATATTTTGAGAATATTTTCAATATCCAAAATTTCTATAAAATAAATAATTGTGTCAGTTATGAAAAAATAATTGAAATCAATCTCAGAATGATTATTCACAGCAAATTTGGTTAATTTGACAAAATTTCAATATATCAGTCTCTTTCAGTTTAATGCTTAATAAAAAGGCCAGTGCCTGCCCCCCAGCCATGTCTAGCACTATCCCAAAATGTGGTCTATACTCTACACATGTCCACAGGTCTGTGTTCCTAAGAGATTTAAACATTGAAAGTGTTGTGTTTTTCTCATGGTTAAATACAAGTATATATTGGCTTGGTGGTAGTGATAACTAAATTTATTTTGTAGCTTTTAGTAATGTAAACACAATTACCACAGAAAGTAAGTTGAAATAAGGAATAGTGGATGATTAGAAAGTTCCAGAAAAAAAAGGATTAGCTTTATTTATGTTTGGAACAAGATACTACGTTTGACACCTAAATATCTTTTATTATAGAATTTTGTTTGTAATCTCAGATCACAGAATATTTTCTTCTGCTTTTTCATCTAAAATTAAAAAAGTTGCTGTGGGGTGAGAGTAATTACTTTGTCGTGGCTTAGAGTTCTGTACTTCTACAATTCTATAATCTTTTAAAAGTATGACTTAAGAAGGAATAATTTTCTCTCCTCTCTCTGTATATATCTATATGTATATACACACATACATATATTTAAATACATAAAATAAATTATATATAACATTTTCATTATATATATACTATGTGTATAAGCTATATGTATATAATACATATGTATAATGAATGAATTATTATATAAACTAAATTTTATTTTTTTATTTTTTATTTTTTTATAAGCTAAATTTTAAAAGAATGAAAATGACTAGACATTTTATCAAATTAAAAGCAATTATTTTCTACTGGTAATATATTGTAAATCCTAATTTTATTTCTAAATTTTGTTCAGTTCTTTTGTAATTCATATGCCATGTCATAATTGTGAATTAAAATTTTATTCTGAAGTCTATAAAAACTCTTCCAAGAGTAGCCATTTGAAGGTGACATCTTGGGAGCTAAGGGCCATTCACACAGACCCTTCCACTTCCCAGTACTCTCAATTTACTTTAACAGCTAAACTTCAGACAAAATATTATGTTACATGGACATGTTTTTCAAGCCTTCTAGATGGATCTTAGTGAGCACTGTTTTCAGTCAAAAGACTTCTTTCTGCATCTTTGAAGAGAGGAATTTGTCTTCTAGTTGCCATTAGCTAATTATTTCAAATATAGGAAATGACTTAGTGCCATTCTGTGGTTCTCTGGTAACAAGTAAAATGTCTCATATAATGCCTATCTCTGAAACCTTTAGTGTTTCACAGGCACAAATATCTAAAAGATATTTGATATGCTTACATGTCAAAACTGTTATGACCGTAAAAAACAAAACAAACAAACCTTAAGAATTTTTAAACCATAAAAATGCTTCTTGGATATTTATATATGATTCTAAAATATACTATTTTACTGGAAATGAATTATAGGAAAAAACAATTATAGGAAAAAAAAATGTCACTATCACTCTAAGTTAAATAAGTATGTCTTTTCTTGTATTAAGCTTGAATTAAAATTAAATTTACCAACTTGGTCTGCCAACCTGCTTCATCTTTCTGGGATTTTATGACAATAACTGGAATACTCTGACATCCACAGCACAACCAGTGGAAACTTTGTGTTATTTCCACGTTCCCAATTCATACTGGATACAGTATGATGATCAGATTATGAAAACTTTTTTCTTCCAAATCAGTCAAATTTTAACACAGAGATTTCTTCAAGTGTCACAAATTCTTAGGTAGAAAGGATTAAATTTTGGATGTTGCAAGCTCAAGTCAGCAAATGGAATTGGATCCTTAAACATCTAAATCAAATAATTAAAATATTTAGTAGGTAGACTGAATCTTTAAATATCAAGTTTAAAGAAAACTTCTTTGGGAGATTTGCAGAGATCAATATCAATTGATTTGGTATTATTTCTGTGGTGGTACAAAAAATTCATATTACTTTATAATTTTGCATAACCATAACCTAACATTATGGGTTGAATTATGTCCTCCTCCCAAAAATATTCATTATCTTACATTATGACTGGGGTAATTTGAACAAAAAGACTACACACAGAGGATTACTATATAAGACACAGGGAAAAGGCAGTCAGTCATCTACAAGCCAAAGGGAAGGATACTGTCCTCTGAAGTCCTCAGGAACAATCTCTGTCAACACATTGAATCAGATTTTTAGCTTCCACCATTGTGCTACAATAAATGTCTATTGTTTAAGCCACCTAGTTTGTGATATTTTGTCATGGTAACTGTGAAAAGCAAATACACACATTTGTTTTTCTAAAGTTTCTAAATTACATGTGTGTAGATGTATATATATCTACACACATATACCTATACACAGATAATTGCATGTATTACTCCATAAGATATAAAATATATTTAAGTATGCCAAGACCAGCTCAGCAAGATGGGGCTGAAGAACGGTGTTGTGAAACTTAAGGAAAAAAGTTAACATAAAACAAGACATGGAGACATTTATCTTAAGTAATGGTGGGAACCAGAGGACTCAAGTTCTCAGGGACCAAGAGCACCGCATCAAGAAACCACACTGCTTTTATTGTGCTCTTTAGGATTAAGTCAAGTGAGGAGGGGGCTATTGGTGGAGGATATAGGGTTTGCTTATTATTTTATAAGTTCTTTTATTATTTTAAAAGTCTCTTAGCTGGTAGATGGTTAAGCTTTTAATATGACCTTTAGGCATTTAATAATCATTAGAATTGAGGAAGCTTGACTTTAGCTATCTATGCCTAGCATTTCAGAGAATCCTCACTGTGCTCCGCAAAAGGGATGCCTATTTGCGGCAATGGGGGGCGGAGGGGGGAGCTAGTTCTACACCCTGGTTCTCTTAGCTAATGCATATTCTGCTAACGACTGCTCATAAACCACTTGGCCATGAGGTTCCTCTTTCCCTTATTCCTTAGAGGACATATCATGCTTGTGCAAATGGCATGCCAATCTGCACAGGTCCAGCATGCCTAGACCAATGCATTATGTCTTCATTCAGTTGACCCTATGAATAGCTTATGCCTTTAGGTCTTTGTTCTTAAGCTTAAGTCATTTACCAGCACTGTGACTATTTTTCAAGCAGGAAGATGGGATAAAGTAAAGCAGGACAAGATGGAGTTTTCAGCAAAGAGGCTAAGAAAATACTGTAGAAACGTGTCTCATGACATAAATATAAATATGCTAAATATTTTTATATTTGCATATATTATACCTAGTAATTCTTAAACTATTTTAGAATTTAAAATTTTCCTTAAAAATATATTTTGTGACAATACATGCCAACATTCATGTTCAGACTGGTCTTTTTCAAGAAAAACTGACATATTTGAGAATTAGTGTTTTAGTTTTCCTGTGTAGTAATATCTGCCAGCTCTTCTTAATCTTTAAAAATACAAACATCAATTTTCTTGGCTGCTGTTTAGAGATAACTCATTCCTCACAGCTCTTCTGATTAAATTCATCTTGAGGATAATGTTTTAATATACGGTAGAAATAAAGTCTTTCCTAGTGCACTTCTATTTCAGGTTCACTTGAGAGAAACCCTACATTTTCAAAGAATAACTGGAAATTTTTATGACGCCTGGACTCACAATATTCTCCTCATCACAGAGAAATATTTGGGCCATTAACCGGCAGTGTGAACTTGGCTACTTCGCCTAACCTCTTAGTCTATTTTTCTGTTATACTGTAGAAGTATTGAACTGGATGAATTGCTCCCTCTCTTTTGAACTCTCAAAGCACTTATCATCTCTACCAATAATATGGCAAATTTCCTTATATTATTATGATTTTTTTTGGTAACCTTGTTTTAACTTTTGTATGTTCTTAATTTTAAAGGATTTTAAAAGTACCAAAGAGGGCAAATGCAGTTTAAAACTTTATTGCAATATTCCAGCAACACTGCTAACACTGGAACATACATATTTTATTTTTCTGTTAATTAATTTCTCCATTACCTGGTTCATTTGTTAATATGAGCACAGATAAGTAATTGAAATATAAAACATAACAATATACCTGGATTTTTCTCCTAAAAACTAAGTCTTTAAAATACACTTGTATTTCCCTCTGTGGCACAGTGTGTTAAGGATCTGGCATTGCCACAGCTGTGGTATAGGTCACAGCTGTGTATAGATCACTGGCCTGTGAACTTCCATATGCCATGGGCACAGCCAAAAATAAAGAAAAAAAGACATCTCAAGTTATTACTTATTAAAAAAAAGTTATGATATTTTATAGCAAAAAATTTGGGATGATGTTTACATGAATTTATAATATTGTATCCTAAGAATATTTTTGTTTACTACTGAAAATTATACCAGATTAATTTCATGTTTATTCACCTACAAAAGTTAATTTCATTGAAAATTTATTAGATGCAATGTAATTGGGTAAAATCATGAGCATGAATATGTGGAAATTTTTTAAAAGGCAACAATTGAATTTATGGGGATCATTTACATTTAGGATGCTAAAGCAGATTTGTTAGGAAAAAAGTTTACAGCTAAGTCAATAATTTTAAATATGTCTTCCAATACTTTTTTTTTTTTTAAAGGAAAGTTTAACCTTAGGATTAAAAGAAAAAGCCGAATAACAAATTTAAGCCTTTAAAAACATATTTCTATTCTGGCCTTAGGAGTGCAGATATTACTTTTTATTATTAACCAAGGTTATTTTTAAAATGACATAGACATTGTTTTGATCACATGTAATGCTGCAATGAATTCCTGATGCAGTTGTCAATAAACATATCATCATGCCATATGATGTATTTTTAAATTACTTACCTTTTATACTTTCCAGTAGAGTCTTTTGAACAAATGGTCTAAAATTGTTAAATATCTCTGTCTTAAAAAATTGATCTATATCTTACATGGTGATAAATATGAATAAATTTAACTTAAAAGTAAAAAAAAATTTATAAAACTGGTCAGTAGTGGGATAGTAGGTACAAACTCACTTTATAGTACCAGAACCTGAGAAATGTAGGTTCTCAAATTTTTGAGAAAGTAACAAATATTTTGGGTTAATTAGTGAGCATAGATCTGTAATATAGGGAGAATTAGATATTCCAATTTGATCACACTTGATTCCAGCATCGGTGCTGATTAGATTAAAAACCTGTGGAAAATCCTGGTATAGTGAAATCCTTGAGAAATTATGATGGCATATATTCTTCCCTGGATTTGTAGGTTTGGCCTGTTAAATAACAGATACTATGGGGGCCACTTACTGAAATTCATTCAGGATGCAACTTGGGTCTGTAAATTTGGAGCCTAGTTATATTATTTTCTACCACTATTATATAAAAATGAAGAAAAGTGTGTATATTAAAGTGAAAACTCTACCTTCTAAATAACTAAAATCTCATGTAAAATATACTCTAGAGTCCTAAACTGAATTCCATGTACTTTGAGTGTTCTTTTTATAAAAAGAGTTGTGGAAATTCAAATAGTTAAAGGAAAATGAAAGATCTGAGTAACTTTACAAGTAGGATTAATGATTTGGCTCAAAAACCTCTAAGCAGACATTCTCATCCCCATTTCTTAGCATAGTGCTTGCTCTATAGTAAATAATTGATAGATATTTATGAATCATTGGATGAGCCAATGGACTATTCTCATTGTCCCATCAAATACCTTCAACATTTTCAACACTAAGTAAACTTTGTTTTTTATGTAACAAGTTGTTTGCATACTGTATTCTTGCTATTATTATGGCTTTTAGCACTCTGTCTTCTATTTTAGACACCTAAGTACATTATATCACTGCCTTGGTACTTAACATAATGCCCCTGCAGACTTAATCTTTGGATTACACACAGAATCTTGAGGTAGAAGACTCAACCATTGTTTAATGTATTAATTGTAAAGGAATAAATGGGTAGTTGTATGAATGAATTTGAATACATGGAATGATTTTGATATGATACACTGGTAATATATAAAAATAATAAGCTTAATCTCTCAAAATCTACATCATTCTTCCATTATTTGTGAGAGTCATTTTAATAGTATAAGAGAATATCTCTAAGTAACATTTTGAAAAAAGGTAATCAATAGTTACATTGTTTGACTACAGACTAAATTTTATATCTATATTATATATAGATAGATAGATATAAAATGCTCAGGAATAACTTTTTAGTGATAACATTCATTTCTGTGCATGCAAATTGGGTAATTGTGTATCTAATTGACCACTTAGTTTGTAGTTGAGTAATTATTTTCATCAACTGCCTTTTTGCACATTAAATGAAGACCAGGTGAAAATGTTAATTAGGTTAATGATTTTAAATAATTTTGTTATTGAAAAACATGTTTTTTCTGCTCCTGCTGCAGTTTTGAAATTGCCACTGAAAATATTTTTAACATGGCCTTCCAACATTGAGGACACAAATTACAAACTAAAATGCAAACAGTTGATTGGGTCAATACATCTCATTAAGCAAATCATTTTATAAATCCTTATCATTAATACACAAAAAGATATCATGTCTTGAGTTATGTTGAGAAGATCTAATAATGTGGGACAAATACTAGTTGTCCCATGGGACTACTATATTGATGTAGTCCATGTAGTTATGGCCACATTCTAATCACTTTCTTAGATGGACAAATCTTAGCACATATAATTAATTTTCTTGTAAGTGTGTGCATCAGTGAATTTTTAAAAATACCTTGATAAAATATGACCTTAATTTCCATTACATATGAAAAAGTAAATAATTTTATATTAACTGTAACTGAAATACAATGGCAAACATTTGCATTTGCAGGAAACAAAAATCATTTGAAGGCCTAGATTTTTTCATCATTTCTGCTAGAATAGTAGAAAATCTTTTATGTGGGCTTGCTTAGTCAACAACTTGTAATCAGATCTCTCCTGGAGCAAATGCTGGATGATTTCCTATCATTTTTTTTTAAGTTATCAAAACTGCCTCAGGTAGTTGGGTCATTAAATAGCAATAGGTATCAACAAAAAGCAGCCTCACATCATTAGTGCTAATGATATCTCAAGCTTACATCTGAAAAATGACATATGGACATCAGAATAATTTAGGTTGACTTCAATAAGAGGTATTTACTGCAGGATAGTTTGTAACATAGCAATTGCCAGCTCCCATAAAAGGCACAATAGGAAATATTTTAACAAAAAAATCTATCATAGTGTAACAGTGCATTTTTTACTGGTCAACTTAATTTTATCATGATTATAAAGTACTACTATGACAAGTAGCATACACATGCATTGCTACATTATTTGCTTGATTAAGCATTTATTATACTCAGACCCCTTAGCAAAATTAGTCTAAAATCTAACTATATTTTATGATCTGTTAAAGAAGGAACAAATGTTGTTTCTGACAGTTTTTAAATGTTAATATATAATAAATTCTAAAAGCATGATTTAATGTTGGATTATCTGTGTAAATAACTTAAATGTTAATATCTTAATTTTTTTTTTTTCAATTGTAAGTGCTGACTTAGCTTGCCTTAAAATACTGGAACTAACAATGAGATATCCATTAGGGAGTGTGACTCCCTCCATCATCCATGTGGTTGTATAGTGAAAGTGCAAAATGATTTGAAGATAGATGCCAGAAGTAGATTATCCATTGTAATTCAGTGCATTGTATTTTCAAAAATTAATCAGGGTAAGTCTATCAAATTAACCAGATGACAGAAAAGTAATCCAGCTCAAAACATAATAAAAGAGAAATATTATTTAACAGATTACTTCTAAGTGGTAGATATGCATCATCAACAACAACAAAAAGATGCAAAGTAAATAAAATACTCTAAACAAAAAGCATTCAGATTTTTTAAGAATAAATTTTCCTCTCAAATTGCAAATAATTTTTTCATTTCTCACCTATTTTTGACACATTCACTTTCAACTGACATCCCAACCCACTGCAATCTGGCTCACAATCCACCAGTACTTAAAAAAAAAAAAATTAAAATTAAAAAGCTTTCATAAGACAGCAGATAACTTCTAATTTCCAAAATCAATGACCTCCAACTTCATATCCCTTTAATATTTGGCACTTTTCTCGGTTAAAAACTCTGATTTTACTGCCATCTCCTCCTTGATAATAATCAGACCTCTCTGTACCGTCCTTGTCAAGACCCATCTTTTTTTTTTTTTTTTGACTCATAAAAGATGGTGCAACCAAGTTTATAGCTTCAGCATTTTTATTTTGCCTTTCTGATCTGCTTTCACTTCTGTGAGAAATTTGTTCATTCAGTGACTTACATGATCTATAATTTCTGGCAAGATCTGATTCTTGAGTGGTTCACTACTTTCTCTGACTAGTACATGTCTTTGGAGGTAGTATGGGCATTTCAGAGTCCGTTCGAGTGAATCCATTACTTTCTGTTTTTCTCAGCATAAATTAAAAAAGTAAACAACAATAAAACCCAAAAAGGACAAACTGTCTTCTCCTCATTCATTGCTTTTTGATCTGCACAAAACCTCTAAAATAAAAATCTTGTGTACAATAAAAATGTTTGTCCTTCTTTCTCACTTACTGTAAATGGATTATATATCCATACTTTAACCTGAACCCAATTTCATAACTCCCAATTTCTAAACATATATTTATTTTATCAGGTCCTATCTTTCTACATCATTGCTTTCAACTCAGGCTAGTAGCCTTAATTTTTGAACTATCATGATCTGCCTTCTTTAATTTCCCATCCTTGAGTTCTTCCTTATTGTCAATTCGAACGTCATGACCTTTCCCAGTTTGCTCCATTCAACCTTTCAATTCCACCTCTTAATATCCTCCTGAATTTAACTAATATAAAAGCAGGGTTTTTCTTTGTGGATATTAACAGAAGCTTTAATACTAGCATGGTAAAACTGTATCAGTTTTAGACTGGTTAGATTATGACTAGTAATTGAAAGCTAACAATAATAAAATAAATGAGTATTAATTTATATTTTAGACCATCAGAAACAAATTGTTTGTATAAAGCTTACTGGCAAACTACTAGTTAGTTTTTCTCCTTCAATTTTTTACAAAACGTTGCTTTAAAAATATATTAACAAATACGCTGAAGAAAACTTCATTTTTTTATTGTAAAATATAAGGTTCATGTTGTCAACTATAAACTTGGATAGTTAATTACAGTAGCCAATTAGAGATTATTACAGTCAATAACTAATATTAGTGAGTTTTGTTAAAGAAGTAAATACTATAAGAAGGCAGAATTTTAGGTAACTTAGATAAAATATGAAATTGTCATAGCTTACCCTCAGAGAGTTAAAGATAAAAATTTTGTATATGACAGATTTTAGGGTTTTTAATAATTTCTTGCCATTTTAAAGATACAATTTTTCTTAGAGTTGATAAAATATAAAAATCATAATGAGCAACAGCTGCTGTCAATAAAGTTGACATAGTTTTATATACATATAAAACTACTAGAATTTTACTATTTAAGTGAAAACATACTTAATATTTTAGCCATCCATCTACCATCTCACTCCCAATATGGCACTGGCCAATAACAATTGGTTTAAAAGCCAAGAAATAAAAATTTTAAGCTGTCTCTTCTCTACAGACTCAGACAAGCATTCATATTTCAATGTGATGATTTATCTGAATTCTGATGTGTGGCTCAGTGCAAATGATATGGTTTAAATCTAATTTTAATGAATAGTAATACAGTTTGCCATTTCCCAGACTCTTCTAAATATATTAATTGTCTCAAGGAATAGCTTTGTGAGCTCTTCATAAGTCATATGTATCGCTGTTAATTGGTGATATAAAAAATCAAATGAATATATTTATTTATATTACTATAAGTGAGGTTTTTTTTAAAAGCATAGAGTCTGAAGGAACATAACCTAGTTACCCTCTCTGACCTTCAAATAACTGCTTATCATAGGATTTCTGCCCTCAGGTGAACCTGCTATATTCTTGAAATGGAGCTTAATAAGAAAATTAAATCAAACTCTTTCTTTGTAAATGCTAGTTGCCACTTTGACAGTCCAGCCTTAGTGTAAATGAAGCAAATGGGCCAAGATATAAGTGCTTTTACACCCCCCCCAAAAATTCTAAACACTCACAGAGTTTATACCTAGATCTTGAGTAATAGAATATGCAGGAAGCATGCTGGATGAGGATTTGTTTAAAATAGAACTTCCTCTTCTCCATCTTTATTCTTTTTCTTGTTTCATAGTTTCTTTGTCTTACAGGTCCTATTTATAAATAATGTTGTGACATTCGTATAGTCTCACATATTTTAATCTCTTGGAACCATTTCCATATTAGTATCTAGACATTATACTTTAGGGAGATATTTACAGTGTTTGAAACATATTGCATTTTGTTACAGTCATTCAAATACTGCCTTAAGCATCACTGCTTCCATCAGCGCCTCTGCATATGCCAAATATCTGGAAAGATCTATTAACAGATGCCTGTTTACTCTAAAGTGATATTAACATTCCTTATCAGACTGAGTTAATTGATTGAGTATAGTAGGGGAATGACTTGCATAGAAGATGTGTGTGCCTGCAGGAACAGCAAGCCTTATCAGCTGGTTACATATAAGCTTTTTCACATTAAAATTGTGTGTCCTGTATCAGGACAGAGTCTAGCACTCTGTATACAAAAAAGATATTTATTAGATACATGTTGATTTTCATCTGTTTAATGGAAGCAATTTAATTACTGCTTTCTACAATCCACCTTTATGCATAGATATATTTCTAAGAATATATTTCAATTTTTTTAACCATTATAGTAGTTGAGCATAATCTTTTTATGAAGTAATCTCTGGAGTAGTTCTGGATAGGCTAGTAATATAGTAATAATTTAATAATTATTGTTCTAAAAACATCTTAAATTGCATAAAGTTGTAATAAGGTTTTTACATTTGCAATATTTTATTTAATTCAGTAAAAGTCCTGTGAGATAGGTAATACTGTCTGCTGTGTAGCAGGTTAATTGCTTTCCTTCTCTGTTTTGAATTTCCCAAAGTCATGCACTAAGATGACAAAACTTGAGCAAAACTGCAGTTTTTCTGACTCCTTAGTATTCTTTTTTCTGACTCTTGATATTTTCACCACTGACTACTATAGGAACTGTAAATGTAAAGACAGTGATGACAAAGGGCACTAAATTTTAGCTCAAGATTATTCAAGAATCACAATGAAATTTCAGTTATGATAATTTCAGTAATTTGAGTATGATAAAAGGGCCTAGTTAGGAGTTACATCGAAATGTTATGGCAGATACCCAGAAGCCCTGTGCTGCAGCGTATCATCTCTGGCAACAGCCCCATGGCTGTAGCGTATCAGCTCCAGTAGCTCTGTGGCCATAGTGGATCAGCTCTTTTACCCGGCGAGAAACCAAGCGAGCACTTGGAAAGTTGGAGAACTCAGGTTTATTACGCCGGTGGGCTCAGATGAGATCACTCTCCAGAGTCTGAGCACGGAAGAAGGGTTTCACAAGGCTTCTGGGTCCAAGCTTGGCTAGTTGGACTGGAGTGATGTCAGGCAAGGTAGTAGATGCGGAAACAAATTTACAGAAGCAGATGCATGGGGGAGGACTGGTTGGGGCAGTTGGCTAGACTTTGCTTAGTCATCATGGTTGGGGTCTCTCCTTTCTACATTTTATTGGGACATTTTCTCCTACAATACATGTTGCATTTATTATACCTTGGTCTGCTAAGCCAGGAGAGTTAGCAATAGTAGATGGTTCTGTTTTAAATAATGTCTTTTAAGTTTTATCAAGTCTTTAAATTTTAAGAAAGGTAGATGAGGCCAAGAATTTTACATATCGGAGATAATTTAAAATGCCTTTGCACCACTTTGAAAAGTTTAAATCTGATAGCTAACCTTTATGGGTATAGTGAAACTGTGTAAAATATTCAACTCTACTTCCCTTAGCCTTGATTTGTAAAGTAGAGATAATAAATCTGTTTTAAAATATGTGGAAAGCACTCTGTTCTGTGTCTGCATATAGTAAATATGCATCAAATGTCAGATACTACTATTTGAATAAAATAAATACTGTGGACAAATGAGCCAGGTGTTTTAAATAATAAAAGCGTTTATAGTAACCTAAAGACAATCTATTTAAATGGTAGATTTAAAATACTGAAAGAAAAATTTACCTCTAAGAAAGTAAGTATAACTGCATATAACACGTATTAAGTAAATAGGGAATTCATCTTTCTACAGTAAAATTCTCTAGTTTCTTAAATCATTTTTCTAATGGTAACTCTTGGTCTCTTCAGGAGTAGAAATTTATACAAATAATTTAATCTCTTTTTGGTGTCCTTTGCTTCTTTTCATTCCTTTTTTCTTTCTTTCTTCATTTTACTGTTTGTTCTTTTTTACAAAAATATTTTCTTCAGGTGCCACAAATATTAACCTATAGGCAAAATCCCAATTCACTAGGTTAATTTTATTGGCATAATTGAGTTTCCAAAGTACCTCAAGTGTCTTAGTGTCATTAGGCTCTACTAATTGCTTCTAAGGAATTGACTACAGTCAAGTTTATCCAAAGTTTAGAGTAATTACTTCTATAAGGTAATTCTGGGCCATATTATTCTGAGATTGTAACAGTAGGTAGAAAATATGGAAAGTTGTATAATGAGTGCCCTTTAATGCTCATTGAATATTTGTCCAATAGATAAAGTATCTTTGCCAGTTCTTCTTTTTCTAACAATGTTTCTGATTTTTTAATTATTATATTCTTTATGTTACACCTATAATACATAGCATTAATAAGCATCATGAATAAGGACAATATAATATTTAGGGTTTGGTAGGGAAATAAAATGTATTTTACTATTTTTCCATGGAGAAGTCAAGGCAATTACATACTGGAAAAGCATGTGAATGCTTTTTCTACCAAATGAGTCAGTGGAAAGGTAAATATTAATTTCAATAATGGGTTAAAAATTATTTGAAAAAGTACATCTAATTGCTACATGTTTTTTTAAAAGCATTGCATATAGTGATATGATTATAGTTTAGGAAATATTGAATTTCTATTAGAATCTATTTGGCTACATCTCTTTATAAAGAAATAAAACCACTAAAAATTAAAGCTTCTTGCTATGTGATGTTTAGCAGGATATTTTATAGCCACATAATGTTCTCTGCAGTTTCCACAGGAAGAAATTTTAGGGATTATGAAGAACATTTTTTTTTCTTGCAGTAGCTTCTATACTAAGTGCTAATTCAATAAAGCTACAGCTTTTATATGTGTGTATAATGTATACAGGCATACAGATATATATACACACACACAAACATAGGCACATGTAATGTGTATCTATATATGTATGTTTGTATATATTGAAAAAAATGTTTTTCTTAATTAGAACTTGTATCTTGAATGTGTATTCAACAATGCCTCTACTTTTTCGTTGTTTGATTTATTGAAAACAGGATAGTGGAATTTTTCTAATCACCTCAAGAATGATAAAAATGGGTTGAAAAACTTTTAGATTTTAACTCCTTAAAATTATCTCTGGCAGCCATGGGAAATATTATCAATTTACATGTTTATTCTTATTTAAAAGCCCATCTCTAGAAGTTAATCTTCTGAGGTGAAGAATTTATGAAATCCTCAAAGAATCATCATCTCTGTCTTTGGAGATTAACAATTGTGTTATTTGCTGTCATTGATGAAACTTTTAAAACTCATCTTGCATATATTCTGAAAAGTTCCCTCTACCCTCAATTTACCTCTAGTTAAAGGCTTACAGGGATGGAAAACTTATCAGCAGAAGGCTAGAATTTACATTTTTGAAATACTAAAGACAGTCATTGTATTGCAGGTCTCAGGACCCAATTTCATAAAGATATTAAAATTTATTTTTCAAAATCTTTTTTCCCTTATGTTTATGCTTCAATTATCTCTTTTCCTTCTTTCAAAGCTTACCACAAAATCAAGTTATACAAATAAATAACATATATCATATAAAAATAAAAAATCATATCAATTGAAAAAATAAAATAGTTTCAAAGAAAAAATAAATAAAAACACTGAACAAAAATTTTTAAACCGATATTGAATAATCTAAAAATGTTCTTGTTAATTAGAATTTTTAGACAAATTTTTATTTAGACAAATATCAAGACAGAAATAAGGAGGAAGTGAAATATAATGTTTAAAGGATATTGTTAAACTTCATTAGTGTAATGATGCTTTATTATAAAAAGAGATATTAATTTATAGAACACTGGACTGCGAACTCTACAAATGTTAGGATAATATGTGTTTTGTTCAACTACGTCTCTCCGTGTTTAGCAAAAAAACTTGGGAAAAAGAACTTAGAATTGCTAAATGAATCATATATGAAGCCTATAAAAGATAAGAAATCAGAGAAAATAATATTTCCAGCATGTATGAAGCTTAAAAATGAACTGGAAAGTACTAACTTCTAAAGACGGGAAGAATAAGGGAGTTTAAATAAGGATTTATCTAGTTATTAAGTAAGCATTTATAGAACTATTATATGTCAGGTACTGGGATGGGCACTGGAGATACAAATTAATACAAAGACCCCAACACATGGTTTCTACTGAAGAAGAAATTTGATCACCTTAAATAAAATGAATTTTCATGTAGTAAAAATACTTACTATTCATAATGGAAAAGGCAAAGTCTACCTTTTATTAGTTAAATCACTTTTTAAAATGGAATTATAGAATATTATAATTATATTTATCCAACAAAATATATATACATTATTCCCTTATTATTTAATCTATAATTTATTAAAAGTCAAATGTTAGAGACAATCAAAGCATAATAAAAAAAATCTCATTTATGGAAGAAGGAGTCACAAACAAAATGCATGTAGAGCATGATTTTCAAGTTTTTCATAGAGGATATTTTTTTGGCAGGCCTTGTTGTATTAAAGTGGAGGTTGGGGTATTGGGTGTGATCTTAGACCCTTGTTAGTAGTATTTTGCCAGCCTCTCCTTTATATCTAGTTTTTATCCTTCTAAGAGGAGATACCTGAATTTTTAAAGCCAAATCTTACAAAATGGAAGTTAAGGTAGGAAGAGTAGGTATGAGTTTTTATCATACACAAGCGTATCTGAAATTGTGAAACTACGACAACATAAGAAGAGAGGCATGTATATGTCATTCACAGGCACATCTATAGCCAGGAGTAGGAATTATTTATTATAACGCATTGCTTCTCTCCCTTTCTTTAATCAGCCAAGCTCTAGTCTGTTCTTATTTGTACTCCTCAATCCTACCATTGACGATTCTTCCTTCAACATTAGTATTTTGTTTAGCGCAACCATATCTTACTACAAAACAGTTCTCAATAGCTATCATTTACATCATGAAGATATCCTGTTGATAACCAGTCTTAAGGTTATACTACTTGCATTAACAAATAAACACCTAAATTACCATCTATTTTTAATCTATTATCTCCCTACATCCTTTTTCTTAGCCAAATGAGGCAATATTTTGACCTATGTATTACTTTATATCTAAGTGGCACTATAAAGATAATGGTCAGCTCTTACCTTTTCTAAAATTCAAGGACCACTGAGTTAATACTTATTAGGTTGAATATAATGTTGGCATCCTCCAATAAGAACATTACTGTTCCACTAATAAATATCCCAGTCTTTATTTAGAGACTCTGTTCCAAAATTGAGCTTCAGATTATATTCTTTTCAAGCTTCCGATCTTAAACCAGTACTAATACGGAATTCCCGTCATGGCGCAGTGGTTAACGAATCCGACTAGGAACCATGAGGTTGCAGGTTCAGTCCCTGCCCTTGCTCAGTGGGTTAAGGATCCGGCATTGCCGTGAGCTATGGTGTAGGCTGCAGACGTGGCTCGGATCCCGCGTTGCTGTGGCTCTGGCCTAGGCCTGTGGCTACAGCTCCGATTAGACCCCTAGCCTGGGAACCTCCATATGCCGTGGGAGCTGCCCAAGAAATAGCAAAAAGACAAAAAAATAAAAAATAAAATTAAAGAAAAACCCAGTACTAATGTATAATATATGAACATTGCTTTCATAATGTACTGCGAAGTCTAGACTAATAGTTCTAAGTGAGGGTGATTTTGTCCCAGGAGACATTTAGCAGTGTCTGGAGACCTGCTGTATGTTGGGGTGGATAATGCTATAGGCATCTAGTGGGTCAGGTCCAGAATGCTGCTATGCATCTCACAATATACAGCACAGCTTCCCACAACAGAATTATCTCGGCAAGTGTGTTGGTTAAGAAAACTGTTCTACTTGATGATACATAATAATTCATTTAAACCTCACAGCAAAACTTTGGGGTTCATCTTATTATATCAAAGTTTTATAGCTAATAAAACTGATCCAAAGAGATTATAATGCAAAATTTATGAATTCATAGAACTTGAATAGGAACTCAGATAATCTGGATCCAGAAACTTCTCACATAACACTATTCTAGAGTCTTAATACCTTCTAGGGTTATTTCCTTCAAGTTACTCACTGAGCACCAAATCTTTTATGGCACTTTTTATGAGTAGGAATGATATAAGAATTTCTTTGCCCCTTCTTTAATCAATTGGTAAATCCTCTATACAATGCAGCAAATAAGTCATCTTTCCAACCGATCTGAGTCCCTATTCTGTTTTAGGATAAATATTAGGTTGTAGATTAAAAAGAAGGGTAGAGGATGAATAATATAAGCTAATTCTTAATTGTGTTGGCTTAATAGCATCTACTAAGGCAATTCATAAAAGGTAATCTTAGAATGTTTAAATCATGAAGGAAATCTTCAAAGAAGAAGTTGTCTTGAATTTGAGAGTTTATGGTGCTCTTGATTTATTTCTGAGTTATTTGTTTTTGTATTTATTTCACCCCCATTAACTTTTTTCCTTTTTCATTTAAGGAATTGAGTAAATTCCTTACATATTTATTGAGAATGTACTATATATTTAGCTCTTTGCTAGACACTTTGCTGGAAGTATTTTACAGAGTTTCTGCATTGTAAAATGATAAAAATCCGGTTAATGAGAGAAGGCATGATTATACTAAAAGTTATGTAAAAGAAAAAATAAGGACAATCTTGAAGTAGTGTGTGAATAAGTGTTAAAATAATTATATGAAAAATCAAACAAAATAAAATGAAACTTCTAAGTTCAAAAATAGAGTTTGTTGGGGCTTTTTTGTTTTGTTTTGTTTTGTTTTTTGGTAGTTGTTTTTTAGGATGCTAAGGACAGTGAAGTATTTGAGTGGAGATAGGGTGTAAATTAGACCTAGATTGGTTACTGTAAATTAATGGGGAATGGGAAGATTTCTACGCCATAAAATAAATCTGGTTTAAGTTATAAGGTGTGAAAATGAGCATGGCAGTTTCTCACTAAAATACTTTCTCTATTTCTTTGTAAAAAGTGGCTTTTAAGTATGGATTTCAGAAGATATGTTCACAATGTAAAAGACATGTTCACTCCCTGATATTTGCATTGGCTGGCATGTAGGAAATTTTTAGTTTTTGGATACATTTGTACATTCCATGTGGAGATTGGCTTGCTCATTAAAAACTGAATGGTTACTGTTGGTTGAGGATTTGTTTTAGATAAGAAAGCCATGACTATATAACTTTACCATGAAAAGTAATCTAGGACACAGTGAAGCCAAGGATAGATCCAGTTCTGAAATTCACCTCTCTAGGAACATTCTCCATTTTAGCACTCTAACAATGTCTGATAGGACTATGGTAATTCATATACATTGAACGTACTCAGATAATTTGTCAGATAATATCTCTGGTGATAGGCCCAAATGAAAGGTGATTCTTCTAGCATTTAAGACCAAGGCTGTGAAGCTAGACAGAAATGCCTAAATCCCAATGAGCCTTTTTGGTTTCTCTTTCTTAAAAATTGGTACCAGAATTGTAAAAATTATTGTGAATATTAAAATATAGTGTGCAGCACAGTATCCACCACATGGTAAAAATTCAGTGCACATTAAAATCTTTTTTTTTTTTTTTGAGAATGGTAATCAGTCAAACCTAAACTTCTAAAACTTTAAAAATATAAAAATTTTAAGACTTGATGAATTCATGTTTAGCTGGTGATGGATAAATCTGGAGATTACTTGGTTTAAAACCTAAGAATTTCTAATAATTTGACATGTGTTTTAATGTAGGAACTTTTCACCTCTGAACAAAGGGTATATGCAGTCTTTTACACTGTGAAATTCTGTGTGCACACATGGAACAAGACAATCCTATACATCTTGGGATAACTCTCACAGAGGAATTTACCTTGGGAAGTGTTTTTGTTTTTTGTTTTTTAAATGTCATTTCAGTAAATAATTTGGTTTTACTGGAGAGATATAATATTAGGATTGTTTTTAGAATTTCTTTGGAGTATGGCTAACAACTTCTTCCAAATAACAGATCGGTAAAGATGACCTGTAATGCTCAATGCTCCTTCCACCCCTCATAGGTAGATGCCTATCATCTAACTATCTATCTAATTATCTATCTATTTGGATATACAGTGTGATAATTAACCAAGCAAGTTATTTTACATATTTTTAAAGACCTGATTCCTGTGAAGAGAGAAATGTTGTTGAAAATAACTCAGGCACTTATATAATTTTTGTACAATTTCCAGAAACCATTTCACCTTGTTTTCTTTAACGTGATACTCAGTTATTAGTGGAGAAAAAAAAAAAAGAGGGCTGCTTGGCTTTTAAAAAATAGAGCAAGTCCTGATTCCAAAAGTAATTTTCAGTAATTTTCAAATGTTAACCTTTCAAAATTATAATTTTCTGAGGACCAGTTACTCATTCAAATAATTTCAAAGAGTAAACACAGACTAGAAGTGCTGAACATTTACCATTTAAGGCTTGTACTAAATGCTATGAAGGATACTAATGTTCCAGAAATAAATTTTTTGCTTTAATAATTTGTAGGCTCAGTGAAGGAATAAAATGGTCATGACTAGGAGTTCCCTTTGTGGCTCAGTGGTTAGCGAATCCATGAGGTTGCAGGTTTGATCCCTGGCCTTGCTCAGTGGGTTAAGGATCTGGTGTTGCTGTGAGCTGCGGTGTAGGTTGCTGACATGGCTTGGATCCCGCGTTGCTGTGGCTCTGGCGTAGGCCGGTGGCTACAGCTCTGATTCAACCCCTAGCCTGGGAACCTCCATATGCTGTGGGAGCGGCCCAAGAAACGGCAAAAGTACAAAAATAAATAAATAAATAAAATTGTCATGACTATAACATACAAGAAAATACAGGACATTTAATAGATATAGTTTCTCAAGGACATTGGAGAGTGTTCAGGCAGAAGATAAATAAGGAAGAAAGGATGACACACACATAAAAAATGGCAAGGATGGTTTGAACAAAAGGCAGCATGAGAAAGAACTGTAGGATATTGGGGAAATGGCAAATAGTCAAGTTTACTCTGGGATCAGAGGGCAGTAGAAGCTTTTACTCTGGGTAGTCTTAGGCTAGAAGATGCAAGGACATTGTGAGGTTCATTTCCAAACTTGCTATTTTAAATAAGTGATTTTGATTTTCCTTCTCCAATATTCTTTCCTTTGTTTTCTCCTTCCTTGTTCCTTCCTTTCCCTCTAGTTCCTTATTTCCTTTCTATTTCTAATGAGAATCTAATTTAAAAAAAAAAGAAACATAGGAACAAAATAAGAAGGCTGAGTCAGTTTATAGCCTGGCATGTTTGGGATATTGGTTACAAACAGGCCAAAAAATATATTTGAAGCTAATGTGTGTTAGAATCCTCACAGTTGGAGAAAGAAATTGCAAATATGGAAAGCTTGAATAACCCCCAAAGCTTTCAAGTTTTATCTTTATTTATTGTGATTTTTCATATAGATTTAAAAAGAGATATAGATATAAATATGTATGTGTCTGTGTGTGTGCATATATATCTCCCCCTGCTGCCTGAGAGGGCTTGTGAGCAGATATCCCAGTAGCAAAGAGCAGCACTTAAACACCTAAACCAGATCTTGGGATTATTCTTAAAGTTGGGACAGGAAAAGTGTGAGATGAGCCTAGAATATTTTGTCGTGTTGGAAATTAAGGAAGAACTCAAAGAATGATAAGCTTCCACTAGCCAATAATTTGAGTATGAAAATAAATAATGGATGTGATGGACTAAAACCTCTTGAATAAAATAAGAATCTGAATCCATACTGATGTAAATAACTAACTGAATGAATCCTTTAGGAGAAGAGAAAGTTCTCTCTTAGAAGAAGATACCGGCTAATGAATGTATATGAAATTTAAAAAGTACCACTAGGTAACTGTAGTAGTTAGGATTCAGTCAGAACATATCAGTAAATGCAAAAATTAGTGGATGAGAGTTTGATGAAGAATGGGACAATTATTTAATTTCAGTGGATCTTTCCCCCAAATATTTATTGATTACAAAGTCATAAGGAGTATTCCTTTACACATTTTTGGGGGAACTCTGAACATAAAACCTTTAAAAAGTGACCAAAGTTACCATCTCCAGTAGTAGGAAAAAATCATAAGCATGCACCACCCAATAAGATGGAATGAGAATATAGCCTGAACTCTGTTGACTTTCTGTCCAAATGCTTAAATTGAATCTAATCATGTGGGAACATCTGACATGAAGGACTTTTTATAAAATAATTAGCCTTTAATTATTTGAAAAAGTACTAGTCATGAAAGTCAAGGAAAAATTGAAGAATCGTTTGGGATTGAAGGAAACCTAGAAAGCATAACAATTAATGCCAAATGTGATTGGTTTGGATCTATTTGCCATAAAGGAAATTATTGGACAATTAGTACAATTTCAAATTGATCAGTGAATTGGATCATGTATAAAGATCAATTTCCTGATTTTGATGGCTGGACTGTGGTTTTTGTACAGAATTGCCCTTATTTGTATATACTAAAATATGCACTGTAGTATTCAGGGTAATATCAACATGTTCAGAGAAAACAAAAATATGTAAACATTTATACAGGGAGAGAAAATTATAAGGCAAATCATATAAAATGTTCATGTTGGGGAATCTGGATGAAGGTCATATGTGGGTTCCCTTTATTGGTCTTGTAACTGAGCTGTAAATAGGAGATTATTTTATAATTTTAAAAAGTTAGAAAAAAAGTAATAATAGAATCACTTTAGAGAAGATATTTCAGCCAATGATGAAAAAACCAACTTGTGTTTAAAGGAAACACAGCTATAATTTCAGTCTACACTTAAATTAAGGTGTTGAACTCTTTATTAAAACTGTCTTCATTTCCCTGATAAGTTGCCATGAAAATTTCACACCAACATTTGAATTTGTTTTAAATAACTTCCTATAGAGAATAAAGTAGATAAACAGATCTGCTACTGTGTTACCTAGAAATTTTCACAGGAGAAGGACACTATGCTTCTAAGATGAAACACTTTTTTTCTTTGTTTATATCCACTTCAGACAATATGCAAAAATACATACTTTCAATGAAAACTTTTTCGTTTTTGTCTTTTGTCTTTTTTAGGGCTGCACCTTCGGCATATAGAAGTTCCCAGGGTAAGGGTCTAATCGGAGCTGTTGATGCAGGCCTATGCCGAAGCCTCAGCAATGCCAGTTCTGAGCCTTGTCTGCGACCTACATGGCAACACTGGATCCTTAACCCATTGAGCGAGGCCAGGAATTGAACCTGCAACCTCATGGTTCCTACTCAGATTCGTTTCCTCTGCACCACGACGGGAACTCCACAATAAAAACTTTAAATGGCCCAGGTGGTCAGCTGGATGATGAAAATTCTCGGTCAGATAAAAGTCACTTGTAGTTTATTCTATAGTCTACAATGAAACGATTGTCACTATGCACATTTTAAATAAGGGGAGTAGTATTGATGAAAGGTAGTGGTCCTAGTTAAGCTTTGTACATTTGAATTTGGAAAATAAGTACACATATTCACTAATTGTTGGCATTTAATAATGGAGAAAGTGTAGGTATTGGGAAATTATAAAATAATACACAATTTTAAAAATTTTCAATAATGTTAAAATATATATTAAAAAACACAATGTGTGTGTTCCTCTTTCTGACTCTTGTCAATTCCATGTTATGGGACATTACAGCTACTTCTCAAACTACATTTGAATTTATAGAGTATCAACATTTTACTTTTAGAGAGAAATAACTTAATCCAGGACTCAGATTATTTATATTGTATGCACTTTAAAATATAACAAAAACAGGGGGAAATGATGTAGTTATTCTATAAGCTGGAGGCAACTTCTTCCAGTTTTTTTTTTTGCTTATTAAGGAATAGTAATCATTTTGGGCATAATCATTTCAAAATGCCACTGAGAAATTAAGAGAAGCAAACTTAAAGAGAAACAAGATCAAGATCAAGTAGCTGTTTTTAGGACAATGCTATAATAGTTTAATAGTATTTTTATCATTTACTTAAATCAACCGGTGGATATTGCCATTTGTTCAAACTCTCAAACTTCAAGTTTTGTTTTAAATACAGTCTATTATAGAATGTGGGAAATTACTCATATTGATGTTTCTACAAAATTTAAATTTTTAAATTATTTTATTTCAAAATCCTTTCCTGAAATAGTTTCAGAGAATAGGGTTGAGAAATTAGAGGATTTTGTGAGAATTATTAAAATTTTACATTGGAAGAGTAAGAAGTAGAAAGGTTTATTGCACATTCAACATTTCAAACTTTAGAAAAATATGTAATACCATATTTCAGATAACTTTTAGATACAAAGGAAAATTTATTTATGTCGTAAGAATATGCTTCTGATTTGTAAGGATGTACTGCCTTTTAAAGGCTTAAATGTTTATTTTAAAAGTTTTATTTTACATTGCATATACGAGAATCTTTTTCATGAGTACAAAAACCAAAGAAGAGATTTCTAACTGGATTCCTTGGACCCTCTCTGCTTTGTTCAGTGACCAACCTTGAGTCAAAATTGAAAATCTAAACACTGGGCTTAATTCTTTCTTTTTCTGACAAGGACCACCATTCTGCCACCTGCTTCCTTCATAATTTTTATTTTAGTAAAGTTACGCTCAGAGATATAACATATTCTTACAATCACTATCTCACATACATGCACACACATGTCACCCCCCTGCCACATATTTGTTAGTAAAGCAAAGTTCTCTGGATAAAATTGATGGCTGTAATTGTATTATTTAAGGTACATTCAGGCTTTTATTTCTCCTATTTTAGGAAACACCATCTTTATTGCATCACTTATGTTGTATTAGTTTATTTAAATTATTAAAAAAATAAGTGCAAGTTTATATTTAGGAGATATAAATTCTATGCTAAGAACCTCAACCAAGTATTTTTAAGCTGTCAGAATCAACCAGTGAGCAAGGCTTTCAGCCAGTGTGACATAGGGTGGAAATGTTTGAGGGAAGGGAACTGGGGAGCAGAGTTCAGGCAAGGCACTTGACAGGAAGATGGCTTTCATGTGAAGCTTTAGGCTGACCAGGCAAGATATGTAAACATGAATTATTTGCTACATTTTTGTCTTCTGTCTTTAATGCTTACAATAAAATTGAAAATATTACTGACTATGGTTTAAAAACACAGAGAATGAAAATTAAGATAAAATAAACAGTCCAATGTTATACAGAGAGAAAATAGTCATGCTAGGATTCAAACTCAAAGTGTTTTATTCTACAGTTCACATCATTTGACTAAGCTGTGCTTCAGCAAGCAGGCACAGGTCCCCATGTACACATGGAGAAAGGATAGTTTCAAAACTGAGTAGAGATGCTGAATGAAGCCTGCTGGAGCATGGACTATAAACTTCAAAATCTTCCTAAGATATTTCCATATCTTGACTCTGTTATTTTTCTAATGTTTTAAAATAATATAAAAACCCTAAATAATATTTTGCAACAACTGTCATGCTTATGACCTAAAGTTTGCTAGACTGTAGAGCACAGATGACTGTATCCACCAATCTACGTCCAGAGAAGTTACTAGGCCTGGAAATAGAGAAGGATTGTTCACTACAAAAATGCTAAAGCATTTACCTCTGTACCTTCAAGAGAATTTCCTTCCAGGGAGCTTACTTCTAAGCCAGGATGTTGTCAGGAAAGATTATTGACTAAGGAAAGTTGTCATCAGATTCCACCAGCTCCTACTTCTAATGAATCCTTGCCGTCTTTCTGCCTCTCCTAACATCTTCACTTTCTTTTTCCTTTATACCACTATCTCTGAAGGTATTGCATTGTTACCAGATGTGCAGTATCCTGTGCTGCAGTCCCCAATTAACTGCAAACATATTCCATTACTTTTTTCCTTTGATATTATCATAAATAATTGATTTTGTTCCCATTCTGAGATATGCTTTTTTTCTGTCTTTATTTATGTGAACTCAGTTGTTAATAACTAGTCTTTTACCTAACAGTGTAAATTAAAGTTTAAAGTTCCTTGTTATTGAACTTATGTATTAGTGGTCACAGTTTCCTAGAGAAAATCATATGTATATATATGTGTGTGTGTGTGTGTGTATGTATATATGTATATCCCTTCCATTGGTTTTGTTTCTCTCTCTGTGTGTATAGATATAGATATAAATATATGATGAAATAGTTTCAGTCCAAAAGTCAGCAGGTTCAAGACACAAGAAAGCTGATGGTTCAATTCAAGTCAAAAGGCAGAAAAAAGCCAATATCTCATTTAAAAGGAGTTTGAGGTTGGTAGATGTAAACTATTACATTAGGAATGGATAAGCAATGAGTTCCTACTGTAGAGCAGAGGGAACTATATCCAGTCTCTTAGGACAGAATATGATGAAATACAGGATGTGAAAAAAAATATATGTATATATTCATATTTATATAAATAACTGGGCCACTATGCTGTACAACAGAAATTGATACAACACTGTAAACCAACTATAATAATAAAAAAAAGTCATCAGACAGAAAATAGTCTCTTTTTTTTTTTTAATTCAAGCTTTCAACTAATAGGATGAACCTTACCCCATATTATGGAGGGCATTTAACTTTTCTCAACATTCCAACTTAAATATTATTCCCACTCAAATCACCTTCACAGAAATACGCAGAATAATATATGACCAAATATTTGGGCATTCTATGGCCCAGTCAAGTGACAAATAAAATTAGTTGTCACATCTTAGCAAAGGAAATTGATGTAAGCCTCTTGGGATATCAGCTTTCAGCAGGAAAGTTGTTTTGCAATAAGCACCCTTAAATGCAATGAGACAAAATGAACAAAGAAATGTCACTCAGAGGTTCATCCTCTATGAATTGCTGGTCAAGCATGTGACCCTATCTGTATGACAATGAAACCTGTGAAACATTAAATACCAGAAGTTAAAATTAGGCAATCAGAGGTTAAAAGATGAGAGTTTTTCTATAAACTTGAAAAATGATAAGGTTTTGTTGATAAAATCATGAAAAGCTTTAACTCCACTCAAGAGAAAATTGGTTAAAAAGATTTTAAAATATTATATATATTTGCAAATAATATTATTTGATACATACAGGAAAATATTTTTTATTTTTAAATATATTTCAGTATATTTCTTAAATTTCTTCAGTTAAGAGCTAAGAATATGAAGGAAAAAAAAAACTTGTCCTATTACACACATACATATGCTGTGATAACAGGAATCTTTTAATATTTCCTTTTTCATAATTGTATTTTTCTGTGTAATCCTGCATTTTCAGAGTTACCTAGTATGGACTCTGCTCTGAAAATCTCTGTCAAGACATTTGTAATGCAATCATCACCCATACTGTTCTAAATGGCGTCTTTTATCTCCTATTCAGAGATTTCAATTGCTCTCTTAAGAGTCCAGAGATTGTTTTCTCTTCACACAGCCTCTCAGCATTTATTAAGTTTCAGCGTCCAGAGATTTAACCATAAATGAAACAGTTAAATGAAAGGAAGTTTTCTTCTTGCTCTAAGTGGCATTTCTTGCTTACTCCAATCTCTTCAGTTTCTACATGTGTTTCTATGTGAACTCCAGTGAAGCTGGGATTAGGACGTTAAATACAGATACTGCAGTTTCCCGGGTTTCGTTGTTCACTGATGTTTGTCCTAGGTGTTTATTTCTAAAGGTAAGCCTCTCTACTTCCCATTCTCTCCTCCTACCCTTTCTGTCTTCCTTAATAATCTATATTTATCTTCAGCATTGAAGTAGAGGAAATAAATGTTTCTATAAGGTCCTGAGAATGACTACCTTTAGTTTACTTAATTTTGTTTTGTTTTGGTTTGGGTTTGGGTTTTTTGGCTGAGGACAAACAAAAGTCTATTGAATATACAACATAAGCTTACTCTCCAGATATTGCTATGAAACTTGTTGATAAGAAGATAAGACTAAAGTGACAGAATGTAACAAAACCTAGATAGTATATAGTGTCTTGGAATGAAGACGATAAGGTCAAAATTTATTGAAAATTAGACATTTCAAGCAAATGTTTGTTTGTTTCAAGCAAAAATTGGACTAACACTTGGCTTGGACAGGAGACTGGAAGTAAAGTCAAGATAACAAAGACAGAGAAATAGCACAAAGTCATGTTAACACTGACAGTAAGATGTGTTTCAGTTTTTAGTGTCTAGACTGAGTGTGGGACTAGAAGATTTGGTCTCAAATAATATCCAATAAATGCTTTCATCCCTCTCTTCTATGAATGTTTCCTATCCTAAGTGAATATAAATTATTTTAAAGTTGATATAACTTTCTTCCATAAGAAAGTTTTAGGTCTCATAATGAGGCTAGTTTGGAAATTAATATTCACAAAATAAAATGTGTCCTATAATTCTTTTTGTCAAAATTCATATGTACTTTGATTTATTCCTCACAACCTATCTATAGTCAGTGCTTTTGCACCTTTCTCTGTGGTACTTTTATTCAATTTTCTTCTAAAATACCTTGGTCTCTTCTTTTCCCATTCCTAATGCTACTATATCAATGTTTATCTACATAGTATCTGTCTTTCATTCATTCAGTTATATCATTCATCAGTACAAAAAAATACTGTGTATTTGATACAAACTAGAGTCTGGGCATGGAGAGGGAGTCAGCCATATCTGTACCCTCACAGAATATACAGTTTACTAGGAAGACAAAGATTATATCCATTTTCTGGATCAAGAAATTTGGAATTATTAGCAAGGAAAAATGGAGAAGGAGGAGTGAGTAATTTTCTCACTTCATAGAAGAGGTGGCTTCTGGTTTTCATGAAAGATAAGTTGATATTTTCCTGTGGAACAAGGGGTAACTGAAAACAAGAGGTATTGACTTGAAACACGAATTAGTATGGAAAGAATGTTGGCAATGTTTTGAATATAGCTATGATCAAATAGAAAATAATTTCAAAGAACAAGAAAAAATGTTCCCAAATACTCATGTTTAAAGGCAAAGCTCAGATTTACCAAAGCAAGCATTTGATTTAATGGGCTGTTTCTATCTTTTCATGTTTATCACTTAGTACCTTCTGCAGAAGAGTGTGAACATTTGATACATATATGCATTAAGTCTGCTGATTATTTGATGAACCATATTCCAGATGCTTACTCAAATAAGATATTTCTAAATTTGGCATGATTGAACTAGGTAAAAGTGTTTTTGACTGAACTTAAAAGACGGTTTCGACCAGCTAGTATCATTTACCACAGTGGAGGAAGTATTTCATATTTTAATATTAATAGATACTCTGCCCAGTCAAACAGGGATATCAAAATGAGATCACACCAGAAGAGGCATCATTTATAGTTAAAGCAATAACTGATATTTCTTTAGGTTGAAGGGGTATAAATTGGTAAAAGGAATAGTTTTGCTGCCTTTTTCTTCATGTTTTATATATTTTTCTATAAAACTACATTAAACTTTGCCCCTCAAGTGACCTTGAATATTTAACTACCTGCTCAATTTGTTAGGGAACACACAGACTCTGAAAAGCTGCCCGACAAGTGTATGCTTACCACATATGTAAAGTTTACTGCACAGGCTGAGGGATTGTGGGAATTGCTCAACTGCTGGCAAAAATGTCTAGTCCTAAAAACTCAGGGAAATGCTTCTAAGTGAGCTAATGGTTTTTAAGGCTGGACTTTGGCTGTATTTGAGTAGCACAGTTTAAAAATGAGATTTAGAATATTGTTCTCTCAGGCGGGATTATCTTTTCAAGGAAGACTATATGAAAATTATTGAGATAGTTTTGCCTAACTTGTGGGTCATTGATTTCATTGTATATATTTACTTTCTTGAGTACTTATACAATGCTAGCTCCCTGTTAGAAAAAAAAAAAGTGAAGAGATTATATTCATGTGTGAGTGTGTACGTACATATTTATATAATACATGCATCCTAAGTAAATATATACATGAAATGACAGTTATTAGAAATACTGTATAATCTATACCTTGAAGTTGACTTTATCTCCTTAAGCACATCAACAATGTAAGATTATTTTATCCCTTGATATAAAAGGGCATGTAATTTACATATTAATGTAATTTGAATGGTTCTTGGAAAGTTAATATTTAAAGCACTATAGTTCATTTAATAATTCTATATTATTCTGATAAATCCAAGGTAACTATAGAATCCATATATATTAGGTGTTGTCATTTTCTCTACTGTGAAAGTAACATTTGAAGACAATTTAGAAAACAATAGCAGTCTACTTTATTTTTTAATTTATTTTTTATTAAAGTATAGTTGATTTACAATGTTGTCAATTTCTGTACAGCATAGTGATCTGCTCATCCATATATGTGTGTGTGTATATATATATATATATGTATGCATTGTTTTTCCCATACAATCTTCCATCATGTTCTCTTCCAAAAGATTGGATATAGTTCCCTGTGCTATACAGCAGGATTGAGTTTCTTATCCATTTTAAATGTAATAGTTTCCATCACTTCCAACCCTAAACTTCCAATCCATCCTACTCCCTTCCCACCCCCCCTTAACAATCACAAGTCAGTTCTCTGTGTCTGTGAGTCTGTTTCTGTTTTGTAAATAGGTTCATTTGTGCCATATTTTAGATTCCACATACAAATGATATCATATGGTACTTGTCTTTCTCTTTCTGCCTTCACTTAGTAGTAGAAACTCTAGTTGCATTCTAAATGTAAGGCCAGATACTCTAAAACTCCTAGAGGAAAATTTAGGCAGAATGCTCTTTGACATAAATCACAGCAACATCTTGGTTGATCCACCTCCTAGAATAATGACAATAAAAACAAAAATAAACTAATGGGACCTAATTAAACTTAAAAGCTTTATACAGCAAAGGAAGCCATTACAAATTTGAAAACACAACCCACAGAATGGGAGAAAATCTTGCAAAAAATGAAGCTACCAAGGGCCTAATCTCTAAAACATACAAGCAACTCATACAACTCAAAAACAACAACAAAAAAACCCCAAACATTCCAATCAAGAAAATGGGCAGAAGGCCCAAATAGACATTTCTCCAAAGAAGACATACAGATAGTCAATAGGCACATGAAAAGAGGCTTGGTATCATTAATTACCAGAGAAATGCAAATCAAAACTAGAATGAGGTACCACCTCACATCTGTCAAAATGGCCATTGTAAACAAGTATACAAATAAATGCTGGAGCGGGTGTGGAGAAAAGGGAACCCTCCTTCACTGTTGGTAGAAATGTAATTTGTATAATCACTATGGAAAGCAGTATGGATGTTCCTCAGAAAACAAATACAGCACTACCACATGATCCAACAATCCCACTCCTGGGCATCTATCTGGACAAAACATTCATTCAGAAAAATATGTGCACTTCTGTGTTCATTGCAGCGCTTTTCACAATAGCCAATACATAGAAATAACCTAACTGTCCATTTACAGAAGAATTGATTAAGAAGATTGATGTATATATATACAATGGAATACTACTCAGTCATAAAAAAGAAAATAATAATGCCATTTGCAATTACTATTTTTTTTTTTAGTTGTGAGTCTGACTTTAGTAGAACTTTTTGCCGTGTAAAATATAGGAAAATGACTGCAATATTATCTAAGGTAACAAGCTTACATTAATATGTTAATGGTGGAAGATAGCAAATTTGTTGTAAAATTACCACATTTTAAAGTCAGGGATAAGTGTAGTTTTGATTGAAAATTCAGGCTTAAAAGGAACCTTCAAAGTTTTATTTATTTGGGGAACCAGAACTGACTTGATCTATTTTTTTTTTCACAGTTTAGTAAGTGTTGCTATTGTTATTGTTGTTTTATTTTCTTATTTTCTGATTTGGAAGTTGATGTACAGAGTTGCAGTGGCAACAGTGTAAAGCACTGGTATTACTTCCACAGTATTCAGACCACTTACATGTCTTTTTGATATTTGTGATTTTGTATATGACTTTAAAAGTCACATTCGGCCTAAAGCAACTGAATGAACATGTCAAATCCAGCTTAGCTTTTCAAAGAATATTGTGTTTTCTGGACCTACTGCATCCATGTGGTTCTGGTTATTAATACACTTGAATTTTTCTTCCTCAAAGGGTCAGATAATGTGTTATGCTGCTGATGATAGATTCATGTGAAGCTTCATATAATTTTGTTTTTTTATTTTAGGGCCTTCACCCATATGGAAGTTCCCAGACTAGGTATTGAATTTAAGTTGCAGCTGCAGGCCTGTGCCACAGCCACAGCAATGCCAGATCCAAGCTGCATCTGTCATCTATACCACAGTTCATGGCAATGCTTCATCCTTAACCCATTGAGTGAATCAAGAGATCAAACCTGCATCTTCATGGATATCAGTTGGGTTCATTACTCCCGAGCCATGATGGGAATTTCTCTAGATGTCTTTGATGTCTAGATGTCCATGCTCCCTCCCAAGCCATCTGTAGTATTTAAGCCACCATTTTATCTGTGTATAGTTGTGGTGCCACAGAAATGAATCCGACTAGTATCCATGAGGATGTGGGTTTGATCCCTGGCCTCACTCAGTGGATTAAGGATTGAGCATTGCAGTGAGCTGTGGTGTAGGTCCAAATGTGGCTTGGATCCTGCATTGCTGTGGCTGTGCTATAGACTGGCTGTTGCAGCTCTGATTAGACCCCTAGCTTGGAATTTCCATATGACCTAAGGAGAAAAAAAAAAAAAGACTGAAATTAAATAAATAAATACATACATAAATAAATATTAAAATAAAATAAAATAAATATTAAAATAAAATAAAACTCAATCAGAGGATTCATGATTATCACTGATTTTTCACTCTCTGCTGGCATAGAGTTGTAAGGATTAGCACAAGTTTTCCCATGATTAATAATGTTATTAGAAAATATTTTTTTTAATTTTATATTTTCATTGAGATACTTGTAAATTTAAATTTTGTTATTCTAGTTTTTACAACCAAATATATTTCATTTCACATACACTCTTACATATTTGGAAAAAAAATTTAAAATTAAGAGAGATGTAGTCATCAGTGCTTAAATTATGGAAATCACAGCCAAACTCAGGAGAAAAATGCCTTGCCTAAACTCCAGAAATCAACTGTCATAGACACAAAAAAGCTTTAATATAAGTGTCTCTATGACTCATCTTTGAATATATATTCCTTCTACCTGATTTTCATATAATTATATTTTCTTCGCCTTTATCTTTCACCATGTTCTGATTACTGGAATCATTCTTTGAATTCAGACCATCTTTCAAAGGTAAAAAAATTAACACTGATTACTGAGTACATATTTATAGCCTATTACTTTAAACACATAGTATTCTATTTAATTCACCAATCGGGTTGGTAAGGAACCAATTTACACATTTTACAAATGAAAACTCAAATTTTACACTATATATCTTATAAATGGCAGAACTAAGTTCAACTCTATCTCACTTTCAAATTTATTCACATATATTGCACTACCTTCCCAAGAATCATATTAAAATGCCTTCACATTTCAGAGCCTGGAAGGTAGGGTGGTATAGGAAATGGCTATGTCTACTCTCCCAAGAGATACTAAATAAATATATCAATGGAAAAAAAAGTACATATTGCATTATTTAAACTTATTAACTACTATTTGTAAGATGAACAGTGACTCTAATGGGATGGGTTACATCATGGAAGATTGATAAGACAGGAGGCTAATCAGGGAAAGAACTCAGGCTATACCATAAAATGGAGGAAGAGAAGGATGTCAGAGAGTGAATTCAGATTTCTCTGACTTCAGAGTAGATTCCATGACCAGCTTTATCCTCACGTAATTCAAAGGCAATTTTATAGGATATTGTGAGCTAAGGTATCTCAACACTGTTTATGATTTGGATTGGATTTTTCTTTGCTATGGAAGACTGTACATTGTAGAACGTTTAGCAGAATCCCTGTCCTCTACCCAATAGATGCCAGCAGGAACTCCTTCCTGAGCTGTGGCAATCAAAACATCTGCAAACATGTCCCCTCAGGAGAAAAATCTTGCTTAAAACCACCGTTGTAAACTATTCTGAGCTTTGATTTCTAGACATTTTATCCAAGAACTTCCTGGCTAAACCAAAGGCCAGTTTTATTAACAGCAATGTCATGTCAATCCTTTCCAAAGAGATAATATAACTCAGATCCAGGGGAAGGATTTTTATAAATAGCTTGTATACCCAGAGTTTAATGAAATGAAGAGCAGCAAAGTAGGCAGATTGTCTAAGAAGTGCCATGGTAGGTGTGAGAAGGGTCAATTAAAACTGTGTGAGCTGAATATGCATTTTCATGTGCCTAATGATTTCTGAAAATCATTTGCTGTGATGCATTAAACCAGCCAATTTAAAGAGTGATTGACTAAAGGAAAGAAATTGCATAGCCAATAAAATTGATAACAAATCTGAGATAAAGTGAGCACTGATCTTAAAAAAGCTGTTTATGTGTAACATCTGCAAAAAATATTCATTATGAAGATATATCCACTGCATGCTGTTAAGTAAATTGTAAATGAAGATTATAACATATGTGTGTACAGAAATGGATAACTTATGACTTAGAGGTTCTTTTAGTGCCTAGTTAACCAAACATTGCTTTCAAGGAAAAAATGAAACTGCAAATAGGAAAGAAGCTTGGAGACAGTGGGTTGCACATTAAATGGGTTTAGCTTAATGTGAAATTGTGCAAAATCAACTGCAGGTTAGTAGTTGGTAATTTCTGAAACATTTTATAATGTGGCTGCAGTGTTATGTAAACTCAAAGAAATATAAATCATTGTCTCAAGAGTCCTAAGGGACCTGGCACAACCTCTTTACCAGGACATCTTCTTTTATAGCCTCATTACACTTGCCAGTGATTCATGGGTGTTAGGCTTGACTGAGAAGGGTGGAAGGGGTTAAGGAATTCAGTATGCTATATTTCAACCATGCAAATGAACATATTTCCCTGGGACTAAAAGGCAGCATTTCTAAAAGAAATGGATTAATCTCTGTCTCTTCTTATTATCCTTTTGTTGAGATTTTCAAAGTAATCTAGTCCATGAAAAAGCATTCTCAGTATAGCATTGCACTGTATCTAAAGCAAGACAGAGCAATTTTACCAAAGTACTCTGACAGTGTATGAGCATGGGGAAAACAAGGGGCAGGGGTAATATGCATGAAATGGAAATGAACTGAGGACTGAACCTCTTGGAAATCATACATTCTGAGATGTGTTCTAGAGCATAATCTTTGGCCAAGTTTTGAGTCAGTGAATGGAATTCTTCCTATTAGGATAGAACAGGGTCCTGACATAGTACTACTAACAAAACCCTCTTTTCTAGATTAGAACCACTGATTCTTTCTGTGGTTCTCTTTTTTACAGGCTAATGTAGACATGGATTTCAGAGAGGGAAAGAGGGAATCTATTATGCCAATAACTTCATTAATAAGCAATAAGCAAATTGGGAGAGCAATCTTATAATTGCCTGGTGTATTGCAAGTACTACAAAAAGTGTGACCCTAGGTCTTGTAAAACAAAAATATCCTTTAAAAATTAAACTATTATATTTATGCATAAATAATATTCTATCAATTAGATTATCAAAGTCTATTTTAGAGAATCCTATCTGCAACTCTCCAGAAAAGCTTTAAATTCAATTTTATTCTAAGTGCCATTGTATTCAGGGCTTCTGCTAATATGACAATTACATTATATTGAATATGAAATTAAACTAAATAGGAAAATATATACATACACAAAAGATGAAATCAAAAAATGTGTTTGTTTTTTGAAAATATCAAGTAGAACTCTCATTTTCTAGACAGGTGAGTTCAATAGCTTAAGCAGATTAAATATAAATTTTACTAAAGACAGCATTGAGAACCATTAGTAAGCAGAACATAGAAAACATGTATTTCCCACAAAGTTTAGGAATTACAATAGCCATGACTCATCTAATATTGTTATGAATAAAACAGCAAATATAAAGTTAAAAACTATGATCCATATAATATATTAGATAGTATTTTTGACAAAATAAGATTCAAGACATAGCTATAAACTTAGAAGTAAGCAAAAACACAAATCTGAGTCCCATAAATCAAATTTTCTCTTTAGGCCAGAATTTTTTTCTCTTCTTGGCCATACCCGTAGCATACAAAAGTTCTAGGGCCAGGGAACGAACCCACACCACCAGACAACAGATCTTTAATCCGATGAGCCATCAGGGAACTCCTAGGCCAGAATTATTTTTGACCTTTGGGTATATGTATCTAACTGATGATTGGTCATAAAAACTTCTATAGCATATGGCAGTTAAAACTTAATATACAATAACAGCTGAATAAATCATATTTTCTCCTAAATTGGCCTCTACTTGAATATTTAATTTTTTTAAGTTACTCAGTGAATTTTATTACATTTATAGTTGTATAGCAATCATCACAACCCAATTTTATAGCATTTCCATCCCAAACTACATGTTCATCACCCCATCCCCCCCAACCCTTCTCATTTGGAAAACATAAGTTTTTCAAAGGCAGAATCAGTATCTGTTATGCAAAGAAGTACATTGTGTCCTTTTTTAAGATTCCACATGTAAATGATAGCATATGATGTTGGTGTCTCACTGTCTAGCTAACTTCACTTAGCATGATGGTTTCTAGGTCCATCCATGTCCTACAAATGCAATTATTTATTTCCTTTTAATGGCTGAGTAATATTCCATTGTGTGTCTGTACCACCTCTTCTTTATCCACTGCTCTGTCAATGGACATTTAGGTTGTTTCCATGTCTTGGCTATTGCATATAGTGCTTCAATGAACATTGGAGTACATGTGTCTTTTAAGTCATGATTTTCTCTGGATAGTTCCCCAGGAGTGAGACTGCTGGATCAAAAGGTAATTCTATTTTTACTTTCTTAAGGAATCTCCATACTGTTTTTCACAGTGTTTGCACCAATTTACATCCCCACCAACAGTGTAAGAGGGTTCCCTTTTCTCCATACCCTCTCTAGCACTTACTGTTTGTAGACATTATGATGATGGCCATTCTGGCCAGTGTAAGGTGGTACCTCATAGTGGTTTTGATTTGCATTTCTCTAATAACTAGTGATGTTGAACATCTTTTCATGTTTTTCTTAGCCATTTGTATGTCTTCTTTGGAGAATTGTCTGTTTAGATCTTCTGCCCACTTTTCAATGGGGTTGTTTGTTTTTTTGGTATAGAGCTGGAGAAGGGGTTTATAAATTTTAGAGATTAATCCCTCGTCAGTCACTTCATTTGCAAATATTTTTTTCCCATTCTGTGGGTTGTCCTTTCATTTTGTTTAGGGTTTTCTTTGCTGTGCAGAAGCTTTTAAGTTTAATTAAGTCCCATTTGTTTATTTTTGTTTTTATTGTCATTACTCTAGGAGGTGGATCTGTGGTTTTTGTCAGAGAGTGTTTGGCCTATGTTTTCCTCTAAGAGTTTTATAGTATCTAGTCTTTAATCCATTTTGAGTTTATTTTTGTGTATGGTGTTAAGGAGTGTTCTAATTTCATTCTGTTACATGTGGCCATCCAGTTTTCCCAGCACCACTTATTGAGGGGGCTGTCTTTTCTCCATTGTATATTCTTGCCTCCTTTGTCATAGATTAGTTGACTGTGGGTACATGGGTTTAATTCTAGGCTTACTATCCTGTTCTACTGATCTATAGTTCTCTCTTTGTGCCAGTACCATACGGTTTTGATGACTGTTGGTTTGTAGTATAGTCTGAAGTCAGGGAGCCTGATTCCTCCAGCTCCATTTTTCTTTTTCCGGATGTCTTTGGCTATTCTGGGTCTTTTGTGCTTCCAAACAAACTTTATTTTGCTCTAGTTCTGTGAAAAATGTCCTTGGTAATTTGATAGGGATTGCATTGAATCTGTGGATCGCCTTGGGTAGTATAGTCATTTTGATAAATATTGATTCTTCCAATCCAAGAGCATGGTATGTCTTCCATCTATTTGTGTCATCTTTGATTTCTTTCATCAGCATCTTATAGTTTTCAGAGTACAGGTCTTTTATCTCTTCAGGTAAGTTTATACCTAAGTATTTTATTTTTTTGATGTGATGGTAAATGGGATTGTTTCCTTCATTTCTCTTTCTGATCTTTCATTGTTATTATGTAGAAATGCAGTTGATTTCTATGTATTAAATTTGTATCCTGCCACTTTGCCAAACTCATTAATGAGCTCTAACAGTTTTCTGGTAGCATCTTTAGGATTTTCTAGGTATAGTATCATGTCATCTTCAAATAGTAATAGTTTTACTTCTTCCTTTCCAATTTGGATTCCTTTTACTTTTTTTTCTTCTATGATTGCCATGACTAGGACTTCCAAAACTATGTTGGATAGTAGTGGCAAAAGTGGACATTCTTGCCTTGTTCCTGATCTCAGTGGAAATTCTTTCAGCTTTTCACCATTGAACATGATGTTAGCTCTGAGTTTGTAATATATGGCCTTTATTATGTTAAGGTAGTTTCCCTATATGCCCACTCTGAAAGGTTCTAACAAGAACTGGGTTTAGGATTTTGTCAAAGGCTTTTTCTGACAAAAGAAAAAAAAAAAACATCATATGGCTTTCATTCTTCAGTATGTTAATGTGGTATATCACACTGATTCATTTGCAGATATTGAAGAATCCTTGCTTCCCAGGGATAAATCCCACTTGATCATGATGTACAATCCTTTTAAGGTATTGTTGGATTTGGTTTGCTAGTATTTGGTGAGGATTTTTGCATCTTTGTTCATCAGTGAAATTGGCCCATAATTTTCTTTTTTTGTGTGATATCTTTGGTTTTGGTATCAGGGTGATGGTGGCCTCATAGAATGAGTTTGGGAGTATTCCTTCCTCTGCAATTTTTTGGAATAGTTTCAAAAGGATAGGTGTTAGCTCTTCTCTAAATGTTCGATAGAATTCACCTGTGAAGCCATCTGGTCCTGAACTTTTGTTTGTTGGAAGTTTTTTAATCACAGTTTCAATTTCATTGCTTGTAATTGTTCTATTCATCTTTTCTATTTTATCTTGGTTTAGCCTTGGAAAATTGTACCCTTCTAAGAATTTGTCCATTTCTTCTAGGTTTTCCATTTTATTAGCATATAGTTGCATGTACTAGTCTCTTGTGATCCTTTGTATTTCTGTGATGTCTGTTGTTACTTCTCCTTTTTCATTTCTAATTTTATTGATTTAAGTCCTCTTTCTTTTTTTTTCTTTATAAATCTAGCTAAGGGTTTATCATTTTTGTTGATCTTTTCAAAGAACCAGCTTTTAGTTACATTGAAACCAGCTTTTCTATAGTTTTCTTCATTTCTATTTCATTTATTTCCACTCTGATCTTTATAATTTCTTTCCTTCTACTAACTTTAGGTCTTGTCTGTTCTTTCTCTAGTTGTTTTAAGATTTAAAGTTAGGTTGTTTATTTGAGCTTTTTCTTGTTTCCTGAGGTGGGCTTATATTGCTATAAACTTCTCTCTTAGAACTGCTTTTGCTACATCTCATAGGTTTTGTGATGTATCTTTGGAGTGTTGTATCTTTATTGCCATTTGCTTCTAGGTAATTTTAAATTTCCTCTGATTTCTTCAATGATTCATTGGTTGTTTAGTAGCATGATTTTTAGTCTCCAAGTGTTTGTGTTTTTTTGCAGTTTTTTCTTGTTGATTTACAGTTTTATAGCATTGTGATAAAAAGATGCTTGCTATGATTTCAATTTTCTTAAAGTTACCAAGGCTTGATTTGTGGCCTAGAATTTGATCAATCCTAGAGAATGTGCCATGTGCACTTGATAAGAATTTGTTTATTCTGTTGTTTTTGGATAGAATGTCCTATAAATATATATTAAATCCATCTTGTCTAATGCTTCATTTGTGGCCTGTGTTTCCTTATTGATTTTCATTCTGAATGATCTGTCCATTGCTGTAAGTGAGGTGTTAAATTTCCCTACTATTATCATGTTATTGTTGATTTCTCCTTTTAAGGTTGTTAGCACTTGCCTTATATACTGAGGTGATCCTATGTTGGGTGCATATATATTTACAATTGTTTTATCTTCTTCTTGGATTGATCCTTTGATGATTATGTAATAGCCTTCCTTGTCTCTTATAATATTCTTTATTTCAAGGCCTCTTTTGTCTGATATGAGTATTGCTACTGAGGCTTTCTTTTCCTTCTTGTTTGCATGGAATATTTTCTTACATCCTCTCACTTTCAATTTATATGTGTCACTAGAAGTAAATTGGGTCTCTTGAAGACAGCATATATATGGGTCTTGTTTTTGTATCCATTCAGCCAGTCTATGTCTTTTGATTAGGGCATTTAGTCCATTTACATTTAAGGGAATTATTGATATGTATGTTCTTATTGCCGTTTTTATTAACTGTTTTGGATTCGGTTTTGTTGCTCTTTTTTCTTCCCTTCTTCTCTTGTTCTCTCCTCTTTTGCTTTGACAATTATCTTTAGTGTTGTTTTTGAGTTGATTTTTCTTATTTCTCTGGCTATCAATTGTAGATTTTTGGTTTGCAGTTATGCTGAAGTTTTGATATAGGAGTCTGTATATATACGATATTGTTTTAAGTTGTTGTTCTCTTAATTGCAAGTTCATCTCCAGTGTCCTGCATTTGTACCCTCCTCTTTTCATGATTTCTGATTTTGGTAGCATTTTATGTGTGGATGATTTCCTACCTTTACTGTATATAAGCCTTTACTGTTTAGCCTTGTCATTTGTGGTATTTTTGTTTCCTCCTGTGGCCTTTTCTTTTCTGCCTAGAGAAGTTTCTTTAGTATTTGTTGTAAAGCTGGTTTAGTGTTTCTGAATGCTCTTATCTTTTGATTATCTGTAAAGCTTTTGATTTCTCCTTCAAATCTGAATGAGAGCCTTGCTGGGTAGAATAATCTTGGTTGGAGGTTTTCCCTTTCATCACATTGAGTACAGTATGCCACTCCCTGCTGGCCTGCAGAGTTTCTGCTGAACAATCTGCTGATGACTTTATCAGGGCTCCCTTGTATGTTATTTGTTTCTTTCCCTAGCTGTTTTCAGTATTTTCTCTTTGTCTTTAATTTTGGTCAGTTTGATTGATATGTGTCTCAGGGTGTTCCTCCTTGGGTTTATTTTATATGGTACACATGTGCTTCCTGGATTTGAGTGAGTGGTTCCTTACCCATGTTAGGGAAGTTTTTGGCTATTATATCTTCAAATACTTTTTCTGTCCCTTTCTCTCTCTCTTCTCCTTCTGGCACCCCTATAATATGGATGTTGGGATGTTTAACATTGTTCAAGAGTTCTCTCAGACTATATTTCTTTTCAATCTTTTTTCTCTTTTCTCTTCTGCATCAGTGATGTCCACTAGTCTGTCCTTCACCTTGCTTCTTCATTCTTCTGCCTTCTGTATTCCACAGTTGTTTGCTTCTAATGAATTTTTTATTTCAGTTATTGTATTTTCCATCTCTGCTTGCTTAAGTTTTATATCTTGTATTTCTTTACTCACTGTTTGCTAGATTATCAATCTTTGCCTCCAGTTTATTTCCAGTGCCTTCCATCATCTTCAGCCATCAAGTATAAAGTCTTTTTCCTGGAGGCCGGTAATCTCCAGATCACTTAGCTGTTTTGCTGATTTTTTTCTTGCTCCCCTATCTGAGTTATAGTTCTCTGCGTTTTCATTTTTATAGGTTTTTGGTATGGTGTCCTTTTTGCAGACAATAGAGTTGTAGCCTCTCTTACTTCTGATGTCCACCACCCTTATGGCTGAAGTTGGTACAGGGACTTGCTGTAGGCTTCTTGATGGGAGGGACTGGGACCTGCCCACCAGCTGATCTCTATCCCTCTGCTGGGTGGAGCTTTGTCTCTGGGTGAGATTAGATGTGACTGTGTGCCTGGGGGTCTTTAGGCAAACTTTTTACGGATGGGTGGGGTCTTGATCCCACCTGGATAATTGTTTTGCCTGGGGCTTCTCAACACTGATGGGTGGGGCCATATTTTACCAAAATGGCCACCTCTAGAAGAACACATGCTGATGAATATTCCTGAGACCTTTGCTGCCAATGTCCTTTCCCCACAACAAGCTATAGTCACCTGCTGTTTTCCCAGTAGATCCTCCAAGAACTGCAGTCAGGTCTGACCCAGACTCCTATTGAGCCTCTGCTTTGCCCTGGGACCTAGTGCACATGAAAGCCTGTGTGTGCCTTTCAAGAATGGGGTCTCCATTTCTCCCAGTCCCATGGAGCTCCTGCACACAAGCCCCCCCTGGCCTTCAATGTCAGATGCTCCAGGAGCTCTTTCCCCCAATGCCAGATCCCCAGGCATGGGGACCTGACGTGGGGTTTAGAGTCTCACTCCTATTTATGAGTATCTATGATATAGTTACTTTCCAGTTTGTGGGCTGCCCACCCAGTGGGTATGGAGTTGCTTATATCATGTAGTTGCCCCACCTACCCTCTTGATATGACCTCCTCTTTGTCTTCTGGAATGGGATATTCCTTTGAAAGTTTCCAGTCCATTTGGATGAAGGTTGTTTAGCATTCGGTTTTAATTTTTTTTTTTTTTTTTTTTTTTGTGAGAGAGTGAGCTCCGATCCTTCTATTCTGCCATCTTAATCCCTTCCCCGAATATTTAATTTTTGGTACAACCATTTAGAGTAAGTTAAATCTGTCTCACCTTTTCTCCCAAATCCAATTAATTAAATTAATCAGTCCTGTCACCAGTGACTTGGTGTAGGTCCTCATTCCATTTTATTGGCACATCACAAAAACATTGATTATTAACTGATATTTTCAACTCTAGACTTGTTCCTCTCAATACATTCATTCACTGTTGTAGAACTAAAAAAGCCACTCCTGTCCCTCAGATTCATCCTGTAGCTACTGAGAATCATCTGCAATACAGCATCCTGAACATACTATTACTCATACATTGCCTTTGCTCATGCCTCGTACAGTTTTATTCCCCCTATACCACTAGCACACACTATTTTACTTATAATTCTGCATTTATTCATCTCTTCCTTGTTTAGATCATGAGAAAAAACTTGTTTCATAGCCATCTTCTGTTCCAAGGGACTTGCATAGTTCTTGGTCTATAGCAAGTGCTGAATGGTTATAGAATGGATTTTCTGAGCCATAGCTGGAAAGCATAATGATGATGCTGACATCTGAGAATACTACTTGCAGCTAAAGAAAATAATCTCCCAAATTATAGTGGTTTGACAGAATACAAGCTCTTTTCTTTGTCACCTAACAGTTCAACATGAGCATTGCATGTTAAAGGGTGGCTTTTCAAGATCCAACATCCTTCCCTCTTTCAGCTTCACCATTGCACAGGCTCTTAGAATCTTTTTTTTTTTTTTTTTTTTTTTTGTGGTCAGCTGAAGGGATTTGAGAACAACACTTCTTAAAAACTCTACATTAACAATAACTAGTCTCAAGTCCATGACTGGATGTAAGTGGAGCAAGGAAATATATTCATAGACTAGGAAGCTATATTCTCCAAAACTCTTCTGCATGAGTATTTGAGAGATAGCTGGCCATCTCTACCACATGACTTATGAAAGCAAGAATATATGTCCTATATTACAATGGAAAATGAAATTTTCTGAAGGGGTTATTAAAGTAGTGAATTTCAGTTATCAGGAAAAGGCCCTTAGGTATAATGTTTTGTTACCAACAACTGTGGATGGCTTTTGAGGTTGCATCAGCCTTGGGAATGATTTTCAAAAACAGTTAAATCCATACAGCTTTAATTTGGACCTCCCATGAATTGTAGGACCTGCCCAATGAGATTAGGCATTTGGAATAGCTCAGATCTCCCTGCAGTAATTACATTTTACTTTCTTAAAACCAGATGTTCCCCAGGACAGGGAGAATTTCATGTTTTCTAAAACAGGTGGAGCATCTTTAAACAGTTCCACTTTTCACACACTACATTTTCAAATAAAAAAGAAAGTATCTTTTTTACCTTAAAGGATAGTGCCCAAATTTCACCTATCAAAAATATCATTTTTTAAGAAATTGTTAGATTTCTTCATATGAATATCAAATAACTCTATCTGTAATTGCCTACTCTCTCCTATTTGATATATGAGAAATTAAATGGAAAATTTGCCCAATAGAGACAGACAGGTTCTATATAAACACATCTGTAGGTCATTTAGAAATTAATATCATCACCCTTTTCATTAAAGTGACATGCATATATTTAGAAACTACTTACCAAAAACCTAATGAAAGACTGTCCTTGATAACTTCGCTTTATGTTCACATATAAATCAGCATTAAAATCCTTTACATAATGAAAGGCACATTCTTCGCCAGGAAAAAAAAATAAGTTCTATTTGTTTTCCCATTTAAAAAATGTGGACTGAAACTTTATCCTGTTTGTTTAAATAATTTATACATTTATTACCACTGTGTATGTATAAAGGTATTTCACATTTTGAGTCTTATACAGTTTATAAATAAGTATCACATTTTCTAGTATCACATTTGCACTAATGTTGAGATGATTGTATTACAATATAGAAATAAATACATAGCTAAGGACATATCAAAATTCATATACTTGTATCTACAATGAGTGTTAAGTTTTTCATGTGAAGATCCTCAGGGCATCTCTATTGAGTTCATGGCATACTTTCCCTAAATCATTTATGCTGACATGGTGTCATGGATAAAGTCTAAATTTGTATATGAGTTACAACAGCTATTTTCTGCCTGAGTACTCAGTCTTACCAATGTCTGTGTTTCATCCTATATTCATGGAATCTCTAGGCTACGTGGCATTCACTGCACAGGAGATGGAGACATAAACTTTTAAGCAAGTAAATGGGCTTCTGTGATCATTTCACGCACAATTTCTAAATTTAATCCTTCTTGTATAGAGTTTTATAAGATCATTTTACAGTCTGTCTATTGAAAGACAGCTAACATACATAATTGTTGAATAGATGTCTGTTCAAGGTAAATCAATGAGGTCATTTTTTATGTTGAAATCTCTTATAAAGTGCGTGGAATCCAAATATAATGCAAATGGAAGACTAACTTCTGATTAAAAGACCTGTGGATTCAATTGATAACATTTCATGTTAAACTGCACTGGAATTAAAGTTACCAAATATGAAGATCCACCAGTGCTAGCATTTCAGAAGTCTCATTTGAAAACCCAGTTTAGCCTTTACACAAATCATGTACATCTTAGGTAGTTTTTCATTGTTGATTATGTAAAGTACTGCAATGCCTTGATTCTCTATTTTTATGTGGGGAATAGAAGCATTTGAGAAAATCCTTACACGTGTATTTTTGGTTGTTTTCATTCTGCATTGTCTTATGGTTATTTAATATGAATCAATAGGTGATATAAAAGTTAAAGAGGTTCTTGAGGTTAAATATAAACTCTCTACCAAGATGGACATTGAAATATAGAGACTTGTTTATGTTAAGACTTTATTAAAACAGATAGCTTTTTCAGGGAAAGCATATGCTGTATTCATCTTATTAGAGTGTTATTACTCTCTTATGACTAAAAGGATAGATTTTTAAAATATATAATCCACAGAAAGCACTCCAGTATATAAACTCTTTTTCTATAGAATGTTTATTTTTGCCAATTAAATCTGACAATGCCTGCAATAAAAATGATTACAGGGTTATGACAAACCTGTGCACTTATTTCTCATTTTTAGTTTATTTTTAAAACATGCTAGTTATATTTGAAGGTGAAAGCACAAGCTGTGTTTTCAAGATGTGTTTTTTCTCAGTAGAATTATGTCATGGGAAAACACTATGGATATCCATCAAAGTGAAACCTACAAGGACATAAGAGCTCGTTATTAGCGAACATTGTTTGTAACCTTCAGATGGCTTCAGCATTTCTGTGACAAAATAGCAAGGAGAAAGAAAGATTAAATCACATCATACCCTCAAAATTAACATCACTACATAAATTATGGCTTTTATGTAAATCTAAAATTTATATTTTTTACTTTAAAACAATGAACTATTACAGCTTCCAAGTTTGTAATAAAATGTTACAGTGAGTTCAAGTTCGGTAAGGTCAATGCTGGCTTCAGGTTAACATTATTGATTGAAACTTGCTAAAACATCCTGGCAGATACAGTGCAATAACTTCAGTCAGGAAAGTAAGCTGAGGAACATAGCATTGTGGTTCTGACGCATGTTGTGGCTAGTATACTTGTTCCTTCTGCAAAAACCTAGAAGGAACAAAAGATAATTAAATGTGGAATTGTATAACACTGGTAAATGATAGAAAGTTACTGTTCATATACTAACGCAAACTTTGGTAGCACACTTGCAATTAGATTATTTATGTTTTTAATAAATAGTTTTGAAAGATGAATATTTTATTCTTATTCATACCTTAAAAAAACTGAAACCTAAAAATGTGTAATGTTGTAATGGTCTCCAAATTTGTATTTATACTCTATTTTTATACATATACATTATGTATACTATTTATATACATATATTCTATATGTTTTGAGAAAGTATATACATAAATTATATATGTATGTAATATATGGTGTTCTTTATTGGGTCAGGAATTTGAGGACCTTTTTTTCTTTCTTTTTTTTTCAAACATTATTCCCTCTTTTAAACAAGGTTGATGAGATGATAGAAAATGTTGGAAGGAAGGCTGCAATCTGCTATAATGGAAGAGAGCTTTTTTCTTTGCCACCCTCATATGGTTAATGTGGGCATCTCTGACCTTGACAATTTTCAACAAATGTACTTGAAGAGAAATATACTTCAGGCAAAATATTGTAGCAATCAAAGCCTTTGGTGGTTAAATTGACTAAAAATATTGGCCCATTATTCAATTTATTTTATTTCTGTTAGTAATAGGCTTGGTTGACAGAGAGATTACTGGCTGTTTTCATTGACATGTATAAACAGAATTCCAGTTTAAAGAAAGTAATCTACTGTTGATTTTCTGAGGGAACATATCACTAAAATGATATCCCTTTGTGATGTTTATTCTATTGTTTGTTCACTCGTGGAATGGTAAACTATGGATGTGACATTTGAAAGCACATAAGTGGAAAATTCTAAAAGATTGAACAGTGTAGACCTGATATCCTCTAAAATGGGTAAACTCTCACATTTGAAATTTTAAATCGCCCTATTTGAACTTTTTCCTCTATGAGCAGCTCTCAGGCAGATGAACATTCCTATCATTTAAATCATCATGTGAATTCTGACCCTAATTGGGTAAGTTTTATATTAGGTTCCCACCAAGCAATCATGGAAGCAATTATGGGGACTTGTCCTAGGGCTGCCATAGCCCAGGTGCTGTTGCCTGATTGTCATTTTGTAATTACCTTGGTACTTCCCAGCTACTCCTTAGCATCAGTTAAAGGATACAACATACTTCAAGTGAAGTTTCCTTGGAAGTACAAGTAAATAATTATTTAGTTTGCTGCTTTATGAAGGTGCTGTTTGCTTTACCTGGGATGTGCAGAGGTATAATGAAAATTGCACCTCTCCTCTCTTCTGAGGAGACTTGTACAGACATTAAATTGGAGATGGAATCTTTGCAATTATCCACAGAGTTCCTTTTTAAATATAGAAAGTACCTTAAATAATAGTGATGATAGAGGCATTGCCAACTTTAGGATTTTTTTCAAGTCTTTGAAGTCTGACTTTGCAGAACAGATTGTAAATCTCTGGCCCATTACACACCTGCGGAGATTTTGGTGTTTTATTTCTCTTGGGTGAAACTACAGAAGCCAAAACCATGTTAATCACTGTCAGAACCAGTTGTATAAAATGCCAAAATGCAGTGAACCAAGTGTTTTATAATAAATATGACAATACAGTCAGAATGTTGTTTTGTTAGGCTTGTTATTTGTTGTAATTTTTCATTTATAATCTTTGAAAGGAGAATATTCTAAGGCTTTTATCAAAAAAAAAATTTAACCACAGGGGAGATGTCACCATATTGTATAAATAATACTCTAAGTCCTTGTATAATAATTAATTCAGATAAAAATAAATTTAATGGTGATATTTGATTTAAATGCTTTAAATATACCTGTTTTAACACTTCAATATCAAATATTGCTACACAAATTTTTATTTATCTGACACTCTCTGAATGACATAATTAATAGGAGAATTAATATTTTCACTATATTATTTCATATTTTTATCTTTCTTTTTTATTTATAATTGGATCTTAGGTTTCTTTCTACCAAATAGCAATTATGATGATTGGGATATGGAAAAAATAATTTTAATCATCTACCAGTGTTACTTAAATTAGATGCTGAATTAACTAGATTTAAAATTAATACAGATAGCTTAGCTATGTCATTGGCTTTTCTTTACTCAGTATCCTGACATGCATTTTCAACTGATCTATCAAAGGAAACATGTTCTGTGACAAAGAGAATAAATATATCATAATATATCATAAATTGCTATGTGTAGTTCATGATGGATGATTCTGATATGTAATATCCAAATTAAATAATATCCATATATTCATGCACCATCTGATGTAATTTTAATAACAATTTTGGGGAAGATTGTTCTTCCTATTGAATAACCACTTACATAAATGTAAAACGTGTTAAATTTACTTGCAGTCGGGAGTTCCTGTTGTGGCTCAGTGGTTAACAAATCTGACTAGGAACCATGAGGTTGTAGGTTTGATTCCTGGCTTCACTCAGTGGATTAAGGATCTGCTGTTGCCACGACCTGTAGTGTAGGTCACAGAAGCAGCTTGGGTCCAAGTTGCTGTGGCTGTGGCTTAGGCCTGTGGCTTGGGCCTGCGGCTACAGCTCCAATTCAACCCCTAGCCTGGGAACCTCCATATGCCGTGGCTGTGGCCCTAAAAAAAGACAAAAAAAAAAAATTAATTGTAGTCAAAAGCTCATAAGCAAAATGTCTTATGTTATTATTTCAGTTTCATGTTTATTTTGTATCTATATGCCATTAAAATAATATATAGTGTACAAAACAAATAGAATACACTCACCCGGGCTGCAGAATTTTATTAGAAATACAATAACACCAAGGCTAAGTAGGTCAACCTTTCTGTGTGTTTTCCACAATGTTCTTCAAGTGTCTGTTCACTGCTTGGAGATTTAAATCAAGATCATATGCTCCTTGGGCAGTGACCATGTTTGTTCACCCTTACGTAACTATTTTCCAGGATAGCTACTTTCCAGGATAGTGCCTGGCACATAATAAAAAATCAATAAATATTTCTTTTACTGAGTGGTTTAACTAAATGTTCACTTCCTATAAGACTTAAGGAAGGAGTGCCCATCGTGGTGTAGTGGTTAATGAATCTGACAAGAACCGTGAGGTTGCCGGTTTGATTCCTGGCCTCGCTCAGTGTATTTAGGATCCAGCGTTGCCATGAGCTGTGGTGTAGGTCACAGACGCTCCTGGGATCTGACGTTGCTGTGGTTCTGACGTAGGCTGGAGGCTGCAGCTCTGATTAGATCCCTAACCTGGGAATCTCCATAAGTTGCAGGTGTGGCCCTAGAAAAGACAAAAATAAAATAAAATAAAATACTTAAGGTAAAGTTAATGTAGTATGGAGTACTTCCATACTATACGTATTTCTAAGGTCAGCTTTATGTACATGCTATGAGGCTCTGCCTATTATTGGCCCTGTGACTTAGATTAAAATGGATGAGACTCAAATAAATATAGTGGTATAATACCAATGTTTGTTCACTGCCTTCATGTACAAAACATAAGGTTCCCATTACACCAATATAAACACCACATAACTAAGCAACGGTACAATTGAGAATCCGGAATCTGCAGTTAAAGGTACATGGTATCAAGTAATATGACCTTCTCACAAGTGTGATGAGAGTTGGAATAGTACACTCTCCAAATCTGTATCTTAAGATATGTTTAGGCTACAACATTGAAGAAATAATTGAGCTAAAAAACGTACTAATGAGTTATCTGCAAAAAAATTAATTTGGATACATCTTATGGTTGCTTATCAAAGATGTCTTTTCAATAAATTTAGCAATTGCTAAAGCTATTATCCACTGAATTTTGTGTATGACTAGAGCACTTGAATACTTCTGACTTTTCAGTTTCAAAACTCTGAGTTATACATCACTAACTATTGTTCAACAATGATAGAGAAGCATTGTGCCCTTCACAGACCACTAGCTTCTGATGATCTAATTTCATCTTCAATGATAGTTACAAGGTAGAGCAAAAAAATAAAGGGTTGAAAGTGGTGTTTTAGCTATTGTACTTATAAATTATTAGAGCGGAGTGGGCTAAGAATTGTATGGACCAATATTATTTCCAGACATTTCCCTACAGTCAATTCTTGATTTTCCAGGGTAATGGAATAAGTAGTTAGTATCGGATATGGTAGATCTATAGATAAGAGTCACACATACTACCTGAAATAAAAAGTTTAGGCAGTTATATAAAACCTACACTTATTTGGCCTTCACCACATATTTTACATATATACATAAACATATGTTCTATAAATATGTAAATATAAATACCCACATAGGTCCTTTTCTCAAGCAGAAAACACTTTATCCTGGAAGGAAATATAATACATTTATAATTATTTTTAGAGAATGTTTAGATATATACAGATGCACAGGGAAGGGAATATCATCATTAATTAATATTTCCCTATTTAAAGAACACTCTACCTCATTTGTGTTTCAGTTGTCCACCATAACTGGTCGATAGTGAATGAAATCTCTGTTCCTGACCAGTTCCTAACCCTATCAAGAAAAAAGGAGTAGGCCAAAATTAATAGGCTCTTTTATCTTATCTTGGAGAAAATAAAATCTAATATAAAGAAAAAATAATTTTAAGCAGTTGTGATTTATTTCTCTGTTCATACACCTGTCTTCCTTGTAAATAATATTTTCATGGTGAACTTTTTAAGGCTGAAGATGTTACTGAAAAAAGACAAAATTTTTAAAGATTTTTATTCTAATTAAATTACCAACTTATTGTACTGAAATCCTGAACATAAATAGAGATTCCAAAAGATTTAATAATGGAAAATTGGATCAAAGATTAATAAGGAATTGTAGTATAAATATATTTTCAGGATGTACAGAAATGTGCCTGCTTAGTCCATTGACCTTATCCCATAAATCTTTGATAAATCCTTCATGTATTATTGTGTTAAAATTCTGTATAATAGTTATAAAGAAATCACTACTGGAACTCCCAAAAATGTTTAAGGAAAAAAATTGATTTTCGATGATGCACAATATATTTTGCCAATATATGCCTCATGCATTGAAAGGAATATTTTAGTCAAAGAAATATAAAAATCAAAAGCAAGATTATAGGAGAAGTTACATGCTCATTTAAAAAGAATTTGATGATAGTATGCCCCAAATATAGGAGCACCCAGATACATACAACAAATATTAACAGACATAAAGGGAGATATTGATGAGAATACAATCATAGTAGGAGACCTAAATACCCCCCTCACATCAATGGACAGATCCTCCAGACAGAAAACCAATAAAGCAACAGAGATCCTAAAGGAAACAATAGAAAAGTTAGACTTAATTGATATCTTCAGGACACTACATCCAAAAAAAGCAGAATACACATTCTTCTCAAATGCTCATGGAACATTCTCAAGAATCGACCACATATTGGGACACAAAGCGAATCTCAATAAATTTAGGAGCGTAGAAATTATCTCAAGTATCTTCTCTGACCACAATGCCATGAAATTAGAAATCAACCATGGGAAAAGGAAAGAGAAAAAACCTACTACATGGAGACTCAACAACATGCTACTAAAAAACCAATGGGTCAATGAGGAAATCAAGAAGGAAATTAAAAACTATCTTGAAACAAATGATAATGAAGACACAACCTCTCAAAATCTATGGGATGCTGCGAAAGCAGTGCTCAGAGGGAAATTTATAGCAATCCAGGCCTTTCTCAAAAAAGAAGAAAGATCCCAAATTGACAACTTAACCCTCCACCTAAACGAATTAGAAAAAGAAGAAAAAAGAAGTCCTAAAGTCAGCAGAAGGAAGGAAATTATAAAGATCAAAGAAGAAATCAATAAAATAGAGACTCAAAAAACAATAGAGAAAATTAATAAAACCAAGAGCTGGTTCTTTGAAAAGGTGAACAAAATTGACAAACCCCTGGCCAGACTCACTAAAAAGAGGAGAGAAAGAACCCAAATAACCAAAATTATAAATGAAAAAGGAGAAATCACAACGGATACAGCAGAAATACAAAAAACCATAAGAGAATACTATGAACAAATATACAGCAACAAGTTTGACAATCTGGAAGAAATGGACAATTTTCTAGAATCTTACAGCCTGCCAAAACTGAATCAAGCAGAAACAGACCAACTGAACAGACCGATCACTAGAAATGAAATTGAAGAGGTCATAAATTCACTCCCTACAAATAAAAGTCCAGGACCAGATGGCTTCACAGGGGAATTTTATCAAACATATAAAGAGGAATTGGTGCCCATCCTCCTTAAACTCTTTCAAAAGGTTGAAGAAGAAGGAATACTCCCAAAGACATTCTATGAGGCCACCATCACCCTCATTCCAAAACCAGACAGAGATACCACCAAAAAAGAAAACTATCGCCCAATATCATTGATGAATATAGATGCAAAAATCCTCAACAAAATCTTAGCCAACGGAATCCAACAACATATCAAAAAAATTATACACCATGACCAGGTTGGGTTCATCCCAGGTTCACAAGGATGGTTCAACATACGCAAATCAATCAGCATCATACACCACATTAACAAAAAAAAGGTCAAAAATCATATGATCATCTCAATAGACACAGAAAAAGCATTTGACAAAGTTCAACATCCATTCATGATCAAGACCCTTGCCAAAGTGGGTATAGAAGGAACATTCCTGAATATAATCAAAGCCATTTATGATAAACCCACAGCAAATATAATACTCAATGGGGAAAACCTGAAAGCCTTCTCACTCAAATCTGGAACAAGACAGGGATGCCCACTCTCACCACTGCTCTTCAACATAGTTTTGGAAGTCCTAGCCACAGCAATTAGACAAACAAAAGAAATCAAAGGCATCCATATAGGAAGAGAAGAGATCAAACTGTCACTGTATGCAGATGACATGATACTATACATAGAAAACCCTAAGGACTCAACCCCAAAACTCCTTGAACTGATTAATAAATTCAGCAAAGTGGCAGGATATAAGATTAACATTCAGAAGTCAGTTGCATTTCTGTATACCAGCAATGAAACATTAGAAAAGGAATACAAAAATACGATACCTTTTAAAATTGCACCTCACAAAATCAAATACCTCGGAATACACCTGACCAAGGAGGTAAAGGACCTATATGCCGAGAACTATAAAACTTTAATCAAAGAAATCAAAGAAGATGTAAAGAAATGGAAAGATATTCCATGTTCCTGGATTGGAAAAATCAATATTGTGAAAATGGCCATCCTACCCAAAGCAATCTACAGATTCAATGCAATCCCTATCAAATTACCCATGACATTTTTCACAGAACTAGAACAAACAATCCAAACATTTATATGGAACCACAAAAGACCCAGAATCGCCAAAGCAATCCTGAGAAACAAAAACCAAGCAGGAGGCATAACTCTCCCAGACTTCAAGAAATACTACAAAGCCACAGTCATCAAAACAGTGTGGTACTGGTATCAAAACAGACAGACAGACCAATGGAACAAAATAGAGAACCCGGAAATAAACCCTGACACCTATGGTCAATTAATCTTTGACAAGGGAGGCAAGAACATAAAATGGGAAAAAGAAAGTCTATTCAGCAAGCATTGTTGGGAAACCTGGACAGCTGTATACAAAGCAATGAAACTAGAACACACCCTCACACCATGCACAAAAATAAACTCCAAATGGCTGAAAGACTTAAATATACGACAGGACACCATCAAACTCCTAGAAGAAAACATAGGCAAAACACTCTCTGACATCAACATCATGAATATTTTCTTAGGTCAGTCTCCCAAAGCAATAGAAATTCGAGCAAAAATAAACCCATGGGACCTCATCAAACTGAAAATCTTTTGCACAGCAAAGGAAACCAAAAAGAAAACAAAAAGACAACTTCCAGAATGGGAGAAAATAGTTTCAAATGATGCAACGGACAAGGGCTTAATCTCTAGAATATATAAGCAACTTACACAACCCAACAGCAAAAAAACCAACCAATCAATGGAAAAGTGGGCAAAAGACCTGAATAGACATTTCTCCAAAGAAGATATACAGATGGCCAACAAACACATGACAAAATGCTCAACATCGCTGATTATAAGAGAAATGCAAATCAAAACTACCATGAGATACCACCTCACACCAGTCAGAATGGCCATCATTCATAAATCCACAAATAACAAGTGCTGGAGGGGCTCTGGACAAAAGGGAACCCTCCTGCACTTCTGGTGGGAATGTAAACTGGTACAGCCACTATGGAGAACAGTCTGGAGATACCTTAGAAATCTATACATATAACTTCCATATGACCCTGCAATCCCACTCTTGGGCATCTATCCGGACAAAGCTCTACTTAAAAGAGACACATGCACCCGCATGTTCATTGCACCGCTATTCACAATAGCCAGGACGTGGAAACAACCCAAATGTCCATCGACAGATGACTGGATTCGGAAGAGGTGGTATATATACACAATGGAATACTACTCAGCCATAAAAAAGGATGACATCATGCCATTTGCAGCAACATGGATGGAAGTAGAGAATCTCATACTGAGTGAAATGAGCCAGAAAGACAAAGACAAATACCATATGATATCACTTATAACTGGAATCTAATATCCAGCACAAATGAACATCTCCTCAGAAAAGAAAATCATGGACTTGGAGAAGAGACTTGTGGTTGCCTGATGGGAGGGGGAGGGAGTGGGAGGGATCGGGAGCTTGGGCTTATCAGACACAACCTAGAATAGATTTACAAGGAGATCCTGCTGAATAGCATTGAGAACTATGTCTAGATACTCATGTTGCAACAGAAGAAAGGGTGGGGGAAAAAGCTGTAACTGCAATGTATACATCTAAGGATAACCTGACCCCCTTGCTGTACAGTGGGAAAATTAAAAAAAAAAAAAAAAGAATTTGAGGAGTTCCCATCGTGGCGCAGTGGTTAACGAATCCGACCATGGTTAACGAACCATGAGGTTGCGGGTTCGGTCCCTGCCCTTGCTCAGTGGGTTAACAATCTGGCGTTGCCGTGAGCTGTGGTGTAGGTTGCAGAAGCGGCTCGGATCCCGCGTTGCTGTGGCTCTGGTGTAGGCCGGTGGCTACAGCTCCGATTCGACCCCTAGCCTGGGAATCTCCATATGCCGCAGGAGCGGCCCAAGAAATAGCAAAAAGCCAAAAAAGCCAAAAAGCCAAAAAAAAATAAAAAAAAAAAAAAAATAAATAAATAAATAAAAAGAATTTTAGAAGTAAATATGTCTGGAAGAAAACCATATTTGTATATAACATCTGTGATTATAAATGCCAAGTTATAGCTATATTGATCCAAATTTGTGGATTTTTGAAATATTTTTATAGTTACCCACTTGAATGTCTAAGTCACCTAGAGATAATTTTAACTGGATAGAAGGAAAATAAATGGAGTAGAATTTTACCATCCAGATATCTTTCCTGCATTTGTAATAGCCATATAATTTCTGAGGCTAATACTAAAAATTCTCTTGTGGGGTGATAAACATTTCCAATTCATTATTTCCACATTGTTACTTAACAGATTCTTGATGCTTCATCAGGTAATAAACAAAATTAAGTCATTAATATATTCAACAGGTGTTATCTTGAGACATTACAATGTGCCAAAATAAAAGACTGCTAACTATGTGTTTAATACATGTTTTCTAATCCTCTGAACAAGGTTATACTTTAAGTATATATTTACATTTTCAAGATGAAAAAAGTAAAGTTCAAAGAAACTTTGCACTGAACCAAATTGATACCACCAGTTAGTCATACACTTGGTGTATGAAGTTGTATATAATTGATTCCAATTAAAATTCTTTCCTCTGTACAACTTCAGTTTTCTGCCAATCCCTTTTTCTCTTCTTTCCCAATAAAGACACTTTCACTGCATTCTCAGCTCCAATAAGGGAATGAAAGAGCTGGCTTTAGAGTATAAAAGCTGAAAAAAGAAGTTAAAAAAGGAAAAGAATAAAACTTTAATTGGAGATCAGTTCAACTGATTTCTTGAATAATTAATGAATTAATGAATTTACAACGTGTTATCTCTTTCCAAGATTTATATAGTCTTATTATTTATATAAATTATAAAAGACTTGGTTCCCAATTCCTTTCTCAGATAATTTAGCCATATTAACTCCTCCCACTATAAACACTTCAATACCATATTCCCTAAGCAACTATATGATATTTGTAAAACATATTATAGTATATTTGCACCAATGAATATGCGCACCTGTGATTATTCCCTCATTAGTTTTTACATTTAACTAATCACATTTGAAGTTATTTAAATAAATCATAATACCTAATAGTCACCAGGTACACATTGTAATCTGTTTTTATGCTAAGCATTTCACATACGTATGTTAACAATTCTCACAGGGACTATACGAAATAGATACTATCATTAACCCATTTTACAGGCAGTAAAACTGTGGTTATTAAAGAACACTGAAGTCCTTGGATTCTAGATTATCAATCTAGGTTGTCTTCTGCTTTAGGTGTAGTTTGAAATGCATGCTCTGGTTTATATACATGTCTCCTAAACTATACACATATTACCTAACTGCACTTGACTTTTAACATAGCATTAGTAATTATATTCCAATAGGATTTAGTAACTGAAGTAATAGTGTGATAGTTTTAATACATACAGCAGGGACCACAAGACAAGATTTTTGAATAATTAGTAGCATAGTTAACTAACCAGTTGATTGAGCTACTTGAATAATCGCCTTATTAATCACACTGGAAATATAGACAATGAGAAAAAAATTAGAGTAAAACATGTTATAAATATAATATAAAAATGAAAAAAATAAAAAGAAAATGAAACCATTGAACATAATAGAAAGCATTCAAAAAACTAGGAAGTTATATTCTTGCCTAAAAAGATGAAAACTAAGCTAAATATTTCACAAATTTTATAAACATATGTATTTTGTAAAAAGATGTGCATGGTGGCTTGCTCTCTTTTTTGAACTTGTTAGTGTTTTCTTAGTTTAATGATGTGTCATCCTGATATGTTTAAAGGGAGAATATGGTTTGGTGTTCTCTATATTAAAATTCAAGATTGCCACACATGTTGTTTGAACTTTGTAAACAACATTATTAAGTGAATTCAATATGAATATTTTGCTTTTAAAGTGAAAAGGCTAGATTTTTAATATTTGAATTAAAAATATACAAAGACCAGTTTTTCAATGAAATAGAAGAAAAGTTTGGTGTTTTGACATCACAGAATTTGAAATATTAATTCCTATGAAAAATTCCTTTAATCAAATAAATAATAAATAACTTCACAGCATTAAGCATTTGTCTTTATTATAATTACCAGATCTTTTCATGGCAAATGCCTCCTATCTAACTGATTCTGCCCCAGCTTTCATTTAATTTGCTCTTATTTTCCGTTGTTTCCTTCTCCTGTAATATGAGCTTATAATAATGAACATGATATTTGGTTAACGAAGAATGCATTGCATATTTAGAGATCTACATATTTATGTGACCTTCTTTTGTTCATAAATGCTAATATTTATTGCTTCTTTGTTGAGATTTTATTTTGTGTTTTGTGACAAACAAAAGTACGATTAGTGAAGCTGTAAAGTTCTCATGGTAGCTGCCTGTGTTCCCAAGATAGCAGCATTAATGTCTACAGAAGCAGTTAATGCTGTTTATCATTAGTAACAGAGGCTAGGAAGGACCTTCTGTGGCTTTTATCTTTCACCTTGCCAACAGAAGTTGATGAGCTTTCTGATTTAAATTCATAGGTGATGCTCCAGGATTTACATGCACTTCACATGGACAAGCACCCAGGTAAACCTATCCTGCTGATGGAGACTAATTAAAATCATTCTAACATTCTAATACTGGACATCCTTATAAAAACCATTACCTTATCCATATTTAATGCCAAAGTTGCCCAGTGGGAACATGAAATACAATATGTCTCATGGAGAAGCTATCCCATTCTAGCCTTAAAAGGGTTAATTGCATTATAAGTGACTTGTTCAGGTATACATAAATAAGTGCGTGTAAAGCACATCCTCGAAATAAATGTGAGGTTTTAAAATTTAAATTTTTTCTAGGTACAGGAATTTTGAAACAAAGCAGGATAACATCAATGATGTGGCACACTTTTAATAATACTGATCACTTTTTTCTTTATAATTATTTTTAAGTTTGGTCCCAGAAAGAGATGCCAGATACCATCACAAAATCAGGCTTTGAAGTCAGATTTATTTGGGATTTTGAGTGAAAGGTTAAGCAGCTTTTTTCATTATGGGAATGTTCTATTCCTAAGAGAGTAAAAGATATTGTGATTGCTCAAAAGGGTAATATGGTATCTGGTATTTTCTAAATTTTTCAGGAATCATTTTGTATGGCTAGTTTTCTAGGGAACAATTTCCATTTCTGTGGAAGTGTTTTCCTATCATTGTTGCTCATTCAATATAGTGTTTTGAAATTTTAAATTGATTAAATCTCTATTCTTACCACCTATTCTAATTTGAATGTTTTTCTCTTGCCCTCAAAATACAAGCTAAACTTACTGAAAAATAAGAAGGTGTATGGCCCAGCTTCGTCTTTGCCCTTGACCTTATAGCATGTCAGTCTGCTCTTTGCTTCAACCATGCTAGTATTCTCTTGCCTTAGAATGTGCCACGTAGTTTGGCAATTCAATACCTTTTTAATTTCTTTCTTCCCATTAGGAAGCTCTGTTTTTATCTTAGTGTCAGTTTTCCCTCCTTGAAGAGATCTTCCTTCCCTTTCTTCTCTAAAGTTTACTGTTCCTGCTGATACCTGTCTCAGCACCCTGTATAGTACTCCCCACTCTACTTTCTGAGATTAGTTTGTATGTGTGACAATAAACTGTGTGAGGACAAGCTGTATTTGTCTTGTTGACTATCAAATCCCCAGCACCTACCATGGCACCTGCCACAAAGGAGGTCTTCTGAACATGTCCTTGATTGAGTACTCATAATTCTCTCATAAAAAGTGAGGGAAGTTGGGTAAGAGGAGAGACTTTTTCCTCTCATTTGTTTCCTTTCATTCTTTCCTAAAGAGTAAATACTCCAGGGGAAAAAAAAAAAAAAAAGAAAGAAAGAAAAAGAAACATACAAAGTAAACTAATTTACTTTCAGGAAATAAATGGCATTAACTTACATTTATTAGAAGCAACCATCGGTGTAACAGAATATCAAATATGATAAGGCAGTATTTTGAAGCTCTTGCTAATGAATAACATATAGTGAAAAGGAATGATTAAAAGTATACATTCTTGGAGTTCCCATCCTGGCACAGTGAAAATGAATCCAACTGGGAATGATGAGGTTGTAGTTTCGATCCCTGGCCTTGCTCAGTGGGTTAAGGATCTGGTGTTGCCATGAGTTTTGGTGTAGGTCACAGACGCAGCTCGGATCCTGCATTGCTGTGGCTGTGGTGTAGGCCGGCAGCTGTATCTCCAATTAGACCCCTAGCCTGGGAACCTCCATATGCCGGGTGTGGCCCTAAAAAGAGAAAAGACAAAAAAAATATATAGATTCTGAGAATCAAGCAGCATGGGTTTGTTACATTTATAATAATAATAATAATAATAACATAAGCAAATGATTTCAATATCTAAAACTGGCAGAAAAATTAATGTTGTAAATTAATTTATCAGATTTACAAGGATATCCTGCTGAATAGCATTGAGAACTTTGTCTAGATACTCATGTTGCAACAGAAGAAAGTGTGGGGGAAAAAATGTAATTGTAATGTATACATGTAAGGATAACCTGACCCCCTTGCTGTACAGTGGGGAAATAAAAAAAAAATTATAAAAAAAATAAAAAAATAAAAATAAAAAAAACAAAAAAAACCCAACAAACAAACAAAAAACAATTTCATGAAGATTGCTTGAGTGTTTCCAACTAGAAAACACTGTTATCTAAATAATTTGGTAAAACTTGTCACACCAGAGAGCTTTGGATTCTTCCAGAACTTAAGGTAATATAATCCTTTAAGTGTAATACAATTTATTTTAAACTGTGTAGATTAAGGTAAAGACAAATGTTTTATATTTTCCTAAGTAACTGAAGAAAAACAGCTCTGAAAATAAAAGTCAGGTGTTTTATTTCTTTTTGGGAATTGATATGAGTTTACTCTGAAGTGTGTTTCTAAGCTTGAGTAATTTAGATGGGGAGGCAACTCTTTGATTTTCATGTTCAATTCTCAAAACATTTCATTTTAATGAAAATTTGCTCTTGATTTAATTATATCAGCTATATAACCTCATTTCTTTTTTGTAAGAGAAAAGTATCAGATTAAAGGGCACAGTTTTTAGTAATCACAAGATACTTCACAAATCAATGTTATACCCTTCAAAGGAATCTGAATTCATAGGATCAAGAAATTGTGATGCACAGATTATTTCCTTTTTTCATCAACAAAAATCCATTTTATTTCAACTTGTTATATTTTTGATGCTCTATCAAATTTATTTTATACTACTGTGAACTGTTATACTATAAAGAGTAAAACAGTGGCTTTTATTGTATAACTGGAGTCAGTGCCACATTGAGCTTTCATTCTTTTCTGTGACCTATCTTATTCTATGACATCTTTTGAAAAATTCACTTTCTATACAAGAAAGCTTTGGCAAACATTCTTATTTTCCAATCTGTTTGTAGAAGTCAGCAGCAGCTGAACGGATGACTTTTTCTGGAAAATATGATGTCTAATCATAAGCAAAGTGTTCAGTCCTTTCAAAGAATAGAGTTGAAATATCTTCCCTATGTTAAATAAATCACTGTGTTTATTATATGCACACTAATATGGATTATAATATTAAATATATATTATAAATATGTAGATATTCATTAATCACTGTGTTTATTATTACATATAAATATGGATTATAATATTAAACATATATTATAAATCTGTACATATATACATTCCCTTTGTGGCTTAGTGGTTAATGAAACCAACTAGGACCCATGTATTAAATATATATTATTAATGTGTACATATATATATATATATATAAAATGTGATTTAAATTATAATATGAATAGCATTTTAGGCACATTATTATAATATACCACTAATATAAATATCGATAGAAACTGTAAGAACATAAAGTTTTTCCTGATCCCCATGAAAAGCAGGGTATAGGAGAAATGTGCCAGATGATCCTATACCAATGATTTAGAATCACGAAATCTTTTAAAGAAAATGTTGAAATGTCATGTCAAAGGTTATCATAAGATTCTGGAATTTCCATTGTGGCTCAGCAGGTTAGGAATCTGACTAGTATTCATGAGGATGCGGGTTCGATCCCTGTTCTCATTCAGGATGTTAAGGATCCATTATTGCAACAAGCTGTGACAAAGTTCACAGATGTGGATAGGATTGGGTGTTGCTGTGGCATAGGCCTCCAGCTGCAACTTCAATTCAACCCCTAGTCCAGGAACTTCCATATGCTGCAGGTGTGATCGTGGAAAAGAAAATAATCTTAAGGTTTTAAAAATATACATAAAATAGAAACATATCTTTGCTTTACAGTCAATGGAAATTGCAATATAAAATATTTGTTATGTGAATCAGAAAAATAATAGCAAACATCTTAACACAGTTTTAGAATATACAAGTAAATTTTCATCTATATTATATAAAGGTTTTAAATAGGGATATTTAATGTAGCATCTAATTTTAAATTATTTAAAAATCATGATTTCAATTAAGTATTACTGCTTTTGTTAAGTTCCAAGAATATACTCAGGAGATAGGGAAGAGGGCTAAACTGGGAGGATGGAATCAACATGTATACACTACTAAATATTAAATAGATAACTACCAAGGACCTACTCTATAGTGCAGTGAGGTTTATATTCAATATTTTGGAACAAACTATTGGAGGGGGAGAATGTATTTATGTTTATGTATATGTATAACTGATACACTTTGCTGTTAACATGATGCTAATACAAAATTGTAAATCAACTATACCCCAATACAATTTTTAAAAAAATCTGTTGACTAATATCTATCAGCTAGAAACAGATAACATATGTATACTCAAGAGAATATCAATGTTTGTTTCTTTTTAAGTCTATTGTTTTTCTTCCTTCTTCTGTTTATGAGTTAGAATACAAACACACTCATCCAAATAACTGCATGATAAAAATCCAGGTAAACCATAAGACATTCATATATTATTATCAAATTAAGTGTAGATATTTTTAAATATCTTAATTCTAGAGATCACATTTTCTTCTGACTCAGATAATCAATTACTTTTCTTTGATGACAATTACTATGATCAGAGTAAAATTATAAAATGCTACAAAAAATGTAGAATACATTCCTTCCTAATTAATTAAAGGAAGTTAAGATAGCCCAGATGAATTTCATAAATAGCTACCCAATTAATACTTTAATGAAGTAATGCAATCTTAAAAGGAGAAGGCAAGTATAAGAGCCTCCAACATCAAAGAACATTTTAGGGGAGTTCCCTTGTGGCTCAGTGGTTAACAAAACCAACTGGGAACCATGAGGATGAGAGTTCTCAGTGGGTTAAGGATCCCGAATTGCAGTGAGCTGTGGTGTAGGTGGCAGATGTGGCTTGGATCCAGCCTTGCTCAGTGGGTTAAGGATCCCGAATTGCAGTGAGCTGTGGTGTAGGTGGCAGATGTGGCTTGGATCCTGCATTGCTGTGGCTGTGGCTGTGGCGTAGGCCAGCAGCTGTAGCTCTGATTTGACCCATAGCCTGGGAACTTCCACACCTTTTTAGGGTGTGGCCCTAATTAGCAAAAAAAAAAAAAAAAAAAAAAAAAACAACAACAACAAAAAAACAACAACAACAAAAAAACCCCCTAACATTTTAGAAAATAAGTACAAAATAAGAAAGTATAGCTATGAAATCACTAAATAAATGAAGAGCTAATAGTTACTGGTAAGTATTCAGATTTACTAAAAACCCATGCCCATATATATTTTATATTTTATAAAATATTTTATATTTTATTTTCCTATGAACATAGCATTTGTGTAATATGTGCATGGATAAAATATGTAAAGAAATACTGTCAAGCATGAAAAGACAAATATGATTCATTAGAACTTATTTCTGAATGACACATTCTGCAAGTTTGAAAATATAGATAACGGCGCTGTGAACAATTACCCACTTTGTTCTTAAATTTTCTGCAGATTAAACATTACATATGATGCATTTAAACAATACTTCATTTTGTACTGGATCTGAGATTTTGGATTCTAATTTCATGGGAGCTGAAACTGATGATAGAAGGATCAAATCTATAAGTCTGAATTATCTATATATTATTTTTAAATATAAAGTGGCAATTTATTTTAGATGCTACAATAATATATTTTTGAAATGGGAATTATATGTTCATTCCTTTTCGTTAAAATCCACATAGCATTTTCCAAGAGTCTGCTTGCAGTGAGCTATAGTTTTAATGATGAAGTGTTTTTGAGAGTTTATACTTTATCCAACTAACTAAAATTTTGATTTTGTCAGTTTCAGGTTGCTACAGGACTTTTCAGTGGCCTGAGAAGTCCTTCAGGATGCAGGGTGAATCCTTGGCATCCAGGGCTGATTTTGCAGGGAATGAGGTACCCTGGCCTTCTGATCTTCATTGTCCTTTCAAAATGCTGATATCTTGGAAAAACTCAGAAAACCATTGCCTGGATCTCAGAAAGGCAGGCCAGGGAAAGCGTGCTGGATGCCTAGAGAAGATGAGGGCTTCTTTATTTGGCTTTTTTTCAGCTGTGAAAATGACAGTTTGGACCCCTGTAAAGTGATTAAGGCAGAAAGGAATTTCATAGATGTTGATTTTGCCAACATTTTACTCCACTCTCTCCAGAATCAGCAGAATCCACTTCCATGTACTTATTTAATCTTACCAAGCCCATTATTTCTTTTCTACTTCTTTTTTTCTTATCTTTTTTTGCTATTTAGGCCCTCACCTGCACCACATGGAATTTCCCAGGCTAGGGGGTCTAATCTGAGCTTAAGCTGCTGGCCTAAACCATAGCCACAGCAACACCAGATCTGAACCACATCTGTGACCTATACCATAGCTCACGGCAGTGCCAGATCCTTAACCCACTGAGCAAGGTCAGGGATTGAACCTGTATCCTCCATTGAGCCACAATGGGAACTCAAACCAAGTGCATTATTTCATGTGATGGCAATCTGTGCTCAAAATTAAATATGGTCGATCAATTATGAACAAAAAGTCAATCCTGAAACATTGCAGTGCGGCTGTAAAAATATTATTGTATAAATATACACATCCATGGAGACCTACAAGCTAAAACAATGAAAAAGACACAAGTGAAAACAAAGTAAATTGTATTCACAATGACTTAAGATCATTCTAGGCTACAAATGACATTAGCAGAGAAGCGTTTAGTTGGGTTTGAGGGAGGTCTGTGCTGAAAAAAAGGACACAAGTGTAAGCAATAAGCATAAGGATAGGCCCGAAGTCACATAAGACAATAAGCAGTGGATAGAGACTCTTAAATAGAAAAATAGAGGTAGGAGGAAATAGCATTAAAGCAGCACCAGGAACATGCTTGAGCTCAATTCACAGTCTAAAAATAATTTACTCTTTCATTTTTATCCTACTTCTTAACCGCTGGTTATTACATAGTGAATTATATATATTATTTGCTAAATATAGCAAGGTATCTATTTTGAGTGCATTTATTTAAAAATTGTTCCATAATGTTCTCATTCTTCCTAAGGTTAACCACTCATTTTTTTTCCTATCATTTACATCCTTTTTATTGTAGATATATTTGTTTTATTATTTTTAATTTTATGTAAGTGATTTAATATTGTATGTATTCTTCAACACACACTTATCTTCTCAGCCTTTCATTTTGAAGATTTTTCCCATTCATTTACTCATTAATTGATTTTTCACTGCTGTATAGTATTTTATTTAATGAATATAATAACTTTACTACAACTTATTTATGCATCCCTTCTTTGATGAATATTTGAGTTGTTTCCAGAGGTTTTTTTTTTTCCTTTTAAAAACTCTGCGTCTCTGAAAAGTCTAATAAACGATGTACCTATAAAATCTTTTCCAAGAATGGTATTGCTAGATTAAAAAATAGGAATATATTCAAATATAGGACAAAGTAATTCTAGTTTATGTATAGCAGCTATCTTCTATAGGATATGGCTTTGATTTTTGTATTATAATCTTTGATAAATAAATATTTTAAATTCCAATATAGTGGAATTTATTTTTTCCTTCAGGTATATGGGAATAGTTTCCTATATTCCCTAATAAAAACTTATTTTATTTGTAACCACGTTGGCCAGAGCAGAAACAAAAAACAGAAAACAATATGTTGAATTTTCTGAAGAAAAAACAATATCTGTTATGTTTGTGTATAGATGGATCAGGGAGGGAGGATGTATAGATTAACTGACAGCAAGAGAGAGAATCACAGACATGGCTCATTTGTTAATGTTTAGAAGTGCATGTCCTATGGCTTTACGCAAATAAATAAAACTTAATCATGGGTATGTTTTGGTAAATAACTTGTTCATCCTTGTTTTATGAGGTTGGGCTATGATGTAGTAAAATCTATCAAATGAATAATAGCACAGGAAAGAATTGATTTTTTTTGGCAGGTTCACATTGTTAAGAGCCATTTATTTGAGAGATCCCCATTTTTTTTTCCAGTAGAGAGAGAATGTGATTTTTTTTTTTAATTATGTGGAACATTGGCTTTTTTGTAACTGAAAATACAGTTTAAGAAACACTTTGCTGTTTCCCCTGTGTTTTCATGTTTTAGAAAGAGAACACTTTTGACAAACTGGATGCCTTAAGATTGTACAAATTGAACAACATTTTCCCTTTGACTAAAAATTGGGTATGCTAGTCTGAAAAAGTTTCTACTGGGCATAATACACACTTTTTTATGTTACATTTATAGTCATATTTTAAGGACAAATGAAGATGTTCTGATTTATATCAATGATTATTTTTAAAATAAGTAATATAAATATAGGATGAAGGTCCATATGAAAAATTATAATGTATGGGGTTCAGTTATCTTTATGGGGAACCCTTGGTTGAAGGGATCTCTTTTTTCTTTTGACTGTTTAATACTTTATTTCCATCTTTGCCCAGGTGCTCACCAGGCTGTAAAGAGCAGGGTATCCAGTTATGTCAGGAGTGATTCCGCACCTGGAGATACAGCATAGATAAATCCAAGATTGCTAATTAACTTAAAAGTCAGTTTAGGGGTTATTACTTTGAAGACTATGCCATTAGTCAATAAGTACTCCATAAGGTAGCAGATATAGTGGGGTATGCGATTGCTAGAAAAGAGGACAAGAGAAAGCCTAGAATACTAAGGATAAGAGGTTACTAGCTGGAAACTGGGTAGAAGGGGTGAGGTAGAACAGCAACTTTTCATGATCTAGCCTATGGATTATGAAATCAAGGCAATGAAAGGGGACTGACGTGTAAGTGTCTATTCCTTACTGGCTGGGAATCTGAGGGCCCAGCTTCTCAGTTCATCCTTATCCATGTGCAAATAGTTAAATGAGAGAACACTCTTTCAAACCTTGGTTGTGTTTCATTAGTGTGTTTGTCGGCAGAAAATTTATAAGTTTTATGGCTTTAGTTTTTGTATTTTGTGTCTTGTTTTTAATCTGGCGTCTAGAGCTATAGTGCACCAGGATTGCAATGATAAAGGAGGTAATGAATTCTGTGCACTCGCATACTCTCTCTAGCATGATAAAGATCACTATTAAAAAATTAGGGGCTTTGTAGTGGAGGGAATGGAGAGATTGACAAATTTACTGAGCACAGACTTTTAATTCAAAAAATCTCTACACGTTCACCAGAAAACAAAGCCTGGGACAAAAAGCTTCCTTATTCATATCCAGTCGCATCAGAAGAGCCTCTTTCTCCACTGTATGCCAAAAAATCATTCCCTTCATTAGGTTCCTGTCTCTCTCAGCCCCTTGTCTGCAATTCTAAGTTCACCTCACAAACAGAACATTCCATAGTCAGGCCATACCTACAGGCTAAGGTCAAGTTCCAAAAGCAATCTCCTTAAATGAGATAGTTGTTGTAGTTTTAGTTTAACCAGGACAAGCTCTGAAAGTTAGGATAAAATACCAGGACTTGTAGTAAGAATTCATATATTAAGGTTCTGTAGAAAGCAGCAAGGATGGAGTAAAGCAGGCCAACTAACACCCCATTCACACCACACTGCATTTAGTGTAGTTGCCTGGAAAAGAGATTTATTCCTTCACCACCCCCTCAGGTCATTCATGTGATTTCTAATATTATGTTATAATTAACTATTAAATTTTGTATGGCATATTTACTACAAAAAATTAAAGGAGATAATGTAGAAAAACACATCATTTTCTATAAATAAAATGAAAATATAATAAAATCTCTAAAATAATTTGAATTATATACTTCTCTTATCATCTTGTTACCTAGAAATAGAATCCTATCACAATTATACAGAATTATATGCCTTGTATTTAGCTGAAGTTGGTTGTTACTTTATTTTTAAGTAGTAGATAGATATTGGTGGAATTTATTTCTGATACTGATAAATAACTGAGTAGTTAAAACACTAAAAGTATTTATACATTTCTGAAGGCAGAACTCTCAAAATGAAAATTTATATTAATTGGTTCTTTATTTCCATACAATTTTCACATATAAAAATTAAATATCAAACTTTATATTCTAGTAATTATGTTGAGTACTATTACTTTAAAACACATATGCTATCATAGGTATTTTTCTAAATCATTAAAAATTATGTCACCATACCTTTTAAAATTATTTATTTTACTTAGTGTGTATGATTTATGGACACAAATTGAAAATAGAATCTTATATGTTGCATCAGAGATTCTGGAGTCTATACATACACACTTTGCTATTGTTTTATAAGATTCTTTGGTTCTCACTATTGGTTGTTGAAGAATCTATTGATGGTTTTGAATCAGATCACCTTGCATTTAAGTAAAATCAGGAGAGAAGAAGTAATTTCTGAAGAGAAAAGTTTGGAGTTCCCAACATGGCTCAGCAGAAACAAATATGACTACCATCCAGGAGGACACAGTTTCCATCCCTGGCCTCGCTCAGTGGGTTAAGGATCCGGCATTGCTGTGAGCTGTGGTGTAGGTCGCAGATGTACCTCAGATCTGGCATTGCTGTGGCTATGATGTAGGCCAGCAGCTACAGCTCCAATTGGATCCCTAGCCTGGGAACTTCCATATGCCATGGGTGTGGCCCTAAAAAGACAAAAAAAAAAAAAGAAAAAAAAAGAAAATTTGCTCTGAGAATAGCTTATTTTCTTGCTTAAAGAGTCAAAAGAAATTACTGGTTTCTTTGCACAACTTTTGAAGCTTTCAAAAATGTAGTTTTAATGGTTAAAAAATAAGTTTTAGAAAAGAACTACATATGTTTATGTGTGTATATGTACATATGTGTGTATGTACATACGTATATAACAGATATGATATATTTTTGAGATGATAGTACTCTTCACTTCAATATCTTTTTTTGCAGAAAACCAAGGAAAGCTATGCAATGTATAGAATACACAACCCTGTTTTATGCTCTTTCTGATTATAGGGGACAGCCCTTGCCAGAGTGATTGATGTTTTAGCTAGTCCAGCCTTACTATAGCCAGGAAATTCTGGCCAATTAAGGAGGAAAAGGGAGAACCATCAATCAAATCAAAGTTGACAACCATCCCACCTTCATCATTAAAAAAAAAAATTAGAAAAATCATATTTGTCCATCTGTTACCTTTTCAAAAGACATCAAGTGCTTCAATTTTTTTCTCCTGTGCACATCCTAATAATTATTAAGTATTGGAAAATATTTTACAGTAAGGTATCTTCTAAAGAGAAGACATATTTTAATGAAAGTACTTACTCTGTACTAGGGGAACTGAACAAGCAGAAGTTCTTATATTCTTTCTGCTGTGACCTGAGAAATTTGATATATTTCCAATGACACTGGGGTAGTTTCTCAGGTGTTATTTGAAACAAAGTATTTACATTGAGTCTCTCATTCAAAGCTAAGCTTTGGAATGCCCCTTTTTAGGCATTACACATCACCTAGGTACATTTCTAGGGTAATAGTAATATAGGTTGATTAATTATTCAAAAACTATTCTAGAAGATCCACTTTGTGCCCATAAATTTGCTAAGAAAAATGGTCATAATCAGAAAAAAATGGAAGGGCATATCAGTGAAAATATTTTTTCCAAAATACAATGCCATAAATAGTATAAGTAATGTGTAAAAAAATGTCAGGGCAGCACTGAGTGATTCAATAGTGTTTTACACTTAAATGAAGTTAGTACCTAAAGAAGGTTCAAGGAAGACCTAGGACCTTGGAGTTGTGGATGATATGAGTATATCCAGGGGTAAAACAAGAGCTGTACAGTCAGTCTAATTATAAAGGTCCAGGCAGAAAAGTGAGATTTATTTGTGAGATCATGAGTCAAAAACTAGAAATACCTGACTAGAATAATAGAGTCTAATAGAGTTTAAACAAGTTGTAATTTTCTCCTGAGTATCTAGAATATATACATGTGTATGTATCTGTACATACATTTTATATTGCAATTGTTGTCAAGCTCAACTATATACACAAAAGATGAGTAGAGAATAAGGAAACTAATGTGAAATAATGAATTGTAGATTACCCAAAACTTATCTTTTCTCTGATTGAAATGAAACTGTGGAAGTTTTTGAGTTGATCAAAAATAGGAGAATATTTTACTTATGAGAAAATTAATGGCCACATTGGGATGTCTTGAATCTGTGATGATAAGACATCCAGGAGATGATGTGTATATAAGCTCCTCAAAATAAGGAAGAATTCCCAAAATAAATTAGGGATGAATTTGTAGATCTAGGGAACATGTGCACTGATAATAGACATGAAAATGAATGAGACAACAAATGGTCAATTATAAAGGTGAAAAGGAACAAAAGAATACCTGGAGACCACTTGTATACAGAGAATGGGAAAGGGAAAAAATATTTTGAAAGTCAAGAAAATGTGGTTAAGAAGAAAGCTACTTATGTGGTATAGCATCGTGGAAGCCAAGAGAAGTGTTTCAAAGATGAAGCATTAGTCAACTTAGTACCAGGCTGCAGAGACATCAAAGAAGATCAATGCTGAGAAAACTTTATCTGACAATATAATTTAATGAAATATTGATGACATTTATAAAGAGCAAGTATAGAAATTGTGTGCATTACTGGATTATCAAAAACAATAGAGGATTTGAGCAAATCTGAAATTTTATTTGTTTCTGACATTTTTAACTTTGAAAGAATGAGATCCATGGCAGCTTGAAGGAACAAAAGTGTTTAGGTCACAAGTTAATTTTATGCTAATGGATGAGTAGGCACAGTGGGTGGTAACTATTTAGAAGGAAATATTGAGCAGAGCATGCATGAGGAAGGAGAAATCACTCCTTGAACAAGTTTACAGATGAAAGAGGAGGAGATATTACTGTTGTAGGCACCCAGAGTATGATTGAGCAGATGAAATAAAATGTATAGATTTAAAAACAAAAAATGATTAACCTCAGAAAATGGAAAAGGCATTAACTCCTGTTTGTATTCTCATATTTATTCTCAAATAAAAATATAGCTTTGGATTATTAACTCTATATTTTACCATATTCTCATATGTGTACCTTCATGTACACATTTATCATATAAATGTGCTTGAATACTATTTATATAAACAGAATACCTTTTCTCCATATAAAATTTTTAAGCTCTTGAAGTAGAGAAGTATTTTCTGCCCATATATTTATTGTTCAAAGCACTGCTTCAGACTAGGTGTTCTACAATGATGTATCTCATCTTGAAATTCAGGACTATTTGGGAGTTCCCATTGTGGCGCAGCAGAAACTAATATGACTAATATCCAAGAGGATGTGGGTTTGATTCCTGGCCACGCTCAGTGTGTTAAGGATCTGGTGTTGCTGTGAGCTGTGGTGTAGGTTGCAGAAGTGGCTCAGATCCCGTGTTACTGTGGCTGTGGTGCAGTTGCATCTCTGATTCGACCCCTAGACTGGGAACTTCCATATGCCGCAGGTGTGGCCCTAAAAAGCAAATAAATAAATAATTAATTAAAAAAGAAGAAAAGTAAAGAAATTCAGGGCTATTCTACTTCTCTGTTATCTGGACTCAGCCAAACTGTGAGGTTGAAGACATAATCCCTTAGACTGGCCAAGTCTACTTAAGACTTGTGATTCCAACTACAAGAAGTTAGGGTTCAAGTACGAAGTTAGAAGAAATGGTCCATGCATGAGTATTCTCCTTTCTGAGACCAACCGCATTTTCAGAGATTTCCCAATGCCATCCTCAGATACAGTGACTCACTATAGTCATAGAACTTGCTGAAACTATTACATTCCTGGTATAATTATCATATTCAATAATATAAAAATGAAACCTATTGTATTTATTGTACGGAGAGGATACAAATTAGAACTACCAAGAGTCCTCTAAGGTGGAGTCTGAGAGGGTTCCAAATACAAAACTTCTGTTGTTCTCAGGATGATATATTTTCCTGGGGGCATCAATATGTGACAATATACATATTATGCCCAACCCAGAAAGCTCACTCAAACTTCAGTGTCCAGAGTTTTATTGATGCATCATTATGTAGGCATGATTGCTTATTTAATTGCCCATGTGGTTAAACTCAATCACCAGCACCACCTACATCTTCCAGGGGGGATGAGCTGATACTTGATTTGAGTTCCCACCCTAAATCATATGGTTGGTCTTTCTATTGTGGCCAGCCCCCAATTTAAGACTATTAGGTGAGGCCAGCCTCGACCTAAATCATCTTTTTTAGCACCAACTATTAGGTATGGTTAGTGGGGCTCACCTTGAATAACAAAGACAGTCCCATCACGTATGGAAATTCAAGAATTCAGAGCTTAATTTGCAAGAGCCAAAGATAAAGGCCACAACTCTTTGGGTTAGGCTGAATTCCTTACTATATACTTTTCTAATATGTTCTTGAGCCACCTTCTCCCAAAAATTTTTCAACATTTATTTCTAAACCATTTGAGACTCAGTAGTTTATGTGTATTAATATTTATTTGTTTGGGAAAAAACAACATATCCTGTCTCATATTTATAATAATGCCTTTACGATGTTCTTATATCCATGGTCATATATATATTTCTAGTGCCTTCCAATTGTTTTCCCCGTAAATTAATTTCCTGAAGTCTTTAGTCCTAGACATTTTTAGCATGGTCTTAGTATGTTATTCCTTCTTGCCATATTCCCTTTACAGTTCTCATTAAGTCTCTAGTCATACATGTTCATCACCATACTTTGGAGATGTTCTTGGCAATGACCTAACTAGTTCATTTGATTCTTTTTCACTATATTTATTCTATACATTACATTTCTATCTGTAGTCTATGTTCAATATTCTATATGTACTCTATATTTTGTATTTTAACACAAGTCCTAATAGTCTAGATTCAGAAAATACCATCTGTGTCATTCAAATCCTTCTTTTTTCAGGGTATTTACAGTCACCACAATATTTTCTATCTTTTCTGATTCTCCTTAACAACACTTTCCCAGTAAAATGGTTTCCTTTGTCTCATGATTTTATGCATTATAAAAATGCTATATTCCATGTAATATGTGTGCAATCAGATGGAAAAACAAAGGATTGCCTTCAAAATATCAAGGCCAAATATGTCGCTACTCATTTGATATTTGCAAAGTAGTTTGACAATGAATATATCCCATGTTATTTATACTTTTCCTATTTAACGATTTTTTTGAAGAACAACGTTGATAAAAGTGCAAGTAGATGTTAAAAAGTATGCATATTTTACTAATTCCTACAAAGTCAAAGAATGAGTCAGCATTTTAATTTATGTAGCCACCATTGCCGCCATAAATTAAACCTGTGAAATTAACCTGTAAGAAGGGATAGAAGGATGACTTTAAAAAATACATTGCAAAGTGTTAGATTATACATTTGTTTTCCAAAAGATATTTAACATATCCAGTGCAAGACATCATGTTAGACTGAGAATTTTTTTAATTTAAAAATACAGATTGCTTATGTTATCTTCTAAAGAAGCAATAGATGCTACTTGCCTTCACTTTCATTTCAAAAACACATAACACTTCAAATCATTGGTTACTTCTTTGTTGATATTCTTCATGTAATCAAGTGCTCTTCAATTATGGATCCTTTGGTTGTTTTCTCTCTCCTTTTCAAGACATTGAAGAAGAAAATCACACACACTCTGGTATTCATTGATGCCTCTCTACATTCATTATGTCAGCCTGGCCTAAACTCCCTTAAAACATGTTGCAGTATTGGCCTCTACATATCCTATACCCCTTCCTTTCCCTTCTAGTTTTCAGAGGTAGGAGACTTGAATCTAATGCAAAGACTCTCCCTGCCTGCTCCTGATCCCTCTCCTTTAGGTTTCACAGACATTTCCTCTAAGTCGTCTCTGGTAGGTTTAACCATGTTTTGGTGTCTCCTTCTTGAATAATTTAAACTAACCAATCTTTGTCCTGAGAATGAATAAACAAAAAATATATCCAAGTTCATGGACAATGGTAAATGATCTCTGATCTACTGACTTTTTTTTAAAGCATAAAAACATTCTCAAGTCTCAAGCAACTTAAAAATCATTTTAAAATGTCTTAGCTCTGAGTTCTTATATATAAGTCTCCTCTCTTCATGACCAATGCATGTGTAGTGAGTTAAGCTGAAAAAGGTAATGGCTGAACTTCATTAGCACTTGTTGATACCTCCACTGAAATACTTATAATCATTATGAATTTGATAATCATTTATTTCTCCTTCCCAATAGACTAGAGAGTTCTAAGAGGATGTGAATTGTGTCTCTTGTCTCTGTAACTCTAGATCCTAACACAGTTATAAAGATAACAATTAATGCTAGTCAAATGAAAAGAAAAAAAAAAAAGACTAAAAACAGGAAGACCAAAAAAAAAAAAAATGATGTATAAGAAAAGTAGTAAGTTTAGCTGTGAAAAGAATACTCAGAAATTTCTAAGTGAAAGACAATTCCAAAGGTGTATCCAAAAATCTAATAAAGGCAAAGAGGAAATTTAAAGGGATGTGTTCACTGGTATTTAGGAGTAATTAGGAAAGATTTTCTGATGGAAGACTTAACCCAGATTTCATGGGAATAGGAAGACTGATGTGAATGGCAAGCAAAGTGCAGGAATTTCAAGTAAAAGTATAGACTGAGGAGTTTCCATGGGCTCAGCAATAGAGAATCTGACTAGTATCCATGAAGATGTGGGTTTGATCTCTGGCCTCGCTTAGTGGTTAAGGATTCAGCATTACCATTAGCTGTGTTATGGTTCACAGACATGGCTTGTATCCTGCGTTGCTGTGGTTATAGCATAGGCCGGCAGCTGCAGCTCCAGTTCAACCCCTTTCCTGGGAAGTTCCATATGCCACAGGTGTGGCCCAAAAAAGCAAAAAAAAAAAAAAAATAACCCACAAAAAAACCCAGAACTGAGCCACCTTTGAAGCTGGCACACTTAAAGGAAAATGAATAGTCCAGATTTGACAAGATAGAGGATGCAAATAGGAATTATACTATACTGCAGAGTACTATAATCTTGGTTTTGATAAGGACATTCATAATCTTTTGGTCTGAGTGCCAACCAAGCAGGCAGTTCTAGCAGGAAAGCATGACCATCTCACCCTTTGAAATAGAGATCAGTAACACATCTGCTTATGTATTCTTTGCTTGAAAATGTGATCTGCTCAGACTTTTTTGAACACAAACACATGCAGGGTCAAGGGAGCTGATCATCTCTCCCAGCCATTTGCATTAGCTGCATCGATACGATACTGATGATCAAAAGGCTGAAGCAGGGAATTCCCATTGTGGTGCAATGGAAAGAATCCAACTAGTATCCATGAGAATGAGGATTCAATCCCTGGCCATGCTCAGTGGGTTGGGATCTGTTGTTGCCATGAGCTGTGGTGTAGATCATAGATGAGACTCTGATACTGCATTGCTGTGGTGTAGGCTAGCAGCTGTAGTTCCAATTCAACCCCTAGCCTGGAAACCTCCAGATCACTCTCAAATCCATTGCTATGAAAGAATTCCCTCTACAATGAATTTGAGATGGGAAATACCAAGTTCTATAGACTTGCAAATGACATATAGCCTATTTTTATAAGCCATGCATCACATTTTGGAAGGGTGATATCATTGGAAAAAGAAAATTGGAAGTTGTGAATAAAAATAGATTTTAAAGGGGAGGGAGTGGGAGAGACTGGGAGCTTGGGGTAAATAGATGAAGAATGTTGCCTTCAGGATGGATTAGCAATGGGATCCTGCTATGTAGCACTGGGAACTCTTGTCTAGTCAATTATGATGGAACATGTAATGTGAGAAAAAAGAATGTATACATGTATGTATAACTGGGTCACCATGCTGTACATTAGAAAAAAATATATATATATAAATGATAAAAAATTTTTGGTAGAGGAGAAATATTTCAGAAAAAAATGGCTTAAAATGATAAAATATTAAAGATTCCAGGACTTTGGAACTGCACTTTTATGTACTCAATATAGTTGAAGGTATTGAGCTAGGTTAGCACGTCTTCCTAGATTTTTTCTGATTTATCAAGAGATTATCTTTCTAAAGCTAAATCTAATAGCCAAATCCAATAAACAAAGTATCAGAATAGGGATTGTAGAAGTCCCTTTCACTTATATAGATGGTTTCCCACTTGGTATCGCTGAAACAACTTTCCTAAGAGAGGTTAACCTGAAGTTTTTCCATTAATGCAGATACTATAACTGCAACACAAGGTACAGGAACAGTTGAAATTATCATCAATTTTTAATTCATATTGAGACAAAAACATTTACTAATATCTTTGTTCTCTTGAATCGACAAAATTAATTTGTCTTCTACATGACAGTCTTTAAATATTTCAACAGAGTTGCTATGAGCCCTCTAACTCTTTTCTTCTTTAAGTAGAATATACATCCTTCTAAGACTTCCACTGATGATATTTAGTTTATTAGATTTTTTTTTTTTTTGGCTTTTTGCCTTTTCTAAGGCCGCTCCTGTGGCATATGGAGGTTCCCAGGCTAGGGGTCCATCAGAGCCGCAGCCACCGGCCCACACCAGAGCCACAGCAATGCAGGATCCAAGCCGTGTTTGCAACCTACACCACAGCTCACGGCAACACCAGATCCTTAACCCACTGAGCAAGGCCAGGGATCGAACCTGCAACCTCATGGTTCCTAGTCGGATTCGTTAACCACCGAGCCACGACGGTAACTCCAGTTTATTAGATTATTAAAGCAACCCCTCAAATTTAAAACGATCCTCAGGATAAATTCTGGACCATACAGAATGAAGTGAAGTTATTTTTCTAGAAACAAGAATTCTTTTAACTCCTCTTGTGGACAGTTTCATTTCAGAATGACCCCTAATAAATTTAGAGTCAATTCAAAACTTATGCCTAAAAACCAAACCAAAACAAAACACAAATTGCTGTTCAGCCAGCTTCTCCTCACCTGTAGTTATGTGGCTAACTTTTTTCTTTTTCTTTTTCTTTTTTTTTAACCCTAATGGAGGCCTTCTTATTTGTCCTTAGTAGTTATTGACATTTTTAATTTTGACTCATCCTTGTTGCTTACTGAGAACTATCTAGACAATGATTCCATACTCCATTTAGCATATTGGGAGCAAATAAGGTTTTGATCAACTTGCAAGGCTGAGTTTCATGAACAATTTCAGGAATCCAATGTATGGGTTGAGATGAGATGTAAGTACAAAAAAAAAAAAAAACACTGGAGGAAAGCGGTCCTATTAGAAAACAATTGCAATAGTCCAAGTGTTAGGTGACACAGTCCTAGCCTAAGATGCTAGTGCTAAGTAAGACTTTAAGAAAATAGTAAAAATGAAAATTAACAAAAATTAGTGACTTACAAGATGTGTGTATTAAGGAAAAGGAATGAGTCCAAAAGTGACTTAGGTTTTCAGATTGGATATTTAGAACATCATGGTGACAGGCATATTGAGGTCCAAAGGAAAAGGTGGTTGGAAACAAGGATGACTATTTTGATTTAGATATATTAATTTTGAACTAATGGTGGTATAAACAATTAGAAATTTCCAAAGCACATAAAAGTGTTGGGAGAAGGCTGTTATGAATCACAAAACTAAGATGAATGCTAGATATATATATATACTTAATAGTCATCTTTGCAGAAATGATATATGAAGAAGGGCTCTGAATTTTCTAAGAGCCATAAATTGTTATTAAATTATAAATCCATCAATGCCAGAAGTTGTATACAACCCTAAGGAGAAAAATCTCGATGAAACTCTGTGACAACAGATGAAAGACTTCACATACTAGAAAAGAGATGAATTGATATAGAACAAAAAATACTGAACTTGTTTTTCAAGTGTTCTGCTAATGGAGTTCTCTGATAATAATTTTTAAAGATTAAAGGTAAATTGTAACCTGTTTTGTTATTTAAATCTTTATTGAGTTATTTTGAAAAAAGTGATGCATTTTCCCTTACCTATAACTAGAACATTTTATTTTCAAATCTGTATCAAGAGGATAAGTGTATTATTCTGCTCCTTAAATTTGGCATTAATTTTAAAACAATTTTTTTACTTCTATTACTTTCATTTCTGACACTCACAGTTAAATAATTTGGGTAAAGTTAACCAGGCTGATTGTACTCGTATAACCGTGGCTTAATTTGGATCTAGTCTACATTGTGTATTCTCTTCCTTTATCATGATTTATATATGTATTAGAGCATTATTTATGAGCTAATCAATGTGTCAGAAAGAAGAACAGAATTTTGAGTAAAGAGTTTGTTGAGTATTATTATTGCTAAGTTCTTTTATATTTTCTTATCACTGTTTCTGCTTGAAAATGCTCAGAACTTCTTACATCTAGAATTAAAAGATGACTTTCATGCAAAGACAGAAATACAATTTCTTATTATAAGCTTATATTTACTGATCTTCACAAAACTACCTTCCCATACTCTTTTTCCTAAGATATTATAACATTCAACATATTATGCTTTGAAAATTCAGGAAAAGAAAGAGTTGTTTGTGATTTTTGTATTATGTCATCTTATTACTGGGAAACAGAAACACCCAAGTAAAAAGGAATGTATAATAAGGTATATATGTATTGCTTTAGGAAGTCATGAAAAATTGATTATTTTAGTGTTGAAAATAATTAAATATAATGTAATTATTTTAAAATGGTTATTTCTATACAAATTTAAATAAATAAAAAGCATATTATAAATGAAAATGATAAATTTCCAGCTATAATTTAATAAATGTAAATGAGGATAACTTCAGCATTAAAATACACACAGTACAGATAAGGTGGAAACTTTGCTTCATGTGGCATTATATGCCTCTCTGGAAAAGCTTGTGCATTTCTTACAGAAGAGTAAAAATACAAGGGAACATATCATGAAACCAATTTTTCATATATTGCCTGGAAAAATCCTATTGAAACTAACATTCTCACAATATAATAAGGCATCAATGTGAAATTTACACATTGATCCCTTATTTGTTTGAGTTACAGTTTTACAAATTATACAACAATGATTGAATGATTGAAAGCTATTGAAAGTTTTTAGAATGATTTTTAATATTTCTTCTTAAGACTATGCATACTACACAATTAAAAAATTATGTTCATGTTTTAAATGCCTATCTGCCATAGGAAATAAATATATAATTAACATTAACTTATGATTTTTAAAATAGTGATAGAGCAAAAAAATTGGTTTAGAAAATAAATATGCAATTTTAATTGATTCTGTAATCAAAAGTCCAGCCTTTCAAAAGATTTTTTCCTTAACCATATTGAGAGTTTAATCATGAACTTTTATGTAATTGGGGATTTTTAATGTTTATCTGTTGGTGTATTTAATAGGTAAATGTAGAGATGCTCAAATTTAATTTTTCTTGGCAAATTATATATTATTACTAATATCTAAATTTTTTATGCCTTACCATTTTTGTATTTACTATAATAGCAGGATAGTAACTTGGGTCTCTTTTCTTTGATAAAGTAATGAGTAACTTTATACGTTAGTATTTCTCATGGGACTGGCAATCATTATTATTTTATTAGTGAATAAAATTACTTAAGTGATTACATGTTTATTTCACACTAATCATTTAAATTAATTGCAGCAGCAGATCACAATGTCTAAATTGTGTGATTATCTCATATTTACTGAAGTTCCATGTTATACAGTCTATAAATGCCATTAATATTAGTATTATTCATTATTTTTCAAAATTATGAAAATGCCCTTCAATGTTTATCATTTAAAATAATAAGATGTTGGGAAAAGGACAATCCTTTCAACAAATAGTGCTAGAAAACTGGGTATCTATGAGCTAAAGAATGAAGTTGTATCCTTGCTATACTATATACATACATATTCAAAATAGACCAAAGACATAGACATATAGCTTAAACTATAAAACTCTTAGAAGAAACATATGGAATGCTTTGTGACATTGCATTTGGCTATAATTTCTTAAATATGACACCAAAGCTCAGAAACAACAATGAAATAAATAAATTTAACTTTACTAAAATTAAAAACTTTTGTACATCAAAAGTACTAACAAGAAAATGAAAAGACAATTCCCAGAACAAATAATTGTAAAATATATGTGTAATAAATAATATCCAGGATATAAAAGAGATGCTACAGCTCAGTAACAAAAACCAAACAATCCAATTTAAAAATGAGGAAAGAAGTTAAATAAACATTTCTCTAAGGAAGATATACAAATGGACAATGAATGTATGGAATTATGATCAGCATCGCAAATCATTAGGTAAATGTAAATCAAAACCAAAATAAGAGTTCATTTTGCATGCATTAGAGATGGTGAAGATAAGGAGAAATTTGGGTCCTAGTGCACTGGTGTGGAAAACAATTTGGCAAATCCTCAGAAAGCTAAACATGGAATTACCATATAATCCAGAAATTCCACGTCTAGATATATACCCAAAATAATTGAAAATGGAGACTCAAAGAGATACTTGCAGAGCTTCCCTTTTATGACACCCCACCTTCCCCTGACCAATATTCTTACCCAAACTCCTTATTTCAGCTTAAGTTACTCAGATATGTTCCTGTCATCAGATTCCAGAGTCCAGACTAAAGTCCTCTTCAACATCTTCCTTCCTACCCTCAACAATGGCTGAATTTTTTCCCTTCAGAAGCAGTCTATAAGCCTGACTAGAACCTCTATTTACCATATCCACTGTGGAGGAAGGGAAGCTGAAGCCTAAAACTTGGCACCCCTTAGGATCCTCAAACTGGCCTCAACTGGCAGTTCTCTGGTTTCTCTTACTAGTAAAGTTCTTGAGGTTGAGTTGCTCATGGCTGAGTCCTAAATTAGGACAAGGAGCATCTGAGCCTCAGTTTGCCAGAGAGGTGCTAGGAGAGTGAGATGTGATTTAAAGGACTAAAATGTGATGAAATAAGGATGGCTCAGTCCTCAGAAACATGTTCTGAAGATGACTTAGTGAAATGGAGACTATCCCAAGAAAAAAACATGGTAGGCATATGCTTAAGGTGATAGGACCACATGAGCAAAGAAAGGAGCCTGGGTCACTGTGTCACCTCAGATGGGAGCCATTTTCATCCAGGAAGAACACACTTGATTTGAAAGGAGATATACTGACTCCACAGAATCCATAAAATTCTAAGAACTAGCCAGTTCCAATTAATTTCTCCTGAGATGTAACCATCAGAATCCAGGTCTCTTAGTTAATCCCTTTAGGAGTGTCCTATCCCCTGACTACTTACATTGACCAAGCTTAAAGGGGAGAGGGAGCCTTCAGGGGAGGGAGACCCCTGAGACCTTGGGGAGCAGAGTCAAGCTTCCTTGTGACAGAAGGAAATTACAGATCAGGGACATGAGTTTTATTTGAGGATGTGAGCCCCACCATTATGCCCTGACATGCTCATGTGCAAGGAAGAGGGCGTCAAGATATTGCTTTGATCCTTTAAGTTTGCTGTAGTTCCAGGTAGGGCCCAGAGTGACTCTGAGTTCCAGACTGGCCTTGGCTGTAATCAGCACACCTTCTACTTCCCCAAATGCACTGTACAAGTAAATGTTTCTGTTTGAGCTATAAGCAGAGCAAAATCAGGACTATTTTCTAGAATCTGGATGACCTTTGCCCTATCTCAGCCCAAGTGATGGTTTGTCCCCATTGCCTGGCACTTGTTTTCCTTGTTAGAACATTCCAGAGGGCTCCACATGGTCACTTGTGACTCACAGAATAAGGACAACCAGAGGCAGTGCTGCCATGCCTTTTCAGCCATGTTGGGTCTGCTGACTGCCACAAAAATTTCTTCCATTTGTTTCTTCTGGGGCCCTAAGCAGGGCTCTGCTGGTGTTGTCAATGCTTGAGACACATCTCAGGTCTCCAGGAGATTGTGGCATTTACTGCTATGGTGGTTTTTATATCAAAGAGATGACATACTTCAAGATAAAAATGCTGTTCTGAAGGTTTTCTGCTTTGGTAAAAATATCAAAAAGTCAGTGATAGTAGATTAGACTAATTACACAAGACTATTAAGCCCTCAAGTTGCCTTTGGTGGGGGGGGGGGGTTAACACTCAGAAGTTTTAAGTGCTGTGTGTGGCAGCATTTAATAAAAATATGAACAGGTCTTCACTATGGGAGACAGTAGACTTTCTCAAAAAAAGGATAAGAGTTCCCTTTGTGGCTCAGCAGATTAAGAACCTGACATACCCTCTGTAGGAATTCTATCCATGACTTCACTCAGTGGCTTAAGGAGACGACATTGCCTAGAGCTGTGGCATAGGTCGCAGATGCAGCTCAGATCCAGTGTTTCCATGGTTGTGGTGTAGGACTGCAGCTGCAGTTCTGATCTGACACCTGGCCTGGGAACTTCAATATGCCACAGGTATGGCCATAAAAAGAAAAAAAAAAAATATATATATATATATAAGTGGGCCCCTAATCTTATTTCATGTATTCATACAAAGGCAGAAAAAATGCATCAAAGAATGCATCAAAATCCCCCCAACCCTAAACGACTAATGGAAAAAGCATCTTGAAAGCTTTCAGACCAATGTAAAGAAACTGTAGAAGAAAATAATGGAGTATTCAAATGAAAATATTCATCTCTTGGAAAATCTATAGCTGGTTGCTCAAGAAACTGCAGGTTTGAAATGAAAAGTGTAGGAACTGAAGTAAGAGAAGGAAACACTTGAAAACTCAGAATGCATAAAAGGAATACATTTTGAGGTAAAGAAATTTTAAAAAGCCTATGACTGAAACCATGCTGAATGTCATAAATTTGCCTGATATCTTTAGAAAAGATTGTGTGGATTGCAATTTGGAATTAGAGGAAAAAAGTAAACCAGATGGAAATCCCTAGATTGTCAGTCAGAATGTGATTTGAAGAAACTCATTGATGCTGTGACGTGTTTCCTTTAAAAAATTAAAAAAAAAAAAACGAGAAACATTAAGAATATTAGGTAAATAAAATCAAACAAATAAAGAGTTTACAGAAGAAATAAAAAGTCTCCAAAATGAGCAAGTATCATAAGTCTGAAAATACATGGCTTGAAAGTGAGGCTCAGAAACTTCAGATGAAAATGTCAAATACTGCCTAAAGTATAAATATGGATTGCAACTTCAGAGAAAATCAATTGAGAAAAAAATCCACTATTTAGAAAATAAAGAAGAAACTTCCCAAAGTGTATGAAACATGAACTATACATATTGGAGGAGGAACTTCTATAGGAAGATGGACAAAGACATGGACAAAGAATTGAAAGAGTCATTTCCTTCTTTCAAAACCAGACTCCTTTCAATGAGAAGAAAGTTCAAGAAAGTTGAATGGTAGTTTTATTGACTGAGAGAAAGCTAAACAAGCAGAGCAAAGAAAATCATCACAGCAGACAAATACTAGTGAAATACAAGTTTAAATTTCAGCCTTTTCCAAGTGACTCTTTTGCTCTTGTTGTTCCATAAGCAGCCCACAGAGGCCTATAAGTATTAGGGATCCCCTGGATCATCAGGTCCCTAGAGAAAGAAGAAAAGTCCTTCACATTCAAAGGGCTCAAATATTCAGGGTCACATGCAGGTTTAATTCAGCTTTCACAACAGCCCAACTTGGATAAGCACAATGACAGCATGGTACTTGCCTGTGTTTTCTCTCTTTAAAAGTAATTTTGATTTATATCTTTAGTTTAATTATTACTGTTTAATTGGTGCTATAATTATGCTTGTTGAGATTTGATAGTAATAATATAATACCTAAGATAGTTTTTTTTTCAAATACAGATTTGTTTGATATAATTCTATGAATATATTATTGCCACTTCGTTGGACCTTCTAGTACTAGATAGCATAAGTATTATATTTTTTTATTTACATTAAAGAACCACTACTTTGGTTTACACATCATTGAAACTTAACACAGATAAAGATATTGAAAGTAATAAAGATTTCTATTTACAACAACATACAAAAAAAAGAAGAAACTACAGGAGCATAAAAGAAAACAATCTATTTGTATCCTTAAACCGTACATTAGAAACACATTCTACTTTCCACAGAATTAGCCACGAATAATTCAAGAAAATGGTAGCATTTTGCCACAGTAATAGTAGGTAGATTTTTTAAAATTAAATTCACTGATGCGTTCAGTTCCTACCTACATTTATGATCCCTTTGTATAATTACAGTCATATTCGGAAGGACACCAAACTTGATAGGTTTACTCATACTATTTATTGGTCAACACCTTTCTAGAATTTTGTCTAATTTTTTAATTATTATTCTGTATAGGGTAGTGTTCTCCTTATTTTACTTTTTGTGATCACAAGAGAATATTTTTCTTAATAAAAATTTTAAGCACCTAATATAAAAAAAATCCATCAACTTGTTATTAGATGTATGAACCAGGAGGATTGACCAAAGTAGTGAAACGGAATGTCAGAACAAATTGTGACTTTGCAATTCAAGCCCAAGAGCTCAGCAGAGGTCCTCCTCTGGACCAATTCATCTTAAAATGTGCAGTCTTTCAAATAATACCTCAAGATGCCGATGCCTGCACTAGGAGCTGTGATCAAAAACTGTAAATCTTTTTGTCACCATAAATTGTACAAAGCAATCAATCTCAATCCCTCAAGACAAGAACCTTAGCCCCCCTCAAAAAAAAAAACGAAAGAAAAGATACTGTGTTTCACATGTCCTGAAGAGCTAGTAAATCATTTCCAATTGACATCTACTGTGTATATAAGTGTGTATGTATATATGTATGTATATGTATATATTATATATATATACACATCTTAGATAATAAAATAAACAATTTAATGATCTGCTAGGAATCACGTTTTCAGCATCATTGTTACCTCACAGTAAACATATATTTGAAAGACTAGAATAAAACTTTATTTTTGAGATGTTTTTGCTATGAACTAGTAGTTACTCTGTGTTTGATTTTCAGAGGTACTAAGCTTGAAGAAAAGGTTCATGAATTTATTTATTTTTTTATATGCTCTAGAGCCCTACTAAATTTTAACAGCCTACCTCATGCTGATTTTATATTGCTTGAGTTGTTTCTATGTGAAATAAATGACACTGTACTCTTTAAATTTTAAAGATGTAGTACTTTACTACGTATCACATAGTGAAATTGAGTGGAAAATGCACTGGACCAAATACTTCAGTGGGATCCTCATGTGTTGATGTTCACACCTTCTTTCACAGGGCAGTTCTGCTTGTAGCAAATTCCTCTGTAATTAATGCTGTACACCAGTATATCTGTGTATTTTTCTTTTAACACTTTAATGAAAAAATAGTAAGTTGGCCATCTGAGTCAGTAAGGATCTCTTCTGACATGCAGTTTTCATGTAACATAATACGGAAATATCTTAGGAGTGATCTTGTTCTTGATAAGGCACATTTCCTGGTTTTGACAACAGGAAACTTACTAGAAGCATTCTTATTAATGCAAGCAACTAAGATATTATCAGACCCTCAAATGCATACACTTCAGTTTATTTATGGGAATATATATATTTTGACATGTTCACATAATCTTGGCTCTTAGATTTCTAACTTTTAGAAGATTCTAAATAAGCAGAGAATTTCTTATCATGCATTTATCTACAATAAGCTGTCATATGTGTCCAGATGAAGAATGCTAAAGACAAATGCTGTATTGATATTACATGTTAAAAATACATTGAATTTTAAAAATCAACAAATACTGTACTTTTTTGTCAAGTTCTGTAACTGAACTATACATGTATGAAAATTAATAAAATATTCAAAAACTGGCTAGACCAGTTGAGATAAAAAAAGTGGAAATCAAATTGACAATTTTAGTTATGGCTTACATATAATATATATTTTATATGTGGATATATGACATGAATAATTTAAATGTAGATATAAGTGATCAAATTTAAAAATATAGGTTAAACCTTTGTTTACTGTGCTAGTTTTGAATTCTTTTATTTAGCTTGTAAACTGGAGTTTGCCTTGAAATTTTAAACTTTTGAAAGGTTCAAGAATTTATTTTGGAAATTGTACATGGCATCATTAGTCCACCTCATCCTTTTCTGTCTCTTCATTCAGCATAACATTCTATCTCAGTAAGATGTCTGTCTTGTCCATTTCATTCAGTCTTCTGACTCTTGGGACCTAACGGTAATTTTAGTAATTAAATATAAGTTCATACATTGCATATGTGTATGTACGTTCTATCTCATAAGAAAGAGTCAATTATGAAAAGATAATTGGGTATTTTTAATAAACTCAGACTCTAGAAAAGAGTAAAGCAGAAGATTTAGGAAGGACATTTTCATAGTGTGTGCTAGAAAACACGTCCAATGATTATGAGAATTATCTATCTTTTGGGAATATTTATTTAATTATCCCAAACTTTTTATAAACTATAAATTTCTATACATTTTAGAAAAAAAAAGCAGCCTTCAAGGCAAATCTAAGTGAAGGTAACCTTTTAATTGTATTTTTAGATTGAGCTGCTTGAGTTAAGTATTAATAAAATATATTTAAAAACAATAAATGTGAAACGTCTGCAAAGAGTATGCATTGCTTTTTCTTTATATATCTTAATATATATAAACTTTATAAATATTCAAAATTTGCTCTCACACACCAAGTTTTCTTGCTTACTTTGAAATAAAATCTTTACTAAATTTCAGCACTTTTAAAGTTTCTTACTGCCAAAATCAATGAGAGGAAATGGTTTTCACAAATTTTGGAGAAGTAAACAATTTAGCAGTTTACGTAGATATTCTTATGTTAAAATGGTATTATGCAAGATGGACATGTGGGGTGTATTGGACATATGCTTCTGTCATGACAGATTATCAGAAAGTAGTAATGATTTTAGGAAAAGCTAACTGCTAGTAAATCATTATTGTAAATATTAAGACATCTGCAGTAGTTAAACACATGATACTAGAGAACCTGGGAGATAAGTTAGATTTGGGGGTTGTATTGCACTTGGTCACTGTGAATGGTCTATCATAATATAGCATCCATTAGAAAAGCCTTAAGTATATTTTACTTAAATTTTCTCTGTTTCTCTATACTACAGGAGCTTTCATGGCTTGACCTAGTATTTCTGATTGAGAATAATGCAAATAACTTAATTGAGTTGTTAGTTAAGGGCAACTTGATCTCCCATTAGTCAAACTTCAAATTTTAATGCTTCTGTGATTCTACTTCTCTGACTCAAATTCCTCCACAAATATGATAATTTATTTTTCCTCAATGTTAGCCTGGCACAAATACAATTATGACACTAACATTCTTTCATAGAATGAAAAGCCTCTTCTGAGCTAACACTTACTACAAGCTCCTACATTTTCAAATAGAAAGAGATTCTACATCCCTGACCTCTAAACATCTCTCTATGCGGAGCATTGCATAACATATAAGCTATTATATGTACAGAGAGATATTTCAGGTCCTCCACAAATAGTTTTGTTATGAATAGGCTATAAAATACACTTGCAAAGTTCTTTAAAGTAGTTGATTTTTGGGGATCATCCAGGAGGCACTTGGATGATCTGTTTCACTAAACTTGTATTAAGTTGTGATGCTGTTATGACTGTTGCACAATGGGATTGCACTGTCTCAATTCCTCTATAAATTTTTTTGCTTTAGGTCTTCATCATGGCATTTACTTTGGAGAAGAGGTAATACCAGGAATTTCTGTTTGAAGAATATTTACTAAACATTTAAAATTTTTACTAAAAGATACTGCCAATTGTTTATATATCACAAAAATTCATTTGAAAAAATATGTAAAGTTACAGAAATATTTTGACACAAAAATATCTGAACATTCTTTGAGCAATAACTATTCAATACAGTGTTAATTCTTTTTAATTTCACCTGTGATAAAACTCAAAACCAGATTTAGTTTATAGCTGTAATGTTAACTCTTGCCATGCTTGTTTCCATTATGAAATGTCAGAACAATATACTTGACTGCCTGATTGAGTTCTTCTCTGTCTTAGTAAATGCGAAGCCCCTCTATATACATGCATATCATCCTGATACCACGTTTTTTTTTTTTCACGTTCCATCACAAAGCCTGTCAGTCTGACTTCCTGAATATCATTCACATCTTTCTACTTTTCCCTCTCTAAAACTGTCATCTCTTGACTGATCTGTACTTATCTTACGCTGGTATTTCCATGACACTGTTTTTCATCCTACAATTTCTTCTCCATACAGAAGACGTTTATTTTAATTGAAAATGAAATCTGATCATGCCATGCCATTTGTTATTACTACTAATTAAATCCTCATTGATTCAGAGTATAGATACAAATTAGTAATATATCTCTTAAGCTCTGTACAATTTGGCCCCTTCCAATCAGTCCAGCTCCATGTTGTGTCACTCTCCACATAGTTGCTCACACTCTCTTGACCTTGACTTTATTGCAGGTTTTCATAAATAACACATTCCTTTTCTCTCAGAACCTTTGCAAGTTCTTTTACCATTTCAGAATATATCCTCTTGGCCCCCATCTTTTATTAGTGAACCCTGCTTATCTTTCAAAATTAAGTAAAATCACCATTTTCTAAAAACAATCTTTACCAGATCGTGCCTGGATGATTTTTTTGGTCAGAAAGAAAGCTATTGAGCTATGATGTTTTGAGAATTTCTAGAAAATGGAAGTGGTCAGCTGCTGCTATCACTTCCACAAACATCAAGAGGTGAAGGATTAATGAGTAATAATTTTATGAGAAAATTGAGGTAGTAAGAGTGAAGTTCATAAGTGAAATATTAAAGAATAGGTAACAAGCAAAGATTGCTCTCTTGGAAATTTTTGAGGTAAACACAAGGGTGGATCATATAGGTCAGGAATACTTTCTTTGAGATGAATGGACAAGGACACCTTTTTAAGAATGGACTGATACATAGAATAATAAATTTTCAATTAAATGAATAAAAAATGCTTAGGAGTTTGAATATAAAAGCCAAACAAGTAATAGTTGAAGATAACTGTAATATAATCCTGGAATAGATGGCATTTTTTAAATCATAGTCTCTGAATTGATATATTTTGAATTTTGGTAAAGCGGCAGAGATAATACCGAGTAGCAGAACTTTTTTATAAAATGCTTTCTACCATACAAACTACATAGATATCATCTTCGTTTTCTGCCATCCAAACAGAGCTAGATTTCCCGTAATTCCTAGTCTGAGAGGAAGTCATGTAGCAGATATCTAAGTAACAGTTATCGTCCTTGTTCTGAGCAGAGCATGAAGTAAGAGATTTCTCTCAGGAGGAGGCTGCTCCTTTTTCTCTCTCTTAGGGACATCTGATTTTTGGGTTTTTTTTTTTTTTGCTTTTTTTTTGTTTTTTTCTTTTTTCCTACATCTGAAGAAGCAAGAAAACTCCGTGAGGAAGTATTGTGTTCCAATTAGACACTACCACAAACTTATTTGTAGATAGAGAAAAAGTACAACTAATAGTCTTTCCAAAAAGTACTCCAAAAATAACAAGCGTGAAAAGTATTAGCTAATAGCCAATTTGTGACTTTCAAACAATTTGTGGCTTAATCCAGAGATCCACATTATAGAGACATTAATATTTACAAGTGCTACAGAAGTCTTTTTAATATTTTAAATTACAGATAGTTCACATTAATCTTGGCAAAGATCTCAAATGCTTTTTCTCATCTTCCTGAAGAAGGGTTTTGAGGATTTTCTTGGGGAAATTAAGACCTTAAAATGGAATTTTCGTGAAATGTAATTATAGTCTGCATCATCCTAAATCCTGGAGATCAAATAAAGTGATGTTGGAGTTGAGTCTTAACAAGTTTCAGAACTGAGAAGTTTGTCATGTGGTTAAGGATAGAAATGATGTTATAGAGATGTAGACAGGTACAATATTGCAAAGAGACTTTATGCTATACCAGGAAATTTGGACTTGACATGACATTGGAAGTGATAATGACTCATCATGGAAGTTAAATGGAAGGGTACTATATTCATATGTAAATTTTATAGGATTACTTTGGAAAACATGACAGAGGATATTAGAGAGGGAAGGGAATAGAGACAGGAAGGCCTAGTAATAAAGTACTGTCTTAACTTAGGTTAAAGGTAATAAAAGCCACCAAGAAGAGGTAACATTAAATGACACGTATTTATGAAATTGAATTGAACAAAACTTGTGACTAGATATGAAGGTTACAGATTTGTCAGAAGTTAATTGGCACCCAATTTTCTGGGACAACTATATTTCAGAAAAAAAAAATCAAAAGCTGATGGCAGATGTGAGGGTGGAAACTGTGTAGATGTTAACACCCAGTCTTGTTTTCTGAGTAGTTTTGCATACAAAATTCTGCTCGAGTGACATCTTCATTCTCTCTATAGTCACTCTTTTTCTCCTTTCAGCCTGATGATTTCTTCTCTTTACATCCTCCTGGATTAATCATTGTACTTGATATTCAAAGGAAGAAGGACAAGAAGGAACATTTGGTAGTTATTAAGTCTGATCCGGCAATAAAAGAAGTAGAACAGAGCTATTCCAAATTATGTTTCCATTCAAACCCCAGTTAAAATAATTAAGTACTTAACTGTGTGCACTCGTTTGCATACCACCCTTGAGAGCCATCATATCCCATTATTTGTGAACTTTAATTCTCACCAAATTACTTTTAAAGAACGTTCATGTTTATTGTGGAGTCATGCTAGATGAATCTAGTATTCTTCCAGCATTAGGGAATGTTTTAGGTAAATATACTCTCAAGCATTGAATTTGATTTCACATTAATTTTTACTTTTCACATATTTCTTCTTTTACTTTTTGATTGTTTACTGTATGCTGATTTTTCTCACATGGCTCACTTTCAAATATATTTGCCATTTCATGCAATTTGCACATGCACTATTATTAGATTGCTTCCATAATTTTCATTGTTTCTATTTTAAGTGAGAATCTTTTTAAATGGACTTTGCTTTAAAAAGAATTAAGACAAACAAACTAATGAAATTATATGACATCTGACTTTGCAAAACAGTTTAAAATAATTAACTCCACTGAGAGCTTGTTGCTTTCAGCAGCAGCTAAATTGTACACTGAAAAGGACCATCAAAGTGGAGGAAAAAAATGTTTCAGAGATGTTGAAGTATATCATGAATTAAAGCTCTATTTTGGTGATAATAACAGAAAAGAAATAAGTGTACATAAGAAATATAATGATCCTTATGAAGAAGAGTATATATTAGTAAAGGGACAAAGCAGAACCACAAAGAAATAACAGCCTTAAATGACAGCTCTAATGACCCACCTGAAGGCTGGTGGTATAGTCTGCTTCTAACATTAGATCAAATTATATAGGCCAATAGCTTTATCAGTAGCAGCCCCATGCAAAGGATGCAAAAGTGTCCTTTTTAATACAAAGGATAACTGTTCAAGCCATACTTTGACAAGGACACTCTGAAGTACAATAATGCATTCTACCTTTGAAAATGTGTTATTGTAGGTTATATATAGTTTGACATGGTACCAAGAAGACATGCTGTTATAAACTGATATATTGTATGGTGGCTGATAGAGTGAAAAAACAATATGATTTAGAAAGGGGGTTACTCTAGGGGTCTTATTAGATTATATAAAAGCTTAGGAAGCAAACACAGGACTAGGGAAAGACGAATTTGCACTGAACTGCCATAGGATTCATGAACATGACTGGAAATCCCAACAAACCTTGTGTACCTCACCTGCTAAAGTTCATAGATACTTCAAAATTTATAACTTTGTAGTATTGATAATATTAATAAACGTTCAATACACTTTAGCGTTTTAAATTATGTTCTTTCTTTTAAAATATGCCCGTTTAAATGAGTGGGGCCATTCTTTTCTGAGGTAAATTGATCAGTAATGTATGGATTATGATAAAATATTACCTGTAATAAAAATATAAATTTCCATACCGAATTAGCATCATAAAGATGGTTTACATCCCATTCAGGTTGTGTGTTGGTAAATGCTTATCAACTGACTTTCTTGAGGCAAAAAACTCTGATTTGCAGCATTTACCAAATTCCATCTTTAAAGTATTCCAACAATAGTTGATTTCAAGACAACAAATAAATCACTGAACTTAAGAATTTTGAGAAATGATGTAAACAGTGGGCTCTCACAAGTCTGGTAGGAACCAGCTCCATAACACCATAGAATTTTGATAGAATTTAGATTAAAAGTGTCATTTCAAGAAAGATATCATATTGTGATTTTCTGTAAGAAGTTTGCAAAAGAGTTTAGAATCAGAATTTTATTGAAAATGTGATTTTTTAAATAAAAAAATTAGCAATATACCATGTAGATAAATTCTAGAATTTTAGAAGTGGTGGAGTTTTTAGGGGTAGAAGGTCACCAATCAAAACTATAAAATTCTCTTAATTACACATAGCCGGTTTATATGAAGATTATAATTGAAGTTTTCTAGTCCCAAGCTTGTTCAATTTTCTATCTGTGCTTGGTATTACCAATTTAATGGAAATTTCATAATTAAATCAACCAGATACAGTCTTTCATAAAGGAAGACGTGGACTATAGTGGATATTAGAAACATCCTTTGCTACAAAATTATTATGTTTTTGAAAATAGAAATGAGGAATGTACAATTTAAAAAATGAGGTTGACGTAATTCTGAAAGATACATCCACCCTAATGTTCATTGCAGCACTATTTAAAATAGCCAATCCATGGAACCAATGTAAATGTCCATAAACAAAGGAATGGATAAAGAAATGTGGTACATATATATACAATGCAATATTGCTCAGCCATAAAAAAGAAAAAAAAATGCTATTTGTAGCAATGAGGATGGACCTAGATATTATTATACTAATTGAAGCAAGTCAGACAAAGACAAATGTCCTATGAGATTACTGATGTTTGTAATGTAATAAAAATGATACAAAAGAATTTATTCATGGAACTGAAATAAACTCAAAGATTTTGAAATCAAACTATGGTTACCAAAGGAAACATGTTGAGAGGAGGGGTAAATTAGGAGGTAGGATTAACATATATACACTACTACATATAAAATATAGAAGTAACACGGACCTACAGTATAGAACATGGAAATCTACTCAATATTTGGTAGTAACCTATATGGGAAATTAATGTAAAAAAGAATGTATATGTGTGTATGTATAACTGATTCACTTTGCTGTACACCTGAAATTAACAAAATATTGTTAGTCAACTATACTATAATACAATTTTTAAATAATGGTATTGATAGACCGTATGAAACTTGTTTAAGATTACATAGTACAGGTAGTTAGCAAAATGCATCACACTATAATTATGGGTAATTTGAGAAAGGGTAGTCATGAGTTGCATGATTGATGTAGGTTTTGATTACTAAAACACTGATCTTGTAAAAAAAAGTTATTTGATTGTCATTTTGAGAAAAAATTTGGCAATTTTTAAGCTAGTACATATTTTTTCCATTGCTTTTTAGCAACAACTATTTTTTTCTGTACACGTATAATTTATATACACACATTCAGAAACAAGTACATTTTACTTTGTGCATATGATTAAAGTACAACTGTAAGAAATTAAAATGGATGACAGTGTTGATAGAGGGGCTTCCATTTCAATCATGCATGTTCGTATGGAAACAAAATTCTGTTTCCTAGATTCAGGGATGGCTAGAAGATTGGCTAGGTATTTTGATAAATCAATTCATGTGTGATACTAGTGAATGATCATAGCGATTATATCATGTCCTTTAAGACAGTCTCGTCTAACTGTAATAACTTGCTGATTAATTAACACCACAGTGAAATGGTCTTCAACAAAACCAAAGACTCCAACAAGAGTCGACAAATAAAAAAAAGAAGACTTGAAAAAAAATTAACACTTTATCAACATGAATTGTGGACCCTCCATGGTCAGAGTAACTGTGTAGTTTTGAACTGTATAGTAAAAGGTTTATTATATGAGTAAAACTAGACTTGGAGGATAGTTCTTCCCAAACTTCTGAGGCATTTTAGGTTTTCTATCTCTCTCCTCTTTCCCTCTGCTTCTTTTCTTTTCCCTCTCCCTCTCACTTCAACCTATAAACATTGGATTTTTTTTTTTCTTTTTTCTATCTAAAGAATGGCTGTTCAATCCTGTAGTCTTAGTTCTTTCTGCTGGCTAAGCAGTCCAGGGACAGCTTTTGATTTATATTCTTATCATGGAATTTTTTAAGCTGATAATTCTAATAAGCACTTTAACAGTTCTCTTATGGATTTTTGCAACCATCTCAAGCTTTTCACATTTTCTATTCAAACTTTACATTGCCTGTCATTATATATTTCTGAAACTCTCCTCTTTCTGCCACTGTGTTATTGTGGAAGAGTGGAGTGGAAATGCTATTTCTCCTTCAAGTAAAAAATATTTGGTTTCTCTATTAGAAGCATACCTTTTCCTGAGAATTCTATCCAGTTGTTTTGACTTCTTTGTCAAAACTCTTATTATTAGCCTAAAGAATTCATGTATTTTCTAGTTTTGAGAAAATACATTGTGCAAAACTGAAAGAAGCTGGTAAAGTGCAAATGCCTCCGCCTTTTGACCAGGCAGTTTGGGTATGACATTGATAGGAAAGAACCTCCCTCTGAGCCACTTTGGGCTTGATTTATGTAGTGTTACTTCCACTATATACGTAGATATCTTATCATCAGACTTATAAGCAGAGGTCTTCATACTGGCTTTCAAAGAAACTGGTGTCAATTTGCTTACACTTTCCATCTTCAGGAAATGTAGAGTTGTGTGGTACTAAATATTTGAAAACAGTTACATCTACAGTCGAAGGCCATTGTGCTCAAATTCAATGTGCATAAGAATCACTAAAAGTGTTTGTTTAAACATAATTCCAGCATCAGCCCACCTAGGAATTCTAATTCAGGAAGGTCTGCAAGTAGGCAAGTGGCCAGGGTTTGCAAAACCTGGCTTATAAAATAGTAATTTCAATGAAGAAAAAAACAAACTATCGAATTGTTTCCACTGACTTTTTTTTCCCTACAAATGAATTGACAAGGTAAAACAGTTGATAATGTTTTTTAGACAGATTTTTCAGGTATTTTCCCTCTGTTTTTCTGATGATAGTAGTAGTAGTAGTTTAATAGCAATTTATTTAAAAAAATTTAAACATACTTTACTAAATATTACTAGTTGCACATTTCATAGCAGAAGTTCATGAAAGCTATTAATTGTATTTCTGATACAAGCTATATACATCAAACAAAATTTTAGCCTGATGCCTTGATTTAAAGGTTATGATTTGTATACAAATAAGGGATTTAAGACTCATCTGCAGTAGGATCAAAGCCTGTAAGGGAGAGTTGTGTTGTCAGCATCATACATAAATATATTAGAGTTTCTCTTAGGGATAAAGCAACAAGAATATTTAATTATTGCAAATTTATGGGGGGAGCAGTGTATAATATATTATTTATTGTGGCATTTCATGCTAGATTAAGCAACATCATAGTAATGCCCGTGCTATTTAGAAGCTAAAGAATTAAAATAGAACTCCCCAGAGGAGAGAAAATCGTCATAAATCTTGTTATTTTATACCAAATATTTATTTTTCTAAAAAATTAACTTTTTTTCTATATCCTTATAAAATGGCTGGATGAACCATGTGCTGTGACTAAAAAAAGTATTGGTTCTTTTGTTTTAGAATTGAAACTCAGATGTCTAAAATCCATTTTTAAAACGTAGATTTCCTAGCAAAACTTGTGTCCAGGGTTTTCTCTATAATAGGAAATTAATATACTTGTAGCAAGAACAAAATATAATATTTAGAATATTTTTCATTGTTAATTTTATGCTTTTGATGATAATTCCTTTTTTTTTTTTTTGCTTTTTTTTAGGGTTGCACCCTTAGCATATGGAGGTTCCCAGGCTAGGAGTCGAATGGGAGCTATAGCTGCTGGCCTACACCACAGCCACAGCAATGTCAGATCTGAGCCGCATCTGTGACCTACACCACAGCTCACGGCAATACCAGATCCTTAACCCACTGAGCAAGGCCAGGGATCAAACCTACAACCTCATTGTTCCTAGTTGGATTTGTTTCTGATGTGCCACTGAACGCCATTGATGATAATTCTTCAGCTAAATTTTTCCTTATTCATCAATAGGATCAAACATAATTATATTTATTAACTTACAAAATTTTCTATTTGAAACGTTAAAATACCATTAGAGGGAGAAGACCTTAGACGCATGGAAATAAAGAAAAATTTCAGCATGTAATCTTGCAGAGATGTTAGAAAATTGGAAAATTTCACATACAATGATTTATACAACAGAGAAGGGTTATTGAACTGAGCCCTATGCATTTTATAAGTGGTATTAAACTGCCACTGCTCTTCAGGGCTCTGCTTTGACCTGATGCCCTGGTCCCAAAAAAGCAATGGAAAGATAGAAATCAGTGCTTGTAGCAATCAAAAACATTTGTGTAAGGATCGGGAACAGGTCTGAAATATGAAAAAAACAAAGTTTCACAAAAGTATTCATGAATAATTTATTTTTTCTAATTAAATACTACTATATTTTTGATTAATATCAATTTATAGACATATATATGAAATACATAAATGAAAACTATCAATCATTAACAATTCTGAAGGTAAGTGTTTTGTCAGGAAAATGCCCTATATCCCAAGCAGTCTCAACATCTTAACTATGCTAAGTTAATCTTAGGCTAAGTTAAAAGGATCGTGAAAAGTAGGTTAAATTTCAACTTTTGACTATCTCAGCTTTACTTTTCAATTGTGGCTTTATTCAAATGAAGGCTCTGGTTATAAAAATCTGTGATGTGCATTTCCAACCTAAGATTCTGCATAAGATGATTAAATGCTAACATAGAGAAAAACTTCAATTGTGTAGATAATTGAAGAGCTTATAAAAGTTTATCAAATACAATAAGAGAAAACAGTAAAGCTTTTAGTTGTAAATTTTGACATAAAAAGTTAAAATTTTAAGTCATAAAAAGTTACATTTTGTATTCATACATTCTTTGCTAGCTATTGTATACTTCATAGTATTTTTAGACCAAATCAACATAAGAAATAATTCATCTGTCAAACCTGTTTGCAAATCCTGCCTTTTATTTCATTCTTGTTCTTTCACACTATACTCTGATTTCTCACAGTTTTGGAGGTTGGAAAGTCCAAAATCAAGGTGTTAGCAAGATCAAATTTTCGGCCTCCATAGCTGTGAGAAATAAATAATTGTTTTTTAAGCCACTCAGTCTAAGGGAATTTGTTACAACAGAAATATCAGACTAAGAAAAGTAGCACAATTCTAGAGCCTAAACTGTACCATCTTCTTATGTATTTTCATAGAAGTGTAAGGTTCACTGGAAGACTTCTTTAGAGTTGAGTAAGAACAAGCATTAAATATCTCTTATATCTCCTTCAAATGGGTTGTAAATTGTCTTTACAGTATAATATAATTTAAAATTAAGTTCTATGTATAGATTTCTAAGGTACCTCCATACTGTTCTCCATAGTGGTTGTACCAGCTTACATTCCCACCAACAGTGCAGGAGGGTTCCCTTTTCTCCACACCCGCTCCAGCATTTGTTATTTGTGGACTTCTTAATGATGGCCATTCTGACTGGTGTGAGGTGGTATCTCATGGTAGCTTTGACTTGCATTTCTCTAATAATCAGGGATGTTGAGCATTTTTTTTCATATGCTTGTTGGCCATCTGTACATCTTCCTTAGAAAAATGTTTATTCAGGTCTTTTGCCCATTTTTCAATTGATTGTTGGCTTTTTTGCTATTGAGTTGTATAAATTGCTTGTATATTCTAGAGATTAAGCCCTTGTCAGTTGCATCTTTTGAAACTGTTTTCCCATTCTCTAAATTGTCTTTTTGTTTTATTTTTGGTTTCCTTTGCTGTGCAAAAGCTTGTCAGTTTGATTAGGTCCCACTAATTTATTTTTGCTCTTATTTCTGTTGCTTTGGGAGACCAACCTGAGAAAGCATTTGTAAGGTTGATGTCAGAGAATGTTTTGCCTATGTTCTCTTCCAGGAGTTTGATAGTGTCTTCTCTTATATTTAACTCTTTCAGGCATTTTGAGTTTATTTTAGTGCATGGTATGAGGGTGTGTTCTAGATTCATTTGCTTTGCATGCAGCTGTCCAGGTTTCCCAGTAATACTTGATGAAAAGACTGTCTTTTTCCCATTTTATGTTCTTGCCTCCTTTGTCAAAGATTAATTGACCATAGGTGTCTGGGTTTATTTATGGGTTCTCTATTCTGTTCCATTGGCCTGTATGTCTGTTTTGGTACCAGTACATACTGTCTTGGTGACTGTGGCTTTGTAATAGTGCCTGAAGTCTGGGAGGGTGATGCCTCCTGCTTGGTTTTTGTTCTTCAGAATTGCGTTGGCAATTCTGGGTCTTTTGTTGTTCCATATAAATGTTTGGATCGTTTGTTCTAGTTCTGTGAAAAATGTAATGGGTAATTGGACAGGGATTGCATTGACTCTGTAGATTGCTTTGGGTAGTGTGATCATTTTTACAATATTAATTTTTCCAACGAGGAGCATGGAATATCTTTCCATTTCTTTACATCATCTTTAATTTCTTTGATGAATGTTTTATAGTTCTTAGCATATAAGTCTTTGTCCTCCTCAATCAAGTGTATTCCCAGTGATTATTGGGGGTGAAATTTTAAAAGGTATTGTATTTTTGTACTCCTTTTCTAGTATTTCATTGTTAGTATACAGAAATGTGAGTGATTTCTGAATGTTAATCTTATATCCTGCTACTTTGCTGAATTTGTCGACCAGTTCAAGTAGTTTTGGGGTTGAGTCCTTGGGGTTTTCTATATATAGTATCATGTCATCTGCATATAGTGACAGTTTTACCTCTTCTCTTCCTTTAATTTCTTTTGTTTGTCTGATTGCTGTGGCTAGGACTTCCAATACTCTGTTGAATAGCATTGGTGAGAGTGTGCATCCCTGTCTTGTTCCAGATTTTACTGGGAAGGCTGTCAGCTTTTCTCCATTGAGTATTATATTTGCTTTGGGTTTGTCATAAAATGGCTTTAATTATGTTGAGGTATGTTCCCTCTATACCCACTTTGGTAAGAGTTTTTATCATGAGTGGATGTTGGACTTTGTTAAATGCTTTTTCTGCATCTATTGAGATGATCATGTGGTTTTTGACTTTTCTTTTGTTAATGTGGTGTATGACATTGATTGATTTGCATACATTGAACCATCCTTGTGAACCTGGGATGAATCCCACCTGGCCATGGTGTACTATATTTTGATATGTTGTTGGATTTGGTTAGCTAAAATTTTGTTGAAAATTTTTGCATCCATATTCATCAAAGATATTGGCCTATAGTTTTCCTTTTTGGTGGTATCTTTGTCTGATTTTGGAATTAGAGTGATGGTGGAGAACAGTATGGAGGTACCTTCGAATTCTATACATAGAACTACCATATGACCCAGCAATCCCACTCTTGGGCATACATCCAGACAAAACTTGCCTTGAAAAAGACACATACACCTGTATGTTCATTGCAGCACTATTCAAAATTGCCAAGACATGAAAACAACCTGAATGTTCATCAACAGATGAATGGATTAGGAAAATGTGGTATATATACACAATGGAATACTGCTCAGGCATAAAAAAAGATCGAAATAATGCCATTTGCAGCAACAAGGATGAACTAGAGACTCTCATACTGAGTAAAATTAAGTTAGAAAGAGAAAGACAGATACCATATGATATTATTTATATCTGGAATCTAATATAAGGCACACATGAAACTTTCCACAGAAAAGAAAATCATGGACTTGCAAATAGACTTGTGGTTGCCAAGGGGGAGGGGGAGGGAGAAGGGTGGATTGGGAGCTTGGGGTTAATGTATGCAAACTATTGCCTTTGGAATAGATTAGCAATGAGATCCTGCTGTGTGGCACTGGGAACTATGTCTAGTCACTTATGATGGAGCATGATAATATGAGAAAATAGAATGTGTACATGTATGTGTAACTGGTTCACCATACTATATAGTAGAAAAGAAATTGTATTGGGGTAATAATTAAAAAAAATAAATAAAAAAAAATTAAGTCTGACTAGAAGATTTTTAGGGCAGTGAAACTGTTCTGTATAATACTTGTGGATATATGTTATTTTACATTTGTCAAAATCCATGTATAGCACAGAGAATAACCTCTGAAGTAAATTATAGCTTTAGCTATTAATAATGTATTAATATTTGCTTATCAATTGTAACAAATGTTCCACACTAATCCAAGATATTAAAGTTGATGAGGGGTATGTGGGAACTCTATGTAATTTCCTTTCAATTTTCTTCAAACTTGAAATTTTTTAAAAAAAATTAATTCCATTAATTAAAAAAAATTGAGCCAGGGCAGTTTTAGTCATGTTACTTAATATTCATTTTTCTTTTCTTTTCTTCTTAAGAATGGATATCCTCTATCATGTTATGACAGTTGCCATTTAGCATTTGCTGCTTATTTTGCATGTGATTTGTATATTTGCAAACAATTTTAGTATCTTACAACCCATTTTAGGAGTGTGACTACAATAACAAATAATGATAATAGCAAACCTCACTTTTATCATTAAGCTTGGCATCTGCTAAACTGGAGATTCTCAAACTTTCATATGTATTAGAATCACCTGGAGAGTTTTCAAATCCAGATTTCTGACATTCTGCAACCAAAGGCACTGTGATTCCACGTACTTTTCTATGAAGCTCACAAGAAATGTCCCATTGTTGTTGATCTCAGGACCACAGTTTGAGAAATCATATCCTAAATCAAATGATTGATAACAAACCTTGCCAAAGCTTCGAGAGATTAAAAAAGTTTTCATAGTGAGAACAAGGTCCAGTTACAACAGTTAGGCACATACCAAGGTTTCTTCCTGAGACAGTTTAAAGGAAGGCAGTCTAGGAAAGAAAAACTAATTATTTACATGTCTACATTGGTGCTCAGTTTTCTTTCAAAAGGACTAAAATTAGAAATAACTCCTAATACATGCTTTTTTGAACTTAAAAATGTATCTATTTACCCATCTAATATGGATATCATTTTATGATGTATTTCTCCCATTCACTAATCTCTAAAATATATTTTAAAGTTAGTTATACATTTCATATTAGAAAAGAATTGCATAAAAATGAAAGATGGGACATAGGTGACTTTAATTGCCACTGTGAGTATGTGGTCAAATGATGATGAAATTTGCAGGGTTTCTATTTCTATTCTTCGTGATTAGAATATCAGACTCAAGGTGAAGACCAAACTCTATAGTGTGACTTTGATAAAGGTTGTATGCATGTTCAAAGAACTGCAGGCTACAAGATAGGCAGAGTTGAGAAATACTGGGGAATTTGGGTAGGTTTTCCCTCATGGAGATCTGTCTGCTTTCATTCCATCCTCTATTACTACACTCTTTTTGTATGTATTCCTGTTGTTAAAGATGAAGTATTTGTCACTAACGTCATCATCAGTTATTGCTTGTTGTTTTAATGTATTTCTGCATGTAAGTGTTTCTATTTTTAAGAGTGGAGGCAATATTTAGGAGCTAACTTGAATTATGGATGTCATTGCTTCAATTAATTATTTAGCATGTAGAAATTAATTCATACAGAAAAATCATGTCTTCAAAGCCCAAGAAGGATAAGAAACATTTACTCTCTTATGCTTCTTCTCAAGGTGCACATTGATTACTAAGAATTTTTCTTTCGTGGAAAGTTTGCCATATGTCCTACAAATGTACATGCAAACTGATTACCTATACCTGATCATTTTACATCTTTTTCTTTTCACTTCTGGTTATTTTTTTTTAATTCAGCACATTATTTGTGTTTTGCTGATGTGTACAGTATTTTGGTTTATTTGCCATATTTACTCACATATTGGTTGCCATGCATAATTGCTGTATGTATACTTTTGTATGGGTTAATTTTAATTGAGTGGCTTACAAAGCAAGAAAGAAAAGAGCAGTGATTATGCAAGTAAATATGGTATATAACTCCCATTCTGTTTAACCAGAACGGTGGCATTGAGTATCAAAACAAAGATTCATTTAATCTATTTCTTGACATTTTTTTGTTGCTCTTGTTTTATAGAAATAATTGGAAAAGAAAAAAACCTAAAAGTTTGTTTATACCTTACTTGTCACTGATAACTTCAGTTTGTGTTTTTGTTCTTTCCCTAAGGGATTGACATTAGAGTTCAATGCAAGTTTTTTGTGTTCATATATATTTCACTTCTACATTTTAATTGTGTTATTTAATTATGTATTATAATATGCATATATAAAATTTTTAGAATGTTTACATAACTATACACAAACCACACAAAATTGTAATAACAATTCATGATATTTTTAAAGTTTTGTAATTTGCTAAAAAAAACTCTTCAAAAAACAAAAATCATTATTATTCCTGAATGCCAGAAGCAAGATTAATCATTTGCAATTAAAATAAAATATCAGCCTTTTAAAATACTTCCATATTAATGCTTCCTTTTACTCCTACTTATATTAATGTTTAATGAAACTATTCATATGTGAGATTTTTGCATATTTGTGTACATTTCAGAAGTATGTGACTAATTTATGAATCTTAGCTCATGTCTCTTTATAAACAAGGAATAGGAAAGGGGAATAAAGTATCACAATAGGCCAAACTGGAATAATCTAAATTCACTTCTGAGACTGTAGAAAGACTCAACTGCCCCTGAAGTAAATAGCATTAGAACAAAAGCATGCATTTATTAGCCAGGGAACAGTACTGGGGGAGTAACTGTTGGGTGTTTGTCTCAATTAGCAACTCTTTATTTTTTCACCAAATAACTTTATTCTAGTCCCTGTAATTGACAGGGGCCTGAGCCTGATGTAGCCCCTCTAAAGTTCAACAGCATGCAATTCTCATTGCTATTCATTCTTTCAGTCTTAGTTTCATTTACTCAATTCTAGATTTTGTGTATGAATCTAATTATTCTATAATAATTTGCTTGTCTCCACATCAGCAGATTTGCCAGGTCTGAGACACTAATTCCTTTTCTGAAAATTTATGCTTGGTTTTCCCTATCAGATTCAACTCCTGTTTTTTATTTAAAGGAGCCTCTGGTATCTGCCAGAACTCCCTTTCAACCCTTCCCTGCCTTGTCCTTTGTCACCAATTCTTGGTAGGAATAAAATCTGCATGCCTGTACAGTGTGTTTTAAAAACACAAGAAATAGGAACTATTATTATTATTATGTTTTAACATATAGAATACTGCCAATAAGTTAACAGCACTGGAGAGATTTTTGTGAGAAATATATTTTGTTTATTTACTTAGAGAAATTTTGAAATAAATTAGACTCAGACTTTTAAAACACTACTTATCAGGGTCTCAAAGTAGCATTTGTAATTCAACTGATTTAAGATGAAAAGATATTTATTTTGCATTATATTTGAAATCATATAGATATAGTAGACTTTAGGAAAGAAAAAATCTACTTGGAAAGGATTTGAAAAATTGTTTTATTTAATCTTCTTCAAAAAGTTGAATCTCCTTCTCTAATATCCTGACAAGTAAATATATACATATATTATTTTTTAAAATATCTCATTTGTATAAAAGGATTGTACAAATGTTCCTAAATGTAAGAAAAGTTGAAATATGTAAATTTTGTAAATATTAGCATATTAAATGCACTTTGGGTTAAAACATCTATTTATGTCTGATGATACTCAATATTATAGAAAGAAATATCAGAAGGAAGCAATTAACGCACACACACAGCTATCTGTTTTAATCAGTGTTAACACAAAGCTGAAATAAAGGGCTGTGGTTTTCCTGCCATATATCCCAAACACCATCCCTTCTGTTGGGGAGGGGCTAGCTAGATCTGCAGCTGATTAAATGGCTGGGCTACCAATTAAATTACAGAGTAATTGCAAGCAAAACATAGTAGATAATTTTATCCAAGTCCAAGAATTCAGACTGTGGGTGGAATGTTGAAGCTGAATGTATTTTATGGTCAAAATTGATTAGAAGATCAAATAGTAGAATGAAAAGTATCCACCACTCTCTACACTGAAATTTGTTTAATAGAGTCTAGATTTTTGATAGCTTAACAATCTAGTATTTAGCCTTTTCTTGAGAGTATAAAACATAATAGCTGGCCAATCAATCCATTAATAGTCTAAAAGTCAACACTGTATGTCATAATTCCTTTTATAAAAGCACTCAGTGTTAAGACTCATCACTTTCTGAATTTGTATTAAAATATTAGGAAATGACAGAGCAGGTATTATTTGTGTCTGAAATCCTTCATTTAGAATGTAACAACTATATTATCAAATCATCCTTGGAAACCACTGTTATCATCCAGCAATTTATGAAAGTCACAATAGTGCCAGCATTATCTCCAACAAATAATTAATTTCATGCAAAAACTTCTGTCATCATCTTGAATATATTTAAATCCTCATGTAAAGGCTATTGAAAACAAGTTCCTACTAGCAGTTAATTGCGTTTTGCTTTGGTTAATTCTAACATTGATGAAATAATCATTTTTCAGTTCTTAAAGATGAAACATCTAAACCTTTGTTTTGTACTTGTACATCTATCCTCCAATGGAATTGCAAGATTTGTGATATGTCATTTGAAGCCAGGGAGCAAGTTGTTTCTATTCTAAGTTTAACTCAGGGATACCTTTCATATTATTTCAACAGTAGATGGGTACTCACTTTTGTTGTTATGCTCACAATGCTGCTCCATAAATGATTGCCAACTTGCTCTGTACAAAAGGTAACTGTTACTAATTTAATGCTGATGAAAAAAAAATAATGTGGGTGATTTCACTATGAACCATTGGGTACTTTATCATGTTATAAAATTTACATTCACTGTAAATATGTATAATTTATATCTAAGTTAAAAAGTCAAAAGGCACATGGTAAAAGAAATCATTAAAATTTATTCTTATATTCAAACACTAATGACTAAAAAACTTTCTCACTAAAGGTAACATGCAAATATTGAAAAAATATAAATATATGTATATATGAGTTATTAGAGGAATGTGAACTATACCAAACTAACTAAAAGGCATTTTTGTGACAATCTGCATCCATCATCAATTTCTATTGTCTCATGACCCAATGTAGTTTTTTTTTTCATATGATTTTTCCTCTTTAAATTATTTGGGTTATCAATAATAGAGGGATAAAATTATTCCTTTGGCTGTAAAGTTTTAAGCTCCTGGTTTAATTGACTGTTGTTTTGGCCGTAAAATATCATTTGAATTTTGAAAGAACTTGTTAGAGAGTCCAACAAATATTTTCTTTTAGTATTGAAACAGCAAATCTGTAATGAGAAGATCCTAACATATGTGATCAGAAGACTGGATTTCTGTTCTGATACTGCCATGTCTAGCTGCGCTGTATAAGACAAGTCTCATAATCTCTTTATGGTCAGTTTCATCATTTACAAAATAAAGATAACAGTATCCTTCATAGTGTTCTTTTATTATGCAATGACGTAAAATATATTAGAAAGTATTTTATATACATTACACCATGAAAGCAGTTGCACAATTATAAATTATGTGACCCAAAGCTGAGTGATGAACTTAGGATAAACAAAGGAATAAGGCACAATCTTCTGCCTCACTAAGAAATATACACAAATGACCATGTTATGATGCACTTATATTGTTAAATATAAGTATGTATTTATACTTACTATAAACTTAGTTAAGCCACTTTAACTTTTTTCTTGATGCAAGTTCTTTTTATATAAAATAAAATAATTGTTTGCATTTTTGGCACGGACTCAGGATTTAATATCACTTACTTGCTTTATATTAATTAAAATCTACTAAATGACCAATGTGTGCCAAATATTAAGATAATCACTAAAAATAATATAAAAGATATAGCCCCTAAATTCTCATAGTAAAATAGGAAAGACAGATAAATTATAAAAAATGATTAAATCTAGGGCAAACATTGGCAAATTATGCCCTATGGTCTGGGCCACCGCTTGTTTTTGTATATCCTAAGAGGTCAAAATTATTTTTTACATTACAAAATATAAAGTATAAAATTTAAACAGATTATTATAGTTTCTGGGAAAATAGCTGCTCGGTTTTGCCTATAGGCCCACAGAGCCTAAAATCTGGCTCTTTACAGAAAAAAAAAATTGTTGATCTCTGGTCCAGAATGATGACCAAAGTGAATGAGATATAAATAGGTGCTTTGTGAAGAAAGTTAGGGAAAATCTGAATGACCATATGGTGGATTATGTAATGAAAATAACACAGAGAGTTCGATAAACAAGAGTATGTCTTTGCGTGCGTGCATGTGTGTGTGTGTGTATGTGTGTGTATGCATGTGTGATATGTTGAGAATGAAAGCAGAGAGAATGTTCAAGAACATAGGAGGTGAGCACAAGTCCAGAAAATTATGAGTAGTTCAGGAAGTCTGGAGTACAAGCCTTTTTTGTCCTGTGTGGGGTATTTTATCCTGAAGCTAGTGGAATTCCATAGTAGACAAAATCAGGACAAACTGATTATGATCATGTTGTTGTTTTAGAAGGGACACTTGGAAGGCAATAAAAAGATTGGAAGGAGACCATTAGTATAATCTAACAAGAATTGTGAATAAGCAGACAGAGATACACAGAAAGCCAGAGATGGCGAGCCCAGAGGAGATAGAAAAACAGGAGATATAGAAACAAAGATGCTTTGGTATTGCACCTTTTACAGTGAAAGAAGCTTGGTGTGAAGATGTCAGCTGATAAGAGTCCTTGTAAAGTGAGGGAGAATCAATCTTGAAAATAAATGATGTTTTTAAGAATTTGCTTTATTATGGGAGGAAAAGGTATTAGGTAGGATTGGGTGATGTTTCCTTAACGATAAAATGAGAATTATATGTCTATTTACTTAGTAAGTTTATTGAGATGATTACATTACTGAATAAAGTTTGAACTGTGCCCAATAAGCAGTAAGAGCCAAATTAATATTTATTATTATTATGTAATTGGACAAGTTTTAGAACCTGAATCTCAGATTCCTGTCCTGTAAAATTAAGATAATTACACTCATCTTTAGAGTTTTTAGGACGATATCTGTAAAGAGCTTGTATCAGAAGATTCGTGCTCATTTAGTTTTGTTCAATTAGTGGTGCTTTTTTTCATACATGAATGTTCTCTGTCATCTTCCCAAACATATCATACACACACACACACACACACTCCTGCCTACCTAACCCATGTACATGATTTACAATATGTACCTGCTGAGAAGGAGTCAGTAGCTAGGCTAAAGACATGGAGATGCTACAAACACATGATATGGTGGTCGGTTGATGATACAGAAGGGAACTTGGGGAGATGAAAGGATTAATTTTTGAGCCTAAACAAGTTTAACAGAAGAAAAAATGATTATTGTTAACGATAACTCATCTGTTAGTGCAATGTTTAGTTTGCTGATATTTTTTGGATGAGGGTAGGTAGTAAATTTAAGAATAGGCACTGAAATTTTGGAGTGAATATAGAATGGGGAAATAAAAAAGAAATGACAGTACTTTTGAAAGCTGAGGGACCACCTGAGTTTGAACAACTGATTTATGCTTAATTGGATAGTTTACTTCAGCCATTCTCCCTCCTCAGTCTAAATGAATGAATGAAGGGATGAGGTTTTTAAGAACAACCTAGGAAGGAAGGATAAGGTGAGATGGAGTCCTTGGTCAAATTGAGGTCATTGTCAATGTACAAGATGACTTAGTATCTTGATTATGACTATAACATAATCAGTGGAAGTGAGTTTCCTAAAATTGGGAGAAAATAGAGGGTCCTGGGACTTGGAAGTCTCTGTGAATTTGAAGAAATTGGATATTGGCAATTAAGGACTGAGGGACCCAGAAAGACTTGGGCCAAGGACAAATGATTCACACCAAAGATACCAGTGAGGAGTTCCCTGGTGTTGCAGTGGGTTTAAGGATCCAGTGTTGTCATTTCTGTGGCTTGTATTTGATCTCAGGCCCTGGAGATCCACATGTCAAGGGCACACCAAAAAGAAACAAAATGATACCATTGAAAGTATCAGATCCATTATGGCTTGTGATACATTCTAGGTGTAAGATATGATGTGGTGGGAAAATGTAGGGTATAGAGTTACCAGAGCCACAGAACAGTGGCGGAGGAAAGGAGTGACCTGAAAATTATTGACTAAAGGGCTTGCATTTTGGAGCAAGGTCAAAAATTTCTGTAACTTCAAGTTGGTAAATAGAAATTTGGAGTGAGTTCCCATTTCGCCTAATTGTGCACGGGATTTAATGGTTGAATTTTGTGGTCATTTTAAATTCTAAAAGTCGGTGATAATTTATACTAGCAATAATTGTAATTAGAGGGTTTTATTTTATGCGTTGGAGGAAGAGATGAGAACTATTTAGTGTAATTGTACCAGAATATTAGTGTGCATAAACATTACTAAAAGAGTGTGCTCAAAATACAAATTTCAGACCCTAGTCCTACACATACTGGTTCAGGTGCCCTTGAAAGGGCCATAACATTTTATTTTTTTAGAAAAATATTCCTCATAGCAATTAATAAGTTTTACAAGTAGATCTTTAAAATATAAACTAAGTCCTAAAATCTTTTTCTTCCTTCCTTCCTCCTGCCCTTTCTTTTCTTTCTTTCTTCTTCTGTGTTTTTTTGTTTGTTTGTTTGTTTGTTTTTGTTTTTTTGGTTTTTTTTGATTCCTCACAGCATATGGAGTTCCTAGGCCAAGGATCAGATCCCAGTGTGATTGTGCAAACTAAGCGGCAGTTGCAGCAAGGCCAGATCCTTAACCCACTCTGCTGGGCCAGGGATCAAACCTGTGTCCTGGAGATTTAGAGATACCACTGATCTCCTTGTGCTACAGAAGGGACTCCAGTTCTAAAATACCTAAAATAGCCCTAAAATTTCCATCTATATATCCAAGGTCATATTCATCTTACACTATTTAACAATTTTCTGACACTGCCTCAGGGGAAAAAAAAAAATTTCACCATGTTCCAATCAACAACAAAAATTCTAAGCAGGAATTCCTGTCATGGCTCAGTAGAAATAAATCTGACTAGCATCCATGAGGACGCAGGTTCTATTCCTTGCCTCGCTCAGTGGGTTGAGGATGTGGCATTGCTGTGAGCTGTGGTGTAGGTCACAGATGTGGCTCAGATCTGGCGTTGCTGTTGCTGTGGTGTAGGCCATCAGCTACAGTTCTGATTCAACCCCTAGCCTGGGAATCTCTATATGCTATGGGTGTGGCCCTAAAAAGACAAAAAAACTTTCTAAACAGCTCCAATAAATACTTAATGTAATGCAGTTCATTCCATTGTGTTGTAGTATATATGTATACACACATACAGACCATATCTACATTAAATTCTCAATTTAAAATAAAGACAGACATTTATTTCTGAGTCTTTTTCTTTCCAAAAGGGAGGATTTTTGAGCTTTAAATATGGAGTATAATTTAAAACAAATAACTTTTTTTGAAGTCCATATTTTAGCCAAGGCCTGGGGAATATACCAAATGATTTGCATAATCCATTGTCCAAGGCAGCCCTATATAGTGATCATTTCATCTATGCATTCATTTTCTTTCTTTTTTTAATACAAGGAAAGTCTGTGTATGTGTGTGTTTTCCTTCTTCAAACGGGCTGCTAGAATTACTTTTTTTTCCCCCTGTGGTTGGTGAAGGTACTCAGTGAGGAAAACCATTATGGATTGCCTCATTAGAGGATTCCAGAAATTGCTTACTTGTGACTACCCACCTGGAAAGCAATCTCTTGCTCCTTTGCCAGAGCACCGGAGAAGTGGGGGTTTTGAACCCTCTGTCATGTAAGGAGTTAGCAAATAAAGATAGGTTATGCTGAGAGAAATCACAAAACTCCATTGTTCAGATGAATTCTGATTTGCATATTGCCCCATAGACCCAGAGAATGGATTTGTTTTTTACAATTATAGGTTATATGGAAATACGGCTAGACTAACAATCAGTTTTTCTTTGAATAGTGCTTTAGAGCTATAAGTTTAACTATTTCTCTGTGAATTGCAGTATTTTGAATGAATCAAAAGAGAACTTCTATGGGAAACGATGCTTAGAGTCATACCAGCACACATACATCACAGCACTCAGAGATTACAATTTGAAGAGTATCTAATTCATTTTCTCCCTGGGTTCAAAATCATTCTTTTGGAACCTTGGAGCCAAGTTACACCTCTAAGCTTTCTTTGTATTTCTAGTACCTCTTACAATTCCTGATATTTGTAGGCAATCAGTAAGTGTTTAATAAATGATGATGTGTACCATTTTTTTTCCTTAGTTTTGACAAATTTATTATTTGCTAAACTTTAGCAGGATCACAGTTGGGAAGTTTTCCTAATATCTTCTTCAATTTAAGCAAATTTCCTCCTATTTTTTTCAGTAGAATGAAATAACTTTCAGTAACTATTTTTTGTTAATAAGTTTATGTTCTTAAAGATTTTGAAAACTGCTTTTATCACCTAAAAATTAGTGAATGATTTAGTTTTTATTTAGATTTCAATTTCTTAATTTCATAGTTTTTGTTACCTGTCTCTTTCTTGGCTTAACATTTTAATTTTCACTTGTTTTTAGTCTGAAAGCTCCAAGCTATGTACATAGCACTAGAAACCAAAAATTGATATTAAAATATTATCAAACACAGACAAAAAAAGAAAAGAAAGAAAGAGTTCCCGTTGTGGCGCCGTGGTTAACAAATCCGACTAGGAAACATGAGGTTGTGGGTTCAGTCCCTGGTATTGCTCAGTGGGTTAAGGATCCAGCATTGCCTTGAGCTGTGGTGTAGGTCACAGATGCAGCTTGGATCCAGCGTTGCTGTGGCCCTGGAGTAGGCTGGTGGCTACAGCTCTGATTAGACCCCTAGCCCAGAAATCTCCATATGCCGAGGGAGCGGCCCTAGAAAAGGCAAAAAAATGGATTCGTTCATCCATTCTAAATAAGAACCCTCATCTTTTAGAAACCGCTATACACATTGGGATTACAACTATGGAAAAACAAATTATTGCTTTATTTATGCTTTTATTTGCATTTTGAATTCTATATTCCTGTGAGGATTATTGACTACCCAAATTATATATTGTCATTCTGCTTTTGTTTCGGATAATGTCTCTTTGTTAAGTTTGTTTTCTTATTTTAAGGAAACTTCATTTTATATATTTCTGATAATATATACAGTAAAAGGTCATTTTGAATACAATTTCAATATTATCCTCAAAGATTCTAGCTGCTCTGCTTAATTTAGTATTATCTAAAAACAAAAATCAGAATTCCCTGGTGGCTCAGTGGGTTAAGGATCTGGTATTGTCACTGCTGTGGCTGAGGTCTCTGCTCTGGCACAGGTTCAGTCCCTGGCCTGGGAACTTCTGCAATAAGTAAGTAAACAGGTAAATAGCCAAAGTTTGAAAAAGTTAAAAAAATAAAAACAGAAATAAAATTACTATGTCATGATCCCTCAATGCCTAAATTACTTTCTCATGTTAACGTAACTTAAAGCTAAATAGGATCTTACTACTGTCTTTCTGTCCTACTGTCCTAGTGTCAGATTATCTGTCTGTGATATTTTCTATCAATTTAGGGATAGAGATATTGTTCAGTGGTGATGATAAGATATACTAGTATATTATAACTCTTTTTAACTAGCCAATAACTTACATTTAGGGATTATGTACACATCTAGATTGGATTAGTTTATTTTTCAGGCTCTGTTCTAAGTGAATAATTTAAATAATAGAGGACCATTCAGCATAATTACTATCCATAACAGTTCTTCAATATCTTAATTCATGTGCCATTCTTGTCTATGAATTTTACTTTTGCATATGTTTTTTTTTTTGCCCAAAAAGCTGAAAAGCTCAGGCTTTAGAGTTAGACACACCTAGCTTTTGGGAACAGCTGTGCAACTTTGGCAGCATGGTAACCTTGGGCAAGTTCGATCTTCTCTGCCTCTCAGTGTCCTCATCTGTCTTAAAACTATACCTCTTCCTCCCCTCACAGGATAATTGTATAAATTATTTTGTACTGTATTTGGTACACAATTGACACCTAGTAAATGGTAAGAGTCATAATTAGGCTTTTATATTTTAAACTGTCAAATCTTTGACACATTGTGGGCCAGTGGTTCTTTCAACACAGTAATAAAATGAAGAGGGATGCAGCAGCACACTTTGATTTAAAGTGATGGGAAGATAATGTGTAATTAAAATAGACAATAATGGAGAGAGAAACTTGGTAGTTCTCTGATTAGGCTGGGCCTGATGTAAATAAGTGCCACACTTATTTTACCAGCTTGGTACAGATTCTAAAGCTCGATGAAGTGGGAATAATTATGAAATACAGGGGTTAGTTTGACTGAGCAATCCCACTCTAGGGCATATGACCGGATAAAACTTTCCTTAAAAAAGACACATGCATGCTCATGTTCATTGCAGCACTATTCACAATAGCCAAGACATGGAAACGACCCAAATGTCCATGACAGATGATTGGATTAGGAAGATGTGGTATATATACACAGTGGAATACTACTCAGCCATACAAAAAATGAAATAATGCCATTTGCAGCAACATGGATGGAACTACAGACTCTCATACTGAGTGAAGTAAGTCAGAAAGAGAAAGACAAATACCATATGATATCACTTATATCTGGAACCTAATACACAGCACAAATGAACCTTTCCACAGAAAAGAAAATCATGGACTTGGAGAATAGACCTGTGGTTGCCAAGGGGGAGGGGGAGAGAGTGGGGTTGTTGGGGAGCTTGGGGCTAATAGATAGATACAAACTATTGCCTTTGGGATGGATTAGCAATGAGATCCTGCTGTGTAGCACTGGGAACTATGTCTAGTCGCTTATGATGGAGCATGATAATGTGAGAAAATAGGATGCGTACATGTATGTGTAACTGGGTCACCATGCTGTACAGTAGAAAAAAATTGTATTGGGGAATTAACTATAAAAAATAATAACAAAAAAAGAATCCAAAAGATAAGAATTAAAGAAAGAATTTATTTAGTAAACTAAATAAGCCATGTGGTTTCTTGTAGCACGGATTAGAGGTTAATTTTTTCAATTTTTTAATTGTTATTTCCCCAATACAATTTTTTTCCTACTATACAGCATTGTGACCCAGTTACACATATATATATGCATTCTTCTTTCTCCCATTATCATGTCTGGTCACTTATGATGGAGCATGATAATTATTAGGAGTTTCGAATTTTTCTTTTCTTTGCTGGAGAAATCAAGAGACTTTTAACACCTTGCTAAATACTCTGTAAACTCAGCTTCCAATGGGGTTTTAGGAGAGTAGAAATGATTTTTCTTTTTATTAGTTCTTTGAATATGTTTCCAGTAAAAAATATTATTAATAAAATAAATATCGTACGTGCATATAGGTATATGTGTACTTCTAACAGCCTCCTACCAGAATTCCAAAGAGTATATCTTGGCAACTATGGTAGATAGCATGTGATTATACTTTTACTAAAGCAAAAAATTTGACTAAATCTCATTTGAGAGAGTACATTACAGTAAAATTTCTCTTAAAACTACTTGTTTGACAGAATAAATATTTTTTTAAAATTTCTGTTGATAGTGAAATAAATTAAATAGGAAGGAATTTGAAAATAAAGGTAAACATTCTAGAAAACAACCATGTTTTTTCTTTAGTGAATATAATTTTCATTGAAGGTAGATATTCCTATTACCTGAATGATAGTCACATCTCCATATATCAGAACTTTAATGTTTACTTCTCCATCATATCTTTTGAGTCCCTTCTCTTTTATGAAACTGAAATAAAAATAACCTGTACGACTCTTTCCTTCTTAAATCAATATATTTGTAAATAGCCATTTTCTTATTAATAGCACATTCACTTTTAAAGTAAAATTTTATTAATTTCTGACTATATAAAGAAATAAATATCATTAAGAAAAATATACTGAAGGAAAGGAAAATCACTAATTACCTCATTGTGTAAAATATTAACAATGCTCATTGATACCCTATAATTACTGTACTCAAAATTATGTGTTAATGAATCAATATGTTTTGCATGTTTTCTTTCAGGAGTTTCTCAATAGGAGATAATAATAACAGTAATAATAATAATGTTAAATTTGAATCAAGGCAAATAGATGTCTTTGAATTCTTCTTTTGGGTCTTATTTTTTTTTGCTTAATTTAGTTTCAAGTATGTTTCTAACAACTAAAAATTTATCAAAAGTATAATTTAATTACCAAAAATTATTCCCAGCAATGATTTTTGACAAAACTTATTTACTCATACTCTTATTTTCAGGCATTCAATTCTAATATTTCCTTTTTTTAGAATATATAATGTCACAGTGAAAACCTTTAAATATAAGTGATTATCTGCACCTTAGGTCTGTTTAGTTTCCAACTCCTAGTGTTTGAAAAAACCACATTTAATAATTTTCTATGAACCTAAGTAAAGTACAAGAAATTGAGTATATCCTTTAACAATCAACCTAGTCAAAATTATAGGTAATGATTTCCTCTTATAAGCAGTCATAGATTTCAATCATGTCCTAGTTACAAAACAAAGGAATGGTAGTTAAGGCTTATGTAATACATTCTAAAAATCATTTTAATTCTCATAATATAAAGGGTATATTTAAAAATAGTCATGAAGGACAGATTAATAGATATTTTATTTTATTCCCCAGTCAGTATGGTTACATTTTAACACCTGCTGTTCACAAAGTTCAATAGATAGTTAATATATAGCAAGAATTCCAAATGAGTTTTGAGAAATCTGTTTTGAGGGGATTAGAGAAAAGTTCACATCTGACTTACTAATGAGTTGATTTTAGTTAATGTGAAATTCTGGTTGAATGTAAATTAATTTATCACCTACTCTATGAGTTGCAAACAAATTCTTCTCCTTTTTGTTCTGTAATTTGTCTATGTAATATTGAAACTATTCAATGATTTAGCAGAAAATAGGCATATTTAATCACTTTAATTTCTCCAGCCAAAATTATTGCAGTCAATTAACTCAATCAACAATTTTATCCTCCAATATGCCATGCACTTTGGGCCACTTGACTGCTCCTGGAATTTTATGGACAATCTACTAAGACAAATAAAGGATTTAAAAGTGCACATCACAATTCTAATGTGAAATTTTGCATATTATAAATTTTCTAATCAAAATATTCAGTTATCAGGAACATAAAGTAGAAGGTAAAAGCAATTTAAAGTCAGACCCAAAGTCATCCTCTTATCTTTTTACATTACATATAATGTAAAAGCAAGGTAGTTTTATTTAATATGAAACATTTTTATAAAACAAAGTAATTATTTCATTCTATTACATTACTTTTCAAGGAATTCAATCTAATGCAATTCTATTAAGTGTATTGCTTACACATAATGTATTTTAAGATTACAAGGTAGACTAATACATTGTAATTATAAGTCAGAGTACCTTAGAGTTAATGTATTTCTGTGGCTTTTGGAGATATACTTCTATATTCATTAGTTATAAAAGTAAAAAAGATGGCAGAGTGCATGAACTTGTGCCTAAGTTTGAAGGAGTTATAAGATATTACTAGGTATGTTTCTCAGATCCAGAAAAGGTCCCATTTTTGTTCTAGTCATAATTAGGAAACTTGGTTGTTAATCAAGTTTGTAAAAACCCAGAGATGAAATATGCCTCATTATTCAGCCTCTCATTCCCCTTCAGAGCATTCAGTCCTTACCCTCTTCTGTCTGTAAAATTAATAGCCTTTTGTAGGGACTCTTCTTTTGTAGGGACTCTTATAAATCTAAAATTCTATTGATTTTCTTTACAAAAACATAGTGAATATAAAAACCTAGATGAAGAGGCAGCTGGGGGCAGTGAGTACAACCTCCAGGTTATGGTCAGAATCTTGCTCTGCTATTGAAAAATTATTTGACCTTCAGTTTCAGTGTGATTACTTTTAAATGACAGTCTCAAGATCTCTGAGTTTTACTTTTTGCCTAAGAACCACAAAAATGATATAGGGACTTTGATTCTCTTAGGCAAAAAAAAAAAAAAAAAGGGAGATATGTGAATTCTGTGAATTGGTATTGCGTAACATGGTTTCCATCACTTGCTATTAATTTACTTTTTTTTTTTTTTTGGTCTTCTGTCTTTTTTAGGGCTGCACCCATGACATATGGAGATTGCCAGGCTAGGGGCTGAATTGGAGCTGCAGCTGCTGGCCTAAACCACAGCCACAGCAACACTGGATCCAAGTTGCTCTTGTGACCTACACCAGAGCTCACGGCAATGCTGGATCCTTAACCCACTGAGCGGGGCCAGGGGTCAAACACTCATCCTCATGGATAGTAGCTGGGTTTGTTAACCACTGAGCCACAATGGGAATTCCTAATTTGCTTTCTGATAGCCCATGTTTTTAAACATTAGACATTGTTTTCTTTTGTATTGGGATTTTGGGATTAACATTGCACACTACTATATATGGAATGAATGGTCAATAGGGACCTTCTCTTAAATACAGGGCTACTCAATATTCTGTGATAATCTATATGGTATAAGAATCTGGAAAAATGGATATGTGTTCATGTATAATGGAATCACTTTGTCGTACAGCAGAAATTAACACACCAGTGTAAATCAACAATACTTCAATAAAATTTTTAAAAATTAAAAATATATTGTTCTCAATGTATAAAAATATAACCATAATTCTTACTAATAGTCAAGTATTTCATATATTTTACTTGCTTTCATTGTTTTATTCCTTTGATTATTTTATTGAAGTATAGTTGATTTACAATGTTGTCTTAATTTTGCTGAACAGCAAAGTGATTCAACTTTATATATTATTTTCCATTATACAGTTACAAGATTTTTAATATCATTCCTTGTGCTATACAGTAGAAACTTGTTATTGCTCCTTGGATTTTTTTTTTTAATTATAGTTGAGGGAGTTCTCATTGTGTCTCAGTAGTTAACAAACCCACTTGGATCCATGAGGATGCAGGTTCAATCCCTGGCCTTGCTCAGTGGTTAAAGGATCCAGTGTTGCTGTGAGCTGTGGTGCAGGTTACAGATGCTGCTCAGATACCACATTGCTGTGGCATAGGCCGGCAGCTGTAGCTCTGATTCGACCCCTAGCCTGGGAACTTCTATATGCAACAGGTGCATGGAACCCTAAAAAATAAATAGATAAAAATAAAGTATAGTTGATTTACAACATTGTGCCAATTACTGCTGCACATCAAACTGACCCAGTCATACACATATACACATTCTTTTTCTCATATTATCTTCCATCATGTTCTATCCCAGGAGGTTGGGTATAGTTCCCTATGCAACATTGCAACATGATCATTAAGATTCATGGATTGGTAGTTCCTGTTGTGGCTCAGCAGAAATGAATCTGACTAGTATCTATGAGGATTTGGGTTTGATCTAGCATTGCCATGAGCTGTACTACAAGTTGCAGAAGCAGCTTGGATCTGGCGTGGCTGGTTGTGGCCAGTAGCTGTGGCTCTGATTCAGCCCCTAGCCTTGGAACTTCCATATGCCACAGGTACAGCTCTAAAAAGCAAGAAAAAAAAGATTCGTAGCTTCATATGTTTTTCATATTACTGTTCAAAGTCATAACATATATAATTAATATTGTCAGTATTACAAATAAACATAATACTCATAATGTCATTTTTTTCAGATCGATGCTGACATTCAATGATATTAGTATTAATAAAATGTTTCACATTTTTTGGTTGGTTCTCATATTAGGCAGTTATATTTTAATTAGTCTATGAGATTTGATTTTCCTTACTTTAGCTAACACTATTCACAAAGATAAAAATGAAGTTTATTTTAATTCCCTCTTTATTAATATTCTGGATTTATAATCTTAGTGCAAAATCCCCCCAAGTATGGCAATATTGCCTAAGCACCAAGAAAAAACAAACAACCACACTTGTCTAAAAATATTTTTACAAGTCAAGTATCTCATGTGGAGAAACACAGTGGTGGCAAAAAAAAAAAAAAAATTGTGGGAAAGAAATCAAATATATTTGCTGGAATAAGGCAAGAAGTCATAATAGAGGAGGTTGCAAAAATATATGAAAAACCACATGGAGTTCATACAAAACTTTAAATTAAGTAGAGTTGATAGAACTGACCAGGAGAAAAAAACAAGGATAAGGAAGTAAAAAACAGAGAGAAGAGGCTGAATTATGAGAATAGAGAGAGTAAAAAATCATGATAAGTTAACTAAAAACATATGTGAGCAGAGACAGAGACCTGCTCTAAGTCTCTTAAGTATCATAATATAATATTATATTATGTGTTTCATATTTTCTGGCTATAAATATTAATTTATGTAGACAAAACAAGGGAAAGCATGTTGAAAGGGACACAACTGCCATCAGCCAAATTTTGTTTACATTATTTATACAGGTATGCCATGAAAGTTTTCATGCACTTCGTAAAAGGTGGACTATTTTGGTCATCTTACAGCTACGTTTTTCTTCCTTGCCCTCTCTCTAGCCTAACAATTTTAATGTTGATATCTTCTCTTTGTTCATAATTTGTGAATATCGTACCCCTATTTCCTCTCATTGCTTTTGTACACTGAGACCCCCCCTTCATCCAGTGAACTTTAAAATAAATCACGCTCTTATATACTACACGCCATTTGATTTAATATAGCAAAGTAAATGGCTACAGAATATCAAAAAGCCTTCCAAGATGTCAAAGACATCGATTAATACATTATCAAGTGCATATATGTAGATTAAGAAGGAAAGTAGATAATCTCTTTTGCTTCAAAGCAGTATGAGTGGAAGTAGAATGTTTAAGAATATAAAAAAATTGACTTACTTTGCCTAGTATGAGAATTTCTAGTTGCAACCATGTTTCTGCAAATGGCATTATTTTTTTCTTGCTCATGGCTAAGTATTATTCCATTGTGTATATGTACCATTTCTTCTTAATCCATTTATCTGTTGATGGACATTTAGGTTGTCCCTGTGTCTTGGCTATTGTGAATATTACTAATACATGGAATCTAAAATGTGACACAAATGAACTTTTCTACAAAACAGAAAAAGACTCACAGACATAGAGATTAGATTTGCAGTTGCCAAGGAGGTGAGGGGAGAGAATGGGATGAATGGGGAGTTTGGATTGGTAGATACTACATTTACAATGGATAAGCGATGAGGTTCTACTGAACAGCACAGGGGACTATATCCAATCTCTTGAGATAGAACATGATCAAAGACTGTATGAGGAAAAGAATGTATATGTATGTATGATTGGGTCACTATGCTGTACAGCAGAAATTGACACAAAACTGTAAATCAACAATTCAATAAAAAAAGAATATAAAAATATGAAATAAAAGCTCAAATTCTATCTAAGTAATGCTTTCCAAATATATAGATATGTATATATATTTGTTCATTTTCACAAAAGAGATTTTAGCTATTGAATAATCAGCAACATTTGCTGGCCAATCGATAGTGTGAATATTGTCCTCAGTCAAGAGATCATATTTCAGAGTTTGAGAGTCTAAGTTTGTTTTTTCTCAGTACTTTAGGTATTAAATATACAAATTAGAGAAGCGACAGGAGGATACACTTGTAATATTATCTAAAACCTAAGATAACTTACATGAATAGTTTGAAAAGAACTTTCAATGAGAAATAGGAAGAGTACAGAAGAAATTATTCAACTAATTGCTTTAATATTAGGCATTGGTTGAATAAAGTTAAATATGGGTAATGTTTTATAAGAGAGTGTTGAACATTTCTTATTTTTTAGATATACTTGACCTATAATATGAAGGCATATGTAGATATACTAAAAACCTTTTAAATCTACATCATGAAATATATTAAGTATATAAGTTCTTTAAATCCATCCTATAAGTAATCACAATACACTTCTGCAAAGAAAGCCAATATACTTAATTGTTTAACAAGCTACATTATAATAAATGGCCACAGATTAGTTTCAGAACAAGTTTGATTTCTTATATACCTCAAATAGGGTATAAAGGCTGCATGTTGCACAATTATGTCATGTTGTTTCTTTTAATTAAATTATGAATTATTAAGTAAATTTAAATTATACATATTACAGACCTACTGTAATTTTGCCCATAAATTACATGAAAGCAGATTTTACTGAATTGGTGCTATGGAACAAATTATAGGGAAATAAGATTCATCAAACCTGTATTTCAGTTTGTTACACTAATCTTTTGAATAGCTACTGTGTAAGCCCAGTGTCTTCTTCAGCTCACCCCATTTTTTTGCAGACATTTACTGTCAAACTCCTCAAAAGAAACATGTTCAATGCTTTCTTCTCTTTCTTTCTCCAGCCTTTTTCAGTCAGGTATTTGTTCCTACTTCTTCACTAATTTTGCTTTTTGTTAAGATAACTAATGCTTTCACACTGTGAAACCCACTTTTCTATTTTCCATATTGCTTGACCTATGGGTGATTAGGACATAGCTGATAACTCTGCCCTTTCCATGAAAACTTCTGTCGTAACTCCTCTTTAAACTAATTGGGCCAATTCTTAATTGGGATTTTTTTCTATCTCATTTAACTGATTGAGTGACAGCGAGGCACCCAGTGTCTGCCCTTGAACAAACCCTTCTTTCCTTGATGATCTCTTCCAGTTTTATAGTTTTAAAATTCATCTATATGCTGATAACACTACCATTTATAATTCTTCCTCAGCTCTTTCCCTTGCTGCCTACTCAGCATGTCTATGTGGATGTCTAATGGGCATCTCAACTTTAATCAGTTGGAACATTTTCTCCTAATTCCCATCTTCACAACCAATTCCTCTGACAATTTTTCCCATCTTAGCCTTGGCCACACCAATTCTTCAGTTGCCTGGGTCCAAGAAAATCATCTTCTATCTTTCATAACCCACATACTACCCATTAACAATTGGCTTTATTTTAAAATTTATTGGATTTATTTTAAAATATATGAAGTTTTAAAAAATTATATCTTGGAGTTCCCATTGTGGCTCAGTGGTTAATGAACCTGACTAGTAACCATAGGATGTGGGTTTGACCCCTGGCCTCGATCGGTGGGTTAAGGATCTAGCATTGCTGCGGCTGTGGTTTAGTCTGGTAGCTACTGCTCTGATTTGATCCTTAGCCTGGGAACCTTCATATGCCATTGGTATGGCCCTAAAAAGACAAAAGACCGAAAATAATAAATAAATTATTTAAATAAAATCGTATCTTAATATCTACAGAATTAAATATTAATTCTAGGCTACTGCCATGTCTTTCTTGGGGTTACTGCAGAAGTCACATATAGTCTTCTGGCTTCTGCTCTGATGGTTTGTTACTCTAGATTTATTCTCAACACAGCAGTCAGGGTGATCCTGTGAACACATAAGTAAAGGTAAGTCATTTCCCTGCATAAATCTTTCCACCTCATGTCATTTAACATTGCAGTCCTCAATTCCTCTCCTCCTTCCCTGCATCTGTTATCATATACCATGCTATATAATTGTTCACATGTTTTGTATATTATCTATCTCCTAAATTTAAAAACTAAGCCCTGTGAGTGTCGGGCCTTTTTTTTCACACTGAATCCCACTCTATGATCACATCTAGAATAGCTCTCTATACAATTTTATTGTTAATTAATGCAAAGCATTAGGGAAGAAAATACAGGTACTGTCTCTGTGTAGCAAGGGGCTGCAATGTAACAAGGGAGATATCCTTGACATATTCACAGTGAATCTCAGTAGATATAAATATTTAGAACAATACCTAGAACATAGTAAGTGCTATGTGTTTGTTATCAGTATTCCTGTGCTTTATTATTCATATCATCATGATCATTGTTACCACAACTATTATTAAATGTGTACATATATTGTCTGTGTAGTCCTGATATTAATCCTAAAAGAAAGCAATTTTTGGTATTATCATTTTTTGATGAGCAAACTGAAACTTAGGGAATTTCAATAATTTGCTAAAGGAAACAGCTAGTATACTGCAAAGTTAATATGCAAATTTAGATCTTCCTGCATCCAGCATTTGCAATTTTTCATTAAATTATACTTGATTTCCATTAAGTTTTGCTTCAAAAAGAGTTTAGTTTACTAATAAAATACCAAATTCATACATAGTTAAGAATTTTTATTTAAATCTGTAGAAAAAATTCTACTGTAAAACTGTAAAAGCTGTGCCATGGATGTGAAATTTAATCCTGTGAAATGGGATATTAATATATTGTTTGTAGTGAGATTTAAGTAGATAAAAATTGTTATATAAAATATAGTAATGTCATTGTCATTTGCAAATCTCAAAGTGAATTTGATTCAATCAGTATCTATTAAAATATAGTAGGAAATATGTTTTATTGAGGAATTCATATCATTTATGTATTTATTCCAATAACAAGCATTTATTAAATACCTGTAATACATCAGATGCATTTTAAATTTTGGAAATGGGAAGACAACATTAGAGAGTTCCTGTCTCTGGGGAGGGACAGAAGTGAATAGATGATTATGTAGTGTTTTGATACAGGCTATGACTGAAGTATGAACACAGTGCAATGAGATAACAGTTTGCCTTCTTGGAAAAGGTGACTATTAGTTAAGCATTCAAAAAAAAAAAAAAACTAGACGAGAGGGAATAACTCTTTTTGAAATAATGTACAGGTATACTATTACATAAATATATTAGAAAATGTTTGAATCATTTATGATTGTATGTGTATTATACAGACCCTATTGAAAATATACTCATCCTCATAAACATACTTGGGTCCTCAGACCAAATGCTGAACTTCCACAAACATTTCTCTGATTTTAATAATTGCGAGGTCTCTGAACCCTAGAGATCTATTTTTGTACCACGCATGGATATTTATTATTTTTACCTCTTATGAGTATCTACTACATTTTATCCTGTTTTTGCCTCACATGATTATCTCCTACAATTTTTTTTTTTTTTACCACAACTCATACTATTTTTACCTTACATGAGTATCTGCTAATTTTTACCCTGGGATTAGTTTTTTGATATTTTTTACTTTCTCCAATATTCTAGAAGTTGATTGAAGACAGATACCAGTTTCTTTTTCTTTTTCTTTTTTTTAAATCTCCACTGTGCTTATCAGAGTGGTTAAACATAGAAGGAAGTCAATAATGAGTGAACTAATGAGTTAATTGAATGGTGAACTTTGTTATTCGGTGATACAAAATAAAGGCATATTCAGAGCCCAAGGCACTACATTAATTAAAATTTATAGAAAAGTTATGTATTCAGCAAGGTCAATAAGGAGGCATAAAATGTACCATAATTGTACTTTCAAAGTATTGTTTATGTTATAGCAAGATCATGGTCAGTAGGATCCTTCTGAATGAGTTCCTCTTATTTCAGAAAATCTTTCCTGTAGCATCATTTAACCACTGACTCTGGCAGAAAGTTAAACATTTGCTCTGCTTTTCAGCTTTACTTATTTGAAAAAGAATTAGTGTTTGAAGATAAGGATAAAAAGATGATTAGAATATTTTATGAAAGATTTTCAGTGCCTCTTCAGTAATATGTTTATACATCACTTCTGGCAGTTAAATATTTAAATGACTCAGGATTAATTTATGTTTTGTCAATTTCATAGTTATAATACATACTGTAATAAAACTTGAAACTATGCCATGGGTTGAATTGGTTTTTTTAAATTACCATATTGGCTCCAAAGGAAAAGCTCTACATTTCAAGGTATAAGTGTCAAATCCTGGGGACAGGTGCTGTAAAACAAAAATCTGCATTATCCTAGAAACTATTCGGGGAAACTGTGCATGGGGAGAAGGAATATGACATGTAAGAGAACGTTTTAAGCGAACACTTCTTGTCATTTATCTTTTAGATTTATAGTTTGAGATAAACATATTCTGATGTTAGTTCTATGGTAAATTACTGGATCTTAGATTCTATTCAGTATATCCTTTCTGCTAAGCTTAATATTTAATTTGCTTTTAATATGGTTTTATTGTTCACAATCATATATGCACTGAAATATCACCAAGCCATAAAAATAATGAAATAATATTACTTGCAGCAACATGGCTGGATCTAGAGATTATCATACTAAGTAATGTTAGACAGTGAAAGACAAACATACTATGATATATGTGGAATCTGAAAAAAAAGATACAAATGAACTTATTTGCAGAACAAAAACAGAACAAAACAGACTTGGAAAAAATTATCTTTATCAAAGGGGACAAGTTGAGGGGGTGGACAGGGGATTTGGGATTGGCATATGCACACTTTAGGTAAAAGCAGTGATTGGCCAACAGGGACCTGAAGCACAGCAGAGAACTCTACCCAATATTCTGTGATAATCTATGTGGGAAAAGAATCTGATAGAGAATGGATGTGTGTACATGTATAACTAAATCACTTTCTTGTATGGCAGAAATTATACCATTGTAAATTAACTATACTTCAGTAAAACTTAAAAAAAAAAATAAAGCTTTGCCCCTTAGACATACAGGCAGTGGATTCTGCAGTCTACATAAAGAATGGTAAAGCAGTGGTTACCCTTTACTTCATTCATCTTGCTTATTCAAGATTATATTCCATCTGTACCTCAAGTTGCTACAAAGAATTGTTTTAGCATTTATATTTTGCAAACATGCTCACTGAATTTTCATTACCTACATACTCCATTGCTGTGACTAAGCAAATGAAATGTAGCAGTACCTTACAATCTGTCATGCCGAATCAAAACATTTCTGATTTAGGGGTCTCAAAGCTTTTAAGTATTTGTTTGTGTTTAAAGACATGGGTTGAATGTATCCTCTTTCCATCATGTCTATGAGATTCTGTTCAAGGTTAAAGTATAATTACTAATTATACATTGGTCAATGCATTTTACAGTGCAGTGGTTCTTACTTGTTTTTAGTTAAGGCAAAGCAAACACTTATTTTTATCCTGGGCTTTCCTATGTGAGAGGCATTATATGAAACAAAATACATAAAACAAAACAAAAAAACAAAATGTGAATTTTTAGTTGTATATAATCTTAGAAAAGTATATCTATTTTCACTTACAATTGTTCTTGTGATTTTTTGAAGCTATTTATATGTTTACTGTGTACTGTTTGTCTTGGGTATACATCGTCATGATTCTAAATAAGTAACTAAAAAATTGAAAAATTTACATAGCAGTGTGCCTGTGTATATCTAACACAGACAAACCTACTGATTCTCCCTTTAAAGTAGCTATTTGGGGTGGGGGTTGTGTATTTATGTGTGTCTATATACACATATAATGCCACATACTGATTCTTTAAATAGATTCATGATATTGTCAGAGTCACTTAGTCATTTAATCTACATAGGCATCAGTTGTTTCATTCGTCAAGCAAGAAAGTTGGACTAACTGAACACTCAAGTCTCCTCTAGCTATTTAATAATAACCAAAACTTCTATAACTGCATTATTCTACCATTGCAGGTTGATTTCATTGATATTTTGTGTGTAGAGATAAACCAGTCTGCAGCATTTCATTGTATAGTTTTTCATTAGTACTTCAAGTAAAGGTGTTTTACTTAAAGAATTAAAATATTTCATGGAAGATATAATTCATATATAAAGGCCTGGATGAAGCTTTTTTTTTTTTCTTAATAAAAAGACTAGCTCCTCCTAGTGAAATGTTTGTAGGGGTTTAAAAAGTGTTCCTTTTATAATGTCAAAGTGTGTTTGTATGAATTATCAATGTCAAGAGAGGCATCACTATAACTCATACAAATTTGGAAAAAGTAATTGAAAAGATATGTTCCTATGTGTTAAACAGTTTTAAGTTGCAGAATAAGGTTGGAGAATATTTGGAAACATGACCCCTACAACTATTTGTAAAAAAATATTTTTCAGATACAATACAATATTTAAATATGAAATATGCTTTCTTTTATCTAAAACTAATTCCACTAATTTATGTTAAAGTGAATGTAAGAAACAAATTATTAGGTTTTAAAATTCTCAAATCCACAAGAATATTAAAGGACTAAGAAAACTTTTGATATTAACTAATCCAGATATCTCATTTAAAGATATTAGAAAAATGAAGGAACATGAATAAAAGTAGATACCCATGGTCTCTTAGGTAGTGGAGTTGATACTAGATTTTTTTTTTCCCTGTCCAACAATCTTCCCAGCATACCAGGCTGCCTCACTTTCAATGCAGATTGGTTCCAGTGGATTATTATTTTTTTTTCTTTTTAGGGCTGTACCTGCATCATATGGAAGTTCCCAGGATGGGGATAGAACCAGTGATGTAGCTGCTGGCCTACACCACAGCCATAGTAATACCAGATCCAAGCCACATCTACGACCTATACCATACATAGCTCATGGCAATGCCAGATCCTTAACCTACTGAGTGAGATTGGGGATCAAACCCACATCCTCATTCATACTAGTCGGGTTCATGACCACTGAGTCATGATGGGAACTCCCTGGATTAATTTTTAAGTGAGTTCTTGTCTTATGGATGGCGGGTCTGGAATATCAGAATAAGGTTAGGAAAAAAGTATACCGGATAAGACTGAAAAGTTGTTCCCATCAAAATAAATGAACCATTTGCCTGGTTCCTGTGAGAAGATCTAAAGGATTAACCTTTCTCTTCCAATGAAACCAGAAAGTCAAATCAGTGAAGAAAAACCTACTAACCAAAAATTTGCTCTTTGTATACTTGGACTGCATTATGTAGAGGACTGGTAATAGCATTTGGAGTAAATTTTTTTTTTAATGTCATGTATAATCATAACCTAATTTTTCTGTCTCATAACTAAAATTCAATAAATAAATGAAAATAAAAATATCACCATATTTACTTGCTGGAACTCAGGGAAGTTAATTTATTTGATTTTATCTGTTATAATCCTGCATACAAATATGCACAAATAAACATACATGTGTATCAATCTCAAATTAATTTATAGAAAATACATTGAACAATAGATTTAGGTATGCTGTTCAAGCAAATAATTAATTTAAATTCTAATTCAATTTAGAATTTAAATTGAAAATGCAGTATACATAATAAAAGAATAAATAGAATAATGCAATGACACATAAGAATATGGAATGAATGACTCATTTTTACCATTTGCAAGTTCACTTCCCCAAAAAATAATAGGGAGTTCCCTGGTGGCTCAGAGGTTAAGGATCAGTGTTTTCACTGTTGATGGCTGTTATGGCACAGGTTTGATTCCTGATCCTGGAACTTTATGCATATCGTGTGAAGGGCCAATAAATAAAAAGTTAGAAAGTTTATTTCCATTAAATTTGATATTTAGGTGCTCTAAAATGTTGTGACATCACTAAAATATAAATTCTCTGCCTACATATTTACTGGTGTTTTATATGAGAAATCGTAATGTTATGCAAATATATTCAATTTCTTAATCATAGTTTAGGTTTTCTTTAAACACTATGTGCTAGCAAATAATTAATGAAACTATCATAACTGAAAAAATGAAGTGGAAAGAGTTTGAATTTCAAATTCAAATAGAACTGAATTTGAAATCCAGATATATTACTTGGGCAAATTTCCTAATCTCCTTATTTTTTTTTTATTAAACAGAATTAACTGAAATAGTTTTGAGGACTCAATGGGATAACATATAAGCAAGCTAATTTAGTAAATTAGGAAACAATAAAAAAAAAACTATAGAATCATTTCAATGTATTTTCTCTGGCTGTAAATCCTGACTTACAAAGATAGGTAGATAATCAGCCTTAAATTGCAGAGTTCTAATTTCTTAAGATCAAACAATATTTTTACACATGTAAAGAAAATTAGAATATGGTCTTTTAATTTACATTTACATTTTATAATATTTAATATAAAGCATTCAACACAAAATGAACACTTAAACTGGAATAATTAAAATTAAGTTTCATTCAGAGAGAATGTGAATACCTCTATATTTTAATAATTTTTAAAATCTGTAGGATGAAGATCCAGTGCACAAAAATGAAATCACACAATGTTTAAATAACTTAGGATAATCCTGATACTTCTCAGTATTGGGCAAAAAAAAGATATTTCAATGATGTTTAATAATCATCTATAATTTGCATTGTTACTACTCCTTCAGAAAATAATTCCTGTTAATTCTAACCAGAAATAACAGCTCTGTCTCTGAAAACCCAGAAAGTTTTGTTGTATATCTTTTGTACACCTCAATTACTCCCTTGCGAAATAGGGGTTGCAGACCCCGTCATATATTCCCTTCTTGTCCGTTAACTCATTGTCTTATTGCTTTTTGAAAATTTCAGAGTGCCTAGCACAGTGACTTTCACACTGTTCTTGATAGCTTATTGGTTAATGAATGAATGAATTCCTAGTTTGGTATTTGCTATTCTGCGCACAAAGCTGATGTCTTTAAAATGACATTTTATTTAAATTACTACCCAACAATGTTATTCTAAAAATCTTTAAATCCATTTCGTATTTCAGAACACATTAACAGTGGTCAATAATTTAGCTATTAATGTGAAGTGTCATTTCACCAGGGATCCATCCTGTGAAATGGATGATATGGAAGCATTTATTTAAAAGAGTTTTAAAGTACTTATGTGCAGTCCAAAGCACTCAATTTCTAAGCTAAATGCTTCACTAGTTCCCTCTTTGTAAAGTCTAGATGACTTTGGCTTTAAATTAGAGAGCAGTGCTTCCTCATATTCTAACTTGAAATATCATCTACATTTTGCACACTATTTCAAGTGCTTCTGTCGCTCGAATAACACTTTTTCTAACATGTGGCAGTTTCAAAAGTTCTCATAGTATTATTTTTTTTGATTCTTAGAACAGCACCATTATTGTTTAAGGGAATTTTTTTCAAAGCTCATTTTATAGATTAAAACTCCAAGTCTTGGGAGTTCTTGGCATGGCTCCGTGGTAACAAACCTGACTAATCTACATGAGGCCGAAAGTTCCATCCCTGGTCCCACGCAGTGGGTTAAGGATCCAGTATTGCTGTGAACTGTGGTGTAGGTAGCAGACTCAGCTCAGATCTGCTGTTGCTGTTGCTGTGACGTAGGCCAGTAGCTGCAGCTCCAGTTAGAACCCTGGCCTGGAACTTCCTTATGCCCATGGTGCAGCCCTAAAAAAACAAAATAAATAAATAAATAAATAAATGAAAATGAAAATGAAAAAAAAAAATCCAAGGCTTGAAGAATTTCAGCTTCTTTGCTCAAGGTTTCATTTGCTGGATTGAGTAACAGTGTGAGAATTAGTACCCAAGATGTTCAGTATTATGCCAAGTGCTTTTGCCTTTTCATACTTTTTTTCTTTAAAATGATATAAAAATAGCATTACTAGAACAAAAACGGCCTCAGAAGATATTTAAAGATAAAGCAGAAAGAGAACAATTTGCATTAATGGAAACTTTCTGATGTCATTCAAGTCTATAGCTTGTTGATTGTGGTTTTTGTTTTTTTATTCTTTTGCTTTGATTTTGTTTTCATCTTAACTTGCTGATGTTTTCCAATGCATTTAACGTATACTGGTGTTTAAGGCAATTAAAACAAACAAACAAAAAGAAGGAGACAAGTAGTTATACCAAGCCATCAGTCTTTGTTCTTTTCTTGAGCTTTTTAAAAATTCTCTTTCTTTTGGGTTTTATAGAAATTCTCCCCTGGTTCATCCCAAGAGATTATCTTCAGATGAAATATCAGGGTAGTTCCAATTTTTGAAAGTCTTCTTGGTGCAGCAGGTGTGATGTACTGAACATTGTTCTATTTTTAAAACAGTGACCATTTGGGGAATGTAGTAAAATGTTTACCAAAATATTGCCTAAAAGTTATGACAGTATAATTTTATGAAAAGGAAAAATCACACTTATACACACACACAAACATGCAGCCTTACCAACACACACACACATAGATACATATTCTTAAATTTTGGTTAGAAGAGTCATTTGGGAACTAATAAATTTTGGTTAGAAGAGTGATTTGGGAACTAATAAGCTTTCTGAGACAAAATAACATTCTAAAATTTAAAGTGTTCTGGTGTGTCAAAATGTTACAAAAATGTCACTATTAAAAAAAAATAAAATAAGAAACAGGAGTTCCCTTCAAGGCTCAGTGGTTAGCAAACCCAAGTAGTATTCATGAGAATGCAGGTTCAATCCCTGGCCCCACTCAGTGGCTTAAGGATCCAGTGTTGCTGTGAGCTGTGGTGTAGGTCACAGACATGGCTCGGATCCTGAATTGCTGTGGCTGTGGCTTAGGTGGGAAACAGCTCTGATTCCACCCCTAACCTGGGAAATTCCATATGCTGTGGGTGCAGCCCTAAAAAGACAAAAAAAAAAAAAAAAAAACCTAAAAACCAGTTAACCTTTATTGCTTTATTACAAAATAAATTAATTAGTGTATATGTGTGTGTGTAGTTTAATTTGAACAGTTACTTACATTTAATTGTAATGTATGTGTATATATAGGTAGTTAAATTTGATTTAAAATGAAATATACTGATCTCAAATGATAGAGCAACTCTGGAATGTATGAGAGAAAATAGTCACAATTTTTGTATAGATTGAGCACTGCGAAAGTTTGGTTATTAGTTTCTTATCCATTTTGCTACAATATTACAGGTAGAAACTACCATAAAATTAAAACTTAAAATGGCAATATTTCCTATGGTAAAAATTGATACATGTTGCAGCTAATATTAAACATTAACAAAAGGAAGCAGTGGTTAAGGATCCAGCATGTCGATGCTTTGGCTCAGGTCACTGCTGTAGCACAAGTTCGACCCCTGGCTTGGGAAAATCTGTAGGCTGCATGTGTGGCCAAAAAAAAAAAAAAAAAAAAAAAAAAAGAAAAGAAAAAAGAAAAAAGTCAATTAAATATAGTAAGTATCCAAATTAAACTAAGCTTGCATCTCACTTTTTAGAAATATGAAAGAAATAATTAACACTTTTAGTATCAGAGTCCCACTTAGAAAATAGATATCAAACAGAAAGAGTGTAACTGAGGAAAAACAGGTAATGGTTGAAGGACTGAAAAAACAAATGAAACCATTACCACTCCTAGATTTAAAGGTGATAATGAGCTTAGTGTCTGAGATAAAAACCAGGATGTAAATCAACGTGTCCACTGGTGTCAAAATGTTAGAGTGCAATTATCCGCTACATCAAAATGATAGTGTCAAAATGCTTTCCCACAAAATAAAGGTTCACATTCATATAGACATTAAAAAATTCATCCAATAATACATACCCACTAATTCAACAAGTCTTTGTCAAGAACCCTCTGAACCATACTGAAGTGCTTAAGTATTGGGTACAGTAACCATTGTTCTTTCATTTAGGGAATTTATATTTGATTGGGGGTATTAGCTATTAAGAAAATATTAATACATATAAACATATCATAAATTGTGGTATGTGCAGTGAAAATCAATAGCGTGATATAGTTTACATCTTCCTAAGTTGCCTTATGACTCAAGGCTGCCATAGCTTTTGATGGTTGCCTTGGTTGATCTAAGTAATTGAAAACTGCTCTATCCACATTCACAAGCAAAACAGCTTCACTGTACAGATACGCTATGCTGTGGTCAGCACAGCTGTAGTCTAAATAATATTCTAAATAAGTTAATGAAATTTTAATATATGCTTCCCCCAAATTAGTTTTTCCATGAGGATGATCTACATAATTAATTTAGTTAGCTAAAAAATAAAAAGTTTAAAAATTAAAGCCACAATAAAACATAAATGCAGACGATTTAAAATTCCATTTGAATTCAAAAGTAAATGGTATTTAGGGAAATATTGCTAAGTAACTCAGTACATGTCACTAATTGCACTAATTATTATTTTGTCACATTTATTACCTTCATCTTTCAAAGCATGAGTAATTAGGTGACAAAAACAGGTCTTATATTGTGATCAAACAATATTCTGTTACATCCACCCGACTGATGTCTTCAAAGAAAGTGCTGTCACAGTTTTACCAGTAAAGAACGTGTAAGTTGATAAGCAGAAAAATGTCTCAGTTTAAAGAATATAAGCCTAAGGCCTGGATGGACTTGATAGCATGGGTGAAGACATTCAAAGAAAGACTTCCAACAGAAACTAATTTAACACAATTCTTACTGTCTGTGGTATACGGATGCTCTTTTTTAGTATGTCCATTGTAACTCTTACTTAATATCACAGGATGCTATAAATGCAACTGAAAACTGCACAAAGGGTCTTCTCAGTAGAAGGGGAGTTTTATTAATGATTGAGCACTCTTTTAAGTACTGGACAGCAGCCAGAGGAAACACAAAGCCTATAAGCCTCAAACAATTATATGACTGGCTTCGGCATGGGAAAAAAGAACTCTGTGTGTGTTCATGTTTAAAAGATACTGGCCAATCTCGAGGGATATTCTGTCTCATGATAACAAAGATAGAGAGATAAAATATCCAAACTAACCCAAGCAAGACCAATATCATCTAAAAAAATTGCAAAATGAAAAATAATGACTGACACAGACAAAAATAATGAAATGACATAAAACGACTTTCTTTCCATGCTCAGTGGTGCAGAACTTTGGATCTTTACCTAACTAATTTTGACCCTAAGGGAGATCAGAAGCTGCTTTCAAAGGAGTGTTTTGGATCTGCCTGTCAGTACATCTGAAACACACCTCTGTTCATATTAGCCTACTTTCTGATTATAAGCAGTTTTATAACAAAAAGTCAGCATTGCTTGGTATCAGCAGACACCATTTTGAACTATCTATTATCTAGATGACCTGAAGCCTGATTGAGACAAATGATATTTGAGATTGATAGTCTATTTGGCAGCCATTCCTAGACATTGTCTAAGCTCTGACCCTATACCTACTGAGTCACTATAAAGTTAGATTTCTAGACCACACAATACTATATAGATAGTATTATGTAACACTTGGCTATTAGGTTTCATATGTGAGTAGAGATGGCCATATCAAAATATTCATAAAGCTTTTGTATACCTACGTAAGACATTTCACAAAATATCATTCTTTTTCCTTATCTAACTATCCAAAAAACAAATTATTTTGGAGTTTTAGTGCTAAGAAAACATTAGTGTCTCTCAAAGAATGATGTGCTAACCTTTAATTATAAGGTACTCATTTCTGATCATGTTTCTCTTTTCCTTGGACTTCCGGGATACAGATATAATTTTGTGCTAAAAGTTCTTTTATGTTTCTTCTCTGCTTCTTGTATATTAATATTTTTAAAGTTTAGATGACTTTATTAGGCACAGCTGAAAATCCATTTTGAAAACTGCAAAGTATATATAATAAAGGAGCAAACTGATATGAAATTTAAATATATTTACATGGCTAATAATAATGACTATGACTTAAGTATAACTTGTTTTTACCAAACAATAAACAACTATTTATAGTGTCATTTTTTTACTCTGCCATTTTTATATCAAATGCATTTCAAAAGGTAAAAGTATTATCTAATTCTCTTGAATTTTTATCGATGAGAATTTTTTACTGATTACTCATACATAAATAAATTTTACATTGAGTTTTAATATCAGTTTCATCATGATACTCTCTATCTAAAGAACAGCTTTATTCACAGGACAAAGTTGATATATGGAAAGTAGTGTATAAATTTGAATTCAAGAATTTTTGATCATTTCATAAAAAACTGTCAGTTTTTCTCACAAGATCACATTGATTTTAGAGCTTCTTTTCTATAATAAGCAGGACCCAAGCTGTCAGACTGTTTAATGACAAACATGGATATTTCCATTTTAAAAACTGATGATACTCTATTCAAGAGACAGATTAATTTATTTCTATAAATTGTCAACAATTTTTATTTCAAGATATGTGCTGATTAAGATGTACTGCTGAAAAGTCAGACTTTTTTGGACATTGTTTCTAATCATCTTCAAATTTTTTATCAGATTTTTTAAAAGAAAAGATTTGTTATGAATCTCCTATTTTAACACTTGAATGTTAGTGTGAAAGGAAGAATTAAAATATTAGTGGTATGGCTTTCTTTGTATAATTCACTTTCTCTAGCACAATGTTCAGTCTCAGACTACATAAAATTGAGCATCAGATGATCATGATTTTTACTGGAAATTTACAGTATATATAAACACATCAATCATTATCTTAGTTCTTAAAGAATTAAATAGTCAAGGACTCTATACTTATAAACATTACAAATCAGAAGTCTAATGTAAACTTAGCATTTATTTTTATTAGTGAGTACTATTGTGTTACAGATATGATAAAACCAAAGGATATATTTTAATTTATTTTTATTTTGTGGGAAATATTTCAAATTTTTCATTTAGGTTAAGTATTTTGAACTGATTTTAGACATTTTGGGGTGGGGGGTAATGTGCAGATGTGAAGGAATTCTTTTTGGCATTCAAAGTTTGCCAAAACACAGTCCTCAAGTGCTTTTCTACTTTTATTTCCCCTAGCTCTCTTTATGTTTTTGATATTTAAGGAAAAATGGGCTACTATTTTGCTCAAGAACACTTTATCATTTCCATCAAAAACTTTCTTTCACATTTCTCCTTCTGAAACACAATCCCTCCTTCAAGGTCAATCTCAACTGTCTCTTCCTGTATGATCTTCCTTAACATGATAAAAACACTTGTTCTTTTGAACTTTTAAAATGCCTTTTACTTCTCTTATGGCATTTATTTTCCACATGTATCTTGTGGACTTACACAGGGTATCCTGTCTCTCCTACTAAATAACATTCTTCTTTGACAGGGCTTGAATCTTATCTATTCATTGTTCGCTGGAAATGCCTAGCTTCATGCTGTGTACATAATAGGAACTTCACAAATTTATGCATTTATTATTTTATGTCATACTCCTCCTTTGCTTGTGGGAAGGACATCTTTGCATAATGAAAAGTCCTACTACAAAAACAACCATAAGCCTGGGCTCAATCTGCAACACAGTGGTCTAAAAGTTTTATTCATTCATTCAACAAATATGTATTGATCCCCCGTGGTTATCTATATACTGCCTGAGTTGGAAAGTAGAGAATTAGAAAAGGTCATATTGACCTGCATTTTGCCATTCTTTTCCAGAATGTAGGTAAAAGATCAATTTGATTTCTCTTCTCATTGCTTTTTTGCTTCCACTCTAAGACTAGAGAAGTGGTTTTGAAAGTGTGTTTCCCATTTTCATTTAAGGAGCTATTGAAAGGAAAAAGAATTGGGACCCAAGTGGGAGTAAGCTCTGTGCCTCTACCTTCTTCCTCTACCCTGTTCTGTCTTTAAGCAAAACAATGTTAACATTCTTTTTTTTCTTTATTACCAAAATTTGGGGAGGGGAGAAAAATTCCATTTGTGGAATAAAACAAAAAACTACAGTGGAAAGAAACACCGTACTAAAAAGAAGGCAATCTCAGACAGGTGAATTACATTGCATTGTTTTATTGCATTGCTTTTTATGTCAAAGTTCACTGTCAGTATTCAAAATGGAACTTTTTTTTTTTGCAAAGTTATAACAATTTAAAGGGAAATGTGTTATTTAATTCATAGAAAATCAGGCATGCTTATATAAAGTATAGTATTCCTGGAAACAAAATAATTTATAATAGATGCAGTGTTTAATTTCTTTAAAAAGATAAACTGGCATTGTTAGTTATTTTCTGGTTCATGGACACTCAAGTAAAGCTACTTAATAGTGTACCTGGTTCAATGGCTTATATTCCCAGAGATCCTCTGCATCTTCCTCTTTTGGAGCAAAACGGCTGCAGCAGCCCAAGCATCTTGTCTTCTCATGATATCGTCCAAAATCAGGAAGGGGGAAAAAAAGTCTTTTCCTACATCTCACTAACCTTTTGATGGGGAGGGAAAATATCTCAGAAGCTGTCAGCATACATTCCTCCAGGTATGGGTTGATGGCCACACTTGACTAATAAGAGACTATAAATTGTAGTGTGTAGGCTTTTCAGCTTTGTCAGGGGTGGTGGACCCTACCATCAGGGAGAAGGCAGAGAAATGACTGCTTTGTACCAAATAGCAGTGGAGAAATGATTTTGAGCAGAAATACTTAAAAAGAAAAAAAAAGCCAGATTCATATCTATATTAAATTAATGTGACCCTAACAAGATGCTGAAATAAACTGTATTTAAAGAAGTTACTTTGAATAAAACTGCATCATTTTAATTTATGATTTTTGCTTTTCTTACAGTATTAACATTGCAAATGGTTAATTGTACCTCATTTGTTTTATTGCTGATTCATTTTCAGTTTATTCACATTTGATTGTTGATTGTCATTTACTACTTTGCTTTCTGAAGAAAGATTAAAATCAAGTCTGTTTGAACTCTGCACACATTTTTGATTGTTGGTGCCATTTATGTACAGTGTGAATTAAGATGTGCTTGTATTTTTCCCTTCTTTGATGCTTTTTTTTATGTCCACTGAACATGTCCCTTTGTTACTGCATTGTTTCATCTTTTTATTTCTATTTTGTATCTGCCAGAGAAAAAAGATTAACATATTTAAAAGAGATTTACTTAACCAAAAGATAAATAATTTTTAGACTTTTTGTGAAAGAGCATTAGATACTGTGCAAATTATTTTGATTTCTTCTATCTCAACTCTTTTCTATCAAATATTGACACCTTAAACTATAGAAAACCAGCCATCTGATAACTGAGCATTTATATTTTTCCACTTAATGTTCATACTAAGCTTTACATATGTCAAAGTTCAGTGCTTTCCAACTAACTCAGCAGTGAACACTTCTTAAAATAGTAAAATATTAGAGGTTCAGAAAGGCTGCATTATCCATTTAACTTGTTACTAAAAAGTAAGGACCACTCTGATGATAGAACTGAACTTTATAAAATATGCCAATTTTTCAGCTTACATAAATTAATAATTGATTTTTCACTCAGACACACTTATTGATTTATAATTAAAAGACCTTCAAAAGCTATTTTTAAGCTGTCTTGCATTCCAAAATGTAGCTGAAGTTGTAGAATGCAGGAATATCTTCAGTTTTTGAAGGAGCCTTGAAAGAATGCAAATATCCACCTAATTCCTATTTTCATGTAATTGCCTTTAAATTTCTACTGTGAGATTTGGTATTTTGCTTTATCATTATGATCTTTTTCATGTAAAAATCAACTTGGTAACAGTACATAAGAAGTTGGTAAAATTAAATATCAATTTTAACTACTGTGTTTTGAATTGCTATTAATGTGGTATAGGTATATATACATATATTCATATAAGTATGTATATTTATGTGTATATGTATGTATGTGTATTTTATGGCATACATTTTTTCCATACCTGTATGTATGTATTTATATGTGTGTTTGTGTTTGCGTCTATATGTATATATATATATATGTAAGGAAAATGTATACCATAAAATTGCTTTAATGTTCTTTAATATTTTTTGGTGTACTTTATTCACCTTTGTTTTATATGTTATTTTAAAGAAAATGTGACCATCCCATAGGAATTTTCCTCACAAAACAGGAGAGTTGGTGGGGAGTATCCCTCTAGAAAAAAGTGCTAAAGTGGAAAAGGGGATACATTTTTCCTTGTTGCAGTGAAATATGAGCTCTGTCCTCAATGATGGAGAAAAAGAGAGATCTGAGAATGGAGAGGAGAAATTTTCTGTTATTTTTGCCTGAGACTTCCCTATCAATACACTGTGTTTTATTTTATTAGTTAATTAACAAACTTTATTTTTTGAGCAATTGTAGGTTCACAGCAAAATTGAGGAGAGAGTACAGGAAGTTCCTATATACTCCCTGTCCTCATTCATTTTCATTTTTTATCAAAAAAGCATTTGCTCTTGTTTTGGCATGAGGGGTCCACACTTTAAATAAGAGTTTAAGCACAGGAGTTTAACACAAAAAGGCTTGCCTCCTCACCTAGTCAACCCAACAAGCTGTAATACTACACTTCTCAGATAATCTCTATGAGATTTCAGACACAAGTCAGCAAGTTTAGCAAAGACAGGCAGAGATCATATTAGGAGGAAAGGTAGTGAGGAGTATCTTAAAATAAGTTGCAGTTATTTTCCTTTACACCATTACTTTCTTTTCTACACATTCTTATAGCAAACATTTTTATTGATATTTTTACTGAATTTTTTATTGATATTTTAGCTTACTTAGAAAAAGAAAGTTTAGCCACAATGAGTCGATGGCTCTGAGTACTCAGTCATATTATAACTCAGGAGAAAAGAGGTAACTTTCTGCTCTCAAAATCTTTCTTCTACTTGTTTTCTTACTCCCATCTCTAATTGTCACAAATAACCATGTCAAGTTCTTCATGCCTTTGGGCTGAGTTTTACAATAATCTTTCATTTTTCAATCCTGGCTTGTTTTGATCCATTCTATTTAACACCATTAAAGAATATTCCCAATACACAAAGTTTACACAGACAATTCTCTACTTGGAAAGAAAGAGAGAAATTATAAAACTTCCATTGTCTGTTTTCCTGTCCTCTATTGCTGTCTAATTGATATGAAATTTTACATCCTGAAATAGTTGACCCAAGTGAAATTCATTCAATACATATAAAGTAAAGTTGAACATTGTGGAGTATAAGAAGGCAATGACTATTCAGGGGTCTGGAGCCTCCACTGCTACTGTGGAACTGAGCTGGAGAAACGTGCTTTGATTCCATAGTACCTTGGCCCAGTTATTTAGATAGAAACATCAGTAGAATAGGCAGGAAGGGCAATTAATCAGGTTACTATTGTCTGATAAATTGATCCCTTAGCACCACTCAATTCCCTTTGTTCTAATTCTGGGCCCTCAAGAGAAACATTTAGTCTGTAATTTCACTCCTTAGAGAGCCTACCTACCCAGGGGGGTATGCCCTTGCAGATGACTTGTCCCAGTTGTCAAGCCCCAGAAATTCCCTCCAGTGTAATTTAAAACATTGGCATTCAAGTTTATGAATTAGCCTCATGTGAATTTATCTCTAGTGACTTGCTCCCCCAAGACCAGAACACTGGTAGCAATTTGACAAATCCACATTTCTAACTCTACACCAAGACATGGCAATTCCATTAAACTATGTAGTTCTTTCACATCCTGAAAAAGTAGCCTAAATCACCTACAGATGTTATTAAAAACAAGTTGGTTTGGCAGTTTATTAATTAACCAATAAAATAAAACAATAAATTAAGAGAAAAGTCACAGGCAAAAATAATACAATCTTTCATATTTCCATTCCCAGATCTTTCTTTTTCTCAGTCATTGAGGACAGAGCTCATATTCACTGCAGCAAGGAACAATGCATCTCCTTTTCTGCCTTAGCACTTTTCTCTAGAGGGGTGCTTCAAGTGCTTTGCCTCTCCAAAAACTACCTTCTGTTAGTATACATAAGGAATATAAAAATACAATACCTTTTAAAATCACACGCCCCCAAAATTAAATACCTAGGAATAAACCTGACCAAGAAGGTGAAAGATTTATATGCTGAGAACTATAAAACATTAATCAAGGAAATTAAAGAGGTTTCAAAAAAATGTAAAGATATTCCATGCCCCTGGGTTGGAAGAATTAATATTGTAAAAATGGCCATACAACCCAAAGCAATCTGCAGATTCAGTACAATCCCTATCAAATTACCTAGGTCATTTTTCACAGAACTAGAAAAAACAATCCCAGATTTATAGAGAACCATAAAAGACCCAGAATTGCCAAAGTGATCCTGAGGAACAAAAACCAAGCAAGAGGCACAACTCTCATAGACTTCATGCAATATTACAAAGTTGCAGTCATCAAGACAGTGTGGTACTGGTACCAAAACAGACATACAGACCAATGGAACAGAATAGAGAACCTAGAAATAAACCCAGTCACCTATGGTAAATTAATCTTTGACAAAGGAGTCAATAATATAAAATGGGAAAAGACAGTCTTTTCAGCAAGTGATGCTGGGAAAACTGGACAGCCACATGTAAATCAGTGAAATTGGGACACACCCTCACACCATGCATGAAAATAAACTCAAAATGGCTTAAAGACTTAAATGTAACGCAAGACACGATAAAACTCCTAGAAAACAATATAGGCAAAACATTCTCAGACATCAACCTTACAAATGTTTTCTTAGGTCAGTCTCCCAAGGCAATAGAAACCTTACAAATGATTTCTTAGGTCAATCTCCCAAGGCAATAGAAATAAAAGCAAAAATAAACCAATGGGACCTGGTTTATTTAATGAAACTTCCAAGCTTTTATACAGCAAAGGAAACCATTAAAAAATAAACAAACAAACAAAAAGACAGCTTACAGAATGGGAGAAAATAGTTCCAAAGATGCTACTGACAAGGGCTTAATCTCTAAAATATACAAACTGATACAACTCAACAGCAAAAAAACCATAACCCAATTGAAAAATGGGTAAAAGACCTATATAGACATTCCTCCAAAGAAGATATATAGATGGTCAACAAGCACATGAAAAAATGCTCACCAGCACTAATTAATAGAGAAGTGCAAATCAAAACTGCAATGAGGTACCACCTCAAACCAGTCAGAATGGCCATCATTAACAAGTCAACAAATAACAAATGCTGGAGAGGGTGTGGAGAAAAGGGTACCCTCCTACACTGTTGGTGGGAAGGTGTATTTGTACAACCACTATCAAAAACAGTATGGACATACCTCAGAAAACTAAACATAGAACTACGATATGACCCAGCAATCCCACTCATCTGGACAAAACTTTGCTTGAAAGAGATACATGCACCCGTATGTTCATTGCAGCACTATTCACAATAGCCAAGACATGAAGACAACCTAAATGTCCATCAACAGATGAATGGATTAGGAAGATGTGGTATATATACACAATGTAATACTACTCAGGCATAAAAAAGAACAAAATAGTGCCAGTTGCAGCAACATTCCTGCAACATGCCAGGTTCCAACATGATAGAACTAGAAACTCTCATACCAAGTCAGGTGAGTCAGAAAGAGAAAGACAAATATACCATATGATATAACATATCTGGAATCTAATATAGGGTATAAATGAAATTTTCTACAGAAAAGGGACTCATGAACTTGGAGAACAGACTTGTGATTGCCAGGGGGGAGGGGGATGGAGCAGGATGGACTGGGAATTCGAAGTTTATATGTTCAAACTATGGCATTTGGAGTGGCTAAGCAATGAGATCCTGCCGTATAGCACAGGGAACTATATCTGGTCACCTGTGATGGAATTGATTGAGGAAAACGTGAGAAAAAGAATATATATATAGTTTAAGTCAACTATAATGGAAAAAATAAAACTCATAAAAAACAAAAAATAAATAAATTGTCATTTGTCTGAAAAAAAAGAAAACTACCTCCTAGCTTTGTTCTTGTTTTTTGTTCCCTACAACTCTGAGCTTCCCTTTCCCCCCTACCAACTCTCCTGTTTTCTGGGGAAAATTCCTTATGGGATGGTCATATTTTCTTTAACATAACACATAGCACAAATATAAATAAAATATAACAAAAAACATAAAAGAGCATTAAACAATTTTATGGTATACACTTTTCTTACATGCTTCTCTCATTTTCTCTCTCCATTTATGTAATATATATTATGGGATATATTACAATACATTGTAATATATATTATAATATATAATTTATATATTATATGTTAGTCTGCATTAGTTTCATTATAAGTCCTTCCAAGACCCGGACATTAAAGATACAAAACACTAATTTATATCAGTACCTTGGGGATAATATTTCAGAAAGATTCTCTTAGTAAATTCTTATGCAAAAATAAAATTCTATGATAGTCTAAGCCTAAAATCATATTTGCAATTCTAGAAAAACAAAAGCTTCGGAAGTATTAACACTGAACTCTAGTGCCTTTGGTATGCATTGTACACGCCCATTAACCAGAATCATATCATGTAAGTCTTTTGCATTTTGAAAGTAGTGCAACCACATTGCAGTAAAAAACAGCTCAGTGTTAACCTGGTAGGTCTAATTCAACAGATATTTGTGTTTAGGAAACTTACGTGCATTTTAACCTCTGGCATAGGGCAGTTATTATACCAAGTGATCCCTCAGTTTTCTCATCTGTACAAGAATATAGTACCCTGTCAGGGTGATTACGTTACTTAACACATATAGAGTGCTTAGGACATTACACAAAACAAATTTAGTTCTTGTGATTATGTATTCTCAAATGCTGTTTTATCACAGCATATTTGAAAGTCAGAGAATTTTTCTTCATTTATTTGTGACTTTGTTGGGACCACCATATTTATGCTCATTTCCTGGGCCTTCTGAATGTGAAACAAGTTCCAGTGGCTGTGCAGGCTAAAATATTTCCCCATTGTTCTAACAGGTTTTGAACAGCAGATACATTCTAAGTGGCTGTTCCCTATGCTTTTGTTACAAGATACGAGTAACTATAAATTTACTTGACTTGGATTTGGTTAATCTGAACAAGTCTCTCTCTCTCAAAGAATGCATTTCTAGTATTTGAGACCCTTGGTCAAGAATTCTCTTTTGACCCAAAGTCAGAATAAACTTGGTGATCCTTTGCATCTCTGCCCCAGTTTATTCATATTGTCATAGTATCTGTTCTATTTCCTTTTAGATAAGAAGGGATTCTAATTATTTACAAATTTTCAAAATGTGTATCAATAAATATCTATAGATAAGTGAGATAAAACTCTCTTCTCTAAATTTCAACCTCCATTCTTCACACTTGAATACATAACCATGTCATTTTGCTGTGATGCGTAACTAATTTTCTTCAAAAATGATTCAGGAAATTATTTTACAGGAGAGCTCATAAGTAGGTTTAAACAACCAAAAGTTCAACTTTTTAAAATAATATTTAGTTCTTTTTTAGTGCCCTAAAACCTCTATACTATCATACTCTTTTTTTTATATTCCTGCCAAAAGAAATTAAAGATTCGCAAATTATAATAAATTTCATGTATACACTTACCTGACATTTTAAAATATATTATTTCCATAGGCCTAATGTTATTGAAGTGTAATATCTGATGCAAATGGAAATTTTACTCTAACTTTGGTATACCATACCTTTCTCTACTTTGGTGATCAATATGTAGTTCTCCAAGATGGGGTATGAGCAATGAAGCCTAAGATTTTACTTTCCCCTCATAATGAGTATATTCTGGTATGAAGCTCTGAAAAGAATTTTTGTGAGTAATGAAAACTAGTTACCACAAAACAACTTTTTTATATATTTATGAATGACTTTGACATGCTAAAAATCTATATCCTTCCATATGTGTATAAAATTTAGACAGATTTGGAATGTGATTATATTTCTTTTTAAGACTGATTCTTTTTTTTTTTTTTGCTATTATGATACAAAAAATGATCACTTCAGATCAAGCTCCTAAAACTTACTTTTTCGCACTCCTCCATCTTGAACTTTTTCCTTGGAGACATGTAATGAAAAGGACAAAAAGAAAAAAAAATTTCATCTGTATGTCTCTTTGGAAATTCAGGTTTCTTGAAGATCAGGGACAGAACTCAATAGATCCCTCAATGTTTAAACTTTCTGAATATGACATGATTTGTAATGTAGAAGTAAAGGCACATCAAAGTTGGCAACTCAAAAATGTGACCTGTCTATTGTATTTAACTTTCAGGTGAGTTCATGAGTTTCTTCCTGCTGTGTCTCTTTCCTGTCCCATTTTAGGCAGGTGGAAGAATAATAGCAATGATTTTTCTATGTTTTAATAGCATAGTTTATATGAGAATTCTGTTAGTTTTATCATTTAAAAAACAAAATACAGTATCTGGATAATACAAGTTTACAGCTCTGTATATAAAAAATATAAAATTATATTCAGTATTTTAATGCAAAGTACTATTTTTTATTAAAATATAGTTGATAAAATATAGTTGATTTACAATGTCATGTCAATTTCTGCCGTAAAACAAATTGACTCAGTCATACTTTCAATACAGTCTTTTTTATGTTATTTTCCATCCTTAATCCTAAAATAGATAGCTTTAGTTTGGTTGATTTAATGTCCTACAGCAATATTCTGGTTTTTTTTTTTATTAACCTATGCAACACCATCAATAAATGATCCATTAGTTTTAAGGCATACTAGTTTTCGTGTGTTTTCATAAGGCAATTATTAAGAAGCATAACAGGCATAGTCATATAAGAGATGCAATATGTTTTTGCTTAAATGCTGTTTCAAAGAGCTTGAGATACCTGGTTTCAGATATAATAATCATTAGTAGCTACCACTGCCATCCGGCATCTGGGCATGCAGTGAAATTGAGAAAAAAATGTTTATGCTCAAAATTATAACTAATGAGTAATGAATACTGTGAAATAATACATTCATACATACAACTGAACAATTTTTAGTTTTTAATACCTCTCCACCAACTCCAACTTTATGTATATCAAGCCCAAATTCACGTCACTATTTTCTGTGAGTTACATTCACCTGGATCCAAAGAGGAGTCATTGGCGATTTTATGTTTTACAGAGTTGAAAAGAAAGGTAAGGATATTTTTATGCTTAAATTTTAGCCTGTCCTAATATCTGTCCTTGAAGATTGTAGGCATATATGGCTTTTCTTCATTATATCATACCCTTTCCCTATAGTGAAAGAACTAATCAAGAGCTTCCTATTGGTAGTCATTAGAGCTCTATAGATTAATAATATAGGGTAAAAAAAGATCAAATGAACACACTAATTCAGTGTAACATACATAGGTTATGTTTCTGTTGATTACTTGGAAGTTATCTAACTGAAAAAAAATTACTTAAAGACCATTACAGAAGGGATGAAAAATGGAATTTTTTTTGAAAGCAGAGAATTGCTAAACATATGAAGTACTTGTGTTTATTTGTTAAAGCAAGTAACACTGCATTCTCTAAAGGAGAATATATTTGATCTTCCATTCAATGATCTTATATCTTTGTAGATAAATCTTTTTTCTGTATGAATAGATATAATTCTAAATACTGTGTGCTTGTCAGATCCATGAAGTGACTTGGAGAAGGCCTTATTTTCAAAATTATCTTGTCAATTTCATTGTGACAGTAACAGAGGCAGGTAGCAGCAGTTTTCTTCTGATTATGTTAAAATCTCATCTATTATTTAGTTTAAAGCTGACAGCATATATTAAGGCTTAATGAAGGCTTTCAGTAATTTCAGACTAAATTTATCTTCCCTAATTTTATACATTTTTGTCATTTGAGGGTTATAATTTGATCAAAGGTTAATTTCAGGAGGAGTTTTTCCAAATTATTTCAACATTAAATAAGTAGAGCATGAATTTTGGGGAAATATATCCACATAAAACTATTTTTAGCAGATATGGAAATATAAGACAGGCATTGAAGAAAAATTTGACTTTTTTTCTAGTAGAAAAATGTAGTTACCATTTTTGTCCACATTCTTTTCCAGTAGTCATCAATCTAGCTGGTCCTCTCTACTCCGTACCCGTCATCATAATTCATAGAATATGAATTGTCTCAATCTCAGTGGAAAACACTGGACTTTAATGATCTGAGGAGTAGTATCAGTAATTCCACAGGTAAATAAAAGACAAATACTTACGTGAAAAATATGCTTAAGGGCTAAATATTTTAACAATAATTGAATTTAGTTCTTTCCATTTTTTTTTTAAGAAAAATCATATTACTTGTCTGTAGTTTCCTTTCTCCAACAGTTTTCTCCCATTGGATGGTGTCAGCTTATAGAGAATGTTTTCAGCCACTCTTGGAAAATGTGAATTCCTAGAGCTCAGAAGAAAGAGAAATTGCTTTTACTTTCTTCTCACATTCTCTCTTGGAACTAACTTAACATTTTGATCCAGCAGAGAATTGGTCTCCTGTAGCCAATACTGTGAATAACTGCCAGCTTCAATGCTTTTTCAGAATTCTCTAAATGTTATGTGGAAAACAATGTCACAGTACATATGTTGAGGTTAAAACCCCTCCTAGCCAGATACACAACCTAAATTCTTTTAACAATTGCCATATGTCAGCAAAAGATATATGGTCTATTTTTTATGTAAAAGTGTGCCAAGCCAGCATTTGTGAGTTAAAACAAACCTGAATTCTAGCAAAAAAATGTGAAGAATTTGTATATTAATAAATTATATTTTGAATGACACAATTTGTCATTTAATGCATAATTTCTATAAATTAAATTATGATAATAATCTTAGGTTTATAATTTTGGTATATTCTATTTATTTAAATCATTTTCTATCAAATTATCACCTAGTTAAATATTAGGAAATAGTTTAGAAATGCTATTTACATTGATTCTTAGAAATGTAATATGTTTTACAATATTGAATACCTTAATTATTAAAAATTTAAGGATAGCAGTTATCATTGATAATCTGCCAGTGTTACATTGTAAGTTGTACATTTACTTCAAATTTTTTTATCTAGAAAATGTGACCCAAATCCATGAGACATAATAGAGATATCAGGAGAGTTGAGCATATTCCAAAACAATAGATCATAAAAAATTCAGGGCTAAATTTTTTTAAACATTTTATTTACCTCTCTTAAATATTCTTTTGGTACTTTAAAGAAATTACTAGTTGTGAGTAAAAGAGTTTTTTCTCCAATGTGTGAAGAATGTTGAAAGACATAATAGGACTTGTCAAATATATTGACACACATATACTTTTATCTAAACTGCTGTCTTAGTTTGGGTTTCTGCAAAAGCTAACCCTGTTGTAGGGACTTGTATGTAAGTAATTGATATGGGTAGTGATGTCAAGAAGCACTGGTTATAGAATAAGGAAGAGATTCTCTTTTATGAAGAAATTTCAGTGAAGGCGGTTACCACTGTAGGCACCTGGAGCACAAGCTTGTTGGCAACCCCTGGGGGAATGTATAGAATCTGAGAAAAGCTGAGGTTACTGGATATTTAGTCATCTGTCATTGGCAGAAGACTCTTCCTGTGGAGGGACATTATGTCCCCACTCTTCTTGCCTGTCCCATTCCACAGTTTGCATGTGCAAGTCATAAAAAACTTCAGGCTTAATGTTGCAAGGGTTTACAGCAAAAATGCAATATGTGAGTGGTCAGTGAGTGCCATGGATATATGAGCAGAGTATCCACAACTTCTATTAAACATGGACTCAGTTTTTGATTTGAGAGTGGAAGGAGTAAAGAAATCATCTTTGTAGATATCTATTAGTGTATACTATAAGGCAGTGTGATAAAGTTATTTTTGGAAGTGGATTAAAGAGTTGTATAATTTAAATTCAGATGGTAAATGTAATAATACCTCAGCAAGTTTGTCTATTAGGAATGTGATTGAACTGCAGTTAAATAAGAAACTGCTCATTACTATAAGCAGGTATGGAAAAGTAACAAAAGAGACGCATCCTATGTGGGCAGGCATGTCATGCAGTAATGGCATCTAAGGAGACTCAAAATTTAATTCAAATAATAGAAGGGATTAGAACTGGGTTTTTTCAAACAATGTCAAATATCTGTATATTTGGGCATTAGATAGGAATGCACTACGATATAGAAACTTTGTAAGAAAGAGAAAGGAAGAAAGAATTCAACTTCAGCTAAGGAAAGATATCAAATGGGCTGTGATTCAAGGCCACTCTGAAGCTCACAAGGTGAGAGAATGGATAGTGTACAGTGCAATATCTCATGTAAAAATTAATGAAGAAAAAAACTGAACAGAAGTCCCAATCTATCAAGGAAGGCTAAAATTGGCTACAGGATTTAAATCCAGCTTTTAAATGGTCTGTTTATTCACAAATCTATCATACATGCCTATAATTGTGTCTGACATAGAGAAAGTGTTCTATAGCTATTATTAGAATGGACAAATGTGGGTACTCTGATTCGTTCATTGGTCATTGTGTCCTGAGGTGATGAAACATGATGAGCCAGGCAAAGAACATTTTTGGAAAGGAAGGTGGTGTTAGAGAAAATCAGAAGAGGAATTCAGCTGGACCATTCAGTACTCAGTACTAGAAAGTGACTTAATTCAAATTTCTATTGGATTTAATAATGTCTATTTATATTCAGACTGCCTATCTGAATTATACCCTGGACAAAATGGAAGGATTTAATAGGTCTAGATTTCAGAAGAATAGAAAAAAAATGAGTCAATCATTTAACACTGTCTTCAAATAACTTACAAACTTTTTATGGATATAAAATATGTTTGTATTTTCACACAATCAAATAGCAATGCAAAAAATATGTATATCATGAGGTGGTGATGCAGAAATTCATGTGAGGAGTTAGCATGCAAGGACCACTTGGTCTGGAATAATGATGTCCTAGGAATAAAGATAAAAATAAATTCAAAAACTTAAAAAAGCAAATCTGTATGCTGAAATATAAGTGGACTTTGTGATTCAATATAAAAGTGGAGGAATAGAGGAAGGAATTACATGGATTTTTATTAGATCTTAGAAAAGGAACTTTGTGAGAGTTTAGTAGTTTAAAATGGAAAAAATGGACTGATAATCTTTTTCTGCAAATGTTCAGAGTGACTAATGATTTTTCAGAGAGATTTTAGAGGAAATTTTAGCAATTGTAGATAGTAAAAAATATTTTCCAAGGTTATTATTGTAATTTTAAAATTCAGCGATACTATGGGTGTGTTATTAGATTTCAGATGAAGAGATGACTGATGTGGCACAAGCAGGAAAACTATTGGTGTGAAAACCAAGAAAGTCACAAATAAGGACATAAATTAAAAGATTTCTTCATTTCTAGCTCCCTAACTTCTCTCTCAAAATACACTGCTTATCCTTAGCCCTTGATAAAGTCCAATGTTTAACATGTTGTACCCAATTAATTTGAAATGATATCCTTTGTTTTTGTGATATATTAAAAAACATTAAAATACATGAAAACTCCACAGCAGTATGCTGCAGATTTCTCATTTTATTCATGCTATTTTTAATTGCCATAGTACTCAGTGGTTACCAGTATCACTTAGGGAGAAGCTAAACCTCTTCTAACAGACATTGCAAAATATAGTGATTTTTTTTTTTTCTTTTTAGGGCCACACCTGCAGCATATGGAGGTTCCCAGGTTAGGGGTCAAATTGGAGCCGCAGCTGCTAGCCTATACCACAGCCACAGCAACGCAGGATCTGAGACATGTCTGCAACCTATACCACAGCTCACGGCAATGCTGGATTTTTAGCCTACTGAGGAAGGCCAGGGACTGAACCTGTGTCCTCATGGATGCTAGTCAGATTAGTTTCCTCTGAGCCATGACAGGAACTCTGTGTGATTTAAATACTATAGATTTCTATGTTTCTGTCCTGCAATAGCCTTAAAGTGAGGGAGAGTTCCAGGCTGTTCAGGGGCTCAGTTCCATATCATCACTCAGGGATGCAGGTATTACTGAACTTGTCCCTCTGCCATGTTACGGAATGTCGACTTCTTTTCCACGTGGTCCCAGCTTGGTAAATCCATTATTACAGCTTCCATGAATTGGGAAAAAAGCCTGGAAGAAAATAACACCGAAGTGTAAAGTCCCAGGCTCATAAGTGATATATTTTATTTCTGTTTAATCCTATCAACAAAAACTTAATTACATTTAACTTCAAAGGAATCTGGCAGCCATCTGCCCTGCTACAAATATATTGCTAAGAAGAGATGGAAAACCAAAATTAGGTGAACTCTAAGCAATCTGGGCCAAATACCAAAAATAAAGGCAGAACATGTGGTATGAACCTACTCAAATGATCAGGGTGTTTGAATGTTTTAAAGTTTACATTTCCCTAAGAGTATTCATCTTTTGGTAAGCAAAATAACATGAAAATTGCTATAGTAGATTTAAGGATAATCTACCCCTGCTTTCTTTCCTGGTTGTATTTTTAGTACCTTTGTCTTTACTGGGAAAGTTTGTCTCTGAGACAAAATAGAACTAATTGGCATTATAAATATACAATATTATTTTTGTTAAAAATGTCTTTGTAATAGCTGTATTTTAAAAAATTAATATCAGTTTGTACATAAAAAAATACTAATCCTAATACAACAGGTCATTTTATTCTTTATACATTTTCTCCACTTTAGGGACTCTAAGAAAATCCCAATTCAAATTTAGCCTTCAATCTCTAGGTAAGTGTAAAAGGATTCTTTAACAGACTATATACAACTTGATGGCAGAAGCTTGGAGTATTTTAAAGTAATCCAAAGTTTTCTTATTTCTGGTGACATAGTTTAATGGCATGATTAATTTTTAGTTATATGTATATAGACCATATATACCACAGTCTTCCACTACTACTCAAAAATTCTTTTTAAATTAGCATTTACTAAATATTATTCATTTCTCTTGTCTATTTTGTTCATTTAATTGCTTGCTAAAATATTTTTAATTATTCAAAATACTTTTCTTAACTATTCTCACTTGCCCCAGAGTAAATGTATAACGTATATTTTCACACACACATATGTTTATAAATAGACTATACAAGAATGTACAGATATAGAAAGCTATAGAAATATAGACATTGACATGGATGTAGATATGTACAGTTCTACTCTGTGTTCCTATACCTATTATGACTTTCCATGGACATTTACAGAACCTGGGTCATATTAGGAAATATAATACACATTTATGGAAATTATAAATTTAATATGAAAGATTTTAGTGAATAGATTTTGGCGATTATGTTTAAAATGATCTTTATTCTTTCTGTTTGGCATGGGTAATTTGGAGCTGGTCTCATATCTAGTTGGGAGAGATAAACCTTTATTAAAAGTCTAGGAGTTCCTGTCATGGCACAGTGGAAACGAATTCAACTAGTATCCATGAGGATGCAGGTTCGATTCCTAGCTTTGCTCAGTGGGTCAGGGATCTGACATTGCCGTGAGCTGTGGTGTAGGTTGCAGACACAGCTAGGATCCCTTGTTGCTGTAGCTGTGGCATAGGCCAGCAGCTGTAGCTCTGATTTGACCCCTAGCCTGGGAACTTCCGTATACCACGGTACAGCCCCCAAAAAGCATAAAAAAGAAAAAGAAAAAAAAAGAAAAAAAGGCTAGTATGTCCCCACGTGTTTTATGCACCTCTTATTTATGGTCACAAAAATCCCACATGATAGATAGGATTATTACCCCTCTCTCTTTTTTAAAAGATGGGGAAATTAAGTTTCAAAGAGATTAATGTAATTTGATAATTGTACTGAGCTAACAATTGATGGAGTATCTGGCTTTAAAGTTTGAGTCCTTCTAGTCTATCACAATATGTGTATTCCCTTTGTAAATTACTGAATTTTCATTTGTGTATTGAGCTACTAGCTTCTTACACAAAAGTGATGGCAACTCTGTGAATACTGTCTCTCTATCAAACATATGTAATTAATATGGCATCTATTGCATATTTTCAAAACAGAATTTTACCAATAAACTGAACAGTTAACTTGATTAACTGCTTATACTTCACCAGATTTATATATTGTCAATACTACAATAAGGGTTATTTTTCCATTAAGGATGGATATTATTCTTTAAAAATTCTGCATTCAAAAATTCATTTCAATAAATTAATGTATTAATTATTTTACCGAGCACAGTGAGAGATAATGAAGGAGGTAACAATCATGGAAGAAATATATTAATATTAAATATTTACCACATAACTCATCCTTATTGGACACAGCTGTCGATAAAATATGCCCTTACTGTTGACAAGTAGCTCCTGTGTTTTGCTTGTAGATTAGCTTGCAGCCCTGCTCTGTATTCTTTATCTTCATCACTGCACCAGTCCTTTAATTAGGCAGTGAAATCTTCTGCATAGTGATTAGGAAATCACAGTTAAGAAGGTGTTACAAAGGGATGTTTCTGGAAGCTACTCAAAACAGCTCCATGCCTTGGAAATTCCTCCACGCACAGTATCCAGGAAACATGTTCATATTTCAAAAGCAAGTGACAACTGACCTGCAGTTAATCAGGTTTACAAAATTTGTAGTCCTCAATCCTGAGACATTAGGTGTAACTAGGAAAAGTCTTGAACCATGGTTGGTAAAGGATGGCAACTTCATTATCCAACCTGTGAAATGAGGTGGTGAAGCACTTTTGTGTTTGGAATTTAAACTGAATTTAGAATCCAAGAGTATATTTGATAATGTGCAAATAGTTTTGTTACTATTGAATACTAGTAAAATTTGAAAATAGACCTTAGAAAATTGAGAAACTGATCCATTTTCATAGTTATCCCATTATCAACACATAAAAATTATACTTTATAAGTACTGATTTCAGAATCAAAATTTATGATTTCAGAATTCAAAAAAATAATTGGAGTTCCCATTGTATCTAAGTGGGTTAAAAACCTTACACAGTGTCCATGTGGATGTGAATTTGATCCCTTGCCTCGCTCAATGGGTTAAGGATCCAGCGTTGCCAAAAGCTGTGGTTTAGGTTGCAAATGCAGCTTGGATCCAGTGTTGCTGTGGCTGTGGTATAGGCCAGCACCTGCAGTTCTGATTTGACCCCTAGCCCAGGAACTTCCATATGCCTCAGGTGTGGCTGTAAAAAGAAATAAAAATTATTACTGACCAAGGTAAATATGAATCCTAAAAGACCATGGGATTCAAGGAACAGGTAATATTTACAGATAATTTTTTCACTTCAGAGAAATTATTTTCATTAATATAACCTGTAAATTCAAATATAACCTTCCAAGTTACTATTATACAAACCAAGGTAGGAAAAATGTTGAGGAAAAATATTGAGGCTATGAGAAATTATAAAAATTTAATAAATTTGTCAAGGAAAGCTGAACACTAATTAGCATATTTGATATTTTTTCATTTTTTAATGCATTGGAGAAGGTTGCTATTTTTAAAGTCTTGTTTTCTGTGATTTGGAGAAACTTCTAGAGATGGCCAAGATAATGAAACATAGATCATGTTGTAGAGATGCAGATATTAACATAATTTTTGTTAACCTAATACATCAATGTAGGCTATGAAGAAAATATTATGGAAAATACTTCAGAAAAATTAAAAACGTTGCAATCAGGATTTTATAGGCAATCATATATTTTAAAGTGGTTAAAATAATATTATTTGACAAAATTTATGAAAAAGGTATGCAAATAAACATTTTTTCACCAACATAATTCTTTCAATCTAATTCCAGTTTTTTCAAATAATGATCAGGTTTTTTTTGGTGAATAATTTTATCTCATAGTCACCTATGGAGACAGTTTTTGACCTTTAAGTCTGTTAAGGATCACTCCTGGGGCAGTTCATAGTCTTTCTCTTTCTCATAGATTTTTTTTCTCTGATTCAGTAGTGGAGTATGTATTCTTTCTCACCAAGCGGTAAAGGATGGTTCTTAAGTGTAAAGGCTATGGATCCAAATTTCCTGGACAGAAACCTCAGCCTCAACCACTTGGACAAACTCTATAGTGTATCCATGCCCCAAGTTTCTCATCTGAAAGATAGAAGTTATAATCATCTGTGTTGGGTTGTGTTGATGAAGTAAATTAATATAGATTAAGTTCTTGGAACAGTATCTGGCAAATGGTAGGCACTTTTCTAGGTACTATTCTATTTCTAGGCCAATAGCGCTAACTAATGGGTTGTTTTAGTTTGCTTTCCTGATGCATTTTTCATAGTGTTGGGTCTTCTCCCCACAATCTAATGAAGAATATAAAAAGGAAAGGAGACCACGTGGGAGGGATAGTTAAATTATTGAAGTAAAAATTCCATTTCAGGATCTTTGATATGTATGTATTTGAAGTATTCTACTCTGTTAGACTCTCTCAATTCAGACATTCTCATTCATCTTTTCCAGAGAGTAAACCACTTGCTTTGACGTGGGTAGAATAGGAAAGCTGCATTTGTTGACGGACTGAACACACATTAAACCCTTTTCACAGCCATTTCCATTTTTAATGGGGAGGATTCCACCAAAGCCCAAGCTTGGGAACTTTTTGCTGTGTAAATCAATTTGGTTCTCAACTTTACCAACTACCAGTTTAGAATTCTGTTTTTTCCCAAGGATCTGATAAGCCATACATCATTTTTTCCTGTTTTCCAGTTTACAAATGTTCCTCCTCTTCTTCCCTCTCTTCTATTTCCCTTAATTTGAGTATTTTTGCCTTTTTATAACACTATTCGGCTTTCTCAGGGGCTTGAGGAGGAGGTAAAAAGGAAAAGTATGTATCCAATCAAGGGTTTTGACCCCAAAGCCAAAGGAATACTTTTCAGAACAGTATTTGAAAATAATTTGAGGATATTTAATGCCATTTATAGTTGTTTCATAAAAAACTCTGTTGATATTCTGCCAAATTTTCCAGCTCCTTAGAGGGTGAATACTGCTTACAATTATAGCTTCAGAGTACGGTATTTTTTTCAGGCAACCACGTATACTAACCAGAGGCTTACATAAGGCCCTGGTGATTGAGGTATTTGAGAGCCATTGCCTCACATGTGTTCATCATCTTTCCTTGGCCTCAGGCTTTGAACTCTCTTGCTTATGGACTGAAGGAGCAACTGAATAGTTTAAGATATGGAGAAATATATTTTATTTTCATTTCTCCTTTTAGGCCACATAAACAAGGCTAACATTCTTTAGCGTTAGAATTCCTATATAATTCCCATTAAATGTGGAGGAAGCAATTTCTGTTTCAAAACTTAACCTGCTTTTAAAATTCATTTTGTCAAGTTGTTCCCAAAAGATAAAATAAGAACAGAGGGTAGTTAGTGGAGAGGAGGTAGTGCTAGTTTTCATAATTTTTGTGCATACACATTCAATTTTTCAGAAATTTTTGGTTAAAGCCAAGTTAACTTAATTGAATGAGACTTTTTTTTTTTTTTTAATCCAGAGTGGGGGAAAGGAGGTAAAACTGTGAGGCGTAATTATTTCTAGCTCTGCACTCAGTTCTTTTATTTGCCATGTAAGAGTCACAGGGATTATGTTGAATGGAGGCTGCTTGTTGAGTTTCCATTTCTGTTGAATAGCTGGAACTACAAAGTGGCTGTGGACCAAGGACTGGGTAGATTAATAGTTTATGGAGACCAAGAACACCATTAACAATAGTCACAAAACCTGAGTTCAAATCCAGCAATGCCTTGAAACTGGGGGTCCCAGACACTTTATCTAAACTCTCTTAGCTCTAGTACTCTTATTTATGAAACATCATTAAATATACTACCTTCCTTGCTTTCCTTAAGTACTGTAATGAAAATCAAGCTAGTTTTTACTAATAAAAGTAATTGAAACTTGTGATACGTAATATTCAAATTTATTTTATCTTCCTTACCCATAATAGTCAGAATTCCTTACCCATATTAGAGAAACAGAAACAGCAAAATGTGTACATATGGGGGAGAGCAAGGTGTCCGTGAGGATTATGATTTTCTTGGTAGATGGAGTGAGCCAGACTCCGTACCAGTGAGTCTGGGATTGGGGGCAGCTGGGGCACCAGCTGTTTGTCATCCCAGAACTCCCCTACCTGCTGCTTAAAACTCTGGAGTTCTCGCGAGATCTGGCTGCTTCTGGGACAAGCAGAAATTGAAAATGGAGAAAAGTAAAGGGAGGAGAGGAGAGAGATTGATTTTTAAGGAGTTGCTAGTGGGGTTGTAGAGGTTTGGTAAAGCCAATTTAAGATTGGTGGGTTGGCAGGCTGAAGATCCAGGGAAGAGTTGCAGTTCTAATCCAAAGGCCGTCTGCGCGCAGTTCTTCCTGCTTAGAGGAGGTAAGTCTTTGTTCTTTTAAAGCTTCAACTGTGTATTTTTTTTTTTTTTTAATGAGGCCCATCCACATTATTGAAGGCAATCTGTTTTACTCAAAGTTCACCGATTTAAATATTAATCTCATTCAAAAAAATGCCTTTGCAGAAGCATCCAAAATAATGTTTCTTCAAATATCTGGGTACCAGGCATCATGACCCTGCCAAGTTGATGCATACAGTTAACCATCATTTTACTTCATTGGATGCTTAAAATCCTCTCATGAATATTTCAAATATTTGCTTCATATTTAAAGTTTGAAACACTGCACTTCAAAGTAGAAATATCAGGATTTATATTATAATTTATGTAAGAGTGACCAATGAGCATTTAAAATGTGAGTTTGTGTGTATGTGTGTGAGATGATATCCACTTAGAGGGCTGTCATGCAGAGTTAATGAGTGGATCTATGTAAAGCACTTGACACAGTGCTGGCAAATTTTAAGGACTCTATAACATAAATATTATTATAAATTATTATTATCATAAAAATGACTGGGTTGGCATGTGCCACACCAGTTAGCCCACTTCCTAGCCAACAGAGGAACTGTATGTGTTGATAGTCTTCCTAAATTGCAGACTCATTGTCCTTGGAGTTCAAGGAAAGATTTCACAGGTTAAGCACCAGGTGACATGACAATAACACAGGGCTCACTGAAGCTACAGATTTTTTTTTTTTTTTTTTTTTTTGGCTTTTTAGGGCCGTACCAGCAGCATATGGAGGTTCCCAGACTAGGGGTCCAATCAAAGCTATAGCTGCCAGCCTATGCCACAGCAACACGTGATCCAAGCTGCATCTTCAACCTACACCACAGCTCACAGCAACATGGTATCCTTAACCCACTGAGTGAGGCCAGGGATTGAACCCATGTCCTCGTGGATGCTAGTTGGTCTCATTAACCACTGAGCCAAGATGGGAACTCCAAAAATTCTTCAATCTACTGTAATATTGAGAAAATAAAATTTCTTGGGAAGAGTAACAAAGAGAAGTCCAGGGAGGTTCTGGTTAAAGGCACAGGGCATTTTTCCGCTGTTGCAAGTTTGTTTTTCAAATGTTTATTTGGCAGTGAAGGGTTACACAAATGTTCAGATTATTTTTTGACATTATAATACTGGCATAGTAAGTATGAAATTCATGGAATGTAGAGACTTTAGGCATCCAGACCTTTCCAATAGAAGTTTGCTTCAGGTATCTAATTGTAGTAGGAAGAAACACATGTGTGCCTGGGCATTGCCCTGCATCTGGCTCGTGTGAATGAACACAGGCTGTAATCTGATCTCATCAGCTCTGTGACTCTATCAATTGGTATATTGTGCTATGCTAAATTTTATTTTGAGTAATATGATAAATTACTGCAGTAATCTTGAATTGTGAATAATCATTGTAATGGGAAGAAATGTTAAAAAGACTCACCTTTTCTCTTTTTTGTATTGAGGACCCAGACAAAAGCTACATTTATATGATTTGGTTATAGTCTTAGAAACTAATCATTCCTTATGTTATCTAGAATAGGTGTATATTTTTGCTAAACTATCATGGATTTTATGTAATAATGCATTGAATTCTAAGGATTATATCAATCTATAAAGAAAAACCTATCTAGGAATATTTTTGAAGGAAAATAGTGCTTATTAATAAGAATAAAAAAATTAACTCCTTCTGACTTCACTTAGTATGAGAGTCTCTAGTTCCATCCATGTTGCTGCAAATGGCATTATTTTGTTCTTTTTTATGGCTGAGTAGTATTACATTGTGTATATATGCCACATCTTCCTAACCCAGTTATTTGTCGATGAACATCTAGGTTGTTTCCATGTCTTGGCTATTGTGAATAGTGCTTCAATGAACATGCAGGTGCATGTATCTTTTTCAAGGGAGAAAGAGAAAGACAAATACCCTATGATATCACTTATATCTGGAATCTAATATGCGGCACAAATGAACCTTTCAACAGAAGAGAAAATCATGGACTTAGAGAACAGACTCATGGTTGCCGAGGGGGAGGGAGCGGGATGGATTGGGAATTTGGGGTTAATAATGCAGACTATTGCCTTTGGAATGGATAAGCAATGAGATCCTGCTGTGTAGCACTGGGAACTATATCTAGTCACTTATGATGGAGTATGATAATGTGAGAAAAAAAAAATCTATACATCTATGTGTAACTGGGTCACCATGCTATACAGCAGAAAATTGACATATCACTGTAAACAAGCTATAATGAAAAAATAAATAAAAATCATTAATAACAAATAAAAATAAAATATTTTATGTAAAAAAATCCTAAAATTAATGGAAAATTTATGAAAGAAATTTTTAAGAAGCAATGACTGTTTTTAGTTTTAATTTTCTTAATGGATTATTATTTCATTAATTGAAATACATTTACAGTATTATTTTGCAGAGCTCAAAATATTCAGATTGTAATGCTTGTTAATTTCACAGGAAAAAAAAAACAAGAGAAAACTGAGTTCCTGCCTGTCATCTAAATAAGACAAAATAAATGCATCATTGAAGGAAAATTGTCTGCAGGTTGTCTATGTTTCAGTCTAATTATAAACAACTTCAAATGATTCAGCGATGTATTGAGCTGTCTCTCCCCCTACCCAAAAGAGATTTGCCTTAGCAGATCTGACATATTGAAAAATAAATTGCATCTATTGGGTAAAGATATATTGGTATGTTGACATACAAAGTTTTAAGAACTGTTATAAGGAGAGAGCTTCTCATAAATCTTTACAAAATGGGGAAGAGACAAGTAGAAAAATTTGAACTTCTAGTCTTACAATTATATATAAAAATTTTCCAGCATTAAGCTATCTGTATATGCTAAAGACTTTACTCCTCCACCATTTCTTTAATAATACACATATTGAAAAAAAATGTTATCCACTTAAAAAGTAATGTGTTTTTAAAATGAATAGAGGAAAATTGCAAGGGAGAGAGTAGAGATGTCAAATTGAAGTGGATAGATGAATAAACTCAGCTTCTGTTTTGTTTCTTGTTCACTCTTCCCTTTAAGACTTTTTCATGTTGCATACACATTATCTATTGCAATCCAAGGTCAGTGATTTGTGCACTACAAAGATAGCAGAGAAAAGCAGATTCTGCAAACTACTCAACCTGCTAAAATGTATCCCTTCATTTTTAATAATCAATTGCCATACACAAATGCTTGGCTTGCAAAATAATTCAGAGCCATAGAAGGAGGAGAATCTACTTTAAAACTCTATATCCTTAAAAAAAATACATTATGCTGATTTTGTCTATACTCATTTTGTCTCTGTCTCTCTAGCTACCTAGCTACCTGTATCTGTGAATATATCAGTAAAACTTTAAGAATGTGTATATACTTTTATAATAGCAAAGATTTTGGACACACCCACTGACCCATCCATTTTGGGGGGCTGGAGTTTTTCTGACAGATACTTATTTCCTCTCTTGGTAGGTATTTAACACGGCCATACAGAAAACCTATTTAATGACATTCCATTTTCAGCTCGCATGGTACTTTGGAAGGAGGTTAGCAGCTTGATTACTTAAGACTTTTGCCTGAAGGTATGTTTTTTTCAAATTCCAAGAGGCAAGAATACCACACTGTCAAAAAAATCATGTTTCTTGTTTCTTAATAGCTAAAAAACATTAAAAGTTCACTTTTCCATGGTTAACTGGTCTCATCCTTTTTTTTACATACCAGTATTTGTTATTTATAGAAAATTCTCTATTAATAGTCCTTAACACCTGCCTTGCAAAATCTTTATATATTCAAAGAAGGGAGAGATTTAAGCAGATGCAACAGAAGAAAGGGTGGGGGAAAAATTGTAATTGCAATGTATACATGTAAGGATAACCTGACCCCCTTGCTGTACAGTGGGAAAAAAAAAAAAAAAAAAAAACTTTAATCTTAAAAAAAAAAAGAAAAAAATGATGTGATAAAATTCTTAGAAGCAGAACTAAATACTATGAATAATAAATAAAGGTAGTTTTGAATATATATATATATACGTATATATAGCATCTTTTATAGATTACAGAAAAGTAGACCCTCTTTCCATGTATGTGTTATTATTATTTTTCTATATTCTCATAGAGCTTACATTTATAAGAGGCAAGCAAAACAAAGGAACAAGGTGATATTATATAGTGTTGTGATGATAAACAAACAGAATGAAATAGAATTGTTTAGGGCAACTTTTTCTGAAACGTATCTTTCTATAACAATTCTTTGAGCTCTTCTGGGTTCTGTAGATATTGTATTAGACCTTTGTCTTACCTTCTGCAGAGATGACGAAAGAACCCTGGACTGTGTTGCCTGATGGCTGAAAAATGTAACACAGCTCCATCTGACTCTAGCCCTATAAATAACTCCAGTGGATATTGGTAGCAAAGTATTAAAATTCTTAGCTATTTTAAGATTTTATTTATTTTAAAAACATATTTTAACTTACTATTAATAAGACGTAAATCAAAATAGGAGTTATTTTGAAATTGTAAATTATTGAATCCTAATATGTGTTTTCTAATAAGGATTACATATCTTTGATTATATGACAATTTGAAATGATAGCTCTAGACTGTATGATTAGTTTAGAATAATTTCCTGGCCACGAGGCCTTTTATGTATTAGTTATTTATAAAACTATTTTCATGTATTTGATAAGACTTTTACACAGCATAATATATTGCAATCTAAAGGCGTAATCATTGATATAGTCTAAAATTCTCTGGAAGTCTGTTGACTAATGTGGATTATTTGTAATGATGTTGAAAATTGTGATTTTTCAACAACCACAACAATGTCATGTTAAACAACATGAAAGACTTTTGGCTTACCCTATGTAAAAGAATTGATCCCCTGTCATTAACGGTTTTATTTTTAAATCTGTCATTATATAATGTCTCTGAAAATATGAAAATGGTAATAGGGTGATTGAACAAGATTCTTTGAGGATAAAAGTAGTTTTGTTGGATTAAGTGGCAATGGGATTTGGCACTTCATTTCATCTTCACAATTGTTTGGAAGAATTGACCAGAAATAAAAAATTGGAACTTATCCACTTCCTAGGGTAGAAAGCAACTTAGGGAATTTAGTTATTGAAGAAACAAGTTTAATAAGGGCCGAGCCCTATAATGTTTTATTGAGGTAAAATTCTTTCATTTTCTTAATGTCTTGAGATTACTCTAAAATCTGATGAATTGTAAAGCTAGAGAAGCAAGGTGGAGGGGAGGTAGGAGATATAGTAAGGAGGAGCTGTTGGACATGGACAAGGAAAAATTGGCAGTAGGAAATAGTGTAAGGTTGTTATTGATGCTAGTCAACAGGCTAATGACATGGTTTTATCACTCCTTGGACCACATATATAAAGTAGGAAGTATTGAAGCCATTGCACAGTAAAAAAAATTAAAAAATAAAAAAAAATTAAAAATAAAAAAAAAGCTATTGGTTGGGAAGCCTCCCATATGAAAGAAAGGATCAAAAGAAGTTTTACATAATGGAGTGATGTAAGGAAACTACTATGATAGGCCAGCCGGTACTAATGGCTCCATATAATTTTATTACATGAACTGCTGACAACAGTCTTTCAAAGCTGATACTTTCTGGTTTTACAGGGGAGAGACAAAATAGACTCAAAGAAGTGAAATAACTTAACCTTAGATCACATAGCAAGATCGTACTAGAGCAGGGATTCAAATCCAGATTTGTCTGTTTTGCAAGCCCCTGTTGTTTAATGACCCCTTAGTGTATCCCCACCACTGAGTCTCCCTTGAATTGATCTCTCATGCCATTTATCAGAAACGCTGAATTTCTAACTTACAATTTACTTCTAAGGCACAGACTTGTCAGCTCTCTATATAGTAGATCTGTCCTAATTACCTAGTTAAGTGGCACAGTATTAGACAGTGACCTACTAAAGCATACTTTACTGTCATCCTTGACTCCTAAACATTAAGGAAAAAATGATTCGTTTTGTTTTAACCTCAAATTTCCAAGCTTCTATTCAAAGTCCATGTAGGTTAGGAATGCAAACAAAGATTAAGTTGTCTAGTTATTTGATTTGGAGTTTATTGTATAACTTGAGTTTATTATACAACTTTTTGTTTTGGAGGGAATGTAATTTTAAAGACTATTTATTTATATATTAAGCTAATTTGAAAACCCTATGTAGGGAGTAGATCATTCAAAGATAATCCTAATAGGAATTTATGGCTTTAAGCTAGAAATAATTTTACAACTTTTATAGTAGAAATGATTAAACTGCTAAGAATAATGCAAGTAGATATTGTTGTTTGAGTCATTGTCTGTATTTTGGATCCTTCCAGCTATTCATTTTCTAAAAATTAAAATTTAATCAAATTATTTTTACCTACTCTTCCAATAAGTATTATGAAGGGTTTACTCTATTTCTGGATATAGCAATCTTCTTTGACTGGACTGATCTGTAAACTCCTCTCCATATGATATAACATATACTACTTCCCACAGAGAATGTCATGATCAAGTAATTTTGTCTTTTGAGAGAAGGATAAAGACATAGGCAATTTACTATAGGTTATTCATTGCATATCCTCAGAAACTTTTTAGGACAGATTAATACCACATATTTTTAAGAAGCAAAAAAATGATCATATCTTATATTTTATCTTTTCTCAAATATTTATATCAATAATACTCCTTTATTTTCAGTAAAGTTACTTTTTTTCTCTCATAAAACATAAGCTTTGAATGTTTTCTCACTCAGCGTTATTGGAGTCTGAACTTGAATCATCTTTCATTCTTAAGATCTAAGGCTTATATTTGTATACAAAAGGGAGTAGCAAAATAGAAATAAATATAGCTATGTTTTTAATTCTCAGCTCAGTATATATTTACTTTCAAATTTTAAATCTGATATAAATATTTTTAATGGCTATTATACAAATAAATGGCATATTTGTAAATTGTATATGATGTTTTTTATGTTTTGTGTTTGACGTAGAATCAATCCACAGTGTTTATGGACTTATCAGTCATAAAATACATACATTCTTAAATGGTAAATGTATTGCTTATGATCTAGAAAAGTATCCTCATATTGACAAAAAAGTAATTCTTTTATTCATATTAAGACTCTTCTGTGAATTCTACAAAGAGTGAATAGACTCATTTAAATGAACATCTTTCTTGAATATAATCTACTAACAGCATGATTATTAAGATGGTGACTAAAAATGCTGGAACTATTTCATTAACAAGTCAAAAAGGGCAGTTTTTATTTGTTTCCAACTTGGTAAGGCTTTTGCGATTCCCACCCATAAACCTAGAAGGTAGGGGGTAAGAAGGTTTTTGCTCTATAATTATGATGGGAAATGCCACTGAGATTTTAGGGGGTAAGAGATTTAATATCCCCTAGCACAATGTCCATTTCTTTCAAGCATATTTAAATTCTCATGCTAGGATTTCTGTCAGCACAAGATAACAATCAAAGTAAAACTTTCTTCTTTCAGGTATTCAAAAGAACATTATTTTTTTTCCTTTCTTATTCTTAAAATATAAATACCCTGATGAACACTCTGTTGATGTTATTAGTGTTCTTTGTGAGCTGGGGAAAAAGTTGTACTTCAAAAGAAGTCGAAAAAATTGAAAATTCAAAACAATAAACAGAGATCAATGGGATAGTGTACACACTTCTCCTTCCTACTGGGCAATTTCATGTGTTACAAATGTAAAAGGGAAAGTGTACAAGATGATTTGTCTTACTAGAATACAAGTTAGGGGGGAAAAAAAGACTTCATTTTTACAAATGTTTTTTGAAATTCAAAATATTTCTTTTATTCCTAGTACACAATGAATATTCCCTATGCTGATTTACTGAGTTTTCCTGTAGGTATGGGAAATTCTGTGGCATCACTACTACCAAGAAGTACCGTAACACTGTCTCTAACAATCTCTCTCTCAGAGAGAAATGGAAGTCAGCTGGTTAAAGGTTCCAAGTTCTATGTTTAATGAAACACTTTGGATGTATTTTGGTTACAACCATATTTCTGGGGGTCTGAATACTCCATAATAGTTTTGGTGAATTGGGATTTTCAATAATAGTGGAACAATTAAAGCCATTTTTTAGTTTCCTCTTCTCATGTTGATTTTAAAGGCCTTGTCCTACCCAGCAATCTCTAGTCTCCTTGACTTTCCTCCCTAGTTTGTGGTGAGTAATTTTATATTTGAAAAACATATTGCTGTGCTAGACGTGTAAGGTGACTTGTGAGTCATTTATTTACAAATTGATTTAAACATGTTGCCTGCAGTGTTTAGTTTGATATTTTTCAAAAAGAGAAATCTAGTGCATTTTTATTGATAGTTCATAAAGAAAGAAATGGTCCCATCTTAGGATAACACTCATGAAATTATTATATAAGGGGCATGTATATACACATTTCCAATCTTTATATTCCACAGATCTTTAATGTAAAAAAGATACATACTTTGAAAAAAAACAGAAATGAAGTGGAAATACTTAATTTTGAATTTTGATATGTATGTAAAGAGAATTTTTATTTGAAAATAACATTAAAAATATACTGAGACAACTTACATCATATATGTTCTAGCAAGCCTTTTAAAATTTATTAAGGATATATTGGAGTTCTTGTCATGGCTCAGTGGTTGACGAGTCCAACTAGGAACCATTAGGTTGTGGGTTCAATCCCTGGCCTTGCTCACTGGGTTAAGGATCTGGCATTACCTTGAACTGTGGTGTAGGTAGCAGAAGCGGCTTGGTTCCCACATTGCTGTGGCTCTGGTGTAGGCTGGTGGCTACAGCTCTGATGAGACCCCTAGTATGGGAACCTCCACATGCTGCGGGAGCAGCCCTAGAAAAGGCAAAAAGACAAAAAATATATATATTAAGGATACATAAATATTTGAGGAAATTACAATTATTAAATTATTCCCTTTACCCTACTGTTAGAATCTAAACAAAACATATTCAATCTTGACCGATAAGCACTTATAAAATTGTACTTTCTATATTCGCTTAAACTTGATTTGGCCTGAACATGATATGGTATAGTATGTTTTTAAGTCATATTGATGTTTTTTTCAATTCTGGTAAAATATATATAATACAACATTGGACTTTAATCATTTTAAGTGTACAATTTGGTAGCATTAATTGCATTCATAATATTGTAAAACCATAATCACTATTTCCAAAACTTTTTCACCACCTAAACAGAAAATTTCTACTCATTACTTTCATAATACTTTAAAAAATATTATATTTTTTAAATTGGTGAAATTTTTATATTTTATAAATTAGGGTAGAAATAATAATTTCTCCTGTAATTTCACGTATATGTTTGTACATGTATATAGATATGCATGTGTATGTGTACATATATATGTAATATCAAGAAACAATTTTTGATTCAGTGTGTTTCATATTTTGAGAATTAACTCAGTTTTACACTCAGACAGGTGTATATATTTTTAAGTGCATCAGACACAGACACGTTATAAAGAACTTCTAATTTATTAATATGCTCACCTGGTCTATATATATTATGGGCATATAGTCAGAAATGTATACTATGTATAAAAATAGATATATCAGGGAGTTCCCTTTGTGGCTAAGCGATAATGAACCCAACTAGGATCCATACAAGTTCGATCCCTGGCCTTGCTCAATGGGTTAAGGATCTGGTGCTTCTGTGATCTGTGGTGTAGGTCACAGACGTGGCTGGGATGTGGCTGTGGTATAGGCCAGCAGCTATAGCTCCAATTCGACCCCTAGCCTGGGAACTTCCATTTGCTGCAGAAGCAGCCCTAAAAAAAAAAAAAAAGATGTATCATATATAGACGGTCCCCAGCTTAAGATTCTTCACCTTTACAAAGGTGAGAAGGTGACACACAGTTAGTGGAAACCATACTTTCAATTTTGAATTTTGATGTTTTCTTGGATTAGTGATAATGTGGTACAGTATGATTTTTTGATGCTGGGCAACAGTAGTAGTGAACTATAGCTCCTAGTCAGCCATGCAATCACAAGGGTAGACAACCTATACACTTACAAACAATCTATTTTTCACTTTCAGTGTAATAGTCAATAAATTACATGAGGTATTCAACACTTAATCATAAAACAGATGTTGTGTTAGCTCATCTTGCCCAGCTCTAGGCTAATGTAAGCATTTCTCAGCATGTTTATGGTAAGCTAGATTAAGCTGTGGTTTTTAAGAGGTTAGGTATATTAAATGCATTTTCTAATTACAGCATTTTTAAATATAAAATGGGTTTATCCAAATAGAACTTCCTTCAGTTGAAGAAGGCCTGAATATATGAGCATTTCTAATGTCATATTCTGATACTTATATCAAAGATCTCTGTGTGTGTGTGTGTGTAAATATTTTTTTTTCCTGTTTGAAAAATGGTATTCTTTCATGTTTAAATACTGGCCCAAGCCCAAAGATCTGTGTCTGTGTGTATGCACAAATATCTGCGTAGAAATAATGTTATTTAATATATACATATATATACACAAAGATCTGTATATATTTTTCAAACAGGACATATTACTCCTTCTTTAAAGTTATTTAACATCCTAGAAATTTTCTTCTATATGTATATTTTCCTGTTTGAAAAATGGTATTCTTACTTTTACATGAATCGTATTTTTACTTTTTCAAAGTCTCGCTGGATTGCTATTTTGTAACTCATTAATAGAAGGTACCATTATTTTCTGGCATTTTCTGCCTTAAAAAACTCTAAAGTATGTAATATCCCAAGAAATTGAGTTACTAAATTTGTCTACATCCTTATTGTTAGGTCCTGCTATTTTTTTTAAAACCATTCAATGTTCTGGGTTTTTTCTTCCCCTTCCATGAAAATGTATGCTCTTAAAATATCCAAGTTTGTTCCTCAGTGGTCAAGAGTAGCTTGGAAGCAATCCAATGTACACAAGATGTGGATTTTCTCTCTATACTTACAACTTTATTTTAACAAAGGTACCAGGCTAAAACTTCTACTCTCCTAGATGTGTTTGAGGAAGATACTTTGAATTGGTTATGAGATATTATGTGTATCTCAAAATGTTTCTAAGGAGGTACTGACTCTAGCACTGAAGATATTTGGTTGTTTGTGATGCTGATACTCAGTATTAACACAGTGTATCCTGTTCCCTAGGTTGAAGGCCTATGTCTTTATATATAGCTAATGAATATATAAACCTTAAGAGAAAGTATTTGGTAAAGGAAATGTGTCAACACCCCTTTCCAAAAGAAACTACATGTAGCAAAGGCATCTATATATTTCATTGAGGCCGTAGAATGCAAATTGACATCAGCAAAATCAAAATTAATTGCCTATAAACTACCCTCTTGTCAACATAATTATATTTTACAAACATGAAAAGTAACCATTTACTGCATTAAATAAAACCTATAAATTAAAAACTCTGATTCATTTCTTTCCTCTATAAGTCATTATAGGAAGAAGAAATAAAAGGTTGTACCCCAGGAGGCATGTTTAACTTTGTGCCTACGGGTGATTCATTGGAAATTCTATGAGGTTTATGGAAAAAAAGATGAGTATGTAGTTATACAAAAATCTCATAATATCCTGTTTCAGAATTCAAAGGCTCTGCTAGCATCAGGAACAGTATTTTACATTCAGTATAGTTCACATTTAAAGTTAATAATGACCTTCCTTCAAAACTTGCTCTTATTTATTGCTGCTGAGTTAAAAACAGAATAGCAAAGTAGAATAAGATGACATCAGTGTCACAGCAGGTAACTTAGGCACATTTAAAGTAAAACTCATTTGTTGCTCAATAAAACATGATCTATATAATTTTTCATATTGCAAAGTATTTAAATGATCTAGACATTAAACTATCTTCAGAAAATTTCTTAAAGATTAGTCTTTCATCTATAAGAATTATGAAAATGAATATCATCTTCACTATTATAGTTTGTGTAATGTACATTGCAAATGTATGTGTTTATATAGGCAATTCTAGAAGGGATACAATAATAGGAAATGTTTTTGACCAATAATGAAAATATGTTGTCATAAATCTGCCTGTAGTCTTATTTACATAATAATGTTTGATTTCCATATTGAAAATGTGTTATAGTAGCTTGGGATAAAAGACTGTTAATTAATCTAATTCAGGCATAAATGCCTAACTAGGTGAAATCTAAGTTTTAGTTCCACTGTTACTTTAAATAGTTGGAAAAATACAACTCTTGTTGAGGAAAAGCTGTGGTTTCACATTCTCTATCTTGTAATATCAAACTGTGTCCTAGCAATTGACTGCAAAATAGCAAATGCTTTTCGATAGTTTCTATTAAAAAGGTTTCCAACAGGTTTGATTATCCTACAGATGTATATGTACAATAGTGATACCAAGTGGAATGCATATATTTTAAAGTTATTTTGTGGTAGAAAACTCTCAGTAGGCAGAAAGGACTATGTCTGAATCTAAGTATCTTACTGAATCCTAAAAGTATAGAAACTAATACATGCCAGTTTCAAAGATGAATTTCTATGGTTGTGTCAAATCCAAAGGAATGTAAGATCAAAACATAGTCCTTAAGTTTTTTTCATTGAAAATAGAACACAAGTAGTTTTAATGAAAAATAAAAATTCAGATAGTGGAGCATCCCTTTAGCTTCATTGATTGGGGGCTCCTTGAGTATAGGAATGCGTCTGTTCTGGATTTATAGGGCTGAAAATCTTTTCTGAAATATTGTACCTTTTGGCCTTTTTTTTTTTTTTTTCATTTCCACCAACTCTTATCTTCATTTCTTGCTATTATAATGTTAATAGTTGATACTACCATGTCTAGGCGTCCAGAAGTACTCTTACCTCTTCAGTTTGTCAGAGCTATGTTTGAACAAAACCTTTTCCCCTTGTTTCAATAGATACAAGACTGGAAATTTTCAAAGGGGCCTTTATTCTGTGTGTGCATGTGTGTGCGTATGCATGTACACACTACGAGAATGAACAAGGATCTACTGGAGAAGCAAGTCATTTAATACCTAACAGAAGCTTCTGACAAATGGCACCTTATCTTTTTTTCCATCATCAATACTAATATCTCATTTCCCCATTAACCTGTTCTTAGTGTAAAATTTTTCTGCTTTTTGCCCCTCCAAATTGCACACCCCATTTCGCACTGGATATAATGTTCCCTTTAACACACCTGTTTTCTTTATTTGCATGCATTAAAGAAAGACAATATCCAGCATCTTGTTGATATAAAAATGTTTAAAAATACTTCATATATCTGTAATAAAACAATTATAGGAATTCAAAAGTAAATAAAATGCTATTTTGTGTATTTATGTAATGAAGAATCTTTCTTCTATTAAAGCCATTAAAATCCCACAGTAGTGAAGATAAGGTTGAATATACTAAGCCTGAGGGCCTTTCAGTTGCTTCCCTTTTTCAATTTTTTTTTTTTTTTTTTTTTTTTTTTTGGCTTTTTAGGGCCACACCCATGACATATGGAAGTTCCCAGGCTAGAGGTCAAATCAGAACTGTAGCTGCCAGCCTGTATACACTACAACCACAGCAATGCCAGATCAGGCCAGCCAAGTCAGTGACCTACACCACAGCTCACGGCAATGCCAGATACTTAACCCACTGAGTGAGGCCAGAGATCAAACTCATATCTTCATGGATCCTAGTTGGTTTTCTTACTGCTGAGCCGCAATAGAACTCCCCTTTGTTCAAATTTATATTGACTATTAGATGAGGAAAGTTCACATATAAGATAAATTCATTTTTCCGATTCAAGTACTTTATTCCATGTGGTAAAAATATTTTAATTTACATTAAAACTTTTACAGTAAAATTGTATATTTGGCATATTTTTAGGGAAAGTACTGAAACATCTTCAGACTCACTAAATGTAGTAGCTATGACTAGACTTTTGAAATACTTAGTAGTCCATTTTGGTATATTTTGGATGCAGCCATTTCAGAGGATGATGAGGTAATGTAAATGATTTTATTGTTTATTTTATGTATTCAGGATTAGCAAGGGAAGATTGATACTGTGTTTGTATCTCCTACATAAGGAAAAAGTAAAAAATAATAATAATGGACCTTAATTTAATATCAAAAATAAAATGTTTTTTTCTTTGTATCACTATAAAATTTATTTTTTCAGAATATTATGGCTCTTTTTGTTTTTGTATGGGTACAATCTTTTTTTATATAATGATTTTTATTTTTTTCATTATAACTGGTTTTCAGTGTTCTGTCAGTTTTCTACTATACAGAAAGGTGACCCAGTCACACATACATATATACATTCTTTTTTCTCACATTATGATGCTCCATAATAAGTGACTATCTATAGTTCCAAGTGCTATACAGCAAAATCTCATTGCTTATCCATTCCAAAGGCAATAGTTTGAACCTATTAACCCCAAATTTCCCATCCATCCCACTCTTCCCCCTTGGCAACTACAAGTCTGTTCTCCATGTCAGTGATTTTCTTTTCTGTGGGAAGTTTCATTTGTGCCATATATTAGATTCCAGATATAAGCAATATAATATGGTATGTGTCTTTCTCTTTCTGACTTACTTCACTGAGTATGAGGGACTCTAGTTCCATTCACGTTGCTGCAAATAGCATTGTTCTTTTTTATGGCTGAGTAGTATTCCATTGTGTATATATACCACATCTTTCTTAATCTAATCATCTGCCAATGGACATTTGGGTTGTTTCCATATCTTGGCTATTGTGAATAGTGCTGCAATGAACATGCAGGTGCATGTGTCTTTTTCAAGGCAAGTTTTGTCCAGATATATGCCCAAGAGTGGGATTGCTGAGTCGTATGGTAGTTCTATGTATAGATGTCTAAGGTACCTCCATACTGATCTCCTTAGTGGTTGTACCAGTTTACACTCCCACCAACAGTGCAGGAGGGTACCCTTTTCTCCATACCCCCTCCAGCATTTGTTATTCATGGCCTTCTTAATGATGGCCATTCTGACTGGTATGAGGTGGTATCTCATGGTAGTTTTGATTTGCATTTCTCTAATAATCAGTGATGTTGAGCATTTTTTCATGTGTTTTTTGGCCATCTTTGGAGCAATGTCTATTCAGGTCTTTTGTCCATTTTTCAATTGGGTTGTTGGCTTATTTGCTGTTGAGTTGTATAAGTCATTCGTATATTCTAGAGATTAAGCTCTTGTCAATTGCATCATTTGAAACTATTTTCTCCCATTTCGTAAGTTGTCTTCATTTTTTTTTTTGGGTTTTTTTTGCTGTGCAAAAGCTTGTCAGTTTGATTAGGTCCCATTGGTTTATTTTTGCTTTTATTTGTGTTGCTTTGGGCGACTGACTTAAGAAAACGTTTGTAAAGTTGATGTCAGACAATGTGTTGCCTATGTTTTCTTCTAGGAGTTTGATAATATCTTGTCTAATGTTTAAGTCTTTAAGCAATTTTAAATTTATTTTTGTGCGTGGTGTGAGGGTGTGTTCCAGTTTCATTGGTTTACATGTGGCTGTCCAGTTGTATGGGTACAAAAAATCTTGAGAATCTTGTGCATTTACTGCTCAAGGGTCATAGCTTTATTCAACAAATGAAATAGCTATTCAACAAGTGAAAGATTTCAATTTTAGTATTGTCATCTCAGAGTAATTAAAACTAACAGTATTTTAAGACAAAATATCTTTATCTTACATTACTTCCCATATAATTTTTATAAGTTGAAACTGAAGACATCTATGTTTACAGCTTTGTAGAATAAAATTCTGTCTTGCTATGAGTGGCTAAGTAAAAATTTACCTTGTCCTTTTGCAATTAGAGTAATGGAGAAAAAAAAATTCCTAAAATAATTCATTTATTTATACTACATTGTATCTCTTTAGACTGAGATCATGATAACGTAGTAGATTCATTCCATAAATTTACTGTTACCATTTTTATAGATTCATTAAATTTAAACTACCTTTCTGTTTATATTATTTAAATCTTACTTTTTGTAACCTGGAACATTGATTAATACATTGGCATTAGTAATTTAGAGAAAAGAGCTCTAAAATAATGAGCCTTTGAAAACTTATCTTTTTTTAAGAGGATGTATTCTAAAATTTGAGGAAAGAAGTAATATTGAAGTAGGCTAATATGTATATTTTATTTACAAACATATCTCTATGTCTTCCCAGAGTCAGTACATGATCAAACAAATCACATATACTTTTTATATTCATCACTGAAATCCTTTATAATTCAAATTTTTATTATGAACCATAATTCTAAGATATCAGATTCTGAGTCATCTGAGTTGATTATATTCATTAGAAAATTTTGTACTATCTTCTTTAAGTCCTTTGTTATTTACAAACCACTTCTACTTGTATTTTCTTATGTCATTCAAAAGTCATTTGAATAGGTATTGGTATTCTTACTATACACAGGCAGAAACTATACTCAAATGGACTAGGCTATTTACCTAAAGTTATAGATTCAAGGTACACATCTAAGGTCATAAATTAAAGACTGAAACTCAAATTCTTTGTAAAATACTATCTGCCCTTTGTTTGGCTTATAAGTTCTATGTGCTAAGAGACATTTTAAGGAAAAAAATAATTTCAAGAGTCAAAAAAAATGTAAATGTTTTTTAACTCAAAGTAAGAAAATGTAATGTAATCACAGTATTCCTTTCACTCAATATTACGCTTAATAAAAAGCCTGCTGTGTTTAAATGACCCACTCTTACTTCTGATACCTAGCATAGAACTGAACATTTCTAAGGTGTTTTCACAACAAATAATTTTGCAAGAATAATTGCTCTTCAGAGTTCTTAAATCACTGATATGTGATTTGATTTTACTAAGGAAAATATGAACTGTTAATTTAAAGAGAGAAATAATTTAGTATAAATATCTTTGAATTAAGGTAGGTGCGAAAACCACAAATTTTACAGGCCACATCTAGACAGGTACAAACTTTATTTTAAATGCTTTTTTAGATACTTTTAAAATACATAAATTTTTCTTGCTCTTGAGTTTTTCTCAGAATACTTAGATCACCATTTGTCATTTTAAGTCAAAGCATTAAAGCACATATTGTGTCACATAATCTGAAACTTGAAGAATACCTTTTACAAATAATAGGTGTGTTTGATGATTGTGATATCTTATTCATTTTCAAAGCAAACATGGAAAACCTTTACATTGTATCAGACAGATCAGTAAAAAGTATGCCTGCAGTTTTATGAAAGATGAGATGGAAACCTGTGACATTCTGAGTTGAATGAAAATCTTGGGGTTTTTGGATTTAAAAAACTTTTAAAGTAAAAAGTCAAAATGGAAAAAAAACATATAATAAAAATGTCAAGGGAGTTGCTTACTTGGCTTAACTTGAACTTGTTTTGATAGAATTATAGCTTTGTTTTATGGGGAACTAATTTGCCTCATAATTTTTCTAATAAAATGACAGCTATAAAAACAACCAAGAAATACAGTACAACATGTGAGCACATAAGGTATAAAAAAATTTCAGGAGTTCCCATTGTGGTGCGGTGGTTAATGCATCCGACTAGGAACCATGAGGTGGTAGGTTCAATCCCTGGCCTTGCTCATTGGGTTAGGGATTTGGCTTTGCCATGAGCTGTGGTGTAGGTCATAGATGTGGCTTGGATCCTGACTTGCTGTGGCGTAGGCAGGCGGTTACAGCTCCAATTAGACCCCTAGCCTGGGAACCTCCATATGCCATGGGAGCGGCCCTAGAAAAGGCAAAAAGACAAAAAAAAAAAAAAAATTAAAAAGTTTATTTAAATTGTGTGAAAAGCTTATTTATGTCTCCTCTTTTGCTTCATCTGTTCTTGGCATTACAACAATTGTGGTTACACATCCACTCTTCCAGTCACTCAAGGGTTTCCTATGCATAGGTCCATTATTGTCTTCTATAAAAAAATACCAGACATCTCTAAATGGGGAAAGAAAAAAATTACTGTTTAATCATAACTCAATAATTAAAATTTTATTAAAATTTTAGGAACTATTTCTTAAAGACAACCAATCCTTATTTTCTTCTATTTTAAGAAATAACAATGTGATCATACATATTCATTTTAAAAACAAATATTAAAATAAAATTCATAAGTAATTTATTTAATTTATTAAAAAACTTTATACTTGGGATACTTTATGGGCTTTTCCAGCCCCCTTTAACATACAAGTAAGGAAGGCTTTTCTCTCTAAACAATGATTGCTTCCAGTTAAAGAGCCATTCCATTCAGAATAAAATTATGTGTGCATTATTTTTAATAATTTAGCAAAGATAAAGTTCATCATTGAAAATTATATTTAAATTAATAGCTCTGTTAATAGGGGATTATTGATTGAAAAATTAAAAAACAATACTGAAGATTCTTACATTTTTGTCAAACAATAAAGACATCCTCAAAGTGTAAGACAGACTTTACAGGAAAGTATAGGAAAGTCAAAATTGGCAACATATGGGTTCTTATTTATTCTGGCACTATATTAGTTTTATTTCAATATATGTATAAACTTGGAAGTATTAACCAATCAAGGGGGACTTATAGGGAGGATCGTCTAGAGGGGCAGTCATTAGTTATGGCTCTGGAATACCCATACAAAGCAATTATATCCAATATAAGAATTAAAACCAACTGTTAATGATGGTTCTGCTCTTTTTTGGATATGCTAAAATGTATTTTTGCAAGCATTGTTGGTAACTGTCACAATCATTGAGTATCATCCCAGTGTATGTTAACATCCAATAAGAATAGCATAGATAAATCAGTTTAGATGTGTTTCAAGAAATTTTGTGGTTTTAAGGTTTTTCCAAGTAAAGTTTTGTGGTTACCAACTGAAATTTAAAGATCCTCTTCCTTGTATGTATAGTTCCCTGTTACTCCCAATATGTTCAGTTTTCTCCTCTTCTTTTGATATAACTATTAATTACATCCTTATGAAAGTGCCCAGTTTAAATAATATGAGTTTTCTATAAGGTGCATATCAATGTTGATTGAATTTCATGTTTTTCAACATGTTTTTCAACAGGCACTGCACATTTTTTTTCTATGTAATTTACTAGAGTTATCTATGAAGGAACATCGTCTCTTATTAAAAATAGAACTTTGCCACTGAAACAAGCACAGGTGCTAAGTTGCCAACTAAAGTGAATTGTCAAATGAAAAATTTTAATTATATTTTCTTCATTTTGACTTTATGTATTCTCATTGTACTAAACTCCTAATGATGTCAGTTTGGACATGCTGCTCTAAATGATTCAGCCCCAGAGTTCCCTGAGGAATATCTGGTGGTCACCTTTCTTGGGGAATGTGGTCATTGCTTTGTCTGTCTTCTGGTTTGCTGCTATGGCAAAATTAAACATTTAGATTTCTTGTCAGCCATATGATTTGTACCACTTGCAGGAATAAAAGAAAATGTCACTTGAATGTATCCCTCTGTGGAGTATGATGTCTCCTAACTGATACTCTATAAAAGTTCCATTTTTATGGAAACTGCCATTTAAATACTTATGACAAATCTTATTTCATGGAGAAACAAATCCTCACATGTAACAACAGCAAGACTGAAATGTTTATTGCCTATAAATGCCATGAACTAGAGGTTTTAGTATTTTTTGGAATATGAATATTTATTAAGTACATAACAAAATAACTTTTTTGGTTTTATAAACTTGGCAGAAATGGGGAAATTGGAGTTATTCTAAAAGAAACAGAATTTACTCAATTATGCAATATTCACTTTTATAAAAAGTTGAAAATAAATTAGGGTTACTTTTCAATTAAAATAAACTCCCAGTTCATTAATTTTAGATTGCAGGAAAAGTCTGAAATTTCACACTTCTTAGAATGTCGTACGCAGATATATCTGTTCCATAATATGATTTTCATTTGTTTGCTGTATGTCATTTGTTATTCTATTTAAATTTATACAAAATATTATCCTCCAATTTAGTAACAAATTTGGAGAGTATCTAAAACATATTTGCAGATCCTAAAATATAGAATCTTATATTTTGCACTTTGTATCCATTTCAAAAAGGATAGTTTTTGGTATACACTGTTCACTCCATAATTGCTTGTGTGCAGCACTGTCTCAAGCATGAGGTTGATCTCTGTATGACCTTGAGATTTATATACTTAAAAGGTAAGAAACTAAAAACAAGCACTAGACATGGCTGTACTACATAGACAAGAAATTGAGGTGACACATTAAGCCATCATTTCCATTGAGGACTGTATTGACATACTGAATTATTTTAATCTTAATTAAAAATAATTGTGCTGCATGTGTGCTTTCTTAGCCTTTAATTAACATAAGCTCTTCAAAACCGAAGTGGCAGCATAATAATGCATTCATAATTTATAGTATAAATGGTGGCCCTAGGGAAAATGCACTGCTATGATTCTCTTGTAGGTCACCGCTGATGTCACACTGCTGATGAGAACGCCAATCAAGTAGAGGATGAACAGGGAGAAAGAAAGCATTAGATATGATTTACATTTTTAAAAGTATTATATTTCCTTGTTTTAGCATTATGCATGCCAGTTAGTAGTTAATAGTGTCTTTTTTTTCAAACACATATGCATATATGTGTGTGTGTGGTTTTGTGTGTGTATGGTATGAAGTGGCACATTTCTCAATCAGGTAAAACTGTAGGTGACAATCAAGTGAGTATAAACACAACATGCTATAATTGTACCTTCCAGCTAAGTAGCTTGCAAGTGGTTAAAAAGATATGGGTGATAGCTGTGGTAAAGCGGATAATGACGGTTCTTCAGAGTTACAACTAATGTTAATTTTCTGTTCTTCATGAATATCTTTATTCAGTCTGTGCTTGATGAGCTGCATTTTTGTAAGGGATCAGTGGGGCAGATAATTTAAAATAACAGACAACCCCCTAAATCATTTATATATGACCTTGAAAAGATTCATGAAACTTGGACAGGGGATAGATTCACATTCTTGATTATTTCTACATGTAGCTTAAAGTGCAATGTGAAGTATTCCAAAGGAATTTAAGTTAAAAAGGAAATGTCTTAGAATTATCAGTTCAGACTACCCATATGTGGATTGCTCTCAGGTCATTCTGCTTTTTTCTCTAACTAAGAATCAAATGCCTCCTTGATCTTTATTATTCTGCTGATTTATCCTAACCTGAGATCAAATACATGGTTGTAAGCCAGGAACTCATGGGTCATCTTTAAATAGTATGGCACACATTAGTCTGAATGTCCCACCTATTTCATACAAAATATAATATACATTCTTAAAAGCTTCAGAATTTCTTTTTGATTTCTAGCAGGCAAGCACACTCAATAAGAGTCTAAAACCAGTGATGCACTTTTATTCATTGGCACAAGAAAATTTAGAGCTACCTCTTGCAAACCATGGCAAAATAGTTTGTCACTTTAGGAAGCAGGTTTTTGTTTTCTTTTTCTCTTTTAATTTAAATACAATGTTGGTTAATGACTACTAAAGAAGTTTCTTTGGGGAGTTCCCGTAGTGATTCAGTGGAAACGAATCCAACTAGTAACCGTGAGGTTGTGGGTTCGATCCCTGGACTCGCTCAGTGGGTTAAGGATCCAGTGTTGCCGTGAGCTGTGGTGTAGGTTGCAGAAGTGGCTCAGATCTGGCATTAATGTAGTTGTGGCATAGGCCAATGGCTACAGCTCCGATTCAACCCCTAGCCTAGCCTGGGGTTGAATGCCTCCATATGCTGCAAGTTCGGCCCTAAAAGGGAGAAAAAAGGGAGAATGAAAAAAAAAAGCTTCTTTACTTTCCCCATTCTTTTCCACAAAATCAAAATATGATTAATTTTATTTATGGATTTAATTTTAAAAATATGCTTATTTTAGCATACCATGTTCCCCCTCTAGGGAGGTAGATATATTATTTGTCCTAGAATGTGTTTTGTGGAAAAATTTTGAGGGTTTTCTTTATATATTTGTGAAAAATTAATAAATAATTATATATAATTTGTCTGAGACATTTTCTAATGTAATGCAATCACTTCTTTCTGAACCATCTAAAACATAGATCCTTTCACTTTTCTCCTGTTTTCTGTTGATAAATAGCTCACTACTCTGCCAAATTGCCCAATTCTTTATTAGACATGCTGGACTTAGAAATTCCTCTAAAGTTGAAAAAAATCTACTTTTTAGTAGCTTCTAAACACTTGTCCTTGATATATACCTGTAGGACCAAAGTGGAATATACCTCCTGATTCTTAGGAAAACCCTTCAGATATTTGAAGGATGCCTTTTTTTTTTTTTTTTTTTTTTTTTTTTGCTTTTTTGCTTTTTTAGGAGCACACCCACAACACATGGAATTTCCCAGGCTAGGGGGCAAATCCGAGCCATAACTTCCAGCCTACACAACAGCCATAGCAATGTGGAATCCAAGCCATGTCTGCAACCTATACCACAGCTCATGGCAACACCACATCTCCAACCCACTGAGCAGGGCCAGGAATCAAGCCTGCATCCTCCTCATGGATACTAGTCAGATTAATTTATGCAGTGCCACAATGGGAACTCCTGAAGGATGCTTTTATCTTCTAATTTTTTTCATTAGGAAAACACCACCAGATTCTATAATATTCTTCTTTCATATTTCTAAGTATAAAAATAGATAATTAACAAAGACCTACTATATAGCACAAGGAAACCTACTCAATATTCTGTAATAATAACTTATATGGGAAAAAATGGATTTTACACATACAAATGTATAAATATATTTATAAATGATTCACTGTTGTACACCTGAAAACTGATTTTTTTTTCCTCAGACTACTTACAATGAGAAAGATGTTCTCCAGAATATCTGTTTTGGCTCTTACGACAATTAATATGGCCATAATCAGGCAGCATTTGTGAACTTGTGCATCTGGTGAAGAGGAGGGAATAAAACGTTCACCAGAGCAACCTGCATGCACAAAAACTTGAAGAACTCAAAGCACTTTACTATTGCACTAAGTATGAGGAGGAATTGGTGGAAAATGAAGCTAATTTATTTGGCTGTAGTTTCTCCACCCATTTGAGAAAGCAATAGAGAGTTCAAAAGAATTATAAGCTTCTATGTCTACATATTGGAATAATAAACCTCTATTGAGCTAAATGTGAATATAGAAAAATACATTTAAAGTATTCATTTAATTTCTGAACCTACTGGAAAAAAAAACAATAGTGTGTTTTGAAAGCAATTTCAATCTTAAATGCTTTATAATTCTAATTATTTTATGATAATTTTTTAATTAGGACTATAACTTCAAAACACTGATATGTTTTATCTAAGAACAAATAGATTTCCTTAAAAATCTATCATTTTTATATTAAACATTTTATTTCCCATAGAGAAGGGACAACGGGAATGTCAAGGGCTATTGGATAATTGGGAGAATAGCCAAGAAAATTGGTCTTTAAATATTATCTTTAACTTTATAAAAACATCAACCATTTTTATAAATGCACGCAGATACATAATCCATCCTCACTTGTCATGATTTGCCTATTTGTGATAGCTACTCACTAAAATTTAGTTGCTTTCTTGCTCATTCATGGACATGCAAAATGGTGAAAATCAAACCTACAGTTAGGAATAGTAGGCAGCAGTTCAGAGCAATGCTTGGGGCCCATTTTTAGCCAACAAAAATCAAACCTACAGTTGCTTTATTGCTCATTCATGGACATGCAAAATGATGAAAATTTGAGCCCCCACCAGGACATAGTCGCAGCCAAGTTGAAACAAGATGATACCCTGCCTTTTGTTTCAGTTTTCATACCGTAAAATCTGTCCTATTCATGGTGTATTTAATGTCATGGTTTTTGCATTTTTTTGTTAGTATTGGTATTTTGTTGGCTAAAAATGGACCCCAAGCATTGCTCCGAACTGCTGCCTACAATTCCTAAGTACAAGAAGATTATAATGTGCTTACAGAGAAAATATGTCAAGCAAGAGTTATAGTGCTGTTGGTCTTGAGTTTAATGTTAATGAATCAACAATACAGTACATCCAGAAAAAGGAAGAGGAAATTTATATATGAGACTTCTAAGAAAAGTTCTAAAGTAACATCAGAATTATATGATGAAACTATAGCAAAAATGTAAATGTGGCTAAATTTACAGATTCATGAGATTATGACTGATTAAAAAATACACAGTTGATAGTGCTGTTTTTGGGTTAAAAGCCAATGAAATGTATGGTCATGTTACCTACAGTCAAGAAAACATTAATCTCTTCACTGCTAGTGGTTTATTATAAATGAATACTATGGACTGTTGTTTATAATAAATATATAAGTTGTTTTTAAACAGAAACATAGGAGTTCCCGTTGTGGCGCAGTGGTTAACGAATCCGACTAGGAACCAGGAGGTTGCGGGTTCGGTCCCTGCCCTTGCTCAGTGGGTTAACAATCCGGCGTTGCCATGAGCTGTGGTGTAGGTTGCAGATGCGGTTCGGATCCCGCGTTGCTGTAGCTCTGGCGTAGGCCAGTGGCTACAGCTCCGATTCAACCCCTAGCCTGGGAACCTCCATATGCTGCAGGAACGGCCCAAGAAATAGCAACAACAACAACAACAATAATAACAACAAAAAAAATAAAAATAAAAAAAAATAAACGGAAACATACATAAAACAATGTTATGTATTGATTGGTTGCAAAAATGTTGTGACCAGGAACTCACAGGAACCCAGCTCTGTACTTCTCCTAGAAGCAATGGCTCAGTATTCACTATTTCAGTGTCCATAGTGACTCTCAGGAACTACCATGAATGAAAATTGACTATACATGACATATAATTATATACATATATATGTATACACACACATATATTTTTTCACTCAGTCATTTTTATTGACTTTTTTAAGAGTATAGTGTATCACTTTAAGAGGTTTTAATAACTCCTATCTGCATAACATTTTACATATTACGAACTTATAGTGTTGTCAAGTATATTAGATTCAGGGAACCAGATTTTGTTGATTTTAAAATGTTATTCTAAAACAGCAGTGTTGATGTGTGTATATTGAGTACCAATTCTGAGCTCAAAGTATCTGCAATTGTATATTTTGAATATAATCAGAACTCTTGTAATTATGCATTTTAATTGTCTCACACATTTTGGAATGTTCTTGTTGCTTCTTCCTAGAACAAAAAAAAATACTAACAACAATCACAATAATGACAAAAACAAAGCATACTGCCATTCTCCAAGGACACAGACTGACAGCATGTCAAAAAATAATCACAGGGAATGATGGAGCATATTTGAATTCTTCTTTAGTGAATTTCACAATTTGACAGTGTTTTGTTTTACAGGCACCATGATTTTTCATCTGTAGCAAGGAGGTCAAGTATTTAAAATTCTCCTACTGGTTAAGTCATCCTATAGCTCCCCTGTTAGATTTACTGTTTTGTGACACAAATTGTCTCTCAACTTTAAAATCTGGCATACTCATTGGCAGTCTTGGCAATAAAAATTCATCTTATGTGTATATGAAAATTGACATTGATTTTGGTTTACTTGAATGTGAACATCCTTGTCATAATGATGATGTAGTAGTTTTTTCAGATTCCTTTGAAGGTGCTTACATAATTCTTTCCTTGTGGTTATAGTAGCAGAGATGTTGTTGATGGAGCACCTCTGGGATCTCTTTAAAATTTGATTATTTTATATTTCACTAGCAGTCTACAAAATTAAGATTACTTTTTTTTTGATATCCAGGAAGAACCCCTTGAAGTTTCCAGAATATATGTACTCTATATGGAAAACAGGTAAAATCTATCAGGAAAGGAGCTAAAATTCAAGTTTTAAAAAAAGTGATATAATGAGTGAGATGCTACTTAGTTCTCTAATCAGGCTTTTTGATATTATTTAGAAATATTATGATAGAAAGACTTAGCCTATAGATTCCATTTTTAATTTATTGAACAGTAGATATTTTTGTGAATAGAAGACTGATATAATGATATTTTAGCATAGCATCACACCTCACCAGAATAATTTTACCTCTGTATGCTTAGCAATTCAGTTTGTCCTAATTCTGTGAAAAGTTTGGTGAACAATTGTACCAAATATCCAGTGCTTTTTAAAACATTTTTTTTTCCAGAGAGTAAAAGTGCAGAATATTTAGTCTTCAGTGATCATTAAGAATTCCTTTTCTAAGAAAATAGTATGCTACAGTTCATCAAGTCTAAGATAAAACATTTTCCATTTAAGAAATGAGGATGTGTTTGATGATAGATGATGTATTGTACTTTAATTGATGAAGTTTTTTCCTATAGTAATGCATAAAATTATGAAGTGTCTTATAATTGATGGCTTATTGGTTTTGAGAAAATATATTCCATTTATGACACATTTTTGATAAGTGGGAGAAATGTTGTTTTTGAGTTGCCTTGAGGAGTTCCTGTAATTGATTTTTTATATTTGCCATCTGATCATTGCCAGTTTATGTTTGCCATCTGATCATTTACATTTATTGAGGTCTTGCTTCTTCAAAGGGAGTTTTGAATTCAGTTCTTGGAGAGCAAAAGCCAAAAATGGGTGATTCCCTCATAATAATTCCAGATACATTATCAAAGACCTAATAATTCTTAGAATCAAAGAATATACTCCATAGTAGTTGCAGTTTAGCTTTATTGTTCTTTATAAAATGGTGTTTCATAGTAATGTATATCTGGCTATCTCTGGGTTTTGCTTAACTTATATGTCAATATACTAGTTTGAAAAAGAGAAGAAAAGAAAATTGTGGCTTAGTATTAGAAGTGACAAAATTATTTTTTCTTGATAACTTAGAGTTATAATGAAATACTATGAATATTCAAGCACTTTTAATACTATTAAAATGCCCTATGTTTTTTGTATTTGGAAAGGTTAATAACAAAGGACAAAAAAAAAAAAAGAATGAGGACCCAAATGTTCAAGAGCTTTCAAATGTTAAAGAGCTTATTCCTCTTTACAACTCAAATTTCAAGAAGTTTATAAGCAAAAGATGCATGCTTATATTTGTATACTCTCACAAATTATTAAAACCCTAAATATTTAAATTTACTAAAGCACTACAAGATTACGAAGATTTCCTTGAGATGAAAATAGTACTGGGAATACAGCAGGGGATCAATAAATATTTTGAGGTGAGAGAACAAAGAATCTTCATTAGAGTTCTATGAACTTTTCAAAATTACATTGATTATTAGCTTAAAAATGTACATATTATTATCGGAGACATTTATACTTTTTTACATGTATTTACATTATTTTTGCATTTAGCAGATATATATACACATATATGCATACACATATATATAGTGTATGTTTATTTGCATTGGCAGTGCTTTGGTATCAAGAGGGCATGTTCTTAGATTTGATAGTTAGATAATGTTATAATCTGAGAATAATGTAAATGAGTTTGAGAAGTTTCTGACAGTAGACAGAATGTCATAAAATTGGTGAAAGGCTAATGTTTTTTCCTTTAAAAAATCAAAATTTAGGAATTCCCATTGTGGCTCATAAACCCAACCAATATCCATAAGAATGCAGGTTCAATCCCTGGCTCTGCTTAATGGGTTAAGGATCCAGCATTGCCTCAAGCTGTAGTGTAGGTCACAGATATGATTCGGATGTGGGTGCTGGCATTGCTGTGGCTGTGGCATAGGCTGGCAGATGTAGTTCCAATTGGACCCCCAGCCTCAGAAATTCCATATGCTGCACCTGTGACCCTTAAAAAAAAAGAAAAATTTAAACATTGAAAGAGGCAGAAGGTCTTAGAAAAAGAGAAGGAGAGGTAACCAAGACTTTAGGATTCAATAAAGTGCCCGTCAGAATGAAACTTCACTGAGAGTGTTTTCAAGTAAAGGACACACATGAAGTAAGTAATTGAGTAGATGAATTGAATGACAAGAAATATTATTGCGATATAACGTGGTACACCTAGGCTGAGTTTATTTATTTGTTCTTCAGAAACCCTAATCCACTTCGTTTCCTCGTAACCACTATTTCTTGCCACCTTAGTGAATGAAGTTCAGAATGTTGTGGATTTCAGGTCTTGCAAAGGAAAGCAAAATTGCTCAATTAGACTCTTGAGAAAGGCTTCATTTGTCATTGTGAATTACTTTGGTCATTGGCTACTATTAAGGAAGAAAAAGGGAAGGGAATAAGGGATCATGCTCTGTGAACAGGTCAGATTAAACTAGCCAGATGGGTTCATGGTTCCATACATATTGTAGGAAAAAGGAAAAGAAAAAAAAAAAGCTTTGATAGCTGATAACTTAATTATCTGCCACTATCAGTTTGGAAGGGCTTTTAAACATGTCCAACATGTCTACCAAATTTTCAGCAGGAGTGACAGCAGATTTTTAAGTAAGGATAAAAATGCAGCAGTCTTTCCAGAATAAAACTCTGACAGACTATGATGAATTACCTTATTATAGTTGCTTGCATGACAAATGTACTTGATCAGTGTTTCTTCCTGGGAATAGTTGAGCTTATCCAGAGGCAAAAGTTGAAAGGAAATGAGAGCTAACTAGTAATCCTAAGTGTAATACATCAGCATTTCTATGAAAGTATTCAAGAAAACCTTATCAATTACTATTTATGTCAACAGAAAGTACTTCCTCTATTCCCTCATGGTATAACCTCTTTTTGAGTATTTATTTAAGTGACTTTTTAAAAAGTGAATGTACATCACAAAGTTTTTTTGTTTGTTTTCTTTTACAGGAACTGTAAGTAACCCAGCTTCTAAAAAGATTACTCAGATGTATTCGTAGTCCAAATTTTAGATAATAGAGTATTCACACATACATAATAATATTTCTAATATATTTTATTCATACATTTTATATTGAAAAATAACCAATTGGGAAAAACAATGGCATTAAGAGAACTGTGTAGATTGCTAGAAATATTTAAATCAATGAATACTGTTTCTTAAATTTATTTAATGAAACAATTTAAAAATATCTCCTCAACTGTATAACCTTGCTACTGTTGGAAAACTAGATCAGGAAATCAAAGGCATAGCCAAAATAGTTGCATTAATTTTTATGTCACTGCTTAAAACAGGTTGTAAAAATGCCTACCAGGTTTTACAATATTACATAAATAATAATTAAAACTAAGACTCTTTGTCCTTACTTAGAAATTAATGATAGAATGTTAGGTTTCATTATTTTGTGTATATATATATATATGGATTTTATTAGTTGAACAATAATTGTGCATTGTATACCCTGTATACTTCTTCACACATCTATTTGGATAATCGGGCTGAATGATAAATATGTAGGGAGATTGATAATGTTCTTCCACTTCTGCCTTGACAAAAATATGTGATGTGTCTAGATAATAGATGGTATGGGTTGCTCAGTTAAGAAACTCACAACCACGAGTTCCCTTGGTGGCGCAGTGGTTAACGAATCCGACTAGGAACCATGAGGTTTTGGGTTCGATCCCTGGCCTTGCTCAGTGGATTAAGGATCTGGCATTGCCGTGAGCTGTGGTGTAGGTTGCAGACGTGGCTCGGATCCTGCTTTACTGTGGCTCTGGCATAGGCTGGTGGCTATAGCTCCGATTTGACCCCTCGCCTGGGAACCTCCATGTGCTGTGGGAACAGTCCTAGAAGAGGCAAAAAGACAAAAAAGAAAAAAAGAGAAGAAACTCACAACCATCTGATCAGTACACATGTCCGTTGAAACTTAGTTTTCGAAATATTATGTGTACATAAATAGCACAAAGAATGAATATGTTCTGGAGCCTACAAACATAGACAAAATCCCCCCTCCATTTTTCTAACTTTTTTAAAGTGTGTTATGTCCATGCATAATGTGTTCCATGTAAGCGAAAACTGAGAGGTGACTTTACTTTCAAGCTGCAGAGTATGACCCATTAGCAAGTCACATTAGAAGTTTAAATGTTGATGACAAGCATTAAAAAATAGAGTAAAAATACACAAGTATAGGAATGATTATTGCTTTGTGAAACTTGCATTTTAGTGAAACATGTACATGCATACATTCATATGTGCAAATGTGTTCAGAAGTTCACATTGCAGAGTGCATTTCTTCACTGTGGGTTGAAAAGTCTATGAAAGTTCCTGGTCCAGAGGAACCAGCAACTTGACATAGTAACAGCAAATGAACTAAATCCCCATTTGAGAAGGTTAAGATCTTAGAACAGTGTTCTTATCTCTGCTCATTATTAGAACTATCTGAGACATTTTGAAACATACATATGAAGGGCCTTTAATCAGATCAAGTAAGTCCCAACAACATGTGGTGTGGGACCATGTAGATGCCTTTTGGTTAGAGCTCTCAGGGGATTAGAACATTGAAAAACCTCTACTGTAGAATAGCAATCATGATAACTTAAAAAAAATTTATTTTTGCTTTCACTTTGTGATCTTTGACAGTTGATATCTTAAGGTTTGAGGAGATTTAGACATCAAAAACTGCAACTTAATAACTGACAAGGGAAACTTGAAACAAGTATAAAAATTATTTATGGGATTTATATATGTGATGAATATATTACATTCTGTGCTTATACAAATTTTTGCTTGTATCGGTCAATGAGAGGATTATCATAGACACAAGCAAACAGTTAACTGATCAAGAGTATAAGTAATGGAAACATTAAGAATATTGTAATTGATTTTCCATTTTCTTTCAATAAATTGGATGTTAGCTCAAGTCAAACAATAATTAAAGATCTTTGGTGGGGTTTATTTACATATTTTTTGTGTGTTTTGTAAGTTCATAATTTCATCTTTCTTTTTTTTAACCTGAAGGTCAGCTTTTCTCTTACAAATCCTCAATGCTTAATTCAATTTCTAGCATTAATGCAGAGATGTGCAGATATTAAGGGCACTGGATACCTGTGAGAAGTAAACTTAGCCTCTTATGCTTGCCCTCACCGTCTCTACCTGCTACCTATTGTCCTGTCTATCAGGTCGCTCAAGTTTGGAGAGAAAAGCAGTGCACCTAAGTGAATGAGTAGATGTGGACTCAGTGTTCTTTTTCCTGATGCTGTTTGTTTTGTTCTGCTTAATTTAGCTGCTCTTTGGCTTGTAACTCTCAAAGTCAGTGGAAAGTCAAATTCAGAGAGGATCTAAATGATATAAACAAGTTTGACCAGCCCAAGTGATGTGAATAAGTTTGACGTCTATTTAGAATGTGTGAGCAGGAGCAGGATATGCAAGGCTAACTTCGCAGCCTTAGTGCTGATCATTTTCAGTAACAGAAGGTCAGTTTTCAGCAGCACATGTGGAAATATAAAACAAACATAGCAAAAATTTGAAAGGAAATAATTTCAAAATTTGTATATTAATTTGACAAAGTTCTGACATTTATTCTATAGTCTTTTGGGGATTTGTGCTTTTTGCCTTTGTGCTAGCTATAACTGATATATGCTTCATGAAAAATTAATTGCCAAATTTCTAATTAAATGTTGAGTTGGTGGTTTCAATAACTGCGGTAAAACAATTCATCTCTTTCATCAAAAGTAAAATTATCTTTATAGAATTAAATGGGGAGTTCCCATCGTGCCTCAGTGGTTAGCAAATCCGACTAGGAACCGTGAGGTTGAGGGTTCGATCCCTGGCCTTGCTCCATGGGTTAAGGATCTGGTGTTGCTGTGAGCTGTGGTGTAGGTCGCAGATTCGGCTCAGATCCCACGTTGCTGTGGCTGTGGCATAGGCCACTGGCGGCCACAGCTCTGATTCGATCCCTAGTCTGGGAATCTCCCTATGCCAAGGGAGCAGCCCAATAAATGGCAAAAAAGACAAAAAAAAAAAAAGTTAAAAAAAAAAAGAATTAAATGGTAAAAATGTGTGTTGCCTAACAGTCGTTGTTGCCTAACATTTTAAAAGTAACATACTCAAGCACAGAAATCCTATCACTCAAGCTCTTTACCTTAAAATACTTTCCAAGATAATTTATCCAAAGCAAATAAAAGAGCTATAATTATAATAGTAAGATAAATGTATAAAGGTAAAGAAAGTAATTTTTTAAACTTATATTTGAGTCATTCTATGTAGGTACAGTCGGAAACATTGTGAAAAAGACTCATAACAACTTCTTTTTAAATAGAACAAAAGACAAAAAAAGTAAAAGGGGGAGGAGTTCCCATCATGGCACAGTGGAAAAAAATCCAACTAAGAACCATGAAGTTGCAGGTTTGACCCCTGGCCTCACTCAGTGGGTTAAGGATCTGGCACTACAGTGAGGTGTGGTGTAGGTTGCAGACGCAGCTTGGATCTGGCATTGCTGCGGCCTGCGGCTGTGGTGTAGGCCAGCGGCTACAACTCTGATTAGACGCCTAGCCTGGGAATCTCCATATGCTGTGGGCGTGGCCCTAAAAAGACAAAAACAAAAAACAAAAACAACAACAAAAAAAATGATAACAGCAAAAAAACAGAACAAACAATAAATAGAACAGTGTTCCCACTGTAGTGCAGTAGGTTAAGCATCCAACAGCAGCAGTTTGCTGCAGAGGCACAGGGTAGTCTCAGTGAGTTTAAATATCTGGCTTTGCTATAGCTGCAACTGGATTTCAGTCCCTGACCCAGGAACTTCCATATTCCATGGGTGCAACCATTAAAATACAATAGAATAAAGTGAATAATACCTTTATAGGGAAGAATTCTTTATATTCAGATATTATAAAAATCCATATGATTTGTCAGGTTACAAATCTAGCTCCTCCATTAGATAATATTCTTCTTCAAGGTAAAGAATCTTAGTCAAAATCCTTGTCTTCATAGCTCTAAGGCCTCCCATGAAGTTTAAATGCATGAGTGAAAGAAAAAAGGAATTTAGTCCTCAACTTCCTCAGTAAAGTGATATTTAGGGATTAACCTATCAATAGCTACTCATGGTCTGAAGAATGTAACAAAAATGTTACTAAGTGTATCTGTCTTTCAGGGATAATTTAGTCAGTAACCAATTTTACACTCATGACAATGTGCAGATATGCAAATACTAATAAAACCTATGATTTTTCAAAAAGTACATGTTGTTTAGCCAAGTTGTAGGAATTATAGATGTCTGTAGAATTTTGTCTTAGATAAATATTTTTGCTCATTTTTACACAGTAGTGAGTCTCTTTATCAATAGCAATGATTTCCTACATTTCTCATCATGTATCAGCATGAAAGATCTTTGGGGATTATCTGATCCCTTGCCTTCAATATATGGATCAGGAAATAGAGTACAAAGAGGTGAAATCCTAGAGTTGTCTTCATGGCTGCTCCTGAAATAGACCTTCAGAAGCACATATTGTTTCTTGTATTATATCTTTTTGGTATTTATGACATATTATTTCATGTAATGCCATTTATCATGAGTTGGTAAATTAGGTATTATTAGATAATTTTTTACAAAATAGTTAATATCAGTGATCAGTAAACTATGTCCTTTTACAGAAATAATTTACTGATCCCTGATTAATATTATGTACTAAATAATGTGTATTTTGTAAAGAGAAAGCCAGTTGAGTTGTGCATAAATAAGTTAGTAAGCAAATTTTTTTCAGAAACATATACTTTAAAAAAAAAACAAATTGACTTTCAACCTATAGTTACTTGGGAAGGTGCTAGAACCTGTGACATGTTGGGGACAGCAATGAAGAGATCAATTAGAAAAGAAAATTGTCATGAAATAATTCAAAAGTTAAAATAAAATAATGAGAACTTCTCAAGGCAGGGATATTGGTACCTTTTTATTTGAGATTCAAGTTCAGTGGAAATCACGTAGTTGCAAAATGAAAAATTCCTTGGACTAATAAATGCTGGAAATGGAATGGATAAAAGAGAGCCCTATTACAGTGTTGTGGGAATGGAAATTAGTACAAACACTGTGGAAAACAATATGGAGATTCCTTAGAAAACTAAAAATAGAATTACCATTTGATAGGGAATCTCACTCCTGGGCATCTATCCAGAGAAAACCATGACTCAAAAAGACACATGTACTGCAGTGTTGACTGCAGCACTATATACAATAGCCAAGACATGAAAACAACCTAACTGTCGATTGACAGAGGAGTGGATAAAGAAGATGTGGTACATATACACAAGGGAATATTATTACTCAACCATTAGAAGGAAAAAAATAATGGCATTTGCAGCAACATGGATGGACCTAGAAATTATCATGCTAAAAAAAGGACACAATGAACTTCTTTGCAGAGCAGATACTGACTCACAGGCTTTAAAAAACTTATGGTTTCCGAAGGAGACAGATTGGGGGGATGTTCTAGGGGTTTGGGATGGAAATGCTGTAATATTGGTTGTGATGATCGTTGTACAGCTATAAATGTAATAAAATTCATTGAGTAATTTTTAAAAAGAGAACAAATCAGTAGAGATGCTGAGCAGAGAAAGTCAGAAATAAAGAACCTAATCCTGAAAAGATGTTAATAAAAGGGGTGTGTGTGCATGTTTACCATAAAGAGTGGCTAGAGATTACTGTTCAAATAAAGCTCAGTTATATACGTCACAAGTCTTCTGTGAATACATTAGATTATAATTGGTGTTTTCATAAAGAATTTATTTTGAGGAGTTCCTGTCGTGGCGCAGCAGAAATGAATCCAACTAGGAACCATGAGGTTGCGGGTTCGATCCCTGGCCTTGCTCAGTGGGTTAAGGATCTGGCATTGCCATGAGCTGTGGTATAGGTCACAGACTCAGCTCAGATCTCACATTGCTGTGGCTGTGGTGTAGGCTGGCAGCTGTAGCTCTAATTAGACCCCTAGCCTGGGAACCTCTATATGCTGCGGGTGCAGCCCTAAAAAGCAAAAAATAAATTCTTCTTTATTTTTTTTTTTATTTTGAAAGAGAAAAGAGGATGATGATGTCTAAAATAAAATGAAAAAAAAAATCATTAGGCTGGAAATTAAATTCTGTAGCACCCTAGGCAAATCATTCAACTTCCTTAGACATTACTGTTAGACATTTAATATCTATAGCATATCTACAGTTCTTTCCAATCTTATGTTTCTATCCAAGAATCCAGGATCTGGGAGGAGAGTTCTATAAATAAACCCAGTAAGAGAAAGTGGAAATGACCATGAACTACTAGTACAGGGTTTTCACAAGAGCCAGGCAGCAGGGTATGTTGGGAAGGTAATGGCTGGCAGTATATTATCACTATCCTGGCCCAAGCAACATTACAGTTTATATCCTCGAGGCCACTGTGGTCTGCTTAGGAAATTGATTCAGCTTTCTCAGTGATTATATTTTAAAAAATAGACATAGACACCATTAGATTATATAATTAAATGATTCAAATTATATGTATTATTTTTAGTTTTTAAATATTATGTCCCATATTATGCCCCATGCCTATAATTTAAAGGAATTTAATTGTAATTTTGTCTATGAGGGTAGAGATAGTCTGTGCTACATTAAAAGTGATGGTTTGTTAACACTCTCATATTTCAAGAGAAACATTATGGAACATGTGACAGTAATAAATAATTACGTAAGAAATGAAATAAAATCAGTCTATAGATAGGTTTCTGATTTCAGATAATAGCCTGACACAGTTAAAAATTACAGTGTCCTGAACACAGTCTAGACATGTAGGAAATATTAAAATACTCTATCCATGTAATGCATTACTCATTTTTAAAAAGTATGGTATTTAGTTTGTTATGAAATAATGAGAGAATCTTCTTATATTATAATCTCACAGAGTGCCAATCTTCCTATAATTATGGTAATAATAATTTAGAATATGCCCTTTCAAAAGAATCTAGGACAGTCTACAAATAATAAACAAAAAATAAAGCAATCTGGGCTCACTGCCCAGATTATCACAAATATGTGTAATGGAGCAAAGAAAGAAAATAAATACTTATAAGCACAACTGACTCCATGAGGAGGAAAAAAAAAGGAAGAGTAATTAGTCAAAACTATGGTCAAAATAATTATAGGCCTCTTGTGAATCTTTTTTAAAAAGCTACATGTATCTGCTTATAAGGGTTTTTTTGGTTTGTATGTCTGTTTGTTTTTAGAATTCTTCAGAAGACCCTCTGAGATAAATTCAAAAGAACAAAGGAAGCTACCTGTCTTTTCACCATTTTACATGTAGAAGAAATATCACCCAAGAAAACTGTGATTTACTTAGAATGTGCAAATCTGCCTTAACTATGTTAATTGGAAAATATTCTAATTAGAATTTCTACCTCACAATACAGATATTATGTGAAATGAATTACATTTTTATTGGTAAATGGCAATCTGGAATTATTTTTTTATATGCCAAAAATTGCCTGAAATCACTCCCTAATGTCCTATTGATGTAAGATTCCAGTTTATTGAACCATGAAACACTATTATTTTATTTCCAGTTTTAATTTTAAAAAGTTTAGTGAAATTTTGTTCATTGAACTGAACCAAGTAAAAGCTAAATAACCAAATAAACAAAGATACCTGCATACTTAGTGTTCAATTCTCCTAGATTCTATTGGACAATAGCTTAACTTCTAATTTTTAGATCAAATATTCTTTCAACAAATTAATACTACAAAACACATTTTGAGTTTCTACTACCTGTCTAACACCGTGCTACATGTTAGAGTCAAAAAGTAGATAGGCTTTCTGACCACATGGGACTCAGAAAAGACTGACTCAAAAATAAAGAATCCAAAGAGAGATCATAAACTCTAAAATGTGTAATGTAAAACATATATTCCAAAGGAACTTATGAGAATAAGCAGCTAATTATTTTGTAAATTTAATTATGTTTGAGTTTTAAATGTATCTTTTTTCATTTACAATCTCAAATAAGTTGCTGACATTTCACACTTGAAACCTTTGGAATGCCAGACCTCATATAGTTCAGTTGATATAAACTACTTCTTAAAGTAATGCCTCACCTATTGAAAGGGATTTAGGTACCCTATGAATTTTGGCTTCTTTCTCAAAATGTCAAATTTTAGGGATCATGAGTGCTCTTAATTTAGATCATCCCAACATTTTATTGAGCTTCACCTTAAAGTTTGCTAAGATAAAGTTAAAAAAATGACATAGTTCTAGTCTTACTATAGAGCTATAATTTGCTTTAAATTTATAGACATATGACACATAAAATGTACATGCCATGCAACATGTAATATGATATGTAAATCATAGACCTAGCATAATTATTTAGATACTTTACTATTTCCATTTCATTACTACTAAACCTGATTTTAAATAGACCTGAATTCTAAAATTTCCTAGGCAGATAAATGGGGGTAGTATGATTGATACTGTAGTAGAACCGTGAACAATACATCAATCGTAAGGGTGTTTCTAAGATCTTTTTGGAAGTAATACAATTCCACAAAGCTTTCATTGGTATTTTTTACTTGATTCATTGTATGCTGATGGAAGAAGAGAAATGACAAAAATAGATGTCTTCAACTCAGTAAAAATATAGTCTCCGCCAAGTCTCTGTAAAGGTTCTTTGCCTATGTAGTTTTGGGAACAATTTATTCCATTTGATTTTGTCAAAATCATAAAGATCTCTAGGATGCAAAGGAGTATATAGATTGGAATGACAGTTGTGATTATTTATTCACCATCTCTTATTTTGTCCACTGCAGACTTCAGACAAATATTCTTTTGAAACTAACAACATGTTTTGTTTCTTTCTGTTTCAGGTAAGCAGATTAATCATTCCTGGTATAATCAGACTGCGTCAAGGTAAAACAAGAAAAATTGTAACATTATTTATGATAGCAGTGATCAATATGTAAATATAGATGAAGTTTTAGAAAAGCTAGTTAAAACCAAGGTAGGAAATATAAAAGTTGAGTTTTTTTGTTTTATTCTGATGTCAGTGCCATAAACTTGCAATATTTGAAAATGTGTAATATGGAATATTAAAAATATTTATTAACTTCTATTGCTATTAGGGTGTTTCTCACATCTTAAAACGAGAAATGCAAATCAGAATAAATTCTACACACACAACAATTGTTAATATGCAGATTAATATATTTGTTGCACTTGGACTTGAAAATAAATTGAAATTTAACAAATAAGTGATTTTCAAATACTGGAAGATGCTTCTAATATTATTTTTAAAGGATATACATTTTAACCATTATATTTACAACTAGGAAAAATAGAGTAATATTAATCAGTGTTATTTATCACTCTGAAGATTAATACTGATCTTAGCTAGAAATTTCAGTTAGAAATAAATATCTCCAGAAAATTATTTTTCTAGGAGAAGTATGCTATGTATGGTCTGTAAAATTAATGTAACTTTTTCTATAATAAATCAAATCAGAGTTAAGCATGTTGTCTGGATATTCACAACTTGAAAAAGCCAAATTTAATCATAGTTGTAGGGTAATAAAAGTTCTAACACTTTCTAGAAATATACATAGTATTTAAATTAATATATTGTGGGATATATTTGTTCCATTTCCAATGTTTTTTTTTTTTTTTTTTTTGTATTTCAAAATGAAATACAAGAGTGTTAATCAATCCTTTCAGTTTCATTTGCTTCTTTGACATTTTGAATTGAAGACCAAGACAATTCAAGTTTGTAGGAGTATATCCTGTACAGTATAAGCAGGCAACTTTAGGGACAGATAACCAAATTTGTTCCTTTTGGAAAAAAGACAACAAATGGATGATTTAGGAACCTATAGGGCTTTAGAATTTAGCACTTTTGAGCCTGGTGACACTGGAAGGCAAGTTGAAGGCTCATTATCTCAGAAAAGGACAAAGTACTTTTAATTAGAAGAAGAGCTATCATCATTCATTATAGTAGTTTGAATGTAAATAATATTCTAATTGATACAGCAAACATGTGAATCTTTAGTAAGCAGAGAGACTAAATTTTACTTTTATTTTTAAATAAACATATTAAAGATATAGTTTACATTCCTGACTATAATTTGATAGTGATTTTAAATAAAAATATTAAATCCATGTCAATATGATGCAACTGATCTTTTATAGCAGTGGATTGAGAAGAGAGAATGTTTGGCTATTGTTTACTCTTTTTACCTTTTTGTCTTTCCTTTAATGTTAGTCATTGGGACTCTTTGTTAAAAGATGTGCTTTGTGTTTTAATTGGAAAGTAATATTTAATGGATTAAATTAAGATCTGTTGGCATAGAAAAAGTCTATAATATAAGAAAGTATAGGGTACTTTCTAAATGCTCCATAATTTTGTGTTTCTCTGTAAAGGTTTAATAATATTTGTTTGAGTATTATAGTTATATTTGGAATCATACATTTAAGTCAAAAAATTATTTTTCTTCATCTTAAAATGTATCTGGTAGGGAGAAAAAAGTTAAAAAATGTTGTCAATGTAACCACTCTTCACAATAAGGAAATATAGATAATTTTATAAATGTATATGATCAAAACCACTCTAATGACCTCAAAACAAAATACTTGGGCTTATCTTTCTATATTTAAAAACCTGAAATTTAAGTAAAGAATCTTATGTTCTCAATTATACCTTAAACAGAAAACATTTTAAACTTTGTTGGTGAAAACATTTTTAAAATTAGCAATTTTCTCTTTAACTGCAAAGTTAGAAGTATAATTTGATTTTTCTCTGATGACTGTGAATTATGCCATGTATTAGAGTTCATTCTAGTAAATGGTCCAATAGAACATTGTAAGAGTGAAAGATATATGTACAGGTGCTTTTGCTAAAACAAAGAAAAATGTAAATGAAAGAAAAAACATAACCAAAACATAAAACATTCTCAACCATCTATTAGCTTTTATTATTTTCATTTGGCATTTTATCTGAAATAAAAAGCAGAACAAGTTTTTTGATATTTATTGTTAGTAGGCTTCCAACTAAGTGATACTTTACTTAATGTTAGTATTCCAGACTACATGATATATGTTCCTTGTCCATATGAAGCTATATTTTGAATGTAAACAACCAACAATGACATTATGAGTCTAAGATTGATAGTTATTTGATTTAGCAACATCTGTTGTTGTTTGATATACTCCAAGCAGATGTTCTTCCTTGAAATTCAACATGCAATTTTGATTAGCTCTCGTGACACATAACCTCAACAGAAGAATACTATTACTATTTATGCACAGCACAGGTATTATAATTATAATTAACAATTCTGTGTGTCTTTGGTCAAGCAAATGTCTACAGTCTGGGTCAAACATCATTAACTTTAATAAGAATGACAATGGGCAGAAACTTTGAATCACTTACTCCATAAACTGATATAGAGCTCTTTTATGTTTCAGGGCATCTAGAATCATTTTTTCAATTAGCAATCCTTTATTTTAAGGCTATTGGAGGATTAATGAAAACACAAAGATATGTATTATCAGAAAAATGTTCTTTCCTATGTTTGTCATTGTATTTCAAACCTGTCACATTATGTAAAGTTGTAATGAGAAAAATACCAGAGACAGACACTACTGTTTCTCTGTTCACATTTTGTAATATATTGCAGCACAATAAAAAACCAACATAATCGTAACTGAATTACACTCTTTCATAGTTCATACAGGGACACAGGGATTTAGAATATATATAAGTAATTATGCTGAAGATTAGAAAGTTCCAATCAAGAGTTTTCTCAGAAGAAAAATTACCTATGAAAATCAAGCAAAAGTGTGTTTTTCCTATGGAAAATATGAAAATTGTGTAATATTATAATAGTGATTACATACATTGTATGTCTAAGGAGAGCTGATATCTTATAATGGAATATGCATCTCACTTCCCTTTTCTAAGGAAGTTGCATGCCTAGTGTTAACAATCCAATGATATCTTGTGACCTTTTCTATGCAAATATGAACAATTTGAGGCTATCACAGTCTCTCATGCATTGCTCCTTAAAGGGACATTCTTAATTGCTTTTATAGTCTCAATTTTATTTTAACCTCCATTACCTATAATATCTTCTTTGAAGCTTGAAATTAACTTTTCTTTCTTCATCATTTTATCCTTTCCTATTTTGGTAAGCAATGCTTTTACCTTTCTACTGAAGTTCCAGGGGGTTTTGTGCAATATAGGCATAATTAATTTAATATGATAAAGTACATATTTATTACATTATTCTATTAATCACATTCACTGAAAGAAAAGTATATCCTTTTCTTCAGAGATGTGCTGTCCTTTTTCATATAGAAGCAAAACGTGATACTGTAACAGTAGAACATACACTTTTTAGTATACTGTTATTATTGGTAATAAATCTTTTGCATTATCTCAGCTAGGTTATTATTAACTCAGCCTTTTTGTGATAAACAGATAAGCATCTATTAAGAAACTAACCTGTAAATCAAAGCTGTGATGTTAGCCTACTCAGAATGGTACTCTGAAAAATTAAACTAACCAACCCCATCTAGGTCATAATTTGAGAGAAAGAGAGAATGGTATCAGATAACAAAGCTAGCTGTACCTCTTTTTCTACATAAGTGTTTTTTGGGATAGGTTAAATATATCATCCCATCCTTAAATTTAAATGCATTGTTCTTTAAATATACTCTCATTGCTGCTCAATTATGAGGCAAATTTTCTTATTCTAAAAATAAAATATGGCAATTTAGCTTTGATGTTCTTGTAACTATAAAATGGTGGGAGGTTTAATTTCTAAATGATACAAACATCCTTATTATGGAAAGGAAATCAAATACAATTGTAATTAAAATTATTATTTTAAAGTTTCAAATGGGCAGATAAGCATTCCCCCAAAAAATTAACAATACTCGTTTTCATTCTAGCCCTCAAATGTCTGAAGCTCTTATGTAAATAAGCAATGGATGGTCAAATTTAGTCCATGACATTGGTTGTTGCCTGAGTGGAGATGCTGTGTCCCACTTCCTTTAATGATCCCTTTTTACCAGGCATAATGCTTGACACATTTTAAGTGCTTATGAATATGAATACTTCTGCTGTTGCCATTGATAATATATTTGTTAGATTATTTCATGGGAAAAAATTCTATATTGACTACTACATGCCATTTCATATATAACCATAATGGAATTTCATGAATTATTTATTACTAATTATCTGTCTTAAATTTCTTCTAAATGAGACAAGGGAAGGAAGGAGGGTACCTACCCACATACACAGATGGATGAAAAGATAAAAATAAAATGACTTCTTAGAGTTCCCTTGTGGCTCAGTGGATTAAGGATCTGGCATCACTGTGCTAGCTCTGGTTACAGCTTTGGTGTGGGTTCAGCCCCAGGCCTGGAAATTTCTATATGCAATAGAGGCGGCCAAAAAAAAAAGGAATGACTTCCTTTAAAAATAATTGCTCAGGAGGTGGAGCAAGAAGGCAGAGGAGTAAGAGGTCACGCACATCTTCTCCCACAAAAAGATCAAAAAAACACATCTACATGTAAAACTACTTACACAGAACATCAACTGAATGCTGGCAGAAGAACTTAAACCTCCAAAAAGGGCAAGAAACTCTTGACATAACTGGGTAGAACAAATAAAGAAAAAAAAAGAGAGAGTGAAGGAATCAGGACAGGACTAGCATTACAGAGAGGAAGCTGTGAGGGAGAAAAGGAACTCACCTCCTGGGAAGCCACCTAACTGACAAAAGATCAGCTGAGTCAACAGGACCTCAAAGTCATTGAGAAAAGCGTAGCAGCTGGACTGATACAAGCAAAGCAGAGTGAGAGCTGCGAGACCTCAAAGTCACTGAGAAAAATGCAGCAGCTGGACTGGGAACAGCAAAGCAGAGTGAGAGCCACACAGATCATCTGAACCACTGACTTGGACACCACAGCCTGAGACGTTAGATGGGGGCTGGGCACTGAGACAGGCTCTGGAGGTCATTCCCGGGGAGAGAACTGGGGATGGCATGAGGGGCTAAGGAGCAGTGCACCACAGGCTAAGAAGGGGAACATCACGGCAGAGGGAACCCAGGAGAAGGTCTGGACCCACAGGAGAGGCAAGGCGCCACTGTTGAGGAAGGGAGAGGAGGAGGGGCATGCCAACATAGGAGATGCCCTGTTCTGGAGCATGCATATGCCTGCAGGCTTAGAGGGTGGGGCAGCTCTGTGGAGGCTACAGGCAGCAAGAAGCCTCTTGTTCATTTAAGGGAGATGAGGCACTTCTTGTGCAGTCTTCGGGTGGCCAGGCACCTATTGTGTGGGCTAAGGGCATGAGGGGGCTAAGTGCCACATGGTGCCTCTTGCACGATCCACAGGTGGCAGGGACAGACTGTGGTGTTCTTCTCAGAGGCCAGAGAGAGGCATAGCTTGTCACCACTGGGGCCTGTGAGTGAGCTCCACTGAGACCCCAGTCACCTCAGGGGTTGCCAAAAAAAGAAAAAAAGAGGGCATTGCAACCAAGCACCATATGCTATTACTCTCACTGCCCTGGGAACACACCTATCCTGCAGCTGCCACTGCCAAATGCTCTGGGTGACCCCCAGATACTTGGTCACTGTCCCTTCCCAAGACACTACAACTAGGAGCCACTGGTGCAGCACCTCCTGCGTGGGCTAAGCAGGATAGGGTGCTTCTTGTGTGGTCTAAGGGAGGTAGAGGCAAACCACCGCAGTCATCACTGACTCCAGAGGTGGACATGGCCCACTGCCATTGGAGATATCTGAACAAAAATCACTTGTGGCCCCATTGACCTAAAGGGTACCACAGAGGAGGGCATTGTGGCCAAACAACATCTATTGGTAGTTCTCGCACCCCTGGGAACACACCCGCCCTGCTGCTGCCACTGCCTAACATTCTGAGCAGTACCCACATGCCTGACCTCTGTCACTTCCCAGGATCCTGCAACTAGGAGCACCCTTTACAACACCTCATATGGGGGATAAGTGAGATGGGTTGTGTCATGCATGGTCTACAGGAGGTGGGGGCAAGCCACAACAGTTATCAATGACTCTAGAGATGGCCATGGCCTGCTACCAGTAGGGGTCCCTGAACAGGCACCACCTGCAGTTCCAATCACCTCAGAGGAGCATATTGCAATCAAACACAATCTGTTGTTGCTCATGCTCCCCTGGGAACTCAAGCACCCTGCTTTTGCTACTGCCAAATGCTCTGGTCACCTTGAAGATCTGCCTAGAACTTATTACCACTTCCCAGGGCCCTGCAACTAGGACTAGCCTGTGCCACCTTCCTGCAGGTCCTTGCTGCTCTTGAGAGCCCAACGACCAGGCAAGGACTGCTTGACCTACCCATTGCTTCCTTCTCCCTGAAAACACACTGAGTATCCTGGGAACAACAGCCTGCTCACACCAAAGAAAGAAACAGAAAATATTCAAACTCCCATAACCCACTACCCCAAAATACAAAGGGTTATTCTTGCATAGAAGTAGCCTTACAAGACTACAGTTTGGCTTCCCTGAACACACAGAAAAAGAAAAACACAAGCAAGATGAGGAAGCACAGAAACCATTCCCAGTAAAAGAAACAGGAGAATTAAAGAAAAAGCAGACAACAATGAAACAGACCTCTGCAGTCTGACAGACATTGAGTTCAAAAAGGAGGTATTGAAAATACTGAAGGAATTAAGAAAGGATATTAACAGTAATTCAGATTCCTTTAGAAAGGAACTAGAAAATATAAGGAGGAGCCAAGAAAAACTAGAAAATTCATTTGCAGAGATACAAACTGAGCTTAAGGCAATAAAGAGCAGAATGAATAATTCAGAGAAATGAATTAGTGATGTGGAAGATAAAATAATGGAAATCACCCAATCAGGACAGCAGACAGAAAACCAAATGAAAAAAGATGAAAGAAATATAAGAGACCTATGGGATAATATAAAGCAGGCCAATCTATGCATAATAGGAATTCCAGAAGGAAAATAAAGAAAAGGGGGGGAAAATAGATTTGAAGAAATTATGGCCAAAAACTTTCCAAATCTAAAGGATACCAATATCAAGACACAGGAAGCACAGAGGGCCCCAAATGGGTTGAACCTAAATAGGCCCACACCAAGATATATTATAATAAAAATGGCAAAAGTTAAAGAGAGGATTCTAAAGGCAGCAAGAGAAAAGCAAAACATTAATTATAAGGGAACCCCCATAACACTATCAGCTGATTTCTCTACAAAAACACTATAGGCCAGAAGGGAGTGGCAAGATACGTTTAAAGTGCTGAAAGGAAAAAATTTGTGTGCTAGAATACTCTATTCTACAAGAATATCATTTAAATTAGAAGGGGAAATAAATAATTTCTCCAACAAACAAAAGCTAAAAGAGTACAGAAATACTAAACCCATTCTAAAAGAAATACTGAAAGGGCTTCTCTAAATTAAAAGAGAGAGAGAGAGAGAAAAGAGATAAAGAAGAATAGTATGGAGGAACCACAATTGGAAAGCAATCACTTAAAGAAGCCAGCATACAGATCTAAACATGAAGATGTTAAAAAAAAAAAAACAAAAAAAAGACATCAAAATCATACAACATGGGGAAGAAAAGTAAGAAAAAAATAAAAATAGATTTTTTTTTATTTTAATGATGTATCTGAGCCTATATGATTATCAGGCAAAAGCAAGCAGATATAGGAAGGGCTTAACATAATTAAAAAACAGGACAACCACAAATCAAAACCAAACATTACAGTCACAAAAACTGAAAAGAAAAGTACTCAAGCATATAATAAATGGAAACCATCCAACCCAAAAAAGAAAAGAAGAAAAAAGAAACATAGAATCAACTGAAAAACAAGAATTAAAATGGCAATAAATACATATCTATCAATAATCACCTTAAATTTCAATAGACTAAATGCTCCAATCAAAAGACATAGAATGGCAGATTGGATAAAACAGCAAAATCCTTCAGTCTGCTGTCTACAGGAAACCCACCTTAGAGCAAAGGACACATATAGATTGAAAGTGAGGGGATGAGAAAAGATATTTCAACCAATGGACAAAACATGAAAGCAGGAGTTGCAATACTCACATAAGACAAAATGAACTTTAAAATGAAGGCCATTAAAAAATACAATGAAGGACACTATTTAATGGTTAAGGGATACATTCAAGAAGAGGATATTATAATCGTCAATATATATACCCCTAATATAGGAGTACCCAGATACCTACAACAAATACTAACAGACATAAAAGGAGAAATTGATGGGAATACAATCATAGTAGGAGACTTTAACACCCCACTCACAACAATGGACAGATCCTCTAGATAGAAAATAAGGTGACAGAGATCCTAAAGGACACAATAGAAAAGTTAGACTTAATTGACATTTTCAGAACATTACATACAAAAAAAAAAGCAGAATTAATATTCTTCTCAAGTGCACATGGAACATTCTCAAGAACTGATCACATACTGGGGCACAAAGCTAACCTCAACAAATTTAAGAATATACAAATTATTTCAAGTATCTTCTCTGACCATAATGGCATGAAACTAGAAATCAACCTCAGGAAAAGAAATGAGAAAAAAACTTACTACATGGAGACAGAACAACATGCTTAAAAAACCAATGGGTCAATGAGGAAGTCAAGAAAGAAATTAAAAAATACCTCGAGACAAATGATAATGAAGGCACATCCATTCAAAATCTATGGGATGCTGCATAAGCAGTTCTTAGAGGGAAATTCATGGCAATACAGGCCTTCCTCAAAAAAGAAGAAAAATCTCAAATCAACAACTTAACCCACCACCTAAATGAATTAGAAAAAGAAGAACAAACAAAACCTAAAGTTAGCAGAAGGGAGGAAATCATAAAGATCAAAGAGGAAATTATAAACAAGATTAAAAAATTGAGGAAATCAATAAAACCAAAATCTTGTTCTTTGAAAAGGTGAACAAAATCAACAGACCTCTAGCTAGACTCACCAAGAAGAGGAGATAAAAAACCCAAATAAACAAAATCAGAAATGAAAAAGGAGAAGTCACAATGGATACTACAGAAATACAAAAAACCATGAGAGAATACTATGAACAATTGTATGCCAACAAATTTGACAACCTGAAAAAAATGGGCAACTTTCTAGAGACTTACAACTTGCCAAAACTGAATCAAGAAGAAATAGACCAACTGAACAGATCAATCACTAGAAATGAAATTGAATATGTCATAAAAACACTCTCTACAAATAAAAGTCCAGAACCAGATGGCTTCACAGGTTAATTCTACCAAACATACAAAGAAGTGGTGCCCATCTTCCTAAAACTTTTCCAAAAGGTTGAAGAAGAAGGAACACTCCCAAAGACATTCTGTGATGGCACCATCACCCTAATTCCAAAACCAGACAAAGATACCACCAAAAAAGAAAACTGTAGGCCAATATCTTTGGTGAATATAGACACAAAAATTCTCAACAAAATTTTAGCCATCTGAATCCAACAACATATAAAAAAGCTCATACACCACGACTCATCCAGGTGCACAAGGATGGTTCAACATATGCAAATCAATCAATATCATACACCACATTAACAAAGGAAAAGTCAAAAACCACATGGTCATCTCAATAGATGCAGAAAAAGCACAAAGTCCAACATCCATTCATGATAAAAACTCTTACCAAAGTGTGTGTAGAGGGAACACACCTTAACATAATCAAAGCCATTTATGACAAACCCACAGCAAATATAATACTCAATGGAGAAAAACTGAAAGACTTTCCACTAAAATCTGGAATAGGACAAGAATGTCCACTCTCACCACTGTTATTCAACATATTATTGGAAGTCCTAGCCACAGCAATCAGACAAACAAAAGAAATTAAAGGCATCCAAATAGAAAGAGAAGAGATAAAACTGTCACTGTATGCAGATGACATGATACTATATATAGAAAACCCCAAGGACTCAACCCCAAAACTACTTGAACTGGTCAATAAATTCAGCAAAGTAGCATGGTATAAGATCAACATTCAGAAATCAGTCACATTTCTGTATACTAGCAATGAAATATTAAAAAGGGAATGTAAAAATACAATGCCTTTTTAAATTGCACCCCCAAAAATCAAATACCTGGGAATACACCTGACCAAGGAGCTAAAGGACCTATATGCTGAGAACTAGAAAACATTAATCAAGGAAATTAAAGAAGATGTAAAGAAATGGAAAGATATTTCATGCTCCTGGTTGGAAAAATTAGTATTGTAAAAATGACCATACTACCCAAAACAATTTACAGATTCAATGTACTCCCTGTCCAATTACCCATGACATTTTTCACAGAACTAGAACAAACAATCCAAAAATTTATATGGAACAACAAAAGACCCAGAATTACCAAGGCAATTCTGAGGAACAAAAACCAAGCAGGAGGCATCACCCTCCCAGACTTCAGGCACTATTACAAAGCCACAGTCATCAAGACAGTGTGTACTGTACCAAAACAGACACAGAGATCAATGGAACAGAATAGAGAACCCAGAAATAAACCCTGACACCTATGGTCAACTAATCTTTGACAAAGGAGGCAAGAACATAAAATGGGAAAAAGACAGTCTATTCAGCAAGTATTGCTGGGAAACCTGGACACCTGCCTGCACATCAATGAAACTAGAACACACCCTAAACACCATGCATGAAAATAAACTCAGAATTATTTAAAGACTTAAATATAAAAGAAGACACCATCAAACTCCTGGAAGAGAACATAGGCAACACATTCTGTGACATCAACCTTATGAATATTTTCTCAGGTCAGTCTCCTAAAGAACAGAAATAAGTGCAAAAATAAACTAGTGGGACCTAATCAAATTGACAAGCTTTTGCACAGCAAAGGAAACAAAAAGACAATTTACAGAATAGGATAAAATAGTTGCAAATGATGCAATTGACAAGGGCTTAATCTCTAGAATATACAAACAATTTATACAATTCAACAGCAAAAAAGCCTACAACCCAATTGAAAAATGGACAAAAGACCTGAATAGACATTTCTCCAAAGAAAATGTAGAGATGGCCAACAAGCACATGAAAAAATGCTCAACATCTCTGATTATTAGAGAAATGCAAATCAAAATTACCTTGAGATACCACCTCATACCAGTCAGAATGGCCATCATTAAGAAGGCCATGAATAACAAATGCTGGAGGAGGTGTGGAGAAAAGGGAACCCTCTTGCACTGTTGGTGGGAATGTAAACTGGTACAACCACTATGGAGATCGGTATGGAGGTACCTTAGAAATCTATACGTAGAACTACCATATGACCCAGCAATCACACTCTTGGGTATATATTCAGACAAAACTTGCCTTGAAAAAGACACTTGCACCTGCATGTTCATTGCAGCTCTATTCACAATAACCAAGACATGGAAACAACCCAAATGTCCACCCACAGATGTTTGGATTAGGAAGAAAAAATCATGAACTTGGAGAATAGACTTGTGGTTGCCAAGGGGGAGGGGGAGGGAGTGGGGTGGTCTGGGAGCTTGGGGTTAATAGATACAAACTATTGCCTTTAGAATGGATTGGCAATGAGATCCTGCTGTGTAGCACTGGGAACTATGTCTAGTCACCTATGATAGAGCATGATAATGTGTGAAAATAGAATATGTACATTATGTGTAACTGGGTCACCATGCTGAACAGTAGAAAAACAATTGTATTGGAATAAGTATTAAAAATAATAATTAAAAAAATAATTGCTCAGTATCACAGTCTTGCAGATGACCAGAGTTTTTAAAAATATAACCTTTAATATCAAATGTTAGTTTTTTTAATAAGCAGTAAATGTTCAGTGTGTAATCTTTTTTCTCTTGTAGATCCTATGCCAGATTCTTGAGATAAACAAAGGAGACAGCATGAAATCTGTTCTCAAAAAGTTGCGATCTAATTGTAGAACAGAAATACATGTCCTTTTTTTAAAAAAATGTAATGTAAGGAACATTGTACATTTGGGGCATATAATTTTAAATGGACAAAAATACTTTGTTTTAGAAATCATACTTTCAAAATTGTACCTTTGAACCACCTAAGTGCTCTGACATTGGCAATTGAATAAATGCACAGGTAAATTTAAAATTAAATTATTTAACACCATTTACAATACATATTTTATCTGAGCCCTTTGTCTTCCTTTATTTTTCTAACTCATATTGCAGAATACTTGTTTTCTTCTAATGTTTTGAAGGTTTTGTCAATATTTTCAAGCTTAGTTCTCTAAAAATACACTAGGATGTAGACAATGAGACCACTGTAGTTATTCTAAGTTTAAAAGAGTGCTCTTTGAATTTTCCTATGAGGTCATAAGCATGGATATATGATTATTTAGTCTCTTACTTAGCTCAAGAAAAAAAATGATAATAGTGTGATGTTTAGGCTTTATTTACAATAATATTCACATTTGAATTTCAATTTTTTCCTTGTTTCTACATAAAGCAAGTTCAAAAAAGCTTCCCAAATATTCTTGATGCTACAACTGTTTGTAGTTAGCTTTAATACTTAGAAATTTGAAGCTATTTCAAATTAATCCATTTTTTTTACATTTTAGAACTCTGACTAGTGAATATTAAGAAATATTTTAAATAGATTCTATGGTTCATATACTGAACCAATGCAAAGAAATAACATTTTTCTCAATTTAATATGAACCTCCATTAAAAAAAAAAAGAAATCTTCTAGTATAAATTATTTCTAAGCCAAGTGCCATTATCAGTGAGAATCTACTTCAATCCATATGCTTATTCTCAGCTGAAAACATACTCTCTGTATTCCAGCCTAAATCATTCAGTCATTTTACCTCAGGGATTTAAGGTTGTCAGTAATTTTAGAAGTGTAATGATTTTAATAACATGGCAATCAAGACTAGCTATCTTGACTCAATTTCCTTTTTTTGACTTTTAGTTTGCTCTTTTGGCTGCACAGTAGTACAGATAATTTCAAGGATGCATTCTAGACATTTTTTCCTTTCACTTAATAAAAATATGTAGTGACTAGAATAATAAAAGGTAAATTATTTAGAAAACAATATGTATATTATATATATTCTGTTTTCATTGTGAAGACTAATATCACTAAGCCAAATACCATTTTTCACTTAACTCTATCCATTTCTTCCTGAGCCAAGTACTATTTCTCATGTAAGTTATGATTCAATCACTGAATCAAGTTAGTTATTCTGAGAGGGGGAAGAATGACAGTAGATGTTTGATGAATACAATATTCATTTTTGCTCATATTTGACAGCACTCTTTTGATAATAGTAAATATACTATCTTTATCTGAAAGACAAATGCATAGTTGCTCAATATACTATTTAGTGAAGTTTTCTGCCACTATATTACAAGAACCTACATTCTTCAGTTTTCTATAAAATGTACTCTATTTCCTTATGAGCTCTCAAACAAAACATCTTTGATATCCCTATGCCCACCAACATTCTGTTTAAAATAGTTCAGGCTTTTTCTATCAAATGCTTGAAAGTTCCCTCTACCCATTAGCAAATTCCAAAGTCACTTCCACATTTTTAGGTATTTCTTATAGCACATTCCACTTTTAGATATCAAAATCTGTATTGGCTTCCTGTGACTACTAACAAATTGCCACAAATATGTTGGCTTAAACCAATAAAAATGGGTTCTCCTACCTGGCTAGAGGCTGGAAGTCTGAAATTAGTATCACTTGTCCAAAATCCAAGTGTCTAGAGATCTATGTTCCCTCTGTAGGCCTTAGAAGTGAAGCATGCCTAGCCCTTTCCAACTTCTGGTAACTGCTGTCATTCCTTATGCTGCATCATGACAAGCTCTGCATCTGTGGTCACATTCCCTCCTGTGCTTCAAAGCTCACTCTGTCTCTCATAAAGATACTGCAGTGGCATTTAAGGCCCACAGAGATAACCCAGGTTAATCTCTTAATCTCAAGAGTCTCAATTTAGTCACTTCAGGGAAACCCCCTTTTTTTCTTATAATTTTTGGATCTCATATCTCCAGGGTCACGTTCACTTTACACAGGTACCATTTTAGATTTCTACCTACCACTTCCCATAACTAAGGAAGTTATATCCTTCAAACTACTTCAGGACTTTTCCTATTTTTATTGTATTTACTGAATATAATATAAAGGATATGTTATGAATATATAACATAATATTAGGCAGGAGTCTAGATTAGGCGTAGTAGAAACTTTTCACCTCCTTGGCCCATTCCAATTGAATGGTATTCAATTTAGAAGAGGTTTCAAGTCCACATCCAAGCTTAATTGGAAATGACATTGTATGGGTGCTCTTACACATCACCTCATATTTGCCTTTCATGGTTAACTATCATAATAAGAGGTATCTGGTGATCATTGAAAAACTAAGGGATAAAAAAAAAAATCTAAGAAATATCTTCCCATTAAAGTTAAAGTTTTATTTTCTTCTTTATAGTATTACTGATTCCTTTCATAACAGTTATATGGAATTTTATTACCAGATAATTATTTACTTAATTATATTTTATATCAATCATAAGTCAATGCTTTTTATTATGTAATCTGGCTCTTCTACTAGCTGGGTCTGTGGCTTAATTTTTCTTCTCTCCCTTAGCATAATGCCTACCTCACATTCATTGTACAAACCCAATATTATATGACTAACCTGTACCCATCGGGGTCGAGCATTGCTATTTTTATTGCCATTTTAGCCTGCTTCATTAAGACATTAATTATGGATAACATTAAATGTGTATTTGTTTTAGAAAGTTGAAGTCCTATTGAGAGCTTGGACTATAAGTCTATGATTAAAATTTCGATATGAGCACAGAAACAACATTGAATTATAGACTAATAATAGTTTAACTTAATTTTCAATTTGGAGGAAATACTATGTTATTTGGCCAACTTCCTGATACTATATTAAATATATAAAGAGAAGTCAGAGAAAACATTTCAGTATAGGTTGTCTTTTATGCCCACTGAATTTGGAAAGCGTTTACGTAATGGAAGAAGGTTCTACTTCACTGAGTAAAAAGTGCAAAATATATTACAAAACAGAACATGTATTTTTATTAACAATTAATATTAACTTTCTCAATCATATGCACTAAGATATGCCAACAGTGCTAGTATCCCTGGAGACATATATGAAATATCCATATGTTTATTCATTTTAATTTTTTATGCATGATATGCTTAATTAGTATGTATATTTAATTAAAGGACATTGTTACAGATATGAACTTTAACTCTTCCATTTAGAACTGAGTGAACACACTGAATTTTCTATAGCTGAAAGTTCCAAAGATATTCATCAGAAATCTCCTTTGAAAGAAGTTCAATGATGATTATATAATTTTTGTTGAAAATTGTTATATATATAGCATTCTTTGTGTTTAATAACACACATATAAATAAAATGTATTTTATTTATTTACCAAAATATACCCTTTCTTGCAAAAATATCAATATATCTATCATTTTATTTCATATATACAATACAAATTTTGAATTTTCATAGAAAAAATAAGGAAACTAGTGTTTTTTAAGCATCTACTCTTCACCATGTACTGTGACATAGAAACTTTACTTGCATTAGTTCAATAAATTCTGTAATTGTCTTGTTAGGTACATCAAATAATACCAATTTTCTTCCTGAATCATAACTACAAAAAGCTGGCCATTTAGATGTTTGCATGGATTCATTTTCTGTTGGCCATTCATCAGCCAAATTAGTTTGGTCATCTTAATAAATTCCTTTAAATAAATACATTAAAGAAAAAAATCATGGTGGTTTTAGGCTAATTTGAACCAGAAATTTTTAGACATGCCAGCTAGCAAATTCATGGTTCTCTTTTTTGGAATAAAAACATTTTACTAACATACCATTGTAGATTGAGAGGTGAATAACATTATTGTCCATTGCAGAAAACTTTTTGGTATGGTTCATTAATATGTTAAGCTCTGATAGTTAAGTTCGATTGAAAATTTCTAGTTTCCATTGGGAATATGTGCCATTCCATTAAAAAAATTATATACAGCATAACTTATCTTCAAAAAGGATTAACTGTCACCACCAAGGTACATGACATGCCATCTAATTTCCCATGTTAACTCATAAAATTATTCAGTAATCTACTTGTCCTAATATAATCAATTTTCTATTAGCATAGTGAAAATGAAAGTAATTGTTTAGAAAAAAGCCAATGTAAATTCATTCTTCCTCAGAATATCTAGATAATTGAAAAAAGTGAATACTTTAGGACAGGTTTCTTCATGTTGTTTGTATTCTCGGCTTAACTTTGGATGTACCTTAGGTGTATACATATATTTTTTAACTCTAGGAAAGTCTATTATATAGTTTAATGAAAACAACTATGAAAAATGGCCTGATCTTGAGAAATTCACTTTTCTCTCCCAGGAGAACTATGCATCCATGTATGAAAGCTTTCTAGATCTTAGCTATCTATATCCACTTTTTTACACTGCTATCATTTACTTGTGACTGTAGACTTATTAACATTATTTGCATTTAAGTTTGATAATTTAGGTCACAATTTTATGTTTGAATCTTTGTTTATTGAAATAAACACTCTTTAGGATTTGTGTGCTTTAACAGTTGTAAACTCAGAATTTTCACTGAAAGTAATTCCTTTCTGCAAATGAGTATTATGAAAACTGAAAGTAATTAGAGATTACCAAAGTAAGCAAATGGATTTTTAAAGCTCCTTAATTATTATTTAAAGCACAATGGGTATTTAAAATAACCAGTCTTCTGTGAGTTCTCCTCTGGTGCAGCAGGTTAAGGATATCTGCATTGTCACTGAAGTGGCTTCGGTGGCTGCTGTGGTGCAGGTTCAATGCCTAGCTGGGAACCTCTGCAAAAAATTAAAAACCCTGGGAGTTCCCATTGTGCTCAGTGGGTTATAACTAGTATCCATGAGGATGCAGGTTTGATCCCTGGCCTCTCTCAGTGGGTTAAAGATCCAGCATTGCTGTGAACTGTGGTGTAGGCTGGAAGCTGCAGCCCTGATTTGATCCCTAGCCTTGGAATTTCCATAGGCCACAGGAGTGGCCCTAAAAAGAAAGGGAAGAAAAGAAAAAAAACAAACAAAACAAAACCTATGGCTAATTTACATATTCAGTGGGTCCATAGAATTCATTCACATTTGACAGGTGAGGAAATTGTGGCAGAGATGTTAAAAGATTTATGGAAGGTCGTTAAACAAAACAAAATAAAACAAAACAAAAAACAACAATAGAGCAGGAAATGACTTAACAGCACTGCATTCTTGTGTGGTGATACTCAGGTACTAAGCACAGAATTGAAGAGAGTGTGGTGATGAACCCTCCTACGGATAGGGAAGTGAGCCTTTCCTTAGGGGTGTGGATCAAAGAGAAGTAGTTCTAGCCATTGTTCCAGGGGATACCAGTTAGCAAGAAATCTTCACAGGGTTCTGAATCACTGCTTGTGGGTTTGAGAAAATACTCCTCTGCTGTTACAGACAGTATTTGTTTTTCTCTATACTTGAAAGAGAGCATGTAGGAAATAGCCTCCAAAATATAGTGAGTTGATTAATGAGCCAACATGTTTTAATTCATACCAATCGCAGATAGAGGAAAGCAAAAATTCGAGTATATCCGACACCTAGATTCATCATTTGTGCATCATCTAGGGCAAGATAACCTGATCCAAGTTTCTTGTTCCTTATTGTAAAAAGGAATTCATAATCAAACATAACTCATAGGACAGTTGGAACATGGAAATATAATTACATAGATAAAGGACTTAATGTATATATTAACAAATCGATGAAATGGCAACCGGGAATATTTAGGTATGTATACACACATACATGCACTTTTTATTGGCATGGAAAAGTACTTCTATTTCAAAATGTGTATCTAATGCTTACGAAACTGAATTTTTTCCTCTGGTTTCAACTGCAAATATCCTTATCAAAAAATATATATATATATATCAACAGGAGTAAAATGTATAAGAAACAATTTTTGTGTTTGTATGTGCTGGAGAGGAAGCACTAGAGCATAGGAAGGTACTGGACCTATAATGGGGAAAGGTATGACTACAGAGAGTAAAACTGGAATTGATAGGCAAAATAGGGTTTTGTCAATCTATTTGTAGATAAACAGAAAAAGAGCAATGAAGCACAAGTATAGCTTACATCTACAAAAAAATTAAACTGATTATTTATTGGTTGATCAAATCAGAAATACATTTAATATATTGTTATATAATTGACAACAGAATTTAAGGAGGCTATTCAATTATGAATGTCAAGGCATAGAGACCCATTCAAGTTATAAGGAAATGGTCAAACACTAAAAAGATACCTACATGAAACTTGACAATTAAATAAGAAATTAATTTCCTTTGTGAGTTAACTAACATTGTCCAAGGATTGATTGATTTCATTGAACTCTTCATTTCATTATTTTTAATTGTTTATCAGTTTTATATCTTATTAATGTACACATTATCCCCTTTCTTCTTTTACTTTGTGTGCAATTTGCTGCTCTTTTTCCTGTTTCTTCGGTGAAAACCAACATCACTGATTTGAGAATTTTATTCTTTGGTAATATAGGTAATTAACTAAAAAGTCCCTCCAAAGTATAGTATTAGTAGCATCTCACAAATCGTCATATATTATTTTGCATTTTTATTGTTATTTAGATGTGTTTCATTTAGTTTCTAATTTTGGGAATAAGAAAATGGTCTCTTTTTTTCTTTATTTCTTTGTTCAAAGAGTATACTTTAGATAACTTGAGTCCTTTTAAACTTACGAAAATTGGTTGTATGGTCTAGTATATGTCTAGTATATGTTCTATCTTGGTAAATGTTTTGTGTGCACTTGAGAAGAATATGTAATCTGTTGTCAGGTGGAATGTTCCAAATATGTCCCTTAGGTTAATTTGATTGCTAGGATTCAGATTTGCAATTTCTTTATTGACATGTTCAACTTGTTAAATCAGTTATTGATAAAGGGGTTGTCTTAGTCTGTTCAGGCTACTATAATAAATTGTCAAAGACTGGATAGCTTATAGAGAACAAAAAATGTATTTTTTTTTTGCATTTCTGAGGCTGGAAAAAGATCAATGTACTGGCAGATTTTGTTGTCCGGGGAGGTCCTATTTCCTGGTTTGTAAGTGGCCATCTTTTTGCTGTGTCCTCACCTGGCAGAAGGAACGAGGAAGCTCTGTAGGGTCTCTTTCATAAGGGTGCTTATCCAATCATGAAGGCTCTACACACTGCACTTAATTACTTCCCAAAGCGCCACTTCCTAAACCATCATTGAGGGTTAGAATTTCAACATATGAATTGATCTAAAGACACAAACATTTAGTCTCTAGCAGGGGTTTTTAAATCTCAGGCTATGATTGTGGATTTATTTCTCCTTATAGTTACATCAATTTTTGTTTCACGTATTTGAATTTATGCTAGTTTATGCATAAATGTTATCATGAAGAAATGGCATTCTTCTTTCCTGATCATATTCATTGTCTGAAATCTACTTTATTTAATGTTAATGTAGACAATCATGTTTACTGCTCTCTTTCTTAATAACCTTTTTCACTTTAAAACAGCTTTACATTTACAGAAAAATTGTGAAGGTATTGAAGAGAGGCTCCATCTACCGCATAGTATAATACATTTTTATAATTGATAAGCCAATAATAGATTATTATTAACTAAAGTCCGTACTTTATTCAGATCCTTGGTTTTAACTTCATGCCGCTTTTCCATTCCAGCATCCCATCCAGGACACCACATACATTTAGCAGTCAGATCTCCTTGGGTTTCTCTTGGTTATGATAGTTTCCAGCTTCCTTCTATTTGCATTAGCATGCTGTATCTTATGTCACCCTTTCATTTTTAACCTATTTGTTTCTTTTTATTTGTAGTATGTTTTTTCTAGGCAGCATATAGTTGGGTCTTGCTTTTTTCTTTTTTTTTTTTTTTCCTTTGGTCTTTTGCTTTTTCTAGGGCCACTTCCCATGGCATATGGAGGTTCCCAGGCTAGGGGTCTAATCAGAACTGTAGCTGCCAGCCTATGCCACAGCCACAGCAATGCAGGATCTGAGCTGCGTCTGCAAACTACACCACAGCTCATGGCAACGCCGGATCCTTAACCCACTGAGCAAGGCCAGGGATTGAACCTGCAACTCCATGGTTCCTAGTCAGATTTGTTAACCACTGCACCAAGACGTAAAATCCTCTTTTTTTTTTTTTTTTTCTAAATGACAATCTTTGTCTTTTAATTGGGGGAAATCTTTACTTTTTAATTATTCCTATGTAATGCGACTGTTGATTTGATTACCTTTGAGTTATCATGTTTCTATTTGCTTTCTATTTAATTGGTTCCCCATTTTTTGTGCTTTAAGATTGAATATTTTTATGAATCTGTTTTTTCCTGTTTTTGACCAGTTGTCAATTGCTCTTTGTTATCCTGACAGTGATTGCTTTAGGGTTTGTAGTTTGCATCTTTAACATCACAATGCACTTGTAATGATACTATGCCACTTCACAGTGAGAAAAAGAACTTTAAATTGTATACTTCCGTTTCTTCTCTTCCAACCATTGTGCTCTTATTGCCATACATTTTACCTTGGCTATTTATAAACCTCATACTATATTGTAATCATTTTTTATCAAAAATTGAATTATCTTATTTCTCTAGCACTCTGTTTTGAGAACTATGGCCACCTTGGGAGTCAGCCAGGCTCCTCCAGGTTTCCTGTCCCTGCAGTGAAACGTGAAAATTCTCTCAGTACAGTAAACTGGAGTATTTCAAGGGCTCACCATATTTGTCCATGTTCAGGGCTCACTGTCCTTTATTTGTTGTCTGATGAGCAATATTTTTCTACTTCATATAGTTTGCTCCAGTGGGAGGATAAATCTTTTCCTTGTTACTGCATTTTAGCCATCTAAAGTGGATTGAGTAGAATACTTCATGTGAATAGTGGTGCTTTGCAAGTGCTCTAGCAGGAAGTTGGAACCTCATGGGAAGATTTCTCTCTCACGCACACACATGCACACAAAAGTTTAGTATTTTGGTCTTCAATATAATCTTATGGTCCTGGCAGTATTAATTTGGCTTTAAAATGGTTGTGTTTCCATATCAACTTGCATAAATTTGAATGCCCAAAATATCAAGATACCATCTTAAAGCTCTGTAAATATAAACAACCATCCCATTTTATGGCCCAGGAAATGGGATCTCCATGGAGTAGTCATGCCTGAATATACAAAATGAGTATTTTCTGTAGGATTTGAACTTAGGTCATATTCGATCTGATACCATCACAGTTTTCTCGGTCCCCGTCTCTCCATAACAAAGCATTGGAATGGCAGATGTCTTACAAATTTATTAAAGCTAAAGTATATTTTCAGAGAGGGAGAGAGGACTCATGTGCATGCAAGTTAAAAAAAAAAAAATCCCAACTCACTCTGCAATAGTCTTTATGGCCCACAATGAGGCCTGAGTGGTGACCTAATTTGATCTTCTAGTTGGTCTGGGGCAGGATAACTTATTTGCATGGGGAACAGGTTATATGGTGGCCTGGTGAAGAATGGGTGACATTCTTTCTCTAGCAAGGAGTGAGGAGCCCAGGCTGGTCAAGCTTGGGGAAGGGGTATTACAGTGAGACATGGCCAGGGGGTTTGAGGTTCAATCTCCTTGAAGGGAACTTGATGCGATACAGATCCATGCTTTTTTCTACTTCTTTTGAAGAGTGTAGCCTCCTTTTCATAAAATAAGTTCCAAGAATATTGAATATTTTTGCTTTAGTGATGTGAATCTAATACCAGGATTTTCAAACACTAGCATTTGCTATTTTATGCACTAAATATATCTAAAATCTTATAAAGTCTGTGGTTTTTGTACTGCTATTTCTATAAACTCTCCATTATAATATTCAAAATACTTTTTTAAAAAGTAAACTTAATTTTGTATACAAAATCCATATGTTAAACCTTTATCATCTTCCTTAAAGTATTATTTTTGGCTATTGCACCCTCAAGAGTCTTAGTTAAAGCCTGGAAAAATATAAAAATGCACACCCATGAGGAAACAGCTGCCACTTGTTACAGTTTGATTCAGCATGTTTTGGTTATTCTTTATCATATGACATAAATTTCTGTCATGTATGCTAGAAATTGACAATGTCAAATAACAGCATTTTGGAGGCTAGGCAAATGTCATAACCACTCTTAAAATCATATGATATGTTACTATTTTATGATAGTATTTTAAAGTGTTTTGCATTAGAAATATTCTGAATCATTATTGTGAGGATTTCCTCCTTCTACCCCTTAATGGTAGTATTTTATTTTCTTTTTGTATGATATTTTCTGTCTATTTTGAGTCAATCTCCCTTTCTATCAAATATTCTTTGTTAAAAAGTTTTAATAGTCCATATATCACATATGATCTTTGTGGCTGTATTTCTCAGTCTGAGTTCATGTCTTCCATCTGCATTTAGAGACACATGCCACTTTTGCCACAATCTCACAAGCATAGAAATTCAGCTTTGAATCTCCTTTAAGGTTTATACATTTTTGGCCGGCCAAACTCTTAGCAATCTGTCCTGTTATTTTTTTCATTTTCTTTTCAGGAATCTCTCCTGTCCCTTCCTCATGTAATCATTGCAGGCATCCTAAGTGCCACATATCAGTTCACCGCCATGCTTGTCCAAGACATTTTGAGCAAACCCCAAACTAGATTATTCTAGAGAGATAGAGGAGAAACATCAGCATACCTGCAGACACATATGGACAGGCACACAGACATCTTTTACTTTATATGTAAGAGCTCACGATCTAGAATAAGCTTCCTGAGTTCAAAGCCCAGGTCTTCTTCTTCTTCTTTTTTTTTTTTTTTTTTTAAGGACTGCACTCGTGGCATATGAGGTTCCCAGGCTAGGGGTTGAATCGCAGCTACAGCGTCTATCCTAAACCACAGCCACAGCTCACGGCAATGCTGGATCCTTAACCCACTGAGCGAGGCCAGGGATCAAACCCACAAACTCATGGTTTCTAGTTGGATTCATTTCTGTTATGCTATGATGGGAACTCCAGCTCTTTTTTTTTTTTTTTTAATTGATGTTTAGTTATTTACAGTATTATGTTAGTTTCAGGTGTACATCCCAGCTTTAAAAAAAAAAATTGTGTAACATTCAGCAATTTACTTAACCTTGTTGTGTTAAGTCTTCTTAGTAATAGAATGGGAGCAATTAACGTACTTACCTATGAGTATTGTTATGCTTAGAAGAGGCCCTGATATGTAATAGTTACCATGTAAGTGTTAGCTATGACTAATGCTACTACCATTACCATTTCATTGACTATAAGAGCAAAAATAAAGATTCACTTAGGCAAAAGTATGCCGGAAGCAAATATTGATTTTGGCCACTCCATGTCATATGTCTCTCTCCCACTTTGACCTAAAATCTAGAGCATCCATACTCATGTTATTTATTTCCTTCTTATCATAAACATCTTCTCTTAGGGAAAACAAAATGATAAAATAAGCAGGAAACAAAATTTATTTTTATTTTTACTTTTATTTTTTGCTTTTTAGGGCTGCACCCACGGCATGTGGAAGTTCCCAGGCTAGGGTTCGAATCGGAGCTATAGCTGCCATCCTATACCACAGCCACAGCAATGTGGGGGGATTCAAGCCATGCCTGATCCTTAACCTACTGAGTGAGGCAATGCCAGATCCTTAACCTACTGAGCGAGGTCAGGGATGGAAGCAACATCCTCATGGATACTAGTCGCATTCGTTTCCATTGCGCCATAATGGAAATTCCCCCAAATTTATTTTTTAAACCCTCATTATAAATAATTAATTTTAAAAGCTTTCTACTTTTTTTAAAAATAGGAAGACAAACAAGGGAAACAATGAGCTTTTAAATAAATTGTAAGCATTGTAAAACTTTACATATATCAATTTTTTAAAACATGCAACTACCCGATCAAGAAATTATTGTACCATTTTTATAATAGTTATTAAAGTTTGTAAAAAGTAAAATAGTTTGTTCAAGATCAGATATAAAGTGAGAGTTGGTATTAAATATCAAGTCCAGTCTTTTCTGGTTCCAGAGATAAAGAAATGAAATCTTAAGCCCAAACCTGGACTTTTTGATTAACACATTGTAACTAGCTGAATGGAAAGATATTTTGAGCAGCTAGTGATTGGGCATTTTTTAAGTATCCCTGCAGTTTTTGCCTATAGTTGGCAACCTTATATTTTAGGGGTTTCTCAAGTTTTGTGAAATAAGTAAGCAGTACATAGGGTGGTATACACTACACTTTTCAGGTCAGAGCAAAGGAAGTTGCCAGTTCTTGCCTTATAATCATCAATTCATTCAACAAGTTATTGAATTAATCCCCAGTGTATGAGCACTTATTGCTCTTTTCTATTCAGTTAATGTTAGATTAGAATTGCTATGGAGGTTATTCTTTAAAACCATACTTCATTTATGTCTTAGATCACTGTCTTAACTTGGGCTACTACAATAAAATACCATAGAGTGGGTGGCTTAAACAACAGAAACTTATTTCTTATAGTTCTGGAGGCTGACAAGTCCAAGATCAAGGTACCCTGATGAGGGCCCTCTTCTAGGCTTCCAGTCATAGACCTCTGCCTTCTTCCTATGTCCTCACATGGCAGAGAGGGTGAACTCTGGTCTCTTCTTCCTTTATAAGGATGCTAATCCTGTCACGGAGCCTCACCCTCATGAGCTCAGCTAAACTTAACTATTTCCTAAAGGCCTCACCTGCAAATACCATCATACTGGAGGGTATGTCTTCAACATACTAGTTTGAGGGGGAAGTTAAACAGTCCATAACAATCATGTTGCTTTTCTGTTCAATGACTGCCTTTGGTAATAAAATTAAAGTATGTTCCACCTTCTTTCCCTGACTGATTGCTGCTATCCTATCCCTGCAAACACTTGAGGAGCCCCTCCTTGTCACTGCCCCTCTCCAGGCTGACCTTCTCAGGGAGTGGTGTTTCTTGAAGTAGATCCTTCTACTTGTGATATCCATGCCCATTCTCCTCCAGGTAATTTATCTTCAGGTACCTTCTGTTACTTCCTAAAGATGCTCTCTCTGAATTCCAACATCTTATAAATTAAGTTTCTCTCTTAAACTCCTATTTTTCTTCTTCACAGAATTTATCAAAATATGTAATTACGCATTTAACTGCCTTTATCTGCATAATGATTTTTTTCCACCTGGTAAAATCTGTGGGCAAGATTACCATCATAACTCAGCACCAAGCAGAGTCAGACACATATATGACACCTAATAATTATAAGTAAATATATGAATAAAAATATAGATACTATCTTAATTAAAATTATACAGGTTTCAGAGTTCCCATTGTGGCTCAGCAGGTAAGGAATCTTACATGTCCTTGAGGATGGGAGTTCAATCCCTGGCCTTGCTCAGTAGGTTAAGGATCTGGTGTTGCCACAAGCTGTGGTGTAGGTCACAGATGGGGCTTACTTAGATCCACTGTTGCTGTGGTACAGGCCAGCAGCTGCAGCTCCGATTCTACTCCTAGCTTGAGAACTTCCATTTGCCACAGGAGTGACCCTATAAAGGAAAAGAAAAAAAAATACAGGTTTATAATCAAATTGGTATGTTTTAGAAAAACAAAAACTTACTACTATGTGATCTCAGGAGGATTTCTCAGTATTCCTGAAACTCAGGATATAAACACACCCTTTTCATCAGAACATTTTTGAATATGAAATGTCTAAACTTTCTGGTTCAGTATGTGTTGGTTTCTTTTTCTTTCCTTTCAAGACCGAGGACTGATTTTTACATGTGAACTCTATTCACTGGCCATCCTTTCACTAAAATCACAATTTCCTTGTAAGAGTAGCTCCTTAGTTTTCTTTTAATTGGTCATTATTTTGATTTCTTTGTTTTTCAATTTTTTTCTCACAATTTCATGAATAAAAGTGGTGTTAATTGCTTGATTTCAGTTAAGCTGAAGACTGATCATAATCATTTTCAGTCACCTCTGAAGATGAGAACCAAGAAGCTATAAAGAGCTGTCTTTGGGTTGTTGTAATTCTTGTTTCTGTTTTAAGCACCTATTCCTTGGCAGTCTGAATTCTTATAAACTATTTGGAGATGCTAGGTTTTTGAGGTCTGAGGAAAATTTACCACTTGAAAAAGTGTAAAGGTATTAAAAGATATTAAAAGTTTGTGGAATACTGCATATTAGTGCCAAATTTAACTCAGGAGGGATATTTTTAATTAACTGTTAACATTTTCAACAGTATTCCTCCTACTATGTTTGTAACTCTCTAGCTTTCCTAGTCTGTTTTCTCATTTCCTTCTCTGAAAATGTTTTATTCATAAAAGTAGTTAGGAAAATATTCACTTGCAAAGAGAGTGATTTCCCTCCCTCAACATCAAGTCCAAAGATATATCCATGATATATAAAGAAAAAAATACAAGTGGAGAGCTCAGAAAAATGTATATAGAATGATCAAAGTGGGCATTCTCTGTAGGTGAGCCCTCCAATTGCTGTAATTATGGCACATACTTATATTTTAATATTTTATGTGACATAAATAAAAATATATAGCACTGTGGGAAGGCAGTATTTTGATGTTAATACTGAAGAAACTACAAGCAAGATTCTCTTCGCTCAAACTATAATTCAAAGTATTTGTTACTTTTGACTTGAAATACATGAAATTAACAAAAGTTCCCTCTTCATAAGCATATGTGCACCATCCCTGTTCCATAGGGCAAGATTTGTACCATTTGTTCTGTCTTTTAATTTATAAATGCATTTTACAAGACTTTTTTTTTGCACTTTAAAAATCTTTAAATATCTCAATAGAGTAAATCACTCTTTGTGAACTACAACTCTCAATTAGTTAACCCCATTCTGCTCTAGTAAAGACTGATTTATGACTTAAAAAGACAGAAGTGTCAATATTTGGTGGCAAATGGCTGGGGACTCTAGATTTCATTGTCTCTTCAATCAATATTGTAGCCTTAGAAACTCTTGAGGCAGATGGTTCCTTACATGTTGGCCATATCTGAATGAGTCACGTAGGCAAATTGGTCTATATGATTTCCTTTATAAGCAAACCATGTATTTCCTTTTCTCTTATGTCCTAAAGACCATAGGGGCGGTCTTTTCTGATGCAGTAAACTGGAGCACAGCAGGTGAGCTTGATTAATGAGTTATATGAGAAACGTGTAGCCTTTAAAATATCCAATATCGACATATAAACAAAAACTAATTTTTAAAGTATTTCTAAGGAAGCAAAAATATGGTTCCAGCAGAACAGATTTTCTGAGATTTCATTGGATTTAGGCATAAATGAAATTTGGTTTGTATGAATTTTATTCAAATGGCAAGTGGCATCAGGCAAGATATGACCTTTTCTCAAAAAAAAAAAAAAAAGAATCTTTTTTTTCCCACTGTCATGATGATTGTTGTGAATGCTTTTCTCCTGAAAAAAGTAAGGCCCTATGAATCTAGACAGAAATAGGACAAATAGAATGTTAAGGAATTATTATAGTGGAGGGTCATTAGCTGTAATAAAGTGCCAGGTTAGAGACAGAATAAGAAGCAGAAGGTGAGTTTGATCTTTAGCCAGATCAGAAGTCATGTACCATGGAGGCCATCTGGATGCCGGAAAGTTAGTTTAAATTATGGTCTCTGACTTTTATTTAATTTGGAATTAGTCCTTAAATTCTAGGACAAGAGCTAATCTTTCTACAGATAGGCTGGGAAAACTCCCTTTCTTCAGATGTCTTATTATTGTAAAATATTCTAACCCTATCATTTTAGAAATACCAGTGTCATAGAAGCCAACATGCAAAATGATATATTATAGTTCAGCTCTAGCAAATATGAAATCTCCATATTTACTTAGATATGCATCATACGTTGATATTTTCTTTTTTGTGTTCTTTAAAATAATTTCACCATCCACTTAAGAAACTAGTAAATTTATTTCTGGTTCACCAGCCTTTATTGAATGTTTGATTTCTTAAAGCAATTCACTGTCTTAGAATGTTAGTATTTCCCATAACTCTTGTTATGTAATTGTTACTGTCATTTAGAACTATCTATATCTGTACTGTTAAGTAGGTACTGGGTACATGTAGCTATTTAAATTTGAATTTAAAATAACTAAAATAAATGTACTAAAATGTACTAAAATGTATAAAAAGTTTCTCCGTTATACTGGCTATATTTTAAGTTCCTGAAAGCCATAAGTAGATATAGTTTCCTTCTATCATCAGAGAAAGTGCTATAGAATAGCACTATTCTAGACCATGTGTCAGTAAACTGTGGACCATTAGTCAAATCTGGCATACTGCCTGTTATGATGAATAAAGTTTAATGGGTGAGCAGCCATCCCCATTCATTTAAGTGTTACCTATGGCAGCTTTACTCTGCAAAGACAACATGGAGTAGTTGAGACACGTAACAGTATCTCCCACAAAACCTAAAATATTTACTATCTGGCTCTTTGCAAAAGATGCCTGCTGAACTCTGATCTAGAACATTGTCTAAAGTACATTTTTAAGAGCTATAAAAATGAGTATCTCTTGACCTTTACTTTCCATTTTTTTAATTTTTATGTAATTTATGTTTTATGTAAATATATTTCAAGATCCCTATCTTCTCTTCACCTGGGATCTCCTTACAGAGTGATAGCCTTAAGTGCTTTTTCAGATCCAGGTAGGAAAATGATTGCAAGGAATGGCTACTATTGTTATGTCAAATTGAAGTCATAAATTCTATAGATACAGGGAATGCTGGGTATTACAATGTCTAACCCTGCCATTACAGCCACAAAATCTATCATAAATCAGTTTGGAGTTGGAAATATTTACAAGCCTATTTCTTTATGTCTGTTTGACAATATATAACAAATGCAGTTCACGATGTTCCTCAGTAATTTGAAGTTCATTTTGTATTTACAGACTCGATTGCACTTTATATGCAAATGACTCATTATACTTTAGAAAAGCAGTATGTTAATTTGATTAATTTCTTACCTTATTTAAATCTTATGAAATATCACCTGCCATTCAATCTACACACCAGTTACAACAAAACAACAAACATTACAAAGAGCTGAAGCATTAAACTTCTCTTAATCAGAAGACAGATAGGACAGGATTCACTTTATGCACATATGAATACTGGATATGCTAGAAATTTAGAACTCTTTGCTATCAACCCCCACATGGCACCCCCCCCAAAAAAAAATCTCTCTTTAATAACATTGTTCATCTAAAATAGATACCTAAGAATTCAGTTTTCTGTGTGGTTTTCAGTGGTTTGGGAATTAGGCAATTTCTATTTCCAAGTCTGAGGTACAATTTAAATAAATCATTGCTTTGCACATATATTTTATGGAACTCCTTGTATCTAACATGATGCCTCCTCTTTGAAGAAGTTGGTTTCCTCTTGCCATTGCCTCTGGTCATGGGGAATGATAAGGATAATTATGTTGTCTACCCCTGTGATACTTGGTGCTATGTGTCTTCCTGGTAGGATGCCATATTTCCTCTTTTCAAAGCAGCTTCCGTTCCTTCTGTCCACTGACACTCAGCTTTAGGGAAAGGGGAAATGTACAGCATGACACTGCAGGAGAGAATTTATTCCTGGAAGCTACAGAAGGGAAATTGGCATGGTTAGGTGGAAAAAGCAACCCTCAAGCAGAGTAACCCTATAAGGTTAGTTGGCCATCACACAGTAAAGCTGTGTGTAGAAGGAAGGCTATGGACTCATAGAGTCCTTGTGGCATAACTGGCTGGTTTATTAAAGAGAATAAAACTTAGGGACTCCTGTTTGTCCCAGCAATGCTATGGGAAATTGTAGCGCATGAAGTGAAAATAGTGGTGGGGGAGCCTAGTAGGAAGTTTATGGGGTATGTAGAAAGTAAAATATGGAAAGGAAACGTAGGCATTTTGTGTTTAAGACATTAACTGATAGAAGGGAAACACTAATTTGAAGAAAAATTGTAAGAACACAAGAAAAGTTGAAGAGAAGAGAGGATTAGTTAAATGACTATTCAAATACAAGAAAGGATTACATAAACCTGGGATTCATTAGGAAAAGGAAATTAAAAGGAATACTAAATAGTTCAATAAAAAAGAAGATATGTAAGTCATGGTGATTGGCTTGATAATGTCTTAGCAGCTAAATAATTTTTTTGTTATTTAATTGATGTTTATGTTTAGGATTGACTTTTTTTTTTTTTTTTTTTTTTTTGGCTGGATTTGTAGCATGTGGAAGTTCCCATGGCAAGGGATAGAACCCTTGCTACAGCAGAAACTCAAGCCACTGTAATTCGCAGTAGTTACAACACTGGATCCTTAACCTGCTGTGTCGCAAAGGGACTCCAAGAATGGTCTTTTTTGATACTTCTAATTGCTATATTGTTTTCTTTTTTATTTTAGATTAAAAGTGGTATTTATTCTTTCCAAGTTTAAGAAGACTGATTCTTATTTTTCATTGATTACATCAAGTTTTTTATAAGCTATTTATCTGTGGTTCTTACTACTTGTATTTTCTTTTCACTAAATTTCTTCATAAAGAGTTTTGTAGTTTGTTTTTTCATTGAGGAACTTTGTAGTGACCTTGAGTAAACTAGATGTATGTGGGAAGGCATCTGGTAATCTAGAGATTTGTTGTTTGCACACCAAGTAGGGGAAATATTTAGGAAATATAAGATATATACATAACTGGATTAGTAGAATATTATTAATGACTTTAGACTATGGTGTGCATTTTAATTGATGTTTATAAATAACTTTACTCCCTGTGGTTTTGTAATATAACATTTACCAAACTTCTTTTTTGATGGAATTTACATATGGCACATCAGGATGATTAAAAGCCAGCAGTCTTTTCACAGCATGGCAAAAAATAGGATTTGATTTATCTTTATGCCTTGCCTACCACTTGCTGTGACTGTACTTTTGAAATTTTAATATTCTCATTTCTCATAAGGAGTTTGTTATGAAAAATATTATGTAAATAACTTTTTGCACTTCTAAGAATTGGTTTTGAATCTTTATTTAATAAAATAATTGTCTGATGAGAGAAAAGATATGCTTGGTTCTCAAAATCCATAATAATTTCTCAAGAGATAATATGTTTTAAATTAAACAGAATTGTATGTATTCTAACATATTGGAATGTCAAAACCACTAATACCATAGCTCTTTAACCAGCAATTAAAAAGTTTCAAAGTATTTAGTGTATGTAGAATTATCTACCTTAGCACATATTAGCATTGCTAGAACATTGTTAAGAATTAAGAGATAAACAGAATTGAATTTGCTATTTCACTGGCAAATGCAATTCTTAATTCTATATTTAATTGACGTGGTATATAGAGTAGAATATAAGTTAAGATGTTGTATGGGTTTTTTTTTTTTGGTCTTTTGTCTTTTTTAGGGCCACACCTGTGGCATACAGCATATGGAGGTCCCAGGCGAGGGGTCTAACCGGAGCTGTTTCTGTTGGCCTACAACAGAGCCACAGCAATGCCAGATCCCAGCTGCATCTGCAACGTACACCACACCTAATAGCAATACTGGATCCTTAACCCACTGAGCAAGGCCAGGGATTGAACCCTCAACCTCGTGGTCCCTAGTCAGATTCGTTTCCACTGCGCCACAATTCTGATGTTGTATGGTTATAAAAGCAGACTAGTGATAATACAAGGGTGTGTGTGTGTGTGTGTGTGTGTCTATCTGTGTGTGGGTGTGTGTAATGATACAATGATAACACAAGAAGAAAATGCTTTTCTTTTCCCATAAGTAATGATCACACTATATGATGAGTATTTTAACATATAAGGATTATAACAAATTAAAGTTGAGTGATATTCTAATTTAGGTAAAATAGACTACAAACTTGCTTTAATGATTTCATCCCCTGATTCCATATAAAATAATACTAGCCATTGTGAAGTGAGAACTCATTAAGTGTGTGAAATTTAATATCATCTCACTCTATCCTTATCAGAATCTTGAATTATAAGTAACATTTATATTCTATAGTTGGGTTAATTTAGACTCAGAGGTTTGATTAATTAGTTATGGTTATAGATAGCAAGTGACAGTGTCAAAATTTGAACCCAGATAACTATGACAAAACCCTGATTCAAATAGAAGTTTATATTGTTTTATTTAAAAAGTTATCATCTTTTGCTTTATTAAGAGGTAAACCAAGTTGTGTAAAATATATTTAAAATTTCAGTGCTTAATTTTCATACCTGTAGGTCCTCATTGGGTGTAGGGTTAGGAGGTAAATATTTAACCTATTGGAAAGAAAGTGTAGGAAATTGTGACTTCAAATGCCAAGAGCAGAATCTAGTATGAACTCTCATCTATATAGTCCTTTAATAGCACACCATTTCATTTCCAATGTCTAATCCACTTTCATTCTCATGGTTTCCTTTTGATCCTGTTGACCTTGTCAATAGCTATCTGAAGGGAGAGTCTCATTAGATCCATGATATGGGTGGAGACACTGAAGCTCCTTGTACAAGGGTGCATAGTTGTGAAGGGACTGTGCTGAGACTCGGATCCAGGTTTTGGAAATAGCTATGCCCTTTCTACTTCACCACAGCTACTTTCATGAATGAAAGGGGAAAGAGTTGGCTTTGTTCATGTTTCCTTCAATGCTTAAAAAAAAAAATCACTGAGAAGTTTGAGATTCTGGTAAAGATTTCAAAGTTAAAAGCCATGGGTCTGGAGGTCAGGGTCAGAAGACAAGACACTGTGCTGTACAAAATTTTTATCAGGAATACTATTGTCAGGCAATTGTTGATGCAACTTCTAGTCTGTTTATAATAAAATCATAGTGTTAAAATCACTCCACATTCACTGCTTCTGTAGAAGATTTGATTTTGTTGGATGTACTTGGGTTTCTGCCATGTCAGCCAGATGTGGAAAGTGAGAGCGGTGACGGTTGGGATACAAGAATGAGTGCCTAATCAGCTACACTGACCTTTAAAGATGATAATGTCATGAAGTGAATACATTATATTATTATATTGCAGAGCTATATATCACATCGCGTGGAGGAGGCAGAAGAATTTGAAATGTATACTTTTCAAGACTGAATACACTTTTGAGTAGAAAAAGCTTTTTAATACAACATTCAGATTATGAGTTGCTTTGCCTTCTTTTAGATAGGGTGGTCTGGATTTAATATCTTTATGATGGATTTACAAGCATCAGCTTCAAGATATAAAGAGCTTTCATAATAACAAATGTTTAGATCAATATTATTAAGATTAAATTTTCAAAAAACAAAAAAAAATCTTTGTGAGATTCTTCCAAAGCTTGACTTGTGATTTCATATCATTGCTAAGTATACTGACACATCGGAATGTCATAGATCAGTAGGACTAAGATCAATCATATTGATGCATATAGAAACATAGCTTGAAAGGTCACAGTGCCCTATTTTTATTAGTAAAATAGAATATTTTAAGATGATACTAAATTTTTATAGACTTCTGATTTTCAGTTTTTGCCATAAAATGTTTCCAGGACATGAAAAACTCTTGAAGTTTTCACTTTTCTCAATTCTCCTTTCTACTTCTCCATTTATCATGATACCCACTGTACAGAAATGTCTTTGCATTTCTATCCTTAGCTACCCAGTTCTCCACTTACAGGTGTTACATACCCCAACTCTACCATTCTCTATTCCATTTCATTTTAGTATATTTGCCTTTAGTTCTATGCTTTTGGAGGTCCACCAGGTAATTTAATCAAACCTTTTTAAATAGTTCATGCTCTTGTCAATGACTGATACTTTTTTGTCATAATATTCCTCCATTTGTTAGTTTTTTTTTTTTCAAATAGAAATGAGAGGTGAAAATGAAATGGGTTGGATAAAAGAGGAGGATCAATTAAACATGACCAATGTTTTTGACCTGAGCATCTGGATGGATGCCAGTACCATTTTCTAAAATAGGGGGAGAGAGACAAGTGAAGTTAATGTAATAAATAGATATTGGTGAAATTGGATAAAATCAAAAGTTAAGCTTAGGAAATACTAAATTTGATTTGTCTCTTTGACCTTGAAGAAATGTTACTTAGGAAGTTCAATATATATTTAAAGTTAGAAAGAAATAGTACTGGAGATAATGTCTGATCTGTGGAAGAGATACAATTATATCAGGAGAGGGTAAAAGAAAAGATCAGGGCCTGGGAGAAAGCCCTTGGGGACTTCATCATGATAAATCTATCTATTAAGTATAATTTTAATGAAATTTTTACTTTGAAATTACCTATTATCATATTATTCATGTTATCATGAAGACTAAATGAAATCCCTTAGGAGTATATTCATTTTCTTCATTATCTGTAGGATAAAGGTGGTATAACCATACTATTATCACCTGTGGTAAACAACGTGCCTCAAAATCTCTTTTAATCTTCAAAGACTTATATTCCATAACCTCTTACCAGCAGTCTACTTGCAAAGTGTCTTAACTGTTTTAGATTCTAGATTCTTCTGTAGATCTTTGTTGGGCACAGAAATGAATTAAGGGTCCTACAATATTTCATTGACATCTTCAGTGAAAAACATTTTTTTCATGTTATACTGGAGGCTATATAAGACTTACTGATTGTAAAATAGGTAGAGATAACAAATATGCTCATCCATGCAGCCATCTTCAAACTTTATGCCAGTGGGAATGGGATCAACACTTAAGGCACAATAATTTTGAGTCTAGACCTGACTTCAGAGTACTCCTCTGTACTCCATACATTGCACTGGAAAGGTTATTCTAAACTCTTACACTTTATGTAAAGATGAGTCCTACCTCTCATTCCCCATAATAATTTTAATGTAAAATTTTCGAACATTTGTCAAATAATTATTTTATAGAAAGAATTTGTTGTGATGGATGCCATATTAATCTGATGGGGATACCATAACAAAATACCACTTGGCAGCTTAAAGAACAGGAATTTATTTTCTCACAGTTCTGGAGACTGAAAGTCCAAGATCAAAGTGTTAGCAGGTTTAGGTTCTTCACAGCCCTCTCTCCTGGGCTTGCAGATGACTTTCTCATCCCTGTGTTCTTTCTTGGGCTTTCCTTTGTGTGCACACTCCTGGTGTATCTTCCTTTTATAAGAACACCATTTCTGTTGGATGAGAGCCACTTTTCTGACCCATTTAAGCTTAATTGCCTTTGTAAAGGCCCTATCTCAAGTTACAATTATATTGGGAATGAGTGTTTCAACATATAAATTTGGAGTGATACAGTTCAGTTCATAACAAATATTAAATTGAATTAAATGGATATTAAAATATAATTTTGCCCTCAAATACTCACCAGCCAGTTTAGCACAAGTACATGTATTTATAGGTTCATTATATACATTGTTTGTGTGTATAGGCATATACATGTGTATTTGTATGTAGACACATACACAGACATATATGCCTATTCACAGAAATTATAGAAGATATTATGAGGTAATTTCTTTACAATAACTATAAAATTTTCTCAGCATTCAAACATGAATCATTAGTAGAGAAATGTGAGGCAGGACCAGAGGCGGATTTATAAAGGAAAGATAAAAGGACTATATATTTAAAAATGACTAGAGGTAGTACTATAGGATGGTAGATGCCATGCTCTGAAGCTAGACCCAATAGGTTTAAAATTTGGCTCCACTTACACTATAATCTAGATCAGTAAATACTTCCTATAAATAATAATGGTAATAATAATTTTTATGGGATTAAATTATGTAATATATGTAAAGAGGTATCTAAATATCCCTTATTAATATCTGTGGGTTTAAGGGGAAATAAAAAATGGGCCGACAAATAGAAGGACCACAGGAAGTATAAACTGTTAATATTTTCTTAATAATTTAGAAAGTCAACCCCTCCAAATCTTCTCTCATAAAAATATAGTAGTGGCTCTCACTCAATTGCTCTTCACTAGGACATAGTCTATCATTTCGAAGAATGATTGATTGCCTCCCTCTTCCCATGAGTTGATTTCATTATGACAGCCCATAAATTTAATGCTCTTAAAATACCTTGTGACATCTCTCCCAGATTTTAGAGTTGTTTCTCACTCATTGAACCACAAAAAGTTAACCTTGCCCTAGAATGTACAAACAGTAGATCAGAAAAGGCCAGCTTTCTCAGTATCAAAGCAGCACCAGGAGGAAAGAAGTATCTTACTGCCAGAAATATCTAATCTCTCCCATGAGAGTTGGTCCTATTTTCTATCAAGGAATTTACCTTAACATTAATGTAATTTATTTGTTTTAAACACCAGACATTATTGATTAAATTCCAGGCATTGGAATACTAAATACTAAGTACTAAATACTATTAGAACTCCGTCAGAGTGAAAGCAAAGACTTTTAGAGCATTGTTGTTTCATTAGCCTTCACCTTTTTCACTTCACAGGATAACTTTTATGTTATATTTAGCAGGCTCCTACATCATCATCAAAACCCAGGTTACCCACACCACTGTTAAAACTAGAATAATAGTCTTAGAATAAAAATCTCATTCTAAGTGTTATTTTAAACAGCCTGTGCCCTGGCTCTCCAGTAAAGCATATATTCAAATATTTTGTCAGAGCTATAGAATTCCTACGTGTTCAGCTACTACGAATACAGAGAAAAACATCCCCTTTTCCCCCCATTCCTGTCAGGACCTTATTATTTCTAACAAGGAGTGGATTTGGAAGTGTTTGAACCTATTAGGTAGTTATTATAAGGAAAAAAATTAACCTAAAACATATGAAACCTAACATCAATAATTTTAGATGTTCTGCATTTAAGTGAGTGGTAATTTGTGATTTCATCTAATAATTCAGATCATTCAACTATTTAAGAATGCAATGTGCAGCTAACTCATGCTGGGGGACCAAATGGGGCAGAGCTCTCAAAATTTTGTGGTTTGCAGTAGTAAGATTGTACACTAATAATTTTTACTACAAAATGTTCTTAATATGTTTTATGTTGGAAAACCTAGGACATAAGAAATTGTACAAATTTTTTCTGTATAAATTGTTTATTTCTCAAGAAATTCATTTTTCTGAGTGGCAGCACATCTTGGGCCTCTATCTGGACAAAAAATATTGCAAATTCTTCAATGAATCTCCCACCAGGTACACTGCCTCCTAAACACATATTTAAAGTTATAGAACTCCTTAAGCCAAAAGCATAGAATATAAAAATATCATTCATTTAGTGAAAATTCAATACATCTGCATGTCCTGATAGCATCTGTTCTGTGCTCCAAATTAATCTTCCTCTTGTCTTTTTAGTATCAAATTTAAATTTTCTCTTTCAAATTTTAAATCAATATTAATGTTTTTGGATATAAAAGAAATTTAAATGGAAATATTCAAAATTATAAGCACAACTTATAAAAAAAATATGTTAAATAAGGCATAGACAAGTAAGCTCTTGTTTTTGACCAGATGTGTTCTGGTTACATATTCAAAGCAATTAAGCTGGCTTAAATATAATTATGAAAGGAAACAAAAGAGAAAAATCTTTGCTGGTTCAGAGGATTATGTGAGGAAAAGTACAGAAGCCCATGCAAAAAGATCAAGGGAGGTGTGAGAGAATGAGCCAGTTGATGTGATAATTTTACTACTGAAGTGAAATTCCTAGATTGGACAGAACAGACGATAGACTACTTTCATGAATTTTCTTATCTCATGGCTGAAGTCAAATTTGTTGATGGCATATGGTCAACAAACAGAAAAAGAAAGGAAACACAGTAAGTAAGGAAAGAAGAAAGGAAGGATCTGATGTATTCAACCATTCAGTCCCATAGTACTGAGATGCCTTGCAACTTATAAGGTCTTTTAGATACATCTAGGTTGAATACATCCATTATTGGAAAAGCAGACTTGGGAAGACCCATAATCTCTGTTACATATCCCAAACATAGGCCAGAATCATATCTTTGGATCAGAACTGTGAAACCTGGTACTTTTCAACATATCTTTTCTTTCCCATCCAACATTCTATAAATGAATAAATAAATAAATAAATAAGCAAGCTAAATTCTCTCTTTTTATCAAGTGGGTTGGATGAACAAAACCCAGGACCCCTACTTTATATTCTCAGCATACTAGACATCTAAATTTTGGAATGAGATTAGAATGCCTTCTAACTTTAGTCCAGTTTCTTTTCTATCCAGTTTCCCAGCACAGAAACAGATGACCACATATAGAGAAATTTACACTTCTTAGAGGAAGTTCTTTTCTTTGAATGAAATAGCACACACTACAGATAATAGTAATGTGATCACTTGAAATATACCTGACCCTGGCAGCTCATAACACAGAAACAGCTCTTAGGATTGTCCTAAATTTTATTGGTCCATTGCATTTATGCTCAAGTGACTGGGATATAGACTTTTACATACCTAAAAAGGTGATCTGATAAGGATGTTCTTCAAAATTCTAGCATCATGCTGAGCAAATCTTCAGTAAGCCTGTTGTTTGTCAATCTTGACATCTCTTTCACTTTTTAAGGCAATTAATCACCTGCAGAGATACTAAGTTTTGCCTGGAATTTTTACATTTTGAGTTGCTTCTTTGATAGAGTCATCCAGATTTTACTTAAATGGGAATTCAAATAAATAATTAAAACATACCACCTCCCTCTCTTCTACCTTGATGACAGATGCAGGAGGCATTTTTGCCTTCTTTCTTTTGTGTCCTTTCCAGCTTTTTGTTTGTTTGTTTGTTTTAAAAGAAGAACAGGAAAAAAGATATCCAAAAAATATCTAACATAGCATTTGCTAACACTAGAATGCATTTTCAGGAATAAAAGAATACTGCTATCATTAAATCATACACAGAGAAAATTAATTGGATAAAAAGACTGAAAAAGGATGGAAGAGGTAGTAAACTGAGCTGCAGATTACCAGCTGCAGTTTACTGCAGACATTCAGAATCCTAAAATGATAACTTCTTCGGTGAGGTTATTTCACCAATAATGTCTGCCTTTGCTGCTAAAGCAGAGATCATATAATCAAATGGAAAGAAGTGAGTCAAATGAGGCCAAAGAAAGTAAATGGAACATTATATAAGTCATAGCAGGCAATGGCAAAAAAATATTTTGAGGCATATAAGTCAAGACTCTATGCATATTTAGCAGAGAGAAATATATCAGACACCATCTTTTTCTATCTCAAAGTTTTATATTTGTCATTGTATATATAAAATATTTGTTTAAATTTGTAAACTGTCGTTAAAATGAAAATAAAGGGATTTTTTAAATGTTTTAATGTCTGTAAGTAGGTATTCAAACAACTAAATAAAATATATTTTGTTGAATATGTATTATTTGGATGGATATATATACATAATTAAATTATTCAAGTAAAATGAATTAAGCATCTCTTATTTTGATGTAAAATTTCATTTGAAAACTTTTTTTTCCTAGCTAGTGGTGGCAGATATGTAACATAATATCCAGAAAATGTATAGTTCTTTGCAAATATTTGTTCAGGTCTAAGCACTTGGAAATTTTAGCAGGGTGATTTCATTAAATTAAAGCTGCTATTTATGATTGTTTGAATTATACAGTGCAATGGATGGCAGCAGTTAACCAAGAAAGTATGAAGTGAATTATCCAAATAATTAAATCAGAGCCTAAGCGGTAATTACATATTGAAACCACTTGCAATATTTAATAATTCAGAAAGACTTGACTCATTTTTGTCATAGGATGCTGTCTGATATTGTGGAAAGAAGGCTGACCTAGCAATTAGGAACCCTCAGTTCTACTATCAGTTCCAAAACTAACCTATTTAGTGTTTGACTTCATCACAAGTTCTTTGGCATTAAAATAGGAAGGGATTTGATGAATGCTTAGGCTCTTTCCAGCTCAAAAAATGTTATGAGTCTTTGTAACATCTATAAAACAACCAACCACAAAGTTGAAGCTCCATTTTATCCAACATGTTTAAGTATCATTTAGATTGATATAAGGCTCACTGGTGCCCATTATGATTAAGGAAGTCCATATTTGGACAAACATTGAAAACTCTAACAAAGTCTAAGAAATTACAAATCATCTCTACATTTATAAAGTTGGCTTTTTGAATAAGTTTGCTTAGATAGGTAAGGCAACAATCCCCCAATATTATTGAATGGCAGGACCAAGCCTAATCTGGGGACTATACTTGGACCAACCACTTTTCTGCATTTCACCTGAACTGTATGGCAGTCACTAGCCATATATGCTATGGAGCATATTAAGTGGAGCCAGTGGAACTGAATTTTTATTTGTTTAATTTGTTTAAGTTTTAAAATTATTAACTTTGTTGTTATTAGAAAACTTTTAAATCTGTTAAGAACTTGGGTATGTGATCTATTTTTCAACTCTACATTTTATGGAATATAGAGATCAGGTCTTTCTCATGAAAATTTAGTGTCCAAATTGAGATATTATTAAAATTGAGAATCTAAAACATACTGGTCTTTTAAGACAATAGCAAAAAAAAAAAAAGTAAAATACCTCACTGTTAAAAATATTAATTACACATTGAAATGATAACATTTTTCTCTCTCTTTTTTTTTTTTTTTTTTTAGGGTGGCACGTGTGGCATATGGAAGTTGCCAGGCTAGGGGTCCAATCGAAGCTGTAGCTGTCAGCCTATGCCACAGTCTCAGCAACAGTGGATCCAAACCACCTCACATCAGCTCACAGTAACACCAGATCCCCAACCACTGAGCGAGTCCAGGGATCAAACCCACATCTACATTGATACTATCTGGGTTCATTACCACTGAGCCACAATGGGAACTCCTGAAATGATAATATTTGGATATGAGGGACTAAATAAAAAGTTAAAGTTAAAAAAATGTTCATTCTGCCATTCAGCGGTAGGGCCGACGATGTGAACTTCATGTAGATAACTGCTACATAATGTGGACATAGCAGAGAGTGTATTGTCATGCTTTGTTTATGACCTGATCTCAGTTACCAGTAACTGAGTTGTAATCCAACATTACCTCTGCCACTTATTTGTTGCATTAACTAGGGCAAATTATTTTACTTTTGAAGAATTAGTTTCTCTCTATAAAATGCTTCTTTCTGACTTCATAGAATGACTAAAGAATAACACACTATACAGTGGATTTGTCATAGCACTCTCCAAAGTGTAAGTGCTCGGTAATTGAGTTCAATATTTTATTTTATTTATTTATTTATTTTGTCTTTTTGCCATTTCTTGGGCTGCTCCCACGGCATATGGAGGTTACCAGGCTAGGGGTTGAATCAGAGCCGGCCTACGCCAGAGCCACAGCAATGCAGGATCCCAGCCGAGTCTGCGACCTACACCACAGCTCACAGCAACACCAGATCCTTAACCCACTGATCAAGGCCAGGGATCGAACCTGCAACCTCATGGTTCCTAGTCAGATTCGTTAACCACTGAGCCACGACGGGAACCCCTGAGTTCAGTATTTTATAATAGAAGGTACTGGTTGTGAAGGGAAAAGGAGAAGAGATGAAGAGTGGATGACATGAATAAGTTAATGCACATCCTCTCCCATCGGATTCCCTAAATGATTGATCTGCTGAGGAGATGAAATCCTTAGAGTTTCTACATTTTTTTTCCAGCAAATTGGCTCATATCCATTTGCTTGTGTTTTGTGCTTTCACAAATATCCAAGGGTAAACTCCAAAAGTCTGGTAAGGGTGTACTTACTCAAGTTTTATGCATTCTTTTTAAGTTAGACCAAACAGCTTATCTTTGTTTCACACAGCAACAGTGTATAGTACACAAGAGTGTTGACTATTACAGAGAAAGCCTTTAATTCTGCTTGGGAAGATTAAAAAACACTGTTGAAAAATGGATCCTTTGTCTAATCACAAACCAGGGAAAACACCGTCCCAAAAAACTACCTTCTTCCTGCTGCCTTTGCTGTTGCTCTGTGGCCTGCCCGAAGGGCACTGCCACTCATTTACCATCCAAAACCTCCCCAGCTCTCAGGAGTGGTGCTGCAGCATGTCTGATAATTCTCTACTATTGAGAAAAGAGGTGGGCTGTCCCACAGCGTGTTTTGTGTCTCTCTTGCGGGAAAATAAGAGAGGCCCCTATTATTTACCTACAGCCAAAATATAGAGAGTACAATGAGTTGGAGAATAAATCCAGACCTTTCTATAGTCTTTCTTTAGGTTAAAAAGAATCATAATGGACACATAGGATTTTAGAAGGGGAGTTAACAAATAAACCACCATCTATCCCTGCTGCCTTGAAGCACTTTAGATGGTGTATTGTGTGCGACTGTGGGCCTCAGACCTTCTCTGTCGCAGTATTAAAATAAACACAGACAGCCTTGTTAAATCACAGGTGATTGGGATTTCAAGTTGCTGACAGCTTGCTTGGCACTCTGATTTAATCCTCACATTTATCCAGAGCTCTACTGATTTCACCCTCTTTCATTGGGCTTGAGCGATTTCATGTTATGACCTCAGAGATAACATGCCATAGTCTAAGATGTTTAGCTAATATGAAACTGTTTTAGCCCGTGGCTTTGCCTTAGGGTAGATGTGTGCCACCCTGGCCAACATGAAGGGGAAATTTGCAGCAGTGAGAACTCGACAGTCTAATTAATTATTTAGAGGTTTCAAGGGGGAAGAAGAAGTCTAGAGTCCCAGAGTTCCCATTTGCAATGCATTAAACAATCAGAATAATAATAAGAAAAAGCAGAGAGAGACTGTCTTGGCTGTCTGGAATGTGTAGGATATAATTTAAGGGCCAAAATTAGAAATAACCTAGGATCTTAAAGACAATTTTAAGGCTGAAGGTTACAGGAAGACAAATCCTTCTAGAATTGCAATACTATTTTTTCCTCCTTTTGTCTTTATTTTCGTATCTTGAAATGTCTTCAGAGCTTTACTTCCTTGCTTCCTAAATTGCCTTCGTGTATTAGAAGTCTTTGACTGAGCATATAATTAAAGAGTCCAAATGTGAACACCGGGGGAGAAAGGTGTCTAATAAAGTAAGTGGCAAATGTGAATTAGTTAGAAGTAGGTCACGTCATACTTTGTAATAGCCTTCTTTGGCATCTCTCCTAACTTTTAGGAGATAAAAGTAATGAAAGGATACTGCATACTTAGGTTTGAGAAAGGCGTTTGTTATAATGCTACATAATAGATGCCTATAAATTAATTGGGTAAATGCCTGAAAGAAAACCTGGTCACATAGAGTAAGCATAATCAATAAATGCAAGTCCTCTAAGTAGAAATCTGCAGGAAGAGTCTCAAGGGGTCAGTATTAGCACATGTTAAGTATTTTGTTAATGACATGCTCACATCTGTGGAATACATTCTCTGATACCAGAATCAAATTAGTCAGGAAACACACAGAAGGGCAAAGCAACCTGAGGAGTTAACAGTAGTGAAATGAACGTCATAATGAATATAAACTAATGCTGAGATAGAGAGTATGCAAAAGACAAATGTATTAGGAGTGCCTGGTCTGAAGAACAATTGAGGACACAATCATGACACATGTGTTAGTTAATTTTGAACTGTTCTTATACTTAATTATATGCATATAAGGAATCTTGAGTTTTTAAAAAATAATTTGTGTTCTTTACTACTTGTGTTATGGTATATATGGTAAATGTTATAACCATATAGTGTCTTAGAAATGTAATTTCTTAATTTCTGAAATTAAAGTGATATCACTTCCCTGCTTAATCGAATAAACAATGCCAGGGATGGCTAAATCAGAAGATAGGTGACTAAAGAAAACATAGATGTACTTATACAAATAGTTGGAAATAAGACCAAAAAGTTAATAATGATACTGATAATAATGATGATAACTGATTATGGAGCATCTACCATGTATCAGGTACTTTAGATAATTTATTGCACTATATTCTTTTAAAAAAATAAAAGAGAGAGGCATATATTATTCTTTGTACTTACATATAGGAAAAAAGTGAGTTGCCTGTAGACATGTAATTGTTATGTGCTACAGGCCTGGATAATTTTGAGAAAAGCTATTTGAGCCATTCTGCTACACATACTGTTTACCCTCACCTGGGAAAATTACTTAGCCACAATTTCTTTATAAACCATTAGAATTCTATGATTCTGCTTAACTGTATGTGTGAAATATGTAAATCACTCTGAGCCATAGTGTTTTTGTATAAGGCAGTGGTTCTCAAATTCGGATATACATAATCCAAATTTTGAAAATTTGGAATTTGGAAAGCATAATAACTTTTGGAAAGCAAAATAACTTTTCGTGAGCACTTACTGCCAGGGACTCTGATTCTGGACCAGCATGGAATACAATAATTTGTGTTCTTATATCCACATCCAAGAGCGAAGGTGGTCCCAGTGCCCTGGTAATTAAGAAAACCATTCGAACTAAATTGAATTATTAAAACTATTAGAACATTGAACATGAACATGATAAAATTTCAATTCCTAGCTCTAAGAATAAGCATCCATTATACTATCCTGAACATGCATGAAACAGATTATTCATACAGCTGTTTCAAAAAGGAAGTTATGGTATATGTTGGAATAAAACTGCAATGTAGTAAATAGGTAGAAAATTGATCCACAATTTGTACTTCAACATTAATATTATCTATGTTTTAGGATGTTCTTGTGTTATCTTTGAGACCTCAGTAAATGAGAAGATCTTTAAAAATGGATGACAGAAATTATGGTTCAAAAGAGCTTTATCTGTTTAAAAAATCTGCATTACAAACAAATATGCAAGGATGAGAAACTCATATTTTGCTAAAATATGAATCTAAATAGAAAGGCACAGAGGATCTTAAAATTTAATTTGTTTTAAAATTGACATTAGTTTATTCTAACTCTACTTGTCTTTAAGAATATGATTCAGAAGTTCTGTTGTGGCGCAGCAGAACAAATCTGACTAGGAACCATGAGGTTGCAGGTTCAATCCGGGCCTCACTCAGTGGATTAAGGATCTGGCGTTGCTGTGAGCTGTGGTGTAGATCACAGAGGTGGCTTGGATCTAATGTTGCTGTGACTCTGGTGTAGGCCAGCAGCTGTAGCTCCCTAGTCTGGGAACCTCCATATGCCATGGGTGAGGCCATTAAAAAAAATAAATACATGATTCAAATCATTATATTATTACTAAACTTAAAATCTGGTGATTTTATTAAAGAAAAATATATAAATATGCCATTGCTTTCACTGTGTTTTTACATGTAAAGTAAAATTTTGGAGCCAGGGCAAGTCATTCCAGTATGGTAATTATACCAATTGTATGAATATTTTACATACAGGATGCATTTTATAGGTGGCTTAACCTATACTTTATGTGAACATGGTCTTTGATAGTTGCTAATTGATGCTTTTCAATAATTTAAAATAATCCAAATTGCTTCCATTACACTCCTTTATTCTTGTTTGGCATTTATAATGCAAGCTAACACATCCCACAAGGTCTTAGATGCTGTTATTTTTAATTTAAAATAACTACCTTGGTCAGGATAACAACAAACTTAGTGAAGAGGACAAGAAGATGGAGTATATAGCAGTATATCTTGTCTTTCAATGTGATTCAAGTTGATTTAATTTAAATAGACTTTATATAACCAAAAGAAATTATGCTGTAAGATGATGTACATGAAAGCAGGAAAGAGATGAATCTTACTTTGAAATTTGGTGTTATTTTGATTTGTACCCTAATTCTATATTGCACTTTTAAATTGTTCAATATGTTTACTAGGAAAAAAATAGTAAATTATATGACACATAGAAATACTTTATAATTTCCTATTGAATACACTGCACGTTGTCATTTCCTTCACAAGGTATTTTAAATCAAATCTCCAAAGTTACATGTAGGATAGGATTCATATATTGTCATTTCAATTATTCTGTCTTAACAATAATAAAATATATATACATATATATACACACACTTAGTTATAGATCAGATTTTAATGTTTATTTTAGAAATTGGAAACATTTGAAATATTTTTATATTTAAAATATTTAATTTTAATATTTAAATATTTAAAGATTTAATATCTTTCATATGTATAGATTTTTATATTTAACTAAAACCCATAGTAAGCCCTAAAATTTAAACAATATGTTTTGTAGGTATATCTTTGATAATATGTTTATTTTATGTATTTTAAAAATATAACCTTAAAAGCTATACTATAACATTTTAAATGTTTATAGATTTACTTTAATGTTACTATTTAGAATGTTTTAAGGTAAATTAAAAGAGGTAATATAAATAAGTTGAAAATCCCATGCAGTTTATAATGGTAGCGGTAATTATTTGAATCTTGAAACTTATCTCGAAACATCATCTAAGTGTTCATCAACTCAGTTGAGAGAGAGCACAGATTGCAGTAGGTCAGCAGAGAAACTATTTTACAACTGCAGCTCTCTCAGTAACTCTGCATTCTCTCATTAAGAACTAAAGTACAGAAAATCATTTACTGCTCATTTTACAATGCACATAATATCCTGTGCATGCTTAGGCAACTATGTGGTGATTTACAAATCAGGACAGGCATCAGAATTACTGAACTTAGAAAATAATTCACAGTGTCAATGTGAATAAATTTTTAGATTTTGACAATATATTTAGTCCAATAAAATAAGGTTCTTTATTCATGAACAAATTTGAAAGGTATTCAAGCAGGACTTCTAAACCATTTGCTCTGAATTAGTGGCTTTATTATTTTAATACCATTTTCATGTCACTTTGTGGTAACCTTGTGACTACATGACAAAAACTAGAAAAAAAAGATCAGTGTGCGGCAGGATGGAGAGTTATAAATCAATAAGTAAAGTTTTTTTTTCCTTTTAGAATACATAGGGGGAAATTATCTTGTAATCAGGTCTACATTAATGCCTCAAGGTTTCCTATAAAAATGATCTGAGCTGATAAATAAAAGCAAAAAGTTGGGGTTAAAAACAACATATAAATGTATATACACATATATGTATGTATGCGTTTATGTGTGTGCCCCTGTGTGTGTGTGTGTGTGTGTGTATACTTAATTGCAACTGAGATGCTGAGATGAAAACTATCTCTACTACATATGAATTTGGAGAGAACAGAGACATCAGAGAAATGATATAGGAATAAAAATATAGATAACCAATAATTATTGAAGTAGTAGAGATTCAATTTTTCAAAATAATAGAAAATCTTAGGTTGGTGTTTACCCTGTTAATTCTGTCTTTAAATCTTCTTTCCATTTCTGAGCAGGAGTTTCTTAGCAAAACCTAAGATAATTAAATATGGTTATCACTGATGTAAAACCCAATTTGTGGTTCAGTTGAAGAATTAAATAGAAAATGCATCCCTTTGCATGGTTTTCTTAAGGTTGAGTAAGATCATAATACAACAAAAGTATCCTATTATAACAATAGTTTTGTATTTTGGGACTGGTATTTTGATATATAAAATGATTTGTTTAGTTGTGGACAAGTCAGTCTCATTACTTAAGGAAGAAAAAAAGCCGCAAATAAACATAAGCTCATTTTACTACTTGCAGGAATTTGATAGCACCTAATTTATCAGAGTCCATTCCTCAGCCTGTATCCCATATTCCCTGGCCACAAGACTTGATCCTTCAAAAGAAATTACTTCACTATTGTTATGAAGATAATAGTTAATAAGTGTTACTCAAAATTCAATTTCATCCTTCATTCCAGAAACATCAATCTTTATTTTTAAAGGCAAGGCTAGCCTTGACACAAAGCATTTGAAGACTAAGAAAAAGGAGCAGATGCATGCTTTTAAGTTCTTGTCATATATACTTGTCCACTCATAAAACCAGTCCTTATTATACTATAGGAATGTAGATAACAAATAATTTCCATACCATTTATATTCATATATATTCTTTTTTTACATTTTTTTAATTATAGGTTATTACAAGATATTTTCATTGTTCCCTATGCAATAAGTAGTTACCTGTTGGTTATCTATTTTACATGTAATAGTGTGTGTATTTTAATCCCAAACTCCTAGTTTATCTTTCCCCCCTCAACTTTGATAACCATGAGTTTGTTTTTGTGTTTGTGAGTCTGCTTCTGTTTTGTAAATAAGTTCATTTGCATCATTTTTTAAGATTTCACATATAAGTGATATATGATATTTGTCTTTGGCTTGCTTTGTTAGTATGAGAATGTCTAGGTTCATCCATGTTGCTACAAATGGCAATATTTCATTCTTTTTTATGGCTGAATAATATTACATTGCATATATCTACATCTTCTTCATCTATTCATCTGTCAATGGATACTGGATACTTAGGATGCTTCCATTTCTTGGCTATTGTAAATAGTGCTGCTATGAATATTAGGGTGCATATCTCTTTTCAAATTATGTTTTTCTCTGGGTACATGCCCAGGAGTGGGATTGCAGGATCATATGGTAGCTATATGTATATTTTTAAAGGAATATCAGTGATGTTCTCAAGAGTGGCTGTACTAATTTACCGACAGTGTAGGATGGGTACCTTATTATCCACACCCTCCACAGAATCTAGTATTTCTAGACTTCATGATGATGGCCATTCCTGAGCAGCATGAAGTGAAACCACATTGTAGTTTTCATTTGCATTTCTCCAATGATCTGTGACATTGGGCATCTTTTCATGTGCCTTTTTGGCCATCTCTCTGTGTCACCTTTGGAGAAGTGTCTGCTTAGAGCTTCTGCTCATTTTCGGTTGGGGTTTTGTTTTTTTCAATATTGAGCTGTATAAGCTGTTTGTGTATTTTAAAACTTAATCCTTTGTTGGTTGAATTGTTGGCAAATATCTTCTTCCATTCTGTAGGTCGTATTTTTGTTTTGTTTATAATTTCCTTTACTGTGCAAAAGATTTTAAGTTTAATTAGGTCCCATTTGTTTATTTGTTTATTTTGGATATGTAGCTGTCCAGTTTTCCCTGCACTACTTATTGAAGAGATTGTACTTTTGTGTTGTGTATTCTTGCCTCCTTTGTCATAGATTAATCGACCATAAGTGCATAGGTTTTTTTCCTGGGCTTTCTGTCCTGTTCCATTGATCTGTATTTCAGCTTTGTCCCAGTACCATGCTGTTTTAATAACTAGCTTGGTGGTATAGTTTGAAGTAAGAGACCCTAATTCCTCCAGCTTGTTTTTCTTTCTTAAGATTGCTTTTACTATTCAAGATATTTTGCATTTCTATACACATTTAAAGATTTTTGTTCTAGTTCTGTGAAAAATGCCATTGATAATTTAATAGGGATCACATGGAGTCTATAGATTGTCTTCAGTAGTATATCCATTTTGACAATATTGATTTTTCTAATCCAAGAATGTGGTATATCTTTCCATCTGTTTGTGTCATCCTTGATTTTTTCATCAACATCTTAAAGTTTTCAGAGTACATGTCTTTTGCCTCCTTAGGTAAATTTATTTCTAGGTACTTTATGCTTTTTCATGAAAAGATAAATGATACTATTTCCTTCATTTTGCTTTCTGATCTTTCATTGTTACTATATAGAAATGCAACTGATTTCTGTTTATTAATTTTGTATCCTGAAACTTTATAAAATTCATTTATGATCTCTAATGGTTTACTGGCATCATCTATAGGATTTTCTATGTGTAGTATTATATCATTTGCAAATAGTGACAGTTTCACTTCTCCTTTTCTAATTTGGATTTCTTTTATTTATTTTTCTTCTCTGATTGCTGTGGCTAGGATTTCCAAAACTATATTGAACAAAAGGGGAAAAAGTGAATATCTTTGTCTTTTTCTTGATCTTAGAGGAAATAGTTTCAGATTTTTCCCACTAAGAATTTTGTTAGTTGTGGGTTTGTCATATATGGCCATTATTATGTTGAGGTAAGTTCCTTCTATGCCCACTTTCTGGAGAGTTTTTATCATAAATGAATGGTGAATTATATTAAAATCTATGTCTGCATTTTCAAGTGCATGTGGAACATTCTCCAGGATAGATCACATACTGGACCACAAAGCAAGCCGTGGTAAATTTAAGAAAATTGAAATCATATCAGCATCTTTTCTTTTCTTTTCTTTTTTTTTTTTTTTGTCTTTTATCTTTTTAGGGCCTCACTCGTGGCATATGGAGGTTCCCAGTCTAGGGGTCTAATTGGAGCTGTAGCTGCCGGCCTACACCACAGCCACAGCAATGCCAGATCTGAGCCATACCTGCAACCTACACCACAGTTCCCGACAATCCCTGATCCTTAACCTACTGAGTGAGGCCAGGGATTGAACCTGCAACCTATTGGTTCCTAGTCAGATTTATTTCTGCTGTACCACGACGGGAACTTCCCAGCATCTTTTCTTACCACAGTATTTTTAATTAGTAATTTGTAAGTACTCATGTGCACTTTTATAAAAAAAATAAATATGGAGTTCCTGTCGTGACACAGTGGTTAACAAATCTGACTAGGAACCATGAGGTTGCAGGTTCTATCCCTGCCCTTGCTCAGTGGGTTGACGATCTGGCATTGCCGTGAGCCGTGGTGTAGGTTGCAGACACAGCTCGGATCCCACATTGCTGTGGCTCTGGCGTAGGCCGGTGGCTACAGCTCTGACTGGACCCCTAGCCTGGGAACCTCCATATGCCGTGGGAGTGGCCCAAGAAATAGCAAAAAGACAAAAAAAATTATATATATATATATAAATATATCTGGAGGAAGAATTCTCACTCTATTGGTTTGCATCTAATATTTATATTTTAAGGTAAGTATGGGCTAATTTAATGGTTTGCAGCAAATTATGACACAGCTAAGTGCCTCTATTTAGAGCATAAAAAAGAAATTGTAATAATGATGTTTATCCTGCCATATAAAATCTGGAATTAATTTTCTTTTTAAAATATCAACCAGTATACTTAATATGATGTTGCTTTTTTTCCTTACCAGACTTAATTTATACATATATGATGAGTTAAATCAAAAATTTTCACCCTTAAATTTATGGTTCTAATGATTCCATCAGTTTTACAAAGGGATGTTTTCTAGAATATCTTCTACATAAATATGCTAATATTTATAGATTATATCCTGGCAGCTTCTTGGTAATAATAATTTGAGTTTTTCTAACTAAGGCCTGAGTACCCAATTTTTCTGCTCTTCAGATAGAGGAAGTATTGTTTCAAAGCTATCGCAATATTTAGTATGTATGAGATCCCATGCAGGGTACAGATGGCATCTTAACCCCATCCATATGTTTAAACCATCTCCTTCATTTGGAAGTCTTACAGGCAACAAAACAATCATGGAAAGAAGTGATCTTTAAATTCTAATTTTATATGAATAAATCAGATTTCTTATGTATAAAATCTTTGCCAAAAATGAATTTTCCTCAACAAACAGTAAGACAAACCCATTTGAAAAGGCCAAGGAAAGACTGATAAGTATGCATTTGATTATAAGAGAGTTAGATTGAATTAACTTTATTTTGGTTATGCTATTTTTGTTTATGCAAACACTTAAGTCTTGAATATTCTAAAATAATTTTCAAATAGATTGTGTCTCTTTTCTGAGATGTTTTCAATTTTATTCTACATTTATTTATTATGCTGCTATGTATTACACCCTATAAACATATAGTAACATAAAACATATAATATGTAAACATGTTCATGAACATATATGATATAGATGTATACTAAATATAAGTGTATATACATGCATATGTATACATATACATCAATGCTTTAAATCTTAATTAGTAATAGTTTAATATATAAAAGTAATTTATTTTTTGGATCTTGTGTTTATGTTTGAGAAGGCATCTACTTTATAAGCATGGTAGTCTGTACATCTTCCTATTCAAGCAATAAATGGAAATGACCTATCTTCATAGGTTTCTGCGCTATCAGAATGCAGTCTATATTTTATGGTGACATGAACTATCAATGTTTTATTAAGCCCCTAAATTAATATATGTTAACACACTCATAAGCCATAGTATTTCCCTAAGAGTGAGGAATTATATAGTAAATGTGGTTTTAGACAAGTTTCTTTTAATGGGAGCATTAAGCATTCAGAACATACATACAACTTTTTAGAAAATTATTTTATTATCTGAACTGTGATTCCCCAACAGCAATTCAAACTTTAGACTTCTTTTGAGTTTGAAAACAGGCCAAGATTTGCTGAGAGGTAGGTAGAGGGAAATCCCATTCAATGATGACAACGTTTTGAATGCTATTATTACATTCAAGTAGAAAATGTAAGCAGCTACGAAATTTTCAGATTTGAGTTTTACATTTGAGAGAAATTTTGCCCCAAATACCTCCTAATACACATCCCTAATGAAATTAATATAGACATGTTCATGTTGACATCTGAAGTGTCTTGGAAAGGGAATAAGTTATTTGAGTCTTAGCTCCTGTTTGGAGACTCACTTCCCCCCATACTAGTTCTGAGATGTGTGAAAATAATTGTTCATGGATTAGGAAAATGCAGAAGAAAGCTTATGGGAAAAAAATATTCCTGGGAATGTCCTCATTCTTTCCATGAAACACTGCTACATGCCTGTGGTTGCTTTCAAAGCTAAACTGGTGAACCATGAGGGGATTATAGTTTTATCAACAGACTGATTCTGCACCAGTAGCAGGTGCACTGGTTTGATGACCAGGAAGGCCACTGGTGCCACAGAACCTGAGTTTTTGGCAGTAATCACTCTGTGTTAACACCATTATTGATGGTAATCCAAGCAAGATAGAAGTTGCCAAGGAATAAGCTGAAGTACTTAGATGTTGCTTTAAAAACATAGAGGAAAGAAAGAAAGAATGAAAAAAAAAAAAGACCCAGATTCAAGCGTTTGGCTTATTTCTTACACTATGACTGCCAAATACAGCCAACGCAGCCGTGAGAGCTGCTGCCACTCCAGAGGCAGACATGCTGCTTGGAGGAAGTTGGAAGGACTGAAAAGTCAATGCTGAAACTGAAAGCAATGAGCCAATTCAAATGCGGAATTGTGCAAGAATAGGATTTTTTCCTATCCTTTTTTCACAATGAGATATTTCTTTTACTCCCTCCTGTTTAGATTAAAGACCAGTGTTCTCAACTCTGTCACCAAATTGTTATGGTTTGGGTACTTATTTATATAATAGTTCTATGTGTATACAATATTTCTTTGATACCTATTTATATGATAGTTCTATGTGATACTTATTTATGCAGTAATTCTGGATCATATGGAGCTCTATATTTAGTTTTCTAAGTTATTAAAATAGCTTTACTTGTAAAATAATGAAATTTAAAATGTACAGAATATAGACTGGCAGTCACTCATGAACTCAGGCCCAAACATCAAATACAATCTTTTTGCCATATTTTCTTCATATTTTAAAAAATGAAATGAACTTAGTAATATCACTGCCATATAAATATTGAATTTTATTACATTGATATATTCTCGTGATAATATAAACTATTTATTCCAAAATATATATTAATGATTTTGTTCACTGTAATATGCCCCTTGCTTGGAAGAGTAGCTTCTGCCAAGAGGATTCTCAAAAAGGGAATACATTTTTTTGACTGAAAAAGTGCTAATGTACTGATCTCATCCCTTTGCAATTTTCTTTTTCATTCAATAATATATTTTTATATTTACTCATGTTCAGGCTTTTCAGAGGCTGCGTAGTAGTCTAGTTTGTGACTATACAACACTTTACATAGTCATTCTAATGTCCATTTATGATGCTTCATATATATATATTTAGTATTTCAAAGAATATCCAATAATTTTAAAAACAGAATTCCAAGTTAAGGTAACTATCAATATATTGATACCAGCTATAAGGTTGTGCAGTGTTTCTTCCTCAATTAGAGGATTTTAAATTTCTTGAGGTAATATTAATCCATTTTTTTAAACTATTTAAGTATAGTTGATTTACAGTGTTTCATTAAGTTCTATTGTACAGCAAAGTTACCCAATCACACACATTTCCCTGTGCTGTACAGTAGGGTCCCATTGCCCATCCATTCCAAATATAACTGTTTTCATACAAAAACCCCCAAAACATCCATTCATCATACTCCCTCTCCTTTCCCCCTTGGGGACCCCAATTCTACTCTCCTTGGCCACAATCTGTTTCTGTTTTTTTGTTGTTGTTGTTTGTTTGTTTGTTTTAGATAGGATCATCTGTTCCATATTTGAGATTCCACAAATAAGTGATCTCATATGTTATTTGTCTTTTTCTTTCTGGCTTACTTCATTTAGTATGAGAGTCTCTAGTTTCATCCACGTTGCTGCAAATGGCATTAGTTTGTCCATTTTATGTCTGAGTAATATTCTATTGTATATATGTACTACATCTTCTTAATGCATTCATCCGTCAATGGACATTTAAGTTATCTCCATGTCTTGGCTATTGTGAATAGTGCTGATATGAACACAGGGGTGCATGTATCTTTTTCAGTGAAAGTGTTGTCCAGATATATGCCCAGCAGTGGAATTGCTGGACCATATGGTAGTTCTATATTTAGTTTTCTGAGGTATCTCAATTATTATCATTATTCCCAATAATGTCATCCAATAAATGTTAAATGGATATGTTAGGTAAGGAAATTCCCATTTTAAAAAAATAACTTCAGAAGATATATAATTTGAATCTCCTAGGGGAATACATATTTCCTGATTTCATCCCTCATAATAATAGGACTTTGACTTATGCAATAAGACTTTGACTAGTAATTGGACTTTGACTTAATTCAAAACAGGAGGAAGTCAAATGTTTTCAAGTGTAAGTTACTTTTGTAGGCATTGGGAACACAGCCAAGAACAAAAGCGTCTATTCATCTTTTCATTCATTCATTCAATAAGAATATATTATTCTTGCCTTTTTTTGTGTGTGTAAACAAATATTGTGTTGTGTGATAAAGTGGTAAAGGTAAATAATATACAGGCATTTATAGTTTATCTAATTTAAGACTCTACTCCAATTTACTAAATGCCTTCTACTTACTATGTCATCTTTACAATTTTAAAGAAGTGACACTTCTTGAGTATAAGTAGGAAATAAGCAAGAAATAATAAAACCATCTGGTAAGGAGGAGATAATTAGAAAACTCTGAAGGTAATTTCGCTAAACACTTCGGATTATAGGTGAAAAAACAAGTTCAATAAGACTAAAGACATTCCCATTGATTTATCTCAACCTTGGTTGAAGCTGGGTAGTGTTAACTAGGCACAGATGAAATTGTGGCTTACATAATGTAGATGCCTTGGCAGGGAGCATGGAATCAAAAACATCTAGAGGAGTACCTGTCATGGCTCAGCGGTAACTAACTGGACTGGTATCCATGAGGATATGGGTTCAACCCCTGGCCTTGCTCAGTGGGTTAAGGATCTGGCATTGTCACGAGCTGTGGTATAGTTCACAGATGAAGCTTGGATCCCTCATTGCTGTGGCTGTGGTGTAGGCCAGCAGCTACAGCTCCAATTTGACCCCTAGCCTAGAAACTTCCATATGCTGGGGATGTAGCCCCAAAAAGACAAAAATCTAGATGTAAGTCTGACTACGAGTCTTATGAACCATCTCATGACTGTTAACCTGTGGAATTAGAATGATAATGCCTAATTCTACTCATAAGACATGCATAAAGTATTTAGCATAATTCCTAACACATGGTAGAATCTTAACAATTCCTAGTTCCCTTTTTATTAATTTCCTAGGAAAATACCTTTCTCTTCACATTTTACAGCCTGTTCTGATATGTACATGCATTCATCTTTTCTCTCTATTTACTTTTATTTCTGAGAGTAAAGGGATAATACACACAAAACAATCAATAAAATATGGTTACCTATACTTTGTTTCTATTATACTATATACCCTTGCCTAAATCCTAGAGACTTATCCACAAGGAAATAGGCCATAGTCTCTATTTTATTCCCCATTGCAAAGTTATCTGATGTGCAGAAATATCTAATTTGTGACTTAGTAACATTTATTCCAAGAAAGTTATTGTACACGAAAGGCAATGATGCCCTTACAATTTCTAATCAGTTTCCTTGAAATGTGAACACAGAAATGTACTGTAATATTTGGTTTCTATCGTCTTGCTCAATTTATAAATTGAAACTGATGCCGCAATATCACATGGGAAAATAAACTTCTATTTATTAGAAAATTATTAGGCAGCACAACTGTGCCAGAATGTTAAAGTCACCTAGCAAATGAACTTAATAAATTATTAAAATCATGAAATTCTGTTGGGGTTAAGAGAAGGACAGTATTACATAAAATTCATTCAAACAGTATCAAATCTGGCAGAGTTCCTGCAGGAAAACCTGCATATTGTTATACTGATTTTCAGGAATTGAGTGAAAGACAAAAGCAGATATTTGATATGAAATCAAAAACTACCCATCACAGCACCATTTTGGATCTTTCATGGCATAGAAGACGATTCCATATATTGCGAGCACAGGGATTTTTTGTGGGGAAACTAATATAGGTAAAACATGAGACCAAAACCAAACTGATCAATTGATATTAGTTATAATGAGACAAAAAGAAAAAATACAAGGAAGAGAAACACTGGAGTATCCTAAAGATGTTTATTTTCATGTAATATTTTTTGAATTGAGGAATGTCTTTACATCTTGTTGCAATTAAACCAAAAACAGTAAGTACTTCAAGGCATGAAAAATTTAAATTAGTCAAGTAAGGGTGAAGTAGGACTTTTTTTTTTTTTTTTTGTATTGCCAAAAATACAGGATCTATTATATTTGAGTACTTCAATAGCAGTGTATTAGCTGTTTCAAGATAAGAATATCACTAGTTTTGTTTCTCCCTACATATTAGCAAAGTAGTTTTTAAAAAAGATACTGTAGGGAGTTCCCACTTTTGTACAGTGGGTTAAGGATCTATCATTGCTTCAGCTGCGACATAAGCTGCGGACTCGATCTTTGCCCTGGGAACCTCTGTATGCTGCAGGTATGGCTAAAAAAAAATTTAGAAAGAGAGAGAGGCTCTAGTCTAGATAAGCACTATTTTCAATTCTCTTGATATCAATGTACGGGCCAGCATGACTCCTTGAACAAAATCTCAGATCTATATAGCACCACTGGAAATCCTAAGAGGTTCTAAGGGCAATTCCCATTTTCTTGGGAACTTTAAAAAGGGAGCAGAATTCCAAAGTTTTGAGTCAAGGTCTTTATTTACACACGGAGCCACGGAGGACAGAGGCAGCTGAAAATTAAGCAAGCGTCTAAAATATTCCACATAAATTATTGCTCCTGAAGGACTGTCATGTGTGATGATTGCAGTGGTGCCATATATGTTAGGAAGCACAGAGAAAGAGACTTCCCTGATTATCATATACATGTTTCCCTTCCCAACAGAGTGATCATGGCTCTTCTGTATTCATTCAGGTCTTTAATTTGGTCCAATAATATTTTAGCAATAGTTATTTTAAAATATTATTTGCTTCTTCAATAAGATTGTTAATAATTTTAGGAATAGGTATGTCTTTTGTCTCTATTCACATTGCTTAGTGTAGTTTTAAAAACTTAGTAGTTCAAAACTATTAGATTTTGCATGTAAATAATGTAGAAAGTATGATGTATTCTCTTTTTTGCATTTTATTGTAAATATACATAGCATGATATTTAACATCTTAATTGTTTTAAATGTACAATTCTGTGGCATTAAATATGTTCACATTCATAGGCATTCTTTCTTAAAAACAGTTGGACTTTAACGATAATAATTACAGGATAAAAGTCTTGGAGATGAGTCCTAGAGGAGAGTTTAGCACAAGTGTTCCTATGATCCATCTAATAAAAAAAAGGATGAAGTTAATAACTCAGACAATAAAAATCTCTTACCATCCACAGTCTTGTCCCTATGTTGACACTCCTATGGTTTTCTTTTTGATTTTAAAAATTTATAGAATCTTTATACCTTAACTCCATAACATTAGTACAATATGTGGTGAATTTATCTTTAGGACATCAAATCATGTATTTTTATATGTGTACTCACTGGAAATAATTTTAATAAACATGCTTAGGTTTTTCTTTTTTAATGATTTTAAGTGAAATGGTTAATTTACAGTACTGTGCATGTTTCTAGTGTATAGAAAAATGATCAGTTTTACATATATGTTCTCAAATACAAATGTTTATATAATTCCTATAAACAAGGAAAATATATTGGTAGATCCTTTAAAAATATCTAAATATTCATATATGTAAGTGCTTAGATATTATGAATTCTAGAATGAGAGGATACAAACGTAGAAGAGGTATACTGATCTACTAATTCATGACTGAAAGAGAAAACTATCTTAGCATGTTAACTCTCCTAAGAAATACCTGCCTTTTAAATGTGGACTTAGAAATTTGTGAACTACATATGCTGAATAGTTGTTCCACTGATGAGTACTGTGATATAAGATAAAACATATTTAAATGTTCTACAAGGATATAGGATATATAGCTCAAAGTTTCACATAATGTAGATCTGATTTATGCCAATCTGTGTCTATCTGGCAATTTTAGGGACTGGACAGGGATTCTCTCACCATCATGAACAAAACAATTAGTTGGGTTATGGTATTCTGAATTCCAGATGGTATCGTGCCAATTTATTCATACCTCATGGAGTTCCTATATTTATGCTCATTGAATAGCACTATTTGTAATTGCTCACAGAGTTGTTTGGCTTTGTAAATTCTTCATGTATCCGCCAACCTGTTTGTCTAGAAAAAAAAATACTTTGAAATATAACTTGAAGCACATTTTAGGCTATTTGCATTAACTATCTTTAAGAAGGGTTTAGAGTATTTTAAGAGACTGACATTTAGAGTGCATAATCTTTCATGTAAGAAGTTTCATCTTTGTCTCCTGAGGCTTCTGTTTATATATGAAGAAAACTGCAATGTGACATTTGCTAATAGTGTCTGCTGAAGGAATATTACATCTTCAGGGTACCTCTTAGACTTAAAAATTATGGCAATTATTAATGAAATAAATGAAACTATTTAATACACAGAACTGTTTATTTTTAGAGTAAACTCATTGCATTTGATGTATGCCAAATTTTCTACCCTAAAAAAAAAATCTGGATTTAAAAAATCCCCGTCTTTATATTTGAATCATATTTTGTTCTCCCTAAGTGGGAAGAAATGCAGATTTTAAATAACCACACACTAGGTGTATAAATTTAGAAAAGGCAGTCTCTTCTTACCTCTAAGGAAAGGAGAATCAAAATTAAATATTTTTTAGAATTAATTTACACTTAAATTCCCCAAACTTTTCATCTTTATTTATTTACTTTTTTTACTTAAACTTTTCTTTTTGAAGGAACTCAAACTTGTTTGTAAGTAAGTACTTAAATGTCCACTGGAATGTAAAGTATGGAATATGACTCAAAAGGAAATACTGGCTGGCTGTAGCAAATCATCTCTCTCATTTGAGTTATATAATGACATTGGAATGTTAGTAAGGTATTGATGCCTTAGAAAAAGAAAACAAAAACAAAACCCTTGCTAATACTTTATTTTGTTAACTAATAGAAAATATTGCTTGATAAAATGTTCCAAGTTTTAATTTTGCAAGTGGCTAAAAAATCCCAAGTTTTGTTTGTTGTTTGTTTTGTTTTTCTTTTTCTTTTTAGGGCCTCACCAAAAGCATATGGAAGTTCCCAGGCTAGGGGTCGAATCAAAGCTACAGCTGCCAGCCTATGCCACAGGCACAGCAGCGCGGGATCTGAGCCATGTGTGCAACCTGTACCACAGCTCCCGACAATGCCAGATCCCTGACCTGCTGAATGAGACCAGGACCAGGGATCTAACTCGCATCCTCATGGAAACTAGTTGGATTCCTTTCCAATGCACCACAATGGACAGCAATTTTTTCTTTTTTTGCATTTAGTTCCAAATATTTTTTCAAAACAGATTCTACATAAGATCTCATTGAAACATTTGTTAGTAATAAGAATACAAAACAAGAAATGATGTATTTTATTTTGTTGTCTCAGAGGCAAGTGTTGAATTATCAGACTTGGAATTTATGAGCCAATCAGATTCCCTTCAATTATACTTTAAGGTATGAGAAAAGATCTCTGCTCTCTTTTACCCACTCTGTAATTTGTCTATTAAATTTCACATTTTTACCCTGATAGAGTATTTTAAACCTTGTTTGAAGTGAGTCACAATCTGGGACTTCTTATGTGGTGCCGCAGTGCAGCAGGGTTAAGGATCCAGTGTTGTCAGTGTAGTGGTGGCCTGGGTCACTGCTGTGGTGTGGGTTCTATACCTGGCCAGGGGAGTTCCACATGCCACAAGCATAGCCAAAAAAAAAAAAAAAAAAAAAGTCACAGATAATCTAAAAGCAACTGAAATTTCAATCATTTAATGAAGAAAAATGGAAGCCACTAGAAATGTATTTTAATATATCAACTACATAAACAGACAATTATAAAAGAATAGTTTATTCTCCAAATCATTGCTTTTCCTTGTAAAAGTTGACTTAAGTTTGAAGAGGTATTTCTTATACTTAGGGTTGAGTGTATGTAACCTGATCTTCCCTATTTGTGTCATTGTGAAAACATTCCTCTTCAAACAAAACATTTCTCTCAAAAAAACAAAAATACTGGAAGCTTGATAATAAGTCAAATTGTATCATAGTGAGATGCTACTTTAAATTATTTTTGTTTGTAGTGGTTGAGAATATGGACTTTTATTTTAAAGTTCTTTTTAGAAATGATCTAATACTTTGAACAGGACAATCAACCTATAGAATATATTACTCAATTAGTCCCAACCTCAATAAAAGAGGTCTTGTTGAGCACTGTTTTTGCTTTCACTGAAGACAGTGATCAGATAAGATACTTTCAGCAAGCGGAGATTTTCAAGTATGACCAGGCCATAGAGAGAATCAGGTATAAAATCCCTTCACATTGATGTCTCAAAATTTGGAAAATCTGCTCACTATATTAGAATCAGAATGTGTTGAATCTTTGTTTTTATTTCAGTTGAAGTAAGGATTACAGACTTAGATCACAGTACCTCAAGTGATCTAATCAATCATTTGCTCACCTGGTTAATTAAAATTGAAAATGACAAAGAGAATCCTAAACATTGTTTTAGTGATGTCCTTTCTGATGGAAGGACAGACAAAATTAATATTCCCTCATTTTCAGGAACATATATGATTTTCTTAACTTGATTTTATGTAATGAACACTTTAAGTGACTCTCTTTTCCTCTTTGAATTGATTTCTAGAAAGGTTATAGCCAACTACATTTCTCATTTTTAGGGGTTTAAATATACACCCTTTGCAGCTGAGTAGACCTAGATTTGAATCCAAAATATGTCACATTCCAATTCTGAGCCTCAATTTCTTTGCTGTATAAAGGAGATAGTAATTATTTCACAGGTAATAATTATTGATTATTAAATAGACTGATTTTTAAAGCATATAATGCTTGGTACTAAGAAATGTTGAAAAAATACTGTGTTGTGTAAATCTCATCAGGCATGATTGTGCATGTTATAAATGATAACTCCTGGAAGTGAGCAATGTATCACATGGTAGTGAGATACTTTCCCTGACTCTCTTTTTCCTCTAGTACTTTTTCCTTTAGCACATTTTTCTTACTTCTTTTAAAATATTAAACTTTCTTTATTGTGTGCATTTTGATACCAATTTAAAATTTTATTTATAGTAAGGCACAAATAATAAAATAAATCAAAATTGACATTATTTTCCCTTATGACTAGATCGTATACTGTAAAACCTCCTTAGAGAAAATACACTCTCTTTTTTTAAAAAAATCTTTTGTCCTCTCTTCTTGCTGATGTCTACAGTGCAATTGTTTGTTAGTATGTATTGTGGAAGAGAGGAGGATGGAGGCTGTGGGCAGAACCTGTGTCCTTACAACTGATTGAGACCACAGTGAGAGCAATAAAAATTCAGTGGTACAAAAGTGATGCAAAGAAGGCTTTACAGTTTAATATGTATGAAATGTATAGGGTAGGGGTAAGGAGGGAAAGCAGAACAAGTAAAGAGTGATGAGGATAAAATATATCCAAAGACGGTTTTTGAATGTCCTTACGTATAATTTTGAGTTTTTATTTCTTTCTGTGGGCATTGTGGAATCATCATTGCTTTTTGTTTTAATAAAACATTTATTTTAGATAATTATTTATCCATGTTAAATTTTAAGGAAGGATGCAGTAACAGAAAATAAATAGTATCTTGCAAAGCTAGAGTATGATATCACAGCCATGATACTAACTTGATACAGTCCAGACACAGAGATCTATCATGACAGAGATCCCTAGTGTTGTACTTCGATAGCTGTATCTACCTCCCCTCCACTCCCATTGCTGATCTCTGACTACCAATAACAAATGTATTATAAATGGATTCATATTGTTTGTACCTTTTAGAATTATTTGAGTTTTTTCATTCACCATCATTCTTCTGGATCCATACAAGTTGCTATATGACTCAAGAGTTTGTTCCTTTTGATCACTGACTAGTATTCCATGATAAGAATATATTACAATGTACTTAATCCTTTAACCATTAAAGGATACCTGGGATGTCTTTCTCTGTCAGAATTATTTTACTTAGCTTAATCCCCTTCAGGTTCATCAATTTTGCTGCAAATGGCAAGATTTCATTCTTATTTATGGCTAATTAATATTCCATTGTATGTGTGATGTATTCACATACATGTGTATAAATAGACACTCACACACATACACACACTACATCTTCTTTATGCATTCATCTGTTGATGGTCACCTAGGTTGCTTCCATATCTTGACTATTGTAAATAGCACTGCGATGAATATATGGGTACATGTATCCTTTGAATTAGTTTTTTTTTTTGTTGTTTGTGTTCTTTGAATAAATACTCAGAAGTAGAATTGCTATATTGTACAATAGTTTTTTTTGTTGTGTTTTTGTTTTTGTTTTTGTTTGAGGAACCTCTGTACTATTTTCCACAATGGCTATACCAATTTCCATTCCCTCCAGCTATGCATGAGGGTTTCCCTTTTATCCACATCCTTCCCAACACTTGTTGTTTCTTGTCTTTTTGATAACGGCCTTCTGACAGGTGTGAGATGGTATCTAATTTTGGTTTTGAGTTACATTTCCCTGATGCTTAATAATGTTGAGTACCTTTCAGGGGCTAATTGGACCTCTGATGTTGTTTGGAAACCTATATAGTCAGATCCTCTGCCCATTTTTAAATTAGGGTGTTTGCTTTTTTGACAATGGAATTTTTGTGATCTCAACAGAAACCTAAATAAATGCGGGTTAATAATTAATACACATTGTACCAGAGAGAATCCCAATATTACAGAGAAAATAGTTTATAAAACCCAAGCAATAAGTTTATGAAACCCTAATAAAAAGAAATTGATATGAAGAATCAAAAAAGAGAGAAAATAGTCCTTTAAAGATCTGAACTAATACGTTTTACCAGTGCAAACTATAGTAATATATTTGCTTTGTCTTAAAGAGACAAAGCAGTTAATGTCCAAATTCTAGTGTTAAAGCTCTCCACGCTCTACCATGAATTCTTTTCTGGGGTATGGTATTTTTGTGAGCACCAAATTAGCTTTTTAAAAATCTGATTTTTGAGACTTAAATTAGAGCATTGTAAAGTACATAACCTAACACAGTGACTAGATATACAGTGCCTTATTAGAGATGGTTGTCTTATTATCTAAGAGAAAAATACAGAATTCTGGGTTCTTCCATTACAGATAGAATCTATTACCACAAATCTGAAAATCAATAAAAATTGTTTTGGGCGAGTAAATGGTTACTCGATAATTTATCTTCTACACCATCTTCCAGTGAAAGTATTACAGAGATATTCTGTGAATCTAATCAGGTGTGGAGAGCTATTGAAGAGTAAGAGTGCAGCTCAGAAAAAGGAAAGTTGAACTGAGATTTTTAAAGAACATCCAAGAATTCTTTGAATTTACCATAAGAATAACTAAATATTAGCAGCATGACCATTGTTTTCTTCATCCTAGGTAATTATTCAAAGCTGATGGTAAAATGTGGGCTTATATATAGAGCTCCTAAGAAACGACTCTAGAAACCAGTTCCCACCTATTTATTGCACACAATCTGTTGTTTCCTCAATTTCTTACTCTCTGTACTTCTCCTTGTACCACTGTGAAGTAATGATCCCATACAAAGACCTCCATTTGACGTAAAATTCTAATAATTTTGCCATTGAATCTGCAAAGAGCAGATAAATTAATAAACTAATAAATTATCCATATGAATGTACTTTCAAAATGTTAATAATTTATGCCAGGTATTCTCATTTTATGTAATGTCTTTCCTCAAAATGGCTTTTTTTCAGTTATAAAGCTTGGTAAAATAGAATTATGGCCTTGGATTCTTATGCTTAAGAAAATTTGTAATATAATTCTCCAAACAGGTTTCTTCTGAAATTTTGTAGGTTACTTATTTAGGAAAATGTTAGCTTGAGATGTGTGTGGGTGCATGTGTTTAAACATTATAGGAAACATTAGAAGTTTAAAGATAACAAATTGGTGGCTTAAAAATTAGTTAAATTCTCTTGTTATTAATAATTATAAATATATATTTCTATGTTCTATATTTACAGATAAATGTCTATAGCATATTGGATTCTTTTTTTTTTTTTTTTTTTTTTGTCTTTTTGCCTTTTCTAGGGCCGCTCCCGTGGCATATGGAGGTTCCCAGGCTAGGGGTTGAATTGGAGCTGTGGTCACTGGCCTACGCCAGAGCCACAGCAATGAGGGATCCAAGCCGCGTCTGTGACCTACACCACAGCTCATGGCAGCACCGGATCCTTAACCCACTGAGTAAGGCCAGGGATCGAAACCACAACCTCATGGTTCCTAGTCAGATTTGTTAACCACTGAGCCACGACGGGAACTCCGCATATTGGATTCTTTTTTTGTTTTGTTTTGTTTTTTGAAGGCCGCACCTGTGGTGTATGGAAGTTCCCAGGCTAGAGGTTGAATCAGAGCTATGGCTGCTGGCCTACACCACAGCCACAGCAACATGGAATCTGAGCCACATCTGCAACCTACACCACAGCTCAAAGCAACGCCAGTGGGTTAACACTGAGTGAGGCCAGGGATCAAACCCGCATCCTCATGGATACTAGTCAGGTTCATTTCCACTGAGCCATGTCCGGGAACTCCAGCGCATTGGATTCTTACATAGAATTACAGACTAAGATAGTTTTTCTCATGCTTTATTGAGAATTTAATGTTATTTTACTAAAGGTTGTTTGGATTGTAATTCTTCCTTCTAGTTGTTGATAGATTATACATTTGTTAAGTGAGTTTCTGGCATTGATGGGTAAGTTAATGACTATTTTGTGAGGGAGGTCTGTTTTCCATTGCTGTACTCATATTACACAATCATCAGCCCTGCTCGAACAAGTCATGAAAGGCATGACCTTGAGACAAAGAAATCTACTCAGAGCACCCAAATAAACTCTGACACTGTGTCAAAGATAGATCAACTTTTCAATCTGTTATTCCTCCAATTAATAACAAACCAGCTTTCTAGAGCTCTAATTCAAAACTTAGTGTGAATTTTCCTGTTCCAAAGTTAATATAAAATATGTGAATTCAAGTAGCTTTTTATATCTATGCATACAGACATACATACACTTAAATACATGTACATAGTGACCTAAAAGAACATACATAAAATGCAGTGAAATAGTTTAAATATTTCATTGAAAGAAGTAGGAAAGTTTTTGTCTTTATTCAAAAATATAGTTTAAGTCAAAGTCCAAATGTCTGTAACAATGTAATGTAGAAAAATGTCTGGTTTTAGTTACTGTATTTCTGTTGCCTATAACCAGTATGATATGGTGGAAGATTCTGGATTATAAATCTCTTGAATTCTAACCCAGGTTATGATCTTGCATAAATATGTGATCTTGGGAAGGTAATTTTTCTTATCCATAGTTTGTCCATAGAATGAAATAGTTGGTTTAGGATCCAGACCTAAGATATCTGTAAAGAAACTATGACATTCACAGTGGCTTCCTGACAACCTACAAGTTGATCTGATCTTGTTCCCTGCTTTACCCTTGATAGAATCTTTGTCACTACTAATGTCTAATCATTTTATTGTACTAGTCTTTATGACATTTCTACTGACAGTGACTAGTCCCCATAATCCCCCACCATATCACTGCTACCAACTGAGTCTATTGTCATGATTTACAAAGGAGGTAAGTCATGGTTCTAAACTTCAGCTTCTGCTATTCCTAGCTCTCCATAGTCTGATGAGCCATACCAGATTATGCTGTAATGTATCCATGAAATATTCACCTTTTCATTTTGTGCATTATTTCATTTCACCTAGTTTCCTCACCTTTGTGGGAGCCAGACATTGTTCAGTCAGAGTTCAAGCAAAGACTGTGTTTCTTATCCTCTGTTCTCACAAGTGTTTTAGTCTTAGACATTCCCTTGCTCTTTATCCATGATGATTGGAATTTGGATCTTGATGCTCCCTGCTGTCACTCAATGCCTAATCATCAACAAAGATGGGTTGGCTTTAGCAACACAGTTTGTCTCCTTATCTAATTAGTGCATCCTTGGCTGGGGTGCTACTAAGGCAACAAAAATTTGGCTTCTTGTTTTGTGCTGCTAATGAGGATTTTAGTCTGCAAGTGTGCTTTGCCTGTAGCAACTTGGTTTGTCCTCCCTGTTTTAGGTCCACTTCTTGTCAGTCCACTACACTGTTCCAATTCTGTAAAATGATACATACTCACAAGATTGTGTTCCTATTTTCTCTAGGGCAGGATCATCTACAAAAAGGATTCCCTGGCTGAATCGTATACAGGCCCACAATCTGTTCAGGTTCCCATGGTGTCACTAATCTTCAAGAACATAGTTGTTTCATCTCTTTCTGCATCATAGATATATTCAAATGGATCCACATTAAACAAAAAATGTGCAGTAGAAAATATATACTCTGGAGTTCTCATTGTGGCTCAGAAGATTATGGACCTGACGTTGTCTCTGTGAGGATGTGGGTTTAATTCCTAGCCTCACTCAGTGGGTTAAGGATCTGGCATTGCCCTGGCTGTGGTATAGGCAGGCAGCTGCATCTCTGATTCAATCCCTAGCCTGGGAACTTCCCAGCCATAAATATATATGTGTATACATAAATATATTATATGTACATAAATCATATGTATTACCTAATAGTACATAAATACATATATATTTATGTGTATATATATATATGAGTATGTGTCTATATATATATGAGTATGTGCATATATATGCACACACACAGACACACATACTCAACATGAAATCCTGTATTACATGATATGTTTCTTTAGTTATTTATCTAGAGTGGATGGATATTTCTTGTTTCTTATACTAGAAACCCCATCCATCCATTGGGATATTTCTCCTCATTCTAGATGTTTCCGATCATATTTGTAATTGTTATACTCTAGTCACCAGAGGGAGCAACTGACCCTCCTCTAACCAATCATTAAACCTCATCCTTTTCTCTAAATAGAGGACCTATTACCCCAGTGCTAGAGTTCTTCATTGAGGTATAACTGATGCTCAAGGCATGAGTGCCCCTCTGTTCTTGTCTAAAATCACCTTCTGTAAGGATCTTTAACTCTATTAGTTAATGGCATTTCTTTCCCTGCCAGTGCCAGCCTGAGTATGAAATACAGCTAGTGATGAAGAAAGTGGTGTGCACGTCTGTATCCAGACAGCCCTTAAATGAGACTATTCCTGTAATTTCCACTTACATGTACCAATAAGAAGTTTGTTTTCTTTTCCTTTTCTTTTCTTTTTTTTCTTTTTTTTTTTTTTGGCTTAACCTAGCTTAAGTTAGAATACTTTAAGGAAGACACTTTAACTTGCCAGGACATACCTTTCAAAATTTATTGCTAATGTTTGATAATGTAATGGTTTTATAAATTTGCATACATGATAAAAGGAGATAGTATGGGATATAAATTTTAATATGATAGAGATAGATTATATTGATTATCTGTAATTATATATATTATTATGGAAAATTGTTACTTATAAGAACTCTATAGAACATGACCTATTACAAGATAGTTTTCTCCACAGAAATGTATGATTTAAGATGACACTTGCAGAATACTAAGATGTTAAATTGTTGAGTGGAGAAAAGGAAGGGGACTACGCATGGAATTATACTGCAAACACTTTTTAAGTAGCATGCACACATATATGAGGTGAGAATTTTCAGAAAGCTTCAAAAAACTTAGCATAGCATGAGTTTAGGACTAAAGATGACACACAACATGTAATCACAAGTCAAAATATGAAGAGCTATAACATTTCTAACCTCTCTGAACCGCAGTTCCATTATTCATAATATGGAGATGAGAATACCTTTCCTATAGGGTTTTGTGAGTCTTAATACAGTTTTTGGAAAGTGCTTAGCCAAAACAAAAAAAAGCTAAATAAATGGTATTGCATTTATTTACAGAGAGAAAAAAAAAAATGTGAATCTCCTAGTATATACACCAGATTTTCAACTTTGTTTTAAACACAATATTTGTATTATAAAAAGTGGTTATATAAGAATAAATGTATATCTTCGATAAAAAGATACTTTTTTGTAGAAAATCGCCAGTGCGTTATTTGCCGAGGAAATGGGCAAGCCTGCCCTCTAGTGGTACTATCTTAGAAGTGCAGATATACAGCACTTATAGCTGAGAAAAGAGTTCAAAATACCTGCCAGATTCAAACCATAGGATAGCTTTATTTGGGAATGAAGAATGTCTGACAGTTACTGGAAACATAAAATCTGAATTCTTGCCATATGGGTTATGTCAGAGTCCACAACCTTATAGTTATTTTTAAAAAATGAGTTTAAAGCAGTGCTTCCCAAAAGCCACCTTCAAAATTGTGATATCTTTTATATACAGACATACCCATACATATTTGTTGGTATAACACTTAGTTTCATTTCTTAGACGTATTGTCATCTTCTGTAAAATGTTAATAGCAGCACAATGTGGCTCTTTCTGTTTGTTTATTCACTTGGATTTAATGTTTAACTTGTCAAATTAAGGAGTCTAACTTTTCAAATTAAGTCCTATTTCAATTATCACATTTTCTTTCAAAATTATCCTTTCCCTGCAAACCAAAATTTTGAAAATATTTGATCTCACTCATGTGAAAAATTGCCTACATTGTATTTTATAGTACTTCTTTAGCGTTCACCAAGAGCCATCAAGAAGTGATAGCAGCAAATTGAACATAACTGCAAACAACATGCTATTGTTGCTTAACCAAAATAATGACCATTGTAACAAAATTCTCCTAGATGTCCAGTCTAGTAAAAGTTATTTGTCTCTTTCAATGAACTACGTAGATAGTGGAGTCTCTATAATCTATCTGAATGTTTTATTAATTGTTTCTCCATTTTTGTTGACAATGAGTTTTCCAGTTTACATTGTGGATTCATCATTCATCATATTTACAAATTTGAATTCCTTTTAGCTGTGTTTTATGTATTTTAAGTATTTTAAACACAGCTTGAAACTGTGAAGTCTATTTTTATGGTTGTTTTGTTTTTCAAAATAAAGTTTCTTAGATATCCTGCTATAATTCTTTTTATAACAGTTCTCTTTAAAATCAGATCAATAGAAGACATTTTTCAGAAAACAATACGCATTCTAGAAAACACAATGTTCCATTTAATCTCCCAAATTAGGTTTCCCTTTTCACTGAAAAATTATCCTCTAATATTACAGGTTTTATATAAAACTTCCCTATTAATCTCTCATTTTTTCCCATCATAGCTTTCATGTGGTGATGGATAGGAGTTCAACATTGTTAGATTGCTGATGATTATGTAATGGTTTAAGACAAAACTAAATGCACAGAAGAATACACTCTAAAAGCTCAATCAAAAGACACGTCACTCATCCCCAACCAACCCTCTACCATAGCATCAAATGGATTATGTGCAGTATCTTTTTGAGATTAGGCATTGAGTTTTCCTTTAGAAAAGGTATTCATACTGGTATGTTAGAGATGTTTTGTTATGAGAGTTAAATGAGGTTAAAAACAGGGCAAAGGCCATACAATTTTTTATAACACTTTAAATAGATCAAGACTCTGGAGTTCTTTTGTTTAATAGCCCCTCTAGAAAGTAAATTTACATGCAGTTCAAGCACTTGAAACCATAATTTATTCGTTAGCATCATTTTCTCTAGCTATTCTTCATGAAATAGCATTGTGATTCTTTGCAATGGAATGTGATTGTGCAACCTGATATTACTTGTGTGTGCTGATAAAAGAGAAAATGATGACTTATTCTTTTGCATACTATGAATCTAAATTTCAATTAAGTCTGATATTCTGTTCTATGCCATCATTACTTAACATTAGTGGTGATTAGTTTCTAATTTCAATTGCTATCGATTTCAGCTTTATATCCTCCCATCTGTAAATATAAAGTAAAGGCATTCACATATTCATTTATTTCTATTTTGAATTTACAGGGTTTAAAACCTCTTAAAATTTAACTAAGTGTGAAATGTTTCAAATTAAGAACAAGTTTTCTAAACATTAAAAGTGCAGTGTTGTGTGTTGAAGGTTATAGCTGGTAAAAGTTTTAAGCTAATTTCAACTTGTGTTTTATTTTCTCCCTAAATGAATGAATGACTAAATAATTAAAACATTTTCTAGATACCTTAAATTCTGTGCTAATATCTAAAACAATTATTAGCAAAATATCTATATTAAAGGTAAATTGGTCTGAGGAAATAGATTTGAATCATGAACATAATGTATAATGTTTAAAATCTAGTCCTTTGAAAGTGTGAAGCCTCCCTACAAACCTTCTATCTTCCTCATTTTTTCCCTGTACTTTCTTTGCAACCTACTGAATCCCAGGATCCATGAACTTTAAGACGCTTTCCTCTTCCTTACCTCTCTGTCATCCACTTGGTTTCACTGTCACTTTCTTAGCTTAGGGCCTACTGTCTCTCACTTGTGTGACTTCAAAGTTCTCCTCAATGGCATTTCTAACTAACAAATTCATCCTCTACAAGCCTGCTAGATAATTTTTTTTAAATGTAAATTTAGTCAATGTACCCCATGGCTCCCCATTGCTTAATAATAGAGTCATGTTTGTGAAAATAGAATGAGATTGCTATTGATTTATTCCAGGTAATTATACCTGCTTTGATTTTGAGAGCATAAAGGCAAAATTAAGTCTCAAAGTTACTGAAGCCAAAGGATTTTGAAAGTAAATGTGGAAGTAGCTATTGATATTAATTAGGTTTTGAAATTAATTAATTTTAAGAAATAAGCACAGACCAAATCTCATCAGAACTGACAGCACTGGACTCAAAACTTGAATATTAGAAAATCCTTGGTTCCTCCCCTTTTTTTGCTTTTGTATGCCCACACCTGCAGTATATGGAATTTCCCAGGTTGAAATGGAGCTACAGTTGTAGCCTATGCCATAGCCACAGCAATGCCAGATTCGAACTACATCTGTCACTGACACCACTGCTCATGGCAATGCTGGATCCTTAACCCACTGAACAAGGCCATGCATCAAACCCAAATCCTCATGGATACTAGTCAGTTCGTTACCGCTGAGCCTCAACAGGAATTCCTGGTTGTCCCCCTTTCTGTGTAAAACAAGACTGATGGCTGGTAGTCAGGAGATTGGTTGACAAGTTGACTCTCCTTTATTTGTTCCCTAAACTAACTGGCAAGTCCCTTCCTACCTGCTGCCTTAGTCTCTACATCTGTCAAATGGGGAGAATATCTGCAGCTCAATACCAAAAAATCAAACAACCCCATCAAAAAATGGGCAGAAGATCTACACAGACAGTTCTCCAAAGAAGACATATAGATAGTCAAAAAAAAAAAACAAAACAAAACAAAAAAACACATGAAAAGATGTTCAACATCACTAATTATTAGAGAAATGCAAATCAAAACTACTATGAGGTACCACCTTACACCAGCCAGAATGGCCATCATCAAAAAGTCTACAAACAATATAAACGCTGGAGAGAGTGTAGAGAAAAGGGAACCCTATTACACTGTTGGTGGGAATGTAAATTAGTGAAAACACTATGGAAAACAGTATGGAGATTCCTCAGAAAACTAAAAATAGAATTGCCATTTCATATGGAAATCTCACTCCTGGGCATCTATCCAGAGAAAACCATGACTCAAAAATTTACATGTACCAATGTTCACTGCAGCTCAATATACAATAGCCAAGACAGGGAAACAATCTAAATGTTGATCGGCAGAGGAGTGGATAAAGAAAATGTGGTACATATACAAAGGGGAATATTATTACTCAACCATTAGAAGGAAAGAAATAATGGCATTTGCAACAACATGAATGGACCTAGAAATTATCATGCTAAGTGAAGTCGGTCAGACAGTGAGATACCAACCTCAAATGCCATCGCTTACATGTGGAATCTAAAAAAAGGATACAATGAACTTCTTTGCAGAGCAGATACTGACTCACAGAGTTTGAAAAACTTATGATTTCCAAGGGAGACAGACTGGGGAGTCGGGGTACAGTCTGGGGGTTTGGGATGGAAATGCTATAAAATTGGGTTGTGATCATCATTGTACAACTATAAATGTAATAAAATTCATTGAGTAATAAAAAAAAAGGGCAGAATAATGTCTGACCTTACTTCTAAAGGAGAAAAGACAGAGATGTCATATCACTCCAAATCTAGTAAAAACTAAAATTAGTAATCATTTAATGCTAGCAAAGTGCTTTCAAATATTTTAGGCTATTTGACTGTCACAATAAGGCAGTAGTTAAATATCCACCTTTTAAATAAAAAATGTTTTTTAATGCCTTCTTTGCAAAATGAAATTAACAGGTAATACAATTTCAATATATATGAGAGTTTAAGGATAATTATAAAAGAAATACAATCCAAATTATTTAAGTTACTAAAATTTATTAAAGTAGTAATATAGAATAAGAGCTGATTTCCTAATAAAGCACATTTAAAACAATTGATGGCCTTTGTGGAAAAAAAAAGGGGAGAGCTCAATATTGTCTCTGGCTGAAATAAATATATCTATATATTTACATGTGCATGCATGTTTCTGTGCACATGTGCATCCTATAATATTATGTGTATGTGTATACATATATAGGAGGAAGTCAATCAGATTTCTTGGTCTACAAAATACTTCAAATAGGTAAATATTTCTAATCAACTAAATTATTGTCAGTGGCTTTGACATCAAAAATTTCAGAATGGCAAAGAATCAACTCCATAATCTTTTTAAGTTTATACAAGTTATTTGAAATTAAGAGTATTCATATCATTTAAAACCAGAAGCTTTGAGATTTAGGCAATTTACTGACATTTAATTTTTTAATTGTTTTCTATGACGCTGTCAACCTAGAATTTAGGCGCAGCTTCCCATAGTATATGTAGGAGAACATTATCTCCAGTAGACAATATCAAATTGTCATATGTCACTTATGTTTTAATATTTCCTTTGTTCCATTTAGGAAAAAGAAAAAAGAACTTCCTGATGCATCTAGTTTGTGGGAAACTGTGGGTGGTAATTTAAAAGGTGGTTAGAAAATTATCCCCTAAAGATATTTTAGGTTAAACAACTTTCAGAGTAAGATTGGAACTGACCCAAAGGTATTGGAATGAAGGGGTGATGCGGGTGGTAAAGGTGGCTTGTGGCTAGAAACTAATTAGCATTGAATAAATTACTAATCAAATTTCCTCTTTCAAATATAGCTATGATTTATTCCAGGGAGGGTCTTGGAATAATTGACCTAAATATTGACCTATTTTTGCTATCTTTTATGGTATCAAATAAGACTTTTGATAAATGGAAATTTGTCAAGTGACTTTTCTAATATTATTTCATTGACAAATTTTTGTTAAACCATAATGTATAGCAAACCCAATTACAAAAATGTTGCAAAAGACTGTCTAAATTTTTGTTTATGATAGTCTTGAGTTAGTATCATGTTTCATTTGTGAGAATTGAGTGAGTTAGTACATGTAAAGTAGTTTAGAACAAGACTTGGCAAATGCTAAGTGCATAGAATGTGTTAGCTCTTATTATTACTGTTATACATATATTCATTCCAATATATAAAGGTGTAGATTTCCATATCTATGCATTTTAAAAGAATAGTATATTACATATCCAGCATAGATTTTTGCTTTTAAGTGTTGAGAATACTGAACAGAAATTATTATTATATGGGATATTTCCATAGATTACTTTTTAATGATTTCTTTTTACACTGCTTTTTAGAAATGTATCTGTTTTTTCTGCAAAGATTCAGTCACATGTGTTTACATTGTGTATGTCTGACTTAATATTAATATCTACACCTGAATGTTCTTTCAAAATATTTTCACTGCATTCTTTCATTCATTAGACTAACAAACAACAGAGGTGTTTTGTATTGAACACTATGCCTGTGAACAAATATTTATTACATCCCTTTAGGGATATAAGATAATAATCTAAAGAATGAGACTTATGTGATTAAAAAATTTATCTTGCTGTAATTCCTAAGCAGAGATGTGTAAGAATTTAAACAAATCTTCCTGAAAATGTTAGGATTTCTTCAAGGAAAAGGAAAGTTCTTCTGGGTAAGTAAGAATATTTGAAGCAGGAGAATGAAAGGCTATATTACAAAGGAAGCCCATTTCAAGAAATCTAGTCATTTAAAGAGCATGTTTTTTTCTTTTTCCTATATTTGCAACATGATTCCAAACAATCCTTTGTTAAATTACTTTTCATTTAAGAAGATTTTGGAATTAAACCCTTCAACACTTGTGAGCTTGCCCAATAATCCCTAGAGCAGAGTAAACTTGCTTACACATGGAAAGCTGGGCTATCATGTCTTTATTTCCCAGTGATTTGATAATTACCTGGACAATTTTGAGACAAAAGTAGAGACAAATAAAGATGCTATTAGACATTGCAAATGCTTAGTGAGTTTCATGAATATTTAGACTTCAAAAAAAGGTAAACTGAAAGTTTTAAGGTTTGGTTAAGTTTGGTTAAGATGAATTTTAAACAATGATATTTAATTTACAGATGTTATTTCAGACTTATTTAGTAATATTTGAGGAAAACATAAATAGAATCAAGTAAAATAAAGCATGACAATGAAAAGAAGTAATAATTAGATAAATCAAACAAATGAATCCAAGTGTTCAAGCAGATCATAAATGATTTATTTGGTATGCTTGATAAACAGAATTTTTAGGATCTTTTATTACAAAGGTAGTATATAAGACTGTCTTAGTTAACTTGGGCTGCCATAACAAAATACCATGGACAAGGGTGGCTTAAATAGCAGAAATTTGTTTTCTCACAGTTATGGAAGCTAGAGGTTCATAATCAGGGTGCTAGAGTGTTCAGGTTCTGGAGAGCTCTCTTTCTGGCTTGCAGGTGGCTGCATTTTCTGTGTCCTCACCTGGCAGAGAAAGCAAGCTGTCCAGTGTCTCTTCTTTTACAGACACTGATTAACATGACTGCTCCATCCTCTGACCTCATGCAAATGTAATTACTTCTCAAAGCCTTCATTGCCAAATACATTTACATTAGGGGTAGAGTTTCAACATATGAATTTGAGGGTGACACAAGTCAGTCCATAGCAAGCACTTAAGGTAGGATTGTCAACATATGTGAGCCAGTTATCTTGAGAAATGTTTAGACAGAAGATGGGGAATTGGTAGAGTGAATTAGATCACACCCTGTGTTGGCGATCATTGGCAAGTTACTTGTCTACCTTCTCTAGGCTGGCTTCCTCATTTGTAAAATAAAGGTAATAATGACAGGTACCAAAAAAGTGCTTCAGTCTTTAGTCAGTGCATATGGAGTGATGAACAAATGTTTGCATTTATTTTAAAGATTTTTTTCTATATGTTAGTCAACTAGTTAAACAAAGTGCTTAAACTTGATGAGAATGTTAACAAGAACTCTTTAAAGTCCTTATCAACTGAAAGTATTCTTTGGCAATTTCTGAACCTGAATGTCTCCTGCACAGCAGTGGTTACTATTATGAAAGCTCTAATGTATCTGAGATTTGTGTGGCTTTATAAATTTGGGGATTTCTTTAACGAAATCTAACTTCATTCATTTAGTCAATTTTGTATAAAGAGTCTTTGGAAGCCAGAAGTAAATTTTTTACTAGGCATTCATTGAGGTTAAAGTATAATCACAATAGGAGTTCCCTTGTGGTGCAGCAGGTTGAGGATGCAGCATTGTCACTGTGGAGGCTTAGGTCATTGCTGTGGTAAGAGTTCAGTCCTTGTCCCAGGAACTTCCACATGCTGTGTGAGTGCAGCAAAATACACACACACACACACACACACACACACACACAAAATCTCAGCAAGTAAAGGTTAATTTAATCAATTCACACAATTGTATTAGAATTGAAGTTTTAAATTAAGGATCCCTTTCTGGAAATGACTTTCCTACCAAAGCAATAGTAAGGGGTCAAGGGAGAGAGAAGTTAAAATAATACTTCTGCATATCTGAGATGATTAAAATATCATACAACAGTAAACCCAATATAAGAAAAGCATTCAAGACACAGTAGAAACTGGGGAAAGGATTAGATTTCAGAATCATTCTAGAAGATTGAACCTAAACTTTTAGAGACATCGGTAGGATTGTAGGGAAATATTTATGTTTTAGTATATTGCTATTAAAATGTGGAAATAAATGAGAAAATAAACTTTTAAATAATTCTTAAAGTAATAACAAAATATTTTGAAATGGGTAAAATGTATGAGTGATATCATTTCTAATCCTTTCCAATTATTAAGAATCCCTTGAAATCAATGTGCTTAAATAAGAAATACTAGCATTAAATGTTTTTGTTTTCCAGAGAGAACTATTTAGAGATTGATAGAATGCTTATAAGGATCAAAATATTATGAAGTACTAGGACTTAAAAATATAATTACATTTTAAGATTGCAGATATAGGAAATTTTTCAATATAATGGCTGCCACACCATTTTTAAATGTATTTATTTAGCCTATTCATGCGAAGCATCACACAAATATTTTCAACCATCTATTTCTAATATAATATGGCATGTTTTTGAAATCACCCGAAAATATTTTTAATTTATTTTCATAATTGAGCTATTTTTGTTTAGGGTAAATTTAGTTTAATGATTATCTAGCCTTTATATATACATATATGCATAACATGTATGCATTTTAATCATAATATTTAATGATCTAGTTCTAAGGGCATTACATTTTAAATAAAAAATAAGAAAAATGTAAGTGTTAGGAAAGCAGTCTGTAAAATATTGATAATATTCCACTGGGAATATTTTTCATCTTTTCAGTTGGTAGGAAATTAATTGCTTCACCCTAATAATGTCTACCTGGGTTCATTTTTTTTTACCAAGATATAAAGTTGAAATTTAAATACAAATAGTATGCAAATAGTATTATGCTATTTATTTATCTGCAAAGGAATTCCAATATTTAACTACTTAGTTTTAGATGTTTATAAATATATGTTATGATATTTGTTATCAAAAGAGAATATTTGGATTTCCCTACTTTTCTGAATCTGGTGACATTTTAGTTGCCTGCACCAACTAGTGATATCTGGTGTTTTTGTGAAAAAATAAAGATCCATTTTCCTCCCAAATGTTCACATGGCCAAAGTTTGTTTAAAGAAAAAAATGAAAAAAAATAAAGCCATTCAAGAGAAACAGGATAGTGTTAGAACATGTATTGTTTTTGGTAAGGGAAGCACAACATTTAAAAATTTTTATGGGTTCTGAGAAAAACTGGCTCTGCTTGTAGCATATGAAAGTTACAGCCAGACAGTTCCCCTATAATTACCTCAGGAACCTGTAGTCTTATATCATTAGTCCAGAAATTCAAAGTTTGTGTTTCTAAGCTAATTTCTTGTGGGGACTCTAAAGATTTCGTCAGTTAAGTATAAATCAGAGAATCAACGTGAATGAAAATTTTACAAATCAAATCTAGTGGTTTCAGAAATTTATCAAAATTTGTAGCGTAGACTATCTTCAGAATGCAGCTGACTTTAACGATGGTAATAGAATGAGAATAATAAAAGATTTGGAGTTTGGAGACATAGGTTTGACTGCCGACTCTTCTAATTACCATGTTGGGTGAGTAACTTAGTGCAGCTGAGCTTTATGACCTTATTCGGAGGAAAATACATACCTTTCTTCCATATGGCTATTGTAAAGATAAGATAATACATGTGTAAAAGGTCTTAGTAAAACTTTAGTCATGTAGACATAAATGTTGCCACTCATTTAATGAATATGATGCTGCTGAATGAATCACAGCTAAAATAAAGCGAAACCAAGCTATGCTTCTTCTAGGGATTTTGTTCTACAGTCTAATGTGTGATTTTGTTTACTGGGGAGCCACTCCTAATTAAAGTGTGGTTGATGTTCATGCTGTTCACATTTGTCCAGCTTTTTACCCATCATCTACTGATAGTAATTCATGAGCTTTTAAAATATACAGCAACAGTCTGCTTCTGCAAGGCTTGACTCACATCCCCCCTAGCTCATGCTGGGCTTTCACAATGGAGCCTGCTGAGACAAAACAGCTTCACAGTCTTCTTATGGTGAGTTACTTTCCATTTATCCAGGATAAACCGAATTTTAAGCAATTTATAGCAAAAGCCTAGTTAAAAAAAATAATAATAATGAAGCATACCGTATTTCTATGCAAAATCAAGTGTTTTTCCTAATGAAACAACATAAAAGGATAATTACAAACACGGTATTTTGTAATAAATTAGTTCCCATTTAGATTTTATTAGAAAAATATGAAAAATGAGTAGTTATAGTATCTCAGTTTTTACAACAGCTGAGAATAAAGTTCATTTTCAGAAGTACAAATAATCAATTAAAATATAAATATGATTATTTCAAACCCACATGTATTAATAAAACTAAAAGAAGTACAGATATATCTCCTAATTTGACCCCACAACTTCAACAAATAACATTTTAAAAAATTTTAATCTAAGATGATTTAAAAAATCTAGTGCTAAACATTATCTCTGAATAATTATTTATTTCATAACAAGATAGAAAAATGCATCAAGTGAGTACCTGAAAATAGTCTCCACATTCTGGTGTATAGGCCTAATATCTTTCCAGTAATTCAAGGAGTTAACTTTCAGCCTATATACAATCAGGAGAATAGTCCTGTAAAAGTTAGGAAGTTTGCCACATGGCGATTGTGGTATAAGGGAGGTAAAATGAAAGGATAGCATTGTGGGATTCTTTGCAATAAAATGATTTTAGTACATACAAATAAAGATTCTAATCTAGTACTACCAATCTTGCTGAGATTTAGTTTTTCTATTCTGTAAAATGGCCCTAGTAACACCTACCTCATTGGAAATCTGTAAGGACAAAATATATTTTTATATAAAGTGGCTGAAACAGTGCCTGGCAGAAATGTGTTGTCAATAGACACTACTAGCTGGTTATCCCTGAGAAAAGTTAGGAAATTAGACATAAACCAAGGTCAGGATGTCAAAAGTAGAGCTACCTATGGCAGACATTATTAATCCATCATGAAAAAGTGAGCACACAAGAAAAAACTTATTTGCTCTGGTAAAACTAGGTATATTCCTAAGTAACACATTCTTCTGTGAATTATAACTAGGGTCCCCTTATCCATATAGTGAATGTGATGTCTTGGGTAAAGAATTTAGCTCTTATAGTCTTAGGAAACTGCCTTGATATAACCTGCCACTGAACAGATACTAAAGTAAGGTGACAATATTGGAATTCCTGATGAGTAACGCTTACTTCTCTGATGCTCAAGTGTGCACATCTCTTTGCTGTTCTCACTTTAACCTGGTACGAAATGGCTGTCACCATCCCATCATCTTTCACAAAGTGCTTCTGGGAGATGCCCACAATAACAACAAGAAATTGCTTATAATATTGTGTGAATTGATCTCAGTTCCACGGCAAAATCTTCAGAGTGCATAATTTGTAAAATCCAGAGCTAACTCATTTCAGAAATATATCAAGGTAAAAAATTTACCCTTCACTATTATAATGTAATTGCCAAAAAATACTACTAAAAACCATAAAATCGGGTAACAGAAAGATACAAACATTTGTTAAAAATCTGACCACTATTGATGGTGCCTGGAAAAAATTATTCTGAAACTCTGATTTTTAATTTCAGTAGAGCTGGAAGGTGACCTGGGTGTGGTGAAGGATGCAGAGATGATGTCTAAAAAGCATGCCTGCCAGTTGATTTGAGGGAAAATGCTCACCCACACTGACAGTTAAGTTTACCAGTGTTGCAAGAGGGAGGGATGCAAGCCAGAAGCAATAAGAGCCCGCAGATCTGCATTAACATTTTATACATTGAATTTAATAATGTATTCTTCATGCTAAATAACTTTCTGAAACTTATTTCAACTGATTTGAGATGTGATTTGAGAACTGCCAATATGTTAGGCAATCTGCTGCAAAATTGTCTGTTTTCATCTAAGTACCTCTGCATCATCTTTAGCTCTGCTGTGTACTGATTTTTTTTTTTTTTATGCAGCCCTACTCAGCAAATCAGAGAGCTTAAACTTATGTTTCCAGTAGCAACAGCATGCTAGAGGGATTATTTTAGCTACATTTTGAGGCCATAAGCAAAGGTAAATGTCAGCGTTAGAGCAGACACTAGAGTATGTGCACAGATAACCAATTAGATTAGATTGTATAAGCAGGGAACCAAGTGGGAGGTAACTGCCCACCTGGTGGGATTTCCAGAGTTTTTGGAAAGCCTGACCATCCCATCTACTGCTGGTTGATATATTACATACCTCACTGGTAAAAGTTAATCTTTTTTAGTCTTATGTTTCCAAAAACATTACCCCTATTAAAATACAAACTCCCCAGGGAGGGGTAAAAGGCTATAAATTATATTAGACACATATAATTTGGTATGAATGGGCTCATCAGAACCAGTCCCGAGAGACGATTTTGATTGGTGGAGTAGTGAGAGAATACCATAAATAAGAGAAATGTGTGTGTTACTGTGTGTATAAGTGTAGGGGGCTTGTGATGTACATTTCATTTTAATTACTTCACTGTTTTGTTTGACTAACTGCCTAGAAGTGAGAGTTGCAACCTCATTTGGGAACTTCCATGTATCTGCAGTTTTCCTGCCATAATATTTGAGTTCTTGATTTTAGAAGCTGAATTATTTAGACAGAATGGTTTTGAGTTGAATCTTTTCACTCTGGAAAGTAGTAGTGGTCCAGTTGAAAGCATCACAGCATAATAACCAGTTCCACTGGGGCCTAGCTGCAAGATCTTTTAACTATAACCAGCCCAAGATCATGCCTCTAGCACATGACTTTCAAATCTCACAATTATTTCTCCTTATGAACCAGGAGTATATGCTTTTACCAGTATCCTCTGCTGGTTTACCACTGGTCTTGATCCTTGGCTGAACTTGGTGCAAAGTATGACAATTAACATCTGAACACACACATTGAAAATACAAGGACAAAAACAAAAATAATTTAACATTAACATGTACTTGCAATTTTCTCTTTGCCTCTGTTAAGAAAGAAATTGTTGGGAGTTCCCGTCGTGGCGCAGTGGTTAACGAATCCGACTAGGAACCATGAGGTTGCGGGTTCGGTCCCTGCCCTTGCTCAGTGGGTTAACGATCTGGCGTTGCCGTGAGCTGTGGTGTAGGTTGCAGACTCTGGCTCGGATCCCGAGTTGCTGTGGCTCTGGCGTAGGCCGGTGGCTGCAGCTCTAATTTGACCCCTAGCCTGGGAACCTCCATATGCCGCAGAAGCGGCCCTAGAAATGGCAAAAAGACGAAATAAAATAAAAAATTAAAAATTAAAAAAAATATATTAAAAAAAGAAAGAAATTGTTAAATTATTTTGTAATGCCTTGCTGCTATTTAAAAATAAAAATAGAAACAATTATAATCATCAGGAAAATTTTGACCAAATTATATAAAACTTGAAGTTAGGGTTGAGAATTTATAAAATGACAGTGACTATAAAGAAGGAGTAAGAACATAAAGCTGAAAATATGTCAGTGGGAGAAGTAAATTAAATGTAGAAGATTTTAGAGCAAATGCCAGTAGGTTAGCCAAATGTTGCTCCAAGACTAAGGATAAGAGAAAAGAAACATGGCATAAAGTATATCTTGAGACAGTTTCACAAAAGGTGGATTTAAGAACAGACTCAAGCATGTTTTGTTTCAATGAGAACACATTTGACATGAAGCTATTAGCTTAGTGGTCATTGAAAGTTCACAGTAAAAAGGAGCCTTTCTGTAAAGTTCACCAGAATCCAGGTTAAAGCACTTAGAAGAGGTAGAGCCAACCAGAGGACAGAAATATTATCTAGGGAAATATATTTTGCTGGTTACATATAACCGAGGTAGCCTTTGACATATCCCCAAAGACCATGCTTTGGTAGAGAAAATAATTTCATAAGTATCAAGGAGTGAAGGCTTGAGGCAACAAGTGTGGAAGATGTAAGAAGGCAAACGTTTCCTTGTGCTTGACCACAGTGAACTCATTACTTAAATAATTCAGACTTTCAGATTGAAAGGAAAAAAATCACTAGGACAGGTAAATGGACTAGAAAAATAAACACATGGTATGTTAGAGTGAATTGAAAGAATATTTGAAAGAAAGACTTACAAAGAAAGCATAATTTTATTTACTGGGTACTATGACAATAAAACAGCTAATTATATGAATTCCATTTTAAGTAAGAATGAACATTTTCAGAAATGCTATAGACTTAAAAAGGAATGTGTGGGGATGAGAATTAAAGGGAAAGCATTGAGTGAAAAAATGGGTGAAAAGGGTCTGGAACATAAGTGATAAGGAATTATTTGCTAAGCACAAAAGGAATAAACATTATGAAATAGAAATTGGCCTGTTAACACAGACAGTGTCCTAAAAGGAAGCTAAAGCAATTGGTCTTCAATAAAAATAAATTTAATGTTAATTGAAATATCTTCCTATTATAAGCAAAAAATAACTAGGAAGGACTTTTATGTTACATTCTGCCTAATATATATTTTTAAATGAACATCACATTAAAATATTTGCAAATTCAAATTTTCCTTCACTTGCAATGTTTATTTCTGGTGAATTGGTTGATTGGTATTTTGGAGCTCTTAAGCTAGGATGACTTTGCCTGAAGTACCTTTTGTGAGGAAAACAAAGTTTGCTGCAAAGCAGTACCACTGTTTTTGCCTAATGATAATACTTCAGTGTAAGTCAGTTGCTTGAAAATCAAAAATTTGGTGTGGGACACTTGTCCCTGATTTTTTGTAGAGGTTTTGAGTCTGTTATTCATCTGAGCAGTCAGATATTTTTGTTTTGCTCTTACTTCCAACAAAACTGAACCTTTCCTGATGCTAAGATTCTATATGTTCTACAAATCTGTGAAAATTAAAAAGAATTGAAGATGATCCATTTTCTAAGTGTATGTACTTTTGGAAGTCTGGACAAGTAGGAGTCTATTTAAAATGCAAATATTATACTGAGATGCTAAAATAATTTACATTCCAAGACTGTAGTTTAAATATAATTGCATTACATTAAAACACAGTTGGTTTTATCGTGTGATATAAATTTGGTTTATTTCTTACAGATTTTTGGTGACTAGGATTTTGTTTTGATCTTGTAGTATATACAGAAATTTCACAACCATCTCTTATAATTTGTGAAGCTTTAGCAGCAACATTTGTAAACACAAGGGGATGTTTTCACTTTTTAGTAGAGGAAGAGCAGATGGTCGGGATTAAGGGAATCACTCCTTCGTGTTTAATAATGCAGCAGGGAAGGCAGTGGCAAGCTAACTTTTCACCAAGAGAGAATAATTTTTCAGAGCATCAGCTGGATCTTTCCTAGCTAGAATAGAGCCCCTTCAGATGTGTACCATCTGCATGGGAGTGAGTCACACCAGAAGATCTAATAATACTTGTAAAATACACTTTGTTCCCAATGAGTTTTATATGGAGAAAATAATCTGTATTTGATGGAAAGAAGTGATGGGGAGAAATTTGCATGTAAGTAGAGAACTGCCGGATAGAAACTCAATAAGACAAGAGAAAAGACATAGACCAAGCAGTCAGATACACAAGAAACCAAACAGAAAACTTTTAGGTAACCTTTTGGATCTATTGCAACATACAGAAACACTCAATAGAAAAAATGATGAATGTAAGATATGTTATTAAATATAATATAGAATGTAAATTTAGAGCCATCTGGAAAATAGTGAGAAAATTGTAAATGTATATGATTAAAATGATTAATTAACTCTATAATGATTATAATAGAAACAAAAATATTAGTAAAATATATTATGTAATGCAATCACCAAGAGAAAAAACATAGATGGTTTTTAATGACCACAGATGTTCATTGTAACTGCTTTTTATTCCAAAGAATTTGATATACTGGATGATCAAGTGACTCTCTCAAAATCTACAGTTTCATATCCACTGCTGAGAAAAATACAACACAATCGAGCCATTTAACGGTTGTCTCAGTTCAGCTGTTCAATACCAGATTCTAAAAAAGCTGCTTTCAAACCATCAATGATATGAATAGGAGGAAAAAACAGTAACCACAAAATCAGTAACCAAACAGATATTTAGCCTGAAGGAATCACAAGTTGGAGGATGGAATTTAATTCTTTTTCATAGTTTTGGGTCAGCAATACTTTTATATCTAGGCCTTCATATAAAAAAGAAAAAGTATGTGTTGTGGTAAGTATGATAGTCTCATAGCCATGGATTTAAGCATGACTATAACTAGAAAAATCACCTTAATAAGAACTTTATGAGTCCTACATTTAAAAGGGACTTCATAGAGCTTGTAATCCATCCGTCTCCCAGTGCTTTATCAGTGTTCAGTGCCATGTAGTACCTTGGTTTGAAAGAATATGTTTTCCTATCATTTGAACATAGTTCTTACATTTTTCAAGGCTTTTTATTCCCAGTAAACTGCCTAAGCTTAGCTTTCTAAAAATGAGATCCTATTTGTTTCAAAGTGTAGGCAATAGAATAAAAAGAAAAAATCAGCATCCTTTTTTTTTTTCTTTGAGTAACAATCCTGCCAATTGAAATTCCAGATTAGTTTTTTCATCTATAAAATGAACGAAGTGGATCAGATGATTAATAAACTGATCTTTAAAACAGGATGTAGCTGTATTCTTGGCCTTTTTGAGGGATTTCAATGGAAATCTTTGAGCACTTGTTTGGTATGAATAATGGAATTATTTCAAGTGATCTGCAGATAAAAATATGTGAGACATTCTATATCGATAGAATAAACAGATGCAAATATATAAGACCATGAGTACTGCTGTGGTTAATAAAATAAAAAGTACTAATTTCTAAATAGCTGCCATAAGAATGAACAAATTTGAATGTCAAATTTCTGATGTTCAAATAGGGATTTTATACTTTGAAAGACTTTGAATCTTTACATTATGGAGTAATAAGCAGGAAAGAAACTGATGAGAGAATTTACATCATCTGTTAACTGGGTCAAGGACTCTTTCGAAATACTTGAACTAATTCTCTTTGTCACCCCTTTTCTAATATGAATAGAGGGAGACACAACTGAAGAAACACAATAGAGATTTATTTCTGTTAATCATTAGACAAATTAATATAGGTTAATTGAAGATTAACTTTGGAGTTATATCAGCCAAATAGAGTGGGGAGAAAAAGGGTAAAGCAGATTATAGTTAAATATCCACAGGATATATTTCATATCCTGGCTGTGGCTTGTTTCCTATTTGCTCATGTAAATTCTCAAAAACAGTAATTATAATATTTGGCTTCTCAGCCCTGTACTTTAAAATATACAACCTTTGAAATATTTTCATTATTAACCTGAAAACTATTGAAAGGTAATTATAAATATTCAACATACAAAATGCACAGATCCATAAAGATCGTTTAAAGAGCCTCCATTTGTCTGACTCAAAAGTTAAAGTCTCATAATGTTAGCATACATGTTATTGTTTTATACAAAATTAGAAGTAATAATATAAAACTTCCAAGGATAATTAACCAAAATGATTTAATCTATTTTTAAATGAAAATATAGAAATCGAATTCAGAGGAAATTCAGTAGCCATTTTAAATATGATAATTATATATTTTTTTCATACTTTGGAGTGGAGACAGTAGGGCGTTGTTTTGTTGATCAAAAGTGCCTGGTAGGGATGTAAATTAGAAATGTTTTCAAAAATCAAGAAGAAAGCACAGGAACGAGTTGTGTGTGTGTGTGTTTGTATGTGTATGTGTTTGAAGTAAAAAAATATGAAAGAGGTAATATATTTTCGTTTAAGTTTTTGTTTAAAGAAGAAAGGTAGGAATAAGAAATATTTCACTAGAAATGCAAAAATATAGGAAACAGACTAATACAAGCTATTCTGTGATTAGGAAGATATTTTTTGTGTTTTCATAAGTAAGTTATATTTAAAAATGTTTTGCTCATGAAGTGCAATGACAAAGAGCCTAGCCTTTAAATTCTGTTGTATTTGAAATATTATAACCTGGGGCTGTGGGTTCATACATTAGCCATGCTTAAAAGTATGCTTGTTACTACTTGGCACCGTCAGTTTTAATGCAGCTTTTGTTGGCTTTAAACACTGAAACAAATAGAAAACAATCAGGCTCTAGTGACTTGGAACCTGGATAGCAGCCCAGCTTTCATTTATTAGGACCCTGGGAAAATAATTCAAAAGGGGAAAATTTTCAAATTTGCTTTCAGGTTACATTTAACAAGTACTTCTCCAAAGGATTTCCAAGCCTTTTTTTTTTACTTCTGTTCATTTTGCTGGTTTATAATATAAATTATGGTTGGAACTAATGCATTTCAGGACTGAAGTGTCTGTTCAAATCATTCTTGGGACTGAATAAAGCAACAGTATTCATAGATGATTTATAAATCATAGGGATTTATGCATTAGAGTAGCAGCTGCAGCTGGGTACGGAGGTATGTGCCCTAATATTCACCTTTAGAAATCTTTGTGTTAGTTAATAGTATACTCACCGATCTACCTTGGCCACAGAAAGTTATTTTGAGAATTCTAATATTGTCCAATTGAAGGATGTGATTAGACTGGCAAAATGTGCAAACAAGTTAGAGAATTTATTAAATTACTGTATTATTTCCATAATTCTACCAATACTTGCCATATCCTTAATCTTGCCATTTTGTGAGTTATTTCAGTGAATGGCTTGTGAGACATTAGTCACACCTGGTAATGTAATTGTAAATGATTAGCTACCATGCATAGTATTACATAGTATTCTAGTAAGGTGAGTGAAAATATAAGAATTGCCCTGTTTTATTTTTTTTAGGGCTGCATTCATGGCATGAGGAGATTCTCAGGCTAGGGGTCAAATCAGAGTTGTAGCCACTGGCCTTCTTCACAACCACAGCAATGCCAGATCCAAGCCATTTCTGCAACCTCCACCACAGTTCACAGCAATGACGGATCTTTAACCCACTGAGCAAGGCCAGGGATCTAACATGCGTCCTCATGGTTACTAGTGGGATTTGTTTCTGCTAAGCCACAATGGGAACTCCGAACTGCCCTGTTTAAGTGCTTCAGCTTCTGGATTATAGTTAGCCAATCTACCATAACACCAATGAGGAAAATACAACCTCATTTAGTTCTTGAAACTTCTCTGTGCAAAGGAAGGTCCATAAAGTCTAAGGTGGGCACTTCCTAGAAAAGATCATTTCATCTACTGATTTATCTGTTATAGTTCAGTAACTTTTCTTCTCTAGAACTGAAATATGTTTATCTTGTTCATGATTTTAAAAAGTAATATTTAAACATAATGTATAATAATTCCCTTCTAATAAAACTACTAAACTAATGTACATCTTCATTGATGAGATCTTCAAGTATTATCTTTTTTTTCTTTTGGCCAGAAAGCTCTGGTAAATGAAAAAAAAATCTCTGTGAGAGAATTTTGTAAATTATTAAGGTAAATAAAATATGAAACTAATTTTATCATGTGATTTGTCTTCCTAACCCTAGGATATCACCATACCAAGTTATCCCTTGCATTTTTCTTGTCTAAAGTAAATTTTTCTATTTAAATTGACTGCTGCTTGTTTTCTTATGAGATTTTATTTTATTTTTGGTATATTTAATTATTTGCAAAATACATATCATTCATTTGTGACCCACATATATATCCCTATGATTCTGTCTTCCTATTGATTTATTTATATATTTTATTACCCTATTTTTTGACCATCAAGTTTCACCAATAGAGTTCAATAGAGTCACACTTTTGAGTTGTCATTAAGGAACCAGATGAATAATTTACAAATCAAGGATGATGTATTTTCAGTCAAATTCAGATCATTGCTTCAGCATATGAGAAATTTGGAAATCACTACTCCATCTCAACAAGTAAAATGCTGAACAGATTGAAAAATCAACAACTTTTCTTGGATTCATAAAAAAGGGAAAAGCACCGGGCATAATTCTCAAGTTTGGAGAGACAGAAAAATTCAGAGCATTGAGACTTACCCAAGCAGAGACTCACAAGTTGAAGCCTTGAATGTCAGTTCCAGGGTATGAACATCTGAATTGTAATTGTTTAAATGCTGAAGTCTGTTAAAAATCTCCAGGGAGGATCTTATAGTATTGAGAGGTTTATCCCCAGGAGCTTGATCAGATTCCCACAGTAAATATGAGAGAAAAGTCCTCCCATGCAAACAGAGACAAATACACCACCCCTTACCTCCTTCTTGCCATCTTCCATGTGGAAAGTGAAAGAAATAATTTTGAAATATACCAGAGCACTCTGTCTTCTTAACAAGTCCTGCTCTCACAGAAAACTAGTTAACTAGAGCCAAACCTGCTGGGGTGTGAGCAGAGCCTAACTGACCTGAGGAAGGTAAATGCCCAACTCCAGCCCACTGTAGCCTGTGAGAAAACAGCAACAACCACTCTGAGAAACTTGTGAAGTTTATGGTACCAAGGTACTGGTTCCCTACTGACTAGGTGACTAAAACCTATTCATAGGAATATAGAATTCTTCCTCTTTTGGTACATCTAACCAACAGATTATTAAAGGCCTCTGTATGTTAGTTCCTTTTTCATAGTACATTTTGCCCAGCTATCGAGAAAAAAAAAATCACGACCTATGCCAAAAATAAAAAAAAACCCCACAATTTAAAGAGACAGAGCAAGCATCAGAACTGGACATGAAAAGGATATTGGAATTATATCAGGCATTAAAAACAACAATTATAAACATGCTGAGTATGACAATGAATAAAGTAAATCACATTCAAGAGCAGATGGTCAGTGGAAGCAGAGAGTGGAGATATTAAGAACAAGCCAAAAAGAAATACTAGAGATAAAACACTAAATAGAAATGAAGAATAACTTTGATGGACACATTCAAACTCAATAACACTATCAATCAGTTAGATATAATTGATGTCTTTAGGCTTTATCTGCAGCAGAAGAATGTGTTATTTTTCTTAAGTTCACATGGAATATTCACCAAGATAGATCACATTCTAGGAAGTAAAAATATAACTACTTTTTTTTTCTTTTTTTGCTTTTTAGGGCTGCGCTCATGGCATATGGAACTTCCCAGTATAGAGGTCGAAACAGAGCTATAGCTGCTGGCCTGCACCACAGCCACAGCAATGCGGGATCTGAGCCACATCTGCAACCTCCACGACAACTCACAGCAACGCTGAATACCCGACACACTGAGTGAGGCCAGGGGTCGAACCTGCATCCTCATGGATGCTAGTTGAATTCGTTTCTGCTGTGCCACAATGGGAACTCCCTATACCTTAACAAATTTGAAATAATACACATCATACAATATCTGCTCTTGGACCACAATGGAATTAAACCAGAATTCAGTAATGGAAAGATAACCAGAAAATCCCCAAATACATAGAGATTAAACAATACACTTCTAAATAACACATGGACCAAAGAAATCTAAAGAGAAACTTAAAAATATTTTGAATAAAATCAAAATGAAAACACATTTGATACAGCAAAAGCAGTTCTTAGAGGGAAATTTATGACTTTTAATGCATATATCAGAAAGAAGGAAGATCTAAAATTAATAATCTAAATTACCACTTTAAGAAGCTAGAAAAAGAAGAACAAGGGAACCCTTTTGCACTACTGGTATTAATTTAAACTGGTGCAGTATGAAATTTCTGTAAACCCCTAAAAATGGAACTATGATGTAAACCAGCAATCCCACTCCTGGATGTATGGCAAAAAGTGAATGGAAACAGAATTTTGAAGAAATATCTTCACTTCTGTGTTCACTGCGGCATTATTCACAATAGCCAAGATACGGAAACAAGCCTGAGTGACCATCAGTGGATACATGGATAAGAAGATATATATTATGCAATGGAATATTATTCAGCCATGATAAAGAAGGAAATCTTGCCGTTTTTGACAATACAGATGGAATTTAAAGGTATTATGCCATGTGAAATAAGCCAAATAGAGAAAGACCAATACCTCATAGTATTATCTACATGTTGAACTGAAAAAAAAAAAAAAAAAAAAAAAGATCAAATTCATAGAAACAGAGAGAAAAGAAGTGGTTGTCGGGGCAGTAGGAGGAAATAAGGGGCAGTTGGTGAAAGAGTACAAACTCTCAGCTATAAAATAAAATGAGTACGGCCTGAGTATGTAAAGTAAAACACGGTGACTATAGTTGATAACACTGTACTGTCGGATTAAAATTTTCTATGGGAGTATAACTTACATTTTTAAAAATATGAGGTGATGAATTTGTTAACTAGACATAGGGGAGCCTTTCACAATGTGGACATATATCAAATGATCATAATATATACTTTATCTTACAATTTTATGTATCATTTATATCTCAAAAAGCTAATTAAAAAAATGAATTAAATCCAAAGTAAGTAGGAGAAAATAAATAATAGGACTTATAGCAGAAATCAGTAAAATTGAAAACAAGGAAATCTAGAGAAAATCAATGAAAACAAAAGCTAGTTTTTTGAAAATATCACTATCATTGACAAACCTCTAAACATGCTAAGAAAAAAAGAAACAAATTATAATATCAGAATATCAGAAATGAAAAAGAAGGCATTACTGCAGATCCCATGGTAATTAAAAGAATATTAAAAGATTACTATGAATGACTCTGTGCTCAAAAATTTGATGGCCTAGATAAAATGAACTGATTCCCTGAAAGACATGTTATCAGAACTCGCGTGAGAAGAAATAAACAATATGAATAGGTCTATATCTATTAAAGAAATTGAATCACTTTTAAAACAGAAAACGCCAGGCCCAGAAGGGTTCACCGGTGCATTCTACCAAACATTTAAGGAAGAAATTATACCAGTTCTCTGTAATCCCCCTCAAAGGACAGATGCAGAAGGATATTTATTAACTTATTCTTGTAAGGACAGCATCATCACTCTAATGCCAAAACCAAAGATATTATAAGAAAGCTACAGACCAATATCTCTCATGAACAAAGATGCAAAGATGCTTTATAAAATATTAGCAAATTGTATCTAACAACATATAAGAATTAAACCATACCAAGTAGGATTATCCTAGCTAAACAAGGGTGTGATTCTGTATCCAAAAATCAACTAATATAATCAGTAATACTAACACACTAAAAAAGAGAAACTAAGTGGTTATGTTACTAGATTTAGAAAAAGTATATTTTAAGATGCCATTTTTTTCTCAATTTGGTCTATAGTTCAATGCAATCCCAATTAAAACACCATCAAATTATTTTGTAGACATCAACAAACTGGTTCTAAAGTTTATAAGGAGAGGCAAAAGACCCAGAGTAGCTAACGCAATATGTAAAAAGAGCAAAGTCGGAGCCTTGAAGTTACTCAACATGCCAATATTCAAACCAAACAAATTTTGACTAATATAATCATAATGAGAAATGTAATGACTAGAGTTTCTTTTCCATTCACATTTAATAACTAAAGAGACTGAAATTTATAAAGGTGAAATTTTTTTATTTATAATCATTTTTATTTTTTCCATTATAGGTGAAATTTTATACATGCAAGTAAAAGGCAATAATAATACTAAAACCATGGTTTTTGATGTGCGTTTTTAATATTATACTGGATATCTTTGAGAAAAATAAAGTGAGCCTAAAATAGTTGTTAAAGACAGATACTTGAAAATATGTTGAAAAACATTTTGTCCAGTTCCATTAAAGAGTAGAATGGGAAGGGGAATAAGTCTATTTGGATGTGACAGCAGGTGAAATAATTATGCTAAATTTTATTAAATATGCTATAATGGTCTGTGCTTCATTTTATATGTTATATACTTTCAGATATAGAAGATATTTATATATTATGTCCTTTTTTCCCTTTAACTACTTTGATTTATCCATTTATTAAATTTACTCTTAATATATAAACTGGAATAAGCCAGAAGGCCCCCTACCCAATTTCCTTTATATACTAAAACAGCCCTGTATTGTCCAGGATTCTAGTGGTATATTAGATACTATGATGATTTTAGAGACAGGAGAAAGGAAATAAGTCATATGACATTTCTGGGAAGGTGTGCAAGATTGTCAAGAGATTTAAAATTACTCTATACAAGAAGTAACTCAATACAGGGAGCTTGTAAAACTCTTAAATTCATGTGGTACTTGAAAGGTTAGATATCATCTTAAACTTATCTAAATCTACCTAATGCTACAGTAATGCTGAGCAATAATGCAAGATAACTGTCCCTTAAATGTGCTTGTCTAGATAGGTGTGTATCTTAAAGGCTGTTTATTAATGCAAATCTGTACATAATGTACATATCTATCTTTTTGCAAGTCACATTTTTATTCTACATCCTGCCTCTCTGCTTTATCTGTATAACACCTATATTTTAGTTTCGAACTCTCCAGAGATTGCATGATAGTGGAAAACAAATTATTGAAGCAATTACAATGTTTTCCATACCTACAGAAGCTAGAAATCTCTGCTTTTAAAATTAATTATTAGTTTCAACTCCTGAAATGTAGACAGTGATACAGTTATTCAATCAAGCTGTTAGAATGTGCTATTTTTGAGTCATAATAAAAGACATTTTTTGTCAAGAGTATATCTTAATATGTGAAGCTATCAGAGATTTATCAGACTTCAATAAAAAATCATTTAAAAGCTGCAAAGTTGATTAGAGGACTTTTCCTTTCTTTGATTAAAAAATGGTACAAATCTAATCACTACCTACTTAAAAACTCAAATAATAGTACTTTTCATAAAATATTTAATATTCCTTAAAATCATTTACTATGGAAAATATATCAAAATGTTGAGAAACTTTAAATATTTACTTTTAATTTTTCATTTTTTTTTGTATTTCTCTCTTTTTAGGGCCACACCTGTGGCATATGGAGGTTCCCAGGCTAAGGGGCCAATCAGAGCTGTAGCCTCCACCCTATGCCAGGGCCATAGCAACGTGGGATCTGAGCCACGTCTGCAACCTACACCACATCTCACAGCAATGCTGAATCCTTAACCCACTGAGTGAGGCCAGGGATTGAACCTGTGTCCTCATGGATGCCAGTTGGGTCTGTTAACCGCTGCACCATGAAGGGAACTCCAAATATTTACTTTTAAATACTTGTAGATAGGTGATTTGGAATAAATTAAAATTACAGATTATCTTTTTGTATCATTATTTTAATCATTTCCTGTATCATTTTAGACTATATACTAGATCCAGCCAGGTTCATCTTCTAGCCTGGTTCTCCCAAGTACCTTAGGAGACACATTATATGAGACTTAAGACTGACACTATGATAGATATCTGTAAATTTGTAAATGTGACTGTTTCACCTATACCCTGACATTGTACTAATTGCAAAAAAAAAAAAAAAAAAAAAAAAAAAAAAAGCATTGGATCAATATTATGAAAGACACTTTAAAAAAAAATAGATGCTGTATGACTTCAGCATTTAGTATAAGCGTAATCCTGCTTTAGAAACTCTCACAGACCACACATCTTCTCATCAGACTGAAACCAGAATAGAGACCTAGAAACTTGAAGTAGTCCTGAAATTTTCTTCAACATAAGTACTCTTCCTCAGGCTCTTCAAGTACTAACATCTCTGGAATTTCCAGAATTAATACTATTTTCAGGTTTTTAGACAATACTTATTTCTCCATTTTGTGTCACTTAATTGCTTTTACCTGCATGTTCCTTGTAAAACATTTAATATCCCACAAACAGAGCAAAATTCCCTTAGTTTCAACAATAGTTTACTTTAAAAAAAAGACACTAAGGTATAGTGAAAAGAGTACTGCTCTGATAATTAGAAAACTTGAAAGGTAGCACTGGTTATGTGCCTATTTAATTGGTATCTTTTAAAATATATTTATTGACATAAATATGTACTCTTACTATATGCCAGACTTTCTGTTCTAGGTGCTGATGATTCAGTAGAAAAATTAAATTTTCTAATATTTAATAATCCAGCAATTATCCCTTGTGGAAATTCCATATTTATATCTTTCCTACATATATACTTAAATAGATATTTTAGTCCAAAGCATTATAAACATATACTGAGAACCTCTATATTATCCAAGAAAATGTTGGATATTACCAGTTACATCATTCCTAACACATTTGAGTCATATTGAACTTTTTATTTCAAGTGCTGAGTTGCACAACACAAAGCTATCGTCTCCAGGTTTGCTGTTGTGCATCACACTATAGCAGTGACCTTTCTTTGCTGTCATATTGAATTTAGAGCAGACACCTGATTCGTTATCCACCTTAAGGTTCCTTTTGGCATTGTAACCTATTCATTTTCTTTTATCCTTTGCGTCCTTACCTTTTAGAATTACTTGCTATAAAAGTTATATTTGTTACAGAGCAAAGTTTAGCAATTACTCTGACCAGAGGCCACTATTAGGAGTTGGATATCTTTTAAGGGTGAATTATAATATTACATTATGGTTGGAATTACAGTCTTTTTACTTGGGATGGATCTTAAAGATATCTAGTACTATCCTGCAGTTTCACAAATGTTTAACCATCTAGGACGAGGTCACATGGATACTTGGTAGCAGAGCTGAACTATGTCCAGAGACCAAAGCTCTTTCTACTTTTTTCCTACCCACAGAATTTGCCATTTATATGTATTAACATTGTTCCTCCTTATATCTTTTTTCCAGCTCCCAATGTTAACAATGTGCTGCTTAGGCACAGCATGTGATGTATTCTAATCATGTCAATCCCTGCTCCCAGGTTATTTGCTGTCAAAATTATATTCCCTGAAAAAAGCATATGGTTTAAAAAATTAACTAAGCAACACAGTTATTATCAGATATGAGAATACAGGAATCTCAATTGATTGTAAATGAGCCAGAGTCGGGTGAATATAAAAGCAGCAAAAATAACAAAATTTATGACTATTTCATGAAGATTATAACACTGTCAGATAGCACTGCTTCATTCTAATGCACACCTAAAATTAGCTGAACTTAACACAGGATAATTACAATTTATTTTTTAAAGTGACTAGAAACTAAATAATTAATTTAAATTTTGCCATACAAAGTTTCAGGACAACTCTGGAATTTTTTGTTTTGTTTTGTTTTGTTTTTGTTTTTTCATTTGTCTTTTTAGGGCCTCACCTGCAGCATATGGAGGTTCCCAGGCTAAGGGTCTAATCGGAGCTGTTGCTGCCAGCCTACGCCAGAGCCACAGCAATGCCAGATCTGAGCCACATCTGCGACCCACACCACAGCTCACAGCAATGCTGGGTCCTTTACCTACTGAGTGAGGCCAGGGATTGAACCTGCAACCTCATGGTTCCTAGTCAGATTCGTTTCCACTGCACCAAGACGGGAACTCCCTGGAAATTTTTTTAAAAAAGATCTGGTTATTTCCCCAGATAGAATGAAATAAAAATAATTTCCTTCATAAGTATATCAGTAAAATCTTAAAAGTAGTAGAAATATTTAAGTATTGATGCAGTCCTATTGGACAGTAAAGCTTACTTAATAAAGGTTCCCTACTTAAAAATTCCTTGGTAGGTGCTTATTTTTAATACCCTTGCCATTTTAAGCATCCTTACATGCTTGAATGCCAGTGTATAGCCTACCTCTTCATAGTAATCAAGAATTCTAGACCCAAAGTGAACTTTGACAATCATATATTAAATTAGACATTTTTAGATGAACTGGTTGAGGTCCCAAGTGATTAAGTACCATCTCTGTAAACTCCATTAGGTCAGGGACAATGTCAATCTTGTCCCTCAGCACCCTGCATGCCTGAAATAGGAGTATTTGTAGCATGATATAATGAATTAGTGAATTAATGCCACCCAATGCTAAGACCTCTAAAATGAATGAAAATAAATATTTTACCTGCTCCCAAAGAGATGTGATAGCAAGAATGCTTATATTTTATCTCTGTTTGAGGTTCTTAGAACTTTGAACCTGGAATGTGCTTCCAGGAGTTAATCAGGAATTAGGATGTAAGGCAGTTTTCTAAACTCTGTGATTCATGCTACGTAGCTTTCTTTGAAATACTGTTAATCTTTGAATGCCACATATACCCAAATACAAATGCCATGTAAATGTACCTGTTGAACCAATATAAAACATTTTGAACATTTTCATCCATAAGCATCACTGTTGTACTTTATTAATATAGATTATTTTGGGTTGACTCTATAGAATTGTAAAGATTAATATTGTCAATTTGATTCAATTTACTACTACAACAGAATGGAAGGATAGTTAGATTGGGGAAGAAATAGTAATTATAATCATATCTCTCAAATTTGAATGCAGTTCCATAGACACAATCACAAAAATTAGAGAACTTGAAGATATAAATGTAGAAACACAGGTAAATGCCCTTGAAGTCACTGTATACACACACACACAAATACACACACACATTATGTTTATGTGTTTTTTCCTATATCTATCTAATTCATTGTCTATCAATCTAGTACTTCATGTTGAGTGGATGAATGGAAACAATAATTAATATACTGTGTGTGTGTGTGTGTGTATCCGTTGCTCTCAAATGAAAGACATAAGATTGAAAACAATGTCTTTCTATACTGCATATTCGGATATATTATTTTGAAATTGACAAAACATGCTATACTAATTGCATATGACCTTATTTTATCTTTAAGCATCTTTATTAGAAGCATAGTTTTAAAATATTGAAAATAACTCATTCTTCTGCAATTATGACACATTAACTCATGTAAGTTGATTTTCAGAACATCTGAGTTTTGTAGCATCACATATGGTAGGATATTTCTTAATTCCATGGGATGTTTTGATTTTCTTTATTTGAATAATTCCAATTTTAGATCAACTCATAGATCACAATTAAAATCATCATATTTGTAGATAATGAAAACTTTCAGTTATTTTTTTCTTCTTCAGACTAAATTATACTATTCAAACCTTTATTTCCAGGTTAATGTGTATTTATATCTGCTTAATTTACTTTTTTTAATCTAGGGCATATCCTCATTATATGTCTCTACTTCTCTTGGCATTCTTTCTTTGCATTCATTTATTATGCATTAGACTCAGCAATTTTCATCAGTCTCTTTTTCATATCACTTCATATCCTCTCTTTAATTGTGTCAATTTTTCCATTTTTGTTTTCTTTAATTGTTATCATTACATGTTCTATTTATGTATTTAAATTTATTTAAAGAGAAGTGTGACTTAAAATTGATGCAATGTCAGCTGAAATCTTAGACTGGCCAGAAAAAAAATTCAAAGCAAGTCAAATTAAAATTGTCAGCAGGAAACAACTTCAAATACCCATTCTTTTAATTGACTACTCTATTGTAATTCAAACTTGCACTTAGAATTAAAGGCAATTATGATTAAAGTCTTTCAATTCTGATTTTGCATTAAAATCTAGCATTGTAAGTCTATTAATGCTACAAAGGTAAATTTGTTTAATAAGAGTATACAGTTGGGGATTTAAATAAAATGTCGTTATGTAAAACCCTTTTAATTTATGTTCTCTTTTGTTAGAACCTGTTTCAGAACTTAATTCTTGATGGTTACTATAAAATTCTGTGACAAATTATCCTAGAAAATATAAAAACATAATTTAGGACAAAAAGACTTGAAATTAAGTGGCTTTTGCTCAGTGAAGTTCTATCAGACAACCTTTATGTTGTAACTGAACATTGATTGAGAGAGAAATGGAAAAGATTACAGAAATCTTCATTCATTTTTGCAAACTAAGTCATATTCTCCACATGCCATATTAAGTAACACATTGTATAGCACTGTCTAAATCTTGAGACATTGCTTTTTTTTTTTTTTTTGTATATGATTTTTGCTTATTTGTTCTTTGAAGACCAAACAGAACATGAGTCTCTCCTTAGGTTGGTTGCCAAGCGTGTGATTTAAAATAGAATTTGTATGTTAGAAGCTCATATTTTATTCTCATGGACCAAATTAATGTGAGTTCAGTGGTAGAAATCTGAAAAATACTCTGGTGGAAGTGTCAGCAACACTAGCATCAGGATCAGCAAAAGCACTTTTAGATGTGACATTTTGCAATTAATTCTAGCAAAGGTGTTCAGTCACATCGCCCCTTATGTATAATTTGCATTTGACCCTTGATAATACTCCCTCTCTTATATTTCAAGTTCATTGTTTTCAAGTAACCATTTTCTTCAGAACCTCCTAGATTTCTGGTCTGACCTCTACATTGTTCATTTGCTTTTTTGCTGGTCTTCTCTTTGTACTGACTTATATAAGCAGAGTTAAGCAAAAGCCTCTTTATTCACCAGGTCATATTGTCTACTATTTCACTAATAATATTGATGTATTTATATTGGTTATGTTCTTTTACTCTAAATTTCTTAATGTCAAGACACTTATTTTATTAATTTTATTTTATATTTTTGCCTTTTTAGGACCACACCCACAGCATATGAAGCTTCCCAGGCTAGGGGTCCAATTGGAGCTGTAGCTGCTGGCCTACACCACAGACACAGCAACATGGCATCCGAGCTGTGTCTGCAGTCTTCACCACAGCTCACAGCAATGCCGGATCCTTAACCCACTGAGCAAGGCCAGGGATGGAACCCGCGTCCTCATGGATGCTAGTCAGATTTGTTTCCGCTGAGTCACGACAGCAACTCCATCACGTTTATACCCTTATCAACTATCATAATGGATCTGAAACATGTTTAAACCCTGGATGTATAAAGGAGTAGAAGTCGCTCACCCTTGAGACCAAGTCATGCTGAAACTGTTCCCAGGCTGCATCTCTTCCAACAACTCTATCAACAGGACTTGTCTTGGGGAGTATGGGAGATGTGGTCTGTAGTTCATGTCCTCAGGCACTGGTTCAACTACTTAACTTTGCAAGCAAAGTGTTTTTAAATGACTTCATTTTGTCCAAAAGTTCTCAGCCTCTAAACCTTTGTTTTTCACCAATTCCAAGAATAAATTCCTGTGTCAGCTTTCAGAATTCTGTCAGCTTTCTTGGATAATTCCCTCAGGACCTCACTTGCTATTACTGAACTGGAAAACAAAAAAATGGGGGAAGCCAAGAGGGGCCGTGCATTGTTTTTAGCCACTAACCTCTTTTCTCCTGTTCAGCACCTGTCTCCTAGATAGATCAATTTTAGTTTTATTAGTACTTTCTGTGTTTCCTCTGTACTTGGTTGTGGTCTGATTTTATTTCACCTTGAGCAGTTGAATTTCGAGCAATATCCTTGAGACCTTTTTTTTTTTTCCTTTTTAAGTTTTATTGCAGTATAATTTACAAGGTTGTGATAATTTCTGCCGTACAACAAAGTGACCCAGCCATACATATGCACAATTCATTCTTTCTCAGATTCTTTTCTCACATAGATTATTACAAGTTTTAAAAGTCCTCTGCATATTCTGAAATGGGGGTCTTCCAATTAATGAAATAACCAAAAGTAGACTAGCATTCTTAAGGACTTTCTTCTCATCAGGAAAAGTTATCTATTAACCTTTTTTGCTCTTTTTAATCCTTACTTTTAAAAGAAAACTCTGTTATTGAAAGTATTTAAAGTTATCACTTGGTTCCTCTTTTTCTTTGCATTTTTAGTTAGGAAAAGGGTGCAGTTTAGAAAATATTTTCTTTAACTATTTTCCCCATTTAAAGAAATTAGATCACTACAAGTATTAAAAATGTGTTATTTTACTTATGCTTCTCTGATTTCCTTTCCTTTATTCACCATATGTAAGAGAGAAAGGATAAACACCATACTCTGTGTACACATGATTTATTTAATGCTTTATATTTATTATACTTAAAATATTTGATTTAATGTTTATCCAATGAGATAGGCAGAGACGGTGACAGTATTTGCACTGAGTTTCTGATGCTTAGAGAGGTGAATAACATATCTGTCTTGAGGTGCAAAGACTTGATCCTATCTAATCTCATGTCTGCTGCTTTTTTCATCTACCTCATAATATTTCTACCACCACATTCTTTCATTGCCTTCACTTATCCAGTGTCATTCCTAAAAGACTGCTACTTTCAAATCTACATTATGAACCATGCATCATTGCATTAGATTATCCATAAGAAATCTGTGTGTGTGTGCATACATGAAATATCTGACAATAACATACATTTTTAACTTGTAATTGCTACACGATAATGAAGTGTCATTGACCAAAAAACTCAGATGAATGGCAGATCATTTATACCTTGAGAAAGTTTAGTGGCTGTTTTACCAACTCCTTAGATCAATTTCATATCATGGTAAAAATCAATGCTAGTATCTTTTCATTGTGATGTTAATTAATTTCTGCCTAGATTCTACAATTCTTATATATCCTCCTAAAGTAATCCATCATCATGCTAAGGCAAGGGGAATTCAATCCATCACTGTTGGATTCTGATAGAGGGCTTAGGGGGAATGCAAGTCATCTCCCTAGCAGTAATCAAACAGCTGTGATACATGCCACTTTACGGTTATATCATCATATAATAGATGGCTTTCCTCTTCATGGAAGCTTGCCTCAAAATTTTCAGACAGATGGACTCCGATGCAAAGGTTTCATTTTGTGGAATTTAAGGCTGTGAACTAGTTATTGACAAATACTACATCATCAGTTCCAGTTGAAGACACAGCCTAATAAGTAGAACATTGGCACTAATCCTTATTTAATCAGCCTTAAAATGGTAATTTCAAATTGATGAGGGCACAGGGAATAGATTTTGTACTCATAAAGGGCTTCTAAAAATACCGGTAATGTGTGTATACAACCCAAGGATGAAATTAAAGAGCCCCCAGCACGTATAATAAGAAGAATAAACTATAAAGAGCATGGTACAGGTATGACTGAAGGACCTTATAAAAAAACAGAGAGCAAATTCCTTCTTGTCTCTCTAGCAACACATATTCATGTGTATAATTTTGAAATTTAATCTAGGGAACAAATATTCAAAGGATTAAAAGAGAAGGATTTTTAGAATGTGAATATAAGTATCATTAAGAACCTCTGTCATTTCTGAAGACAGTATAATCAGAGTGAATAAGCTCAAATGTTAAAAGGGATTTTAGAGCTCATGTGATCCAAAACAATTATTTGATTAATAAATAGGCTAAGCAAGGTCAAATTATACAAACAGTGACTTCCTGGGCATAGATCAGAATCCAGACCTCCAGTTGCTCTGCTCTCACTTTTTGTTCTGTCTCTACAAAAATAGGCTCATGAAGAAAGAACCAATCTGGATTTGTCCTGTGAGCACTCATTGCCCTACACCCTTTATATAAATTCTAGCACCTCTACTTCTTGGCAAAGCCATTATGCATACAAATCTGACTATTTTCATACCACACTTTCCTTTTTTTTTTTTTTTAATCTTCCCTCTTCCCAGCCTTCCAAGCCATGCTGTTCCCACTCCCTTTAATTTTTTTAATGATTTTTATTTTTTCCATTATATTTGGTTTACAGTGGTCTGTCAATTTTTCACCATACAGCAAATTGACCCAGTCACACATACATATGTATATTCTCCTTAGTTTGTTCCTAAACCTGATTTCAGCAGAGGATCTATGCACATTAACATAGGACCGTGTCATCTGTATTAGCAGGAAAACCCTTTCCTGAGTACCAGATCTTGAAGATAAAAGCTTCATGGCCCCAGGATAAGTTTAATTGTGAAATTTCAACAGTTAAAGAAGAATTGGACAAGGGAGTCTGTGAGGCAGACATATCTTCCTTCCCTTGCTTCAAATGATGTTTTAGAAGAAGTTTCTCAGGCACATTTGGAAATTTGGCTTCAAATAATAATGGCAGCAGTCACAAATATAATTAATACGGTCTGAACATGGTAGTAAGAACATTATGTACATAAGTTATCTCTTCTTTACACAGTCTTTTTATCCCTCTTTTATATATGAGGAAAGTGTGTAAACAAATAACTCTCTGAATGTCTTGAAGATATTGAGTATCGGAGTAGGATTTGAACTCTCATTTGCATAAAAGACCCTTCAATAATCCTGATGAAATATTTATTTACTACCCACACTGCTTTCCATATGGGAAGATTCTTTATGTCACACTTGCTTCCTGTCTTTATATTTGCCATTGGCCAACAAATGAAAATTAATATATGTATAACAAAATCCTAGAACTCACATCTTAGTTTCTATGGAATCATGATTTTAATACATTTATTTCACTTTTAAAATATATAAACACACACATACATATATATATACATACAGTGGAATGTTAAAATATTTATTAAAGTTCCATGTCCAAGAATCACACTGAAATCTGTGACTTAACAGAATTTATCTTTTAGTTTTCTTGTTAAAATAAATACATAAATTATAAAAAAATAGAATATATAATATTTTAATAACTAATGTACATTTGTTGCAAATGTTGGTATACTTTATAATATTTTGGGATGCGTACTTTCTTCCAGCAATTTTCTTAAGTGATATGAGACATATAAAGTCTGAAGGTTTCTGGGGCTGTGGAAGGATAGGATAGCTACAATGTGAAGTAATTTGGGGCAAAGTGCCTTGAGAGTATTGCATGGTCCTACAGGCATTTGGAAGCTGGTGATACTATTTTCTTACTGGTGTGAAATCAATGAAGATTTCATGAAAGAGTTCAAATCTGAGCAAGAGCTTAATGTATGAGTAGGATTTTGAAGAGATTGAGTGGAAGAACTGATTTTAAGCAAACACGAAATAAAAGTGCATGTTAAAGGGTATTTGAAACATCCTGATTTTTCTGAGTATCTTTGGGGAATTTTGTGTGAATGAGCTAGAAAGAAAGATTGAATCTGCATGATTGTAAGAGTAATACTAAGAGATTGAATTTGGATGTAATATTTTCAAATTATTAGCAGAGGGAAAGTTTGATGACTGAATAGAAAAGAAGTTAAACATGGAGAGGTCATGAGGAGGCTGGGAGAGCAAACAATATAATAGCAAACATTGAGCTTTTGTGTAGTAGCCACTTTATACATATAATTTTAGTTATTCAACACCTCTAAAATTTAGGTATCAACTTTTTTAACAAAATCATTGAAATTGAAATTCAGAGGAGTTAGCAAATAGCCCTAGGTCATGATTAACAAAGAGGACTTTTTTTTGGAAAGGTTTAAGAAGATGAAGAGTGATTAACATTTGATGATTAAATGGTCATTGGTAAGCAATTTCTTCACAGGGGTGTAAGCTATAAACAGAGCAAAGAATATAAACGTGATATTCTATTTTCACTAAGAGAATGTGTGACAGTTTGATGACAGGGTTACATAGTAAGCTAAGGGATTCTTGTTTGTTCATGAAGACACAGAAATGAATGACTTGATAGCTGGGGTGTAGGAAGGGGGAAATAATTATTATTATTAATAATTTTATTTCCATGCTTCCACTCAATCATTTACGTGTGTGTGTAAGTGCTTGTACATAATTACACCATTTGGAAAATTTCATAATGGCTAAGAGTGGTTAGAATAAATTTACACAAATTTAGACCTGGGTCTGAATCTTTTACTGTTGTATTAAATTGTATACACTTCATAACTTTTTGACCCTCACTTTTCAAATCTGGTGAAAATAAAGTCCTTTCTAAATTTTCATTTTCTCATTTATAAAGTAGACATGATAATACCTATTTCATAAATACATTCTGAGAGTTAAACCGCATTGTTTATATAAAACACATAATATTAGGCCCATTTGATTAACTACTGTTATAATAACAATGGCAGTGGTTACTGTGGTTATTACAATTATTTTTCAGAAATATTTTCTTTGTCAATAAATATTCTTCCACAGCATTATTTCTTTACCTTTTTTTTCATTATTGTCCTTCAAAGGAGCTTTTTGAAACATCACGCCATAAAATTTTAACATTGTAATGTACTGCATATATACATACATGCAGCAATTTTAAACCCCCATTGAAAATACAAGTGCAGTTTTACAACATGATTTATACCAGTACATACTATATACATTATAATTTAGATCATTAAGACTTTATTAAACATTTGGATTATTTTTAATGTTTTCCTGTTTTTAGCTACGTTATAATGAACACAGTATACATACATATATGTGTATAATCCTTGTGCATACAAACATCTGTGAATATGCCTTCTCTCAGAATAAATGTCTCAAAATGAAAAAAAAAATGATGAGAGGATTGCAGCAAGCTAAGGTTTTGTTTGTTCATGAAGACTTGGAAATGAATGAATTGATGGCTTGGGGTGTAGAAAGAGGAAAAGAGGTTAACTAAGCAAGTGTAACAAGGGAAGGCAAAAGTTGTGAAAGATAAAGATAGGTGCTTAGAGAATTAAGAGTTTTGAAAATTTAATAATACTCTAGAAATTATGACTTTGAAACCTGATCCTTTGTCAGTTCATAAACTTATAATTAATAGCTAAAAATGATACATAGTAGAGTTACTATCTTGGCCAATATGTATAGCTATCCATCACTGCCTAATAATTCAGTGTTCTATTTTCAAACTGTGTGGGTATGTAATGATTCTATTCAAATGTTAACTAATTAATTTCAGTTCACAGTTTCTCTGTGTCACCAGTTATCTGATAAAATCTTATTTTAAAAATAAGATTTATATTTTTGAAAATGTGTGTACTAATATGTTGGGAAATGATATATTTTCAATAATATCTCAAACTCAAAGGGATAGTCTTTTTGTAAATTATCACTCAGTCCTAAATTTCTGAGTTCAGTCATGTTAGATTTTTTTTTTTTTTTTTTTTTTTTTTTTGTCTTTTTGCCTTTTCCAGGGCCGCTTTCGTGGCATATGGAGATTCCCAGGCTAGGGGTCCAATCAGAGCTGTAGCCACTGGCCTATGCCAGAGCCACAGCAACGTGGGATCTGAGCCGTGTCTGCAACTTACACCACAGCTCACGGCAATGCTGGATCCTTTAACTCACTGAGTAAGGCCAGGGACCGAACCCGCAACCTCATGGTTCCTAGTTGGATTCGTTAACCACTGCGCCACGTCGGGAACTCCAGATTGCGTTTTGATTAAGAATGCAAAAGACTTGATTTTGTTTGCCTTTTATTTATTTAAACTTTATGGGGTATGTTAAGAACAATATTGACTAGCTTTTAAAACTCCAGTGGTTATAAATAAGTCAATTAAATTTGCTGAATTTCTTGATTCAGAGCAGACACAAATGAATGGCATTGTAAAATATATAGGATAAAGAATTCAAACACACCATCTATGTCAGCTTAAAAAGTCAAAGTAATTCAGTTGTAAGTTATTATTTAAGAGACTTCAAGGCTGATCAAACTAATTATACACTGTAGAATACTCTCCAGGATAATTGAAAGTCTATCTTATTACTAAGATTTCTCTTGTCCCATTGCTTTGTTAGTAGTTAAATTTAATTTGAAGTTACTTTAGGGTAAGTAATACTCTAGTAAACAAAAAAGCCCCAAATGAGAGGGGGGAAAAAAATCGAGAGATGTGTATTTAGAAGCTTTCTTTGCTTATTTCAATTTTTCTCAGAATGTCTGAATTTGAAAATAAGTAAAATCCAAGTTAAATTAACTCCGTATTTTAAATACACCTTATCTAAATTATGATCTAAAATATTTGTGTCCTTATTTTTAATTTCACTTGAAAATTTTTTGTTGTTTTCACTGCTACTCCTTCCAAATTTCCTTCATGCTTTTACAATAGCTCTTTCTCAGCCTCCACTTTCTGTCTCCACTCAGGCAGAATGTGCCATTTGTCATAAACTCATGTGAGAAGACCATCCCAGGCCTACCAGACAGAGGAATTGATCCCCATCAGTGTAAAGGATGATCTCCTACCATATATATTTCTTAATATACTAAATCTTTGAATTTCTATAGTCTGAGAGGCAGTAGGGAAATTGCACCCACCTGAGTATGTAAGTGCTCAAAAACGTTGCTGAATGTACGTCAAATAAAAATAACAATAATATATTTAACTTTACTTCTTCAGTTGTCATTTATACTTTGTTCTGGTCCTTAAGTGGGAAGAACAGTACATGAAGCAGTGACTCTTGTATTTGTGTTAAATTTTTATGCTGAATACATCTCTGCAAAATGGGAAAGACTAAGTGTCTTTCAAAAACAATGGCCAAAATACTCTTGAAAATTAAATAAACTAATATTTTATATAATTTGAAATATGTAGTAGGCTGTATAATGGAAAAAAAATATGTAGTCCTGGAGGAATACATAGTCTTGTTGCTGCAATGGCTACAATTATAAACAGAGTCCCTCTATAGTTCTCATAATAAATATATGGAAAAGTAAAGCTCCCAGTTTTCTTCCTTGTTTGAAATATTAAATAACATTTTATGAAAAACATGACATAGAATCAAATAGGAGATAAACATCCTCCCACAAGTAGGGTCAATGATGTATAATCACATCCAAAAATTTAGGAGTAGTGCCAAAATGTCCTTTTATTGAAAAAAGAAAACAGTATTGTCCCTGCTATATTCCTTGTATCTTTCTTGCTTGGGATACAGTTGCCCAACACAAAATAACTCCTTATTCTAAGAGTTTCTATCTACTTCTACCAATATGTTGAAAACACATCCAAAGTTAAAGTTATATTAATCTCTAAACAAACAAGCTCTGTTTAGAGCTTTATTTCACCTTATAGTATTATTGGTGGAGATTCTTTATATTTTTATAGAATTAGGCACAGTGATGGGTACAAAATTAGTTCTCAAAAATAAGAGTCAACTGGATTGAATCAAAATCCTTGGGTATTTAAACCTTGGGATTTGAATAGTAGCACTGTCTGTCTAATTGCTTTTAAGCGAAAATAGATTGTTTTGAAAAAAGAGTAGGGAGATATATAAACCTATTTTATAATTAAGTCTATTTGGAGATTATTTCTACGTCTTTTAAGTGTTGTTTTTCATGTTCAGTCAGAACTGCTGATACTGCTGAGGTTCTAATCTGATAATTATAATAACATATTTTGATTTAAAAAATAATCACAGTAATTGAGTTTTATTTTGCAGAAGGGAATTTAAAAAACAGAAGCAGCAATCATAGATAAAAAGGGAATTTTTCAAGTCAGCAAAGAGTCAGTATAAGTAAGAAGCAGCTCCAGAAAGGAGCCACATATATTATCTGAATATTTATCATTTATTTATTAGACTTGTCTAATCCAAAACATCTGATTTAATTATTCCTCTATGATAAAGATGAAATGTATATATCATTTATAAACTACTTCTTGTTTTAAGCAAAACTCAAAGCAGAGCCATCTAATGGACTAAAGTGACCCATCCACTTTGTGGATATATATTTATTGCTAACATAATGCCTGAACCTTAAAAGACTAATAAAAATTACCATAGAAATCTTTCTGTAGATGGTCTTTGAATACAAAAATGCTAATGTTCCCTATTACGTAGCTATTTGAATTCAAAGATTTAAACATATTTCAATATTTTTGTTTATATATAATTATAAAATATTACTTTGGGCAATTTATTTTAAAAATTAATTTAAAAACAAGTGATGGTGTCACAGAATAGTTGATATTAAAGAGTTGGTAGTAATAGATATAATAGGCAATTGATTAAAATAAAAACAAAGCAGGATAATGAGTCAACACTTTTTAGGGCTTATAAAGTATCAAGCACTCTTACAATTGTGTTATATGTATTAATTAATTTAATTCATGTGAAATGCAATGGAAGTTAAGGCACAAGAATATTGAAGAATTATCACCAAGACCACACAGCTGGGATGAAAGAAATTTGAGATTAAATTTAAAAATACTGCTCCTTTAACTACTTTTAACCATGTCATTATGGCCACCAGGGATAAATGTGACAATTATACCTTTAAATTGTTTTTTAGATTTAGAATTTGTAATTATCAAGATGACATACTGAACATATCAATATAATGAAGGTTTTAAAATACAAAATGATTATGACAAATTTTACATTTGATTTTCAGTAGAGTAATTAAATACAGATAGTCCCAGACTTATGATTGTTTGACTTGAAAATTTCCTACTTTGTGATGGTACAATACGCATACAATAGAAACCATACTTTGGATTCTGAGCGGTCTTTTCCCAGGCCAGCAGTATGCATTAGATACTCTCTCATGATGCTGGGCAGCAGCAACAAGCCGTAGCTCGCAGTCAGCCATGCAATCCCAAGTATAAACAACTTATATGCTTACAACCCATTCTGCACCCAGACAACCATTTTGTTTTTCACTTTCAGTACAGTGTTCAATATATTACATGAGATATTCAACACCTCATTATAAAATAGGCTTTGTGTTAGGTGATCTTGCTCACCTATATGCTAGTTTAAATGTTCTGAACACATTTAAAGTTGGCTATGCTAAGCTCTGAAGTTCAATAGGTTAAGTGTATTAAATGTATTTTCTACTTAAAATATTTTCAGTTTATGATGAGTTTTTCATTGTAAATTGAAAAAGATCTGTATAGATTATTTCATTTTGTTTTTATTTGTATCACTCATCCTCATGAGTGCTGAAATTTGAGAGAATATCCTGTGCTCCTTTCTCTGGCCATCACAGGATAACATAAGAGAACTGTAGATCAATGGATGGTAATGAGTATTCATTTTGATATGAGTAGATATGACTGACCATGTAGATATGAAGATTTATTCACTGGTATATAAAAACTAATAGAATAAAAGGAAAAGAGATGAGGACATTTATAAGTAATCAAAAGAGTTAATAACCAGGAGATTCAGAAAAATGTATTAATAATGCTTTTCAACACGCATTTCATGATTTTAATATAGCAAAAATTATTTGCTTTAGTCAAATGTTGGTGTTTGATCACTGCTTTGTCATAGGTAACACAAAATATTTTTTCAATGAAAACATATACTGGACTCATTGATGATGACATGAGGCTGATGATGCTACCAATACGTCTTCATTACCTATAAAATGATTCTTTGGGCAACCCTCCAAAACACTGGCAAATGATTTATTAATAAAAAAATCTCAGCACATCTCACATAAACACACACACACAACAATCACACAAAACACACACAATCCTTAATAAATAGTTCAATTTATCAAGGATTAATTGAGGTGCCTAATCTAGAATAGAATGTGAAAAGGAATATATAAATGGAAAAGGTCATCCCTGGCTCAAGATGCACTCAAAAAAAAAAAAAAATGAGTGTGTAAGGTTCACAAAACAAGCTAGCAAATCCAATATTTAAATACTATAATGGTAAATTTTAAATACTTGGAAAAAATTAAATATCACCTATGATAACCTAAAAGCCTCTTTCCAATTCAATTCAACTTTGTAAAACATTAGGCTTATTATGAAGGACATTTATTGAAGAATAATAATGATAATATAGGAAAAAGTAAAAATATATCTGTATTGACAACAAATTTTATTATTAGTTTGTTAGTTAAATCTCAGAAAGTATACTAATCACATATTGATGTGTATTTACAATAAAATAACTGACCTATTAAATTGACATCAAGTCTTTTTTAAAGGTTCTTAATTTGTTCTGTGATCAGTCATCCTGTTGATTACATGTTCAAGTACAGTCCTAATTGATCATGGAGTCTTTTACTATAAATTACAGCAGGGGAATAACAGATTTCACAGGTTGGCTGTGGCTTAATGACAGATTTCACAGTTTGAATAGGAAAAGGATATAAACACACACAGAAATAAGGTAGATACATGAATTCATGACGTGAAAAGTTCCTTTCTAATGCATATAGAAACATTGATGAATGTGAGATACAAAGGAAATATTAAAGGCTAAAAAAATAATAACATATGCTATCAATTACCTCTACTGAAACTTTGTTTTTAAAGAATCGATAAATATGTATAGGATTTGATGTTGAAAATGCTCAACATATTAACCCATGGAATAAAAATATTCAGTTTAACTAAAAATATAAATAAGTAAAATTCTGAGCTACTTACTAACTTGTAGTTAATATTTCTTATATATACATGGTATTTTCCACCCAGTACACCTTTGATTTTTAAAGGAATCAATTCATTGCAAGGACACAGAACTTTGTGAAAATACAGTGTCTCTCCTTTCCATACAAAACTGAGGTCCTTGTATCAGATTCATGAATACCTGATCATTAACATGTCTTTAGATTTTTGTCAAGCTTATAAACTTTAATGATTAAGATACCAGTTTCAAAACAACCAAAATTCTGATTCTCTTTGGGTTTGAGAGTGATATACTATCTGGTGTAATTTAAAATTTCTTCTTTACAACTAGTTTTTGGATCTTTAAAATTACTAAGAAAAAGTTAAGTGATTGCTAATTCAAGGATAGATGATATAAGAAGTTGGATTTTCTTATATTATGTAGTAAGATAAAATAATTAAAAGTAGAATTCTGCTAATAAAATATATTGGTTAATATCAGAGTATTAATAAACAGCAAAATGTTGTCTGCATGAGACATACCATCATAAAATATGGCATGAAATCAAGCAGTGAAACCTTAGATATGCTATATAAATTCATTAATACAAAGATATTTTTTGTCTTTAAATGGTGTAACTTTCATTTATAAGAAAAATAATTATAACATTTCCATTAAGAAAAGTGATGGGAGTTCCTGTTGTGGCACAGTGGAAATGAATCCAACTAGTAACCATGAGGTTGCGGGTTTGATCCATAGCCTCACTCAGTGGGTTAAGGATCCAGCATTGCCATGAGCTGTGGTGTAGGTCACAGACGTGGCTTGAATCTTTTTAATTGCCGTGGCTGTGGTATAGGCCAGTAGCTGAGGCTCTGATTTGATTACCCCTAACCTGGGAACCTCCATATGCCTCAAGTGCGGCCCTCAGGGAAAAAATAAAAAAGTGAAGGATTGAAAAAACAGCTTATTTAACTCTTAAATTTGAATGGCCCTCAAATATCCAACATGTATTTAGAATAAGAATTATTTATTCCAACCAAAACAAAGCAGTCTTGATAAATGGAATTAGATCTAATTAAGTCCATATATTGTAAATGCTGATCAATTTTATTTTTTTTTCTAATCACAGGATTTTTTTTTTTTTTTTTTTTGAGAACAGAAAAGAATATGCAGTACATACTGGAAATAGAAATAATGATGACACACTTCTAGGCTAATTTTTTTAAACTCATGGGATTTCATTTTTTTAAATACCTGTTGTGAATCTATATAACGTTACCCGTGGATCTAGAGTTCCCTCAGATTCCAAAAACCCCTTCATAGAGTTGGTCACGTGCTGCAAAGCTTGACTTTATGTAATTTATACTTTTATAGAACTTAGAACATTATTTGATTGTTCATCTCATTTCTGACCATGTAAAAGAGAAAGTGTTTTCAGTTACAATTTGTAGAAAACCATTGACTCAGAAGATTTTGGGGAATCCACTAAAAATATAAAATAGTGAGGGAAAGGGTCTGAACTTCCACTCTGGGAAGACCAGGCTGGCTTTTAGTGATAGTTGATATAATTTACAGAGATACAGATTATGTACCAAAAAAATCACTGAGATATTATTCCCACATTAAGCAAAGCTATCAGAAAACAAGTAACTTCTACAAAGACATTTAGTATTTGATGCTTTGGGATATTTTATCACGTATCAGGTGATTTTATGTATTAAATTCTTAAGTAGTCGATATTGTTCTCACTTTTCTATAGACATTGACACAAAGTCTAGCAAATGTGAAATGAGAGAGCTCATGTCTGTGTGGGCTAGAACTCAGTGGATCTTTCCACCATACACATTGTCTCAAAATTACATAATAATTTAAAGTCTCTAAATAATAAAAATTATAATTTGCATGTCTGCCATTATAGGAAGACTTTATTAAATAATGTCATTCAAATAGAATTTATTAATAATTGCTAACATTTATGTTAACATCTAAATTATTTCAATGAAAAATAGTAAGATTTTAAAAAAATGTCTATGTTTAAATACATGGAGGATCGAACATATAAATAAGACAAATACAAATAACATTACAATTATTTTAAAAATTGTCTATCTTTTATGTATGTTCATTGAATAAGAAGTATGTATAGAATAGAAAACAAGAAAAATAAATATTTCAGAAAACTGTAAACCTTCATTATTAAATAAAGCTTTGTAAGGCAAAAGGATTAAAATACCTAAAATCTTTGGCATTAGAGTTTTTTTTTTTTTTTTTTTTTTTGTCTTTTCTAGGGCCGCATTCATGGAATATGGAGGTTCCCAGGCTAGGTGTCTAATCGGAGCTACAGCCACCAGCCTTTGCCACAGCCACAGCACCGCCAGATCTTTAACTCACTGAGTGAGGCCAGGGATCAAAGCCGCAACCTCATGGTTCCTAGTCAGATTCATTAATCACTGAGCCACGACAGGAACTCTGGCATTAAAGTTTTAAAGTTTTTGTAGCATCTGATTCCAGAATTAGTACTTAAATATCCATATTCCTAGCTATTATTAATACAATAATTCCCCTAAAAAAATGGAAAAACACAGAAAACAAAACAGCAAATGCTACCTCATTTCTCCCATTTGTCACTGCAGGCAGGTTCTCTTGTTAGGAGAACTTTTTTACTTTCATTTTTTTTTTTTTTAAATCAGAGTAATACTTTATCATTATAAATAGCTGCAAAATTCAGAGCTCTCTCTATAATTTTCATACTTCTCAGTTCACTGCCAAAATAAAGATCTGGGTTGGGTTATACACTTCCTATGCAATCAGAGTGTACTGGTATCCATTGATAGAGCCATTTCACTCTTATATTCAGATTAGCCCCTTTATTATTCATTGAAACTATAGCCACTCATTAAATTACACCCATTTGTGCTTAACCCAGTGGTCAGGAGCATGGAATCCAGTAATTATGACTGATTTCCAATCCACTTATTAGTTGTAAATTTTAGTAATTTACTTAACCTCTCTCTGTCTTAACTTCCTGCCTGGTAAGATGATGATAGTAATGGTGTCATGTGAATGCCTGGCACATTTTAAATGCTCAATAAAGATAGCAAGTAGTATTTTCTCATACATATATCTGCACCTAATTCAACAAATATTAACTGAACAAAGATGAACTCAACACCAGAAAGCCAGGCACAATATTAAACTATAAAGGGGAAGAAAAACAAAACACATATTAGACCTTTGAAGTCCTCAATACTCAACAGGAAAACAAAAATGGAACCAAAAAATTAAAACACAATTTGATAAATCCTTTTCCAGAATACATGCAGGGCACAGGGGTATAGACCAGGTTGTTATAATTGCCGGCACTGTTACTATGCCTGGGACTTCAGCATTGAAGGAATCATGAGGATTGATACTCAGAGGATGTAAATATAAGCATCACTTAGGCAATAGTCTCTTGAAATTAGAAAAACATATGTATCAACAGCACCTAGATTTATAGATATTTACTTGTTGAAAAAAAAATTTTTTAAGGAAAGAAAATTGTTGTGGGACCTTAAACTATCAGCAGGGAAAGAAAACAAGGGAAAGGAGGGACAAGTGAAGAGACCAAAGGAAGGAAATAATCCTCTTAAAATACAGTGTCTTCTCACTTATCAGTATTCCTACCATATCACTCAAGAATTCCTCTAGTCAGTCCAAATCACTGTACCACTTAGATAAACCACCTCATGCTTGTTATCATAGATTGAATTGTTTTGGGCCTTTTGAGTATAAGCTCTCTGAGGGAAGAAAGTGGCTTCTCTGAATCTGACCCCTCAGTGTTATTTTAAGAGTTGGTGTGAAAGGACTTGTGAGGATAAAGATACCCTGAAGATTACTTATTCTTTTCTTTTGCCTTTTTAGTAATGTGTTTCTTTTATAGTCAAGTTGACTCTTAAAACTACTTTCATCCCTTAGAAAGAGAGATTTATATAGTGTGATCACGCATCTTATCTTTAAAGAATTCCATCACCACCCCTGCCTCTATTCTCAGTGCATGTCAATGAGTAACTTAAAATCAACATTGCTTACATTAAGAGCAAAGAGAATTTGTAACTAAATCTCCTAAATCCCAGACTGTCAGAAATTCTAAAAAGCCAAACACAAACCAACCCATCAACTGATAAAAATCATTTTACAATCTATTATAGAAAACCAAATACAAAGTGTGATTAAATGCCTTTTCATGAAAGTGATAGTTATGCTCAAATGTGTGAACAGACACTATGAATATGATGCCAAAGCTTTAAGCTATTGGCAAGAAGAATTGACTCCTGTCCAATAGCCCAATATTCTCTCTCTTTTGTCAAGTCCATGGGTACCAGAGTGATGAATACATATGGAATGGAATTAAAACTAAAGAGATGATATTAGAATGAACAACTAGAACTATTTATATCATGTATTGTTTTAAAACATAGAATATAAAATAGTCATTGTAATCAAGTAAATCCAATAAACAAGACAGCTTTATTATTTAGCTTACATTTTAATGTGGAAATATGTTATAAATTTTAACATAAAACAGAGTTTTGTATAAAAATTCTTAGAGCAATCAATAAATATACACACAAACATACACCTATGTATAAGGATAGACACACATAACATTAGGACTGACTACTATAAAGAAAAATCTTAATGAAAATTCCTTTAAGAATTACCTATAGTTTCAGATATAAAATTATTGTTATTTTTTTATTTTGTTACTAATAGTCCATTCTTTCAGTAACAGCCAGCATCATTGCAAAAGTACTGAACACAACAAAATTATGGTTAAAAAAATGTTAATTTAGATATTTGTGCAATCCTCAAAACAGGATCTTTGCAACAATGATTTGATAGAATCTGGATTACAATACAAAGCATCAATTCTTGGGATGTTATTATGATTAAAAATTTTAAAGATCATAAAATATATTTATCACTATATTTTCCCATTGCTGCTGTATTTTCATGTGACTCTGCTGATGAATAGTTTCTGACTTCAGTCAAATACCTGTAAAATTTGGAAGAATAGTATTTCATATGAGAGTCCTTTTTATGAGTTAGTTCCAGTTGTTAAGAAATTATGTTGAGGTGATATCCACTTCCGGGTGACTTCCATTTTGAAGTAAGATGTTCTATGTTGTATTTTATAAAAATAAAGCTCAAAGGATGCTCTTTCAAGATAAGAAAATGAGAGGCCTCCTCTAATAATCATGCTGTAGTCGAACACCAATATGTAAACTGTCTTCTGTCCTGACAGAAATGTGCAATGATTTTTTAGGTAGATTGTAATGAAACCAGTATCTGTCAGATTATCAAAATGCATCTTTTACAATTAGATATTTTTTAAAAAAATGAGTAAAATAATGAATTGTGCTTCAGAGATATCTTACATAAACCAGTGTACAGAAGCAGCTTTCAAGTTCTATTTAATTTTTTTTCATAAAAGATAAATGTCTCTTCCCAAATGAAACATTTCAAAAGAAATAAGGAAAGAATAATTCTAAAGAGACATCATATTTCTATGCTAATTTATAAACATCCTACTTTAAAATCAATAACTAACTTTGAATTTTTGAATTGAATTCTTATTAGATTTATTTTGCCCAGTATATAAAATAGAAAGTAATTTATACTTGAAAGATACTATGTCTTTATACATCTTCTCTTGGTTCAATGCAATTACTTTACTCTGTTGTAACAGTGAAAGCCTGTAATAAAATAGACTCAAGTTTATTTTGGGAAGATACTCATTTCTACTAAATCCTGTTGCTTTGACCTTTTTTTTTTTTTTTTTTTCCTTTAAATCTCCTTTCCTTTGGAAATCTGAGAAAATCCTATGATTTGGAGAATGAACTCAGGGTTTTCATATTTTAAAAAATCCATGGTAATGTTTTTGACACATCAAGCAATCACAAACCAGCACTGGACTGAGCATGATGACAACCTGTCAGGGTGAAGTGCTGTGCCTACCTAGGCATTTTCATGTTTTGTGGATAACAAGGTCAAAAGTGAGTAAACACTACACAAGAGCACAAAAGAATTCCTCATTTACATTCCATCTCTTACCCCTTCTCCGAGAGTTACTTTAGTTTTACAAAACAAAAGTAAATATTTAGGTTAAAATTGGCAAATGAAAGATATGAATACATATAAAACTATGAACTTAGGAAAAATAGAAATTCAAACAATGATTTACCTTACATGATAGAAGGCCACAGCAATGCAGGATCTGAGCAGCGTCTGCCACCTACACCATAGCTCACAGCAACGCCAGATCCCTAACCCACTGAGCAAGGCCAGGGATCAAACCTGCATCTTCACAGATGCTGGTCCAGTTTGCTAACCACTGAGCCACTACGGGAATTCCTTCACTGGGTTTTAAAAAACCTCAATTTAGGGAGTTCCCATCTTGGCTCAATGGTTGACAAATCTGACTAGGAACCATGAGGTTGTGGGTTTGATCCCTGGCCTTGCTTGGTGGGTTAAGGATCTGGCATTGCCGTGAGTTGTGGTGTAGGTTGCAGACGTGGCTCGGATCTGGCATTGCTGTGGTTGTGGCATAGGCAGGCGGCTACAGCTCCGATTAGACCCCTAGCCTGGGAATCTCCATGTGCCGTGGGTGCGGCCCTAGAAATGGCAAAAAGACTAAAAAATTTAAAAAAAGTAAAAACCTCAATTTAGTTATTTGTAACCACTGTTGGTCAGTTATTGCAACATTAAAGTGTTATAAACCACTCCAAGTCTCAGGGGCATACACATTTATTTCTCACTCATGGGTCCATAGGCTTTCTGTGGTCTTCTGGACTCATTTGGGACGGGCTTTGAGCTCTGGGGTAGGGTCAGGTCTGACTCACATGTCTCTTATTTTTGGGTCCAGTTTGAAGAGTTAGTGGGTTTCTAGAGCAAGTGCTTCTGATAATGATTGGAAGGAGTGGAAGAGGCCAAGGCAAATCATACAAACATTTAAAGTTTCTGGTGTGGCAACATGGCTTATGTCTGCCCACCTTTCAGTGGTCAAAATAAATTAAATGGCCACACCCCAAATCAGTGGAGCAGTGAAGTATATTCTGTAAATAACAAAGTCATAGTGTGGGTAAGCAAGGAAGGCATACTTGAGAACAAAATACTATTTACCCCAACTAGTAAAAAGGCATTTTTTTCTTTTCAATGCACGTGTTAACTGCACACAATTTCTACAAAACATGTAGCATCTGAGATAGCTTAATCTGATGGCTTTAGGCATTGACTTCATTGATATGGGAGGCATATGCCCTTTTGGGTTTACAGGCTTAAGTTAAATTTGTTTTGAAAAATATGTATCTTTATGTTTCTAAAGACCCATTTTATTTACTTAAAAGGTGTTATTTTGACAGTATAAAGATCAACATCAATATTAAGTGGTTTTCTCTTCCTAGATATAAAAGAATTAGATTGGGGGTACAGAAACCGAATGATTCAGGCACACAATGTAAGTGTGAGTCCCTTGGTCTGAGAGTGGACAAGGGTGAGGGTACTTAGCTGAGAGAAGACAGGGTGCGATGAGAAGGCAGAAGGCAGATTTGAGAATGTAGATTCCTCTTTGTTGAGATCTCATTTTGCAGGAATTTGTTCTTTTCCAATTTTTCAAACTGGAAAAGCTTGAAAATCCAATACCTAATATCAATTCAAATACATTAATCACCTAGTAACTTTAATTTATAAGGCAAAACTTCCACTTAGTTCTCTTTTAAACTTGTATTTCAAGAGTATTTTATGGGTAATCAAAAGGTATGACATTTGGACCTTTCAATATAGTACTCTTTTTCGTCTAGGAAAATTAATTATGGGATCATTGTGGATTCTTTGGAAGCACATGCTCTCCTAGGAAAAGAGAATTTAATGTATTGCTTTATTTTGAGACTTTTTTCTTGCTATTTATACAAATATTTGAATAGCCAACTATACTTTGTGATTTCAGTAGCCAACTGTCAGAAATGTTGACTTATAGTCAGCTACTTCAAAACCAAAAAATCATATTTTGCATAATTCTTCACTAGGTAATGAAAATTTTGAAAACACTAAGTAGCAGGTCAATCCATGTAGCTATATAGAGATTTACTTGGTAACAGATTTTCATGGTAGTTTAACTGAGAAGCTACTTTCCTTAATTATATACAACATATGTGTGGATATACTACCTATATTTAGGTTTTTTGACAACAATTTTGAACTTGAACAATTCCTGTTGAAAGTCCAGTTAGTTTTAAAAATTCGCATGTGAAATGATATCCCTAAATCAAGCCAGACAATTAGACCAGGTACATAAAGGGTTGGCTCCTCATAGAATGCATTTGTAGAAACTCACCTTTACCTTGTATGGAGGGACATATTGAGAACATATTCTACAAAGTGATCTGTAAATTTACTTTAGGGACTTATATAGGTCATAATCTACTACTTCACTTTCACTGTTCTCTGCCTGCGAAGATCAATTAGAACAATGTTTTTGTCTTGTGAAACATTATTTGTGAGTCCGTGTAATAGACTGGAGAAGTGGATAAGTGTCATAAACTAGAGAAATATGGGTTCAAATATCAGCTTAATATTGGATAATTTTCTATCTTATCTAAGGTTTAATTTCTTTATCATAAAGTAGAAATATTACTCTCCTCACAGGATTAATATGAGGAAATAATGAAAACACATTCACCTGTAACAATTAACACCATCCCTGTAGCCCTAAAATTGCTCAATGGATAGTTCTGATGCTTTGGTTGTTATTACTGTTCTAATGTATCTTATATATTAAAAAAAGAAAAGAAAAAAGAAAAAAATGTTCCCTGGAAATTCAGATCCAAATTCTTTATCAAACTTGAGTAATTTGGCAGCACTTCTGCTGCATCTCTATTTTATTTGCTCTAATATTACCTTATTATTAAATTTCTATTTTGCTTTGTCATTTTTTAAGTCTTATACTATATTTTTATAGGTTGTCTTAAATATGATCTGTAGAGATGCATGAGTATAAGTAAACAAATACTTATGGTCCAAGTGGTCAGCTTTGTAATGAATAATTACACCCCCCAAAATTATTTGTTTTTTTGTTGTACACCATTGAATAAAAGCACCTATATACCCTTTAAACTTTAGAGATGAAGAGTCTAGACATGTACCTCAGTGAGGATGTCAACTATCTGGAAGTGTTTTATTATTTATAATATTGACTGGAAATGTTCAAAAGAGGATGACAATAGAGAAGATTTAGGGTTTGGAAGAAGGTGTCTATAATGATTTTTAACTTTATTATAAATAAACTTTTATTCTATAGTGTGTTCTAAAGATAGTTTACAATTTAGGTACTATGACAGATATCAGAACAAAGTTTATCCCTGATAAAAATAAGACACTGATTTTTAAACTGCTTTTATGTATTGCTCTTGATATTTATATTTAAAGTATTATAAATTGACAGTTACTTTGATGCTACATACATATCTATCAAACTTGGCTGTCATTCAATTTGGAAAATTGTACATAAAGCAAAATTCTTTGAAATTATACAAAATTATTCTAGACATTATAATTCTAAACATATACATATTGTTACATTTTTAATAAAAATAAACCTTTGTCAGCTTTTATAACAGATGCTTAGAAATTAAACATATATTGTTAATTGAGTTGGATAAAAACCTGTATAGTATAGTATTATTTTACACGGTGTATACTTTGAAGATTTGTAATTGCAGTATGCTTTTTAGTTGAATTGAAGGTTCATAAGAAAGGAAAAGGTTACATGATATCAAAGTGACAGCTACCTTATGACAATAATTACAAACATCCTATTTAATATGAGTATAGCTGATCTATCAACTCGCTCTTAGTCAGCACTGATGTCCCTTCAGTAGCAGGTAGTATTGGAAGTGTTGAATTAAACAGTTTAATTTATAATGAAATGAAATGAATATCAGTAGGATAAATCAAATCAAATGTCTCACCCATGAAGGGTAATTATCTTTCTTTTGATAAAAAAAAAAAAAACAAAGACATCCATGACTGAGTTATGTCTTCTCATACTTAGAAAGTAATGGAAGCTATTTCTAGGTAGATATTTAATCTCATTATTTAATCCTTAATATTTTCTTATAATTTTACCTGATTTCCTAAAAATATTGTCAATGAAGTGGTAGTTACCTTGTCAGTTAATGTTGACAGCAGAAGTGTTTATGTAGTTGAAAAATATCAATTAACTCAAAATCTGTAAATTATAGGAACCATGAATATCTTCTTTTCCTAACTTTTAGTATTGTGAGTTCCATTGTTAATGATGCCACATTTTCTCCCTTTCTTTTCCTAAAAGCAGTTAGATACACATGAAAGAGAAGTTGAAATCGCCTGCTGGCGTATCAAGTCAGTGCACATAGCTTGGCTTCAGTCACTGAGGGCAGAAATGAAAGCCGTTAGTGTGGATGAATATTTAACGGTCATAGCTAAAGGCACTGGTCCTTCAAATAGTTTGCAGAGACTGTAGAGTCAAACTAGAGAATTTTTCATTGAACAGCGTGTAGGAATTTTAGTTAAATTGTTTTCATTAGTATTAGTAAGAGACTCAAAGGAAAACCTGCATGGCACTTTAAAATAGTAGCAATAAACTAAATTTCATTAATTTTTTTTTGAGGAAATATTCTTTCATTATTTTGTGAGTGTTTAAAAATCTTGTGTCTGGCACCTATAGTCAACATTATTCAGAAGGTCAGTAAAATGACCTTCCTATTACTGAATATAACTGCATGCCAAAAACAATGAAGCTTTCTTCCAGATGCTGGCTTTGTAATTCTTTCTGCTTCCTTTCAGAAACCGCTTCACATTCCCTGCAGAAATGCACATTAAAGACCACTAATTTGAAATGAGTCCTGATTTATTTTTTCTATAAAGTTTTAATTTGTGTGTGTGTGTGTGTATGTATAGACATACACATGCATCCATATATAAACATTTATATATATATAAATAATATATATCCATATGTGTGTATTTATATGTACACATATACTTTATATATGTCTTTATTTCTACACCCATACATATACACACAAAAGAACTACCTGTAGATATGTGTAAGTGATATTTTCCATAGTAAATGTTAATAGTCATATAAGAATATAGAAAAAGCCTATTTCAATCAAAATGATTTAGCCAATTTAGTGTTCTGTATTGTGAACCTATGAAATGACAACTATATAGCTGCAGCATATGAGGTGTAATTTCTCCAGAGGTACTCAATTGAAGATAATTATGGCTTTTTCTGCAATAAAATTCTAACATTCTTACTTAAAATTTGATGGACAAGAGACAAATCCAACAACAAAGCAAAACACAACAAAAATACTACTACCAAAAGAAAGAAAAGGGGGAGTATACAAAGATAATATCAGCCCTCCCCAACAGTTCATTTCTTGTTTTAGTTGGAAATGAAATTTAAGGTTTTTATTGAAGATAAAAACTAGTTAAAGACTTTGGACTACTGTGTGCCATCAACTCTTTTATATACAGCTACAGCAAACCTACTGCATGTTGGTATGACTCTTATGGATTCCCTGGATTTTCTCATCCTTATGTGGTTCTCTGCTCTATTTCAAAATAAACCACTTGCAAATGCTTCTCCAAGTGCTGGAGTTGTTTGAATGTTGGGCCTAACAGTATGAATCGGTAGTAATAAAAGCATCAGCAGGATTCATTTGCAGCCTCCTGCCGGGAGACACTTTACCTTAGCAGTTCAAATTATATTGAATCGTAATGAATGAAGAAGTGGATCCCTGCCAGGGAATAGTTTGTAACTTGGAAAAGTAGATATAATTACATAATAATTCTGCCTTTGCAGAAGGTGGCTCTGCTTTAGAAGTACCTGATGTTATTTACAGCTGTTACTTGCAGCTCTGTTTAGTCATCGCGTTGGGATATCAATCAAACCCAAGAATTTTATGTTCTTTTTATTTCTACTTTACTGCTAAACAAAAAATGTAGTGGCATCTATTTCACTCCTGCAATCTATCTAGGATTTCAGCATCTTAACTCCTAATACTCCATTGCAGTTTTTATTTACTGATCACAGCTATCTGTAATATGGAAGTATTTTTATAGTCTTTTATTCTCTTCCCCCCCATATATATGTTTGTTTGCTTGCTATAGGATTTACCTGCATGATTTACATGTAAATATGTATCTATATATATCTACATATATATAGATGTTTATCTCATGCAGGTACCTTATAGCAAGAAATAGCAAAAATTCAAAGGGTTATTACATGGGAATAATGTAACTGCATCCACAGAGTTCTTTAAGTGTATATCCACAGGTTTGATTCTTTGGGCTTTTTTTCCTAATAATTTTCTTTTGTTCAAATTCAAGGGACTACCATAAATGTTCTACAGCATGGCATAAATTAAAGACCAATACAGTCATATATCAGAGACTTGGCTTGAGAAACCAAAGATTACTCTAAGTGCATGAATAATGATGGACAATGCTCAACAGTGGTTGTAGGAGAAGAAAAACAGTATAGGAAGAAAAAAGATTTTTCCAAGACAGTCTTCAAATAAATGAATTAGTTTCCATTCTGACACAAGGCTAATCTTTAATTGTGTAAATTGTTGCATGGAAATGACTTTTCCCACACTGTCTTCTAATTGGAACACATTGACTTTTCATTCAAGATTCAGTTCAAGAATTCTTTATTGTTGGAAGTCTTACCTGGCATTACTGCCATCTCTATATTGTAGGAACAACCACTCTTTGGAACAATGGTTCTTAAATGTTCACAAGAATAAAAATCAACTGTAGATTGCTTTCAAAAGATATATTCCCAGGTTCCATCTCCAGACAATAATTCAAAAGATATAAGATGAAGTCAAAGGATGCATTTTTAACTGAGGCAAATTATTTTTATACAGTCCAAGATCATCCTTTAAAAACCTGCATTAAGAGGAAATATAAAATTTATATCGAGTTAACTTCAAAATAACTCAGTAGGCACAATGTATGCAGCATTAAAAGTAGATTTACTAAGAAATAAAATTAAGCATTCACGTCTTGAAATCTCTAAATGTCAATTGTTTTCACCTTTGATCACATTTCTTTACAGTCTCCCCTGTCCCCATCCCCAACCCCACACAGGGCAGAGAGAGAGATCTCTTAAAATATCAACCAGATCCCTTTACAACTGTCTACTGGCTTTCTGTTGCCATTATGGGGAAAGAAAGCCAAACCTCTCTCTGTACCTACAAGGTATGTCTAGTCACTTACCTTTCTAGACTAATTCTTAGAATAATTTCTTGGCTGCAAAAAAAATCTTGTCAACCGAATCTTTTTTTAATTGCTCAAATATATCAAACTCATGCTCGTCCTAAGGATTTTTGTCCCCACTATTCTCTAGGCAGGGATCACTCTTCTTTGCAGACAGTTGCTCAGTCTCATTATGTCCAATCTCAGCTCAAATATCATCTCTTCAAGAGGCATACCTGAACACCCATCAAAAGTATCTCCATCTACCTTGGAGTTCCTGTTGTGGCTCAGTGGTTAATGAATCCGACTAGGAACCATGAGGTTGTGGGTTGGATTCCTGGACTTGCTTGGTGGGTTAAGGATCTGGTGTTGCCGTGAACTGTGGTGTAGGTCGCAGACGTGGCTCGGATCCCGCCTTGCTATGGCCCTGGCATGGGCCAGTGGCTATAGCTCCAATTGGACCCCTAGCCTGGGAACCTCCATATGCCGCAGGTGCAGCCCTAGAAAGGGCAAAAAGACAAAAAAAAAAAAAAAAAAAAAAAAAAAAAAAAAAAAAAAAAAAGTATCTCCATCTATCTCCAGCCCTTTGCCTACACCACAATATTTTTAGCACCTACAACAGCAGCTGGCACACAAAAGATCAATAAACAACATTCAATAATGAATGAGTTACATATGAAAGAAGTTCTATTCTATTCTCTGTTATCTATCTATAACATATCCTTATTCCATTGATTACAGAATATTACGGCAAAAATATTTACATTTGTGTACTGAAATAAGTCTTTCACCAATTATAAAAGGGCAGACTGAACCATAGATGCTCGTATTTCTTCAGCTCAATTTAGCAAAGAAGTTATATGAAAATACAGATAAGGGAAATAAGGAGGGAAGCAGGATATTAACAAGACAGTCTCTCCCTAAAATTTGTCATTGAAACAGCTACTTATAAAATATTTTAAAGGGACAAAATTCTAACAATCATTTTGAATTTCAGTGTGTTTAAGTATGTTTTTATATTTTGTTACTGACAGAAGTTATTCTTTAAAATGAACAAATACAATAGGGAGATTTTTTGTTTGTTTGTAGGGCCACACCTGCACATATGGAAGTTCCCAGGCCAGAGACTGAATCTGAGCCACAGCTGCAACCTATGCCACAGCTACAGCAATACTGGATCTTTTAACCCACTGTGCTGAGCTGTGTATTGAACCCACGCCTCTGCAGTGACCTGAGTCACTGCAGTCAGATTTTTAACCTGCTGTACAACAGTGAGAACTCCTTTTTTATTTTATTAGTATTTGTCAAATATTAGTATTTGTCAAATATCAACAAATGCATTAGTTCAAAGACTTGAAAATTTGTGTTGTAACTTTGATTTTGTTATGCTTCACTTTTTTCTCTACAAAATTTAAATGCCTCCCAATGTGAATCAAGCAAATGAGAAATATTACCAAAATCAGGATAATAATAATTTTATGAGCTATTTTGTGATTAGATAGTTTTTAGGAATAGGCTTTTGTTGGCTGAAATAAGCAAAGCTTTTTGGCTGGTTCCTTAAAATATGGATAATTTTCTCTATCACCATATGGTTTGTAACTTCAGCCATAAGTACAGAAAATATAAAGAGCTAAATTTAGGCTATGCCCACGACAGCAACACATTCAGAGATTCCCATGTGGTAAATGTCTTGCTCTTATTACTCCCATTATTGTACACTTTTGTGAGTATTTTGGAAATTTTCCAGTGCCTACAACAGGCCCCAGGTTCACAGTCAATTTTTTTAGGGTCACAATGGGAACAAAACTTTTCTTCATGAAATGCTGACCTGAAATTTCATCTCTTCAAACTATAATGGATCCTGTTTGCATGGAAATTTAATGTGAGCTATCATATACCATTCTGGATGAAAACCTAGCAGAAAATAGAATAAATTGAAAGGTTATTGTTAATTTGGGTAGTAATGCTTGGAAATCCAGTGTGGAACCTTAGGAAATCAGTATAGTAAACTATTATCAAGTACATATGCCATTCACCAAAGCTGTTGACAACTATAGCAATTTCCATAGTGAGGAACAATGTCAATATATGCAAATGACTCAGTTTTTTTTGAGAATTAAATCTTGATTAATCATAATATTTTAGTTGAGGAATATTTGTGACTCATTGTCACCACTAATTTTTTTGTCGTTCCTTATGATCCTTTGTTGTTGTTAGTTAGTTACAAAACTGAAAACTTTTTTTTAAGGTAGACTTTTGTTTCTAGATTTATAACTAACTTTATTGCACATTTTCACATATGGCCATTACATTTCTGGCTCGGCAAATCTAGCTTACTGAAGATAATGCATCTTTCATTGATGATTCTTGCGTTTGGGGGCGGGGGTCAAGTGCCACTATTTTCTCATTAAACAACGTAGTGTGATGGTTAAGTCATTTAGTCTCCATAATCCTATATTTCCATATTTAGAAAATGAGGATAAACTTATCTTAGAATGCTATAAGATATAGTGGTTATAAGAAGTAAATATAGTAACCTATTTAGTTGAATAATATGAAATTGCAAGTAGATGTGTCATTGATGCTGGATTTGACACATTCACTGGGGCACGTTCAACCAAAATTAATGTCTAAGTCCCACTGCAGACCACTTAGATCAGAATTGTTAATGGTGGAACAAGGACATAAGTATTTTGTTAGGATTCCAAGGTGATTTTAATATGAAGGTAGAGTTAAAACCACTGATATATGCAGTCCATTTTTTTTTCATAATCTAATAGTCTCTATTTCCATTAGGGCAAGTCACTGTAGGGACAAAATGACTTTCCATACAAAAGAATGGATACAAAATTTAAAAAAGAAAAAAAAAGCACTTTTTTTTTAAATGAAGCTGAAATTTTGAAATGTTTTTAAATGCATTCAAATTCAATTTTGTGCCCTTTAGCAATCAAACATGGATCTTCCCAAGTGGATGATAAAGCAGTGAAAGTGGTTGCTAGAATGTCAATGACCCTGTCAAATTTTAATTAAGTGTGAGAGCTCCTCCTTCCCCAGCACCCCCCCACCCCACCCCCACACACACACACACAAAAAGGAGCAGCAGTTGTGGAAGAGTAGGAGCAACATTTGGAATTAAGTCAATACATAAGGATTGCTCCTTCAGTTCAAATTCCATGCTCTTTAGGTGAGAAGCAAAGTTCGCCTTGTCCAAGACTGCTGTTAGGGACTTTTGAGGCACAGGCAAGAATCTAGATGAAACAGAGACATGGCAAAAGTAGGAGAAAAGAAGCATAAAACAAAGTAGGTATAAACACAGCTCTTTTCATAAAGTATTAAAAAATGCACTACAACCTTTCTCATAGATCAAGTTACTTTTAAAGAGAATATTTTACATAATGTATTAAAAGAGTTGCAAACGTGAATTTAAAATTTTGTTTGAAATAGATATATATTTCATGACATTAGTAAAATGAGCAGTGTGCTAACTTTAAGACATTGGGGACTCCTTTTTATTTTATTTTAAATATTGTTTTTCAGTTATTTTTATTTTCTGTTTCCTCATAAAAGAAGTATGTATAATTGCACCTAGTTTCTGGCTCTAATTTATGTGAGTTTAAGGTAGCTTTCCAAGAAGAAAAGAAGAAACTGTCTCTGTGGAGCGACCTATGTCCAAAATGTTGTAATATTGCTGTCAAAGCAAACTTGGGTTAGTGCACATTTACATTCTTTGTCTATTTTTTGCAAGTCATTGCTTCCCAGGGATAACTGTAATATGGACCTCTAAAAAATTGATTCATCTATAGAAAATACAATTTTATCTATATGTGGTTGAACATATACTTCAGAGATGTATACCTATTAAGTTCTCCATGTGATATATCAAATCAGTCATCTTGGATATAAATTTATAATTTCAAATTGCTACCCTTCTGATAAGGCAAAGGTAGATTTCACTATAGAAGCCACACAGGAAATTTTAAAATTACATAGATACTCTATGTTTACAAATTTAATTTTTGAAACAGACTCAAATACTTTTGAATGTTTTGAAGATTTTTTTTGTTGATAATATATTTTGTTTCAGAACCTATGTATCCCATAGTGATAACCCTTCTTTTTTTCCTTTTTTCTAATAGTTGACTTATATCGTATTAGTTTCAGGTGTACAGCAAAGTGAATCAGTCATACATATGTATGTATATATCCATTCTTTTTTTCCCACATAGGTTATTACAGCATATTGAGTAGATTTCTCTGTGTTGTGCAGTAGATCCTTGTTAATTATCTATTTTATATATAGTAGTGTGTACATGTTTTTCCCATCCTAATTTATCCCTCCCCTGACAGTTTCCCCTAAGGTAACCATACATTTGATTTCAAAATCTGTAAATTTGTTTCTGTTTTATAAATGAGTTATTTTGTTTAATTTGATTAGATTTCACATATAGTGATATCATAGGATATCTGTCTTTCTATATCTGACTTCACTTAGTATGGTCATTTCTAGGTCCATCCATGTTACTGCAAATGGCATTATTTTGTTCTTTTTTATGGCTGAGTAATATTTCCATTGTATGTGTATATACATCATGTCTTCTTTATCCATTGCTTCCATGTCTTGGCTATTGTAAATAGTGCTGCAATGAACATTGCTGTGCATATATCTTTTCAAGTTAAAATTTTTCTCTGGATGTATGCCCAGGAGTGGGTTTGCTGGCTCATATGGTAGTTCCATATTTAGTTTTTTAAAGCAATCTCCATACTGCTCTCCAGATTTTGTTTAAAAATATTTTAAAGTGTATGTTTATATGTGAACACATATATTTAATAATAATAATAATTTATGGTCCATATCCCTTGATTTATAAAATAGGGATTGCAGTAGTTACTAAATCATAGAAATGTAGTAAAGATCAATTTATTACATGAGAAATACTTAGCACATTAATAGTCACACAATAAAAGCTTAAATAGATGCTGGTTGGTAAAAGTAAAGGAATTAGTAGATGCCTTTTATGGTATCTTCCTTTGTAGCTTATTCTAAAACTCCTTTGTATATAAATTATTTTTTAAATAGTCTCATTAAAATGATGGGAATGATGTTCTGCTTGGTGCACAAAAACTTCCCAAGAACTGAGGCAGTAAGTGGTACCTCCAGGAGTAGAACCTAGATCCTCTTTTCCCAGTTTTAGAATTAGTCTCCTATATCATGCTGTTTCCACTTTTGTATATGTGGAAAATATTTGTAAATGGCTAAGAAAAATTGCTATTACCAAACTAAGTCAAATGTTCCAAAGGCAATTCACAGTAGCCTCACTGAAGTAGTTTTTAAAGCCTATTTTTTGCTAGTATTTATAAGATTGTTGCATACTATAAAACACTTTTTTTTTTCCTTTGTGTCTTTTCTAGGGCCGCACCCGTGGCATATGGATGTTCCCAGGTGAGGAGTCTAATTGGAGCTGTAGCTGCCAGCCTATGCCAGAGCCACAGCAATGCCAGATCTGAGCCGCATCTGCAACCTACACCACAGCTCACGGCAATGCCAGATCCTTAACCCACTGAGCAAGGCCAGGGATCAAACCCCCAACCTCATGGTTCCTAGTTGGATACCTTAACAACTGATCCATGACGGGAACTCCTATAAAACACTTTTTATAGGAGTTAAAAGAAATATTTTCCTTTATCTTTCTATAAAATTTTGCATTGTCTAAATCTTACACCTAAAAGGGAAAAAAAAAAATCTTTGAACTGAGAGTTTCCTTTTCACTATTTTTGTGTTGCCTTTTACTTGTTACATTAGTGTAATAATAATTTGCTACATCATGCAGTATCTATTTTGGATACAGCAAAATATTTAATTGCATACAGTGTTATAAATAATATACATACTAATCTGTGTTTTTACTATGTGATAGTTATTTTAATTTGAATCTGGGAAGTTTTTAATGAAAATATATATATTTCAGTTCACTCAACAGGGAATTGTTGAATGCCTGTTATATTTCATTATATAATATTTTTTTAAATAGAATAACCAGTAATTCTTCCTAAAGCTAAACATTAAATTCTTCACTTTTCAGTACTATGTCAGAGCCAAATCACTTGAACATAACTCCAATTATGTATATTTCCACTTCACTGAAACATGCATATGTGTGTTCAAAGGTTATATATCATTTGATATTAAGAAATGCAGGGAGTTCTCACTGTGGCACAGGGGGTTTAGAATCATACTACAGTGGCTTGGGTTGCTGCAAAGGCATGGGTTCAATCCCTGGCCTGGCACAGTGGGTTAAAAATTCTTGTGTTGCTGCAGCTGTGGTATAGTTTGCAGCTGCAGCTCAGATTCAGTTCCTAGCCCTGGAACTTCTCTATGCCATGGGTATGGCCATAAAACTAATAAAATATATGAATGCAGAGAAATTAATATGTTAATATTAAATTACATTCTATAAACTATGCTTTAATACTAATAAAATTAATTCAAATCATATTTTTTTTCAATTTTAATAGGTACTTAATCTTGAATTCTTTTTTTTTTTTTACCAATTTCATAAAAGCCATAGGAAAAAGTGTTGTTAAACTTATTTTTTCAGAAGAATTAAATTTCCAAAAGTGATAAAATCTTACCACAGAGCACCTACTAAGTGAATGCAATAACAGGACTCAAATGCATGCATGTCTTCTGATTCCAAAATCTGCCATTCAAGACTGCATCCATAAAGAAAAAATAATATGGAGGAGGAGATATTTATCACAAATCTCTGGGTGAGAACAGGCCAGAACAAAGCTCCTAGCCTAAAAGATCAATAGGCCTAGAACAAAGTTCCTAGTCTAATCAAAGGTGCCAAAGTTCCCCACAGACATGTTTTGTGCGATATTCTTCTGACCCTATAGATGAATAAGAGAATATATAGTCATGTAAATAAGATTTCTATGGGGTACAATTCCTGAGACAAAAGAAAAAAAAAAAAAAAGACTCTTTGAAGAAGTGAATTACCCTTAAGGAGTTTTATTAACAGTTAGGGAATGTTTAGTGAATGTTGATTTACAGCTATCACTATTATCCATTAATTGAATATGTAGATATTACCGATGTCTCCAGAGCACACAAATTAAGCCAGAGAGAATATTCTTTAGAAGCTTTTAACTTGAAGAGAAAGCTATAATTTTAATATTCATATAAAATATGAATTCAAAGTACATTAAAAGTGTATTATGAATAAAGTTTGCTCTAATTCTGGACTTATTAAAAAATTGTAATATTTTATTTCTGTAATTCAGAAATTCCTTTACCAAACAACTACCTCCATAAAATAGATGCAGTTCAAGTTATGGAAACATTTTAAATATATTTTCAAACATTGTGTGTTATTTGGCCAAAGTCAGGATGTTTGGGACAAGGGACATTTTCTTTCTACACAAAGTTCTTACATGTTTCAGACTTACTTATGTTTTTAAAAATTCACAGAATGTCTATGTTTTAAATTTATTAAAATCAAAGACATTTGTGCTACACTTAGGCCAGAGTATATATTCCAGAAAATTTTTACTATAAACATTTTCTTACCTTATCCTTTATTAAGTTTTTTTTTTTTAACCTTTGAAAGTGCTACCAAATATTTCTTAAATTTTGACTTAAGTACCTTAAATACTCAATATATATTTTCCTTTCCTGGAGTTTTCTTTATTCCTCTCTAAAGAACAGTATTTCTTTTTTATTCTTTCTTTAATCTCAATATATAGTATTAGCAACTCACAGGCATGCATACAAAGTACATAAAAACAAATGTTAAGATTTTTTAAAAATATAGTTTCCATGTTATTTTACTCTAATGTAAATTTATGAAATACTTTTAAAAAGGAGAGAAGGGAGAAATAGAAAACTTTTTAAAGCAACAATATTTGTGATTCTAAAGGTAGATGTTATAGCATAAATTCCTTGTAAAGAGTAAATAAGAACCAAAAATTATTTTAAATGTATGGTTTTGAAAACTGACAGTTTGCTTTAAAAAGTTCTGACACATCAAAGATGTTATAAATTAGTTTCCAGGTCAGTTAATCATCCATTATATAAAATTCTCTTTCCTGTTCAACACTCACATCTCCATGTACAATTTAACATCTACCACTTGGTGTGTCAGTTTTTCACTTGGAATTCTGTTACAACAGCAGCACACAGGGCAATATGTGGATATTCTCAAAGCATTCAAAATTAGAGATGTGTTTAAATAGTTTACAATCATCAGAAATTTTGGAAGAGAGATTTAGATATCACCTTTAACTAAACTTTGAGTTGCACATTGGACTTAAACTATTCATGAAGTTCAGGACCAACCATTAGTAGGTATAGGGAAAGGTGTTGACCACACAAAATATCTTTTTAACTACATGCCATTGACATTTTCAGGTATCCAATTCACATAATTTGTAGAATGATTCACATCCTAGATTTGTCTTAGTTTTTTCATGGTATTATTTAATATGTTTCTCTATCTTTGTGTTTTCTGGAAACCAGTAATAGGTTTATAATTTGTCTTCCAATTTAATTTTTTATTAACAAGTAAAAATTTTTGATACTGTTAGATTGGTAATTTAGAATAAACACATTTTCTTCTGATATATTTTGAGAGTGGATTTTGATATGGAAGAATATTAAGAGAGAAGATGCCATCCAGAGGGATGAAGGCTTCAGAGCAGAGACAGAGCATATAAACCAGTTTTTCTTCTACTAATTTTGACTCAAGCTAATGCTAATAAATAATATGTTATTCGAAGAAATGCAAAGTGTCCTAATAGACCTAGGCTTGAATCGTGGTATAAAATATTTAATGTATAATCTATAATGACATAGTAATTCCAAATTAAGACCAGAAAAGGTGACATGAAATGTATAGAATACTGTAAAGGAAATTATTCTGCCTGACCTCCAAATTTTGTTATGATCCAAAGCTTGAGAAAATACTACATTTGACATAAAATAGAAGTGGAGCGTCCGGGTTAGCTTTTGCCTATTAGTTATTAATTAATTCATAGCACATGTAATAAGCACCTACTAAGTAACCGGTAATATGTTAGCTGCTCTGAGAGGACTTTGTTCCTCAATGCCCTCCACCACACTGTGAGGTCATCAGCTTCTGCTATGTGCTCCCTTGGTGCTCTGTGCATTTCATTACTATAGGACTTATTACCAGCTGTTGTGGTCATCTGTTTGTTTCTTTATTTTTTTTCCCTCTAGACTGTATATCCCAAATCTCATTTCTGTATCTGTGCTACTTAAATATAATTTCTTTCAATCACAGTTTTTCAAACGTTTGTTGAATGAATAAGCAAAAGCAGAATATTTGATTTAAGATGTAATTACAAGCTGATAAACTTGGTGTAATTAGGTTCAAAATCCAAAAGAATATTTTTTGAAGCTTCTGAGAGAATATATTATGGGAGATTTGATAATGTTTATATAGAGAAAATAGCATTTAGGTGATAGTTAAATCATAATCAGATATTTGCCAGAGCTGAAAAGTCAATATATTCCATATTTGATGTGGAGGCTACAAGGTATAAAAGAACATATTTTTAGAGAACAGCAAGAGAGATAGTATGTCTAGAGCATAGGACTGGTGAGCTGGAAAAATAAATTGGGACCAGATTATGAAAGGATTTAGTCCCAACACTAAAGAATCTAGATGTTTTCCCGAAGGTAAAAGAGTATCAGTGGAGGTTACCAGGGCCAGGTAAAAGATTATTCTGATAGAACTTTAGAGGATAAATGAGTCAAAAGGGGCTGTTGGCAAAAATAAGTTTGGAATTATTGCAGAAATCCAGGAGGAAGATTCTTCAGGTCTGAGGCAAGATTTCTGCACTGGGTCTAATGGGTATTCAGCAGTTTAAGGAAACCATTGAGTTACATTTTTAGCTTCAGCAGGTAGGTCTATACCATCTTAGTCCTTGTCTAATCTACACAATATTATGCTTACATTCTGAGCCCAGCTAAACATCATTTGAACAGTCAAACAAAGAAGATAACATTATTAGCCTGAGCTCAAAGCCCTAATAATGACTCACTACTAAAACCTAGCTTTATAACCTAGAGCATACTCAAATTAAAATTAGAATTTCCAGAGTTCCGGTCGTTGCGCAGTGGTTAACGAATCCGACTAGGAACCATGAGGTTGCGGGTTCAGTCCCTGCCCTTGCTCAGTGGGTTAACGATCTGGCGTTGCCGTGAGCTGTAGTGTAGGTTGCAGACGCAGCTCGGATCCCGCGTTGCTGTGGCTCTGGCGTAGGCCTGTGGCTACAGCTCTGATTCGACCACTAGCCTGGGAACCTCCATATGCTGCAGGGGCGGCCCAAGAAATAGCAACAACAACAACAACAACAAAAGACAAAAAAAATTAAAAAAAATAAAAATTAGAATTTCCACTGCAGACTTAAATGTCATGAACATGATATTGTTTTAATGTATTACATTAGAAATAAACTAGTAGTAGAAAATGCTGTATTTTCCAGGTCAGTTAATCATCCATTATATAAAATTCTCTTTCCTGCTCAACACTCTCATCTCCAGTATCACAAAACATATAGAACCACGGTGAGAAAGCTTCATAATACCTTGGTTTCAACAGTAAGTTTCCTAATGACGTGGTTTTCATGCAGCATGGTGGGAATAATTAGACCTGGACATTTTCTCTTGTGTCCTTTTTTTTTCTTTATGGCTGCATCCACAGCATATGGAGGTTCCCAGGCTAGGGGTCTAATCAGAGCTGTAGCCACTGGCCTACACCACAGCCACAGTATTGTGAGATCCAAGCCATGTCTGCAACCTACACCACAGCTCACAGCAACACCAGATCCTTTAACCCGCTGAGTGAGGCCAGGGATTGACCCGCAACCTCATGGTTCCTAGTCGGATTCATTTCTGCTGCACCATGATGGGAACTCCAGACCTGGGCATTTTCTAATGAGACTAAAATCAGGTTGAAGTAGACTACTGGCTTAGTGTTAAGTTATTTTTTTCCATAAATCTAGTGTTAGGAGAGGGAAAAAACTCTTGAAATGATATCTAGCAGAATTACATCTAATATTTTAAAGAATATATTTTCTTTAAACCTCTGAAGGACAGGAATATCAGTTATGATGGCTGGTATAGGTGTAAATGAGGTGTGTGCACTTGGTATAGTTGTGGAGCTTTCCATCTTTTTGACCTTCAAATGAGAACTTTGAAACTCACTTCACAGAGCTCAGATGGAAATACATCCTTAAAAAAAGAGAAGTCATTTATGCATTTGGCTGAGATTAATGGAAGGCTGCTACTATGTGTATTGCAGAGTTGTATGGGAAGTGTCTCCTCATACTTTGATGTGGAGCATTTTCTAACCTTACTCTCTAATTTCTGTTTAAATTGAATATTCAGCAGGGAAGTCGTTCAAAGATAGGATATTGCACCAAAATTTGGACACAGTAAAGATATTATTTGAGCTGTAAATCTAACAGGTACCAATTTACTACTAAAATTAGCAACTAAAATATTAAAGAATTACATAAGGAAAACACAAGATAAAAATAATAACAGTAGAAATAAATAAAAACATCAACTTTATAGCAAGGAGGAGGAATAAAAAGTTAAACAGTAATGAAAAAACTGATGTCATTTTTCAATGATCTTGGTGAATATGGTAAATCTTGGTGAATCTTGGTAAAACAAATCAAAGATTCAAATTACAATGGAAAAAAATTTAGGAAAAAATTGTGTCTATTATTTGCTCGGATGACCTAACTTGGCAAGATAAAATTGTCCAAAGTTTCATATAACTTTACTTCTGAAGATACTGCTTGGAAATGCTGTTAATGAGGCAGTAGTAATAATGAAATACCTCCTAGAAAGATGATTCATTATTCAGTGCAGTACAGTCAAGCAGGTTTCAAGTTGTGTAATTGTGATAGCAGCAGAAAGTGACAAAGATAGAAGAAACTTTGTTACAGAGTACAATTTAAGTACAGTATTTGAGAAATGACTAGGAAAGACATTTTTTTCTGAAATTAGAACTAACTCATCTGCCTGGCTTTCTTTTTCACAGTGTTTCATCATAGTGTTTTCCCTTGTTGAATTTAAATGACTCTGACATTCTTTCTCCTACCTTGGCATATATTTCAAGGAGATAGTGTCTTAGATATATTAATAATTCTTAAATATGTTTTAAAATATTAGTCTTAATTGGAAAAATAATTATAGTATTGATTGTTCATGGCTCAATTTCTCAGCAGATTTTTTTTGCAAACTACTGTTGACTATAAAAAAAGAATTGTGATTTTGAATTATATTGTGCTTGTTTAATGTAGCATGTACATGCCCCTGGCTCAGAGTGGGCTGCTTCTCAAAATTGTATAAAACTGGCTTTTTTAAATTCTCCAACACAGGATGGTACAGAGCATGCATAATTCAACTTGTTGAAGCATCCTAGAACATTTTCCTTCATTGTTAAAATTGTAGCAACAAGTAGAAATTAATTATTTGTTATAACACAAAGAACTTTTATGCTATATTCCTAATTTGGTTTTACACTGAAGTCTTGATTTGCAAATGTGAGTGAAAGATTGACTTTAAATATCCAGAGATGATTAGCTGCCAGATCTAATCAAATTGAGAAGTAATTAGCAAATCAAAACTTGATTAGCTCTTTGCTTGATTTACTAAAATTATAGTTTATGCAGTTTAAATAATGGGGGAGGGGAGTTTTCTATACTCCAGATACAGGAGAATCAACTAGGTTAGGGCAGGAGGGGAACTTACTACTTTAAGTACTTTCTAAACCTGACAATACGTTTTGTTCTTTTGTGATGCCACAGTGCTATAGATTAGTATTTTACTTTTACTTTTCTGAAAATAAAGCTTCCTCTTGTTACATATTATACAATGTTATATATAATTTAACTTAAGGATTATTTTAAATATATGTAGAATCATTGTTTAATCATGTCTAAGTCAGGTATATTCTGGATTTTTTCAATTCCTAAATATAAAAGACTTTCAGAGATACTGATCCATGAGTAAATAATGGGATAGTTTAGATTCAGGTAAAGAAAAACAGTAGACCACTACCAGGAAAAAGGCTACCAAACAGTAGTCAATTAGGGCTGCCATTACAGAACACCAAAGACTTGGTTGATTCAAACAACAGAATTGACTTTCTTACACTTCTGGAGCCTGGAAGTCTAGGATCAAGGTGACAATAAGATTCATGTCTGGTGCAGAATCTCCTTGGGTTGTAGATGGTCACCTTCTTCTGTATTCTCACATAGCTTTTCTTCTGTATGCCAGACAGTGTCTGTGTGTGTGTGTGTGTGTGTTTGTGTGTGTGTGTGTGTGTGTGTGTGTGTGTGTGTGTGTGTGTGTGTTTATGGAGGGGGCCTCTGATGTCTCTTCCTTTTCTTCTTGGCACAAAATTCCTGTCAGGTGAGGGCCACACGCTTATGACCTCATTAAACCTTATTACCTACTGTCACATTAGTGGTTAGGGCTTTAATATGTGAATTTCGGGAAAATATTTAAGTCCATAATTACCACTGATCAGTATTTCTATACAAAACAGACTTATTGGAAAAATCAAAGAGAGAAGAGAAAAAAACCATTGTTCCCCAGGAGCCTTCACCACCGAGGATAGCTAGAAGCAGTGAGAGTCATGGAGAGAGGACTAGGATTAATGGGTCCCTAGGGTCTCTGAGGAAGCAGGCAGAGCTGTAATCATCTTTCTAGAGTTGACCCTCAAAGAATGGGGGTTTTGATCACAAATATCAAACTTCGGCTGGAAAGTAAACATGGTGGCTCTTAGCCAAAATTAGATGTGGAGCTAAGTGACTTACTCATTTTTGTAACTCCAAGAATGCATTTCTGTAACTTTGAAGTCTCAGTAACTGCCAAGACAGCAGCATATTCCTGTCTGTCAGGTGTTTATTTTTTGGATATTTAGTCATTCATCCCTTCCTAGGTAAAGTCAAAAGGTTCAAAGTGTTGTTTCTACTTCCAGATAAACCTTTTTCTAACTCACAAGGAATACTAGCACAATTATATAAGGATTTTCCTCATGAATTTTTTGAAGCATTCTATTTTTGAAGATGCTTAATAATCTTAATTGTTAAAAAGTTATTTCTGGGTTTTCAAAATACAGATTATAAACAAATTCCTCTCTCTTTCCACTAGAAGTGTTCTGTTGGACATATTCAGGCATACTTTTTCATAGTTATATTGAAATTCTTATTTGTGAAAAATTAAAATTATATCTAATTCTTATTTTCTATTTAAAGATTTTTATTTTTACTCCATATCATTTATGTTTAGATTCTTTCAAGTAAGGTATTTAAAACACAACTCAGCTTTAGAAATATGACAAAACTGTTGAAGCAGTTACAGAGTGAGCTCATTTTATTGTGTTTCATTTTATTGTACTTTGCAGATTGTGCATTTTTTACAAATTGAATGTTTGTGGCAACTTTGCATCTATCAAGTCTGTCAGCAGCAGTTTTTCTGATAGCATTTTCTCGTTCCATGTCTCAGTGTCACATTTTGGTGATTTTCACAATATTTCAAATTTTTAAATTATATTTGTTATGGTGATCTGTGTTCAGTGATTTTTGATGTTACTATTATAATTGCTTGGGGGTTCCGTGAACAGCACCCATATAAGGCCATGAACTCAATAGATAAATGTTGTATATGTACTTATTGCTCCACTGACCAGCCGTTCCCCCATCTCCCTTTCACCTCCTGCCTCCCTATTTTCTGACTCACAATATTGAAATGAGGCCAATTAATAACCCTACAAGGGCCTCTAAGTCTAAAGCTGGAAATGATTGAGCTTTGTTAAAAAGGCATATCAAAAGCAAAGATCAATCAAAACTCAGCCTCTTGCACCAGTTAGCCAAGTTGTGAAAGCAAAGGAAAAATTCTTGAAGGAAATTAAAAGCACAACTCCAGTGAACACAGATGGTAAGGAAATGAAAGTCTTATTGATTATATGGAGAAAATTTTAATGGTCTGGAGAGATGAGGAAACCAGACACAACATCCTCTTAAGTCAACATTTAATCCAGAACAAGGTCCTAATTCTCTTCAATTCTATGAAGTCTGAGAGAAGTAAGGAAGCTGCAGAAGAGAAGTTTGAAGCTAGCAGAGATTCATTCATGAGGTTTAAAGAAAGAAGTCATTTCCATAACATAAAAGTGCAAGGTGAAGCAGCATGTGCAGAAGTGGAAGCTGCAGCAAGTTAACTAGAAGATCTACCTAAGATAATTAATGATGGTGGCTATGCTAAACAGCAGACTTTCAGTGTAGATAAAACAGTCAGCCTTATAATGGAAGAAGACATCATCTAGTTCTCTCAAGAGAAGTCAATGCCTGGCTTCAAAGCATCAAAAGACAGGCTGACTCTATAGGTAGGAGCTAATGCAGCTGGTGACTTGAATTTGAAGCCAGTGCTAATTTACAATTCTGAAAATCCTACGGCCCTTGAGGATTGTGCTAAATCTATACTACCTGAACCCTATAAAAGGAAAGACAAAACCTAGATGGCAGCACATTTACTTACAACATGGTTTGCTGAATATTTTAAGCCTACTCTTGAGAACTCTTCTTCAGAAAACAAGATCTCTTTCAAAATATTACTGCTCATTAGCAGTGCATCTCTATGGTCACCCAAGAGCTCTGATGGAGATGTACAATGAGATTAATGTTGTTTTCATGCCTGCTAATACATCCATTCTGCTACCCGTGGATCAAGGAGGAATTTTTGACTCTCAAGTCTTATTATTTAATAAAAAACAATTATTAAGGTTATAGCTGCAATATAGTGATTCTTCTGAGGGCTCTAGGGAAAGTCAACTGAAAACCTTCTATAAAGGAGTCATCATTCTAGATGCTACTAAGAACATTTGTGATTCATGGGAAGGGGTCAAAATATGAATGATAACAGGGATTTGGAAAAAGTTGATTTCAACCCTCATAGATGACTGAGAAGTTCAAGACTTCAGTAGAGAAAGTAATTGCAGATGTGTGGAAATAGAGAACTAGAATTAGAAGTGGAGTCTGAAAATGTGACTGAATTGCTAGAATTTCATGATAAAACTTCAGTAGATGAGGAAGTTGATTCTTATGGATGAGCAAAGAATATGGTTTATTGAGATGGAATCTATTAATCATGAAAATGCTGTGAAGATTGTTGAAATGACAAACAATTTAGAATATCACATAAACTTAGTTGATAAAGCAGCATCAAGGTTTCTGGAGGTCAACTCCAATTTTGAAAGGAGTTTTTACTGTGGGTAAAATGCCATCAAACAGCATTGCATGCTGTAGAGAAATTGTTCATGAAAGGAAGGTCAATTGGTACAACAAACTTCATTATTTTAAGAAATTGTCACTGCTGCCCCAACCTTGAACAACCACTGCCTTGATCAGTCAACAACACCAACATAGAGGCACTACCCTCCACCAGCAAAAAGACTGCAACTCACTGAAGGCTCAGATGATGGTTACCATTTTTTTTCAGCAATAAAATATTTTTTAATTAAGGTATGTACACTCTCTTTTTAGACACAATGCAATTGCACACTTAATAGACTACAGTGTAGTGTAGACATAATTTTATATACACTGGGAGACCAAAAAAATTTGTGACTTTCTTTATTGTAATAATCATTTTACTGCAGTGATTAGTAAATACCAGACCAGCAATATCTCCAAGGAATGCCTGTATAAAAGTATTTACGTTGTAAATTAACTTTAAACAGTAGTCTTTATTAGAAATCAAGTAGTAAAATTATAAAGTATTCTATCTAGCAAATGCATTTTTCAAGAAAATGATAAAGACATTAGGTTTTAGAGGCAAATACTGTACATTTAGGTAATAGTCCTCAATTTTTCCTTCTCATTTTTTTCTGTATAAAAACAAATATAAATGTGCTTCTCTGATTACTGTCAGAAGGAGGCTATAATAGGACTATATCAAAGTCACTGAGTGATTTTTAGGTAATGAAAAAGATGCATTTACTTAGAGAATTAAGTATTGTTTGTAATAAATGTTTTTATACTACAAATGCTCTCTGTTAATTCTTTTTATGAAATAAATCTTAAAAATAAGAATAAAATACATTTAAATGAATTTGTAAAAAGTAAAAATTAAAAAGTTTAAAAATCTTTATAAATACAGTGTTTGTTTCTGTTTTGAGAAATGATATTTTAATGAAAATATTCAAAAAGAAAACAACGAAAGAAAAATTATTTATTTTGAAAAGTGAATAGGCAGGGGAGAAACACCTAGGTATATTAGAAAAATAATCTTCAAAATGGAATAGCATTCTTGTCCTTAGATGTTATTCCTATGGGGTCTCTTCAAGAATTGTGTTTAAACTAAATCTGCCTTCGTTAGTCAAGAAAGTGAAATTTTTAAACCAGTTCCAGCAAATAATACATTCTGTTTGCAGGCTTTCCTTATCAGTTGAGGCACTCTAGCCCAGACTTGATCCTAGCAGAACATTCCCTATCATAGACATTAGCCCTTGAGATTAAAATTATATTCAATGCCAAACTTAAATATGTAAGCCTCTGGACTTTTTTCTCCTTTAGAACTAATCTATAAGTTTCCATAACAGCTGACTTCAAATATTGCCTGTCCTTTCATATTTACCTGAATATGTGCTTAGTTTTAGAATTACCTATAGAGATACCAACCCCGGTAAATACCAAATAGTCACTTCACAATAAATTTTCATGTATTTATGATTTGTTTGAAAGAATTATTCTGAAAATCCTTAAAACTGAATGTGTTTCATGGTTAATAGTTACTGAATTAGATCAATGTTCAAACCATCAGTAGGAGTAGGATTGCAAAAAACTAATTTTAGTTTTCTAACATGATTTCTTAAAAAAGAAGTCTTATATTGCAACAGAATAAAATGATAAATTTGGCCATTTGTCTTCAATTTCACTGCATCTCTCAACCCGCCTCTCGGAAACCACTTTCCATTCAGTATCTCTCTCCTAACCACATAAAATCATAGCAGGTGCTAAGAACTATATTAGCTAATCATAAAAGAAAGTTTCTCATCCAAGTGTTTTGAATTTTAAGAAGTATTATAAATCAACAATTTAAAAGTCTTAAGGATCCCCCCAAAATTAATTGAATTTTAGGCACCAGGGTACCTTGTAGAAGGGGAATTATTTGGAGAAGCAGTCTTCCTCGTTGTCCCTCAAAATACAACATAGAGGTAATCTGTTATTACTTATACTTAAAGACAAGGGCAGCTTTAAATTTAGGGCATAAGGTAATAGTAAAACTTACCTTTCATATTATCTGCCAATGTATCTTGCTGATATTTATCTGATGTCTTTTGTCAGTATTTAAAGATAACAATATGAGTTCTCTTGTGGTGTAGCAAGTTCAGTCCCTGGCCCGGAAACCTCCACACTCAGCTTGCTGCTCTGGTACAAGTTTAATCCTTAGCCTAGGAATTTCCACATGCTGTAGGCACAGACAAAAATAAAAATAAAAATAAAAATTCTTAGGAGAGTATATATTTGGTTTATGGTAAAATATTAGACATGGTATAGGTCTCTTATAGAAATATAAGCTATAGCTGTGCATAATACATCATTTGTTTTGTCTATGGAAATCAAGAAACCTTTATTCTAGGGCTTTTTCTAACATTAGTTGGATTTATGATTTTAGGCAATTTAATGTTTAGGCTTTGGTGCTATCACCTGTTAACATGAAGGCGACTAAATTAGATCAGGAATGACAAATATGAGAGACAAAAATTCCCAAAATCTCATTTCCCATCACACACCCATGGAAAACTTAGATAACCAGCCATTTGTTTTTTTCTCGCTCAAAACTTAGAATATTTGTCCAAAATTTTTTCCACATAGCTCTTGCATATCACTTGGCTTTAGCACAGAAGATGAAGTCTTCCTGTAAGCCCACTATCTAGATAATCACAAAATCTTCTTTTTAGCTCAAAGTATTTCATTGTATGATTTCTTGTGCCTAGAATGGTCACCTCATTCATAGTAAATCCCAGTAACTTGTTAAATGTATACATGTGTGAAATCAATTTGAAGTTCTTAAAAATACTGTGATGAATTAGAGCACCACCCCATCATATCCCCAGTCATAACAATATTATTCAACTTCATCTATTTTGGAAACCTGAGGAACTTTTTGAAAAGTGAATATTTTTTTGATTTTGAATATTTGAAAAATATTAAAAATCAATTATTAAATTGATTTAATTATTAAAAAAATAAAAACTACAAAGTCAAGTACTTATTGTCAGGACCTCAGCTATGATCAATATTTCACATGTCTTTAAAAATAAAGGAATTGATTTGTCACTCAGTCTTCTGGTGTTCTTATAGTGTAGGTCCTTACTGGGCTTAATTCAATCTACTTTTGTAATTTCTCTAGTATCCCATACATATTTCTTCCTTCATTTATTCTGCATTTCTATTAATTCTATTGATTGATTGATTTAATATACTATTGAAATGATTTATCTCCTGCCTATCAAGGAATTGTTTCACAGAGCTCTTGTCTGAACTTGAATGCAGATTTCTGCCCCTATTTCAATAGTGTAATTTAGGTAATTGACAGAGACAAAGCCAGTTCACAAAGTTAATTAAAATTTTCCATCTTTTCACTTTCAATTAGTCTCATCGATATGACATATTTTTCCCTATTTAATGTCTCACTATTATCACTAGGCAGTACACAGGTTATGCTAGTCTGTCAAATAAATAGTGATTATTAAAAGAATTTTTAAGTAGACACTATTTTGATATTTTAATTGTCCTCTTGTCTTTGAACAGCTGAGTGTTGTAATTAGTATTTTACTTTATTTATGCAGCAATTTTAATTTGTTCTTGAAGTTTTTTTTTGTTTTTTTCTTTCACTTCTGGGAACCAGAAAAAGGTACTGGAATGCAAAAGAAGTAAGGAATAGTAGTATAATATCTTTTACTAAATATGTTTAAGACTATAAATTAATCTTATTCTTTAATGCCCCCTTTCCTGTATAAAGATCACTTATGATATAGGACAGATAACTATGCTGGATCTGTTTAAACCTAAAGAAATTTTTATAGGAATGCTATTAAGGAAATATTTATAGAATAATACTATATTCACTCTGAGGAGAAATCTAGAAATCATTAAGCGTTTTCTGTAATACTGAGATTTCACCTGAGTGACTTAGTTTTAGATATATACATGCACATGCTATAAAAATACTGGTACTTTTTATTTTGATATGTTTTTGAATTTTGCTTTTGTAAAAGCCACATCATATTCATAGATGTGAATAGTCTGTCCAAAATAGTAGTTTAGATTCTCATATATTTACTCATAAATTCAGACTTATAAAAGCTCCCTCACTCTTTTTCGCTCCCACAAATGGATTTCATGTTATGTAAAAAAGAAGAATGAATTACTCTTTTGGTGATTCATACATTTACATATTTCACTTGCTTTCTATTCAGAAAGAGAAGTTAACCAGGCTGGCTGGAGGAATTTTTTTTTTTTTTTTTTTTTTTACAGTATAATATCCTTTTCTATGGAGATCGAGATCATTTAAAATAAAATATGTGTGTTTTTAGCAATAACAAAAACTTTAGACAATAAGTACATTACAAAAAGTATTATTTGAATTTAGACTACTTGGCGGACTCCTAAGAGAAGAGACTAGCATTACTTTTTCTATAATGGACATCTCAATATTAATATCTACTTTCTGAGACCACTTCTATTTTTGTTTTTTTTTTTAAGAGTTCTAGTTATTTAAGAGTAAATAATTACATGTGCTCATTGGTGTAATATTTTTATAAAGTCCTTGAAATAATCATTCTAAATTATTCTATAGAACAGAAAAGTTAATAAATACCTACAAAATATGGCTGAGTTATGCATTTCTCCTGATTTTTTTTTTATCGCATTCCTTTTTTTTTCAGGAAGTTTACTTTCCATGTTTTGAAATATGTGAAGAAAATGCATTCTAAAACTCAGCAATATTCAGTTACGCTCCATTACCATATAGCTCTGGAAATCACTGTTACAGGGTGCCATTAGTTACAAACATCATAATTACTTCTCACCTTAAGAGAAAGGGAATTGATTCTAAGGATATATATTTCCTAGAATTAAAGGAAAATCTTAGCAATGGACTATACCAGAGCAGCTCTTAGCTCAGTAAGAGCGCTGTGATTCTATTGTCTTGAGTTCCCCTATTGGTATGTGACTCAGCTATGAACTCATTCACATTCTGTGTCTCATGGATCAAACTCTAAAAGTCAGTTGGCTCAGTCCAGTCATGGATTAGTTCTTATTTGGTCAGGCATAGGTCAACTACAGTCAGAAGAGGTTGTATCACGTTATATAATAGGACAACCAGGCCTGTGGGAGAGGGAGGGTATGGGAGAGGACTGGAGAGAATTCAGGATGAGAAGAGAGAAGGAAGCAACCAATAGTCATCATAACCATCACTATAAGGCCTTTTCAGTCTTGTTAAAGTTGTCTCTTACTTGTGAAACCTCTTCATTTCTGGAGTCCTCACCTTTCCTTTTAAATCCTAGTAGTTCTAATTCCACATAATTAAAATGAGCTTGTCACATTCTGTCCTGTGTGTTAGTTATTTTTTGTGGTCACTTGCTTTAGCTTCTCAAACATTGTTACTGTTCAGGTAACTGAATAACCTGTGTGTGGCAAAAAGTAGTGGTCTCAGCATTCAGCTTCCCCTGTACCAGGACACGAGGGGTGAAACTTTGTGAAAAATTCCTCCAAAAGTTGAGATCTTCATGTATGACTGTTATACTAATGGACAATTAAGGAGAAACAGTGCTGTGAAAAATGTTGTAAGTAAACAAAACCTATTTTTGAACACCCTTTAATAATTTTGTTTGAAAAAACAAACATGTACATGTAATAACATGGAGTAACATAATATATATATATATATATATATATATATATATTTTTTTTTTTTTTTTTTTTGTCTTTTTGCTATTTCTTGGGCCGCCCCTGCGGCATATGGAGGTTCCCAGGCTAGGGGTCCAATCGGAGCCATAGCCACCGGCCTACGCCAGAGCCACAGCAACACGGGATCCGAGCCGCATCTGCAACCTACACCACAGCTCATGGCAACGCCGGATCGTTAACCCACTGAGCAAGGGCAGGGACCGAACCCGCAACCTCATGGTTCCTAGTCGGATTCGTTAACCACTGCGCCACGTAATTCTACTAAGTAAAACAAAAGACAAAAACATAACAGTTCAAACAACATTTTCAAAGAGATACAAAAACACTAATTTGTGTGTGTGTGTGTATGGCTATGTGTGAATTGTTTCTATATATAAATTACATTGTAGAATAAAAAAAATGGAAAGATAAATGCCAAAATGTTAAATCTAGTTTCTCTAGATCAGTTGTTCTCACCATGTTTTTCTCAAAATGTGGCCATACAGTATCAATGTCATCTGGGAACTTGTTAGAAATACAAATTATATCTACTGAATCAGAAATTCTGGGAATGTGTCCCAGCAATCTGAGTTTTAATAAGCCTAAGTGCTATCAAGGTAATTCTGTTGGGCACTAAAGTTTGAGAAACAGTAGATGATGTGACTACAAAAGATTTTTTTCCTCCCTGGTGTTTGATGAATATCTTGTTTGAATTTATATAGTACTGAAAATGTTTTACTTTCTAGAGAAGGATGCCTCCTGAATAAGCCACATTTGTATACTTCTTTGTAAATTCCACACTTGTAACACTGGTTTGCATATACCAAGTACAATAAATGTGTGCAGATAGCTTGATTTAAATTGGCTCCAAAGTATACCTCCGTCTCTGTCTGCTGCAGATTCAAAGGAATGTATTGAGTATGGTCCACCTAAGTCAAGGTTCATTGTTTGAACAACTTTTTGTAATGAAGTGTGAAATAATTTATTTTAATGTATTTCTTCAGAGCTACAACATAAATGAAAATGTATCTTGTATAACAATACTATAGCATGTCTGCAATTATTTAATCAATTTCAAAAATTCAAATAGGAACTAATGAAATACATGCTAGAAAAGTCACAGAACATTTTCTATTAAGTTTGGAGTCAACATAAATATCTCATGGCTATTCTTGAGTTTATTGATGCCTGCAGGTCATATTAAAGGTCACTTAACAAGACCAATGACAAGGAAAAAAGCAAGTAGCAAATTAGTCTTATCTTTAGGGACTTGTACTCTACCCATTTAATTTTTCTAGTCCTTAAAGATTTGTAACAGCTGTTTTACTTATATATTTGTTTCTCTGGGCAATATAAAGACACAATTAACAGGAAGTAATTCGGATAAAGAGAAGCTTGGTAGAAATGATTTTTAGGAATGAAATAAAGACTGTTCCAAAAAGACTAAAAAAAGATAGATAAAGAAGAATAAATGGCAATTTCAAATATAATAAAAAAGCTAAAATGTATTGTAATAAAATATTTTGAGTTTTATCTTCTTTAGAGAGTATATAAATTTCTACAGTCTTTATCATTCTTTAAGTGAAGTTTGGCTCATACTAAATCATGATAGATTTCTCAAGGTTAATCTTTTTCTTCTAAACTCTGACCATATTCTGCTGTGGCTAAGAATCTCCAGTGGCTCCAGTCACTGTGGAGGTGCGGGTTCCCGCCACCTCCCCGGCCAGCCCAGTACAGTGAGCTAAAGTATCTGGCTTTGCCACAACTGCAGTGTAGATCACAGCTGAGGCTTGGATTCAATCCCTGGTGTGGGAACTTCCATGTGCTACAGGTGTGGCCATAAAAAAAAAAATAATTAATTTTTTTTGTTTGTTTTTTGTTTTTTTTTTTGTTTAGGGCCACACCTGCAGCATAAGGAAGTTTCTAGGCTAGGGGTCGAATAAGAGATACAGCTGCTGCCCTATGCCACAGCAGCTTGGGCTCTGAGCCATGTCTGTGACCTACATCTCTGCTCAATGCAACGCTGGATCCTTAACCCACTGAGTGAGGCTAGGGATTGAACCCGCATCCTTATAGATCCTAGTCAGGGTTGTTAACCACTGAGCCATGAAAGTAACTCCAAATTATTTTTTTTATTTAAAAAAATCTTCAACCATACTTGTTTGTGTTATATAAACTCAGTGCTTGATTATGCTAGTCTATTGACTATTTTTTAGGGGCTTAATGTAATGACTGTTTCCCTTGTACCCTCACCATGGTCTTAATAATTATTTCAAAAAATAATTGATTAGGACATGAGCTTTCTATAGCCAGGAACTAGCATATGATATCTGCATTAGTCGTCTATTCAATGTTAACAAATTACCCCAAAACAGTGGCTTCAAACAATACATTTAATCTCTTGGTTTATTTGAATTAGGAATCTTAGGCTCAGCCTAGCTGGATCCTTTGACTCATAATATCTTACAAAGATAAAATTAAGATTTTAGGGAAGGTTCATTCATCACAAAGGTTGGTTAATGAAGGATCTACTTCCAAATCTGCTTACCCTGTTAATGACAGGACTTGGTTCCTCAGTAACTGTTGGACTGAAAGACTCAGTTTTATGCCACACAGAAAATATTAATGTCCTAATAGCAAAGGGATCATATAACAGCAACAAAAAGTGATGGGAGAAAGCGATAGACAGTGAAGCCAGATGGAAAAGAAGTGGAAGATTATTTATGATGATTTTTCTCAAATGTAAGCATGCATATGAATATCCCGGGAACATTTTAAGATGCAGATTTAAATTCAGACAATCTGGAATGGTGCCTGAGATTCTGCATGTCCAACAAGGTGATGTGGATATTGCTGGTCTGAGGAACACACTTTGCATAGTAAGGAATGAGGATACTTGAAATTGTTATACAGATTAATGACTTTTTCTGTGGGTGAGGTAAGCGATGGAAGGGATTTGAACAGAGGTGTAATCTGATCTTCTCCCAGGCTGATGTGTTTAGAGTAGACTTTCCCTGGCATGGGTAAAAATCGGGACACCAATATAAAGGCTATTGAAAATAAGCAAATGGTAGGTGATATAGGCAAAAGCAGTAACAGTGGAAAGGCTAAGAAGTAGAATTTTTCTAGGTATATTTTCAATGTAGAACTTACAGTATCATTTGATGGCTTGGCTGTTGTATATGAGTAAATAGAAAAGGAATGTAAAAAGATCTCAAGGTTTTTTTTGTTTGTTTGTTTGTGTGTTTGTTTGTTTTGCTTTTTAGGACCATACCTGCAGCATATGGAGGTTCCTCAGGCTAGGGGCTGAGTCAGAGATACAACTGCCAGCCTATGCCACAGTCACAGCACTGCAGGATCTGAGCCACAGCTGTGACCTACATCACAGCTCATGGCAAGGCCAGATCCTTAACCCACTGGGTAAGAGATCAAACCCACAACCTCATAATTATACTAGTTGGATTTGTTTTCTCTGCATCACAATGGAACTCCAAGGATCCTAAGGTTTTTGACTTAAGCAACAGGAACATGGTGATTGTTGGGTTTTGGGAAAAGGAAGACTAGAGGAGTAGTAGGTTTTTCAGGGGAAAAATCAGTAACTTTGGACAATTTAGATTTGTGATACTTATCAGATATCCAAAAGGGGATGTTACATACATAATTCTGGAATTCAGATAATAGATCTTCCTGAAGACATGAGTTTGAAAATAATCAAAATATAGATAGTTTTCAAATTTATGAGAGTATGTAATAGCATCACCAAAGGAATAGTTTCCATTGGAGAACTAGTCCAAATACTGGAACACCTTAACTTTGGACTTACAAGATGAGACCAAGGCAGCAAACAAGACCCAAAAAAAGCAATAAGAAACTTAGGAGGAAAATCAGAAGTCACCAGTCCCAAGAGTCAAAGAAAGAAAGCATTTCAAGTGTTTAAGAAGGGATCAATATTGCTAAATGTTGCTGTAGTTTAAGGAAGATTTACATGGAGAATTGACCATTAGATTTAGCATCCTGAAAGTCACTGATGAGCTTGAAAAGTGAAGCTCAGTGAATTTTTGGGAATAAAAGTCTTATTGGAGCAAGATTAAGAGAATGGGAATGGGCAAACTGAAGATTGGATGACTATGCAACTATTTGGATTAGTTTTGCAGTAAATGTGAACAGAGATACTAAGTGTCCTGGAGGCAAAGTTGGTCAAGAGAGGGATTTTTTAAGAGAGGAGAAATAAGGTCATGGTTTTGTGTTGACAGGGCATATCTATAGTTATTTTAAAGACTATGTTAATTTCAGGTGTACAGCAGATTCACTCAGTTTTATATTCTCCTTTTCAGATTCCATTATAGGTTATTACATGATACAGTGAATAGAGTTAGATCCCTATGCAATACAGTACCTTTGTTTATCCATTTTGTATATAGCAGTGTGTGTCTTTTAATCCTATACTCCTAATTTATTACTCCCCACTCCTTTCCCCTTTGGTAACCATAAGTTTGTTATCTGTCTGTCACTCTGTTTCCGTTTTGTAAATAAGTTCATTTGTATTACTTATTAAATTCCACATGTGATATGATATAATATTTGTCTGTGTCTGATTTACCTCAATCAGTTAGTTATCTCTAGGTCCATCCATGTTGCTGCAAATGGCAATATTTAATTCTTTTTTATGGCTGAGTAATATTCCATTGTTTCTAAGTGTGTGTGTGTGTGCACATGTGTGTGTATGTGTGTGTGACATTTTTATCAGATTATCTGTTGATGAACACTTAGGCTTCTTCTGCATCTTGGCTGTTGGAAATACTACTGCTGTAAATAGTGAGGTTCATGTGTCTTTTCATATTAGAATTTTCTTCTTTTCTGGATATATACCCAGGAGTAGGACTGCTGGATCTTATGGTAACTCTATTTGTATTTTTTTAGGAACCTTCATACTGCTTTTCACATTGTCTGCAACAATTTACATTCCCACCAACAGTATAGGAGGGGTCTCTTTTCTCTACACCTCTTCTAGCATTTATTATTTGTAGGCTTTTTGAGGAAGGCCATTCTGACTCACATGATACCTCATGTAGTTTTGGTTTGTATTTCTCTAATAACTAGCTCTGATGAGCATCTTTTCATGTGCCTATTGATCATCTGTATGTCTTCTTTGAAGAAATGTCTATTTAGATTTTCTGTCCATTTATTTGATATTGAGGCATGTGAGTTTCTATATTTTGAAAATTAAGCCCTTGTTAGTCCCAGCACTTACAAATATTTTCTCCTGATCTATAGATTATCTTTTCATTTTGTTTATGGTTTCCTTTGCTGTGCAAAATCTTGTAAGTTTGATCAGGTCCCATTTGTTTATTTTTTCTTTTATTTCTTTTGCCTTGGAAGACTGTCCTGAGAAAACATTGCCATGATTTATGTCAGGGAATGTTTTGCCTATGTTCTCTTCTAAGAGTTTTATGGTGTCATATCTTATATTTAAGTATTTAGGCCATTTTGAGTTTACTTTTGTAAATAATGTGAGGTAGTGTTCTGACTTCATTGATCTGCATGATGCTGTCCAGCTTTCTCAACACCACTTTCTGAAAAGAAAAGATTCTTCTTCATTGTATATTCTTGCCTCCTTTGTCAAAGATTGACTGGGGTCTATAGTTCTCTTCTGAGTGAAAAGCATAACTATCATTTAGGAAAGAGTAAAGCAAATGATTGAGGTTTGATGAGTCAGTAGAAGGTCTAGAGAGTCATCTAGGCTTACAAATGAATGTCCTAGATAAATGTAGTAACTCTGCTTAGAAATAAGCACTCAAGATTAGTGGTAATGAATTTAAAGTTATACTAGAAGGTTTGGTGGTTCTCGCTTACCAGCTATATTTTCTGTCACTCCCTTGAAATACCACATACTTACTACCTTTAAATTTAGTTAATTTTTCATGTACATATTTCAAGTCTAATTGTGACAGAGGGTGTTTTATATTTTATAATTTTTATATTCTCTAAAATCATTGATCACTATGCTTTAAATCTAATTGTTAATAATTATGTGATGTCTTTAGAGATAAATGAGAGAAAACCATGGAATATAGAGTTGGAAAAAATCTTAGATATCTTTGAGTCCACTGATAGTGATTGATGGTGAAAAAAATTAAGGATGATATCAGTTAACAGACTGACCTAAGATCACGCAGTTACTTCAGACTAGAAATCATAAAGTGATGAGGAAATTCTTATGCTTTATTGTGAAATATTACATTTCATGTGGCTTCCTCTGTTAAAACCACAAGTAATCTTCTAATCACCTAAAAGGAGAATCAGGAATCCACTTTAGTAATTCTTGAAATCATTTTAGTAATTCCTTTAGAAATTCCTGAGTTAACTCTCTCTAATTGTTACCTTGTAATAAGAGCTTTTTTATTATTTATTTCACACAGATACTGCACTAAACTCTGCATAAAAACAATTTTATACAGTTCTAACATTAATATTATCAAGTCAAAACTCTTTTAGTGATGGGGAATGTGAAGCTTATGCAATATAAATGATTTTCTAATACCACACAGCTAGTAAAAGCATAATGAATTCAAACCCAGAGCCATTACATGAAGACTGTGATTCTCAAACTGAAGTACATCAGAATCAACAGAAGTGCTTATTAAAATACAGGTTGTTGGGCTTTATTCCCTGGGGTTCCTAGGATTTGGGATGGAGCATTTCCAGCAATTTCTCATTCGAAGCCAATGCTGCTGATCCAGAGATCCCCATTTTGAAAACCACTGCAATAGTTTATCTTTCTCTTAGAACAGATGCCTCCTTCATATTGCTCCAAAGGTCCTTCTTTTTATTCTCCTCTTCACTATCCTAGTTCAAGCCTTTCATCCCCTGCCCCAGCATCCGCCACATCTTGATATGCAGGTATTCTGAAAACATGTCACAAATTTAAAACTGGAGTATATGAACTTTTAAGTAAAAGTTACGTATTTCTGTTGTTAAAAACAGGTATGATCTTAATTTGGGGGGTAAATTATTTACATTTTTTGTTGCTATATGTCGCTAAATGAACATCTTTTGTTTTTTAAAAATATTAAAGAAAAAAGGTAATCAATACAACTTTCATAGATCAATTTATCATTATTAGTCATTATAGCTTAATTATATAGTGTTAAAATATTAAAGCAAAATGGACCCAGGCTATTAAAGTTTCTTCCTATGTGGGTACTCTGTGTTCTCTCTCTTCCTCTTGTCTCTAAACTACACATCTTAACTAAATCAATCACTCCTAAGTAAAACTTTCTACAGTTAATAACTCAAGAATTTTCAGCGAATTCCAAATGCCTAAAAAATTAAGTCCAAACTGAACACCTTGAATTTAGAGATTTACAATATGGTATCAATTAGTCTGTCTAGACTAGTCTCCCAATTTTATCTCTCTATGTTCAAAACATGTTTGCACTGCTTCTAAACATGTCCAAAATCTACTGCTAAGCCAGTATTCATACAATTTTATTTTCCTGGAATATTCTTTACTTTGAAATTCTACCACTGCCTCTGGGCTGAGATTAAAGGCATCTCCTCTATGAAGACTTTCCTAAATTTCCAGATAGTTGTACATTCTCTCTCCCTCTTGTGATCTTTTGTGGCAATTTTTTTGTACTTTTTTTCATTAAACTGTTTAAGGTGACACAAATAGGAATAACACAGTGATGGGATTTAAATCCATGCCTGATTAATTTTCTAATTAATATCTCAGCCTCAATTTTCTTTATAAAATTAGAATAACAATACATATGCTGTACCATATACTATATCATAGGATTAAGTCAAGTAATATATTTGACAGGTCATGGTATAGTCCTTTTAAATAAAGGATTATCCGTAAATATTAATTCTAGTAATAGGCTGGAATCATCCTCTTTTAAGTTATAGAAATTTAACCCACACAACCTTGACTAGAAATGGGGTGTAGTGTTTCATTATCTTGAAAGGCCAGGAATGGATTCCAGTATAGGCAGGTCTAGATATAAGGAGGTTCAGCATATGGAGCATATGGAGGTTCTTGCAGCATATGCAGGTTCCCAGGCTAGGGGTCCAATCAGAGCTGTAGCTGCTGGTCTAGTCACAGCCACAGCAATGTGATTTCCAAGCTGCATCTGCAACCTACCCCACAGTTCATGGAAACACTGGATCCTCAACCCACTGAGCGAGGCCAGGGATCGAACCCATAACTTTATGGTTCCTAGTCGGATTTGTTAACCACTGAGCCATGATGGGAACTCTTAATTGTTTCTCTTGATTTCCTGGGGTCTTTAATTGACTTTTTTCTGTATGTGGGCTTTTACTCATGGATACATTGATGGATATTTATGCTGTTACAAATAAATATATGTAGTGGAAAATATTTGCATATATTTCTCTCTCCATATATAAAGATGTGCATATGTATATCTTTCACAATTCCAGTTTAAAAACAAACATTGACTTCTATTAGGGTCCTTATGTCATTTCAGTCCCTGCTAGAATATCTTGCCCCACTTATTTTTTTTAATTATTTTTATTACCCAAATGAATTTACACATCTGTAGTTGTATAATGATCATAACAATCAAATTTCACAGGATTTCCATCCCATAACCCAAGCACATCCTCCCCACCCCCCGAACAGTCTCCTCTGGAGACCATAAGTTTTTCAAAGTCTGTGAATCAGCATCTGTTCTGCAAAGAAGTACAGTCTGTCCTTTTTTCAGATTCCACGTCAGTGAAAGCATTTGATGTTGGTGTCTCATTGTATGGCTGACTTCACTTAATTTCCAGGTCCATCCATGTTGCTAAAAATGCCGGTATTTTGTTCTTTTTAAAGGCTGAGTACTATTCCATTATGTACATGTACCACCTCTTCTTGATCCACTCCTCTGTCGATGGACATTTAGGTTGTTTCCATGTCTTGGCTATTGAAAATAGGGCTGCAATGAACATCGAAGTACATGTGTCTTTGCAAGTCATGGTTTTCTCTGGATAGATGCCCAGGTGTGGGACTGCTGGATCAAATGGTAGTTCTATGTTTAGAAGAATCTCCATACTGCTTTCCACAGTGGTTGCACCCATTTACAATCCCACCAACAGTGTACTAGGGTTCCTTTTTCTCTGTATCCTGTCTAGCACTTATTGTTTGTAGACTTTTTGATGATGGCCATTCTGGCTGGTGTAAGGTGGTACCTCACAGTGGTTTTGATTTGCATTTCTCTAATAATGAGTGATACTAAACATCTTTTCATGTGTTTTTTGGCCATCTGTATATCTTCTTTGGAGAACTGTCTGTTTAGATATTCTGCCCATATTTTGACGGTTTTTTTTTTTTTTTTTGGTATGGATCTGCAGAAGGTGTTTATAAATTTTGGAGATTAATCCCTTGTCAGTCGATTCACTCCCATTCTGTGGGTTGTCTTTTCATTTTATTTAGGGTTCCTTTGCTGTGCAGAAACTTTGAAGTTTGATTAGGTCCCATTTGTTTATTTTTGGTTTTATTTTGTAAGAGGTGGATCTGAGAAGATGTTACTGTCATATATGTCAGAGAATGTTTAGCCTAAGTTTTCCTGTAAGAGTTTTATAGTGTCTGGTCTTATATCTACGTCTTTAATCCATTTGGAGTTTCTTTTTGTGTATGGTGTTAGGGAGTGTTCTAATTTCATTCTTTTCCATGTGGCTGTCCAATTTTCCCAATACCACTTATTGAACAAGCTGTCCTTTCTCCATTGTATATCCTTGCCACCTTTGTCATAGATTAGTTGGCTGTAGGTGCATGGGTTTAATTCTGGGCTTTCTATCCTGTTCCACTGATCTATATTTCTGTCTTTGTGCTGGTACCAAATGGTTTTGATGATTGTTGCGTGTAGTACAGTCTGAAGTCTGGGAGCCTGATTCCTCCAGCTCCATTTTTCTTTTTCAGAATGTCTTTGGCTATTCTTTTGTGCTTCCAAACAAACTTTAGAATATTTTGTTCGAGTTCTGTGAAAAATGTCCTTGGTAATTCGATAGTGATTGCATTGAATCTGTAGATTGCCTTAGGTAGTATAGTCATTTTGATAATATTAACTCTTCCAATCCACGAGCATGGTATGTCATTCCATCTATTTGTGTCATCTTTGATTTCTTTCATCCGTGTCTTACAGTTTTCAGAGTACAGGTCTTTTCTCTCTTTAGGTAGGTTTCTTCCTAAGTATTTTATTCTTTTGGATGCAATGGTAAATGGGATTGCTTCCCTAATTTCTTTTTCTGCTCTTTCATTGTTAGTGTATAGAAATGCTATCGATTTCTGTGTACTAATTTTGTATCCTGTGACTTTTCCAAATTTGTGGATGAGCTCTAACAGTTTTCTGATAGAGTCTTTAGGATTCTCTAGGTATAGTACCATTTCATCTGCAAATAGGGATAGTTTTACTTCTTTCTTTCCAATTTGGATTCCTTTTTTTTTTTTTTTCTTTCTTTTCTTTTACTTCTCTGATTGCTGTGGCTAGGACTTCCAAAACTATGTTGAAGAGTAGTGGTGAGAGCAGACCTCCTTGTCTTGTTCCTGATCTCAGTGGAAATTCTTTCAGCTTTTCACCATTGAGAATGATGTTTGCTGTGGGTTTGTCATATATGGCCTTTATCATGTTGAGGTAGGTTCCCGTTATGCCCACTTTCTGAAGGGTTTTTATCAGAAATGGGTGTTGGATTTTGTCAATGGCTTTTTCTGCGTCTATTGAGAGGACCATATGGTTTTTATTCTTCAGTTTGTTAATATGGTGTATCACACTGATGGATTTGCGGATATTGAAGAACCCTTGCATCCCTGGGATGAATCCCCCTTGATCATGATGTATAATCCTTTTAATGTATTTTTGGATGCGGATTGATAGTATTTTGTTGAGGATTTTTGCATCGATGTTCATCAGTGAAATTGGCCTGTAGCTTTCTTTTTGTGTGGTATCTTTATCTGCTTTTGGTATCAGAGTGATGGTGGCCTCATAGAATGACTTTGGGAGTATCCCTTCTCTGCAATTTTTTGAAATAGTTTCAGAAGGATAGGTGTTAACTCTTCTCTAAATGTTTGATAGAATTCACCTGTGAAGCCATCTGGTCCTGGACTTTTGTTTTTTGGAAGTGTTTTACTCACAGTTTCAATTTCAGTTCTTGTGATTGGTCCATTCATCTTTTCTCTTTCATCTTGGTTTAGTCTTGGAAGATTGTATTTTTCTAAGAATTTTCCATTTCTTCTAGGTTTTCTGTTTTATTGGCATATAGTTGCATATAGTAGTCTCTTATGATCCTTTGTATTTCTGTGATGTCAGTTGTTACTTCTCCTTTTTCATTTCTAATTTTATTGATTTGAGTCCTCTCTCTTTTTTGCTTGATAAATCTGGCTAGGGGTTTATCAATGTTGCTGATCTTTTCAAAGAACCAGCTTTTTGTTTCATTGATCTTTTCTATGGTTTTCTTCATTTCTATTTCATTGATTTCTGCTCTGATCTTTATGATTTCTTTCCTTCTACTAACTTTAGGTCTTGTCTGTTCTTCTCTCTTGATCTGCTTTATATGTGAAGTTAGCTTGTTTATTTGGGCTTTTTCTTATTTCCTGAGGTGGGCTTGTATTGCTATAAACTTTCCTCTTAGAATGGCTTTTGCTGCATCCCATAGGATTTGGAGTGTCATATCTTCATTGTCTTTGCTGCTAGGTATTTTTTAATTTCCTCTTTGATTTCTTCAGTGATCCATTGGTTGTTTAGTAGCATGTTGTTGAGTCTCCATGTGTTTGTGTTTTTTACATTTTTTTTCATGTTGTTGATTTCCAGTCATATAGCGTTGTGGTCAGAAAAGATGCTTGATATGATTTCAATTTTCTTAAAGTTACTGAGGTTGGATTTGTAGCCCAGGATGTGATCAATCTTAGAGAATGTTCCATATGCACTTGAGAAGAATGTGTATTCTGTTGCTTTTGGATGGAATGTCCTATAAATATCTATTAAGTCCATCTGGCTTAATGCATCATTCAGGGCCTGTGTTTCCTTATTGATTTTCTGTCTGGATGATCTGTCCATTGCTGTAAGTGGGGTGTTAAAGTCCCCGACTATGATTGTGTTATTGTCAATTTCTCCTTTTAACGTTGTTAGCAGTTGCCTTATATATTGTGCTGAACCTATGTTGGGTGTGTAGATATTTAAAATTGTTATATCTTCTTCTTGGATTGATCTTTTGATCATTATGTAATGTCCTTCTTTGTCCCTTAAAATATTCTTCATTTTAAAGTCTATTTTGTCTGACATGAATATTGCTACTCCAGCTTTCTTTTGATCCCCATTTGCATGCAATATTTTCTTCCATCCTCTCACTTTCAATTTGTATGTGTCCCTAGAAGTGAAGTGGGTCACTTGAAGACAGCATATATATGGGTCTTGTTTTGTATCTATTCAGCCAGTCTATGTCTTTTGGTTGGATATTTAGTCCATTAACATTTAAGGTAATTATTGATATGCATGTTCTTATTGCCATTTTATTAATTGCTTTGGATTTGTTTTTGCTTCCCTTTTTTCTTTCCTTCTTCTCTTGTTCTTTTCTGCCTATAGGAGTTCCTGTAGTATTTGTTGTAAGGCTGGTTTAATGTTGCTGAATTCTCTCAGCTTTTGCTTATCTGTGAAGGTTTTGATTTCTCCTTCAAATCTGAACAAGATCCTTGCTGGGTAGAGTCATCTTGGTTGGAGGGTTTTTCCTTTCATCATGTTAAGTATATCATGCCACTCCCTTCTGGTCTGCAGAGTTTCTGCTGAAAAATCTGCCAATAACCTTATTGGGGTTCCCTTGTATGTTATTTGTTTCTTTTCCCTAGCTGCTTTCAAGATTTTCTCTTTATCTTTAATTTGGGTCAGTTTGTTTAATATGTGTCTTGGTGTATTCCTCCTTGGGTTTATTTTATATGGTACTCGTGCTTCCTGGACTTGAGTGAGTGATTCCTTCCCCATGTTAGGGAAGTTTTCAGCTATTATCTCTTGGAATATTTTTTCTGTCTCCTTCTCTCTCTCTTCTCCTTCTGGCACCCCTATAATATGGATGTTGGTGCATTTAACATTGTCCCAGAGTTCTCTGAGACTCTCTTCATTTGTTTTCAATCTTTTTTCTCTTTTCTTTTCTGCATCCACATCTTTTCCACTAATCTGTCCTCCACCTCACTTATTCGTTCTTCTGCCTCCTGTATTCTGCTGTTAGGTGCTTCTAGTGAATTTTTTATTTCAGTTATTGTATTTTGCATCTCTTCTTGTTTAAGTTTTATGTCTTGTATCTCTTTGCTCATTGTTTCCTGTTAAGTTATCCATCTTTGCCTCCAGTTTATTTCCAAGGTCTTGAATCATCTTCCACATCAACAGTCTAAAGTCTTTTTCCTACAAAAAAAAAAAAAAAAGTCTTTTTCCTGAAGGCTGAGAATCTCCTCATTGCCTAGCTGATTTTCTGGGGTTTTTTCTTTCTCCCTCATCTGAGTTATAGTTCTCTGTCTTTTCATTTTTATAGATTTTTGGTGTGTGGCCTTTTTACAGATAATAGAGTTGTAGCCTCTCTTACTTCTGATGTCTGCCCCCCTGTGGCAGAAGTCTGTATGGGAGGCTTTCTGTAGGCTTCCTGATAGGAGAGGCTGATGCCTGCCCACTGGTGGGTGGAGCCTATTCTGGTCCCTCTGGTGGGTGGGCCTTAGTCTCTGGATGGGATTAGAGGCAACTGTGTGCCTGAGGGGTCTTTAGGTAGCCTGTTTACTGAGGGGCAGGGCTGTGATCCCACCTGGATTGTTATTTGCCCTGGGGCTTCTAAGCAATGACTCATGGGTGGTTGCCCCACTTATTATGGAAGTTGGTTATTGTGGAGAATGTGGTCCTATGATTTCCTTGCCTGGGTCTTAAGCCCACCCCTGGAATATATATAATGCATAGACTCATCATAACTGTATTTAGTGAAAATGCTGACTTCCTCAAGAAGGTGTCCTGGCATACTAGGACATGCCTACTACTGCACTTTTTTCTATCTTGTTATAATATTATGATTTTTGCCTGGTGCCCAAGGTACCAACTGTATATTTGTTTTGAATTTTTATTTACTCTTCTCCTAACCTTTTATAAAATTGAATATATGGAGTATACTCGTCTTTTTATCTCCTGTATAGTAATATATTGCTCAAGAAAATTTTTCTCTAAATATCCTGAGATGAACTTGATTTACCTGAAAAGGAAAAAAATAAACCAAAAAGTAATGCAATAGAACAGACGCATATCTCTCTCTCTCTCTCTCTCTCTCACTCTCTCTCTCTCTCTCACACACACACACACACAGAAAGAGAAATCTGAAATTGTAAGAGAAAAAAATCATTTGGGGAATGAATGCTACTGAAAATTTTTATTTTTATTTTCTGGTCCCCTTTAGTTCAGAATTCTAGAGAAAGCTTTCTGTAACACTTTTTGTATATTTACATTTACTAATATATTCAGTGTGTATATTAAAAATAAAACTGGTAACTGGTATCAAAAGCATGATTGGTTCAGGTCAGTGCTTCTCAAAGTATAATATCCATTTGTGTTACCCAGGATCTTGTTAAAAATGTAGATTTTTGGGGGAGTTCCTCTTGTGGCTTATCAGTTAACAAACCTGACTAATATCCATGAGAACTTGGATTCGATCCCTGGCATCTCTCAGTGGGTTAAGGATCCTGTGTTTCTGTGAGGTGTGGTGTAGCTTGCAAACATGGCTAGGATCCCACATTGCTTTGGCTATGGCATAGGCTAGCAGCTGCAGCTCCAATTTGATCCCTAGCCTGGGAACTTCCATATGCTGTGGATGTGGCCCTAAAAAGACAATAAATGTGTGTGTGTGTTTTATTTTTGATTCACATGATCTTGGGTGGGGTCTAAAGTTTGGTGTATCTAACATTCTGAAATGAAAACAATGGAGCTCATGTATAGACCTCACTTTGAGTAGCATGGTTTAGACTAGAAAATGAAAATCGCATCTAGCTGTGGGCATATTTTTGTTTAACCAACATAGGATTTCAACTTTTTAAAGTGAGTTTAAATGCCTTCTTATGGACTTAAATGCTCTCATTTACTCATTTACCCAGTTTGTACTTTGTTACTTTAAAAATCTATTCATTTTCAAATTTAAATGATCAGTTTTCCATCAGTGAATATTTATGGTTTATATGCCTATTCAACTGCCTCTATTCATGCAAAGTGATTCCAGTGATTCATTTGACTTTCAAGGAGACGCCCCGATGAGAGGTGCCCTCTCTGGAACTACAATATAGTGAGACATACCTGTATTCTGTATCAAAATATTTGAGTAGGTTTGGATCTTACTCTAATCATGTCCAGTAGTTTCTATTCTTTCTAAAATAGATGTAATATATGGTATGTTGGTGGGGGGCAGGGAGGCAGTGGGGAGATGATTTGCTGGATTTTAATTTTTAGAGAACAGCAGATAGTCTGCCACCTTTTAGACTTTCTCTTTAAGAACTTGCCATGTCCAGATCAAAGGAATGTATTAGGCTTTTAGCTCTCCTGTTGTTTTTTTTTTTTTTTTTTTTTTTATAGCTCAAAATGAACAAATTTTCAAGTACAAAAGAAATGCTTTAAAAGAGTTCTTTTAGTCTTTATTTGAAATCTCCTGCTCTCCTTCAGTTCACAGATATGTCATACACTGAATGGAGGAATCAGACTACTACACTTTGATCATTTCACTATCTTGTTTGATTAGTGTTTTCAAACTATGGAGTTTATCAGCAGGGGGCAGGTTGATCCCTGTGGCTTATAATGGGCAAAGTATGGGGGGAAAATAGGTTTTTAGAAATCGTTTAAGATCAATCAGTTTCCTCCTTCTTCAAGGTTTAAAAATAACATCATGGACAGATAGACTTTGACACAGAGTAAGATCATATATTTCCAAAGGGAAAACTGACCAGCATGTATGGTACACTTTTTCCCTCTTTCTCTCTTTAAAATTATTACTTCCAGTCCTTAGATTAGTATAAACTATAATCAAACTCCTTAAAAAAAAAGCAAGAGGTACAACGGCTCAATTTCAACTTTCATTTACTGAACAAACATCACTTTCAGAATGAAGGTTAGGGTTGTTAAATGAGATTTTAAGAATTCAGCTCTATGAGAGAAGTTATTAAATTGTATGGCATGCAGCAGTTTTAACTATTGCCGAGAACTTGGGTTATTCATCCTTTACTTAAGAATTGTTAATTTACAATCCCATAGCTGTAATTCTGGAGAGATATCTTTGCCTCTGATAATAAATTAACATTGAAATATGGGCTTTCTTTGGTATTTTGAAGGTAGTGGCAATGCTGTGAAGGTTATCAGCTGCTGACCTTTCAATATGGCTAGCAACATATTAGATCAAGGGCTGTCTTCTTAGTAGATATGAGGAGTGCTAAGTGTTTATGCATTTTTTTTTTTTATTTTGGGGTAAATGAGTTAATAGGTGACCTTGCATTTAAATAAATTTAACTGGTTTTCAATTTGAAGTGCAACTATGGCCACAGGGTACTAAAAGAAAAAAAGATGCTAGTTAGGCCAGATTGCCAATATATGAGTTTTCCAGGAGCCCTGCTTCCTGATGTTTCACTGTGAGGCCTCCATTGGGAGCTTCATGTGATGGGACCCATCCTGGTTGACCAACTCCTAAGGTTGCTCATGATACAAAATGTCTATGCCTTCTTCATCATCCTGGTTGTGTAAAGAAGAGGGTAATTCTGGGTAAACAATTTCATACTAAAAAGTAAATGATCACTAGCTCAGATGAACAAATGAAGAGGATTTTAGTGAAGAAAATCTAAGGTGGCTTTACAAAATTAAATGAAAATTACATGAAAGCCTATAGGAGATATTTTGGAATTTTATAGGTATCCCAAAGTCATTTTTAAGTTTTACTAAAATAATCAATGCCAATTTTAAATTTTAATTTCAAATAGAGAGAGTAAATATAAATATTTGTACTGTTGTCTTTAACTGAAAACAAGATGCCATTTTATATTATTTCTCTCTCATAATAAATATAGAGTAGGTAACTTTATTATTTATTCATTTGTTTATATCTACCTTGATTCTAAAAGGATTTAATATATTTGAGCCCTTTAGGGACATTTCAGAGTTTGTTAGAGTAAATCTGTACCAAATTTCTGTCAGTTAAGTCTTCAAAATGAGATTGCTAACTATATTGCATGCAATATTTGGTAGATAAGTTTGATATCTGTTCACTTATTAATAATAAATAATTAAAATTTAGCAATTAATTTAAAACAATTTTTGGTTTTAAAACGCTGAGAATGTAGGTGATGTTGGAGTAGGGAGTGGTCCTAGATATACCAAGAATGGGATAATGACTTTTAGAAAAGCAGTGTTAGTGGAAATTGAGATTTCTCTTGGTCAAGAATTTCTTTCTTCATCCTCACCCCCAGTAACTATGCAGTGTAATAATCACTAAAATGGTCTCACCGTCTCAAATATTCCCTCCCACTCTCTTTCTGAATTGAATCCAATATTTTCTTTATACAATGAGAATCCTCTCATGCCACTCCCCTCCCTCTGATTTTTGAGTAGCTCTCCAACTGTTCCCATCCCACCTTTCCCATGTAACTTCTTACACCTCCACCATTCTTCCCAGGTGGAGTATTATCAGGACCTTGAAAGTGATACTTTTTCATGCCTTTGCACACTCCCTTCTTTGGCTGAGGGGTTAGTTCTCATTTTTCAAGAATCTGAATAACCATCTTATCATCATCTACCCCTTCTTACCACCTTCTCTTTAGTTCCATTGAACATCAATTACAACACCTACCATGATATATTGTGATTGTTTAATTTCCTACTTCTCTACTAGAATATAAATATTGTAAAAGCCATAACTTTTTCTATTTCAGAAAAATTCAAAGATCCATCCTTTATAAAAGTACAGAACTCCAATAATTTCTTAGTTTCTTTGTTCCCATGCTGGAAACCTTCTCCCCTTTCTGCACCTCTTATCTTGGACAATGTCGCTAAAATCACTTCATTGCCATTACCAGATATTTCATGTATTCATGGAATATACAATTCATGGAAGCAGTAAATATAGTGGAAAGTGATATAAGTTATGTATGGATTAGAATCCAAAGACTAGCCCCTCCTCGTCCCTCCATTTCTTCCACTGTCAAATGGGAGTGGCAATAACCTACCTGATAGGGTTATTGTGAAGATTATTCCATACTCCCCTGAAGCTTAATAAAGTTGCAAATGAACACACACATGGCATGTTGATGTTGACTAGACTCTTTAAATTTATGCCTAATAGCTTTGATGGTGTCTAGGAATCATATTCCCACTTAGGTGAGCATGTCATATCTATCCCTTCTCATTTTCAACACATCTCTCATTCTGTCTTTCATCTGATGATTCTGCTTCCTGCTTTACTGAGAAAAATAGAAACAATCAGAATTGAAATCTTGCACACTGTGTCGACAATACTCATGTCCACCTATCAAACTTTGTGCTTATGAGTGCTGCCTTTTCTCTTGCTGCTATTACTGATGAAAATCAACACCTCCATTATGTACAAACCCCATCTCCTCTCATCTGCACTGCTGCAAAACCCCAGAAATCATCCTTGTTTTGTTTTTTTGTTTTTTTTTTTTTTTGGTTTTGTTTTGTTTTTACTTCAGCATAAAAGGGTTTCACCTCCCTACTTAATCTTTCCTATCAGTATAACAGCATGCTGTTATTTCTCTCTACTTAAAAAAAAAAATGGCCCTACTTTCTTTGTAGCTCCCACTTCACTCTTCTGTTTGTTTACAACAGAGCTCCTCAAAGGAGTTGTCTATACTGTCTCTGCCCTATGCTTTCGTGCTAGCTTGAACCCACTGCAACCAGACCCATTGCCACCACTCCATCAAAATCATTCTAGTTAATGTCATTAGTAAATTTCTTACCTTAATTAAATTGAAATATTTTATACAGTTGATCACTAAACATTTTGTTCATTTGCCTGCCAGAAACCCACCCTTCTGACTTTCCCTCCTTCTCCCTAGGATGTTCCTTCTCGATCTTTTTGAATGATGTTCCCTTCACTCCCCAACCTCTGGATTTGGTTCAGCCTCTGGGCCCCTTCTCTGCTTTATTTCCATTTAATTAATATTATTCAGTTCATGCCTTTCAAAAGAAACTATAAGCTTGTGATTTTCAAATTTGTATGTAAAGTTGAGAGCCTCTTCTCTGAACTTCAGACTCTACTCAGTCAATGTCTGCTTCTTTGTCTAGAGGCATTTTCAGATTAGCATGTCCAGAATTGAGGCACTTCTCTTCCCCTAAAATGTCTTTTTTTTTTTTTTTTCTCAAATTCTTCTACTTTTCAGATAGTGGCAATTCTATACTTTCAATTTCTCAGGACAAAAGACTGCACTCTTTGCACTCCTCTCAGTCATACCCTACTTCACATGCATCAGCAAAATTCCTAGTGGTTCTACCTTCATTATGTATCCAAAATCAACTCAATGCAAATGCGTAGTATCCTTGCACACAAGTACCCTGGCACAAGCCATCACCATTTCATGTCTTCATAACAACTTCCCTTGCTAAATCCCCAGGATCTTCAAGAGTACCTGTTATATAGTAGAGTCACATTCAGTATTTGTGAATAATACATGAAGTAGGAGCTGTTATTATTTTCAACAATCTTTTCCGTGTTCTCTTCTATGAAACATAGTTATTTTCTACCTGAAGCCTGCTTAGCAACATCTAACATATTGTACATGCTCAGTTGTTATAAATATCTTCACTTTGTCATATGTAAAATGACCATTTATAAAACCTTAAAATCATTTAGTTCTCTAATTTTGATAAGAATAATTTAATTGTGATTATTCAAAAATAATTTAAATGTTGTACTATCTTTGGATCATTGTTGATACTATCCTACAGAAAATGGGCATGAATTTATTCTTAATCTGTATCATTTCTTTATTATTCACTGGAAGCTAATTGCTACTCAAAATAGATTTCTAATAACAGTTAATTTTTATTTTAATTTGCTTCTTTCAAATGAAAGTGAATGGCAGAACTTTAACTTTGATATCTAGGCTGTGCTACCCCATTACTTTACTGCCAAAATTGTTAATGAATATAGAAGATCCTTTCGCCAAGTAATTTTGCTATTTTCACTAAAGTCTTTTGAGTTTTTAAAAATGGCCTTTGTTTTTCTGGCAATCAACCATTTTCCCATTGTTTATATAGCAGTGATAATATATTTCATTTCAAATTCTTATTATATTGAACTTTTCTATGTCTTGTTAAATTTGTATAGTTCTCATTCTCTGCTACTTCCTACACTAATCCTATTCTTCTCAATTAAGTCTCAGTTATGGAATTTCCATTCCCTACAACTGATAGGGAAGCCTTTTCTTTTATAACCTCTTTGAGAAAACAGATCAGTCCATCACAGTGTTGAATTTATGCATCTTGGGTTCTTTCATCTATGATGATGTTCTAGAACCACAATATTTTGCCTCAAGATCTCTTATCAGATTTAGACATGCTACCTATTTTCTCTTGTCTATCTTTCAGCAACCTGAAGGATTTATCTGGTTTCCTTTTCACTATATATGTGCCTGGCTAAGGAGATGGAATAATTTTCCATGCTGTACACTGTACTCTACTATTATCATTCCAAATAAAACTTTTCTTTTTTTTGTTTTTTTTGTTTTTTAGGGCTACACCCACAGCATATGGAAATTCCCTGGTGAGGGATTGAATCAGAGCTGTAGCTGCCAGCCTACATCACAGCCACAGCAATGCCAGATCCAAGCCACATCTGTGACCTACACCACAGCTCATGGGCAACGCAGGGTCCTTGACCCACTGAGAGAGGCCAGGGATCGAACCAGCATCCTCAGAGATATTAGTCTGGTTTGTTACCACTGTGCCACAACAGGAACTCCCAAAATAAAAGTTTTAATTTTATTTTTGTTACAAAGAATTAATGCTAATTATAGTTGGTAAATAAATAAGCAAGAGATTGGAAGATAAGCAAGAGGAAATAACAAGACCCCTCACATTCTTACAGCAGAAGAATCTAGCTTAGACATTACTATGGGAGCAAACAGGGAGTACAGCTCGCTAAATCTCTCCAAAAAGCAAGACTTGAAAGAAAGCACTTTTGTGAAAGGAAAGATCGGCACTGTTCATGTGAGCCACATATGTAATTTTAAATTTTCCAGTAGCAATATTTTAAAAAGTTATTTTTAAAAGGCAGCATTAATTAAAATAAAATACTGAACTCAGTATAGTATATCCAAAATATTATCATTTCAAAATATAAACAATATGAAAATTATTCCTTAGGTATTTTATATTCATCAACTGCTAGTCTTTAAAATCCAATTGTATTTTCTACTTACAACTTCACCTCAGACTAGCCACATTTCAAGGGCTCAGTTGCCACTGATGTGTAGTGGTTGTCATATTGAGTGTAGCTCAAGGTAAAATATATACAAGTAAAGAGCACTCTTCTTTGACTGAAGAAAAAAATTTACATATCTAGAGACATCATCTAGGAGAGTGCAGCCTAATCTAGATTTTCCTCCTTAAATTTACTCTCAGTGAGGTAGTCATTGCTCAGGAAATATTCTGATTTTAGAAACTGCTACTTTTCTGATCTTCTTGCCCACAAATCTTTGAATCTACTCAAAGGAAGCAGAAGAGAAATGCTGGAACAGGATTTGCCACCTGTCAGAGCTACTTACTGTCTAACTAATGGTAATTTTGACTTTCTCTATTTCTTTGCCCATAAAATGGGATTCAGAATATTTCTTTCCTCATAGGATTGCAGTGGAAATTAAATGACATCATGAGAGTAAGAGATAAGCATGGCACTTCTATCCATAATTATTGCTCAATAAATGTTAACTGGCATTATCCATTCTTCCATATTTCAAAGCTCATTTAACTTAACTGTATATTAACAATGTTGGCTCATAGTAGAGCTTCAAAAATGTTTGCTTATGGGAAGTGCCTATCAAATGTCAAGTAGTTTTTATTTTAACCAGTTTTTTAAACCAGTTTCAGTTATTTTGATTTTTTATGAACCTTGGAAAATCACCACTTACGTGATAGTGGTGGACAGTCGTGGAGGTGATCTTTTCCTTTTCTTAACTTCCTGCTCTTCCTCCCTCTGATAGCACAGTAAGAAAATAACAAAGACAGTGAGTTTAGGATCCAGTGTTGCCACTGCAGCTATGGCGCAGGCTGCAAATGCAGCACTGATTGATCCCTGGCCCAGGAATTTCTACATGCTGCAAGTGCAGCAAAAAAAAAAAAAAAAAAAAGAAATGAAAGAAAGAAAGAAAAGAAAATGACAAAGATACCAAACACTAAGCTGTACCATCATCTGCACTAATGATGGGAAAGACTGACAATGTTTTCCTCCTGCCCATGCAAAAAGTTCTAATAAACCTAGTGTTTTAATATAAATATATTAGATTATTGGGTTTTAATGAACAGTGTGGTTATAACTCAATCTGCTTGAGTGTAAATGTACATGCCATGTAGTTTATATACTTTTGATTCTGTACAATGCCTCTGGTTATTCTCACTGTCGTAATAGTCAGATAAATTTATTTCTCCGGGAAGAAATGGATGTGGATTTCGCTGATGATAGACTTGTCTCAACTTTTCCCCTGATAGTAAAAGTTCAGTTTCTCTTTTTATTGTATTAAGAGCAGAAATAATTTTTCCTGATAAAATGTAAATGCGGTTAACACATCCCCTATCTCATCTATTAAAGAGCTTGTTGACTTCAAACTTGTTTATTGTACCCATTCCTACCCTCCCCTTCATTTCCCATCATTTTATCTTGACATTTTTAGTATTCTCCTTGTGCTAAAGTTTCTTTCTTCAATAATTGATAAGATAAAGAAACCTAAGACTTCATGACTAGTTCATTTTTTACTCTGATGGTTCTGCAGCCATCATTTGCAGCAGAAAGCACATTCTTTCCCTGAGGCCAAAACAATTATCTGTGACATCATAAAGAAGTTAAACTGGCACATGTGAAAAATGCTTGATTCATTTCACTCAATGAAAAAGCAGCAAAAGGTTAAAGGTCTTTTTGTAAGTGGTATTAGGAGATATTGAACAAAAAGAATATGTAGCTACAATGCATAGAAATAACTTTAAAAAATAAGCACAATTTTATTTCTCGAAATCCGAGCAATGGTCAGTCAAAAAGCAATTATTACTGCCAAAGAATGAAGAGGGATGCATGCTTTCTGCTTTGAAGAATGCCTGAGTCTTTCAGTCGTTTCAGAGAACAAAGCATGCAATCAATAGCAGTATATAAAAGACAGATATGATGGTATAAAAGGATAGGACCTCTTTCTTTCATGCACCCCTGGAATAGCACATTCCCAAGCCTGTGTATAATATAATTAATATTCAGACAACAGAGTGTTAAATAAGCCACATCAACCTAACACAGCAGCACTTAACATAGGGACAAATGCACAGACCACTTGTTCTAATATACAGATTACATTGCTCTTGAGGTCACTGTTAAAGTCTGTACCAGTATAATGGTACTGAGGGAGGACAGTGTATATGGAAATATTGCTCTGGGACAGAAGATTCCTGGATTTTCCCCTTAGCTTCTTGAGTTTCAGTTTCCTCATCTGTAAAATGAAATAACTGTATTAGATGCTCTTTAAGGTCTTTTCCAGCACAAACCTTCCCTAATTTTTTTTTTTTTTTCACACCCATGACATGTACCACAGCCATAACCAGAACCACAGCAGTGACAATATCAGATCCTTAATCTGCTGGGCCATGAGGGAAATCTAACATTCCCTAATTCTAATGCTGTTACAAACCTGCTTCTGGTCCCCATGGAGAGGATATAGAACCCACCTTCAGTGAACAGTGAAGGATAAATAGGCAAAACTCTACTCAGGTTCTTGTTTATATGTGAATCACTGTTTCTAATTAATAATAAGTCTGTATTATTTTGTTGTTCAGGAGAGAATAAGTAGAAATAACTTATATAGTAACTTATATAGTCCTTTTAGTTTATCAGCAAGTAGGAAGTAAGCCTTAAATTGTCTTGCTTTTTGCAACCAAATACAACGCTTTGCTAGATTCTCTATCACTTGGTGTTCATTAAGCATGGTTTTCAAATTTCTGCTCCTTCCGCTGATGGTATTTTATTATCTTATTCTTCCTCTTGCCCAAGTTCTTCCCATCTGCAACCTTCTATTATTCCTTTATAAGTCAGCTCAGATCCAATCCAATCAAATTCATTTCTCAGCAAGTTATGCAAAAAGCACAGAAAATATGAATCAATAGTAGTGAAAGCTAAATATTGTGTTAACATGAAAAAAAGAGTTCATTGTGATGGCACGTATGATTTTTTTTATTGTTATTTCCCCAATACAATTTTTTTTCTACTGTACAGCATGGTGACCCAGTCACACATACATGTATACATTCTTTTTTCTCCCATTATCATGCTCCATCATAAGTGGCTAGACATAGTTCTCAGTGCTACACAGCAGGATCTCATTGCTAATCCATTGCAAAAGCAATAGTTGATTTTAAGTTGTGTAGGAGTGTTAATTCTGAGGCAGAGAGATATATGATAAAGAGAGATAACGGGTGGTACACCTCAAGAGAGAACTGCTTCCATAGTAGAGCATTGGGGTGCTACTCTGGTGACCTCTAGTTTGGGCCTGTTCTTTCTGCATTATTACTCTGCTCTTGCCTTTACCAAGCTACGTTTCTTGGGCTTTTCTCATCCATGTACTGATATCTAGCCAAAGAAAAGGCAGAGTGGTATGTACTGTGTGATGTAATGTGATGTGTTTGTGTGTGTGTGTGAGTGATTCAGTGATCTTTTTGCCTAGGCAATCTCATTTAGGGTGAGTATCTGGAAGATTTGACTTTCTTGGCTAAACTGAGCATTAAAGTGCTTTGTTGAACAGAAGAGCTGTTAGTGCCTGGAGTTGAATAATGATTCTCCCATAGACAGAAGAATCTGCCGCCATCAGTGTTTCTATTAAATTGTATTTTTTTTCTCCTTTACACTTAAAATATATCTCCTATCACTTGGAGCAATATGAATGAATCTCTATTGCTTGTGACCACAAAGACCATCTAAAATAATAAATATATGTTGCTTTATTTCAAAGTTTGTGTATCTTGGGATGAGGGGAGGAAAGAAATGGACTGTACCTTATCCAATGATAATTGTTCCTGCGTGATTATTATAGGCAAGCAGAGGACCTATTTTCTAATAATGCATTAATTTAAACATTAATTCCTTATGGTTGTCTACTGCTCTTCTGTTTGCAGGGCAGATACTCCTATTTCAAATTACATATGGTGAATAATTCGCAAGTGACTGAAGTGAGAAATGAAACTTGGATTGGTCTAACTCCTAGCCCCCTTTCCACTGAATTCCACAGCCTTTGAGCCTAAAAGACCTTAGGTTATCTGACATTATGTCCTATTTTCCACTCCCCTCAACACACCTAGATCTACACCAGTCACAATGGCCCTTTCCCTATTTCTTGAATACATCAAATGATTCACTTCTTTAGGACCTTTGCACGTGCTGTCCCCTATGCCTGGAAAATCTTCAGATATACACTCAAATTTATTCAAACCTCCAATTAAAATTTACCTCCTTATAAATTCATTCTTTGATTATCCATCCCAAGTTAGGACCACCCATTACCCTCTCTTCCTTAATATTTCCTTCTGTGTGTGTGTGTTTTTTGTTTTTTTGTTTTTTTTTTCATAGACCTCAGCACTATCTGATATCTCATGTTGACTGGTTTTCTCTCATTATTTTAAAAATACAGTGCCTTTGAAGTAAGCTTCATTAAATGCAGAAATTTTCTCTTCTGGTCACTACAGAATCCACAAAAACAACTACAGTGTCTGTCATAGAGTTGGTTTTCACTAAACATTTATTGAATGAATGAAGCACAAAATTAGTATAGGAAAATAAGTTTAAATTCTCATAGCATTCATCAAAAATAAGTCAAGGAAAAAAAAAAAGAACAAGCAAGTAAAATCTCCATGACTCTATAATTTACTTCTAGGTTTTTTTAATGAATCTGATGACGCTGATCCTCAGTAGCTGGGTAGCAATAAGCTTTTGCTCTCTGGTTATTTAAATAGCAGTGTCTCTTAAAATGACATATTATTTAGATCAATACTGTTTTGAAAGAAAAAAGATAAACTACTCCCTTGAGTTTCTGATAACTTTTATATGAGTCAAAAAATATTACAGTTGAAAACATTCGTTTAGCCACTAAATCAATTGATTTTTAAATCCTCTGAAATTATGTCATAAACATTTAAAAAATTATAAAATACCTTTTTTGACATGTTAACAGCAATGGTTATGTGTATAAAGCAATGTTTAAGTAATTTTAGTGATGGGTTATTTAGAAAATACACAGATTTTCCTTCTTTATTTAATCTAAATTGAATCCGATTTTGCAAGTAAGCACTAATGGCAGTTTAAAAGCCTAGTAAAAGCAGAACAAGTGCAGAATGTTATAATACCTTATGCTTCTGTAGTTTTTCCCTTGACTGAATATAAGAACTGTGTTAATGCAGTATTTCTTGCCTGCCTGTTTATCAAACCATGGTAGGGTCAGGCTTTCTGGGACTAAACTGGTAGCCTTTGAGTATAAAGAATGTCAGGTAAATGGATGTAAATTGTCTGTGTCCTGACCTGAGGGCTCAGACACAGCATCAAGGGACAAGTGTTCCACAAAACCCAGCCCATTAACCAAGAAAGCCCTCTGCCTGTGTATAGGGACGGAAGGTTACCAACAGCTTGCAAGTAAAAACCTCACTGTCACTTAGTCATAATTTCTCTTCCAAGTGTAAAAGAATGCATTCTGTGAACCAACATTATTCAGCTTGCAAATTCTGTCTGCTGAGTTCTAAGACACTGACTATACACCTAAAGGTCTGATTAAGAAGGAAAAATAGGGTAGTCTCTAGGGGCATACTAATTTCAAGCTTATGTGAGTGTTCCCATAGATAAATTTACCAAGGTTACAATGTGCTTGCTTGGCAATTTATCTAGATTACTGAGAAGAGAGTGCTGTAGGAAAAAAACCTTCCTCCAAAGCTAAAATAATCATTTCTATCCATTAGATATGAAGAAGTACATAAAGAAGCTCCATTCCAAACAGAACTATTGATAAAGATATCAGTACTGCTCTCTCTGAAGGACCTATACTTAGGATGTTAATAGGGAAGCAGGGAGGGAGGGAGGGAGGGGAGGAAGGTAGGAAGATATAGAGAGAAAAAGTGATGAAAATAAACAGTATACTTCCTATTCTAGGTTACCAGCTCATTTAAATCCAAATTAATTTTGCTAAACTTTTTACTTTCTTTGAGATGTGTAGAATATGGGGAAGAGGATGCTAAATCAGAAACATTCAGTGTTTTATTAGAATTAAGACTTTGGGATAGCAAATAATGAACTTATTTGCAGAACAGAAACAGGCTTAACAGACTTTGAAAACAAACTTATGGTACCAAAAGGGACAGGTCAAGGGAGGGATGGACTGGAGGTTTGGGACTGGCATATGCACACTGTGGTGTATCGAATGATTGGCCAGTGGGGACCTGCTGTATAGCACAGGAAACTCTACCTAATATTCTATGATAATCTATATGGGAAAATAATCTGAAAAAGAATGGATGTGTGTATATGTATAACTGGATCACTGTTATACAGTAGAAATTATCACAACATTGTAAATCAACTGTACTTCAATAAAACTTTAAAAAATGAAATAAAAATTATTTCGTAAAAAAAACCTTTGGACTAGGAGTTCCCATCATGGCTCAGTGGTTAACGAATCCGACTAGGAACCATGAGGTTGTGGGTTTGATCCCTGGCTTTGCTCAGTGGATTAAGGATCCTGCGTTGCCCTGAGCTGTGGTGTAGGTTGCAGACGCGACTCGGATCCCGCGTTGCTGTGGCTCTGGAGTAGGCCGGTGGCTACTGCTCAGATTCGACCCCTAGCCTGGGAACCTCCATATGCTGCGCGGGAGCAGCACTAGCAAAAGCAAAAAGATAAAAAAAAAAAAAAAAAGAAGACTTTGGACTAGGATTTTCATTGAAAGACTTTACCCAGAGAACCTATAAGTAAAAAGATTCTGAGATGTTTTCTACCTAAGATTCATTCAAGTTGTTTATATATCAGTGGCCTTCACTCTTCTTTGATGCTCAGGGTCATTTGTTTATTTAATCAACTACTGATGAGAGCTAAGCAGTGTGTTAAATTGGGAATATAACAGTCAATAAAAAACAGAAAGAATTCCTATGCTCTTGGAAGATTACATTTCAGTAGAGGAGATGGAAAGAATTTTTTAAAATGTAATGTTTATGCTATACAGTAGAAAATTGACAGAACACTGGAAACTAGTTATAATGAAAACTGAGTTGTGGGTTCAATCCCTGGCCTGGGGTACTTACGTATGCCATGGGCACAGCCAAAAAATAAATAAGTAAATAAAATTAAATTTAAATAAAAAGGAGTTCCCATCATGGCTCAGTGGAAACAAATCTGACTAGCATCCGTGAGGACACAGGTTTGATCCCTGGCCTCACTAAAGTGTGTTAAGTATCTGACTTGCAGTGATCTGTTGTGTAGGTTGCAGACATGGCTTGGGGCTGGCATTGCTGTGGCTGTGGCTTGGGCAGACATCTACAGCTCCGATTCGACCCCTAGCCTGGGAACTTCCATATGCCATGGATGGGGCCCTAAAAAAAAGGGCAAAAAAACAAAACAAAACAAAACAAAAAAAACTCGTCATGTTGCACACCTTAGATTTACACAGTATTGAAAGTCAGTTATACTCCAATAAAGCTCGGGGAGGTGGAAGATATTTGAAGACAAAATAGAAGGCTGTAGAGGAGATAAACAGGAAGGCAGCAGGAACAGCCAGTATGGAGATACATTGGTGGGAGAAAGTGAGCCAAGACATCGGGAAGATGACTACAGCCCAAAGGAAAGCAGATCCCAAGGCTAGAGAGGGTGAGGAGGTAGACAGTCTTGCATCATTCAAAGCATCTACTTTCTCATTACCCACATAGACTTGAAGAGGAACGTAAAGCAAAATATAAAGATTCCACATGTTTTCCCATAGTGATTTTAAAGTCCATGATAGCCTAAGGTCATTACAGTCTCAAGTACCTAAAACAAATGGTATTTTTTAATTTAAAAAATTGTGATTTGCCAATAATAACTTGGAACAGGATAATCTGAATTTTTAGAATTTTTACCTTAGATTAGAAATGCATGTGCACAAATAAATTGTGAAAATTATAATTAATGAGTAAACATTTTATAAAATATAGCTAACTGTTTTTAATTACTATACCCAAATTACTATTTTATATTATATATTGATTGTTCTATATTTTGGTTTGGATTCAAATAGTCTTGTAGAAATGATTATTTTTATTTTGTGTTTTGACTATCTAAGAGATAAATTATTAGGTTTTACATTTGAACTACGATACAATTGGCTAAATAAAAATTTTTTAAAATCTCTAAAGTATCCTGCCAGGAAGTCACCAGGAATATCAATAAAGCAGAAAAGAAAAACTGCTATAGAAATGTTTGGGATCCAGAGAGCTGTTTTTTAAATAATTAATTTAGCTTCCTTGCTGTGACTTCTTGGCTTTTTGAAATACTAAAATGAGATCATTTAGATAGATGAAGGTAAAATTATTAATTTGTGATGAACATAGTGTCATGGTCTGTCAGCAATAAATATGTCCAAATATGATACTACCAGGATTTTTAATAGTATTTTTTTAATGATTTATATTGATTTGCCTACAAAGTTCATCATAAAATTTTTCTAACCACATTAATAGCTTCCTGGTGAGAACAGCTCTACTTTTGTGTCATTCATGTGAATAAAATTATGAGCATCACAAAAGACATTTTGTATTTAACTATTGAATTTCTGTTTATAAAAAGATGATTGTCCTTTATGCCTATAAGTAAACAATTTTTTTAGATCCCATTTTGACTTAGCTAGGCCATTCTTAAGTTTTGTTGAGAGTATAGCAAAAGTACAAATATCTACACAGCTGATTTTATTTGTACTTTACTAAATATTTGTTAATATTTGACTAATGTTTGATTAACTTGTCTCACTCTTAACTCCATCTATTACTAGAATAATTAAAAAGTATCCACATACCAATTTTTCCTTTATACTCTTTGGACATATAAAACTATAACAAATCTGGTACTGATAAAAATTTAAAGAGTTACCTGGATATGAAAAGTGTCAATTTCTAAGATTATATTTAGTTCTTCTACTTCAGAAAGTTTAAACGTTGATACTTTACAGAATTTCAGGAATTCATTTAGTTTTTCAAATCTAAAACTTTCGCTAGCAATAAAAATCCATGTTTACTTTTTTCTGAATTTTTTTATTAAAGTATAATTGATCTACAGTGTGTAAATTTCTGCCATGTAACATAATGACTTAGTCATATATATATAAGTATATATATACATACACATATAAGTATATATATATATACACACACATACACACACACGTTCATTCTTTTTCTCATACTATTTTCCATCATGTTCTATCCCAAGAGATCGGATATGGTGCTTATACAGTAGGACCTCATTGCTTATCCATTCTAAATGTAATAGTTTACATCTACTAACTCCAAACTCCCAGTCCATCCCACTCCCCCATTCCCCCTTGGAAACCACAAGTCTATTCTCTATGTATGTGATTCCATTTCTATTTTGTAAATATGTTCATTTGTGCTACATTTTAGATTCTACATATAACTGATATTATATGGGGAATTTGTCTTTCTCTTTCTGACTCACTGACTGACTGACTTCACTTAGTGTGAAAATTTCTAGTTGCATCCATTTTGCTGCAAATGGCATTATTTGTTCTTTTTTATGGCTTAGTAGTATTCCATTGTATACATGTACATCTTCTTAACCCATTCCTCTGTTCATGGATGTTTAAGTTGTTTTCATGTCTTGGCTATGTGAATTGTGCTGCAGTGAACATAGGGGTGACTGTATCTTTTTCAGTAAAAGTTTTGTCCATATGTATGCCCAGGAGTGGGATTGCTAGATGATAAAGTAGTTCTATATTTAGTTTTTGAGGAATCTCCATACTGTTTTCCACAGTTGTTGTACCAATTTACATTCCCACTAACAGTGAAGGGGGGTTCCATTTCTTCACACCCGTTGCAGCATTTGCTATTTGTAGACTTGTTTATGATGGCCATTCTGACTGGTTTGAGGTGGTACTTCATTGTAGTTTTGATTTGCATTTCTCTAATAACTAGTGATGTTGAACAGAAGACCTAAACAGACATTTCTCCAAAAAAGATATACAAATGGCCAGCAGGCACATGAAAAAATGTCCAGCATGCTTACTTTTAACTGTAGCTATTTAAACTTCTTTGAAAAATGCTTTAATTTCCAATATCTTTTTTAATGAGATATTTCAATGTAAAAAGAAAATAGTATTGAATATAAGTATCACTGTGTATTTAAACCACAGATTAGAGAGCTGATTTTTAGTAGCCAAGTGATACATGTTTGTGTTGTTCTATCTATTCTGTGTTCATGTCCACACATATATAATATACAGACAAAATTCTCTGTTTTATATCTTTTTCCTGGTGTTTTTTTTTTTTTTCTGGTACTTTTCATAGAGTTGTCATTTAATAACAGTTTTTGTTGGTGGAGGTGAAGAAGAAATTAACAAATCAGAATGTCTCTGTGGGACAATATCCATACTGCAGATACTCATTAATTATAGCTAGTGTAACGCTATGACTAAAATGTTATCTAAATTTTATCATGGAATTTTAGTGGGAAAAGGGACTTTATTTTTTAATTACTCAATGAATTTTATTACACTTATAGTTGTACAATAATCATCACAATCAAATTTTATAGCATTTCCATCCAAAACCCTCAGTGCATCCCCCTACCCCACAACCTGTCTCATTTGGAAACCATAAGTTTTTCAAAGTCTGTGAGTCAGTATCTGTTTTGCAAAGAAGTTCATTCTGTCCTTTTTTAGATTCCACATGTCAGTGAAAGCATTTGATGTTGGTGTCTCATTGTATGACTGATTTCACTTAGCATGATAGTTTCTAGGTCCATCCATGCTGCTGCAAGGGACTTTATTTTTTAAATAAGTACATTTTTGTCTTGTGTGAGTGTGTGTGTTGATTGAGGAGCAGTGATTGGAAGGGAGAAGGAATAATTTGCATAGCTTGAATTTGAAAAAAAATCATTGCATATTTTAACTGCTATCAGATTTGCAATATATACAGGCTAATTAGAGAGACCATCCTTTAAAAAAAAATGATGCAGTATCACTTGACTTCTGGCACTCACTTGCACTGAGATAGCCAGCACTGGCCAGGCTGCTCATGGCTATTGAGGCTGCAGCGGAGACCTCAGTTTGATGTCCTCCTGATTCCCACTGATAGATCTGTGGCATTAGGCCCCTATGCCTAAGAATGGAAACACAACCTGCTAATTCCACAGAGCTTCTCTCCTTTATAATAAACATGCTTGCATTTGTCTTGTAATCAGTTTTACATCATAGAAATCAACACTCTGAGAGTGTAATGTTCATTTTGTCTACTTTCCTCCAAATACCAATAGGAAGCTTGAATTCTATTTGGCATAAAATCCATGCCTCCTGCTATCTATGTTATTCATTAAACTCTTGGTAATAAGATCTCTCTAGGAACTCATGTTTACTATTTTAAAATGTAATGCTATTTTGAGATTAAAATTTTTACCCTCCTTTTTTTTTTTTTTAAATTACCTTAAAAGTGTGTCATCCTAGATTATATATAACTTTAAGATGTTGCCTTCACAATGAGCTGTGGCATGGGACTGTAACTGCCTTGCCCAGGCTTACATAGGACACACTCAATAGTGTAGCCTAATTGAATGAACGTTTTCTATTTTATCACACTGTTCATATGTATTGATTTTATTGCCCATTAAAATACCTATGTTAGGAGTTCCCGTCGTGGCGCAGTGGTTAACGAATCCGACTAGGAACCATGAGGTTGCGGGTTCGGTCCCTGCCCTTGCTCAGTGGGTTAACGATCCGGCGTTGCCGTGAGCTGTGGTGTAGGTTGCAGACGCGGCTCGGATCCTGCGTTGCTGTGGCTCTGGCGTAGGCCGGTGGCTACAGCTCCGATTCAACCCCTAGCCTGGGAACCTCCATATGCCGCGGGAGCGGCCCAAGAAATAGCAATAACAACAACAACAGCAATAACAACAACAACAAAAGACAAAAAAAAAAAAAATGCCTTCTATCTACAGTACATATTTGTTTGAGTGAGTTTTTGGTTTTGCTTTTTAACCAAAGTAATTATTTTACAAGTTTCGGGATTGTCATCTGGTTGGATTCAACCAAATATTTGATATTGGTTAGATTCAACCAGTTCCTGATAAGTCAGGAACATAAGTATATTTTTAGCTTCACTTTTTTCATTATTTCCAACTTTATGTCATTCCCAGTATTTACCTGAGTCCTCCCTCTTATAATGTTATTAATTTCTCCAGATGCAATGAGAATTTGTTAATGCACAGAGATAGATCTAACAGAGTAGAGAAGCTGTTTTATAAGGACATGATTAGGAGAACAGCCTCAAATTATAGAATAATTATTTATTGATAATTTATAATACTGTATTAAGTTAAGCTAAGAGTAGAATTTAAAAATAATTAAAAGGAACAAAGAATCCCTAATGTTAAGAAGTGTTTCATACAGATTATAGGAAAAATATATATATATATATACATACATACATATAAACCTAAAATAGGGGACTTGTGCAAATATATCTGAAAAAACATAAAGCAAATTCAAAAGGGCAAAATGTATAATTGAATGGTAAAGGATGGGAATTAAGGATATATTCTGAATGGGATATGAATAGCCACATAAAATATCCTTGAAGAGTTTATGTTTGCATATCTTGGAAGGTAAGTTCAAGGACAAGACTTCCAAAAATGTGGTATGATGAAATAGTGATCCTCCCATTACTAGACATAGATAAGCAGCATCTGATTAATCATATTTTTGATGATTATGGTGGGAATTCATGAATTTTATGACAGGTCTGCTACCTGACCTCTATATTCTTTCTACCTTTGATATCTTATGATGAAGAATAAAGTTTTTAAAAATCATTTCTTTACCTATAACTATATTTAGATATCACAATAAATCAGAAACATATAGTCTAACCTCACAGGTATTCAGCAAAAATGAAAGAATAGAAATTCCTGTCCTAGCTCAGTGGGAAGAAATCTGACTAGCATCTATGAGGATACAAATTTGATCCCTGGCCTTGCTCAGTGGGTTAAGAATTTGGTGTTGCCATATCTGTGGTGTAGGGTGCAGACATGGCTCGGATCCCACATTGCTGTGGCTGTGGTGTAGGCCAGGAGCTACAGCTCCAATTTGACCTCTAGCCTGGAACCTCAATATGCTATGGGTGTGGCCCTAAAAAGACCCCCCCAAAAAAAAAAGGGAAAAAAAAATGAAAGAATACTACAGTAGTATGTTGAACAATGATTTGCCACACCACCTGGAATTGACAAGTAAGAAGCCATGTTTTGGAGAGACCCCTGTGTGCCATTAACATCAGATTAGTTTTCTTTGAGAGGTGGTAATTGAGTGGTGACTTGAAGGCATAGAATATGAGTAGATTGTTGTTCCAAGGGAGACATTTAGTAGGCAGTGAGCCAGGGAAACATAAAGCAACAGGAGAGTGATGGAGATGAGAGAGCCATCTTAACTGGCATGTCACTGTAGTCAGGACCTTACCTACCCTAAGGGGCTCAGTTATCCCAGCACTTACAAGGATTCTGGGCTATTTCTTCTAGAGTGGTGCCTATTTCCTAGTTCCAGTTTCATGCTGATTGCTAACTAGCCTTCATATTGTTAGTCTCCTATTAATACTAATCTTTGGGAGAAGACATACAGATGGCCAAAAAACACATGAAAAGATGTTTAGTATCACTCATTATTAGAGAAATGCAAATCAAAACCACTGTCAGGTACCACCTTACACCAGCCAGAATGGCCATCATCAAAAAGTCTACAAACAATAAGTGCTGGACAGGATGCAGAGAAAAAGGAACCCTAGTACACTGTTGGTGGGATTGTAAATGGGTGCAACCACTGTGGAAAGCAGTATGGAGATTCTTCAGAAAACTAAACATAGAACTAACATTTGATCCAGCAATCCCACACCTGGGCATCTATCCAGAGAAAACCATGACTTGCAAAGACACATGTACTTCGATGTTCATTGCAGCCCTATTTTCAATAGCCAAGACATGGAAACAACCTAAATGTCCATCGACAGAGGAGTGGATCAAGAAGAGATGGTACATATACACAATGAACTATTACTCAGCCATTAAAAGCAATGAAATACAGGCATTTTTAGCAACATGGATGGACCTAGAAATTATCATGCTAAGTGAAGTCAGCCATACAATGAGACACCAACATCAAATGCTTTCACTGACATGTGGAATCTTAAAAAAAGGACAGAATGAACTTCTTTGCAGAACAGATACTAACTCACAGACTGAAAAACTTATGATTTCCAAAGGAGACCGTTTGGGGGGTAGGGGGATATGCTGGGGTTGTGGGATGGAAAGCCTATAAAATTGGATCGTGATGATCATTGTACAACTATAAATGTAATAAATTCATTGAGTAATAAAGAACTGGATTAAAAAAATAAAAATAAAATAAAATTTATAAATTAACAGACAAAAAAAATACTAATCTTTGGGGTCCTTACACTTTAATTACCTAATACATCATGTCAAATCTACCTTCTAAAAATACCTATGTGTTTAATAATCCTTAGTGATGGTCCATATCTGTTCCATATAGCCTGATAGTAAATTTCATCCATAATAATATTGCTAATAATTATTTACTGAAGATTTTAACATGTACAAGGACTGACTAGATTATCTCAATTATCATAAAAAAAACTGTGAAATTGGCAACTTTGGCACACATGCCCTAGTATTTCATAGTATGTTGTCTGTATCAGTTCATTCATTTGATTACTTATTCAACAAATATTAAATGTATGTTATGTATTAAACACTAGTGTAGGATGGTAGATCTTAATGAGGGGCAATTTTGTACTCTAAGAGATATTCATCAATGTCTGGAGATTTTTTTGTTGTTGTTATATCTGAAAGGAGTGGCTACCAGCACCTGTTGAGTAGTGGTCAGTAATGCCACTGAACTCCCAGGCACAGAGCAGCCTCCACAACAAAGGATTATCCTGCATCACATGTCCATCATTCTCAGATTGACAAACCATGATATAATGTTAGCAGATATAGTGCCTAACAAATCAGACACATCTCTGCCCTTGTAGAGAGTATGCCATTATTTCAGGATTCAGATATAAAATCAATATTCACTAAATGAAATACATAGGCATTAAATGTGAGAAATCTATGGAAAAAATATTTAAGATACTATAAAAATAAGAGGGATTAATTTATACCTTTTTGCAGGGAAGTGTCAGGGAAGCCTTTTTTAGAAAGCAATATTTAAACAGAAATCTAATGGAAAAACAAGAGTTCACAGGGCTAAGTGTGTGCAGAGGATCTGAAGAGGAAAGGAGCATGACATTTTTGAAGAGAAGGGGAAAAGCCAGTGGGAATGGCCCAGAATGAACTCTGGGTGTGTGGGGGTAAAGGAGGAGCTGGTCTCTTCCATATGTATTTATCGTTTCTCCCTAATAAGTTTGCAAATTTCCATGAGGAGAACATGACAAAGCAGTATTTGTTTTCTATTTTGTGGAACACTTGGAACAATATTGGGACGTGATAACTCCACAATAACTTTTTGCTAACTTGACTTGTGCATTTTTCCTAGGAATCCAATTTCTAGATTGTATTATGCCTGTTTCCACTTTGGGGGCATTGTAGTACCTTTGACAATCTTTCCGATTAATTCGGGGATTGCTTCCCATCTTAGACCCAGCCTGAGTGCTGCCATTTGTCAGGCAGGCACCGTGTCTGCAGACCGCCTGGGGCTGCACTGAGCTTTTTATACAACCACTATTAGTAAATCACTTCTTGTCAGCTGGCCTTATTTTGGAATTTGAATAAAAACCATAGATTTTTGGTATTCTTCCTAAAGAATTTTTACTAAGTACCATTTTCCTCTCTGAGTATTTGTAAAATTTTTAAATAATAAGGCAAATAGTCACTTTGCTATATGAAAAATTCAGATGATTATTAAATTCCTGAATTATCACAATCCATTTAATACTAGGAGTTAGCAAACATAAGTACTCATAAAATATTTTAAGATAAAGAAAAGAAAAACTCTTTGGAATATGAGATTTGGGAGGGAAAATTTTTCAGTTATTAACATTGGAGAGTGAATTTTTCAAAGGTCTTTGTTAGACACAGGTAAATGTTCTAAAAAGAATACTTTTGATTCATTCCCAATACTCCCTTAATTTATATTATATTTTATAAAGGAAGTGAAGGTGTAGATTTAGATCAGTGAATTAAAAAGTTCTTCACACTTCTAAAAAAATGATCAATACATAATTTATGTAACTTAAAATGAAAGAATCATCTTGGGTTGAACTGGAATTTTTGATTAAGCTTCTTCTAGAGAAAAGATAAAGGATCTTTAAATTTTGATAAAAGGAATAATCTGTTTCCATTGTAATATGTAAATAAAATACTTTTAGGAACAGCTGTATGTCCCATATGTAGTTGATCTCCAGCAACTTAAGTATACCAAATTTTAATATTTTGTTAGATTACTTTCTTCAATGTTTTTTAGTGTACTTAGCAGTTAGTCAGTGTTCTATATGGTACATAAATATTTATGAATAAGAGGATGAATAAATAATTATTAAAGGTCAAATTTTGTCATACATGTAAATTGACAATTTGTGTGTATATATATGTATATATATATATGCATAGACATACACACACAGCCTTTTTCATATTATCTTAATAGAACTTTGCTTTAGGCAATATTTACAGAAATTCAAGTCTCTATCACTTTGCTATTTCTTCGTTCTCTTGATTTCATGAATTGCTTGCTTTCTGAAGTTAGCCTAATATTCTTCCAAGGCTGCAAAAATGGTGCGGATTTATCAAAAGGTCAATTCAAGCTCATGTTTCTGTGGCCTCTTGCCACCCAGGGGATAAGGTTCCTGACAGAGGGCTGTGTAATCACTTCAGAGAATACTGATGTTTGAAGGAGTAAAAAGGAACAAAATATATGAAAAATTCATGGTCCTTCATTGGCATGCATACTGTTACTCGATTTTCATCAGACAGTAAATGAGAAGAACCTGAAGTCTTGTTTGTGTTAACAGAGCTCTTTTAAATGCTGGACAGCCCCTGTAAATAAACGCTCAGCATGTCATGAAAAATTCTACCACTGCATACAAGAATAGATTTTGTCACATTGTGGCCTAAATATAGGCAGTGATTTTCATGACTAGCCAGTATTAATAAAAAAATTTACATTAATAAGAAAATGCATGGAAGAGATGATGCATCATGAGATAAAGTTACCATATAGGGTCCAGAGGCTGGTGTGAGATTTACAGTTCATTAAGCATGCTGATTATATTCAGAATTAAATTAATATAGAGAGATAAGAAGAATATCAGTTTTTGCAAGTATATTTGGTAAAGCACTTTCTGCCTAATCTTTGAGCTAAGTGTTGCAGGTGAAGTTGAAGAATTTTCCATCTATAACAAAATTTAATGAACATATTGAATTGAAGTTCAGAGTTAGTGGCATGCATTAAATATTCAGTTTTCTCTAAATGATAATCATCTTTAAGTCATATATATGTGAATAAGGGGCAATGTGTGATTTATGATATTAGAGTAGCAGAGCCTGTTAGAGCTGAAAGTGACCTTAGAAATCATCTAAAATCGTCTGCTTCATTTTGCAGGTGATGAAACTGATGCCAGTAGAGTCAAATGATTTCTAACCTTTTATAAGAAATTTATGAATTTTTTTTATTATTTTCTCCCTCTACTAAACTATTTTATTTCTTATTATCACAGAAAAAAATAAATATCACACTTTTATTGTAGAATCCCAAATTAAGTTCTGGTTCATTGCTTCCTATTTTTAGTTATTTCCAGGTTAAAATCATTACAAAAATATAACAATGAGTTTATGCAAATAGATGAACTATTTCATATAGGTGGCTTGTTTAGGAAGTAGAGAAAAATGTGCTAAAGGGCTCAACATGCATTTTACACTATGTAAGAGGCAGGCATTTTTATTTAGTTGTTGATCTGTTGCTTTTAGCCATGAAGCAAGGAAAGTGCTTGGTTTGCTTTTCTCACAGATTCATTCCTCATATGTCTTAGAGTGACACAAATAGACAGGCTGACAACAGATTTATTACCTAAAGCTTAGCTGAAAAATTAAATGATACAGCTAAAAGTCATAGTCTGCCTTAAGCACCCGCCTGCCATTACAGGAGTGAGTGAGCACTGAAAAACCCAGCATAATAAAGTGGTAAAATATTTGGTAGAAAAAGAGATTGGGAGTAAATCACTAATTGGATCAGTCTTGACTGATTGACCAAAATAGGAAAATAATTCTTTAAAAATCTGTCCATCTTTAAATTATTTGCCTTCCTAAACAGAGAGGGAAGTCTAGCCCTTTCAAGTAATCTATTAGGTTATCTCTCTACATTTTTACAATGTGACAGAATTTTTTCATAGGAATTTACCATATTTCCTTAGATCTGTTGAGCATTACAACGTGCTCATTTCAGCAGAGTGGTATGTGAAGGTGTTCACTAAACTGAAGTGAGAAACCAGAAGGATGTTTAATTTACATATTTTCAGATGATACTGCATATATTAAATACATAATTTAAGGTAGCTAAAAATAATTATTTGTTCAGTAAAAAGTGCTAGAATGCTAAATGTTTTCTTATTTATATTGAATATCATAATAATTTTTGAAGTGAGATTGATTCTAAAAGCTTCCTTTTAAAATATGAACCAAAGTAGCATTCTCTACTTAGCACAAAAATAGTCTTGAATCCTACTTTATTAAGGATAGTTTTGCATGTCTTTCTTTTATACTGTTTCAAGAGGAGCATTTAATGACTTGTGTTCCTTATATTTTTAATTTCTACAATTATTATAGATTTATAAGAAAGTAAAAGTATGTTCAAGTTAGGAAAATTTGGGTTGGTGTGAACAACAGGAAATTTAATCTCATGTCTTACTGAGATGTGCCCACACTTTCCCCTTTTTATGATTAAGTAAAAAAAAATTATTAAGAAAGAGAAGCATGTCTCAATATACCAATATACCTATGCAGTATGGATGAAATAATATAAACAGAATAAAAATATTTTTATAGGTGATGCTACCTATATAATAAGTATATATGATCACAGAAGTATATCTTAGAGGGTGCTACATTCTAAATAATTGAACTTTTCTACTTTTATTCTGGGGTAAAATAAAGGTGAAGGAGTTGGGGGTGAGAGGAGGCAGGCCAAATAGTTTTGACAGTTTGCTATTCCATCTAAAAGCCTCAGAGTTCCCTAATGTATTTATTCAGAATTATCCTCACACGATACTGTTCTTTATGGTTGTCTGATTTGCTTATATGATACACTGTCTTAGGTTAAAAACAGAATGGATGCAATAGAACTGTGTGAGTCTTTTTTTGATGAATAGAACCATTAGTGGAAATCTAATAACTTTAGACATAAAATATTGATCTTACTCTACTTAGTCTCATGAATTCTTTCAAAATTATAATATCTGATATTTTCAAGATCATGTGAAAAGCAAAATACAAGGCTGAAGTTTGCTCTTCAAATTATGACTAATTTATCCTTTGTGACGCTGAAGGTCAAATTCTTTTATTGAATAATTATGGAATATTTAACATGACAAAATGCTCAAATTGCCTAGGATAAAAAAATGAACCAACCAGGTGCCAAGAAGAAAACTGTCTTTTTCTGCTTGCAGATGTGTTCTTAATTCTCTCAAGTATATAGAAAACAGTAGAAATGTTAGTAGAATCTGGATAGCCTAAATTTTGGTCTTTTCTTTTTAATCCTACGAGATGTGACTCTTAGAAAATTAACCCTTTAAACAAGGTATCACCATGATTATTCAGTATGTGATAATGTTAGGTCTAGATCTATGTGCTCTGTGTGTGTTTGTGTGTCTGTGTAATTTAGCAGAGAGCTATCCACCTCAGCAACCCCTAGGAATTATTTCTTCTGAATGTCATTGTAGCGATATGATACAATGTGTTCACCACTATTCACAGGCCAGCCCTAATGTTTGCAAGGTTTGTAACCAGAGAACGAATGTCCACATACAATAGATCTTAATATTTTAAAATTTCAAATCATGCTAATAAACTGTAATTAAAATATGTTTGAACACACTACGGTGACAAATATTCCATCCTAATGATCTGGAAGAATTGATTCTGGATTGATTAGGATACTTAGGTTTCTTTAAATTCCTCACTTAACATGGTGATACAGATAGAGCTGGCTCTGGTCTTTATGCACTCACCTTTCTACCCCAGACTACCTTTTTTATAAGAGAAGTCTTTGAAAAAGTGGATACCCCGTGTCAAAGTCCTGCATCCATATCCTTAAAGAGGATTGCCTATTAGTTTGGCAGTGGGTAAACCAGAGGAGAGACCCAATTGTGTTCCAGGGTCTTATGTACATGGAACATAGTCTGGAGCCTTGCTCTTCAAAATGGCCCCCTACAAACAGAATCAATGAAGCCAGATCTTATTAGAAATGTGAAATCTTTGGCTGCACTTCAGTATTACTCAATCAGAATCTTTGTTTGAAAGGATCCCCAGTGATTCCTATGTGCATCATTGTTTGAGACTCATTGATTTAAAAGATGGCAGTGTGTTATCACCTACTCCAGCTGGGCACACACACAACTTTACCTCAGACTTTTCTCCCTGTGATATCACTAACTTCCAAATCTAGGTTGTGAGATACATAAAGACATATCTTAGTCACCACTGTAGCAACTGGTTGTTTTGTTTGGCTTTCTGAATAAAATTTCAGTCTAAAGACATGTTCTAATAGAATAAATATACCATGCAGTTCAAACATTCTATCTCATACTGATAGGAAATAATTACTGTAATAGGAGACCTCAATTTAAACAAGCAAATAATTTCATTTGGCTGTAGAGTTTTCAACAAATGTATTATTTGTTTTCTCCTTAAAGGCATACACTTACATTCTGTTCTATACATGTAAGTACATATATTTTGCTTCATGAAGTATACCAGCAGCTGTTGATTATAGCCCAAATGATAGTTGTATAAATTTGCTGACTACCACACGGTTCTTTGTGTTTAGCACCTAATATATTTCTAACATCTAAGACTGCAGTTAAAGTTTTATCATTGATTTTTTTTTTATTTTAGTTTTACCTCAAGTCTTCCTTCACTTTCTGGCAGTATTAATCATCTACATTTTGAAAAAAAAATCAATATTATGGCCATGTTTGTAGTCTCGGTTGCCTTACATGTACTTTTTTAAATAACAGCATTATTTAGTATCCTTAAAGTGTTAATTTTTTTCTTATTATTTTATTTATTTTTTAAATGATTTTTATTTTTTTTTCCATTATAGCTGGTTTACGGTGTACTGTCAGTTTTCTATTGCACAGCATGGAGACCCAGTTACACATACATGTATACATTATTTTTCTCACATTATCATGCTCCATCATAAGTGACCAGACTAGTTTCCAGTGCTACACAGCAGGATCTGTGGAGATAAAATAACAATGGTAAAAAAGAAGTAATTAAAAATGTGGTAAGGGGAAAATATAATAGGATGAATTTCTATTTCATGTGAGAATGAAAGATTTGTCAGAAATAACATAATTCAAGAGGAAATAAAGGACATTTGGAATTTTTACATTCTTAGAAGGAAATATGTGTATAAATTCTCTGACTGATTAATAAGTAATATTTGATGTGTTTTATTTTACTACGTGGAAGAGGAAGACATTCCAAAGCAAAATAAATCAGTGTGACAATGAGAATATAAAATTGAAATGTGTGGATGACTTATATATGCATAGTGTTCCTGCCATTTTTTTTTTTTTCGTCTTTTTATAGCTGCATTTGCAGCATATGGAAGTTCCTCAGCCAGGGGTCAAATTGAAGTGGCAGCTGAAGCCCTACACCACAGCAACACTGGATCCAAGCCACATCTGTAATCTATGTATGCTGCAGTCCCCAGCAATGCTGAATCCTTAATCCACTGAGCATGGCCATTATTGAAACTACATCCTCACAGAAACAAAGTTGTGTTCTTAACTCACTGAACCACAATGGGAACTCCACTCCTGCTGTTTTGTTTTTGTTGTTGTTTTGGTTTTGTTTTTGTTTTTGCTTTTGCTTTTTAGTGCCTCACTTGCAGCATATGAAATTTCCCAGGCAAGGGGTCAAATCACAGCTGCAGCTGCTGACTAAAAGCCACAGCAACTCCAAATCCTTGCCATGTCTGTGGCCTATATTACAGGCCAGGGCAACACCAGATCCTCAACCCACTGATCGAGGCCAGGGATCAAACCCATGTCCTCATGGATACTAGTCAGGTTTGTTACCATTAAGTCATGACAGGAACTCCCCCCTGATGTTTTAACTTCAGCAATCTAGAGTTCTTCAGCTTGATTTTTCAGAAAGCTGGCATTCTAAAACTTAATGACTCATGGACCATAAGTCCAAAATAGGCACCAGGTATAGATATATTCACTCAAAACTCAGTAGTAAGATAAACATTCCATTTAAAAATATATAAAGGACTTGCACATTCCTTCAAAAAAATATGATGGCAAAAAGGCAAATGAATAGACAGCTTATATAATTTGTCATTAGGAAAATCCAAATTAAAACCAAAATGGAATACCATTACATACCTACTATAATGCCTTAAATGAAAATGTCTGAGTACACCAAGGTACACCAAGATACACCAAGTGTTGGTGAGCATGTCAAGGAACTGGAACTCTTATAAACTACTGCTGGGAATGAAAAGTTCTACATCCACTTTGGTAAACCATTTGGAAGGTTTTAAAAATTAAACAAACAAAAAATAAATTAATGAATTAAACACACTCTTTTCATATGACCCAAGCTTTCCACTCCTAGGCATTTACCCAAGAGAAATGAAAACATGTTCATGACAAAACTTGGCTATAAATGATCATAGCAACTATATTTTTAATAGCCAAAAAATGCAAACAGCTCAACTGTCCATTAACAGGTAAATGGATAAACAAATTATGGACTACTCATATACAGAAATACCACTCAAAATACAAAGAAAAAATCTGTCAGTACGTCCAACAACATGGATGAAGCTCAGTCTTATTGACTTAAGTGAAAGAATACTGACAAAAAGCACATATTGTAGAGATTCAATTTATAAAATTTTAGAAAATGAACACTAAATTATAATGACAGAAAGATGAGTGGTGCCTGGGGATGAAGATAGGGGTAGCAAAAGGCAAAAAAATGGTATCAGCAGGCTTTAACTATGTGCAATTTATCGTGTGTAATTTTTTATATGCTAAGCTATTGTAGAAATACTGCAAAGATAAAATAGTGATAAGTTGGGCCTCAAAGCAAGAACAAAAAAAGATAATGTAGCTCAACATTCTATATTTTTATGGTGTGTGTGTGTGTGTGTGTGTGTGTGTGTGGAGAGAGAAGGAAAGTGAAATATGAAATGAGGTTAGGCTGGAGGCATCATAGAGGACAGATAAGATTAAGCATTGCAGGACAGTTGGAGCAGAGGTTATCAAGAGTTATAGATGACAGAATAAAAAAAGTACAGAAAGACAGGTTGAGGCTAGATTGGAAAATAATATGGATTTTTCATTGAAAATAAGGAATTGCTGGGTCATGACATGTTTAGAGCTGTTCTTTAGGAATGTCTAAGGTTGTGGTATAGATTTGATAGAAAAAAAATAAAGATACTGAAAATGAGCAGATCAATTATGAGGCAATTATTAAGGTGTAGGAAGAACCAATAAAATCCAGTTGTGTTGAAAGGCAGAATCTATGGAGAACATGATGAATAAGGCATGCTTCTTCTTCCCAGAGACACACATATGATATACAAGTACAAAGTCATTTATAAAGTAATAAGGAGCTTGGTAGGATGGGGACAGTGAAGATGGAAAACAGAGCAGATCCTGAAAGGAAATTGGAAAGTACAGTATTTGGATATGATTGGATCTAGAGAAGAAGAGAAGCCAAGGATGACTTAGGTCTTATGCTGATAGTCTCTAAAGAGAGATACAAGGGAAATGCAATAGGCAGTTGATTAGGAAGAAGTTGCTTCCTGATTTTCTACTACGAGAGAGGAAACTGAGAAAGGAGATAGCAGAGCTTTCTCAGGATTGAGGCTAATGAGCAAAATCAGCAGAATGACTCTACCTCTAGAGCAAACCTCAGTGACTTGCCTGCATGGGAGATTCAGATTCATTGTGAAGCTAGTAAAGCATATGTAAGTACAGGAGTTTCTGTGGAAAGAATGAATAATAAAGGAAATTTAGAGAGAGGTGGTGAACACTGAAGTTTTGATAAAATTTCAAACTTGATATTGGAGACCAAAGAACTACATGAAGGTTAAGCAGCTGAAGCTAAGTGCAGACCTGATGAATGTTATAGTAAAATCACAGGTATGATAAGATTCAAAATGATTAATATCAATAAAAGGCAATCAAAACACACAAGTGGTTACAAATAGGAGAAGGAGAAATATTGACAGAGTAGAAATTAATGTCATGATATCCTAGTTGATGAGAGGAACAAAACTGAGTATAAAAGCAAATGTATTGCTTCCTAGCAACTAAGATAAAAAGAGAAACAATGGGAGTTCCCCCATGTGGTGCAGTAGGTTAAGAATCTGACTGCAGTGGCTCTGGTCACTGCAAAGGCACGGGTTTAATTCCCGGCTCAGTGAGTAAAGGATCAGGTGTTGCCATAGCTATAGCATAACTTGTTGCAGCTGTGGCTCAGATTCAACCCCTGGCCCAGAAACTTCCATATGTCATAGGGGTACATCCACAAATTTTTTTTTTTTTTTTTTTTTTTTTTGTCTTTTTGCTATTTCTTGGGCCGCTCCTGCGGCATATGGAGGTTCCCAGGCTAGGGGTTGAATCGGAGCTGTAGCCACCAGCCTACGCCAGAGCCACAGCAACGCAGGATCCGAGCCGCGTCTGCAACCTACACCACAGCTCACGGCAACGCCGGATCGTTAACCCACTGAGCAAGGGCAGGGACCGAACCCGCAACCTCATGGTTCCTAGTCGGATTCGTTAACCACTGCGCCACGACGGGAACTCCAAAATTTTTAAAATAATAATTAAAAAAAAGAGGAACAATATATTACATGGCTCCTGTTGTCTGTTAGGCACAGGTTTGATTGTTAGGAGAAACAAATTTTTCTGGGACACGGAAACATTATTGATGGCTGATTTCCCCTGAAAACTGGGTTTTCTATTCCGTTCCAGCAGAGCAACAGTTATCCCATTGGGCAAATTAGAAAAAGGTACCCCCTCCCTGGCAGGAAGGTGCACATTTTGGGGTGAAGGACTTGGCAAGAGGATGGCAGTTTGGGGAGAAAAGAAAGAAAAGCTTTCCTTAGACTCCTCACAGCCACCTCCAAGGCCATGTCTTAGCCAATTAAGTGCAGGTCAAAATTCAGCCAGACATGTTTATGCAGGGCACATTTTGCACTGCCTAGCAATTCTGTATCTATTAAGGTCATGTAACCCACAAGTTTTGTGAAATCTTGATTTTGTGATACTAAAAGTGTTGAAGCCACTAAAGAAAAAAGAAAAACAAAAAAAATGAAGTCAAATATCCAGGTGTAGAAAATATTGGGAAAAAAGAATGTTATGACTTTTAGAGTATATTTAAATATTTTAAACCCCAGTCCTTTTTAATTAATTCACCCTGCAGTTTTAATCTTTCTTTTGTTGTACTGAATTTTTTTATTTTGAAGTGTGGTCTGGTGAAATCATCAATTTAACTATATGTTGATCTAATGCATCTTGTTTATACACAATGTGCATTCAAAAATTTACCCTCTGGTTACTCATGACCAGTTATGTCTATTCCAAGGACCAGAGGCCATTAGGGTTTCCTTATCAGATAAGAAACATCAAATGCACAGCTCTATTTTAGTACTTACCCCAATTCTAGTTCATTCTCCCTGAGGTAAGAATTGAGGTAAGCCCAATAATTTATTTTGATGGTACAAACTAAAAGGATATTTTCACCTTCTCCCACTTCTCACCCTACTAGTTGTTCCAAATGCTACAGAAAAATTACAGAGAAATCAAGATATTTTCTCAAGAAATAGCTATAAGGAGGGATCTGACTAGCTTTCGGTTGTTTCTGTGAAATTCTGCAGATATTTCTAATATTCTTCTAAATTAAAAATTTTTTTAGAGTTCCCTTGTGGCTCAGCAGGTTAAGGATCTGGCATTGCCACTGCTGTGGCTCAGGTCATGGCTGTGGCACAGGTTTGATACCTGGCTCTGGAACTTCCACATTGCCACAGGTTTAACCCCCCAAAATTAAATAAATAAATAAAATAAAATGTTTTCTTTGAGACCAGCTCTGTCTTCAGACTAAGGAGCAGTTTGTCTTTTTTATCTGTTATAACAACAGTGATTTAAATAAAATATAATACAAAACAAATTAGTGTGTGTTATGGACTGAATTATGTTCCTCCTACCTCTGCATTTCTATGTTAGAATCCTAATCACCTAACATGACTGTATTTGGAGGTAGGACCTTTAAAGAGGCAGGTAAGATTAAATGAGGTTATACAGGTAGGGCCTTAATCCAATGTAACCATTGTCCTTTTAAGAAGAGGGAAAGACACTCAGGAGGCATGCACAGAGAGAGGCCATGTGAGGACCTAGCAAGAAGGGCTATCTATAAGCCAAGGAGATTGGGTTAAGAGAAAACCAACCATGCCAGTATCATGTTCTTGGACTTTCAGTCTCCAGAACTGTTTGAAAATAAATTTTGTTGTTTAAACCAGTAATCTGTGATATTCTATTATATAGAGAAATTTTAGAAACTATGCATGTATGTTATTTGACTTTTCCATTTTGAAGATAGGAAGACAATATCAAAGGAATAATAAACTGGAAATTAAAGAGTATTCTTAGGTCAAGGATTCTAATCCTCTTTTTGATTCTGGGTTCTTTCTTCTTTTGTTGGACTTCCTTTTTTCGATGTTTGAAGCACATAGTATTTTCAGAAGAAGTGTATACTAAAAATTGAATGAACCAAAAAAGTATTGTTTTGCCTTTCAGTATAGAGAAATATGTTGCCTCCATATTTATATTTTTCTTGACGTAGTTTATTTCAGGCTCCATCATACCTTGTTTGAACTATTGCAAGAACTTCCTAAGTGGTCTAACGTTCTTCATTCTTTACATGACAAAATTACTCTCTTAGAACATAACATCGATTGTCCTAAAACTTTACTCAAGAAAAAAACATAGAAAAAACAAAAATTCATAATATGTTTCTATAACCTACAAAATACAGTTCAATTAATTGGCATAATATTCACAGTCCTTCATTTTGTCTTTTGACTCTGAATTCCCTTACAATGTCCTCACATACTTTGGAGCCCAGAGTGGAAGAGTTTAACACTCCACCTTCTGGTACTTCTCTCTGTTTGCTGTGCTGTTGCCTAGGTTTGAAGTATGTACCCACCCCACTTCTTATTAAGATACTACTCATTTTTCAAATTTGAACTCTTATAACACTCTCCTTCTGGTAGGATTCTTCCATCATCATAGTGAAAGTTAGTTGTTCCTCACATTTTATGTAATTGATCTTGGTTTATAACTCATTATTGCCATCATATACCATATCACATTAGCAATTATGACTCTGGTGACCTTAAACTTCTAAAAGAAGTTCCTTATTTCTGTGGACTAATACTAGGAAAGGGATTGTATGTGTTCAGTAAATTGACTAAAAGTTATAAAATAATCTATATTTGAAAGAATATTGCACATAAAATAACTAAGTATAGTTTCATATGAAAACAAACTATTTTTAGGTGTGTTTTATAACAACATGTTAGAAGAATATAGTTTTCCCTTTATTTAATGATTGGAATTCCTATAAGTTACTAGTTATGCATTAAATAGTTTTGTTAGTGAGTCAGTACATTCTTTTGCTCCTTGATTTTTATGAAAAGTTAAAAAATGTGTTTATTCTTTAAGTTGACTTTAGGTTTCATGTAAGTATGACATCTGCCTAAGGTATTGGTAATGAATAAGACATAACATCTTATGCATGTCTGTATTAGATTATGGTATCACATAGGTACTAGATGATGGCCAGGTTGGACTATAAAATCTAGACTATATGCTTGAAAGTGTTTCAACTCATCTTAAAAATTAAAGAAATACATTTTATGCTATAGTGTTATATTTCTTTGAAATACTTTCACAAACAGAGAGCCCATATTATTAAGGTCATTGTGACTATATTACAAGTTGAAGATTCTAAACTTGATAGAGCCCTACTTACTGTTATAAGCACTACTATATTGTCTAAGTTTCTGACTGCAGGTATTAGGCAGATCTATTAACTACTCTGTACATAAGATGAACAGTATTGCAGCTAGATTATATCTTTCATGGATGAAAGAAATATATTTTTACCCTTGTAATTCATTCATGGTTTTCCAGATCCATAATCCCCTAGGGAGTGTCATGAATCCACATAATGTTCCAAATGGTAGATATTGCATTTGTATCTTTGATTTAACTGACAGATGTATAAAGTCATATGCAGCTAGATGACCTCGCAATGAACATGAGGCTGTGAATCTTGAAAAATGTCAGCTATTCCAGCTGAGGTAGATGTACAATATAATCAAACAAATCTAATTCCAATTTACTCCTATTTTAATTGCATGTATCCTGAAGATATTAGTAACAGTAAAGAAATGACCCATTTTTGAATATTTGTGAAATAATACACAGAAACAATGGATAAAGAAAAATAATTAGTTTTTGTTGTTCTTCTTTAGTGAGGATTATAGACTGTGTAATACTTGGTGTAGCAATTACTTCTTTACATGGCAATAGTTAGACATCATCATGGCCTTCCCCTTTCCAGAATGGTGGCATGGCAGAGAGATTGGGGTATGGGATAGACAAAAAGCATGTTCGTAGATGCAAATTATTGGTGATCTATTTCTTGGATTGCTGGTATACTTCTCTGGTTCGTTATGTAACATTTTATAACTTATATGTGCATGTGTTCATAATTTTGTATAGCTCAAATAATTACATTTAGAACATGTATAAGAAGGAAAAGGAGTGAGACTGATTTCTTTGTTCCCTCATCCTGCATTGGTCACTGAAGTGAGTGTGTGTGTTCTATCAGCTTTGAGTTGCTTGATTACTGATTCAGTAATAATTTAAAGTAAGCTCAACTATAGAAAGATTCGACTCAGTGTTCTCACTGATTAGACCGTGTGATCTCCTCAGGCCAGTTATATACCAAAATTCTTAGTCATTTAAAGAACAGACACTTTACTGTATCTTATGATTTTGAAGATCAAGAATTTAGGCAGGACACTGTTGGGGAATTCTAATTTTGATGGCATCAAAGAAAGTCACCTGCAGATATTCAGCTGGTAGAAGGGCTGGTCTGTAGAGTTCAAGAAAGTTTCACTCACAACTGACATGTCTGATACCTTCTGGTTTCTATTGCATAAGTATTTTTAGACAGGCAGACTCAAATGAAGCCTTGGGCCTTCAAAAACAAGTTTTTTAGAAAGCAAGATGGAAGCTTCAGGGCCTTTCTGGCCTCAGAAGTCCTGTGGCATCTTCTTTGCTGCACTCCGCTAGGCAAAGAGGTCACATGATTTCCTAAATTCAAAGTGTCAGGATATAGGCCCATGTCTCAAGGAAAGGAGTGTCAAAGAATTTGTAGCCATGTGTTTAAACCACCACACTCACCTATACATAGCATTCTGTTTTATGTCATCATTTTATGAATTCTGTATATCCACCTATTTTTTCAGTCATTTTTCCTAGATGACTCTGCATATCAGATTCTAAACTGATACCAAATTCTACCAGGACCAACAATGAAGCTTTGGATAAAAGTGCCCTCTACTTTTATTTATTTATTTTCTTTACATATTAATGCCACCATTCAATGCTCTGTAATCTGTATAAATTGGTAAATTGGTCTGTAACTAATTGGTGTCTGTAACACCAATACATATCTTTCACTACACTGATAGATAGATAGACAGAAAAACAGATAGGTAGATAGAAGGGAGGGAGGGAAGGACGATGGGAGAGAGGAAAGAAGGATCATCTCAATCTTTCAGCTGAGGTAGTAGCAGCTAGAAAAATAGTTATGGACTAAGCTTATGGTTTGGATAGCACAGGGTTGTGCCTCCTGTCACTTTCGCAAATTTACCATTATTCTTCTTCAAATTTCTTCCCAGCATCACAGGCAATCCTTATTTTGTCTTGTCTTTATTTTCCTATTTCCATAGACCCCACGTGAAAGCTACTAGCAACTCGAAGCTGTAGTCAGGAATGCAGCTAACTCACTCTGGGCCATTCCTTTTTTCCTTTTCCCCTGTCTTTTCTCACATTTATACTGCTGGCTCCTTCTTATAGGCTATTCTGGTTCAGATTTCTTGCTATCATTCTCACTCGTTTTATGTAGTCCACAACTGACAGACTTTAAAAAATTAATGAAAATGAATAAAGTTTCAAACACAGACCCCCCTCCCATTCTCATGACCTGATACAGCAATTATCACCTCATGATATAACCAGTTTTATCTTTTCAACATCTAGGGGATTTTTTGGTTTGTTTTTGTTTTTGAAGCAAACAGTGACATTCTATCATATTTTCCTCATCCATGAGCTTAAATACTTCTCTAACATTAATTTCATCCATGATTTATATCTCTGAATTGCTGTTTACGTAGCAATGATAGAATAAGTGTTTGATACCTTTTTGTTTGTTGTCTTTCTTAACAATCATAAAAATAACTAGTTAGTTATATAGCATCTTCCAGAGAAATTTGTGTGTATGCTTCTTTGTTTTGAGGATCAGTATGCATTCATAAATTTAAGCATATATGTTGTATGTTAATCACTGAAATAATTACTCAAATAGTCTCATATTTGATCTCTTCAATTCTTTTGACAAAAAATCAGTGGACTTTTATGGTTTTCCAGATGTCTGGACTATATGGTTTTCCAGATGTCTTGTCCCTAAATGCTATTTGTTCAAGAAATCCTGTTTTCTTTCAAAGGAAATGTATTCAGAGACCTTGATTCTTGTACTAGACTTGCCTTGTCTCTGGGCCTTTTCAGTGGCAATATACACATAGAAACACTCAGACACATCTTAAGACAAATGCATTTTGTCTGTAGTTTGATACTTCCAAATCAAACTTTGGGCTCAAGAGATTCTACTTACTGGTACTAAAGTTACCTCTCTTTCCTTGATGCCATAGATATGATGCAGTTTTCATTCAAGTCAGTGAAAAGTCAGAAGGGAGATGACAAGAACCTTCTGTCATACCCTTCCCTCAAAATCTGAAGATCTACATCTCATTCAGACAGTTTAAGAATTAACATTAGGAAAAATGAAAATTCATGGAGTTTCCATAGTGGCTCAGTGAGTAGCGAACCCAACTAGCATCCAAGAGGATGTAGGTTCAATCCCTGGCCTTGCTCAGTAGGTTAAGGATCCAGCATTGCCATGAGCTGTGGTATAGGTTACAAATGTGGCTTGGATCCCACACTGATGTGGCTGTGGTATAGGCTGGTGGCTACAGCTCTGATTAGACCCCTAGTCTGGGAACTTCCATATGCTGCAAGTGTGGCCTAAAAAAAAGCAAAAAACTGTCCGAGGTGCCTACTAACACTGAGTTCTGTATGAGAAAAAAGGTTCCTAATAGTGAACAGAGAAAACCAAGCCCTCAATAAAAGGGCAGCAATGACACAGATAATTTCTATATGTGGTTGAAAATGGCACAGTTAAAATAGCACAATTTCCATGCCATTAATATATGTCATACTCTATTCTGAGTGTTTTATGGATATAGACTAATTTATATTGTTATTATTATTCTACAAGTCAGGTACTAATATTATCATCCCATGTTAGAGCTGAAGACTTTGTGGCACAGAGAAGTGGCATATCATGCTCAAGTTCACATGTGTAAGTGATGCGGCCCAGTGTTCTAGTCCTGGTGTCAAATGCTTCCAGCAAGTAGAAGTATTACATGAACATGACAAGGGACACTGTGAGGGCAATTTTAATAGAAAATTGATTATCTGGGAAAAACCTATTTCTCCATTTCCATTCTTCCCATAATGATTCCTTGATTTGTCTGTATGTGCAAGGAGTTATTTCCTGATCATAAACTCTTTGGGGCCTTCATTATGTGTTTTCTTGAAAATGTGTTGAGACATTTACGTTGACCTTGTTCCACAGAACTTCCTGCCATTTGTGAGCCTAGCTCATTAAATATTTGTTAACAGTCTGAGAAGTCTAGGATCTGACCCCCAATCCTCACATTCAAAAGACCTAAGAAAAAAGAAGCTAACTGGAGTCTAGTTTGACTCTGAGAAATGTATGCCATAGTTACATATTCCCTTCACACATTTTATCTTTGATTATTTATACTGAACCCCTTCTCATTCATATAATTTTCTCATTGTGGCATACAATCTAGACAGAGTGTTCATAAAATATGTATCCTAACTGTTAGCCTGACCTCAGATTAATCTCTTAAAAGATGCTGCTTAAAACTATATTCACACAAATAAGTTCCTTTTATACATTCTTTGTCTTTTTATTTTCTTTCGTAAATCTAATAATATGATTAGAGTTGCTCAGATAATCTTCCATCTCAAGGTTTTATTCATTTCTGATTCATTGTGTCTATTATTAAACCCAGCTGTTGATGTTTTTGAACAAACTGATTTCTGAATTAACTCTACATTGTGTTCTATAATAACCCCACTTCAGTATTATCATGGGTTGCTCCCAATTTACTTTTAGATAATTAAAGCCTCTCTTTATTCCTATCCAAGTTGCCTGTTTTATTTCCCAGAACACAAGGATGTGATTTCATTCATGTTGCTCTAGGGGTCTAAAGTTGATAATCATTTTTCTACATCTGCCCTCATCAGTGTCTGCTTGCAAAATACATGGCTGCATCCCCATCCCTTGGCTTCCTCTCATTAGCATTCACATTCCCACTGATGTAGTGTGTTTTTCTGCCACAAGCCATTCCTTGTTGTTTTCTTATGTCAGTACCTTTGCATCAGAATTGTCCTAATTTCCTTAGCATGTTAGATATTTTCCCTATATTGATTTGTTTATGTGGATTATTTACATCTGACTGCATCTGCTTCAGAGTTGATGACATCTATTACTAAAAGATGAAAAATATATATATTTCTCATATCCGAATAAGCAATTTACAAGTTGGTATAGGAAGAGAGGAAAATCTAGGTCATCATAAAAAATCTTGCTTATATCTTTTTAATTTTCATGATGAAAACCTGAAGCCTATTAAAATGTGTATATTATTTGTTCAATCAGAACAAAGAAAAAATGGTTTAGATAAGTGTCATACCCAATATATTCTAGTGGATATTTATTTATGTACATGTATTTGAATGTATCTTATACAAGTACAGGTATATTTTATATTCTATATACTTTACAGGTTTACTTGAATTTTATATACCTTATATTAATGTTTACTCAGTGACTACTTGCCCAATATCTATCCCTAAATTGAAAAAAAAATGAATTAATAAAATTTTCAAAGAATTTATGGAATTGCTAATTCTCTGTAGTTATGATTTAGAACTGAAGTTTTAAATGAAATTTCTTAGGTTTTATACATTTCCTTCCATAGACTATCATCATTTTCTTTGATCATCAAGTTGCAAATTTCCTGGGAAGACTCTTACTGTATAGTTTTATTGTAAAATATGCATTGAAAATATAGTTGATGTAGTTGGGTAATTTCCATAAATGTGAAAGTCACTATTGTTATCATATATGTGTATTTCTTTGTTATTTAATGTCTTTCTTATTTGCCTTTTCTTTACCTGAAGAATAGCATCTACACCAAATAGTTCATATATCCAGGAAATGGGAAGACACATTTTGAGATGGCACAGATTAATTTAATGTCATGTAATTATATAAAAGCACTTTCATTTTATACCTCTGTATTTTCCCACAGTTTTTATCAATCAAAAAAAATAATAGATTCCCTTAGTTTAGTTTTTTTAAAACAGTTTATCATTATAATTTTGCCCTTTGAAGAACAAGATTTCCCTCATTTTTGTTTAACATCTCTAACAGCATGTACTTGAAGAGAATTAGAGTTAAAATATCAGTAATCCAGATTTTCCTCTTATTTTTTTATACTACCTACCTGTGTGGGATATAAGTATCACCGTAACTGGATGTGAAGGGTGTTTTTGAGAGCTTTTCTACTTTACAAAAAGAAGACTTGGGAAAATACTTACTTACAGATTTAGGCCTCCTGTCACTTTCTGGTAGATGTATAAGGTGGTTATAGTTATTGTTCTGCCTTCAGAATTTCAGGAGTTCCCATTGTGGCTCAGTGGAAATGAATCTGACTAGTATCCATGAGGATGGAGGTTCGATCTCTGGCCTTGCTCCGTGGGTTAAGGATCCAGCATTGCAGTGAGCTGTGGTGTAGGTTGCAGATGCAGCTCAGATCTGTCATTGCTGTGGCTGTGGTGTAAGCCAGCAGCTAAAGCTCCAATTTGGCCCCTAGACTGGGAACCTCCATATGCTGTGGGTGTGGCCTTCAAAAGACAAAAAAAAAAAAAAAAGGAATTTCACTATTTGATTCTAAGCATAGGAACAGAATTTGGGTGCCAATATATGACATCCCAAGATTTTCCTGTATAGTTCTTGGGGTCTCATATATTTCCTATATTATAAGCATTTCAAATCTCTTTGGTGCATAGGAAGGATGTAGATACAAAAAGAAAGCAACTTTTTACAGTCATTATGAAGACAGTTTAATGTGAAAATGCAGTCTTAAAATGTTTTTCTTAATATTACTGAGGACATAGAAATGACAGTGAAATTGGTGTTTGCAGGAAAAGATTGAATAGCTAGACCTGCCCAAAATAGGCACAGGTTGCTTGTGGGAGAATTAAAAAATAATTACTAAGGTCAACAGTTTGGGGCAGTTTAAATTATGGGATTTCTATATTTTGTTTGTCTTATATTTTTGTTTTACAACAGCTCTCTCTAGCCTCTGATTCTAACTAGTTGCCTAATGTAGTTATCAATTTAAATGTAAAAATTTTTAAATTTCTCAATACACATAACTTACTGATTTTTCTCTTAGTCAATGAAAACTAGAAAATTAGTCATAATATCTGTAATCTTTAGTAAAAATTTAGCTCCCCACATCACCAAGGTCTTTAAAAAATTATTCTAATATTTCTAAATGTTTGATACTTTCCAACTCAGTTTTAGCTATTTGAGTTTATAATTTTACTAATGTTTCCCATTCTTACTATCTAAGACAAAGAATTAAGTTGTTGAGTTAAAGCCACTTGTTCTAAACTAAATGGCAATAAGTGTACTCACCTGTTCCTATACATAATTTTTGTTTAAATTTTCAACAAAAAAGTTATTTTTTGGCAATATCTCTTAGTATTCAAGCAGGTTAAAATGAAAACTAGAAAAAGCAGGTTAAAATGTTATCTATCCTTTTCTGTAAATGTCAGTGAAAAACGTCAACTTTGAACCAGTGACTCTATATTAAAATCTGTTTGTGTGTTTTGTTACTTTACATACAGGATTTTCCTTATAGTTTATTTCTCCCTAAGCGGCGACACTTTGTTAATATGGCTGTGTACAATTTTCTGACAAGTGCTGAACCTACGCTAACAAAAACTGGTTCTTATTTATGATATGTCAAATTACTGTTCTGAGAGTAGACCTTTTAGGTTGCATTCAGCCTTTAATTTGACTGAATTTAAATGGCATAAAATGCCTTTTAGTTGGGCTTTGGCTGGCATATTATATATCTCATTTCAATGAAAAACATTCACATGCAAATACAGTTTGTTTGGAGTGAGGACAAATGTGAGTATCATGACTGATGAAGGCTTTTGATCACAGTTCTACAAACTGAAACCTTGAAAAAGAAGAGGCTATTTGGACTGGCATCTGCAATCCCATGAATTATTTAGTTCACATTATTCATAAATCTCTTTGAAGAGAAGGTTTTATGAGGTTTTAAGGAGGAGTAGTCATAGTTGTGTTGCCAGTGTCGATGTATGCTCTAAGTGCCTGCCTGCATGCAAACACTTCCTTTAAATGTCAGGTGTTCTGTAGCCTGTGAAGTGTGGTACCTGAGTACTCCAGCCAGGTTCATCTCTTAGGAAATGGAATCTGATGCTCATCCCTTCCTTTCTCCCTCCACCACTGGGTCTATTGGAGGGAAAAGGTGAATGGGTATAAGGTGCAAAAGTTCATATAGATTATGTATAGAAGTAGCTTGAGCACATCAGCAGAACACATTTTCCATCCCAGCTCCATGGCAGAGCAAGCTAAAAACCCTCCTTCCACCAACATCTTGATCCTCCTCTCATCTACCTTTACACTGATGCAGCTGCCTAGAAAGTCCTCTCTCTTCTCTCTTTTCAGATTTCCAACCAGTTCCTATAGCTGGTGAATTGATTTTTCTAAAACTTAATGCCATTACTAATGACATAGTCTAATTATACACTTACATTCATTCCAGTTACTTGTTTACATATTTGCTTTCTTTTTTTTTCTTTTTTTTTTTTTTAGATGACAAGATCCCTGAGGACAGGGCTCTTATGTTAATCATATTCTTTGTTCCAGAGCAATAGCATCCCTCTAATTTATAGGGCAAACTCAATCAATGGATGTTAGATATTCTTTCCGTGAATTACCCTCGCACTATATTTCCTAAATGGAACAATGGGTATATCTTAAAATACTTCTAGGTGTTTTGGTGGTGGTGGTGGTGGTGGTAGTGTTTGGGTTTTTGTTTTTTGGGTTTTTTTTTTTTTTTTGCCACATCCAAGGCATGTGGAAGTTCCTGGGCCAGGGATCAATTCTGCACCATAGCAGTGATCTGAGCTGCTGCAATGACAACTCATACTTAACCTACTGCACTGCAGGGGAACTCCCACTTTTAGGTTTTATAAAGGACCATAACTTCAAAATTATTTTTAAATTTGAATGATTGAGGGAAGTTTAACATTGGTTACACATTAAGAAAAGTATCCTGGGAGTTCCTGTCATGGCACAGTGGAAACGAATCCAACTAGGAACCATGAGGTTGCAGGTTCCATCCCTGGCCTCCCTCAGTGGGTGTTAATCATGAGCTGCAGTGTGGGTCGCAGATGTGGCTTGGATCTGGCATTGCTATGGTGGTGGTATAAGCCAGCAGCTATTGCTTTGATTAGACCTCTAGCCTGGGAACCTCCACATGCCATGGGTGCAGGCCTAAAAAGATAAAAGACAAAAAAAAAAAAGGAAAATATCCTATCTAGGGATCTATGTTGGCTTTAGCTGGCACAGAGGAGGAACTTATGTTCAGATCAATTTTTCAGAGTGTCAAAAGGCTCAATTGTAATTTACTCATTTGAATTTTTAAGTGATGCTTTAAAGTTTTAAAGTTAAAAAATAGTTGCAGTTTATGCTGCTGAAGAGATGTCTCTTCCCTCTTTTTAGAGCATACACTATTTGATAATCGATGCTGTGATGGAGGTTAGACCACATAATGTTTAATGGTATTGTCTATCTCTGAGATTCTGTGATTTTCTGAAATCATGCCAGGTGGGATTTTAGGCTTAACAGTAGATTCAAATGCAAACAACCTGAATAAATTTACCTAGAGTCTGAATATTTTAAAATCCTGAGAACTGATTTTTTTTTCCTCCCTAAAATATATCTTCCTGGAGTTCCCTTGTGTTGCAGCAAGTTAAGGATCTATGGTGTCATTATCTGTAGGATAATCAATGATATAAAACAGATATATATATATATATATATATTTTTTTTTGTCTTTCTGCCATTTCTTGGGCTGCTCCCACAGCATACGGAGGTTCCCAGGCTAGGGGTCTAATCAGAGCTGTAGCCGCCAGCCTATGCCACAGCCACAGCAACACGGGATCTTAGCTGCATCTGCAACCCTCACCACAGCTCACAGCAATGTTAGATCCTTAACCCACTGAGAAGGCCAGGGATCAAACCCACAACCTCATGGTTCCTAGTTGGATTCGTTAACCACTGAGTTACAATGGGAACTAAAACAGTTATATTTTAATAAAATACCTAATTGTTAAAGAAGATGATAATTTTGAACATTATTCTTTTTAAGGTTGGTGCATTTTACTTTGAGCTCTGTAATACCCATACTCACAATGAAAAAGTAATAATTTTAGCATTGACATCTTATGTGATCTCCTTGAATGAAAAATACATTCAAACACACCAATCTGGTCTGACAGTAAATTTGCAAAGATAAGAAACCCACAACAGGGGTTTCTGCTGTGGTATAACAGGATCAGTGGCTTCTCTGGAGCACTGGGATGCAGGTTCAATCCCCTGTCCAGCACAGTGAGTTAGGGATCCAGTGTTGCCACAGAGGTCACAGATTCCACTGGGATTCAATAATTGGTCCAGGAAATTTCATATGCCATGGGTACATCCATTAAAAAAAAAAAAAAAAACTGAAACAATTTCCCTAAATCAAATCAAAAATGAATACTTAAAATAAGCTTTCTTTACAGACAATATTTTATCCTACATTTTGTAGGACTGATATTAGCAAATCTCATATTAAAAATAAAATTTAATGCTTTTTCAGAGTTTTCATAACTATCATTGCATAGGATTCACAACTCTGAGGTCAGACACCTCAGATATATGAGGAATGTCACCTACATTGCTCTTGTTCTGGTAGATTTCCAGTTGAGATATGGTCAGAGTAGACCCTCAGTTATTCAATATTTGTTGGAGTTCCCGTTGTGGCTCAGTGGTTAACGAATCCGACAAGGATCGGGTTCGATCCCTGTCCTCACTCAGTGGGTTAAGGATCCGGCATTGCAGTGACCTGTGGTGTAGGTCACAGACGTAGCTTGGATCTCGAGTTGCTGTGGCTCTGGCCTACGCCAGTGGCTACAGCTCCGATTAGACCCCGAGCCTGGGAACCTCCATATGCCACAGGTGCGGCCCTAGAAAAAAAAAATGCAATAAAAAAGACAAAAAAAAAATTTGTTATTATGTCTTAAATAAAATGTTAATCATATCTTTTGAACCATAGTCTTTAAAATCACGATTAGTGTTACTATATCAATCAAAGTAGAATAATAGTATATATTGACCCCTCTATTGCCCAAGAGAGTAACATACCACCTAATGAAATTTCCTGCAAAATAAATTTAGAGAATGTACTGACTATGTCAATATAAAATAAAAGTGTTGAATAAAATGCAAAAGCAGGGAGTTCCCGTCGTGGCGCAGTGGAAATGAATCTGACTAGGAACCATGAGGTCGCAGATTCAATCCCTTACCTTGCTCACTTGGTTAAGGATCTGGCGTTGCTGTGAGCTGTGGTGTAGGTCACAGATGCAGCTCAGATCTGGCATTGCTGAGGCCCTAGCATAGGACAGCAGCTATAGCTCTGATTAGATCCCTAGCCTTGGAATCTCCATATGCCGTGGGTGCAGCTCTAAAAAGACAAAGACAAAAATTAAAAAAAAAATAAAATAAAAAATAAAAGGCAAAAGCAGAGAAATAGAAAAAGAATATGCCATTCAAGTTCTCCATAAGGGACCCTGGAACCAAATATCCATCTCAGTACTTACCCAGCTATTTGCTGTTGAATCAGTAATGAAAGTTTTTCTCCTGTCACTCATTAGGACTGTAAATAAAATAATATCTATTTGTCAGAAAGGCTTGATTTTATAATATTACAGTAAAAACTATCAGATATCATTTCTAAAGAATTTGAAACTGACATGCCTAAATGATCACATTCCCTGCATTTGGTTTATGGAAGCAGTGTACTATAAATATACACATCTAAGTGCTCCTTAAATTAATATGCGTTAAATGCTGAATGTATTTTAAGCATGTGTTTTCTGTGTCTGAGATCTTCTGGTATGGATGACTTAATTTTAGAAAACCGTGACCTTACCTGAAGTAGAAGTCAGGATGAGATCAGAGAAGCAGCAGTGGCTGATGCATAACATTTCAGGGGTCACCTTTCACCTTGCTGGAGCTCCTCACTGGGATGATTCACTAGAGGGCAAAACCAAGTATTTCTAGATCACATGCTTATTCATGGAGAAGCTTGACTTTGCCAGCCCACTGAAGTGATTTCCTTTGGATCTCTTGGAAATTGAACAAGTTACCTGAACTACACTGAAGCAGATCAGAAATTTTCTCTTAAGTTATTCCTAATTATATTCTTTATTTGCACAGCTTTTCCAAAATTAACACATTATCTGACAATTAGGAGTTAGGGAACATTGAGTTTATATTTATTTCATAGCTATTTACTTGAATGCTGTAGGCCACATCAGCACATGCTCCTGAGTTTCACAACTCTTCTAATACATATTCTCAAGAAAATCTTGTGAAAACATTTGCTTATTTCTGTCAAATACATTTTCTGTTTATGCCCCTTGACCCATTTCCTGTCCTCACCGTCCTTAAGCCCAAGCTGTAAACTATTGGGCTTTGTGTAAATTCCAGATGGTATGTATTCTTTTCCTTTTATCGGTGAATCCCAGTCATACATTATAATGATTACAAAACTATTATCAGTCAATAAATGTTTTTGCTAGGGGATACTTTGGTTCTCTGATTGAAAACAATTCAAGACTAGTACAGAGTCCAATTATTCTTTTGAAATAAAGGAAAGTAATAATTATCAATGTTTTAATATGAACTGAATAAACTGTTGTATATGCATATGATTATACAATAATACTATATCCTGCATACATACATACACACATGTAATATATATACACAGATTGAAAGAATGTTTATGTCCTGTTATTTCCCCATGTCCCCATCTGTCTTAGAGTGTGAACTCTTATTGGTAGATGCCATGTCATTATTGATTCCACATACCATTTGAAGAACTTTAATGGCTCGGAAAGTATTCAACATACACATATAGTTGCTTTACTATTTTACCATTACTGTTTATGGGCATAAAAGTATTTACTTAGCATATGTTTAAACTAGTAAAATAGAAAATGTTTTGAAATAAATTATTCAGCAAAGAATTTCTAACTAGGACAGTAATTTAGTAGAAAAAACTTAAAATATAACTATAACATCTAGGAAGTAATGCAACCAATCTCACTGATATTAGAATTTAGTTTTATAATTATCTGTTTATAAATATTTCTTAAATATAGTAGTTTTCATATAATTAACAACAATTGAAGGCATGCATGTTAAGTTTATTCATCAGAATTAGCCACTGAGGATCTGGGAAATAATATGCAACTAATCTCTAGCAGTGTATTTTATTCTAGTTATTGATTTAGGATATTTCTAAGATAGCTTCCTGATTTGGTAACATATACATAAAATATAACTTCAAAGGATGCCCATGTACTTTATTTATTGAGAACATTTTTATTCTTGTAGTGCCTCAAAGATTTCATAATAATATATGACTGATACATCTAAGGGTTTGCATTTATTTTATAGTCTTTTTTAGAGACGTATTTGAGTCCAATTTTTAAAAAAATCTTGAAAACTTCTCCCAATACATATCAGGCTAAAAGTCACAAGTCCACAGGGAAGTATGGAATCTAAAATAAGAAAATAAATTTATAAATTGGAAGTGACTCATGAAGTTTAAAGAGATTGTTGACAGCAATCAAAATCATGTAGAGCAAAATGGTATAAATATTTTGTGTGTAAACTATCAGTGCTAGAAGCATAAAAACAGTGGAGAGAAAAAATATTAATACAAAATAACTGTTATTTTGATACATATAATTAATTCACTATTTATAGAGGAGGAACATGGAAAAGAAATAATTATATAGATTACTTAATTCTCAAAACACACATGAATGAAGCAGTTAGAAGCTTAAAATAAACTTGTCTCATTTGTGTAGAAATAAAATGGTTATTTCATAGAAGAAATTACTATGTCCTACATTTCAGAGACTAAAATTTCATAAACTAAAATTATTTAAGTGGTGCTTATTTGCCTTGCACATACCATAAAAAATTTACTCACATGGTAAAATGATCTCAATTAATATGAACACCAACATATAGCCAAAACTGTGCAGTTTTATATACACTATTACATGTAATCATATTATTTGAAAGTTGATGTCAAAAACATAGATATTTAATTAGATATTTAAGTAATTTTTATTATCAGAAATTTAATCATCTAAAAAATAGAGAGAAAGTATAATAAACAACATGCATCCCAAGATTATTTTAAAAGAATCCCAGCCATTAGGTTATTTTTCATAAATATTTAATTTTGTAAAAAGATAATGACTTAAAAAATAGTTGCAATACTATTATCCCACCTAATTATTAACAGTAATTCTTCAATGTCACAAAATATCCTGTGCTCAAGTCAGGATCCAAAATAGTCTGTACATGCCTACTTGTTTGATATGTCTCTTAGGTTCCTCCTTCAATTACCATTTTTTACCTCTGCTATCTGTTGGCTAAAGGAACCAAATACCAAAATCCCTTGTGTGTGGTTTCCCACATTCAAGGTTTGACCCATTGCAGTGATTTAATGCATTCTCTTTGTTCCCTGTGTATATTGGATATTGGAAGTTCAATACAGAGGCATGATTCTATCCAGATTTGATTATATTGGGAAAAATGCTTCTTAAATGGTAATGTCTTTCCATGAGAAGCTATGCAGTGCCTGGTAATCTCCCTTTTAATGATGTTGCAGTTACGTTATGTATCCATCTATGTATAAGTACATTTTAAAGATTGCAGAACACTGGTCCTTGAGTTCTATTATTTCCTTTTTATTTGTTGGCTGGAATATTTGTACGAAGAGAAATTTCCAATCATCAAATATTTGGTTACTCTGAGTATGATCCTTTTAGCAAATATTTCTTTGTCAAGTATCATTTTTACACATTTTGCCTCTTGTGAAATTTGTGTGGTTATTGGGAAAGAAATTAGATAAAGTCACATTTTTTCAAGTCTTCAGATTCCAATGAGCCTGAGAAGAAAATTCTCATGTTTAGTTGAAGTTAGTTAAAGACTAAGATGTTATTTTAAGTAAATCTCAAGTGATTAGTGAGAGAAAGTGTTTAACTTTGTACTGTATAGTTGGAGGGAAAAAAAGGGGACATACTGGTGATTATCTAGCCCTGAAATGCAATAATTTTTTCCATATCTTGAAAAGACTGCAATAATGTGGTAAGTATCTGATAAATTAAATGTAGTAATATATCTTTTAAATTCAGTGTGATTTACTCCTTTATAAAAAGGAATAACACTCACCTGATATTAATTAGTACCACATTGCTATACTATATATAATGATTGAATTTTGATATAGTGGATTTTAAAATATGTACATTCAGCATTGTGTTTTGGTTGTAGTTTTGCTACCAAAGAGCTTTGTGATCTAGAAAAAGTCACTTCTCCTCTCTGTTCCCAGCTTTGTAGTACGCTGAATCTCTCAGTCTTTATTCCGTTTCTTGTAGGAAGTATGGCAATGTATTATCTTTTATTTTTATAATTTCCGCACATGTCTGTAAGAGTAACTTTTTCATGTTTAAAAAAGTTTTCTTGCGCAGTATCTACTAATGGCAATAAGTTTTTTGATTTTTTTTTTTTGTCTTCTTTCACTGTAGATAAATTTGGGGCAAGGGAACTTCCAATATATCTAAATATGAAGCTGTAGATGTCAGGAACGTCTGTCTCCTTGGAAAGTCTAAGTACTTACTAAGTTTATTGCTTCCTTATTAAGAAACAACATTCCTTTATCTATAAATTTATTTATGGAAGGAAAAAAAACACTATGCTAAGATATCAAGTATCTCCAAAAAATGTCTACATAATCTTAAAATTAAAAAGTCCGTAATGCTTTAGCATTAGCTCTCTGTGAATACATTCCAGTAATGTCTTTACTATTTACTGAATGTTTCATTGCTAAGTAGCTTTTCAGCAAACACTCCAAAGACAACCATAAATCCAATATGTTCTATATTATCCATACATTCCAAATCTTAACAAAACCTATCATCATTTTGTTATGACACTAATCTTAAAATTTGAAGCAGAAATTGAAAGAGCAGGGAAAATGTGTCTAGGTCATATAAATTTCGAAATAGGTAAAATTTATCTAATCTACTGTAAGAATGCCCACATGACCTATTTATAGTCCATGTACTTCATTTTGAAAAAATACTATTTTAGATTAACCAATTCTGTGTAGAATTATTAGTGATACTTTTTAAATAGATGATAGACTAATTCAGTGAACTAATTAACTAATTGGTAACATGATCAATTAATTCTATTTTTACTTTTCGATCATTTGTATTGGAGTTTTTAGAGATAAGCATTATTTCTATAATGTCTAATATTCACTATTCAACATTTGTGTGTAAATAGCTCTGATATTTCTGTTACATGATTTTTCTTAAAAAATTATATGCACAAAATTTCACATTATTAATATTATAATTATTAGCAGTTACAAGTTTAATGTTATAACTAATCACCTCTGGAAAAATTGTGAGAACAACTATAATATTATAGTAACAACTTGCTGCTTTTATTATAAAGGTGAAGAAATGTTAATGTTACATCTGAAACTTTTCTCTGGTCAAAGTACCTTCTTTTTTTCATTTAAACTATGAACTGCTAAAATTGTATTTTTAAGATAATTTTCAGTCACTTCTGGGTAGTGTGCAATGTGCACTTTACAATTGACTTATAATTGGACTGTGCTGACAATGGAAAATCTTACAAGTATTGAACATGACATTTATGACAGTATTGCTGTCATCTTGGCTTCTTTTATTGAATATGCAGAGAATTATAATTGGGCTAACAAGCCTGGTAGCCTGGCCTCTTTCCAATTATATTAACCAGCCTAGTCTAGTATTAGCTGCCTGAACACACACAGGAACAGGCATAGAGCTTTTGTTTTCCTTTCTATTTTGTTTTGGTATCTACCCAATAATCTAAGAATAAAATCATCTGCTTTCACGTAATATTTGAGAAATTACAATACTTCATCTTTATCCCAATGAGAAATGTAAAGATTTGCCTTCTCTATTTTTATTTCACCAATTTATTAATAAAAAAGATGAATCTTAACAAAAGATTTGTTGTATCTATTAACAATTTTTATACTATTATATCAAAAATTCATAAAGGCTTTTGGCAAATTTTCTTTGAATTTGTGCTAAAAATGTAAAGTGATCAATTTGAATTTGAAGTAAAATTTCTCTTTGTATAAACAATTCAACATACCGATAATTGAAATATTTTCTCTGAAAATGAATCAAATAGTATTTTTGCATAATCTGAAAATAAGTATTTCAGCTTTGTGTAATTTTTTTTTTTTAATCTTTTTGTCTTTTCTAGGGCCATTCCCGTGGCATGTGGAAGTTCCCAGGCTAGGGATCTAATCAGAGATGTAGCCACCGGCCTACGCCAGAGCCACAGCAATGAGGGATCCGAGTCCCATCTGCGACCTACACCACAGCTCACGGCAACGCCGGATCATTAACACACTGAGCAAGGCCAGGGATCGAACCTGCAACCTCATGGTTCCTAGTCAGATTCGTTAACCACTGCACCACGACAGGAACTCCTGTGTAATCTTAAAAACAACACAAACGATGAAAATAATTCCTGATGGTTAGAATTCTGAAATCTACTAAAATTCTACCAAGGAATTAGAAACTGAATTTTTAATTGAAAAACAAATAGTAAGTAAGAAAATTAAATGAAACAGTGTGTGGTTCAAAAGATCCAAGGAGAAAGTGGTGTAGCAGTTATTTGGAATATTAGATTCTCTGCTTTTGTTTTTGTTTTTATCTTTTTGCTGGTTTTCTCTTATTTTGAAACATTTAATAGACTTGCATTTTTCCCCTTAACTTTCTCAACACTTCCATCAACCATAATTTGTATTCACCTTTGTCAGTGGTTTTTTTGGGTGGGAATATGAAAAAGAAACAAACAAATAAAGAAAAGCAGCTGGTAATCTGTCCTAAATAAACAAAACACCAGTACAGTACGTAAGGGATATGACACAGGATGTGTATTGCAGTACTGTCACTAGCACTAAAGAAAAAAATTAAAAACAACCTGATTGTCTATCAATAGGGAAATAGTACCATACTTCATATACATGATAGAAAAATATATAATTATAAAAATTAGTAATTTATAAACCATGTATTAACTTGGAAAATAAGGGGAAAGCAGACTGCCAAGAAATGTGTATAGAATGATCCTATTTTTGAAACAAAATACACAACATATTTATGTTATTGGTTTTTATAAGAATAACAAAATTCATTTTATAACATTAGCAAACTGTTAACATTGATTATTTTAGTAGCAGCCTTTGGAAAAGGATGAGAATTTCTTTTCTTATCTATCTCACTTCTTATTTGTTGTCATTTATCAATTTTGTACTAAAAATAAAAAATAGAACTATTTATTTTCATTAAGTAGGAGCAAATTTTCTGGTTAAAAACAATTTTAAAGTTTACATTTGAATAGTAAATATTTTAGAAACTCTAATGGACCACAAATTTTGGTGTGAATTGTTATATTACAGTGACAATATCACCAGAAACAGCTAATAGTTTAAGATTGGTTCCTTGCTTTTTTAAAGTTAGCTTAAATTTTGGCAGTTCCCATTTTGGCTCAGCAGAAATGAATCTGACTAGCATTCATGAAGATGCAGGTTCAGTCTCAGCCTCACTCAGTGGGTTATGGAATGGTGTTTTAGTGACCTGTGGTGTAGGTCGCAGATGCACCTCAGATCTGGCGTTGGAGTAGGCCAACGGCTACAGCTCCCATTTGACCCCTAGCCTAGGAACCTCCATATGCCATGGGTGCAGCCATACAAAGACAAAAATAAATAAATACTAAAATTTTTTGTGCCTAAAAAGACATTTATTTATTTATCTATTTATTTTGTCTTTTTAGGGATGCACCCACTGCACATGGAGGGTTCCTGAGCTAGGGGTCCAATTGGATCTGTAGCTGCTGTGCTATGCAATAGCCACAGCAATGCCAGATCTGACTAGTGTCTGCGACCTACATCACAGCTCATGGCAACATCGGCTCCTTAACCCACTGAGCGAGGCCAGGGATCCAACCTGCATCCTCATGGATGCTCGTCAGATTCGTTTCCATTGAGCCATGATGGAAACTCCAAAAAAATAAATTTTATATTAATAATAATATTGTGAACATTCTTCCTTTCCAGCCTCTTCCTCTCAAGCTTCTGTCTTAAAGCTGTGGAATAAATAGAGTTTGAGTGGGTTTATGTAAGAGCTTAATCAAGGTTTCCTAAAATAATTTTTCTTTTATTTAATAAGTTTTTATTTGGAAAAAATTATTTTAAAAATGAGTTGTACATGTTTATGAGCTAGCGAAAGATAAATATAATAGTATGAGAGTGTTTGTGATTGTGTATAAAAATAAAATTCTCTGTGAGTAGTCTGGTAGGTATCTAAATTTGAAATTTTTCTTTAGTTCTAAATAACTTGAAAGAATAAAGTGTAAATTAAGAGTTTCTGTGTGAAGTTCATAAGTACTCAATCTAAAATCTATTAAACTTTGCTGAAGTTGAATATGCCAAACCAGAGACCGCATATTTCCCAGTTAGGGGATGGATAGCTTCATCTTTAACATTGTTTAGAGAATGAAAAAGCTCTCTTTCCTCTGTCAATCTTCCTTTTTAAATAGTCTTTAAATCAAAATAGAACACATTACTTCAAAATGTTTAGAGGTATCTAATTATGCATTTTGTCTAGACATCCTCCTTTGAGTAAAGAACTCTCCTCTTAGGACTGTTCTAATTTCCTCATTAGGTTTACTTCTGCCCCAGATAGCATTACCACTAGATATAAATAAATTTCTACTTCTTAATGAAAATAATGCCATTTAAAGTAATGGAGTTTCCTAGTTTCATAGCTATGTGATCAACTAAGTACAAAATAGTGAAGTTTAAAGAATCAGGTCACTTGGATTTGGCTTTGTAGACCTGATATTGACAATTTAGTTGATGACTCAGTGCCTTAAATCCCACTGGTATAGGGTAGTATCTTAGAGCACAGATTTTAGAGGCAGACACCTAGGGTCAAAACCCAAATTTACCTCTTTCCAGCTGTCCCATCATCAGTAATAACCTGACTTTTCTAAGTTCGAGTTTTCACATCTATGAAGCAGTGATAACAAAACTCACGTTTTGAGGTCATTAGGTGGAAGATGTATGGAAAGTACTCAAACTCTATCTCTAGCATTTAAGTAAGCATTCAATAAATGTAACTTGCCCTTGTGAGTTATCCAAATGTTGTGGATTATATTTTATTTGTTAAATAATATGAAATATATACAGCATTTTTAATTGAATTGTTAACTAAAGTTCAAAGTTAGAATGTAAGAAAAGAAAGATACATAGTTCTTAAAAAGAATTTTGGGCCTTAGGGTGTTTGGAATTTGCCTTGTATGGCCTCTATTTATTTTACTCTCTCTTACTCAGTATCTTTAATCATTTACTAACAAAATATAACCAGTTGTCATTTTCTTTGTTATAAGTCCTATTCATCTAAACTGTGTCAATCATGTAATCATAAATGTATCATTTTAGACTTTAATAGTAATACCATATCTTTTTTTTCTTATTAGAGACTCTGTCTAATAATCTAATATGTTTGTTCTCTTCTTCTTGTGCAATCTTTCCTTGGTACCAGCTGCTGCTTCAAAGAATAAAGTTAAAGGTGAGCTACTATCCATTCTGCATGATTCACCGTGATTGTTTTCTACTCTGTCTTCTGTTCTTTTAAGTGATAGAGTCAGTTCCTGGTAATGATACCAGTTCAGTCTAGAGGTATTAGTTGTAAATTCCTACCAATACAGATATACTATTATTTTAATTATTCAGTTTCTGATATATGCCTGCATTTGCATGATTGTGACTTTGCTTATTTTCTTGTTTTATTTCCCACTTTATTCCAAGTCAAATAAGATATTTTTATGCCTAACATTTTGCCTGTTGACTTAGCTTCCTTGATAAAATTGTGAACCGGAAAAAATTCAGCATAAAATAAAGCTGTTGGAAGGTCTTAAAATTGAACATACCTTCATAGAATTATATGAAAAGAAAATTTTATCCTTTAAAAATTGAATATTATAAACTCCAGTCTTCTATTTATGCCTTTTCTTCCATTACCTAGTTGATTTGCTAGAATCCTAAAAATAAATTTTCATGAGAGAAGAACTGGTTGTTTAATGCCAGAATATCTCCATGAAAGATAAAGACTTTTGGCTTCATATGTCAAAGTTTTTATGGTTTTAAAAGAATTAAAGTACACACACACACACACACATGTACATATATATTATACTGTGTCATGGGCTTATAGTTTATATGTTTTGATTTCATATTCTCTAGAACAATTACATATCATTTAAATGTTTTTTTCTTATATGGCAAATATATTTTTTTCCTCTTTTACTTATTTTTATACAGCAAAACTATAATAATCTCATTGGTTATACATCTGTTAGCTTTAGTTTCCTCATCAACAGAGCATGAGAAACAATAAATTCTTCAAAAATTGTTGTGAGAATTAAGTAAAATATATAAAACAATTAGCAAACTTTCTATTGCTACTACTACTAGCATTTTAAACAGTGCTAGATTCCTTTTGCTTTTCACAACCTGCCTCTTCTTTGTGGAGAATTTGAGTCTTCATCATTCTGTACTGCCCTGCCTAATGTATTCCTCTGCATGCTGCTCAGGAGGAATGACCAGGTGGTTTTGTTTCTTTCTCCACTTCTCATATTCAGATCTACCACACGGCCACCCTTCTCTATTATCCCCCTCCCTCAAGCCCTCCACCACTTTCTACTTTTACAGCTTATTTTAACACTATCCATAGATTTATCTTTGGAGTGTTAACTGCTCTCTGTTTATAAGGCTGAGCATTTAGTGTGCAGCTACTATTTTCCTAGCAATGTATTTGTTTGGTACACTAAAAATATAGAAGAAATGGAAAAATTCTATTTACCCTCTGTTGAATCCTCCACACCTAGCCTAGTCTCTTTATCAGTAAATGTACTAGAAGAATTAGCCAATTCTTAGCATAGAAATTTTCTGTGTACAGAAGAAATACACTCACAAAACAATTAAGAAATTGCCTGCTAATGAGCACAAGGTTATGAAATATATTTACATAAAAAGGTTAGACATTCAGTTTTAGGAATGAAGAATTAATAACAATGTACAGTAATAAATGTTAATTGTGGGATATGGAACTTGAATGTAAAGGGAATTCGCAAGGGGTAAGTATTGAGATTGGAGCCCTTGGTCTCAGAGAATGCTTTATGTGGGAGGTGGAGTTTGAACTGATTCTTGAAGGATGGGTAGGATACATAGAGGAAAAGGAGTACATAGAAACAGGAGTTTGAAAGTATAAGTAAAGGTAGAGAAGCAGGAATTGGTATTGTTCATTTCGTATAATGAGAACCCTTTTTAAAAGAAGACCTGTGTTTTTATGAGAGTAGAGGAAAATAAATTTGATGATGGAATGGTCATGAGTCGTTACTGCATTTGATTACATAAAACCTCTTGTAATAGTCATATGTGTTCACTTTATAATTCTTAAAAACAATGCACAATAATTCATATTATAATATACAGGTTACAAAGTATTAGTAGGAAACCAATTCACCACTGAGGGATTATAGTCATAAATTATATTTTGGACATCTATCAAGCCATATCAGGACTCACACTGGCTAGAATTTACAGTGCAAACATATTTATGTGCCTGATTTAGGGTGTCCCACGTTGCCATCCCTATTGTTCCACACCTATTCATTTTATTTGAATCTCTTTTTTCCACTTGTTTACAAGCCTGCAAGGGCACTTTAGGACATGGCTTACCCTATGCCTGTTTTTTTGTTTGTTTGTTCGTTTTTAATCTGCAAGGTGTTATAAAGTCAAGAAATGACACTTTATAAAATGAACTGTGCCTCAAGTAAAAACTGAAATTTTATTTCTAATGATTGAGACAGATGTGTATTATGTAGATAACAGAGAGGATATTCAGTGCTTTTATTGTCCAATTTCTATGTCAAGGCAAGTGGTCTTCAAACAGGAAAAAAAATAAATGTGAGTAAGAGGAAAATAAAACCCAAGATAAAGTAAGTGTAGATTGCTTAAAACCACTGCATTTCACCTGTCCCAAAGTGCATGCCAGGAAATCCATGGAAGTTTTGAAAAAGATTATAGTGAAGTTATTTATCTTTATGGAATCCTACAAATGTGAGGAGCTTCTGGAATATTGGAGAGAGAAATTTCCCCTGATATTTTTTAAGGAGAAAGGATTATATTCAAGAAACCATAGACTGGTAAATTGGACATTACCTTCCCAATGAAATTATTAAACTCTTAAGCCAACAATTTGTGGGTGGTTAGATGAAAAGAATTCACTATGAGTCAGTTAACAGTTATTAATAATGGCATAGAAAATTACCCTTATTTTCTCCCCCTCTTTTTTTTTTAATGTTGTTATTAAGTAGGTATCTGATGCCAATAGCATAAACATAATATACCTGAATTTCATCAAATCCTGTAGCAAATCTTTCCTTATCTATCTATGCAGAAACTATAATTCTGAAAATCACCAACTATTTTTTAGTGGTCAAAAATCAATGGTGGTTTTCCAATCCTCATATTACCCATTATTATCAGCTGAATATACTGTTTCTTTTGATTTTCCATTTCCCTTGATTTCAGGGTCTCTGCACAGACTTCATTTTCTTTTAAGCTCTTTTGTGCCTCTTTCTCTCTCTTTTTTGTTTTGTTTTGCTTTTTGGGGCTGAACTCACACCACAGCATATGGAAGTTCCCAGGCTAGGGGTCAAATCAGAGCTACAGCTGCCAGCCTGTACCATGCCACAACAAGGCAAAATCTGAGCCACGTCTGTGACCTGCACCACAGCTCATGGCAATGCTGGATCTTTAACCCACTGAGTGAGGCCAGGGATTGAACCCACATTCTCAGGGATCCTAGTCAGGTTTGTTACCGCTGAGCCACAATGGGACCTCCTCTCTCCTTTTCTTTTTTAGGGCTGCATCCAAAGCATATGGAGATTCTCAGGCTAGGGGTCTTATTGGAGCTGTTGCTGCCAGCCTACACCAGAGCCACAGCAATGCCAGATCCTTAACCCACTGAGCGAGGTCAAGGATTGAACCTGCAACCTCATAGTTCCTAGTCAGATTTGTTTCTGCTGCAACATGCCAAGAACTCCCTCATCTCTCCTTTTCTACCTTGTTCTCAGAGTATAAATTTCATTCAGGTTATATCTTTGATTCCTAAAGAAATCGCTTCTTGGAATGTTGGTTCATCTCTCCACATCCTTTTTGAGAGATGAGCTTCACTTCCTACAAAAAAAAAAAATTTACCTGATTTTGTCCCCACAGCCAACCTCCCCCTCCAGTGTTCACTGTTAAGAGAAAGAAAAATGATTCAAATTCCTCCCTTGAAACTTTAAAACTGAGAAGGGACACAGGAGAGAGGGGAAACTGAAAGGAGAAAGACGGAAGAAAGATGGGGAATCAGTTTTGTTATACTTGGTGGTCATGAATTTTGCATTTAGACTAATTAAGAAGATGAATGAAGTCTGAGGGGGAAAAAGAAAGAAGATTGAAGAAGGAATGCACAAAGAGGGAGAGATCAAGAGACTGCTTTCATGGTGCTTAAGTCCCTTGTTCTAACAGAAGTTTCTATTTTATTCTTGCCCTTTGGTTTTCTGACACAGCTCTCTTTTAATTAAGCTTTCTATATATGTTTCACTTGCTTGCAGTCAAAAGAGAACTAGTTAATATAATTGTTTTATTTATTTATTTATGTATGTATTTGGTCTTTTGTCTATTTAGGGCTGTACCCACTGCATATGGATGTCCCCAGACTAGGGGTCGAATCCAAGCTGTAGCTGCTGGCCTACACCACAGCCACAGCAATGTGGGATCCAAGCTGCATCTGCGACCTACACCATATCTCCTGGCAACCCAGGATCCTTAACCCACTGAACAAGGCCAGGGATCAAACCCACGTCCTCAGGGATACTAGTTGGGTTTGTTAACCACTGAGCCATGTTGGGAACTCCAAATGTTTTATTTTTTCTAAAGTTTTCTGAGTTGATTTCAGTTACTACTTTTCTAGACTTGATATTGCTACTAAGCTCCTATCTGATATTCCTTTCAACTTGCTGAACATTCCTGCTTAAATATTAAAAACCGAAATTCTTATTTTTCTTTTCAAATCTGAACCCTCAGAGTTTGTCTTCTCATGAACAAATATTTGCCTGCTTTCCCAGTTTAAAAGTTGAAGCATCTTTAACTCTTCCACATTAATGGCACCCATAGTAAATCAACTATCAAACTGTCCTAATTTTATGGAGATAAAGTATTGTTCGATATCCTTATTTTACTATGGAAATAGAAGAATTTGCATGGATACATCTTCTTCATATCACTCATTCCTTAGATCTTGCTTGGAGTAGTTTCTAACCTGTCTCTCCTGATTTAATTCCCAACATTCTACTATCTATCCTACCTTCGTATAACACAGTGAATTCATACAAAAGCACTCTACCATCTATCCTACATTCATATATTAATGAGATGATCAACATTTTCCCACTTAGAAGTAGGGAAAAAGTATCTTAGGGCATTCCTAAAATTTCTTTGTATAAAATTATCTTATTTCACTCTATTACAAACTTGTAGACTAAGTATATCGTAATGATTAATGTTCCAAAATCATACACAATTTCTAAATAGTTTTAATGCAATAAATATAATTTTTAGGAGTTTCTGTCATGGCTTAGTGGAAATGAATCTGACTAGCATCGATGAGGACACAGTGTTCAATCTGATTTTTAGGCTTTATTTTTGATTCAAGCTTTGGCAACTGTGGTACAGATGACAGTTTATGCCATTTCTCAAGTGTCAGCTTTTAGCTATTACTTTCAATTGTATAATCCTTATTTGGTGCTCAAATAAAAATTAACATAATTATTCTGATATTGTATGAGAACTAAAAAATAATGCAGGACACTTAGCATTTAAATTGAGATATATATAGTTTAGAGAAGGATTAGTATTTCAATATACTGTATTTCCATAAGTCATATATAATATTATTAAATAAATTAAATGGCAAACTTTTGTATTTGGAAAGGATGAGCGTTGAGATCCTGCTATAAAACACAGGGAACTATATCTAATCATTTGTGATGGAACATGATAGAGGATAATGTGAAAAAAAAATGTATGTAAAGTGTATAACTTCGTCACTTTGCTCTACTGCAGAAATTGACAGACACTGCAAATCAAATATAATAAATTTTTTTAAATAAAAAAATAATTTATTCAGGTGTGAATATAAAAAAGTCAGCTATTCAACCAAAACATGATATTTAATATCCCAGGTTTCCCATGATATTACACCTTTTAAGGGTGAATTGAAAGGCACATAAAAGGTTTAAATTGAGGCATTGCTTGTAACTATTCTGAATTTTTTTCTTAAATGGGACACCTATATTTCAATTTGTAATATATAATATAGACTATTTTATAAGAAGTTTTATTTTATAGTCAGACAGTTGTAGGTCAAATCCTGTTTTTTTTAGCATACTTGATTTGAGCACCTGAACAATTAAGTTTACTCAACATTCAGTTGTTGTGACATTTATATAAGATAATTTGTAAAAAGATATCAATGTTGGGAATGGCACATAGTAAATTATAAATTTTACCTCTTTTTATTGTTATTAGCATCATTACTATTTTTATATAATGCCTAAGAAAATAAAACAAAAAATCATATAGTTAAGAACAAGTCTCAAAACTAAAACTTTTTCTGAATATCAACTATATTTCATCTTCAAGTGGCAATGATATAGTTATATTTATTATAACATTAAAATAAACACATACTATTTAAAGTGAATGATCTACTAGGTATATGTATTTTTTATTTATTTATACTTAGATATCAAAAGCCAAAGTTTATAAATGATATCATTAAAGAATTTCAACTCACTGTCAAAAGAAAGGGAAAAATTACAAACATTATGTCATAGAGAGATTTTTATAATACTTAAAATGTAAAAATTGCTTGCTTTTATTATCAGTGAAGTAATTGAAGAATAAAATTATATGACTTTTTTGAAAAACATCATAATTACTTTTCTTAAAGCTATATTTAGATTTTAATTTAAAAACATATAAGAAATTACTCACTCTTGTATAACACACATAAAATCTTCATCAAAAATAATTTAGGAAACAATTATTGAACCTTATGTTTATCCCACACAAGACTGATCTAAGGAAATATGTTGGGAATTTAGAAATATATAAGGGGATTTAAACGTATATTACATTTCTATAATATATTCACTAAGGGCTCCAGATGAAGGCCCTGAGATTGTACCTTTCAGAAGGCTGTTTTCTTAATTCACCTGGTAGTTCATTTCACTTCTCTAGGAAAATTGCCAAAGGTGTTATTATATATGATAGTTTTTAAAGCAATAATGTTTTTTAAAGATATAATTTATTACTGTAACATTTTCCTAATTTTTAAAAAAGTAGATAGCAATAATTATAATACTTAATATTTCTTGAATGTTTATTATGTGCCAGGTATTACACTAAACATTTTATATGTGTTTCCAAAGTTACTCCTCATAAAACTCTTGGAAATAGTTACTATTACTATCCTAATATTTTAAAATGAGGAAAATGAAGCAAAGAGTTAAGAAATGTGTTTAAGTTCACAAGATGAGTAAGTGGCAGGGCAACAATTCCAAATCTCAGATACTAACTCCTGAGTTCAAGCTTTTAATCCATTAAGACCTCTAAAGTGACCAGGTTAATCAGTATTACAGTTCACCTAATGTCATTCATTTATTTAAATGCATTTAGGGGACTTCCCATCCTGGCTCAGAAGTAAGGAACCCAACTAGTATCCATGAGGATGCAGGTTTGATCCCTGGCTTCACTCAATGGGTTAAAGATCTGGTATTTTTGTGAACTGTGGTGTAGGTCATAGATGCAGCTGCAGTGTAGAACAACAGCTGCAGCTCTGATTCGATCCCTAGGTTGGGAACTTCCATATTCCATGGGTGCAGTCCTAAAAAGACAAAAAAATGTATAAATGCATTTACGTAGGTCCCATCCACCTAGGTAGGACTGGGGCTGGGAATGGAAGTAAAGTAGAATGGTGTTGAGTTGTTATCAGGAACAAATAAAGTTGATGTCTTATTAGATATATTGAAGGAGAAATTATTCTCTCAAAGACTTGTCCTTCATTCTTTTTTTTTTTTAATTATTTTTCTTTTGGGTCTCTTGTTCATTCACCTTATGTTAACCTCACTTATTCCTTCTTGGGAAAGCGAGGAGACAATTAGTTTTTCCATAAGTAATGTTCTAGAAAAGCTGTAAGTGTAACTAATATAAAATCTTGAACTCGAAGAGAGTAACAGGGTTAAAAAATGCATTCATGAAAATTTTATTTAAGATGATTCTGTGAGTCAAAATAGAGATAACTTTACTTGTTTTTAAGCTGCAGCTTCACTTGACCTTGTTTCTGGTTTTTACGTCTCACTACATAGAGAGTTTTGCCTGTATTTGCTTTGTGGAGTATCTCAGTCCTTACTATTGTGTAAGTATCCCTTTTCCTGTTGCATAGTACAAACTAGTGTGGGTCAGGATCAAAAGACCACTCCAGGTATTTTATCTGCAAATCTAAAAGAATATTATTTTTCATTTGATTTAATGAAGCTTCATTTTCTCCTCCTTTCTTCTTGAAATGCAAATATGGGCTTGAGCTTTCCTGTGGACATGTGGATAAACATAACTCATTTGCCACCAAAACAGGGTTTAGCTTTGTAGAACAATTAGAAATTAGTTTAAGCATTGCTACTTTGTTTACATTGTCATTTCTATCCCATAAATTAATCATTGCAATACTTTTTATTCTGTCTAAATACACCTCATCCAAAAGGCAGGATCTTCTGGGATTCAGTTCATTCAGCTGGTTCATGTCATTCTATTATGTTAATAAAATTGGTATTTGCTTATTCTACAGCTGCTGTGTGGGAGTTTAGCGAGTCTGTAATTAAAATCCCAAGGTTTGTAGCTCTTACAGGTTTCAAAACAGAAAAAGTCTATAATAAGGAGAAAAACATTGATCTATGTGTAACAGGCATTTAGGGCATTTTCCAAGTAAGTGCTATAAAGCCAACAGTTAAATAACATTAAAAATAAATTCAGCCATATATTTCAAACCAGATAGAGTGATGGCTATATGTTTTTACTGGAAACAAAACTCTTTGACTTGACAGCATAATATATTTATTAGGAACAAATTATAAAGACTTTGGAGGTTATCAGGATACCTGGGTTTTAGTATCTCCTCTACTATTCATTTGCTCTTCATATCAGTAGAGATAAAAATATTAGTACCTCCTATGTCATAACTTTGTAATGGTCAAAATAATATATGAAAGAACTTTTAAAACAAGCAACTAATATCTAGATGTATATAGTTATCAATTAAAGAAGGTACAATCACAGATCTAGAAGTTGATATTTAGTGATGAATAGAATGTGGCCCTTGTTCTGAGCCCATAAGCATGACCCATGTGCATGGAAAAACATTCCAATAATGATATCCTTTTTATGCTTTTTCCTACTGAACATCTTTTGAAAGAGAGTAAACCAAGTATGTTCCTTAATATGATAAAAATTTATCGAATGCCTATACTCTGCTAAGATATGATACTTACTTTATACTTCATGAAGCTTTCACTTTATACTTCATGAAGATTTATACTTCATGAAGCTTTCACTCATTCATTCATTCATTTGTTCCATCATCCAACATTGCCAGGGATGGCTGAAATATATCAATGGAAAAAAAAATCTGGTAAGTTACACACTGTAGTGTGTTACAATGTGGTAGGTATTATGTAGAATATACAAAACAGAAGAATGAGACAGGAATAGAGAAAGGATACAGTTCAAATTCTGAACAGGAAGATCAGAAAAAGGGGACATTTGAGGAGAGAATTGATGTTGGGGAACTAAGCCATGTGGATATCTGGGAAAAGCATTCCAAAAAGAATCAGCAAGAGCAATGCCTTAAGCCAATAAGATATTCAGCTTATTCAAGAACATTCAATGGCCCTGTTATTCAACAGCCCCATGTGGCTAGAAAAGTATGATCTTAGGAGATTAAATAAGAGAGCTCAGAGAAGGAATGAGTACCCAAGTCATAAGGATTTTTGTTTTGCACCAAGTGAAATGGAAAGCCGCTGGAAAGTATGAGCAGAAGAGAAACATGTGCTAGTGTAATTTTAACAAGATCAATTTGAATCCTTTGGTGAAAACAGACTATTATGATTGTCCTTGGAAAGTTTTTCCAAGAAATCAAGGAATGGATGATGGTAACAGGACTAGAGTCATAGCAATGGAGGTAATGAGAAGTGGTCTTTTCAGGTTATAACTAGTAGAATTTGCTGGATGAAAGTGGGGCATGATATAAAACATGGAAGTATTGGCTGATTTTATATTTTATTTGTTTATTTTTGTTTTTGCCTAAAAAGCTGGAAGAACACAGTTACATTTATAAGATGGAGAAAACTATGGGAGAAATATGGTAAAATAATGGGAACTCAGTTTCAAATATGTGAAGTTAGAGAGGCCTCTAAGCATTTAAGTGAAGACAACAAATAGACATTGGTTATACAAATATGAAATGCAGGAGAAAGTTCTAAACTGTAGATAAAAGATCTGGAAATTGTTATCTACAGAAAGTGCCTAAAGCCATAAGATTGGATGAACTCATCTAAGACATGAGTGTAGTTAGAGTAGAAAACAAAATCCTTAGGACTGAATTCTTAGGTATTCAACCCTTGAGGAGATCACTCAGATAATAAGATACATGTGAAGGAGTCAGAGAAGAAGAAAAATAAATAAATGATAAAATGTTTCCCAAAAGGCAGCAGTGTTTAAGTGTTCTTGATCTGTGAGAACTGGGAATTTACTCTTGTATTTAGCAGTGTGGAATCAATGGGAACCTTTGTAATTGCCATTTAGTATAAAATATAAGCTTAATCAAGTATTCACCTGAAATAGTGCAAATTTGCTACTATGAAACAATGGTACAGTGGTGTAATGATATCTGATTCCAGGGACATTTACCTTAGTTAAAGAATGCTATGGGGGAAACTTCTTGGAGGAAGGGATGATCAGGAAATAACAGAAAAGCTAGTCAGAACTAAGTATGCAAAGAAGGGAGGGAAGAACTTCCTAAGTCAAAGAATGGCAACAGGAGACTAAAAGAAATCCAATTATACTTCCTGTGAAGGAATCAATGGGATTCAGGGTCATAGTGCAAATGGATAGCAAATCCAAAATATCTTTATTAAAACCAGTGTCTAAGAGCCTACTCACTACATTGTCTTCTAGGAGTTTTACAGTTTCAGATCTTACTTCCAAGAATTTAATCTGTTTTGAGTTGATTTTTTTGTGTGTGCATAGTGTAAGATAGTGGTTAAGTTTCATCTTTTTGCATGTGGCTGTCCAGTGTTCTCAACACCATTTATTAAAGAGACTGTCCTTTGCTCATTGTATATTCTTGGGTACTTTGTCAAAAATTAATTGATTTCATATACATGAGCTTATTTTTGGGATCTTCATTCTGTTCCATTCCTCTATGTATCTGTTTTTTATGTCTTTACCATGCTTCTTTGATTATTTTAGCTTTGTGATATAGTTTGAAATAGGACACATGGATGTTTCCAGGTTTGTCCTTCTTTCTCAAGACTTATTTGGCTAGTCAAGGTCTTACATGGTTCTATACAAATTTTAGGTTTGCTTATTCTATTTCTGAGAAAAATGCTATTAGAACTTTGAGAGGAATTGCATTGAAGCTGTACATTGCTTTAGGTATATGAACATTTTAACAATATTAATTCTTCCAATCCATGAACAGAGACTATCTTTCCATTTATTTGTATTTTCAATTTCTTTCATCAATGTCTTATAATTTTCAGTGTACAGATCTTTCATCTACTTGGAAATATTTTATTCTTTTTAATATAATTAAAAATTAAATTATTTTCTTAATTTATCTTTCTGATAGTTTGTTGATATATAGAAGCTGAACTGATTTTTATATAATGATTTCATATACTGCAAATATATGAAATTGTTCTCATGATCTTTTGGTGGAGTTTTCACACAGTGCCTTGAAGTTTCTCTTACGGAGTTTTGGGGTTTGCTTGTTTCTATTCTAAGAATAGTAGAAAGTCTTTTAGGGGTATTCAAGGGGGATGGGGTAGAGAAGGTAAGATATTCTTGTGTTTATACTTTGAAAGGGATTGCTGGATGTTCATGAAGAACAAATGAAAAGAGATTACTGTAGATGACAAGAGATAAGTTGAATTGTCTGGAAAATTGCAAGAATGTGAGGAGAAATATTGGCCTAAATTATTTAGTGATAACATCAGGGAAAAAATGGACAGATCTGAGAGAATAGAACATCTTTTCAAGAATATCGTAGAAATACCTATCAGGAAAAAAACCCAAAACTGAATCATGAATATTTTTAAAGTGTTTTAAAATACTTTATTATTCTTCATTTCTCTTGTCATCAGCACTGCAAACCTAAAGGCAGAAGATTAGAATGGCCATCCTGATCTTGTTGTCAATCCACAGAAAATATGTTTATGTTGTACTATGGAAGAGAAATGAAAGTGAAGGAAAATTGTAAATTTTATTACTGTAAAAATATTATATAATATCTTTGTTCCTAAAATAATTCTTATATACATTATTATTATAATTTAAATAATCAAAAATATTCATGTCTAAATAATTCAGAGAGGAGAAAACATTAAAAAAACCTGTCAAGAATAAAATGCTAAAAGTCATAAAAACCTGCACATCATAATTGTATACTCTAGGGTTTTTTTTAATACAGCAAATTTAAAGTTCTTAATATATTTGATTCTTGTCTATAATTAAACATTAGCTTACCTAGGTAACATCAAAAGCAGTAATAATGTGTGTGTCATAAGCTACTTTAACTAACTTAGATGTTTTTCCATCCTGGTCAAAAAAAAAAAAAAAAAAGCCACCTACTGACAGTGCAGAATTCCATTATTTTTTTGCATGTAATCTATTTTCTCCAAGATGGGATAATCCTCTGATGGACATTGGGTTCAGTTAATAAACGTACTGTCTAGATAAAAGGCAGAGATACTGTTTGGCTTGAACAATTACCAAATAGTTCATAAAGTAATTATCTTCCATCTCAGTCAAAAGTTATCTGAGGGAAAATGGTCAAATCTCTTGGCTGCTTAAGCAGAGTGTGGGAATCCCAGTAGTGTATTTACAATGGCATGCGAAATAGTTCGTGATAGCATATTCAAATAGAAACAGAGCAATAGGGAGGAAATATCTGTGTATATCAGGATACAGCTTCCCCTAAAAATACGGATAGATATTTTTATGTAATCTGATATTTTACTGATTGAAAACTGGAAATTTGCTTATATGCAATAAAAAGTTACTCTTCATGCATGAAATAGTTTCTTGTTTATAAAAGTGGGGTATAAATGTAGATTTAGCTAAAGATAGATAAATTTTAAAACTCCTTATAAATATTTTGAGAAGTATTAACAAAAGCTTTGGGATTTTGCAAATCTTACTTAATACTTCTGGCATGGCCATGAGGTCACTTCAGCATTATAATTTGACTCTATTTATTAGAGCAAAATATGTGTTTAATAAATATTTCTTCTGTAGCTATTTCAATCATTAGAATTTACTCACCTCTTCTCTTTTATTTATTTTTTTCTTTTACTAAAGCAAACAAGTTGGGAGAAGCCAGGTTTTAAAAAGTCCCAGTCATTTTTTTTGGAGAATCCTTAAAATGAAACAAAGGAAAACACATATACTTGCAGGCTAGTAAGAGATATACTGAAATAAAACATTTCTTCTAAATTGCAGTTTTTCTGTTTCATGTAGCAATTAGAAATGCATTTAATGACATATTAATTCATTCACATTTAATTATCCATCTATTCATTTCCAAAATATTTCTTGAATTTATGTATAAGTCACTAGTCAAATATAGTGTTATTTTATTTTACATTTTAAAATCAAATCTAAAGTCTTAAAAAACATATCAGTCCCAGTGATTCAAAATAAACTATATTTAGCTTTGAAAATGAATATATATTTAGGACCTAATTTTAAAAGACTACATAATGATTTTTGCAAAACTTTTACCCTTAAAAATAAGCATCAAAATTTTGCCCTAGATTATACTAGTTATCATTGACTTCCACATAGTATAAGGAATAGAAGTTTGCATTATCAGTTTATGTGTTCTATTATTAAACTTTGGCTAGTACTGATTTACATGCAAAACAAATTTTGAGGGAATAGAGTTATGCTGCTTTTGTTGTTGGAAAATTCTCTGTAACCTTAAATGAAACTGTCATCTTAAAAACACTGACATCTTAAAATATGCCAATAAGTTTTAAAATGTCAATCATATTATCACTTCTAAAACTGTAGAGATGACTACACTAAGATACATTTTGTTACTGAGGTTTAAACAAATTAGACAGGATTTGTTTACTTTTAAAATTATATAACCATCTCAATTTCATCAGTAGTTTGTAGAGATATAAATGACAGATCCAAAATTAACTTGGGCATATAATTGAGAAAGAGAAAAAAGTAATTTAAGGAGAAATAATGAGGGAGCTTGAAAATGAATAAGATGACAACAAAATTATTGAAAAAACATAAAATGTGAGTTGCATTGATTGTGGGGATCACCATGTCAGAGAGTCTTCTTATTTTGAAAGATAATAAAACTATTTTAATTTTAAACATCAAAGTATTATATTTACAGGTGAGGAAGCACTGGGAATAGATAAAAACAAACAGTTGCTTAAATATGAATTAATAAAGCTACCTCATGAAACAAAGTATTTCTGATGATAATTTTAAAAAAAGGCCTGTCAGAAAATCAAAATTTTAAAAATGTGAATTTTTATTACCACATCCTGTGACATGATGCCTAAGTCTGCAATCAAAAAATTATTGATTTCTTTATTTCGGTTATTGAGAGTTATATGCAAAGGACAGATGTGATCTCTGAGATGCAAACATTTAATTCTTATTTTTGCAAATAGATTTAGCTTAATCTTCTAGTTTTGTCTTGGAAACAGATTTACTACCTGTAGATATATTGTGTTATTCCTACTCACTTTAACATATAGAATGTTTTTCTTTTCTAGTAGATAAACAGTATGTTCCAGTTGCATGCCTCATCCCAATGAGTGTTGTAGTAGCATTTGGCCAATAGTTTCAGTCATAGATTAGGTATAATGAACTCTTCTTGTCCGTGTAAAGATCAAATAACACACTTTTCTACCCTAAGTCCACATGTTGGCTTAAGTGACCATTTTTTCAATCTACAGTGACTATCTTTTAGGTTTATTATTTGGCACACTTTAATTTTTGTTCCACTTTGGTATTTATCATTACCAATTTCACTACACATTTATTCTGTCTTCATCCCCCCCCTTTTTTTTTTTCTTGAAACTATAAGGAATATGAGGCCCTAATTATCTTCTTGTGTTGGTGTTTCCATTTACTACCAGATTCCCTAGTTTTCCCAAATCATCATAATTATTCATATCCTTATTTAAGGATTTCAAGTCCCCACTATATTCAATATCTTGTTACCCTATAATGGAAAAGAGACTGAAAAAAGAATATATGTAATTAAATCACTTTACTGTATACCAGAAACTAACACAACATTGTAAACAAATTATACTTTAATTTTTAAAAATTAAAAAAAAAAAGAGAGAGAGAGAGAATCTCAAGCCTCTGAGTCATCTGGTTCCTTTCCATTAATTGTTCTCTCCCTGTACCAGGAATTTGCCCCACAATCCTACCAGAGCAAACTTGGAGTCATCTTCATTCTGGCTTTCTTAAGCAGCTCTGTAGTTTCCAACTCAGATTAACTCCTCATATCTGATACTGATATGTATTTTGACTTTTAAATCATATTATCTATATTCAGAGTTCAACTCTCTATATACCTGATTTATCAGTTTTTCCAGAATAGTCGAAATAGGCATCAGGAATTCTTATCTAGGGCAAGTATTCTTCCATTTTCTACCGATAGCTACTTACTGAGATACCTAGTTTCATTTAATAAGATTTAATTGAATCTTGCTCTGAGCTTAGTTCAGTACTGTTTTAGGAATTAATAGCATCCTAAGCAAAGAAGAGTTGAAGTTCTTCAAGCATTTGACCTGAACATCTAAGATCTTTAGATATCATCTTCTATTTCAGTATAAGGAGATCATTTCTGCCAATAGTTGCCCTGCTTATATTTCTGAAATTTATCCATATGATTGGTAAGTGCATTAGTGCACAGCCTCTTGCTCCTGTTTTAGATAATTTATTTCCCTAGGAGAAAAAAAAAATTGAGTGACTTTATTATTTGGTTGCCAAATAACAAATTATCTCACATATGGAAAATTCCCTATTTATGCCAGCACCACCTTATATTATTCAAGCTGAGATTTAAAAATCAAATGTACCTGTTATTCCCCTCATCTGAGTTGTATATTTTACTCTTTCCCTCACTTAGAAAATAAAACTGGAACTAAAGTATATATAATTTGCTTTTCTTTAAAAGTTACCCTGTAGCTCACAGAGACAATTGGAAACTACTATTTCATAAATCATTTGAATTATAAGGAATCATGTAGTGATTTTCTAAATTCAAAGCACTTCTTTTTACAAATTGTTACTTCCTTAAAAGTTCTTGAGGGATATAAGATGTATATTTTTCCTAGAGTTGACTACCTATTATGTATTAAGCACAGGTCTAGCAGCTAAGAATACAAAGGGCTTTATCTAGGAGTGGCTAACACTCCCTCATTTCCTATTACCAGATTATAGAATACAAGAGCAAACAGTGACATTTCAAGAATTTTAAAATAGGTATATCGTTATTTTATTTTCCTTGTTAGAAGCTTGGATTATTGACCTATTAGCGTTATGATGGTGTCATCTAGTGGTTCCTATGCCAGACTATAGACATGTACCTGTAGAGGTATTCTTTTACTTCCAGCAAGTCAATCTCACCTGACAAAGCAAGCCATAGATGTTATGCACACATTTATTTCTACATTCTACCTTTCCTGGGACTTGCTGTTAAAAGCCACTTAAAGAAATAGGTCACTGAATACAATGATCAGATTGTATTTGTCTCTCCATATTAAAGAGCTCATGATAAACCCTTAAGATATAGATAATAAAATAAGTTGAATTGGTTATTTTTAAATCAACTATCAGTCACATAAATTATAATTTTTATTGCAGTATTTCAAGGTAGTCATTACTTACGGGCAGAAATAAAACACATGACCTAGGATATCATGAAAAATAATTTTGCCAAATAGATCTGAAATTTGTCTTTTCCACACTAAAAAATACTTAACTACTAATATGATCCTAGTATTTCTGTTGGTGAGCCTGTGACACCCTCCAATCCAAAGATAAAAGCCATCTATAGAACACAGAAAACTTTGTGAATGGGAACTTTTTGGAACAGTTCTCAAGTTCCAATGCAGCACCATCATCCCACAATCTGTTTTCTTTAAAATATAATATATTTTTGTGTGAGATTTTTCTCTTCCAACTGCTTATTATTTATGTACTTCATTGATTTAGTTCTACTATGTGATTGCATTTTTCTTTTTCTCAATCTACCAATTTCTGCAAAGTTATGGCCTGAGCAGCTCACATTACTCTCTGGGTGGTTTATGTAAATAATAATAATAAAAACCCCTGAAGCTTTATTCCTGTTCCCAGTGGTATCCCACTGACCTCTTTTCAGCTTGAAAAGGTTCTATCTATAGCTGATTTTTTTTTTTTTATTTCTTCCCACTGGCAATTTCCAGCCTACTGTGCTTCTTCATCTGATTTCTTGCCTCTTTCTTGACTTAAGAATTAATTATTGAAATGTATCAGATGCACTCTGAAAATGTCAGTGTATTTGGTTGGATTTACTAAGAAGCACAGCTTTTCAGCCAACATGATATTGGAACTGAATTTCAAGTAGAGCCTTTTTCCACACATTGCTTTCTCAGGCAACACAAAAACATAATGCAGATGATCTATACCATCTCTGAAAAGGTTTGTGCTGTAGAAGGCCATTTGTCTCTATCACTTTAAAGCAGAATGTTTACCTTTGCATTTTAGTGCCTTTTTTCTCATTGAAACTTTAACAAACACTTTGTATGGAACTACAAGAGACTCACAGAAGCTGTCCATCTATCCTCCTACCTCCAAACCAGGCTGTGGCTAATTTAATCTGTCCAATTCAGATGGTTATTGATCTTGGTATAAAAGGAATTCACAACCTCTCTTGTATTTGGTGGAATATTCTACAAGCCTTATTCTCACAAACTCAGACACAGAAATTCGTACACTGAATAGCACAAGGCAGCTTGAGAGTGAAAGCAATTTAAACACAAAAATTAAAATCACCTAAAAAGAGATTCAAAAGCATGTGCTAAAAACATTCCAGGTATGGGTTTAAGAAGGGAAGAGATGCTTTAATTTACAAGACATAATTTTAAGACAATATTAACTAAATAATTTTTTAAATAGCTTAGATTTCATTAACTTATGAAATAACTTATTCATTAACTTATAAAATAATTATTAAGCACCTACTATTTCAGGTGCTTTAATTTCATTGCTGTATACAATGAAGGAAGGAGGTAAAACTCTTGTCCTTATAGAACATATGTTCTTAGTGGGGCAGACAAATAACAACATAATAAAATAAGGAAATAGTATAGTTATATTTGAAGGTGATTAGTACTATGACAAAACACAAAGAATGGAGTTGGGACATGTGTGGAGGTGGGAGGATTGCTATTTTTAAATGAAGTAGTGAAGTCATTGACAAGATGGCATCTGGACAAATGAAGGCAGTAAGGGCAGCAGGGCAAGAGGATGTTGGGGGAAGAAGATCATTTGTAAAGAATGAGAACAGTGCAAAACCCTTCAGGCAGGAGTATACTTGCATAGTCAAGGAAGAGCAAGTGGTCAGGTACTGGTGGAGCAGACTGAAGCAGGGAAAGAAAGGGAAGGAGATGTGGTTGGAGCAGATGAAAATCAGATGGTAATTGGTATCAGGTCCTAATAGGCTAGCTTCTGGACCCAGCTTTTAAACTGAATTTAGTGGGAAAATATTGGAGGATATCCAGAAAATAGTGCCATGGTCTGTTTTATGCATTTAAAAGTCTGCTTGCTGTGTTGGGGGAGGGTGGAAGAGACATTAATATTATAGGAAAGAGATGCTGGTGGCTTTTATCATGTGCTAGCATAGAATTGGTGAAGAAGAAATTGCAGTTGATTTGAAAGGATAGTCAGTAGAATTTTCTCAGTTTGGCAGAATACAAGAGAAAGTAATGAGTGAAGGGTGTATACAAGTCTGTGATACTGGAAGGATGTCTTTCTCATCAGCTGAGGTGGGGAGATTACAAGAAATAATGTAGAAATATATGCAAGGAGAAGTATATAGTTCGTATCCTACCTTCACAGCTGAGGTAAATAGCTTATGTATGTTAGTTATATACATTACTCATATATGTATGTGTGTAAGATATGTATATGTACATCATATTTGCCATAATAAGTGTTTGCATAATATGAATAATATAAATAACCCAAAATATTTCCTAACTCATAGGGAAATTTCAGTTGTTTTCTCTCCCCTCCCCCATTACACAAAGCGCTTTAGTAAACAAACTTTAAATATGTTCTTGTATTCTTATTATTTTATTTCTATAGGATGGGTACCTAGAATTTAGACTGCTGAGTTCAATTATACAGCTATTTGTTAAATTTGCTTTTACGTTATTCAGACTACTTCCATATGAGATTGTGAAAATTCATTCTTTTGCCAATACAAATTCACAAATACAAGAGTTTCCACTTTCCTGAATCTTAGCCAGCATCATACATAATCACTTTAAAAATGTATTTTGTCTGACTTGATAGCTAAGTATTATTACATTTCTGTTTCTATAGTATCCTTGTCGACCTTTTATAATTATTTTACTGGAATTCTCTTAAGCATTTTTGAACCATCTTTCTGAAAATAGAGAATGGCTAGTCCAGATATTCTTCTCTCAAATAAATTCTTAAAACACCCTCTTTCTCTTCAAAAGTATCTTAGAAAAACAACATCATTACTCAGTGTACTAAGAATTTAGTACATACTTTTTTCAAATTTAATATAATCTTTAAAACTGATGTGAGAAGGTTTTATCTTAAGAGACTAAGAAATGGGAAGAATTACAAATTATGCATTCTGCTCAATTATATATTTAGTGTTGCTTTATACTAGCTGATTTTTTAACACAGGGTTATCTCTGATAATAATGATGGAAATTTTATATGAATAATTTTACATAAAATTCTGAGTGTGAGATAAAATTAGAGTCTTTTGTATTTTCTTTCTGATATTTCTCCCTTGTTAATCTTTCTCTCTTTCATCTATTTTCTCTCTCCATTTCTCCATGGTATGTTGACCACAGCCCACTCCCAAGTTTACCCCTCCTCACTGCACATAATGAAAAGATAACCAACATTCAAGGTCAGTTAGGAAATACAGAGGATATGTGTGTCCACAAAATGCAATGATCAACTGAAATTAGTGTTCCGGATCATTAGCACTATTTTTCAAGTACAAAGATATTTTTATTTAAGCACTCTGATGGAAAATCTCCAAAATTGCAACTAGGATGGCATCCTGATGAACACAAATAATTTCATGGCATTCCAGAGACACTGTAGGAGGTGACTGAGGTAAATATTGCTTGGGCTTTTTGACAGATTGCAGCCATTTAGGATTCCTTTTTGCTTATGTTTGGTTTCTAGAAATATACCAGTTGATAATTAGGACTATTTTATTATATAAATAGAACTGATTGTATATTCGAGGTACCCTCTGTATTGATTTTTACTTTTTCATTTCAAACAAAGATTTTAGGAAAGAAAATATGGATAATTCATCTTGTAACATGAACATTCTAATCTTATAAAAAATAACTGTGCAGCTAATGTAACTGCATTTTTCTAAATTCAACAAAATATAATTTTGTACCATCCTTTTGCCCTAATCTTCCCTTCTCTTTCTTTCTTCCTCCCCACCCCGCCCATCCCTCCTTCTCTCCCCGCTCCCTCCTTCTCCTTCTCCTCTCTAAGCCAGTCTGGGAACCACAGAAACTCTGAAAGTTTGCACAAAAGTCTGTCTTCCTAGATGAATATGCTGCCCTGTTTGCTTTGGGGCTTGTCCCAGCTCTACAAGATACTTGTGCAGAATTGTTAAAGAATCTCTCACACTTATCTTGGTCTTCTCTTTCTTTCTGGCCCCCTTCTTATCTCTCTCCTATTGATAGATTTTTTTCTTCTTGTGGATGTGTCTTAACTCCCCACCTGACTTCCATAATGATTCCTTCCAAATATTTTAAGTCCAGAATTTACTTCCTAGGATCTAGGCTTTTAAAATCTGAAGACCAGGAAAACTTCATTTCCTATAATTTTTGAACACATATATTTTCCCTGTCTCGTGACACTGAACAGCCTAACTACTGCCTGATTTAGGAGAGTGGGACAGGGTGAGGAGAAGACCTGAATGCATTAGGAGATACAAGAAAGCAATGTAATAACAGTATTTTAAAACTGTGCCATCATATTACGTAACTACCAGAAATACTCCAAACAACAACCTATACTTATCTGACCCTTAAATGTTTACCAAACACTTTACCGATATTTTTTAAATTATCCTTTATTTACCTTGTGAGATAGTAGCTTTATAAATGAGGAATGCATGGCTAAAAGACATTAAATAATTTATTTTCAGGTTATCTATGAATAGATAGTTAACATATGACAGAGACCTAGGTCTTCATATTGTTTGACAAATGATTTCCTACTTTACACTTCCTTAAATGTTTGTATTAAATATTAATAGCAATAAATTTACCTCCCTCCATTTAAAAGGAAAAGGTGAATAAGGCACTTACAGTAAATAATGAGAGATTGATAGAGAGCTGGAGAAAGTGAAGATAACATCAATGGGAAGAAGAGGAAGAGAAAGATAGAATCACCTCCAAAACATTAGTTTTCTGTGATGTTCCAGGGCCTTAAAACTGAGCGAAGATGTAAACACTTAGGATAGCAACAGTGCAATCAAATTTTAAATCAGCGGGCCCAGTGTAATGTGAAGACTGTTTCATTATTTGAAATAGAATGAAAACAGCAAATTTATGAAAACTTTGAGCTTGTTCGATTCACTAACATTGAATCTTTGTCTTAATGAGATCACCAAAATTGCTAGCATAAAATGTTTAATGCTTATTTATTTTTATATATTACATAGTATATGGTGAAGTTTTCTAATAGATTATGTACTATGGAGTGACATTCTATGAAAAGCACAAGTGGTGTGGGCCTGATGTAAGATGGTATAGCAATTGAAATATTAAATTTTTTTTATATAAATGAGTTTCCTCTGTAAGCTGTAATGGTATTTGAATCAAAGAAATACAGTTAATTTTTAACACTTTACTATAATATCAATATCTTTTCAATGTGTCTTTAAAAATTCATGTGTATGAAATTGTTTTATAAGTTGAGAACTTTTTTTTTTTTCATTTTTCTGTTGAAGCATAACTCCATTAGTGGAAGAAGACTCTTTATATGCTCCTTAGAGATGTTTTCTCTATGAAACTCTTCAGGAACATTCCTCTTCTACACTTCAAAGCCTTTCTCTTGTCATACCTCTTTTAATAGGTTTCAATATTGTTAGGTTTTAAAATAAAAGCACTGAAAAGTTCATTGTATTCTTCTTTTAATCAACTCTATCTCATTTATGTCTAGACAGCCATTTAAAAAAAAAAAAAAAAAAAAAAAAGAAGCACACAGCATTGCCAAAAGAAACTGAAGCAGGCAAAACAGCTTAAATTGTCCTTGTCTCTCCTTTCTAGTCAATTTATTTCTCTACCCAGGTTTCTGATGGGTATCTGTATTTGTGCACGGACACGGGATGCATCTACTCCAGCTGAATGCTCACTTATCTGAGGCTAATCATATCAGGGCTCTAGATGCAAATGGATAGGGAAGACCCTGAGAGAGAGGGCGAGTTTGTGTTAGTCATACTGCTTATGGCTCAGTTTTACTTGATCCTAAAAGCCTTCTCTGCCTGGTTTATTCTCTCTTCCCTAGCTGCCCACTTGCCTGTCTCATTTGGATGGTTTTCTTTTATGAGCTCCCATAGTCCTCTGTCCTTCCTCTTTCAAAACCCTTACCACACTTGATTGTCTGTATTTATATTTAGCTTCATAAACTGTAAGAAACACCACTAGTCTAATACAATGCCTAGTAATACATAGGTATTCACTGTATGTCTTCTGAATAAATGAATTATAAAAATATTTGAGTAGTACATATAAATGAAACCAGCCCAATATGTGCTATAAATATAAGACTAAAAATATCAATAATGAAAACCCTAATAGCTGACTCTTACTGAGCACTAAGTGCAGATGCTTTTCTAAGTGTTATCTAGTTTTGTCTTTATTACAACTCTAGAAGAAAGAAGATTGTTATGGGCTTCATTGTTATGAAAATAATTTGCATGATAATTAATTCTTCTGATATTTCTACTTTCCTAGTATAACCTATTTTTTTCTCTACTTATCTTCCCATTATTAAATGCTTTAAAGAAGTGCAGATCAATTTGGTTATAAATTGCCAATCTAAAAAGAGTATTATCTGCTCTAAAATAGACACAATTTAAGGTATATCTGTATCTTAGAATATTTTGTGGAAGATGGCATCAAAAAAATGCTGGCAGGGGAGTCAATGCAGTAAGAAAAAGAATAGACATATTTTTTTGTATTTCTGTACAGTGCACGGGAGAAATGTCATGCAGTAATAAAAGCTCTATCACTAAATCCAAATGTCTTTATATGCAGATGTTCAGGAATCCATTTGGGATTAAAATAAAGTAAATGTGTCATGATTCTACCATTCTTTTTTTTCAGTTCCAAGTGCTAATTTTTACTTTTACTTAAACTATTTGTTTGTATAGTTAGAAGGATTTGAAGATACATTTAATATCATATTTGGTGTTACCGTTGATGTAGTTTGCTCTATTTATGGTATATGTTTTATTTTAGTAATATCTTAAGTGTTTCATTTTCTGTTAACTAATGATTAGGAGTAAAGTACAAACCTGTTCCTTTAAGGTGGTATTTTTTTTTTTTCCATGCACTACTCTTATCATTCTCTGTTAGATAAAATTGTAAGCACTTTTAAAGTTTTACTCTCTTAAAATACTTTTTATATTCCTCTTCCTTTTACTGTCAAGAGATCAGCCTTGATCATACATTTTCATTTTTCTGTAAATATCTAGTAATTTTCTTGCTAACTCCACATTTTTTTGGATGTGTTTTCATCTTGAATGGGTTTATTTTGATGCCAAGTTTACCATTTTCTGAAGTGTGAGTGGTGACTTCTCTGCCACTTAGTTTTCTGAGGTCATCCCTCAACCTTGCTAAAACTTCCTACTTGTCCTTCTTTCATCCTGCATTTGGGAACCTGGGAACAAAGCTGAAATGTTAGAGCTCACAGACTGAACACACTAGTCCTCTTCCTCTGATGTCTTGCCATACTTGAAACTTTCTGTGACTCACTGAAGATTACTTTTGAGTTACAGCATCAGATCGATGCCAGAAAGATGTTACCAGAATCCAGGTTCTTGTTCACGCAGTCAAGGAATGAACTCCTCAAACACACAGGCAACAAGCAAGCAAAGCCTTTATAACAGGAAAGCAAATAGCTCCCAGGGATGCTGGGTAGGGGGAGAAGAGCCTCCCCCCTCTACTGTCCTATATGGGTTTTGATCCCTGAAAGATGGGGGGGGGGGTACCAACATGGGGTCCAGAAAGATATGGTTTTTCTCCTGTTGGCCTTGCTCAGTTACCTATATAATTCTTGTCCAATTGGTGTCTTAGGGGTGGAAATGTCCCATAAATCTCATAGTTTTCTTTGCTCTTTTATTCTGGTAAACGGAGTCACGGGGGGTTAGAGATTAATGTCCATCTGGGCATAGGTACACTCCCTATAGTAAACAAGGCCTGTCAGGATGTTATTCCCTGGAGCCCTTCAGCCACAATTGTTAATCAATAGCCATATCAAAGAATACATCGAAACCCATGATCCTACACTGACTACCTGAGTTATTCTGCCTCAAGAGGCTATGGTAAATATGTTCAATATTCAATTTTATGTTCTTTAAATACACTTGTAATACATATGAAAAATTGGATGAGAAGCCCTTTTATTATTTCTTTTTCCAGTGGTAAGAAGAGCTAGATTTTTTACTTGGACAGTTTTATATTTCAATAAATCTATTTTATTAAGCCTATTTTAAGATTTTATTAACCTAGTTTAAGGTTGAAAAAAATGTCAAATGCAGTGGTGCAAGATAATTAGAGTTTTAGACATTGTTGATGTTGCTGTGACACTGAGAAGAAAAAACTCGGACTATCATTTTATCAACTAATTTACTCAGCTAGGCTCTTCCATGATATCAGTGTGCTTACCCACTGGGAAACAACATAACTTCAAATGTGACACTATTTACCACATCTCATAATTTAATAAGATTAGTAAAAACCTGATTCATGAAAAGTAAACACTTATAACTCTCTTTCTCAGAAGACTCATTACAAAATTAGATATAAGTATTGAATTTGGATTTCAGAGAAGAGAAGAATTCAATATTCACTGAAATAAGTGCAATAGATCTTTTTAAAAAGTAATTAACCACAAGTCTTGAGAACAGGAATGAAAGAATGTAGATTAAAGTTGGAGATGGTAAAGCATGAGGTGTCAATCAGCGGGGGAGAGATTCCTGTGCTGAATGGGTAGTGGCACTGGTCCTGAAAAGGGATTGAACTTTCACCCTAACCTTCAACCCTAACCTTTAATCCCAACCTTAACCCTTAAATCTAACTCTTAACCGTAACCCTAACCTCCAAACCTAGCCTTCTTCCTGGTCAGTGAATCTGAAACTCATTGAGGAGGTATGTTTGGGGAGGAAAAGGACTTCATATGCCTGATCATAAAGTGAACCAGTCATAAATTGAGATTCATTTTTCCAAAAGAAAATAATTTTCAAATGTTTTCAGATTTTTTTTTTTTTTCTGCAGATTTTTTGCTGCACTCAGGGGATGTGGAACTTCCCTGGCCAGGGATTAAATACAAGGTGGAGCTGCAACCTAAGCCATAGATGCAGCAATGACAGTTAGATGTCATCTTGCAATATTTATTTATCGATTTAATAATACATATATTTAAATTAGTATATAATATCCATTCACTCTATTGTCATAGTTTCAGGAAGTTTTGTTGAAAGTTCCCACATATACCTTTGATATCAGAGTCTTGCTGTCACCAAAGCCACTTGAATCATCTAATATGAGTTTCCCAGAGCACAGCTTTACAGTTATTTGTTTAAGATATTACAGCACTTTTAGATTTGTTGCTGGCACTGGAAATTTTAGGCCATACCTAAAGTATCCATTTGTTATTCATAATTCACACAAGGTTATCATTTAATATATTTCTTAAAGGATCTCTTAAAAACTTGACAACCAACCCTTGTAGTTATCAAGGAATGTTTATGACCAAGTTCATGTTAAATTCTAACACTTAGTGAAATCATTTAGTAAACATGTAAAGCCTTTATAAGGAATGATATCTGAAGGAACTATTTTTTTCAATATATTTAATTGAAGTAGTTGATGTACAATGTTAGATTAAGTGTCAGGTGTACAACAGGGTATACACCTAAAAGGTCTTTCCTAAAGGGTCACATCACAATTTTTACAGGTTATACTTTTGTTAAGCTGCACCTTATAGGCTTGCAAGGTCCTATGCTTGCCGAAGAAAGAATCTAAAGTCTAAAGTAAGGTTCTGGATTTACACCCCACTGTGTGCAGAGGGCAGGACATGGCAGTAGTCTTCCAGGGTGGGGTAAGGGGAGATTGCCAGTTGTAGGGAAAATGGTGTCCAATTGGCTCATTTGTTACCAGGTAAACCACCAAGGAGCACACCCCTCCCCCCCTTTGATGTTATCACTAGGGCCTGAGGCAAGTGTGAAGGAAAGTCTGTCATGTATGTAGGATATAGGTGAGGCAGGCACTGGTCAGTCAGGGGACATAAAGAGAGCAAGAGAATAGCCATTTTGAATGGCCTGACCATACAACTCTATCTGTAGTTATTATAAAATATTGACTATATTTCTTGTGCTGTACAATATATCCTTCTAGCTTATTTATTTTGATACATAGTACTTTGTAACAGTCCTCTACCCCTATTTTGCCCCTCTCGTCTCCCCACTGGGAATCAATATTTTTCTCTGTATTGGTGAGAATGTTAACAAAAAAGTGGCAGAGTATTGGAAAATCATGAGAGACAGTACACAATCCCATTGTTGGTAACAGGGAAGTTGTTAACAACCTTCAGCCTGAAAATGAAAGAGCAAATGATTTCCAAGATAAGAAAAGGACAGAAACAGTATAGAGAGGTCCACCTTCAAAGATGAGACATAGCCAGCTTAATGTGACCCTTTAGGAAGTGAGATTTTGACCTCTCTTTTCTTTGCTCTGATCCCCCAAAAGGGCCCTGTGTTTGAGTAGAAGCCAGAGCAAGAAAGCCCCTCCTATAAGTCAGCCTCCCAGGGCAGAAACAGGATAAGGGTGGGGTGTGGATCTGGGCAAGAAAACTGAAGATACCTTTCACAGAGGAAGCTTTAATCTCTCTCCTGCACAGCACACACATGTCTCTGTGAGGGTGGGAGGTAGCAAAGTAACTAAGAATGCTCTCAAATCTACTGACTGACAGGATTTAGATTCTGGTGTCAACTAAAAAAATACAACCTGAAAGTTGAGAGTTAAGTTTTATTTTGGGTGAAATATGGACTTAAGCCTGGGAGACAGCACCTCAAGTAGCCAGAGAAACCTCTCCCAGGAGGTGAGGGGGGAAGCTAGGATATATGAGTTTTTGCAACAAAGGGAAGGTAGTAGGAACAAAGATTTATAGATAACCAATTTATAGCAGAGGATTTATAGAAAACCCATTTCTGTAGGAAGACAAAAAGATATGGGCTTACTGGAATCACTCCTTTGATGTGCACCTCAGCTGTGGGCCAGTCTTCTTTGTTTCTTTCCTGAGTTCCCTCATGGCTCACTGGCCCACTCTTAGAAGTGGCAGTTCTCACAGTCAACCATGACATCTTTGTTTAGCCCACTAACTGCAGCCCAGGAAGCAGTGTTCCAGAGCTATCTGAAATACTGCCCTGAAGAGGAAAGGAGGAATATCAAGATATAAGTCATAGAGGTGAAGGGTGAGGTTCATGCAGCCAGGCACACATTTTATGGAAGTTTGCTGCTGGTCTCTTGAAGATTGCTACTAGTCACAGACATTAGTCATCATTGATGGATTTTAGTGTTTTTCTAGATATGAGGAGATGCAAGAATTGGGCTCATAAAATCTTCTAAAAATATCTATCTGAAGACCTGTTCTTCCAGTTTTCCAGAGCACAAGGTGCTTCACTCAGGGCATGCTATGTGTTGGCAGCTGCAGTAGCTCTTTGTAGATGCTGATGGCAAGTGCTAAACTTCAGTTCACAGGGTAAATAAAGAAGTTTAATCATGTAAAATAGAGTTGTGGTAACAAAATTTTCAGAAAGAATTTAATCATTCAATTATCAAATGTGAAAAATAATCCAAAGAACACTAGACAACTAAAGTAGGAAAAAGATATCAAAGCAGAACCTGAATAACAACTCACCTTGGAAGAATGGAAGTAGACTTTCCAGAATCTCTTCTGGTAAATTCTTTTTTTACTGGGTAGGTACACATAAAAGATGTGCACAGAGATATTTTTGTCAAGCAGCTGCAAAAGTAGGCAAGTCGGCGTCCTATGATTGACGATCTTTTTTTTCCTTTTAATGTGACAGAATTTGTTAAAAAACAAAACAACTGTGCTCCCAGGGATACTGGGAGTCATATTATATATAAAAGATGTATGGTTTGTATACACTATTCAAGCACATCAAATACATTTCAAATGCTGTGCTTTATTAGAAAAATAGTAAAACAATTTTGGCTTTGAGAAAGCAAAAAAAAAAAAAAAAAAAAGCACAGGATAAAGGGATGTAGGAGGAGAAAAAAGGAGGAAGAGTTTCCCTGCCTTCTCGTGACATCCCACCTTCCTAGCACTGATGTAGTCACTGATGGGAAAATGGCTCAGATCATCATTGTCGGAAAATGAGACACATGAACACAGGGAGATCTCGGAAAATGAGACACATGAACACAGGGAGATCTCGACAAAGCTCTTTACTTCTGCAGAAGGGCACAGGTAATCAAAAAGCACACATGCCAAAGAAAAGATCCTCCCTATTTATCCCTAACACAGGTGATGTACCTGTGTCCTCCCATTGGTCAGGGCAGGGAGCACATTCTTCCTGGTTGGCTAATTGAAACAAACTGTTGCTGGGAGAAGAGATAACAAGGAGGGGGGGTCTCTGGGGGTTTATTTCAGCAAAATGAGCAAAATGGAGTAACCAAGATTTCATTTGCTAGAAAAGACATTATGTTACTTTCCACATCACCAATCCCAAAGCTCCCTGAACCTTATTGTTCCATGTTTATTGAGATTTCATAACTTAGGCAAGATCTATTGAATGATAGCTACATGACTGAACTTCATTTGATGTGTCCCTGTCCCCTGAAGTTTGCAGGGTGGAGCTGTAAGTTCCAAACCTCTAACCACTTGGCCAACCTCTCCCTTTAAACTATCTAGGGCCTAGCATTCATCATCTTGTTAGCATAAACTCACTTTTGGTTGAAAGGAGCTTATTAGGAATAACAAACAATATATATATCACTAAGGGATTTTAAAATTCCAATGGCTTTTGAAGTTCTCATGCCAGATTCCTGGGATAAAGACCAAATATAAATGTATTTTTATGATACCACAGCATAAGGATTTGTTTACTTGTATGAATAATCCAGGACAAATCTGGCTTTAGACATAACTAGATGCAAGGGTTTATATAATATTATTATCATTATATCTTTTTTCTGTCAAATTTTGGCTCCACTTTTTTTCTAACTTGGCTTTATTCTGTTGATTAAAAAAATAAAACCTGAAAATTGAAAGTTAAGTTTTATTTGGGGTGAAATTTGGACTTAAGCCCAGGAGACAGCATCTCAGGTAGGCCTGAGAAACCTCTCCCAGGAGGTGATAAGGGGAGCTAGAATATCAGTTTTTGCAACAAGGGGAAGGTAGTAGGAATAAAAAATGTACATATAATCAGATTTACAGAAGAAGATTTACAGAAAACCCATTTCTATGGGAAGACTTAAAGGTCTGGGCTTACTGGAATCACTCCTTTGATATGCACCTCAGCTGTGGGCCAGTCTTCTCTGTTTCTTTCCTAAATTCCCTCAGGGTTAACTAGCCCACCCTTGGGAGTGGCTGTTCTTACAGTTGACTCTTTTGTTTTGCCCACTAACTGCAGTCCAGGAGGCAGTATTTCAAAACTATCTGCCCCAAAGAGAAACATCAAGATATGTCACAAAGGTGAAGGGTGAAGTGCATGAAGCCATGCACATGTTTTACAGAAGTTTCCTGCTGACCTCCAGAAGGTTGCTACTAGTCACAGACATTAGTCATCATGGATGGATTTTAGTGTTTCTCTAGATATGAGGAGATACAAGAATTGGGCTCATAAAATCTTGTTAAAAAATCTCACTATTTGAGGACCTGTTCTTCCAGTTTTCCCAGTGCCTCGCTCCTGGTCTCCCCCCTTGAGCCCCCTTGAGCTTCTCTCGGGGTGGTGCTGCAGGTCAGCAGCTGTGGTAGAGGCTGATGGCAAGTGTTAAACATCAGTTCACAATTCCTAGATGATTTTTTGACCATAGTAGGCAATTCTAATAGTTGCAGATTTTCTTTATTTACATGATTATCTCTCCCAGAGTTAAAAAAATTAGGATGAGAAAAAGTCAGATTCTCTTTCTCTTTCTTCCCCCAACCCCCACTCCTCACTTCCCTCCCTCTTATCTCTTTGTGTGTTTTTAAGCACTCCCTGAAAGCAAACTTTGGCAAGTTTGGGTCCTGTGTCTACTCTAGATTAATCACCATTTCAGAAGAATTAGAACTGGCTTCTTAGGGTAGCATGTGTGAGATCTTTGTTCATCTTTATGAAGAAGAAATCATAGCCAAATGACTGGATATTGGCATCCCCCCCTGCCCCCCCCATGTTGAATGAAAGTCAGTTTCTGAAAGTAGAGGATGCTAGGCAAAAAAGAAAGTGGTAAATGTCCATTTCAAATCTTTTGAAAATATTTCCCCAAAGCATCATTTTTAATGAAGAAGGTACCAATAAAAGTCAGCACAGTATAGACCTTGAGACAATTAAAGAAACAGAGTAAAGCCTGGAGTGTTAGAGTTAGTCATGAAATATTAGTGAGAATAAATATTTCAGCAAATCTCTCTCACAGTCATTTTTATGAAAACCCACAAAAGTATGTTTTATTGCTTCTAACAGTCTTCTGTCCAGAAAATTTTAAATATGTTTGCAGAAATAAATTTGTGTTACTAAGTATCCACTTCAACTTCAAAATGAAGTTAATGTTGTGATTTTAAACTTTGCTTTAAAATTAGAAAATTAATTTCCCTCAGCCTTTAAAAGGAACTGTTAATTTTTTCATGATAATTGAACAAACTGAGAGTTCTGTTTCAACTCAGCATGTGGTCTTTTTTGTTTATAAGTTTGTTTTTAAGGATTTTTGAAGGGGCTGATTAATTTTGGTAAATCTTCTAAATCTCTCAAGGTAAAAAGATGAATCTTTCTTTCCATGGGTCCTTCAATTTCTTATTTTGAAGTGACACATGTTAATGGCTGGTAATGATTGGGGTATTCTTTTTTCCTTTAAAAAATAAGTTTCAATGAAGTTTGTTTAATGAGTGAAAAACAAAAAGCTATCTGATTATATTCATTATGGTTTGCCAATAAGAAATCATAAGTAATTTCTAAAGGACAAGATTTGTTATAATAGATGATACATAATATTTAAAAGTATTATATTTGGAATATAAGTAACTGGTTCAATTACCTTGGTCATAATAGTTCTACTTCACATTGAATTTATCCAAAAATAATATTTATAAAATAAAATCATGTGATGTTTGATATTTTGATCTTGACATTATATATTTTACCTTTATTTTTCAGATATATAGATATCATACTAAATAAGAAAACAGACTGATGTCAAATAATTGATTTTTCAAATTAACTTAGCATAGGTAGTAAGATTATACTACTGATTTTTTTAGTCTTCTTTTATTTCGATTCAGTTAAACAGTACTAAATAGTTCTGTGATGGAAAATGGATTGGTCTTTTATTTTCAACTTCTTTAAGTCTATGATTTTAAGAATATTTGATGAAGTTATTCCCAAAAGTTGAATAGGTTAAGATACAGAAAACAAAAATTATATAATTGAATCTCCTGCACAGTAGAAAGGGTATGATATACCATGGTTTTCATAAAAATGTCCTTTGAATTTTTGGCACAGAAAGGTAGATATTTCAGATAATTCACTGATTTCTATTTGGGTTTTCTGAGCTCAAGAGAGGAAAATTATCTTAAGTTGATATTGCTGAATATTAACTGTTCATGGACCCCTAAGAATTAAGTAAAGTTTCCACTAATAAAATTTGCCATGTACTGGGAATTAAATACCACAACAAATAATAAGGAGAAGAAATTACCATTTATAAGATACTTGGAATATTTTAAGAAAGGAATTAAAGATAAATGTTTACCTTATACATGTGTATTTGTTCATCTTTTTCTGTATTCATACATGCACATATTTTTATCAAGCACCTACTGCATGAAGGGAAATCATGCTAAGTTCATGAGTTATAGAAGTAAAGAAGTATGAAAAAAAAGGAATTCCCATTGTGGCTCAATAGTAATGAACCTAAGTAGGACCCATTCAGACACGGGTTTGATCCCTGGCCTCACTCAGTGGGTTAAGGATCTGGCATTACAGTGAGCTGTTGTATAGGTCACAGACTACACTCAGATCCCACACTGCTGTGCCTGTGATGTAGGCTGGTAGCTGCAACTCTGATTCAAATCCTAGCCTGGGAACTTCCATATGCTGCAGGTGTGGCCCTAAAAAGCAAAAAAAAAAAAGTAAAGAAGTATGGTTCATATATTTCAGGAGCTTATAATTGAAGGGGCATGAAGACCTTGATCTTGGCATAATGAAGCAAATAATCTAGTTAGGGAGATAGATAAGTAAATGGATAATTCAAAAAAAAGTGTGATAAATTTTAAGGATTTATAGTCATTGGATGTTTAAGAAACAAAATCAGAGGCATTTTTCATAAACTGGAGTAAGAGCTTGAATAAGAGAAGTGATAAAGACTAAATTTTGAAAACAATAAAAGTTGAGGCAGATGCTGAAGGGAAGAGCTAAAACACACAAATGCATTGGTAAGGGACATGGTATTATAGGTTCTGGGGACTTCAAGTTTTTTTTATGGTGAGAATAGAGTGGTGGGAAAGAGGCTGGAGAGTGAGAGATGATTCAGATACCAAAGAAGGATTTTTAATTTAATCTTTATGAGCCATTGAAGACTCCTTAATTAGTAAGTAACCTATTCAAATTTATGTTTTAGAAGAGTTTCTAGGTAATAGTTGCTTCTTTCTAGGCCAAATGAACTTAGTAACTAAGTGGAAGTTTTATAGATTTCACCAGGGTGTGGAAGGGATGTAAACTACCACAGACCAACAGATGGAAAAGTGTAAAGTTGAGTTACTTTATTTGTTTTTTAATTACTCCAGATATATTATTGGCTTGGCAGTGCTCACTTAGAGACAAAGGGAGGTAGAAAAACAATAATGGGCAGGGATATATATAAACTGAAAAGTGTTTTCTTGGTAGCATAGAGTTCAGTAAATTAGCACCAGGTTGGTACTGTCACATAATTTGCTGGTAGGAGCACAACAGAGCAGCTTGTAAGAACAGATGAGCCAGGGCACAAATAAAGCAATGAACATAAATCAGAGAAACTTAATTTAGCATTGGACATCTAGATGGCGGTCAGTGAGCTGATCATTATTACCATACTGCCATGCACAGAGGAGACTCAAAAAATATTTGTTGATGGTAATTATAACCTCAAAAAGAAACATGACTAGCATCTCCAGCCCCCTTTAGGCCATCTTTGACTAGAAAGCATTTAGATGTTTATTATGCTTAGTGAAAAATGCTTTACAGAGAACTATTTTGACGATTATCTGGACCTTAACATATTTTAAACTGTCATGTGTTTCTTTCTAAAACAGAGGCAAATTTACTTACACATTGTATTTTATTTCCAGTAGAAGATCTCATCTGTTCATGTTTCTGATGATTCAATATTTAGTTTGGTCTTATTTGAAAAAAGGCTTAAGTATATAATCCATTAAATTTAAAGACAAATATTACTAAATATGAGTGAGACTTTCAATGTAGCAGTAATCTCACCGAGGATTAATCTCTTTGAATATTATAGTGCCAATGTAACTTGAACTTGACAATCTCACATTAATTCTTCATTTTTCTGTACACTATAAGTCTAAATGTTCTTATTTAACTATTGGAAATCTTTCTCATATGTTTCTTTATTTTGACAAAAAAAAAGAAAATAAAAATTATAAATATCATTTTAAATTCATGGTCCTGAGAATGAGGAGAGGTGGGACATAAAACCTAAAATAAATTACATGGTATACACAAACTTAATAATGTTCACTTTGATAATAGGAAATAAAGAACACAATTGAATATGTAGCTCAGGCTATTATTTAAGACAAACTCTCATTCACTGTTTGAGTCGGAATTCAAACAGAGACTGATTTCTATTTTTAAAAAAGTTTAGGAAAAAAACTAATTACATCATAGACAATAAATAGTCTGGCTTTAGTTTTTTTAATTATTGTAAATTTTTTTTTGAATATAAGGTAGTGTTTGAATTCCTCTGTCACAGTTATTCATTCTGGCCTAACTCTTTTCTTCATTGTCCCAATTTTCCTCAAATATATCCACTTAAAGCATTTAAAATTTGAATATGGAAAAAAAGTCAATACAAAAGTCAACACAAAACTAACATACTTTCACTTATGATGAAGTACAATGTACTATTATACCACACCATACAGTAAAAGAAAATATATGCTGTTTCATAAGCAACCACAATCACTCCTATGTGTACATTTAGAAATACTGTTGCCTAAAATTTTTCTGGTCTCAATTCCATTATTGTAGATAGCAATTAAGTGTAGCATGGATGAAGGGATAAGTAGGAAAGGAGAGGGATTTATGTCTTGTTTACTCATATGTTGCCACATAACACTTCTGCTTGTATGCTATTAGCCATAACATATTTACATGGCTATACCTAGCTGCAAGAAAATCCAGAAATAAAGTATTTATGCTGGAAGTCACATACCCAGATAAAATTGTGGAAGGGAGATCAGATGCTGAGAAATGATTAGAAGTCTCTACCACACTTAGTAACTTGGGATATTGTATCATCTATTATGATGTTTGTTTGGTAGTTTTTAAATAGCAGAATTACAGATTTTTTTTCCCATGAACTTTCTCCAAACTCTATTATAAATATTTCCTGTGAGAACCAAAGATTTATTGTAGTGAATAAATACACATAGTAAATACAAAAACTTAAAAAATAATACATAAATTTATCAGAAAGAGACCCTAGCACTTCTTTTCTTATTGTATTACTACTCTATAAAATATTAGAGAGATCTTTTGTGATTTCTATTGGAGTGATTTTTATAATTTCATTTTTATAAAAGAAACATATAATGTCAGACTTGTGAGAAATATAAAGTTTTCTGAACTCTCACTGCTCCAAAAGAAATGCTTTTCTAAAAATAAAATGTACATGTTGGGAAAATGTTCAAATCAATGTGCTAGTTGTTACGTTCAAAATTCCATTACTGTTAATGAGATTTGCAGGCGTAACTTGCACAGCAAGTTTCTCTGAAATTTTTCCCAGCTGTGCCCTTAAAAGATGCCTATTTCTTCTTTTTCTTTTTTAAATCATTTTATTGGAGCAGTTGCTTTTCAATTTATCCATTTGTGTGTTGATAGCATTTATTCTCCATAAAACGTTGGACTTAAATGGAAAAGAAGAAAGGTGTTTGTCCACTACATCTGTATAAGTCACAAACAACTCATGGACATGAACTTTAGCCCCTTAGCATAGTTCTGGTATGAAACTTCTGCATAATTCATTATAAAAGAACACTAAGCATTCAGAAGTCAGTGTTCATTTTGGTATGCACTGAAGTATTAACAACACAAGGAAATATGCCTTTTCTATACATAATTTTCACGATGCAGCTGATAGGTTTTATGGTTCATGGTAGAGTAATTTTGATCCCTTTATTGTTGTTTAGAAATATTTAAAAAGTAATACATTAAGAGAAATTGTATTAAAACCAATTTTCTCAGCGTATTTCATTATTTTCTATCTTGTATACAATTCCTTGGAAAACAATTAATAGTGATTAAATCCATATTTCTTAAAAAATACATTAAAAATAGGTGAGGTACTCACATGAACCAAAAAACAAAACTATAAAAGAGTATATATATTTTAAAATTTGTTAACAGGATTTTTATCTCAATATCTCTCACTTATACCACACAGACTTGCTGCTTCATAAGAAATCGAAAATTGGTTTATATCATATGCAAGTCCTGCTGGCAATATTTTATATGATAAGAGCTAATGCCTTTGGCCATTTCCTTTAACTTGATTCTCCACAGGGCAGGAGAGAAAGCGCATATCAGAATCACCTACAGAAACATTTGCAAAACACCGCACAACTACCACCACCACCTTCTCAAATTGGGCCTCACTGAACCACAGAGTATTATCATAATTGGACATTTGTGTTCTTTTGTTTAGTATATAAATAGAGATGAGAACTTCTTTTCTAGAAACTCTAAAACATATTTATATTTTTCCTTTTTAAAAATAATTAAAGGAAAAAATATATATAATTATTCTCTATGTTTTTGTGGGGATACAACCTAAGTAAAAGCAATGAGTCCTAGGAATAAAAACAGTTAATATCATAAAACAAAACTTACAGGAAAGATATTATATTAGTAACAACATAATGAGTTCAAGAACATTGTACTGTCTTCCATACAGATTAGGCTTATGTTAGTTATGAACTCTGCCCTCGAGTTTATAATCTTTAATCACTTTATGATGGACACGCAAATATAAGTCAAACAATGTACATGCACAGTACTCTATTTTATATGTCCAGAGAAGAATATGGAATGGTTATTTATTAAATAAATTAATTAAATATTAGATAAAAGCAATGCAGTAAGAATTATAAAGTTATATATCCAGATAGAAAAGAACAGTAAAATTTGCCCATTGTCTTAGATTAGATTTTCCAGGAAAGGACTCTGGAACAAAGATTTGCATGCAAAGGAAGTGGAACTGGTCAGAAGTCAAAGTTGCAATGCAGTCATAGCAAAAGTCTCAGTTGACTCCTCCAGGAGTTTGGAGCAAAGCCACAGCCACAGCAATGCCCAATCCAAACCACGTCTGCAGTGTATACCACAGCTCACAGCAATGCCAGATCCTTAACCCACTGAGCAAGGCCAGGGATCAAACCCACAACCTCATGGATCCTAGTCATATTCATTTCAGCTGTACCACAGCGGGAACTCCAGAAGCTAGGAAGATCTTTAAAAGTTGTCTGTCTTGCAATAACACGTGCTAGGGGTGGGGGATGGGGGAGTGTGATATTGATAAGTTAGCTTTTTTGGACTGAAAATAATTCCTTGAGGATGACTCAGTTGAGAGTCCCCCAGCTGCTGGGGAATGACTGCCTCAAATCTCATGTGGGATCTAGGGGGTGACCATTAACAAACATTCTCCCTAATGTATTTTTAAGATAGTGAATTCTGTGTGGATAAGCCAGGTTTGGAAAACTTACTATATGAAAGAAGGAAGACGTCTTGATTTGGGTTGGAGAGATTGTTCACATGTCTGGGAGATAATTTAAAGTTTTAACACTGGAAATCCTTTACACAGCTAAGTAAAGATAAGTTGTAGTGCAGTAGGAAACTCCGCTTCGTAAAGTGGGGAAGGGGAAACGTCACGGAAAGTTAGCCACAAAGGAACTTAAAAAACCTGTTAATAGTGATATTAGAGTCCCTCAGAGGCCTTCACCATTTGGCACCAAGTTTTCTTCTCCAGTGTTACTTCTTTTGGCACAATGCCCAATTTGTCTCTAAAGTACTTTTTACTGAAATGAAAATTAATTTCATAAACCTGAGATGTTTCTCATACTGCTCTTCCCCCTCCCCTTTCTCCATCTCAAGTCCTCCCATCCTTAAATTCCTATCTTAGTTCCCTCCTCCCCCAATTTTCCTCCCAGCTTTCCCTGGTTCCCTCCCTTCTTGAAACCTTACCTAACTTTTCGTGAAATTCATTGCATGTTCCTCCGCCCTTCCCTCCCCTTTCCCTTCCTTGTCCTCTCCCCTTTCTCTCCCTCTCTCTTTTACCTTTCCCATCCATGTTTTTTTTCTCTTTACTTTTACAGTAATAGCATAAATAATATACTGCATACGTTTGTATATGTGTGCATGTAAATCTCACTATGTGTAATGTATAAATGTATAGAGTATATTATTATATAGTAAATTATTTCTATACTTCACTATTTACTTTTCCCCCACTTATCATGGCATCATGGCACATATGAGATTTATTAATACATTTAGATGTTTAAGTGAAGTAGAGCATATGATTTTATTTACCAATGTATCTGATGATGGTTCTGTGGGTAGTTTTTAAGTTTTCATTATTACAAGAAAGCTATAATTCACATCCTTGGACATTATTGACATGTATTTGTTAGTGTTTCCTAATGAGAATATGAGATTCTTGCAGGAAAGAAAACTTTTAATTCCCTATGATTTCTACATGGAGATGACTACATAATTGTAATAACCTCCTGACTGGATGGAGAGCAATGACTTAGGATCCAGAAGCAGGGGCCTCTGTCCTAATTGTTAAAAAGGATTTTTAGGCAGGAAGTGCTTATTTGATGTCATATGCTAACTACTCATAATATAGCTTCTATCAGTGAGAGTTGTGTTACATTCTTCTTTATTTTATTTAAGACTAACCCTGAGTCATTTCATTTAACTGCTGCATGTCCATTTATTGATGTATTCACAATACTAAGGTGTTTGGAAATAATGTCATCTTCACCTGTACAAAGGTAGCTTTATATTAATTTCCCTTCCAGTGGCTCTTTCATAGAAGCAGATGATTTATTGCCATCTCACCAATTTATTCTGAGTGAGCCTACTATTCCTTCATAGAAGTATTTCTTATAGCTGTTTACATAGATCGATGAAGGACCATCTCTCATTTTGACCACAGCACAGCTCTTCCCTGGTCAGCCACTTTAAACACTGTCCTTCTCTAACCAGTGGCCAATTTGCAGCTGCCAAAATGATCCTTTCCTCTCATTGCCTCAACTGTGACTCTTTTCTCATTTTTTTCTTCCTATAGCTTCACAATCCAGACATTGGGCTGGAGAATAGCGGCTTCTATTCAAAGCTTTTCGTCAAAGAGCTTTATGTTTGTTTTTTCTGTCCACACCTATTTCCTCCTCGCTGTTATTTTCTGGTGATCTTACTTACCAAATCCCTTTTTATAGCATTCTACTTTGCCTTCCTTTCTCTACTATGCATTCTCTGATTTGTCTTGGAAGAAGTCTGTCCTCCTTTATTGTATTTTTAATAGGCATATTATAGGATTCTATAATTTGTGAGATGGGCAGAAATTAAGGAATACAAGAATCTTACCATCTAGAGATATCTGCTATCATCATGTTAGCATGTTTCTTTTCTTCTTTCTGCATTATGTTATAAAATTCCATCCCAACTATATGCCTAATTTGTATATATATATATTTTTTTTTGCTAAATACTTTAAGTATTTTCCATATACTAAAAAATCTTTATAAACAGCATTTTTCCAGAAGAAAATAAAGATATATGGAGATATCCTATGGAGTAGTCCACTCCATTCTAAAGTATAATTAAAAATAAAATAGTAATATGACTGAAATATTCAGCTAATCAGTTAAAAAGAATGATTGTTGGAGTTCCTGTTGTGGCCCAGAAGAAATTAATCCAACTAGGAACCATGAGCTTGCGGGTTCAATCCCTGGCCTCACTCAGTGGGTTAAGGTTCTGGTGTTGCCGTGAGCTGTGGTATAGGTCACAGATGCGGCTCAGATCTGACATTGCTGTGGCTGTGGTGTAGGCCAGCAGCTGTAGCTCTTATTAGACCTGTAGCCTGGAAACCTCCACATATTCGGCAGGTGTGGCCCTAAAAAAAAAAAAAAAAAAAAAAAAAAAAAAAAGATTGTCAGTAATAGAGGGAATCATTGAGAAATAGGAAGTTTAAAACTACAAATAGCAAAACAACAATAATAAGCATTCTGTATATAAGGAGAAAGTAGATAAGGGATTTGATAAGGAACTAGATTATAGCTTAATAGGAACAAAAAAAGAGTAATTTTATATACATCCAACTGAGAAAAAAATGTGTTCAAGGTCCAATTTTTAGTACCAGAAGTACTTGTTTTCCAAACCAAACCTAAAATTAGTATTTGAAAGATTTAACAAGGAATGCTTTCCTAGTCAGTAGACTTATTCAGTTCTAAATTCCTTATTCATTGAGAAAAGGAACAATGTACCAGGAGTAGGGTCATATCCAGAAATGAAGGTGAAAATGATTGCTGTCCCTCCTAAACAATTTGCAAACCCCTAAATGATTAATAATAATTTCTTACATTTGTATAACAGAAGTGTTATAAGATCACTTGCATATTAATTACCTCCTTTTATGTTCACAACAAAACTGTGAAGCAGCTATTACAATTTTTCTCTTTATAAATGGATAAAGCAGGGTCAGAAAAGTTAAGTGATTTATTGAAGATGGTATTGTTAGCAAAGGGTGTCCGAACCTAACCTGATTCATTCTGTGTTTTTGGTTATGTTTCTCTAATAATGTTGGGGAAGTGAGCTTTGTTAAGGATGATGGAAAATGTCATCCTTTTAAAACACAGAAACGTCAATCTTAAATTCTTAATATTCAATGTATTACCTTCTTGTTTGTTTGGTTTATGTTTCAGTATATAGGAAATAAAGTTTTCTAAGCTTTCACAAATGAACTGCATTAGTGGATATGAAATTCTTCTCGGCCTTAAAGCTGTTATGCTTTGGTCTCCTGACAATTACTACTGAAAATAAGTCATAATCCTCCTGCTTTTCGTGAGAATAACCTACTAGTATGCTTCTAGAATTTTAAAATATATTCTTGAAATATTAAAATATTCTAGCATCTATTTGAGCATTTGTTAATGTTGTCTATGAGATGGCAAGGACATTCATCTTCATATAAGTGTATTTCTATTTCAAGATTGATTTTTCATCTTTACTGCCCCAATTATATTTAATTCTCCTTCAGACGTTCCTGAAGTTGAACCCCAAACCCTATCCACCATATCTATCATCTTTTCTGGCTGTTTTAAAATCAGTTGTCACATTATCTCTGCATTCAGAAGCTTTCAGTTTCTCCTGTAATTATTTTGGTTTCTGGTATCAAGATGCTCTCGATTACCTCCAAGTCCAATTTTAGTTCTTCATCTGCCTTTTAAAATTTCTTTGCATTCTTTCTCATTTTATGTTTTCCTTTCATCCTGTGTTTTTGATTTTCATATTACTCTATTTATCATTCTTCTCTTGTTTCATTGATACCAACTCTCTTGAGTATGCTGCTAAGAAATTGTCATCTATAGAATAATTACTATGCATGGTACGACCTTACTTATGCTTTTGTTTTATTCATTCTTCCATGAATGAGGAATTTTTATCCAATATTTGTGCTTTCCAACAGAGTGCTGAGATTGCCTTTGATTTCACTTTCTTTGAGCATGAATATTGGATGAATATCCCTTATATCCAGACAAGAGGGGAAAAGATGTGCATAGTTCCTGAACCAATTTATGGTATGTGTTTGGCATATAAGGACTGTAAACCTGTTAGGTTAAGAGGCAGTCTTCTTCAACTCTTGTCATATTTTGGCTTGATATTCTGAACAGAGGAAGTACATACACAGTGATAATATTAGATAATCACAAGGGCAATTTTTGAATGTATTGTGTCTATTTTTACCTTAAAATATTGGCATTTCCTTCCTGATTCTGCAAACAGCTGTCAATTCCCCCATCTAACCAGCTGTATAAATAATATACCTAGAGCATATGAGTTGTTGGTATGGGAAGCATACAAATTATTGCCCAAAAAAATGATGATCTGAGCATCCCTGCCAGAGCATGAGCATGTACTATGATTATCCCAAGCAAACTGGGAAGAATGTTCACTGTAATTCTAGGGCTTTCAGATGGGTATGCAAGAAGAGGTACTAACCCAAGAATGACGTAACTGGGTTCTGTCAGTGTTCTGCTTCTTGAAATGGGAGCTGCCATGCAGTAGAAAGATGGACACTAAATTTTCGGCATCACAAACCTTGCATTTTTTGAGTAAAGAACAAATTCTCAAAAAAGCTTCAATTCTGTAATTTTGGAAGTTTGCTCCTGCAATTGCATAAGATAAGAAACCAACAATTCATTATCTCAATTCAGTTCTCCTGGCCTTGTAGTTCATAGATATTTTTCTGAAATGCTTGTGGTATATTGATGAGTCCCACTGTCCAGTTTTATCATGGGTTTTCTTTTTTTGTCTGTGTAGCTTTGTAATTATTTTGTTGAGTGCTGAGAGACAGTGAGTTTGGCTGTACCAGTTAGATTTTTAAATTTCTGTTCCTATTTCATTCAGTTTGCTAATATATCCTTAATTATGGATACTCCACAGATAGGCAGTGAGATACTGTATAGCACAGGGAACTATATCCAGTCTCTTGGGATAGACCAAGAAGGAAGACAGAATTAAAAATGGGAATGTATGTATATGTATGACTGGGTCACTTTGCTGTACAGCAGAAATTGGTACAACATTGTAAATCAACTATACTTTAATATGAAAAAATCTACTCTACATTCTCTCTTTACATATTACATCTAATAAATATGTGTTCATTTTTCCTCATCATTTTTGCCATAGATTAGCAACACCTAGAGTTTATGGAGCAACAAATAGATTCAATAAATATTTATATTGAATATCTACTAGTGTATCATATTTTTTAACTTGCATGGAAATTCCAACATTTTACCCCAGTGAGTAGATATCAGATATTTTACTGCTAGTAACAAGGTATGTACTGTAAAGTGAAATTTTTCTAATTATCATATTTAGTTCTATTAGTGATCACCTTAAAGCTGGAATCTAATGATTTAAATATATTGTCTGATTTATCTTGATATACTCTTAACTTCTTAATGGCTGACCATGTTAATACTGAGCATGAGTCAGTAGGGCACTGCTCCCAATGTATAAATAACCTGGATGGCTGTTTCAAAGGCACTTAGTGTGAAAAAAAACCTCTCTCTAAGCAAGAGAGGTTTCAAAATGTAAAACTGTGTCTTTTTGATCTAGCTCTAAGTTATATATGCTTAATCATATACTCTATGCAACCATGCCTATTTCTATCGATAAGAAGGAATGAAAGTTGCAGGTTAGCCACAATATTCATTTTCTGTCATTAAATTTCTTTTTTGTGTGTCTTTTTTTTTTTTTTTTTTTTTTTTTTAGGGCCACACCCGTGGCATATGGAAGTTCCCAGGCTAGGGGTCCAATCAGAGCTGTAGCTGCTGGCCTTTGGCAGAACCACAGCAATACAGGATCCAAGCTGCATGTGAGACCTACACCATGGCTCACGGCAGTGCTGAATCCTTAACCCACTGAGTGAGGCCAGGGATCGAACCCACATCCTCACAGATGCTAGTTGGGTTCATAAACCGCTGAGCCATGACTGGAACTTCCATCATTAAATTTCTTGTAGCTGGCTGGACTATTGTGACCTTATTTTCTCAGGTGATGTCAAGTCTCAGCAGTAGATGTCAGTTTCACCCAGAAGTGTGGGGCCACTTCCAACCATGACCTTTTAGCATTTCCACTACCCCCAATCCCCCAACAGAGCAAACTGCATGTTTCATTACAGAAACAGGTTGAATATTTCAAAATGCTGCATGCACAAGAAAGCCTCTGGCCACATTTCCAAACAGATTAGAAGACAGTCTCATGTGCATTTCCCACTTCATCGCTGTTGCCTAATGACAAATAAAACATATGAAATATTGGTAGAGATACGTTTTTTGAAAAGGGGTCAAACTAGATTACATTTTTAGCATCCTAATCTGAGATATGTTATCCAGTCTTTCATGTCTGTTCTTTTAGTAGTTTTATATAAGGCAAGATGTAAATTGTTACATTTATTGATTTTGTTGCTTATAATTTATTATTGCCCAGAGAATCATGTATCTTTTTATTTTTGGTTCTTCTTTCTTATAGCCTCTATGACAATTCATCAATTAAATGTTATTCTTATTTCTTTAGTAGGAACTAGTTCGTTAACAAGTGGTTTTCAGGTAATATGGATATTTATTTAAACTACATATTATCACTGAGGTAAATATCCATGCAATATGTCACTTAAACCATTAAAGCATCATTACTGAGGAGCAGAACATAGGATGAGAGTTGTTTAGTGTTTTACTGATATACCATAATAACTAGTATCCATTCATAGTTACAAGAGAAAAATTGTATTTGTGTGTTTTTTTTTTTTTTTCTGAGAGCAACTAGTATTTAGCCAAACTTATTGGCTAAGTTAACAAGCATATAAAGTAATAATCACTATTAAAATGTAATATGCATATTATAAAATTATATCAATTTCTATATTTAAAATTATTTCTAGATATCTACATGCTACTTATGGAAACTAAAAATCATTTATAAATATATTTATATATGTATATACGCAATTAATATATTTAATAATATATTTTATATATATACACTAAATAATACTCCAGTTTCCATATGTCTGCCTTTATGTGTGTATGTGTATGCATATCAATCATTTTTTGTCCATATAACTGAATATCATATTTTGATTATCTTATAAAAGTTAACTAAAAATACTTTATTGGGAAATTCTGTGCCTTCCATGCTTTGTTTATTTTTCTAGATATTTTGAATACTAATTTGATATTCCATGTTAACAAGAACTGCCTCTTTATTTCATTTTAATGGACAGAAATGCTTGGTTTTATCTGATTTTCTCCTGTAAGTCAAAATGTAGTATTTTGTGACATCTATATTCCCAGACTACAATGAGAAGAAAAGAGGAAAAAAAAGTAGAAATTAACCCTGTTTAGTGTTTTGCTGCTAGAACATAAAATATTTCTAGCTCAATTAAAAATATGAGTTCAAGTGAAATGTACTAGCTCACTGAGAATTTATATATGATTCATTAAAAAAACAGCTTTTCTGCAGCCTCTTTCAATGGGATGTTATAGAAATAGGATACTGGACTGTGAAGCAGCAAACCCAGTTCCTCTGCCAACTCCACTAGTTACTAGCTATGCCATGGTGGCAATCCCTTCACCTCTGGAGGCCTCAGTGTTCTCATTTGGAACATGACAGAGTAAAATGGCACAGTCCCTTGTCACTTCTAAAGAAAAACCCAATGTTCTGTTCTCATTTGAGAATGAGGCTAAAATTTCAAGTTATCCACACTGGTATAAAAACCACTAAACTTAAAGTACCAAATGTAATAATTTTATATGATTGGAAGATGAAATGTGAAGATTGCTTTATGATTGTTCTAGAAATATGTGAAAGTCTTCGATAAAAGTGACAAAAGGACAGCAGGTAAGGGGAAACAAAGCCACTCAACTGTAATATCTGGAGTATCTTTTCTAATTCTTTATTTTCTACTTAATGAGATTATTTCCTTATTGTTGACACCCTCATTTAAGACCAAACACTTGAAAACAAAATGGTTTTCTACTTTTCTAAATCTAGACAAGTTTATCCAAACACTTTGATAATTTACTGCATAGCAAGGGCAGGAATACATGGTTCTTAACTTTTCTATTTAGCAATGCAGTGATGAACGCTTATACCTCATTGTCTGAGATTGATGTGTCCCATGATAGATGCCGTTTACATTATGTCCCTCTTATGGCTCTGCGAACCCCTGTCTCATACAGAGTAAGACAATCCTCTAATTTTTTAATTAGAAAACAATAATTCTTCTAGCAAAGGTGTGTGAGCCCTGGAAGTGAGCACTTTATCAATCTAAATTAGACCATAAGCATTTTGTTCAGTGAAGCATGGGCTACAGTTCATTGGTTCAGTAACATTAAATAATTATCATGTTAGAATAATAGCACTTCTTGAACTTCTTAATCTCATTGGTCAATCCACGAATCAATCCATATTTCTCTTTACAAAAGTAGGATAAAAATTAATGTTTCTATGGATGCATTAATAGAATGTGTTTTTAATACCTTAAGTTTGAATGAACTGAAAAGATTGCCAGGGAATATCCGAGAATTTTGTGTTTTTGTCTTGTCTATATTTGGGGAAACATAGCTTGTTTATAAAGCACCAAAAATTATTTTAATGAAATGTATATCTTCCTGATATTATTCATACTTTATATTTTTAATTTGTCCCCAATATTTTGAGTCAATACATACATGTTATATACTTATAAATATTGTAGATATTTTTAAGGAAATGCTTAGGAAAAATGAAGAAGAGAGCTAGATGAGAATGAACAAAGCAATCCAAAAATGGCTTATCCTTTGCAGGTAAATATTCTAAAAGAACTGGAGAATGGGCCAGAAATTTATGGCATGCTGATATAATGCCATAAAAGCACTTTTTTTTTCCAAATTGAAATATCTGTCTTTCTTCATGTTCTATCTAGATAGCTGATCTATAATGAGCCGAAGAAGGGATTTTGATCTTTCCTGAGAGTGTTTTGTCAGTGATCAGAAAGAACTGGTTCAATTTCTTTCCAAGTTGAACCAGAATATCACAAATCAAGAAAGGTGAAGTATTTCAGCAAAAGGGGTAGTAAATGCACTGAACCTTTACAAGCTGGTATAGTATTGTATTTTTTTTTTTTTTTTTGGTGTGTGTGTAAAATGTATTGATAAAAGAAACTGTGCACCTCTGACACCATTGGAGGCAAGTGGAAATATCATGGAGAGAGAATGAAGTTGAGGTTAGCAGGATCATTCCTAACCAAAGCATTTATGAAACATAAAACAAGTTCGACCAGTTTTAAACTTGTGTAAGTAATACACATTCATATGGAAAAAGAGAACATTCATAGTATTAATGTTCTATTTTTGTTTTTGTTTTTTCATTAAAACACTTTTTAGTCATTCTTAGGTTTGATATTTTTGCATTTCCCTATTGAAATTTCCTTTAATTTACTTGTGTTTAAGTAATGTAAGTGGAAAGGATGAGTACATTGTCTTTGTTTGAAATGTGTATGTGTGTCTAAGGAGAATTTATGGAATACCTAAGTTCTCAAATATAAGCTATGAGTGAAGATACATACTGTTTGTATATTTATAACTCAATTTCACTTCCTTTGGCCCTGGTGACCAGTAACAAATATATAGTTCATTACAGAATTCCAAAGTGCCAATTAATAATTTGTGATCACCAGGGAATATGGACCTGCTCTTTTGATTTTTTAGTTTGATTTAGTTTGATCGTTTAGTTTTATTTTTTTAGTTTGATTTTTGATTGTTTAGTTTGATTTTGATTGTTTAGTTTGTTTGGTATGTCCAGGAATAACCTAAGAGATTCAGTTTAACAGAGGAGAATACTTAATGCAGACCTCAAAATTCAAAATACTACCGAGCGTCAACAAGTATCTACCTACATTCCACGTCTGTCTTGGTCTAGTCTAGAGTCCAAATTCATTTAGAATTCATTTTCCTCTGATCTCTTATAAGTGCACTCTTTAGTATAAAGCATCTGAGGTCTCTTGGTCTGCTTTCATTTCCAGTTTTCTTCCTTCTTCACCTGAAATCCTCATCTTCTTTTTTGTTTCTAGCTGAAAATGTGCTCATTTTGTTGGATGAGTCTCTTGATAAATATATTAATTAGGCAATGCTAGATGCTATAACAAACAAACCCATTTGTAGGATGGTTTAAACATATTCAGGATACTTGTTTTCTTGTTTACTTATTGACCTGAGCTGAGTATTCCTGATCTGAGGTGTGGTCTTCCTCAAGAAAGTGCAGAGAAAGTCTACCAAGGGCTTTGTCATCTTCTACGGGAAAAAAGAAGCCTCTTAGATTTCCATCCTAGTCAGCTAAAAGGGCAGGAGACCCCAGGAGAGTGCTATGGAACTTTTTAGTGGGTCAAGCCATAAAATAATCCCTTTGCTTACAATTGTTTATCATTTAATCATATGGTCACCCTCAATTGAAAAGTAAGATAGACAATGCAATCTGCTGTAAGAACAGGAAGGGGAAGAACATTTGCATTAGTATCTAGCTATCTCTGCATAAGAAATGACAATAAATGCTTTTAGCCCACTTAATCCTGTCACAAAAGCACTTTATATCCCCAAATCTGTATTTTCAGATGAGAGAAATGATCAACTAAAAAGTTTTCTATTTTTTTCTATGTTCAACATATCAGTATGTATGTGTATATATATATAATTTTAGTGTTCAAATATGCCTGTGTGTTAATCACTTAGGGTTTATTTGGCAATTCACTTTTCTATCCTGTGGTAATGTTTTCAGACATATTTGTGCGTGGGATTTGTTCATTTATGTAGGATATCTTTCAGAGAAAGACTGGAGATGGCATTGTATTGTATTGATACCCTTGATTTTCTCATACTTTAAGTTGAATAAGGGCCAGTGTCCATTTCAATGTTGATCATTCCTGATATCTAACATTAACAATGATGTATCATTTATGGCAAGTACTAAAATAATATGTGTAAAATATGTATCAAATGAACACAAAAGACTAAAAGTTTATGAGATATAATTATGAGTATAATTTTGTAGTAACTACATTATGAACTTTAGTAGACTAGATATTTCCTTTTTAAAGTAAAGATGTTATACCTGGCCAAAAGAGCATAACATTGTATTTGAGGTGATACTTCTTATTTTGAAAGTTACCTTATGCTTGTGGACCTTGTCTTTGATTACCCTTGGAACATAGTTTTGCAAGTCTCATTAGATTCTTTGCCTGTGTTTTTCAGGCTTACACCACTCTTTCCTTTTACATTTACTTTCTAAAAAAAAACAAACAAAAAAAAAAACCAAAACCAAAAACAAACAAACAAAAAAAACAAAAAACAAATTTAAAAAATTAGGAATTTTGTCTCTATTTGAAAATTTACCGGAGACTCTAATAATAAACCTGATAGGCATTGTCTTTCAACAAGCAAGTGCACAGTCTCCTAGTTTAGATGGACAAGAGAAAATATGATTCAATTGATTTTATATGCATATAGATGTTTTAAATTTAATGTGGATAGCTCGAAGACATTTTATACAGTATTATTCCTGGTGGAATTTCTTGTCATAAGAAAGAAACAATTAATAACAGAAAAGCAATTATTTTCAGCAGTTTAGAGAAGAGTCTATGAAACATTTATCTATCTAAGTACAATTATCATGCAAAACAGCATACAAACAAATGCATTTTAATATAAAGATATTGAAGGAGTGATTCTTTCATTTTTAAAAAACAATTCCCAAGTATGTTTTACTTAATGCCCATTCTTGATTACCTGCAGTTGCAAAGATAGCATACATTTTTATCAGTCTTTTGCAACCAGATTACTGCTTTTTTCTTGCTTTTTTATAACCCTCGGCATATGGAGGTTCCCAGGCTAGGGGTCACATCTGAGCTGTAACTGCCGGCCTATGCCACAGACACAGCAATGTACGATCCAATCCACGTCTGCAACCTACACTACAACTCACGGCAATGCTGGATCCTTAACTCACTGAATGAGGCCAGGGATGGAACCAGCAACCTCATGGTTCCTAGTAGAATTTGTTAACCCCTGAGCCATGACAGGAACTCCAGACTGCTGCTTTTTTATATCAAGAAGAAAAATTCTAGAATTAGAAAAATTAGTTTTCTTTAAACCTTTATTTTTAATCTTTATTTTCCTGAAAGATAATAAAGACTAACATTCTAATGTATCATCTTATTTAAATCAGATGTAATATCATGTGGCATAGTAACTTTGGATAACATGGGTAACTATTGTTAGGATTAGAAAGGCTATGAAAAAACTGGGGAAGTAGCATAGTTGTATAGTTTATATTTAATAGCCAATAAGACTACCAACCTTAGTATTATAAATCTTCAGATACTCAAAAGTGAATTAAGAAGTTTCTATTCAATTTTTATGTAGGTGTAGCTAAATTATTACCAATCAATTGAATCTAGAAGAGATACTGAAGTATATGCATATAATTTTATATACGTATACATATATCCATGGTAATGAAGATAAGTCCTTCACTATAGAAATTGCATCAGGTGTTTTAATAAACCTACATCAAAACTGTGGTGTAAACAAACTCAAACTTAGAAATAAATAGAACATTTAGCAGACATGTGCTTAAGGAAGTATTTATGGAGGGAAATAAAGAAGTTTAGTGTCAAATATTAAGACCCAAAATTTTAAATTCATCCATCATTATTATTTTGTAAACTTTACAATTATTTCAGATTTTAAAAAGGAATACATTACATTTCTTCAAAACAATGAAAATGATCCTGTTTTAAAAGTTCTTTGCCTTATTATAGTTTAATGGCATTACTACAGTTATCATTGGCTCATTGATAACTACAGTTACTATTATTTATATCTATATATATAATTTATATTTATTACTATCTATTTAAGATCTGTCTCAGATCTTAAAGGCATCATTTAAGAAACTTGCATAGCATTCAATAAATTGTGAAGAATATATTGCAGCTTTATAAACTTGAAAATAAAATCCATTCAGAATGCCTTATTAAAATAATAATTTTCATTCAGAATTTTATAAAATGCTTTTTCTGTTTGTCTATGCTGACTTCTGTTCTTTCACTCTTATGTATTTTTGCTTCCTCCAAATTCAGCTCTATAATATAAATTCAGTGCTACACTAGGTGAATTTGTGTATTACAAGATTACTAGAGGTTGATCTTCCATTATTTCAGTTACATACAATCTGATACAATAAACTTACTCACTGACATGCAAAACGAATTATGCTCTCATTTATGAGAAAACCATGCTCCAACACACAGTTGCTATTCAGATAAATCCATTTATGTCTACATGTTATTAGGCACTAAATTACCTTTAAAATAATTCAGTAATTTAAAAAGTAGAAGATTTTTATTAAAGGGTTTTTGGAGCAAAAGAAGAAATGTAATTTTAGCACAGGCAACCATTTCTAACATGAATTCGCTGATCTAGAAAATTACTTTAATGCACATATCAATATACAAGCCAGTTGCTTATATTTCAGCAATTTAAAAAATATGAATTCCATTTTGGTGTGTAATGAAAATACATAAGAACTTTTCATAGAAAAATAATAATTATACAGTCATTATATGATCCCAGTAAAATAAAATTACAAGTTTTTATTTAATTAGTTAAAAATTAGTAAAATTTTCTAAGTTGAAAAGAATTATTTTAGGTTTACTGCAGTTTTCCAATATTGAAAATAATTAAATGTGCTGCTATAAAAATACATCTTCAACCTTTTTTATGGTAAAAATTCTTGGTAGCCACTTAATTAAAAATTGAAAATAAGGACATTGTAAACTTAAAATTCAAGAGAGTGTGAAAGAGAGCCACAGAAAGTGAGAACAAGTGCTCTTTTATTAAATAAAGTCCACTTGTATGTTTAAAATTCATTTGTACTACTAAATGAAAATCATCATTTTCATTTTTAATATTTCAAAACTTCATGCCTGTCATAATGTTTGCATACAGTGGACACTGTATAAATTGTTTTTGAATGGAAAGTTGAAAAGTATTTAATAAAAAAAAAAACCTAGTTCAAAACTTACAGCTTTCTATTCCTTAGCTGTTTACTTATAGACATATTACTTATATTTCTGATGACTATAATATACACCTTGAGATGATCTCTGCTCTTTAATTATAAGGAACTATATTTTTGTGCATTAAAGAAATACTATTTCAACAAAAATGGTAATTATTTTTAACAAAATACTTCTAATATCTTACAAAAATAAACACTCACTGGTAATTATTCTTACTTTCCAATCATACTGATTTAACATATTTAACCAAAGAGTTCCATGTTGAAAGGGAAATATGAATCACATACAACTGTAGTTATATGGTAAGTATTTGAAAAACAGGATGTATCTTTGATATGCCTAAAAGTTCTGCTAAATAATATGACTTGATTTGATATCATCTTTGAATCACAATTTAACTCATTCCTGTTTATTTGTTCCTCTAGTATAAATCAGGTTATACATTATTTATTAGTGTTTCCTTTTAAACCATCTCAAATTCATTGCTTATTGTATTTCCAAAATGTACATAAATATGCATATATTTCTTTTCTCTTACTTTCATCTACGTATGCAACTTTTTTTATTTTGTATTTCAGCATTATCATTTTCATAAATAAATTTTGTATGACAGTCTTCTCATAATATTCCAGTGTATCCAGTTGCAGGGAGCATATTTGCTATATTTTAAACGCATGTTTCCATGGTTGACTCTTCTCCTTTCACCTTTGCCCATATTCCTTTGCTCATCTTTGTACCTTCTTACCTTTCCCATTTCAACAGGACTGATTTAAAGTGAAATTCAATTTATGAAGTGTCTTCCCACAGTTTATGATATTTAGCATAAGTGTGTAACAATATGCAGTAAAAACTTTATCTCAAATTATCTAACTTACAGGCAAACTAATTTATAGAATAGTTTTTTAAATGTTCCATTTCAGAGCAGCAATAGAAGCCAGTCTGGACCACACAGAAATGATGAACAATCTTTGTTAAGAAAACTTGAAAATCAAAGTAGATAAATTCACCAATGTTTCATCCTATCTCATTGTAATTTGCATACCTTGCATTTACATTCATGTTCCTATCATATGTTTAAAGAAAATGAGATAGAAGTTACATTTTTTAGGATTATTAGCAATTTAAGTTTTGTTAATTCTCTTATAAGAAAAATAACAGTGCATCTGTCAATCTAACATGTTTGGGAGAGGACTGTGCTGACTAGACATATGGCTATAATACTACTGACCTAAAAATATAAAACCTATTTTGTGATAGCTTTCCTGAAATGAGAACATACTGGTGCTGATTAGTCTCATTCTTCTCAATCTGCCTGGTGTATCCAGGAAAACATTTGTGAAATAATTGTCTATAAAACAGATAGGAGTCAACTGAGTCACATTGACATTTATACAACATAAAGTTAAATGAAATATAAATAAGTTATTAAGTTATATGAAGTATAACTAAGTTATATTAAGTTACAAACTAAAGTTATATGAAATGTAACTGAGCTTCTAAGTTGTATGAAATAGTAAACCACATAAATCTCTCTCAAGCTCTATACTCTTCTCTAGCTTTTGCCAAATCTCTTTTTGTCAAGTTCCTTATATATTGATTGTACTTAATATCTTTATTTGATCATTTCCTATTCGCTTCCTAAAACACTGCATTCTGCTTTCTCTTTGTATTTTTAAAATTAATTTCTCCACAGCAAAGCTCTTAAGACATATTGGTGGACAGTCCCCATGGACGTGAGTCTGATCTTTTAAAACTTGATTTTCCTTTAACATTTGAGGTGTAAAAATCTCTTTAATTCTTAAATGTTTTCTTATTGTGGGATGTATCACTCTCTCTTCAATAATCAACTACTTTAGTCTTCTTATCCACTTGCTTCTATTTTGATCATGTTTTTCTGTTCACTTGGGTAGTATTTTTCCACATTAACCATGGGCTTGACCCTGTGACTTGTTTTGGCAAATGGGACAATAGGAACCTTAAAGAAAGAAGAAGCTGGAGAAGTGCTTGCTGGTTGGGCTGTACTCTTGGAACCCAAGAGCCGTGAAATCAAGCCCAGTCAGCACATGTCACTCCTGCTTACAGCTAGTCTTTCCCCAAAATTAGAGCCCCCCAAAGCAGATGACTGGCAGCTATGGATAGATTAAGAAGTTAGGAAGCACAGCTTAAATCAGAAGTCCCTGGTTGAACCCTATACAAACTGCCATTTCATAGAACTGTGAACTAAAAAAAATGGTTGTTGATGTAAGCCACTATGTTTTGGGGTGATTTGCTAAACAGAAAAATTTAACAGTTTATACTACTTTCCTTTTTGTATCTAAGTGTTAATTAGTGGAACCACCATCTATTCTATCATCTATCTGGCGATCCAGGCTCTTTCTCAATTTTTTTTCCCCATTTTGTCCTTAATCTAATAGGTTTTTAAGTTGTGCTGCTATTTTTATATCTTAAATTATTTTAATGCTGAAGCGATTGAATATTTATGAACTTACATATTTATGATTATGAATATATGCTAGAATTATTAAACCCCAATCATTAGAAGTAGAATGATTTGTTCATTTTGGAATATAGATTTAAATGCCTCTCTCCCTCTTTCGATTCTATATCCCACCATCTCTTTCATAACATATTTCATTATTTCTGATTGTCTTATACGATGCAGATGTGAGCTATTGTTAATTCTTTTATTTTGTTATCTAATTAATTCTGAGCCTCTAAAAGATTTTTTGTAGTCTTACTTCTAAAAGATAATATAGAGAATGAAAGGATAGTGTATTTGTTGAGGGTTTTTTCATTATAAAAAACAGAAATTGTGTCTGTGGTTTTTTCACTGAGATGTAAAATCTCCATCATCTTTATTCCTTGTTTAACCAAAGACTGTTTGCACAGCTTGCAAAGAACACTTTTGTAGGAAATTAAATCTCTATAGTGCCTCTGTCTCATGACTGTGTTTGCCAGCTTTCTGGACCAGAATTTCTATTCCCATTCACAAAGCTAAGTAATACCCACAAAATCCTTGAAGGAATTTAAAATTAAGTTTCTGATGATTGGAATACAACTGGGAAAAACTGTTAAATGTTTGGCATTGGAAATTTATATGAGTTGGTGTCTTTTCTAATCACACCTATCATAAATACAATGTACAGGAATCATTTTAAAATATTGCCAACATTCTTTAGCTACTTAAACTTTGCTACTTTACTCAAAACAACATGCCCTTTCTAATGTAATCATGGAAACAAATGAAAACAAAGCTTCTGCTGAGCAGCCACTCAATATAACTTTTGGAGTTGATTGAATGTATTATAGGACGTTGCTAACGCTGACCTTATTGAAACAACTACCGTCAGTTATTACTAGGTTGTGTGATTATGCTTTTGCTGTTTCTTTGCATTTTATGTGCCCTATTCATAGTAGGTGTTCAATAAATAAAAGAATAAATGAAAATTAACCCACATTAAGTCATTTCCCTACTCAAATTTCTGTTGTAAATTTTTAGCCCTTTATCAGCAGCAAATATACCCTGATGTTATAATAAATGAAGGAAATGTATAAAGTCTGAGAAATCTACTCTACCTCTTTAAAAAAATATTCTCTGCTTTTAAATTAGTTTGTTGGTTAAAGGAGAAGACTTGTGTAGTGGGAATGTAGAATTCTAAAGTACAAAATTTGAATATGCGTGATAAAAATCTAAATCATACAAAATTGATGGGCACTCCACTGGGTCAGTGTAATTGAGTGTGGGGAGATGGAGAGAGAGATGAAGAACAGCTACATGAATTTAATCAAATTGCATTCTTCAAAAAGTACATTTAAAATTCAACTGAATAAGAATGATTTTCATTAGAGTGCTAAGCTTAACCCTTTAATTCATTTTCTTGTAAATTTTTATTAAAACTGTTATCACTACTTTTTAACATGACATTAACACAACGTAAATTAGGTCTGGTTAACTGCAAGTTACAACTAGGTGGTTTTTTCATTTGTATAAGGAAAAATATTAGTAGAAATAAATAACTATCCTACTTTACATATTCAGATTCTTTTGGGGGGTGGTGGTTTTTATCTTGAAACAACTAGCATATTCAAAGATCAGCTTCATATGTTTAGGATAAATGCTGTTATGTAAGAGTAAAAGGGTTTATAGGAGTTTGCTTAAATGAAGTAGCAAATGCACAAAAATAAGCCATTAAAAATGGCCTAATAGTTGATTCAAACCACTGATGACCACTCTTTATGGATAAGAGTGTATCCTACTTTCTCACCAACTCTTCTGCTTCCTATTTGGCATGCATCCAAACTTCTGCTGTGTTAACATTTGCTCCTGGGAGGAGATAAAGGAAAAAAGGTCCATAAGGTTTCCATTGGCCCAGATAGTAGAAACATCTGCTGAATTCATGAGCAGCTTGCTGGCCTAAGTCAGCAGGGAGAGTTGATGCTTATCAACCCTGCCATATGAATCGATATTTCCTGTGCCCTGGGGCTACACAAGCTTAATCAAGAAAGAATAAGGAAGTACATTACATGTCAAAATCCCCTCACTAAATAAGTATTATATGTTTAAAGTAACTATCATGACATTATAAATTATGGGTTTAATAATAATGAAATTCAAATTCTAACAAAGCAGTTTATTGGATCATTTTTTCATGAATTACATCATTTTGAGTAATGGTGGACTCCCTGCATTTGAAACTTTGCTTAGAGAGATTTGACCCTTAACACGAAAGAGTTGGTTGTTGTTTTTATCAGCGAGAAAAAGTTTGTTAGAAGAAAGATGTATCACTTTATTTTTCATAAGGTCATCTTTATATAAGTAACTTTAAGCTTAGTTGGTGCATGATTCCAATGGTGAGAGTTGGAATTATAGTCCCCAAGTGAATTCAATGAATTGTAACTGAATATAATTATTCATTTTAACATAAACATATATTTGCCCTTTTGAGGATAGTTGCATTTCAAAGTGTGCACTTGGAGTTCCCTCTGTGGCACAGTAGGTTAAGAATCTAACTGCAGCATTTCAGGTCATTGAAGAGGCATGGGCTCAGTCCCTGGGGCAGTGGATTGAAGGATCTGCAGCCTTCAATGTAGGTCACAGCAGTGGCTCAGTTTTAAACCTGGCCCAGGGACTTACATATGCTATGGGTTTAGCAATAAAACATATAAATAAATAAAAATGCACATTTATTTCCATGTTGCTGTCAATATGCAACCCCTTTGCAATTGTTCTTTGAGTCTGCAGCTCATCTTATTTAGTGAGCTTATTTAGTGATACACTCTTATCCATAAAGAGTGTTTGAAAAATCTACACCTTCAAGGGTGTATTAAAATTTTTGAAAAGCACAATGCTCAATAAATGGCTAAATTTGAACAATGAGATGAATCAGTTGTTTTGAATAATATATATAGTGTAATATATACATTTTATTTATAAATATAGCCTATTATATATATGTGTGTGTGCATATATATAAATATATATATATATAGAGAGAGAATATAGCTTCATCTCTAAATATATCCACCTGTCTATTATAGTACACATCTTTGGTTTCATATCTATCAAAGCAGATAAGACTAGGATTTTCGAAACAAAATCTGTTGTTGCAATAATTTTATTTAGAATTCATGAAATATGTTATAATCTACCTAGCACTAAACTAATTTGATATGGAAAGAAACAGGACAAATAGGAATAGTTCTGATCATGAATAATGTGACCACTTTACTCTTATTAGAAGAGCTTTTATTTCAGCAGATAAGCTATGCAGAAGTGCTGTTTTCATTAATCTAGTATTACACTGTCATTGCTCACTTTGCTGGAGCAGCAGCTTAATTCTTAGTTTCATGTGTATGATAATGCTCATGAAACTCAAGAAGCTTTATCCAACATCAAGTTTACCAAAAGATAATAGGACAGGTGATAACAGATAGATATCAACAACCAGCAGGGGCTCTGAGCCCCCTAAAATGCTTCTGAATGTGAACAGTCATGCCTTACTCAAGACTGGACTGAGTGGCATTGGCTTCTTTATCTCAGAGAAGCCTTCTCCAACTCTAGTGATCATGCAGGTTTTTGTGCTTTGCTGGTCACACAACATGGTCAGGATTGTGTCATCAGTACCCATTCTCTGTTACAACTTCATCTAATCAATACTGGTAATTCATTATCCAATAAATAATCTTGACAATGAAATGCAGGTGTCCTTAGTCCAATACAGAGCAACTTGTTTATTTTAGATCTAGTATACACCCATGAATTCCTTGAATACCAAAGATGATTCAACCAAAACTCCTTTTTAGGATCTCTGGAGACTAGAGAAAAGACCAAGAACTGTCTATTAACCCTTTCTTTCCAACAGTATAGTGAAGAGACCATCAGTTTTGGTGTGGATGTCTTTTTTTTTTTTTTTTCCAGTTATAGTTTTAGAACCTTCTCTCCAGAACAAACGTTCAAATTTATGGAATAAGATATTTAAAATCCTCCTCAATTTATTTTATTGGTTTACTTCTGATAATTGTTACTAAATACAGTTCAGTTTATTATAATTTTATAATTAACAACGTAAAAGTACAGTAACCCCCCAAAAGGATATTAGAAGATGGTGTTTATTCATTCTCTGCCTAATCAAAAATATAATTCTTTGAGTTGTACAAATCTATACAAAGTATCAGGTTTCATTTTAATGTTTTCCCACAGCAGTTTCCACTTGCTCTCAAAGGGCAATGTTCTCCGAGATCTAATGTGGCACTACAAAGGACTTGAACATCAAAGCATGTAAACATGGACAAGATGGGTGAAATCAACATTAATGAAATCTTTGTGCATTCAGAAATGATCAAACAGTGAAAAACACACCCTATTAACCAATGTGTTATTACATTTTTTTTTCAAAAGGGAGCTTGTTCCTTGGGGAATATTCCAAGTTGATTCGTAAGTTACTGCATATTGATCGATACTTAAATAATTAAGGTGATACCATTTTGAACACAATGTTCATATGTTCAAAAATATGTGCCCACTATGTCCCAGGCAATATCTTATGCTCGCTAGAGAATGCAAAGGGATATGTTGCTACCTTTGCTATCAAGGAATTTCAACATATCTCAGGTTCATATAGCAGTGGTTGCCTTGGGCATAAAATTTCAGTTATTGGAAAAGAAAACACTTATTTCTGTGATATTTGTCAGAGGAATTATTTTTTTTTAAGTTTATAAAATGTACTCTTATACAGAAGGAAAACTCAAATGTTTTGTTACCTCACTGTTGTCATCTTTTGGGAACTCATTATTTATTTTATAGAATAGTATTGCTATCCAGTCAGGGAAATATATCTTTATAAAGAAAAACTGTTCTATTTATTTATTTTTCTACATCTTTCTTTATTTTTTTAATTACTTAATGAGTTGTATTACATTTATAGGTGTACAATTATTACAAGAAAAACTGTTTTAAACATGATACTTACATCCATAGATAGTTTGCCAGCAATATTTTTCTTTCTCCCAGATAACTATTGCAGTTTTAAAAACAAATTATAAAATGGAAGTCCTAACAATAAAAGGAACTTTGCAAGGCAATGACATTTTAGCGTAGAAGAAATAAGTTGTCTATCAAAGAGTGAGAGTTGTGGAGAAATATGGGCAACAATCTTGTTTTAGTATAAGTTCAATTCAGTAAAATATGGGTTTTCATTTACCAGAAATTTATTTACAGTGTAAAATGAAAAATACCAAGAAGTTGGTTACTCTTATAATAAATCCCCATGATTTCATAGATTCTTTGATATTTTCTCAGGAAGGTTCTTGATTATAAACACAACTTTTACAGTAATTCATCTCTGAGATGAAATCTCCTTGATTTAGGGATAATGATTAAGTAAAGAAAAATAGTGTCTTCTGAGAAAATGTATATTGAAACATGGCGCTTCCTTCAATGGCTTGCAATTGCATGTAGAATATGTGTAAACTCTTTATCAAGGTATGAAAAACCTTGTATGATTTACGTTAACCTTCTTTTGTACCTCATCCTGAGTCACTTCATTTGTTTCTTCTCATGCTCCAGACTCACTGGATTTTTTATTTGTGTGCGTGTGTATTTTGTTTATTTTTTCCCAGTTCCTTCAATAGCCGCACTCTTTCTAGCCTCTGGCTCAAGACTTTTACATTACCTAATTTGTTTTCAGAAATACTGGTTTCTTCTGAAGCATTTTGTCCTTGGCACTTTTCAAATGGCTGCTTCTTTCTCTCCATTTGAGTTTCAATGAAAATATCAATACTTTTTCAGCCAGGATTTCCCTTTGTATGTTTGTGTATTCTTATTTTGCTGCCTATCTTTAGGCTATTGGTTCTAAAGATAGAACTTTATATCATTTCTACCTTGGTTCACATTTGTATTCTCAGCACCTACTATGTGAAGCACATTCTAGGCACAAAATAGGTATTTGTTTAATAAAGAAATGTCACAGCAAAATCTATACAAATGGAAAGATAGGGGTTCCCGTTGTGGTTTGACTGATTGAGAATCCAAAAGAGTGTCTGTGAGGATGCAGTTCGATCACCAGCCTTGCTTTGTGGGTTAAGGATTTGGCATTGTCACAAGCCGAGGCATAGGCCATGGATTTGACTTGGATCCTATGTTGCTGTGGCTGTGGCATAGGCTTGTAGCTGTGCCTCCAATTGGACTCATAACCTGGGAACTTCCATATGCTGTAGGTGTGGCCATAAAAAAAAAAAAAAAAAAGATAAGTTTCAGAAAACATTAGCATTGTGTATATTTATATTGTTAATAAGCAATATTTAAGTAAATTTGAAGATCTAATTGGTTTTATTAGCAAATTCAAGAATCAGGGAGCATCCCATCTCTCAAAAAGAAGCATGCTTTGAGGAGTTCTACACAATGGAATATTTTTTTATGAAGAAGGGTGGGTGAGGAGCTATTAGCAAAAGTAATGAAAGAATTACACTTGGTCTAGACCATCTTCTTTTGGAGACTAGGGTAACTGCATGAGTTTTATCATGCAGATCACCTCTTCTTCTGGGGAGTGGCAGGATGGAGAGGACCCATGTGAGAGATGACCTCATTGGTGCTGACTGGAATATTTCAAACTGGTTTATTAAGATTACATTTCTGAGGAAGGTCCAAACGGCAGTTAGATTAGCTGTTGAATCTAGGTTTAGTATCCTGGGCTTTAACACAAGTGATGACTTTTTGGGCCTATATTTTTCTGTTTAACAGTAGACATAGTTCATATACCTAACTGGTTATACATGATTAAATGGCATATGTTTGAAATCACATTTTTTCTTCTTTATCTTGTGTCAATGTTATATAAAAATTCCTTTTGACATCTCATAGTCCAAAGATTTATAATCCAAACAGACATCTATGTCTCTCTTTTATAGGAATATCTCTATTCAATACACCAATGCATTTATTTAAATTTTCTTCAGAGTATAATACATGAAAAGAATATTAATGTATAGGCAATTTGAAATGGTCAATATAATTTTATACATCCAGAGTATATGCATCAATGAGGTATGATCCAAAAGAAAGATATTACTGCAATATATCTACCTCATCTAAGTTGAATCATTAAGTAACAACAATATGTAAAGCAAAAATTAGAGTTGGCATAATTTTTTTTTTCATTTGGAATTAGGGAAAACTAGCATCAAAAACAGACTGAAGTCTTCCCATTTTCTCAACTATGTTTACCCTGTTTTGCAGTTATATCTTATATGTTTGAAACAATTGTATATTTGAAATTAGGATTTAATGTGCTTAATTTTCTTTTTTCCTTTAACTTGTTCCTAGAAATGTTATGAATTTTAATTTTCCCTGAGGTTCCTAAATATTTTTATATGTACTATAATGCAATATTTTTCACTTTCTTTAAATACATCAACTTTTAAGACCTACTGATTAAAACAAAAATATGTGTATTCTTTTCCCCCTTCTTAGTATCAGGTTGAAGTTTTTCCCAGGGATTTCAATTTTGAACAGGTATATCCCACCTACTCCACTTTTCCTTTTTTTTTCCCTCTAGAAGATTGATTATTGTATGCTCAGCACTATATTCCTCAACCTGTCTTCAGAAGAGTTCTACCATCTGTGTGTTCCTTTCCAGAATATTTCCTCCAGGTTGACATCTCAATTTAGAATTTAGTTACGTGATTGAGCTTCACTGTGAGCCAGACTGTGATTGTGGTCATAAATTTCTTTTCTCTGGAAGGCTGCCTTTCAAATGCTCATCAGTTAGCAAGTAAAGCTAGTCAGTTCTAGGTCTTGATCATTCACCCTGAAAACAGATTCTAGAAAGATAAAATTACTTTATGCACACATGGTAATTACCATGTAAGCCTGTTTTGACATTACAGAAATAATTTTAAAATACTTTTATTCTTTTATATTGCCTTACAATACATAAAATTTCCTTTTCATTTAAAAATTATTTCCCTTTCTTTTTATCCCTCCACATCGCAGACTTGAAGATCTATTTGTATAGGAAGAAAAGAATCCTTGTGAATATAAATGTGAATAATCCATCAAGTTATTTTTTTTTCTTGCAAATGTGCTCATTCAAGAAATCATTGTTTCAATTTTTGAAAGAAAAAACATATTGGGGAATGAATTAAATGTAGATAAATTAATGAAAACAAAATATATTTTAACTTTTTAAGGAAAAATCTATTTTTGTTGTAAAGCTAGATATATTTATGTTTAACCTAGTTCACTAAATCCATGGTATGTAAACAGAGGTTTGTTTATTATGCATTTTGGAAGGCTAATAAGCAGAAAAACAAGCTAAGAATGTAAAGAACTGATTTTGTACATAATCAGTTAAAAAATGTTAAGAATTTTTTTTAAAATCAGATCATGTTTGAAAATATGTTAAAGCAATACAACCACTAAGCAAGAACATAAAGCACCCGTAAAGCAGTGTTTCCCAGGATTTTATAAATATCCTCTGCAGCTTAGAATTTTGCAGTTTAGGGAAAATATAAATTTTATGATATGGCTTGGCAATATAAAATTAAAGAAGAAATTGGAAAAATCTACTTTATGTGGAAAGAATAATTGTGCTGGGAATATTTATAGTACAAAATGCTAAGTTATATAATTACACTAAAACATTTTTGAAATGCAAAAGAAGACATTTTGACATGTTATATTTCACCTGCACTGCAAATTTTTCCAGGGCCAGCCCTGTTCCTAATAATCAAGAATTAACCCTAATTATAAAGCCTAGCATAGACATAACAAGTGGTAACTAGTTTTGATATAATGCTATGTAGGTGACTGGGTCACCTACAGTCAGTCACTGTGTAGGTCAATTGGGGACAATCCAGTGGTTATCCTGTGGTCCCTGGTCTGCTATGACTGTCCAGGAAAATCCAGGAAAGGTGAAATTTCTACAGAAGAATTATGATTCTTTGGGTCAGGAGCTGTGGGAGTCACTGTAAATCTGAAAGAACCTTTTGTCATGGATCAGAAGCCAACAAAGAACTTGGGCCAGCCTTTGGGTACACAAGAGTTTCTGCTCCAGGAGTTGGGAGCAGAATGGGTCACTCACAATGGCCGTAATGAAGACCAAGATCTAGTCTACAGGATTGTAATTGTAGAAGCTGCCAATTTGGCATTTTTACACCTTGATATCAGGATGAAAAAGCCCTTCCAACCTTTCCTGGCCTTGCAAGACCCACTGCTCGCCAGCTTCATTTCTTCCCTGCTTTGGTCTGCCAGTTGCAATGGAAAACAGGTCTCCAAAATACTTCCTGTCACTATGGAAACTGGCAAGCAGCACCAGACTGATGGCTGTGTTCCATAGTGTCTGGGCAGAGGGGTGCCACAGAAGGTGAATACCAGGTGTTATACTCTATAAGGCAAACTAAATCTGAAAGGATGAGGTAGAATCAAAGAGAAGTCAGTTATCTGTGGTAGACTAGGAAAACAGAATACTTAAAGTTTTTCAGGCAAACCTAAAAGCTATAATAAAATGATGAAAAAAAAATGACTAGAGACTTCTAAGTATTTGAAAGGACAGAGGTGTATTCCAAAAACAGAAACATTTTGCACTTAGTTATCAGTCTTAATTTTTCCTCTAATTTCCCTTTTTGCATGATAGAGCATTCATTGGACTTCTCTTGAGAATTATAAGCTTACATTAATGGCATTTGTGCTTTTTGAACCAATAGGTTTTCGTATGCAATACGTGTTTCAGTCCACCCAGCTACTGAGCCACAACTTTCACATTAGATGGTTATTTGTTTAGAATGCCTTCAGTAATTTTGTGGAAGTAATAGCATGCTGTGTGTGCATTTAGATATATTTTTAGACTCTAATTTAAGCAACAAGAATGATCTTTAACTTTCTGCAATGAAAGTTCTTTGTGTAAACACCCCAAACCAGTTGATAGAAAGGATGAGAGAGAGATGCACAGAGCTGAGAATAGTTGAGAGGAAGACCCTAAATAAAGTGGGCTATCTTTGTATTTCATTTAACAATAAGTTAACTATTTCTGTCATTTCTTGTCAAGATTTATGTTTAAGAAACTTCAACCTCTTTTGTATCTATTGATCATTTTTGACATTTACCTAAATAGGAGAACCTTAGAGCATGACTGATCTTTTATATTATAATAGGGTTCTTAAGAGAACACAAAAATATCTTAAAACAAAGCAAAATATTATATATGCCATTCGATTCAGGCACCAATACCTCTGTTGAATTAAATAATTTTGTAGACTGAGTTGACAGTTTTTACTTTGTGTAAATATATTCCAAAAGGAAGAGTCAAAATATATTGGCATTTTTCACCTCATGGGAGATTTATACTTTTTTACTGAAAAACTATATCTTAAATTCTCTTCATATCTCATTTTTATTTGTTCCTATTCACTGTTTTAAAATCTGATTCTTCCTTTGAGAAAGTTTTGCTCATTTTCAGTAAGAAAAAATAATGAGGTCCTCAGTTCCTGCTAAATAACCCACAAAATTTGATCATTTATCCTGAAAAATCACTGACTGTAACTCCCTCTCAGATGTGCAGAGCCTCAACCTCTGCCTGTCTGTTTAGATATATCTCAGGTGATTATTGCTCTTACTAAGTAAGCATTCATGCATGGTGTGCTCTGATCCACTGTTGTGATCCAAATTTAATCTTTAGCACAGGAAAAGTAATGGAGAAAACCATTGCTTTCACTCATCATCCATTCAAGAGATAGCAAGGCTTGAATAACACCATTTATGGCAGCTTTGGGATTAGTGTTCAAGCATACATCTTCACTTCTCTGCTCTCTTTCAACTTTACAGCTGGCTTCAAAGATCTCTCTTCACTGTTATGCTTATTGCTTCTCTACGCTAATGGCACATCATAGCCTGACACTGAGGTTGAGGTGGCCACAATCTTAGAATTTGTTTCTTTGTGTTCTGGGTGACAGTTCTGTGTGCTAGGTTCTGGGTGGTCAGATAGAGGTGCATGCATAAAATGTGTGAAGAGAAGACAACTTTTAACTAACTGAGGCTAACAGAAGTCAAGATTTGGTGCACTTGATTTTGAACTTGGTAATTGCTAGTCTAGACAAGAAAAGGTTTGAACCAGTCTTTTCCCAAGTACATGACACATGTAAACATTGAAGGGATAATAGTAGCTATTTAAAGACAGGGTCAGGAGAGCTATCTTTTCCAAATATTGACTAATCATTCTTCATTAAAACATCTTTCACAGCAGTAAATTGGCAAATTATTTACATATAATTGTTGAAACTAACCTGGATGGTTTTCCACCCCTGATGCTAGTTATTGAGAAATAAACACTGCAACCTAAGAAAAACTAGCAGTTCAAGATCTCTGTCCATAGAGTAGAGAACAAGGGAGTTTATTTGAAAGATTTTTATCAGAAGAATGATGGGTGACTATTAGAAAGTAATTTGAGGAGAAATAAAAAAAAAGAGATCAAAATATGAAGAAAAAGAACTTCAAAAGCAGAAGTATATTACATTGGAGAGAGTTTGTTGATTTTCAGAAAAAACACTACCACAACAAAACCTTATTTATGCTGAAAATGTATGCAACAAAAGGCATTAAATGTAGCTTTTTCAGTGGTGTTATGTAAATGTTTAGCCACTGCCTTTGTGGGGCAAAAAACATTGACTTGACTTGTAAGGCAAAATTACTAAGGTGAAAATACTCCCAGGGTCATCAGTTTCAAGCTACTGAGTTGTGTCACTGAGCCTGAAGGGAGAAGCCCTGCAGACAGTTGACTCTCAGGAGCTGGTGTCAAGCAACTCTAGCACATCACTGCTTTTACTTGATTCTGAATGTTCCTTCACTTATTAAAAATAAGTATAGGAATTCCCATTGTGGTGCAACGGAAACAAATCTGACTAGGAACCATGAGGTTCCATCCCTGGTCTCACTCAGTGGGTTAAGGATCTGGCATTGTGGTGAGCTGTGGTGTAGGTTACAGGTGCAGCTTGGATCCTGTGTTGCTGTGGTTGTGGCAGGGGCCAGCAGCATGGCTCTGACTGGACCCCTAGCCAGGAAACCTCTGTATGCTGTGGGTGTGACCCTAAAAATAAATAAATAAATAAATAAAATGAAAAAAATAAAAATGGGTGTAAAAAGTCTAAATACATCTGAGAAACGGTTGACTCCAAAATCTATACTTCCTTTATAGTAGTTATTGAGTCGGAATTAAGTTCACTTTATTTTCAAAGTAGTTCTGTAATTAAGCATGTGAGGTCTGAAGACTGAGGACAAAAGTCTCAGTCTTAAAGACCTGGCTGCTGCACTTTCTAGTTATGTGACTGTGGGCACATTATTGAAGATCTTTTTGCATCAATTCCCTGTCTTTGAGATCAAGATGATGACAAGGTTGGCATGAAGATTAAGTCATTGATAAAGGAAATGCACTTAGAATAGTGCCTAGTGTGAATATTCAGTGAAGGTTTGCTCTATTTTTCAATATATTTACTTCTGGTTTAATGATGGTTGAGGGAGGAGATAACATAGGAAGGGTACTATTTAAAATTGATGTTGCTGCACAGGAAATTGGACCAAGAAGGGAAGATAAAATATTCTCCATCTCAGAGCTCTATCTACCTAAGAGGCTTAGGTATGGCTTATAATACTTAATATTCAAAAAAAGTTATTATTTTCTATGTTTTTTCCCCTTCTGAAGCATAAATTTGTCACAATCTGTCTTTTCATGTCCCACCTTGGAAGCTGAAAATGATATTAGATATGTCTGTTCTAAATCACCATCTGTTGTATTTTCTTCTGTACATCCCTCAAGATTTTCAAGTACAACTTAAAAATGTTTTAAAATATTACACTAATAAAGCTTTTATGATTTAATTCTTCCATATTTTTTTCTCATTGAAGTAGTAGTCTTTCCTTCTGCCCCTCCATTTGACCATGGAAAAATGCAGCAGACTTGAATTACTTCAGTCATTCTATTGTCACAAGTTCCCCTTTAAATGCCAGCAACTGCTCCAAGAAGATGCTTTCATTCTGTACAATGAGCACCAGTGAGTGCTCTAATCACAATACAGAATGTTAAACTACGTAGTTGATTCCAAGTAAGAAGCTCTAGTTACCTGATTACCTGACCCTTAATTAACTTAGAAATAAATGAGGAATATTGATATATATGCAAAATAATTAAAGGAAATAAATGCAAGGAAAGGAGGAGGAAAATGATGGACAAAAGTCGCCTGGGAAAATAGCCAGCTTCTACAATTCTAAATTGGAAGTTGTGTTTCCTTTAAATCTCATAATAAACTTGTTGGGAAATGGCTTCTCTGAAATCTGGGGTGGTGGTGAGCTTAGCCAGAGGAAGAATCTTTTTAACAAGGCTTCAATGATCTGACCAATGTGTTTTAGAAATCCTTGTTGATGGTAAACAAGATGAGTACTGTACGACACCTAGACTCCCTTTTCCCCTGCTATCATACTGTCTCCTAGTTTCTAATTACTTGTAGAAACTCCTTAGCAAGTTCCCCTTCCTCTATGCATCCTTCAGATATTGATTCACACAAGGCAAGGCATGCAGTAGGTCCTCCAAAATATGTTTTTGATGAATACATTGAGGATGAATCCTTAACTTGGTAACATACTAATTTTTCCAATAAGAAAAGAGTAATGTCTTTAGAAAGACCTGCTGAGATTGAATGAAATGACAACCTGTCAACTTTGAACCAGAAGGAGTTAAGAGACATAAGGAGCAGCTACCTAACTTGCAGTCTCCAGGTTATAAGCAGAAGTAAAAGGCAGTTCAAAGCTTTGAGAAAAAGTTTGACTGCCTACAACACTAACTTTTGAATTGATTTTGGAAACCACATATCCTAAGGGTATTTAGGATTAGTAAATTCTCCACATGAGTTTGCTCTCTACTGGGAAAAGCTAAATTATTTAACTTAAGGGATTTTAGGCTGCAGGTCCCTGGAAAGTGAAGTCATAATACTTTAAAGTCAGAATCCACATGGGGAGAAGATGGAGGGACGCTGTCTAACTGCCTGCCTGGAAGGACAAGGGGTAGGTGTGCTAGTGTCTGTGGAGTCCCTGACATGTAGAAGACTCTAACAAATATTAGTTATTTGTAAGTTATTGGTTCTATAGGCTGATAACAAAAGACTGAAATAATTATCAAAAGCAAGTTCTAAATAGGATGGGCTACTTAAGGGCAGGTAACATTGACATCTTCCCTTATTTGACTTTAATGTTATTACTTAAATTTATGAGGACATAGTTCAGCTAGGTATGCAATTTGAGGTTTCATTGTTAAAAGAGCACTGTTTCATTTTTAATTGTTACCTAATTCATATTTAAACAAATAGTGATATGACCTAACAGCCTTTGTGGAAAAAGAAGAATAAAATGTTGAATTTTCAGAACAAACTCCAAATGGTTCATTGACTCTGTTTCACCATGGAAAAGTTACTTAACCTCCCAGTGTCAGTTTACCCATCTGTGAAATGAGAAGGATAATATTTTCTTATGGGGATGTTTTGAAAATTATTTTGCAAATGTAGTGGATGAAATTGTTGCAAGCATCACTACTCTTTTTCCACTTCTTTAAAGAAGCAGACAGTATTATTTATGTACCAGTTGATAGTCAAATTGTCATCTGGGGTGAATTACGTATATTTATTTGCAGTTGTTGCTTTTTATTTCTTAAAGAATCCCTCCTCCCCTAGATTGCTCAATTTATGCATTATGTCAATATCTGGGCACCTGAGCAAAGTAGCTTAAAACTATTCTGAGCTTCACATTTATGAGCTTCTGATCTGATAACTCTGGTAATTACTCCTTCTTTCTGTTTTAGCGTATGTTTTCTCTGATGTGGCTTTTTGCCTCACTTCACTTCACAAGATTGATAGTTCTCCATGTTTTCCTGCTAGAGGTCACCTCTGAGCTGAAGGCAAAACACATCCCACTCTGGCTCCTGTTGACTTTCAAGTCAACTATCAAAGAATTTATTCCAGACATTGCCTAACCTCAATTTAAAAACTCCACCCTAAAGATTACAGGGAGATATCCCAGGGAGTTGCTATAGTGACTCTACGAGGTTGGCATTGAGGAGACAAAGCTACTGATACCAGATTTTTATACTTGATAGGCTTAATTACATAAGATGGTCATGAACCTCTGTGCCTGTGTCATTTAGGTCTGGAAAGAAATTTTCCCCTTCAGGCTTTTCTCTCTCTTACCGTGCCAATCAACAGGCTTCTTGGTAATAAGATTCTTTATGCCAATAGCTCCAGCATAACCTCAAATGGTGCTTGTAGTAATGATAGAATCATTACAAAACTAAAGAATAAAAGGAAAATATGTTTCATGGGTGTGATTAAGTCATCGTAATATTCTTGCATATGTAAATTATCCTTGATTTAATGAACTACCTTGCTCACATAATAGTATTTTAACCTGGCTCTAGAAACTCATTTTTTTTTTTTTTACCTGTGTTAGTAATTGTTAATAGACTTGTTAGAGCTCATTTCCAGATCATCTTACTGAGGTGAAATTTATGTATTATTTTTCTATGTTCATGAATTTCATTTTAACTATTAGAAGTTCTTTTACTAAGTAATGTTATTACATGAATTACTTTAACAAATTAGTATGATACTTAGGAAGATAGAAAACTTGGTTATATAATAATAATATCTAAATTGACAATAGTAATTTATAAATATATTTTTTCTTTATTATAAAAGAAAAATATATTCATTGGGAAAAAAATTTCAGGAGACTATAGAAAGGAACAAAAAGGAATATTATCTTTATCTCCTGGGCTAGAGTAATCACTTTAAGATTTTGATGGATGTTCTATAAGATGAACACTTTTTGAAGAATACTTGCCTTGTTTTCTCCAACACATTTTGTATTTCTAAAAACAGCTACATCTACAAGAAACCCTGGTGAAATAGGATTCTTTTTTTATTTGTTTTATCAGAAATTGAATCTAAAGTTCTAGTATTCATATGTTATAGACTTTATTCAGGATTATAAAAGCTACCAGGAAAGTATTTTATGTGTTTCCTCTGCTACTTTAAAGAGTTTAGTTCATCCAAAATTATTATCTTCAAAGGTGACCAGATCTAGCACCAGGTAATTAATGCAAGACCAAGGGAAATTAATGATAATCATGTTACTACTTAAATATAAATCTTTATGTGTGCCTAGAAGGAAAAGAAGGTTTTCTAGAGCATGTAAGGGAGTGTAAAGGAATCCTAACCATATGTCAGAACTGTTGTTCTCTGATTAAGGGTTTTCAATTATTTTTTGTCTTTTTATAATATGTAGTTTTGCTGTTGCTTGGTTGGTTTAAATTTTACTTGAAGTAAGGAGTTAAGTCCATGTAGCTCTTGGGAAGTTAATCATTTTATGACTTTCATTTAATCAACCTTTTCTTTAATCCCCTTTTAGGCAGCCAAGGGCAGTTTCCACTAACACAGAATGTAACGGTTGTTGAAGGCGGAACTGCAATTTTGACCTGCAGGGTTGATCAAAATGATAACACCTCCCTCCAGTGGTCAAATCCAGCTCAACAGACTCTGTACTTTGATGACAAGAAAGGTGAATATATTTGATTTTTAAATGTTTTAATCATATTCTAAAATATCCTAATTATAATGAATTTATTTTTCTGAGATGATTCAAATTATTCCTTGTGATTACCAAACTGCTTCTGCTTGTATTTAAACATGTTAAATATTAAATACTTTAGTTTGCAAGTCATAAACACTAAAGATAACCTATGTCAACTTTTTAATAAAATAAACAGTTCTAATTCTGTTTCAAAAATAGTCTTATGCCTTCTTTTAACAATTATCTACTCTCCAGATAACATATGCATTTGTTCTTATAGGTGCCTTTCATAGAGATTGAAATGTTTTCCTCCCTTCTGGCAATAAGATGTTCTATTTTTATTAATCTTAGTTAAAATATTTAGAAGATACTATATGATTTTGGAAAGTTTTTGATTTTACTCTTATGAACTGAGTTTGAAAGTAAGAATTATAGAAATGATTCCAATAAAAAATTTAAGTCACTATGTGATTCCAAAATAAACTGAAGTAAGAAGCTATATTTACTTCAAGTTGAGTTGGAATTCATCAAGGAACTGGGCTTTCTGACTGGATGATAGCTTTTGACTAAACATTTTTTGAGAACTAAAGCAAACAACTAAAAGTATATACTGGATTTCTAAGCCTTCATCCATTTTTATAAACATTAGGGGAAAATGAGTTCATGAACTGTAATGAAAACATGGAGCTGTTGCTTTAGATAAATTTAAACTATATAGGATATAAATGTCTATTGATATATTAGCTACTCGGCACGTTCTTAATATCTGAATTCCTTGTGCATCTATGTAGATAACAATGAGATAATCTGAAGTCAGCTCCACTTTAATAATTGAAGTGTAGTCAAATTAGTCTAATAAATGTGCCTATTACATCTAAAATATGAATTTGCTGTATTTTGTGCATTATTGTAGTTTTCCCTCTTTGATGTACTCTACATTTAAAGTGAAATATATTCTTTAATTTTTATATAAAATGAAGGATTAGTTAAACATCTAATTCATTGATTTAGCCAATATTTTTTGAGCCTTTCTTTGTACAAGGCATTAGAGAACAGACAGATAAAATCCCTGCATTCATAAGACATATAGTCTAGTAGAGGAGGCAGGAAATAAACAAACACATGAACAAAATATATTTTAGAATACTTTGAGGGAGTTCCCGTTGTGGCTCAGCAGGTTATGAACCCGATTAGTAATCATGAGGATGCTGATTTGATCCCTGGCCTCAGTTGGTGGGTTAAGGATCCAGCGTTGCTGTGGCTGTGGTGAGGGCCTGCAGCTGCAGCTCCCATTTGAGCCCTATCCTGGGGATATCCATATGCTGCCGGTGTGGCCCTAGGAAAAAAAAAAAAAAAAGAACATATTGATAGGAGAAAAGTGTCTTCTCTCCATCTTTCTAGATAGCTAACTAGTTAGCTAGAAGATAGATGATAGAGAACTACAGAAAGGTTGATTTTAAGAAATTGGCTCAAGTGATTGTAGAAGCTAGCAAGTCTGAAATCAGCAGTGCAAGCCAGCAGACTGGAGACTTAGGGAAGAGATGCTATTACAGGTCAAATCTGAAGGCAGTCTGGCGGCAGAATTCCTTCTTCAGAGACCTCAATTCTTTTCTCTTAAGTCCTCCAACTGATTCAGTTAGGCCAACCCACATTTTAAGGGATAATCTGCTTTACTCAAAGTCTGCTGATTCCAATGTACTCTCATCTAAAAATACCTTCACAGCAACATCCAACATCCAACATCAAGTTAACTTTATGGGTCAACTAATTGGGCCACGGTGCACAGAATTTTGGGCAAACACCAGTTTCACTTAGTTGACACATAAAGTTAAGTTGAAAAAACTTTTATTTTTCTACCTGGAAGACAGGTAGAACAATTATCACTAATGGAGACAATTTCACAGAAGCATATGGGAGGAAGGGGTTAAAGGTCTCACAATTATTTCAGACTTAAGGACAATATTATGATTTAAATATTATAACTTAAATCTTGGCCAGAATTAAAGCCAATATTGTGATTCCATTCTTAGGCTTTGATAAGAGTGTTTGATGTGTATTCTTTTATATTTAATAGGGACTTCCAGTCATAGAAGGTTTTTTTGTGGGGACACTTTAGAGATATTTTTAAATGTCTAAAAATGGATTTTAAAACATTCATCAGCTAAACATTTACTATAGAAAAAGTAATACAATTTTAATAATGATTATTATATTAATTTTATTAATACTTAATGATTCTGATTAAGGATTTTTTACTCTATTGCAGAAAAATTTGTTTGCTTTATGAGATTATAAAATATCTCTTTGCAATTTGAGAAGTAGCTAATGAATATCTAATGTGATATTTTTAAGCCTTTGAAAATAATATTATTCAATAATTAAAAGTTGATTTTATAAATTAATTATCTTCCTTAAAATTTCACAAATATAACCCACATAACCTAGTTTATACTTCAGGTATATTCAATGGGAATGAAAGTTGTATAAATAGGAAATAAAGCTTAAAAAATATGTTGAATTTATTGATTTCTAGAAAAAAAATCTAAGTTATATCATGCTGGTATTATGTAAGCTTTATGTTTTGTTCTTAAATTTACTAGTGCTTTTAGAGTTGAGAAGGCACAGCAAAAAAAATTCTAGTATTTACTTCTCTGCACTCCTTCATAGTGGTGTTTGGAAAAGTTTGTTGTTGTTTTAGGCCAAGTTATCTATATTTCTTTCCAAAGAATGAAATTCTATTAGTTAAAAATTTAAGGGCGTTCCCACTGTGGCTCAGCAGGTTACAAACCTTACTAGTATCTGTGAGGATTTGATCCCTGGCCTCTCTCATTAGGTTAAGGATCTGGTGTTTCCATGAGCTATGTTGTAGGTCACAGACACGGCTCAGATCCCACATTGCTTCAATTTGACCCCTATCCTGGGAACTTCCATATGCCTAAAAAGCAAATTAAAAAAAATAAATAAATAAAATAAAATAAAATAAAATAAAATAAAATAATAAAATAAAATACATGAGCAAACAGTCACATACAGAAATTAAACAACCTCTTCCTGTTAATAGGAATAATTGTTTACAAGTATTTATAAATACTTCAAACAAATTTGCCCCAATATAAGGTAACTTCAAATTTAAGGAAACCTCTAATTTGTCCAATGACATAATGCAAAAAAAAAAAAAATGTTTTGGGAGTTCCCTCTGTGATATAGGGGGTTAAGGATCTGGCATTGCTGCAGCTGTGACAGCTGTGGCCTAGGTCACAGTTGTGGCTCAGATTCATTCCCTGGCTGGAGAGCTTCCATATGCCAAGGGTGCAGCAGAAAAAGATAAAAAAACATTTTTAGAGACAACAGACTTTTAAGGATGTTCATGGAATAATTAAATATATATTTAGACCATTTAATTTATCAATGTGGTTATATGTACCTATATAAACTAATATAAAAACAGATTAGAAATATTGCTTTTTTTGTACTGCTATATTTAATGAAATAATCTTGCTTAGCAACAATTTTTTGAAAGTGTTAAGATCCTATAAATGTGAATTTTGTCTCAAGCAATAACTATGAATTTTTATAACATTAGAACAATTTTTGTTGCTCATTCATCCTCCAGGAGTATAATAATGGTTTCCACCATGTAACAACTTATTGCACCACTTTTTAAGGAGATCTTTGAGAGTCATGTTTACAGTGACATCTACAATTGTGAGGTCAAATCCTCAGGCGCAAAACCAAAATCTATATGAAATGACTTTACCTCATCTTTTAGTGATTCTATAACTTATCCTCTATAGATTATCTAAGACAAGAATTGATTCAGAGTATTTCAAGCAAATGCATCTTTCTTATAGAAAATAGAGAGAAATTTATAATATGAAATTTGCAAAGACTTTGTTTCCAGAAAGCCCCTCTTTTCTGAGAGGTAATCATGGTAAGAAAAACTCATTATGTTATATCTGGGATATTTAGCAGTATTCCTGTACTTTTAGATTGCTACAAAATACCAAATACATCTGATCATGTGAATTGTTGAAGTATACATTTCCTTTATTTCATTTTTTTTCTTTCCCAATTTCTTAAACAGGCTAAAGTTATGTTGAAAAAAGCCAATCTCTGTATGTCTGTGTGTGAATGTGTGTGTGTGCTGTATGTGTGTGCTATATTTGTGCATATGTAGTAAAGCAGGTTTCTATTTCTGATATTAGATTTTTTTCTAATTCTATTATGGTTCTAATCATCATGTGCAACAGAATAACAAATTCTTGAATAAAAAAACCTCTCATGAATGGGAACCTAACATGTCTGTTCCTTCACAAACCCTTGGTTCAATTCCTTGTGATGTCATAGTGGAAGGGATCATTGACAGTGATGCTCATCAAATGCAAGGATTTAAAAATAAAAGCATGTTTTGAAGTTTCCATATCACAATTTTCCCCACACTGTCTTTTTGTCTGCATTTACCTTCCTAGCCCTCTTCAAGCCTAGGGCTTATCTTGAGCAAACAAACATGCTAAATTGTGCCAGAGCCTCTGTGCAGAAGCTAAGCGTGGGTTAGCATGACTAGAGTAACCCATACGTGTTATGTAAGTGACAACTGCTCGGGAGCACAATAGAGAAAAAGAAAAGGTTGTCTGTGTCACTGATTGCACCAGCTTCTACAGGTGACTGCCACTGTTAAAATCTCCATCCATAGCTCTGTTCTTATTTCTGTCTCAGATTATGCTGCCAGTTGTTCTCGAGAGCTTTCCAAACAGAATCTTTCAGGCATATGCAGTATCACGGTGTTTTAATTACATCTCAAATGATCATAAAATGCAGCTGAGGTTGAGAAGCTCTGAGTTTAGCAAGTCAGTTCTCACCAGAGTTGTGTATCCCTGAGCTTTAATTTCTGTACTGACATAGAATAATGAGAGGGAAGAAAGAGAGGGTGGGAGAAAGGAGGAAAGAAGGGAAGGAGGGAGGAAAATAAAAAGAAGAAGAAAGGGACAAAGCTAGCCTGAACAAAAAAATAACAATTCTCACTGATATTGCTGCCACCTCTCTTGAGTCCCAAAAGTCATTCTGAGTAGACTTTCATGCTACCTAGAGACACAAGTCTCCAAGGGTTCTAGCTGTGAGGTTGAGCAAGATCATAGGATAGTAGCCCTTTGAGTCAGTTAGAATTGGAAAAGCCTTCCTTGTTTACTTGGAATCATTAGCTAAAGAAAATCATACTGTGAGTGAGGGGGCAGCTGATAATAAGAATTAAACTGAACTTCTAAGGAGTTTCTCTCAAGGAGGTTAATCGTGAATATTCAGGAATTTCTTCACAAGGGAGATAGGTATTTGTAGGAATTGGCTAAGTGAACCTAATGCTGTAACAGTTCTTATTTTGGTAAAATAAAGAGGGCAGTGAGTTCAGCTTTTGCTACCTTGAACTCTGATGCAATCAATAGCTTTCCCCATTTACCACTGGAGATATTGAGGGTCAGATACTCCAGGAGATTCGCTCACAGACATTCAGCTAGTGACTAGTAATGAAGGGATCTGAATAGGTGTGACCTATGTTAGTTTTAGCTAGAATGCTCCTGAGAACAAAAGTGTCTAGGTAACAGATCACTTTAACTATAACCTAAGTGGCCTTTGTCATTGATTTTGCCAGCTGCCTCTTAGTTTTAAAGAGTAGCAGTTACTTTCAAATTGTTGAAGATGTACATATGGTAAGACAGAGGAATATATTACAGTCAGCACTGCCCAATGGAATTTTCCATGATGACAGGGTTCTATATCTGTATAGAACAATTCTGTAACCAGCCGTCATGTGTGGATACTTTCATTTGCAAATAATTAAAAGTTTGGTCTCTCAGTCATTCTAGCCATATTTCAAGTACTCAAAAGTCATTTATGGTTACTATTCTGGAAAGCACAGTTCTAGATGATGATTCACTCTTTAGATGCCAAAATAGACCTCGTTCAGTTCCAGTCTTGGCTATAGAATATGCATTTTCCAAATGAGAAAACCCCAAGTCATCATAAAAATGTATCAGATATTCAATATATGGGATCTTGCTGTTTAAATTGCACAGATTTAATGGAAACATTGTAGCATTAGGAGACAGAGAGTCAAACTGACTTCTAATTCTGCTTCTGACACCAACTGGCAGAGAAATAAAAGGGGCTCATGGATAACCCACCAAATCATCTAGATGTTCTGGTTTTTGGATCGGAATTGCATTTTTAAGAATTTCTGCATTACTTTGGGTGCTCCTGAAAACCAGAAATCATTAACCTATGAAATAGATCTTCAATTCCAATTGTATTTTATTTCTGCACAGTTTCTGTATCAAGACTTTTACTCTAATGCTTAAGAACCTACAAATCTAAATAAAAAATAAAAATCAAGAGGAAAATTTACAGGTTCTCATGGGTCAGAAGAACCTAGAGTAGATGTAGCTAAGACAATGTTCACTTGTTATGCCCCTCTTCTTTTTATACTAATTTTTATCACATCTGGTATGAATAATGGGTAAGCTTTTGGAATAGAGAAGGTACAGGGAGACAGAGAGTAGGAGTGTTGAATTCATTGAAATGTATGAATGTGGTATTTGGCAATAAAAATTTAAAAAAATCAATTAGATCATTGTGTCTATTTCCCTGCAGGTGTGGGAAAAAACAATTGAAGTAGTACAATCTGATCATTTAATGCTCAGGAAAGAACACTTCAATTCCTTCCTGTTACTGACAGAAAATAGTTTGGACAAACATCTCCGGAGTGCATAGGATATGCATTTAACAGACATATCTCTGTGAGCGTGTATTTACTTATTTGCTTTTTTCTATAAAAATGTAAAATACATAACTTATTTGTGATACTTCTTTTTTTAGTAGTTTTACTTTTTTGAATTATGCTTCAATGATTCTCAAAAATCTCTTGAAGGAAATTTTATTCCTGAAGCAATGAAAATAAAATTTTATTAAGGGTATAGTCAAAAACACTGGTGTTAATTACCCAATTATTCTGCTGATAATTTTACATTAATACTGGGGACAATAGGAGAGGAAGAACATGAATAAGATGTCCTAGAATAAGCAGTGATAAAGAGAAGAAAAATGAGATGAACCTGAAATGAAAGTACAAGTTCTCCTGGCTCCACGCCAACCAGTACCACCCAACAGTGTCTGTCCCCACAGCTGGTTTCAATCAATGTGGCAACCTTTGAAATAATAAAGATTAATTCAGTAAAGTAGGTGCTAAAGTTGCCAGTATTACCCTTCTTTTTAATTTCCTAAAAAAAAATCATGTATAAATTACAATAAAGATATGAAATCTGTGATGAAAACTTACAGTTGCACAATACTATACCTTTTTAAGTAACTTCCACATGCTTAACTTTTCTCATTGGATTCATAGCAGCCCTGTATGATAGACATTCTCATTTTGTACACGAGAAACTGAGTTTTGCAGATTTGAATAACCCGAGTAGTAAGTGACAAAATGATAGACTTGAGTTTTCTTAAGACAAGCCTAATTCACTGTATGCCCTATCATTCTGATAAGGACTTCATTTTACTGCTTTTTGGATTTTTTTTTTTTCTTGTGGAAATTATTGCTTCTTTTGGGTCTTACTCCAAAGTCACCATCGTGATGATAGATCTCCTGAACACATGTTGTCTCATGTTTTTACCACATCATACAAATAATTTCATATGTTTTAGCAGATTTGCTAGCAAATATATCTGTATTAAATGAGTATGAATCAGGTTCCCATTAGGACATAAATGATAACACTTAAGTTAATGAAGTATGAACACACTATTTACAGGCATAAATAAGGAAACTCATCAAGATGATGCAGCACCCAGGAGCTAGCAGCAGCAGGAAACCATCATACCCTTGAGCCTGAAAGGGTCACAGAGGGAATTAAAGCTAAGGTTTGGGGAGAAGGCTTCTGGTTAGAAGCTGAAACTGGTTAGGAAGGAGGAATGTGAGGAAATATGTAAATTGACTTCTCTTTCCTTCTACCTTTTTATCTCTTATCAGTGCCTTCCATGGGCTGAGCCCAAATGGAAACCATAGGTTAGTGAATCCTACGTAGTTTAGTCTCCCATGGCAAAGAGCAGAGAAGATAGTAGGTCTGGAATGATAAGCAGAAAGTAACTAGCACAATTTACTAAGAATAACTAGGTATTTCTTCCTGTCCAATTTTCAGTAAAGATAATTTCCATCAAAAACCTTGTGTTATTTTATGTTTACAACTACCTTCAATTGAATTGCTTCTTTTGGGAGAAATAAGTTGCAACAACACAACTACTTTCCAAAATGCATTACTTTTTTTGCAATGTTCCTCATTTTATATATACAGTAAACTGTGTGCTATTAGATTTCTTAAAGAAATGACTTGATTCATTTAGTCGGCTAATGATGAAGCCATTGCTGTAAATTCTTACTAAGCATAACCAGAATTTTCGGTTGTACGTTGTATGATTATTACCTTTATCTCTTTATGCTAGTTTGGAGTCCAGCAACTTTAGAAAAAACACAAAGAAATCATATTTGCTATAAATTGTATTCATTACATGGTTTCTATAACAGGGTCGAGATTTGGAACTTTGACATTCAAAGCCACAAATATGTGTCTGAATGATTTCAGCAAATTTTCGTGTTTGAACATTTTGGAATTTAGCTTAATTTCCGCACTTGATATTATATTTTAGAGAAATTAGAATTCACTTACATTAATACTACATTTTAAAATACTTTTTGTAGGAGTTCCCATCATGGTGCAGCAGAAATGAATCTAACTAGAAACCATGAGGCTGTGGGTTTGATCTCTGGCCTTGTTCAGTGGGTTGGGGATCTGCATTGCTGTGAGCTGTGGTGTAAGTCTCACATGCTGCTTGGATCCTGCATTGCTGTGGCTGTGGCATAGGCTGGCAGCTTTAGCTCTGAAGAGACCCCTAGCCTGGGAACCTCCATATGCCACATGTATGACCCTAAAAAGGAAAAAAAAAAAAGTAAAAATAAAATAAAATCCTTTTTGTAATTTTTAAAAATAAAAGCAAAATTACAGCAAATAAATCATGTACCTCTGTGAAAATAACCAAATTCCTAAATTAAGTCCTCTTAGTTATTACACATTGCTATTCACTAATGTTTTATTTTTAGCAAAATCCCATAAAGAGAAAATTTATTTATTTTATAATACTGAAATATTTTATTCAACTTTCTGATGATTAACTTATATTTATTTAATCTTTCATTCAGTAAATATTTGCTGACCATCCAGTGTGTGATAGGCACCGTACTATGTTGTTTGCAGTTATTGCAGCTCACTGATTTTTGAGGAGCCCATTCCATGGTGAATGACAGCTTGTCCTGATTAAAATTAGATCTCCCTTATCTTGTAATCATATATGTTTCTGGGCACATATTTTATACATATGTTTGTGTGTTGGTAAGACATACAGAGTAAGTGCATAGCAATTTGAAATAATGATTTCAAACCATCTGGGGAATACTACCTTTTATGGTCATGACAAAGAAGTGGAATGATGGCTAAAGTCAGACTGAGTGGATAGTCAACACCATTGTGCCATTTATTTCCATCTCCCAGAACCAGCAAACAATACAAGCAATGACCAACCAGGTTCTTGGGAATTATCTTGTCATCTTTTGTGATATTTCAGATCCTCAATTTGGGGAATTAACAGTTTTTAAAGAAAGCAGCCTTCACTAGGTAAACTTTTTAAATATATAAATATCTAAGCTTATTTGATTTTTAAAAGCTTTCTAAGTCACAATTTCTATTCAATTCTGTGAATATTTGTGAAATATCACCATGTCCCAGGATTTATGCTGGGCATTGGGATTACTAAAATAAATAAAATATGAAGCTTGCCCTCAAGTAGCAAGTTGTCATAGATCATCTATACATTGGAATGATGGAGGATATAGAAGAAAATATTGGGGCAAGCATTTTACAGGTAGATAAATATGTCTGCTTGAATAATAAGCCTCATTGTAGAGGATGCAACATGGCCATATAGATAAATATATCCTACATAAACCCAGGAAAAAAATAAGCTGACTTGAAAATATACATGACTGAAAACATACATTTTTGATAAAATTGTTTTTTAAAGAACAGTTATACATAAACTATTAAGTCCTATTTGTCTAATATAAGAAGTAACAGTATGCTGTTCAGAGACCTGATTTTCTTGTGACATACTCATATGCCTTTTAGACAGGATCAGCACAGAGACCTTGGAGAATTTAAGATATTAAAACATTTTTAAACTATGTTTCAAAATAGCACTAGCATTATAGCTCCTTAATAAGTATGAGAAAATCTTAACAGTATCAAAAAAATACTGTCCATAATGTATGTTTAATTCTATTTACAATTACGTACTTTTGATTTATACCAATATAATTTTTATTTGAGATAAAACATAGTGCTTAAAATCGTACTGTTTAGTTTTTCAGAGTGTTTTCCCATTTTGCTTTTTTTTTAATATTTTATATCAGATTTTGAGACAGTCACACTCCCACTTTTGCACTGTAGTGAATTTACATTGTAGAAATGGGACCTATTTTTCTTTTTGAGTTTGAGGCTGATGAAAACTTAGCCCTGGAATACTGACACACTTGTTATTCTTCTCAAAAACTTAGAGCCCACTGCATTTCTCACTTCTAGTTTTAAATTCCCAGGAGAGAGAAATGGATTAGTTCAGCTTATACTATGTGTCTCTACTGTGCTTTAAAGTATAAGTAGGGTGTGTGGCCACTGATCCTGGCAGTCACTATAATTTACATCTACATTCAATGAAGGTCCCACTCAATAGGCACAATATATAGAACCCATGCATAATATTCTGTCTTGATAGAATGTTTTTATGAAAATAATCATAGTATGAAGTACAAAATAAAAAACCTCTTTTAACTGTTATTGCTTGGATACCTCTAATAAGCATAGCCTTTTTTTAATCCCAAGGAGATTTTTTAAATAAGTGGCTTGGAAATATTAAGTCTAAATACCAAAAAAGTAGATATTAAAATACACAAGTCATTCATTAATGGTAATTAAAATACTACTATATTATGAATCTATTGTGCTTAAAAAGTTAATGAATATAATCTTTTCAACTATTCACTTGATTTTTTTTTCAATTATTGAACTATTTCCTATATTTATAAATACTGTTTCTCCTTCACTGCACCTCTTCAGGTAACATGTCTCCACCATTCAAACAAAATAGTACAATTTACAAATACTTTTTCCTAAATAAATATTTTTAATGTATTGTTTTATATTTTGTGAGCCTGAAGAGTTATAAATTAGTATGTTTTCTACTTTTCTTAATTTTTTATTTCTTTTGTCTCAGCAGGCTCTTGTGAGTGATCTTTGGAAACAGCAGTAAATGAGCATTTTGCAGCACTGTGAAATGTAGGAGGCAGTGTTATTTTAGTACTAAAGGGTGGGTGTTTGTAAGAATTAGTTTTTCTGGTTTTGTAACTATTTATATTGAGATTAGTAGGTGGACTCAAGTACAAATGGAAAAGGGAAGGGGAAATGCTGAGTGACTAGTCTGCATGTTCTGCAGTGTTCACTTTTTACATTTTAGAAAGAATGGTAGTAGTTTAGAAAGAATGATAGTAGTACGAATACAGATGTAACATACTGTGTTGGACATTCAAAACCCCTTCAAATATGTACAACCCACCTGTCTTTTAATGATGAAAATTTGTGTGGCATGAAATTGAATGGGGCATTTCCTAAACTGTGAAATATGATAAAAGATATCTTATGGGGCTGAAGAGTAACTGTGTTCTCCTATGGAGATGATAATGGCTTATTAGTCACTTCTTACATAACTTAAAATCCATCCCCACGAATTTTTGTGAACATTATAGATGGGTTTGTTGGTTGAATTTTACAGGCTTGGTGGTCAAGGCATCTGCATTTGAATCCCAGTTTCATTATGGATTTGAATGTGATCTTGAATCAACCTTGCTTGACCAATTATATAAACCAATCTCAGTTCCATCTTGTAGACTTCTTGAGGTATATCGGTTGTGAAGGGTCACCTGCTGCTACGTCCAGGTATACAGAGTGAAGCTCTTCTTAGAGTTTTATGTTTTTTGAAAGGTTAGAAAATTGGTACTGCAACAACAAACAAAATGAAAAAGCAAAACAAAAGCCTGCTGTTGAAGTCTTAAGCGATTTCTATCTAATAGGAAGTTGAGATCTTAAATACTACCTTTAGACTGAAAGTGGCTATGAATGGATAAATACCTGAAATAAGCCTTTTAGTTAATAGAACTTAAAGCAGAGATCCTGTCTTATTCACTCACTATTGATTTTTAGCCATGGCCATGGCATGTGGAAGTTCCCAGGACAAGTGATTGAACCAGTGCCACAGCAGTGACAACACAGGATCCATAACCCACTAGGCAACCAGGGAACTCCTAGAGACCCTGTATTTAAATGGTGGTGTATAGCTTCACCATTTCCTACATGATATAACCATGTCGAAGATGAAATGCAATCAAGATTTCTAATTTGGAAGCTGAGTTCCCATCCTAAAGGTTTTGGGGAAAAAGAACACGTTGGGATGAGGGAATTTAGGAGAAAAAATAGAATTCTCTCCCTGCCCTTCCTTTTTCACTTCCTTTTATTTTTTTAATTGAAGTATAGTTGATTTATAATATTATATTAGTTGCAGGTGTACAATAGAGTCTCAATATTTTTATAGATTGTACTCCATTTAACACTGCTATAAAATATTGGCTATATTCCCTGTAGTGTACACTGTATTCTTGTAGCTTATTTATTTTGCACATAGTAATTTTTGCCTCTGCCTCACTTCTTTTTATGTTGAGTGTGAGGTTTTCATAAAGAGATGTTGAGGCTTTCCCACCTGCAGAGTTGCCACTGAGTCCATGTGACAGACAAAGAGGGACATAAAGCAAAGGTGAAAACCAGTCCTGTGCCCCAACACTGGAAGCTACTTGAACTGATTTTTTTTTTTTGTCCCCTTCTATATATTGACTGGATATCTAGCAAATCAAAAGGCACATTTATATTTTTTAATACCTCCTCACTAGATACTGTCTTACTAATTCTAGTAGTATTTTGAACTTTTGTGGTTTCTCATTATACTCACATGTGCTTCTGCCTTTCAATAGTTATAGCTCTACTTCTGTTTCCTGTCTTAGTACATCAGCTTCAGTATCTATCCTTTTAAAATTAGAGAAATAAAAGAAAAAAAAATTCAGGGCTTGAACTGCTGCAGAAAGGGAGATGTTGAGTATAGAGAGGTGAAAGGAAGATACAAATGATTTTAGCAGCTAAGGTGTGATATGATGATGACCTGGAGCAAAAGAGAGCTAAGGAAATAGAAATAAATAATATACTTGAGTATTCAAGCAAGGAATTGACTAGGTTTGGTCAACCAAAAATTAATTTTAGTCTTCAAATCAGGAACAAAGGAGTCTAATTTTGAGTAGCCACACAATTGATTATATTATTAATCTACCGCCATTTATTTATGTCAGTAAAGGTGTGACAAAGGAAATTAATTTTAATTCTCAGTTTCTAAGGGATCCTAAGATTATAGATTCAAAGTAAATTAGTAGACATTCATTTACTGTATCTTAACAGTTTGACACCTCATGCGCCTTAAGAGTAATTAAGATTCAGTCATTCATTCAAAACTGCTTATTGAGCTGCTTTTTGTCAGGAGTTGTTCTAGGTTTTTTGGATATAGCAAAGGACAAAACAGACAAAACCCTGCCCTTGTGGAACTTATATTCAAGTAGAAGGAACCTGACCATAAGTAAAATAAATAAGTACATAGTTTTTCCAAGGGTGATGATTCTGTGAACAAAAAAAATAAGAAAAGGGGGAGAGGGAATACTATTTTAAATAAGGTTTGAGGGAGAGCCTCATTAAAGGAGTGACACTGAAGCAAACACATGCAAATGAATAAAGGGCTAGACATGTACCAATCTGTGTGGACAGTGGTTAGGCAAAAGAGAAACTTGGAACAGACACTCTCAGAGTATTTGAAGAAGAGTTCAGCTAGTGTGTGTGGATCAGAGTGAATGGGGATAAGAGAAGAAATGAGGGCAGAAATATAAGGATGTAAGATATATGAGCACATGGGACCTTGTCTGCCATGGAAGGATTCTGGATTTTCTCTGATAAAAATTGGAAAGCATTAGAGGATGTGGAGCAAGGCTGTGAGATAATCTTATGAACGTTTTAACAGTATCACTCTGGCTATTATGTGGAAGAGAGACCGTGGTGATGGTGGAGGTGAGAGGTGGGATCAGAAGCAGAAATATCAGTTAGGATGCTTTTGCAAATAAACCAGGCAAAAGATGAAGCTGCTTTGGCCAAAGAGACCATAATGAATGTGATAAGAATAAGTAGAATTCTCTAAATATTTTGAAAGTATTTTGACTACCTGATGACAAGAATGTAGGGTAGAAGAATAAAAGAGGAATCATGTATGACTTCAAGACTTTTGATTTGAATACCTGAAATAATGAACTTGAAAAGGAGATGGGCAAGATTCTGGGGGCCAGGGCTGCTGACTACTTGGAGGAAGGTTCAGATTTGACCTTGTTACATTTGAGCTTAACATACATACCAGAAGGATTATATAATAAGCATTGGGTATGAGTCTTGAACCCAGGGACTGATTCAAGTTGAAGATCCTAAACATAAAGTGGGCATGTGTCATCAGATCAAATGGTTTACTAAGAGAGTCTAGAGAAAAGTTGTCCAAGAAATGAACCCTGAAATCCACCACTAACAACAGGTTAAGGAGGTGAGACGGAAACAGCATTTGAATCATGAATTTAAACACTCTTTTTTTTTTTTTAATTTGCCTAACAACTTTCCATATATTGTAGCATTTGACCTGTGGAATAATTCTGAAAAGCTTATAGTAATATAACTGAAATTGATTAATATTTTCTTTGCAATTTAACGGTTGCAGACATTCCAACTTTTACTTGTTTTCTTTGATGCTTATGTACATTATCATACATGTCCAGAAAATAAATTGATCCTATTGAGGTTCTCTGCACACTGTATGTTTCTTCACACTGATATGTGTTTCAGGCGAGGTTCTCAATCCTGTGTTCCTTTACCTGTCTTATTTACCCTCAAAATCCTGTAGAGCCATGCAAGGAAATTTTGTTCTCTCTCTCAGAAATGAAGGTCAGGGAGAGAAGGTTCAAATATCAGTGATCCTGCCAGGGAAGTGGCATGTACCAGAAGGGCAGTGGCAGGATATCAATCCCATAACTGCCTTGGAGATCCACCTAAGCTTCTAAGGACACCTCCAGCTTATTATAGGATGGAGCCATTGACTTCCTACTCCTCTGTTACCTTAAGTTCCCTCCTATTGGTTAAGAAAACAAAGTGAGAACAAGAACAACCATCAGCAAAACAAAATTTTCCCTATATCCTAATCTTCCCTAGCCTAATGCAGATTTTCTATGGGAAGTGAAAGGAGGGGAGCTGTTTTTGTTGCATGCAGAGGGAGTTAGGGTGTGCTTCCTGCAACTTCAGAGCAAGGTTCTAGGTGGGGAGGTGCAGTAGTGACCACAGCAAACAAACTAACCTCATTCGTAGAGCCCAGTCAGTACTTCTCAAATCATCTGTGGTGAGAGCCATTTGTTTTCAAGCAGTAGTCATACTTTTGTAAAGTACAATTAAAAGTGGAAAATGAAATAGTAAAACACACAAAATGAAAGTCCTGACTTTTTATTATTACATTTTATAAACATAGCATATGAAAACAGAATTACAACATTGTATGATTTCATTGAGTATTGGTATATAGGGACTAGTACAGAGAATTATTATGGTACTTGTAATTTTTTGTTACTCTGTAATCACAAAACAAAGTTATGAAATAAAGAGTAATTGTTCATATTAAGAACTTCTTTGGGAGTTTCCGTCGTGGCGCAGTGGTTAACGAATCCGACTAGGAACCATGAGGTTGCGGGTTCGGTCCCTGCCCTTGCTCAGTGGGTTAACGATCCGGTGTTGCCGTGAGCTGTGGTGTAGGTTGCAGACGCGGCTCAGATCCCGCGTTGCTGTGGCTCTGGCGTAGGCCGGTGGCCACAGCTCCGATTCAACCCCTAGCCTGGGAACCTCCATATGCCGAGGGAGCGGCCCAAGAAATAGCAACAACAACAACAACAAAAGACAAAAAGACAAAAGACAAAAGACAAAAAAAAAAAAAGAACTTCTTTGCACACTTTGAATGAACATCATGTATAGCAGTTTAAATTTTTTAATGTGGCATGTGCTTCCTTCTTATTAATTATCTAATCTCCTTGGATTGACTGTACCATTTTTTTTTTTCAGAGAATAATGTCTAATTTAAACTACCTCCATGTTTTATTTTAATATAATGGTAGAGAGGAGTTCCTGCTGTGGTGCAGTGGATTAAGAATCTGAGCTGGTGTAGGTCACAGCTGTGCCTTGGATTCAATCCCTGGCCTGGGAACTTTCATTTTCCATGGATGTGGCCATAAAAAAGCAATAATAATAATAATAGAGTAGAGAAATGAATCTTATACAAGTATGTTGGCAGGAATAGAAGAAGAGATTTTGAAGCAATTTCAGCAGACTTAATATAGTCATTTTAAACTTTTATTCAAAATAAGGCAAGCAGTGCTGTATTTTCAAAATTCAACTTCGGTTCTTTATTCAGTGTCAGTATTTCTCTTGTAAAGTTAAATGCATTTTTGATAAAATATACTGCTTCAGGATCTATGAATTTCTATATATGGAACTTTTTGATGGAATATATAATTCAAAATGTCCTACTGGTCTTGTAAGATAGTCTGCGATAACTTTTTTGCAAATGAGCAGTATCAAGATTATCACATTTCATTGATAATTGTACTTAACTTATGGATTATGTCATAAATAATTGTAGAAAATCTGTTCTTCTAACTTTTGCTTTGCCCTTTGATCTTACCTGCCATTGCAAAATATGTTGCATTTCTTCCTTGCAAATAATATAGAGATCATCAAAGACATCAAATATATCAGACAAATAAAGAGGGCTAGCTATCTAACTCACATATGTAAACTTATCTTGTGAAATAAGAGCTCTTATGTTGTTCAAACATTCTCAACAAAAGTTTCACATCTATAATTTTTTGCCTTGGTGTGCAGTAGAGTTGTTTATAATCAACTCCTACCTTATCGTATAAAAAGGAGAATAATTTTGCCTTTAATGTATTAGCTTTAATGTAGTTCACACATTTTATTATACTGCTAGGAACCCTGATATTCAGCTGATTTTTCTATTGTGTAGCAAGACTGTTTTTGTTGAGAGATGTACTGCACTAGTTTATGGTTTGCATTAGCTTCTTAATCACACAACTCCACACTGTTTCCCTGCCACTATGGCTCGCTAGTCTACTTCTACAGAATGCTTACGCCACAAATCAAATTCACTGACAGAAATCACACACATGGAAGTCATGACAATGTAAAATTTCTGTAAAAGTTTCTAAGCATTTATTCTCAACTTCTGTAGTTATCTCTTTGCTGGTAAGTAATAAACAGTTTGTAACTGGCACTTTGAGAAGCACTGTTGTATATAAAATGGAGATAACACCTATTTTGCAGAAGTGTGGTTAAGATTACCAATAATCTTGGAAAAATGCCTATCAAATAGTAGGCATTTGATTTAAAAGAACTATTAAACTGTATTATACAATATATTCCAATTTAAGCAAACCTATTGTCGCAGGAAGGAATAAATAAAATGATCTATCTGAACTTAAAAATGTGGACAGTCTTATGGAGAAATGTATTGTCTATCTGTATGTAGGTATCTAGCTATAGATATATAAAGATAAAGATGGATAATTGTTACATGAGTGGCTCCTGTAGGAAAAACTACAGGAGATGATGACAGCATAGATAGAATAATTATGTCAAATTAGAGAGATCAGAAAAAACTCAAGACAAGATGAATTTTGAGATTGGCTTAAAAAGATGGTAGAACAAGTTGCTGCAGTTTAAGGTAGTGTGGAAAACTTTCTGTGCATTTTGTTTTTAAACCCTTCCCTGACACATTTTTTTCTCCACATAGGATGTACTGGAAAAATTGTGAATAGTCTATTTAGCCAAGAGTATTTGAAAAGCATACTCACAGAGTACTCACAATAAAGGTATTGTTCTGTGCATTTTACAGGTAAGGATACTGAAGCAGAGACAAGTTGAGTAGCTTGCTTAAAAGTGAAATGTGGGCAGTGCTGCAGGGGTATAATCCTAGGCAGTGTTACCTCATAGCCATTGCTCCCCAGAAGATTACACTCCCTCTCCTGGGAACAAGTGGGAGCTAAGAATGGAAAGGTTGGAGGGTATCTGTTCAGGGAAAATAATGAGCTGAGGGTTTTTCCAACAAAACTCAAGTTGAGTTCACAGTACACGAGGTGAGCCACGGCAGGAGGTGGAGGGAGAGAAGGATAACTGTCCTCTGCATTGCGAGGGTCAAGGTCACACTACAAGCAGGGTGGTGGGGAACTAGGAATGAAAGCAGGATGGAGTCTTCTTTCATTCCTTGGTTAGGTCTAAAGAGTACAGAAAGGTGAAAATCAATTGTAAGTTTAAATTGTTTGAAGTGCCTAACATCATCTCTGAATGTGAGAGTAAGGCCATCTGAGGAGAGAGCAGCTTCAAATCCCTTGTCACATTTCTGCTCTGGAGTATTTCCTTGCTGAGTGGAGTGGTAGCCTCTCTCTTACGGAGAAAGGTCAAATAATTCAACTGAGAAGCAATAAGGACCCACACTAGGAAGTGGCAAAGGAAAAGGAAAAGCAACTATAAGAAAAACAGAATTTTGAATTTATACTGGCGGTACATGGGCTGAATGTATATTTAGGGGAGTCATGGGGAGAGACAGTAATAATTAATGACAACTTCTCAAACTTCAGTCCATAAAGAGAAATAGGGACTTTAGGAGAAGATGAATGTGAGGAGAAAAAGTTGAATTGATGAAAATAGGGGAAAAGATGAGTATTTTTTAAAACTTTCAAAAAAAAGAGTAATTTGTATTGACAATTATGATTTGCATATATGAATGTATTATTACATAAACTGGAGTGTGCGTGGTTTGTTGTTTGAGAACAGTAGAAAACTACTAAGCATTTAAGGTGAAATTACCATGAGAAATGTAGTAAGATTATGGCAGAAAATATGGCACCAAAATGTCCAAGTTAAGAGGGTTTAATAATGAAAATACTATAAGTACTATTATAAAGGTGTGGGGAGGCTTAAGGAAACCGAGAGGCCAGTGACTCAGAGACCAACAATGTGAGAAGCTAGTACTATCCCTAAGGCTGAGATGGCTTAAGATCTAAACTTTAACTAAAACATGCAGCCATATCTGAGCCAAAAGTAATAACCTTCCTTTCCCTTCTCTTCTGCAGTCTCCTGCCTTTGCCTTCCTTTGGCTGAACCTAATCAAAAGCCTGAGGGTGGAGGGTGAGGACTGTGTGTCAGAGGGAAAGGCATTCCAGAGTGGTCAGCTGCTCAGACCTTAGAGAATACAGAAGGTTAAAATGGTGAAATCAGACCCAAGCACAATGAGGAACAAAATTATTCCCTAGTAATTTTAAAAAGGACTGTATGTAGGATTTGGAATATATATTTTATTAATGTTTTCTAAATGAACTTTATCTTTTATAAAGTCACTATATAGTTTCTTTGAAGTTCTAGGTCAGATATTAAAGCTTACTTTCAGTGCTATAATTTTTTTTGATTGGCAAGAAATGTGGATTATATTGAAATGATTTAGAGTATTAATTATTTTAATTAATAATTGCTATATTTCACAATCCCAGTAATAAATCTTTGGAAGTAAAGTAATAAAGCTAAGAGATTAGTTTTGTAATTATAGCAAGACAGTATTATTTCTGACCTTTGTGTTATGATATACTTTTATAGAAAATCAGCATTTTTTTTTTAAAGAAAAACCCTCATTCTGACACAACTCATTCATTATAAAATTTCCAAGTACATTATCAATCACTTTGTTTGTAGAATTATATAGTACCAATGGGTTGATCATGGAATGTGTGTAATTATTGGCAAGGCTGACTCTTTACTTTTTGTATAAAGTTGCCTACCGAACTATTTAATGAACAAATGCACTTAAACTTTATCATTACTTTGCACTCTACTTCTGTTAAAATAATGACAAGTCATATATTCACATTTCAATCATTAAAATAACAATAATGAAAGTAATGGTTTTCCTGATTGTATGCTTTTATGTTTTTTTTTCCCAAATAAGTGTTGTTTCACTTATTCTTTCATTATTAGCATACATAGATATAACAGGAATTATTTTAATAGGCAGAAATTGTTTAGGGGAATTATGAAATACTTCCTCTTTCTTTTAATTTCAAGATGAAAAGATTCCGCTACAGTTAGCAAATGATAGTGGAGAAATGAAGGATGGGGGCAGAGAAGAATAAACACTTTTCTTTGAACTGAACCATGGGGAATTTCTGGAAGATTTATAACCACAGTGGCTCATTGATTAGTCAGATGGCAGAAAGATACTCTCAGTGTGTGCTCCCTTATCCTAATGAAAAAGACTATTAACCCACCTAAAAATATATATTCAAAGTTGTATTTTTGTTAAGTGGCCTTTTTAACCCATTTGGAGAACTGGACCTCTACTTGAAAATGAGCAACCACTTCCAAAGCAGTATCACTGCAATTGCAAATCAAATGGAAGTTAGAATTGAGATAATGTGGTTATATTCTGATTGTGAGATAAATGTAGTCAGGAACTATTGACGTTTTTGTGGTCCACAGATTATGCAGAAAATTTTAATTTCACTGAGTTATCCCAATTGACCCTAAAATGGAAGGTCACATCAGCGGCCCAGAAACTGCTTCAAGGATGCTGAAAAGCACTATTAAAACTTCCTCTTTCAATGACCTTAGAGTGAGAGTATTAGGGAAATCACAGTAGGTTTCATTGAGATCATTCATTTTATTGAATAAAATTGAACATTTAAGTAAATGAATAATCATTTTTGGACAACATAGTATAAAAATATATGACCATAAAAACTTGATAGCCCTCCAGCAGTGCTTGTGGAAATTGCAGTCTCTTACAAATGTTATAGTGGCTGGTAACTCAGTGGAAAATTATAATGGTGGTCTAAATTCTAGTACATTTCATAAAATATGCATTTTTATTACTTTCTCAGGTGCATGTAGTAGTGTGTATATACTGCATTTTGTAGTGGTCTGTGTAGATTCATAGAAATACTGTATTTTCTCTAGTGTCAACAACTTTGACAGAAAATTATACAACTCTTTAGAAATTCAAATGATTTTCAGTAATTTAGATAAGGGAGGATCATTTTATTTATAGGAGGCTTAATTATTTTCAACCCATTTTATCACTTTAGAATTCCATTTGTTTTTCTGTGTAGGAGTCAGTCCAAAGGCTACTAAAGGAGCAATTGATCAGAGAGCTTCATATGAAATATGTCACAAGGAAAGTCTTCCTGAGGTATATTTTAATACATGTGTTTAGAAAAATTGTGAATGCTTTCATACTACATTTTCTTGAAATACATTTAATTATGTAAAAAAATCTCTATATATTTCTATGAGGAATTGCTATAGCATTTAGGCACCAACCATCTATAGACGCTCTACTAAGAAAAAATGTCAAAACATATAGAGTTGCTATGATTGTCAAATATTTCTTCAAGCAAAGGCAAAATAGCATGGATTTAGTAGTTATTTACATGTTTACATTTGACTATTTAAAATGACAGGAGGAGTTCCCGTTGTGACACAGTGGAAACGAATCTGACTAGGAACCATGAGGTTGCAGGTTCGATTCCTGGCCTCTCTCAGTGGGTTGAGGACCTGGCGTTGCCATGAGCTGTGGTGTGGGTCAGAGATGCGGTTCTGGAGTTGCTGTGGCTGTAGCGTAGGCCAGCGGCAACAGCTCCAATTAGACCCCTAGCCTGGGAAACTCCATATGCCACAGGTGCGGCCCTAAAAAGACAAAAGACAATAAATAAATAAATAAATAAATAAATAAAGGAAATGTCATTTTATACTCACAAATATTTTAATGTTCATAAATGTTATACTATTTGTCCTTAAGAATCGAATTCTAGCAAAAGCTAGCTAAACACAAATACCAGCCTATATATAAATCAAAAACTTACATGAAGCTATTAATTGGTTAGAGATTTTAATTACATGGTCTTAAGAAAATTCCCAAAGCATAGACCCCCCCCCAAAAAAAAATGTATGTTAAAAATCATCGAAGAGATGGATTTGGGGTATAAACAGAAAAATGTACTTTTCTCCTTTTTTTGTCTTTATGCCTTTTCTAGGGCTGCTTCCCGTGGCATATGGAGGTTCCCAGGCTAGGGGTTTAGTCTGAGCTGTAGCCGCAGGCCTATGCCAGAGCCACAGCAACACAGGATCCCAGCTGCATCTGCAACCTACACCACAACTCAGGGCAACGCCAGATCCTTACCCCACTGAGCAAGGCCAGGGACCAAACCCGAAACTTCATGGTTTCTAGTCGGATACATTAACCATTGCACCACAAGGGGAACTCCTACTTTTCTCCTTCTTAATCACATTTCATAGTGTGGTTTTGTGTTATTTTAATATATTAGAATCTTCTTTCTGAATTGCTCTGTGTTCAGCAACTATTTTTCTAGAAGTAATGTTAATGATACATTTTTACTCATTAGTACTTACATCCTTTTCATTCCTATGATCTGTGTTCTGAGGTTGGCTTGTACTGTAGCTCCTGAGGCAATAGAACATGATGAATCTACTGGACACCAGAGAGCAGAATGCTTACAGTCGTGGCCTCATCTGCAAGATTGTGTACCATTTACTCAGTTCTCACCATTCTTTTTAGGAGGAAGAATGGGGAGAACTTGGATGGATAGTAATGGAATTAATACAATTATTAATGGAATTAATAATCAAAGGCGATTTCTGTATTCACACACAGTACTGAGCTTTCACAGACTACATATTATTTTTAATCTCCTCAACTTGAGAATACAGAGGCTCAGAGAACTTCAGCTGTTAATAGTGACAACTCATAACTCACATAGCTGAAATCTAACAATATTGGCTAAGAAATTAAAATGAGTGAGTTGGATACTCGTGCAGTGCATGGGTATGTGAGAATGTTCATCACACAAGAAGGCATGTGTGTGAATGTAGAAATCACAAGTGTGATGGCCTCTTGATCCCACTGAGATAATAGAAATTAAAATAAAAGACACATTTAACTTCCTGAAAGACATCAAACCTGCAGTGGAAAAGGGGGAAAAGAAAAAAAAAAAAAAAAAAAAAGAGAGGGAAAGGAAAAAAAAAAAAGCTTTTCTCTGCCTCTCTGCCTAGAGCCCTAGCAGTTTTGTTGAAGTTGCCTTTTCTTTTTCCACATACACTTGTGATTAATGTTTTGATAGACATATTTTGATATCTCTTAAAAAGCTACACTCTAAAATTTGAAATGTGTGAGAGGTTTCTAACTTCATTTTTTTTCCCCCTGACCTGTTGGCCTTATCCTGTTAATCATTGTTTACTCTGAACTGTAGGGAAATAATCAAAGATTGCCGAAAGTCGAGATCACAGGGGCATTTTTCATTTTGGAAACTTTAAGAAGCTGTGCTAGGTACTGTGTTCCTGTAGGCGACACGGAGGCACAAAAACTCTTAAGTGTGCATTCTGAATAAATTTTGCTTCTCCTGTACATCAAGTGTATATTAGAGAACTATGATGTTTTTTGTTTGCCTTTTTGTTTTGATTGTTGTTTTTCCTAAGGAGCCTCATGTACTTTATCTTTTATTACTTTTCTTAGTAAAGGAACTTGCAATTTGATTCCTGAAGGGAATTATAGAGACCTTATTTATAGCAACTACAAGTGTCATATCTATTTATACACATATTCTTTACTTACAAAAGATAGACTCAGTATAACCTGTTTCTACTATGTCACATTGTCTCTGGCATCAAATTTTAACCATTTTTCCCTTTAAATAGGTATTCTCATGTTATTATTATTATTATTTTATTTCTACTGAATGTCACTCTATTTCTAGCTAAGTTCTGGCTTTTGCATGTGTTTAAAAACCCTCAAGGTAGAAAACATTTCCCTCCTACCCTCATACAGTCAGATATTTAAAATGTCATAATTGCCCACAAATTGTCACTTCTGAGAAAGAGTTTTAGCTTTGAGATGGCAAATGGAATAAAAATGATGTTATTGACTTATAATGAAGGGATTGAAGCACACTGATAGCGTCTGACCTTTTATCCTTACTTTTTAAAAGAGCTTTCAGGGGAAAAAGAGAAAACTCCCTTAAAGAGTGTAGTAACTTGCTAGTGAAGTGCACTTTCTTTTAGTGTAGTGAGCTGAGTGTAGTCAAAGGAAAAAGTCCAGAAGGCATGGTTGTAAAAATGACAGTTTGCTACTGGTGTAGATGATAATTTATTCCCGTGAAAGAAAAGCAAGATATTGTGGTCACATATGGCTTCAGGTTCTGATTCCCTCTACCTTTGGCAGACTCTAACAATAATTAGAAATTTTTAGAGGCAAACTGATCAAGGCCTAGAAGATCAAGCTGCTTCTTCAACTGTCAATAGTGGAGGTCAGGATTAATTTGTTTCTTTAAAATGTGGAAATTACTCTCCATGTTTGAGAGTGGTATGTGGCACCCCTTAACTATATGATAAAAAAGGGCTTTGAATTTCACTGTGCTTGTGTAACATAAAATATATCTATTTGGAAAGATCTAATGGGCCTGAAATAGAGGGTAATAGAAATTGAATTGGAGTAATTTATGTTGTGCACCAAATAAGGTGGTCAGGGAAACTTCAAAGACAATCCCTCCTGTATGACGAAAAGTGAATAGGCATTTTAAAACTATCTTCCTTTTACATGAAACTGAATATCAATCTACTGACTCCAGAGTTTATACCATTAAAGATTTGGACATGAACAAAGTGGCATTGATACAGCTGTGTGCGTGGCTGCCAGCTAAAGCAAAGATGCAAGTGCAGTTCAGGTAATAGGCCAAAGTATTTAAGTTGACTTCTAATTAACCCTTTGAGAAGGCAGTTGAACTTGTGGAATATGATTGTGGTTAGAAAAACCATTATCTTCCTCACGTCTGAAAATGAAGATCTCCGTTTCCAAATGGTATAGTTCACTGAATTGAAAATAAAAATAAAAATATAAAAATAAGCAAATGGTAAAAATGCTCTACTACTTTCTGGATTGGTTAATAGGAATGTTTGATGATCTGAGATACAAGGAATATGTACAAATCTTATTTATTTTAGAATATTTCTCATACTTCATACAACACAAATTGAAATTAGCACAGCTGATTACATTAGATTTTCTGTTTATTGAGTTAGGTTTGGGAATTTTTGCTTTATTCAGTGGTTTGAACCAATGCCACAAAAAGAAAGTGAAAATAAGCATGCTGTTTAACTGAATTATGCAATATTTTCCTGTTTCTGGAATAGAAACCCATCTAGGGATTTATAAGTGCCTTTCTCCTTTTGCCTAAAATTCCGTTAGGAGAAGAAGTTCAGATGCAGAGAAATTCCACAACCTTGAAGGAAAGTAAATCATCACGGTAGGTTTAAACAGTCAACGTTTGGGTGGAACGAAGGGAGCAAGGGAAGGAGAGTCACTTTTGTACACAGTGTTTTTTGTTTTTGATTTGTGTTTGTGTTTTGCCAAGTACATGTCAGTCATGTTGTATCATCATTCTCTGGAACTGACTGACATGCTTCAGCAATCATTGTTGAGGTTCTATATGCATGAGAATCTTGGACTAGAAGAAGCTCTCTTAAAAATATCTAAGTAAGTCTGACAAACATACTGTTTAACTAAAAAGTGCTCTACTCTGTTGCTATTCTGCAGGCATATTACTGTAGGGTATATCTTTACCACAAAATATAACTTCTAAAATGAGACTCTACTGAAAGATAACCATTTTAATCAAAAGATGCTAGTGCCCTATCTTAATGAATATTAGGATATTATTTAACTGAGATATTGTGATAAAAGAAGATTGAAGTAAGTTGTCTTCATGATGTCTAATTCTTCAGAGCTCCTCCTCTGGGAACTCTTATAAGATGCATCTTACTGGTATAAACCCTTATAAATGCAGTATCATTCACAGCAGTGTAGCTGATAGCATATATAAGTCAGATGAAATGTTTGGTCATTTAGAGATGTGTCATGGTTTTTTCTTTTTTCACAACTATATTGTAAACACTTCATCTACATGATCAATTTGAATTTTGAATGACTGATGAATCAGTTGATAAAGCCAAATGTCCAGTGTGGGAATCTCATTATACCATTTAATAGCTATGTGTATTTGAAGAATAGACTTGAAGTTTCTACATTTTTAAAAGAAGTAATAAAAGTATTTTAAAATTTTATTTTATTGAGGTATAGTTGATTTACAATATTGTTTTAGTTTCTGGTATATAGCAAAGTGATTCAGACATATATGGTTCTTTTCCATTTTTTCCAGTATGGTTTATTACAGGATATAGTTGAATATAGTTCCCTGTGTTACACAGTAGGTCCTTGCTGTGTGAGCATTCATACATAATAGTTTGCACCTACTAGTCCTAAATTTCCGGTCCATTCCTTTCCCACCCACCTCCCACCTGGCAACCACAAGTCTGTTCTCTATGTCTGTGAGTCTGTTTCTGTTTCATAGATAAGTTTATTTGTGTCACATTTCAGATTCCACTTAAAGTGATAACATATAGGCTTTTGTCTTTCTCTTTCTGACTGAGTTTGCTTAGTATGATAATCTCTGAGTCCATCCATGTAGCTGAAAATGACATTATTTCATTATTTTAATGGATGAGTAATATTCCATTGTATATCTTTATCACATCTTCTTTATCCACTTCTATGTTTAGAGACATTTAGGGTGTTTCCATCTCTTGGCTATTCTAAACAGTGCTAATGGGAACATAGGGGTGCATATATCTCTTTGAATTATAGTTTTCTCCAGCTATATGCCCAGGAGTGGGATTTCTGGATTATATGGTAACTCTGTTTTTATTTTTTTTTAGAAAACTCCATACTGTTTTCCATAGTGGCTGTGCCAAAATTGACATTCCCAACAACGGTATTGGAGGGCTCACTTTTCTCCACACCCTCTCCATCATTCATTATTTGTAGACTTTTGAGGATAGCCATTCTGACCAGTGTGAGGTGGTACCTCATTGTAGTTTTGATTTGTAAAAATTCAAAGTCTTGTTCTCTTTGATTAAGACAAGCAACTTAACTTCAGTTCTCAGCAAAAAATGAAAATGTTGACCCTTTGTTAAAAATCATGATCACTTTCAATTAACAATAGCAGACCATTAAAAAAACCATTGATAGCTGAACTTTAAGCCAACAAGGAGTCCTCCTAAGCACAGAGAGCGGTGTGACCCAACTTGGAATCACGAAGATTAAATGAATTTATAAATGGGAAGGACAAAAACTGCTTCCTAGCACATATTAAGCATTCAATATATATATTTTTTTCTTTTTAGGACCGCACATGTGGCAATATGGAGGTTCACTCGGAAATGCAGCTCGGAGCTGCAGCTGCCAGCCTTTACCACAGCCACAGCAGTGGGGCATCTGAGCTGCATCTGCAGCCTGCACTGCAGCTTACGGCAATGCCGAATCCTTAACCTACTGAGCAAGGCCAGGGATCTAACTTGCAACCTCATGGTTCCTAGTTGGATTTGTTTCCACTGTGCCATGATGGGAACTCCCTCAAAATATTTTTAATAATCATTTTCTACAATTTTATAATTTTTAATTTGCAGTGCTTGGCTATGCTATTTTTTTTTTAAAGATCTTCAACCTAACCTATTTTGTTTTTGTTTTGAAATGTTAATTTATAAGTAACAAAAAAATGCTGCCTCTGAAAAGCCAGGTGGTCAAATGAAGGTGTTATTCATCCCAAGGAGGTGTGGAGAGGAGGGGTAGTGACCGGAAGAGCAGAATCCAGTTATGTTTCAGGATTTTCTTTTGGAAGCTCTTTAGGGGAGAGCAATGTGATCATGGGATGCTGAATTTTAGGACGATTACTTAGACCAGATTCTAATATCCAGTAGTGTCTGTTTTGGGCACAAGCAATGGAAACCCACATTGATACGGGTACACAAAATGGGAATATATGGGTAACTCAATTTGGAGGATTGGAATAAAATTAGGTCTCAAAATCAATTGCACTCTGGTACTTCAGTACCACCTGCTTTCTCTCTATTGTTTTAGATTGCTGTTTTTTTTTTCTGCTTTTTGCCTTCATGTTCTCAAAATGGCAACTGGATTGTTGAATATGAAAATTTAAAAAAAGGCTCTCAACAACTTGTGATGTTTACATTATTCGCTTTCCAAGAACAGAGAGGGACTCAGTTGCCATTTTTGCATCATGAAAAAGGTTTAAGGAAAGAGGTATGATGCTATTGTATTTCGTCCCCCACATACTGCACTCTGGACTGGGACTGCTAAAGTTTGGCTGGATTTGGGGATGACTTGCTTACAAGGTACAGTCAAGATTGTTGAGAACTGAAGCTGTGTCCAGAGTATGGCAGCCACTGTGCAGCCTGACATGCTAATTAAATTCCGAAGAGAAACTACAATCTTCTCTGAAGAAGAGCAAAATTAACCTAGAGATTTAAAATAGCAGTTGAGTAAAAACTGGGGAAAGAAAATGTCAAGCTTTGCCTTTATAGCATAGCATCAAGGAGGGGAAAGGGCTAGGAAAACCAGACTCTATACTAATTTTTATCAGAAATTTCAAAATTTCTTACTAGAAACTTATTGCTATTGATAAATAACTCTAACTATCCTACTGTCACTGACTTTCTACCTCTGCTGTGCCTCAGTATCATCTGGGGGAGATTTTAAAAATATAGACACATAGGGCCTAGCCCCTGAGACTCTGATTCAGTTAATTTGGAGCCTAGCTCTAACAGTAGTATTTTAAAGATCATCCTACTGAGCTTAATGTGCAGCCAAGATTGAAAGTCACCAGGTATTTGACTAAATTTCTTCTTATTGGCATTGTATAATATTTTTATATTTGTATAATATATAAAATACCTGTCATATTTTTAAAATATGTCCAGTTATAATAATGGAATAAGGATGGAATTATAAAGGTGACTGAGGTGACTTGGATGGTGAATAAACAATTATTGTCTTTAAGGGACTTACAACCTACAGCTCAAATGTAATTGAAAGGCTCTTACAGCAAATCCACTTGGGGTGCTTATTAAAATTTCAGATGCCTTGGACTTAACCTGACCTACTAATCATAATCTCTGAGGGCAAGTCCCAGAATATGGATTTAACCAAGCTACTCTTTTGGACATATGTGCTTGAAAGTTTAAGAGCCAGGGTCTAGAGCCACATGACTACTCCTCACAGCTATTTTTCCTGAAGTAAGTCTAACAGCTGAAATGTAGTGCCTAAATTAATATTGCTGCTCACCTGGTGACTATAACTTATTGTGTAACACAGTGCCTGTGAAGAATAAAAAAAAAACTGCTTCGATTTTTTCTTTTTTTGTCTGACTAGCTGCATCAGCCTCCTTTTAGTTATTGGAATGATGCAGTTTCTTCTCTATTTAGTTAAAATAACTATTCTGGATTATATGGAAATAGCTATTTTTATATACCCTTGTCCCTGTTGTAATATTTACAATAATTATTATAATGGGCAATATATTTTTTTTCCTCTGCACTTAGGTCTTATGAAAAAAAGGCTAATAATGAATAATTATAAACAATGAAAGCATGTAGTTATTATTCTTTGCCCTTTTTCTGTTTTAACCTTGGGAGTATTTCTTTTTACTAGCTATTCTATGGTATATGTCATAGAATTCAACAAATGTTCATTGAAATTGGCGTAATTCAGCTTTCTATCTGATTAATATTAACCAAAATGAAAGGAAGTGAGTCTTAAAGAGTAAGAGTATTGTATAATTGTGAACATGGTAGTCAGGGTCACTCATTTCATGATGAAAATGAATATATCAAATTCCTATGTCTCTGTATTGCTCATTCAAAAAAAATACTGAATTCAGTTACCTTCTCTTAGATTAAGTAAATATCTATGTACTCTTTAATAGATTAGATTAAGTAAATGTCTATATACTCTTTATAGATCTTTGGATGATCCAGTCCAAAGGAATCATTTGAGAGTTCCAAGTAATTATGTGTAGTAAAAGAGAAGCAATAAAAGCATCATTTCTTGCCATCTCTTATTACTCATGGAGACATATTAACTAAAATCAAGATTCTACTAGAAATTGTGTATTTCGAATTTCTCTTTATTTTTATTTAATACACTAGTACATTCAAGGCTTTAGCCTTTTTCCATAATTACTTGAATTTTATTATTCCACATGTGTCCTTTTTTGACTGCCATGTTTCTTTAGTTCAATAAATGTTATCAAGCATTCTTTGACTGTTCCTATTGCATCAACCTTAATTAGCTTTTGATTACTGTTAATTTCACAGCATTTTCCTTTTAATAAGTTGCATCAAAATGCTTTCATTTCTGTTGCAGCAAGTTTAATTAGTTTTTGAGCCTTGTTTCTGTTTTCCCTTCCATTTTTAGAAAAAAAGAAATGACACCCACTTTCTTTGTTTCTATGAGGATATCCATGACTTACGACTTGATGTTTACCAGAAGCCCTCATCTAAGACTTAATACAAAGTGATGGTAACTTGGAGCCTTTTCATTTGCATCAGGAACATTCCCATGGACTTACATAGTTAAAGTTGCTTCTGATTATTAAAAAAATAGTATAATTTGATTTTCAAATATGAAAATGATTAATTTAAAATAATTCTAGGATTCTCACTGGTCTATCAATTTAGTGAAGCTGATTAGCACTTCATGTATTCAGTTGTATGACACAAAATAGGTACATTCTTTTTTCAAAAATTTATTATGCATTTTTTCCTGGTGAACCAAACTACTGCTTGTAATAGCCCTTAGGATAAAATAACACCCAAACTACTTTTTGTAATTGTATACTAATTAGTTATGGCCTTAACCTGCTGGATATATTTACTTTTTTAAGTAATATGTATAAAAGTATAATAATACATTATACATTGATATCATACATATTATTAACCTTTAATATTTATGTGACTTGAACTATGAACTATGTCATCTCTGGGAATTTAAAACTTTCAATTACTTCTCCTCCCCCCAAAAAATTAGTAAATAAGAGCAAAGCAACCATGCATTACATTGCATATTATTATTGAATGACAACCATTAAAATATCAACTATTTTGAATTAGGTTATAATATTCTATATTACAATCAATATTATAATAATTGTAATAATATAATAATCAGTGTAACATAATTATTAGTGTTAAATGTAAGAAAAGTAAATGCCCAATTAGAGGACTGATAACGTGAAACTCTTATTAACATGAAACTCCAGAAAAAAAATTGACAATTGCAAAACTAAAAACTGAGCATTGTAGGTAGTTGCGTCCATTTGGCACATATTCAAATGCAATTTCCAGTGCCAGGCTAGCATTATTTATGGAAAGAAGGGAAAGGGGAGTAATGTAACAGGACAGAAAGACCTGCAAGTTTAGTACCACATGAGTTTAGTTTACCTTGCTTAGAAAATATGAATTCTGGCATTTGAAGGAGCTTAAAGTTCATCTAGACCTATCTTCTTTCCGATTTTTTTTTTTCATTTCCATGTTATTCTTCCAAATGCTCCTACAAATTTTGGCTATTCCTATTAGAGAAAACTGCCAATCTTTAAAGGCTGTTCATACTGTCTTCAGTTTGTCCTGAAATACTGGTTCTAAGCTAAAACCTGTAAGGTTGTGACTGACACACTTGAGTTCTAATTTTACCCAGACAATTCATATGGGTGGTAGGTGGTGGGCCAGGGGAATACATCTAATTGCTCTGATGCATGTTACATAATTAAGGTTCAGAATAGCATTATATGTTTAGATTAATATATTTTATTAATAACTGTACAGAAATAAAGATAGTATATAGCAATAGAGATATATGCATATAAAAATTTTCCTTCTTTAATATTTAGGCAGAGTCATAGAATCTGTCATGTCTTCTTTTGATTGACCTTAAAATGACTCTTGCCCCTCTAATTTCATTGATATGCCATTATTAAGAAGCCCTTATAACAGTGTTAGAAAATTTTCAGGACATGTAGTTTATAAAATTAACAGTTTCTGTCTTGTAACTAATTTTAATATATGTTTATTTTCTATAATAAACCCTTTTATCATACAAACATTTCTGGTATCTTATGCTCTTTACATTTTTTTAAAATATTTAATCGCTTTAATGCATATATTTTCCAATCCTGCAGCTGCTGCAGAGGTTAAAAAAAGTCTACCAAGAAAACATTCACGATGAACTGTCATGATTAGTGCCTCTGTGTATTGCTCCAGAGAAAAACAAATTAGCACTAGAAGGAAAATCTGTTCTGGGAAGTCCCACACTGCTGGTGTAATGGCCTATTCCCATAAGAGGATTGAATAGAATAGATCCATTGTGACTTCCCAAATGATCATGGCTAGCAGCCTCTGGAGATGAGGAACAACAGCTGAAGAGATAGAGAAAATAAAATGTTCTGCTTGAATGCAAGCTATATTTGCCTGCTTTCCCCAACCCTCTTTCAGGAAATGTTGCCCTTTCAAACCAGGACACCTGCTATTTTTTTCTCAAAGCTTTGTGGCAAAAACTAGACTTGGATCAATGAGATCTATCTTCTTGGGTCAAATAATTTCCTGTTCATGGTCACTTAAATTCATCTCAAATATAAATTTCTTTCAGAGAACTCTGCTATATACTAGGCACCATCACATGTCTTCTTGGAAAGATAAGGGAGCAGGGAAGCCATGTCTCTGCACGCCTTCTTCTCACACACCCCACTGAGCAACTGAGGATAAAGAGAGGTTGTCACATATGTTTTAATTCAACCTCTTTTCTGGTAATTGAACTCGTCCTTATGTCTCTTTTTCAGTTGTTGTGATTTTGCCCTTATTGTTAACTTCTTGCAGAAGGCAGGATTGTGACTCACAAATGTTATAGGTAATTCCTTAGATGTCAAATTTATAAATTATTAGAGTAGCTACTGTATACAAAATTATTTAACATTAATTTCTATAAAGTAGCAGATTAAAAATATAAAGATATATAATTGCAACCAGGCATTCATACAGCAACTAATTACAAGTTCTATCTGTAAAAACAAAACTTAAGTAATAATTTGTAATTGTATACTAGTAGTGCCTATATATATTTGCAGAGTAAATAGAAAAAGGAAACCATATAACTATGATGAAATGATTAGTATCATTATGGCTTTGAAACTGCCATGGCCTTTACATAAACTAGAAGCATCTTTTTTAAAAATGTATTTTGGAAAAACATGGAATAATAACCAAAGTATATTATTTTTAGATTATATTTATATTATGCAAAATTGAGAAATCATGTTTTGTAGAGATAATTTATTTCATTTTTCAGCTGACATTAAGTACATGGAATCAAAATAATAGTAGAATCACTGCCCTCTAACTATAGTTATCTTTATCTCTTAGGATATAATCCCCACTGCCTTTTTTCAGTCCTTAGTGTAAATTTATAGTAGGGTATCTGATAATTCTTTAAATTTTCACCATGAAGCAAAAGGTTAATCATCCCTTTAAAAATTAATCCTATATAGTTTTATTGTTTAAAATAAAATACAAGGCCTTTTAAAGCAACCAATATTTATATGAGATTTTCTAACTATTCCATTATCTTGACTTTCAAAGGTGATAAATATCTAGTTTGAATTTCTCTCATCAGTTCAATAAATATGAGTAAAATGCCCTCATAGAATTGGGGTGGGAAGGAAGTGTTAACTAACAATAAGCAGGATTATCATTAATAGACATTTAAACTGACGTTTCTCCCAAGCCCAGCAGTGCATTTGAAGATCACCTCAATGCTCCTTGTAAACAGCAGAAGCTGAAACTCCAGGAGGAACTCTAATGCAAATGTGCTTTATAACTTTCCAGAAAATTTGGCTTGAGGAAGAATTTCTATTAGAAATATTTTCAGAAATATGGTTCAGTTCAGTGTGTGTGTGTGTGTATGTGTGTGTGTGTTGAGAGCATTATGATAACTAATTAAAAAAAAAAACCCTGATGTTCTTAGCTTAGGTATTAAAAGTACTCCCATTCTTTTCCCCCTTTCCATGCACATGCACCCCAACCACCCACCCAGGAAGTACAGGGTGCTAAGGATTCCAGTTCTGCAGCTAGACCCTCTGAGTCTAGTCCCAGCACCACCTCTTTATAGCTGTATAACATTGGACAGGGAATGAGCCCTCTAGGCTTTAGTTTCCTCATCTCTCCAAAGTGGGTATAATATTAATATCTTCTTGAGAGAAATATAGGAGATAAGCCAGGTATCTGGGATTTCTGAGCCTCAAAGAATTTTTTCTTCACATAGTAGAGAAAAGATCACTTTGTTATCACGAAGAACAGGTTGTGGCTTGATATGGTGAGCTAAGAGTACCCTCTCTATTTAACAAATTTTAGTCATGAGTTACTTTTTTAGCTCTCAAGAAACAAAAACACATTTTTTTAAATAGAATCCAAGCCATAAAATATAAAAATCATATTTGCTGCTTTAGCTTTAAGGGGATTGATAGAGCCACGTTCATTTACTTAATCATTCAATCAATATATAAGGTATACTTCCTACCATACTCTAGGATGACTGAGCAACAGAACTATAGACAAACAATTGGGGAAGTACATTTTTGTTGTTGTTTTATCAGTTTCTTATATTTCTTTTTTTGGGGGGGCTGCAACTGAGGCATATGGAAGTTCCTGGGCTAGTTATACATTCTATTCTATATAGTTTAATCATAAGATTTAAAACATTAATTTGTTTATTTGTTTATTTATTCTTTTTTAAGGCCACACCTGAAGCATATAGAAGTTCCCAGGTTAGGGGTAAAATCATAGCTGCAGCTGAGGTCTACACCACAGCCCCAGCAATGCAGGATCTGAGCCACATCTGTAACTGACACTGAAGTTCCAGATTGTTAGCCCACTGAGTGAGGCCAGGGATTGAATCTGCATCCTCACAAACAGTATGGTTGGGTTCTTAACCCACTGAGCCACAGTGAGAACTTCAATTTCTTATATTTCTGTTTAGTTGTCCAAGTTGGAAATGTCCAAAATATATGGGTTGAAAGTATAAGAGATAGGGTGTTCATCAAATACTTGCCAGAAAGACTGAATTTTAAGGGTAAAGAAATATCTACAATTAACCAAAAAAACAAAAAACAAAACAAAAACTAAGGATTATGTGCCTACTTTTCCCTGGCCATTGTCACATTGAATGGATATAAAAATAAATATTGTGTCCTTCAAGAATGAATTTAGGATTAGGATGGGATCTGCTTGCTCAGTGTGACGTGTTAAATTTTGTTGCCAGAACCTTGTGAGATGGAATATTATTTGCAAATCAAAGTGTTTTATATCCCTCTGTGGTTCATAAAAGGTCTCATGATGTTCTTAAGGAAAAAAGAAAAAAAAAAAAAAAACATTGTCATGTTGATATTAACAGTATACCAGCTCATTAATAACTTCCACTCTGGCATACTAACTTAAACATGATAGGATTTGTTCCAAATGGTGATTGTTTCTCCTATGATGGTTTTTAACTCATTACATTCTACCTAATTTCTACCCCAATGCATTATCTAAATTGGCTAGGGTAGTTAATAAAAACTGAATAGATAAACTAGGAAAATAATTTTTCTCAGATCTTTTTTCCACTAAAAAACAAGCAACAATCTATGTATAAAAAATTTTGTCTTGGGAGTTCCCATTGTGGCTCCATGATAATGAACCCATCTAGTATCCATGAGGATGCAGGTTGCAACCCTGGCCTTGCTCAGTTGGTTAAGGATCCTGCGTTGCCATGAGCTGTGTTGTAGGCTGAAGATGCAGCTTAGATCCCACATTGCTGTGGCTGTGGTGTAGGCCAGAGCTGGAGTCCAACCAATTCAGTCCCTGAGGGCCTGGAAACTTTCATTTGCCAGAGGTGTGGTCCTAAAAACAAAAAGAAAAAAAGAAAAAATTATCTTATTTGATACATTATCTTACATCTCCAATCATGTAAGTCAGAAGGTTCGGGAGTGATTTTAGAAAGATTTTGCTAATTACCATATTTAAGAAATACAGCCAGCTAGATGCACTCATGTTTTTGTTTTGTTTTATGCAAATTTTAATGCAAATATTTATGCAATATTTAAATTTTCAGCATATAATACTGCCAGAAGAAAACTATTGAAACACAAAAAATTTTAAAAACCTGAATTTGATTTCTCAGTGAATTATTTTGACTTCTCTAATAAACTTTAAGATAAATGTGTTAATGGAATAAAACGTCTTTATATTAGTATTATATCTTCTGGCAATCATTAAAATTCAGATACCTTTGTTATAGTATCAATAGCACAGTGCATGTTGACTTTAACTTGAGTCCTTAACTTTCCAGTTAAATTTCTACAATTTTTTTAAAAATTATTTTTTCTAAATAGTGTTTTTATCATATAGTTTTATTAAGATTTAATTGTCATACAGCACTGTATAAGTTTAAGATATATAGCATAATGTTTTGACTTACATATTATCAATATTACACCAATACTTTTAGTATTACACCAATACTTTTAGTGAACAGCCATCATCTAAGAATACAAAATTAAAAAAAAAAAAAGTTTCCTTGTGATGAGAACTCTCAGGATTTACTCTCTTACCAACTTTCAGTCATAATATGCAGCAGTGTCACTTATATTAATCATGTACATTATATCTCTAGTACTTATTTAGCTTATAACTGGAGTCTGTACCTTTAACTATCCCAATTCCCTCCACCCCATCCTCACCCTTGCCTCTGGTAACCACAAACCTGATCTCTTTTTCTATGAGTTTGTTTCTTGAAATATAATTGATCTACAATATTATGCTAGTTCCTGCACACAACATAGTGATTTGATATTTCTATTCATTTAAAAGTGATCACCACGGTAAGTCTAGTTACCATCTGTCACCATACATAGATACTACATTATTATTGACTATATTCCCTATGCTGTACATTTCTACCTGTGACTCATTGATTTTGTAGCTGAAAATGTATCTTAGTTTCCCTCATCTGTTTCACTCATTCAATAATATATTTAAACAATTTTCCTCTTAGGTTGAAATATAAAGTTATAAAATCACAGAATAACTAGAAGAAACTATGAATATTTTAAAAATTTTATTTAATGAACTTTATTTGCTTATTATGTGCCAGGCATGGGTCCACTTTATTTAGTCCTCATGACCAATGTAAAGCTGGGTTTTTTATTAGACTGTATTACAGATGGGAAAACTGAGCCTCAGCAAATTTAATTCATTTGACCAAATTCATGCAGTTGCTAATTGGCAGAGTCAAGACATGAATCCAGGAAGTTTATACTTCTTGTTGCCCATTTAATAAAAATTAATCACATAGAGAGATGAAAGCAGACTGGGGAATGTAGTCTCTGCCTTGCAGGGACAATGGAACAGAATGGTAAAAGGAACAGAATGGCCAGTTCATTGGTTAGAGTCAGGCTTAGTAGTATTATAAAAGATCAGAAAGGTTGCATGCTTTCATACAACCATATCGTTTTAGTAAGCATCATGCTGTCCTCCATTTGAGCTGCTACTATTACTTTGGGAAGTATATATACCACTGATTACTGACTTGATTATGGGTCTATTTTCTGAAGGAATCTAACCCAAAATGAATTCCTTTTCATTAAAATCAACATTCTTGCCTTGAAAATCATCTTGAATTTCAAAATAATGTCCCCCCTGAAATATTTCCAGTTTCAGAATTTGGCAACAATCACAGCCAGTTTAAGAGTGTGATGAAATGTAAGGCATACTCAGTTAAAAATAAACTCCATTAAAACAGCTTTCTGAATTTTTTTAATCTGGTAAACTCACAAGGTACACAAAGTTTTGAGTATAGGTCATCATGCATAATCCACTTCACTTGAAGTATTTATTTAGCACAAGGATTTCCAAACTAGGGAAATTGTTTTTTGGTTTGTTTGTTTGGTTTTGTATCTATGGAACATTTTGGAGCCTGACTTTAAGAGACACTCCCTGAGATAAGATATGTCCAAATTTTGAGTACATACTAGACTGAAGAGAGTACAATGAATATACAAGTATAGGACTTCTCAGACACATTGCTCTCAGATGCTCTTGCACATAGAGTGTCACCAAGAAAAGGATTTAACAGGCAGATGTTTCATTTTGGGACACACTAATCCACATGAATATAACTGAAGGTGTTTTAAATTCAAGATACCATCAAGAGCGTTAAGGTTGACTGCATCTGTAATAAGGAATGACAACTTTGTATATTTTACTGGCCATTTACTCAGTGCTTCCTGGATGTTTTCATGTCTTGGCACAGAGAGAAAATGACAATATTTATATGGCACTTTGGGGTAAATAGGCAAGTCAGCTTGTGGCTGGAAGCTGTGGGTCGAGAGCCCCTAACTCCAGAGGGCTGAGGGGATTATTATCACTGTGCTGGTCAGTCACAGAACAAGTGGTGGTTTATAGAGAAACCCAGACAAACTCAACAGTGTGGCTATGTGACTGCCCTCTGGTCTGGTTTATTCGAATGCCGCTTTCCTGTCATGTGCTTCACCAAGAGCCTTGTGTGGATCTGAAGTGTCTCTGAATTACTTGATTTGCATAGAGTTCTTACCTATTGCATCTTCAAATGCTAAAGGTCCCCCTGCCCGCCCCCCCGCAACTGCGTTCACAGGCCTCAGGTATTCCTATAGTGCCTCACGTGACCTCAAGTCTCCTTTTAAATATGAATTTTATCTTGGTGTCTTGAGAAACCTTTGCAAAAGCAAATATTCTTTCCAATATATTCTGCACAGATGTGGCTGCCTGCTGTAAACTACTGGTAGTGGAGTATGGTTACTCTGTCTTGCTCCTCTGAGCCTGGTGGTCATATACTGGTTGCTGAGGCTGCCAGCACAATGCAAACAGGAGGGGCATTTAACATCCTTTGAGGAAAGAGTCTTACTTCTAATTTGAGGCAGATGAAAGTAGTTCTCTTTTCACAAAAACTTGGATATAATGATATTTCCAATGTAAACTCTTAAAATCCTTCCTCCCCTGTAAACTTTTCAAATCACTTTATGCCCATTGTTTTATAGAACATACTAAAACATTTTGATGGTGTTCACAATAAAATTATGGTTTGGGTTATTCTGTGCAAAAATTTGTAATTGAATGAGCTGTCTATTTCATGTTTTAAATTTAGAGTCTAGAGGACAGTGGTGACATTTTGCAATTGTTTCTTATGATTAATTGAAATAAGCGTAGGGAGGTGAAGATTCTTCCCAGCTGTGATTTCTCTGTTGGAGTGATCTTTCTTAAACTGCTCACAGTTGTTCTACTCTTTGTCTTTTCATGTTAAATCATTTTACAAACAAGGGTGAAAGTTCAGCCACTTAACCATATCCCCAGGTTGTAAAATGATTCATATCTCCTCTTAGGAACTAGAATAGATTTTTCTGGTCAAATCTTGTATCACTTTTTAAAATCCAAAGGTATCAAAAATACTCCTTTTATTGCAGTCACTTTATTATTTTTCATAAATTTAATTTCCTCTGTAAGCACAGCTTAATATAAATTTCCAGAAATCTGTATCCTACTAACAAAGATTTTGTCTTACAGGAAAATGTGAATTTTAAATTAGATACCAGAAATTAGATAAATTTTAGCAGTATATACAAAGATATTCATATTTGACAAAAATACTATTAAAAATTAATTTTGTCCATATGTCTGACTCTGGAATTCTAAAACCAATCATCTGATTTGTATAAATCCATGGTTACCTATGATTATGTTACAATAGTATGAATTATTTCCAATGTGAGTTGGTTAGCCAGTTTAAAAACTAAAAATAAATGATTTTCAAAGAGGGTTTTTAAATTATTCAGTTGCTTCTAGTAAAGCACATATTTCCTATAGCCAAACCTGTTTGTTCATTTCCAATGTCATCCTAACTGCAGATTATTTCCACTATCACTTCAGAACTGATCTCTGTACTTCTGGGTATGTGCATTTATTTATTTCTTGATCAGGATTAGGTTAATCTTCCTAAAACATTTTTTTTTTTTGATTATTTCAACTTTCTCTAAAATCTCCAAAGCCTTCTTATTGCCTATTTGGTAAATTCTTCATTCTACTTTTCTAGATTCTTCTTCTTTTTTTAATCATTCAGTTTGTGTCTTCCACCATTTCTCAAAGAATCTTCATTGCTCTTCCAGGCTGTAATTTCATATGCTTCCAGCGGATTGTTGCCCACTACTTGAACACCTTTCCTCCAGTGTGTCTCTCAACATTTGTTCCTTTTCTAATGCTTAGGTCAAGGACTTCCTTCTCAAGGTCATGACTACTGTAAAAAACATTGCCATAGACTTTCTCTGAGTTGGCACAGGAATGAAAAATTGGCATTTTTTGCTTCAGTGTCTAATTTTAAATGTTAATGGCCATTTTCTCATTGAAATTATATTTATTGAGTGCTCTTAGGTACCAATTTGAGTACACAGTTGCAGATAAAACAGTAACGCTCCTTCCTTTCAATATGTTTATGATATAGTGACAGAGACAATAAATGCTCACCAGAAACCCTCTTAAATAAAACATAATTATGAATTACAAAAAGTGTTATCTTAACAAAGAAAAGACTGAGAGCTATCAGAACGAATAAGAGGAAAACCATAAGTGAAGGAGAATTCTTTAAGGGCATGATAATCTTAAAAATTTACATTTAACTGAGACTAGAAAGATAAGTAATAATTAGCTAATCTTAGAACACTGGGATGGCAAAGAGGATGAGAATAGACATAATCAACACAAACTTGGAAAATAATATAATTTAATATAATATAATTCCTGAAATCTATAAAATTTGATGAACATAGGGAATGAAGAAAATAGAGAAATCAAGGATTTCTAGATTGAACACCTTGGGTGGCTGAGGACTTAGCAAATAAAGAATGAAGGAGAACAGATTTTGTCAGGGTGGAGTGGAGGTTGAATAAGTGAGTTGTTTAGTTTTTTCTTAAGTTTGAGTTTGCTGTAATATATCTACATAGTAATTTCATATAGCCACATGGGTCTCAGTGTCTAAAGTTTACCTGCATTGTTGCAATAGCCTTTAAAATAACTAGTCTATCCCTCCAGGTATAATCTTTGTCATCTCCTATAATGAGTTAGATTTCCATTTTCTCTATCCAGAATGCACCAAATGCGTATTGCATTTGTTTGCTCATTAAGTACATTATTTGTATTTGCTTGGCCCCTCTAACCTATTTTATTAGAGATAAAATATTGTGCCTATAATAGCTCCAAGTATATAACAGACAATAAATGTTTGTTATATGGATGAATAAATGAATAGATAAATAGACTGAAGAGTTCAATGAGACATGTATATTTGTCTTTCCTCTCTCCAGAAGACTGATGGCTAGTTGCAAAGATCTTGTCTTAATCTACTTCCAGATCCATTATCATGTGTGACACTCTAATGGACATTAAATAAATACCCATTGATTCATGGATATGCAAGTGAGATACACTGATTCAGTCGAACAATTCCAGAATATGTCTGCAAAAAAAAAAAAAAAAAGTCATCTAATTTTTTTTCTTATTTCATAGGAAATATGGAGAAAGAAAAATGTGTCAATATGCAGGGATAGGACAAGGATATAGAAAAGTGAAGGTAATACAAATCTAGAAACTGGCAATGTTAAAGCATAAAGACAAAGAGAAGAGGTTTGTAATAACTTCTATGTCTAAAATTGTATCTAGTGACATTGAGTTTCAGCTAACATAATCTAATTACCTGTTATTCTTTGCACATAAGAACCAAACACTTTGTGTTTTATTTGTTTACAGATAATTTGCCCCACTAGCAGCCCCAGCACATGGCACACAGAAGTCAATGAATACTTTTTTTTTTTTTTTTTTTGGCTTTTTAGGGCCACATCACAGCATATGGAAGTTCCAGGCTAGGGGTCAAATCTGACCTACATTACAGCTTGTGGCAACACTGGATCCCCGACCCACTGAGTGAAGCAGGGATTGAACTTTGTCCTCATGGACACTAATTGAATTCACACCACAATGAGAACTCCCAATGAACACTTTTTTCTTGCTGAATGAATTAATGAATACATATTGCCAGTAACTATTCCTTTTCAACCCAAAATTTAGCAGAATTCCTGGATATAGGTAAGAACTTTTAAAAGTCCAGCTGGCAAGTGATTTTACTTTCAAGCAATCTTTCTAAAAAATGTTCTCTCTCTGCCAGCATTGTCATTAGAACATTAGCAATAATTAAAACCATAAGTGGAAGTTCTAGGTGACTGAGCTGCTGAAAACGAGCAATTAAGCATCATAGGCAGGAAGGAATTTACATTTTTCACACAATCAATTGTATAGGTGTTAAAAGAGGCATTGGAGGCCAAGGAGAGCAAAACAAAACAAAACAAAACAAAATGAAAAGAAAGACATAAAAAGTAAGAAATAATGATAATGAACAGGACACTTATCTTAAGCTATTTTCATTTTTTTCATTGTTTAAAATACACAACCCAAAATTAAAGGCAATTAAGCAAAAATTATATCAATGCCTTAATTGTATTAAATTATAAAATATAAGCTAGATAATTTTCTTACCCTTTTGATTTATGAAATTACTAGAATGACTGGATTAAAATGGCCTTGACATGCATGGTTACTTTCCTTTTATCACGCTTGTAAATATGTAATATACCCAAAGAGAAATAAAGGGGAAAAAGAGAATGAGTTGCTTAGAGAAATATGAAATATTTCTTCAATGCAAAAATCCAGACACTATGCTGTGAATTTGAAATAAATAATACTTAAATGATAAGAAAATTTAGAGTGATTCATCTGATATTTATATTTTTAATAGAAAATTTTAAAAATGAAGGCAACAGTAGAACAATAGGTAAATGCTATTGGTAATCGAAATAATATAATGCTTGAAACTCCAGTTTTATGAAACTACAGAACAGCTTTTTTTGGGTCATTGCTCAAGGACTAACTTCTCCAAGACCCAACCTCCTCCTTTATAAGTAGCAAACTTTAAATGCATAAATGTAAAAGACACCATTCTAAGCTCTGCGGTGATGCTATTAAAGATCTTAGAACCTAGTGAACCTCGTGAAGGAGTCAGGCATACATTGGCAGCCGACTATAGAACAACCTAGTTTCTAGGATATGGCAGGACATGATGTCTTACTATAGATAAATTATAAAAAAAGAAAAACTGCAGAAAATAATTCACCTATTTATTTACCCTAGTTAGTCTATACATAGAATTCTGGAATTTCCTTCCAGATGCCATATTCCACAATCACTCTAGAAGTACTTCTAAAATAATGCATGTGTATATCACATCCCTAAATTATATATCCACTTGCAGCCCTAGTTTTTTGTTTTCATTTTTTGGATTTTTTTTTGGCCCCTTAATAATATGAATATGCCTTAGTAACCTCTCACATTGGCCCAGAATATTCTACTTTATGAATGCACTGTGTAGAATTTACCAAATATTTTGTAGTACGGGGGAGGTTTATATTTACATCCAGGAGAAACTTTTTATCAGACTCCATCAAAAGTCCTTTCTAGAGTTCCCTGGTGCCTTAGTGGGTGAAGGATCTGGCATTGTCACTGCTGTTTTTTGGGTCATTACTGTGGCTTGGGTTTGATCCCTGGCCTGGGAACTTCTACATGCTCCAGGTGAGATCCTCCCCTCAAAAAAAAAAAAAAAAAAAAAAAAAAAAAAACAACTAGGGCTGCAGGTGGATATCTGATGCTGGTGGCTATCTGAGTTATTTTCCCTTCCATGCTACCAAGGAGGGTTGTCCCCCACCACATCACATCCTCTTCTCCACTATGCAGACCTACACAATTTTATCCCATTAATAACTTTCCTACCCCTGTCAACTTGCTGCCCAACAGGTAAAACACAGTGAAAGCACCACCAATTGCCTCTCAATCTTTCCACTGGGTTTCTGTCCATAGTCCTACTCCCCAAACTTTGTATTGAAGATATATGCACTGCCCTTCAGAGGAGTCTGACAAATAAAATATGCACATGTCATCACATGCTGATTATGTTGCTCCCTTGTCAATTTAAAATTTCATATTAAATCCAGAGGGCATTGATTCAGTGATATGTAGATTCCAACCTTCCCTTTTTGATAGAATGGGGGATTTATTCAGAGCGATTTGGTAATATTTTCCATTTTTTCTTTCTGTAAAGATTTCAGGAGTTTAAAATAGTGTCCTTTTTTCTTCATTTTTAAGGAGCATTTTAATCTTAAGCAAGCATATGCTACTTAAACAGTAGTTAAGAAAGCAATCAATACAACACATTACATTAGTTCATATTATGCCTTCATATCCTATTCCTTTTTTTTTTTTTTTACAGTTTGCAGAATGAAGCATTTTACTTATAGTTATGGAAATTTTCTCTTTGCTGCAGTCTAATGGTCATTGGTATGATAAAACATAAATCTTGTGTAGTTTCACATAGATGAACATTATCAAAAGTGTCTTTTTAAATATAATTATTTAGCCTACTATTGCATCAATATATTATGTTAATTCCTTTCAAAAATCTGTATTACTCCATTTTATTCCACAAAATATAGGTGATAAACTATCACCTATAATAATATTCCATAATTATTTATAATAATATTGTTTTAATATTATTATTATTTTATAATAATATTCCATAATTATTATAAAGGAAAATAGCACACATTTAGTTAAGTCCTCTGTACTCTTTCTTAAAAGATTTATTGGATTTTGGCCAGGTTCTCTAAGCATGACTTATTTAAGCTAAGATAGATGATGGAATACTTTCCCTATAATAATAGATTACCTCAAACATTATTCTACCCATTTTTTTCCCCTTGGGAGTAGCATAAAATATTTAAGATTTTCTTTTCTATTGTGGTTTATATCAGTAAATCATTATCAGAAACATAATCAAGGATTACGAACATCAACTTATGCTTAATCATTAATTGTTTGGAAATGGCTAGAGCAGAACTTCGGATGTTGACTTAGATTTCCTGCCTTTTGTGCTAGGATGAGATGAGCAAAGCAGTGTCTTGGCATACAACATGAAATAATTATTTAAAGGGTGTTGAGGTGCGAAAAAGATAAAATATACAAGAAGCCAGAGTCAAGATCCAAGCCAACGTGTGGTAGAAAAGTTCAGGGATCCAAGGTTAAGCAGAGAAGTTTCAGAGACCACTCACTTGTGGCAGAGTGCTCAGTTCCTGTAAGAAACTCTCCCCCGCCCCCCCACTTATATAGCCCCCAGGCTGTTTTGTGTAGATATGCCTAGTTTACTTAAAGGGACTAAAAGAACAAACTGGTGTTAAGAATATGCAGTCAGTTTTTGTAACAATATTCCCATGAATTTAGAGCATAAGAGCATTTTGACACTAATTTGAGAAGCTCCTGGCATCAATTTTTTTATTATTAAAATATTTTAAATTCAATTAAATCTAATTTGTAACAATGTAGGCAATACAGATTAAACGAGCATAAACACCTTTGTTTGCTTACACTTGCACTGTCAGCCAAAACAAAATAAAACAAAATTTAATTTTAGCTCTTTTATTTTGGGAATTGTGTTAAACATATAAGTTAATTAGAAAAGTTGGTGTTCCCGTTGTGGCGCAGTGGTTAACGAATCCGACTAGGAACCATGAGGTTGCAGGTTCGATCCCTGCCCTTGCTCAGTGGGTTGACGATCCAGTGTTGCAGTGAGCTGTGGTGTAGGTCGAAGACGCGGCTCGGGGGCTCGGATCCCGCGTTGCTGTGGCTTTGGTGTAGGCTGGCGGCTACAGCTCCCATTGGACCCCTAGCCTGGGAACCTCCATATGACCAGGGTGTGGCCCAGGAAATAGCAAAAAGACAAAAAAAAAAAAGAAAGAAAGAAAAACATTATCATATTTATAATAGTCATCCTTTACACTCTGTAAATGAGGTTTTTTTTTGTTTTTGTTTTTGTCTTTTTGGAATTTCTTGGGCCGCTCCCGCAGCATATGGAGGTTCCCAGGCTAGGGGTCGAATGGGAGCTGTAGCTGCCGGCCTATGCCAGAGCCACAGCAACGCAGGTTCCGAGCTACATCTGAGACCTACACCACAGCTCATGGCAACGCCGGATCCTTAACCCACTGAGCACAGCCAGGGATCGAACCCGCAACCTCGTGGTTCCTAGTCGGATTCGTTAACCACTGAGCCACGTCGGGAACTCCTAAATGAAGTTTTTACTGAATAATCTTTCCATTTAACCCACCCATGAACTAAATTTTGAAAACATATCTTATTCCTAAATGTTATTTATATGAATATTTATGTAAATCTTTTATCTATTGTAACTTGAGGTGTTTAGATTGTTATATTGTGAATTTGTTGGCATCTGTGTTTTATTATGAAGTGTAGAAACTTTGTTGAACTCTGTGTAATTTTAAGTGTTTCAACATATACTCTTAGATACTATTTACATTCTTATTGGCAAATTCATTCATTCACTCAAAAATATTCCTTGATTACTTATTGTAGGTAAAATGTGCTCTTTTGGATGAAGGAAGTACAGAGTAGAAAAAATAATAGACTTATTTACTGATCCTATCATTAAATTTCAGCCCTAATCATTTTACTTAGTTTTATGTTGGCAGTGGAGCAAAATCTGATAACCCATTGCTGGGAAATAAACATGTTTTGTTTGAAAAATTGCAGTCTGGAGCCTCACCCTATCTCTGGCTTTAGCTATGAAGGGGTCTAGTGTGTCTTTCTAAAAGTGAAATCTTCTGCTAAATTGTGCTAGCATATGCTTAGCTGCTAATCAATAGAACCTCTGTGTCATGATGTTGCGATTAATAAAATATGCTCACAGATAGATTGTTCATTAACCCCTCAGGAATTACAACTTTTGTTTATTTAATTCTATGACATTTACCACAATTTTCTGGTTATAAAATGCCATCTGAATATCCATTATCATTTAGATATAAGCAATTTAGTGAAAACATTAATGGGCTTAAATTAGTAAAAGTTGATGGCTTTCTAAAGTAAACTAACACTGTAGAATTACTTTTCCAAAATATATAAAGCAGTTTTGTTACACCCCACAACAGAAAAAAAAAAAGGATTAAAACCAAACCATATTCAACTCACATGTTTCATTCACATATTTTACCTATATATTGCCCTGAGGAAGCCCAGATGGCTAAAATGTTGGCAGGTTTCTGCACCTGCAATGATAATAAACTACTCTGTTATTACCTGATGTACGTGAGTTGAATACAGCTACACCTTACTTGCTGCTGTATGCATCTGGTGAGTCAAGAGTTTATATTGTATTTTTATAGGGTTGGCAAATGTGTCTTGCTGGATTTTGCTGAGTTCACTTTAGCAATGGAACGCCAAAGGCCGCTAAAGCACCTTCATGCTGACACATTAATCATGTGCCAAGGCCTGACATGGAGTGGATTACTACTCCTATAATATATAGATAAAAATATCTAAACGGGCTGTTTGATAAGCCAATAAACAAACAGATGCTCCTGATACACCAAAGGAATGAGCTTAACTAAATGTTAGTTGCTGTTTCTATCTAGTACCTATGAACAAGAAGACTGTATTTGAAAGATTCAGCCAAAAAACTTTCCATTTTGCAACACTTTTAGTGTAAATGTAAAACATGCTCATTGTATTATATTTGAGAAATGATGAAAAAGCGATAAGCATCACCCACAATCCCATCACTCTGATACAACCTCTGTTGACATTTTACTGTGTGATTTTTTTTTTTACATGTAAAATCACTGGAAATTTATGTAGGTTATACTTTGCTTTTCTATATAACATAAACATTTTCCCATTCATTAAACATTCCTGCACATTCCTCTTACGGGGAATCATCCTCCACTTGCAAACACTTTCACCTTGTTGAATCTTAGTTTTCTTTCCTTAAATCTAAGTTTAATGATTACTTTCTCATGAGCAATTTTCCTAACTTCCCTTGCTAGAGTAGTTCCCTATATTAAATGCCCTCACAGCACCTCAAACATTTTCATTGTAGTTTTTAATGTCAGTTTTCATGTTATTCTTATTTGTGTGAGTTTTTTTTTTTCTTTCTTTTAAAGCCAGTGGAATTTTGGCGGGAATTGTGTTAAACTTGTAAATTGATTAGGTATTGTCATATTTATTATACTCATTCTTTCTATTCATAAATGAATTTTTCATTGAATTCTTTGTCTCCATTTTAACTTAACCCACTCGTGAATTAAAATTTGAAAATATATCACATTCCTAAGTGTTATTTGTATTAATATTGGAGTGAATCTTTTATCCATTATATCTCGAGCTTGTCTGGATTATTATATTGTGAAATCTATTGACACCTCTACATTTATTATGAAGTGTATAAACTTTTTTTCTACATCATTTTAAGAGTTTTGACATAAACTCTTATGCAATATATACTTTTTAGCAAATTCATTCACTCTTTCAAAAATAGATCTTGATTACCTAATCAAATATAGAGATGTCAATAGAGTCACAGTGTACAATCCAAATAAGCTCAAGATATACAATGGATAAAAGATTCACCCAAATCTGCCATTCAGAAGCATTATATCCTCAGTGTCTCCTGGCATCTGTCAACCTCATCCCACCCATGATGACAACCAAGCAGCTTCTACCACTTGCTAATAAAAAAAAATGCTAACCCAGAAAAAAATATATTTCTTGATTACTTATTGTGTATCATGCATTCTTCTGGATGCAGTAGGTATACAAAAATCTTGGCTTCCACAAAAGTTATAGATTAGTGAAGATGTCATGTAATAAGGTCAGTAAATAATAATTATATGTGTTCTGTGGTAAATGTTTTATGGAGAAAAAGCAGGAAAGATGAATATATACTTTGGGGCAAATAGATGGTCATGAATGTCCTAAAGGAAGGGAGAGAAGTTGTATTGTGGTTGTTAGAGGAGAAACCATCATAGAATAGAAGAACAGGGAGTGGAAAGCTCTGAGATAGAAACATATTTGCTGTGTTTTGGAAATAGCAGCAAGGTTAGTGTGGCTGGAGCAGAGTGAGCAAGGCAGAGAGCCGTGTGATGGAAAATGACAGAAGTAGTGGTGGAAAGGAGGCATTTATATAGAGTCCAGTGGACCACTCTAAGAATTTGAGTTTTTACTTTTGAGTAGTACAGGAGGCCATTGCAGGTCATCTGAGCATAAGACTCGTGTGGGCTGATTTTGGCAGGATCACTCTGGCTGCTCTTTTGAGAATAGATTATAGAGGGTCTATTAGTCAAGTTTCTCCAGAGAAACAGAAACAGTAGGATGGAAATTGATTGACTGATTGATTTCATATAGCATATCCCAGTGTATTATTAAAACATATATATTAAATTTCATTCCTAACCTCTATTTTGACACTTTTTCCATATATCTACTCCATCTATTCTGTGCTTCACAAAAGCAATAGTTTTCATCAATAAATAGCATGAACAAAAAATTATATAAGTTACTCATTGCTTGTCAGAGCTATTTTCATTTTAGTGTGTGAAAAAATTCTGATCATGATCTTGTATATTTTACTCCTAAAACTTTCTTTAGCTAATGATGTTTTACGTTATTTCAATGACTTTGCTTTTACTGTTTTGTTTAGCAGTAAGATGCAAACTATTGTCATCCTCACAATTTAGATACATCTTATTTTCTTTTCAATTACTTCATTGCTCTTTATTTTTGAGTGCTTACCAAGGAAGTTTAATTTTATAATTATGTAATAAAAAGAGTACACAACATCTGTTTATTTATTTTTGTCTTTTTTTGCCATTTCTTGGGCCACTTCTGTGGCGTATGGAGGTTCCCAGGCTAGGGGTCTAATCAGAGCTGTAGCAGCTGGCCTACGCCAGAGCCACAGCAATGTGGGATCTGAGCCGCATGTGCGATCTACACCACAGCTCACGGCAACGCCAGATCCTTAACCCACTGAGCAGGATCAGGGATTGAACCTGCAACCTCATGGTTCCTAGTCAGATTCGTTAACCACTGAGCCACAACGGGAACTCCAACATTTACTTATTTAGATAATTCTAAACTATTGACATCCTGTATATTTTATACTTTCTATAGAATACTGAAGCTGAAATCTTAGAGTTTTGGGGCCACAATTCATTGAAATATATTTTCAGAATATATTTGTGCCAACACAAGTATACACAGCACATACTGTACATTGTGAACAATGGTGACAATATTAGTTTTCAAAACAAAAATAACAAATCTATACTAATTTTCCTTTATTTAGAATAACCATAACTTACTTTTTCACTTATTATTTTCAGTTACTCTTTTAATGGTCTCATATGAGTGATAACCTTTTTTAACTTTATAGAACATCTTCAGAGACCATTGGATATCAAACTATTCTTTATAGATTGTTTTGATTATAAGGTGAAATGCGAAATATGTAGTTAACACATTTAACCATGGTTTGATTTTTCAATGACTGAAACCAGTTCTCTCCTTTTCCCTTCTTTCTTTCTTATGTATTTTTAACTGAGATGAAGTTATTATTTAATTAATTTGCCCTGAAAACCATCTTAGTTTATTGAAAGAATATATTCCATGTAAAATGAAAGAAATGCATTTTAAAGAAGTCATAAATCAACAAGAAAATATTTTTGAGGATAAATACAATTTCTCAAATACTTTTTATTTTATTGTAAATTATTTTAAAAATATAAAAAGTATATTTAATCATATAACAAACATCAGGAGTTACCATTGTGGCTCAACAGATACAAATCCAACTAGGAACCATGAGTTTTCGGGTTTGATCCCTTGCCTCGCTCAGTAGGTTAAGGATCTGGCGTCCTATGCTATGGTGTAGGTTGCAGACAACCCACCAAAACACACAAATTCGTCTTTGCCCTATCCAGCATCATAGAAAGTGTTTCATTTTGCAATATTTGTTTCAGATTTTATACAAAATGTCACAAAATGAAGTCTCTTGTTTGTTCATTCCTAATCCTGCTAATTTTACTCTCTCCAACTTAAAAGTTCTTAATATTATGTTTATCACTTCCTTGTGGGTTTTATGCTCTTGTTGTATATGCATGCATCAACAAGCTATATTAATTTGCATCTTTCAAACGTTTTAAATAAAAGCACATTATAGTATCTTCCTGAAATTTTGCTTTCTCATTTAGTGGTATTTTGAGATTTATTCACATTAATTCAGTGTTTACATTCATTAATTTTCACTGGTAGCTCCTCTTCCTATAAAGAAAAATACCGTATACATCAAAAAGTTGTCCGTAAATTTTACATTTGTAAAGAGTATTATAAGGAATGTTCCTATACATGTGAGACTTTCCATAGCTTATTTACTTGAATTGGGGATATGCTTAGTTAAAAAGTGAGAAGGTTTTCAATTTTTCTAGATATCACCAGTTGTTCTCGAAAGTATTTATATCAATTCATAGCCTAACTAGCAATGTATAAGAATCCCATGATTCCATTCTTTGGCCATTGCTTGTCTATACTGTCCAACATTTCAATTATTGCCAATTCTGAAAGTGTAAAAAATATTTAATTTATATTTGTCTAACTGCAAGTGAGTTTGTCACTGTTTTTCTACAAATCTTAGTTATTTCATTTTTTACTCTTGTCTGTTCATATCCATTGCCTAATATTTTTAAAGGTCATTTGTCTTTTTCTGATGTATTTGTTTTTATGTGTTCTAGATGTACTAATTCTTAGTAAGTTGCATGTTTTAAATATTTTATCCAATGGATAATTTGTTATTCTTTTTATCTTTCAATTTTATTGAGATATAATTAACATACAGCTATCATTTATTACTTTTAATGTGTCTCCAGTTGAACTGCAGTTGTACATCTTAATGCTGTCAATTTTAGCAATGGTGTCATCTATGTTTTATGTTTTTGTATTTTAAGAAAACTGTCACTGTTTTGAAGATACAAAAATATTTTCAATAGTTTCTTCTAGAAGAAGTATCTACCTATAGACAATTCATTATTTATTCGGTCATGTATAATTATTTATGGGTACCTCCTTTGCTATTCAGGGTACTTAGGAATCATTCCTATGTGCTATTCTAAGCACTTAGGAATATTCCTAAGTGCTATTCTAGGTACTTAGGAATCATTTGTGAACATGTCAATGATTCTGCCTTTTTAGAGCTTGAATTCTGTTCAGAAAATAAGGGAGATAAACAAATGTCTGATAATAATACTAAGAGAAAAAAAACAGGGAGAGAAAATATGAAATAGTAAGGAGAGGTTAGAATTTTGGAAATGGTGGCCAGAGAAGGTCTTACTGAAGAGATGGAATCTGATTAAAGATCTGGAGGACATAAAGGGGTTAATTGTGTTCTAGGCAAGGGCTTTTGAGTGAGAGAGAGGCAAAGTGATTGATGAATGAACAAAGATAAAGTAGCAAGAGAGTTGAAAGTAAACCTAATCATGAGGGCCTTGAAGATCAAAATTGATCAAAATGAGGATTTTTGAAGATCAAAAAAAAAAAAAGATCAAAAATGAGGCCCTTGAGGATCAAGACTTCTAATTTTACTCAAAGTGAAAGTTCTTGAAGTGTTTTGAACAAAGAAGTGTTGCTGAAATTCAGCCTCTGTCCACCAGCCAAATAGAAACTTGGAGACAGAGTTTTGGGTGAAACAGAAAAAAATATCTTTTATTGCTTTGCCAAGCAAAGTAGGCCACAGTAGGCTAACGCCTTAAAGAATGTGTCCTCCATTGGGGAAGAATTGTGAAGAGTTTTATAGTAAAAACAGAAAAACAGGGTTTCAAATAAGAATCGGAGTTGTGGCAAACATGCATTCTTCTTTCTTTCTGGGAATCTCAGTCATCGAGAGGATTTCAGTGCAGTCCTGGTAGTGGTCTTCTGGTTTATGGCACCTTGACTTTTTCTAGAGTGACAATACTTATGAAAAGGGCATATTGATCAGATATTAGAACAAACTAGGACAGTTCCTGAAAAACATCATGTGCTTATAATCTTTACCTCTCAGACGGTTGTGCTCAGGGTGTTTTATCTTAAGCTTACAAGTGATTGTATTTAGGGTGCAGTTAAACAAGGCAGAAGCACAAGGAAGGGCTCCAAGTTGTTCAGTTTAAAACGTTCATTTCTAAAAAGAGCATAAAGGATATAACTTGTCTCTTAGGTTCCTAAGATGTCTACACCATTATGTGTATCCCTTGAAAGGGAACCAGGATCCTGCCCCAAGGCTGTTCTATTGTTTGCTGACTGATCCTCCCTTGTGTTTGCATCCCCTCACTTCCCCATCAGAAACTGTCTGAATCTGCCCCTTGGAACTCAGGGAAGGCCATGGAGGCTGAATGAGGCCCATTTCCTAAAATCTAGAAGTGGGGGATACAGAAAAGCTTTTATGCCCTGGGGCCCCACAGGTTTCAAGAATAACATTCTCTATTTGCTTTTTAATAGGATTGCTGTGTTGCTATGTTAAGAATAGACTGAATAAGTAACTCCCCTCTTATCTTTACTGTTTTTACCATGGACCAAGCTATCCTGCCATCTTCCTTCTATTGCCAATCATGTTTCTCTGATTCTACGCTTCCTCCTTCAGGGGTAATCAGAGTAAAATGGCAGAATGTCTTACTCCATGGCGAAAATGGTTAAGGTGAGGGGGGGAACAGCTCTTAGCATTTGGTGATAGATTTGATGCCTTGGGGCTAAAAAATAGAAGTATATGAACAACTGAACTGTTTTTTTCCCTAAAAAGCAAAGGGATGACTGGAGTTGTTAGTGGAGATATGGAAGACTAAGAATCTGGTTTGAGGAGGAAATGGTTTTAGGAATTCTGCTTTGAATATGTTAATCCAGAGCAGCTTTTGAGGCATTCAGTAGATCTATCAGGTTAGTTGAATATGTAGATGGTAAATTTAGGAACAAAGTCTACTTGGGAGATATACTGACGGGAATTGTCAGCATAACAATGGTATTGAAGCCATGAAACAAGATGAAATCATTTTCTATGAAGGCTTGAACAGGGGCGTAGACTGAATTCTACTCAAGACTCAAGTGTGAAGATATTGAAATAAAAATGATGTAAGGAAGTTGTGGGTAAATACATGGGGATGACCTTGGTTGCAAATATGTCCCTGACGACCCAAAACAGCAACTTGATAATAGAGATTTGTTGACTGAATAAATTTAGAAACTGACTGTGAATAAGATACGAAGAGGAGGAATGAAGAGAATGGGTAACAATGACAGGGTAATAGGATCAAAAGATTTAAGGTTCTGGAGGAGTTAAGGAGTCCCAGAGGGATGCACTTGAGAGTTGAGAGCTGGTTATCAGAAAGTAGGATGTGTGGAAAATATGAAAAGGCTGAACATCTTGGTAATGACGAAATGAAGGGGACATCCATAGAGAGGGGCTGAGGAGGGTGGAGTATGAGATTTTTCTGAAGAGAGGAAGTAAAGGACCAGTGAGCATGATTAGAATGATCATCTGCACAAAAATTAAAATCAGCAGTCCCAGTTCAAGATCTATAAGCTTAATCATGGATGTTCATAACTTTGTAAAATACTTTTATGCATTTTGAGGGGTTTTCCTCCTTCATATTTGTTTTTATGGCAAAATACAGTGTTTGATTTTTCTATACTTATCAAGACCTTTCATTATTAAAATCGTCACATCCCTTGTGTCATTTCTTTCAATTTTGCCCACACACAGCAAGGATTTGGAGGTGGGGGTAGCCTGGCGTGGGACAGTTCAGAGCATGAAGTGCTGCAGCAGTGTTGCCAGGATAGAGCTGATGGTCTTCTTACTGTTTAGGGATGGAGGCAGGAAGCCTCCATAGGCAGGAACATTCATTTCAGGAGCAGCTATGGGGTGAAGGGAGCACCATAGGTTGAAAGTTACAGCTCTTGTTAGAGTGTTTTTAATGGTCCATTCCTGATCCATCTCCCAGAGTAAAAAACACTCCCAGTGGTTGCCTTGGAGATTGCAATCAAGCTCAAGTCAAGTTCACAGCGGTGTCCTCAAAGAGCAAGCAGGCCATCCTGGAGTAGGGACTGGCCCTGCTTGCAACTGGGTTTCCGCTTATACTCCCATGCCACAGACTTTACTGGGGACCCGATTTACCCCACCCCAGGCTCCCTAATTTTTCCTGTCCCATGCCCCATGAGCTATGAATAAGGGCTGAGTGTTGTTTGATCTCTGTAGAGGAGGGTCATTTTCAATCCTCAAAAACAGCTGCAAATCTGGTAATTCCACTTTTAAATTTCAGTGACTGTACTTCCAAACAGTATTTTAAATTAGTTTCACATTGACCTGTATATAGGTTTTTCATTTCCGCCTATATTGACAATTTCTTATATATTGTAATGGAAATTACTCTTTCATTTACTACTGGAGGCATCTTAAACACATATTATATTCTTTGTTCAACTAAGACACTCTATTTAGGCAATTTTGTTTTGAATACTCTTTGGGAGTGGGGAAAGTTTTTTTTCCTGCCTTCCTCCCTCTTTTCCTTCCTCCTCCCACTTTCCCACCTTCTGTGCTCAGTCTTGAGGTTGTGCATTACCTTATGTTTTATCACTGATCTCCCTGGGTGCACAGCCCAGAACTTTTTCTTTTTTTTTAAAGGCATTTCAGGGTGTGATGATCTTGTTAGAGAGCCAGCTTGCTCAGTTCTTGATTAAAAGGCTTTGTCTGTGTGCTCACAGCCTGAGACCTGCAGGTGGTTTGAAGCAACAGCCCAGATGGTGATGTGTTTTATTTTTAGCTTCCTTCGGAGTTAGGGAGCCTCACTCCAGGCCTTGGCTTCAAGAACTTTCTATTCCTGGTCCTGTCTGTCTTAGAGCACTTAAATCCTTTTTACTCCATAGGAGCAAACCTCAGACCTGAAGCTAAGCCACCATATAGCTTTGCTACCACTTCACTTTGTTATGTGGTTCTTCTCTGCTAATTTTGTTTGCAGAGCCTGTTTGTATATCCATATCCATATAGCATATATTTTAATATATATATAAATTTTTAACTATTTTTTGTGTTTGCAATAAATGGGTTGAGTCAAAACATGAATTCCTGCACCATCTTACCTAGAAACTTCTGGTATATTTGAATCAGTTTTTCCTGATGGGATACATACTTGTTACTAAAATATAAAATAACTTCTTAGTGAACTATACAAGACTTGGAATTGAGAGGTTTGTAGGGAGCACACCAGACAGAGCAAGCCGTTAGAACAGAGGCCTAGAAGTGGGCAAGTTTGCAGGTATCCTGGTAACTGTTTACACTGAACTGAAAAGAGCAAAATAGGTGTGGATGAGCAGAAACCAGAATATATTTGTGTATACGGAAATACATACCCCTTTTACTGCGGCAAACCACCCTGTTACTGAGACCACCTACATTTTGCTGAATCTAATTCTCTGACCTTCAGTCTCCTCTGCCTTTAGCTGCTAGCCATGGCCTAACCTCATATTCAAAGTTTCCAAAATGGTTTCCTCGACTCATTAGACTGTTATTTAATTACTTTCTATCCTCAGCTCTGATTTAAGAATTTTTCGCTGCATTATCATTCACTTGTTTTCATGTTGTTTTGCAATTATCACTTACGTATTTTATATCTGTATGTTTAATCTCCTTCAAATAAATTGCAAGCTCTTAAAAATCAGTGCAGGCACTTACTACTTCTTTGAAACTTCCTCTATACATATTCAGTGTTTTGAGCAACTGTTTTAATTAATTTTGTATTTGGAAGAAACGTATATTAGAAAAAAGGATCTACATTGGAGGGTTCATTTTTGGTTGCTGTTTTTCTCAATTTGTCTCTGTTTCTCTGTGCTTTCTTTCATAGGAATCTTTTACTGTCTCTTGCCAGAACATATAACTATGTATATTAACATATACACATATATGTGAACATATGCATAACGTGTTCAAATAGTATATCAAGAAGGGATAATATCTGAGAGGGATAACGTTTAACTTTTCATATAATCAAACTGTAAGTTTCTTTATCTCTTTTTTTAGGTAAAGACAGCATCTTAGGATGCTAGAAAAGTAAGGTGTCCTTAAAACCATCAATACAGTACTTTTATATATGTATAAAAAAGGTAATAACTTTAAGTCTAAGACAACATTTGTGTCTTTGTGCCGTCAATCACCTCCTTCTTTTATGAGTCTTAGATAGAAGATAAACAACAAGACTGACAGTTTTGTGTCCTTTGCTGTTTTGTGTCACCATCACAGACAAGAGGGTATTATGTCATCATTCAAGTCTGTCACATTTGGTATATTCTTCTATTTGTCTTAAAGACTGTTTTCCTCATAATCCTCATAAATAAATACAAAAAACACCTATCTATTATATGTTATTTTGTTATGGAGATATTTTCTTGTAATATAATCTTGCCTACCAGAGATGAGAGCATTTATGCTGCTGTCAAAGCCTCCAAACTATAGAAGTGCTTGTTTTAAAGAAATATTTCTTAAATAAATGAAAGAGTGAATAAGATAGGTGGATTTTCCTTTCCAAAATTCTGTATTACAAAGAAACTGTAATTAATTTCTATATCTGTGTAGCATGTAAAAGAAAATTTCTATATCTGTGTAACATGTAAAAGAAAATTTCAATATTTTTAACATAAACCCACAAAATGTTTAGTACTACAACAATACATACTTTCATACATTTTAAATTATTTTTATTTTATGGGAGATGGGATATTTCTTTGAATAATGTATGTCTATTCAGAAAATGGATATCTGAGCTATAATAGTGATAATAATGAAATAGAAAGTATAGGAAAATTTTAATACAATTAATATGATTATCCTAACTTCCTTTTACTTTTTCTTTCTATTTTCTGGAATGTCATCTGCTTTTACATTGTCTTACTTCTATTTTTTACAATGACATTTTATGGTATGTTTATTGATATTTATTGCTAAAATGCAGCCTAAATAAATGAAGTGGCCCTATACTTAGTTAATAATCAATTTCATTAACAATATATTAAAGCACCAAAATATAAATTGCTATTTATTCTATTTTCTAAAGTTTCAGTGTTTTTGAAATAAATATATTATTTGATGGAAATAAGAAAATTCAGAAAAGTGCAAAGAAACAGAAAAAAGTTAAACCCAAATTCCAACATTCCATTAGATACTATGTCTATTTTATCACAAAATCAATACCATACTGAACATTTAATTTGTATCCTTTTATTTTCAGTTAGGCTTATATCATTTCCCAGTGTTAAAGATCCTCATGCTTATAACATGAAGGCTTTCTCACACTCCATCATAAAGTTTGTTTCCTAATATCAAACATTACATTCATTTATTCTTTTTAATTACTTTAAATAATGTTATGATGGTTATTTTTTGTGCATAAATCTTGTTTAAAATTGAGATAATTTCACTAGAGTGGAGAAACCAGGTCAGTACTCTCATATAACCGACAGCCTGTTCTCTTAATATTCTTCCTTTCTGAAATAAAATATTTTCAAATGACCTTCTTAAAAGAAGAAATAGATGGTATTTTTCTGAGACAATTTTTTAGGTAAAGACAGCAATTTTTTTTTCTGTCGCACTAGCATATGGAAAGATAAATACATCGATTTTTTATAAAATGTGTGCCTTATAACCTTTCATTCTCAAAGTTATTATGGAATTTCTTCTTTTGTTTCAGGGCTTTAACAACTTATAGAATAAATATCCAAGTTAATTTTAGCCATAGAAATTATTCTACTAATGCAGATACAATTGTCAGTGTATTATTTTTCTTAAAATTTCTCTCTGTGTAGAAACTCTCTCTCTCTTACATACACACACACATAGATATACACACATCCAATTAAAAACTATATATATAGTTTCTCTTGTTATTTGTACTGCCTTTTCTTATACATTCTGAGAGATCTGAAGTTGGTCGTCAAACATCTTTGTTTCCGTTTTCACTACACTTATGTGGATTTGACTTCTGCCTTTACTTTGGGTTTGAGTTATTATGCATTTTAAATCTATCTTCATCATCACTTGTTTATTGTATTCTGTTTTCATTATATTTCAGATCATTTTCCCTATCTTTCTGCTTTTTATAAGGGAGTTTGGGGTTGGTAGATGCAAACTATTGCTTTTAGAATGGATTAGCAATGAGGTCCTACTGTATAGCACAGGGAACTATGAAAATCTCTTGGGTTAGAACATGATGGAAGATAGCATGAAAAATAATATACATATATGTATGACTGGGTAATTTTGCTGTACAGTAGAAATTGAAGGAACATTGTAAATCAACTATAAATTTTTTAAAAATGAGAAGTTGAAGAAAAAACTTTTGTATTTTTTTATGTCCTCCTGAGATTTCTAAACACTTATCTAATATTTTTTTCTGATTCCTATAGCAAATCCTCTAATAGTTCTTTGGGGTTATGCCCCTTTCATTTGAATAGTTTTTATTAGTTACATTAATGCAAGCATCATTAACAAACTTACATTTCAGAATTTAAAGGCAACAGAATTTTAACTTTCTCTGAAGTAAACTCAATGCAAGTGTTTTTAGCATCTGTGACCTTTTACTCTGTGGGAATTCAGGGACCTATGGTTCTTCAATTCTGTGGGATTTTCATTTCCCAGAGCATTGGAAGTCTCCACTTCAAAACAGAAGGAAAAAGAGAACGGATAAGCTCTGCTAACTTCTTAAAAAGTCTCAACAGTGGAGTGAATTATATCACTTCACTCACATTTTTTTTTTTTTTTGTCTTTTTAGGGCCACACCCACAGCATATGGAGGCTCCCAGGCTAGGGGTCCAATCTGAGCTGTAGCTGCTGACAACAGCCACAGCCACAGCAACTCAGGATCCAAGCTGTGTCTGTGACCTACACCACAGCTCACAGCAACACCAGATCCTTAACCCACTGAGCAAAGCCAGGGATTGAACCTGTGTCCTCATAGACGCTAGTCAGATTTGTTTCTGCTGAACCACTATGGGAGCTTCCCTTCACTCACATTTCTTTGGCTAAATTTAGTCACACTGCTTTAACCCAAAAATAGGTAGTTGCTAAGATAACCCCCTCACTGCACAACTATCTCATGGATTTAAATATGAAATGGAGAGCACTTTTTTTTTTTTTTGGTAGAAAACTAGCCATCTTAGCACCATTCATCTCTTAGTAGGGAGAGATCTACCCAAACCTAATACACGATGACATTAAACATGTAAACAACAGTTGAGATCCTATCTAAGATCAACAGGGCCACAAGTGATTAAGCAAGCTAGAAACTGCGGATTGTGTTAGGAAATAATGTATTTATCTACCATCCAGTTGTAAAATAAGAAGGGGATTGAGAGTAACACAATCTTCCTGGTGTTTTTACAAAACCTTTCCCTGGTTACATCTTATGAATTCTGAACCTAATTGATGTGCCACTACCACTTCCAATTTGAATGGCAGGATGTTGCTTTTATTTTTCATAACTGGTTATTATAACATAAGATCTCTGGGACTCTGGTTGATTGGAAAAGTAGCACTTATTTGGTAATGGAAGACCTTTTTTGTGTATGCAGTAGAGAAATCCCAGAAAGTGTTCACATAGGAAGATTGCTCTAAGTATGCTGTGTGGAGTATACAAGGGGAACACAGTTTCATAGCAGATTATTTCTAAAACATATTTTTCTAATTCTTTCCTGCTTTGGAAGGCTATTTCATACACTCTTCCCTTTCATATGATCCTCATTATCTCAATGAAAGCTCTCCAAGAGAGAGCCAGGATCTTTTCCACAGGGTAGGCTGGTTGTTGGTTTGCCTCAGTCTCCAAAGCCAAGTCAAGCTCAAAGCCGTAAGTCCAAATCTCAGAGCTTCGTAGGATAGCTGGAGCATCAGGAAGTACAGCAGCCTTTGAAGCAGTATATGTCACATTATGGATCTCCCTCCTGAGAATTAGTGAGAGTAGTGTGTGGTTGTGCTTTCTCTGTAGGTTTCAAAAGGCACCTCCACAGTATATCTCAATTCAATCCATCTACAAAGTAGGAGTTCAAGGTTACTGTGGAACCATTATGTTTAATGCAATAAAACATAATATGCTCTTTTATTATAGATTTCACATGATGTGTCTAATTTGATGTATATTTTTTCTCATCTTTTCAAGTAAGTTTTGGAATATTACTTCTGTGCATTACTGAAAAAAACTCTCTTTTCATACTCCTAAAAGCCTTTTATCAAATTAATTTTCATCAGTCACTCCTTATGTGTTCTAGTCTTCTCAGCTTTAATCATTTTAATTGTACAATGGATTTTCTCCTACTTTATTTTAAAGTGACTCATTTATTTATTTTTATAATTATTTATATGTACAATGTATACCCCTAGAAGTGTGTGCATTTGTATAAATTATATAAGCTTATATATACAATGTAAGTAATTGCATATATAAAATATACATATATAGTAGAATACAAACATGTGAAGCTTTTTAAAATGTACTTTAGTCATAGTGACATATTAAGATATGTTGTATCTTTTTTTTAGTCACTGAACTTATATGCCTTTTGCTAAAATTTATTATGAACAAAATTTGAGTGCCATACATTTTTTACACATTGCTAAACTAAATGTTAGCATATAGTTTCATATTAATTAGGACTTTTTAAAAAATCAATTTTAATACCTAAAGAAAAATCAAAATATAAACTTACAAAAGAAAAATCAATGCTTCAATTTAAACTTAGAAAGTAGGATATCATTCCTCACTTCTACATAGTAATTGTGATTTATTTTTATTACTTTGAGATTTATTATATTCCTACTGAATAGCTGGTTTACATAAGAAGATATTTTAAGAGACAATAGTCATATTCAATAGTAATTGGCTGATTTTTCAAAGATTGTTTTATTTTCCTCCCTAAAGAAGGGGAAAATACTAAGAAGTAGAGTAACTGAGGCCACTCGATCAAGTGTAAAATCAAAATTAAGTTGTTAAAATTCCAGTAACTAATGTGTAGTGGCAGCCAAAATTATTAAACATATTTCATAGAAATCCGCGGACTAGTACTAATGAAATCTGGTTTATGTTGATATCATTGTGGTTGTTTCTGAACTTTCAAAAATATAGAAATGATTTTCTTAAATCCTATATTTTCAAAATTTGTGAACTATAGAATTTGTTTCATCTCATATTGTCCACAAAAGGAAGGCAAAACTGAAAATTTAAACCAAATTCTAGACCATAGGAGATGAGACTTTAAGATTATTAGAAACACACACAATATAGTCTCGAATCATTTTCTTCTTCTATTTTAGAAATATGAATTCAAGGCTTTCACAGGGCATGGGGCCCGATAAAGTTAAAACATCACAGAAACCAAAGGCTAGTTTCTCCAATGAAGGCAGATGTTTTCCATTCCCAGTGTACCTTTGTGTATGCATTTCCATAATAGCATGAACTATAATCTTCTTGTCTCTTTGATATAAATGTTCAATGAGAGTAATACCTCATGGCTACATATGGTCATTTTATGGTGGGATGTAAAAAATGAACTTCATATGTCTATGAGGAGACCAATATATTGTAGATTGTTGGAAAGAATGAGCTTACAGAAACTGTTTAGTTCAAATGCCACATCATTTTCTTGTCCTCTGAATCTAGGCAAATAGTGAGCTATATCAAATTGTGAACTGTATCAAATATTGAAAAATATTTTCTCAAAGAAAACAAGAAATAATATGAAAAAATAACTAGGGAAATACTGTTTTTAAGAAACAAACAAAATATTCACAAACTTTTACTTGTAGGAGATGGGGGAAAATTGTCTATATAAGATCTTTGAAAATTTGTATCAGAAATTTGTAGTTATTAAATTGTTTATTAACTATTAACAATTATCCCTCATAAAACTACTCATACTAGATGTTGAAGTGATATAAGATACATCAAATGCAATTGCATGATATTCATGCTGTGATAAGGCTTCTGACATTAAGTAAGCATGGTCTTTATTAACCAAACTAAAATATAGTTGAACATAGAGTAGCAATTGGGCATTTGATGTTAATAACAGATCCTAGTTGATGTTGTACATGTGTAAATTAAACTTTGAGGTGTGAAGAGAATTCTGAAGACTTAAAGATGTAAAATTGGACTTTGCTACATTATTTGCAGAACACGTTTGAATAATATGTTACATTACCATTATGCTAGTGATAGTATATTTTTTAAATGCTTCTTATACGAAGTGAATCTTATATCAAGTCTGAATTTGATAAACTAAGCTTCCATTGTATTCTTATGTCATCTTACATATGGTATATACTTTTCTCCTCAGATCATTTTTTGAAAAGAAAGATACACTATTAATAAGAATGAAATGCCTCTAATTTTTATCCAGGCAAGATGATTTTGGGGGAAAGGAATCTACTGATGTGAAATATTTTATATATTACAATTTTATAGATAGGTGGATAGATAGATCACAGATATCTATGTATCTATGTATCTATCAGTCTATCTATGTATCTATCCATCCATCCATCTATATATTGAGAGAGAGAGATACCACTGTTTTCCCAATTCACCCAAAATGGATTTTGTCATTTAGGATTTCACCATAATCAATTAGATGTGGGTGTGCACTTCTTCATGACTTAATGTTACTCTCCCTAAATTCTTGCTTTTGCATTTGCTTACTGAAAGCACGGAAACAGAGGAGAAAGAGAAACCATTTTGATCATATGCATACTATCTTACTAAAGATGGAATTTGAAATATGCTTGATTTATTGAGCAGTTCTTGTTGAATTGTTAACTTATAAATGACAGTATTTTCAGCATAAGATTCAATCAAATTCAGTTACATATTGAGTATAAAGTGTAACTCCATATCAGATAATTCTAAAATATGGATGAATAATACTTTTAATAAAATTAAGGTATAACTCACTGTTTGAAGACATCTTAAAAATCTACTGAAATTTTTCCATAGATAAAAGCATACAATGAGTATAATATACTATTGAGTTAGTGGTTCCTGGTCACTGAAATCAGAACTTATTTGTGACCGAATAGATTTATGAATTGAATTTATGATTGAAAGTAATAACTGTTATTCATAAGTAAATTTCAAAAGTAGATTCCTGAAATCATTACAAGGGACTTCAAAAGTCACTTAAGACATATTCTCCTATAGTGAGAGAAAGATGTTTAAACATTCCGGGTGGGAAAACGTAGTCATTAATTAAACAACTTTTTTGACAGAGCTCACTATCTCAAAAGTTTGCTCAATACAATTGTGAAGAGCTCAGTAAATAGAAGGACAGTCTCTATGTTAAGCCCAAATCAACCTCTCACTTGCTTCTAACATTCAATGATTTGAGCAGCATAAATATGATTTCAGAGTCATATGCCAGTAATCACTTTGTCTACTCTCATGTTCTCTTCCAGTGAAAATATTCCCCCCAAATAAAAATATATATATAAATACAAACACACACAAATGTATATACAAATACATACATATATACACAATATGTGTATCAAAATATACATATTTATATAAATACATATATATGTATTTATCATATACAGTTTTACAGGCTTGGAACTATGTTTATTCTTTATCAAAATGTACTATATGTATTGTCAGAGAGATGAAATTAGTACGTACTGATAATATATGGGTGAGATGTACACATATATGTGTGCATGCAAGCAAACGTGTGTGTTAGTGGTGTTTTCCAATAGTTGTTAGTGAAAGTTTATTCAGAATTCTCAAGTAAGGAGTTCACATTTTTTTTAAAATTTTTTCTTGTATTTTTTAAAGTATAGTTGATTTACAATGTTGTGCCAATTTCTGCTGTACATCAAAGTGACCTAATCATACTTATATATACATTCTTTTTCTCACGTCATCCATACCATCAAGGGTTCACATTTTAGATGACTCCATCATTGTATAAAGAATTTATAGAGCTTTTAATAACTGAAGTGAAGTTATATTAGTTCATTTGAGATGATATATAGTATTTTATTTCAAATTGATATCAGATTAAAATGAAATGAATATTGCCTACTTTATTTGGCAAATATATACAAATACATGTACCTAATTAATATACATTTATAATTTATATATCCATCCTAAATAAGTTTTTATTCTAAAGAATTTAACTCATTAGACAATGAACAATAATTCACCTCCTGTTTTCTAAAACTAGGTCATGCTCATAGCTTAGAGAATTACACAGGCAATAGAAAATAGCAGTAGTGTTACTTCTATAGATATTGCTTCTTTGCCAAATCTAAGGCAATGTTGAGAATATGTTCATAAATAATAGATTTGTAACTCTTTTTCATAATTTAGTTACTAGGTAGAATTTTTGTACCAGAATACACTGAAATTATGATTATTTTAGATAAAATATATTTGTTGCTTTCTTTCATTCCTGGATATCTATATTAATTTTTATACAGAAGCCTTAACACATATAGATATAATGGTACAAATAAGCCTACAGTAGCAAGGCAGAAATCTGCTCACTAATGTCGCTTCTTCTTTTTTTTTTTTTTTTTTTTTTGTCTTTTTGCCATTTTCTTGGGCTGCTCCTATGGCAGATGGAGGTTCCCAGGCTAGGGGTTGAATGGGAGCTGTAGCCACTGGCCTACGCCAGAGCCACAGCAATGTGGGATCCAATTCATATCTGGGACCTACACCACAGCTCACAGCAACGCCAGATCCTCAACCCACTGAGGAAGGCCAGGGATCAAACCTGCAACCTTATGGTTCCTAGTAGGATTTATTAACCACTGAGCCACGACAGGAACTCCTAATATCACTCCATCTATGCATACAGCTGGACTGCAAGTACCAGTCTCCTGTGAAGTATGGTTTTGTGCCTGGACATGGACTGGGAGCTCAAGTGGCATGTGTGTTTCCAGACCTCTGCCAATAAAATTTTGTACACATGTTCCCCCAGCCTTACTTCATCTCAGAAGTCTTATTCATAGTTGCAAGATGGAGATGGCAGCATATGTCACTGATGTTTGTATTGTGTACATTTCACTCCACAAATGACCTTGAGTAATATTTTACTGCTACATGTTAAAGAAAGTTCCTATATATTAAGACACTGAAATGCAACCCTACATCTGAAAACAAATCTGCACCATAAAATTAGTGGATATAATGATAGCTAGTTTGTTATCTGGAATTATAAAAGAAGATTAAAGTGGTTTGCCTTTATGAAGTTGTTCTTGCCATAAGACATTGTCAAAGTAGGAGTAAGATAAGTCTCCTTGCAGTCTTAAAGAGGAGCCAACTTTCAATGTCTGAATCCATAGGTTTAGTAGATTTACAGGTATAGGCCCCTATAAGGGATAGGATGACAACTCAATTGCCTTAGATTTTTTTTTTACAGTTTCAGTTACCTAAGTCAAATTATATAAAAATGCAGAAAGATATTTGCAATGAGTTCTTAGGAAAATGTTTCATTCGAATTGTGAAAATATTCATTATATTCTATTTTTTAAATTTGATATCCCTTACTGATATTTTGAAACTAAGAAAAAAACTGAAGACTTAGAAACTAAAAATCAAAAGCTACAAACTTCTTTTAACTCAAATTTTACAAAAGAAGAATTTATCAGGTGCAAGGAATCTATTAGAACATAAAATTTTCAAAGTCATTGTCATGTAAAAATGTCATTTTTCTGGAGCTGACTCTCTCTACTTATCATATGAAGTGATTCACCAGGTGCACCTGTCATTTATGTATTCTCTGTGCTTTCACTTGCTCATTCATTCTCTTATCTCATGGAGAGAATGGGAATTGTATTCAGAGCACTATGCTGGTGACCTCGGGCAGTAGGAAGCAGTCTCATCCGTGGCTCCAGGAGATTAACATATAATGAGATAAGTGGTACATATCAGCATATAAATAATGGACCAGAGAATGTTCACTTTTACTCTCTCATTAGCTCAACAAATTATTATTGAGCTTCCTGTACATTCCTTCCCTGGAAACCTAAAGGAGGGTGTGAATGTGGTTGGAGGTGGACAGCATGATAGAATTTAACCAGAAAGCAATATGTGAGTGAGCTTGAGTGATAAGGATGACCTGGAGACATAAAGAGGAAATAATATACCTTTAGATAAAGACATATGGATTACTTGCCATATTTGAACAAACAGTCATGTATTTCTAAATTCTTAGGCATTTTGAAGAGGGATGGGAACTGGACTAGAAAAGCAAATATGTTTCTGATCTTTAGGGCCTAATATTATGTGACACACAGTTTAAACATTATCTTACAAAGGAGCTACTTGGGCAGGGATATGGGTGTTTAAGAATATGGGCTATGTCCAGAGCTTTAGGAATTTGATAGAGTGAAAGAGTGAGTGGAGGGGTTTCCAAGACAGATGAGGAGGAGGATGCTCTGAGGAAGGGGGCAAGCCTTAGCAAAGACAGGCAGAGGGAAAGAGGAAATGCCTTGGAGTTTACATTCATTCCTCAAACATATTAATGCATTCCCATATCCAAATTACTAATTTTAGTACATTTTAGGTATGGTAATATTTTGCTTTTACAAATGATTCATAACAACAGATTGTAAATATAGGGATGAGAGTAATGACTATTTGTTTTTGTACATTTGAAGTAAGAAAAGCTGGGATTTAAAAATTGAAATTCTACCTCTGGAAAACTTCCTTCAAATAGTGACACAGTTTCCAGATTTATTGCTTGGGTTCTGTTCACATTTCTATTCTAAAACTCCATTTATATGGTTTCAGTAAAAATTCAGTCCCAGCTGAAGCTGGGTATACCAAATATCAGCTCTGGAGCAATGGTTGTTTTTACCAATTTTCCAGAAGATTGATTTAGATTGTTTTATGTTTTATGACTATAAAAGAACAAAACAGAAAAGGATTCACTAGCTTGATATTTTATTCTGTCTGTATGTGTTAACCCCTTTATTTCTGGCAGTTCATATACCATTATAAGTAACATAAACTGAGTGTAAGCAGTGTATGATTATACTACTAATAAATAAAACATTTGGGCCATTAACAAATAATACTTTTATAATAAGAATAAAAATGGCTAGATTTCTTCTTTATCTTACCTCTTAAAATATCTAGAGGCATATTTTAAAATCATACATGTCTACATATTAATAGTGAGGTCTGACAAGAGTTAAGCCCTGAATCTGTGGCCCATTTGAAACTTTATTAAAGCTTATTTGACTTATTTTTCCTTTCTGAAACTGTGGCCCATTTGAAACTTTATTAAAGCTTATTTGACTTATTTTTTCCTTTCTGACTTCAGATTTAATTAGCAAACAAACAAACAAAACTAAAAAAAAATGGTATTCCAAAACAAAGTCGACCTCACTGAAGCTTTAATTCCTTGTCCTAGTTCTAACCCTTGGGGATAGTAGATATTTGATTTGAAAAGACAGGGTTAGCAGATTACATGAGTCAATTTGGTTAGTGATCATTTCTAGAAAAATCAGTAGGGACAAAGAAGCGTAAGCAGTTAGCACAAGTCTAAGTGGATATGCAGAGAGAGAACAGGCCCATTACAAAAGGTGGGAAAGAAAGGAGACTGCTGGTCTGGGCCATCTTAACGTCAGAATCATAAGAAGATTTATATTATTAGTCAGCAGACAAATAATATTGAACCAAAGGCCATGTGCAGTATTCTTTGATATATCTTTCCCCTAGGTAGAACTTGGCCTATTGTACTGACATATCTAAACTCCCTATAGGAATCAGGGGTGGACACCTGGATGATAGGGACTTTTGCTGAGAACACAGACAATGAAGAATGATGTACCTATGCTTCTTGAAATCCTATCACACCCATCATATTAAACTTACTTTACAAAATGGAACTTACTGGTTGGAAAGTAATCTGTTTAATAAAACTTTAAATATATGCAATGAGTGCGTTGGCCAAATCCCATGGGTGTGGGATGGTATGCTCTTGGAAACATATGCTTGACATTGAGAATTTAAGTATGATGATGCTTGCAATGACTTCTATCATCCTGATGTAGGTTTTTCCTTTAGTAATTGCCTATAAAATATAATGAATTATAATAATAAAATCATTCAGTATATAGTATTTACTTAATATATAGAATTTATATATGTACAGGTATATAGAACATGATGTTAGTATGTACAATTATAGAATATTAAATGCAAAAGATTGATGACCCACATAATAAATTTAATCCAATAAATGTTAATGAGCATCTGTATGTATCAATGATATCTGAAAAGACTTGTAAGCAATATAAATATAAATATTTATAAGAAGAAACATAAGGAGAGATAATCCTGGTTTGGAAAAGTTTTAAGTCAAATAGATAAACTAGGAAAAAATACAATAACAATGAAGCTGTTATTTGCTGCACTTTAATAGTCATTTAAAAGTGCTTATAATGAAATATGTTTCGTGTCATAATTTAAGCACCCTAAAGTGTGACGTAAATTAATACCACTGAAAGCCAGTTTAAAGATATTTGAATATGTTTGTGACAAGAAGTATGTGATCACCTTCATAAATATCATAACATTTAAGGAAGGAAAATAATTAATGCAAATATGCATATGTTTCTATTAGGTTCTTAAACAAATAATGTCAGATAAATTCAGTAGTAATAATATTAAGTTAATTTGGTTTAAAACTAATTAATAAACAATTTATTAACTATGCCAATAACTTTTGTTAAATATGAGTATAAAAAGTGTCTAAAATTCTCTGAGTAATTGTCTTAGGAAGTTTTATTTTACCCAGCATGAATTCCAAATATAAATTCATATGATTGATGAATCATTTAGAACCAATGGTATATCAGGAAAATAATTTTTATTCAGAGTTAAGTGCTATTTAATAGATTCTTACTCATTGGTCAGTGCTTCTTATTTGCAGCTAAGATTAAATTCTCCAGAGGCAGAGTTTTAAACAGTTAATCACCCACCAGTGGGTGGCAGGCACCTAACAGCTGATGAGGCGTGACCTCACAGAAGCCTGCTTAACCCATTAGCTCATTTTAATCTCTACCATATATGAGCAATTACCTTTCATTCTTTTTTTTTCTTTTTTTTTTTTTTTTGTCTTTTTTGCCATTTCTTGAGCCGCTCCTGCGGCATATGGTGGTTCCCAGGCTAGGGGTCTAATCGGAGCTGTAGCCACCGGCCTACACCAGAGCCACAGCAACATGGGATCCGAGCCGCGTCTGCAACCTACACCACAGCTCACGGCAACGCCGGATCCTTAACCCACTGAGCAAGTCCAGGGATCGAACCCACAACCTCATGGTTCCTAGTCCGATTCGTTAACCACTGAGCCACGATGAGAACTCCCTACCTTTCATTATTTTATTACACATACTCATTTGTTCTCTTCAACTGTTTCTAGGATAAATTTTTAAAATCTTTTTTTTCAATAAAATATTTGACTTTTTACTTTTTAAAAAGGTATTTTGATAACTGTGACTATTCTGTGTTCTCAGAGGAAAGCACATTTTTTAAAGATTGAATTCACTTCAACTGACAGTAGTACAATTCTTTATTCAGATTCACCATAAATACTTGGGACTTACTATGTAGAAAGTATAGATTATTTCTGGATGTCTGCTACCTTTTGTGTTCATTCGGAAACCATAAAGTCACATAACACTAGCTTCAGCAACATCTCATTCAGTATTTCAAAAAACTGTTCAATGAACTATCATTTTGCTAAAAAATTTTGAAGTATGATGGGTATAGGTCTTTCATGCTCAAAGTGTCTAAACAGGACACTGTTTTCTTCTTTTTTGGGCTTTTTCCCATGGGGGATCCTGTGGAGATGTATCTAAGAGGACTTTGCAATTGAGTTCTTTTTCACTTGCTCTTATCATGAACAGAGTTTGGCTCTCAGTTTCAATTCACTATAAACCTCCTGCGAAGATAGTGAAGGTGCAAGGTACTGAGATGAGCAAGACAAGGATCCTGCTCACAGGATCGCTTGAGCTGTATTACATCCATCTTTGGACTTCTAAATTTTCCCTTTGTTCCTTTTTACTCCAAATGCTGTGATAAAGTGAACTGCAGATTACATCAAACTTGAAAAGATAAATGCTGTGGGTATAAGATTTATTTAACATGTTTGGTCCAGTGAGAATCACCTTAGGCAGCTCTTTGGCGAATGAATTATCAAGGAAATTTATACTATAAATAATCCCTTTATGAATTGTGTCAGTTTCTTCACTAGTGGTATATATTTGAATATATATTCATATATTTCATTTTTCTAAACCATATCCTTATACTTTCACTCAGTGTAAGTTACTGTTTCCACCCAACACTTAGCTGACTGAGGTGCACAACAAATGACTTATATGGATTCACAGGCTAAGTAGTAACAGCTTACATTAAAATGCAGGTATTCTACTTTCTAGAGCCTTATTTTTAGTCAAGGCTGGTAGTAATCACAAAAAACCTCAAAAAGTTATTTGATTTGATAAGCTGAATCAATGGAGACAATTCAGGCTCTAAATATTTAGGTTCTCATCAGGATTACAAACCCAAATTATGTTAATATGTTATTGTAGATTTCTTTTAAGACACTTTACATATAACATGATAGTACTCAGTTTTCATCATGAGCCGAAGAGAGAAATCAGCTAGGAATTATTATCCACAGGAAACCTGACTTCATATAAGTGTCTAAAGCAGATCTTTTGATTCCAAAGCCAGTGCTTTTAGCTTTACGTCACACAAATGGTTTAAATTTGTATATATTGAGTAATTTGGTTTGACTTTGATCATATTATATAGTTTCCATAAAATAGTCTGACCAAAAGAGAGTTAAATTTCTTTTGCTAAGATGCACTGAAAATTGTAAGCTCTTGTCTCTGTGTCAGTGGGATTTACGTTAGAGGAAATGAAATTGAACACAGGGGGTGAATAACACATCTTACCCATATAGTATCATCACAGGAACCTGAGGTTTTCCCTTTTGGTGACTTATTTTTTTAAAAGACAGGAAATGTGTGATAAATATTTTTTTAAATAAATCATAGATTTGAAAATGGTTGATATAGCATGAAGTCTTGTTGGGGAAATGACAAATCTGTGTCCCACTATTTTCCTCTAGAAACTGAACAAGGCATATATATTAGGGAGTGTAGGAGATAGATATGAAATAGATATTTTTACAAAAAATCTGCTGTAACCTAATGGGGTTGCAAACACAATAATATTTTTTATAGTCAATAAAGACCATTTTTGAAGATGTTTGCAAATCTGTCCCCTTATGAAATTAGAGTTAACAAAGAATGGTAATAGATGGACTATAATCACTAAGATGTGTATTGCAGAGTAAGTGGGAGGGTGATCTTGAAAAAGTATATTTAAAAAGTATATTGAAAATCCTGAAAATTTAGAATTTTCCCCAATATTATATATTAGAATTGTCTACTGCTTTCACAAAGCATATAGGAAAGATAGAAGCAATTAAAAACTATGTGGCACTTGGGATCCCCTCTTTTTCTTGTGTTTCCCCCCTCTTACATAATGGGTTTTAAACTTTGATATCCAAACCACTTCTCCTATTCCATCAAATGTGCATAAAATATTTTAAACTGAATTATTATTATAAATTCATACCCAGTTGTGAAAATTACTACAGAGCATTCCATATACCCTTCACCCAGATAACATCTTGTAAAGATATCACAACTAGGAAATTACATTGATATAGTCCCTCAATTTTTTATCTGGGTTTCACCAGTTTTACATATACTTATTTGAATGTGTGTGAGTGTGTGCATGTAGTTTGATTCAATTTTATTACTTGGGTAGGTTAATGTATCCATCACCACATTCAAGATGCAAAACAGTTCTATAATCACAAGAATTCTTTGTGCTGTGATTTTACAAATTAGTAATAACTAATCTTTTCTCTATCTATTACTTTATTTCAAGACACTGTGTAAATGGATTTCATCTTAGTTGATTTAAAGAGTTTTTGACTGTATCACCTTATATATTTTAGTAGTTTTTCCAGGTGTTGAAATATTATACATATATGACTTATCATAGTTTATCAGTTTTACCACCTCTAGTAAAATATGGAAAACTTACTTCCTTTAGGCCCCATTGCCCTGCCACTTTTTGTTTTGACTATTCCTTATACACACATTGAACACTGCATCAGTTGATGGTGTAACTTTTATTTTAACCATCAGATAATCAGGAGAAGAGTAACCTATATTACATTTACTCATATTTTTGTTCTCTCACTTGTTCTTTTCTTTTCTGTTTGATGAACTTTAAATTTTCTTTAAGACAGACCTGCTGGAAAAACATGTTCTTAGTTTTCTTCTTCTAAAAATATACTTATTTACTCTTGATTCCTGAAAGTTAGTTTCACTAATTTAAAGATTTCTGAAAGAAGTCACTATCAACTGCTCTTTTATTTTAGCACTTGAAAAATGCACCACTCTCTCTGAGCTCCTTAATTTCAAATGAGAAATCTATTGTCATTTGAATTGGTGTTATTGGTAATACGTCTTTCTCACTGGCTGCTTTAAATATGTTTTCTTTGTCTTTGGGTTTCAGGAGTTTAATTTTGCTGTATCTTGATATGGACTTCTTTGGTTTTATCCTATTTGAGTTTGCTTCTCTTCTCAATTTTGTGCATGTATGTCTTTTGCCAAACTTTGTGAAGTTTTTGAGCATTATTTCCTAAATTCTTTCAGCTCCACTCTTTGTCTTCTTCTGGGACTCACATGGCACTAGTGTAGGATATTTTGTTATTGTCCCCAAAATCCCTAAGACTCTGTTTTTTGTGTGGTTTTTTTTCATTCTATTTTCTCTTTCTTCTTCAGATCAGGTGAATTATATTGCTCTGTTCACTAATTCTATCCTCTGTCATCTTCATTGTACTATTAAAGCAATCCCGTGTGTTTTTATGGTAATTGAATTTGGGGCTTCTATAATTTCCTTTTGGTGCTTTTGCTGAGATTTTCTACTTTCTGTTTGTTTTAAGATAAGTAGTAATTTCCTGTTAAAGTATTTTTATGATGGCATCTTTAAATTCTTTATCAGATAATTCCAACATCTGTCTCAACTCAGTATTAACATCTGTTGATTATTTTTTTCTCATTCAAGTTATGATTTTCCTGGTGTTTGGTGTGACTAGCATTTTTTTTTAAATCATGTCCTTGACATTTTGGCTAGGTGTTAGAAGATTCTGAATGCCATTTATATCTTCTATTCCAGAGGCAGTCGTTTTTTTTAGGTTTAGCACATAGGTCCTGGGCTATATTTGTGAACCATGGTTTTACCAATAATTTAATTTTCAGAGTCTTTATGGCACTATTTGGCCACTTTGAGTTGTCTGTTTCCACTGGGAGTTGCACCTATCTCTTATTGGTGTCACCTAAGGAGAGTAGACGAACTTTCCAGGTCAGGGTTCTTATGGCTCTAGGGGGGATAATTGGTACTTTAACTCATTGACGATCACTGCAAGGGCTGGGTACTTATTATAGAAGGATTGACTCACTGCCTGTGCTGCCCAATTTGCCACTGTTTTTCAGTAGGGAAGAAGAGCCTCCAGCCTAGTGGAGAAAGAAATTGCTGTCTATGACCATTGATGCACCTTCTTGATTCCCCTTGCAGGTGGCCCAGTCTCTGTGATGCCCCAACTTGATTCCCATTGCACATGGCCTGGTCTCTCCCAGAATTCCTAGTGGGACTCCCATTTTATCTGTGATAAAAATGAGTCTACGTAGGCTACTTTGTGTTGCTGTTATGGTTGGGGGAAGCTGGGCCTCGGTTGTCTTTTGCAGTCAGTTTAGGAGGCACTGTGTTGTTCCTCAGGTTCCAGTGTCTCTAACCAGTCCTCTTTCCTCTTTCTACCTTTCTGAGTACTCTTTTAGCTGCCTCTTGCTTAAATCCAGTTGTCATAGCTGTGCTTATACACACACACACACACACACATATATATATATTGATATGTAAACTTTTTCACATTTTTTCCCCCAAAATGAGTAAAAGGAGCATAAATCAGCCAGTTGCTAAGAGGTGTTCTGTGAAACAAGGGGTCTGTGATAGAAAAGATGGTTTGAACCAGAGAATATATTGAACATAACTAACAGACAGTACAGTAGAGGAACCAACCAATCAGAGTAAATGGAAACATCAGGTACCTTAAAGGTACTTTTCAGCTGAAAGTCATCTCTTATTTTAAGAGAAGTGTAACTGGTGTCTCTACAGGGGAGAATTTTCAATATACTAAGCTTCATTATTGGTTTCTTAGAAGGAGGTTCGCAAACATAGTTTTCACAAATTTATTTGTGCAGAGAAGTGAACTCTTTTGTTTATCGTTTTTCTTGGCACTGGCAACCCATGAAAGACTGTGGAGGAAGGCCATTTTTATCACCGTCAATATCTACCTCACCCAAAGTATTGGGTTTACTAGATGCAATCACTTAATTACAAAGTTTTTTTTTTTCCTGATAACACTAAGGAACATTTAATTTTACTTTGATTTTTTAAAAAATCTGATAAAATATTTTGGTATATTTAAACCCTCTTTTATAATGTTTCAGGAAATAAGATTTAGGCATATGGCCAGAGAAAATGTTTATTGTGTTGTGCTAAAAATATGTAGTCCAACAGACATGACTTTGTATAATGTTATTCACATCTTTAATATTTTCTTTTTCCAGCATTAAGAGATAATAGGATTGAGCTGGTTCGGGCTTCCTGGCATGAGTTGAGTATCAGCGTCAGTGATGTGTCTCTCTCTGATGAAGGACAGTACACCTGTTCTTTATTTACAATGCCTGTCAAAACTTCCAAGGCCTATCTCACTGTTCTGGGTAAGTGCAAGGGACTAACAACATGTGATCATAAGCCAGAGAGATGTGTAGAGCTACAGCAACATGATCCAAAACAAATATACACTTTGAAAATCATCAGAAGGTGTTTTAAAACAATCAGTCACTTCCCCATTTTATAAGGTGGTGTGACATTCGGTATGAATTCCCAAGAACACACAGCCATTTTGTTTCTTAGCTAGCACTAGACATCAGGTTTCTTGATTTTCAACTAAATTCCTTTGTGTCAAATCCCCCCCCATATATAATATATATGTATGTATATACACACACACTCATACACACACACCATATACATATATACAGTATTATATGGTGATCCTTTTATAAAGTGATAGAATAAATGAACATAATGACTTCAACATGTTTATCAGGTACTCCTGCATCTTATCTTTAGTCCCATAATGGCATCTTCCCTAATATCTTTTGGCTTTTAAATATGACCCCTTTGTGTATTTTAGTGTATTTAAATGGCCTTGACATTTCTATGTGTCTTCTTGCTTCTTACCTTTGTATTTTTTTTAGATACTAGATGAAGTATATGTCGCTTTTGCATGCAGTTTGTAGATTCCTTGTGGTTTTATTCTCAAAATATTGGGCCATTTTTCTAAAGGTTATAGTGACACCAAAAAGCAATACATTCATAGAGATTCTAAGGAAATAAAGTTGCAGCTTAGCGCTCTCTGTGATTCCACAGACGTCAGTGGCCCAATCAACTGAAATTGCTGCAGTTCATTGAAACACACCTGTGTACTGAACAAGTTAGAGGAATTTAAAGATTGATTTTTTTTCACCCTTACCTTGCCTTCCTTTTTTGATAGATAAAGGCATAAAATTATATTTAAACGGACTAACACATGCTGTTCTTTTGGGTGAGAATATTAAAGTTAATCCTGCTAGTGAGTTGGTTTTGTACATAGGATATGAAATATTTTTCTTTGCACGTCCCCTGGGAATATTTATAAAAATATTTCACAAGTTCACCATTAAGGGCAAAGTATACCCACTAAATGGAATATTTCAGGATAGTATTACAGGTTAATGTACTATTCTATAGAGAGCCAAGTGAGACCCCAAGAATAGGGAGCTTGCTAACTTCAGTTTATTAAATGGTAATGTAACATATTATATATATATATTTAAAGGCAATATGAAAGTGAACACACATAAAAAAAGCTAGCCAGCTCATGGGAGTATGTTGATCTGTCATTTATCTTTGCTGTTCTTGTTGCTTTAGTTCATATTTTTTTACAGTGCCTTCCAACATTCTTACATTTTATTCTTTTCAAATTGAATTAAATAGTACAATCAAGAAGCTTTCACTCTGCCTTTATTACTGAATACTTTTAGAAGACATTTTAATAAACCTCTGTCATGGCAACAGAGTATTATTGCCTCTAAAATGTACAATGTTGTTATTTAAATCACCCATGTACTATCTCTGTATATTAGTTATGTTCTTATTCATTGAATGATTTGGACTAGAAAAGGTAACAAGTGGCTAGCATTAAAAATAATACATATCATTTTCCACAAAACTACAATTGCATTTCTAATACAAGTGACATAAAGAAACATTCTCTGGAAGAATCAGAAACGTATAGTTGCAATTATTGATGAATCCCTTACTCCAAAATGCATTTTCTAGAACAAAGTACAGAGAGGATAACAATATCTTTTTAAGCTTTTAGAATTACGAAATCAGGTATAAAAGGTGCTATTTTGGTTAAATCACAATTTGCTAAAGAAGGAAGAAATGTGCTTTGCAGATTCTTCCCCCTCAATGCAAACAATCTACTTTCTTAAATCCCTGTACAGGTAAATCTTAAGATACATTGAATGGTTGTTTTTAAGATTTACAAAGAGTATTTCTGAAGGTAAAATTTCATTTTAAAAAGCTGCTTTAAACTAAAGGCATTTTAGATGTTTTCTGGATAATACACACAATACGCATATAGACTTACACATATGTATGTGTGTGTATATGTACATTTAATTTATACATTTTAAGTAATTCATTTTATTATATAGCAGTTTATTATTTTTGATTAAAGTTATTATCAGTTAAACACCCAGTCTAACTTTGTTTGTAAAAGTAATAGTCACAAAAACAAATCAACTCTAGAGATTAATGTTCCTTTCACTCATGTGCTTAAATTTCAGGTGTTCCTGAGAAGCCTCAAATTAGTGGATTTTCATCACCAGTTATGGAGGGAGACTTGATGCAGTTGACTTGTAAAACATCTGGTAGCAAACCTGCAGCTGATATAAGATGGTTCAAAAATGACAAAGAGATTAAAGGTAAGGAATGAGGAAAAGTCTCCAAATCAAAATTAATGTGCTGAAATTAGTGTGAAGTGTTAGATCCATGGCATATTTTTCTATTTTCTTTTTCAAACCACAGTCTGACGAAGTGTAATTTGAATCAGCTTTACCTTAAATTAGGTAACTTTACAGGTATGTTAATACCACCTCTGTGTGCCCCATTTTTTTTCTTATGTAACTCAGGTTTTAAAATAATATATACCCAGAAGGAAAGTTGGAGAATTAAATGAGTTAATAGAATAAAAAGCACATAGAGGGAATTTCCTTGTGGCACAGTGGATTAAGGATCTGTCATTGTCACTGCATAGGCTGTGGTCACTGCTGAGGCATGGCCAAAAATAAAAATAAAAAGGCATGTAGATTCATGCTTGACAATAACAAGCACTAAGGAAAGATATATGATTATTTTAGAGCTCATCTATGTTGTTTAGATTATGGATGGAGATACTCCATAAATTATTTCTTCAACTTGTTTATTTCTGAAAATACAAAGTTCTAAGATTAAACCTAGCTAAACATCAATAAATCTGTTTTTTAGTAGTTCACACAGAGGGCAAAAATGTATTTGTTTTGGTAAAAATGCACAGAAATGTAAATATTAGGCATAGTTCTGCTCTTGCTTCATACACCTAAACACACACACACACACACACACACACACACACACACACACACACACACTCTTTTGGGGGGTATGAAGTTCATAAGGAAAATAGCTAGTAAGGTAAGTAGTGATTTATTCATTTATTTATTTTTTTACCCCACATACAAATATCTTGGACCTGATATTACAGGCACATTAAAACCCAAGTATAAGAATCATCTACGATGCTTGTTAAAAGTGTTACCTATGTATATAGTAATATGTTTTATTCTCAAGGTAATCTTCTAAGAGATAGATTTATGCTATCTCTCATCATTATGATTATTTTAACTTATAATTAATTCAAGAACCTTACCCAGTCATGCAGGCAGAACAGATAGAATTACATGTATTATCAAGAAATTATAGGTTTATAATCCATACAATTATTCTATCTGTTTTCTATTTTAATAACTCTCTCTCTATGTATATATTTTTCTCAAATAGGGACCTATCTGTAATTTATCCTATTCATGAGCTTTGTTTCAGAACTTCTAACAAATACATTTTGTTAGTCTAAATTTGGAGAAATACAAGCACCCAAGACACAAGTTAGACACATTGCTATGCTAAATTAAACTTTCTCTTATATTCTGCCAGGGTTCTGTAACATCCATTCTAAATCTGCCTTTAGGATATATTGGTTTAGGTATGTGTGTTAAATGTCTGGACTTGGTTAGAGCTTTTCTAAATAGACCCTCTACACTGCTTCCAGAGTTATCTTACTATGACGAAGATCTGATCCAGCCACTCTTTCTGTTTAAGCACTTCTGATTGAAAGCCCTAACCTGTAGGATAAGTTTAAAATCCGATTTCCTTGGCCTATAAGAAGGCTCCAGGCAGTGGATGTTTTTCTATGTGAAAGGGTGGGTTTAAGCTAGAATGTGCTTCTTAAATACTCTCCTTCAGTTAAATTGTTTTATTTCCTACAATGTATCCCTTTTCAGAATTCTGACATAATTAATGAGTCAGTTCCTCTTAATTTCTTGCTATTTTATTTGTGTTTCAAATAAATATATTCTCAAGGAGTTCAGAGGCTAATATACTAGTCATTAATATTGACTGTTTTTAAAATAGTAGCCTTATAAAAATACATGTTTTCATAAAAATATTTTTATAAGATATCTTAATTTTTGACAAATTTGGCTTCTACTCTGAAGGCCAGATTTGTTTATAAACTAGGTAGAGAGTAGACTTTTGTTTATATGTAAAAACATGAAGTTTTGATCTTATAAACACCATAATTTAAAATCATCTGAGTCAAGACTCAAATGAAAAATCAAGACAAAATGGTATACAGAATCATTGTATGGACTGTGCTCTCTTTAGAAGTAGTGAAGCTTTTTTTCCTATGCTCTTCAATGCACGGCCATTGATAGAACATTTATTATTCCTTACTTGCATTTTTTGGTATGGTCTTCTATTTGTTTATAACCCTTACTTTGCATGTTTATACAGTTTGTCATCACAATTAGATGGTGAACTTCCTGGATGCTCTAAACTGTTTTTATAGGTGTCCATGAAAATATGCTGTGGTCAGTACTCCACAGAGAATGCACAGTCATTATTATTTCTATGCTCAAGGTATGCTAAGTGAAAGTTCACCTAAAATCCCTCAGCTGACATGGCCTTACTGAAAGGAATGCTCCATCCTTATCTTGCACTTTTGTCTTTTCAGAAATCCAAACTTGACTTTCTATTATCATGTAACAGTTTTTTACCATAATATCACTAGACACTTTTAAAAAAGACAATCCCTAGTTTAAGGCAATGGGAAAAGATAAGCTAATCAAACATGATTAAATTCAATTGAATAAGAAAGTGTTAAAGTGTGTTCCAATGACACAGCATTCTATGGTCCGTGAGTGAATACCCCAATGAAGAAAGCAAGAACCTTGACTTGGAGATGTTTAAGATTCCTTTGGGGTGATAAAACCAGTTATTAGGAATATTTTCCTATAAAGAGGAATGTATAACAATGTTTAAATCTCAAAGTGGTTATTATACTCAAGGGAAATAATTATTTTCCTTATGTTTTAACTAAGCCTTAGCCAGTTCAGCATATTGACACTGTGTTAAGTTTCAGATTTATATGACAGAGATAAGGACCTTCAAAGTGATCTCTGATTTCAAGATGAGTACATTTCAAGATGTACAACTTTTTCCCTATTATTATCTAATATATGAATTTAATTTCCAGGTCTGGGGGAGGGTTGTTTCAAAGTCCTAGTGGATCACATTTTCTTCTCCAGGATGCTTCCATATTAGATCATAGAGCAGTGGTTCTCAAACTTCAGTAGGCATCATCATCACCTCCAGGGTCTGTTAAATCCCAGACTATAGGGCTCTGACCCCAAATTTTCTGATTGAGAAGATCTAGGTTGGAATGTGAGAACATGTAGTTTTAGCAGTGTGTTGAATGTGTGAGTGATGGTCAGGCTCCTGTTTGGGGACCACTTTTGCACAGAGAATATAACAGTGAGAACTATCAGTAATTTACATAAAAATCTTACCTCTGTCTCTAAACTTTAGTTTTTTAATCTACCAGATGAGAATTATAAAGTTTGCCTCAAAGTGCTGCTCCAAGGATTTCTTATGAGCAAATATGTATTTTTACAGTATAAGGAATCACTGAATTTATTTTAGATTTTATTATTATCACTATTATTACTACCTTGAGCAAACCATGATTGACAAGTTGTAACAATCCTTGAATTTGTCCTAGAAATGTAAACAAAAAAGAATTCTTCCTTTAAGGTACATATAAACATAAGATCTAATAGGTTTAGTAAAAGACAAGTGAACTGGCTATGCTTTTTGTACAGAAGAGGAAGCAGAGATTTTGAGGGAGAGGTGAAGAAGGCAGCAGTTCATTGATGAATGCTGAATAAATATCTGTTAATGAATAAAAGGATATTAAACAATGCAGGGATTGGTTGTGGGTAAAAGTAGATGAAAGAGCATTCTAAAGGAAGGAACCATTTGTTTATGCAGAGTAAAAGCACGTGATTGTTTAATGGAACTGAAGCTTTCTGTGTGACACAGACGTGAGAGGTAAACAGGAAGGCAGAGACCAATTAAGTCATGGAAGATCCTTTATACCAGATTTAGGGGTTTGGAGTTTATTCTGCAGACAGTGGTGAGACATATTCTTCTATATGCTTTAATCGGTGGAATGAACAATCATAGTTTTCATCTAACTCTGTCCTTTACTTCCTATGAGTCTGACTCAGAAATCCCCTTGGTGCCTCTGGGCAGCTCTGTATTCAAAACTGCAGGGGGTTTCACTGCAGCTTTTAATCTTCTGTGTAGCAAGGGAGTCTGAATATTTGCCATTTAGTATAGGAAAAAATGTGCCTTGTCTTCCTCAATCTATCAGCTTCCTGAGAACTTTCATAAACTTTCCATTCCATAGATAAGTTTAGTCATTTGTGGTTTGAGCAGTTAATCATAATGTCTTTAAGATTTTCCAGCTAACTAGCTTTTACATGAGTGTATTAGGCAGAATTCTGTGATAACCCTCAATGACCTACATTTGTGTATAATCTTTTCCTCTGGACTGTAGGAAGAACTTGTAAATATGTGTGATTTCATTGCCTTGATCATGTTACCTTACATGGCAAAAGGGATTTTACAGATATATTTATGGGTCCCTCTTGAGCTCATCAAAGGGAGATCATCATCAAGGGAAGCCTGGGATAATGAGATGAGATCTTTATAAAAGAATGAAGAGTCAAACATTTCCCTCCTGACCTAGAAGTAAGCAAATAGCTATGTGTGAACTGCCTGTAGGGGCCATGTGACAAAGAAGTGCGGGTGACCTCTAGGAGCTGATAGCTTGTGATAGCTTGTGAGAAAATGGGGACCTTGGACATATAGCATCAAGGAAGTAAATTTGCCAACAATCAGTGAGTTAATTATAGAGGACCATCAAACTTAGATGGGAATCATGGCTGCATCCAACACTGAATTCAGCCTGGTGACACTGAGAAGAGGATTGGGCTAAGCCCTACCTGGTCTCCTAACCCATAGAAATTGTGAGAAAATAAATGTATATTGCTTAAGGACACTAAGCTTATAGTAATTTATTCTGCAGCAATAATGGGAAACTGAGATCCAGAAAGGCAGAAAGATTTATTTCTCACAGTCACCCTCACCTCCACCGGCAAAGACTGGACTTGAATATTCCAAGACCCAGCATTTGGGTTTGGGAGGAAAGCTGAAGCCTGGAACACTATTTAAAGGACATTCCAATCATGAGCTAGTAAAGCCCTGAACTAATGGATGAAATGGAATTTTTTAAAAAGGGATGAACTTAGAAGATAAATTTCAGGTGACCTTGCTGAGTGATTCTGAGAGATGGAGCAAAAAAAGGTCAAAGGCTGCACGATCTGGGTGCCTGAGTGATTTGGTTAGGGTTGAATAACCTTCAATAATTGAGGTTGAAGTAACTATAGAGAATTTAAAGGTTAAGCCTGGCAGGTTTTTGGAATTAGGTGAATTATGATTAAGAAAGGGATTTTAAGAAAGGGATAATAAAAGGTCTATTATCACCTAGTGAATGACAATTTAGTTTTAGGTTTTTAAAATAATGATCACCCTTTATGTGAGGAGGACACTTCCAACCGAAGTCTTTTCAATACTTCCTCCTGCCCCCGAGAATCATGCTGTGTATTAACCTGCATATCTATCAAAGCCTGCCTTTATTGGGAGTCGTTTAAGCTTACCAGTACGTAATAGCGTTGCCTGTATTCTACAAGTGTCATTTACTTATTATACATGGTTTGTTTCAAATGTTTGACCATCAAGCTTAAGCTGACTTTAGCTGTATTTCCCTATGTGAACAGGGTTATTGTCATACACTTCCGTATTAATATAATGCAGCAGCTCATTTTCAAGGTGGCTAAATATAGTGTAATTTCACTGTAAGCTACTTAGTAAATTTTTTTTCAGCATTTGGAAACAAAAGAGTGCATTTCTGAATGTTGTGTTTCTCAGATGGTAGCCTTTAGACTACTTAGATTAGAATCAACTGAAGTACTAGTTTAAAATTGAAGATTCCTGTATGTCATGCCTGTAAGTCCAAATATTTATTAAGTACTTCTGTCCAACCATAGGCCCCCCATACTTTGAAAATTTGTAGAATTAGAGACCAGTAAGCCAAGTATTAATAGATATTCAAAAAAAGAAAGGAAAGTGGTCTCAATCTACTAAATTTAGAAAATGATTCAATATCCTGTGTCTTTCAGGAATCTACTCTTAGAAGGAGGGTTTCTGAAACTGAATCAAAATGTATTTTAGTGCTTTAACATTTCTGAGAACTACTGCAAAAATTCCATTGGCTAACATTGTAGCAGTGTTTTTTGACCATTTGGTCAAAAATTTGTTTTATGTTTCTTGCATTGAAGTCCATGGAATCTGCTTTAAGAAATGGTAGATTATATGCTTAATTTAAACATTCTATCTGATTATACAAAACTAGTTTTTGCCTAATGCTCCATTTAATGTCAGTTGCACAAAACCTTAATTTAAATGAGTGAAATATTAACATAATACAGAGACAGTGAGTCCTTTGAAGCTAAACACTAAAGAGAATAAAAAGGAGATATTTGTGTTTCCTAAGTTTTCTGTGTCACATATAAGGATTAGTTGAAAGTGTTAAACTTACAGTGTACACCATAAATCAATGATTTTTTGTGTTCTTTTGTTCAAACTTAACCACTTTGAAAGTGGCCTTGCTATTTAAATCAGATCACACTGAACCCCATATTAAATAAGAAAAATAAATAGCATGAGTAATACCAGTGAGGGGTTTGTGTGTGTGTGTGTGTGTGCACGCACACAATTTGGAGTTTTCTGAATACTATTGAATGTATTACTTCAAGACACTCTCAAGACTCCATAGACATAAGACATCTTCATGGAAAGAGAGAAAACAGTTGTTTCATCTGGATGTGAATGGCTGATGAAAGTAAAGGATCATCAAAAAATTTTTTGAAACTTTTTTTATTAAATTACTGATTTTTTAGAAACAACTTTATTGAGATAGACAAGAAACAATCTACACATATTTTAAGTATGTAGTTTGGTATATTTTCACAAGTGTATGTAGTGATGAAACCATCACCACAATCAAAATAATGAACATATTCATTATCCATGGAAGTTTGTTCAGACACCTTCATAATCCCTTCCTCCTGATCTTCTCTGCCCATTCCCTGTCTCACTCCCAGGAAACCACTCTTCTGCTTTAGGTCATTATAGATTACTCTATATTTTCTAGAATTTTGTATAAATCAAATCATATAGTATGAACTCTTCTTTTTTGACTTATTTCTATCAGGATAAATATTCTGAGATTCATCTGTGTTGCACGTATAAGGGTTGTTGCTGTTTATTGCTAACTGGTGTTCTATTGTATGTATCTCTATTTATATTTATCCATTTGGGGTCTTTGCAAAAAATCTACCATGAACACCTGGGTATAAGTCTTTGTATGTACCTGAGCTTTTATTTATCTCGGATAAATGCCTAGGAGCAGAATGATTGGGTCATATGGTAGATATATATGTAATTTTTAAAGACATTTCCAAACTATTATTAAAATTGGTTGTACTACTTCATTGAAATCCAACTTTTTAATTGTATTATTATTATTATTATTTTTACTTTTATGAATCATGCTTTGGTATTATGTGTAAAATAGTTTTGCCTAATCCAAGATCACAAAGAATTACTTCCATAAATTTCACATTTTTTAGATTTTGAATGTACTTTAAGTAATTTTCCATTTTCAGTGACCTTGTCTTTTCCTTCTCTCAGCTGTATTATTTCCAGGTCAGTTTCAATAGATTGATTGATCTCATTATAGATAGCATTTCCCTGCTTCTTTGAATATAGAATAGTTTTTGATTGGATTCCTGATACTGTAAATTTTACCTTTCTGGTACGGAATATTCTCATATTTCTATAAGTGTTCTTAAGATTTGGTCTGGTTAAGTAACTTAGAATTTAATCCTTTCAGAGCTTCGTTTAAATTTTTTAGATGGGACCAGAGCAGCTTTTATTCTAAGAATTACTTAGTTCTCATTACTAAGGTGAAATCCTCTGAGTGCCCAGGGTACCAATTATCAGGTTTTTTTTTTTTTTTCAGTCATGTTGGTTAGAACAGGCACTGTTCCCAGTTCTGTGTAGGCATCATGTACTCTTTCGTCTAATCTTTTTTGATAGTTCTTGTCCTAGCCTCACTTTCCTCACACAGATAAACTGATCAATAATTATCTTGCCAAATACTGTGGGGGACTCTGCAGATATCTGGAGTTATCTCGCTGTGTATCTCTTTCCTTTTTGATACCCCATCCTGCAAACTCTAGCTACTTTGTCCTTCTTAGATACGCAGTTCCATCAGCTTTACTGATGGAGGGTGCCAGGTTCTGCATGAGGGCACCACAGCCTACAAAATATCTCAAAGCATTAAGCAAGGACAAATTTTTAGAGTTCCTCTCATTTGTTTTCCTTCTGTTATAACTGTGCATTATTATACTGTTCACTATCTTAAAAACTTCTGCTTTCAGCTAAGAGATAAATCCAGCTTTACTATTCCGCTAAGCTGGAAGCAAAAGTTATTTTGTCTTTATTTTTGAAATGTAGAAAAATGGTATTTTTATTTCAGTGGTCACGTGTTTTAATTTTGCCTGATTGCTTATTTAAGATGATATAATGAGGAGTTCCTGCCATGGTGCTATGGGTTAATGATCTGGCTTGTCTCTGTGGAGGCACCAAGTTTGATCCCCAGGCCAGTGCAGTGGACTAAGGAACCAGTGTTGCTGCAGCTGTGCCATAGGTCACAGATCTCCCTCAGATTTGATCCCAGGCCCTGGAGCTTCCATATGACTTGGGGGCAGCCAAAAAAGAAAAAAAAAAAAGTGACGTAATGAATTTAAAAGGATGAATATAAGTATGAAATGTACCCATACTCACTTTGAAAAAATATTTTAGATTAATAATTCTACTAATTTCAAAGTTAGAAATTATCATATTTAGCCACAGAAATTCAGTGCTGTGGAAATAGAAAGAAAAGTTCTAGCATGTATATAATGAGATAAATAAATATAAGCCTCTGAATTGCACTTGTTGAAGAATGAGCATTGTATCAACAAAATGATGTTTTTCCTTGTTCATTCATATTTTTAATCAGTGTTTTTAACTTAAGGGTTAAAGCAAGTGCATACCTCAGTCATTGAGGAATCATCACCCAATAAGAAATCTTGAGATTATAATAATATAAATATTCAAATTTATTAGCTTTTTAGCTCACATCTGCTGATGGAGGGACTCAATCCCTATTCAAATTTTCCTTAGGTTATTTCAAAAAGATACTTATGACTTCTTTGTATAATAAGAAAAATTCCTTTCCCATTCATTAGTTTTATATTTTTTCATGTGTGGGATATGTAGTGAAAAGTTCTTGTTCCCAACAACTTTAGCAAATGATATTCTTGGGACTCAGGAGGATATTTTATAAAATTTATGAATCAGATGTTTCTGAAACAATTATTTAATTCTTTGATCAATAAAAGTCATTAGATTCAAATATTTTTTCATAATATTATGTCCTAATTGACATCTTACTGAAGCAGTATTTAAATGCCTTCGTAATATTTCTTCCAATTGCATTGGTAATGGGGAATTATGGAGATAGATTATATTACTGAGATTTCTCGATAGCAGTATAGAGTGGGATCATAAAGTTCTCTCTTCTTTGTCCACTATTTTATTTACTAGCTTGAATACTAAATACTCTGTTTCTTGAAAGTAGTCATTATATGCAGTTTTTATCTTTCAAGAGAGTGACCAGTCTTTACTTTTTCTTCACTTTTTCCTCTTCAATCAATAACTCTTCAAAGTTACTTATTAGTACTCCTCCTAAATTAAAGCAAAGCATGAAATTAGCCATTTTATTTACTTTTACATAGCTTTTTTGAGATGTAATTTACTTTAAGCATACAATTCAGTGTTTTTTAGTAAATTCACAGAATTATGTAATGCCTACCACGATCAATTTTACATTTTTATCATCCTAAACAAATTTCATATCTGTTGGTGGTCACTCCATATTTTCCCCCATCCTCTCCCTACCTCTAGGCAATAAATAATCTGTTTTCCATCTCTATAAATTTGCCCATTGTGGATATTTCATATACATTAAATCATACCATATATGGACTACTATGACTAGCTTTTTAGCACAATGTTCAGGATTCTTATGTATTATGGCTAAATCAGTACTTCATTCTTTTTAACTGTGGAATAATATTCCACTGTATGCGTCTACTCTATGTTATTTATTCATTCATCTGTTGATGAACATTTTGGATTTCACACTTTTTTTGGCTATTATGAATAACTCTGATATGAAAATTTAGGTCCAAGATTTTGTGTAGAAGTATGCTTTCATTTCTCTTGGGTATATACCTAGGAAAAGTATTGCTAGGTTTTGTGGTTTCTGATTCTTGTTCTCTGGATACATTTTTAAAAATACTTGTGTTTGTATATATACTTGTAATTGTTACATTTTTCTAATTAATTGACACATACTGTTATTATTGATATAGGCTGATCATTTCACATTCTGTTTTCTGGTCTCCATTGTTTTTGATAACTCAATTGTTAATATTTAATATTTTTGGAGTCCCTTTGTGAAAAGCTATTTTTCTCTTCCTGCTTTCAAGATTGATTTTTTTCTTTGTTTTTGTCATTTTTAATATAATATGTTTGGATATACATCATTTTGCATTTAAGCTACTTAAAGTTCATTGAGCTTCTTGGATGTGTTGACTAATGTTTTTCATTGAGTTAAGAAAGTTTGCATCAGTCTTTCTTCAAATGTTTTGTCACTCCTTTTCCTCTCTCCTTTCATCTTGTGTTCTTATTACACAAGTGTTGTAGTTAATGCTTTCCCATTTTTTCCCCAAGCTTTGTTAATTTATCCTCATTATTTTTTTTCTCCCTTTTCCTCAGATTAATAATTGGTATTATTCAGAATAATCAGTATTAAGCTGTACCTTTTTTAGTTCATAACCACTGTTAAATCCTCTATTATTATTTTTTTTAATTCCAGAAATTTTATTTGGTTCTTCCTTTATACTTTCTTTTCATTAATGTTCACAATTACTTTGTTTCACTTCTTGAAATGTTTTATACTCTAGTTCTTTGAAAATGTTTATGATGAATCATTTGAACTTTCTTCCTAAAAGTTTTAAATGTTTGTGGTTTTTTTCCTCGCAGTGGAGTTACATATTCTTGTTACTTTTCATGTCTCATAATTTTTGTTAAAAATGAAATATTTAGCTAATATATTGAGCAATTCTGGGTACTGATCTCACCATGTAGTTTATTGTTTGCTTTTTTATGGATTTAGTCACTTGGATGGACTATTTTCACTGAACTAGTGGTATGCCCTAGTTCTTTTGAAATGACACTCACTCCGACTTTACAAGCAGGATGCAGGCTAGCGGTGGGAGCTTCTGGTCTTCTTGGCTTGCCACTCTGGCTTAAAACCTCTACTCCATAAGTGAACTGAGTGAGAACTATGGAGGTCCTTGTATTCTTGTCCTATGTGTTGTGACTGGGTGGAGGAAGAGAGCCCTTACCTACACTCCCTAGGGATTTAATCTTCAACCAAGAGCAAGAGTAAGGGGAATACAAAATGATGGTTACCTGCCACTCCTGAGAAAATACTGAGTCTCTGATTGGGAGCTGGCAGGGAGGATAAGCTCATCCTTGGGTCACATTCGTCAGGAGTCAAACTTCTCTCATGATAAATTGGAGTTGAGGTAGAGGTAAGGAGCAAAACATGATATAAGTACCACAGACTCCACTTTGTCTTACTAAGACTTAATGCATTTTCTTGAATAATTATTTCTTCATTTGCTATATGGTCTTAGCACAATTTTTAGAGTCCTAGGTGTGTGTGTGTATTTAAATAATTTTTACCAATTCTTATTCTTTCACTGGACAGTTTACAGAGTTCTTTACCCTGATATTCCAAGAGTTCCCCTCTGATTTCTTTTTATACTTATGTCTTTTCACAATGTTGACCCATAAATTATTATATCATCTTTGTATAGTCTTCTGTTACTCATCCTTACAAATTGTTTTGTCTATCTTGTCCTGTTATTTCTTTCATAAGAAAAAATCTATATTTCTCCTCTTGACTATGTTATATTCACAATTTATTTAATTTTTCCCTCTCTAGGAGATGGAACTATTTGATAATTTTTTAACCTTGTAATTCTAAGCATTTTTTAAATTATGTTCTTCCTCTTTTCATTATGAACTTTATTTGGAAAAACCATGTATGGATGGAATTTAAAACAAAATAGTAGCTTGATGTATTTTTATTTTAATTGTTTTTTAAATTCACTTTTTTTCCTTAATTTTTATCTACAGCTAAATATATCTACAGGTTTTTTTGTTTGTTTGTTTTTTTAAATCTACAGTTTTTATCTACAGTTAAATATATCTGAAATCCCACATCTAAAAAGTTCTGGTGCATGGAACTCTGAACTCTGATCCCTAGTTGGCTGCACTAGGGATCAGTATGTGTATATCTGATTTAAAAACATCCATAACAACACATAAAAATTATTTATTTACATTTAATGTGTCTATTCAATCATCTTTGGTCATCTATCTCTAGCTTTTATACTCTTCCAAAACAGAAACTGCTCACTTATTCAGAGGTTAGACTAATGACATCTTCACATTTTCCTAGGGTAATGATAAGTGAATTAAATAAGAGATTCAGTACATAGAAAAGCAATGACAAATTGACAACTGCTTCAAAAGGTATGCATATTTACAATGATTCTACTTATTAGAAGGAAAAGAATGCTGTGCCTGACTGAATATAGACTTTTTAAAATCAATTTAAAACAGACTTATTAAGCATCTGAGGTGTTCCAGACACTGTCCCGGGCACTGGGTATAAAAACCATACAGGAGTATAAAAATTAAGAGTGGAAGATAAGAAAGATAATAAAGGAGAAAAATAGTGGAAGGAAAAAGAAAAACAAAGTAAAAAAGCAAGAGAGAAACAAAATTAAAATTCCAAATTATTCTTTATTTTCTGAATACATGAATTATATTGAACTTTGTGAATGTCCTACTGGGTAATTGGAATTCAAAAATGACATGTTTCTTTGAAAAATAAGATAACCTATTGAAAAATAATCAACAAAACTATTGTAGTACATGATAGAGAGAAACATTGTGATTTATTTGGAAAGCTAATTTCACATTACAGATGTTTTGCTGATGCAAATGACTTATTTTCACAATACATTGATGAGGGGCATCAACCTATTTTTTTCTTACATGTGTTGAATTCTAAAGGATTCCATACAATAAATTGTTTGATGACTAGAAAATTGCATCACCCAAAGTATTTCAAAGGACTCACACTTGTCTACTCCTTGTAGAATTTACTCAAATGTATATAGATTTTTTTTTTAATTTTCTCACAGAGTTTACTCTAACGGATGAGCTTTTAAAATTTTTTCCTGCCATCTTTTATCATCTTTCAGGCCTGCAATAAAATACCTTTTTAAATAGAAAATGAATCTTTCAATCTTTAAGAGAAGACATTATAATCTATACAAATATAGTGACTACTCTGAGGAGGCATCAGGCTTAGAGTCAAATGTGTGTGTGTGTGTGTGTGTATTTATTTATTTTAGTCAGAGGGTGTAGTCTTTTTGTGTGTGTTTTTTTGGTTCTCTTTTTTAATTTTATTAGATGGTTTAGTCTTTTGGGTTCAGCTTAAGGAGATAGTGCCCAAAATATAAAATATTTTCTTAGAAAAGGATACTAGTAAAAGTTAGCTTCTCATGTCTAAATTTGTGGTTAATATCACTTGTGGTAGTTTCACTCAACCTACTCTCAAGTGACAAGAGGTTACAGTAAGGTTCTGACCATTGCCAAGTAAAAGACGCACAAGGAAACCTATTTATAGGCATAACGATTTTTCCCTGAATGTAGAGTTCACTAATTGGCTTCATAGTTACTTACCTCCTTTGTCTACAAGTACACTCAGTGATCTGGTTCTTCCTCCCTTTGGCACACTTTTTCTATTCATCATGAATGAAGCTTTCTCCTTAGACTGGCTAAATTGTGGCTTTACTAGAACTTACTGTAGGATGTACGTGTGTGTACATGCATGTGTATGTGGGTATACATGTGTGTATGCTCAAGCATGTGTTTTTATTTCAATTTTTTTGAATTCTTTAAGGTTTTAAATCACATTAAGTTATATGACAGAGAATCTGAAACAGGTTATAAACTACATAGGTTCTGCTTGGGCATAAAATTTCTTGCTTGTCACCTTGGAAATTAGGCAGTGAGGGGTCAAGTACCTCTTGAGGTTTAATCACCCCTAGCTGAGTCGCATGCTACAGATCATCATGATTTACAGGCAAGGGATGGCTATACAAGAAATTACTTAAGATAGGTGTTTACTATTAAATTGTAAGCCTGATTATGCCAGACACTATCAATTTAATTCATTGAATGAATATATTGTAGAGGATTGCAAATATTTTCACATATCAATATAATTTTTGGATTTTAGGGCTGTAATGCTGTTAGATATAAAATATTAAGGATTCTCTAATAAAATATTGTGCTCTTGGATTAGATTTGCAAGATGCTACCCTCCCTACATCTTTTGGAGTTTTATACTTATGCACAATTGGTAGAGTATAAACTAAGCCCAAAGTGCCCAAGATGAATCAGTTATGCATGATATACCTTATAATGCATGAGCAAGCTGTGTAAATCAGAAAGGGGAAAACTTTTTTTGGAACTGACAAACATTTATTTCTAGCTCATTATGTTAGTGGTACAGAAATAATAAGTAGTATTCATATTGCTACTGATTATTCAAAGATAGTGATAATCATCCATAAACATTTTTTTCATCTGGGCTTTTAGAATCTATTAACATGAACTGGATTTGGGTCAAATCCTTGTCAAGTAAAACAGTTATTTTGTTGCTAGTTGATGGTAGAGCCATAGCTTTACAAAAAAAGGATTATGACTGGCACCCTCTTTAAAAAGCGAAGTTTTAAGAAAAGGATTTATGAAAGTCTATGCCTTTCAGGAGCTCCCATTGTGGCACAGCAGAAACGAATCCAACTAGGAACCATGAGTTTGCAGGTTAGATTCCTGGCCTTGCTCAGTGGGTTAAGGATCCAGCATTGCCATGAGCTGTGGTGTAGGTCACAGACGCAGCTTGCATCCTGATTGTTGTGGCTGTGGCATAGGCTGATGGCTGCAGCTTGGATTAGACCCTTAGCCTGGGAATCTCCATATTCTGCAGGAGTGGCCCTAAAAGGACAAAAAAAAAAAAAAAAAAAAAAAGAAAAGAAAAAAGAAAAAACCCAAAACAAACAACAACAACAAAAAGTCTACCCCTTTTAAATTGGAGTTGTGTAAAAGAACACTCACAGGCAATAATGAGATTTACCACAGTAACATGTTTTGAGATCTTCTCCAGTGAACAAATGTAAGTGGTTAACAGACTTTAAAAATTCTACCATATAAGACCTGGCCTTAACATTTTTGGTCTGGAGAAAGTTTTAAGCACATATAAAATCAAATACTTACCTTGAAAATTAAATAAATATGGTTCATAAAATACCTGTTGAACACTAAACCTAAAGAAAAGAAAAGTACTGGCATTTCACTTTAAGATAAACTGTTTTTTTGTTTGTTTGTTTTTTGTTTTTGCCTTTTTAGGGCCACACCTGCGGCATCTGGAGGTCCCAGGCTAGGGGTCTAATCGGAGCTATAGCCACTGGCCTACACCAGAGCCACAGCAATGTGGGATCCAAGCCGCATCAGCAACCTACACCACAGCTCATGGCAACACAGACCCTTAATCCACTGAGCAAGGCCAAGAATCGAACCCACAACCTCATGGTTCCTAGTCGGATTCGTTTCCGCTGCACCATGACAGGAACTCCATAAACTGGTTTTAAAATATGCACCTAAATTACTGAATGAGTTAACCATAGTTCCTTTATTTCAATGTTTTAATGATGAGTAAATTGGTTATCTTTTAAAACTGATTTATTTAGTTTTAGAAATTGTGACCTATAGGACTTCTCTTATTTTTTATATATATAATAATTTTTTTTCCATTATATCTGGTTTACAGTTTTCTGTCAATTTTCTACTGTATAGCATGGTGGCCCAGTTACACATACATGTATACATTCTTTTTTCTCACATTATCATGCTCCATCATAAGTGACCAGACATAGTTCCCAGTGCTACACAGCAGGATCTCATTACTTGTCCATTCCAAAGTCAATAGTCTGCATCTATTAATCCCAAGCTCCCAGTCTATCCCACTCCCTCCGCATTGGCAACCACAAGTCTATTCTCCAAGTCCACGATTTTCTTTTCTGTGGAAAGTTTCTAATATATGGCACAAATGAACCTTTCTATAGGACTTCCTTTAAATAGTAGTTACATGACATATCCAGTTGTTCAACAGGATCACTCCAAATTTTTGTCAGTAAAGCCAAGTTATCTCATATAATGCTTACGTGTTCTTTTACATATGGCAAGAGGACATGCATTCAGCTTACTAAAAATTGTACCAAAGCATAAAAGTACCATTAATAACAGTGGTATGGATTCAGTGTAAATTTCTTGAAATCTACCAAAACAGTCATCTGATTCCAAAAAACATTTTTACAAATCTGGATTCTGAAAATAATAGCAAAGTTCATGTTCTATATAAGCATCAATATTTAGGATGTACATGAAGACCCTACAGCTTTGCTCTTGGCTAGAGAATTATAGCCTTGATTAGGTCAGAAGTCACATAATATGCTAATAATTGCTCAGAGATATCTCCAAATTATGAGAAGGTATGGTACTTCAAGTACTGGAAAACGGGCAAAAGCTCTGTCTAATTCCCTGCCTTGTGGCATATTGGCTTTGCAATGAATTAAAAGGAAACTCAGGTCTGACTAAAATGTAGAAAGCAATTGTATCACAAAAGTTAAAATTATTCTGCTCCAGGTGATTAGAATCATTGTGGAACTTCTGAAGGAACTTCCCTTTAGAGGATTTTCTTTCTAAATGTTTAGTGCAAAGATAGCTAGAAACTACAGATATAAAGGCAGGTAATCTAAAATTATAAATATGGAAAGATGGATGTGGAGGTATTGCCCAAGATTTGATATTTTATGAAAAGATTTGGAAGGAAAAACATCCAGATTACCCTTTGTTTTGTTGCACAGCCAACTTGGCGCAAAGTTTTTAAGGTATTAATTTGAGGGGCTCAGAGTTTAACCTACAATTACATTTGACATTTTTTTGTACCATAGTTCTTAGTGAGATAAATGATCCCAAATCCCAAATATAAGCAGGTCACTATTAAGATAATAAGATATATATAAAATAAGATATATATACAATAAGATAAAGATATATACCATTAAAAATAATAGATGGAGTTCCCTGGTGGACTAGTGGTTAAAGATTCAATAAGATAAAATATATACCATTGAAAATAATAGATGGAGTTCCCTGGAGGACTAGTGGTTAAAGATTCAGCATTGTCACTTCTGTGACTTGGGTTTGATCCCTGGCCAGGGAACTTCTGCATGCTGTGGCTGTGGCCAAAAAAAAATAAATAACTGATAGAAAACTTTTACTGGGACTTCAGCAAGAAATGTTCAGGAAAATAATTTTTTTATAAGAATACTTGAGGAATTTTCCTAGGCAGATTTTTTTTAATAAATTTTTTATTATAGAAAATTTCCAACATACACAATGTAAACATACTATGTATGTCTCATAGTATAATGAGACAAAATGCAACCACTACCCACCAAAAGCAGCCACTGTTCTAATTATGTTAAGGACAAGTGCTTAAGTTCCTACAGTCTCCTTTAGAGAAAGAAAGGGATGACTTCAAGGATTATGAAGGAAAGTAATGCTACAATTCCTCTGTTTAATGTTTGCTCTTAAATATGCTTTTGCTGGCCATTACACCAACATGTTATATACAGCATGAGATATATATTTTGAAAAATGTAAACAAAAAGAAGCAATATATGTTGAAATAACAAAAGTAGAATGTGAACTTATGGGGAATGGTGAGAGAGAGAGAGCGAAAGAAAGGTCAGTAAAGAAAGTCCTAATATTTATGCACCCTTGGTTACATCATCTCTGATCCCAGTGTATCCATTATACCCTAGCTCTTCAATATATGTCTGTGGGCCAGCCACAGACTTTCAGATGCCACCCCACAACTATTGAATAAGAATCTGCATTTTAACAGGATGCAGAGGTGATTCAGATGGAGATTCCATTTTAAGAAACACTGCACTAGATCACAAAGTACAAAATATAGTGACATGACAAAGAAAAAAATAGAAGCTCTCTAAAACAAGGCAGGACATGAAACAAGAAAACACGTCGTCGAATCAATAAATCAACTATGCAGTATAAAGAATTTCTGTTGATTCTGTAACTGGGTAATGTGTCATTTATAAAGCTGGAGATGAAAATGGAAGTAAATGTTAAATACTGTTTCCTGTTTGGGGAGGAAGAGGTCAGCATGAAATATGGAGAAAGATATTATGATTGGCTCTTCTCAATGCTTTTTCCTGTTCATCTTATGCCTTCTAGTAACTTTATGAGCTGTCACATAAGCTAATATGAAAAGAAACAAATTATACTTTTGTTTATTTTGTTTGAATGATGCTCATTAAAATTTTGTTATATACAATTGTTATCAGATTTTATGTATCCAATTAATATTGCATTAAATGATACTTTTGTAAAAGAAACAGCTAAAGGAAGCAGATGTGTAGATTCTTAAAACACAGCTGTTATTAAAATTAAACTATTAGCAGCAATATTTTGGAATAATTTCTCAAATATTGTATAACATAATTATAAATGCAGTTTGTCAAGAGATCTAAATTTTCTTACACTGCTACTGCTTAGAGCTATGAACAGAAAAACATTGGACATGGATTTATAGGAAAGTATATAAAATATAAAAGTGAGGCAACATTTCATATAAATCTATGAAACATTAAAAAATAAGAGTCTAAAAAAAAATAAAAAAAAGGAGTTCCCGTCATGGTTCAGTGGAAACAAATCTGACTGGGATCCATGGAAATGCAGGTTCAATCCCTGGCCTTGCTCAGTGGGTTGAGGATCCAGCTTTGCCATGAGCTGTGGTGTAGGCCAGTGGCTACAGCTCCTGTTCGCCCCCTGGCCTGGGAACCTCCATATGCCGCGGGTGCAGCCCTACTTTTTATAAAAAATAAAAAGAGTCTAACTTTTTTAAAATATAGAAAGAACTATAAATACATCTATATTATCCTGACATATTTTGACTGAAAGGAGATCATTCTATCTTTTGCCCTAATATTTTTTTAACTGAAGTTGAATCTAATCCTCAAATGCAAAAATCACAGAAATGACTTTGGTTAACAAAAATGAGATATTTCTTAAGACACATGTTGTTGGAAAGCCCTGTATCCTGTATGATTAATTTACAGTTAAAAGAAAGAGTTGAGATTTTCATGCTCTTTCACCCTTCCCAAATGTTGAAATTTGTCTTACTCTTAAAAACTGCTTAAATTGGAGTTGCCATCGTGGCGCAGTGGTTAACAATCTGACTAGGAACCATGAGGTTGTAGGTTCGATCCCTGGCCTTGCTCAGTGGGTTAAGGATCTGGCATTGCCGTGAGCTGTGGTGTAGGTTGCAGACGCGGCTCGGATCCCGTGATGCTGTGGCTCTGGCATAGGCTGGCATCTACAGCTCCAGTTAGACCCCTAGCCTGGCAACCTCCATATGCTGCAGGAAGTGGCCCAAGAAATGGCAAAAAGACAAAAACAAAAACAAACAAACAAAAAAAAACCTGCCTAAATTATATAAAGCTTTGTGATAAAAATCTTAATTAGATAATTATTTTTCTAATTTGTGAACATAATCATAAACATGTATTTTCAAAATAAGACCTGGAACACTTACCTAGTCTTATTCTTTCCTAATATTTATTTTATTTTTAAAATCAATCAATAAGATAAAGTCATACTTTGAAAATAAGTAAAATTCAATGGACCATGCAAATATATATTCATCAAATACATAAAATTTGGTGTTATTTTCAAAGTTAAACCTTTGCATAGAGCACAACAATGACAAAGCTGAACATATATTAACTTATCATTAATATATTTTAAGTGTTTTAAAAATAAATGAATTAATACATGCTAGAATCCAATATTTTAAGCAGAAGAATTTTTTCCTAAAAACATCATTGTTCATTTGAAATGAAACATTAAGAAATCAGAACAGCTTTCTCCCTCAACTATATTTAAGATCTTGTTAAAATGATATCTTAACTTTAGCCTATCATTTTGATTTCTAAACCATTAAAATTACCCTCTTCCTATCAGCTACTTTAGACTTGACACACTTCAAATTAAATGAAAATATTAAATCTCTTCTCCACAGAGAAAAAAATAATCCCTAAGTGAACCATTTCATGATGAATCTGGATCATGGACAATAAGTTTAAATATTAGTAAGTGAATTAACATCTTGAGGAAAGTATTCTCATTCAGACTGAAATGAATTCTTCAGCCAAGTGAGGAGCATTTATCTCAGTAGAAATTTTACTGCAAATATGTAGATAGATAGATTTTTAAATATTTAAAATATTCAGATGACTGTCCTCCTTCTTTACCAAAGATAACGACTTTCTCATCTTAGGTATTCTTTAGCAAATATGTTCACCTCATATTTTTCATGTTAAAATAGTTGTTCAAACACACTGATTTCTTTTAGGCATACCCAGATGGTTCTGAATTTGCTCTCCTCAACTCTGCTGGTGGTTGAGAGAATTAAGATTTTCTTGTAGTAGTGAAACTTAAATCTCAAGAAAATAAATCAACATTGTAAAATGGCCTGATTATTCAAATGAAGTATTAAAAAAAAAAAAAAACAACCTTATACTAAAGGAATAAAAGGTCTGTGGCCAGACCTTTTATTTCTGAATTCAACTTTTCAAATTTATGTCTAAAGTAGTTTTAATTTTATTTACTAAAATTGAAATTGATTAAATGTTAAACTAACAAATATTTGCTTTTTAAAACTGGAGAAAGACAGGGAGAAGGCATTCCCAGTGCGTCTCAAGTAAATGAAATCTGTTACATTTTGAAAGTGAGTTTCCCAGGATTTTAAAATTTATATTTTGGGTCACCATGCTGTACAGTAGAAAAAAATAAAATAAAAGGTTAAAATAAAATAAAATAAAATAAAATTTATGTTTTATTTTCAGATGTAAAGTATTTGAAAGAAGAAGATGCAAATCGCAAGACTTTCACAGTCAGCAGCACACTGGACTTCCGAGTGGACCGCAGCGACGATGGCGTGGCAGTCATCTGCAGAGTGGACCATGAATCTCTCAATGCCACCCCTCAGGTGGCCATGCAGGTGCTAGAAATACACTGTAAGTAAACACTACTCCCTAACCCTTCATCTTGGCAGTGAATCTCTACATCTATATTCAAAATCATTGCAAAATTTTCTGAAGTTTCAGCAAATGTGCAACAAAATCTACAGCCAAAGGAAGTAAAACTACCTTCATTAGTATTAACCACATCCCAAGGAAAGAAGTCATTGACTGAGTATCATTCCTGACAAAGAAAAGAGAAAAAATAAAAGGAGCTATCAAAAGGTTAAAGCTCCTAATTATCTTCCAAATGTTGCCTTGATGTATGAATATACCTTCAGGTTGGTAGGAAGTAGGTGATTTTGGCTGAATCTGTGAGGGGTGGGAATCTGGAAGAGCCTTGATGAACTTTCTAAATGTAATGTTATTATATGAAAATGTGGCTTCCCATCTGTTCTTTTAAAATTAGACTATGTTTTTCACTATTTTTAAAAATACACTAAGCCTTTATGAACACAGGGGCCTATTATGTTATGTGAAAAGATCATAGAAATATCAGGAGGATCAGACTTTTTTTTAAACTTTTTCATAGAGAAAATATAAATTGGAGTATTATTTTTAATTAATGCTCCTTGTATTTTAAGTATCGTCAGTCTAAACTTTTTTTTTCTTTTTTGGTTATATCCATGGCAGGTGAAAGTTCCCGGGCCAGGGATCGAAGTGGGTCCACAACAGCACCCTGAGCCACTGCAATAACAACACTGGATCCTTAACCCACTGAGGCACAGACAACTTCTAAAATTATTAAAATTTGAAGAATACTTTCAGTTATATTAGATTAGCTTCTTTAATTTCCTTCCTGTTCTCACTGAAGCAGATTTGGAGACAAGTGTATTTTAGAGCCCAAACTTAGGATATTTCCATATTTCAACATTTATTTGCAATGAGACTTGGGACAATTACTTAAGCTTTGATTATAGACTAGATAATTAATTCCTGTGAGGACCAAACTAGACAGCTTAAGTCATGTTTATGGCATTAAGTAAGTCTTCAAAAATGTCAGTTGCCTTCTTTCTTAGTTGGTTCAGACAGCTAGAAGAAAAATGCCAAAGACTGAGTCACTTTTAAACAGCAGAAATTTATTTTTCACAGTCCTGGTGGCCAAAATGTCAAGGTCAAGAAGCAGGCATATTCAGTGTCTGGTGAGAACCTTCACTCTGGCTTAGAGTTGGCCATCTTCTCTGCATGTCTGCACATGGCAGAAGGAGCCAAGGGGCTCTCTGGGGTCTCTTTTGAAAAGGTACTAATCCCAGTCATAATCTTCCAAAGCCCTTACCTCCTAATGACACCACACTGAGTATTAGATTTCAGCCTATGAACTCAGGGAAAACATTAACATTCATTCTATAGCATCTTCCTTTTACTATTTATTCTTACTACGTAATTTGATATGTCAAGAGGACCCAGATAAGCAGGATTTCAATTTAATTTTTTCTCTTATGTAAATCCAGATAAGATCTTTAAAAATAATCTTTGACTACTAATTTATCTGTAATTTTCAATATATAATAAAAGAAAATAATAAAATTAAGTCATAAGGAATATTAAAGATCACCAGCCAAAGATCACCAGAAACCTACAATTAGTCTAGCAAAATTACATTTATTTAGTTTGCTGTGGCAAAGAATATGGTATACTAGAGAAATCTCTGAATATAGGTATGAAAAAGTGGGACAGGTTTACTAGAGAATATGGGTTTATACTAAATATTCTGAAGAGTACTCTGAATTGGATGCTGTTAGGATTGGGGGCAATTCAGTGATGTGTATGTTGGTAACTTTTTCTTTCAAAGCACAAATATTAAATCAGGACTAGATTTGCTCTTATGAAGATGCTGTGCTTAATCATGCTACCCTGTGCGGTTGCTGAACACCTTGGTCTCTGTCCCCTTTCACACCTGGTCATGGACTAGACTTGAATTTGTCTTATTCCACCCCACAGTTGCAGAGTGGTTTTATCTGATTATTGCTTAGGTTCTAGAGAAGTGTTTATATTTGTTGAAACTATTTCAGTCTAGTTGTAAGATGCCAATTGTTAGTTTCCAAAGTCATTTTCACTTTCTAGAGATTCCAGAATGGAACTATGTTATATATATAACATATATATATATATATATATATATATATTTATGTATTTATATATATACACACACACATACACACACATACATATATAATATATATATAATGGGCATTTTTTAGCTGTTCACCATATTTCAGTGTGCATTATTAAGCAAACTAAATTGCCTAATTTTCTATAAATCTTTACATGAGGAATGTTATACTTAGTGGCCAAATGAAAATAAAAACTCATTCTATCATGATTTAATATGTAAATGGCTTGGAGGCAGAGACCATATCTATTTAAATTATTTTTCCTAGCATCAAGCATACCATCATTCAAGTATGTGAAGTTAATTAAAAGTAACTGATGATAATACTGAATATTCCTTTAGGGATGCAGAAAATTCCCCAGAGATGAAATGAGGAATGTAAAGTGGAGAGGGACATTTAGTAACAGTTTGCATGAAAATTAGAGCAAAATGAGCAAATTGGATGTGGTCTTCATAAACATCTAAGAATAATGATAAAAATATCCCAGTGGTTTTTTTTCCAGGACAGCAGATCATGGCTCCACATAAGTCCACATGAACAATATGCATGATATGGAAATTCCATGGAAGCAAGTAGGGTAGGGGAATAGAAAGAAGAATTGAAAAAGGAAAAAGATGGTTAGCCTAGAATTTATGGAACATAAGTATAGATTTCCACATGATTTTACAAAGTTTCTATCATGAATAACCACAAAGGCTGGCCCAAAAGAGGAGCAGCTTTTCAGAACCACAGAGCAGAATAGATGCCATCGTTTTCTGTGGTAACTTACAAGAGTATATACATCCCTACAATAATGGGGTTATGACTGCACCCTGAAATAAAAATCCTGTGTTAATGCGGAAAGGCAAAATTGATGAGAAATAAGACATAACCGTTAAACATAAAGTGACAAGGAACATAATGAAAACAAATAGGAGGAGGAATTATATTTTTAGGGCTAAATGTTTGTTTTAACTTAGTAACCTTGTGATATATGATATAGAAGGATTCAGCCTATGAAATATATCACAATGTTCCTTTCTTTGTAAATTATTGATCTTAAATTTTAATGCCACCATGATGGAAGAGAATTTCTTTAATCTTGAGATTTAAGAAAATGTAGGCTTTTCACTGTAAACCGCAAATACTTGCAAATTTCAAATAATAGGTAATAGCATACCTTGCACTTGCGTAGTTGAAAAAGACACTTTCTTTTTTATTGATAGAAATTCTCACTCATTTTCCTATTTTTACACAGATCACTTTGAAAACAATAACTTTTTATTTGTCTGATTTAATTTTTAAAAGAACAGATTGTATGAGTCACTTCATTTAATTCTCAGTGAGAATAATGTATCTCCACTAACAGCAAAAACTGTACAAAACAAGAAAAGAAGTAAAATAACTGAACATTCATTTTATGTGTGACATTGATAAAATTGCATAAAAATCAACTGTTATTGAAAATGAAAAAAAAAAGAGACAAATAAGTAAAATATTTCAGAATAATAAGAGTTCCAAGAAAGCATTTTAGTACTGGGGCACTGAGCCACTAATACGGATAAATAAGAATGTGAAGTTTAACTCTGTATGTGTATGTGTGTTGTAAGGTCCATTATATATAACCATCCAATTATGAAACCTTACACTATCAGTAATATTTGTATAGTATTTCTATTGTGTAGTGGTGCCATGCTTTGCCTACAAAATAAATATTTACACATGCACATAAACTTTGCAACTATGAAACAATGCATAGTTAAGTCTTGTAAGAGAACCAGCTTGTAAGTCTAAAGAAATTCACTGTGAGAAACCATGTAAGAAAAAAAGAAAGGAAAGAAAGAAGGAAAGGAGAAGGGGAGGAGTGACTTTGGAAGCTACGGGTTTGAAAGTGTGTGTTTAAATGAGATCTATTAGGATAATGAATAAAAATAAGAAATGTATTATATACCTTTAATAACCAAAAAGTTCCTGGATTCATTATTATTATAAGAAATTAAATGGTCAGCTTATAGTCTTTACCTTCTTGAGGCTTTTATTTCCATTCTAGTTAACATGCAGATAAATAATACAATTAATTTTCCCCTTAAAACCTTATGTTAAAAATATATTTTAAAGAGATTCCTTTCTTGTTTTGCTTTTTTATTTTTTTAATTTTTATTTTTAATTTTTTATTAAAGATGATTTACAATATTCTGTCAATTTCTGCTATATAGCAAAGTGACCAGTCATGTATATATATGTGTTATCTTCCATCATGTTCCATCACAAGTGACTACACAGTTTCCTGTGCTATGCAAGAGGATCTCATTGCTTATTCACTCCAAATTGTTTTGCTCTTTTTAAATATAGTTAATGTGTGCGTAAAATAACTGAATTCTTGACTGGACATATCTTCCACTTTTCTGGAGCATCTAATGTACACGATCAGTTCTTGCTTTGGTCCTGCTTATTTCAATAAAATAGAATAAAAAAAAAAAAAGTCTGTCCATACTAGAAAATAGTCAATACAAATAGTTTGGAGGCTTCTAATTATTTTGTTATAACTTCGTTTCCACTGTACATGATACATATATACATGATACAGAACAGAAATATTTTCAAATGTAGGCAGAAATTCTTCATTAAGTATGATTTTTTGCATCTGTCCCTTTTCAATTATAAAAAATAAAATAATTAATTCCCACCTACTTAATTCTCCATGCACAAACCTATACACCTCCTTAGCCCAGGTAAGTTTTTTTAAAATTTTCCTGTGTTAGTTGTACCAAAAATGCTTCTACTGTTTTTCTATTTATTATATAAAGCACTTGATTAAATGTTTCAGGTTACTAGAGAGGGGAATGTTACAAGTAGCATTTTAAAATAACATATCTCAGAGATCAGAGAAATGATGGAGAAATGAAGGAATTAAATTCACTTCCTCTCATGAAAACACCAAGATCACAACTGCTGAATAACAATTGACAAAAAGAACTGGAACTGGCCAAAAAAGATATTTTACATTCAAAGACAAAGGAGAAGCCACAACAAGATGATGGGGGGACACTTCAGCAATACAACAAAATCACATACCTGCTGGGTGGATGACTCACAAACTAGGAAATAATTATGTTACAGAGTTTATCCCCCAAAAATGAGAATTCTAAGCCCCACATCAGGTTCCCCAGCCTGGGGCTCTGACATTAGGAAGAAGATCCCCCAGAACATTTGGCTTTGGAGGCTAGTAAGGTTTGAGTATAGGAGCTCCATTGTTGGAGGATATGCACAATGTTTTGTATGCACTGGGACCCAGAGCAAAGCAGTGACTTTATAAGAGACTGAGCCAGATGTTCCTGCAGGTATTGGAGGGTATCCTGGGGAGGTGAAGATCCATTGTGTCTCACTGTGGGGACAAGGACACTGATCATGGAAACCATAGGGAATATTTATGGACATGCATTCTCTTGGAGGTTGCTGTTTTGGCACCCAGCACTAGCCCTGCCCAACAGTGTGCAGGCTCCAGTGCTGGGACAAAGAACCAACAGAGTGGGAACATTCAGGTCAAAGAACCAACAGCTTGGGAACACAGCCTCCCCTCAACAGCAGACAGGCTGCCTAAAGTCACCCTGGGCCTACAGCCCCCTCTCTTCTAAACACACCCCTTGTCAGAGGCTTGTCCATCAGAAGGACATGAGCCAGTTCCACCTAAAATGGGCAGGCACTGGTCCCTCCCACCAGGAAGCCTGCACAAGCCCCTGGAGTGACCTCATTCACCAGGGGGTAGACACCAGAAGCAAGAGAAACTACATTCCTGCAGCCTGTGGAAAGAGAACACAAACACAGAAAGTCAGATAAAATGATACTCCAGAGAAATATGTTCCAGACTATAGAACAAAGTAAAACCCCAGAAGACCAACCAAGTGAAGCAGATAAAGTAAATCTACCTGAAAAAATAATTCAGAGTAATGATAGTAAAGATTATCTAAGATCTTGAAAAAAAAGAATGGAGACACAGAATAAGAAGATACAAGACATGTGTAACAAAGAGCTAGAAGATTTAAAGAACAAAAAAATATAGATGAACAAGACAATAACTAAAATGAAATTGATACTAGAAAGGATCAATAGAATGGGAGGCAGAAGAACAAATAAGTGAGCTTGAAGGCAGATTGGTGGACTTCACTGCCATGGAAAAGGATAAAGAAAAAAGAATGAAAAGAAATGATGAGAGTTCCTATCATGGCTCAGTAGTTAATGAACCCAACTAGTATCCATGAAGATACAGGTTCGATCCCTGGCCTTACTCAGTGGGTTAAGGACCCAGTGTGGCCTTGAGCTGTGATGTAGATTGTAGACGTGGCTTAGATCCTGTGTGGCTGAGGTATAGACTAGCAGCTACAGCTCAGATTCAACCTCTAGCCTGGGGACTTCTATACACTGCAGGTATGGCCTAAAGAGACAAAAAAAAAAAAAAAAAAAGAAAAGAAAAGAAATGAGGACAGTCTAAGTAAACTCTGGGACAGCATTAAATACACCATCATTTTCATTATAGGCATTCCAGAAATAGAAGAGAGAGAAATAGCCTGAGAAGATATTAGAAAAGATAACAGCCAAAAACTTCCCTAATATGGGAAAGGAAACACTCACTCAATTTCAGGAAGTGCAGAGTCCCATAAAGGATAAACTCAAAGGAGGAACATGGCAAGACACATATTAACCAATCTGACAAAAAATAAAGGCAAAGATAAAATATGAAAAGCAACACAGGAAAAGCAACAGATAATATTCAAGGAAATCTTCATAATGTCATCAGCTGATCTTTCAGCAGAAATTCTGCAGGCCAGAAGGCAATACCATGATATATTTAAAGTGATGAAAGGAAAAAACCTACAACCAAGAATACTCTATTAAGCAAGGCTCTCACTCAAATTCAATGGATAAATTAAAAGCTTTACAGACAAGTAAAAACTTCAGCATCACCAAACCAGCTTTACAACAAATACTAGAGGAACTTCTCCAAGCACAAAAATAAAGCCTATAACTAAAAATTATGAATGGGAAAGCTCACCAATAAAGGCAAACATATAGTAAAGGTAGTAAATCATTCACATACAAATATGATATCAAAACCAGCAATTGTGAAAAGAGTATTGTACAAATATAGGATATTGGAAATGCATTTGAAGTTGAGACCAGCAACATAAAAAAATATATGTATATAGACTGTTATATCAAAACTTCATGGGAACTTCAAATCAAAAATGTACAATAAATGCACACACAATAAAAAGAAATCAATCCAAACATAATACTGAATATAGTCATTAAATCACAAAAGAAGGGAACAAAAGAGGAAGGCAAGAAAAAAGACCTGTGAAAACAAATCCAAGACATGTAACAAAATAGCAATAAGAACATACATATTGATGATTACCTTAAATATAAATGGCTTAATGTTCCAACAAAAAGACATACATTAGCTAAATGGATACAAAAACAAGACCCAAATATATGCTGTCTACAAGAGACCCACTTCATATCTAGGGACACATAGTGACTGAAAGTGAGGGAATGGAAAAATGTATTCCATGCAAATGAAAATCAAAAGAAAACTGAAGTAGAAATACTCATATCAGACAAAATAGACCTTAAAATACTGTTACGATTTCCTTAGTGGTTCAGCAGGTTAAGGATTCAGCATTGTCACTGTGGAGGCTCAAGTCACTCCTATGGCGCAGGTTTGATTCCTGGCCCAGGAACTTCCATCTTCTGTATGCTGTAGGCACAACCAAAAAAAAAAAAAAAAAAGAAAAAAGAAAAAAATCTATTACAAGAGATAAAAACACCACATAATGATTGATTATGGTATCAATCCATAAAGAAGATATTACAACTATAAATGTATATGTACCCCACATAAGAGCACCTCAATATATACGGCAAATGCTGACAGCCGTAAGAGGGGAAATTGATAGTAACACAGCAATAGTAGGGAAGTTTAATACCCTGCTTACATCGATGGACAAATAATCCAGCCATAAAATCAATAAGGAAACAACAGCCTTAAGTGACACATTAGACCAGAAGGACTTAATTGATATTCATAGAACATTCCATCTGAAAACAGCAGAATATTCATTCTTCTCAAGTGCACATGGAACTTAATCCAGAACAGATCACATACTGCAGAACAAAGCAAGGCTTTGTAAATTTAAGAAAATTGAAATAATATCAAGCATCTTTTTCCAACACAATACCATGAGATTAGAAATCAATTGTATGAAAAAAAAAAAACTGCAAAAAAACCAAACATGTGGGGGCTAAACAATGTGGCTCCTACACAACCAATGGATCACTGAGGAAATAAAAAAAAATACCTAGAGACAACACGATGATCCTATGGGGCCCAGGAAAAGAAGTTTTGACAGGGAAGTTTATAGCAATACAATTTTACCTAAAGAAACAAGAGAAGTCTTATATACACATCCTAATCTTATACCTAGAGCAACTAGAGAAAGCAAAACAAAACCTGAAGTTAGTAGAAGGAAAAAAATCATAAATATCAGAACAGAAATAAATGAAAGAGAGATGAAAAAAATAGAAAAGATCAATGAAATTAACTGGTTCCTTGAAAAGATTTACAAAATTAATACACCCTTAGCAGACTCATCAAGAAAAAAAGGGAGAAGGCTCAAATCAATAAAATTAGAAATGTGGGGAGTTCCCGTCGTGGCACAGTGGTTAACAAATCCGACTAGGAACCATGAGGTGCGGGTTCGAGCCCTGCCCTTGCTCAGTGGGTTAAGGATTCGGTGTTGCTGTGAGCTGTGGTGTAGGTTGCAGACGCGGCTCGGATCCCGTCTTGCTGTGGCTCTGGCGTAGGCTGGTGGCTACAGCTCCAATTAGACCCCTAGCCTGGGAACCTCCATATGCCGTGGGAGTGGCACAAGAAAAGGCAAAAAGATAAATAAATAAATAAATAAATAAATAAATAAATAAATAAATAAAATTAGAAATGAAAAAGGAGAAGTTACAACTAACACAGTAATACAAAGGATCATAAGAGACTGCTACAAGTAACTATATGTCAGTAAAATGGACAAATAGAAGAAATGGACAAATTTTTAAAAAGGAACAATCTTTCAAAACTGAACCAGGAATAAGTGAAAAAAAAAAATGAACAGACCAATTACAGGTATTGAAATTGAATCTGTGATTTAAAGACTTCCCATCCTCCAAGTCCAGGACCAGGTGGCTTCACAGTCAAATTCTATTAGACATTTAGAGAAAAGTTAACACCTATCCTCATGAAACTCTCCCAGAGAATTTCAGAAAGAGGAACACTCCCACCCTCATTCTGAGGCCACCATTACCCTAATACCAAAACCAGACAAAGATACCACAAAAAAGAAAATTAATATATATTATCACCGAAGAACATAGACACAAAAATCAACAAGATACTAGCAAACTGAATGCAGATATACATTAAATGGATAATACAGTATGATAAAGTGGGATTTATCCCAGGGATACAAGGATTTTTCAGTATCCACAAATCAATCAGTGTGATACACCATGTTAACAAACTGAAGAATTAAAAACCATGTGGTCATCTCAGTAGATGCAGAAAAAGCTTTTGAAAAATTCAACACCTATTTATGCTTATAAAAAAAAAGTCCCCAGAAATTGGGCATAGAAGTAATATGCCTCAGTATAATATAGGCCATATATGACATCATACTCAATGAATTGCCTTTGTTCTTTTATTAAAATCAATTGACTATATTTAGGTAAGTTTCCTTCTGGGCCCTCTGCTCTGTTCCATTGATCTATTTGTTTATTTTTTTGCATCAAAACCACACCATCTTTGTATATAGAAATGCAGTAGATTTCTGTGTATTTTTTGTAATTCACTGATGAGCTCTATAAGTTTTCTGGTAGCATCTTCAGGATTTTCTAGGTATGCTATCATGTCATCAAAACCACACTGTCTTGATTAATGTAGCTTTATACTAGTATTGAAGTCAGATAATGTCAGTCCTCAGTTATTTTTCTTCTTTAATATTGGAATTTTTTTGTATTGATAAATTTGCATTGCAAATTATCAATTTGATTACATTTGTAATTAAGACATATAATCAGTGAATATATTATACTTTATTGCATTAATCTTTGATACATCAGGAAATACTGTTATTACCATATATCACCTGGGTGTAATAGACATTTTGTTCTTAGTTTTTAGATTTTAAGTTATTTATTTATTTATTTTGCTTTTAAGGGCCTCACCTGTGGCATATGGAAGTTCCCAGGCTAGGAGTTGAATCAGAGCTATAGCTGCCAGCCTACACCAGAGCCACAGCAATGCAGGATCCTTAACCCACTGAACAAGGCCAGGGATTGAAACTGCATCCTCATGGTTGGTTACTAGTTGGATTCATTTCCACTGGGCTACAATGGGGACTCCACATTTTAAGTTTTTTAAATAATGTGTAGATGTACTAATAAAAGGGAAAGGGATAGTGAAAAACAACTTTATTAGACTTTTTGATAAGAATTTAATTATAGCAAACCTGAATTTCTATTTCATATTTTTCTGACTTTGCTCATACACATATACCTGAAATGGGAAACAATTGCCCTGCATGATCCTGGAACATATCCATATTTTAAATACTGAATACCATATTTCAAGTACATCTTTAATGTGTCCTAGTTTATCAGTGCTTCTGGTTCTTCCTATACTTGCGTTGTCAGAATGTAATACTTTAAAAAACTTTGGTGGTTCATAATTTTTCAAAAGGAATACAAATATGTTTTTCCGTAATTGTAAAATTTTTCATCTTTACATTTATAAGTACAAATTAAATGTTTTAGATGAATTTTAAATTTCTTTTTTTTTTCTTTTTATGGCTGCACCTGTGGCATATGGAAGTTCCCAGGCCAGGGGTCCAATCAGAGCTGTCGATGGGGCCAATGCCAGAGCCATAACAACAATGGATCCAGGCTGCCTCTGTGACTTATGCTGCAGTTTACAGCAACACTGGATCCAGGCCGGGGATTGAACCTACATTCTCACAAAGACAATATCAGGTCTTTAACCCATTGAGCCACAGCAGAAACTCTGAAAAATGAATTTTTTTAAATTTCTTTATTATCAAATACCTTCAAAATCGTTCCATTTATAGTCTATATAAATCCTTATGCACAAAAACCATCAAAGATGAAAGAATATTGTCATATTTTCTTTTTAGCCAAATCACGTGGCAAAATATTATGTTATAATGTCCTTCTTTTATTTCCTTACAAACAAATTCTTCCCTTATCTATTTTTGAGTTTGCTAAAACTCATTGAGAATAAGTGAAAACTTCTATTTCACCATTATCACTAGCTTCTTGACTTCTACTGCTTTCTCCTCGCATTTATTGTCTGAACTAATAATTTCGAGATCTTTTCCTCTATCAATTTCTTTCTCATGACATTATGAGCAGAAAATGAAAGTTTCTGAATTCCCTACTGAAATCATGAAAGCTAAACAACCAACAAACGACCAAACAAAGCTACAATGATTGTGTTTTTACTTCTAGACTTCTTTTCTACCACCATGAAAGAAAACCTGAGCAACCTTATAAGTAAATAGGGGTAAGGCAAAAGAAATGATTTTTATCACTCTTACAAAATCCTTCCATACAGGCACTGTCTAATAGAATTTACTGTGGTGATGGACATGTTACATATCTGTTTTAGAAGAGTAGTCAACAGCCAAGTACACATGTCTACTCAGCACTTGAGATGTGGATTTTGTGAACTAAGGAATTGCAGTTTGAATTTTATTTAATTTTAATCAACTTGCACTTAAATTTAAATAGCCTCTTGTGACTAATTGTTACTATATTGGACACCACCACTCTATACCATCTTATCTACTTCTGTTTTCTTATTATAACATTTCTTTTAGCATAGTTGGGAATAATTTATGAGTTAGGAATGGATTAATAGTGGAATAATTAATAGAAGGCCAGAGCAGCAAGATTGGTCATAATATAGGAAAAACAATACATATAATTTTGTAATATATTTTAGCTTTATAAAAGAGCCTAATATTTTCATATTATAATTGCAAGGTAGGATAATTTTAAATATATTTTTTAAAGTAAATTTTCTCTTTTTTTTGAGAGAGAAAGACTATAAATCATTAAATATTTATTTGTTTTAAATAGAACTGTTACAAAAAGAAATTTGAAAACTGATGAGACTATCCTTTTTTCCATTTTATAGTCTGGTTTCCTTTGTCAAAGATTAATTGACCATAGGTACCTGAGTTCTATCCTGTTCCATTGATCTCAATTTCTGTTTTTTGAACCAGTTCCATATTGTTTTGATGAGTGTAGCTTTGTAGTAGTCTGAAGTTACGGAGCCTTATTTCTCCAGCTCTGTTTTTCCTTCTCAGGATTACTTTGGCTATTCAGGTCTTTTGTGCTTCCATCCAAGTTTAAAAATATTTTATTCTAGTTCTGTGAAAAATGCCATTGGTAATTTGATAGGGGTTGCATTGAATCTGTAGATTGCCTGGGTAACATTTTGATCTTCCAGTCCAAGAACATATTATATCTTTCCATCTATTTGTGTCATCTTCATTTTCTTTCTCCAGTGTCTTATAGTTCTCAGAGTACAGATCTTTTGCCCCCATAAGTAAGTTTATTCCTAGGTATTTTATTCTTTCCCATGCAATGGTAAATTGGATTGTTTCCTTAATTTCTCTTTCTGATCTTTCATTGGTAGTATATAGAAATGTGAAAGACTTCTGTGTATTGATTTTGTATCCTATAATTTTACTGAATTCATTGATGAGCTCTAGTAGTTTTCTGGTAGAATCTTTAGGAGATTCTATATATAGTATCATATCTGCAAACAGTGATAGTTTTACTTCTTCTTTTCCAATTTGGCTTCCTTTTATTTCCTTTTCTTATTTGGCTCTTGTGGCTAGGACATCCAAAACTATGTTGAATAAAAGTGGTAAGAACGGACATCCTTATCTTGTTCCTGATCATAATGGAAATGCTTTCAGCTTTACACCATTGAAAATGGTGTTAGCTGTGGGTTTATCATATATGGCCCTTATTATGTTAAGGTAGGTTCCTCTATGCCCACTTTCTGGAGTGTTTTTATCATAAATGGTGTTCAATGTTATCAAAAACTTTTTATGCATCTATTAAGATAACCATAAGATTTTAATTCAATTGTTAATGTGGAGTATCCTACTGATTGATTTGTGGGTATTGAAGCATCCCTGAGATAAATCCCACTTGATCATAGTGTATGATCTTTTTCGTGTAGTTTTGGATTAATTGCAAGTATTTTGTTGAGAATTCTTGTGATCATCAGAGATATCAGTCTGTAAGTATTTTCTGTGTGTGGTATCTTTGGTTGATTGGGATATCAGGGTGATGGTGGCCTCACAGAATGAGCTGGGGAGTGTTATTCCCTCTGCAATTCATTGGAAGGAAGAGTTTCATAAGGATAGGTGTTAAATCTTCTCTAAATATTTAATAGCATTCACTTGTGAAATCATCAACTCCTAGACTTTTGATTTTTGGAAATTTTTAAATCATATTAAAATTGAAGTCATTGCAGTTTAATAATATAGTAAAGGTTAACCCTGCATTTCTTTTTAAAAGGGGAAATTTTGTTTATATTTTTAAGAAAAAGGCCAGTTAATTAAGTGATTATTATATAACTGCAGAATGCTTGTTTGTTTTTGGCTGTACCTGCAGCATGTAGAATTTCCTGGGCTAGAGATCAAACTCATGCCACAGCAGCCACAGCTACTGAGGTGACAATGCTGGATCCTTAACCTACTGTACCACAAGGAAACTTCCTAAAAACAATTTTTAAAATATTTTTCTTTATGTTAATAAAATCTGCAAATAAAATGTCCTCATCCTAAAAGAGAAATTTCATGGAGACCATCAGCTCTATATGCTGTATGAAAGAATTCAATGAGCCAATGCATATAGAGCATTTATAATAATGACTATTATTTGATAGTATTTGATCAATGATTATAATTTTTGGGAGATAGCTATGAAAAATAAATTTGATTTTATAACACACTAGTGGCCCTAACTGGTAGTTGGAAAAAATTATAAAAAGACATTACTCATTCATTTATCCACAAATATTTAATTGAAGTCTAGGAGTTGTTCTAGGACTGAGAACAACAACAGAAAAAGCAGTGAACAAAATAAAAATAATTTCTGCTCTGCTGATCTTACTTTCCTAAAAATAAATGGACAATTTATGAAAATTAAAACCTGAGCTTTAGGTGTTAGGTAGGTTCCATCTATTTTGTTAAATAAATCATTTGGGAGTAATCATAAGAAATGATTTTTGTGGATAATGAAATTATCAAGATAGCACTTCCCTTTCACCCATAGATCCATTTGCTTCTCTTATTAAACAGCATTGCCATCATTGTCATAGTAAGCTAGATGTTATTTTTATATAACCTTAAATATCTGTTGTATTTCTTTGCTTATAGAATAAGTGAGTTTTTTAATTGGTAAAATATTTGACTTAAAACATTTTTATTCCTCTACCTGCAAAAGCTTTAGAGATGAATAAATGTCAAACCACTGACACTAAATACTTGAAAGGGCTGTGCTTTTAGATTATCCATGAGGTGGTTTAATACTAGCTCCATCACAGATTTTTTCAATGTTCTAAAATCTTTGTAAAAAATATAGAAAATCCATTCCACTGGATCAATATCTTTATTTTGATTCAAATATTGAATCAGACAAATAGAACAAGAAGTGTCTTTACTTAAGTTCATAAAACCTTTAACATTTTGAATAATAGTTTTTTAAAGTCTTTTGTCTAATAGTCTACCTCTTGATAGTAATTTTGCTTCTTTATGAGTCCTAGAATCTGTCACATAGGTAAAATAATTAATACTTGGAGTTCCTGTTGTGGCCCAGTACTAACAAACCCAACTAGTATCCATGAGGGTGTGGGTTTGATCCCTGGCCTTGCTCAGTGGATTAAGTGTGTGGCATTGCAGATGCAGCTCAGATCTTATGTTGCCATGGCTGTGGCATAAGCCTGCAGCTGCAGCTCCAATTTAACCCCTAGCCTGGGAACTTCCATATGCTGCAGGTGCTGCCCTAAAGAACAATAAATAAATAAATAAATCTTAAGAAAAAAGTGTGTTTTTTCACCTTTTATTAACTTTAAAGATGGATTCTAAAGAATCATATTTTTCCTTCAAAAACATTAGAGGAAACATCATGCTCTAAAGAATTTGCATGGTGTGCTTGTTTGTTAATAAGTAATAAATATTTCTGGATGAATGACCATATCCCTGTTTTTCATAGGCTTGTGCAAAACTTGCTCATTTGCTTGCATTTTGAGAGAATAGAAAGTAACTTATTCATTTATTCATCCAACCTTTAAAAAACCCTTAAAAAACATCATATATTTTGTTAGGGTCTGACAGTGCATAATTGAATAGGTTAAGATCTTGGATTTTGAATGCTCAAAATATGGTTAATGAAGCAGCCATGTAAAAAAATTCATATTTCACTAAATGCAGTGTTTGTAATAATAATATATATATCCTTTGTATGTAAGAAATCTAATAACTTTAATTATTTAAATAATCCAAATAACCTAAACTAATTATATAAATAAAATTAACTTAAATATTATTTACTATTCCTTGTCATTCATATGTGTGTATATATTGGAACATGTTATAAATATTACATATTATGTATAATAAATATTATTTATACATAAATTTATGTTCAATAAATATGGTATAAAAATTGACTTATTTGAAGACATTTTAAAACTAGCATGGAGGAGTTCCTGCTGTGGTGTAATGGGATGGGTGACTTCTCTGAAGCACTGGGACACAGGTTCAATCCCCAGCCCAGGACAGCATGTTAAGGATCCAGTGTTGTTAAATCACAACTGCAGCTTGGATCTGATCCCTGGCTCAGGAACTCAATATACTGAGAGACAGCTAAAAGACAAAAAAGGAAAAAAAAATAAAAAAACATGGATATTATTAATTTGCAAAAATAAAAATCTGAGTGTAACATATAAGATAAAGCAAGTATAAGTTAATAATGTGAAAGATAATGCATTTTTACTAACCCCCTTCTTTTTTTAACCTATTAGTTGGTAAAATACATTATATTTTTATATCAGTAATTTAAAAACAGAATATCCTACACATACAAAGTACTGAAGAAAAAGTGTCATTCTGATTTGTAAAGAAGTGGAACAGGATGAAATGCAACTCATACTGAACCTAGACTGGAAAATAGAGAAATTATTTCCAAAGCAAGCATGGAATTACTATTTAAGTAAACTTTGGTTGAAAAAAAATTGTCTCAATCCTTTCGAATTGGAAACTACAATCAAAGTGAAAATCTACAGGGCAGGGGGGAAAAAAAAGAAGAAGAAAATCTACAAATAACTTAAATATAGTCAGAGGCATAACAAAAAACAAACAAACCCCCCAAAAGCTTTTATAATTCTTAATAGGTAACTCGGCAAAGATCTGCATTGAAATGTTTGGGTATGCGATACTTATTTCCTGACTCCTGTTCATATCTGGATTGGTAAAATGATTAATAGCGTAATCTACACATAAAGATTATTTTAGAAAATTATTATCTTATCTATTGTGCATTATGCTGCTTCTGAAAAATTCTCCATTCATTTTGATATATAAATAATAAAGAATATATGTTTACATGGATTGCAATTATTAAAATAAATATTTTGAAGAAATCCTAGAAATTGAAGATTATTAAAAGTTAACAGTGTTTGAGATGACTACAGTTTTTTTTTGGCCTTTTTGTTGTCTAACTGAGATATATGAGTAAAAATAGGAGTTCAGTAATTTAAAGGCATTATTTCTAGAATGTTATTGATAATTTGCTAACAGTGCTTGATCATCTCCCTAATTGGTACAATGAAGTGACAAATGAAAATAAAGCAGGAATATTAATGATAGAGATCTTTATCACTAAGTAAAAACCTGTTAAAGCCCAGATTATTTTCTGTTATTAAAATTTCTTTTTTGAGAAAAAGTTAAGTTTGGGGTAATAATCACATTACTATAATATTTAATGTGGTAAAAAATATAATTTTGTGTACATTGCTAATAGGGTATGTTTAAAGAGGAATGTTTACCTTTCAAGGAACTATAAACAAGAATTTTGGCTGATTATATAAATAAATCTCTTCACAATTAAGTGCTTCCCATGCCAAAATCAGATGAGGAGAGAAAAGTAGTTTAGTTATATGGTATATGCACTAAAAAAAAAAAAAAATTGCCATGTGTATATCATGGAAATTTGTTACCTAATATTATCTAATGCAGAACAATTATACTAGGAAGAGACTCAGCAATAGATATTTAACTAAATTAAATGTGTGCAAAGAGTAAAAGTCAATCTAAGTGATATGACATGAATATTTAAGACTAACTTTTCACATAAATGCAGGCCCCAACAAAATTTCAATTAAGCAGTTTTTAATATTTTTAAATTAATGTATCAAAATGCTAATAAGAAAAATAAAACATATAGGGTGTTCATTTATTTAGCATTTTATTTATTAAGCACAGATTTTGTGTAAAGCACTATACCAGACACTGAGGATACAATGACTTTTTAAAAATTACACAAGGGTGAAAAAGAGAACATGCAGCAGAGAAATCTGACCAAATGTGAGGGTAATGAATAATTTTCCTCAGCAAATGGTATTTGCGTTAAGATTTAAAAGAGATAGGAGTTCCGATTGTGGCTCAGTGGAAATGAATCTGACCAGTATCCGTGAGGAAACAGGTCTGATCCCTGGCCTTGCTCAGTGGATTAAGGATCTGGCATTTCAATGAACTGTGGTATAGGTTGCAAATGAAGCTTGGATCTGATGTGGCTGTGGTTATGGTGTAGGCCAGCAGCTGTAGCTCCTGTTAAACCCCTATCCTGGGAATCTCCATATGCTGTTGGGTACAGCCCTAAAAGACAAAAATAAAGATTTAAAAGAGTTAAAAAAGCAAAAGATCCCCCAAAATTGAGCATTTCAGACAATTTGTATAAAGCCAAAATAAAACATATTCGTTAAAGTACCTGAAAGTATAACTACCTGAAATTCAAAGAATGAATGGAGTGCTAGAAGCATGAAGATAAAGACCTATGTAGATCACATGGGACTTAATAGTTATGCCGATTATTTTGCTTTTAATCCTAAAAACAAAGATTAACCATGCAGAGTTTTAATCAGAAAATTGGTGTCATCAGTTTTATTTTTGAGAAGACAATTTTGTTTATTTCTAGAAGTAAGATTTAGAGGTGTAAAAAGCTGATACGGGGAGGCCATTTTCTATTGTGGCAAATTAGATGAAAAAAAAGGTTGTTGAGCTATAAAAAAAATGCAGTAAGTAGATTTGAAAAGTAGTTAGGTCAACCAGACTTGGTGATTAATGACTGATTATGGAAAAGATAAGGGAATAGGAGGTGTATGGTGTATGTAGCTGGATGGAGGCTAGTAGTACCTATAGAACTAGACATTGCTGGAAGAACATGTCGCAGGAGGATCGGCGGAGACTTTGAGTTCCTTTTGGATGTACTGAATGCGCTATATCTTTTTGATATCTAAGTGAACATGTGAAATAGCTGCTGCATATACCTAAGTGTAGTTCATGGGACAGAACTGCTCTAGGATATAAACCTGGAAGTGATCAATGAGTAGGTGGAAACTGAAGAGATGGGTGCGGCTAGAAGGGCCTAGAGAGAATAATGTGAGAACAGTTAGTGAATCCTGTTCTTGGTGATCTCAATATTTAAAACTTAATTACAAAAGGTAAGCCAACAGAATATGAGAATATGAGGCCCTAGAAAAGACCAAAAAAAAAAATTCTATATTTTGGATCTGAAAGGAATGAACCATGTTTCAGGGGACTATTATACAAATTCTCACCTCTAATAAACTACCTAAACTAAACAGGAAGAACTGAGAGAATGGAAATTATATTCTGTTTTCCTCTATTCTCACAGCTCCCTGCTACTAAGTATTTTACTTCATGGAGGAAAATACTAGGGGTGACTTGCCCATATTGCTTTGGTGCACACCATTCCCGGGCACTGAGTAGACCAGAGTTGCCAGGGAAATAGTACCTGCACCCTCACCCTCATCCCCAGCAATCGTCAAACACTAATGAGTACCAGTCAATGTTCATGTTCCCTAAACACTCCTCTCCTTTGCCCATCAAGTGAGATGACTCTGAGGCACACCCTGCATTGTCTCAGAGTCCCATAGCAGTTGCCCATGGTGTAATGTACTCAATAAACACACTGTTTATTTCCTTCCCTTCGTACCTCCCTGAGATCATTCCTCATAAAATAAATATCTCAGCCTCTGTTTGTAAGGATTCTATAGTTGTTAGTGTTTTAAGCCCACGTGGGCAAGCCAGAGAAGCTGGGGACTTCATTCTGGTCTGAGTCCAAAGGCCTGAGAAACCAGAAAGATGGTGTTGTAGTTCAAGTCTGAAAGCTGGTAGGCTTAAGTCTCAGGAAGAATAGAAGTTTCAGTTTGAGTCAGAAGACAGAAATAAAGCTTACATACCAGCTAAAATGCCATCAGACAGACTTCTATTTGTGGGAGGGTCAGACTTTTGTTCTACTCAGGCCTTGACCTATCAGATAAGTTCCACTCATATTAGGGAGATGAATCTGCTTAGTCAGTCTGCTAATTTAAATGTTAATCTTTTCTCAAAACACTCTCACTAAAATACCCAGAATAGTGAATGTTTGGTCAATATCTGGGTATCCCATGGTGTAGTCAAGTTGACATATAAAATTAATCATCACAGATACACAGTTTAACACAACTCTCTTTCCCAGAATCACACTTTTATGATATCTCTTATTTCACCTTTTTTTCCTCTGGAATTGGAGATTTATTTTTTTCTTTTCTTTTTATTTTACTTTTTTTTTTTTTTTTGTTCTTTTCTATGGCCGCACCCACCGCATATGGACGTTCCCAAGCTAGGGGTCTAATCAGAGCTGTAGCTGCTGGCCTACGCCACAGCTGCAGCAACATGGGATCTTTAACTCACTGGGCAAGGCCAGGGATCAAACCCGCAACCTCATGATTCCTAGTCAGATTCGTTAACCACTGAGCCATGACGGGAACTCCGTGGAGCTTTATTTTTTGTGTCAGGGTAAAATTTTTGCTGTATGTATATATGGCCGAAGTTTAAAAGATGATAGTCCTCATTTTCCCAGAATCATTCTGATTGACACTTGTTACCCTGTATAATTGAATTAACATTTATTCTTCACTTTTAAATGTGTTCTGTTTGGAAGACAAAATTATATGATCATATAAGTAACTGATTCCATTAATATGATAATGATAACAGAAAAGTATATTTCAATCCTTTATTAAATTATTTTTTCTCCTGGTTATAAAGAGTATGATGAATATACATCCTACTTCTTCAAATAAATTTTTCTTCCTGGTTTATTTTATACTACTGGTTTATTTTTTTTATTTTTTTTATAAATGTGGAATACCTATTTATTAACAGGATATTGTTATTGATTATCTTGAATGTATTTTTTTCTTTAGAGGATTGAGAAAGAATGCATTTGAAGAGTATAAATAGTTTATGATTATGACATAAGGTCTTCCACAGAATTGTAGCTTATCATTCTATAAATGACAAACCTGAATATTTTCCTGAAATAAGATAACCTAAAAATTACATGATTGATTGCTATTTATTTAAAGGGCTTCAAAGTCAAAGAATGAGTATAACCTCAGGGAAGTTCAGTTCTTCTATCACAATGAAGGGAATGGTGAGCATAATTGTGACTGTCTGGAGCATTCAGAGTCTATTTAATTTATTGTTGAGGATGTAGAGATAAGAGGAGACAGTTCCTTGTTACATGTGAGTGGCACACTGCCTGTGAGTGGCACACTGCCAGGACTAGCAAGGTTTCTTAAAGGAATGAGCTTGTTTATACCATGCCTTTTTTCTGTGTAATAGGTATGCCTGTATCCATTAAAGAATATCACATGGCATAAAAGTTATAAATGTCTTAAAGTATTTTTGCACCCTCTTCCACCAAGGATGACGTTATTGTTAATGGAAATAACTGTAACAATTATGTTGTGGCAAATATAACAAAATGTTAACTTTTAGTAATATTCTAAATAACTATTTTAGATGATTTGCTAACTGTACTTAGGGGCAAACAGCGTGGACTAAGTGCTACATTACTGCGTTTTCAAAGAGATTCTGCATAATCTCTTGTGAAGCAGTAGTTGATTTTGAGTTCTTCATTGTGAACCCTGGGTACTTATTGTGAACCCTGGGTACAATGAAAGTGTTGTTATTCAAATGCATATAAATGCATTCAGTCCATAATAATAGTATTCATAGCCATCTATAAATAGTTGAAGAAACAATTGTATGAAATACTTGATATTCATCTGAACCACTTTTTGCAATTTCATTTTTAAATTCAGATATCAGAAATAATACAACAGTGGTGCTCATAAGATATTCAGACATTTTTGTAAGCTTTTCCTGGACAGGATGGTAGCTTCTTAAAATTGTATACTCTGTTTTGCTAAATCTAAGAAATCCTTTATGAATGTACACAATTATAAGAAGTGGTCTGAACATATAGCATGATGTACAGTTATTAAATATATAGTTTTGTGTGTGCTTAATGGCCTTTCTTAATATTCCTTTCTTTTTTTGTAGATACACCATCAGTTAAGATTATACCATCCACTCCTTTTCCACAAGAAGGACAGCCTTTAATTTTGACTTGTGAATCCAAAGGAAAACCACTGTAAGTAATTTAATGAGCAATAAAGTTTTTCACTTTTTCTTCTATCCTGCTTTGATTGCAGGCTTTAACTGAAGAAATCCTCTGTTTTTGTCTTTTCTTGGTGGGCAAAGTGATCTAAGAACAGGAAAACCCCTGAACCATGTCTTCATTAAGTGTCTGTGGAAGATTGGTCTTTTACTTTGTCATCTAGTGAAGTTTCTGGGAAGGTTTCCAGCTGTGATTTTTTTTTTAAACTTTTTTTTTCCACTAAGATATTTCAACCTGAAAGGAGTATAAGCTTAATCAGTCACTGTTTACATCATCAGAATGATAGAAGTTACACATTGCTGAACTTAGTTCTGTCATGAAAAACTTTGAAAATATTGAATCCTCAAAATATGTTCAAATTTCAAAGTTACATGGGAAATCATTTTCATAAGGGAAATCAAATCTACTTTTCTTATGTAGCCTGATGAGATATAATTTGTAAATGTGATATAGTTGGAGGTGAGGTGAATGAAAATTGTCATAAGCTCAACTTTTTCAATTATAAAGTGATTTCATTGTTGGAATAATGAGTTTACTTCAACTCTGAAATGTTGTCATTCATGTTTATAAACAGATAACTTATAAATAATCTATATTTTATACCAAATTGAAGTATGGATTGTCTAAATAAGGATTATTTAAAGACCTTGTGAAAGTGACTTGAGCACTCTACTTGGAGCTAAAAGTCATTTGATCTTTTTAGAAGCTTCCAACTAATTCATATTTCTGTTTAAATTTTAATAGGAGGAATTTAATTGCTCTCTCTATATAACCATATGGGATAGATTTTGTGTAAATCAAATTTAATTTACTAGAAATCTTTTCCAAATAAATTTTGTTGTTTATGTGTAGATTTCACATTAACACCTGAAAATTTTTTTCCAAAATAATTTTGACAGAAGCCTGAGATTTTGACTTCCTCAATTGCTTTTTATTATTAGAGTAGATTAAGGATTCATACTTTCTTTATCACAGTATTGCTACTTTAGAACGTTTTCTCTTCCAGTAATTATTTTCGAGAGATTAAAAATATACTGACTTAAAGAGCATTTTGTAAATTAATCTATTTTTTTATCTCTTCAGAAACACTTAAGACATTTTAGTCCTTGAAAGAAGCAAATTTTTTCAAAGTAGCTTTACTGCATATTTCCTGTTCAATTCACTATCATAGTTCTTATTGTCTGATAAGCTTAAATTGCTTATAGAAAACATTTTTCAACTGCAGTGTGCTATCTGAATGTGACAGTGCATTTCAGTATTACAGCTTCAGCAAGAGCTTTTGGCTACAAGTTGAGTGCTTTAACTAGGAAAGGAGCGTAATAGACTCTAGTCAGCTTTAGAGATACTTAAATCCTAATTTCTTCACTCTCGATTCTGTGTATCTACCACCAGAACTTCTTTCCTAACTTTCCCTTCCATTTCCACTCCTATTCCTTTTGCTTGCTATTTTCCAACTTTATCTGTTCATCATTCCTCTCTCCCTCTCCATTCTTCCTCTCCTTCCTCCTTTCTCCCTTCTCCTTTCTCCTTCTTCTCCCTCCCCATATGATAAAGAAACATGATCAGGATCAGGGCATAGCAGAGGATTTTTGCTTTTACCTCCTCTCTGTAGTTCTATCCCAAAGTACATGTGTGTACTATTTAGAATATGTATACAACTTATGCAATCAAATGAGGTGAAGATGGGAAACATAAAGAATACTTGGGAATAAATATATCCTGACTCAAACAGCATCTAGTTAGTTGCCAGTGATTTACTCTTTGATCCCATACCCGTTCCCAACAAGAGAAACAGAATTTTATTTTTGTGACTACTTAGATTGCGATCTCTGTAATTAGCTATTTAACTAGTCCATTTCCCTCACCTCACATATGGTTGAGTAGATGTGCTTTATTATGGGTCTCTGTTCCAGTTACTTAGAAATAAACTTGCATGTGCAAAAATTCTCTATACTGCAGATGAATGGAAAGCACAAGAGTCTCTTGTTTACTTATTTTATTTAAGAATACAAAGTTTCCAGAAGTTTAAGAAATAGGATATGTCACTTTTTTTTCCGAAGGAAACTGATTAATATCATTTTGTTCTAGGTAATGAAAATAAAAAGTCTCCTTATTTTACAGAAACGAAAACTAACAGTCATAGTTAACCAATTTCCCTTCTTCATCCAGATTCAAAATGGATGAGTCAGGATTTAAACTTAGTTCAGTTATTGCCCAAAGATTATATTCTTTTATTTGTTGTCTGCTACTTCAGTTACTGAGTCTAAATTGTCACATTAGGAGTTCCTGTCATGGCTCAGTGGTTAACGAATCCAACTAGGAACTGTGAGGTTGCAGATTCAATCCCTGGCCTTGCTCAGTGGGTTAAGGATACTTGCCGTGAGCTGTGGGGTAGGTTGCAGACGCAGCTTGAATTTGGCATTGCTGTGGCTGTGGTGTAGGCTGGCAGCTACAGCTCTGATTAGAACCCTAGCCTGGGAATCTCCACATACCACAGGAGCAGCTCTAGAAAAGACAAAAAAAAAAAAAAAAAAAAAAAAAAAACTAAATTGTCACATTAGCCAAAGTCACTTTTGAAAAACTAGGGTGGTCCCTAGGATGATGTGCAGCACTGAAGTGGAAGCTCTTCTCAAGGCCATTTTACTGCTCTGTTCTCTCATATCAAGCTTTCTTCTGTAGTTATGCCCTTTCTTGGAAACTTGCCACATTCCTACCAAACTGACCATTTCTAGCATAAGTTAATAGCTATATAAAAATGTTTTTACTGCTATGGTATATTCTAGCAATTAGTTCATAAGCTCCACAAGGGTAAAAATGATTATTATATTTTTTTCTTTATCATTATAGATCCTAATGTTATATTCTATATGCTATGATCCACAAGTAAATAAATGTACATTAACTTATTATCTTATATTTCTATTCCCAACTTTCTTTCTTTTATTCAGAATTGTCTGAAAAGGAATTTCATTTATTTATTTAACTCAATGAATTTTATTACATTTATAGTTGTACAATGATCATCACAACCTAATTTTATAGCATTTCCACCCCAAACTCCCAGCCTATCCTCCCCCCACCCCCAACTGGTCTCCTTTGGAAACCCTAAGTCTTTTTTTTTTTTTTTAGAGCCAAACCTGTGGCATATGGAGGTTCTCAGGTTAGGGGTCGAACTGGAGCTGTAGCCACTCACCTACGCCACAGCTACAGTAATGCCAGATCCAATCCATGTCTGCAACCTGCACCAAAGCTCATGGCAGTGCCAGATCCTTAACCCATTGAGCAACATCAGGGATCAAACCTGTGTCCTCATAGATGTTAGTCAGATTCATTTCCACTGAGCTATGCTGGGAACTCCATGGAAACCATAAATTTTTCAAAGTCTCTGAGTCAGTATCTGTTCTGCAAAGAGGTTCATTGTATCTTTTTTTTTAGATTCCACATGTAAGTGATAGTATATTGCCAAGACCAGGTCAGCAGGTGAGGGCAGAAGAATGGGTGTTTGAAACTTAGTAAAAAGCTAACATAAAACAAGACACAGAGACATTTACCTTGATCAAAGGTGGGAACTGGGGGACTCAAGATCTCAGGGACCAAGAGCACTGACTCAAGAAATCACACTGCCTTTATTGTGATCTTTAGGATTTCATCAAGTGAGGAGGGGGCTGTAGGTGCAACATATAGTTTTTTATTTTTTTTAAAGTCATGTAGCTGGCAACTGGTTAAGCTTTTATTCTGACCTTTAGGCATTTAACAATCATTAGCATTGAGGAAGCCTGGCATCAGCTATCTATGCATAGCATCTAGAGAATCACCACTGTGCTTCTGCAGATGGCAGTGCCCATCTGCAGAAATCCCTGCGTGCCTAGGTTTGCACCTCATTCTACTTGCTGATGCATATCCTGCTAATGACCCCTCATCTTCCTCTTATTCTTAAGAGGACATATCATGCAGTGCAAACGGCATGCCTATCTGCATAGGTCTGGCCTGCCTAGACCAATGCATTATGTCCTCATTCAGCTGACCATTTGAATAACTTATGCCTTTAGGTCTTTGTTCTTAAGCTTAAGTTATTTACCAGCACTGCGACTGTTTTTCAAGCAGGAATATGGGGTAAAAGTAAAGAAGGACAAGATGGAGTTTTTAGCACAGAAAATAGAAGTGGAGAGGCTAAGAAAAGATTGTAGAAACATGTCTCCTGATAGTATATGACTTTGGTGTCTCACCATCTGATTAACTTCACTTAGCATAGTAATTTCTAGGTCCATCCATGTTGCTGCAACTGCCATATTTCTTTCCTTTTATGGCTGAGTAATATTCCATTGTATATATGTACCATAGCTTCTTTATCCACTCTTCTGTCGGTGGACATTTAGATTGCTTCCATGTCTTGGCTATTGTATACAGTGCTGCAATGAACATTGGAGTACATGTTTCTTTTCAAGACATTGTTTTCTCTGGATAGATGCCCAGGAGTGGGAATGCTGGATCAAATGGTAATTCTATTTTTACTTTTATGAGGAATCTCCATAATGTTTTCCACAGTGGTTGCACCATTTTATATTCCACCCAGCAGTGTAAGAAGGTTCCCTTTTCTCCACACCATCTCTAGTATTTATTGTTTGTAGACTTTTTTTTTTTTTTTTGTCTTTTTGCCATTTCTTGGGCCACTCTCAAGGCACATGGAGGTTCCCAGGCTAGGGGTCCAATTGGAGCTGTAGCCACCGGCCTACGCCAGAGCCATGGCAATGATGGATCCTTAACCCACTGAGCAAGGCCAGGGATCGAACCCACAACCTCATGGTTCCTAGTCAGATTCATTAACCACTGTGCCATGACAGGAACTCCTGTTTGTAGACTTTTTGCTGATGGCCATTCTGGCTGGTGTAAGGTGGCGCCTCATAATAGTTTTGATTTGCATTTCTGTAATAATTAGTGAAGTTGAACATCTTTTCTTTTGTTTTTTTGCCATTTGTATGTCTCCTTTGGAGAACTGTCTATTTAGATCTTCTGCCCATTTTTGATGGGTTGTTCGATTTTTTGGTATTGAGCAGTAGAAGGTGTTTTATAAATTTTGGAGATTAATCCCTTGTCAGTCGCTTCATTTGCAAATATTTTCTCCCATTCTATGGGTTGTCTTTTTGTTTTGTTTAGGGTTTCTTTTCTGTGAAGAAACTTTTAAGTTTAATTAGGTCCCATTTGTTTAATTTTGTTTTTATTATCCTGACTCTAGGAAGTGGATCTGAGAAAATATTGCTGTGGTTTATGTTGGGGAGTGTTTGGCCTATGTTTTCCTCTAAGAGTTTTATACAATGGAGAAAAGACAGTCCCTTTAGTAAGTGGTGCTGGGAAAACTGGACAGCTACATATAAAAGAATGAAATTAGAACACTTCCCAACTTTATTTTTACCACTTTCTTTCCTTGTAGACTGCTGGACCACTGACATTAAAGATCAACTTCTTTACTCCTTTTCGCCTTTAGACCACTGCTTATCTTATGCTCTTCCTAATTATCTTAAAAATCCACTCTTCTGAATTTTTTTAAAAAATTTTTGTTTTTATTTTTTATTTTAATTTTTATTTTTTATGGCCACACCTGTGGCATGTGGAGGTTCCCAGGCTAGTGGTAGAATCAGAGCTGTAGCTGCCAGCCTACATTGTGATCTGAGCCATGTCTGCGACCTACACCACAGCTCACAACAACGCCAGATCCTTAACCCACTGAATGAGGCCAGTGATCAAACCTACATCCTCATGGATGCTAGTCAGATTCGTTACCACTGAGCCACGATGGGAACTCCTCTTCTGCATTTTTAAAGTAGCTATCATTTCCAATAAATAAGACATAAACTTCTTTAAAAACAATCTCATTTCTAGCCTCTCTTTACTTTATATTCTATCTCCAGCAGTGCCAGATGAGCCAGATAGGACAAGATTAAAAAAAGAGAAAGAGAGAAGACTGAAGAGAAATCATTGGATTTTCCCAGAAGGAAATTTTACTGATCATAAAGAAAATAAGTCTCACTAGAGCAAGGCAAACAGAAGGCAAATTGAAATGGATTAATTAGAGAGTTAGTAGGGGGTGGGGAAGCAAAGCAAATGGGAAGACCACTCATTCAGACAATGAATCATGAAAAGTGGAAAAGGATGAGAAAAGAAAATTATGTCAAACAGAAGTTTTAAAATAAAAAAAATAGTAGAGAGGCTGTCCATATTTTAAGATAAGATCAAAAAAGCCTGTAAAGAATGGGAGTAAAGATATCACATACGCCCAATGAATAGGTTTGAATTTCCTATTTACTCTGGTAATCACCATCAAAGTTCTGCTCCATTGCTTTGCAGCTATTACACTTGATTCCTCATTTTGTTATTTTGGAATCATTAAGAAGCAACACTATGGCTTAGCTTTTAACTGTCTCCTGAAACCTAATTTCTATAGTCTTTACCATTCACATGACCCCCCCTTCAAAGAGCAGGTGAGAGTTAGAAATAAGTAATAGATATACGATTTCCTCACATTTTGTAGCTGACTTCAATAGCTTCTTTAATCCATGGTCAAATCTTCATTGCTTCTTAAAAAATATTTGATCAATGTACGATTTCCTGAAGAATGAATTATTCATAGTTATTAGGCAGGTTATAGTAGACAAAATAACACCACTATTTTTTTGTATAAATCACAGAATGATGGTGCGACTCAACTTGTACTGAGACTCATATTCTTAACCTGGCCTCCTGTATGCTAATGTTGTTTTCCTTGTTCTAAATGTGAGGGCCCCAGTGACTGTTTATGAACAATCATGCCTTATTTGCCTGCTTTGGACTGAAGCCTTTTGCTATTTTCCTGTGGAACAGCTGCATAACTTGGGCCAGGACCAAATTGTTCCTCTTGACATTACTATAGAGGCATTCTATTCTTTCTTTAAAAGAGAGATTACTGTACATGTCTGTCTATTGTTTTAATTTTAGTTTAAAGTGAGGACCAAGCTAATGCCAGCCACTTTTCTTTCAAGTCCCCAGAGTTTTTGCAACCTTCTTCTTTCTTTGGCTGAATTCCCAGACAGCTTTCAGGCAGCAGCATTCTCCATTTATAGAAATAGAAGGGGGAAAAAGCTGTTATATTACATTAAAGATATAACCTTAAAAGGTGTGGAGTTGCTCCCAGATGCTATAGCTAAAGAATGTTCATTCATTTTAATCCAACATTTAATACTTTGTAAATTTATTTCAGAAAAGCAATGAGACATTTTTAGTCAAATAAACATACATTTGGTTTTTATTCTATAAAAGAAGATAATTATAGGTACTGATCCATCTTTCTGTGTATCCAACATTATGTTTATGCTGCACTTACTATTTAACCTCTGATAAAAATTTTTCTTATGTTCTTAGCATGAATCTGGTGTATGTAATTGCAGTGCACATAACATTGCTATTCCGTACAAGGAGAAAGATTTAAATCTTTAGGAAGACAGATCATGTATCATATAATGACTAGTGAGGTATTTTAGAGGAACACATACTTCCATTTTCAAATTGTCTAGAATTTGAGGAGAAATCTGATAAGAACACACTAATGCATTTTCCTATTAGCATAATAGAGATTAAAAATGAGATGCAAATTAAGGGAAAACAGTTTTATATCAAGTCTGTTTTCTTAGCTTATTATGTACCTTTTTATAATACACAGATTATTCACTAAGTGTCATATAATCCAGTCAGAGCCAGAAGAAATGACAAAACAAAGCTGTGTGATGCATTAGAAAGAGAAATACAGAAGTAAATTAAATTATGAATCTGTAAATATCTGTGGTGTGAGGGGTTTTGAGCAAGTCACATAACTACACCAAAATTTCTTTTTTTAATTATTAAATTTTACTTTTTATAGCAATTTCAGGTTCAAAGTGAAATTGAGTGGACAGTACAGAGAGTTCTCATATACCCTCCCACCCTACTCATGTGCACCTCCCCCCACTATTGACAACCTTCACAATGGTTGTGCATTTATTAACATGGACCTATATGGACCCATATTTTCAACCCTAAATCCATAGTTTACCAATGTAAACATCGCAAGTATTTTTTATTCTCTCAAATTAAAAAAAATAGAAGTTTCTGTTGTGGCTTAATGGTAACGAAACTGACTAGTACCCTTGAGGACACAAGTTTGATCCCTGGCCTCAGTCACTGTGTTAAAGGATCTGGTGTTGCCATGAGCTGTGGTGTAGGTTGCAGACGCAGCTGGGATCACGCATTGCTGTGGCTGCGGTGTAGGCCACAGCTACAGCTACAATTCAGCCCCTAGCCTGGGAACTTCCATATGCCACAGGTGCAGCCCTAAAAATACAAAAAAAAAAAAAAAATTACTAGTATAAAACCTAAGAAACAAATTGTTTTAAGTATTAATTAAAAATGTTTGCTATTTCTGTCTCCAAGTAATTTCATAATGAATAGTTTTTATAGTGACAATGATGTCATTTTTTCAAAGTATTACATACAGTGTATTTCACCAAGTTTTAGACTCAGAAGTCCTAATTTTATATTTAATACACATGCTAATATTGGGCTACTATGGCAACCCTGGGAAATGAGGTATTATCTCAGACTTCTTCCATGGCTCTGAAATTTAAGATTCTAAGCAGAATAAACACATTCTGGGATAATAGTCTGTGACTTTGCAAAGCATGTTTGAAGAGCAAAGGAATTTGGACTAAGGTCATACAAAACTGGCAGAGCAACATGGCTATTTTGATTGAGGCTAAAGAATATAATAAGCTGTAGAGAAGAGGGACAGAGGTATGAACCCTTGTCAGGGGGTGAAATGTGATCTAGAAATGGGGAAGACCCAAGATATAAGAATAGCCCTTCCATATAGTTAAGGTAGAAAAATTTAATAACAAGTGGAAATGAGAAGAAAGGGTCACTGGAGAATGAAATCTAGTTCCACACTTGTAGAAAAGGCTATACTGCAAGGGGTTCAGCTGGGATGAAAGAGATTAACCAGTTAGCTAGTTCTAACAGAAAGCCAATGCAGGAGATCTGGCAGGTTTTAAGAAAGCAAAACTAAGTGAATAGCCTGGCTCATGAATGGTTGAGAATCCAGGGTCTGTGATGTTTTGGCATAGGTTTCCAAGTTCACTCATGCTTGTCTTATTTTAACCACACAAATATTCTGTTATAAAAGGTTTACAAAGACTCAAGTAATTGTTTTCATTTTGTAAATAAAGACAATAAGGCTCGTGGAGGTAATTTGACTATTTCTAGCCATGCAGCTGATAAATGGTAAAATTGGAATTACAAAGGCACTTTTAAATTTTAACACAGATGGTTATGTTTTCTTATTTACACCGTGTTTTCATTTATCCTATCTTAGTGACTTTTCATAATAACTAAGTGAAGTTGGCATGAATAAGAAAGTTCTTATAAACTTCTAGGAATGGTTGTATTTTAATCAAATAGTTGTGAAAGTTTATCAGTTATGAGTCAAATATGTATCAGCATATCTAAATATTACCTAAAGAGTTTCTAAATACATCTAAATAGTTCTGTATAGATTTTATGTTTACATGCATAATAATTATTCTGTTATTAATGCATTTAAATGTATTAGAAAGCTAATTAATTATATTTGTAATACTATATATCTTTGAGAAGATTAAGACTGAAGGTTATAACTACAAAGCAATACCCATTCAAATGTAATACCAGTGTAATAGAATATTAGGCACAGCCTTAAGGGTAAATAGAATAAGCAGGAAGTTCAACGAAAACACTCCCCAAAAGTATGTCTTGTTAAATACTATGCTTAATATGTCACCAAAACTATTGCTGGAATAAACATAATGAGGAACGTATTTTATACTTACTCTCTCAAATGCAGCCTTTAGATGATAGAGATTATAGAGCACTTAAATTGTTTTCCCTCTTTGTGTTCTGACAGCTAGAAAGATATAAAGATGTCAAAATTAATTCATTAAAAATTAAAGGCAACGTAGTCAGTTTTTTCCTAAAATGTTTTCAAAGGAATAACACTGGGAAATTAGCCCTAAGTTGTCATAATTAAATATATATATATATATATCAGGTTCTTTTCTGAGGCCCATATGGTCTTTTGCTTCCATCTCATGGCTTCAAAATTTAATCACATGTTGACTCTCTGGAAACACACAGGTAGCTGTCTTGGAAATGAGACCAAATATATTTGGTTTTGTCTTTGAAACAAGAAGCTGACTCTCGGTAGTCTCTGCTACAGTTATTTAGACTGGGCATTTGTAGTGTGTTGGGCACGCAGTCATTTTCAATCAGGTGTTCCTATGTCTTGTGAAAGTCCCACATGAGCCTGCAGAATCATGATTATAGATCCTTAGAGGAAATGCACTTCTTGAACATTTCCAGGTAAGCAATTTTCTTGCAACAAGAACAACAAAAAAAGAAATTATTTTGAGGGATTATGTAGATGTTCAGTGGGAAACTCTACCACTAAAATATCTCAGTATTTTTAAGACGCCATTGTAGAGTGATGCTGTGATAGACTTGATTAGATTTTTAAGATGTACTTTTGGGCTCATGTATTTTAAAATCTGTGAGCTTTTTTAATGTATTAATTATGAGATTATAGCTAAGCATTTTACTCTTTAAAAATCTATAAACATTGCATTTGTGTTTATATAAAAACAGTCCTCAAACGGTAATTGTAGGAAAAGCGCAGAAACAAAAATCAATCTTAACATTTAAAAAAGCTGAAATATTTTACTTCATCCTTGATTAAAGAACATGTTACCCCATTACTCAACAAGTACCATTCAGTAAATTTTGCTTTTTCTATTTGCAATTTTTGCCCATAATTTTTGTCATAATATTAGAATTAATATACTTCTAGTGATCACCAGTGCATTATGTTTTGCTTCTGGTAAATATTTTGACTATCATTTTTACATACTATATGGAGAGTACAAAGGGGAAGGGAGTGGGATGGTTTGGGAGTTTGGGATTAACAGATGCAGATTATTGCCTTTGGAATGGATTAGCAATGAGGTCCTGCTATGTAGCACTGGGAACTATGTCTAGTTACTTATGATGGAGCATGATAATGTGAGAAAAAAAATGTATGCATGTATTTGTAACTGGGTCACCATGCTGTAGAGTAGAAAAATAATAATGTATTGGGGAAATAAAATAAAATTAATTCAGAATCACTGTAAATATTTGGTATTATTTCAATTAATGGTGAAAATGATAAAATTCATATTCCTTAGAAAGCCATTTACTCAAATGATCTCAAGAAATTTTCCTGCATTATATTTGTTTTTTACAAAGTATGGCATATATTGAATCATTTTTCAAGATATAATCTCAATCACACAGGAACCCCTAACCGTCAAAGTATGAAAAACAATTAAACAGCAATGTCCCAAGTTGTAGAAAATATGAACATTTATAAATGCCTCCAATTAAAATAGGAAGAATCTAAGAATGTGTGTGTGTGTGTGTGTGTGTGTGTGTGTGTGAGAGACTTGGTCACTTTGCTGTACAGTAGAAAAGTGACAGAACACTGTAAATCAACTATAATGAAAAAAATAAAAATCATTAAAGAAAATAGGAAGAATTTTCCAGTGATTATTGGTGGCCTTAAATCTAGTTCTTCCAAATTCAAAGTACCAGAAATATCTGGGATGGTTCCAAAGAAAGGAGAAAGAAGTCAGACAAAATAAAAAAGGCAGGAGAAAATAGCAGTGATTCTTGTGACTTATGACCAGCAGTTGTTTCTAAAATGGTGAGCTGTGCTGGATTTCAGCACCACCACTCAAAACTACAAGTACAGAAATAAACATAGTGAGATGCCCGTAAAGAAGCAAGATTAAAATATATATTAGCTTTGCTGTACAGGGACAAAAAGACCTACAGGTCACAGGAGCTCTCACTCTGGGTCACAAAGGTAATGTTTTACAAATTCCTGGTTGTGGTTTATTAGTGAATCATAGATTAATTTTAAAGCCCCTTTTTAAAAATCAAAAATCAGGAGTTCCCGTCATGGCGCAGTGGTTAACGAATCTGACTAGGAACCATGAGGTTGTGGGTTCAATCCCTGGCCTTGTTCAGTGGGTTAAGGATCTGGCATTGCCAGATGTGGTGTAGGTCGTATTGCTGTGACTATGGTGTAGGCCGGTGGCTATAGCTCCAATTCGACCCCTAACCTGGGAACCTCCGTATGCCGTGGGTGTGGCCCTAGAAAAGACAAAAAAAAAATCAAAAATCAAATGGAAAATAATAGCATAGGGAAGGAAGAAAAAGATATTACAGTATGTTAGAAAGAGCAAGCTTTTATTTCCTGTGTGTATATGTTTATGGATTATATAAAGTTGCAAAATATATTTTTTTACTATAGGTCACATTTCAAAAGATTTGAGAATTGTTACATTAACATCAGCTATGGTGAAGCAGGGTCTTGGGGACATTCAGGGAGCAAACATGCTAGTCCTGATTACTTCAGTTCCTCTAAAACCATCACTACACAGAACTCTATGTTCAAACTGAAGAGATCTTAGCTCGAGAAAACCGGTTGAATGACACTAAGTATGTTCTGTTTAATAATGCAGAAAAGTTTGATCCTATGAGAAGGATTTCATCCAGATGATTAAAATATACTTGCAAATGTTTTAATCTTAAATTTCAATTATCTTCAGCATTTACTTAGATGGAGCATTTAATTCCCCAGCTATCAGATAAATGATGTGCACTTTCTTTTACTTTTTCAAGACCCTGGGTTTTAATATTAGAAAAGAAACAAGCATAGAGCAGAAGCAGTTCTATAATGGTGACACAGTGTTTAACATAAGTATTAGATCTTATAAGGTTAATTAGCACAATTTTATAGTAGTGATAGTAATGGATTGTAAAGTAACTCTTATGTGGAAAACAGGACCCCATCGTTTCAACGTTTCAATGTGCCCTTGAACTGAATAGTTTTCAGGCATCTGACTGATTAGATTCTTGCAGGTACATTTTATATGGTATCAAATTGTCCTTGTAATGTACACAAGTTTATAAAGTGGCAGATTTCTAAGAAACTCAGACTCATAAGTTCTTTTTTTTTTTTTTTATTTTATTTTCCCACTGTACAGCAAGGGGGTCAGGTTATCCTTACATGTATACATTACAAGTTCTTAATTTAAAAAGACATGACAAATAACAAAGTCTAGCTTAGTCAAAGGTGGATTCATTGAGTTACTAAGTTTCAAATAAATTGAAAATAATATTTTCTTGAGAAATTATATTTAAAAATATTACAGCAATTTTAAGCTTAATGTATATATACAAAGGAACTTATTGCTTGGATGAGGGAATGAATGTTTACTCAAGATTTCTTGATCTTTTAACCCAGAATTAATATTCTTTGTTTACTAAAGGAAAATAATGTTAAGTATAGATAAGGCATGGGTAATTGTTTTACTTTAGCATAAAATCCTTGAGGAATTAGTTTAAACATTTTGTTACAATCTTGAATAGTTTTCCTTTAGTGCTAAAATCTGTCACTCCTTCAGGATCATAGCAGTCTTATCTTTTCTGGGGATAATCTTTCATTTGTTGTGCCACAAATTGGCTGAAATTATACAGTTTGTAGTGTGAATGCTTTGTTTCTCAAAAGTGTTAAAATAATCGTCAATGAACACTATCTTATCAGTGAAAAATGGTCCAGGATTTCACAGACACTCTCAAAAATGCCATTATTTTCAAGTCATCTAGAGGAGAGCACTTATGTCTTGCATATAGGTTATTTTCTCTTTCTGCTAGAAGCTTCTAAACTTGTAGGCAAGAAGTACCTTAAAAAAATTAGAAATAAGTAGCATATGCTCAGATTCATCAGGCTAGAAGAAATCTATCTCTTATTCTGTATTGATGCTTTACATCTAATGATGAAGTTAACATTGCTGTTTTTGTCTTATCTAAATCTAATCTTTAATGTAATGAGACTCCTCCTACTTGATGCCATACTAGTACAATAGTTGATTTCAGGAATTTACATGAGTGGATAAATTCAGAATCAGACTTTCAACTTGCAAGGTAACAGAGTAAGTAGGCTTGATATTCCACTTCAAACTGACTTCACTTATTACTGCATAAACACCCCTGACACTATCAGGCAGAAGTACTGACAGTGATATTTGAGTAGGGGCTTTCACTGTTGAGTCTTTCAGCAGGAATCACTGGGATTATCAAGCTGCAAATATAGGGGAAAAGCATCGCTCTTCATAAAAATAATTGTATAGGTATGGGAAATATCATATCTATTCTGGGCAATCTATTCTATTTTTTCTTATATGGGAAACAGGACCCCATCGTTTCAACGTGCCCCTGAACTGAATGGTTTTCAGGCATCTGACTGATTAGATTATTGTAGGTACATTTTATATGGTATCAAATTGTCCTTGTAATGTATGCAAGTTGATAAAGTGGCAGATTCTGAGAAACTTAGACTCCTAAACTCTTAATTTAAAAAGATAAGAAAAGTAACAAAGTCTAGCTTAGTCAAAGGTGGTTTCTGTGAGTTACAAAGTTTCAAATAAATTGAAAATAATATTTTCTTGAGAAATTATATTTTAAAATATCATAGCTATTTTAAACTAACCCTTACAAATTATCAAGATATAGCAAGAGATTGAACAACACATCCAGAAACCACTAAATTCATGAGGGAGTGGAGAACATTGAGGATAAATGCTGCAGAATCATTTCACTCTCACACACACACAAATCCACAAAGACCTATTTCTTCAATGAATCAATACAAATAACTGCAACAGGCTAGAAATACAATGGAAAATTACTTATTTAAAAGCAAATGGTTAAATAATTTTCTTTATCTGGAGAATTTCTTCAAGCCTCAATTTTTATTCTTATTCACTGTGTTTTTCCAACCCTAAGTAAATATTTGAAATGTTCGGACAGAGCCAGCTTAACAAAGGATTATACTAGTTATATCAAAATATAGATTTTGCAGAAATAAATATTTTAATATTACATTAAAGAGTTATGGAAAGAAGAAATGTGTAGATTTAGTCATATATTTTCAACATTTATGATAACACATGATGCATATTTCCACATATCAGAAAATCAAAAACTTTTTCTTAAAATCATGAAATACCCAAAGACACAGAAATGAAATTTATTTTGCTTTAAAATTTCTTTTTATTGCTCCTTATGTACATTCTTGCATGATGATTTCAAGAACAGTATTTAAAAAACAAATAAGCCATTTTCCTCCTCCTTATGTTTTTCAGTTTAGATGTTCTGATAAAAAGACAAAGAAGATGAAAAAATTGGGTCCAGCAGGGTTGGGAATTAACCAATGGATGGGAAAATGTATTGATTGCATAGTAATGCTGATTAAAGAGAAAAGTAAAGTAGGAAGGAATTGAAGAATGAAGGTAAATGATGGGTTCATTAGTAATGATTAGAGGTTTTGATGATGAGCTAAATAGCTGAAAAGATGGGACGATGTGATTGGAAAAACCGAAATATTTAAAAAGGTGAAATGATGATGACCAAGTTTCGTGTGCGTTTATGGCTGAGTAAGGCTAACAAAATGATTATCTGTCAAGGTATTGGATGGATTATAAATGTACATATAGAGGTCAATAAATGTTAAAATATATTTTTTCTTTCTTGTTCCTATGACATTAATTTCTTTTGATTTCTCCTGGACATACTGGACTTCATTGTCTTTCTTTTCTCATCTCTTTGTAAAGACTATCTCAAGGTTTTTGGTAATCCGTCCTTTTGCTTTCTGTCTTAAGTGTGGACACTTGCTTGGCTCCAATCTCTCTGTAAAAAATTCCACTCCTGCTCTCTGCTTTAGTTTCTAATATCTCATTTCCTTCTGCTTGATGGAGATATGTTTCTTAATTTTCTTCTATCACTTTCTTTTTGGTTGGCCACACTTGTGGCATGTGAAATCTTGAGCCAGGGATTGAACCCACATCACAGCAGTGATCTGAGCCACAGCAGTGACAATACCAGATGCCTAGCCATTAGGCCACTCAGGAACTCCCAAATATACTCTTTCAGCACTTCCTTTGCTTTTGTTCATCCTCTTATGACCAGAACATTCCCTACCACATTTCATTCTGTATTCTATATTAATGGCATTGTTATCTTCCTATCTAAAACTAAAATAGTACTTTTTTATGTTCAGCTTTATATTCTATAAACTTTATCTTACACTAAGCTTCTTATGAACATATTTGGTCCTGTTCCTTAATATCCGCTTACATTTTGGCTTTTGATTTTATTACTCCCAACTCAGTTGTCATATCAAGTACTTTTAACTTTGCCCTTTCTTAATTTATCATAGCCAGTAATAATGCTACCCATTAACGGTATACTCCTTCCTGGAATTCACCATATTTAGATCCATCTCTTCAACAGCATGGTCTCTGGAAGGCAAGTATCCTAATTAGGATTGTGACTCTTGTTGAGTTGTCATCTGCAATTTCTACCACTCAAAATCCTGCTATAATTAAAGGCATGAGTCAAATTTTATCTTTCATAAATTCTTTTGCAATATGACTAATATAGGTGTGGTGAATCTTTATGATGTTTTATGACTCATTTATGCCACTATGTCCTGCCAAATGTTATGTTTGATTACATATATCTTATATAAACTACTAAAACATAATAGAGCAAAGAACAGATATTATTTTATTTTAATTATATCTCTCATAATTCCTGGTTCAAAACTGGCATTTATTTATTTATAAATAATTATGAAATAATAATTGCATAAATTTATGAAGTATGTAGTCAAATATATAGGCATACTTTAGTTACCAACAACAGAAATGTTCATTGATCCCTTATCTGTCTTAAGATATAAGTGTAAGAGTAGGATATTTTCTGGTAATTAAGCCCATTGAGACTCAATGAAGATTACTCTACTAAATGTTTCTGAAGTTTTGTTTTCCCTTAAGCAAAACAAAACTATATCTATAAAGACAGACACATAAATGTTTCATTGATTATGTTTTCAAATGAACCTCAATTGTGGTAAGTAAGTTAACCCGGCTAATAGTAAAAGTTATTTGATGTTTTAAGAATTGCTCCTATGAAAAGTACAAAATCAATATCAAGAATAAAAGTAAAACAAATTTTGTTACAATTACATTGCGCAACAATCAAATCTGAGGAAAAATCACAGCTTGATGTATTCTCCAAAGGCCTAGATCAATATTTTTACAATAATTAAGAATATATCTTTGAATATATGTAGAATGTCACTTACCAACTATGTTCAGAAATATCTCCTTTGATCCTCAGTAACAACATAGCCATTTATGTGTCTGTAAATTTGAAATGATCAAAGTAATAAATAATGCCACAAGTAGTCCTTTCAGTACCTTTCTGTTTAGCCACTGCATTCTTTGCTTCCATAGAGACCCTTTACAAAATTATATTTTGAACTGGTTTCACAGCTTTAAGAAAGACCACTCCTTGAACTTCCTTTGTCTTTTTATTTTAAATTTTAAAACAGGAGAAAGCAACCCAGCTTCTAATTTTTATTCTGTTTTCTCTTTTTCTTCTTCCTCACTTCATTGACAAAGTTGGAACTGTGGTTTATGAATTCAGTCTTCATCTACCCAATTGAGATTGCCTCTGCTAGATTCTCTCAGAATCCTTCCTTTGGGAACCCAATAAGTGTAAAATTCTGTATTTAAACCCAGTTTCAAACCCACTCATCAATTATTGCATTTAATTTCTCTACTCCATTTCTCTAAAAATTTGATAGCATAAACACTGAGGTTCTGTATACAGACTCTGAAGTATAATCTCTTGATTTAAGAGATTTTGCTTAAAACAAAAAAAGGAAATCTATATGTTTACATGACTCCTTCTACCTCTTTCACTTTACAGTGAAAATATCATAAGAACAGAGGGTAATTAGGCTTTACAAAAATCCTCAGTATTGAATATTCAGTTATATCTACTGCCACCTGTGGAATTTCTAAATTGAAATAAAGACAGTAGTCATCCTCATGTGTCCTGTAAGTTCATGAGACCCCAAGTTATTAACTATAAGTTCATGATTCTGTCTTATATTAAAGAAAATGTAAGATTTATGTAAATGTAAATTTCTTTCTTTGTCTTTTGAGCCAAAACAAGTTATTTACTTTAATGCTATTACAGTCACTTTTTTTTTTTCTTTCATGTAGAGAAAGTAAGTTAATTTTCATAAGACTAATTTTAGTATTAGGACCCAACATGTACTGTGCTTATGATGGAAAATACACTCTAGATCTCAAGGGGGATATAGCCATTTGGGAAAAGGAAGAGACTGGAGAGCGTATCCTTTCCAAAATTTAGAAGTCATTTTACTCCTGTCCACTTTTGTGAGGATACCAGGAGAATTCTTTCCTTAGGTGATCTGTATTGTGAGACTGACATTTCTTTAACTAAACTCCTTAATCTTTATTCTTTTTAAGCATGAGCCTAAAAAGGAGAATGGGAGCTATGCAGGCAAAGCTCATCAATAGTCTCATCAATAGTTATTCTCATCAATACCTAGAGAGTGAATGATTCCATACACAGTTGGGAGAATTAGGGGCATTGTTACTACAGCATAATTTTACAGAATAAATGCCTCAACAACTAACTAAAGAGTGTCAGTGGATTTTAGTAATCATATTGATATCTAGTTCAGTTGTTAAATAAACTGGTAGGTGGAGAGATTTGTGGCACTTCTTTCCAACATTAATTTATAAATAAAAAGTCGTTACAGATTAAAGAGATTCTCCTATTAGATATCTAAAACAAAACAAAACAAAAATCTTTATTAACTCCTTGTTTTGTTTTTATGGCTGTACCCACAACATACGGAATTCCCAGGCAAGGGACTGAATCCTGATGGAAGCTGTGAACTATACTGCAGCTGTGGCAGTGCCAGATACTTGAACCCACTGTGCCAGGTTGAGGATCAAACCCACACCTCCACAGCAATCCTAGCCACTGTAGCCAGATTCTTAACCATTGCACCACAGAGGAAATTCCAATACAAGTTTAAAAGTCTGTTAAGATAAAAACAACTTCACCAAGACCTTAGAATACAGGAGATCAAATACATAAGCATAATTACTTTCTGTTTTCACATTTGTTTTCATGTTGTTTTCTGCTTACCCTAGGAAGAAACTGCTACACAAATATCTTTCAATGCTTAAGAAAACAAAAAATTTTTTTAGCCTAATAGATTTGGTAGACAGAAATATATAGCAGATTTCATCTCATGCAGGTTTTCAACTATTAGTTATTTGGGCTTTTAAAGGGAACTATCTTAATATTCTTGCTGTAGAGTTATACAGTGTTAACTCATGCCTGATGCTGTGTCACTGTCCTGTTATTCCTGGTGTCTGGATCCTACTCTTTTTCAGCTTTATCACATAGAAACTGCAGACTGGAACCACTTTTTAAATGATCTTTGGTTGCCTGAACAGCAGGGAAGATTTTTACTCATTTGCAGCAAGAAACTCAAATCATTTCTGGGTTCCAATTAGAGAAAGCCTAGGGGCCCTCTTTATTAAGATGAAACACAAATTGTATCAAGACTTGCTAAATCACTTAATATTTTTATGGTGATATTAAGAAGGTTGAACATTTTGTGTACTAATTGGAATATGTGTAGGCTATTTTTAATCGATGCATGAACTTTAACCCCCATTTTGTTAAAATTGCACCTTATAGTGCTAACTTTCTTTACCACCTTGAAGATTTATCATACAGAGTACAGTCAAGAATCCTGCAATGTTCAGTGTTAGCAGTGAGTTATACTGCTACAATATCCTGTTAACCATTTTTGCAGGTGTTTTTCCATTATTTCCTAAAAAAAGAATTATTTTTCAAAAATGTTTAAAATACAGAATGGTAATTTGGATAATTCTAGATCTTTAAGTTCATTTCAATACACATGGTTTAAAATATATATCTAAATTCAATTATATATTTACAGAGCCATGTGTTTTAAGATGTGACTGAAAGCTTATGAACACTAGCAGAGAAAAAATTATGACAATTTGGATTTGGGAGGTATAACTTCATGTATAGAAATGTATGAAATGTATAGGTATATGCATATAATTATATCTCTGTGTGTTCAAAAATTCTGACTTATACATTATGAAAGTATTGCCTTATAATAAAATTATAATAAAATATTATAATATTTCTCATTTTAACAAAATACTTCTGTTAAGCAGTATTTTAAGGATGAATTTTCTAAAATTCAAAATATCCTAAATATAGCTGTTATTTTAATGTTGGCCTTATGGGGCTTTGTAGAAAGGATATGATTTCTAATATTCCATTTATATGCAGTAAGTCATCATTTTATTGTGCCAATTGTTTCTTCAAAGGATGTTAAAGATATGCATGTTCCAAGATTATCCAGGCTATCAGTTTTACAATAAAAATTAGTAAATTCAAATATCAACAAACAAATGTTGGATATAAGAAAAAAATTGAATGTATTACTGGTTTGACTTTGATTAAAGATACTATTAGAGTAAGTGTCTATATAATTAGATGACAAATTATTGTACTATTTTAATATTTTAGATAAGTTTTTACTAAATAACTAAGCAATTCTTTGATCACATCACCAATCTGCTGGTTTTGATATGATTTACAGTATTATTATTTGGTTCACAACTTTTATCTTTTTATAAAATTTTGTCATGAAAAATAGATATTCTTCATCTTAAAAAAGCTGTCATAGTTGTAGGCATTACTTAGCAAGACCTATGTTCTCATTGTATTCACAGAAACAAAAGTTCAATGTTTCCACCAAAATAAACAAATATTAAATCTTTTTTGAAAATAATTCCCAAAATCATGTTTAAACTTTAAAATGCTGACATATAAGAACTAGGGAGGCATTCCCATCCTGGCTCGGCGGAAACGAATCTGACTAGCATCCATGAGAATGCAGGTTTGATCCCTGGCCTGACTTAGTGGGTTAAGGATCCAGCATTGCCATGAGTTATGGTATAGGTTGCAGACGCGGTTCAAATCCTGTATTGCTGTGGCTGTGGTGTAGACAGGTGGCTAGATTCAACACCTAGCCTGGGGACCTCCATATGCCACAGGTGCAGCCCTAAAAAGATTAAAAAAAAAAAAAAGAACTAGGGCAAATATGCATCACGTTAGAACACAAGAGGTGGTAGACAAAGCAGTAACTATGGAGTCAGACCATGGTTTGAATACATCTCCGATCTTCTATGTTGTTATCTGCATTAAATTTGTAAAGTAATACCCACCAAAGTGTTCTTATGAGGATTATGGAATATCTACACAAAGTGTCTAGGATAACTACCTTAACAACACATGTTAATAGCCATTCCTATCATTAATAATTATACAAGACTGAAATTTTTGAAGACAGAAATCCACAATTAATTTATTATATCTGCCCTAAAAGTATGTTTTGAGAATTTTTGCAAGTGTTTGATTAAAGAGACCTGCCATTGGGGTTAATAGATGCAAACAGTTGTCTTTGGAATGAATAAGCAGTGAGATCCTGCTGTATAGCACTAGGAACTGTATCTAGTCACTTATGATGGAGCATGATAATGTGAGAAAAAAGATGTATGCATGTATGTGTGACTGGGTCACCTTGCTGTACAGTAGAAAATTGACAGAACACTGTAAACCAGCTATAATGGAAAAAATTAAAATCACTATAAAAATTAAAAAAAAATAAAGACTGTGGATGTTTGGCTCAGAAAAAAAAAAAAAGTGACCTGCCAGTTTCTATAAGTTCAGTTTTTGTAGATTCCACATATAGATAAAATAATACAGTATATATCTTTCTCTGTCTGACTTTTTCACTTAGAATTATGCCCTCCAGCCACATCCATGGTGACAGGAATTCCTTATGTTTTATGGCTGAATATTATTCCATTCTATTTGGGATATATTTTCTGTATCTTACCCATTAGTTTGTTTAGTTGTCTTCATGTCTTGGCTATTTTACATAATATTAAAATGAACATAGGTGCAGGTGTCTTTTTGAAATAGGCATTTCTTTTCCATTGACTATATACCCCTACAAGTGGAATTGACAATATGGTAGTTCTATTTTTTGTTGTGTTGTTGTCTTTTTAGAGCTGCACTTGCGGCATATGGAGGTTTCCCAGGCCAGGGATCAAATTGGAGCTGTAGCCATTGGCCTATGCCAGAGCCACAGCAATGCCAGATCTGAGCCATAACAGCCACTTACACCACAGCTCATGGTAATGCTGTATATTTAACCCACTGAGGGAAGCCAGGTATCAAACCTGCATCCTCATGGATACTAGTTGGATTCGTTCCTCCTGAGCCATGACAGGGACTCTGGCAGCTCTATTTTTAATTTTTTGACGGTGTCCATACTGTTTTCCATAATGGTTGCATAAATTTACATTCCCACTGAAAGTGTACAAGGTTTCCATTTTCTCCACATCCTCTCCAATAGTTATTATTCTTGTCTTTTTGAAGATAGCCATTTTACAGGTATGAATGTTATCTCGTGATTTTGATTTGCAATCCCTGATTATTAGTAACGTTGGGCATCTTTTTATGTACGTTTCATCTATTTGTGTGTCATCTGTGTAAAAATGTCGATTCAGATACTTTATTTTTTTTGTCTTTTTGCCATTTCCTTGGACCGCTCCCGCGGCATATGGAGGTTCCCAGGCTAGGGGTTGAATCGGAGCTGTAGCAGCCGACCTACACCACAGCCACAGCAACGCGGGATCCGAGCCACATCTGCAACCTACACCACAGCTCACGGCAACGCCAGATCGTTAACCCACTGAGCAAGGGCAGGGATCGAACTCGCAACCTCATGGTTCCTAGTCGGATTCATTAACCACTGCACCATGACGGGAACTCCTATTTTTGCTTCTGTTGCCATTGCTTTGGGTGTCAAATCCAAAAGTTCACTGCCAAGCCCAATGCCAAGGAGCTTCTTTCCTGTTTAAGGTTTTTGGGTCTTACATTCAAGATTTTAATCCACTTATGATGTAAGATAGGGTCCAAGTTTCATTCTTTTTCTATGTCATTGTTCAGTTTTCCCAGCCCTGTTTATTTGAGAGACTGTCCTTTCCCCAGTCTTGTCTCTTTTGTGAGAAATTAATTGATAATTTATGCATAGGTTTACTTTGAGCATTCTACTCTAGTCCATTGATCTATGTGTCTATATTTTTTCAATATTGCAGGTTTTAATTATTATACCTTTGAAATATCATTTAAAAAATCAAGATGTGTAAAACCTCCAGCTTTTTTCTTCTTCCTCAAGATCGGCGCCTTTTGTTGTTCCATACAAATTTTAAGATTGTTTGTTCTCTTTATACGAAAAATGCCATTGGAAGATTTGATAGGGATTGCATTGAATTTGTAGATCGTTTTCGGTAGTGTGCACATTTAATATTAGTTATTTAAATCCATGAGCACAGACTATCTTTCCATTTATGCTTCCTCTTCAATTTCTTTAATTAATGCCTTATAGTTTTCAGTGTACAGAAATTTTACCTACTTCGTTAGGTTTTTTTTCCTAAGTATTTTATTATTTTTGATGCGATTGTGAATAGATTGTTTTCTTAATTTCTGTTCCTGATATTTCATTTTTAGTGTAGAGAAATGGAGTCAATTTTTATATATTGATTTTGTATCTTTCAACTTTACTGAATTCATTTATTAATTTTAACCATTTTTAGTGGAATTTTTAGGGTTTTCTGTATAAGCCAGCATATCATCTTCAAATAAAGAGAGTTTTCCTCCTTCATTTCCCATTCAAGTTATTTTATTGTTTTTCCTGCTTAATTGCTATGGCTAGGACTTCTGGTACAATTTGGAATAAAAGTGCTCAGAGGCAGGGATGGAAGGTAAGGGAAATAGGAGAAGGTGCTCACAAGGTATTAAATTCCAGTTATAAAATAATTAAGTTCTGGGGATGTAATGTACAGCATGTTGAATATAGTTAAAAATACTGTATTATATATTAAAAAGTTATTAAGAGAGTAGATCTTAAAAGTTCTCATCACAAGAAAAAATTATATAACTATGAGATTATAGATGTTAACTAAACTTATTGTGGTCATCATTTTGCAACATGTAGGTATATCAAATCATCATCTGTGCACCTCAAACCAATGCAGTGTTATGTGTCAATTATATCTCAATAAAACTAGGGGAAAAAAATGAACTTTCAGAAAAGGAAAAAAAAAAATGCATCTGGGGGATGAGAAAGCAGGAAAGGTACACAGAAGTTTCCAGTGGTTTCGGACAAAGCTGTGCCACAATGGTGAACCTAAGTGCAAATATATAATTCCAGGTACTTCTATGAAATGCTGCTCCAATAGCCCGAAGTCTATCCTCCATAGACCAGCAGGTGTAGAGCCATTTAGCAACAGAATCTGGGCCACTGGACCTGCTATTGAACAGCAATACTATAAGAATCCAACAAATTACTTCCTTAATATATGTCTGCTTAGTTAAGGAGAATTAAATTAATTATACTTGCCATACTTCCAAATGTTCTTAGTGAGTGCATCATGGTTCTTTTGGTACCTTATAGATATTAGCACATGGTTATCCACAAAACGGGTGTTAATATTTATAAATTGCTTGATTTATTTAATTCACAGAGTATGTAACATTTTGTGTATTTTTTGTCTGTGTGCATGTTTAAATCCAATAGGCCAGAACCTGTTTTGTGGACAAAGGATGGTGGAGAGTTACCAGATCCTGACCGAATGGTTGTGAGTGGTAGGGAACTAAATATTCTTTTCCTCAACAAAACGGATAATGGTACATATCGATGTGAAGCCACAAACACCATTGGCCAAAGCAGTGCAGAGTACGTTCTCATTGTTCATGGTGAGTACCTTTTTGACATCATTATATATGCAAGAATGAATGAACTGAAAAACTGCTTAAATTTATCAAAAGCTTTAGAATAATAAACAATTTTATACAGGTTTTATTTTTCTTTCAGAAGGACTTCTCATAAGTGTAAATATCTCCAAGAGTCACAATTAATATGTTTCAAGTCAAATTAATAAAATAAAATTACAGCATATGCTAGAAATAAAAATTACTTTTATGAAAGGTTTTTTATTACAAATTTACTATATAGTATTTGGTGGTGACTAGTAAATCATATTAATGGATTTGTTTGCATTACAAATAAATGGTTTTAGTTATAAAACAGAATGATGAAAAGTGTATTTTCCCTTAAGTTAAATTTGGTGGTATTACCATTAAATATACTTTGTAATCACTATTACTAGTTTCATAGAGTGGTAGCATGTCATTGAGATGCAGCAGAGATGGAGGTGTACAATATTAATGATAACTGCATTAATTTCTTATGAACAATGACTTGAAACACAGGCATTCTTTCTCCTCTGCAATAATCTCACAATATGAGTAAATATAGAAAATGGAAATAAGAATTACCAGTACCCAAGACTGAAGAGAATCTCTGTTCTTCCTAACTCCAAAATCTAGGACAGGTTATTCATGAGGTAGCTTTAAGATATCAGTAGATGAAGATGAATTTTTAAGAGGCTGATAAATATCATAATAAACAAAATTAGTCAGGTTTCTTTGTTGACAATCTTCTCAGAGTCTATTTACTGAGTACAGCATGAATGTGAGAGGAAAAAAAATTAGAGAATGTAAGTTTTTTCTGATATATTTTACCAAGAAAACTTTTTCTAAGACTAATGTTGTGTTCTACATAGTATTATAGTATATGAATGAGTATTGTGTAAAAATTATGCAATGCTGCAATAAATCCAGTGGCTCTTAGAAATCATGGAGGGAGTACATTTATTTGATACCTTTCTTATGAATCTAAGTATAAAATACTTTAAGAAGCATAGGTTTGTTCTATACTTTTCCAAAAAGGAATTTCGGTGATAAAATCTAGTTTTTTATAAAGGGATTTTAAGGTGAAAATAATCTCATTTGAATTTTCTTTCCAAGATATTTACTTTGTTATGATATAGGCCAAAATTGGAGAAAGAATAATATATTAAGTCAACCTACAACTTATTTTCAATTTGCTTTAGTGTATACCATCACTCAATTCTTATTAACACTTTGCTCTTGAAGATAAACAAAGGCTTGTGTTGAATAGACTGTCCATATTTAAACATCTTGAAGATAGTAGAGCTCAATAGAGTAATTTCTAGCATCTCATGAATTGTGCACATTCCGGCTTTGGGGGAAGAACAGCCTAATCAAATTAAACTGATAAATTGGAATTAAATGTAGTAACCCCCTGTAGACACACCCTGCCAGGCTCACTGCCAGAGAGCCTGTAACAACCACTGAGTGTGTCAAGAAGATAAGTTATTTCCTTATGAGGAGGATCCAGGAGTAGAGCGGGATTCCATTCATGCTGACCTGGATGTTTAGATCCAATAGTCACAGAAGTGAAGTCTGATTCACCCTCAACTTTCTAAGTGCTTCTCCCACCTAACAATTTTAGGGAAACTGGGGGCATGTTGTATAGCATGTCACATTGTGTCAAAAGCAATTATCACATAAAAATATAAAGAATTAGAAGGGATGTGACAGAAGAAATAATATACTTTGATCAAAAGTATGTCTTTTTTTTAAAGTAATTCAGGTGGGGGAAATTTTTATGTTGTCCCAGTGTTTGCAAGCTAGCCAACAGCATGGTTTCCTAAATAGCCAAACTACCTTTAGGTAGTTGGCAGTTGACATATTTCTAATAAATACTTCTCTGAGCACTTTGTAATAAGTCGTTTTTGGCTTTGCTTTTTGAAATACGATTCATCAAAAGCACCCCATAGATTAATGCTATTCATGCTGCTAGATAAATGCTATGAAGTTCAACAGTGGTTTACCTAGGATTATTGACACAAGTAATGAGAGGCTCGATGAAACAGTGAAACCATGTTATGCTGTGTTTAAAAAGGGCTCCAATTGGGTTCATTACAAAATAAAGGTTTTTTTTTTTCCCTTTTTCACACAGGGTATAATGTTTCATTAGTCGCTGGCTGTATAAATATAAAAAGCTACTCTCTTCTGTTAATGGTTTGGCTGTTTCCAAACCTGACTAAATGATGAAATTTGAGTGGCATTTCAATCTATAATGAATGCTATATGCATTTCGGAATGGAGTGATAAGTGATCATTTGTGAGAACTTTACCCTTTTATCTTTTACACCAAGTTTGATTTTTACATTAGCTGTGATAATTTAATATAGCTTTAGCACAGAAGGGCCTTTCATGAGCTGAGACCGTGTCTTTGACTCTACCACAGTTACCTAGGTTCTATTGATCTTAACTTGATGGAGGTCTGAGCACTTTGCTGTGAAATCATCTGCTATCTAGATGTCGTCCTAATGGTAGATTTTATTCTTCGGGTGTCAATGGAAGTGCATTATTTAAATGTTATCACACTTAATTGTTAGCAGCACTGACATTTTGTATTATGGACACCGGAGGGCTCCTCCCTCCTAATCACACCTTTGCAAATTTCAGTATTAGAACTACAAACAATAATTTGAAACTGCTAGTCTGAAACTCACCCTCAATAAAAGGCCTAACACAATTCAGCGTACAAATGCATGTAAAAGAACTCATTACTTTTGAAACATTTGCACTGTAGAGATTCCAGTAGTAAAAAGGGTAGCATTTTTCATTAATGAGCTCAGCACTGGAAAAATTAATCTGTTAAATTGGTAGCCACAGTTATACCATTAATTCCTATGAGCACAGTAGTTTTGGGGTTTTATTTCTATATAAAGTTATTGGAGTTATTCTCACGTTACTGTTAGTATTATGCTATTTATTTATTTTCAGTAGCTAGCTACTTCCATATTAATGATCTTGAAATATGCTGTTGCTTTGCTTTTACTATTTGAAGAATTCAGAGCAAGAGAAATATTCTTTCACTAACCAAATAAATATTTAGCATTTTTTATGAGTGCAAATGTACTACAGGAGCAAAGGTGAATAGCACTTAAGAAGTCTAGAGATAAACATGGAAGATGAGCATATAAGTAATTATAATACAAAAATAGAAGAGCTATAGGAGGATGTAATGAAGATGTTCAGAGTTTGTGGCAACATGATCCAAGTGTCCAGAATTAAAAAAAAATAGTAACCCAACACTCCTGGATTATTCATAAACACATGTCATGCATCATAAATAGAAGTACCCAGCAGTGCTAGGTACATAGACATATAATAAATCAGAGTATTATTATTACAATACTAATAGTGGTCTGAAGATACCAAACGTAATCACAAATCAATGTTCTGGGTTAAAATTTACCCAAGAGTTGCACACAATTTACTGCCGTTAGTCTTCCCTGAACTGTACCCAGAACATACATTTTTATCCCTATTGAAGAAGGAGAAACGTCTAAGGTCTTGCTAATTAAGCAATAGAGAAGATCTTAATCAATAGTCTACCAAATTATCAATATAGAGATAAAAATTATAATCATCCTTGTTTCTCTCATGCAACATCAAGTTCAGAAAGTTTAGATAAAATATTTTCTCCCCAAAGAAAGAGTACTTGGATCTGCATTATTTATTGATTGATTTATTGATTTATTATTATTGATTTATTATTTATTGCAGTCTTCTGGGGCTGCCCTTGGGACCTATGTGAGTTCCCAGGCTAGGGGTCAAGAGCTGTAGCTGCTGGCCTATTCCACAGCTACAACAACATGGGATCTGAGACGCATCTCTGGCCTACACCACAGCTCACAGCATAGCAACACTGGATCCTTAATCCATTGAGTGAGGCCAGGGATTGATCCTATGTCCTCATGGATACTTGTCAGGTTTGTTACTGCTGAGCCACTACAGGAACTTCTTCATCTGCATCCTTTAGTTTAGAAATCATAGGAGATACCTATTCATCACACAAGGAATAGCTGTAGAAAATTGCAAATGACCTGAAACTAACCTTGTTTTGTAGTTGGTTGGAAGCAAATCAGATTTTTATATTTACTTATCACCTACTGATTAAAAATTGTTCTTTTGAAATTGTCAGAAACATATGGTATTGAGAAATTTTGAAAGCATATTGATGAAGAGTGAAAAATGTAAATTACTATGTCCCCCTAAGTCCTAAACTTCTTCCTTCTCAACCATGCCACTGTCTTTGACCCCCCTTCACCCTCATGCTAGACAAATTAGTAACCACACCTAAAAATATAAATAGAAGATGTACAGAGATGCTGGAACCTCTTTTATTATCATCCCCAGTCTCAAACTCCTCCCCAGAACTGGGAAGAAATACAGTAATACAAGTAGACAAAATGCGTAACTTATTTCTTCTTCTTACCTGAAGCTGCATTAACCATGGCAGGTCCACACTGTAGAGGGGAGTAACAGGGCATCCAAGTAGAGATTCATTGGAGAACCCACTCCACTTAGGACCCAACTCAGGGTTGTCTCAGACAGTTACAACATAGTTGAGATGCACTGCTCCAGAAAGTTTTTCATGGTATTCTCCACATCTCTTCGAATTTACTTTTCATAGTAAGCTTTATTTAAAATTTAAACTTACTTTTCCCCTCTCCTTTAGTCCATTACTTCATTGTTTTTTGACTTATGTAAATAAGTTTTATAACAATTCATTACTTCTTCATTATCTTGTCTTGCTATTCTTATTTTGAATGATAGTCCACTTTGCATCTATCCACATTTTCACTTTTCTTTACATGTAAATATTTTGCTTTTCTAGCAAATTTCCTCTTTATAACCATATACAAATAAGTAAAATTCTCCATGTTTAATATTATTATTATAGTAGAAAATTAAATAGTATAAAAAAACTGTCTCTGTAATGCCAATCAGTTTACTGACAGTTGCTGACTTTGTGTCCTTAAAATATCACTTGACAGATTTGTTATATTTGTTCATATATCTATTGAAATGAATACTGATAAAAATGTGATTTATTTTTTTTGATTGTTTCTAGGATAGTTTACCTTAGAAATAACACACATATAGACTAGGATCCATCACATTTTATTGTTACCTAGTAAGAACAATTATAAACAGCATTTCACATTTTTAATTTTTATAGTAAGAAAGAATATTACTATAAGAAATACCTATATGTTTTGGTTTAGTGAAAGATATCAAGCTATTAAGTATGCCCTTTTAGCTTTGAAAAAAATCAATATAACTTCTATTTTCATTTCACTCTGCTTTTATTGTTAATAATAAAATAAAAAATACACAGAGATAGACAGTTGTACACCAAGATATTACAGACTGTTGCGTCAAGCCAAGCTTCCAAGCTTCATTGCTCCTTAGATATATATCTTTTTCAGACTCTATAGGTAAATGCAGATTCACTTTCCATCTTGGGTGCCGACTGTTCCTCTCAATTGATTTGCTTACTGTGGGAGAGAGACAAACTAAGTCATGGAAGGCAGCCTTTCTTTCACTTTAACAAACGTCTTTAAACCATCTGTTATCACTTTCAAACATTTAATTAATGTGAAAAATATAAACTTAGTTGCTTTAGGGTTATTAGCACCTGACCCTAAATTTAGCAAAATAATTAATACATGTAATAAGTACATGCAGTAACAATTATGAGCCAGATTAGGAATATCATAAAGTAATATCCTAAATTTGTTTTCAAACTTACTCTAGTACTAAAGAAATATGATTATAATATATACTTTCTTAGTCTTACTCTAGTACTAAAGAAATATATACTTTCTTAGTCTTACTCTAGTACTAAAGAAATATGATTATAATATATACTTTCTTAGTCTTGTATATATTTTACATATTCATGTTATGACTATCAACAATGTAAAAGCTAATGAGAACTTTCATCAATAAAAATGAAGTGTACTTCTGTGTTTCATAGTAAATATGTAGCTAGACTAAAAAGTTGGCAGTCACACCTACATTTCCTGTTACAATTATCTGGCAGTGAAACATTTAGGAACATTGAGTATCTACATGAATTTTTATTTTTATTTATTTATTTATTTATTTTGCTTAGTTGTGCTGTTGGGAAACGTGATACAAATCAGCATGGAAGTAAGACAGTGAATCTTTGAGCTCAAATGAGTAGGTGGGGAGCAGGAAAAAGAAGACTGGGTGACGGACAGATGTACAGCCTAGCAAACATTAAAAAGGGATTCAGCTAAACACACATGGAAATAGACCTACCGGTTGGTAAATTAATTCTCTGTGCTCATAATGAGCATTTTTTCCCCTGTGGCGATGCTTTCTTTAGAAGAAGAGATGGAAAAATATACAGCGTAGGAAAAAAAGGATAGAAAAGACATCCATATGGAACAACAGTGCTCTAATGGAAGAGCCCTATGGTTGCTGCTCTTATCTCCAGTTGAGAGTTTCCAGACAGTAAACTAGTTGGATGAGTCTTAAAACAGTACCGTCTTTCATCGCTGAGATAAAACATAGCATTTCTGGACATGAATAAGCAGGGAGAGCTGTGATGCCTGTGGGGAAGGCGTACCTCTGACTGGATGATATGCTGTTGAACTCTGAGAAAGAAGTGGAATGGGATCAAATAGTGGAGACAGGAACATTGCTTTCACTATAAAACATTTTGAATGGTGGTATGTGCAGGCATGCTCAACACAGAGTTGAGGCTTAATTTTATCTCTTTAAGATGAGCATAAAATGGATTAAGTTTCACCTTTCAAGATTAAAATTTATTCAGAGATTCTGAATGAATCTGAAGTCATTCTGAAGTCAATGTTTCTTTTTCTTTTTTTGTCTTTTCTAGGGCTACACCCACGGCATATGGCGGTTCCCAGGCTAGGGGTCTAATTGGAGCTATAGTCACCAGCCTATGCCAGAGCTACCGCAACACGGGATCTGAGCCGTGTCTGCAACCTACACCACAGCTCACAGCAACTCCAGGTCCTTACCCCACTAAACAAGGCCAGGGATCAAACCTGCAACCTCATGGTTCCTAGTCAGTTTCATTAACAATAGGAACTCCTGAAGTCAATGTTTCTACGGGACCTAGATGAACACTGAGTAAAACGTCCCCAAGGAAAACCCTCATTCCTGCTTGAAGGGAGGAAAAACTCCACCACCCCAAAAATGTAATTTTTAATTTTTATATAGGATCTTTTCTGTCCATAGCTGTAAGGTAGGCAGAACAGAAGGATTATACCCATGGCACTTAGGCTTTCTAATTTGTTTTTTAAGGTGCCAAAAAAAAGGGGGGCTAGATTATAGATTTGTGAAATGTACAGAGCTCATCTACCCAAGTATATATGAATTCATTCAATGGAGAAGTCAAGCAATATCCAGTGGCTCATGGGGAGGAATTTGGGGCATTCCTTTTTAGAAACAATGGTATGCCTAACTAGGAAAAGGTTTTACATAAAACCTGCATTGTGGCTTCTTACAAAAACGGAGTTTTCACAAAATATATTTATAACAACATATCACATGCTTGTTCCAGAATCCAAGAATTATCCTTCAATTCTCTCTGCCTTTCTTTCCAATTCATCAGCAAGTCCTTCCAACAGCTATTTCCAAACCATTCTCCCAGTATGTCCACTTCTTTTAACCATCCACTCTAGCTTATTGAAACATTGTCAACAGCATGATGGCCTCCCTGCTTCCACCTCTCCAATCTGTTTCCCATACAGCTGCAATATATAAATATTTTAAATGCGTATTCCTTCATTTCTTTCCCCATTTAAATTTTGCCAAAGGCATTTACTTACACCTAAATTCTTAATACCCTAGTTTAATCAATCCCAGAATTAGGTGCTGCTAACTCCATCTGTGACATCTCATCACTCTCTACACAATCCCTGTCTCCCTGGACCTCATTCAACTCCTCTAAGACTTCAAGCTCTTTTCTTATTTAGGAATTTTTCCTTTGCCTGGAATGCCATCATGAATTCTGGCCTTTCCAAGGGTGATTTCTTATCATTCAGATCTCGATTTAAGTGAATCTTCTCAGAGAGGCTTTTTTTTTCTACTTCGTATAAGTCATCCCCAGTCACATATCATTTTAATTCTCTGGAGGGTATTTATCATTATTTAGAATTTTAGTTGTTTATTTATATATTTGATTATATATGTGCATGTATATTATGTGTATTGCAATTGTACATATATGTACATGCATTTATGTGCACATGTTGTACATGCATATGTATTTGTACATGTTAATAATGTGTTATGTGTCTTCCCAGTAGATTATGACGGTCTTCAAAGTAGAGATCTGATCTTAGCACAGTGCCTTCTAAATAGCAGGTAATAGGTAAATATATCTTTAATGATGAATTTGTCTTTCTGTTTCTCTTTCAACAGAAGAAACCTTAATAAAACAATACATGTATGTATGTATATGTATGCATACATATGCAAAAATCCACATTTACATAAATATTCACATATATATATATATAATCAAGTACATATATAAGTGTATGTCTGTGTATGTGTATGTACTGCTCTAATTTCTAAGCAAAATCAGGGTAACGATGTTCATTCCTTGGCCACCTTAATCAAGACCTTTAACTATTATCAAATATTGGAAAAATAAGTGAGATGTATTTACTTGCTTGGAAATCCATATGTAAATTGCACTATATAAAGTTAAGCAATGCGTACTATGAATAATTGTGTATGGAAGAATTCACATCTTTAATAGAAATTTTTGAAATTTGAAGAGTTTTACAATTGACTTCACGTACCTGTTTATCTTTTCAAAATTCTGTGGTTATAGCTAACTAAAAATTGGATTTGTTTTTTCGGAGTTCCCATCATGGCTCAGTGGTTAATGAATCCAACTGGGAACCATGAGGTTGTGGGTTCGATTCCTGGCCTCGCTCAGTGGGTTAAGGATCTGGCATTGCCATGAGCTGTGGTGTAGGTTGCAGACATGGCTCGGATTCCGTGTTGCTGTGGCTGTGGCATAGGCCAGTGGCTGAGGCTCTGATTAGACCCCTAGCCTGGGAACCTCCATATGCCCCAGGAGCATTTTTGCCTAGAAAAGGCAAAAAGACAAAAAAAAAAAAATGGATTTGTTTTTTGAAGATTTATACCATTTTTTTAAAAAATATCATTTCTTATAAAGATAATATTTATATCTTCTAGCCAGATATAAAACTTCTCTGAGGCATGACCTGAAAATCCATATCACAGTGTCACACTACCTAATAACTTACTGTTTCAGGAACTCTTTCTTGAATTTAAAGAAAGATTTATATACTACTGTACATAAAATGCTAGTCCAGGCACTGTAGGTCTATAATAAATAAATAAACACTCCGTTATGACTGGATTTCTTAGTAAAAATAAACCAGTGAGGTGTTTTCACTCATATGTTTCACCATGATGCAATTTCACAGATGTTTCAAGGTCCCCTAGTTAATTGTAATATTCCAGGACACGTGGCCAGGAGAAGAAGAAATTTCACAACAAGAAAATATATTACTTTGGTAAAGGTTCACTTCTTTATCAAGCCTCTGTTTTAAATGTAAATAATTTGGGCAAGGTTGTCAATTTGTGTCACTACATTCCATGTGGGAATCAGTTTATTAAACAAGTTTTTCTAAGGTTAAGAAAGACCTTGCTTTTCATGAAAATTCTGAATTCTAGGGACACAGGCAATAGGAGGGCATATTGAAATTGGAGCTCAATAGATATTTCTTTACAATTCTGCTTAACATTATCGTTAGTGTCTATTAAGGATTATCTGCTATGGATACCTCCAAGAAGCTCTATTTATCAATATACTTGCACCAGAAGTATCTGCAAATTGCCTTTATTGGTTTTGTCAAGTTATAGGATAGCAAATTTATAATAATAATTTTGAAATATCTTGATATTGTCCTTTTTCATTTAAATAAGTTTTTATATTGCAATGCTAAATGTTAAATTTGGATACATTTTACTACCTTTAAAAAATTGACCGACAATGGACATGTATGTGAAAATTAGAATTCACTAAAATTAATTTTGTGTAATACTTCCAGTTTAAGGACGGCGTTTCAAACTTATACAAATTGTTAACTCACTACAGTAGCACAGTTTAGGTAAGCCCTAAGGACATTTGGTTCAGCATTCCAGAACCCATTGTTACTTTTTTGTGGAATTTGTGTATTAAATGAGAAGAGGAAATGAGATAAAAATGAGAAATATTTCTACTGAGTTCCACTATAAAAAATTCATGTAGTAACACAAATATATAACCTAGTATGAGTTAAGAAACTGTTATTCACAATGACAAATTAACATTGGAAAAAATAAGGTCAAGCAGAGAAAGCTTAAGAGATTTTAATCATAAGCATGACATACATAAATATGGTTTCCTTGATATGAAGATTTTTGTTTCCTAAAAAGTTCAATAACATTAGTGGTTTTTTTTTAGTATCATATTCATGTTATCATTGATTTTTTCAAGTGCACATGAGATAATCTTGAAGTTGGGAGAGTTATATGATTTATAATGTGAGGCATCATATAAGCTTACTTCATTGAATTTTTATTTTTTTAATTGTTAAATTTTGTTTGGGGGGGGTATTTTTAGGGCCACACCCACAGCATATGGAAGTTCCCAGGCTAGGGGTTGAATCCAAGCTGTACCTGCTCGCCTATACCACAGTTCATGGCAACACTGGATCCTTAACCCACCAAGCAAGGCCAGGGATCGAACCAGCATCCTCCTGGATACTAGCCGGGTTCGTTACCACTGAGCCATACTGGGAACTCCTCATTGCATTTTTAAATCTGAACCAACCCCTTTAGGGACTTTATGAATTTTCTAAAGTCATGAAAGTTTTTTTGCATTTACAAATTTCTTGAGTGAAAGTGTTTTACTTTTAGAAAGTCAACAATGATCCATCACTAATAAAGAATCTTGTCCAAAAAGATTTATATAAATGATCAGGTCTAAAGTTTATTTTTTTTTATTTTTATTTTTTTTTTTTGTCTTTTGTCTTTTTTGTTGTTGTTGTTATTGTTGCTATTTCTTGGGCCGCTCCCGCGGCATATGGAGGTTCCCAGGCTAGGGGTTGAATCGGAGCTGTAGCCACCGGCCTACGCCAGAGCCACAGCAACGTGGGATCCGAGCCGCGTCTGCAACCTACACCACAGCTCACGGCAACGCCGGATCGTTAACCCACTGAGCAAGGGCAGGGATCGAACCTGCAACCTCATGGTTCCTAGTCGGATTCGTTAACCACTGCGCCACGACGGGAATTCCCTAAAGTTTATTTTTTTAGATGAGCATAGATGCATAAATTAGAGGCAAAATGTCTCACAGCTGTTTTATCACAGAACCTAAGGGAAAAACCCAAATATCTGATTTCTTTCTTGCTTCCTCGCTTGCTTTATTTATTTTTATGTAATTTTATTATTGTATAATTGATTTACAACGTTGTGTGAGTTTCAGGTGAACACAAAGTGACTCAGCCAAATATCCAGATTTCTCAGTGTTTTTCTGCTATGTCACACTTCCCCTCATGTATATTTACATTTGGGTAAGATGTTTTGTTTTTGTTTGTGCATTTGTTTTTTTTGTTTGTTTGTTTTTTGTTTTTTTTGATGAGTGACAGTACTGTTCTCTCAAAGGAAACTGACATCCTCATAGAACTCTAAGTATTTGATCAAATAATCTGATTTACTTTTTGGTAAAGTACTTTTAATAAAGAGCTTCCAGTATGGAAGTAGGTGGAGTTAAATCAGGTCGAATCATCCACTTCAAAGACATTTTTTTTTCCTACTTTAAATTTCACTTTACTTTTGTCAGTTCAGAATGTAAAAGTGTATTTTTTTCTTTAATGCATACATTTTTTTTTCAAATAACAGACTGGTTTTATTCATAAACTTTTCTTGTAATAGCATAGAACTGTTGGTTACCGCCTACAGTTTAAAATTGCAGTACTTTTTTTTTTATTTTTCCAGAACAGGTTTTTTTGTTTTTTGTTTTTTTATTGTGTAAGGATTCCATTTAGTATGTGAAGCAGTTGAAGCTAACAAAGGAATGAAAAGTGATTCATTCAAATCTAATATTTAAAAGGGTTCCTTTTTATGAAGCAGACAAGGTTACCCTACAGCTCTGGAGGAGGAAGCATGCTCTGGCCAGTTGAGGCCTTGTCAACCTGGTAGTTGTTGTTTAAGTAGGAGCCTCAGTGCTATTATCCCTTCTTATGCTATGATCCAAATAGGCTGCTACATGGAGCTGAACACAATGGGAACAGATAAATATCCTTCTCTGCACAGGTGAAAAAGCAAACAGTACACTTTTCCTCTTACAATTGCTTCCAAATGCACTGCAACTATCAGTAAAGTTAAGGATGTCTATTATTTTTAAAATTAGGAAATGTGAATAGCTTCTAACAAAAAGACACTTCTTAACCTTAATAGTTCCAGAATACATTGAATTCTGTCCCTTCTGCATCACTGCTAATAATTCTTGGACCGGATTTACTCTTGATTATTCTGGGACCACCCAGGGGAGTTCATGATATAAAGCAGAAAGGAAGTAGATAGATAGAGTCCAGACTAAATGATAGCAGTTTTTCTCCCTATTGAACACTAGTCCTTGGAGAGAAACAAGCAGCTTGGGCTTCTGGGACTCTTCAGACTTAATTTTGCCTCAAAAATCCATTCTGAAAGGGCCAGAATGCCATTTTTAAAAAGAGAACCTGCCACAAAACCCAACAGGTTGACAAGTTAGAAATTACTGTACACTGCTTGTGTAGAGAACAGAACATACCTTTAACCTGAAAAGCTCGTTATTGGAAAAAAGGTGCTGTACCACTCTTCAATTTACTGTATACAGCACTTGTTGGAACTGATTTCTTTTTGACAAGGTTATACAGGATCTGTTGTGCTCTAATAAGCTCCAATAACAAAATGTGGTTGCATTTTTTCAATTTCTTCATTAGGATGTGAAAAAAAGAACACTTTTTCTATTATTTTGAATTGTATATTGTGATTTAGAGCTCTAACACTTTTAAAAACATTGAAGGACTGCATTTGGAATGTAAGACTCTTTAGTGTATTATATATATATATATATACACACACACACATATGTATATATATACATATATATATATTTTAAATAATCTTTTGGACTGGAAGACGCTTAGCAGAAATTCGTAAGAATTATCTCGTACATGGTAAAATGTGGGGGGATTTCTTGCAGAGATTAAGAACATATAAGGCTCAACTACTGATTCATGTTATGTTATTAAAAAATGATACCATTTCCTATCTATTGACAACATTGCTTTTACCACCAAAGGATGCATTATTTATATAGCACCAGTCAAATTCAAAACATAGAAGTAAGTATCCTGAGGAAGCACAGAAGTATAACATGGAGTCTATGACTGCTCCTTATTATCTTATCATCTTGTTGGTTCAGAAGAAAAAAAAAAAAAGAAAAATTAGTAATGTATTAAGCACCAAGTGAATTTTACAGCCTTCCAGTTTTCAATCATGAAGCTCATTGATATATATTCTCTTTACTCTGAACTTTATTATTAATGAGTTAGACTGGGTGTATGAATTGATTATATAAATTTGAGAAAAAGTTTTAATGTTGCCATAGTGCTACACATGTATTTTGATAAGATAGCTTCCTCTGAGGGAGGGAGGGAGAGAGACATGGGGTTGGTGAAAGGCACATAACTCTGGGTATGTTCATAGCAGTCATGACTGTAAGATCGCTCTCATGGGGGAGGGGTATTGATAACAAAGTGAGGGAAGCAGTACATAAACTCTGAAAGCATGAGAATTATTCAAAGAAGGGGAATCAGTGGGATTTAGTTGATCAAGGAAGTCTTCATAGAACAGGTGGGAATCAGACTGAAACTTGACAGTAGCATTTTACTAGGTACATCAAGAAAAGGGAAGCTATTCTAAGATGAGATTGGGCAATACTTAGGAACTGGGTCAGAAAAAATTTGTCCTAAGGCAAAATGTTAGTTTTAAAAACAAAGATGTGTTCGTTTATAAAGATTGAGCCTATAGTTTATTGGATAGATAGGTACATAAACATACGTGTTATGGTGATACAGTATATAATAAACATATATAGAGGTGTGTGCAAAGTGCTTGAAAGCACATTGAAGGAAGATACATTAACTCTGCAGAGTTGAGGGATGCTTTGCAAATGAGATCATATTTAAACTGGACTTGAAGGATCAACAAGAAGAAAACCAAGTTTGTGAAACAGGATATAGCTCCAAGAACACAGCAGCAAAGAAATAGAAAAAGCTAAGTCTAGAACTTGGGGAAAGCACTCGTATTGGGGCAGATATTTAGTGTGCTAGGCTTTGGATTTTTTATTTATGTTAACTTGGCACTATAAGAAATGAAGAAAAGAAGCCCAGCATATGTGCTCTGAGGTACTCTAGCCTCTGTTGTTCCAAAAATCTTTAACATTGAAGCATATCAAATCAATGGTGGGTGCAGTTTGGAGTTCATCTCAGAGTCATGTGGATTAAACAGATGATGGATGAATGGATTTATCGTAGCAAAGTTTAGCCATGGTGCCTGAACACAGATTTTTAGTTTCTTAATTTAATAACTTTGTTATGTGAGTTGAAATTGTGTTTCTACAAGTGAATAGGTTCTTATAGAAGTAACCCACAGTATTTACCTTGTATTTATTTATAACCCAACTTTCACATGAATAACTTTTGCAGCCTACTGTACTAAGATGCAGTTTTTCAATTGACTAGATTTGGGATTCTTTCTGACATTATTGAAATACTCTTGAATTTTACTTTTACACTAGAATAGCATTTTATATATGTTACAAGTAAAATGAAAACCATAATTTCTTTTAATTCATACCTTATATGTAGGTAGAACTATAAGTAAATATTTTCAGGTCTTAAGAACCTTCACTTTTCTTAGTTTCCTATCAATAAAAATGCTCATATTTTTCCCTTGAAGGCAATTGGTGATTTTACTATGGCTACTATAGTTTTCACTAAAACTGTAGTTTTTGATTAAGAATCGTGGGCCTCTGTAAATGCAGTTTAATATATTTTTTAAACTGTGGAGAAATTTTAGCAAGTTTATGCATTTAGTATATAGTTAATAAGTAGTTCCTCAAGATTAATCTGCTAGTGAAAGATTTTAAACACATAACCATAATATCAGAGAAATTGGTATGAAATATTTATACATATAGTGATAAAAACTTTTAACAACTTGAAAATATTATATCACTTTCAAACATATTTCTTATTAACTAGAATATACTTTTATTTCTTATTATGAAGAAATTTGTTGAAATTTCTTTTTTGGATTTAAATTATATCTAAATGATTTGTATATACTGATTTCTCTGATCAGGTATAAACTAAAATAAATAAATACAATTTAGTTGTTTTCACTTTGTTCACTTCTCAAGATACATTTTTTATCCACTATATATTTTGTCAGTTGCTAACTACATTACTTATGCCATGACATCTAGAAAATATTTAATACAGTTAATTTCTTTTGTAAATTATAAAATCTGAGCTTCTTATTTTAATCATTTTTCTGAGCAAATTCAATAGTATTTAGTTAAATTAACATACTCTCCAAGGAAAATGACAATAAAAAATTGAGCCCATCTTTGTATTGTAGAAATCAGAGATTAAATATCACGTAATTAATTGACCTATTATATGGTTATCATTTCTGAATTTTATTCATAAATTACATACCATTAATTTTTCTATTTTTTATTTATAGTTATCTTAGTGCCCATTTAAATAACCTTTAATCATAGGATGTTAACATGTAAGGCATATATTAAAATCGTCTAATATTGACAAGTCATATTCAGTGAATTACTTGTTAATATGACTACAAATTATGTGGCTTTATGAACAGAATTAGTAAATCAGTGTTGAACCAGGATTAAGTTACTTTTATTGTGCGTGTGTGCACATGTATATGCACGTGTGTAATTCTTCTGCATATGAATGAGTGCATTTTTATTCCTTGGGGAAATAAAAATGGTCGTGTCTTAGAAGGGCAGAAAATGACGTGCATTTTCTATCGTGTGCTATATTTGATTGAATATTCTTTTTATTAACATATTAATAGCATAATGGTTTTTAAAATGCACAGCATTCTAGATGCCTCAAAAATGAAGCAAATGATTATTTTCAATTTAATATTTCTTTATGAAAATGTAGCTTCATTATCACAATGTCTAAATAAAAGCCCAAAAGTGAATACACAAAACAGGACCTTTTAAATAATTGCTGAATGATGCCAAATGTTGCCACTCACTTAAAGAGTGAAAACTAGAGAGATGGGTGTTTGGCCTTAGGGAAGACAGCCTAGAGTTTTGCTTATTTTTTCTTTGACAAGAGTTATAATCAGGCAGATATAATACGTGAACTTGAGGTGGAATGTTGAAGAAACCTTTCTCTCCATAATACTCATATTTAAAAATATATTCTCTATAATATAACATATATGTGTGTGTATATATACACATGTATATGTCATTTTAGAGACAAGAAAACTAGTCTTCTCACCCATTCAGTGGAGTTAATAATAGACAACTCATAAATTTGTTGTGACTATTCACCACTGATCATAATGAGAGTTTCCTAGTAAGCCCTCCTGGCCTTTCACTCTTGCTTGAAAATCTCAAATCAGATGAAATGGAGAGCATTCATAAGTAGGTGTGGAGCATATGAATCTCAGGTCAGGCTTACATAGCTTTCGAAGTAGCAGGATATGTAGGCAAAGATTCATTTTATTAGGAAGGAAAATTATTGAAGGAATGAGTTATAGGGTTTGGTCTTGAAAATGTATCTTCAGGAAATAAAAACTGTATGTATTAAAGACAGAGAAGAAATGTTTTTGAGCAGAATTAAAGAAAATTTTAGTTCTGTATTAATTAGTTGATCCTGTCAAAAAAGTGAACTTTTCTAGATCCCCTGAAATATATGTTTATAATGCTATGAACAAATTTATTTAGTAAATATTTATTGACCTTCTAAATTGTGCTAAGTTACCAACAATAAAGTAGACAGAGTTCTTCGATTCAAAGATAAGTACCAGGTGGGAAGACTGACACTGATAAAATCAGAGCAAATAGAAAGTTTAGGTAGAGAAGTATCACACAATTTCCTTGATCTGTCTGAGAATTTCAGCTATTTCTGACTAATCTTACATTGTTGAATTGTAGTTAATTTCTGATTAATCTTCCAGTGGTGAATATTTAGATTATTTTAACTTTTACTATTTCACAATAGAGTTGAAATAATTGAATAGACGTGAATGTACAATAAAAAGAAAAAACAGAATGAAAAAGACGAGAATTTTTTCAAAAGTGAAAATGTTTAAAATGTTTCAGAACACATAGTGTGAAATAATGTTACTAGTGATTAAAAATATGTAACAGTGACTGGAGAGATTTATTTGACAGGTCATTTTCTTGACCCAATTTTCATATTGGCCAAGGTACTTTCCATCAAATCACTTTCAGCAGTTTGCTTTTAGGTACATATAAGTCATGAGAGGAGTGTGAGAGAGAATGATGAGCAGATAAACAAGAGCCGGACTGTGAGTCAATAGTGGTTTATGGTGTTATCTATCTGGACATGTTAAAAAATTCTAGGGCAGTTCTCTTAAAGTTGATTAACAATTATTAAAACTACCTTTTGTTTTTATGCTTGTTGAATATTAGACTGGATAAAAAAATGCCATATATCATACATTTTCACATGGGAAATAGAATTTGTTTGGTTTATATAAGAATGATCATAGTACCTGAAAATATATGGACTCTTTCCAAAACAAATCAGAATTTATAATTACCCACCTTTGTTGATATGAAATAAGAAAAAGAAATCCAAACAATGTGGGATTTTTTTTTGTCTTAACTAAAAAATTAAAAAGTCTTAATTAAAAAAATTAAAATTAAAACTTATTTGCATTTCAGTTCTCAAGAATCAAATGATGTAGCTAATTTTGAAGCACTGCTTTTCAGATCCAATGGTATTTTATTCTAACCCATTCTCTGGTAGCAAATAACTTCATATTTTATAACCTATAGTATGTTTGATAATATTAATTTTGTTACATGGAGTATTAAAGGACTAATATTATTGTATTTTGTTTGATAGCTCTGGAAGATATTTCCCTTTGCATTAATTAAATACATATATTTTGAAATTCTAATGAGCAAATGATTTTGCTAACACATAAAGAACATATTATTTTCTATTTTAGATAGGCATGAAAATTAAAATTACACATTTTTTTTTAAACTTAGAAAATGTCTTTCATTTACCTCCAGCCAGCTTAAACTATTTAGGAATGTGTACAATGAAAATCAGAAGATATTATACAAATTAATAAACAAGAAGCATATGTATACATATTTGTGATATTTATCAATTTATAATGCTGTTAAAGTCAGTTCTACTTTATGATCATGGTAATCATACCCCAGGCAATACCCATTTTCTCTAGTGATTAATGTAGCACCATTAGATTTTCAGAAGGTTGTTTTCTTAATTTGACTGGCCAGGAAGCATTTTCCCTGTTAAAAAACAGGTATAAACATCAATACTGAAGATAAGAGAGTTATCTCCTGCTGTTTTCTGATGTCTCCAGTGTAGAGAATTCAGCAGGTCAAAGTCTGAGGATTGAGTAGGGCTATTTATCAGAAGTAAGGAACTAGAAAAATTTTGATGTGACTCAGAGACTTTTAGCTGAGAGAATGACAGGAAGCCTTTTAATAGCCAAATAATCTGTCAAATACTCTGAATATACAGGAGCTGTGTAGCAAACATGTTAAATCAAACCCCAGCACAGTAATTACAGGTAATTTGTGAACTGTTTCTAATTTCCTTACTGTGTAAATTATACACCTCTCTGATTGAGACAAGACTTGACTCTCAGAAGATTTTACTGAAGTTCTCATTGCTTGACACTGGCTGTATTGTTTCAGTGTTCTCTATGCTGCTCTTCATATTTTCAGCTGGTTTTGAGTGAAAGGAAGGAAGATTTTGATGTTAAAAACTGTTCTTTCTCTTTACGATGACTATTTGAATCTACTGTCAACTTTTGGCATCTGGTTATGGATTAGAGATTGAATGTTATGGTTCAAATCTTTATTCAATAACTTCTCTTAGGTATGCCAAGTAAAATAAGTCATAAACATCTCAGATTATTGAGTTTCATGCTAGTTGACTCAATACTTGTTAAAGACTCCTAGGTACTGCAAAATTGTTAGAAGGCGTTACCAGCTAATCAGGGTAAGAATTGCAAGACTCTAAGCTGTACATTAACATCATTTGTGAGAAAAGGAAAAGCAAAATAATAATAATAACAATTGGCTTCTTTTTCATTTCTAAAGATTGCTTTCATCCTATCATTAAGTTTTCTTAAAAAAATCAAAAAGCATTTAACATTCATATACTCATCCATTGTTAACGTTTCTTTAATCTTATATGGTGGTGTTATTTGTGTTTATTTTCTGTTGTGTTGTTCCTTTGTTTACTTCTTTGACAAAGCATGTCATTTTTTTGTTTTACCTATCTGTATTTTGCTACTGCATGTCAAACTTTTTAAATGACTCAGCGAACAAATGAATTCTTGTCATTTTAAATTTCACTCTAAATATTGCAGGCAATCTGTTTATTCTCAAACACTGCTCCAAGTTTTTGCTTTGTGTAGGAGCATGAAAAAGAAGTGAACAGAAAATGACAAGAACCATGTGGTACAGCCAGCCTTGTACCAGATAATCTGTTTAAGCCTGTTAATGTTAAACTTAAATAAGATATATGTATTTATAATTTGAATCATTTGCGTTTCTCTTTTGTTTGCATGATATGATTTTGTTTTATATTTTGTTTTTTTCCACTCACCAGATGTTCCCAACACTTTGCTTCCCACTACTATCATCCCCTCCCTTACCACTGCAACAGTCACAACCACTGTAGCCATAACCACCAGCCCAACCACATCTGCAACAACCAGCAACATAAGAGGTACAGTATGCTTCTTTGTTATGGCCTGGAAAACACATTAAATAGAACTTTAAAGTTTTTTTTTTTAAGGGTATAGGAATTGAGATCCAATTTTACTTAACTATAAGTAATCAAGTCACCTCAATTGCTATCAGTTAGGGTTATCGAAATATGAGAAAAGATAGTACATTTTAATTTTTCTTAGTGTCAGTTATGACTTATGAAAATGTTTCAGAATATAGGTTAAAATATATGAAGCTCTACAATACTGAATATTTAGAATGTGATCAAGGGACACTTTTTATTTTCCTTGCCTTATAAATGCAAACAGAAAAATAAGATGTTCAAGAATGCAGAGGTTGTTTTTGCTTTATTAAGACCATAGTTTGATGTTAATGATTTGTTATTCCTCTGCAACTAGATTAAAATGCCTACGGTGTTGAATTTGTTTTAAAATTAGCATAATCCATGGAGTCATTGTAAACCATTCACCACATAGAACTTCTAAGTAAATGTTTAACATATCCTAAAATGAGTGGAATTACTTATTCCACTTAGAATTTCCTAAAAGCAAATGCTCTAGAGTTGTCCAGGATAGCAGGAATTGATATTTGGCTCCATGAGTAATTTCTGACATCAGTTTACTACTAATAACCATTTTTATCTCAAGGAGAGCAACTAAAAGAAATTGAAGTAATCTTTAAGAGAAAAAAAAATCACATCATGGTTTTAGAAATATAAAAAAAAAGCATTTCTGAGTAGTTGTTAAGTGGTTAGCAGGTGATGAAGAAATAAAAAGTTGTTTGAGTGCATTATAGAAATGCACGTTTTAAGCTTTATTTCTGCATAAGCGATGTTCAGAGACAATTTGTCCTATTTAATTCTGTCTTTTTCTACTTCTTATATATGTTCTGTGTCATGTTGGCTATACTAATATGTGTTAAACTTAACGTTTTAATTTGAAATCATGAAGACTTTACAATAATATATATCTAATTAAAGCTTTATCAGGGATAGAACTTTATAACATTATTTTCCTTCACTTGTAAAGACTGTTTAATTATACATCTGTATTTCTTAGAATGTTTATTAATTCTCAATATTAATGAATATATATATTGAGGTTTTACTTAGCAGTTATCATAGTACTTTTCTTTTGTTTCATAAAATATATTTTAATATCTCATAATTGTTAATTTAAAATAGGTATGCCGACGCTGTTACACAATGTACAATATTGACAGCTAAAGTAGCAATAAGAATTTCTCAAAATATCTAGTATTTCTAACAAACTGTTTTTGAGCCAAATCTGTAAGTAGAAAAGTTTAAGATCTTTTTCATAGCAATTTATATAAAAATGAGAGGAAAAAATAATGAAAATAAAGAAAAAGGTAAAAAATAATGATATTGTATGAAATGAAAGGTATCTAAAATTCTACTTTGCTTTAATTTATGGTTTTTATAAATATTTTTACAAACAGTAACTCAAATGAAATGTAATTATTGCATACCAACAAGGTCTCTATGACAATGTTAAGTTCCAACAATATAAACAAATCACTTTGATGGAAAAGGAGAGAAGTATATTGACTTAAATATTTCTTAAAGTTTGCTTAAAACAGAAAAGACTAATAATCAATTATTCCTTTCTTCTTCAACATATATTTTTCAAGTATCTACTATATACACATGCACACACACACAGGACTATGCCAGGCCCTAAACTTATGAGAATTACATGTATTTTACCAAAAAGGCTAGCAACTAAATTAATGCACTTTCCCCCAGATAACCAATGTCTCTGTTTTGTTAATGAAAAGTGGCACCAAGATATGTGAAAAAAAGTGTATTTTGTAAGTTAGGCAATTCAAAGCATCTATTTTATATAGAAAAAAATAGGAATACCAACATCAAATGTCTGCATTGGAGGAAGTGGGGGAGTCACTCAATATATTAACATTGTTATGATTTTTGCTATCCCTTTAAATTTATATGATATTCATCTATCTGTGCATTAAATTAGAGATATTAAATTAGAGCTTTCAGATGCAATTATATTTTAAGTAGAATTCATTCATCTACAAATTAATGAAAGATGTTTCAGTTATGATTTTAAAGATATCATAATAAGAATATGCTGTATAAGAAAAACTGAGGACAAAATATTTTCAGCTTGCAGACTTTTTTTTACATTTATTTGCTTTATCCCTTTCTCTCATCCAGTAATCTGAGGTAAAATAGCTATATTTAATATTATTAGATTTAAATGGTGTTTCTTCAAATTTTATTAACAGTAATATTTATCTCTCTATATATACATATTTAATAAATGACTACAAATGAATCACTATTCATATCTCCATTTACACACTTTCACCACCCCTGCTGTTACTGAGTTTTCTCTCTGAAGTTATGATAAACATCCAATTTAAAATAAATTAAAGAATCAAGGCTGTAGCTATATTAAAAATCAAGATAAAATAGAGCAAAGAAACCACTCAAATCGTTTGGTCATAACCTTGACAATCTGCACATCTCTTCAGTTTGTACCTGAAATGCATCCCTGTGTGCAGGAAGAGAAGCTTCAGTCATATGGAAGAAAGGCTGGCAATTAGCAGTATCCTGCTACAAATAAGGATGCTAAAACACAGAGAAGGGAGCAAACTTGAGCAGTCATGGGAAAGACAGAGAATAAGTGAGCCTTGGAATCATATTTAAGTTAAAGTTTTAGTTCTGTTGACAAAGTCTTTGGTGACTTTGTGAACCAAATTTAGCATCAGCATTTCCATCAGAAAAATGAAAACCACTTAATTCTTAGATTGTCTTGAGGATTGGATAATATTTAGAGTTCTGGCAACACAATCAGTACACGGGGGCATGACAATTTTGCTCAGTTCTTTTTAGAAAAACAAATGTGTTTACATGTAGTTGTAATGAAATGGTGCATTTTTCCTATAGTAATTCTAGTTTTAGTTCTAGCAAAAGTCTTTAGTGTTAATGCGCTGATTACATTTTAATTTCAAACCTATTTTTTAATTGATTATGTGAAAAAATTAATATTAAAATGACAGTAAAGCATATGGGAATTTATCTATCCTTGGATATAACAATTGTAATTTTTTTCATGATATTGATAGTATTCTTTATTTATTTATTTATTTATTTTGTCTTTTTGTTGTTGTTGCTATTTCTTGGGCCGCTCCCGCGGCATATGGAGGTTCCCAGGCTAGGGGTCGAATCGGAGCTGTAGCCACCGGCCTACGCCAGAGCCACAGCAACGCGGGATCTGAGCCGCGTCTGCAACCTACACCACAGCTCAGGGAAACGCCGGATCGTTAACCCACTGAGCAAGGGCAGGGACCGAACCCGCAACCTCAAGGTTCCTAGTCGGATTCGTTAACCACTGCGCCACGACGGGAACTCCGTATTCGTTATTTATATCACGTATCTAAAATCTGGACATTTTATAGATTTCTTTAAATATTTTTTATTACAAACAATGCGACAACACATTGTAATTCTCTGCTTATAGAAATTGCACCTTTTAAGAATAGTGGCCTGATTAATCCTATCAACTAATTCAGAAGATATATATTTTATATATATGTACTCATATATCTATATATGATCTCTCTCTATATATATATATTCTTTTTTAAATGGTTTATAGTTTTTTTAGGTCTGTAATTAATTTTTAATGAGATAAACTTTAATGAGTTAGATATGATAATTTATAAAATGGTTCCAAATGAATTGATGTTATTTCTAGTATAAATATTATTTTTGTATGGTATCCTTAATTTGAAAGCTTTTGTTAAAATTTTTTTCATATTGTATAATTTTTATTTTATAATAACTATCTCATAATCTAGGAAACTTTAGCAGCACCCTCATTTACAGATCATGATATAAAGATATAAAAAACTCAGGAAATAAATATGACAGTGATATATATTAGTGATTATGTCTATTTATTATGATTCTTTATTTTTCATTTTTTAATTGTTATTTTTTCCTAACAAATTTTTTTTCCCACTGTACAGCATGTGGACCCAGTTACACATACATGTATACATACTTTTTTATACCATTATCATGCTCTGTTGTAAGTATCTAGACATAGCTCTCAATGCTACACAGCAGGATCTCATTGTTAATCCATTCCAAAAGCAATAGTTTGCATCCATTAACCTCAAGCTCCCAATCCCTCCCACTCTCTCTTCTTCCCCCGGGCAACCACAAGTCTCTTCTCCAAGTCCATGATTTTCTTTTCTGTGGAAAGGTTCATTTGTGCTGGATATTAGATTCCAGTTATCAGTGATATCATATGGTATTTATTTTTATCTTTCTGACTTACTTTACTCAGAATGAGAGTCTCTAGTTCCATCCATGTTGCTGCAGATGGCATTATTTCATTCTTTTTTATGGCTGAGTAGTATTCCATTGTGTGTGTATATCACATCTTCCTAATCCAATCATCTGTCGATGGACATTTGGGTTGTTTCCATATCTTGGCTACTGTGAATAGAGCTGCAATGAACATGCAGATGCATGTTTCTTTTTTGAGGAAAGTTTTGTCTGGATATATGCCCAAGAGTGGGATTGCTGGATCATATGGTAGTTCTATGTATAGATTTCTAAGGTACCTCCATACTGTTCTTCATAGTACTTGTACCAGCTTGCACTCCCATCAACAGTGCAGGAGGGTTCCCTTTTCTCCACACTCCCTCTAGCATTTTTTATTTTGGACTTATTAATGATGGGCATTCTGGCTGGTGTGAGATGGTAGCTCATGGTGGTTTTGATTTGCATTTCTCTATCAGGGATGTTGAGCATTTTTTCATGTGCTTGTTGGCCATCTGTACATATTCCTTGGAGAAATGTCTATTCAGGTCTTTTGCTCATTTTGCCATTGAGTTGTTGGTTTTTTGACTGTTGTAAAAATTGTTTGCATATTTTAGAGATTAAGCCCTTGTCAGTTGTATCATTTGAAACTATTTTCTCCCATTCTGTAAGTTGTCTTTTTTTTTTTTTAATGGCTTCCTTTGCTGCAGAATAGTTGTCAGTTTGATTAGATCCCATTGGTTTATTTTTGCTTATATTGCTGTTGCTTTGGGAGACTGACCTGAGAAAACATTTGTAAGGTTGATGTCAGAGAATGTTTTGCCTATATTCTCTTCTAGGAGTTTAATGGTGTCTTGCCTTATATTTAAGTCTTGAAGCCATTTTGAGTTTATTTTTGTGCATGGAGTAAGGGTGTGTTCTAGTTTCATTGATTTGCATGTACCTGTCCAGGTTTCCCAGAAATTCTTGCTGAATAGACTGTCTTTTCCCCATTTTATGTTCTTGCCTCCTTTGTCAAAGATTAGTTGACCATGGGTGTCAGGGTTTATTTCTGGGTTCTCTATTCTGTTCCATTGGTCTGTCTGTCTGTTTTGATACCAGTACCACACTGTTTTGATGACTGTGGCTTTGTAATATTTTTTAACGTCTGGGAGAGTTATGCCTCCTGCTTGGTTTTTGTTTCTCAGGATTGCTTTGGCAATTTTGTGTCTTTTGTGGTTCCATATACATTTTTGGATTTTTTGTTCTAGTTCTGTGAAAAATGTCATGGGTAATGTGGTAGGGATTGCATTGAATCTGTAAATTGCTTTGGGTAATATGGCCATTTATACTGCAGAAATACAAAAAAAACATATGAGAATACTATGAACAATTATATGCCAACAAATTTGGCAATCTGGAAGAAATGGACAACTTTCTAGAATCTTACAGCTTACCAAAACTGACTCATGAAGAAATAGATCAACTGAACAGAAGGATCACTAGAAATGAAATTGAATATATCATAAAACCACTCCCTACAAATAAAAGTCTAGAACCAGATGGCTTCCCAAGCGAATTCTACCAAACATGCAAAGAGGAACTGGTGCCCATCCTCCTCAAACATTTTCAAAAGATTGAAGAAGGCGCACTCCCAAAGACATTCTATTATGCTACTACCATCACCCTAATTCCAAAACCAGACAAAGATGCCACCAAAAAAGAAAATTATAGGCCAATATCTTTGATGAATATACACGCAAAAATTCTCAACAAAATTTTAGCCAACCAAATCCAGCAACATATCAAAAAGATCGTACACCATGACCAGGTAGGATTCATCCCAGGTTCACAAGGATAGTTCAATATATGCAAATCAATCAATGTCATACACCACATTAACAAAAGAACAGTCAAAAACCATATGATCATCTCAATAGATGCAGAAAAAGCATTTGACAAAGTCCAACATCCATTTGTGATAAAAACTCTCACCAAAGTGGGTATAGAGGGAACATTCCTTAACATAATCAAAGCCATTTATGACAAACCCACAGCAAATATAATACTCAATGGAGAAAAGCTGAAAACCTTCCCACTAAAATCTGGAACAAGACAAGAATGCCCACTCTCACCACTGCTATTCAACATAGGATTAGAAGTCCTAGCCACAGTACTTAGACAAACAAAAGAAATAAAAGGCATCCAAATAGGAAGAGAAGAGATAAAACTGTCACTGTATGCAGATGACATACTATATATAGAAAACCTCAAAGACTCAACCCAGAACTACTTGAACTGCTCAACAAATTCAGCAAAGTAGCAGGATATAAGATTGACATTCAGAAATCAGTCTCATTTCTGCATACTAACAGTGAAACTTTAGAAAAGGAATACAGAAATACAATACCTTTTAAAATTGCCCCCCTAAAAATCAAATACCTGGGAATACACTGACCAAGGAGTTAAAGAACCTATATGCCGAGAACTAGAAAACATTAATCAAGGAAGTTAAAGAAGATGTAAAGAAATGGAAAGATATTCCATGATTTTTTAAATTAGAATTCACTACTGAATTTTTTTACTTACCAAGACAGAAAAATTCCTAAATGTCTAATATTGTCTGTTTCTACCTCTATGAGACTGTTAAGTGCACTACAGGATGGAAATGGAGAGAAGATGTTAAATATCTGATATGATATACTCCCTGTCCTAATACTAAGAGTCTATTCAAATACCTCATGCATTTCAACATATAAGACAGGGAAAAAATCCCTAAAAGTAATGATGAAATTGTTTATATAACCTATGTAAAGATTTAAATGCGTTTTTAGTTCAAACAGATTTAGTTTTTACATCAGACTTTAAAATCATAAATAATTGTGTTAATAAAATCATATCATTTGTCTAGTAATCTCAGCCAGTTTATTAACTACAATAAGGTGATAGCAATGGAACCTTATTTCAGAATGATACTGCAAAACAAAAAGAACATATTTTTTAAGTATCAGAAATCAACCACTATCAGATGATCTATAATTAGAATAATAATGACCAACTTTGCAAAATTTAGAAATGGTTCCTGTTGTCTTGGTTGCAGCCCATTAATAGTGATGCTTTCAGCTAAGAATGCTTGAGGTGCTTACCCCAACTCCTACTGTTTTTAGGGGCCCCTACAGACATTTTCTCCACTGGGGCCAGTGCTGTGGTTGGACCAGTCCTTGTTATTAATATGATTTCAGGTTGCACCTCAGCAAGAAACTGGTGAGGTCACAGATAGAAAGAGAGCACAGGGACCTAGGGCTCTGTCTTTATTAGTGTTCAAAGTTGGGGTTTAAGAGTTGTGTAGGTTAACTCTTTATTGGTAAATTTAAAGCATTGGAGTGGTAATTAGGGCACAGGAAGGGAGGAGTTAGGTTACTCAAAGTGATTAATTGTCTGAGTTACCCAGGACTTTCTGAAAAAACAAAAACAAATGAACAAACAAGAAAACTTCACAGGTTGGGCAGCCTATTTCCTTATCTGCTTTTTTTTTTTTTTTTTTTTTTTTTTTTACTACAGCTGACAATACGTTTATTCGAAATGTTCAAGCTAGATGTCTTTTGATATGGATAAATCTGCAATCATAATCTCAATGTCAATGTGTTCCCTTGTGGTACAGTGGATTAAGGATCCAGCATTGTCTTTGCATTAGCTCAGGTCAAGGCTATGGTGTGGGTTTGATCCCTACCCAGGGAACTTCCACATGCCATGGATGTGGCCAAAAAAAAAAAAAAAAAAAAAAAAAAAAAAAAAAAAATCAATGTCAAGCACTAACCTAATTTCAGTTTTCAATTACGAATTAGTTTATATGTTTAAAATGGAACATGAATTGAAATATTTTAAATTGAACTCATGTAAAATAGAATGAATTTTAGAATACATCTAGAGTAAGTATAGATCAAGTCCAGAATTAAAGGCCCATGATTTTTACCCCATATGCTGCCATTGTAATTTTAAAATCATGTGAATTATAAAACTTAACTATTTAAATGTAAATGAATTCAAGGAATTTTTGACCACTTAGTATACTCCTCAAATATTATTGTTGGAAAGATCTACCTTCTCTAAAGATTTCTTGAAGCAATTTTAGTGATTTGTAGAAAAAAATTCATATACGCAAAATTAAATTATATCAAATGAAGTATTTATTTTTTGCCATTGTAGAGAAGTTGAGATGGATTTTTTTTACATTCTATTCATATTTAATGTACGCATTTCTAGTGAACTACAAATGCCTAAAATGTTGATTATGAAATAATATTTTTATATGCAGATTCCTTTGCTTCAGTAGTTGCTTCATTTCTCTGGCTTCAAAATACAATAATCAAGTAAAATAAACACAGAATGCATATATGTGCACATCAAACCACTGTCTGAAGCATCTATTTAATTAAATCAGGTTAAAAAGCAGTAATGATCTGGACCATGCGTCTAATCTCCATTTCCTTTATGTCAAAAGAAAATCTAGTCTATCTGTATTTTATTTTTATTTGGTTTCATTAATATATTCCCACCTCCCCTTTTTGACATAGATACTTAAAAAATAGAATACAAAGAGATAAAGAAACATTTATCAGAAGAAAAGAAAAAGAATGCCAGTACTAAGAATGAATGGATTAAATCATTATAGCTCTGAGTTAGTCACAATAAATGCATTCAAACAGAGCATTTGCAATGGTAAAATATATTATCTTGACACAGTTAAATCCCAAAGTGTGCAAATCAAGAAGTTCTTTATGAGCTTGTATTATGAGTGTTTAGCTATTAAAAATGTTTCTGGTTTTATTGGTGGTAATAAAACATAATTTGCATGGTCTTGTAAGCTTTTAAAAATTAAGTGTCAATATGTTGAGCTTTTTTTCACTTGACAAAAATTAAGTAATAATTCAGTCTCCAGATGGTCCATATAGAGGGACCAGCTTATCTGCAAAAAGACAGGTTTCCACATAAATGTAAGTGTAGCTAAATTTCCACTAGTCTTATTAGAAACAATTACTGTGTGAAGTTGACTCTTTCAAAATTAAATATGTGAAACATAGTTTATAATGGAAATAGGATATTAAAAATGCTTCTCACTTGGAAAGAACAAGTACAACATATGCTGTATAGTTGGAGGCACTCTCAACCTCGATACAAGTACCATATTGTTAATTCTGAAGGGAGTGGCTACAGGCTGGACATGGGTAGGAATGCTGACTGGAAGTCCATAGTTAGTCAGCTATGGATTCATACTCTGGAATAATGGTAATGTTTCAGATTAGGTTATTCCAAGACAGCATAGAATGCTAAAGCTATTATTTCTATCCTAATAGATCTTATTTGGAATCAGATCATTTGATATACAGAACAATTTTTAAAACTTAATGGAGCATTTGCCTCTGACTTGTAAGAAGCTGAATCTGGACAAGTTTGAAATCTTTAAATATTTACCTATTTCTTTCTGGAATTTGGAAATATTTGAAGAAAACCCGTATTCCTATTTTCTTTCCCATACCGCCAATTAAGGGAAGCAGAGCACTTATGCTCTATTCTATTTTCTAAGGGCATTCTTGTGGCTTGTGCAATTTAAAACATCAGACATTTTTAGGAGTTTCATTTTAAGCTTATTTATTTCTTTGGCTTAGATCAATTTAAACAGAAATCTTTGATCTTTGTTCCATTAGTTTATATTTCTTTTAAGTAAACAGTTCTACTAATATTGTTTCTACTTCTATAAATGTAGCAGTGTCTTAATTGATTTTATGGTAATAATACTGGATTTAATATAATCTAATAATGTATACATTTCCTGCAACTCCACCTCTGAGATAGAAAAGAAAATGTTCCCTAGTAGACTATATACCATTTTCTTGAATTCATTTTTATATAACATGCATACACATACATTTATTAGTTTTATATTTTCCATAATTATTATATTCCAGAAAGCACATCACTTATCAAATATTGAGACTAAATGAGTTACTTATTATTAGGAGAATAATCTGTTTTATATTTTAAAAGCTTGGCCTGGATAGATGAATAAATGTATTTCCAGAACATCTCTGAAATTATTTTAAAAATCATTAATAAACTAAACTGGTTGTATCTTTCTTACTAACCAATGAATTAAATTTATGAGCTGTGCCTTTGAAGCTGAAAAATTGCTGGCATTGCCCTTGCTTCTTTGACACTCCACATGAAACACAGTTAATAACCTCCTGTGTAAGCTTGGAGAAACACTGAATTGATACTAATTATACCAACTTTGGGATAGAAGGTGACCTTGACTTGAGTTGGAACTTTCTGCCAGGACAGTAAATAAGTGTAAGCCACAAAGCATGACTTCTGAGAAGGGTCTAATACAATCTATTAAATTTAAGTTTGTGGAATTGCAATAAGTACTGGGATAATTGTAATATTTTAAAACATCTCTTGCTTCAATAATACAGTAGTTTCTTATTTCTCTAGATTTCAATAATTTCCCATTAGTTTTCTTCACTCCTTCAAATTAAGCTGTGACCAGAAAATTAAAAGCCACTTGATACAAAGTGTATATAAGGTGATTGCATGGTGAAGAGACAGATTTTTCTCAAATGGCTTCTCAAATAAGTATATAATATTTATACAATTTTAGTATCAGAAGTGTTTATGCTAAAGCTGTAATAACAATGACCACTCTTTTTTTTTTTTTCATTTTAGGGTCGCACCTGTGGCATATGGAAGTTTCCAGGCTAGGGTTCCAATCTGAGCTGCAGCTGTCAGTCTACACCACAGCAAGCAGGGATCTGAACCACATCTGCAGCCTACACCATACTCATGGCAATGCCAGATCCTTTAGCACACTGAGTGAGGCCAGGGATTGAACCGACATCCTCATGGATACTATTTGGGTTCATTACTGCTGAGCCATGATGGGAACTCCAACACTGGCTCTTAAACAAAGAAAAGTATTTATAAAATTATTAAGAAAAATGTCTAAGAAAAAGCAATTGTCCCAGTAGTTATGCAAGTGTAAACTATTTCTGGAAAACCCGTCAAGACCAATGATGTGTAGCATTTTCACAGGTAAAAAAGCGAATTCATAGTGGTACAAAGGAATCAATAAAGTCTCTATAAATGCTAACAGGTGAGTAAGAACAGAAATTAGTCTTTCTTCACCAATATTTAAAGAACAACATTAGTATAAAGGAAATTCTGTTCAAAGTGTTCAAGATAATAAATGGAAATACCTACTTTAAGACCAGTTATTTTTCACTTTAGGAAAAAAGAGATGAATTCAAACATTTCCAGGGCTATTTTATTTAACCCACTAGTAAGCAAAGATTGCCAATCAATTAAAGTTTAAATAGGAAAGGAAAAAGCAACTTTGAACCAACATGGGGAATTGCATTAGATTTACCGAGAGGCATATTTTTTCATAAGCATTTGAACTGGTTTTGATGTCTGAAACCCAAGTTTCATAGTAAAGAAGCACAGTGCTCTTCTAGGGTAGTATGTGTTAAACTGAGCAAATTACAGTGATCTAAATGCATTTTTTTTCCTTTTTCCTTGAAGTTATGTTCCCTAAATATTGATTATAAGATCATTATTTTTTACTAGTTTACATAGTATGTGACTCTGGATATCTGCAGGGACTGATAGCAATCTCAAAAGCGTGTACCTAAAGAGTGTTTAATGAGGACATTTTAACAGAAGTACAGGCAGAGTTTGGGGAACTAATAAGGGGAAAGCACATTGAACTCATAATGGCAAAATGCTATTGCCAGCACTGGGCCTGAAGAGCCAAAGAAAGTGAACAGGGTGATGCTAGTCAGAGAAGATCTAGAGCCAGAAAAACTGCAGTTTGAAAAGAACAGCAGACAAAGGACACAGTCGGTATCCTAGCTGCAACCAGGTGGGGACTTTAGGGGAGGAGGGTCAAATTATAGACCTCTATCTTCTCCTGCCTTCCAATAACTTTTCATTAACCAAATCCCTCTAAAAATCAAAAATTAAGTAACCTGAGTAGCATTGCAGAGAGGTCAGATTCCCAGAGCACAGATGAAAGAAAAAAAAAAAAAATGGAGAGTGGATTTGGGGACCAAATGGAGGATGAAAAGTGGAAACGTACATTTAATTAATTAATTAATTTATTTATTTATTTTTAGGGCTGCACCTGCACTATATGAAAGTTCTCTGGCTAGGGCTCAAATCAGAGCTAAAGCTTCTGGCCTACACCATAGCTACAGCAACACAGGATCTGAGCCCTATACTGCAGCTTGTAGCAATGCCAAATCCTTAACCTAGTGAACAAGGCCAGGGATCAAACCTGCATCTTCATGGATACTAATGGGCTTCTTAACCCACTAAGCCGTAATGGGATCTCCAACACATGTGTTTAGAACATCATCTGATTTGCTTAGAATGTATTATCTAATTTGTTCACTCAGGGTAATGAAACGCCAGATTTTATTTTACATTTAGATTATACTCTTAGACATGCATATTACAGTTATACAATAGAAAACTAGAATGGACCTAGTAATGTTGTAAAATGGCAGCCCACCCAATTCACTTTAATATGTAATTTCCCTTTCTAGGCTAAAGTTGCAAACAGACAAGCACTCTAAATCTCTAAATGGTAGAGGGTAGATTTTGAAGCTTAATAGGACTGGCTTTTTTATTAGATACGAAGATATAGACAGATAGATAGATATAGATTTGTAGCATTTAAATAACCTACTTTCCCAAGAGAAAATCATTTTGCATCTTCTTTTTTTTTTTGGTCTTTTTAGGGCTGCTCCCACGGTATATGGAGGTTCCCAGGCTAGGGGTCTAATCAGAGCCTTAGCCACTGGCCTACGCCAGAGCCACAGCAACGCGGGATCCGAGCCATGTCTGCAACCTACACACGGCAACGCAGGATCTTCAACCCACCGAGCAAGGTCAGGGATTGAACCTGCAACCTCATGGTTCCTAGTCGGATTTGCTAACCACTGTGCCATGACGGGAACTCCTCATTTTGCATCTTGATGGGAAGAATACCCTTCTAATTTATTGAGTAGTGAGAGAGTTCTCATTTAAAAATATTCTCAGATGTATTTGTTTGGATGCAAACTGTTGCTTTTAATTGAACTAAATGCTTTGAAAATATTAGTTGCAGGGGAGGCAGAAGGAAGCTCTGAAAATGAGCTGGCCATGAATTAATTATAAATTATAAATAGATATATGCCTTATTAACTTCCTGTTTAAGGTATTTCAGTGTCACCTAGACAAATAATATTCAATTCTTAGATAATAGCTGTTCAGAATAGAAAAAACATTTTCCTGAGAAAAGACTTTAGAAAGAGCAATCACACTCTTTAATATGTAATATTGTATATCTGTCTTTGATGTCTTTAAAGTATGTGTACATTTTTAATTCAGTTAAGTTAGTAGATTGGAAAATAAAAACAATTCAACTTGTTTTCACTCTCAAGTATACCTGTTTGCCTGTGCTGCAGCTTGTGTCCCTTGGCATTTTACCACTGACAGGCTAGAAAGTTTTGTTCAGAGTAGAATATTGAAATAGTTTTTTTTTTTTTTTAAAGAACTAAGAATGGCAGTCTATTTTTTCTGGTGTTTCTAGGTATTCTCTCACTTAATTCTGAGAGAGAGCCAGAAACTGAACAACACTGCATCTCAAAATGCTGCTTTAGGGAACCAAAAAGAATGCTTTGTATTCTTTTCTCTTACTCCTCCAGGTTAAGTCCAGATATAGTCATCTTAATTTCAAGTTGAAGGAAAAGAATATGAAAATGAGAAAGAAGTTCAAGGGCTCATTTTAATAATTCATATTCATATTTCTATTTTTTGGCAATATATCAATGTAGGGTTTTTCCTTGATAATATATCCATGTAAGACTTTTTTTTGTAATGGCCACACACACAGCATATGGGAGTTCTCAGTCCAGGAACTGAGTCTGAGCTGCAGCTATAACCTACGCCACAGCTGCAGCAATGCAAGATCCTTTAAACAACTGTGTCAGCTGGGGATGGAACCCACACCTCCACAGCAACCCAAGCCACTGCAGTTCGATTCTTAACCAACTGTACCAGAGCAGGAACTCCCTCAATGTGGAGTTTTAAAATAACATTTAAAATGAAATCATTCTTTACTAAAACCTAAGAATTCTATACAATTTATAGGTATATTTGATTCGCAAGTTAACAAAATATGTCATATCATTGGAATAAGCATGAGATAATTAAAGTAATTGGGGACAGGATATTTTTGTGTTGTCCTGATTTGGCCTCTGAACATGTTACCTCAGGCAAATAAATTAATTTCTATTTACCCCATTGGGCTATGTGAATTCCAAGGTGTTTCTCAATTTTGAGTCCTCTACCAGGATTTCAGGGACTAGTATAATTGCTGATATTTTTTACTCAGAACTTGTAGATAAAACCACTTTTCCATTTGAAATAGTTTCAGTAATTTCCTTAACAGAATTCTATACTTTCAACTCATTTATGTTTGAATGTTCTGAAAAGCTAAACAAATAAAATGATTTATTAGACTCTAACCACAATATTTGGCCTTTGGTCACTGTCTCCCAGCCATATGCCCATCTCTTCTCCCATCACTTTCATTTGCATATGCTAGTATTTCCTCCTACAAACCTTTATATATCTGAACATTATTCTGTCTATAAAATTTCCAACCTCACATTATGGTTGGAAAAAAAATACTGAGTTCCAGCTGGGTTATCCATAAAACTAATGGATATGGTCTGTTTCCAGTTCTTCAACTGAGTCCAGGTCTCTCCCAATTAACCAATTTATAGCCAAAATTCACAGCTTAAACAAACCTTCTGAACTGTTGCCTGTTGGAATTTAAGACATCCATTTTGATTGAATTAAAATGATTATTGACAAATGAAGAAGGTTTGATTTCCCATTGTGGCTCAGTGGTAACGAACCTGACTAGGATCCATGAGGATGCAGGTTTGAAACCTGGCCTCACTCAGTGGATTAAAGAATCCAGTGTTGCTGTGAGCTGCAGTGTTGCTTACAGAGGCAGCTTGTGGCTCAGATATGGTGTTGCTGGGGCTGTGGCATAGGCTGGCAGCTGTAGCTCCGATTTGACCCTAGCTTGGGAACCTCCATATGTTATACTTGCAGCCCTAAAAAGCAAAAGTAAAAAAAAAAAAAAAAAAAGGAAAAATGGTGAAGATCATGGCTTCTGGACTCTTTTTTTTTTTACTTTGCCATGCGTTAGCTTTATGGCTTACTTTAAGCTCTCTTTGCCTCTGTGTCCTGATCTAAAAAGTACAAAAAATAATAATAGTATCAATCTTATAATTTTTTAAAATTAAATATATTTGTGAGCATAACTTCTTTAAAAAGGCCTTGTTCCCAACAAATAGTGTGTTAGTTTCTTTATAATAATTATTAGCAAGTTTCTTAAAATTAATCAACCGGATAGTATAGGATAAAAATCAATGCACATGGTGAATAGCAATGAGACTTACTGGCCTTTCCTAGATGAAGGATATAATGTATGGATCATTTGTTAAATCATATAGATAAATTATCCTTTAACTCATCCTCCAAAATCTAAAACTTAAGAATTTCTGTCGTGTGGTTTAATGTGGGTGAGATAAGGATCTTCCTGGTGGCATGGGATCCGACATTGTCATAGCTATGGTGGAGATTTGATCCCTGGCCCAGGAACTTCCATGTGCTGTGGAAAAATAAAAAAATAAAGTGAAATAAAACAGATTCTCATTGTGATTCCTTATTATTTAGTTCAACCGGATCAATTATCAAATAAATCAGAAACATAATTTTTAAACAAAAGTAATTTATTTTATAATTAATTTTCTGCCCAAATATTAATAGGCACTTAAATGGTCCTCAAAAGCAGAAATAGCTAGTTTGAATCCCAGGTTCATGATAATCAAGTTATATTTAAGCTCCAAATTCCTCATCTCTAAAATTGTCCTATTAATTTACTTATAGTGTTATTTTAAGCGTCAAAATAAGTATTCCTTTTCTGTTATTGTTATAAGTAGGGATGATAATAAATATGGGAGGGTATTTTATTACAATATATATTGAAGTTATATACCATTAATCATTTGTAAAATTTGGGCTTGTTAATTTCAGATGACACCATTTTCATGTTAAAACATTTCATTATCATTAGTTAGTGCAACTTAATATCATCTTTGATATGTCAACCTAATGAAGCCACTTAGCTTAAAACAACCCATTAATAAATTCAGTTGATTAAAATATACTTAAAGTCCTCCAGTAAATTAAAGAACTATAAAATGTTTGAGAAATTACCTGAATGCATTCAAAATTTATGACATTTCACATTGATTAGTTAAATTTCAAAATTTTTTAATCCTCTTACTAATTAAAAACATTTTTCTATATTTCTAATTTGCATCCCTGGGATAAATCTCACTTGATCATGTTGTATGATCCTTTAAGGTATTGTTGGATTCAGTTTGCTAGTATTTTTTTGAGGATTTTTGAATCTATGTACATCAGTGAAATTGGCCTGTAATTTTCTTTTGTGTGTGTGTGGTATCTTTGTCTGGTTTTGGTATCAGGGTGATTGTGGCCTCATATAATGAGCTTGGGAGTGTTCTTTCGTCAGCAATTTTTTGAAATATTTTCAGAAGTATAAGTGTTAGGTCTTTAAAAGTTTGATAGAATTCTCCTGTGAAGCCATCTGGTCTTGGACTTTTGTTTGTTGGAAGTTTTTTAATCACAGTTTCAATTTCAGTACTTGTGATTGGTTCATTCATCTTTTCTATGTGATCTTGGTTTAGTCTTGGAAGATTGTACTTTTCTAAGAATTGTTCATTTCTTCTAGGTTTTCCATTTTATTGGTATAAAGTTTCTTGTAGTAGTCTCTTATGATCCTTTGTATTTCTGTGATGTCCATTGTAATTCTCCTTTTTCATTTCTAATTTTATTGATTTGAGTCTTCTCTCTTTTTTTCTTGAGTCTGGCTAAAGGTTTATCAATTTTGTTGATATTTTCAAAGGACCAGCTTTTACATTCATCGATCTTTTCTATGGTTTTCTTCATTTCTATTTCATTTATTCCTCCTCTGATATTTATGATTTCTTTCCTTCTACTAACTTTAGGTCTTGTATGTTCTCTCTCTAGTTGTTTTAAGATGTAAAGTTAAGTTGTTTATTTGAGCTTTTTCTTGTTTCCTGAAGTTGGCTTGTATTGCTATAAACTTCCCTCTTAGAACTGCTTTTGTTGCATCCCATAGGTTTTGTAGTATTGTATCTTTATTGTCATTTGCTTCTAGATATGTTTTATTTTCCTCTTTGATTTCTTCAGTGGTCCATTGGTTGTTCAGTAGCATGTTGTTTAGTCTCCACATGTTTGTGTTTTTTGCAGTTTTTTTTCTTGTTGTTGGATTTCCAGCCATAAGCATTGTGGTTGGAAAAGATACTTAATATGATTTCAATTTTCTTAAAGTTACTAAAGCTTGATTTGTGGCCTAGAATATGATCAATCTTTGAGAATGTTCCATGTGCACTTGAGAGAAATGTGTATTCTGCTGCTTTTGTATGAAATGTCATATAAATATCTAATAAGTCCATCTGTTCTAATGATTCATTTAGGGCCTGTATTTCCTTTTTGATTTTCTGTCTGGATGATCTGTCCATTACTGTAAGTGGGATGGCAAAGTCCTGTGCTATTATTGTGTTATTGTCAATTTCTCCTTTTAAGGTTGTTAGCAGTTGCCTTGTATATTGAGGTGATCCTGTGTTGGGTACATATATATTTACAATTGTTATATCTTCTTCTTGGATTGATTCTGTGATCATTATGTCATGTCCTTCTTTGTCTCTTATAATATGCTTTATTTTAAGGTCTATTTTGTCTCATATGAGTATTGCAACTCCAGCTTTCTTGTGATTCCTGTTTGCCTAGAATATTTTCTTCCATCCTCTCACTTTCAATTTGTATGTGTCCCTAGAAATGAAGTGGGTCCCTCGAAGACAGCATACGTATGGATCTTGCTTCTGTATCCATTCAGCCAGTCTAATATTGTATTTGAGTTGATTTTTCTTATTTATGTGTGTATAATTTGTAGATTTTTGGTTTTCAGTTACCCTGAAGTTTTGATATAGGAGTCTATATGTATGTATATGATTGCTTTAAGTTGTTGGTCTCTAGTGTCCTGCATCTGTACTCTCCTCTTCTCACAATTTCTGATTTTGGTAATATATTTGTGGATGATTTCCTACCTTTACTGTATATATGCCTGTACTGGTGAACCTTGTTGTTTGTAGTATTTTTGTTTCTAGTTATGGCCCTTTTTTTCTGCCTGAAGTACTTACTTTACTATTTATTGTAAAGCTGGTTTAGTGTTGCTGAATTCTCTTAGCTTTTGCTTATCTGTAAAGTTTTTGATTTCTCCTTCAAATCTGAATAAGAGCCTTGCTGGGTAGAATAATCTTTGTTGGGCGTTTTTTCCTTTCATCACTTTAAGTATATCATGCCTCTCCCTCTTCAGGCTCTAGCTTTTTATACAGACATCCACTCTATGTTTTTTGATTGGAGCATTCAGTACATTGACATTTAAGGTAATTATTGATACATATGTATTTATTGCCATTTTAAACCTTGTTTTCCGGTTGAATCTACGCTCTTCTTTGTTCTATTATTTTTCTTCTTGTGATTTGATGATTTCCTTTTATTTTATTCTGGTATCCCCCTATTTTTGGTTTTTGTGAATCTATTGTACATTTTTGATTTGTGGTTGCTCTATTATTCAAGTAATCCTTTCCCATTAAAAAAAAAAAAAGAGTGTACATTTTCTTACTCTCATTTCCCACATTTAATGATTTTTTTCTCCTTTTTTACATCTTCATTTTTATCATTTTTGTGTTCCTTGTGTTGATCATTGTTTCACAAAGTTTTTTTTTTTTTTTTTCTTTTTGATCTCTATACTGGCTTATATAAGTGATTTACTTTCTAGTTGTGATTTACTTCTTCCTATATCTTCTACCTTCTTTTCTATTTAGAGAGCATCTTTCAATATTTCTTGTAGTATAGGTTTGGTATTTCTGTATTCTTTTAGTTTTTACTTGTCTGAGAAAAATTTTTACCCCTCCTTATGTTTTAAATGATAATCTTGCTGGGTAGAATATTCTAGGGTGCAGCTTTTTTTAACTTTCAAGACTTTGAATATATTTTTGCCACTTCCTTCTTGTCTGCCAGGATTTTGTAGAGAAATCAGCTGATAATTTTGCAAAAACTAATTATTTTGAATCATTTTTTTTCTTCACAATAATCCATCATAAGTAATATTTTCTTTTTTTTTTTGTCTTTTTATTTATTTATTTTTCTTTTACAGCTGCACCCACAGCACATGGAGGTTCCAGGCTAGGGGTCAAATAGGAGCTGTAGATGCTGGCCTGCACCACAGCCACAGCAACACAGGATCTGACCCATGTCTGTGACCTACACCACAGCTCACAGCAATGCTGGATCCTTAGCCCACCGAGCAAGGCCAGGGATAAAACCTGCATCCTCTTGGATACTAGTCAGATTTGTTTCTGCTGAGCCACTAGAGGAACTCCATAGATACTGATACCACTGATACTGATACTACTAGACATAGATACTGATTGACAGTTTCTAATTTTGTATGTAGTTCAAATTACATAGAAAGAGGAAATGGAGGAAAGAGAGTTTTAAATATTATAATATCTTATTCATATGAAAAATCTTAATACTATAAAACAGAATTAAGAGGAATCAAAATCTGAGAGTTTAATTTTTTTTCAAACAATGCCAGTAAGAATAAATGACTATTCAACCTGAAAGTGACTTTCATGGTTAATAGTCTCCATTTTTTCATTTTACTGTTGCACACATAGATAGTTTCAAACTTACTACTAAAATTTTTAAGCAGGCACTTCTATTCACTAACCTGTACCTCCTTTCAAATAGTACAACAGTTAATTTAGAAAATTTAATCAAGGAAAACAACATGTTAGCTCTAAAAATTTTTGTTGATATACCTGTACCCATACATGTGCAGAAGTCTTGTTAATATTCTTTTACAAATACATAGATAACAGACTAGATCTGGTTAAGACCTCATTGTTCTAACATTTTCTGAGATAAAATTCTTCCTCACAAAATTTAGCAAATACATTTTATACGTTATTTTCTATACATCCTTATCTAACCCCGATAGGAACTTCACTCTTAAATCTGAAAAAAAACAAAAACAAACAAACAAAAACAAAAACAAAAAACACACAGTAAAGGGAGTAATTATTTTACTGATTTCCTTAAAGATCTAGTTATAGCAATCTGTTAACTAAGTCTTAAAACAAGATAAATGATTTCCTCTGAAAATCTTGTCCTTATACTTGTTGATCATTCCTACTATTTTTAATAACTTTCTCTCCTATCCCATTCTACCCATGACAGGCTCATCTTATTATCAGTGTGGAACCATAATTATTTTCTCTTCCTTCCATAAAAAACCTCTCTAGCATCTATCCAAGGTCAGTGTTGTCACTGTCTTTTATCAGCATAGTTTGGCTTTAAAATGAAAATGTTTTATTTAAATTAAACCTGAACGTTAAAGTGTTCGAAAACTAAAAGGAGTTTGATCAATGAAACACAAAGAAGATAAAACAACATAAACTTGAATAAAGAATTAATTTAAGCCTCCAGAATCACCTCTCAATGAAAGCTCATTGTATTATTTAATGAGCTTATATATAATACAATTGTATTATAATACAATGAAAGTTCATTTATTATAACTACAACTTAATTTTGTTATTAGAGCCATTGAATTTAATATCCTCTTGATTATATATCCATAATCTATAAACTGGGAGTCATAATTGTAAATATGGGAACTGTTTACATATTGTAAAGTTCTGCAAATATATTTTTCTCATCACTATTCTACTTTTTTAACCTTTTCTCAAACTGCTGCTGGTCAGGAATCAATTATTATTTTTAATTAGAAAAATAAAAACATTAATGTTCTAAGAAAATATCAAAATATAATGATTTCTTTTAAAAATGGGATATTTTAAAATTTTAGTCAATTGAACTTTTACCTCCATAGTATTTAGTTAATATAAGTCATTTATATAATGTTGTGTTGATGATATAATAATGTAAAATTCAGAGAAGTTGATGTTTTCACATTCCTTAAGCAATACATCATTAGTTCTTTGCTTGTCTAAAAATAGTCATCAAATTTCAAGGTCTGGACTTTATTTTGGTTAGTAGGAAAATTAACATATTAATGAATCTATTGAGGTCAGGCTTTTAGAAGCAATAAATATATCATTTATAATCAATTCATTACTTAAATATTTGTTTGAACTTTTGGTTTACAGCAAGTATTCAGTAATGATAAGCAGCACACAAAGTCTACCTTTTATTGAGAAAGACCTCCTAACCTAGAAGAAGAGAAATGTGAAGTGACCATTAAGAGGAGGGTTCTTAACAGAGTGATCTGAGGAGATAAAGACAGGGTTAGAATAACTAAAATACTTATGAAATGGTAGTAGTGAAGCATACATGCTTAGTTCTTGGATGTGGCAAGTACATTTTTCATTTCTATTTTGAAAAACTTGTTTTCATAGTATGATAAAACAAATAGAATAACAAAGAATGAAAACTTAGATTTTGTTATTTCTGTAGCTAATTTTCTAAATTTTGACACTTTTATGACATTTCTGGCAAGTGTAGTTTTTCTCTCTCTGGGAACCTGGGGAATAAGGCTTCCCAGTTCCTTCAACAATGTTTTTATCTGCAAGATACATGTCTTCAAACACAACTAGGATTTGGATATGTAAAAGATGAAGGGCAGAGCAGCATGTGGAAAGCAACAGTGTATAAAGAGAGCATTACACATTCATTTTGGCTAGAATTAAACATAAAAAAGAACCAGTGCTGATATATGAGTCTTCATATATTCATCTATGCATTTATTAATTCAATAAGTAGGTATCCTATGGATAGAAAGGAAATTATAAGAAATTTGGTAGATCACACTTAAAAGTTTAGAGTTTATTCAGGAGGTGATGAGAAATAAAGTAAAATGAAGAAATGTTACATTAGGCCTTTGAAAGACTATTCTGAAAGGTATAAGTATGTAAAGAATAGAAGATTGAGGAAGACAGAAAAGGTAGGAAGCCATTGAAGAAATCCAGGTAATTAAAAATAAGGACTTGGAGAAGTGCAAGAGCCAAAGACATATAGAAGAGGAAAAGGTTTCAAGAGCCTTGGAAACTAAAATTGAAAGATTTTGTAAGTAATTAGATAAAGGATTTTACTTTACAGGGTAGAAGTTACCAAAATGGCACCCAGGATTTTAGATTGGATTCCAGAGTAGTGTGTTTATTTTATCAGAGCAAAGAATATAAGAGGTAGAAGTTTTAGGGGAGGAAGTGGTATGATCCATTTTAAACATATAGTGTTTTAAATACTTTTGCAGTAGCCAACTAAAGATTTTTAATCAATAACTAGAATATAAGATGAATCATATAGAAGTACAGATTTTGAACACTTTTGAAGTATAATATAAACTTAGAATTTCTTTTTAATGGTGTGAGAGGAAGCTAGGAAAAATAGATTGAAAAAATGTTTGAAAAAGAGGAGTTCCTGTTGCAGCACAGCAGAAACGAATCCAACTAAGAACCATGAGGTTGCGGGTTCGATCCCTGGCCTCTCTCAGTGGATTAAGGATCCAGTGTTGCCGTGAGCTTTGGTGTAGGTCGCAGACACAGCTCGGATCCCACATTGCTCTGGCAGTGGTGTAGACCGGGTACAGCACCAATTCGATATATATACACATTACATTCAATATATAATGGCCATCATTAACAAGTCCACAAACAACAAATGCTGGAGAGGGCATGGAGAAAAGGGAACCCTCCTGTACTCTTAACAGAAATGTAAATTGGTATAACCACTATGGAAAAAGTGAATCCTATATAATATAGTGAGCAAAACACTCTAGAATCCAATTTATATCCTGGGTGCCATTTTGGTATTTCTACCCTATAAAGCAAAATCCTTTATCTAATTACTTAGAAAATCTATCAATTTTAGTTTCCAAGGCTCTTGAAACCTCTTCCTCTTCTATATGCCTTTGGCTCTTGCACTTCTCCAAGTCCTTATTTTTAATTACCTGGATTTCTTCAATGGCTTCTTACCTTTTCTGTCTTCCTCAATCTTCTATCCTTTACACATTATATATCAATCCATATACACATTACATTTTAATGTAAACATTGGCCTTGAACACAAGGAGACACTCATGTGTCTATGATACTCATGGACTTAAGTGAGAAGGCAATAACAATAATGTGCTGAGACCAGTTTTTCCAGCAGTAGGAAGTGTGTTCAGGGAAAGTGGAAAATTAAGAGATTTAATGATTTTTATTTTTTTTCCATTATATCCTGGTTTATCGTGTTTTGTCAATCTTATACTGTACAGCAAGGTGACCCAGTCACACATACATATATACATTATTTTTCTTACATTATCCTCCATCATGCTCCATCACAAGTGGCTAGATATAGTTCCCAGGGCTATACAGCAGGATCTCATTGCTTATCCATTCCAAAGGCAATAGTCACATCTATTAACCCCAAATTCCCAGTCCATCCCAATTCCTCCACCTCCCCCTTGGCAACCACAACTCTCTTCTCTATATCATTTCTGTGGAAAGGTTCATATTTACTATATATTAGATTCCAGATATAAGTAATATCATATGATATTTGTTTTTCTCTTTCTGTCTTACTTCACTGAGAATGACAGTTTCTGGTTCCATTCATGTTGCTGCAAATGACATTATTTGTTCTTTTTTATTACTGAGTAGTATTCTATTATGTATATATACCACATCTTCTTAATCCATTAATCCATCGATGGGATGGACATTTAGGTTGTTTCCATGGCTTGGCCATTGTGAATAGTGCTACAATGAACATATGGATGCATGTGTCTTTTTCAAGGAAAGTTTTGTCTGGATATATGCCCAAGACTGGGATTTCTAGATCATATGGTAGTTCCATATATAGTTTTCTAAGGTACCTCCATACTTTTTCCATAGTGGTTTTACCAATTTACATTCCTACCAAGAGTGCAGGAGGGTTCCCTTTTCTCTATGCCCTCTCCAGCATTTGTTGTTTGTGGATTTGTTAATGATGGCCATTCTGAGTGGTGTGAGGTGATACCTCATAGTAGTTTTGATTTGCATCTCTCTAATAGTCAGGGATGTTGAGCATTTTTTCATGTGCCTATTGGCCATATGCATATCTTCTTTGGAGATATGTCTATTTAGGTCTTTTACCCAATTTTCCATTGGGTTTTAAGCTTTTCTGCTGTTGAGTTATATAAGTTGTTTGTATATTTTAGAGATTAAGTCAGTTGCATCATTTGAAACTATTTTCTCCCATTCTGTAAGTTGTCTTTTTTTTTTTAATGGTTTCCTTTGCTGTGGAAAATCTTGTCAATTTTATTAGTCCCATTGGTTTATTTTTTGCTTTTATTTCTGTTGCCTTGGGAGACTGACCTAAGAAAACATTTGTAAGGTTGATATCAGAGAATGTTTTGCCTATGTTCTCTTCTAGGGGTTTTATGGTGTCTTATCTTACATTTAAGTCTTGAAGCCATTTTGAGTTTATTTTGTGCATGGTATGAGGGTGTGTTCCAGTTTCATTGATTTACATGCTGCTGTGCAGTTTTCCCAGTACCACTTAATGAAAACACTGTCTTTTTCCCATTTTATATTCTTGCCTCTTTTGTTGAAGATTAGTTGACCATGGGTGTCTGGGTTTTTTTCAGAGTTCTCTATTCTGTATGTCTGTTTTGGTACCAGTACCACACTGTCTTGATTACTGTGGCTTTGTAAAATTTCCTGAAGTCTGGGAGAGTTATGTTTCCTGATTGATTTTTTTCCCCCTCAGGATTTTTTTGGCAATTCTGGGTCTTTTGTTGTTCCATATAAATTTTTGGATTTTTTTTTTCTAGTTCTGTGAAAAATGTCATGGGTAATTTGATAGGGATTGCACTGAATCTGTAGATTTCTTTGGATAGTATGGCCATTTTTACAATATTAATTTTTCCAACCCAGGAGCATGGAATATCTTTCCATTTCTTTGAACCCTCTTTAATTTCCTTGATTAATGTTTGTTGGTTCTCAACATATAAATCTTTCATCTCCTTGGATATAAGGATGGGTATAAGTTCATCTTTGTATGTTTAGTAGAATTCGCCTGTGAAGCTATCTGATCCTGGACTTTTCTTTGTAGGGAGTGTTTTTATGACATATTCAATTTCATTTCTAGTGTTTGGTCTGTCCAGTTGATCTATTTCTTCTTAATTCAGTTTTTGGGAGGCTATAAGTTTCCAGAAAGTTGTCCACTTTTTCTAGGTTGTCAAATTTCAAATCTATGACTTATCCCACCACCTAAATGAATTAGAAAAAGAAGAAGAACAACAACAAAAAAAACCTAAATTCTGTAGAAGGAAGGAAATCATAAATATCAGAGCATAAATCAATAAAATAGAGGTTTAAAAACAATAGAAAAAAATCAATAAAACCAAGAGCTGGTTCTTTGAAAAGGTAAACAAAATTGAGAAACCTCTGGCCAGACTCACCAAAAAGAGGAGAGGAAAAAACCTAAATAAACAAAATAAGGAAATGAAAAAGGAGAAATCAAAACAGATGCTGCAGAAATACAAAAAAACCATAAGAGAATACTGTGAACAATTATATGCCAACAAATTTGACAGTTAAGAGAGATGTTACCTGATGGCATCAGTTTTCCTGACTTGAGAGATAATCTTCCAAGGGATAAAGAATTAACATATAAGGGATCTTTAAGAAAGTGGCAAAATTTTGAAATTGTTGCTGTATGAATGAAGAAGAAGGTTGAATGGGAATACATTGCAATTTCTGGGAAAGATATCTTCATTCATTTCATGAATAATATCCACTATCAGGCACTGTGGTAAACTTTTGGGACAACATAAAGAGCAAGATAGTGTTTTTTGGGGGAGTAAAAGAAATAAGGTCAATTTAAAAGAGGTACAGAATTTTCTGATTTGCCCAAGAGTTCATCATAGGGGATCTTCCTAAGGAAGTGATATTTGCTCAATATGAAGGATTGTGCAAGATATGAAATTGGGGGATGGAGAGATGAGGAGGAATGAGGAGCATGTCAGCAGTAAGAAACGTCAAATGCATGAGTTCTAAAGTGAAAAGGAAAGCAGCAATTAAAGAATCCGGAAAGGGCACCATTAACATTGGAATGCAGATTCCCAGAAGAATGGTATGAAAGCATGTGGTAGTTAGTTGGGTTAGATCCTGAAGAACATTAAACCTCTTTTAATGATATAAGCTAGCATCCTAAAAGTAATTGAATAAGAAAGAAAGGAGGAAAGAAGGGATGCAACAAAGAAGGAAAGGAGGGAGGAAGGAGAGGAAGGAAAGAGGAAGGGAAAGGAAACCCTAACTGGTTTTAATTAAAATAATACCATAATCAGATTTGCACTTTAGATATACTTCTGGCTGTAGGGGAACAAATGTATAAGAGATGGGCAAGAAAGTATGGTGGGAAAAAAATTAAGGCACTATCGAAATAATTTTGCTGAGAGATGACTGGTTTAGACTACTTATGGAAAGGTGGGGACAGTTTAGCATGTAAAATCTGAAGTTTTTCTAATTATTTGATTCTGTGGACTAAAGATCAGGATGTCACAAGGTAGCTTACCAAATTTATATAAGTTTCTAATGTACCAAAATTAGTAAATGCAAGTCCTATTCACTGAGATAAGAAACATCGGCAGTAGAAGTATAATTTTGAGCTTGTTTTGAACATATTGAGCTTGTTGTGTATTTGATATCTCTAAGCAGTGATTTAATATTGAATATATATATTTGGAGCTCAGACTAGGCCTGGGAATATAGAATTGATTAAAGTCAAGAACAAAATCATGTGGAAACATCATATAATTATCGGGAGATTCAGTCTTCAAGTAAGATTGGAGACCATGAACTTGTAGTAGCTCAAAATTACATTTTTTTTTTCTGATTACTTTCAGGTTTCTGAATAGTCCATGTTATAAATGGATGTACAGATATTTTGATTAGAGAAGAAATGGCATTAATGTTAGACAAGTATAGTGAAAGGAAGAGATCAAGTGTTCTAGGAGGTCATAAGTTTTAATCTAAAAAGTAGAATAACAGGCTGCTTATTAAATACATCTGTGTTTTTCCAGCCCATTATTCTACTTTTTAGATTAAAACCCATCACTTCCTAGCCACAAATGTATTTAATAAGAGAAGCAGCAAGTGAAAGGAGTATAAGATCTTGAAAAGTGTTAGCAAATAAAGAATATTAGTATGAAAAATTCTGAGGTGAAAGACTTCAAGGTAGTCTAGAGGATGCCCATATGAATGATTCACCCAACTGCTATGAGGTCAGAATGAGAAAAATTTTTTAAAATGAAATAAAAGTTAGACTAGAATTTTATATTTAATATAAGAATATATAGGTCTGAAATTATGAGTTTATGAGCCATTGGTATATAGTTGTAGATACATGAATATCTCTTTCAGTTGGATATTGGAATTTCCCAGGGATTTAGGTTGGAAAAGTAAATTGTGAACCTGATAGAAAAATTGTTCAAGAAAATTGGAAGATTTATCGGTGATTTAGGAATAGATGTGAGTGGTTCGCAGCATGAGCTACCAAGGAGAAAAACAGTCTAAAATATTGATTGACCTTGGATTATTTATTCAATTTGGGAGACTTTTTCATAATAGCAAATTACCTGTGGTGATTAATTATTAATCACATGAGCATAGATACAAATTATGAAGATATATAAATATAAGGTTAAAATTCATCAGCCTATGTTTGCCTAATGAACTAATTCCACATCTAACACCTTTCAGGTGAGCAAACATTTGAATTCCCAGAAGTTAATGTTATTCTCTGTTACAGTTCTAAATTAATATATAAGATTCTATTCTTTGAGGTTCCCTTTCATTGATGTAATTTTGACAAGTACTGTGTTTTAATACTGTTTTCAGAGAGTAGAGAGTTGTGTTAGTCTTATGCTTTCTTTAGTATAGTCATGACTCCACTATACCTCCCAGAGTGATACACAAGTCACCTTGATTCATCCTCACCTACCTACCTGGAGATCATCCTCCAGAGCTACATGATCTCCAGGCTCTCTTAAGACTACTCTCCTGAGAAACTTTCTAAAATTAAATGTTCTTAACATTATTTTTAATGATACCCCTAGAGATTCTGATATATAGACCTAAGGTCAATTCATAGAAACTATGATTTTTAAAATTTTTTGGAACAAAAAATTTAGAAACCACTGATTCAAAGTTGTTTTGTATATATAATGTTTTAAAATTGTGTTTTGATGTTCTCATTTTAAAGTGCATTCACAAAGTGCCCCATGGGAAGGGATTTAGTGCTAATATTGAAACCCTGAACTATCACTGGATAGTAGTTCATGTTGTGTTCAACAAATATTGCTATTTCCCTCACAAATTTAAAATATTCTATCATGCACTTGTGATATTGTTGTGGTGCTATGCGGTGCTTCAGCTCAGAGTCAGGAAACCAAACCATGAGACTGTGCCATAATCCCTTGTACAGAGAGCATAGGATACAAAATGAATCAAGTTAAATCTTTGTCTAAGACTTCCCTGCGGTTAAATCTTCAGGCAAGTTTATCCTATTCATAAAATAGGTCTTGTCTAATTCCTAGCAAAATAATAAATGTAGGGGAAAATTATCCTCCTTGTTGGCTATGTCTTCAGTAACCACTTAACTTTTTTTCCTGATTCAGTTTTCTTTCTTCTCCCTCATTCTCCACACAGAATTTAGAGACATCTTCATAGCATGTAAATTTAAGTAAAACCCATCACTATCTTACCATCACTCTAGGGCTGACACAAGTCATAACTCCCTATCTAGGCATTTTGTACCCAACAGGATTATACCCTATCGACCAACCTAGACCATGTTTCCTGGCCCTTGAGATAATAGAAGAATTTTCAGTTTCTTTCAAAACCCCTTCTCCTCATGCCTGAGCCCCATATACTTCTGCCAGGAACATTCTTCAATTGCTAACACCTAAAAAAAAGCAGGAATAATTTCTTGCTACATCTGTTGTCACCTCTTCACCCCAGGGAAAATGTCCACAGTGAGGATACTACCTCTTGTATTCATAGGACTAGGAGTTTGGGGACAGTCATAAATGCTTTCTGCTTGTAGCTTTGCCTTCAATAACTTATGGTTAATGTTTGGATCAATACCAAATCATGTGGTCTCCCAAGAATTATTTCAATATCTAACTTCTGCAGATTTTTGAAAGCAATAACTGTCTTGTCAGCTAACTTATTATAAGGAATTAGTAAGGGATGTTGCTCTGTCAAAGTGTGTCCCCCAAAACAGGTCAATCACAACCTCAGTTTGTGGACACAAATATTTTTATGATAGAGTTGTCAAAGGGAGGGCAGGAATCAGGGGAGGGGGTCTGAGTTTAGAAGTACATACCTCACCCTATTGCATGGATAATCCCTTTACCACCAACATGGAAACTCTGCCTGACCTGCTGAAGCTGTGGAACAGCACTTGACCTACAGAATGTTTGACTTCTATTTTAAAGAGTAATGAATGAGAATAGGATGAGATTTTGGAATCATAAAGGCAGGTGTATCTTTAGTTTTGAAATTTCTTTTTCCCACAAGTAATAAGCTTCCGAATGTAAAAAGTGAAGATTCACTAGAGGTTCAGATGACCTCTACCTGGGAGCTACCCAAACCCCATTAAAATTATGACTAGGGTGTTTTGAGGACAATTCTGCTTTAGAAACTCCTTTGGAAGTAACTTTCTACAGCAGCAGGTCTTACTAATTTGATAATATGAACAGACGTCTGAATCTGGTCCTCCTGTCATCCTGCTGCTGTACTGTCTGTCCTCTAAATCCTTATGTCCAGGTAAAAGCAGAGGAACAGGCTGAGCTTCACTATGTCCCAGATTCCAACAATTTAATAATGTTTAAACTCTTCCTATACTCAAAGTAGATTTGGCAAGACTTATCAAAATACATATAATACAAATTAATAGTAAGAATTATACATTAATATATATCAATATATATTATAAAATACATAACAATTATATATCAATTTTTATGTGATAAAAGAGGTAGCAAGGGAGGATATACTTGGGTAGGGAAAGCAGGAAAGGCAGATTAAAGCAACATGGCAGATATCATTTGTTCGTTTGTTCTTTACATTTTCTAAGACTGTGCACATTGGTTAGTCACTAAATAAATATGACATATATATATTTATCTTTTTTGATCACTCCCTGGCACATAAAGTTTCACACTCCATCCAGCCTCAGTTTCAACCTACACCACAGCTATAACAATGCTGGGTCCTTTAACCTACTATGCCTGGGATAGAACCTGTGTCCTGGTGCTGCAGACCCCCCGATCCAATTATGCCACAGCGTGTACTCCTGGAACACATATTTTAAATGAGCTTTATGGCAGACAGGCAAGAAAGAGATAGTTCATTCTCCTGTATAAGGCTATGAAGTACCATATTTACCTCTTATTGCCGAATCCACAATTTTTTGTCAAGTGAAAGACACTTGGAAAAGATTCGGACTTTCTTGAAAGAGCAAATAAAAGAGAATTGAACTGATTACCCAAATTCGGCTGGTGATTTGAACCTCTCCAGTTTACATACTCCTAAAGAGTATAATGCCATCAAGCCCATGGAAATATTTGAATTACTACAAAGAATTTTTGACTCCTCTAAGACTTTCACTTTTCATGTCCTGTTCAATAAGTGTGGGAAAAGTAATGAAAGACCATGACATTTTTACACCAAACTACAAAAAAGAGATTTTTTAATCTTGAACTTTAGGTGAATAATGTCTTGCTCTTTCTAATGAACATCTCCTGCAAATTAATCTCAGACAGGCCAAGATAGAGCTAAGAGGAAAATGTGAGCTGCAGCTCAAGGAATCAGAAACAGATTTTGCTGTCATGGCCATGTGGTTTCTAACTTAGATTTCTAACTTAGTTTTTCATAATATCATGAAATTCTACCTAACGATGTCATTCTAAAACATCATGTGTAAGATAATTTTTGAGAATCAAATATTTTTCCCCAAATTGAGGGTATTCCAAAGAGGGCAGTATACCAAAATGTGAAAATCGTTACCTTTCCTAGTTAAGGTAAATCTTACTTTGTAGACTGGAAATGAAAGATATGGACAGCTCTTTTTCACCTTTGTATCAGAAGCATGAAGCAAACTGGTGTTTATTTTATATTTAGTAGCATACCCATTCAGAAGAAAAACAAGACACTAAGTCTCTAGTTCATTTCTACAGAACATTTGAACATCATACGTATCTGATTACCAACTATGAAAAATTATTAATCATTGTAGAGTTATTCTACTATTTTATGTAATTTTGAAAAATGAAACTGGTACTCATCATTACATTCTCTCTGCATAAATGTGAATTTCAAACAAAAAAAACATCAACCTTACTTGATGTTTAATCCACTACTTGGATGTGATAGAACAAGGAAATATGTAATCTATGCAAACTAAAATGACAATTTCAAAAGTTAGTGAAAATCCTTATTCACCGGAGAGGATTTAAAGGGCTAAGTTTTAATTTGCAGTCTTGATCCATAATAATTAAAAGGCAAAGAGGTTCATTTTAATGTTTTTTCTAGTTCAAGGACAATTTGGTTCTAAATTGACCCAGATGAATTTTTATGTAATTTGATTAATAAGGTTATCTTCCCACAAATTTATGAGGATTATGCTTTGAAAATGCTATTAATTTTGATCTTTCTTTTTTAGTTTTTTAATTATATGGAGTATCACTGACTAATGTTAAATTAACAAGTATCTTCTCAATATATCAATGCATTTGAAATAAAATGTTCCTTCTTTTCCCCAAATGCCCTTTTCTATATGAGGAAAAGAGAATTAGTGTAGCAATACAGGATATTTGTCAGTAATAGCTCTCACTGAAGGTATACCCAGGGTGTTTTTTCATGTTAAAGGCTAAGTGCTTTAACCTTAACACTTTAAGAGAAGCAGACAGTGCTGTATTATTTGTATTCTTCCTCATATTTAAATAATCAAAAGCAAAATGGTGCATCCACAGAAGACATACACCGTAGTAGTGACGTTACCTGTGCAAATGGATCATAGAAAACCTCTGTTCCTCTAGAACCCGAACTTCAGTTACCTCAGAACTGTCAGGGTAGAAAATCTGTTTTGAAGGCTTTGGAAACTTTTTTATTTACTTATTTAGTTAGTTTTCTTACTATTTTTTTGACGTAAAAAATTAATTGTAGTTTTGGAGTTCTTGTACTCTTTATTTCTGATAAGTTGTTAATTTTATTTTTAAAGGGGGAGGTTTAAATGGTATTTCATCAAAACCCCAAACTATGCTTATGTGACTTATTTTGATAAATTTTAGTCTACTGTCTCATTTTCATCATATGAAGGAGTTGACAGTGCAAGTATTTAATTACAAAAGCTATTGCTTGCTTTTCCACAACATAAAAGCTATTTTTTTCCAAGAGCTGTTCAGAAACTAATTTTTTTATTGTCATATAAGGATTCTAAGACAAGTTCTTAGTTGGATTTTATTTATATTACTTTTGAATTTTATATTTTCTCATTTATAGTTTATATTTAGGTAATGCTCTGAATGATGGCTCTGTAACTTTTTTTTTTGTCTTTTTGCCATTTTCTTGGGCCGCTCCTACGGCATTTGGAGGTTCCCAGGCTAGGGGTCCAATCGGAGCTGTAGTCACCGGCCTATGCCAGAGCCACAGCAACGCGGGGGATCCGAGCCATGTCTGCAACCTACACCACAGCTCATGGCAATGCCGGATCCTTAACCCACTGAGCAAGGCCAGGGATCGAACTCGCAACCTCATGGTTCCTAGTCAGATTCGTTAGCCACTGAGCCACGACGGGAACTCCTGTTTCTTATTGATTATCTTAGTAAAAGTTGTTGGAGACTTGGTGAACCTTGCTCTTCCTTCTAAGACTACCTGGGACATTTCTCATTAACCTCTGCTCTTCAATCTCTTCAACCCTTTTATTTGAATTTATATAAACAACAATAAATGAAATAAAGATGGTCTCTTCAAATTGTTAATAGTGTGAATGACAAAAATAATTATCTGGAAACCACATATGTGACATTACCTGTTGTAGGAACATATAAGGAATTGCAATCCTTGACAGGTCAAATAATGTTAAAGAGATGAATAAGCTAAATGATAGAAAAAATAGAGCTGATCTGACAGACATGTATCAAATTATGCCTTACAAATAAAGATTTTTTCTTACATATGACTAAACCTATTTTTAAAAATCAATTGATTGAGAAGCAAAGAAAACAGAAATCAATAAATGATAGTGTAAAAATGGTATTGCAAATTATTTTCTCTGTAGTAATTCAATAATTGTGGAATATAATTGCAAAAGAAGAAAAAAGTATGTGGCAATATAAACAATATTTAGAAAAAACTCATGATTCAGGCATTAAGAATCAACCTTCAATTAAAATCTACTTAGACAACAGCAAACCTGTAAAATATATAAGCACTAAAATGTTATTCATAGGAAAATTCACAGTGCTAAACTAAACGTCTTCATCAGAAAAAAGTAAGAAAGGGAGGAAGGTAGGGAGAAAGCAGCGGAGAAAGAAAGAAGGAGATAGGGAAGGAGGGAAGAAGGAAAAAAAGACAGGCAGGTACAGATCTTAAGAAAAATATAACCAGGATGTTTTAATAGAAAAAGTAGAGTAAAGGAAACAAGAGATAAAAGCAGAAATTAACTAATTAGAAACTAGAATACGGAACTGGTGAAGTCAGCAAAGAATCAATGAAGATTTCAAGCCACTAATTAATCTTTTTAAGAAAAAAAGAAAAAATAATATATAAAATTAGTTAAGAAAATAAGGATTTCCAATGAAGAGATGAAAAGAATTAAAAGAAAATGCCTCCTATAACTTTAGGCAGAAAGATTTGAAATCCTGTATGTAATAGATATAATATCTGGAAAAATATAAATTGTAAACATATTTTTTGTAGCAAACTTAAATAGGCAAAATTACAGATACTCTGAAAGGATATGTTTTTTTTTTTTTTCAAAGGCCTGCAAATGATATCAAAACTTGAAGAACTAGTTACTGTTTTAAAACAGATTCCAGGCGCAGAGTAAAAACAAAGTTTTTCACTTCTTTTTTTATAATGCCAGCAAAACATTAGTAGTAAAATGTCTTATAAAGATAATACACAGAAAAAAAGTAGAAATTACTTTTAGTCTATAAGTATTGATACAGAAATCCTAAATACAATACTGGCAAAAATAATCCAGTAACACATTAAATGAATCATATGCTTCACCAAAGTTAAAATATTACCAATAATTAAATGTTAAACTATGGTTTAATAATAAGAAATCCATTCATGTCATTAACCATATTGATAGGTAATGAGAGATTTCTAGGTAAAGTGGAAGATTAAAAACACAAATTCTGGATTTAATAGCTTAGAAAATGTAGTGAAAAAGTCATAGCCTTTTCTTTTTCTAATTTTTTAAAAAAATTAAATTAAAATATAGCTGATTTACAATGTTGTGCCAATTTCCGCTATACAGCTAAGAGACCCAGGCATACGTATATGTACATTTCCTTTCTTATATTATCTTCCATCTTGGTCAATCCCAAGAGACTGGACCTGTGCTATACGTAGGACCTTCTCTTTTATCCTTTCTAAATATAATAGTTTGCATCTACTAACCCCAAACTCCCAGATCATCCCACTCCCTCCTGCCTCCCCCTTGACAATCACAAGTCTGTTCTCTCTGGCTCTGGGTCTGTTTCTATTATGTAGATAGGTTCATTCGTGTCCTATTTTAGATTCCACATATAAATGATATCATATGGTAGTTGTTTTTCTCTTTCTGACTTACTTCACTCAGCATAAAGATCTCTAGATGCATCATAAATGTGTGCAGCAAATGGCATTGTTTTGTTTTGATGACTGAGAAGTATTCCGTTGTATTTATGTACCACATCTTCTTAAGCCATTCATCTGCCAATGGGCATTTAGGTTGTTTCCACGTCTTGGCTAATGTGAACAGTGCTGCTCTGATCACAAAAGTGCATATATCTTTTTGAATTATAGTTTTGTCTGGATATATACCCAGGAGTGGGATTGCTGGATCATATGGTATTTCTATATTTAGTTTTCTGAGGCACTTCCATACTGGTTTCCATAGTGGTTGAACCAAGGTATATTCTCAACTACAGTGTAGTAGGGTTCCATTTCCTCCATATCCCCTCCATCATTTGTTATTTGTAGTCTTATTAATGATGGCCATTCTGACTGGTTTGAGGTAGTCCTTCATTGTAGTTTTGATTTGCATTTATCTAGTAATTAGCAATGTTGAACATCTTTTCATGCACATATTGGCCATCCCTATGTCATCTTTAGAGAAATGTCTATTTATGTCATCTGCCCAGTTTTCAACTGGGTTGTTTGTTTTTTCTGGTTGAGTTGTATGTGTTGTTTGTATATTTTGGAGATTAAGCCCATGTCAGTTGCATCATTTAGAACTATTTTTTTCCCTTTCCACAGGTTGCCTTTTTGTTTTTCTTATGGTTTCCTCTGCTGTGCTTATAAGTTTGATTAGGTCCCATTTGTTTTTTTTTTTTTTTTTTTTTCATTTCTATTGCTTTGGGAGACTGACCTAAAAAAAACATTTGTATAGTTTATTTTAGAGAATGTTTTGCCTATTTTCTCTTCTAGGAATTTTATGGTGTCAAGTCTTGTATTTTAGTCTTTAAGACATTTTGAGTTTATTTTTGTGCATGATGTGAGGGTGTGTTCTAGTTTCATTGAATCATATGCACCTGTCCAGGTTTGCCAGAACCACTTGCTGAAGAGATAGTCTTTTTTCCCATTTATATTCTTGCATCCATTGTTGAAGATTAATTCACCATAGGTGTCTGGACTTATTTCCAAGCTCTCTTTTCTATTCCATTAACCCATTGTCTGTTTTTGTACTAATATCAACCTGTGTGATGATTATAACTTTGTAATATTATCTGAAGTCTGGGAAAGTTATACCTCCTGCGCTTTTTTTTTTTTCTTCAGGATTCTTTGGCAGTTCTGGCTCTTTTATGATTACATATAAATTTTGCATTATTTGTTCTAGTTCTGTGAAAAACATCATGGGTAATTTGAATATGGATCACTTTAAATCTGTGAATTGCTTTGGGTAGTATGACCATTTTAACAATATTAATTCTCCCAATCCAGGAGCATGGGCTATCTTTCCATTTCTTTGAATCTTTTTAATTTTTTAAATTAATGTTTAATAGTTCTTTTTGTGTAAGTCTTTTACCTCCTTTGTCATGTTTATTCCTAGCTGTGTTTTATTTTTTATTTTTTGGGGGATTGCAATTTTAAAAGGTATTGCTTTTTTTTCCTTCCTTTTCTAATATTTCATTGTTAGTATACAGAAATGCAACAGATTTCCGAATGTGAACCCTGTATGGTGCCAGTTTGCTGAATTCGTTTATCATATTGAGTAGTTTTTGTGTGTTTTCTTTATATAGTATCATGTTATATGCATATAATGCCAATTTTAGCTCTTCCCTTCCAATTTGGATATTTGTTTCTTTTTCTTGTCTGATTGCCTAGAGAGGACTTCCATACTATGTTGAATTGAAGTAGTGAGTTGGCATCCTTGTCTGGTTCATATTTTTAGCAGGAAGCCTCTGAGCTTTTCATAGTTGAGTATTATATCGACTGTAGTTTTGTCATAAGTGGCTTTTATGTTTTGAGATATGTTTCCTCTATACCCACTGTGGTAAAAGTTTTTCTTTTTTTTATCATGAATGATGTGAAATTTTGTCAAATGCTTTTTCTGCATCTCTTGTGATGATCATGTAGTTTTTGACTTTCCTTTTGTTAATGGAAAAAAAAATCAATGTATTACATCGATTGATTTGTGTATATTGAACCATCCCATCCTTGTGAACTTGTAATGAATCCTACTTGGTCGTGGTGTATGATCCTTTAATGTGTTATTGGATTTTGTTTGCTAAAATTTTGTTGAGAATTTTTGCATCTATATTTATCAAATATACTGACCTATGGGTTTTTTTTTTTTTTTTTTGGTAATATCTTTAACTCCTTTTGGAATTACAGTGATGTAGCATCATAGAATGTCTTTGGTTGTGTTCCTTTTTCTTCAGTCTTCTGGAAAAGTTTAAGAAGGATAGGTATAAGTTCTTATTTGTATGTTTAGTAGAATTTACCTGTGAAGCCATTTGGTCCAGAACTTTTGTTTATAGGAAGTTTTTTAAAATTACATATTAAATTTTATTTCTAGTGATTGATTAGTATGCTTAAATTATTTCTTCTTAATTCAGTTCTGGTAGACTGTATGTTTCTAGAAATCTGTCCATTTCTTCTAGGCTGCCAAATTTGTTGGCATATAATTTTTAATAGTATTCTCTTATGGTTTTTGTGCTTCTGTGGTAATGGTTGAAATTTCTCCTTTTTCATTTCTTGTTTTGTTTATTTGGGTTCTCTCTTCTTGGTGAATCTGACCAGCAATTTGTCAATTTTGTTTACCCTTTCAAAGAAACAGCTCTTGGTTTTATTTTTTTTTTCTATTTTTTAATCTCCACCTTATTGATTTCCTTTCTTATCTTTACAAATACCTTCCTTCTGCTGAATTTAGGTTTTATTTGGTCTTCTTTTTTTACTTCTTTTAGGTGGTAGATTACTTTATTTATTTATTTGCATCTTTTTGTCCTTTTTTTAGGGCCACGCCTGTGGCACATGGAGGTTCCCAGGCTAGGGGTCTAATCAGAGCTACAGCTGCCAGCCTACGCCGGAGCCACAGCAACACCAGATCCAAGTTGCATCTGTGACCTAGACCACAGCTTGTGGCAATGCCAGATCCTTAACCCACTGAGTGAGGCCAGGGATTGAACCTGCAGCCTCAAGGTTCCTAGTTGGATTTGTTTCCTCTGTACAACAATGGGAACTCCAGATTATTTATTGAAATTTTTCTTGTTTTTTTCAGGAAGGATTGTATTGCCACTAACCTCTTTCCAAGAACTGCTTTTGTGGCATCCCATACATTTTGTAAGATTGTGTTTTCATTTTCATTTGTCATTGTCATTTGTCTCAAGGTATTTTTAACTTCTTTTTTGCTTTCCTTTTAACCCATTTGGTTTTTTAGTCACCATGATATTTAGACTACATTGTTTAGTCACCATGTAGTCATTTTTTTTTTCTCATTCCATTTCCTGTGGTTGAATTCTAGTTTCATGCCATATTGGTCAGAGAAGATGCTTGAAATAATTTCTACACTCTTAAATTTGTTGATGTTAGTTTTGTACCCTTGTATATGGTCAGTCCTAGGGAATGTTTCATGTGCACTTGAAAAGAATGAACATTCTTACTTGTTTATTTGGGGGGAGAGATAATATCCTGAAAATATCAACCAAGTCTAACTGTCTTTGTGTCATTTAGGATCTCTGTTGCCTTACTGATTTTTCTTTCTAGAAGATTTATCCATTGTCATGAGTGGGGTGTTAAATTCTTCTACTTTTACTGTATTCCCATCAATTTCTCGTTTTATGTCTGTTACTATTTGTCATATGTATTTGGGTACTCCTATATTAGGGGCATATGTAGTGACAAGTGTAATGTTCTCTTCTCTAATTGATCCTTTTATCATTAAATAGTGTCTTTTGTCTTTCTTTATGGACTTCATTTTAAAGTCTATTTTGTCGGATATGAGTACTGCAACTCCTGCTTTCCTGTCTTTTCCATTCACATAAATATCTTTTTCCATCCCCTCATTTTCAATTTATATGTGTCCTTTGCCCTGAGGTGGGTTTCTTGTAGGCAGCATACTGTTGGCTCTTTTTTTTTTTTTTTTAAATCCAGTCTGCCACTCTGTCTTTTGATTGAAGCATTCTGTCCATTGATATTTTTAAGGTAATTATTGATACATATGTATTTATTGCCATTTTAAATCTTGTTTTCCAGCTGTTTTGTTTCTTTCATTTTTTTGGTTGAAATATTTCTTTTTATTTTATGCTGTATCCTCTTCTTTTTGTTTTTTGTGAATGTGTTGTTGGTTTTGATTTGTGGCTCACCTGTTTTTCAAGTATGTTAACTACTTCCTATATCTGCTTTATACTGATAGTCATAGAGGCTCAAGCACATTCTAAATAAAGATTCTAGATTTTCTTACTCTCCTTCTCCACATTTTCTTATTTTGCTGTCCTTTCTGACATCTTCATGTTTTTCCTTTTGATGTTCCTTGTGTTTATTATCACTTTCACAAATACCTTTTTTTTCAGTCTATATACTGTCTTAAGTGATTACTTTCTAGTTGTGATTTCCTCCATCCTGTATATTCTTACTTCTTTCCTATTTATTGGAGACCTTTCATATTTCTTTTAGGATAGGTTTGGTGTTGCTGTATTCTTTTAGTTTTTTTTAATCTACAAAATTCTTTATTTCTCCTTCCATTTTAAATGATAATCTTGTTGAGTGAAATATTCTAGTTTGCAAATGTTTTCTCTTTACAACTTTGAATATATCTTGCCACTCTCTTCTGGCCTGCAGTGTTTCTATAGAGGAATCAGCCAATAGCCGTATGGGGGTACCCTCGTAATTAATACTTTGTGTTTCTCTTGCTGCCTTTAGAATTCTCTCTTCAACTTTTGCCATTTTATATTATAATATGTCTTGGGTAGGTCTGTTTGGGTTCAACTCATTTGCAGCTCTCTGAGTTTCCCCTATATCTGGATATCTGTTTCCTTCTATAGATTTGGAAAATTTTCAGCCATAATTTTTTCAAACGTATTTTCAATTCCCTTTTCTGTTTTTTTGGAATCGCTTTTATGTGTAGATTGCCACACTTTGTATTATCCCAGAGATCTCTTACATTGCTTTAAAAAAAAAAAAAATTGGCTTTCCGTCTATCCTGATTGGTTGATTTCCATTATTTGATCTTTTAAGTCACTTAGTCATTCCTTAATAATCTTCATTCTTATCTTCAATGCCTTTAACTCAGCTTTTGTCTCTTCAAATGAATTTTGTAATTTTTCTTGGCTCCTTGTTATTGTTTCCAGTTCCTTTTTAAAGTAATCTACATTGCTGTTGATATCCGTTCTTAATTCCTTCAGTATTTTCATTACCTCTTAGTGTCTGTTATACTATAGAAATCTGTTTCATTGCTTATTCCTTCAGTGGAATTCTCCTTTTTTTTTAACTGGGAATGTTTCCTGTGCTTCTTCATTTTGCTTATATTCTTATTACTTTGTGAGTTAAGGGAAAACAGATATCTACTGTAGTCTTGGTGGACTATTTATATGTGGAAGCATCACTGGGTAGCTTGTGAGGGCTTATTATTTTTTTGGTGTGAGGTCTTCCTTTGATTTGGTTTGCTTTGATGCTTGTTGTCTCTTTCCTCGGGGTATACAGGCCATTATTCCCTTGATTATAGGTACAAAGTTGTATGGACTGCCTGTGCTTCCAGGGAGGTGGGGGCAATGGGCAGCACCTGCATGTGGCAACTCATTGATGGGCCCTTTGCAGTGTCGGGGACATATGAGGAGGTGGGTACGACAGACTGCTCCTGGTTTTAGGGCCTTGGGAAGTGGAAATGACCCTCAGGGTGATGGGGGCAAGGCACATCCATTCCAGGGATGTGAAGTGAGGGTTCATCCATGGCATTGACTGGGGCTGCATGTGGTGCCTGGTCACCAGACCCTTGGTGGTGGTGAGCTACTCCCACCTCTGGAGTCCAAGATGATTTTAATGGTTCGTACCCACCCCCATAGCCCACACAAGAGGCACTCTGCCACGTGAGAACCTATGCATATGCAAAGGAAGAATTTCCTATCATGGCCCCGCCCTTCCTCCTTTTACCCTTCCCAAGAATACTACCTTGCTTCTCCTACAGGCCCAGGCCTCCTCCTGAATTCCTTCGGCTGTGGCATACTGCTCCTTAGCCCATGAAACACTGCTCCCTAACCCGCTCATACTGTTTCCACCCAGCCAACCCTGGTCCTCTTCCTGTAACTGACCTTCATATTCCCAGTCTCAGTGCCCAGCCTCCACTAGAGTGTCTCAGGCTGTGGTGCATGTGTTGGTGGTACCACTTGTCAGTATGGCTCTCTCTCTCTGCTTTGCTCTCCTCAGACTGACTGGTGCATTTTTTTCCCCAGGCTTTGAGCCCCACGCTTCCTTCCTGGCTGATCTCCCCATCAGTTTGGTGGCCTCCCAGGATGTGAATTTCTTTCATCTCTCACAGCTCTCTTTCAGGAGTGCTGGTCCTGTGCTTATTCCTTTTTTTTCTTTTTTTTGCTCTTCTATCTTTTTGTTTTCTTTTGTTCTACCCCATTAGTGAAGTGTCTCTTGCCCTTTTTAGAACTTGGAGGTCTTCGGCTAGTGTTTAGTAGATGTTCTGTGCAAATCATTCTATATATAGATTTTTTTTAATATGATTGTGGGGAAAGGTGCATGCCATGTCCTGCTCCTCCTCCATCTTGAACCTGCCTCTTGATCACAGCCTTTTAATTCTAAAAAAGCTCTGAATTAAATCAGAGAAAAATATTAGTGCCATATACACTTTAAAGGAGCTCAAAGTAGAACTGAATAAATAGAAATATATGCTTTAATGTTGAATAGAAATATTGTACTATACAAAAGTATGCATATACTATTTGTTATTTTTAATTTGTGACTGTAAGAGACATAGCAATCAGCATTCTGTTAAAAGACATATACTCTTCACATAACTACAACTCATTCTAATATAAAATATGTATCTGCTGAAATTTTCTCTATTTTTATGTGTTAGTAGATCAATGTAAAGCATGTTTTTAAGTATAAAATATTTATTTATTAATAAATTTAAATTTATCATAAGTATATGTTACAATATAATTTAATATAGTTAAAAAACTAAATATAATAAATATAAATAATTAAATAAAAAAGGAGTAGTATATTTAGTACTGTATGTTGTCGTTATTAAGTCAGCGAAATGAAATACATATTATAACAGAATAACAGATAGTAAATGTACTGGGAGCCATCTTCTTCAATATGCTTGACTTAATTCATATTTTTGTCATTTCAGCCTGTTATAGTGGTCGCATACAATGAATGAACAACTTTAAGAAAAGTTAATATTATTAAGTAAAAAATTATTTTATAATTACTTGACATTTTCTTAGCATGTAACTAACTCATGTCATTCTACAGGTAGACATTACTTCTTAAGTTCTGTTACTTTATAATAGGAAATAATTTATATCTTATTGAGATGGAAGAAATAGAGGGAAATAACTTATAAACATATCATGAAATTATTACTTGTATATGTGTGTAAACATCTACTTATATATGCCTTTTTTATATTGAATTACTAATAAGCATATTGTATGAGATAAACTTAGAATTCGTTTCTGCGTAGAAATCTATCATTTGAAAGGTTTCTAGATAACACATGAGTAAGAGAAAATTATGTACATATTTTCTCATTTTACAGCAAAAATTATTGAGTTAGAGGTTAATGACAGATAAGGAAGTTTTTTCTGAAAAGAGTAAAAAAATATAATTAAATGATAGTATAGTAATGAACTACTAGTTGTAACTCCCACTTCTTTGCTTGAAGTGTAAAAGCTAGCATAAGTTTTGTTAATCATAGCCTACCAAATAATCATTCTCATCAGCCTGGACTTATAAACGTGCAGAGAGGTGGAAAGCTTAAATTTACCCTTTTATTGTCTCTGAAAATAATTTCTAAAATCTTAACCTTCTAAATTCAGTCTCTGGCATTTTATGATAATGTTAACACTTAGGGGAATCATTATGCTTTATACATATTTAATGATGATTAATATGCCTTTGCTATATAATCAAGATAAAATAGTACAGTTCCCAAAAAATTGTTCCTTTTGTAATAAAGAAAACAGAAATTATTAAGGACTCAATTAGAGATTTAAAATAAATTTAAATGTAACAAAAGGATTTATTTTAAAACTTTCACCCATCCCTTTCGAAGCGACAAAGTTTGAATCGGACTATTTAGATAGAAAAACAGGTTACACTTTTTTAAGAAGAAGAAAATTAATCCAAAAAATAGTACAGCAATTATCTTCTAACCACTGTATATCAAGCATTAGTGCTGATTACTTTCAACTGTCCTGCAGGCCCATTTCTGTCCCCTCAGTTAAAGGGGGTCCATACCACTCTGACTAACCTGAAAATAATTTTTTTTTGCAGACTTGGGGCTAAATAATTCTTCAGTTTGGAGTGACTTATAAAGAGAGTCACTTTGTAATGTCATCAGTAAAAGACAATCTAGAAAAGACGTTTCTTTCGTGTCCTCAGATTCTTAGGATTTGATCAAATAGATATTATTCCCTATTCCTATTCTAAACATAGTTTTGCTAATTAACTACATGATATCTCAAAATTGTCTTTTGATTTCTTTTCTTTTCTTTCTTTCTTTCCTTTTTTTTTTTTTTTTTTTTTTTTTTTTTTTTGTCCTTTTAGATCCACACCCACATCATTTGGAGATTGCCAGGCTAGGCATCAAATTGGAGCTATAGCTGCTGGCCTATACCACAGCCAGATCTAAGCTGCATCTGTGACCTACACCACAGCTCATTGCAACGCCAGATCCTTAACCCACTGAGCAAGGCCCAGGATCAAACCTGCCTCCTCATGACTGCTAGTCGGATTGTTTCTGCTGAGCCACAATGAGAACTCCCTCTTTGATTTCTGAAAGAAATTTTGTAAATTATTTTTAATTTATCACAAAATATTTAGCAAATACTATTACAGGAAAAAAAAAATCTTCCTTGTTAAATTGCACCTGGCTTTGGGAAAAATCATGATATGTATACTCTAAAAAACTAGTTCTTACATTTATCCACTTCAGTTCCTCTTTGAAAATATTTGTTACTTAATCACATTGCCTCAAAGGGGAACACATTTCTTCCTATGATAGGGTACATTGATGCACCCTAGTTTAAAATAATGTTTAAATTCATTATGTAGATATAGTCCAAGTAGTCTCTAATATCATCTTTTTAAACATTATCTCATCATTTCTTATATATTTTCAAAAATATCTGTGGAAAACATCTTTATTTGAACCAAAGAGAGATTCCATTTAGGTTAAGATATGTCTTTAGGTTGTTCTCGTCGTGGCATCACATAAACGAATCCAACTAGGAACCATGAGGTTGTGAGTTCAATCCCTGGCCTTGCTCAGTAGGTTAAGGATCTGGCTTTCCTGTGAGCTGTGGTGTAGGTCACAGATGTGGCTCATATCTGGTGTTGCTGTGGCTGTGGCATAGGCCAGCAGCTGTAGCTCTGATTTGACCCCTTGCCTGGGAACTTCCTTAGGCCATGGGTGAGGCCCTAAAATTTAAAAAAAAGAGAAAAAAGATGTGTCTTCAAATAAGTGATACACTACTTAAGTGGAAACATTTCTCATTTGAAAACGTCAGATTAATTTTAATAGGACTAAAAATTGCATATTCTCGCTGGAACTTTTTTGTGACAGCAGAAAATTTAGAGGACTTTTTAAGAATGTATCAATGTCTGAGAAACTAGATAGTTTTGTGTATTTCCACAAAAACTTAAAGTGTTTGCAATATTTAGTTATGCAAAGTGAATCATTATAACCTTACTTCTGTCAGAAAACATTTAAGTAAAAGCTGATACCTTTACAAATACTCAGAATGGCATTTAAATCTTTTCCATATAAATATGCATGTACTTATACACATGAATACACACACACTTGTTACAGTTCATCATTTTCTGAACTGCAGTTATTTAATAAATATAACCTAGATAGTTCATATTTAGGTAACTATAGGCCTCAGTCATATTCTTGGCCCTTACTTAAGAATTCAGGGTTTTTTGTTTTTGTTTTTGGCTTCCTTTTCCACCTCATATCCTTTTTACCAGTTTTCATAAAAATGTGCAGACTCAAAACATAAAATGGACTTTTAGTTGTGTTACTTTTATAGTGACATTGATGAAACATTAAATATAGGCTACTTTTCAGATTCCTGCATGACTGAGACTACCTATCAAAGAGGTGGAAAAATTTTGGCAAAAACCAAGAAAGTTGTTCCTCTCATTGAGATCTGCATGCTATTGACTTTCTGTTCTTTATTTTATCTTCATTCCCCTCCTCCTAGTTTGTGTGCAAGGAAAACCAGGCTAAGACAAATAGTATAAAATGGAAAAAAGTAAAAGCAGAATCTCGAAAACAACGTGCTACATGCTTTTCAACCAATGTTGGCAGATATTTAGAAAATCTTTCTCTTTCAAATCTCAACATATGTTTAAAAATGGTTAACGTATCTAGGTTCATACATACTATCCTGTGAGATACAATAGTCATTATGTGGCTAATTCTCTTATATCATTGTAGAAAATGCCATAACTCAAAACGACAATGATCCTGAGTGAGTTTTTAGCTCTTTTCTAATACCTTTGAGAAAATGCTTGCATTTCTGCTTTACTCCTGAAAGAAATGTAATAACTCTCTTACAGGACTGCAATTCTCCCAAAGGTCTATCTTCCACTTATAAATGGCACTGTCCATCTAGAAGCTGCTAGGTTTTAAAACTGCCAACTCTCCCTTAATTTCAGCCCTCATCTCAAAGTTTTACTGAGATAGAAATCTGTATTAAGAAAAATTTCAAAGAATTCAAGGTCTGATTTTTTCTTTCTTTGTGTCCCACTAAATCTTGGGATGACCCAAATGGGTAAATTCATCAGCATATCCCATGTTCTATTCCTCTCTTATACATACTTCTATTTTAATTGAAATTGCCCTAATTTTCCTAACCAGCCCAAAACTCTACTTGCAGATTACCAATGTAAAATTCACATAGTTTGATAAGCTAAATCACATTAATATGTAAATTGAACACTGTTCACCTTAGGATCTTCTTTTCCCAGATAGCTTCAGTGAGATGCAGCCTTTAGGGAGCAATGACATTTTCTCTGTCTAGTTGACCCTTTCATGTTGGATTGGCCCCTTTAACAGGTCTAAACCTTACTATATAAATTCTGACCTACTTTTCACTTAACACAGGACAGACCATGTCTCTAATTTTATCACCTCAATGCATATTCATATTCTGAACTTTATTATTTTTTACTTATCCTGGCTTAGAGCATAATTCATTTGAATCTCTACCATGGGGCTATACATTAGAATTTTCAGTGAACAACATTTGAAATAAAGGAAAATTATATTCCTTCCAAAAGATACTTTATAGAACATTATAGGATTTATCATATCTTCAAGTTAATTACCTTAGAACCGAGGCCTGCTTAAATTAGTGAATTTTTAGTGATTGGGAGTAACTATATATTATTTTGGTATTAATGCATTGACTCTACAATTCTCCATGTTCTGTAATGATAAATCTATAACAACACAAAGAAAAATTAGCTTTATTAGAGGCCAGCAAAAGCTTTGGTCACATTAAACACTTTTACAAATACTTCTACCACTAAGCATATTTTAGGGTTGCTTTAGAAATTCTGCAAAATTGACTACATGCTTAGGAGTCAGTATAAAAATGAATGATGTTCTATTAGTATCAGTTTCCTTAATATTGGTCTAGAATATTAGCCTTCATGAGGAGCTTAAAATAGTATCATTACTTTTTTTTGGCAAAATCATTTCTTCAAAAAAGTCTTTTGTTATATATAGGTTATGAAAAGCAAAATTTTCTAGAAACTTAAAAAAAATATTCAAGGTACATAGCCACCTAAAGATCAAGTTATACTTATCTTTAAGATCTTTATACAAATAATTGTACCATATCTTCCTTTAATATTCATCTGACAAGAACTTCCTTCTTTTTTATGGGCAGGTTTTGGGATAGTGGTGGGGAATGTAATAAATTAATTTGCTTATTTGAGGAAGGGCAGGTAGATATTAGACTTTAAGTTCATAAAGTATCATTTAAATTAAAAAATAAAATATAGCAAGTATGATTTATATGCACTATTTTTATATGACAAGATATGGTTTATTTCTCTCATTATTTTATCTCAACCTTGCAATGACTATGTAACCCAGTATCAGGAGTACAGAAATAAATGTTTACTTAATCACAAGGAATTTAAAGACTAATAATAATAGAGACTTAATTTTAAATAGATAAATGTGAATGTAATGTGGCATGAAAGATGTTTGAAAATATTTCTTAGCAATCAAAAAGAGTGATTATATCTGAAAAATATACATATATCATATAAAATAAAATAATATTGATAGTGATTATCAATGGCTACCATTAATTTGGTATTTATTATGTACTAGTGAATGTGCTGTTTTATGAAATTAAAAAGTTTCCAAGAAGTTGTATATTCAGGGTCTTTCAGCAAGAGCCAGTCAGTAATTCAATCCAGTTCAGCCTGATTCCAGAATTTCCTTATCTTTCATTACATTGCAATTTTGTGTCTGATTTAAAATGTAAGAATCAAGACTAGAGCAGAACTTGTAGAAAGAAAGCCTCAGGACACCTGAGGTTTTAGCCACAATTATACCATTTGCTTGTGATGCAACTTTAGGTAAGTCATGCTTTTCACTGTGCTTGATGAATTAGAGATAATCATACCTGTACCACTATTTCGTGGGTTTTTTTGTTCGTTTTTTTTTTTTTTTTTTTTTTTTTAGTGCAGACTAATAGAAACTATGGTGTAAGCAATCAGATCCTATAGAAATTAAGGCTTCCATAACCTCAGCTACCATCACTCTCTTATACACATCTTTCTCTGGCAATTTATTGGCCATTCCTTGCTTCATTAAATGATGTTATTGAATATGTCTTTTCCCTGCCTTCCCATCTGGAACATTTCTGCTTATGCTTTCAAACCTCCTGAAGATGTTAGTTTCTCTGCTATACCTCTTCTGTCCTCATCTTGTATGTTCTCGCAGCAGTTGGTAAAAGAAAGAATCAGAGCACTCTGCTGTTCTGTGTTATGATTCCCTTGGTCTGCCAGATTCTGCCACCAAACTTTGTATGCCCAATGACTTAATGTATCCTCAATGACTGGAAAAAAGTAGGTATTTCACATAAAATTTTGTTGATGTGAAATTGAGATATTAAAATTATAAACATTAGTTCAAATATATGCATTTTTATGGTTAACCTGGTAAAGTGAGGACCTCGAGTTACAGCTTGTAAACAATAAGAATGTCTTGCAGGAGGAGAAAACAGCTTATGACTGATTCCTCTCAGCAGAATATGAGATTTGTAATACTCAAAAATAAATAAATAAATAAACAGATAAAATAAGAGAATTCTGACTTTCTGCTCTGAATAAAAGAGTGAATTAATAGTAAATATAAGGTTTGATCATCATTCATTTCTAAGTGGTTAAGAGACTGTTCAATTTAATTGTACATTGAAGTTCACTCACCTTGCTCCTCAAACTTACTCTCCTTTAGAATGCATTAGTTGACTCTCTTAGATTTTCTTGGATAACACAGAAATATTTATATATAATATACTTCTTTCTGTTGAGTTTAAAGTGCCTTGCAGCAATGTATGTCACATATAAGAATATAACCCCATGATGTAATTTTATTTATAATCCAAGATAAAATAAGGGGAAAAAAACTCACACCCACAGTAAAGAAGAGATGATAATTTTTCATCCATCTTTTCTGTGTGTTTTTCATAAATCATTTTAGGACACACCTTTTCAATGCATAGCTGCTCTTAATTAGATCCGTATTGTCATAGGACGTATGATTTTTCTTTTTGAGTGTTGCCATCAGCAGCAAAACATCCATTTCCTTATAATTGATTTTCAAGTGTATTTAAAATGCTTCATGAGGCATAGCATATTGAAATGACTCATGTTCCTGGGAATATCTTGAGGATAAAAGTTATCTTTGAATGATTTTAGGATATTAAATGTAGAATGAAAACATTGTTCTTTAAAATTATTTTAAAATAGTTTTTGCAGATTTTAATTTTTTTTGTTTTCAGTTTTTAAATTACTGTTCTTTATAAGAATATGAGTAATCATTTTCAAAAACATCAATGAGAGGGGTTACATCAATTAAATACTAGACTAGGCTTTAGGAATATACAGAAAATGAAAATGGGCTTGTTCTCTCAGGATTATCCCAGAGCGGTTCAGTAAATATCAATGGCATCATATTATTGCACAAATGTTCAAAAGACCTGTATATAGATTATCCCATCTAACTTATTTTAGAAAATTCTGACACCTCTCTTCTTTGGGCAAAGAATTCACAGTCCATTTTGAAAAGTTAGGAGTTCCTGCTCTGGTACAGTGGGTTAATGATCCGGCTTGTCTATGTGGAGGTGCCATTGGATCCCTGGCCTGAGGCAGTGGATTAAGGATCTGGCATTGTTGCTACAGCTGTGGTGACGGTCACAGCTCTGGCTCGGATCTGATCCTTGGCCTAGGAACTTCTATATGTCCTGGGTGCAGTCAAAAAAGAAAAGATATCTAGCTGTCAAGTTACAATCCAATGATGTCCTCTCCTAGAGATACTGTGTTGCTCACAGAGTTTAATTTCATTTCATTAACTTCTTATAGAACTGGATATTTTGCACTCTGTTCTCAGCAGCAAAACAGGATTTTATGATTAACTTATGTAAATGATAGTGGAGAAGCAACCTACAGAGCTACATGTGAAGAATAAAGGGTGATGATGGTATTTGTTAACATAATCCATTTGTGTAATACTATAGACTGCATACAAAGGTAGATTTGTGTATTCATTTAACAAATATTTGACTTGCCAGTATTATGAAATAACATGAAATGAGTAAGACACTGTTAATTATATTCAAATAGCTTCCAATATAATAAAGAGTGGCTAACACTTACTATAAATATAATACACAATAATACACATAAAGAAAGAACATGAGCTTTGAAGCCTGACACAGCTGGATTAAAATCTTCACTTTTTGTGTTGTAGCTGAGTGAGCAAGTTACATAGTTTTCTTAATCATCAGTATTCTCATCTGTAAATTGGGGTAATAATAACTTGCTTACCCTGGATTAAATTATAGAATGCTCCTATAGTATCTAGACAGATATTCTAGTACCTTAATTGATCTTTCATAGCATGATTTCTATTCTGGGGGCATGAAGAAAGATTGATATAGTACTTACACTACAATGGAGGCTAGCTATTGACAGATAAAGATACAGTGAATTGTGAGAGCCATAGTGAAAAACATGAGAAAAGAGTAATATGGTGAAAAATCCTCCTATGCCATCTCCACTGGAAAATAAAGGCTTTGATGTTGAGTAGAGGGAAATAAATTTGTGGAGGATAAGTTTAGGAACTGTCTTTGAAAGGTCTTAAAGTCCATGTCAAGAAGAGATGCTTAACTTCCTAGGCAATGGAGAATTATAGAATTTTTTTGGATGGAGAAGTGACATGATCTTACTGTATTTTAAGGAAATTAAAATTGTAATTGACTTTGAACAAAAGAGAGTGGGAAGAGTCTAGAGGCTAAGAAGCAATTTAAGAAATGATTGTTCAAGGTAAAGAAAATGAGGATTTTCATTTTCCATATGGGTCCATATCAGAAAGGAGGAAGTTGATAATGTGGGAATGAACTGGAAAAAATTAATAAGTTATTATTTGTGGAGGACAAAGGAAAAGGAATTTTTTAAAGGTGAGAAGATAATTGGATTTATTTGGGAAAAATAAATATTGATTGATTTTTTTTCTGAGCACTTTCATCTCTTTTCTTGGGCCAAGGATAATGGGATCAGGGAAAAGGTCCTTTTCCTCAATTTCTTAACTCATTAGTGAGTAAATAAAGGTTAAGAGGATAAGTGACTAGCCCTTGTCCCTCAGTTAATAAAAAGATTTTACATTTCTGGTTCCTAGACCACAACTATATCCACTACTCTGGGTTGGATATTAACATTCCAGGGAACATCTCAAGAGAAAATGCCCAGCATTATACTGATATTTGAGAATCCTATTTGGACTTTGGAGAGGCAAATTATTATGTGAGTCACCCACATGAATCTATAGTCATTAGGGATAATGTTGCCAAGAGAGTGAGTACTAAAGAAGAAGTAACTCAAAGTTATATTCTTGAATAATATATATTTTTTAGAAAATAGGCAGAAAATAAACAAAGACAAAAGAATTCAATCTGGTTCATAAAAAGCAATTTAAAATAAGGCAGAGATCTGTAGATTAAGGAAGGTGAAAACTTTAAAAAAAAAAAAAAGAAAAGTGATATGGTAGAGTTCCCATTGTGGTGCAGTGAAAACAAGTCCAACTAGTATTCGTGAGGATATGGTTTGATCCCTGGCCTTACTCAGTGGGTTAAGGATCTGGCATTGCCATGATGTAGGTCACAGATGTGGCTCAGATCCTATGTTGCTGTGCCTGTGGCTGTGGCTGGCAGCTCTAGTTTAGATTTGACCCCTAGCCTGGGAACATCCATATGCCATGGGTGTGGCCCTAAAAAGCAAAGCAAAAAAAAAAGTAATATGGAAAGTTTTAATGGACAAGAGTTAGGAGGTACCACTTATTTTGAGCTAGCTGGTCCAAGATGTTTGAGAGGATATTTTTATTTTACTAATGGGAGATGAGAACAAAATTAAGGTTCTATTGTAATGGTCTAAAACCTGGAAAGAGAGAATACTTGTGCTGAGTTATATGATAACTGTATAAATTTAGAGCTGCTCTTTGTAGGCACTATAAAGGAGAATATTTGAATAGTCTTAAAAAAAATTGACTGTTGAAATCTTGGAACCATTAACAAAAATAACCAATTTCATTTTACTCTTTTTGCATAAATAAATACCTGAGGCTCTTAAAGATATTTCTAATGCTGAAATTCAATGAGAACTCTCTTTTACATTGTAATATTTATGATTTACTGTGCTTTTAAGCCAAAGACTTTCCTGTTGGGAACTTCTTGGTTGGGAATTCCCATCATCACTCCGGGGAAATGAATCTCACTAGCATCCATGAGGCTGTAGGTTCCATCCCCGGCCTTTCTCAGTGGGTTAAGGATCCAGTGTTGCCATGAGCTGTGGTGTAGGTTGTAGACATGGCTCAGATCCTGCAATGCTGTGGCTGTGGTATAGGCCGGCAGCTGTAGCTCCAATTCAATCCCTAGTCTGGGAACCTCCATATGCTGTGGTTGTGGCCCTAAAAAGATTAAAAAAAAAAAAAAAAAAAAAAGAGAGAGAGAGAGATTGGTTGACTGCCTTTCACATTTGGCCACACAGGTGAGTGAGAGTTCAATTGCTGCGTTCTTGCTTTATACACCCAGAAACTCAATTTTATCACCTTGTTCACAGTTGATAAAACTGATTATATGCAGTAAACACTGTAAGGGTTAGACCATGTCTTCTTTGGCTTTAAACTTGGCACAGGGTCTTACAGACACCAAGAGTTCACGAATGAACAAATGAATGCTTGAATAAATGTGTGAATGAATGAATGAATGAAGGCATGGAATAATGTTAACCTCAGATGGATTACAGAAAGTAATATTTATATTTAAAAAAGCATGTGAACAAACTAGTATTTGCATTTCAGATCTTTAGAAGATCCATTCAAAACCAGTAATGTGGGCAATAAAAGGAAAGTTTTGGTATTAGTATAAATCTCCTTTTGGGTTCACTGAATAAGCATTTTAGGAAAAACAATAAAGCAAAGATATACATAATTGAACTAGAAAAGTCATTAATTACTGCAAATCATTTTAACAGAGAGCTTATTGTGGACAATTTCTTAAATGAGAAGGGAAGGAAATCATAATGATAGATGAGACTTTGTGTTTGTGTGCCTGGTAGGGGGAGGGGTTTGTGGGTAAGAAGAGTAGTCTTAAACAGTTTATTTACTTAGATATTTTCTCTATATGTGAATGAAAAATCATTACTCCATTGTTATTCATTTTAACAAATTTATAATTTGGGGTGACATTGATTAAAATTCACAAAACTAGTGAGCAACATGTAGACTTTGTGATATTATGTTTTTTTGATGTTTCACAAAGAAAGCTCAAATATCTTTCATCTAATTTGAGATAGAGAAGGCCACTTTTTTCCCTGAATAAGACTTAATTTGTCTGCAGTTATCAAACAGGTACATAAAGTTTAAAAACAGCTGGTATTTGAAAGGACATCTGTGTTATGGCTAGAATAGACACTAAGCATTTAGTAAACAATGCTATAAAATATAAACTAGGCTTTTAAAGGGTAAAAGGCTCTTCCTTGTTTTAACAATTGTTATAATAAAATGTAGCAGACAGCAATAACTAAGAGGAAACTTTTTAATGCATTTGAGATCTGCCTTTTCTTATATAGCTATAAAGTATATTAATAGCTTTGAAGAAATTAAAGTCAATGAACTGTATATATACACACACACACACATACATACGCATAGTAAAAGCATAAGATGGAATTGCTTTAACTCTTTACTTATAACTGTAAATGATAGGAATTTGTTATCAGATAATTCAGATGTGACCAAAAGATGATCTTATAATCAATTGTTCTTTTGAAGCTATACTTTGAATACGAAGCTCACATGCAGTTGATTTTACATTAGAACTTTGTAGTTAACATTAACTGGGCAATAAAGCTTATTAGAATATTTTGTGAAAAATTTGTTTAGAGCTAAGTACAATTCATATGAGAGATTTTTTTTTCAAAATCCCCCTAAAACAAACCCTGCTTTTCTCATTCTCTGCAGATTACCTCATCTCTTATTTTCCTTAAAATACTGAGGGTCTTTAACAAAAGATTTATTTTCTTTAAGATCTGTTTATATCGTTTTTTCTTTTTATTTCATTTTATCTCTCCTTCTTCTCTCCACATCCCCAATCCCTTTTTTGACACCTTAGTTCCTTAAATCCTGCAGCTATATCATCTTTTCTCTCCACTCATAATGCAGACATCCTCACCTTCTACTCACCCCTGAATTCTTTGGTTCATGACAGACACAAAACCAACTCACTTATTGAAATCATCAGGAACTCCTGTGATCCTAAATTTCATTGCCTTTATCTTACAATACCTATCAGTGTGAGAACTTTTCTAAGTATGTACACATGTATCATGTTGCTCTTTGGATATAAGCTAACAAATCCTGTTGTAAGAGAAAACATTTTCTGAATACTTGGTTTGATTGTATTTTTATGTATAAAACAACATTCTTTCCTCATGAATTATTGAATTGATCAGTAGATGATCCAGGAGGATATTTTTTTTTCCTGGCATTCGCTGTACTAACAGTTGATTAATATGTTTACCTGAGTTTGGGAAGTTGGGTTTGAGTTGATCTCTCAGTGAAATTCTTGAATATTCTCGAGTATTCTACAAAAACAAACACCATTTTTTCCTTCCAATCTCTTAGTCTTCCTTGAGGCCTTCTGATCCACTTTATTCTTCAAGTTTATATTCTTGTCCTTCTTTTTTCACTTCATCTCTATGGCTGTCATCTGGTTTAGTGGTTTCAGTAAGAATCCTTATATGGATTATTGTTACTGTCTCCAATGCAGAGCTTTCTGTTGAGCTCCAGCTTTGTATGTTCAATTGCCCAATACAAATCTATACTATTTTATAGAAAGATAATATATCACACTCAAGATGTCCTAAAACAAACTCATTTATCCTGTCCCAAACATAGTCTACCTCCTATATTGTCTCTCCTCATTTATCTGATCTGAGTTCAGGTCTTTAATATGTAAAATAGAGATAATAAAACCTACTTCATACAATAAGTGCTGAAATAGTTGAATTCTTGTTAACACTATTATTAATTGCAGGGGCTATGTTTTGGTGTTACTGGGTCAAACATGTTACCTGATACAGGTAGATTCTTTGTAAATATTGTTAGAGTGAATAACAGTAAATAAATGAATAGATGCTTGTCTCAGGTTAAACAACAACCACAGAATATTTTTTTCCTCATTAACTCCAAGACCATTGCTACTGATGGAATCTCATTAAAGCCTTCTCTCAAACACTGATCCCTTAATCATCCCCTTTACAGCTCACATCATCCAGTTCTCCATGATAACCAGCTCCTTTGGTTTTAGCCTTAAATTATCTTCTGATTTCTTCTATTCCAGAATGTCATAAGTCAACCAATCTCCCTAGCCACTGTTCTATATTTTCCTGTGACCCTGAAAAGCCTCAATATGTAGAGTTTACATTCACTGAAAATTTGCCACCCACTCACACTCATTTTAAACTCTTTGTCATCAACTTCATATCACTACTTCTCACTACCTGTTCTCCAAAGAATCCACCAGTCTTTTTGTAGTTAATGTCCTTGACCATTCAGTAGTATTTATAACTTTTGACAGGTACTTCTATTTTTTACCTTTCTTGTGAATAGTGTTCTAAGCATCTTCCTTACTAAGAAGGTACTAAGGTTCTGACCAATATATTAAGATCTTTTCCTACTCCCTCTTTCTAAATCTCTTCTGCTTCCCTCTCTTCAATTTCTCTTTCAGTTTTAACATTATGACAATGAGACATCATTTTCTTTAGTCTAAATCTCTCTCCAAAGTCTTATTTTCAACTGCCACATCTCTGGTTAAAAAAATCTCCAGAATTCCAAATTAGCATAGTGAAAATTGATTTCAAGTTATTTCTCTACCAATTAAATCCAATTTATAAAAGTTCCTTTGCTAATTTTGTGATCATGGAGAAGTTACTTAACTCCTTAATATGTCTATATCCTTATCTGTAAAATGGGAATAGAATAGTCCCTATCCCATAAACGCTTTTAAACATTAAATGATGTTATGTGCATGGAGCAGTTATGAACACAATAAAGAAGGTACTTTATTTATTTATGGTTTTTTTTTTTTTTGCCTTTTTTTTTTCTAGGGCCGCAACTGTGGCATATGGAGGTTCCCAGGCTAGGGGTCCAATCGGAGTTGTAGCCACTGGCCTATGCCAGAGCCACAGCAACGCGGGATCCGAGCTGCGTCTGCAACCTACACCACAGCCCACGGCAACGCCGGATCCCTAACCCACTGAGCACAGCCAGGGATCGAACCTGCAACCTCATGGTTCCTAGTCAGATTCGTTAACCACTGCGCCGTGACAGGAACTCCCAAGAAGGTACTTTATGTGTGTTAGCTATTTTCAGTAATTTCCCTTTGCTTTTAAGTGTAACTTTTTTTTTTTTGCCATTGGTTTAAATATGCAATATCCAGTTCTTTCTAGCATGTTTACCATTCTATTCTGTTTGCCAAATCCTAGTTCTGACTCTTCTATTCTCCACTTATTTTCTGTTTCTATTAATGTTCTTAAGTTGTCTCTGCTTTTAGCTATTACCCTTTTCTGTAAGAACTGTCTAGCTTATCTTTTATGTTTCTCATACAGTTAGTAAACAGGTTTAGGTTAATGATGAGTTGTTTCTTTCAGTAATGTAGGCTATGGTTTTTTTGGTATAGTTAATTATTTTTTGCTTTCCATTTTCTTTAACAAGTACTTACTTTAATGATTTACCCTTGACCCTTATCCTTGCTACATTTGTTAAGCACAAACATGTAACCATAATGAAAGCATGTAACCTGAAAATGTAAGTACAAAGTAGAACGGTTGACAATATTTATTACAGGATATATTTATTACAGCCAGTATTAAGCATTAGCTGACATGGCTATGTAATAGGAAAATTTAATCATGGTTTTTCTCCATGTACACTCTAACACTTTAGAGATGACAGCAATAACTTTCAGACAGAAAGAGAGAGAGAGAGCCTTAAAGTGAAAGAAGAATGGAAATATGATTATGGATACCTTTTCTTAGGAAAAAGAAAAGTACCAAATGTTTATTAAGACATTAAAGATGGAATTTCTGTAGTTAAGTTCTATAAAAAGACATCCATAACATATAAACACACCTCAGAGGCTAGGTTTTAAATGAACGACAAATTATTTTGAAGTTTTTAGAAATGTATTTTTTTTTTCTTTTAAGATTTAAAAAATTACATTCTTTATTGGAATACCTTTAGGCAGAACTAAAGTAAAATACACCATGTGTCAAACATATACTTCTGGAGACTGCTAGAAAGTAATAACTTATGGCTAAGATTTTTATTAGGTTGTAGAGTTTTTTCCCTCTTGCGAATAAAAAAGTTCATTTTAGGAAAAACAAAACCTACATTGTTTTCTTAACTTCTTCTTAACATATGTTAAATCTGCTGATTGGGGTCTTTTAGCCATCAGAGAATTCTAGGAAATGAAGACAACCAAGTGAGCCTGGAACTCTGAGAATTAGAAGTTACTGGAAAAATTCCATGCCCAAGGAACTCTAGAGGGGATTTCTCTGCTTATCTCTGAAGTTCTTGCTGTCCCAAGGACAGTTAGTCTTCTGATTCATTGTCTATGTAAACCTGGCCTTTTTTAGATGCTGCCCTCTAAACTAATTAATCCTCATGCTAGTTATTTCCTTTGAAACTTGTCCTCTTGACCATGGCCTAATTTCAATTATAGTTTTCCCACACACTTTCCCAACCTGTCCATGGCCTAGTTCTCCAAAGCATGTTCTCAATAATAAACTCCTTGTTATTGTAATTCTGTGACTTTTTCTGAGCTGGGGTAAGAAAGTAGAGCCACATGAGTGAGCACTTTTCCATAATTTCACTTAAATTATATAATTTAATTGGTGTCTACTTTAACCTCCACCCCCCACTTCTGTTCCTGCCTAGTTTCAAGAAGTAGGTGTTACTGGCTTCATTTACACTTGAGGGGACCTAACAATAGCACTCTTAAGCAATTTACCTAAGGCTATGATATTAGCAAATTGCCTAGGTGACTTTCAATGCATGACAATAAGAAATTTCCATCATCCTGTCCTGTCTCAACTGATATATATTTGGAAAAGAGTGTTAGAATAAACATTTAGAAGGAGAATCTGGAAGGTAGAACAGCAATAGAGAAGTTGTTCTTCGCTCCTTTCCCTACTTATGGGTTCTTCCATAAGCCCTGTCTCTTTCTATCACTGTTTGAAGATAATGTAAGTGAGCCTAAATATGCAGCAAACATATTTATTATGTCCATAGGAAGTAATTACTGAGAGTGGGGATGATGGCTAATGGGCTTCTGTGCTATTCTCATTGATTTAAACTGATTGGCTAATTTGTTCTACCAGTCTTCCTGAACTGGAAGACAATTATATTTGTCTAGAATCACCCCCTTTCCTTTTTCCTTTATAAAAGCAGGCACTGCAATGGTCCTTTCCAGTTTCCAGGGATTCTTAGTTATTGAAAGTAGTTTATGAATGCACTCATAATTCTCAGCTACCTTGGAATATATCACCATGTGCTGCTAAACTGGACAACATAAGCAGATATTCTTTGAAACTGCCCTTCCCACTTTGTTTCAATAGCAGCTTTTGCTGATGTGCCTTCCTATCTGTCAGAAATGAAACGTTTTTTTGGATTTCTTTTTTTGTAACCAGAGTTCTTCTCTCAGTGTTATAAGGGCTTCTTGTTTGTTTGAGGCTATTTTCTTATGTTTTCTAAATAATAAATACATATTTTAATATGCTAGGCCAAATGAGTCCTTAAAACAGATACCTATTAAATTTTTATAGTAACTCTATATAGTAAATACTATTCTTGTCCTCATTTTACATTTAAGGAGTCTTGGGGCAGAGAAGCTCATACTTGACTTAAGTCACAGTTTGAAAGTAACAAAGTCAGATTCTAACTTGGAAAGTTTGAGGCTAGATCCCATACTTTCAACCATACACTGTCCTTCCCAGCCTCATTTTCTTGCTCAAAGTTCAACTTAATATAAAGAATGAATTTCAATTCAGTTCAGTAAATACTTTCTAAGGTCAATTATATTTTAAAAATTCTAAAGCCAGTTTTACAGTATAACATTCTATGTTTTATATACCTAGTTAACCTAGATTATGTATTTTTTTCTTTCCTTCTTTAGCTTTCCTATGCATACCTTGATTAATATTTTGTTTATATTTGATATTTATAAACATATTTTTCTAAAATTTAGTAGCATTTTCAGTTGTGTTCATGTATTTTTAAAATATGTAATATCAATGCCATCCTACATAAATTGTCAAGGATATTAATAGTTTATAATTCATTGGATTATTTTTTCTTATCCTTCATAGACTTTCTGCCTCTCTTAAGCAAATTTACATAGATAATTAGTTCTGGACTACCAGAAATTTGGCCATCTAGGGAACATTTGGCAATGTCTGGGGATTTTTTTTTTTTAATATTATAACCACTTGGAGAATACTGGTATCTGTTGGATAGAGGCCAGAGATGATGCCAACCATTCTGTAAGGCACAGAACAACACCCCACAACAAAAAATTACCCCTCAAAAATGTCAGTAGTGCCCAAGATTGAGAAATCCTTAGTCTTAGACTTTCCCTGGGGCTTTTACATTAGCATAAAAGCTAAGAATAGACTGTTTTTTGTTTTTTTCCTTTTAGGCAAATGTCAGTGGTTTCATTGACTTTCTTTATGCCCTGGTCCAAAACAATCCCCCCACCAAATCCTCTCATCATTTCTACTCTTTACAGCTATTTTAATTAGAAGCCAATATGTTAGGTTTTCTTTCTTTAAAACATAACTGTGTTAATGATAATAGTGACTGACACGACATCTGTGTAATTTTCAACCAAAAATTTGCTTATCTCTCAATGCTTTTAGTATGCTATTGATGTTGTTTGCTGAAGTAAATATACAGACTTCATCCATTTATCAAAATTTTGGCATCTTATAATGCAACCAAACATTTATCTAGTATCTTAATTTCTAATCCCTTTAGATATGGTTTTATGTCATAAAGAACAAGTTTCTGGCTGCTATGAAATTGAGTTTGCCTTTTTCAAATAGTTTGAGCACAATTGTCATTTAGTAAAATAAACATAGCTCTATTATTTCTTAATGTCTTCCTTAACAAATATAAGATTAGACTACATCTCACAAACTCCCATTGGGAAGTACTTAAGAAGTGAGTAATATTTCTGTCTGATTAAGTCAAGTAATCCCAAATGTAAGTAATTTACAGGAAGGCATCAGGGACTTTTTACAATAGACATATTGCAATATGTCACTGGAAATCAGTATCTCTCTACATGTTTGATCAACAACCAGATGGAAGCTTTTATCACATTTATTTAATCTGAAATACACATGGTAATTACACTGGACCTTTGAATCAAGGCCTTATTAGAGTCTCAAGAGAAGTCAGGAAATGAGTTTGTCACTTGCAAACTGATGTTGTCATGACCCTCTGGGTAGAATTTACATATATCACTGCCTGGACTAGAGTATTGCTACAAATCACATTGTACCTCAAGGAAGTAAGATAAACCAAACACTTTGTTAACCTATGTAAGAAGAGAAAGGGGCTATTGAACAGAATATCACTTATTCACTTGTTTACTCATGTTACTCCAGGTGGTGTCCCTCCAATGAATGGTGAATGAATAAAATGCAATATAAATTATATGGTTAATATTGGGCTACAAAAAGGTAAACACAAACAAAGGAACATTGAAGTAAAATATCCCCACATTTCTAGTCCCAAACCCAGGATCCTGAATATCTACAACAATGAAACTTAGCAGATGCAAAAACATATAAGGTTTTCCTTGGATAAGTGATAGGAAAAGAAAGATATCTCAAAACCACTTCTCAGAATTTTCTAACTAGGAAAATGCTGGATAACAAAACGTTATTTAATATTGAATAGGTTAATCCTGACTATTCTACTTCAGTATTTTCACATAGCACTAAAACATGAATAAGCAAAGCTGAACCATGTTGGTACATATAAAATACACTGAAATAATATTCCTGTTAAAAGTAGATGGAGGTTACCCTGGAGGTTGGGGGTAATAGAAGACCTTAAATTAACATTATGTTTTTTCATTGTATTTGAAAATTTGTATTATGATTATTATTTTGAAAGTCAGAAAAAGGAATTTCTTCATTTTTAAAAATTTTATTCAAGTATAGTTGATTTACAAGGTTGTATTAATTCTGCTGCATGGCAGTGAATCAATTATACATATATATTTATCTATTCTTTTTCAGATTCTTCTCCCATATAGGTTATTGCAGAATATTGAGTAGAGTTCCCTTTGCTATACAGCAGGTCCCTGTAGGCCATCCATTCTACATACAATAGTGTGCATATGCCAATCCCAAACTCCTAATCCATCCCCCTGCCCCCCATCTTTCTCCTTTGGTAACCATAAGTTTGTTTTCGAAGTCTATGAGTCCATTTCCATTCTGTAAATAAGTTCATTTGTATCATGTTTTATATTCCACATATAAGTGATATCATATGATATTTGTTTTGCTCTGACATTTCACTTAATATGATCATCTCTAGATCCATCCAGTTGCTACAAATGGCATTATTTCATTCTTTTTTGTATTTATTTTTTAATAATTCAATGAGTTGTATTATATCCACAGTTGTACAACCATCATCACAATCTAATTTTAGAAATTCCATCCCAAACTCTAGGTCTACCCCACACACCCCCTGACCTATCCCCTTTGGTAACCATAAAAAAATTTTACAGAGTCTGTGAGTCTGTTTCTATTCTGCAAATAAATTCATTTGTATCTATTTTTTTAGATTCCACATATAAGTCATATCATATGATGTATGTCTCTCACTGTCTGACTAACTTCACTTGGTATGACAATTTCTAGGTCCATCCACGTTGCTGCAAATGCCATTATTTCATTCTTTTAAAAGGCTCAGTAATATTTCATTATATATATGTACCACATATTCTTATTCATTTCTGTACTGATGGACATGTAGGTTGCTTCCATATTGTGGCTACTGTAAATAGTGCCTCAGTGAATATTGTGGTACATATATCTTTTCAAATTATGGTTTTCTCTGGTTATATGACCAGCCGTGGGAATTGCTGTATCATATGGTAGTTCTATTTTTAGTTTTATAAAACTCTTAAAGGAAAACATAGGTAGAGCTTAGGTTTACATCAGTAAACCACAGCAATATCTCTTTGGACCTACCTCTTGAAGTAATGAAAATGAAAACAAAAATAAACAAATGAGACCTAATTAAACCTCAAAGCTCTTGAACAGCAAAGGAAAACATAATCAAAATGAAGATAGCCCACAGATTGGGAGAAAATATTTGCAAACAAAGTGACAAATAAGGGCTTAATATCCAAAATATATAAACTCATGCAGCTCAAAAACACACATCCTAATCAACAAATGGGCAGAAGTTTTAAATAGCCTTCTCCAAAGGAGACATACAGATGGCCAGAAAGCACATGAAAAAATGCTCAACATTGATAATTATTAGAAAAATGCAAATCAAAACTATAGTTACCTTACACCAGTCAGAATGGCCATTATCAAAAAATGTACAAACAATAAATGCTGGAGAGGGTGCAGAGAAGAGGGAACCTTCCTATACTATTGGTTTAATGTAAATTGGTACAGCCACTTTGGAAAACGGTATAGTATTTCCTCAAAAAACTAGAAAAAAGGAGTTTCTGTTGTGTCTCAGTGGTGATGAACCCAACAGGTATTCATCAGGATGCGGGTTCAATCTCTGGCCTTGCTCAGTGGATTAAGGATGTGGAGTTGCCATGAGCTGTGGTGTAGGTCACAGATATGGCTCAGATCCCATGTTGCCGTGGCTGTGGTGTAGGTCAGAAGCTGTAGCTCCAATTTGACCACTAGTCTGGGAACCTTCATGTCACACAGGTGAGGCCCTAAAAAGCAAAACAAACAAAACAAAACAAAACAAAACTAGAAAAAAAATTAAAACACACACACACACATAAACACATACACAGCCTTCCAAAAGTTTTGATACATATTGTGGCATTTTATATTTTTAATGTATTTCAAGGTAAAAATATAATTAAAACTTTGAAATCCATAAAACAGATGACTATTCAAAAAAATAGTTTTCTATTAATATAGGATCATATAGCTAATGAGAAAGAGTTAATTAAATCACATGCACATTCTGAAATGACTTCAAAAATTTTATTGCTTAATAAAACTATATTAATGGCTATTACTGTTGTCCTAATAAAGTTGCATAGGATTTTAATGCTAATTAAAATGTTAATTAAAAAACATAAAATAATCCTATCAAAAATTTATCTTTTTTTAACTTTTAGCTAATTTGATATATACTGCATCTATTTTGTGACTTTCTTATACATCAATTGAGAATCTCTTTAAGTTTGCTGATCTCTTATTTTAAGTTAATATTTATTTACTTATTTTTTAACTTAACTAATTTTATTATTTATAGTTGTACAAGGTTCATCACAACACAATTTCATAGGACTTCCATCCCAACGCCCCAGCCCACCCTCCCACCCCCAATGTCTCCTTTGGCAACCATAAGTTTTTCAAAGTCGTTCTGTGAAGTTCATTGTATCCTTTTTTTAGATTCCACATGTAAGTGATAGCATATGATATTGGTGTCTCACTATCTGACTAATTTCACTTAGCATGATAATTTCTAAGTCCATCCTTGTTGCTGCAAATGCCATTATTTCTTTCCTTTTATGGCTGAGTAATATTCCATTTTGTATGTGCATCACGTGTTCTTTATCCACTCCTCTGTTGATGGACATTTAGGTTGTTTCCATGTCTTGGCTATTGTATATAGTACTGCAGTGAACACTGGAGTGCATGTATCTTTTCAAGTTTTGGTTTTTCTCTGGATAGATGCCCAGGAGTGGGATTACTGGAACAAATTGTAATTCTATATTTAGTTTTTTGAGGAATCTCCATATTCTATTCCATAGTGGTTGCATCACTGACCTCGTTCTATTGAAATCACCACTATCATCTCACATAAGGGTCAATCTTGAAAAGTATCAGTTATATAAACAAGAATAACACATATTGACTATTTGCTCTGTGCTGGGCATCAAATCCCATTTTGCCTTCACAACAATTCTGTAAGACAGATGATCAGTAGAGATAACATTTTGCAGAAGAGTAAACCAAAGCTCAGTGAGAGTAAATTTTTCAGGGTCATTCAATTCATACCCAGTTTCACTGAATCTCTCTGAACATAAGAAAAGATTTTTAACTGAAACTATGGTTCATTTAGTGTCACATTTTAAATGTATCTTTGGTAAAGAACTGTTTTAAGACTTATTTAGGGTTTTTTTTTCCTGTTTTATACTTACAATAGCAAGGGAAAAATCTAACAGGTAATATATACTTAAAATTCTTTTCATATGTAAAGTTAAAGAAGCACAAACACTTATGAGTCAGTGAGCAAAATGGAGAAGCAGACATTAACATTTCTAGTGATGCACTGCTTGTAGCCTTATAGTATGACCTTCAGAAAATAACTTAGTTGTTTTTTGTTTTCTTGATGTATTATCTTGCAAGGCAGTTTGAACTCTTGGTGAATGACAGATTCTAGGAAAGAGTGCAGAAAAAATGATTTTATGCGGAGGTGGGAAAGAAGGAAACAAAACAACACTCTTTATTACAGAAACAGAAAAAATTAATTATGCTAAATTTGGAAGAATGATTATGAATAGATTTCCAGTCACAATGAGAATATGATTTATCTTAGGTTATATATTTAATGGTATTTATGAAGGACCTAATATCTTCCTCTAAATTGTAGGTGTATTGCTTAAGTAAAGGAAAGACAGAAGGCTCTGTCATTAAAATTATAATACATTCTTAGGTATTAGGCACTACTTCAAAAATATTTTAGAAATCTATTCTTATGACCATAAGACGTGGTTTAGAATGTAGAATACAGGTTGTTTAATGTTACTACTTCAATTTGTCTTCAGTCTAGTATAAATAACCCTAGTGAATGCATCTCAGAACTTTCAGTTAGATCTTTTCATTTGTATGCTTGGACTGCAAAGTGCTGTGTAATAATTGTTGAAATGAATAATTACATTTTATGCATAACAGGAATTTAGGCCCAGTGCTTTTTAACAATGATGTAGGACAAAATTTTACATATAATCATACTTCATGTTAACTTGTAAGGGCAGAGTTATTTTATAGGCATATCTGCTACTCATTAATATTGAAGTCAATTTTCTCTAAAGAATATTTACAGGTTTAGTTAGTTGCATTTTGCATACTTATTTCTTAAATTAAAAAATCACAGTCCATTAATTCATAAAATATGCAAATTACATGTATGCTTAAATTGAAAGAATTATCATAACTTAAGTATGGTATGTTTTGTGCAAACTTTTTTTTCATTCATTTGGGAATCATGGGGTTTATTTCATACTTGCAAACTCTTTCTGTCATTGTATCAGTGTCTATATCTGTAACAATCTGATTATGAAATTATTAATGATGATGAGGATATAGCAGCCCCTGGTAGGTATTAAATATATAAATTATGTACAATGGAGCCAGAACTCCAAGAATTGACTACATTGAAGTTTTACAATAGTATTTTTCTCAGAATTCCTGTCAAAAGGAATTACTAAATTTGATGTAGCCTTTTTCCAAAGTTCTTCCTATATTAGAGTAAGTAAATCTACTCAATAGATCCAAGACATAATAAGTGAAACTCTGAATTTCTTTCTAAAATAATTTGAGACACCCTAGTACATTTTTTACTTTAAGTCACCAATTAAATTGGCTGAGTTTTTCTTAATTTGTCAATAATTTGAACTCTAAACATGTTTCTCTATTCTACCTTGTGCATCTAAGTATATTTATTTGTGATCTTGCCAAATCAAGCCACCATTTTCAACTTTGGCCATTTTGGAAAATAAATTCTAGATTATGGATGAAGAGGAAACTCAATGATGCTTCTATTCCAGCTTTCTCATGGAATGACCTCAAAAGAACACACAACACAGAGCAAAGATGCTCCAGAGAGGAAGCCATTCTTACACTTAGGGAAGTTGTTCACAGTAGCATTTCTGTGTAGGCATCCATAAGTCAGGCATCTAATTTTCAATACACATCAGTCATGATATATCCTTTTTTTTAAAAAAAATATAGTTGATTTATAATGTTCTGTCAATTTCTGCTGTACAGAAAAGTGACCGAGTTATACATTTATATGCATTCTTTTTTTCACATTATCCTCCATCATGCTCCATCACAAGTGACTACATATGGTTCCCTGTGCTACACAGCAGGATTTCATTGCTTATCCACTCCAAATGCAAAAGTTTGCATTTACTAACCCTAAACTCCCAGTCTATCCCACTCCTTCCCCCTTCTCGTTGGCAACCACAAGTCTGTTCTCCATGTCCAGGAGTTTGTTTCTTTTCTGTAGATAGGTTCATTCATGCCATATATTAGATTCAAGATTGTGATATCATATGGTATTCGTCCTTCAACTTCTAACTTTCTACACTTAATATGAGAGTCTCTAGTTCCATCCATATTGCTTCAGATGGCATTATTTTGTTCTTTTTATGGTTGAGTAGTATTCCCTTATGTATATGTACCACATCTTCCTAATCCACTCATATGTTGTTGGACATTTAGATTGTTTCCATGTCTCTTGGCTATTGTGAATAGTGCTGCAGTGAACATAGGGGTGCATGTATTTTTTTCAGTGAAAGTTTTGTCTGGATATATGCCTGGGAGTGGGATTGCTAGATCATATGATAGTTCTATATTTTGTCTTTTGAGATGCCTCCATACTGTTTTCTGTAGTGACTGTACCAAATTATATTCCCACCAAAGGAGGGTACCCTTTTCTCTACACCTTCTCCAGCATTCGTTATTGGTAAACTTGTTAATGATGGCCATTCTGATCAGTGCGAGGTTGTACCTCATAGTAGTTTTTATTTGCATTTCTCTAATAACTAGTGATGTTGAGCCTATTTTCATATGTCTTTTGGCAATCTGTATGTCTTCTTTGGAGAAAGGTCTATTCAGGTCTTTTGCCCATTTTTCCATTGGGTTGTTTATTTTTTTGCTGTTGAGTTGTATATGCTGCTTGCATATTTCAGAGATTAAACTCTTGTCAGTTGCATCATTTAAAACTATTTTCTCCCATTAGGTAGTTTTTTTTTTTTTTTTTTTTTATGGTTTCCTTTGCTGTGCAAAAGATTTTAAGTTTGATTAGGTCCCACTGGTTTATTTTTGTTTTTATTTCTATTGCTTTGGGAGATTGACCTAAGAAAATATTTGTACAGCTGATGTCAAAGAATGTTTTGCCTATGTTTCCCTTCTGAAAGTTTTATGGTGTCTTGCCTTATGTTTAAGTCTTTAAGCCATTTGGAGTTTATTTTTCGTGCATAGTGTGAGGGTATGTTCTGGTTCATTGATTTACATGCTGCTGTCCAGTTTTGCCAGTACCACTTGCTGCAGATATGTTCTTGATAGCACTTCTTCTCCTGTGAAAATACTTTCATACCAGTCTAATTCAGCTTGTGCTAGTTTTCATTTTCAGTTTGAAGCTTTTTACCTAAGTTACAACAAAAAAGTTTTATTAAACAATTACTATAAAATCTACTAAATTTAGTTTAAAAATAGTAACTGTGGTATGATTGAATTATGGTTAAAATAGTTAATATTCCTATCATATGTTTAATTAAAATAGTAATGTTTTTAATACATATTAATGATTATTATTATATTTTATGGGACAGGTGTTATTCTAAGATTTCTGTATATATTATTTCACATGATTCACACAAACGTTCTATTATCCTGTGTTATATGTTATATATATATACATGAAGCAGAGAGAGGTTTAAGTGTTGGTCACACATCTAGTATATAAAGGACCAGTGAGGGAAAGAGGAGAAATTTACTTTCTATTTAAATGTAATTTAGTGTATTATAAAAATAGTGTAAGATTCCAGTGAACTTAAGATTTTAATACTTAAAACATCCACAAGCCTTTCCCAATGGTCTGTGATGGTCTCTCCCACGTGGTAAATAGAGAGGACATGTACATTATATTCTTCTAAATATATTCATTATTATAACTAGGGTACTGGCTCAATGACCATTCACAGTGGTTTTAAAAACTTATACGAACACAGTCAATATGACTCATAACTATTACCAGAATAATCAATTCAAAAATGATAATACAGTGAAGTTTGATTGAATTGACTGCTGATATTGATAATACACACTTCTGAGCTGATAGGTTTATAAAGAGAAATTATTTTAGTAGCAGTGGTATTATGTTTCTGCTGCAGTGGTGCCTAAGAAAATAAACATAAAATAACATAAACAGGTAATACATCCCCACCATTTATTTTATTTTTTTTCCATTTCTTTTTATTACTCAAATGAATTTATCACATCTGTAGTTGTATAATGATCATAACAATCAAATTTCATAGGATTTCCATCCCAGAGCCCAGGTACATCCCCCCACCCCCCAAACTGTCTCCTCTGGAGACCATAAGTATTTCAATGTCTGTGAGTCAGCATCTGTTCTGCAAAGAACTTCAGTCTGTCCTTTTTACAGATTCTACATGTCAGTGAAAGAATTGGATGTTGGTGTCTCGTTGTATGGCTGACTTCACTTAGCGTGATAGTTTCTAGGTCCATCCATGTTGCAAAAAATGCTGGTATTTCGTTCTTTTTAATGGCTGAGTAATATTCCATTGTGTGTATGTACCATCTCTTCTTGATCCACTCCTCTGTCGATGGACATTTAGGTTGTTTCCATGTCTTGGCTATTGTAAATAGTGCTGCAATTAACATTGGAGTACATGTGTCTTTGCAAGTCATGGTTTTCTCTGGGTAGATGCCCAGGAGTGGGATTGCTGGATCAAATGGTAGTTCTATGTTTAGTTTTCTGAGGAATCTCCATACTGCTTTCCACAGTGGTTGCACCAATTTACAATCCCACCAACAGTGTACTAGGGTTCCTTTTTCTCCACACCCTGTCCAGCACTTATTGTTTGTAGACTTTTGGATGATGGCCATTCTAGGTGGTGTAAGGTGGTACCTCAGAGTGGTTTTGATTTGTATCTCTCTAATAATGAGTGAAGTTGAACATCTTTTCATGTGTTTTTTGGCCATCTGTATGTTTTCTTTGGAGAACTGTCTGTTTAGTTCTTCTGCCCATTTTTTTGATAGGCTTGTTTGTTTTTTTGGTATGGAGCTGCAGAAGGTATTTAAAAATTTTGGAGATTAATCCCTTGTCAGTTGATTCACTTGCAAAGATTTTCTCCCATTCTGTGGGTTGTCTTTTTGTGTTGTTTAGAGTTTCCTTTGCTGTGCAGAAACTTTGAAGTTTGATTAGATCCCATTTGTTTATTTTTCTTTTTATTGTCAATACTCTGATAGGTGGATCTGAGATGTTGCTGTCGTTTATGTCAGAGAGTATTTGGCCTATGTTTTCCTCTAGGAGTTTGATAGTGTCTGGTCTTACATCTAGGTCTTTAATCCATTTGGAGTTTCTTTTTGTGTATGTTGTTAGGGAGTGTTCTAATTTCATTCTTTTCCATGTGGCTGTCCAGTTTTCCCAGCACCACTTATTGAACAAGCTGTCTTTTCTCCATTGTATATTCTTGCCTCCTTTGTAATAGACTAGTTGGCTGTAGGTGCATGGGTTTAATTCTGGGCTTTCTATCCTGTTCCACTAATCTATATTTCTGTCTTTGTGCCAGTACCATACAGTTTTGATGACTATTGCTTTGTAGTATAGATTGAAGTCCAGAAGCCTGATTCCTCCAGCTCCATTTTTCTTTTTCAGAATGTCTTTGGCTATTCTGGGTCTTTGGTGCTTCCAAACAAACTTTAAAATATTTTGTTCAAGTTCTATGAAAAATGTCCTTGGTAATTTGATAGGGATTGCATTGAATCTGTAGATTGCCTTAGGTAGTATAGTCATTTTGATATTAACTCTTCCAATCCACGAGCATGGTATATCTTTCCATCTATTTGTGTCATCTTTGATTTCTTTCATCAGTGGCTTGTAGTTTTCAGAGTATAGGTCTTTTGTTTCTTTAGGTAGGTTTATTCCTAGGTATTTTATTCCTTTGGATGCAATGGTAAACGGGATTGCTTCCCTAATTTCCGTTTACGCTTTTTCATTGTTAGTGTATAGAAACACTGTCGATTTCTGTGTACTGACTTTGTATCCTGCGACTTTGCCAAATTCGTGGATGAGCTCTAACAGTTTTCTGGTAGAGTCTTTAGGATTCTCTAGGTATAGTGTCATGTCATCTGCAAATAGGGATAGTTTTACTTCTTCCTTTCCAATTTGGATTCCTTTTATTTCTTTTAATTCTCTGATTGCTGTGGCTAGAACTTCCAAAACTATGTTGAAGAGTAGTGGTAAGAGCAGATATCCTTGTCTTGTTCTTGATCTCAGCGGGAATTCTTTCAGCTTTTCACCATTGAGAATGATGTTCGCTGTGGCTTTGTCATATATGGCCTTTACCATGTTGAGGTAGGTTTCCGTTATGCCCACTTTCTGAAGGGTTTTTATCAGAAATGGGTGTTGGATTTTGTCAAAGGCTTTTTCTGCGTCTATTGAGAGGATCATATGATTTTTATTCTTCAGTTAGTTAATGTGGTGTATCACACTGATGAATTTGCAGATATTGAAGAACCCTTGCATCCCTGGGATAAATCCCCCTTGATCATGATGTACAATCCTTTTAATGTATTTTTGGATGCGGTTTGCTAGTATGTTCTTGAGGATTTTTGCATCGATGTTCATCAGTGAAATTGGCCAGTAGTTTTCTTTTTTTGTGGAATCTTTGTCTGGTTTTGGTACCAGGGTGATGATGGCCTCATAGAATGAGTTTGGGAATATCCCTTCCTCTGCAATTTTTTGAAATAGTTTCAGAAGGATAGGTGTTAGCTCCTCTCTAAATGTTTGGTAGAATTCACCTGTGAAGCCATCTGGTCCTGGACTTTGTTTTTTGGAAGTGTTTTACTCACAGTTTCAATTTCAGTTCTTCTGATTGGTCCATTCATCTTTTCTCTTTCATCTTGGTTTAGTCTTGGAAGATTGTACTTTTCTTTTTTTTTGTTTGTTTTTTGTTTTTTGTTTTGTTTTTGTCTTTTGGCCTTCTCCAGCGCCACTCCTGCGGCATATGGAGGTTCCCAGGCTAGGTGTCGAATGGGAGCTGTAGTCACTGGCCTACGCCAGGGCCACAGCAAGGCGGGATCCAAGCCGTGTCTGCAACCTACACCACAGTGCACAGCAACGCTGAATCCTTAACCCACTGAGCAAGGCCAGGGATCGAACCCGCAACCTCATGGTTCCTAGTCGGATTTGTTAACCACTGTGCCACGACAGGAACTCCACTTTTCTAAGAATTTGTCCATTTCTTCTAGTTTTCTGTTTTATTGGCATATAGCTGCATATAGTAGTCTCTTATGATCCTTTGTATTTCTGTGATGTCTGTTGTTCCTTCTCCTTTTTAATTTCTTTTTTTTTTTTTTTTTATTTTCCCACTGTACAGCAAGGGGGTCAGGTTATCCTTACATGTATACATTGCAATTACAGTTTTTCCCCCACTCTTTCTTCTGTTGCAAATGAGTATCTAGACATAGTTCTCAATGCTATTCAGCAGGATCTCCTTGTAAATCTATTCTAGGTTGTGTCTGATAAGCCCAAGCTCCCGATCCCTCCCACTCCCTCCCCCTCCCATCCGGCAACCACAAGTCTCTTCTCCAAGTTCCTTTTTAATTTTTAATTTTATTGATTTGAGTCCTCTCTCTTTTTTGCTTGATAAGTCTGGCTAGGGGTTTATCAATGTTGCTGATCTTTTCAAAGAACCAGCTTTTCATGTCATTGATCTTTTCTATGGTTTTCTTTGTTTCTATTTCATTGATTTCTGCTCTTATCTTTATGATTGCTTTCCTTCTACTAACTTCAGGTCTTGTCTGTTCTTCTCTCTTGAGCTGCTTTATATGTGAAGTTAGGTTGTTTATTTGGGCTTTTTCTTATTTCCTGAGGTAGGCTTGTATTGCTATAAACTTTCCTCTTAGAATGGCTTTTGGTTCATCCCATAGGTTTTGGAGTGTCATATCTTCATTGTCATTTGCTACTAGGTATTTTTAAATTTCCCCTTTGATTTCTTCAGTGATCCATTGGTTGTTTAGTAGCATGTTGTTGAGTCTCCACGTGTTTGTGTTTTTTGCAGTTTTTTCTTGTTGTTGATTTCCAGTCATATATCGTTGTGGTCGGAAAAGATGCTTGATATGATTTCAATTTTCTTAAAGTTACTGAGGTTGGATTTGTAGCCCAGGATATGATCAATCTTAGAGGATGTTCCATGTGCACTTGAGAAGAATGTGTATTCTGTTGCTTTTGGATGGAATGTCCTATAAATATCAATTAAGTCCATCTGGCTTAATGCATCATTCAGGGCCTGTGTTTCCTTATTGATTTTCTGTCTGGATGATCTGTCCACTGCTGTAAGTGGGGTGTTAAAGTCCCCCAGTATGACTGTGTTATTGTCAATTTCTCCTTTTAAGGTTTTTAGCAGTTGTCTTATATATTGTGGTGAACATATGTTGGGTGCGTAGATATTTAAAATTGTTATATCATCTTCTTGGATTGATCCTTTGACCATTATGTAATGTCCTTCTTTGTCCCTTAAAATATTCTTCATTTTAAAGTCTATTTTGTCTGACATGAATATTGCTACTCCAGCTTTCTTTTGATCCCCATTTGCATGCAATATTTTCTTCCATCCTCTCACTTTCAATTTGTATGTGTCCCTAGAAGTGAAGTGGGTCACTTGAAGACAGCATATATATGGGTCTTGTTTTTGTATCCATTCAGCCAGTCTATGTCTTTTGGTTGGGGCGTTTGGTATATTAACATTTAAGGTAATTATTGATAGGAATGTTCTTATTGCCATTTTATTAATTACTTTGGATTTGTTTTTGCTGCTCTTTTTTCTTTCCTTCTTCTCTTGTTCTTTTCTGCCTAGAGAAGTTCCTTTAGTTTTTGTCGTAAGGCTGGTTTAGTGTTGCTGAATTCTCTCAGCTTTTGCTTATCTGTGAAGATTTTGATTTCTCCTTCAATTCTGAAGGAGTGCCTTGCTGGGTAGAGTCATCTTCATTGGAGGTTTTTTCCTTTCATCACGTTGAGTATATCATGCCACTCCCTTCTGGCCTGCAGAGTTTCTGCTGAAAAATCTGCCAATAGCCTTATTGGGGTTCCCTTGTATGTTATTTGTTTCTTTTCCCTAGCTGCTTTCAAGATTTTCTCTTTGTCTTTAATTTTGGTCAGTTTGATTAGTATGTGTCTCGGGGTGTTCCTCCTTGGGTTTATTTTATATGGTACTTGTTGTGCTTCCTGGATTTGAGTGAGTGATTCCTTCCCCATGCTGGGGATGTTTTCATCTATTATCTCTTGGAATATTTTTTCTGTCTTCTTCTCTCTCTCTTCTCCTTCTGGCACCTCTATAATATGGATATTGGTACATTTCACATTGTCCCAGAGTTCTCTGAGACTCTATTCATTTGTTTTCAATCTTCCTTCTCTTTTCTTTTCTGCATCCACATCTTTTCCACTAATCTGTCCTCCACCTCACTTATTCATTCTTCTCCCTCCTGTATTCTGCTGTTAGCTGCTTCTAGTGAATTTTTTATTTCAGTTATTGTATATTGCATCTCTTTTGTTTAAGTTTTATATCTTGTATCTCTTTGGTCAGTGTTTCCTGTAAGTTATCCATCTTTGCCTCCAGTTTATTTCCAATGTCTTGCATCATCTTCCACATCAACAGTCTAAAGTCTTTTTCCTGGAGGCTGAGAATCTGCTCATGGTTTAGCTGTTTTTCTGGGGTTTTTCCTTTCTCCCTCATCTGAGTTATAGTTCTCTGTCTTTTCATTTTTATAGATTTTTGGTGTGGTGACCTTCTTACAGATAATAGAGTTGTAGCCTCTCTTACTTCTGATGCCTTCCCCCCTTGTGGCTGAAGTCAGTATGGGGGCTTGCTGTAGGCTTCCTGATGGAAGGGGCTGATGCCTGCCCCCTGGTAGGAGGAGCTGATTCTAATCCCTCTGGTGGGTGGGGCTTAGTCTCTGGATGGGATTAGAGGCAGATGTGTGCCTGAGGGATCTTTAGGTAGCCTGTTTACTGAGGGGTGGGGCTGTGATCCCACCTGGGTTGTTGTTTGCCCTGGGGCTTCTCAGCAGCTGGCTCATGGGTGGGGCCAGATTTTCCCAAAATGGCCACCTCCAGAGAAAGGCACAGTTGCTGAATATTTCTGAGAGCTTTGCTTTCAATGTCCTTCCCTCACAACAAGCCATGTTCACCCGTTTTCCCAGGATGTCCTCCAAGAACTGTTGTCAGGTTTGACCCAGATTCCCTTGGAGACTTTGCTTTGACCTGGGACCTAGTGCACATGAAAGTCTGTGTGCGCCTTTTAAGAATGGGGTCTCCATTTCCCCTAGTCCCGTGGAGCTCTTGCACACAAGCCCCACTGGCCTTCAATGCCAGATGCTCTGGGGCTCTTTCTCCCTGTGCCAGTTCCCCACATGTGAGAGTTTGATGTGTGGCTCAGAACTCTCACTCCTATAGTTGAGTCTCTGAATCAGTTAGTTTCCAGTCTGTGGAGCTTCCCACCCCGGAGGTATGGGGTTGTTTATATCGTGAAATCACCCATCCTACCTCTTGATGTGGCCTCCTCTTTTTCTTCTGGAGTAGGGTATCTTTTTTAAGGTTTCCAGTCCATTTTGGTGAAGAGCACTCAGTGTTTAGTTGTGAATTTTGTTGTTTTTAGAGAGAAGTTGAGCTCCAGTCCTTATATTCCACCATCTTAATCCCCTCCCCACCATTTAAAATGTTTATTTTTCCATTGCAATCATTTCTGCATATAAACAGACATCATAAAATATTGTTGCAGACTAAACTTTTTAGAATAATATTGAGAATTATATTTTCACTGTCAAACATTTATTCTTTATATTTTTCTAAGTATTTTAAAAAATACATCTGTACTACTATTGTTTCCTCCAGAAGTATATTTAATGTAATTATTATCAGATCAGCTGTCATGTTTTTAGTTTAATATGAAATGTGCTTAAGTCAAGATTCTACTCTTCCACAGAAATTATTGCATTTAATTTATTTAACTTTTAGTCTGCTTAAAAATACTTTAATTCATCCTCTTAGATTTACACAGAGTACATTGCCAAAATAGACATATGGCAATGTCATATAATAGTCATTTGTCTTCCCTCTTAATGGTTGTTCCCATTTATTCATTTTATGTGTGTAGGCTGAGACCAGTGACGTACAAACAGTTAGGTATTGTTGACACTAAAAACAGAGTGGTTCCATGTTAGAAAAACATAAGGTAACAGAATAAAAAAAACCAGCAGCTTCTACATAGTAAATAAATATAAAGGAAATTGGACACTGTAGAATGAATTTGACTATGCTTTTCCTGAAAAAAAATGCAAGTTTTCTTACAGTCAGTAACCCTAAAAAGTTCAATATTTTACTCACATTACATTTATTGAGTACCTATTAGATGTGATTTATATGCACAGATTCCATATAAAGTGGTTTGAACAGTAACCTGAGAAAGGCAGAGCAGGTATATACCCTTATTTATAGATGTAAAAACTGAAACTCTTAGAAGCTCAAATGGAAACTATTATTTGGGTCTTGGGGTTATGAGTGTGATGTTATTTCAGATCTTCTCAGAGCTTAAAGAGAAACTACTCTTTAATGCAGGTAGATTACACTCTGTGTCATGTGCCTAATGGGTAACACAGCTCACTTTTCCAAATAGCAAATAACCCCATGTGTACCCCAAAACTTATCATTATTTTTTAAATGATTTTAATTTTTTCCATTATAGTTGCTTTACAGTGTTCTGTCAATTTTCTACTGTTCAGCAAATTGACCCATTCACACATACATATACACATTCTTTTTCTCACATTATCCTCCATCATGCTCATCCACAAGTGACTAGATATAGTTCCCAGTGCTGTACAGCAGGATCTCATGGCTTATCCATTCCAAATGCAATAGTTTTGCATCCATCATTGTCATTTTAATCACATAGATAACCTTAGAAAGCACTCCTCTCTTTCACCTCCCTCATGTTCTTACACAGGTAATCTGGCAAGTTCTCTCTTCCTTTGGATATCAGTGCTAAAAGAGGTGAAGCATTTTGTGAACGGCCCTGGTCCTAAGAGTTCTATTACTCTGCTGGTTGAGAGTCCTTTCTGAATTGTTCAAATTCTTCAGAGCTGAAAAATTGCCTCATTTGAAGCAGTCAAGGAAATACAGTCCTGAGTTCACTTGAGAAAGAAAGATCAGTGAAATGAAGAGAATTATGATAGAAGCTACTTTATCCAAAAGTCTCGCTTAAATTTTTGTTCTCAAAGACACATGGAGTATCTTACTCAAGTATATATTTTGTTTGAGCCTAGCACATTATTAACTATTTATAAATACAAGTTAATAACATCAATTGTTATATAACTAGGAAACCTATAAGCTGTAACAAATGACAGGCAGATCTTGAGAGGGGATGATTCTCAGAAGAGGAAATCTGAGCTCAATGCATGAAATTAGTATAGGATACAGCAACACTTCACTTTTTTTATCTCTGACAGTCACACTTCACTTGCTGAAACATTTTGTAAATTGATTACATCTCTAAGCTAAACAACCTTGACACACCAAATTCAAAACAAAGCAAACAAAATGGTGATTTTATAATTATTGTCAAAATCTTTCTGAATAGGAAGTCTATGTGCTATTAATATATAGAAACATGTGGTGACATTTGTTATTTATGAGCCTGGTATGCAAACAAATTTATGGTACAATAAATAGATTTTGGAAAGGAAAGGTTAAGTGGTGAGTTTACTGGGATTGAAAACCTGCTGTATGATGTAGCATTAATTTAGAACCCTTGGATTTAGAGTCCCTATACACATTGTTTATAGTAAAATTTATGTATAAATCATTGCACACACAGAGAAAACCATATATTTTCATGTTTTCTATCCTTTGGAGATTGTTCTTAAGTGTTCATGTCAGAACATTAATTGTACATAAAATTAAAAGATAATTGATGACCCTTGAGTGAATATAGTGACTTATTTCTCTCCAGGGGCTTTGCCAATGTCATTTACTGCTAAAGAACAGTGTATTTTTTTTTCTCCATAAATTATGTATAACTATTTCTAATGTTTTACATAGTGGGCCTCTTTCTGAAGCATTACTCTATTTGAAGAGGGGAAAGTAGACTCCTAAGTACATAAAAATATTTAATTTGATGTTAGATTCAAATTATCTAAAGCAATAAATATGAATCAGGATAAATCATTTTTACTTGGCACTAATTTCTAAAATATTTAGATACTAATAATATTATTCTATTTCAACAAATAATTTAATACCATAAAGGAAGAGATATCCATTGCTCAGCACAGTAATTTGGTATCTAAAGATTCAAGTTCTATCTGGAATTCAGTATAAATATTGAATATTTTCCATTCATTCATTCAATTCACCTGGTTCTAAGAACTATGTAAAAGTGCCGTTCCAGCTATATTACAAGTGTGAGACACAACATTTACCCTCCAGAAGACTTATATCTTTGCGGGGAAGGTAAACCAAAGTAAGTGAATTAACTCAAGAGAAGAACCTTCTGAATGAAATAATTCATGGCTGACTGACGCGGAGAGACCAATCACTGATGTTTGGACTCCACACACCCAGAAGGAAGGAAGAATGTCTTACTGGATGAAGAAAGCTCTAGCAAGGAGGATATTTAGCATTGATGGGTAGTGAATTCCTCTCCAGGACACAAGAAAAGAGAGTACAATGACATGAAAAGATAAAACGCTGGAAAAAATTACCCCAACAAACTCTTGTTCTCAAACTAGAGTCATCTGATGCTTCTTAAGAACTAATTTTCTTTTTTTTTTATTATTTTTTTTTTTTGTCTTTTTGCCATTTCTTGGGCAGCTCCCACGGCATATGGAGGTTCCCAGGCTAGAGGTCAAATTGGAGCTGTAGGCACTGGCCTACGCCACAGCCACAGCAACGTGGGGATCCAAGCTGCGTCTGCAATCTACACCACAGCTCACAGCAATGCCGGCTCCCCAACCCAAGCAAGGCCAGGGATCGAACCTGCAACCTCATGGTTCTTAGTCGGATTCGTTAACCACTGAGCCATGACGGGAACTCCAAGAACTAATTTTCATAATTATTTTTAAAGCTTTTCAAAAATTAGTCCAAAAACTTGCTTAGGCAAGCTGTTCTGGAGTTTATCAATCTTTATATTAATAATAACTATGCTTTTCTGAGTCAACACTTTATACATGAAGTGAATAAAATAAGCCATTTGTAATACAGAACCTGGCACAGATTAAATGCTCAATAAATTACTGTCTCATTTAACTCTCACCCATCACCAGACACCCAGAAAATTTGTTTTATCCAATCTCATGTTATGCAAATCTTCTGCTGTTCATATCCCCCTTTTTTCAAATACTCAGACATTTAAATGCTTCACCACTACCATATAAGTAAAAGTCCTAAATGAGTCTTTTTAAAAATTAAAAACAGAAATCTTTATCTTTCTACACAGAAGTTTACACTTTCCAACTTCTTTTTCCTCATATAATTAACATTTAGACAGTGCTTACATTACAATGTGTCAGACATTCTTCTAAGCCCTTTCTGTACAATAACACATTTAAACTTAGACAATATGAGAAATAAGAAGTATTCACATTAAAAATATGAGAAGATTAAGAAACTTGCCCAAAGTCAATCTGATAGTAAGTTGTCTAGGTTTGGTATAAACAATTTGTAAATCCAGGATTTTGTGAGCATTTCCTTTTACTTGAAAAACTTTCACTGACTCTTCTCCCCCATTTTCCTTTTATTTATGTATATAATACAACATAGTTTCACCCCAAGCCTGATTTCATCTGATGTCCTTAACATCACTCACTGAATCTAACCACTATGAAACACTGGTGTATGACTGGGGAGAGAGCAGGGGTTCGCAAGTAACTCATAGCAGCACCTAATACAATGCATAACTCAGTAAAAGGAATTTATCTGTGCAGTCTTGGATGTTTTACTTGTCTATAGGCCATTGGCTGGGAATGAGAATTGTATTTTCCAGACTTCCCCAAATTTATTTTCCATTGCCTTAATTTTTTGTATAATTCAAATAAGACCATATATGCAAAAGACCATACTATAGTTTCTATGTTAGTCAGTTCAGGCTACTGTAAGAAATACCATAGACTGAGTGACTTAAACTATAGAAATGTATTTCTCACAGTTCCAGAGTCTGGAAGACCAAAATCTGGATTTCAGCATGGTCAGATTATGGTAGAAGTTCTCTTCCTGACTTGCAGACATCTGCCTTTAAGCTGTGTCCTCACATGGCATGGAGGAATAGAGAGAAAGAGTCTTGTTCTTTTGTGTCATTTAAGGGCACTGATCTCATGATGAGGGACCTACCTTCATGACCATATTTAAACCAAGTTTTCTCCCAAAGCCCTATCTCCAAGACCATCACATTTGGGGTTAGAGATTCAATATATGAATTTTGAGTGGGACACAATTCCGTCCAGAACAGTTTCCTAAAAAAGAATATTCTACTTTCCAAAATCTTAAATATTCTATGTAAGTACATTCCCAGCAAAGACATAGGGAATTAACTGGAATTTCTATATATCCCTTGATTGTGATGCAGAATCACTTATAGGAAAACTAAACCTGAAAAACTATCTATGCTTTCTGTTTCTGAAGTGATAATTCCAGTTTTATGCTTATCTTTGTGTTTAATTTCATAACTTTTGAACCATTTTATTGCTAAACTGAAATTTCTTCAAGAGTCTTCAATCACTTCTAAAAATAATAGACTCCAAAATGAACACAGGACATCAATATAATTGGCTTTATTGTTGAAGTGGCCCATATTATACATTACAGTATTACACTGGGTTTAAATTTATTCTACTCTGTTCTTCACTGTTTAACTCTTGACATTCCATGACTCTGATGGTTGTTATTAGGGAGCTATATTTGGGGACTTTTGCATAAGAGGGCTTCACGTCACTAATTCATCTTTTTTTCTATTCATTTCAGTTTTTCCAACTCTTCTATTTTTCAATATTTAAGTCTACTCCTGAATGCTGACATTTAAACAGTTTTGAGATAGTTTTATTAAATTTTAGTTAAAAAATTAGTAAACATTTCTTAACCTCACTAAAAGGTGAATTAACATGCTTGTTACAGTGCATATCCTTAAAGAGTTATCATTTTTTAAAAATTATAATTGTAAATCCAAAATTGGCTTTGAAAACGTATTTGTTTTAATATGTAAGGATAATAATTTTCTTTTTAAAATGGTCTCAAAACCTAATTTAAAAATATTTACAGAAAATGATTTTCATTTCAATTCTTACCATTTTGTTAAAATGAGAAATCACATATAATAAAAATATTTATTGTAAAATACTTCTAATACTTGAATTAAAATATGCAATATTTATGATTTTCTCTGCTTTGGTCCTAGAAAGTTAGATTTTTTTTCTAGGGTTTTCACTTTTTTTTTTTCTTTTTGGGACTGCACCTACAGCATATGGAAGTTCCCAAGCCAGTGGCTGAATGTGAGCTGCAGCTGTGCCCTACACCACAGCCACAGCAACATCAGATCCAAGCCACGTCTGTCTTTGATGCAGCTTGCAGTAACACAGAGTCTGTAAACCACTGAATGAGGCCAGAGATTGAACCTGCATCCTCAGAGAGACAATGTCAGGTGCTGAGCCACAGTAAGAACACTGAGTTTTCACTTATTTTATGGGAACTAAACATGATAAACTATATACTTGATGGTAGAAATCCTTAACAATGCTTTAAGAACTAGAATTACATAATTTAGTTCTTATTCATATTAAGATTTTTAAATAAAACTATAAGGTTATTTTCTACTCTTCTAAATATCAGAAATTACTAATCCCAAATATTATTATTTGACATATTTTTTCCTTTGGAGTCCTTTTTTTTAATTTATTTTTTATTTTTTGTCTTTTTTGCTATTTCTTTGGGCTGCTCCCACGGCATATGGAGGTTCCCAGGCTAGGGGTCGAATCAGAGCTGTAGCCACTGGCCTATGCCAGAGCCACAGCAACGCGGGATCCAAGCCACGTCTGCAACCTACACCACAGCTCACGGCAACGCCGGATAGTTAACCCACTGAGAAAGGGCAGGGACCGAATCCACAACCTCATGGTTCCTAGTGGGATTCGTTAACCACTGCGCCACAACAGGAACTCCTGGGGTCCTTTATTAAAAGTCCAAGAACCCTAACTGAAAGATGTTAAGCTCAGAAAGTTTTAATTCTACAATATTCTTTGTATTTTATGCATTATCGAGTAGAAAAAGTTTCTGTTCTTTTCTGTTGCCAAATATATTGGCATTTACTCACTCGCTGATTAAGAGGCAAACTCCAGCAAGTCATGGGCTAATGCTTGATGATGAATAATGGTCTTTAAAGACACATGGTATATTTATTTAAATGGTAATATAGACTCAGCTGTCTATAAAGAAATGTCAGAAGTCTGTATGTACTTCATCTTTTTATTGCTATGACAGTAGGGGAGGAATGAGAGAAAGGATGTATGAGAGATTCCCACTGGGACATAGTCGTTTCAATTATGTATTATCTCTGCATTGTTCAAGTGATACTTAACTGATCCTAATCTCAATCACTTGTTTTAGTTGCTAAGAATAGAAATTGACAGACTTTTAGTTCTGACAGTTATGGGGGAGAAATAAAAAGCATAACCAAAAATGTTAGCTTTAACAAAAACATTTACAAGTAGACATGCAAAGAAGAATTCCCTATAACCATATTATCTCTGAAATCTTAAAAAGCTAGGACTATGTGTTGACTTATTTTGTTGTTGAGATGAAGGCTAAAGGTTGAAACTTTTCCTTTATAGATTATATGCAGAACATTCCTGACTAGGGTCAAATAAACATGAGTTTTATGGATTACTTTCACTGAAAGTCATATGTAATTGAAACCAGTAAAATATATTCAGTAATGAAGATGATACATTTAAATTGATTTAAAACAAATTTAAACAGATCAAATCATGTTTGTACAAATTGTACAAAAAAAAAGGGGTGGCCTACATGTTATCTACGACTCTACTATGAAAGTGAAGATTTTAGGCAAAAGTATATGAAATCAATGAAATCTTTTACCCTAATGATCTATATTCCAAACCTTTCTCCAGTCCATCCACTAAGTACAAATGTCTTATGATTCACATATCAATTACAAAGATAATTTCTGTAGCTTGATTGATTTGCAGCATTGCAACTGAGCAGAAATAAACACCAAGCCTCAGGAAAGAGAATCCATCCATATTCAAAACATCTCAAAATTAAGAATGAAAAGAAGAAAAGAAAATGCAAGGATGTGTAAATAGAATTTAAAAATTCAACTTGAATCCAGTGAAAAATGTTTGTAATAAAGAAGATAAAAAATACATGTTTATAAAGGAAAAACATTTTCCAGATACTTAAATGGAAATATTATACTAAAATGAAGACAATATTATAAAACTTTCTTTCTTTTTTTTTTTTTGGTCTTTTTGTCTTTTCTAGGGCCTCTCCTGTGGCATATGGAGGTTCCCAGGCTAGAGGTCTAATCAGAGCTGTAGCCGCTGGTCTACACCAGAGCCACATCAATGCTGGATCCTAGCCGCATCTGCAACCTACACCACAGCTCACAGCATGCCAGATCCTTAACCCACTGAACAAGGCCAGGGATCGAAGACACATCCTCATGGTTCCTAGTCAGATTCGTTAACCACTGAGCCACAGTGGGAACTCCAAAACTTTCATTTTTTTATTGTCAATCATATAAAACTATTTAAAATACCTACTAAGTAAGCATAGAGTGGGGTTAAATAGAGTTTAGTTAAACCAAAATAACAATCAATAACAAAATCCTTTAGGAAGAAATAGGGAAAATCAATGATAGAAAATCAAATCATCTAAACAGATGATAAACTTGGGAAATATTACTCAAACAAAATGTAAATTAGTAAAATGATTCTAATAATGGGAAAGAGGGAATAACATATATCAACATAAAATATGGAATTTCTAAAAATGCATAATTGGATCTTCTAAGAAAGAAAATAGAAGAACAATTATTAATCAAAAGTAGAGTAGATAAAATGAACACAGAAAAGACAGTAGAGTAGAAAAAAGAATTTATAAGCCAAGAAACATGAACTTAATTTGATTTTAATAAAAAAGTAGGTTTGCAAGTGAAACAAAATTGTGACTAAAGACAAAACACAAAATATATTCAGCTAAAATATCAAAATATAATTGAAGAAAAAAAAGAATTCCGATAGCCATCATGCAGAAAAAAGCATGTCATTTTTAAAAATGAATTATTTAAGATTTATGTGGCAGGAGCAGGAGGCAGAACAACCTGAATGATTTCAAATTTATTTGGTATGAAAAAGGGGCAAAACAAATTGTTATGACACTGACAAATCATTTTGCATTATTATTAATTCAAAAAGATTCTTTAGCCAGTTGAATGTTTATTCACAACCAAATAATACTTAATATATTCAAGATTCAAGGATGTTGTTATTATGAAATTTTTTTAAACAAGATGTGTGCTTCATATCATCAAGGGAGGAATAATTTTACTATCTAATTTTAGATATATAGAAATTAAAGGTAACTCTAGATATTGAGATGAGTAGAGACCAAACAGTGTCAAAAATAGGACTGTGGCTAGTCCGTTTAAATTTTTGATGCATTCCTGCAATCATCAGAATTAGGATGAAACTGTCATTGTTCACAAAGCACTAATTAGTGCAGGAGGGAAAATATGCAATATTAGTATCAATAATAGAAAAAACCTTAAGAAAACAATTGAAACACTAAAATGGTAGGAAAATTAAGAATCTTTGATTGTCAGGAAATGAAAACTATTATCTTGACATACTAGCTATAATGCTTCAGAAAATAGAGTATAAAAATGGATGGAAAAAGTAAAAAAATAAAAGGCTAAAAGTTTAATTAAAAACGTAATAACATTTAAAACATTTTAAAATATTGAAATGTTTCAATATATTAAGTATTAAAATATTATTAAAAATAGGAAATAACATTAATGAAAATGTGCAGGTTCTGAATCAGCAAACTATACAATTTTAGAAGACACTAAAGATTTAAATAATTGAAGAATCATACTATATTCCTGGAAAATTCACAATATAAAGGAAATCTATCTACAAATCAGTACAATTCCAATAGACAATTTGTTGTATTTTTGTTTCTTGCAAAAATATTCTGAACCAGATTTAAGACTTCACCTCCAAGGCATTAAAATGGTCTTTAAAATTACAGTACTAGTGTAGAGTCACATATATAGAATCCATCCTTCATATGGAATAGACTGGAATATGTAGAAACACATAAAATAGACATTTAGTTTATGGTAAGTGACAAAATTATTGATGAAAGAAATAATATGGGGGACAACTGTCTGTAACAGAAGAATTAAAGTCATATTTTATGCTTTAGCTTTAAATCATAGACCAAAATACATTTTAGATGGACTGAAATAAAATAATGAAAGTATTAGATGACAGCAGCAATCTGTGCTTATCATGGCCAAAGCATTTCAAATCATGATCCACAAGTCAGACAGCATAACACAAAACTTTGATAGATTTGATTACAGAAAATTGTAAGACTTATCTATGGCTGAGGAGACCAGAAATGAAGAATAAATAAAAAGAAATTGCTAAAATAATCCATCTTTTTTATGGAGAGAGCTGTTAAAACAGAAAATTTGAATTGCAAACATGGTCTAACTACATAAATTAATTAATATAGGAATTAATATTCAGACATATTTATGTTAACTTATAATTTAATAATACACAATATTTAACACTTTTTAATGTTAGATTGATACATTTTCTTTTAACTATACTGTCTGCAGTTAGTACTATCTAGGAACTCAGGTGGAGTTGGTGGAGGATGACTGTATAATCTTTCTGCAATATAATTTGGCTATATTTATCAAAAATCTTTTTTAAATGTTTACATTCTCTGATCTAGCAAACCACTTCTCAGAATTTATCTTCAGGATATAAGACAGATGTATGAACAAGAGTGATTTCTCAGCTCCCAAAAAGAGTACTCAATTCTGAGAGAGATTCAGTGAGTAAAATGGATATAATTTATGACTGTGTATATTTGGGAACTTGAGCAAGAGGAGGAGTTTGAAACTGGCTCTAAGAATAGGAGTAGGTCATTCAGATGCACGGAGAATTTAGTTTTTGCTCCTTTTTTTGTATATGTGTGATTTATGGTCAGTGCCAGAATTTAAGGGAAATACTTTAAATATATAATGAAAAGCAAAATTAACAATAGCTGCTGTAACAAATTAATTTTTTTTTAAATGCTCAGGGTTTAGGGAAAAAAAAAGCTTTTTTATTTTATTTTATTTTTTTATTCAAGCAGTTGGACAGTGCATGTCTTCTTAGTTGGATAGTAATTTCCTTCCAGGTGGAAATTCAGTGATCCATGGCTTGACTTACTCTTTGAGCTCTCTTACTTTTAACTTGTATCTCCTGAGATCATTGTGGAAGGTTACATGTGGGAGGGTTTTATTGGCTAGGCCTTCTTTCATTTGTCTAGAATACAAATCACATGGTTAATCTTCAACTACAAATGGCGCTGGTAAATGTTTAGCTCTGTGCACTGAGAGAAGGGGAAACAAGTTTTGCATCAACCAAAAATCTCTGCACCAATATAACCTTCTGTTCACCAAGTATTTTTTCAATTATTTTTCTCACATAAACCATTGCCAAACTCTGTCTGAAGAGACAACCTAAAGTCCCATCAAGCCAGTGTGTCCAGCTCAAAGTCCAAGATCCTCACATATGCACAAGCCTTTTCATCATTTAGTCCAGAAACAGATGAACCAAAAGACAACTTTCAGTGCTCCTCTCCATCCCATACACAAAACATGATAGAACAGAGTCAGGAAAAGCGCTCCTTAATATAAAAGCTCTCTTTTGGAAATAGAGGAATATGGGAAACACTGAATAGTACTGGCCTATAATTATGAAAAAAATGCCAGACTGGCTTGAAAATTTCCCTCTGCCTTGGCAATAGTTACAGCTCCTTGAAGAAACTGTATTTTTTTTTTTCTGTTCATTCTTTTTTTGTTCCTCCATTTCTACCTTATGGGAAGTTCAACCTTGTCAGTTACACTCCGTGGCTGTGTCAAGAGTGGGTGTTTGAGAATACACCCTCCATGGGCACAGTTTTATAGTCCATTTCTTGCCTTCACCAAATTTGGGAGTCCAGAGGTTTGTCTGGTATTACAAATAGTCAGATATTTTTTTCTTTCTTTCTCTTTCTTTCTTTCTTTTTCTTTCTTTCCTTTTCTTTCTTTCTTTCTTTCTTTCTTTCTTTCTTTCTTTCTCTCTCTCTCTTTTCTTCCTTCCTTCCTTCCTTCCTTCTTTCTTTCTTTTTCTTTCTTTCCTCCTTTCTTCCTTCCTTCCTTCCTTTCTTCCTTTCTTTTCTTTCTTTCTTTCCTTTCTTTCTAAACTTGGTATGCACTCCTTTGGCACAATAGTTTCATTACAAGCACAGGAGATTTCTGATCTATTTGTCAGAGTCATGTGCCTATAACCATATTTCAAGATTTTTTGAAAGCATAATTACCAGGCCTAATTTATTTCTTTACTTTCTCCTTCTAAATCCTTACTAAAGGCAGAGCTTACAAGTATATAATTAATCTTTCCAACCACTTCCTTTAAAGCTACAAGTGTAGTGGGCACTTAATCCTCAATGTTGAGTATACATCTTCCACCTTCTATCAATAATACTACACAGTTTGTAACACTCCATCTCCTTGAAGTATGATCTTTCCTTTGATCAAATACCATGTACTCTGCAGGATCTCTTCCTATCCCACTGTTCTCTCCTTCTCAATCTATTCTGCTGGGAGCACTTCTTCCAGACTTTAATTATGGGATCTTTTTGGGTCCCATAATTAGACATCCTCTCCTCTCTATCTAGACTCTCTCTCGGGGAGTTCATCAGTTTCCACAGCATTAAATAATATTTATATTATGATAAATCCTAAATTATAATTTCTAACCACAGCCTGTCCTATGACATAACTGTATTTTTAAAATGGTATAGTTGTGTTTGTTACATTAAAAAAATACGCATATTTTCAGGTGGAGAAGAGCAGGAAGAAAAGGCATGTAACTATTCAAAACCATAAATGTGTGTTTATCCTGTTTCTCCCTGAACATATAAACTCAATACTTTGAGAGTAATTTATGTCAAATATTATATTCCCAGGTATTGTATACTATAGGCACCCAATAAATATTTGTTGACTGGATGATTGGTATAATACGCATTAATAAAAATTTACCTTAATGTGCTAATTTTCAAAATAACTCATTCTAATGCAGATATGAACCCTATATTTAAACAAAGCACTAACTTGAACAATATTTTTTCCTCTTTTCTAGATCCCAATGCTCTGGCTGGCCAGGCTGGCCCTGATCATGCTCTTATAGGAGGAATAGTGGCTGTAGTTGTTTTTGTCACGCTGTGTTCTATATTTTTGCTGGGACGATATCTGGCGAGACATAAAGGTACATTATATTTAATAAAGAATTCTTAATTTTGGAAAAAAATTATAAAGACGAACTTCATTGTGAAACATTATGTGAGTGTGTGTGTGTGTGTGTGTGTGTGTGTGTGTGATGGGGTAGGAAAGAGAGATCTAAATACTGATTATTTTATTCAATGTTCAAGTTGAATTGGCTTAGCAAAGTAATGTTTAGCCAATAGCTAAAATTCACTTAGTGAATCAAATCATTGGCTCAGCCAAAAAAATAAAATAAAATAAAGAGGAAGCAAATTTGTAATCTATCTCTAGGACTGAAATTCAACTCCAACATTAATCATTTGATCAGTGTTTTTGCTCGTAAGTTTATGGACACTTATGTGGCCATATTAGGAAAATATGTGATTTTTCACAATGGGCTAGGTAGCAAACTATTGATAAAATCTACTTTTAAATGGAGTTACCAAAATGAATAGTGACACATTTGATGTGATCATTATCAACATCTTAACAAAGGGCCCTGATTGCTACAGCTGCACGGATCACATGGTCTGCAGCCATCATTAAAGAAATCAAAGTACTCATTATCCATTCCAGTTTGGCTGTTGCCTTTAGTTAATCTGGCCACAGCTTCATCTACAACATACACCTGAAAACTGAAGGAAAGTGTGCAACTTTAGGAGAGTGAATTGTGTGGTTTCTTACGCCTCACAGTATGTTCCAACATATACGAAATCTGGCATAGTTTTCTTCCTAAATGAATGTAGCTTTAATACTGGCTATTTTACCAGACAGAACTAATATTTTTCTTCCAATACCCACAGGAACATACTTAACAAATGAAGCTAAAGGAGCTGAAGATGCACCAGATGCTGACACAGCCATTATCAATGCTGAGGGCAGCCAAGTCAATGCTGAAGAGAAAAAGGAATATTTCATTTAAAATACAGGCCAAGATTCTGAATTTTACTTACCAGGCTGGCTGCTGGAGAAAACTGGCTATCATCTTTCCGAATTCATTTCTGCCATCTTCTGCTACCTTTATTAACTTCCATCCCGTACTGCTATCAGTAGCCAGTGTATACCAACAATCAGCTGTCGAAAGCATCATTCTTTAATTACTGTACCATCCATAATGCAGGACATTTCTCACTGCCTAAATTCCACATCATTGCTCTTTTAACATACAGTGCTTGAATATACAGCCTTAACAATGTTAATCATCTCCTTGAATCATGATATTGAATTGTTTTTATACATTGAAAAAATGTTCAGTTTTTTTTCCCCCTCATTTTTTGTTCTCCCTTTAAATCGAAGACCTTGTCTTTGGATAGCTTTCACAAGGATCAGGATTAGGTAAAGGCCTAATGTGCTGAAGTTTAATCAGATTTAGAGGTTTACAATGCTTCCTACGTGTCTATCTTTGAAGACATGTTTTGGAAGCATATGCCCTAGAAAATACAAACTGGAAAAAAAAAAAAAAACCTACTGTAGTATAGATTCTGGAATGTTTGAGCTTATACTGGTAAAGCTGTATCAATTTGCTATTTAAAACTATAGTATTTGATACAGGAACCATGTGTATGGATTGCAATCATGACATGGTATCTTATATAATTATGTAAATCCTACCATTAGATTATTTTAGCTTCATATACCAATAAATTGTTGCAAACATTTTACTGCTTTGTGAATCACAAAGATTTCATTCATTTCTTTAATTTGATTCTGTAATTTATTTGCTCCACAAAGACTCACCTGCCTAAACAAAATTGAAATATCCATAGGGCACAATTTTGAGACATTTTAGTATCTGTATATAGTGCATATAATAAATCCAATTAAACATTATTTGATACATATTTAACTTTTTTGGCTGTAGGTAATCCAGTCATGAGTAAGCATTTTCTAATGTCCATTATATCCCTTTAGATATTACTTAAACCAATATTATAAGTAGATAACCTGTATTAGTATTTTTGTCTGTATGTCCTAGCACTGTTCAACAGCAAATTTTTCTAGTTCTTGTTGATTTTTATTTGTTATACAATGGAAGCACAATGTTATAAGGAAAGGTAATTTTAAGCTAACAACCAGTGCACAGCCTCAGGTTTTAAATTACAACCACAGTTGAATAATAACCTAAAAATAAACTCTTAGTTTGCTAAAAATTTACAACTTTTAATTTGGCAGTTCCAGAGCTGCTTACCTATGTTGGTTTGCCAAAAAGAAGTGTTTAAGATATGTTTTCTGTATAAAATAACTAATTCTTTATATTAAATTCCTGTCTATGCATTTTGTGAGGTACAAACTTATGAAACAGTGAGTGATAGAGAATTTCTGCCATGCTTTTAACTCCAAGGTGAAAGTCTCTTTCTCTGGATTATTTCTGAAATTTTGGTGTATTTAACCATTAAGAAATGCTGTATTCTTAAATATGACACCGAGTCAATCTAAAGTCATATTATTCCTCCTAGTTAAATACAATATTACTAGATTGGTTCTCATTAGATTTATTATATGCTAAAGATTAAAAATCCAGTTAGATAAAAATTATTTTCCCATCCACAATCATTGCACCTTTAAGAAGAAAACAAATATGACAATATGGTATCTATACTTGTGATGTCTGAAAGCATGATGGCCTATGGTTTTAACAATAATATCTTGGAATTTATTTGGGGGAAGAAAGAATGGTTGAGTATGACATCATGTGTTAATATCAAATGAAAGACAAGGGTGCTGTATCTTATTTATCAGAAAAGTATAAATCTTTTAAGGACATTAGAATTTTTAATTGTTTGATTATTGAAGCATTTATCTTGATTTCTTACAAAAGAAAAAGGACGATGTCAGTCAAGCAGCACTTTTTCAGATTATACAGAACATAAATAATATGATGTGGTTGAGTGTTAACATAATAAATCATATACAGTATGACATTTTAAGGAAATAAGTCTGCATTGATGTGATTGCATGCTTGTTTTTACAGTTCACTCCATACCATCTGTGGAAAAATGCAATAATATGTTAATATAGTATGGTAGTTTGAGAGAATCAGGTAGGTGCTACTAGACACATTGAAACTAGAATAGGTTTATAAACTGTTCATATCTTTCAATGCATAATCTTTAGAAAGACTCCACAAAGCAAAATTCATCCTATGAGTACAAAATGGAAAGGTTATTATTACAGAAGTAAGTTGTATAAACTGCATCATCAATTGCTATTTAAAGCCTAATTTCAGGATGCATTTACAAAATTGCTACTCTTCATCGATGCCGTATTTACATCCCTTTTCATTTCATCTGTATTCTACTTGGCTCCAACTGCTAAATTGTTGCCTAAATAACTCAATCATTATTTATAGCACTGTACAATTAGAAGAAATCCAAAATTGGTTGCATTTCAAGACTTTTGACTCTTTTAACCCTTTACAGTAATATTAAAAACTCATTAGAACTCTGTAAAAGACACTAATTGGTACAGTATGATTTGTGAGATCTAATCAAATATTTTGCCAGTGAAAATAGATTTGAATTGAGTATTATTTTCAGTTATTGAAAGAAAATGACAATGGAGTTAGATTTTCTTATCTTAAAAATGATTTGATTTCTACCAAACAAGGAGATAAAGTGTGAAAATTCTGCTCATTTCTCTAAAAATCATAAAATAGGAAATGACATTTCTAAGTGGACCATGTCAATTGCAATGCCTGAAATGTTTGAACTTCTCTGCCCAGAGAGCCATATTCTGTCTTTGCTTAGTGAGCACCGTAGCCACAGAACTCAATGAAAGGAGTGCATACACACACACACACACCCCTAGTAGAATATGGAACATTATTCTTTACCAAAAGTAGATGTTCTCTGCCAGTGTATGTTTACAGTGTAATTTGATTGTCCTCCATCAAAAAAGTGTGAACAGCATTCTTTTTTCTTTTTCTTGTTTCCATTTTTTGAGTGTCCTAGGTAGAACAATTATCAAAATTAGGAAGAAAAAGGAATGTTTATGAGTGTAAGAGCAAAGAGAGAAAGCATGAGCAAAGTATTGGTGTGTGTGCGTGTGTGTGTGCGTATGTGTGTGTGCGTTAGGGAGAAAGAGAAAGAGAGAGAGAGAGATTTCAACTCGTTTTCTTTTACCAGAGAATACAAGAAGCAGTTTAAGGAATCTGATATTGGAGTTTAATCTAGAAACTAGATGATCTCACATTGATTCAAGATGCTTAATCTTGCATTGAAACCCCTCAATTAAAATAACAAATAGAGAAAGAAAACTAACTTTCCTAAATATGGCAAAGACACTAATGCCTCATTTATTTTTATTTCTTTGTAAAAATATAAATATCTCAATTAAAAGGACAGGCTCACTTGTAATTATGTACTCATGATTGTAACAGCATTGAGATTCCATATAGGCACATGTACAGCAGCTGTTTGACGGTGATGGTTCTTCCATGTAACATAGCAGTTATCGTGTAATTTAGTGCCACTTACTGCAAAGTGTTACCAAGGGGAACATTAAAATACTTTTTCTTTTTTTCTTTGGCTATAAGGATAATTCAATGAATGATAAATGTGGAATTTCATATTATGTTTTTTAATTTGGAAAAAATTCCAAAACTCATCTCTAACTGCAAATTCCCCATCACATAGTTAATTACTTAGAGCCCTCTAAAAATGCCCACTTCAATTCCCCCTTTGCAAATAGTAATCTGTGATAAATATACAATACAAAACAAAACAAAAAAACAACTGGCAACCACAGTGGAAATAGATGAAAACACCTAATGAGAATTACTGAGTAATGCTTTTTATTAAGTGGCACAAAGTACACACTAAAAACTATGCAAAATATAGGTAACTACAGTGTATGTACATGTAAGTATCTTGTACTTGCTGTGTATGGATGTTGGAAACCCATGTAATTATAATATGCATTTTGAATATTGGGAAAGAGGAAATCTTAGTGTAGATAATAGAATTTGTTTTGAAATATACACTGGCAATATTGAAATATACTCAGTGCAATATCTGCAATTCTATTGCTGGATACTTAATGCAAAGGGATTTTAAAGAATTCTTCAACAAGATCTAAAAGATTGCTAATCTTCACATCCCACATATTAAAGCATTAATTAAAAATACAACTGCCATAACAACACTTTAAATTTTTCACGTTAATCATTAATGTGACACAAAATTATCTGGCCTAGTTTTTAGCATTACTGGAGAGAAAGAAATAACCTAAGTTTTAAAATTTTGATCCATATCTAATTGAATTTGGAATTCTTAAACTTTCTTTGAAAGTTTGTATATTTTAATGGATTATGGTACTTTTATTATAAGTACAAATTTATTCAATCAAAGAACATAGGTTAACTTTAATAGAGTCACTATATCTTAATGGGAATTTCTAATATATTTTCTTTTTCCATTCATTCTTCCCTTTTTCTCTCTGTTTCACCCCAAAACATGCCCTTTGCACTTATACCCTTCCAAAGGCAATGGATTGAAAGTAGCAAGATTATAAAGAGCGATAAAGGGAACAGCATGTAAAAAATGGGTTCTAAATTCATCAGCATTTTTATGTATTGAGATTATTAATATCGAATGCAATAGTTATTGGAGATAGCTGGTAAATTCTCTGCCATGCATACTTACAATAATCCTTCTACCTCTCACTTTTAACATGGGCTATGATACTTCAATATAAATAGAAGAAATAATTATGTACAAGATATCCCAGGAAGCACTCTTTTGGGACCATATTAACGGTCCACTCCCCACTCCCTGGGAAATCTCAAAAGCCAACTTTACTTTCAGTGTATACAGAGGTGTATGGATATGCATTTGTTTTTCCTTTTCTATCATTAACTTTTCCTATAAGCAAAATACAATAACTTTATAAGGATAGTTCTTCTCATGCCTACTTCCTATTTCAATGTGATATAATTGTGTTGATTTTAAAAAAATTTAAATGGCAACACTTTGCAATCCAATATCTGTTTCATTTAATATTTAAAATACACAATTTCTTATAAATTCTGTCTTTTAAGCAAAAATTATACATATGATTTATTTTCCCAAGAAGTGTTATCTGTGTAAGAAAAATATTTAAAGTATTTAATAATGCCATATTAACAAATAAACCCTGAATAATAACAATGCAAAGTATTGCCACAAATACCCACTTTATTTTGTCTGCATAGACATAATACCAATTCTTCAAATGATGTAATTTAATTATTCTAAAAGGAAAATGACATTTTGAAAGCAGATTTTTCCTTTAGAAAAAAAAAGATAAAAAATTATCTCCAATTATGATGCTGAATCTATAAAATATGCTTAAAGTAAGACATTTCTGTTATGTGGTTATGTTACAAGTAATATTTGGTGTGATCTTTACCATCTTTCTCATATATGTTATAAAAAATGTATGGTTATTTTGGAGAGAATGGGCCCAAATGTGAAAAGGATGTAAAGAAAAAAACCACTATTTTCCCCTATGAAATATATTGTATATTTCAAAAGAAGAAACTTAAAAGATTTTTGAAGATTGCAGGGGCAAAGGAAAACCTACCAGGGCTCAGCACTTAAGCACTTTTCCCACATCCAGGGTCAGAACAGCAGTAATTCCTACATGGACTTTTAAGTGCGGTATGAAATGCCACATTACACTTCTCTTACACACAGTACTGTCAAACCTCAAAAGTTTTCTTTCTTCAGATGCTTTTCCTTGTACATGATACTAGTAGACACTTTTCTCTTTATATTTGCTGATAGTGAAAGTTATATGCAATAAAATATTTGATGGTTGAAAGCAGTGGTCACCAGTTGGTTAAAAAAAAAAAAAACTATGAAATGTAAACTGAATTGTTCTCTTTTTTGCTTTTCTCTGTGTTTCTAATGTATTGACTGAGTCTCATAAATAGAAAGAAAATAACTTAGAAAAATTTCAAATCTAGTACTCTTTTTCCTTATAAATGTATAAAATTAATCTCTTTACAAATTTATTTAACTGTACCTGCTGTACTTATTGTAGATTCAATGATGCAGTTAAGTAGTAACCCAAGGATTTATGAGTTTGGGATTACTGACCTATTTTTTTTTTTCATATTCAGTTCACATCAATATTTGCGAATTGGTTGTTTAGCTTTTCAGTCAACCAAGAAATATTCCCTCGTGAAAGCTCCATTTTTATCATAAATATTTCAACATAACAAACATCAGAACAAGTCTGCCATGTTAAAAAGAATTTAAAGACTTATCTCTGAAAATGGTACCCAGAAATGCAGGTGTTCCCAGTGATGTAGCTTCAAAAATAAAATGTTCTATTTATATGACATGAAATTCATAACTTTTGGAAGGGTATATTTATGACAGCATAAAAATAAATTCTGTGCTATAAAGAAGATGCAATGAAATCAAGCATATTGCACAGAAGGTAGAGAAACACAATTATTGAATCTACTATTATCATTAACATTTTCAAGAACCAAAATGCATATTGTAATATTAGGTACATGACACTTGCATGTTGATATGCCTATATACTTACAAAGTATTCAATGTGTACTTAGTGGCGCTTAAAATATGTCATGTACAACTCTTATAAACATTCTTACAGGGTTCCCATTTGCACTTCATCTTTTGGTAAAGTTTTGTCAGAAAAGAATTGTCTGATATATATGGAAAAATAAAATTTGAATTTTAGTTACCCGTTGGACATTACTGAATGGTCTATTCATTTAGTTCATTTTCTTAGGCTTGTTAAAAGACACTGAAAGGTGGAATTTTTTTTCTCCCACTGACAGATTATAAAAGATGTTATAAAACATATTCCTTTATGCCTTTACTTTGCATATCTTTTTTCAACTGCATATATTATCCATTCATTTTAGGTTTCTTCAGTGATGCCCATTTTCTTTGTAAATTTCTAAATGGAAGTTTTAAAAATTAAGCAGTGGTAAAACAAATGTTATCTTATTTGTACATTTAATCGTTACTCCTTGGAATATATGAACCTTGTAATATGCTGACTAAGGGTTAAGAAAATGTTGCTGACTTAGGAAATTTGCTTGAGATTGCCAAAATTCCAAAACTCTGTAAAAGTAATTTTACAATCACTTTTGTGTGTTTACTAATGTTGACTAGGAACAAAGCAAAAACACTTAAACATTTTTTTTTTAAATTTTCACATTCTAACCAGTATTATATATTTCAACTACCTAAGATAATGCAATTAGTATTATATCCATCCTAAGCTTATGCCAATAAGAATTTGAGATAAGCTTTTAAATTTATGGAGGATTTTCTTTGTGTCTTTGGAAGTTCACTTACCATAAGGTATTTTATAGTCTACTTTAAATAACAGATTTTGTTATACAGGGTAAGCCAAAGGCTGTACAAGAATTAGTGTCATTGGGTCTGATATTTGTGTTAGACCATGAAATATTCCATTAAAATTTATCTGTAAATACAAGGCAAGATTTTGTATCTGGTTTATTTTATGAAATAACATTCATTTATCTTAATTTTTCCTAGCGAAAGAAGCCCTGTGATACATGTTAGCAAATTTGATTGTGTGGAAGAGCCAATTCAACACAGAAAGAAAATGACATTCAAAGTAACACATTAATAAACACAATTCTTTATTTATTTTGAAGTTACCCAAAATGCCCACTCTCATTCAGTTCTCCCACTATATACATATATGATGCCTGTGTTTCCCAGCTAAATCAATTCCATGTTTTCATAACAGTAGTCATTATTTCTATCAAAATAGTCTTTGGCATTTTTTAAGCAAGGAAGCATACTGAAATTTCTACCTAATGGTATCCACCCAAGGGTAGAGTGAAGTCTAAGGGTTTTTAATTAATAATTGCATAGCAGTTTTAGCCTATGAGAGGCATCTTCATTATATGACAATGCTGGGATGATCCTAAAAATAACTGTGCACTCCTTTAAAACAAGAAGTCAGGAAATAGTTTTAAAAGATTTTCCAGTCATACTTTGTTTTATGAAATTTAAAGATAACTTTCTCTAATGTTTTGAAAACTAGCAAATAAAAAAATGTGTAGAAGAGAGATGAAAGGGCAAAGAGTAGCTTCCTGGCTACATTTTAAATGACACTAAGTGATACTCTACATTGCATGTTATTTATCAAAACATTAATTATTAAATATCTACTATGTATTAAGTCCCTTACTTCATGGACTCCCCAAGAATCTAAATATAGCACTTTATGCCTAGCCCTTCAAAACTTTCTAATAATTAAAATATCCTAAGTAATTACTATTTTCTATATTTTTGGCATTGTTATGTTGGAAGAAGAAATGGGGGGATTCTAATAAAAATGGTATAATTAGGAAAAATTCTTATGATTTAATCAAACTGAAAACCAGACCACTTTTAGACATTATTAATAGTCTAAAATCCAAAAGATATTTCTATGAAGATGTTCTACTATGATTTTTTAAAAAATAGGTCTGATTGCTGTTAATACTTTATTATGCTAGAAAATTTAGGAAATTAACTCAGCATTTGAAGAGTGACTATAACAATGACCAGAGTAGCACATTATTAAAAGTCCTAAAAACACATGTCCTGCACATACTATTGAAACTTTATTTTGTCTTTACTAAATTAAATCCTTACACAGATGAAGGGTGCACATAATACACACACAACAGATTTAAGGAATACATTTCATATAGATTAGAGTTAGTTTACAGTAATAATGTAGTGCAGGCCTTTTAAATAAGTACAATATTTCTGGAAAGCAACATAATTCTCCTGGAACACAGTAATCATTGGCTCAGATTTTAAAACATTTAACTAGTAAAATTAGCATATCAGAAATACATGTATTGTCCAATGTGCTAACACTCAAGTCCTTTCTATGGCTTGTAAATAGCATAGAAGGCTTTAGTATTTTTAATCATATTTTGCTTACAGATTTTCCTGTTAGTCCAATGGAGTCATGTCAAACTGGGCAAACAAAAATTATTTTGCATAGAGATTGGTGAACCATGAACTCTAAACTAAGAGTCTCTACTATAATCTTGTGCCAAGTATTATATCCCCAGCTGTAGAAACGCTTCTCATTCAAGTTTGTTGTTCTTGTACCCAGCCAGTACCTGTGATCTTGGTGCTAAGGCATTGAAGTACCCCCTCTGTGACATAATAAGAAATATATATTTTGTTCTTCTGCTACCACTCGCTCATCCCCTCATCCCCTGCAGCTGTTTCTGGCAACAAAACAAAACAAAAACAAAAGACAAACAAACAAAAACTTGGAATCTCCAGAAGTGATGTGTCTTTGGGTATGCTAGGAAAAATAACTGGTTCAGGTTGAGGGCTCCTACATAGCTTCAACATAGAAGCTGATTGCCAGGGGAACCAACCAGGTGAATAGAGTGTTAAAAACTTTTCCCCACCCCCTGGCCTCCAGGGAAGGGAGAGGGGCTGGAGGTTGAGTCAATCACCAGTGACCAATTATCTAATCTATTATGCCTATGTAGATTAAAAGCTTCAGAGGCCATTAAAACACCCTCAAGTATGGCCTCTGGAACTTTCATGTTGGTGGACTCATGAAGGTGCTTGGAGGGTGGAGAGCCTGTTCCCCTTTCCCCACACCTTGCACCATGCATCTCTTGCATCTGGCTCTTCCTGAAGTATACATCCTTTAGCAGGATTAATCTCAGTAAGTAAGCCATTTTTCCTGAGTTCTCTGAGCCATTCTAGAACATGACTAAAACTGAGAAGGAGCTTGTGGGGCCCTCTGATTTACAGCCAAGTCATTCAAAAGTTGTAGGTAACCTAGGGGCTCATCACTTGGAACTGTCATCTGAAGTCAGGAGCAGTCTTGTGAGAGTGAGCTTTTAACCTGTGGAGCCTTGCACTAACTTCAGGCCGTTACAGTTCGAATTAAATTGTAGAATATGCACCTGATGTCAGAGCCTTTGTTAGTGTGGGAACTCTGCCCTCCCCTACCTTCCCACCGGATTTGGATTACAGAAGTATTTAATGGAAGTAGAAGGGAAAGTTGCTTTTCCCTTCACCACCGTGTGATTCTCTAAATCCAAATGACTTATGCTTTCCTAGAGACAGAGAAGGAATATCATTTACTCATCAGAAGATAATTTTGGGAAAAAAGTCCCCAAACTAGCACCAAATTTTACAAAAAAGAAAACTCAGGCACAAGTCACATCTATGCTTTTTCATAGAAAATCCAGATTCAGAGTATAAATGTAACTACTGGAACTCCATTGCCTCTCTATTATGTAATTCTTTGCCTCTGGGACTGTATATCCTCCTTTCCCTGACATTGTTTGTAGAACATTATTAACAGCGCTCATCTGTCAGAGAGGCATCACCTATATTGCCGAATCTTAGATTCACCTTTGCTAAACCTGTAAGATTCTGAGTTTCCAAGAGAGTCCTCACAAGTGAGTGATTAAAATACAGGGTTATGTAAATTGTATTTAATGAGGTTGCTCTAAGTAGGAGCCAAACCAGAGATTTTTTTTCTTTCTTTTTTTAATGGTAATGTGTAGAGGATAAAGGGAACTTTTGGGAACATGGTAATTCATGGAGGTAAGAACATAACAACTCTCTATTAGAGGAGATTTTGGATACTCCAGGGGAGCATAAAGGTGTTGGAAAGTACATGGTAATGATAAGGACACCTTCCCAATTTATTGTGTTAATTGGTTTGAGTTCTTGAGTCAAAACTACTGAAATACTCTGGAATGGCCATATTATAGGCAATCAAAGCCTAACATTACAAGCAAACCAAAGGCACAAACCCCATTTATTGCAAAATAAGTCACATTTTGTCAAATATACAAATATGAATCTCTTTTTATCCAGCTGGATATAGTTAAGGGGTCTGTTTACCTTTGTAATTTCAGGCAATATTAGCTGTCATGTGGAATGCCTTGTTAGTTGAAGTTAGAATCCAATGCTTAGCATCAGGGCTGGTTTCATGAGTGGGTGACCAGTGAAAATGACCAGGACTTCAAACACCAAATGCGTTCCAAGCTTGAGGTTTAATGCCCTGCAGTGACCGTCTTGAAGTTCTTCACAATTTTTAGAATGTGTGTTTTGCAAGTGAAGACCAATGAGATAATAGGGTGGGTGATGGAGCCCTCAGCCTGAGCTCCTTTGTGGTTCTGCCTCAGGGGACAAAGAGCAGCACACTCCCCTACTCATACCAGAGAAAACTGCAGCCCATGCCAGGCAGGGGGCTTGGCAAAGGTATGAGGAGGTTTGGGTCAAGATGTCTTCACCCTACGTGTGGAGTTGCAGGGCTGGGTGGGTTCCTGTGAGAATCTGCACCACGCCCCCACCCATGAATATTCCTGTGCCCAAGGGAGTACAACATTAAATGGCAAATAGGAGTTCCTGTCGTGGCACAGTGGTTAACGAATCCGACTAGGAACCATGAGGTTGCGGGTTCGGTCCCTGCCCTTGCTCAGTGGTTAACGATCCGGCGTTGCCGTGAGCTGTGGTGTAGGTCGCAGATGTGGCTCAGATCCCGCGTTGCTGTGGCTCTGGCGTAGGCCAGCGGCTACAGCTCCGATTAGACCCCTAGCCTGGGAACCTCCATATGCCGCGAGAGCGGCCCAAGAAATGGCAAAAAGACAAAAACAAAAACAAACAAAAAAAATGGCAAATAAACTAGTATTACAGGTTAGAAGACATATAGTACAAGTAAGAAAAAGCTTTTTTTTTCTGGTTTTTGAACAAAGTCTGTCACATTTTCATTTTGTAGAGGACCCCTCAAATTATATAGCTGACCCTGCAAACCATTTCAATATTCTAGAATGACATATCTTTTTCAAAAAATATATCTTGACTATTTTTGGATGCTCTAACAATGGACATGTGGTAGAATATGGAATTATAATTTCTTCTCTGATTTGGCTAAACATGCTATAAATCTTTCCACATCTCTGTTTCGGGAGAGACACACAGTTCATGTTACTGGTTCAAAATCCTAAGGTAAACATTATTTAGGAAATTAATGTTTTTGTTGTTTCTTTCTATATTCTTATCTCCTGAGTGGATAATAAAACAACCACAAAAAAATGGAAAACGGTATACTCTTTTGAAAATAAATAATCCAAGCCACAATAAAATATATCGCCCAGTGGTATAACTAAGGGACTCAGTTGATCATTTCAGATTATTATCTGAGATATCAGCTTAATGCGGTAATTGCAGTGGCAAAAAAAAAAAAAATAACAAGATAGTGTAATAATAGATCAAATAATAAGTAGGAATAACAATAAAAAAAGTTTATTTCTCCTTTATAATTAACGTTGAGAACTTGGTGGAGCTTTGACTCCAAATCATAATCCATATTCTAATGAGATGCCCAACAATGAGTGATTCAAACCATTATCATTGATCTTGTTGAAATGCAAATCAGATTTCACTTATTCCCCCTGATTACAACACTTAAGTAATTCCTACTGTTTTCAGATAAAATTACAGGCACACATCTTTCTAGTTTGATTCTGCCATTAGAGCCAATTTTAAACTTTCATTCCCTCTCCCTCTACCCCATTATCCATTATTCTTTAAAATCTTGTATTTCATGAATTCCTCATGGTTTTTCATTTTTCCCTCATTTATTCAAAAAGAATTTTTAATCACTAGAAGATACCAAACCATTCCTCTGAACTGGAAGTACAATGCTGAATAGACCAGACACTCACCGTGCCTTCATAGAATAAATACTCCAGGGAGGAAAACAAATATTAGGCAAATATACACAGAAATTAATATTTAATTGCTAACTCCAATAAATGTTATGTGTAAAATGCTAGAAAGGATAAAATAGAATGTCTCACCTAATAGGGTGTTGTGATTTGATGAAGAAATCCTTCAGATGATATTTGGATGAATTGGAAGCTGTTAACCAGGTAAACCTAAGAGGAAGACATAATCAAGGCAAAGAAAGCAGCAAATGTTAGGTGTTGAGGCAGACTTTTTTTTTTTTTGGAAAAACATTTTTAAAATGCCAGAGGAAAATTATGTGGCTTTTTGTCTATATTTGTATCACATGGCATGATCTTTTTCCTGAACAATCAGCATTAAATGTTCAAACACTACCAACTATATGCAGTGCAATGTATAATGTGGGTAAAATACATAAAAAGAAGTGTTAACTGACAGGGTCCATCCGAAAAAACAGAAATCACTTTAAATTTTTAAAGTGTTAGTTACACAGGTGAGAAGGTAAACAAGGGCTGTTATAGAGTCCAGGATTCACAACATTAGGAAGCTGCTATCATGACCTGGCTGGAGAGAGATTGAAAGACCAGAAGCCAGGACCTTCCACTAGAAGCCACTCAGCAGCCATTGTGAGGCTCCCACACAGGATCTAGTAGCTGTGAGTAGAAGAGTGGTCTGGTCTGTCCGGCAGGTACTTGAGTCAAGGAGGAAATCAAAGTGCCTTAGACAAACAGTGGAAATAGCATATGTTCTCCCCTTCTCCGCCTTCCAGGCTTCCACTTGAGCCTTTCAGGTAACATCCATAAGCCACAGGGCAAGGAGGCTTGGAAATTAGAATATGGCAGGATAAATAGCAGAGGTTTTCTAAGAGAAAAAGTGAGTTTACCAACACCAAATACTTTCTCTATTCTTAAAGCTTGCCACCTAGTCAAGAAAGGCCAGTCCTTGATAGTGATGATTAGATACACAAAAGATGCAAATACACTTTTTTAGCCCCACAACACCTGTGTTAGTTGACAGGCATTTTGAATCAACATCCACATTATAAGGAAAAATTAGCTCTAAGTAAACTATAAACTGTCAGATGTTCGAAGTTCAATATTATAAATATCTGATTGCTTGTGGCTTTTTACTTCATTTTTTTTCAGTACTCCAACTCTTCATATATTTTAAATCATTTTTATATATTTGAAGATATTCCCAGATCACTTTATTTAAGCAACAAATCATACTAAGCACCTACTATGTGCCAAAGATTATGCACCATACTACAGATATGAAGATGACAAAAATCCAATCCATGTTCTTGAGAAGTAGAAGTAGTGGAAGAGGCACCTTTAAAGATAATCTCAACATACTTTAATGAACAATACAATGAAAGTTTAAAGAAAATACTGCAGTGTCATAATGAAAATAATTCCTACGATTGGGTGACATTCCAGAGGAGAAGATAAAATGCTAATTGGCCCTTAGAGAACAAGTAAAAGTATACAAGGAAGAGAAGATAGTAAAATACTCTCCGAGCTCAGGGTGCAGTGCTGCAAACATGGAGGTCAGTAAGACCTTGACATGTTCTAGCAACAGATCAATTTGAGTGTGGTGTTTATAGGATTTTTCTGCAGTGGTTGTAAAAATGAAATTGATGAGGGAGGTTGGGTTTTTGGTTGCCTGTGAAGGAGGGTGCACTTAAACTCCATAGGAAGACATTGTTTTAAGCCTTTATTTTTGTCTCTATTTTTTTAGATGCAGAAACTTTTATTTTCCTTAACAAAATCAAATGTTGAAGTCTAGTGTGCAGAATAATGACTTTGTAACTGCTTTGGTGAACAGGCTTGGAAAAGTCTATTTTCTCTTTGCCAACTAAAGCTAACTAAATCCTTCAAATCATGGAATCTATTAGAAAATCATTCCTAGATATTTGAGAGTCAATAGATGTATTTAAATAGATAAATCACTTTTATTTTTACCAAAGAAAACTTATGGCAGCAAAGAAGGGATCCATTCATTATCTTGTTACAATAGATGTTTACTGAGCCCCATCCTTTTGCTTAATGCTAGGCACTAGGAATACCAAGTGATCAAGATCCAGTTTCTCCTTTCAATACGTTAATAAAAGAGACAAGTGTAAACAAACAATCCTGGATTATGGTACTAAGGACTACATTTGAACTAAGTTGTGTCAAATGGGAATCTTACTGCTTCTTGAGAAATCAGATAGAACTCTGGGGAAAGTGACATTAAGACAGAGATGAAGAGGGTGAGTAGAAATTCCCCTGGGTTAGAAGGAGAACTTTTCAGGTATTGGAGCAGCATAGTCAAAGGCAGAAATAAGAGGCATTACAAAAAAAATGGAGATTTGGGGAGCTGCTCTTCAGTAAGAGGATACAGATAACAAGAAGATTGGAGAAATGAACTGAGCAGAGTAAGCAAAAGCCAGATCATGACTTCTTGTAAGTCTCATTAATGATTATGTACTTTACCCTTGGAGAAGTCCTTTGTCATCAAAGTATATCAAGTGTTTAGAGACAGCAACAGCGGTTAATCTACTAACGACAGAGCCTTCCACATCTGCTGAGGGATTCCAATATTGTAGAAGTAATAATATTTGAGTCCCCTAAAATATTGTTTTTATACATCAGCATATCATAGGAGACAATCTAAATTGAAACCAGCTCCACCCAAAGTACAGATGGAGAAATGTGGTCATATACTCCCTCATCTGCCTTTCTCCAATTCTATCTGCTTAACCATTCCCACAGATAGCCTTACTTTCATACTATTAGTCCATTTGCTTTAATTTGGATCCTCTATTATTTCTTTGTCAAAAACCAAAATCATCTTTAAAGGAAATTTTATCTTTGCCCACGAGCGATGATATTCTTATTAATCCTTAAGGCACTTCTCTATTCTTTGTTGGTGCAACTGAAAATTACATGAAGTGCTAAAGTATTTACATTCAATGGGGTGTGTTAAGGTAAACATGTGGGTCGCAAATACTGGCATTCCAGTTGAATAGTAGAGATTCTGGTATCTCAAAATTTAGTATGTCTCCAACAAAATATTTGTTGAATGAATGGTCCGGTCAAATTATTTTCAGTTCTTCTGAAGAGTGGTACATTTATTCACTCAAGTGAATTAAGTGTTTATCAAGAACTTCCAATATGCAAGACACTCTTCTAGGCACTGATTATATACTTGTATACAGGATTGTTAAAAATAAGATTATGTGTGTGTGTGTGTGTGTGAGTGAGAGAGAGAGAGAGAGACGTATGTAATTTAAAAATCAATCTATAGAGAAACGTCGTTGGACCAGCAAGATTAAGACAATACAGACATGAGGGTCTGAGGCGTGGACGCCGGGGAGGGGTGGGCTGAGGCGGCCAGGAGTTCAGTCCCAAGGCTGGGGCATCCGATTTCGGGGTCCAGAGTAAAGTTAGGGGCAGATACAGATCTGAATGTTCTCAGGTGATGGGAGGGTTCTTGAAAAGGCCTGGGGTGATCGGAGTACAAGATCACCTAGGACCAGGTATTCTGGCGACTTGGTAGAGGAGGGGTCTGGCCAGCAAAGCCTGAGCTCAGCACTCAGTGCTCCACAGACCCGTGAACATACTTCCGCCCCTGCCCCAGCCCCCTAAATGCCACCTAAAGAGTGCGGCCTAGCGGGACTCTTATCCACCGCACCCGCCCCCAACCTCTCCCAGCTGCGTGAGGGTGGTCCACGCCTCACGCCTGGTGGGAGGAGTGGGTGACCCTAGGCTTCCCGGGGCGTGGGTGTGGGCGTTCCCCGCCCCGGGGGTGGGGGAAGATACCGTGGGCAGACCTTCCCAGCCCGCCTCTCGCTCAGCGCTCCTGCTTCACTGAAGGTTTTTTGACTGCTGAAAAAACCCAAAAGAGGCCTGGAGCCAGAAAGATACGTACGTGCTTTAAAGTGAGTGTAACGCGGAACTACAGTAGGTAAATTGGATAAAGAAGTTAATACATGAGAGGGGGAGATGAGACCTTAAAATCTGGTACTATCAGTGGGTTATAGTTGCTGGGTTAGAAAGTAGAGAGAAATGAGATGGAAAGAAAGTTGGGTATTTGAAAATCTAAATTATGGGAGTTTGCAGCTGTTGATAATGATAAAATATACATCATGATCCTGAGAGTGGGTGCCTGAGGTCAGGTGAAAGGTAAAATCACTAATGATGGGGTGCACGAAATGCTGGGCCAGATGATTCTCTTATAAATACTGAAATCACCTGAAGTTGTGACAGCTGTTGTAATAATAAACTAGGAGCAGGAGTACTGAAGAATGGTTGTTTGGAGAGGTAGGAGATGAGAGAAACAAGCAGAGGTGCTGTAATCTAATGAAATAAAATATAAAATAGGGTTAGGGAAAATGATGGGAGAAGGATCTAGAAGCAGCAGTAAGAAGGATGTGGGGTATCTGCTTCACCTCTTGGTCTGGTTCTGTGAAGTCTGTGAGAGAAAACAGCCAACAATTGTACATGGTAATTCAGAAGATGAAGACCTGGGGTTCTTTAAATTTTTGTGATGCCGGAGGGAAACTGGATACAGAGTGGTGGATAGTGGATTCAGTACAGAGATTGGTGGTTAAGAGGTAGGTAGAGTGGGCGTTTTTCTAGAAGAGTTGCAAGTTCTAGAGTTCTTTCTTGACTTCTACATTTAAAAGTGGGGAGAATAAAGACAGGGCATTTAAACTCCAAGTGCTCTGACCCTCTTTTGGCCCATGCTAATGGGTGTATTGTATTATTTAAAGTTTTCTGTGTATTTTGACATCTTAGGAAAACTTTTTGGCAGGGGAGAAACTGCCCCTCCCCCAGCTGGCCATTTGTGAGGGATAGCAAAGTGTTGACCCAAGAGTTTGTGATATGCAAATTAAACCAGAGCCACACTTGTTCTGTTTGACTCAGGCACCCCTGGAGGCAATATTCCTTTAGTTTAGTCCTCCCAGGGACAGGGAGTAGGCAACCAGGAACCACACATAGCCTGAAGCCCCATTAAATTATTCAGACTAGCCAGTTCTAGCTGTTTATCCTGTCTGCCTTGCCTTTCCCATGGAAGCCTCCATTTTTTAATTTATTTTTTTATTTTTTCCACACTTGTGGTTTATGGAAGTTCTTGGGCCAGGGTTCAAATCCAAACTGCCACAATCCTGGATATGTAACCTACTGCACCAGCCAGGGGTCAAACCTACACCAACACAGATAACACTGGATACTTAACCCTCATGCCATAGAGCAGGAACTCCAAAAAGCTCTGGCCTAATGCTTTCCCTCAGTTCTGGTCATCGTTTTTCCTGAGCACCCTTGTCTCCTGTCTCTGGGACCCAAGTATAATTTCTTTTTTTTTCCTGAGCCTTTTCTCTTTAACTTCCTGGGGACACATCTGAGTGACCATCTCATAAGAGAATACAGAATGTGGGGTCAGTACGTATTCATTACACTGCTTCTTGCAAACCAAATAAAATGAAGTGAAAGAAATTTTGGATCATATTGAAAACTTTATTAGTAGTAATTTTCAAATCCTGACAAGCTATCTGGGTCTGGCCTAACTCAAGTACATCATTTCTTAATCTTCAGGAGCCAGAAACCAAATGATTGCTTTGTTTTTTGGTATATAGATGTAGATATTTGGTGTATGAATATTATTATGTTGTCATCTTGATCTGTGGTCTTCAGTGTTTTAAAGTGTCCTTTTTCTTCTGTAATACTTTTGACCTGAAATTTACCTGTATGATATAAGGGTTGAAACACTCTGTTATTTATTGCTTTATTTACCAGATAAGTCTTTGTCCATCCCTTTATTTTAGTCTCTGTATCATCTTAAGTGTCTCTTTTAAGTACAGCCTAGAATTAAGTTTTGCCTAAAGGTAATCAGAAAATATTTCAATAGATGCATTACACCCAGTTATATTTGTTGTTATGACTAATAGGTTTGATTTGAACTGTCATACTTTATTTTTAATATATTTTGGTATTTAGGAAGATATATATATATATGTATGTATATGTATAATTTCTTAGTGCTTATCTTTATATCAATAACTTTCATGATACTCTAAGATTAGAGTTCACAAACTTTTTCAGGAAGGGGCATATAGTAAATACTTCTGACTTTATAGGTTATACAGTTTTCCTGTCCAATGGCAAAACTTGTATAAATGCAGTTTAGAAGTAATCATAGATAATAAAGAAATAAATTGACATGACCCCAGATTAAACTATTTAAGGGAAAGATGTGGCCTGAGTGATGAAGTTTGCTTACTTCTGCTTTAGGGCTCCATTTTCCTTCATTCCTACTGATCAGTTTTCCAGCTTAAAATGACTTATTTTGACCCTGACTCCCATCTATTATCTACACAGCAAAAATTTTTTAAAAAATCTACTTTCTTCTTTCTTTTTTTTCTCTTTTTCAGTCTAACATTTCTACTTTGTCAGAACATATATTTACCTTTCTTCCCACAGCTTCCTAAAATGTATATTGTTTTAGGTTTATAATCAAATATATTCAAAGATCGCCATCAGTCATCTACTGAAGTTTTATCACTAATCTTTTTGCTGGATTAAGTTTATTCTATAGTAGAATCCTCTAGTAGCATTCATGAGAATATTATTCCCTGATTTATTTCATATTTAAACTATTAATATTGCCTTGATTCTTGAAGGACATTAACTGGATGTATAATCCTGATCTCTTATTTTTTTCCTTTACAGTTTCTTGGATACATAGCTCTTTTTTGACTTGCAATGAATGTTTCCATTCACAGTCTTATTCTGACCTAATTTTTGTAGTTTTTGAAGTTATATAATTTTAATTCGGATCTATTATATTTATTTTTGTTTATAGGTTTATTTGACTATTTTTAATCTCTTCACTGTCTCATATTCTTCCACAAAACTGTTTTTGTACATATTATAATTTTCCTTTATATCTGAGTCGAGTTTTGAACTTTCCAATTTATTTCTTTCACATGGTAAACTCTTCTCATATTTCTATAAAGATATTTGTTTAAAAACATAAAATTAATGTTGAGTTGTCATTTATCTCATCTGTCACCATACTTAGTTAATATTTTTTCTTGTAATAACTTTTAAACTCTACTAGCAACTTACAGATATGCAGTACAGTATTATGAACTATAGTCACCATGCTGTACATTATATCTTCATGGCTTATTTATTTTATAACTGGAAATTTGTAACTTTTGATCCCCTTCACACATTTTACCAACACTGAACCTCTTCCTCTGGCAACCACCAATCTGTTCTCTGTATCTGTGAGCCTTCATTTTCTGGTTTTTGTTTCTGTTTTAAAGATTCCATGTATAAATGAGATCCTTAGTGTTTTTTTTTTTTTTTTTTTTTTAAGATTCCACATTATGTGAGATCATATGGCATTTGACTTTGTCTCACTTATTTAATTTAGTATAATACTATCAAGGCCTATCCATGTTGCACATGGGAAGATTTCCTTCTGTTTATGGCTGAATAATATTCCATTGTTTGTATACATGTGATATATATATGCCATATTTTCTTTGTTTATCCACCAGATGTTCATATTCTTTCCCTGTCTTAGCTATTGTAAATAACACTGCAGTAAATATGGGGGTACATATAGCTTTCCAAGTTAGTGTTTTTGTTTTCTTTGGATAAATGCCCAGAGGTGGAATTGCTGTTTCTGAGTTGTTGAGAAACTTTCACACTGTTTTCCATAGTGGCTTTATTAATTTGCATTCTCACCAGTTGGGCATAATTGTTCCCTTTACTCCATGTCCTCCCCAATACTTGTTATTTCTCATCATTTTGGTAGGTGTGAGATGTTATCTCACTGTGGTTTTGATTTGCATTTCCCTAATGATTGGTGATGTTGAACACCTTTTCATGTACCTGTTGGGCATCTATACATCTTCTTTGGAAGAATGTCTATTCAGGTCTTCTGCCCATTTTATAATCAGATTGTTTGCTTTTTTGTTATTGAGTTATATGAATTCATTATGTATTTTGCACATTAACCTCTTATTAGATACATGATTTGCAGATATTTTCTTCCATTATATAGGTTGCTTTTTATTTTGTTGATGGTTTCTTTTGCTGTGTAAAAGCTTTTTAGTTTGATGTAGTCCCACTTGTTCATTTTTGCCCTCATTGTCCTTGCTTTTGGTGTCAAATCCAGAAAATTATCACTAAGTCCCAAATTAAGCTGGTTGCCACCTATGTTTTCTTCTAGGAGCTTTCTACAGTTTTAGGATTTATGGTCAAGACTTTAATACTTTTTGAGTTAACTTTTGTGTATGGATAATGGTCTATTTTCATCATTTTGTATGTGGCTGCCCAGGTTTCCAGCATCATTTATCAATAACTTTCCCCAATTGTATATTCAATAACTTTCCCCATTGTATATTCTTAACTCCGTTGTCATAAATTAATTGACCATATATGTGTGAGTTTATTTCTGTGCTCTCTATTCTGTTACATTGATTTATGTTTCTGTTTCTATACCAATACGATACTATTTTGATTACTATAGCTTTGTAATATATTTTGAATTCAGAATATGATTCCTCTAGCTATTTTATTTTTTCTTGGGATTCTTTTGACCATTTGGGGTCTTTTGAATTTTCACACAAATTTTAAAATTGTTTATTCTTTTTCTATAAAAAATGCCAATGGGATTTTGGTAGGATTTACATTGAATCTGTAGATTGCTTTGGAGAGTATGTACATTTTAATAATATTAATTCTTCTAATCCACAGACATGGAGTATCTTTTTAAAATTTATTTCATCAATTTCTTCAGTGTATAGGTCTTTCACCTCCTTGGTTAAAATTATTCTTTGGTATTTTATTCTCTTTGATAAAATTGTAAATGAGATTATTTTCTCAATTTCTTTTTCAGATTTTTGTTGTTAGTGTATAGAAATACAACATATTTTTGAGTAAAGATTTTGTGTACTACAACTTTAATGACTTTAAGAGTTCTAACAGTTTTTTAATTAGGTCTTTAGATTTTCTATTTATTATATCATATTCTTTACACAAGTAACAGTACTTTTGCCTTTCTTACTTAGATGTCTTTTATTTCTATCTTTACCTAATTGATCTGGGCAGGAATTCCTATACTGTGTTGCATAAAAATGCTGAAAGTAGGCTTCATTGTCATAGAAGGCCTCATAGAAGGCCTCAGCTTTTCACTGTCCAGTATAATGTTAGCTGCAGGTTTGTCATGTATGGTCTTTATTATATTGAGGTACATTCCCTCTATACCCACTTTATTAAGAGTTGTTATAAGTGAATTTTGAATTTTCTCAAATGTTTTTCTGCATCTGTAGAGATGTTCATATGATTTTTACCCTTTATTTTGTTAATGTGAGTCCCTGGAATAATCCTACTTAATCATATGGTATGATTCTTTTAATGTATTGTTGAATTTGGTTTGCTAATACTTTGTTTAGGGTTTTTGCATCTAAATTCTTCAGAGATATTTGTAATATTCTTTTTTGTAATGGCATTGTCTAGTTTTGTATCAGGATAATGATGTCCTCAGAGAATGAATTTGAGAGTGTTCCATCCTCTTCAATTTTGAGGAATAGTTTGAGAAGAATAGGTATTAGCTCTTCTTTATATATTTAGTATAATCCCCCTGTGAAGCTGTCTTGTCCTTGTCCCTGTAAGTTTTGGTATATTATGTTTTTATTTTTATTTGTCTCAAGGTGTATTTTGATATATCCTTTGATTTCCTCTTTGGGCCACTGATTGTTCAATACCATGTTATTTAATCCCCACATATCTGTCAGTTTTTTCTTTTGTTTTGTAATTAATTTCTAGTTAAATACCATTGCGATCAGAAAAGATACTTGATATGATTTTGGCCTTCTTAAAATTTGTGTCCTAGAGTGTGCCTAAAATGTATGATCTACCTCAGAGAATTCCACATATGCTTGAAAAGAATGCATATTTTTGTTGTTTTACATTCGTGTTCTGTATATTTGTTAGGTTTATCTGATCTAATGTGTCCTTTAAGACCACTGTTTCTTTATTAATTTCTGTCTGAAGGATTTATCCATTTGTCCATGAAAGTTGAATATTGAAGTTCCCTACTATTATAGTATAGTAAAGAATTGCTGTTCTCTACTATTTCTCTCTTTAGGTCTGTTAATATTTATTTTGTGTATACACACACACACCACATTCCTATGTCAAATTAATACTTGAATATTTTATATCCTCTTCTGGATTGACCTTTTTAATCATTATATAATGACTTTGTCTCTTACTAAAAGTTTATTTTGTCTGATATATGTATAGCTACCCTAGCTGTTTTTTGGTTTCCATTTTCATGCAATATCTTTTTTCATTCCTTCACATTCACTCTGTGTGTGTCCTTACTTCTGAAGTGAATCTCTTGTAGGCAGCATTTAGATGGATTTTTTTTTAAGTCCATTCAAACACTTTATGTCTTTTAATTGGGGAAATTGTCCATTTACATTTAAAGTAATTATTCATAGGTATGTAGTCATTGCCATTTCCTTGTTGTCCAGCTCTTTCATGGTTCCTTTGTTACTTTCTTCTTCGCTTGCTCACTTCATTTTTGACTTGATATTTTTCTGTCATGGTATTCTTAGATTCCTTTCTCTTTATTTTTTGTATGTATACCATAGATTCCTGCTTTGTGACTACCATGAGGATTACACAAAACAACTTGTAAGAGGCTATTTTAGGTTGATAATAACTTATGTTTGAACACATTCTGTAGGTCTGCATTTTTACTCCCCCCTGTAATTTTGTAATTTTGTTTTTGATGACAAAATTTATGTATTTTGTCTTATGTATCCATTAAAATTTATCATAGTTAGTTATTTTACTATTTTTACCTTTTAACCTTAATACTAGCTTTATTACTGATTAACTCACTTATTAATAACTTTACTGAATATTACTATACCTTTTCCATTGAGATTTGTACTTGTATATGTTTTCTTTTTACTAAGTAGTGCTCTTTTGTTTTCTCTTAAAAAAACTCCCTTTAACATTTCTTGTAAGACTGATCTAGTGGTGATAAACTCCTTTAGTCTTTGCTTCTATGGAAAAGTCTTCATCTCCCCTTCAATTTTGAATGACAACTTTTCTGGGTAGAGTATTCTTGGTTGACTGTTTGTTTCTGTCAGCACTCTGAATATGTTGTGCTACTCACTCCCTTCTGACTTGCAAGGTTTCTGCTGAAAATTCTTCTTATTGTCCTACCTAGGTTCCCTTGTACAAAATACATAACAAGTTGTTTTTCTTTCTGCTTTTAAGATTCTCTCTTTGTATTTTATTTTTGACACTAATTATAATATGTCTTGGCGTGAGTCTATTTTATATTTTTAAGAAAAATTCTTATAATGTGATTTTTTGATTTATCATTTTTGATATGATCTATTGAATTCTGAAAATATTCTCAGCAAAATTTTTTTAATGCGGGGTAAGAAAATCCTGACTATTTCATCTTTCAAATTTCTACGTAGACTTCACCGAAATTAAAACCGTTTTTTAAAGATACTGTTGATAAAATGAAAACTAATTACACAGTGTGGAAAAATGATTGCAAAACTACTAATGAAGGCTCTTCCTTACAATTAAGACGAATCACTTGATTAACAAGAAACAAAAGATGAACAGACTCTTGACTAGGGAAGATATACAAATAGTAGGAAAACACATGAAAAGATGCTCAAAAATAATCTATCATGACAAAAATGCAAAATAAAATCATAATAGGATACTACAACACATCCATTAGAATGGCTACATTTGAAATAGCATACCATACACATGTTGGTAAAGATATAAACTGGGGGAGTTCCCGTCGTGGCGCAGTGGTTAACAAATCCCACTAGGAACCATGAGGTTGCGGGTTCGGTCCCTGCCCTTGCTCAGTGGGTTAACAATCCGGCGTTGCCGTGAGCTGTGGTGTAGGTTGCAGATGCGGCTCGGATCCCGCGTTGCTGTGGCTCTGGTGTAGGCCAGTGGCTACAGCTCCGATTCGACCCCTAGCCTGGGAACCTCCATATGCCGCGGGAGCGGCCCAAGAAATAGCAACAATAACAACAACAACAACAAAAAGACAAAAGACAAAATAAATAAATAAATAAATAAAAAAAGAAAAAAGATATAAACTGGAACCCCATCTGTTTTTGATGGGCCATTTTAGAAAACAGTTCGGTAATTTCTTATAAATTTGAGTATGCACTTAGGAATCTGGGGACCTGAGAAATAAGTATCTACTCAGTCAGAAAATACGTATTTATATAAACATTTGTGACTATTCCCAATAGCAGCTTAATTCATAATAGTTAAAAACATTAAAGAATCAAAACATCCATCAACTGGCAAATGCTTAAAAAATATGGTATATCTTTGTCATCAGTAGAACTCAATAATTAAAAGGAGTGGACTATTGATCTAGAACAGCAACATAGATGTGTGAATATCCAAAGCAATGCATTTAAGTATAAGCAACCATACATACATGATATATACTCATGATTCCATTTATGTGAATTTCCAAAAGAGACAAAAGCGTGGGCTAGAAAGTTTAATCAGTACTTTCTGAGGGATGAGATTGGAGAGGGTAACTGAATCAGGTGCAAGGGAAATTTAGGGGTTATAGAAATTTCCTATATTGTTATAGTTACATGACTACATTCATTTGTCAGTACTTTCAAATTGTATGTTGAACTTTTTTATGTAGAAGTTGTATCTTAAGCTAATTAAAATATTAGTGACAGGATAGATATATGATAAGTCATGCTGTGATGATTTTTATCCAAATGGGAATATACAATTTTCATACCTTATACTATATTCAAAAATGATTTTTTTTAGGTAGATTACAGAGGAAGGGATAAATGTGCTGGGGAAAATAATCAGAAAATTTTTCATTCATGCCTAAAGTTTTAGTGAAAGAGAGAGCCAAGTGAAAATGAGAATGAAATAAATGTATAAACTATTCAAAGAAAATATGAAAAATATGTCACTGTCATTATGAGTATCAATTAAATAGGTACATATTATATCTTGCACTTTCCTTTAAAATAAATAATAAACCTATGTAATAGTAATTTTAAAAAGAAAGAGGCAAAAGTGAAAGCAGATAGAAATTTTGAAAACAACAGTAATAGTTATTAAGCATAGGAACATCCATAGCCCAAAATAATTATTATTAATTTATTCTCAAAGATTAATCCTTCTTGAAGGACAATGAATAATTATAGAGTACTACTACAAACAATTGCAGTTATCAGCAAATCTCTGAGAGCAAAATAAGTTTGCTGTGACAAATTGTATTTTTTAGCAATGGCAATAGCAGTATTTCCAGTGAAACATCACATTTTCTTTCATGGACAAATGGTGTCTATGGTCCCTCTTTTTGAATCAGGGAAGAAGCTTGAGACTGTTAAAAACCAAAAAGTATCATGGAATCCCTACTATGTAAATTCCAAGATAGAGTCATATTAAGGATACAACTTCCCTTTGGTTGAGTCTTATAACAGAGCTTTGAAGCCTGAGTGTCCCTGTAACATTTAACTACATTGAAAATGCTATCTTGGAAAATCATATGGAAATAGAGAGAGACATAAGGAGTCCTGGCCATTTTGTTGCTCAGCCAAGGCTTCCTAGCAAAAGCATCCCAGTTTAGGCACTGGCATTTAAGTAAATAATATTTCAGGTAATTCCAGGCTATAGGCTTCAAGTTTCCACAGCTTATACAAAGTGGGATAGAAACAGGTTGGTCTGGCTGAGGCACCAGCCCAGACAACATATCTGTAAGCAAAATAATTATTGTTTTACATGCAGATTAGATATCTGGAATATTTGTCTAACCAAATAAGGTAGATGGAAAATGTTAGAGGAAACATAATTGTGAAATGGGGAAAGATAGTGCATTTGTTTTTGATATGACTTTCCTATAAGAGTAGGCATTTAATGACTGTATCTTCTGACAATATATAAAATGCAGAACAGGAGCTCATAAAAGAGATCTAGAGGGGGTGTAGATTTGGAAAACATTAGCTCAAAGCTATCTCTCTGATGAAGGTACATGTGCTGCAGTTTCAAGTTTCCAAGAGTCTGATCACTACTTATTCAGGGTATCTGGAGTGGGAAATCAAACAGAATCCTTACAGTGCTTTTTTTCCTCCTAATTTCCCATAAACATATAGCTCCTTATTCAGGTTTATGCTGTTGACATGAATCTCTAGTTTTCCTGTCAATTTTATTTAGGCTCTTCAGGATGATTACAAGTTAAAGGTTAAGTTGGAACTTGGAATAACAAAACTGATTCTTTCTTTACTTGTACAGAAGTTCATACAGCTGTTTTTTTTTTTTAACTTTAAAATTGTAATTCAAAGAATAATTGCTGAATACTTGCTAACTTGAGTCACCATGAAAGTGAAAGTATTCCTAAAGACTAGAAAGATGCCACCTTTAAGGAGATCTTCCAGAGAGGGAAAGACATTTCAACATAAAATACAAATATTTAAATAAATGTGAAACAGTATGCTAAATGTCAGAGTAACATATAAATTGAAAGTAATATCTGGCTGGAGAGTCAATGAAGGAATCTTTTCCATGGTATTGGCCTATAAATATTGACATATTGTTGATTGACCAAAGAATGTTTTAAATAAAGTAAACCTTTTAGATAGAACATTATAAATATAGCTTGTGTACACTCATAATCGTGGAGAAACACGGAGAAGAATTGGAGACGCTGTGCGGTTGAATTTTCTTTGATAATATGTGCATTCCAAGGTAAGACTACTGGATTTTATCTTCTGACAAAATTGCTTTTGATGGTCTGAAAATAGAATGGAAATGATTAAAAGTTATAATTTAGAAGTGTTTATGTTTATATTAAGTATAAAGCAGTCTGAAATCTAGAACATAAATTCAAGAGTAAGATATGTCTTCTTTGTGAATGTAAACAGTATATGGTGTACTTTTGGTTTAAGATGGTAGAGTAAAGATTTCTTGTCATCTCCTAATTAGAACTAGTAGCAATATGAACAATAAGCAGAAATGATGATTAAAAAAACAAGTGAACAACTCCATTTTAACCAAATTTGAGAAGCACCAAAACTGGCAACCTCAATACTTAAATGAATGTGCCAGATTTGTGCCAGATTAAGCTGGGAACTAGATTTTTGAAATAACAATGTACAAACTGAGGAATAAAACCAAATATTTTGAGCAAACAGATAAGTGTATGAGCTGGTTGTAGAAAAGTCCTGAACTTTGACAATACTTAGGTTAGAGTAGAAGCTAGAAATTACACAGGCATTCCATCTCTGCTAAAGCTTGCCTTTAGTGAGACAAGTTAGAGGAGAAACTATGAATTGCAACTTGTGCTACTGATATTTGTCAGCTGAAGTTAAGTAAAATTTAATTATCTTACATACACACACTTTCTTACCTGGCAGAGTGTTTTTAACCTCTCTAGTATATAGTTACTATTCTCCTCATAATGACACCCTGGTGTGCGTGTGTGTGTGTGTGTGTATTTTATTTGTAGTCTCTTTGGTTCAGGTAAAGCTAATTCCATCCTAGACTCGGTGGTTGAGAATGTAAGTCTGGCTTCCCCCCAAATATTGTTGTTTGTTTAGGAATGAGCCTATCACCCAACAGAATGAATAAGACTGAACTTCAAACCCACTACACTTCAATAAAAAATTTAAAACATTAAAAAAAATGTAAAAAAAGGACTGAACTTCAAAATTCTGAAAGTGAAAGCTTTCTTTTTAAATTTTGTGTAAAGTTCCCATGTCATTTAGGATTTTGTGTTCTCTGTGTACCAGAAATTCAGCTTTAGTCTCTTAAAGAAAGAATGTTTCTTTGTTCTCTTGTAATTACTAGCGCATAAGGCAAAGCAAGTTCAGTGCTAGCATTGTCATTAAAAATTATTGTAAAATATCTGATAATGTTTAATATCAAAATATATAAATAAATCATACAACTCAAGCAAAAAAACAAACAGTATGATTCAACAATGGGCAGAAGATCTGAGTAGACATTTTTCCAGTGAAGACATACAGATCATCAGATGTTCAGCATCATCAGTAATCAGGGAAATTCAAATCAAAAACCTGATGATATATTACCTCACGCTTATTAGAATGACTGTTATCAAAGAGACCATAAATAACTGCTAGTGAGAATGTGGAGAAAAGAGGACTCTTTTGCACTGTTGATGGGAATGCAAATTGGTTCAACCACTATGGAAAACAGTATATTTTTTCCTAAAAAAAATGAAAGCAGAATCACCATATGATCCAGCAATTACACTTCTGGGTATTTATCTGAAGAAAATGAAAACACTAACTCAAAAAGATATATGGACCCCCGTGTTCATTGCAACATTATTTGCAACAGCTAAGATATGGAAACAACCTAAAAGTCCACTAATAAATAAGTGGATAAAGAAAACGTAATTGTATAGATAGAGAATGATTCTACCATAGGAAAGAATGAAATATTGCCATTTGTGACAACATGGATGGACTTTGATGGCATTATGCTAATGTGAAATTTGTAAGACAAGTACTGCATGATCTCACTTATATGATAAATCTAAAAATAAGCTCATAGATACAGAGAATACATTGATCATTGCCAGAGGTGGGAGTGGGGAAGGTGAGGGGCAGATAGGTGAAAGAGGTCAATAAATACATACTCCCAGTTATAAGTCATGGGAATGTGATGCATAGTATATTGTGATTATATTAACACCCTATTGCATATTTGAAAGTTACTAATAGAGTAAATCGTTTCCCCTCCCCCTCTGGCTGCACCCTCACCATGTGGAAGTTCCCAGTCCAGTATTGAACTTGTGCCACAGCAGTGACAATACCAAATCCACCTGCTGTGCCACAAAAAAAAAAAAAAACTTCAAGAGAGTAAATCTTAAAAGTTTTCATTACATGGAAAAAATTGTGATTACAATATGATGACAGATGTTAGATTTATCACAGCAATCATTTAACAATATATATAAATATCAAATCATTATGTTGTACATCTGACATTAATATGTCAATTATATTTCAATTAAAAAAAAGACATTAGGAACCCAGGATGTGTCCAGGTCCATTCTCTGTTCTCCCCATTATGTTATGTTTACAAAATGGCTGCTTGGTCTGGAGGCAGGCAGAAAGAAATGAGAAGGATAAAGAGCTGAGACCTAGGTCACCTCAACCTATTCAGTTATTTCAGGAAAAGAGTATCATTCCTAGATTACACTCACTGGAAATCTTTCATTTCAAGAGCTGGCTGAAGGTTACCTACTATCACACAGCCTGGGAACATGGATACAATGTAACAGGACACACTGCAGTTCTAAACCAAACTGTATTTATGTTAGTAAGGAAGAAAAGAAAAATATATATTGAATACTTTTTAACACATTGCCACATTTGGTGCAAGGAATATTAAAGCCTTGAATAAAACAGCGTTGCCAAGAATCTTCAAACTCCAACCAAGTTCTGAGGACTCTGTTTGAAATTCTGATTCCTGTGTTCTCTCTAGCTCAACCCTGGAATTTTCAGACTCCAGATAATAGGAATTCAGGTAATCCTTTAGTCCAGTTTGATCATATGTGTGTATTTGTTTCTTTGAAATCGAAAAGGTCCAAATAAACCAAGAGGACCCACTCTGAGAGGTCTAGCTATCCCAGAATTGTAACAACGTGAAAATCAGAAAAATAAGTAGCATTCTTTCAGAATCATCAGGAAAGTAAAGTGTAATTCAAAAATTTTAGATCAAGCTAAACACTTAATCAAACATGAAAGTAATAGAGAAATTTTTAAATTTAGCAAACATGATGTTAATAAGCCAATTTAGAGAACAAGATTTAGCAAAGAGATGGATGGGGCAATTTGATACAATTAGTGAGTGAGTGTTAAAATCTTTGTAAATGCCAGTTTAGCTCCACAGGTCTGGCAATTAAAGTGACAAAATATGGAAGAAAAAATGGTGAAACGTAGTGGTGATATGTAAATAATAATATAAACCAATGCAAACCAGGAGTCTTAAGGATAATGGAGTAAGGCAGTAGGGGCCATGGAGGTGGTGGACAGAACACAGAAAGTGGAGGCATTTTAACATAATGGTTAAGCCTGGTTCTGGTGTCAGATTTGATTTCAAGTTGAAAGCCTTGGCTCTACTTCTTTTCAGCTCTGTGACCCTGTTTTGATGTCTGCTATTTCATATCTGCATGAAGTTGTGTCATACACAGTGTTTCAACCACGTATGGTTACAGCAGCATTAGACTAAATGGGTCAGTATTTACAGAGTACTTAGATCAATGCTTGGCACATTGTTCCTGGAAAAGTAGACTTTAACTAAAAAATATGGTAATGCTTAAGAGAGCAGTCTTTAAGACTGCATGGATTCAAATCTCAGGTCCAAATGCAGTTCTTTAGAGAGTCTAAAATTTCTTTTTTTTTTTTAGGGCCACACCTATGGCATATAGAAGTTCCCAGGCTAAGGGCTGAATTGGAGCTGCAGCTCCTGACCTGTACCACAGCAACAGCAATGCATGAGGCCAGGGATCGAACCCACATCCTCATGGATACCAGTCAGGTTTTTATCCCTCTTAGCCATAATGGGAACTCATAAAATTGAAATTTTACCTTCTCTTATTCCCTGCTTGGAGTCTCTCAAAGGGAAATAGACTTAAATTCCCCCACCAATATAAATCATACTATTCCTCCCCAATCTGGAATAAAGTAAGTAGTTAAAATAATTCTTTCTTAAACTGCATGTATGTACAAGAACATTCTGGTTTAAAACTTTTATATATATATATATATATAAATTTAGTGATACAAATATCTTTGCCCTGTTTTACCTTGAAAGTCCTCCTTCCAACCCATTTACAATGTTCAGTGTGTCATTCAAGGTCATATAATGTTCTCCTGGATATACTGCATTTTACCAAGACCCTGTTTTGAGACCTTCAGTTTTTATTTGTCATTTTAAAAAATGTGAAAAATAATTTTATAGTGAGATCTTTAAGTCCATCCATTCTTTTTTCTTTTGAATAAATTCTTAGAATTGTCTCAAAGAGATTATTTGACTATTGATAATCATTTTAAAAATACTATTCATAGAAGTTATAGCAACTTTTGTTCACATCAACACTGAGTTTCTGTTTATACCTCTGCCAACACTCAATATCAATAGTAGTGTTAAGTTGAATTATTACTTGATTTTGTATATCATTTGTTAATGATGAGACCATATAGAATAGGTGTTAAACATAGGATTTGAGAATCAAAATCTTTTACATTCAAATCCTGAATTTGCCAATTTTTGGCAATATGTCCTTAACTTTACTGAGGCTCAGTTTCTCCATCTGTGAAATAGGAAAATTTCAGTGCCTTGCTGTATTTTTAGAGTCTCATTGATATAGGCATTTTGGGTTGCTTATACACAGTATATGATTCATAACTGGTACTTAGTGAAAATATATCCTAATATATATATGATATATATGTGATATTAGTGATACATATATATTATACATATATAATACATAAACATCACTAATATATAAGGCTATTACATATAATCTATATATCATGTATATATCATATATTTTTATAATATATAATCTAATATATATTATTATATATCACTAATATCTACATCTATATATTATATATTAGTGATATTAGTGATATATATTTGTAGGTAAAGAGTATCATCTTCATGTTCTTTGCACTTTTTATTGAGGTATGTGTCTTAATCCTCTCCTCTCTCTTTCTTTTTTCTTTTTTTTTTTTGAAGTGGAAGACCATTAAATACAAATTGATGTCCTGGGGATTGGCCTGCTACCTGCCAGATTTCAGTTTGCTGTGACTGTTTTTGCCCGGTGGGCTCCCAGAAAGTCTGCTTTGGAAAACCACTGATTCTCAAATAATGGTTGTCATTTCCACATCTGCGCCTAGCCTGCCCTTTCTCCTTTTCTCACAGGTCTCAATCCCTGCTTTCTCCTCATAATTCTGCTATCTCCAAGAGGGCAACTGTGAGTGTGGCCTTGCTGTCTTACTTCTGTCTGGCCCCATCTGTACTGTATCTGAAAGAAATTAGTCCACATTCCTAGCAGGTGTATGTTATTATTTCCTGGTTTACACTTTGGATGTGGGTGTCTCTCTTACAGGGTTGGTTCATGATGAACTTGTATTCGTGTTGATAGCTTACCCAGAGTTAATCCAGAAAATATATTCAGACAATCAGTGTATATAAATATTGGTTTTGTCAACTTATTTATGTTTTTTCATCCCCAGGGAAACAATTAATTTGGCATGAATTCTTCAGATGTACTTTGGCTAGCTTCCAGGTGTTTAAAAGTAGATAAAAATTTGCAAAAGCATGTTCAATTTCATATCATGTTTGAGCCTACTTACATATCCTCTGTTTAACTGAACACTCTATTGAATGTAAATATTTTATCACTTTTGTTTTTCTTTAACAAAACTAGGAAAGAATGTTGTCTTGTTGGAGATCGATTCTCCATCCAAACCTACCTCCAACTGAGGCAACAGTACACACTGTGAAACAAGACGTGGTTTCTAGCATGCGAAGATGTTACTCTGTTTGTGTGATGATTTCAAGAACTAAAACCTTACTTGAGTGTCGCAATTATTATATAAGTAATATAACTTACTTCTACTTACCTCTGTTTACATCTTCTTTCTTTACTGTTTTAGAAACCAGATATGCTTTATATAAAAGGGAAAAATGTTCAAATGTGGGAAAAACATAAAATCTAAGCTTTGGAGAAATATGTATATATAAACAAATTTCTTTTGCATCTCTCAAAGCTCAAATAGCTTCTCAAAGTTCTGCTTATCAAATCAAGTGTTTGTCAAAGCTGATTCTTTATCATTATCCATCTATATCAGGATGGAACAAGTAAAATATTGTCTGCCAGTGCAATACTGTTACCCAATATTTTTGGTTATTTTTTATTCCAACCTAGGCCTGTAAAAACATGTAATATAGTTAAGTTTCTCTACTGGAGAGGAAGGTTTACTAAAATATATTCTGGCATTATTTTTAGTTCCTGTTAGCTTAATTTTATTAATGAGCTCAAAGTAGCCCATCTTCTCTCCACCCTCCAAATCCCTTGAAATATAAGCTAGCTCTCCTCTTTGGGTTGTTTACTAAATGAATGGAAACACTTTACAGTATTGCTACATGTGAGTTTGGTCTCTGGACTAATTACAGTAATATTACCTAGGAGCTTATAAACATCCAGAATTTAAGTCTACCTATCAGACGTACTGAGCCTGCGCGCGCACGCGCACACACACACACACACACACACACACACACACACACAGCCATTCTAAGAAGTGTGTGCTGGTATCTCATTGTTGTTTTTCTTTGACTAAATTTTTATTTACAAATGTTTCTGACTGTTCAACTTTCATTTTAGATTACATATAAATTTGGATAACTTTTCAGATGTTTAGTGGCCTTTTGTATTTTTCCTTTTTTCAAATTCCTGCACTTACGAAATACTAGCATTGAGTATTTTTTATTTTATTTTATTTATTTATTTTTTTAAGCCCACCACCTGCCCTGGGTGCCCTGGGTTAAATCCCAGCATAACCTGGATAGGGACATGCTGGACCTGATAATGGAGGAAAGACACTCCACCAGAGAAGATGCTAAAATTGGCAGTCTGTTCTGATTGACGTCAAGGGAGTACCCCTTGCATGGAATTATTATTCTTTTTTATTTCTCCCAATCCCACCTTCTGCCACTGGCAACCACCATTCTGTTCTCTGTATCTATGAGCTTCTTTTGTTTTGTTTTTTAAGTTTCCACATATAAGAGAGATGATATGGTATTTGTCTTGAACTAACTTATTTCATGTAGTAAAACACCCTTGAGGCCCATTCATGTTACAAATAACAGTGTTTCACTTTTTATGACTGAATAGCATTACATTGTGTATATATACACACAGTTGTGTATATACATTGTGTATATACTACAGTTTCTTTATTCAACCACTGATGAACACTTCAGTTGTTTCCATATCTTCACCACTGTCCATAATGCTGCAGATATATTTTTGAAATCCTCAGATAAAAACTGAGGAGTGGAATTGCTGGATCATATGGTAGTTCTATTTTTACTTGTTTGAGGATCCTCTCATACTGTCTTCATAGTGGCTATACCAATTTATAGTCCCACAGACAGTACACAGGATTTCCTTTTTTCTACATCCTTGCCAACATGGACTACTAGTCTTTTTTATAGTAGCTACTCTAAGAGGTGTGAGGTGATATTGTAGTTTTGATTTGCATTTTCTTGATGATTGATGTTAAGCATCTTTTATATACCTGTTGGCCATTTGTTTGCCTTAGGAAAACGTCTATTCAGATATTATGCCCATTTTTTTATTTTTTTTGCTATCGCATTATAAGTTATACCGACAAACCTTGTTTTATTTCATGTTGCTTTATTGTGCTTTGCCAATATTGTACGTTTTACAAATTGAAGGTTGGTCACAACCCTGCATTGTCAGATGATGGTTAGCATTTTTTAGCAATACAGTATTTTTAACTTAAGATATGTGTATATTTTTAATACAAAATGCTACTGTACACTTAATAGTCTACTGTATAAACATGAGTTTTATATGCATCATGAAAGGGAACCATCAATAAAAGGAAGCAGCAACCTAACAAACTGTAGAAATAATTTGCAAATCATATTCTGATAAATGGCTAATAACCAAAAAATACAGGTCTGAGAGATATTACAGTTTTGTTTCCAGGCCACAGCAAATATTGTAATAAAACAAGTCACACTAATTTAATTGAATATATATGCATGGGTTTATTTCTGGGCTCTGTATTCTATTCCATTGATCAATGTCTGTTTTTATGCCAATGCCATTCTGTTTTAATTACTATAGCTTCATAATATAGTTGAAATCAGGGAGTGTGATTCCTCCAGCTTTGTCGTTCTTTCTCAAGATTGCTTTAGTTATTCATTGTTTTGGTGGTTCCATACAATTTAATGGCGATTACATTGCTTTGAGTCTATAGTTCACATTGGGAAGTATAAATATTTTTACAATGTTAATTGGTCTAATCAATGAGCATGAAATAGCTTTCCATTAATTTGTGTCTTTAGTTTCTTTCATTAATGTCTTATAATTTTCAGTATTTAGGACTTTTACTTCCTTGAAGGAGGATGTAATTATAGAGGGGATTGTTTTCTTTATTTCTCCTCTGACATTTTGTTATTGGTGTATAAAAGCTCAATGTATTTTTGTATATTGATTTTATAATCTATAGCTTTACTGAATTCATTTATTCTAATGTTTCCCTTTTTTGATGTAATCTTTAAGCCAATTTGGGTTTTATTTGTTTATTTATTTATTTATTTATTGCCTAATTGCTCTATATAGGACTTGTAAAATGATGTTGAATAGACGTGGTGCTGTAATCTTTATTTCCTTTCTTCTGATCTATATTTTAAAGTCATGTTCATATACACATTAAAGTATGAAAATCACTACCGATATCTAATCCTTATCAGCTATTTTATTTTCATAATTGCTTTTTCTTTTTCTTTTTTTCTTTTTTCTTTTTTTTTTTTTTACATTTTTTAAGGTCTCACCCACAGTATCTGTAAGTTCCCAGGCTAGGGGTCGAATCAGAGCTAGAGCTGCTGGCCTGTGCCACACCCAGAGCAACATACGATCCCAGCCTACACTACAGTTTCTGAAGCCTATACCACAGCTCATGGCAATGTCAGATCCTTAACCCACTGAGCAAGTCCAGGGATCAAACCCACATCCTCATGGATCCCAGTCAGGTTCCTTACTGCTGAACCATGACAGAAACTCCCAGTTTTTATAATTTCTTATTGGATTTATATCCCTCGCAATATTGAGGTTACTTTGAGGACAATACCAAAATTTTTCTAGTAATGAAACAGATTTATCACAGGTTACCTCTTCTTCCAGCCATTTTTCAATGTATTTCAATATTGGCCAACATTTCTTTCTAAAATTTTCTTTCCCAGAGTTCCCATTTTGGTGCAGTGGAAACTAATCTGACTAGGAACATGAGGTTGCGGGTTCAATCCCTGGCCTTGCTCAGTGGGTTAAGGATCCAGAATTGCTGTGAACTGTACTGTAGGTTGCAGATGCAGCTTGGATCTGGTGTTGCTGTGGCTCTGGCTTAGGGTGGCAGCTACAGCTCCAATTAGACCCCTAGTCTGGGAACCTCCATATGCTGTGGATTCGGCCCTAAAAAGACAAAAGACATAAAAAAATAAAATAAAATAATAAAATTTTCTTTCCTGAGACTTTTATGGTGGTTGTGGGACTTCTCTGTCTTCTCTTGGAACTATATTTCTTTTGTCCCCATCTCCTTATTCTCTTCTTTCCAACGCCATGGTAGGAATATTCCAATATTCTGGATTTTGCCATTATTTTTGCTGTTTTATTCCTCGATAAAATTGCATTTACCTTTAAAACTTGAATAATTATTTTTAAATGCCTGACTTCTAAATTTCTGTTTCTGCCTGACATTTATCTCTTGCTACCTCTTTTATCTAAAACAGCTTGATGAGCATCCCAACTTGAACATCTTCAAGGCCAATGGGTTAAAACTGAACTTAGACTATTCCTTCCCAAATAAGGGATTCTTTTCTCTGGCAATTAGGCAAAATGTCATGTTTCATTCCCTAATGCTGAGACCAGTTCAGCAGGATGGGGCTGAAGAACGGGTGCTATGAAACTTAAGGAAAAAAAGTAACATAAAACACAGAGACATTTATCTTAAGTAAAGGTGGGAACCAGGGGACTAGAGGTCTCAGGGACCAAGAGCACTGCCTCAAGAAACCACACTGCTTTTACTCATGCCAAGTGAGGAGGGGGCTATAGTTGGGAGATATAGGGTTTTTTTTAATTATTTTATAAGTTCTTTTATTATTTTAAAAGTCACATAGCTGGTAGATGATTAAGCTTTTACTCTGACCTTTAGGCATTTAACAATCATTAGCATTTGAGTTAGCTATCTATGTGAGGCTTTTCAGTGAATTCTCACTGTGCTTGCACAAACCTATTTGCAGGAACCCTCTGTGCCTAGGTTTGCACCTTGGTTCTCTTTGCTAATGCATATTCTGCTAAAGACTGCTCATAAACCACTTGGCCATGAGGTTCCTCTTTCTCTTATTCTTTTGAGGACATACCATGCTTGTACAAATGGCGTGCCAATCTGCACAGGTCCAGCGTGCCTAGACCAAAGCATTATGTCTTCATTCAGCTGACCCTATGAATAGCTTATGCCTTTAGGTCTTTGTTCTTTTTTTTTTTTTTTAATTTTATTGAAGTATAGTTGATTTACAAGGTCCTGATCATTTCTACTGTAAAATAAAATGACTCCATCATACATATACAGATATCCATTCTCTTTCAAACCTCTTTACTTTTCTGCATTTCTATCCCAGGTCCTTCTGAACCATCCCTGCCAGTGTCCAGGATAAGAAAGAGAATTTAGCAGATGCCAAGGAACAATAAAGTCATATCCACACGCTGCCAGGAACTCCACTGAGGTCAAGAGAAGAAGAAATTTTTTTTTTTTTTTTAATTTTCCCACTGTACAGCAAGGAGGTCAGGTTATCCTTACATGTATACATTACAATTACAGTTTTTTCCCCCACCCTTTCTTCTGTTGCGACATGAGTATCTAGACATAGTTCTCAATGCTATTCAGCAGGATCTCCTTGTAAATCTATTCTAAGTTGTGTCTGATAAGCCCAAGTTCCCGATCCCTCCCACTCCCTCCCCCTCCCATCAGGCAGCCACAAGTCTCTTCTCCAAGTCCATGATTTTCTTTTCTGAGGAGATGTTCATTTGTGCTGGGTATTAGATTCCAGTTATAAGTGATATCATATGGTTTTGTCTTTGTCTTTCTGGCTCATTTCACTCAGGATGAGATTCTCTAGTTCCATCCATGTTGCTGCAAATGGCATTATGTCATCCATTTTTATGGCTGAGTAGTATTCCATTGTGTATATATACCACCTCTTCCGAATCCAATCATCTGTCGATGGACATTTGGATTGTTTCCATGTCCTAGCTATTGTGAATAGTGCTGCAATGAACATGCGGGTGCATGTGTCTCTTTTAAGTAGAGTTTTGTCCGGATAGATGCCCAAGAGTGGGATTGCAGGGTCATATGGAAGTTCTATGTATAGATGTCTAAGGTATCTCCAAACTGTTCTCCATAGTGGCTGTACCAGTTTACATTCCCACCAACAGTGCAGGAGGGTTCCCTTTTCTGCACAGCCCCTCCAGCACTTGTTATTTGTGGATTTCTTAATGATGGCCATTCGGACTGGTGTGAGGTGGTATCTCATGGTAGTTTTGATTGGCATTTCTCTTATAGCAATGTTGAGCATTTTTTCATGTGTTTGTTGGCCATCTGTATATCTTCTTTGGAGAAATGTCTATTCAGGTCTTTTGCCCATTTTTCCATTGATTGATTGTTTTTTTTTGCTGTTGAGTTGTATAAGTTGCTTATATATTCTATAGATTAAGCCCTTGTCAGTTGCATCATTTGAAACTGTTTTCTCCCATTCTGTAAGTTGTCTTTTTGTTTTCTTTTTGGTTTCCTTTGCTGTGCAAAAGCTTTTCAGTTTGATGAGGTCCCATGGGTTTATTTTTGCTCTAATTTCTATTGCTTTGGGAGACTGACCTGAGGAAATATTCATAATGTTGATGTCAGAGAATGTTTTGCCTATGTTTTCTTCTAGGAGTTTGATGGTGTCCCATCGTATATTTAAGTCTTTCAGCCATTTGGAGTTTATTTTTGTTCATGAGAAGAAGAAATTAAAAGCAGTAATGCAAAGGATATATTTGAGAATGCAGAAAAAAGACACTTCCAAGCAAAACTTCTTTTCAAGTGCTCGAGGGACTCAAAGATATTAAAAGGATTCTGCTTCCTCAAGGTTTTAGAGAAAAAAGAGGGTTTAAAAATGGAATGGCAGTTATGAGCCAATGATTGGCTCAACAGAAAGACAATCATATCTTCATTAGAGTCTTTGATTAAATTATTAGAAATGCAGTGAGAGATAAAAGTGATAGGTAATAAAAACATTCTTTTTTGATCTGATCAAAATCTTGATGTCTCTTTGTTAAATAGTGTTTTATATTATATTTGTGACTTTCATAAGTACTTGTCAGTTTTTTTTAATTACTCAAATGAATTTATCACATCTACAGTTGTATAATGATCATAACAATCCAGTTTCACAGGATTTCCATCCCATAACCCAAATACATTCTCCCCACCCCCCAAACTGTCTCCTCCGGAACCATATGTTTTTCAATGTCTGTGAGTCAGCATCTGTTCTGCAAAGAAGTTCAGTCTGTCCTTTTTTCAGATTCCACATGCCAGTGAAAGCATTTGATGTTGGTGTTTCATTGCATGGCTGACTTCACTCAGCATAATTTCTAGGTCCATTCATGTTGCAAAAAATGCTGGTATTTCATTCCTTTTAATGGCTGAGTAATATTCCATTGTGTATATGTACCATCTCTTCTTGATTCACTCCTCTGTCGATGGACATTTAGGTTGTCTCCATGTCTTGGCTATTGTAAATAGTGCTGCAGTGAACATTGGAGTACATGTGTCTTTGCGAGTCATGGTTTTCTCTGGATAGATGCCCAGGAGTGGGATTTCCGGATCAAATGGTAGTTCTATGTTTAGTTTTCTGAGGAATCTCCATACTGCTTTCCACAGTGGTTGCACCAATTTACAATCCCACCAACAGTGTACTAGGGTTCCTTTTTCTCCACACCCTGTCCAGCACTTACTGTTTGTAGACTTTTTGATGATGGCCGTTCTAGCTGTTGTAAGGTGGTACCTCACAGTGGTTTTGATTTGCACTTCTCTAATAACGAGTGATGTTGAACATCTTTTCATGTGTTTTTTGGCCATCTGTATGTTTTCTTTGGAGAATTGTCTGTTTATATCTTCTGCCCATTTTTTGAAACAACCCCATCAAAAAATAGGTCTTTGTTCTTAAGCTTAAGTCATTTATCATCACTGTGACTGACTGCTTTTCAAGCAGGAAGATAGGGTAAAGTAAAGCAGGACAGGATGGAGTTTTCAGCAAAGAGGCTAAGAAAATATTGTAGAAACATGTCTCGTGACACCTTAGTACATTATAAATTCCTTAGAGTTGTAGATGAATTTAATTTACTTGGCAACTTACAATGTAAAGGCAGGATATAAAACAATTACTATATTGCTTCCATGACTGACCAAATTCAAGCATTCAAAGACCAATTTAGTTATCTTCCACCAAAATGTTTCTTAGGAATATCTGGTGAGGTTCTGTATGTTTGAATTATGGTAATAACATAGGAAAGGATTAGTTGAAGTAAAATCATTCTGCAGAATGAACAATATGGAGAATGCCAAAGAGCTGCCTCAAGGGATATGAATTACATATAACCTGAATTTCTATGGCTATTTATCTGTCCCTCTCAAACTACCTATTTCTATATTTTATTGGAAACTACAGGAATATGCCAATATTATTATAATACCCTTTTTGAGGAATTGGTGAAGTATCTGCCAAAAATTATAGATGGAAATTCTATAGACCATTTGTGGTACAGGTCCTTTTCTTCATTTATTTTACTGTTGTTTGCCTATTCACTCATCTAAGTAATGCTACCTTTATCTCACCTAAGTTGATATAAGTTGGCCTTATCATATCTTTATCAGATTGGCATGCAAGCCACAGAGAAATTTTGGTTTCTTTAATGACTCCAAATTAGAAATGAATTCAGAGTTTAATAAGTATATTTCTGTACATTTTTCAGTTTGTTAGTGTATTTGCTTAAAAGTGCAGGTTCGATACTTGTCTCACCCATCAAAGGACATAAAATGCCTTGGAGGCTGAGATCAGTGGGAAAAAAAGTACACATTTATGGCTTGATTTAAAAATCTGTGCTCTGCTAATTGTCTTTGTAGCCTTATTAAGTAATTTAAACTTTCCAAGATTACATTTATTTATACACAAATGCTGCACTTATACATACTTTGAGATTATGTTACAGAATAAATGATATTTTACAGTGACTAGTAGCACAGGCTTTGGGGATTAGTCAGACCTCAGTAGAAAGCCTGGTTCTGATGGCTGCCACTTATATAATATTTTGTAGGTTATATAACTTCTGAACACTTCAGTGTAAAATAGTGATAATAATCTTTATTTCATGTCATTATTGAAAGTATTCCAAGGTAACATGTTAAACACCAAAAATTTTTCCCTTCTAGCCTTCAGTAATATCTGTCATTTTATTAACTTCTAAAGAAGTTCATTTTATTTATTTATTTATTTATTGCTTCCATCATTTTCTGATCACTTCCTTACACTTGCCCTGCTGTACAGATTGGGTTCTGGAGCTCTGGTTTCAAATATTATTTTGATGACTCTGGCCATGTGTCAATACTGTTTCTGAACTTTATTTTTTATCTGTGGATTGGGATCATAATACTCAGTTGAGATTAAGCGTGTAAAAGTTCTGTGACAACTATAAAATGATATAAATAATGAGTCATTATTAAATTACAGATGATATTTGGTCTTCTAATTCATTCAACATTTGTTGAATGTATAAGAAATTCTAGGCATTGTGTTGGATACTCAAGAATGATACAAACAGTCTGTGCTTTGAGGGATTCAGAAATTAGTGGATGATATAATCATGTATTCAGCAGCTATGATAGTGTACTGTATTCATGACAGAGTAGGTACAAGATAACTAAATGATAACTGTCCATTGAGTACAACCAGAATTCATTTGCCTGAATTCAAATGAAAATATTGTAATTGAAAGTTGATTGTTCTCCTTTCAGTGATCAACTCTTTTTTTGCCTCTGTGGTAGTCAATTTCATGTAGCAATTTGATGGGGCCACAGGATGCCCAGACACTTGGCAAAATATTTTTCTGGATGTGTCTGTGGAGGAGTTTCTGGACGAGCCTAATATTTGAACTGATAGGCTGAGTAAAACAGATTGTTTTCCTTGATGTGGATGGGCCTCAGCCTCTTAGTTCAAGATCTGAATGAAACAAAAAGGTTAAGTAAGAAGGAACTCCTTTTCCCTGAGAGTAAGCTGGGACAGTGGTCTATTCTAGCCTTTGGAGTCAGACTGCAACATTGGTTCTTCTTGGGTCTTGAACTTCTGGCTTTTGGACTAGACCATATACCATTAGCTCTTCTGGATGTCCAGCTTGCTGACTGAGGATTTTGGGACTTCCTAGGTTCCATAATCACATGAGGTGATTCTTTGTAAGAAATATATGTATACACACAGATAGGTACACATACATACATACTATTGGTTCTGTTTCTCTGGGGAGCCTAGTCTAATACACCACATTTTAAACCCAATCTCTTATTGTGTCTCCCATCTTATTCCACACCCCTCTACCATAGAGTTAGGTCCATTAAATAAATGAATCAAAATAAAATAGTTTTACGGATAAATCTGTTTTTCTTGGCAGGTGTGGATTGTAGAGAAATGTGAGAAAGAATGATGTGTACTAGTTATTGAGTATGCCCAACTCCTCCCCCCCCCCAAAAAAAAATGCCTGGAAGTCCTATGCCATTCTCAACTCTACTGGTGTCTTGTAATTTTTCCTTTCATCTATACCTGTCCAGGAAATGATGACCTTTTATCTTTAGCTTCAAAAGACATATTCTTAACTTACTTCTACCCCTAGGTAAAAATTACACAGACTCTGCTGAACTACCACTGATGTGAGAAACACTGATGCTAAAGCTGTTAGCTTCTTAGTCATATCCTTTTATTATTATGTTTGTCTTTATGGTTCAAAAGATGCCAAATGCAGTGTTTACAGCAGTGCCTGGTGGAGAGATTCTGTGCCAGCAGCAAAATAGTTCAAGTGAGTTGTAAAATCTGCATGGCCAAATTGAATTCATAGAAAGTTTAACTTACTCCTAGAGGCAAAGATTAATTTCATTAGCAAAAAAAAAAAAAAAAAAAAAAAAAGTAGTCTGTCAGTCACAATGTGTAATTTCATTGAAATGCTTAAAAAGTTATGGTTTATAAAAGTTAGTTCTATGTATATTCTCAATAGTCAGTGGAAGTAGATTATAAACAGCATACTAGCAGTTAGCTGTATATGAGATAGGCAAGGATGTACAGTTGTAACTAATAATATATTAACCATTAAGCAAAGGGGTCTTACCTGAGAGTTAGTATCTATAGGAATTAATTTAGCACACATCTTTCCTTTAATAACATGTGATATTTTTGAGCATTAACTGTGCTTAAAATTTAGAATTACTATCAAAAAAATAAGAAAAATTATATAAAACAAATTGGGAAAAAATAAGTAAGAGAGAGTGAAGCTTTGTGAAAAACTGTACTTCATTTGTACTTTATTCCTACAGTGTTAATCATTAATTGTGTGTGTGTGTGTGTGTGTGTGTGTGCACATTACAAGGAGAAAAGAACATTGAACTGAAAATGTCTCAGTAACCTATGTCACTAGAAATTAAAACTTTGGCTAGATGATATCAATAGCTCAGGTAGCTCCAAAATTCTAATTGTCTTTCACTGTGTAAGACTTCATTAATACAGAAATGTCAGTCTTTCAATTCCTTTATTTAGGAATTTCACATTATTTCAGATTATTCATATAGCCAACAAAATTTGTTTTTGAAAGGAAACAGGGGTATTTTTAAAACTGTAAAATGTAGAATAATTATATGTTGGCTTAATATGTGTTAATATGTCATCATGTCATTAAGCACATTTTTTATATTATCTTACACAATTTTATTTGCAAATGCTAAAATCCTATGTGACTATAAGGCATTATTACTTTTAAAAATTCAGAGAAATATTTTAAAGAATTATAGCATTAAATAATATCTCTCTTCCAGGGTCTCATTAAATTTGGGTTGCAATTTTTAGTAATTGCAGTTAGCTAACATGGAAGAAAGAGCAAAGATAAGTGAGCAATACCTTTTCCATTCCAAAGTTTAACGTAAAATAAATATTTCATAAAAGAATTATGTAATTCTAAAAATGTATGGTGATATATGTCTGGCAAAAAAATGTATATACATTTGCAATAAAATAGAAAATGTGATGGATTAGGGATGAAAAAGCAAGAATTTTAGGTTCCAGAAATCTGTGTTGTTTTTGCTTGATGATGCAAAAAATAGGAAATATGAGTCCTCTAATTTAATTCTTCTTTTAAGAGATTGTTTTGGTTATTTAGGTTTTCTTGTGATTTTTAGGATCATCTGTTAATTTATACAAAAAGTGGTAGCTAGGATTTTGATAGGGAATGCATTGGATCTGTAGATCAATTTGGGGAGCACTGCTGTCTTAATAATATTAAGTCTTCTAATCCATGAACAGGAGCTATCTTGACTTAAAAAAAAAAGTGCTTAAAAGGATTTATTTCCTTTCTAAATGTTAGTATAAGAAAGAAACCTTTATTTTTACTGAAAACAGGTATTTTGCTCCTACAACAGAGTCGCTGATAGCAGTCAACTGAGCAACATAATCTTCTTCACCATGCGGGATAAGGCACATGCCCACTGAAATGAAAATAAAAGTATGGCAAAAAGGTAAATGTCACCTTCAGGGTCACTTTATGAACAGGAAGCTTAGGGACTGAGGCATGGGACTTGAAGAGGGTCCTAATACCTTCAAGTGGCCTTTGAGAGGTTCAAGGAGCAGATCACCTCGTTGGTTCCTTCTCTTCCTTCCTATAAACCAGGGAATTTCAGGAGACAGTAAAGACATTTACAGTTCTGGAAACTGAACATAACCTTCTTCCTCTCAAACGGGTTTTTCAGGAAGTATTCTAGGCATAAGAAAATAGTTAACTAACACCTCATGTGTTATTATACTTTTGTATCTTCCCAAGTATTTTCACATGGTGGACTGTAGATATTTGGGTTTTACAGACTAGTAAAATTACAAAAAGAAGAAAAAATTAGAATATGAAAAGAACTCCAACTTTGTATTTTGTTGCATATTTGAAAGAGAAAAATGTTTTCATATACTATCACCATCACTCATGAAAGGATGGGATCATAGCAAATATATAAAAAATCCTTTAAATAGCCTAAAATGGGAGTTCCCATTGTGGCTCAGCAGGTCAAGAATCTGACTAGTATCCACGAGGACGAGGGATCAATCTTTGCTCGGTGGGATACCATCCAGTGTTGCCATGAACTGTGGTGTAGGTCACAGACGAGGCTCCAATCTGGCTTTGCTGTGGCTATGGTGTAGGTTGGCAGCTGTAGCTGCAATTCGACCCCTGACCTGGGAACTTTCATATGCCACAGGAGTGTCCCTAAAAAGCCAGAAAAAAAAAAAGCCTAAAATGGACTTTTTGGAAAATACACTGTAGTATCCCGAATTTTCTCATTCTTCTGCAGCTCTGTATAAACTTCATCAAGGTTTTCACAACCAGCCTCTAAAATAGGCAAAACAGGTATCACTCCTACCCACCAAGAAATGCGGGCAAAGAATATGAAGTGTTAAAATCTCTGGCAAGGCTGACACTGATAGTCCACAAACCACATATTGAGCATCGAGGATCTAGAGTCTTGGTTGAGATACTGTCCACAGGGAAAGAAATTTTAGTAACATCTGAAAGCTCTAGAAAAGAGACTGTAATCCATTAGTGCTGAGGTTCCGGAGTTTTAGTGAAGTGTTAAGGAAGGGAAGTTTGGTTGGTTCAGTTGCTTTTTTTGACTTACCGGAAGATAAGAGTTACCTCCCCAAGGCCAGGTTTTACTGTGTCTTTCCTGGATTTCACAGATCACCACCAGGGGCCAGTTTGCTTAGTCAGCAGAATCCCATTTGTGGTTTTTATTTCCTCTGCCAGCTTTGGAGTCCCCAGGGAAATACTTATAATATGATTAGATATTCTTCAGAGACAAGCCTTGTTGGAAAGCCTATGAACTCCTTAGTATCTTTTAATAAATCCCTTTCCTTGATTTATAATATTATACTAGTTTCAAGTTTAAAACATTGTGATTTCAATATTTTATATATTATGCTCCATTTAAAGTTATTAAAGAATCATGGCTATATTTCTCTTGCTGTATAATATATCCGTGTTGCTTATTCATTTTTTACATAGTAGTTTTTTATCTCTTAATACCTTTCCCCTATTCCTTTCCCTGCTAGGATGTTCTTTATATATGAGTCTGTTACTAATTTTTTTTTTAATTCATTTGTTTTACACTTTAGACTCCACATATGATTGATAACATAGAGTATTTGTCTTTCTCTGAATTATTTCACCAAGCATAGTATTCTCTAGGTCCATCCACATTGTTGCATATGGCATGTAATTGTATACATTTTATGGCTGAGAAATGGCCTACTGACTGTATACACACACACACACATCCATATCCACTTGGTGGTGGACACATGGGTTGCTTCCATGTCTTGGCTGTTCTAAATAATGCTCCCGTGAACATTTGAATGCATGCGTATTTTTGAATTATTGCTTTTGTTTCTTAGATACATATCACTAGTGCAACTGCTGGATCATATAGTAGTTCTATCTTTTTTTGTTTGTTGAGGAAATTTCATACTGTTTACCATAGTTGCTGTACCAATTTATACACCCACAAACAGTGTACTGGAGTTCCCTTTTTTTCCCTTTTTTATTTGTTGACTTTTTGATAACAGCCTTTTTGACAAGTAGGTGATGATATCTCATAATGGTTTTGATTTGCCTTTCTCTGATGATTAATGATATTGAGCATTTTTTCAAGTGACAGTTGGCCATCTATATATCTTCTTCAAAAAAAATGTCTACATAGGGTTTCTACGCAATTTTAAATCAGGTTGTTTGTCTTTTTGATATTGAATTGTATGAGCTGTTTATATATTTTCTGTATTAACCCCTTATCAATCATATCATTTGCAAATATTTTTTCCCATTCAGTAGATTGTTTTTAAATTTTGTCAGTGGTTACTTTGCTGTACTTTTAAGTTTAAAAAGGTCCAATTTGTTTATTTTTACTTTTATTTCTTTTGTTTTAGGAGAGCGATCTGAGAAAATACTGCTACAGTTTATATCAAAGAGTGTTCTACCTATGTTCTTCTCTGAGTGTTTTATGGTATCTGGTCTTACATATATTTAGGTCTTTAATCCATTTTGAGTGGTTTTTATTTGTGCATGATTTAAGGAAATAATCTTTGGTTTTATTGTTTGTGTGTGTGTGTGTGTGTGTGTGTTGGCTACTCCTTGGCATATGGAGTTACCAGGCCAGTGATCAGATCCAAGCCACAGTTGTGACCTGTGCCACATCTGCAGCAATGCCAGATACTTTAACCCACTGTATTGGGCCAAGGATCGAAACTTCATCCTGGTGCTTCAGAGATGCTGCCAATCCTGTTGCACTATGGTGGAAACTCCAAAATATTCCAATCTCATTATTTTACATATATCTGTCCAGTTTTCCCAGCACCACTTATTAAAGAGACTATCTTTTGTCCATCAAATGTTGTTGCCTCCATTGTCATAATTGATCATAAATACATGGTTTTATTTCTAAGATCTCTATTCTGTTCCATTGATCTATGCTGTTTTAGTGATTGCAACCTTGTAGTAGTCTGAAATCAGAAGCAAGGATACCTCCAGCTTCATTCTCTCTCTCTCTCTTTTTTTCTCTCTCTTTTTTTTTTTTTTTTTTTTTTTGCTCCTCTGCAGCATATGGAGGTTCCCAGGCTAGGGGCCCAATAGTGGCTATAGCCACTGGCCTACACCAGAGCCACAGCAAATCAGGATCTGAGCTGCATCTGCAACTTACATCACAGCTCACAGCAACACTGGATATTTAACTCTCTGAGCAAGGTCAGGGATCAAACCTGCATCCTCATGGATGCTAGTCAGGTTCGTTAACCATTGAGCCATGATGGGAGCTCTAGATTTCTGTATATTAATCTTATGTCCTGTAACTTTAATGAATTTATTTGTTAGTTTAATTAGTTTTATTTGGTGGAGACTTTAGGGTTTTCTATGTATTGTATCACGTCATCTGCAAATAGTGACTGTTATACTTTTTCCTTTCCAATTTGTATGTTTTTTATTACTTTTCCTTCTCTGATTGCTGTGGTTGGAACTTCCAATGCTATGTGAAATAGAAGTGGTAAGAGTTGGGCATCATTGTTTTTTCCTAATTTCAGCTTTTTATTGTTGTATGTGATGTCAACTGTAGGTTTGCCATAAATGGCCTTTATTATGTTGAGGTATGTTCTCCCTATACAAATTTGATGAATGTTTTTATCATGAATAGATGTTGAATTTTGTCAAATGCTCTTTTTGCATCTATTGAGATAGTCGTGTTGTTATT